>NC_136385.1:48658728-53658728 GCF_965140285.1 Lepidochelys kempii | reverse complement strand
AGAATCAAAGCAGAACCAAGATTCAATCTCACTGACTCAACAATATTGAAAATAGTTTGGTCTGCTCGCCATAAGAAAGTAAACCATTTTGCAGATTTGTTGCTGAAATCCGTTTCCAGCCAAGATTCGAGTAGCCTAAGGTAGAGTGGGTTTTTAAGTCACCCTTGACTGGGAGGTCTTAGTTGAATCAGCCCTGAGAACCATAAGCATTCAAACATCCATGAGATTTGCCTAAAAATCATGAGCTTTTAAAAATAACAAATGTTAGGCAAATAAAAAGAACCTTCTAATTTTGGACCATTAGGGTTCATATTTTCAAGCTTTTCTTCACCACCATTAGGGCTAGTAGCTTATTTATTTATTCATTTATTTCATGAAAGCAGAGTCTTCACTAATCACATGACTCGGGGATCTGGAGCTTTAGGAAAAACACCAAATATCATGTGGCTAGTGACAAAACTGTAAGAGTTGGCAACACTGCATTAGTATCCAACAAAGAAGATAAACTCCCGAAGAAGGAGAAAAAATCCCCTTTACCCAAATCAACGCAAAACCTGCTCTGATCAAAGCTACGTGCATCCATGCAGGCCAGAATAGCCGATTCCAAACCTTAGATACACATCTCCCACCCCCCCACGGGCAAAAGAAGAGGAAGTTGAACACAACCTTTTCCCTTCCCCCACAAAATTCCACCCCACCTCACCACCTGGTTGACACCAAAATGGCTCTTTGCACACAACTTGGCAACATACCTGATGTTTTCGTTGAGGGTGTAAAGTTCATTGTTTTGCAAGCCTCCCCCTTTGAACACATTTATCACTGCTGTTTGAACACTGCCAAAGAGAAATAAGACAGTACACCATCCATAAATAACACACGTCAGGATGATTTAACACACCAAGCAATGTGAGCTCGCTGACAACAGCTGAGTGGACATAATGGGGCGGGGAGGTTAACTGCACTTATATAATTCCACTTTTGCTACCCTGGAAATCACTGCTCTTGTTTGTCTATGTACTTCAGGGGAGACAAACGTACCTACAGTGACTAAAGGGAAAACCATTACACAAAATGCACAAAAGTTCTGGGCTGTGGCACATCCACATACTATACGTCTTACAATCATGGCCGTACCAGTGCTTCTGGATTCCTGCAGCGCCTAACCCACAGCACCCAGCCTTGCTCCCGGGGTAGATGACTAGCTAAACCAGTGCATCTGAAATATTTGTGGGTTCTTGTCCACATTGGAGTGAGTTCTGTAGACAGCACCAGTTCATCCAGACCAAGCTAGAGTCCTGGTTCAATGCATCACAGTCAATGCTTGTAAAATACTCAGAAAAAGCTGCTGTGTCCCCAAAAGATGCTGCCGGGTGTTCTAACCAACAACTTCTTGACTAGTGTAGACAAAAATCTTAAAAAGAGGTCTTTATACTGCTCAGGGTTTGACGACATCAACTTTCTATACATTGTGGGAAGGACTTGATTGTTAAATCAGGAATGCTAGAAGACGTCATCACAGATTCATGCCATCAGTAGACAACTTTATCAGCTGGTCACAGGAGCCTGATCAGGCAACATTAGGGGAAAGACATCATAATATGCAAAAAAATGTCCTTTCTGTGTGAGGAAATAGACATTCTGCTGACACTGTCATAAGTAGGTTCCCCTGAGCTAGTGTGTACAGTAGTTTAATTGTTAGTGGAGATGAACACAGTCTCTCAACAACATTAAAGAAAGGACAATTGAAGAAAGCTAGAACCAACCTGTATCAACAATGAGTCAGTTTCTCAATGCAGACAAAATCTGAGGAGCACCCAAAACTCATTCATCCTCACTAGCAGACTGATTAAGCTGAAAAAAAATCTGAAATACCTTGGATCAGTCCCTTGAGGTCAATACCTAGAGATCTTTACAAACAGAGCTACCTCAGGCCTGTTACTGGCAGGGCCTCACCTGTTCCACGCAGAGTTGGAGCTAAGCTGCAAAGCCTGTCGTGCTGCTTGAAAACGTGGCAAGTCACTGAGCACTGGGGAGCTCATGAAGCGAGGCCTCGGCCTTCGAAATGAACCCATTTTCTGGAATGGGACAGCAAAGGGTGGGGCTAGGGTGGAACCCCCAGTCATAGATTCAGATGGACTGAAAGGTGTCAAGGGGTCAGAAGTCTTCTCCTCTTGAAGATCAAACTAAGGAGGGTATGAATGTTGTGATCTCGCTGGCGTACACTGGGCCTCCTTCCTTCAAATCCAAGGGTTCAGCCTGTAAGAAAAGCAAAGAGTTGATTCGTAATTGCTGGGCCTAAACAAGCATGCACAGTATGAAATGCCTTAAAATAGGTGTTTTCCAAGATAGCATTCAGGAAACAAAATAGTTCTGAAGACTGGTGAAGAGAAGGAAGGGTGTAGGGCACAGGAGGGGAACAAGGAAACCTACATAACCCCTAATCCACCCCTCCCACAAGTTTACACTTAGGACAAGTGGCGGATAGCTCTTTAAAAGCAGCCCACCTTCCCATCCTGCCCCTGCAGCAGTACCTAACAGCAGCCAGCCATGGGAATAAGCCATGTGAATTTGGTAGCAACCCAATGGCCCAAGCATCTCTTCTCTCCTCCCTTTTAATTTAGCTCTGCTGCGAGAGCACAAGTGCCTAAATACTTCTGTGAGAGTCACTTCAACCTGGAGCCACTAGTGCATCCCTATGCCCATCCCAGGCAGCATGGAGGGGAAGACACAGAGAACAGTAGAAAGAAACAAGATGAAGATGAAGAGACAATGTCATCTGTAACTTTTCTGAGGCATGAGGACATGGTGGGGAGGAAGTGAAGGTTACTCAAACATCCATCCATTGCATGGGGCAAAACAAGGGGATCCTGCAAAAGTGGTTTCAGAATCAATGATGTATCAAAAGGAGGCCTGGAGTTTTTACTCCACACAGCCAGGTGCAACTGCTAGACCAAGTATAAAATGTAGAAGCACTTCCCTCCCAATTGTCATCTTCCAAGAGATAATTAAGTAGCCCTGGGTAAACTGCAGAAGGATCAGTGGTTAGGTGGAATTTGGATAAAGTCTCCAAAATTCGGACACTTAGCCAAAACTTTTGAAGCCTCTCTACTGCACCTCCTCCATATCTCCTTCTGTAGTATTTTGAGAGATGGTACTTTAGAAGTTTTCAAGCAGTTTAGGGGGGAAACAAACAGCTACGCCTAGCTAAGCTGCACAGATGGAAGGCAGGAACTTCTCTTTTCCACTGTGCCTCAACAGGATTGCAAAAGACGATAGAATCAGCCCGTGAAAATCCAATGTAGAAACACTGCACCAACACAACAAATTCCCATTGACTGGTCATTCCCCGAAGACATGAACCCATTTCTAGCAGTTTTCAAATTAACCCCTTCATAGGTGACAGCCACATTTTTTCCCTACCAAACTAGTCCTGTGTTAGGCTGACCTCACCTTCCCACCCCCACCCTTCATATCCATCTGCCAGGTTCTGACCTACTGTTCTAAGACTTGTTTGTCCACAGGAGCTTGTCTCAGACTTCAAGGAAGCCCCAGAATCTATGACAGCTAAAGAACCTGACTAACTTAGGCATGGTTGCTGTGACCCTCCTCACTATTGCTTTTTTTTTTTTTTTTTGCAGAGATGCCGTTTACTACAAGGTATCAGGACACTGTGTTATGACTACAGATTGGTGAATCAGCTTAAAGAAAATAACAAGACTTGAACCTCATTCTTGTTAAGCACCAAGAATGTTCTCAGTGCTGTACGAGACACTAATAAATAGTCATAAAAAGAAAAGGAGTACTTGTGGCACCTCAGAGACTAACAAATTTATTAGAGCATAAGCTTTCGTGAGCCAAGCTCTAATAAATTGGTTAGTCTCTAAGGTGCCACAAGTACTCCTTTTCTTTTTACGGATACAGACTAACACGGCTGCTACTCTGAAACCTAATAAATAGTCATCACCCCAAAGAACTTAAAGTCTAAATGCCTCTGTCCAAAGCTTCACCCAGATCCTTTGTACAGGTTCAATACAGTTTGGATAAGAGCTCTGTGGCACATGCAGCAGTGATGTTCCAATTCATTTTTTTTTCTCGGCACTGCACCTTTAAATGATGCAAAACCCCAGGTAATCTGCTGCAAAATGAGCCTAAATTCTACACAGATGCTCAATGGTTCTTTGGGGTGGTAGACTGGAGATTCTGCATCCACTTCATTTCAATTAAAAATATGGAGGTTTTATAAGTTAAGGATGAAAATGAATAATACGATCAGGACAGCATCACGACTGTGTCATATTAAATTCCATGTGTTTTACACTGTCCTGCCATTTAAGTGTGCTACGGATTTTGGTATTGAAAATGTCCAGCCACAACGTAGCAGTTGCCAAGGAAGAAAGTTTGGGTAGCTGGGTACAGGGAAGTCAACTCTTTTGGAAACAAAGATTTAATGTTTAGAACAAAGTTTTGGAATAAGTAAGTTAGCTAGATGTTTCTGCCTAAAAGATCAGCAGTGAGATAGTTAAGTGTTGACACGTATCATCTTTAGGTTTCAGAGTTAAAAAAAAAACGATTGAAATAAATATGGGGCAGTTCACACCTCTCAGAGTTATTACTTCAAGATATACATACAAGATGTGTGTATGCATTTTTCAGTGCTGATGCAGTGCAGTATAAACATTTTACACCAGGTACAGGCATTGCCACATTATGTCACAAGACAGTATACATAACCATAGTTAAGACACCTGTGCCAGTCTTTAAACAACGCATACAGGTTTTCCTAACTATGATGACTGCATTGCATTAGGTTCATATTCTTAATTGCAATTAAGAGGGCTAAAACTTTTCTTAAAATGAAAGCTTAGATTCTGGAGCATAAATCCGTAGGATGAGATGGGCTCTGCAGCAAATTCCACAGCTACAGCTGAAGAACCTTGCAGAGCCCTGCAACAGATTTCTTGAATGGCTCTTACTCACTCTTGCTCATTGAAATTTACATGTTGTTTTCCTTAAGCTTCTGTAAGTCACCCAGACAGATACTGCATGTTCTGGTCTATGTATAAAAGACGAATACCCACCCCTCGATCATATTTTCATGCTCATCTTCAATGCCTGTGCAACAATCCTAACTACAGGTCATCACCAGGAACTGAACCTGAGACCTTCAGCACTAAGGGCCAGATCAAAAACCAATTAAGTCATTGGGAGTCTTTCCATTGCTTCAGAAACCAAAGACACAAGCCTCTTCCATTTAAGTTAAAGCAGCCAGTGTTAGCTAGTAAGAATAGTAGGCTATTATCCTATATGTGCACCAGTCACTGGAGGGCATCAAAACACAATTAGCCGGTGTGTTGCCTGGCTCCAAATTGAAGTGTCAAAAACTGTAGAAGCCCATTTCCCCCATCCTACAGCCTACTCTTATTATTTTCAGACCACCAAAAAGCAGGAGAAAAGAGAATGCTCACAAGACAAAATTCAGTTGATAGAGCAAGTTTAAATTTTGCAGACCCAATTCATTTTAACAACATTTTGCTAAGCATCCAAACCAGATCCTGAACTTCCCATCACTATTCTGCAATATCTGCCAAACAGATGCATTTCCTAGACTTGATGGAGACCAAATTTTCCTTCTACAGTAATGAGACCCGCACCCCACTCCCCGACAAAAGGTCCACAAAACAAGGCTTCCTTATAAACTCTTTCTCTTCTATACAGGCAAATCTTGTTAGTTGTTGGCTGTGTCCATTTTGAGAGTTCCATAATGTGTAATTTACAGCTGTGCTGAGAGAGACTCTCTTTGTGGTTAGAGAGGCATTAATATAGTTATAGTCTTGGAAGGAGTCTTCATGATACTCCAGCTATTTTGGCTACCAGGAATGCCATAGTGCGTAACAAAATGCTGAGTATGACAAGTTTATAACTCTTTTTCCTCTGTTTGCTATAAAAATGATTAAAGAACCAATTAGATAAAAAATATTTCAGCAAAATGTATGCCCCCCCTCCTACTGCTCTTCACCGAATCCTGTCCACGCTTTTTCCTCTCCATGCCTGTAAAATGTTTCATGTGACTATAATAATGCCACCCAGCTCATATATAGCACTTTTCACCTATAGATCTCAAAGTGGTTTACAAAAGGAGGTATACAAAAGTATAATTTCCCCATTTTACAGGTGGGAAACTGAGGCATAGAGAAGTAAAGCAACTTGCCCAAGGTCATCCAGCAGGCCAAGGCAGAGCTGGAAATAGAGCCTAAGCCTCCCAAGTCCCAATCTAGCGCTCTAGTTGCTAGGCAATACTGCCTTTTATTAGTGCTCATGAAAGGTGTCAAGCTCTGGAGACACAAGTTCTGGAACTGTAGGCCACATATAGCACCGGGCGGCAGCAGTGCAAACTATCCCAGTACAAGCACATGGTTCAGTGCTGTGAAACACCTCTAGATGCAACAGAGTAGCCCCCTCTTCATGCCAATTCAGTTATTGTCTTCTTTGGCAACACGATCCTCCACCCCATCTACTTAATTATGTTGGATGTTTTTCAGATATGAAACTTATCAAAGTTCAAGGAGATGTTTGATTGTTGTCTTCGCCCCACCTCAATCCCACAGGTCCACACCCAAACTGATTCACTAGTCCCTAGTTATAAGCTTAATATCTGTCTGACAAAAAGCCTTTGAAACCAAAACAAAGCAGATCTGTAGCTGATACACACTCAAGATAAAGACTACAAAACTCTGTGGGGTAAGTGCACAAACAACGCATGATGGTTGGGCACCAGCTTTCTAAACTGGGGAATATGCATAACCTGACAATGAAGCAATGTTATCCATCTGCGCTATGTTACATTTCAGAAAACATTTTCATTAGAGATTCCAAACAGGGCAAGAGGAAACACATATACAGACACACATGTCTGTTGGAAGTTATTTCCAAAAATTAGGTAAGAAATAGCCTCACCCCCAGTCAAATTAAGAGACCAATGCTAGTTTATAATTGTTCGTCTCCTGTTTGTTATGAATACCACCAAAGAATTAATTATAAAAAGATTTTAGCCAAAGGTGTCCCTGCAACAGGCACAATACATCTGGCTGCCTGGAAGAGAAGAAAGATTAGCAAAAAGACTTGCTCCTTATTGGAACTTCAGGAATACCGAAGAAGGGGTGACAAAGGGAGAAAGTTGGCAGCGCTTCTTCAAGAATATGCATCTTCTAGATGATACAGGGTTGATTAAAAAAAACCACAGCAACAAATATTTAAATAACAAGAGAACAGACCATTTGTGTCTTGGATTATTTTTACTTTTCCCTGGTATTTTTTCCTGCAGATCCAGGGCAGCAGGGGTCAATATGCACTGGAATCAAGTTCCTTTGGAAAGGCAGCGTGGGTGTCGGACGTCTGCCAATGGAAGCAGGCAATGCAGTAGCACAAGGGGCTGAAAGGCTTGCAATAGGATAACGGGCACCACTTGTATTTGTCAAGACCAAAAGTAAATTCGCACCAAGCTGCCACAAGCCAAAAAGCAACTGTAAACCAGATGCAGAAGGAAAATCAAATGAGCATTCTTCACCCAGCAAAACCTTCACAGCCCTCCTCAAATCTAGCTGCAGAGAATGGTGGTGGAGGGGGGTTTACAGTTAGACTCAAGAGTTAGCACCAAAGCAATCCAGATATTATTGTAAGACACACTTAAAATGGAATTTAAAATTAATGCAACTAGAAAAAACAACATATACCAGAAACTTTTAGGTCTCTTGCATAAAAATCTAGGAAAAAATAATCATTTCAAAAGGGATTTCCCACTGTGCCAACTTTACAATTCCATGAATGGCTTCCCTTAGAAAAACACAGCTCCACCCCACTCAGCCAACCTAAATAGATACAAAAAGGTGTAGAAAGAACCAGGCTGGAATTTTGTTAGCTGCTTCTTTTTCAAGCCCAGTAAATATTTAACAAAACACGTGATCAATGAAATGATGTGTGTTCAGCTGATACGATCCAGTCACGATTCTTTCTGAAGCACATTTCTTTAAATTATTTACTCCAGGGCCACACTGACAAATGCAGATATTCCACAAAATTCTCTCTCAGTGCACTTCAGTTCATCAAAACTATGATGGCATGTGCATGAACAGCGCTTGTCTACACTTACAGCGCTGCTCCGGTGCAGCTGCGTTGCTTAGCTTAGCTCCCATCAGGTACTTCACCTCCCTGAGAGGCGGCAGCTATGTCGACAGCAGGAGCCATCAACACAGCATTGTCTACACAGGAAGTTAGACTGGAATAACTGCGGGGTTTTCCATGCCCCTGAGCAATGTAGTTATACCGACATTAGTCTGCAGTGTCGACCAGGGCTCAGTTGTGGTTTTTTTAAAGTGAGCACAGATAGTGCCTGCTACCCTTAAGGCTGCAATCCAATTTCCATTTGTTTTTCCAGTTGCTCAGTTTCCTCAAGAAAACGTCATGTGAGTTTGATTTTTGGAGGGGTAAAGTCAATTAAGGTTTTAATCCCCAGGCCCACCCTTCCCCAAAAAATTCACACAGTTAACAAAACCCACTCAAAAACAACAGGTTCTGATCAGAAATTATTTTAGCTAATTCAAGGATACGTGAAACTTCAAAACTAGGTTGTTTTGTATGTCCCGTAGGGCCTGATCAAAGTCAATAGGAGTCTTCCCACTGACTTCCAGGGGCTTTGAATTAGGCCCATTGACCCAAGGTATTTAGGTGCCTAAAGACACAAAGACAGGGATTTTCAACAGCACATAAGTGCCTATGGGAGTTAGGCACCTGGTGCCTTTGAAAACCCCACTATGTACCTATCTCTTTCTTTCAGCACCTAAATACCTTTTAAAATCTGGTCCATAGCGACTTCAGGACCTGATCCAAAGCCCATTGAAAGTAATGAGAATCTAACCATTGACTTCAAAGGGCTTTGGATCAGCCTCATAGAAAGCAAGGCAAGGATCTAATCCTGCAAACCTTTATTCATGTAAGCAGTCCTATTGACTTCAACAGGACTTCTTCTGGGAATAAGAATTACTCATTATTTATTTACTCTAGTGCTCAGTATAGACTAGGTATTTCCAAACACTGAACAAACACAGCCCATGCTCCTAAGAGCTCACAGTCCAAGGACGAGAGTAGGGTTTTCAGGGTCACACTACAAATTTGAATGCACTCCTCTGATAAGATTGTCAAATTCTCAGCATTAAGAGACAACAGCTTATGCATGCATATTAGAACTTTATCTCTTTATTCCTAAAGTTCCAGTTAGGCCTTGTCTACACTGGCAAGTTTCTGCATTGTAACTCCCCAGGTGTACACACTGCCAAGCCACTTAGTGCGCAGAAAGTGCACAGTTGCAGCACTGTAAAAAATCACCCGGACGAGAGGTGTACAGCTTTCTGTGCCGGGCTACAGCGCCGCAGGGCCACTATAGACACCCTGGTCAATTACAGCGCTGCGACTGGCCTCCAGGAGGTGTCCCACAATGCCTCTTCTTGCCTCTCTGGTCATCGGTTTGAACTCTACTGCCCTGCCCTCAGGTGACCAACCGTGAGTCCCACTCCTTAAATTCCTTGGGAATTTTAAGAGTCCCCTTCCTGTTTGCTCGGTGACGCGTGCAGTGGTCTCAGTGCATCTTTCCAGGTGACCATGCCTGCTTCACGCACCAGGCGATCCCCCGCTTGGAGCAATGCTGAGCTGCTGGAGCATTTGGGGAGAGGAGGCTGTCCAGTCCCAGCTGTGCTCCAGCTGCAGGAATTATGATACCTACGGTCAAATTTCATGATGCATGACAGAAAGGGGCCGCGACCGGGACACACTGCAGTGCAGGGTCCAAGTGAAGGAGCTGCGGAACGTCTGCCACAAGGCATGGGAGGCAAACCGCAGCTCTGGTGCTGCGCCCATGAGCTGCTGGTTCTACAAAGAGCTGGACACGATACTCGGTGGAGACCCCACCTCCACTGCGAAAGCCACTGTGGATACTTCGGTGGCTCGCATGCCAGTCCAGAGTGGACCGAGCCTGGAGAAGGAATGTGGAGGGGGAGGGTGACCCAGAGGCAGAGAATGACTCAGAGGTCAGAGATGCATGCAGCCAGGAGCTCTTCTCTACCCTGGAGGAGGCTAACCAGTCACAGGGGTCGGAGCTCGACAAAGCACACACAGGAGAGGAGGCCGCGGTAAGTGGCTTTGATTTTGGAAATTGCTGAAGCGAGTTGTTGGGGGCAGGAGGGTTGCAGAAAGCAGGCTTGTGTCTGTATGATGTGCATACCACCACATGCCTAGTCTGAGCAGCGGAACAGGGTATTGATTGACTCCCTCACTTCACAGGAATCTGCCTCAGAGATCTCCAGGAAACTCTCATGGAGATACTGGGCAGGTTCTTTGGCAGAGCTGCTTTGTTTCTTGTTCCATTAAGGATAACTTTCCTGTGCCACTCTGCCATCACTTGGGGGGGGGGGAAGAAACACGGACACCATTGCTGCACACAAGTGAGCCGCATAAGGGCCAGGGCAGAAGCTGCAGTCTTGGAGAAGACCCTCCCTTGATTCCCTGCTCACCCTCAGCAGCAAGATATCTTCCATAATGAACACAGCCTGTGGAAAATGTGGGGACAATAATGATTATAAACCGCCGCTGCCCCCCGCCCCCACACACACACATACACAGTGCTGGCTCTCTCCAAGAGCAACATGCCCAGTGTACAGTACGGTCCTAGAACACTGATTTCCCCTGCCCCTGCGGTTACTCACCATTCTGGGGGTCTTGTGGCTCATGCGTGCTTGCCTGGGGTCAGCCAGTTAGTGACAGGTATGTGAATAGTAGCTGTGTTTTGATTCAGTGGTCTGTGTGTTGCAAACGATACTGCTTCTGTAAAATGTGGCATTTTGGCTTCACAGATATAACCTTGGGAGCCCAGCCTCCCTCTTTGTTATCACTGGCTGAACGGCTGCGCAGAATTAGAAAGCGGCCACCAAGAACTAAAGAGGATTTTCTGCATGATATCGTGATGCACTCCGCAGCCATAAAACAAGAATTGAAGCCCTCCAGACTCCGCCAACACACTCTTATCAACCTTCTGGCTCCAGTCTGTCCCAGCTGCCTTCCACTCCTGCCCAGTCACAGTCCAGCCCTGCAGACTCCCAGTACCCACTGCACTCAATACCTGTCCCTCTGCAGTTTAGCTCTGCTGAAGTACAATACCCACTGCACTACACTCCAAAAGGACAAGGTTGCATATGATACCTGAACATACACAAATCTTTAACCGTCCTGGGACCTCACCTCCTCCTGGGACCTTCCCCCACAGAGGTGATGTGTTTTTTTGTGCTTCTCTCCCCTCCGGTTGTTGCTTTTAATGAAATAATTGTTTTGGTTCGAAAGCAATCTTTATTCCATTAATTGAAAGCAAACAGAGACCTGCAAAGCAACAGGCAATTTTCTTAAACCTTCATAGTGCATCATCTGCACCAATCACAGACACCTCCTAGCATTACAAGCACTGCACTCCTGAGCATAGCAACAAATATTAGTGGCTTTCAGCTTCAAATTGCTGCCTCAAGGCATCCCTGATCCTTATGGCCCCACGCTGCTCCCCTCTAATAGTCCTGGTCTCTGGCTAATTCAGCTGTACGCTCCCTACTATTTGGGAAGGGAAGGGTGAAAGCTTCACTCAGGGCTGGACCGCTGAGGCTCAAATTCAGCCTCCCGGTGCTGAGCCTCAGCGGTCGAGCCCTGAGTGAAGCTTTCACCCTTTCCTTCACAAATATTATGGAGCGTACAGCACGCAGCTATAAGCATAGGAATATTGTCATCGGCCAGGTCCAGCTTCCCACAGAGGCAGCACCAGCGGGCCTTTAAATGGCCCAAAGCACACTCAATGGTCATTCTGCACTTCCTCAGCCTGTTGTTGAACAGCTCCTTGCTGCTGTCAAGGTGCCCTGTGTGTGGCTTATGAAGCCACAGCATTAAGAGGTAGGCGGGGACTCCCACCACCACAATGGGCATTTTGACTTTCCCTACAGTGATCTTCTGGTCTGGAAAGAAAGTCCCTGCTTGCAGATTCCTGAACAGGCCACTGTTCCAAGGTGCCATGCACCTTTCCGGACCAGCCAGCGTTAATGTCCGTGAAGTACCCACAGTGATCCACATGCGCCTGGAGAACCATCGAGAAATACCCCTTCTGATTAATGTGCTAGGTGGTCTGGTGCCAGAATTGGAATAAGTGTGCCATCTATTGCCCCTCCTCAGTTAGGGAAGCCCATGTGTGCAAAGCCATCCACAATGTCAGGTACATTGCCCAGAGTTACTGTCTTTCAGAGCAGGATGCGATTAATGGCCCTGAACGCTTCTGTCAACATGAGTCCAACGGTCGACTTTCCCACTCCAATCTGGTTAGTGACCAATTGGTACCAGTCTGGAGAAGCGAGCTTCCACAGTGCAATTGCCATGTGCTTCTCCAATGATAGAGCAGCTCTCATTCTCGTGTCCTTGCACCGCAGGGCTAGGGCGAGCTTATCACACATTCTCATGAATGTGGCTTTCCTCATCCGAAAGTTCTGCAGCCACTGCTCGTCATCCCAGACGTGCATCACGATGTGATCCCACCACTCGGTGCTTGTTTCCCAAGCCCGAAAGCAGCATTCCACTGTGGTCAGCACCTCCATTAATGCCACAAGCAATCTCGTGTCGTCGCTACTACGTGTGGCGAGATCAATGTGGAACTCCTCTTGCCTTTGTAGTTTAGGAAAACTTCGCTGCCACATGTGACGTGTTAGTGAGAGTGAGCAGCATATTGGTCAACAGTGCGCGATCCATTCCTGCAGACCGAAGAGGCAGAGCACGCAGTATACGAGCAGTTGAAAGATGGCACCAAATGTGGACGGAAGCACAGAGATTGCTGGGATGTGAAGCAATGCATCACGGGGCATTGGGACAGGACCCAGGATGCCCCATGACCCCGCTCTGCCTTCCCATAACTCTTAGCAGCAGAAGAGGAAGAGATGCTCTGTGGGATGGCTGCCCAGAGTGCACTGCTCCAAATACCGATGCAAGTGCCGCAAGTGTGAACACGCTATTGCGCAGACAGCTGACAGTGTGACCACACAGCAGCGGTTTCCCTTCAGCACTCTCTGAGTGGCAATGTAACTGCCAGCAATGTAACTCTGCCAGTGTAGGCATACCCTTAGTCACCAACTTTGCTGGTAAAACCAGTAAAGCGTGTAAATTCTGTGAGCAGAAACTCTAGTTCAAGGAATTAATGAATTTAGTTAAAGACATTACACTGTAAGTAAAGGACTATGTTAGGGTTCATCCTGTTTCTATTCCACAAAATCAGAATAGGATTAAACATGAGAGGGAAGAAAACATTCCTCATGGCCAGCTGCCATCTTACCAGCACTATTTGCCGGTGTTGCTGAACCATTGCAAAGTCATACGTCAATGGCTCACGTTTGCAATGTTGGTTGAAAACCAATTTGCAAAGCAGAAAACTTCAGCTGGACGAGTACGAACATCACCTTCCCCATTGAGGTGTTGGAGCTAATGCCACCACTCCACTGCACCTCAGCTAACCCAAGTTGCAAGTAGATGTTTTGCTAGTGTAGACCCTGAATGAAACAACATAATGAAAACAGGCAACTGCTGCTATAACAAATCATTATTGTTAGAAAGAGATTCATGGTTTTCAGTCTGTCAAAATCAGCTTTTTCAGTGTGGGCTTTGATACCAAACCTAAGCTAACAAACATTTTTACTCTAATATAAACAAAATAAAATTTAAAACCTGCCCCTCAAAAAAGTGCTGTCACTTCCCTCTCAAATTTAAAAAAAAGGGGGAAAAAAGGATAGCCAGGTGATAAGCTCTGTTCACAAGCCACACTTGCCACTATGTTTCGTTTGAAAATACTTGTACTGTACTAACACCATCCCACCCACATAACTGACATCTCATCCTCCGGGTTAGTTCTGATTTCACCTAGAGAGTTATTTGACAGCAATAAAAGCCCCCAGAAAGTAACACAAGCAAATTGGAAGGTGAGGACTGAAGCTTCTAGTCATCATTTGCTTAAAACAAACATGCTCATAAAATTATCTGTTTGCTGAAAAACAAAATTACTGGGGGAGGGGAGAGAGAACTGGATTGTCTACAAGAACTGGTTTAGGTGCTTGTGAAGTTAGTGTCTTGCCAGGGGTACAGCAGTAGTAAAACAAACAATTATATAAGAAAATATCCAAGTTCAAGACCTACAAAATGACAATATCAGACTCCCCTTTTAATGCATGTTGTTGTAGGTCCCTACCTTTGGTCAAGAACATGTACACAGGCAATTCCCTTCCAAAGTGTCAGAGTAACTGCTGCTGCATGCAATTTCACAGCAGCAAGTAGGAGGGGTGATACAACCAGGATTCCCTGCCTCCAGCTCCTCCCTTCTGCTGCCCCCAACAAGAAGGCTGAACTTGCTGCTTCACCATTCCTCAGATCCAAAAATCTGAGACGTCTCAGGCTCCCAGCTAGGGGAATACAGAAGACTAAAACCCTACGTGCCACACTAGGCCAGCTGGACTTCAGAGCAAAAGACAGAGAAGAATGCAGGAAACACAAAGCACAGGCTTCATGACCCAGACAAGACACATGTACTATAATTAAATACCAAAAATTAATTATTAAAGAATTTGAAAGAAGACCAGGTTTAGCTGGACTAAAGCCCGGAAGCTCAACTAACTCAAGGCTGATGACATCTCCAAATTATAACACAGAGGAAAACATGTACCTCTGCTTATCTCCCCCACCATCTCACCCCGATTTAAAAGCAATGATGCGATTGTGGATGGGAGTTGTAACAAAGTTCAAAACACAGTCCTGGAATGTACTTGAACACCTCACATGAGTCCTGGGATAGCTCAGTGGTTTGAGCACTAGCGTGCTAAACCCAGGGTTGGGAGTTCAATCCTTGAGGGGGCCATTTAGGGATCTGGGGCAAAAATTGGGGTTTGGCCCTGCTTTGAGCAGGGGGTTGGACTAGATAACCCTCCTGAGGTCCCTTCCAACCCTGATCCAACTCTATGATTCTATATTGTGCTTTGCAGCCCCTCTCATTTCGGTAAATCATCCCTCACGAGGGATCCAGACAGTTTTGTGACATGTTAATCTTAGCACTCCACAAGGATCCCAAAGTGTTTTACAAAGGAGGGCAAGACTCATGATATCATTTTACAGATGAGGGAATGCAATTACAGAGCCCTAGAGTGACTCCCTCAGATGAGTGAGCAGCAGAGGTAGCAATGAAGCCCAAGTCTCCCAACCCAGGGCCCTATCCACTGAAGGCAACCATCTCTCCAGTGTTTGCCAGGAAACTACCACGGTGATAGATTTCGTTATAGCCTCTAAACAAGTTCAGTGAAAGTTCTCTCAAACCTGGGCCCAGTTATGATTTGACAGCAAAACCATGCAAAGGTTACCAAAAAACTCAGTGGTTTCCAGTGACTTTTGCTTTGAGCTGTTGAGGCTGAATCACACCTGAAACTCCAAGCAAGACACTTGGTGGGGGTGGTGGGAACAGTCTGAGAACTGAAGCATAAGAAAACCTTTGCCTGCAGCCCACCGCGGTTTGAAAAGGCCCACTCTATTTCTGACACCACAGAGGCCTCTTTGGAACCTATGGTGTTAAATAGGTGTATGTCACACATGTACTATGAGCACTAAAATCCTTATGAAAATTCTAAGAAAATAAAAAGCTGAGTTTCTTTATGACCAGTTAGCTTAGTTTTGAGCCAAAGAGATCAGGTCATGCTCCAGAGCATACAGGGAAAGAATGATGTTGTAATTAAGTCACTGGATTAGTAACCAAGAGAACTAGGTTCTATTCCTGTCTCTACCACAGATTTCCTGTCTGATCTTTGGCAAGTTACTTAACTCCTGTGCTTCAGTTTCTCCATTTGAAAAATGGAGGAAATAATGCCTACCTTTTATGGGTGTCAAGAGGCTTAAAATGTTTGTAGAACCACTTTAAAAGGCTTGGGTGGAAAGTGCTAGAGAAGAACAACTCATTCGTATAGTCACATAGCAGATCTGCCTGAAATTATAAACACTTTTGAATTACAGACTTTAAGAGAAGTGAATTGATTTAATCTGGATTAAGACAAACTAGATTTCTCACTAACCAACAACCACAATACAAAACGGATTACAGCCTGAGGCAAAAGGATACAATCAAATTTTAAAACTGAAATAAATACAGATCCAGTACCAGGCCTTAAGAAAACTACACACCATTTGCCAGGGACAAGAAAAAAACTTTTCCTGGTCAGGGGTGGAATACAGAAACATGGAGGGCTAAGCCATCCTTTTTTGCGAAATTTATAGATTTCATTTAAAAAGAACATTTTAGCTCAGTGGTTCTCAAACTTTTGTACTGGTGACCTCTTTCACATAGCAAGCCTCTGGGTGCGACCCCCCCTTATAAATGAAAACACTTGAAAATATATTTAACACCATTATAAATGCTGGAGGCAAAGCGGGGTTTGGGGTGGAGGCTTACCGCTCGCGACCCCTTTTGGGGTCCCGACCCCCGGTTTCAGAACCCCTGTTCTAGCTATTAGGGCTAATGACCCAAACCAATGCTGTCTGAGTCTGCAGACAGAGAGCTTGAGTGCCTCCACTGCTCATAGCTTTGCCAAGCAGCAAGCTCAGCAGCATCCAGTCATCTGAGGTTCTCCCATCACAGTGTAGCTAGTCCAAGATAAACCCCTGGTGGTGTTGACCGTTACTCATTTCAGCAAGTTAATCTCATGTTTTTTGAGGGCCTGATTCGTGATTTTTGAATGCTTGGGGTTGGCAATACTACTACCCATAGAAGTAAGTCCTTCTCTACAGTAGGTTTATTTTCTTAAAATTTACCACTGGTAGGAGTACTAGTGTAGATTTAACACACTGACAAAAGCTATGTCATGGTCCCTCTCTAGAGCTCGTACAGTAAAGGATAATGGCCTACCGCTAAGGGGTTTAACTTTACATGGAACTTTAACTCAAATGCTAGAGGTCTATGCTGAAGGTCTTCACTTCAAACCTTGCTGAAAACCCATAGAGGGAACTGTTTTATACCTTGTCTCCGCGTGAATTTTACCGGGAGATAGCTAACTCCAGCTATTCCCTGCAAAATCACACTTTTTTTTTGGCCGTGAAGACATAGGGCTTGTCTACACTTCAAATGTGACACAGCTGCAGCGCTGCAGTTGTGCCACGGTAGCACGTCACTGTAGATACTCTCCACACTAACGGGAGGTGTTCTCCTGTCGGCGTACGAATCCTCCTCCCTGAAAGGTGGTCGCTAGATCAACGGAAGAATTCTGCTCTCAATCTAGTGCTGTCTATACCAGGGGTTAGGTCAGCATAGCTATGTCTCTCCAGAGGGTGGATTTTTCATGCACCACGAGTAAGCAACAACACTTTCTAGTGTAGACAGGACCTACATGTTTTGCATGACTGGGGTCTTGGCCGGCCTGAGGAATAACTAGCACATTTACGTATTCAAAGTCAAAAACCAACATGAACTTTCAACTGCTGTATCCTGTTTTCAGTCTCTCTCCAATGATACCAGTAACATCTGCAGCAAAACTCCAGGAAGCATGTAAATGTATTCATTCTGACAAAGCGTACTGTCCTAGCCACACAGAACAGTTTGTGAAGATTAGAAGAGCTTTGCTCTGCCTATGGAGAAATCTGGCAACATGATATTTTTTAAAAAGAAAAAGAAAAATGTAGCTGCTCAACATATCAACTGCTCACATTCAATTAAAACAAATCCCACATCACAGGTTAAAGCACGCAAGCCATGTCAGGTTAAATTTAATGACATTTTATTGCCCATGAGATGCTAATTAGAGCAAATGCAAGATCTCTTTAGACATGACTTAGTCCAATTTAAATAAACACAAATCTTTTAGGTCCATCCATACAATAAGTAGAAGTGATCTGGCAAAATTAAACCTTTTCTGCACTGGACACTTCCTTAACATTTCCCACCTTTGCAGCTCCACTGGTAGTAACAACAGTGGGAGAACCTGAACAGACCAGCCACCGGTGTTTTCACCATCTGTTTATCCCTGGGTTAGAAAATGTGGCCATTGAGAACCCCAGTGGCTGTACAAGCCCTGTTTACAGAACAACCCTCCCTACGGCTTTTCAACAGGGGTTGTTTGAAGTGAAGACTTTCAACACAGACCTCTACCATCTGAACTAAAGATAACCTCTCAGCTTGCATCAGTAGTAGACTGTTATCCTCCATTAGACAAACACTAAAACAGGATCACAGCACATGTCTGCTTAGTGTGTAAAATCTACACTTGCACTCTCACCAGTGGTAAATGTTAAGACAATACATCTAGTGTAGACAACACCACCATACTTATGTGGTTAACAGCACTGTCAACCCTAAATGTTCAAAAATCATGAGTCAAGCCCCCCAAGAATCATGTGACTGACTTAAAAACCAAAAGGTTTTAAAAAATTAATCGATTTTGAGTTCTATTACTTGAGTCTGGTTTCGGAGCCTGTGAGATAGACTTGGTTCTTGTTTTCAAATTGTTGTTCCTTACAACTATAGGAGCTAGAAACTTTTTTTTTTTTTTTTAATGGAAGCTGAGGGTCCCTGGAAGCTGGGACTTCAAGAAAAACACCCAATATTGTGAGTGATGGCAACACAGCTTTTTATTACTGGGCCCTTCAGTTTTGAAAATAAACCTTGTGAGTCTTGGAACTCATCTGAACTGACATTGTATAATCCATTAATTGGTTACACAAAACTGTTTAAAGGAGCCTTTATCTTGAAGGGTGGGTGCAATTATGATACCCATGCTAGCTGTCAACTACACTGTAAATAGCCACATTCCAGTTCTTTATTTGCTTTTACAGAGCGATAGAAGGTTTTCTAATGGGCTTTGTTGACTGTTGATGTACCAACAGTTCTTTTAAGAATTCCACCACAGTGTCCCAAGTTAAACCATTTTGAACTGAAAGTTTTCATAATTGATGGGCAGAAGACTAGGAATACAGGGCTTGCCATACTGGATCAAATCCATCTAGCCGAGTGTCTTGTCTCTGACAGTGGCCAGAACCAGCCACTTCAAACAAAGGTGCCAGAAACTCCCACACTGTACAATTATGGAATAATCTGCCTCTGGGGAAGTTTCTTCCTAACCCCATCAATTAGTGATTGGCTTGTAACCTGAACATACCGCAAACGCATCATTGCCTAGCTATATACACATCTAGTCCCTTTTTCAATCCTACTAAAATCTTGGTGGCAATGACATCCTGTGACAGTGAGTGACACATGTTAATTATGGGTTGTGTAACAAAAAAGCATTACGTCTGAAGTCCCCTTTTTCTTGTATTATGAGAAAGTAAATGGGAGAACCTGATTTATCTTCTTCATATAAAATATAGTACCCTAGACTTCTTCACACAGTGCACAGTCAACCTGTGGAACTCCTTGCCTGAGGAGGTTGTTAAGGCTTGGACTATAACAGGGTTTAAAAGAGAACTAGATACATTCATGGAGGTTAAGTCCATTAATGGCTATTGGGCAGGATGGGTAAGGAATGGTGTCCCTAGCCTCTGTTTGTCAGAGGGTGGCGATGGATGGCAGGAGAGAGATCACTTGATCATTACCTGTTAGGCTCACTCCTTCTGGGGCACCTGGCATTGGCCACTGTCGGCAGACAGAATACTGGCCTGGGTGGACCTTTGGTCTGACCCAGTATGGCCGCTCTTATGTTCTTAGACACATTCAATGGGAGAAGAAATTATGAATACCTTTCTAAGAGTCGTGCTACAGCTCAATCAGAAGCTATGGGTTTGATGCAGGAATTACTGGGTGAGGTTCTATGGCTTGCATTATGCAAGAGGTCAGACTAGATAATAATGGTCTTAGAACTTATGAATGGTGTTAATCAGGGAAACTGAGCCCAAACACTATGAATAAAAGTGCTTTTAGATATTCTACCTTACTGGATTAAAAGAAATAAAGATCTAATTAAATCTCTATTTCCATCTCAAAATCTACTGCCATATTTTAGATCCTCAAATGTACATACCATACGATGTATAATGGAAGAGCTGGCATGTGGCTGCACATACCACTGGACTCTAATGGAAATGAATTAAAATCATGGAACTGTGTGCCCTGTTGCCCTACACTGCGACAGCTAATGGAGATTTTCGTTTAGTTCACATAATAGGGTCCTGTGCTCACAAAGCAGAAGATCATAGTTCTATCCCTGCTGTTATTGAGGTTCCAAGCAGCCAGGAGAAGCAACATAGCGACAACCAGGAATGCATCCGATGAAGTGAGCTATAGCTCACGAAAGCTTATGCTCAAATAAATTTGTTAGTCTCTAGGGTGCCACAAGTCCTCCTTTTCTTTTTGCGAATACAGACTAACACCGCTGCTACTCTGAAACCAACCATGAAATTGTAAGTGACCAGGGATTTGTTAAATATTTATTACCGGGATCCTTACAGTTATTGTCCAAGATATACTTTGCTCCAGACATCCAGGATAACATTGTGGTGAGGGTAATAAAACAGGGAAAATATATGCTTGTTTGTTATGGGGAAAACCCAAACATTTGACATTTTACATAGTTCCCTCCTAATAAAAAGGAACAATAAAACTATATTAACGTCTGAAAAATATGTTTCACCACACAAGCATTTTAATAGTCTCATACAAATGAGCCTATAAAAACTTCACCTGGAATCCTCATTTACAGTAGTCAGGACAGGAAATGGGTAAGATTTCCCTAGCCCCAGCACACTAATTTTAAGAAGGCCAAGCTATTCCTTCTGATTTTAAATGGCAGATGCAATAAGTAAAGACAAGCACATGGCTCATCCGAAAGAGGTAGGACAAAAGAAAAGTCTGGGGTGGAAGAAGAGATGAAAAAGAGATCCAGCCCCTAAAACCTGCCACCAACACTACCCCAAAAGGGGGCTTTAATACACAAAATCAAGGCACTAGAAAAACTCAATGGTTTGGGGAAGAGAGAAATAAATTAATGAGGTTTTCAAAACTGAGCCCATGTCACTTTTCAGGTGACATAGAAGGTTTAAGGAAGGTTTAACCACCTTGTCCTGGGGAAATTCCAGCACAGGTAAATGCATTCTGCTTAACTAAATTCCCCCTGCCAAAACACTTGGATAAAAGTATTTCTTCCTGACAGTCCCAAACAATTTCAATGGCCTATTGTTCTTGTGTACTCCTTTAAATGACTGGTGCATTCCACCCCAGAGATGGCTGCACTGACATGTTGTGGAACAAATTCTGCTCACATAGAAGTCAGTAACACTGTCTGTATTATGAGAAGTTTCCCACTACTGATGACAGGTACAGCTGAATTGGTGTTGAAATGGTTTAACTGCAACTGCAGACCAGGACAGATTATGTTCAGCGCTGCACCGACTGCTCACACACATTGTCAGTCACAGGTCATTTTTGTACATAGACAAGGCTAATGAAGTTACTCACATGGGTAAAGAGAGCAGAATTTGACTTATATTTGTAAAGCTATTAGAATGTCTGGGGATTTTTAGGGAAAAATCTTGAATAAATATTAGAACAATGAAGACATGAAACTAACCAAGAAGTAGTTTATACCACTGTGGCCTATGATAAAGTTTCTCTGTGGCTTCTATGATAGGAAAAGAAAGATTATGGATCAATTTCTGTGCTGAATTTATGCAACCTAGCTGAAGTCATAACTGACTATATACTCTAAACATACACACACACACTGTAAACAGATATTATGTGTTGAACCACAGACACTGGTGAGTTTAGCATAACTGAAACCTTTCATACCACAGAATTATAGTGTTGTCTACAACTATGCTCAGAATTTGTTGCTGACAAACAAAAATGCACAAAATCCAGGGACAGGGCTCATATGATTAGAAGACCAGCAAAAATAAATAAATAATAAAAAGTATAGGCAGTTATAAACTGCATCACCCCCAAAACCTGCATTATGTACATTTACATTTCTGCCCAGCCCAGGCAAGTGACAAGAGTTGCAAGTGCTGGGACATTTCAGAGAACTGGGGAAAGAAGGATGTTGGGATTCTTTCCACTAATAGGAACTCTGGTGAAAATATTAACATTTTGTCTATTAAAAACAGCCAGTTACAAAAATTTCCCAGTGCACAGAGACCCTGAGCAATTATTAGGGAAGAAGAAAGGTTCCACTTTCATTCACAAAACAGCCAGACAAATGAACTTCACACAAGTACTGAGAAAAGATGGGAGGGAGGGGGTGTTAAAGAGGATGGATCTCTCTTCTCTGCCTTTTAGGACAAAAAGAAAAGGAGGACTTGTGGCACCTTAGAGACTAACAAATGTATTTGAGCGTAAGCTTTCATGGGCTAAAACCCACTTCATCGGATGCATGCAGTGAAAAATACAGTAGGAAGATTTTATATATATACATATACACACACATATATACACACACACACACACATATATACACATATACACACACAGAGAGAGAACATGAAAAAATGGATGTTGCCATACCAACTATAACAAGCTAATCAGTTTAGGTGAGCTATTACCAGCAGCAGAAAAAAACAAACAACTTTTGTAGTGATAATCAGGCTTTCTGCCAGTTACATGGCTGCAGTCTCTTTGAAACAGGCTACATTATAATTAAATTCATTTAGCAAACCGAAAAAGCCAGAGAAAAATTTCTTTTTCCCACCCCCAATTTCAGAATTACTGTATCTCCTGAGGGGAAGGGATAGAGTGAGGCATTTTGTTTTCAAGATGACTCACTCTTCAAAGACATCAAAAGCCCGGAGATTCTATTTTTATTTGTTTATGTTAATGGGAACCTTGCTCATTTTTTGTTTTGTTTTGAATCAAGCAGGCTCTCGCTGTCAGTGCATCCCATGCCTCAGTAATCATTAACAAATGGACAAAAACAACCCAACCAGTTGAAAGTGTCAGCCTAAAATATAAAGCACATGGCTCTTATAGCAGGTCAGACACAACCCAAACTTCTCTTCTGCAAACTCTCTCAAGATAAACATCTTGTTAACACACCAGAGACCGTTTTAACTGCAACAACCTTGCGATTATCTCCTGTTCAAGCAAGACAAACGCTGACACTGTGATCCGAAATCCACGATTGCCATTTGCTGCTGTAGCTCCTCAGAGATCTCCCCTCCTCTCTTTGCATTACGCTGAATTACAATGCATTCCCCCACCACCTTAGATTGCCAGTGTAAAGACAAAAATGAAAGTGTATTTTACACTCACCCCCTTTTTATGTTAAGTTAGGGCTGCATCGCGGCTTTTGGAGAAGGAAATAAGAGATGACCGCTGCTAGAAATGTTTCAGCTCTCTCCTGAGACTTTTCACATCAGGGAGTGAAGGAGTTTCTATTTTATCCGCCGCGATCTGGCCAATGCCACTTAGAATTTTACAACTTGCCGGCTCCGGTCCAGTTTTTATTTTTACAATGTGCCTTTTGCTGGCTCCTCCCAGGAGAGACAAATGGGGGAGAGGGGAAAGTCCAGGGAATCCCCTGGAGGAAGTGTGCCGCTGCTCTCTCTCTGCTTTGGAGGCTTGCTTGAACTGTTAGTCAGTTTCCAGCTCCTGGGGAAAGAAGAAAAGTCCGCTCAGCTTCTATTCAACTATTTCAGGAAGTTTAAGTTCTTTGGCCTTGAAAGAAAAAGAAGAGAGAGAAAAAGATGCAACAGTTTCACATGCCTCTTCCTGCTGGAGCACCTCTGCCTCCGGCACAGCTAATGCTAAACATTCAAGTGTAACAAAGCCGAGCAGAGGAAACTTGAAGGGGAGGGAGGGAACCATAGATTTGAATGAGGGGCACCGTGCACGGGATGTCTGAGTCTGCACAGTTAAAGCCCACCCTTAACAGCGCCTGCCTGGCCTGCCAAGGAGCTGGTCACTGACTTTGTGTTGCTAAATACAAACAGTTTTGAAATGCTGCATTTAATTGGCAGCAATGTGCTGAAATCGCATCCAGCCTCCGGTGGGAGTTTAGATAAGCAGAGCACGCCGCGAGGGGGAAACTGAAAGGCAAAATATTATGGCTTGGTGACTTTAAGAGGGGGGCAGGAGGCGGTTCCTTATTAATATGATCAGATCTTGGATGCTTTCAACAGAACAACGAATTTCACTTCAAAAATAGCGCTTCTCTCCCAGCTTTCCGCGGAGTCCGCTTTTGAGAGCCTGGCAGGGTCTGAGCCCAAATGGCGAGCACACCCAGGGGGAAGGCGAGCAGGAATTCGCCGGGGACACGAATTACGGAGAGAGATGGAGCCACTGCGGCTCCTCTGGGACATTGCTCAGCTGGACAGCCTCCGAAATGGAAAGCCAGCGCGCGATAGGTGGGTTGGGTTGTTTTCCAGCTTTCTCTGCGGTTTTCTGGTGGCGGCCGGTTTCCCCGCAGTTTGTTCTGCTTAGCGGTAGTGCTCCTCAGTCGGTCCTGGGCAGGGCGCCGCTGAAACGCTGCTCACGTGCAGCAGCCGGAGTCCGGCAGCGCCTCCGAAACGCCACAGCCCCCCGACCCTGCAAACACACGCAGGAGTCGCTGTTCCGCGCAGAAACAGTCCCACGGGGTTCGGTGGAGCCACCCAGGCGATTCAGGTGCCCCGCGTGCTTACGTGTTTGCAGGACCAAGCCCAAAGTTTGTCAAACAAACAAACAAAGCCACATGCACAACGCCTCCCTTTCTTGCTAACACATTAGGAGAGTTCTGCTTCTGTTAACTAAGCTGTGTACCTGAGCTGCACACTTGTGACCAACACACTGGATGTTGGGACTACTGCCTTTAGTGCCTTCTCTTCCCAACTGTGCAGCTGACCTGAGCCCTGAGCCTGCAATGGGCTAAGCTAGCAGGGGCCCAGTGCACAAATGTCCATGCCACCTGCATCCTTGGGGCCATTGACTTCAGGAATGGGCTTCTAATAGCTCTATGAAAAGGAGGACTTGTGGCACCTCAGAGACTAACAAAGCTTGTGCTCAAATAAATGGGTTAGTCTCTAAGGTGCCACAAGTCCTCCTTTCCTTTTTGCGAATACAGACTAACACGGCTGCTACTCTGAAACCTAAATTCATTTGAGCATAAGCTTTCCTGAGCTACAGCTCACTTCATCGGATGCATTAGTCTCTAAGGTGCCACAAGTCCTCCTTTTCTTTTTGGGAATACAGACTAACAGGGCTGCTACTTAGAATCATAGAATACCAAGGTTGGAAGGGACCTCAGGAGGGCATCTAGTCCAACCCCCTGCTCAAAGCAGGACCAATCCCCAATTTTTGCCCCAGATCCCAAATGGCCCCCTCAAGGATTGAATTTACAACCCTGGGTTTAGCAGGCCAATGCTTAAACCACTGAGCTGTCCCTCCCCCTTAAACTGTCATAATAGCTCTATGCCTCGGTTTTACCTATAAAAAGGTATCATTAATGCCTCTCTCACAGGAGTGTTGTGAGTCTAACTTAATGCCCATCAAGATCTTTAAATAAGTGGTGCTAAATATGTGTAACAAATTAATGTAACCCACATTTCTGTACCTTAGAGACAAATCAGAGTGTACAGCTAAAATCATGTAGCTGTATTTTTCCCTCTAAGGAGCCTCACTGTTATTCTATAGGCTCGCATTCTCAAACTTTAGCAACCCGAGGACCTCCATTTTGATTTTTTTAAAAATGTGTGGACCCCCAAGTTCCCCACTCAGTCCCAGGCCCCACCCTGACTCTACCCCTTCCCCCAAGGCCCCACCCCACCTCTTCCCGACCTGCTCTACTCCTGCCCCTCCTTTTCCCCACCTCTTTCCACCCCCTCCTCCCTCACCCTCCCAGTGCCTCCTGCATGCCAAGGAGGGGGAGGAGTTGATCAGTGGGGCCTATGGACCACCTGGAGTACCTTCATGAACCCCAGTTTGAGAAACGCTGCTATAGGCTATATAAACAGGATGTATTACTACTGAATAAGTGCCTAAAAGTTCCAATCAGGCTGAACAAAGGACATGTTCCCCTGTGTTCCTGCCCCGAAAAAAACATGTGACATACAAAGACACAGTTTTTATATATCAGTATACTTGTTAACTATTCCAAGTAGATAAAGTGTCACTTATTCCTCATCTGCCCTTTAACCAAGCCAAAATTAATGAATTTCCTATCAGTTGTCATGGCAGAAATGGGTTCTGAGGGATTTGAAGGAGGGGAGTGTAGTAAATTTCAATGGGGTGCTAACTCCAAGATCCACTTCTCAAGGGAGTTCCTGCCAACCCCATCCCAGCAGGGGACACTGTGTGTGTCAGGAGGAGAAAAGTGAGGTGATCCTACTCCACCCACCAAAGCAGATACACTGTGTTAAGGACTGAGGACACCCTCTGCTGCCAGCTCTGCCTCTCTGGAGGAGAGGGGGTCGAAGAGAGTCCCTGCTGCCACTCCTGGGGAGGAAAAGGGCCCCATTACTGCTGTCCAGGCCTCTCCAGGAAAGGTGGGAGGGCACCCTATGACTTCCATTACAAGTTGGGGGTGGGGCCAAAAGGGACCCCTTTGTCATGGTGTGCTTGGGACCCGCAATTGACTTAATCCAGTCCCGGCTGCCTAACTTTGTTAGTGGAGTAGAGGCAGTGAGATGGCCATGTGATATGAGACAAGAAGGGAGGGTTAGAGATGTGAAGGACCTTGAAGGGGAGGACAGGAAATGTACACTTAATAGGGTGTCAGGGAGAGCCAGTGGAAGGATTCAAAGAGCGAGGTGCTGTGGTCAGATTAACGGGCAAGGAAGGTGATTTTAACAGCTTCATTTTGCCTTTCAGTCATGAAAAATTTCAGAGTAGCAGCCGTGTTAGTCTGTATTCACAAAAAGAAAAGGAGTACTTGTGGCATCTTAGAGACAAATAAATTGGTTAGTCTCTAAGGTGCCACTAGTATTCCTTTTCTTCTAGTCATGAAAAAGTACAGGAAGATTGATCCTGATGGAAACTCCTTACACCACTCAGAAAAGCAATCATCTAAAAAACGACAATACTTAGCACCTGATCAAACAGCATAGTACAAACAGACTGTGGGACAGAGGAGTTTACTCCCTATAGGGTCCGATTAAAGCATCATTAAAAGAATTGAAGAACACTGCAAATCAGCATCACCAAAGATGTTATCACAGCCATTTACATATTGAACAGCTATGCACGAAATTGCTGCAGAAATTTTTGCTTGGGTTTTTTTTACCACACATCCTCCCCACAGCGAGATTGCTATAGGACTGCAGCCCTCTCCCACTCAGATGTCCTGCTCTCACACATGCTGTTCTAAAGAGGGCAAAACCACAAGAGGTGTCACTAAAAAACATGACCTTTTATTGGTTTGGCTTATAATATATTTTATATTTTCAGTCGGGTGAAAGATTGAATCCATGTGGATGCAGCACACTGTGTAACTTTATCATGGATATTTGATCCTACCTGTTTTCTGTAATACACGCTTCCCAGAAGTTAGACCACACTGTCGCTCTGCCTACAGAGCTAATAGCTAGAGAGCATGAATAAGGAGTCAGGAATTCTGAATATTGTTCCTGGCTCAGACACTGATTTGCTGTGTGACCTTGTGCAAATCATATCACCACTTTATGCCTCAGTTACTCACCTCTTAGATATATGTAACAATACTTACTGCTGCTTAAAGGTGATTTCTGGCAAAAGGGAGAAGTGGTGTTCAACTCCTAAGAGCCCTCTGAAAGGGTTGACTGTGATTGTGCATGCAAAGAGCATTATCCTGTTAGCTTGGCAAGTCAAAACTCTAGTACAAAATGTGATTCAGGAAACAAAATGTGATTCCACATGGAAAAGTGTGGCGGTATTACAGATTCTCTGAATCACAGATATTCAGGGGGAGGGAGGATTCTGAGAAGTGGTAATGCTGAACACAACCTAAAGTAGCTGGAGAGTGGACAGGGCATTAGACATGATTCTGATGTGAGATGACAGCAAAAAGACCTATGCAATTTTGAGCTGCATAAGTCACAGAGACAGAGATAATGGTACTTGTGGCACCTTAGAGACTAACAAATTTATTAGAGCATAAGCTTTCATGAGCTACAGCTCACTTCATCGGATGCATACAGTGGAAAATACAGTGGGGAGATTTTATATACACAGAGAACATGAAACAATGGGTGTTACCATACAATCTGTAACAAGAGTGATCAGGAAAGGTGAGCTATTACCAGCAGGAGAGGGGGAGGTGTGGGGGGACCTTTAGTAGTGATAATCAAGGTGGGCCATTTCCAGCAGTTTACAAGAACAGTAGGAGGAGAAATAAACAAGGGGAAATAGTTTTACTTTGTGTAATGACTGGGAGTGGAGCTCTCCTGCTGGTAATAGCTCACCTTTCCTGATCACTCTTGTTACAGTCTGTATGGTAGGTTTCAGAGTAACAGCCGTCTTAATCTGTATGGTAACACCCATTGTTTCATGTTCTCTCTGTATATAAAATCTCCCCACTATATTTTCCACTGAATGCATCCGATGAAGTGAGCTGTAGCTCACGAAAGCTTATGCTCTAATAAATGTGTTAGTCTCGAAGGTGTCACAAGTACTCCTTTTCCTTTTGTGGATACAGACTAACACGGCTGCTACTCTGAAACCAGAGATAATGGTGCCTTTCTGTATAGCCTGTATAGCCTGGTGCAAACAGATCTGAAACACTGCATTCAATTCTAGGCACCCCATTATCAGAAAGCATGGGGTTGCTCATAGAACAGCAACAAAAATTATCAAGGTTTTGGAGACTCTGCCCAATGAGTAAAGACCTAAGATCTGAATGTGCCAAGGTGTGCTAGGGGGACAAGATAAGAGTCTACAACTATCTGAGGTGTAAAACACCAAGGAGAAAGGAAGACTATTTAGGGAGGCACAAGGGTGTATAATTAGGAGTAATGGTATAAGGGACTGAAATTAAGCAAAATAAAATGTAGGATGAGTACCATTAAAAGTCTTTTGGCTATGAAATCTGTTACGCTGTAGAATAGTCACTCTGAAAGCCCTATTGCTTGGGACAATTAAAATGAGATTGAGCATAACGCTAGTGTATCTAGGCAAATTCTGCATTGGTTGATGGTGTGTGTGGGCTAACCGATCTTACGTTGAGGGATTTTCCATCTCTAACTCCTGTGGTTCTAAGGCTTTCTCCACTTTAGGACACTGTTTGGCATGTCTGAAGCAAACCTGTAAGAGATAAGGCAAATAGACTAGCCCTCTGGGAGGGAAAATCTAAAGAGAGAAAAGGACTAAAGAAGTGTTTGTGTACAATATTCTACAGTTACACCAGAAATCATAGTAAAAAGAAAAAAGCCAATGCAACGCACTGTCCTCATGCAGACCTTTGCTGGAAATGATACTGTAAAGCTAAGAGAAAATGAGGACTTGTGGCACCTTAGAGACTAACAAATTTATTTGAACGTAAGCTTTGGTGAGCTACAGATCACTTCATCAGATTAAGGTGCCACAAGTACTCCTTTTCTTTTTGCGAATACAGACTAACACGGCTGCTACTCTGAAACCTGTAAAGCTAAGAACATGGACAAACATTCACAGCCACAAATTGTTCATTCTTTCCATTCAGCAGCACAAGACACCATGTAATATCAAATCACAGTAAACTGGGAATTCCCATGAGATAGTGTGAGGAAGGGACCTACAATATTAAATTAGACTATGAAACGAAACTCATTGCCACAGAAAGTTGTTGGGAAGTTAGCAAGATTCAGAAAAGGACTGGACATCTATATGTATAAGAAGAATATTCACAGTTACAATAGTTAATACTAACAATAATTTTGGAAGGGATATTAAACCTCATGCTTCAGAGCTTCTTTAACTAATAGAGATCAGGATGAGATCTACTGTAGGAAGCAGATTAAGCCACATCAATCTACTGTGAGGTTCTTACATCTTCCTCTGAGGCATCTGGTGCTGCCACGGAAGGAGAGAAGACACTCGGATCTGGTCCAGTCTGGCTATTCCCGTTTCTATTCCAAAGGTGCTCCTGTAGTGGGGTATCTAGATTGTGGGGCAACATAAAGGAGAGCATTTCCCCTTCTGCTTCCCCAGGGCAAGAGAAGCCTGACCTGGGTCCACTTTTCTCTCAGAAGTGGAAAAGATGATTGGGCCATTTGTGAATTAAGGACAAGTTCATGGCACTTGGATACCAAACTGACAGGAGCAGGGCTGGCCCTAGACCAAATGATCTCTCTCTCTCTCACACACACACACCCCATTTGTTAAAACTTTTAATTACCTTAATTTTTATTGCATTTGTAGCCCATTTCACAACTTCAATGCACGAAATGCATGCTAGGATCTGTAAATCTGTAATTATTCATGCCATATATAAGCAAATAAAAAATTTTGTTTCCTCTAAGCTTATAGAAACTTTTTAATTTTAAGAATAACTGAAATGTATTAACATCAAGAAATTGAACTGTGCACCAACATTGGGTGGACCCAGTATTAAATAGCGTTAGAGTAGATGACAGCCTTAGAATGTTAACCCTAGTCTTTTAGTTAAAAAGGTCGTTTTTGTTGCCTTTGCCCTTCCAAACTGAAGCATAGCATCAGAGACTGGCCAATGGCATTTTCAAGTGATAAAATAGTGAGTATCACTTACCAGCCTCACAGTCAGATTTGTACCATTGTCTATAAAGATCCGACGAAATGAGCTGTAGCTCACGAAAGCTTATGCTCAAATAAATTTGTTAGTCCCTAAGGTGCCACAAGTCCTCCTGTTCTTTTTGTGAATACAGACTAACACGGCTGCTACTCTGAAACCTATAAGGATCTTGCATCTGATGGTGAAAACAGGAAGCATGTCCTTTGCAGTACTCTGAAGAGGATACTGAATCTAAAGAAGATGATGCTGCATCTGACACAACCGATTGAAGGAATGGCAACGACAAGGCATGAAGAAAGCTACTGGATTCAGTGCAAGGATCCAATATGAAACAATACCTCCTCCCACCCCACTGTCCTGCTGGTAATAGCTTATCTAAAGTGAGTGAATTTGTGTGGAGGGGTGGAGGGTGAGAAAACCTGGATTTGTGCTGGAAATGGCCCAACCTGATGATCACTTTAGATAAGCTATTACCAGCAGGACAGTGGGGTGGGAGGAGGTATTGTTTCATATTCTCTGTGTATATATAAAGTCTGCTGCAGTTTCCACGGTATGCATCCGATGAAGTGAGCTGTAGCTCACGAAAGCTCATGCTCAAATAAATTGGTTAGTCTCTAAGGTGCCACAAGTACTCCTTTTCTTTTTGCGAATACAGACTAACACGGCTGTTACTCTGAAACCTGTCATTCATTTCAGTTCATCCTTATATCTCACTGACTGACTGGTGATGCACTGCCACTTAAATACCCACAAGGGCACGGCTGACCACATTCTAGGAGGTTCAAGGAAAATGTAGTTCTCAGAAAGTCTGGAAGTTTTCACGAGATTCTACAAAGGCCCAGAACATTCTAGGAGATTAGTGAAAAATGGATCCACATACAAAATACCTGAAACATTTTACTTCAAATATTCTATGTTCCCTTTTGTTGCTAACAATAAAAAGAGCACCCCAATCCTGGCACCCCCCAAGCCCAGCACCCCAGGGGGTCATCTGGGTCAGCTGTCCCTAAATCCAGCCCTGGACAGGAGCTGCTCCATGTAGACATGCTTCTTTCAAGGCTGGGTTGCCATAGCTCCACTCCACACCAGACTGTAGAGCAAGAGCACAGAGACCCGTACCTTGTTCTAAGTGTGACTGCACCTACACAGGCCTTCTGTCCTCACTCTATGAGTGGCCCACCCCCATACACACACTGTCTCTTACCCACACTGTCCCATAAAAATGACATGTAGCATCCAAACTCTTCCCAGTGCCTCTTCATCAGTGGCTGATAATTGTTTACAGCGGCTCATAAAGCACTTATACCCAGGCCAGGCCCTAACACGATGATGTAAAGCAGAGGTTCTCAAACTGGGGTGGGGGAAGAGACACAGAATGTATTCTGGGGAGACATGAGAAGCTTTAGGAGGGGGAAAAAAAAAAACGTGCAGTGCACATTTTACCCATAGCAATGAATAACTGGCAGTGCTGATTCATCCAGACATATCAAGTCCTCAGATGGTACTGTGCATTTTGACAGATTTCTGTTTAGCTCGCAGAGCATTATACAAAAGTCGTTGCCATCTGTACATTAATCCGTTTGCTACGACACAGTATGCACATTTAATTTGGAAGCATTGACCACAATTGCAGTTTTGCTTTTGCTCTTATTACAATGGATCGTTGGCTCTGTTTGAACCAATGCCTTACCGTTTTTAATATTTAGTGAGAGTTGCAGCTTGATTTTTCTTTAACTGGAATATGAACGTGTATGGCAGGGGGGCATAAACTACAGACACAAAGAAAGGGGTGCGATCAAATAAGTTTGAGAACCACTGAAAAAGTGCCATCCCATCCTCTTTTCTTGTATCTTGCATATTTGGAAATGACACTATGGAGTTCTTGCCCTTTTGCACTTGATTTTTTTCTTTTTAATTTTTTTTCTTAATTTATCTTTTTAATTAATTCAGGGCTGATTAAAGGAGGCTCAAGAAAAGGCACACTCAACAGCTGTGCAGCCTTCCCCACTGTGTGCCCACCAATGTGCCTCGACCCAGACACAGAGGGATCACCTCTATGAGCAAGAGGGTTGTTTAGGATCCAGCCAAGGCGATGCTGCTCCACAGAGACTGCCAAGAGCCTACTGCAGCGGGGTGGTTTTTTGTGATGTAGACACCAGTCAACTAGCGACTGTACTGTGGCTTGTTAACTCGTTTCATAGATCAGCTCTCAGATGGCAAAAACTTTTGGTCACTACGTTTTGTCCATTCCTTTTAAAACGATATGAACCAATCAAGTGGTTTTGGATACAATATGAGACGAGTCTCCAGGGGAGCGGAACAAGTGACTCACTGGGAGCGGGATGACTCTGATAAGTGAATGAATGTCAAAGCACACTGGGTGTTATACAGAGTTCTTTAGAGAAGCCCCATCATTTAGGAACAGCTCTTAAGATACCTTCCCTTACTCACTCCATGCCTCACAGTGGTCATTTGCATTTCCCTTCACAAGTCTGCACAGGCCTTTCTGACCATGCAACGGCTGCTATGCTTTTGTGTGTGAAATGGATCTCTGTGTTCCTGAAATGCAAGCATATTGAACATGGTTATTTTGCCATTGGGGGTAGATTGCCATCATCTGGAACCCAAGACTTATTCATTGAAATTAGAAGAAGAAACCACTGGTCTTTGTTTAATGCTATTTTCAGGGCCCGTTGAGGCTGGCAAGGTGGTGAGGATATAGTGCACAGGCATGGTCGCCTCCCGAGCTGAGAAGCATGAAAACTTTGGTTTAGTCTGAGACAATAACAAATCGTGTGTCATACTGGAAATGATCACCGTGCCTCTGACGGATTTCTGTTCAGCGAGGAATGGGAGACAGCCATGAGCCTATCTGGGCTTCACACCACCAGCAGGGTGACTAGCAGACGCTCGTTTCCCACTCTAAGCAAGTTTCCCATTGTGTTATCTCCTTGCACAAGCAGCACAGCTTGCATCCCACCTTGACAAATTTGCCTTGCCTCGCAGAAATAATTAGGTCTTCTTTACCGGGAGGAAGCACAATAAAATGTGACCAGCTATCTGAAATTACCACCCCAACACTAGGATAAAGCATCCACTAGGTAAGTCAGAAACACAACTCCTGCTCCTTAGCTTAGGCGCTGCCTAAATTATGGTTGCTAACACCCGGTCAACTGCACCAGATTTAGCAGCATAGAAATTCTTGCCGATTAGCTAGCAGTGCCATTACTCCTTTCTGTCTTTCTGTAGTCACTTACAGCCTAACATGCACATACAGAACTGAGCACTGTGACTCAGGCACTCACATCTGTAAATCGGGCCCAAAGGGGCTCTGTGATTGCTACAGACATCCATAGCCACTGTACTTTTTGAAACTAAAAAGGAATTATGGTTGTACTTTCTCTAGTCTGCTCTTCAATGGTTTTCAGAACTCTCAACTCTTCCTCACCAGGGAGTGACTAGGATGAGAGAGAGGAAAACCTCAGCAGCTTAAGGCTTGTCTAACTGGGAAAACTGACCAGAGGAACTATAGCAATAATATTATACCACTATAGCTACACCAGTACAACTGCCCCCACGTGCACACATGAGAGTTTTTTTTCAGTATAGCTCATGTCACACTGGAAACAATTTAAACTGTACCAAAAAAGTAACTTTTATTCCAGAGCAGTGTGTCCACACAGGGAGTTACCGTTGTACCGCTACAGTGGTATAATTACACTGGTACAGTTCTGCTGGGCAATTTCCCCGTGTACACAAACCCTTTCTTGCAGAAGCTTTGAGAAAATAACCCACAGCGTTCTGAGGGAACGGATCCTAGGAGCTTGAATCCAAAGACATTCAGTATAATATACAACATGTTGCAAATTAAAGACCATATAATGATACATAAGCACAAAGGGGACAAAGTTAAGGTAAGGTGAGAGTTCATTCTCAGCTAAGTGTTTCCTGATAATTGTTGCATTCGCATAGGGGATTTTGGGTTGGATTTTGTGTTTGTTTGTTTTATGGAATTTCTTTGGTTTGGAGCAAAATGGAGAAGGAGGGAGGGAAATAATACTCAAAGAAACCACAAGATTAAAGTGGGTTGGGGAAGGAGTTACAGTGTGTGTACATATATATGGGGATTGGGAGGGCGTGCAGCATTTTAATGTACATATGTGTGAGGGGCCCTTGCACACCATATCCCCTTTATTAAAAAATCCTTACAAGCAACTGAAAATAGGGGAAAGCCCAGCACTTCCATCTCAGCCACTATGCTTCTTATCATTAAATATGTATAGTACGGGACTGGTCACAGCGGGACTGAGATCACAGTGCAGACATAGGAAAGAGAAAACCCTTGCCCTGAAGGGCTTTCAGTCTAAAGATGCAACCAGACCAAGGGTAGAAGACGAGGCTACAACATACAAACAAATGAATATGGTGAGGAATTAGTACAGCTTTAGTTAGCTACCTGTATCGGATTTTTTATAAAGGGAAAGAGGTAGGGAGGATGGATAGTAGGAAAAAGGAAAAGAGGAACAGGCACCACTTGTCACTTCCCTACCTGTTATCAGCAGGTTGGGTTCTGTAGGCATCATGGCAAAATGGACTCTTAAGGAGGGATTAATTGCTATTTAATTGTATGTGCTTTCTGAGCTGCGTATGTATAAGGGCTGGCCACATCAGCACTTTCTACTTACTGTGCAGGCCAGGTGAAATATTTTCAGATGTCTGTCCCTGTTATTTCTCTATCCTTGTTCTTTAAAACTTTGCAAAGTGAAGCCACCTTGCTGAGGGAAACTGTCATTCACAGGTTGGCACTGCAAAGCTCAGCCAATTTGGAGTTATCTGCATGGTGTCAAAAAGAGTCAGATTTTTTTTTTCCTTTTCCTTTTTTAAGTGGGGGAGAAGGGGAAAGGGCCTGGTCCCAAGCTGGTGTAAATCGTTGCAACTCCATTTACATCATTGAGCACAAAAGCCAGTGGAGCTACACTGATTTACACCAGCTCTGGATCTGGCCCACCATGTCTCTTCCCTGTACAGTAATTCCTCACTTAAAGTCATCCCGGTCAATGGTGTTTCGTTGTTACGTTGCTGATCAATTAGAGAACATGCTCGTTTAAAGTTGCTCAGTGCTCCCTTATAACGTTGTTTGGCAGTCGCCTGCTTTATCCACTGCTTGCAGGAAGAGCAGCCCGTTGGAGCTAGCTGATGGGGGCTTGGAATCGGGGTGGGCCAGCAGCCCCCCATCAGCTCCCCTAAGTTCCCGGTGCCGCCCTGCAGGCTTATCAATTGCGGGGCAGTTCAGCTGTCCCTCCCCCCACAGACATGTGCTGCTCCTGCTCTCTGCCTTGGAGCTGCTCCCCAGAGCCTCCAGCTTGTTGTGCAAAGGGAGGGGGGGAAGAAGGGGACTAATGTCAGGGTGTCCCCCTGCTCCTGCCCCCTGCTTATCCCATCTCCATAGAGCCAGGGGGACGGGACACGAGAGGGCTCAGGATGGAGGGAGCTTGCTGGCAGCAGCTGCTGTCTCCCCTTGCTGATCTACTTAAAAAAGGCAATGTACTACTGCATACTTACAGGGGCAATGCACGTCCATCTCTCTCATACACGGTGTGTGCCTCTCTCTGCCATGCTGTCTCCCCTCCCTCCATTCATGCTGCCTTGTAGAGTGTGAGGCTACATTACCAACAATATGTTATGAGGGCTCAGCCGAGTGCTAGCAGTAAGGCATTCCTGAGAAATATCCCACCCACTTCCACCCTCTGACTTCACCACCTCCACCAAGCGTCACAATCATCATTGCTGTGTACAGTATTAAATTGTTTGTTTAAAACTTATACTGTGTGTATATATATTATAGACTTTTGTCCGGTGAAAAAAAATTTCTCTGGAATCTAACCCTCCCTATTTACATTAATTCTTATGGGGAAATTAGATTTGCTTAACACCGTTTCACTTAAAGTCACATTTTTCAGGAACATAACTACAATGTTAAGCGAGGAGTTACTGTACCTCATACTCACACTTGTATCTCAAAAACAATTGAAAAGATCTTCCTCAAACTTTTCTTTCAGAAACACAAACACAAATCACAGAGGCAAGCATGGCAAATTCCAGCCCCAAAGGAGAATCTTTGAGAAAGGCAGGAGCAAGTGAAAATGGGACTTTGAACAAAAACAAACAAAATTTCAAGTTAACCACAGCTTTTTCTACTGGTGAAAGTGCCTATATATAGTTGTTCAGACAAGGAATGAAATTCTATAATATACATATTATTTTGTTCTTCCCTGAGCCTGGCAACAAGCAGGAAGAGGGAACTCAGATTATCAGATGATCCTAGGAAGAGGAGGAATGTCATAGCTGTTGCTGCATTTATTACCATTACAATAAGCCGCCATTGTTTACTGTATACAGAAGGACTGGCAGGCAAGGAGATGCTCAGTCTGGATAAATAAACAGAAAAGGCCAGCGTCCAAGTTTGAATGAACAATAGCCCCGGGGAGAATGCAAGCCACCTCTTTGACTGGACTTCCCTCCAGGAAACCAAGTCGTAATAAAGTCCTCCTGTATCCTGTCCCCTAGTCTAGGGGCACTGACTCAGTTCCAGCTTATCATACAGATCATATTTCCAGAAGTAGCTGAATACAGGCCGAAGAAAGCCCTAGCAAATGTTCAGGAGAGAACTATCCAGCACTGGCAGGGAGCAGAGCTGGCCTTAGTGTTTTGGGAGGACCTGTGAAACACTTTTTCTCCACCTCCATTCCCCTCAAACATAACTGACTCCTTTCTTTTATCCTCTGACTGCCCCCCAAAGTCCAGCCTGAAGAATTTGCTCCTCTGGCTCCTGTGCAGGAGACGCAGAGCAGGGGCTGCTTATATTGGAGTCTATTCCTATTAGCCAAGATTTGGGAAGTGTTTTGCAAGGGACTGTTGCCCAAATAGGTGGAATTCTACGTCCTCATCTGCAGGAGGGTTTATATATATTTTGCTAAATTTAGGACTTATAATGCTTTCCATTAACTTTTATAACCTCTCTGTGAGATAGGGATTATTGTCACTATTGTACTGGTGGGCAAACCAAGGCAGAAAGGTTAAGGTCTATGTTTTACAAGGTGTCCTCTGATTTTCAGTGGCCTTAGATTTTGGATGCTCAATCTGAGATGCTTGAGTTCTGATTGTCAGAATGCTTGCAGTTCCTGCTGACTGCAAACTAGATTTCTGGGTGTGCAATGCTTCTGAAAATGAGGCACATGTTGGACACCCAAAAACGGAGGCACCCACTTTTTAAAAATGTAGCTTTAAGTGAGTTGACCAAGAGGACAGGGAAAGTCAATGTCCAAGCCAAGGTCAGAACTCCCAGTTTCGCTGAGTCTCTCCCGGAATCAGGCTCTATCTCCCAGAGGCTACTGAAGCAAAACCAGGAGATTTTAGTCACTAAATGTCTGGCAGCGCAGCGGGGTTAAGGCAGGCCCCTTGCCTACCCTGGCTCCACGCCGCTCCCGGAAGCGGCTGGCACGTCCCTATGGCCCCTGGGGGTGGGGGTAGAGGGTCTCTGCACGCTGCCCCCGCCCTGAATGCTGACTCCGCAGCTCCCATTGGCCAGGAACTGTGGCCAATGGGAGCTGCGGTGGAGGTGCCTGTGGGCAGGGGCAGCATGCAAAGACCCCTTGTCCCTCCCGCCTAGGAGCTGCTGCCAGAGGGATGTGCTGGTGGCTTTCCGGAGCCTCCCTAGGAAAGCGCCACCCAGCCAGAACTTGCACCCCTCCTCCTGGACTCCAACCCACTGCCCCAGCCCAGAGCCTGCACCCCACACCCAAACTCCCTCCCAGAACCCTCACCCAACATCCCCTCGGACTAGGGCCGGATTAACTCTCCTGTGGGCCTGGGACAATTAGATTTTGTGGGGCCCCTGGGGTTTTGGAGTGGGGGAGTGGGGCAGAGGGTTGGGATGTGGGAGGGGGTGCAGTTCCAGCTGGGGGGAGTGGGCTCTGGGATGGGGCCAGGGATAGGACAGGGGGTTAGGGTGCAGCAGGAGGTTTGGGGAGCAGGTTCTGGGAGGGAGTTTGGGTGCGGAAGGGGGCTCCATGTTGGGATAGGGTATTGGGGTGTGGGATGGGGTGCAGGCTCCGGCGAGGAGGCGCTTATCTCGGGCAGCTCCTGGTCAGCGGCGCAGCAGGGCTAAGGCAGGATCTGCTCCCCGAGGTGGCTAGGATGTCTGGCCCCTAGGCAGAGGGCCAGGCCGCTCTGCATGGTGCCCACAAACACCACCCCCACAGCTCCCATTGGCTGCAGTACCCGGCCAATCGGCGCTGCGGAGCCTGCGCTGGGGGTGAGGGCAGCACGCAGAGATTCCCTGAAAGTCCCTGGCCTAGGGGCTGCAGGGGCACACCGTGAAGTCGGCACTCAAGGCTCCAACCAGTGCGGGGGCGCCAAGGGACCAGTGTCCTGCGGGCTCCCCTTAGCCCGAGGCCCTGGGTTGCAGCCCCTAAAGCCCTGCATTAATCCAGCCCTCCCTCCTGCACCCCAACCCCATGACCTAGCCTGGTGAAAGTAAGTGAGGGTGGGGGGGAGTAAGCAACGGAGGGAGGGGGGATGGAGTGAACAGGGGGTGAGGCCTCGGAGAAAGGGCAGGGCAAGGGTGTTTGGGTTTGTGCGATTAGACAGTTGGCAACCCTAGTCAGAACACAGGAATCCCTTGTTCTCAGTCCCATGTCTAGTCCAGTAGCACATGCTGCAGCTGCCTTGGAAATCAGGATGGATGAAAGTTCTGTATGCCTTCATATCTTGTCCATATGCTACTGTAAAAAGAAACACATATAAGCATATTTATATTTGAAACTGTTTAGTTCACCATATTTATTATTATATGGGGACATGCACATTTGAAATCTATCTCTTTCAAGAAATAAGATGTACATACAGTCTTGTGGCAAAAAGAAGTGGCTATATTCTCACCTCCCTTAGTAGAAGTTGGAAATACACTATCCTTATTTTTACATTTCCTGTTCCAGGAAGGAAGGAATTTTTTTTAATTACAGACATTGCCTTCCAAAGTTGAATGAAACCAGAATTTCTGCTGATCCTTAAGGAATTATCTGAACTTCTGCTTTGGGTGGGGGGAAAGTGTCCTTTCATCAGTTGGTAAAAATGCCGCATATTTCTCTGTGCTTCACTAACAAACCACTTCCTCCATATACTGTTAATGTAACCTGTTAATGTAAACAAAGACCTTCCATTGACCAGCATGTCAAATCCTTATTTGTTCCTTTTGAAGTGCCATACAGGGAAAATATTAAAGTCAGGGTTCTCAAAGGTATTTAGGCTCCTAAGTTCCATTTTAAATCAATGGGAGGTAGGCACTTAAATACCTTTGAAGATCTGGGTCAATCTCACCAGCAACTTTCTCACTGCAGCCATTATTTCTCTCTAGGGGACTGTTTTTTGTGGTTTTTTTTTTTTTCAAATTATTTTAAGTAGGGGTTTTGAATCATCTGTTTCTCAATGAAATGTTACAAACGGGGTCTTGACTGCTTAAAGATCCTGTGACACCTTTGGTACAAATAGGGATTAAATGCTAAATTCTCCTTAGACAAGAGATTCTTCTTTGCTTCTTATCCAAAACTATTATATAGTAACTCTGTGTGCTTGTTAATCAGCTGATATGTTCCACTTTAGAAGTGGCTACATTTCAGTGATGGGTGAAGTGTTTATAAGTATATTTTATTAAATGCTTGGGGATCCCACATGATAAAAGGTATTTCAGTAATAGGTTTTCTTCACTGATATCACTTTAAATCGACCATATGTTTAGAGCAGTAATATGTCACACATCTGGGGTGCTGTATTAAAATGATTTAAATAAAAATCACAACTTGCCTTTGAGGTAAAGTATTGTCCCCATTTTATAGAGGGGAAAACTGAGGCAACAAGGGTACTGGCCTGCTTTTCAGAGTTTGATAGGAGCTGGATGTACTCAACTACTCTTAAAATCAGGCAATCAGTGATTTGTCCAAGATCAAACTATGGCAATACAAGTTTTAGAATTTTGGAGCTTCTGACAGTCAGTCCCAGGCTCAACCCACTGCTAGACAATACTACTTCCCTATATATTACAACTACAAAGCTATCAAGTGTAGATAGATGGCATGATGAAAACATGTATACCTGGGATCCCAACAACCTGGATCTGCAGTTTCGACTCAGCCTTAAGGTTTCTGTCGTTAGGCATTTCTCCTGCAGGACAAAAGTACTTGCACCTAAACACCTATCTGATGTAGGCTGTGTCCAAAGATACCGGAATAAACTCTGCCCACTGTAGTCAGTGACACAGAACTGATTTAACACAACAAATCTAGGTTCTTATTCATTGGAGGGTGAATGTTATGTTGTTAGGACTTGGGAAATACAATGAAGCCCATGCTGCAACACTGTGATGTTTGTATCATGGTATGATGAAGTTACATCACAACATTATATCACTTCATACTAACTCAACATCACCACATGATGCAGGCTGGGATGCTCCTTCGCAGCACTGCATCAAGAGATGCAGGATAAATTTGAGACTCCTCTAAGACAGACTCAAGATAATAAGGATAGTCTTGGATGTTTTGGAATGAGGATGAGGGATGGCTCTACCCAACTAGAAGATTCAAGCATGGTTGTAATAAAATGTATCAGGGGAATGGGAGATATGTTTGGGGGAGTATGGAGGGTAAACAACAACTGTAATTTTGGGGATGTGGAGACAATTTTTAGGTCTAACAATGCCGTTTTTAAGGCTGTGCCACTCCTCAGTATGCCTTCAATTCAAGCCCTGGTACCATGAGGCGTGATTCCTGTTGCTGAATGAGGATTTGTGCCTGCAGTCAATGTACAATATTCCCATTGTGAGATCTAGGGATGACGTCAACTTGTTTGACTGATGTACCAGCCAGCCAGAGAAAAAAAACACAAACAGACCGGTGCCTAGGTGCTCTCCTTGGCATATCAAAGGATCAGACTGAAAGATCAAGATATGGCTGCATTCCTGAGGCACCTCCATTAAATGCTGAATCTCCCAGAAGAATTTTTTGTCACGTGTTCCTTTCTGCACAGTAAGTCTGACTGGAAAAGACTGTAAACAATGGTGCCTGCAGATGTATGGTGTGTATTATTGGCAGGGGCACCAATTGTGGGACAGGCCACCCAGATGGGGGGCAAAAGAGGGAGTTTGCCATGGGTTCCCTGTTTGAGAGGGCCCCAAACCAAGTGATATTGTGACCCAATTCACCAGCTCACAACGCCGTTCACTGAAATTTGGCCCGGTGGCCCCTCTGTCATGCGACTCCACGCACCAGGGTGCAATTTCCGGAGCAGGGAGCAAGGCCCAGCCCCTCAGGACAAGAGCCAAACTGCCACTGCAGGGTGAGTGTGGTGCAGTTGTGTGTACCATGAGGAAATTTTCAGCATGCTCCTGACAGCAAATGCTCACAAGCTATTCTGAGGGCAACCTGGCCTGTGATCATTTTAACCCATCCAACCCCAATGTGATCAATGACACAGCTAATTTTAATCTAAGAACTATGGCTACTTAATAATTTAAGGGTGAGTGTTATGCCTTTGAAAGTGAGATACTGATGCTACTGAACAGAGCCACAAACGCTGCTGCTGGCAGTGCCCCGTTATGTCAGACCTGGGCTCCAGGTTCCTCTACCACTGTATTTCACTCCTCACCTGCAGGAGAATCCACTTCTATTAGAGTTCTTCCTCCCCCCACCCCTCTGCCCATTACTCCACATCCCATTCTTGAGCCTCAGTATGTGCAGCTGTTACAGTTTGGGGCTCCACACAGCTCAGAAAATGCACCTCGGTCTTGACTTGCAGCCTCCCTGGCTATCCCCATTCTATTCTTCACCTGAGTCAAGATTTCTAGTTGTGCTGCTTAACATGGGGGAGTAGTAAAATGGACAACTGAGGCTACCAGGCACTATACTGTAATGAAACATTTAATTCGCAGCCTAAGCCAGGTACAAACCTGTTTACTGAAAGCATGGTCTTGAGTTTAAAGTGCAGGCCTCGGAGACAGAAGACCTCAGTATTATTCCCAGGTCTGCCACCAACTTGCTGTGTGACCTTGGGAGAGCCAAATAATTTCAAACTGTACCTCAAAAAGAAAAGGAGTACTTGTGGCACCTTAGAGACTAACCAATTTATTAGAGCATAAGCTTTCGTGAGCTACAGCTCACTTGTAGCTCACGAAAGCTTATGCTCTAATAAATTGGTTAGTCTCTAAGGTGCCACAAGTACTCCTTTTCTTTTTGCGAATACAGACTAACACGGCTGTTACTCTGAAAACTGTACCTCAGTTTCCCCATCTGCCTAATAATGCCCATACCATGGGAGTTTTCTGAGGGCTAATGCACATTCTAAAGTCCTTATCTTGTCATGCTCCACTCTGACCTTTCCAAAGCAAAGAGCACTGAGTGCCTGACACATCATGACACCAACCCTGCTATTTTAGCTGTTTATGGGACATTCTGTTCCAGTACTTCCTGCAGAGAAGCATTCACTGTAAACCCTAATCTAAATGTGCCTGCTTAATGTACTGCTAATGCATGCAAAACTTTTGCCAAAGAAAATCTAATATCAGGGCCACAATGTGTTCAGAATAAACTCATTACATTTACATCCAAATCACTGTTTAGGGAATGGGGACCATGATGGATAATGAATTCGTGCACCATGGTTATGGGTACCCCTTCTGGAGAAAACAGTGTGGTAAAAAAATGTTGTTGAATAGGATTCATTTTACTATGTAATGGACTATGCAGGTTGGGGATGAAGAGTCCATCTATGCATCTTGTGTAGTCCACTTGAACACTTCCTTTAAGAGAGAGAGACTTATTTAATCTAGTATCATATTTCACACTTGTTCTGTTGGTAGATGGCCAGCAGAGACTTAGATGGATTAAATCTGTTTGTTGCTTAATGTTTCAAGGAAACGTGGACTGAAGTCTTAATAGAGTTAATTAGTTGTCAATGTTCTAAGGTTAGGAGAAATGTGCAAATAAAAATCTCTTTACTCTTTCACACTGGACTGAACAGGCTCTTGATCCAGGGCTGGTGCCAGCTGTAGAATCTCCATGCTGTAACTGTTCAGAATACACTGATCTATGCAAGAGCGAAGTCCAGTTGAGACCAGCTAGGTTCACATTGATTCAGGTCATGTCTCCCTTTGGAGACACAGCTGTCTTCCTCTATCGATGGGAAGTTTTTTTTCCACTGATGTAAGTAATCCATCTTCCTGAGTGATGGGAACTAGGTCAATGGAAGAATTCTTCCATCAGCCTAGTCATGTCTACACTGTGGGGGTAGGTTGGCTTAACTACTGTGGTTTGGGATGTGAATTTTTCACACCCTAAGCGACATAGCTAGGTCAATCTAAGTTTTAAGTGTAAACCAGGCCTCAGCTAGAGGAGAAGATTTCACTTTAGCTCCCCTGTCTCCTGCTTAGTTATATACTATATACATAGTGGGGGTGCCGTACCAATTCCCAAGATGCCCCTGGAAAACTTGAGTAGAGGAATTACCATAGTGGATCAAACTAGTGGCCCCTGCAGTCCAGCATTCTGTCTCTGACAGCTTTCAGTACCAAATGCTTTAGAGCAGTGGTTCTCAAAGCTGGTCTGCCACTTGTTCAGGGAAAGCCCCTGGCAGGCTGAGCTGGTTTGTTTACCTGCCCCGTCCGCAGGTTCAGCCGATCGTGGCTCCCACTGGCCGCGGTTCACCACTCCAGGCCAATGGGGGCTGCGGGAAGGGCAGCCAGCACATCCCTCGGCCCATGCTGCTTCCCGCAGTCCCCATTGGCCTGGAGTGGCAAACTGCAGCCAGTGAGAGCCACGATCGGCCGAACCTGCAGATGCGGCAGGTAAACAAACTGGCCCAGCCCGCCAGGGGCTTTCCCTGAACAAGCGGCAGACCAGCTTTGAGAACCACTGCTTTAGGGAAGGTGTAAGAAACTACAGAAGGTAGTTACGGAATAACCTGCTCACAAGGAAAATTTCTTTCTAATCCCCATTGTTTAGGGGTTGGTCTATGGCCAATCGAGTTTCATCATGTATGACCAATGAAGTTCAAAGAGAAAATATGAGATAAATAATGAAAAGTTAATTAGATTTTAAAGGACTCTCTGATAATAATCTATGAGACTGTTAGTAACACAAGGAAGGAATTTATTTTTAAGATACTTTGTTTTTATCTTGACATTTTCCTTTACAATGGCATGCTAATTTAAGCCAGTAGTCGTGATGGGGTAAATCTCAGTGGGAGAACGTGATAGAGCAGAGATCATTTATATTCTAGGTTCTGAGCCTTTCAAAGCCCTGTTCTCCTGATTTAAGGAGCTGTTGTGGAAACTTTCCAAGTGTACAGGGTGTGCCTGGCTTTTCATATCTATTCACATCTTTTTGTGTGTGTTTCAATTCAACCAAAACAATTGGGGAAAGAAATAACTTTTGTTTGGTTTCTGCTGTGATTAAATGCCTGATCCAGCATCACAGAAGTTAATGGAATCCATCATTACCGAATGTAGTTGATATTTTTGGAAAGATCTCTAGTTTTCACATTAACTAGAATAAAACACAAGCAATGGGTATATCCCAAAGACCAGATTCTTCTCAATTTCAGCATTTTCCATTTCAAATAGGCAAGGAAATAACTTATTTAGGTGTCAACATTTGGCCTATCTTTCCAAAATTGTTTCTATAAATATGGACTATCTATTAAAAGAAATTTCCAAAGACGAAGAGGGGATGTGTCTCCTCCTTCTGTCCTTATTGGGGAGAATAGAAATAGCCAAAATGAATATCTGCCCAAGAATGACTTGTATCATTAGCTTATTGCCTTCCAAAGTCTCTTCCTTGTTCTTTGCTCACATAAATAGGTTTATCATTTAATTTTTATGGGATAAAAAACAGCCTCTCTTGTCACACAAGACCCTTAAAAAATCCTGGCAACTGGAAGTATGGGGTCACCAGATATGTATCTATATTATCTAGAATTCCAAATGTATCCTATCGTAAGGTGGTGCCCCTCCAGCTGCTCTGAATATACACCAGCCTGGTTATGAGATTGAAAAAAGTTTAGCTATGCCATTTGGTTCCCTCCCTTCTTTTATATACCTTAAGAGGTTACTCACACTCTTAAGGGAAAATCCAATCTAATCTTTGTATCTACATGGGGCTCCCTGCAACATGTTAAGCCTGTTACAGCATCCAATCTTACTAATTTTCTTCTCGTACCACTGTGGGGTAACCCATGTGTCAGGGTCAAGGCCAACTCCATGCTTAAAACAATTTGGATAGAAAAAGGGTTAACAAAAAATTAAAGATATATTATAAGATGGTAGACTGGTCTCCTTCAATTACATGTGTAAGAAATATCAGCTACCGCTGTCTCACAGTTCCTTCTTTCAGAGGCTATGCTCAAGGATTCATGCAAAGATGGAGACAAGTGGTCTGTTTCAACTTTCTCTCCTCTAAAAGAACAGGTTAAGAAATATGGAAACAAAAGTCACTTTGTAGGAATTTGTGTAGGTGGCTTAATGCTTTGCATTATCCTTTCAGTCTCAGTCTCAAAGAAAGATGGGGGAAAGAACTTAGCCTTATTATTACAACAGAAACTTGGGAGGATACCTGGCTTAAATGTGAAAGAGACTTGTTCTTCCAGATACTACTGGACTCCCCAACATTTGTTCAAGACTAGACTGACAACACAATGGTGGAGATGCAAACAACCACATGCCAACCTGTCACACATCCTCTATACCTAAAAGTGCATGTGTTCAGGAATGCCATATTCAGTGCTCTCTCAAAAACTTTAAGTGTTGCTATCTTTCCTTCTCCAAACTTGTGTATTTTAGGGGTGCTGGGTGAGCTGGTATTACCAGTTAACATTGAGAAATGGATTGCAGTAACTATATTAGTACCCAGAAGAGTTATTTTGAGAAAATGGAACTCTGCCGTTCCTCCCTCATAAACAGACTGGCATAGTGAGCGCTTTACTACTGCATTAATGGAAAAAATGACTCCATCTAATAGAAACGCTTGGGGAAAAAATGAGGATGTCTGGTCACACATGAAACTATTGCATACTTTTACAATTTAGTATATAATAGTACCCGATACTCATAGGTTATGTTCTCACTTATTTAGCTATTTAGTCACTTAAATAATCAATGCCCTGCATGACCTCTGTGAGTTCAGGATTTTTTATTTGGTTATGTTTTGTTTTTCCCGGTTTTATAAATAATGAGCATTGAATTTTGTAATTTATATGGTGTTTCCATCTTGTGCGTGTATTTACATACATTTTGTTTTACGTGTTTATATTTTAGATAAAAATCAATAAAAATAAAAGTTTTTTAAAAAGAAATTAATGGAAACTTTACCATTTAGTTTATTATTTGTATTACCGTAGAGTCTAGGAGCCCCAGTCACAGAACTTCATTGTGCTCGTCACTATACAAACTCAGAGCAAAAAGACAGTCCTTGCCTCAAAGAGGTGCAAGATTAAGCCTTTAGTAATAATAATTTTAAATCATTAAAAAATAGCAGCGACAACAAGGGATTAGATGACGCAAGGAGTTGATTGTTAATGGGATATGGATCATTTCACTCGAGCATTCAGATTACCTGTTTAAATCTAGGTTAGGTCAGTGGCACCGGAGAGATTTTATGTTGGCTGTTTGGGGACCAATGCAGAGTGAGCAGGTTGTACTCTGTGTTCTGATCCCCAGTCACAAAACCATTGCAATGTCAGGTGTTAACTTACTGCCTTGGGGGCACTCTGAGAGGGGAAGTCAAGGATAAAATGAACTCAGACACTCGATTACCTACTCTCCCCGAGTGGTCCCTCAAGGTTAGGGCTTTACCACATTTGTTTAAGTGTGGGGGAAGCTTGCACTGCTATTGCCCTTGATAGCACCTTTCACCAGAGCTACATTTATTACAAAAACAAACAAAACCAGATGAAGTGATTGAAAACTGGCCCAGGAACCACTCCAATTCAATATGTGCTCTGCACTGCCAGATGAATTTACCAGCTATTGATACTAAAATGCAACTATTCCAAAGATTGCTTTAGGGAATACCGTGCAGATTCATTCTCTGGCTCCTGTTTATCCGCATGGATCATTTCCCATTACTTAAGAAGAACCAGCATGTCAATGGACTTTTGTTGTGAGGCCCAGTGACACCTAGTGGTTAAAGAAGGAGGCGCAGAGGATAATAAATAATGGGGCTCGGTGGGTTGGGAGAGACGAAAGTATGCAACAGAACCAGCAGACTAATAATGGGCTTTCAAAATGCCTACAGGCCATGCCACATATATCCAGTGGCTGGAGGTGAATACAAAAGGCTGTGGCATGGCAAGCCTTTGTAATGAAAACAGATCATTTAATTGCTGGGTGTACTTAGTGCAATGTCTCTAAAACCAGTTTGTTGTCATAGAATTCACTATACTCCTCACAGCCTCTTGCTGTTTCACTCAGTTCTTATACTGAAGGTTGTAATCCATGGCTCTGGGGAGAGTAGAATGTCCCTTTGGCTCCATCTACACTGGAAAACTGACCTCTTGCCAACAATGGGTTCCAGAATGGGCTTTCCTCAACTGGCCTTGATGACAAATTAACTGATAGTATAGATGGGAAAAGGAACCATTTCCAATACCATTGCAGAAGGCATGATTGAGACTTACTGTTAAACTGTTTTGAATACCAGTCACAGAGGACGTATAGCTGACAGTCATTGTTAACATAACTCAGTCATTTCCTAGTACAATAACCTAAACTACTGCATGTCAAGATCTGACTAAGTGATCACAGTGGTCTTTGCTGGCCTTAAAATCTCCAAATATAGTAACATCATCTGAGAGACAGACCAATGCTGAGTTTGTTCAACATCTCTGAGCCATGGAACTTTCTAACTTGTAACATAGGCCGTGTCTACACTACAGTGGTACAGCTATGATACTGCAGCCGGTTCGCTGTAGCACCATAGCGTAGATGTCCTACTTTGACAGAAGGGGTTTTTCCGTCGATATAGTTAGTCCATCTAATAGATGGGTTGGCAGAGGAATTCTTCCTTTGTCCTAGCTGCATCTACACCAGAGGTTAGGTTGACCTAACTATAGTGTTCAGGTTGTGAAATTTTTCTCAGCCCTGAACTATGCAGCTAGAGGGATCTAATTTTTAAGTATAAACCAGTTCCTTACAGTCTGGCAGTAATCTTAATTGATCAGAGTAGGGAACTGGGAGTCAGAACTTGGGTTTGCCGCTCTCTCACTGTTTAACCTGACCTTGTTTACTAAGGGCTGGTGTACACTACAGAGTTAAGTCAAGGTAAGCTGCCTTGCATCAACTGCACTGTGGAAGTGTCTTCACTTAAATTTGGCTGCTGCCGATGTAAATGCCTCTCTGCACCGATTGAGTAATACTACTTCCCCATGCGCTGCAGAGTCATGGTCAATGTAGTTAGGTCAACGAGTGTCAGTGTAGACCCTGCATTGCTTACGTCGACTGTTACTGGCTTTCAGGAGCCATCCCACAATGCTCCACGCCGGGGTGGGCAAACTTTTTGAGCCGAGGGCTACATCTGGGTGGGGAAATTGTATGCAGGGCTGGGGCAGGGGATTGGGGTGCGGGAGGGAGTACAGGGTGTGAGAGAGGGTGCGGTGTGCAGGAACGGGCTCAGGGCAAGGGATTGGGGCAAAGGAGGGGTACGGGGTGTATGAGGGGGCTCAGGGAAAGGGGTTGGGGTGCAGGAGGGGTTTGGAGTGCTGGAGGGGCTCAGGGCACGGGTGCAGGAGGGGTGCGGACTGCGGGAGGGAGCTCAGGGCAGGGGGTTGGGGTATAGGAGGGGTGCAGGGTACAACAGGGGGCTCAGAGCAGGGAGTTGGGATGCATGGGGGTGCAGGGTGCAGCAGGTGGCTCAGGGCAGGGAGTTGGGGTGCAGGAGGGGTACGAGGTGCAGACAGGGGGCTTAAGGCAGGCAGTTGGGGGGTGGGGTGCAGGAGGGATTCGGGCTCCAGCCCAGCGCCGCTTACCTAAAGCGTCTCTGGGGTGGCAGTGGCATGCACCAGGGCCAGGGCAGGCTCCCAGCATGCCTGCCCGGGCCCCATGCCACGCCACTCCAGGAAGCGGCCGGAACCACATCCCTGAATGGCCCCTGGGGGAGGGGCGGGCACTGGGCTCCATGTGCTGCCCTTGCCATGCCTCCAGGTACCTCCCCCGAAGCTCCCATTGGCCACGATTCCCCATTCCCGGCCAATGGGAGCTGCAGGGGGCGGTGCCTGGAGGCAAGGGCAACGCACAGAGCCCTCTGCCCGCCCCAGGGCCGCAGGGACGTGGTGCTGGCCGCTTCTGAGAGTGGCGTAGGGCCTGTGGCATTACGGGGAGCAATCCCGCAGGCCAGATTCAAAGCCCTGATGGACCAGATCCGGCCCGCGGGCCGTAGTTTGCCCACCCCTGCTCCACACTGATGGTACAATTGATACTAGCGCTCCTCATGAGGACACACACTGCCAACACAAGGAGCCAAGTGTGCACACACACAAGTGATTTAACAACTGTGATGGCTGTATGCGGACGTAAATTAGGTCAACATAATTTTGTAGTGTAGAGATGACCTTAGTTATGCTGCTTGTTTACTTTGTGCTTTTCTCTCCACTAGGAAAATAAAGAGAGATTAGGTCGGTTTCATTTCTGTCCCTAGTCTCTTGTCCCTTCTGCCTCTCCAGCACTAGCTCTGCTGCAATGTCTGAGTTGCAAACACTATAGGGAAAAATGTTGGAATGCAAACAAAACCTGCTTTAATTCACATTTCGAAAAAATTGAAACCTTTTTATTGATCTGAGATTTGTTAAACCTAATGTTCTCACAGGAGTGTTGTGAGCATTAATTAATGTTTGTTAATGTAGGATGAGATCATGGATAAAGGTTATAACACCTGGGTATTAGTCTAAGGCAGTAGCCTGACACGTCCTGCTGAAATATAGTAGCCTGTTTCTCTGGGACACCTTGCAATTTAGTCATATTCATCATCCAGTTGGGAGTGGCCTGACCTGTCAATCAAATTTTAAGGGGTCATTTAAGAGAGTTCAACATGTTGGGGGAAGGGACATTGCATTATTCAAGCCATTAACTTTGAGTGTCCTCTTCATGCTGACATTAAGATGATCACTTCCAATTATAATAGAAATAAATATCTGAAGTGTTATATAGAACATGGACACGTATTGGATCTGGGAGCACTGCTGGTATCTTACAGGTCACATCTGTCAGTAATGGCGTGATAAATGAAGGGGGGGAGGTAGGACACCTAGCCAGCCAGTTAGCTATAAAGTCCCTCTTGGTGGCTGTTCTCTGCTTGCTTTACCTGTAAAGGGTTAAAAAAGTTCCCCAGGTGAAGGAAAGGGAGTTGGCACCTGACTGAAAGAGCCAACGGGAAGGCTAGAACTTTTTAAAATGGGAAAAAACTTCCCCTTTGTCTCTGTTGTTGTTCTCCGGGAAAGAGGGGAACAGGGAGCAGTTATGCTATGAGAAGCTTTAAGCCAGGTATGATCATAGATCATCAGATCACAACTAGAACTACTTATTTGGAACTCCCAAACGTGTAAGTAGATCAGAAATGTTTAGAAAGATGCGATTAGGTTTATTTCTGTTTATTTCTTAGGGCTAGTGAACTCCTCTGTGCTAACCCCAGGTGCTTTTGTTTGCTTGGAACCTTTAAGCTGAACCCCCAAGAAAGCTATTTTGGGTCCTTCATTTTTGGAATTGCTCTTTTAAAATCTAGCAAAAGCCTAAGTTCCAGATGTATTTTCTTTCTTTTGTTTTTAATAACATTTAACTTTTTTAAGGACAGGATTGGGTTTTTGGTGTCCTAAGAGGTTTGTGCACATGTTGTTTAATTAGATGGTGGCAACAGGTAGTTTCCTTTGTTTTCTTTCTCAGCTCTTCCCCAGAGGGAGGGTGAAAGGGCATGAGGGTACCCCACAGGAAGGAATTCCCAAGTGTGCCTGCCTGGGTTTTCCCAAGTGTCCCTTCCAAAAGAGGGGTTTTGGATTTGGGTGGTGGCAGTGTTTACCAAGCCAAGGTCAGAGAAAAGCTGTAACCTTGGGTGTTTAATACAAGCCTGGCATGGCAAGTATTAATTTTTCAAATCCTTGTGGGACCCCACCTTCTGCACTCGAAGTGCCGAAGTGAGGAATCAGCCTTGACAGATGGTGTCCTCAGAGACATTAGCACTCCCATCACGAGAGCCTCAAATGTCAGCAAGTGAAACTTAAAAGGCACCAGGTGCTTCAGCTGAGAGGCCAGAGCAAGAGGGAAAACTTAGCCATTTTAAAGATGACAGAAGATTTTGTAAGGATGAAGAGGACAAACCAGGGTGTGAAACTAAACAAAACTACAATCCGGGCCTTTCTCTGTGTACTCAACAAGAAGAGTAGAAAGGTTGTTAGGATGAGATATATTTAATGACTAGAGATGGGGCCCAAACTCTAAATCAAAGCTGGTATAGTCAACACAGAGCCCAATTCTCCAATGCCCTGCATCTCGTTTAGTTATTTACACCAGTGCAAAGTAGGAACAAAATTCTACCTTTCAGACTCAGTAGCATTTTTCACTCATTCTGCACTGTGTAAATGACCACCCAAGGTACAGGGCAATGGAAAATCAGATCCACAGTGTTTAAAATGCTAGCGACATGTCTACACTAGCACTCCCACCATGGCAATAATCAGTGGAGTTGTACCAAAAGCAACAACCGTGGGAATTTTTTTTTTTTTTTGAAGGGGTGAAGTCTCATGTAGACAAATCCTCAAGGCAAGAATTATCTGTCAGCAACAGTAATCAATAGGGAAGCTTTCCTGAATCATTCAACACCAATCGATGAGTCTGCATTACAATAACAAAAATTCTGTGTCAAGGTGCTAAATGCAAATGCCTTGTTTTCATGCCCACAAGGATCTTAAAATCAATACACATTCAAAGGCAACTGTCAAGTAGTCTTATTTGTATTGCTTTTCAATATTTTTACATTCTTCATGGTTCATTTAATAATAAACAGCAATAATACTTAGCACTTGTATTGGACTTTCCAGCTGTAGATTGTACAGTGCTGCACAAAGGTGAATAAGCAGAAGCAGTTACATATGCGGAACCTGAAGCAGAAAATCTGTGCCTTACATCACACAGCCAGTCTATGGTCGGGCTGGGGATAGAACCCAACCCAGGTGACTCGCAGTCTGGTGCTCTAGCTATTGCACTAACAGAAAAGCCCAATGCTGGAGCTCCTGAATCAAAGAAAGATCAGGTTTTTGATGATAACCTCCTCAGGGCAGGAACCATCTCTTCATTTGTACAGCACCAAACACACTGCACCACACTGTCATCTTGTGAACATCAGCAGAGCTTCATTGACAAACTGTGCCAGTTTATACCAGCTGAGGATCTGGCCCAGTGACTGCCAGTGATTAACAAACAATCATTTTTTGTAAACCCATCTTACAGGCTTGACTGGTTTTCTTAATTGCATATTAGGGGATAATAGCAAAAACCCTAATTGTTACCTTTTCTGGTGAATTTTATCTTCAGTTAAAAAGTGTGTAGGCTGGAAGCTCTTTAGGGTAGGAGCTGTCTTTTTGTTCTGTGTTTGTACAGCGCCTAGCACCACGGAGCCCTGGTCTGTGATTGGGGCTCCTCGGCACAACAGCAATACAAATAAAGAAGAATATCATTTGATATTTAAGCTATTCACTTGTGCTGCGTTTTCAACAGCACTGTTAACTTAAAAAAATCACTATCAATTGAAATTGAAATAAACCAATAAATAAACCAGCTACATTTGCTGTTCAAGTCAAAGTCTTTCGAAATCCTAGAAAAGACTCACACACACTAATAAGCAATTTTGACACCCTGTTTCTTCCTTTAGTCATTTTCCTCTCTGTCCATTTTGCAAACAATGTTTTGCTTCTGTTCTTTGAATGCCGTAAACCTATATTTGCTTCTCGATATGTACATTCTCATGACCGGTGAGATCAATGAGAACATACACAGTTCTAGCAGTAGCTTTTGTTAGTCAGGTGCCAGGGCCCTGGCTACTGTCTTTCCTCTCTGTCTAGGGCAGGGGTGGGCAAACTTTTTGGCCCGAGGGCCACATCGGGGTTGCGAAACCATATGGAGGGCTGCGTGGGGAAGGCTGTGCCTCCCCAAACAGCCTGGCCCCTGCCCCCATCCGCCCCCTCCCACTTCCCGCCCCCTGACTGCCCCCGTCAGAACCCCCGACCCATCCAAACCCCCCTTCTCCTCGTCTCCTCGCCGCCCCGTCCCAGGACCTCCTGCCCCTAACCGCCCTCCCGGGACCCCACCCCTTATCCAACCACCACCACCCCACCCCTCCGTCCCTGGACTGCCCATCCCCTATCCACACCCCCACCCCCGACAGGCCCCCCGAGACTCCCACGCCTATCCAACCCCTGCTGTTCCCGTCCCCTGACTGTCCCATCCCCTATCTACCCCCTGGGACCCCAACCCCTATCCAACGCCCCCCCTGCTCCCCATCCCCTTACCGCCCCCTCCCAGAACCTCCACCCCATCCAACTGCTCCCTATCCCCTGACTGCCCCCCGGGACCTCTGCCCCTTATCCAACCACCCCCCCGACCCCCTTACCAGGCCGCTCAGAGCAGCAGGACTGGCTTATTGGAAAGCCTGGGAGGTGGTCGGGCGCAAGCTGGGCTCCCCGTACGGCGGCGTCACTGTGGGGGAGGGGCCGGGGGCTAGCCTCCCTGGCCGGGAGCTCAAGGGCTCAGCAGGATGGTTCTGCGGGCCAGATGTGGCCCGCAGGCCATAGTTTGCCCACCTCTGGTCTAGGGCATAGCTGAGGTAGTTTTTGATAATATTTAAAGTTGAATGGAGATGCTTCTCTAGATGTTAACTGTCTTAAAGCTGCTTATATCTTGGTCTTGCACTCCTTATGTGTGCTCCCTCCCTGGGCTGCTAGGACTCTATGTCCGTAGTCACAACAGTCACAGAGGGCTGTTGTAGCCTCTGGAGAGGCTGGATGACTGCCCATGTGGCCGCTTACGTGGAACAAACAGAGAAATCAGGTTTTGTCAAAAGCCAACTTTTAACCAGAGCCAACTGAGTCAGGGCCAGGACACAGAGAAGCTGAAATTTATCCTCCCTTTACTGTTGTCTTTGGCCTACGCAGAGTGTACCAAAATCTCTTCCCCAAGGCAGGCATGCCCTTGCCCACACTAGACTGTATTTTCAAAATGGGTTTGTAAGAGGGGCTGCCCAGTATTGAAACATAAGTGGGACTAGAGAACGATGGCTAGGTTTCAAGATGGATCCATTTTGGCATGACACCTGGAACTCAGCAATATAAGTTGGCCACCAATAAACATGTCTTTTCTACAGTTCTGCCCGCCTGTCACACCATTTATTGCTAACAAAATGCTCACCCTTTAAAAGAAGCGAGCAATATGAAAGCAGTTTAAACAAAGATGTCTCTTTCTCTTTAAGACCAAAATCAGTTCTTCAGGGGTTATTTTTCCAAAGCAACAGAGAAATTAACCACACAAGCAGGATGTAGCTCAATAGCGCAGGCCTGCCTTCAAGCAAGAAGTATATAAAGAAGGGACCACTGCTCCCAAACATAGTACACAGGAGCTTAACTCATTCCCTGGAGTCTCCCAACCAAACCCTTAATGTCTTATGAGTTTCTGTTACTGAGGCCCAGCTGTCAGCTGCATCTTCCAAAACAAGCCACAGCTATGGGCTTCTCTCTAGAACCTGACAAAGGTTAAAGGTGGCTGGCCCAAAATTTTTAAAAACTAGATTTCGTCCTTTGTTTTTGCTTCTTTATGATGAATAAAGAAGGATTGAAAGGTTGGTTTGTTTAGGTTTTTTGTTTCTTGGAGGGGTGGTTTGGTTTTGGTTTGTTGGTTTTTTTACAACAGGCTTTCAGGCCTTTTTCATCCATTATGAAGAAGCAAAAAGGGGCACAAATCTGTTTTTTTCCTTTGCAAGAGGCAGTCTTCCCTACACGTTGAGTTGTTCCCCTCCACTCAATGGAAAGGCTTAATTCCTTCATGGTCCAGCTGAGAGCATGATATATAAACCATGAGAGCAGAGTAATCCCATATGGATGTTAGCTTGCACATGCCCTTGCCCATATTGCACTAATAACTAGGATTTTTTTATTTCACTGGGGTCCATGGGGGCACAACCATTATGCTCACATATGAAATGTGGCCCAGCCTAATAAGATATTAGGCAGTATCTAACTGTACCTGCTGTGAGAGTTAAGTGGAAGGCCTAATGAAGAACAACCTTCCAGTTCTCACCAGAAAACTCCACCATGAAATTTAATAGTTGCTACCCCGTGCCTCTGCCTACACTTATGTAGGCCCTGACCAATGAACTTGTCAGTGGACCTCTGTGCCCACATGAAACCCCACTGATGTCAATGGAGAGCTCAAACGGAGTTCATTGCAGCATGGGGGATTCACCATGTAGGGGACACAAGGGAACAAGCAACTCAGAAGTTCTGCACTCTCTGGGGAGGTCCTGAATTCAGGAAGCACCAGCTTACGGAATCTATTTAAAGCCTATTACCATAGTATCAGAGAGACTCACATTCATTCATGAATTTAGCCTCACAATCCCCCCGAGAGGTAGAGAAGTTCTATCATCCACATTGCACAGATGGGGAACTGAGGCTCAGAAAAGCTAAGGGGCTTGCCCAAGATCACAGAGGAAGTCAGTGGAAGAGAGGAAATCCCTGCTCCCAATCTCCCAAGTCCCAGGCTAGCATCCCAATCACTGGAACCATCCTTCTGCAAAATGATGAGACACAATGGTTTAAACATGGTTCTGCCCCAACCGTTACACGGGAAAATCTGGTTCTGGCTCTTGTTCCTTGAGGCTGCCAAGAAAGAGAAGGGAAAAACTACAAATAAAAAAAGGCCACCTACCCCACATACAGCATATTTACTGAGCTAATTTACCGTTATCTGCTTTTGACCACTTCTGAGCTATCCACTAATTCAATTTTTATATTAAATCAAACATGTCAATGTTCCCCCATCATTAGAAGGCCCCTACAGTGAGGAAATTATGACAGTAGGAGGCGCATACATAGTAGCAGTTGGAGCACGAATGCAATACAATTCCAGCTGTGTTTACTGGCAGGCAATATCTTTGTTCCGAATATGTGACTCACAGGTAAATGTTCTCTCTTGCCACAGACTCCTTGATGCCCAGGATAGTCATCTAAACCCCTCCTTTCCATCTCTCCACCTCTCTTCCTGTTTGTTCAACTGGCAGGTCACTTTGTGTAATTAACTCCTTAGACAAGTGGGTCAGGGTTTTGGGCTGTGGGCAGCACTCACCTCGGGCAGCTCCCCGCAAGCCGCGACATGTCCCTCTGCTCCTAGGCAGAGGTGCATCCAGGTGGCTCTGCACACTGCCTCCGCCCACAGGTGCCGCCCTCGCGACCAATGGGAGCTACGGAGCCGGTGCTCAAAGCCGGGCGAGGACAGCACACAGAGCCCTCCATGGCCATCCCTCCGCTTAGGAGCTGAGGGACATGTCGCCACTTCTGGGAGCCAGGTAGGGTGCCTGTCAGCCCAGCGTCAACCGGACTTTTAATGGCCCGATCAGCGTTCTGGTAAAAAAAACAAAACAAGCACCTGGCAACCATAGGGCCAGACTTTTTCCCAGAATAGCTCAAGTATATCACCTTGGGGAAGGACAGCTGATGTGGCAGTTCCCATAATCTGATCACAGCTTGTGTTCCCTGGCTGATCAGGGTAGATCTATGAACTGGGCTGTGTAATGGGACTACCTGGCTGAACAATCAGGTCACGTCTGTCTCCTATTCCATCCTACACAATAGCATGTCAGTACTCCAGAGAGAGTGCCTCCATTGGAATGGATCTGTAAGGCAGCTTTACATAATATACTACCTATAATAGGTTAACTTAATGGTAACAGCAGCACAAACATATTGTTCCTCTCTAAGCTGATCGATCATATTCATTAATTTCAAGAGGCCGCAGCTGGTAACTCATACCCTGAAATAGCTCCCCCCAGAGTCTCATTTCCGGTTGCTCATGAAAAATGATAGAAAATAAACTCCTCTCCCTTCAGATTCTTCTGCCCTTGAAGGCTTCCCAGCATGTGAAAGTGAAATCAGTTCCTCTGCAAGCAGAAGCCCTTTCTCCTCGCCAAGCGCTGTCAATCATGCTGCAAATAACACTTGCACATTTACACTTCTTCAATTTATTCTTTCATTTGCAGAGGAGCAATGCAAATGAAAATTGAGATGCCAGTGGTGTGGTTGGGGAAGGTCCTTGGATTGTGCAAAATGCAAAGTACTTGATGTGCGGTGAATTACACAGGACAAAAGGAGACTGTTTCTTTCACTGAAAGAGGATTTATTTAAATTTCCCTTCTCAGGGGAAAATATAACAGTATCCTAGAATAAAGGTCCATACCATTGCAGTAATACAGTAGTAAACCCTATGGCTTCAGCTTCCAGCAGCTGAAGATAATGGGCACTCAGCACCTCCCAGGATCAAACCCTGAGATCATCTTTCTCCAGGCTATGCATCCACTATAGAGAAGTTTCTGAGTAGCAGCCGTGTTAGTCTGTATCCGCAAAAAGAAAAGGAGTACTTGTGGCACCTTAGAGACTAACCAATTGATTTGAGCATAAGCTTTCGTGAGCTACAGCTCACTTCATCGGATGCATTCAGTGGAAAACACCCATATAGAGAAGATACATGGAGCTTTGGGAGGGAGTGTAGGCTAGCGATTAGATCAGAGGACTTGAAGTCAGGACTATTAGGTCTTAGGATATGTCTGCACTGCGGAGTGTACCCAACTGGTGGCTCACATGCATGCAGAGCCATGCTTGCCGACCCCGCCTCCAAGCAGTCGCACTGCAGAGTTGCACACAACTCATACCCGTGTAGCTGCGATTATACAGGCTCGGCACTAGGATTTTTGAGGGACATATCCCAGGGGCCTTAGCGCCCCACTAAATTTAACCGCTTTAGGAATTAGTTCATGGCATATTGTGGGAAAACTTCTGAATCCTTCCTGAGCCCCTGTGCACAAGTGTTCCTAGCCCCCAGTGCATCAGTCCATTCCCAACAGGGCCACTAGCTCACCATGTGACCAGGAGCAAATCATTTAACCTTTCCCTGCCCCTATATTTATTAATATTAGTATTATTTAATTATTATGTATATTATCATAGTGCCTAGGAGCCTAGTAATGGACCCGGACCCCATTCTGCTAGGCGCTGTGCGAACACAGAACAAAAAGATAGTGCTTACAATCTAAGTAGGATTACTCAACTGTAAATTGGCTACAATAATAAAAACAACACTAAGGTACAGTGCACCTCACGTACCTCACAGGGGTGCTACAGTGCGTACATAAAGTTAACGTTTCTATACAACTTTGAGATTCTTGAATGAAGGACACAGAGCAAGTACAAACTCCTATACAGAGCTTTAGCTCAGGGACATTTGCGATCACATAGAGTAGCATAGTTTTAGAGAAAGGTATGGGATCTGCCAGGGAAACGGAAGCAGAAAACAGTCTCTGTGCAAAATGGACAATGAGAATCAATGAATCCTCTGAGTTCTGGTAATTTAGAATAAGTTTCATTTTTCAGCCTTTAGTGCTGTAAAATTTGGGTGTGAAATTCAGCAGGGGAATGTTTATTTACTTAAACAATTGCTTTTGTTGGAGGTTTTGGCTTTTGTTTTTACATTTGTGGAAATATTTTTGTTGGTGTTGGGCTTCACAATAGCTTGTTTCTACAACAGCCAAACCTTGAGCCAAATTTAAATTGACAGTGCCCCTTTACAAAGCCAGGCGTCCGTTCTGCAAACACTCACATGAGTAATTTTACTCATGTGAGCAGTCCCAGTGACTTCACTAGGAATTATTCATGTAAGTAAAGCTACCCGTATGCCTAAGTGTTTGCAGTGTCATGCTTCAGCAATATACTGTTAAAAAACCATGCCAGGAACTATCTATCTGAGCCATTACATTTTTAAATGGCTTCAGATGAAAATAACCACCAATATTTTTATTCTCCATCAGGCTGCAGCTACAACTACAACTTCCAGAATGCCAGGCAACTGAAGCTCTAGTCATATGACTTAAACTGACCTCTTGAGATTTCTAGTGTCTGCAGTCACATGATAGAGTCACATGGCAGAGTGAAGATGGCTGCAGTGAGAGAAGAGCAGTTTGCAGCTCTGCAGATCTTATTGAAGGTAAAAAAAAAAAAAAAAAAGAAGAAGAAGACACAAATGTACTAAGTTAGCATGATGATGTTTGCTTTTTAAAATCCCGGTACTGTTAAACAACTGCTGAATTCTGCCCAAGAGGTGGCTGCATTTCACTGATCCCTGGATAGAGCTTTTAAAGCAGTTTAGGAAGAAATATGCCAGCTAAATGTGACTAATAAAAAGAGAGAATGAAAAGTATTTGAGCCTTAAATGGTGTTTCTCTTCTCTTCGGGGCTCAACACTTTGGAAGCTGCTGCTTATAGAGATGAACTGTATGTAGTCATTTATGCAAACTTTGGAAACAAGGGAGAGGAGGTTTTAAATTTGTGATGCATTCAAAATATGCTGCCTCCCCATGGTGGATCAATTCCATGCACATAAATGAGCTCTACAAGCCCTGTCTCCTCTTAAGGACAGAACCAGAAGAATGAAAAATGAAAGCTTCTGTATTAATAAATGACACCCCTGCCCCCATCCTTTCAAGCAGTATTTTTTTCCTGGTTGGTGTGGTCAGGTAGCATTGTAACAGGATTTGTAGGACTGATTTAATTTGTCGCTCTTTTAAGGATTAAAAAAAAAGGGGGGGGGATTCCATTTTTGAAAACACACATAAATAATTCAGCAACACAGTATGATCTGAACACAGGATTCGGAGCCTGGTGCTCCTAAATTCCAATTCTGCTCCTGCCACCAACTCCCTATGTGGCCTCAGGCAAATCACTTCTCTGTCTGCAAAATTAGTATAATGCCAACCTGTTGCACAGGGAAGTTTTGAAGCGTAAGTAGTTATTAGTTCAGTGCTTTGCAGTTGTAAAACACTATAGAAGTACTCACTGGTTTCTTTGCATATAAACAATGGTTTCTGAACCCCGCGCTCATTATTTTCCAGGCTTCCTCAAAGGACATAGTTAGACAACTATGCCAAGAGTGCTTTTCTAGCTCAACAAGAGGCTCAAGCAAATTGATTGACAGCACCTGTTCCAATCTGTCTGTGACATCAGAAGAAGCAGCTCAAGTAAGAGGGCAATGACACTTCAGCAATGACAATAATCTTATTGACAGGGCCTGCATGTAACAGGTGCTTTTCCCTCTGGCTCCTCTCTTCACAAGCAGCCGAACACTGGTGAGAAGCAGATTTTGAAACTAAAAGCAGTTAGTTAATAATCTGCTTTCACTGTGATGGCTAATGAGGCAGTACAAAGTCCTCACTGCTGCAGTCAGGCTGGCTCAGAATTCCACTAGGTCTCTGTGTTGGCCTGTGAGGACAGGACGTCCTCACAGATACTTGAGCACAAAATGGGAAATTCTGCTCAGTCAAAATGGATACAAATTCAATATATATTCATCTACCTTACAGCAGGGGTCATGAATTGGGTCAATGTTAGCAAAGCCCCTTAAAGATCTAAAGTGTTTAAATATAATGAAGCAATTGTAGCAGTGTATGAGCAAACATTAAATGCCTTTAAAAGCCACTCTGAATTATTTCATGCAGTAAGTTAAGAAAGCACTGGGTACAATCCAAACAGGTTTTTTTCCCTCCTCCATTTACCTAGCCAAGGTTTTTAATACATTGTGTTTCATTCTACGAGTTGAGTGAAAATATGGCTTTAAAACTTGCTCTGTTCAAACTGAGTTGCTGCCCATGGCTAAAACCCCAGTCCTACATCAGGATCAGCTGGCACAGACACCTGTGTCCTATAGAATACCATGCAAGATTTGGGCCTAAATCATGCTAACCAGCTTATGTTTTTTCAAGATCTAGGGTTAAAATATTCAAAATTGCTTAAGTGACTTCGGAGTTCAAGTCCCATTGATTTTCCGTTTTCCCAAGGCTGAACAACTAGTACAAAATATAGGTAGGAACATACTATAGGACGCAAACCTTCATCAGCAGTGGGATGGGTAAGGTAACCCAATAAACATATTCTGCTTCCAGTTTCTGTAACTTCATGTGTCCAGTTCATCCTTAACTGTAATTTCTTCTGTAAAGTAGTAATATGAGCAATTAGGACGTCACTTTCTTATATTGAAGTCAGAGGGCTCTCCAGAAGCTCAGCGCCACGGAAGATCGGGCCCTGGCTGTTTTTGAAAGCCATGGGGCAGTAGTTATAATTATAGTATTTAGTAAAGGGCTTAGTACTTAGTTGGATGACATGGCCCAGAATTTTGAACAGGAAGCTGGAGTTGTCTGTGTTTGGAGAGTGCAGGTTGGAGTACAGTGGATTGTGAGCAGCACGTATCAAGGGCTGTCATTCCTTACATAAAATGAAATTATATGACTGATTTTGCAGTTGGCTTCATGAGAGCCTGCCAGTGTGCATCTGATTGCTGGAGCTTGGCCTATGAACGTACACTGCCCTGCACCCCATCTGAAGTCATTAAGTCATTCCCCGTGCAGTATGTGGTACCCTTAATCACTTCAGCTTCTTTTCCATTATCTGTTCCTTTCCTGCAGCTGGTCTGCTGTTTGCACAACCTCACCAGGCACGTTGTGTATCGGGGCCTGTCATCTGCGGAAGAAATTCTCTCTCTTTTCCCACAGAACTTCCACCAGAGTCTAAAAAACCTCCTGACCAAGATAATTTTGGAAAATGTGTAAGTGCTTGCCATTTGATTTTCATTTGGATGTAAAGCAAGAGGGTGTTAGACATACCAAGTATTCACATGGCTGGCAGTCTGGAACACCTCAGCATTCTAAGGGGTAATGGTGTGAGCCTTTGCCACAGTCATTGAGCACCATGGGGCCGGGGAGGGATGTAATGTAATACGGTACTTCCTGCAATAGAATGGTAGATTATACCCTGGAATGCGTGCTAAGGTTTTCCACAAGAGTTTAGGAAGGGGTAAGGCAGGGTTTTTTCAACAACAGGTCCCTGAGATCTCCATGACACAATTTAGGAAGGCTGCAAGCCGGTCCCTGGTATCAAAAAGATTGAGAAACATGGCGGTAGGGGACAAGCCCTCAGTCTGTCGATGGTAGTTATCTAGCCTCCATTACCATGGTATCTGAGCACCTCAATCTTTAATGTATTTATCCTCACAACACCCCTGAGAGCAAGTACTACTTTCCCGGTGTTACAGAGGGAACTGAGACTGAGACAAATAAAGACCCAGATCCACAAAGGTATTAAGGTGCCTAAACTCCAGTTTCAGGCTTCACTGTGATCCACAAAACTCTCGCCAAATCATGTAGGCATCTAAATTCACATGGGTAAACTCAGCCTAAATTTTCAGGGTAACACTTCCGTCAGGGCCTGAGTTTGTGCCTCTGAGCACATGCACTGCTTCTTCCTTCTAGGCATCCAGACTTCCATCTAAGCCCCAGAGCAATCCATGCACTCTTAACCACTGATCTACGGGATTTTCTCAAGCTCTGAGTCATTGGGTTGGCGAGAGAGAGAATGCGTGACTCTGTAGTTCTGGGTGGGAGATCCAGGTTCTAGTTCCCCTGCTCCAGTCACTTCTATTTATACACAGTGGAACAGCTTCAACAGGAGAGACTGAGGGAGCCCTGTGTTAGAATATCCTATAGCTCAGTGGTTAGAGCATTCTCCTGAGAGGTGGGAGACCTTTGTTAAAATCCTTTGTGTCCTTCAAGCAGAGGGGTGGAATTGAACCTGGGTCTCCCACATGACTCTGGTGAGAGCACTCACCTGGGATAAGTTATAAGGGGGGGTAGTACCACCTTTCCATCCTCCTCCAGCTGTTTTATGTGGACAGAGGCAAGCACCTAACTCATTTTCACAAGAAATGACTTAGGCACTTAAGTCATATGATTCCAGCAGAGGGGTTCCTGGTTGCAGATCACTAGCAAAGATAGGTGCCTCCCTGCAGCCCATATATAGTGCCTATCTCTGTGAGAGGGGTGGGGCTTAGGTGGCTCCCCGTCTAATGCACTGGCTTTTGTGGATCTAGTTCAAAGGCATCTCTCTCTCTCCCCCATTCATTTTATGGGCCCATGGCACCTAACTCAGGTGTTGCGGATTGCAGTGTTGTTCCTGTGGTTTTCTAGACACCTAAAAGGTATTGCAACACCTACGTCCTTTTGTGATCCAGGCCTAAGTGACTAGCCCAAGGAAGCATGTGGTAGAGCAGGGAATTGAACCTCTGTCACTTAAATCCCAGACTAGTGCCTTAACCAATGGCCCATTATTACCACCTATCAGACTGTCTCACAGGTAAGGGAGAAAATTTAAAGATTAAAGCTTATGCTGTGGAGCCTGAAGATAAATGTACAGGTCATCAGTAAATTGCACTGAGTTTCTGATGGTAAAGCAATTTTGTCTTGAATACCACGGCCAACCTTCTCCTTTGTTCTAGTTTCTTCACCCCATCAACTCTTCCAGTTGGTACAATAAAGTTGCCACCTGCTATGGCTAGTCTCATATCTCCACCCATTTTTTCTGACTGATCCTTCAGAAAGGAGCCACACTACTCACCATCCCTGTTCTGCACTGCTGCTGTAATCTCTTTTAAAGCCCTGATCATATTTTTTTTTCTCTCTTCCCTTTCACAGCTCCGTCTGGAGGAGTGAAGCACAATCAAGTCAGAGTAAGTAGCAGGTTGCATTTTAAGGCTATGAATATTTCCAAAATGATTAGCAAGACCTTGAAATGTAAAACTCTGAGGTATACTAAAATGGTGTTTGCCAAACTTCTTTGAAAACTGAGCCCCCCTTCAGGAAGTGAAACCAATGTTGTCCCCACCCTGCAACCTTCCCATGGATTGTCAAGGGCTTATGTATTTCAGTGTATACATCTTCAGTGCCATCCCAAACTGTCCTTGCTCTCTAGCCCCCCCACTCCCACATGGTATAGAAAACACTAGCATAGATCTTTATAGTACAATTCCTCGGCCTTCTCACATGCTTTGGTGTTTAGTGAACAGTTAACAATGCGGACAATTAAAGCATCGTCACTGGCATCTGAATTAGCCCCCTTTGTAAGTGCCTGGACAGTTCACGCCTCAGAGACATTTTTTCAAGCTGTCTGCAAACTCAGGCAGATGTCTGCATTGATTACACTTGCTACACTGTTTTTTTAAAGCTTTTATTTGAAAGAGTTTTCTTTCTAAAGCAAGCTGACACTCTAGAGAACAACTCGAGGCCAGTGTGGGCCCTCTTTGCCCCTCCCAATGGGGTGGGGGGGCAGTGGAATGTTTTCCCGAACACTCTGGGAAAACACTGCCGTAAGAAAATCGTTAGGGAAGGGGTTTTCAAACATCTTGATAAAATACAAATCGTGGGGAGAGGTTGTTCCATGGTTGCATAACATCACTGGCAATTACAGCAATTGCTTACACTAAATATTGTCCTAACCGTGCTTTTGCACATATCTTCACATTGCAGTATGATCTAGGAAATGAGATGAGCTAGCGCCATGTGCCCAACCAACTCTCCATGGCCTATCAGCAATGGCTCTCCTGACTGCTGGTGGCCCTTGGACCACGTTCAGGAATCCCTGCTCTAGGGGTTCTGGCCGTTATTTTAACCTAGTACTAACTGCTGAACATGGTGGAATATCCTGTTGGAAAGAGAGATTATTTTCTGGGAAATGGTGGATTATGCTTTTGCTGTTTATAAGGCATCTGCTGCACATTACAGAGTGGCAGATATGATGATTGGAACAACAAACATTCTGAATGGTCGATTGACACGCTCATAAAAATTAGGACAGTTTCCTCGGCCTCCAAATCTACCGGTAGTGACTCCCTTGCCAATTAAAAGACAAGACTAAACAGATGCATCTTACATTGTGTTGTGAATGCTGCCAAACACTGGACTGTAAGTGGGCGTGGCTTCCAAAGACAAGCGCTTGCCACCCAAGGCTGCAATGCTTCCTGGGGTTCAGCTCTGGGGACAGATGGCAAGAGCAGGCTCCGCACTGGGCTGAGTCAGTGCTTGAACTTGGCTCTCCCATTGCAGGTGAGTCCCCTGACCACCAGGCTGTTTTGGGGTCTCTCTTTGCTTTTCCGTGAAAGGTCTCGGTTTCCTCCAGGTGGTGAATGGGAAATTATTTTATTTATTTATTTATATTTTTGCAGGATGGGAAAACAGTTTCCCGCCCAGCTCTGCTTTGGAGTGCAGTTTGTAGTTATTTTCCAAGGCTTTTCATGTATCAGTAGCTTTTCCAGTTTGGACAACACAGTGAGTCATGTGATCATCCTGCTGCCTTGGCAGACTTGCTTTAGTATTGATGCTTTGAAGCTTGCACAGCCTCTGACCTCTTAATAACCTTGAAAGACACAGCTAGACTGTGGGCACTCTTGTCAGATGAGATGATGTAACCCTTTGCTCTCCTAGGTGGTATACAGACATACAAATGATTGAACTGTCAGCCATGTTCAAAGAGCCTTATTCTCTTGAATGGTTTATAGTGTTCCGGGCCTCTTAAGCATGTACATGAGTATTGCATTGAATTGCTGTTGAATTCGTTAGCTCTAGTCCAATAAAAATAAGGTCCATTAGTCATCCATCAAGTGGAAGTGTCTCAGTGCTTTTAATGAATTGGCCAGGCGCAGGGAGGTGGATGTCCCCTTGCACATACACTGCACACTGGAGTTCCTTTGCTAGCAGGCATGGGGGTGGAAATCATATACTTTACATTGCTTAGTTTTCAGATCATTCCTACATGATTTATCTTTGAGACACACTGTAGGGCTCAAATCAGGGCACGCTCAAATGCTGGTTGTAAGCTGCAGGCAGCAAGCTAGTTCAATAAGGCAAGAGGGATGCTGGGATGCCTTTGGAGAGGGGAGTTAGTGAACCTTATTGCTCCCCTCCCCCAGTTCTTTTACACTCTTTCTAGGGTTGTCTTGCATGCTACCACCCTTGCGTGGGGTGCTGTGATAACCTTGTGTGCTGTTTCATTGCCACGGGAGGGGGTGTCCAGCTGCCAGCCGCTTATGCATAGTGCAGAGCAGAGGGCTGATTGGGAACCAGAAGGTGCCAAGTGCCTCTGTTGAAATTAGAAGCCTTTGGTTTGTTTCAGTGCAATTTTCCGGCATGGAAATGGGATCTGCAACAGTTCGCTGGCTCCCATTACAAAGGCTGGAATCACTGCATGTGGACAAGCCCAAGTCATTAATTTAACTAACATGTAACTTTCAATCCTACAGTCTCCCTGCCTCGGCTGGTTGATATGGACTGGAGAGTGGACATCAAGACGTCCTCGGACAGCATCGGCAGAATGGCAGTCCCCACCTGCCTGCTACAGTTGAAGGTAATGCTAATCGATTCCAACCCTCCATGGGTTATAGTGTCTAGGTGACTGACTCTCCTGCACCTGAACTCTCTGGCAGCACAGAAGAGTTCAGTGACAAGCTACTCGTGCTGCTAGATGGGCACAAACAGAAATAATGCAAGAAAGCAGTATACTTGGAACCCGCATGTATGAGGTCTAGAGGGAAACCGTGACAGACTCTTTGCAGTATGGGAGGGTGCTCTGCTGTTACGAGGAGCCAGCTTGCTGGGCCCGAGGACAACATGCGTTCTCTGAAATATGGGGACAGCATTAGCCTAGCAAATTATAAAGTGCCATCTGCCCTTCCTCCAAGACAGTTATTCACTCTTTAGCACACCCTCTCTTTAGTAGATTATTCTGGAGATAGTGTTTGTCTCACAGTAGCCTTTGAAGAGACCTCACTCACTGATATGTTGATCAGCTGAGATGGGGTGGAAATAGCTAGACTCCCTGGACATAAAAGTTTAAATCCCAGGAGGGTCTACTCAACCCCTCATTCTTCAAGAGCCATTAAAGTGAGCTGGGATGGGCGGTCTCTTCTGGAGGAGAGATTCGGCGGGGAGAGAAAAATCCGGTAGCTGTGTGCTCTGTGTACACAGAGCCCACTGATATTTCTAGTAAGAGAGGGTTTTGCCCTGGTATCCTTAGTCAGAACCTCCCCTTTAGTCATTGTCACCTTCTCCCACAGAGGAAGCTGCATTTCATTGGTGATGTACACAATTTGGGGAGCACACTGTGGTCCTTCAGGAGGGGAAATTGTGGTGTAGGTCAGCTATTTTTAGTCCATCTCCAATCAATTCTGATTCGAATGGAAACATTGTGGGGGAGGGGGTTGTATATGTGGATGTCTCATGTGAGCGCAAACCACATTTCTATTTCAGATTCAGGAAGATGCTGCCTTGTGTGGGGATAGCCCTGTGATCTCTTCAGTGACTGTGGAGCTGAATAAAGAAACCCTAGACACTATGTTAGATGGTCTGGGAAGGATCCGAGATCAACTCTCTACTGTAGCAAACAAATGAATGCCTGGGATGTGAATTTCACCTGCCATTTGTACCTGGAAAGGAACTCTCCTCTATTACAAATAGAGCTCTGATATCTTACAGACTGGTATCTCTCTCTTTCTCTACCAATCAAAATTTAAAAATTGTTTGATTTTTTTTTGTTGGGGGGTGGGGAAGGGGGAGGTAATAACACAGCTTTCCAAAAGCAGATGCTTCAAGGTGTACTTGCTCTGGTGCCAAAAGTATTTTCCTAATGTTGTTGAACAAAAACTGGTCTCCCATTCAGAGAAGGATTTAAGGACTCAGAGCCTGACTTAATCGCAAGGGTTATAATGGGAAATAGCAGCAGCCAGTGGAGCGAACGCTGTTTCCCTGCCCTAAGATTAGGGACGAAAAGACTGAGGCTAGCTGATGGGCTGGCTTCCAGCATTACCAGACAACAAGAGTGCTTCTCTCTCGAAGCTGTGTGTACTGAGGTGCATGCTGTACGTATCTCTCTCTCCCTCTCAATGAGGCATAGCTAGGCTACAGATTGTTATTATAGGATAATGTTTTGAAATAGGACAATTATTCTGCAGTGCATTCCCTTCTGATTGACTCCATATTACTATTTGCAAAATGACTAGTCTGAGCAGCTCACTGTAAGTAACTGGGTTGGAACATCTTTAGTAGCAAGTAATTTCCTCCTTCTGGCTGAAAAGAAAAGGGGGTTGGGTTTTGCTCACTTATGTTGGGTTTAATAGTCTTAGGCCTTGTCTTCCCTGCAGAACGAAAAAAGGTGTGAAGAGAAATTTAGATGATAAAGCATCAATAGCAACTGTGTGTACCACAGCTGGTGTCTGTACCCGCAAAAGGCCAAGTTACATCTTCATGTAAAATGAATCCTTTTAATAAAAGAAAAAAATAAACTGTTACTTGATTGACTTCAGGTTTATTCTGAATACATTCGCTTCTCTCCAGACACGTTCCCTCTGTATTGGTTGGGTCGCGAGTTCAGGTTTGTTCCTTTCTTACTCAGACAGAGCTGATCCTCTAGCTGTCTCTTTCCTCCTTTTGGAGTGAAGCTCCAGATCAAATGAGTCTCATCTTTCCTGCCCTCTCCCATCTCATGGATGTAATTAAAGATGGGCCTGAGGCAAAATCTCATTCAAACTCCCTCACGCTGTTTTGTGGGGAAAGAGAATAGCTGAGTTGATCTAGATCCACGCTTCATGTAAGCTCCTTGTTCTATAATGTGCCCAATAGAAACTCTGGATCTGAACACCGCAGCTCAGGCCCGTCTTTAATTAATGACAGTCTGCACTTCTTTAGCATGTAGAAAAGGGTCTTAGTCCTTACAATCCCTAATTAATTCAGGGAAATAATATACAGGTGGCTTAACTAAGGCATAGAATAGTAAAGCGACTTGCCTAAGGTCTTAATGAATCATTAGCAGTGCGGGGACTAGAACCCAAGTCCCGGCTCAGAAGTCTCTTTTCCAACCCCTTGATCATACTGCCTTTCAAGATGTAAGCTCCCCCAGCATAGATTTTTGGGTTCCTGATGAGGACACTTAAACATGTTCGTTCACGTTACTGAAGTAGTCTGGGGCCTTTATTATAAGAGGGAGTCTCGCTGATTTTTCAGTCCTCTCGTTTGAGGACAATAGCTCCTTCCGAAGAGAACGTATTCAGACGAAAGCACTCTCACTACCATGAGAGCCAGATTGTGCTCTGCATGGTGGTTGGCTCTGAACACCATGCCAATGACTGACTGCCTTCATCCGCAGCACCTTTGCTGGCATTAGAAACTTTCATTACAATGGTATAGTGATTACACTAACCTCTGTGCATTTTTCTTCTTTCTGGGCAGCTTTTCGGTAGGTGGTTGGCGGATTTCTTTTTATATAGAAGGTTAATACCAGCGCCACTTGGGCCTTGCTTATTGAATAGCTGTCACATACTAGATGTAACTTGATTAAGGTTATATAATTTAAGCTTCTATAGGTTTTCTGCTTTCCAATAAGCACATCAGAGATGTCACCATGCTAGCAAGCTCTGTACCAGTACAAGGCAATACTATATGTCCCCTTACTGCTGTATCCTAAAATGTTGTACAGCATTATCCACTAGCACTAATAGGGTGATGATAGCACTGATTCAGGTATTGCCAATCACTTTAAAAATACCAATGAATTAAGCCTCACAAACACATCTCAGAGGCAGGCACATTGGGAATTAGTGTCCCAGTTATACATATGAGTAAATTGAGCACAGTTGCCAACTTTCACACAGTAAATAAGCACCCCGGCTTTCACAATAAGCCAATAATCAAGCTAATCCCCTTTCAAAACAAGGCCAAAACAACCCAACCCTACGAACTCCAATGCTGTATATGACTAGATCCCCCGGCGTGCAGTCTGGGATTGTGGTGGGCCCACTGTGCACCCCGACTCTCTCCCCGCCTTGCCCCTGCTTGCCCCCCCCCTCTGCTTACTGGGAGCCGATCAAAAAAAAAAAAAAAAAAGCAACAAGCTACAAGCCAATCAAGCAATAAGCCAAAAACTAACCAGCAAGCAACTCACAAGCCAATTAAGCCAAAAACAAGCCCAATTTCTGTGTTTTTTTCACGGGTTTGGCATGTCTGAAATTGAGCCATAAGAAATGTTGCCCAAGGCCACACAAGGAGTCAGTGAGAGAGCTGGCAGTGAAGCCCGGCATGTCTGACGTCCCATGCACTACACATTAGACCATATTTCCTCCCAAACAGCAGAGACAAATTAAAAATTAGAGACAAGTAACTGAGACTTTTCCAATATGATTTGAAAGACAATGGGTGATGCTGAGTGCTCAGCCCTTGAACATCAGGGCACTTATTTAGGTGCCGATTTGGGAGCCTAACTGTCTGCATCCATTTCTTAAAATCATGGCCTGAATATTTATCAATGAATAATACACTAGTAAAACTAATTAATTAGTCCATTAATAAATAATCACTAGGTGGGCCGAGCAACTGTGGATTTCCTGATTTTCCGTGTGCTCTAAAGGGGTGCACCAGTGCACTTGCTAGTTATCACGTCCAGTCATTGCCACTTTAAATGTAGGGGGAGCCTGCTTTGGTCTGTGGCCACAGCAGCATCTCCTCGTAACTCTTCATTTCTTGGGCTGACAAAGTACACATAAATCCACTGACATTTCTGAAGCTGCTGCTGAAATCCATTAATGATGCACTGGTGCATAATAAGAATACTGAGTTTTACACCCATGGATGTGTTGTGCCCATGAGATAGATAGGTAAGGATGGTAACCCACATTTGATGGATACACGCACAGAGGGGGTCTGCAGCTTGCCCAAGTTTACAGAGCATAGCAGCGCCAGAATACAGCAGACTTTCATGCCTGGTTTTGTCCTCAGATCACACCTCTCTCATGAATATGCTAACAGAAGCAGGGTCAGATTAATGCATAGGCAAAGGAGGCACATGCCTACGGCCCAAATTTGGGGTGGGGGGGGCAACCTGAATGGTGCTGTGACCCTGGGCACCAGCACTGCCACCCACTCAAATTTGGCCCAGCTGCCCATCTGTCATGATGGAGGAGCAGCCAGAGGAAATTTAAATGAACAAGGGGGCAGTCAGCACATAAGTTCCCTCTAAGCTGCCTGGCCACACAGCAGCCTATTAAGTGCCTTGCAGGCGCTCAGGGCTGCAGCGGGGAGAGATGCCTCTCCCCCAGCCCCGGACCTGCCACGGCAGGGAGAGGCACCTCTCCCCTCCAGCCCAGGTGCTGCTGTGGGGAGAGAGAGCTTAGGGGAGTCCTCTCTCCCCAGCGTAGCCCCGGGGCAGCCTGCACCCCAAACTCCTCAGCCCCAGCCCTACCCCAGAACCTGCACCCCCAGCCACAGCCTGCACCCAAACCCTCTGCCCCAGCCCGGAGCCTGCACGCCAGCTGGAGTCCTCACCCCCCCACACACCCCAACCCTCTGCCCCAGCCCTGAGCTCCCTCCCACACTCTGAACGTCTCGGCCCCAGCCCTGCAACATGAATTTTTTTATGTGCACCGATATAGAGGTGATGTGTCATCCATCACCTCCATATTGGTGCACGTAACAAAATTCATTCCGCACGTGCATGGGAAAAATTAGAGGGAACGCTGGTCAGCACTGTTCCTCCTCACGGCTGCCATGGGGCTGGCTCCTGCACCAGAGTTTCGCCTTCCAGCAGACCACGTCCCCTTTGCTCTGCACACCGGACTCGCTCAGTGACAGCCTCAAGAACTGCTATTGGACAGAGAGCTGCAGTGAGTGCCCGTATGGGCCAGCCAGCTGGGAGGGGAGCCCTGGGCAGGGCAGACACAAGGGGGTCAATAAGGCAGTGTCCGTGCATCAGGAGCTAGTCACTGACCTGGGTAGGAGAGGATTAACTAAGCAACAGCTGTGCAGGAGGAACCAGACATGCTTGGGTTAATAGAACACTAGTGCAGCTGTGCTGGTCAGGACAGGGTTAATATACCTGGATCCATCCTGCTTGGGAGCAGCTAGTTTAGCTGGCCAGTAGAGGGACCTAGAGGTGTATGTTTGCCTATGGCCCAGTGATGGGTTAAACCAGCCCTGAACAGGAGAGAGGGAATACTTTGTGCCAACTGTCCAGGTAGCTTGTTTGCAGTGACCTGAATAAAAGCTCTGTGTAGCTTGAAAATTTCTCTCTTTAACCAACAGAAGTTGGGCCACTAACTAAAAGAGATTACCTCACCCACCTTGTTTCTCAGGGAGCTTGCGTGTTTTCCCCAGAAGATGGCGAACTTGGCCTTCTACTTTGAGCCACCATCCCAGTATATCTGTAGAAAGGCACAGTCTGGGGGTGGGGCGATGAGAGGCTGGGATGAATCAGGTGCCTGCCACAGCCCAAACAGAGCCACTTACTTTGGCATAAAAAGAGGGGGGAAGGGGAGATTATTCACTGGTTCGCAAAATGCCTGTCATGTGCAAGCACATTTGTGGGCTGAGGCACTTGAGCGGATTCCTGGGGAGGCTGGCAGAACTGGAGGGAGCCGATGCCTGTCAGTAGAACACTTCGCCAGTCATTTGCCTTTTTAATGGAAAAGGATTCATGCCAAGTGTGAATCCTTCCTTCTGTGTTTAGACGCAGATCCTGGCAGGGACAGCTTTGGCATCCCAAGAGAAAGCAACAGTGTTATACACTGACAATTTGAGATCTTTTAAAATGACAGTTTCAAACAATGCAAATTCCTGATATAGCCCCTTTAAATAACAGCATGCACAGACATTTACAAAAGGTCTGTACAATAATATTCTAAGGGTTTTTCTGCTCTTCTGCAATATTACAAAGATCTCTTAAAGCAACTCAAGAGCAACATGCCTAGTGCACCTGTCCTCCCACTCCACTTCCTCTCTGGGCACATTTCCACCTGCTTGCTGCCTTTTCAGCTTCAGCTTTGCTGCTGTTATTGGTGCAGGGCCTGGGACACAGAGTGCATGAGATCCTCCTTAGAGCAGTGCAGGAAGGAAGTCATCTTGCTAGCACAGGGGACAGGAAGCACAACTGTGCATCAGCGTAACAGTGAAACAGACATGACACAAAGTGCTACCAAACACACAAAGTAAATAAACTGAATAGTATTAAATACATTTCCACCCTAGCCTTCTCTCTTCCAGTTACTATCTCTGAGGTATTATTTGTAACGAAAGTATCGCTTTTTCAGACAGAAATGCAATTTTTCAAGTTGACAGCAACCCTTTATGGAGATGAGATGCGAAGGTTCAGTGCCAGGGAGCAGTAGACTTATAATAGCATCCATTAGAGCTGTTAGCAAGAATTTGCCAGGGCTTCTGTTGGTAATTTAGGGGGTTATAACTCAGCAATGCAAAATAAGATGCAGGATGAAACTTTGCATATAAGATCTGGGCCTGGGAGTGAGCTTTTTCAAAAGAAACAATAAATCCCAATGTTGCTTTGAGACTTTGGGCCATGTCATAAATTATTGGTACGGACATGGAAACCTAAAGGATAAGGACGGTGGTACATCACTGCCTGCCACCTGCACTGACAGCAAATTGACATAGTCTGAAATACGCACCTCATCCTAATGAATTATCCTCACTCATTGCTCCAGAGAAGAGTGCCTTGCCAATAAACTTAGAGGTAAATTCCTTCATCTGCCCTGAACTTAACCCTATGCATGGCAGTAAGGCTTGCTAAGCAAGCAGCTAGATGTCGATCCTGCAATGTGCTCCACATGGAAGCAGGGTTCTGCCTGGAAGGAGCTGATGACAGGGTCAGGGTCCTAGGAAATTAGTGCCTTTTCCCCAGGAATATTCTTGCATCGTTTTGGATACCCTTCTCCACCTAGTAGGGAGATAGCTCTTAATTATTTTGGCCCCAGCAGCAATAATGGCTGCTGTTACTTTGTGGTCTGCTAATCCAAGCAGGTGGTGGTGTAGGGAGAACCATGAAAGTCTGACCTAGATATTACCAGGAGGAAAGTATGCTTTATTAAAACAGGGATATGGTAACAGATAAATAATCAGAGGGTCACACTGAAATCAAAGAAACCCAGGAATGTTAATCTCAGTAATGTATTTTAAATCAGCCCAGATCTCCTCATTTTTACTTTTGCTGAGAGGGAGGAGTGTGGAGAATGTACATCCTGTTTCTCAGGATGTTTTTCTTTTCCAGGGGACAGATGGTAAACATCACATGCCACTAACATACCCATGTAAGACAGCACCATTGTGAACATTCCAATTTACAGTTTCTACCCATTGCTTTCCTATTACCGCATTTTTCAATTTGGTGTTGTTTGCCAGATGAGAAATTCTGGCTGATATTAACAAAATAAAGCAGGCACCCACAAAACTGCACTGGTCTGGGTGTGGTGCTATAGCTCCTAATAAAGCACAGACCCTTTCAGGAGAATGGAAGCTGCACATGTTTCTGCCTTTTTTCCTTGCCCCTCTCCTCAGACAAATATTAAACTGACAATGAAAAAGCTTTACTCCTTAAAATAAAAAAATCTAAGCAAAAGCTGTGGATGACCTGAGCTACACCATTCTAATCACAGTGCTCCTCTCCTGTGTTTCTGCATTCTCTCTCTCTCAGCACTGTAAGTTCTCTGGGGCAAAGACCCTGTCTTTGTATCTGTCTGTAAAATGCCAAAGCACCCTGTTGTTGCTATACTTGAAATAACTTTGTCTTCTGCCTCCTGTTTGTAACGTGAAGTAGGGATAGCTTAGTTTTTCCAGGATGAGGTTTCAGCTACCTAGACAATTTACATCTGCAGCGCCCACTCAGTCCTTCATCCATCCTTAGATTAACATTAAGTGAATGTGCATGCATCTTTCTGATGACACCTTGTAAAGAAAGCCTGATTTTCAAAGGTGTTGAGCAACCACAGCTTTCATGGACTTTGGCTGGAACGTCGGACGCTCTCCACTTCTCAAAAATCAGCCTCAAAGTCCTATCTGCTTCCCAGATCCCAAGGCACTTTTTGGAAGAGCAGCAGTATGCCCTGGCATCTTTGGCTAATATTTCTCCTTTCCCCACGGCTGTATATCATACTGTATCCTGACTGCCATCCAGAGGTTGTGAAGGTTTCCTGTCTGTTACTTGATGGGTTTAAGAATGATTCCTTTATGTCAAGAAATTTATATTAAGGTAACAATTATACCAATATCACCTTCTCTCTGTATAAGCAATCACCGGAGCTATGAAGTTTGCCATTGATTGAAAATAACCTGGACTTTCAGGTAATGAATTCAATTCATTGATAATTCTCAGCAGAGGGGGAAAGTTTTGGAAGCAATCACTTCAAGTTAAATATTCTGGGCACAGATGGTAGCTATTCTTAACATAAGACTGAACATACATGCAGCTATCTCTATTAATAGGAATTCTGGGGAGACAGCATCATCTAGTGATTAGTGACGGGACAGTGAGTCAAGATTCCTGAGTTGTATCCTCAGCTTTGCCATACAGTCACTTAACCTCTCTGTGCTCAATTTACCTTTCTGTACAATGGGTATACTACTGAGACTTACCTACCTCATAGGGGAGCAGGGACAATTAAGTGATTCATGTTAGTCAATCTTCTTGAGGTCTTTAGGCACAGGTGCTGAGAGGAATACAAGGTATTGTTATTTAGCTGAGAAGAGGCATTAGCACTATAGGATCCTGTTACGTATGTTAGTGCCCTCCCATTTACTTATCTGGCAGCCTGAAATTATTTTTGCTAGCTACCAAGAAAATGGCTTTTTGCAGAATTTATCAATGTTTGCTGTGCCTTAGGGCCAGATTTTTATTTTAGTTTAGTTTTATTTCAGTGGGAGTTAGACACTTAAATACCTTTAAAAATCTGGCCCTTAGAGCACAGCACAGCACTAGACAGCTTTCAAAACATAACAAGTCTTGTCCCAGACTAAAATCTGAAGCTTTATTATAATCCTCTTCAAAGGAAATGTGTGTTCTTTTGGTATGTATAGCTTAGAGCATGTTGTCCCTCTCTCTGGCCCACTTTAAAAGTTTGCCTTTATGTCTCACTGTTACAAAAACTGAGCCCTTTACAAGAAGATGTGTTTGTTGTGAACACAGGCCACGATGAAAGAGCAGCTTATGTCTTTAACATCTCTTAAGAGCCCCCTGCTGTCCTGTCTCAGTCTGAAATATGCCAGGTGAAACCCTGCTTGCTTTTATCAGAGGAAGGTCCCACCCAGGACTTGGCTCCCCACTGAGATGGCCCAGGGCCCTTAAAACTGGCCTCTCAGTTTGTAGATCTGGCCAGTAGGGAGCTGAATTCAAGGGGTCTAGGGGAGATTTCAGGTACATCAATGTCCCCTATTCTTATGCATCTCTCTATCCAAGCCAACTGTGCATGTCTGTACAAGTCTGTGCATAGCTAGAAGGAATTTTTGGCACCTCTGAATGAATCGACCCTAGAGATGGATGTGAACCCTACTGATGTGAAGTCCTGTTTTCACAGCTGGGTCCCTGTTCACTGAGTTGTTTTATTTTCTGCGAGGCTGTCAAGCCTCTACATGTTTACTGTAGGACTGTATGCAATATGGGCAGTGTGGCCTCTTTATACCTTTAAAGGGGATATTGTTCAATTAAGGGTCTTCTCCTGTGCTATTTGGGCATGGGGCTTCAGCGGAGTTTGCAGTCATAAGCATTGTCTGTGCCCATGTATGGAGTGATGCTTAGCTCAGACCTGTATGAACATGAAAAGGGGACGAAGCAGAAATGTGGGGGTGGGGAAGACCTAATAAGAAATCTCTGCCTATTAGCTGGGCTGCACCAGGGAAGTCACCATAGCCGTTTTGTACCTTAGCACCTGTCTTCACTCCTACATGTACCCTGTTATAACACAGCAGTATAGCTTTGTTCCTGTTGTAATGTGTAAATGATATTGCCCTCAGGTGGGGCTGGCCCATGGAGAGGATAAGGGATCTACTACTGTCACCTAAGGGAGACCTAATTTAGCTCAGCTCAGGCTGATTTTTCACGGGATCTTTTGTGACCATAAAATGATACCTCTGATAGCACTAATAATAATAAATCATCATAACGCTTAGCTCTTATATAGCACGTTCCAGCAGGAGATCTCCAAGTGCTCTACAAAGCAGATGGTTCTTTTTACAGCTCTCAACATTACAGGCAGTGGGTGAATAAGCGTGTCTGCTTTAAAAAACCCAAAACATCTTCCACAGCTTGATTGTTTGGTTTGGGTTTTTTTGGTCGCAGAAGCTCTGTTTCATGCCTTGTTAGCACATTTGCTACCAGTTTGAAGAAAGCTTTGAAGGGCAAGTCTGCCACCAGAGCCCAGTGCTGGAGCTCTTTGATGTTAATCCCAGCTTTGTGTGTCTACATGACATTACTGCAGACAGTGTGGTATTCCAGTCACCTGGCAGGAGCTGTTATTAAGGGAGTGACAGCGTCAATAATGCTCTGATTACCGCAGCTTTTCTTCCTATTCATCACTAGGAGCATTAAAATAAGAGCAAGGGAGAGGAGCTCTTGTTATGCTCTTCGCTATAAAGGAATGAGATTTAAAATATCAGCCAGCAGGTCTCAGTGACAGCAGATGGCAGACTTTGGGGCTGGGGGCTGCATAGACTAGAGTTTGTGGTCCTGTTTTAGCAAGAGTTAATTGATTGCAAAGTAACCTGCATTAACTAACCCTGCTGTAAACGCTAGTCTAGACACTCCACCAATGTTTATTCCAGGGCACAAATGTCTGTAGTTTATCAGAGGGACCAGCTTGAATTAAAACAGGACCACAAATTTTAGTCCAGTCAAATCCTGGAAGGGTAGACTTCCTCCACTGAGTTCTGCAACGGCTGGTGACTCCGCTCTTATTGCCTAGCATGGATTAGAGAGCGGTTAGGTGAAGATCAGTCCAAGGATGGGGTTTCAAGGATAGACAGTGCTTTAAATTGCCAATAGTCAGTCAATATTTGAAATTTAGCAAGAACACAGGAAGTGAACAGTAAGACCTCCAAATAAGAAAATGAACTGCCATGTAAGGGCTTTGCACTCTAGCTAATAGCTGGCAACTAAACTGTGCTGATCCTGATGGAATCAGGAGCAATGAGCTTTAATCCTGTTACATTATCAACACTGTAAATTTCCTGGCCTAAACATTCCCAGTAGATCAAATGTCCTGGAAAACTGATTGTTCCTTTAATTCCCAATGCTTCCTACTTAAAAGCATACTCCTAACCATTACAAAACCAATGGCCATAGCATCTGTCATCCACTTCTGGGACGTCTCGTCTACTTGATAGGCTACATCATAAGCAATCAAACTGGCTGCAAAAGTGCTTCTAGATAGTGTTACTCTGTTGAGCTGCATGGATTCCCTATGACTGCTTATCCTGGTACTCAGGTAGACAAATAACTGAAGAAGAAGAAAAAGATGGGGAAATACTTCATAATTTTTCAGAAGAATGTAAGATCAATGAACTGGCCTCCTGTGGTGAGTAAGGTGCAGAGAGCTAACCTTGCTCTCCGAGTTCAATTCGTTTCACCAGAGAAATCTTGATATGCCTCAGTCTGATCCCAACATGTGGCTTTATTTTTGAATGAAGCTTAAAAGGTTTCATTTTTTATTTCTCACTTTTCAGTCCCAACTATCTGTTCCAACTATCTGCCTGCTATTACTTATTTGTACTGCAGTAGCACCTAGCAGCCCCAGTCCTGGACCAGTGTTAGGTATTTCTAGGGCACTATAGTATCTGAGCACCAAGATGACAAAGGACTAGAGAAGAAAATATGGTGACAGATTATTAATTTTATATAATAAAATAAAATAATAATAATAAAAAAACCAAAACCACTTGAAATTCTGTCTGGAGTAATGAGCAGTGACCCTCAAATGTTCCAGAGAAGAATCCTGGTTCTTGAAATTTCACAAGAACTGGATCCTCGTAAGACATGTAGTACTGCCAGGTTTTGGCCAGGTTGGAAATCCTGTGACAATAAGTGCTGCATAAAGACCCAGCCTGTGCCCCCTCTAGACTTCCCACTCCACTCATCTGTACTATGTTAGCATGAGCTCTGTTTAAGCACATTTTTCTAAAAGGGGTTCACTAGGCCCACACAAGCCCCCAGATCTGAGTGCACATCACACTCTGTGGGTGAGCCAAACCCAAATCCAGAACTGATTTTTGCAGTCAGCCTCTATTCCTGTAACTGGCTGAACAAAAACCTGGATCCAAACTTTGAAATGTCCAAAACCTAGATCTGGAGTCTAATTTTGCAGCGTGACCCCTCAAACCTCTCTAGTTCCAACACAGTCTCTCTGGCCAGCAAAAAACAGGTTCTTAGATTCACTGATTCATCCACTCCACTCTCATGCCAACATTCCCTCTTGCAGGCTCCCCTCCTCTGAAGAGTTGGAATTTTCTGCTCGGTCACAGACTTTGCTTTAGCCTCGTGGACAAGCAGCAGCCTAGAACTGTAACTGGTTTAGCTCTGAGCAGGGTTCATAACCCCAGAGAGCAGCTCGCTACGGCTCTAGTCTTTGGCCGCCATGTCCGCAATGCTATTAGAAGTAGCCAAGGAAAATAGAATGTGACGGCTCCAGCATTTAGTGCAACTGGCAGCGATTCCTGGGGAACACCAAAAAGAAAAAAAAAACATTATTCAAAATAACAAGGCTTCTGATTTCAACACTGAGGGATCTTTTCCTTAATACTCATGAGCAGCATGAGACCTAAAATCAGTTCTGACAAAATCTCATTGGCTTGACCGCCTTCCTTATCTGTTTCCTAAGCATGCCGTTCCCGTTGCTTAGGAAACATAGCGGGAAGGTTGGGAGAGAGAGAAGTTCTAATATATGGAGAGAAAAGAGCAGTAGTGTTTCATATAACTTCTGCTGACAGTGACAGCATCAAACCTGAAGGGGATTTGGGGCCTCTATGTAATTTATCCACATAATGATTAGCAGTTTATATAGATAGATAGATATATAAAACTAATATATTTGGAGATTTGTTTTCATTACTTCTTTAAAGTCAGTCTGAGTGCTGTATCCACAGCCCCGTAGTCTGCAGTCCTGTCTGAGCAGAACATATGCAACACATGCAGCGGCAATGCAAGTGTAAGAAACCCAGACTATCCAGACACCAGGAGCATCGGGAGGTTTTGGTGCACAATCCCCTGCACTAAAGGAGCAACTTCTAAGAGGGTATTGGATGTAAATGCTTATAGAACAAAGAGCAAGAAGTCATGCTGAGGATCCTGGGTTGAATCTTTGCTGATGACATGTGGGGTCTATAGATGGTCAGGAATTCAATACAAAACAGCAGCCCATATGAGACCTCAAAGGCCCAGAATGAGCATATAAGATACCAGGTGAACGTGTGTTTTCATGTCACCCTCTAGTGACTGACACAGATTGAGGATAAGAGCCTGCTACTCTTTCGTTCAGCTGGCAACCAGGGGCTTGTGGTTTCGGAGCTGAAGGCCCTGAGCTTGATCCACTGCCAATGAAAGCAGTGTCTTTAAGGAAGCAGGCACATTGTGTCACACAAGCTTCCCACACACCACCGTCACCCTACAACGTGCCTCAACCCTGAGCTGGCAGGACCATCACTTCTTTTGGGTCAGAAGGCAGTTCAGCAGACTTGGCTCATTCAATGCTTGACCTCTTCCCTGAAGCTTAATTTGTTTTGTTCTGTTTGTTTTTTATAGATACCTGGCCACTAGAAACTGGACTGAGAGTCATCAACTTATTTCACACAGGTCACTGAAAAAAACATCAAGCGGTTACATTTGATCGCTACACATAACGAAGCTGGATTCAAATCAGCAACCTAGACAATCTGGGCCCAGAATCCCCTGAGCCACCCACTGTCTCCTAATGAGCTGAGATTCTGATACAGAGACCCCCAGCTTGAGCCATAAGTCTTTTATATGCAGTGTAGTCAGATATCCAACTAATACCTAGATTTGGAGCTAGGTATTTGCATGTGCCTTGGCCACAGAGGCACCAGTTGCTTTTAAAATGCAGTCTGGGGTCCAGTCAAATTTTTTGTCCGAGAGGAGTAAATATACTTAAGAGGGGATGATGGGGGGGCTGGGCAGAACTGGGGGTCCAAACTTTTAGGTTTTTGGTTTTTAAAAGAAAAAAGCTGAACAATTTTTCCTCTGCTCCCAATTTTTAACTTGTTGATTTGTACCTGTTTGGTAGAGAAGGAGTTAAATAAGAAAGCGAGCCTTTGTTATCCTCTCCTGAAAATGATGGAGATGTTGACTGGCCCCTTTGGTCTAACACATTCATTCAAACCAGAGTCTGCTTCCATATTAGCAGCAATAAATTCAAAGCAGATGGAAAAATTGTGCTTCTCCCTCTGATCCAGCTTTCAAAGTCTTTTGATTTCAGAATCTTTCACCTGCTCTTCGGCTTTCCTTGCCTGTCACATTCCACGGCAAGATTGATAGGGCTCTGGACGAGGGGATGTCAGGACTTTCTGCAAATTCAGATACCTTCTCTCCCACTGGATTACCCATATCTACCTACGTTAACCACAGATTCTCTCTCTCCCTTTGATGTAGAGACACTTTGATTCCCCCCCACCACCATCATTTTCTTCCAGTACTTTGCAAAAGGTCAATGGCTAAATCTTACCATGTCTGAATAGCCTTCCTTTGATGCAGACTCTTGTCTATATGTCAGAGACCAGGTGAGAAAATGCCCAGAGCTGGTGGTAAATTAATCTGGGGAGACTTCTTCCCAGTTTCTCCTGGGCTGCAAAGCTGAAGGCATCAACTTCAGTAAAGTTTAGGGAGAATATCAGAATAATTTCCAAACACTTAGGAGGTCTGTTTAACCACAAAAGAAATGCCCAAGGGGAATACCGGAAGCTGGCATTGGTTGGGTCAGTCACACTAGACTTGACAGCAAATGTAGTGCCAGGAGCAATCCTGTGTTAGCCCAGGGAGGAAGGACTGAATGTGTGTTCTTTCCATCTCTATAGTCTATGAAACAGAATGGTTCAAATGCCTTTATTTAGGGCTGCTCTGTCCACTCTGATACTACAGCTAAAAGCACCACTTCCAAGAGTTGATATTTAGTGCACTGTTTCCACTTTTGCTTTTCTAGTGTCTCCAAAGCCATACTCGGGTCTATCTGGTCAAGTTCCACCACTATTATCTGAGCACCACACAATCATTAATGGATATATCCTGACAACACCCCCACGAGGTAGGGAAGTATTATCTTCATTTTAGAAAGGAGATTAAGGCACAACAATTAAGTGATTTTGCCCAAGGTCACATAGGCATTCTGTGGCAGGGCTGGGAAATGAATATTGCTCAAGTCCCAATCTAGTGCCTTAACCACAATACCATCCTTCTTTTCCTCAAGGCTCAATCCATCTTCCCCTCTCTTTGTCCTTTAAAAAAGGCATTTAAAAATGCTATGTTCATTCTTTTCACTCTTCTCTCCACCTGTTGTCTCAATTACTATCACTAATAGGGACAGATTCATCCCAGCACCTGCACAGGGACAGAGAAACTTCAGAGACCCCAGTGCCATCTCTGATGCAGACTAAGGTTGCCCCTCAGTAGTCCCTATGGGGAAAAGCCAGGGCTCAGATCTGCCCTGCCCACACCCCCTTCCATTCTCTTCCTCATCTAACCCACCTACACTCAATTCCCAGCCCAGGCTGTGCCAATGCCTCCTGCACCCAGGGCTGTTTCAGAGGCAGTGCATCGGCCCCCTGAGCTGGGGATATCCCCCAGCGCCCAGCCTTACATCTCCCCTACAATCCTGCCTAACTAGTGCACAGGTGCGACAGGCACCGATGAATCAGCCCCAGAGTGTTTTTACGTTTAAACCCAATAAAAACTAGTTTCTCTCTCATTTCACACACACAGAGATATCTCTTCTTTAGGGTCAGTCCTGAAAATCAGCTATTTCCATGTCCTGGGAAGCCCTGTGGCCTCTTTCTACTCTCACAAGCCCCCCCAGACAAGCAACTCTCCTGTCCCCCGGCCTCAGTGACACCCTGAGCCCTGAACAAAGCAGGCCATGCGCTGAAGGATGTGCAACTGACAATGCACATCAGCTAGCTCCCGTCATTGCAAAGGTCAGTGCCATCAGTTAAAGCAGAAACACTGTAATTTAAAAAACAGAACTTTCACCCCAGAAGAGCAAACCTGCAGATTCCCTTGGATTATTGATTGCAGACCCAAACGATGTGTCCTCCACCCAATTCCTTTTATCCCCGCTTGCCACCCCTCAATCTTCTCCTCTGCTCCCCTCAGGGCTCTCGTCTCTTTCTTAATGCTCTGGCCCCAGTCACACGGCCCTCCCCAGGCCCATCCTTATCTTCTCCCCACACCTCTTGTCTTGAATGCCCTGCTCTGCACAACAAGCCAGACTTGTCCTCCATTCTCCAATCCTGCAGGATGCTTACACTCCTTCAAAGAGCAATAAAGAAGAAAGCCAAGCAGGCTAGACTGGTCCTTTGAAATTGGCTTGTCTAGCCTGTTCCCTTTTCTGTGGCCCTGGAGGACCACAGAAACCCTTCAAAGCTATAGGGACATGCCTAAGCTAAGTAAGTTTAAACACCATTATGCCAAATACACCCAGGCACCCAGAGAGGAATGGAAGCCAGGGCAAATGAAAAGAGTCCCAAATGATGATCAGCATGAGGATCAGAATTGGTGACCAAATGTCCATCCAGTGTGGCAAACCCCACAGCCCTATGCATATGATTATCTCCAGTGTAATCACCTGGGACAGGTCTCAGCAACCAATTGTTTCAAAAAGGTTAAAAAAATACTATGTAACAAATTCATGGTCACCTAGGATTTCACATCTTTCACTACATTGCATACCACTGCCATGTAGAACATCCTGGCAACAGTGGGTATAGAACTTTGATCCTCCAGCTCTAAAAACCCAGGCCTTTATCACAGAGCTAAAGACAACTCTCCATTTGCTTTTTGCAATATAGAGCCTATAAAATACAAATTAGATTCCATACAGTAGAAGGCAATAGTGCAATTAATTATACATTTTAGACTAGGACCTCACATATTCCTGGGGCTTGAAGACACAGCTTTTGGCCTCAGAGCTATTGCAAGTTGTGTGTTTATTCAGCATTCATACATACCTACTAATCTTGAGTAATTTACAGCTATTTTTCACTATGAGCATCTGCCATGGCTGATTATCATGTTCAGAGATGGCAAAGATTGATAGTGGAGGGAATTTTCAAAAGCACCTAAGGGATTTAGAAGCACAAGTTCCCAACTTGTGATTCTAAATCTCTTAGGTGCTTTTGAAGGTCTCCCTCAGGGAGCCTTCCTCTTTATAGCAAGTGCGTGAGACTTAGTGGTTAGAAGAGTGGCCCAGAAGTCAGGACTTGTGGTTTCTCTTCCTGACCTGTACTGTGATCTTGGCCAAGTCATGTCACCTAAGATGCCCCTACTGTGAAATAGGAAAAATAATTCTTTAGCCAGCTCTCAAACAAGTCTTGAGGCTTAGTTAATTGTAAAGTGCTACATGATACTCCACACAGAGGTTCCTGCTACCAGCAAGTTATTGTAGTTTCTGTTCTCCCCTCCCCAAAGAGATTGCAGTTTGAGCATATACTTGAACAGGGATAACTGACCAGGCAGGAGTACTGGTGAAACGGATCTGGGGGTTCTAGTGGATCCCAAATGGAATGTGAGTCAACAATGGGACACAAATGAGAAAAAGACTAATATCATACTGGTGTGTATTAACAGGAGAGTCGGATGGTAAGACCTGGGAGGTAATTGTCCTGCTCTACTCAGCACTAGTGAGGCCTTAGTTGGAGTACTATGCCCAGTTCTGGGCACCATACTTTAAGAATGATGCAGACAAATTGGAGACTATCCAGAGGAGGGCAAGAAAAATGTTAAAAGGTTTAGAAAACCTGACCTATAGGGAAAGGTTAAAAAAACTGGGCACATTTTCCTTTGCTGGTGCCTAGAGCTGGTCCTGGTGAGCCATGTTCCCAGTAATCATAACAATCATAATTACGAGAGAGAGGGATGCAGCAAGGGTTCAGGGCTGGCAAGCTGACCACATGGGGAGAGGAAGCAGCAGAGGATTCCGACAGCCACAGCCACGAGCTCCAAAACATTCTGGAGCTGGAGTGCACACTCACCTTACCCCGTCCCCACCCCGATTCACTCACACAGATCACAGGCAGGCAGAGCAGAAATGAGGAAGGATTTTGTTCATCATAAAAATGTGGGGGTGGGGTGGGGTGGGCTGTGCAACAAAGGATGGGGAAGAAGTGCTCAGCTTTCACAGTGACGAGGCTGGGGCTCAGACCTCAATAACCAGAAAAGCACCGTTATTTTAAATGGAAATAGCAGAGCAGTAGCCAGAGGGATCCAAACCAAAATCCCAGATCTGACCCCCGCCCCCCCCCCAGCTTTGGAGATATTAAGATCAATATAAATGTCATGGCTCAGGCCCATCTCTAGAACAGGATTATCTCACTTTTCACCAAAACCCTCTGTGCAGTGATTGTAGGAGAGAGTTGTAGATGCAGGACGCTCGTGAAAGGCATTTCTAAAAATGCCTCTGCGTTCTCTGCTACGGTTGCCAGGCGATTCACTGAAACTAGGTGCCTGCTCTACAACTGTACCCCCCACACACTAGAATATGTTCAGTACACACTGGGTGACTTGAGCAGTCTGTAGCATCTGGAAGTGTTAACAGCAGTACCTAACAGCTGGCATAGCACTGGGAGGAACGTGACTTGGGGTGATTTCAGTTTAAATGTGACAGCAGCACCCCCATTTCCCCAAAAGCAGAACCCCCTGCTCCCTTCCAGAACCTCTTTATTAGGCAAAAAGAATGATTAATCCAATTAGTGGAGGTGCAGGGACAATACCCAACCCCAAGTCCCATGATCTGTACACTGTGAAAATGGATCCCCATGGGACAGATGCTAGCACATTTCTCCCCAACTTGAAATAAAATGTAAAATAAAACTTCCCTTCTTCACAAGGATTGGTGAGTCTGAATTTTAAAATGTTTGTAGAGCATGCTGAGCCTGCCAGAGGGGAGTGCTAGCGAAAGGCGAAGTATTAGTAGCACTCCTGTTGAAGCGGACGTTTTTGGGGGTGTTTTTTTATTTGTTTGAAGGTTTTTTGGGGGGGAAATAAAAAAGAGAGTCATGTTTTTCTCTCATGAATTCCTCAGGCTCCAATCCTGTAATGAGATGTGCACAGTCTGATTGACCCCTGCACTCAGATGGACATAAAATTGTAGGCATAGATTGTATTTATTGCTTAATGTTCTTTAAAAGAGATTCTGAGACAATCAAGAGTAGATTTCCCCCCTTTCCTGTGTTTTCTCCTAACTCCACCTTAGATTTAGCAGTAGAAGACATTTAAAAATCTAATCAGGGACTTTACAACATATATGCTGTGTGTTATTTTGTATGTCTCTCAACTTGTACCACAGAAACAGCAGGTTGGTTTCACTGCAGTTTTCAGATAATTTCACTTTCCCATGTACAAGCTAGTCTGTCTGGGGATTCAACATTGCAGGGGACTAAGGCCATGTCTACACTACGTATGTCAGCAAAATTTATGTCGCTCGGGGGTGTGAAAAAACAAGTTTCACCGGCATAAGTGCTCTTGTGCACAGTGCTATGTTGCCAGGAAGGCATAGCTACCGCTGCTGATTGAGGTGGTTTTAATTCTGTCGATGGGAGAGCTCTCTCCTGTTGGCATAGAGCAGCTACACGAGTGATCTTGCAACAGTACAGCTGCATCATTACAGCTGTGCCATTACAAGTTCCGCTAGTGTAGACATGGCTTAAGTATCAGTTCAATTAAAACATTTTACAGTGAAATTAAAAACAAACATTGCTGTCTATTTTTAGGAACAAGCCATTGAGCCTCATCAACCCAGGGGACAGGATTCCTTTAAAAGAAAAAAAACAAAAAAATTACTATGCTTGGCTAGAAGTGTTGCTCTGGATATTTTTGTAAAGTCATTCAAGAGACAAAAATTAAAAGCGTTGGAACTAATATATCCAATTAGGGGATGAAAAAGTGCCATTATTTGCCTCTTGTCAGAAATTGTGTGTCTAACTCCCGCCCTCAGTGCAGTTCTCCGAGTCCTCTCCTTTTTCCTTCCTGCTTTAATTGGAAAACACTAGTTTACTTACAGCCCAAAAGGAGTGAAAGCTTCATGCATTTTAAAGAGCTTTCTTAAGTAACTGGGCTATGCTTGATGGGTTTATTTATTTATTTAGGTTCTCTGCATTGGAAACTAGCTTTCAGGAAAGAAATTAGACATTATTTCTCCCCCCACTCCCCACCCCCACTCATCCAACTTAACTCCTCCCCCCACTTCTCCATGGTGTCCAGATGGTGATGAGCTCAGCAGTAGAGAGGGCTTTAGGCTAGCAGTTCGCAGGCCAGCTGTGCATTTGATTAAGGAGAGGGTTCTGGCAGACACAGCTTATCAGGAGACTGCACAAAGGCAAGGAGTAAGCAGGCATGAAAAGCGTGCATTTTTCACCCAGAGCACTGCAGCCACGTGGAAGGCAAAGAGACATTTTTCATGTCTCCACCAAGGAGTGCCAGATTTGTGGGACATGACAGCAAATCAGCGATCTTGGAAGGGATCCGAGAGTCATTTCTCAACGAGCCAGAGGAAGGACCATTAATCAGCTCTGGCCCCATGCATGGCACAGGATGGAAAATAAACCCATCTTGAAATAGAAAGAGGAGAGAGAAAGAAGCAGAACTGCGTGCACTCACTTTGATATGTAAGGTGCCTGTTGTGATGGGTGCAGCAAAAGAACTTATATGAGATGGGGTAGAAGTCCACTAGATAGCACAGAGCAGGAACAGCACACACTGATTTGCTAATTAATTTGGTTTTTAAATGTGTGGCAACTAAAACATACATTTTACTAAATTCTAGGATTAAGACATAGGCCTCTGCCTAGGGACTTGGTTCCTGGAGTCACGTGATGATGTCAGAATATAAACTTTCGTAAATGGTTGCAAACTTTCTTTTTTTGGTTGCAAAAAAAAGCCTTGGAAATTAGAAGTCAGCATAACTAATTCACCGATGTCTGCCTGAGTATCAGCCAGCCTCAAACAACAACTGCTCCATTTATTTTAACGGTTTGTTGACTGTGAAACTGGCTACACTGAGGAAGGAGAGGAGAAGGGAAGAGTGCATTCACTAGCCCTGGACCAGCTCAAAACTCTGTTGGGAAGGAACCTGACTGCCACCCCCACCTCATCAAGCTTTTGCTGGAATTTGCTGGTTAAAGATGTGGGGGGGGGTGCGCTTTTTTCTAAGTGGATTTGAGTCCCAGGATATGATTAAGGGCTCTGAAAAGGAGCCAATCTTGGATTGTCACTGAGGGTCAAATACCATCCCCAGTTAATCTATGCCGCCTACAGCGGCATGGGCCATGTGTTAAAGCCCTCATTGTAGGAAACACCACACTGCTGGAAGCAGTCACAGGTAGCTCCACCAATAACTGATTTTTCAGTTGCAGGGCCTCACCCCCTTTTTTTTTTTTTTTTGGTGAAAAGTTTCATTTTCAACAGGGTGTTGTTTTTTTTTAACTTTTTCTTTTTTTTAAAAAAAAAAGGGGAAATAAAATTCACAACAAAAAGTCATTTCTGAAAAGTCAGAATGCTTTGTTTCAAAAATGTCCACATGAAACTTTATGATTTCTTTGGGATTTTTTTGTTCCTTTTCAACCCAAACAATTAAACAAATTCAGATGAATTCATTAAATATTTTGATTGACCCAAATCTGAATTCTTTGGCATAAAAAAAAAAGTTTCATCCAAAAAATTTTGCTTAGCGGTAGTCTTAGGTCTCCCCACCCTTTCTTTGGGTCTTTTGCCCGCTAAAAATCCTTGGAAAACATTTACATGGGTTAGTCATTTTTACCTTAGCACCCTTTCCGGAGTCCTGAAAAAAACAATGTTCTGTGTGAATTATAAAGAGTTTCTCCACACCCAAAAAGCAAACAAAGAAAAGCCACATAACTTCACCACTTTATACTCCCTGACAAGCATCTGAAGACATTTGACTAGATCGCAACAGGGAATTCAACCTCTTGATCTCTGTAACATAGGTACCCCATAGGACACAGGGGCAATAGGGGTCTAGAATTTAACACTTAGACCTTGTCTACCTGAAAGTATGTCTACACTCTGATAAAAGACACATAGCACAGCCGTGGCTGACCCAGGTAGCTGACTCAGGTCACAGGGCTATAAAATTGCAGTGAAAGAGGTTTAGGCTTGGGCTCCAGCCTGAGCCCAACCATCTACACTGCAATTTTATAGCCCCACAGCCCGAGCCCCACAAGCCCAAGTCAGCTGACCATGGGTCTTTTATTGCAATGTAGACATACCTAGAGAGCCGTAGCTATGGCAACCCCTGGCGTAGTCAACAGCAGAATTCTTCCATGGCCCTAGCTACTGCCTCTTGGGGAGGTGGATTACCTACAGCAACAGAAACAAACCTTCCATTGCTATAGGAAACATCTACACTATGGCATCACAGCGGCATAGCTGTACCACCGTAGTGCCTGTAGCCTTAGGATGCCGAGAACTATATTCCTTATGAGAATTCTATCACAAGGGACTGAGGACCCAAATACCTTTCCCCTCAGTCATCTCCCCTCCCATTAACAGAAGGAAAACTCTCCCACTTGCATCTCATCTGAAAGTTGTCACTTTTCTCTGCATATTGCCCTCTGACACCATGCTGGAGCCTTGGTTCAGCATCCACCCCAACAGAAGAATGTGATTTAATGAAAACCCAGCGTAATTTCCTGCAGCATGCTGGATTTTATTTGGAGGTCTCCCATCCAAATGAATAGGATCCATCTTAGTTTAGCCTATGTCTTCACTGTAAAAGAGGGGTGTGTCTACATGGGGGATAGCTCTCTCTGTAAAAATCTTAGTGGAGACAAGGCATAAGTAGTTTTAATCTTGATGTCAAGGGAAACCCAGGGTCTTTGACCTTGACTAGCTACAGTGAGGTAAGAGCTACCAGTGTCTTTTCCCCATTAGGATTTTACAGTGAGAGAGATGTCTCATTGTTAAATCACACCCATTTTTTGCAATGAAGGCATACACCCCATTACACTAATCCTATCACACACTAATGTTGTCCTCCAAAGAATGTATTCCTCTACATGATGTAGATTACACCTAGTCCATTTCGGAAACTGAGCTCTTCTCTACTTACTTTATTAGATTAATATAAAAATGCCATTGGCCTGATGGCAGGCTGTTCTTAATAATGATTAATGGTTGTGATTTAAGCTTGAGTAATGAACTGAGGGGTTAATATGAGCACTTCAGTGACTGAGACTGTCAGAGGACATTAGGGGAAACACCCATCGTATCACCAAATCCTTGTGTCTACTTACTTTTTAAACAGAACATATTTTGGACACTATTAAAATAATTGGTTTCATTAATTTTTAATGTTTCTTCTTCTGCAGGCCATGGAGTTTCCTTCCTCCGGTCATCTTCATCTTGGGAAATTAGCTCCTAAATTCTTATTAATTCTCCACTTGCGATCTTTAATGGCCTCAGATCTTACGAAGTATTTCATTCATCTGGAGATTGCGGGACCTGAGTGTGCAGGTTCCCCCCCATCCCCGCCCCACTTTTCTTCTTCTTCCCTAGAGTGGAGAGAAGAATGTACATATTCTAAAAGCAGACGTGAGATGAAAGGAAGCCTGCTTCAGATCAGATGCTGCTGCCATTCCAGCTAATTAACTTCACCTGAATTTTCAAAGGAAGAAGAAAAAAATCCAAAAATAATTTCAATCCAATCTCTTCCCCACCTTTTAGTCATCTTGTTCCTGATACTCATTTATGTGGTAGGCAAGGACATTTTAATCATGCCATACTTCAAAGAGCTGCCATGAGCTCATTTTCAGCTGACAGCATGAAAGTGGTCATATTGCCCTTTTCCCCTGGAGTTCCCTGACATTTTGGGCTACTATGATCAGGGTCAAAGTTACATTTTCTCCTCCTTTTCTTTAGTGGTGTAAGCAAGAAATCTTCTTTTTAAAAATCTGATAGTTGTTCCTGCAGTCCCAGTAACCCAACCCTACCCCTTTATGTACTTCCATTGCAGCCCCGCCCATACATCATCATTACTTAAAAGTTTACCACTTTCCAAATATTAAGGTCCTTACTATACACACTTGTATACACTTTGACATTTACCAGAATAGGTATTCCAGAATAACTCGCTCTCTGGACACTCATTTCGGAATAAGAATCCCCACATGGGCAGTTATTCCAGAATAGCTAATAAGGTAAATTTCCAAAGTGAGGATAAGCCCTAAAGCTAAAACAGACAAATAGGGAGAAATTAGGCAAAGGGAAACAATAGGCAAATCTGCCTCAGCCTCGCTATTGTTCTGCCAGTGCCTTAATCTCTAGCATCTTTAAAGAAAAAACGAGAATTTGAAAAAGAATCACCTATAGGTCCGGACTTTGCTCTTCCTTTGTTCTTAACTGGCAGGCATCATAAATAAGCCACCTCCCCAGACACTAGTGGACCTTTGTTATGAATGGGTATATGAGTGAGGCAGTGCCAGCCAGTGAATAAGGAACTGGTCTGGGAATCTGAGTTCTGTTCCCATCTGACAGTGGGTTGCTGTGTGACCTTGGGCACAGTTCTCTCCGTGCTTCAGTTTCCCCATTTGCAAAATAAGACAATCTTGAATTACTTTCAAGATTGTGGTATTGGTATTTCTTACAAAGGGGGAGGATGTTGGATACTAGAGGATGCTCTCCTCTAGCCAACAAAGGCATAACATCCACTGGCTGGAAATTCCAGGCAAAGTTCAAACTGGAAACACAATGCACATTTTTAACAGCGAGTAATCCACTTTTGAAACAGATTACAAAGGGATGTGGTAAATTCTCCATCCACTGGAAGTTTTAAAATCAATATTTCATGTCTTTCTAAAAGATACATTTGTCGTTCCCACAAATTGTTGGGTTTGATGCAAGAATCACTAGCTGATCTCTGTAGTCTGTCTGATGTAGGAGGTTGGACTAGATATGCATAATGGCCCCTTCTGGCTCTAAGGTCTATGAATAAGGATATTTCATTCAAAGTTTGTTCCTAACAGCACCCTCTTCCTAATGAAACGTGGTTCACTTATTGTTTTGTTCTGGTTACAACATACAATAAAAAAAACCAAGCATGGTGTTAACTACCTGGAGTTTCAGAACTCCTGTAATAAATATTGCAGTGCTAGCCGATCTGATTAGCACAGAAAACTTGGGAAAGCAACAGTGTTTCTGTAATCCTAAAGCACAGGCCTGGGCAGGAAGGCAACACATTTGTTGATGAAGAAATGGGGAAAAATGGAGGGGCGGGGGGCCCTCAATGCTGCAGAGTATAGCTAAGTGCAGGAAGGAGTAGAACATGCGGTGATGGGGAACATCATACTGTAGAACAAGCTAGGGAATGGAGCATAGTTGGGAAGGTGAGAGTCGGCCCAGCAAAGAATTAATTATCAGTCCTTTGCATTAGTTTTTCCATCCTTTAAGATTTCTTTTTGCGAACTTCCTTCATTTTCTTTTCCTTTGTGCATCTTTTTCTTATTGTGGAGGCTGGCGGTTCCTAAAGTTTCACCAGAACACAAATGTGATGCAAAAAACCTGATGCTACATCATGCACAGATCCAGGTTGGGTAACAGTAAAACTGTTTGTCTTTTAGTAAATATTTATATGGAGAAAAGTTGAAGAAAAGAAACTGGCATATGAAAGAAATTTTTAGGAGCATAAACAATCACCAAGCAAAACAATGAATGAACACTTTTTCCAGCAAGACCTAAGATCAGTTATGTAAATATGGTCGAGCAGACTGGCGATTTCCCACATACAAATTCAGGTGTCAATTTAATTAACGTACCATTGTATGATATATATATATCTTATCTGGATATTTAACAGAACACCTTAGAAAGAGAATGTTTGAGTTGACTCCATTATTTCCAAAGCACGGCATTATCCAAATCCATTTGGGATAATTCACTGGTTACACTAATTCCTCCACCCTGCTTATAATAGTGGGCATGTTAGTAAACACAGAAAAGTGCACTGCTTGACTTTGCAGTATAATTGTATAAACAAAACCTGCAATAGAACACCCAAAATATTGACAGCATTTACCTAGCGTGTGAATGCATGAAACATTGCCAGTGCTGTAGAATTCACTCCTGGTTATAAACAAGTAGAATTACAAAAGCTAGAAAGGGAAGACTAATTAAAGACAGGATAAACTGCTCCCAAATAGGCCACTATATGGGAGAGGCAGCGGTCCCAATATCCAGTTTATCTTCCTTATTTAATTGCTTTCCCATTGTGAACTGGATCTCTATTGTCTCAGCTGGTAGCTACAGTTCTGTATCTATATTGTGAACTACAACAAGGAACAGCAGCACACAGGCACAGCTGCAAAGGGAACACAATTCTCTCCGGAATATATTAGACAAACACACACGTTATTACACTGCATATCAAGAGTTCAGCAACAACAGGAGCACATAAATTAATCTGCAGTCTGTGAAAAGTCTCTGTACCATTCGTATACCTCCATGCATGGTTAGTCCAAAACCACTGAAGAATTATACCAATATCAGTTAAGCAGCCTTAGAATTTTTTTTCCATGTCTATAGAAGCAGGGAATATTTGAGATGCTTTGTTAGACAAACAGCATTTTCTAGGCTATCTACGTCACAAACAAACTGGTAGAAAAATCTATGCTGTCAAATAAAGCAGCATCTTCATCACTCTAACTGCAATGTGTTTGTTTGGGTCAAGGAAACAGCAGGTATTCACAACAGACAATTCATTCACTGGATAAAGAACGATGTGGTATCTCAAAAGAGAGCCATTTTGGGTGGAAAGGGACTATAACATGCTGTTATTACACGGAGTAACAGGCTGCTGTAACTTCATTTTTAGAGATCAGTCACACATAGGAAGGATTTATAGGTTGCAGTATCAAGCAAAGGGATATGGAGTTCTATGGCTCAAGGTCACTGCTTGGAATCCACCTTAGGTTAGTTGCTAGTAAAAGGAGTTACCCCTACAATGGCTCTTGGGTCAAATGTGAGAAACGTCGGCTGTCTCAGACCTATTTTCAGAAACTAGATGTCCACATCCTAGAAGAGCACCAATACAGGTAGCCCTAACTGACCCCTTTTTGTCCATCTCAGCAAAAGTGCCAAGGATTGAATGAGCAACAGAAATTGATCTATCCTTTCCTTCCTAATTGTGGTCCTATTGTAATAATTGGGCCTACAAATTTACCCTAATTGCAAGCTCAACTGTAAAAAGTACAAGAGAGTGCATAAAATGTCACCGTAACCTGTAACAACAAATGTTGATGGGAAAAGGAGAGAGAGACTGAATTAATCCAAACAAAAATACCTACTGATATAATTCAAGAATTGTGTTAAGATCATTCCTGGTATTTCAGCATGGAACCAAAAATCAGTGAACCAATATTGGTGGGTCAGAAACTAGGTCTAATTGGTGGACAAAATAATGATGGGATATGCTATTCCACCAGCCATTCTGTTTGTGGGTCCTTAAAGAGACTTTGGGGAGTACAACTGGCTCCTGGAGTGAGCAGCCACCCCCACCATCTCCTGAGACCCCGGGCCTGTCTCATCCTGATCCTGAGAGATGTCCTGACCAGGCTGGGCCAGAGAGAGGGACCCAGATGACACCACCACTTCCACCAGCTCCAGCTGAATCCCAAACACAACCTGCAATGAAATAGGACTGGATTTAAACAACAACAGCTCTAGTCCATCTTAGCCACTCTCTTTTTCCCCCACCACAAGAACAGTTATTACCATCTTTGATACCATCTAAGCGATTGTAAAACACGGGAGTTTTTTCTTCTAAAAGCTCTCCAGCTAAAGAGAAAAAGGGATGTTGCTAAAATGAAAGCTTTACCTAGTTATTTACATTTCAAAGGCTTTAATTCTTTTTCCTTCTTGTCTTTCTCTTTAATAAAAGGCTAAAAGGATTTTTATCACTGTGTTTGCCATGGTACTAAACAGGCTGAGGTCTCCTGTATACCATACCCCAAAGCTTGTTTAACACTTTTTAATATTGGACGGGGACTGGGTTACGGTAACACCTTTGGTCCATTTATTCCAGCTAAATTAATGCAACAGTCCTCCAGGTCAAGTGTAAGGGACGTTGGTGAGGATGGGTGGAGCAGCTTTCACTGCGTGGATAAACAGGGGATTTTCACTCTCTAAGGATGCCAATCCCACACTTTTCCCAAGCACTGAATACAATAAAACACACACACACCCTGGGCTTTGTTTTGAAGAGGACTCTTAATAAAGGGCTGTGGATTTTCCTGCCAAGATGTCTTTACTTCAATTACATATACTCAATAAATCACCTTTCTGGACTGTAGTGCATCATATCTAGGAGGACTTTTCACCTCTCTGACTGACTGATAATCTAAGCTGAATGACCAGGAAGCTGCATACAATCAATATGAAAAGACACCACCTGCAGAGATTGTTGCTGAACAACAACGTGTTTACACTTTAAGACATAAAAAATTAAGATGTTTAAATAAATTTGAAGCAGCAAGAATAAAAATGATTAACCAGAGAGCTCAGCTAGAGAGTATGCCTTTTGTTTTCGTAAGTGGCTGTCTTCCAAATCGACATACCTCAAGCTCTGCTCTCGCTGGGATGTGAGTGAGTCAGCCAGCTCTAAGGCTCTGATGATATACCGTGGCAACGTCAGACCATTTTGCCTGTATTATTGCTGCTGGGGAGGGATTTTGAACCCTGAACCCAGTTGTTTAATTCTGGAGTCATGTAACAATCCAGAGTAAAGCTTTTCAGCCAACTATTTGGGTGGGAATAAAAGAGGACCTAGTTAATGAGGATAATGATAAAAATGAGATTCAGCTGTGATAGGCCAAGGTGACATTTGCAGAAAAGGCAGGAGTCCAATATAACTGCTAGATGCTTATGTAGGTTAGTTATCTGCACCGAGACGTAGGTTAGTTATCTGCACCGAGACGTAGGTTAGTTATCTGTACCGAGATAAGCTTTCCCCAGAGGGCTAGTCTACACTAGAAGCGCTACAGCAGCGCAGCTGTACCGATGTAGCTGCCCCAACGCAGTGCTGCTAGGGCAGACACTCTGTGCCGATGGGAGAGAGCTCTCCCATCGGCATAGTTACGCCCCCTCCCTGAGCAGCGGTAGGTATGTCAGCGGGACAGCATCTCCTGCCAACATAGTGCTGTCCGCACCTGTGCTTAGGTTGGTGTAACTTACGTCGCTCAGGGGGGTGGCTTTTCCATACCCCCGGGCTACTTTGGTTATCCAGACGTAAGCGCTACTGTGTATAAGCCCTGAGAGAACTGAATCAGCCAGCATAGAGCTAGCCCCCTTGCTGCAATTCACCAGAAAAAAGACTACGTATAATCTAAGTTCTTGGACAATCAATGTAGCTTTGTTTATTTGTAAACAGAACTGGATAAAGAGTGTTTAAAAATTCCACCTTTAATAAGGGAGAACGAGGAGAGACAATTAAAAGGGACCGTCTTTTGCTATAAAATAAGGAGTCTGGTGGCACCTTAAAAGCTAACATTTATTTGGGCATAAGCTTTTGTGGGTAAGAATCCCACTTCTTCAGATGCATGGAGTGAAAATTACAGATATTGGCATAGATATGCTGGCACACAAAGAGAAGGGAGTTACCTTACAAGTTGAGAACCAGTGTTGGCCAATTCAGTCAGGGTGGATGTGTTCCACACCCAATAATTGATGAGGGGGTGTCAATACCAAGAGAGGGAAAATTGCTTTTGTAGTGAGGCAGCCACTCCCAATTCCTATTCAAGCCCAAATTAATGGTGCTAAGTCAGTGTACTGACCCACAGGAACCCTCCTACTGACACTACAAGAAGAATTCTGCATGGACTCCTCCTGATGGTCGAAATGACAGACTGGACTTCTACACAGACTGCTTCCTCAGACATGCACAGGCTGAAATTGTGAACAAACAGCATCATTTGCCCCATAACCTCAGCCGTACAGAACGCAACACCATCACCAGCTTCCGAAACAACTCTGACATTATAATCAATGGGGCTGACAAAGGAGGTGTTGTAGTCATCATGAACAGGTTGGATTATGAACAGGAGGCTGCTAGGCAACTCTTCAACACCCCATTCTGCAGGTCACTATCCTCTGATCCCACTGATGAGTACCAAAAGAAACTCCCTGCTACAGCACAGGAACAAATCTACACACACACCCCTAGAGCCCTGACCAGGGGTATCCTATGTGCTACCCAAGATCCATAAACCTGGAAATCCTGGATGCCCCATCATCTCAGGCATTGGCACTTTTGCAGCAGGATTATCTGGCTATTTGGACTCTCTCCTCAGACCCTATGCTACCAGCACTCCTAGCTATCTTCAAGACACCACCAACTTCCTAAGGAAACTACAATGCATTGGTGATCTTCCTGAAAACACCATCCTGGCCAGCATGGATGTAGAAGCTCTTTACACCAACATTCCACATGAGGATGGACTACAAGCTACCAGGAGCGGTATCCCTGATGACGCCACGGCACACCTGGTGGCTGAGCTTTGTGACTTTGTCCTCACCCACAACCATTTCAGATTTGGGTACGATTTATACCTCCAAGTCAGCAGAACTGCTATGGGTACCGGCATAGTCCCACAGTATGCCAACATTTTTATGGCTGACTTAGAACAATGCTTCCTCAGCTCTTGTCCCCTACTCCTCCTCTACTTGTGCTACATTGATGACATCTTCATCATATGGACCTATAGGAAGGAGGCCCTTGAAGAATTCTACCTGGATTTCAACAATTTCCACCCCACCATCAACCTCAGCCTGGACCAGTCCACACAAGAGATCCACTTCCTGGACACTACAGTGCACAAAAGTGATGGTCACATGAACACCATCCTATACCGGAAACCTACTGATGGCTATACTTACCTACATGCCTCCAGCTTCTATCCAGGACAACATCACACGAGCCATTGTCTACAGTCTAAGATACAACCGCATTTGCTCCAACCCCTCAGACAGAGAAAAACACCTACAAGATCTTTATCAAGCATTCTTAAACCTACAATACCCACCTGGGGAAGTGAGGAAACAGACTGACAGAGCGAGACGGGTACCCAGAAGTCACCTACTATAGGACAGGCCCAACAGGGAAAATAACAGAACAACACTGGCTATCACGTATCGCCCCCAGCTAAAACCTTTCCAGCACATCATAAACAATCTACAACCTATCCTGGAAAACAACCCCCCACTCTCATAGACCTTGGGAGGAAAGCCAGTCCTCACTTACAGACAGTCCCCCAACCTGAAGCAAATACTCCCCAGCAACTACACACCACATCACAGAAACACTAACCCAGAAACCAATCCCTGTAACACACCCCGTTGCCTACTCTGTCCCCATATCTACTCTAGCGACACCATCATAGGACCCAACCACATCAGCCACACCATCAGGGGCTCATTCACCTGCACATCTACTAATGTGATATATGCCATCAAGTGCCAGCAATGCCCCTCTGCCATGTACATTGGCCAAACTGGACAGTCTCTACGTAAAAGGATAAATGGACACAAATCAGACATCAGGAATGGTAACATACAAAAGCGAGTAGGAGAACACTTCAATCTCCCTGGACATTCAATAACAGATTTAAAAGTAGCAATCCGTCAACAACAAAAAATTTCAAAAACAGACTTCAAAGAGAAACTGCAGAACTACAATTCATTTGCAAACTTTACACCATTAATTTGGGCTTGAATAGGAACTGGGAGTGTCTGGCTCACTACAAAAGCAATTGTCCCTCTCCTGGTATTGACACCACCTCATCAATTATTGGGTGTGGAACCCATCCACCCTGACTGAATTGGCCTGGTCAGCACTGGTTCTCCACTTGTAAGGTAACTCCCTTCTCTTTGTGTGCCAGTATATCTATGCCAGTATCTGTAATTTTCACTCCATGCATCTGAAGAAGTGGGATTCTTACCCATGAAATCTTATGCCCAAATAAATCTGTTAGTCTTTAAGGTGCCACCAGACTCCTTGTTGTTTGTGTGGATACAGACTAACACGGCTACCCCTCTGATAGCAGTCTTTTGCTGTGTGTTTCTATAGACACCTAACGCAATGAGGCACTGATCTTGACTGTGGCCTCTGGGGTGTTACTACAATACAAACAATAATAAATAATAATGACAAAACTATGACTTGCTTCAGATGCCCTGTTGTAAAATGAAGCATATATCAAAAAGCCGATGTAGAAAGACAAAAATAAGCAACACGTTCATATATATATATATACATATATATATATATATATAAATAAAAACTATATTACTTTTTTAAATGTTCTTTTACAAAAAAGTTTAGAAAGGTCAACATTTAACAACAAACGTGTTTAACAGAGTTAACAATGTTTAACAAGAGTAACATAAGAGAACATGAAATGAGAATGAATAAGTAGGCTACATCTGACAGAATACAATCAAGAATTACAGACTCCACACTATGGGGGACGAACTGGTCAGAGTTTTTACACAGTTGACAAGTGAAACTCCAACTTTATTTAAGAATGTAGAATACATTTTAAAATTTCCAGTTTATAGTAACAAACTAGGTGTGGTTTCAATCTGCAACTTTTTTTGGTAGGTTCTCATGTAAAATCTTGATTACAGAGGAAAAGCAAGTTCAAAAACAGGGAGAACAGGATGGAAACTAAGGCCAAAACCCTGCTATCAGATGTATGATCCTCACACCTCTGCGAAGCTTCACTGTAAGTCACCTACAGATTTCTGAATATAATGCTAGGCCCAGATCATGCAATCATTTACAATGGTAAAATATGCAGCAAGATTCCGTTTCACAAAGAAACTAAAAAAGGACAGTTCTCCTAATTTACTCAAGGGCAGTACATGCAATACAGCTTCTGTCTGGCATTAGTTAAAAATTAAGTGTTTGCCATATGATCACCCCTTTAAAATTACAGCATTAGTTCCTCCTTTATTTATATTTAAATATTCATTAATAATTGCATTCAGAATAAAAAATGTCCCTCTGCTCTTTCCATCAGTAATAGTTTTTCCTTATCTGCTGAAGCCATTTGTCTTTTCTAAGATGTCTAAAACTAAAGAGCCCAAGATTATCATGCTGCAGTATTAATTCAAATGGAAGTGCTCTCCTTCTTTCACCCACCCAACTTGTAAATCCATCACAAGGGCCCCATTTGCTGTATCTAAGTACAATGTTGTAAATAAAACTGATCCGACTGAAAAGGAGACAAAGAACTAAGCCAGCTATTTAGAATCCCGATGCAATCAGTGCTGTTGTGTGTTTCAGCATCGATAAGAATGGAGAAAGTTATTCATAGGCACCGTTTTAAAAACACTACTCTAGTTTTCCATGAGCACCACACCAGAGGTTAATTTGTTTTATATCTTACTTCAGATTATTATAAACATATTCAATCATGGGCTAAATTTCAAGATGCTATATCTGCAGCACCCAGTGACTTCAATGGGGCTTGTTGATGTTCAGAACTTCTGAAATACATGCCCTCCAAGCCCAAACCCTGCTTCCATTGGGCCCATTCTGATCCTCTACTCCTCAAGTGGTTCCACTGAAATAAATGACATTATTCTAATACTCTAATTGCTCTGAATAGACCCATTGAGACTAGTTCCACATATCAATGGATCTACTTCATGCAAGTAAAATGATCAGATTTGGGCCCCATAGCAAAACCCCGATAGTCTTCAGTCATGCAAGATCAGGCCTAAGGGCATAGCTACACTGGAAACTTCAAAGCACTGTCACGGGAGCGCTCCCATGGCAGTGCGAGTGTGGGCACACGCAAGCGCTGGAAGAGAGGTCTCCCAGTGCTCCTGGTAATCCACCTCCATGATGGGATTAGCTCCGAGCCTGTTTACATTAGCGCTCTGACTTGCTGCACTCAGGGGGGTGATTTTTCACACCCCTAAGCCAGCAAGTTCGAGAGCTATAAAATGTAAGTGTAGCCAAGCCCTTAAAGAGGAATTCCTTTGTTCTGGTGCAACATGTAACCAAAAGCTCCTTGAGTATGGATACCAAGGTTTAGAGTCAAGAATAGCTGCAAAGTAGATCATCATAGTAAAGTCCAGTTTTACTGGGCATGGAGAGAAAAATTTCTTTCCCATGGTACTGCATACAATTGTTTTCAACTTCAACTTTGCATGCTGAACTGATCAAGGAGCTTCAGATTTCAATTTCATCAATGCAAAAGTTGCTACCACCCCTTCTAAAAAGATCACAGAATTATGCACTGTAGTAACAATTCTGGAAGGTGTCACGTTACAGATAATTCCTGTGAAATACTATAGCATTTTCTAAACAAGGGGTGGTTAGCAAACTCATTCTTAGCACTATGAAAATGTGTAATGGCAAAACTTCTTACTTCACTTTTTAGTGTTGTTTCCTAGAATGAAGTGCTGGTGTTTCAGGACTCCTCAAAGTTCATTAGTTCCCATAAGGGAGTAAGTTCCCATACTGTAGAGAGTAACGCTACATTTCCACAAATAAAGAACCACAAAGATGGAGAAGAGATGTATTCCTAGCCCTGTATCCTTCAAGAATTTGATAAATAACCAAAAGTGCAACAATGCACAAACTGCTACACACAGCTTAGTCTAATGTGTCTTGTTACCAAAAAATTCCACCATTGAACTGGAAAGGCACAATCTCCTTTTACAATCCAATTTCAATGCCCAATCCCCACTTTTAAAACACTTCTTTCCTATACAGAGATAAATACACCCTTAGCTGGAAGGGAAGCAAACACACACCCCTAGAACGCATTTTTTTTCAAAAAGTCCAAATGGATCAACTTCAATTCAAATGTACAAGAATATACATACCCTGAAAGAATATCTTACTTACATATGACAGTGACTGATAAGTGGGATGAAGGAGCAGATGACATGATGTTCACTTGGTACATGTGCCCTGGCAATGGGAGACAGTGCTTCCAAGGCATGGCTGTTTGTACATTCTTCTGATGTCTGGGAACCTATTTGCGCATGGTGAAATTCAGCCCATGAAGAAGGCCTGCACAAGGGATATGTAGCATGTAAGTCCCACTTAAGCCCTATGGCTGAATTTCACCCAGTGCTTTAGGGGACTTTTTGAAAATATTACAATTATGTGGTGGAAAGCATATGAACATTTGAGTAATGATTTTTAGAAATTTGGAGTAACATTTCAAATGCCAGTGATATGAATGGGGTTAGGAAACACACAGATTAATTCAGATGCTCTATTATGCAGCACTTTAGTAAAAGGCTGTTCAAAGGAAAGGCAGCAGAGTCTCATGGTTACAGAACCGGTCTGGGACACAGGAACTGAATTTAATCTCCAATTTTGCCAACTCAGTTTTGTGCCTCCATTTACTTATTTGTAAAATAAGGACTGGATATTAGCTACCTGCCAAAGATAATATTTAGCTCTCCAGTGGGCTATAAGGACAGCATGCTTAACTGCCCACTCAGCCTTGTGCAGGAGGGCATAACTACATTGCATGAGCTTCTACTAAAGGTGAATCTGGCCCTATGTTTGTGTGCTGTACAAGTAGTTAATATTTAAGCAGCATTCCTCAGCTTTACAGTTCAGGATGGTGTGACCCTTAGAGCCCCTCAATGTCTCAATGCCCTTAGAGCCTCTCAAAGCGTTCACTGTTCTGTAATAGCAACTCCTATCAGGCCTCACAAATTCACTACACTTAACACAATGCTGTCATCCTATTTATCTGTAAGGAAGGTCATGGGAGAAATCAAAGGAAAGCTTATATCTTACTGGTCATTCTGTGATGTATGTATGGGTGATATTTAAAAAGTTGTATGTATTGAAAATATGTTTAAACTCTGTAACCAGGCAGGATTGATAAATCTTTCCTAGACAAAGAAATGTTGTTTTACTATGTCTGTCTAGGTCTTCTATACAAATTAAGCAGGATAAGCCAAATAGAATGGGCGTTACACCTTTGCATCTCAGGTAAACAAACAGGAGGGTGAGAGAGCAGCATGACATCAGCATCTTGAGAACAAACCAGGGTCTGAACCCCAAAGGTGTCATCCTGACTCTAGAAATGAAGACATTGGACTCTGGGGAATATAAGGAGAAGCAAAAGGACACTGTGTAATCCATTCCACTAAGGAACAGCCTTTGTGGAGGACAGGTGATTAATGAAAAATCTGGATCCCGATTTGACTGAAAAATCAGCAAGCACTGTAGAAAGTCTTTGAGGGTGAGAAACCATTGTAGACAAAGGAGTCTAGACTGCTAACGTTATATTTAGTTTCTTGGAAGCGTGTTATACTTTTGTTTTACTTGTAACCAATCCTGTTTCCACTATCTTTACTCAGTATCAATTAAATCTCTGGTCTTTGTTAATAAACTTATCCTTTGTCATATTATAAATTCACCTCAAGCTGTACATTAAATAAAATGCATCTCCTCAGCTAAATCAAAGAGGCTGGTTTGTACACTGTCTCTTTGAAGACACTGAACATGGTAATTTCTGAGAGTGCCCAGTGATGGGGGCTGGATACAAGAGGGGAACACTCTTCAATGGGGTTTGGGGTGCACCTAATGTTAACCCGTGAGGTGAAGTCAAGGCTGGCAGAGCTTCTGGGGAGATTGTTTGGGGTGGTTAACAGACTGGAGTGACACCCAGTTTAGCACCAGCAAGTCTCTCTTGCACATAGACAGTGGGTAACATAGTAACCAACAGTCCTGAGTACCCCAAGAAAGATGGGCTGCGCAGGGACCATATGGAAATGCTGCTGATAATTAACTTAAGGGGCAAGCAGAGATATCAGTGATGCTTTCTACTGCACCATCCCACGTTTAAATCCACCTATATTTGTAGAATTCACCAAAATTTCTGGCTCCAAGATACTACAGTGATAAGAAGAGAACTGATGCCTATGATACACATAGGTAAATGGAACGCTGACAAATGCTCATTTATATGGGACCATAAACTATATGAGTTTGCCCAAGATCAGTTTGGAGCTGTGCTCTGAAAACCTTACATTGTTTCACCTCTATTATTCCTATTTTATGCCTATGTGCACTGGCATAAATCTGGAGTAAGGCAATGGTGTATCAGGCTCTATATGAAGAATCGGATAAGACTATATTTCAGGGCTAATTTCTGTCTGGATATGAGAAAAGGCACTGTCATCTCTACTGTATATAAAAATAAACCATAGGAATATAGTGGCATTTAAAGTAGCAGCAATAGGGACAGCTTAGCTTTCTTCCTTTCACACTGACTCCCTGTACCTACAACACAGCTTTTCACAATGGCATTTAAACACTCTTTCACTTATGGTCCAAACATTTCAGATGGAAATATTCCAAGAATGAGAACATAAAATGGAAGAAAGAAATACTGGGCTGAATTAATGCCTTGTGTAATTCCACTGTGCTTTTAATTTATGCAGAAACTTGAATTTCAGGCAGGAAAACTATGAATAATAGCAAACGTTGTAGAAAATAAATGGTTTTCCACTTGACACCAATATTTTTTAGTATGAAATTTAAGTCTTGTTTCCAAAGATACCAGATATGTATGCCAGTGAAATACGTTACATATATATGCACACATACCCATTTTATGTTATGTAAAAAGCCATATGTGTATGCATGGATATATATTTTACAGGCAGTGCTGGCAGTATGCCTATTATGGTTGCCTGATACTTTTCATTATAAGACCCTGTCTTCAGTTGCTTTTGCTTTTCCAAACTTTAGCCATTTGGGCTGAAATTTTCCATGCCAGGTATCTGCCAGTGGCTGAATTTTGTTTTTAATGTTTCAGCCAAAATGGTCCAGCAGTTTCAGAGAACAAAATTAGGGAAAATATATTGTTTTGCCACGTTAAAACAATTCTTACAACCACTTGGTTGAGAAGTTTTAGTGCCCTCATGTGTTGGAGCAGGGATTTGAAACTTGTCAGAAAGTGGCTTTCATGTAAGGGATGTGCCTTTTGCTTTTCCTGTGGAAAAAATCATCCAAATGTGAAAACCTCAGTTTACTCAGAGACTTGTCAAAGCTTCAAAGTTAAAATTTCCAAAAATTTTGTTCACATTGAGCATGCTCCAGTCAAGGGATTGCGGGGTGTGGGAGAAGCAGGACCTGGCTGCTGCAGGTAGGGAGCAGAGAGGGGAAGAGGGGGCTGGGCATTGGAACTGAGAGTCTCTTCTACACGATCAGTGAACCCCTCCTGGACCTCAGGCAATGTGGAGGAGGGAGCCACCTGACTCAAACGCAGAGAGGACAAGAACCAAACTGGATCAGGGAGGGAGGGAGACGGGCTGGGCAAGGAGACAGGGAGCTGAGGCGAAGGGGGGGGGAACAGATCTGATGAGGACCTGAAGTGTGGGGGGAGAAATGGGACTGGCAGGGCAAACAGACAGACAAGAAACCAGGGAGAGGGGAAAATCTGGGACAAAGAGCCATGTATTAGGTGAGGAAAGGCTAAGATGGAGGAGGATCTTTGACAGGGTGAAGAGAAACTAGATGAGCAGCCAGGAACCTGGGGGGGAGGGGACTGGGGGGGGAGGAGGGAGAAGAGGAGGAGGGATGCTGACGGACAGCAGGACTTACAGCAAGGATAAGGAGACTAGGACTGTTTGGCCACGAGAAGCCTGAGGAGTGGAGACTGGCATTGGCTAGGTGACGAGAATGCAACTGGGATTAGGAGCTGGGGTGGAGAAAAGACAGAACAGGGTCAGGTTGGAGACTATGGGACAAAACACACTGCATGCGAGGAATTGGCAGAGGGTTTGTGGCTACTAGAGGACACTCCCCTTAAGAGCTTGGAATGAAACTCATGGTTCCTGAGCCTCACCATCCCTCTGCGGTCAACAAATATCTTTGAAACCCAGTTGCAAAGTGTATCACATCCCCTGCTAGGATGACAACTTACTACAGCTATCAGTTACTCCATTAGCTCAAGTGGCAGAAGTCTGTGCAGATCTAAAGGTTCCAGCTCTGCTGATGACCTATGCTAGATGTTAATATGATGCTCCATATTGGAATTTGTTTCTTCAGTTTGCTTTTTAAAAAAACCTATGAAATTCCACACAAAAAATTACATAAAAACATTAAGCTTGCTAATCAAGTACTCAAAAGTTAGCGCATGCCAGAATTAAGGTTATGTGCACAACTTTAGTTTGGAGTCTTTGGGCATCTCCATTACGGTACAGTCTTAACCTACATGATCACACACTATGTTTTCCCCAGGACCCCTGCCTCAATCAGTGCACAGGATGCACTTGCTCTGGGGATAAATCAGGGTTGTGTAGTAAAAGCAACTTGTCTGTAGGAGTCCTGCCTCATTTACTGCAGAAGCTGGAAGGTGTGTAGTGGATGAAGCAGGTGACCGCAGAAGAGAAAGGATGGTCTTATGGTTACAGCAGCTGAAAGTTGCCCTGGAAAACTGAAATTCTATCTCCCTTTGCAACCGAGTTCCTATGTGACACTGGGCAAGTCACTTAAACCAAACTTTTCAGAGGTGGCCACTTACTGTGTGTTCCTCAGTATCTGGGTGCCAGACTTGAGACCCTGGGGTCTGACCTGCAGAAGTGCTGAGCACTCACAGCTGCAACTGAAGACAATGGGAGGTATGTTTGAACATATAAAGTGCTATAGAATGTTAAGTGCTCTAAAAATCAGGTCCAAGGTGTCTCAAATTGGGCATCCAAAATTAGTGAACACTTTTAACCTTAATCTTTCCGTGCCTCATTTCCCATCTGTAAAATGGGGATACCACCACTTCATCTCAGAGTTCTTGTGAAAATAACTTCATTAATATTTGTGAAGCTTCTTAGATGCTATGATAAATGCCACAGAAAAACCATGAGGAAATTAATAATTCTGTCTGCACAGCAGGGTTTGAGTAGTGTGCAATAAATAAGGCCTAGAACCACAAATTGAACAATGAGGCTAAAACAAAATATGGAATAGCTGCTCACTAATGGAGCACAATCCATCCTGTGCACGCCAAGAGGCAGGGATTCTGTAGAAAAAATTAGTGTGTGATCATGTAATTAAAGATTGTACCTTAATGCACACACACAAAAGGGGGTCAAATTAAGGTTTCCCAGGCAACCTGAATTCCATCATTTCCTATATTCTGAGTGCTTGACTTGGTAACCTGAATGTTTTAACAGTTTTTTGTGTGGAATACCTATACAAATTACACAAGCACATATATACATATACAGTAAAGTACACCCTGAAATACATTAAATCACAAAGTCTTAAGTATTCAACAGATCTGAACCAGAATCCCAGACTTAACCCCTCTTCTACCAACTCTGGGCAGTTCAGATGTGAACCTGGATCTACAACTCATGGCTCTGGTCTTTGCCTATGATAAGCCCAAACACCAAAACAGAGCACCTGTGAAACTTGGGGAAGTTTGAACTTGGAGTCAAATCAAATCCCATTCTGAACTTCACAGCTCAGGCCCATCTCTGACGGTAACAAGCCACAGCAGACTAACCCATATACCCTTTTCAATACCCCGGTCACATTTCTCTTTCAGCAACAGGATTGATCAGAGAGTCATTTTGCTCAGGTGTTCTCTCACGAAGACTCCTGCGATGGTCCATACTGTTACTGACACCTCTTGTCCGACTGCTGCCTGTGCTCAAGGGGCTTCCTGCCATTGGGGTGTCTGTGCTCACCAAGCTTCCTGTCCGAGATTGGTAAGGAGGGAGATCTGTCAGACTGGGGGATTCAGAATCTGAGCAGTAAGGGGGTGGAGGAAGATCAAACCAAGGGGGTCTGCTGCAAATACAAGAGAGTAACACGGTTACTGAAGACAATGGCACAAGGGGAAGTATAACGAGCTCCAGACTTTTGTTCTAACAGGTTATGAGTTTCCATCCCAACATAAGAAAGAAAGAAAGAGATAAAACAACAACAGTTCTACAGCAATATCTGAGGATCTCAAAGTGTTTTGCAAACGTGGAAATTCATCCCTGTGCAGAGGGGCCAGCCCAAGGCCTATGCACCACCAATAGCAGGGATGTTAAACTCGTGTCCTGGTCAAGTTCCAATAGCGTAGTTACATTCTGCCTCCCTAAATTTTCTCTGTTTCATTTTTCACAGGGTAATCACTTCCTGCCCTAAATGGTTATATACTGTGCACTCTTAACCAGCTGCCATGGTTCACGCCAAAGATGGCTTCAATTCAGCAATGGGGTGAAGAGCTTTCTGTATAACAATTACAGTTTAAAAGAGCGTTTAGGGATACTTCAGGACAAAGGGAGATATATACAACAAAATCATTTATAAATTTACAAACAGAGGTTGAAAAATCTGGGGATGTGTATCTTGGTCTCTACAAATAAAGTGAATGGTGTTTCTATGGAAAAATAGGCAAAAAGTACTATTCAGAAAGGGCTACAGGCTTGTTGGAAAGAAACAGCATATTTGAATCCACATGCTTTTGCGGGGTTCACAGATATATATTGTGATGTTGCACGCCATATGCTTTATAAAAATATGCTTATGACTGTGAATATGATGTAACTGGAATAGGCTTCATGCAAAAGGTCTCTTGTAAGGTGTCATTACAAAGCTTATGAGCTACTGAGTGTGGTCATCCCATATGTTTGCATGTATTATTTCTCTGTCTGAAGTTAGGAGAATAAGATATAAACTAGTGTAACTGATGTAAACATGTTAAGTGGAAGCCATTAAGGGTGCTTCAGAATCAATGAGCTGTAAATGGCTCTGTTTACTTGCAAACCTTCCTGTGTATGTGTGTGCCAGCCCAGGAAGAATGGAGGGAGGATGAAATCCATCTTAAATCTGGTACTTTTCCACCTACAAGGAGGGGTGGGGACCCAGAGACACAGAAGATTCCCGCCTTGTGCCAAGGCCATAAAAAGGGGTGGAGCAGGACAGAGAGGGGGGCCAGTCATGAGAAAGCCCCTGTTTACCACCTAAGATGTCTGCTGGAATTAACAAGGACTGTACCGGGGAAAGGATTGGGCCCAGACTAGGAAGGAGTCTAGTCCGTGAAAGCTTATTGGAATATCTCTGAGAGTGAGATATTACCTGTAATCAGTTTTCTTAATGTATCAGGCTTTGACTTGCGTGTTTTTGCTTTATTTTGCTTGGTGACTTACTTTATTCTGTCTGTTATTACTTGAAACCCCTTAAATCCTACTTTTTATACTTAATAAGATCACGTTTGTTTATTAATTAACCCAGAATAAGTGATTAATATCTGGGGGAGCAAACAGCTTTGCATATCTCTCTATTAGTATTATAGAGGGCTGACAGTTTGTGAGTTTACCATGTATAGGCTTTATACAGAGTAAAACAGATTCATTTGGGGTTTGGATCCCATTGGGGCTGGGTGGCTGGGTGCTGGAGTCAGGTAACCTGCAGAGCTTAAAGCCTGCAGCTTTGTGGGCATGGCCCAGACCCTGGGTCTGTGTTGCAACAGACTAGTGTGTCTGCCTCAACAAGACAGGGTTCTGGAAGCGTCAAGCTGGCAGGGAAAACGGACTCAGAGGTAATTTCAGCACGTCAGATGACAGTCCCAAGGGGATCTCTGTGACTGAACTCGTCACATATACGTATTTTATTTTTGAATTTCTAAAGAAGTGCAGAAGTCTTACTTGTCTAAAACCTTTGGAAGCAGACTAGTGCCATGTATCTGGGTTAGCACACTTAATGCCTCTAGCACCGAAGACCTTGTGAGATACAATTTTTTTGATTTCATTTTGGCTAAGACGACAATTGACCTTTGGACAAATCCTGCAGCCCTTAATCAAGGGAGACTCCTTGACTTCACTTGGAGTGCTACAGGAGCTGGCACTGCGTATTTAAACTCTGAGCATCTGATATCGACTATGGAGCAAACTCAGGGTTTTCATACTTCGCTCCCAGATTGGCATGAAGAACATTGCTGAAGTGATAGTTTTCTTCCATATTCCAGTCATCCCTGTAGAACCCCAAAGAGCCAGGGGGTACTGATTACTTGTGTCAAGAGCAGGAGTGACCACAAAAGAGAAGTGTACTCAGGTGATGCCCCTTGAACCCTTAAATCTCTTTCATGCCACTGGGTGCAGAGAGACTTCTGGACTATTAATTCTACAGGTTAAGGTGAAGCTGGGAGGGGGAACCTTTTTCCTGTGCACACAGAAGAGACTGGTTGAATTTGTTCCCATGTAAGTGAACAATCAATAGTTACAGGTAGGATTGGCAGAATTTGATTTTAAGAGAATTCTGATGAATAATATCAATGTTTATGTTTAAGTATTTTTTAAAAATTTCTATTTAAATTTTCACATTTGGGGGAAATTGATGTGGGGGGAACAAACAATGGAGGGGTCAGACAATTATTTAATAACAGCAGACAATGAGATTCAAAGAGTTGAAGCTTTATAACCATTAAAAAACAAATGGTCAACATCACATGTTAAAATATACGAAGTAAATATACCTAAATCAAACTCTAATAAGCTCTCCAGCAGTATATTTTTACTTTGCCTATCTGTAAATTTCGATAATTTTTGTCAGTTTGTGTGTGTACGGTGAAAACGATATTTACCAATATAATCTAATCCTTCCAAACCTAATTATAGGGCATTATAATATAGTATAATTATAGTATTAGAACATAGGGAATATTTGTACCCTGTCAAATCAAACAATGTGCATAAATGCTATAATGAAAAACACACAGAAAGCATGGTGACCCACAGAGTCTAGGAATTGCAATTGCTAGTATAACTTTGGGGAGACTTAATTCCCATACATACCTTTGGTCTAACACAGCCTCTGTATAGGATGGTGGAGAATCCAGATCCAGTGGCCTATGGCAGGTCTGGTTGGACATGTACTGAATTCCATTGTTGACATTGTAGGTGACGCTGCAATGATGTGGATGATCAAGGACCACCAGCCGGGACAGGAGGACAGGGTGCTGCAGTCGATGCACAGGCAGGCTCATGAGGTTGTTGCGTTTTCGTTGGTGGTGCAAAACCAAGGCGAGGAAGGCCGCCACCAGCACAAAGATAACCGAGCTGCCGATTATAGCATAGGTGATGCTGGGATAATAGAGCAGCTGGTTCTCTGAGGTCACATACTCTTGGCCACTGCCAGTTTCTGCAAGACACAGAAAAAGAGGGGGAAAGCTTGAGATTTTCCGCCGCAAAGAATTTGGTGCTTGTCATCAGCTGCGTTTTCTGCTAATGTACCATGTGATATGCTGCCTGTCTGGCTTCCAAATGCATTATCTTCCTTCCTTAGAACTGCGGAAAACTAGCTTATTAAAAACATGCATGCACAAAACAGATATTGGCTGACAGACCCCCTCGGATGCACAGATGTACTCATGCACTAGAAGGAGATAGCAAACCTACTGGAAAGAGGAAATACACTATACACTGGAGACTGTCTTGGAATCATTCACCTTGTTACAGTGCACATGCTTTTGTTATCAGCTCCACACCTGCACCTAACCAATACAGCAGATTTTTCAGGGTTAAGGTAAAGATTTTGCACAGACATGTAGGTACAGTACTTTGAAAGTATATTGAACAAACAGTGTGAACTGAATCAGACAGATTAGAGATGGAAAAGGCCTATTGTTGTTTAAAAAACAACAACCACCACCTTCCATAGCACTGTAAGTTTACGTGATGCTTTACAAATAGTAACCATTTTCTCTGTCCCTGGTCAAGTTGGCAAGAGCAAACGGGACAAATGGCCACTTCTGCCAAAGAAGTCAGGAAGGACGTGACAGGGCTTAAAAACGGGACTCTCCCAGCCAAAACGGGATGTATGGTCACCCTAAAAGTGATTGATATTTGTATTACAGTGGTGCCTAGAGGCACCAGTCTTGCTTGGGGCTCCATTGTTCTGGGCACTATAAAAACGCATCCTAAGAGACCATCCCTGTTCTGAAGAGCTTACAATCCAAACACACACAGGTGGGAAGGAAACAGAGGCTCAAAGAGGTGAAGTGACTTGTCCAAGGTCAGCAGCAGAGTCAGGAATGGAGACAAGTGTCCTAACCACAGGAACATGCTGCCTTTCAGTAATATTTTTTGAAGAGTTAAGACTCATCTTTTAGAGGACACCTCTTTTTATACAGCAATAATTAAATGCCACTGAAGTACAAGACAAAAGCATCCCTCTACCTCAAGCAAAAATAAGAGGCTAGGGTAAAGGGGAGAAATACAGAAAAGCCATCCATCCAACCCCCGCATTCCTGGCTATAGAGCTTCAGGATAGCAAACGCTGACAGACAATTCTTGTTCCATTTATCTGCCTACACTAGCAAAACTGCTGGCCATCTAGTGTTCCAAACTTTGCCAATTATGGTTTCACTAGCAGTGAAACAAACCAAACCAAAGACATATATACAATTTCACAAAGATTTGAAGTGCTTTATGAAATCTCAAGAGAGCTCTCCCTGGATCTCAGCCTCAGGATATTTGGCCTATTTCTCTTGGTGTTTCAAATTTCATATTGGTAATTCACTTTGATGATAAAACAAACATTTTACAGCAACATTTAAAATAATTTCCCATTTCTCAGGGAATGGAATTTAAAATGTCCCATTCTTTACTTTCAAATATCTCAGTGTTAAATAATGGATTCTTCCCCCCCTTCCCCGGCCCAAAAAGAGAATGCCTGAGAGTAGGGAACATAATTACCCGCCATTATCGGAATTTGAAGAACTATTCCTCTTAAAGCAAATAAATCTGGTTCATTGACAAGATCATTATTACCACAAACCAGAAAATTCCTCTGTGGGCAATAACAATCCAAGTACTGCCATGGTATCATTCCAAGTTTCCACGATATCCATTTTCAGATTTCAATGAACATCTTTACTAATGCTGCCAATGTTGTGGCCAGTCTACACTTTATGCCTCTCCACACAAATGTGCTAGGCTGAAAGCTTTAGAAACCTCTAAATTACCAACCAATGTTGGTTCTCAGTTACTTCAGTAAAACTAACTTGAGATGGTACGTGTGAAGAATTTCGAAGCAAGATCAAGCAAGAAAGCAAAGCAGAAAGAAGGAGCAAAGGAATTAACCTGCATTAGTACATGTGTTTACAACTCATCACATACTGATGCTTTTCATATAATCCGCTCCAAAATTCACCCCCTGAATGGCTGAGTTCATGTCACATTACATAAGGATGGGCCAGAGTGGGGAGAACAGTGATAATAAGTTAACATGCCTCAACTCGAACTTGGTCTTCCTCTGTCATCCAGCATTGTCATTCTTCAATGAAAAAGTCCTTCTACATTTCTTTAGTTTCGAGGTGAATAAAGATAATTACAACAATCTGTTTTTTTTGCTTATTTCTAGATCATGGATAATCCAGATGATTTTTATGTCCCAAATATTTATATTTTATTTGCAACAGATTTAAGGAAATTATAATCCCAGATTGAAGGCCAAATATTATTATCCTGTGGTGTCTACGTGTGAGGAAGCCACACGCATTATGAGGTTCCAGTGTTTTTGTTACCATTTACCATTCAAATTTCATTCTGCTCAATTGGCCATTTGTGAAAGTTGGGTGAGAAGAGGACATCAGTGCAGAACTGAGAATAATTAGTTACCAGGGGACTGCTTTGAAGTAGGGTAGTCCAATACCTTTAATAAAAGGAGAAAAATGGGTGCAGTGCATTATGTGTCAACTTCTCTGCGAACAGGCATCCTAAATGGATACATAAACTTTAAACTAACATGAACAATCAGTTACACACATACAAAATGGGAAATAACTGCCTAGGAAGGAGTACTGCGGAAAGAGATGGGGGGGGAGGTCATAGTGGATCACAAGCTAAATATGAGTGAACAGTGTAACTGTTGCAAAAAAGCAAGCATAATTCTTGGATATATTTGCAGGAATGTTGTAAGCAAGACACAATAAGTAATTCTTCTGCGCTATTCACTGCTGATTAGGCCTCAACTGGAGTACTGTGTCCAGTTCTGGACACCATATTTCAGGAAAGATGTGGACAAACTGGTGAAAGTCCAGAGAAGAGTAACAAAAATAAAGATCTAGAAAACACTACCTCTGAGGAAGGATTGAAAAAACTGGGTTTGTTTAGTATGAAGAGAAGAGAAGACAAGGGAGAATGGAAGTGGGGATATGATAGTTTTTCATAGTGCTGTCAAGCGATTAAAAAAATTGCGATTAATTGCGTGATTCAAAAAATTAATTGCGATTAATCGTGCTGTTAAACAACAGAATACCATTTATTTTAAATATTTTTGGATGTTTACTATGTTTTCAAATATATTAATTTAAATTACAACACAGAATACAAAGTGTACAGTGAAGGAGTACTTGTGGCACCTTAGAGACTAACCAATTTATTGGAGCATAAGCTTTCGTGAGCTACAGCTCACTTCATCGGATGCATACTGTGGAAACTGCAGAAGACATTATATACATAGTGCTCACTTTATATTTATTTTTATTACAAATATTTGCACTGTAAAAAACAAAAAAAATGTATTTTTCAATTCACCTCATACAAGTACTGTAGTGCAATCTCTTTATCATGAAAGTTGAACTTACAAATGTAGAATTATGTACAAAATAAACTGCATTCAACAATAAAACAATGTAAAACTTTAGAGCCTACAAGTCCACCCAGTCCTACTTCTTGGTCAGCCAATCACTCAGACAAACAAGGTTGGTTACAATTTGAAAGAGACGATGCGGTGTGCTTCTTGTTTACAATTCTGAAAGTGAGAACAGGCGTTCGCATGACACTCTTGTAGCTGGCATAGTAAGATATTTACGTGTCAGATGTGCTGAAGATTCATTTGTCCCTTCATGCTTCAACCAACATTCCAGAGGACATGCTTCCATGCTAATGACGGGTTCTGCTTGCTAATGATCCAAAGCAGTGTGGACTGACGCATGTTCATTTTATCATCTGAGTCAGATGCCACCAGCAGAAGGCTTATTTTCTTTTTTGGTGGTTTGGGTTCTGTAGTTTTCACACCCAAGTGTTGCTCTTTTAAGACTTCTGAAAGATGCTCCACACCTCATCCCTCTCAGATTTTGGACGGCACTTCAGATTCTTAAACCTTGGGTCGAGTTCTGTAGCTATTTTTAGAAATCTCACATCGGTACCTTCTTTGCATTTTGTCAAATCTGCTGTGAAAGTGTTCTTAAAATGAACATGTGCTGGGTCATCATCTGAGACTGCTATAACATGAAATATATGCAGAATGTGGGTAAAACAGAGCAGGAGACATATAATTCTCCCGGCAAGGAGTACAGTAACAAATTAATTGATGCATTATTTTTTTAACGAGCAACATCAGCATGGAAGCATGTCCTCTGGGATGGTGGCCGAAGCATGGAAGGGGCATACGAACGTTTAGCATATCTGGCATGCAAATACCTTGTAACACCAGCTATAAAAGTGCCGTGTGAACGCCTGTTCTCACTTTCAGGTGACATTGTAAATAAGAAGCAGGCAGCAGTATCTCCCGTAAATGTCAACAAACTTCTCTGTCTTACAAATTGGCAGAATAAGACGACAGACTGAGTGGACTTGTAGGCTCTAAAGTTTTACACTGTTTTGTTTTTGAATGCAGTTACGTAACCAAGAAAAATCTGCATTTGTAAGTTACACCTTCACGATAAAGAGATTGCACTTCAGTACTTGTATGAGGTGAATTGAAAAATACTATTTCTTTTGTTTATCATTTTACAGTGCAAATATTTGTAATAAAAATAATAATATAAAGTGAGCACTGTGCTCTTTGTATTCTGTGTTGTAACTGAAATCAATATTGAAAATGTAGAAAAAAATTTCAATTGATATTGTATTTTTATAAGTGCGATTAATCATGATTAAATTTCCTGTGTTCCCATCCAGTTCACTGTACTTCCATGAAAGCTGCTACAACCACAGTAATCTAAGAGCTATACATACCAGATCTGTTTCAGAGTAACAGCCGTGTTAGTCTGTCTTCATCAAAAAAGAAAAGGAGGACTTGTGGCACCTTAGAGACTAACCAATTTATTTGAGCATGAGCTTTCGTGAGCTACAGCTCACTTCATCGGATGCATACCGTGGGTCTGGTTTATTTAGTCAGGAACTCTGTCTTGAGCACTGGCCAATGCCTTATGCTTCAGAAAAAGGCATCCATCCCTCCTCTGCCTTCCCTCCAAAAAATCTTACAGAAAACTTCAGAATCTTGCTCCCTTCGCAGGAACAGGTATGCACTGCTTACTGCCTACTCCACTTGGGGGCATCAGGGTTCAGTTTGAAAAGCAACAGCTACTGTCAAGAGGCCCTATTCTCATGTCCTGTGGTGGACAACAGTGGGTCCCAGGATTGTAAAGAGTCAATAGTTTAACTTTTTTCTGTTAGCTTGAGAAGACCTAACACGATTGAAATTTACTCGTGTTCTTTCTCCATTTCCAAACAGAATAATCTTAAATCTAATCTTCCTGATGTATGGCTGTAGCGGGCCAAGTTGATAAATCCAGAATGCAAAAGACGAGGGAATCCTATCACGTGATCCCGCCATGTTAGTACTGTTTGGTTTGCACTCTTTGAAAAGGCAAAGCTTCCTGTTCAAACAAAGATTAGACACAATAAGCATCACTTAAAGGTCAATTTTCAGAACAATTTGCCAGAGAGAAAGACTATACCTCTTAAAATTAAAAAAAAAAAAAAAAAAAAAAAAGACCTTTCCAAAGCTGTGTTATGGAAGATATTATAGCATGTTTTCTTCCTACTAAGATGCATCATATAATATGTGCAAGAAATTTCTGATGGGGATTTACTACTTCTTTTGTCAAAAAACATTTGCAGAAGAAAAAAATGCTATCGTATATATATGCATGCATATTTCAAAAGTATTTCTGGAGAGGCTTATGATAGATCTCTCCATCTAGAATACTTTACTCAGGAGACCATTTACCCAGGAGACCATCCTCTCAGAAAGCATGCACCTAACTCACCTAACTCCCTTGTTTGTTTGTTTTTTAATTTAATGAACGTGTTGTCTTACCAAAGCCTTTAATTTGAGGGAAAAGCTTTCAAGTGAGAGACTGTAGGTGCAATGCTGCTTCCCATACATGTCCATTTCTGTTATCACACAACTGCTGTATCCAAAACAGTGGGATGGCCGGCAGCGTCTGCTTTGTGAATTTTTAGGAACATACACACAGAGCACAATCTGATAGGCAGAGGGGCAGAAATAAGGACTCTGACAACGTCTTGGCTGGACGCACGATAGTGGTTTAGAAAAATATATAACTCTTTAGTTCTGCTCTAATAACTTTTGGTAAATGTTTACACACTGCAGAAGTCGCTGAACTAAGTTTCTTGGTAATGCAGTCATCTTTTCCAGTGAAAAAAACAGACGTACTACCCAAGAGAGTTTACAAAGCAATGTCTGCTCTGCTGTTTCTTGTATCTGACAGAAAAAGACAGGGCAGACTTATTTAACTCGAATTCATATTTTTTTTGTTAACAAGATCTATGTATTCTGTTGGCACAATGAATAAACAAAAAGAAAAGGAGTACTTGTGGCACCTTAGAGACTAACCAATTTATTTGAGCATAAGCTTTCGTGAGCTACAGCTCACTTCAGCCAATGCATTCAGTATTTTCCATCCGATGAAGTGAGCTGTAGCTCACGAAAGCTTATGCTCAAATAAATTGGTTAGTCTCTAAGGTGCCACAAGTACTCCTTTTCTTTTTGCGGATACAGACTAACACAACTGCTACTTTGAAACCTGTCAACGTATAAACAGTTCATCAATGCAGCTAATGCCTACTAAACCTTATTACCTGGGAATTGCTAAATGTGCAAACTAGAAGCTTCCGAGTGTAAGAAACTTCATAAATAATTTAGAAGAGGCTGATCAGGAAAACATTACGAGTTGTGCTCAGAGAACTATTTTATTGACTGGGAATAAATTCGCTCTCTCAAAGTTTTAAAAAAGATCTAAGAGTAACAGCATTAAGCCTGTCAGACGCTGGGACGAAGGGCTATTATTCTATCTTTCACAAGCCTCTGCTCGAGCTTGGCTTTTTCACACTTCATCAGGGAGAAAGCTTTTGAAACATGAAATCTGAGCCGACATCTGTAGCCTTAATGAACACAAGTCACGGTCCATCTCCAACAAAGACACCACTGTAGCAACACATTTAAATTCCAAACCATTCAAAAGTGGGGCTGAAGCCTCAGAAAGTTAGAGGAGACGAAATTCAAACACAGACACGCAGACTGTTCGCTCATTATTTATTGTTTGTATGGCAGTAGCGCCTACACACTTCATTTAAGGATTAAGGGCCCAACCTCCCAAATTTCTCATCTTTATATCATTTCATGTTCCATTAAAACAAATCACATGTGGATTGGACCGTCAAATGGCTCGTTGTTCTGGGGTGGCCTATTTAAAAACAAAAACCTGAATATAGAAATTGAAAGTACTAACAGGTCTGGTCAGTGTGGTACCATAATGTCACTACATTGTTTTTCTTTAAGAAGGTCTAATTCAGATCAGAAGGTGCCCTAGGATTTTAACTGAAGGTCTGTGCAGTATACTTTCCCCTATATTTCCAGCAAAGCGGATGTCAGAACAGGGATTTGTGCCCTCATGCGCTTAAAAAGAGGAGGGGATCAGGAGAGAGAGACAAGAAGCTCTTTACCCAGTCCAGTATTCTGTGCTAGCATTTTACCTACAAAAGATTTAAAACCCTCTTGCCCTGACTGTGCAATACACGAACAGAGCTTGTGACAGTTTCTGCAGCTGCTGGGTAGTACTGAATGAGCAGATGTTGACTCATCAGATTGAAGTTCAAGAGTCTCACCTCTCACATGCCCTCCTTTTTGTCTTAGACAAGGTTGGATAATTGTTCAACGCACTGCTTGCATCCCAATTTAAATGTTAAAAGAAAAAAGGGCAGAGCGGCAAACTCAGCAAACAAGTAGAGAATTAAAAAATACTTAGCTGCAACCATGGCAACCAAAGTTCTAAAATTAACTTGAGGGTGATGTAAAAGCTTACAAAGCCAGAATCTGCTATCAAGCATGGAAACAAGGGCCCAGGTTTTGCAACTGGATGAAGGCCAAAGAGGAAATTAAAGTGTTACTGAAAAACAGGGAGGACTGTCCTACCGTGAACATGAGCAGCACTTCCTGGACATCTGATATTCCAGTGGCTGGTGATCTGATTAATACTGGCAGAATGGAAATGCTGCACAAAACAAAGAGGAAGAACGTTCTCCTAATAATGCTCTCCTCTGGTAACCTGGAGGAGTTTAGTTGCTTCTGTTCCCGTCTCTTTCTTTTCTCTTCAAAAATTGCTGTGCATGTTGAAATCAAGGAAGCTGCCATGGACATGGATTCTTGTACATTCCTTCTACTAAAAAGTCTTGTCTGCACTAGAGAAATTTACAAAATGACTCCTACCACCAAAGCTCTCGGGGAGTTTCCAACATTTTTACCAACAAGTTACTTACATCAGCTTTACAACAGGTGGTCTCAAAATGCTCTGCTGCTTTCTAACCTGACAGTGACACAGACTTGGTAAATGGGGCACAGTCTCTGGCTAAGAGAGAAAAAGCGGTACTCTTTTTGTAGGACCTGAAAATGCTCTTGGTCATAGCAAGTTGCATCCTAGGGTCTAACATCACACCTAAGTTGTGCATCTATGTTATAAATATACGTTCTACAACACTGCTGGCAGCTGACCCCAACCTACAGACATTACCTATGTGTTGTCTGGATCAAGCCACAGCCAGCGTTCTCCAATTGCAGTGGAGATGACAAAAACAGCACTGTAACACAGAGTTGTTTATCTGGAGGGCTGATCTGTACCCCATTTTGAAGAATGAGTCTTAAAGAGTATTCTGTACTCATGAAAACTAAGATGCAAAGGAGATAAGGAATTAACCAAAAGGGTCTGCACCAACCCCAGGATATAGTTGGATCTCAACTGTATAAGAAATGCCCCTATATGAGTCAGAAGGGAGCAAAATGGTGCCATAGAAGAGAGATTTCCATGAGGGAGGAGAGATCAGATAATTCTAAGAGACAAGGGGAAAAAACATGGGGATTTGAGGGGAGGAATGTGTTAATGGAAAGAAAAAAAGTTCTGCATTCAGCCCACAAAACCCAGGTGATCCCTAGTTGAGTCTCCCACATAAGCGGCAGCTGTGTTCCTTTGAACAAATAAAGACAGAACATTCACATGGATTTTTTACTGAATTCCTTTGGGGAGCAGAGCAAACTGATGGGCAAGTACATCATCTTCTCTTTTGAAAAAGTTAATGAGAGTAATAGAACTTTGAGGTACATAAGCGCTTGGAGGTTGTATTTTGCTCCCTGCTATCTGCCAGGGCAAGACGCTGTGTAAGAGTTTTACTGTATGGAATATGGGAGACACTAATGATATTGTTGGTACCACTATTATAAAATTACAAGCAATCTGATCAGATATGCCATGTAAGATATCTGTGTAAATGTTTCAGAGTAGCAGCCGTGTTAGTCTGTAACCGCAAAAAGAACAGCAGTACTTGTGTCACCTTAGAGACTAACAAATTTATTAGAGCATAAGCTTTCCTGGGCTACAGCCCACTTCATCGGATGCATAGAATGGAACATATAGTTATATATATACACACACACACACACAGATAAGTTGGAAGTTACCATACAAACTGTGAGAGGCTAATTAGTTAAGATGAGCTATTATCAGCAGGAGAAAAAAACTTTTGTAGTGATAATCAAGATGGCCCATTTAGACAGTTGACAAGAAGGTGTGAGGATACTTAACTTAAGGAAATAGGTTCAATTATGTGTAATAACCCAGCCACTCCCAGTCTCTATTCAAACCCAAGTTAATGGTATCTAGTTTGCATATTAATTCAAGCTCAGTCTCTAAGGTGCCACAAGTACTCCTGTTCTTTTTGTGTAAATTTGATTATGTTACGTAAATTCTGTTATGATTTGCCAAGTATGATGATCTTGTTTATATATTTCCATCACCTTTGTAGTGTGATATTATAGATATGTATGGTATACCTGTATTTCCAAACTTGTGCTGTATTTCTGGGTGACACCCCCGGACAATTGGCATCAGCACTGCCTAGCCTGTTCAATGGCCCATCAAGGATCATCAGCTAAACACCTGACCCATTGAGAGAAGGTAGGAGCTACACAGTATGAGTCTGCAAGGCATGTAGGGGCATGCCTATGGACAGAGAACTCTAAGGCTTTTCTATGCCATGTGCTGTGAAGCTTGTGTTTGGGATACAGGAAGTACAAGCCACGTGGGATATAAAGGGCAGCTGCATCATCTCCATTTTGTCTTCATTCCTGCTTACCTCTGGAATAACTTTTCTACAAATGAAGCTCTGAACAAAGGACTGAATGACCCATCCAATCCAAGCTGTGGATGTGTTCCAGAGGGACTTTCAAGACAGCAAACTCACCACTACTGCTAAGAACTTGATATATGGACTTTGAAGTCTCTCTGTATATCAGAGTGCTTTATCATTTAACAGCTCTTTTCTTGTTCTGCCTTTATAATAAACCTTTAGTGTTAGACACTAAAGGATTGGCTGGTAGTGTGGTATTTTGGGTAAGATCCAGCCTAATATTGACCTGGTAATGTGGGTGGCCTTTTGGGGTCAGAAGAACATTTTGTATAGTGAGCAGAGTTTTAAATAACTTCTTACTGTACTGGACCTATGTGCTGACTGGGAGCCAGAGAACTGGAATGCAGTAAAGGGAGCTGTGTGATTTCTTTTTTAACTTTTTGATAACCTGTGTGTGGGATCAGAAGCCTAGTTTGTGACTGGTTGGTGAGTCTAATTTCAGTGTTAACCACCAGTTTGGGGAGCGTCTGCTCTCGCTTTTGCAGCCTGCCCTGACCTTGGCATTTTCAGTAAGGGCTGGCCCAGTCACACTCTCCACGACATAATTTTCAGTGCTTTATGTCATCTAATTTAAAGGGTCTTAAGTAGAATAAGACAAATTGAGAGAGAAAATAAAGAAACAACTTGCCCAAATCAGCAAATGAGTGGATTTAAAGCAAAAGGGAAGAAAGTCACCAGATCTGTGATGCTGCTGGCTTACAATCTAAACCCCTGTGGAAAGTTGGCATTTTAGCTAATTTTCCTTGTAATCATTGTACATCTTGGGGGTAGGGGGCAGGTTTCTAAACAAAACAGAATTTAAAAAAAACAAACATTCCAATAAAAAAGGGAAAGTACTCAAGAGCTTGAGGGAAGATGAGAAATTGTGCACTCTTCACCGGTTTTCATCAAGTGCAAGTCTCAAAAGCACAGATGCTTGAATTACTCTGGATGGTCTAAATCCATGAGCCTATATAAACGTATACAGTTTAGATGGAAACAGCTATTGTGCGGAATAACACAGTTTACTTTAAATCACACATTTACTTGTTTTATTTTGGGCTGGGAGTGGTTGAGGAGTAGACATACATTGCATTGGCTAGAAATTGCAAATTAACTACTTCCCAGATGTTGTGTTAGCAGTATGGACAGTTGGTACATAAGAGGGATAACAAGGCTCAAAGAGTTACAATGGAAGGGTTTACTGAGCCTGCAGAGTCAGCTGTACTTGGCTAGAAATACTGCTAGCGTAAGTGCGATTTAGATATACTGGAGTGTATTTTTAATCAGCTTTTAAATGTCGTCTAATCATTCAAGGACTGTGTGTTAAGAAACAGTCCCCATGAAAAATTGCTAGCACAAAGTCTATCTTCTGCAACTGGTATATTACTTTTATGAACCCTATTTCTGTCCAGAAATGTGAAGAGGAATACATCCTGTCAGATAAGCAGCCTGAATGGTTTCCCTCTCTAAAGATACTGTTCTGATGATTTAGAAACCCTTAGTACACCAGAATCATGGGTAAAAATCAAAATAGGAACTGGAAAGAGACAAGGCCTAATAGGTCATCTAGTCCATCCCCCAAGTGGTCCAGTCAGTCATATTTAACCTCAGTCCTTCACAGGTTAAGATATTGAGGGACATAGTTGCTGTCTCTCTGCACTGCTGACTTCTGCAGGCAGAAAGCTTTCCTGGATCAGGGATTTAGTGGTGCAAATCAATGACAAATACTACTTCAACAAGGGTCCTGGGTCCTCTGGTGTACAGCCCAGGAAGAGTGAAGGGCTAGGCAGGGAGGGCGGCAGACCAGGGCAACCAGATAGAGTTGGCCTGATTCCTGAGTCAAGCCCAGATGGAGTTTAGATACAGTTCTATGTGGAAACGTACCTGTATAAATGGCATCATGAGGTTCCATATTAATTAAGTTGCTCTGATTTCATATCAGATGTGCTCAGTTTGCAAGTAAAATGATGGGTTTTTTTTCCTGGCTGATAGCCCTGAAAGCTCAGCATGAGACAATCACCACCAGTAACAAAGCTTCTGGCAATCCAACTGGTGCACTCAGCGATGCTTATGTAGTGATGCCTGCACAAAGTGCAGCTCCTGCACTCACCACAAAGGCAAAGCAAGCTCAGTATGTTTAAAACCAGACCTTACATTACTGTCATCATCGAGAAATAAACATCCTTCTCCTTTGACTATGTGTGGTCATTCCATATTCATGCCTACCGCGATGAAGACTAATTTATGTATTTTAACGTACTGCTAGGCAAGGTATGTTATCCCCATGTGAGAGTTAATCTTAATAACCAGTTGGCACCATATGAGAGAGTTTATTCTATTTGGGTGTTAAATTATGCATGAGTAAATATCACAGTCAGGTGTTTTTTTAAAAAAAATCTCACATCAATTTGTATTTTAAAAGAAAAAGGAATACATACAAGATCTGCTAAATCTGTCCTTAAGCTTTAAGATAGCCCTGTGTTAGCAAACCCTCCATGATCAGAGAAAAGGGTGCTCTGCACAGCCTTTAAAACATTAACATGCCCTTGTGTTAATATAACAGAATATAAAAGAACAAAGCACAATTTCCACAACAAAGTCTCTCAGATATTGGTGCATACAAATGGGCTATCTCACAGCCCAAAGAAGGCCTGAAACCAGGAAGACGACAACTTTTAGCACTGAATGGCAGAAGCATCGCACTTGATAACTAGAAAACATGACTGATGTAGAAAATGTTTTAAAGTTTGTGACTCTCTGGAAAAGACACTGTGGTTTTCACTTGCAATTTTTCTTCTTTGCTATTTCCTATGATTAATCTGGATTATTTTTAAGCCTGAAGGAGTCCAAAAGTTTTAGCTATCTGACTATTATCTCCACAATGACCAGCAGTAGTAGCCTCTCAATCTGTGCTATCCTGTCAGAGCCTACATATTAAGTTTGGCCAGTGTTGGGAAATCTTCAGGTGCAGATGAGTCAGTATGTGACACACTTCCCTCTGAACTGATTTTCCATTATGGCTGCAGGGAGTACAGAAGTGTCATCTGTCAGAGGAGATGTGAAACAGAGGGTCACAGTTCAGGGCAACTGCACTTGTATTCCCCTTCTGTGGTCCAGCAAAGACACCCACTCTTAGGCTTCTGGCTCTGTCGCCATCACCTCTCTGCAGTGCAGACACAGCTCTCTCCCACCTGACCACAGTATTTCTAAGCTGCACAGTTCCCTGTCGATACTGTGAATTCCCCAGCATGGCAGATTGCCTCAGCAGGGGGCTTCCTTGGAGGCTATAAGCAGAATAATTGTCCACAATTATAAGGTACCACACAGCTCTTTCTAAGCAAGCACATTTATTCTTAGGGTTAAAGCATTACAGAGAAAACACATGGAAACAATAGAAGAACCTACATGAATGTTAAGCTTACTAGAGATCAGCCCAACTCCAAAAAGGGCCCTGGCAAGTGAACAGTCCTTCAGATGTCACCAAGGGGTTTTTCTGTGGATACAAGTTCATAACCACTTTGCCTCAGAACAAGAACCGCCAGGAATCTGAGAGTCACTTCTTATACAGCTTGGATCTTTGATCTGTCAACTGTTTGATCTGATAACAGTTGATTACCAGAGAAAAGGTCCCCTATTCAGAGTGAAGCTTCAGAAGCCTGAGCTTTTGCATAACTGGAAGGTTTACCTTTGCATCCCCCCCTTCCCCCAGAATTTCCTGGAAAGCATACAACTTTAAAAGTTCATATTGTTATTGTGGAATTGTATGTAAAGTCTTTAGGGAGGAGACCGAACTTGGGAGTGTCATGAGCGTTAAAGAAATAGCTGAAACACAAACATTTGTATTTTAATACAATGAACTCCTAAGAAACTTAAACTTAATTCAATAAAGTTTAACTTTTTTCAGTAAAGTGTGTCCAGAATATTGCCGCAAATTGCCATATCTCTCACACAGAGGTCCCTAGCACTTGTGATTTTTTAAAAGAATCCTTGGAAATTTTTACAAGTGTTAGGGGTGTTTAACTTTACACACTGTTCAAATTCCTCATCAGGTTGCTATGCATTCTGCCTCCTTAAAACTTCCCCTGGAGTTCATTCAAACACATTATTTTTCACTAGGTGCTGTAACACAAATTAATACCTGATCAGATATTCTCTGACAAAACAGCATCATTGGAAAATGCCAATTTGGCGAAGCCAAAGCATCTCATGGAAACATCACGGGTTTCATAAACTTTAGTTTAACCACAGATGGGGTCCTGATGGAACCTGGCCTTGCATCCAGGTAGGTTGCTGGGCATCCCATGATTGCCAGGGTCTGTGGCTCTGGGGCAGCCCCACCATACAGACTTCCTTCAGCCTGGGGACCTCAGGGCTTCCAGGGTCCACTGCAGCTTCACCATGCTCCTGAGGAGGCAGTTACCAGGCAGTTGGCCTAGGAGTCTGGAAGCCCAGTCCATATGGCAGGGCTGCCATGGACCCTATGCTGTCCTGGCACCACAGATCCTGGGAGCCCAGGCAGCTGGTACCTGAAACGAAAATTCTTGTTAGTTTCACCACTGCTACTGTAACCAGTAGTTCAAGGTTATCATCATCTGCCCCAGAGACAGGAAGTGGAAGAGTATAATACTTTGCACTGACACAGCACCTTCCTTCAGAGGATATCCAAGTGCTTTGCAAAGATGAATGGCCACAAACCTCCTGTGAAGCTGGTGAACATTATTTTCATTTTACAGATGGAAAAAGCAAGGGAGACAGCCAATTAAGTGAGTTGCCTAAAGTCACATACAAAATTTGTGGCAGAGCCAGAAAAAGAATCCAGGTGTCCTGAGATCCAGCGCTGATACTTTAGCCAGGAAGCCCTTCTTTCCCCATATACTGTGTCTTCAATAGTACAAATAGGTGCATCTTTTGCAATGAGATTGTTAACACAAAATAGCTATTTTGTAAAATCCTAGTGAAGGCAACAGTATTGCCAACCCCAGATAGCTGAAAATAATAAATTGGGCTCTGAAAAGCCATGAGATTTTAAACCAGTCATGAGTTTTTTTAAAAAATAAAATATTTTTGATTCATTTTATTTGCCTTACGGTGAGTTTTTAGGGTACGCTGGGGTCTCATTTTTATGTTTTCCTCTGCACTCATGAAGGCTATAAATCTTGTCTAGTTACATCAAGTTTAAAACTACCTCTTTCCTTATCTTGAGTAGGATTTTTACAATGAAATATTTGTTTCTTTGTAAAGACATTTATTTTTTATTAGTGAAGAGACCATAGACTAATCAACTGGTTGCAATTTCATTGCCAAGGTCTGAAATATGTTGGCATATTTTGTGCACCTGAAATAAGTGAATCTATTCAATTCACTTGCTAGCCATTTGGCCCTTTCAGGAAAAATTCTGGTCCCAGCTTTTTGCTACAATAGCCATGTTCACCTGCAGTAGTTGAACATGCAGCGGTGGGGAGAAAAAACTTGACTAACTGGGGGGTTTGGGTGGGGGCAGGGTTGTTTTTTCAGTGGCTCTGAAGGAGGACAGTTCATAATCAGTCATGACTGGGAGCGTCTGCTGAGGTTACACCTTTACCTGGTTCTTATTGCAGCAACAGCATGCATTACTGTGTGCATGATGAGTTTCTCTCCTAAAACAGACATGTCCAAAGTATTTTTGTGAGCAAAATATTTTTGTTTTGTTGTAATTGTTCGCTACAATTAAACAAAAACATTTCAGGCAGGATTCACATGGCCAACACTTTTCACTAGACTCCTTTGGTTTCTCTTCTCACAATAGCAGCAACAGTTTAACTGAACTCTTGTTCAAGGGGCCTCCAAGTTGTCTTGCTGCAGAAGCATAAACTATAGTTGGGTTATATACTGCACCTAGACTTCTCTGTCCTCAACAGCACTATACACATCATGGGTTCACAGCAATTCAACAATCAACTTGAGTAATCTTGGGGTTCAGTTCATAATGTGAATATGGCTTGGGAATATGCTTGGGTATGTGATTCCCATAGTCAGAGTGGGATTTGGGTTTTTAAATCTCATGACCTTCTCTCCAGAGAGTGCAGGGCCCACCATGATGCTGAGCAGGCTCATGGAATGAGAAGGCTATATTTACTGCAACAGAGACAGGGGCAGCTATCATATGTGTGATGTGGGAGACCAGCACCCATGATTTCCCTGGAAGAAGCAAGCTAATAGCCAGGAACAGGCACTGTTTGAGCAGTTTATGTGCTTTCTTTCTGTATCCTGCACTGGAGGATTGGAAAGGGGCTACCAGAAAAGGAAACTGAAAAAAAAAGAAAAATTTGTGATGGGGACACACAGAAGACTGAAGAGGCACTAAATCCTCCAATTGCTGTCCCCATTGAGCACCAGCCATTGTAATTAAGTATCACTGACTTTAAACAAGTGCTTGAGGGATCTGATTAAGTGGCACAGATTGTATACATACGTGCATGTATCTACCGGAATGGTATAGATAATACACGATACCCACCAATCTTGGTCTGGAGCACTCTGCTATGGCAACACATGGATGGATCACAGTAATCTCTATGACACACCGCTTTTACCTGCCCTCCCATGATGTACATGGCCAACATTGCATGGAGCAGCAGACCTGTCACCTATTAACTGAATCTCAGAGGATAAGCTCTGCTATTACTATATAAATGCAAATACAGCATGGATTATCTGCTAGTTGTGAAATGGAGTGCCATTAACTTATCACTAGTACATCCGTACAACTAATACTGATAGAATATTAGAGAAAGTTGCCACTGCTATCATTTTGCTAAATGCCAGAAAAATGTCAATCTACAGGTCTTTCCACTAATAGAGAAATGGGACCGAATGCAGGCCAGGTTCAGACTACTTTTGGGTTCCTTTTTTCATTGATTAAAACTCGATAAAGTTTACTATTATTATTTACATTATCGTAGCACCTTGGAGCCCCGGTCTTGGACCAAGACCCCATTGACGGTATAACTTTACTTTTGGTGAAAGGTGTGAGGCAAAGTACCAGATGAAGTGCACTGGAGACTGAACTCCTACATATCCACATGCCAATACCAGCTGCCTCAGTCTCGTTCTGGGTGGTAATGGCTCTTGGGGGGAAAGGACTGTTCTGTCTTCATGACCCATTCAGTCCTCAGTCTTCCTGCTGAAACTACCAACAAGGATGACAACATGGACTACTGTCCATTGGTGGCCTCAATCCAGTTCCCAAATTCATTTATTACAGCCCACCAAAAAAGCTCAAACTTTCAGTCATCACCAACCTGGGCTGGATTTGAACCCCTTCAAGATGTGAAAAGCTCTATTAATTAATAACAGTCCCGAGCTATTATTCTAGGGGTGTCATACATGTAACCTATGGGCTACGTACAGTCACCACAATGCATTTGCGTGGCCCATTGCACCCTGGGAAGGGGGGGGATGAAGTTCAGAATGTATATTCTAGCCCACAGACTGTATTTAGACACAGAATTTGCCCCTCTCCTCCAAATAATTTTGACACACCTGCACTAGTCTCACACTAGTCCCCACCGCCAGTGACAAAAGACCTCTACATCTAACAATGACGTCCATATTCAGGTCCTGTTTGGATTTGATGTCACTTGTTGCATGATCTTGCTCTAATGCCAATTTCAGTGAAAAGTTCATATCCCATTGGCAAATCCATAAATTCTAAATCCTTACAAGCAAATCATGGGTGCATAAAGGAATAGAGAGATCATCTCCTTCAGTACTGTGCAAAGAAAGTTTGGATCTCTTTTGTAGATGGCATTTCCTAGCATTTCAGACAGTAAATCAAGATATTACAGTATCTGGGAGTCTATCCAGAATCTTCATTCCCCTTTGACATACATATTCTAAAAAGATTTGGTCTCACTTCGGCAAGTTTTCACATAAATAAATTAAGCAAAAAATTACTTTCGTGGAGGAATGAAGGAAACTGTTGCATTTGGCATGCGATTTTTTTTTTTTTTAATCAGGCATGAATAATGGCAGGTGGAAGTGGACATGCCTGATTTGCTCTTACTAAAGCTGGAGAGCTTTTTGTTTATTGCAGAGGAATCATGGAAACGTTTATTTCCGTTTTGACCACTGCTGATTGACTGAACTAGTCATGTAACATTGTATGGTTTCAGAGTAGCAGCCATGTTAGTCTGTATCCGCAGAAAGAAAAGGAGGACTTGTGGCACCTTAGAGACTAACCAATTTATTTGAGCATAAGCTTTCGTGAGCTACATCGGTTTTCCACTGGATGCATGCGATGAAGTGAGCTGTAGCTCACGAGAGCTTACGCTCAAATAAATGTGTTAGTCTCTAAGGTGCCACAAGTCCTCCTTTTCTTTTTATAAAATTGTATGTTATTCTAGATAGAAGAAGTACTTGTGCACAATGCAGAAAAAGAACAGAGTACTTCAAAAACAATATTCAGAGGCAGGAATCGTGATTGCTAATCACTATGTCAAGATAATTACTGTATATGAGGACAAATGAAGAGATTTTGGTAGCCTACTTATGCTTTTTATTCCACGCTGAGAGGCTGCAGACAAATAATTAGTACAGCTAAGCATAGTTTAAAAAGCACTGCATTAGCTAATAGGTCAGAGAAAAATGATCTTATACTGACAAATTCTTGATCCTGTTTAGCAGCAGTAAGGAAGGTTAATAGGATGCTGGCTTATAAAACGTGTACAGAGTTACACAAGTCTAAACATATTGTACTATTGTTTTATAAAGCCCTGGTGAGACCACAGTTGAAATAGTGTCCAGTTTTTGTCAGCTTATTTGAAGACAGACAGAATTAGGTTGGAGAGAGTACAGCACAGAGAAACAAAGTCAATGAATGAAAAAAGGGGCTTAAATATCAAGAGAGTGACAAAAGTGGGATTTATTTAGCCTTGAGAAAAGATGATTAATAGGTGACATGACTGAAGTATTTTAAATAGCTATAGGTTATTATAAAATTAAGCTTGATGACCTATTTTAAGGTTATTGGACAGAACTAAAGGGCATAGGTTTAAGTTTAGGAGGGAATATATGTAAGAAGAATTTATGGATATAATTGACAAAGAAAAGGGTGAATAGGTGAAATCATGTTGTATTACTGTATTTAAACGAAAACTGGATGTCTATGGAATTTAAGAAGTTAAAAGGATATTGATTTCTATGCTTGACAGTAGCTGGCTGCCCTTTGTGGGGTTCACAAGGGAATGTTTGTGGCTACCCATGGATGTGCGTAAGACAGATCGGTAACAACTTAGGTAACTTCTTAGATTTTAAAGTTTTATGCTATTTCAAACATGTTTAAGTAGAAACACATATGACAGATTTACTTCCATTCCTACATATGTGCATAACTGTGTTAGAAGAAAAGGACTATAAAATAGCTAAGAATTTAGAGGAACTAACAAATGACTTTAATAATAGCAAGGTAGGTAAATATTATCCCCATTTGAAACAGATAAGTAAAGTGACTTGCCCAAGACCAAAGCAGTGTCAGATGAGATTAGAACTCAGGAGCTCCTGGCTCCCAGTCCTATGCTCAGACTATCAGAGCACATGCCTTTTTCTCTACACACACTGATGTGGGATACTGTAACATCCATCATGTACAAAACAAAAAACATTTTCTGACACAATTTGTTAATTACCCTCTAGTGTCTAAGCACTAAAACTCCCAGAACATTTCATGGTATTTTTCATATGCTGTGTAAAATCCATATATCCAAGTGGCAGCATGAGTCTGGAAATGTGGCTTTCAGCATAAAAGCATTTGGCTTTCATCCAAATGTTATTTTAAAAATTGGTTGGACATGCACATCAGGAAAGGAGAATCAGAATCACATGGGCTTCTGGATTACGTAGAACATAGGAAACATTTGGAATTGGAGTGCTTTTGTGACTTTGTTCTCTCTCCCTTTCCAATTTAGCTCATTTTAATCATTTAGACAAACTCCTGCATGTTTTGTACTGATAAGCTTTCCAACAAAGAGTTCTGGAGACTCAGGGCCTCATTCTGACCTCACACCACTGACTACAATGAAGTTATTCTTAACTTACATTGGTAAGATCAGGACTGTTCACAAATCTTGTTCTCTTCTACAAAACACCACTCTGGACCTACTCTTCTCTTCAAAACATTTTAAATACCCCAGCAATGAAAGGTGCAGTTTGCTTTGATAAAGTCTTGCATGAAAGTTTCAAGAGCTGGCAAACTAAATTGTAATAGTTATCCAGGGCTCAGGAAATGAGAGATAACCCTGGAGATCTCTGCTAAGAAAAATGGATCATAAAATGCCATTTTAATTCTTTGGTGTACAACTTCTTTTCTGGGAGTTCTATAATAGTTTTGATGGGATTAAAACAAAGAGCCGCCTCCATAGCTAAGACAGCTAAAAGTTTAATTAAATACAATTGCTTGCTGTGCTTTACCTCCCAAAGAGTCTCATGCATATTCATCACTGTAATTACAGCAGTAAAAAAAAATAAAATAAAAAAAAATCCCCCCACAACTAATTATGCCACACTCCTCGACTTCTACATGCCTGGAATTTTTACATAATTACTACTGAAATTAATTGCAAGTTAGTTAATTTTGCATTTTGTCTTTCAAGCTTAATTGAAAATTGATTTTTTTCAAACCAAGTCATTGCAAGCGTAGTGCTTTACCTAAGACTGTGCTGTATACCAAAATGTTCTCTTAATCGCTTATGGTAATATGGGACATACAGTGTTGTAAATTTCACCATTTAAAATAGAAGATTGTGCTCATAAATACCGTATTTACTGTAAAAAGTACAGTATTTGTTAGTCCCATTTGTTTGTTTCAAGATATCTGCCTGCCGCCGTCCACCATCTACCCAATACATTCAGAAACATGATGTCACCCTCCTAAGCACAAACATCTCTAGTGGTGCCACACTTATTTCTGGATCCAGCTGAAAGCTTCCCTTTTTCTTTAAAGGTGTCACAGCTTATTCCACAGACCTGTGCCTAAGCCTTCAGAGGTGACTAATGCTTTTGGTCCCTCAGCTCAAGACCTTTTATAAGAAGGTCCTGATTTTTCAGAAACTGCTGAACACTCACATTTTGAAAATCAGGTTCCTTGTAAGGAGTTTCAAGTTGGGCACCCCAAATTTGGGTCACTCTAAATCACTCTTCTTTTGAAAATGTTGGCCCTGGTTTCCCTACGGCCCTTGCTTGCTCCTTATCCTTTCTCTTCCTGCAGGCCTCTGCCTCACTGACTATATGCCTTCCAACCTCTATAACAAAACAAGGAAGTGGTTCTATAGACAACAGCCTGCTTCACAACACAACCCTGACTCATCCCTAAAACACCATCCATCTTGTGTACCAAAAGAGACAGGGGTCCTGGAGTGAAAAAGTGTGTAATCATGTAATTAAAGACCGTAACATAATCTATACACAAAGGGGGGCAAATTAAGGTTACAAGGGTGACCTTAATTCTGGCATTTCTCAACTTTTGAGAGCTTGACTTTGCAACCTTCACAATGTTCTTTTCATCAGCAGGGCTGGAACCTTTAGAGATCCACTGCACAGATCTCTGCCACCTGAGCTAATGGAGTACCTGATAGCAATAGTAGGTGAGGACCAGCAGTACAGGAGAATGAGACACTTTGGTAGGGGGTTTCACAGTACTTGCTGACAGCAGAAGAATGGCGAGACTCAGGAATCTTGGGTTTTATTTTAGATTCTAGAGGGGAGTGGGTTTTAGTGGTCACAAACTCTTCTGTCCTCATCCCTTACAACTTGTCCCTGTCTCAGTCCTAACCCGGTCTCTTTCCACATCCCAACTCTTCATCCCAGTTTCTCCTAGGCCCTTGTTCCAGTCTCAGTTCTCCTCCCACTCCGGCTCTACCTCCATCATCAGTCTTCTTCCCCACCTTACTGACTCCCTTCCCAATCTCCATTTTGGCTCTGACTCAATCTCTTTGTCCAGCTAGTCACATGGTGTTCACCTACCCCGCAGTCTCAGTCCTAGTGTCCGTGCTTCAGACTCTTATCCCAGTGTACTCCCTCCACGCCCCTGTCCCTCCCAAGAAGGTCCTGCTCTTGTCCCCACTGCATTCAACTGAGGCAGCTCTCTCTTCTATGCTGCCTGTGATCACAGACTCTAAGGCCAAAAGAGACCACTCTGATCATCTAGTCTGACCTCCCTGTATAACACAGGCCATAGAAGTTCTCCAAAATAATTCCTAGAGCATAATGTCTAGATCCAGCATGAGGAGCAGAGACAGCACAGGAGATCACAAATAAAATAATGAATGGTGTGGAAAAAGTGAATAAGGAAGTGTTATTTACCCCTTTACAAAACACTAGAGCCAGGATCACCTGATGAAATTAATATGCAAAAGGTTAAAAACAAACAAAAGGAATTATTTCGTCACACAACATACAGTCAACCTGTGGAACATGTGGCCAGGGGATGTTGTGAAGGCCAAAACTATAACAGAGTTCAAAAAAGAACTGAACAAATTCATGGAGGATTGGCCCATCAATGACTATTAGCCAACATGGTCAGGGATGCAACCCCTAAGCTCCAACTGTCACAAGCTAGGACTGGATGCCAGGAGATGGATCACTCAATAATTGCCCTGTTCTGTTTATCCCTCTGAAGCACCTGGCACAGGCCACTGTCGGAAGACAGGATACTGGACTAGATGGGCCATTGGGCTGACCCAGTATAGCCGTTCTTATGAGACACAAGTCTTCCTGATCTCAGTTCCTGGCCTGGCACTGCAGCAACCAGGAGGAGCAACTACATAGAAATTTCTGTTCTGTCTTTGTGATTCCCAATTGGAGCATGTTCAGTCCAACAGAATCTTCTAAACATTTAGCTACCAAACTCTAGAAAGTCTCTACTGAGTATGTACCAACTGAAATGTGTCAATAGTTTATAACTTGGCCAAAGGGGGATGTTTTTTCAAGGGAACAGCAAAAGGCACAACCCTGATACCAAAGCAACCTCCCTGACCAATTTCAAGTCCCTGCCCCAAAGCATAGAAAGCGTAGAGCTTTGCATCGAAATGGTTGAAAATAATTTTCTTTTTAAACCTGGACAAATCAACATATTTTCCCCTAACCTCAGTCTGAGAAATGATGGACCTGCTTTTGATGAAACTTTCAAATAAAAAGTCAGACACCTGGCACAGCCAAATTCAGTCCCAAGGGTCAAAGTCTAGCAAAGTTTTAAGCAACTTTAGCTTTCATACAGTTGTAAACAAATGAGAAGCGTTGGGCAAAGTTAACTGTAGGTGGTGCTACCAGCTCTGCCTCTGTTACTGTGTGTGATTTTGTATTGAGTTTTGAGATGTGGTTTGTATGATTGATGCTATACAACACAAGTTTATACTATATTGTAAAACATCTAGATCTCCTGCTGTGCGGAAGCTGACACAAGAATGCAGAAACCCTGGGGAGATGATATGGAAATCAGAAGCAGCTATAATTTTATTATTTTTAGCTTGATTTGAACTTTTCATTTGCAATTCTGAATTCTTTGGATAAGCAAAGCTGTCAGGCAATAGGCCAAGAAAATAAAAAAATAAAAATCATGAATATCAGATTAGAATCAGAATATCAGATCTAAACATCATTTCTAAGGGAATTGTTTATGCTGGTGGTAGAATCATGTGCTAAACAGGAAGACAAAATCTCAAGTACTGTATCACCCATTGGTAGGTGGCAACCCGCCCCCTTTACATCCCTCAAGATCCATGAATGTATAATTGTGTGAAAGTCTCATTAAATCGTTCTCCCTGTGTAAAAATGCATGAGATGGTTTTGAGTAAATACCATCACAATGTTTCCAATTAATCTTTTACACTATGGATGGGTCAGTGCTGGCTATATCTCTGTGGTTGGGGGCCGTGGGGAAGAGGAACTACTCTGAAGACAATTTTCAAGTGATTTCATTTTTTGTACCAGTCTGGAGAGAGGCCCTTTTCAGAAAAAAAAGTCGAAGGCTCACATGAAAGTTGTAATGCCAGGCCTGTATCCAAGACAAATGCGTGGGTGCCTTTCACATGTCTTGTCTAGAAATGAAATCTATATTCAAGAAGATACAAGACCAGGGATGTGGTCTCCATAAGACTACCTGGTTCCCAGAATCTGAACAGTAGGACCAGGTGACAGGGTCGGTGTATTTCAACATGACTTCTATTTCAATACTGCTGTCCCCAGCAACACTTCCTCTCTTCATGTAACAGTTATCAAAGCTGTCTCAACAAGATTAGGGGCAAGGACTGCAGTGCAAAGCCTAAGGTCTGTACAGAGCTCATAAATGAGAGAGAGGGTGGATAACTAGAAAAATAAAAAAAAAAGGCTAAGTAACACAGTCAGAAGAGGTTTGTGAGATCAGAGAGAGGGAAGGAGGTTAAAGTGGTGAAGTAAAGCTCTCCCCCACCAATCCCTGAAAGACAGAGAAATTCATTCTTTACATCAAAAACTGTTTCCTGAACCACATAATAGTTATTCATAGCTGATCTCTGTAACCCTGGCTAGCAGTTTCCAGCATACAATTTATGCTCCAACAAAGAGGCCCAGTGCATACCCAGCATGTCTCCAACAACCCAAGCAGTAAGAGGCTCTCTCATGAGTTCATGCCACATGGACACATATGAACTGGCTCAATATAAAGGGTATTTGATCTAAACCTATGCCCTTAACATCTGCCAATGACAGCAACATAAGCTTTTAGTCCCAATAAAATAATTTCTCACAAAAAGCAAGTCAATCCATCTTTGCCATAAAGCCTCATCTTAAATTTTGGGCACCATTTTCTTGGTTTTATCACTCTAAATAAAAAGTTTCCTTCTGCCAAAGATGCATTATAGCAGCCTTGTAAGAATCTAGTCAGCCAGGACATTTTTGACAGGAGAGGTAGTGGTGGTTGTAGGGCTGGCAAGTAAAATATTCATTTTTCCATTATCCCTATGGAGAGAAAATGTAGCCGAATTGGTAGATTTTTCATGACAATTTTGCAAGGCCGCACTATACAGAACTGGTGGGACATGGAGAACAAAAGCAGCAATAAAGAAGACCATTCTCTGAAGTCTTACTTTAAAAATGAAGTTCTTCTCAACAGTCTAGCATCTGTTTATTGATATCATGAGAAAACCACACCACCATTCAGTGGGGATGAGCTCAGATTATTAAAATCACTTTTCCTTGGATTAACCCATATGCTCCAGAGAACCAAAGTACCTCATCCAAGGAAAGCACAGCAAGGACAAATATCTAAGGTAACACACACTTTTGCCATAAAATTACCACTGAGACTCAAGCTACCAGTCATTTGATGAGAAGGGGAAGCTATCACTGCTACCTTTTCTTTTGATTAAAACAGGTGAAGAATGGAGGCCCCAAAAGACAAAGGGTTTAAGGATAACGTAAGCCATGCCTTCAGATACAGGACAGCTCTGAAAGGTTTGTTGGCAATATAGCCCTCATGTTAGGGAATCATAACATGGTTGTCCCCAGACATTTAACACAAAATTTTACCTACCTTCTATATTGGACCTATCCTATGAAATTTTGTGACTGAATGATGCTAGAGCCTTGGACACAGCAATGCTACTGGGATATATGATAAAAATTTAGTGCAGATGGGACTCGCCTGTAAGACAGAACTGTTTTCACCATGTTAGGGATCCTGTCATAGCCAGGATCCCTAAAATGGTTATTACAATGAAGATGGACCTTTAATGGCGAAAGGGAATTGCTCATTTTAATGCTCCTGAGAACAAAGCAAATAGTACATTCCCAGGGATGGATCGGGGAGTAATTAAAAAGATAATAAAAAGAACACTCATTGAAGCCAAGAGGCAGAGGGTGCAAAAAAGGTACTGAGTACAACTGCAGGTAAGAAGGTATGATTAGCGATCCCTGATCAGTAACACAAATGAGTGGGTGGTATTTGTTCTATATCAGTAGTCTAAGGGTTATTGAGCCTATGAGCCGTGTGTAGTATTAACTAGGAGGTACTGAATAGATTAGGCTAGGTGTAGTGTCTGACAGCAACAATTCAGTCTCCTGGGTAATTTGCAATCCATTGAGTAAAATCCTTATTTGTTTTTTGTACTGTCCAATTTAAAAAGGGAAAGAAACGTTGAAAATTCAAAAGCATGCTTTTTATTATAGCAACCTACATTGAAATAGTGCCTCTATAATCCCAACGTGCTTTACAAACTAAGACCATTTAAATTAAATGTCTATTATATGCCATCTTTCAGTGTTCTTTTAGTGCTGACAATATTATAGCACATGTGCATATTACACATATAGAATACGTGGTTTGGCGTGAAGTGCTCTGAACTCCTCTGATTACATACAAAATAGTCTGTTTTCTGTGGCAAGGATCAAAACACTTTGAACACCCTTTAGGAAGCCATATGTATCAGTATAATTCTACTGCATATTTTCTAATAATTTATGTGTATATGCCCAGAAACATTGGGGGGGGGGGAGGCGGGCGGGGGGGAAGAATCAGGAAAAATACCACTCTTCTGCCTTAATTAAATATCAAATTGGTTAAGCAGATCTGCAGATTTAATTAGTGCTGCAATTTAAATGAACTTGCTTCCCCTTGGAACTAAGGAAGGTTACTGAGTTGACCTCAATCTCACCTAAAATCCCATTTGGCAAGATGCTGAATGCAGGAGCTTATCCCCTGTTGGTTGAACAACACATTCTCTGTAGCATGATGCTATGTCCTCCTGCATGTTTGAATATTATTTGCAAATAAATAAGGAACAGTTCAATTACAGAATAACTTTTATCTAAGAAAAGAAAATGCTACATTAAAGAATATCCATTTACCCATTATCATAGGGAACAGGGAGAATATGTAACCCTGTTTGGCTCTGAAATAGTTATTTCAATGTATCTCAGTAAAAATGTGGCATGATTTTCAAAGACGTTGAGCATCCTAAAGTTCATTTGACACCTTCCATTTTTGACCTGCTCTTCTGACAAGAACCATCTCTTTCAGCCATTGATTCTAGAAGGCTGCCTCCGCACAGGAGCCAAGAGACAGAAGCACATTTCATGAGGTAGTCGGGGCTGAGGCATGGAGGAGCCAGTATGAAACCAACCAGAAGAGAGAGGGGAGCTGGGAGAGAGTTTATTTTGGTGTTCTGAATGAGTGCAAGGGAGCAGGAGGAGACTAATTTCGGAATGTTTCCTTTCAGACATGTAGCATGGGCATTTTCTTAGGAATTAGCAGCTCCCATGGTAGTCTCTCTGAAAAGGTGCCTTTTCACATAAGGGACTTGGGTGACAACAAAAAGCCTGGGGGGCAATGTCAAGGTGTTCTTTCCCCAAAACCGAGAATAAAAGGAGTTCTGGGCTTGGCTGTCAGCAATGTCAGACCCACATCAGTGATATCTGTGGCCCTACCAAATTCAGTCCATTTTGGTCAATTTCATGGACAGAGAGTTTTAAAATTGGTCAATCACGATTTCAGATGTTTACATCTGAAATTTCACAGTGTTGTAATCATGGGGGGTCCCAACCCAAAAGAGGATTGGGAGCCGTGTCGCAAAACTGTTGTAGTGGGGGGTCAAGGAATTAACACTCTCATGTCTGTGGTGCCTCCAAAGGCCAGCTTCCTGCAGCAGGAGGAGGCTGTGAAACCAGCAGCTCTGGAGCTTTCTGCAGCAGGAGGAGGTTCCCAGAGGTGCAGGTGTGTCTGATCACCTTGTGCTGCTGGGATTGCCCCCGCCCGGAGCTCCTAGCTGCTAGCCCCAACCAGTGGCAGATTAACGCATGAGCCCTGGTCAGTTTGCACCTCCCCACCCCCCCGAAAAATAGGCACCCTGTGCTGCAGCAGGAGCTGTGGGGAGCAGAAGCCCCGAGCCCTGGCATGAGCCATGAGTGGCAGAAGCCCCGAGGTGTGGAAGCCTTGAGCCTGGGCAGAAGTCGTAGCACCTTCACTTCTGCCCTGCCTCTGGAGGTAGGTCTGGTCTCCCCATCAAGAGCGGCTGTGCAGGGGGGAATGACAAATCCTGTCCCTCTCCAGCCTAGCTCAGCCTAGCAGCTAGGAGCCTGGGATGGGGCATTCCCAGCAGCACAGGCAGATCAGATTTCATGGGGAAGGGCTTATTTCAGAGTCTGTGACATATTTTTCATGGCTGTGAAACTGGTAGGGCCTTACTGATATCCAGTCCCTGTACCAGGCAGGCTGTTTCCTTTATGTTTATACATTCATTCTGTTACCTAACTGAGATTTCAGGCCATGAATCCCTATGGGTTACGGCACTTCTCAAACGGTTATTGTGATGCTGGCTCTGGATAGAACTCCAGGAAGGCCAGGGTCATTCAGAAATGCACTTGCCAAGTGTTCAACTATACAACTACAGCTGCCAACTCTAGTTAGGCAGAAGCAATAGTGGCCATATGGACTGACTGATTTTTAAAATGTAAATATTGTATCAAGAGCAAATCACAACTAAAAGTCTCCAGTACAGCAACCTTCTCCCCACATTCAACGCAAGATAGTCCTGTGAATCTTTAGAAATACACCGGGGTCTTATGCTCTGTTTAGATACAAACCTACAGAGCACAAAACATAACGGCTTTTTTATAGTTTACAGTCTCCTGAAGGGAGTTTGCCAATAAATTGGGTTTCACAGACTGAGGAGATCCCCATGTCTTTGAAAGCAACTTTCAGAACTGGAGCAAAGGAAGGGCTCGCTGTACCTTGGAATGACATCATGAAGCTTTTAAGGGTATGTCTACACTACGGAATAAGGTTGAATTTATAGAAGTCGGTTTTTCAGAAATCGGTTTTATATATTCGAGTGTGTGTGTCCCCACAGGAAATGCTCTAAGTGCATTAATTCGGCGGAGTGCTTCCACAGTACCGAGGCAAGCGTCGACATTCGGAGTGTTGCACTGTGGGTAGCTATCCCACAGTTCCCGCAGTCTCCGCTGCCCATTGGAATTCTGGGTTGAGATCCCAATGCCTGATGGGGCTAAAACATTGTCACGGGTGGTTCTGGGTACATATCGTCAGGCCCCCGTTCCCTCCCTCCCTCCGTGAAAGCAGCAGCAGACAATCGTTTCGCGCCTTTTTTCCTAAGTTACCTGTGCAGACGCCATACCACAGCAAGCATGGAGATCGCTCAGGTAACCGTCACCGTATGTCTCCTGGGTGCTGGCAGACGTGGTACTGCATTGCTACACAGTAGCAGCAACCCCTTGCCTTGTGGCAGCAGATGGTACAATAGGACTGGTAGCCGTCATCGTCATGTCCGAGGTGCTCCTGGCCATGTCGGCCAGGAGCGCCTGGGCAAACATGGGCGCAGGGACTACATTAGAAGGGACTTGACCAGGTCATTCTCTTTAGTCCTGCAGTCAGTCCTATTGAACCATCTTATGGTGAGCAGGCAGGCGATATGGATTGCTAGCAGTCCTATTGTACCATCTTCTGCCGAGCAGCCATGAGATGTGGATGGCTTGAAGTTCTTCTGCACCGTCTGCTGCCAGCCAAAGATGTAAAAGATAGATGGAGTGGATCAAAACAAGAACTAGACCAGATTTTTTTTATACTCATTTGCTTCCCCCCCTCCCCTGTCTAGGTCACATTCCTCTAGGTCACACTGCAGTCACTCACAGAGAAGGTGCAGCGAGGTAAATCTAGCCATGTATAAATCAGAGGCCAGACCAACCTGCTTGTTACAATAAGACCAATTACTTAGGTGCACCATTTCTTATTGGAACCCTCCGTGAAGTCCTGCCTGAAATACTCATTGATGTAAAGCCACCCCCTTTGTTGATTTTAATTCCCTGTAAGCCAACCCTGTAAGCCACATCGTCAGTCGCCCCTCCCTCCGTCAGAGCAACGGCAGACAATCGTTCCACGCCTTTTTTCTGTGCGGACGCCATACCAAGGCAAGCATGGAGGCCGCTCAGCTCACTTTGGCAATTAGGAGCACATTAAACACCACACGCATTATCCAGCAGTATATGCAGCACCAGAACCTGGCAGAGCAATACCGGGCGAGGAGGCGACGTCAGCACGGTCACGTGAGTGATCACGACATGGACACAGATTTCTCTGAAAGCATGGGCCCTGCCAATGCATGCATCATGGTGCTAATGGGGTAGGTTCATGCCGTAGACCGCCGATTCTGGGCTCGGGAAACAAGCACAGACTGGTGGGACTGCATAGTGTTGCGGATCTGGGACAATTCCCAGTGGCTGCAAAACTTTCGCATGCGTAAGGGCACTTTCATGGAACTTTGTGACTTGCTTTCCCCTGCCCTGAAGCGCATGAATACCAAGATGAGAGCAGCCCTCACAGTTGAGAAGCGAGTGGCAATAGCCCTGTGGAAGCTTGCAACGCCAGACATCTACCAGTCAGTCGGGAATCAATTTGGAGTGGGCAAATCTACCGTGGGAGCTGCTGTGATGCAAGTAGCCCACGTAATCAAAGATCTGCTGATATCAAGGGTAGTGACCCTGGGAAATGTGCAGGTCATAGTGGATGGCTTTGCTGCAATGGGATTCCCTAACTGTGGTGGGGCCATAGACGGAACCCATATCCCTATCTTGGCACCGGAGCACCAAGCCAGCAAGTACATAAACCGCAAGGGGTACTTTTCAATAGTGCTGCAGGCTCTGGTGGATCACAAGGGACATTTCACCAACATCAACGTGGGATGGCCGGGAAAGGTACATGACGCTCGCATCTTCAGGAACTCTGGTCTGTTTCAAAAGCTGCAGGAAGGGACTTTCTTCCCAGACCAGAAAATAACTGTTGGGGATGTTGAAATGCCTATAGTTATCCTTGGGGACCCAGCCTACCCCTTAATGTCATGGCTCATGATGCCGTACACAGGCAGCCTGGACAGTGGTCAGGAGCTGTTCAACTACAGGCTGAGCAAGTGCAGAATGGTGGTACAATGTGCATTTGGACGTTTAAAGGCGCGCTGGCGCAGTTTACTGACTCGCTTAGACCTCAGCGAAACCAATATTCCCACTGTTATTACTGCTTGCTGTGTGCTCCACAATATCTGTGAGAGTTAGGGGGAGACGTTTATGGTGGGGTGGGAGGTTGAGGCAAATCGCCTGGCTGCTGGTTACGCGCAGCCAGACACCAGGGCGGTTAGAAGAGCACAGGAGGGCGTGGTACACATCAGAGAAGCTTTGAAAACCAGTTTCATGACTGGCCAGGCTACGGTGTGAAAGTTCTGTTCGTTTCTCCTTGATGAAACCCCCCGCCCCTTGGTTCATTCTACTTCCCTGTAAGCTAACCACCCTCCCCTCCTCCCTTCAATCACCGCTTGCAGAGGCAATAAAGTCATTGTTGCTTCACATTCATGCATTCTTTATTCATTCATCACACAAATAGGGGAATGACTACCAAGGTAGCCCAGGAGGGGTGGTGGAGGAGGGAAGGAAAATGCCACACAGCACTTCAAAAGTTTACAACTTTAAAATTTATTGAATGCCAGCCTTCTGTTTTTTGGGCAATCCTCTGTGGTGGAGTGGCTGGTTGGCCCAAGGCCCCCCCACCGTGTTCTTGGGCATCTGGGTGTGGAGGCTATGGAACTTGGGGAGGAAGGCGGTTGGTTACACAGGGGCTGTAGTGGCAGTCTGTGCTCCAGCTGCCTTTGCTGCAGCTCAACCATACACTGGAGCATACTGGTTTGATCCTCCAGCAGCCTCAGCATTGAATCCTGCCTCCTCTCATCATGCTGCCGCCACATTTGAGCTTCAGCCCGCCACTTACTCTCTTCAGCCCACCACCTCTCCTCCCGGGCATTTTGTGCTTTCCTGCACTCTGACATTATTTGCCTCCACGCATTCGTCTGTGCTCTGTCAGTGTGGGAGGACAGCATGAGCTCAGAGAACATTTCATCACGAGCGCGTTTTTTTTTTTCTTTCTAATCTTCACTAGCCTCTGGGAAGGAGAAGATCCTGTGATCATTGAAACACATGCAGCTGGTGGAGAAAAAAAAAGGGACAGCAGTATTTAAAAAGACACAATTTATAAAACCGTGGCTACACTCTTTCAGGGTAAATCTTGCTCTTAACATCACATACATAGCACATGTGCTTTTGTTACAAGGTCGCATTTTGCCTCCCCCCACCGTGTGGCTACCCCCTCAACCCTCCCCGGGGCTAACTGCGGGGAACATTTCTATTCAGCCACAGGCAAACAGCCCAGCAGGAACGGGCACCTCTGAGTGTTCCCTGAAGAAAAGCACCCTATTTCAACCAGGTGACCATGAATGATATCTCACTCTCCTGAGGATAACACAGAGAGATAAAGAACGGATGTTGTTTGAACGCCAGCAAACATACACTGCAATGCTTTGTTCTACAATGATTCCCGAGTACATGTTACTGGCCTGGAGTGGTAAAGTGTCCTACCATGGTGGACAGAATAAGGCTCTCTCCCCTGAAACCTTTTGCAAAGGCTTTGGGAGTACATCCAGGAGAGCCGCGAATGCCAGGGCAAATTAATCCTTTCACATGCTTGCTTTTAAACCATGTATAGTATTTTAAAAGGTACACTCACCGGAGGTCCCTTCTCCGCCTGCCGGGTCCAGGAGGCAGCCTTGGGTGGGTTCGGGGGGTACTGGCTCCAGGTCCAGAGTGAGAAACAGTTCCTGGCTGTCGGGAAAACTGGTTTCTCCGCTTGCTTGCTGTGAGCTATCATCTTCCTCGTCCCCAAAACCTGCTTCCGTTTTGCCTCCATCTCCATTGAAGGAGTCAAACAACACGGCTAGGGTCGTGGTGGCTGAACCCCCTAAAATGGCATGCAGCTCATCATAGAAGCAGCATGTTTGGGGCTCTGACCTGGAGCGGCCATTTGCCTCTCTGGTTTTCTGGTAGGCTTGCCTCAGCTCCTTCAGTTTCACGCGGCATTGCTTCGGGTCCCTGTTATGGCCTCTGTCCTTCATGCCCTGGGAGATTTTGATAAAGGTTTTGGCATTTTGAAAACTGGAACAGAGTTCTGATAGCACGGATTCCTCTCCCCATACAGCGATCAGATTCCGTAGCTCCTGTTTGGTACATGCTGGAGCTCTTTTGCGATTCTGGGACTCTATCATGGTCACCTCTGCTGATGAGCTCTGCATGGTCACCTGCAGCTTGCCACGCTGGCCAAACAGGAAATGAGATTCAAAAGTTCGCGGTTCTTTTCCTGTCTACCTGGCCAGTGCAGCTGAGTTGAGAGTGCTGTCCAGAGCGGTCACAATGGAGCACTCTGGGATAGCTCCCGGAGGCCAATACCATTGAATTGTGTCCACAGTACCCCAAATTCGACCCGGCAAGGCCGATTTAAGTGCTAATCCACTTGTCGGGGTGGAGTAAGGAAATCGATTTTAAGAGCCCTTTAAGTCGAAATGAAGGGCTTCATCGTGTGGACGGGTGCAGGTTTACATCGATTTAACGCTACTAAATTCGACCTGAAGTCCTAGTGTAGACCAGGGCTAAGGCTCACAATAGACTGCGCCTAGGAGGATAACTGAAATCAGTTTGAGAATACTATGACAGGTAGAGAAATTGATGATGATTTAACACGCTACCCACCCTGTCTTCCATCACACATCTTTCTCAGACTCCAAACAGAACGTTCATTACACAGCACTTCTATAACACTTAGATTCTACCTTGTTCTTCACTAAGTGTTTTTACAAAACCTTTTTTTTTGGCTTCACTTGCAGTGGATCCCTAGGCTACTGGTTTTCAACCTGGGGTCCATGGACCATGTCTAAGGGGTCCGCGAAAGGTTGTCGTTACCATAGAACAGTGGTTTGAGGTCCGCGGACTATGTCTAAGATTTCTCAAGGGATCAACACCTCTATTCGAAATATTTTAGGGTCCCACAAATGAAAAAAAGATTGAAAACCACTGCGCTAGACACAGCATGGGTCTTCATTGGACCCATGGCCCTAAACTAGTCAAATCCCCACCTCAATTCCTACCACAGAGTCCTTACCTTTACTCTCAGGTCACCATTTTAGAATTCCAATCACCAGTTCTTTTCTCCCCTCCCTCTCAAGATAGCTGTCCTCACCACATCTTTCCCTTCCATGGGTGACCATCTCAGGTACACCTATCTGGCCAGCAGGCAGGGATAGCTGAGCAGTAAGACAGTTACTCTCACCACTGGGGTCTGGGTTCAACCCACTGGAGTCTGGGTTCACCCCACTGTCTCTCAATATTACCAGCTAGGAGAGTGGGAATAGCTGGAAGTCCCTTGCTCGAGGATGCACATTGGTTGAACACAGGTCTGCTGAACAACAGCTCAAGCCAAGGTTCCATTTTTAGGACATTTACTTGACACCTCCATGCCATTAACCCTTCAAAACTAACAAGGTCTGCATTTCTGTCATATGATCACTTTCAGTGTTAGCTGCTATCCACATGTTCTTAAATAATGGCATACATTAGCTGTGAACACTCCTTTAGACTTCTCATTAAGTTAGCTTCTTGGCTGAAATCCTGAGTCTAACTCTGTCTTCACTCACTGTTCTGTTTGTTTCTCTGCGAACTGGAATTAATATAATGTATTTAATTTCATGAATTATACATCCTGATAAAACAAGCATTTACATTGCACGGCAGTTTTAAGTGCGGGCTGAGTCAAGATAAACACAATTACATAGCCCAGGGCAATACTTCCAAAATTACTTTTAAATAAAGGGGAAAGGATTTTCAGTGCAACATCCAACAGACAAAAATGTCATGAAATTTAGTTAAGTATACTACTCTACCAATGCATGCAGAGAAATGCCGCAGTCAAAAGTCTGTAAGCATTCACTATAGGCTTAGTACTTGGGCTAGTAAGAGTAAGGTAAATGTTTGAAACCCTGCACACAAACTCCCCCTTTCTAGTTGGGACATGTTTCTGTTTCATTCCTCCTCCGTAGACTGTTCAGGTTTAGTTAACTGTGAAAACGATTAGATATATCAATATTAACAAAGATCTGTTGGAAGCTGGTAAGGACAGTTGGCACCTTGCCTAGGTCCTAGCCTACAACTCAATGCAGGTTTCTGAAGCGCTCTCTCACTAGATCCCTAAAAATTCCTCTCTTAATGAGTTACTGCAAACCAACCAGCACTGGAAACCTCCTCCTCCCTGGTTCTTATGGCATCAATCTGTTTCCTCCTACTGAATTCCAAGCTTCTCCTGCTATAAAAATAAAGCCCTTTATAAAAATAAAAGTCTGCTTTAAAAGACCTGCTTCCACCTGTCCATCAAGGGAATTCCTGTCCTAAAGGACATTCTCTTCCAGCTTCATAGGTGGGATTCTGAAGCTCAAGGACTCCCCTCCACTGAAAGCCAAGGTTTGTCCTAAAGAAAGCCACTTGACTGTAGGTAACATGTAACTGAATGCACCACAGCAAGAAAAATCATGGCAGCCCAGCCTCTTGCACTCAGATAATATCAGAACCCACTTCAAATCCACTCTTTTATAACTTGGTTCCTTTTTAATTATAGCTTTAATTCTTTGGTCTGTTCTTGCCAGTCAACTTTGCTGGTAAAACCTAAGCCCATTATTTACCCCTCTCCCCCTATTTAAAAAAACACCACACACATTTGTCATGTGCCCACATTTGTCATGTGCCCAAAATCATGTGCCCATATTTACTGCTCTGCCTCTGAGCTGTATTATGCATACTGAATTTGGAAAGCATTTAGGCTAAAGCAGTCTTAAGTTTATGTTCCTGTTGGTTTTAAAAAGCAAATGTTAATGAAATATGTGCTACTTATAGAGAAGTGCAAGCCCAGTGGGAGGCATTTTAATTAATACAGTGTGTTCAAAGAAAAACAGATGTAATTTCCCCTCATCTGTCAACCAGCTGTACTGAAACCTGAATGCAGGGAGTGAAGAGAACACTGATAAAGCAAGTCTGAGAAAAGCCAGACAGAATTGGGACTTGTGAAAGGAAAGCTGAGAACCTAAGCCAATTCCATCAATATTGGGTTGATTTTTGTTAAAGTAACATTCACTTTTTATATTCTATAAATTTTTACCATTCTCTCTGGCTTCAGGCTTAACTTTCATAACTGAGGTTAGCAGTTGATTCTTTAAACACTCTTCCCCAAGGAGTACTCTGATTTTATCCTACAGCATTCTGGTTATATAGGCTTATGAGTTCAGACTTGAAAGCAGAATGGCAGGAGGCATGGGGAACCAGAGTTCGGTTGGCAGGGCTGGCTCTAGGAATTCCTCCCCCCTCCCCACCCACACAGACAAGCTCACTAATAATATCCACCGTACTAGTCAGCAGTCTCCCATATAAAAGTCATTAAAAGTGTGATTCTAATCTCACTTACAAACAGCTTAACTCCACTGACATCAAACTCCTAATTTAAACTGGTATAAATGATATAAAAATCAGGCCCTGAACATTTCGCTGACCTGAATATTGCTTCTCCTAGGTCAGCCATTTTTACCCCTTTAAAGGCTACAATGCTCTTTCATGCAATAGGGATTTAAACCCCTCAGACATTTGTTCTCATTCTCAGAATGAGCGACATTAAGATTTGTCAAACAAGATCCCCTCCCCACCACATCTAGAAATATCATTGAATTGATTGTTATTTGGAACTAATACTGGAGTCTAGCTCGAGGCGTTTGGTGGAGCTTACACTGATGAGCAGACATGTTTCATTTTCTGACCAATGCCAATGAATTTTTAATACACTGTGCTACTGAAATAAAATAGTTTCCATCAGAATCTGATCCTGACCTTGCAAGCCTACACTCCATACAATTATTTTTAATTCACCAGAGCTACAAAACAACTCGGGCCCAATGCACATGGCTACCAAGGGCTGACTGAGCTTTGTCAAAGCCTATCTTGCCAACTGAAGAGAAGTTGGCTCCTCTCTTCTGGATCCGACCAGGACATCCAAGGGCTGTTAGTCGAAAAGTATTTAAGCTGAGGCATAAACTGATCTTGCTGCAGGTTTTTTCTAGATACCAGGGCAGTCTACAAGACGTTACTCAAAAGTGTTTTCTTTTACTAAAAAACTTCCCATGTATACAAATGTTCTACACAGCCCTGCTTTGCCTACATCAAGACTCCATTCAGCTATGTCCCATTTTAGACCCGTTCTGTACACTTCACCCAAACTTCTTTCTTCACTGCTCTCTTTGTGACAAAATGTGCCTGGCATTTGTGCAAGCATGTGGGGGAAAGGGATGGAGAAAGTGGAGTTGTAAGGAGCCTTCCTCGCCTCTTAGGCATCCCTCCCACATAAAGGACATGAACAATTGTATGCCTTAAGCTTTTCTCCTAGGGATGGGTAAGCAGTGGGGCCAAAAGGAATGAGGACAAGTAAATGGTAGGGCTACAGATACAGCTACTCCTCACTGAGCTATTACAGCAGTTCAGCCATGAAGAACAGAGCATGTTGCATTTGTCTAAGGGTGATGCAGAAGGCACTCTCTCTTGCTTGCCAGACAGTATGAGGATGACCTCTATGGGGTGCCCAATGCAGGGAATTTCTTTAATGGCACCGTGATGGGTTGGACCCCCCTTCTGGGGTGCCACCTGATGTACTGGGATTTCACTGAGCCTCTCTTGCCTAACCAACCAGGGTTCCCTCTCCCTGCTTTGCTGAATTATGTTCTCTGGCCTCTTGCAGCATGCGCACACACACACAAACACACACACACAGGTAGGGCCACACCACGCCGCAGACACAGACTGAAGTTAGCTCTGTGTGAGAGGACTCCCCCAGCACTGACATGCACACCCCTTTTGGGAGATGCACAAAATAAAACGCTCTTGCATTGTACAGAAAAATCTGCCCTCTTCCTCAACATGAACAGAGATGTGCATGACTTCTTGTTGCCCCTCCCCCAGTTAGAAATCACAAACTGGGGTTTATTATAAACAAAAAACAAGTTAATTAACTACAAAAGGTGAATTTTAAGTGGTTAAAAGGGATAGCAAACAGAGCAAAGCAGATTACCTTAGTAAATAAACAAAACCAGTAGACTGAGTTTAACACACTAGGTAGGCAGGATACAAATTAACAAAATTTTCACCCTGATAAACTGGCTGGCAGATTCTTAAGGCACAGGTTGCCTTGGCTTTCCCAGGTTTTCTTAGCCTGGGACCATCACTTCTCACAGTTCAGTCTTTGTTCCTGAGGTGTTTTCAGGTGTGTTGTTGTAGGGAGAGTGAGGACCCCTCATGTTGTCATTGTCCCTCTTTTGTATTTTTCCCCACTTGCTGGAAAGCTTTTTTGCTGTGACCTGGGTCAAACAGTTCCCACTGTGTAGAGCTATCTCTGAGAGGTTTCTATTGCACACAGTTCCTGAGGTATTCCTTGTGCTTGCGTGCCTTTCTACAATAAGCCATCCAACGTCGCACATTTGAAATAGAGACATGGTCAATATTCCCAGCTTCAGATACAAAAATGATACATGCATACAAATTTGATAAACACATTCAGTAAATCATAACCTTTCCAATGATAAGGTTATGTCAAGGTTCCTTCCCCATTCTGAACTCTAGGGTACAAATGTGGGGACCTGCATGAAAGACCCCCTAAGCTTATTCTTACCAGCTTCGGGTAAAAACTTCCCCAAGGTACAAACTTTTCCTTGTCCTTGAACTGTATGCTGCCACCACCAAGCGTTTAAACAAAGAACAGGGAAAGAGCTCGCTTATTTTACCAGTCATTAAACAAAAGGAAATTTAACGCATTTCTAGCTAGATTACTTACTAACTTAACAGGAGTTGTGAGGCTACATTCCTGATCTGTTCCCGGCAAAAGCATCACACAGACAGACCAAACCCTTTGTCCTGCCCCCCCCACTCCAGATTTGAAAGAACCTTGTCCCCTCATTGGCCATTTTGGACCAGGTGCCAGCAGGGTTACCTTAGCTTCTTAACCCTTTACAGGTGAAAGGATTTTGCCTCTGGCCAGGAGGGATTTTATAGCACTGTGGACACAAAGGTGGTTACCCTTCCCTTTATATTTATGACACCTTACATGAGTTATCTTGCATAAAGTACATCTTAGTTCTGTCATATCCATACCATAAGCATATTTCCCATAAAGAATATGGAGTGAAACGTCACAGGCAAAACTTGGCCTTTTGTGTTCATTTCCCAGCCAGACTTGGTACCATTGTTTTTCCCTCTGACAATGGGTCCCTTGTACATTAGAATCTATTTCTCTCTTACTATATTCGTAACCCTCTGAAGAAAGTCAGAAAGACTCCTGGAAAGCAAGCTTAGCTTTCTAGAATAATGGTTTTCAACCTTTTTTTCATTTGCAAACCCCTAAAAAATTTCAAATGGAGGTGAGGTCCCCTTTGGAAATCTTACGCAGAGTCTGCGGACCCCCAGGTTGAAAACCACTATTCTAGACACTAGACTAAAATGCTTTAATTTACTCACACTTGCATGATCAGTTGCCTTGAGTTCGTTATAAACATGCTCCAACAGGGTTGGAAGTCTGTATTCCCAAGACTGCAGTGGTGGAGCTAGGTGAGACAGTTCACTAGCCTTTCATCTTGTGACAACCGACTGTAAATGAACATTGTTTTTATTATTGAAAAACTAGAATTTTAAACAGAAGTGCAATCCTAAGAGCTTAGAACATGTATCTAGACAGAACACTGAAAAATACAGGACTGTGGCAAAGGACACGGCAATAAAGCAGTTAAGCAAAAAATGCTGTCACAGTCCCACTTTAAACCTCTGGGTGATTACTACATTGTTTCAATTTTTGCTGAACTCGTTATTGTAGGGCTCAGTATCAAAGCTCATCTGGTAAATCACCAGTCATTTGAAAGTGTACCTGCCATGCAAAAATGCAATAAAGGGACAGCTGGTTTATTGTTCCTTGACTAATATAAATTTTAATAGTTTTTTCAACCTTTCGGTTTTTTTTCCCATTTGGCCTTTTCTACTTAGAAAATAATGCATTTTAAGGTAATATGCTTCCCCCACTGCCCCTTGAAGCTTTCTGACCCCTTTTTATTGGATTTTCAGCTTGACCAAAGCTTGCTTTGCTGATTAAAAGCAGTAGAGATGGTGTTGCCATCACATTTATTTGAGCAGGATTTATCAATAACTTTTAGAATGATCAGTAATGAAGTTTGTGAACTAAGGAAAATCATTCTCATGTTACCCAAGTAACTGAACAGAAGTAGTTTAATGGCCAGCACTGAACGCAGAACCTTATCACTCTATGTTAATAAAAGATAGTGCTTAGATGATTCACTTTTTATATATAAAATTATTTCATTTTATGCCGAAGCTTGGAAACTGCAGTCAGATTATCAGAGGAAAAATTTGGTAACTCCCAGTTGGTGCTTAGAACTATGCTTTTAAAATTAAATAGTTATTTGAGGTGTCAGACATAGTATCATTTTTGAATGCCCAGGTATATCAAACTGCAAGGAGGACCTGTCGAACCAACTAATCAACGTGAACAGTTTTAGTTCAGGTTTAAACCAAAAAAAAAAAGGAAGTACTTCTTCACACAATGCACAGTCAACCTGTGGAACTCTTTGCCAGAGGATGTTGTGAAGGCCAAAACTGTAACAGGGTTCAAAAAAGAACTATATAAATTCATGGAGGAATTAGCTATTAGCCAGGATGGGTGGGGATGGAATCCCTAGCCTCTGGTTTGCCAGAAGCTGGGAATGGGTGACAGAGAATGGATCACTTGATGATTACCTGTTCTGTTCATTTCCTCTGAGGCACCTGGCATTGGCCACTGTCGGAAGACAAGATACTGGGCTACATGGACTTTTGCTCTGACCCAGTGTGGCCGTTCTTATGTTCTTAACGGTTCAGTTAAGAAAGTATCTTCCTAGCATGTAGGAGCCTCTATCTTAGATCACCACAAAGTGTACAAGAGATTAAATCTGTAAAAGCCCATGTCCCCTCCACCCATCTCTACAAGTCTTTCAGATGAGATAGAATATCAACACCCTGAATACAGATTAAAGATCCTGCATTTTGTAAAATTAAGCCAATTGACTCAAATGTATGAACAAATTCAACAAAAAGTCATTATTATTGGAGGAGTGAAGACTGACAGAAGTTACTTCTTAGGCCAACTGAAGTCTTCTGCAAGCCACCAGACAATGATGCCTCTTGTTGGTTACATAATCCACTTTATGCAAACCAAGAATAGCTTGGATAAAAATGGCATTAGATTCAGAAAAGCTGATTGCTTACTTCCTCATAGCCTTTAACCCAATTATCTTAAGCAGGAGACTTCTTTCTCTTGTTGGGCCACCATATTTGATTAAAAAAAATTTCCAATGTGAATCAGGGTAATAAGAAAACTACGTCAGAGGGGGTGGTTTGGGGGATTAAGTATGAAACATCTAGACTCACTGGAACCATAAGCTTAAATCAGGACATCATCAACTCAGCACTTCAACCTCAGAGGCTGAGAAATTCAGCATCATGTGGCTTACTTTGGATGAGATAATTAAAACCCAAGGTCCAGTCTCCTCTTCCTGGACATTACAGATTCAATGGCATATTTTATATTAATAGGGTTTGTCCCAATGTCCTTAGTCAAAGTTCTTCCTCCCACATTGGTGGTAGTGTCCCATTCCTCTCTGGTTGCTGGTCTCCTATCTCAACTGTGGCTAGAAAGCTAGTGTTGTGTATACATAGTTTGTAAAGCATTTGGGCATTCCTGGGGATGAAAGATGTCAAACAAATGTAAGATGTTATTCATGATATTGTACCTAACTGTGCTTACAAAGTGGGATGCTTCCTCTTTAAGCAGTCAGGAGACAGATAGTCCTAGTCTAGTCTCTGATTATTAGTCCTATTCTAGTCTCGATTATTAAATTTATTTTCCATATGTGTATAAAACCAACAGTAACGCAGAAGATGGGAGATTCAGTTGACTAAACTTCCCTTCATCCATATTCACGCAGACCACGGAAGCAAACCAGCAAGTGGATTATTTTCTGGCATTAATATGCAGCAACACACTCACCCGCACTCATGTCAATTGACACGGTGTAAGTATGAAAAAAGGACTGGGAAGTGTATCTTTTAATATTTTGCTGGAAATGAATGAAAACAATATACAGACATATTATATGTAAAGATCAAAACATGGGAGTTTATTTTGCAGAATCCTGTAATCTCAACAGATTTTATGTTCATTCCAAATTTGTTAGCTTTTAGGATTTTCAGTTGATACAGTTGTGTTTATTTCCAACAATGTGTTCTATAAAAACAGTATTCTGAAGGGTCTAAAATTACATTACAAGCAAATTCTCATGGCTCAGATTTAGCAATTACATTTATATTTAGATTAATACCCTTCTCTCCAATGTGTACCAATCCAAAACACCACCACATCTCATGCATATTACATTAACACTCTTACACTCTTCTCTGGGTCTCCCAGTGACTTTGTCTCACATTTTATGCTGCATGGACAGATACTCTCTTTTTATTTGTGCCCTGTTCAGCATCAAGTACATGGCTGGTGCTTAAATAAATAATAAAGCAGCTTTCATTCCTAAGGATCCCAAAGTGCTTCCCAAGTAATATGCAGGCAGCACTCACTGTCATGCATCCATCTCTGGGATGAAGAGTCATGACCACAAAGACAACTGGCACATGGCACAAAATGTGAATTTTAGCTAAGGACACAGGAGCAATTATCTGTTCTTATGAACAGCACCATCAATAGTGTCTGTGTGGAGTGGACCACACCACGTTGTTCTTATCTGAAAGACCCCTGTTTCAGAGGATCTTGCATATATGAGTACTTGATAAGCTCTCAATTGAAAGACATCCTTCTACCCCCCAAAAGACTCCATGGTACTGAAATGATCCACCTTAGAAGAATGAAGGGCTGTATTAACCCCAAATCATTCCATCTAGACACTTTTATGGTCCTCATGAGTGTAAATATCTGAGCATCCCACATACAGGATTTTATGCTCAACACTCCTGTGAGGTAGGGAAGTATTATCCTGGTTTTATACATAGGGAACAGGGGGCACAGAGTAAATTAAGGTCGAGTCTACACTACAATTAGGTAGATGTAAGGCAGCTTATATCGACCTAATTATGTCAGTGTCTACACTACAGCCTTGCTCCTGCTGATGTAAGTCCCCTGCTACACTGGCATAATAACTCCACCTCCACGAGAGCTCCCCACAGCTTAACTTAAGTTCGTAGTGTAGACATGCCCAGAGTGACTTGTCCAAAAATCACACAGGAAAGCTGAGCTGACCATTGAACCCTGGACACTTCAGTCCACATCCAGTGCCCTATCCACTGGACCATACTTTCTACATGTGGTTCCAGTGAGTCTAGATACTGTACCCTGAAGCTGCTTCTTAAGGCAAACTAAGTCATCTGCTCTGGAGATATACTCCTGCAGAGACCAGAATGAGTGTTTATCTTTTTAAACATACACTTTGCATTTTCCGAGCACTTAAACTCATAAGTTTGAAAGGGGGACATCTAATGGTGCTGGATACATTCAAATTGGCTGAATTTTTTAAATTTTTAAACAGGCATTAAAAAAAGGTAACAGCCCACACTGTGAGCTAAGTGACATTTAAAGATACCAAATTTTGAGGGTCAAACCAGACAACAAAAATAGGGCATATACATATCCTCTTCTCTCTGAAAAACCCAATTACTATTCACAGTTAGCAGCTGAAAGAAAGAAAAAAATGGCAGGGAAGTGAAGACAAGCTTCCTGATTATAATAAAAGAGAACCAAACACACTATCTCATGTTTTAATATTAAAGACAAAAAGGCATTTACCAATATATTTTAAAACCCTTGAAGGGTTAGATAAATATGATCCCAGCACAAAACTACCTCTGAGGTCTTACCTGAAGAAGGCAAGACACTTATGAGTATACTGTTCTAGCACCAAAGGATATGTTTTCAGTTTGAACTCTTTCGTTTTAACAGAGTTTACGTCACAGAAATCTTCGGCAAGGTTCTCAGCCCTGGTTCCATCTCCTCTGTGTGACGTGAGAGGCACATGGAGGACGTAATCTGTCTCTAACTGGCCAGCTGAGAATTCCCCCAGTGAAGGAGTAAAGCTAGTAGTCAGCTCCAATGTTAACTCCCCGCTGCCTGGGGCAATTGATGGTATGTCAGGGACAAAACAGAACCCCACTCCCATTCACCAATTCTCAGATGGTGTATGGTCCCTCAGGGATTGCAGGCCTTGTCTACACTAGAAAGGGTTTGCTCGTATAACTATATCGACAAAACCTCCTAGGGGAGATGCAGCTTATACTAATAAAAGAGTCCTTTGACCAGTATAGATTATACTAGTACCTAAATAAGCTATACCGACAAAAGGACTTTTCTCCCTTCAATATAAGTTCATCTACACTAGTGCTTTTGCCAGTGAAAAATGTTGTTAAAAAAGAGAAAAACACCATGCTCCTAAGTGACATTACCATACCAGCATAAGTTTTGGATGTAGACCTTTGGATGTAGTCCTCTGTCATAAATTAGAACAGCTTTTAGGCTGCTCTAATTTATATCACAGATGAGCCAGGGATGCCTGAGAATTTGGGAACTAAAAACAGCTCCAACCGCCTCCCCCATCCACCACCACACACCCCTCAGTTCAGAAGGGACTTTGGCCCTTAGCTGGAAATGATTTTTCACGTGGATTTAGTATATTATATCAGAATAATTCAAATATAAATAGTTTAAAACTAACTGGCTTATTCATCAGTATGTTGTTCCAGATTTACACTGTTTAATTTCTATTAAAATCACTGGTGTGGCACCAGCATAAAACTGAAATATAGTGGTGGCAAAATGTGCAGATGATAAAAAACTACTCAGGATAGTTAAGTCGAAAGCCGACTGTGAAGAGTTACGAAGGGATCTCACAAAACTGAGTGACTGGGCAACAACATGGCAGATGAAATTCAGTGTTGATAAATGAAAAATAATGCACATTGGAAAATATAATCCCAACTATACAAATATAAAATGATGGCGTCTAAATTAGCTGTTACCACTCAAGAAAGAGATCTTGGAGTCATTGTGGATAGTTCTCTGAAAACATCCACTAAATGTGCAGCGGCAGTCAAAAAGGCTAAAAGAATGTTGGGGATCATTAAGAAAGGGAAAGATAATAAGGCAGAAAAATATCATAATGCCTCTTTATAAATCTATGGTACGTTCACATCTTGAATACTACGTGCAGAACTGGTCGCCCATCTCAAAAAAAAAAGATAGATTGGAATTGGAAAAAGTACAGAAAAGGGTGACAAAAATTATTAGGGGTGTGGACCAGCTTCCATATAAGGAGAAATTAATAAGATTGGGACTTTTCATCTTGGAAAAGAGACAGTAAAGGGTGGACATGACTGGTGTGGAGAAAGTAAATAAGGAAGTGTTATTTACTCCTCATAACACAAGAGCTAGGGGTCACCAAATGAAATTAATAGGTGGCAAGTTTAAAACAAACAAAAGGAAGTACTTCTTCACACAATGCACAGTCAACTTCTGGAACTTCTTGCCAGAGGATGTTGTGAAGGCCAAGACACTAACAGGGTTCAAAAAAGAACTATATAAGTTCACGGAGGATATGTTCATCAGTGGCTTTTAGACTGGATGGGCAGGGATGGTGTCCCTAGTCTGTTTGCCAGAAGCTGGGAATGGGCAACAGGGGATGGATCACTTGATTATTACCTGTTCTGTTCATTCCCTCTGAAGCACTTGACATTGGCCAGTATCGGAAGATAGGATACTGGGCTAAATGGACCATTGGTCTGACCCAGTTTGGCTGTTCTTTGTTCTTAATCAGGTCAACAATATTAACTCCCCTCCTTCTACCCAAGAGACTCATTTCAACTGACTAGATAAATCAGGGTGGAAAACAGGATAAAAACTAACATCAGATCTTATTGGACAAAAAGAGCTCTCTCAGTCTCCCTCACTTTATAAGAACAATATACCAGCATGGATGAGACAAAAGTAAAGGAACATGTAAAGAGTGCAGGAAAATCTATTTATCTTCTGCACTGAACCACCATTGATTCACTGTTTTGCATTCTGGGCACTGTAGTTTTGATTTCTTTGGGGAGGGCCTCAACAACTTGACTGCACCTTCTATACTTCCTCTTATACAAGCTCTTTTCCCTAGCAAATTAACTAAATGAAAGAGCGCACCACATTTTGAGTTACAGTAATGCCTCACTTAACATCCTAGTTACGTTCTTTAAAAATGAAACTTGAAGCAAAATGATGTTAAGCGAATCCAATTTCCCCGTAAGAATGAATGTAAATGGGAGGTTAGGTTCCAGGAAAATTTTTTTCACCAGACAAAAGACATTATATACATATACAGTGTAAGTTTTAAATAATTTTAAGCAAACAATTTAATACTGTACTCAACAATGATTGTTGTGAAGCTTGGTTGAGGCAGGGACGTAGTGGGGTCAGGGTGCAGGGGATTGCCGCGCTCTGCCAGCCAGGGACCAGTGTCGGGACGTGGGGGCTTGCCCTGCTCCGCGTGCCCGGCATTCCAGCCGGGGAGTGGGGTCAGGGTCTTTCCCCATTCTACCTGCCCAGCGCTCCTGACGGGGAGAGGGTTCATGGCGCAGGGACTTGCCCACTCCCCTGCTGGAATGCCAGGTGGACAGAAGGGGGGAAGACCCCGCACCCCAACCGGAGCACCGGGCAGCCAAACAACATTATAAGGGAACACTGTAGGACTTTAAATGAATATGTTCTCTAATAGGTCAGCGACCTAACAACAAAACAACATTAACCAGGATGACGTTAAGTGAGGAGTTACTATACATCACAAAATATGCAGTAGGTTCCCATCCACAGCAACTTGTTACATCACACTGAAAGGTCTTGTCTCATTTGTATGCACAGAGGAACTGTGCATATTAACCCTTTCCCTCACCCAACACATCGAAAGGAGAAACAACCCCCCTACTATGTAACCCATCAGCTTCTCATTGAACAGTGTCTCTATGGAGACTAGCAATAGCACAATTTCTGCTCCACTTGGTATCAAAACACAACAAGCTAATGCTCACATTATAAGATGATCTTAAAGGTTATCTATGGCTCATTTTAAATAGCTTTTATACAAACGCATGCAACTTTCAGCGTGGAAACTGACTTTGTATTTTTTTCCAACTTAAATGAAGTTTGCTTTCTCATTCACCAGAAGCTCTATCTAGACAATGCATTTCTTCTCTGCATCCTGATCCATGCATAGAAGATATAAAATGCTCTGTTAAAAATAGAGATTATATGATCTTTTGCTGACTATGTAACCATGTGCAGGGTCTGGATCCACATCAGAGTGCAAACAACATTACCCCAATGTAAGGAGTAGGAGATTTTGCCTTCTTCAACATGCAGTCAACTTATTACTTGTAACACAGTTTGCTTTTTTAAATTGCCTGAAATTATAGCTTCTCTTTCAAGCTTAAATTATAGCAATGATTCCCCTTTCCCCTAAAGCTTATCAGAGTCCCTGAGGACACAGAGGAACTGATTTTTATATGTATGTTAAAAAAAGCCATGTTGGTAATAAGTATAAAGAGTTGTAGGATGGGAGATATGAATTCAAATCTCAGGGCTGCAGAGGACAAATACATTTGCCAACAAATCATTTCAATGCCTCAATTTAAAAAAAGATTTATGTTGCCTTCAGAAACCACCACAAATCAAATAGCAAGTCTCTTAAAAGCTCTTGATCAGATAATTAAAGTTGACTTTCATCTCTTGTCATTCTTTGCCAGCAGTTTGGAAGCTTAGTGTATAAACAGATCTGTACACAATTATGCTGAGCTTTGCATCCAACTGCAGTTCTCTAAAAATTGGGTCCACGTTCAGGTGTTGTATGAATTTGATGAGAAACCAAGGCAACAATCTAGTAAAAATAAGTGATAGAATTGTCTGAAAGTGGCTATGACATAAAATTTACCTACTTTAAGAGAGAAGCCTTACTCCCGCAATAGTGAAATGAATCAAGTAGGGCTGTCAAGCAATTAAAAACATCACGATTAATTGCAGTTTTAATTGCGCTGTTAAACAATAATCAAATACCATTTATTTAAATATTTTTCGATGCTTTCTACATTTTCAAATGTATTAATTTCAATTACAACACAGAATATAAAATGTATAGTGCTCACTTGATATTTATTGTTGCTTACAAATATTTGCACTGTAAAAAACAAAAAATAGTATATTTTAATTCACCTAATACAAGTACTATAGTACAATCTCTTTATCATAAAAGTTGAACTTACAAATGTAGAATTATGTACAAAAATCCCCTGCATTCAAAAATAAAACAATGTAAAACTTTAGAGCATACAAGTCCACGCAGTCCTACTTCTTATTCAGCCAATCACTCACACAAACAAGATTATTTAAATTTGCAGGAGATAATGCTGCCCACTTCTTGTTTACAATGTCACCTGAAAGTGAGAACAGGCGTTCACACGACACGGTTGTAGCTGGCATCGCAAGATATTTATGTGCCAGATGCACTAAAGATTCATATGTCCCTTCATGCTTCAACCACCATTTCAGGGGACAATGCGTCCATGCTGATGACCGGTTCTACTCGATAATGATCCACAGCAGTGTGGACTGATGCATATGCATTTTCATCATCTGAGTCAGATGCCCCCTGGAGAACGCCGATTTTCTTTTTTTGGTGGTTTGGGTTCTGTAGTTTCCGCATTGGAATGTTGCTCTTTTAAGATTTCTGAAAGCATGCTCCACACCTCGTCCCTCTCGGATTTTGGAAGGCACTTCAGATTCTTAAACCTTGGGTCAAGTGCTATAGCTATTTTTAGAAATCTCTCATTGGTACCTTCTTTATGTTTTGTCAAATCTGCAGTGAAAGTGTTCTTAAAACGAACATGTGCTGGGTCATCATCTGAGACTGCTATTACATGAAATTTATGATAGAATGCAGGTAAAAAAGAGCAGGAGAGACACAATTCTCCCCCAAGGTGTTCAGTCACAAATTTAAGTGACCCTTTTTTTTTAAATAACTTGTGTATCAGCATGGAAGCATGTCCTCTGGAATGGTGGCCGAAGCATACGAAAGTTTGACGTATTTGGCATGTAAATACCTTGCAATGCTGGCTACAAAAGTGCCATGCAAATGCCTGTTCTCATTTTCAGGTGACATAAGAAACGGGCAGCATTATCAACAGTAAATGTAAAAAAACTTGTTTCTCTTAGCACTTGGCTGAACAAGAAGTAGGACTGAGTGGACCTGTAGGCTCTAAAGCTTTACATGGTTTTGTTTTTGAATGCAGTTATGTGACAAAAAAAAAATCTACAGTTGTAAGCTGCACTTTCATGATAAAGACACTGCACAAAGTACTTGTCTGAGGTGAACTGAAAAATACTATTTCTTTTATCATTTTTATAGTGAAAATATTTGTAATAAAAATAAAGTGAGCACTGTACACTTTGTATTCTGTGTTGTAACTGAAATCAATATTTGAAAATGTAGAAAAACATCCAAAAATATTGAATACATTTCAAATGGTATTCTATTATTTAATGGTGCGATTAAAACTGCAATTAATTTTTTAATTGTGAAAAAAAAATTTGTAATCGCATGAGTTAACCGCAATTAATTGACAGCCCTAGAATAAACTTAACTTTGCTTTGATACTTGAAGGCAGCAGTTTGATGCTGACCAGTAGACTGGCTTGCTTTCCTGCTCTTCATAGATTATAAAGCCAGAAGGGACCACTGTGATCATCTAGTCTGACATCCTGCATAACCCAGGCCTTAGAATTCCCCAAAATAATTCTTGTTTGAAGTCAAGCGTATCTTAGAAAATAAAATTTAAAAAAAAATCAAATCTTAATTTAAAAATTGCAAGGGATGGAGAATCCACCATGATCCTTGGTGGACGGTTCTAGTGGTAAGTTACCCTCACTGTTAAAAAAAAACCACTTTATTTCTAGTCTGAATTTGTTTAGCCTCAACTTCTAGCCATTGGATCTCATTACATCTTTGTCTGCTAGATTGAAGACCCCATTATTAAATATGTACCCCTCTAGTCATTTATAGACTGATCAAGTCACCTCTTAACCTTTTCTATGTTATGCTAAATACATTGAGCTCCTTGAATCTACCACTATATAAGGAATGTTTTCCAATCTTTTAATCAATCATTTTCATGGCCCTTCTCAGGACCCTCTCCAATTTATCATTATTTATGAATTGTAGACACCAGAACTGGACACAGTGTGCCAGCAATGATCACACCAGTGCCAAATGTAGAGGTAAAATAACCTCTCTACTCCTACTCGAGATTCCCCTATTTATGCATCCAAAGATGGTATTAGCATCACACTGGGAGCACATTTTCAGCTGACTATTCATCATGATTCCCAAATCTTTTTCAGAGTCACTGCTCCCAGGATACAACAACCCCCACCCTCTAAGTATGACCTACATATTTTACATTTGGCCATGCTGAAACGCATATCATTTGCTTGTGCCCAACTTATCAAGCAAGGTAGGCTACTCCATATTAATGACCTAGATCACTTCATTATTTACCACTTCCGCAATCTGTGTCTCATCAATAAACTTTATCAGGGATGATTTTAAGTCCCCCCCCCCCCAACCTTTGATAAAAATGTTAAATAGCCTAGGGCCATGAACTGATCCTTGTGGGACCCCAATAGGAACACATCTGCTCAGAGATGGTTCCTCCTAGGAGAGGAGGATTCAGGGTAGGAACACCACCTTTTTCCCCTACCACCATAAATGGTGATCTCTATCTATCGAGATACTTACATGTCCTTCCACCCATCACTTTAAATACTTGGGAGATGGGCAGATACCAAATGAAGAAAAAAAACTCTTCCCTCCTCTCGCCCCAACTTCCAGGGCCCTCCCCCAATAAGAGAAAAGCTTGATTCGTTTATAGGTGTGTACCGGCTTCTACTTGTGTATTTCATTGCCCCCTCTCTCTGTCCTTAGTTATTTTATAGACTATTGCTAGGGCACTACCAAATTCATGACCATGAAAAACAAATCACAGACAGTGAAATCTGACCTCCCCTGTGAAATCTGCGGTCACCCGTGAAATCTGGGTAGTGTAGGGGAGAGGCAGGGCTGGGGGCTCTTATCATGTGCCCGTCTCCAGATGCTAGTCCCGGACAGGCTGGGGAGGGATGGGACTTCCTCTACCCCTGCAGCGGCCGCTTCCCAGGCCAGGTCAAACCTATTTCCAGGAACCTCCCCCGGCTGCAGATAGTTCAATGGCTGCTGGGTGGGAGCCCAGCTATGAAGGCACCGCCTGCAGCACAGAAGTAAGGGTGGCAATACCACGACCCACCTACAATAGCCTTGCAACCCCCCCTCTGACCCGCTTTTGGGTCGGGACCCCCACAGTTACAACACCGTGAAATTTCAGATGTAAATATGCACGCAATTTATGATTTTTAAAATCCTATGACCATGAAATTGATCAAAATGAACCATGAATTTGGTAGGGCCCTAGTTATTGCACCTTTCAGACAGCTCCAGGAGGACTGGGTGAGACCATGGAGCCAACAAGCCTGGTGTTTCCTCTCAATGACAGCAGCCACAGCTAAGCTCTTCAGAAGATGTAAAATTAACCCCACAATGAACCATTTTTGCCATGGGCCACCATGGTGAGGGAATCTATCCATTTAAGGTATTTATATGGCTCCCTTTATTTAAGTACCTTACAAATATTTAATGTATTAATCCTAACACCCTGGGAGTTAGGAAATTATAATTTGCATTCTACAGAAAGACTAAGGAACAGAGAGATTAAGTGACTTGCCCATGGTTACACAGGATATCCATGGCAGAGCAGGGAATTGATTCAAGTCCTATGGTAGTACCCTTGCCATTGACCCAGCCTTCCTATGATCTTTTTGTCAATTTCTTCCTGACCCCTGGTGGTGGTGATCTTATTCCATAAAGCATGAGGACAGAGAGCCCCTGTACATGTAACTGAGTCGTAAGTTTCAAAAGATAAGCATCTGCTGCTACACTAAGTTATTTATTTCCAGCAGGAATCTTCTTTTATGAACACTAAAACACTTCAACAATGAGGCACATCGGACAAGCCATTTGAAGCACCCTGTCAAAGCCCACTAGATGTCAGGCACCTCCTCTCACTGGCTCACTGCTGTGGAAGTCAGATTCATAAGGCCTGGCTCTGTGCAACCCTAAGAATAGCACTCATTCGCCACACAAAGGCTCTGCAACAGAGGCATCATTAGAACAATTACAATATCAGTAAAACAAAGCAGCTTAAGAATTTATTGCTGATGCTCTGCTCTGGAGTCTATGTCAACAGCAATAGAGTGATGGCACAAGCAGCTGGGATTCTCACTTTCTTTAAAGTAGGATGATTACAAAGTACACGTGTCAAATTTTGAGGTATTCATGGCCTAGAAAACTAGGGACAAATAAGTGAAGTGATATGTTACATCTTGTACCTCACAGGATTTGAGGCCTCTCAAGTCTAGGTGACTAGTTCTATACCACGCAAAGTCAGTAGTGACTAAAAAATTACCTTCCAACCGATGTGTGCTCGCCTAAGTGAAATGGGTTGGTGGTTTCAATGCACTTACTAGAGGAGAGGTCACAAATGCAATTCTTGCTGGTGTTTCAAGCGGATTAGATCAAAGCATGCTAGAGAGCCTTCCCCCCTCCCCCCCAGTCAGTTAGTGTGCGGTAATCTAGTAGATTTACACCCCAGCTTCCCACACATTAACTGTTCTTCTAAACAAGTCCTCAGAGACTGATCACCTCTCTTACATTTGATACACATTCAGGACAGAATGGAGGAAACCTGCATTGCTCCAACCCATAAATTAGCTATGGGCAGAGGACTTCATTCTTCAGGGCTGGAAAAACCACCACCTGTCACAAGCACAAAATGCCTTAAAAAAACCCATCAGTGCTTTAGATGACAGCATCCTTGCCTTTTTAAAAAAGGATGGCAAGCAAAAACAACAAAACCCATACAGTTTGTATGGGTACCTAATCCCAAAGGGCGCACACAAAGAATTGATGGTCCCAAAAGGATTCAGATACTACAAGCTGAATGTCATCTGATATGATGTTGAAATCAGTCTATGAAAATAAACATTTGACAGTATATTCAATGTTAATAACAATGCCTACAAATTATCCATGGACAGCAGGTTTCCTTGACATGCATGATCCATTCAGGAAAGCACGTCAGCCTCCCTCTAAATCCTGGTAAATAAAAACCCAATAAGATATAGAAACATCTTCCCTTGGAAACAGTGGGCATTAAAACACAAACAGCTGACCCAACAGCTACAGCTCAATATCCAACAACATACCAGGGGAACCAATATTAATGATCCAGAACACTACTGAGGGACTTACTTGATGGCTCAGGGGGATATGAAATGGAAGTGGGCATGATGGATTCTTAAATTGGTAGCCCACAAGCTGCCCATAAACAGATTACATCATTTTCAAAGATCATCAGTGGTACCTCTCACAAGCACTACATATATGTAAGAGGTTTAGCAAACAGCTACGTGAAGTACACATTCAATTATACAACATTTTGTTTAAGTCACCTCAGCATGCAACAGTCTACCGCATCATTCTGGAGATAGAGCCTACAGATCTCCCCATCTTTAAGTGTAATAATGGTGGTGGAGGAAGAGACAGTGTCACACAGTGAACTGATGGTGATCTGTCACGTAATGCTGACAGTCAATCAACAGTATTATTCCAGAGTTCTTCATGACTGCAGAGCTGAACTACCCTCCCTTTGCTCTGACACCCTGAAAATGCAGTCTACAGATCACTTACATAAGACCACTGGTATCAATACACCTACATTCATGTGTGCATTATTCTAATGCAGGGATTTCAAACTCAAATCACCAGGAGGGCCGCATGAGGACTAGTACGTTGGCCCGAGGGCCGCATCACCGAAACCTTTTCATACAATGATGCAAAAGTATAGCCAAAAATGAAAAAAAAATGAAGAGTAATATAGTATGCTATTAAAAGTCAATGTATTAACTTTTTAAAAACTGTAATGCGAAGAGGAGTTTTAATAAAATATAAACACCTCTAACTATTCCTTATGCGGTCAGTAACATGGATGATGATCTACACTAACAGTCTATCAACATAGCTATAATGTTAGGAACTTTTTAAAGTAACTATTCATACAAAATACGTTGCCACTTTTAACAAACATTCTTCCCAACTACTCACAGCAAAGAATCACACACGCTGAACTTCATACCTCAGACTGCTCGTCTAGTCCATGCAACCCCGCCCCGCCTCTTCCTACCCCTTCCCCGCCCCTTTTCCAACCCTTTCTCCAAAGTCCCTGCCCCAAATCCACCCCCTCCCTGCCCCTATTCCAACCCCTTCCCCAAATCCCCACCCTGGCCCTGATTATTCTCTGCCTCCTCCCCTGAGCGCACCACGTCCCTGCTCCTCCCACTCCCTCCTGGAAAGTTCTAAGTGCTGCCAAACAGCTGTTAGGCAGCAGAAAGCGCTGGGAGGCAGGCAGAGGAGCGGGGAGGCAAGCTTGGCTGCGGGTGGAGTTGGCACCTATGGTGGGCCGCAGGAAATAACTCTGTGGGCCGCATGTGGCCCACGTGTATGAGACCCCTGTTCTAATGTGTTAAAAAGACATGGTACAATAGTAGTATTTTACCTATGACAGGAGTCCCCACAATGTATTAGATGGCCAGATCCAATCACAGCACCCAAGATTGCTCCTTTAATGGCACTACAGCTGCACAATGCCGGGGAAATATTTTGCATAAAATGATTCAGCTTTGGTTCAAGTTATTTCACACACCTCAAATTTCAGTCCTCTGCGAGACGGACTAAATGTCTATTTTCACAGAAAAACATGCAAAATTTTGATATTCAAATATGAAATTTCCAATTTTGAGCTTCATCCTGTGAAAGGTCTCATTCAAATTTCAAAGGCACCTTGTGTTTGGAATAGCTCTGGGTTTTGCTTGAGAATGGGTTGATTTGCAGTGGAAAACAGGCATATCCCAATTTGCGGCGTGTGGTGAGAAAGGCCTATTTGCAACGTTGTGGTGAAATGTGAGAAATATTTTGCATAGTTACAACAGTCAATGTAATCATTTCATTGGCGAGGACAGGGCATGAAGCACTGACTGCAAGATCCATAAAACAGGCTGCACTGCAGAAGTCAATGGATAACATATGACCAAAATGAGGGAAAAGAATTCACTTACAGATGAAGTCAGGGTGGAGATCCTCTCACAACATCCATTTTTCCAGAGATCAGCATAATGGTGAGCCAATGGTCAACTAATCACAGGAACAATCATCACTGAGTATTTAATATTAAAGTACATCATTTCACATAAAGTTCATCTCTCATGATGCTGCTTCGGGAAGACTGCTGAGGTTCCTGTGACAGGTCAATGCTGAAGCAGCAGCTCATTGCATAGGCAAATCTAGCATGACTCATTTGAGTGAATTCGGGGGGCTGGAAGGGAGAGGATTTGCAATATCCCTCAGGATGGCAGTGTAATGTTTAAATCAAACCCTGACATTAAAAGAAGAGGTTACAGAGATTACACTGAGCTGAAAACAATCGTTAAGTTACTGCATTTTGTTCAAAGCTTAAAGCTAACCTCTTCACACTCTGTATAAAGGCTTAATGGATGGAGAGACTGGAAAAGCACTGACAGATTTCAATATTAAAACCATTATATAGTTATTGCTAGCTATATATAGCAAGTTTGTTGAATAGGTTGAAGCAACCTGAGAACACGATGCTAAGAGGCACTATTCTCCATGTGCACGTATTACTTGCCTCCACTTAAATTTAATATGAGCTGCATGCATGCACGCACACATGCACAGAGTAAAGAATTGTTTACCTGAACCAGCAGTTTTCAACCTTTTCCATAGAGAGCACCCATCCCCATCCCCATCCCCCCCCCCCCCCGAGCCAGAGCCCTCCTCCCAGAAGGACCTCCTGACACCTATTTGTGAGCTCCCTTGTTGAGAACCTAGGCCCTAAACAAGGCTAAAGATTAGGGCTCTCATAGCAGTTAACTCACATGATTAACTCAAAAAAATTAAAGTGTGATTAATCACATTTTTAATGGCACTGTTAAACAATAGAATACCAACTGAAATGTATTAAATATTTTTGGATTTTTTTCTACATTTTCAAATATATTGATTTCAATTACAACACAGAATACAAAGCATATAGTGCACACTTTGTATTATTTTTATTACAAGTATTTGCACTTGAAAAATAATAAACAAAAGAAAATCATATTGTTTAATTCACCTCATACAATACCATAATGCAATCTCTTTAACGGCAAAGTGCAACTTACATATGTAGATTTTTTTTTGTTACGTAACTCCATACATTCAACCATATATTTCAAGTTATAGCAACCAGTCTCGGATGATGACCCAGCACGTTGTTCGTTTTAAGAATGCTTTCACTGCAGATTTGACAAAACACAAAGAAGGTACCAATGTGAGATTTCTAAAAAACAGCTACAGAACTCGACCCAAGGTTTAAGAATCTGAAGTGTCTTCCAAAATCTGAGAGGGATGACATGTGGAACATGCTTTCAGAAGTCTTAAAAGAGCAACATTCCAATGTCAAAACTACAGAACCCGAACCACCAAAAAAAGAAAATCAACCTTCTGCTGGTGGCATCTGACTCAGAGGGGGAAAGTGAACATGCGTTGGTTTGCACTGCTTTGGATCGTTATCGAGCAGAACCCCTTATTAGCATGTACACATGTCCTTCGGAATGGTGGTTGAAGCATGAAGGGACCTATGAATCCTTAATGCATCTGGCATGTAAATATCTTGTGACGCTGGCTACAACAGTGCCATGTGAAAACCCATTCTCACTTTCAGGTGACATTGTAAACAAGAAAAGGGCAGCACTATTTCCTGCAAATGTAAACAAACTTTTTTGTTTGTTACTGACTGAACTAGAAGTAGGACTGAGTGGACTTGTAGGCTCAAAAGTTTTACATTGTTTTATTTTTGAATGCAGTTAATTTTGGTACATAATTCTACATCTGTAAGTTTAACTTTCATGATAAAGAGATTGTATTACAATACTTGTAGGAGATGAATTGAAAAATATATTTCATTTGTTTTTATAGCACAAATATTTGTAATAAAAAATAAATATAAAGTGAGCACTGTACACTTTGTGTTCTGTATTGTAATTGAAATCAATATATTTGAAAATGTAGAAAACATCCAAAAATATTTAAATAAATGGTATTCTATTATTGTTTAACAGTGCAATTAATCACGCGATTAGTTTTTTTAATCGCTTGACAGCCCTACTAAAGATCCTTTTAAAAGAGAAATGTGTCTTTAATTCAGATCTTGGATCAGGTGTCCATTCAAAGTATCATTGAAATTTCAGTTCCTGTTACTGTCAAAAGTCAGAAGGGATTTGTTTTCATAAGAGGACTGAACAAGCCTACATACATAGCCTACAAGACCACCTTATGGGTCTCCCTCTATAAAACCACCAGACCCCAGATTAAAAGAAAAATTCTGATCCTGCATTTTGACACCATGCCACAGATATTGTAACCCACAATAGATTGTACTGCTCTCCAGATGCAAATCTTAATGCACTTCTATAGCTTGTCCTCACCGCCCTATTTACAACCAGGTGGTCACCCACAAACAATACTGTCCTGCTGCAGCGTCAGTTATGCCTGCATATCTATGGCAGTAACTGAGAATTCACTCTATTCACCCAGCACTCTGAAGACCACAGATTTGGTTCATCTATGTGTTGTCATAGAAACCACAATGTGAATTCCTACCCATTAGATGTGTGTTGGTTATTTATCCATTCTCTATTCCTCCCCACCCCTAATAACCCACTCCACTTCCTCCCACACAAAGTATTTATTTTAAAAGTCTGATCCATTCTAATAAAATACACTTCCCGAAAAGATTACTTTTAGGGTACTTTAACAAGACTTGTCATATTGCTTATCCAATAGGGCACCTGCCTGAAGTAAGTGTCACAGTGATTTCCCTCCACCCATGGAAGGATGTTCCAGGTATGTGTGTACACAGATACAAATTCTCCTCTTTTGTTATCACAGTGTACCACAGGCATTTACAACTGACAAGCATCAAACTTCATTCTTTGGACGTGAAGAATCACACGACATTCCCAAATATCACTTTAGAGGCTCTACACAAATCCCGCACTTTATAAACACAAAGTGCAAACAAGCTACGTATATTTTGCGAAATGACAAAGCAATTTTAAAAATATTGCCAGAACCTGAGGTCCTGAACACATTTACTGCTATTTTCAAGAATTAAATCATTTATTTAAGGTAGGATAGCTTATCACCACAGCATCTTTTCTTCATAAGAGCCCCAGAAAGCCAGCAATTATGCAAGAGTAAGCTATCATGTTTCAGTGGAATGCAAATAATACAATGCAGGACCCTTCATCTCAAGTAGCCGATGCCACTGTCAGATAGTCAGGTTCAGTTTGTTTTATACTGACAAGACTAAGACTTTACAGATTAATTATAAATCAAAGCAACGCAGCTGTTTGTTTTAACAGCATACTTTTATTTTATTCCAGATTTTGAAGGTGCACTGCTTGAGCTAGACTCTGTTATTCTCATGCCAACTGCCCAGGTGTTCAAGTTTTTAAAAAAAGCCATTTACAGAATTATGTGAGATAAACCATTGCAAGCAAGGAATGAAATTGTAAACCAAGGTCTTGACCACTTGTTAGAGTTGTTATGGCACTTTTTCCAAGTTGGGCTGATAGCCACAGTGCCCTGGCCCAATACCAGTCTGGATAACGACACTGTGCTGACATATTCCTCCTGTAGTTTAAATTCAGTAATGCACGCTTCACATCCTGTTCTAACCAGCTGCATCTAAACAGATGTTTCACCCCAGAAATGGCTGATTTTTCAATGATTCCTATATAAAAGCTGTACAATCAGCAAAGTGTGTGTAATGAAAGGTTGTACAGAAATGTGTGTGTATAAATGGAGTGTTGTCTAACCACTAATGATACTCATCCACCCTGTACGTGTTTTATTGATCCACAGATCTACCATGACGCCCATGCATATGACAGATTAACTATATTACTTAGAACTCAAATGTCACTTTACATCTTCAGAATGCTTGGCAAACATTAACTGATTAACTCTCCTAATCACAGCTACCATGAAGTAGGCAGGCACCCTCCCTGTTTCTTTAAAACAGTCACAGAGGGGTTAAATGACTTGCCCAAAGCCACAGTGGAAGTTATTATCAAAGCCTGGAATCCTTGTCCCCCAATCCTATGCCTTAGTGCGTATGCTGATATAATTCCCTCAGACACAACTCTTCCAGAAAGCTATCCAGAGGGAACACAAGAATTACTATGGAAAGGGTTGTTTGCTGAAATCAACATCATTTTTACATCTGAGCTCTTGGGCTTCTTAGCTAGCCTTCAGGACTTCTATGAACAGGCTGTTCTGTCCCATTTACTCTTATTGTTTGAGCTATAGAACTTGGGAAAACAACTCGAGATGAAACATCTCAGGTGACTACATATTTAAGAGGGAAGGGAGCAAAATTGAATGAAATACTGGATTTTAAAATGTGTTTAGTTACAATACGCTAAAAGTGAGCCAAGTGCAATAGCTACAATAGCATGTTGCACTACCTTGAGCTAGACTCTGATGGATGGAGAAAGAACCAGATATGCCCACTAGCTATGCCTGCTCTTCTCACAATGTCTACTGGTCAATTGATAGTGCGCACTCTAGCCACACAGAACAGCAAAAGGGGATCGGGGGAGGGACCCTAATTTTCAAGGAATCGCATTGTCCCTCAGTTCAAACAAACCTGGGAACTGGGGAAAAGCTCTCCACTGTAAATTAATTCATTTAGTACAATATCTATAAGTGGTTCAAAGATAAGAGGCCCATCTTTGAAAGGTATGAATGCGTAGATGCTCAACCAAGGAAGTGTGATGGGGGATGCCTCCTTTAGGTCTAAGGGAAAGGATGTCCAAGAAGCAACTAAAAACCAAATGAGACCATGGTGTTTACAACATGGCTTACTGCTGCGCTTCTCTTTAACACAGACTAATAGGCCCTGCGTGTCTCAATGGTTCATACATTCATAGATACTGAGGTCAGAAGGGACCATTATGATCATCTAGTCTGACCTGCACAACGCAGGCCACAGAATCTCACCCAACCACTCCTGCAATATCCGTGCTCTGTGTTATAAAGTGGAATATTTCATGGCATATGTAGTGGAATATCTTATGCCAAAGTCTGAGAATAGAAGGGAAAATCAGCCACAAAGAAGTCTTTGGTTTTGCCATTAGTTTTCTATTTTAAGGTATTTCATATGAAAAGAGACATGTTGGCACTCTCTCTCTCTCTGGCAAAGTTAATTTATACTAAAACAAAGAACCTATCAGTCTTAATTATATTTTTGATGAATTACAAACTAATCATATACATCTACAGTTCATCTTGAACCTAGTTGAGCTGCGTGGCAGGACGTTTAGTCCCCATAAACTACACTTTATTATTAAACATATGGGAAGCTGCTGTCTACTCTAGTTATATTTAGATTACACTTCAAGGTGCCATTATCTTTGAGTTGGGCAGTCTTGTCATGCATAGTTTAGGGAGTCAGTGTCACACAGTCCATGGGATATAGACCATTTGGAATTACTTGGGAAAAGGGGACATCAAATTTGTAGTAGGAAGGGATTGGGACATGTAGCTAGCCCTCTGCTAAAAACAGGGAGCATGGCCTGCTATCCCCGGGTAGGGAAAGTTGTGCTCTCTCATCTGCCCCCATCCCCAGTGCAGCTCCCTCGTTTGTTTATGCATACTTTAAGGGTTGCATCAAAGGATATATGGCAAAGGCACCTGAACTGAAACAGCAGCCCTTCCCCTCACCACCGTCACCAAAAAACATGCAAAACTGCTGCAGTGAAGGGTGACCCAAAAATGTCACCTTCTAGAGCTTTCAAAGCTTGTGTGTCCACTAATGCAAAAGTGTATCTGTGCGTGTCACAGAAAGATATTCTTCACACACACCCATCAGAACTATTTAAGACTTGAATCAATGCGAAGAACCAAGAATATTTTCTCTAATGAAAGAGAGAAAGGAGAGAACTGAGTGGCTTCAAATTTACCAATCCAGGCAACCTCTGCTCGCTGCACACTTGGGTAGTTAAAATATTCTCTCAGTTCACTCGAGGCCTCCATCATTCAGCAAATGAAGACCACCTAATAAGTGCCAGCTACTTCAAGGCACTCTTGTTGAGGGGCAAATGAAAGGTTTTCACTGAATAGGTTAGTGACAGGGAGGAACTTCTGCTCTGTTTAAAAACTACCAATGAATGAATGGGAGACTGAGCGGATGAATGAGCAAGTGAATAAATTAATACACTTTGACATTGGAAATCAGTGGATGTGAGTTTTAATGAGTAATATATGCAGAAAAAAGGGAAACTCCAATGGATTTAGAACATTTTGGCCAAACAAAATATTTTCTTTAAAAATAATCTCAGCACCTCCTGCTGTCTCTTTATACTTAGTGTTAATAAGGTTGGGCTCACCATTTCAATGTGCTTATTCTAGTAATAATGATAACCTTAAAAAATTATTGGTAGACTCTTTTTCAAGTGTTACTGTATCCACATGAAGCAAAGAATGCAGGGAACTGAGGCGAGGACAGAAGAAAAGGAAATATCACCACTCATGGGGGTGGGGAGGAACGTGACCTGGACCACATTCCCAGCACTAGGACAGAACTCCTCCCCTCCAACCTGAGGCAAGCGTAGCCTCCGTGGCTTCCTGCAGATTTATAATGGTAGGGATATACATAAAGCAACATAAAAAATCCACCACCACTACTCACAAATCCTCACTGTGTTCCCTCAGTCCCTACCACAGGAATCACCCATGTTCTTCTGCAGGCAGAGCTTCTCTGTACCCCCAGCAGTTGCTTCTTACTGAGCAGGGTAAGGAGAATAAAGCAACTGCTTTTACAGTTTGTCTTCCCAGGCAAGCTTGTTACCACCTCACCTCACAATGCGACACTCCAGATCTCAACAATACGAAATCAGTCTAAAATGATATTCAGGAGGTTTTCCTGCCTCCAACAAGCAAGGCTTATGGGAATACTGCACAAAAACTGGGGCAGGTGGGAAACCCTGAGTGCAAGCCCAAAAGACAATGTGTAGGTGATATGGAAGCCAGGTAACATCTGGCATTTTCATGGCCAAGCATGGCCACTTGTATCTTTTTTTTTTTTTTCCCCCTGAGAGCAAACACTTAAAAAAAAACAAAAACAAAAAAACCCCCCAGCATCTTTTATAAGCAAATCAAGATACTCAATAGAATGCATTTTTTTTTTTTGTGATGACTCTCGGCTTGAAACTGTTCCCCTGCATGTGACAGCTCTGCAAATGGAAACTGGGAGGCAGCAGCATAAACATCAGGGGCAAAGGACACACCTGAAGCTGCACTTTACTTTCCTATACAGACGGGCTCACAAAATTGATGTTAGCTAAATCTGTGCTTGAAACAGGACTGAGTCAAGTCAGTAAGCAAACACACTTTAAGCACATTACAAGCAGTGATAAAACGTGATTTAAAGCCATGACAAATGCACCAAAAAAGCGTCTTTGGAAAAAATGTTACACCCCCTTCCCCGCCCCGCCCCCACCCAATCTGTTCCCTGAACATCTGCCTAATTCCTGGGAACTAAGATGCAGGTTTAACTTCCTGAAATCTTTCAGATGGGTTTGAAAGTGCTGAGGGAAATAAATGCCTTGAGCGGCTTTCACAGCCTCCACAGGTAACACAAGCCTCTCATACACAGTGTCCAGCCACAAGATGGAGTTCTTCCAATTCCAACAAGGAACGGTCACATACAGGCAAAGAAGTTATTGTATCAAATCATCTCTCAATGTGGCCAGCATTCATAATTAAGTTAAATCCATGCACCCAAGCCCCACTGATATAAATGTTGGTAACCACGGGCTGCCTGCTTCCTCAAGTTTGTTGAACTTGCTTCCAGAGTTTTTTGTGGGGCAGGACAGGACCGGAACCTAAAGACCACATAGAATCATAGAATATCAGGGATGGAAGGGACCTCAGGAGGTCATCTAGTCCAACCCCCTGCTCAAAGCAGGACCAATCCCCAATTTTTGCCCCAGATCCCTAAATGGCCTTCTTAAGGATTGAACTCACAACCCTGGATTTAGCAGGCCAATGCTCAAACCACTGAGCATGCTGCAAGCATCAGTTTAATCACTGAAAACGCACAAACATTGGAGTAGACTCTGTGAGAGAGGGTTAGAGTTTAGGAATTACAAGAACCAGTAACAACAGAAAGTTTCATAAATTCAACGTGGGCCAGCAGACAGGGCACTGGAACAGGAATCAGGAGACCTTGCTCAGTCACTGACCTGATGCATGACCTAAAGTAAGTGACATCTCTGTGCCCCAGCGTCTCCATCCCTGAATGGAAAAGTGATTGAAGATCTAGGGGTGAAGAGTGGTAGTTTACAATGAATAGCGTTATTAAATTAAAACATATTCAACTTAAACGTCTCCCTGGAATCTTGTGAAACGAAGCAAAAAAGCACTGTGCTAGTACAGAGGTGATGAGAAGCAGAGGAGGGAAACTGAATAGTCCAGGCTTCGCTATCTTGAATGAGTCGCATACAAAATAGTAGAAGCAAATACAGTGTTTCAAAACCCTCTGTTGCAATAATCTAATGTTACTAGTGACACAAGGAGGGATCGTCTTCAAAAACACACTCGTTTTCCCTTGATAGCGTCCCCGGAAAATTAACCATTGTCAAGATACATTTGGCACTACTGCCACCGTCTTTTTAGAGCAATTAGGACCTTCCTACAAGGGCAAGTAATTCAGTCAGCTTTAATAAAACCTCTGGACAGTGACTGGCTCAGGCAACCCGCATAAAAACACAATGTAGGGGTGGTTTAATGGTGCAGAATAAGGATGGAGTTTTTATTTAATGTAGGGCACAAATTAAATGGACATGGTAGATACATAGTATTGTTACAGAAACAGAGAAAGCACACTGGAGACTGGTGCAGTGAAATGTGCTCTTTAATCTCTGCATCAATCTTTGCCCACAAGTGATCAGATAAACCCACTCTCGTTCAGGCTGGGGGAGATCGGTGGGGTCAGACTTAGGGAATTCCGATCCGCACACAGAACAGAAGGGAGATGTACGTAAAGACTTGCTCTAACATACTTGACGTAAATGGCCAGTACTACAGAACTCTAAGAAGCACAGACTCCACGGAGGAAAGGAAATATTTAAATCAGTCCAAAGCTGTATAAATTTTAGAGGAAAATGAGATGTCAGAATATGGAAACTTATTAATAACATCTCTTAGAAGGTAGAATAATCTCCCAAAGGATTTAGTGGAATCCCCATTACCTGAGGCACTGACATTTAGCTTGGGCAAAGCACTAGAGAATAGTATCCTATGGGGAATGATGCTGAATTGACAGGAAATGGACTAGAGATTTCACAAGTCATTCCCAGCCCTAATTTTTATGATTCTGTATATCCTCAGGAATTAAAACATGAAAAACTGAGTGGCTGCTACTTAAACAAGCCTCCTTCAAAACAGGACATCAAAGCTTAAAAAAAAAAATCTTTACATGTCTTCTGTTTGCATTGTATAACGTTTAGAAACCTTGCATCCAGTTTGCATTAATTCTTCAATCTGCAGCCCTGAATTTTCTGTCTTGTTTTTACTTTTTGAAAAACACAGGCACTTCTGAAAATCCTACCCTAAATGATTTAGGGACACAAGTCATAGAACAGACGTCCCACAGATATTTAATAGGTCCTTTCGAAGTCCCACCAGTAGTAACTTCATTTGTACCCCTAGATCCATGCAGAGAAGGGACACGCTATGCAGATCTCCCACAGCCCTATACAGAAGGGAGGTTCAGTTGTTTGTGGCACCACTTCCTATCCCTCTAGATGCTTCTTTGTAGAGTCTGGGTGGAGGGGATGAAAATTCGGAATGACAGAGGACAAATGACAAAGCTGGAGGGCAAGAATGCACGCGGTCTTCCCTCCAGTCCCTTGGTAATTCCCTAGGACAAGACAAGACATCTTAGGGGTATAGTTCCAGAGGCATCTGGAGACCGTGGCAGCTCTCTCTCCGGTGGAGCTGTGCAGCTAGGGAACTGGAAAAGGGGAAATCACCAGGGGCTAGGGCTGGTACCGAGACACAGCCCCACCAGTTTAGGGGAAAGACTTTGCAACTTTTACTCAGATTTTCCAGAACTAGATCGCTATGCCAGTACCTGTTCAAACTTCCACTGCCAGCAGATGTTTTAATTCAGTAACTCCTTTCAAGGCCCTCTTCTCCCCTATCTTTGTTTGGTTCTGGTGTCATACAGGAAGACACTGCTGCCAAAGCACAACCCTAATGTCAAAAGCATCAGGAAGCTATTCCCACCAAGTTAACCACATATACAGAATCACCAGCAATGCTGGAATCACCCATGACACATATAGTAAATCAAGATAGTAAAACATACGGTGCACAGATCATGCAGTAAAGTATGCAGAGAGGAAACTCCTGCTGAGACAGGTTTAGCACGGCTGGGTCAGAGAGAGATTCTTAGGCTCACCTGATCAGGATTTGCAAGCAGCAGCTTTAAGGTCTTGAAATTTGAGTCTCTGCTGAGAGGAGATAAAGGATACACACACAGCCCAATTCTAGCCAATGGCTATGAGTTCAGATAATTGGGCATGACTTCTAGTGTCCAGCCACCAGGTGGCATTCAGACAAGAGTCGAGAGACCATGGCCGCTAACAGGAAGTTGTATGGGGTGATTTGATTTGAGTGTTCTCCACATCTGTTATTTGGGGAAAAATAAATAGATTCTGCCACATGCATTTTTTTTTTAACCCAGACCACTTACCCCCTTAGTGATGCTACTTAAGTGTAGGAGTAATGATGTATGAGTAGGAGAGCCCTAGTTTAGCTGCATACAGAACAAACTCTGGAAGTGGCTGCTTTGAGCACTGTGCATATAGAGGGCCTGTTTTAGTATTTCCAGGAAAGAGAAAAAATAGGTGAAGAGAGCATAAAACAGGAACTAGGAAAGAAAATGAAATAAGATAGGAAACAGTCAATGAAGGTATGAGGAAAAGACACACCATGGCTTATTATAAGAAAAAAGAAGTGGAGTGAAACTAGGAATGAAAAAGTAACAAAAGTAAGCGAGGCAAGCCTTCGACTCAGTTTTCCTTCTATTAATTTTTTAAATATGCAGAAGCCAAAAACTTTATAAATTAATCACGCTGTTTCTCCTACATGCTGGGAAGGAAAAAAGGCAGAGATTATTGTGTCTATTTTTCATTACTTGGGAGGTGCATGCTCAGATACTTCAGTGATAATGGGAGAACCTAAACAGATAGATAGACTTGTCAGTTGATTTATTTAGACATGCAGTTTTTGAGCTATTTCGCTGACTCAACAGTTGTTGAAGTACTAATCCGTGAATACGTAATGAACATGCAGCAGGGAAATTTATCAAACAATATATTCAAAGTATCCTGGGACTGTTTTCCTTCATTATTTACCCCTTACAATATCCCCTTCTCCCCAAAATATACAGTAACCTTAAACGTCTTATGCAGTTTCCACAGCATGCATCCGATGAAGTGAGCTGTAGCTCACGAAAGCTTATGCTCAAATAAATTGGTTAGTCTCTAAGGTGCCACAAGTACTCCTTTTCTTTTTAGTAAACTTTCCGTGAAGGAGGAACATTGTCAGGGCACTGGTAGAAAAGTAACAAATAGGGCAAAAGTCTTCCTTGGTTTTCTCTGGGAAATTAATTACTATAAATGCACAGGATTTTCCATGTTGCTTGGTTTCCTTTGTTAGGCTACATTACCCCTCACAACAGCTTGCAAAGGCATCGTGCTGCGTTCTTGCTCCACCGCAGATGCTGGCGAGAACACTTCAGTGTGTTTTCTCAAGCATCTCTACCCAAAGAATTCCCTTATTTAAAGAATCTTGAATTATATCCAGTTTGGCTGGGAAACTTCTCTGGATATTTTCATGTAATTACCAAACACAGCTAAAGATCAATCTCACAGTGTCACTGTCTAATCATCTCCTGTCTAGAATTCATAAGCTGACACCAGGAGTAAGGAAAGACTGAAAGAGGGGAAGCTTCCAACACTGTCTTGTGCAGGTGTTACATCAGTCAGTTATTTCGCTTGATGAGTTCTATGCAATGGGCAAGAAGCTGGACTTGAAAGCATAGGCCTAGAGGATACTGCAGTTATCCACCAGAAAGCAGACTGTCTTCTAGTTGGTACAGGTCAAAGGACACAATATCGTGACCCTTCTACTGTGCGATAGCAGTAAAATGGGCTGTCTGGGTTACAAGTAGGGGACCCTTTCAAAATAAAGAGAATGTTTGGCTTGAGCCCCCACCTAGAACCTTAATTTATATACACATTCTAACTACTTGAACATAAAGCTCATGTCCTCTTTTATAGTGTTCCTTTCCCCACTCATCAGGCAGACACAAGAGACCTTGGAAATACAACTCTATTTGGAAAAAGACAAATATCAAGTACTAAAATGAAATTAAGAAAAAACAAAAAACCCATATGCAAGGTATAGCAGAACCCAGAGTCTGTTACTCACTGGCTGGCTTGCTGGAAACTCAAAATTCTTGCTTCAAGCAAAAAACTTTACCTATAGCTCCAAATCCAGCCTAATTCTGTAGTGGTCAGATTGGTGCAGGGTCTCCCTATCAGCTTGCACAGTCTGCTATAAACTGCTCTGGTCCACTGCAGTTAGCTCTGGTCCTTCAGTCCAATCCACCAACTCTGCTCCAGACTGAATCAGCTCCAATGGGATGTCGGAATCAACTTCCAATGGAGTTGGACACTCTGGATTGGAATTTAATAAACCTTCTTATGGACAACAGAAATTCCCAATAATGCCACTTCACGAGACTATCCTGGAGTGAGTGAAAAATAAGCAAATTAAAATTGCCTACAGGCGAGTCTCTGCAGTTCTCTCTCTTCACCTACAGGGAGCCCTGTATCTTTTTCCTGCAGCACCCCTAGTTCTGGGGCTTCTAGCATTACTGGTGCCCTATACATTACACTGGCTCCCCATTCAATTCCAGGTACAGCCCTCTATCTCTGAAGCCCTTTAGCTTCAGCCAATGCATTTATTTCAGAAATAGTCTGGCCCTCTATGACAGTTAACGGGGACACAAACACTAGCAGCCTTAAGTGGTCAAATTCTCATGGGCTCAGAGAGGGGTTCTCTAGAGAAAACGGACAGCTCTAGACCTCTCCATCGTAACAGGTCAGGATGAGCCTAGGAGTGAAACTGCAAGCTACTCCAACAGGTTTTCCCACAACATGTGTTTCAGGAAGGCCTGGCACTGGTCTCCTGGACAACCTCTAAAAAGAGGCTGATGTTAACCAGTTACTCAGCATCTATAAGGTTCAAGGAAACAACAATCTATGAATAAAGTTGAACAATCTGGTATAAACAAGTTTGATTCTCTATAGGTTCAGCAGAGCTCAGTGCATTCATAGACTCACAGACTCACTAACATCTGCCAAAGGCACAATCTCAAATCCCTTAGTATATGTCCGCCTTTTTTAGAAACGTGTTGTGTTCATTGAGATATAGTGCTGATGGCACTGCCATAAGCTGGGGACAACATGGGCAGCGACTGTTCAAACTTCTCCTCCAGAGCTCATTTCTGAACTACATCCTCCTCTTCTAATCCAGACCTAGGCCCGACACAGATCTGTAGGTGCATGTCAATGCAATATGCAAAATTAATAATGGCAAGGAACACTTTATTTTCCAATATGATTGTAAAGCAATTTGAAATCCTCCCAATACCCTAGAAGTATGTAGTTTAATATGAGTGGCAGAAACAGGTGTAGAACCCAGGAGGTCCTAGACTTTTTTATGCTCAGTGCTCTAGACTACGTTGCTATCATATGCTGCTATTCCAATTCTTGGCCCATTTTGAGCAAATACACTCCAAACAACAGTAGGGCCACTGCATAATGAGGACTTCCACACATACTGCCTCACACCTACCCAGCCCTTCCCCAAGCAGAAAAATACAATACATACATTGTGACCTCAGTCTTGTTTGACCACAGATCTCTTGAGACAAAAAGCACTACTTCTTTAAGCCACCTACAGTCCTCCCTCTTTGCTCTCCAGGTTTTACTGTTTAGAGACTCCAAATAAATGGAAAATTAATTATTTAGTTTCTAATTCCCATTTCATGTTGATGTTTATTTAATTGCAAGCCATATAACTGCTTTATGTTTTTAACATCCCTCATAAATATGTATTTTGTTTTTTAAATACAATTCTTTATATCAAATTAGCATAGACTCCCTGGTAACGTGACATGGGAGTATGAGTTGCCTTTGCAAGCCAGGGAACACCACACAGATCCAAGGACTCAGAGCTCCTTAACCATTATGTTCAGTAGCCTTTGGGAAAGTCTAGTGTGCTGCTTCTCTGTGTGTGTGAGAGAGAAAGAGGTCCCAAATGCATAGCAGGAGCAGCCCAAATTAAATGGAAGAGGCAAAGAGAGCTAAGATTTGATGAGCCCCATCTTTGACAGATTTATAGCTTTGTTGTAAATACTTGAATGGGGATGAACCTTGGCAGAACTTAAGTCTGGGATCAAACTTGTTGTTGTTGTTGTTAATAATTTGTTTGGTTATCGAGTTACATCTGCTAGTTTTAGATGAGGCTGTATGAAATACCTTTCCCTGGCACTTCAATTAGTAACTGGCTCTGGTTTTAGAATCACCCCTGCAGTGATGTATGCTCCTCAGAACAGAAAACATTGGTATAGTAACTTAAGAATGACCTGCATGTAAAAAGACAAATCCCAAAATCCTATTTGCGTCGGCTGAAGAAAGCTAAACATTACTGCTAACCTGACTCAAAGGAGAATTCAGAAGGTGCAGGGGGAGTGAAGAGGTAATTCACCATTTAAAGACTGGTCAACATACATTTTGCGTACTGGTATAACTATCTTGGGTTAGGAGAGAGAGGTTTTGTTTGTTTTTAACCAAAATACTTACACCAATACATCCTGCCACTTCCTGCATGTAGTCAAATCAGTATAGCTCATTTCCCCCCATTCCCTTATGGGAATAAGCTCTGCTGACACAAGGAAACTTTATAACAGTAGAACTGCATCCATACCAGGGAGCCATAGCACTTTAACTCTACCAATGCAGTTAAAGCAGCACAACTCCACTACTCTAAGGGCCTGTCTACACAGAAGCTGCATCAGCTTTAATTTAAATCAGTTTAGTTAAACTGGTGCAAGCTGTGGACCATATATTAATTTAAAATTGGTTCTATCAACTCAACTTGTGCCTGTAAATTTACAGACACAAGTTAAATTGATAAGCCAGCTTTAGAAATTTCCCCACATGTGCATTTAATTAAAATCTGTATCAAATCACAACTTTAATTGAACCAGGACAACGTTGAGTTTAAACCAGGAGTAAACTCCTTCCCCAGCTTCCACTTTTTGGATCCCTATCAGCAGACTAAATTTGACAGGATTCTTGACAGCTGTACTGCTGCCCACTGGGTTCTGATTATCAGTAGTAAAATCAAGTGCGTAAAATTTCACTCTGCTGCTGTTTGATGAAAATATGAACAGCAGCAAAAGAAATGGAGCTCTCTGTCTGGACTGAGCAAGACACCAAATTGATTCATACATGGCTCACTTTTGAAGCATTATCTTAGTAATCATAAGAGAAGTACTTTTTTTTTTTTTTTTAAACGGAGCCTTGAAAATGATGGCTGAGCTACCCCCCATGGACACACTCCTCTTGCCAACAGCAAGTGGATTTTTGAAGCACTGATGATGAAGACTTGCAGAAAAGCAACCACAATTTATTTATATGCAAACACTGTGCTCTCATAAATCTACAGGGATCATCTGGATCAAGATGCTCTGTTCTGCCTTCTGGAATCAACTCTGTTCTACAGCAAATCAAAATTAACCTTATTTGTGCCTTCAATAGCTGGACTCATTCCAATATAATATAAAGACTGAGGCATGCGCTTACTGCTCTCCTGCAGGAGTCATTTTCACAATCAAATTATAACGATCCCCAAGAAAAGTTACTGCAGTTTAATGAGCCATGACTCTCATACATTTCAAACACCTTCACACTGTTGAAGATCCTGAAAGGGCACCTCATAGGGATCATTTTATCTAGGACAGTGCAAGAGAGAACTTAATGAATCATGAGGATGATGGGAAAAATTCTTTTATTTTAAACCATAGGAAGACAAGCCTTTGACATCTGACCACCTGGTTCTGGAAACTGGAATTACATATAGGAAATACTATATTCATGTAATCATATCTTCAAACTGTAATTATGTATAAGTGTCACTAAAGAGATGCAGTTAAAATACCTAGAAAAAAATTGTTCGAATTTATATTTTACTTCTGCCTGATAAGAAATATACCATTTACAATCTGAATCCCCAGCTCCCATGATTACCCATTAATCTAAAGGAGAAGTATCAATACCTAATTGGGTACGGGGTTACTATTTCCTGTCCTTAAGCCAGTTACAAAAATAGTACCATTATTTCAGCCCTGACTGCAAAATCGATCACTGCACCTGAGAAAAAGTTCCATAATGCACTAATGCAAATCATTTTCAACATTGCATAGATTAAAAGCCATTGACAATATTTCATTTTCAGTATATTTAGTGCTGGGAAAAGGCCTGAACTAACAGCCTGAGGAATTAAATCGGTCTACAGAACAAGTCCAGCAGGGACAGCAGCAATGGAACCTTCCCACCCCCAGAGGAATTCAACGGTACTTCATTTACCCTTGTTCTCTCAGCTAAAACTGCTGGCAAAGATTGCAGCTATTTTTGTGATGTCTCCTCCTGAACAAACAAAAAAACCACCCTCCTGTCGAAGTGTGGGGGAGAGAAGTACCTGCTTGCTAGCACACTCTCTCTCTAAATAAATAAATACACAGAGAGAGAGAGAGAGAGATAAACCATTACTAAGTACTATAATACACTAACTACAAAAGCTAAGAAGGCACAGTGGAGGCAAAAAAAACCCTCAACTCAGACAACTAGCTCAGTCTCCATCTCAAACCAGGGAGGTTAAGAAGGAACTGAGGACAATTAGTCAGTGCTATATAGCAGAGGTGGCCAAACTGCGACCCTCTATGGTTAAAGTTAGGCTCTCAGAGTCCACCCACCCCCTCCACCTACCAGATGGGTGTGTGTGTGTGTGGGGGGGGGGAGGTTTGAGGCTTCTGCCCTGGGGTGGGGCTGGTGGGGCTAGGGGCTTCTGCCCAGCAGGGAGGGGGGCTTGGAGCTTCAGCACAAGGAGGTGCCTGCGAGGGCTTGGCAATTCTGCCCCACAGGAGACACCTGCCAGCGTTTCAGGCCCACGCCCCAGCAGGCACCTCCTCCAGGGCAGAAGCCCCTAGTCCCACCAGCCCCACCCCAGGGTTAAAGCCCCAAGTCCCAGCAGGCACCTCCTCCGAGGCTGAAATCCTGAGTCCCAGCAGGCGTTCCCGGCTCTCAAACTTCTGAAGATTATCCTATGTGGCTTGGAGGGTCAGTGAGTTTGGACACCCCTGCTATACAGCAACGGCATACAGCATGAGGTGGAGTAACACACATGCACAGGCCGAACGGATGCTGCTATGAAAAATCTTCAAATGAAGACGCAGGAGACACAAGCGCACCTAGAGTGGGGCACCCACAGGGACACTACTCTAAGAACCGATTTTACACTAAATGAGCCATCATCCAATGTAAACTGCTTTCAGTTTCCACTCACCAGAACTCGATTTAAACAGGTGAGCTTGGTGAAAATGCTGTATATCCCATAAGTAAGCTCCTTCGTTTTCAGTTTAAACCGATTTTTACCCAAAAATCTCCGGGTTTTACAAAAAGTATTATTCATTTTTTTCCAATTTTCACCCTACTTTTGTATCATTCAAATATATAAAAAAAATTTAATTTATTTCATTAGGAAAATACAATACATTGCATCAGATTTATGTATAATAATTAAGGCTATGATTTTGTCATGGATATTTTTAGTAAAAGTCAGGGACAGGCAATAAACAAAAAGTCACGGAAGCAGGGTCCTGCCCCTGACTTTTACTAAAAACATCCCTGACAAAATGGGGAGAGGAGGATCCAGCACCCCCACACCCCCACTGGGTAGGAGCTGCATGGACCCCATTGCCCAGTGGCTGGGAGACATTCCCCCCCAACCCAACCCTGCAGGACTAGAGCTGGAGGGTCCCCCCCGACCCTGTGGAGCTGGGAGCAGCGGGGAGCCCGCCAGCAGCGGAGTCTGGGGAGCTGTGCAGGGTCCCCCGGCCACTGAGCAGCTCTGGGGTCCCTCTGCTGCCACCATCTGGGAGCTGTGTGGGGAGCCAGCTGCTCATGGCAGCAGGGGAGCTGTAGGGAGGCCCCTGCCAGCGGCTGAGTAGCTCCAGGGTCCCTCTGCCACCAGCAGCTGGGAGCTGTGTCGCTGTAGGGGGGGAGCCCCTGCCAGCAGCAGCAGCCGGGCAGCTCAGGGGTCGCTACCGACGGCCAGTCAGTTGCGGGGTTCCCGTTGCCCACGGGAGGGGCCCTCACAGCCCACAGAGGCTGGGCTGCTGCAGATTCCCGAACGTCATGGAGGTCGCTGGAAGTCACAGCCGTAATCACCGTCACATAATCTTAGCCTTAATTTTGATAATACATTAGCCTGTGTGTATATGCAAAGCCGCTAGTTGAAGTACAGTTATGTATTAGTTTAGAAGATACACACAATAAAACAAACAGGCACACACACAAGCTCTGAAGTGTGTGTGTATCTGAATGTACTGATGAAGCTCACACCTACCTGTGACAGGTTGGGTCACAGAAACTCCCTCAAGACTGCCACTAGATGTGCTGGGACACCACTGAGAACCACCCTGACAGAGAAGGCTTCCCTCCACTCCTGTCTTGCTGAGCTAGTCCGCTACAGCACAGATGAAGACGTTGGGCCACACCCCCACTACAGTTGACAGAAACTAAGAATCACTTAGCCCAGGAGCTTCTCAGTTAACAGGGACTTTCCCAGCACCCAGTATTCAGTCATTCTGAGAGCCTAAATCCCAAATAAATCCATTTTACTCTGTATAAAGCTTATACAGGGTTAACTCATAAATTGTCCACCCTCTATGACACTGATAGAGAGATATGCACAGCTGTTTGCTCCCCCAGGTATTAGTCACTAACTCCGGGTTCAATAATATGCAGAAGTGATTTTATTAAGTATAAAAAGTAGAATTTAAGGGATTCCAAGTAATAACAGACGGAACAAAGAAGTTACCAAGCAAAATGAAACAAAACACACAAGTCTAAGCCTAATACATTAAAAAATTGCATCCAAGTAAGTCTCACCCTTAGAGACATTCCAATAAGCTTCTTTCACAGACTGGACTCCTTCCTAGTTTGGGTCCAGCAATCACTTCACACCCCCGTAGTTATTGTCCTTTGTTCCAGTTTCTTTCTGGCATCTCTTGGGGGTGGAGAGGCCATCTCTTAGCCAGCTGAAGAAAAAATGGAGGGGTTTCCAGGGCCTTTTATAGTCTCTCTCTTGCGGGTGGAAACCCCTTTGTTCTCCTATGCAAAATCACAGCAACAAGACGGAGTTTGTAGCCACCTGGGCAAGTCACATGTCCATGAATGATTCAGCTTTTTGCAGGCCTACACCATTGTTTACATATTAGTTTGAACGTTCCCAGGAAAGCTCAGATGTGGACTGGCATCTCCCAAAGTCCACTGTCAGTTAAGTGTTTCTTGATTGGGCACTTACTGAGAATAATCCTTTCTCAAGAAGCTGATCTGAGGCTACTTAGAATCAAACACATTGAGATACAAGTACATAGCCAATATTCATAACTTCAAATACAAAAATGATACACACAGACAGACAGCATGTCACAGACACCTCACTTGACCTCCCCTGCAGAAGACATGGTGCAACCATAGGACCCTGGTTGCAACAATGATCTATATGGTCACCGTTCATGTCACATCTGATGAAGTGGGTTCTAGCCCACAAAAGCTTATGCCCAAATAAATCTATTAGTCTCTCAGCTGCCACAAGGACTCCTCATTGTTTTTGCTGATACAAGACTAACACAGCTGCCACTCTGAAACACGTCAATAACGTCACCTACCATGTACACATTTAATGCTGTTAGCAGAGAACAGTTTAAAGATCTGACACCCCTAAAATGGAAAGATAACGAAAACCTGTACCAGAATACATTTCAGAACACAAGGAAGTATTTGGAAGTTTAAAAAAAAAAAAAAACAGGAGAAAAGGATGAAGTTGAGTGTTTGCACTGCAAATGGTGGGGTTCCATTATTAAATGTTAATATTCATAGGCTAATAGTTCTAAGTCTACAACAGTAAACTGCTTATTCAAATGAAAAGTTTTATTTGGGGAATAGAGATGCATTGTTTTCTTAAACTCAGAGGTGGCAGAGTGTTTTGAGTTCTGTTTTAGTTCTGCAGCAAACCACATTAACAGAACTCAAAGCATTATTCTGCTGAATTACTTTCCTCCCCATCTTTCCGTCCACCAAAATAAACCCTGACATTTACTCAGAAAAATTATTAATTTTTTGCCTGGATTTTGTTGCTGTGGTAACAAACATCAATAAATTCCCAGGAAAAATTAAATAAAAACTGAAAACCAAGGACCCTACCCATAAACCCCCTTACTGAGACCTTTATGTCTATTTTGAACCTCTGATGCCCTCAGATAGCCACTTGACTACTGATATATCCCAGATAAAAGGCATCACACCAGGCTCAGGCTAACATTCTATCAGAATGTTAAAGGTCACAGCAGACACCGGGTGGGTTAACTGACAAAGGCAAAAGGATTATTCAGTGCGTGCATGCTTGTTCTTATGGTAACAAAATAATCTCACATCTTTGGACGGTGCGGGAACTGCAAGGCATAGCAGCACATAGAGACACTCTGATGTGATTCCAAACAGATACCCCTTCATGTAATTACAAAACAGAGCTTTTCTCAGGCCAACACTCACAAGTTACCTCTCTTCTGATCGAGTAAGACTGGATAATTGATAATAAAGAACCTGCAATTATCTGATGTCCAAACCAAGTGGCTAAATAATCAGTTTTAGAAACCATGGACTAGCTCTGGGGTGCAGCCAGGGGGCCTGCACTGTGTCAAAATAATAAATTCACAGATGAACTCATCACAGGAATCATCTGAAATGCCTTCTAGTGCTGCCTTGTACAGCATATCTTATCTTGTTAGCTCCTGCGCAAAGGAATTTGCTTTTTACCCCCATAAGAATCCCCTCAAATAAGTCAATTTGTGGGGAGTAAGAGAATGAAATTACCCAGAAAATTATTCACAGCGGACATAACTTTGAGAAAGCAATTTTCCTGCACCAGCTGTTATAAGCAAGAGTTTTGAAACTACTAAACATGTACGAGTGCAGCCTTTATTTAATTAAGCATTCAGTAACATTTTATTTGTATCTGTTCTTAAGTTTCTGATTTTTATTTAGTCTGCCTTTGACTATTAAGTTCCAGATGTAGGTTGCATTTAGACTAATCCAACAAACAGTAATTGCAAGTTAAGTTTCAGTTTACAGCCTATGTAAATAATGAGTCAAAGACAGACTCAATAAAAGGAAATGTACACAGCTAGAAGCAGCCAGATTCAGGCTGCAAGGCTTTGGAAAGACTAAGCGATACTACAGAATTGGGAATTTGAGAAGGTTTTCCATTTGCCACGTGTGGAGGATCAGTTACAGGCTTGACATGGGGCGGGATGTGCTGGGAGCTATTTGCCTTTAATAAATTAAATATTAGGGTATTTCATTGCAAATCAAGGTATGTCTGCTCCATTTGGCAGACAGCTTTGGCATCCACTCTGAGCTTGAGCCTGATCCTGCAAAGTCTCACAGCTGGACCTAGAGCTTACTACAGTGAGCCACTCAGGTCAGCAGGAATATTTATGGTATCGAGTGTCTCAGGATTGATCTCTGTGCTTGTGACAGTGTAAAAACTGAAGGGGAAAGAAATATTTGGGGAACCTGTGGGGATTTCCCCCTGAATTTCCTTTCCTGGAATCCTGCAAAATCCCCCCACTGCCCGGGATGACTTATTCCCTGGCTCCAAGACATTTCTGAAGAATAAGTTAACCTTTGGGATGCACCCACATTTCCCTAAGGGATGGCAAGCAAGGCCCCACAAATCCTGTGGCACCTAGTTATACAGTGGTCATTATACATTTCCTTGTATTACCGAGCCTGAACTCAGTCTATTTCACACAGCTCCAAAATGTTCAGTTTTCAGCGTGCTGCAGATTTTTGTATCGACAGTGCACAACCACAGGGTGGGAAGATTTCACTAGGGATTTTGGCAGTTGGGTCAGATTTCAATTTTTGGCACTCAGTAGGCTTTTGGCAGTGGGAAGCAGATACATCTCACCCTCATTAGTAAAGAGTCAGTTGATATGCTTCCAAATATTTATTTCACAAAATGAAGTGTTTAAGATCCCAAATGAAATACTCTGGAAATAGAGAAGCTTAAGCACGTACCTATCGATATGTGGCCATGATGGGATTATGTGCCCAAATAAATTTCGAGCATAAACGTATGATTCTGTTATGTCCCATCTTTGACAGGTTGTGTCATCTATTGGATAGAACAAGGATCCCTGATTATTATTGCAGCTTTGCTGCTAACCTACTACAAATTTGGGTAAGTCACTGGAGCCCTTTTCATCTTAAACAGCTAGAAAATTTGTTTACGAACAGCAGTGCTTTCACTGCAAACTAGATGTTGAATCTGAGCAGAACCTTGCTCGATAAGTAGCAACTTGTATCACCAACAAATGTATGATGCAAGTAGAATGACCTGAATATATGGTAGTAGGCTCTCTGAACCAACAATTAATGAGACTTTCAGACCACCCAGCCTGTAATTGAGCAACAGTGCTATCATTAAACTAATAAGAGCATGGCTAGTGTTGTGGGGATATTACCAGCACTATACGCTGCTAAAGCATCATTCAGAGTTGGTTCAGGCTTGCAGGAAGAGATAAGAGCAGCATAAAAGCAAAAATGAATTTGTGTTAGCCGAAGGGGTTAAAGGGAATAAGAAAGGCTTTTAAACATATCAAGGGGAAAGGGAGGTCCAGGGAGGAGGACAAAATTGATTCAGAAAGGGCCAAGATACCAGAAAGAAAAACACACAAACATTCGAGCAGTTACAAAGAAAGGAAGAACATGTGAAAATAATAGTTGAAGAAGGGAATAATTGCATAATTTGAACATGCAGATCTAGAGCCTGACTAGCCTGCCTGGCCTGCCTGCTCTGCGGGAAGAGTCTTTTTTAAGCAGAAAATCTCCTGCAAGGCAGGTAGAATGTTAAGGCTCCAGGAGTGTCCACCCAACAGATGTTATAAATGGTGGTGACCATTTATTAGTTTGATATATGGGATAGATCTTAGAGTAACAGGAGAAAATTAAGAAAAGGAAACTTTAGGCATAATATCCAAGAAAATTTCCTGACAGTGACATATTTTTGGCAGTGGGATAGATGGAGTTCCAGTGATTGGAATTGTTAAAACTAGACTGAAACAAACTACCAGAATAATATCCTATAAAGAGCAATTCTGTATTAGCTGTAGAGAGTTTGACTGGATGCTCATTCTAATTCCATCTACGATTCAGACACATCAGGACTAATACTTCACTCCAGAACAAGAGCAACCTCTAGTAACCTGGTCACAGATTCACCCAGCCTACTACAGTACTGAAATATACAGAGATGCCATAGAGAGAAGCATTAATAGGTGGAGATTAAAGGAACAGCTCTAAAGATTACCATGGCAGCTACAAGATCTGCAAATAATTACTGTCATGAATGAGTACAAAATCATTTGACTTGCTTTTAAACCAAAATGTTTTAGATATTTTAAACTGCTGCTTCATCCAAGATTTGAAAGCCTTATAAATGTGCAGCATTCATTTACAGAGGGGGAAAAACACTTGCCTACAGAAAGACAAATTAACCATTGTCCTGTTTCTACAATGGAATCTAGGGGTTTCTCTCTCCCTTCCCTTCCCTCCCCTTCCCCTCACACACATCCACCCACCATCAAGGTGAAAATTAAAATTTGGCAACCCCACACCTTTAGGTTCACTTCAAACTGCATACAAAGACCTAACAAAGTTGTTACTTACCAGTGATGGTTCATTTTGAAGTCCTCTATGCCAGTACTGGAGCAACAAGGTGTTCACAAAGGGATTGGTTACATTTCACTGACAGGACAATCCCACAGTGAAAGGGCCTTTACTCCATCACGGAGAAGAGTATTCGACAGTTCAATGTTCGACAGTCAAATTTTTTCAGCAATGACAGGACTTTGAAGTTCATAAGGGGAGGAGTTAAGTTAAGGAAAGTGTCAGGACAGCCAAAGAGCAGGCAGAAAGGAAGGTAACATGATAATTCATACTTCTATAGCACATTGTAAAATGCTTTGCGGTGTACTGAGACAAACAGCCATTAAGTCTCACAACATCCCTATGAAGTATAGGCTGATCCCTACTCCTGACTGCCACAAATTGTGGTCTTGAGCAATTCACTCAAGTTCTTTGTGCCTCAGTTTCCCAATCTGTTAAATGGGATAATACAGGAGTGGGTAAACTTTTTGGCCAGAGGGCCACATCTGGGTACGGAAATTGTATGGCGGGTCATGAATGCTCACAAAATCGAGGATTGGAGTGCAGGACGGGGTGAGGGCTCCAGCTGGGGGTGTGGGCTCTGGGGTGCAGGAGGGTGCTCCAGGCTGAGACCAAAGGGTTCGGAGGGCGGGAGGAGGATCAGGTATGGGGCAGGGGCCATGGTTCCTGGCAAATGGGAGCTGCAGGGGTGGCGCTTGGGGCAGGGCAGCGTGCGGAGCCCCCTGCCTGCCCCTAAGGGTAGGAGCCAGGTGAGTTGGGGGGGAGAACGTATGCTGTTGCTTACAGGAGCCGCGCAGATCAGGGCAAGCCCCCGACCCCCGGTTGGAGCGCCGAAGCAGGGCAAGCCCCAGACCCCACTCCCCTGCGGGAGCTTGAGGGCCAGATTAAAAATGTCTGGAAGGTTGGATGCGGACCCGGGCCATAGTTTGCCCACCCCTGGGATGATACCTACCTGCTGGGGTGGGACCTAGAGTTGTTATGAGGCTTAATTAGGTTTACTAATCTCAACGACATGCTCAGATGGGAAGCAGTACACAAGGACAATCTCATGCACAGTACTACAGACACCACCTTCAGTGTATAATAATAAGTACAGTACATTCAATATTATGACAAGGTTACTGGGGGAAAATTTCTACAGTATATTTTTGTAGCACAATTCCACAATACACATCATGCTAATCGGATCTCCCGTACAATGAAAGGACTGCCTTAGAAATGAAAGATGGTTATTCCCCTTATACAGACTACCAGGGAAAATAAGACTCTGATTCATGATTCAAAATGACTCATGAGAATTGCTCACCAGGAGACATGTGTGTAGAGAAAACCTGAGCATGTTGGACACTCCTGGTTAAGTCTAAATCTTCCATGCACGAATACTGCAGCCAGGGCAAACTTTAGTAGTTTACAACCTTAACATTTCAAAAAATAGTCTGATTTTTTGTCTATCATGTATTCATTTAAAGGAAGTACATATGGCTGCATAAAGGTATAACCGTGGCCAATGGGAGCTGCAGGAGCAGTGCTTGTGGATGGGGCAGCGCGCAGAGCTGCCTGGCCACGCCTCTGCGTAGGAGCCGTAGGGGGGGGACATGCCGCTGCTTCTGGGAGATGCATACATAAAAGGTACATAAAAAGGGTATATCATTGTGTGCAACAAAACTCATGTGTAGGGTGAAATGTGCAGAGGGCCAGCAGGAGTCTCCATTTAAGTCTCCCTTAAATCCTAAAAAAAAAAAAAGAAGTTTAACTGGGACTATGCATAAGCTTTATGTTGGCCCTTTGCAGAATGAAGAATTTCACCCCTGGGGCTTGTCTTCGCTACAGGTTTCTTCCCCCCCCCCACACAAGGTAGTTGTTTGTAATTTAAATCAAGGTACTTCACAAGTTCATAAAGGCTAGTGTGGACACTCCATGCGCCATTGATCCTGGCTACAGATATCTGTTCTTTACTTTCAGAGCAAATGTGCAGAGAGTGCCCAAACTAGCTTTTACAAATGTTCTGAGTACTTTAAATAATTAATTTATATTAATTTAATCTAGTCTAGTGTAATTTAAAGTCTAGTGTAAACATAAGAGTGAATTTGGAGACAAAAAGAAAAGGAGTACTTGTGGCACCTTAGAGACTAACAAATTTATTTGAGCATAAGCTTTTGTGAGCTACAGCTCACTTCATCGGATGCATTCAGTGGAAAATTTATAGATTTATAAACAGTGGGGAGGGGAGATTTATATACATAGAGAACATGAATCAATGGGTGTTACCATACACACTATAACAAGACTGATCACTTACGGTTAGCTATTACCAGCAGGAGAGCGGTGGGGGGGAGGAGCGGGGGGACGATGACGGGAAACATCTTTTGTAGTGATAATCAAGGTGGGCCATTTCCAGCAGTTGACAAGAACGTTTGAGGAACAGTGGGGGGTGGAGGGGGAGAATAAACATGGGGAAATAGTTTTACTTTGTGTAATGACCTATCCACTCCCAGTTTCTATTCAAGACTAAGTTAACTGTATCCAGTTTGCAAATTAATTCCAATTCAGCAGTCTCTCGTTGGAGTCTGTTTTTGACGTTTTTTTGTTGAAGAATTGCAACTTTTAGGTCTGTAATCGAGTGACCAGAGAGATTGAAGTGTTCTCCAACTGGTTTTTGAATGTTATAATTCTTGACATCTGATTTGTGTCCATTTATTCTTTTAGGTAGAGACTGTCCAGTTTGACCAATGTACATGGCAGAGGGGCATTGCTGGCACATATCACATTGGTATATGTGCAGGTGAACGAGCCTCTGATAGTGTGGCTGATGTGATTAGGCCCTATGATGGTGTCCCCTGAATAGATATGTGGACACAGTTGGCAACGGGCTTTGTTGCAAGGATAGGTTCCTGGGTTAGTGGTTCTGTTGTGTGGTGTGTGGTTGCTGGTGAGTATTTGCTTCAGGTTGGGGGACTGCCTGTAAGCATGCAGACTAACACAGCTGCTACTCTGAAACCAACTTGGAGACAGTGACTCTTCATTTATGTTCTCGTAGAATACTTAGCCCATTACACACTTTATACCTTCACATCTGTGACAGGCAGGTAAGCAAGCATTGTGTCATTTACAGATGCAGAAATAGAGCTACACTGATTTGTCCAATGCCCCAGAAGTCTGTCAGAGTCCAGATTTGAATACAGGAATTCCTTACTCCCAGTTCTGTGCTCTGATTCCATTGCTCTTTGGAATTGTGAAAGCACCTAATTGTTTTGTAGTGCATTACATTATTCCTATTGCTATTCTGGTCACAGTGAAATCACAGTGTAGAGTGAGAGTATGATTTCTCTCTATGGGGGCTCAGTTTTGTACAGAATAAGACAGAATGACTTTGTTTAACCCTCCCCTTAATCTGACTTTTCCAGAGGAGCAAAGATAAAGACAAAGTAACATCCTCATGAAATATGGCTCTTTTCTTCTCCTGGGTCCAACCCCTCACTTCCAAAAGCAGATTGTCATGACAACACACACAACCTGGAGACAATCCAGCCAATAAATCTGCAGAGGAAGCAGCCATCCCAAGTGTGGAAAGAATGCTGCTGCTTTAAACCTCCAAAGGCACAATAACCCCCACACAAATTAACCTTATTAGTCCGCTGTAGGCCTGCCAGAGTGCTGGTAAATATTTTCAAACCTGCAGGAGCCCCGATGCCCTCCCCGCCCCACAGGGTGGAAGCCCCGAGACCCCCACCCTGCAACTGAAGCCCAAAGCCCCAAATGAGGGGGACTGGGGGGAGGAAGGGGACGCACATGGGGGACTCTGGGAAATAATCTCTGAAAATTTAAGCCCCGCCTATGGTGAAAAATAACACTCCCCTTGGCACACTAACAGCTGTATTATCACAGAAGCAGCACACAAGTGACTATGCCTCAAGTCTTTTCTCCTTCCGTCCCCAAGAGGAGAATTAGACCACAATGTTTCACTAGTCCAGCAGGAAGATTCAACACCCGCCTCTCTCAGGTTTCTCTCTGATCACAGGTGTGTTTGCAGGTTGCCCGCTCACTGAACCCTCTCTGTGCCACGAGTGTCAATGGGACCCTTTTTATGCTCAAATCTTAAACAAAAGGAAAGAGTTTTTCGTAGGTAAAGAAGGAAAGGGAGATAGGAAGAAACATGCTTTAAAAAAAAGTTTGGTGATATTGTTACAATAGTGCTTTTTCCTTACACTGGCATTCCTGTGCACAGATGGGAAGGAGGCACAAAGCTGCGTCCTAGGTCATACTGAGTTATTCTGTGTGGTGGGAACAGAATGCAGGACTTCCAGTTACAAGTCCCCCATTTTGGACACTGATATGCCCATATGATCACAGTTTATTGAGCCTATAATGCTAAAACAAGTGGCAAACTACTGAACAAATAATAAAAAAACAACACTCCCAGAACACACTGTCTCATTACCTTCCTATAATATTTCAGCTGAGTCATGAACAGCAGGAGCAGCAGACCAGAGTTAGATTTTCCCTTCTAACTTCCACCCTCTCCATTTTCAGCTAGCTATAATTTTTGAAACTTTTACTTTTTTTAGCCTGAAATTTTTCAGGCTTGGTCTCTCCACCTGAAGGTGAATTGTTTTTCCCTTGAAAGTCTGAGCAAAAAAGGTTCAGCCTTCTTAAGAGTGAGAAAAAAAACATGTCCTACCATGAAAAGTGTCTTGCAAAATGGAATGTGATCGTGCAATGAGAGTCTCTAGTGTTATGTGTAGACAGGTTTACCCATCCGTGAAATGGGAAGAATGCTCAGAGGTTCTCTTATCTCTCTTTAGGCCCAATCCAGCTCCCACTGTAGAAAGACTCCTCCTGACTTCAATGTGAATTGGATCAGGCCTTGTAAGCTCGGATATCCTCCAACGAAAGGTGCTATTGGAGGCTTTTGAAAGCTCAGATAATGAACTACACACAAACTGGAGAGTTGCAACAAACAAACATTGCCATAAGATTATTTGCATGGGGAAGACAGAGCTGTTATTTGCAACACTGGCTGAGCCAGGAGTGTCATATTTTCTTCTAAATCTGGTCCTCAGTAGTTAGGCTTTGCTTAACCCTTCAGAGTGCAATCAAAAAATCCTGTGCCTACCTTGAGGGCTTTCACAGCTTTCTTCATCACTGTTGTCCTGGCAGTTATTTTGACTGTCGCATACAAAGCTTTTATCGATGCAAAGGCCGTTCTTACAGTGGAATCGGGCAGTAGAGCACAGCAAGGGATTTGCTGCTGTGAAAACAAAAGTGTGATCTTTCATTAGTAACTAGTTCTCACCCAGACAGAGAACTACTCCCTAAGGGCTCCTACAAAGATGGGTCACAACTCAACATTTGGTCTGTTTGCTGAGCCTGTGGGAGTAACATGACAGTCAAGTAAACTGAGTACTTCTAAATGATGGGAGTTGGAAGTTTCAATTCATGTAATATTCATTAGAATTATCAGAGAACTACCACAGCTGTGATAGACCTTCTCTTCAAACTGTATTACTCACTCTTAGATGTTTAAACATTACTCCTATTTTAGGCAGGGCTGTTCGCCTATTATTAAGGTTGCCCAACACTTCCCATTATAAGCAAAACAGGCATGTCTAAAACTTTGCCCAACTTTAACCATTTGAGCAGATGTTTCTTATGCCAGGATGTTTCTTATACCTCAGGCTGTATTTTTGTGTGTGGGGAAATTTTTAGCCAAAACGGTTCAGCCATTTCCGAGAATGAGACTACGGGAAAGTATTTTGCCCATGTTAAAACAATTCAGGCGACCTTTTCTTATAAAGGCTCTAGAACCTCTGGCTGTGCAACAGGGACTTGAAACTTAGCAGGTGGTGACCTTTGTATCAAAGATGTGCCTTTTGTCATCTCTGTGAAAACATAGCCAAGTTATAAGCCTCTGAGAAACTACAATTCGCCAGTGCTCAGTAGAGACTTACTGGAGCTTCACAGCTTAATTCCCCAAAGATTCCATCAAAAATGGGCATGCTCTAGACTTGGGGTGAGCAGGACTTTCTATGCAATTACAGTTCCCAGCTGCTCTGGGCCATGACTGGCCTTGGTCTGACCCTAAAACTGAGACCAGAGAGCATGTCTCATAATGCATATGTATGAGGGGACCGAACGAGGGTTACACAGGCAATCTTAATTCTGAAATTTCCTAACTTTTCAGGGCTTGACTTTGTAACCTTAATAATGTTTTTAAGTTTTTGTGTATGTAATATTTATATTGTGATAGTGCTTAGGAGAACCAGTCATAGGCGAGGAGCCCAGTGTGCCAGGTGCTGTACAAACACCCAACAAAAAGGCTCTATATGGTCGAAGACTTTATAATTTAAAGTAGATTCACAGAAGCAGAAAAATTTCATCATCCACTTTCCCCTTCTAACCTAGCATTGTTAGTTACAGCACATTTACTGTTCTGTCCAGTCTCATTTGAAAAGTCTCAAGCTGAAAGATTTCCACCACTTCCCTTAGGAGACTATTCCACACTCTAATACATTTCACTGTCAGGATAAATATCAGGGAAATCTGCCAAAGTTTCCACTTCCTTAATTTCATCGTTCTACTCCTAGCTATACCCTTAGTATCACACTAAATAATCTCTCTCTCTGAAGAGTGTTTGCACCCTTCATATACAGCATATGTAACCATACCTTCCTTCTTACTCTTTGCTTAGCCAAGCTAGACATTATTTAACTCTTTTAATATCTCCTCATAAGCCTCTTAATCATTTTTGTCGCTCTTTTCTGAAATCCCTCCAGTTTCTGGAAACGGAGGTGATTCAAACTGAATGCAATATTCAAAGTTAAACTTTAAAAAGAAGTTGACAATGCCCTTTTATAAGCCTTGTTTGCTTCCAAGTGTGGAACTGCCACAATTACCAGGAGATTACAGTTCTCAAAGACTAACAGGCTGCCTGCTTTTTTTTTTTTTTCCTTCTTTAGAACTAACCAAAAGAGCCTCCCAAACAGTACATCTTCTGAATCTTTGAAATGAAACATATAGCATAAAGACCTCTGTTCATTCAATCACCTGTAGATAAGACACACACTACACACACCTTAGCAAATTACATATATACAACCCTGTAACACTGCAATGTTCATTTATAACAAAAATGCCAACTCTGCATGGTCTTTAAGCTAAATGCATGGCGTGTAGATTTCATAGTGGACCCCTGGGTCTACAGTACCATTGCTCCCAGAGAAACTGAGCAGAAAGTAAAAACAACGAGGAGTCCTTGTGGCACCTTAGAGACTAACAAATTTATTTGGGCATAAGCTTTCGTGGGATATAACTCACTTCATCAGATGCACGGAGTGGAAAATACAGTAAGCAGGTACAAATATACAGCACATGAAAAGATGGGAGTTACCTTACCAAGTGGGGAGGTCAGTGCTAACGAGGCCAATTCCCAACAGTTGACAAGAAGGGGTGAATATCAACAGAGGGAAAACTACTTTTTGCAGTGCTAATAAGGCCAATTCAATCAAAGTGAATGTGACTACAAAAAGTAATTTTCCCTCTGTTGATATTCACCCTTTCTTGTCAACTATTGGGAATTGGCCTCATTAGCACTGACACCCCCCCCCCCCCCCCCCACACACACACTTGGTAAGGCAACTCCCATCTTTTCATGTGCTATATATTTGTACCTGCTTACTGTATTTTCCACTCCATGCATCTGATGAAGTGAGTTATATCCCAAAAGCTTATGCCCAAATAAATGTGTTAGTCTCTAAAGGTGCCACAAGGACTCCTCGTTGTTTTTACTGATACAGACTAACACGGCTACCCCCTGAAACCTGAGCAGAAGGCAGAGGCGTAGTTTAAGCATATTGAAGGTATTATCTTTAGCCACATCTGGGGAAGGGTAGAAGATCAAAGGATCACTATGATCATTTGTAAGGCATACTCACAGCTATATATTGCATGCACACAGGAAATTATGTAATTCATAACCGATTACATATGTGTTGAGCTGATGTATTTTAAAAACGTGCAATCTTTAACTTCTCATTCCACCACCTCAAAGGTTTATTATTCAAGGCACCTTGGTCCAAAGCTCCTTCTAGTCCCATTTGTTCAAGAATAACCCAAAGATCACAAATCATTTCCTTAGACTTTAATCCTCTTTCTCTAACTTCATTCTCTCTCTAGGGGTGCCATCTCCCCACCGCATTCTCCCAGGGCTCAAAGCAGTCACTACAGGCCATCAACAGATGGCATCTTAAAGAAAGGTCAGAGATGTTGGTGCTACAATAGAGACACCTTAGTGTGGGGGGGAGCACAGAGATGAAAAGGGAATGTCCCCCCGTGCAGTGGACAGTGATGTATCACGGTTCAAATTGCTCCTTTTGTTATCTGAGAAAGCTGCTGTCTGTTGTCCTCCTCCTGACCTTTAAATGTCATTAAGGGAAAAAAAATCCAGCCTGCTCTGGCAAGAGTGAGCAAGTGCTTGCTGAAAGCTGCCACCTGCAGACCCAGAGCTCATCAGCGTATTTACCAACTCCGGTTAATAGCAGCAGAGTTGCCTGATTGAATATAATCTTTCCTTACTGCTATGCTATATCCTTGCTGTAGTTACTGATACAAAAGGGTCTAATTCAGCCATGTGCAAAGGTTTTAATACAAGTCAAAATGTATTAAAACTAACTTTCTGCTGTGACTTCCCTGAAACCCACTGATGGGGAAAAAGGAAGATAAATTATTTTTCTGTCACTTTCATAGCAAGCTTGCCCAATTTGGGGGAAATTCACCCATGGCACACAAGTCCCATTTCAAGCTTTTAAGTCACACTTAAGTGACGTATAGGCTTTGTGCTGATTTTCCATACGGGGTGAATTTCACTCTTTCAAATCAAATAACTATATTGTTTTTCTAACAGCCAGCTCCCAGGATCTGCATGTCCAGACAGGCTTTTTGTCCTTCCATCCCCACCAGTAATAAAAAGAGTCAGAAGTCAGATGATACACGAGGTAGCCGAGCTCTACCACAGCCAAACTGGCTCTGCAGGGCTGTGTTAGTGAAGTCAGCAGGTGTGTAATCCAGGGACCAGCAGAGCAGGAGAGGAGACAAAGATGACAAAGAGAGGAATGAGAGAAGATAAGCAATGCCTAGACCATGGAAGTCACCCTGAGAGAGAGATACAGGAAGCAATTTCTTACTATGACCACTCTTTTCTATTCAGTGAAACTCTCTTATCTAAAGAAAGTTAAAGCTCGATAAACATGAATGCGGAGCCCTACCCCACCATCCACTGACCGATTATAACAAAACTGTCAAGTTTAGCAAGGGCACCAGTAATAAAACTGGGGATCATACCCTTGGCAAGTAGCAGCAGGCTGACCTGGGTTGGTTTATAAAAAAAGACAAAGCTCAGTAGTGAGCGTTTGGAGGGTGCAAAGAGCGGCTGGTTATGTTTCAGTGTTTAATGTGGATCAACTGCAAACAATAATGCTTTAGTAACTAAGAATATAAAGACTTTCTAGGCAAGACCTGTGACCCAGACCCCCCCCTCCAGCTGCTGAGCCCCTACCACCTTCACCTGGACCCCCCTACAGCCTCCCATTACCATTGCATCCAGAACCCCCCAACCAGCCTCTGTGCATCCAGATCCCTCACTGAGCCGCCCCGCACCCAGACTGCCCCCGCAACCCTGTCAACCCACACCAGGATTCCCCCAAATGAAGCCCCTCCACATTTGGATCCTGCCTTGCTAAGCTTGACTGCCCACACAGAGGGACAGGACCCCGGAGTGCTTTTGGGGCAGGCCCGGACCTTGCGCTGTGTCAGGGCTGGATGCAGCCTCGCTGCTGGGTCCGTGCACAGTGATCTCCCACCTTTGTGCAGCCAGTGGCCTGTGCGCCCCAATGCCATGCTGGAGACGCCACATTTATTTAACACATAAAATTTGCAGAATTTTAAAAAATTTGGTGCCAAATTTTAATGTTTTTGGCGCAGAATGTTCTCAGGAGTAGAGTTTACACTTTCTGACGAGGCAGGTTTCTGACGGTTATTAACACTATAAATCTCCTGTTGCTACCAAGAGGCCCTGCAGTTACAAAGCAAACAAACCACAAGACGATTTAGGTAGTAAACAGAGAGTGTGCATCTAAATCACTGAACGTCTCCTTCTTGTGCAGTATTGATTTGTTGAAACAAACAAGAGGTTTCTCCATGTGCAGGTAGACTTGGCACTCACTACAATTTTCTTCATCGCTGCCATCTGGACAGTCCTCAAAGCCATTGCACCGGAAGCGGCCAATGATACAATGGATCCCACTAGCACAGGGGAAGAACGTGGAGCCACATTTGGATTTGGCTTTTGCTGCAAGACAAGAAACACAAAGAAAGCCAGAATTAGGGAAACAATTTGCAGGAGATTAAAACATCTTCCTATCAGAAGGATCTAAACGCAGGGCTGACCAGACACTCCCCATTACAAGACGCTGCTTTCAGTTCTTATAATTTTGTCAAGATTAAGTCATTTAAAGGACAAAATTTTCCATGCAGGGTATCTGCCTTGGCTGATTTTTTTGTTATTTTATTTTGAGGGGGGGGTTGTGTTTTTTGGGGTTTTTCTTCTTTTTTTAAGCCAAAACAGGTCAGCTGTTTCTGAGAACAAGGTTAGGGGGAAAATATGTGCTTCTGCCATGTTAAAAAATTCTAGCAACTTCTCTTAGAAAAGCTCTAGAACAGGGACATGAAATTTGGTAGGGGATGGAGGACTTTGTGTCAGGGATACTTTTTTGCTATCCTTGTGAAAATCTGATCAAATGTGGCCAAGTTATAAGGCTTTGAGGGGAAAAAAAAAAAATTACTGAGCACGTTCAAACTGTGGATACCTATTCGAGTTCTGCAGCTAAAACCCCCGAAGATTCTGTCTGCATGGAGCAGACTCGGACCTGGACTTTCCCGGCAAATGGAGCTCTGGACTGCTGAGGACCATGCTGGGTCTATAGACCTGAAAGGAGAGCAGTGAGCCTGTCTCTCAGGTGCCCAGGACAAATTGCCTACTGGGCTTGGGCAACGTGCAGGAGGGAGATGCCTGATTCAAATGCAGAAGAGACAAGAGCCAGAGTGTTGTGAGGAGGAAGACTGGGACTGGAGGGTGGCAGGAGGGAGGGGAGGAAAATTGGTAGTCAGGGTGTGGGAGGAGACAGGGACTGGCTGAGTAAAGAGTGGGACAAGAAACTGGGGTGTGAGGAGGACAGCAATATTGGACAAGGAGCCTGGGGAGAGAGATTGGGACTGGGATTCTGTGGGGATGGGGGACAGAGAACCAAGGGGAGAGGTTGAAGGGGGTGCTAGAGGCCAGGGTCAGGGAGAGAACGATCAGATGAGGAGCAGGAAGTGGGGAACGAGGGCAAGCTGGGCAAAGAGACTGGGGGCAGAAGGGGGAAATTGAGATAGGCAGTCCAGAGGGTGAGACTAGGGACAGGTTAGAAGGAATGGAGCGAAAGGGGCCACACTTAGAGCATGGTCCCCTCCACAGCCTGGAATATAACCCAAAATTTCTGAGTCTCACCATCCCTCTGCTGTCAGAAAATATCTGTGAAACCCACTGGGAAAGTATGTGTCCACACAGAGAATCTGTGATAGCCCACTACAGTTCTGGTCCCGCAGTAGGTTGTCATTCCCTATCAGTTACTTCATTAGTGCAAGTGGCAGAGGTCCGTGTGGTGGCTCTAAAGATTTTAATCCTGCTGATGACCCAAGTGGGTGTCAATACGATGTCATGTGATGGATTTTTTTTTTTGATTAACAAAAACACCTTAGGAAATCACACACAAAATTTTGATAAAAGATTATGAAAGGTTGTAAAGTTAACTACTAAAAAGTTAAGAATTGCCACAATTAAGGTTGTCTGTACAACTCTCAGAGATACTGTAGTGATGAGAATCAAAGAGATGCCCATGAAGAAATGAATAATTCTGTCTTCAGAGCATGGTTTGAATAACGTGCAGTACATAAGGCCTGGGGATATACTTGATTAATGAAGATAAAGCAAAATACTGCATAGCTGATCACTAGTGCACTGAATGAGACAGTGGTCCAGTGGAAAAAACAGTATGTGATCATATAATTAAAGACTGTATCATAATGCAAGCGGTCTGAATTAAGGCTAAACAGGCAACCTTAACTCTGGCATTTCCTAACTTTTGAGTGCTTGACTTTGCAACCTTAAGGGTTCAATTAAAGTTTGTGTGTGTGTGTAATACACTGATTGCATGGTATCCCTTACTCCTCTATCATGTGGCTTTTCTTTGATTGTAAACACTGTAGGGCAGGGACCATGTCTGTCTATATTTTGACAGCATCGGCATAACAGTAAATAATGAATACTCAGTGTCAAAATGTACACAGCAAACCAGATTTAAGAACGATATTGTAATAAATCCCAGGCTACTTAGGACTTCACATTTGTTAATTTTCTGCATAACATGGCCACTCACATCATGATGGCAAGAGCAAAAACATAACTCTGAGCCATGGGCTCAAAAAGCCTCAGTTTCTACCACATGAGCTCAAGACAAGTTCCATTTAACTGTTAGCATCACAGCGTTTATGGCACAGTTGAGCAGCTTTGATTCCACCAAGTAGAAGCCAGTGGTACAGACGTATTCTAGTCAGGTCATAACATTTCATATTTCTACCCTGCCCTTCCTTCCCAAAGATTTCAAAGAGCTGTACAGATTACAGATATACTCTACAACGGAAATACTTGCAAGGAAGAAGACAGCAATCAACTGGTACAGAATATAATCAATGCACAATCAAAAAGCCAGGGGAAGAAATATCTTTCCACGGTCAATGGGGCAGACACTTGTTAGGGCACAAATCACTTCTAAGCTAAGTTTCCCACCTGTGGTTACCACAACCAAAGAACAAGTCGTTCCTCCAAAACATCCCCCTGTAAGAAGATTTAACATGTTTGCTCAAACTCCTTTATCCATTCCCTTCCAGTTTTTCACATTGGCATGCAGCTAGCATTTCCCTGAAGCTGTATTCGTGGATTCTGGCCTCTCTGAAAGGTTTCTTATATGTCACAGCCAATCACTGATCCAGTTCACTCACTCACTAGTGTGTACTTGCATGCAATCAGACCTGTTCAAGTGTGTGTGTGTGATTATAATGAATACATATTGTCCTCCAGTCACTAGTCTTAGAGAGAAGACTTAAATTGTACAACTAATGGAGATTCTCCTTTGGCCCAGATAGTAATGGCCTGTTTTCTTGGAGCAGAATGCCCCCAGTTCTAACCCCACCATCACGTGTTGATATCTATGCACTTGCACCACGTGGATTTTATGAGGACCCCCTGAACTGGAGATCAGAGTGCGATGGTGATAGGCAATGCTTTTATGCCCAAAATGAATCTGCGCCTCACAGACTGGCAAAGTTTAACCAGTTTAGAGGATGGTGAAGTGTTACAAAAAGACAGCAAAGGAGGCATAAGGAGTGCAACAGTGGGCAGGAAAAAGGAAAGGAAATAACTAAGACAGGTGAGGGAGCAAAGAAGCCAGGACTTTGGAATCAATTCAGAGGAGATTCTCTCTTGCAGAGATAAAGTCAACACAGCTGCAATGAAATCTTCCCTGATGTCTCTCAGCAGATATTATTATATACACTGTTTTAAGAGCAGTCACAGCAACTAGATTTAGTATCCTTCCAAACCCAAGTCATGCTGTTCCTGTCCTACTGTTTACAGTGTTAGTAGTTCTCAGTTAGGATTATGAAGTTAAGATGTATCACTTCAGGTATTCACCAACTACCATTTTTTCCTGAACAGAATCCAAGGTCCACTCAGAAATAATAGGCCATTGCTTTGAACAAAATAGGCGATAAATTATCCTGGAGTTACTGCCATGTTTAAACACACTAACTTTGGTAGTGGAAAAATCTCAACTGAAAAAATATTTTATGTCTTCAGAACTCTTTCCATATTGCATTAGAGCTACGTATCTTAATAGCCCTATGCTTGGAGACAAGTCCATACTTCACTGAGCATTTTACGCTTCAGCTGCAGAATCCAAGGACCACCGAAGTACCCCTATGGCAAGCACAGTCGCTGTTCACATCCACCAGGTATCTGGTTCTTTAAAGTCAGGACACAAATACACTGGTAGGTCAATGTGGGAAAGCTTCAATTGCTGTAGCCTATGCTGCACCTGCTGTATAGATAAATGGAGGACTTCCGCCTACAGTCCTTCCCATTCAGCCCGTGCTCACTAGCACCAAATCCAGAAGACAATAAGAACAGGCTGATGAGTCACAAGAGGCAGCATACTGATATTCTAAGTTACACAGGACGTACAAAGATCCTTACTTATTTTCAGTTTTCCCCTCTTGACACAGGTCACCCAAACCAGGGTATTTAAATTTGCACTCCAGGAGAAATAGCATGACTGCTTTTACATAAGTAGATCAAGTACAAAGAAAAGCAATGAGCTGGAATTCAACCAGTCAATATTTTTCTGGCACATCTATGTGCCTTTGCTTGAAATTGGAGGAATTTCCCCTTGTCCAGACCCCACTTGATAACGTGTCATGGCAGATGTGACCCAAGAGCAGTAAAATATATTAATTTATACACACATCAGCTGAAACAGAATATGCACACAGAGTAAAATGAGAACTGACAGTGAGCTGCAGCACCATGGACACTGGGAAGAACAGAATAAGTGCATCCTTTCACCACTGAAACATGCATTTCAGATCCCCTTTTGGCCACCATTAACCACAGAGTAAATCCCCTGTTGCCAAAAAGCATCACCTGTCTCTCAAAATCCAACAGAAAGGTAACTAATTAAGTTAGTTTGGGAAGAGCGCTTCACCACAGCATAACTTGGTCTCTAAAATGAAACCCCACGCTGATTCACTAATGAAGGGTGAAATTCACCCCATGCAGACAGCTAGTACAAAGTCTATGCTCAAGTTAAGTCCCAGTTGAGTCCTATTTTGGCAGCTTTATGCTGCCCCACTGCACAGAGGTCAATTGCCACCAAAAAGCAAAGCTGCTTTATAGCTTTTATAGCTCTTTCATAGAATTGGGTTGTATAGTCCAACACAGAAATGACAGCTTGCAGGCATCATTCTGCAGCATTGATTAAAAGAACATATTACTACTAGCTTTATGGCACCAATAGAGAACCTCAGAAAATAATACATTCCCTTTTTAAAAAGTTTAATCTGTTTTATGATTTTTCAGCATGGAGAAGAACAATTCCCTACAGCGTGGAACCAAACAGAGACATGGCACATATAACATTCAAGCCTAATTATACATGGTTGGATTAACAAAATGATCAAGCCCCACAGCTCAATCAGAGGGTCCCAAAACATGACTGGGAATGGACAGCCTTTCAATGGATCCTCATCATTGGAAGCACCGATGCTTTTGTACTGCATAATTAAGTGGGTGTAATGTCGCAACTGATCAACCAAGATATCAGATGTGCTACCTAATTATCAGCAAGCAAGGTGTGTGTGTGTGGGAGAGAGAGAGAGAGAGAGGAGTAACAAACAAGGGCTAGGTACAAAAGGTCCAAGCAGCCTCGCAGAGGGAATCCAAATATTGGTCAACAGCACACTGCTGGGAAGTCATAAAGAGAAAGGCTTTTGAGAAGCCAGAGGCACCTGCTAGGTGGCCACTGGGCTGGAACAGTCCCAAACTGCAGGGCTTATTTTAAAACCTATTTATTACAATTAGTGTTTTTTCTTGTTGTGCTGAGCTTCGCAAATAAAACCTCAAAGAAGAAAACTTGCTGACGGAGCTTTAGTTCCTGAACCATGTCACCAGCATTTTGCATCTATGATCGTATGTGACACAGAACAGGCAGATTTCCTATTTTTAATTAAGGCAATTATTTTAAAAAGTGCTCTCTAACTCCATAGTCATTTTCAGATGGGGGCCAGGGAAACATGGCTAACAACATAGCCAGGTAAGCAGCAGACATTTTGAGGCTATCCGCAGCTGAAAGTGAACACCACGTATTTCAATATCACCATCTTTCCATTCAAACTGTTGCCTCAGAACCTCCCCAGGTAGCAATCATGCAAAGTAGCTGCATGCTGCTTCACAATCACAGGTCTCAATCCTACAGTAACAATGATGTATTTGACTAATCAAATCTTGGTACCTTCCGTGCAACAGCAGCTACTCTCTAAACTGATTCTGTACCCTGTGCAGATGCTGCATCACTTCACTGCCATGGATATATTCTTAACCACCTCTCTGCCAGTTCACCCTAACTCCAGCTGCTCTTGCAGCGGCCCTCTGTTAATGCTCTGACATTCCACTGAAGTCACCATGGAGCATCGTGGGGAACCAGGCCACAGGGCAGTACCGGAAGTTCATATGGCTTGATGCAACGAGGATGCGAAGCAGCAGCACAGTAACTACACTGTGACAGAGTTATACTGCTCCCTCTTTCACCCACACTCCATGCTCGGAAGCGCAGTGATTAGCATAAATGGAAGACAAGGAAGACGACTCAATTTCAGGCAATGACACTGCGTACGCAGGCCTGGCAATGGGATATGGCGCCTTTCACCTCTCGATTGCTGCTTCAAAATCCAAACCAGCTCAGCTGTGACAGAAAGTTGCATCCAGCTAGTTAATTAGTGGGTTTGGTAGTTTCAGTCTATTTCCCAGTGGGCAACCAACCATCACCAAAAACTGCCACCATCACCACCACCAGCAGTCACAGCACACTGTATGGGTGTGGGAATGCATCATCCTCTGCCTTAAAGGTGGTCCCGTGAGGGGCACATTGGCAGGGCCTCTCTGGAAAATAAGGCGGTCAACCGGGCACCATTCCTCAGTACCACGTTCTTACACAAAGTCAGTTACACTGTATATTCATGCACAAAATACAAATGTGATTATCCAAACCTCAATTTGCTTTTGTCCAAAACAGGGCCATTTACCAGCATGTGAGCAAAACCTTTTGGTGACCAGAGTCTAGTGTCCTTCAGAAAGCTCCCAAGGTTATCTGTTTTTATTCCCTCCCCTTTGATCCTTGTCTAACCATTCAAACTGTGTAGATACACACACAGATCTTCAAGCAATTATTACTAGAGGAACACAATAGAAAATGTGTCTTAAATAGAAACCTATTTTAGGCTCTGTATTTTTTCTAGGGAGTAATTAAGGAATCAATAGTCAGTTATACTGGTGGGAATAAATCAGCATCTGCCCCATACCAGACACCCCACTCACCTACAGCACACAAATGTAAAAGGAAAAGAATTTAAAAGAGTAAGACTCACAGCCCCTTAATACTGCCACACAAAAAAAAGAGCTCAGTTTCCTTTGAAAGAGGAAGACATTTTTGCTCTTGTGGTGCTAAAGGGATGGTAGCTTTTGCTTGCTCTAATTTAAGTATTAAGGGACAAATCCAAAGTCAGCTCTGTCGCACCAGTGTAATTACAGAGTAACTTCACTGAAGACAATGGAGTCTCTCGGGATTTACATTGGTGTAATGGGATCCAGCCTTAAGGCACTGCAGCACTAGTAGATCCACATTCTGCTCAGAGCACGTGTGTTAGTTAATACAGTGCACCACCTTGTTTTTGCCTAGTGATTAGCGCAGGGGGCAGCAGAAAAAATGGTTACTCACTTCTCGTAACTGTTGTTCATGTCCATTCCAATCAGGTGCATGCACGATGGCTGGAAGATTTTTCCCTTAGCAGCATCCGTCAGGCCAGCCTGGGGACCCCCTGGAGTTGCACCTTCATGGCACTCAATATAGAGCCCTGCTGACCTGCCACCCCTTCAGTTCCTTCTTGCCAGGTACTCAGACAGAGGGGTAGGAGGGTGGGTATTGGAATGGACACGAACACCACATCTTGAAGAACAACAGTTACAAGGAGTGAGTAACCGTTTTTTCTTCAAGTGCTTTTTCATGTCCATTCCAATCAGGTGACTCCCAAGCCAAGTTCAGGAGGTGGGGTCAGAGCTGTCCACTGATTGGAGTACTGCTCTTCCGAAGACCGCATCATCTCTGGCCTGCTGGGTAATTGCATAATGTGCGGCAAAACTGTGTATGGAGGACCACATCACAGCTCTGCAGATTTCCTGAGCCAGGAATGCTGTTGATGAAACCTGCACCCCCTGGTAGAGTGTGCAGTGATCAGCGGTGCGGGAACACCTGCCAGATCGTAGCACCCACGAATACAGGACACAAACCATGATGAGATGCGTTGGGATGAAACCAGCTGACCTTTTATCCTATCCGCCACTGCCACGAACAACTGGACTGACTTTCTGAACGGTTTCATTCTCTAGATGTAAAAGGCCAGCGCTACAGACATCCAGAGTGTGGAGTCTCTGCTGCCTGCTGCTGGAATGAGGTTTAGGGTAGAAAACTGGGAGGAAGATGTCCTGGTTGATGTGAAACTGCGAGACGACCTTCAGGAGAAAAGCAGAGTGAGGCCTAAGCTGAACCTTGTCCTTATAGAACACTGTGTAGGGAGGGTCTGATGTCAAGGCCCTGAGCTCAGACACCCTCCTGGCTGAGGTTATCGCCACCAGGAATGCAACACTGTAGGAGAGGTAGAGCAGGGAGTATGTTGCTAAAGGCTCAAAAGGGGGGCACCCATGAGCCTAGAGAGGACCAAGTTGAGGTCCCAGACAGGGACTGGTTGATGGACATGAGAGTGTTGTTAGGGGGCTTATTCCTTCACCCACTTACTTCCCTGGTCCTTCTCGCATGAACAGAGAGCAACAATACCCGAAGTCCAAAGGTGCAAACAATTCGATGTTTATTGGGGTGAACTTCCAGCAAGCATGATTCCAGTTTCCTTCCTTAGTATCCTCCTTCCCAGCTCTGACACCACAAAGCCTTACACCTGTGTCCCTGTTCCCATTCCTGCCCTTAGCCAAACATGATTCCAACTTCCTTACTCCCATTCCCTGTTCCCATTTCCCCCTTTAGCAAAACATGATTCCAATTTTCTTACCCCCATTCCCTGTTCCCATCTCACACACCCACATGCCCATGCCCACCCCCACCCACACCCCGTCACTTCCTCATTGACTACAGATTATATAGTAAAACTTGAGTTCTGCTTAGCTATAACCTTAACCAATCATTTTCCTGAAATTTAACTAACCAATCCTAACATATTGTAACATGATTATGTAACCAATTATATCCCACCACCTCAATTAGTTTACACCCAGCAAAATTAATTATACAGCAGACAGGAACAATCACAGAACCAGACAGAGATTATACAGACAAACAACAGCAAAGTGGGAACTATAATGACAAAACAATACAGAAGTGAGGATTTCACATCCCAGCTATTGATAAGTGAGTTCTTGCCAGACAGGATGCTATCAAACTAAGTTTCCTTTTACATTTTCTAGGCACTTCCCTTTCTCTGGAGGTGATAGGAATACAATCCTGTCCTGATAGTGCCTAACAGCCCAATAGCACCTTCTTTCAATGTGACTAGTTTGGAATGTGAGGATGTGACCGTTCGCTTCCCAGCTTATGGCTGCCTCTGCTGCTTAGCCAAAGGCCTGAGCCTAAGCACAGGGCCACAAACTGTCACAGTAAGAGAAGGCCCTTACACTGGCAGACAGTGGTTTTGATTCTTTCTTTTATACCTTTAACACTAGCCAAGTGATAAGAATACACCTAAATTCTTAGAGTATAGGCCTTTACAGACAGGCCTGAATATCTATATCCTAACAAGTGTAACCTGTCGAGCCCTTTTAGGAATCGGCTCAGCATGGGGTTAGCGAAAAATCGAGCAGTATTTGCACGCCCGAGTGGAAGGCCGAGATGACACCTAGGTGTACCCGTATAACGACCAACAAGACCCCCTTGTGCTTCAGATGGAGGAAGTAGTCCAGAATGTGGGCACTGAGCCAGCATTGAGGCCAATGGCGCTGCGCTGACCAGACTGAGAATCTCTTCCACTTGGCAAGATATGTGGGTCTCGTAGAGGGTTTCCTACTGCCCAGGAGGACCTGTCTGATCTGAACAGGAAAGCTCCAATGGATTTAACGATGGAGCTTCTACACCATAAGATGGAGTGACTGGAGGTTCGGGTGTTGGAGACGTCCGTGATCTTGTGTGAGACGGTCCAGGGAGAGCGGTAAGGTAATCAGCGCTCCCACGGACATGTCTAGGAGGGAAGCGTACCAGTGCTGACGGGGCCAGGCCGGTGCTATCAGTATGACCCGAGCTCGATCTCTGTGGATCTTGAGCAGCACCTTGTGAATGAGCGGTATCAGTGGAAAGGAGTAACAGAGAACCTCCCCAACAGAGGAGAAATGCATCAGCACTGGAGCCCAGGCTGTGATTCTGGAAGGAGCAGAACTGCTGGCACTTCCTGTTGCGTCGCGTGGCAAAGAGGTCTATCAGGGGAAACGCCCACCTCCAGAAGATCGAAATTGGGACGTCCGGGCAAAGGGACTACTCATGGCTGTGGAACGACCTGCTGAGGTGGTCCGCCAGCTTGTTCTGTACCCTGGGGAGGTACGATGCCTGCAGATGAACTGAATGTTCTACACAAAAAGTCCCACAGCCTGAGGGCTTCTTGGCACAGGAGAGAGGAGTGTGCACCCTCCCCCCCGTTTGTTGATATAGAACATTGCTGTCGTATTGTCCATTGACTGATGCACACATTGTCCAGTTAGGTAAGGACAGAATGTTTGACATGCCAGGCGCACCGCTCTCAGCTCTCTGGCATTGATGTGGAGACGCAGATCTGCTTGCAACCAGAGGCCTTGAATTCTGCAGTCTCCCAGATGAGCTCCCCAGCCCAAGTCTGACGCATCTGCCACCAGTGACAGAGATGGCTGTGGGGCAGCAAAGGGGACCCCTGAGCACACCTGCTCAGCATTGACCCACCACTGAGCGAGTCAAGGACCAGGCGAGGCAGGGTCATGATCCTGTCCAAGCTGTCCTGGGCTGGGCGATACACTGTCGCTAGCCACGACTGGAGCGGTTGAAGCCTGAGTCTGGCTTGCTGCACCACACAGGTACAGGCTGCCATGTGCCCGAGAAGTTTCAGGCATTTTCTAGCTGTAGTGGTGGGGAACTGCATGATGCCTCGGATTATGTCGTTAAGGGCCTGACACCTCGCCTGTGGCAGGTATTCCTTGGCTTGGATCAAGTCCAGTACTGCTCCTATAAATTCTATCCTCTGGACGGGGGACAGAGTCAACTTCGCTTCATTTAGGAGTAGACCCAGGGTCTCAAAGGGGGCTCTGATAAATATGACCTGAGACTCCACTTGGTTCCTGGAGCGGCCTTTGATCAGCCAGTCATCGAGGTGCGGGAACACCTGTACCTGGTGCGGCTGCAAGAATGCGGTGACAACTGCCATACACTTGGTGAACACTCAAGGTGCTGCTGACAGGCCGAACAGGAGGACAGTAAATTGGTAATGGGAACCGTTGACCACAAACCTGAGGTACTTCCTGTGGGGCTGAATGATTGCAATGTGAAAGTATGTGTCCTTCAAGTTGAGGATGGCATACCAGTCTGCTGGATCTAGTGAGGGGATGATGGAGTCCAAGGAGACCATGCGGAACCGGAGTTTCTTTACGAAATTGTTGAGCTCTCGCAGGTCCAGGATAGGCCTGAGGCCGCCTTTGGCCTTTGGAATTAGAAAATACCGGGAATAGAAACTCTTGCCCCTGTGCTCCAGTGGAACCTCCTCCACTGCCCTTAGCGATAAGAGCAACTGCACCTCCTGAATGAGTAGATGCTCCTGAGAAGGGCCCCTGAAGAGGGACTGAGAAGGGAGGTGGAAGGGCGGGAAGGCACAGAATTGGATGGAATATCCCCTCTGTACCATGCAGAGCACCCAGCGGTCCGAAGTGATACGGGACCATGCACGGTAGAAAGGGGATAGTCAGAAGGAAAAAGGTAAGGTGGGGTTGATCCAGTCTCCGATCTGGTGCGTCATTCTTGACCACACCTTCAAAAGGCCAGAGCCCTAGCCTGAGGATGGGTGTTGCCTCCTCCGGCCACTCCTGTTCCTCCTCTGAGAACAGTCCTGTCAGTTCTGCTGATGGAATCTCGGAGGTGGTTCCGGTTTGGAAGTGTCTCTGCTGTGTGCCGTGAGTGTGCAGGCCCAATGACTTGAGGCTGGCTCATAAGTCTTTCATGCTGTGCAGCCTCTTGTCTTTTTTTTTTTCTTCCTCCTGAAAAGACAGAGTCTCACCCTCAAATGGGAGGTTCTGAATGGTTTGCTGGACCTCGTAAGGTAGCCCCGAGACTTGGAGCCCAGTCGCCATGACCTTAGTGGTAGCATCTGCAGCGTCCAATGCGACCTGGAGGGAATCGCGGGAGACAAGCTTCTCCTCCTCCACCAAGGCCGAGAACGCGGTTCAGGAGTCCGAAGGGAGGAGCTCCGTAAATTTGATCTTTGTCACACAGGTGTTGTACGAGTACCTGCTGACAACAGCCTGTTGGTTGGGGTCTGCCACAGGGTCTTGGTGGTGTCCACAATGGTTTTAATAAGTGGAAGAGCAATATAGGAAGGTCCTGATGGTGCAAGGATGTCCACCATGCAATCAGCCCCCTCAACTACCCCCTCAGCTTTAATGCCCAGACCCTGAGTGGCCCTGCACAACAACTGCTGCAACATCCTGGTGTCCTCAAGCACCGGGGCTATGGCTGTACCCGCCAATGCTTTATCTGGTGACAAAGAGGAGGAAACGTTTATAATGAGTGGATGACGCTAACAGTTCATTCTAGTTCAATATTCAGAGAGCTCAAGGACTGGGAACAAAGGACAAAAATCAACACCTGGCTAGAGCAACCTCCAAACTGATATGAACACTATTTCAATCATTGAATAAGGCTCACCTTTAAGAATTCTGATGCTCAGCACTTGGAAAGAGAACCCTACCTAAGAACTCAGTTAAAAGAGCCATACTAAAATTTTAGTCTCCAGCGGCTGTGCTAGCCAGATGACATCAAGAGAAGCTCTTATCTACTGGAAGACAGAATTAAACCTTTTGCTAAAAGTCACCATGATTCTCCCTCTCCAGCTCAATTTCTCCTATAGTTCTATAGAAAACCTAGGCTCCTACCCTAGCCACCTCAGCTAGGCAGCTGATGCTACCAAAGCCTTAGAGACTTAGACCAGAGGCTAATTAATAGCTGCAATAAAAGGTGCAAACTCAGGCTGGACTGAAAGGGCCATTTTGAGGCTCTCTGAATTTAAGTGGAGCAACTCGAACAACAAGCATCTTACAGGAATGAGATATAAGGCTAATGAAATAGTAGGAATGGGATATAAGGCTAATGAAATAGTAACAACATGCCTGTGCTGAAGGCACTGGGCTAGTAGGTAGGAGAGCTGAGAGCTACTTTTGGCTCTGGCACAGACTAACTCTGACATTTGGCCAGTCTCTTCACCTGCCGGAGGTCTCAGTTTGCTCATCTGTAAAATGAAGATATTACCCTACCTCACAAGGACATTACAAGGGTAAATACCTTAATGTCTGTAAAGCGCTCTGAGAGCGTCAGACAGAAGGTACAGTTCTAATGAAATACTACCATAAGTATCATTAAACACAGACTGATCTGCTGGAAGCATGGAACAGGAAGGAATAGAAACAGAAGGTAATTGTCTGTCTCTATCAAATCTAGCTGACAGCTGGGCAGAACCACATGACTCTCCCAGACACAGGTGTTTAAACCTTAAAACTGCTTCCAAATGGAAGGAAAGTCTGCTTTAAAAGTCATCTCTCCATCTGGGATCTAGCTGATGCCACTTCTCATGGGATAAGAGGAGAGGGTAATAAATCTGCCTGAGCTCCCTGCACTTTCCATACTTAAAACAGCATTCATGTTACATGACTCATCCCCTCCATACCCAACCCCAATCACTGGATCCTTTTATGGCCTATTCTTTCAAATGGCAAGCCACAGATTTTTCCGAGGAAAAATATAACATAGATCCAAGCCCGTGTTGTAGGAACAGGCCTGCAGACCACTGAACGGACTAATCACAGAGCATTAAAGCCTGAAGAAATGGATCCACTGAGCCGGGTCCCCAAAATACTACTTGATAAATACCTCTCTTCCCAAAAATACCTCTCTTCCCCGAGCATTTTGATTTTCGTTTTCCAGCAGCTCTCCCTCACTCCTTTTTCAGAGTGCAATACAAACAAGATCACTGGGCTCCACCAGCCTGCTCCTGCTCCTTTTGAAATCCATGGGGTTTTTGCCACAGACTTGAACAAGCACCTTTAGTTTCTTCTGTAGTCAGGGGATAGAGTATGCTTCTTTGTCCCCTTGCAGGTCTCCTCTGATAGAAGCCCTTTTGTTTCATCACAGGCCCTTGAGAGGGAACTTCAAGATAAGATCCCTGATCAACTGCTTGAACTTTTTAAAGTTAATATATTGATTTGCCTTTAAAAGGTTACGTTGGTGCCTGTTGTGCACAGAACAAGGAGGTAGAGCTGCACACAGACACCAGACTGTAAAGTTCAGGGAGAAATCTGGCCCTCTTGACAGCCCAAACAGACTAGAGCCAAAAGATTTATTGTGCTGTTAACGAGGACTCGGTTTCTAAACATTCTTACAGGTCTGAAGTCTGTGCTCTGAATGAAGTGCTATAAGCTAAACAGCGGCAGTATGACAGATTGATGACTTGCAGACAAGGGTTCAGCAGCATTTGTGTCCCCCTTTCCAATACACAAAAACAGCCCCAGGTTTCCTTCAATTTAAGAAATGCATGAACCACTCTCAAAAGGTTCTGGGAACATGTAGGCACATCTGGAATGGTACTTACCATTTCAAGCTTATTGCTGTAATGCTTCCTAGGTCCACAGGAAACCTGGGACAGCAGAAGGGCAAGAGGAAGTAGTGATGGTGGAACTAGATGTCATCAATGTAACGAGCAGAAGCTGCTAATGTCTTATATGTCCATCATCTTACATGTGCTATCATCACTTCAATGGGTCTAAAACTTCTAGAGCAACTCATCACTTTCGGCTACACATTCCAGCTCTATGAAAAAAGTCAGCATGGCTGAAAATCAAAAGCTGTCTTGTTTGGTCTTATAAACCTTTTAAAAAAGCTAATATTTGGCTATACACACTCAGCCTGGGCCACTAAGACATCATCCATTATAACTGCACCTATATTAATTTTTGCTAGCATGGATCCTCAAAGTTTGAGTACTTAAACACACTAATCTCTTCCTTAATTCTGGCATCACTGCTTGACTGTCTCCTTCTACATTCATGTGCAAAAAATAAAACAATTAAAAATTAAAAAAAAAAAAAATCAAGAAAAGTTCCCCTAGTGACAGGTTTTATTAGAAGCCTGTGCCAGATTTGAAGACCTTAGGAAAGACCCAGGGAGGGTTGTAGTTTGGGATGGAAACTATGTTAAACTGTAGTTCTGTTTTCTAAAATGAATTCATTCCCAAATCAGGAAACACTAGTTTCAGTGGGATTGGTATGTTCCATACACTAAAAGCCAGTCATCTCCTCTCAATTCATCTATACTCATGCCTAGTCCATGATACCCTTCTTTTGTGTTCATCTGCACGACATGTAACCTTGTCCTTTGTACCTGCCATACCCTTCCTCAGTTAATCTAGCGTTCCCCCACCCCATAGATCATATCTATTCCTCGTAACCTGTCAGCATTCATCTGTAGTAATAGGAATGCACCTGGTTTAAATCCTGCAGTCTGTCAAGATTCCATTTCTAGGTTGTTCAGAAATGTGTAAGCTCCTTGGGGGCAGTGGTTATGTCCTGTTCAGTGTCAGCACTCAGTAATGAAACAAGTCAATGACCACCTAAGACTCCACTGTCATGGTTACGCTACATACAATGACCACCCGGAACTGCTGTGATAGCCAGGATAGACCAGAAAGCTGCCTCATCCTTTCCCAGAAGCAAAGGCCCTCTTACTTTTGGGGTAAGGGAGAATTTTCTTGAGCTGTTAGCAGTATAGGGTCAAATTTTCAAACGTGTCTAAATAGTTTAGAAGCTTAAGCCTCATTTTTAAAAGTGGTTTAGGCCAAGTCACTTTGGCACTCTTTTACTTGTATATTTATAACAGCTGAGCAGCGCTGATTCCACCCAGTGGAGGGTAATCAGGCACACTACTCAATTCATGACAACCACCGAACAGTTCTATGACTCGCTGTGAAGGAAAGATGCACATGTCTGTTCCTGAGACTAATGTTTATACAACATCCACAGGAGGGCAACTCCAGTCAGTACATTCCTTGCACCAAGTGTGCTGAAGTGAATCAGATCACCACATGCATTTGGAAGTAGGACTCCCAACTGCTGGTACCTAGAAGGAAATCTAGGTATATCTATAGTTCAGATTGCACTAGTTTCTTAACTAGAACATGAGAGTCCAAACCTAACCTAACCTAAGCGACAGCTGCACTGGCAACCTGCCAAGAGTGCCAGGGCTCTGCAGCTAGCGTGCAGCACAATGGAGCAGGCTGTAGATGCCCTCATCTTTAAATAAGGCAGTGCAGCCCAGAGAATGGTTCCAAGTATGCAAGGCTCCACCTTAACCACAGCAGCCTGTGTGTATATTATAATTTACATATGTACACATACATATAAAGCAGAGACTGATGTTAAGTATCAAAAGCTAATGGATGTTCCAAGAAGCATAATTTTTGCCATCGATATATTAAACAGTGCAGAGTCAGTAATCTTTACAGATGGGTAGGATTAGTCTGATTGGAGTTCTTGGACTGCTGCTGTATTTTAGGAAGATCTCAGCTGATTTAGACAATCCTTGGGGCTCACTGATGTTACCACTGAATTGGGCAGACATTTCTTATTAGCGAAATGCTGCATCTCAATTCTTCCAGTGCACTGAGCTCTGCATGTCTATCCTAAAGCCTAGTATTTAAAAGATAGCAGCCTGAGCTATTCTGTGCCCTTTGTTCCTGAACATGAAAGCCATTCATTAGCCTCTGACTCTGCAGGGTGGCTAAATCCAAGCAAAATAACTTCAGCCATAATAATTGTATCATGGTAACATGCAGTCATTAAATAGCTTAGAGAGATTCCAGTATTTGCTTTCTCTACAAGGCCCAATTTTATATTTTATTTTTATTATTAACATGGCCAGTTGACAAACTGGATATTTATCCTCAGCAGACAACAAAGCTGTGGGTCTGACTGTTCTTACAAGTCTAGAGGAAGGAAAGGACAAAGGCTCGTGCTACCTCTAAACAACCCCAAACTGTGTCACACAGGTGGAAAAAGGAAGAAAAGATTTTGTAGAGAGGGTGAAAGTAGCTGTTTAGTCAGGTTCTTGCTTTGGCATAGTTTTATTCTGTGATTTATGTAATGGAGAGTGCAGAAAACAGACAGCATTCAACCCTAGCTATAACTCCAGCTTGCTGTCCAACAGCATATCGAACTTGTGGCCTGGTTCTCATCTCACAGAAATCCACCTACTTCTGGAGTTACTGCGCTGATATACACCTGCATAGGGAGGGATCCAACACATGCACAAAGGCCCCCCCGATCCAGTCATGTATCAGTGCAGAGACAGGGGCGAGTGCAGCTTGCACATCTCCTGTTCTGGTGTGGTTAGGAAAGCGAGGAAATTCCCAGGGCCCCGGCCATCTTTCCTGCCCACCTATGGGGGACTTTTTGCAAGGGGAATCTGCACTTCCCAGGGAGCCTTCCGCAACAGGGTATTCTCCAGAGGGCTGTGCAGCTGCTTTTCTCTCCACAAATGGGACCAAAGTATTATATAAATTCTAAGTGTGCATATACAGATTATATGGAATTATTGAATTAACCTGTAGAGAAATTACAGAAAAATGTATAAAACTAACATGGAATGTGAAAACCAGGGTGCTTTATTCCCCACATCAGTTTAAATAAATCCATACTTGTAAAGTGTGCTAATGATCAGAAAAGTGACTCTCAAAAGGCATCTTCATACTTACCTCTTACTCTGCTTCCTGAGTGTGTTCAGAAGTCATGACAACATTTTTTACTACCTGCAGAGGCCCGCTTAGCTAAGCATGTGCTGTCTGGGCTCTATTCTGCACCGTCTGTCATCCATCTAACTTAGTTAACCAAGTTCCAATTGCAGAATCTTTATTATTGGTGACAGTGCATAAACCCAACTTGACTTTCAGATCCTCAGTTGAATTTGCAGTGGTGGTAATTAAACACTCTTTACTTGCAAACAGAATCATGTGTGATCTGGAATCACTAACACACACACACAGAACCCAAAGACATTTTTGCACAGTTACTTTCCAGACCAAAACCTCTAAATCCTTCTACCCCTCACACACAGCTTAGATTAGAATGACTTGTCACTGGGTGTCACTGTTGGTTCACAGAAAAATAGCTCCATACACAGACCTGGCAGAAAAGAAATGGCTCTCTTGTAAGAGGAATGAAGGAGAAGCTGCAATTTGTGTATTTGGTACATCCCTAATTTTGGCTCCTGTCATGTCAGGCAGTTAACTCAGATGATGTGCCATGCTCCAAATCTTTACCATCTGCTGCTCGTTAGCTGACAGAAAGGCAGCAACATGCAATCCCTCTACTAGCTGTTGCTCATTAGCTGACAAAAGCCATTTTCAATGTTCACATTTTATTAGATTTTAGAAAGAACAAAATCTTAAACAAAAAGAACAAAGGGAAAAAGGGACAGGAAATACAGATTCCAGAACAAATTATGGTTTTGGAAAAAATGGCACTGCTACTGATAATTCTGGCTCCAGAGTGCTGGGCACATGCAGGCTTGCGGGTAAGTGTGTGTGCAACCACTTGAAGGACTGTACCCTGGTTCCACAGAATTTAACTGCAAGGCTCCCATTGACAGCAGTGGGACATGGATTTGGCCCTAAAATAAAATCTCCATTGAAATAGAATCAACATTAGGGGTTTCCATTGTATCTATCTCCAAATAGTCTAGAATAAATGAACATCTTTCTAACCTTTTTTTTTTCCTCCTTAGGTTCCATTTGTTTTCGGGCAACTCCCCAGCTTTTCCACACCCCCAAACCCTCCAATATATACTTATGGATCCTATTTGTGCATGAGGTGAACAGTGTCAGACTGACAATCCCAGAGACTGAAGCCCTCTGTTTATACTCAGAACACCTGCAGCGAGCACACAAGCAACGCACTCTGCTAACGTGGCCAGAGAGGACTTTGGGAGCCACAGAGGTAACAGCCCCAAGCTCCCGCAGCTCATCCTAGGTTTTGAGATTCTGTACTTCACAGAAGTAATCTCAGCTAACCATTATGAAGCGTATGTGGGTCTGAAAACAACCTGGAGGATGCTACCCCTGTTATTGGTTTTACATGTTTGTTATGGCAATTTTCCTTTGAAAATCACCATCTTCCTGCAAGTAAAGGAGTGGCCTAGTAGCCTTGCAAAATAAACTGCAGGGGATTCTCCATCATCGGGGGAAGAGGAGGAGAAGGAAGGAGACTGATCTTCAACTGCTCGGGCAGCCACGGATGCTAAGGGTCATTGCAAACCCCTTTCCTGGCTAACAGCCTGCAGTTCAGCCAATGACTAATGAAAAGCTAGTGAGATGTCTGATCACAAGGAGCAGCAGCTTAGCAATAAGAGACAACATGACCTAGTGCAGTGTTTCTCAATGACTGCTCTGTGGACCAGTGCTGGTCCCTGAAACCTCCCTGACACAGTTTAGGAAGGCAGCAAGCCGGTCCCTTGTATCAAAAAGGTTGAGAAACACTGATCTAGTGAACTAAGTATGAGACCCAAGTTCTGACAAGGTTTCCCCCTGTAGGTGAATTGCTTCATATTACTGACTCTCCCTCAGTTTCTCCACCTGTTAAATGAGATAATATCCTCCTCCCTCATAGAAAGTGCTGTGACAATGACTTATTCCATATGTGCTAAATATAATCACCGACATAACAGAGGACCACAGAATGATCACAGCCGAGGCCAGCGAGGACTGAAGGAAGAGAGCAAGAAACAATTAGACATGGCGAAGGGCTGGGCTGCACAGGATGGGTTGAAGGGGAAAGAATGAACAGAAAGGTGCTGCTTTTTAGAGGAGAGGGAACAAAAAGGGAAACCTTAGGCAGAAATGTGGAAAGTGATCTGATTAACAGAGGAGGTCACACATGGCAGGAGAGAGAAAAGGAACTAAAGAAATGGAAGGAGGGAGCAAGGCATGTAAATTTTAGCTTGCTGATTCAGTTTTTTTGTCCCCCTTTTAATTTTTACTTCTTTGGCAGATGGCTAATAATTCAGTACATTCATGGGAACATGGACGTTATGGAATATTCTGAACTACATTATTATAAAGTTGTTGGTTACTCTGGGTTCTATAGTTAACTAGTCAAAGAAAAAGAATAAAGAGACCCTAGAATTTATCAGCATGTAAGCAAAACCATTTGGTGACCAGAGCCTAGCGTCCTTCAGAACTCTGACTGACTTGCTTGATGAACTTGTCTTCACTGCAGAGATAAGCTCAGAGAACAAGTGTTGCTCCAGCCCAACTCCCAACCTCTCTAGCTTAAGTTAAGCTTGATTTAAGCTTGAGCTAGCTGATCCATCTATTTAGTGCTGCTGCTGTTCTCCAGTGTGATCACTCTCCTTCAAACTACATTAGCTTTAAAAAGGCATTAATTCAAGCCCTGAGAGCATAGGTGCTGGAAGTAGGGGTACTGAGGGTGCTCCTGCACCCCTGGCTTGAAGTGGTTTCCATTATATACAGGGTTTATAGTTTGGTTTAATGGCTCTCAACACCCCCACTATAAAAATTGTTCCAGAACCTCTGCCTGACAGCATGAGTAATACATTTAATGTTGGTGACTGTTCTTGAACCTCAGTACAAGCATCTGGGCTCTGCTTCTGCAGCAACAGAGGAGAGTGGTAAAGGCCCAAAAACATTTTCCTCATATCACATGTATTATGCTTTGGGGAATGATGCCAAAGTTATCTTGCTGACCCTCTGCTCCATAATCCTTAAGGTAGCTCTGACCAAAGCAGACAGTGATCACAGCAGACAGGAGTCAGTTATGTTTTTATGCCCTTCCCCAACCAAAATAAGCAGATTTTCAGGTCCACCCCAAAATGCTAAGACTGGCTCTTAAGAGGTTTCAACTCTGACCTGGAATACTGTCACCATCTCTAGAGTCAATGATGATAATTGAGGATTCAATTCTAATCCTCTCTGTCAAGAAAAGGGACCAAATCAGTGGCAATTAAGTTGGTATCCCCTGGGAACTGGCCTTTCTTCCAACCTACTGAAATATTTTGAAAATATGATAACACACACACACACACACCCCAGCTATCCTGTGGAATTTTCTGCCACATTATCATTAAGGTCAGGAGCTCAACAGGATCAGAACAGGAGTACATGCTTTTGGGGTAATAAGAACCACATACAGCTGTATTAAGATAGGATAAAAAAGGGAGGAACCCCTCATGCTTCAGAGAATAAGCCACTAATTGATGGCAGTTGGGAAGAAACTTCCCCTGTTGCCAGTTATTCCATAATTGTCCTCTCTGGGGTTCTTGCACCTTTCTTTGAAGCATCTGGTATTGGCCATTGCTAGAGACAGAATAATTTACATGATGGACGATGGAACTGTTCTGATATGGTCATTTTTATACTTAAGATTTCATAATCCTAGGATTCTCATTCTCTCAGTTTTTTGGGCCCTCCATGATCCTGTCAAAGAACTCCCATCGGTCTGCCACTGGTCACAGGCTATGCCCACCATCTCCCCACCCTCCTTCTTTCATACAACCCTTTTGGGGTCCCATATCAGTACTGGCTGATAATCATGCACAACTGATCAAAGGCACTTCTTAGGCAACCCCAAGCAACAGATGATGTACCGCCTGCCCTGGGGGGGGGGGGGGGGGGGAAGAGAAAGAGACAGCAACTCTGTGTCAGATGTGAAAAGGTGTGATGCCTCTAACCCAGTAGAAGTGATGTGAGAGGTCTGCCCTCATTGCAGGGACAGCCATGGACACAGGAGGGGATTGTGGCTGGGCTGAGGTAAATAGCACATCTTGTGGGTAAATGATGGAGTCAGTTCTTTAGCGAGAATCTCTGCAGTTTGCACTGCGCTAGGAGCCACCAGACTAGGATAAGGAAAAACCCTGCTCCCCTAAAGCTCTCTGGATATGTCACCTGACCCGCTTTTGTGAAGGTCTATTTATTTGAATCCCTAAACCTATGAGTGTCTCCCTTCCGCTTTGACTTATGTGACCTGTCAACAGCAGGCCAGGGCAGCATATGAATTACTTGCTCTCCCAATCTCTCTTCTTCATGCTAATTTTACATTTATGCAAGAGATCAGGTAGAAGATAAAGGTGTGGGAAGATGGAAGAATGGTCTAATTACTTCTTTGTTTGGGCCAGGTTAAAGGGACACAGCCAAAAATCTTGGCTAATCCAATCAAACTGGATGGCCTTATTTAAATGAAAAGAGATCCAAAGGAGGACAGTTCTGCAGACATCCAAATGCACAGTGGCAGCATAACTTAGATCAGCGTGACTCACTCCCATCAGTCTGGAAAAAAAATGATTTTATGAACTTTGGTTTTGCAGCTATTTAAATTTTGTCATCTGTTACTGTGTTCATTATCACCTGCCTCACACTGGATCCAGCCAATTCTTCATAATGAGAGAGCATTTGAATGGAGATGGGATGAGGCACATTTGGCTATTACCAATTCATGAACAAATGAATGGTAACTCCAGCCCAGTGCTCTTTCATTAGGAGTCTCTATATTTGCATCTGGGGGGAAATGACAGTTTTCAGGCAATAGATAGCAAAACCTCCTAGACCATGTCCTATAAATACTTAGGTTTTAAAAATGCCTTCTTTCAACCAGCTTTAAAATGCTGATTTTGGTATGGCAACCTGTGGGCTGGGAGCACTTGGAAGGTTGGTGTAGTATGGAGTGTCATGTCCCCCCAGTGACAACTCCTGCATTGCTAATTAAGGAGCATGCTAAGCTCAAAAGGGAATCCAAGCCACTCTGGTTCTACAGCAGAGCCCAGAGGCTCCAACCGAAATCAGGGCCCCATTGTGCTAGGTGCCGTAGAGTCACATGGGGCACGAACTATCTTACTAAGAGCTTAACACCTAAATCGCTAAGAGAAAGTATTATCTTCAATTTACAGGATGAGGAACTGAGGCCCAGTGCTGCACCTGAACCACAAAACGTGCTTAGGCAAAAGGATGCTGCAACTCAGGTCTGATGTTTTAGAAACACTAAGCCAGTAAGATTAGTGTGTATCATTTGAAGCTGCTTCTAGAGTTCAGTCTATCAGAGGGAGAAAAAATTAAGAATCACAGATGAAGCATGAGAGGGGTGTTCAGCAAATATCTGAAATAAGGTGGGGAGTTGAGGTGGTGAGATACAGGAACTATTCCAAATAGCAAGAGAGGCAGAGGAGAAGGCTCTGATCAGGCTAGTAGCAGGATGAAAAGGTACTGTAACAGTACATTATTTGTCACCAACAAAAGGCAAACAACAAGTCAGGCAGATGCTTCATCACTTGAAGAACATAGACCACAACACATGCAAATAATGCTATCTAACTGAGCCTCATGGTACAAAACATGTAAGATAATCACAGGGGTCACTCACGGCATTCCTTCTCGTCACTTTCATCGAAGCAGTCTGGCAGCCCATCACACTGCCAGGCCCCTGGGATACAGCGTCCGTTACTACACATGAAGTTTCCAGGAATGTTGCATTCATTTGTGAAGTTATTCCCAGGCAACAGCTGGCTCTCTGTAACAGAAGGGGGGAAAAAAACCAAACACCCAATATACAGGACCTGCTTTAACTTCACAAGGCATATTCCTGTGGTAGATAAAGAACACATGCCGAGCCAATGATAATACTGTCAGTCAATGATAGATTAAACACAGACAACGAACAGGCTACCCCTTCACAATGCTTCAAAAGGGGCTCACTATTTCCCCACATTCCAGCAGCACCATCTTCCCCTCCTCTCCCCTTACTCCCACCCAGTAGAGCAGGGTTAGCTTTAATCTTTCTCTTCCTTCCTAATATTTCCAGTCTAACAAGTTCATGAGACACAACACACTGGACTCCAAATCCCCATACCTTTGTCTGATCAGTATTGTGTCTGCAGAACATATTCCTACCACCTCGAAGCTAGGAGGCATGTTAGTTAATGAATATTAACCTTTCAATTCAGTTTTAAATACAGTGCTGATAGTCAAAATTAAAAGTGAGCTTTCTAATCTAGTCCCCTGGCAAACATCTGCTCACATGCTAGTAAGGCAGTTGGCACATTAAAGCAGTCTGCCAAGGAGAGGGGGTTCAGTACTAGAATGGCAGGAATGCTGAAGAGCAGGATAGAAGCATCTTGGAGAAGTTTAGCGCTGCATTTAACCAGGCACTCTCACCAGTAATATCAGTCAAGCTCTTGCATTTTTATGCACTGAAGCTCACAAATGCAAACATCACAGAGAGAGCTAAACTCCAATGAATGAAGATGATATGGGGAGTATGCACATACCTTATTAGGAAAGTGGTTAGGTTGCAGGTCAAAAATGAAGATTTAGGGATAGGGTTCCCCCTCCCACACCCCAAGGGAAAGCCAAGTCCTCCAAAGCTGCATTTTAGGTCTGAAATGGAACAACAAGCGACAGTACAGGATGGGATATGGAGGATTTCCTTCTCTTCATCCCCGTCTTCCTCCCTACCCTGCCCCTCCTCAAGCTCCTTGCCCAGCCAGGCCCTGACTCTGTCCACCATCCCTACCTCACTTTCTCATTAAATCAGCCCTGGTCTACACTAGGAGTTTAGGTCGAATTTAGCAGTGTTAAAACGATGTAAACCTGCACCTGTCCACACGATGAAGACCTTTTTTTCGACTTAAAGGGCTCTTAAAATCAGTTACTTTAATCCACCTCTGACAAGGGGATTAGTGCTTAAATCGGCCTTGCCAGGTCAAATTTGGGGTACTGTGGACACAATTAGATGATATTGGCCTCCGGGAGCTATCCCAGAGTGCTCTATGGTGACCGCTCTGGACAGCGCTCTCAACTCAGCTGCACTGGCCAGGTAGACAGGAAAAGGCCCGTGAACTTTTGAATTTCAATTTCCTGTTTGCATGGTCACCTGCAGCTTGCCACGCTGCCCAGAGCTCATCAGCAGAGGTGACCATGATGGAGTCCCAGAATCGCAAAAGAGCTCCAGCATGTACCAAACAGGAGCTACGGGATCTGATCGCTGTATGGGGAGAGGAATCCGTGCTATCAGAACTCCGTTCCAGTTTTCGAAATGCCAAAATATTTGTGAAAATCTCCCAGGGCATGAAGGACAGAGGCCATAACAGGGACCCGAAGCAGTGCTGTGTGAAACTTAAGGAGCTGAGGCAAGCCTACCAGAAAACCAGAGAGGCAAACGGCCGCTCCGGGTCAGAGCCCCAAACATGCTGCTTCTATGATGAGCTGCATGCCATTTTAGGGGGTTCAGCCACCACTACCCCAGCCGTCTTGTTTGACTCCTTCAATGGAGATGGAGGCAACACGGAAGCAGGTTTTGGGGACGAGGAAAATGATGATGATGAGGTTGTAGATAGCTCACTGCAAGCAAGCGGAGAAACCGGTTTTCCCGACAGCCAGGAAATGTTTCTCACCCTGGACCTGGAGGCAGTACCCCCCAGACCCATCCAAGGCTGCCTCCCAGACCCGCCAGGCGGAGAAGGGACCTCTGGTGAGTGTACCTTTTAAAATACTATACATGGTTTAAAAGCAACCATGTTTAATGATTAATTTGCCCTGGCATTTGCAGCTCTCCTAGATGTACTCCCAAAGCCTTTGCAAAAAGGTTTCTGAGGAGGGCAGCCTTATTCCACCCACCATGGTAGGACACTTTACCACTCCAGGCCAGTAGCATGAACTCGGGAATCATTGTAGAACAAAACATTGCAGTGTATGTTTGCTGGCATTCAAACAACATCCGTTCTGTATCTCTCTGTGTCATCCTCAGGACAGTGATATCATTCATGGTCACCTGGTTGAAATAGGGTGCTTTTCTTAAGGGGACATGCAGAGGTGCCCGTTCCTGCTGGGCTGTTTGCCTGTGGCTGAACAGAAATATTCCCCACTGTTAGCCGGGGGGGGGAGGCAAAATGCGACCTTGGAACGAAAGCACATGTGCTGTGTATGTAATGTAAACAGCAAGGTTTACCGTGAAAGAGTGTAGCCATTGTTCCATAAAATGTGTCTTTTTAAATACCACTGCCTCTTTTTTTTTTTCCTCCACCAGCTGCATGTGTTTCAGTGATCACAGGATCATCTCCTTCCCAGAGGCTAGCGAAGATTAGAAGGCGAAAAAACCGCACTCGTGATTAAATGTTCTCTGAGCTCATGCTGTCCTCCCACACTGACAGAGCACAGACGACTGCATGGAGGCAGACAATGTCAGAGTGCAGGAAAGCACAAAATGACCGGGAGGAGAGGTGGCGGGCTGAAGAGAGTAAGTGGCGGGCTGAAGAGAGGGCTGAAGCTCAAATGTGGCGGCAGCGTGATGAGAGAAGGCAGGATTCAATGCTGAGGCTGCTGGAGGATCAAACTAATATGCTCCAGCGTATGGTTGAGCTGCAGGAAAGGCAGCTGGAGCACAGACTGCCACTACAGCCCCTGTGTAACCAACCGCCCTCCTCCCCAAGTTCCATAGCCTCCACAACCAGACGCCCAAGAATGCGGTGAGGGGGCCTCCGGCCACCCAGCCACTCCACCCCAGAGGATTGCCCAAGCAACAGAAGGCTGGCATACAATAAGTTTTAAAGTTTTAAACTTTTAAAGTGCTGTGTGGCCTTGTCCTTCCCTCCTCCACCACCCCTCCTGGGCTACCTTGGCAGTTATCCCCCTATTTGTGTGATGAATGAATAAAGAATGCATGAATGTGAAGCAACAGTGACTTTATTGCCTCTGACAGCGGTGATCGAAGGGAGGAGGGGAGGGTGGTTAGCTTACAGGAAAGTAGAGTGAACCAAGGGGCGGGGGGTTTCATCATGGAGAAACAAAGAGAACTTTCACACCGTAGCCTGGCCAGTCATGAAACTGGTTTTCAAAGCTTCTCTGATGCGTACCGCGCCCTCCTGTGCTCTTCTAACCGCCTGGTGTCTGGCTGCGCGTAACCAGCAGCCAGGCGATTTGCCTCAATCTCCCACCCTGCCATAAACGTCTCCCCCTTACTCTCACAAGATATTATGGAGCACACAGCAAGCAGTAATAACAGTGGGAATATTGTTTTTGCTGAGGTCTAACCGAGTCAGTAAACTGCACCAGTGCGCCTTTAAACGTCCAAATGCACATTCTACCACCATTCTGCACTTGCTCAGCCTGTAGTTGAACAGCTCCTGACTACTGTCCAGGCTGCCTGTGTACGGCTTCATGAGCCATGGCATTAAGGGGTAGGCTGGGTCCCCAAGGATAACTATAGGCATTTCAACCTCCCCAACAGTTATTTTCTGGTCTGGGAATAAAGTCCCTTCCTGCAGCTTTTGAAACAGACCAGAGTTCCTGAAGATGCGAGCGTCATGTACCTTTCCCGGCCATCCCACGTTGATGTTGGTGAAACGTCCCTTGTGATCCACCAGAGCTTGCAGCACTATCGAAAAGTACCCCTTGCGGTTTATGTACTCGCCGGCTTGGTGCTCCGGTGTCAAGATAGGGATATGGGTTCCGTCTATAGCCCCACCACAGTTAGGGAATCCCATTGCAGCAAAGCCATCCACTATGACCTGCACATTTCCCAGGGTCACTACCCTTGATATCAGCAGATCTTTGATTGCGTGGGCTACTTGCATCACAGCAGCCCCCACAGTAGATTTGTCCACTCCAAATTGATTCCCGACTGACCGGTAGCTGTCTGGCATTGCAAGCTCCCACAGGGCTATCGCCACTCGCTTCTCAGTTGTGAGGGGTGCTCTCATCTTGGTATTCTTGTGCCTCAGGGCAGGGGAAAGCAAGTCACAAAGTTCCATAAAAGTGCCCTTACGCATGCAAAAGTTTCGCAACCACTGGGAATCGTCCCAGACCTGCAACACTATGCGGTCCCACTAGTCTGTGCTTGTTTCCCGAGCCCAGAATTGGCGTTCCACCACATGGACCTGGCCCATTAGCACCAGGATGCCCACGTTGCCACGGCCCCTGCTTTGAGAGAAGTCCGTGTCCATGTCCTCATCACTCACGTTACCGCGCTGACGTCACCTACTCGCCCGGTATCGCTTTGCCAGATTCTGGTGCTGCATATACTGCTAGATAATGCGTGTGGTGTTTAATGTGCTCCTAATTGCCAAAGTGATCTGAGCGGGCTCCATGCTTGCCGTGGTATGGCGTCTGCACAGAAAAAAGGCGCAGAATGATTGTCTGCCATTGCCCTGATGGAGGAAGGGGCAACTGACGACATGGCTTACAGGGAATTAAAATCAACAAAGGGGGTGGCTTTATGAGAAACTGAATGGCCCCCTCAACGATAGAGCTCAAAACCTCAAGGATAGAATTCAAAACTGGGTTTGGCAGGCCGTTGATTTCACAGAGGGAGGGAGGGAGGAGAAAATGAATACAAAACAAATCTGGTCTATTTCTTCTTTTGAGCCACTCCATCTATCTTTATACATCTTGCTGGCAGCAGACTGTGCAGTACGACCGCTAGCCATCATCATCTCCTGGGTGCTCGGCAGAAGACGGTGCAGTATGACGACGAGCCATCATCTTCTGCTGGCTGGAGGTTAAGAGACAGTGCACTGCCGGTAGGACTCAATCACCACGAGATGAAACTTAAAAGGGAAATGACCTGGCTGAGTCACTCCCATGTTTGCCCAGGCACCCGATTAAAAGAGCACCCAGGACTACATCGATGACGGCTCCCAGTCATACTGCACTGTCTGCTGCCAAAGGCAATAAACTGCTGCTGTGTAGCAATGCAGTACCACGTCTGCCAGCACACAGGAGACATACGGTGACTGTTTGCTGAGCGGGCTCAATGCTTGCCATGGTATGGCATCTGCACAGGTAACTCAAGAAAAAAGGAGCAAAACGATTGTCTGCCCCTGCTTTCACGGAGGGAGGGAGGGAACGGGGGCCTGAGGATATGCCCAGGACCACCTGCGACAATGTTTCAGCCCCATCAGACATTGGGATCTCAACCCAGAATTCCAATGGGCAGTGGAGACTGCGGGAACTGTGGGATAGCTACCCACAGTGCAACACTCCGGAAGTCGACGCTTGCCTCGGTACTGTGGAAGCGCTCCGCCGAGTTAATGCACTTAATGCACTTAGAGCATTTTCTGTGGGGAGACACACACTCGAATATATAAAACCGATTTCTAAAAAACCGACTTCTATAAATTCAACCTAATTTCATAGTGTAGACATACCCTCAGACTCTTCCAGAAATCCCTAGCATTTTTCCCTAATTTTATTCTTGCAAATGGCTAAGCTGTTTTTGTTGAAACTTCCCCCCACCAAAATTCAGCCTGCAGCAGACACCCGTTCAGCCTGAAGCGTTAAAGACTGGCAAAGTTATAAGCGACCAATAATCAGTCTTATAATTAGGGCCCTACCAAATTCACAGCTATGAAAAACGTGTCAAGGGCCATGAAATCTGGTCTCACCCCATGAAATCTGGTTTTTTGCATGTTTTTACGCTATACCATACAGATTTCACAGGGGAGACCAGCATTTCTCAAATTGGGGGCCCTGACCCAAAAAGGAGTTGCAAGGGTGGTGGATCACAAGATTATTTTAGGGGGGTTGCGGCATTGCTACCCTTACTTCTGCGCTGCTTTCAGACCTGGGCAGCTACAGAGCAGAGGCTGTTGGCCAAGCGCCCAGCTTTGAAGGCAATGCTCCACAAGCAGCAGCACGGAAGTAAGGGTGGCCATACCATGCCATGCCATGCCATCTTTACTTCTGAGCTGCTGTCAGCAGCAGCTCTCCAGCTGCCCAGCTCTGAAGGCAGCGCTGCTGTCAGCAGCAGCACAGAAGTAAGGGTAGCAGTATCGCAACCCCCCCCCCTTTACAATAACCTTGTGACCCCCGCCCCACAACTCCTTTTTGGGTCAGGACCCCTACAATTACAACACCATGAACTTTCAGATTGAAATAGCTGAAATCGTGACATTTATGATTTTTAAAATCCTATGACGTTTAAACTGACCAAAATGGACCGTGAATTTGGTAGGGCCCTACTTCTAATGGGACAGATTGGGCAGCTTTATCTACAGGCTCTGCTACGAGCTCTGTCTCCAGTGCTGTATATAAGAAGCAGCCGCCACTGAGAACAGGCCCAAGCAGACCGCACAGCTGACAATGCCTTTTCTGTTTTTACCAGTTTCATCCGAACTCCCTGCTTCCCGTTGCTTTCCTGTTCACGTGAAACAGATTTAACTCTCCTCACCTCCCAGTGCAGAAATGCTGCTATTTAGTACATGCTGGAAAGAGTCCCCCAGCTCAGTGCCTGTTCACTCTAGCCTTGTCTTAACCAAGAAAAGCATCCATTTCTGACAGTGGCACGGGACAAGCCAATTCAACTCTGGTTCAGGTCTGAATAATTTGTTTTAAACAAGAATTTAACATGGTTTGTCCTGGGCTATCCTTCAGGGGAAAATTGTGTGTACCACCAGTTCGACTGCAGCTATTGCTGGCAACTGTTGCCAGCAACACACACATGACTAGGGCAGAGCCATAGAGCACTGTCATAGGCCTTGTCTACCCCGCCACTTACAGCGCTGAAATTCTCTTTGCTCAAGGGCATGAAAAAACACCCCCCTGAGCGATGCAAGTTTCAGCGCTGTAAAGTGGCAGTGTAGATAATGCTACAGCGCTGGGAGCTCCTGCCCTCACGGGGGTGGTTATATTACAGTGCTGGGAGAGCTTTCTCCCAGTGCTGGAGCCACGACTACACAGCCACGTTAAAGCGCTGCCAGACATACCCATAGACACAAAAAGTGTGGCACGCCTTAATCCAGTTCAAGTCATTTCTCTCATCACTGATCTGTATCTGCTTAGCAATAATGCAGAAGGTGAAAACAATCTGTCAATATTACAGCAACCCTCTATTAGCAAACAGCCGCCAACGTGCTAATATTACAAACACATATCCCTGCAACCAAAGAGAACCTATGACAATCATACCAACTAAGGTTTTCTTTAGCTAGGTAAAGAAATATGAAACAAGATAGCTGGAACTATTTTTCTCCTTGTGAAGGTACAGTTGATCGGTGTTCTCCCTAGATTTATTATACAGCATCGAGCAATTTAAGATTCAGCAGGATTTTTAAAATATACATTTTATAGAGAGGGCTCACCCTTGCAGGTCAGCACCGCATCAAGGGAACACTTTTTTGGTAGACAGTTGCTATTTAATTATAACAATGACAGGTATTTCTAAAGAGATCCTGGGATGGAAAGAGCAAAAACGTTTTACAGCTGTTAATCACTGTGAAGGGGTGTTATCCTCATTTCACAGAAGAGGAAATTAAGGCACAGAAACCTAGTCTACATTAGGATTTTCTGATCTGCCATTCCCAAAAGGTGCAGATCCATGGATGACAGCATCGGAGGAAGCTACAGAAACGTTTCATCTGTTTTTTGCCACCATGTCATCTAACTGTTCTCAAATCACACATGGAGCACGCCCATTTGAAATTAAAATCCTGGTGTAGACACAATCAGAGCAAGTGACTTGTCACAGGAAGTCTGTGGGAAAGCTAGGAACAGAACCCAGGTCTCCTGATTCCCAGACTTTTGCCTTGACCACAGACCCATCTTCCCTCTCTAAAGATCACAGAATTTCAGAGGAAGAAAGCTTGTCAGATGCATTTCCAACATACATGGCACAAAAAAGACAGTGGTCTTACAGACTCTGGAGCCCATTGAGGAGAGGGTCGAAAGCCCAACATCTGCTGCTAGTTTTATTTATATTTTTCCTGAAAATAAACTGGCCACGTTCCTCAGACTCATTTCAAAGCTACAACATAACTAAAAGAAAAGGAGTACTTGTGGCACCTTAGAGACGAACCAATTTATTTGAGCATAAGCTTTCATGAGCTACAGATCACTTCATCGGATGCATACTGTGGAAAGTATAGAAGATCTTTTTATATACACACAAAGCATGAAAAAATACCTCCTCCCACCTCACTCTCCTGCTGGTAATAGCTTATCTAAAGTGATCACTCTCCTTACAATGTGTATGATAATCAAGGTGGGCCATTTCCAGCACAAATCCAGGGTTTAACAAGAACGTGGGGGGGGGGGGGGGGGGGAGGAAAAAACAAGGGGAAATAGGTTACCTTGCATAATGACTTAGCCACTCCCAGTCTCTATTCAAGCCTAAGTTAATTGTATCCAATTTGCAAATGAATTCCAATTCAACAGTTTCTCGCTGGAGTCTGGATTTGAAGTTCTTTTGTTGTAATATAGCAACTTTCATGTCTGTAATTGCGTGACCAGAGAGATTGAAGTGTTCTCCGACTGGTTTATGAATGATATCTGATTCTTATAATTCTTGACATCTGATTTGTGTCCATTTATTCTTTTACGTAGAGACTGTCCACATGACAGCATATATCACATTGGTGGATGTGCAGGTGAACGAGCCTCTGATAGCGTGACTGATGTTATTAGGCCCTGTGATGGTGTCCCCTGAATAGATATGTGGGCACAGTTGGCCAGTCCTTGCCTACAGACAGCCCCCCAACCTGAAGCAAATACTCACCAGCAACCACATACCACACAACAGAACCACTAACCCAGGAACCTATCCTTGCAACAAAGCCCATTGCCAACTGTGCCCACATATCTATTCAGGGGACACATCACAGGGCCTAATAACATCAGCCACACTATCAGAGGCTCGTTCACCTGCACATCCACCAATGTGATATACGCCATCATGTGCCAGCAATGCCCCTCTACCATGTACATTGGTCAAACTGGACAGTCTCTACGTAAAAGAATAAATGGACACAAATCAGATGTCAAGAATTATAAGAATCAGATATCATTCATAAACCAGTCGGAGAACACTTCAATCTCTCTGGTCACGCAATTACAGACATGAAAGTTGCTATATTACAACAAAAGAACTTCAAATCCAGACTCCAGCGAGAAACTGTTGAATTGGAATTCATTTGCAAATTGGATACAATTAACTTAGGCTTGAATAGAGACTGGGAGTGGCTAAGTCATTATGCAAGGTAACCTATTTCCCCTTGTTTTTTCCTACCACCCCCACCCCCCCCACCCCCCGACGTTCTTGTTAAACCCTGGATTTGTGCTGGAAATGGCCCACCTTGATTATCATACACATTGTAAGGAGAGTGATCACTTTAGATAAGCTATTATCAGCAGGAGAGTGGGGTGGGAGGAGGTATTTTTTTCATGCTTTGTGTGTATATAAAAAGATCTTCTACACTTTCCACAGTATGCATCCGATGAAGTGATCTGTAGCTCACGAAAGCTTATGCTCAAATAAATTGGTTAGTCTCTAAGGTGCCACAAGTACTCCTTTTCTTTTTGCGAATACAGACTAACACGGCTGTTACTCTGAAACATAACTAAAGGAAATCTCATTAAGAGAGAAACCTTTGAACATTCTTACAATCCCACTTTAACAAATAGACTATAATTGTCCTTTCCTGAATAGACTAGAACATTCTGAGAACATCCATCAAATCCCATCCATTGCCCAGTAAAATATTTATAGACTGTTCTATGGCACTCACTGAACTTATCCTCACAACCGCCCTTTCAGGAAGGGATGTATTACCAAAGGGGAAACGGAGATACGGAGGGATTCAGTTATTTGCCTAAAGTCATACAAGAGGTTTGTTGCAGGGGTAGGATTAGAACAGAGATCTCCTTAATTCCAGTCCAAAACCTAGACCACCAATCAATTGCTTTCTAAGATGGTCCTTATCAATTGCTAGAAAAGTCAGAGGTTACGAGCTGAAACATTTAAATCATATACTAAATGTGTCTAAATATTCATTATTCAGATTACTCCACCTCTAAATAATCCAATTGTGGACACGGAGTTGTTAAAACAATTCCACATGTGGAATAGTTTACATTACGTTTCTCTTTTTGCTTACTGGCTTTAAAAATTCCCTTCACTCCCTTCTACTGAATCAACTTCAAAAAACCCCAAAGCCCATAAGGAGATCCTCAATCCAGTTGTTGCTTCTCAACCCTTGGGAATGTGATGCTCTTGCCCACTGCCCTCCACTTCACCCAAGGCACAGCCTACTGGATAATTCAGAGTGGGGTGCCACAGAAAGGACCAAATTATATCACCCAGTTTAATTCCCTGTAGGGATGAACCAGCATTTAAAATACAGTCCATATAGATGTCAGATTTTGTGCAGCCTATTGGCAATGGCAGAAATTCCTTCAGTCTGGCAGAGTAAGCTTTCCAATAGCTGACATACTTACCCTGCAGCCTCTCTTGTTCTGAATCCAAACTAAACACTAGATGCATGGATATGTTCAGTTAAAAAAAAAAAGAAGAAAAGCAAAAGTGGCCCATTTTCACTGCAAATCATTGCTCACTTTAAAAAAAGCACACCATCTGGGCTGAATGAAAAAGGCCTCATGTTTCATTTTAAAAGGGGATTGGATGAGGGAAACCAGTCTGGTTTAAACAGCTACTTCCAAAAACGCTGGCATCTAAATATTGAATACTTGCAAATAAAAACTTGAAGAATACAGCAGCAATCCCCACTTCCCCAAAAAAACAAGCCACCTCTGAGCATTCCACTTTCTATCATCAGACAGAAATGGATATTTCTGACAGGATACCTTTAGCCTCAAAGGTTCCAACACCCGTTAAAAGCTACAGAACATCTAGCGCCACTGAAATGCAGCCACCTCTGGGGTGAAAGGTACAGTGCAATAACTAGAGAAAGTGACATTTTGGGCCAAGGATATCAGGACAAACTTCTGCAGGAAGTTCAATAAGACCTTTAAACATCTACCTAGAGTAGGTCAGAGTTTATAAGGTCTCTTCCAAAATATCTGCACACAGTAAATATGGTGAAACTCAGGGTATGTCTACATTGTACTCCTGGGGGATTTTGCATCACTGCATGTGTGCAGAATTCATATCGCCTGCAGATTTCCTGGCTTCCCTGCAGAAAAATAACTTTCTGACAGGGAAGCAAAGGGAAGCTGCAAGTCACGCACCGCTCCCTAGCGGCGCAGGTACATCATTTCAGGCACCCAGTGCAGCCGGCGGAGAGGTAAATAACCACACGGCTGGAGACACCCCACCCAGTACCTCCTACCCTGAGCTGGGATCAGCTGCTAGTCCCAGCTAGGCTGGAGGCAGGAGAGGACGGGACTTCCTCTTCCCCTGCAAGGAGTGGCTGGGGCTGTGTCAGACCCACCCCCAGAAATCTCCCCCAGGTTCCTCCCCACAAATCCTGCCCTGCTTCCTGCCCTCATCACTCCTCAGCTGTGGGGGGAGGGGGTGGAGAAGAGGATCACTGTATGGGGAGTTGCTCCCCCATCTCCCAATCCCCATGCAGCCAGACCTTCCATAGTCAGACACCCCTGCCAAGCCTCACCCTGTACACCCAGAACCCTCACTAGTACTCAATACCCGAACCCCACCCCACTGAACCTCAACCCCTGCATCTGGAGCCTGCTGCCTCCAGACCCACCCCCGCACTCCAGACCCCCCCCCCACTCAGCTCCCTTCACTCAAACCCCCACCCTGACAAGCCCCACCCTCAGCACCGCCCTAAGCCATCCACATCACTCATCTCCAACTGCACCCAGACCCCCACCCCACCAAGGCCCATTCCCCGAGCACCCAGACTCCCCCGCTGAGCTTCAATCACCTTCAACTGGAAGCCCCTGCAGAGTCCCATTGCCCTGTACCTGGAACCCCCATAATGAGCCTCCACGCTTTCAGATCCCCCCCACAATCTGCCTGCACCCAGATTGTCCCACACAGAATCCTCTCACTGAGCCCTTTCACACTTGGATCTGCCTGGTTAAATCTGCCTCCCCATACCTGGTGCGCCTGGCGCAGAAAGGCAGGGCCCCAGGATGTTTTTGGGGCAGGCCCGAGCCTTATGCTATGTCAGAGTCAGGTGCAACCTCACCACTGAGTCCGTGTCCCGGGGCACGGAGGCAGCAGGGTGATCTCCCACCTTCATGCAGCCAGTGACCTGTGCTCCCCACTGCCATGCTGGAGCTCTGCATTTGTTTATTGACAAATAAAACTTGCAAAATTTTAAAATATTGTGCACAGAATTTTTAATTTTTTGGCGCAGAATGCCTTCATGAGTAACACTGCAAAAAAAGATCCATGGCAGCAAGTCTCAACGCCCATGTCAACTGACTACAGCTCGCAGGGCTCATGCTATGGGGCTAAAAATAGCAGTGTAGATGTTTGGGTTCGGGCTCTAAAACTCACTGGGTTTCGGAGCCTGGTCCCAGCCCGAGCACAAGTGTCTACACTGCTGTTTATAGCCCCGTAGCAGGAGCCTAAGTCAGTTTACCCAGGATCTGAGACTCAACACAGTGGGGCTATTTTTGCAGTACAGACAAACACTCAGACTTCCACCGTGGAGGAAAGGCTGAGTTAACACTGATGTTAACCTGTGTTTCAGGAGTCTAGGTATTCCAAACCCAATGCTTCAATCTAATCAATCTCCCAGAGCGATGTTTTTATTTATTTATTTTCGTTTTATCTATGTTTTATTCTATGATTCTATGTCCATTGGGTCAACATCTTTGACTCATAGAATTAGAGAAGATTAGGGTTGGAACAGACCTCAGGAGGCCATCCAGTCTAACCCCCTGCTCAAAGCAGGGCCAACCCCAACTAAATCATCCCAGCCAGGGCTTTGTCAAGCCAGGCCTTAAAAACCTCAAAAGGATGGAGATTCCACCATCTTCCTAGGTAACCCATTCCAGTGCTTCACCACCCTCCTAGTGAAATAGTTTTTCCTAATATCCAACCTAGTGCTCCCCCACTGCAATTTGAGACCATTGCTTCCTGTTATGTCATCTATCACCACTGAGAACAGCCTAGCTCCATCCTCTTTGGAACCCCCCTTCAGGTAGTTGAAGGCTGCTATCAAATCCCCCCTCACTCTTCTCTTCTGCTGACTAAATAAACCCAGGTCCCTCAGCCTCTCCTCATAAGTCATGTGCTCCAGCCCCCTAATAATTTTCGTTGACCACCACTGGACTCTCTCCAATTTATCCACATCCTTTCTGTAGTGGGAGGCCCAAAACGGGATGCAATACTCCAGATGTGGCCTCACCAGTGCTGAATAGAGGGGAATAAACACCTCCATCGATCTGCTGGCAACGCTCCTACTAATGCAGCCCAATATGCCGTTCGCTTTCTTGGCAACAAGGGAACACTGTTGACTCATATATACAGCTTCTCGTCCACTGTAATCCCCAGGTCCTTTTCTGCAGAACTGCTGCTTAGCCAGTCGGTCCCCAGCCTGTAACAGTGCATGGGATTCTTCTGTCCTAAGTGCAGGCCTCTGCACTTGTCCTTGTTGAACCTCATCAGATGTCTTTTGGCCCAATCCTCCAATTTGTCTAGGTCACTCTGGACCCTCTCCCCACAGCTTAGTGTCATCCGTGAACTTGCTGGGGCTGCAATCTATCCCATCATTCAGATCATTAATGACGGTGTTGAACAAAACCGGCCTCAGGACAGACCCCTGGGGCACTCTGCTTGATACCGGCTGCCAACTAGACATTGAGCCATTGATCACTACCCATCGAGCCCGATGATCTAGCCAGCTTTCTGTCCACCTTATAGTCCATTCATCCAATCCATACTTTAACTTGCTGGCAAGAATACTGTGAGAAACCATAACAAAAGCTTTGCTAAAGTCAAGATATATCTCGTCCACCGCTTTCCCCATATCCACAGAGCCAGTTACATCATCATAGAAGGCAATCAGGTTGGTCAGGCATGACTTGCCCTTGGTGAATCCATGTTGACTGTTCCTCATCACCTTCCTCTCCTCCAAGTGCTTCAAAATGGATTCCTTGAGGACCTGCTCCATGGTTTTTCCAGGGACTGAGGTGAGGCTGACAGGTCTGTAGTTCCCAGAATTCTCCTTCTTCTCTTTTTTAAAGATGGGCACTATATTTGTCTTTTTCCAATTGTCTGGGACCTCCCCCAATCACCAGAAGTTTTCAACGACAGTAGCCAATGGCTCTGCAATCACATCAGCCAACTCCCTCAGCACCCTTGAATTCATTAGATCCGGACCCATGGAGTTGTGCATGTCCAGCTTTTCTAAATACTCCTTAACCTACCCTTTCACCACTGAGGGCTGCTCACCTCCTCCCCATACTGCGCTGCCCAGTGCAGCAGCCTGGGAGCTGACCTTGTCTGTGAAGACCAAGGGGAAAAAAAAGCATTGAGTCCTTCTGCTTTTTTCACATCATTGTCACTAGGATGTCTCCCCCATTCAGTAAGGGTTCCACACTTTCCCTGATCATCTTCTTGTTGCTAACATACAAGGGTCAGCAGGGGTCAGTTTAATCATAGTGAATCAGATCTCTTCCTTCATGGAGGACTGAATTGGATTCCTATAGTACCAGGCTTGGATACAATGCACTAAGTGACAGGAAAAAACAGGAGGTGAAATCAGGCCCCCATGGCCAGCTCTGAGCAGACACCCAGCAACTGCTACCTCCCCTTCCAGCCAAGTCTGCACAGTAGGTAATGGGCTGGGGATGTGCTAAGCTGAAAGTGCTGGGACAGGCCCTTGGTGCCAGGGCAATGCACAGCCCAGAGAGCACAAGGGAGGCAGGGATACTGTGCAGCACTGAGGGACCCCAGCTGCCCGTGGAAAATGCTTGCATCCATGTTGCAGCCTCCTTCCCCCCTGCTGCCCTGTCTGGGCCAGGGGGCTGGAGGAATGCTGGGACCTCCCCTCCCAGCTCACAGTACTGGAACACCAGTGGGGCTCCCCCATTGCATGTGATGCAGGTGCCCCAGCTTGTTACCTCGAGTGCCTGCACTGCTGTCTCAAGTGGAGGCAGCCAGGTCTGTGCTCACAGCTGGCCTGTGGGGAGGGTCCTGAGCCTTCTATGCCCCCACCCCGTTTCATTTCTCAATAGCGTGTTCTGGTTCCACTCAAGCGCTGATATAAATGCATTGTAACTCATCAGATTGGACTCAGGACAACATCATGCAAGCACCTAACAGCCTCTACACCAGCGGTTCTCAGCCTATTTACCATTGTGGGCTGCATCCACACAACATATATACTACCTGTATGGCCATGAGGATGTCACATGGGCCAGAGCTGTGTGCTGACTGGGCAGCAAGCAGCCCGCAGGTTGAGAACCACTGCTCTATACTGTCCACGGGAGAGCAAGAGAACTAACCAATTAGGCCCTGTTACCTCTGTTGCTTTCCTCCTCCCAACACTGATAAACATCAGACTTCCTAACACTCAGTATACCGAAATGGGGAGGCAGTGCTCACTTGTGCTCATAGCAGAATACTGAACATAAGGACCTCTGTGGGTTCTGCTCCTGGCTCCACCGTTGATTCTCTGTGTACAAGTCACTTAACCTCTCTGCATCAGTTTACCCACCTGTAAAATGGAGATAGTACACCTATTGCTCAGGGTCCTGAATTACTTGTTTGTAAAGCACACTGAAATCCCTTGTTAAAAGCACTATAGAAGTAAATAAAGTAAAAATACAAACAAAAACTCATTTTCCTTTCCATTTCTTCTTAAATAATTACATTTGATGCCACCCAATGAGTTTGTCTACAGCTGTTTGTTTGTCAACCTGTCTCCTAAATCCCTGTAGAGCCCAGACTCCAGCTGGATTTGCTTTTGTCTGCATTGCTGCCAAACAGGCATTGGCAGAACAAAAGACAAGCATCCCAATGTACTTCCAAACTGGCTCCGAGAAGTGACGGATGAGACAGGCTAGCTCTCTCTGGATCCATCAACAGCACATAAACCATCTGTCACAAGCAAAGAAAAGGACACTTGCTAGTGATTATTTGAAGACTCCTAATCTCTAAGCAATTTTAATTCCTCTCTCCCACCCACCACCACTTAAATTGCCTGATGATTACATTTCTGATGCATCCAACAGTAGAAGTTGTGGGGGCTACTCGTGAAGACAGATGGACAGGTATAACATAATGTCAACTCGTAAGTAATGCATTCACAGAAGGGAGAGATGTAAAACCTCAGATTTAAGGAATTCCCTCTTGTCCCCAATTTTTTGTCCACAGACAATTGGCCACCCATGACCACAGCTGGGAGAACCACTGTATTTGATCTTTAGCATTTCCATGACCTCAGGATGGATCAAATCTAGCCATACAAGTTCAAAAGCAGAGATCTCTTACAACAAGTCACATTTAAGGTCACAGAGACAAATACTCTGACAATCAACGTTTACAAAATACACACATACAAAAGCACTGAATTTTACCATTTTTGCAACAATCTAGTTTCTGAAGAGGGTGTATTCAGCTATAAAGAATTTGTAAGTGAAGTGGCAAGAAAAATCAGGCTACTGCTTATCAGAAAACCCAACATATTCCCTTCTTATCCTCACAAATAGAGTGTGACATTGTGCCCCCACTCGAGTTCAAATATTTCCAACTTCATCACCTGTTGGTCAGCCTCTTGACTTTCTTCTATAAAGCCCCCTAGGCACACTGACCTCCTGAGCTCATCCACTAAGCCATAAACCTCGTCACCATTTAAACCTATTTTAAAGACTCATCTCTGCTGGGTTGCCTGAATCTTGCTGACTTTTCTCTTTTTTTTAAATCTGTTGTTTGTTCCTTGTGTGTTGTGGCCTTTCCTCTACCCTCCACCTACTTGGATGTCTGTCCTGGGAGCTCCTCAATGCAAGGGGCTGTTCCTTCTTGCGTGTCTGGAAAGCACCCACCATATCATCAGCACTACCATAAACATAAAGTGATCACTCTATATTCTTTACTTTCTATTCTAAGCATCATCATATAGCATTGCTATGTTAAACAGCTGACATACTCCACCCCAGAGATGGCTGCATTTCAAAGCTGGGAACAAAGGTGTGTGTTCACACTGTATACATCACTTGAGGATCTTTCTAAAATAAATGTGCTACTAAGATATTAGTTAATGAATAGATTTGCTTCTCCTTTCTGACGAGTGATTGGGACAGGGAGTTTTTTTGTACAAGGATTGAACTGACGACCACTGGGCCTATTTTAAACCCCACAATACTGCATAGCTGGGCTTCACAGCTGGGGATTTCTGCTGAAATCCCCAGCCTTGAGTTTAGCTGTCTCCACTACAGCTGTTACTTCTGCTTGGATACAGACAAAAACACATATGGCCAAAGCTCATGAGGCCTGCTTAGTGGTGGGGGGAAAGAAGGACATTGACTATTTGTAAACAGCCCACACAGTAGCAACAGGTGACACCAAACCAATATAAAACTTTTTAAACAGAATAGGCAAAGCATGGAGAGGGGAAATGGCTTCTTACTTAATTACCAAACTGGCTCCTGACATGGTTGCCAGGACTGTAGGAAGGAATGTTATCCGCAGTGACAAACAGGAGAGAAATCAATGGAAAGGAAAGGTCAGACATTGGCCCTATTAAACTTTTAAGTTATCCAACCAGGTCTCTTCCTTATAAGACAGCAAGGATAAATATGCCAAAATTCTAGCACATCTGTCATTCAAGGGTCTCCAAGCGCTTAAGGAATTCATCACAAAACCACTAGGAGGGAGGTGCCACCCTCATTTTTATTTGTAAACACCGGCACAGAAAATATAAGGGACTTCGCAAGGTCACACACAAATCTGTAGCACAGCAAGGAACAGAATTTAGGAGTCCTGAATCCCAGTCCTATGCTTTAGCCACAAGACTATCCTTCCTGTCTTAAGATGATGCAATTTGTGTTTGTACTGTCGATACAACTGAGAGAAACTCCTGTTTCAGCTGCAAAAAGCCAAAATAGAGTGTGTGCAAATTTGACTTAGGAGTTTAGACTTAACAAGCCTTGAAGATGAAGAAATTAAATCTATTTAAAGACATGCCACCAGTCAATACTGCTTATATCTGGCACTAGACAGATGCACAAACATAGAGCAATAATCCTGATAGTTGCTGTGTGTCCTCAACTCCAATCACAGCAATGGTAGTGAACTGTGCTCAGCACCTCATAGGATATGAGCACGTGATCTACTATCAAGAAGTCTGCTTATCCTGTGCAATGGAGAGAGACCCTGTTGACTTTGGTGCCTGGCTACTGCAATGTGAAAATACTGTGAAAACATGGCAAAAGGGTCTTCTGCATTGCTCAAGTGAAAGTTAGAAAGATTGACTCCCTCAATTTCTTTCCCTTCCAGCATCAGGCTGTATGCTGTCACTATCACGTTATTTATTTGTGTTACTATAGTAATTAGGTTCTCTGACTGAGACCCACATCCACACTGGTGGGCACTGTACATACACACAGGAGACAGCCAAAAGATCTTACAGCTAAATAGGCAAGACAGGGAAGGGTTGGGGGGAAACTGAGGCACAGGAATAAAAAATTTGCCCGAGGTCACAGAGCAGGTCAAGGACAGGTCTCTCAAGTCCCAGTCTAGTGCCCTACCCAATGGGCTCAGCTGCCTCTTAGGGTAAGTCTACACTAAAATGACTGAGGCACACGGTGCTTGGACTCAGAGGCTGTTTAACTGCGGTGCAGATGTTTGGGCTCGGGGTGCAGCCCAAGCCCCAGGACCCTTCTACTTCGCAGCATCCTAGAGCCTGGGTTCCAGCTTGAGCACAAACATCTACACCGCAATTAAACAGCCCCTTATAGCCTAAGCCCCCCAGCCCAAATCAGCTGGCATGAGCCAGCCACAGGATTTTAATTGCCGTCTGAGAGGTGATACACTCATCACTAAAAACTGTGACTAGAATGGCAAGCAGCCAGAAGATTACTGGGTCTTTCAGAGTTATGCATAATTAAGATCTTAACCCCTAAAAACTATATATAGTGCATTTTGGCTGTCATAAAAAAGAACTCAGGGGTAAAGGAGTTAAACGCTTATTCTCCCTGAAGAATAAAGCTCATGATCCCTTGCAGTCATTGGAGACTTAAGAAATGTGCAGCTCTGTTACACTAACAGCCTCCACTAATGGGAGACACTGGGGCTTACAGCAAGATTATCCCCGTGAAGCAGGAATGACAGTATGGCATGGCTTCTACCCATTGAGCGTAATGGGAATTTGAATAACTAGGTGATATTTGCAATGGATTTCCCCCATAAATGTCACTCATAATGGAAAGCCACCTGCTGATTACAGACCAAGGTTCCACAACGCCCTCCCACCCTTGCTGCAAGCTCAGCATTCCAGGTTATTTTTTTCAAACCTCTCCAGGTTCTTCAGTGATTTTAAGCAAACTGACTTTTCTATTCTTAAGTTATTTCTTCTTCATATTTTTGAAAGTTCTTAACCATTACCTGTAGGCACTATAGAAAAAGTAGCACAACCAAGAATAAAAATCCAAAATAGAAGGACATGCCCTAACCATAACAGGCTACAAACTTTTAAACTATACCCAGATTCGGGTTCATAAGCTTGTGTCTATCTTTAAGCATGTAAGTATTCCCATCAACTTCAGGGGGGCTACTCATGCTTAAAGTTAGGCACACAAGTTCCCTGCTGAAACAGGGCCTCAAACTGTGAGCAATTTGAGGCAGGAATAGTTTCTCCTATGCAGTTATACAGACCTTAGCACAATGGGATCCTGATTGCCAATAATAAAAGCAGGGGATTTTTCCTCAAACTCCTCTACTAGCTTCAGCTGCAGTGGAATTATCAGGGAAGAAAGGCCATTTCTTCAGACAGCCAGAGCCCAAACCGCATAGAGCTTTACATGTCATTAAGGGTATGTCTACACTGGCATAAAAGACCCACAGCACAGTTGCGGCTGGCCCAGATCAGCTGACTGAGGCTCATGGGGCTGTAAAATTGCTGTGTAGATGTTTGGACTTGTGCTGGAGCCTGAATTCTGAGACGCCACATAGGGGGAGAATCCCAGATACCAAATGTCTACACAGCCCTAGCCCTGCCAGCAAGAGTCAGCTGACCTGGACCAGCCAGATGTGTTTATTTGCTGTGTAGACATCCCCTAAAGATCTGAAGGCTTTAATGACCACAAATGGTTTGGACAGTTTTATATCTCCAAAAGATGGCATCTCCAGCAGCACACTGTCCTTCAAAATCACATATGGGTACTAGTTCAGAAGGAAGTAGTATTTACTCCCCAATACCACCCCAAATACTGGAGCACTACCCAAGCACGGTTCCTTTTTAACTTCACTGCTTACAAGTCAACACCTCAAGGTGGTAGGGCTCTGCCTTACAGATTCATCTTTTGGAAGTTCAGCTGCAGCATTTGTGAACTTTATGGCCTCTTAAGTTGTAGAGCAGATTTACCCTTTTCTGACACTGCCCCAACTTTCTCAGTTCGTTAGCGCCAAGAGCTTGGTTTACACCCTTATAGAATATCAAAGTGCTAAGTCCTAAGTGAATAACTGTCCCACATAATTTTGTTTTGATGGCATTCATGTTACCAGCATCTGAAATATATCCCTTTCAAAAAAGTTCTTTGGCTAGAAATCAATGTTTTAGTTTAACTTCTTAAATCTGAATTTGATGACAGGGTGTGAAAGTGATGTTGGCAATATGCTACAGTACACAACAACACAAAACAGCACAGCATGAGCATCTTAACAGCAGGGCAGCCTGAACTCACAAAATTCAACAACTCCCTCTGTATATTCAAACATGCTAAACTCAGTAGAATTTGGTTTTGTATTTATATCCTCTACAAAAAAGGAATCTCAAAACACTTTAGGAAAGAGGCAAGATACCAACAGAACACTAAAATATATTTAACATTTTACACACAGTGCCTTTCATCTCAAAGAATCAAAGTGCTTCACAAAACCACATACACAATACAATCTTTATTCACCAAAATCCAGCCATCTTTGAGATGAAGGATGACCGAAACAAAACAGAACACCCTACATAACTTGGGGGGGGACCCGACCCAGGGCCAGACAACTGAGCCACGGTGGCCCTGCCCCTTCTGAGACTCCCCCGTCTCCTCCACTCAACCCACCCCGAAGGTTCCCACTGCTTGCCGTGTCCCTCCTCCTCGGGACAGCGACGCGAGGAGCGACGCAGAGAGCCCGCAGACTGAGGAGGCTTGGCCTGGTGCTGGGGCCGGCGGCTTGACCCAGCCCAACTCTGGTGGCATTGGGGCAGGCCCTGCACTCAGGGGGGAGGGCAGTGGGTTGAGAGGGATGACAGCAGCAGGGATCGGCCAGATGTGGCTGGGGCGGGCGGGCCAGGACTCCTCCAGTCTGGGGAACCCTTCAGGACTTTTCCTTTTAAGGGGAACCAGGGGTTCGAGGCTTCAGCGTGCAGGGGGAGGGGCTTTGAGTGGAAATGAGGGGCCGGCAGGCTAGCCTCCCCAAAGCAGGGGCTCACCCACCGCTCATGTCTAGGTGCTTATACATTATTTGCTTCATTATCTTTCTAGGTACCAAAGTTAAGCTGAGTGGTCTATAAATTCCCCTGGTTGTTCTTATTCCCCTTTTTATAGAGAGGTGCTATATTTGCCCTGTTCCAGTCCTTTATGATCTCTCCCATCCTCCATGAGTTCTTACAGATAACCACTAATGGCTCAGAAATCTTTTCAGCCAGTTCATCGAGTAGTCTAAGAGGTATTTCGTCAGGCCCCGCTGACTTGAAGACATCTAACTTGTGTAAGTAATTTTAAACTTGTTCTTTCCCTATTTTAGCCTCATATCCTATCTAAGGATGTTCACTATAACACACATTTAACACTGGCCATTGCTGCATTTTCTGTTATTGTCTTTCCATCCTCATTAAGTAATAGGCCTATCCTGTCCTTGGTCTTCCTCTTGCTTCACATAACTCACCGATCTTGTTCGAAAAACAGTCAAATATATCTATTTCACAAACTGCTGATTCAGCAGTATGCAACATAGAAACTGAAAACACAGCATTAGGTCTTGCATACAGGAACATTTTAAACTTGCAATCTAAACAGGTATCTCTAGTCTTGTTTGTTGACTATCTTTTATAAGACATGAATATTTAAGCATCTTTTTTAGATGTGTATGTGTAGGTATAAATTTCAAGCTTGAACAAACATGTAAAAACATGCTGCAGAATTGGAAGGGAGAAACCCTGCATGAACACTGGCCTTAAAGCTTTTTTTATTATTATTATTCATTTTTTTTTTATAATCACCTCATCCAGTAAAAGGATAGGGGAAAGAAAAATATATCAATAATTGCACAAGGAACTGCATACCTGGAGTTTATCTACTTTAAGCTCATAGTATCCCTAAAGTACATTTAGCATCCAATTAATGTATGCACAAAATCATAAATATGGCAAATTCTGTTTGAATCATCTATGTGCTTTTGATAACACAGAAAGAGACCGAGTGTTAAACTGTTTCCATTGTAGTGTCCCTTCTAAAAATGTAGAAAAATTACATTTTAACAGTAAGCTTTATGTTTCCTTAACTGCAAAAGATTGAGCCATTACCTCAAACAATTATAAAAAAGATGGTGTGTGATAGATACTCTTTTGGGGCTTGATCCTGCAAGGTCCTGGGCATCTTGCAGGAGCAGGCCCTTTGAACTGCTGCTGACCAGATTTTCTTGCTTTAAGGTTTGTATTCATTTCTATGGTCCAATCTATACTACAGACCTATATAACTACATCGCTCAGGGGTGCAAAAAACCCACAAGCAATGTAGTTGTACAGAGCTAACCCCTTGTGTAGACTGTGCTATGTTGGCCGAAGAGATTTTCCCACAACATAGCTACTGCCTTTCAGGGAGGTGGATAAACTATGCCGACAGTAGAACTCTCGCCCGTTGGCATAGAATGTCTTCATTAAAGCGCCATAGTGATGCAACTGCGCCAATCCCGCATTTTAAGTGTAGACATGCCCTAAGTAGTACCAAGGTTTCATTGATAGCAATTAATCACACAAACCCTAGGACAAGTATACTCACCAGCCAATAAGATTTGTCCATTTTCATTATGTCACATGAGAAAAATCCCACAGCTATTGTTGTGACCAGTCAGAGCAAAGTGCTTTGCTTATACCTTTATTCCCGCAACTGCCACCAAAACATCAATAGATTCCGCTCGCTGTGTGATATAACAAATACTTGAAAAGGGACTGTGCTGAAAAGGAATTCCAGAAGCATAGCAGGCGTCAACTATAAGACTGTACAAGTTAAACACACTTAAATTACAATTTAACTTGTATCAAACTTCTTGGCTGATTTCTTTTAATTTAAAAATCTCCTGCAATCTCCATCAACTCTGTGAAGCATTTTATTATTGTGACTAGTTAACACTCTATGTTTATTATAAGGAACATTATATCACAAGGCCTGTGGAGTAGTGACCTGATTGTCTGGCACAGGTTTCCTGCTGTACAGAACTCCTGTACGTAAACAGCACTAATGACTGGATGTGCAGTCACATGAAAAAGTTGGGGGAGGCAGAGGAGGAGCAGTGAGAATGCAAGCAACATGGCAGGAGTGTTGACATGAGACAACAGTACAGCCAGAGGAATGTTCCCCTGCTCCCTTTTACACAGTGGGCAGACTCATGCTACAGTTTTAGTAATAGTTAGCATTTCTATAGTGCTTTTCTTCCCACAGTGGGTTTTTGGGGGGCTGAAAGCATGGCAGCATGCTGTCTTGTAAGTTCAGACAGCAGCAGACCTCCCTCCTTCCCCCCCGCCCGCCCCCCTCTCTCTCACACACAGCATTCTACACTAATGGTTGCTTTGTCTCAGGGCAGATAAGCAGCCAGCTGTCAGAATCAGAGCTTTCAAAGAGCATATCCGCATTCCTGCAGCGATTCAAAAACAATGACAACAGTGGCCACTTGACTTAAGGGCACTATGGGACGCTTCTGGAGGCTGATCAGAGCACAGTAATGCAACACCTCGTTCACACTGGCGCCGCAGTGCTCCAGAGGGGGCGCAGCAAATATTATTCCACTCGCCGAGGTGGAGTACCAGCAGTGCTGTAACCACAGAGTCAGAACACTCTAAGTGCCTTGCCAGTGTGGACGGGTAGTGAGCTAGTGCGCCCGGGGCTCCTTTATTGCGCTGTAACTCGCAAGTGTAGCAACGCTGCAAGAGCGTTACCTACAGGAACAGATGAATGCTTGGTAAAGAATGTCTCCTCTGATTTGCAATACTGCCTTGGAGCCCTAGTCATGGACCAGTACCGCATTGTGCTAGGTGCTGTACAAACAGAACAAAGACAGTCCCTGCACAAAGAACTCCCGGTCTAAGTATAATACAAGGGACAACGGACGGATACAGAAAGCATGACAGGCAGTGGGTCTCAGCACATCAGCTGCCTAATCATTGTCCCATTGTTTGCTTGCTTGGTTTGGGGTTGTTGTTTTGTTTGTTTGTTTTTTAAGTATCACAGCAAAGAAAAGCTTGAAGGAGGGTTTTGAAGGAGGCTAATGAGGTAGTTTTGCAGATGGTTACGGGGAGCTCCTCCCAAGTGTGTGGGAGAAAAGTGCTTGCTTGAAAATTTAGCAAACGGGCAATGGAGGCTGGCTTCATGGGTTAATTGCAGGCAGGAGTCAACATTTCAATATTGGAAGAGAGGATCAGCCATGAAAGGCCTTGAAAGTGACGACAAGCAGCTTATGTTTGATACACCAGAGGAGGGGGGGAGCCAGTGGAGGGATTCAGAGAGGAGTGACAGTCAAAGCAATGGGCTAGAAAAGTTATTTTTGCAGCAGTATTCTGAATGGTTATCAGTGGGGCAAGATTGCATTTGTCAAGGTAAGGAAGGATATTGCAGTAATCAAGACATGAGATGATGAGAGTTTTAGCTGTGGGGATGGATAAAAATGGCCATATCTTAGGGCTGGGCTATACTGCCACTTAAGCTGATGTAAGTTACGTCACGGAGGGGTGTGAAAAAGGCCCTGTCCCCCAAGCAACGCAAGTTTCACACTGTCCACACCGGCGCTGTCAGCGGGAGACGCTCTCCTGCCAACATAGCTTCTGCTTCTCACCAAAGTGGAGTAATTATGTCGAAGGGAGAGTGCTCTCCCATTGGCATAGTGCATCTTCACCAGATGCGCTACAGTGGCGCAGCTGAGCCGATGTAGTGCTGTAGTGTAGACTCGCTCTTAGGGTTTTACACAGAAAGAATCCATAAGATTTAGCTATAGCCTGGATGTGAGGACCTAGAGAGAGGTCCAAGTAATAGAGGATGCCCTGAGTGACAGGAAGGATGGTAGTGTTGTCCACAGTGTTGTGAAGGGCAAGACTATAACAGGGTTCAAAAAAGAACTAGATAAGTTCATGGAGAATAGGTGGCTAATAGCCAAGATGCAGAGGGATGGTGTCCCTAGCCTCCGTTTGCCAGAGGCTGAGAATGGGCAGCAGGAAATGGATCACTTTGTGATTACCTGTTCTTTCATTCCCTCTGGGGCACCTGGCATTGGCCGCTGTCAGGAGGATACTGGGCAAGAAGGACCTTTGGCCTGACCTGGTATGGCCATTCTTAGGAGATTGGAGGAGAGGAACTCCTGACAGCATGTTCAAGGAGCTCAGAAATTAAAGGGAGAAGGGCAGTAGTTGAGGCAAGTGGGGCAAAGGGTGGTGTGTTTTTAATATGGGAGAAACTTACTGAAGCATGTTTGTATTGTGAGGCGAAAAAGCCTGAGGAGCGTGAAAGATTAAGGACAAGAGTAAGGTAGGGGATGAGAGCTGGAGCGAGAGAGATCAGGAGTTAGGATGGATACGGTCACTGGGGCAAGTGAAAGGGTTAAGAAGAGGAGAGTAGCCAGAAACTTCAGTGTCTGTGACAGGGGAGAACTGGCATTGGCCGATGGTCTGCATTGTTATGATTCCCAAGTGCCATACTTCAAAATAAAAATAATTAAAAAAATAAATCAGGATGGAAAGAGCAAAAGGAGGTTTCAAAACAAGATGAGTGTAATTTAGGACCAAGATTCTGAGTAGGGCCACTGGATCCTATCATAATATAAATTAGTAATACTGAGAAAAAAACGAAAGTATATATTTGCACACATCCCACACCACACCCATGAGTGTTCTTTATCAATATGACCTGATCCTTTAAATCAGAAGTACAAATGTTGCCGTGCTGAGGACTGCACTAACATCTCATCAAGTGCCCCATCAAGTTTGCATAGAACTAGGAGTATGTGAGCAAAAATCAAGACACAAATCTCCAACGTTTGTTTGTTCTGGATAAGCAAATTGTGCTTATGAACTTTGTGGCAGATGGGCCACAATTTGCTTGTCGGCCAAATTCATAAGCAATGAAAACGTGCAGTCAATCAGCTTTGTTCATCTTCCTTTCTAATTACAAGGGAATTATGACAGGTTTCATAGATTTTTTTTTTAAATGAACAAAAATCAAGGTGTTCAAAGGCTGTATTCAAGAGCAAAAGCAGGTTTGAGATCCAGTCCGTTAATCATTCATTCTACCCAAACCTGCCTATATCCAAGATGTGGTGAATCATGTATAGAGGCCAAAAGTTACATTTTAGAATGCCAAGGACTACACTACCTTTGCTCACAAATACGTCCAGTCCAACTGTGACCTCACAGGACACAAGCCTTTTAGAGCTGCAGGACTACTGAAAGCAACAGTAAAGTCTCTTCAGACCACAGATTCCTGGAGGTCTACTAAGAAAGCACTCCATTCACATTCCAAGTTCTTGAAGTTCTGGTTAGGTCTCCCAGCCCCACCCCAAGGCAATCCCTAGAGCAAGTTACTGGTAAATAGGAAAAAAGTAGATAAGTAGTTATTTATTCAAAAGTTGGGAAATCCCTGTAATCACTGCCAGACAACTAGAAAATAATCACTTCAAGTGAAAAATAAGTTTATAACCACCTTTCCTAAAACATGATTTCTCTCTCAAATGGAGTTCTTTGATGTGCTTTATACAGTAATATTAAAAAATACATACAGAAGATAAAGTGACTCAGCATTTGTTGCCTGGATTAGATTTCACCTGATTTCTGTATGCAAATCAGTACAGAAAAATGAATGGCATTTGCATTTTGTCAATGGGAAGAACGCACTGTTATGAAGATACACAGCTGGGATTATATTGAAATTGAAGACTCATTCTTTTCTCAGGAGTTTAATCTACTCCACTTAGTCATTCTAACAGAAGCCCTATTTGAAGGAAAATTATACATCTCCATTACAATGGAATGTGGTTTCAGTCTGTGCACATGGAAATTAACGTGGGGTTGTCATCAAGGGTTTTTCTTTGGGTGGGGGAAGGGATGAGGAGCCTACACTTTTTGCATAGCATAGGTGACCAATTCTTCCCAACAAATACGACTACAGCAAGTCAGGTATGTTGTATATTAAAATAGATTCAAAGCTGACAGGAAAGTAATGCAGTACATTGCGATATAAAAATATGGATCTCAGACTGTGGCATTTTCAACAAAAGCTGTGTTTTGCAATATAACAGAGGGAGGAATAATGGAGAAAAGTTGTGCAGCGGATGGTTTAGAATGCAAAGAAGTGCAAATGTTTTAATGTTCTCAAATAGACGCTGGAATCATCTCCCCATGGGAGCAATGGAGACACTGGGTATATCTACACAGCAATACAGTGCTAATAAACAATGGTCACATAAACACCACCCTATACCGGAAACCTACTGACCGCTATTCCTACCTGCATGCCTCCAGCTTTCACCCTGACCACACCACACGATCCATCGTCTACAGCCAAGCTCTGCGATACAACCGCATTTGCTCCAACCCCTCAGACAGAGACAAACACCTACAAGATCTCTGTCAAGCTTTCTTACAACTACAATACCCACCTGCAGAAGTAAAGAAACAGATTGATAGAGCCAGAAGAGTTCCCAGAAGTTACCTACTACAGGACAGGCCTAACAAAGAAAATAACAGAACGCCACTAGCCGTCACCTTCAGCCCCCAACTAAAACCCCTCCAACGCATTATTAAGGATCTACAACCTATCCTAAAGGATGACCCAACACTCTCACAAATCTTGGGAGACAGGTCAGTCCTTGCCTACAGACAGCCCCGCAACCTGAAGCAAATACTCACCAACAACCACATACCACACAACAGAACCACTAACCCAGGAACTTATCCTTGCAACAAAGCCCGTTGCCAATTGTGCCCACATATCTATTCAGGGGACACCATCACAGGGCCTAATAACATCAGCCACACTATCAGAGGCTCGTTCACCTGCACATCCACCAATGTGATATATGCCATCATGTGCCAGCAATGCCCCTCTGCCATGTACATTGGTCAAACTGGACAGTCTCTACGTAAAAGAATAAATGGACACAAATCAGATGTCAAGAATTATAACATTCATAAACCAGTCGGAGAACACTTCAATCTCTCTGGTCACGCAATCACAGACATGAAGGTCGCGATCTTAAAACAAAAAAACTTCAAATCCAGACTCCAGCGAGAAACTGCTGAATTGGAATTCATTTGCAAATTGGATACTATTAATTTAGGCTTAAATAGAGACTGGGAGTGGCTAAGTCATTATGCAAGGTAGCCTATTTCCTCTTGTTTTTTCCTACCCCCCCCCCCCCAGATGTTCTGGTTTTACTTGGATTTAAACTTGGAGAGTGGTCAGTTTGGATGAGCTATTACTAGCAGGAGAGTGAGTTTGTGTGTGTATGGGGGTGGGGGGATGTGAGAAAACCTGGATTTGTGCTGGAAATGGCCCACCTTAATTATGCACATTGTAGGGAGAATGGTCACTTTGGATGAGCTATTACCAGCAGGATAGTGAGTTTGTGTGTGTGGTTTTTGGGAGGGGGGTGAGAGAACCTGGATTTGTGCAGGAAATGGCCCAACTTTATTATCATGCACATTGTGCAAAGAGTTGTCACTTTGGATGGGCTATCACCAGCAGGAGAGTGAATTTGTGTGGGGGGTGGAGGGTGAGAAAACCTGGATTTGTGCTGGAAATGGCCCACCTGATGATCACTTTAGATAAGCTATTACCAGCAGGACAGTGGGGTGGGAGGAGGTATTTTTTCATATTCTCTGTGTATAAATAAAGTCTGCTGCAGTTTCCACGGCATGCATCCGATGAAGTGAGCTGTAGCTCACGAAAGCTCATGCTCAAATAAATTGGTTAGTCTCTAAGGTGCCACAAGTACTCCTTTTCTTTTTGCGAATACAGACTAACACGGCTGTTACTCTGAAACCTACACAGCAATGTAAGCCTTGGCTTGAGCCATGAAAGGATTCTATAAGTCTAGGAATGAAGGACCACCATGTGATCAAGACTTGCAGAACTCCCCCCAGAGTCAACATTCTGTTAAAATATATATATATATATATATATATATATATATATATATATATATATAATAAAATAGAAATTCTACTAGATATAGATTTTATTTCCACTGGGATATGTGTCAGAGTGATATTTGTATTTACTGTAGCACCCAAAGCCCCCAATCAAGATCTAGGCTCCCATGTTGCACAAGTTTGTAATTTCCCCTAATTTCAGGGTGCCTATGAACGAAATACTTATTATTTGTATTGCAGCAGCACCTAGAATCAGAATGACTGGGGCTTCTAAGTAAGTTTACAATCTAGGAAACTTGATGAACACACCAATGAAACAACAGTTTTAGGATCCAGCCACCCAGAGTTAATTCTAATTTGTGATCTCATTGCCCTAATTATTCTCTTCCATAAATACCAACCCAGCAGATATAATTGCAAAGCAGGTAGCATTGGCTCCCACCACTCTGCCAGTTCAGTGCCACTGAGTGTCTAAAAATTACAGGGTATAAATTTAGCAGGGTGGATCTCACCCACCACATGTTCCTTTACTGACAGGGAATGCATTAATTTAATCAGGAAAGAAAAACACACTTCTCTAGATGTTTGTTTATTCTGTGCTCTGTAAAAAGTAGGACCAGAAGAAGATAAAAAGTACAGCTTGCCCAAAGCTGATTTTTAATAATTGCTCTCCCAATCTCAACCTGACAAAGAATTGATAGCACCAGTGCCAGTCCAGTTAAAACTGGGAATCCCCCAAAAGGTGACAGAGAGTAAAACACTTTCAAAATAAATAGCAGGTTTGTCTAAACAACCTTTACATGCAGCAGAATCTGTGAAAGGACTGGCTCCAACTATGGTTCTCCACTACTCCTAACACATACATATTTCCTCCTGCTACAGGGTATACAGACAACAGTGAAAATTTATAGTGCACAGTAGGCGTTATGCTATGTTCCAGATTTCTTAAAAATAAATTTAGTGTTGGACCGAAAGCCATTGCCAACAAAATTCACCACCAACACACCAGGTACAGCATGGGCAGCAGCAGTGAAAGCCTTCCCAACACCACCAACTGTACAAGTGGGCAGCATCCCTGTCACAGGGGCAGGAGTTCAGATTCTGAAGGCCATTCCATCCTTGGGCTCTCTACGAGACTGCCTACTCGTGGTGAACATGATGATTACTTGTGGGACATAAAAAAAAAGCAGATGGTTTGAATCCAGTTCCAACTCACATCACATAAGCCCAAAGAACGGTCAGAAAATAAACATTTGAGCTGGGATTTTCAAAGGGGCCTAAACAAGTTGGCTGGTTAACTCTTTTAAGCACCTTTGAAAATCCAGGCCTTAGCCGCTGCCAAGTTGAGCCCACTTAGACCCAGCAAGAAAGAACTTTTGTGTCCCAGTGCTAACCCTGTGCACTATCTGCAGCCCCACAACATTTGTTGCTACTGCCAAGAATATTTTCCCCGTAACATACTGCATAAATTAGAGATAAACTGAGTCTTGCAAGCCTGCCCCAAACACAACGCAGAAAGAAAACTGGGTAATGTACTCTCCTTTCACAAACGCCATCTCATGAATGAAAAGGACAGAGAGCAAGTTAATACCACCACCGCCTCACACGCACAAGAAAAATAATCATTCTTCCTGGGCGAGATCCTTCTCTTGGAAGTCTCTGAAACCAAAATTAATCTTGCTTTCTAAAAGAGGGAGAAAGACAAGTAATATACTGGCCCTCCTGTTGAGCTGCCACATGCAAGGAATAACCTCCAGGGCAGTTTCACAGCTTCTGATCTGTGCACTGGCAAAAATGAGAAATAGATATGCTTTTTTCTTAGACAGCTGCAGATTTCACAGGCGGGTGAAGTGATCCCCTGTATGTAATTTATAAAAGTGCTTTGGGATGAAAAGGCCCCACTATAAATTTAAAAGATTATTGTATTTTATTAAGTCACTTTAGAAACATACAAAGATCATGCAATTCAAAAGGGAGACAAACCAATTAAAAAGTGAATGGGAAAGCTAAAGGTAAGGCATATATATTTGAGTGCTGAATGTGAAGGGGCAAAGATTCTAAGGCTAGAAGAGACCATTGTGATCATCTAGCCCAGTGGTCTCCAACCTTTTTATGCCCAAGATCACTTTTTGAATGTAAGGGCAACCCAGGATCTACCCCGCCCCTTCCCCAAAGTCCTGCCCTGCTCACACCATCCCCCCCACATTGCTCGCTGTCCCCCACCCTCACTCACTTTCACTGGGCTGCGGAGGGGGCTCTGGGCTGAGCCTGGAGCAGGTGTGCAGGAGGGGGTTAGGGGTGCAAGCTCTGGGAGGGAATTTGGGTGCAGGAGGGGGCTCCAGGCTGGGGCAGTGTGTTGGGGTACAGGAAGGGGCTCAGGGCTGGGATGTGGCCTCCCGCTGGGAAGCACTTATCTCCAGCATGTCCAGGTTGGCAGTGCAGTGTGGCTGCTGCTAAGGCAGGCTCCTTGCCTATCCCGCCCACACGCCGCTCCGGGAAGGAGCCAACGCACCCCTGCAGCCCTTGGGAGGGGAGTGCGAGGGGCATATGGCTCCGTGCACTGCCTCTCTCTGCAAGCACCACCCCCACAGCTCCCATCGGCCACAGCTCCGTTCACAGCCAATGGGAGCTGCAGGGAGGGTGCTTACAGAGAGGGTCAGTGGGCAGATGGAGACCCCTGCCCCCCCGCCTCCGGGTCTGTGCTGGCCACTTCCGGGAGCGGTGTGGGGTTGGGGTAGGCAGGGAGCCTTCCTTAGCAGCAACCCCGCTGCATCGCCAGAGATTATGATCGACTGGGAGATCTTCTAGGATCAGCCAATTGATTGTGATCGACGGGTTGGTGACCACTGATCTAGCCTGATCTCCTGTATAACACAGGCCACAGAACTTTCCCCACATTATTCCTAGAGCATAGCTTTTAGAAAAACATTCAATCTTGATGTAAAAAATTGCCCATGATAAAGAATCCACAGCAGTCCTTGGTAAATTGTTCCAGTGGTTAACAGAAGTCAGTTAGAAACAACTTCCTCTAATTCACCCCTCTCTTCCCACCATGAACGATGTCAAGAAAAGCATTTCAGGATTGAAAGGAGTCTTATAAATGCAAAGTATCTGTCCACAAAGGAGTAAGACAAAGTCTCTCTGCACCTAGATAACATAAGCCTATGGATCTGGGGGAGCAGGCAACATTTCACTGTGAATCTGGAAACAAGTTCTTAATTAAAATAGATTTTCTGTCCTTTAGGGCAATTTTCAAAAGGGGCAGTTTCCTTTTTGTAAAGGCTAATGCTTGGGCACACCCTCTCGCAGCAACGCAACAGGATGGCTCTACTATTGTGACACCAACAGGAAACAATACGTAGCACTATCTAAGACCGGATTCATGAACATGAGAAAGAAAGGTGATCCTGTTTGAGAACCCATTATTTTACATTATCTGATGTGGCAGGTTGTTCTAGTTTTTTTTTGTTTTTTTTGTTTTTTTTAAAAGGGAGACCTCATAAGCTCATCCTAGACTAATTAATTCAACATCGGATTCACCTCCAGATACCTAAGAGGATACTGTTTCTGTCCCTCGCTCCTTATTTATCCCAGTCTACTTCCAAATGTAAATTCCTTGCATTCAAGAATTAGGAAACTGAGCTTTGCTAAAACAACACTAGAAACTCAGTCCATGTTCTCTCCGTTGAATCTGAAAAGACAGCCTGTTTGTGTTATGAAAGGCCCCATACGGAATGACACTCCTATAATTCCAGCTATTAACATGCCAGTGTAAAAGGATAGCCAATGGTCCAAAGCTTCTTCCTTGATCAATGCTGCATTAATAATTTAGCTATTAGTAGCCACGTAACTGGAGTATTTTCATGAGATCTGAACTCTGCTGTTGTCCATTATGTTGAAGGCACCTCCTTTGCATGCCTTTGCTTCCTTTTTAAACAACAGGGTTTCTGTTTTATTGAAACACTCATCAGCCCTATTTTAAAAAAAAGAATTATAAATGTGTGAAGCCTATAGAATAAATACAATTTGTATAACTTAAATATATAACACTCATAAAATCCACAGAATGTGATAAACTATTATAGGCTTTTCCTGTCATCTTAGCTTCTTATGCAATTAATTTCCCTGCATTTAAATGCAATATAGTCTATAACACAGTGGAGGGAGATTTATGCAGTCATTGTTTTGCTATGAATAGCCTACCAGGACATTCCTGATTCAAGAAGTTAATACGTACAAATTGTTAACCATTTGTGTTGACTTTCGTGCTATGGACTATCTAACTGAAACTACAGGGGAAAATTTAGGTACAGTAGATATAATACAATGGGTAAAATTTGTCCAGGACAATGGGACTAAAATAACCCAGCTCCTGTGAGAAAGCTATGAGATATTTAATGGCCAGGATTACAGTTCTGACTGTACTTCACATTAAAGGGTCATGTCCCATGCTGGAGTACAGGGTAAGAACAAACCTGGATGGAAAAGTAGCACCTATAAGTTATTGATAGCTTTCCACAAGCACCCGGCGTTCTCCCATAGAGCCGTGGTTCTCAAACTTTCGTGATCCCTTTCACACAGCAAGCTTCTGAGTGCGACCTCCCCTTATAAATTAAAAAAATGTTTTTATATATTTAACACCATTATAAATGCTGGATGCAAAGCAGGGTTTGGGGTAGAGGCTGACAGCTCGTGACCCCCCCCCCCCCCGCCCATGTAATAACCTCATGACCCCGCAGGGTCCTGACCCACAGTTTGGGAACCCCTGCCATAGAGGATTCCTAAAGGATACAATGTTTCTTAATTTCTAAACTGACTAGATCACAGCTCGAGGGGGAATGGCTTCATGCACAAATTGTTCTCTGCCTTTTTTAACTTATTATTAAGCACTGAAGTAGGCAAATACAACATAAATCTGAAGAGATGGGGGTGCGCAGGGTTGAAGTGCGTCTGTGGTATGACACTATCCCATGTCCCGATCTACTGACCAATTAAGTGTTTCAAAATAGTTGCTTCCTTTCCATTTGCAAAGTCACAACCCTGATTACAAATCCAAGATATTGCCTGATGAAGACTGAAGGCAGCTTTCACCCCACTAGTTGCACATCATGTGATTAGACCACCAGAAATCCATTCCTGCTAATGCTCCACAGTCATATCTCCTGCCTCCCTCACATGTACTCTAACCTCCTGCCCAACTGCTTCCTTTGTATCTGCCCAGCACTCACTCTCTTGCTGCCATTACACATGGAACCATCTCCCATCTTTATGTGCCTCACTCAGCCACACTCTCATTCCAATTGCCACTGAAAACTTTGCTTGACTGATCCGATACAAAACCCTTATGCATCTAGTACGGGGTTGGCCAAACTTAATGACCCTCCAAGCCGCATATGACAATCTTCAGAAGTTTGAGACCTGGGGTGCATCTGACGGGGCTGAAGCCCCAAGCCCCAACAGGTGCACCGAGCCATCCCTCAGCCCCTAGCCTCACCTCCCCGCCACAGGGCAGAAACCCTGAGCTCCTTCCGCAGTCTGGTAGGCAGAGAATAGGGGGTCCTTGGGGGGCTTTGCAAACTGCACTTTAATTGTAAAAAAGCCACATGCAGCTCACGTGCCACAGTTTGGCCACTCCGATCTAGTAACTTAAAGAGAAAAAGGAGCAAGAAATTTAGAAAGCCTCCAGCTCCCCTCCTCTCTCATGCTCGCAGCTATACACTGTGTCCCCTCATGCTGCATCTCCCTCCTTTTGATTACCTTTGCTCTCCTCACACCTTTCAGGTGAATCAGTCTTTTGCGGTCAACTGTAAGCCTAGGACAAGGATCTGTCTTGCCTGCCTCAAAGTGCCATGAACATCTATAGTACTGCATAAATAATAAAACTAAACAGTAGAACTGGCCAAATTGTTTTTTCTGCTCTGCCAGCAAACTGGAAAATCAGAACAAGTACTTGGTTCTGAACATGTTTGGAATTTGTCAGAAGAGCCTAGTCAGTTTCACAAAAGAAGTGTGTGTGTGTGTGTGTGTGTGTGTGTGTGTGTGTGTGTGTGTGTGTGTGTGTGTGTGTGTGTGTGTGTGTGCGTGCACACATAGATTCATAGATTCATAGATATTTAGGTCAGAAGGGACCATTATGATCATCTAGTCTGACCTCCTGCACAATGCAGGCCACAGAATTTCACCCACCACTCCTAAAAAAGACCTCACACCTATATCTGTGCTATTGAAGTCCTCAAATTGTAGTTTGAAGACCTCAAGGAGCAGAGAATCCTCCAGCAAGTGACCCGTGCCCCATGCTACAGAGGAAGGCGAAAAACCTCCAGGGCCTTCCAATCTGCCCTGGAGGAAAATTCCTTCCCGACCCCAAATATGGCGATCAGCTAAACCCTGAGCATATGGGCAAGATTCATCAGCCAGATACTACAGAAAATTCTTTCCCGGGTAACTTGGATCTTACCCCATCTAAAAACCCATCACAGGCCATTGGGCCTATTTACCATGAATATTTAATTACCAAAACCATGTTATCCCATCATACCATCTCCTCCATAAACTTATCGAGTTTAATCTTAAAGCAAGATACATCTTTTGCCCCCACTACTTCCCTCGGAAGGCTATTCCAAAACTTCACTCCTCTGATGGTTAGAAACCTTCGTCTAATTTCTAATCTAAATTTCCTAGTGGCCAGTTTATATCCATTTGTTCTTGTGTCCACATTGGTATTGAGTTTAAATAATTCCTCTCCCTCTCTGGTATTTATCCCTCTGATATATTTATAGAGAGCAATCATATCTCCCCTCAACCTTCTTTTAGTTAGGCTAAACAAGCCAAGCTCCCTGAGTCTCCTTTCATAAGACAAGTTTTCCATTCCTCGGATCATCCTCGTAGCCCTTCTCTGTACCTGTTCCAGTTTGAATTCATCCTTCTTAAACATGGGAGACCAGAACTGCACACAGTATTCCAGGTGAGGTCTCACCAGTGCCTTATATAACGGTACTAAAACCTCCTTATCCCTACTGGAAATACCTCTCCTGATGCATCCCAAGACGACATTAGCTTTTTTCACAGCCATATCACATTGGCAGCTCATAGTCAACCTATGATCAACCAATACTCCAAGGTCCTTTTCCTCCTCCGTTACTTCTAGTTGATGCGTCCCTAGCTTATAACTAAAATTCTTGTTATTAATCCCTAAATGCATGACCTTACACTTCTCACTATTAAATTTCATCCTATTCCTATTACTCCAGTTTACAAGGTCATCCAGATCCTCCTGTAGGGTATCCCTGTCCTTCATGTTGCCTTAACCCTTGGTGCCCAGTGGTTGGGGCACTTGTGACCTGTGGGAGATCCAGTTTTGAATCCCAACTCTGGAGCAAGGACTTGAGTTCATGCCAGTGAGCGCCCTAACCAGCAAGCTACTGGCTATTGTGGAGTGGGTAGCTCTCACTCTCTTGCTAAGGCTGTTCCATTTTGTATAAATACTTGAACAGTCATTGTGCCAGAGAGAGAGAGAGAGAGAAAAAAAATACGATAGTATAGCCTTGTGAATAAGGGACTCATCTGGGAGCTGGGAATACAAATCTTCTCGGTCTGAATCAGACACACACTTTTTTAAAGCTGGCCCTGAAAAATGTTCTCTCAGCTGAAAGGGGTCAAATTCACAAATAATGTTAGTAAATATTTTAGCAAGACTAGTGCCCCACTACCAGAATAAATAAATAAAATTGTTGATTAAACCATAAAACTAAAAGGAGGTAAATGGGATAAACAGGATGGGAATTCTGAACACAACCAAAGAGTGCAAATTTAGGTACTTGCAGTGACATTTGCTTTCAGGGCCAGACAAAGCAAGCTGCTAATTCGTTCATACTGACAGCCAGAGCCAGGTGGTACTGCAAACTTCTCCTGAAGCACAAGACACATTGTGGTTTTCAGAGACACCTTGCCAACAAGAAATCTATGCTAACAGTTATGTTCTGTGATCAAACACTTTTACTTAGTGCAAACAATTTTGCATTGCAAGATAAAAATCAAGATTGTACCATATCTAAATAAACATAACAGAACAGAACGAGGCCCTGAAAGGAGAACAACATAAAAGCAAGGTATTGTGGATGAGTGGAAATGGAAATCAAGTGACTGTTTTAAGACTTTGGGCCTGACTCTCTGTTCTGCTACACCAGCTTTACATCGGTTTGATTCCTTTGAAGCTAATGGAATTGGCCTGGTGGAACAGAGCATAGGATCGGTTTATATAAATGAGGCTTTTGAAGCTCTATGCCTTTACACTTGGCAAGTCTTAAAAGTAACAGTTAATTGAAATTTTTTCTTTTCAATTTGCCTTTCTTTCAAAAAACAACCAAGTTTTCAATGACAACCTGGAAAAGTAGATAATTTAGGAATGTCACCAGCATGGGCATATCATTCTAAGAGACAGTAACTTCAATGGTGGTCAGGATTAGTTTTGCCATTGACTTCAATGGGTCCAGAAGATCACTCGCCATTTTGCTGAGTACAGAAATAGCCTCCTTTGCGTCCGGCTGTTTTTTTCATGACTCAGAAGCTGTTTAGGCAGAGCAAAAGAAGTTTCTGCTAGACAGCAATAGGCTCCCTGGAACCAGTTTAGCTCCACTTGTCCCCCATTTTATAGCAATAGAGCTTCAGAGACGATCCACGGGATTTTCTCCACAGAAGTGAGACAGAAGAATCAGGCTCCAGTTTGTCAAGCAACCATTCTAAATGGACTTTTTTCCCCTTTTAACATTTGTCTGTCCACTTGTGGACTTTACAAATACAGTTTTAAAGTTCAAGCAGCTTCAGTTACATAACTTTTTAAAACCCAATTCTCAGAAATCGGTGGTCTGTTTCTCTTCTCATTGCAATGTAAAGCAGGAGTAAATCCGCTGAGGTCACCAGTATGAAATCAGTGTAAATAAAAGGAGCATAAAGACCAAGGACCTCACTAAAAAATTTTCAATTATACATTAGAGTGTTGATTAAAAATTACTTAACAATTGAATCCAGCTTGAAACCATACTGGTGAGGGGGAAACAATTCTCCTCTCATGCCTTCTTGGCAATGCATCAGATTCAGTTAATTGCACACAGTCTGCAAGTACGTACGTATACTTAACTCTAGTGCAATTATTGAGAACTATTCACATCGCTGGAGAACGTGCGTATGTATTAAATAGTCTTTATTTTACAAAACCAAAGCTATGCCTCAGTCTAAAAAGGGGGGGGGGGAAATGATTAAAAGACAATATGGCAAATATTAAAGTCCTCTGTGGTACTCATTTACATTTGGACTGGACAAAGCACTGGACTGTAAACTCTAGGGAATAATGCATTAGCTCTGGGAAGGAAGTGGAGAGATCAACCAATAGGTATTTTCCAAGTCTAATTTATAAAACTATTGGAGACTACTGTGTGTCATTTTGCAATGCTTCCTTGTTGTATTTTTTTTCAGGATGAAGATTCCTTATGCTAAAAAAGAGCAGCTGCCACATATGTTCTTAGGTATCTATTTTGAAAAGCTCTTTGCAGCTTCTAGACTGTAGTCAAGATTGAACTTGTCACTCTCTCATCTGGAAGTGTGCACCATCGGGAAACTGGAGCCACTTTGATAAAGAAGCACTGAAAGGAGAAACCCCATAATCCCAACTCCTAATGCCCGTTGCCTTGATTTACCAAATAATTTTATACATATACACTTTTTTTTTAAAAATAACTATGGTTAACAAATGCACTCCACACTATATAGCATGCCTGCCTGTGACTTTGGAACACCACTCCAAAGAGGGAGGAGACAAAATCAAAAACAGTCCATTCAACCAAGCCTATAAAAACAAAGAATGAACAAGACAGACGTACAGAACTTTACACAACAGGGGAGAGGAGGAAGAGAATTTCTTCTGGATTGTCTCCATCTGAACAGATGAGCCAAACAGATAGAGAAGTGACACACTCATTTATGTTTAAAGTTTGCTATATATGGACATGAGTCTTTCAACTGATGCTTGCATGAAATTTAGCCTTCTAATCTTTCTCCCAGTCTGATGATGTGCTATTGATATGAAAATTGCTCCACATCTCTACCCTATTCTTTTTATAAATACCTTTACTGTTACTGTAGCACTTGTGCAAAGTGATAGAGGAAAAAGGGGCTAGAAGGCACTAGAACAAGTACCATATGTCAAGACGGTTTTCCAGAGCAGTAGATTGAAACTGGTTAAGGAAAAAAGAAAAGGAGTACTTGTGGCACCTTAGAGACTAACCAATTTATTTGAGCATAAGCTTTCGTGAGCCACAGCTCACTTCATCGGATGCATCCAATGAAGTGAGCTGTAGCTCACGAAAGCTTATGCTCAAATAAATTGGTTAGTCTCTAAGGTGCCACTAGTACTCCTTTTCTTTTTGCGAATACAGACTAACACGACTGTTACTCTGAAACCTGGTTAAGGAAACAAGCCATAATTTTAGAAGTTTCCACTGTCTGTCTTACAAATCTAACAATCAAACTACTGCAGTAACTAAGAGATAATGCATAATTAATATCACAGTGTTTTTCAGCTTCAGAAACACTAATAAATGCTTAGCACTGCTGATATGTATACAAGTAGTAGTCATTTTACAAAAGGGGTAAACTGAGGGAGACATTAAGTGACTTGCCCACTCTCTCCCAGAGGTAGGATTAGAACCCAGTCATATCTGTGGACAACCACAACTCATCTTAATTTGTCTCTCATTTTCACCATCTGTAAAATACTTGGTGCTCTTAAATACAAATTTGAATAAATATGATCACCACATTATATTAGTGTTAGACCTGAAAAAGAAAAACTACAACATTACCAACAGCAAGGACAGCAGAAACTGAGCCAAAGATAAAGCCAGAAGCTGCATTTCCTCTAAAGCCTTGGAAAACTTACACCCCAACATATTGTCAGTGGCCAAATTACCGCATATATAGCAAGAAGTTCCAAATCCCACTCTTCCAAGATGCTTTAAATCTGCTGTAATGTGAACAACATGCCTGTGAGTTACAAATCTTTCTTGTGCTAGTAAAAAATAAAGTCAACTACAAGCTCAGTGGAAAGCCAAGTAATTCAACGCTGGTTGTCAAATACTGCAGCCAGCAATACAAATACTGTATTGTCAGTAATTCATACCATGCAGGCACATTTCCTATCACTAATGCATAATTCATGAGTACAATTATGGGGAAAACAACATACACCATCTGCTGATATCTACCCAAACCCACGTTTGAGCCTTCCACTGTCACGTAATTATCTATTTTACTAGACAATGAGAGAGACATAAGAGCAGTGAAAACATTTACTTTACATCATGTCAGCCAACTCTCCCCCCCCCCCCTTTCCCCATCAATTTAAGAATGAATTTAGGAATTGATAAACTAGATTGACAGCCCTGGACATTTCCTGAACTTTACTTATTTTCCTAAAATGAGCTCCGATCAGCGACAGCAACGGTAAAAGAATTCGGCAGACAAGTTCCAGTATTTTAACCATGCGCCCACATGCGAGAACAAGGTTAGAAAATATAGCAGTTAAAATGCAGATGGGCTGACCTACACTAGTCTTCCCACCAATGGGAGTGTACTGATGGGAATTATAGGAGAAATAAGTCTAATGTAGGCACCCTCATCATGTTCTAATCTTCATGGTAGGATCTCTTTCAAATAAAGGATGGTGGCCTTCTGGACTTAGACTCAAGAGATCTGGACCCTGGTCTTAGCTCTGCCACACTTGAGCACATCACCTCACTGGGCCTCCATTTGTAAAATATGGGTAATTCTTCCGTATCTCACAGCAATACCACAAGCGTAAACTCATTCATGTCTGTGAGATGCTTAGATGTTACAAAACTACCTAGATATACATTCATGGTAACCATCTGTACTCCAAGTACATAAAATACTGTTTATTTAAAGAGGCACCATATTACACAGTTCAAAATGAAAAGGAGTACTTGTGGCACCTTAGAGACTAACCAATTTATTTGAGCATGAGCTTTCGTGAGCTACAGCTCACAAAATAAAACATGATACCAGACCATATGATCATTTGCTTGCTTAATGCTTGAAAGTGTACTTACAGTGATCAGAGAGTTCTGAAATAGCTCCATCTTGAACACAGGCCGCTGGATATTATGTATGCAAATAAAGGATGTGCCTTACTATATAGGCAGGTAACCCTACATCTAAGCAAAGATCAATCTGGGTTTCCAAACCCATTCAGCCGCTAGCCTCTACTCAGACTGCCAACTAGTGCTAATTGTGACTATGGCTTTTGAGACAGACAACTTAGTCACTAAAACTGCCCCCTCCAAGTTATTTTATGTAAGCAGCTTAACAGCCAGCAGATTTTAAAGGCTTTTAGTCACAATGACCTGGGCTGAGTCTGAACCACTGATCTAGGTGTTGATGTATGTTCTTATCCTGCAGCTGTAAACAGCGTACATTAGAACTGCTTCATGCCCCCAACCCCCAAATCAGATAAAGTGAAAGTAAATTTTTTTCCCATTTTCTTACTAGCTCTATTGTATAGAAATATTAATTTTTGCATGCATTTTTCATGGATAAAATATGTAGCAGTGTTATCAGTTCTATTCTTGGGAAAGCTACCTGTAATCAATGTTAAATTTTAATGGCTTGGCTCTCTCACACCCAGTAGATTCCCTAACCAAAGAGGATTACTACAGCAGTTCAGTGAAACAGGATCTCTGAAACAGGATAGGCAAACAGCTCATTTCAACCAAAGTAAATACAGGAGGATATTTACAAAATCCATAGTAACCCAGTTCTTTTGTTCACTAGATGCCTTGGCCAAGAGTTGTTTGGTTTTGTTTTGATGTTCTGGGTTGTTTTTTGGTTTTTAAGTGAGTAGTGATTTTTGATGCCTCAGTTTTCTGGTGCCCAACTCATAACATCTTAAAGGGACAAGAGCAGGGAACGGAGCTTACAACTTTCTGAAAATCAGGCCCTGAAAGTTAGGCACTCAAAAAAGTTACCGCTCACTTTACAAAAATACAAAACCACTTGGCCTATATTTAACACTTTCAATTTTGGATGATACGGAAGGCTCCATCTTTGTGGAATTTTTGCTTCTAACCTCAAGATGTTTTGCCAACATTATCATCCTGTGAGGTAAGTACATTTCTATTAGCCCCATTTTACAGATGGCCAAAAACTGAGGCAGAAGTTCAAGGAGTTGCCCAAAGTCACACAGTGAGTCAGCAGCAGAGCAAGGACTGGAACTCAGGAGGTCTGACTCAGTCCTGTGCTGTCTTTAAACTTCGTATTTCTTTAGTCAATGAAAATAAACTTCAGTATTTTAAAATGTGTGATACTTAACATAAAGAACCTCATTTCAAAACTAAAATTGTAACCAAGTATCCAAATGAAAGTAAAACTGCTTACAACTAAATCAAAAACTTGCATTCATGATTAGTACATTTGTGTTGTTAAAACTTTTAACTGAGCCAAAAATCAATTAACCACATCATCAATAAACATTTCAGCAGCATATCCCTTAAAATAAAGTCAACCACTAGGATTTAAACATTGTAGCACTGAGGAAATTACAGGGATTGCTTTTTGAAAGGGAAAGCGTGTTTACACAGAAAGAAAAGGAGTACTTGTGGCACCTTAGAGACTAACAAATTTATCTGAGCATAAGCTTTCGTGAGCTACAGCTCACTTCATCGGATGCATCCGATGAAGTGAGCTGTAGCTTTCCGATGAAGTGAGCTGTAGCTCACGAAAGCTTATGCTCAGATAAATTTGTTAGTCTCTAAGGTGCCACAAGTACTCCTTTTCCTTTTGCGAATATAGACTAACATGGCTGCTATTCTGAAACCTGTGTTTAGACAAGGTGTGCTGCTTAACACAGATTTTTTGGTGAGCAAGCAAGCCATACATGCACTAGAGAAAAAAAAATGAAGCTAGACTATGCTCTATGCAACTCACAATGGTGACTGACTGCACAGTTTCCCAGGAGAACACACTGAGGAGCTGCAGCCAAGAAAGCAATTAATAAATCATATGGGCAAGCAACTCTCCATTCAACCTCAGCAAGGACTTGAGTGCCCTGTCAGAGTGATCAAAACTGCTTCTTAAGTTTTTAGATTTAGTTTGACTCAGCTAATTAAGTAATAAGATCCAATGAGGCGGACATTTCTTTATATATAATGCTTGGAAATTGGAAAGTAAGTGGCCCAAGGCTAACCTGATAGCTGTTAGCCAAACAGGCCAGAGCTTCCATTAAAAATTTCATCAGAAAGTCTAAAAACTCCCTTGGCAGATTTTCAAAGGTCCCATTAGAAACTTTAAGGAGATCCATTCTGGTTAGACATTGTATTCTAGTTGGTGTAGAAGTCATTAATAAGTAATCTTTAACTCAGATCACATGAACAGGAGTAGAGACGGAGAAAGAAAGATACACGGTCCTGTTTGAAGCATGTTAAAACACCGCCTTGTCAACTAAAAGACAAAGTGACTGATTTTTCATACATCAGTGCATGGCCAGTGTTTTCAATGTTTTCACTAATTTTGGGTGTCCCATTTAAGGTACCAAGAGACTAAACACTTCCAGATACTGTTACTTCAATGGGAGTGTAAAGTGCTCAGGAACTCTTGCTGATCAGTCCTTCAAGTTGGACACCAAAATTAGTGGACACTTGAAGATTTTGGCCAAGTCTCTATTATACCCTGGGTGGGGATACAATCTCGCAAAAAGGAAACTATACTGTAAAAGTTCCCTTTCCTCCTCTACCAACAAGATTTTATGAAACGGTAGGACCAAATCAAGAAACGGTCAACATGTGCCAACCAGGGAGGAGGAACAATGTGGATACAAAAAGGTACATCTTAAAATTGTTTATTTGTAATTATTCCGGACTATGTTAGAAAGTGAAGGCTATCAATAAGAAGGTAGAAAATGAAAGCGTGGGGCCACCTCTTTAGGGCTTTGGGGGGAGAAGCCCTGCTGCATCAGTGCCTGAAGCAATCCAGAAACCCTAACATGCTCCAAGGGAGATTTCTGATGCAATGTTTGATCAGCGTCTACAAAGAGCAATCAGGATTGCGCTAACAACAGGACAGTGCATGGATCTTTTGGTCCTCCTGCCGGTCCTTTAACATGGTTTTCTTTACCACTTTGTTGAGGCTGCCTTGAAAATGAAGTTAAATCCAATCTTGAAGACCTGCCAATTTGTTAACTGTGTGGATTTCAATTCCTCTCCCCTCCACCCCCCACCGCGCTTTTTTTGTGGGGGGAGGGGGGAAGGGAGGAGTTGGTTTGGTTCCTGAACTTTATATTCTCTGTTCATAGCTCTAGACTCAGACAGAAAACACAAGGCTTCACCCCTCTATGGGAACAGCTCATAGTTTGCATTTTAGAGCTCAGTGACAGAAATACACAAGGATTTATTTTTATGCTTACCCTGCATCAACCATCCACTAAACTGATTCAATTACACTCAGCTTAAACAGAGGAAGATCTCTCCATTTAGAACGAAGATAACAGCTAGACAAAATTGTTTTAAAAACAAAAAGACTACTTCAACCCTTTGCTGCAACTTCAGTAACAGATTTTAATTATGAAAGGGCAAGACTAGAATGGGCAAAACATCAGTTATATGGTGAAGTGACTGATCCACTACCATTTAAATCCTACAATACTTTGCAACATGGAGCAAAACTATCATATTCTGTTCTATGTAGGTTCTTATAGTTCCCTCATCACACTAATATCCATACACCTTACAGTAGTTGTAATACTGCGTGGTTCCACCTAATCCCCAATATTGCATAATTCTGAGTTGGGATACCTGACCAATTTGTGCTCTTGATATGAGATTTGTTAGCTTTTCTACTTGTCATAATACTACGGGAGTACATTGCCCCTGATGTTTATTCTTCTTTCTGCAATAAGTTTCTTGTGGAGGTTAAAAATGCTGAGTCTAGTAACGTATCTTGCTTTGAGGAGTTAATACGGTTTGTGGTGTCTAACAAAGTTGATCTATTCTGCATAACTAACAATATTTTGCCTACTCTAGCACCTTACATTTTTTTCTCTCTCTCTCACACACACTCACACAATATGATAGGTAACAATTTACTCTATTTCATAGATGGTCACAGAGATTAAAAATAACTTGTTCAGGGATGCATGGAGTCAGTAGAAGATTTGGGAAGAGAACAGGGTAGATAAAAATTGATTTAAAAAATTAGATATTTTTATTTAACTACAGGTTTACTTTTTTTTAAAAAAAAACATTAAAATTAAATTTGAAATTATAAAAAAATTTAGGCCTCAACATAGGTTGTTATCCATTAAAACCATGTAAATTAAATACAAAAATAATATTAAGCAGGATACCTTTGCTGCCAAGTTTTAAAGAAAGACAAACCACTGAACTGGTGGAAGTCACTGGCTAAGCACCAGGAACTAGTTTAAGTGATAAATCAGCTTTTAACAGCAGTAGCCTCTTCTGCACGTGCAGAGAGAATATTTTCTTTTCCATCGATTCAACCAGTTCATTTCAGTGACATTCAAAGTCAAGTAACCAACTGGGAGTTGAAAAAGCAGGAAAGCTTTTTTCTCTCTACCAATATACGAATAAAAAAATATATGCAAGAGGATGAGATCTATTAGTTTCAAAATTTTGAAGGACATGGTAGTTCAAGTCACTAACTACAGATAATACCTTCTTTGTTTAATAAATCAATTTGTTTTAAATTAAACACATTGTTAAAAAAAGACAGTCATTTTATTTAATAAAAACATTAAATTTCCGTCCAAGCAGAGCTTGACGTAAAATAAGTAAAAAATTGTCCAGTAAGCAATGCACCATTATCCATTTTCTAAAATAATAAAAATGTACAAATTAAGAATGTGAATAAATGTAAGTTAATATATCTCCAACAGCCAGTGATGGGACACTAGTTGAGGAGGGTTCTGAGTTACTACAGATAATTCTTTCCCAGGTGTCTGCTGCTGGGTCTTGTCCATAGGCTCAGGGTCTAAATGATCGGGAAGAAACTTTCCCCAGTCAGATTGGCAGAGACCCTGGAGGGATTTCACTCTCCTCTGCAACATGAGGCAGCGTCACTTTCAGGTTTAAACTAGTGTAACTGGTGGATTCTCTGTAACTTGAAGTCTTTAAATCTTAATTTGAGGACTCCCATGACTCAGCCAAAAGTTATAGGTCTATTTCAGCAATGATGGGCAAGGTTCTGTGGCCTGCAATGTGCAGGTCAGACTAGATGATCATTGTGGTATCTTCTGGCCTTAAAGTCTATGAGTAAGCTATATAATTGCTTAGATAAATGTATATAGATTAAATGTGTATATCCTCCTGTTTAGCAAAAAGCAGCACCAAATGTAGTGTAAAGGCTATTAGTTGCAAATCAATGTTTTAGTAGTTACCAACTAATAAGACCCCTCTTTAGAAAAAAAAAATCCCTAAGTAGTACAAATAAAATACAATTAAAATTGATGATTTAAGTCAAGTTTTTCTACTTGCTGATTTAAACTGTGAATAAATAGAAGATTTAACTAAAGCAATTTAAATCAATTCATCCTGGAAGAGAATCCAGGAGCCCTGACTTCCATTCCCCTTTGCTCTAACTAGACAATGCCTTCCCTGTTGATGACTACTAAAGAGATATTACCAAGGTCCATGGAGCCCAAAACATGACCTACAGAGTGACCTTATAAATCAGAATAAGCAAGTACTGAGATACAAGAGGGAACAAGAAAAAAGAAATTCAACAAGATAAAATGATCTGATATGGAAGGAAACCTATGCATCTGCTCTTGAATTTTATTGGCCAAGCAAACACAGATCCTATGCAAATTGAGCAATGGGGTGCATGCAGATCCCTGGCAATTGAGGGGAGGGGGGAAAGGGGAAAAATAGAGCCCCTGGCATAGGGAGAAGGGACATGGGAGAATCCTGCTACGAGAAGGAAGGATAGAGACGAATTTACAGCAGCCAAGGCACAAAATAATTGTTATGAACCAGTTCTACCAGTAGGAACAGTGTTTCTAGAGGAATGATGAACTTGAAGAGTGGTTTTGCATGCATAGGAGTATTATTATTTGTACCACAAAAGCACCTGAGGCCACAGCTGAGATCAAGTCTCCATTGTGTTAGGAGCTGTTTAAAACACATAGTAAAGAAACAGTCCCTGACCCAGAAATTTTCTAATCTAACAGGTAAAACAGACATCAGTTAGCAGAAGAGAGGGGAAGGAACCCACCCTAGGTCACAAAGCAGATCAGTTATGCAGCCAGAAAGAGAACCAAGATCACTCAGCCCCAGTCTAGTGCCCTATCCACTGGACCATGCTGCTTCTCTCGATCTTCCATTGATCAGGATTCTGCATGCAGTTAGCACAACTCCACAACAAATACTGATTAAGCTCACAATCCTTCCATCTCCCCCTCTAAGTTAGGGAAATTCTGCAAAGCAGGAGGCAGCATGAAGGAAGGACCAAGCAAACTCTACACAGGGACTAAAATTGGAAGATTAAATGAACCTTAGTGGCAAGAGTTCACATGCTTTAATCTTAAAATGGACCTACAGTGTACTCACCCCTGATTACTACAGTGCCATGCCATCTGCAGCAGAGACTGAAACAAAATACTCTGGCAAACATTAAGTGAGAATTAACTTTTCCCTCTCTGGACTGAGCTATTCCGCAACATGCTGACAAAGGCACCAAGTTTGACCTGTTCCCAACTGGTGCAGTTTTGTTTCCATTTAAAATCATCTAGTTTCGTAAAAACAAACATCAATCGCATTTCCAGAAACATTGTTTATGAAAACTGAAAACCCATATTTCAAGACAGACCCTCTCAGAGGACAATTTGCCTATGAAGTAGCTTCACAAGAGTAGATCTTCAAAGGCAGGCCTAACAAAGCAAGCTCCCAGGTGGAAAAATACTCGTAAAAACTGAAAAATATTCCTTTTGCCTCTGCTGAAAGACAATACATTATACCACAATAGCATGTTTAATCCAAGATTACAAACAATGCACAAGCTTTAATAAATTAAGCTTTACAGTCTGCCGTGTGGCGAGAGGAAGTATTGTATACATTTTACATCTGGGTAAACTGAGGCAACTGGCAATTACGGAACTTGCACAAGGACACATTCAGGACTTCAACTCTGTCACTGACTTCATGTCAGATATATCATTTAAAAGGAAACATATCATTTAATACGGACTTCACTTGACATATTTGATTGTTATCCTAGCGTGTTCTGTCACAGCAGTTTTGCCAAAAAAGGAATTAATTTTCCTTAGGTAACTCAAGAATTGTTTTTAAACTTAGAAGCCAAAGTCTTTCCCCTCCTCCACCTTCAAATGACTGATGCTGAAACTGCTTTCAAGTCAAACTTCGGAAAATGTCACTTTAAACACAAGCAGCGAGCTGCTTGCTTACTACAGCCAGGACATCATCTGCTTCAATCTGTGCCTGGCACAACAACTGAATAACAATAACCTAGAGGGTCACCCACCAACTCACAGAACTGATCATTTGGCCTGCCATGGAGAAGGCACTAAAATTCAGAGTACTGTTCTAATTACTATAGATTGCAGTCCAGCAGCAGAATTCTCAAGCATGCCAGGGTACTCCATTCCTGCATAAACAGACAACATAACCACAGAAGGAACTTGTTAGAGTGAGATGCTATCCTAGTGGGATTTGTTGGGTAAAAAATCTGTTTATAGGTGACAAATTAGGTTAATTTTGCATCAGGTCCTCCTAGACAGCAGCCCTAAATTGCCACAGAGTTGCAGCCACGTCTTAATTGTACTGTTCTGAAAATGTAAGAAATGTAGGATATGCCATACCAGATCAGTCCATCAACTCTAATATCCCACTGCCTTACAGTGGCCAATACCTGATGCTCCAGAAGACAGACTGCCCCTTCCCTATCAATACAGCTAGCCAATTTTGCATTGCTATCTATGAAGGCAGGCATTTTCTTCCTGGTTTACTGGTGCTCAATTTATGTCCAGAAGCATGACACTGAATTACCTTTGCCCCAGTAGACACAGGTACATATGTTACAGCATTCTCTCAAAATTATCCTGGTTTTTTTTTTTAATTCAGCCACCATATTTGACTTGATAATCTCCCACTGTACCAGACAAAACAGATTGTGGTGAAGTTATTTTTTCACACAACATACACAATATATAATCAGTGCTACCCGCCAGCAATTTCATCTTGTGCTCCTTTCTTCTCATATTACAGTGAAGATTACCTTATTCCTTGTCTTTCATAAGTAAAAGTGACCCTGTCACATTACACCTCCTCTTCCGACCAAGGTTCCTTGCTGCAAACTCCAGCCTTGCAATCCTCTGCGGTTGGATGCAAGCCATTGTAGCACAACCATCCTGAGTCCAATGACACAAAGTTCCAGTGCCTCTGTGGCTGCTCATAGCTTTTCCAGTCAGCGGAAATTGACATGACCGTGGTTAAGTATCATTGCAGCTATTCAGAACCCCATAAAGCCACTGTGAAATTGATGCTGTTTTTGTCAATCTACTGCTTCTTGGGAAGTCTATTAGCAAAAATGGACTCAGGGACTGAAGCTATTCAGAGGCACCCACCCTCAGTTGGGAAACTTTCTGGCTGCTAGGAGGCTCTTGTTGGAGACAAGAGGGTGGAGAAGACAAGTTCATTTTTCCTTCCAGCAGCCCAAAAAGTAGGGGAACGACAATCTAGATAGACAGAACCTAGGCTCTGTCTTCAAACTTCAGATTCCCAATAGCCAGGCCTTTAATATGAAAGGCACTGCCCTCAAGCAATGTTTAGGGACATCACCCGGATAGAAATTCCAATATCCATGGAAAGATTTTCTCTCTCACCAATAGAAGTTGGTCCAATAAAAGATATTACTTTCTTCATCTTGTCTCCCTAATACCCTTCCAAGCAGTTGAAATGAGGCTTTTCAGTAGTATGTTGCCCTTCAACTACTTCCCATCCTTCTTATCAGCCCTTGGTTTGCAGATTTATTTCTTTGGCAAATATTTCAAGCTCTGTTGCAGCACTTATTCCTTCTTTCCCACCAGCATGCTTGAGCAGGTGGCTTCTTGACTTGTACACAGTTACTGTCAGAACCTTTGTGAATTTCAAGCACGCTCTTTTGTTTACAAGCCCAAAGCAAAGAAACAGAATATAAGGGGTGGAAGCATGAAAACCAGACCCAGAAATTTTAATAGGATGGCACCAAGGAGTTCAAATATAATTTGAAGTCCATTCCAATGTTTTACAGAATAGAGAGAACACATACTTTCAGAGACTACCATGTATAATTTTGTCCTTGTTAGCCAGGACAGTGTATAAGGATAACATTAACAAAAGTACTCCGACTCCTCTTCAAGTTATTATGTGAAAGCAACTTTCTATAATACTTATGACTTCTGTATATCTTTTAATGTAACTACTCAAGACAAACAGATGATTCTAGATATTTGGTGGAAAAAGGGAGTATGTGGCAATTTGATAAAGATGTTAGGGCTAGTTTACCATACGCTACATGGGATTCTCAGCCACAAAATTCCCCACTTAAAAAAAATAATCACATCTCCGTGCAGTGCCTTGAAAATCAGTACACATCAAAACCAACCTAAGCAAATATTTTACATTTGTGTAACTGTGCAGAAGCGTTCTAAATTAATCTGCACTGTTAAGTTTAATACACATTAATGTCACGTTTTACTTGCTAAGCAAGTCTCTGGTTGTGTTTTACGGAGTTCCCAAGTGCACAAATGTCTGTGATGCTAAAAATTTGTGCGCGCATGTTTTGAGTTTGTTCACTGGCAGTATTCTGCTGATTCCAATAGCTATGGTGAAAGGGGGGAAAGAGTTAAAGACAGAGCCTGCTCAGCACACAGGCAGTTGACTACATTTTTAGTAAACATGCATATCATATGTAAAGGTTGTTCAACAGGGAAGTCGTAAAACTGGAACTTGGCATCTAAGACTGGACACACAGGAATCTCAGTTGTGAATGGCATTCTGACTTTCCAGCTGTCTTAGGTTTTTCACATTTCCAAGACCGGCATCACATCAACAGTACACGCAGGCTTTGCAGGGCTTTTTATCATGAAAAACAAGAATTCTCCTCCCTTGTTTTTCTCCAAGTTTACACTTAACCCTGAAAAATATGATCAAAGAGAACTATACATTTACCTACACAAAGCACCAGTGATTCATGCAATCTCTGATCATTTGCTCTCCTCAGCAGAAAAGGAAACACTGGATTAAAAACCAATTATTTTACATCTAGACTTGCTCGAAGAGGCCTAAAATATCCAGATAGAACACACCACAGCAACAGACAGGATCAAAATTCAGGTACAGCTAATTCTTCATGTAGGCCCCATCTACACAGAAAAGGTTTACTAGCTATACAGGTATAACCCCCTGTGTGGACACTCATTTCAGTTTAGCCTATGCAACTTGCGAAGGAGCTTAATGGAAAAAGCCACTCTTTCTACCAAGATAAGAGTGTCCACATAGGAGGTTACAGCTGTATAACCAGTAAAACTTTCCCACGTAGATAAGACCTAAGAGTATCTACACAGGGCGTTACACCAGTATGACTACACTGGTTTAAATTCACATCCTAGGTTATACTGAAAAAACAAAACCCCATAACCTTTCCTCCGTAGGTGAGGCCTTACCTGATCAGAAGCAACACTTGGGCCAAATACATAACTTTAAAGATTAAGATTTGTTTTGCTTATCTTCACTGACACAATCAAAGTTTACAGCCATTCTTGTGAGCTCTCTGGAACAAGAACTTAAATCAGCCATTCGTGAATTTACTGAGCTTTCTATGCCCCCAGAAGTTCCAAGCTTCCCTCACCTACATCCCAAAAGATGGCAGTTTTGGAAAAGCCACTTTAACCAATTATCAAAACTAAAATTCAAGAAAAGACTAGAGGCCAAGAAAAAAGACATTCTCCCTCTGGGAAGACTGCAGGGGAGTCAATATAGAGAGAGGAAGAAATATTTACCAAAAAAAACAAAAAACAGAGATCCAATATTTTGCTCTTCAAAAGAAAATTTGAACACTTTACAAGAATTCCAAAAAATATTTTTAGAAAGCTCTTTGAATGTTAGTACCATCTTACACCAACACAAGCCAGAGGCTCCAGTTAAATAACTGAAGGGAAACTGTTGCACAGACACTGTAGTAGATTTATAGACTACAGACAGAAATCTGAAGTACTAGCTCCCATAAGAAAGATCACTCTTATTTGCCCCTGTGCTCATGAAGAAAAGTTAGGCATGAGAGCAGATTGGTGGGGGAGGGGGGAGAGGAAGGGGTATGGAGGGAAGAGAAATAAGCAGAAAAAGAAACACAAAGAAAATGAGACTGATACCAATATGTTAGAACGAAACAGGCCCTTATTCTGCAGCACAGACCTTCCATGGCCTCACACATGTTGACACATTGGCTATATGAGTAATATGACTGCTTTTAGTACATGAAGATATGCATATTACTTGGAGTAATTAAATTAAACAAATTTTGGCAACACTACCAGAGTATAATGGCGCATAACAACTAGATGAAGCCAAAGTAATTTAAATGCACACACCCAAGCGTTGTCTGAAAGTTTCTAAAAGATCAACTGTTGGAGCAATAATAATAATTAAGAAAAGGTAAGTCTGTGCAAAAACTACTCATGAGCCACAAAGTATTACAAGTCTCAGAAGTTCAAACAGCACAAAGCTTTATTGTTCCTTTCCTCACTTTTAAGGCTTCATCTTAAAGGGGAAAGAGTCCTTTACACGGGCAAGCATTAGCTGCAGGGTAGGTAGTGGTAGCTGCCCATTTACTTTAAGTACAAACCACATCAATCCATTTTATCAAGGAAGTTATGAAATTTAATAAACAGTTTCACTCTGACGACAGATGCTCTGAGAGAAATTAAGTATGATCATCTGGATTTCACCCATTATGTGTCATCACTTTAGATGCCCATCACCAAGAAGCAATTCAGTAACAGACATGGCAACATGAAGCCAGGCCACTTACACTTCTACCAAAATACTCTGGAAAAATGCCTGCTAAGATTACGTTGCAGAAATAATTTACACCTGCAGCAGAGCTGCAAAAAGCATAATCAGGATAGAGACCTTGACAGACATATGCCCACCATGTGAAAAGCATTTCTATATGTATGAATTCAGCAGCTACAGAGCCATCTTTTATTTTTAATTCAATATCAAGTCATTCAGATACAGTCAGACACCTGACCCATCCTCTGTGCATGATTCACCTATTTCCCTAGCACAGCATTCTGAGCTACCCCTCAATAAGGTTTGCTGTTGGAACCTGTGATCTTCTAGTAAACATTAATCCAATACTTTAACCAATAACAAGCATGCTGAGTTATTACACTTTTCACTGAGCAGGTGAATTCCTACTCAAGTTTTTTGGAAGATGGAACCATGACATGCCAAGTCAAAATGCACCCTTCTTGCATTTGTCAAGTCATTTGCCTTACCACGAGGGGCAGTGTAGCTCAGGAGATCCAAGTTCAATGCCCTGCTGCGTCACAGGACTTCCTATGTGACCTCAAGCAACTTGTTTAGGGGGAGATATTTAAAAGAACCTAAGAATTTAGACACAAGTCAACAGAAAGTTGACCCACTGACTTGTGTGTCTAAATCTCTGACGCTTTTGAATGTCTCCTCGTAAATCTGTCTCAGATCCCTATCTGTAAAATGGAAACAATACAATCGCACCTAGAAGGATATTGTGAGGATAAATATACTAAAAGTCTGTGACTCACTCCGATACTTTAATGGTTGCTACCACATGAGTAAGACACACGCCTCCACCAGGTACTACCTTCAGTGCTTAATTTGTAGTGAAAGAGGTGCCATAGCTCAAGCAATTTTTTTTACATTCAATAACTGACGCAGCAAGCCCAGAGGTGCCGGGGCTATGAACTGCCAAGCCAAGAGGTGCCAAGGCTCAGCCCTGACAAGCCCTGGCACAAATTAAGCACCGACTACCTTCTATCTTGATGATGTTATAGCTCAAGTACAGCCAATACTTCCAAACGTGGAAAAACAGTAACACCCTAGGAAATAGCTTCAGTATCATATTATAATCAGCAATACATGCACTGAACCCACTTCCTTTTCAGCAGGTCCATCTTGCTTGGTCTCATCATTTTGTAAAACGTATCATGTGCAGGGAGGATTTTTTTTTAAATCAAATTGATTTAAATCATGATTTAAATCACGAGTCAGGAAGACTTGATTTAATCATGGTTTTCTACACAGAAGTGCATTCTTGTTGGCTGTTATAAACCTTAATACATATTCTTGACAACTCAGAGACAGATGTAGGTTTCATTTTTAGAAGGTACACACTATACATTTTTAAACAGTGATTTATTTAGAAAACTTTTCAGATTAGTTTTATAGCTATATCTGATTGGTTGGTTATTTCATTTACCAAAGGTAACTGAAGCAGATATTTATGAAGTCATTGGGAGGTGAATTATCTCCAATTCAGAAGGTTAATCATTAATATTTGGAGGATTTTCTTGCCACGCTGTATTAGGAGAACGTTACCAGACAGACATTTAAATTGTTTTAACCAAAAAACAACATTATTAAGTATTCTGGATTTTTTTCTTCAACAGCAAACATATAATATTTTAACAAAACAAGCATATGTCCCTCACGTCTCACATTTATCTCCAGACTTCTTCTCCTTGTCCAGATCTATTCCGCCCCAACAATCTTCTATTCATTGAACTTTCTGAAATTTTGCACATTTAGAGAGAAGGGATTGACCCTGTGTACACAAATTTGCAGAGGAACAATAGAGTTGAGGTCTGTTATTTCTGATCTCTATACATTATTTATTTATTTAAAAACAGTTTTGCTGTTAACAAGAATGTTATCTCTGGAGACACAAATTCACAGTTTGAGAACTGAAAAATTAAGCATCTCTGATGGTATCTTCTAGACCAGGAGTGGCCAACCGAGCCTGAGAAGGAGCCAGAATTTACCAGTGTACATTGCCAAAGAGCCACAGTAATACATCAGCAGCCCACTCCCAGTGCCTCCCACCAATCAAAGGCCCCCCGCACCTCCCGTTTTGTGGCATGGGGTGGGGGGGGAGAGCAAGGGCATAGCATCCCCAGACGAGGGGGTAGGAAGAGGTGGAACAGGGGCAGAGCCAGGGGTTGAGCAGTGAGCGCCCCCCGGCACATTGGAAAGTTGACGCCTGCAGCTCCAGCCCTGGAGTCTGTGCCTATACAAGGAGACACATCTTAACTTCTGAAGAGCCACATGTGTTCTAGACTGAGCACTTAGTCCCATTGGGTAGACAGAAAGATTAACCTAAATAATCAGTACAGAAGCCCCTGAAACCCCATAAGATTGGGTTCCTAATCCATGAACTATTGGAACTCTTTCTTAAAACTTACAAAACTTTTCTTAAACATTACATGAATATATTGTCTCACACTATAAAAATTAGAATGTATAATCCCTATTCCATGATGAGATAGTTTTAATTTAGATGCATTATAGCTCAAAGATATCTTTAGATAGGTTTTTTCCTCAAAAAGCACTTTATCAAAAACATCCAATTTAAATACAAAAAATCCAACTTATTGATTTTTATCCACCCTGATTATGTGTTTGCCAGCCATACCATACACCTTTCGGCTTTCAGACAGTAAGCTCTGTGGGACAGGGCCTTCAGTTGGGACTGCAAGGTACAGCACATAGTCATGGCCCTCTATACATGTGCACATGCTGATTGGTATCTTGTTGCATGAGACCATGGCCCAGGCTGCTCTGCAATAATGCCCCACTAACAACATGCCACATGGACACAGGAACAGCTTTATTCCTGCATCCAAGGGCCAAACTCTCAGAAGCAGAAGACAAATTCCTGATCCCTCTCCTCCCCTCCCCTCCTTGCTCTCAACCCAAGGACTAGAGCTGCAGCCACAAGTGACAGCTCGGAGAGAGCACGCCAGGGCAGCACAGGGGCCAAAGTAGCTCAGCCACCGACCCCAACGCCTCAGGGGCAGAAACAACCTAGCCCGCTGGCTCCATGCATTCAGAAGTGAGGAGAAAGTCCTAGCTAAGGGGGTGGTCCAATGCTCACAGAGCAGCCTGCAACACACCGCTCATGGGAGGAAACCCCCTGTCCATTGTGTACATACACCTTCCTCTCCTCTTGCTGGACCACACAGGGCGCAGCAGAGAGGAGAAGGCACTGCGAACAACAGCCCTGCACCCCTGCCCCAGCCTGGTGCATGGGGGCAGCTTCCACTGCACCTCCCCAGCCTGGTGCATGGGGGGGGGGGGCAGCTTCCACTGCACCTCCCCCTCCCCAGCCTAGTGCACACGGGGAGGGGGCGGTACCCACGGCCCCCTCCCCCAAGAGCCCGGTCCGCCCCTCCCTCGCGAGCCCGGGGAAGGAGCCGCCGCTGCCGCCCCGCTCGCCCTCACTTACCCGCCGAGCCCAGCAGCAGCCACAGCAGCCACATGGCCCCGCGCCGGCCGCTCCGCAAACTTTCCTTGTCGCCTGCTCCGTGCGCGAGCGAGTCTCCGCCCGAACCCGGCCCAGGCGCTGCGGGCCCGGGAGGGGAAGCGGAGGGCGGGGCCGGGGGAGGGGCCCTCCGCGCAGCCACGGAGCGCGGCAGCCCCGGCCGAGACCCTGGCTGCAGGCCCGCCCACCCGGCTCCTGGGCCCGGTGCCCCCCTGTCCCTGCTGCCACACCTGGGGCGGAGATTCCCGCCCAGGCATGCACTGGGCTGGGGAGCAGGGGGTGTTGTTCTTCCGGCCACACAGTGAGGGGGGTTAGCCTTGCACCCCGTTTCCTAGCCCGGTGCATGCGTGGGGAGTTACCGGTGACCCCTGCTCCCCAGCGTGGGGCACACATGAGGGGGTCATTACACCCTCTCCTCCCCTGTCTGCTGCACGCCCTGGCAGAGAGAGGTACCAGTGCATCTTCTCCCTGCCACAGGGACCAGGGAGCTGCCATTGCAACTCCTGTCTTCCTGGATTATTCAGAGCCCAGGGCCTACCTCGCTCAAGCTCCCATCAAGGAACTGTTACCCAGTTCTTTTCCTGTCACCCACCAAACCCACTGTCTCCGTGACCAGACATTACAGCGATGGGCATTACAGAAATGCATGTAATAATAGCAGCTGCAGACATAAAACCATAGCAAGCAACTCTACTGCTGTACAAAGTGCTCATTCTAAGCATGGGGTTCCTAGTTGCACTTACATTGTATTCACACACTTCCCCTATATCACACATGCACGTACAGAAGATCCCACGCAAACAATATGTGACCACCCATGTTCATACTCAAAGGGAAAAGTGGCTTCTACACAATTACAAGCTGAGCTGAAATGATGGTAATAGTGTGTGTATGGTGCCAGTGATTTCGGGTGTTGTGTGTAAATCCCCAGCTCCTAGAAACATTTTTGAGCTTGGGGTTGACAATCCTGATTCTTCCAGTAACACATTGTAGTAATATCTAGGCATTGATAGTAATTAAGATCTCATTAACTTATTTTGGGCCAGATCCTATTGCCCAAGGAACAGCTGGAATGGATGCATGGCAAGAGGCAGTGAGTCCACACCCCTTGTGCATCTGGTAGCACACTGTATGAGGGGGTCCTTGTACTGCAGCCTGGAAAGGGGGTCAGAACTAAAGGCAAATAGAGCATGAACGTTGGGACACTTTCTCCTTTCCACAGTTAGTTAAGGCACTGAACTGGCTGTCAGCTCCCAAGAACTTTCCTCTGGGCTAAGCCAGCCCTTCCTTTGCCTTGCAGGTTAATAGTAGCTGTACCCTAAACCCTTTTGAAGTGTTCCCCTATAGTGTCCAGCCCCTTCTCCACTTAACACTCACAGTAATACCAGGTCTGCTGTACCCAAGGGAACCAGCCTGTATGATTCAACGCAGGATCCTCTCCCAGTATTATACCACAGCACTGACATATATTCATAGTGAAAACAACAATAAGTTTATCATCAAAGATTCTAGAGACAGTGAGTAAGAATAATGGAAACAAAAGGGTTACATATAAAACAGAATTATAACATGGTATCTAGAGACTAACTTTAACTTAACAGGCTAACCTCCAAGATACAGAAGTTTGTCTCACCCCAAATGTCCTTTGCAGTGTTTCAACCAGGACAGGTTGAAATCTTGTTTTCATGAATGTAAACGCACTGCCGGATTATTTTCTCCGTGCAGGATAAAGGGATGTCTTCCTTGCCTTCTCCTTATATCCCCAAATGTTCATTGTCTGAACCCAGAGTCAGGATGACCCCCTGTGGCTTATTCTCTGGTGTGCTGCCTTCCTGTTAAATTCACATCCCCCCTCCCTTGACTTCGTATGTAAATAGGTTACCATTGTGTGGGCTTACAATGCTAGTGAATAAACATCTTTTGTCTGACAGAAAACCTGTTTGTAAACTGTGCCTTGATATAGACTTTAGAACATATTTTCAGTATACATACATATCTCCTTATTTATTATCTGTGCATACATTTCACAACAATATTATTGACCAGTGTGACCCTGGCTTTCTTATATGACTTCACGCAACATGCTTTGGTGAACCAGAATGTACTTACCAGGATCAGGATATTCTTGTAACCTCCTTGCCAGTTGGCATTGGAGTGTTCCTGGGTCAAACTAACTTCTCAAAGAGCCTTTCCTCTCCACCTGTCTTCCTGGCATCACTGGAAAATAACTCATTTTATCATTATAACCAAACAAAGCAAGTCTGTGGCACTTACAGTCCTTGTGAAGTACAGTCAGGGTCACCTAACCCCAGCTTTCGGAATCTGTAGTGCCTTTCCATAATATAGTTATAGTTGCAATTTAAGGGCCCAATCCTGATCCTATTGAAATCCTTTGCTTCAATGGGAGCATGAGCAGGCCTATTTTCGGAAAGTAGACTGTCACTCTGGAACAAGTAGGGATTAAAAGACCAGCAATAGTTCGCAACACCATTTTGATCTCTTTTGCTTCCTTGGGAAAACTGTTGCTTTTATTCATTAAGAAAATTGATACCTTTCAGGTCAGAAAGTATTCCTGCATGTGTAGGAGGTAGGTGAATAAATTTGCATGTGTATTATAAACTTTAACTTTCCAAAAAGCTCACAGGGTACATTTAATAGTTGCAGAGAATGCTGAGTGCAGAAGTTCTTCTGGCTAAGTCGTCAGTATACAAGAGCTGAAAACTACCAAATTATTTCTAAAATTGTCTTCCAGTAATAAGCACAAAAATACTGCTCAGTACAGGCTGAGTTCTTGTCATTCTTGCTTAATAGAGTCAGACTGGCTTGTGTGCCAGAGATTTATTGATGAGGATTTCACATTATTTGCAAAGATTACTGTATTTTGTTGTTTAAAATAAGAGTTCTATTTTAGTATCTAATCTTTCACATTTGTTACCTCTTGAATGCAGCTTTAACCCTTAATAGGAAATTCCCAAGGGGATGTTAACTTGACAACAAGTTAATTCCCACAGTTGATGACTGTTTCTCTGTGCCAGAGATGAGGAGGGGTTTCCACCACTGGGAGATGTGGCTGAGTCAATGCTGCAGGAAGTGCAAGTTCTGTCCATCTGCCAGATCACTCCTATGCCACAATGTACATGCCCCTGCCCTGTGCTCCCCATGGAGAGACCATTTTTCACCCTTCTGCTGGCTCCAAACAACTCTCCCAGGTCAGAAAGAGAAAGTAACAGTGTATATCAGCTGCTCGGGCCAGAGATGGGGAAGAACAAGCATGAAAGCCAGAGAAGTTTAATGCAGGGATATGGGGCCAGCAGTACAGTGAGGTGGGCAGGAGCCTCTTTCAGCATTTACCAAGAAGAAGGGTTTCCATGATCATTGGAGAGAGTGTGCTGGGAGCAGGAGAAAAGGAGGCAAGAGAGGTTCTAGGGCTGTGAATGAGTTTCTTTCTCTTCAACGCTTCAGTACAGTGCTCCTGTTCCTGCTCCTAATTAACTCAAGGGCAAAACTCCCATTGGCTTCTATAGGAGCAAAACCAAGTCCGATACAGCTAGAGTGGACTTCCAGTGATGTAGGAATCAACACATTTTCTAGAGGTTCTTCCCCCACCCCTCAATTTATAAGCTGCAATCTATTCTGAGCCCTCTTAACATGGTACGAACTGCTTACAAATCATGGAAAATGAGTGGTGTCTTCTGGTTAAGACACGGGGCTGGTACTCAGTTCATGAAATCTGCGTTCAGTGTTCAACTCTGCCACAGACTTCCTGTCTGACCAGTTTCCTGATGAAACTGGTAGATACAATATCCTTGTGAGGTAGGGGAGTGGTGTTAAGGATAAGCCCGTAAATACTTCAGGGTGCTCAGTACCTACATGGATCCTCAACGTACAGTAGCAGCACCGGGTATCAGGAATAGGGGAACATAGTCAAAAATATAGTAAGGAACTATATACAGTATAAAGAACAGGAGTACTTGTGGCACCTTAGAGACTAATAAATTTATTTGAGCATAAGCTTTTGTGAGCTACAGCTCACTTCATCGATGAGCTGTAGCTCACGAAAGCTTATGCTCAAATAAATTTTGTTAGTCTCTAAGGTGCCACAAGTACTCTTGTTCTTTTTGCGGATACAGACTAACACGGCTGCTACTCTGAAACCCATGTACAGAATAAATATAGATCCATATTCTCCTCTCAGTTTCACAGGTGCTGCTCCTATTGTCTTCACTGGCAATTACACTCATATAACAGAGCAGATTGGCCTATATTCTCAACTTTAGTAAACAAATTGGCTGGATGTATATGAGAAAGTTACATACACAGGTATTATAACTTTGTGCAATTTTAGTCAAGAGCTATAGAGAGAAATTTTCACAGAGTCAGGTGGGAAGGGAAAGCACATTGAGGTATGTATCAATGCTAATGGCCATAGTTTCTAATGTTCCCCTTAGTATCCTAAACAGATACGTGTGGTTTTTCCTGAGGGATTTTCCCAAGTGCAGCTTCTGTGTCTGCCTGCAATGAAGTCATCATAATCCCCTAGTTCTAAACATCCCAGTGTGTGGACGTAAAATATCATTTAATACTATTAAATGGGATTAAGTGATGATGGTGTCTGTGTGGCTCAGTTTGCAGCACTTTTGCCTCTGAAAGGTTATGAGTTCACATCCCATACCAGGGCTAGGCTTCGTACGCAGTACTAAAAGGGGATGGTGTACCATGAGAGATTAATCCAAGGCTCCTTCTGCCTTTTCAAGTGGCTATCTTCATGGAAGTTAAAAAACTCATAATGGCATTTTTCAGGATAAATCAGGTATCTTTTTCCATAATCCCCTCTCTAATAAAATAGAATATATTTCCTAAGGCTGTGTACATAGTTAGAGCAGGGTATTGGGTGTTAGGATTTCTGGGTTCTATGTCAAGTGCTGCCACTGACTTTCTGTACAGCCGTGGGCCAGTCACTTAGTCTCTGTGCACCATCTGTAAAATGGGGTTAATAATACCTACCTCCCAGGGGTATTTTGAGGCTTAATTCTCTAATGTTTGTAAAGTCCTTTGAGATCCCCAGATGAAAGGTACCACATAAGTGAAAGTTATTGTTGTTAGCTTCCACATTTTCCTGCAAAATTATATTAAACCCTTCAGGACACTTTGAATTTGAAAAGGCACTAATCTGTTACTCTAAGCATAAAGGGTTTGGTCTTGAAAGGTGCCAGATGCCCTCACCTGCCAATGGCAATGCTGTAGATCTTCATTAATGCTTCACTAAGGACTACTCACATAGCATGTTCTTCTTCAAGAGAACTTGAAATCTATGGGTGTTGAGGGCACTCAACACTTGGGAAGATCAAGTCCCAAACATGGTATAGATAGCCTGTTTCTAAGCAGACTTTGCATGACTTATTTAGTTTAATTCATCATAATCCAGAAGTTTAGACTGGTTTGATATGCAGGAGGAAGACAAAAAATCTACTAATGTCTCCAAATACAATCTAAACCTTTTGGCATCACTTGGGAGGCAGTATCCTGGGAAAAAATAATAATTCTGGTCATTTATATGAGCTCAGGCATCAGGCCTGCTGGCAGGATTGATGGAAATGAAAATTCAGGGTTATATTAATTAAGGACAAAAACTTGTAATAATATATTGCAGCGTTTTATAAATGACTGTCTGCCACTTAGGCAAGTCAGCAAGTTTGGCATTGTGCTTAGCAACAGCTTTGTGATACATTCAAAATAATAATAATCTTGTTTTTAATATATCATAGCAAAATGATAAATGTAGGTCCCAAAAACATCTATAAAATCATCTTCATCATTAGCATTTATCAAGTTAAACATGCACATTAGCATATTGGCATGTATCAATCTGTCCATTAGAATTCCTCATCATTATGGCTGTCTAAAGTTTTGATCTTAGTAGTTCTACAGCAAGCTAGAAGCTCTTTCAACTACTCCAACTTTATTAAGCTTAGAAAGCAGAGTCAAATCTTCCCATCCACATTCCCACATGATGGTTGATCAAATGGACACTTTGGCATGTAAGCATTTATAGGCCACCAATCCTGCGCTATCTTTATATGGATTTAAGTGAAAGCACTGAACAGCTTTCAGGTAAGAACAAATACAATGGAAACCTTCTCAAAATACACTACAAGTTTCAAGGAGAGAGTCCCTTAAATGCCAGAGATTCCAAAACCCACAGGAACTGGGGTCACCTAAACAAAGTGATGTCTTTCATTATGCTATAGATGTAGCCAGACTTGGTCTCAGGCCTCTATCCAGTGGATATAACCTTCTACCTAGATCTCCTTGTTTTTAGCTTCCAGGAGTCTGTCCCTCAGATAGTTACGCTGTGTACTTGATGAATGCAAGCAATTAATATTATGAATAGTATCTGGAGATACTCCTTCTTTGTGTGCAAAAGTGCCCATCGGAGCATCCAGATGTAGAACTGAGACATGCCATTAAGGACCCAACTTTCAAAAACTGGGATCCTACTCTAGGTATAACTAAGCTAGTCATGTTAAAACCTCCTCCTCTTCTGCCAGACTTTGGGGTCAATATTTTAGAAACTGCACAGGAACTTTTGCTCTTTTGTTCAGAAATAACCAGCTAGAATCTCAGTATGTTCTAGTGCTGTGTACAGGGCAGGCCCTTTCCTTCTAATTCTGTTCCTCACAGAGCAGCTGTCTGCAAGTGGCCCCCTGCTGCATAGCTCTCATTCAATATGAAATATAGTTTTACTGGAAGTTAGTGCTTGTGACTCAGAAATTAGAGATGGAAAAGACCTGTTAGGTCAATTTGTCCCTCCCCCCACCGACAATGCAGGATTGTCCCCTAAAGCACAGTAAATCACCAGGTGCTTTGTCTACTTCACTTTTAATGACTCAAGCAAGGGAGCTTCCCCCTTTCCCTTGAGAGACTATTCCACACTCTAGTAGAGCTCCCTGTCAGGAATCTGATCCTGATGTTCAGCCTCCATTTCCCTTTTCCTGTTTGTATTCCTTCCCTGCTAGTTAGAACAACCTCCCTGATATGCCTCTCTGTCTTTGGCATGTTAGTGCATCTTGCCCTGCAAAGGGGAGGGGACAATGAGCCGTCCCTCTCCCCTCCTTGTGCCTTGCAATCTCAGCCATGCCAACCCCCCACAATGCAGCAGATCCAGGCCTGTGCAGGGAAGCCAATTCTCCACTGTTAACAGGCATAGCAGCGACCCCCCAGTTTAGGGCTCCCCCAGCACCGCTGGAGGCATGGCAATTGCCTCCAGTACAATGCCACCAGGAGCAGATGCTGATACATAGACCAACAATGGGGGAAATGTCTTAAACCATCAGTCTTGCCCTCAGCATGTGCACCCCTCACATATTAATAGGTAAATATAATAACTGAGTTATTCATAGTCTGCCCATATTAAACACATAGGGCCCAGTTCAGAGCTTCACCTGTCAGTAGCTTTAGCCTAGGAGGAAGGGCAAAGACACCTTTACCTTTTCCCCCTTTACCTAGAACTATATTAACTTACAGCAGTTTCCAACAGCCTTCTATTAGCCAGCCTGCTGGCCCAGAATAGCTGGAGTGCCGAGTGCTCCATCCATCTCCAATACAGACTCCCCCCCGCTCCCAACATGCCCCCCACTGGACGTGTGCCAGCCCTACACCTCCCAGGGAACGCCCATCAGCATCCTGTGCTAGGGGAATTCCAGCTTCAGGGTTTTAGCTGCTTTTGCTGTAAATTAGCCAGAACACAACCCGGAATCAGAGCTATAGGGCCAGATTCTCATCTCAGTCCCTCCAGTATAAACCCACCCTGAAGTCAATGGAGCTCTCCAGAGTGACAGGGACTGCAATGGCAGACACAATTGCAGGATTAGGGCCTGCCCTTATTATTTAAACTTTGCAATTTTATATTTTTTTAAATGGATATTTAGACTAGCCTGTCCCATATATTTGTCCTTTGTTTTAAATCTTATTTATTTTTTTAATACAATCCTTGCCTTTTGCTTGGAAAAAATATTTATCCTAAGTTTTTTCTCTGTTTAGCTCGTTTTCTTTTTTAAGTTTTATTATAACAATCCTTCAGGCAGTTTCCCCAGTTCCCTCATTTCCCCCTTTCCATCACTGGTACTGCCTGCCCAAATGCCCTTTCCACCCCAGGCATTCCCTACAAAGGACAGCTGGGGACATCAGCTGAAAACACAACTTTACTGCCACAAACAGTCCCATTGACTTCAAAATGAGTACTCATGGTAGCAAAGCTAGGCATATGTGCACCTGAAGGATCAGGACCCTAGATTGCTCACCAGGAGGAGGGGCGCCTGTCCCATGTGGTCAGTGTAGGGGGAAGCATTAGGGCTCTGCTCCCCCATAATTATTCTCTGGGGGAATATATGAAAGAGATGGTGGCTAAAATTTTCTAGCTCTTTGGTTTTATATTTGTATAGTCCTCCCCTGAGTCAAGCTTTTTACACTGACCTTCTGAGTCTTTTTATTTTCTGGAGGGACTAGTCAGAAAACAGCACTGGAGTGTTTTACTTTATTCCAAAAGTGTCTCTAGTTCTTTTGATGTGAATTAAATTAATTATCTAACGCTACCAACATGTCAATATTTACTGCTAATTATTCCAGAATACTCATAATAGACAACTTGAAGACATGCAAGTTGATTATGTCATCTGCAATTCCTGAGCTCACCACCTAGACAATTACCATATCAATAATTCTCATTAGCATAATGGGCAGTGTGTAAAGTACACAGGCTGTTCCCAGAATCCAAAGTATAATGAAGACAAGTGATCAGAGAGGATCATTTCACAGAACAGTGGATAATCAATAAATGAATGACCAGATCAATAGATTACCTCCAAGTGTCCATTAGCAGAGGTTTTGACAAATAAATTACACAAGGCAAATCAATGTCTGGATAGTGAAATAAACAGTGGAATTCAGAAGCAGATAACATAAGGTTGCTTGTTACACACTCATATATAGGAGTTAAATCCTCAGCTTGTGTAAAATGCTGCAGCTCCATGGAGCTACAGCAATTTAGGCCAGTTCAGGATCTGGCCCATAAGGATTTTATACTGTAGTCTCATTGCAAGTCTCTGTTTTAACACTTCTAAAATTAGTGCACTCTCCCTTAGCACCAGGTCATGAGAAATACATAATGAAAGCCTCTCTCTCTCTGTGTGGGACTATACATATTTATATGTAGGATGAACCGTGTTGAAACACTCAGTGCAGGGGTGGCGAACCTGTGACTCCAGAACCACATGCGACTCTTCAGAAGTTAATATGCGGCTCCTTGTATAGGCACCGACTCCGGGACTGGAGCTACAGGTGCCAACTTTCCAATGTGCCGGAGGATGCTCACGGCTCCACCCCTGGCTCTGCCACAGGCCCTACCCCTAGTCCTCCGTTTCTCACGCCCTCCCATGAGCCTGCTATGCCCTCGCTCCTTCCCCTCCCCTCCCCAGCCTCCTGCACGCCAGGAAACAGCTGATCGGGAGGTGCGGGGAGGGAGGGGGAAGTGCTGATTGGCAGGGCTGCCGGTGGGCAGGAGGCATTGGGAGCAGCGGGGGGAAGTTGATGGGGAGGCTGCTGACGTATTACTGTGGCTCTTTGGCAATGTACACTGGTAAATTCTGGCTCCTTCTCAGGCTCAAGTTGGCCACCCCTGACTCAGTGCTATACCACACTGATGATGTTAGAGGAAGGATGGTAGAGATGTAACATGAGATAGAAAAACAGTTCACATTGAATACAACATTGGGGGAAATAGATTATCAAGGAACATTCATTGAAAAAAAAAAAAAACCCTCAGAATCTTCTAAAGCTGATTCAGACAGAGTTTCCTGATGCTCAGCCTCTGCATTAATTCTATTGGGATCTTTGGGATTCTTAATCAGGCAAACCTCACACTGACTTCAGTGAGGGCTTTGCCTGAGTAAAGACTTCAGGATCTGACCTCTGGTGAAGAAATGATCATATCGTAATTCCAAACCCTCCTGAAATGCTGGGAAGGAGGATGCTTGAGGACCCCATATGGACAGCTATGATCCCCATTGCAATAACAATTGCCCTTTTAAAAAAGAATAAAGTTGATAATTTCTTCTTTTGTAACCCTAACAAATTGAGGGTCTGATTATCTTGGTTGTTGAGTGTACAATATTACATTTTTAACAAGTCAATCAGGGATCTAGGATTTTGACCAGGACATTGCATTTATATAACACCTTTCATCCAGACGGTACCCAAAATGTTTCATTTTACCTCACTAGTATCTCAATCAGGGCTCAGTCCTGCTAGGTGCTGAGAACTCTGGCCCTGATCTACTGAAGCACCTGGTTAATTTAAAGCATGTACTGTACCTAGTTCTACTGAAGTCTGTGGGACTACTTGTGTTCAAAGTAAGGCATATGCTTAATCACTTTACTGGATCAGTGCCAGAGCTCTCAGCGCCTTGCACAATTGAATCCTAACTGACTATGTGTGTACAAATCTATATTCAGATCCCTTTGCTTGCCTCTGAAGCGCATCCAGTTCTTTGGGTGAAATACAGCAACATAAAATGGGAGTTTAGGACAGCAAAGACGAATCAATGCTACTGAAAGTGCAGGAGGATTAAGATAAACAGAAAACAATTATCAACGCTAGAATGTGGCCAGGACTCCCCACTCTTGCAAAGAATGCCAAGGACTATTCAATGACCACAAATAGTAAGGACCACAGTCTTACATCTTATCTGGGACTGCGGTGGGGCGGGGAATAAAACTCTATATCCAGCAGCATAGTGACACAGCTAGTGCAGTGGGGTGAATAATGATTTACTGGAAAGTGCACTTCTTACTGAATCACCAGCAACACTTCTTGCAAACATTAGCTTTCCATAGAGGCCGCCCATCTAAGCAGCAAGCTGGCCAGACTATGTTTAGCCTACAAGATCCCAGCATAAGCTTGTAAGATTCTAGGCCAAATATACTGGGCTAATTTCACCCATAGTGTAGCCCCCATCACAGACAGTGGAGTTACACCAGGGATGAATTGGACCCATTAGGCTAGTCATTGGTAGAGATTACATGCACAGTGCATAGAATGGATTAAGGGGATATTTTAAAAATCCCTTTTAAAGCCACTGTCTTTTGTTTTGGGTGAGTAAAGTGTTTAGGAGGAAAAAAAGAAATATTACCAAGACAGGGGGATATTTTTACATGAGGAACAACAGCATTTTCAACTATGTTTGATTATGACCCTGATCCATTGCAAGAACCAACTGAAATCTTTCCCCCATCTATGGGGTGACATAACTGGGAAATCCAGCGCCAGCTTGGACTGCACACGGGAAGTGTCAGTGACACTGTCTTTCAGGTCTGGACCATCGTACCACTGACAGGCAGGATCCAATATCAGGTTAATGATGTGACTGATGCTCAGCCAGTAGGAAATGCTTATGTCCTAAACTAGATTACTGATGCACTGTCACTGCAGTCTCTCTCTCTCCCCCACTCCCCCGCCTTCATCCTTCCGGACAACATACAAGAGAGCAGCAGGCCCCTTGTCTAGCTTCTATCAGTCTCTCATTAATGCAGCTCGTTTTGAAAGCTATATACGCAACCAACAGACTCCATAACAATGTCCCATCAGCCACCCCCCTTCTCCTGAAATCTCACTAGGGAAGAAATGAAGGGGAACTCACCCAGATGGGCAGACTGACATTTGCCTTACATGCCATAAGCACAAAGGGCCTTTCAGGACACTAAGAACACTGGGAAAACGTGGCCTGTGCTGCTACTGAATTGCATGGCCACACCCTCAAACTAGAACACTAGCTTTAGAATCCAATCGCTCTGCTAGCATCTGAAATTCCAGCATCTCCCCCTGGGAGCTGCCACTTTTCAATCAACAAAAGCCCTCCTTATGTTTCCCCTGTCTGGCTATAAAGTCAGATTTAAATAAAAGATCTGGTTTGGGCTACTCTTCAGGACATCTACTGTCTGTTAATGTGTTTTGCTGTCTTGCTGATTTAATAATAGAGAAGCCATGTTCACTCCTACAGTAGCTAATGGTGCACTTTCTAAAGCTGCACATGTACATCAGGGAATGTTTGGAACACAAGATTAAGATCATGTTACACAAGTCAATGGCAGGGCATCATGTAATTGAGTGTCTAGCTGATTTAAAGAGACAGTGTACAGCATTTACAGACATAGAGGAGGACATACAAGATCACTAAAAATAAAGCCATTGTTAGCATTTAGCTTTAAAATTCAGTGTTGAACCGAGTCTAGAGCTGCTGAAAGCTGTCAGACTAACAGCCACAGGTGGGGCACAATGCTCTCTCTTTTCCCCCATATTAACTACAGGCACAGCAATGGGAGTGCAAGTGTGTGTACATGTAGAAGCCCTCTACACCAACATTCCACACAAAGATGGACTACAAGCCGTCAAGAACACTATCCCCGATAATGTCACGGCTAACCTGGTGGCTGAACTTTGTGACTTTGTCCTTACCCATAACTATTTCACATTTGGGGACAATGTATACCTTCAGATCAGCGGCACTGCTATGGGTACCCGCATGGCCCCACAGTATGCCAACATTTTTATGGCTGATTTAGAACAACGCTTCCTCAGCTCTCGTCCCCTAAAGCCCCTACTCTACTTGCGCTATATTGATGACATCTTCATCATCTGGACCCATGGAAAAGAAGCCCTTGAGGAATTCCACCATGATTTCAACAATTTCCATCCCACCACCAACCTCAGCCTGGTCCAGTCCACACAAGAGATCCACTTCCTGGACACTACAGTGCTAATAAACAATGGCCACATAAACACCACCCTATACCGTAAACCTACTGACCGCTATTCCTACCTGCATGCCTCCAGCTTTCACCCTGACCACACCACACGATCCATCGTCTACAGCCAAGCTCTGCGATACAACCGCATTTGCTCCAACCCCTCAGACAGAGACAAACACCTACAAGATCTCTGTCAAGCTTTCTTACAACTACAATACCCACCTGCAGAAGTAAAGAAACAGATTGATAGAGCCAGAAGAGTTCCCAGAAGTTACCTACTACAGGACAGGCCTAACAAAGAAAATAACAGAACGCCACTAGCCGTCACCTTCAGCCCCCAACTAAAACCCCTCCAACGCATTATTAAGGATCTACAACCTATCCTAAAGGATGACCCAACACTCTCACAAATCTTGGGAGACAGGCCAGTCCTTGCCTACAGACAGCCCCGCAACCTGAAGCAAATACTCACCAACAACCACATACCACACAACAGAACCACTAACCCAGGAACTTATCCTTGCAACAAAGCCCGTTGCCAATTGTGCCCACATATCTATTCAGGGGACACCATCACAGGGCCTAATAACATCAGCCACACTATCAGAGGCTCGTTCACCTGCACATCCACCAATGTGATCTATGCCATCATGTGCCAGCAATGCCCCTCTGCCATGTACATTGGTCAAACTGGACAGTCTCTACGTAAAAGAATAAATGGACACAAATCAGATGTCAAGAATTATAACATTCATAAACCAGTCGGAGAACACTTCAATCTCTCTGGTCACGCAATCACAGACATGAAGGTCGCTATCTTAAAACAAAAAAACTTCAAATCCAGACTCCAGCGAGAAACTGCTGAATTGGAATTCATTTGCAAATTGGATACTATTAATTTAGGCTTAAATAGAGACTGGGAGTGGCTAAGTCATTATGCAAGGTAGCCTGTTTCCTCTTGTTTTTTCCTACCCCCCCCCCCAGATGTTCTGGTTTAACTTGGATTTAAACCTGGAGAATGGTCAGTTTAGATGAGCTATTACCAGCAGGAGAGTGAGTTTGTGTGTGTATGGGGGTGGGGGGGATGTGAGAAAACCTTGATCTATGCAGGAAATAGCCCGACTTGATTATGTAAAGAGTTGTCACTTTGGATGGGCTAGCACCAGCAGGAGAGTGAATTTGTGTGGGGGGGTGGAGGGTGAGAAAACCTGGATTTGTGCTGGAAATGGCCCACCTGTTGATCACTTTAGATAAGCTATTACCAGCAGGACAGTGGGGTGGGAGGAGGTATTGTTTCATGATTTCTGTGTGTATATAAAGTCTGCTGCAGTTTCCACGGTAAACATCTGATGAAGTGAGCTGTAGCTCACGAAAGCTCATGCTCAAATAAATTGGTTAGTCTCTAAGGTGCCACAAGTACTCCTTTTCTTTTTGCGAATACAGACTAACATGGCTGTTCCTCTGAAACCTGTCATTATAAGCACTGCATTCCTATAGTAGAACTGGGCTGAGGCAGTTGACTCAGCTTCACATCAGGTGTGATGCTTGGGTTCACAGCCAAATCCACATGAGAAGTGATGGCGCTAGAATCTCATGATCACTGAGGCACAGCTGAATTTGAACCAGAAAAGAGGGGATGTTCCCTCTGGTTCGGAATCTGTTACAGAACCAGCACAGAAGGGGCAGATTTCGTCTGAATACAAGTCATGTGACCGGTTGCTCTACTCACTGCTGGATGGTACCAGCTGCTGGTAGTTCTGGGGATTAGCTCAGTCAGGCCCCTCCCCACAGTTTCTCCTCTACCATCCCTTTCTTGCTGTCAGAAACCATAGCTGTCCTCTTTGTGACTCAGCCCTCTAGCCAGGTCTCCCCTTCCGGAGGGACTGTACCAAGATTCCTGCTCTCTAGCAATCTCAGGCAGTCTTCTTCACTGTCTCACAGTGCCACTCCAACAGCGACTAGCAGGGGAACCTGGGCCCACCCTCTACTCTAGGTTTTAGCTCAAGGACCCTCTACACAACAGTTAAGGTCTATTCCCTGAACCTTGCTATCCTGGGCTGAATCATAGAAGATTAGGGTTGGAAGAGACTTCAGGAGGTCATCTACTCTAACCCCCTGCTCAAAGCAGGACTAATCCCAACTAAATCATCCCAGCCAGGACTTTTGTCAAGTTAAAAAGGCCTTAAAAACCTCTGACCTTTCCCACTCCTCTGGATTTCCAGTCTCTTCACTCCCTCCTCCCAGGGAGTAACGTTGGTAACTTGTCTCTGCTGCCCCTCAAACGCTCCTTCCTCTTCCTAGAAATTGCAACCTTCTCCCTACTGCCTATTCTGTTTCCATTTTCCTGCTGTTTATACAAGCCCCACCTGCCTCTTGTGGGTAAGCTTCTCTCTAATTAGCTGCCTCCAGCCTAATGCTCCCTCTATTTGCAGACTAATTAGCTGATTGGGCCCACCTGGTCCAACTCAGTTCTTGCAGGGTCAGTGTGGGGAGCACACCCCATTACAACCCCAAAAAACAAAGTATTTTATTCTCAAGGATCTGATTTTGACTCATCTCTAACTAGCTTCATTGTATTACAGTAACACCATTATGCTATGTGCTGTGCAGAGACATGTTGTGGGAAGTTGATTTGTTTTTGCTGTTTTGTCACTGTATTATCTGATTTGGTGTAGGGGGAATTGATGTGTCTTTTTAATTATTCGGTGTATTGTTAAAAGATTGTTAAGGGTGGCCAGAGCTTTGGATAGGCTCTCTTTTAGTACAGTTTGTAAAAATCCAAACATATAAATAGTAAGACAGTTACTGCTTCACTGAGCTTAACTTTAGTGCAAATTAGGTCCCTATCCAGATCATCTGAAGCACTGGCAGTTAGAAGTAATGCAATGGTATGAAAATGAGAAATGTGCTTACTACAATTTGAGTGAAAATGCAGGCTTGAGCCACCCCAATTTTTCCCTCCAAATTTGACATTACATAGGCCAAATAGTGGGTAGCACTGCCCCTAAAGCATGCCAGAATGCCTGCAACCAGCAGGAGGAGTGTGGCTGCCCCTATTCCGGCCTCTCTGAAAGACAGGAACTGCAGAGGGGCATTCCAGTATAGTAACTTCTTTGTATCTATATTCTATGCCCTGGCAATAACCATTACACACCCTGCATGGATTATTCCTTACTGTAGAAGATGATTATACAAGAGGACCTATAGTACAAGGACTGGTCTATATGCTGTCTGATAGCACATTCATTTGAGGGTCTGGCCAGATGGGTTGATTCCAAAACTTTACTGGATTCTTGGAAGCTCTTCAGTCTAAAATCCCCTAGGGATTCCTTATTGTATTCAGCTTTGAGCACAGAAGCAAAGCCATTCTGTATTTTACCTCCTTTTCAAACTTTATTAATGCTAGTGAAACTGAATGAAACTCTTTGTGGTTTTTCCTATTCTGGGGGAGGATCCAAGTCAAGTCAAGTCAGCAGGGTCAGAGTTCATAACTCAGGTCCCCTGGGAGCTGTGTGTGTGTGTACATGGTGGGGGGGAGAATCAATACGGTCTAAAAGCTAAAAATGCTAGGGGCCTGTTATATCCAGGAAATCCTTTTGGGACAGGGGATGCTCTAATAAGATCGTCACACTTCATTACCAAATATTATTGCTGCAGCTTGTGCGATAGGGAGTAAAAAAAGTCCCAACTGGAGAAATTGTTCCACTCTTTTTTTGGTAACTCTTTTAACAAACATTTCAAAGCAGCTGAGATTTACATTTAGCAGCCCCTTCCATCGGCATCTCAGAGAGATATATCTGAGGAATGTCCTTAAGGGAAATATCAGAGGTGTGCAAGTGAAGGCACCTGGAAAATAACAAAAAGGATATTAAAAATGGAGAATACGCCCTTGACTTTAACCCATATCCGGGATCATGAGAACGGGGATTTAAGCAGGCGTTGGCAAAGCCATTTCAAATCATGGGACTGGATCAAAAATGTAAGTCATTGCCCCATTAGAACATTTAATTGTTGGCATCAAGATTGCCATCATGAATTTCTAGTGTTATTTCAGGCCAGTCAGAACAGAAATCCCATTCCACTAATTTTGCTACTTGTAAATCTCACTTATGACATAAAGCAGCTAGCCTCCGTAAATGGTTTTATTTTTTTGCCAGTCTTGCTAAGCAGTCTTATTTAAACATTGGCCAAACATTTTACAGCAACAACGCATAGTGTGGTATTAGCATACACATAGCATTATTTTTTAAAAAACGCTATCCTGACAGCTGCATAGATTAACACATTACATTTTGTTAATGCCCACCATAACTCAGCTGTACTTAGGCCACTTCTCAAATACTATTAGTAAGGAACTGATAGGATAGGATGTGTATATATTATCTATGGTCTATTGAGAGGCAGCATGGTCCTGAAGATAATGACTTGGAGTAAGGAGACCTGGGTTCTGTTTCTGGCATTGTCACTGACCTTCTGCGTGACCTTAGGCAAGTCCTTGCCCCTCTCTGTGCCTCAGTTTCCCCCTCTATGAATTTAGATTGTAAGCTCTTTGTGTGTTTGTATAGTACTTAGCACAAGAAGGACTTGATCTTGATGGAGGACTCTAGCTGCTACTGTTACATAAATGTGTTTGAGTGTATTATACAGTGTTTGTCCTTAAAAACAGTACAAATTTGCCTTGAATAAAGGTTCACACATTCGCTCACCTCTTAAACAAAATCTTTTTCCCACTGAATTTAATGCTGGCCAATGGAGCAAGCCTATTTGATGACTGGGACTGGTGGGCAGTGTTTTCTGATATGAACTAGCTTGAGAGCATCAGTATGTTACACATAGACCAGTGAATAGCCGTCAGCTGAACTGGGCTAGATTTGAATTGATCTGGGCTGGATTTAAAGTGCTGATCTGTAAGGAAAAGGCTCCAGTCCCCTGGGATGTCCAGTCACCAGTGATTTGCAGTACTGAACAGCCTAGCACACATTAACCAGATTTAGTACAGTGCTTATACATTAAAAATGCCATAACTTACAGTAACAGCTTCCAAACAAAACAGCATTGTGGCCTACTGCCTGCCTCCAGAACTACTGGAGTCGTGTAATAACATGTCGCAACAGAAATGAACTGCCCCTGTTCAGCATAGCTGCTGGAATTCCACAGCTGTTGCATTTCAAGCTATAGCATGATGGGTGAATTCCTCTGAACAGGACATATGGAAGCAGCTATAACTTGGGCTCACACTATTTATACCAGGTTGAAATGAATTCCCTGAACTGGGTTGCTCACTTCAAGAAAAGATTACACAGAGAAGAGGATGCCTTTCCCATTGGAGTGATGTTGCCAGACTAGGAGCTCTGTTTTTGGGTCCTGAACTCATTTATGCCCCTGGAACTGGCAGGTGCTCTGGGGCTAGTTCTTTTAGATCTTGGGAAAACCGCAAGTTAGAAGACCCCTTCAGCTCATCCCAGAGCAGCATATACAGGCCCTGTGAGGAATAACATGCTGCTTGTACATGCAGGTTGGCTGAAAGAGAAAGCTAACCTGACCCAGGCCTTTCAAGAGTGGCAGAGAAGGGGAGCTAATGCAGTGAAATGGGGCTAGAATCCTCACATCCAAAAAAAGGGAAGGAGAGGAATATTGTTGCCTGGAAAGTGTAAACAACAAATTAATAACACTGTACCAAAAAACTGCACCTTCAGTGAGTGGCACTGCAGCCTTTAAAAGCAGTATCACAAATACAGGGACCCTGTATTTCATATTATATGACTCCAGATAATATTTTAGCTGTGGTGTGCATAACTTTCAGGCAAGACTCATCCTCTTGTAGGAGGCATGCAATGGCTGTAGTATCATAACAAAACATTTATCTAAGGCATCCAGCTGCAGAGTATCTGGACACTATGATTAAAGTACATTTAGGATTAGAAGAGAGATTCAGTACTGTGGTACCTCCGTACAACATAATTGTTCCTTGCACATCTTTGGTTACATACTGCTTAGCTTACTAGCAGTTGTGTCATTTTCCCCTGGGTAGCCCTGAACATATCAGCGTTTGGTCATGAATTCTCCTTCTTAATCATTAGTAGTTAATGGCTGTGTCATGTGGCATTGAGAGGTCCTTTTCCCCTAACTTGGCACCTCTGCTCTCAATATCATGAGGTATTAGTGATCTCCCAACAGGCATGTATACAAGCAAACACATGCGGAGCTTGGTTTAATTCCTAGATTCTATTATTTAACACAATCAAACTCATTTAATAGAACTTGTTAATTTCTTGGGTGTAGCTTATATATCAATTCCTTAAACAGTCATCTCTTGTTGGTTGAAGATATTTTAATTCTGCATATATTTTGGTTTGATTCACAGATGATGTATTTGTATCTGAAAGGCCTCACTCTTGCACAGGAATTCTGGATTCTTTTATGTAGCCTGAAATGAACAAAGTTATACATAAGAAGACGCAGTGACATTGATCATGATTGCCTTAGCCCAGCTTTCTGCAGAGGAATCAGTCATTTTCAATGCCAGCCTGAGAATCTTACATTTGTTTTGACAATTCTGGGAGCACAATGGTTCCTTATCCCAGCACTTCACTAGCAAATTAAGTGCCTCCAGCAGAGAGAGAAAATATTAGCCTTGAGTTGATTGGATATCACATCTACTATAATAATTTTCCTTTCAACTTAATGCCCATTTCTTTGTATTGCCTTCCTTTCTCCCTAGTAGTTGTTCCCAGTAAACAACATAGGACTCACAAGGTTAGAAGAAATTTTTTTGACTTCACTAGGGGCATGCTAGCCTTTAACTTACCAACATACTGTACATGTCTGCATTTGAAGCTATTCAGAATCTCACATCAACAGCAGAGATGGATAATGATCCATCCTGTCTTAAAAAAATTTTAAAAACAATAAAAATCTGGGAATCTAAATGAAAGGGGAATCTATTGTTGCAGTACAGAGTCTAGGACACATCACTGATCAGTTAAGATACCATCCACTTAGGGCAGTAGTGACCCCCACAGGCTATTCGTTACGCTACTATTCTTGTACATTTTTTAAACTGTTGTATTGTTGTTCAGCTGAAAACTTCAAAAATTCCACATGAAAGCAGATATTTAGAACAACAAGATTATTTATAGATAGGTTTGGCAGAATTAAATTTTTATGTTTATTCTGAAGCATTTTTTAAAGATCAATTTAAAATTTCAGTTATAGAAAATCATGGAATGCGGGGGCAGACAATAATTATTTAATGACAATAGACACTGAGATTCAATAAATTAACTCTTTATAATCATTTAAAACACAAATTGTCAACATCACATGTCAAAATATACAAAGTAAACATCCTTAAATCAAACTCCAATAATTTCTTATGCAGAATTTTTCTTACTTTGCCTGTCTGTAAATTTAGATTATTATTGCTAGGAACACGTTTTCAGTGGTTTGTGTACGTTCGATAACATTGACATTTTTTGATAAAAATCTAATCCTTCCAAGTCTATTTATAGAGTAGTTTTGCTTCCTGTACCCATCACCACAGCCCAATACTTTTGGTCCATCTAATAAAGTTTTTCACTTTCCTCTGGAAGACTTTCCCCAACCTCCATTGCACTGCATCCCTCTTTGCGGGAGAGGAGGAGACAGAAAGCTATTGCACACAGAACACCATGAAAGAGGCTGTATTAGATCTCTGTAAAAATTTGACGTGAAATAGGATAGGAAAAAACATGGCAAAGTAGAGGTAAGGAGCTAGTGAGGAACAGTCCAATGCAAAAGAGTCCCATTTAAATCTAGTATATGAAGACAAGGAACTGAATATTTGCAGAAATGTCCAAGTGCTTATATACAAATGCTAGAAGTCTAAATACTAAGATGGGTGAACTAGATTGCCTGATATTAACTGAGACTATTGATATAATAGACATCATGGAAACTTGGTGGAATAAGGATAATAAATGGGACATGATAATACTAGAGTAAAAATATATATAGGAATGACAGTGTCGGGTGCACTGGGGGAGTGGTACTATATGATAAAGAAAGAATAGAGTCAAATAAAGTAAAAATCTTAAATCAAACTGTCATAGAATCTCTATGGATGGACATTCCATGCTTACACAATAAGAGTATAGTGGCAGGAATGTACTATCAACTACCTGACCTGGATGATGATGGTGATTGTGAAAAGCTCAGGGAGATTAGAAAGGCTACAAAAGCAGAAAATGCAATAATAATGGAGGATTTTAACTATCCTCATATTGACTGGGTATTTGTCGCTTCAGGAGAGGATGCAGAGATAACATTTCTAGACACCATTAATGACTGCCAAAGAAACCCACCAAACTAGCATTTAACTTCAAAAAGGGGAACTATACAAAAATGAATAAACTAGTTAGACATAAACTAAATGGAACAGTCACAAAGGTGAAATGGCTGCAAACTACATGGACGCTATTTAAAATCACCATAAATGAGGCTCAAACTAAATGTACACCCAAAATTAAAAAGAAAACACAAACAACAGGAAGATCGCCAAAAAATGCCACCATGGCTAAACAGCAGAGTAAAAGAGGCAGTCAGAGGCAAAAAGGCATTATTTAATAACTGGAAGTCAAATCCTATTCAGGAAAATAGAAAGGAACACAAACTCTGGCAAGTCAAGTGTAAAAGTATAATTAGGCTGGCCAAGAAAGAATCTGAAGAGCAATTAGGAAAAGATAAACAAAATTTTGCTGTTAGTTTTTCTAAGTACATCAGAAACAGGAAGCCTACCAAACAGACAGTAGGGCCACTGGATGATCAACATGCTAAAGGAGCACTCCAGGAAGACAAGGCTATTGTGGAAAAGCTAAAGTAATTCTTTGCACTGATCTTCACTGCAGAGGATATGAGGGAGATTCCTACACCTACCCATTCTTTTCTGGTGACAAATCTGAGGAACGGTTCTAGACTGATGTGTCAATAGAGGAGGTTTTAGAACAAATTGATTAATTAAACAGTAAGAAGTCTCCAGGAGCAACTGTATTCACCCAAGAGTTCTGAAGGAACTCAAATATGAAATTGCAGAACTACTAACTGTGGTATGTAATCTATCACCTAAATCAGCCTCTGTTCCAGATGATTGGAGGATAGCAAATGTAATGCCAGTTTTTTTAAAAGACTCTAGAGGTTATCCTGGCAATTTCAGGTTGTTAAGCCAAACTTCCATACCAGGAAAAAATGGTTGAAACTAAAGAAAAGAAAAAAAATTACCAAACATATAGATAAACAAATTATGTTAGGTCACCATGGCTCTTGTAAAGGGAAATCATGCCTCACCAATCTGTTAGAATTATTTGAATTATTTGTTATCACCAAGCATGTGGAAAAGGGTGATCCAGTGGATATAGTGTACTTGGACTTTCAGAAAGCCTTTGACAAGGTCCCTCACCAAAGGCTCTTAAGCAAAATATGCAGTCATGGAATAAGAATGAAGATCCTTTGTTAAAAGACAGGAAACAAAGGGTAGGAAAAAATGGACAGTGGAAAAGAGGTAAATAGTGGGCTCCCCCAAGGACCTGTACTGGACCAGAGCTGTTCAACATATTCATAAATGATCTGGAGAAAGGCGTAAATGATGAGGTGGCAAAGTTTGAAAACAATACAAAATTACTCAAGCTAGTAAAGTCCAAAGTAGACTGCAAAGAGTTACAAAGGGATCTCATAAATCTGGGTGACTGGGCAAAAAAATGGCAGATGAATTTTAATGTTGATAAATGCAAAGTAATGCACGTTGGAAAACATAATCCCAACTACACATACAAAAAGATGGGGTCTAAATTAGCTGTTACTACTCAAGAAAGAGATCTTGGAGCCGTTGTGGATAGTTCTCTGAAAACATCCTCTTAATGTGCAGTGGCAGTCATAAAAAGCCAACAGAATGTTAGGAACCATTAGGGATAGCTAATAAGGGATAGCTAAAGGAATAGCTAATAAGACAGCAAATAGCATAATGCCATTATATAAATCCGTGGTACATCCACACCTTGAATATTGCATGTAGTTCTGGTTGCCCCATCTCAAAAAAGATATATTAGAAATGGAAAAATTACAGAGAAAGCCAACAAAAATTATTATGGCTATGGAACAGCTTCTATATGAGAAGAGATTTAAAAAAATGGGGACTATTTGGCTTGGAAAAGAGATGACTGTGGGGGGATATGATAGAGGTCTATAAAATCACGAATGGTGCGGAGAAAGTGAATAGGGAAGGTGTTATTTACCCCTTCACATAACACAAGCACCAGAGGTCACCCAATGAAATTAATAGGCAGCAGGCTTAAAACAAACAAAAGGAAGTATTTCTTCACACAACGCACAATCAACTTGTGGAACTCATTTGTTGTGAAGGCCAAAACTAAAAGTGGGTTAAAAAAAAAATTAGATAAGTTAGTGGAGGATTGGTCCATCAATGGCTTTTAGCCAAGATGGTTAGGGATGCCACCCCCTGCTCTGACTGCCAGATGCTGGGAATGGACAATAGGGGATGGATCACTCAATAATTGTCCTGTTCTGTTAATTCCCTCTGAAAAATCTGTCATTTTGAGTGTGAAAATTTGGGATGCTTTCTTTCAGGGGTGGGGGATATAGTTGAACATATAAGACAAAGCCACTAATATCGGGATGGTCCCAATAATAACGTGATGTCTAGTCACCCTAGTCGTTGGCCATTGTTAGAAGACAGGATACTGGGCTAGATGGACCATTGGTCTGACGTAGTATGGCCATTCGTATGCTAGTCTGAGCAACAGTAACTAGAGAGTGGGTTTTCAAAGAGTACCACGCAGAAGTGTAATTAAGGACAAACTCATCCTGCATTTGGAACAACATTAACAATTCTGTTGATGCATGAGCCGGATTAGACTCCAGCTCACTCTTCCATAGCTATATGACTCCTGCAAGGATAGCAGAACTACTGTTTTAAAGAGACTGTATAATTTGCAGCTCTCTTTTGTCTGGAAATAGGGTATGTTTTATTGGGAGGTAAGGCTGTTCTTTTAGATTGAGAAGAAAGACAAAACCTTGTACATTTCCCCTTCTAAATATAGAGAAAAGCTTTGATTTATGTGTGTGGCTAGGCGGGAGGGCAGTGTGTATGAGAGAGAATTAGATGCCTGGCAAACGCTAACAAAATCCCAGAACGAAGTACAGCCCTGCTATGTGAAGATTGTTTTAATGTAGAGGTTGTGAAAGAGGAAAAAATGGTTGAATAAGAGACACATTCATTGAACTCCAGTGTTGGCAGAGAAGGGTTGTGAAGCCCTGTGGGGATTGTCTAGGGGGGAAAACTGATAATGGGAAAGTTTGCAAAATCCAAACTTAATCTCCTGCGCTGCAGAGAACTAATCCTCCCACTTTGACATTAATCTTTTCAGCAGAGATAAAAAAAAAATACCCTCTTATCTTTTACTTTGCTCATTGAACCAGAAAACAGGGGAGTAGGATTTGGTCTTTACTGGTTGGATAAATATGGAGCTGCAGAAATTCTTGCAGTGAAGTGTTTTTCCAACCACCCCTTCCAAGATTGAAAGTATGGACTTGCACCAATTGACACTGACCCTCTGCTGCTGTTCTCAGAGAATCAGCAACTTCATGGGTGTTCCTGGAACAGAGAACCATGGCTGCAGAAATAAGAAAGCAAGGCCACCAAGGAGGATTCCCATGGCAAATACTGCTGCAAGACCCCAAGAGGTCATTAGAAAGGTCTGCCAGATTTGAATCCATCCTATGTTGTACATGAGTTTCTGGTACATGGTTACCCATCTGATGTTAAGTGGTCTCCTATGGGAAATTAGTTAATGGTTCCTAGTAGGTCAGGTATCAAATCACAAAATACCACCACCAAAGTAAGCACCCACCTCCAAAATAAGCACCTATGCTGCTGGATGTTGCCAGTTTGACAGTCCTGGAGACTGAAATCTTGTGTTCGTCATTAGGCCAGACTCAGAGAGAAACAGTGCACACTTCCCCACACCCTTCAGGCCTGATCCAAAACCTATTGAAGTCAGTTAAAAAAACCCCTCCTGTCCTGTTCAGTGGGCTTTGGATCAGGCCCATAAGGGCACTGCCAGTGGGTCTGAGCCTTGCTGTTGCCATTGTCTGTGTTCAACTTTGGAGACTGTACACAATGGGTACATCTGGTGCCTCTCACCAGCACCACAGCCACTTAATATATACATCCAGAGAAATAAGAGAGTCTGCCAGGTTGATTTGGGACACACCAATCATCTGGCCTGCTACTTCAGAGAGCACTTTATATCCAACACTGGTGCCGAAACAAAGAGAACAGCTATTCACTGGAACTGCTCAACAAAGAGTTTCTTTTTGGAAAATGTCTGTTTCTTCTCCTTGTCCCACCCGCTTTCCCCCTCTTTTTAAAAAAAATTACATATAAAAAATGCACATGACTTCTTACTTAAGGCTTGGTGTGGGGAGGGGTTAGATTATAACATGGCATTTATTTAGGTTGCAAAATAATGTTATTTTATTACATGCCTCTGTGGCTCCTTATTGCACGAACGACAATTGTGGAACATCGGCATGTTCAAATTATAACACACCAGAGGGCATAATGCAGGGGCTCACTAATAATCCTGAAATAACAAACCAACATTGCCAATCCAAAGCTCATGAGCATCCCTGCAACAAACAGACCTGTGTGTGTACACAGCTGAGTATTCATTCAAGCTGAGCTAAAAAGATTCCCCCCATCCCCTGCCCCAAAACAGATCCCTGAAAATTTGAAGATTTCCAGCCAACTCCAGCACTCAAGAACAACCCTGTCAAAACAAGCCAATGAGAAATATCAGGCTACGCAATAGTCTTCCTAGGGAAGTTGTGAAACCTCCTATTGCTTGGGATGGGTTAAAACTAGACTGGGCAACGCATTAGGTAGCGTCCTGTATGAAACAATCTTGCATCTGCAGGGAGATGGACTGGATGATTTGATAAGTCTGTTCCATCTCTGCTGTCTATGATTCAGCATATATGGCCAAACTGTCAACCAACAATAAATCAGTATATGCAGCCCACCACTCATGAACATCTCTGTAATAACCAACACTGTGTAGGCACCATTCAGGAGAAAGCACTTGGGGGAAGGGTACCAATCCTAATTAACCCCTCAGGAACTGAGGAATTGAATTCCAGATTGAGTGTTAAAAACCTTGACAATGGCTCCTTTGAAGTCAGATGATGTGTGTTATCTTCATGGGACAAAATCCACGCCTGTCCAGAGTGCCAGTACAAGGCCCACGCAATACCCAAGTCTCACTTGAGCCCTATTTTGAGGGTGGTGCCCAACGTATGACCTGCAGACTGTACATGGCCCACCAGAGCATTTCATAAGGCCTGCAGCCTGCTTCAACACAATATGCACACGGCCAATTCGTTAGCGTTTTGTCGTCATGTTTACATCATTTTAGTTTACACAACTGTGTAAATAGACAATACTTACACAGAAACAACCTATCTAAATACATACAAAACAAGCTGAACTTAAAATATAAATCAATACAGGTGACTTAAAATCCTATTAAAATCTGTAGAGCCTGTTTTCACTCACTCACTGTTGCTTTTTTATAGGCATGAATTCCGGAGTCGTGTGCGTTGCAACTTTCCAACACAGGATGCAGAAGTGGGAGTGAGGCATGACATGTTGATGTTCTTATATCCTTTCAGCAACAGATTCCTACAACTGACGTTGTTTGAATCTTCTCATTTAAACACTGTGGGCAAATGGGCCAATTCAGAGACTGTGCAACCAGGTGCGTGCTGCCCTTCAGCAATATACAGGCTCCTGGAAACCATAATTAAGACTGGAAGAAAAGTAATGGCTCTTCCTCCACAGCCCAAGTACAGGACTCCTGTGCTAGGGAATTGAGCACCGAGTGGAAGGAACAACTTGTGCTGGGAATACAGAAACAGGACAAATTCCTCTTCTTGTTGAGCTGTCTCCTAACAGGAAGTAAGTTGTGGCTGTGAGCAGACACAAGGAATTCCATAATGGCAGGAGGTTGGTCTCAAAGTTTTGAGCATAAAATGGGCTTTCTTCCAAGTCAGAGAGTCAGATTTCTGCAAAAATGCGAATTTTTGGAGAGACTGAATTTTGAACCATATATTGGTTTAAAATGTAACAGCACTGCTCTGCATTTCCATCGTATCTTCCATCGAGAGATCTCAGTTAGGGCCTAAATGTGGGTTCACTGGTGCATAGGCTTTGTGCTGACTCTCTGTACACAAGAGAATTCCACTGCGAGGCTACAACTTACCTCTCCACCATCAGGCACCTCAGTTTCCTGGCTGCTCTTTGGTAGTTTGGTGATTTGGCCCTCTGGCCACACAGGACGTCCTCCCTTTCTAGGGTAAGGAAAGTCCAAACATAAATCAAATCAAAATGAGCCCTTGCAACCTCTGTGGGCCAAGCCCTCTGCCTAGGGCCTGTGGAACTGGAAAGTCCTTCCCTCTAGCTTTCAGGGAGTTCATTCACTCATTATATCAGAGTCAATCCATCCTTGGTCTACAGCTTCCCTCCAAGTCCTTCCTCTCAGTCACAGGACTTTCCCGCTGCTTCTAGGTGGCACTGTAGGAAGTCTGGATCCTCCTCCTCCTCTAGTCTTTAACCTGGGACTGGATACTATGGAAAAGCTGTCTTCCCTCCACTACAAACTGCCCTGTATCATCATTCCTAGGGCCACCTCCTACAGCTGCGTATCTCTTTCCAGGCCTTTATCAGCCACACCCACACAGGTTTCATTCCCATCTCCCTCTCTGCAGGAAATCCCCCTAGTCTCAGCCCCAACTGGCTGGCCCAGAGACAGAGCTGCCAACAAGCTACTGTTTTCCCCCAGGTCTTCTCCCAGACCTCAGGCAGCTACTGTCCTCCCTAGCATTCTCTTGCTCTCTCTCCACTAAGGAACAGGACTTCCTTTTTATCCTGTTTTTCCCTTCCCAGCAAGCCTTGCTGCTGGTCCATAGTCACATGATCCCTGAACTACAAGTCCCATCATCTAATAGGAGAATCAGAAACCAGTGGGGTCTGCATTGGAACATCTTTAAAAGCCCAGATTACCCTGCAACATTTAACTTGTGTGTACAGAATATCGTGCATTTAAGGAGAGCAGAATACCAGGCCTCAGAGCCGTTGTGGGGAGCCAAATGGAGCCATTTGCCCTTCATCTGTAGAGTAATCAGGTCACCCTCCACTGAAATGCAATCATCTTGGGAGTGGGAAGTGGCAGCTGTTTAACTGTGCACCGATATTATTGCAGTAGCTTAGGGAAGCAAATAAGGAAAAACCTATCCAACTTTAACTGCATCAGGAATGTGAGGACTGGAATGTTGCAACCTTCCCCACTCCCCAGATCATACATGCTTCAGTCATGACATGCGAGTCCTCCACTCATCCTGCAAAAAGTGGAGGCATATTGAACTACTTTCCAAATGGATCAGGACATCCTCCAGGCTACCAGTCTGAGAACCCCCCCTATCCTTGCCCCTCGTGTAGATTTGCTCTGGTACATCTATGCTTGGTTCAGATGTTTGTAAGTGAAATTGCATTTCATATTTCTGAGAAGAATCAAGGTCTGGAGGAAGGAGGACCTGCATGTACTGTTTTGAGGGCCTACTCAAAGCAAAACATCAAAACTTCTTCAGGAGATGTTAATGCAGTGTCACCATCCCTATTTTGCCCCCGTCTCCTCTCCAAAGCTGAATCAGCCCCTTCAACTCTTCCTCCCCATACCTAGTCTTCCAGCTAGCACAGTCTTCAGTCTTCCAGCTAGCCAGTCTGCTGCTCTCTTGCTCTTCGCCAGGATGGCCCAGATACCGGAAGATAATTTTACACCCAGTAACTAAGACCCAGTTCTTACCAGCAGCCATACAACAACAAACCCATGTGTAGAGCCCGGCACTCACAAAGCGACTCTTGCATAAGTTGTCCCTCCCTCAATCAGTTAGTCCCTGGGTCCAGTGGTCCCTCCACTAGGCTGGGGAAGGGGCCTTTAGCAGTGGGCGGGTTTGCGCCCGTCCACCTCCCGGGTTTTCCGATACGACAAAGCAACTCTACAATCACAAACCAATATGGAGCTGCACTCACAAAGCAGCCCTACAATAACAAATCAACTTGTGTAGCCTAATATTCACCAGCAACCCTACAATAACAGACCAGTCCATGGTGGTCTGACTTCACAAAGCAGCCTTGCAATAACTAGGGTGACCATATTTCCCTATGCTGAATACAAGACACCTGGTAAAATTACTCATATCCAAGCGAGTTCAATGGCAATCAATCAGAACTATGCAGTACAAACATTCAAATTTATTATCAAGTTGACTGAGCCCCTGTTAAAAGAAATACTGAGTAGTTGGATTCTTTTTATTTACCTTCTTATCTATAAGGCTTTACAGTTCACATGGGGAGGGGTGACATCCCTTCCCCCCCCCCACACACACTCCCATACACCTCTCTCACACAGGGGGTTGATTGACTGACCCACCCCTTCCTGCCCTGCTGGGTCCCTGGGATGGACCGCCTCTCTTGGTACCATGTCTTCCCGAGGCAACAGGTCTGTGTAATAAGCCATGTCTTCCCAAGACAACAGGTGTGGGGGCATGCAGGGTCACATGCCCCTCCAGATTTCTGACAGGGTTCACACCAGAATGTGGCCAGCAGCAGCTTTTCCTCACTGTGTGGGAGCGAAGGGCCTGGAGCTGCTTTCAGCCACAGGGAGAAGGATGCAGGGAAGGGTTGTCTTGCCAGTGTCTTTCCAGAGCTCATCTCTTCTCCCCTCCCTCCCCCGTGTGGCTGGAAGCCATTAGTCCCTTCCTGCCCTCACAGTGTTGAAAGGCAGCTAACACCTCCAGGCTGCTGCTGGAAACTGACATAAACCAGCTGTCTCCAGCTATGGTGCGTGCAGGAAGGGGTTAAGCCCTAAGGTTGCATTGTGCATCAGGTCCCAGGGAACCTGACTCCAGGGCCAGAGAGGCCACTCATCAGGAGAGGGAGCCTAGGGGGCGGAGAAGCCAGCTCTGTGCAGGGCTTTGGCACATGCAAGGCTTGGCTCCTCCTGGCCAGCACCCCGAGCCAGAGGGTCTTGGTTTTCCTGGGGCGCTGGCCCAGCCAGAGGCAGTGGGGGAAGGAAGGAGCCGATCAGCCAGGCTATTGGTGAGCTGAGCGCTCCGACCAGGGGATGGTTCTCCACAGAGCACTGGGAACGGGATGCACCCTGCCGTCGGGGGATATGGAAGAGCAGTTGGGCTGGGGAGGGGTAAAGGGGCAAAGCAGGGAGAGGACAGTGAGACAGGGACCACATAAAGGGCGGATGGGTGGGCAGCAGAGGTGACACGTAACCAGCCGCCGCCTGGCGCCTGCCCACACTCACCAGCCACCGCAGCTTGCAACGTGCAGCCAGTGCCGGCCGAAAAGGGACAGAGGGCAGGGCCGTGCTGGCTGTGAGCCAGCACACAGCGGGGGCTGCACTAATAGACCAGCGGGGGAGCGGCCGGCCCCGCACACTGCATCTTCGCCCTACCACCAGCCTTGCATACACACACCATTGTCAGCCACTGGACCCTCCCCCTTCACCGCTGGTGGACAGGTGGCTGGTGAGCAGGGATCCAGCCATCAGCAGGACCCCTAAGTCCTGATGGGTGGGAATAGAAAATACGGGACAATTTGCCCATTTTTAAGAAAAAGTCTGGACACCTGCAGGTGGGCTTAAATACCGGACTGTCCCTTTAAAAACGGGACAGCTGGTCACCCTAGCAATAACAAACCAAGCTTGAGAAGTATTTTTCCCACCTACACAATCCCTGCCTACACTATGTGTTAGCATTGCACACTTTACTCTCCTAAGCCAGTGGTTCGCAAACTTATTTGATCACCCCTCCACCCCCCTTTGCATCTGTAGTCATTTACGCGACCCTCTCCCCGCTCCCACCACACGAGGACCTCTACGGCCACCCTCACTTCTGCGCTGCTGCTGCCGGTGGTACTGCCTTCGGAGCAGGGCACCCAGCCAGCAGCCACCCCTCTCCAAAAGCTTCTCATCCCCCTCCCCTCCGAATACATTCCACGCACCCATCAGGGGGCGCACGCCCTTTGAGAACCTCGGTCCTAAGGAAGCAGCAACTTATTCTTTTGAATGGTTTCAGAGTAACAGCTGTGTTAGTCCTTGTGCTGGAAATGGCCCACCTTGATTATCATGCACATTGTAGGGAGAGTGGTCACTTTGGATGAGCTATTACCAGCAGGAGAGTGAGTTTGTGTGTGTGTGTGTTTTTTGGAGGGGGGTGAGGGGATGAGAGAACCTGGATTTGTGCAGGAAATGGCCCACCTTGATTATCATGCACATTGTGTAGAGAGTTGTCACTTTGGATGGGCTATTACCAGCAGGAGAGTGAGTTTGTGTGTGTGGGGGGGGGGGGTGGAGGGTGAGAAAACCTGGATTTGTGCTGGAAATGGCCCAACTTGATGATCACTTTAGATAAGCTATTACCAGCAGGACTGTGGGGTGGGAGGAGGTATTGTTTCATGATCTCTGTGTGTATATAAAGTCTACTGCAGTTTCCACGGTATGCATCCGATGAAGTGAGCTGTAGCTCACAAAAGCTCATGCTCAAATAAATTGGTTAGTCTCTAAGGTGCCACAAGTCCTCCTTTTCTTTATTCTTTTGAATGTGTCTCCTCTATAAACCAGGTGCTCCATCCAGGAAGAAATAGATAAGAAGTGCTGTTTCTGCCTGGCTCATCAGAAACAGTTAATTAACTTTATATAAATAGCCTTTTCCTTTCCAATCTCCTGTACAGAGCAGAAGGCAGGCCTGCCATCTGTACTAAGGCATATCACACAAACACACACCTCACTGATTGTGACAGTCTGATCCAGGGCTAAAAGCTCAGTTTAGTGATTAATCAGAGCAGTGATGGACCTTTTCTGCAGTTCCAGGTGGTTCTGTGGTAATGTTCTCCCTTGCATTGGAGTCAGTGACAAATTCAAGATGTTTTTTGTATTATCAATATTTATAAGTAGGGTAAGTGAGCTGATCTGTCAGGTGATTACAGCAGTCATACAATTACAACATCCTCCCTTCAAGGGAATGCCTTTCCTTTGTGGGAGTATATGCTGGTAAAATAAGAACTTATCTATCTATGGCACTTATATGGCCCACATCATGATAGCATCTGGACACATCACAACCTTTAATGTGGTTAGCCTTACAACACCCCTGTAAGATAAGGTACAAATGGAGAACTGAGGCACAAGGAGATACGTGATTTGCTCAGGGTCATACAGGAAGTACGTGGCAGAATGAGGAATTGAACCTTGATCACCAGAGTGCCAGGCTAGTGGCTAACCACTGGGCCAGACTTCCTCTGCCTATGGGAAAGTCATAAACAGGCAATAGATATCAGGGCAGCTATAGCAGGTTTTCCTTGATGAAGAATTTCCCCCTCCTAAGACAGGCTGATCACTCATTGTTTGAGGAGCTGAGAGCACTCTACATTTTGTAACATTTCCCAATAGCATCATAATTGACAGAGGTTGCAAATTAACTCCATGAAGATAGGATTGTTACCCTTAGTGTGCTGGCTACATTCCAAATGGAGAATTACATTCCATCTACTCCATATTCTTTCTGCAATTGCAATTACAGAAGCACTTTTTTCTGATTCTCTGCTAAGCTATTGTGTGGTGTTGCTGTATGCTGTTGAAAAGTTGCTGTGTTCTGCTCTAGAGGTTGGATGCCTTTTGGGCGTGGATGAAGTTATCTTTGAATATTCCTTACCTACCTCAAAGAGAGAGGCTGGGTCAAGGCTCAGTCTAGCAGACAAAGCTATAACATGATCCAATGGCTAGGTATTGAAGTTTGACAAATTCAGATTGGAAATAAGTTGTCACCGTGAAAAAATGTACAATAATTAACCCTTGGAACAACTCACCAAGGGTTGTGGTGGAGACTCCATCACTAGCAATTTTAAAATCAAGACTGGATGTTTTTCTAAAAGCTCTGCTCTAGGAATTATTTCAGGGAAATTCTATGGCCTGTGTCATACAGGCGGTCAGACTAGTTGATCACAGTGGTTCCTTCTGGCCTTGGAATCTATGAATCTTTATAAAGTGCCATGAGATCATCATCTCTTCAGGGAAGGAATTTAAGTGCAAATATCAGATAGATCTAGAGAAAGCATTAGCCTGGATGGCTGACTGGAAAACTCCAGTATTCTAAGGTGCTATTACTTTCACATCTCTATTATATTTCTTTCCTATTTGTGTTCCTTCTCTCATCGAAGGCCTCCCCCATGCTAAGCAACTGTCTTGGTCACATTCTGCCATTTGTTTCCCATAGATGAAGCCCAATTTTGGGGTGGAAAAAGCCATTTGGGAATAGGATATGAAATCCAGAGCCTAAGGCAAATCAGCATTGGGCTAGACTGTAAGATCTATCTAAATTGTACCTTTGTTCTTAGTCTCATCTCCTTGAATGGTCCCACATTGAAGGGCCTTTTCCTCTAGTGGGACTCCCATCAGTGCTGCTTCCTGTTGAACAGCAGGGTAATTGCTGAACTATGTGAGACTCACACACAAAAGTCATGCCTTGCATTCAAATTCTGGCCTCCAGCCATCCTCTTCTCATATCTGTTGTCTACGTACTCTGTGCCTCTCTCAAATCACCAGTAATGGGATTAATTGAGGGCACGTCTATACTATAAACTTACATCAATATAACTACATCGCTCAGGAGTGTGAAAAACTGCTGAGCGATGTAGTTATACCGACTTAACCTCCTGTGTAGACAGCACTATGTTGATGGGAGGACTTCTCCCACCGACATAGCTCCCACCTCTCATTGAGGTGGATCAACTACGCTGATGGGAGAAGCTCTCTCACTGGTATAGTAGTGTCTTCACTGAAGCGCTACAGTGGCCCAGCTGCAGCATTTTAAGTATAAGTGAGACAGGGTATGTTAGACCAGTTTGGGAGGTGACAACCCTTTCTAATGGCAGTAAAATCTCAGCAACTGAATACTTAGCAGGCAAAGCCAGGTAGCTGCTCCAATCAGTGCATACACATTAAAAATCCTGTACCTGCAACCTCAGCTTCTTTATTCTTCTCTGTATCTAAGCCAAAATGGGAACTTTGCAAATTCTTAAGACCACAGATTTAACTAACTTACTTTGGCCTAAGTGATATGTTATGGGAGATTAATCTAACAGCTGATCATCTTTCAATGGTAAATGCTTCCTGAGGGATCTTTCTGATCAGCCAAAACCTTGCTCTTCTTATTAATGTGAGTCATCTCAAAGGCCCAGAGATCTGGTTATGTTCCCTTCCCCAGGAGGAATGAGCAGAAATTTATGACCTCACCATTCAGGAGAAGCAGAGGTGCTAAACTAAAATAAACACCTAGGGCAAGATTATGGTCTTGGTGATACTGGTGTAAAGACAGAGTGACTGACAATGTCAACAAGGAGTCTGATGGCACCTTAAAGACTAACAGATTTATCTGGGCAGAAGCTTTCATGGGTAAAAAACCACTTCATCAGATGCACAATTCTGACAATGTCAGAATCACTGAGATCAGCATCCAGCCCAAAGATGTCAGAGTAAAGAAGATGATGGATTGGCTTCCTGGTTGGTTAACTAGCTTGCACGGGAGCTCCCTCTACGTGGTTTGAGCAGGTGAACCGCTTTATAAAGGCCCTACAGAATTCAGCTTTGCCTTTGTTTAAAACTGAATTTGGGTCTTGATTTTCAGAAGGCGCTGAGCATCCACAACTCCATTTGCAATCAACGGGAGCTGTGAACGTTGAACACATCTGGAAATCAGGCCCTGAAGTCCTCTGTTCACTCACAGAACACAGACAATAACAATGCAAGCTTCCTCCATATGGCTTCATCCTTATTCCTGAGCAATCACAACTAGGGATGAGAGAGGAGTTCAGCGTGCATGCCTTTTCAGCCAGGTTATTATTATCCTTGACCGCTATTGCCACTGCCAATTATGATGGGAACAAAAGCATGTTGATACTTGAACAGTAGGCATCAGGACTGAGAACTACCCACTCATTCCACATAACCAGCTGTCATCCAATAGTAATGATAGATCACCACTGAGCTATGTCATCTCTGAGCTAATGATCTAAAGGAGAAAGTTTTCAGTCTCTTCCTGAACCCCCCTAGGCAGCCAGTTCCTGGCCCTGTCTTTTACTTGTTATGGTCGGTAACAGAAAGGCTTTTTGTAATATGCACATCTTTCCCATTCTCTGTGCTTGAAGGTCCCATTTATCACAGTAAAACATTTCTGAGCCCGGAACGGTGGCATTTCTCACATCAGCTATTTATGTACTTTGACTGTAAATGGCTCAAACCAGACATAAGATATTTCATGGCAAGATTTTGTGAAATGGTGTGAAAACCAGCTACTCTGAGTCTGCCTTGTTTACTTATTGCTCCTTTTTCTTTAAGTGCTTGCCAGGTTGCCTTCACTGCAGCTATTTTCTTCTCTTGTTCATTATTTTTAAACTGTAGGTTTGAACCTTTGCACGGAGCTTCCTCCCCAAATGACAGTCAAGAGGGAATTGGCTCTGTCTCAGTCTCAACACGTGTGCTGGTAATAAATGAAGGGTCACTCGACTCCCTCTGATACCTTAAAGCCTGAACCTCAGTGTTCCAGCAGAGTATGCCATGGAGCAGCAATCAACAGGTGCCGACTTCATCCCCTTGCCGGACCTGTGGGAACAATAGATGCGAAGTGCTTGGGAATCCTTTTAACAAATTGTAGGGTTTTATTATGTGCTTGGCAGATTGCCTCTGACTCCCTGTCTGAGGAAAAACAGTACTGCTGTGAGAGCAAAAGGAAAGGCTAATAACTTCCATGGGAAGAGAGGGACGTATACCTTCATGTCACTGTGGGAGGTACTCAGATACCATGGTGATGGCTGCCATACACAGACCTAGCTAACTGCAGCTGGTTCAGTAACAGCAGAAGAAAGCTCTATTTTAGTCACTGAATGAAATGCCAGGGATGCTGCTCTCCAGGAAAGCAATCTCGTTTGTATAGAACCCAAGGAATTCAATCACTCTCTAATCAAATCTTTTGCATCTGCCCAAGACACAGTTGTCACTGTATGGCCGAAGTTCTTTTGTTCCCTTTTGCCTGCCCAAACTTTGGAGGTTTTTAAAGGAATGTTGCCAAGTTGAAAATTGAATGTATTGCTCATAACTTATATTATTTACAGTGAAAGAGCAAAGGGCCAGAGCATCCCCTCCACAGGGGGATCCCCCACCTGCACGGAAACACCACCTCCATTGCACTGTACACCCCCCCTCCTCTAGCACCCCACTGATCCCCCTCTGCTGAGGCTTTGTGTAGAAGTTCTGAGTGCAGGTCTGAGAGGTGGCTGGGCAGGGGACCAGACTCACTGTGGCACCATCTCTTCCCCAGCCTCAGCATTTACACATGGAGATCCATTTGAGAGTTAATGCAAGCTAAAACTGGAGTGACTGCCTTTGGATCTCCTCAGTGGCTACTGCTCAGTAACGGCAGGGAGCTCAGCCAGTGGAGACATGTTCCTATGGGAGCCATTCTGCCACGGAGGGAGGGAGAGGATGCCAGCAGAGGAGAGAGGGATTGGAACCACAAGTCAGCCCCTATTAATTATTAGTAGTTTTACAGTAGTGTCTAGGAGCACCAGTTCTGGACCAGGACCCCATTGTGTTAGGCACTGTAAAAACACAGAACAAAAAGACGGTCCTTGCACTAGTGCTTAATTTGTAATGAAAGAGGTACTGGGGCTCAAGCAATTTTTTTTACATTCATAACTGGTGCAGCAAGCCCAGAGGTGCTGGGGCTATAAACTGCCAAGCCTAGAGGTGCCAGAGCTCAGCCCTGGCAAACCCTGGCAAAAATTAAGCACTGCCCAGCATCAAAGATCTCCCTCAATGAGTCTGGGAGGAGAGCCCTTCCCCATGCTTTAATCTGTGATTTAGGAGACCTCGCTTCTCCAAACCCTGCTGAGCCCTGCCCCTCAAAAGGAGATGATTTACAAGAAACTTCTCAGTGTAAGCCTGCTTGCCCCACTAGCCCCCTCCAGTGGTTTTCTCCTTTGAGGGAGTGATCTGGCCCCAAACTGCCCCACTAAAACTAAACTTAAAGCTACATTGCTGAGAGTCAGAGGTGCAGGGGAGGAATGATTGTAGGACTTAAATGACCGATCTGAATGGTGCTATATAAATACATAATAACAAATAATAGTTACTAGTAATGGCATTCTATGTGCAAGAACAGCTGATCTCATTGTACAACTTAAAGGTCAGATGATCCTTGACTTCACTGGCTGTTGAAGGCACCTGGCACCTTCCAGAATCGACCCTAAGATTTGAACTTCCTGCTGTTCTTTGTACAAGCTCTCCACAGATAAAATCCCCCTCAACTGAGCACTGAGCTTTAGGGAGTTCATTATGTGACTAGGAACATTGTGGTCCTCGAAACTGACAGGCAGCATTCCTGTTGAAAGCTCTCAGTGTCTCAAGAGCAGGTTGATCCGGTGCCCAGCTTGCCGGAAATGCTGCTCCTCTCAATAACGCTCGATAAGGAACTCAGATGCATACCATTTATCAGTAGCACTTTGGCTAAGAGGATTGCTTGCCCCAGCTTGTCAAGATCGCTCACAATTTTACTCTGGGCTCTACTGAAGACACAATGCTGGTGGTCCTCAGAAACGTCCCTGTCAAATACTCTCTGCTATATTCTCACTCTGGGGAGGAAGCCGAGCCAGTTGGGAATGTGTTGACACCAGGGAATTTCCTTATCTCATGACTCTCATGGATCTGGCTGGTATTAGGCACTAGGGTCAAGGCTTAATGTACAAGCATTGTACATCTCTTTCAGCAGAGAAAGCAGTTGCTACAGAACAGCTTGTGAGTACTGAATAGGAACAAGCACATCTTCTATAATTTACTTGACAGCCCTGCTGTGCTGCTTTCCTTTCTCTGCCGAAGTTTTCATTAAATAGATAATATAGATAGAAATAAGGTCAAGTCCTAGTTACTCACAGGAGAAACACTGAGAAGTGTATTTCCCTAGAACATGTTTGGATAGATAGAGTCTAAATGGTACGGAGGAGCCAAGATTCAGTCCAAATCAGGTTTTGAAATGGATGGATGAACAGAGACACACACAAAGTGAGTCAACAGCCTTGCTCAGATAGTGTTGATTTTTCCAGTGCTTCACCTTGGTGCTGCCGCTTTGCTACTGAAATGCCTGTGTTTTGGGTGAGATGTAAAACGAAGGGCCAGACTGCTTAAAAATTCCCACAGAACTTTTCACAAGAAGCCTTTGCATGTTGGTTTCCAGGTCAGAAAGTCTCCTCCTCCCTTATGTTCTCCCCATGGTTTCTGCTGGAAAGGGTAGTTTTCACTTCCTGTCCTGAGCTGTCATGTAACGTTGCTGAGCTCTGTTAAAAGGTTGACGAGTTTCACCCCAGCAGCATGCACAGTAATTGCAATTGTATATACAAATGTGGTAATTGCACAGGCAAATAACTAAATAAAATCAGTTGCTTTTATAGTCGAGGTATTACCAGCACATACTTTGTTTAAAAATCAGCCCCACCGTTTCTAAAGGGACCGGAGATGTACACAGATGAAAAGCACTACATAAATACAAGATCATTATTACTGGCATAACAGCTTTGTCTGATCCAGTTGTAATTAACCATCTGAAGAGTCATGATGTGCCTCTGTGAATTCTGTCAAGTCATGAAGCTTAAGCGGTGGTCAGACCTGTACACACAAATGTGCATTTGGTATTGAAAACTTATTTTCAGGTTATTAGTGGTGCTCATGTCTACTAAACAAACAGGACAGCTTGGCTTGCATTTTTAACTCCCCAATAGACACTTAATGTCTTAGAAATAGACCCATAGACTTTAAGGTCAGAAGGGACCATCATGATCATCTAGTCTGACCTCCTGCACATTGCGGGTCACAGAGCCTCACCCATCCACTCATGTAATAGACTCCTAAGCAGTAGCTGAGTTACTGAAGTCCTCAAATCATGATTTAAAGACTTCAAATTACAGAGAATTCACCATTTGCACTAGTTTAAACCTGCATGTGACCCATGTCCCATGCTGGAGAGGAAGGTGAAACCCCACCCCAGGGTCTCTGCCAGTCTGACCCAGAGGAAAAGTCCTTCCCGATCCCAAATACGGCAATCAGTTAGACCCCGAGCACGTGGGCAAGACCCACTAGCTTGACACCTAGTTCTCTCCTCCACAGACTATAGATTTTATGTTACCAACAGGTCAGTCTTCCCTTCCTTTCTCTCCTCTACATCAGATCACTGGACCATTTTCACTAGTATTCCCACTGGTCTTTCATTAGTCTCCCTTTAGGTATACAGAATTTGCCATAACAGACCCCATCAATGGTCCATAGAGCATAAGAGACCTGCTATTGTTACCAACTAGTAGAGGAATCCTTCTTTAGCTCAAGTGATTGAGGCCTGAAGGTTAGGACCTCAAGGGACAATGTTCTAGTTTCAGCTTCCCATAAGTGACTTATATAGTAACTGTGTCTGATGGACTTGTTACAATATCTAGCTACTTCCCATAAGAGTCCTGGACCATTCTGTATAGAAGGGAGAATGTTCCTGCAGAGATCAGCTGATTGCCTGTTGCCCCACCCATACTATGTGAAACATGTTTGTGACTCCCTTTACATTTTTTTTCTTAGCTCTGACAATAGAATAAGCTTTGTGTTGGGAAACAGAGTTATAAACCTGGTGGATACCAAAGCCAAACTAGCAGACTGACAGCACTGGAGAGCTCAGTTTATCTGCTGATGAGGTACCAGTCAAACTGTCTTGCAGATTGCCAGTATGACCCCTCAGTCCTTGGCCTCTCTGCTACAACTGGTAGCATGGGAACTAGTTAAGAACAGCTGTAGTAGTGGGATTTTTGTTATGTGGATCCCAGGCCATCAGAAGCTAGACTGAGACATCAGCTCACTTCACACTGGTGGCCGTGTGGTGGACCTTAGTGTAACAGCTTTCCCTCACTCACGACCTGGGATGGATCAGAACCACGATCTAGTAGCATACAATGCTGTTTCTATTCTATGGTCCCATGAACCATCCACTCCCTTGTCTCTTATTCTTTTACCCTGGTTTACTATCTGCTGTGGGATGAGGCATCAGTTCGAGCTTATGAACATGGTTCCCAGGACACCAGAAGTCATCTCCTAGGTAAATAATGAAAATATCTCAGCCTCCCTTGCCAAAGTAATAACAGCCGTGCTCCTCAGCTAGAAATACTGGCAGGTATGGTGTTAACATATCTGCAGAGCAGCAAAGTCAAAGTCCCTCTCTTCCCGCAGAAGCTCAGAGGAATGTCCTGTGCAGTCTGACTTGCCTTTATTAAGTTCTCCCTGTTGCTTTGCACTGCACAGCTCATAAGACAGTTGACCATGCAAGACAGACTAGTAATAAATATGTTGGGTTGAGCAACTAGGACACAGAAATTGGAAGGAGAAGGGGAATTGTGTGCACTAAGACTGCTGATGGGCTTTCACTATGTTGTTTTTCATAGTGACAGCAGGAGCCTATACACTGTACAGGTAGCACAACGGAGGATATGTAGCATCTAAGATGGCTTGGCTCTGAATTTCCCCTGGAATTTTAAAGTGACTGATGTAAACACACAGACCCACATTGTGTATGTATATTATATATATAAAATAAACACAGACATGCAGAGTACAGCCTTAATTATCTGAATGTTACAGGAAACATTTCTGACAGGTTTCAGAGTAGCAGCCGTGTTAATCTGTATCCGCAAAAAGAAAAGGAGTACTTGTGGCACTTTAGAGACTAACCAATTTATTTGAGCATTAGCTATCGTGAGCTACAGCTCACTTCGTCGGAGGCATGCCTCTGATGAAGTGAGCTGTAGCTCACGAAAGCTAATGCTCAAATAAATTGGTTAGTCTCTAAGGTGCTACAAGTCCTCCTTTTCTTTTTGCGGAAACATTAAGCACAGATAATTAAAGGAATTTTCAATATCATTAACAGACATCATGGTAACATACTCCTGTTTAGGATAACAAGAATTTGGGAATAATTGAGGCCATACTGCATATGTATGATATATATATGCCCTCATAAAACTTCTAAATTTGGAGTTAAGGTTGCTAGGTTGCATATTCCTGCCAGTGCAAACCATAAAAAGCAACAGAATAAGCATCTGAGTCATTCAACACCCCATCTCCACTACACATTTTATTGGGCCTTCTCAACCTCAGCTATTTCCCTTTCACTGTGCTCAGCCCACCCAAGTCCACCTTGAACCTGAGCAACCAACATGCAGCCTTAACTCTGGCCAAATTTACTGGTTTACCATATTTAGGTATTTTGAAGATTAACATATGGCTTTTATCAGAGGGGTAGCTGTGTTAGTCTGTATCCACAAAAACAACAAGGAGTCCAGTGGCACCTTAAAGACTAACAGATTTATTTGGGCATAAGGTCCATTGGACTCCTCGTTGTTCATATGGCTTTTGTAAGTTACATTGTATGTAGCTCTGTTCCTGATTTTGCATGTAAGAAAGTGATAGCATCAGATTCCAAATGCTGGTTGTGGGATCTGTTTTTCCTGCAGCATTTAGGAAATGTTATGTGAATGGATTATCTTTATTGCTAGCTATTGCTCAAATTTAGGTATTAGTCATGATCTAAAGAATCAGGTTTAATGTAAACAGTAGGAATTAAAAAAACAAAATGGCTATAAACTAGACCGAAATAAAAGTACATCCACACAGCTTGGGTTACAGCTTTGTCTCCCCTGTTTACCAGGGCCCACACACTGACGGGAACTATGTACAGAGCAGAGAACCATCTAGTGGCTGAAAGATATACTGCAAGTAAGTGTATCATCACAGTATTCATTTTTATGTAAAATGACACCTAGCTCTTATCTAGTGCTTGTCATCAGAAGATCGCAAAACACTTCACAAAAGAGGTCAGCATCATTATCACATAGAAATCACAGAACTGAAATAAGCATGTGGTTAGCACATTGGGCTATTATGTTGATGGTGAAGATATGTGGGTTTAACTCTAGAAGCCTGTGAATGGATTAAAGTCCTTTTGATGCCAGTGGGAGTTGTGGGCACACGCTACCTTAGTTTTGTAAAACCAAGCCTTATTTTTTAAAACCAGCAGTGTTACATACTCCTTTCACACCATCTCTCCATTTCTGGGGCAGTGAACTCTTCACCTGGAGAGGCTATTTGGAGCCAGTCTTTTTCATCTCCATGCGGAGGTGTTGTGTGCGTTTTCCTTGCCATGCTGCAGCTGTTACTGATGTCAGAAAAGATTAAAGTTTGATGAGCTGCAGTACTCCATCCCCACCTTGGTGCCCGAGCACAAGGGCACAGAGCAGCACAGAAGCAGGAGTGGCACAGGATGGCAGAGCAGAGCATGGAAAAAAAAACAGTGGAAGAGGATTGTTCTTTCTTCGAATGCGCTGGAGTTAATATATACAAAATGCAGCTTTTAGTAAATAGACCGGTTTATTAGAGTTTGTAAAGCACACAATAACAAATGAACAAACAAACAAAGAAAAAAAGCAAGCAAGCCAGCCACTAAAATGCAGCAACATTGTCCAGTATTTGTTCTTGTGATCTGTGCTCACTAGACCGACTGCTTAGAGGCAGACATCGGAGAATGCAAAGGCCACATGCAGTAATAGCAGAGGCACATACATGGCTCAAGGACACAACCCAATGGGAAGCAGAAATGGCTGTGGATACCAGGCCATGGATCGAAAGGGAGCACAGGGGAGAAGCTGGCATATGTGTGAGAGAGGGTGAGATGTGTGTGCAGTGGGGGAAGTTAAGCTACACAGAGGGGGAGAGAAAGAAGTCTTGTTGACATACACAGAAAGACTTGGAACATAAAATGTTGGAAAAAATATCTGTTTGAGTTCACAGTGACAACCAATCTAATTTTATATGCCCTGTCCCTGTTCTCATCTGTTCACAGGGCTGCACTTTATCAGTAGCAGTGGAGTGGATCTAATACAATTACATAGTGATCCTGACAGAAATAACGCTAACCACGGAAGGGGAGCTCCAGCAGTTCTGAGCTTAACCAGGTTAGCAACTGTAGTGCAAGGTGAGTTCCACAACTTTTTTTTTTTTTTTTAAACCCCAGGCAGCAAGATAAGGTCTTCTCCAGGTTTCCAATGCTGTCACAAAGCATGAGGGCAAAAAGGCTTGGGCCACAGTGCCTTAAATTGCATTTAATCACAATTAATTCCCAAACCCTGGAAACAACAGGAGATGGAACTGTATTTACAACTAGCTTGAGAAAGAGAAAGCTAGACAGAGAGTGTGGTGAGAGAGAGGTTTATGGCCTGATTTTCAGAGGTATTGAGCACCTGCAGCTCCCACTAAAGCCAGGGGAATTTATAGGCACACACTCGCTCTGGAAATCAGCCCACATTAGTTGAGCTGCTGTGCACATGAGGAGGAAGCAGCAGAAACACACTTTTGCGGGATAAAATTTCTTCCCTCTCCTATTTACTGTGCGGCAGTTTCATGTCGTGTCTCCCCCCATATACTATCTCCTCCCTCAAGACCTTGCAGTTCCCAAACAGGGAGGGATGGGCCATCTCACTCTGGATCCTGCAGGGGTCGCGGGTGGCTCATCTTGACCTCCTGTCCCTTGGAGGCTGAGTGTAGCGACTGTGCAGCAATAGCAAGTACAGAAATATTGCTTCCCAGTTCCCACTATAGATGGAGGAGGCAGAGTAAAATTCACTAGGGACACTCCAAGCCTCCAACCATGGGAATCGCTCTCTACTTCACCCTCATCCAGCAACCCCAATAGGGACATACTTATGAGCCACCCCCACTCAACAGGTGCCACAATGGCTTCTCGACTTGGGGCTATGCTTCACAATACCATGCCCCTCCTGTTCAGAGCTCTGAAGCTGTGAGACCCACTGGGTGATATCGCTGAAAACACTGAGACGAACACTCCCCTCAGATGCACTGGTGCAGCTCCATTGGCCTTAACAGGGCTGTGCTTGGATTACCCAGGGGACAATTTGGCCCAATATTGTCAACCAATTAAAAATGTTGTTAGAAAAATACAGGAACACAAACCTTGGCCTCTCAAAAGAGGTAATGCCATTTGTAGCATTGCCAATGCTTGCAATTTTATTGTGATTCTCTTGACATGATACTGTTTTTCCTTAAAGCTCCAGCTGCTGGAGGCATATGATGAGGTGAGAATATCAGCTTTCATTTACAAAACAAGTTTCTAACCCTAACAGTTGCGGAGAAAAGCTTCAAATTGTGACTCAAGCATTCCTTTAAGACTCAGGAAGAGTCACATTCTGGGGCTCATGACCTAGCACGTGGCCACTGTGGGGTCTGGGTTCCCAACACTGCAGGGGAAGTGTTAAAAACACAAAAGATAGAAATAAGCAGAAAAAGACCCTCTTTCCATGAAACTTAAGATAAAATAGTCCTGGCAACTCCTGCTCGCTTACTCCTATGCCTGAATCCCATTTCTTTTGCAAACCCTTAGTAGTAAGTTCTTCATTTGAACTCCTGTCTCAAGTATCACATTGTCAGAGTTAAACTGTAATATCTATTTTGAAAAGGGTCTAATAATGTAGGGTGCCTCCGTTTTTGAGGGTTCATCTTCAGACACTTTAAAAAGGGCTTGCTTTTCAAAAAGTGCTCAATGTCTGCAACTCTCATTGACTTCAACCGGAGCTCTGGATGTTCAGTAGTTCTGGAAATCAGGCCCAAGGGGTCTCCAGTTGGGCATCCAGAGACCCAGATGAGTAGCCACTTTTGAAAATTTTGGCCTAAGCTCCTTGGAGCAGGGACTTAAGGCTTGGTTCCTCTCACACTCGCACCAGTGTAAATCACGTGTAGCTACATTGCTGTCACTGATGTTACTTACACCCATTTTAAAATTGTGAGAGGAGAGTCTTAGGTGTTTCCAAAGACATCATGTCTACCTATGGCTAGGATGCTCCCAAGCTGAAAAATCTGATCTGAATCTTAACTATCCCACAATTCAGAGGTGTTGGATTCAGCTCATGATAAAGATGGGGGAGGGAACCCAATTGTGCAAATCTGGATCCAGGTTCCGATTCTGAATCCATCCACCTTCTTGGGTTGTTTGGATCCCAGGTTTCGGTTCCGGCACATTTTGGGTAACTGCACGGTGCTCTGTATGCCTCAGTTTCCACCACATCCAGTGATCTGAAATCTTTATTTAGTAACAAAACTTCTCTGTGAGACCTAAACGATTTGCTGGTGTTGGTGACTTGCCGCAAATATTTCGTCCTGATCTGTGTGTTTGGGAAGAAGCAGTCCATGGGAAATATACAGATGCTGGAAAGCTGCTCACCTGAAGTGGCTCTCTGAATGAAGATATCTTCTGGGTAACGTGAAGGCTTGACTTGTAGTATACTTGATATACTTCAGTGCTGACAAGTGTAGAAAACAAAGTCTTGATTTACTTTTTCTCCAGAAGAATGAGAGAGCTGTTACTGTTGGCATCCCCATTATGAAAAGGGATGCAAATTTACAATGAGAACAGCTCTGAACAACAGGCAACTGCTGTCCACAAAAGAGTTGAACATTTTTCTTGTAAGTTGTTTTGTCTGATAAATGCAGTAGTCAGACACCTGCTGGATTAGTTTAGAATCACACCTGGAGCTGAAATAAACTAGCACATTTAATTCTCTGGAAATTCTTTTCTCTGCACACACCAATCAGCCTCTTCTGTTTAGGAGCTTCAGTTTGGTCTCTACAGCCATCCAACACCATCTTCCTAGAATGGCCACAGTAACGTTATAATTCTGGTCAGGAATAACCCTCAATACTTGTCATCTTTTATCCCTGCTCGCTTCCCATCCCCTTTTTAAAGTAGGAGAGAAATTAATGAGGGCACGAAAAAAACTCATGCATTCCATTACCTCACTTTAATAGGCTGGACCCCTCATTAGATGCTGTGGATCACAGCCAGACAGACTGTGACCCTCATTATGTTTCAAAGTTACTCTGCAGCTTAATGAAGGCTGGTTGGTGGCTTGCTGGTCACTTAACCCCTCCCTGCCATTTGGATTCACACCTCATTAGCTGCAGAATGTTTATTCCTCAGGGGTTCCTTCTTCTTCCTTGTATGACCCCAGCCTTCTACTCTTTTTTTTTTTTTTTTTAATTCTGCTGCTCTGGTGGCCCTGGGAAAATTGAAATGATAGTGACCTGGAATGCTGGCAAAGGCAGTAAATCACTATCGGGGATGGGACGCCCCTGTCTGTGATGACTAAAGACTACACCTCTGGAAGGAAAAGTAGACAGATTGTATCAGAGACAGCATTAACTGGCAGATAGGCACCCTCCTCCTGCCTCCACACCCACAGTGACCTTCCCTCATGCCACAGCACTTCCACAGCTTTGGGGTGGGCTGAAGAATCCCTGTGATTGTTGCCGGAAGAGCAGAGCCTTGCCTAGAGACACAAACAATGTTGACTCGCTTGTTGTCCTGTACAGTCCAGCCTCAAAATTCATTGATTTGTTCCCTTGATTTCAGCTCACTAGAAAGCCTGCTCTAAGTGCAGGGAAGGGCTTCACAGCTGAGTTCTTCAATACTCATCCAGCCAAAGAATGGTCAAGTCCAAAGCACTCTCATACACCAGCAGGTAATCACTTCCTGTACCCCAAGACCAATCTGCTGGAGTCCCGTTCTTCTTGGCCCTTGTGGCAAGAGTTTTGTGGGTCCAGGGTATCAGTTACATGTTGTGCCTTCTCCCTGGAGCACCTTTTTCTCAGTCATACAAATGAGACGTATGTATATGGGCTTGTGGAGAGGATGCATATGAAGGGAAGGATGGTCTTGTGAGGATGGCTCTGGCTTGGGCCTCAGGAGATCACTCCTCCATTCTGCCAGCATCTTCCCATATAGCCTTGGGCCAGTCACTTAATTGCTCCATGCCTCAGCTTCTGCACTTGTAACTGGAGACAATAATTCTTCCTTTTGTCTCTCTTGTCTATTTAGAATCAAGTACTTTGTAACAGAGGCCATCTGTTATGCATACGTACAGTGCCTAACACAACAGGGCCCCGATCCCAGCTGGGGCCTCTTAGCACTGTGTAATATAAATAATAAATACATTGTATCCCTTCACACTACAATCAAACATTACTACCAGACCAACTACATACCCAGTCACCTCGACAAGTACAACCAGAATATAGGCTGTCACTTTGAGGGATACCATTAGAACACTGACATGCCTGTGTGCTTTATGGTTAAAATGGAGGCATGCCTGCCTCTCTTCCATCTGGTGGCTGGCAGGGGCAGTCCCCTCCATGGCAGAAACCCTGTCACAGACTCATCTGATCCTGGCAGCACTACCCACGTCTCACTTCAGTGGCAAGTCACTTTAGAACTGTATTAAATTAAAGTTGCCTCAATGAGATGGCAACAAAAGCGGGGAGGCGGGCCCTGCTTTGCCACTCTAACAAACAGAACCATGTCTCATTGTTCAGCATGCGTTCGACTCACTGAGCATGGAACTTCTATCCTCCTCCCTCGCTGCGTCAGGAGTTCAATGTGGGGCCACGACAGAGCACAGATGGTGCCAGCTGCCGAGACAAACAGCAGCTATTGTGAAGCGTACTTGCATATGTTGAATGCTAATGTTGGTTTTTAGAATGAGGGGAAAAGGAAACAGGTAGCTTTGTGTTGCTGTCAGGGGCAGCAGACTGGCGTTGTGAGCTGTTCTGGGCATGTGCAAGTTCTAGTTTAAAGGTCAAAACGGTAGCTGGCTTGTCAAATACAGAGGACTGATATTGCGATAAATGAATAGATGAAGTTCCTTTAACTGTGTGATTAACCTAAGCATTAAGAATTTTAGTGAATCCAGCACCATATGCTGAAACTGTAATAATTCTGAAATCTAACATATTTTCCACCATTGTTAGTCTGATTTTTGCATTTCACTGACATTGGAGAGTGAAACTAGACTGGCCAGTATCATATTCTGGTTGTCCTGGGGGTAAATACCATGGGCTAGTAGCACAAGGGGGACTTAGGTGGTGCAGTGCCTCACTTTTCGGTGTCCTGCTGCCTAGTGGAATTCACAACCCTGAGTTAGGCTCCCAGGCTCCCTGTACAATGATGGGGAGAATTAGGCACCTCAAGAAGGGATTCACAGAAGCTTTCAGGCTGAGTAGGACACCGCTTAAATCAGCCCGTAGGAAATGCCAAGAAGAACTTAGGTGCCTCCGTCTGGGGTGGAGGGAGGCACCTATCTTCATCTGGGATTCACAGCCATGAACCTTCTCCTGGAGTGAGATGCCCAGCCCAGATCAGCGCTCTCTCAAGAAAAGCCAAGGAGGCCATAGTGGTGGCCTGATGTGGAGATGAGTCTTGAACTGTGGTGTCCCACATCTCAGGGGAGAGCCTTAACTCCTGAGCTCTATCTTTCAATCTCTCCTGTTGAAGCTGTTCCAATTTGTATACATACTTAAATATTCACTAGGCCAGAGGGTGAGGATGACTCTATAGTCTAGCGGTTAGGGCACGCACCTAAAGGGGCAGTTAGGCACCTCCAACTCCCCTTGTGAATCTAGCCCCTACTGTAGCATAAGCTATCCCACCTCTCTCCTGTCAGAGCAGGATTGTTCCCGAGTGCAGCCTAGATTTACATAACTTCAGTAGGGGACACTGGCCATTTCCCTTTAAAGGGTGTACTGCAGCTTAATAGGTTTCATTGCTACCAAGTTTCCTTTGATATTCACTCTCTGCATCCGATGAAGTGAGCTGTAGCTCACGAAAGCTTATGCTCAAATAAATGTTAGTCACTAAGGTGCCACAAGTACTCCTGTTCTTTTTGCGAATACAGACTAACACGGCTGCTACTCTGAAACCTGTTTTCCTTTGTTCACCTTCAACCTGTTTTTCTTACTCATAACTCTTGTGACACAAGGAAGGAGAACCACTTCAAGGGGGAAAAAAGCTGCACACCAAACCTTGGTTGGGGATATCCCTCAATAGGAAGGAATTCATTATTTATTTTCTTTTTCATTGGATTTACTCCCAAGGGACCTGCTTTCTCTTTTTCTCAGATTCACTGTGAGTGGTTTTTCTGTAATAAGCCTGGGGGAAAAAAAGCTCTTATTTATTTCCTTCTGGGAACACCTCAGCTGTTATTGCCTGACAATGCGGTTTTGTAGCAGGGAAAGAATATTCTGAGTGGAAGAGCCTGAGCATCTATTCATGGTATTCACCCCCTTATCCCGCAGAAGTTTTACAAATCGAGAGGAAGCAAAGACAAAAAGTGGCTCCTCTGCAGCATCTTCATGAACATTTATACACATGCCTATTTTTGCCTGCAGTTCCAAGGTCTTACAATGTACAAGATCTAAAAACTACGCCCAAGAGCCATATTACACTGCTGTTCATTTTAAAGCTTCTTTTTGCTCAGCTGAGTGATTAGATTGAGCAACCGTGGTCAGAGCTGGGCCTGAACCACCAAGTTTGGACCTGAATTTCTCTAAAGTTTGAGGGTGTTAATATCTAAGGTTTTCCAAACTAGAAAAATGGATCAGCACTGAAGTATACATCAAGAGCCAAAGTGTGTGCAGAATGGGAGGGCCAGGTTCAGGTCCTCCTTTCATTCAATCTTAAAAGGTAAAGAGTCTTACTACTCAGATTTGCTTCTTTCACATTCCTGGAGGTCTAGACGTTTCAGCAGCAAGAGACAACTTTAAGTGATAAGCTTTCACCACACAGTTCAATGTGGTGATTATTAAATAGCAGGGTGGGATCCATCCTCATAAATCACTGTAACCTAATCTGGAGTCTAGCAGGCCAGATTACTGCTTCTCTTTCAACTTGTTTTTGTTACCATTTTATCCTGTCGCTGGTGCTTGCCATTCAGATGAGGTCAAATGAAGTATTTTCTGGTCTGAGTGCCCCCAGTGCCCATTGGAATTGATGGAAGTTGAAGTTGAGCACCTTGCATGAGGCATTGAGCACCTAGCAGGATCAGACCCTTGCTCAGTTCAGATCTTGCAGGCGTGATGCCTGGGTTGGATACCAGATCTCCTTGGGCACTAAGGAATCCTGACCTCCAGCCCCTGGAGCTGTTATAAACTGTGCTGTAAACCTCAAGGGCTGCCTCCTCATAAACAAGCTCACTGTCTTTACAGCTCCATTGCTGTTTATGAAGATAGCAAGTCACGGCTGTGCAACCTGCTAGGGGGGGAAAAAATCACTTGGTCTCAACTTTCCAAAAGCAGAACCAACTATTAAATATTGACTTAACCTGTCCTTTTGGATCAGTGGAAATAAATATTAAACACTCTCTTAGGCTTGCAGGAAAAGTGAGATACAGTGAATGAATTCCACTAGGAGAAGCACAGACTGCAAATCCTGGCTTTCACTTTGAATTACAGATGTGACATAGGCTGCCACTTCATTTTAAAAAGCACCAGGAATTTATAGACTTCCTTTGGACACAATTTGAATGTGCCTTGGAAGCCAGATATTGGAGAGGAAGCCAGGGCAGTGAGTCACTTTCCATCCCTCCTTTCTTCAACTGTTTATGCCATTACTTGGCCCTATTATGATTTAATCCTGCCCGCTGTGAGAGAGGTTATGTTCAATAAAAAGATTGTGAACAGAAATAAATTGTATTCACTGACAGAAACTCCTACCCTAAAACTCGTAAGGTGCTACAGTGAAAGGGAGAAGTTAAAAAAAAAAGTGAGCATGGAATGGAGAGCAAATCAAATAGCTTATCTGCTAGATAAGTGGGGGTCCAGTTAATCATCAAAGGGAATGTGTCAAAGGGATACAGCCCCCTTACCTAGTTACTCATCAAGGTGAAAGAAGATGGGAGAGAAGGGTTTTCTTTCAACTGCATTTAAACACTGACTTGTGGGCTGAGTCCTGAAATACTCATCACAGGCATGGGCATCAATCCATGTTCTGTGAGTTCGTGTAAGTGAAGCTCTTGGAGCAGGAGTGGGCCAGGTCTCACTGTTCCCCTTACCTTCCTTTCCCATGGGACAGCTAGAGCTGCTGAGGGAAAGCATTGTTTGTGGGAAGGGTTGTTTGTCAGGGGTTGGGTTATAGTTCTCTGTAACTGTGTGTCTGGGAACACCAGTGCTAATACACTTACCTGCTATGATTGGGGGTCTCAATGGAGAGGGCTTCTCTCTCTTGCTTCAGTAGCTTTGAAGCTCTTCTATTTACTTCTTGACTGTAAGGGAAATACTTCTTGGGATCATGCTGAGGTTGTCCTCTTATGTAAGAAAGCATCCAGTGGGAGCTTGGAGCTTATTTTTTGGAAATGACTCCGAAACTGAAAGCCTTTGGAAGCAAAGAACTTGATGTCTCAAGGAGCAGAGGGATCTGAAATATGCTGTCACTGTTTCTTTAAGGAAGCTTTGCTTGATGGGACAGCTGGCTTAGCTGTATAAAGCCTGAATTAGCAGCTCAAACTCAGTTAATGGGGCGGGCGGGGGGGGGGGGGGCGGTTTACACAGCAATGCCAGAATTACACTAAAGTGCTTGTGAGATGTTCTGTTTTTCCTTCTCCAAGAATAAAATTCTTGTTTTCAGTCATCAGGGTTATTGGGACTTATGCTGCACTTAATCTGGCCCTGCCACAGGGAATGGAAGGGAACCATAAAATGATTACAGCAGAAGCTCTTGACAGCTTTGGCTGTGTTGTCTTCAAGAGCTGATGCCCCAACTTGTCAAAGGCCTTGCAAGGCAGATGTTGCACAGTGATGAATTTGTGGCTCTCTAGGATTCCTTCTTCTCTGGCTGCCTAAGGGGCAGAAGCTCGTTTTCTCTTCCATCTTGGCTGCAAACAGAAATGGAGGAATGAACAACCCTCTTATTTTCTCTGTTGTTTCCCTTTTATCAGTGCTTTGTTTGAATTGCTTGCTGCTGGCAAAGCAAGAAGAGCTCTGATCAGGTATGAGGAAGGCCACATGCAGGGTACCCAAGAGGTGCAGGAGGCTTTAGAGCCCCAGCAGCTGGTTTCTGTAACCTGTGGAACCTGTTGACGTGGGCTGTATGTGAGATGAGGAACTCAGGAAGTTTTAGAGAAGGGTTCTACGTTTCAGAACAGTATTTGTAGTTACCCTGGCTATTATAAAATTATACGGTTAATTAATTCTCATGCTTCAAGGCATAAGATGAGCGCAAGCTGGAGTCAGGAAGAATGTCCCTTTGTGGCATAGCATTGTGCCATTGGATCCTTTAGAAGGATTTTATGAGTTCTCTGAAGAAACCTCCAGTACTGGCCTCTATTGGAGACAGAATGTCAGATTAGGTGATGTATTGGCTGATTCAGGATAGAAGTTTCTATAGTGAAATAAGCTTTGCAAGGGGGAATAAATGTTGCTCAGATCCACAAAGTCCCAGTTTTAGGCACCAGTAAGATCCATAAAACCCCTGCTCTACTGCCTCCCAATTCTATAGGTACCTAGACTCACTTGGGGCCTAATTTTTTTTCTAACAGTTCCCTACGTGGCTAAGTTTCTGCCTCTGAGCATGTGCACTGCTGCCCAAAGCAGGGGTCCAGTTGCCTATCTTGTGCCTAGACCCCAGCACCATTGTCAAACTAGGTGAAGACAGGTATTGTCCCACCTATCTGACTTGTGGGGCACAATATGGTAGGTGTGAGCATGCCTACCTCCACACAAAATGGCTGGGGGGAAAGGAAAAAGGTGGTCTCCTTTATAATCATTAGCCCAGTGCTTAGGTGCTGACCAAGGATATGGAAGATGCTGGGTTAGTTCCCCCCTTGGCCTGAGGAGAAGGTGGAGGACGGCTTTGAACATGGGTAGGCCCGAACCACTGGACGATAGCATCAGTCTCACTCTTTCTGTGGCTACATGTATATTTATTTATACAAAGTGGCATGGCTTCAACCCGAGAAACTGAGAGAGCCCCACCCTCAGACTATTTCACAGCCTAGTGGGCAGGAGACTTACCTGAAAGGTGGAAGTGCCGGGATCAAATCCCTTCTCATCAGGCAGAGTGGGGGAATTAAGCTGGGGTCTCCCACATCCTGAATGAGTATTTTACCCACTGGGCTTACGGTTCTGAGGCTTGCCTACTCAGCTGTTATGTGTGGAATTAGGTGTACGCTGCTGCTGTTATAGCATGAAATGGCTTATGGGCCTGACTCCAGAATAGAGATCGCACCTGTGGAGAGGTGCAGAGGTAAGTGCCTCCCTCCCTGAGAGAGGTGGGTGCTTAGGGCACATCCCTCTCGTTGGTATTTGCTCTTAGGTAGTTTCCTGCCTACCATGCTGGTTTTTGTGGATCTCATTCTCACGCACCTGTTTCTCCCCATGCATTGTGTAGGGAGTCTAGGCACTAACCTAGGGTTTGTGGAGTTTCCTGGATGTTGCAGCTGCTAAGCCCCAATTTGGACTGTTGTGTCTTGCTGCTTGCTTGCTTCAAAGGCAGGGTTCTCAAACTTCCTTGTACCATGATCCCCTTCTGACAACAAAAATTACTACACAACCCACAGGGGGCACTAAAGCCTGAGCCCGCCCAAACCCCACTGCCCTGGAGGCAGGGGCCAAAGCCAAAGGGCTTCAGCCCCAAGCGTGGGGCCTATAACCTGAGTCCCATCATCCAGGGCTGAAGCCCTCAGGCTATGGCTTTGGCCCCAGGCAGTGAGGGTCAGGCTTTGGCTTTGGCCCCAGCAAGTCTAAAGCTAGCTCTGGTGACCCCATTAAAATGGGGTCTCGACCCACAGTTTGAGAACTGCTGTGTTAAAGTAATGGCAGAATGGTGGCTGCATGGTAACAGGGATATGCATCTTGGGTCTCTGCTGTGCAGATTTCTGTGATTATTTACACCTGTGTAAAGTGCATATGAAATGCTACTACATCCAAATGATATACCTTCTATTCAGGTGTAAGGGACTACACAAGGTGCAAGGTGGTTGAGAATCAGGTCCATCGAGCCCCCTCCTTTTTAGGGCAATGCTTTAAATCCATCTTAGGTCAGTCGTGACCATCTGACAGCATTCAGTCTCCTACATAATCCAATGCCTAGTTTTTTATACCAACTCTCATCACCATGGCACATGGAGCATGGACCCATATCCACTTCCTAGGAGAACAGTGTCCACTGGCAATGGTTGGTGCCCTTGTTGCGGCAGAAGACTGCACAGGTCTTGGAGAGTAAACTACACTCAATCCCCCTACATATAGTCCCTGCAGGTCAGTTGAGGGAGGACTGCATGGAGGAATTACATCGCTGTTCCTCCTGCTGTCCTATGGCTATACAGGTGTCTTTGGTCAATTTGGCATCTTTCCACATCTTTCTTACCCAGTCAACTCACCTGCATCTCCTGCCATGCAAAAATATTTCACAACACTTCAGTCCCCTCAAAATATCACTATACGACCTGCTGCAAGAGTGCAGACAGGGAACAGCCAGAAATCACAGCATAAGAGGGAAGGAACCAAACAGCTGTCTATGGAGGAACTACATCTCTGATTTTGGCACAAAGGACATGGAGAGGGAATATTTTATAATGTCAATCCTATTGTAATGCTTTCCTAGTGCTGGTAAATTGGATACTGAATGAGCACCACTGCGTTCAAATGATTTCTCCAGTCCAGTTCCAAGACTATCTGAGGGCTGGAGAGATGTCAAGTGATCAGCGCCCCTTTAGACTGGTATAATTAAATCAGTCTTCCAGAAGCTGGCTGCTGTAATGGTTTCTAAGCCCACCAGAAACCTCTGAATTTCTTTGCATCAATTTGTTTTGCTTAAAGATTTCATTATCTAGATTCATTATCTAGATCTTAAAGATTTCATTATCTTTGCAAGAGAAGAGGGTGAATATTGTCAGCTGCGTTTCCCGCCACTCATCCAATCTTCAGATTCAGATGTCTTAAAGAGTTTTGATGTGGCCCTAGGGAAACTGTCTGTTGCTAGTGTTGTCATAAACCAAATCAGCAGATGGGAACATGAATAAAGAGGCTTGAGCGTTGCAGAACTAAAAATGTCCTGTGCTTTATGGGGAAAGCCTAAGAATACTGGGCCAAATTCTCACCTCATTTACACTAGTGTAAATTCTATCAACTTCAGTGGGGTTACTCTGGCTTTACATTGGTATAAATGAGATCAGGAACGAGCTCTTTGCTGTATAAATGAGTTTATAAATCTGATCTATAACTTGCTTATTACTTTTCATCCCAGTAAAATCGAATTTTAAGAAGTTCAGCCTGCAAAGCATCAGGCTGAGACCGTTACACTCTCTGCAGACAGAAATAGAACTACTATGGATGCATACGACGATACTTAGACTGCAATAAACAAGGCAAGCGAGGCTAGCTGCCACAGGAGCAGTAGCATTTTTGTCATATTGAAAGCTTGCTAATGACTCAATCAACTTCAAGTAGCATTTCATCCCTTTTTCTTATTCCAGTAACTAAGACTGACCACTTGATTGCTTCACTGTCACCATTTACCTCTGCTGCCTTCCAAAAGTCTCAACCTAGTCTCCTCAGGCTGCAGACTTACTTTTTCCTCTTTAGTTGGACTGGTCTAGGCAAACAAAGAAACATCTGCAACTTTAAACCATTAAGAAATAATGCTCATGGAGAACAGAACTTGGATCAAGACACACAGCCCAGAAAGTGCAAAAAAAGCAATATTTCCAGTTCATTAAGAATTATGTATATTACAAAGCTCATCCTAAGCTAAAACGGAGTCTGCATGATTTCCCTTGTGATAATGCTGGTGTCAATAATAGCTGATGGGATTTGATTTGTCCTTTACATTAAAATAATGTATGCATTCTCCTGAAAACAAAAATCAAACCCATGTGATACAGTCTGGTTTTCCAGTTTGGAAACGCAAATCCTTCCCCCTTTTAACAAGCTTTGTAACTGAAATATAATACTACAGATATTGTTGTTTTTAAAGAGGGTTGTTTTAAATATTTAAAGTCTAACAAAGTCTAAAGTCTAACAGCCCAACCTAAGACACAGAAGGGATGTAGAGCCAGATTTCCAAAGGTATTTAAGCCCTGGTCTAAACTAGGAGTTGAGGTCGAATTGAGCAGCATTAAATCGATTTAACCCTGCACCCCTCCACATGACGAAGCCCTTTTTTTCTACTTAAAGGGCTCTTAAAATCAATTTCCTCACTCCACCCCCGACAAGGGGATTAGCGCTGAAATTGGCCTTGCTGGGTCGAATTTGGGGTACTGTGGATGCAATTAGACGGTATTGGCCTCCAGGAGCTATCCCAGAGTGCTCCGTTGTGACCGCTCTAGACAGCACTCTCAGCTCAGATGCACTGGCTAGGTAGACAGGAAAAGGTCCGCAAACTTTTGAATTTCAATTTCCTGTTTGGCCAGAGTGGCAAGCTGCAGGTAACAATGCAGAGCTCATCAGCAGAGGTGACCATGATGGAGTCCCAGAATCGCAAAAGAGCTCCAGCATGGACCGAATGAGAGGTACGGGATCTGATCGCTGTATGGGGAGAGGAATCTGTGCTATCAGAACTCCGTTCCAGTTTTCGAAATGCCAAAACCTTTGTCAAAATCTCCCAGGGCATGAAGGACAGAGGCCATAACAGGGATCCGAAGCAGTGCCACGTGAAACTTAAGGAGCTGAGGCAAGCCTACCAGAAAACCAGAGAGGCAAATGGCCGCTCTGGGTCAGAGCCCCAAACATGCCGCTTCTATGATGAGCTGCATGCCATTTTAGGGGGTTCAGCCACCACTACCCCTGCCGTGTTGTTTGACTCCTTCAATAGAGATGGAGGCAACACGGAAGCAGGTTTTGGGGATGAGGAAGATGATGATGATGAGGTTGTAGATAGCTCACAGCAAGCAAGCGGAGAAACCGGTTTTCCCGACAGCCAGGAACTGTTTCTCACCCTGGACTTGGAGCCAGTACCCCCTGAACCCAACCAAGGCTGCCTCCCAGACCCGCCAGGTGAAGAAGGGACCTCTCGTGAGCGTACCTTTTAAAATACTATACATGGCTTAAAAGCAAGCATGTGAAAGGATTAATTTGCCCTGGCATTCACGGCTCTTCTGGATGTATTCCCAAAGCCTTTGCAAAAGGTTTCTGGGGAGGGCAACATTATTCCGTCCACCATGGTAGGACACTTTACCACTCCAGTCCAGTAGCACGTACTTGGGAATCATTGTAGAACAAAGCATTGCAGTGTATGTTTGTTGGCGTTCAAACAACATCCTTTCTTTATCTCTCTGTGTTATCCTCAGGAGAGTGATATCATTCATGGTCACCTGGTTGAAATAGGGTGCTTTTCTTAAGGGGACATTCAGAGGTGCCCGTTCCTGCTGGGCTGTTTGCCTGTGGCTGAACAGAAATATTCCCCGCTGTTAGCCACGGGGGGTGGAGAGGGGGAGGGCGCGGAGGGTGGAGGGGCTATCCACATGGTGGGGGGAGGCAAAATGCGATCTTGGAACGAAAGCACATGTGCTATGTATGTAATGTTAACAGCGAGGTTTATCATGAAAGAGTGTACCCATTGTTCCATAAAATGTGTATTTTTAAATACCACTGTCCCTTTTTTTTTTCTCCACCAGCTGCATGTGTTTCAAGGATCACAGGATCTTCTCCTTCCCAGAGGCTAGCAAAGATTAGAAGGTGGAAAAAACGCACTCGCGACGAAATGTTCTCTGAGCTCATTTTGTCCTCCCACACTGACAGAGCACAGATGAATGTGTGGAGGCAGACAATGTCAGAGTGCAGGAAAGCACAAAATGACCGGGAGGAGAGGTGGTGGGCTGAAGAGAGGGCTGAAGCTGAAAGGTGGCAGCAGCGTGATGAGAGGAGGCAGGATTCATTGCTGAGGCTGCTGGAGGATCAAACTAATATGCTCCAGTGTATGGCTGAGCTGCAGGAAAGGCAGCTGGAGCACAGACCGCCGCTACAACCCCTGTGTAACCAACTGTCCTCCTCCCCAAGTTCCAAAGCCTCCTCACCCCGACGCCCAAGAACGCGGTGGGGGGGCCTCCGTCCACCCTGCCACTCAAACCCAGAGGATTGCCCAAGCAACAGAAGGCTGGCATTCAATAAATTTTAAAGTTTTAAACTTTTGAAGTGCTGTGTGGCCTTGTCCTTCCCTCCTCCACCATCCCTCCTGGGCTACCTTGGTAGTTATCCCCCTATTTGTGTGATGAATAAATAAAGAATGCATGAATGTGAAGCAACAATGACTTTATTGACTCTGCAAGCAGTGATCGAAGGGAGGACAGGAGGGTGGTTAGCTTACAGGAAAGTAGAGTGAACCAAGGGGCGGGGGGTTTCATCAAGGAGAAACAAACAGAACTTTCACACTGTAGCCTGGCCAGTCATGAAACTGGTTTTCAAAGCTTCTCTGATATGCACCGCACCCTCCTGTGCTCTTCTAACCACCCTGGTGTCTGGCTGTGCGTAACCAGCAGCCAGGCGATTTGCCTCAACCTCCCACCCCGCCATAAACGTCTCCCCCTTACTCTCACAGATATTGTGGAGCACACAGCAAGCAGTAATAACAGTGGGAATATTGGTTTCGCTGAGGTCTGACCGAGTCAGTAAACTGCGCCAGCACACTTTTAAACATCCAAATGCACATTCTACCACCATTCTGCTCTTGCTCAGCCTGTAGTTGAACAGCTCTTGACTACTGTCCAGGCTGCCTGTGTATGGCTTCATGAGCCATGGCATTAAGGGGTAGGCTGGGTTCCCAAGGATAACTGTAGGCATTTCAACATCCCCAATGGTTATTTTCTGGTCTGGGAAGAAAGCCCTTTCCTGCAGTTTTTGAAACAGACCAGAGTTCCTGAAGATGCGAGCGTCATGTACCTTTCCTGGCCATCCCACGTTGATGTTGGTGAAACGTCCCTTGTGATCCACCAGTGCTTGCAGCACTATTGAAAAGTACCCCTTGCGGTTTATGTACTCGCTAGCTTGGTGCTCCGGTGCCAAGACAGGGATATGGGTTCCGTCTGTGGCCCCACCACAGTTAGGGAATCCCATTGCAGCAAAGCCATCCACTATGACCTGCACATTTCCCAGGGTCACTACCCTTGATATCAGCAGATCTTTGATTGCGTTGGCTACTTGCATCACAGCAGCCCCCACAGTAGATTTGCCTGTTCCAAACTGATTCCCGACTGACCGGTAGCTGTTTGGCATTGCAAGCTTCCACAGGGCTATTGCCACTTGCTTCTCAACTGTGAGGGCTGCTCTCATCTTGGTATTCATGCACTTCAGGGCAGGGGAAAGCAAGTCACAAAGTTCCATGAAAGTGCCCTCACGCATGTGAAAGTTTCGCAGCCACTGGGAATCGTCCCAGACCTGCAATACTATGTGGTCCCACCAGTCTGTGCCTATTTCCGAGGCCCAGAATCGGCGTTCCACCACATGAGCCTGCCCCATTAGCACCATGATGCCCACGTTGCCAGGGCCCGTGCTTTGAGAGAAGTCTGTGTCCATGCCCTCATCACCCTCGTCACTGTGCTGATGTCGCCTACTCGCCTGGTATCGCTTTGCCAGATTCTGGTGCTGCATATACTGCTAGATAATGCGTGTGGTGTTTAATGTGCTCCTAATTGCCAAAGTGATCTGAGCGGGCTCCATGCTTGCTGTGGTATGGCGTCTGCACAGAAAAAAAGCATGGAACGATTGTCTGCCGTTGCCCTGACGGAGGGAGGGGCGACTGACGACATGGCTTACAGGATTGGCTTACAGGGAATTAAAATCAACAAAGGGGGTGGCTTTGCCAGAAACTGAATGGCCCCCTCAAGGACAGAACTCAAAATCTCAAGGATAGAATTCAAAACTGGGTTTAGCAGGCCGTTGATTTCACAGAGGGAGGGAGGGAGGAGAAAATGAATACAAAACAAATCTGGTCTATTTCTTCTTTTGAGCCACTCCATCATCTTTATACATCTTGCTGGCAGCAGACTGTGCAGTACGACCGCTAGCCATCATCATCTCCTGGGTGCTCGACAGAAGACGGTGCAGTATGACTACTGGCCATCATCTTCTGCTGGCTGCTGATTAAAAGACTGCACTGCCGGTAGGACTCAATCGCCATGAGCCGAAACAAGGGAAATAACCTGGCTGAGTCACTCCCATGTTTGCGTAGGTGCTCGGTTAAAAGAGCACCCAGGACTACGTCAACGATGACTACCAGTCATACTGCACTGTCTGCTGTCAATAAACTGCTGCTGTGTAGCAATGCAGTACCGCGTCTGCCAGCACCCAGGAGACATACGGTGACGGTTAGCTGAGCGGGATTCATGCTTGCTGTGGTATGGCGTCTGCACAGGTAACTCAAGAAAAAAGGCGCAAAACGATTATCTGCCCTTGCTTTCACGGAGGGAGGGAGGGAAGGATGGGGGGCCTGACGATATGTAACCAGAAACACCCGCGACAATGTTTTAGCCCCATCAGGCATTGGGATTTCTACCCAGAATTCAAATGGGCGGCGGAGACTGCAGGAACTGTGGGATAGCTACCCACAGTGCAACACTCCGGAAGTTGATGGTTGCCTCGGTACTGTGGACACACTCCGCCGACTACATGCACTTAGAGCATTTGTGTGGGGGGACACACAATCAACTATATAAGAACGCTTTCTACAAAACAGACTTCTATAAATTTGACCTAATTTTGTAGTGTAGACATACCCTAAGACACAGATCCTGAAGGGTATTTAGGTTCCTAATGCCTACTGAAACCAACAGGAGTTAGGTGCCCAAGTGCCTAAAGATGCAGATAGGTCCCTTTTGACCCTGTGTGTGGATGTAATTCTCTTTTTTCCCCCCAATGAACACTGTATATGTGAGTTGCATAGGGGCCAGATTTTTAAAGGCATTTAGGTACATAAAGGCGCACTTCGGTGCCTAGTGGGAATTTCAAAAGCACCTAGGTACTTAATTCCCATTGAGGCACCTATCTGCCCTCACCAAAGTTCAAAGTCCTGAAGTCCTCACCCACAAATGTAGTCTTGCTTCAGGCAAGTCCCCTTTGATAATGTTTGCCTGAAAAAGGACTGAGAAAAGCAAGGCCGGACTTCACGATTTGAGCCCAGTCCTGCAAATGGATCAAGTAGTGTGGATCCCTGCTTGTGCATGTAAATCAACTGGCATCAAAAGGGGTCAGCATGGGAACTGAGGTCCACCTGTACAGAACTGATTGTAGGACAGGGACCATAGTTATGACTCTTTGCATTCAGCAGATTATTTTCTCAATAACTAAAGAGAGAACATTTTAGTTATACTTTGTTGCCAAATATACATATGGTTCCAGTCCAATTAACCTGGGACTATATTAAAATAACAGCCACTGGGCATAATTTAGGATTTTAAAACAATAATATTATCAAAAAATTAGCTTCACTCTGTGGAGCCTGTGGCATGTATGATTTTCGTCTAAAGAGACTGAAGAAAGGAAAAGACTTAGGTAGCAAAAAGCAAACCAAATATTTACATACAGTAGTTATCCCTCTTGAAAGGACTTGAACAGAATTTAGTTAATCCTCACCACACCCTTGTATCATTAACCCCATTTTACAGATTTGGAAACTGAGGCACAGAGTGGTTACATGCTGTGCCTAAGGCCAAAGTTGGAATTAGAACTCAAATTCCTGACTTCCAGGTGCATACTCAAAGCATGCCTCATCCTCAAAAGTAAATGCATGGAAACCGATTTGACTGATCAAAGATCTGGAAAGGGAAAAAAAAATAGCCATGCCATTTTTCATGGAGAAACTGCAAACTGTATTAATTTTCAATAAGCCCAGAGGCAGTCATATGTAATAGCTTTCCCTTGTGGCTTGTGTGATGAACATTTGGCAACTGAACAAGAGCAGTTATTAATCAGTGGTAGTTTCTACATAAAGCACTTAAATACATGATTAGCTTCAATGGGACTTAAGCCTGTGCTTAACCTCAAGTACATGCTGAAGAGCTTTGCAGAATCAGGGCCTAAATAAAGATAGATTGTGGAATCTGGACTGTAGTAGAGAAGGCTCTACCCAGGGAATCCTCTTCTCTTTTAGCTAACCATCAGAGTGGCACAGCGAGACATGAAGAGAGGTCCTAATGTTTGTGATTTCTACTGATTCAGAAGCATGTTTTCTTCCCACTCCATTCCTGCAGTGCCACATTGCATCAGAATTTCTGGGCCTCCCAGTGCAAAAGGCTCTCAACTAATGAGCCAATCTCTCAACTACAAGTAATTTGTGACACTTGCAATTAGGCCCAGATTGAGCGCCCTGCTTCTCATGTTCACCCAGAGGTAAGTAATGATGACACCACATTGAGCGCTCTTTAGTTATGACAGGGCTTGATTTGTGGCTTTTATGGAGATTAATTGGCATTCCCATCATCCTCCTTCGTGGGACCCAAAGCTAAATGAGGAAGACAGATTTGCCCAAGAGCTGTGCAACACAGGAGTTGAAATCTCCATTATAATACAATGTTTCTGTTGCAGGAACTGCAGCAAAGGGAATTTTATATAAGTAGCCTTACTGATAGGAGTGTCTTTCAGCTTTATGCATTTCAGCAAAAATAGGAGCCAGGCTTTCCTTGGTTGGAGAAAAATACCTGCAACTATATTTAAGGCTTCAATGGTACAAGAGTATGGAGAAGACTTATGTCTATGTAAAATATATACAGCACCATCTGGAGGGTCAAGAGTGCTTCATAGTAACATCAGCTGAGTTTCCAGTATGTCCATGAGTTTCATATTTTTAATCCTTTGGCCTAGATGCTGTGTGTTTTTTCTAAACACTACATCAGACATTAACTACTACCCATTCAGGGCAGGATACAGCAAGATTCCTATTAACGTGAACAGCAGGAAAGAGAATCACACAAGAAGGATCTTGTTGGGTAGTAGTTAGAAAATGAGACGGAATCAGGAGCTTTGGGTTTTAGTCCCTGCTTTGTCACTGAGGGACCTTGGCCAAGTCACTTAGCTGTTTAATGCTTCAGTTTCCTGACCTGTCAAATACGGATAAGAATCATTTATCTCACAGGGAGGTTGTGAGGATTAATTAATGTCCACAAAGTACTTTGATTTGTCCATCTTTGCAACCCAGTGGCAGAGGCATTCGTTTAAAACACAGGGAGTTTAGGGAGCAAAGCAGTGAGAATTAAATGTCATTTCAGCTATTTCCTCCCAGTGTAGTTGTATCAATGCCCTGATACCTACAGGATATCTCTTCTGCTGCTGCTATTACCCACTTGGGTGCACCATCATTTTAATGAGCCATGCTAAATAGGAACTTTTGCTTCTGTTTGGATAGCAACCAGTCACCCTTATTCAGCTCCTGATTCATTACAGAAGCTGTTACCTGCTCCCCTGATAAAGGCTTACTTGGTATTTCTGTGAGTACTGCAGCACGTGTCAAATCAAAACATAATTCAATCCAATCTGAATAATACATCTGCCCTTACACAGTATGGTTTAAGAATAATATGGGAACAATGTAATTCTTATGCTGAAGGACTAACATGGCACTGTGTAGTTTATGGAAAGCTGCTGGAGCAATCATGGGAAATATCACAGGATTTAAATTGATCAAATGTATAAAACAGAAATCACGGGTCATTCTGTACAAGCCATTGCTCTGTATTTAATGCTCTCCCTGCTTCAAGTTTTTACCAGGTGTCCTAGACAGCATGAGACTGCAAAAGAGACCAGAAACCTTTCCAAAAATATACTGCAGTACCTCTTTCTGTCTGGATTATTGAGTTTCATATAACAGGTTTCTGAATGATGGTCTTTATTTTTATGCAAATTGTGATTTTTTTTTTTAAATTTTAGGAAGTAAAAATGTTTCACTCAGTGACTAAAATATCGGTTTCCCTTGAAATCTATCTAAATGGTGTAGCCTGCAAAACCCTGTGCTGCTGAGGAGAAAAAAACAACCTCCCACCGGGAGCTGTTTAAAAAAAAAAATTAAATAAAAACAATCTTGTGCAACTTCTGAGATTTGTGACAATCCTGTTTAGTGGGTGTGTCCTGTTGTTTAGAGATTCAGGGCCACATTTGCTTCCCTTATTCACATGCCTGGTTCCACTGATGTTGCTATTTGTGTACCTATGAGTAACCCAAGGTGTTTCCCAAACCTTGATATTCAATTTCAAGCTATTCTAGAAACTGATACATTATACGGTACCTTAGGAAGTCACTAAATTCCATCTATACCATTGAACTCACGGAGCCCAATTCACCACTACTGTAAGCAGGATTACTCCACTGGCTTCAATGGAATTGGATGGGCTTACATCAGCGTGAACTTGGCCCAGTTCTTCAATAATAATTAATGGAAAAAATGGAAAAAAATGGAAAAATGAAAGCAGAAGTTTTTGTGGTTTGTTTGTTTTTAAGTCAAAACTAAACAAGCTGAGTGGCATAAACGAAACGTATGATAGCGCAAGAGGTACCTGGAGAATATATGTGCACGTTTGAGGCGGCCAGGGTAACATGTGCATGCACACTCTGACATCCCACATCCCGGACAGTAAATTCATTAGACCACTTGTACCCCAGCAATATGGCTGTAATATATACAAAGATCTGAAGCATGGCCAGGAAATAAGATTTTCCCCAAATCTTCTCTACAGTAGCAAGGTAATCAACTAATCAGTTTAACACTGGCCAGGAGTCATCTGGAGTGAGGAATGGGAGAACATGGAGGAGGAGGAGGAGGAGGAGGAAGTCAAGGGACCGCTCACTGCTTAAAAGTACCTCGATGAATCAGGGACCTGAATGAGGCATGGTTAGTAGGTATTCTTATCTTTCACAGGAGTGAGCTCACAGCTCCTCAGAAGGATCTCTTCACTCTTCTCACGAGCCTCCCCATACTGGATGACAGTTTCATTGTTCCCAAAGGATGTAGCTCCCTTATAACTTTTAGCTCAATGGTTAGAGCACTCACCTGGGATGTGGGGGAGACAGGTTCAATTTCTTCCTTGGCCTGTGGGGGTGAAAAGATTTGAACACGGACAACCACTTCTCAGGAGAGTGCTCTAACCACTGAGCTATGGAATAGTCTAATGGGGGAGGGAAGGGGCTCTTGTAATCTCTCCTGTTGAACCTGTTCCACTTTGTATAAGTTAAAAGTTCACTGGAGCAGGGGGACTAGATTCTGGGTCTCCCACCTCCCTGCTGGATACCATATCCACCAGGCGACTGTTCCCCCCAAACCCCTGGCCTAATGCTTAAGTATTTAGGCACCTAAGTCCCTTTGTAGATCTGGGCCAATGACCTGTAGTATGTGATGGCAGGATGAGCCTCTAAGCTGCATAGACCTCTATCTATGTCTCCTGAAGCCCTTTCATTAAGCAGGGCTGGAATTCACTGACATTACAGACAGATGGAGCAAAGATGGTAGAAGGGGTGGAAGGGAATGACAATATATCAAGTGCTCAGGGGCTGTGATTTGCTACAAGTGGGAAACCTGAAGATGAGCGCTTTATGGGAGTTCCCTGTGGCAGCCCTTGGTCCTGGAAAATGAAAGCCAATGCCATGCTCCAGGTGGAGAGACTGAGATAGAGAGATGAAGAGACTTGATGGAAGCCCAACGGGAAGCCAGTGTCAGAGCTGGGATCCCTGACTCTCTAGCCTGTGCTCAGACAGCCTCACTCATGAGGCATAAATATCATTCATGATACACATTCTCCCCCACTACAAAGGCTCTGAAATCTTAGGACTGTGCTCAGTTATTATACAGGGTTTCATGCAGCATTTTTCAGAACACACTAAATTAAACTGTTAACATACCACTCCAATCCTTCTTCTTGAAAGACCATTTCCACTTCATATCATTTATTAATCTTAGCTGCACTGAATTATTAAACTGAAGTCCTCAATAACCCCCATCAGTAAAAACTCCAGTGTGGCTTTTAGACTCATATTTCTACTTTCTACTGTACTGCATTCTTCATTTTAATTACTGGTTCCCCAGTGTCATATCTTTGCAGGATATTTGTCCTCCTAAGAAAAGGCGGCTCGGGAAATATGTCGCTAGGCGTGACAGTAAGTGTGTTCCCAAAGGACAGGTGCGTGGAAGGATCATATTTTTATCTAGGAGAACCAAAGACACAGCAAAGTAAAGGGAGGAAACGGTTGCTGCTGCTTCTGCTGCAGTTGTGTGACTTAAGACCTTCTTCCTGCATGCTCAGCATCACATGGAGTCTGTGTGGAGAGGATCCTTCTGTGAAGCAAAAGCAGATTTTCCTGTTAGTAAGGGAACAGCAGGGAAATGGCAGGTGATCTACAGGTGGAAAATGTATGGCTCATGATGATGAATAGGTCTCCCCAGCTCGAATGTAAGAGCCTACATGAATTAAACACAATCAAACCCTGAACATTTTCTCCTTCTGTCATTTAGAGCAGTGGTGCTCAACCTTTCCAGATGACTATACACCTTTCAGGTGTCTGATTTGGCCAACTTCTCACCATTGGCATGTCTCAACGGGATTCTGGACGACCAGGTCATGGAGGAGAGAATATCACATATTCAATCCTTGGGCACTCTATGGAGATTGCCAACAAGGGGGGCAGTTAGGACTAGTTATAGTGGGGCCAAGTTTGTGACGTGGACACCTGTCCATAGGAGAACTTGGATTGAGATTCTCCAACTCACTGCACATAGACCAATGAACAGTCATTAGCTGGTAACAAATTTTAGTATCTAGGACTTAGGCTACATTGCAAGTGAAGAGCTTACAAAGTCTCTATATCCCATGACCTGTCCACTTACCATAAGTCACATTTAGAACACATTCTCCTATCTCTTCCTCCCTCAGAGATCATCAGCCCACACAATCATCAGCTCTTTGAATCCACCTCCATCGGTTTGGATCAAGAGTCACACTTTCTGTCTAGTTTCTTTCTTACTTGTGCTCTTTCTATTTCATTACTAGTAAAATCGCTGGGACCAGTAATGACAAATACAGATGCAGTGAAGATTCTAGGGGCCAGATTACATTTTCTGTACGTGATAAGTAAAGTATTACACGACTGCTCTTCTACCCCGCCTAAACTTTTTAATAAGAGGAGACAAATACCAGCTCAGCTGCATGCAACTGACACTGGACAGAGTTTAAAACGTTAACTCATAATGTATATGGCTGTACCAGTGGTTCCACCAAAAATAAATTTCCGGGACCTTTAACTTCAAAAGGATGCTCTTGAAACAACTGACATCCCAAAGGGCTTGTTCATCTAGTTTAAGATGATCTAGTGCTAGCTGGAAATGCAAGAGTGACAGCTTCGGAGACGGAGTTGATCTATCCATCCATCCACCCACAAAGCAGATACGGCACAGGCAGGGGGGAGAGGGGGGCGGCTTTTCCACACCTTGAGCAACTTAAGTTATACCGGAGTAAGCGCTACTGTGTACAAGTTCTATTAATGTGCCTCAGTCCTGACTGAGCCACCTCAAGGGATGAGAAGGAAGTTCAGTGTCTTGCTTATTCAACACATAGCTTCTCTGTTACGATTGTAGACAAACCTACCAATGGAGACAGTTTTTTATTATGTGGACACCTGCTCTCTAGGAGCTGGGCTGAGGCTGAAACATTTTTTCCATTAGCCATATAGTAGTCACTGGATGATAACCACTATTAGTCTTTACTGATCTGGGCTGAATTTGAACCAGGGACCTTGAAGTAAATCCCATTATCAACCCCCTGAGCCATCAGTCCCTTTATGGAGGGCACTAGGTAGTCTGACTAGTTTACTTTGCTCATTCCCCTGTTTGACATTAACATCTGAAGACAGGGACTGTGGCTCTCTATAGAGCCACATAATCCTATTTCCCCCTTCCCCTGACTGTCTATCATAGTATTCCCAGCCCATCACAAGCCAAAAGAGCTTGGGACCTGATCACTGATCTTCCCCACGGGGGGATGGGCAGAAAATTGGAGATTTTGTCCAGCTCAGACTTTGAGCTCATTGCGTGCAGTAACACCGTGAAAAACTAAATGAAACTAAATGACTCCACTGCTCTCAATCTTTTTTACTGGTTTAAAGGAAGATGCATCCAGTCCACTAAGAAGCAAGGGGCCTACAAGATACATAGATTTTAACACTGGATTTCCCCTTTAGTCCCTTGGGTAATAATGTTTCTGGGGAGCAATTTGTGCAGCCTTAAATTTTCTTCTCAACTTGAAACGGTGCAGTAAGAATCCAAATGTTACATACATATGAACAAGAATGATACCTGCAATGACACCTGCTACGGTGAGTTACAAGGGCAATCAATCCTCATGCTTCAGAGCACAAATTAGTGGTCAGGAAAAAATTGCCCTTCCCCACAACCCTTGGAATGTTACCGCAGAATGAGGCAAATTTCCTTTTTATTAGTAATAGGTGGTATCCCTCATTAGCTTTGATAACATTTATTCATATGCTATGAGTAATTATGATTATTTTCCATTATTAATAGCCACTGTTGAACAAGGGGAGCGGAGAAGTTATGTCATTTTCTGAAGCATCTGGAACTACCTGCTGTCGGGAGAGGGGACTAGGTGGATATTTGGTCTGATCTAGTGAGTCATTTCTTTTCTTTCCTTTCCTTAGTTTACATGCCATCACTCTTGTAGTCCACATCTTTCAAACTACACTGATGGGAGCAGAGTTCCTCTGGAGCTCCCACAAGTGGCGCTCTGCTCTTCAGATGGGTTCCTGTTGAACAAAACATGAGGTTCCTTTTGCATCTGAGCAGGTGGAGTGTGTTGCAGCAGCCCAGACCCTACCTGAGCACAAGGACGGTATTTTCATTTCACTTAAATTAATTGTTAGTGGTTTTGCCCCTGCACAGAAAGGAGCTTAGTGAGAAAGTCAAAACAAATCTCAGCCAAATGGGAGGGTGGGGAAACTAGCCCCATAAATTAAGGCAAGCAAGTGTATCCTAGGAACAAGAAAGATCTCATGAAGACAGGGCAAGCCATGTCATGCATAGAAAGCAAATCGTCAGTGTCGGTCCCCCTTCGTGCCATTCCAAGCAAATCTCTATGTGAAGTATTTGTGAGCAAGCTGGAAACAGTGAGACCCTAGAAAAATAATTACGAAATAAACTCTACTCTTTGGTGGTATCTGTCCCAAAGGGAACAAAGTGTCTTTTGTGAAAGACTCCCACCAGAAGCCTTGCAGAGTTTGAACTGCATCCCTGGACTCCACTGGTATGAAACCTAAAGCAAGATCTTATTGTTCCCCTTTGCTTTTACTACTGAACATGGGCTGAAAATCCAAATAGATTAAAGAAAATATGACTAATCAACCACATCTGGGCTGCCCTTTTCCCAGCACATGAATCAACTTTACTATAACTTAAGAAAAATCTATTAGCATTACCAAGAGATGGAATATAAAATGGGGGCAAGGTGAGTAAACATGGTGAACAGATGATCCCCAGACTAGCATCGGACCAATGACATGTTTGCCATATTGGGCTCGAGACTTTTTTCACCCAGCACATACTGGCTAAAGCTGAGATTTTCAAAGGGCTCCTAGGGAAATTAGGCCACCCAAATCCCATTGAAATTCAATGGGATTTGAGTGCCTAGATAACATAGCGCCTTAGACGGAGATTTTCAAAGACCGTACCTTCTTCTGAAGAAGGCAACATGGGCCAGTCACACTGCTTAATGTATCCCTAGAAGGTGCTCAGATACATGGTGAGGGGTGCAATGTAAAAACCAAAATAAATTAGCTTGTCCTTCTATTCATAGCAGGCGGGCCTTATCCCTGCTCAGTCAGTTCCCTGACATCACTTGGGTGTGGGAGGTCACTGGAGGAGCATGCTCCTTCCTACCTTTACCTGTGTTGTAAATTTAAGAGGTAGCAGTTGATGAGGAAATGAAAAATACCTGTAATGTCTCCACTGCAGCCAAACCCGTCTTGTCTCAGCAGGGCCCGTTAGCCGACGATGGGTCCTTGTCATCATATCGCCCGTTTCCTTGGGAAGAAGAGGCAGGAGGGAAAGGATCAGCTCTGTAATCAAATAAAACAGAGATGGGAAAAGAGCTGAGAGCCCACGCAAACAATACACCAATGAATTATTCCCCCTGTGTGACAGATGACCTGCAAAGAAGCCTTCCTCTGGACACAGGGCTGCACCTTGTAACAGGTGTACAAGCTATACACCTGCAAGCTGCATCCACAGGGCTTGATTCTCCTCACACTTACCCCAGTGTAAAATCAGGAGTAACATCACTGAAATCAAAGAAAGGCTGGTGTAACATCGGTGCAATATTAGATTCAAGGCTCATTGTCTTGCATACTCTTGGGAATACAGGTTAGCCAGGTGGTAGCACTAGGTTATCAAATGCCACAGAACCGCCATTTAAAAAAATCATAGGAGAAAATTATATAGAGCATGGAATGACAAATCAGGGCTCAATTTCTGTTCAATTAAAAACAAAAAGGGAGAGGGGGTGCATCCCTATTTTGCTTGCAACAATGCAGCTGGGTTTCTTGAAAAGCTTGGCTGTAGTGCAAAGTCACATAGTCCTGAGGGCCAGGCAGGTGTTTTGATTTATATAGTCTGGCACCCTCTTTTATTAGAAAGTGGGTGGAATTTATAAGATACACTTTCAACCATTCTTCTTAAATACACACTTCCCGAACCACCTCTCCCTGTTAAGTAACTGTTTCCCTCCCAACTCTCACCCCCCTTCTCAGGGCAGGGATATTGAAAAGCAACTCTCTCCAAAGCAGTTTCCCTCCATGAGAATCTTTAATAAAAATGCAGCAGATTGTAAATCATTGAGATAGGGGGCCTGGGCAACAGGAAATTGAGAGAGAGAAAAATACAAAAATCTAAACATGCTGCCAAGACAGCAATCTCTGAAGGAAAATGGTGCTAACATTATTTCCCCCAGTAGTTGAAAGTCACTCGGCAAACTTGAGTTAAGTTCACACCTCATTGCGTGGGCAATGAAATTCTCTAACAGCGCCCCTTACCCCACAAAATCAGCTTAAATATTAGAAGGCCCGCAATTAAAGTCAGAGAGCTGGCAGCTGCCCTCCAATGATTAATGGGTTCACACATCTCCTGATGCTCTGGCTCGACTGTGCACCATGCAATATTGGAGAATTTCACAACCTCACCACCCCCTTTGCTTTCACAGATGCTCAGCCTGGCTTTCCAGTCACTTCTCACTAATGCTGGTAAAATGAAAGCTCAGTTTGTCTGTCTAGGGTCTCTATGCACTGATAACGATCTCTCTCACAGGTAAATGTCCTTAGGAATTGTACTTTGAGTGGTGCACCATAAATGTCTATTACTCTTCTAAACTAATATAAAAACCAAACACAGTAATGAGCAGATTAGACGGAGCTGCCTGCTGACACAAATAGGCAGGAAGAATAGTATCGGCACAGTGGGGGTGAGGGAAATCTTATTTCACTATGAAATCAGCAACACACGACCCAGAAACTAGCATGCACACACCAACCAAGAATTCTGGCTAAATCTATTAATCTCTGTGTACGGCTGAACTAATCTGTCTTCTGCATAAGACATCTGCTCTTGTGGCAATGTGTTGAACTCTGCATCCAGCTGTAAGCAGCCTTCAAGACACATGTATATCTCCCCACTTAGGAAACTCAGGGCTGGTCTATACTAGAAACTTGCAACGGCATAGCTATGTCTCTCAGGCATGTGAAAAATCTACACCCAAGAGATAATAGCTACACTGACATAATCCACAGCATAAACAGCATTAGGTTGCTGGAAGAATTCTTCCATTGACCTAGCTACCACCTCTTGGGAAGGTGGATTACCTATGCCAAAGAGAGAAGTCCTCTTGTTGGCACAGGTCATGTCTACACTGAAGTGCTACAGTAGCACAGCTTTCAGAATAGCAGCCGTGTTAGTCTGTATTCGCAAAAAGAAAAGGAGGACTTGTGGCACCTTAGAGACTAACAAACTAGCACAGCTGTAATTTTTAATTGTAGACATGCCCTCAGGAAAAGGAAAATAGGAACTAGTAGAGGCACGGCAGGCAACAGCAGGGGACATATCTCCAGCTAATCAGGGAGGACAGCACTCGCTTACACCCTTCCCCTTCCATTACATGAGTACTGGCTGCAAAGGGAGCCAATGAGGAATCTTAAAACCAATTCCTAATCCATGCTGAAGAATTCATTTGTTTCTTTTGGTCCTTCTTTTTGTGCTACTGAAAGGTGCTAGAAAGACAGCCCTGAAGACTGAAGCTTTATTTATTCACAGAGCAGGTGGAAGCATAGGCAACAGCAGTGTAAACTTTCCCCCACAATGGGCCCTGCCAGCACGCCTCAACCCTGAGCAGCAGGGAACGTTGCTAGGGAATGAGTAGAGTGAATGTCAGTGTCCATGGTCTACCTGGTCCTTGGTCTCTGCTGATATGGCCAGCAAAGATCAACTAGTGCCATATGTAGTAATGGCTTGTGATATGGTTACTTGTCCGTTGGGACTTGGACTGAGACTGCAGAAAATCATTTCACACAGGTTCAGCAAATAAGCCATCAGATGATCACAACTTTCAGTCATTACCAACCCAGACGAGAAACTGAAATTCTTCAGAGCACACCCCAGAGCACAACACACTAATCAGGGGTTCTGCAAAAAACATTTCCCCAGGGAGAGCAGTTCACCCATTCTGCCTCTGGGGTATCCTTGCTGTCAAGTTGTCCTCAGCACACACGAAAGCTCATCTGATTGGCTCATGTGCCAAAGTCTTGAAAGAGCATTCTTCTTTGTGAGGGGACAAAAGAATGGAGTCCTATTGGCTCATCTTGATTTGCTGAAATCTGTGCTAATAATTAGATATTGACTGCAAGTGAACGTGTATCTGTAAAAGAAGAGAAGCCTGGAAGATAATGATAATACCTTTGCAATTCTGTTGGGCCTTTCATCAGAGGATCTCAACAGACATTAACAAAACCTCACAACAGCCCTATGAGAAAGGCAAGTATCACCATGCTCATTTCAGATAGGAGAAATGAAGCAATGTGAGATTAACAGATTTACCAAAGGTCACAGAACAGGTCAGGGGCAGAGTTTGGAATGGAATCCAGCAAGCTAGACTCCCAATCCCTTGTTCTGGCCATTAGTCCACACTCTCTCATTAAGCTAAAAATTAGCAATTGCTTAAAACCAAGAGACTTCTCAGACCACTCTAAGTGAGCATATGCTATACTGCACTAGCATTGTGTGTAAGCAATTGAAGGTCATGCAGGAATCTACACAGTGCATATAAAACCTCTACTGTGTAAGTGTGTGTACACAGCTGTGTGCAAATTGGTTTCTCTGTTTCCGTGCAACAGGTCATTGCCTCCAACAAAGTGCTCGTTGTACCCTATCATGTTTATGAACTGTACACGTTTGTGTATATATATATATAGGATGGCAATTGCTTGTCCACACACCAGCAGTCTGTACTGCTGCAGAAGCAGGTGTATATAGTGCAGAATAAATCCCTGATTAGAAAACTCACTTTCAGAGTCATACTGTATTTTAAGCAAGCGTTACACGGGTGAGGCCCCTCCCTGATTCTGAGATGATGCTCTTGTTTAGGTTACATTTTTTTGTTTGTTTTAATACTGAGCTTAATATTGTTGGTCATATTTTTAAATGGTTGGCGTAGTTCTCCTGAGCAGCCTGGCCAGAAATGCAGGTGCTTTACTCATAAAAATACTGCATGCTTCACTGTGCAAACAAGCAGCACCAAGGTAACCAACTAAAGAGGGGTGACAGGCTGTCTTCAGTAAATACTTGAGGCTTATCCTGAGAAGTTATGCTAAGCAGTAGCAGAATGGCTCTCTAAAACAGTGGGAATCTCAGGAAGTCATTTCCATTTTGTGAGGCACCCTGAAAGTGTCCCCAGTGTATTCATCTTCCACACAGACTATTTTGCAGCCTATCCATCATTTAAAGGAGATGGGGCGGCGGGATGGTGGGGGAGAACAATCTCCCAGTTTATGCAAGACATCAATAGAGTGATGGCCTCCAGAGAGGCACAGCTGCAGACAACTGCTGGGACAAATGGAGAGGTGGGGAAAAGAACAGTCTGCAACCAAAGGGTGGGACAGTTTCTGAAAAGAGTTGGATGGGCCGGGGAAGGGAAAAAAGGGGCAACCTCAGCAATTAATGGAACTTTTCTTTCAAGGGTTTGCAGGTTGGAAGGAGGAGGGTCCTGGAGTACACGATGCCCTCAGTTAAAGGTGGTTGGGGAAAATCCCCGCACTTTCTTAGTGTCCTGTGAAGTCTGAACGGATGGCCCAACCCCCAAAAGGAGGTGATGGAAGACAGCTCATAACCAGTGATCTCATAAAACTGGCCCCATTAAAGTGTCATATTCAACCATGTGCCCCCCCCAAAATCTACCTGACCTGTTCTATCTGCCTCTGATTAGACCTGGCTGACATTTAGTTAATCTCTTTAATTCCATCAGAGATGTCCCTCTCCTGGGGTGGGTGTTCTTGCAGCTGGAGAGAATAGGAGTTACCTCTTCTCCCTAGCTGGCAGGGCGCTCAGTCCCCAGAGGAAGGGAATGCGCCTCATACTACACCACAGTGATCCCTTCTAGCCAATTTGGAGACAAGCTTCAAACATGGATAATAGAAATGGGGGAGATCTACTTGCTGAAACTAATTCAACCCATTGCCTGTGGAGGATTGCTCTATATTTTTCTTTTCTACTTTTAGGAAGGAGCCAGATCATCCCTATTTTAGGATGGTGTTTGGCATGATATTAAGCTGGGAGGGGAAGTTAGTAAATAGAAGGGGGCAGTATGAACATTTGGAGAGCAGAGGACCTTTTCTTGGGGAGGGGGAAAACAAACCAACAGGCTGGTCAGCCCTATAGAAAAAACAAGTTATCCCACGAAGGTTCAGGCGGCCCAGGTTTCGGTTTGTGTTTTAAATAATCAGGAACACTTTCAGTGCAATCCTGCTGGAGGCAGCAAAAACACAGATGTTTCAGAAGTAGACAGAGAATGTTTCATACAATGGATCCACACTCCAGGGCTCTCAAAAACATTTTACACCATTATACACAACCGGGAGAGCACTCGGAATGATAACACGTGCCAGTCATGAGTATATCACCGGGAAGAACATCTTAGGGGACAAGCCAAGAAAGATCAGACTCCTCAGCTTGCAGAATGGTCTCCCCCTTTGCCAGAGAGTTTCACACTTGTTTGGCAAAATTAAAATTCCGGGATCAGCGAAGACAACATCATCAGGCACTTAATCTCTTCTGTACTCTTTGTTAATAGAATGGTCACTAAATGTCAGTGGAAAAAAAAAATTCCACATCACTAGTTTCTTCTCACTGGGAAGGCAAGTGTTGTATTAAGTCTCAGGCATTATATATTTTCGTTATGCAAATATATATAATATCTACACACATTTCCTGGAAACAAATGGTCACCTAGAATGAAAGTAAAAAGCAGAAATGGGAATTTTCAGTGCTTTCCCCACCTATTTGTATTTATTAGTGTACACTTCTGGGCCCCAAACAGAGATCAGGGCCCCACTGTGCTAGAGAATGCCACTGCCCTGAAGAGCTTACAATTTAAACAGACAAAGAGAAGAAGTGAGCGTGGGGAAGGGGAAACAGAGGGAAAGTAAATTGCCTGAGATCACTGGCAGATCTGGGAACAGAATCCAGGTCGTCTAACTCCCAATCCACTGCTCTAGCCACTGGAATACACTGCCTCTCCTAATTCTTTGCCTTTTTATTTCTAGATATTTTGAACTACAAATTCTCATAAGCGATCTCACAGGCCGGAGAGTTTTCCCCATTGGAGGGAAAGACTCTGAGTGGCTGGCAGTAAGGTGCCAGGTTTTGTTTTCTTAAAATTCATTTGCCCCTAACAGGCAGAGTTACACAGCCCAGACAGGAGATAGGATACGTGTCTACTCAAACTCACTGGTTATCTGGCCAAACCTGCATTTTATTTTATTTTATTTTTTCCCTTTCGATACAGAAAGATGCCAGCTCAATATAAAAGCACACATATACACAACACTGCAGCAAGAGACTAAGATAAAACAGAAAAATTACACTCCAGTCTCTTGGAGTATTAGTTATAACATCACTATTTATTATTAAGGTGCTGGTGGAGTAGGACACACACGTGTAACTATTCTCACCAGACTGTCTGCTCAAATAAGACCTTGAAGTGTCAGACGAGAAAAGTCTGTTCTTGGCTTATAAATAGATCTCATCTCTTTTCTCCCTGCTCTTCCCCTCCAGCCCTTTAAAGCATAGGACCAAACACAAACTCCTTTCACACTTTTGATTCATTCCTGAGAATGCAGATTAGAAGAAGCAGGAAGCAAGGGAGACCTTGGAATACTTTTCACTGCCTGAGGTTTTCCCTTGGAGATCAAGAGAGCAAACATGCAAGATCCTCTGACACAGATGGATGGCTGAGATCTATCTTTCTAAAAGCTGCAGTAACACAACCCTATATGAAGAAAAGGAGTACTTGTGGCACCTTAGAGACTAACCAATTTATTTGAGCATAAGCTTTCGTGAGCTACAGCTCACTTATAAAAAGCCTCACCAATTTGCATAGGTGACTACAGACCCAAACCCTTGGATCTGAGAACAATGAAAAAGCATTCAGTTTTCTTACAAGAAGACTTTTAATAGAAATAGAAGTAAATAGAAGTAAAGAAATCACCTCTGTAAAATCAGGATGGTAGATACCTTACAGGGTAATTAGATTCAAAACATAGAGAACCCCTCTGGGCAAAACCTTAAGTTACAAAAAAGATACACAGACAGAAATAGTTATTCTATTCAGCACAATTCTTTTCTCAGCCATTTAAAGAAATCATAATTAACACGTACCTAGCTAGATTACTTACTAAAAGTTCTAAGACTCCATTCCTGGTCTATCCCCGGCAAAGCAGCATAAAGTGAGCTGTAGCTCACAAAAGCTTATGCTCAAATAAATTGGTTAGTCTCTAAGGTGCCACAAGTACTCCTTTTCTTTTTGCGAATACAGACTAACACGGCTGTTATTCTACAACCCTACATGACATGCAAGTGCCATTTCACCATCCCCCACAGTAAGACATCCTCCACAACAACAGCGCAGCACGTTGTTGGGCTGAGACCTCTCAGGGATTCATGGGATCATGAAAAGTGCTGAGATCGACCACCTTCGGGAGTGAAGTCCTCGATTCATTCACTGAACAGGTACAGCAGCAGTGCAAGCTACCCCCAGCAGTGCCTGTGCTCTCCCACTAGCATGTCCTCGGTCTTATTTTAAGCGGGAACCCCTCTACGGCCCACAGGAGAAGTCAGTCTGCATTCTGTCTTTTGCCTCTCTGCTAAGACTGAGAGTGTGCGGGCTAGTTGTGATGCAGATGAGCTTCCTACTAAGAACAAAAGAAAGACCACTGACTCATTTCATATAGATCACCAGAAAGATGGTCAACACTGATCCTACAATCTCCCTTTGATAAAGGGGGATACAGGCTGCAAGATAAACTCCTTATTTTGACTTGCCACTGCTTTTTGCAACCAAACCTCTTGTTCCCCACCATGTTGGTCCCTTTAGTTGATAAAGTCCAATGCAGCTTGAATCCTGGAGAGATCTTCTCTTTCCCTTGCTTGGTCTATACTAGACTAATGTTTTTTTAAATATCCCACTGCTGCAGTGGTGCGAGCTCTAGTGTAGACAAGGCCTTGAGAGTTGCCAACATTGTCTAGACCTGCTTGGAGCAAGACTGGACATTTAAAAGTAGCAGCAGCTGGTCTACACTAGTACTCTTACTGTTGACACCACCTATGTCGCTGCACCAGAGGGAAATTTAGGTCTAAAAAGCCAGTGTAGACAGCATCTCTGCATGATAACACTATATTTGAGATCAGATGGGACCCCTGCGCTAACAGTTCATAAATCTGTACATCCAGGAAACAGGTATTCTCAGTAGGATCTAAACACTGGCTTGTGCTTCTGCTCCTGGTCCAAAGCAGCCAAAGTCTACTGACAATCTCCTCTCTTAGGATACTGGGAAAAATAAATGGTTTTTGTTTGTTTTATAATTAAGGAGATTTTATAAATTAATGAAGCAGAAAATGGTTTCCCAGTTCCAAGAGCATGTTACCTATCTGCAGACATCACTATGTTTTTAAAGGAAGCAAGTTATTGTTAACGATATTTCACAGCACCAAAACAGCTACATAAAAAGTAAATTATGCATGAACTCTAATGGATTTACGTGGGAGATTTCAGCCTCATGCATGTCTTGGAATTTTCTGATGGAATTTACAGGCCTCCTTCCAATGGATGCTGTGCTCAGAATGTACCCAAGTGGCATTTTTAACATAACAAGGTGGAGCAATGAGAACTCTGCTAATGCAGTAAATGACAAGAGATAATCAGTTACTAATGGATGGACCAGATCATTCTGCTTAGAGAAGAGGAAAAAGATTACTAGGCTTTGAAAAAAAAAAAAAAAAATCAAGCTACTTAAAAGGAAAAACTAAAGCCACCCATATAGGAAACTATTTTTAGCCCTTCTGCGGTTTCTAATGCAACTTGGTGATAAAAGCTAGTAAACTGAATTTATACCTTTCAAAAGGAAAAAAGCTGTATATTTGGTTTTTTTAAGAGGCAGTTAAGCATGGTGATTTTTCTTTTTTAATAATCTAATAAACTAGTTTTAATTTTTGCAGCTTCATTAGTACATTTCTGGCATTGCTGGGTTACCTAGTACCTTTAATAGTTCTTAATAACCAAGACCTAAATCTTTAAGCTTGTGTTACCTAAAACTATTGTCCTACTCTTTCCAGTGCCAAAGGCTGAAGAGAAAGAGAAGAGAAAGACTGCAAGACCTCTATGCCCTGGTCTACACTAGGAGTTGAGGTCAAATTTAGCAGCGTTAAATCGATTTGACCCTGCACCCGTCCACACGACGAAGCCCTTTTTTTTTTTTTGGACTTAAAGGGCTCTTAAAATTGATTTCCTTACTCCACCCCCAACAAGGGGATTAGCGCTGAAATCAGCCTTGCTGGGTCGAATTTGAGGTACTGTGGATGCAATTAGACGGTATTGGCCTCCGGGAGCTATCCCAGAGTGCTCCATTGTGACCGATCTGGACAGCGCTCTCAACGCAGATGCACTGGCCAGGTAGACAGGAAAAGGCCTGCGAACTTTTGAATTTCAATTTCCAGTTTGGCCAGCGTGGCAAGCTGCAGGTGAGTGCAGAGCTCATCAGCAGAGGCGACCATGATGGAGTCCCAGAATTGCAAAAGAGCTCCAGCATGGACCGAACAGGAGGTACGGGATCTGATTGCTGTATGGGGAGAGGAATCCGTGCTATCAGAACTCCGTTCCAGTTTTCGAAATGCCAAAACCTTTGTCAAAATCTCCCAGGGCATGAAGGACAGAGGCCATAACAGGGACCCGAAGTAGTGCCGTGTGAAACTTAAGAAGCTGAGGCAAGCCTACCAGAAAACCAGAGAGGCAAACAGCCACTCCGGGTCAGAGCCCCAAACATGCCGCTTCTATGATGAGCTGCATGCCATTTTAGGGGATTCAGCCACCACTACCCCAGCCATATTGTTTGACTCCTTCAATGGAGATGGAGGCAACACAGAAGCAGGTTTTGGGGATGAGGAAGATGATGATGATGAGGTTGTAGATAGCTCACAGCAAGCAAGCGGAGAAACAGGTTTTCCCGACATCCAGGAACTGTTTCTCACCCTGGACCTGTAGCCAGTACCCCCCGAACCCATCCAAGGCTGCCTCCCGGACCCACCAGGCAGAGAAGGGACCTCTGGTGAGTGTACCTTCTAAAATAGTATACATGGTTTAGAAGCAAGCATGTTTAATGATTAATTTGCCCTGGCATTTGCGGCTCTCCTGGATGTATTCCCAAAGCCTTTGCAAAAGGTTTCTGGGGAGGGCAGCCTTATTCTGTCCACCATGGTAGGACACTTTACCACTCCAGGCCAGTAGCACGTACTCGGGAATCATTGTAGAACAAAGCACTACAGTGTATGTTTGCTGGCATTCAAACAACATCCGTTCTCTATCTCTCTGTGTCATCCTCAGGAGAGTGATATCATTTATGGTCACCTGGTTGAAATAGGGTGCTTTTCTTAAGGGGACATTCAGAGGTACCCGTTCCTGCTGGGCTGTTTGCCTGTGGCTGAACAGAAATGTTCCCTGCTGTTAGCCATGGGGAGGGGGGAGGAATGAGGGGCTAGCCATGTGGTGGGGGGAGGCAAAATGCGACCTTGGAACGAAAACACATGTGCTATGTATGTAATGTTAACAGCAAGGTTAACCATGAAAGAGTGTACCCACTGTTCTATAAAATGTGTCTTTTTAAATATCACTGTCCCTTTTTTTCCCCTCCACCAGCTGCATGTGTTTCAAGGATCACAGGATCTTCTCCTTCCCAGAGGCTAGTGAAGATTCGAAGGCAAAAAAACGCACTCGTGATTAAATGTTCTCTGAGCTCATGCTGTCCTCCCACACAGACGAATGTGCGAACGCAGACAATGTCAGAGTGCAGGAAAGCACAAAATGACCAGGAGGAGAGGTGGCGGGCTGAAGAGAGTAGGTGGCGGGCTGAAGAGGGGCCAAAGCTGAAAGGTGGAGGCAGCGTGATGAGAGGAGGCAGGATACAATGCTGAGGCTGCTGGAGGATCAAACTAATATGCTCCAGCGTATGGTTGAGCTGCAGGAAAGGCAGCTGGAGCACAGACCGCCACTACAGCCCCTGTGTAACCAACCGCCCTCCTCCCCAAGTTCCATAGCCTTCACACCCAGACGCCCAAGAACGTGGTGGGGGGGCCTCTGGCCACCCAGCCACTCCACCCCAGAGGATTGCCCAAGTAACAGAAGGCTGGCATTCAATAAGTTTTAAAGTTTTAAACTTTTGAAGTGCTGTGTGGCCTTGTCCTTCCCTCCTCCACCACCCCTCCTGGTGCTTCTCTCCTCCACCACCCCTCCCGGGCTACCTTGGCAGTTATCCCCCTATTTGTGTGATGAATTAATAAAGAATGCATGAATGTGAAGCAACAATGACTTTATTGCCTCTGCAAGCAGTGATCGAAGGGAAGAGGGGAGGGTGGTTAGCTTTCAGGGAAGTAGAGTGAGCCAAGGGGCGGTGATGTTGGTGAAATGTCCCTTGTGATCCACCAGTGCTTGCAGCACTATTGAAAAGTACCCCTTGTGGTTTATGTACTCGCTGGCTTGGTGCTCCGGTGTCAAGACAGGGATATGGGTTCCGTCTATGGCCCACCACAGTTAAAGAATCCCATTGCAGCAAAGCCATCCACTATGACCTGCACATTTCCCAGGATCATTACCCTTGATATCAGCAGATCTTTGATTGCGTGGGCTACTTGCATCAGAGCAGCCCACACAGTAGATTTGCCCACTCCAAATTGATTCCCGACTGACCGGTAGCTATCTGGCTTTGCAAGCTTCCACAGGGCTATTGCCACTCGCTTCTCAACTGTGAGGGCTGCTCTCATCTTGATATTCATGCACTTCAGGGCAGGGGAAAGCAAGTCACAAAGTTCCATGAAAGTGCCCTTACGCATGCGAAAGTTTCGCAGCCACTGGGAATCATCCCAGACCTGCAACACTATGCGGTCTCACCAGTCTGTGCTTGTTTCCCGAGCCCAGAATCGGCGTTCCACCACATGAGCCTGCCCCATTAGCACCATGATGCCCACGTTGCCAGGGCCCGTGCTTTGAGAGAAGTCTGTGTCCATGTCCTCATCACTCTCGTCACCGCGCTGATGTCGCCTACTCGCCCGGTTTCACTTTGCCAGGTTCTGGTGCTGCATATACTGCTGGATAATGCGCGTGGTGTTTAATGTGCTCCTAATTGCCAAAGTGATCTGAGCGGGCTCCATGCTTGCCGTGGTATGGCATCTGCACAGAAAAAAGGCGCGGAACGATTGTCTGCCGTTGCTCTGATGGAGGGAGGGGCGACTGACAACATGGCTTACAGGGTTGGCTTACAGGGAATTAAAATCAACAAAGGGGGTGGCTTTACATCAAGGAGAAACAAAAACTGTCACACAGAATGGCCCCCTCAAGGACTGAACTCAAAACCTGGGTTTAGGAGGCCAATGCTCAACCCACTGAGCTATCCGTCCCTCTAGTATTTCAGGTAGGACTTCACGGAGGGGGGAGCAAATGAATACAAAACAAATTTGGTCTATTTCTTGTTTTGATCCACTCCATCTATCTTTTAGATCTTTGGCTGGCAGCAGATGGTGCAGAAGGACTGCAAGCCATCCACATGTCCTGGCTGCTCAGTAGAAGATGGTGCAATAGGACTGCTAGCCATCCACATCTCCTGCCTGCTCACCATAAGATGGTATAATAGGACTGCCTGCAGGACTAGAGAATGACCTGGTCGAGTCACTCCTAATTTAGTCCCTGCACCCATATCTGCCCAGGTGCTCCTGACCGACCTTACCGAGGCGGCCAGGAGCACCTCGGACATGATGAGGATGGTTTTCAGGCCTATTGTACCGTCTGCTGCCACAAGGCAATGGGTTGCTGCTGCTGTGTAGCAATGCAGTACCGCGTCTGCCAGCACCCAGGAGACATACAGTGACAGTGAGCTGAGTGGGCTCCATGCTTGCTGTGGTATGGCGTCTGCACAGGTAACTCAGGAAAAAAGGCGTGAAACGATTGTCTGCCGTTGCTTTCACAGAGGGAGGGAGGGAGGGCCTGATGACATGTACCCAGAACCATCTGCGACAATGCTTTTTGCCCCATCAGGCATTGGGATCTCAACCCAGAATTCCAATGGGCAGCGGAGACTGCGGGAACTGTGGGATAGCTACCCACAGTGCAACACTCCAGAAGTCGATGCTAGCCTTGGTACTGTGGAAGCACTCCGCCGAGTTAAAGTGCTTAGAGCATTTTGTGTGGGGACACAATCGTTTTTATATAGTCGATTTCTGAAAAAACAACTACTATAAATTCAACCTAATTTCGCAGTGTAGACATACCCTATGGACACTCATGCTTTCTTTCCTCTTTCTCCTCAGACACAATGATCCAAGCCTCAGAAATTAATTTTGCCTTCACTGGTATGATATTTCTTGTGTTGATGATGTCAGTCAGCTATCTATTAAGAACACTGAAAGAAAATAATGCAGTAGACTGGTTATTAAGCAATCTTAGGCATGATAGCTCTGAGAACTAGATCGGGGACACGGTAAGAATGCTGTTCTATTATGTAGTATAGACAGGACTCAGCTTTTAAACCTTCTATTTGAACTCTGCAAACGCCATGGTCATCTCAGTGTGGGGACAGTTAACATTCTGATAGCAATACAGAGCATTGCTGTTGTAATGGGGTCTCCTCACACTGCTAAAGGTGTAGTGCAGACATTGCTAGAGCAACAAAATGGTCTCGGATGAAATCCCAGCTTTACTGAAGTCAACAGGAGTTTTGCCATTTACTTCAGTAGAGCCAAGATTTCACCCCAACTGTTATGCCAAGGGAAACTATTTCTTGGGTTGAGGATGGGACAGCATAGAATAAAGCTGTGGCTGAACAAGTCTGCTAACCACTGTCCAGTTATTGCCATTCACTGCTCTGGGCTTGCAGAGAAAAAAGAGCTTTTTAAAATTTCATCTGCTTTTCTCACTCTACTCCCAGATTTTCCTTTGTTTTTATCATTGAAAGAAACAATATAGAGCTGGCTTTACTGGTTAGAGGGGTACTAGAATCCTTTCCCTGCCAATAGGCATCAAGTACAGTTTTCAAAAGCATCCAAATACCAATGTAACAAATGGCTCCTTCCCCCTCTCCTACTTGTATATTTCAACATATTCCCTTAGGGATCTGGGAATCTTCACATCACAGCGTAGATTACAGATCTTAAGGAAAATAATATGTCATCCACACCAAGTACACTCTTTCAATACTTACACAACTCTCTTACAAGAAATGTTGGCATTTCACAACCAGGGAAAGCACGCATTCATCACTCAGGACTATGTACTTGTCAGGCTACAACGCAGTGGCATTTTTAGCTACCAATGTGTGAAGAAAAGCATCTGCAAAGTTTAATTGTAAAATGTGCATTTTCCCCGCCTCTCAAGCGTCAAACTCAAAACTGTCAAATGGATTTGTAAGGAAGCTTTCCCCAAACCAAACTGACTTCTAAACTGAGCTGAAGCATGACAAGCTTTACCTCAAACTGAAGATGGGGAGGAGTGTCCAAGAGACTGAAAATAGGGATCAAGGATGGAAAGGCCACCACCACCTAAACTTCATTGTTGTTATCTAGGAGAACCAAACATTTAAGCTAGATTAATGTTCACAGTTCCACTAGCTGCACCCTCTCTCCACATATATCTCCAGCACCGATGCCTGCCTCTCAGGACAGTGCATCATTTCACTGTACTGTAGATGTCAAACTAGTTTGAATTCAACCTTGCTCCCTAACAAAATTGACCTGCAAGAGCCAGCTGACAGGCAGTCATTTCATTGCCTCATGAAAGATGGCCCTATTCTGTGCCATTCATGTCCAATTTCTCACAAAAAGTAAAATGTGCTTCTCTAAATTCTGTGTTCAACATTTTGAAATGCTGTATCAGGGAGAACAAAGCCTGGAGGAAGAAAGAATGATTATCGCAAAGAATGCTGATATCTCTATACATGTCCAGCAATTTAAGGGAAGGATATAAGACGTAGCCAATTAGCCAGATACTGGAATTTATGTGGTTTTTGGGAACCTGGTGATTCCCAGCATATAAATGCGACTGAACTGTGTTTCTGAACCTTGCTTCAACAGATAGATTTCCACAGTGGTAGAGGTTAGAGTGTAAGACCTTAGCCTCACAGTGTTAGCCAGAGCCAGGTCAAACACCATTCTTCCCAGAAAGGGGCAAAAGTTGAAGGAATAATTCATAATGGATAATCACAAAGTCCTCATTTTCTGCTCTTAAAACTAAAGGGGTTTTTCTTGAATTTGTTGTTGAATCCTGTTTGCCAAATAATTTGCGAAAATATTATCCGTTCCTCAGGAAAGTTCCCATGCCATATAATAAGAAGAGAGGAGTAGACAGGATGACTCCCATCTCCCAATTAACACAGGGGATCGTGAGCCTTTGACTCACCCTCAGTTATCTCCTTCCCCCATAAAATCCGAACTCTGGATAGCTGTGAAACCTCATGATGTGAGCCACATCAAAAAGACAATATACCACAGAAAGAGGGGTGAGGGAGTGAAAACAAGATTAGCAATTATTACACAAAGCTAGGTGAACTCCTCAAAGATTGCCATCCATCCTAAGCTAGAGAAGCACCTGACTGTCCCTGCACAAATGTCTCCTCAGGACCTCCAACAGATCCACTTATTCAGAAGGGCTGAGATCTTCCACTTGTCAGACGTTCTTTTGTTCATGGCTTATCAAAAGATACGTCCAATATGAAGGTTGTAAGAAATCCAATACAGTTACCATCTCAGGTTAGAATATACTTGCACATTCATTTCACTGGGGAAATAGGGCAAATGCCCTGCTTACTCTAAACCTCACCCCACCTCAGGATCCCAGAGTGCAGTATAAAAAGTGGATCAAATTGCTCTCTCAGATACACCAATAAAATGAGCTCCTGACCTATACTGGTATAACTGAGTACAATTAGGGACTGCTTCATCCAGTCCTGATCTGCAGTCACCTCTGGAAAGAAATATAGCAGCTATTAAACTAGAGACAAAGGTAGATTCCCCCTCTTATCTTTAGGCCTTCTAACCTATTTCAGTTTTCACACTACTGAACCACTTTCAGGAGGTTGATTTGTCTTGCAGACCCCAGCTTTTACCTCACTTAAAAACCACTTGCTTACAAAATCTGACATAATGCAAAAGTGGCACAGCACATTATTACTGAAAAATCACAGAAGAAGTAAAGCTGAACATATGACAGTCTGACCTGCACTAATTACTCAGTTCTCTCCACCTCGCCAAGTACGCACTCAGTGGCTATTTTCCCAGTACTGCACATGCTCACATAAACCCAAGCAGTGCCTCAAAGGTATGTAGCATATTTTGGCTATGTCTTGCTCATTAAATCATTAAGTGTGTGTGAGACTGCATGTATGCCCATGACATCGGGGCTAGGATAAAGAACAACCTCCAGCCCTCTTCCTAATCTCCCAGTAAGTAAAAGAGAATTCACACTGGCACTGCAGCCCCAAGACCCCCATTTCAAGGCATATCTGAAGCATAGGCGGACCTTTGCTGGAATCAGCTCCCCCTACAGAAAGCCCTGGTCCAGGGGGTGTTCTCTGGCAGGCCCATGCTTTGGCAATTTTGCACCCTGCAAGGGGCCATAGGGGTCATTGCTACAGTGCCACGAGTTAGGACAGCTCTCACAGCTGCACTACTCTGCGCTGTACCAGCCCCTTCACCCTTGAATAGAAGAGGTGCTAGCTGCTTCTTCTCTGCCCTTACACAGGGATGAATCGGGCTCATTATCTTGCACTTCTACAAAAGCAAAGGGTTCTTTTTGCAGGTCACAATGAGAGGCAAACCACAAGGTCACTTCTGGCAACAAGCAAGGGTGACAAATTGAACTCACACTAGGGAATCTCTTTCTAGTTTCAGGCAGCCATTAAAACACACTTAAGAAAATCATGAAGGTAGGCTGGGGGAATGATCTAGACACAAATGAAAGACAGTCCTCCACTCTCCCTTTTAATAAAAGAGAGCCTTCTTCCTTGACTCTTCACTAATGAGAGCAATGCTACTCTCAAGAGAGAAAAAAAGACAGGTCATTGAGCCATCTGGAAGGATTTCAGAACTTGAGTACTTTACATCTGGGACCATAAATAAAAATGGATTTTCCATTTCTGGATCATGCAATCAAACTACATGAACAGCTACCGTTGCATGCAAAAACGGAACAATGAATCGGATTTAATAGCCAACTATTTACTTCACATTTTTAATAATGATTGGTCAAGACTGAATTGTGGGTGCAAACATTAGGAGTTAGGTGACTAAATACCAGTGTGTGCCTGCAAGTCATGGAGGAAAAACAACTTTCTACCATCAGTGAACTGAAAATGCAATAAAAATAGGGCCACAATCAATTGCGGGCACACAACTGACCCAGAGTAGCTCAGGCCCACTTCCTGTAACTCAAGTGTCAATACATGGAATTTCTAGTGCAGTTGTCAGCATGGCATACTATAGCAGAGAGCCATTTAGCACAGCTAGTAGGATTCAGCTATACCACTTGAGAGAAAAATACCCACTCCAGAGACAGAGACAGCAACAGTCAAGTTTCTCACCTGGTTGCTTAGAAACATGAGCCTGCTGTTATACTGGCTAAATCCTAATGTTTACTCAAGCAAAAAATTCCTGTTGACTTCAATGGGATTTTTTCCCCAACTACGTACTAAGTAAGGACTTCAGGAATTGCTCTTCAGTTATTCTGCACTTAGATCTTAGCTCTAATTCCCCAAAGCCTTTTGTAATTAATACTGTTCTGTTATCTAAGGCCACGTCTACAGTACAGAGCTTACAGCGGCAGAGAGCTGCTCTGCTGTAAGATCTCAGATGTAGCCGCTCTATGCTGATGGGAGAGCGCTCTCTCAACGACGTAATTAAGCCACCCACAACGATCGGCGGGAGCTATGTTGGCGGCTACATCAGCGTTTCTGTCGGCGTAGCTTATGTTGCTCAAGGGGTGTTTCTTTCACACCCCGGAGAGATGCAAGTTATACCGAAAAAAGTGCTAGTGTAGATCTAGCCTAAGGCTGCAATTTTTAAAGCCGCCTGGGGATTCGAACATTCATTTCCCACTATTTCCATAGGAATTAGGTATCCAAATCCCTTAGACCTAAACATCTTTTCCCACATCCTCTTAACCACAAAATAGCTAGCCTTTCTTAATATACCTAGCTACTGAATGAGGCTCTGGATCACTGGTACTTTTAATTGGAGAAGTGGGGATCCTCCATAGATTGCTTCCTTCCCACCTCTGTTCCAAAGCAGAGACACTGTAAAGAATCAAAACCTTACTTCTGCACAAGTGGGAACAAACTTTTGCTCTTGAAACCTGAAAACAGCCCCAGCCCTAGTCTTGTGTAACAAGCACACTAACTGGCCAGAGAAGATGTCCATTAAGACAATGTGCCAGTTAATAGAATATTTTAAATTAAAAAGGCAAGGGAGGTTAGGTGGTGGTGATGGAAAATACAGCTTGAAATTAAAAGGGACTAACAGATATAAAAATATGAGGACTTTAAGATTACGCAAAGCTCAGATCACATCTCTAGCCACATCTCTGCGTGTTTTGGAGTGGGGGAACACTTCTTTAAAAGTCATGTGACATCTTTAATAGGCTATTCACATCTTTATCATTTGTTTCTAGTCTTGGAGGTTGTCTCTTTCGAGTGATTTCACAGAGCTGCCAGATCTCACTCCAACTTGCTGACGCATCTATCAAACCTAGGCCTGTCTCTGGGAATGAAGCAGTATGCCCCCAGTTCTCTAGCAGTCAGATCTCTTTTTGCTGGCTCAGCTGATTTGAACAAAGCCAGAGCGGCAAGGGAAGCAGAGAAATTACACAGTAGGTAGAACAGGACTGTGCTCTGAATGCAGGGTTTTGGTTCTTGTTTTCTGCACTCCCATAAAAAGCATTACTGATTATGGTTGGCCATACCACATATCATATACTGCTTCAATCGATCATTGGACAGCCCCTGGATCAAACAGCTTTGACTCTATGAAGATTTGGACAACAGGGTGGCATGTAAACAGTTCCTGACAGAATTACCATTACTCTATATTTAGTAACACTGCCTATCTCAGGCATTTCTAATCACTGTAGTGTAGCAGTTCTCCAGCATTCACACAGTGCAGACATCTTACTAGAGAAATTAAGTCAGGAACACATCCCCTGCATTTTATGAACTCCTGGGCTGCTTCTCATTGACAACTATAATTGCTGAAGATTCTACAGCGATTTCTTATATTAAAACACTCTAGGGAAACATTTAATGTATATTTAACCTCTTTTAATGCAGTTTAGCACCTGGAAACAAGGAGGGGCCAGAACCATGTAACCAGCCAGCTTTCCGCAGGCCTGCAAAGCACAGGTGAAGAACATCTTCCATTGCATCTAGGCATCACTGGTAATGCCAATAATAACCACTACAGGCTCATGTGCCCATGTTCCCTTTTACTATTAGGATTGAGTGAAACTCAGAGGTTTCCATTCGTGACAACCTTCTTTCCCATTCCAAAAAGAAAAGGAGTACTTGTGGCACCTTAGTCTCTACCACAAGGTGCCACAAGTACTCCTTTTCTTTTTGCGAATACAGACTAACACGGCTGTTACTCTGTTTCCCATTCCAATTTACTTTGGGTTTGCATCCCCCTGAGTGTTGCTTTGAGTTGAATCTTCAGATAGTTCATAGAATCATAGAATATCAGGGTTGGAAGGGACCCCAGAAGGTCATCTAGTCCAACCCCCTGCTCAAAGCAGGACCAATTCCCAGTTAAATCATCCCAGCCAGGGCTTTGTCAAGCCTGACCTTAAAAACCTCTAAGGAAGGAGATTCTACCACCTCCCTAGGTAACGCATTCCAGTGTTTCACCACCCTCTTAGTGAAAAAGTTTTTCCTAATATCCAATCTAAACCTCCCCCACTGCAACTTGAGACCATTACTCCTCGTTCTGTCATCTGCTACCATTGAGAACAGTCTAGAGCCATCCTCTTTGGAACCCCCTTTCAGGTAGTTGAAAGCAGCTATCAAATCCCCCCTCATTCTTCTCTTCTGCAGGCTAAACAATCCCAGCTCCCTCAGCCTCTCCTCATAACTCATGTGTTCCAGTCCCCTAATCATTTTTGTTGCCCTTCGCTGGACTCTCTCCAATTTATCCACATCCTTCTTGAAGTGTGGGGCCCAAAACTGGACACAGTACTCCAGATGAGGCCTCACCAATGTCGAATAGAGGGGAATAGTTCCAAAAATTCAGGGCAAAACTCCTTATATGTTGTCTGGTTTGGGGCTGAAATCAACTTCTTTAATAAAATCAACAAGTTTCACACTGCCACTATAAATTGGCACAGATTCTCCTGAAACTCAGCCTACACTGGTTTGACGGGCTGCTGATCACCTGTGAACCCACCACTGAACCAGGTCTGAATTTCAGAACAGGCAGGAAATCAAAAGCCTCATGCCATGACATGAATGGAGTTGGAGGTGTGTGGCACTTTGCAGAATCAGGCCCCTGATTTCAAATCAGTGGGGTATGAGGACCTAGCACCTTGCGGGATCATGTCCGAGAATCCTACCACTTTACAGAACAGATATTGGTTGGGGGTTTTGAGTTTCATGTGGAAAAAAGACTAACCCTTTCCCCTCATTTCTAATAAACTACAGATAAATGTGCCTGGAAATCATGGTCCTCACACTTAGCTACAGCTGGAGCTGTGTGGAAGTCAGCAGAGATTAATTTGGTCAGAAGCATTAAAGCAACACACACATACTTCTGATGAAGTGGGCCTAGCTACTGAATGCTTCCACTCATTGCTACAGCCATGAAACAGCAGGTGTTAGTTGTTAAAAGTCTCCAGCTGAAAAACAACCAAGAACAATGGCTCTAAGAGGAGCCCTTTCCCTTCATTTAAGATTTAACCAATGCTCTGCCTACTGTTCACAATTCAGAGTTCTCTCTCGTATGTTCACACGAACACACAAGTCAGATTTTCCCTTGTGTATAAGAGGGTCCAAAGATTACACTACATTAAAGTGAGTAGAACTCATGGGACATGGGCCTTTATTAGATGAAATGCTCTGGATTATGCATTGCAAGACGTGAGAGTGTTCCAAGGATTGCTGAGAGGACCCAATTCAGTATTTTCTACTCTTGGGTTTTGGGCCCAACCCTTCGCTTTACAGCCTTCCTGGCCCTCTATCTCCCAAGCATCTCCAAAAATTGAACCAACTGCTTCTAGATTTAAATGTTCTGTTCTATCTCCTGATTTAATGCTTAGGACACTAGTTAGAGCCCAACAGTGGGATCAGGTGAAGTACCAGACATTTTGTTTGTGCTTGTATCCCATATATATTTAACTTATGACGTTGGGGACAATAACTTCTTAACGGATGCAACCCCAAGAAATACATCGCTCCAGAATGCAATACAAGCGTATCATGCCTGGAAGTCGTGCCCAATTGGTGGGGATGTGGGGAAGCTGTATCTAGGATTCCTGTTTTCAGGTCTGCATATGGAGCTATACAATGAGAGACTAGAGGAGAGAGAGAAGGGCTAGATGGACTGAGCACAGGGCTGAGGGCCAGGAGCTTCCAAATTCTAATCCCAGCTATTACTGACTCAGTCTATCACTCAGTCTCTCTCTGTGCTTCGGTTTCTCTACCTTTAAAATGGGGATAATATCAAACTCTCAGTTGGAGATATAGGTAATCCAGAGGTCCAATCCTGTGCAGAACATTTCCTGGCTGGTTTCTAGTGCTGTCGACTCCTGCTGAAATCACTGGGACTTCCCAGCTGATGCTTAACACTCAGAAGATTGGGCTTAAAAGGGTCAAGAAATATTTAGTGCTTCTACACATGCACCCAGCCCTACAAGCTTTTGTTCTTTAATGGGACTCATCCAGTGCAGCTCAGCTCCCACATTAAGAATGTTACAAAGAGCCCAAATGCCTCATCTCAGCATTCTGTGTCCTTTGTTCTTGGGCCTACATGAGTGCTTAGCTTCGCTGGTCCCCTGTTCTGCTCTCCTCTGTTTCCCTTCCTCCACACACTACATTTCATACCAGCATTTATAGGTCTATACTTTTTGAACTCCAAACATCTGCCACCAAATTATTTCTCTCTCTTGGTTCATTGAGCAGAGATTCTGCATCACTGAACTAGAGAGTTTATCCACTGACAACAGGCTTGTCATCTCAGTGCCAGCCTCTCTCAGCTAAAGCCTGCACATGTGAGGGGAAAGACACACAGCATTCAGCAAAGGAGCCAGGAATGCTTCTTATGATAAATTAAGAGGATTTCCCTCCTCTTCACCTGAACTGAAAAACTTAAGACAGATATTTGATATAGTACATGGCCCATTAAACTGAGCCAACTGCTAAATCACAGCGGAACACCTATAGCACGAACACTGATGTGCAAGTTGCACATGCAACAAATTGGATAGGGTATACGCTGTCACAAGGAATAATCAATCAATCAATCTAGAATGTCTGGTCACTCATTTTGAGCCAGGTGGAAGCTTTCTGACTAAGCGGTATACAAACCTGACATCCAAACACACTTAACCCTTGCTCTCTTGGTAGAGTAATGGACATGCAGGTAATGCTTTTAAGTGTCCATTTACCAACACAAATTACAGCTAAACAATCCAAAGTGCCGGTGACATCCACATAAATGCAAAATAAATTTATTATGATGAGCGCTATTACAATGAACAGCAAATGCATTCAAAATGGCAGGACATTTAAAAAGCAATGTGTTGCTGGAGTTCATATCAATAAAAGTGATAGAGGACATGGGTGTAACACATAAATTAAAGGGAGAATTGCATAATGGCGAACTGCCATTTCAAAGGCTCTAAGGAGATACAAGTGCACATGCTCTTAACACTTTCCTGTAAAAGGATTGCTGCTGTTCCCTAATACTGGTCTTTTTCCATCTCTATCTGAGCTGATTTGGTCTTCTAGAGAGCCTCTTCTCTGGCCACTGCAGGTTATCGACTACAGTACATTTACTAGTACATAGTATATTTACTACAGTACATTTACTAGTGCTTTAGCCCAGCGCTTCTCAACCAGTGGTACACGTACCCCTGGGGATAATCAGAGCTCTTCCAAGAGATACATGAACTCATCTAGATGTTTGCCTAGTTTTACAACAGGCTACAGAAAAAGCACTAGCGAAGTCAGTACAAACTAAAATTTCGTTCAGTCAATGACTTGTTTATACTGCTCTACATACTATACACTGAAATGGAAGTATAATATTTATATTCCAATTGATTTATTTTATATTTATATGGTTACAAATAAGAAAGTAAGCTTTTTTTCCCCAGTAATAGTGTGCTGTGACTTTTGTAAAAAAAGGTAGTTTGTAAGTGAGGTGAAACTTGGGGGTACACAAGACAAATCAGACTCCTGAAAGGGGTATAATAGATTGGAAAGGTCGAGTGTCACTGCTTTAGCCAACTTAGTTTCAGGTTCCTGAAGAGGACCTTTTACAACTTCCCTTAGGGAACTACTCCACAGTCTGTCAAAACTGCTGGGTAGAAAAAAATATATATCCTGATATTCAGCCTAAATTTACCTTCTTAATTTGTTCAAAAACCAGGACAAAAATTGGGTCTTGTACAAACCATTTACATCTCAATTCCAGTGTTGCACTAGATTAGTAAACAGAAAGTCAAGATATTTATCGGAGGTAGGCGAGCGGCACCGGAGTGAGGCCTTGGCTGAAATGTAGCTCAGAGAGCATGCAAACCTAACCCTAAACTTCCCTCGATGGGCATCTCTTCAGTTGAGCACTGATGTACATCAGCAAGGCACAGAGGGTGTGAAACTTGCACTACTGCACCTTTGATTTTCACCAGCACTAAAGTTACTTTAAAATCAAAATAAAAACCTGAAAGTGAGCAATTGCTATGGCTTCCCCCGGCAGAAATGTGAGAGATGTATGGCTTTGAGAATCTGTGTGTTTATTTCACATACCATTTGGGTGTCCCAGAGGCAGACCCCACTATCTTAGGCTATTCACCAAGAAATGGCAAAATGAAAAGCCCAAAACATTCAGTTTTTGTCTGTAATGAAGAAAGAAATGAGCACTGTCCAGAATCACCATCTTTGGTTCTGTGTCAGCTGCCTGCCCCCCAGCTCCCTCCCATGCTGTGGGCAGAAACAAGTTTGTCAGCCATCCAGCCCACAGAGTGGAATGCAGACAAATATTTTAATCACAATTTCTTCAGCAACATGCAATTTTGTCCAAATCATTCTGCCAGAAAATGTTTTGTTCAAGTTTATGCACTTCCCTCCCTCCCTTGAATCAAAGATACAAGAAAACACAAAGACCCCCCCACTCCTACACAACAAATGGCTATGCACTCCCAGTCTAAGCAGGGAAATACAGCCCACTGACAGAACATTCAACCACTGAAGTAAATGGATGCAATGCCACTGGAATCAGTGGGGTTTCAGTGCTTACAAACTCTAGCATTGATTTTAGTCCATTGATTTTTTACCACAAGGAACATGCAGTCACCCTTTCTGTGAATCTCCTCAAGTTTGCAAGAGAGCAAGATCCACAATAAGGTTTAGGAGGCTTGCTGGACCTCATTTTTGTGGCTTTAGGTAGAAAACTTCTGGTTTTAACACTGACAAAAATCTCACTAGTGTTATCTACTTACATTTTAAGATCTTGCTCTGCATAGAAAAAGCTAGAAAGACTTTTTTGTTTTTTAAATGAAAGCTTAGCTTATAACACTGGCAATTTTATTTGAAAATTTAACTAAATAATTTGGTCCTAGGCACTAGGGGAAATTTTCAAGAGCTTCTAAGGACTTGTCTACACCAACATTTAGTTGTGGCAAGCTGGGGGTGTGAATCTACCTTGCATTAGGCTGCCAGGGACTAACTTTCCATGTGGACCATACTGACACAGACCAACAGTTAACACGCTTTGATCTAGTCTGCTTTGAAATGGAACTACGTCAACATAAACTAACAAACTGTTAATGTGCACCAACAGGGTCCACAGGGATGGCTAGTCCACGGGAGGCTACTGAGAGGTAGAGTCATATCCCAGTTTGCCACAAACTAAATATTTATGTATAGGGTGACCAGATGTCCTGATTTTATAGGGACAGTCCTGATATTTGGGACTTTTTTTTAATATGGGCTCCTATTACCCCCTACCCAGCCTGATTTTTCACACTTGGTCACCCTATTTATATATAAAAGCTCTAAGTGATTAAGGCCCAACTTTTTAATGGTATTTAGGCACTGCTCCACTCAGAGTTGCAACACCCAGCTAACTTAAGTTCCTCAGAGCTGAAGTCACTTTTGAAAATGAACTTAGGCTCTTAAGTCACTTAGGTGTGCCTGAAATTTTTACTTTCAATCTCAGTGAAGAGCCATTGCGTAAGATCCCTCTCTTTCCAAAGGTTTGCTATTGCTGCAGAGAACTAACGCGTATAAGAAGACATATTGAACAGCTCGTCTTTCAGGGTCACAAGCATGTTCTGCCCGATTCACTTCAAAACATTTTTGTAGAAAAATTTCACTACTGATTTTGAAACCAATACATCTGTGGATTTTAGAGAGGGAACCAAAAATCTTACCGTGGAAACTCAGTTGTAACCTTCAGAGGGACCACTGTTGCTTAATATTGCCAACAATTGCTATTGTAGAATTTATCCAAACCAAGGTGTTGACGTTTTTTGGAAGCCAGCAGGCAAGCAAGGATCAGCTCAGAACAACTCAGCCTATCTCACACTTTTAATACCTCCTCATGCCCAGCTCCCTGCTAGTATCCCAATGGATTAGGAGAATCTGAAACTAATTGACCTTCAGCTCAGCCTGGACACAGAGGGGTAACCTCAGTCTCACTAAGAAATGCCATAGGATTCCAACTCAGCCTATATTGCAGAATTCTAGCTTTGGAACTCTCAACGTCCGTGCATCAGCTTTTGGAGGCCGAGACAGAATTCTAAGAAGCTGCGGCATCTTTGAGAGATACATTTCTCTTTTCCTTCAAAAGCACTCTCTTTCCTAGCACCATCCTCATTACTCAGGGAAAATGGAGTGAATTAACAGCAGCCAACAGAATAGAAGCACAAAGTGCCTGGGCTGTACCACAGGCAAACTGGAGGGCTGGATATAGCAGTAAAGCCTTTTATGCTTTTGGGCCAAGTAGGCATCCTATAGCAAGCATCCTTCAGTCCTGAGAGATCATGAGTACATGCCCCTGAGAGGTAAAGAATTTACTCAATTGGTTTTATGGCTGCCGCAGCTGCGCCTGAAGAGACCCACTTGAGAGAGATAATCTCTGCTGCATTCCTGAGCAGGTTGGGCCAAACTGCTAAAGAAAATATATTCAAAAGCAAAGACCGACACACCAAAATAAATCAGGGCTGGGAGTTTTGCTATGGACTTCAGTTGGATGCAAAGTTAGGTTGGCAAAGAGTGCTTTAAAAAATCCCACCCTCAAAATGAAGGTCCCTCTTACGGTCTTATGGCACATTCATCACCATGATAAACAAGTACCTATTTACCCTACATTTCCCCTTATGGTCCATCTAATTTTAAAGAGAAAGCAAAGAAATGAAACATTCTTGGCCAAGCTACAGCCATCCAAATGGCTGCCTCATTTCATACCCTTACGATGCCATTTGTCACGACAGTGATCCCCTTATTTCGTCACATATGAATAGACAGTAAAACCCCATTATTACTTTTGTTTAGCAATGACCACAAGTGACCGGCAACATACAAGACTCAAAAAGACAGACAGCCACCTCCTAAAAAGGACCAAAATGGAGAGGGCAAGAGACACTGTGAAAGCCGAAAGAGGGCGTACCTTTAAGGAGGAGACGGGAGCTGAGGTGCTTGGGCCCAATCAATCCATGGCCTAACTACAGGCAGGGGGAAATTAGTGCTAGCTCTGTTGGTGGACTTCTTTAAAGTATTCACCTTTCCCTTAGGAATTAGGCCCAGTCCACCAAGCTACCTCAGATGCTACCACACAGCTATCATCTGGTAACAACTTTTTATCACTATCAGTCTAGTTGGATCTGATCAGGCTGGATTGGAACAGCTGACTGAGAAGAACAGCTGCTTAATTAAGTCTTCAGATCAAGACTGGGAGGCTTTCTGGAAGAGGTGCTTTAATCAAACCAGTTACTGGGCTCAGTACAGGAGTAACTGAAATGCTATAGCCTGTATTACACAGGAGGGCAGACTAGATGATCCAGTGGTCCCTTCTGACCTTTAATCTATGTATTGCCCATTGTCAAACCCATGCATTTCCCCCAATTAATTTTTTTCTTACTGCAATCCCACATGGCCACTACACACTTTTTACTTTAAGGCAATTTTGCCCTACACACACAAGCAGAGTTAGCTGGTAATAATATTGAAATCATATGTTACAGCATATAAAGTGCTCCACCATTTATTGAAAAGCTGGAGTAATGTTTACATCATTCAAACTAAAGAGAATTGTTCAATTTTTTTGGTTACTTACTAAAGTGGAACTTTATCTCTGCAAACACAGAGTCCCACTTGGCTTATCTATTTGGAAAATGCTATTGTGTTGTTACCTACTGTTTGGCACTGAAGAGAAAGTAGAGATTTTTTTAAAAGTTATACATATAAATAATGGAGAGAGAGCAGAAACTGAGCAGGTATGAAATCTGAGATTTGGGCTAGTGAGTACTGAAAAATGACCCTGGCTACACATGCCCTTTTGAATTCAGCTAGGATTTCCTAGCCATCAGTCTTCCATTCTCAGTTGTGTTAGCAAAGAAATGACTCATGGACACATCATCATTGGAATTTCCAACCCTGAATCCTGGCAAAAAGAAAAAAAGTGAGCATAATGCATTTGGGGACAAAAATGGATTCTCTATAATCTTCCCTTCACAATGGTTTAAATTTCCTGTTTCTAGCTCTGCAGAGACATGATATTACATATAAAATATCACAGCTTTTCAAGTTTGTTCAGTACAGAAGAACTCTCATACCCAGAGCTGAATCTTACTGACCTTGGGCCTTGAATAAGGGGATGTTTGGGGGAAAAGAGGATCTCTCAGGCAAGCAACCTCAATATTGATGCAATATTGATGTTAAGAGATACCTACAACTCTGTTTGTATCCATGATGCCTGAAGAATATAACACAAGCCTATGGTTTTGGTTATTTATTTTATTATTTAAAGAAATTCCAAGAGGTTTCTGCTTTCTGTCACCAGGGCCAAGCCAAATATCAGGCAAGATAACACCTCTGGCCACAAAACCATGTTTGTTATACTCAAGTGTGTTAACACAAGCTCTAAAAATGCAGCTTTCATAACTTTTATTTTGTTTTATGTTTCTATTTTCTTTTATGCTAGGTTTTGAAAATGGACATAAGCATTGTTTGTTGTGCTTTGTGTAGCATGTTTAAGGGACGTCTTTAGTTGCAAACTGTAAATATTCTACAAATGGCAAGTCGTAAATGAAAGGACCATTTTGGTCAAAAAGGCAAACAAATGACATGATTGTGTTCTCAGAGAAGAGACTAGTCTGGTATAGCTATGCATTTCAAGAAAACAAACAATCTTTGTAAGATATTTATTTTTAGAAAGCATTCTGATTTCAAAAGAATATAAGAATGCTCTGTTTTAGAACAAAGAGGAATGTACAGATGTGCTGTCAGAGTAAAGACTAAGTCATAAAAGGAGGCTGTCTTTCTCCCCTCCTTCTTTCACAGAGAAAAAAAACTCCCCAGTTATAAAACTCCTAATGAAAGTAATTTCTTTTATAGGTACTCTAAACCTTCAAATGGTAAGAAAAACATTGATGGTTGGAAAATGTTTTACAGAAGATATTAGTAGCTTCCAGTTTATGTTTCCTCTCAATGGTGCAAACCTGGTTATTTAAATGTTTGCGAGGACAAGCCTCTTTTGAGATGTATATCTGCAAATATTTTATCTAAATGCAAAAGTTTCTGATGTAAAAACTTCCTTATATCGGTGAAATAAATACAGTAAAAGCTTTGTTATATGGCATATTAGGGAGAGGTATTTCCAGTAGGGATAAGGAGGTTTTAGTACCGTTATACAAGGCACTGGTGAGACCTCATCTGGTTTATTGTGTGCAGTTCTGGTCTTCCATGTTTAAGAAGGATGAATTCAAACTGGAACAGGTACAGAGAAGAGCTACTAGGATGATCCGAGGAATGGAAAACTTGTCTTGTGAAAGGAGACTCAAGGAGCTTGGCTTGTTTAGCCTAACTAAAAGAAGGTTGAGGGGAGATATGATTGCTCTCTATAAATATATCAGAGGGATAAATACTGGAGAGGGAGAGGAATTATTTAAGCTCAATACCAATGTGGACACAAGAACAAATGGATATAAACTGGCCATCAGGAAGTTCAGACTTTAAATTAGACGAAGGTTTCTAACCATCAAGTGAAGTTTTGGAATAGCCTTCCAAGGGAAGCAGTGGGGGCAAAAGATCTATCTAGCTTTAAGATTTAACTTGATAAGTTTATGGAGGAGATGGTATGATGGGATAACATGATTTTGGTAATTAAGTGATCTTTAAATATTCACGGTAAATAGCCCTAATGGCCTGTGATGGGATGTTAGATGGGGTGGGATCGGAGTTACCCAGGAAAGAATTTTCTGTAGTATCTGGCTGGTGAATCTTGCCCATATGCTCAGGGTTTAGATGATCACCATATTTGGGGTCAGGAAGGAATTTTCCTCCAGGGCAGATTGGAAAGGCCCTGGAGGTTTTTCGCCTTCCTCTGTAGCATGAGGCATGGGTCACCTGCTGGAGGATTCTCTGCTCCTTGAAGTCTTTAAACCATGATTTGAGGACTTCAATAGCTCAGACATAGGTGAGGTTTTTCGCAGGAGTGGGTGGGTGAGATTCTGTGGCCTGCGTTGTGCAGGAGGTCAGACTAGGTGATCATAATGGTTCCTTCTGACCTTAGTATCTACGAATCTATGAAATGGGGGGTGCCAGTTAGTCAAAAATTCCAGTTAACTAAGAGTTATACTTATTAATGGAGGGAAGGAGTTTGGGTGTGGGAGGGGGCTCATGGCTGGGGCACAGGACAGGGTGCAGGACATGGGCTTTGGGGTGGGAGGGGGCTGGAGTTTAGGTGGGGTAGGGGGCTCAGGGCTGGGGGTTGGGATGCGGGGTGCCGGATCTGAGTGGCACGCACCTCAGGCAGCTCCCTACAAGTGGTGACATGTCCCTGCTGCTCCTAGGTGGAGGTACAGCTAGGCAGCTCTGTGCGCTGCCTCCGCGCACAGGCAGCGCCCCCGCAGCTGCCATTGGCCTCGGTTCCCGGCCAATGGGAGCTGCGGAGCCAGGGCTTGGGGCGGGGAACGGGCAGCGCACAGAGCCCCGGTGGCCATTCCTCTGCCTAGGAGCAGCAGGGACATGTCACTGCTTCCGGGGAGCCACACTGAGCCAGACAACCCTATTGAAAATTTGTATTGGGAGATATCAGAAATGCTGGTTTCTATAGCTTTACGGTTGGTAAAGTGCCAGATAACACAACTTTTACTGTAGTGGGATTTAATTCAAATAAGATTCTTAATATGCATTCATTTATCTGTCTTAAAACTGTTCCTTGAACTGCTTCTTTTGAGGAACTGATTTCAATATATACTTTATTTGGTTTCATAGGACTTAGTTAATACTCCCTTTAGCCATTTATAAACTGTTTTGTTCAGTTTGATGGATTACCTAGACTCACCTGCCCTTAATCAAAATTCCTTTGTCCATCTACAAACTGTTTTGGTTATGACACATTAAGAAAGGGCTCACTACCAACTTTTGTCTTAACTTAACAATAGAAGAGTGCCCACCAACAGTGAGCCCACTCTTAGAGGCATAATCTGTCCACAGAGAGATATATAGAAGAGACTGCAACTGAAGTAACCATTGTTTATTATTTGAGTTCTGCTTGTTCCAGTTTGTATAATAAATAAATACATACATACAGTACTTGCTTTGTCCATTATGCCAGCAAGCGAGAGAGACTGACTCTATAGCCTGGGCGATGGGGCACCTAAGTTCAAGTCCTTGCTCCAGTGAATTTTTAATTATTTATAAACATTAATAATGTATAATGCGACGTGGCAAAGTCAGATGGCTATAGAAAAGTAGTGGGAGATAGATCTATTAGCTCCAGGCTAAACAAATCCCTGGTACCAGGATAAGTGAAATGGAAGCTGCTCCAGGTCAATTAAGACACCTGGGGCCAATTAAGAACTTTTCAGAAGGCAGGGAGAATGCTAGGTTGATTGGGACACCTGAAGCCAATCAGGGGCTGGCTGAAACTAGTTCAAAGCCTCCCAGTTAGTCAGGTGGGTGTGCATGTCAAGAGCTGTGGGAGGAAGTTGTGCTGTTGGAGAGGCTGAGCAGTACACACCATATCAGGCACAAGGAAGGAGGCCCTGAGGTAACAGTGAAGTGGAGCTTGAGGAAGTGAGGGCTACTGTGGGGGAAGTAGCCCAGGGAATTGTACATGTCATGCTTCTAAAAGGTCAGCTACCATAGCTGATACTATTAGGGTCCCTGGGCTGGAGCCCAGAGTAGAGGGTGGGCCCGGGCTCCCTCCCCCACCTTTGCCCCCTGATTAATCACCGAGACTGGGAGACAACAGAGACTGTGCAAGGAAGGATAACTTCTCCTCACCTCCCTCACTGTCTTATGATGAAAATGGCTCAGAGAGAGAAGGGTTATGTGGAAGGTCATAGTGAGTCTGAGGCTAGTGAAATCTGCCAGAAAACATGGGACCCACAGAGGCAAGGACAGAGCTTTGTCACAATAATTATATATAATATTTATAAAAATATACAGCTTCAATAGGAGAGATTGAGAGAAAGCCATCCAAGAAAGAACAGCAGCCTATAGCCCAGTGGTTAGGGCACTTACCTGGAAAGGGGGAGACCCAAGTACAAAGACCTTCTCCATATCAGGCAGGAGGATTGAACCCCAGCCTCTCACCTCCTGGGTGAGCACCTTAATCCACTGGGTTGGAAGTTATAAGGAGGGCACCACTTCTCCCGTTTTGTGAATCTATCCCTGGAAATGCCTGGAAACAAGATGTTTTGTTCAACCTGAAACAAGCTTTTTCAGTTTGCCAAAAATTCCCCAAAATTCCTGATTTGGTTCAACCCAAACCAATTATCCCTCCATTTTTCAGAACTGCCAGCAAACTGGAAAAAAAGAAATCAGTTATTCACCCAACTCTACTCACGAAACCCATTAACGCTAGGTACTAATTATTTCATAAGCAAATTGCTTCCAAACATAGCTTGGAATGGCTCCTCATTATCACAGCTTCAAATGACCCTCCATCCTACATAAATCTAATGCTCTGTATTTTCACTTCTATTGTTGCAAATTATTCAAAGCACAAATATTATATCATGAAACTGAGACAATAAGCAATGTTATTTATGCTAAAGCAGCTAATCTCACATTGATGGAAATTGATGCCGCTTTTTAAGCTAAGGATTTTATCATGCCTCCTACCACCATGGTATCTGAGCACCTTCTGTGTAAAAATCAATAGCATTAGCATAGTCCCTCGTGGATTTCACAAAGTCCGTGGAACAATCTTCCATTCTCAAGTTAAAACTGCTTGAAGTAGTTTTTAAATAAATAAATAATTTTTTTTAAGTTAGTGGAGGTTTTGGAGTAGAAGAGGTGTCCATGTTGTGAATGTGTTTCTTGCAGTGAAAAGGCTTTTTCCAAAGAGAAAGGTTTTGCAATGTTTTCTAAAAATGGGCAGTCTCTGGATTTCCCTAATCTCCTCTAGAAATCTGTCCCATAGTTGGATCACATTGACTGAAAATGGTTTGATCCCAGTTCTAACGCGTTTTGTCCTGGGCTTTGCAATCTGCATTGTCCGAGTGGAGCACAGCTATCATAGTGGGTCATAAATCAAAATGTGGTCTTTCTTGTGGGAGTGGAAAAAATATTTCTAACTGAAAAGATCATATATACTGTTGCTATGAGTAAGGCCTGAAGTAAGTAGGAAGAGGGAAAAAATATGCCCCCAACCCCAGTTGTTTGTTTATGCACGTGACATCATATAGCCAACCAGGCTGTGGGTAGTCAGTGAGAGTTCAGCCTACCAGTTAGAGCTGGGTTCATGGTGGGCAGAGTCCAGGAAATGGGCAGAGAGTCAGTACTGGTGAGAGAGAGAGAGAGAGAAGCCAAATGCCAGAACCGGAGGGACAACCAGAGTTGTAAGCCAGAGGCAAAGCTGGGGATCAAAGCCAGAAATCTCAAGCAGGAGGGGAGCAGAGGCCTGGAGTAGGGACTGGAACAAGGGCAAGCACAGCTGAAGGCTTGGTACACGATGGGTAGCTCCTGATCTGCTGTTGTGGGTCAGGCTTATAAGCAGGGCTGCTCAACCAGCACCAATCAGGGGCTGTGGCCACTCTGTCAGTTCCAAAGCAGTGAAACTGGGCTCACTGGGTGCCTAGTAGCAAAGTTACTTGGAGCAGACCAGCAGCTGATCCTAGTTGGTCTGCTCCCTGATGCAGCACTTTACATACAGCAACTTACCCTGTTTGGCTGATGGTCGATTGCCAGTTTTGGTTGGAGGTATTCCTGGAGGTTTCATCACATGACATAATCTTTTAATTAAAATATTAATATTTAATTCACGGAGACTCCTGTAGGGTTGGCAACCCTATCAATTGCACTTCCTGTTTGGTGTGCTATCAGGAAGATATCCCTTATACCAGGGGTTCTCACACTGGGGGTCGTGACCCCTCAGAGGGTCATGAGGTTATTACGTGGGAGGTTGCAATCAGTCAGCCTCCATCCTGAAGATTCGCTTCTCCTCCAACATTTATAATCAAGTTAAATATAAAAAAAAATGTGTTTTTAATTTACAAGAGGGGAGGAGGTCACACTCAGAAGCTTGCTGTGTGAAGGGAGTCACCAGTGCAAAAGTTTGAGAACCACTGCTTTACACACTGGTCTAGATGGAAAACGTTCCCATGCACTCTGTGCTCCAAGCCCTGCAAGACAGTATTTACCAGTAACACAGTAGTAGAGCTGAAACCAAAACAGATGGTAGACAGATGTGTACACAGAGTGGAAAGGGAAAGATGGAACCTACGCATGTTTGGTTGTATTGTCCCCTGGCTCACCCCAAAAACCCTCACAAACATCAGCAGGAAGCAATGAAAGAGTCCTACACTTTTTTTTTTTTTTTTTAAAAACAACAACTGTCTACACATTGCGTAAAGCTCTACCGGAAGGCTGAATTTTCAAAAATTAGTTAATTTAAAAATAATTCAAACTGCTTGAGTCCCTTTGAACTTCACTGTGTTTCTTTCCTATGTACCTGCTACTGCATTTGGAACTCAGCAAGATGAACATGATGATAATACTTGGTCACTCTAGGTGCACGTAGAACTTCAAATGTTCTACAAACAATTGCCTTTGGGGAGGCAAATATTTACCTTTTATACATGGGTAAAATGAGACAGGTGTTAAGGGGATTTGTTTATGGTCACATGGCATGTAATTGGCAGATTTAGGAAGACAATCCGGGAGACCTAGCTGCCAGTCCTCTGCTCTAGCCACTACTCACCACACCCCCTCTCAACTCCAAAACTTCCACTGTGAGGATGCACAGCATCTGTGCATAGAAGGGTGAGCACTGGTTACTAGGAAAGGAACGATTGTTGAGTCTCCAGCTCTCTAAATGAAAGCTTCTCCTTTATACCAGTGTAGATAGCAGAAGATATATTCAGCTTTTTGTTCTAGAGAGAGAAATTATCATCTTAACAGCCTGCTGCATTATGACCCCTGCACTAATCTTATTAAAAGAGAGGTTACTGGGCTCTTTGTTGGCAAACAGCACATTAATGAGACCTCCTTGAAATAACCCCATTGCTAATATGCAGGGGAAATTACATTTTCCAGCGTAATTATTGTGTCAGTCAGACACCCCAACTCCAATACTAATTGCTTGTCTATAGATTCCAACAGCAGCTTGGTATATAGCAAACTCTGGGAAGAAAACAAGAGGAAGTTCATGTTATTAACAGTAAACCATGGTGATTTTAGGAGAACAGATCCTAAGTGGGGTAGCTACAAACATCCCAGCAGCTTGGCCAGAAGTAGGTCACTGCACTACTGAATATCATTCTACTGACCCCAGCGTCCCCTCCCCTCACAACCACTTCTATCACAAACCATCTCCTCTACAGCCCTTAGGGCACAGAAAGGGAGTGTCAAAGTATATCCCAAGTAACATCCTAAAAGCCAAACTACTTCTCCCTGTGATTCTGTCAGATCTCTGACTAAAGAGAGTCAGCCTTAGTCACATCCCCAAGGAGAAACAGGAGCTGTAGATAATGGCATTGATAATTCAGAAAGTGTGCTTCATGTCTTTCTGAGTCAGCAGTAGAACGGTGCTCTGCATAGCTGTATTGTGCTGTGTTACTGCCTTTCAGATTAGATATAAAGCCAAAGCCCTAACAACTTCTTTCAGAAGCTGTCTTCTGAAGAACTGTTTAATGTTGCCAAGATGACTGGCTGCAGTGTTCCACCACAGAAATGGCTGCATTTCATAGGTATCCATGCATATATTTCATCTAATTGTAATTTTGCTCTCCATCACACAGTGTAAGCCTTATGTTCTCTTTGCCAATATCTACCTACCACTTGTTTTGGTTTCAGCTCTTCGGTTATATTATTGGTACATACTGGTGTACATGTGAGTGGAATTTGGTTAGCAGCCTATTTTGGAATCTGCTTTGTAAATTTAAATCCCCTTTCTGACGATCTCCTTACTGCTTCCATAATGGGTCTGTTCCTCTAATCCCTCCCCAAGTAAAAGCTCCCCAGGACGTGCTCTTCCCTGATAGGAATGGCAGTGTCCCATTTCGCAACACTTCCCAGTCTGTGACAACTTAAATGGCTACAGCAGGGCACACAACACTGACAGCATCTGTGCCCTGCCTTTTCATCTGTGCTGTTCTCCTATAATTACTGAGAGCTTCCCCTCCTGCTACAATTATTCCCCCCCAGCTAATTATCAGCTCTGGAATTAAGTGGCTTTCCTCCCTCTGCCCTTGTTGCCATGACAACAACTGGCCCGCATCTGCCACTGGATGAACAGTGGCCCGTTTGGAAAGAAAAAGTCTCATTGGCTGCGGTTGTGATTTCTTCCCATAAGTCGGATGTAAATATTGGGAGTCCCATCTAGGAAGGGATAAGAGGGACGTTGGGTGGGAATGCATCTAGGGAGCGCCAGCCGTAGGCAGTCTGCTGCTCTAGGCATCCCAGCACGTGGGCTGTAAAGAATAGACACGGACACCAACACAGAGCAGCTGAAGATTTGGCTGCCCCTTTCACTGCAATAGGTGACTTCCTATTCTGCGTGTATTACATGGAAAACTGAGTACAAGGAGCAAACTACCATATACAAAGATTATATGCAGAGGTGTTGTAGCTGTGTTGGTCCCAGGATATTAGAGACCTGGTGGGTGAGGTAATATCTTTTTATTGGACCAACTGCTGCTGTGAGAGAGGCAAGCTTTCGAGCTGAAGAAGAGCTTTGTGTAAGCTTGTCTCTTTCACCAATAGAAGTTTGTAGAATAATAAAAAAAATATTACCTCACCCACCTTGTTTCTCTAATATACAAAGGTGGTGTGGCCCCAGTGGACAGGGTGTCAGGAGACCTAGATTCTATACCCAGCTTTGCCACAGACTCTGTGCGATGTTTTAATAAATGACTTCAGATCAAATTTTTCAATAGTGCGCTCTAATTCTGGGTGTCTCCAATATTTCTGGATGCCCAATTTGGGACATCTTGAGCCTAATTTTCTAGGTGCTGAGTTCCAACTGAAGTCTAACTTCAGCGCCTTCAGAAACTCCAACCCAACCTGGTTCAGGCTGCAAAACCAAAAATCATGCCCACCTCTAAAACATTTGTCCGTAAATTTTCATGTGTCCATTTCTCCCATCTCTAATATAGGTTAAATGCTTACCCTTCAGAGATCCTTGAATAAAAAGCACTGTACAAAAGTATTAGCCCCTGACAGCCCCTAAAAGGCCTGCAGGTAGGGTTTATATTGGGAAAGTACAAGAGAGCATACATTCAGTTTGCACACTGCTGTAAAACAGTAACAACTTTTGGTCACTACTGATTTGGTGTGCATGGGAGAAGTGGAAGGTTCTAGGTGTCATTACCAGTCCTCGGAGTTAGCCAATCTCAGATTTTTTTGGTTAAATCACAATAGAATCATCAAAATGTAGAGCTTGAAGGGACCTTGAGAAGTCAACAAGTCCAGGCCTCTCTGCTGAGGCAGGACCAAGTAAACCCACACCATCCCTGACAGGCATTTGTCCGACTTGTTTTTTAAAAAGCCTCCTATGATGGGGATTCCACAACCTCCACTGGAAGCTGATTCCAGAGCTCAGTTATCCTTATAGTTAGAATGTTTTTCCTAATATCTAACCTAAATCTTCCTTGCCACAGATTAAGCCCAACACTTTTCTCCTACAATCAGTAGACATGGAGAACAATTGAACACAGTCCTCTGCATAAACAGTCTTTAACATATCTGAAGATTGTTATCAGGACCCCGTCCCCCCGCCCTCTTCTTTTCTCAAGACTAAACATGCCCAGCTTTTTTTAAACCTTTCCTCAAAGGTCAGGTTTTCTAAACCTTTTATCATTTTTGTTGCTCTCCTCTGGACTGTCTCCAATACATCCACTTCTTTCCTAAAGTGAGGTGCCCAGAACTGGGCACAGTAGTCCACCTGAGACCTCACCAGTGCCAATCAGAGTGGGACAATTATCTCCTGTATTTTACATATGACATGACATTCCTGCTAATAAACCCGAGAATGATATTAGCCTTTTTCATAACTGCATCACACTGTTGATTTATTCAATTTGTGATCCACTATACTCTCCAGATCCTTTACAGCAGTACTACCACCTAGTCAGTTATTTTCCATTTTGTATTTGTGCATTTGGTTTTTTCTTCCTAAGTGAAGCGCTTTCCACTTGTCTTTATTGAATTGCATCTTGCTGATTTCAGACCATTTCTCAAGGTAGTTCTGAATTCTAATCTTATTCTCCAAAGTGTTGCAACCCCTCCCAATTTGGTGTCATCTGCAAATTGTATAAGCATACTCTCCATTTCATTATCCAAGTCATTAATGAAAATATTGAATAATACTGGGCCCAGGATTGACCCCTGCAGGACCCCATTAGATACAACCTCCCAATTTGATAGTAAACCGCTAGTAATTACTCTGAGTATGGTCTTTCAATCAGTTATGTACCAACCTTATAGTAATTTAATCTAATTTGTTTATGGGAATGTTATGTGGAACTGTGCCAAAAGCCTTACTAAAGATAAAGATATAATCACATCTAGTGCTTCCCCACTATCCACTTGGACGCTAACCCTGTCAAAGAAGGAAAGTAGGTTGGTTTGACATGATTTGTTCTTGACAAATCCATGCTGGATATTCCTTATAACCCTGTTATCCTCCAGGTGCTAACAAATTAGTTCCAGTTTCTTTCCAAGTATCAAAGTTAGGGTGATTGGTCTATAATTCCCCGAGTCCTCTTCATCCCCCCCTTTTAAAGATACGTACTATGTTTGTCCTACTCCAGTCTTCTAGGACCCCACCCATCCTCTAGGAGTTCTCAAAGATAAGCAATTTTGGAACCATTAGCAATTAATCTAGCTCCTTAAGAACCCTAGAATGAATTTCATTCAACCCCGCTGACATGAATACATCTAACTTCTCTAAATATTCTTAAACCTGTTCTTTCCCTATTTTGACTTTCATTCCTTCCCCCTTACTGCTAATATTAATTGTGTTGAGAGTATGGTCACCATTACCCTTTTTAGTGAAGACTGAAGTAAAATGGGCATTAAACACCTCAGCTTTCTTGATGTCATCAATTATTAGTTCTCCTTCCCTGCTAACTAGAGGACCTGCACTTTTCCTCATTTTTCTCTTTAATGCATTTAAAGAACATCCTCTTATTGCCTTTTATGTCCCTTGCTAGGTGTAACTCAGTTTGTGCCTTATCCATTCCGGTTTTGTTCCTACATGTCTGTGCTATTCTTTTGTACTCCTTCATAGCAATTTGTCTATATATCCATTTTTTGAGGGATTCCTTTTTGATTTTCAGGTCATTAAAGAGCTCCGAATAGAGCTATATTGGCCTCCTACTATTCTTCCAATCTTTCCTTTATATTGGGATAGTTTGCAGTGTGCCTTTAATATTGTCTCCTTGAGTTCAGCTCTCCTGAACTCCTCCTTCCTTTAGATTTTCTTCCCATGAGATCTTATCTACCTGTTCTTTGAGTTTGTTCAAGTCGGATTTTTTTGAAGTCTTTTAATATGTTTAAAAGTAGTTGAGATAGCATTACTTTTATTTTTTTTAAATGGTGCTAGCCAATCCCCATTTACACAGAGGGAACTCGCCAGATCTATAAAATCCCTTTAGAATAATTCATTTACAAATATTTTATGCTTGCATAGCACCTCACATTAATCAGAATGAATGAGGAAATGTTCTACAAAAAGAGGAAGTAAACAGCAAGATGATGAATTATTTTGCATTGTACAGAGGGGGATAACAAGGAGCAGTGGGATAAAGCTAAGGAATAGAAATTTAGGTTCTAACAAGGAAAAACTTCTTGACAGCAAGATCTATACAGCAGAAAACTGAAATAATCTGCCAAGGGGAGTGAAATGTCACAAGCCCCAACCCTGGAGACATTTTAAAGTGCAATAGACAAAACCGGAAAAATATATTGCACAGAATAATCTTGAATCTAATAGACACCTTGTCCTCTCGCCTCATAACAGAACTGCTATGGTTCTGTTATGCCAAAAGGTGCTAGTAGTTGATTGTTAAGGTCACCCGATGAATAAGCACCCAAGATGAAATCTCTCCAGAGAAAGGAGTTAAAAACGCCATACAGAACTCATCCCGAGTTGTTGAGGATATAATGTGCTTTAAAGCACCCTTCTCTGTGCCCTTTCACCTTTCTGGCTTCCTTTGTATTGAAACGGAGATACACTAAAGGAGGGAAGACGCCCAGGCTCCCCTTTTTGCAGGCCATGTAGTCTCTGAACAACCTGAGAATAGGGGGATGCCAGGTAAAAAGTGCAGGGGCTGAAGGAGAAAAGGGGCACAGAGTTGATAAAGCAAATAGGGTGGAGTCCAAGAAGGGTCTTCAGTGCTACAATGCTGAGCATCAAAGCACCGAACTTTTAGCCACCTAGAAAAATTACAGGAACACCACTGTGATCAGCAAAGCAGAGTTAGGCACCTAGGCTCCTTATACAATGAATGGGGAGCGATGGCACCTGAGATTATGCAATTCACAAAAGCCAGCACACTAGACAGAGAGCGGCCTAAACACACCAATCGGAGATGCCGAATGCAGAGATGCGTGCACACCCCTCTCTTATCTCTTGCAATCCATGAATGGGAACCTACCTCCTGGAGTTAGGTGGTTTAGGCATTTAGGCCTCTTCTCATGGGAATGAGTTAAGCACTTGTTAAGTAACCTCACATCAGACTATGCCATAACTCTGTAGTTAGAGAACTCTCCTAAAAGGTGGGAGACCCCTGTTCATATCCCCTCTCCCACTTTGGCAGAGAGGGAGAACTGAATCTGGATCTCCCACTGCCCAGGCAAGTGTTCTGTCCACTGGGCTATTCGGTGGGCAGTGAGGTCACCGCTCCCTCCATTTCAAATGGGACCCAATTTGGTAGGTGGCCTGTGACCACACCTACCTGATCAGGACCTGCACACAACATAGTTGGCCAAATGCTCATTTTCCCCCTGTTCGTGAACCACACAGTGGCTTAGGTGGAAGATAGGCATTTGTAGGCCTAGAGTGTGACAGTAGTACACATGCCCCAGAGTCTAAAACTTAGGTGCCCAGTCTACAGCAGAATGTAGGTGCCGAGTGTGTTTAGGCACTTACGGAGTCTGGAAGCAGCCAAGCCGGAGTTCCATGGAGAGCAGTGGTGCTGTGCATAGGTTCTTAGGCACTTAATGCTAACGTTTAGGTACATAAGTTGCTTCATAGATCACACCCTTAGCCTTGCATGAGGACCTGAAGACAGAGGTCCAAGAAAACTACTTCTTAGGACAGGGCACTGGTGCCTTACCTGAGGATTCTGCAAGAGAGCATTTTGCCTGGATGAAGTCTATTGCCACCCTGTTCAAAGAAACAGGTCTTGTGCACGTTTTGTAAACATTAATGTTACATTAAGAAAATACCCAACTCCTCATCAATTACAAGGCCCAGAACTCTGCTACTGTTCAGCAAAAGAGCAATAATTCTATAACACAAATGCTAGGGATATGGGGCCTACCAGTTTTTCTAGCTGACAAAACATCATGCCCATTTTCTCCCACGTATGTGTTTGTTAAATAGATACTTTTACAGATGCTGGTCAAGTTGTATTCAACTGGGCACACCTGGAAACCAGGAGAGCTTTCAGCTGCACTTTGTTATTTACGCAGAATAGCTGTCCTACTGAATGTGCCTGGCCAGCTCATTAAGTTCCGTCATACTGTCCTGTTTATTGTGCCAGAGCTGAGAACATAAGTCATAAGAAATAAAATTATTTACATCTCCATTGGGTAACATGTCTGTGACCATCCAGCCTCCAGGAAGCAGTAGTGTAAAAAAAGAAACTGAACTGGGAACACAAAAACAAATACTTCATTTGCTGAGAGACTGAGGTAATAGCCTATTTTTTGTGGCCCACAGGAAATTATGTTTACCCATGCAGAAGATTAGGCCAATGACCCATCACAAGCATTTGGAACAGGTCTACACTGCAATTAAAAATCTGCTTCAGGCCTCTGCCAGCTGACTTGGGCTCACAGGGCTCAGGCTAAGGGGCTGTTTAATTGCAGTGTACAGGTTTGGGCTCCAGGACCCCATGAGATGGGAGGGTCCCAGAGCCCGAGCCTGAACCTCTACAGTGCAACTGATCAGCCCCTTAGCCCAAGCCCAAGCCCAAGCCCAAGCCATCTGGGACAGGCCAGCCATGGGTATCTAACTGCAGTGTAGACATACCCTTAGACACAATTTATGCCATCCCTTCACTGGATTCTGAGTGCCCCCCGCCCCATCTGTCTCTTGGGATGACAGATAAGTCATTGTAGCTTTGAAAAAGGATAATCTTTCTTCTCCGCTACTATTCTAAGAAGTAGTAATAAGATCCGCTACCTGTCAGCATCACCTCTCAGCCTCTCATTAATGTTACATTAATTGTGCTGAGTTGCATATGTACTCCATGGGATGAATTACCAATTGCTGCCAGGACTTTAAAAGAGACTTTCACAAGTCAAGTAAGACTAGGTAGTAGAGAAAAGCATACTACTTCTAAGGAAATAGCAACTTAAATCAGTAATTTCCTTTTTGTATTAAAAACGGTCCTATATAAAGACAATGCAGCTGTAACCCTGCTCTTATCGAGAGATGGTCCCATTTTCCCTGGGCTGCAGACCTGTGCTCTACACAACACTGGAAAGAGGGAGCAGAGTCCCCAGTATATGCATTTAAGTTTTTTAAAAAAGAAAGTCCGTCAAGTAGCTGAACAGGAAAGAAATCTAAGGTATTTAAAAAACATCCCTTATTACATCATAAAGAGTAACCACATGCACCAAAAACCAATCAGATCACATTCAGTAAGTGGGAGAAATTAATAAGTCAAAGTAAGGTCTGCACTTCCAGCAATGCAGAGGATGAAGTCACTGACAATACCCCAGCAAGAATACCACAGTGTAAATGCCTGCATAGATTAGACTTATAAAGGTTTCATCAGGATTTCTCATTCTTGCCCCATACAGAGTTCACCAGCATGGTAGGTAAGAGTAAGGTGAATGGAGCAACGTCAAAAAAGTGAAAAAACTATGCTCCTGAAAGAACATCTTGGCATTGTCAGGGTAGTTTAAAGAGCCAGTTCTGTCTGTGGCAAAAACAAAGTTAACAATTGTCAGACTTCTGACTAAATTCCTCTCTTTGTGCATCACTAAAGAGGTCACACATTCTCCATGAAGATGGGATAGGGTTTTAGTTTATAACTGGTATGCACACTATTAGAGGAGGAAATACCTGCTCATCTATGGTTAGAACCTCAAAGCAGTTATTACAATTAAAATATATTTAACCTATAGGCCAAACCTAAGAGTCCCCAGTCAGACTAACCAGTTGCTGGATGATAGGAGAATATTGCATTCTGATTCTTCAGTAAAATACTACCTGTCACAAGGAGACTGACCCTTTTAAAGAAGTGGGGGCTCAGTCTCATCTGTGAATGATCAGCTACTTCCCAGCTGAGACTGATCAAGTGATTATACAAGCCAACAAGTGTCTCAGTTGAGCAAGCAAGCTGTGGGGAGCAGATGGCTCTCTGGGGCTGGCCTGAAGCAGTGGGAAAGAGGCTTCTGGGCCCCTAGAGCCTGCTTTGGTATGGGGACTAGCTTTATTTGGTGTTACTTTGTGAGTCTTAAGGTTGAGGAATAAAACTGTACCCTGAAGGAAGGCCCTGAACAGATTTTGGGTGCTGCCTCAGTCTTTCCTGGGCTGGAGGAGACAAGCCAGTGCCTACGTTACCTTTGCTGAGAAAGCAAGCTCACCGATTCCTGATGTCTTCTTATCATGGGACCAACAGATGTTAAGGCCAACAATATATAAAGAATTCACCACAGAACCTACTCTTAAAGGAACCATAGAGTGGCCACCTCTGGGGCTGGCTTCAGAGACTTTAGAGGAATCTTATTCTAGAGCACACAGCCATTCTTCTTAATAATTACTGGGGTGGTCCCTGCATAAGTGACCCCCTTCAGACACACCAGTCTAAACATCCGTAAATGGGCACACAGTTACCACATCACCCACACCTCTTTCCCCCCAGTTCCCCAACCTGAGCCATCATGAATTATGCTCACAGCATTAAACATACAATAAGTGATAGAGAGGGACCATTTAAGATATTCTGGTGTGGACAGCATTCTCTTGGAAGCATGCTGAAACTTACAAAATAAAAAGCATTGTAATTAGCAAGCTGTTATGCTCTGAAAATCAATTACTGCTTGGGTTTTGTTAGAGACAGAGCTCACATAAAGTAGCCCCACTTTTCATCCTACTGAGGGAAAGAAAGGAGAGGGAGAAGAAAGATCCTGCTCACCCTACACAGCTGAAGTGTGACAGGTGAGTCTATACACATCAGTCCTACAAGAGTATTTGAAGGTCTCTTAGAATGATAAATGGCTCCTCTCTCACATGCTCTCTGCTACCCTAGTATCACAGCCATATGCCTGGGCTTAAGAGAAAGCCCACTGAAATTAAGGTAATGCAACAATGAATGAATTGCAACCAGAGCAATGAATTCATAACAGCAGAGAAATAAAAGGGCTGCATTAGCATTCCTGCTCAGAGTGCAATGAACTGATGATGCACAGCTCACTTTATGGAGCACACTTTGTGTGTCAGAGCAACTCACAGCAGAAAAGACAAAACAAATGCTTTCTAACAAAACACCTACTGTCCAAGTCACAAATATAGACACTGTCTTTTTTGCCAGCCCACTCCCACAAAAATGTTAATCTTATTTAAATACTGTGGGCCTGCTTTTCCTCTCAATTATACCCTCTCAGTTCCATTTAACTCACTGGAGTTGTACTGGGGCAGACCGTTATGAAGAGAATCTGGCCCTATATTGTTAGTATACAGAAGGCTCTCTGAAGAGAGAGAGGCCGTAATTTTAAAGCATAACCTGGGCTAGCCCTGCATACAGCGCTCCGAACAGATGTACTGAGGGGGCATATTCTAGCAACTGTGAACCTTAAGGCTATTACTACCTTAGCTTTCTAACACCAAGTGTCAGTTTTGTATCACAGTTATATTCCAAAAGCAAGGCTAGCTTATGTAGGGGGCAGGAAAAGTTGCAAGGGTATTATATGGAGCCTGGAAGCCTTGGTAGTGTCATTTGACATACAAAGTTTAAGGCAAATAATTTTATCTGGTGGGCAAATAAAATACCATTTGCTTTTTCATCATCATGCTAAGGGTGGGTGATTAGATTTTGCGTTTAGGCTGGAAATTTTTTGACGACAGTTTCACACAGTGCAATACTTCACCTCCAGATCAGGCAGAAGGAGGATAAGAAACTCACCTGGACAGGAACAGCCCAGAATAGCAGGCAGAAGATGGAAAGCTGCTGTCCGTTTTACAAGTCTGCCCTCGGCAAAAACCCTCTTTAAAATGACTAAGCACTGGTTAAACCTCCATCTCCATGCACATCAATACGCCCCCGCCCAAACGAGTTCTAATCAGAGAGAGACAAAATAAGGGCAGATGGAAAGACAATGGACAACTACTCCCTAGTGGCAAAGTGGGTTATTAACTCAAAATTGTTCTGTGTAAGGTGAGCAGATTGTTCCTGTTTATAATTTACTCTTCTTCTGGGATCCTGTTAATATCTCTTTACTGTCACTGAGATAGCTTTAGTAAAGCTAGGGCTCCGATGGCTGTAGGGTTGGATGGGTGCCCGAAGTAACTCTCAAACTCTTCCTTTATTCATCACATTGAAGGATATTTGTAAGTGATGCAGGAATAAGAACCTATGATCATAAAAGTGCATGAGAAAATTACTGTCCAATATTGCTACAGTGTAAGTGAGCTATGTGCAGACTCCATAGAGCATGCACACTACTATGGTAGGGTGCAAGCTTCATTTTGTGCATGTTTGCTTTACAATCACTCTTCATTTTCATCAGGGATTTCAATCACTGTTGTTTAGAATAATGACGGGTTATATTTGGAATCCTAGGAAATGAGCAGTATAGAAAGCCCTGTAGCTCAGCTATTGCAAAGTAAGCACAGCATCCAGAATGTTTGATACTAGTATTGCATATATGGAAGGTGAAGTGGCTAAAGAAAGCATGGATGTGATAGGAGATACCAGGGCCGGCTCCAGGCACCAGCTTTCCAAGCAGGTGCTTGGGGCGTCATTCAGAATGGGGCAGCAGTTCGTGTCCCGCAGCGGCAATTCGGCGGCAGCTCCACCGCTTTTCCTGGAGTGGTGGCAATTTAGTGGCAACGGCAATTCGGCAGCAACTGCTTGGGGCGGCAAAATTGGTAGAGCCGCCCCTGTGAGATACTAAGCCATTTGTTACAATGCACAGAGGCTTGGAGGTAAGTGGGAAAGGTGAAGTCACTAGGAACCAACCATTTAGGCCAGAGAAATGGCATGTTAAATTTCTACTGGGGCTTTCATCATGAAGCGTTTTACACGCTATAGAAACAGAGCATGAGCAAAATGCAAACCCCGTGCAGCAGGAAGGCAACAGTAGAGAGGCAGAGAAAGGAAATTTTGGCAAGGACACAATGCAAATTCCTCCTCTTACAAAGAGGGCCATGAAATTTTTAGAATCCACAAAGAACATTGATTTTTAAAAGGACTTTATCCAACATACATGCACTTGTACATAGGCTAGATTAAGGCAGTCTAGCCCCTAGGAATACCCTTATATGGAGGCCTTGACAGTCCTGTCACCCTTTAACTGGGGTGGTAGTGGAAAGGGCCACCCACACAAAAGCTGAGGCCTCCACCACCACTACTCTTTGGACTAGTAGAGGCCTCTCCTAATCTCTGGGCCACCACATAAGAATGGCCATACTGGGTCACACCAATGGTCCATCTAGCCCAGTATCCTGTCTTCTGACAGTAGCCGGTGCTAGACACTCCAGAGGGAATGAACAGAACAGGGCAATTATCGAGTGATCCATCTCCGGTCGTCCAGTCCCAACGTCTGGCAGTCAGAGGCTTAGGGACACCTAGAGCATGGATTTGCATCCCTGATTATCTTGACTAACAGCCACCGATGGACCTATCCTTCATGAATTTATCTAGTTCTTTTTTGAACCCAGTTATTCTTGTGTCCTTCACAACATCCCTTGGCAATGAGTTCCACAAGTTGATTGTGCGTTGTGTGAAGAAGTACTTCCTTTTGTTTGTTTTAAACCTGCTGCCTATTAATTTCATTGGGTGACTGTTGGCTCTTGTGTTACATGAGGGGGTAAACAACACTTCCTTATTCACTTTCTCCACACCTTTCATGACTTTATAGATTTCTATCATATTCTGCCCCCACCACCTTATCTCTCTTCTAAGATGAGCAGTCCCAGTCTATTTAATCTCTCCTCAAATGGAAGCTGTTCCATACCTCTAATAATTTCTGTTGCCCTTCTCTGTACGTTTTCTGAGATAGGACGACCGAACTGTACACAGTATTCAAGGTGTGGGTGTAGCACGGATGTATATAGTAGCATTATGATATTTTCTTTATTATCTATACTTTTCCTAATGGTTTCTTTTAACATATCTGAAGCTGCTGCAGAGTCCAGCAACCCTGAAGCAGATTTTAGGTATGATGTGCCACTGAGTAGGTGAGAACTTCTGTACAGGCTGAGGCAGCTGGCCATGAAACCTGTCTTCCCATGGGCTGGGGTCCATCCCAAAAGGAGAGAGAACTCAACCCCTACCCACCTCAGCAGAGGGCCATGAATGGTAGGGTGGCTTGCAGAGTTTTTCGCTGGGGTGTGATATCAGCAAAGTCCTGCCAGAGCAGCAGGGACCAGCTCTGTTTCAGTGGTCTCGGTGGCCTTTGATGCTGCTTCTCCCTCTGTTGGAGTGGACAGACTCATGGCCAGCTGCCTCAGTCTATGCACAAGGTCTCATTTACTCCATGGCACATTTGACCTAAAATCTACTTCAGGGTCCCTCGACTCTACAGCAGCTTCAGATATGTTGAAAGAATTGAGATTTTTATCAACCAGACGATAGTCAGCACAGTAACCCCTGTGTTATTCTGATATTAAAGTCAATTCGACACTTCTTCCACATTTTCAGTGTACCACAGTGCATCCACAGTTTTTTGGGTTATTAACACGGTTGAGAGAGAATGCGAACACTGCATGGAATGGTCAACAACAACAGGCACAATATTACTTGTCCTGGGCTCCAGGCAATCCAAGCTGGTGCAAGAATTGGAATAGCAATTCATAGTGTTATTTTTAACTATACTCCCCCATTTACAGAAGTGTTGTTGCCTCTCCTGATCTCTCTCTTACATTAAGCTGCATTCCAAAATTGTTATCAGCACCTTTGTCAAAAAGATGCAGTTGACTTTCAGTGATTGTGAAGAGCATATCATAAATGAATGAATAAGAACAGCAAAATAGGCACCGAAGTGTTAGTTACAATAGACCCAGCCAGACAGAAGCTCAACATAAACAAACTAATCAGTACCAATGAGTACACCAGGGCATCTTCATGGAGGCAGCAATGCATCACTGGGTTCTAACGACTTAACACCATTTGTTACCTATCGGCTGCAATTTTGAAAGGACACTAAACCATCTGCAGCCAGATCAAAAGTCCCACACTAAACAGAACATGAAGAACTGCTTTACTTCTGTCATCCCATTACCTTAAACTGTTCATTCTTACCATACTCCCCAATTCAGCCCATCCACAGATTCAATTGTTCATTTAGGATCCTACATATGTAGGATGCTACAAGTCTTTTGAAGACTATTAGAATACATGTAACACTTTCCTGAGCATCAAGGAACTCCCAGTCTCTATTCAAGCCTAAATTAATTGTATCCAGTTTGCAAATTAATTCCAATTCAGCAGTGTCTCGTTGGAGTCTGTTTTTGAAGGCTTTTTGTTGTAATATTGAGATTTTTAGGTCTGTAATCGAGTGACCAGAGAGATTGACGTGTTCTCCGACTGGTTTTTGAATGTTATAATTCTTGACATAATTATAATATGTAATCTGATTTCTGACATCTGATTTGTGTCCATTTATTCTTTTACGTAGAGACTGTCCAGTTTGACTAATGTACATGGCAGAGGCGTATTGCTGGCACATGATGGCATATATCACAGACTCCAATGAGAGACTGCTGATTTGAAATTAATTTGCAAACTGGATACAATTAACTTAGGCTTGAATAGAGACTGGAAGTGGATGGGTCATTATACAAAGTAAAACTATTTCCCCATGTTTATTTCCCCCACCTCAACCCCACACTGTTCCTCAGACATTCTTGTTAACTGCTGGAAATGGCCCACCTTGATCATCACTACAAAAGGTTTTCTCTCCCCCCACACCCCGCTCTCCTGCTGTTTTAGCTAACTTAAGTGATCACTCTCCTTACAGTGTGTATGGTAACACCCATTGTTTCATGTTCTGTGTGTATATAAATCTCCTCACTGTATTTTCCACTGAATGCATCCGATGCAGTGAGCTGTAGCTCACGAAAGCTTATGCTCAAATAAATTGGTTAGTCTCTAAGCTGCCAATAGTACTCCTTTTCTTTTTAGAGTTATGATAATAAGCATTAAAGAAATAACTAAATTTTGGAAAGGTTATAAACCCGCATGCTTTGGGACATAAAACTACTTCTAACTAATGGGGGGTGGGAAGAAACTTTCCTTGTTAGGGCAATGAGTTGGTTATTCCTTGCTTTCTGGAGAGTTTCTTGTACCTTTCTCCGGCCACTGTTGAAGACATGATAATGAACCAGCCCCTATATTTAACAATTCACTTTCCCCCTTCTTTCTAATTCTTGGATTTAACATTTCAGCATGCATGCATTTTCTCATTTTAAAAAGGATAACATTTAATTTAGGATTGAATAAGAGTTACATAATGTAACAGTAACCACAGGGGTCAGCATGCACTGATTCTCATTGTACTTGTTCACTTTCGTAGCATAAGATTATAAAGGAGATTGGGTCCCTTCAGTTTACATCAGGGGTCTCAAACTCCCGTCCCATGGGCCAGCTGCGGCCGAGAACCTCCACAATGTGGCCTGGGGGCTCCAGCAATTTTGGGGCTGGGTCTCTCCCTTGGCCCTGCCTGCTGCTCCCGGGCACTCCCCTACAGGCAATTTACAATGGCCCGGGGCCCTGCCCACCACCGGCAGCACAGGGGAGCTGAGTGGTGTCTGCCTGCTTGCTCCACATGTCTGCTGGCCCCTCCCTGCGACACCGGGGCGGGGTGGGGCTGTGTCTCTGCACGCTGCCCCCGCCCTAAGCACCCCTGTGGCCAATGGGAAGCTGCGGGGGTTGTGCCTGGGGGCAGCTGCGCACGGAAGCCCCCTGGCCTGCCCTGCCTTGGAGCCCCAGGTAAGCACTGCACCCCGACCCCCTCCCAGAGCATGCGACCCCACCTCCTGCCCCAGCCCAGAGCCTGCACCCAGCACCCAAACTCCATCCCAGAGCCTGCACCCCAACCCCCTTCACCCAATCTCCCTCCCAGAGCCCAACCTTCTGCACCCAAACTCCCTCCCAGAGCCTGGTGGTGCACAGATTCATATTCTTTAAAACTGCTTTATAGGTAGGTAGCTTTACATTGCATTGGATTGGGTAAGGCCGGGAACAACAGCTTCTTTTACAGTCACTGAGCTTGAATAAATTTTTGCCCTGCCTAGATTGCTAGAGAAACAAAAGTTATATTATATTAAAACTGGTTCCAAAACAAAAAACTAGGCCAAATCCAGGTATACCTGAAGCTAACGGGAGCTGGCGGTGTTAAGGATCCCTGAATATCAAGCCATGTAGTTAGAGGGCTTAACTAGTGTTAGGTTCCTGAAGTCAGGCAGCTAAGTTTGAATATTCTGACGGAAGTGTCTTGCTTAAGACTGTGGAAGGAGTCGGAGGCACAACTAGGACTATACCTCTAGTGTTCCTGGATTTCAGTCCCACGATCAGTCCATTGGACTATGCTGCTTCTCACAATCTTTAATCTAAAGACATACGGCTTTTCAAATGGAATTTCAGACATTATAGACGAGCAGAGAAATGAAGTACTCTTACCTGCGTTCCTCATCGTTGCTCTGCAGGAAAAACAAAAACAGAAGCAGTGTTGGGTTTATCACTTTTCAAACATTTTAGTAATCTATTTACTATTGCATAGGCACATTCAGGGCTGGCTGTCTTTAAAGGCAGGAAAGTGTTTATACTCCAACAGCTGAGGTCATCATGATCACATTTAAAAATCACAGGCTTGGCTTGACCAGCGATCAAGAGAGACAGGTCATTGTTTATTATAAGGCCTACGTAGCCCAATATCCCCCAGCAGTATGCAATCACATCAATTTCCAATACAGTTGAAATATTTTCACATCCTTTAGGCCCCATTTTCCTCCCATCTGCACCAAAGGAGAATCTGGCTTAATGCAATCCCTTTGTGGTAACACCATCCTGTTACCTGCTACACAGACAGGTTGATCAGATATCCAGCATGTGTGGAAGCAGATGGTGTGTAAATGCACAAGGGCCTAATATTACCTGGCATCCGATAGTCTACATTTCTATATACACAGGGGAGTTTAAATAGTAACTACATATAAAGCAAAACATGCTGGGCTTGATTTTCAGTTCACATACACTGGTAAAGAAGAAATAGCTCCACTGAAGTCAATGAAAGTACACAGATGTAAAACTGGTGTGAGACAGAATCAGTCACTCTTCATTAAAGCTATTCATTCAGTACAAGAGCAGTAAAACTATTTAAATGAGATGTTAATACAGCACGAGCATTGCAATCACATCCGTCAAAAATTCTATGCAAATTGCAGTATTTCCACAATGGGGATATACAAACAACACTCCCATTCCACTGCCTTCCTCGGGAGAAAAGCAAAAGAAAAGAGCTATGTTAAGCAAGCAAGAAATCAGCTGATTTCTGATTGCTTGGACAGTCTGATAGGAAATATTATATGAACCAGCAGAGTCATGCAATTTCGTGATTTTCATAACTAGGCAACTCAACGTATCTACAGCATACCTCAATACATCTTTAAATGCTTAAATCATTTGCCTTATAGAACAGCTGACACCTGATGGACAAAAGCTTGACATTACCTTAGATAATTATGAAGGAGAAAATTATCTGTAAGCAAAGCTAAGGACACACGCACAAGTGGCAATTGTGTGGATTGTCATCTCCCCCAAGTCAAGTCACTATTCTGCATCCTATCAGGAACATTTCCACATCAACCATCCACTGCAGCAAAGAATCATGGCCAAATTTGGTTGCTCACCCCAGTATCTTTCACCTGCGTATCTGAGGTCAGTAACCAACCGCCCACTTGCTGAAGCAGACTTTGGTTTGTTCTTGCTGCACCCAAGATTGACATGTACCAATCAGCCTTCCAATCACAGAGAGAAAAGTTCAAGGGCCACAGTCAGGCTAAAAGCACAGTCAGACTTTTAAAAAGCATGTTCTTTTTCCTAGGTTACTAATCTAACCTTAGATTAAGAGAATTCCCACAAGTTTGATTTACTTTTCAATGCTATTTCTCTAGTTCCTTTCATTCCTCTCAGCTTGGACCTTCACTTCTCTTTTATAGTTAAATCTGGAGAGCAGAATTAGATCTACTTCAGTGTAAATCACAATCAGGTTTCTAAACAATTTCACTTTTAGGTTTTCAGGTACCAACACTAGGCTGCAAGTGTTTGGGTTGCAAGCTCCATGGACTAGGCTTATTCATTTAGAGAAAACACCCCATCCTCCCCCACGCCAACTTTCCACTGGAGTTTTGAAAATTCTACAAAACCGTATTTATTTACAAAGAATAATGAGGAGTGGACTGTTCACTTTGAATTCTACAACTAAGTACGGAGACTCCAGACACAAATTAATTCACAACCCTACCAGAAGTCATGCTGTTCCACCAGTGAATCCAAATTTCAGTTTCTGGCACACAGTGGGACAACTCAACTTCAGGTGTAACTGCACTGAAGTTAAAGGATTCTTAACATGGATTGATTTGCTCCATTGTTTCTGAAGTAGGGGGCTAAATTCTGCCCTTGGTGAGGCTGTGCAAGGCTGCTGACTCCAGCAGGGTTGCATGATTGTAACCAAGAACAGAATTTGGCTTTTTAGGCTTGATTCAATCACTGTCTTGCACTTGATGTAGTCATATACAATTATACAAGGGAATGCAAAGCGGGTATAAGATTACCAAAGCAGATCAGTAGCACTCTTACATCCACTTCACAATCACTGTGCTTGGGGCAAAGGTGGCTTCAAGCTTTCTTTGAGTTCCCTGTGTTCTGGGCTTGGCAGAGCTCTGTCTGGCCCTCAGAAAAACTACAATAGCCTCAGGGTTACTCTACCCTTTCTAATCTAGGTTTCAGAGTAACAGCCGTGTTAGTCTGTATTCGCAAAAAGAAAAGGAGTACTTGTGGTACCTTAGAGACTAACCAATTTATTTGAGCATAAGCTTTCATGAGCTACAGCTCACTTCATCGGATGCATACTGTGGAAACTGCAGAAGACATTATATACACAGAGACCATGAAACAATACCTCCTCCCAACCCACTCTCCTGCTGATAATAGCTTATCTAAAGTGATCACTCTCCTTACAATGTGTATGATAATCAAGTTGGGCCATTTCCAGCACAAATCCAGGTTCTCTTACCCTCATGGTCTCTGTGTATATAATGTCTTCTGCAGTTTCCACAGTATGCATCCGATGATGAAGTGAGCTGTAGCTCACGAAAGCTTATGCTCAAATAAATTGGTTAGTCTCTAAGGTGCCACAAGTACTCCTTTTCTTTTTTCCTTTCTAATCTACACTCTGTTTCCCCTGGCTCCCAGAAAGGAGAGAATAGCCAGAGAAGAACATGCTGCAGACACATTTCCCAGTTCAATTTCCCAGCTGGGTCTGCCTGCTGTTGCAGGCTGGAAGCTCCCCCTAAACCTCAGCAGTATTTAGGAGTCTTGTTATGTTGTAAGAGCAGCATAAAGGGGCCTTAGTGTAACAGAATTGGACCCTTTATGGTTGGAATGTACAAGATTCAAGCCAGTGGTGACTCAAATTCAAGACAGTGATCTTGAACCAGGGACTGGTAGCAAAGCAATTATTATTTATAGTGCAGTAATGCTCCAGTTATGTACCAGGACCCCATTGTGCTAGGTGGAGGTTCTTCAAAGCTTGGTTAAGAGGAAGCACCAGGACACCTTAACAGTTAGACTCATACAAAATTCTGATTTTAAGACCTTCACTTTAAGTGCACAACCTCTAGGTACCAGTGTCAAAATGGCTAGTGTCACAATTTAGCAACACTCTTCTCTCACTGCTGGAGAAACAATCTCTTCATGGTACCACTGCTTTAGGCATTTCAGTGGCAATTCACTGAATAATGTGAAAGCAATTGAAAAAATAGCAATTGAACACAGAATCTAGTGCAGAGATTGGCAACCTTTGGCACACGGTCCATCAGGGAATTCTGCTGGCGGGCCGGGCCGGTTTGTTTACCTGCAGCGTCTGCAGGTTTGGCCGATCGCAGCTCCCACTGGCCAATGGTTGCTGATCCCGGCTCTAGTGGTACCAACAGTGAAAGACTGTTGATTCAACTCCACTATAAAAGTGTCTTCAGTTCCTTTTACATTACAGGTGCAATTGCATCAAAAGATATTGAGCAGAATTAATTTGTTCCTAGAACTTCTTATGGCTCAAGTTTTAGTTCTTGACCTGCTGGGATTCTTTCCAACCTGAGTTTCTTAATTCATCCCTGCTGTAACTCCAGGAAAGTGGCTACAGTTTCACCAGGGCTGAATTTCAACCACTGTCTGTGAAGATGGTTAAAAGAGATCTTATGTGAAATAAAACCATACATCTTTCCCTCATAGAAAGGATTAAACTGCAAACCTGTATTCCCATATGTGGGCCTTATACAGGTGTTCAATATTAGATAATAAACTCTTTGGGGCAGGGACTCTCTCTTACTAAGCGTACAGTGCCTAGCACAAAGAGGTTCTGATCTTGGTTGGGGCCTTTGGTCGGTACTGTAACAAAAACAAACACAATTCCACATTGATGTACACAACTACCACATGTGAAGAATTGGCTTCCCTTAGCAGGCATATATAAAGTTACCATATCATTATATGGTCTAAACAGTTACAGGAATTTCATTTACCATGTAATGAACACTCCGAAAAGCTAGTGTTTTATGAAGCTTTTACAGTGCTGAAGATAGAGGAAGCATAAATTAATGGGTAAAGTGATAGACAAGGGAGAGGCAAATTGGTTTGGGGAAAAACAAAAGCAAAACAACAAAAAACCCACTGCAGGCTTTTAGAACTGAAGCTGTGCACATTTGAAGTGTTTGACTAGGCTTCCCCTTTCCCTACCACAACCATAATCCCCCCTGCCCTGCCCTACCCCCGCCCGCATCTTTGCACTTCGGGATTCAAAGGAGGACTAGAAACAGAAATGACAGTTACATGAGATTTTTTTTAGTTCAGGTGTGCATCCTCAAGGAGTTTGGCTATAGATGAATTTTGCTTATCTAATCCCAAACTCAGAACTCAGGTAGGGAGAGAAGAGTGCTGTTCAGCCTCTGACCCTTGAGATCTACATATAGTTTAAGAACCAAGGATGGAATACCACTGACCTAGGTGTTTCATTTTCTCAGGAACGCACATGCACTATTATATCTACAATAGTTCTGCTATGCCAAAAATGGGTATCCCAAGTGGAGCGGTGAGGGTGAGGGCAGGCTGGCTGGCTATTGTAACCCTGAAGCTCACCACTTGTTAGCCATGTTACAAGAATGTTAAAGCATTCTCTGGATGTTTTATGAAGCAATAGCACAATTCAAAAATTACAACTGCAGTACACTAGAAATCCACTATTAAGTGGTTACAGGCATTTGGCTTTGTGCCCCTTTAACCACTTAAAGAATGTGAGTATCCAATATGACCGCACAACTCATCCTGCACTATTACTTGCATCTTGGCTTATCACCTCAGACATTTAGTGGCATTTGAGGGCATCTTTAATGTTGACATATGGGAGACTGCTTTCCTGCATCCATCACAACGTTGTGTTGCCTCCTGCCATAATCATTTAATCTGCTCTTAGTTTTTACCTCAGGCTTGAGCAGGGCTAACTCATTGAAGGTGTTCAGCTGCCTTCTGATCTCTGCCATCTCAGTCATCAGCTTTGCCATGTGGACGTTGATTTCCGCCAGCACCTCTGTCACATGAGCAGTGGCCACCGCTTCCTGGAGGTCCACTAGGTGGAGAGCTTTCCGTTCCTCCTCACAGACCAGCCGCCGTACAGTGTCAAACTCCTGCTGAACACACAGTTTCATCTCACTCCGAGTCACCTGCAGGTCACACACACGGGAGAGAACGTTGCTTGTCAGAGAACAGCTTTATAGTGCAAGTGTCTGAGCTATCACCCCTTCGGTGATTGTTTGGAAGCAGGCAAAGCATTGAACTGATCCCTGCTCCCCAGGCATCTGAGAACCTCTTCTCCATTGCTGCACCTGTTTGCCCCCAAAACAAAAGCCTATTACAAAATATTTCCAGAAGAGGCCCATTCCTTCAAACTAGAAGTCATCGTTTTCCTCCTTCAAGTGAATCTCTGATCTCCATCCGTAAATGGAGTTCATTCCCCACACAGAAAGGATGACAGCGAGGCTGTTTTTGTTGCCACTCCAGCAGCAACATAACTCTCCCTCGCATTTCTGTAGAGCCTTCAAAACCCCTAAGTCCCAGGCTGCTCCCAAGTCTACATTTCATGCCACTAGGCTGGAAGTGTAGAGGTCTGGCTCTATATTTAAACAGGAGATTCTGTGCAGCAGAGTCCTAGATTAATCCCTGTAGGCTAAATGACTGATGGATTCAGAGGTGTGGTGAACCAAAGCTAAACATACTTAATAAACCTGACAAGATCAATTACCGGATAGCAAGTGGGACATTATCTCATTTACCAAAGATTAGGATACAGCAGTTAAAGTAAAGTAAAATTATTTTAACTTGGAAGGTCTCAAAATTGGCATAAAAAAAGAGACTCGAGGTAAACAAAGGTTTTCTACTGCAGCAAGGTGAAGGACCCAACAGTTAACAACAAAACTGTCTGACTACGTCAGTACACTTCACAGCACTTTGTCTGAGGTCTTGTCTACACTACCGCCCGGATCGACGGGCAGCAATTGATCCAGCGGGGGTCGATTTATTGTATCTAGTATAGACACAATAAATCGTCAATATTGTGTCTAGTATAGAAACAATAAATCGACCGCTGATTGCTCTAGCATCGACTCCTGTACTCCATCTCAACGAGAAGCATAAGGGGAATCAACAGGAGGGCACCTTGTGAAGACACTGCGGTAGAGTAGATCTAAGTATGTCGACTTCAGCTACGTTATTCACATAGCTGAAGTTACTTAACTTAGATTGATTCCCCCTTCTCTACCCATAGTGTAGACCAGCCCTTAGGCTTGGTCTGTTCTACAGACTTACGTTGGTATAACTATGTTGCTCAGGGGTGTGGAAAGTCCATATTCCTGAGTGATGCGGTTACATTGACCTAACCCCTAGTCTAGACAGTGTTAGGTCGATGGGAGAGCTTTTCCCGCTGACAAGCTACTGCCTCTCGGGGAGAAGCTCTCTTGTCGGCATAGGTAGTCTTTTCACTAAGGCTATGTCTACACTACCACTCATGTCGGCAAAACTTACATCACTTAGGGATATGAATATTCTACCTCCCTGAGCGACATAAGTTATGCCGGCATAAGCAGTAGCGTGCACAGCGCTACGTTGGTGGGAAAGCTTCTCCTGCCAACATAGCTACCACCGCTCACTGGGGGTGGATTAATGTCTACAGGAGAACTCTCTCTCATCAGCACAGAGCAGCTGCAAGAGAGCTTACAACAATGCAGCTGCATCAGTACAGCTGTGCCAAAGTAAGCTCTCTAGTGTAGACACAGCCTAAGCGCTACAGTGGTGCAGCTGCGCCCCTTCAGTGTTGGATGTGCAGATAAGCCCTTAGTTGCGCAAGTGGTACGGGATGAACACTGCACATAGTTTTCCCTGTAGTTCCTCTAGGATATGGATATCAAAGAAGGGCCACACCAATTAAGTAAAGAAATTGGAACTAGATCATTCATTGCCACAGCATCCTTCTCTTTATGAACTTCAAGTAATTGTCTCGCTCTACTATTTTCAGCCTGGTAAAGAAAGTCCTGCAAATATACAATCCTGGCATTATATTTACTTGTCGTCCTTTGCCATGATGATTATTGATGAATAGACTAATGATTTTACTTAAAAATTAGTAAGTCATTTGCTCACCCTGGAAGGACAGAATTTTGCAAGACTAGTGTTTATATAGATAGTTAGCTTTGAAGAAAGGTCCCTGACTGACAGCCCTGGAGGTTGAAGTCTTCTTTTTATCCACAGAACAGATACAGCCCTGGCAGCAGCAGTCTAAGCCTCCCCCTACATTGACTCAAAACGCCCTAGCCACACCCTTGAGCAAAAGTATATTTCAGAACATGATCTGACCACTATGTAAACTGGGAGTAACTCCACTTACACCAATTAAGTTTGAACGGTGTAAGTGAGTTTAGAATCAGGTTGTGTGTCTGTAAAGGCCCTTGGCACATAACTGGCACCATGTAAATAAATAAATATTTTTTAAAAAGGACACATCAAGATGACTGCATGAGTCGCAAAACTGAGAACAGGAACACATTCGTTATGCTGACAACCCATTTTCACACTCCTCATGTAAAGGTTCTGTTAATCCTGACGAATATTCAGTTTCCTCTGAACAGGGGCCTGTAATTAAATGCATAAATTCACACTTCCTAAATAGGAAGGCTTGCCAGAGCCTTCAGACTATGGCAGTTTTTCCATATGCTTTTTGCTTTAATGGAAAATTTTTCCGTTTTCCAATTTATTAAAAAAGAATAAGAGCAATAATGAAGATTGTCCATTTCAGCCTTTAGGTGCATGTACGAATGCTAAGGTCATCTACATCTGTCACCAAATCAATGCCAAAAGGACTCCCTATTCTCCCACCTCAAAGGGAAACCCTCAAACACTTTTTCCGCAGACCAAAAAGCTTTTCCTGAGATGACAGTAATAAAATAATAAAGATAGAACAAATTCATTTGTATTGGGAGGTTGGGACCTCACTGTACTAGCCATGGTACAAACTCTTAGTAAAACAGACAATCCCTGCCCCCAAGACAAAGGAAGCATTCTCCTCATTTTAGAGAGGGGAAACTGAGGCACACAGTGATTAAAAGCTCATTTCCCATTTATGCACCAAAATAGATGGATTTGAGAGAGCTCAGGATTTTGGGTGCTAAGTTGATCTGAAAGTTTAACCACAAATGTAGGGGAGCTTCTGGATGTTGAGCAGTTTTGAAGATCTGGCCCCAGCTGTGGGTGCTGAGAACTTCAAAAATCTGGACTTAAGTGACTTTACCCAAAGTTGCACTGAAAGTCTTTCGCAGAAAAAGGAACGGAACTGAGATTTCTGGAACCTCAGTCCAATGCCTTAACCACAAGACCATCCTTCCTCGCATACACCTTGCAACATACCCTGTGGGAAAATAGTCTCAGATTCAAGTGCAGTAAGAGGAGCAGTGAGCTCCAGAGTGAATGGCCCTCCTCTGGGACCAGCCTTCCCTCAGACCTCAGACTTACAAACCAGAAGGCTCTGAGCTCAACTGTGCCAGCTGATCTTAAATGCCAAGTTGGTGCCTGAATAGGCTGCTTCTGCACTGGCAAAACTGGACCCATTAGTTCAGCATCCATATTGCAACACTGTTGTTCGCAATAGTGGATAGCCTACAGTTAGATGATGCTGTAGCAAGAGCAGCATTTCTACACTCCAGCCCTCACCACTGTGCCCACCAGCAGAGAATTAGGCATCCACTTCTTTCCTAGCACAGGCAAACTGAGTGGGAGATGATCTCCAAGATCCAGGATTAAAACTACAAAAGGTTTTCTTTTCCAACACCTTGATTTACCCATGGAAACCAACTGAAAGCACAGACACATTACAACATGCTCCATGTGAAATCCTGGTCATTATGCAGGCAGCCACTCTCTCACTAGCTGAAGTCTGAGTTACCTTCTCAGGTTGCCCCACAAGGAGTGCATTGTGGTAATGCAACCAGAGTCCTTATTTGTCTCACACAGACTTGAATTCAATAAAGAAATTCATAGCCAAAGGGGGCATGACCTTCCCTCAGAGGAAGCATTCAGTAGCTCCTCAGGACAGAGATGGTCTTTGTCTGTGCCTTGTGCATCAGCGAGAATACAGTCAGACCTTAACAAAAACTCTGATCTTACGTTCTCCTTTCCTAAATATACTGGGGCCAAGCAGAATGTGTAAGATCAGATCACCACTGTTCAGACTGACAGATCTAGTCTAGGAGTTGTACTATGATGTGTTCTGGAAAGGAAGATGTCACTCCATAGCAGAGTCCCTCCAAGACTCTAGGGAAATGAGGTGCAAACAAAAGACAGTTTAAGTCGGCACCTAGGACATATGGGCAGTTTGGAAGTGCAAAAGAACAGATGAACCTTTCAATTGCAGTATTACCTCAGGTTAAGATGAAACAGGGGAGCGAGGGGAAGAGAAAATACAACTTTTCAAATCCAATAGTTTTCTGAAAAATAATTAGACTAAATAACATCACTTTGTTTATACAGCATCTTTCATCTCAAAGCACTTTCCAAATGTAGATGAATCTAAAAACTTGTAATGGATTAGAGTAATCCTTTACCAAAATGCAGTCACTTCTGGAGTCAAACTCAGCAGCTCCTGTTTACCGCTACAGAACAAGAGCGCTGTGTGCAAGTGAAACTGAAGACAGAATTTAGTTAGGGAGAATTAAATTCCTATTGTTAGAATTTGGCCAGCACACCAAGTTTAACACCCCCTTGGCGATACAAGCAGGACTGTTAATGAACACAAGCAAGCAGGACCTCAGCTTTACATATCTTCTGAAAAGACAGAAACACAGCACACCATGATGCGGTACTCTCGCAGCGACAACTCCAAGGGAAGAGTTGCCCTCTGAATTACCAACAACATTCCTTGCAGCACCGCAGCCTGGTTGCGGCCATCCCATCCAAGTACTGACCCAATCTTACCCTACTTAGTTTGCAGTCTGATGGGATCACAGTAAATGGGGGTTTCAGAGTAACAGCCGTGTTAGTCTGTGTTCGCAAAAAGAAAAGGAGTCCTTGTGGCACCTTAGAGACTAACCAATTTATTTGAGCATAAGCTTTCATGAGCTACAGCTCACTTCATCGGATGCATACTGTGGAAAATGTAGAAGATCTTTTTATACACACAAAGCATGAAAAAATACCTCCCCCCACCCCACTCTCCTGCTGGTGGGGGGAGCAGCAGAGTGGGGTGGGGGGGGAGGTATTTTTTCCTGCTTTGTGTGTATAAAAAAGATCTTCTACATTTTCCACAGTATGCATCCGATGAAGTGAGCTGTAGCTCACGAAAGTTTATGCTCAAATAAATTGGTTAGTCTCTAAGCTGCCAATAGTACTCCTTTTCTTTTTAGTAAATGGGGGGTTAGGTGCAGGGCATCTTTGAAATCTACACTCCTTCACAACCCCCTCCCCCCAAAAATGTACTTCCAATGTCTGAGTGACTGCAGCAGCACAGCCCTTGAGTGCAGGACGAGGACAACCTATAAATCTAGGCCTGGGTGAAGTTTTTTGGCTGAAACTTTTTTTGGCTGAAAAACACGGATTTGGTGACGCACATGTTCTGCAAAGCTGACACACTTCACTGCACACTATTCAAACCCTGCTCCAAAAGGCAGAATTTCTTCATGGGCAACACCCCTGTGAGATGAGGCAGTATTATCTCACAGAAGGGGAAACAGGCACAGAGCACTTAGGTCAGGATAATCTACTAATTAGGGATGCCCAATCTGAGACAACTAGGACCTGGTTTTTTCAGAGTACATTACCTCATATAGCATTTCATATATTCAAAGCACAGCTCCCACTGACTTCACTTGCAGCTGAGTGCTCAAGACTCCTGCAAATTATACACCAGGGTCTCCAGTCAGGCACCCAGAAACTGAGGCACACACAATTAGTGGCCACTTGTAAAAAATCTGGTTTAAGTGACTTGTCCAATATCACATAAGAATTCTGTGGCAGAGGCAGGGATTGTGAAACTGGCAAACCAGATGCCAGCTCATCCCAAGGTCCCCATGCCTCAGTTGAATACTGACAAATACATGGCTGAAATCAGTCTGGCTCATCTCTGTGTTAGCATTGTTAAAACAGGATTTAGAATGATAAGAATGTGTTTAGACTTTATTGAATGCTCGTGAGTTGCTGCATGCATTAATCTCACTGATAAGATCTGTATCCCATATGGTAAGGTAATATTTGAATATTGGCATTTTAAGCCTTTGTAACTATGTAAATCATCAGAAAGGAGAGAGACATTAACTAGAGTGAAATGCTGGTCTCCAACAGAAAGTGTTATGACCTGCCTGACAAGGAATGCCCCTGGACACCAGATGGACTGAAGTGGAACATTAAAGAGGACAAAAGACTTTTCTTTTGTTTTCTCTTTTCCTGGCTCTGCCCCCATGAAGAGAATTCTTGCAAGTTAATTCCTCCCATCAGCTGAGTTTGCCGCTCAAAACAGAAGGAAGAAACAAAATAAAAGCCTCTAATAAGGAGGAACTGCATCTCATTGCTACTTGGACAATGGGGAAAAAGGTTCCTAGGAAAAAGTAAGGAATCACCAGCTGCTTAGGCTGGGTTAGCCCTTTAAGACAACAGAGCATGTTCATTGTAGAAGTTTCTTTCACCTTTTGAAAATTTAAGAGTGTAACTCATTTGTATATATGTTTACCTGCTGTAACCTTGTAAATAACATTTCCTTTTCCTATTGATAAATCCATATAGTTTATTATAGGATTGGCTACAAGTGTTTTGTGTGAGATCTACAGTGCAACTGACCTGGGAGAAGTGACTGGTCCTTTGGGACTGGAAGTAACCTGAATACTGCTGTGATTCATGGTGTAAGTGACCATCTATCACAAAAGTAGACTTGCTTAGGTGACAAGATAGATTGGAGCAATCAAGAGGACTGCCCATGACACCATGTTTAAGCTGTTATAGTGCTTAAGGCATTCATAACTGATAACTGGCTGGTGAAATCTAAGTATAGAACTCACCGCCAATCTGGGATTTGTGCCCTGGTTCTTAACAGTCTGCCCCAAAGTTTCATGACTGGAACAGAATCCAGTTCTCTAGGACATCATTCAACTGCCTTAACCAAGAGACTCTCCTTTTTATTCCTGCAATCCCCTGCCTCATTCACCATACATCTACCAACTTCTGCAACAAACAAAGGAGGGGGTTCTACAGACAACAGCCTCATTTACTACACAATCCTCATCACTCCCATCATGTGCACTGAATGAAGCTGGGCCTCTGGAAAATATAGTTTGTGATCATGTAATTAAAAACTATATCCTAATGCCTATACACACAAGGGGGCTGAACTACGGTTGCACCAAGCAACCTTAATTCTGGCATTTCCTAAAGATCAAATGCTTGACTTTGCAAGCTTAATGCTCTTTTAATCTAGTTTTGTGTGTGTGTTTTTTTCTAAAAAAACTGAAAAAACAGAAATTCCATAACGTGGAATCATACTGACAGCCATGTGGGTCATTAGAAGAGTTGGAACCTTTAGATCCACTGCACAGACCACTTCCACATGAGCAAACGGAGTAAATTATAGCAATAGTAGGTTGTCATCCTCTATAAGGACCACTACGGATTAGAGAAGGATGAGGTTTCACATATATATGCTGACTGCAGGAGGAATGGGGAGACTCAGGAATCTTGGGTTTCTTTCCAGGGTCAGGCGAGGTGTGCACTATAGCATACACAAACCCCTCGGAGCATCCTCCCCCAAGCTTGAACCTCTTCGGCCCCATCCTCTACAGCCTGTTCCTGTCCCAGTCCTGTCACTTCCCCACTCCAGTCTTATTTTCCTTGCCTACCCTGTCCCAGTCTATACTCCTAAGGCTTCTCATCCCCGTCACAGTCTTCTAGCACAGCCAGTCCTAGTCTCCCCATCCTAGCTACTTCTTTGATCTGCCTCTACCCTCCTGTCCTCACCCACCCTCCGATCATTCTCTCCCTGGATTCCCAGCCCCTTCCACTGGCTCCCAGTCCTAGTTTTCCTTCCTCTGCTCCTCAGAGAATCTCCTTCTCCCTCCTCCTACCACATCCCCAGCTCCTTGTATGATCTATTGCCCTAGCTAGTCCCAATTCTACCCCCACACCCCAGCTCCACCATATCTGTCACCACTCCCCTTCTAAGTCCATTCTTCCCACACTGGTTCCCAGTCCCAGTCTCCCACACCCATTTCCCTTGCTTGCTCACACCCACTGCCTCTCCTCCCCTGTCCCAGTCAGCAAGTCCCACTCCCTACCCTCCGCAGTTCCCAGTCTCTGTTTAGCATAACCAAGCATAACTCCCAGTCATTCCCTCCAATCCAGTCCCACCAGCCTCCTTGTCCCAATCTACTCTTCCCCTCCTGGCCCCAGTCCAGCTCTTGTCCCCTCTGTACTCAAATCAGGCAGTTTCTTCCTCCACACTATATGGGCATGGGGCGGGAGGGGGGGGGGGAAGAGAAAGGAGTTACAGGGGGAAGAGGTGAAGCTAATTGAGAGCACAGGAAAAACAGGTTCTCTGCTCTCAGGTCCAGTCCCTAGTCTTATTCCAACCTGGAGCAACAAGCAAAAGGCACATCCTGACACAGAGGATACCACCCTGTCAAATTTCAAGTCTCTGCACCAAAGTAACAGTATGCTAGACCTTCTCAAGAAAAGGTTACCAACATTTTTCTAAAAAACGTTGCAAAACATCTTTTCCCCCTTAACCTCATTCTCAAAAATGGCTGAACTGTTTTGGCTAAAAAGTTTCAAACAAACCCAGTCTCAGATGGACACTTGGCATGGACAATTTCAGTGTGACCAGTTAAAGTTGGGTTTCAGAGTAGCAGCCGTGTTAGTCTGTATCCGCAAAAAGAACAGGAGTACTTGGGGCATCTTAGAGACTAACAAATTTATTTGAGCATAAGCTTTCGTGAGCCCAAACAAATTCGTTAGTCTCTAAGGTGCCACAAGTACTTCTGTTCTTTTTGCAGCTAAAGTTGGCTATAGTTATAACCAACTGAAAACGGTCTTATAATAGAAAGTCCCGGGCAACCTTTATAGTAAGCAGTGCTACCAGCCCCACCTATATCAGTTAAAAACGAGAAGGAAAAAAGAATAGAATTAATAACACACAAAACACAATAGCTTTGTAGGTATCATTCTGTGAGCCTCGGACAGGTAGTCCCAGATCTGCTGGCTACTTGCTGATAACAGCCCTGCAAGACAGGATACATTTCCCCCTTTAATTGACACTATTAGATAATGATGGAAACCTGTGCTGGAAGTACTCCTTGAAAACACTCACAGGGCATTCTCCAGCAAAAACTTGCAAGGGTCAAGGGCAGAAAGCAGCACAAATAGAAAGCTGAAATGGCTCACTTGCTTCTGAAGCATTCATCCTATTAGCCAGACTACCTGCCAGGTATAAAGAAAGCCATTCTGTGCTCCACCTTATGAGGAAAGGGCTGAAATGAAAGTAGAATTGAAACTACAGATCTAATAATAAAAATCAAGGCAAGAGTACTTCTACCTCAGATGCTCATTTGAATGGTCGCTGTTCTTGGGGAAAAGAAAAAGAAAAAAAAAGCACTTCTCTGAGAATCTGCCCTGTCCCAGCCAGCACAGAGAGCAGTCACAGTAGCACGAGCACCCTAGCGGTTTGAACTTCATAAGCATGAAATGAAAATGTCTTCATTTGTTCTTGATAGTTTTATCCTGCTGCCTTCCAGGGCTCTGATTTGCCATAGAAATGATGGATTTTGTTGATATTTTGAGTTTAATTAGAGGGCTGGATCTGCATGTCAAAAAACACTCCCTGAACAGCGTTTTTTCAAAAAAATGAAACACCTAACAAGCGCCATGTCTCAAATAAATCTGCAACCCCCACATAATTTCTAAACCAGGTTCTCTCTATATATTAGGGCAGAACCAAAATGGAAACTGGCAGCACAGGGCCCACCCAGGTTTTACTGCTCCCCCAGACTATATGGCAGGGGTTCCCACGGGACATCTGCTGGTCAGCTAGCTCTTGTTAAAGCATCATCTGTCAGTACATTGGAGATGGGAATGAGAAAGGCAGCAAGGGGGGGTAACTTTGCCTAGTGAGGAGGTTTGTAATTTGATTGTAAATAGAACATTCCTTTTTTTGGTTTCTCCAATGTATCCACTACATTAAAGAGAAGTGGCCATAACCTGACAGATCCTCGTCTACACTGGACACACAATGGCTCAGCTGAACCACTGTAATGTTCAACAGTCCCAGGTAGTCACACTAATCATCATGCTTTGTGTAAAACAAGTTCAGTGTGTTCCCACACAGCACTCACATCACTGTATTACCAGTCAGTTGAGAGTACGTACCCTACAGTTCCCAGCACAGCTCTCTGACATAGGGGTTTGTCAGAGCAGCAATCCATGCTTGGAGTTTTGAATTTTCAAAATATAAACTCTGTAAGTTGCCATTCCATTGTATAAAACAGTGGGTATTTTGTAAAATTAATGCAGATCAGCAGTGCATAAAAGGTGTAGGGGGAGCTGACAGCAACTCCTATATTTAGCTTGCCTAACACTTCCCAAAATAAAAGGTTCTTGCAACTTGTGAGAGACACTCCAACACCTCCATGTTTGCAGCAGGCCTTTGAAACGCAGCTACAGGAAAGCTCTCTGGCTCGAGAAGTGCCTTTTCTTTGTCCTTTGAAAGGACAGTGGGTTTTCCAGATATATTAACTGCTAACAATTGTCATTTCCCTTCTCTTGCTTGTATTCCTCAGGAATACGGGGAGAGAATGCTCAAGTAATAACTGAACACACACATTCTAATGAGCCATGCCCACCCTGCCACCAAAGCAGTAGTACACTGCACAGTGAGAATGCCTGAGAGCTGCTGGAATGGGCAAGAGGGCAAAGAGAGCCTGGATGGCTCCTGACCCCCTGCCTCCATCCATCAAACCCAGCACATGGCCCCATACCTCTCCCTGGAGGTGCCACCTGGGGCAGGAATCAGGAAGAAAGAGAGCTGTGTCACGCTCATCACAAGTACTCCCTAGAGTAGGCCCAGAAACCCATTTCCCAACCCCCAAGACAGTACCTCAGCTGGCAGCAGGAGAGAGGAGTTGTGTCCTGTGAGTCCAACATTACTTGGCCAAAACAAATTACATTGAGAAGTGGGGGGAGGGGAGAAAAAGAGGCCTTATACTTAATTTGATGGCGTCTCTTTGTAACATGGTAACTTAGGAACACTGCCTCCCATCAAACTACAAAATTTCAGGGAATGCTCTAAGCATCAAGAACCCTGTTTATTTGGTGAAAATCAGAAGGGAAAAATGGGGGGGGGGCACACAGAACCCTTGGCATCTGGTCAGCAAACTCAACTGGTTGCAGAGCTGCAACTATATATCAAACCAGTTATAAATATTGACACAATGAATGATTTATCAGACAGAAAGAAAAGAAATAATCGGGGAGGGGATGCACAGAGCCCCAGCATTGGAGTAGCAAACAAGAAGCTGGGGGGGGGGGGGAAGAACAGGTGGGGGGGGAAGGAGAAATACAATGAGCTCAGAAGTAATGAAGTGTGCAACCCTCTAATGTATGTACTGTAATACATTATGTATTTAAACAAGAAATGCTCTAAGACTGCATACATTGCACTTTATAAACACATAAAAAGTTACAGAACCTGCAATATAATAAATCAGGATTGCAGAAGACCTTAAACAGAGCAGTTGAAAGAGCAATCACAAGACTGCCGGAGGACTAGTACAATAGCCATGCTTCCTTTGTACGCCAGCACTGCAATAGGGATGAGCCTCGCGAAACCGAGGTACGGAGCCTAAGGGTATGTCTATACTGCATGCTTTTTTTGGCAGTATAGAGAATATGTACATGCATAGCCCCCCAGCACAGAATAGTTGTGTAGACCATGACACCTGGGCCATACAGCTTAGTTGAACAGGCCCAAAGGGTATGGGTATGTATGTATGTGAGTTTTGCAAGGTCCTAGGGTGGCCAGGTGTCCTGTTTTCGACCAGAAAGACTGGTCGAAAGGGGGACTTGTTGGTGTCCAGTCAGATCTGTCAGATCTACTGACTGGACACCCAAAGTCCATTTACAGCAGGCGGGGGGAGACACCTAGTCATTACCCACGCCAGCCCCACTCAGCTGGAGCCGCCTCCTACCTGCATCGGGCAGCTGCAGCTCCCAGACCGGGCTCTGCAGGGGGAAGAGCAGCGAGCGATGGGGGTAGAGAGAAAGAGGAGCAAACGGGGGGTGGGAACTCAGAGGAAGGGGCGGGGCAAGGGAGGAGTGTGCAGTTTTTAATATATTACAAAATCGGCAACCCTATATGTAAGCCCCTTTGTTTTCAGTTTAAACCTATTTTTATTGAAAAATTCCCAGGTTTTTACAAAAAATATTATCCAGTTTTTTCTGATTTTCACCCTACTTTTGTATCATTTAAATATATAAAAAACAACTTGTTTTATTAGGACAATACAATACGTTGCATGAGATATATGTATTACGATAATACATTAAGTTGGGTGTATATGCAAAGCGGTCTGTTGAAGTAAGGCTATATATTAGTCTAGAAGATACATGCAATAAAGAAACAGGCACGTATGCAAGCTCTGAAGTGCGTACGCATCTGAACATATTGATGAATCTCACAACCACCACATACACATTTCAAGCTGTTAGCAGATAATGGTTTAAAGATTTGACACATTAAATGGGAAGAAAATGAAAACCTGTATCAGAATACATTTCAGAACACAAGGAAGTATTCAAGTCTTAAAAAAAACAAATAGGAGAGAAGTATGAAGTGAGCGTATGCGCTGCAAATGGTGTGGCCCAATTATTAAATGTAAATATTTATAGGTTAATAGTTCTAAGTCTACAACAGTAAACTGTTTATTCAAATGAAAAAAGTTTTATTTGGGGATTAGAGATGTATTGTTTTCTCAAACTCAGAGGTGGCATTGTGTTTTGAGTTCCGTTTTAGTTCTGCAGCCAACCACTTAAATGCTTTGAGTTCCGTTCATCAATCTACCGAATACTTATTTCTCCTGTCTTTCCAGCCACCAAAATAAACCCTGATATTTACCCAGAAAAATTAACAGGTTTTTGCACCGATTTTCACCTGTTGTGGTGGTGGTGGTAATAAACACTGATAAATACCCAGGAAAAATTAAATAATAAAAACTGAAAACAAAGGGCCCTATCTACACAACTCTCTAGTAGCTAGGGTTCCCAACTTTGGCTGGACAAATTCCTGGAGATTTTATCACAGTACATAATCTTTAATTACAGATTAATCTTTAATTCCTGGAGACTCCAGGACAATCCTGGAGGGCAGGCAAACCTACTAGTAACCCAAACCATGCCTTCCCATCTACACTGCTTTTTAGCCGTGTAGTGTCCCTGCTGCCTCCTCATTGCCCGAGTCTTTCCTACAGCTGGAAAAGGCTCCAGCAGTAGGGAAAGACTCTGGCAGCTCCCCCCGCTGAAGCCTTTTTCCACTGCCTCACCTCTGCCAGAACCCTTCACTGACACGTGTAGCTACACACACACACACAAAGTGTGGACACAGCCTGCGTTTCACTATGGCATATACATGTACATTACATGCCGCCACCAGAGGTCTGTAGCATAGGTGTAGCCTACGCCTTGCCCAAAGTCAAACCAAGTCTGTTGTAGAACAGGGAGTTGGATCCATGTCTCCAGACACACAGAGCTTTATTCTTCACTGTCTTTCACCTCGAGTAGTCATTTACACCATTATTTCATCTGCTAGTTTAGGCGACAGCTCCTACTGGATAGACATTCAGTTTCTGAACCAGACACTCCAAAAAAGCAAAACGCAGTCAACCTACCCTCCAATTAAAACTGGAATCTCCACTCATGACTAAAAACCAATTCAAGCAATTTCCGGAACAGTCTTTCACAGACATCCTACTTCATCTGTTTACAGTGCAGTTTAGTCCCCATTAAAAATGATGGCTCTGACAATAGCTTAGCAGCTCATTAGTACACTGTGCATTTGCCTTTTGATGGCTAGTCATCAGGCGTGTGAGGTCAGTTTGCCAGTGTAAATGTACAGCAACTGCCCTGATTTAACAAAACCTAAGAAAGAGCTGATTAGTAATGGACATTCAGCCAACATTTTATTGTTTCTAGAATATAGCCATTTGTTTAGAATGTTATGAGGCAATAAGTTTCCATGAGGAAAAAATACAGCAACGCATTAGAAGAATCACGTTGCTTCAGTGGATTTGTCCTCCCTTTCTGTGTGTGCGTATAAAGGGTCTCTAAATAATACTTTAACCATCTTAGGAATAGGCAGCACAAAGCACTACAGACATAGCCCCAATCCACTCCAAGAATCATGGCTGTCTAATGTTATTGGATTTCTGCAATTCTCCTACCCACTCCTCTCAAAACCTAGAGAAACAATTCCGCTCTAGGAGTAATCACATAGGAAGTGGGTGGTTGAAAGTGACACAAAAGGTTTGTGGAGGCTCTTTGTTCAGGCAGGCACTATATTTAAAACTGATGTAGAACATATTTCATTCGGTTTACAGAGACAAAAGGGGATTCATTCCCCACCCAAACGAGTCCACTTATTTCAAAGTGAAAGACAGTTGAAACGTCAGCCCCTTGGTTTCCCCACCCAAGCGCTTTCTAGTTCTGGTGCAAGACTGCAAATGTAACTTCTTGATCGGAAGCATCATTCACATCCTTCTCCCCCACCCACCCTCGCGCCCCAGCTAACACAAGTGGTACAGCATTCGTGGTAGCACAATAGTGGGAAATTTTTAAGGCAGGGGAAAAAAAATGTCTAGTATAGACCAAGCCAAAGACAGTTATGACACAACCTTAGTACAGCCCCTATTAGTTCACCTAGTAAAGGAGCAAATCTACATACTTAATGGTCAGGCTGGAGTCTCACCTGTGGCAACATGCAGGATGCACATACAGCAAGGGCATCTGTGGGGAGATTGCTACCTTATGGACTCTCATTATTACATTTTCCTTTCCTAGTAAAAATCAGGATTAAACATTCGTTGCAAGAGACATCTCAGTAAAATCACTGCAGCAGTTTGATGAGGGCTCAGAGAAAAACAGAGCAGGCCTCATTGTTTGCATCTCTGCCAAAAGCTGGGCTTGCTATGTGCACTTCACAGTAGAACCAATCAGACGGTGGAGATTGCTTGGTTGTCCATTGCTCTCCACTTTTCCCGGCACTGGGACAATTCATTTGGACAGTACACATTCTAAGGGTTTTTTTGCAGCACTGAGGGTGAACTTACAAATGGTGGAAGAATGCTTTCCTATAACAGAACTAGTAGCCAGGGACCCCACAGTTACATGCAAGTCTGCCATTCACCCAGCAACTGCCACCTCTGACTGCTGAATGTATGATGACACTACCTCATTTCTCTAGTTGTTTGAAGAGGGGGATGGACTAGCTACCAAATGCCAGTTACAAGTGATCAATCCACTTGCAGCCTTACAGTTTGCCACACCCTATGCTTGGAGTCCAAAGTTACCCCAACAATAAATTTACATTTATGTTGCAACTTGCATCAAATTAAGGTTCTAATTCTGTTTCCATAGAAGTCGGTGACTAGAAGACTAGAGTTCAACGCCCTGCTCTGCCACAGACATGCTGAGAGACCTTGGGCAAGTTGCTTTGTTCTCTGTGCCTCAGTTTTCCCCATCCATATAATAGGATAGTAGTTCTTCTCTACCACAGAGAGGTGTTATGAGGATAAATATATACATTACAGATTGTGAGGTGCTCAAATGGTAAGGTACTTATACAACTCCCACTATCAAAGACTGATAAGAGGACCATGCTTTGGGAACACACTATCCAATAGCGGCACTGGGGAAAGGGGGGGGGTAGTAATTTTGATAGGCAAAAAGTGATTTATACCATCCGGAATTTAGCCAGAACACCACGATTATCACCACCTCTTCCCTTACCAAATTCATGACCACTGGTGGTCAAAGCTTGTTTTATATCTCACTTGAGGGAAAACACCCACCAGTGCCACACTGGGGCATGAGTTCTGCACTGATCAAGGAGGAGACACTCCACTCAGTGAATCATTAACCTTGCTTCCTGGGAGGTCTCCCATTCAGAGACTGAACTGGCATGACCCAGTTTAGCCTGCAGAATCTGACAGGGTCACACCAATGCCAACACCATCAATAAACTTAAAAAAAACAAAACAAAAAAAAACACAACAGCTTTTCCTGTTCATGGTAACAGGGTTGTCAATATTATTAGTGCCCTTTCCTCTGTGGGGATTTCAATTACGGATCAATGAAATCTGCATTACTCCAGTGGGAAATTAGCAATTGTATGAACTAACTACAGGACCCTTCCCTATGATGCCATTATCCCCTACCCCTTTTTCCTTTTGCATTGTATACATTTGCCCGGCATATAACAAGTGAACCAGTGAATGATCCCAGAGATTAAATGAGATTCTGAATGCATCCGATGAAGTGAGCTGTAGCTCACGAAAGCTTATGCTCAAATAAATTGGTTAGTCTCTAAGGTGCCACTAGTACTCCTTTTCTTTTTGCGGATACAGACTAACATGGCTGCTACTCTGAAAACTGTCAGATCGTTATCTACAAGTCAGATCTTCTTAATTCGTAAAAATGTAGGGTTAAGCCTTTTTTTTAATGCAAGCAAAGCATCTCAGCCCAAACTGAACAGGCGGATGAACTAGGCAAAGGGAAGACAACTGTCAAATGCAACACTCAGCTGCTTTGTCACTATTATTACAATAAAGTTTTATAAGTAGGTAGCAAGGGACTTAAATTAAACGTCACATATCATCTGGCACTAGAAACATGAAATGTAGTTTCCTATAGGGAAAAAGAGTCTGACAGCTCTGCTCGTCAAAAATGGAATTTGCCTCATAATCAGGTGTTCAGGCAAATGAATCACCATTTGGCAGAGACCGTTTCTGAAAACTACTTGCTAAAACTTTAGATGAAGAGGCAATATTTTAGTTGTATTGAACTGTTTAAAGCCCACGCTTCTCTGTCAGTAACAATAAAACAGAAGAGGTGACGAAGAACTCTTCACGGCTTTAAAAAATAAAGTTGACATTTAAAAAAGGCCATTTAACCTTCTCCCCTTCCTGCTTCTCCTTCCCTACCAAACAAAAGGTACATCCTGCAACTATTTCCCTTTTAGACAAGTCGGGGACTGTTGCTGCCTTTTTGTGCTGGCTCCAGAAAGGTTGTTAACCAGGCTGGCCAATGAGCTGCTGAGCATGTGTCGGGTCACAAAGCCATGAAGCTGTTGCTTGTATTTATGGCCAGCATTTTAGAAGAACTTTACAATTTTAGTCTGGGTCTTTTATTCATTCTTTGTTTGGATTTCTTTTATTATACAATCATACAATGGCCTCATCCAATTCTCTAGGCACCTTTGACAAACCCGTTAAATACACAAACAGAAAAGTTAACCTGCCTACATTGCTGTTATACAGCCAACATACATCGCTTCACAGACAAGAAGCAAAGGTGGGCCTGAAGGCTAACAAACAAGTTCCAAAGGCTCCACACCAAATCATTCTTCTCCAAGGAAACTGCCTGCTGGATGCAAGGGTTGTAGATCTCTCCAGACAACTAGACAGACTTATGTGCAGCGCTGGGGAAGAACAGGTGGTTATGATACATGTAGGTACTGATGATATTGGGAAAAGTAGGAGAGGAGTGCTGGAGTCCAAATTTAGGCGGCTATGTAAGAGATTAAAACCCAAGACCTCCATGGTAACATTCTCTGAAATGCTTCCAGTTCCACATATAGGGCCAGTTAGACAGGCAGAACTGCAGAGTCTCAAAACATAGATGAGACAATGGTGTAGAAAGGAGAGTTTTAGATTTATTAGGAACTGGGGAACCTTTTGGGAAAGGAGGAGCCTAGACAGGAAGGATGGGCTCCACCTAAACCACAAAACAGAACCAGAATGCTGGCATGTAAAATTTAAAAGGTCGTAGAGGTGTTTTTAAACTAAGGGCTGGGGGAAAGCCGACAGGTATGGAGTAGCACACAGTTCACACAGATGCATCCTATAGTGGAGGATCTATTATCAGGGATTTTCTATATCCTAGCAAAGAGGAGAGGATAGAAGTTGATAGAGTACAGGGAGGAACTGAAGAGAAACGGTCAAATGAAAAAGAGTCCCATTCAATGACATCATTTGGAGGGCAGACAACTAAAAAGTGCTTGTATACAAATGGTAAAATACTAGAATACTAAAATGGGTTAACTTGAGTGCCTGGTATTAAATGAGGATATTGATATAATAGGCATCACAGAAACTTTGTGGAACAATGATAATCAATGGGATATGGTAATACCAGAGTACAAAATATATAGGAATGACAGAGTAGGTCGTGCTGGTGGTGGAATGGCACTATATATGTGAAAGAAAGCACAGAGCCAAATATAGCAAAACTCTTAAATGAATCAAACTATACACAGAATCTCTATGGATAGAAATTCCATACTTGAATAACAAGAGTATAGCAATAGAAATATACTACTGACAACTGGACTAGGACTGTGATGGTGAAAGTGAAATGCTAAGGGAAATTAGAGAGGCTTTAAACATAGAAAACTCAATAATAATGGCCGATTTCAACTACCCTCATATTGACTGGGTACATGTCACCTCAGGGCAGGATGCAGATTTAACGTTTCTAGACACCATTAACGACTGTTTCTTGGAACAGCTGGTCCTGGAACCCACAAGGGGAGAGACAATTCTTGATTTAGTACTGAGTGGAACATAGTATCTAAGCCAAGAGGTGTATATAGCTGAACTGCTCAGTAATAGCGACCATAATATACTTAAATTTAACATCCTTGTAAGGGGGAAAATGGCAAAGAAGCCCACCCTAGTAACATTTCACTTCAAAAAGTAGTACACAAAAATGAGGAAACTAGTTACAAAGAAATTAAAAGAAACAGTCACAGGCGTTAAAGGTCTGCAAGCTGCATGGAAACTTTTAAAAAACACTATTATAGAGCCTCAAATTAAATATATATTTATATATAGTAAGGTAACTAGAAAAATGCAGAAGCAAAAAAGCATCCTTTAAAAATTAGGAGTCAAATCCTATGGAGGAAAATAGAAAAAAGTATAAACTCTGGCAAGTCAAATGTAAAAGTATTATTAGGAAGGCCAAAAAAGAATTTGAAGAGCAACTAGCAAAAACCTAGTAGCAAAAACAATTTTAAGTACATCAAAAGCAGACAGCCGGTCAGTGGGGCCATGGATTCTCAAGCTGATAAAGGATCACTCAAGGAAGACAAGGCCATAGTGGACAAGATAAATAAATTCTTTGCATTTCTTAGAGGATGTTAGGGAGATTCCCTAATAAATTTCTTAGAGGATGTTAGGGAGATTCCCACACCTAGGCCAGTCTTTTTAGTGACATATCTGAAGAACTGTCCCAGATTGAGGTGCCAATCAAGGAGATTTTGGAACAAACATATATTAAACTGTAATATGCCACTAAGACTAGATGGTATTCAAGAGTTCTGAAGCAACTCAAATATACAATTGCATAACTACTAACTATGGTATGTAACCTATCACTTAAATCAGCCTCTGTACCAGATGTTCGGAGGATAGCTTATGTGATGCCAATTTTTATAAAAGGCTCCAGAGGCAATCCTGGCAATTAGAGGCCAGTAAGCCTAACATCTGTACCAGGCAAATTGGTTGAAACTATAGCAAAGAATAGAATTATCAGACAAACAGATGAACACAATCTGTTTGGGACGAGTCAACATGGCTTTTGTAAAGGGAAATCATGCCACATCAATTCTTTGGGGTGAGGGGGTGTCAACAAACATGCGGACAAGGGTGATCCACTGGATATAGTGAAGTTGGACTTTCATAACATCCTTGACAAGGTCTTTAAGGCTCTTAAGTGGAGTTGCATCCAATGAAGTGAGCTGTAGCTCACGAAAGCTTATGCTCAAATAAATTTGTTAGTGTCTAAGGTGCCGCACACAAGTACTCCTTTTCTTTAAGTGGAGTAGGCAGTTATGCGATAAGAGGGAAGATCCTCTCCTGGATCAATAACTGTTTAAAAGGCAGGAAACTAAGAGTAGGAACAAATTGTCAGTTTTCAGAAAGGAGAGAGGTAAATAACGGGGTCCCCCAAGAATCTATACTGGGACAAGTGCTGTTCAACATAGTCAAAAATGATCTGGAAAAAAGGGTAAACAGTAAGGTGGCATAGTTTGCAAAGGATACAAAAATTAGTCAAGATATTTAAGCTCAAAGCAGACTGTGAAGAGTTACAAAGGGATCTCACAAAACTGCGTGACTGGGCAACACAACGGCAGATGAAATTCAATGTTGATAAATGCAAAGTAATGACATTAGAAAACAATCCCAACTACACATATAAAATGATGGCATCTAAATTAGCAGTTACCATCAAGAGAGACATCTTGGAGTCATTGTGGAGAGTTCTCTGAAAACATCCACTCGATGTGCAGCAGCAGTCAAAAAAGCGAACAATGTTAGTAACCATTAGGAAATGGGTAGATAAGAAGACAGTAATGCCACTATATAAATCTATGGTACACTCAAACCTTGAATACTGCGTGCAGTTCTGGTCGCTCCATCTCAAAAAAAGGTACATTAGACCTGGAAAAGGCACAGAGATGGGCAACAAAATGATGAAGGGCATGGGAGAGATTAAAAACATGGGAGAGATTAAAAACATGGGGACTGTTCAGCTTAGAAAAGAGATGACGAAGGGGGTGTGGGAGGGCATGACAGAGGTATATACAATCAGGACTGGGGTGGAGAAAGTGTTATTTACCTCTTCACATAACACAAGAGCCAAACAGAACAAAGTCACCCAATGACATTTATAGGCAGCATGTTTAAAACAAAACATAAGGAAGTACTAATTCACATAATGCACAGTCAACTTTGTTGCTTGGGGATGTTGTGAAGGCCAAAACTATAGCTGGGTTCAAAAAAGAATTAGATAAGTTCATGGAGGATGGGTCCATCAATAGCTATTAGACAAAATAGTCAGGGTGTCCCTAGGCATCTGGCTGCCTAAGGACACCCTGGATGACAGGGGATGGATCGTTTGATGGTTGCCCTGTTCTGTTCATTCCCTTTGAGCATCTGGTATTGGCTGCTGTCAGAAGATGGGATACTGGGCTAGATGGACCATTTGTTTGACCCAATATGGCCATTCTTATGTTCTAAGGCAGGGGTCGGCAACCTATGGCATGCGTGCCAAAGATGACACACAAGCCAATTTTTAATGGCATGCTGCTGCCTGCTGGGTCCCAACCACTGGCCCCGCTCAGGCCGCTGCCGAACCCAGGCTGGGACCCCAGCAGGCAGCAGCGAGCCATTAAAAATCCTGCCTGCCCCAGCCCGGTCTTCTCCGCCCCCGCAGGGGCAGGGTGAAGAAGCTTGGTCCTGCCAGCTGCTGCTGCAGGGCAGGCAAGCTCCCCCCTCCCCCGCCTCTTCCCTGAGCATGCCGAGTTCCTGCCCCTCCTCCGCTCCCTCCCTGCTGCCCATCAGCTGATGGCCCTTGTGAGGGAGGGGGAGGAGTGGAGCCGAGGGAGGGGGAGGAGTGGAGCCGTAGCGCTCGCGCTGCTCCAGGGAGGCGGAGAAGAGGGGTGGGGGGAAGGGGCCGTGGAGTGGAATCAGGGCATATCCCCTCCAGCCCCCTGCCATGAGCCGCTCTGGGCAAGGGGCTGGGAGCAACCCCAGGACCCTAGCCCACAGCCCCAGCCCTCTGCCCTGACCCCTGCACCTCCCACATTCCCCACTCTGACCCTGAGCTCCAAACGGGAGCTTCTACCCCTCTCCCTACATTCTCATCTGCACCCCTCGCACCAAATGGGAGCTGCCCAGGTAAGCACTCCACATCCAAACCTCCCGCCACAACACAGAGCCCCCTCCCTCATTCTAGCTCCTGGCCAGACCCTACACCCCAACCTCCAGCCTGCTCCTCCACCCCCAGCCCTGTGCTCAGTGCAGAGAGAGGAAGAGAATGGGCTAGAACCAGGGAGAAGGTAGGTACCCACTCTGTGTGGGCAGGGCCAGGACCCCAGACTGGCAGCGGGCTCAGCTCCCGGGCTGCCAGCTCCTCTCAACCCGCTGCTGGTCTGGGGTTCTGGCTGCCAGCCCCTTGCCAGCCAGGGTCCTGGCCGCAGGCCCCGCCCAGCCTGCTGCCGGCCTAAGTGAACGGAACCCCAGGCTGGCAGCGGGCTGAGCAGGCCGGCGGCATAAGATCAGTATTTTAAATTTAATTTTAAATGAAGCTTCTTAAACATTTTGAAAACCTTGTTTAGTTATATAATATATAGACTTATAAAGACAGATCTTCTAAAAAACATTAAAATGAATTACTGGCACGCAAAACCTTAAATTAAGGTGAATAATTGAAGACTCGGCACACCACTTCTGAAAGGTTGCCGACCCCTGTTCTAAGGTTTATCCCCTCAGAATAAGAGTCAGCGTCTCTGAAAGCCAACTGTAAAAGATGAAGTACATAGGGAAATGGAAGGGTGGCATAAAGATGGAGGCCATTCTTAAGGAGATATTCAAATAAGTGATCCTTAGAACTTTAGGTAAGCGTCCAAAATGGATCTCCAAACTTTTTAAGGTTCATCACTAGCCTAACCAGTCTCTCTCACCACTCCAGCCTCCTCTTCCTCCCACCCCCAAGACATCGAACCAATGCACAAAATAAATGGGCGTTTGCAAATGCCAATTTATAATCACCAAAAGAAAGCAGCCATACGCAGAAATTCCTAACATTATATGTTGTACCTATTTCATCCATGCACCTTAGGACCTTGAAGGAGTCACTGGCCCTTCTCAACTTTATAATTAAAGAAATAAAAGGCTATTTAAGAGAGGGGAGGAGGTTGCTGGAATCCATCCAAGTCCTAGCAGGGAAGGGAAGAGCTTCTAGATTTATATTAGATGAAATCATAAATCTTCATTCACCTTTTGCAGAGCTCTAAAGCTAAAAATAACTACAGTGCCTGCGGGACTTCAACATTTGGATTAATCAAGTCTTGTAGTGCTACAGGGAAAAAACGCTACAGGAACAAAACGCTGGATGATTTCTGGGCCAGAACATTCAGGCAACGACGCAGTATCCAGAGAATGAACAGCCGTTTGTTTCTGGTTCAAGCAGATGTTCCAGGAGAATTACAGCAGGGGAAAAAAAAAAATCTCAGGTCACAAAATAGTCTATTATAGAAGGAAAAATAGATGTTGGCCACAATGGACGGGGGCAGTCAGCCACCCCAGCTACTGTACCAAAGCCCAGTTAACGTGAGATTTGGGTGTTAGTAGAAAATTTTTTACATTACAGTCCATGATCTTGTACGGTATACTCAGTGTCCATTTGATCACAACTTTCCTCCAGCTCATTTTGGAATTCCAGTACTGAACACCCCTTAGTGTGGAGCAAGCAGAATACAATTACCATACACTATGCAAACCCTGGAAGTACTTACAAATAAATAAATACATGATTTAGCAACTGCAGGGAAATATGGAAACAATCAGGAAACTTCAAGAGAATATAAGTGCACAGGATAAGAGATAAGGAAGATCTACCCAGTCACCTACAGTAGAACCTCAGAGTTACAAACATCTTGGGAATGGAGGTTGTTTGTAACTCTGAAATGTTCGTAATGCTGAACAAAATGTTATGGTTCTTTCAGAAGTTTACAACTGAACATTGACTTAATACAGCTTTGAAATCTTACTATGCAGAACAAAAATACTGCTCTCCCTTTATATTTTTAGTAGTTTACATTTAACTCAGTCCTGTGCTTTATTCCCCGCTGCCTCCCCTTTTTTTTTGGGTCTCTGCTTCTGTCTGATTGTGTACTTCTGGTTCCAAATGAGGTGTGTGATTGACTGGCAAGTTCGTAACTCTAGTGTTGGTAACTGACTGGTTCTACTATACTCTATATATTACGGCTCCTTTGTTATGCTACTATTTTGTCCCATTGTGTTTTCAGTACATCAAGCAATGGGACTTGCTGCAACTTCCCTTAGGAGACTCCTCCATAATCTAATAGATCTTGCCGCTTGGAAGTTTTTCCTGATAGCTGGTCTAAGGGTATGTCTACACAGCTGACGTTAAAGCGCTGCTGTGGCATCCGTGGCTGTGTAGTCGCGGCTCCAGCACTGTAATAAAACCACCTCCAAGAGGAGAATAGCTCCCAGCACTTGTATAAACCACTTTAGCCTCAATTTTGCTGATGTAGTATGCCTTATACTTTCCACAATGTTGAGAAGTAGAAGCCCTCTTTCCTCTCTCCTGCTGAGTTGTTTGTCAATGATAATTCCCGTTTGTGGCTTCCCCTTCTGACCACCGCTCCCCGGCCTTCAAATGAAGCTTTGCAGATGCCACTTCCATTGCAGTGTTTTGGCTAGCAAGTGGGAGTCCATGTTAATATCACTGTATACCAGTAGGTAGTTCTTAGTCCACTCCCCGACTCTGCACTGGAATACATACACTTGAAAGGTTATACCTTCCCTTCTCTTTCCAGGAGGTCTGTTTTCGCAGGAAGATTGTCACCTTTACATCTTCTGACAAGATTCCTTGTCACGTGGAGCCTTAGCACATTCTCTTGGTTATCATCTCCACTTGGATGACAGAAGGAAGACTGTTGTCCTAGTTTCCCCAATAGATCATGTTTCTCTGGTGCCACCTTAGCAACAGTACAGCTTGTTGTGGACCTTTCACAGTTCGTTTAGCTACACTGATTTTAGAGTGGGTGTGGGCCTCTAAGGTAAGTGCTACTGCAAAGGAAATTAACAACACACTTGTCTGCAGTTGAGGGGAAACAATTAATGATTGTATGTTCAAAGTCATAAAATAGAAGGGGAAAACATATGACATATCAGAAGTCTGCTTTCTGTGTTTTGATTGACATGCTTAATTAGATCTCAATGTACGATTCAGATAGTCATTAACAATATACTGCACTTAGCTCAAGGAGAATGACAGGCGAAAGAGAGAGCGCGCGCATTCAAACAAACATTCATTTCAGTAACTTACTTTAGGGTCTGCACACTTGAACTTTAACCTTTCCACCATCTCCAGCATGGCCACCTTCAGGTCAACGGGTTCTCTATTCTACAAGGAAGGGAGGACAGAGGTCACTAAACAGTACTCGTTTTAACTCTACCAAGCACAACAAGGATTTTCACAGGACAATGGGAGGCAGCAATTTTTCAGCTAATTCTATCAGCCATGTTGCAGTGAGCCCATGAATACATTTCCCTTCTCTTCTAGGACTATTTTTGTTCAGGCAAAAGGCACAAGGGGAAGAAAAAAAAAAGCCACCAAGTGAGCTGGGAAAACTATTGGAATGAAAATTAAATGCAATTGCACAGGCCGACTCATTCATTGCTTCGTCTCGTGGCTCAGCTGCACCCATGTTCACTGAATTAGGGTCCAATCCTAGAAGATGCTCATTGCCTCTCAATAAGTATTAAAGCAAATAGCTCAGTAACTTGCAGGAGGAACTCAGCACTTTACAGGATAAGGCTCTTACTAAGGATCTGCAAGAATGGGTGGCCTGGGTCCATGTAACATTTATATTCTATTATGGGCACTAGCTGCCTGATAATTTAATCTTGCACTTTTTGTATATCCATTTATAAATCGGAGCAGAGAGAGAGATTAAAAAAGGAAAGAACTAATTAAGGAAGCAATCAAGAGTTCATACTTCAGGAGAGAGAAGTGAAGTGATAGGCACTTATGGAATCCCTGGAATATTCATTTCCTTTGCTTCAACTGTTCCTCTCAAATAAGTGTAATTTTACTTTTTGCAGAGAATGATCGCAGTGACAAATACAAGAGTTAAACAGCAATCTTAAGGCAGTTTTCTCCAAGACATGGGTCAGACCTATCTACAGCAGCTATCAGAATACTGACACCTCATGGAAAACATTCTATTATACCAGCACAGAAGGGATAAAAGAAAGCAAGTAAGCCTCATTGTCCATCTCTGCAGAGGCTACCCACAACTCCAGTGCAAGAAATGCTTGTAGTTGCACAGCAAGCCAGGACTTTTTGTTGCCAGTTGCCATTTTGAATTTTTCCTCGTCTCCTCAGCGACCACCCTGTGTTGTCACCAGCACCACTGGTCAGAGAGGCCCTGGCACGAAATACAAATACATGACTGGGCTCAAAAGCCAAGAGAAAAAGAGAGAGACAGACAGACACACCACAACCTAGAGCCTCTGATACCTCCAGCTGACAGACACCACTGCTAGTCAGAAATACAGTGCCAACAATTCTTACTGCCTGCTTGCGGGGGCAGAAGCAGTACCCCCAAAGCACACAGGAAAAACAGCACAGGCAGTAACCAAGAGCCCCACAAGCAAGAGCCAACAAAGCAACTGAGTCCAACCATGATTGGGGGTGTGGTCCAACCCCCCCAAGGAAGAGCCATATTGTAGTTGGGCCACACTGGGTTTGTCTACACTGCAGCTGGGAGAGAGCCTTCCAGCCTGGGTAGATGGACTCAGAGGTGATGCGTGGGGGGGGGGGGGCGACATGTGCCCCCCCACAGATTTATGCCAGCATTTGCCAGCCAGGCCTCCTCCTTGGGCAGCAGCTCCTGCAGCTGGCAAGCTGCAACCACAGGGAGAGGCACCAGCAAACAGCTGGGGGCTACAGGGAGGGGCCGTTGCTTTAGCTTCACGGGGAGAAGTAGCAGCAAACACCTGAAAGCTGCAGGGAGAGGCCACTGAGGGAAGAGGGGGACACATGACTCAAGCTGTTGGAGGGGACCTTTAAATTGTGCCTCCTACCCCTCCACACCCATTAGCGGGTATCAGCCATCTCTGGATGGACTTATGCTAACAGGGCTTGAGCTAGAGTGCAAAAATAGCAGCGAGACGTTGCAGCTCGGGTGCCATAACCGACTCCCTGGATCTGAGCTCATGCAGCTAGCCCAAGTTTCCACCAGAGCCATAGTGTCCACACTGATACTTTCAATGCACTACTTTGAGCCCTGCCAGCATAAATCTGTCTTCCTGGGTTGGGAGGCTCACTCCCAGCTGCAGTGTAGACAAACCCAATGTGGCCATGTCCTGTGGGGTGCTGTTCCCACTGCTCCTTCTGTACAATGGCAAGACATATGCAAACATCACTGAGCCAAACCCAGAATAGCTGAAAATGGGACTGGGGTGGAGGGGAGGGTTGGTCTATTTCGTTTTGCACTCTGCCTCAAAATGGACAAGGCTTGGTTTGTGGGCAGTGTTTGGGAGGATAGCACTCCTTCCTCCCCCCAGTTCAATCCCTAGCCTAGGAACAGTGCAGTTTTATGCAAGGGCTAGCCACAATCCCAATCCTCCAGTTCTCAAACCCCATCTGTTGCTCCTGAGGTTTGATAATGCTCTAAAATGGGAAAAGATGAGGCAAGGGCTGGAGTGATTTAGCTGAAGGCTGGGCCTCTGCAAAGGGCAATGGCTTCTTTCAAAAGGTATGGCAACAGTGATGTAACTTTTGCTTCCTGAAAGTATCCTGGGTAAATCAGCCAGGATTTCTTCAGTAATTGCTGCTGAGGAGCTGCTCTGAACTGCTCCCATTCTATCTGTCATGGTCTGTCCCTTAGCCCAAAATGCACCCCTCCATTTCAGGATGATTCTGCTTATAGTGAATGTTTCCGATGTCTTCCTTTAAAAAAAAAGGAAGTATTACTTGGGACAGCTGCATCAAAACAGAAATACTGTGTTCACAATGTCATCTGCTTCTATTGCTCATTCCTCATTGAAGCCTACCTAATTAAGGTTTTCATATAGCCCCAGTCAGTTTCCAGGCATAGTATCCTCTGTTCCTTGAGCAATCAATTATGACATCACACGTTCAGATTAGTGTTAGGATATAGATATTCAGGCATGTCTGTAAAGGCCTAGACTAAGAATTTAGGTGTATTCTTATCACTTAGCTAGGTATAAAAGAAAGAATCAAAATCACTGTCTGCCAGTGTAAGGTCCTTCTCTTACTGTGACAGTCTGAGGCCCTGTTCTTAGGCTAAGGCCTTTGGCTAAGCAACAGAGGCAGCCATAAGCTGGGAAGCGACCGGTTACATCCTCATATTCCAAACTAGTCACATTGAAAGAAGGTGCTATTGGGCTGTTAGGAATACAATCCTGTCCTGATAATGCCTATTGCCTCCAGAGAAAGGGAAGTGCCTAGAAGATGTAAAAGGAAACTTAGTTTGATGGGTTTCAGAGTAGCAGCCATGTTAGTCTGTATTCGCTAAAAGAAAAGGAGTACTTGTGGCACCTTAGAGACTAACAAATTTATTTGAGCATAAGCTTTCGTGAGCTACAGCTCACTTCGTCGGATAGCATCCTGTCTGGCAAGAATTCACTTATCAATAGCTGGGATGTGAAATCCTCACTTCTGTATTGTTTTGTCACTAGAGTTCCCACTTTGCTATTGTTTGTCTGTATAATCTCTGACTGGTTCTATGATTGTTCCTGTCTGCTATATAATTAATTTTGCTGGGTGTAAACTAATTAAGGTGGTGGGATATGATTGGTTACATAATCATGTTACAATATGTTAGGATTGGTTAGTTAAATTTCAGGAAAATGATTGGTTAAGGTATAGCTAAGCGGATCTCAAGTTTTACTATACAATCTGCAGTCAATCAGGAAGTGAGTGTGTGCGTGGGTGGGAAATGGGAACAGGGAATGGTGGTGGGGAAATTGGAATCATGTTTAGCTAAAGGGGGAAATGGGAACAGGGACACAGGTAAGCCTCTGTGGTGTCAGAGCTGGGAAGAGGGACACTAAGGAAGGAAACTGGAATCATGCTCGCTGGAAGTTCACCCCAAAAACATCGAATTGTTTGCACCTTTGGACTTCGGGTATTGTTGCTCTCTGTTCATGCGAGAAGGACCAGGGAAGGAAGTGGGTGAAGGAATAAGCCCCTTAACAATTAGGATTTCAAAGGGGGCAGAAGCAGCAGGAACAGACAAAAATCAAAAGCAACAAAGATCTTATTTGTATACAGGTGCTCCAAGTAATCAACCAAATAAACTATTAAAATATGGTATAAGCAGGATTGTTTCCAAATAGAAGTTTTTCCAATGAGGTACCAATGGCAAGTGTCCTGAAGGACTAGTCTGACACGAGACAGAAGGCAGAGTGATTTAAACAATGCAAGCAGCATCCCTGTCAAGGTTCCTCCCCCACTCTGAACTCTAGGGTACAGATGTGGGGACCTGCATGAAAAACCTCCTAAGCTTATCTTTACTAGCTTAGGTCAAAACTTCCCCAAGGTACAAAATATTCCACCCTTTGTCCTTGGATTGGCCGCTACCACCACCAAACTAATACTGGTTACTGGGGAAGAGCTGTTTGGACACGTCTTTCCCCACAAAATACTTCCCAAAACCTTGCACCCCACTTCCTGGACAAGGTTTGGTAAAAAGCCTCACCAATTTCCTAGGTGACTACAGACCCAGACCCTTGGATCTTAAGAACAATGAACAATCCTCCCAACACTTGCACCCCCCTTTTCTGGGAAATGTTGGATAAAAAGCCTCACCAATTTGCATTGGTGACCACAGACCTAAACCCTTGGATCCGAGAACAATGAAAAAAGCATTCAGTTTTCTTACAAGACGACTTAATAAAAATAGTAGTAAATAGAAATAAAGAAATCCCCCCTGAAAAATCAGGATGGTAGATACCTTACTGGGTAATTAGATTCAAAAACAGAGAACCCCTCTAGGAAAAACCTTAAGTTACAAAAAAGATACACAGACAGAAATAGTTATTCTATTCAGCACAGTTCTTTTCTCAGCCATTTAAAGAAATCATAATCTAACATGTACCTAGCTAGATTACTTACTAAAAGTTCTAAGACTCCATTCCTGGTCTATCCCCGGCAGAAAACCAGCATATAGACAGACACACAGACCCTTTGTTTCTCTCCCTCCTCCCAGCTTTTGAAAGTATCTTGTCTCCTCATTGGTCATTTTGGTCAGGTGCCAGCGAGGTTACCTTTAGCTTCTTAACCCTTTACAGGTGAGAGGAGCTTTCCCCTGGCCAGGAGGGATTTCAAAGGGGTTTACCCTTCCCTTTATATTTATGACAATCCCAATGATCCTTATCACACACCCAGAGACAGAAAACAAGAGCATTTCTCCTCTCAAAAGACATTAAATGTCAAAGCAGAGAGATGTGAGCATGTTCCATCTGATGTAAACTTCTGTGCTCTAGATCCTCCACAGTAGCTCCTATGATCCTAGTTCAGAGACTAGGATCAGCTTGGGGCATTTCCTGAGTCTTTCGTTTCACTTGCCATGTGGCTCTTCCATAGCATTAAAACATCATCCAAAATATTTTGGATAAATAAGCTATCAGAGTATGACTTTTGAAAGTCATACAGGGCTGGTTATTCTCACCTGTTCACAAGGTATCGATGCCATTATTTGGAGCATGCTCTTTTGGAAAGGAGAGTCGAGTCTGAACACACATTCTCAAACTAGGACAATCCAAGCCACTGCTAAAAATGTTTCTTACCCATTAAAGATTCTCTCTCCACTGTGGATACAGGAGTACAGCCAGCAATTTGAAGTTTGCAAAAACCTAACCAACTTTATCCCTCCACCCACCCGACTGAAGCAGATCGATTACATCCTTAGTACTGCAGGCCTACCATTTCACAAATAAGGGTACAGAGAAATCTCAATGCTCACTGATTTCACTGAGTCCAGAGCACTCAGTATCCTGCAGGACAGAACTTCTATAGCAGGTGAAGTTAGATATAGACACCCTGCTAGGAACTCAGTAAGAAGCAGGATGAACAACGAGAAATTGCTAGTTCATTTCAAGAAACAGTGCTCTAAGGAAATTAAAATTACACCTAGTATCTTTATCTGTAATAGAGATGGGAGCAACATGGTTAGATGTGGGTAAATATGAACCAGGAGTGTATGCAGTTAATTTAGTCTGTGAACTTTGGGATAAAAAAAACTTAAAAGTGCCAGGGGTAAGATTCTATGCTGCCCAAGAAGAGACAGGGTCAGGGCTCAGGTGGCTAAAAGCCTAAGTTATGGCAACCTCCAGGGGCTGTGGTGTTGCAACCACCACTCAGTGGAAGTCACCATCTGGACCTTGAAAAGTCTCCAGATGGAGCAAAAACCTCTCTAAACTCCCAAGAGCCTGTATTTTATCAGACTGTGGCTATCCGGGTGATCGTTTTCTATTGGCTGCTGTCATCGCATGGTACAAAGAAGCCCCACCTCCACACTACTTTCTGGATTTGATGCCTGACTCCACTGCTAGTGAAGTCATGGACTTCAGCGAGGGCGGCCCCATCTTTTCCTAAACAGGAGCAGTCTTGTAACCAACATTAGCCTCTCACAGTTTGTATGGCAACTTCCAACTTATCTGTATGTATATATCTTCTTACTCTGTGTTCCATTCTATGCATCCAATGAAGTGAGCTGTAGCCTACGAAACCTTATGCTCTAATAAATTTGTTAGTCTCTAAGGTGCCACAAGTACTCCTGTTCTTTTTGCAGATACAGACTAACACGGCTGCTACTCTGAAACATGACTGAAATGTCTTGCTACTTGGTAAAGCTTTATAGATTTGTTTGCAGGGACACATTTTAATGAAATATTTCCTCTCTCCTTGTTTCTTTTTGTAATTTTTGGAAAAAGGTGATCAACATATGAATTACATCAGTGTGCCCCTGAATGATTCAGTATGGGTTTTATTCAACTTGTGGCGGAGTCAGTTGTAAATGTCACACTTTTGAATGCTACTGTAGCATGCAATTTGAAATAAAAATCCACAAGTATAAAAGCTAAAAAGAAAAAGGCTGCTTCTCTGATAGATGTGGTAAACATTAGGACAGCTATAGACGCACTCATTGGAGTTTTAAAATAATTAAAACTGAATTTTAAATAAAAAGTGAATACAGGCATCAAGACTACCAATTGCCTTTCTTCCACATGGCTGCGGAGATAGAACTGTCCTTTTCAACAAAAGGACCCGACTGTTCTCATGCAAAGGTTTCCCCTTTCAGATATACTGTAACAAGATTTAAGTGTTCTGGGTGAAGTGCCGGAGGGTGGACAGAGCTCTGGGGAAGCATTATGGGTAACACAAGGCCGACAGACAGACAAGAGATTCTGTGTAGGAGATGGTAAGGCTGCTAAACAGGTGGTGCTGCTTCTTCTTCTTCTTCAATGCTTAGCTGAACAATCTGCCATACCACTCGTTCACCATTTGGTCCATTCCTGTGTGGCCGCAAGGGCTTAACCAACTGAAAGTTCGATGTTGGAACAGACTTGATGCACCCATGTAATTGGGGGGGGGGGGGAAGGTCTGCCTCCGGGTTGCCTCCACCCCTCAGTTAGTGGAATTATATCCTGGATGTTACAAGCCACCCAGAAAATGGAGTTTGCTGGAATGCCTTGTGGCATTCTGGCGATATGTCTGAAAAGCGTAAAATGCCGGTTATGGACAATGGACCCAGTAGTCTGTAGACTGGAGCAACAGTAAACATCTGCATTACAAAGAAAGTCATTCCACTTTATGCCCAATATACGATGTTGGCATTTTGTGTGGAAAGCCTCCAGCTTTGTCCAGTCTGAGCAACATAATGTCCATGTTTCGCAGCTGCACAGCAGAGGATTCAGGATCTATTTGAGTTGTATTTGGTTGTTGTGTTGAGATGATGTTGATTCCATATTCATCGTAAATGACCCTTTGTAAAGGGCTGTGGGTGATCAACGTCTATGGGGGGATTGATGTGTGCTGGGTGTCTGGGGGATGCCAGGGGCTGGTGGGTGCTGCGTGTCTACAGGAATGCAAGGTGCTGCATGGTAAGTGCCTGCAAGAGGTGGGGGAGGCAGGTAGCTCAGTGCTGAGAGTCTCTTCCCTGCTGAGCCCAGTGGGACCATTTGCAGCCAGAGGCTCCATCCTCCACACAGCTGGGTCCTGAGTGACAACAGGTCAGACTGCAGCAGGTGCTTGCCGCTGCCTACAGGTATGCAAGGAGCAACTGGTGTCACTGCATTTCCCCTCGCTCCCCTCCTGCCAAATTCTGACACCCCTGACGTGCGCATGGACAGGTGCCTCCAACTCCAAGCAAGGCCTGACCGGAACTGAAGCTCACTCCCTGAGCATGGGCAAAAGCAAGTGTCACCAGAGTATCCACAAATTTATTTATAAGTCACTGTTCAGAGACTTGGTGCAGGAAAGCCTGAAAAAAATCTTTTGAAGACCTAAAAAGATGCTAGATTAGCAACAAATTTGCTAAACTGGCAACACTGCCCCAAACTGTCTGCTTGCTGCAACACACCCTGTCACCCCTGCCCCCAATGCCAGGGCTTGTGAAGGCTAACTCTCAAGGACTCCTTATGGCTGTCTCCACAATACCTGCCCCAGACCTGTCCCTTCCAGATCCGGGGCTTTTAGAGCCGCTTACACCATTTCAGCCTTTTTACCCTGAACAAAGGAGCTGGAATGGAGGGGGCAGGGGGAAGGATCCCACCCCTTGTTTTTAAAGAGATGCTAAGGACCCACAGCTCCAGTTCAAGTCACTGGAAGCGATGGGTGTTCAGCACATCTGAAGTAAGTCCCTCAATGAAATGGGCATTCATTAATCCTGTTGCATTACTTGCTTTGTTCTAATCAGCAACTATTTGAGCGCCAAAAGAAAATCCAATACCAATTTCAAAAAAACATAAGGTTCTCTCCAGGGGTCAGACCATATACTTCTCTTTCAAACCAAAAAATCATTAACAGAACCACCACCCTTCACCTCCTCCAACCTTGGCAATGCTTGGATTCAGATTCCAATTTAGCAGGTCAGGCCCATCTTTAATTTTCTGGGACTTGGAACCCTTAGCCAAAGAAGGACTTTGACAAACAAGAACAAGATTTCAGTCTGTTATCCAGCCCCTTCACCTCTGCGAATGGGTGGATTGTGGATGGATTGCAGCTAGTGGAGTCTTTGTTACAGAAGCTTTCACTTCTTCTAAGGGAAGCACAATAACAATCTGAGACACTGAAACATGGATGGGCTTGGAAGCATTCCTTCAGAATTTGTAGATCTCTCCCCCACCCACCTCTTCAAGAAAACATTGTGCATGTGAATTTAGTGCTTAGAACAGGAGCTGTCTTGACAGCCCTGGAGACTGAAGTCCCAACTTGAGACAGAAAACAGGCAATGCAAGGAAAGCAGCCAGACAGGCTTTCCCCATGGGCTGCAACCCAGATCAAAGGGACCAACTCTCGGAGTTGGAGAGGAGCCTGCTCTCAGTGGCCCTTCTGCTGAGACTGCCAACAACAGCGCTACGGGCACTAGCAATATTTATGATTTAGACTGTGAGACTGGAATGAGCCAACAAATGTATTTCACACAGGCCACCCAGCAGCCATCAGATGGTAGAAACTCTCAGCTAATCAACAGCAGCAACTAATGAGTTGGATACAACTTAGAGGCTTTTAATATCTTACTACCAATCCCCCTGAATCATCCAGTCCATGCTTTATGGAACTATGGGAGAAGGCTTCAGAAATGTGCAGCAGAAAGGCAACAGCTGGGTAGGCCGAAGGTATGTCTACACTGCAGCAGGGAGCAAGCCTCTCAGCCTGGGTAGATGGATTTGAGCTAGCAGAGCTTGTGTTAACACACTTAAAATAGCAGTGTGGGCTTAGCAGCATGGGCTGGAGCTCGGGATCCCCAGCCCACTCGACCCTCTAAGCTCGTAGCTGCAGTGTAGATGTACCCAGAGGAGCTACCAGTCCTTTAGCTAGTCATTTTGCCTGTTAGTGGAGCAAATAAATCTGCAGTGAACAAAGAGGAAGCAGCATGTCTGTGTATTTTCCCCCCTTTCTATTTTGATACTTAGAAAATTAACACCATGTCTTTAAAAACTCCCACACTTCCTAAGAGACAGAGCAGCACTTTTCAGGGGATTGCAGAAAAACAATCATGAAGGCTGGAAGGGAGGCCTAAAATTAAACTACCAGCTGTGTCTTGATTTGCCAGGGCACACTGCAACAGCAGGCTACTGAAATATGCAAGAATTTCCCACTTCAGAGAATAAGAGGCTTATACATGTCAATAGCCTCTCTAAACATCAGACTGGAGCAGACAGATAGAATACAGGAGGGGAGGACAAACAGTTGTCCCAAGGAAATCCAGCAATATTACATTTACCGAGAGCTGCTTGCCTATGGATTTTATTCCATAGTTCCCATGTTTTGTCCCACCATTGGAGATGCTCTTTACAACTGATTGGTGGCTGGTTACCTTTCTCTATGTCCTCACATGCCAATGCCCCAGCACTGTTGCTGCCATCTCACCGGGTCTCTTTCCCTACTCTCTAAACCATGTATGTTTTCTTCCCCCTCTCTTCTTTCTTGATTCTTGTCTCATGTGTCCTCTCCCCTTATGACTGCCCATCTTACTCACCCATAAACAGAAGGGTGGGAAGAGATGGAGAAAGAAGCAGTCTATTGATAATTCCCTGGGGCCAACTCACATATGCCCCTGTAACTGCCCCAAGTAACACAGAAGCAGAGAAAAGAACCTTGGTCTGACTGGTTGCTTTTTGAGTCTGCAGTGACAGACCCTGGGATTTCGTTTCTAACTCACTTCATTTCAGTATAGAAAATGCTCTCATCAGAGGGAAGGGCAGGTCAGATGTGATGCCAGTATGTGGAAAAAGGTCCCAGAAATTATTGCTTTGCCAAGGATATTAAAGACACCACAAACCATCCCTTTGGGGCAGGCATGGAAATGCTGAAAGACAAAACCTCCCTAGGATCTCTAAGAAGGAACACACTGCATACAGCCTGTGGGCCAACAGAAGGCAAGTTTTACAGATAAAACTTTGCAGCATGGATCAGGCCTTAGAGTGCATTAACAACCATGCTTCCAATATGCAGCCTACTGATGGGTCCAAATGAAAGCTTCACAACTCAACACTGCAAAATTGGCTGTGACTTATATGTGGATTGTCAGAAGCAATACACAATAGAGAATTTGGTTATGTCTGTTTCCTGGGTGCACTGTAAAGACAAAAAGATAGAGGCCTTACTCTCTTGAGGTTCTGATGGGATTGAAAAGCAACTTCACTGGCATCAGTGGCGTTACTCCAGTGTCAACTTGTGCAAGAGGAAAATCAAGCCCATGATAGCCTATGAACTCCTGGGTATCATCAGGGGAATTAACCTCTATACCGACACAAAGGCGAAGGGGAGGTTGCTTGTGCCTCCCTTGTTCAGGAATACCAGGGGCCAGTTCAGCTTCCGATGCAGAATACTGCAGTCCTGAGCATTAACCTAATTTTACATCCCCTAATGCCATAGTCCCAAAGGAGCTTGTGGCAATGGGGAACTGCTGGAGTGCAGGACCGTCTCAGGCAACCAACACCCAATATATGAGTGTGGACTGTCTCTTGCACTGGTATGGGGCAGACATGAGATTACACCATCCTAAAGAGGTACCTTGGGCCTGCTCTAAAGCCCCTTTGCCCCTTCTTTCGCCATCTCTTTCCAGCCTTCTGTTTATGGGTCAGTGTGATGGGGAGCCATAAGGGGTGAGGACACATGGGGCAACAGTGAGTCTGGCCTAACACCACCACGCACATTCTGGCAGGCTATACTGGACCCTGAAACTGACACACTGCGTAACAGCCCAGCAAAGAGAGCGACTGCCCCTCTTCGCGCCTCAGTTTCCCCAGGGTGTGCAATGGGGCTCCACTCACAACATCGGTGCAATGCTGCCACTTCAGTGGAGCTCCTCCTCCGACACCCCCAGAGCAGAGGAGAAGGTCCCAGGGCGGTGAGAACCCGGGGGAAGGCAGGAGGAGCCCTGCCCCTGTTGGAGAGGCTCGAGGCAGGGACGGAGGCGCTTACCCTCATGGCCTGGTAGGCTTCATCCAGGGTGATGAGCTGGTGCTGCCGGTGGTTGCCGGTGACGGCGCAGAGCACGCAGATGATCTTCTCGTGCTCCTTGCAGTACAGGCTCAGCTCCTGCCCGTGCTCCTCGCACTTCTTCCGCTCCAGCTTGGGCGCCTCTTCCTCCAGCTCCTCGCCGCCCGAGGCGGGGCCCCGCAGGCGGTGGGCCGCGAACTTCTGGCCGTGCTCCTCGGCGTGGGGCTGGCAGAAGGAGAAGCCGCACTCCTCGCACACCCCCACCGCGCTCTTGGCTTCATCGGGCTCGCAGACATCGCACGTGCCGTCGGGGGGAAGCTCCTCGGCGCGCTCCCCCGCCTCAGAGGCCATGGCGAGCCTCTCCCGGGGTGGCCTGGCTGGGGCTGCAGCCCCCTGCCCGGCCTGGTCGCTTTCCTGCCGCAGCTCTCAGCTCGGGGGGATAACTGCTGCCTCTCTGCTGGGAAGCGGCTTCCAGCACAAGCCTCCAGCTGCTCTCTGCCCTGCGACACTTGAACGGCCCAGTTGCTCTGCTTCCTCTTCTCCAGCCACAATCCCTCTGCTGTTTCTGGCTGAGCTCCCAGCCTGATCCCCCTCCGCCTCCCACCTTCTGAGCAACTGGGATTTAACACGCCAGAATAACCTCACTCCCCTTAGTTTTCATGAGCAGGGTGCTGGGATCTCAGTTGCTCCCTTAAACCAAGCAGCAGGGCCCAATGCACATTAGCAGCTACTTTCACTTTTAAAGTTCAGGCCATCCTGGTTTTTACTTCCTGAGTCATTTAAAGTGGCAGTGGCCTTTTTTCTTCTTCTTCTGCTTTCCCCTCTCCTCCCTTTAAGACCGCAGGAAGCATCAGCTCTCTCAGAACATGCTGATTTGAAGGGGAAATCCCTCACCTGCTGGGATTAAATTTTAAGGTAGTTTTTTTTTTAAAGTATCTCCCTCTTGGTATGATGAAAAATGTGTGTGTGTGTGTCAGTGAGACAAGGTGGGTGAGGTAATATCTTTTATTGGACTAGCTTCTGTTGGTGAGAGAGAGACAAAGCTTTCAGGCTTACACAGAGCTCTGCTTCAGGTGTGGGACCAACACGGTGGCAACAACACTCCGTTTCAGTGACTCATTTAAAAATCTCACTCTGTTGTATGTTTCCTAGGGCAAGGTGCTTAGAGACTAAGTTCAGCATCAGTTAGGGTTGCCATCTGTCTAATTACACAAAACCAAACACCCTAGCCCCACCCCTTCCCTGAGGCCCTCCCCCCCGCACTACATTCCCCCTCCCTCCGTAGCTTTCACTAGGAGGGGGGGTGCAGACTCTGGGGTGGGGCTGAGGATGCAGGGTTCAGGGTGTGGGAGGAGACTCTGGGTTGGGGTGCAGGAGGGGTGAGGTCTCCATCTGGGGATGTGGGCTCTGGGATGGGGCCAGGGATGAGGGGTTTGGGGTGCAGAAGGGGGCTCTGCGTTTTGGGGGGGCTCAGGGCTGGGGCAGGGGTTGGAGCACGGGCTTATCCCTTGCGGCTCCCAGTCAGTGACACAGTGCAGGGGCTAAGGTAGGCTTTCTGCCTGTGCTAACTCTGTGCTGTGCCATGGTTCCCGGCCAATGGGAGTGCAAAGACAGTGGTCAGGGCGGGGGTAACGTACGGAGCCTGGTGGGTCCCCCTTGTCTAGGAGCCAGAATTGCTGGCTGCTTCTGGGGCGCAGTGCAGAGCCAGGACAGGTAGGGACTAGCCTGCCTTAGACCCACAGGACATTTAACGGCCTGGTCATCGGTGCTGGGTGGAGCCGCCAGGGTCCCTTTTTGACTGTGTGTTCTGGTCAAAACCAGACACCTAGTCACCCTAGCATCAGTGGGGAATAACTGCTGTGAAGCCAGTGGAGTTTTGCTTGCTTAAGCAAGAAAAGAATCAGGCCCCTTGTCTGTAGTGGCCTCAAGAGGATTAGAAACCTAATAGCAATACTAATAGGAACGTATGAGTTACACCATTTTAGGAAGCCACTATTCTCACAGCAGGCCTGAGACCTTCCAACTCCCTTCTAGCTACATGATGCTACCAAATATTCTGCTTTGCTGCCAGCATTGAGATCTGGTAACAGAATCTGGAGCAAGACCTCCATCTAGGCAGGCCATTCATCTGGCTTTAAACCAGAAACCCCTCTTTTTCCGTGGTTGCGTCCCCTTTCCAGTATGGAGACAAAACTGGACGCAGTTTTGTCTGGTATCGTGGATGGGGGCTGCCATTTTGAAGAACTCGATGCTTCGCCTCTGCTGGTGTGACCTCACACACACCCTGCATGCAAGGTCACTCCAGTGAGAGCAGGGCAGTGCACTCTTCAAAATAGTGACTTCTGTGTGGTGTGGCCTTGTACAGCTCCTCTCCTCCCCCAGATCCTGAGTTTGGCTTAAAAAAAAATCACAATTTTTTAAAAAGGTTATTTTTATTTTCCTTTGGTTTCTGAGTCTGCAGGTTGCACTGGGGGTCACATTTTCAAGTGTTTCTCGGCAACCCTGAGGGCTTAAAAAACGCTACTTTTTTTTGTCTAATCACATGGATCTAGAAGCTAGGCTTTAAGAAAAGCTCCAGATATTGTGAGACTTGCAATAAGATTGTGAAGATTGGTCACTTGCAATAAAACTGTGAGGGATGGCAACATTAAGATTGTCCCAGTGTCTTCAACAGTTTTTGCAAATCCAGTTTTTCTTCTGCTTCAAATGATTGGAATACGTAGCTGAACTTTGCAGCCAGTGCACCTTGGGCTAGATTCTGATCTCAGTTACACTGGAGGAAAATACACTGAGCTACCTCCAATTTACCATAGTATTACTGAGATCAGAATACAGCCTCATATGTTCAGCACACAGTGAACTAAGGTATTAATCAGAATCCATTAACACCTATCTGGGGCTGTCACAAGGGGAAGTGTTTTCTATTAAGTGCAAACTGGGACCCCTTACTCTGCGTCTGCACCTTCCCTTGGAACAATATTTTCACAAACATTACAGAAGCTTTGTCAGCCCATGTGGCAGTTACTTTCCTTTGCTAAGTGGATGCTGGTTTTCCCTCCATGCATGGAACCTTTTCATGTGATCAGTGAGCTATTTCTTTATTTCCATATCACTCTAACTTTGGGTATACTGATTAGTAATTAATGAGAAATTTGCTTTTCCTGGAGAAGTAATGAAAGGAGTAAACTCAAGAAGGGGCAGGGGAGCTTTTAGCTAGTTAGCATTATACACAGTCTAATGCAGATAATCCTGCACACAATATATACAATATTCATATGCAGCTAGACTTTGACTGATTTCATTTTACCAGGTGTGCCCACAAGATCACCTAATCTGATCTCCTGCTGTTGCTATATTAGCCAATATCTTGTCTTATTAGAGCTCACTGCAGCGAAATGTGATGTCCCCTTGCAGAATAAATCCATTTCAGAATATTGTGAATGAAAGAATCCCAGCTGTTGCGAATATTCCGTGCTCATGAAAGAATGTAAACTGCTAGTCTCATTAGAAAAACTGTGATTTAACCTCTACACTGCCTATATTGCCTGACCATAATCCACAAATGCTGTTTGATGAATTGTGTTAATTGTAGGTTTCAGAGTAACAGCCGTGTTAGTCTGGATTCGCAAAAAGAAAAGGAGTACTTGTGGCACCTTAGAGACTAACCAATTTATTTGAGCATAAGCTTTCATGAGCTACAGCTCACTTCTGCAGTTTCCACAGTATGCATCCAATGAAGACATTATATACACAGAGACCATGAAACAATACCTCCTCCCACCCCACTCTCCTGCTGGTAATAGCTTATCTAAAGTGATCACTCTCCTTACAATGTGTATGATAATCAAGGTGGGCCATTTCCAGCACAAATCCAGGTTTTCTCACCCCCCCCCTCCAAAAACCACACACACAAACTCACTCTCCTGCTGGTAATAGCTTATCCAAAAAGAAAAGGAGTACTTGTGGCAACTTAGAGACTAACCAATTTATTTGAGCATGAGCTTTCGTGAGCTACAACTCACTTCATCGGATACAATGTGTATGATAATCAAGGTGGGCCATTTCCAGCACAAATCCAAGTTATTACCAGCAGGAGAGTGAGTTGGGGGGGGGGGGGCGGAGGGTGAGAAAACCTGGATTTGTGCTGGAAATGGCCCAACTTGATTATCATACACATTGTAAGGAGAGTGATTGCTTTAGATAAGCTATTACCAGCAGGAGAGTGGGGTGGGAGGAGGTATTGTTTCATGGTCTCTGTGTATATAATATCTTTTGCAGTTTCCACAGTATGCATCCGATGAAGTGAGCTGTAGCTCATGAAAGCTTATGCTCAAATAAATTGGTTAGTCTCTAAGGTGCCGAAAGTAATCCTTTTCTTTTTGTGTTAATTGTATTCACTTACCCTTATTCACTTACCCACATGTGCACACAAAATTAATATGACAAGAGCAAAACCACTTTGAACCACAGAGACTTATTATTATGGATCAAACTATTTCTTAATAGTCCTTTTTGTAAAGTATTGCTGCATTTTGCCTTGTAAATAGAACTTCTAACATGAAATATAATCATACATATTTATAAGTCTTTTATTATTTATCCAGGATGATTTGCTACTCAAAAACAATCATCCATTTATCTTTAATCATGTAGCCATGTTAGTCATGTCCTCTAATTTTTGTCCCTTTTAGTAGGTTTTTTGGAGAGTGAAGGTGATGTATTCTATGGTGGCATAATTGACCAAGAAGCGCTCTTAAGAGAAGCCTGGATAAAGTGTTTACTAGCAGTTTCCTGTAGTGCTCTTTTCATTACATTGAAATAAAGCTAATGTAACATTGTTAGTTGTATCAAATTTTTCCTTGAAGACATTTGGTTTTATTAATGCTGTACTGAAACATTGTACTCAATAAGATCCAGTGTGCCCTTTTTTAGGGCTAAAGGACTAGATCCACAAAGGGATTTATACACCTAACTGCTATTTTAGACACCTAAGTCCAAAATTTAGATCTTCAAAACCCCTGCTCAGGTGCCACCTAATTCTGTAGCTGCCACCTAATTCTGTAAGTTTCTGCTGGTACAGTCCATTAGGCATGTAAAGATCTACCACAGGGCATGTGCACAGCTGCCTCAGTCCCATCATACAAATGCCTAAGCCTTGGCAGGATCCTCAAACTATGCATTTCCCCACCTATCTGACCTGCAGGACCCAATCTGGTAGGCATTCTCAGAGGTCAGCTAACAGAACACAAGTGGTAGTGGGCCCCTATTAACTTTGGGAGATTCAAGTTCAACAGGGACATGAATTTTAGTCTGAGTCCTATGTACCAGGTGAGTGCCCTAAGCACTAGAACACAGAGTCATACTCACTCTTCATCGAGCCCAATGAATATTTAGTTATTTATACAAAGTGGAACAGCTTCAACAGAAGAAATTGAGAGAGACCCCCCCCAGAATACTTCATGGCCCAGTGGTTAGGATGCTCTCCTCAGGTGTGATTAAAATCCCTGCTTGAATCAGGCAGAGGGGCAATCTGAATCTTGTCAGCAAGTTAAAGAAGTATGGGCTGGATGAATGCACTATAAGGTGGGTAGAAAGCTGGCTAGATTGTCGGGCTCAATGGGTAGTGATCAATGGCTCCATGTCTAGTTGGCAGCCGGTATCAAGTGGAGTGCCCCAAGGGTCGGTCCTGGGGCCGGTTTTGTTCAATATCTTCATAAATGATCTGGAGGATGGTGTGGATTGCACTCTCAGCAAATTTGCGGATGATACTAAACTGGGAGGAGTGGTAGATACGCTGGAGGGGAGGGATAGGATACAGAAGGACCTAGACAAATTGGAGGATTGGGCCAAAAGAAATCTGATGAGGTTCAATAAGGATAAGTGCAGGGTCCTGCACTTAGGAAGGAAGAACCCAATGCACAGCTACAGACTAGGGACCGAATGGCTAGGCAGCAGTTCTGCGGAAAAGGACCTAGGGGTGACAGTGGACGAGAAGCTGGATATGAGTCAGCAGTGTGCCCTTGTTGCCAAGAAGGCCAATGGCATTTTGGGATGTATAAGTAGGGGCATAGCGAGCAGATCGAGGGACGTGATCGTTCCCCTCTATTCGACATTGGTGAGGCCTCATCTGGAGTACTGTGTCCAGTTTTGGGCCCCACACTACAAGAAGGATGTGGATAAATTGGAGAGAGTCCAGCGAAGGGCAACAAAAATGATTAGGGGTCTGGAACACATGACTTATGAGGAGAGGCTGAGGGAGCTGGGATTGTTTAGCCTGCAGAAGAGAAGAATGAGGGGGGATTTGATAGCTGCTTTCAACTACCTGAAAGGGGGTTCCAAAGAGGATGTTCTCTAGACTGTTCTCAATGGTAGCAGATGACAGAACGAGGAGTAATGGTCTCAAGTTGCAGTGGGGGAGGTTTAGATTGGATATTAGGAAAAACTTTTTCACTAAGAGGGTGGTGAAACACTGGAATGCGTTACCTAGGGAGGTGGTAGAATCTCCTTCCTTAGAGGTTTTTAAGGTCAGGCTTGACAAAGCCCTGGCTGGGATGATTTAACTGGGAATTGGTCCTGCTTCGAGCAGGGGGTTGGACTAGATGACCTTCAGGGGTCCCTTCCAACCCTGATATTCTATGATTCTATGGTCTTCCACACCCTGGATGAGTGCTCTAACCACTGGGCTCAAGGTTATAAATAAGGGCCACAGCTCCTCCTCCTCATTTTTTTGAGAGAAAAGGCTTAGGATGCCTAATTCCAGGAGAGGATTCATGGCTGTTGTCACAACCATACAGCTAAGGGTAGCCCAGAATTCCTCCTTACCTGTAAGGGGTTAAGAAGTTCAGATAACCTGGTTGGCACCTGACCAAAAGGACCAAGGGGGAAAGAAGATACTTTCAAATCTGGGGGGAAGGCTTTGTTTGTGTGTTTTCTGGGGAAGCAGAGAAGCATCAGGTCAGAAAACTCCTTCTCCTAAAATGAGTCTCAATATTGCAAAAAGAGTAAGTAAATAAGGCAAGGTGCATTAGATTATCTTTTGTTTTTAGCTTGTGAATTTTCCCTGTAGTAAGAGGGAGGTTTATCCCCGTTTGTTTGGGGTTTTTTTTTTGTAACTTTAAAGTTTTGCCCAGAGGGGAATCCTCTGTGTTTTGAATTTGATTACCCTGGAAAGTTACCTTCCATCCTGATTTGTGCGTCTTTTACTTTTTTTTCTTTATAACAAAGTTCTGTTTTTTAAGAATCTGGTTTACCTATTTGGTTGGTAGATTATTCTCAAGCCTCCCCAGCAGGGCCGGCTCTAGGCACCAGCAAAACAAGCAGGTGCTTGGGGCAGCACATTTCTCAGGGCGGTATTGTGGCGCCGGCCATGCTGCCCCTAGAAATGTGCCCCCGCTGCCCCAGCTCGCCTCTGCCTTCTCCCCTGAGCACGCCGCTGCCGCTTCGCTTCTCCCCCTCCCTCCCAGGCTTGCCGTGCTCGGAACAGCTGTTTGGCACGGCAAGCCTGGGAGGGAGGGAGAAGAAGCCGAGCGGCAGCGCACTCGGGGGAGGCAGTGGTGGTGGAGCGGAGGTGAGCTGGGGCAGGGAGAGGTTCCTCTACCTCCTGTTACTTCCTGCGCTCCCCCCTGCCCTTGCTCACCTCCGCTCCGCCTGCTCCCCTGAATGCACTGCATCTCCCTCGCCTGAGAGGGAGGGGGAAAAGCTGAGCAGCGGTGTGTTCAGGGGAGCAGGCTGGTGAGCTAAGGTGGGGGGTTGTGGGAGGGGGTGGGAGCCGCAGGAAGCAATGGGGAGAGCAGGCAGGGCTGGGGATTTGGGGAAGGGGTGGAGTTGGGGCGGAGGGGCACCAAAAAAGCCATGGGTGGCCAAAATTTTTTTGCTTGGGACGGCAAAAATCCTAGAGCTGGCCCTGCTCTCCAGGAAAGGGGGTGAAGGTGCTTGGGGGGATATTTCAGGGAAACAGGAACACCGAGTGGTCCTTTTCCTGAATCTTTGTCTAACTCACTTTGTGGTGGCGGCAGTACCCATCCAACAACAAGGAAGGATTTGTGCTTTGGGGAAGTTTTTAACCTAAGCTGGTAGAAATAAGCTTAGGGGGTCTTTCATGCTGGTCCCCACATCTGTACCCTAGAGTTCAGAGTGGGGAGGGAACCTTGACAGCTGCGAATCCCAAGTACAGAGAAGTGCCTCCTTCTGGCCCAGAGTTAGGTGTCTACATGCCTTTCTGGGGGGAAGAGGGGCTTAGGCCTCACCTTTCTCCTCATCATTTTCCTATCATGTAGCTTAGGTGGCTCCCTGCTCAGCATGCTGGCTTTTATGGATCCCATTCTCAGGCACCTAACTCTCTCCATGCATTGTGTAGGGAGCCTGACCACTTAACTCGGAGCTGTTTTTTCCATAAGGGAGTAGTAGGGCACCTAAGCGCAGCGTTGCAATGCCTGACCTTAAGTCTTCTATGTGATCTTAGCAAAAGTGGTTCAACTTTTGCTTGCCAGCAGGAGAGTAAGCTGTTTCTTGAACTTGATGGGCTTCCACAGCAGCAGGACTCACAAGTTTGCCTCAGTTTCTACAAGGGTGAATTTGGCCAGGATTTATTCTCAGTTGTAGCTAGAGAGAATCTCAAACCACAACCATCTGGATCCAGAAGCAGATTTTGAACACCCCAATCTTTGAGGTGTTTGGAAATGGGGGTTTTGTACAGCCCATTATAAAGATTAGGCTAGCTATAAAATTTGGATCCAGATCTAGGTTTCAAGAAAGGGAAAGTACACAACAATTTCCATGGCTTTGGGCATTTCCTGGCCTATTTACTTCCCTAGAAAAGTAAGGCGTTAGTCCAAAGAACTTTAAAGCACCTCATTCCTCCTGCTTAACACCACAGGAGGAAAGCCAGCTTAACTCTCAATCCAAGAATTCTTGCTGCATAGTCCCTGGATAGGGGAGAATATCTCACAGTCCCTGTAGTAGGTGACATACTGGGGGCATGGCTAGGGAAAGTGTGTGTTGCCACAGTGCCTCTGCTCTTCAGCGATTTTAGAATAAAATGTAATGATATTTCTATCTACAAGGTCCACTTTAGACCATTGTGGGCATGGGAAGTATTTGGGAGGTGACCCAGGTCCAATAGAGCCATCTGAGTGAGAAGAAGCAAGTTTTTATTTTCAAGGAACCCAGATAATTATTTTCCTGCTGACAGGCAGGACAGCCCCTTTAAGTGTGCATTACCTCGGGTTTTAAGAGGAAATTAGCAAACATCACACAGTTTACTGGAAAAAGTGCTGGAGGTGAAAATTAAATATACAGTTATGTAGACTTCAATTACAGAAAGAGAATTTTCCTCTTCTGTCTAGGGTGGCAGAAGCTAGAGACGAGTGATGTGTTCAATGAACATTAGTGATTTTTTCTTATTGTGTGACATTACGGTTTCCTAAGCTGGTGGTCAAATACAATAGCTTTATTAAAGACCCAATTCAGTTAGAAAGAAGAATGCAGTTTTCTGCTACCGTAGCCCTCATGAGTAATCAGGGTCTGACAGCCCTATTGGAAAATAATGTTCTGAAGTGTGAAACAAAGAAATCAATGGCTAACATCCATTCTGCATATATCCTAATGTCTCCTTCATCCCAAAAGTAGAGGGATCACTCTTCTTGAATAAAAGAAAAGGAGGACTTGTGGCACCTTAGAGACTAACCAATTTATTTGAGCATCAGGTTTCGTGAGCTACAGCTCACTTCATCGGATGCATTGCAGTGAGCTGTAGCTCACGAAAGCTTATGCTCAAATAACTTTGTTAGTCTCTAAGGTGCCACAAGTCCTCCTGTTCTTTTAGCGAATACAGACTAACACGGCTGCTGCTCTGAGACCTGTCTTCTTGAATAAGTATCTCATTCAGGCACCAGGCTTATTTAGTTCCAGGTTCCTTTGGAGCAGGTAAACAGTTCCACGTGCTTAACCATGCAAATTGTTGATCAGGTTCCTCTGATGTGCCCTACTTTTTTTTTTATATAGGGGGTGTGACATTCTGTTCCGTGGGGGAGCAGCCTGTAACCCCTCTGTATTCCTTATTTTTATATAATCGTGATCTTACATATAAAGCAGGCCTTGTAAGGTATCAGGGGCAAGCTTATGATCTGCTGAAAGTCATTTCTCTATCCATATATGTATATCATTATGCACAAGTTATGAGAATTGTGTTGTATGGTTGTCCCTAAAACGTGCTGTAAGTTGGGGAATCAGCCAGATATTAGCTCCCCAGAGGCAACAGCAAGGAAAGTAACCAACACCCGAGCGGGGTGTCAGACAACCCATCAACAACCATTGTCCAGCAAGGGAGCTACAATTCAATGACTCGTCAGCATAAGGCCACACCAGGGGAATTGCTCAACCTTGCCTGGAGAGTCAGCAATGCCCCCCAGACGTGCCTGGACTTGTGTGTTCCTGAAGCACATGGGACTGAAGGTATAAATCAGAACATAGCAGACCTATGCTTCGCCTTTCTCCTGCCCCCACCTATGCTGCAAGCAACAAAGACACTGAGAAGAAGACTGAAGACTCCAGCAGAGAAGACTGCAATATCCAGTGGGGTGAGAAAAACTGCTTAGTCTAGTTGTTGCCCAGTCTAATAGGGTTGAGAGTTTAGACTGTGTGCTTATATTTTATTTGTTTTGGTAATTAACTGACTTTTTGCCTGTCACTTAATATCACTTAAAAACTATCTTTTGTAGTCAATAAATTTCCTTTAATGTGTGGCAAATGTGCTCAGGTTTGCAAAGGCTGGTGTATATCCACTTTACATTGATGAAGTGGTGAACCAATTATTAATAAATTTGCACTGCTCATCTTCTAATATAGCAGAGTGTGGGGCTCAACATGCGGTTGTGTTGAGTGATCACAGCGCCTGGAGGGGCTTTCTGCTTGTCATTAGCAACGCATTGAGAGAGAGCCCAGGGTGGAGAGAGTTTTGGGGGTACAGTCCCAGGTTGCAACCTGGGGATCCTGTCACAGAGGGTACTGAACTGAGAACTTGCCTTCTGAGCTGGATTGAAGCTTATGTATCTAGCAGTAAGGAATGAGTGCAAGAAATTATAATTCAACCTACTGGGAAGAGATGATTTGGAAAGAAATGAACCAATTATGGTCCAAGTCTATGGCGGCAATGTTACACTCTTTAGACAAAATGAAAAGAAACAATTTTAGTGCAGCTCTATGGAGGCCACAGTCCAATGTAATTATGATGGGCAAATTGATGTTCTAATGCAAGTTCGCTACTGCTGAAATGAAAGGAGATGAAGCCACAAAAATACAAAGGATATTACAAAATAAGGTTTAAATTAACTTAAAGGGATTTTATGAAGTATTTTTTAAAGTATATATGAACCAGAAATTTTCTGCCTGTTTCTCTCTAGAATTGAAAAGTGTTCTTATGAGCTGTTTGGGTTATACCAAGTGCCACAAACCACAACTGCCAGGTAATGTGGGCATGCCAGACTTGTGGCCATAAAAACATAGAATGTACACAGTGTCATGTAATGCTAATATTTAGTTCTCCTACAGAACTGTACAGACTTTAGTTACTCCTCACAACTCTCATGTGCAGTACTTAAATAGAATTAGTCCTACTTACCGATGGAAAACCTGTGGCAGACATGCTAAATGACTTGTCCAAGGCCACAGATCAAACCTGTGAGCACACTTGGATTAGAATTCAGGAAGATCCTAGATCTCAGTCTGAGAGAGAGAGGGAGGCTTCCAAAGGAGCAGAATTGTGCCCCGAAAGAATGCCCTCAGTTGGGAGTAACTGTATCTCTCTGTTACCCCTTTCAGACACCCAAGCCCTGATTCTACAGTATAGAGTCAATGCTCTTGAACTTGTTGGGGGCAGAGCTGGCACACGTTATTGTGATTCAAGAACCCCTTAATGCCAACTGGCAAAGGGCTTACGAGAATATCCTGATTCTGGTATGTACAGTCTAGTCCACCAAAGAATGTCACAAGAGGTCTTAAATGAAAGCCAGGGTTCCATGGGTCATTAATATCATTGTGAAATGTACATACAGACAGTATGTAAGGAGTTATGTATATATTGCAAATATAGTTTTAAAGTCTGTATCAAGGCTGAGATGAAAAACTAGTCCTCCAGACAGACGGTAAGAAATGTTTCTTTCTCTGTCAGGATGTAAATTAAGCATTATAAGCTAACACAATGGATGCCCATTTACATACAAAGTCAGATGTTAACAATGACATGTTAAATCAATAGAGATGCCGCACATAGGAAAAACAGCACACAGGAAAAACAAGGATAGATAATGAACTTTGGGGATAGGCGGCAAAGAAGACATCCCCTCTTCCTGCACCTAGGAAATAAATGGGCAGCACATTTACATTCATGAAAATTTCAGCCAATCTTGGTTGGAAATGCTGCAAAAGACTTTGATTGAGAGAAACTTTTCTAGACAGGTTTATCTGATAGTTAAGTTTAGTCTCTAGCAAGTGTGTTATGATTTTGTTTTATATATAACCATTTGTTTCCAATATTCTTACTCACAATCACTTGAATTATGAATCTTTGATTATGAAGGTATTCTTATTTTTATTATAAGTATGTCTCAGTGCTATGGTGTTAAGCGAAGTACTGGTCTTGAGCTGAATCTTACAATGTGGTGCATACACTGTTTCTTTGTGGACAGCAGACCTAGGATTTCTGTGAGTAGCCAGTGACGGGCTGGATATAAGAACATAAGAATGGCCATACTGGGTCAGACCAAAGGTCCATCTAGCCCAGTATCCTGTCTACCAACAGTGACCAATGCCAGGTGCCCCAGAGGGAGTGAACCTAACAGGGAATGATCAAGTGATCTCTCTCCTGCCATCCATCTCAACCCTCTGACAAACAGAGGCTAGGGACTCCATTCCTTGCCCATTCTGGCTAATAACCATTAATGGACTTAACCTCCATGAATGTATCCAGTTCTCTTTTAAACCCTGTTATAGTCCTAGCCTTCACAACCTCCTCAGGCAGGGAGTTTCACAGGTTGACTGTGTGCTGAGTGAAGAAGAACTTCCTTTTATTTGTTTTAAACCTGCTACCCATTAATTTCACTTGGTGGCTCCTAGTTCTTATATTATGGGAACAAGTAAATAACTTTTCCTCATTCACTTTCTCCACACCACTCATGATTTTATATACCTCTATCATATCCCCCCTTAGTCTCCTCTTTTCCACACAGGGGAATGCTTCAGAAAGACTCAAGTTCTGGAGTGCACCTATTATTAATCTGCAATGCAAAGTAAGAGCTGGCATAGCCCAGAGGAGAGTGCTTGAGTGGCTAGGTTAGGAAGCCGACAGCCAACTAAGCACAAGCAGGAGGTAACAAAGTGTCTCACAGTCCTGGATACCCTGAGAACTATTAGAGATACTTGACACCACCTTTGTGTTACCCTAATCCTGTGACTGGCAGGGGGCGGGTCTTGCCCTGGGGGCTGCTATTATGCCCAATTAGCAACAGCCCCAATGGGCTGTTTTGACAGCCAGGTATTGTGGGGTGTGAGGATGCCCTTGCTACTCACTCTTTACCTAACAGACAGCACCCTCTACACTAGGGTCAAGAGGAGAGATGGCAGAGCTACTTTGATGGCTCTGCATCAACCAGTTTCCCCCTACACAAAAGGCGCTGTGTGCACCAATGGTGCTGTGTGCACTCAGTCAGCGGCTGCTGGAGCAAAGCATATCAGGCAGAGCAGAGCCCAGAATCAAACTTCAGGCTATTCATATCCCTGCTGAATACCCTCCTACTGTAGACCCACTACTAGGGATCTATTAAGAATGCAGCAGGCAAATGCCATAATGATAAGAGTTAGGGATGTGCAATTAGTGAGCCCTACTGCTCAAAGGGTGAAACCAAATATAGGTGCTGATTAAAAGATCAGACTGAAAAACAAACAAAACCTGGGGCCTTGTGAGGAACTGCAGGACAGAACTTTTCCTCTCCTATTCCGCTACCTATGCGAAACTTACAAAGAAGCCATTTCACAGGCCCTCTTAATCAGAAGTCACAAAAGGACATTCTGGAACAGGACGCTGGGATGAAACTGCACGCTCTACATATTTGAGTGTATGACCCCAGATGTGCCACCAATGCCTTCATATAGTTCTTAGCTGGGGTCATCTGGTATGAGGAGGGATTCCATGACAAGCTTCTTAGATACATGTTTATGGTGCTTTTACAAAACATGAACATGTATTTTTGGAAGGGGGTACAAACGGAGTAATTGAGCATTGATCCATAATGTACCTCAAAGTCTCGCATGGATTCCACCTCAGGCTCAGTGTGGGAAAATGTCAGTTTTAAAATGAGTCAGAAAGAAGCAGTTGGTTTAGGAACCTATTTAAGGCAAACAATCCCACTCAGTCATTGGGAAACACAAGAGTTCTGCTGTCAGTCTTTATCAGTGAAGATATTAAAAAAAATATACAGGGAAAGAAAAATTAAATCCTGACAAAGGAATATTGCTCAACACATTTAAAACCAGTCCAGCCAACTCTCCTTTTAGATAAAAGGCTTTTTTAAAATTTATTTCAATACATTTCCTTCAAGCAGAGTGAATTTAAAATTTAAAAGCTGTTTCTCCTTGCCCCATCCCTATCCATGCCTTAATACTGTATAATGCTAGATTACCTGGTTGAAAACTACCTGTGCAAGAGGATCAATAAGCTCTGTGGGTTTTGCATCCATGGAAACACATATTTTACATACCATTTTATCCCAAACAAAGAAAAATTAAATACTTGATGTGAAAAGACTTCAAGTTTCAAGTCAGAGAGCGAGAGAGAGGAGAGAAAAAGAAGACTTTGCCTTGAGGTGGAAACATGTCATACAGAATTCTTAATGCAACACACTTAAGAAAAGTGTTGACAGAGCAAAACTTGAGGCTCTGTGAGGAGCATCTGAATGCTGCGGGCTGCCTTAGCTGCCGTTATGAGCCGTTTAGTCCTAACCGGAGAGCCATCCACAAAGAAAATAAATATTTTCAAAAAGCAACAGTGGGAAAAAGAAGAAAAATATTTGAAAGCAGGCTAGGATCAAATCTCAGGAAAGCTTTGTGCTGGGTTAAATAAGTTCCAAAACCTGATGCTACCCTGACTTATATTGGTATAAAGCAGAAGAACCAGACTGTAAAACTGGGGGTGAGTCAGATCAGAATTAGATTTCCCTATTCCTTCCTGAGTAGTGGAATCATTAACAATAATAGATGACACTTGCCATTAAATTGCATTTGTTATCAAATGATCTGTAGAGGTCTCCCCTACTTGTCATTACTTAATTTCATTATCTTTATGTGCTAATAAAGGTTTATTTTCTTTTAAAATAATCAATCCGATATAGTATTTTACCTTAATTAGGTAGTCAATAGCATACAGTGCATATTAAAAAAAATGACAGGACTGATTCTCTGCTGCCTTGCCCCTTGTTTATTATTTGCACCAACAAAAAGTGAGTGCAAAGTGGGACTAACATGCTACCATTCTGATTCAGTTTAGTTTTACACCCACATTACACAGAGGCAAATTACTACAAAAGGGGCAAGACAGTAGAAAATCAGGTCCTACATTTGGATGTGTCTAGCCAAGTGGTTACATTTCACTGAATCTTACCAGTGCTTCCTTTTGTCATTGTTCAATATATATACATATGTGTTTATGCCGGGGTGCTGCTGATGGAAGTCATGGAAACCAAGTCTTTGGTGTTTGTTATTACTACTTCAAGCCAGGGGGTATGACTGTACCCCTACTAGCAGCACCACTGTATATGAGGTGCTGAATTTGGCTAAACCCATTAGCCAACTTCAAATTTCAATAGAAATCGTCTTTATCTTCCAGGCCAAACAAGCATAATTCTCCAACATGAAATCATCGTTGTCTACCTGAGCATTCATTTGCCAGCTTTAACATTCAGTAGATTTAGTTACAACCGTGCAACTTTTTGTTCATGTAGACAAACCCATTGGCCCAGTGGGACATATTCAGAAGAGCTTTGTAAAGGGCTGTGAATTGATAAGTGATGTGAGTCTGAGGGAGTGTAAGGTTGGTGTAACTTACATGGAGGAACCTGTATAAGTTACTCCAGCTTAAACATCCCTCACTTCACTTAGATTTATTGTTTTTTGACCCTTCCACTAACTTCCTTTAGGCACATCAGTTAACTTCAGTGTATCTTGGTATTCCTATCTGTAATATAAGGACAATAATATACTTCTTGCAAGGGGCTTGATTCATGTTTGTAAACCACTTTAGTATCCATGCATGAATGGTCCTATAGAAGTGCAAAGCCTTAATATTACATTGTTAATATCACTGCATTTATATTACTATTGATGAGTTTTTGATGTGCTATATTATTAAGTATTCTTATTTTTTATTATATATTCATGCTGTATCACAGGTCGCTGACAGTGGTATACAGATGCTGCTCTCTTCTCCTTATATTTGCCTTTTTTCACAAATTTCTGGAAGATTTGTGAACACATAAAATGTTAAAAGTCAAGACTGGAGGATGCTGTCATATCTCATTGCATAAAGGAATCCATTTGACAAACCTATATTTATTGTGCTATTATTCAAACTGAAAAATGAAATGCTAACAAACTTTGTGAATAATCCATATCAGGCAGCATGATCATTTTTAAAGTCATTCTATGAGCACACTCCCCCTATCTGAGAATAAATTCTCTTGATGACTGTGAGCATACTGATACTTGCTGTAAGTGAAAGAAGCTTATGGGGACCATTAAAATGCCATCACATTGGAAGGTAACAGTGAAGTAAATACCTATTTGCATTTGTATAATAAAGTAACTTGTCATCTTCAATATATCACCATAAGTGGTGTCTGAGAGAGTTTCTGGAGCAGCATGTCTCTGTGTGGGCATGTCCTCTTATCCCAGTGCAGCAAATAGAAGGGGGCATGTAGCACAGGCTCATGTCCTAAAAAAAGGTTTAAATTACAGCATGCATTTATATGTATTGAGAATGTTGGCATCTGAGAACCTGTAGCAAAGTGCAGATGAGTGTGAATGTTGTCTATATGCTGTGGGAGGCGTAGCATGCTTAATGATTTGAGCAAGGGACTAGGAGTCCATACTCTTGGTTTCTATTTCTAGATATGTTACTAGCTCACACTGTGGCCTTGGGCAAGTCACTTACCTGCTCTGTGCCTCAGTTTCCCCTTCACAAAATGAACATAATACTTTTTACCTACATCCTCCTTTCATTAGAGAGTGTTCCATCCTGTTAGTCGAAATAAGCTGAGTTACTTGAGATAACAGCCTCCTGATAAAATGTCTGGAAGCTGGGAACAGGACATTTTCTGTTAAGAGACAGGTAGCTCTGGAGTCCATTTCCTCAGCTGGACTGACAAAGTCCAAGTTTTTTGCCCTTTATGGCATACTGCAAGGTCTCTCTCATTAGCTAGCCCTTTTCTGGTAAGGTGTTTTGGAGGTTTTGTAATGATTATTGTGGTCAGATTGTCCATGGGTAGATCTATAGATTATACTTAGTCCTGCAATGAGTTCAGGGGACTCTCAAGATCCCTTCCAGTCCTATGATTCTATGATGTCCATCTACCTATTCCCTACTGGCAGTATGGCTCCAATAAGAGCCAGGCTGCTGTTGCCCGGAGTCCTCATACAACTTCTCACTAGCAGCCATGGAGGCAACCAAGCAGGAGATCAAGTAGCTACAAACTTCATGAACCCCTTCTTAGACTTCTGTGCAGTAATCTGGGATCTGAGCAGAGAATGGCATCAAGGAGATGGATGATCTCCTAATCCTTGCCCTTCCAGCCCCACCCATAAGGTCTCACAGAGTCTCAGCATTATGGAATCCCAGTGGAAGGGCCTCCACAGAGTCCAAGGGTGGTGGTGGAGTGCCATGTAGACAGCAGAGGCCCCATTCTACACTATCTAAGGTGTGTGTGTGTGTGGGTCAATCTGAGGATTATTATTAATATTAGTGGTAGCTGAAATAGTAAAAAGCTAAAAGGAAGGACCTTGATGGAAAATAGTTTTCCAAAAAGGATGAAGAGGGGAGACACCTTTGGCATGGCTCTAAAATACCCTGATACAAATGCTACCAATTTGATGTGTAAAACCCTTGTTAATTTCACTGTGAGGAGGAATGTGACACTGACAAAGAGAAAGGTGCAAGTTTGGTGTAAATCAATAACTACCTTAATGAATTAGAGGGGTATCCGTGTTAGTCTGGAGCTATAAAAGTGGCAAAGAGTCCCGTGGCACCTTATAGACTAACAGACGTATTGGAGCATAAGCTTTCGTGGGTGAATACATGCATCCGACGAAGTGGGTATTTACCCACGAAAGCTTATGCTCCAATACGTCTGTTAGCCTCTAAGGTGCCACAGGACTCTTTGCTACCTTCATGAAGTAAATATACAGAAAGCTTGGTTTTTGCCATCCAGTCATACTGGAAAATGTCAGCCAAATTTCCCACTTATTTTGGATAAAATCAGTGAGCAACTATCAGAACGCAGAAAAAGAATCTTATGCTGCTAGCAGCTTTAGTCAGTCAAACCTGCAGAGTAATATTATGTTTGTAGAAGACAGCACAACTGCTTTTGGAAAAGTCCATCTCAAAATTCTACACCACCTACCATCCCTCTGACGATATCTTGCAGGCACGCTGGTAGAGTTATCATGGAGCTTACTGTTTTTTTGTCCATCTGTTTTACTCCTGTCTTAATATGCTGTACAGTCTTGCTGCCAGCTTAGTGGCATGAGGAGCCATTGTCACACTGAAGTGAGGGAGGAAGAGGTTTGGGTGGTGTTGGTTCTGAGCGGCTTTCATCCAGAGCCAAAGAAAGACTTCCTAAGTAACATTTGTGCTTACAGCTGTTTTGATCCAAGTTCAATTTTGACATTTTATGTGAATTGGTGACCTATGAGCAGCAATATGTTACCCATTTGTCAACCAACTGTTAGAAATGTACTTTGGTGTTTATACCATCCCTGGCCTGAGCCTCTTTTATATGCTCAAGGGCAGCATTATAAATGTCTTGCAGAACTTATAATCAAAAGCCCTGTTACCCAAAACATGGTTCTATTCTGTTTCTATGCAGTTTCATGGCAGATAAGTGTCTGAGTGTGAATCATTTCTCTACCTTCCCTCCAGCATGAAGGAGCTCAAGCTGAGAGCTTGAAAAATGTAGAATTAAAAAGATATAGATGAGTTTAGATCAAAATATAGGTTTTCTAAAGAAATCATTTTACAAAATAACATCCATGGAAATTTTTTCATGATTTTTTTTCATTTCAACAGAAACAGTTTAATTTTCAAGGGATAACATCCACAGCCCAGATTCTGCAACATCCTACTAAAGAAGAAGAGGACTGGAAAATGAAACAGATTAGAAACTCACTATAAATATAGAGTGCTTCATTGGTTTCCATTATATAAGTTGAATGAAGTACAAAAAGTAAACTAACTACATAGGCAGTGTGCTGACCAGTAAATTACATTTTTATTTTATCTCCAGTTTTAATAATCTAAGTGTATTAGCAACATAAGGAAGGAAACTTGCTTTTTAAAAACATGAGGTGCAACTAGCAACATTCCTTTAAGCCTTCCATGTCCAATGGGACTGTCACGGCTGCTACTCTGAAACCTGTCTTTCTTTTAAAAGTTTGAAACATAGCAGCAGCTCACTGTAAATCACAAGCTGGTGTGAAAGCTGCCAGTCATCAGTTGACATCCTTTGTTCAATAGCTGACAGACACTTGAAGAACCTCATTAACATCCATAATGGAAGCTTTCATCCATATCACACCTTCAAGTCTCTCAGGTTTGCTGTTCATACACGTAAATATACAGTAAGGATCTATTCTCCTTGTTACAGTCTGAAGTAATAATTTCCTACATTTATACAGCACCTCTCCTCAGGAGGATACCACATCAACTGAAATGACCCAGCTCCTCCTTGGCAAATTTGTTCTATCAATTATTTTTAGTCCTTCCTATTTAAGAACCTTCTATCCTCCAAGAAGAACTTTTCTAAGGGAAGACTGAGGTTAAATATCAGGAGGAGAAATATTCCTAACCATGAGGTCTGTTAGACTGTGGAATGTTAGTCTCTCGGGAGAAACTGAGGAAATCCCAATCATATGAGTCAATTGAGATTAGACTGGGCAAAACCCTGGAGGATATACTGTAGGAAAAGAAATTCTGCATTGACCAGAAACCATATGGAGGGATGAATTTGATGATTCAGTAGGGCTCTTCCACATCTGAGTCTCAGATTTCTTGTTTATTACTGTTCTTCTATGAAATTCCTTAGGGGTCTATGGCATTGAGGCAGCATCCCACTAGTTGTTTCTACCAGGCTCCAGGTCATTTCCTGTGCCCCTCCATGCTGTGGTATATTTCCTGAAGGGTAATAACTGAATGCCACCCAGTAACCTCTTTTATGAGCCTGACAGTAATATAACTGGGCCCCTATATGGACTTTCCCAGTGTAAATCTCCCCCCCCCAGGCTACATTTGATAGATTTCTACACAGATAATTGTTTTACGAGCCTGCAGATGATTGCCTTGCTTTTTGGTATAGTCTGAAATATCCCATAATACAGCAGATCATAAAATGTCCTACCGTCCTGATTCTTGTAACTCTCTGTTTAGTTGGGCTCCTAGAAGTCTGCTGGCTTGCAAGCAGAGGAAGGAGCAGGGAGTACTGCTGTTAGTCTCCTTGTCATTGTTAACAGCAAGCAAGATAAAACCATGTAATAAATAATACTTGCCATTGATATGATCAGCAGCAGCTTTTAGCTCCAAATTGCAGCCAAATTCATGCTCTCAGCCCTTCCTGGGTGTAAATGAGAACATAATTTAGCCTACTTTTATATAACAAATTGCAAGTGTAGTGGGGCCTGATTTTGAACTCCCATGGTTGTAAATCAGGAATATCTTCATTGATGTGAATAGTTACTCTGCTGTACAACTGGAGGGAAAGGAGAATAAAACCACTGATGTCAATCCACATTCATCCATAATGTATGTCACATGATTTTGCATTGCAACAATACAAAACCTTTTGACACCAGTATAAATTCTGTATAATTTTAACAAATCAAAGGAAACAATTGGTTTCTCTTATCAGGAAAATAATTAAATGCTGCTTAACTTCTAGGAGTGTGAAGGTGACCTAGCCAAACTGAGGGAAATTGACTAACTGCAGTCATTTAAACAAATACAGTGAATAGGTTCCCACCTCAACTCCAAAAAAATCGTACACAGAAGAAAAAAACCACACAGGCAGCTTTGAAACATGGTTTATTAATGCACTTTCCCCCACAGCAGGACACAAGGAGGAAGCTAGCAAGACAGGCCCATTAAAAAATTATTACTCCTACAACTGAAATTTACAGATATGCAGAAATAAACCATACTTCTTTTGTGCTACATTTGAGATACCAGTGTAAAATGTATTCACTCCTTCCTCTATTATGTGCTACATTAATGCTATTAGTGTGTTAATACCACTTTAGCTAAGTGCCTGTCTGTCCTTACTTTCAGGGGATTTTGCAAGAGCTCAGCAGTGGAATGAATAGGCTTTTTTTGGGGGGAAGGGGGTTTGTTTTGTTGTAAAATGGAGCACATTTTGAGATAAAATCACTCAGCCACTTTTGAATTACTGGTGGAATGTGAGGGGGGAGAAAAAAAGACAAGCAATAAGCTGAATCATTTCAAATCTAACCTCTAGCTAATAAAAACCTCTAGTGACTAAAATAAAAGGTCAGCCTCATGGTTGATCCCAGTTATGGTCTTCTGTGCTGCTGGAACTCAAAAGTTACAATCAATTGAACATCAGGATGTGCTGGGTCCATTTCACAGCACAGGGTCCGCTTAACTGCACCTGCAACACAATCCCGCATCTATGCCTGCTCCTTCTAAGTGCTGGAGCATACACACCCTTCTTGTCTGTCCTGCCGCACTGAAGTTCTGCATGTTGCAGAAGAGCAGACTCCGTTCTGGGGAACATCTTGATCAGAATACTCTCTGTTGTGACAATGAGATTATTTCATTGGATCTGGATGGAGAGGTTTGTCACTTTGAGGAATGCTTCTAAAAATCTAAAGTGAAAATGCATCATTCAATTGATAATAATACTTTGCCTTTCTATAGCACCTTCTATTTGAGGGTCTCTAAGTGCTTTGGCAATGTTAATGAATTAATTCATACAACATCTTAGTATGACAATCCCCATTTTACAGATGGGAAAACTGTGGCAGAGAGAGGTTAAGTGACACGCACACGATCAGATACTACACTGACAGGCACAGTATAAAAACCTAACTAGAATAGGTCACACAGAAAGTCTGAAACAAAGCTGGGGTTTAGCAATCTGGATCTCCTGAGTCCCAGACCCATGCTCTCAGCACTAGGCAATGCTCCCTGCTCGCAGCGTAACAGGCAGAATACTAAGCAGTAAGACACCTCTTCTAAAAAGCCCTCGCCTCTATCTTGCACCTAGCAGAGACCAGCAGCAGAGCATTCTTTTTGCCAAAATATAAAAGGTATGCTAGATATATTTAACCTGTTCCTACACAGTTAAGTGGTAAAGAGATCTGAAATTTGTAGAGTTCTAAAAGCTTCTGCTGTGTGCAAGCTTTCACACTGTGCTCTGCCAACCTGTCTCAATTCTGACATGGAGAGGCCAACTGCAGGAGGGAAAGCGGGGAGAGATGTGCCTGGTTGTCTGCATTTCATTTCCCATATTCACTGTGGCCCAAATGTTTTGCTCGACAACAACAAAAAATGAAAACGAGTCTATTCTCCCCTCCAATGTAGATCTATTGGCAAGTGAAAAATGCAAATCAATTTTCATAGTAAAACATGCAAAAGTTTGAATTCCACTGTTGCCCCATTCTAAAGTTTCCTGAAAAATGGGATTTCTGGGTTGTGAAATGCTCCAGAATGAAATGAACAAATAGGCAGCAGTAGTTTTTGTGATGGGGACACCTCTCCCCTGGGAACCAAACAGAGACCACTAATTCCTTTCAACGAGGCCATTCACAAGGTCACAGCTTTTGAGGCTTTGTCTACACAGGGATTTCAGCCACTGGGGTAGCTGCACTGAGGCAAAACCCTTGCATAGACTGAGAAACCTGCTTTATGCTGTGCATCAAATTGGTACAATTTACCCCATCCTGAAACCAAGGTAAACTGCACCAGTACAAATTGCTTTGCCTGTCTACGATAAGTAATTCCATCAGTGCAGCTACACCAGTGGCTAGCAGTTGATGGTTGTAACCAGGACAAATTCCCAGCATAGACAAAACCTCAGTTGTTACAGCCCTGAGCTGCATTAAAACTAGTGACCTCAAGGTAAAAAGTTTTATAGGTCATTACCAATCCTAAGTGTCATTCAGACCCACAGCAGGAGCTGCTTATTATAAAGTCTATGCGATTATTGCCAGAGCTTCACAGCATTCAATCCAGAGCACAAGGCTCTGAAGGAGCAGTTAAATTTTATGCTGTGGTTGCAAAGTAAGCAGGAATGACATACAAGAGGGGATTAAGTCTTAATATGATCTCACATCCAAGCTAGTCCTAGACCACCTACCATGGCAGTGAGCAAATTCTAAATGCCATTATCATAAAAAAACCCTCAAAGGAAAATAAACCACAAAACTATTAAGGGTGTGATGTAAACTACTGAATCAAAACATAACTCTATGTTTAGCACTGGGCGTAAGTTACTGGCAAGATCTTCAAAGGGGATGACCTGACCTTAAACGGTCAAAGGAACTGTGTCCATTTCTGCCAGCTCTTGTGCCAGGGATATGCTCTAGAGGTGGCAGGTACATTTGTCCACCTAATCTCAGTCTGGCTCCGTTCACTCAGTGGGCAGCCTATTCAATTCAATGAGATTCTGATGGTCACTGCACTGCGAGGGCTCAGTGATGACTCACTTTCCCTTACAAGTCTGACTGTAATACCCTCACCCTAAAGTCCACGAGTAAACCCATCTCTGCTTGAAAAGAATCTAGTACCGGACTCTCCACTCACACTGGTGTAAATTGAGGGTAACTCCATTTATGTCAATGGAGTTAAGCCCAATGGAGAATTATGCCCTAAGCCCTGGTCTACACTAGGACTTTAGGTCGAATTTAGCAGCGTTAAATCGATTTAAACCTGCACCCGTCCACACAGTGAAGCCCTTTATTTCGACTTAAAGGGCTCTTAAAATCGATTTCCTTACTCCACCCCCGACAAGGGGATTAGCGCTGAAATCAGCCTTGCTGGGTCGAATTTGAGGTACTGTGGATGCAATTAGATGGTATTGGCCTCCGGGAGCTATCCCAGAGTGCTCCATTGTGACCGATCTGGACAGCGCTCTCAACGCAGATGCACTGGCCAGTTAGACAGGAAAAGGCCTGCGAACTTTTGAATTTCAATTTCCGGTTTGGCCAGCGTGGCAAGCTGCAGGTGACCATGCAGAGCTCATCAGCACAGGTGACCATGATGGAGTCCCAGAATCGCAAAAGAGCTCCAGCATGGACCGAACGGGAGGTACGGGATCTGATCGCTGTTTGGGGAGAGGAATCCGTGCTATCAGAACTCCGTTCCAGTTTTCGAAATGCCAAAACCTTTGTGAAAATCTCCCAGGGCATGAAGGACAGAGGCCATAACAGGGACCCGAAGCAGTGCCGCGTGAAACTGAAGGAGCTGAGGCAAGCCTACCAGAAAACCAGAGAGGCGAACAGCCGCTCTGGGTCAGAGCCCCAAACATGCCGCTTCTATGATGAGCTGCATGCCATTTTAGGGGGTTCAGCCACCACTACCCCAGCCGTGTTGTTTGACTCCTTCAATGGAGATGGAGGCAATACGGAAGCAGGTTTTGGGGACGAAGAAGATGATGATGATGAGGAGGTTGTAGATAGCTCACAGCAAGCAAGCAGAGAAACCGGTTTTCCCGACAGCCAGGAACTGTTTCTCACCCTAGACCTGGAGCCAGTACCCCCCGAACCCACCCAAGGCTGCCTCCTGGACCCAGCAGGCGGAGAAGGGACCTCTGGTGAGTGTACCTTTTAAAATGCTATACATGGTTTAAAAGCAAGCATGTGAAAGGATTACTTTGCCCTGGCATTTGCGGTTCTCCTAGATGTAGTCCTAAAGCCTTTGCAAAAGGTTTCTGGGGAGGGCAGCCTTATTTCGTCCTTCATGGTAGGACACTTTACCACTCCAGGCCAGTAACACGTACTCGGGAATCACTGTAGAACAAAGCATTGCAGTGTATGTTTGCTGGCATTCAACCAAAATCCGTTCTTTATCTCTCTGTGTTATCCTCAGGAGAGTGAGATATAATTCATGGTCACCTGGTTGAAATAGAGTGCTTTTCTTCAGGGGACACTCAGAGGAGCCCATTCCTGCTGGGCTGTTTGCCTGTGGCTAAACAGAAATGTTCCCCGCTGTTAGCCACAGGGAGGGGGGAAGGTTGAGGGGGTAGTCACGCGGTGGGAGGAGGCAAAATGCGACCTTGTAACGAAAGCACATGTGCTATGTATGTAATGTTAACAGCAAGGTTTACCCTGAAAGAGTGTAGCGACTGTTTTATAAAATGTGTCTTTTTAAATACCGCTGTCTGTCCCTTTTTTTTTCTCCACCAGCTGCATGTGTTTCAATGATCACAGGATCTTCTCCTTCCCAGAGGCTAGTGAAGCTTAGAAAGAAAAAAAAACGCACTCGCGATGAAATGTTCTCTGAGCTCATGCTGTCCTCCCACACTGACAGAGCACAGACGAATGCGTGGAGGCAAATAATGTCAGAGTGCAGGAAAGCACAAAATGACCGGGAGGAGAGGTGGAGGGCTGAAGAGAGTAAGTGGCGGGCTGAAGACAGGGCTGAAGCTCAAATGTGGCGGCAGCGTGATGAGAGGAGGCAGGATTCAATGCTGAGGCTGCTGCAGGACCAAACCAGTATGCTCCAGTGTATGGTTGAGCTGCAGCAAAGGCAGCTGGAGCACAGACTGCCACTGCTGCCCCTCTGTAACCAACCGCCCTCCTCCCCAAGTTCCATAGCCTCCACACCCAGACGCCCAAGAACGCGGTGGGGGGGCCTCCGGCCAACCAGCCACTCCACCACAGAGGATTGCCCAAAAAAAAGAAGGCTGTCATTCAATAAATTTTAAAGTTGTAAACTTTTAAAGTGCTGTGCTTAAAGTGCTGTGTGGCATTTTCCTTCCCTCCTCCACCACCCCTCCTGGGATACCTTGGTAGTCATCTCCCTATTTGTGTGATGAATGAATAACAAATGCATGACTGTGAAGCAGCAATGACTTTATTGCCTCTGCAAGCGGTGATTAAAGGGAGGAGGGGAGGGTGGTTAGCTTACAGGGAAGTAGAGTGAACCAAGGGGCAGGGGGTTTCATCAAGGAGAAACAAACAGAACTTTCACACCGTAGCCTGGCCAGTCATGAAACTGGTTTTCAAAGCTTCTCTGATGCGTACCGCACCCTCCTGTGCTCTTCTAACCGCCCTGGTGTCTGGCTGCGCGTAACCAGCAGCTAGGCGATTTGCCTCAGCCTCCCACCCCGCCATAAACGTCTCCCCCTTACTCTCACAGATACTGTGGAGCACACAGCAAGCAGTAATAACAGTGGGAATATTGGTTTCGCTGAGGTCTAAGCGAGTCAGTAAACTGCGCCAGCGTGCCTTTAAACGTCCAAATGCACATTCTACCACCATTCTGCACTTGCTCAGCCTGTAGTTGAACAGCTCCTGACTACTGTCCAGGCTGCCTGTGTACGGCTTCATGAGCCATGGCATTAAGGGGTAGGCTGGGTCCCCAAGAATACATATAGGCATTTCAACATCCCCAACAGTTATTTTCTGGTCTGGGAATAAAGTCCCTTCCTGCAGCTTTTGAAACAGACCAGAGTTCCTGAAGATGCGAGCATCATGGACCTTTCCCGGCCATCCCACGTTGATGTTGGTGAAACGTCCCTTGTGATCCACCAGAGCTTGCAGCACTATCGAAAAGTACCCCTTGCGGTTTATGTACTCGGCGGCTTGGTGCTCCGGTGCCAAGATAGGGATATGGGTTCCGTCTATAGCCCCACCACAGTTAGGGAATCCCATTGCAGCAAAGCCATCCACTATGACCTGCACATTTCCCAGGGTCACTACCCTTGATATCAGCAGATCTTTGATTGCGTGAGCTACTTGCATAACAGCAGCCCCCACAGTAGATTTGCCCACTCCAAATTGATTCCCAACTGACCGGTAGCTGTCTGGCGTTGCAAGCTTCCACAGGGCTATCGCCACTCGCTTCTCAACTGTGAGGGCTGCTCTCATCCTGGTATTCATGCGCTTCAGGGCAGGGGAAAGCAAGTCACAAAGTTCCATGAAAGTGCCCTTACGCATGCGAAAGTTTCGCAGCCACTGGGAATCATCCCAGACCTGCAACACTATGCGGTCCCACCAGTCTGTGCTTGTTTCCCGAGCCCAGAATCGGCGTTCCACAGCATGAACCTGCCCCATTAGCACCATGATGCATGCATTGTCAGGGCCCATGCTTTCAGAGAAATCTGTGTCCATGTCCTGATCACTCACGGGACCGCGCTGACGTCGCCTCCTCACCCGGTATCGCGTTGCCATGTTCTGGTGCTGCATATACTGCTGGATAATGCGTGTGGTGTTTAATGTGCTCCTAATTGCCAAAATGAGCTCAGCGGCCTCCATGCTTGCCTTGGTATGGCATCCGCACAGAAAAAAGGCACGGAACGATTGTCTGCCGTTGCTCTGATGGAGGGAGGGGCGACTGATGACACGGCTTACAGGGTTGGCTTCAGGGAGCTAAAATCAACAAAGGGTGTGCCTGTACATCAAGGAGTATTTCAGGCAGGACTGCACGGAGGGTTCCAATAAGAAATGGTGCACCTAAGTTATCGTTGTTATTGGAACAAGGAGGTTAGCCTGGCCTCTGATTGATACATGGCTAGATTTACCTTGCTGCACCTTCTCTGTGAGTGACTGCAGTGTGATCTAGACAGGGGAGGAGGCAAATGAGTACAAAACAAATCTGGTCTATTTCTTGTTCTGACCCACTCCATCTATCTTTTACATCTTTGGCTGGCAGCAGACGGTGCAGAAGGACTGCATGCCATCCACATCTCATGGCTGCTTGGCAGAAGATGGTACAGTACGACTGCTAGCCATCTTCATCTCTTGCCTGCCTGGCATAAGATGGTACAATACGACTGCTAGCAATCCTCATCTCTTGCCTGCCTGGCAGAAGATGGTACAGTACGACTGCTAGCAGTCCGTATCGCCTGCCCGCTCACCATAAGACGGTTCAATAGGACTGCAGGACTAAAGAGAATGACCTGGTCAAGTCACTCCAAATTTAGTCCCTGCGCCCATGTCTGCCCAGGCGCTCCCAGCCGACGTGGCCAGGAGCACCTCGGACACGACGAGGACGACTACCAGTCGTATTGCACCGTCTGCTGCCAGAAGGCAATGGGTTGCTGCTACTGTGCAGCAAAGCCGTACCGCGTCTGCCAGCACCCAGGAGACATAGGGTGACGGTTACCTGAGCGGGCTCCATGCTTGCCGTGGTATGGCGTCTGCACAGGTTACTCAGGAAAAAAGGCGCGAAATGATTGTCTGCCCTTGCTTTCACGGGGGGACGGAGGGAACGGGGGCCTGACGATATGTACCCAGAACCACCCGCGACAATGTTTTAGCCCCATCAGGCATTGGGATCTCAACCCAGAATTCCAATGGGCAGCGGAGACTGTGGGAACTGTGGGATAGCTACCCACAGTGCAACGCTCCGGAAGTCGACGCTTGCCTCGGTACTGTGGAAGCGCTCCGCCGAGTTAATGCACTTAGAGCATTTTCTGTGGGGACACACACACTCGAATATATAAAACCGATTTCTAAAAAACCGACTTCTATAAATTCGACCTAATTTCGTAGTGTAGACATACCCTTAGACTCCAGTTAGAGGAGACTTTGGGGGAAGGAATTCTGAAGATAATCAGACAGGAGGGTTCTGAGATAAGGGATTAAAGGAGGTCCGTTTCACATTCTGAAATCTTCTACAGCTGAGCCACAGCTGTCAGGCAGTAGTGAGGGGGGTGGGGGGGTCTATCCAGCTCTGATGACCGGAAAACCAGCTACTAAATTTAGGATAGCCAGTGACTGGCCAGAAAAATAGGTATTTTCAAACTACCTTTTCCTACCAGTTATATGTAACAATTGACAGTTGATTAAGGCCCCAGTGCAGCAAACCAAATAAGCCCACAAGCATGCAAGTAGTTACATTGACTTCAGTGGGACTGCTAAGTGCTCAAAGTTAAGTACATGCTTAAGCGTTTTGCTGAACTAGGGCCTAAAATCCCCAGGCCTTATTCTAAACTCATTTACACGAGTGTGATTCTTTTGACATCCAGTTAAATTATTTCTAAGCTACAGCAGTGTATGATCAGAATCAAAAAGCCCAGTGGCATATAATTATTTAGCTACACATAGAAATTATTTCAAACTCCCTGGTTAAGTCTTCTGGTCATTGTTCAACAAAAACAAGAAGGGCCTGAGTCGCTGCTGTCACTGGTGAAAATCAGGAGTAACTCCATGGGAGAAAAAGGAGCTAAACTGGTGTAAATGAGAAGAGAACTGGGCACCAAAAAGTTTAAAAGTTGTTCACCTCTTTGTTCTGGTTAGAGACAGTCAAACATCAGACAGTATATAAAGTTGAGAAGGAATGCAAAGAATGTAGCAGACCAAGAATTTACAAGTGACTATTCTGCCTTAAAGAAACTGAACAGAAGAGTTAAACATAGCCTTAATCTTCCTTAATTTGATGCTAATTCAAAGCTTTTTCTAGCACAGAGACAGATGATCTTACTTCAGACAAATAAAATGCATTGAGGCTCTTAGTATTTTCCTGAAGCACATAAAGCACACAGTAAAGTGTCATAATCCAATCAAGCTGGTTTTCTATATCCTTATTGAATAAGCTCATTTCTTCCAGTTGCTTGCAGATTTATCTCTAGCATCATTAGCCTGTAACTATCCCCATCTTCTAACATGCAACCTATATATAACAAGTGAGCTGTAGCTCACGAAAGCTCATGCTCAAATAAATTGGTTAGTCTCTAAGGTGCCACAAGTACTCCTTTTCTTTTTGCGAATCATCAAATAGAAAATCATGTTTCTTCTTGAAAGGTGTAATTATCTAGGGTCTGGTTTGAAAAACGTTGCAAAGAAGATATATTGCCCATTAGCAGTCAAAACTGAAGTTGTGCTGATACTTACAGAAATACTTACTAAACAGAAATGAAACCTTAGATATTTGTGGCACAGCAGTTTGCTCTTCACTGTTTAAAATTTATGACAGTGGTTTATTATTTAGATGTATTTTCATTAGGTGAACACAACTGAAACGTTGCATCTGAGTGAGCTACAAAGTAATGCTGACAAACAGTGCTAAAGAATTAAGAATGACACAGTTAAATTGTACATTGTCATGTAAATAGAAAAGGGACGCCACATGGGATTTTGTGCATTGTATTGAGAGATAAATGCTGAGAGCTATAAATACAAGTTAAATAAAGAGACTTGTCAGTTAAAGCAGTTGAGTGGAAGCTACTGTTGGGGCAGCTGTAAGATTTAAAAAATATACTTGGTAAAGAGCACTACACATTGTAACTGTACCAAGTTTATTCATGTGTTTGTGAACCTATTTTCTTGTCCTTACAAAAATTAAAAGAATAAACTGTCAAAGAAACCTGTTCAGCTGTGGGGTTTAGCCTGCATGAATTATTATTAACAGATATGAGACACCATCTCCTAGTATAAATGTGCGCATATGCAGTACTCATTGAATTCATGGGGGATTCAATGCTCCAAATAACGGTGAAAGCACCCACTTATCTGGCTACCATTCAGCACACTGAAGCATTGAATCAACCAAGATGTGCCTGTCCAGATGTGGAAGAGGTTGTATTCCTGTTTGATCGCATCACAGTTTGTATCTGGGGTTTAATTTGTCTGATTCCCAGCCCCAACTTTGGCCTTTACTTTGTGTCTTGACTGTCTATTATTGTATCAGTAATGCTGTTACAAGTTGTTTTTTGGTATAAACAAACAAACAAACAAACAAACCCAACTGACAGTTGTATGATTTTTCTTTTAGTTTGTACACCCAATCCCAAGAAATTTATGACACTCAGTGCAATGGAAATTTTCTAAATTATATTGTTTGTTGGACAAGTTTTCTGGTGCCATGATTGGTGTTGGTCCCTAATTGTGAATACAGGATGAATAAAGTCAAACACAAAAGATAGAAAACTAGTATAGATAGAAAGTGGGCTGACACCAGAGAGGATGCTTTTGTTAAAGGAGCGCTTGAGCTTGCAGTAACAGGTTGGCGCACTATCTGAACATATGATGAGGTTGTCTACAACATAGTTGCACTGACTCAAGCAAGTTAATGTAAAGAAACTGATTTAGTTATTTCAGAGGAAGACTGGGGGTGAACACATTTCAGAATAAAAGTCACTAAAATCCATTTAATTAAGGCTCAGAACAGGAACTGTTATTCCAAAATACGAATGTTCACATGCCAACTTGCACTAAAATAAGTAAATCGGTTTTAGGAAAGGAAGAAAAAAGAAAGTTGGAAGGCCTGATTCTTCTCTTTCCTAACCTGCTGTAAATCAGGAGTAGTGCTAGTTTATTGAGCTCTATTTTTCTTTGGAAAAAACCTGAAGATGAAGTGTTCTTTTTAAATTTAAACCAAGTATTTGGAACAAAGAGGTAAAACATTAAGACCCTTTTACTGAAATATCAGTTTCTTTTGTATGTTACAGAAGAACTTATGAACATATATAATGTACAGAAAAGGCAGATTTTGTAAAATAAAAGTCTTCTTATAAAAAATAAAAAGTCAAAGTAAAGTGCATGAAACTGATTTCCCCCCAATTGACTAATGTGTCCAAAGTCTTAGTACAATAACAATATTTAAAACCCTGGGATAATTTCTTTTCACCCATTAGTCAGTTATTTTAGCATTCAAACCAAATGACAGTGATTAGAAATAACAGACACTTATAACCCCATCAGATTAACCAGATGCTTCTGACAACAAAGATGACAAACTACTGGAATATTACTCTCTATATACTTTTCATTGACAAGATTAACAAACAGTTAATAGATCCATTCTGGATAGAGACACCAATAGGAAAAGAGCCTCCATGGATACGGCAGTTTTGCTAGTCAAGGGCTCCTGTACTGTACAATCAGTTTTTAGTTTATGAATGTCAGGTTTTAAAAAAATAAATGGTCATAACAAGAAAATCCATAAATGTACCTGCCTGCCTCCATTAGAAGAAAGGTAGTTGATACCAGCCAGTTAAGGACAATAGTTTTGTACACTGTCTTTTAAGTGGGCAGTTGTACTGAGTGAGTTAAGGGAAATACTTAAGAGACATGATTTTTTTTTAAACTCTGGAAAGAGACCCAGTGTGGAACTAATACAAAGAGAGATAATAATACTGATAGCACTTTTCAACTTCAGAACGCTTTAGAAACATTAACTAATTACTCCTCACAAAAGCCCTGCCAGGCAGGCAGGTAAGTATTATCACCCACGCTTCACAGATGCAGTGAGCAGAGACAGATGTTTTAGGGTCCCTTCCCAGAGGCCAACAACAGTAATTCATGGGGCAGAGAATATTCAAACTAAATTGAGGCATCTAAAGCCATGTAGAGAGCCCAGTCCTATTCCCAGTGCCTCTCCTAAGTAGCTGAGTAGATTTGACTCCCTGTGAGGTCAAAGGAGAGCAGAAGGGACTCCAGTGTCTCACAGGACTAGTCCTTTAAGGTCAAAGGAGAGCAGAGGGGACTCCAGTGTCTCTCAGGACTAGTCCTTTAAGCACCCAACTGAATGGACCATTAAAAAGGCTCCAGCAGCCAGAGATGAGGAAGCTGGGCCCTTTACACAACCACCACCAGGAGGTCCCAGTCTTGTACTCAGCCCACTAGCCTACACCTCCTTCCCATGAGGAAACTGGTTCCTGAATGAATTATTTCAGTCTCCTATTTAGAGAATCCCAGAAAATGTTACAACTGCAAAAAGGTTAGTAGGGAAAACCCACTCCTCACCCTCGGGTTACATAAATACAAGACAGTAGAGACAAACTGATCACAGTGAAGTGGCCATGGCTTTGCAGTGCAAAATGTGCTTGTGAACAAAGTCTATCCTGCCCTGCAGCAGCTGCGCCTGCTGCTCGGACAGGAAGCCCAGCCGGCCGGAGAGGGGTTCGTGAGTCCGGTAGAGTCTCAGCAGCTCGGAGGCTGCGTTCTGCAGGCGGTGCAGCTCCCGCACCCGCTGGGCAGTGGCCTCCCGGAAGATGCACACGGAGCGGAGCAAGGGCTCGTTGTACTTGTCCCACATGGAGAGGAGCCGGTAGCCGTGCACCAGGCCCGCCTCGTTGTCTATGAAGACGAGGCCCCCGTTGGGTGCCCGGTGTAGGTTGCTGGTGGCCCGGTGCATCACCCTGGGGTCCCACTGCAGGCTGAAGAGGTTGCTGACCAGCCGGTCAAAGTTGGCCGTCAGATAGTCAAAGAGGATCAGGTCGGTCCACTGCACCAGCTCCACCAGCTGGGACTGGGTGAGGCCGCCCAGCTCCCCAGCCGCCAGAGGCTGCAGTCTCCTGCCCGACCCCGCCTCGGATCTCCAGGGCGCGGGGGCCACCACGTCGGTCAAGTTGTCCACCCACTGGGTGAGGCTGACCACCGCCCCCTCGGCCCAGTGCGAGCCCCGCAGCTCGTCCCGCACCTGCCCCCACTGCCTGCCGCGGGCTTCCACCAGGGCCAGGGCCATGGGCGGAAGGCGCTGCCGGATGCCCAGCAGCTCGGCCAGCTGGTAGGAGAGCGCCTCGCCCTGGATCTGCTCCGGGTTGATGCCGTAGCGGACGCAGGCGCGACTCCCGTCCGACAGCCGGGCCAGCCGGTTGGAGCTGCGGCCGCACCCGCCCCGCTCCAGAGAGGCCACGCGAGCCGCTCGGGCAGTCTCCAACCACGAGGCCGCCTGCTCGGGGTCGAAGCCCGGGGGCACCTGCTGCTCCAGCGCCTGGCTCCAGAAGATGCCCCCTTGCACCGCGGAGGCGGGGTCCGCGGGAGCCTCCCGGGCCGGCGGCTCCCTGGAACCAGGCTCCAAGTTCTGCCCCGGCCGGGGCTCCGGCTGCGAGCTTTGTCCGGGCCCCTCGCGGGGCTCCGCGGGCTGCTTCTGCCCCTCCAGGGGCTCGCCCCTGTCCCCGGCGGCCGGCAGCGTGAGCAGCGCTCGGAAAGTTTTCTGGGCGCCGCGGGACTCGCCCTGCCCCGCCGAGCGGCTGTCGGGAGCCGAATCTCCCGTGCCGCCGCGCCCCCAGCCCCGCTGCTCCTGGGGCTGCCTCCGGCCGGCTGTCCCCGCGGGGAAGCGCCGCTCCTGCTCCGCCGCCTGCTCCCGCTGCAAGCCGGTCCAGAGCCCCAGCAGCGAGCCCAGCACCAGGAGCCAGAGCGCGGCCAGCGAGCCCAGCCCGGCCCGGCCCGGCCGCTTCATCCTCCCGCCGCCGCTTCACTCGGCTGCTCCGGGACCTGGCGGCGGTGCAGCCCCGCCGCTCCCCGGCTCCGGGCGCCGCTCATTCATCGCCGCGCGGGGCGCCGGACCCTCCAGCCCCGGGCTGAGACGCGGCAGCTGGGCGGGCGGAGGTGGTAGCCTGGGGCCGGCTAGGGGGTGTCGGGATCTCAGCTCCGGACCGGCCGCTCCGCCGGCAGCTTCGCCCGGTGTCTGCACCAAGAGCGACCCTCCAGCGATTGAAATTCACAGGCACCGACCGAGACCACGTGGGGAAGCGAGGGGCGGTGCGGGGACCCCCCCCCCCAGCGCCCAGCATGGTCCTCCGCTTAAAGCGGCGATGCCTGAGCTCGGGTGGACCCAGGCTTGGGGTGGAGTTGCCCGCAGGGGGCACCGGGGAAGGAGGCGATCCCGGCCAGCCACACAGAGCGCTGAGCCACCGCGGCCACTGGTAGCTGTAGCATCCACCGCAGCGTAGGGAGGAAACCGGCACCTCTCTGCAGATCACCAACACCGTCCCCCCCACGCCCCTTCCCTCCCCGGGAAGCACCAAGGATGCTGCACCTTTGGGCACAGGAGAGAGGGGGGGTCAAGCTGCTAAATTCATGCCTAAATTCCAGACGCCCCAAAGGCTGAGGAGGGGGGCGGGGTAGGGCACCGGATCTGATCTAGTTTACTAGATAGTTGCGGGCGGGGGGGGGGGGGTGCACTTGCAAAATGTGGGGCCAGGTTCAGATTTCAATCCCGCCGCGTTCAGGGGCAGCTGGATGGATGCGGGATTTTGCTTCAAGTCCAGTTCTTAGCACTTCATCCCCTAACGCACGTTGGTGACAGTGTGGAGGGGATGCCGGCGGTTTGATTAAATCACTATTTTATACCCAATGGATATTACTGTATCCGTTGGGCACTTCTGGGGTCCCCCACCTGCCTTCTACACACACTCCCTCAGTTCCCGCTCCTTATCGTCCTTTATTAATGGCAATCATTGCTTAGATTACATTTAGCGCTAGGCGCTCTCCAAACACAGGGCGGTACCGTTGCCTCTCCCCCACCACAGAAGCTAAAGAACAAAGACAGAAAAGTGAGACCATGCGCAAGCAGAAATCATGGTAGGCACATGACGAATTCCGTCGGGTTCATGCAGATCCTTCGTTTTGTCTGATCCTGCAAATTATTCTGCTCAGGCGGAACCCCCAGCACTAATGAACTCACTGAGGCTCTGTCCGTTCACCCGCACCCCCGATCATCTTGTATGATCCTGTATTTCCCTCTCTGTGGCATCCATCACTCATCTCTTCTCCCCGCAGAAATCCCCATTCTTAGTGCCGGCGCCCACAGATCAATGCAAAAATCACCTGTGGATCAGTGTTTTCTTTTTCTGCCAATTTTATTCCTTGCCCGGATCTCTCTATGAACTGGGGGTGTGGCTTTTAGAAACTGTCAAATGTTTGCCCAATGCCATTATCTGAAGAATATAAATGCTAAGGAGGAAGAGGAATTATTGGGGACAACCACCAAGACTAATGGGATGAAATTCAAGTCAGCCTACATTTTCTCTACCAGGAAAATCTGCATGACAGTGAAGCTGTATTCGGTTGTGCACCACTTTAGACTCATAGACTATCAGAGTTGGAAGGGACCTTTAATCCATTTATTGCAGTTTAGTCAATCAAGCTATTCCTATATAATTAAACCCATTGCTTAACCCATCACTGATCATAACACTCTGACATTTGATATCTTACAGGATTTCCTGTGCCCCTCAATCCTGTGTACACAGACTGGTTTGTTATTGGTGAGTTGCTTATGCCCAGTGGGCTGTATCCACAGCTTTTTCTGGGTGAATTAGCTGAGGAGTGCAGGAATTCACATACTGGTTTGTTATCACTCATGAATACTGGGCTATGGGAATTTATTGGTTCTTCAAGAAAAAAGAATATTGGAACAATTTATGTAAAAATTACAGGACACAAAAAGTTATGGCCTTTAACTTCACTCTTGCAATGAAATTACTGTGGCCAGATCTCTGGATGCTGTCCCACTTGTGTGAAGTCACCCTGGTGCCCACATTGGGCTCATTGCTGGATCAGGGCCTTTATAAACAGATCAAATAAAAACAAGGTATTTTTAAGTGCTGAGCTTCTGCACTGGTGCTTTGAGGAGTATCTGATTTAACAGGAAGAGAAGATTTAATAGAATCTGATCTAATTTCACTGCTCAGCCTGTTCTGTATTAGTATTTACACTACTTTTTGCATGATACAATTGTTTCTTTGTGCCAGCATCTGTAGAAAGGATCATTTTAGATCTGGAAGAGATGTATTAAAATGTGTAAGTCTATTAAATGTCACGTTATTTACTTTGGCTAGTCATTTCTTTCAGTATTTAAATTTAAACTAAAACAAAGTTTTACAAGTCTGTGGACTCGGATATTATTTTATTTGGGCAAACAGTAATTAAGGTTTCCACCTTGTGGAGCAGAGTGGAATTTCCTGTAGCTGAAAGAATTAAAGGTAGCCTGCAAAGGATTTTTTTTCTTTATAATGGAATTTCCCCCCTTCTAGCTTTATTTATGATACATGAAGAAGATTGGGAAAGGGTGTTTTTTAAAAAATATTTTTTCTGTTTATGTTCTGATTTCTGATCTTAGTTTTAGTCATTGGCATTAAATCAATGTGACAAACCAAAAACAAAATCAGAAGTCCCATTCTGCTCAACTTTTCCTGGACTCTTGGGATGTCACATTGTCACTAGTTCTCCAGTCACTATAGTGACTATAAACAAGACTTGGATTTCAAATGGAAAGAAGAAGACAACTCTATGTTCTCCCCTGATTTGTTGTTGGAAAAAACAACAAAACAAACAGAACTCCCCAAAGAAACAAAAACAATTTACAGACCTCATTTATGCATCATAAGATAAGCAAAGCACAAACTTATTTTGTTCCTTTTTGGATTTCATCTTTAAATTCAAACCTCACAGCTCCTTAGGGAAGCTCAGAGTGTTTACATTGAAGACCTAATACCTGTGCTTCATTTTACCAGATCTAGAATGATCCTTAGTGATGTGGCTAGCCATGGACCATGTTTGCAGATTGCAGATGGATGCAGATCCGAATTTTACTTCTAGAGCAGGGGTGCTGGAACAATCTTTATAGTGGGGGTGCTGAGAGCCATTGAACCAAACTGTAAACCCTGTATATGATGGAAACCACTTCAAGCCAGGGGATGCAGCAGCACCCCCAGCACCCCTAGTTCCAGCACCTACGATCTAGAGCCCTGCAAATCTATGGATATCCACTTTGTATCTGCAGAGAATGTTTGCAGATTGTGGATCAGATGTGGATACAAATTTTGTATCCACGCAGGACTCTAGCTATAGTGTTTGCAGAAAGCAATGTCTTCAGTTTATATAGTGTGGGTTCATCTTCAAAGGAGACAGTCAGCTGGATTTAGGACTCACATTTACATGATAATGGTATGTAATATGAATAGAAATGTTTTCATTCTATTTTTTGTTAATCTGGATTAAAACAATATTGGTTTTCTAGCAACTAAATGTCTCCCTGCAGTTCTGAGGATTCGACATATGATGTTGTGTTAGCTCCCCCTACAGGTCATAGCGTTGCTCTGCAATGTCTGCATCAACCAAAAGACTGAAGCCATTATACAGCACTTAATATCCTCTTTCCCTTCCTTCCCCAGGGGTGCTAAGAACAATGTGGGGGTGCTGAGAGCCACTGAATCAAGCTGTAAACCCTGTATATGATGGAACCAGTTCAAGCCAGGGGGTGCAGCAGTACCCTCAGCATCCTTAGTTCCAGCAGCTATGCTTCCCCCAGTGTAGAGTGATAGAAGGAGCAATTGTTGGTTAGCCCCATGCTCACCTCCTCCCCCCATGTGTTAGCATACGGAGGAGGGTCTGTGCTGCACATTCCACAGTGACCTTCCTGGTTCAGCTACACAGGGGCCTTCTGCAGCTGTGGAAGAGGAGGCTGGATTTGCCCATTAATCTTACTGTGCAGCAATGTATCCATAGGGAAAGCAGATCTGATCAGACCTATTGTATCTCACAGGGGTGTTGTGAAGAATAATTACTTGATTCTTGTTTGCAGGTCCTTGGATGAAAGGCACTAAAGAAATACAAGGCACAGTGGAAGAAGCTGTCAACGTGTATTAAGAATAGCACACAGTGTCATGATACTGACCAGTTCTAACAGCAATATGTCACATCCAATTGTAGCCATTAGAAGTTAGAGTATTCATACAATGGCTTCATCATATGCCACATGGACTCACTGAAATAATGAGACGTAGTTACTATCAAATCTGCTAACAATAATGATTCCTATCTACTATAATACACAGTATAATCACTCACCTTGCTAGTCATGAGTTCAGGAATCATTCTTCTCCAATGCTGAACCCTTATCACTGGATGCTGCTTTACACTCAAATTTGATCTTTTACCCTTTGAATCCATATGCACTGAACAGTGAACACCAAGTGTGTAATTTGTGGCAGGTGATTGCTACAATGTGCCATTCCTGATACGCACAGTGCTATTACATAGAATAGCAGCCTGTTATTCTATGGCAGACTGAGTATTTTTAGTCAAGTAATGACACAGAATAACCTCTCTGTTTCCTGTAACTTTCCAGCCTGAACCAGCTTTGAAAAAACCCGATGGAAAGGGATTCAAGGCTGTTAATTAAATTTCATCCCCTATAGACACTAGATTTTTACTTGGATCCCTTTAAAATGAAAATCTGTGCTTCTTTCAGGATAAATTATGCTTACAATGAGCAATCAGTTGGTATCTCCTGTGCTGGGAAATCTCAGCAGGGAGAAGACTTTTGCTATTGATAAGACATTTTATTTCCTGTTTTCAGAGTGAAAATAAACTTGAAGGTATTCAAGACACTCATTCTGTTTACAGCATACCTCTCGCAATTAGTCATATGGCCATAACTTGACTGAATCCCTTAAAGCAATAGCTGGGAAACGGCAGCACCAGAAAAAATGCTTAGTTATTGTCCTCCACCACCTGACAAAAACAACAGTCTAGGGTTTTGGTCAGTTATCCTGTTGGCCAATTTACAGACACCACAAGCTGGAGCATTTAAAAACCAGACACTTGCTACCAGGTTGGACAGCCACCAACCAAGCTGAATTGCTGCTTGATTTGCAAGATGTTTCGTATTCTGAAACTGTGATCAGTGCAATGTAAAGGTCTTGTTATTACTTTGCAGACATTACTATGAGCAGCATGAGCATCAGTTAGAGTGTCTCTGGGCTGCTGTAACTTATATTGGGGAGTGGAGTTGGCTACTGGCCAGGCCCAAAATCTTATGAGGTGCAAAGATAAATTAAAGTAACTTTTGGCCTCCCTCCCTTGCTTCCTGCATCAGATGCATTTCCACTGGATGGGAGAATTAGGCTCAGAAAGTCTTATAGCTATGGGCATACATTCTGGGTCTCCTGAACCCATGGTATGCAGCATTGTTACTAGGAGCTGGGGCGTTTGTGGAACACTGTGGCTTCATACTGACACTGGGGAGAAGTCATCGCAGAGGGCACTGGTTCAGCCCTTTGACATTAGCTGACAATAAGAAAAGAATAGATTCTTCAGGATTTGGCACATGTGGCTTGGTTCAGTTGCTCCTGAAGTCAAAGGCCAAACTCTTGATGACTACAATGGGCTCAAGATTGCGCTCCTAGTGAGGAAGCAAATGGATGCTTTATTTTTCCTGTTCAGCTTGCATATGCTTTTTTTAAAATTTCTCTTTCCAGACTCCAGCAATAATCCTTGCTGAGCAATGAAGGCAGGCAAAGTAAAGGAACAGAATGTGGCTTTATCTCATACAACTCTTATGACAATCAACAGTTCCAAGAGCTCATGGATTCAACAGAGGTCTCTTTTCTCCCACCTCTTCGTTTAGCAGGGAAGACTGTGATCCTCTTCAGGATCAAGGCAGTGACTTCCACTGCTATCAGCATCTTTGAATTCTGACACTTCCTGGAAAGACTCCCCACTTTATATTAGCTGAAGCTGATAATGGGAATCCAGCTGCAGCTTCCCTGCAGGGGATCAGGCCTCACTAGTGCTGCTGAAGTGCTTAGTCCCCATATTGGCTCAGGCAAGTTCCAGCCTGAAGTAGCATCTTGGTGGAAGACGGTATTTACCGTCACCCTGAGTCCTTAATCCAACCCTCTTTAAAGCTCCAGAAGACATAGGGACAGACCCATATATATGGGAGAGCAATGGGTGCTGGTATCGTTGCATCATTTTCCCCTCTTCAGTCATCTTCCCCAGACTTACAGGCTATTGTAGTGATCTTATGAAGGAATTTTCTGAACTTTGCTAACATTGCGATAACTTAGCCCTCTAGTTATGTCACAAAGCAGGATTGTAAAATCACCCTGTTCTGGTGTGACTACTGTGGCTCAAGGATTTCTCCACCATCACCTTCCAGGGGCACAGTAGGAGAATGCAGGTCCTTTCTTTACTCTGGGTTCTGATTCAGGAATGCTGTTGTGAGTAGTGATTGGACCACTTCATTCCAACCCTATTTCATTTCTCTAGATCACTTCCTGTCTAGGCCTATCTCTAGGCCTTTTGCACAGTCCCGTCCTGTCCTCCCCAGATCCCTTAGAAGAAACAGCACATCACATCAGGTCTCAGGCTTGGTCTACACTTAAAAATTAGGTTGCTGTAGCAACGTCAGTCCTAGGTGTGAAAAATCTAGCCCCCAGTATAGAAGCATCTGTATGGATGGAAGAATGCCTCTGTCATCATAGCTTTAGGCTTTCAGGGAGGTGGTGTTCTGATGCTGACAGAAAACTCCGTTCTATTGGTGTGGGCTATGTCTACACTATGGGGTTATGCCAGCATAGCCAGGGTGAGCTAGCTGTGCCACTGTAGTTTTTGTAGTGTAGACACAGAATAGTGTTACTACCTGGGTCCAGTACTAGTCAATATTCAATATTTTCATTAATGACTTGGATAATGAAATGGAGAGTATGCTTATAACATTGCAGATGTCACCAGGCTGGGAGGGGTTGCAGCATTTTGGAGGACAGGATTAGAATTCAAAACTACATTCACAAATTGGAGAATTGGTCTGAAATCAGCCAGATGAAATTCAATAATGACAAGTGCAAAGTACTTCACTTAGGATGGAAAAATCAAATGCACAACTACAAAATGGGGAATAACTGGCTGAAAAGGATCTGTGGGCTATAGTGGATTGCAAATTGAATATGAGTTAATAATGTGATGCAGTTGTGAAAAAGGTTAATCTCATTCTGGGGTGTGTTAACAGGAGTGGTTTATGTAAGACGTAGGAGATAATGCTCCTGCTGTACTTGGCACTGTAGAGGCCTCAGCCTGTGTCAGTACTGTGTCCAATTCTGGGCACCACACCTTAGGAAAGATGGGGGCAAATTGGCGAGAGTCCAGAAGAGGGCAACAAAAACAAAGAAAGGTTTAGAAAACCTGATCTATGAGGAAAGGTTAAAAAAATGGGGCTTGTTTAGTCTTGAGAATAGAAGGCTGAGGGGGGACCTGATAACAGTCTTCCAATATGTTAAGGGCTGTTAAAAATAGGACTGTGATTAATTGTTCTCCATGTCCACTGAGGGTAGGACAAGAAATAATGGGCTTAATCTGCAGCAAGGGAGATTTAGGTTAGATATTAGGAAAAGCTTTCTAACCATAAGGATAGTTACATTCTGGAATAGGCTTCCAAGGGAGGTTGTGGAATCCCCCTCTTTGGGGGTTTTTAAGAACTGGTTGGACAAACACTTGTCAAGCATGGCTTAGGTTTATTTGGTCCTGCCTTAGTGCAGGGTACTGGATTTGATGACTTCTCGAGGTCCCTTCCAGCTCTACATTTCCATGATCTGTTTATCTTTTACCTTCAGTGGCTTTCCTGCCAGGCTGTATACTGGCCTAGAAAGCCATTCCCTGACACTGTCTTTATCCAGCACTCCTCCCTGATAATGAACCCCTAGGTTTCTTATATATAGTCCTGGTTGATCACGTGTCCCACCTTTTTGGCCACCTAACCCCAACCAATGTCTGGATTCACTCTTGAAATGGCTACCTCACTCTGCTACTGAAACAGAGAAAGAATCAGGGCTCACTAGATACCTAAGCAAATAGACGTGAATAGGCTGATCTTGATTCGTTCACCTTTAAACATATCAAGATTCATAGATTTTAATGCCATAAGGGCCCATTATGATATTCCAGTCTGATCTCATATATAACATACCCACTCACTTTTGTATCAGGCCCTATAACTTGTGTCTGTAGAACATACCTTTGAGAAAGACATTTCCTATTGATTTAAAGACTGCAAGTGATGAAGAGTCTACAACATCCCTTGGTAAGTGCTCCAATGGTTAATCATTCTCACTGTTGAAAATACATGCTTTATTTAGATGTTCTTGTTAGGCACTCAATTATCACTGTGAGGGTCCCAGTGTAAGAACCTATATAGGCTAGACGAGACTAGAAAAATGAGGCCAGGCTGAAAATAGAATGTCCATTTTTAAAAACAAAACAAAAAGTGCTGGCACAATTTTATTCTAACCTGCAAAAATATACCCAGCATAAATCTGAAACTTTCCAGCAAATGCTAAAAAAGTGCAGCTTCTGCATTGCTGGTACAATTTTCTAATGAATCTTTAGGTAAAAACACCAGCTGTGCTAGTGAAAAGCCAGCTGTTTGGTTGTTTCTAACTGAAACAGAAAAGGACCGGCTTAAAGAGCAATGCATAACTTTCAAACCCTTCATATTGCTGCTCCGTTTTGTGTAATTTAGAGAGGCAATCGGTTTCTGTGACACTTCTCAGGGTACCCAGGACTGTGACTGTCCCAACTAACCCCTGTTTTCAGTCTTACTTGTGCTTAGCTGGATGTCAGCTTTTTAACACCACCAGCCTTCTAGCCACTCAAGCATTCTCCTCTGGGCTATGCCAGCCCTTACTTTGCCTTGCAGGTTAACAATAGCTGCACGCCAGTCCCCAAGTCCCTTTGAAGTTTTCCCCAGAAGTGTTCAGCCTCAGACACTGGCTACTCAGAGAAAATACTGGGTCTGCAGTTCCCAAAGGAACAGCATATACACCAGATTGTAAGATTCTGCTCAGGACCAGCACTATGCTTAACACCACAGCACTGAGATATATTTATAGTGGTAACAAAACTAAATTTATTATCAAAGAGTTAGGAGATAGGGAGTAAGGCTGTTGGAAATCAATGGTTACATACAAAACAAAATCATAACACACTTTCTCGAGACTAAACTATTAGGTTTATCACCCATCTAAAGAAACTTTACCTCACCCAAAGTTTTCTTCAGTGATTTCAACCAAGGTTGGCTGATATCCTGTTTTCATTAATGCAAACACACTGCCTATTTACTTCCTAGGTGCAGGATGAGGGAGTATCTTCTTTGCCTCCTACGTATACCCACAGAATTCATTGGCCATCCTCAGACACAGGATAACTATCAGTGGTTTGTTTTTCCCTGTGTACTGCTTCCCTGTTGACTTCCTATCTCTTTGTTAACATCTGACTTTGTGTGTAAATAGGCAGCCGTGATGTTAGCTTACAATGCTTAATTTACATCCCGACAGAGAGACAGGCGAATAAACATCTTTTGTCCGATAGAAAACCTGTATTGTCACCTCTGCAGAAGACTCATATGTTGATACAGACTCGAAGAACATATTTTCAGTATAAGTAACTCCTTACATAGTATCTGTACATACATTTCACAGTAATTTTGATTGGTGTGATCCTGGCTTTAAGACTTCAGAAGACATTGTTTGGTAAACCAGAATGTACATACCAGAATCAAGATATTCTTGTAACTCCCTTGCCAGCAGGCATTAAGGAAGTATTGGGTCACAGGTTCTTTCCAGAGGTACAACAGCCCCTCCCACAGAAAAGCTTGCAGGAATAGACAGGAAAGACACAGAGTAATATATGGGTCTCTCGCCCTTGTCTTTCCACCCATGATTCCCCCCTCCCAATTGCAGATTCCCTGACTCTTCATGAGATCAGGGTGTAGGGTGGGGATGAAGGACAGTGCTGTGTGTGCTATGTGTAGCAGATTCCCACTGTACGAGGAATTCCTGTTCCCCCACCTTAGAAATTAGAGATCACATGACCTGTTAGGTCACATCTCTGTCATTCCCCTCCTGCGCAGTGCAAGATTGTTCCCTATGCTACGTTCTCCAGCGCTTTGTCTGTCCAATCTTAAATCACTCCAGTATTGGGGTTTCCACCCTCCTCAGTCTAGTCTAGTAGACACCAATGTTGAAAATGTTGCCAACTCTCGTGATTTCATCCTGATTAGGGCCCTACCAAATTCGTGGCCATGAAAAACGCGTCACAGACCGTGAAATCTGGTCTCCCCCCCACCCCCCCGTGAAATCTGGTCTTTTCTGTGCTTTTACCATATATTATACAGATTTCTCAAGGGAGACCAGAGTTTCTCAAATTGGGGGTCCTGACCCAAAAGGGAGTTGCAGGGGGGTTGTAAGGTTATTTTAGGCGGGGGGGGCCGCGGTATTGCCACCCTTACGTCTACGCTGCCTTCAGAGCTGGGTGGCTGGAGAGTGGTGGCTGGAGGGATGCAGCTGCTAGTCGGACGCACACCTCTGAAGGCAGCGCCCCGCCAGCGGCAGCCCAGAAGTAAGGGTGGCAATACTTAGACCATGCCATCCTTACTTTTGCGCTGCTGGTGGCGACGGCTCTGTCTCCAGAGCTGGGCTCCCGGCCAGCAGCCGCCGCTCTCCAGCTGCCCAGCTCTGAAGGCAGCGCCGCCGCCAGCAGCAACGCAGAAGTAAGAGTAGCAGTACCGCGACCCCCCCTACAATAACCTTGTGACCCCTCCCCCCAACTTCTTTTTGGGTCAGGACCCCTACAAATACAACACCGTCAGATTTCAGGTTTAAATAGCTGAAATCATGAAATTTACAATTTTAAAAATCCTATGACCGTGAAATTGACCAAAATAAACTGTGAATTTGGTAGGGCCCTAATCGCGACTCTTGTGATAGTTGACTTTTTTTTTTTTAAAGTACCAGCCACTGGAATCAGAAAATTGCCTGAAAAGCTCAGCTGTCATAAAGAAGAAGAGGGAGGTTTCTCGCTGTTCTGGGTGCAGAGAAAAGCTTGAAAACATGCACCTTAGATGCACCAACACCAAAAAAAGGCAAATCAAAAGAACCTCATATTTATTTATTTTTTTAAATGTCATTATTTTAAAGGGCTTAACTCATTATTTCTGATTGCTTGGGATTGGCAATACTGGGAATGTTTCCTGATGCTCACTCTACAGTTTACCTTGATCCTTTCCAAATTTCTAAGCCTTAGTAACCAGCGCATTAATATTCAGCGGATGCCCCATTGATTATGTTTTTATTTACCCGGAATTTACCTAGCATCTTTTTAATCAATGTAAATAGCTAGATGCAAAAGGCAGTTATTACGTATGACTGAAATGCATTATTAAAGCACTCATCAATGGGTTAGCGCTGTGCAGTGTGAATTGTATCTAAAATGCCCTCAACATTTTTATAGTCAATAGGCATTTAATAAAAATGCCATAGCGGTCTTATTGGATCAAAATCTATTTAAAATCCAAATGAAATGTAGGTGCATCCTCTGAGACCAGTGAAGCATTTCAGTTACTGTTCAGTGTAACTTATCCAGAACAACTATTAGTCCGTTGGCCTGCAAAGCCTATGCCTGGAGGCTACACAAAGCAGTATTAAGCAACCAGAGGCGGGTCGAGCGGCTAAAGCTCAGGACCTGGAGTCAGGAGATACAGGCACTATTCTCAGGCCCACTGTGCTGCTCTTCTGAGATATGGCCTACTCAACATTTTGGGAGGAAAGAAGTGTGACTAGAGCCTCCCCATCCACTGTCCCTAACAATCCCTGCAGGGCCATCCCTAGCTATTTTGGTGCCTCTGCGGGGTGGGCTGTGTGGGGCCCCGCCCCAGGCCTCCGTGCAGGATGGGGGGAGGAGGAGATGGCCACTTGTTGTGGGAAGCGGAGTGAGCGGCCCCAGCCTGCTCTGCTCCCCTGGCTCCCAGGCTTGGGGTGGGGGTGGGAACTGCCCTCCAGCACTCCCCAGCGGCATGGCTGGGAGCCAGGAGAGCGGAGCAGGCTTGGGCCAGGTCACTCTACTTACTGGTGAGTTCAGGGATCCCAACCCCTTCCAGAGTCCTCAGGGGAGTGGGGGCGGGGGTGGGGCAGAGCAGGGGTGGGAAGAGGTGGGGCTGGGGAAGAGAAGGGCAGGGGCTGGAGCAGCACCCAGTGGTGCAGGGCACCAGGCCTACGCAACTGCGTACTTTGCATATGGGTAAGGATGGCCCTGAATTCCTGGCTGCCTTGGGGTAGTTGCCAGTTGGGGGTCAATTACAGTAGCCCTCATACTGCACTAATTTATACCGGTGCCTTATCAGCTCCCAGCCAGTCCCAGCACTGGGGAACACAAAGGTTGCATAAAACCATCTTAGTTCATCCACCCCACCCTGCACCAAGTGCAGTTTGGCCGGAGTATATCATCTGGGCCCTGGTTTCTATTGCTGCATCTTCTACAGATTTACCATGTGACCCCAGGCAAATCACTTAGCTTGCTTGTGCCTCAGTTTCCCCATTTGGAAATGGGGATAATGATACATGGGAGGATATGAGGGTGCATTCCTTATTAATGTGTGTAAAGGGCTTTGAGAGTCCCAGATGAAAGGTGCTATACAAGGTTAACAGATTTTATTATTCGCGATTAACCTTGAATTTGTCAGAACCCGTGTTCTCCTTACTGATACCAAAATTCTAACCAAAATCTTTTTGAAAATGACTGCCGCTTCTTCAGTCCCCTCCCCACCCCCAGGCCCTCAGATCCAGATTCATCTTAATTTCCAGCCCTGCTCTGGAAAAAGATCTCTTTCCTCTTTTTGCTTTATTTAAGCTGCTACAGTCCATGGGTGGAGAGTCAGGGCAATATGGAAACTAAACAAAGAGTTTCTTTTCCTCTGGGAAATTAACCAACATATTTGTTTTGATTTCATCTCAGTTTCTTTGCAAATGACTTTGTGCTGAGCCATTGAACTTTCTGTAAACACTGTAGTGAGAGCCATAAAATAAATCATCCAAAGAAGGAAAAAAAAAAACAACCCCTAAACACACATGAGTTACTGGAGCCAGTTCTCTGTTCTCCCTGCTCTTTGTTAACCATCACAGAAGCTGATTTTCCTCTGAGTCACATAGAGATAACATAAGGCAGCATAAACAAGCAGTGGAATCATGGAGCAACTTGGAAAATAGAGATGTTTATTTTTTGAGCTTTGACATGCATTAGAAGAGACATCATTGTGGTATTAAAAAAATCCAGCATGTTATCATCACAGCAACCATTGGACTTCTTCAAACACAGAACAGCATTAGAGAATAAATGACTCAATGTAGTCTGCCGTGCAGGAAATTATATGTAGCTGTCCAGATGGACTGGAAATGGTACTGTGTTTGATCTTCTATCCTGGGCAAATCATGCAGTGCCAGATCAAGCTCCCGTTTGAGAGCACTGGAACCCCACTTTCTTCCAAGTGTAAGAAAATCTTCTCTAGCAGAAAGACCTCCGGGTTCAGACCAGGATTTTGGAGTCACTGAAGTAGAGGCAGTCCCTGTAGATTCCATTCCAGGGTGACCAGACCCTTTGTATTCTGGGTCAGGGCGTTTCAAGAAATTATGCATTGAACTTTGATAATTATTTTTTGACACAAGTGTTTGAAAAGTTGTCATGTGTTCTGTCTTTGTACAGCACCTCACACTGCGGTCCAGGTCCATAACTAGGGCTCTTAGACACCAGGGTAATTCAAATAATAAATAATAACATGGAATGATTCAACTTTATACTGCTTTCACATTAATAAATCCTCCCAGGACCTCTGTGTAATATGATTCTCTTTTACTGATGGGGATAACAGGTGAAGTGACTTGCTCAAGACCATAGAGGGATTCAGCATTAGGGCTGAGATACAAACTCAGGACTTCCTTGGCTCTCAGACCTCTTCTCACAATGCACCTGTGCCTAGAGTATACACAGACTTTTAGACACACTTCTCTAATAGGCTCCCTTTCTGTTTAAGCCTATCATCAGTTTTCATCTCTTTCCACCAGCCCAGCAATGAAGATAAAAGAAACATGAAGGTTCCAGTCCTTTCCTTTGTGTATAAAAATGTATTAAAGAGAAGGAGCTAGCAGAGCAGATGTATTGCTTCTTGGTGACCATGATGCATGGGTGGCAAGTGAACGTGTGGTTGTGGGAGGCTAGACAAAGAGTGTTGCAATCGGCTCAGGGGAATTCTATGTTAGATCTGCTCTTGACAGATACAGAGGAACTGATCACAGAACTAAAAATTAATGGTAGCTTAGGTGCAAGTGATCATGACTTGATCACATTTATAATGTGCAAACAGAACAAAGTCCAGAGCAGTAATATATATATACTTGGTGATTTAAAAGGGTCAGATTCACAAAGCTGAAACCAATCATGAGCCAAATCAGCTGGGAGGAAGAATTTAATCAGAAAAATTGTTTAAGAACACTTTGCTAGATTCCAAAAATGCCACAGTAGAGGAAGAAGTCTGTATTGGTTAAAAAACCAACCTGATTTAGAGTGGGAATGAAGGAAGCTATAATGAATAACTTCCCCTTTCTTCCACGTTTTTTTTATTTTTGATAGTAATAAATATAAATCAGTATTTAGGAACTGTAGAAAACTCAGAAAGCAAGCGAAAGGAAAAGAAGAAGAAATCTAGAGCCAGCAGAGTTAAAGATAATAATAAATAATAAATAATAATAATGAGTTTTAAAAATTATATTAGAACAAAAAGAATCCTGACAACGGTATCGGTCCATTACTAGATGGAAATGGGAGAATTGTCAATAATAATCCTGAAAAAGCAGAAGTGTTCAATAAATATTTCTGTTCTGTATTTGGGGAAAAAACAGTCTTGTCATATGATTATGATAAAATTCTCTCCATTCCACTAGTATGTCAGGAACTTGTTAAACAGCATCTATTAAAGTCAGACATTTTAAAATCAGCAGGTTCAGATAACTTGCATCCAAGAGTTTTAAAAGAGCTGATTGAGGAGCTCACTGTACCATTACTGTTGCTTTTCAATAACACTTGGAACACTGGGGAAATTCCAGAAGACTGGAAGAAAGCTAAAGTTGTGCCAATTTTTTAAAAGGGCAAATGGGATGACCCAGAAAATTATAGGCCTGTTGGCCTGACATCCAAACTGGGCAAGATAATGGAGTGGCTGATATAGCACTTGATTAATAAAGAATTAAAGGAGAATAACATAATTAATGCCAATGAATATGGGTTTATGGAAACAGATCTTGTCAAACTAACTTGATATCTTTTTTTTGATGAGATTACAAGTTTTGTTGATAAAAGTAATAATGTTGATATAATATACTTAGACTCCTGTAAGGCGTTTGACTTGGAACCACACAACATTTTGGTTAAACAACTCAAATGATATAAAATTAACATTAATGGATTAAAAGCTGACTAACTGATAGGTCTCAGCACTTAATGGTAAATGGGGAATCTTTTTTGAGAGGGTGTGTTTCTAGTGGGGTTCTACAGGGCTCTGTTGTTGGTCCTAAGATATTAAACATTTTTATCAGTGACCTAGAGTCAGGAGATACAGCATGCAGAGCTGGGATTGCATTATGGATTCTGGTCAGGAAACCAAATAATATTTAATGTGCAACACCCACCTTAATTGTTTTATTATGTTAAAATGTCAAGGTTGAATCTAACCATTTCTGCTTAAGGTCAAATGCTTTGTGATATCCAGGAATATTTAAAATACTGCCAATGAGCCATTAAGAGCCAGTAGTTAAATGTAAGTGTGGTTTTTGCTCTGTGATTCATTGTTTTTCGGTAGGGCTTGGGGCAGGAATATCAGCACTGAAACAAACAGCTCATTTCTCTCAAGCCTTTTCCATGCTAACCTTCTTTCCCTTAAATTTCCCACAATTGCTTGAAATGGAACCAGGAAAGCAAAACACAGAACCAAAAACAAACAAACAAACAAAAAATCATTAAGTCACCTAGATTCTAAAATAAAAGCAGACACTGAGAGCCAAGCAAACAGCAGTGCTGTAATGTACTGGTAGTGGGTGAGTGAGCTGTGTAAGAGTGAGTGAGTGATGTTGCCCTCTAGTGGCTAGCTTAATGCTGGGGTAAAGGACCTACTACTCCCAACAGTTACACATATTTTTATTTAGTTCATGTGTTAGAGAACTGTATGTTTAGATATAAAAGATGAGGGTTCTGATCTCAGCTCTGTTGTGTGCAATTTATATTTTAACTGCATCTGCAGCACACGGGTTTGTTCCTGTCTGTGAGAGAGACAAACAAAGCAATAAAAAGCAATTCTTGGGATAAGAGCCCTGTAGATTTGGATGTCAGCTAGACATGAGATAGTGATTGGCTTCTCCCTGTGTGAAAATTGAGTACAAAAGACAAGAGAAGCAAAGAGCCAGGAGAGACATTTCTTGGAGCTCCGCTCCTTTGACATTGTATATTCTTGGATGTAGCTGAATGCGATGACAAGAGCATAATTGGAGAGAATATGCCATGAGCTGGGTTCTACATATGCCAGTTTCTACACATGAAATCAAACCTTTGTTTCAGGAAAGATGGTTGCCTGTGGCATTTTCCTTCATGTAGGGTTGGCAGGAGAGGACTTTTATTATTAAAAATGTAGATGGCTCCAATGGCTGGAAAAAAGAGAGTTAAAATCAGCTTGGGGAAGTGCATAGAGTTAGGAATTTGGAAGCATGACAGAAATGACATGAGTCCTAGAACAAATGGAAGGTGTGTCAGAGAGCATAATGATTGTTATGCGTACTCAGGGTAGGTCAAATGCTGCCCTGACTATGACTACAATATGTTTACATGGAGTGTAAGTCAGGAACGAGTGTGGTCCTACAAAAATAATGTCTTATAGCTCATTTCTGCCAAGGATCTCAGATCTGCAGTTTAGGTACTGTATATATGTCTCCAAGAAATCTCTACAAAGCTCCCTGTGTTGATACTCAGTGCTGACTCTTTGGCACGTTAGCAGCTGTGTCTGAAGTCTCTCTCCTTGAAGAGTCTCGGTTTGATTTTCAGACCTGCAGTTCTGCTGTGCAGAGCAGGTGATGGTTTCTTGAATGCATATGTCCCCTTTCCAAACCCTTTTATATTCCATTGGCTTTTACTGCAGGAGAAGGATCAGACACAGAACGTTTGCTGTGTGACTCCAAGACATGTGTCTTGTTAGCCTATATAACAGACTCTATAGTACGACTGGCAACGAAAGTCAGTTGGACATCATACCATGGACCATACAGCTACAAAGGTCTCAATCAGGATGTCTGCTGCCCCCTATCTGCTACAGCCAGAAACAGCGGTATATACCAGAGATTTCACTATTCTTGGTTCCCCTACAAACATACACATAACTCACATTCTTCTGCACCCCTGCCTTCCATTATGTTAGCAGTGATCAGCTCCTATCTGATACCATCCATAGAGAACCCAAAGGATCTACAGCCCTTTTCCATTGCACTAGCCATTCAAAGCCAGCTGTTGAAAGCTCCTGCATAGTTGCACAATGCCCCATATGGAATAAGGTTTAGTTATTTAATTTCCCTGATGAACAGTGTGGCATTTCAGTGTTCTCTGACTTCTTAATCATGAATTAGCCTACTCTTTCATTCCTACTTTCACTATCCCTCTCCTTTTCCTTGACATTCAGAAAAAGTTCAACAGGAGACTGTCACATAACGGTTTTTATCAACTCTTTCCCCCTTGCTAGAGTTATTAATTCTTTTTATTTTAATAATCAAGATAATAAAATAGTATTTTACACTGGGTTGGCCAGAAAGATCCATCAGTGAAATGTTCTGCTTCTGAGGTGAATGCTGAATCTGTTTAATACTGTACAGAAATGCTACCCAAGAGTTTAAGACAGGAAGTAAAGAAGACATCCATGAGTAACCACAGGGAGAACCCAAATAGGCAGAATGTAGAAAAAAATGTCAAATTTGGCTGTAACATCAGGGCTACTCCCCTAATCATGTGACATGTGCTGGGAATGAGTCTGTTTTTTTGTTTCATTTCAAAGTTCATGAGGCTCACAAGTTTCTGGCTCTGACTTGTTGAGTTGCTTGAATAGTAAATAATCAAAACTCATTGGTAAATATTTGGATGAATCAAAGTGCCACTCTAATTTGCAGGCTGTACAGATGTACCCTTAGTCTCCCTGTGCCTCAGCTGTCATCTGTACAATGGGGATAATAGCATCATGAGGGTTTGGACAACTGCTAGATATTCTTTAAAACTCTGGTGAATTCTGAAAGTGGCATTGATATTAGCATGAATGATTATTCATTTGAAAATTCATCTGAAAAAACAAAAAGGATGGTTTTACTGCAATTAGGGTGCTAGCCAGGAACTTGAGAGACCAGTTTTCAGTTCCCTGTTCTGCCACAGACTTCCTGTGTGATCTTGAGCAAGTCACTCTGGCTATGGATACAACAGCGAGTGGTGGCCCATGGCAGTGAGTCTCAGAGTCCTGGTTGACAGACTCAGACTTGCATTAGGGTGCTAAAACTGTGTGGATGTTCTGCTTTGGGCTGGAGCTTAGGCTCTAGGGAGAGGGTAGGCTTCAGAGCCCAGCCGAAACATCTACGTGGCTATTTTTACCTCTGTAGTGCAAGCCCCGTGATCCCAAGTCTGTTGACCTGGGCTCTGAGACTTTTTGCTGCAGGCTGTGCAGATGTACCCTTAGTTTCTCTGTGCCTCAGCTGTCATGTGTACAATGGGGAGAATAGCACTTCCCTATCTGACAGGGGGATCGTGAGGATAGATACATTAAAGATTGTGAGAGGCTCAGATATTACAGTATAGGTAGCCATATTAGTACCTAAGATTGACAGAAAAATTGTAGAAGAGAGAGCATTCATTGTTTAGCCATTCTTAAGAAGCTCCAGTCATTCAGTCTGAGAGCAGAAACAACACTGCATGTGATTTAGGTGACCAGTCACACAAGACAAATAGTGAATAGTCAAAAATAATAGCTTATGAACAATCAGTTGTCTGAAACTCATTCACCCTGTCCATTCAGTGAAGCCTTATGACTAAACATATACACTCACACTGTCTAGAGAAAGGACTGATACATTGGCTGGGGGACTGGCTGTTTGGGGGAATCGGATATAGAGTTTTCCACCTCTATGTCACCAGCTACAATCTAGCCAGGTTGTTAATAAGGGAAAGTTGTTTTTGTCAGTTGACTGTTTAGTGGTTCAGATTAAATGAGCAAATGACCTCACTCCAGTTCCTACTGGACAATGGTCCATATTACTGACACAATCTGCCACTCTCCTTGGTAGTCTCAGAGAGGTTGTGGATTGAATGGACCGCGGTAACTGAACTTCCCTCTTACCTTTCAGGGTTGAAGCATACTGGAAGTGTGATATAGATACAATGTATATTGCTGTCACCTGTGTCATCTCTATTCTGGGGATGAGCAGAGAGCTTCAGTGTCTGGCACTAAATTCCTTTAGCTAGATCATAATGTTGGGGATATTTCAGACCTCTATGTCCTGTTATCTCCAGATCCATCTCTAAAGGGAAATATGTGGAGCCTGGAGACTGATGGCTGGACTTTGAGGTCAGGGTCACTGATCCTCTCTCGGTTCTGAGGACATCTGTGAAAGGACACTCTGGGTATTTCACAAGACAGCTGTCCTGATGAGAGATGCACAAACCATCAGATGACCAGAGAACAGAGCATGCACAGCACACTAAATGGGGCAATTTTAACAAAGAATTTCAGTGGCTTAAATGGGTCAGTCAGAAGCCCAGCAAAACAAAGTTTGTGAGAAGCCAATTTAATCGTGCTGCATTTATTCCTAATTAGCTCTTATATAGTGTTTTCCATCCATAGATAACTATCATTACCTCAGTTTTCCAGAGAGGGAACCTGAGGCCCAGAGCAGTGCAGTGTCTGCCAGTGCAGTGTGAGTTTCATATTTTCCATAGAGATGTTTTCTAAGGGCTTGTCTGTGCACAGCCCAGCATAAGCAGCAGGGCAGAGCTGCACCATGCCCTCTCCTCCCACACTGGACCAGTCCTGTTCTCTAAAGGAGACCCCCCACCTCTGCTTCCCTCATTCCCACCCTCTCAGATGTTCTCCTGCATGTGGGACTGCAATTGTGCCTGGCCCTTATGCAGGATATGGGAATGGGATGTAGGGGGAATGGTTCCTTTTTTCACCCCTGGCCCTACTCTGAATGCCCACCTGCCTAATGACTAGGCACAACTGAGTATAAGAGCTTGATTCAGCTTCCTATTAAAATCATTTGGAGTCTTACTGACTGCTCCCTGGCCTGCCAGTCCTTTGGATCAGCCCCGCGCTCAGACTGAATCCCTGGATCTGAACCACTCTGCTTTGGCATGAACTGGTATGAGGATCCAGATTTTGCAGCATGGCCCATCTCTGGTGGACCTTTCTCATGGGTGAAGGTGAAGGCACAAAGCCTTTGTACATGGAAAGCTTTGGGCTTTGCTATTGTAGCAGAGAAATTACAGTTCCTGTTTTTCATCCTCTTCTTGACAGGAGAGGCTGGCTCAGATTAGCAAGAAGAGAAGCACAAGGCTTGTTTGGCTCTTCCCCAGGCCTCTCTTCTTCACCCTGTGCTCTCTCTCAGCTGCGCTGCTATTCCTAGCCAGAAAGACCTAGATCCCAGCCACAGGTATTTACATGGCCTGGTATTTTTACAACCACAAAAAATTAGTTTCCTCTTGGCTGGAAGCGGGTGGAATCCCAGGTCTGGAACATGTGCTAGTGGGGTAATGTCTGGGGGGAAAAAAAAGAAGCTTACAACATGGAAACACAAGTGCTATGGAAACAAGGGACATAACAAACAAGGCTTAAAGAGACAGGCTCAAAGCTCAGACTTTTGGAGCATACAGGAGGGAAACATACATACAACAAAACTATTGAGGTTTTTTTGTGCTGGGCTAAAGAGATGGGGTAGCTTTGCACTTAGCTATTAAAATGATATAAACCAGATGCATGAAGATAGATAGATACCGTCTAGTATGGTGGCTTTCATCTGAAGTCCATTAAACTGACATGTGACATTTGAAAACTGAACTTCTTTTCTCACATTATCCCTTTTGACAAAAATGTTCACAATTCATGAAGGATGTTAATAAATTGGAGAGGGTTCAGAGAAGAGCCATGAGAATGATGAAAGGATTCGGAAAGATGCCTTTTAGTGATAGACTCAAAGAGCTTAATCTATTTATCTTAACAAAGAGAGAAGATTAAGGGGTGACTTGATTACAGTCTAAAAGAGGGGGGGGTATTTAACAAAGGGTTTCTCAGTCTAGCAGTGAAAGGTATAATATGATCCAATGGCTGGAGTTTGAAGTTAGACAAATTCAGATTGGAAATAAGGTGCACACTTTTAACTGTGAGAGTAATTAACCATTGGAACAGTTTACCAAGGATCATGGTGGAATCTCCATCACTGACAATTTTAAGATCAGTATTGGATGTTTCTCTAGAAGATATGCTCTAGGAATTATTTTGGGTAAATTCTATGGTCTGTGTTATACAGGAGGTCAGACTAGATGATCACAATGGTCCCTTCTGGCCTAGGAATCTAGGCATGTGTGAAGTTGTTCCAATGGTTAATTACTTTCACGGCCATTGTCCATGCTTTCTTCTTTCCATTAATGTACTGTAGATACACCAGTAGGGAGCATATCTTTGTAATTTGTTAACCCACTGATAGGGCTGGTTGAGATGCTGCTGCCAAACCTCTGCTGCACAGTTCTCTGGAGTCATGGCAGGGTCCCACCCTCCCAAAGACAGGTCTCAAAGCTAGCATGTGCTTTTTTTCAGGGCCATGTAGGGTGATTACATGCTGACTGAGAACCCTCGGGTAATAATTACTTAAGTTCCATGGAGATTCTGGACGCATCCCTATTTATCTAGTAGTGGTATATCATAGGTTTCCTTCCACCCCAAAGCTCCCTGGCTAACCGGAGATCTCCATACATGTCATCTAACTTCCTTCATATATGCTATTTTGAACATAATTTCTTTTGCGTCTCTTAGTATCCCTAGGGGGTCTGAACTGTCCCTTGTGGGCAAGGCAGAAAATTTTAGGACAGGTGTGCGTGGAGGTAGATATGGGCAAACACTAAATCTTAGGCCTTATAGCTGAGAATAGGGCTCAGCTGAGGAAGGCTGTTCTTGTAGGCAGTGAACTGGGACTCAGGAGATCTGGGTTCAATTTGTGCTATTGCCACAGGCCTCCTGTGTGACCGTGAGTGAGTCACTTAATCTCTCTGCACCTCAGTTCACCATCTATAAAATGGGTATTAATACTTCCTTTCACTCATCCTTTGTCCATCTAATTTAGATCATAAGCTCCTTGGGGAAGGGACTCTTTCTTACAATATGTATATACAGCACTTATCATAACGGGACCTCAACTTCAGCTAAGCTCCGGAAGTGTGACTTTCACACAAAAAATTCTTTTAAAAAGTACATTGACTAGGTTGACAGGAGCTCCCAGATTTCCTAGTGTATTGCAGGCAGGTTCTTATACTATGCTGCTCACTGTGTTTCTGAGCTTCTTGAACTGCTACCTAGTGAGCTCTGTATAGAAATCTTGTGGGTCTCATGCTCTCTTGGAAAAAAAAGAAAAGAAATAGGCTTCTACGGTTGTTTACCTGTTTTATTCAAACTCCACTACAAGATTCTACTCCTTAAAACCCACCAGGATTAATATCTGGGTTATTTGCATTGAAGAAGGTCCTTTTGGGTTGCTAACATAGCACTACATGCCTCTTTCTCTTCTGCCTTCCTTAAGCCTTTGAGGGGCCATTCCTGGGGTCTTCTCATCTTATGGGCACATTTTTTCCAGTGCTGTTGCCCATACTCTTTATCCAGGCTGTGAGGAATTAGAAAGCCTAGCAAGCATGAGGTATGTGGATTGGAATGTCTGCTGCTCCAGGGATTTAATGGGCTACTGGAATACGCAGACTTCGCTTCAGGTTTCAGTGTATACACACTGTAAATCTTCTTCACAAAATTATAAGAAACAGAAATGCACACACAGCATTGACCAGAACAGCTACAGGACAAGAAAAGCCACAATAAATCTGCCTTCTCTTTTCAAGATGCTGTCTTCATGTCCAACTGCTTGTGTTGCTGCATGATAAAATTAGGGATGTAATTTGCCAAAGGTGAGGGGGGGCAGTTCCCCCCTCGACTTTTCATAGCTCCTCACCAGCCTTTGCTGTGGAAATACACATAAATAATAATTAGGGCTGTCAAGCGATTAAAAAAATTAATCGTGAAATTAATTGCACTGTTAAACAATAATAGAATACCATTTATTTAAATATTTTTGGATATTTTCTACATTTTCAAATATATTGATTTCAATTACAAAACAGAATACAAAGTGTACAGTGCTCACTTTATATTTATTTTTTATTACAAGTATTTGCACTGTAAAAAAACAAAAGAAATAGAACTTTTCAATTCACCTCATACAAGTACTGTAGTGCAATCTCTTTATCATGGAAGTTGAACTTACAAATGTAGAATTGTGCACAAAAAACTGCATTGAAAAATAAAACAATGTAAAACTTTAGAGGCTGCAAATCCACTCAGTCCTACTTCTTGTTCAGCCAATCGCTCAGACAAACAAGTTTGTTTACGTTTGCAGGAGATAATGCTGCCCACTTCTTGTTTACAATGTCAACCTGAAAGTGAGAACAGGCGTTATCATGGCACTATTGTAGCTGGCGTCACAAGATATTTACGTGCCAGATGTGCTAAAGATTTACATGTCTCTTCATTCTTCAACCACCATTCTAGGGGACATGCGTCCATGCTGATGTTGGGTTCTGCTCGATAACAGTCCAAAGCAGTGCGGACTCACACATGTTCATTTTCATCCTCTGAGACAGATGCCAACAGCAGAAGGTTGATTTTCTTTTTTGGTGGTTTGGGTTCTGTAGTTTCCGCATCTGAGTGTTGCTCTTTTAAGACTTTTGAAAGCATGCTCCACACCCCGTCCCTCTCAGATTTTGGAAGGCACTTCAGATTCTTAAACCTTGAGTTGAGTGTTGTAGCTATCTTTAGAAATCTCACATTCGTACCTTCTTTGTGTTTTGTCAAATCTGCAGTGAAAGTGTTCTTAAAATGAACAACATGTGCTGGGTCATCATGCGAGACTGCTATAACATGAAATGGATGGCAGAATGTGGGTAAAACAGAGCAGGGGACATACAATTCTCCCCCAAGGAGTTCAGTCACAAATTTAATTAACATATTATATTTTTAATGAGCGTCATCAGCATGGAAGTATGTCCTCTGGAATGGTGGCCAAAGCATGAAGAGGCATATGAATGTTTACCATATCTGGCACATTGAGCTAAATACATTGCAATGCCAGCTACAAAAGTGCCATGCAAATGCCTGTTCTCACTTTCTGGTGACATTGTAAATAAGAAGAGGGAAGCATTATTTCCTATAAATGTAAACAAACTTGTTTGTTTTAGTGATTGATTGAACAAGAAATAGGACTTAGTGGACTTGTAGGTTCTTATGTTTTACATTGTTTTGTTTTTGAGTGCAGATATGTAACAAAAAAAATCTACATTTGTAAGTTGCACTTTCATGACAAAGAGATTGTACTACATTACTTGTTTGAGGTGAATTGAAAACTACTATTTCTTTTGTTTATCATTTTCACAGTGCAAATATTTATAATAAAAAATAATATATGCTTTGATTTCAATTACAACACAGAATACAATGAAAATGTATGAAAATACATATGAAAATGTAGAAAAACATCCAAAATATTAAATAAATTTCAATTGGTATTCTATTGTTTAACAATGCGATTAAAACTGCGATTAATCTCGATTAATTTTTTTAATCACAATTAATTTTTTTGAGTTAATCGCATGAGTTAACTGTGATTAATTGACAGCCCTAATAATAATAGTAATAATAAAGTAAAAAATGGAGTGTTTATGGTTTTCATAAATTTACTCAAGTTTCCTCAGAATGGGGCCCAGCACACTCCAAACCAGGGGATCTTTTCCTCTCAACCCAATCTGAGTTTCAAGTATGTGACATTGGTTTTATGTGGTTTCATCTTTTGACTGGGAACATTTTGCACAGCTCTGGCCTGGACTAGTAGTAGGACTTATGTCTTCTGTATGACAGCCACTAGTGAGCCATGATACATGTCTTGTCCACAACCAGTACATTAAATCTCACACTCCTGTAATCCTGTCCAGTAAGGACATATATGCCATCTCTATGTCACAGTGATGAAAAGCTTAATGCTGCAATACAGCCTGAACTAAACAATGGCTCCATACTGGCCCAGTGTCAATATAGAGGTCTATTGCCTTTGTTATTTGGGGGAAATTTGCCACCTGGTAAAACACAGGTAAACTTTGCATGGAACTAGGAAATATTACATTTGATAGGAGTCTTTGTCCTTCCACTGGATTGCTTTGTTTGAGGGTCAAAAGGTTTCTCTTTTCTGATTGTGATGACTGTGTGGCTCTGTTGTATCTGACAATCAGTAGCCATCCAGACACCAGAACAGATGAAATCAGCAAAGACTCATGGAATAGCTGTGACAGATACAGCAATTTCCTGCAACATCCTTGAAGAACCTTACTGAATTAAGTTTAAGTATCTTTGGGGTCCATGGTCTGAAAGGCAAAGGGTATGTGTTATTGAAGGCCAAGATTGTATGCTACTGTGATGCTCCTCAGAGGTACCCAGGATTGTGAGGCACCTCACCGCTACTTGCCCTTAGCAGGAAGCAGTCTTGTTTGTGCCTGCTATAGGTCAACTCCCTGAAACCGCCAGCCTCTGGCCGCACAAGCACTGTCGTCCAGGTTTCCACAGACTTCATCCTCTTTGTGCAGGCTACTGATAGGCACACACCCATCCCCCGAACACTTCCTGTAGTATCCAGCCATAATAACCCCTGGACACTCACTGAAATTACAGGTAACCTGTCCCCAAAGGAACAGTGTGCACACAAGTGTGTTTGTTCAACTGAGGGTCAGCATCAATAACATCACAGCACTGAGCTATATTTATACTACAAACAATAATAAGTTTATTCTTCTTCTTAGCTTGTGGGCAATATGCCTCAAGTGGCATGTCACCAGGATTCATCACCGAATTTGGTCTGCAAGTTGGATCATTAACTTCCCCGGTCTGGGCCGGGTACTGACAGGGAGTGCTATGTGAACGCTGATCCATGCCCCAAGAGAGAGATATGTTTTGTATGTAACAGAATAGTAGCTCTTTGAAGTGCAGCCCCAGATAAGGCTCTTCTCCCCCATTGCTTGTTTTTCCTGTGTACTCTTTTCCTGTTGACTTTACGTCTCTGTTGACTTTGTATGTAGATGTAGATGTAACCCATTGTGTCACCTTACATTGTTATGTGAACCCTGGGACGTGTTATGAACTTCAAAAGGCTGCATTGAACAATGGGCCAGACAAAAATTGACTTTTGAGACAGTGTCAAGTGGTTTGCCTGGGGACTCTCTAGGGAGATGTGAATGCTGCAAATTCCCCACCTCAAGTTATCCAAAAACCCAACCTGCTGAAGCTATGTTCTGAGGATGGGACCATTGTCTACTGATTACCTGTTCCCAGAGTCTCAGGATCAAAGGCCCAAGCTGTATAGAGGAAAGACTAACCAGTGTGTTTGTTCTGAGCTGAGGCTGATATGAGCTTGTGAGAACAAAAAAAAATCCTTTGTGGTGTTTGAAGGACTGACTCCTACCAGAGCCTTTGTTGGAGTTGTGGTGTGATCTCTTGTAATCTTATTAGCATGTGGGTTTTTTATAGTTTTTAATATGTTTTCTCTGTAATGTTGTTACCTGAAGAACAAATGTGCTTTCACAGAAAGAGCTGTGTGGTACCTTATAACTCTGGGCAACTACACTGTTCATAGCCTTTGAAGAGAAAGCAAAGTGCAGACACTGCCCTCTTTAGGGAGTCTGGTTTGCTGGGTATGTCACAGTGTAGACAGGGAACCGTAAGCCTGGAAGGAGCGGGAGAGACATGGGTTTCCTCACAGGATGGTGATGACTGAGGAGCCAGGAGACTAGTGTGGGTGCCCTCAAGGAACTATGGAGGGGGAATACAAGTGCAGTTGCCCTGAAGTGTGACAACAGTGCCTGGGCTAGGATTACTGTGGACTCTAGGCAGCAGTTTTGCCAGATGAACCAAAAAGGAATCTTCCCCAAGACAATCTGGCAGGAGTTGTGCTGAGCTTGTCCTACCTGGAAGCTGCTGTTTGTACATCTTCTAGAGGTGATCTAAAAAGGAGAAAAATGGGTTTATGCTCTTTTCTCTTTACTATGTACAAAGAAGGCCTGAAAAGGTTTCATTGTTATAGATTTTTTAAAAAGTATTTTTTCCTGCATACTGTTTATATTAGAAATTTAGATCTTATCTCCCCTGTTTTTCTGGAAACTAATGGAAAACTAGTGAATGAATAGGATTATAAAATCACAGATATGAAAGTATAACTGGATTTATTGAGAAGGGAAGTATTTTTTTTTCAGACGGTAAAACTCTGTTTTTGTTAACACCCATTTAACTCAAAAACCTTGTAAACATTTGGAAGAAAACATGAGCTTGTTAAAGATTCAATTAATCTCACTCATCAGGGCTGAGAACTACACATCGGAGACATCCGTGGAATCTTATGACATTCCTGGTATTTCAAAGGTTAAGAATCAAGCAGAGAAAGTAGATTTTGGGGGATGAAAATGCCAACATTTCAGGCTTCCTTTATGTATCAAAAAGAAACAAAAAAGGACACATTTATATTTCTTTTTCCTTTGCAAGTCACTCTGAAGTTCAGTCATTGTTTGAGAACAGGCTGGGCCCAAGTAAGTTCTGGTGTAACTGAGACACCATTAGAGATATACCAGGTCAAAAGTGGACCGGATGTTTTTTCAAAAAGTACTCTCTTAGCCTTGACTCAACATGGCTGCACTGCAGTTTTTAATATATCAACATTGTTTAATGTAACAAAACAAAATAAACAAATTATGCAGAGAGCAGAGATTTGTGGAAGTGGCTCAGGGACGGACTGAAAGGTCACCCTGGAATTAAATCAACACCAAAACAACCCATTAAAACAACAATTTCCTATCAAATGCTTTTTTTTTTTTAACTAGAAATGCAAAGTTACAAAGGAAAAGCTTTTACCAGATGTAACTCATTAAAAGGGCCAATGCAGGGTACCAAATGGCTTAAATGATGCCCACACAGAAAAGTGTGTGTGTGTGTACACACCACACACACAAAAATATGTTAAAAGATTTAAGTTAAGGTTGCAAAGTCAAGTGCTCAAAAGTTAGGAAATGCCAGAATTTAATTTGCCCCGTGTGCATATGCATCATGATAGGGTCTTTAATTACATGATCACACACTATTTTTCCTGCAGGACCCCTGCCTCACTCGGTGCATAGGATGGACCTTCTGTGGGAATGAGTTAGGGTTATGTAGTGAAGGAAGCTGTTGTCTGTAGCTCACGGCTTCATTTTTTGAAGAAGATGGGAGGTGTGTAGCGAATTAAAGACAGGATTTCAGGAGAGAAAGGATGGTCTCATGATTAAGGCAGTTGAATGCTGCCCTGGGGAATTGGGTTCTATCCCTGCCTCTGCCACAGAGTTCCTCTGTGATGCCAAGCAAGTCACTAAACCAAACTTCACAGGTGGTCACTAATTATGTTCTTCAATTTCTGGGTGCCTGATCTGAGACCCTGGGGTCTTGATTTGCAGAAGTGCTGACCAGTTACAGCTGCAACTGAAGTCAATGGGAGCTGTACTTTGAACATATAAAGGGCTCAAAGTGCTATACAGTGTCAAAATATTCTGGGGAAAAAAAAAAGTCCTGAGGAATCTGAGATTGGGTATCCAAAATTAATGGACACTTTTTTCCGTCATGTCTCTGTACCTGAGCTACCCATCTGTAAATGGAGATGATCATAATACTTCCGCATCTCACAGGGGTGTTGTGGAAATTAATTCACTAATATTTATGAAGCACTCAGATACTGTGATGACAAGTGCCATAAAAAGCCCACGAGGAAATTAATAATTCTTTCTTCTGAGAAAGGTTTGAATAGTTGCAGTGGAAAAACGGCATGTGATCATTTAATTAAAGATAATATTGCTGTAACAGTTATAATTAACATGATGTTAATCAGGATTTTTTCTTTAGCATAGACAAGGAGAGTTATGTTTAAAATGTGTTAGTTGGTTGGGTCAGATTCAGTCTTGGAATACATGCTAAGGTGCTATGAGATGAGCGCTATAGAAAATCCTAGGATAGCAATAAGCAGTTTCTATTCCCATTGACCCCTTATACCAGGGGTGGGCAATAATTTTCAAAGGGGCCCACTCCACGAATTTTGGTAAGTCATCACAGGCCGCACATTTCTACTATATTAATGGAGGGGGTGCTGGGTCTGGGAGGGAGTTCGGTGCAGGAGGGGGCTCCGGGCTGAGGCAGAGTGTTGGGGTGCAGGAGGGAGTGCAGGGGTTGGGAGGGAGTTTAGGTGCAGGAGGTGGTTCTGACCTGGGGCAGGGGATTGGGGTGCAGGCAGGGGTGCGAGGTGCAGGCCCTGGCCAGGAGGCGCTTACCACAGGCGACTCCCGGCCAGCGGCGCAGCAGGGCTCAGGCAGGCTGCCTGCATGCCATGGCCCCAAGCTGCTTCTGGAAGTAGCTGCGGCCAGCTGCTGCTGGCATGTCTCTGCGCGCTCCTTAGGGGGAGGGGGGCAGCGGGTCTCTGTGCGCTGCCCACGCTCGCAAGCATCGCCCCCTCAGCTCCCATTTGCTGGTTTCCGGCTAATGGGAGCTGTGAGGATGGTGCTGGGGGCGAGGGCAGCACGTGGAGCCACCTCCTGCCCACCAGGAGCACACAGAGATGTGCCAGCAGTAGCTGGCCACCTCTGGGAGTGGCATGGGGCCATGGCATGAAGGCAGCCTGCCTGAGCGCCCTGCTGCACCGCAGGACTTTCAGCAGCCCAGAGATTGTGAGCGGGCAGCCAAAGAGCCTGGTGTGTTGGACAGAAATGTTAGACAGGCTGGATTTGGCCCGTGGGCCATATTTTGCTCATCCCTGCCTTATACCAAGGTTTGTTCTTAAAAATATAAGCCAGTTACAATTCTTAAGACATCTGAATTTATGTAAACCTTATTAAAAGCAAATCTTGATCATGAAGGATCCTATGGCATTCCCTATTGGACACTGTGACAGTTCTGGTAGGCTAAGGCACTTAAGCAATGCTTAAATCCATCTCTATTCAGGAAAGCATTTGCTTAAGTCCAGTTGAAGTTAAGCACATGCATAAGTGCTTTTAAAATACTTATACTTCATGGGATGGAGGTTGAGAGCAGCAATATTTGTGAGAATGTTCTGTGGGGCTAGCTGTCTCAGGGTGTCAGTAGTTATTTAGTTCTGTTACGATAAGGAACTCCTACAAGATCTCACTGCAAATAAGAGGGACAGAATAGAGACAGTTTATAAAAGCTAAAGGAAACCTGCCCATTGCGTACACCCCAATGACCCAGCCTCAAACCAGAAAACTTTGAACACCTGAGTATTACTCAGCTGCATAAGGGTTAAAGAGAAAATATAGGAAAGGTGAGTTCTATACAAGGGAAATCCACTGTCTCCAGACTAAACTTCCACAGTACATTCTTTTTCCTGAGGCACTGCAGAGTAATAAAAGAAACAACAACGTATTTTCTTGGAGGATGAAATTAGATACTGGTGGCCAGTGGCCTCTAGGGAGTTCATATTTATATTGTTGAGCATTTTACTCATACTGGAAAAATATTCCCTTTTCCTGAACGTTTGCCCTTTGTCAGGTTGCCAAAGCTTTTCGGGAAGATGAGTCACTATCAAATGACAGGTTTCATAGTAACAGCCGTGTTAGTCTGTATTCGCAAAAAGAAAAGGAGTACTTGTGGCACCTTAGAAACTAACCAATTTATTTGAGCATAAACTTTCATGAGCTACAGCTCACTTCATCGGATGACAGTGAAATTGCTAATTTGTGTTTGTTATGTGAATTATCTTTCGATATAAAAATGCTGCCATTTTATAATGATCTGGAATTGGGATCCATGCACAAGTGCTTGGGCATTTACAAAAGGTCTGCATGAATGGATCAGAAAAGAGTTGTGAGTCCAGCTGTGGCTGCAAGGACTTTGCAGTGACAGCAAATGTCACAGCAGACATTGGGAGAGTTATTTGAACTGGTGTCAGAAGTAGAAGGAATGCTGCAGGTCAAAATTTAAGTGCATTAGGAGAGCTGCAAGGGAGCCCAGGATTAGAACGGCAGGGTATAAGAGGGGTCAGGATTGAGGTACACTAGTGAAGCTGTGTGTTACATTATTATGGTAACAAGGGGTTAATTGTGCTAGGCACTGTACACATTTAGAATAAAAGATGTTTCCTCCCTGAAGAGTTTACAGTCTGAATAAATGAGCCCAGTACTGGAATAGCAGGTGATAATACAGCTGAAGATGGAGGTACACTGGCAGAGCTGTGCATGTGTGGGTGTTTGTTCAGTGTCCATAATTAGAATAGCAGGGCCTGTTGCTGGTCAGAATTGAAGTACATTCGGAGAGTTGTGAGGAGCCCTAGGTTTAGAATTGCAATGGCTATCACAGATCAGAACTGAAGTGAACAGATCATTAAAGCAGTGGGTAAAGGAGAGGAGGCTGATATAATTTATTTAGACTTTCATAAGGTCTCTGACAAAGTCCCTCATAAGCAGTGTTAGGATATAGATATTCAGGCCTGTCTGTAAAGGCCTGTACTCTAAGAATTTAGGTGTATTCTTATCACTTGGCTTTTTATGTAACCCTTCTGCCCGTCCGAGTTGGCAGCAACAAGGGCCGGGTTCAATATCTAGGGGTTCCATTCCAATAACACAATGCAAACCGGCTCGAGCCCCCACCCAGTGACCTGGGAAAAATATATACCACCCCCGCTGGGCGCCTCCAAGAGGCAATACTTCCCCTCTCGCAAGCACAGAGTCTGAGTGTAGCAAAAGTCTTTTAATAACAGAGAGAAACAATGTGGCATTATGTTGGGGAAACACCACCAACCGGATTCATAACACAACCCATGAGCAAAAACAACCCCACCCCAGGCAAATTGGGGCATGCCCTTTTCCCTTTGGTTCTTGAGTCCAGCAACCCCAAAAGTCCAATGCCCCAAAAGTCTCTGTCCCTGGTCAGGGCAGCCCCAGAGTTCGAAAGTTTATCAGCGGAGCTTTACCTCCCAACCTGGGTGGAAATGGGACGGGGGTAAGAGGCACCTTACGTGATCTGAAGCTGACCGCCCCATAGCTCCATAGCGGCGCTCCGCTCCGCCAGCCGCCCCACAAAACTCCTTCGCGCAGCTGCGCTCCGCTCCACCAGCCGCCCCACGAACTCCTTCGCTCAGCTGCGCTCCGCTCCACCAGCCGCCCCACGAACTCCTTCGCTCAGCTGCGCTCCGCTCCGCCAGCCGCCCCACGAACTCCTTCACTCAGCTCCACGGCCCACAAGCAGCTCCTGCCATCCACACACTGCTCCGCGTCGAACTGCTTCACCAGCCGTCCCGCAAACTGCTCCACAATATATCTTCAGGCTCCCCCACTACTTAACACAACACTCAGTGATTTCAGCTCTTAGGTGAATTCAGCTTATAGTAGGGGAGCCCCAGTGCTGGTGCACTGTCAGCCCAAAGTGAGCTCAGCAGCCTATAACTAGACTTCTAATGAAATCAAAATTAGCTCTGATATTCCACAGTGGAGAGAGGAGGAAGTACAATCAGCATGTAAGGCCCTCACCAAGGGGCCCATGCCACCAAGTATTAATACTTGTCCCCAGCCTCTCTCCATTCACACAGTTTTGGAACCCATGACCCTTGCCTAGCGAGTGCTACTTAGATGATGGTGAATCCCTCCATCGTAACAAAAGGCCACGTACAGTTCCAAGCACAGTTCCCATAATCAGGGTAATAACAATTTATTCTTCCTGCCCCAATAACAGAGACACTGAGGATCCCACAGCGGCCAAAGTGACCATTTGGGCAGCTATGGTCTCATTCTAGGCGTGGTGGGTGTGCCTATGCAAATGAGATCTGCCCCTGAAGTTCTTTTCCACAACTTGCCACACCTCACCACCAGATGTCAGGGTGGAGCTCATCCTGACACTGCTTACATCCTCCCCCCAGCCAAGACTTTGTCGTCCCGACAAATCACACTCCCTTTATACCAACTCATTGGTTTCCTCCAAAGGGCCTCAGGAAGCCCACTTTAGCTTCCACAAGCCTGTGTGCTAAATGTATTGGCTCCTCACTAGTCACCCCAGGTGCATCATAAGTTAACCGTTTCACTGGTCTTATCACCCTGTCTCGTCTATTGAGAATCTCTGTTGCCGAAGTAAGGGGAACATCCTCTTGAGTGACGGATGGAGAGGCTTCCCTGGAGGGTCCCTCGGCTACTGGCGTAGGCCCCTGCACTCCTAGTTCTAACGCTGGAGGGTCCAAGGTGCCCAGGACATCCTCTACCTGTCTGTCCCCATTGTCCAATAACCTGTGTGTGTCATCACAGGGGGGTCTCATCAGCAGCACCGGGGTATCAGAAAGGGGCCTAAATAGTTCCGCCATTGGGTTTAGGGCGGAAGAGGGAAAACTCTCGTTTGGTTCAGCTGATCGAGACTGAAATCTTGTCTCCATCCCAGGATACACCAGGGTTGTGTCTTCCTCCTCAGACTCACTCTCAGATGTGCAGAATAGGGGTAAGTTAGCTGCAGGGGGCCCACTGTCTGTGTTGGATGGCGGCTTTGGTCTAGCACCTCTGTTCTGCCCGGCGGCCCTGCCGTGGCCCATCTCACAAGGGGTGCTTACCAATTCCCCCACAGGGAGCAAAAGGTTTCTATGCACCGTCTTTATTTGCCCTGGACCGTCTTCAGGTTTGATCTTGTAGACCGGCAGATCTCCCAGCTTTTCCATCACCAGGTAAGGTATTGCCTTCCATCTGTCAGCTATCTTGTGTTTGCCAGCAATACCCAAATTTCGCAGCAAGACTCTGTCCCCCGGCTGGAGCTCCTGCAAACGCACTCTAGCATCATATCGATGTTTGTTGCGGTCTGCGTTCTTCCGAGCCGCAGCGGTAGCTAAGCGATAAGCATCCCGCAGCTTTTCTCTTAGTCGGGATACATATTGCTGATGAGTTTCATAGCTATCTCCATCCTCTGATACACCAAAGCACAAGTCTATGGGTAATCTTGGTTCTCGCCCAAACATCAAGAGATATGGGGTGACTCCCGTAGCATCGTTCTTTGTGGCATTGTAGGCATGCACCAGAAATGCGACATGCTGGCTCCAGGTTGCCTTCTGCTCTGGTCGCAAAGTTCCCAACATATCTAATAGGGTTCGATTGAACCTCTCTGGCTGAGGATCACCTTGGGGGTGATAAGGCGTTGTCCTAGACTTTTTAATTCCTGCTATCTTCAGCACCTCCTTCAGAAGGTGACTCTCAAAATCCCGCCCCTGATCAGAGTGTATCCGAGCCGGGAATCCATAGACTGAGAAATATTTGTCCCACAATACTCGAGCAACGGTGGTGGCCCTCTGATCACGTGTGGGATATGCTTGTGCATACCGTGTAAAATGGTCAGTCACTACTAGAATGTTTCCAACATTCCTCTTGTCTACCTCTACAGACAAGAAATCAATGCATACCAACTCCAAAGGTTTGTTGCTGGTGATGTTCTTGAGATATGCAGCCCTCGTGGGCAGAGTTTTCCTTTGAACACATCGAGCGCAAGTCTCACATTTCCTGCGAACATCTTCAGCCATTCGGGGCCAATAGAACCTACTACGAATAAGTTCCAGGGTCCTCTCCATCCCTAAATGCCCAAAGTCATCATGCAGGGCCCTCATGGCCAGGGCTCTGTACTTTTTTGGCAGTACTAGTTGTGCTCGTTGTTTTTGTAAAGGGTCAGTGGTCATTCGGTGTAGCACTCCCTGAATCAGTTTTAGTTTGGTCCATTCTCTCAATAGTAGTTTACCCTCCGGGTTAGGTGGGACAACCGCAGTTGGGCTTCGCCCCTCCCTTTTGGCAAGTAGTGTATCACGAATGTCAATATCTTGCCGCTGGGCTTCTTGCCAGTCAGCCGCATTGAGCATGGGCAAAGGAGATTGGTCTAATGCAATATAGTTCACCGAAGCAGAAGGCATGCATTCAGGGGGCAGGCCCAAAGCTTCTGCAACACATCCCTGAAAGTCTTCACGGGCCTCTGGCTCTCGGCGACTCACACTGCAAATAGCTCTCACTCCATCTGTGGGTATCACAGCAACTTCTGGAGCCTGCGGACGCCTGGACAATGCATCTGCATCTACATTGCTTCTCCCTGATCGGTACTGAATGCTGAACTCATAGCTAGCCAAGGCGGCCACCCATCTCTGCCCTGTAGCATCCAGCTTAGCACTTGTTAACACATAAGTCAGTGGATTGTTGTCTGTCCACACCTGGAACTGAGCACCATACAAGTAGTCTCGAAATTTCTCAGTGATGGCCCATTTCAAGGCCAAAAACTCCAGCTTGTGGGTGGGATAGCGAGTTTCACTATCAGACAATCCTCGGCTGGCAAAGGTTACAGGTTTACATTTGCCTTCCACTTCCTGGTACAGGACTGCTCCCAGACCCTCCAAACTGGCATCAGTATGCAGGATAAATGGTTTGCTTGGGTCAGCAAAAACTAGGACTGGAGCATGAGTTAGGCAAGTAATGATTTCTTGAAAAGCCCTTTCACATCTCTCATCCCACCGTGGCCCAAATGGTGCAAAGGGGCCATTGTGTCTCTGCACAGGAGGCTTTGGGGACCTCCCCTTATTCTTGGACTTAGATTTGTTCTTGCTGGACTGATGTCCCCTGGTAAGATCATTCAGAGGCTTTACAATCGTAGCATAGTTTTTCACAAATCTGCGGTAGTAGCCACTAAATCCAAGGAAGGTCTTGAGTTCTCTGTAGTTACTTGGACGTGGCCATGTAGTGAGTGCTTCTATTTTATCAGGATCAGTACTCACACCTTCTTGGGACACAATGTGACCCACATACTTCACTGAGGTTCTGCAGAACTGGCATTTGTCAATTGAAAGCTTCAGACCATAATCCTCCAACCTATCAAGCACTTTAAGAAGTCTTTCTTCATGCTCCTCTAAGGTTCTTCCAAACACAATCAGGTCATCCAAATAAACTAACACTTGCAGTAAATTCATGTCTCCCACAACTTTCTCCATGAGACGTTGAAAAGTGGCAGGTGCTCCAGAAATCCCTTGGGGCATGCGTTCGAACTGATAAAACCCTAATGGGCAGATGAAGGCTGTCTTCTCCTTATCTTCTTCTCCCAGAGGGATCTGGTAGTATCCACTTCGAAGATCCAACACAGAGAACCACTGGCTTCCCAGCAAACAGTCTAAGGCGTCTTGCACTCGAGGCATAGTGTACTGGTCGACCACCGTACGGCTGTTTAGGGTGCGGTAGTCAATACACATCCGGATTTTCCCATTCTTTTTGCGGACTACCACAATGGGTGAGGCGTATGGGCTGCGGGACTCTGTAATGATGCCATTCGCAGCCAGCTCCTGAAGATGATGTCGCACATCTTCCATCTCAGAGAGAGCAATCTTCCTAGATCTCTCCCTGAAAGGTCGAGAGTCATGTAGTCTGATATTGTGCTCTACTCCTTTTGCACATCCCACATCCCACTCATGCAGTGAGAACACCTTGGATCTTTCACAAAGTTTCTTCCTCAGGCGATCTTTCCAGTCCTCGGACACTGGTGAATCTCCAAAGTCAAACTTTGCTGGGTCTATTGCCGGAACTGGAGTTTCATACTGGGGTTTTACAATCGACTCAGGCTCAAAGAGGTCTGCTATCTTTTGTCCTTGCTTCACAAAAATATCACGACTCGTTTCATTAGCAATCAGTATAGTCACCCTTTCCTGGGCTTCAGCAGGTAGGGTTATGACTCCACTGGGGACCAGCACTCCTTCAGGGAGCTCTCCTCCCATCGGCTGCTCTATCATTGCTAACGTCCCTTTACTGCCTTTCAGACAGGTACTCATGACAAGCACTTCTTGCTCCGTCCTTGCAGGCACTACTAAGGGGGTTGTGCCCGCGTACTTCAGTGCCCCAAGCGGTAGCTCAGATGTGTCCCTTTTAGCGCTCTCAATTTTCCTATAGGCTTCAGCACAAAGCGTATGGATCATCAGGGTATTCAGGTACTGGTCTCCAGCCCGCCTTCTGCAGTAATCCGCGAGTACCTTGAAGAGACTGGAGTTGGTCCCTATCAGCACAGACACATCAGAAGTCCCTTTAGGGTCAGGGCATATTAAGGCAGCTGTGTCTACCTCTTCTCTTACCCCAGCAACCTCCTCTGGGAATTCCAGGTGCACTATGACATACCCTTGATAGGGGTATTCATCCATGCTGAGGCCACATAGGCCAAGGCCAGTCAGTGGCTGTATAGGCAGGTGCCTAAGCATCTGTTGGTAGAATGACTGAAATATAATAGTCACTTGAGATCCAGTGTCAAGCACTGCTTTACATTCCACCCCTTCGATCCTCACCATGACCTCTGCTCGAGGCCCTATCAGTCCTGCAGGGATCCCAGCTGGAAAGTCTTTTCTGGGGGAATCTTCAAATCCTGCAGACCTGGGGGGTCCCCGTCCCCAGACCCTCTGGCAGCTACCGGATCTCTCCCAACTGATCCTCAGCTTTCCATACACTAAGGAGGGGTTTTCTTCATTACGGCACTTGGCAGCACTGTGTCCATCCTGACCACATCGGTAGCAGAAGAATTGACCTTTCCCCCTTCGCCTGGGGGGGATGGTGGCTCTAAGTGCGGGCTTCTCAATCGCCACAGTTTGAGGCTTCTTATTCCTAGAAGTCTTAACTCGGTCAACGGTACTTTGCAGCTCAGCTATCCGTTCCGTCAGGACCTGCATTTGTTGGGCAAGTTCCTCTCTGGTGCTCACCATCAGTACACTGGCCATTTGCAGTGGTGTTGTGCTGGCTGGCTCCGATGTTTGGGCTTCCCAAAACTCACTGGCAGCCTGCCTTTCTTCCTCCTCTCGGACCTCTTTTATCAGCTGGGAGTAACTTGGGGGATGTTCCCGTCGTTCTCTTAGCCGGAGATGAAGTAGAATCGGGTTCTGATACTGAGTTCCTCTTACAATTTGAGCCAGTCTGGTCTGATCCATCTGCTCAGCAGTCACTGCTCCCCTCATGACAGCTCTCTGAAGCAGTCTCTCCAGTCTCTGTATGTAGGCTGAAGCCTTCTCGCCCTTTTGTTGTCGGGAATTAAGGAACTTACAGTAGCTGTCTTCAGGGCCCTCTACGCTCCCAAAGTTGTGTTCAAGGGCCTCTAGGCAGTCCTTCACACTGACCCCAGGGTCAATGAGCTTCAGGGTGCGAATCACATCTAATGCTGGGCCGCCAAGGCTCTCTATAAGGCATCTTCGCTTTTCTGCATCTGGTACGGCCCACTCTTGCAGCATTTCAGTGGTATGCTCTAACCAGGGTTCAAACTCCTCCTCCCCAGCAAATAATCTTAACTTACGACAAGAGTCTGACTCAGCATGGGACAGCACAACCTTTTCCAATATTTGCCCCAGAGCTTTTGTCCAATCATCAGCCGAGGCTGCAGCCTCCGAGCTAGAAGCTGCTGAGCCAGGGCCCAACAAACCTGACATATTAGCCATTATACAAACAGTAATTTCCTCAAAATATAAGCACAAACAAAAAAAATATATAAATTGTTTCCCAATGTAGTGGATCACTCAACAGGTGCTTGCGAGGGGTACTGACCCAGGCGATCCCGGACGAGCCCCCAAAAATGTAACCCTTCTGCCCGTCCGAGTTGGCAGCAACAAGGGCCGGGTTCAATATCTAGGGGTTCCATTCCAATAACACAATGCAAACCGGCTCGAGCCCCCACCCAGTGACCTGGGAAAAATATATACCACCCCCGCTGGGCGCCTCCAAGAGGCAATACTTCCCCTCTCGCAAGCACAGAGTCTGAGTGTAGCAAAAGTCTTTTAATAACAGAGAGAAACAATGTGGCATTATGTTGGGGAAACACCACCAACCGGATTCATAACACAACCCATGAGCAAAAACAACCCCACCCCAGGCAAATTGGGGCATGCCCTTTTCCCTTTGGTTCTTGAGTCCAGCAACCCCAAAAGTCCAATGCCCCAAAAGTCTCTGTCCCTGGTCAGGGCAGCCCCAGAGTTCGAAAGTTTATCAGCGGAGCTTTACCGCCCAACCTGGGTGGAAATGGGACGGGGGTAAGAGGCACCTTACGTGATCTGAAGCTGACCGCCCCATAGCTCCATAGCGGCGCTCCGCTCCGCCAGCCGCCCCACAAAACTCCTTCGCGCAGCTGCGCTCCGCTCCACCAGCCGCCCCACGAACTCCTTCGCTCAGCTGCGCTCCGCTCCACCAGCCGCCCCACGAACTCCTTCGCTCAGCTGCGCTCCGCTCCGCCAGCCGCCCCACGAACTCCTTCACTCAGCTCCACGGCCCACAAGCAGCTCCTGCCATCCACACACTGCTCCGCGTCGAACTGCTTCACCAGCCGTCCCGCAAACTGCTCCACAATATATCTTCAGGCTCCCCCACTACTTAACACAACACTCAGTGATTTCAGCTCTTAGGTGAATTCAGCTTATAGTAGGGGAGCCCCAGTGCTGGTGCACTGTCAGCCCAAAGTGAGCTCAGCAGCCTATAACTAGACTTCTAATGAAATCAAAATTAGCTCTGATATTCCACAGTGGAGAGAGGAGGAAGTACAATCAGCATGTAAGGCCCTCACCAAGGGGCCCATGCCACCAAGTATTAATACTTGTCCCCAGCCTCTCTCCATTCACACAGTTTTGGAACCCATGACCCTTGCCTAGCGAGTGCTACTTAGATGATGGTGAATCCCTCCATCGTAACAAAAGGCCACGTACAGTTCCAAGCACAGTTCCCATAATCAGGGTAATAACAATTTATTCTTCCTGCCCCAATAACAGAGACACTGGGGATCCCACAGCGGCCAAAGTGACCATTTGGGCAGCTATGGTCTCATTCTAGGCGTGGTGGGTGTGCCTATGCAAATGAGATCTGCCCCTGAAGTTCTTTTCCACAACTTGCCACACCTCACCACCAGATGTCAGGGTGGAGCTCATCCTGACACTGCTTACATCTATAGAGGTATAAAAGAAAGAATCAAAATCACTGTCTGCCAGTGTAAGGTCCTTCTCTTACTGTGACAGTCTGAGGCCCTGTGCTTAGGCTAAGGCCTTTGGCTAAGCAACAGAGGCAGCCATAAGCTGGGAAGCGACTGGTCACATCCTCACATTCCAAACTCGTCACATTGAAATAAGGTGCTATTGGGCTGTTAGGAATACAGTCCTGTCCTGATAATGCCTATCACCTCCAGAGAAAGGGAAGTGCCTAGAAGATGTAAAAGGAAACTTAGTTTGATAACATCCTGTCTGGCAAGAACTCACTTATCAATAGCTGGGATGTGAAATCTTCACTTCTGTGTTTGTTCTATCACTGTAGTCCCCATTTCCCCATTGTTTGTCTGTATAATCTCTGTCTGGTTCTGTGATTGTTTCTGTCTGCTGTATAATTAATTTTGCTGGGTGTAAACTAATTAAGGTGGTGGGATATAATTGGTTAAATAATCATGTTACAATATGTTAGGATTGGTTAGTTAAATTTCAGGAAAATGATTGGTTAAGGTATAGCTAAGCAGAACTCAAGTTTTACTAGATAGTCTGCAGTCAATCAGGAAGGGGTGGATGGGTGGGGGAAATGGGAACAGGGAATGGGGGTTGGGAAATTGGAATCATGTTTAGCTAAAGGGGGGAATGGGAACAGGGACACAGGTAAGCCTCTGTGGTGTCAGAGCTGGGAAGGGGATCACTAAGGAAGGAAACTGGAATCATGCTTGCTGGAAGTTCACCCCAATAAACATCCAATTGTTTGCACCTTTGGACTTCGGGTATTGTTGCTCTCAGTTCATGCGAGAAGGACCAGGGAAGTAAGTGGGTGAAGGAATAAGCCCCCTAACAAGCGGCTATTAAGTAATCTAACTAGTCAGAAGGTAAGAGGCAAAGTATTGTCATGGATCAAAAACTGGCTAAAACACAGAAAAAAAAATAGGACTAAATAACAATTTTCCTCACAAGCGATGCTTTGGGCACAGTAAGGTGCCTGAAGATTGCATATGAGGCCCAGTGAAGTTTAATATATTTGTTAATGATCTGGAAAGAGGGGTGAGCTGTGAGGTAGCAAAATGTGCAGATGACACAACATTATTTCAGATTAGTGGAGTCCAGAGAGGACTGTGAGGAACTTCAGAGAGGTGAATGGTCAGTACAAGGCAGATGAAGTTCAATGTCAACACTGGAGGAAAAAAATTAAACTACTACTACTATGAATTAACTATATCAACTCAGGAAAGGGACCTGGGTCTCACTGTGGACAACTCAATGAAGAACTCTGCTAAGGGTGTAGCTGCAGTCAAAAAAAGCAAAGAGTGTTAGGATGCATAAGGAATGAGACAGAGAACAACATGGAAAATATTATAGTGCCTTTATATAAAACAATATCTCACTTGGAAAGCTGTGTGCAGTACGAGTCATCCCATCTCATACGGCTATTGCAGAACAAGAAGGGGTTCAAAAAAGGGCCATGAGAATGATTACGGGCATTAAAACCTTCTCATATGAAATGTGATTGAAAAGATTAAAATTGTGTAAGAAAGGAGATGACTTAGAGAGTGAATAATACAAGTATATCAAATAATGAAAGGTCTAGAAGGCAGATTGGGAGTTTCTGTTCTCCCTGACTTGAACCATAAGAACAAGGGGGCATTATGGGATATTAGAGGTGCCAAATTCAAACCTGATAAAAGCAAATGTGTTTCCACACAGTGTGTTATCAAACTGTGGAACTGATTGTCAGATGAGGCTACACCATTGCTGAACTTCATCTGCCTTGTACTGACCATTCACCTCTCTGAAGTTCCTCACAGTCCTCTCTGGACTCCACTAATCTAAATAACGTTGAGGCCTAGAATTCACCAAAAACAGCTGTTGGACATTTATATTTTATTTGGATAATAAGAATATCTATAGTTACAATAGTTAATGCTAACAAATTTTGGAAGGGATATTAAACCTCATGCTTCAGGTCTTATGCCGATCTCTTATCTATTAGGATATAGGTACACAGTAGCTGGCAGGCTGCTTCATAGTGTGAGTAGACTGATACGGGCTAGCTCTACTCAAACTAAAAATAGCACTGTGGCTGAAATGGCATGGGTGGTGGCCTCTGCCCCCTGCAGGATTCTTACCCTTTCCTCTGAAGCACCTGGTGCTGCACTGTAGGAGATAGGATACTGGACTAGATGGACCTGCAGTCTAATCCAGTCAACCGTTCTTATGTTCCTATGTGCATCATCAGAACTATGAGACGTAGGTTCAGAAGAGTAGGGGGAATTACAAGTCAGGACTGAGGCTTATTGGTAGAACTGTGTGGCAATCCAGTGCTGGAATAGCAGGGGATATTGGGTCGGGGATATGGAGGTGTGCTGGGAGATTTATCCAGGATATCAGTCACCCACTTTCATTAATACAAAAATATTTTGAAAGGAGAAAATCTGGAAGGGCTCTGAAAAATTGTTCTTCTAATGAGATTTCCATAGAGAAAGTTAGAGTGTTTGCTCAGTCGTCAATTTGGAAACCGTCATCTTTCAGCCAGTTTCCTTATTTTTCCCCCCTTTAAATACCAAGCATGATTAGATCATGTTATGAACTTATTGTCTGCCAAATTTAATGTTTTCACACATACTGAGTGTGGTGACATTATAAAAGAATCTTAAACTGATAAACCTGTTTGCTTTACATCCGTCTACTGGGGAAAACTCACTCCACCAATTTTTTGGAGCCTAATACAGCAACTAGAGCCAATTCTTTCTGCTTGCTTTTTATAGCTGCTTTATCAAAGTTTGGAAGGAGAGGTTTTAAAAGGAAGTGCTGTCTCAGTCTTAACTGTGGATCGCATGAAGGAAGGTGATGCTATAGTACAACATATGAACCAGATGTCCACGAATATGCAGAACTCTATGCCCTGGACTTTACTATTCCCTCTGACCTGATTACTCTGCAGCACATGCAGCTCAGTTTGGATGACAGTATTTTATTTGGATGACAGACTGTAGAGCATTTCATTTAGAGGGGAGCAGTTGCAGCAGGTTAACAAATGTTCACTCTCACAAAGTGGTGTAAATAGTAGAAGTTTATTGGCAAGCCCCAAACACTGAGGGCCAGATCCTCAGTTGGTGTAAATCAGCCTAGCATTATTGGCACCAATAGTCTTAAGCAGTTTTAGATCAGCTGACAAAGTGACCCTCTGTGTGCTTTACTCACACAAAAATTTCACCTAATTGTCAGTGGCAAATTAGATTAGTGCAACTGGGCTTGTGTGCCATGGATGTGATAGTTCAGATCTTAAATCTGTTTTACTGACTAGGATAGGACTTTTTTCTACCCATGCGGAACAGTGGGGGGAGAGGAATAAACAAGGGGAAATAGTTTCACTTAGTATAATGCAACAAAGCCCATTGCCAGTTGTGTCCACATATCTATTCAGGGGACACCATCATAGGGCCTAATCACATCAGCCACACTATCAGAAGCTCGTTCACCTGCACATCTACCAATGTGATATATGCCATCATGTGCCAGCAATGCTGCTCTGCCATGTACCTTGGGCAAACTGGACAGTCTCTACATAAAAGAATAAATGGACACAAATCAGTTGTCAAGAATTATAACATTCATAAACCAGTCGGAGAACACTTCAATCTCTCTGGTCACTCGATTTCTGATCTCAAAGTGAGTATCCTTCAACAAAAAAACTTCGAAAACAGACTCCAGCGAGAGACTGCTGAATTGGAATTAATTTGCAAATTGGATACAATTAACTTAGGCTTGAATAGAGACTGGGAGTGGTTGAGTCATTATACTAAGTGAAGTCATTATACTAAGATCTGATGAAGTGAGCTGTAGCTCACGAAAGCTTATGCTCTAATAAATTGGTTAGTCTCTAAGGTGCCACAAGTACTCCTTTTCTTTATACTAAGTGAAACTATTTCACCTTGTTTATTCCTCCCCTCCCGCCCCCCCCCCACTGTTCCTCAGATGTTCTTGTTAACTCCTGGAAATGTGCTGGAAATGGCCCACCTTGATTATCACTTCAAAAGGTTTTCTCTCCCCCCACCCCACTCTCCTGCTGGTAATAGCTCATCTTAAGTGATCACTCTCCTTACAATGTATATTTTTTCATGGTCTGTGTGTATATATAAAATCTCATCACTGTACTTTCCACTTTATGCATCCGATGAAGTGAGCTATAGCTCACGAAAGCTTATGCTCAAATAAATTGGTTAGTCTCTAAGGTGCCACAAGTACTCCTTTTCTTTTTGCGGATACAGACTAACACGGCTGCTACTCTGAAACAGTCTACTGAGCCATTTTCATCATAAGCCAGCAAGGGAGGTGAGGAGAAGTTATCCTTCCTTGCACAGTCTCTGTTGTCTCCCAGTCTCAGTGATTAATCAGGGGGCAAAGGGGTGTGTGTGTGTGGGGGGGGGGGAGCCTGGGCCCACCCTCTACTCTGGGCTCCAGCCCAGAGACCCTAATAGTACCAGCTATGGTATCCGACCTTTTAGAAACATGACATGTACAATTCCCTGGGCCACTTCCCTCACGGCAGTCCTCACTTCCTCAAGCTCCACTTCACCCTTGCCTCAGGGCCTCCTTCCTTGTGCCTGATATAGTGTGTACTACTCAGCCTCTCCAACAGCGCAACTTCCTTCCACAGCTCCTGACATGCACACCCACCTGACTGACTGGGAGGCTTTGAACTAGTTTCAGGCAACCCCTGATTGGCTTCACGTGTCCCAATCAACCTAGCCTTCTCCCTGCCTTCTGGAAAGTTCTTAGTTGGCCCCAGGTGTCTTAATTGACCTGGAGCAGCTTCCATTTCACTTAACCTGGTACCAGGGATTTGTTTAGCCTGGAGCTAATATATCTATCTCCCACTACTTTTCTATAGCCATCTGGCCTGGCCCCGTCACAATACATAAATAAAATGATGGCACTAACTAGTTGTCTCAGAGGAAAGATATCTGTTTTATTCCATTCAAAAAACAAATTAGAAAAGTTGAATGGGAAACCTATCTGGAGACTCACATAACGCAGGAATTACAATAATGGATCAAACCAACCAATCCAGTCCAGCATCCTGTGGCCAGCATCAGATGCTTCATATAAAGATACAAGAAAACCCATACTGGGCAGTTATGGAAAAACTGCCCCACCTGGGAAATTTGTTCCTAACCATTGCCACTTAATGTTTGGAAGACTGTGAGAATTCTCGTGCATTAGCACAAAATACAGCAATAACTACAAAATGTAATTTACATTATTATTTCTAGTGTCATGGACCCAGATACTCCGCTGGTGCAAATTCGCATAGCCCCATAGACTTCAGTTGAGCTATGCCGATTTACATCAGCTGCAAATCATAATTTTTATGGGCCTGATCTAAAGCCCTTTGAAGTCGATGATAGTCTTTCCACTGAGTCCAATGCACTTTGGATCAGGCTGTACTGGACAAAAAAATCAATAAAAACTGACATAGAAGCATGTATCAGCAACTAACAAATTTTGGAGCTGTGATACAGAAGACATATAGGTACTATGAAGTTGTGTACAGCTACAAATACCACTAGAGAAAATGACAACAAATTGTGAATGAACTGGTAGGAAAGACTGAAAATGCTCCATTGGATCCAAGGATGGTTTCTTTGGGATCCTTCCTGAGAATGATTTTACTGGTCACAGACAGACTTTTTTCTTGGGCAATGTTGTATGTCACAATGCAGTGGAAATCAGAGAAGATCCCAGTGATACATGAATAAATTTCAGAAGTTTCACACAGTGCCACCACCGAGAAACTGGTTTAAAGATGGAGGAATAACTAGAAGACATAGGAAAAAAAAAAGTGGGAACCTAGGCAAGATGGAATGGTGGGAAATAGACTATTCCTTTCATCATACTCCTTCCACTTGTAAAGTTGAAGTCTGGCTGGATGAAACAGGGATCTCGGATGTTCTTTGTATGCTTATCTCTGCACAGATATGTTGAAAATAATACAAATCAATCACCTCTCTGTCATGTTGCACACCACTGACTAGCTCAGGGAGCCGCACATCAGTGACAAAGTCTTTCACTTTGTTTCACATAGTTTTTCAAACCTTTAAAAGGAAGTTGCAGTGATGCCTTCTGATCCTTCAGACAGCTACATAAATATTTACTAAAAGAGAAGATATACATATATCTATTAACCGTGAATGTTCACAGCTGTCTCGTTTAGAAATTCCTGCCACTCTCCACAGCAGCAAGGGATGTTGGTGCCATTTTACTGCTATTTCCCAGCTGGAAGTCCAGTCGGATGGAATATCTTTTTTTTTTTTTTACTCTGTGTCTACAGTGCCCTCCAATATGGGGGCCTGATCCCTGATTGCTGTCACTGGGTGCTACTGCAATAAATAACAATAACGATTATCATTATCATTTGAGATGGAAGGAATGTAGTTCAGCCCATGAAAACATGTAACGAGCAGGAAACTTTCAATCGGACCGCAAGATGAGTTCCGTTATTTGTCTGAATTTTAGTTAGGTGCTAAGGCCCTACGTTTTCAAAGACTTACTCACATGCATATCTGTAAGAACTCAGTGGGACTAGTCACATGCTGAAAGATAAGCACATGCTTAAGTCTTTGCTGGATCAGAGCCTAAAATATCAGTGATAAGTATAGTATAACTACGTAGATGACTTGGGTGAAATTTGAGTCATGACAGAGGGGCGACCGGGACAAATTTGATTGAGTGGTGTTGCAACCTGCTGTACTGGGTCACAACACTACTCATGACAGAGGGGTGGCTGGGCCAAATCTGCTGCCCTAGGCAGTTGCCCAGGAATCCGTTGCTGTAGGCAGCTGCTTAGTTCGCCTTTGCCTGCTCAACTCTTGGTGCTGTCTGTGGCTGGCTGATTGATAGTTAGGGCTTGGATATTAGTTAGTCTTGTAATTGCCTATCACTTCTTCCACCTGCTTTTCTCTGCAGGTTGCCATGGTGAAGATCATCATATACTGTATACAAAGGAAGAACACAGAAGGAATCACTAAGACTAAAATCAAATCAAGGCATGAAATAACATTGAAAGAAACATATGGCTTAATAGATTCCATTAAGCATTTACATTTGTCTGGCTCTGTTTTGCTGGTCATCTGCCCAGAAATATAATTGCAATCATAAACTTTAAACTGACTCCATGTTCTGAAGAAATATGTTAACAAATAAAAACATTATTATTATTTGTATAAGTCCCATCAGGTTGAAGTAAATAATTAATGCCAATTTTATGATCTCCAGTTCTTTCGGTTACTTCCATTCTGGCCAACGGGCTCTCCTGGATTGTGACAAGGAATATTTCAGTTGCTGAGGATAAGGGTCCTGCTCAGAGATGGGAATAGACTGTACAGCTGAGTCCAGACAAAAGTCTGCAAACAGCTCTCGCCTTTGGCTACCTCTGGAGGAATGCTGATAAAATTCTATTGCGGTTCATAAATGCTGGATATTGCATTATGGGCACATATAGTAGAACTTGAAGCTCAAAGGGCAAAGCACGGCCTTAGTTTAATACACTGAGTAACTTATAAAACAGTCCTCTGATGTTACAGTAAGGTCTGGGATTTCTTTTAAAGGCTGTCTTTTAAAGGCATACACTTTGTAATCTCTCCACTGAAAGGGTTCCGTTATCCAGCAATAAAATTTTGAGGGGAGGAATAAAACATTAGTGTTAATCTTTCATTGAACTGTTGCTTCTGCTCAGTTTTGATTTTAATTTGAATGTAATTTCCACTCTGAGATATAAACCTACTCCAGCATCTCGACTAGTTCCTTTTCTTTCACATTCTTCCTTGAATGGTTTCTTCAGTGTTGACTGGGGCAAGGTGGGCATGATCATGCTGTCATTGAAGCCCATAACAAAACTTTCCAGACTTCAAGTTTGGCTGCAAGTATTCAAATGCTTTCTTTAGCAGAAAACACTCCCTGTGATTTTAATGGGCATCTTGCCTGAGAGAAAACTGCGGAATCAGGACCAAACTCTGCTGAAAAAGATAGGACATTGGGTCAGTGGTATTGGGGATGAGCAAATCTCAGACTGACATGCTTGGTTTAGGCAAGTGTTCAAATCTTGATCATCTGAATTGCTATGGACTGCAAGACTGGGCTGGTAGTCACAAAAGAATGGGCCCTCTTGTGGTATTTCAGCATTCCAGGCTGACACAGAACAAGTGATTGCAGAGGTACCTGAAAATGGGAGCAAAGAAAAAGTTCACTAAACACACACAAAAAAAGAAAAAGCTTTGTTCTTTTGTCTCTGCCTGTGAAATGGACTTAGTTTCAGGTTTGATCTGACTTTATTCACTTCATTTCACCCATACCCAACAGTAAGTGTCTAGTGGTTAGACTATAGGATGAAGAATCTGGACTCCTGGGTTCTCTTCCTGGCTCTGTCATGCACTTACTGTCGTATTTGGAAGATGTTACTTCACTGCTCTGTTTCCCCATCTGTAAAATAGTGATAATCCTAACCCACTTCACAGATTGGGACACACAATGTTTGTAAAGCACTTTTAGAATTTTGTCTGGAGAGCACTATGAAAATGCAAATTATTTTTAAATTATCATTTAATCATTAATTAGTCACTTATTTATTATTATTATTTGTAGTACCGAACCACCTAGATGTCCTCATCATGGACCACTGTGCTAGGTGCTGTATAAACACAGAACAAAATGAATGGGTTATTGATGGGTAGCTACTCTCTAATTTCTGTCATAACACATTGCCTGCCATTTTCACACCACCATGCCTGCCCGCTCTGTTTTACAACTCAGTTGCAGAGTGGCATGCAATTTTCAAACCTGTGCACTGTATGTGCAGCACCAGGACAGATATAAAGTTTGTAGCCAAGTGCTACAGTGAGATTCCTGAGCAGCACAGCACACAGGGCTCAGAGCTTTCAGCTATTTGCTTTCTGTCAGCAAGAGTTACATAGAGCCTGAAATATTTGGCTGGCGTGATCTGCTAATTCATCCCCTGCCTCTCAGTGGAAACATAGGAAGTGTATTCAAGAACACTATGTAAGCAGTTTAGAGCCATTGCAGGGCCAAAGGTTCATCTTGCATATGGCCCATGTCAATGGGCCATGTGCTGGGAGGTCTCTGGGGTCCATGACTGCAGTCAACTCTTTGGATTCTGCACCACCCATTCTTTGGGGATAGAGGAGGGCTGTTATGGTGGTGGATCCACATGGAGGGTCCCTCCTGCAAGGTGCTAAGTACTCTTGAGTAGTGCTGAGCATCCTCTGGGAGTCATTGTTCTCTGAAAACATCCACTCAATGTGCAGTGGCAGTCAAAAAAATGAACAGAATGCTGGGAATCATTAAGAAAGGGATAGCTAAGAGGACAGAAAATATCATGTTGCCTCTATATAAATCCATGGTACGCCCACATCTTGAATACTGTGTGCAGACGTGGTAGGCCAAGGGCTGTCCCTACCCATATGCAAAGTACGCAGCTGCATAGGGCATCAGGAACTTTGGGGCACCAAATTTCCTGGTGCCCTATGTAGCTGCGTGCTGCTCCATTCCCGGCTCCTCGTCTTCCCCATGGCCCCGCCCCTGCTCTGCCCCAGCCCTGCCCCCACTCCACCCTTTCCCCAAAGCCCCTGCCCCTGCTCCACCCCAGCCCCTCCCCCACTCCCCTGAGGACTGCAGCAGGCCCAACCCTGTAGTCACTGTCAGCGGGAAGTGCAGTGACCTGGCCCCAGCCCACTCCATGCTGCCGGTGAATGCTGAGAGGCAGTTCCCACCAGTCCCCCGAGCCTGGGAGCCAGGGGAGCAGAGTGGAGCGGGCTGGGTCCGGGTCCGGGTCACTCTACCTCCCGCCACCCTGAGAGTGCGGGGTAGGGCCCGCCCTGCACTCACCGCGTAGCAGAAAGTGGAGTGTCCCGGCCCCAACCCGTTCTGCTCTGTCAGCTTTGCTGGGGGGGGGCAGTTTCCCCCCGCCCCCCAAGTCTGCTCCTGCTGCCCCACGGGGGCCTGGAGCCCCACATACACACCCCGCAGGGGGGCAGTGTAGGGCACCAAAATGCCTAGGACGGCCCTGGGTTGCCCCATCTCAAAAAAGATATATTGGAATTGGAAAAGGTTCAGAAAAGGGCAACAAAAATGATTAGGGGTACGGAATGATTTCCATATGAGGAGAGATTAATAAGACTGGGACTTTTCAGCTTGGAAAAGAGATGGCTAAGAGGAGATATGATTGAGGTTTATAAAATCATGACTGGTGTAGAGAAAGTAGATAAGGAAGTGTTATTTACTCCTTATAACACAAGAACTAGGGGTTACCAAATGAAATAAATAGGCAGCAGGTTTAAAACAAATAAAAGGAAGTATTTCTTCACACAATGCACAGTCAACCTGTGGAACTCCTTGCCAGAGGATGTTGTGAAGGCCAAGACCATAACAGGGTTCAAAAAAGAACTAGATAAATTTATGAAGGATAGGTCCATCAATGGCTATTAGCCAGGATGGGCAGGGATGGTGACCGTAGACTCTGTTTGCCAGAAGCTGGGAATGAGTGACAGGGAATGGATCACTTGATTATTACCTGTTCTGTTCATTCCCTTTGAGGCACCAGGCACTGTCCACTGTCGGAAAATAGGCTAGATGGACTCTTGGTCTGACCCAGTAGGGCCATTCTTATGTTCTGATGTTGTGTTCTCACCTCCCACTAAAGTCAGTGGGAGCAGAGGGTTCTCAGCACTTCAGAGAAGTACTCAGCACTTTGCAGGATGGAGCCTACTGTCAGATCCACTGGCCCCGCTCTGCTCAGGCCCACCTCACCCAGAAAATAGTCCTCCATGCTAGGACACAAGGAGCCCCTGCAGAGTTGCTCTCCACATACTATGCCCCTTAAAATGGAACCACCCCTGGTCTGCTGTGTTCAAGGACTGCCACACAGCTCTTACTTGGGCCACAGGAATTGGTTCAAATACAGGAACACTAGTGGGCCCCTCTCAATTTCTTCCATTTGTTATTGGCCCTTGTCCTACATTTCCCTGTATCCAGAGTCCTTTAATGCTCTGGAGTCTTCTCTTGCCCTGTAGCCTGAGCAGGTTTCTATTCAGGCCCTTGTGGAACACCCCCGTGGGTAGCTGTAAGCTAACCTGCAGTTTCTCTTACCGAGACTGCCTACGTTACATTCTTTTATCAAGTAACATATAAACTAGGGGCATAAAAGAAGCTATTCATGTTTCCACAGACACTAGAGCTGTTTTGTTTTATTTTGCAAGCTGATAAAAACCTCCAGCTTCTATTCTTTTCAAGATCCTTCAGCTATTTTGAGTGACTTTTGTCTTTTTCTTACACAGAGAGAAGAATGACTACTTTACTGACTGGAGTGGCAGAGCTGGCAGTCAGGAATCAGGTCTGGTCAGTGACATGGTCCCTGTAAGGCTCATGAACCCGGGCCTTTTTAGAGTTTTGCATCTAAAGTATGTCAGATTTCTGATATCCTACTTCTCTGTTGTGAGAGCAGGTGAAGCGTAGTGTTTTCAACCAGGCTGCTCTTGGAGATTTTGGGTTCAAAGTGAGACAAGGCGCAACAGATGTTGGGGGTTCAAACCCACGAGGATTGAAACCGAGAAAACATTATTTGCATGCACTCTTGCAAAGTGAAATCAAAACCTGTGCTGCCAACTCCTTAGATTTTATCGCAGGTCTACAGCTGCTCTTCCTCCTGCCAGGGGCTGGGGGGCAGATGAGGAGCCACCAGTAGGGGAGGATTCTGTGACAGTACGGAAAATAGTTGGGACGGGTGGATCATGGAGGCATGTTGTTTATGCCACTGGCTACTGCTCTGAGATTCTTGAAGTTGCCCAAGCTACCTAGAGCCTTATGGGGAGATGTAGGTGCATGGTAGAGCTGGTCAGAAAAGAGAATTTCTATGCAGCAGGAAATTCCAACATTGAATTAGCTTTTGTTCTAAATGGGAACAAAAAGTAGAAATTTTCAGCTTGGAACCATCAAAACACTTCATTTTGATAATGTTGAAATATTAGACTATAATACAAAGCATTATAAATATAAAATATAATCTAATATTAAAATATAATATAAAAGTTGAACCAAATTCAAATGCAACGATAAAGTCAGAATGAATTGTTTTGACTTTCTTCCCTTGAAAATGAAGTTGAAATTGACGTGTTCCCTTGAAATATTTAGATTTCAACAAAACTACATTTTCCAGTAGAAAACGATTCTGTCAAAAGAGTTTGTCAGCCATCCCTAGGGTAGGTTATTTCGAGCCATTCCTTTTGCACTTTGCATTTTATAGCCATAGTGGAACAAATCTTTATATAACCTTATTCATTATTTGATCCCTGCATAAAAATGTGTGTTATAGTGGTAGTGTTGTAGCCATCTTGGTCTCAGGAGAGACAAGGTACATGGGTCCAATATCTTTTACTGGACCAGGTTCTGCTGATGAAAGAGACAAACTTTCAAGCCTACACAGAACTCTTCTTCAGGATACGTTATGACAGAGGCATCCTCGAGCAGCACATTTCACATGGCAAGGATTCCTAGCCACTAGTGGGGATAGTAGGAGTGCTCTCCCCATGCACAGAGCATGCCCAGCCTTTCACTAATGTGCATCATTCCACCAGCACACAACCTCCTGCACAATTAAAGGGACCTTGCACTGAGCATCTCCTACTGGGGATACAGGCACCTTCTGCTCATTTACACTAGCTGGTAAGACATACAGAAATTATTTTTTTCCTTTATAATTTCTTCCCTTTGAAGATGAAAATTGCTGTCTAAATGTAAGCATTATTCCCCTTTATTGATCTCCCCCCCCACATATAGCCTCCATTAAGTGGGTTGCCTGCTGGAGCCCAGAAAGGGTTAATGCAGCAGTGGAGAGGTTTGGGGTGACGTCGTGCTTCTGGATGCCTGAGAAGTCTCTTGAAGGTAGTTCCCCTCTGGTGATGATGGGAGTGAGCAGAGGTCTGAAATCCGAGATGCCTCGCAGCCTGGACTTGGTGAGGTCCCAGTAAAAGCAGCTCGCTTGCTATCCCACTCCCTGAGCAGTCACTCCGTTGCATTGGCCTGGGCAGCATGGAGCTAGCCCCCTGGACTCACATAGGACTCACACTTCTCCAGCTCCTTTTCATCTCCTGCTTGCCAAGAGGTACTGTAAGTAAGTGAGTGCATTCTATACATGGCTGAATGTTTCCCTTCCCTTTATTGTGGTCAGGGGGCTTTGATTTCTTGCTGCTGTCCTGAGAAGCGGAGAGATCTGAAGGGATGTTAATAATAGAAGGGGCTGATTTATTTATTTATTTTTTGCTGGCACCAGGGAGAAACATCCAGGATAATTTCCCGAGACATTTAACAGACTTAAAAGGGAAACAACTGGCTGGATTTATTGGCCAATGGCCATCAAGAGAAGGGGCTGCAATCACTTCACTTACTTATTGCTTTATTTTCTTAACACACCGCGCTAAGGAAATAATGATAAAAGGGGCATTTAAGTCTACGATTTGTAAAGTGTAATTTGTTTGTCTTGGCAACAGACAGACTTTCCTCTCCAGCTCCAACACCAAGGGGGAAAAAAAAAAACAAAAAACAAGAGAGAAAGAAGGAAAACAAAAGCCACACATTGTTTCCGACCTGAGCTTTAGTTCTGCCAATATTAGTGTTTCAAAGGGGAAACCTTGTTAAAGCTGAATGATCTTTTTATAGCAAATTCTTATGCCACTTTCTGCTGAACCAGCATACTCAGTTCCCTCTTGATAAGGTTAACAATGAGCATTTCGATAGAAGCACACATTTACTATGATTATTCCTAAGAATGTGCATTGTTTACACGTGAATGCGGCTCTAGCTACTTATAAACATTGGCTCCTAATGTCAGCTCTTCGTGCTGCTCTGTGAGGAGTGTAACTCGTTAGAAGCCAGCAGAGGACTCAGAGATAAGGTGCCTCTAAATCAGTGTTTCTCAACAACCAATCTGTGGACCAGTGCCTGTCCCTGAGAGATCCCTGACATAGTTTAGGAAGGCAGCATGTTTGTCCCTGGTATCAAAAAGTTAGAGAAACGCTGCTCACATTTCAGTTGCGAGAGACCCGTGATATCAGAATTCCCAGTAAGGTAAGTATCTCTTTAAAAAATAATGATGGTAAATATCAAGTAAACACTCCAGTGATCCAGATAATGCAGCCTTCAACAGCTATAAATAACAGTATTCATGATAATGGCTCAGGGTCCTCCCCAGTCTCGGTGGGGAGAAGGGACATAAACAGAGTGGCTTCCCTCTGTCGCAGCTTTATTCTTGTCTCCCAGGTCCTGTGGTAGGTAGGCCCTGGGTGGAGGATGGGCATTTTCTATGAAGGTCATGTGCTTCCAAAATGTTAAGAAGGGGCTCCCTCCAAAAGGTTTGGACTCAGTGATACAAGTGAACATTGCCTGTATAAAATACTCTGCCTCCCATTCCACAAAACCCATTAATTCTTTCCTTTGCTTTCCCTCCCAAATGCATTAGCCCTTTGTCTCTAACCCTCAGCCCACAAGTTATCATGCTTCACTCTCCTCTCTACCTGACGTGGCTCCCTTACCCAGTAGCTGTTCCTTACCCTAGCAGCAGTGATGGCAGGTGGGTCCATCCATCCCACAACCTCTGCTGGTGGCAAAAGAATAATCCCACAGTCTCTAGTTATGGGGTGGTTGTTCTAGTGGGTTGTTCTAGTCCAGGTGTCGGGCTGGGTCGTCAGTGGTGGATGAGTGCCTTTTTGGAACTGGAGGTGGGCAGGTCTCTCCTGACTGTTGAAGGCCTCAGAGGTGGGAGGAGGAGCAGGTCTTTCCCAGGCTGATGATGGTGGTGGAATGGGTTTTCCTTGGCTGGTGATTGGAGGAATGGACCTCCAGCTTCCCTGCTGGTACTAATTCTTCAGATGCTGGGAAGGTAGACACCAGCATGGCAAGAGGTGAGCTACAGTGGTTGTAGGACTCCCTCTCAATGCAGCAGCACCTTGGCCCTATCTCCTCTCCTGCTCCTCCTCTTTCACTGCTATGGCTGGTGGTGGGGAGGAGTGCAGGGACTATGTGGTGCTTCCCCCACATACACCTAGAGGAATTGATGGGGGATCCAAGAAGGGAGTTCCCCATACAGCAGGGTCACTCAGAAAAGATGGACCATTTTAAAGAGCAGAGCAGTCTTCACATTTTGGGGCAGGTTCAGAAACAATGGTTTGCCACCTCCCCACGGAAGTAACCAATTTCTGTCCATGATTATCACACCCTGCTGTACAGGGTTTGTGGGGATTTGGGGACAGGAGTGGGGGAAAATTTTGGGAATAAACCTGAAGTATAGCTGATTCATATTTCCTAAAAAGGGTGTGCGTATGTTGAGGTCCCCTAGTCTCTTGCTGCAGAAGTGGACCCCAAATGCATTCAAGATACATCCAGATATATAAACTGAGGTGACCCAGTCACTCAGATTGAATGCATTTTTAGACTCTTCACAAGGACAAAGGGCTAGAGACTTTCATTCTAAATGAAAGCTGGGATTATCTTTTATAGGACCCCAAGAGCCAGACCTGGTAACACGAGGCTTGCAGGATCCCCTGCCAGCTCATCAGTGCCCTGTACATTGTCCATCCATCAAACTCATGAGGACCCCCACCTTAATTCTGTCAGTGTCACTATTACTTTGGGTGCTGTCTCTTATGTGAGATGGAACCCCAACATTCCAAGTTTCCAGGGGCAGCAGCCACCAGGGGAGTCTTGCCATATGGATATATTAGAGGGAGATGGAGTCAGGGGCCATAAAAGCAATATAGAAGCTCTAGTTTAGGGAGAGAACCCCAAATCCATTGTGTAGAGTGGGGTAAATCCCACATCCCCATGGGAACAATTCAGCGGAAACTCTGGGATGGGAGCCTCATGGATTTTCCTGATATCTCTGGGTGTAATTGCAAGGAACATTATTTGTAAGCAAACCTGCTGAGGTGCTCAGGGTGATGGACAAGAATTCATAATAAAGACTAGAGACTAGTTCAGTCCAAAATCCTTTCTCCAAACACCCACAGATGCTGGGGCTGTTTGGAGATGGATTTGACCTTTGGGGCTTGCCCTTCTCTGTAGAATGGAATGCACCAACACCCTCCATACTTTGGAAAAGTTCAGCTCAGTATCCTAATAAAGATCTGAGCTTTGTGGGCTTGGGCTCTGTGTGCTGGTGGACTCTCCCTCCAGCTCAGGAAAGAAACAGTGTCCTGCCCAAGTCCATTAGAGGCCCTGGCCTCTCAGCACAGTTCCTTGATCAAACACAAAAACTCAGAAGTAACACCAAACAAAGCAATTCCCCTGCCCAGCCTGGCCTGTAGTCCTCAGAGGCCTTTAGCCTTTCCTCTCAGTGGTGGAAGCAAGCTACACCTTTCACTTAAATCCCTTGCTAGCTCATGTGACAGACAGGTAGCCCTTAACCCTTTCCTGGTTGTTTTACCCAGTCACAGGCCCATCTCAAACAAATTCATGATAGCAAACTAACTATAGCAAGGTAATAATACCATCCGATACAAAACTACACAGGGGAAGCTGAGAGGGGGGCAGCGTTGGGGCAGACTGGCCCAGAGTGCTTTAGAGGCTGAAGGCATCCTGCTCATTCTGGTTTAGGGCCTGTATTTTGGCCTGACTGGTCAAAAACCTGCACTGATAAGGTGGGGTTTGAGGTTTCCAGGGCGAGGGGAGGATGTGGGTTGAAGAGGAAGGTGCTTGAGATGGGTCAGAATCTGAACAAGGTTTGCTGTGGTCTATACCTGTAGCCTAGTATTCTGGCCAGTGACCCAACCAGCCTGCCCTGAAGGGGAAGAGGGAATTTGGGTGGGCTCAGTATAAGGCAATGGGGAAGGGAGAAAGTTCTCAATATGGGGCAATAGTGGGTGTGATAAAAATTGCCTTTGGGGAAAAAAGGTGCTGTTGAAATGTGGGCAGCAAGGCACAGAGAGCTGCCACAGGGGCAAATATGAACCCCCTAGTGCCTGTCATGGCTGCCTGTAATTAGAGTCCGCAGAATGGCAGTAGAAATACTTGCTGGGATGAGGTAGCCTGTAGAACACTGCAGCATTTATTGTACAAGGAGGATTTGTAGGGCTGGTGTTGCCATGTTGGGATTAGAACTGGTACAACATCGGCTTTCTTGTGTAGGAAGACTGTGCTGGAAGTTCTGCTGACTACTCATGTGGTGTCACGTCAGCAATGAAGATCAAGCACCAGAAAAACCTAGAAATATTCTTGTTATGTGCTGTTCCTGCCATCATACCACCTAGATGGCCAGCTTCCAGCCCCGGCACATAGGAAGCTACTCTCAGACTTTTTCTAATAGCCTCACTTTTGCTAGTCTTTTACTTGGCCTTGTTTTTAGTTACATGGAGGTATTTTCAGAGTTGTTTTTTATGATGGGGTCAGGCAAGGTCATTCATATAGAGAGACAAACTTCAAAACCATATTGAAATTCCTGTTTATGACAGGACAAAGACCTGAAAAGACATTTGTTCCCCCACTAACAATCTTTCTTTTCCTTTCTATGGAGGAAAAGCTTATGGGAAGTTTTTGTTGTTGTATTCTTGCTAAGAAACAAAGTTCCTGTGTTTATAAAGGGTATAATTGGTGCTTGGTATCGGTATTTAATACACAGTAACAATTCTGCAGCCATCCAGGAACTTCACAGTTGTCACTTTGCTGCACATCTGGGCCACTCAATACCTCATTACAGTTGGAAAGATAGTACTCAGAGCCTCTTGCATCAAAACAGGCCCCACTCCTTGAACTACAGTAGAGTCTCCATTGCCTGTTATCAGTGTAGAGCAGTGGTTCTCAACCCACAGCCTATGGGCTGTTTGGCCCATGTGACATCCTCAGGGACATACAGGTAGTTTATACATTGTGTGGATGAGGCCCATATAACACAGAGAGCGGCATATGCATCCCACAATGGTAAACAGGTTGAGAACCACTGGTGTAGAGCTTATAAAACACAGTTGATCAGACCTGATCCAGCAGCAGGCAGTTGTATTTACACTAAATAATTTATTCAATACTTTAAAAAATACAGTACTTAAATGGAAAGTATTTTTTGTGGGTAGTTTAGCCCACTTCAAATATACTTCTGCATCTGGAACTAAAAATAGCTTCAGCGCTTAAATAATGATAAAAATATCATTTAATAACACTTACGGCACTTTTTGTCTTTATAAATATTCACTAATTAAGGGGACAGTGTGAACCAGGAATCTAAGTAATGCCTAAAAAAGAATTAAAAGCAATGTCAGTACTTGTCCCTGAATACACCTACCAGTTTTTGTGGTTTATATACAAGCACTTTCCCTTTGTTTTCCTTCCTTCCCACTGTCATTACTGTGTGAAATGCAACACAAAGAGCAGGGAAAACAAACAGGGGAAACAATGACTCTGAGTCCTCACAAAGTTGCTGTCCGATGCACAAAGTAAACAAACCGAATAGAACAGGAAAATATTTTCCCCTCTCATCTTTCAACAATCTTAGTTGTTGGCAAGAATTGTAAGTACAAACATTTCAGAGAGGAGTATGATTTTTAAAGTTGACATTATTGCCTTCATCCTCACAACATCTGTAGGAAGTTGCGTATTACGAGCATCGTTTGTACAATGTGGAAACTGAGGCAAAAAACGAGGGTAGAGCAAAGGCCCGCACTTTCGGCAGTGATTCGTGATTTTGGTAGCCTCACTTTCTGACTGCCCTACTTGAAATACTTTGAAGGGGCTTGATTTTCAGAGGTGCCAATCACCGACTACTACGGCTGCAATCCACTGGAGCTGCAGATATGCAGCGCCTTTAAAATCAGGTCCCTAGATATCTCAGATGGGGCACCCAAAATACAAGGCATCCAAAATTAGTGATCTGTGTTTATGTTGACATTGCATTCAGAAGTATGACTGGAACACACACAAACATACCCAAGCTAGCTTTGATCTAGAGTGCAGCATCAGGAGCTAGGCACTTGAGTATATACCCAGGGTCCCAGGATGGCTTCAGTGACATATCCAAGATCAATAAGAATTAGTTTTAGGGTTGGGATGAGAATGCTATTGTTCCTGATTCCCAGGCTTGTGCTCAGACAACTAGACAATGACTGAAATCCTGGGCCTGTTACAGTCAGCAGGAGAGTTTTGCTATTCACTTCCGTGGAGCCAGGATTCTATCTTTGTTTACAGCTGATGAATTACATAGCTGCTGCGTGTGCTCAGAGCTCTCACAGACTTTAATGTCAGTTCAGCTCACAGCACCTACAGGATGGGGACCAGAGACTGATTGCAATATTATCAAGAATGAAAGTACAATAGAATTAAAAAATAAAGCAAATCTAAATCCAATGAGCACAGACCTGAAAGGGAAAGAAAATGTATCACCACTTGTTGGGTTTCACCTCTGTCAGTGCTATTTTTTTTTAAATGAGAAAAACTCATTTCAAAGGTACTTGTGGCACCTTAGAGACTAACAAATTTATTTGAGCATAAGCTTTCGTGGGCTAAAACCCACTTCATTGGATGCATGCAGTGGAAAATACAGTAGAAAGATATATATATATATATACACACAGAGAACATGAAACAATGGGTGTTATAATACACACTATAATGAGAGTGATCAGTTAAGGTGAGCTATTACCAGCAGGAGAGAAAAAAACCCCACCTTTTGTAGTGATAATCAAGATGGGCCATTTCCAGCAGTTGACAACAACGTGTGAGGAACAGTGGGGGATGGGGGGTGGGAAATAAACATGGAGAAATAGTTTTACTTTGTGTAATGACACATCCACTCCCAGTCTTTATTCAAGCCTAATTTAATGGTGTCCAGTTTGCAAATTAATTCCAATTCAGCAGTCTCTCGTTGGAGTCTGTTTTTGAAGTTTTTTTGTTGTAATATTGAGACTTTTAGGTCCTGCTGGTAATAGCTCACCTTAACTGATCACTCTTGTTATAGTGTGTATGATAACACCCATTGTTTCATGTTCTCTGTGTATATATATATCTTCCTACTGTATTTTCCACTGCATGCATCCGATGAAGTAGGTTTTAGCCCACAAAAGCTTATGCTCAAATAAATTTGTTCGTCTCTAAGGAGCCACAAGTACTCCTGTTCTTTTTGCAGATACAGACTAACACGGCTGCTACTCTGAAACCTGTCATTTCAAAGGTATTACACTAGGGAACATTGTTTAATATGAAGAGTTTTTAAAAATTGCTCCTTGAAATTCAGACACAAGCTTGCTCCATGCAAGAGAACAGTTGTTAATGAGTATCATAGAATAAGAAGAAAATAAAATAAGGGTCATATTTTTCCCGTCTAACATGAATTTGTTATATAAACATCCAAAGGGATGTAAAGGGAGTATATCTATTCAAGCTTACTCTTAATGATAAAACACTTAATTTGCACAGCACAATTGTCAGAATTATGGACATAGTTACTTAAAGGGAAAACTGTCACATAATTTAGGCCTCCAGATTAGGTACAACCCATTATTAAAATAGAAATAACTTGTGATTTGTTTAATATTAATGAAAACAGTTTTTTTAAATGGATTTCCATAGTCCCCTGGAGTGTTTGCAACATAAATTTTGCAACAATGTGCTAAGGAAACTGAATGTAAGCAAAAGTGAAGTTGAACAGTCTTTTATCATTGGCAAAAATAAAGGAAGGTCAAAAAATTACAGCATACAAAAAAAGTCAAAAATAAGTTATTTCTGTAGAAGTATTTCATTTTTCATTAATGCTTAATTATTAAGACTGGTAGTGCCCAAACTATGATTAGTAATATGGGTTTTAGTTTTTTTAAAACATGGGATTAGGTTTTTATAAATTCACTATTTTATCTTGACAACTTTGCCTTATGTCCAGTATATTTGAGGATGTTGCTACCTGAAAAGTGGCATCAAGATATTTGCAGGAATGTTTCTTATTAATTATTATTATTTTAACAATTTAGACCTGGATCCACAAATATATTTTGTCTCCTAACCTCCACTGATTTCAATAGGATCTAGGCATTAGCTGTTATCTAGCAAATGTCATCCCTAGATCTCAAAGCATAGACTAGGGAGGAGGGTAAATATCACTATCTAGATTTTACAGCTGAGGAAGTGAGCCATGAGAAAGCAGAAGTAGCTTGTAGGATTTGAAAAATCATAGTAATTCAAACAATAATAACAATGTGTTTATACTCTCTTCCTTTCTCTTGGGGACCATCTGACTGTTGGATCCAGCCGTGCCATAGGATTCTCTCTATTTTTGTGAATTTTGGACAGCATTAATGTATCATTTTTGTATAAAGAGTCTGGGAAGTGGGACACTGCCCCCTTTTCTCTCTAGTTACTGGGAGAAAAGTGTGGATGTGTATTTTGAAAACCAGGATTAAATGAACTAACTAGTTAGAGATGAATATCTCATTCCTAATCCCCCAGAGTCATCCAGTCCCTGACAAACCATGGCTAGTATGGAGCCATTGACCTACCAGGGAAAGTCTCTGTATCCCAGTTTTCCATTCTCTTCTGTCATCCAGTCCATGCTAACCTGGATCTGGGTGCAGGGTAGCATTTTCAAAAGTGCCTTCAGCTAGGTCTACACTATAATCTTCCACTGGCATGGCTATCTTGGTCAGAGGTGAGATGAGATTTGATCCCTTACTGACACAGTTGTGCTGGCAAAAGCCCCTAATATAGATGCAATTATACCTCCAGAAGTATAGTTTGTTTTGTTTGACGGGGGGTGGGTGGGCGGGTGGGTGAGTGTCGAATAAGCTATGCCAGCAAAATCACAGCTCTGTTGGTATAAACTGCAGCCGTCCTCAGAGCACTTTGCTGGTATAGTATACTGGTACTACCAAAAAAACCACACTCTTAAATGGGAATGAGAGTGTCCATGGGGAATTGTAGTGCTATAACTATACCTTAGCTAAAAGCTGTATAACTTTCCATGTAGACAAGCCCTTGTCACTTAGGAACCTAAATCACATTGATTTTCAATGTGATTTAGGTGCTTAATACTTTTTGAAAAGTTTATATGGAAGTTTTGTATCTCACTCCCAATGCCCTAGAACCATCCAGTTTCCTCCCCCTACAACCTGGAACTAGCCCGGTTGCCCCTGACTTATGACCAGGTTGCCAGTGAAATGCTGATGCTTTTTGGCTCACTCCAACTATCACTGAAGTCAGTGTCAAGACTTGACGAGAGTGGAATCAGGCCCATATCCCATTCTCAAGAGCTACATGCTCTCCCAGCCCTCATTCTAAGTAAAGCTGGTGATTTAAAGTCTCTCTGCCATCCACCTATCCCTTATTTCAGTAAGACCTTATTGTCTGTGCAAACCCTTTAAAGCTTATTTTTTAAAAATTTAAAGAAATACCATGGAACTATTTTGAGGTGGGGGTACGGAGTGTGCAAAGAGAGACTGCACCCCTCTCTGGAGAGGTTTCCAGCTCTTCAGAAGGATACAGTGAAAGCTAAACTTTGGATGCTTGCATTTCCATTGAATTGCAAACAGTAGTTCTGTCAACCCCTCTGACGTGAACCTTCCCGAGTAGTAATAAAATAATTTCTTGTGGGACTTTCTCACCTCGTTCTCCGAGGTCCTGCAGTTTGGGATAGGATTGCATTTGAGGTTTGGCAAGGAGGCAACTGGGTGAGTCATGCATATGCCCCGACCATCCCAGTGATGGGAAAAACAGGCACACTTCTGTCAAGGCGATCAATAAACTGTTTCAGTTCTTCTGCCGTACGCCATGCTGGATGGCACAAGCAGGTCACTTGGCAGGAGGGGGCAACCGCCTTTTTGAAAAGGTGAAGATGAAATAAGTCTATTTGAAACAAGAAAGAAAAGAATCCTAGGCAGGAAAGAAAGAGAAATGATGTTGGAGGCTGACAGCCAGGGAGCATTCATCAGGACTTGACTTGCTGTGGATTCATTTGCAGAGTATATTGGGTGCTAATGAAAGGTTGACGGCCATGATGATTAGCCATGGAGCTGCTACAATGCAAAGGCCAAGATTCATCCCTGTGCCAGCCCAATGTGATATATGGTATATAAGTGGGAATATGAGCATCATTTTTACAGAGGCAAAAAGAGGTTAAGAACAAAGGCCTGCATTTTCAACATTTTCAACCCAGTCCTAGGGTCAGTGCAGAGACTGTGACTCTCCTATTCAGCAATTCAGTTCCCAGGACAAACTAAACTGAACCCCACTCTGCAATAGCCTTGATAGGCATGTCTACACTGTAGGTGGGAGTGAGCCTTCCAGCCCTGGTGGACAGACTTGTATTAGTGCGGCTTGTGTTAGCATGCTGAAAATAGCTGTGTGGATCCTGTGGAGGCTTGGGCTAGCGACCTGAGGGGTGAGACCCTCACGTGAGTCTTTGGGCTCTCTGATGAGATGGCTCACAAAGGGGTCATTAGTACACAGTGAGCTGTGGATGCCAGGCTGGATCTCTCCATTCCTGCTGGGTACTGAACAACCATCAGATGTAATGGCCTTATGAACCATAATGGCCCCAACATTACAGGTGCATTTATGTGCTAACTAATAACCGCGAGTGCAAATAAAAAGGATGCACACATATAAGTACCTTATTGAACCTGCAGTCCAGGTAGATAGACCTGGAAACGCACCCACAATAGCAAAGGCTAGGTTGAAGATCTCTTAAAAAATCAGATCCCAGCTCACTACCCCCAAATGGGACTGGACTCAAACGAGTGACTGAGAGGTGAAAAGTTCCACACTACACTGACGTGCTGCTAAGTCAACCAGTTACTCCCACCCACTCGCTGACACCTTTCCCCCTGCCATTTGCACTCTTTAATAACATTGCTCTTTCTTGCTCACAGTTTCCATGACCTGGAGCTGGTTTCTTATGTGCAGTTTGTGCCTGGATCTAATGGCCTTTTCTTCCACAATTAAAACCTTATAAATTAGTCCATTGTTTGTTTGCTTGTTCTTGTTTTCAAGTTTCAGATAAATATTTTGCATGGGGAGTTTTGCAACCCAGCTCTTTTAGAGTCACTTCAAGTCTCTGCCTGGACATGTTTTACACTCTCCGGAAATACAGCTGCTGGCTACAAGTCAGACTTGCTCCTTTGAAGGGTGCCTCTATTAGCAAAGTCAAGCCACTAACTGCCCCACAAATATTTTAGCCATGATTCAGAATGGTCCAGCTTCTAATTTATTGCATTTAACTCCACCAGTCAATCCCACCTCCTCTCTCCCTTCTTCTCCCCTCAATTATGAAAGTAATGGTGAAGGGTGAGTGGGGGAGTAAACTGAGTCCCAAAAAGGGATGCAGTGACATACTCCCCCCAAAAGCAAGAGGATAGCAGCAGGGGAGCAATTATGCCTCTCTGAGTCACAGTTTGTTCCTGCTGGGGCAGAGTATCTATGTGCTATTCTAAAGGCTCAATGTAGCCTTCATCAAGACAAAAATGTTCTTTAGTTGCTCTTTTTATGTCCACTTTAAAGTGTCCAAGCAAAATATCCCTTTCGCCTTTTATTACACAGGGTGAGGAGACATCTGTGTAAAGCAAGCTGGATTCCAGAGTTATTAAAGACACACTGTCAAGTCTTTATGTAGATTAAAAAAAAAAAAAAACTTGTACAAAACCTAAGAACAATAGATTCCATTATATTTTTTTTTAAATTCAGAGGAAATGGTTAAAAATGCCACACCCACGAATTCCCCCACCAGGTGTACTCCCCAAACTTTGCAGCCCCATGTTAGTGCATGAGAACCTGAAAGTGAATTAAATTGGCTATAAATCAACGGAAAGCCCATTTCAGTGTCTCAGCTAAGTGCAAGAAGCGAGCAAACAGCAGACACAGGGAAAAGGAAATCTGATGTTTACAATTCTTTAAGGGCCAGAGTCTGCTAACCCTTACCTATACTACTTTACTCTGCAAATAGACCCATTGATTTCAAATGGGTGAAAAGAGAAGAATCAGGCCTGTGGGTCTGGACTAGTCGTACCAATGTAAGTAAAGCTGTGATTTGATATCATTTTAGTTAAAAACACTAACAACTTTGTATGTGGATACTCAGATTGATTTAAACTTGGCTTATAACAGTTGCATTGGTAAATTTATCAGCATAATCTAAACGGATATAGATCCCATTTATTGCTACATACTAGAAATCTTTAAGAAAATGAGATTTCCAGCTTGATTTGGGAAAACTGAAGCGATTTACATAAAATTTATTATAACTTCCAAATTTCCGGGTATTTGTTCAGGGGTTCAGCTTTCATTAGGAATGAGCTGCTTTCTAGGACAGCTAATTTGCATTGTTATTTTTTAATGGCAGATGGTGAGATGTGTTGAATTGGAATGTCAAAAGCTGAGCAGTTTTAATTAGGAGGAAGGTCTTGGCTTAGGGTGAATAGCAGTGAACAGGGACAGGCAAAATCAGATAATTATACCTTTGTAATCAATTTGCTTAGGAATCTGCATAAAATATAGTTCACAGACAATCTATACATATATCTATATCTCTGTAGAAGAAAGAGGTATAGTTATGTGTTTAGTGGACCCAATATGGTCCAGTTGTTTGTCTGCTGTTCTGAAGTTAGGAGACTTGAGTTTAATTCTTGGCTACTGTTTTTGCTCTGGGACCATGGGAAAAGTCATATCACCTCCTCAGTTGCCCATTTGTAAAATGGGGGTAATGATACGTATCTTTGTAAAGCTCTTTAAGACCTATGGATGAAAAGTGCTATATAAGAATTAAGTATTATTATGATTTTAACGAAAGCATATATTACTGGACTGGAAAATTACCCAATAAACCACCACCTCACCAAATGCCAGGCGTTGCTTTTTTGTTGTAGATGGGAAGAAGGTAGGCAACAATCAGGCATGGAATGCAAACTGACTTTCGACTTTAACTATGGAGTCTGAACTGTGGTGAGATTTCCAGGAGTTTGTGTGTCTGGAGCAAGGAATGCGCTATGGAATTATACCAGGGATGAATTTTGCTTACAGCGATTTAGCTCTCCAGCTAAATACAAAAATCAAGAAGCTGTAGGTGGTCCCTTTTTGTTGGGCTAACTATTAGTAAGAAGAAAGGCAAGCTTCTGAGACTCAGGCTTCATCAGGCCATGGAGAATTGAGTGAGGCAGAACTACCACTGAATCCTGTAGAGAGTTAACTCAGACCTCATAATTAAATTATGAGACACACTGAATCAAAAAGGAACTGTGTGAAAAGGAAGCCACATAACATGGATGGGACTTCCGCTCCTTAATAGCAATGTCTGGGTTGTTGCAATAACAAAGCAATTCTATCACTCAGAATAAAAGGGAAAGAATATTCTGTGGCCAAAAAGGAAAAAAGAGGGTCTCATTATGTTTCTTTCACATCTCATCTCTCCAGTCTGCTCTCTCACTTCTTATTATCAGGCTCCACGAAAACAGCCATCAGGTCTGTCAACTGGTTAAGAGACACGCTGACAGCATCATGAGCTCATTAGATTTCAATTTGTAGGGTTTAGACAGTATGGTGGAAGAAGGGAGATGGGATCTGTAGAGTTACTGTATTAGTCTGCAGTCACTATCCAAGGTATTTCAAGCTGTGGTTTCTTAAAAGGGAACTGTCAGGATAGATTAAATCTCACAGTGTTGCAGGGAGAGGTAATTAAAAATGATTTAAAAATCCTTATCTAATCAGAAATGTTTTCATGAAATGAAATTAAAAAAAAAAAAAATCAATGGAAAAAACAGTTTTCTCCTGCAATGAAAGGAGCACTGTGCTAGTGAAGTGAAACTAAGAAATAAACTTGACTAGAAGCCAGAAGTGAAATTGACCTCTCCATTTGGACTCCCCATTCTCCAAGCTGCATGAATAGCAAAATAATACACAAAATGGCAGGAATATTAAACAGTCCAGCAGATATTTTGAATTCTTTTTGAATAATTAATCTAAATTGGAGATGAGGAAGTAAACAAGGACTGGGATTTTTAAAAAGAGCTTTAAAGTGAAAACGTCCCTTCAAATTGGGTTTTTCCCCCTCTGAATGCAGAAGCAGGGAAGACTAACAGAGAACGGAAGGAATAGATTTCCTTAATTATGGGCTGGGCACCTCTTTGGCTGGCGATACAAATCTGCCTCTTTGTGTTTTAACCACCCAAACTCAATTTACATTTTGGCAGGATCAGACATGTTACAACGTGCGTTGGCATTTGCCATGTTGCAGGCCTGGGACAACCTCATGCCCTGTATTATCTGACTATTAACTGAATAATAATTAGTGAACTGGGTAATTCTCTGCATTTTATGCATTATTTCTCCCCCACTTTATGTTCCATTTTCAGAATACATGGTGATCAATGAAAACTGTCCTGGAGCTGAATGGAATATCATGTGCCGGGAGTGCTGTGAATATGACCAGATCCAGTGTGTCTGCCCGGGCGGGAAAGAAAAAGTGGGTTATACCATTCCCTGTTGCAGGAATGAGGAAAATGAGTGTGACTCCTGTTTAATCCATCCAGGTGTGTTGGTTTGTAACACTGTCCCTTGTACCTCTTGTGCTCTCATGCAGGGGGGTTGTTGAAGTGCCAGCATGTGTAGCCAGTCATTGTGCACAGAGCCAAATGGGGCACGCAGCCCATTTTGGCTGCCTGACTTCATGGATTGCTTTTAGTCTCTTCAGGGATCCAAGCGGCTCCTGTACCAGTGTGAGCTAATGGGTTCAGCATATGGCCTCATGTAGCACCATTGCTGGTCACACTGTGGGCTGAAAGTTTCCAGGGTTCTCTGTGCAAGCCTGGAAGCTCTCCAAAAGGTAAAGTCATAACTTGCTTCACACAGATCATTTCTGGATGGGGATTTTATTTCCTCAGCCTCTGGATCTGGTTTGTACATTGCATTATTAAATGAGAGGGGGAAAGAGGCTGGGGAGTTCAGATTCTTCAGAAAGCAATGGGAAAGCAAAGTTAAAAGTAGAAAGAGGGAGAACCAGCTTAGAACAAATTAGATTTACTTACAACCAGGGATGGAGCCATGCTGAATTGACATCCAAACTCACACTGCCCTAAAGGGTGTGTAGAGCAGGGGAGATGGGATGTAGACATACAGGGCAGCTACCAAGATCAGATCCAGATTCGAGAGTTTGAACTTGCCAAAGTGAGGGATAGATGAGATCCACAATAGTCAGGACCACAAAGATCACAAGCTTCTTTTGGATTGTGAAAAGCAAACAAACAGATTCCTCCCCCGCTCCCTTCCTCCCTCTCCTTTCCCTTCCTCCAATACCAACTGTCTAGATGTCATTCAACAAAGTGACTCTGCTTTCAGGCTGCACCATTTTTGAGAACTGTAAGTCCTGCCACAACGGCTCCTGGGGTGGAACACTAGATGACTTCTACATCAAAGGGATCTACTGTGCGGAGTGCAGAGCTGGCTGGTATGGAGGGGACTGCATGAGTAAGTGCTCTCAGTGAGATACCCTACAACTGGGCAGGCTGGCGCTGGGGATATAGTGGAAGGGGTGACTTAATCGGATCATATTGCCATGCTATACCAAACCAGTGGTCCAGTTAGTCCAGCATCCTGACTCTGAGAATGGTCTGTACCAGATGCTTCAGAGGAGGGTGTAAGAAATCCTGCTGGGAGCGGTTATGTAATAATATGCAGTGCTCAGAGGGATAACTAACTGCTTGCCCTCATCAGTGAGATGTGGGCTTAGGCCCTGAAGCATGAGTGTTTATAAGCCTTCCAATCTCCTGATGTCGTTTTTTAATCGTTAACTATTGTAACTCTGGATGTTCTTGTTATCCATGTTATTTCTTTGGATTAGACAAAAATAAAAAGGGTGCCTAACCAAACCCTACAGAGACTCTTGAGGAAGCATGAAGATTTACATGAACAATTATATTAAATAGCAGCTTATCCCACAGACAGCAAAACTCAGGCTCCAACAAAGCACAAAACTCTCCTCACACAGATATAACCACCTTCCACAGCAGAAATGCAGTGCCTTGTAACTTACTCTGATGGTCAAAAGTCTGGGGCTATTTCAGACAATGGTGGGGCTATTTCAGGTCTTGTTCCAGAGTATATAAAATAATGGAAAATTTTTTTGTTTGAGTCCTGCTGAGCTCTTGGCCTCAGTGTTCTCTTCTGCTAGGGAGTTCCAAAGGCTAATGATATAAAAAGGTATTTCCTTTTCTCAGTTTTAAATCTGCTGCCTTTCATTTTCATTGCCTATCTCCTTGCCCTTGTATTATGAAAAAGGATGAATAGCAGGCCCTCATCTACTTTCTCGGTTCTAGTCATTATTTTGTGCATATTTATCATGTCTCCTCTTATTCATAGCTTCCTAGGCCAGAAGGGACCATTGTGATAATCTAGTCTGACACCTGCGTAACACAGGCCATAGACTTTCAGTAGATAAAAATAAAAATTCATGGTGTAAGTATCAAGTTTTAAATACTTAAACTGTCTAGATCAGCAAGTTCTAACCTGAGCAGAGTCCATTCAGGCCTCCATTCCTCTGAGACTGATACGCTAAATTTCTCACAGTTTGCAGCGTGGGTTTTTTCTGTCAACATTTCAAAAACCAGTGACTGTTCTGCTCTGTGTTGATACTAAAGATCCCATCTCACTTTCCATAAGAGTAGAAATAGGAAAGAACCACTGGGTCAATCAAGTCCTTCCTCCTTCTGCCAGCACAGGGTATAGCTACACTTTGAGCTGGGGGCATAATTCCTAGCTTGAGGAGACATACTTGTGCTAGCTCTGATCAAGCCGTCATGCTAAAAATAAAGTGTAGCCATTGTGGCTCAAGCAGCAGGAGGGACTAGCCACCCTGAGCATGGGATGTGTTCCTTGGACTAAAATTTGGTGGGTCAAGGCATGCATGCAATGCCACCCAATCCACCAGCCAGCCCATACCATATGACAAGGCATCGAATCAAAGAGCATTACGGCCCTTGTGTTCACATCTGGAATATTGCATTCATTCTGGGCACCTCGCTAGCAGAAGGGTGTCAATCGACTGAGGGGATACAAAGAAGAGAAACAAACGTGACCTGTCTTCCCGGTGCTGTGTCTAAACGCTGGAGTGCACTCTTCTAGTGAGCACACTCCTTTTCCCAGCACCATGAATGGCTGCTTATCCATGTTCTGCACATTTACATGGATTAGCCTTGAACGAGGATCATCAGTGTGGTGAACAGTTTTGCTAAGTGAGCCAAAAAAGCGGGGCCTTTGTGGCTGAACTCGCAGAAACCGCCATTCTAAGGTTTCTCAGCTGAAATTCACTGCTCACATCTGAATGTTTCTTTTCAGCTAGGAGAGTCAACCCTCTGTATGTGGGACACATCATTTTTTCCCATATGATCTTAATTTTATTCTAGTATTGAACATTTAAAATTCACAGGCAGCTGGGGTGCTATACACACCTCAAGCATGATGCTTTAGAGTTTGCATTCTGGAGTTAAAAGACCCTATAGTTACTTAAAACCAGAACAATTTCCATTGGTCAGAGGACAAAAAGCAATGTCTTCAAAAGGAATTGCAGCCTACCCTATGAGAGTGTGGTCCTATGTTTCCCTCTAGTGGTGGTCCAAATATGACGTTTATGAGTGCTTCTGCTTCTCGCTAGAGGAGTTAATCTTTTAGTTTAACCGACAGAATCTCTTGATTTTAGATGAAAAGGTTCCAGGGTCAAATCTTACTGATGGCCTGAGCAGAATCAGTTCCCTAATCACTGTCTGAAAAATATTGAGAGTGGATTGCTATATGAACTTTTTTGTAATTGGCAAAAAATAAAATAAAAATTCTAAAGCTACATTTTTTGGTCCATCACTTCAGTTTGTAGTCTGTGATTTCCCATTAGAGTTGAGCAAATAATCACTTATAGAATCATTTACTTGTTTAATAGACTTTTCTCTCTTTTTCTGGTGGTGGAATGGCTGGGAGCCAATCTCAGATTACTCATTATTTGATATTTTTTGGAAATTGCCTTGCTGTTTGACACTTAAATGGTGGAATTATGAGCTTTGTTACGTAGTTGTGGTTGGTCATGCAAGTCACATGTAGATTTCCCGGCTGGATAAGTGTAACACTTGTAATCAGGTTTCAGGTGCAAACACTCCAAGTAATCAGGTTTCTGTGTGCAAACTTTACACGTGGTGTGACCAGATATTTGTGTGAGTTATCGCTATTTTTTGTTTTTAAATACTTGGGAAGTGCTCAGAGACTGTAAGATAACAGAGGCCGTCTAACTGACCAACTAGAGAACGTGTAGCTCTCTGACTATTCAGAGACAGCAAACAGAGGAGGGAATAAGCACAAGCAAAGCAGAATCAATGTTGTCCTCCTAAATCTGAAGACATCTTGACACTACAGCTTTGAGAGGCATGAAATGCCTCATTCATCTCAATAAGTTGTTGACTCTGAAGCTTAAAGATGACACATACTGCAGTGGTGGGTGTCTGTACAAAACCCTCAGATAGGCAGAAATGACAACATTTGGAGTGGTTTCACTGCTGATCACCTTAGCAGAAATATTCAGCTCAAGTGCTCATCCTATAGTTCTAAACTACCTTCCATGCCTGCCCAGGTACCAACCAGCCAACTGTCTCCAATGCAGCTGTGCCCAGGCAAGTTCTGCAGTGCAGATCTGCATTGTGAATAAAAAAATCTGAAGCACATTAAGCCTGACAATGGGGATATCAACATCAAATCAAATTCAGGAGCAAAAGAAGTAACACAGGGCTGTCCATCTTGAGTGTATTGTTCCTTTTCATATTTAATGCAGTAAAAACTTTCCATGTTTAAATGGAAATGAAGCTACTATTGCATTTCCCATCTGTAATACCAGAACGTCAGAGACTAGACCAGGGGTTCTCAAACTGTAGGGTCATGACCCCCCAGGGGGTCGCGAGCTGTCAGCCTCCATCCCAAACCTTGTTTCACCTCCAGCATTTATAATAGTGTTAAATATTAAAAAAGTGTTTTTAATTTATAAGGGGGCATCACACTCAGAGGCTTCTTCTGTGAAAGGAGTCACCAGTATAAAAGTTTGAGAACCACTGGTCTAGGGTTCTTCACTATGGAGTAAAGGTCCATTTTTCTGCAGAGTACTTGGGACCTGTGCATACAGAATGTGAATACATGTGGATGAGAGAGATTAAAGGGAGAGAGATGCACCCTTTTCTGTGGTGTAAAATACACTGCAGTACCTCAATCCACTCACCAGATGGAGTCCAGAAGCTCTTAAATGGCTCCTTTTGATGTGTAAAGACAGCAGACATTGCAATGGGTTATAAGCTCAATGAGGCAAACTGATTTTTGTTTTCCCTGTGTCATAGTTTTCTGGGTGAGAAGTCACAATATTAAGTAAGAATAAGAGAAATGAAGACAAAATTCACTTCAAATGGTGCATAAGGGTACACAGCTGCACTTCAGCCACTGGGGCCTGCATTTTAACACTGGGCTGTTTTGATGAGGATTTAGACCAGTGGTTTTCGTACCTTTGTACTGGTGACCCCTTTCACATAGCAAGCCTCTGAGTGCGACCCCCCCACACATCAATTAAAACACTTTTTGACATATTTAACACCATTATAAATGCTGGAGGCAAAGCAGGGTTTGGGGTGGAGGCTGACAGCTCGTGACCCCCATGTAATAACTGCATGACCCCCTGAGGGGTCCCAATCCCCGGTTTGAGAACCGCTGATTTAAGAAGTCTTTATTTGGGGAAGATAAAGGAGAAAGATATGAATTTTTCTCTGGACACTGATCCTTAAATATTCTTGAGAAGGCGAGTGCACACGTACACACACACACTCCCATTACAGTAAAAATATTACTGATGAGATGGCTGATTGCTTAAATATGTAGGGCTAAATTAAGCCCATCACTGTGCAGTGTGCCAAAGTGGGGAGAGAACAATTTTGGGTCATTATTCACTTAGACTTAATGGTGGTGATCAAGAAGTGAAGGCCTCTGACTCTACCATTATTAGTCCTCCTGAGCCACCCAGGTTCTATGTCTCTCTCTCTCTCTCTCGTTCCCTCCACCCCCCAGCAAATTTCTGAATGCCAGTGGATGTAACATTTCTATCACTGTTGCTTTGTCTCCTGTCTTGGCTCCTGATGGAACCCCACAGTGATGCTGGGAAACCCAAACAACAGGTGCGGAACTGTGACCAGATGTCTCCTCCCCCAGTATGAACTCTCATAATGGGATAGAACTCAAAGGGCTCGAATTGTTTTTTCTTTCAGTTCCAGGCCTCAGAGAAGAATCTTTATGTGCCGCTGAAAGCAGCTTTTTTTTCCAGACAGGAAAGGAATCCTGATGCTGACACTTTTCCAAAGTGGATTATTTTTTTCTGAAAGAAGCCGGATTTGCCAGCATTAGTGGCTGGGGTACAAATTACGCTTGAGAATTTTCCAGGTCTCCACAGCTTTAGAAGGGGAAGAAAAAAGATCCCATTTGATCAGAAGGTGATAGAGCTGTTGTTCGCCTGCTGTTTGTCTGGGGGAGGCAGCACAATGTCTGCTAGATGAGCTGGAGAAAGCAGGGTGAAGATCTGATCTGATCTCGGATGTGCTTCACGCAGAGAAGCAAATCTGAGAATATTTGTTTTGAGGAAGTCTCTGAATGGCTCCTCTTTAGCCTTCAGACCGCCTGCTTTGTTGGCCAAACCTACTTCCTTGGCGTGGATGTTCAGAAGTTGAGGCTGTACTGATCCAAACAGAAAAGTGCATTTAGTATGCCCTGCACATAAGCATTCTCTTGCACCAGTTCTTTTGCTTCCTTTTGTGAAAGGCAGGAGTGCAAAGGAAGCTCAAAAACCCCTGGTTACAAAAGGGAAGATTTCTTTGAGGTGATCCAAGAACCATGTCATGCCATCTGAAGATTTCCCACCGCTTTGTCTCAGGTTGTTTTTGAAGCAGGAGCCAGTAACAGCGCAAGGTCCCTCTCCTTGCTGTGGGAAGGCACATTATCATGTGCGATTCTGGCATCCTAGCTGCATCTTAATGGGCCTACAGAAGTGTAGTAATTAATTTTCATCTTTTACATGAGGAACCAACTAAGCCCCAGTGTAGGATGAAACTCTTGTGCTGAACTCCTCGGAGCTGGATTGCTGTTTCATCAGGTTCCATTTAACTGAGGGTAGCTGAGGGTAAACTGACAAAAGGTGTTTTATTAGACAGACAATTCTTAGCAGGAAACAGGAGCAACTGACCTTCAGTTTTCCCATGTCTCTCACCGTAGTTCAGACACATAAGGCCTGATTTTTAGAGGCTGACTTCAGTGGAAGCTATGGATGCTCAGCACTTGTGAAAATCAGGTCACTTCCATACTTGCGTGTCCTCCAAAGGGAAGTATGGCTTATGGCTAATGCCACTTACAGTTACAGCCCCGTCAGTCAAGAAGGGAGTGCACTGAGCAGTTCAGGGTCCCTTTTTGGGAATGGATCAAACTTATTCATTCTCAGTCAAGGAGTAGCGAATGGGGTAAGGAGTGAATGGACTAAAGAGGCTGAAAAGCTTCTGGGAAGTCTCTTGGCCCCTTCTCCATAGCATAACTACAGTCTGTTGGCCTTTCCCAACAGTTCTCTCTCCTGCGCTTGGTCTGCACCCTACCCATAATCCCCCAATGCAGACATGTTATTACTCACAATGCAATTTCTAGAACAGAAGATGCAGTCAGAATCATCCAGCAGTGTACTAACAGAATGCTTAATGAAAATCCTGATAAGCTGTAGGACTCCATTAGGAAAGGTGTAGCCAAGAAATTAAGTATCAAAAGATGTGATCTGCATGGTATCTAATGACATAACTTTGCACCTTCACTTAAGTAATGTTTATAAAGTCCTTTAGGATGATCCTTGACAAGGATTCTCTCATTGAGATAGGCATTATTATTCCTATTCTACAAATGGGGAAACTGAGGTATAGTGCAGTTAAGTGACATGCTCAAGGTGTTTGGTGGCAGAGCTGAAAATAGAACCCAGGATTCCTGATTCCCAGTCCTCTGCGTTAAAAGTGTTCCTTTAACTCCAGGCTGTGGGGAAGAGGAGCAGATCAAGTATGGATTATTGAGATTTAGGTCCAGGATTGGGAAGGGATCCAGTGGTGCTCCAGAGGCAGCAGTCCCTCTCAAAACTTTCCCGTATCCCATCTACTTTGCCCCAGCTGTGCAGGCTCGCTCTGACTAGTTCCTGAGTGGGAGACTACAAAGGTTAAATGTTTCCCTCTTAGCCACATCCACATGTCGGCATGTGAAAAAAAGAGGACAAAGGGGTCAAGGACTGAGGGGAGGAGTCTTTCTAAGGAGGGGTGGGAAGGAACTGGGATTAGGGGAGCCCCACACTTTATGGTAGGACTTGGGGATGCCAAATATTGGTGAGTCCAGACCTTAGCTATGATTAATCTGGTGCTGATGGGGAGAGGTGATACTATATAAGCTTAAAGGAAGGGTGTTGACTTTCTAGATAATGCTGAAACAATATAGTAGCATAATAATACTAATGATATAGTAGGGCATTTTAGTCCTTCAGGAAGTTGCCTCAGATGTTAGTATGTCAAGCTTCTCTATTCTGGCCTCTTCTCCCTGAGCTGCTGAATGAAGGTCTCTAATGGACTTGCTGTTTTTACTTTTCCTCTTCAGGATGCGGGCAGGTTCTTCGGGCTTCCAAAGGTCAGATTTTGCTGGAGAGCTACCCACTGAATGCACACTGTGAATGGACCATTCATGTTAAACCTGGGTTTATCATCGAATTAAGGTAAGTGGGAGGTGAATTTCAGCAAATTCTGTCTTCTGTATGAAGCAAGGTGGCATGTGTATCAGATGGGAATCATATTTTGATCTCCAGGTGGGTCAGACTCTGGTGGCTCTATGGCAAAGAAAGTGCTGCCCCCATCTTAGGAAGGTACCTCATATTTGGCACCTGGCCCAGCAGGAGATCTGGGAATGCTGCACTATTGGCCATATTCTGCCTTCAGTTCCTGCTTGGAACACTCGCTGATACCAATGGACATTTTTAGAGATATCCAGAGCAATATATATCCCTAAGTGCCATTATGGTCAGAGCATCCCATGGTCCAACAGGAAAGCACCAGGCTAGCGTAGAATGGATTCACTGAAGACAAAACTCAGGTGTGTTTTGGGGCAGGGAGAAACTGGCTCAGGTTACTCTGAATCTGTGTGAAAACAATTCACAGTTAGTTAACTGGTGAGGCTCTGAAGCTCATGCTCATTAATGTACCATTCCCCCGGCCCCGTAGACTAGCAGAAATTAGAGAGGGAAAATCCCTCAGATGGAGATGGAAAATGCCTCACATGAGGGGGTGCCGACCACTTGTTGTAGACTTTAACAGATCTCATAGTCAGGAAGTATTTCCTGATATTCAACCTAAATTTTCCCTTTCTAAATATCATATAATTACTTCAAGTGACGTCCTCTTGAACTACCCTAAATAATTCCTTTCTATCCTCGATGCCTATAAGCTTCCTATATCTGTAGTTGTTCAGTCAATCTACGTATCTAGCCCTTTTAATCTTCCCCGATGGCTCAATCTCCTCAGCCCTTCATCAGGGTTACTTTTCCAGTGCTGGAGAGCCTTCACTTGGTGCAATTAATTTTGTTTTTGAATGTGTGTGGCAAAGAGCTCACACATACAGCAGGAAGCTTGGCAGGGGATCAGATTCAGCCCCCACCAGCAACTACAATAAGAACCTGAGTTAAAGGCTTCACATCAATCTTTCACCAGCTTTGGAGAACAGGCAAAGAAGCAATATTCGGTGCACAAACACATTTCTAACCAACAGATTTAAAGATCTGATTTAATATTAACTCAGAGGAAGGAAAATCACTCAAGGAGAAAATAAATTTGGGGGTTCCTTTGACATTAACACCAGTCCCTTTATCATGCTCACTATTGTGTAGTTATAAGCAACAATAATTACAAAACTAACAGTGGTGAAACCTCCTCAGAGCAAGTGCAAGATTCTGTAGGTACCTTCAGGAGTGGCTAGATAAAGCAGTGCCTATAACATGGTACAGGGAGTTTGGTGTTCAAACAACTGATGCTGCTCTGTGTTACTCTTAATGGGAATGAGACACATTTCCTTTGCTTTTACAAGTGCATTGTTGGATTGGGCTGTAGCTCACTCTGTGCAAAAAGCAACAAGAGTATGAATGATATTGCTTTACATTTATGTATGAGGCGCTTTCATTCCTAAGGATGCCAAAGTGCTTCACAAACGGCGGGCTTGACCCTGCTTTCAGTCACATCAGTGGGGGCAGGATTGGGTCCTATGTTTTACAGCATCAGTGAAATGCAGCTATCTCTGGGGTGAGAGGATGGCAGCCAACTGGCACAGATCAGCAATGCACAAGAAAAAAAGGAGAAGAATATTAGGAAAAACCTCTACACTTGCCAATAGTGCAACGGGATCTTTAATTGCCAGGCTGAGTAGACAGGGTATTTATTTTTAAGGTGTCATCCACAAGAGCACTGTAGAACCCTGCTAGGAATTACACCTGCAGCTGTAGGCCACTCTGTCCCCTCCCTTTCCAGGGGGAAGAGTGATGGTTCTGTGCCTGGGAATTTGTGTTACCACTCCAGCACTGTGAAATTGTTATCACTACTGCTGCCACAGGGCGCAAGGTATCTGACTTGAATGGAAACATGGTGTTACCCTTGTGAGAGCTTCCTTCTAGCTGATTTGATCATCCTTCCATTGTGGCCATTCCCCACACAGTTCAGCAAATTCAGTACTAACCCTCTACCTCCCTTGACACAGGGTCCTACTGTTAGGGTGAATGTGTCCAGAAGCAGCGTCTGATGAGGGAGCTCCCAGTGTTGGGTTTAGGAGACTCAGGAGTTTAAACTCCACCAAATCCTTCCATGCTGGCCCTGCTGCCTATGCCTGGTTCTTTAGGCTTACTCCACTTCCACATAAACAAGCAGATTCCCTCTGCCACTCTTACTCTCAGCTCCCAACGGTAATTGTTAGCAAACGGTTTGCCAAGTCAGCATGATTCCTGACAATAGCATTCCATGCTTCCTGGTCTCTACATAGCCCCAACAAACCCTGCGTGATTGCCACAGAGCAATGCTAGGGATCCCATCTGTGTGAAGCAGAAAGAAAACAAGTCACCCCTAGTCACCAGCAGAAGCCAGCCAGCCAGGTCCGGTTTCTGTTCCTTTCTTCAGGGCTCTTTTTATTATCTTCCCAAACAAAGCAAGAAAAGTATACCAAAAAAACCAAACCAAACACAAAACCCCCAAAACACCACACTGATAACAGTCTGGTTAGAAGTTTGGACGGGGATCTACCAGCTAGTCCTATTTAGCAGCAAATATCCTTCCCCTGCATTGCTAAGTTCTCCTTTATATTTCAGCTGAGAGTGTGGGCTAGTCAGGAGTGCTGATCAGCTGTTTCCCAGCACCTGTCTGTGGGGCTGCTTCTCTGGCCTAGGGTCAGCTGCTCCCTCTCTCTCTTCTCTTCTCCCCCCAGCCAGGGCTTTCAAAGGGCAGACTGCCCTGTTGCAGAGGCTTTTATAAACTCTCTTTATCTCACAGAACTGAAAATAAATCATCTCCTGACTTAAGATGTGCTATGCTGTTCTAGGGGATTTGGCTGACCAGACGTGCTTTGATAAATGGTGCCCAGGTTGCTGTCGTAGTTTGTGTGTGCATTTTCTAGCCTCATTTTTCTTTAATTTGTGATTGATCATGCTCCCTCAGCCCATGTCACATCAGGGGATGAGATCAGTTATGAGCTGCCAAAACCTTAACAATGGGTTCCCTCCTCATCCCATGAGGGCGTTGTTGCCCACCCCCGCCCCCACGGGACTTCTACCCCATCCAACCCCCCCTGCGTTCCTTGATTCCCCCCCCCAGCCCCATCCACCCCCCTTCCCTGTCCCCAGACTGCCCCCAGAACCGGGCAGAAGGGGCTCATGGGCCACCGTAGTGGGTGCCCACCCCACCCCTAAGAGCCAGAGGCACCTGCCGGGGGGGTGAGGTGGGGAGTCCTGGAGGTGCTTACCTGGGGCAGCTCCAAGGAAGCATCTGGCAGGTCCCTCTGGCTCCTAGGGGAAGGAGAGCATAGCTGGGGGGGAGCAGAGGGAGCGGCTGCTCCCCCACTGATCATATCAAAAGTGGCGCCTTAGGCACCGACTCCCTGTGGGGCTGGAGCACCCATGGGGAAAATTTGGTGGGTGCAGAGCACCCACTAGCAGCTCCCTGCCCCAGCTCACCTCACTTCTGCTCTGCTCCTCCTCCTCCCCTGAATGCACCACCCCGCTCTGTTTCTCCGCCCCCCCGGCTTCCCGTGAATCAGCTGTTTGGTGGGAAGCCGGGGAGGGCTGAGAAGCAGGCGGCGGCCTCCCGCTCAGGCCGAGGGTGGCGGAGGTGAGCTGGGGCGGGGAACGGTTCCCTGGCGTGCCCCCCTTCCCCCGGGTTACCTGCTGCGGCGCAGTCAGCCCTCCTCGCGCCCCCCCACCCCAGCTCACCTCCACCTCCCTGGGCCTGAGCAGGAAGCTATGACCGGCTTCTCAGCCTGCCTCAGCTTCCCGCGCGAACAGCTGATTTGCAGGAAGCCTGGGGTGGGGGGCAGAGAAGCAGAGTGGGGCGGCGCGTTCAGGGGAGGAGGTGGAGGTGAGTTGGGGCTGGGGCTGGGGCTGGGCCGGGGGTGGAGCAGGGCAAATTTTCCCCTTGGGTGCTCCAGGGCTGCAGCACCCATGGAGTCTGTGCCTAAGGCGCTACTTTTGGCCGGTTAAACTTAGAAGCCCTTTTAGAACCGGTTGTCCCTCGTGGAACAACTGGTTCTAAAAGGGCTTCTAAATTTAACAACTGGTTCTAGCGAACTGGTGGGAACCAGCTCCAGCTCACCACTGGATGAGATAAAGCACTCTAGGAAACGCACAACTCACAATCATTTTCTTTAATGCTGTGACAGAGCTGTATCTTGGAATTGTTCTTTTCCTTTGGCAAGAAGCTTTCCTTGCAGAGGTGTATTCTCAATGCACTCACTAATATCACCTCATAACAGTACTTTATGCTCCTTTTTGGTCTGAGGATCTCCAAGCATTTCATTAACGTTATGGAATTTGGTGTTATAATATCCAGGGCAGTTAGGAAAATAGCCACAATTTTACAGGTGAGAAAATTGACGTTAAATCACTTGCCCATAACTGTGCTTCAGCCAACAACAGACTCCAAGATTTCAAAAGTGTTCATTTGACTCCACTGGGAGCAGAGTTAGGACAATGTTGAGGACTTCTGAAAATCCTGTGCCAGGTCTCTCAGCTCCCATCCCTGCGCCTTAGCCATGAGGCCTTGTGCATTTCCTAGCTACTTCACTCCTACACTCAAACAATGCAGATCAGAAGCCAGTAATCCTTCCCATACCACTAGCTTGTTCATATTTTTTGTCAGCAAAGATTTTTTTTGAAGTGGACCAACTACTGAGACCATTGTGCACGATTTATCTGTCACTTTGTGGCTCCAATGCAGAACTTTGCCTAAGACTCCTTGATATTAATTACTCTACTGCATTTTCAGTAACATGGTTTCTACAGACCTAGGTTCTCTCTACATATATGAAATACTAAACAAGTAGGTATTGAGCCCAGATCTACCCTTGGTTAGAGGTGTCTCCCAGAAATGGGTCTTAGGACCCTGATCCTGCCAACACTTATGCATATGCTTAACTTTATAAGCACATGAGTAGTATAGTAGTGCCAATGGGAAACTGATGCAAGTGAAGTTAAGAATGTGTGTCAGGATTTGTAGGTAGGGGCCCTAAACTCTATCCTGTTTTCACCTGGCTTCAGACGTGTGACAAGCATGAACAGGTTAATTTGTATGAAATTATTGCTTCTGTAAGAGCAATCCTGGGGGTTGATCAGCCAAAGAGAGCTTGTTTCGATGATGTCATGCTGGTAACTTGATATCTCATGGGTAGGTAATAGGATGTCAGACAAACCTGGAATTTGGACTCACCAACTTGCTCATGAAGTTTAAGTGAAACTGACGTGACTTAATCTCTGATGTGTATTGAAAGCAGATGCCATTTTTTTCTAATCCACCTTCCAACAGACCCTTACAAAAACTCTGGGCCATATCTTCCTCTGGTGTAACTTGGTACAGCTCCATTCAACTGCTCATTCAATGGAGCTATGCAGATTTACACCAGCTGAGGTTCAGCTGTTACTCCAAACACAAAAATAAGTACTGAACGAAGACACGTGAGCGTGTATTAATGTTAGTCTGATGGGAGGGGATAGACGAACATCAGCCATTTCACATCACATGGGATTCCTTACGCTCTGAAGGCACTGAGTCCCCAGAAGAGGACAGTCAGGGGAAATCAACTGTAGGAGCATGCTGAACAACCAAACTGGTTGTGCGTTTTCCCCTTCTCTTCAGTTAGAAAATGTTAGATTGCCAGACAATTCAGCCTACCTTTGAAGAGGAAACATGATAGACTCAGTCTGATCCATTATATCCCTTAAATAAACACGGTCTACAGAGTTGAGAGTTTTCAGGAAGACTGGGAAGATTAAAAGTTACATTTTTAAAATATTCTGCTGAGTGGTTAGTGGTGTGGTGCTCTCTCAGGCACAGAGCTTTGAATCCTTAGAGCACAGCACCCTGGGTAAATGCTTATTCTTCAAAGGCTCTTTTTTATTAGCTCTCTTTGTCTGGTTTTCATTCATATTCAGTTTGAATATTTTGGCTCTGTGCTTTGCTAGCAGCAGCATGTTATACTGTTCACTAATGACAGCCTTGCTGCATGGCTGATGCGAGAGGATAGATAGCGTTTACTGTAAAAGCCTCCGGATATTGCGTTATCTCCCTCTCCCGTATGCGTTAACCCCTGTCCCTTCTCCCTTACACAAATGGTGTAAGTACTGGCTATTGACAATTAGTTCCTGTTTTGTCTTCTGATCTGAAATAAAGTGCGGTTTCTTTTTGTTCCCAGTCTGTCTCTTTCTGTCTTATTTATAAGGGACCTATCATCATAGTTTCTAAATGCAGAACGCAACCACTTAAGTAGCACTAATAAAGTCCAAAATGGAATTTAGCTATCTGCCCTTCCAGTGTATCCAGCTGTTATCCTCTCCTTTAGATGGATTCTGTAGGGGGGCAGTAGACTCTGAACTGAATTAGAAACACAGTCCAGCCAGGTGAGAGTAGTAGTCTGATTTTGATGTCCTTCTGCCTCAGGTTTGCCATGCTGAGCCTGGAGTTTGACTACATGTGCCAGTATGATTATGTGGAGATCCGGGATGGGGACAATATAGATAGCAGGATAATTAAGCGTTTCTGTGGCAATGACAGGCCGCCTCCAATCCGAAGCACGGGGACCTCACTCCATGTTCTCTTCCAGTCCGACGGATCCAAGAACTTTGATGGGTTTCATGCTATCTTTGAAGAAATTACAGGTAAAGGAATAAAAAAAAGCACACTGCATTTTATTCTTATTAATTCAGTCTCACTAATTTTTCTCGCTGTTCTGCTTCATTAAAAACTTTCATGCTGTGTTGCCAACAGCAGTTTATACAGGTAGGTACAGTGAAGGTACAAAGTCACCATACGGCTTGCTAAAATGAAGCTCTTTTAAAGTAGACCCCAGCCCCATTATTTGTGCAAAGACTTAACTGATTGCAACAGTTTAGGGCTGAAGTTTCATAGGTTTGCGATGTTTCTTTTTGCACCAAAGAACTGGGAATGAGTGATGAAATGGAATTTTTGTGCACAGTTCCTTGCAGTCAGATAGTTGTTTGAAGTAGTATGTGGAAGCAGAGTAAGCAGTTTAAAATGGTAGAAACCTGTTACATTTCTGCTGTATTACCCATGTGAAAATGCTCTAATTATTTCTGCTGCTTCACATTTCAGATCAGTAGGGCTTTTTAAAAAAATTGTTTATATAGGGCAGATACAGAAGGCTCTTCCCATATAAAAAGCACACAAAAACATTTTCAATTTCTCCTTCAGTGAATAATATGATGTGCTAAATGTTTGTAGTGAAAGAAGTTGGGTTCCAAAATTCCAATCTATTTATTAAACGTATTAGGCTTGAGTCTGATCTCATTTACACAGGGGTAACACCTTCCCCTCTGCGTTACTCCCTGCCCCTTCTGCCTGCCTGCAAAGGGACACTGGGAATGCTGGTAGCTCCTGTTTTGCCTTCTGATCTGAAGTGGGCTACATGTCTTGTGCCTTCTTTGTAAGTGGCAAGTCTATAAAACCTGTCCATAGAGTTCTTAGCAGAGGAGGCTGACCAGTGTGTGCTGGTTTGCCATAGGAAAATCCTACAGGATCTATAACAGCTAACATTAGGATTTCCCAATCCCTCCCTGAAGTAAGACATACGAGACCCCGGACACACATCAGTGTCCCAGATTTAATGGGGTCACATGAGCCGTCAATCTAGTTCAAGAAGTTCAGTTAGTTCATGTAATCTTTGCAGCTAAACCACACCTGAGGGCCAAACCTATTGGGGTTCAGCCGTTACTAATAACTAAGGGTGCAGCTAACAATCTGAAACGTGCATACACGCAGTAGCTAATCTGCTGCCCCATTTCTGCATTTACTGAACCCACTTGTCTACTTGCTGTTCCCTGTAATACAATCACAATCACAGCAGGAACAGTTGGACAATGAGAGCTAGCACTGTGCTAATGAAAGGGCTGATGGAAAACAAAAGTTGCCTCCATCCAAAGAAACCTGGTGTGGGGGATGTTGCATAAGACTGCCTACACTCCTAGGCCTAACGTTTTTGCTATGGAGTAGGATGAATTGATTCCGTTTTCTCTACTCAGCATGCACCTCTTAGTGTGCTAGCACTGGTCTGCACTTTATTTCCACCCCATTTTTAATAGTATTTATTTGAGACTGGGTGGCTGCAAGCCTGGTAATCCATGCAGCGCATGAGGCAAAGGGGTGAGAATTTGTCGGGAGGCCTCATTGTGCACCTTATTAGGAATCTGTCCTGGCCTGATGAGTAGCTGAATTGAAAAGCTTTTGAAGCTCTCACTGTGTCTCTTTATGTGAAGTGTTAACCCAGCCAGCAACTCTGTTCATGGGGAAGAATACAATGTATGTGGCCGGGGGTGGAGGGAAGCTGAGGGACTGAAAGCTCTGGCAGCATACAGCAAGCTTCAGCATTCAGTCTTCTGAAACCCTTCTCAATGCAAAGCCTCAGGGAGTAGCTGACATCCATGTAATAGGCTGAACAGGGCTCACTAGGTCAATCACCTGCCTGATTGTTGAGAACAGGATCAGGTAAACACACTCCAAGACTGAGCAATGGCCCAAAGGGATGCTATGGTATTCGTTGCAGCTTAGCACTGGAAGGAAGAAGATAGGAAAAGTGGCTCATGCAGTGAGAGCAGAGTTTTTTCATTTACACATGTCCACCCTTGTGGGGCACTTTGAAATGGGGGTCACCTTTGTTCTGAGGACCCTATGTGGGATAGATTTTGCAGAAGTTGGCTCAATGACACAATGACACTGATCAAACATGGGGAAGTATCGAGACCAAATGGTCAGAAGAATTTAGGTAAATGCAAAATAATCTGCAAAAGGTATGTCCCTAGAGGAAAGACCAGTGGACAGCTAGTTAATAAAAGCAGCAGCTTAATCCGCTGAACGACCTGTACTGGAACCACCCGAGTGCAGCAACAGACACTGTGTCAAGGATAAAGGGTAATCCAATCTTTGGTGACAGTGGCCAGAAATGACTAAGCTACCTCAGACGTGAAAGACGGGGGAAGAGAAGAAGATTGAAATAAAGTGAGCAGGATAATTCCCCTTGCTCCTGTGTGTGGTTGTCCTTCTTTAATAATCCCCTTGTGGAAGGTGAGGGGATTCCCATCTGATTTGCTGGCAACAATTACTCATGAAACATTATTAATTTCAATACAAAATCCCATAGGTAGGGAGAGGTGCTAACTTCTCTTTATATTTATAATAGAGGCAAGCTGGGTGGGCTTGGTAGAATGTGTGTCCATGGAAATAGAAAGGTTCTGGGAATATTCTAGTTATGTGAGTTGGATGGATATGTTCTGTTGAAACAAAATGTAGCTGGAAAGCGGAAGACTCCCCCCACCCCCTCCCCCCAAAACCAACTATTGTGAAAAAATGTTTTCCAACTCTCTCTCTTAACTAGTTATAGATACTTCTATGATACCCATCACATTGGGAAGTTGGGCCAAATCCTAGTCCACCAGAGGAAAAACTCCCCAAAAGTGCAAAAATTGTGAGCAAAAATTGAATGTCTAAGTCACTGTGTGGCTGTTCTGGTGCATTCTGTGTTTTAGGTTTTTAAAGGGCATAGTGTACTACGACAGATTAGAAATAATGCTGGGTCTCGCTTAATGAGAATCACGACAGTCACCAGTAGCCAGTGGAGTCAGTGGATACTGACCCCTGTCACGGGACATGGGGAGGAAGCTTTTGTAACCTGGTTCCATGTCATATGACCAAAGCCAGGCAATAAAGATTCATTTTTATCAGCTCTTCTGTGTGTCACACCTATCATAATAACCAGCACCCATCCTCATTCATTTGACACAACTGGCTCCACAGAATAAACTGGCAGACAAATAGTGGCTTGTGCTATCAAGACAGAAGCGATAAATAAACATACCATTGTTTCGACTGCATTGACTTCAACTGACAGGAAGATATGGCCTGTTGGTTGCAAAATATCAGTGCTTCCCTGGCTCTTCAGCCTCTTCTTGCTCTCTTTTTTTAAATGTCATTTTAGAACAGCAGGAAACAACAAAATGATCATTTGTAAAAGCTTTTCAGGAATTTGTTCTCTTCCTCAGTCACCCTTTGAATAACCCCCCCATCCTCATATCCAAGCCTTTAAGGAGATTGTGCAAGGTTTCAGCAGTGGCTTTCACTGCCCAACCTAAATACGAATAGCTTTACGTCTCCACATGAAATCTGTGTCAGAAATCTGGTTTTGACGTTATGAGTGGAGTTCCGTTTCTCTTTCACCAGCTGGGTCAAAGAGACTTGAAAAGCCTGTTTCAATAAAAAATTTTGCAAAAGAATTAGCTGATTTGTCGTGTGCCATTCTGGGTTTCATCAAAGAGAGAGTTTGAATATTTTAGTGCCACCTCTGAAACTGATCGTCCTAGCTGAGATTGTGGTCTAAGGGGGCAGCTAGAGCATTACCGACCCTGCTTTGCTCCATCAGTGTTGTTTAGTGGTGGAGTTCATTCCTCCCTTATGTTAAAGTGTAATCGGTGTATTGTTGATAGACAACTGTGATCTATAAGTGAATTAGAATTTACTCTTTTTATACTTTTGTAGCAATGATGGACTAGAAGTTCAACAAATAAAGTTATGAAGAACCTTTAGAAAGTCCTCTAAAAGTGGCAAGAGCATTTTTATGGAAAATTGGGGTGAACTCTTCAATTTGGATCCAGATATAAACTTTACAGCTCTGGCGTACCTTGTTATGATGGATCTGAACCAGAACATCAGATCCAGAACTTCGCAGACTTTGGAGATGTTCCTATTTGAATCTGGATCTAAATTTTATGATTTGATCACTAGTTTCTACCTGGTAAGATCTGAGTTCAGGTTGATTTTTTTCTGAAATGGTTGAGAACCTCACTACCGCTTGAAGTGTAGCTGGTGTTACATCCCATTAAGAGCTAGTGATTTTCCTCTGCTATAATAGAGGAAATACAGAACCCTGAGGGCCTAAATCCAGATCTCTGCAGATAAGTGGAGGAGGAACTGACTTTATGCAGTTTGTTTTAAAATGTATTTATTTGTAGTTTTAAGGGTACATTTTTAAAAAGGGAGAGCAGGCATGGTGCCCAAAAGTGTGTGTAGCACAGTGGCTTTTGCCCATGTTAGTAAGCCTGGTGCATGTGCAAATAATTAGCTATGCACGTAGATACCCATTTATGCTTAAAATATCTGATCTATTTGTACCACTTCTCTAATTGCAGCTGGGTAGTTGTGCCAAGAGGCATCCCAACCTACTGATTCCCAACCTGCTTCCTTTGCCAGTTCAAGGTCATCATAATCCTGATTTAAAAGATCATCATAGGGGTCAAGAGGACACAGGAACATCAATCATTGCATTTGCATCCATGACCCAAGAAGATAGCTATGTTCCTTTAGGGAAATACTGATCACAAAGCCCAGAATGAAGTATGTAAAAGATAGAAATAATGTGACCCCTCAGGTGAACCCACTGTAACTCGAAAGAAGTGATAGAAAGATGGGGGCCATAATGGAAGAAAAAGGAAAAACAACCACCAGTAAAAAGTTGCACATCCCGAGATCTTCCTTCTAGCAAGGAAGGAAGAAGATTGGAGGGCTCCTTGAATCCATTGAGTACTTGACCCTACATATCTAATTAACCTGGGAGGCCTTTAGAAACTACTGTGATGAGTTCTATAGAAAACAGTAGCTAGCTGGTTAGATAAAAACCTTATGAAAGACTGTGAATATTCTTGCCTCTTCTTTTGCAGCTTGTTCTTCATCTCCATGTTATCATGATGGAACATGTATTCTTGATAAAGTTGGTGCCTACAGATGTGCTTGTCTGGCAGGCTATACTGGGAATCACTGTGAAAGCGGTGAGTACAGGCATTGTGTTTGCATGTGATCAAATGCTGCCATGAACTCAGCCAATTGGTAACTGTTTATATATTTTTTATGTGTATGTTGATTATAGTAATGGAGGATGTAATGAGCTCCCCAGAGCTCCGTTAAAGGCATAGCACCTGCTTTCTATTAGGATTGCCATTGAAGACTGCAAGGGTTTTATGTTCATCATAAAGAGAGTATATGGAAAGTATTTTGTGTTGGAAAAAACAGTACACAGGAAGACTTATAAAGGAGCATGCTTACTATGAGAGATGTGTAACCAAGCAGCCATTTTGAATCTTCCGGGCAGGGTTCCTCTCGTCTACCACCACCTATTTCAGTAGTGCCCCAGGTTTGATGCTATTGCTTTAACAAATGGCAACCTTTTGGGCAGAGATATTCTGCCTGCCCTTAAGGCAACAATAATGTCGAACAATAGCAGTCATCACTGACACAAGCATTAGGTTCAGGGCAGATCAAACAAATGGTAGTTTCTAATCCAGTACAGGTGGATGGTCCCAGTTCTAGCTCTTTATTCATATGGGGGAGCTTTTGTTTCTACCATACCAAGCACGTGGTAAAATAACTGGATTCAGGTGAGATCAAGTCAAATATCCATTCTTGCTGTTTTTATCCTTGATGCCTGAGTAAATTATTCTGCCTAATGAAGAATTTAAGGCTGAGGAGGAATAAGAACTGTGCAATGTATACTAAGATAATGGCTGTGTCAACTGCATCAGCAATATCTCAAGTCATTGGGCCAGGTGGAATTCCAGGTATTTGATTCATGATTGAAATGTGGGGGTATCTGGCTTATGATTGAAACAGCTTACAATGGTAGTGCTTTGAATGAAAGCCCACTATGCCGTGTTTGCCCATCAAGATTTTCATTTTATGTCTGTGTAAGCCATTATAAACCCGTCCTTACATGATTTCACATCTTTGCTCATGATGTAGATTTCATAAAATTCCTCAGGGCCAAGTTCATCCCCTGGTATAGCAACTTGAGTGGAGTTGCATCACTGCAATGGCATTAGCCCCTTATGTCCCTGGCTGTAAGTGGAGGTGAAGTACAGTAAGATTTTTACAGTTCCATAACTATTTCATTCATATGACTAGCTTCATCTCATCAAACACCAGAGTCAGAGGCAAGAAAGTGAAACTGACTAAACATAAACGTGTAAGTGGGGGAATAGTCCCACGCTTGTGGGGAAACTTTCCTGGCTTCTGCACTACCCCAGTGAAGTAGGCTAGCGAAAGGATCTGAGTTCTCGCTCCTACTTCCTTTACCCTCCCTGCCCTTGAGGACTCCCCTTCCACTCTTCTGTCTGGCACAGTCCTCCTAACCCCAACAAGGCTGGGCCCAGGATTCCTGGGGGGCACGACCCCTAACCCTGCTGTGGTCACCTAGGACAGGGGCTAGGGTGTCCCCACTCCAGGGTACTCTCTCTGCACTGGGCAATTCTCTGACCCACTGACCATTACATACAAGTTAAAGCAAATGCAAGTTATTTAATCAACAATTAATTTTAAAAAGAATAAGGAAAAATAGGAAAGGTTAAAGGAAACACATCACCCCGCTCTGTGGCAGGGAACATCACAAACAGTTTCTCTGGAATTCAGGGCAGTTCACAGTCTGTTCCTTGTAAGTCCCAGGCCTTCTTCTCAGGCCCTGGCTGTGCTGTAGGAATGCTGTGGGTTGGACACTTGCTCTGGTGGTGGCCATAAGCTCTCAGGCTCTAAGTGGTAGGACCCTTCTTCTCAGTATTGCCCCCGCCCTGTCACGGTTATGATCGAAGCCTGGCCTGCAGAGCCCCTTAGCTGAGGCATCTCCCTGTGCTGGGTCTGCTGCCCAGCGTCTCCCTCGGTCTCCCCAGCTGCTCACCGCACCCAGCTCCAGCTCCAGCCCCAGCTGCACCACTCTGTCTCTGCATGGCTGTTACTGCTGCTGCTCTGCCTCCAGCTCCCTGGGCTGCTTCTTTGGCCCCTCTGGCTCTGGTTGCTGCAGCTCTGCTCCCAGGACAGATCTGCTCTGCAGGCTGCTTCTGTGACTCTGCTCCCAGCACTGACCTGCTTCCTGGGCTGTTTTTCTGGCCCCTCTGGCTCTGGTTGCTGCAGCTCTCCTCCCAGGGCAAGTCTGCTCTCTCTGGGCTGTGCCTCTAGCTTTGGGGCTGCAGCTCTGCTCCCAGGACAGGGTCTACTCTCTCTGGGCTGCTATTCTGGTCCCTCTGGATGTGGCACAGCTCTGCTCCCCAGCTCAGCTTGGGCCCCTGCTATCTCCTTAGCTTGGCTCCACTCTGTCTGACCCAGGCAATTCCAGCTCACATGGAGGACAGGACCTCCCTGGTCTCCTGACTCCCTGATTAGCCTACCCGCCCTGTCATTCAGGCTGATCTGGAGCATTGGCCTCTCCCCATTGTTCCTGGGGACTGTCAGTCTCAGGGTCCTGATTTCCCATAGACCCTTCCCCTTTTAGTACTGGGACCTAGCCAACCAAAACACCCCCATTGACTGTTAGTAAGGGGGCAATAGTCCCCCTGCACATGGTATAAACTTGTCTAGTTCCACAGGGCAATCCACAGAGCAAACAGAATAAATGGTGAAAAACAGAGATTCAAACATCTATTTTGGTTTTAGCAGTCCAAGTGATGCTTAGTAATAGAGTTCAGGGAAGAAGTAATTTAAAATACTTTTATAAAATGATTTTTATCTTGAAATTAATCCTTTAATTTAATTCACGAAGGAACAGTGTCATTTGATGAAATACTGGGGATTTTATGATGTCTGATGCAGCATGTGGTCCTTTTGCTTCTGTGGAGGAACATTTTTACAGCACACACCTCACACCCTTTCTGTCATATACAGAAGGCTTGATATTTTTTCCCATGCATGAATTCCAAACATCTGAATGGGAAAGCATCATGACAAAGTCTCTGTTCAAACTGGCTTCTGAGGAACATTTTTAAAGATCTTTCCTTTACAGTTGCCAAAATGTATCCTGAACATTTGCCAAGAAAGTACACGGGGGAAAAAGCAGAAAATCAAGTTTGATTATATTTTTCAGAGCAAAGGGACAAACTGGAAAAATATCCATGGCAGTAATACTTTAAAAATAGGAGTCAAGTAGTTTCCTAACAGAGTTGTAGTTCCAAGAATTATATGGAGGCCGAATCATGCAAAGTAGCTTTTCACCAACCAGATCTTGCAGATATGGAGCTGAGGGGAAGTGTGGGCCAGTTTTAGTTCTACATAGGATATTTAAAGTGAAGTCACCTTTGCAGCATTGAATAAGCAGTTCTGGAAACCTTGGGTCTGAGTCCCCTTCCAGTTCTACTGGAGTGAATGGTCAGTAATCCCACTGAAGTCAATGGATTTACCTTGGTGTAAAATGGGTGTGTGTGTGGGGGGAGATTAGTGCCTTTGAATATTAAATTGATATAACAAAATTTGCAACAGAAGGCAGCTAGAGCACTGAAAAGATTTTAATGGGGAACAGTCAGAGAAACTAGACCTGCATTCTCTCAAGGAATAGAGATGGAGGGAGCATCTCAGTGAGGCACAGCAAAAGCCATTTAAATGGGAGTGAGACACTCAGCAGAAGTTAGAATTGGAAAAGGTGTATGGTACTGGGTCATCTAGACTCTCGCCATGCCAATGCAGAATTATTCCCTGTCAAGTCTAGTTTTAAATGCACTAATCTATAGGATCGTTCCAGACAATAAGGAGAGCTGCTTGAATGGGACAAACTTCACTGCACCATTTTTTCCCTCTAAGCTAAATTCTGTCACCGTGATGGAATGGCCACTGTGTTCAAGCTGCTTCACTGGGACAATATTCAGCCTAATTATTCTGTCACTTACAATTTGAGATATTAATAAAGTGATTAAAGGCCACAGCTCATGCTCTCTTCTATCTCATACAGTGGCAGCCAGGAAATTGTCTTATCATTTACAATTAGAGGTGTTAATATGGTGGTTTAAAGTCTTCAGCCGAGGGAACTGAATTGAGGACACATGTTAAAACATCTGGTAATGATTCAGTCAAGCAGGTTTAAATGGACAAGGTGGGTGAGGTATTATCTTTTATTGGACCAGCTTCTGTTAGTGAGAGAGATCAGCTTTCGAGCTGACACAGAGCTCTGCTTCAGTTCTATCGAGTATCCTGGAACCAACATGACTACAATAACAGTGCATACAAAATGCATGAGACAACCACTAATTGAGACAACTCTGATGATCCTATTAAATGGTATCTATCACATGACCTTAAATAACAAAATGCCAATCAGCGGAGGAGTTTGAGTGAGGGCTTCATTACTTTCCCCCCATAAATACAATAAACACCACTCCCAAACATTTAAGAACATGTTATGATAATCAAGTAAATAGAGAAACCTAACATTACATTAACAATACTTTTTGTCTCATTCTGTTTTCACACTGAGTTTATTGCGACTCCACTGACCTCAACAGAGTTAGCTGTGATTTACACTGGTATAGGTGAGATCAGAATCAAGCTTTGTGTGTGTGTGTGTGTCTCTCTCAGTAATCATGTGGTCATAGACATTAGAGACAGCAAAGATCTGATAATCTTGTTCATTTCTCTTGTCAATGCTGCGTTGTTCCCTGCCATAGCCAGAGACAGAACAGTAATAAATCCTTAAGAGATATAAATTGGAGCAATGGTAATAAACTGGGTAGAGATCTGATCCTGTTGCTTCATGAACAGAACTGCCACTCAGGCTCATCATGTTGTTGATGTTTTACAAAATGCTGGCTTGTTCTGCAATTGCAAAAAAAATTGGTGGAGTCTTTTCTAACATCACAAAGTTGAGTTTGTCCTCTGAGGACAAACTGTAGAAAGATGGCAGCGCTACTTGAGAGCAACGAGTGAGGTGCTCCCTCCCCCACTCCTTCCATCCCGGGACTGAGAGTTCTGACTCAGTAGCCCTCCCAGGGCCTGCTGGCCCGACAAGCAAGGGACTTTGTCCTCTTTCTTCTCTGAAATTTCCTGTTACCTTTGTTTAAAACAAAACCAAACAAACTTGAGTTCTTGAGCAAATGCAGGGATCTGAGACTGAATGGGGAATTCATTGCTCAGATCCGATTTCCATTTTTCTTCTGTTTCTCAGTCCTGTTTGCCAGGAGCAAGAGATTTGTTTTACATCCCAATGAAGGGCACAGCCAACAGACTCAGCTGTAGCACGCTGTTCCCTCACTACAGCCTCTGGTACTACCAGAGCTGTCCTTAGCAGTTTTCCTGTGAAAAATTGACCCCCATCCACTGTAATCATACAAATTAATACACACAGGACTGGCTTGAGAATTTGGAGAGGGTCCGTAAAGAAAATCATTGTGATTCCCTCATACTTAACTGACTTGTGTATAAAAAGGGGAGTAAATTTTGTCCTTCCTACCCCAGCCTCCTGCTGTCGGTGAAGTGGAGCCCAGCTGTCTGTGCTGGGTTTTGTGCGGAGGTTATACGAGTCGGCATTTAATCCTGTGGTTCAAGGGACAAATCTCCAGATAAGGCTAGGATTGAGGGCTTTTTACTGATAGAATATAGGTGTCCACATTTGCAAACTGGACTCCTTATGTGATCAACGCAAATCATCGTTGCAACTCAGTACCTCCAAAGGGAGCCACAGCTGTTTTCTCAATTAGCAGGTGCATTATCCTACTGTATGCGCATCATAAGGCCAAGTACATGCCTCATGGTTGTACTTTGGTAGTTCAATGGTAATAAAATGCCTCTGATTCGTGGGAAGCCACTCTAAACCCTGAGGCTCAGCTCTGTGACAGCCAAGGGCAGCACGCAGCAGTGCCACGCTCTTCAGTCACAATTACCTCCCTGCTCCCCGCACCCATTTCTCCAAGTAGGAAATAATTTACTGCAGCTTTTTAATGTGGGTCCAGCTTGCTTCTTCCCTTGAATCAGCTGAACATCGCTCATCGGTGCACTGGGGAGGTGAAACCAAGACTCCACCCTTTGCCCATCCTCTGTCCTTGCTCACCTGTTTTGGGACTCACAAGAATACAAGCCCTGCTCCCTCCCACACAGATAGACTTGGAGGTGTAATAAAGTGAGTGCTAATGGGCTTGTCTTCATTGCAGAGTTAACTTGAGTCCCATCCACACACAAAAACACTTCACTTGAATGTGACCATGCTTTTAAATAGTTTGGCTGGCCTGTCTGGAGGTATAGGCTAAAACTTGAATTAGCACAACTCACGTGCTTTTCATATGCCCTCTCTGTATGTGGACACAGATACAGGACCGACTTTCCGTTGTGTCGGTGGGTGCTCTATCCCTGGCTGTGCCTCAGGTCCCATTCCACCCCTTCTCTCAAGGCTACACCCCCGCCCCACCCCATATCTTCCCACTCCCGCTCCACCCCACCTTGCCTCTTCATGCCCCCTTCTGCCCCCTCCCCTAAGCACGCCGCATCCTTGCTCCTCCCCCCACAGCCTCCTGCACGCCATGAAAGTGCAGGGGGAAGCACGGGGAGGGGAAAGCGCTTATTGGTGGGGCCTGCTGGCAGGCAGGAGGCACTGGGGGGAGGGAGAGGTGCTGATAGGGGGACTGCCGGTGGGTGCTCAGCACCCACCATTTTTTCCTGGTGCGTGCTCCAGCCCCGGAGCACCCACGGAGTCGACACCTATGGCCGCAGGCTAGGTCCACGGGAGTGCCAGTAGTCCTCCAGTTCCTTCCTATGTGTCAAGAAAGGACAGACAAGTTTGCCCACAGTTCACAGAGGGGGGGAAACAATTCATAGAGCATCTTAGTTTACTGCATCACAAGAACCATGGGATGTGCTCCAAAAAATCTTAGTGCCACACACAAGTGAATGCAGGGACAGTGTGGACACAGCGGCTCAAGTGTTATTGCACACTGTGGGGTCTCCCCCATGAGCTAGGCTAACTTGAGAAGGGTAACTCAACTTGGGTTATTTACTTTTAATTGTAGTGAAGACCTATCCAATGTGACTACACAAGCAGGACTTACTGCTCTATACGTCTCTTCATAGCTACTTAGGAACGGGTCTCAATGCAATTCTATGGTAATACCATAGATCTTAGTGATATGGCTACTATTTTTCAACATTTTGGGAGAAGGCCAGTTATGATGGAATAAGGCCCCTCTCCATCATCTTTCTCTTGATCCTATTGTACTTATCAAAACTCTTATTAGTTTTTATGCCCCTTGCCAGGTATAACTCATTTTGTGTGCCTTAACTTTTCTGATTTCGTCCCCCCATGCTTGTATATCTACCATAAAGGACACTGTTTACTTCACTATGCTACTGTTGAGGAGATAGATATGTTTAAGAGGTTGCTTAGAGTTTCAGAGTTGCTTAGACTGCAGAAAACATGCACTTGGAATTACTATCATGGATACCCTGTTTTCCTTGATAGTAATGGATGTAAGGAGAGAAATTTGGTTTTGGGATTGGAGAAACAGCATGGTACAGGTTTCAGAGTAACAGCCGTTTTAGTCTGTATTCGCAAAAAGAAAAGGAGTACTTGTGGCACCTTAGAAACTAACCAATTTATTTGAGCATAAGCTTTCGTGAGCTACATCCGATGAAGTGAGCTGTAACTCACGCAAGCTTATGCTCAAATAAATTGGTTAGCATGGTACAGAGGACAGAATTACAGTATGAGTCCCAGATCTGCCACTGACTCACTGTGTGGCCTGGGACAAGTCATGCAATAGTTTTTCCATCTGTGAGAAGAAGTTGATAACCGTTGGCTGCCTGGTGGCAGTGTTGGGAGGAGTCATCAGTGTATATGCTTGCAGTGCTTTGAAATGATAATGGGCTAAGTATTGTTACTGGGAAACAGGTGATGTTTTGAGCAAGCCTGAAGGAAGCTGCACCATTTTTTAATTTCAGAGTGATAGCCATTTTAGTCTGTATCAGCAAAAACAACGAGGAGTCCTTGTGGCTCCTTAGAGACTAACTAATTTATTTGGGTTTAAGCTTTTGTGGGCTAGAACGCACTTCATCAGATGCATGCAGTGGAAAATACAGGAGCAGGTATAAATACATGAAAATATGTGAATTGCCTTACCAAGTAACCTCACACTTGATAAGACAATTCACATCTTTTCATGTACTTATACCTGCTTCTGTATTTTTCACTCCATGCATCTGATGAAGTGCGTTCTAGCCCACGAAAGCTTATGCCCCAATAAATTTGTTAGTCTCTAAGGTGCCACAAGGACTCCTCGTCATTTTTTAATTGTTTCTCCTGGTCCTGTCACAGATTGTTTTTCAGTTCCCATTTGACACCCAGTTTTGCTCTCAGCGGGATTAGACAACATGGAGGTAAAAATGCCTGAGCCCCATCTATAGCGTAGACTCTAGCACTGCTACCACTGGGGACGATTAGAGCTCTCAGTTCTCCTAGTTTTCGCTTCATTGGGAAAAGGTGTATTTTAAAACTGATTTTAAGGTACCTTGTGGTGAAACAGTAGCGGGAGCTTGGGGTTTACTTCAACCTGCTAACGCATGTTAAAACCACAACTTTCTTTTCTTCACTAGAATTTTACCTTGTGCTAGTTATCATGCGTTCACTAAAGCATACACCTTTGTCCTAGTGAAGACAAGGCCTTTCTGTGAGAGCAGTTAAATCTCTGGCCCAGATTCTGTCCTGCATTTTATAGGAGGCACAGCTCAGGGGGGTGGGTAAAAATAGTTTTCACCAACTTTTCACTTTCTGAAGCCTGGGCTAAAACAGTCCCTGTTATAAAGCTAATTTATGGCAACTTTTCACAGAGGCCTTCAGCCCAGAATAGTTGAACCACAGAACACTCTAGCCACACATACACTCCCATCTCCAACACACCTGGGCCTACTGCTATCATGTCCCTATGCTGGTGGCTGTGAGGAGGTGTCAAGGTTCCCTCCCCACTCTGAACTCTAGGGTACAGATGTGGAGACCTGCATGAAAGACCCCCTAAGCTTATTCTTACCAGCTTAGGTTAAAAATTTCCCCAAGGTACAAACTTTGCCTTGTCCTTGAACAGTATGCTGCCACCACCAAGCGTTTTAAACAAAGAACGGGGAAAGAGTCCACGTGGAGACGTCTTCCCCCAAAATATCCCCTCCAAGCCCTACACCCCCTTTCCTGGGGAAGGCTTGATAAGAATCCTCACCAATTTATACAGGTGAACACAGACCCAAACCCTTGGATCTTAAGAACAATGAAAAAATCAATCAGGTTCTTAAAAGAAGAATTTTAATTAAAGAAAAGGTAAAAGAATCATCTCTGTAAACTCAGGATGATAAATACCTTACAGGGTAATCAGATTCAAAGCACAGAGAATCCCTCTAGGAAAAACCTTAAGTTACAAAAAGACACAAAACCAGGAATATACATTCCATCCAGCACAGCTTATTTTACCAGCCACTAAACAAAAGGAAATCTAATGCATTTCTAGCTAGATTACTTACTAACTTAACAGAAGTTGTAAGGCTGCATTCCTGATCTGTTCCTGGCAAAAGCAACACAGAGACAGACAAACCCTCTGTTCCTCCCCCTCCAGATTTGAAAGTATCTTGTCCCCTCATTGGTCATTTTGGGTCAGGTGCCAGCGAGGTTATCTTAGCTTCTTAACCCTTTACAGGTGAAAGGGTTTTGCCTCTGGCTGGGAGGGATTTTATAGCACTGTATATAGAAAGGTGGTTACCCTTCCCTTTATATTTATGACAGGAGGATTGGCATAAAGTCATTACAATAGATCTATAATCAGGGGAATATCTAATTATGGTGTCCTGGTTGCTTTATGCCACAGGAAGAGTGCAAAGGAGCCAGAATGTAGCCAAGAATTGGGGACTCTACAGCCATTTACTCCCTGCTCTCTCTGGAGACTGCCAGTGTGGCTGCTAATTAATACAATTCCTAGCTCTTCAGGTACAAATGCACAAACTGAAGTCTGTGGTAGTCTGAGAGTCACATTGAACACTTCCCTGGCATGCCCAAGTACTAAGAGTTTCCCTCTGCCTTTCTTCAACGGTTCTTCTCAGAGATTTTGCTACTGTGGGATTCAACCATCTATGAAGCTGACTGCCCTATGTGCTCCTCGCTGTTACACACTGTGGGCCCAATTCTTCACTGCCTTGCACCTTATGGAACCACTTACCTCTGTGCTAAGTGGATATAAAACACTACCAAATCAGAATGGTAGCACTGTACACCCACTTTGCAGAGGTGTGAATGATGACATAAGCTACAAGGCAGTGGGGAATCACACTCACTTCTTGTTCTCTTTCTGGCTGCCCCCATGCTCCTCCTTGTTTTGTTCACATGCTCAGCAACTGTTTTTTTTTTTTAGCCAATCAAAGTATCTTGCTTAGCTAGCACTCTTCAGCAGGATGTTGTCTCAGCATTTTATTTCACTCAGTTCTTTTCCTCCCAATACCTTCACACCATCACTTGGTAGTTTTGAGCTCATTTTCTTCAACAGGCAAACAGCACAGAACATCATAAATCTCTTGTTTCTCTTATGCATTCAAGGGCTGAACAGGCCTTTCTGTAGCCCAACCTAATGCAGGTGTAGATCATTAAGATGTGTTTTTCTATTTGATCATTATTTTTGTTACATTTAAGACACATATACAAATATTTTCTTAAAGCACTTGGTTTTTCCTTGCAGGTCACCCATACAAGTGCTGACCAGTCCTGTCCCTTCTTAATTTGAGATCTGACAAGTGGAATGGCTTTGGGCAAATTTCATAAATGGATGTAGTGATGACAATATAATCTTTTATACTACCTTTTATACTACTGTGGTTTTCCTTTTCATCTGCATGAAGGTTGTATTCTCTGCCGTATGAGAATATAACATTTACAAAGGGACATATTTTGGAATTTGTTCTATGTATTAATTCTCAATGTGCATAGAGAAGGTGAATGGTGGGGATCATTAGGATTTCAGTTAGCTCAGCATCCTATGAACTAAAAGGTCCAATTGTGTAATTAAATAGGCCATCCAAATACCGGAAAGGTTGCAACCAGAGACACAGTTTTCTAAGGACTAAGAACAATGCTGATAAAGATCAAGTGGCTAATTGTAAGCAGCAGCCTCCAAATTGCCTCCAGATGAATAAATCACAATGGGTGACCCAAGCCTATTTTCACATGGATACTCTCTCATTCACAGAAGCAGGGAGATGAAAAACATCAGGGATGTGCTCCAATTGGCTGGAAGGGAATGAAAAGATTTTGGTTTCAGTAGGGATTACATCATCGATTTGTCTAATTATTCCTAGCTGGTGGAACTGTTGCAGGAAAAAAAATTACTTGTGAAGAGGCACAGAGAGCAGGATTGGAAATCCACTGGGTAGAGTACCTGGATTGATGATCAACTGTTATGATTTCCTTTGTGCTTCATATTAGGAACGATAATTCATGACATTTATACAGAGCTTTTTAGCTTCAAAGACATGCTATAGATGCATAAACTGAGACTGAAAGGGTTAAGCAGCCAATCTAGTTCCCTTTACCTCTCCCGGCCACTTCTGTAGATAATGAGAGTACTGATCACACAGGGTAGAGTTGGATACTGGGAGGTTGCCAGGGGGTGTGCACTCAATGGATGCTGAACAGTCTCTCTCTATTGGGCCTTTGTCTGCACTGAGCTGCTGGGTCTGAGACAGAAGGGAAATGAGGGTAGAGATAGTTGATCCATAACCATTATTGGATGGCATTTCTCCAACACAACCAAAAGCAGAAGCTACAGAAACCTGGTGACCACATGATCATCTGCAGAGGTTCTTTGCAGTCTTGTAGGAAGGGAGTCTTCTGGGGAGTTCCCCTGTGCTTGGCCTTGGAGTGGAGGACAGGATTTGCCACTTAGGGTATGTCTACTCTGCACCTGGGAGCATGCTTCCCAGTGTGGGTGGACAAACACATGCTAGCTAAAGGACCCCCTGGGTATGTACTAATGTTGCTAGCCCAAGCCATCATCCGTTCAGCCCCCAGCTACACTGTTATTTTTCATATGCTATCTCAAGCAGAGCTACCACCTATCTGTCTACTCACTTTGGGAAGCACATTTCCAGCTTTAGTGTAGACATACCCTGAATTATTTGGCCGAGGCCTCTGAAAGTGACTGTGCTGGATCTGAGGTTAGAATTCAGGAATCACCAGCTTCTCTCACCATGAGTGTAGATACAATAGATTCCGCTTGATAGCAACCTGGATATTGACAACTTCTGGCTAATAGCAGCATTTAGCTGGGAATCAGTCCTGTCCCATTGACTTTAATGTTAGTGGGATTTCGATATTGGCAACAGCATGCCACTTATTAACAACATTTTTGGAAGACGCCCCAGCTGCAGGCAGGTTTGCGGGGCTGCAACTAGGGAAGGAAGCAGTGAGATGTACTGAGCCCCAATGCTTGTAGAGCACAGGGAGAGGTACAGTGCAGCCCCAGTGCCCCCGCTCCCCAGTGTCTGGGCTGCAGCACCTCTTCCCACTGCTGCCTTGCCCAGAGGCTGGTTTGCAAGACCGCAGCCAGGGAAGGCGTGTCCCAGCACTTCCTTCCCTGTCTGGAGCCTTGCAAACCTGCCTTCTGTTTATTAGCAACTTCCGGATAACAGCACCATTTTGCTGGCAACCGAGGGGTTACTAGTAACTGGAATATACTGTACTATGGTGACAGGCACTGTACAGCTAGAGGATTTTGGCTGTTATTCATTTGGCTGTGGCAATAATATGTTATTCATTCATTCATTTGGCTGTGGCAATAATAGTTCAGTAGCAGAGTTACCCAGTTCCTGGAGATTGGGTCATACAGCTTATTATAAAAAGTGCCCCAGTTAACATGAATATTTTTCTAAGAATAGATCCTCCCTGCCCCGCAGCTTCTGTACAGAATGACAGGAGGTCTGCTGTAGTATTTATATCTAGGCTTGGCAGGATTCAATTTCTATTTTTTTTAGAATTTTGCTGAATAATATCGGTCTATTTTTAAACCTTTTTTATTTTTATCAAATTAAATTTTCACATTTGGGGAACCTTGTGGGGGGGAAGGGATACAATAATTATTTATTGATAGGAGAACAAGAGATTCAAAAAGTTAGAGCTTTATAACCAATGAAACACAAATTATCAACAGCCTATGTCAAAATATGCAAAGTAAATACCTTAAATCAACTGCTAAGAATTTCTCAAGAGTAATTTTTCTTACTTTACCTATCTGTAAATTAGGATAACTATTGATGGAAACATTTTTTGCCTTGGTTTGTGTGCATATGGTGAAATCTTTCATTATTGTATGCAGTGTTGTTGTAGCCATGTAGTGTCCCAGGATATTAGAGTGACAATGTGGGTGAGGTAAATGATTTTTATTGGACCAACTTTTATCGATACAAATCTAATCTTTCCAAGCCAATTTATTTGTCTGTATTTTTTTCTATTTGGAGGAACTTGTTATAGGGAAATCATTTTTAGCCTTGCATTTGTAGCCCCCTTGACACACTGTACAGAAATGCCCTCCTTGCTAATCACCTTCCCATTAGTAGATCTCACAAAGCCCAGTTGCTTAATTTAAAAATAAAACTCTTTCCCCCGCCTCCATCTGAAACCTAAAGCCAACAAAATTCAATAGGTTAAATATTCAAGGAACACAAAAGATGATTCTCAGGGACTCTGTACAGCACCGAACACACAAACATATAGCATATGCACACACACAACCACCCATTGAAAGGAGGGATAATATCTCCCAAAGCAATTTAGCTTTCAACATGCCCTTGCCTCAAGACACAATGCATTGATCAAACACAAAATCTCATGAGTAGCACCAAACAAAGCAATTCTCTTGATCAGTGTGTACTGCAGCCTACAGAAACCCTTTCCCCTTCCCTGCCTCAGCTGCAGAAAGATGATACACCTTCTCTTAAATCCCCTGCCAGACCATGTGACAGGCAGGTAGTCCTCAATCATTTTCTGGCCTTTTTACCCAGTCACACAATGATTGTCACTCAGAAAGGCCACTTAAGTCCTCTCCACCAACAAAAGCCAGGAACTTTCTTACCCCCGAGTGTAGATTAGGGAGAGAAGGAATAAATGTGGTTGGAATAAATGTTATCAGGACTTTGTTGTTCACATGGAGTTTCAGAACCCAATGAGCAAGAGTAGAGAACAAACTCTAAGAAAAATATAGATGACAATAAATACCATAAGGATCAGGTCTGAAAATGTAGTTAATTATGGGGCTTTGTGAAGTGCATCCCAGTGCTCTAGGATAGCTGCTGAGGAGTTCAATGGAGGCACTGTCAAAGCATGTGCTAATCACTCTGGGGCTCTGGATCATCTGCGCTTGCACAGAGCTATCACCTGGAAGAGCTAGTTTGCAACAGTAGCAGTTGTGACTAGCACATAGATTGAGGTGAAGATACATTTATTTTACATTGAATTAAGTTTCTCATTTTTCCGAGAGAGGGAGTGTCCCAAGCTACTCGAGTATCAGAGGAAGCAGCATGGTCTGGTGAATAAAGGTACGGTATGAGGAAACCTGTTAGCTGTTCCTATCTCTGCCACCGACTCACTGTCTGACTTTGGGCAAGTCACTTAATCACTCTGTGTCTCAGTTTCCCCAACAACAAAATGGGGGTGATGTTAGCTACGCATTTTTGTAAGGTCTTTGAGATATATGGATGATTAGAGCTAAATATTATTATTCTAACTAAATCTCTTCAGGCAGTCTGTCATAAATATAAAGGGAAGGGTAAACCCCTTTGAAATCCCTCCTGGCCAGGGGAAAGCTCCTCTCACCTGTAAAGGGTTAAGAAGCTAAAGGTAACCTCGCTGGCACCTGACCAAAATGACCAATGAGGAGACAAGATACTTTCAAAAGCTGGGAGGAGGGAGAGAAACAAAGGTTCTGTGGGTCAGTCTATATTCTGTCTTTGCCAGGGATAGACCAGGAATGGAGTCTTAGAACTTTTAGTAAGTAATCTAGCTAGGTATGCGTTAGATTATGATTTCTTTAAATGGCTGAGAAAAGAACTGTGCTGAATAGAATAACTATTTCTGTCTGTGTATCTTTTTTGTAACTTAAGGTTTTGCCTAGAGGGGTTCTCTATGTTTGAATCTAATTACCCTGTAAGGTATCTACCATCCTGATTTTACAGGGGGGATTTCTTTATTTCTATTTACTTCTAGTTTTATTAAAAGTCTTCTTGTAAGAAAACTGAATGCTTTTTCATTGTTCTCAGATCCAAGGGTTTGGGTCTGTGGTCACCTATGCAAATTGGTGAGGCTTTTTATCCAACATTTCCCAGGAAAGGGGGGGTGCAAGCATTGGGAGGATTGTTCATTGTTCTTAAGATCCAAGGATCTGGGTCTGTAGTCACCTAGGCAAATTGGTGAGGCTTTTTACCAAACCTTGTCCAGGAAGTGGGGTGCAAGGTTTTGGGAAGTATTTTGGGGGGAAAGATGCGTCCAAACAGCTCTTCCCCAGTAACCAGTATTAGTTTGGTGGTGGTAGCGGCCAATCCAAGGACAAAGGGTGGAATATTTTGTACTTTGGGGAAGTTTTGACCTAAGCTGGTAAAGATAAGCTTAGGAGGTTTTTCATGCAGGTCCCCACATCTGTACCCTAGAGTTCAGAGTGGGGGAGGAACCGTGACACAGTCATTTTAATAATCTTGCCCTCAAAACAAAAATTAGAGCAGAAAAAATAAAAGGTGATCAAATGAGACCCCCAGAAGCAAAAATCAAACCTATTTTTATTTAACATGGTTTATTTCAGTGGGGTTGGAGGCATACAGGGCCTCTGTATCTGTAAAGGACATTGAGCTGAAGGAAGTTCATGCAGGTAGAGCTGGATGGGAATTTTCCATTGGAATGATTTTCTGACAGGAATTCACTTTCAGCAAATTTGAAATTTCCCCAGTTTTGTAGAAATTTTTTTTATTTTCAGTTGGAAAATGGTTCCCAGATCCATGGCTCCCTTACTCCTCAGTAGCCTGCCTGGAAGGCCACTAGTTAGCCTGGTATCCCAGGCTCCCTGGCTCCTGGAGCAGTCTGCCAAGTGGATTGCCCCAGAGCCAGCCCTTTCTAGTTCCCAGGCTCCCTGAGCTGCCTGACTCTCCACCCAGTGGTCTGCCAGAACTCTGTGCAGTTCAGGAAGCTTCAGAAACATTTCAAAAGAATCAAAATGAAATTTCAGAATTCCCATTTGGTGGGAAATTTTAAAAAACAACAACCACCAGTGTTTCACTGCGATGATTTTTTTTAAATTTCGGAATTTCTTGTGGAATGGGAATTCTGCTTTCCTGTTAGATCCATGTGCACGTATCTGCTAACTCCTGTAAATGAACTTCACCTGGAACATCATTTGTTAGTGTCATATTGAATGGAGTCTATAGGCCTCTCTTCAGCTACAGAACAAGTACATCAGAATCAGCAGCAGCTTCTCCTCCATACTGCCCACTGCCAGTGCACCTCAGTCTTGACCTAAGGGGCTGCACGTAGCAGGGGTGAGAAGAGACCTCAGTCTCCACGGCTCATTCAGTTCAGTCCTTGGCTTCTCAGCTGAGATTACCAACATACCTTATGCAAAAGCAATACTGCAAGTTAATAGAAAAACCTTCCCTGAAAGCAGTTGAATAGGCACAATGTGTTATACACATTAGAACAAAGGTCAGACTGGAAGCAAATCTCTAACTTGGGACTGTGTGACCAGATCAACTTCTTTAGCAGCAGCATCATTAAAAGGCCTACACAAGCAATTTAAAAACAAACAAACGAAAAACATTTATAGGCCCTACTGTGTCAGATTTTAGGAGGATGAATGGGAAATGCAAGCCTTGCATTAGGACCAGTGATGATAAATCAGGTATCATCTGGGCATGCAATCTATTATTGAAAAGGAGATGCATTATTTAGATATAATGTATTGTGTTTTCTGCTCTCCCACCCAGTCCCCCATATATAAAAAGTGGCTTTATTTTTTTTTTTTTGAACAATGAGGCCATGGGACAAGAACAAATGGCACCTCCAGCAGGGAGTTGAAGGACACTGAAGGGAGAAAAAGTGCAGTTGATCCAGTTTCTCCCATTGCAGATTCTGGCATGAAAACCATTTCTAAATGACAGATGATTCAGAACTGAGGAATGTCTCCCAAAAGCAATTGAAAAAGGAAGGGGAATCAGCACTGTATTATTTATAATGGAACATCTGACTTTAAGAATATTTATTCATTTATTCTAGTTTTTCTCTCAATGCAAAAAAAAAAATCTGTCCAACAGGGAACAGTTTTAATATATTTCACGAGACAGATATGTTTTTCCTTTTCCAGGATGTGTCAGTAGGAGACAAAGGAGCATGCTATTAAATTTTATTACACAGTCCATGAATGTGTTACACAAGCAATTGAGACATCTGTTTTGGTTTTTTTTTGTTAGAGCATCTCTAACAGCGCAGTCCCAACTGTGTCAGCATTTCTGCTAGAAAGGCCTGAAGCCATCCCATCTTGTGCTTTTACCATTTAAGCTCTCACAAACTATATAAGTCAGGCTGGGTCCATGCTTGTATTAGATACTGCAGTGATCAGGATGTGCAAGTACTAGGATAGATTGGCTGTGAAATGTCCAAGGAAGACTGGAGGTTGAAAAACAAAGAGAAATTAAAGATGGAAAAGATCTGTTAGATAGTCCAGTCCATTTGCCTACCAGTGCAGGATTGTTTTCTCCAGGGCATTTTCTAGTGCATTCTCTGGCTGAATTTTCAGTTCTCACATGGCGAATTCTACTGCTTCCATTGGGAGTCTACACAGAAGGTTTTCTTGATACTCAGTAAGAATTTTTTTCAGAGTAGCAGCCATGTTAGTCTGTATTCGCAAAAAGAAAAGGAGTACTAGTGGCACCTTTGAGACTAATCAATTTATTTGAGCATAAGCTTTCGTGAGCTACAGCTCACTTCATCGGATGCATCCTTTTCTTTTTAGCAAGAATTTTCTGATTCTTAATTTCATCCTATCACTTCTAGACACACCCCTTTGTGCAGCCCTAAATAATTTCTAGCCGTCCTTGATCTTTTCAAACTTCAGATTCTTGTAGGCTATTAGCCATTGCTAAGGTATACATACTCAGCCCTTAACCTTTCTTCGTGGGTAAATTCCACATCATTTATGTCACTTTTCTCTGAACTCCCTCCAGTTTCTCTATATCTTTTGTGACAAAGCTCTGTCCTTGCCTCTGTGGGTCCCGCATTTCCTGGCGGATTTTGCTAGCCTCAGAGGCTCACTGTGACCCTCCACGTAACCCTTCTTTCTCTAGAGACAAGGGTCACAGTCTACTGAGCCATTTTCATCATAAGCCAGTGAGGGAGGTGAGGAGAAGTTATCCTTCCTTGCACAGTCTCTGTTGTCTCCCAGTCTGTGATTAATCAGGGGGCAAAGATGTGTGTGTGTGTGGGAGCCCGGGCCCACCCTCTACTCCGGGCTCCAGCCCAGGGACCCTAATAGTATCAGCTATGGTAGCTGACCTTTTAGAAACATGACATGTACAATTCCCTGGGCTACTTCCTCAAGCTCCACTTCACTCTTACCTCAGGGCCCCCTTCCTTGTGCCTGATATGGTGTATACTACTCAGTCTCTCCAACAGCACAACTTCCTCCCACAGCTCCTGACATGCACACCCACCTGACTAACTGGGAGGCTTTGAACTAGTTTCAGCCAGCTCCTGATTGGCTTCAGGTGTCCCAATCAACCTAGCATTCTCCCTGCCTTCTGGAAAGTTCTTAATTGGCCCCAGGTGTCTTAATTGACCTGGAGCAGCTTCCATTTCACTTATCCTGGTACCAGGGATTTGTTTAGCCTGGAGCTAATATATCTATCTCCCACTACTTTTCTATAGCCATCTGGCCTTGCCCTGTCACACTTTCTAGCAGTGAGGTGCCAAGAACAAATGCAGTATCCAAGGCATGGTCACACTTGTGCCATGTGGAGAGGGATTATTTTCAGCTCCAAGACATGCTGCATCTGTGTTTAGACAGCCCTAGATTGCACTGACTTTTGTGGTGACTTTTGTGGTGTGGTTGCATTGAAAACTCATGTTTAATTTGCTGCCCATATTTGCCTCCCAGAACCTCTCTAAGTTATTCCATCTGCTGGGTTGCAGGTGGGTGTTCTCCTCTGTTCTCAGAAGGCAGAGTGTGAAAGTCCTAGGCAGCCTAGAGCTATTGCTTCAGATGCTTTCAGAGTTGTCTCAATCTGTCATTCCTTCAATATAAATAAATTGCAGTTGTTTGTGGATATTTTTCTGCTTGAGTCCTTAAAAATCAAGGTTCTGTTGGCTCTGGGTGGGCATAAAAGGTCTGATGGTACTTTTCAGAGAGACTCTACTTGTGTCTGGTCAAAGTTTCCCCTACCCCCAACTAGTGTGGCCATCACACTGGTGGTGCATCTACATAGCTTGAAAAAGTGCTGTGGGAGAAAATGTTATCGTCTGAAAAGCTTGGCAGTGACTGCCAGGGTATATGACAGAACGGGGGACATTGCATTAACACCAAGTTGCTCCCTTAGTCTTAGAAGTAGGATAAGAGCTACTGATGCCTGTGCTTGACTCAGAGAGAAAGTCCTCTTCCTATAGTTTATCAAGACAGGTTTTTCCTTCTTCTGGTCCACTATAGCCAACTAATGCTACATCTGATCAGCATGTGAAAGCTGTAATTACTTAAGAATCCCCAAAGGTGTGAAGCTAGAATCACAGGATAATAGGAATCACTTATTTTAGAGAGAGGACCTGATCCTCAGCAGCTGGCAGATTCAGGCTCATCGTGCTTCAGAGTGAGAGTTTGACTTAAAACCAGATCTCCAATAGAGGTCAGTCGCTAAAGAGAATTATAAATAGAACCAGGCGCAGATGGCTGGACATTTTGCTGGATTGCACAGCACAGGGTTAGGTATAAATGACAGCTACTTTCACAAAGTAGTCCACTATTTTTTTAAAAAACTTTTGAGAAATAGCTGCACAGACAACTGGAAGGGTTGGGTGTATTCTGAAAGGAGCTGAGAATGTTGAAAGGCTTTAACAAAATATCTCAGACAAAGAAGACCATCCTAAAATTCAATTGCATGTGCTGTACAATCTGAGGGAGATGAGAAGCAATCAGGTTCATGCACCTGACAGGCAGCCATCCGGATAATGAAAGGAAAGAATTATAGGAAGCACAAAAGGTGCTAGGTTTTCTTTCAGGATCATCAGTGGAGATTTCATTGCAAAAAGTGGCCATGAGGTGAAAAGGATAAGGGCCCAATGGAACTGTTTAAAATACAGTAGGGAATAAGGATGAAAAGGAAGAGAAGCTGAAAGGAACAAAACAACAGAGAAACTCAGAAGGGTAAAGGATGCTATCAGGGTAACTTCATTACGACTGCCAGTCCAGATATTCTAGAGAACAATGCAGGACTCAGCTACAATAGTGCAATCTGATGAATGCACTGTGATATAAAATCTGATTAGTTTGATGAGAACAAAAACTAACATACAAAATAATCGACTAATTCTGCACTTACAGTGGCAAAGTGTAAGCAAAGGACAGAAGTGAGATAAATGTTTGAAAGACTTGTGTCAGAAGGGAACAGACACACAGCAGGTAAAAATATAGGTAACAAAAGGAATGTCTTTATTAATAATACTCAGCCATAATATGATGAAAGCACTGTAGAGATATTAGCTAATCCTCACACCATTTCTGTGAGGTAGGTAGTTTTATTATCCTCATCTGGGGGATATAGAAGCAAAATAACTTACCAAGACCCCACCATGAGTCTGTGGTCAAGCTACGATTAGAGCTCAGGACTTCCAAACCTGTGCTCATTTCTTTTGGTCCCAGTGTCTTTATTAACTTATCCCATGCACAAGTGCAATCTAGCTCATAATTTTGATGTTGGGTGTTGTACCAAGATAATGGAATCGAACTGTTAAAGAGAACCTTGAGATGGACAAAGCTAAGAAGGTCACCAGACTGGAAACCAATATAATGAACAGGACTAGAAACTGAAGATCATCAAGTAGGATATCAAGCAAGAAAGATACCCCGAGTCTGTGATATTCTCCCAGAAAAAGTTATTGTAGCTGGACAAAGATTCTGTCCGAGTGTATCCCAAAGATTGGGAAGCACAATTTAAACTGGTTGAAAAATAGTGTAGAGCTGATATGGGATATTGGTTAGGACTACCAGAGATGCAGAAAGCCCTATATGGGAGAGGAAGACTAATTCTGAGTGTGTTTCACAGATATTTATAGTGCTCCCCCCCCCGCTTTTTTTTAAAAAATGTATGGCAGTTGACAAGTCTGTTATGACTTTATATTTAGAGAGGAAAATTAGGAGCATGATGGAATAAATTAGCATTCCAAGAAAGATATGAAGAGTGACTGAGAATAGAGAGACCACATCTGGGCAGGCAAATTATGTTTAGAAATTTCAAAATACCTAGAAAAAATGCTTAAACAGTATGATGAATACATCCCCCTCTGCTCTCTTTCCTTTACATATGTAAAGCTATCAACTAGGAACCATAATGATATAAAAGATTTTTTGCTCAATTTTTAGGGTTACCATTTGGAGTGTTCTGGGTAAGGATATGTCCAAGTCTAAACTCTGAACCCACCAAGTTTGGGAGTGTTTGGATTTGGGGTCTTTTCTAGTTACTAAATGTCCAATGGTTTTCTCTCCCAAGGCTCACGGATAGTGGCACTGAGCCACATTGCCAAATGATCTCTTGAAGTGTGTAATATTTCTCAAAATGGTCAGAATTCTATGGACCCTTGATGCTTGTGAATGGTGTGACATCCAGACCTGCTCTTGCAAACCTTACTCACATAAATAGTCCTTATTTATGTGAGTAGTTACATAGACTTCAGTGAGTCTACTCGCATGTGTCATGAGTAAGGATTACAGGATTGGACCCTGAGAGAGGCTTTGCTATTGGCATCAATAGGAACAGGATTTGGTCATCAGTTAATAAGTAATAATATTCTTTACACTTTTAGTTAATGAAATAGTAACATAGTAAAAGAAAAATTCATAATCCTATGAAAGAAGCGTGAAACAGGAAAGATCTGTCTGGCACCCATCTGCATTGAGACTACCATCTTCTATGGGCCACAACTGCTCTTATAAAACAAGATAACAGGTACCACTGAAACAGGTAAAGCCCTAATCCTGCAGGGCTACACCTTCGTGGAGCCCAGTTGACTTCAATGCTGCATCTGTTCTCAGCGAATTGTAGAATAGGGCCCAAGATACACAGAAAGAGAGAGACACTGAATCTTCTGTTCTCTATTATGCCCTTGGAGACATTCTTCCTTGGTGTGATTAAGCTACCCAGCCAACCAGTGTACAAAGGGTGCTGTGACCTGCACATTTACTATCTGCAATAATTACATTTATTGGGATTTTTCAGTATATCCCAATATAGAAAATACTGTGGCAATGGTAAATATTGCATTATGGTAAATGACAAGGTCCATTTTTAACAGTTGTTTTTGGGCCCCACAAAACACAGCTGTACATGCTTTTAGATGTGAGTGAGAAATATTAAAGAGTATGTGAAAGCTGAAACAAGAATTTTAAAGAATTTCAAAACTGGGGTTTCCAGGTTCTAAGTTATATCTTGTATTTCTCTGTTGACCATTCAAAACTCCTATTGAGATGGAGGGAGCTTCAAATAGGGACAGTTTTAGCAACTTAAGGCCCCAGTCCTGCAAACACTCAGGCATGTGCTTACCTTAGCATACATGAACTGAATGGTACCACTTATGTGCTGAAAGTTAAGCATATGCATAAGTGTTTGTAGGATCAGGACCTAAGTAAATTTTTGAAAGAACTTGCATGTACCTGGTCTTGTAATTTTGACTCCTGTGCCCATTTTTAAGCTATTTTTTTAAATATTCTACATAAATTATCTTCCTAACACAGTCCTGTTTTTGTAATAAAGTGGATTTTTTTGAAATATCTGAACTGTCAGTGGTGATGTGTAGGACTCCAGGTGCTCCCGCTCATGGTATTGTGGAAGGAGATGACTTTAAATACGGGGCCCAGGTTTACTTCAAGTGCAACGCAGGTTACAACTTAAAAGGCAGCCGTGTTGCCTACTGTCAGCTTGATGGGAGTTGGTCAACACATCATCATGAATGTGGTAAGGTTGCTTTAAGTTTTGATTTTTATCATGCCTAACCCATTGTATTGTCATTAAAACAAGCTATTGGGATTTAAATATTGGAATGTCCAAATCTCACTTGGAATTGGGCACATCCATGACTTAACACAATGTTCTTTCATCTCTGTATTTTTAAGACACCGTAGTGGATATTAATTTACTATCTTGGTGCCCAGGCCTGCAATCCTTACTCAAACAAAGCTCCCATTGTTTCATCTATGCCTAAGCAAAGACTGCTGGGCTTGGACCATGATTGCATAATTTCTAGAACCTGAAATACAAAAGAGGACCATGTGTCTTGTGCATTAATTAATAGCTATTTCCAGCACTACTGTGTTTCTTCTGAAGAGGTTTGTTGCACTCTGTGGCAGTGATTAAATGGCTCATTGTGGGGAGAACAGAGTAACATAGCAATAGGACAGTCATGCTAGAAAAAGAAAAATACTTTTGGTTAATGTTGCCTTGATAGTATGAAGGCAAACCTTAGGTCTGCCATTGAAGATTCAAATCTTTCCTTTCCACCCCCCTAGCCAAACAGTGTCCTGTATATATTTCTTCTTCCAGAAAGATGCTTCTGTTTCAGTTGTTTCCCACTGGACAGCTTTTGTTCCCAGATTCTAGAATCCTTTGCACTGGTTGGAGTAGGGCTTTCCAAAAGATGCTGAGGCAAACAATGCAAAATATTCTTGGGAATGTTTGGGGACTCCTTTATAAGAGCTCTTGGAGATCAGGAACAACAATTAAGGACATCCTTTGGGATAGATAGGAATTCTCCAACTGAAATAAATGTTTTGGAGTTTGGTCTATGAGTAACTTCAGTTTCCCTAACATTATGATGACATTGGCTACACCTCTTTAGTCTATAACTTGGTCTGCCCCTAGCCTTGTCTCTTATTGAAGCTATCTATGTTGTAAGAAGTATGTTCTTCCCAACTGGCTTCTCCTTCTGTTTAATCCATCAGATAAGTCATAGCCCTATACTTAACTTATGTCGCAGTCTGACACCATAGAAATGATAGTGCTGTCGCAGGGTCAGATAGGAGAAGAAGGTCCTTTTCAAGTGGAGGCAGTTAGCTTACTTGGTTCAGAGAAGTTCAGGTACTTCTGAAATACAAGGGCTCTACTAACTACTTGGTGCAACCAGGCTGGATGCTACTATGGAAAATAGTTTACAAAAAAGGCTCCTTGGTGTGATATCTCAACAAGGATAGACTGATGTGATGTGGTTTCTGCCTGTCCTACCCTACTTTCCTATAGGAATGACAGACTAGATGGCAGTCTGGTCAGTGCCTGTAGGCAGGTCAAATATTTGTAGGGTAACTATAGACAGGCACATCAGGTATCTTAATTCCCCATCTCCATATCTGTGAGATCACATGGTGATGGGAGTGGTATTGTGAGACATGACCACTAGCAATGTACCAGCCACAAGGTCTTGTGAAGGAATGAAATTAATCTGTGATATGTGATCAGGAGTAAAGCAAGAGGGAGAATGATGGAACTAAACTAAAAGCAGGCATAGAGCTTCCTTTCTCTCCCTCTCCTGGATGTGAGAGAGCTCAGCTCCACCTCTTCCTGCCTCTTCAATATGGTCCAGATTCGGCAAAGCACTTACGCATGTGCCTAACTTTAAGCAGGTGATCAAGTCCATCTCTATTCACTCAGACACTCAGACATATGCTTAACTTTGGTCACATGTTTAAGTCCCATTTAAGTTAATGTAAAAAGAACATACTTAAGCACTGTGCAGAATAGGGATGGATTTAAAATAATATGCTTAAGGCTAGTCACATGGTTAAGTGCTTTGTCAGGACATGTCTGGCAAAATGAAGACTTATGCCCAGTTCAGGAAAACAGAGGGGAGTTGCACTGACCCCATCTATGATGCAAAAAATACACATTAATTTCAGCCTCATAAGAAAAGCAGCAGGGGGAAAATCAATGATTGCCAATGGACAATATCAATGGGAAATATTCTTTTTATTTCAGAGCTTCTAAATGGGTCACACAAACAGCAGAAAGCTGAAAAAAATAAAGAGTAGGGAAAATATCACTTTAAGGAACATAATCAACTAGTTGTAAGCCACAAAAAAGCAGTAAACGGTAGGAGGAAAAACAAAACAAATAAAGGGAAAAGAAAAATGGGGAGGGGATTGAGGAAGAAAAGTTTTTTTTGTAGACAGAACCTCATGTGAATAAGAACGTTTTCATGTTTGCCTTTATTTCAGAGAAAATCAGTGTTCTTTATATTTCAGTATTTCCCTGCATTGTTAAGATCTCTGTTGTGCTTAAAAAAAAAGAGAGAGAGAGAGAAAAGAAACTGAATATAAACAAAAGTGAACCTAAGTAATCTAGTTTCATTATCCAAACCTAGTGAAATGTGGAAAGTAAATAAAACAAGAAAAATGGTGCAATAAGACCCTGATCCTGCAAAGTTTTATGTATATGCTTAATTTTATGCACTGTAAGTAGTCCTGTAGAAGCCAATGGAACAACTCAGTGTGTGTAAAGTTAAGCTTATGCCTAACATTTTATAGGACTGAGGCCTAAATTTGATTTTTAAAATTATTTTCGATTTAAAGCCTTTCAGCTTTTAAAAACCTATGGTGCTGTTAGCAGTATGGTTATTATTTCTAGGCTAAGACTTCTACATTGACATTGTCCCTTTAATATTTGTTGCTGACTAGTCCTGGCATCACATTTAGTTTAAAACATTAATTGTAAATTAAGTATACTTTGTGTAGCACTGTGGGCGTGAAATGTCAAATGATCAGGGGCTCACAATTAATTCTCTGTGAAAAATGTTTACTTTTTTTTCTTGTTGTTAGTTCTACAAGAAAAAAACTGCTCAGACCCTGGTGGCCCATTCAATGGCTACAGAAGAGTGGTGGAAGACACTGGGCTAAAGACCGGACGCTACGCAAAAATCGGCACAGTCATTGCTTTCTTTTGTAACAACTCATACGTTCTTAGTGGTAATGAGCAGAGGACCTGCCAAGACAATGGAGAGTGGTCAGGGAAACAACCAATCTGCATAAAAGGTAGTTTTCAGTCTCTTTGCTCCAGCTCATAAAAACTGATATGTTTTACCTGGAATTTGTTTTGTATATTATTTTCTGGCTAAACTATCTGTTTTCTAAATACCTTCAATAAAAGGGTGTGTAATGGCTCAATCAGATTGGCACCTGATACTGAAGCTGATAGTCTGCCCACGCTCTCTGGCTGCTGAACTCAGCCAGGGAAGATGGTAGTGATTCCAAGAGAAGTTTCTTCCTTTAAGAAAGGATAGGAATTTATCTCATTTCCCCCAACACCTTTGTTTTCCCTACCCTCATACTGGAATCCGGTATGGGTAGCGTCAGTGAATCAAAGAAGACCATGGAGGAACTGGAAAATGAAGAAAGGTCTATTCTGTATAAGGAATTATTAGTCTTGCTGTCACAAGGTCCAGTTTTCAATCAGGTTTAGTCAACAGGACTCCTTACATAAGTAAGGGTTTGCAAGATCAGGCTTACAGTCTGCAGTCTTTCAAGACTTGGTTCAGCAATCCGTCTGCATTCAGCAAAGCACTTAAGCACGTGTTTAAGTGCTTTGCTGATTCAGGGTCTAATAGACGTGTGATGGGAACCACAACAAGAGGAAGGATGTGTGTTGGGAACTATCTAAACATTTCCCCAAAGAGAGAGAATTTTGTAATACATATTAACAGATCTTTGTTAAACAAAATGAAATATTATAAGGACAATTATTTATCCTTTTGGGGTTTTGTTCTGTATTTTAAGGCTTAAACACCCTTGCTGCACATTGTGTTAAGTGCTCCATTGATAGAAAGTACCTTTTCCCTCTAACCCTTTTGATTGATGTTAACTTTAACAATTACCAAAGGTTTAACATATGTTATTAATCACAAATGCAACTAAGTATTGTAGAATGCCACAGTGTATGACTTCTCAAACATACAGATGAACCACATCCAACAGGAATCCCTCAGTTCATCCACTTTACTGGAGGGAAAGAGATCTTGGCACAATCAGCTGAATTATTAAGGACCAATCAGATATCTATCTCCCCCCCAAAATAATTATAATATACATAATTTAAAGTCCTGGGATTCCCCCATCTGTTATCTTAGGCAAATTTGAGTCAACTTGTTATGCTCGTTCGAATTAGGCCCCTCTCAGACGGGTGTACAAGATGACAGGTTGGCAGCTATCTGTAACATCCTACTATTTTCATGCCAGGTGCCCAATCATCTGGATTATCCATGTATACCTAGGCAGATGGTGATTATATATTTTAATTCGATTTTAACAAAAGTTCACTCAGATTGCAAATAATCTGCTGTGGTCTTTTAATTATTGCTCTGCAAAAGCACTAGTGGTCATTTCTCTCTCTATGGCTAAAACTATTATACCTGCCTAAGGCAGAAGACACACAGATATTACAAAGATGGATGCCTGGCAAATGGGGTAGATAGAGCAACAGAAAAAGTATTTTTAGGGGCAGAGAAAAAGTTGGGCTCCTCAGCTAATCTCTTGTGGTATATCACATTCTTGGTAGACACTGAAAAGAGTTTGAGAGAGAGAGAGAACTCAACTCTTTTCAGTGTCTATCAGGAATGTAATATACCACAAGAGACTAGTTGAGGATCCCAGCTTTTGCTATCTATCTATCTATCATTTATTTAGGCAGGTTTAACAGGTTTACAAAACCCTTGCCATGTATATATCAGAGACAAAATAATTATCATTCCAACAGTGAGCATTTGTTTAGAGAAACATACAGTAACATAATCATCAGATCTCTCTATAACAGGGCCAACAGGGGTGTTACCACATATATTTTAATGCATATAATTATATCTACTTATTGCCTCTTCTCTTCATCCAGTCCATTGTTGCTAGTGACAGGAAAGATGGACAGGTATCTGAACCATAACATTTGAGCTCTGAACATGGAAAAGGATTGTGCAACACTGTATTTTTTTTAGCCTGCAGAGAGCCAAAGATCTCTGACCTGGTGAGACAGAAAGTGCTTCCAATGCAGGTTCAGTCAAGGTGAGATTGTAATGCCTCAATTTTAAGAACGTTTGTTGTTTATTCCCCCTATGGGATGCAGCCAGAATTAGGGTTGTGATCTTTGTAACAGTCAGCAGGGGTTCCCCAGAGATTCCTTGGGACTGTGGGGTCTTACTGAGGAAACTGGGGGTGAAGGGGGAAGGCATCCTAGGATGGTCTGTTGCAATAGGCACCATCACCCAAAGAGATGCTACATGATGTGGTAGGAAGCTGGGCTTGATAGGGATGGGAAAGCTTGGTCAGAAAAAAATCAGGGCCTGCCCTGAACTTTTGCTCATTTCTCAGAAAGAACCCAACCCAAATCTGTCTGAGGATTCTGCCATGTTCAGAGTAATTTTTTTATAATCATTAGTATTTTTTGGTTTTGTGCCCCTCTGCAGTGCTGACCTTGTATGTTTTTAGTGGCAGTGCAAACATGACCAATATCTTCAGTCTCTGCCCCCCCCCCCCCAAAAAAAAAAAATTTACACTGCTTAACACACATGCCACCAAGAAACATATTTGGCCCTTATCACCATAGTATCTGGGCATCTCACACCCATGAATTGAACTTGTATCCCCATGCAGTAGGGAAGTATTATCCTCATTTGTACAGATGGGGAACGGAGGCAGAGAAAGTGATTTATCTGCTGTTACACAGAAAGTTGGCAGCTGAAGAGGGAACTGAACATAGGCGTCAGAAGTCCTAACCTAGTGCCCTATCAACTGGACCATCCTTCCTATTCAGATGTCGTCTTGTTTAAAGAAAAGAAATGGACTTTACTGCCACTGCTCTCAGTCTTAGTATCTTGGCTTTGAGGGGGTGTCACATGTAATCTGACAGTTTCCACATATATAAGACAATCTGTCTCTCTGGGACCTTAAGGGATATATGCTATCATGAGAAAAATCATAACATACCGTGAGAAAAATCTATTCCCCAGGCATTTCTAGCTCGATTGGCTGCAACAGGTAGCAGCAATCTCACAGGAAACTCATTTCCTGTCCATTTTTGCAGATTTCAATAGGTTTCCCCACAAGCAATCAGACCTTCATGTACTTCCAAGTGGTTTCTCACAGAGATCATGTAGTTGTCATGAATGAAGGATTTAAAATATTAGCTTTGTAAAGTTCATAGTAAAAATTCAGAATGGTTAATTTCATTTTTAGAGCACATTTAAACATTAAAAATAGGTCCCATACTTCATCAGATCAGTGCAATCCCTAAACTAAAATTTAGCGATTGGTGCAATTATACATTCTCTCCGGTATGGTAATCATCTCTGTTAATTGCTAAATCAAGCTACTTTATCAACATAGTTTAGTCTGAATCTTTTCCCAATACTGCCTATTATAATGTTCACTAGCGAAAAAGAAGGAGTCTAAACTCCTCTCTAGTGAAAATTAATTATAGAACACCCAATTCGAGTATAATTTTTCCATTGAAAAATGCAGCATCACATGTCTTTTGCAAATGGTGATAACATGAACTATTATCCACAAAATATTCCTATGTAACTGGAGACACTCCAGAAAAGGTAAACTAAAAAAACAAAAACAACCCCTCCCCCCATCTATATAAAGGCTGAGCTGCAAATGGGAATTCTGCTAAACTGTGTTGGAGAGTTTTTTGCCTTGTGCTTCCAGCAAATAAGCAAAGCCCTTACGTTTTAAAATGGTGCGTAGTGCAGCTGGTGATAAAGCAATGATCATGATCGTTTTTTGTCATATTATCATTTCCCCATGTTTCTTGTATGGTGAAACAGGGAGACGCCTTTGCATCAACTCTACTCTTCTGCATTCAGCAAACAGAAGCTCGAAATATATCCAACCAAGAAGCCAATGCTGCCCTTTGGAGACCTGCCTCCAGGGTACCAGCATTTGCACACTCAGCTTCAGTATGACTGCATTTCTCCCTTCTACCGCCGCCTGGGAAGCAGCAGGAGAACCTGTCTGAAGACAGGAAAATGGAGTGGGCGGGCTCCCACATGCATTCCAAGTGAGTTGTTAAGAAGAAAAGAAATACTCATCTTCTGTGGGTGGGGGCATGTATGCATCTTAGATAAATGGAGATTCCTAACAATGTAGGCTGCCTGTGCTCCCAGCTGGGCGAGAAGGCGCAATGGCACTGGGAAGATAGATGACTCTTTCTACTCCACAGCAGAACTTCTGTTGATGACACCAAGTGAGGAGTCAAACTTTCAGTTTTGTAATTTGCCTATGATTTGGAAACATTTTCCTATTATTCACATTTTCCCACTTAGAGCAAATTCAATTTTTCACTTGTCTCTGCGCTTTGGCAGATAATTTACAAATACATCAGACCAAAAGCAATAAAGTGGAACCAGTGAACTTTTAAGAGGCTACTCCCTTTACTCGATCCTGCTGAGGATGGGACTATTTTGCAAAGTTCAGAACTGGGTACGAATTACCTCAGAGTTAGGGGCTATGCAAATCTGGAGATTTGGGACAGCCCATTATTGGCATAGGGCCAACTGTAAAGTTCAGATCCAGACAAAAGTTCAGAGGGTTTTGGATCTGGGATTTTGGTTTGGGCTCATCTCAAGTATCTAGAAATATTTTTTTCAGTCTTTAGTTGCATAAAGCCCATTTCTACGAGATGACCCATTTCTGGTCGATTCTTGTGTGGTTGCTTAAGATGGGTTTTAGGGTGGAATTTTCACACAGCTGTGGTGTCATCCTGATTCTTTCATATCTTTATGTAATTATATTGTTATAGGGCAGTCTTACAAAATTGTAATGGAAAATTACTAGTTCAGATGCAAAATTTACCTTCCCACCTTTTAAGAGGAATTCCAATGAGAATGAAAAAACTAATAATATTTTATTCACCCTTTAAAAATAAAAATTCTCAAGGTGTTTGTGGGTGAGTAGAATGTTGCAAGGCTGATCTAAGGGTTAATTGGTAAACATTTTCCTGGTGCTAACCAATAAAGTTTAGTACCCTAAGGCGCACCATAGTTGGGAATCAGGACGTGGAGACATTCAGATTCTTGAGGAAAAAGAATCAACTCATCCTAGGTTCATATTTTTACAGTCTGTGGAAAAACGGAAAACATCACTCTTCAAAAGACTTCATCTATCAGATGGCCCTGGCAAGCAGCCATCTATCGGAAAGCCAATGGGGTAAAGGAGATCAGCCTCCGGAAGGGGGCGTGGATCCTGATCTGCAGTGGGGCCCTGGTGAATGAGCGCACTGTGGTGGTGGCAGCTCACTGTGTCACTGACTTGGGGAAGATCACGGTCCTCAAGACAGCGGAACTCAAAGTGGTCTTGGGGAAATTCTACAGGGACGACGACCGAAATGAGAAGACTATCCAGAACTTACGGGTGAGTAAGGCATTCAGATGGGAGTGGAGAAGTGCTGACAGAGATACAGACCTGGATCACCCCTGTGGTCCGTCTTGCATGAAGAGAAAAAAGCCCATTCTTAGGAATATGTATTATATATTTTGCATACTTTTGTTTTGACATTCCTGGAGCCTGAAGTCCCATGTTCATTGGCAGAACTCTTATGGTATGGGAGGGGCAGCAGCACCACTGCAAGCTTCCCTGCACATCATCCCACTAACATCCCTCACTCCTGACAAATAGGGATGAATAGAATTGTTCAGCTGGTCTCTTGGCTGAGATTTCCAAAAAAAAAGGGATGCCAGCCAGTGCCAACCAGTGATTGTGCTTTCGGGGAGGGAGACACATGTCCACTGATCCTGGTCTGTGACCATCAACTCATTTTACATTTCAGCCCCAGATCTAAACAACTCCAAACTTTGGGGAAGTTTGGATCTGACTCCAGATCCATAGATAACAGTTCAGGCCCAGGTCTCATCAAAGTAATTTGATGAGTTAATTGATTTTCCAAGCTAACCTGGGCAGACTAATGGTTTCATATCAAAATCAGGAGAAACTCAGCAGTTTTAATTGTGTTTTTCTTTTTGATTTTTGAGTTCATTAATATGTTCTCTCCAATAAAATACAGTTACTTTGTTTCTTGTTTTATATTCAACTTTCTGCTTCATTTTGGTACCTAACCCCACCTTCCTCTGCCTATCCAGAGTATTTTATTATTCTTGATAGGAAAGTCTTTCCCCATTCTGCTGCCTGGAGTTTTCTTCTGACAGCATCTTATCAGCCCAGTAAGGGATAAAAGATTAGGCTCTAAAGTTATATATTGCATAATGCATTAACTCTTTCTTTTGGGGTGAGTTATTGGAAGAAACTCAATAAGATATATTTTAGTTCATCTGTAGGACACTGTTACATTTCTGCAGACTGAAACTGACATGCAATCAGACATTGTCCACTAAAGGACTAGGCAAAGTTTTCTCAATAAAAGGTTAAGCTACTTGAAATATATTTCCCTCTTCCCTCCTCCAATTTCATTGCAATCATAAAGTGGGCCAATTTTTGTTGAAAAATTGATTGCCTTTCATGATTTCTTTCTTTTTGCTGTCAGTAAAAATTGATTTGATCCCAAGCAAAAGTTGTCTTTGAAACACCGCATTTGAATATTTTGCATATTCTTGATTTGAAAGAGCATTTGACTGAGTAGCATAGACAAGGAAGCTTTGAGGGGTGCAAAATCAGCTGAGATTAAATGTGAAAATATCATGGAAAAATGGTCAATGATTTCCCACACTTCTATTGTCCATCATTATTAATTCTGTAAATTTTCCCTCTCTGGTTCCTTCCTAGATTTCTGCCATCCTAGTGCATCCAAACTTTGACCCCATATTGCTTGATTCCGACATGGCCATTGTAAAACTCCTGGACAAAGCCAAAATCAGCAGCCATGTTCAACCCATTTGCCTGGCATCTGCTCATGATTTGGACCCATCCACAGAGGATTTAAAAATAGTGATTACTGGCTGGAAGATACTGGCTGACATTAAGGATCCCAGCTACAAGAATGATACAATCCGCATGGGAGTTGTTCAGATGGTGGACTCGCTCTTGTGCGAGCAGCAGTATGAGGATAATGGAATCCAGGTCATCATCACTGACAGCATGTTCTGTGCCAGGCAGCACCCCACTGCCTTTTCTAACATCTGCCCTGCTGAGACTGGAGGCATTGCAGCCATAACGTTGCCAGGAAAAGCGTCTCCTGAGCTAAAATGGCACCTGATGGGATTAGTGAGCTGGGGCTATGATAAAACTTGCAGCCTAGAACTCTACACTGGTTATACCAAAGCAATTCCATTCAAGGACTGGATTGAGAAGAACATGAAATAAAAAGCTGTTTCTGGAAATGGCCTTTTATAAATTTCGTAGTTTCTCTCACAATCTCTACTGCTTTAGGCTTCTCTTCCCACCGACGGTTAAGGCAGATGCCCTGACATTTTGTCATAGGCTCCGCTGTTCAGTGAGGCCACTTTACTTACAATACAGGCTCTCTCTGCTTGAGGAGTTTCGACTTATCTCCCCCTGCCTGTCTTCCTGGGTGGGAAGGTGGTGCTTGGCTCCTGAATCTGACACCCATAAGCAGGACAACTGGTAATGGCTGAATTCAGTCTGTGGTTTATAGTCAGCTAGATAAATGGATCTGTGTGCATTTCACAAAGGAGCACAGGTTTGAGAGTAGCCTGAAGTAATTACTATGGAGGAGCTTGTTATGGTGTATTCTCTGTATTGCCATAGTACGATGTATTCTTTCCCCCTCCTGAGTACTGTACACATTAAATGAAGGTTTGTTTTTTAACCTATTTACCCATGTCCGATATCAGTTTTATTCAGAGTCCCTGTCTCCTTTTTTATGTCCCACTGTCAGTGGGATGAACCTCCCCGCTTAGCGGTTATGCAGTAGGGGAACCCGGTCTCTCCCCCTCCACTCTGTCCCAACCCAAGAGCCCTCTTGAGCATCATAAGGCAGGAGTCCACTACTGGCTGTCTGGCTAATGCCTCCCCTGGTCCTCCTCAGCAGGGTAGGGATTCTTGGCTCTGTGCAGCAGATCTCCCCTGGGAAAGCCTTCCCGGCATTGTCCCTTTGCAGCAGGAAGCGCAGGTCTGTCTCGCTTCACCTACCATCCTGCTGTGCTGAGAGACTACTTTCCACTGCTCTCCTCCAACTGGAGCAGGCCCATGAGGCAGCAAGGTTTCCCAAGCCCAGGATTGTTCCTGCACCCTTAACTCTCCAGTGTGGGGTTTGTCCATCACATAACTCCCACCAAGAGGTATTTTCTTCCTGTGGATGCATGTGCATTGCTCTCACTGGGTGCTGTTCGTGCACACTGAAAGGCAAAATTGGCACAAATTAGGTTTAAGGTGTAAACAATTGACAGCTTTTTTGAATACATCCAGCTCTGTTATTGGTCTACACAGAAACACTATGATTAAACACAGTTGTAAAGTCCTAGTCACGTATTAAAAACCTGAATGATATTTTTCAGAAGCTTTCTCGGGGGGCATATCCAAGACCTAGTAAGGCCTAAGGGAGTGGATCTCTTTAACACGTTCTGATTAGATTTACAATCAGTGAAGCTCTTCATTGAATCCTGCAGAGTTAGAGTGATAGTCATGATGAACTAGTTAGTCTATTTCCAGCTCTGATTTCTAGGATTCCATGAAAATCTTGGTTAGACAGGGTTAGGACTCAATGGTTTTTCCGCATTTACAGATTTGAAAATGATTAAAATGATGGCAATTACTGCTGGCAGATAGCAATATACAGTTTATTTTGCTTTCAGTGGCAGAGGGACTCAATGTGTTATCTTTTGGGTAGTGTTATTCTTATTGACAATATGAGTAGACAAATGTATTGCCAAAGTTCAAAAGTTTAAGGGCTATGGCCACAGCAACTGACTTCTCATGTTGCATTTTTCCGTTCCAGTTCAATTCCCATTCATTCATCTGCCAGCAGACTGTGCTTGGCTGACATGCTGCATGACAAGAAAAATAAGTCTTAATTAAATTTGAAAAATCAGGTCTATTTCATTCCTCCTGTGGGAGGAACTATTTGCCAGTGAATGTGTGGGATTTCCTACTCTTACTGTAGAGGTTAGATGTAATTAGGTGGCAGTTTTGTGGAAAGGACAGTCTTGCAGTAGGTCAATGATAGCATTGTGTGTTTCTTCCTAAGGCTATTAACAAAGAGTGAACTAAGAGTATGACAAAGGAAGATACTTGTATATTGGAACGTGTCCTATCCAGTGAGAGCTCTTTCATGGCTGAAAGAAAAGGGAAGGTGAATCTCTCTATCCTTAATAGTAAGAGTCGCTCACTCCCAAAGCAGAAATAAAGAAGGGCCAGGCTTGATTTTCTTCTCACTGACACCAGCGTAACACCAGAGTAACTGCATTGCCTTCAGCAGTTATTGTGGACTTAAACCAAAGTGAGTGAGAGGAGAATCAGAATCCAGATTCCTCCTTTTTCTGGATTTAAACTATGCCCAAATAAAACATCCTCAGTGCTCTGGAGTCCAAGCAGCACAGCAAAATCTCATTATGAGTTAAGTCCAGCCTCTACTTCTCCTCTTCTTGCTTTTATACCTATCAGCTGGGCCTAGCAGCATTATGATCCCCAGCCATATCCACTCCTCAGCCACTTATGTTCTCCCTGTCTAGTTCCAATCCCTCACAGACCAGACAGGGAAAACTGAAAGGTTGAGCTTTGGCTATATCTGAGTGACCATAACCCAGCTGCCCACTGGCTACCCAAGAGTCAGATGGGGAATAGCATACATACCCCATCATACAGGGAGAGAGATTCAGCTGAAGGAATTACAGAAATGAACTTCAGAATGAGTTATATAGCTCCCTGCAGTAAAAATCATTACACCTGTTACATACATCAAAATTCAATTTCCCTTCATTTTACAAAGTCCCTGAATCTCTTCTGAGAGGAGATGGACATGAAAACTCCAACTCAGGCTGAGAGTTTGTCAGAATTCAGGTCAAGAATTGTAATCCATTTTGGTCCACACACATACAGAGTCATAGTCATACACCCACACAGCTGTGTGTTTATATGTGTGCATGTATAATCCCTCATACAGAGCCGTGCACACATATACACACACCTTGTTTCTATTCATAGAAAGTACAGATGGAAAAGCCCTGATAAGGTAGGTCAGCTAGTCCTTCATGGCTCAAAGGTCAATGAGGGGCTGTTCCCTTCAGCATTTACCAGTACTTTCTGAGTCTAGTTTTAAATATCTTGAGGGAGGGGGCTACTGCGAGTTCCCACGAGAGACTCTTCCAACAAGACTTCAACTTCTGCTTGACCCTGTGGTTGTGATGTCACAGGAAGTTAGTAGTTGAAATGATCAAGCTGTCACAGCTCTGGTATTCTGGCCTCACGTACAGTCAAAACCAATGGTGTGGCCTGAGCAAAATGCTAATTAAACACAAAGCTCAGATAATTAACAAAATAAATAAATAAATACATTTGGAAAACAAGCTGGTATCACAACTCCTTTTTTTCACCAGAACCTATTTTTAAAATATTAAACTGGCTCAAACGTCCCTCTTTAAGCAGGTGAGAATCTACGCCATCTGCTAAAGGAAGGCTGTGAAATAGCACAACAGGGATAGCAATTCGTTTGCACCAGGGGGAAAGTCTATGAATTTTAGAAGCTACATAAAGAGATCCCTATTTAAAGCTAATCTCTACCCTCTCTTTCTCACTCCACTGGAGTGACTGGTTCTTCTCTCTGTCTTCTGTTCATAAGTCTTTTGGGCAAAATCTGATTGAAAGGTTGGCATATGCCTACCATTTTAAAATACCTCTAAAAGGAGTGGGGGTGTTTGTGGTAGAAGATGGTATTGTGCAGAGTGAACACCTGAAGTTAACTATAGGAGCCAAAAAAAGGGAGCCAAATTCATTCCTGGTGTAATTTTGTTGATTTCAATAGAATTACCCAGTGATTAATTTGATCCTTGGGCCCCTAAACCTGCATTTAATGGCTATATCCATCTTAGGCACCTGAATGTTCACTTGAGACACCTACAAGCAGATTTAGTCAGACGTAAGTGCTTATATTTGAATAATGTGATGTCCAAACTTGTTGCATTTGTGACACTCAAGACTCTAAATCAGGACCTTGCAGAGTGATTGTGTTAAGAGGGAAATTTGCATATGAATCTGCATGGATAGTGTGTCCTCTGAGTTTCAATTTTTAAATAGAAGTGTTGGAACCAGTTCCATCCAGGAAGGAAGTGAAAGCAAGATAGGCGTCTGGTTGCTCTGTATGAGCCCATGGGAGTGATGGCTCCTCTTCTTGATATAGAAAAGGTGGAAAAAGAGGAAAAGCTGAGAACCAACCACCATATACAACTCCCTGATTCCCTGCCATACTTGGGGTCGGCTCTAACTTGTACCAGCTGGCTATGGTACCCTTGGCAACATACACCAGCTGGGGATAGATGAAGCAAAGCACACTCCATCCCCCGCCCCCTTGCCTTTGCCTCTGCACCATGGACTGTGGAGTGGGAGGCAAAAGAGTCAGCTATGCTGACTCTATGGCTGCTGGGGACTCTTCTACTCTGGGGTAATCTCCAGCAGAGTACTTGTGGGTGATGTCTGACCCTTTGTACTGCCTAATCAGTGCAAAGGGGGGAATGAACCAGAGCAGAAAATTTATCCATAGTATTACACTGTGGCTCCTTAATTTTAGTGAAATACTATGTTGGTCCTTCAGGCTAAAAAGGTTGGACACCCCTGAATTAAGAGGGCAGTGCCAAGATCAGAAGCCAGATTCTCAGCTGGTGTTAACTGATGTCACTCCATAATGAAGAGACTCTGATTGACATCAGTTTAGCATCTGCCACAATATATTATAGGTGGAGCTGGTAGCACTGCCTATCGTTAAGGTTGCCCAGTGCTTTCCATTATAAGAAGCTGTTTTTAGTTGCTTATAACTTTGCAAAAATGTAACTGTTCCGGTTGAAATTTTCTACCCCTGGTGTCTGCCTCAGGCTGACTGTTTTGAGAAAGTTTCAGTAAAACTGGTCAGCCATTTCCAAGAATGAGAGTAGGGGAAAATACATTGTTTTGCTTATTTAAAAAAAATTCTTACATCTGTTTGGTTGAGAAGTTCTAGCATCAACATACTTTAGACCAGGGGCTTAACATTTGGCAGGGAGAGAGGGGTCACCCTGGTGTCATGGATGTGCCTTTTGTTGTCCCCATGTTAATTTGCCCTAATTTGGCCAAGTGATAAGCCTCTGGGAAAAAAAATCTCAGTTTGCATAAACTCAGTGGAGAATTCCTACAGCATCACTGCTAAGAATTCCAAAGATTCCATCTGCATCAAGCATGTGCCAGTCCAGGACTGAGCAGGACTTTCCTTGCAATTGCTGTCCGCAGTTGCTGCTGAGATGCCAGGCACAGGAACCAAGAATAGACAGACTGACTCTCCTGCGTTTCCAGTGTTCCTCCTGGTGGTGCCCAGGCAACATGGAAGAGAAGGAGTAGGATGCCTGACTAACATGGAGAATGATGAGGTAGGCAGGAGCAAAAGGTTGGAGAAGATGGATGGGAGCAGAGGAGGAAGGGGACAGGAGCTAGGTTGGATGGTGGATAGGAGCAGAAGGGGAGGGGAGCAAGAGTTTGGGGAGGGGGAATAGATAAGATTAGACTGGGACAGAAGCCATGGGGTGAGGGTGGATAGAAGAGGAGAGGGAGGAGGAAAGGGACAGTAGTTGGGGCATGATGTGGCAGATAGAAGCAGAGGGGGAGGGATGCAGGAGCTGGGGGTGATGTGGTGGAGCAGGACCAGGGAGGAATAAACCAGTGAGTGGAGAGAGGGACAGGGGACTGGATCCAGTAGGACTGGGTAGAATATGAGCAGAGGAGGTGGATAGAAAGAGAAGGGAAGGGGACAGGAGCTGGATGGGAGACAGACAGGAGAAAATGGGGGTGGGGACAGAAGCTTGAGGAGGACTAGACAGAAGTGTCTATAACAACTATAGCACACTGGTCTCAGGAAACTGGAATTGAATGTAGGAGTCTTGAATCTTTACTATCCTCTGCTGACAGCAAATATTGGCAAAACACACTAGCACAGTGTATGCCTCATCCCCCTCTAGTGCCTAGTCCACACATAGGATAACAACCTACCATTGCTACCATTTAAAATGATCAGTTATGTTGTATTGTGGTGACAAATAACACCAGCTTTCTGATTCAATGACACTGGAACGTGTGTGCGCAGCTTTCCTCCTTCCTCATGGAGAACTATTTAAATATGATTTGCGCTATTCTGTTCACTTCCTCTGAAGTATCTGGCACCTGCCACTGTTGGAAGACAGGCTACTGGGCTAGATGGACCAGACCATTGGTCTGACCCAGTATGGCCATTCTTAAGTTTTTATGAATACTTATCATGATTAGAGGTTTGTTTATTTTTAGAATTCCAGCAGGAGGGCAGAGTCAGAGGCTCCAGAGTCACTGGCAGAATTAGTTGCTGTGGCGTTGCAATCTGTGTTCTTGCTGCTTCTCCCCATTTAATTGTTTCTAGGAGCTCTAACGCAGGGATTAGACTCCAGAATAAATCAGGAAGTGTCTGCATATTTAGCTATTTCTTTTTAATTTAACTAAACGAAACTAACCACTTAAAATTGACTATACTCGGGACAATTCACCTTTCTGCTAGACAATTCACTGTCTCCTTCCAGAAGTACTGATTTACCCACATCTCCAACAGAGGTCAGCAGAGCCCCATTGGAGAGATTTATTTACTGTATTCATACTTTATTATTGCAAAGATTCCCTTCATATGCGTCTGAAAGCAGACCACATGAAAAGGCCATCACCAAAGCACACATTCGCCTCTCATTACTGGTTTCTAAAAAGCTAAGCAGTTTCCTGTGAGTCTTCTCGCGCTTCATATCCTGAAGGCAGATCTGATCCTGTTTATTTAATCTATCTATCGACCTGACCTAGTCCGTTATTGACATGTTTTGCGCCACTTTCCCCTTGTTCTGGCAGCTTGAGAGGCAAATCATGAATGAAAGAAACGTGGATTCTGCTATCGTTACGCAAGTGAATATTTCCCTTAACTTCCACAGGTCTGCGCGTAAGGAGTCCTTCGGGGGGGAAAGGGTTGCAAAATTAGGCCCTGAATAAGTTAGAAGTCAAGGACCCCATTCCAGTTGAAGAGCGGCAGAAGAAACTGACACGTTATTACTGGGGGCCCGGAGAGAGACACATTTAGATCTCCTGTATGAGGAATTTCCCCCCAGCCTTCTGATTTACACTCTGTACGGCTCTTCATTGATAGTAATGCAAATTAATATTTTAAATCAGGTAAAGATTTTCGGCCTCAAAAGAAGAAATGCAGGAACAGGCTTTTTCTCCGGCATTAACTCTAACTGCTGCCTTGCTTCCTATTTCTCTGTTGCGTGTTTTTCTTTTCTCTCTCTCCCCCCCCCCCACACTTATACAGTAGTGTGACCCCTCCCCGCACCCCGCCCCTTTGGAGTCCCAATCCGATTGCTAATCAGGTTGAAAGGACATGGACGTGGCAGTAGTCTATCGACCAGGGGGAAATTAACTCTTTGCCTCCAGCCCTTTCCGTGCCCTTTCCCCAGTGCGATCTCTCTCCCCCCGTCCCCCTGTTTTCTCCTTATAGTTTACCTGCTGCAGAAATGTGTCTCACACTCACCCCGTTTGCCAAAAGGCTAAACATGTGCTCTAATTAGCCACACTCCCAGTTATGCTTCCAGCGCCGCCACAGCAGGGTCCCCGGTAGCACCCCCACCCTGGTTCCTAACCGGAAAATCCAATCAACAGCCCCCCAAAGGCAAAGCCACGGAAACAAAGAGAAGAAACTAACGAGCAGACTGGGAAGGGTCCTCGTGAGGGACCGGCTGAGATTTATAGCTGCTGAGATCGCAGCGCGGCACGAACAATGCAAAGGGACATGAGCGTGTGTGTTTGCGGCTGTTCAGACGCGTCCTTTATGTTTCTGATCTAATCTCCTGCGTTGAACCTCACCGCTGTGCATTTTAAATCCCTTGGCAAAGGGGGGAGGGGGGGCAGGTAATGAAAACCGAGCAAGGCTGAATCTCTGCCCTAACTCAGCAGCTGAAATCGCTCTCATTCCTCTGGATCCATGCATTCCCTCGGTGGGATTTGTTTCCCTTCTTTAAAGAAGAGGCTGGGGGGGGGGAGGGGGGATTTATAGGGGTAACAGCAGCTAGTGATGTCAGCCCTTGCCTAAAATAGAGAAGGATAGACTGCAAATCCACAGCTAGAAGGCTAAAACCTTCCAATCCAGCCTCAGCCAACACCATGTCAATGTGAAGTCACCCACCACCTCTTCCCCCACATACACTCACATGCACCCCCCCTCCCCCAACCCCCCCCTCCCCCAACCCCCCCCTCCCCCACCACTCCAGGAGGAGAAAGCAAGGGATCAAAGCCCAGGTGTCCTCCACAGCCTAACCCGGCCGTCCGCTGCTCAGTTTCCACTAGGGCTGGCGGTGCTTTTTCCTCCAAGACATGAAAACCTAAAAGACGTGGAGAATATCAATCCAACAGGAGGTGGTGGAAGTGGAGGGGGGGGGGGAATCTGAAGAGCAGAGCTTCTGGAGTCTCGCCTTTTGGAGCCTTGAGGATTATACAAGGAATTTTTGTGCTACTACTTAGACGCTAAAGGGGGTTATCCAAAAGACAGAGCTTCCTTTGCATCCCACCTCCCTTGGATTCTTGAGAAGACAGGGGGGCTTTCAGGACCATGGCATCGCCAGAAGGGTGAGGAGGACTGTCAGTTTTGGAGGGTGGGATGGGAGAAAGCGTGTGTGTGTGTGTGTGCGCTCGCTGTGCTGTGTTGTGCTTTGGGTGACAGTTTCATTGCATCTGTTTCGGTTTATCCTTCACGCCTCTCCCCTTAAACAAAACCACCAGGGCGCAAGACGGAAAACAGTCAAAGGCAAGCGAGGAGAGAGAACGGAATTTCAAAAAATGAGCCGCTGGGAAGGACTCATTTGCCTACCTTCCGCAGATGTAAAGGCAAATGTGATCAAACCACCTGCCTCAAAGCTGGAGAGGTGCCCAGATCAATGGTTAAAATGAACAATAAATGGGTCTCGGTGTATATGTCTAGTCTATATTATGCGCTCTAACAAACAAAGGGAGGGAACAGAGGAACTAACCAAAACCATTTTTATATTGCAAAACTCTTTAAGGTCTGTGCCAGTTACAGTTGAAATGTTGTAAGAGGGGATAAGAAATGCTGGGGCGTGCTGAATATTACACAAGAGGCATTATTTATGGTACAGTAAACACAATGTGTTCACGATAGGACAATCCCTCTCCAGCTCTTGTGAAATGTCTGCGAGCACCAGCCACTTATTGGCTTCTCTAGGCTCTGTGTGTGTGTGTGTGTGTGTGTGTGTGTTTAAAAAGGTCTGCTCGCAAAAGGTTTCTTTGATCGCTGGTTGCCCTCCTGTGATATTGTCTAGCAATAGCATTATAATGCGTCTGGCGTGAGCCTCCCTCTTTATCCGTGGCCCTTGTCAGGTTGGATCAGCATGATCTGCGCTAGACAGGACCCTCCGAGGACACACTGCAAAGGGAGGCTCTGTTTATATATTGGGTTTGTGTCTCCTGGGATGAAAGAGTCGATGAGCTGATTTCAGTAACCTGGAGCCAAGGGGCACATTGCTGTAAAGCGTAGGCACCTCAGTGTCACACTACCTGGGCAAAGAACTGTGTCTTCTTCCAGGCAGATGGGCGTTAGGCCAGCTGACTTGTGGAAGTTGTGTAGAAATTACAGGCGCTGTTTCCCCCCCTAGGCATTCTAATACCCCCAGAAAAAATTAATTCCACGTGTATTCACAGCAGAGCTCTGGCACGGGGGAGCAACAGAAACTCTCTTCTCTGCCAATAATAGCTTAGCCTTGGGTACCATGCTACCTCCGGAGGGAATTGATAGACCATATATATACACACAACTGTTCTAGTAAACTGCACAGCACTTTAGCATTTCCCGTTGACAATGAAATGACTAATTAGAGGTTATGAACAGATAAATGGAGCGGCAAGGGAACAGATTTAAACTGGGAAAACAGAGTATGTCCCAGTGACTGTAGTTGGCCACCTCTTACCATTGCGTTTTCATGCCCCAGCTTTGACTCTCCTCTGTGCACCACGCAGCCAGATGCCTGTTTTTATTTTAAACTATGAAGTATTTCCTAGGTATATGTTTATTTCAGAGACCCATAAACGAATGTATTAGCTACTGTGACATTGTTTATACAGGGAAGATAACACAACAGCCAGATCAACTATAAGCAAAGACACAGGCTGATAGGTAGATTTTTCAGTTTGAGATGAAGTAAACATTTTCAAAATATAAGCAAACATAGGAGTGCTTTTTAAATACATTGATTGTACAGCCAGATAAAAGAGAGAGAAAAGGGTTTCAATAAACACACTTTTTTCTCTCTCTCCTGTTGGAGCACATAATGGGGGCAGGATAGGAAAAGAAGGAAGAAGTTTAAGAATTGTCTTCAAACTCCTACAGGAATGAATATAGATTAAGAAAATCTGGAGCATGGAGCAGCAGTGACTTCATGCATCATCTCTATTTATTTGGTGTATTTGATATAAAAATGAACCAACATGTCTTAGGATCCTTCAGATATAAGCATAACTTCAGTCTCTGCTGCTTTTATCAAAGAGATTTTCTCCCAAACCACCTGTCTCCAGTACGACAAAAAAACCCCAATCAAACTAAAAAACTTCCAGCCCCTTCCCCTGCCGGGTATATATCTGAGGATAGAGCTAAGCCTTCAACTATGGTCTAAACGTCAACAAACTCATGCTCTTTTGGACTAGCAAGGAAAGTGAATTCTGGAGTCATGGGACTTTCTCTATGAATGGATGTCTACCAATCCCTCAACATTTAACACGAGGGTCTGTTAGCTGGAAGGCCACAGATGACCTCCACTGTATAGCAGTATACAGCGTGAGACTCAGTCTCTCAGGTATGTGTTTCTAAATGGGGAAAAGACAGAGAGAAATAGAGGCTAGTATGAAAAAGCAAAATGGAACTGAGACAGGTTAATCTGGCATTCTGCTCCTGAGTTAGATAGTTAGGGCGGCACTGACGTTCAGAAAAACACACTTTCAGAGGTGTGTGTGCTGTACCTGTATTTAAAATTAATTTGTGAGTTATTTAACAATTTATCTCTAAATTGGGGAATTTGCACGAAAGTCTCAAAGTTGAGGATGAGTCAAAAAACATCACAATTTATTTAGCAAATAATAACACAAAGCACCAAAAATATACATAGAGGAGGGCAAATATGCACTCCATTCCCCAGAGGATATTGACTATGTACAACCAGTGTTCACAGGGGAGGGAGATTTCCTTGACTCCCCCCTTTCAATAGTGATTGCCACAGAGGCAAAAGTCTGAAGAAACTGAAGAAAGAAAGCAATCTACTGTCTGGAAAAATCTGTTATGATAAAAAGAAAAGGAGGACTTGTGGCACCTTAGAGACTAAGGTGCCACAAGTCCTCCTTTTCTTTTTACGGATACAGACTAACATGGCTGCTACTCTGAAACCTGTTATGATAAGTTTCTTTGCTAGCAACAAACCCAGCTAAAATGAAAATGTAGAATGAAATGTCCCTTGAAATAATAAAATCAAACCTTGTGAAGGCTGAGAATCAACGTTCCTTTAATTGCAGCCACTGCTGGTTTTCTTAATGCTAAATACATTGGCTGGTATTTTGATTGCTGAGTCTTCCTTTCACAGAGTCCCCTGACATGAATAGCATTACCAAACTTTTAGGCTGCTGTCTCAAACTGGAAACAGCTAACAAGTGATGCAGGGAGGAAAGTTCAGAGCCTGGTACTGACATTCACAGTTGTACTGTATAGTTCAAAGAGTCATTCACATTATTACATATTCCTAAAATACCTATTACCATACTGTCTAGTGTAGCACTTAATTTCTGTGGGTTTGGTCCTGCAAGGCGCTGAGCACTCTAATCCTGATCCTGATGGACATGTTCTTCACTTTCAGCATATGAGTAGCCCCATTGAGTTACAGGGGACCGCTCCTACCTCTAAAGATAAGCATAGGCCTATGTGATTCTTGGGTCAGAGTCAGAGTGCTTGGCACCTTGTGGGATCAAGTCCCATAGTATCTACTTATCAGTCTAATCTGATTCCCACTGAAGTCAATGGCTGTTTTCCCATGGAGAGCAGGATCAGGCTCTATATCTCTTAATACGTTTATTCTTTTTAAAGGGAGTTGGCCTAGTACATAAGTATTGCTTTAAAACTTACTTTTACAATCTAAGATGGACTGAAGCTGTTAAATTTGGATCTATATTTTGAAGACCTCCCAAAGCTCAGGTGTTTTGGTTTTAGGCTATTCTTGCAATAGGGGATATTTACAAAATTAGCATATGGGTCTGGGTTTGAATTTTAAATACTTAACTTCCAGAGTTTTTGTTTTGGATCTACCCATAACAAGACTGTAACCATAGTGAGGCTTCTGGTGTCACATAAGTGCTAAACAATCAATGTCCAAACTAATCAAAGCCAGAATAGCCCTCCTCATACAATTTCCATTACTCCTTAAAGCGTCCCATTAAAACTCTCTTTGTGGCATTACAAAACATTCTCATGAATGACCCAGAGACAAGAAAGTGTGATGATGCAGGCAGCAAAAGAAAGCACTTCATCATATAAGAAAGACACAGGCAGAGAAGCACTAGTATAGATATGTTAAAAAGAAACAATTGTATTATATATGAATATGAAAAATAAAAACCAGTGAAAATGGAACAGCTCACTAGAATTCTCCTGACATTCAACAATACAGATGTATCAAGATGTTTATCCAGTCCTGTGAGCTTATTGGTAAAATCATCTCAGGTACTTTATAATTTTATATACATAGAGTTTATTTAATAGACTGTATGCCAGCAGCGTTCTCACCCTGTTGTAAATGTAGTATATAGTTCAAGTTATCCCTTCCCGGGGTTTGGCTTTATTGACTCAATTAACAATAGCACAACATAAACTGCAGCCTAAGCTTTCTCCCTAAGTTTCCTTCAGGACCTCTATCTCAGCCCTTAGTTTCACCAGCTCTGAGGCATGACGGCCTTTTTTCTACTCCTAGATTGGACACATCTGATTTTAACCTCAGAGTGAGTCAGAAAAACTACCTCTGCATTTGTCTGCAGGGTTCAAGCAGCTAACATCAGGGTGATTCCATAGAAGAGCTTTTCATCCCCATGCAGGATCCTAGAATCGGCCACATTGTTACACACACACATATTTTCCTTCACCTGATTTTCATTTAATAATTTATTCATACAACTCTATTAATGTATACATGGACATTAGTTGAAATGTGTTGGCACATATGATTAAATACATTGGATTATAAAATCCACCCAATGTATTTCATTATTATCTTTATTTATTATTGACACAGCACCAAACAGTGTTGTAGACCACTTAATTTGTGTTCAGTCTCCACATCTGTGGGGCAGATGGAACGGATGAAGCACATAAATGAAAGACATGGACTATGGCCCTGACCCTGCTCTCAGTGATGTCAATAGCAAAACTCCCACTGAATTCAATGGACAGGATTAGGCCCTGTGAAATATAAAGCATGTTCCTTAAAACTAACTGCTGATGACACTACAGCCCATGAGACACCAGGTTTCAGTTCAACCTTGAGTAACAATTTCAAAGAGAAGATACCTAGGGCCCTTTGTTTTCGGTTTTTATTGTATTTAATTTTTTCCTGGGAGTTTATCAGTGTTTATTACTCCAACAACAAAAACAGGAAAAATTGGTGGAAAGAACTATTAATAATTTTTCTAGGCAAATATTGGGGTTTATTTTGGTGGACAGAAGGACACAGGAAAAAGTATTCAGTAGATTAATGCTTTGAATTCTGTTCATCAGGGTGGTTTGCTGCAGAAGTAAAACAAAACTCAAAACACAATGCCACCTCTGAGTTTAAGAAAACAATGACAGGTTTCAGAGTAACAGCCGTGTTAGTCTGTATTCGCAAAAAGAAAAGGAGTACTTGTGGCACCTTAGAGACTAACCAATTTATTTGAGCATGAGCTTTCGTGAGCTACAGCTCACTTCATCTGTAGCTCACGAAAGCTCATGCTCAAATAAATTGGTTAGTCTCTAAGGTGCCACAAGTACTCCTTTTCTTTTTAAGAAAACAATGTATCTCTACTCCCCAAATAAAACTTTTCGTTTGAATAAATGATTGACTGTTGTAGACTTAGAACTATTAGCCTATAAATAGTTACATTTAATAATTGGGCAACACCATTTGCAGCGCATACACTCAACTTCATCCTTTTGTCCTGTTTTTGCTTTTTTAAAATTTTAGAATACTTCCTTGTGTTCTGAAATGTATTCTGGTACAGGTTTTCGTTTTCTTCCCATTTTAGTGTGTCAGATCTGTAAACTGTTCTCTGCTAACAGCTTGAAATGGGCACATGGTGGGTGCGAGATTCACTCGAACATTCAGATGCACATGCACTTCAGAGCTTGCGAGCGTGCCCGTTTGTTTATTGTGTGTATCTTCTAGACTAATACATAGCCGTACCTCAACAGGCAGTTTTGCCTATTAACACAAACTAATGTATTATCATAATACAAATATCTCATGTAATGTATTGTATTGTCCTAATAAAACAAGTTATTTTTCATATATTTGAATGTAACAAAAGTAGGGTGAAAATCGGAAAAAAACCTAATCATACTCTTTGTAAAGCCTGGGATTTTTTCAGTAAAGTTCAGTTTAAACTGAAAACAAAGGGGCTTAAAGATACCATATAATCTTAGGCCAAAAATGTCAAGCTTGTGTACCTTAGGTACCTAAAATCCATTTCTAGGCACTTAAATATGACTCTCAACTACACTGAGCATCCAGAAGCAGCTCCTAGAGAAGTCAATGGGAACTTCTGGATTCTTGGCAATTTTGAAAACTGAGTAACTTATTTGAATACTAAAGTTACTAAATATGAAACCGAATTACTAAATATGAATCTCAAAGCCAAAAGTTAGGTAGCCATTTCTTACAAAGGTTGTGTGAGATTTTATAAAGCACCTGGTGTTGGCATAACTCTGCTCCCACCAACGTATATATAACATACTATACAAAATGTGATGGGTTCAGTTACAGAGACCCCCCTGGGGCTGTCGCCTGGTGTGCTGAGACTACCTCTGAGCCCATTTTCTCTGCCAGTTTGGGCCTCCAGAACCCTGCCTTGTTGAGCCAGACGCATGAGCCTGCTGCAAACACAGACCCAGGGTCTGAACCACGCCCCCAAAACTGCAGACTTAACTGAAAACAGCTTAAGAAGTGCTCCTGTCTCCAACACCCAGCTTCCAATGGGATCCAAACCCCAAATAAATCCGTTTTACTCTGTATAAAGCTTATATAGGGTAAACTCATAAATTGTCCACCCTCTATAACACTGATAGAGAGATATGCACAGCTGTTTCCTCCCCCAGGTATTAATCACTTACTCTGGGTTAATTAATAAACAAAAGTGATTTTATTAAGTATAAAAAGTACGATTTAAGTGGTTTCAAGTAATAACAGACAAAACAAGGTACGTTACTAAGTAAAATAAATCAAAATACGCAAGGCTAACTTAATACACTAAGGATCTAGTTACAAATACTAACTTCTCACCCTAGATGTTATCTCAGGTAAAATCCTTTTCAGACCAACTTTGTAGTTTATGGCCTGGGTCCAGCAATCACTCAGACCCCCACAGTTACAGTCCTTTGTTCCAGTTTCTTTCAGGCATCTCTTTGGGTTGGAGAGGCCATCTCTTGAGCCAGCTGAAGACAAAATAAAGAGGCTTCCAGGGCCTTTTATATTCTCTTTCATGAGCGGAAACCTTTTTGTTCTTCTGTGCAAAATCACAGCAACAAGATGGAGTTTGTAGCCACTTGGGCAAGTCACATGTCCTTGAATGATTCAGCTTTTTGCAGGCCGATGCCATTGTTTACATGTTAGTTTGAATGCTCCCAGGAAAGCTCAGATATGTATTGGTGTCTCCCAAAGTCCACTGTTAGTTGAGTACTCCCAATTACTTGAATAGCCCCTTCACAATATGTTGGCCAAACCTCCCTTGTGTGTTTCCTACAGCAAACACTTCAAATACAAGCATAGAGCCAACGCTCATAACTTCAGATATAAAAATGATACATGCACACAAATAGGATGAATATATTCAGCAGATCATAACCTTTGCAAAGATATGTCACATGGCATATCTAGCATAAAGCATATTCCAGTTATGTTATATTTACACTTATAAGCATATTTCCATAAACAAACACACACAGATACGTGCACAAGCATATGAAGAGACACTGCATATGTTCTGATAGCCCTGGAGCACAGGACTTTATTCTTCTAGCCATGGCAGAACCATGGAACTAACTGTATCTACGATACCCCTAGCACTTCCTCATCTCTGCTCTAACCCACTAATCCACCTCCACCAAGACTGCTTCTAACACTGCAAATCTCTGGGGAGCTTTCAAACAGCCACCATTTTTCAATGAGAAAAACTGCTACAAAAAGATTTTATTCAAATAGAACCCCTATTTAATGAGCTAATGGGGGATCGAGTTCATAAAAAAAATAAAATAACATGTAACATCCCAAAATTACAGTCGGGATGAATAGTAACAGACATATGCAGTGTGCCTGATTTTACTGTGTTTGAGAGAAACGCCTTTCTACTTTGCCACCAGATCTCAGGCTGTTCAAGCCTGAACAGCTGCTTGAACTTTGGGTTGAAGTTACATTAAGTGGTAAAAAAAAAATAACTATATGGCATAAAAATGGTTCCTATAACTCATTGTTCATAAGATAGATGTTCGTAAAATTGGGGTTCTGTTGTATATGTCTCAAATATGGCAGAAGATCACTGGCTTGAAGTCTGGGCTGTACTATATCCATTTCTTGACCTGCATCACTTCTAATGTCTGATGACATGTCATGGCTAGAAATACTGGCTTTATTTTGCCTGGAGAACATAGCACAGGTTTGCAGTAATAACCCCAGTACTGCAATCCATATTTTGACAAAATTCCCATTTACAAGATTGATCCTGGTATGCAGCATCCATTGCTAGCCCTGGTTTAGTTGTAAAATATTGGACTTTACAACGTACACCCTGATTTATAGGATATAACATTTACAGCATTTTTCTAGGCTTTAAAAATAGTTGGCTATTTTTTTTCTCCCTTCACATATGCACTTGGACTCTTGATACTAAGTAGGGCCTATCTAGTTTTATAAGCAGAAGGAAATGAGAATTTAAGCTCTCAAACACTTCAAAAGGAGTTTTTATGTAAAATGTGTGGCATAGACTTATTGACTCATGACATTGGCACTCATGGGTAATGTGGCCATCCCAAACAAATGCAAATAAAACTTAAACCACATCCCTCATTGTATAATTATACATATGCCATAATCTCTCTTTCTGTGTATGTGGTCCCCAATCCCCAAGTTCAGCCAGGCTGCATTTGGTGCAGGTTATAGGTGTGGGTAATGGTGGTGCAGCATTAAACCACCTCATCCCCAGCTGGAGGACAGTTTGATCCCTGGTGTAACATAAAGCCTCAATGATGCTTTAGTTAAACTGGTTTGTTTTAGGCTGTTTGATGCTGTTAATTTGGAGGGGAACTGCCAGAGTGCCAGCCCATCCCCCTGACATGACAGTGTGATGAAGAGAAAGTGGTGTAGGGCTGACTCCGCCTGGACGGGAATCCTCATCTGTCAGCTTAGGATGGCTCAATGGTTTTGCATAGCCAGAAGGAGTGCAAATGGGACATTTCATGGCTGAGGATTTGGCCCATAATTTATATTTTTTCCTTTTAAGCTTTATTTTAAGTTCCTTTATTTTTTTTCTAGCTATGTTCTCCAAGAATTTGAAATTGTCTGTGAAACTGGCAAGCAAAAACTAGATTTCAGGGTCAAGTTTAGGGTTTCCTAGTTTACTTCCACGTGATTTGGAGAGCAGCTAACTGAACGGAGCATAGGCAGACCTAGAGATGGGCCCAAACTAGAAGTTTGGATGTGAACCCACACAGACTTTGGGGATGTCAGGATACAAATCCAGACCTCTACTTCACAGCGTAGTCCCTTTTCTGTGTATTTGACCAAACCAGACTGAATCTAAACACCCTCAAATGTGAGGGAATATTGAATTCATATTGCAATCCAAACCTCAGGCCTTGGGCTCATGTTTGCACACAATGTGACACTCTGTTAGAAAACTGATGGAGAGAAGGCCCTATGCTAAGAAGAATGCTTCAATTCTTGATCCTTCCTTGTTGAATCTCTCTTCATTTTCCCCCTGGTGTCCTGAACTGTTGAGATGAATTAATTACAAGTGCTTCAAAATATTGGACAAACCTTTCAATGGTCGCATCTCTGGATTGGCCTTCTGCTGATGAAAACACTTGTTTTTGTCAACAGAATACAACGTATAACTCATGAAGATCGGAGCGACCCACCTTGTCTCTCTAATAATCTGGGACCAACACAGCTACAGCAACACTGCATGCAATCATTAAAATCTGGACATTTAGTTAAAAAAACTGCTTATATGTGTTTATATTTTTATTTATGCATTTATATTCATTCTAAAAACAACGAGGAGTCCTTGTGGCACCTTAGAGACTAACATATAAATTTGTTGGTCTCTAAGGTGCCACAAGAATTCCTTGTTGTTTTTGCTGATACAGACTAACACAGCTACCACCCTGAAACCTGTTCATTCCAAAGGATCTCAAAGTACTTTAAAGCTAATTTCTGACTGTATGTGCACTGGCATACAGGGAAAACGAGAGGCCAAATTTAGATGATCATGTTCCCTAATTGTATATAGAATCCCTTAAACCAATTTACACTCAGTCATGTATAAGGGATGCTAGATTGGGGTAGCCTACACTATGATAATTTGAAGGAAGATGTAAGAACATGTAAATTAATGTAAATCTCACACGATTTAACTTGCACCTTCTTACACTTTCCTGTCTTGCTATTTTTTTTTCTTCTCGGCCTTCAGCATGTGAATTACGCCATCATTGACTCCCTTGTGTTAAATGGGCCCAATTTAGATGGAGAGAGAGTGTGAATGCCATATTTGAAAGGAGGTATTTCTAGGTCAGATTAAATAGGACTGATTCACCTCTTGGTTATGCTGGTGCAAATCAAGGGTACATCAGTGAGTTCCCTAGTATAAAACCAGGGTAGGTGAGAGGATAGTCAGCTGGAAGAAGGTGCAAAATACATTAAATTACACCTGTCTTACACATTTGTAGAATGGGTGTAAGAAGGTCTAAGGGAATCTAACTTTCATTTTAGCATGTGGCCCTGTTAGTCTCAATTAAGGCCCAGCTGTGGAACCCTTGTTCATGTTGCCGAGCACTTATAAGACTAGCTCCACTCAAGCCTATGGGACTATGCTGGTAAGTGCTCACCTATATTAGGGTTCCACAACTGAGCCCTTGGATTCATTTAGACTCATTTGATCCAAGTGCACATGCAAGCTGCATTGCAACAGGTGTGGGAATGAAGATGAGGCTCTGCCATGGTGCATTAACGGGCTCATGCTGCTAATGAACGAGACTCAGACTACTCATAGCAGAGGACACGGACCAGTGTAAAAGAGGCATGGTTGGAGGGAAAATCTACAGTTTTCCATAGCAAATAGCTAGCCCTGCCCTGATTCTGATAACCCTTCTCTGTGATGGCACAATGTCTCATTCACTGAATTTATCTGGAGCTTCGAGAGTATCAGAACTGCTGCCCACACTGTGCTTGCTTAGGAAAGATTTGGCCCTATATGCACAGGAATCAATTAACACACTACTGCAATGTGGAATGTGGTGGCTGTTTAGAGCATACAGCTATAACTATTGTTATAATTACAATAGCTATTGTTATAACTACTATAGGTATTGATGACAATTTAGGACAGGAAGAACACAGCACCCAATTGATATTAGGGAATTTAAAGTGGGCATATTGTAATTACCCATGTAGCAATTTGTTCTGGGGCAATGCCCCTATTCTTATAAAAAGTGCCATGGAATCATTAACAGCCACAGCACTTAGAAACATTATAATTTTCTGTTCATTATATTATTAAAGTACATCGATGGCATTTCTAGTATTAACATTTGCTACCTATAGTTTTTCTTTTTTGAAGATCATAGGAATAAATTATTTGATGATCTATTGAACTGGGGTGAAAATAGTAGCTTTCCAAAGGAAAATCTCAAAGATCCCCTGAAATATGCTTTATACTATACTTAAAGTCATATACTTTAATGTCAAAAAGATCCCTGCAAACAGATACGTTTCATGTGTATATTATTACATGCAAAGATTCACGGTTTTGAAGTATTTCAAAAAACTGATTGTGCTCCCGACTTAGCTGTTGATTTGTAAGCTAAGTCGTGAGGTTTCATTTTGTTCATTTGCCCTCAAATAGAAGTAAGAAAGAAGTTTTGTATAGAAAAACTGGATGTTTCAATCCTCCGACAGACTAAAGTGATAACACAAAGAGATATACTGGATGCATGCTGGGATCAGTATATATTGGTATCTCTGCTGCATACTTGTGGGAGAGAGAAATTTTATATATTTCCCAACAGGTGGCAGTAAATGTCAATACTTTCTCCACTCTGAAAAGCTATCAGGCTTTTTATTTAGAAAAAAACCCAAACTCTTCTGAATTAGCTCTTTAAATCCATAATACCTTTATGACATTTATAACTGCAGCTTATTCAAAACCACATATAGTCATACATTGTTTTCAGAGTTCCTGAATCTCAGTTGGAATTCTGCTAAATATGGGAATTTTCTTATGGCTACTAATTTGATAATCTGTACAACAGCAGTTTCAGAGAATCCCTCAAATTCTAATGGAATACATGTCAGTATGTTCATGAGAGTACCTATTGTCTTTACTGCATGTTTCTAAAATTCTGCACAGTGTTCTTATCTATTTAAGATAAGACTCATGGTTAATTTGTATTAATTTCCAAGGGAGTTTATTGATTTACCTTGCTTGTAAATACCAAGTTATGATCAAAGGTAAAGCAACAGTACAAGAGGGGTTGTAAACTTTTACTAGGTTGGTTCATACTCACATATGACAATTACCTTTAAAAAAAAAAGGAAAGAAAGAGCTTTACATGAATAAAATGATAGTGATATGTTGATCAATGCTATTTTTGTTGAGGCACTATACTTTTGAAAATGCTATCGTTCAAAGAGACAGTACGAAGGTCCTGTGGCAGTTCAGGAGTTCAAGACACTTTTTGTTAGAACAAAAATGTTAACTCCAATGCCATGGCCAAATTCAGACATGGATAATTACAGCCTGCATACCCAAATAGTACCCATTGTTTAAATTGTATCCTCCACTTCCTTTCTAAACTGTGGTATTGCTATGCCCTATGAAACAGTTGTTGAATGTCACCCCAACAGTAGGTTAATTAAACTGGTGAGTTACATATCAATTTAATCTTGTAAAACGTTATGGGATCATCTGAATAGAAGGAGGTCTCTACATTTAAGATATTATTATTGTTCATTAGTATTATGGAAGTACCTAGAGGCTCAGGTTGGGGACCACTGTGTGCTAGGCTCCATACACGCATATATTAAAGAAATAGACCCTGCCCTAAACAATTTACAATCTCTATTTATGTTATGTCAAGATTCCCTCAAAGCCATAGAGAGAGAACATGCCAACATCTATTAACAGAAGTTGTCCCTGTTCTGAAAATCTTTTTCTAGATTAAAATATCACCAACAATTGATACCATGATGCTTTGACATCACTGTATAAAAGGGCTCAGGTGGGCTATGACAAATTTAATTTGTAGCATTTATTCATTCACTACAAAATAGACACAAGTCACCTTCAGAACAACAACATTGTTTGTCGTATTTAGTAAGCCAGGCACATTGACTGTATAGGAGAAGGTAAATTTCTATATCATGGGGGAACAAGTTAAGGTGTAATAATAAAAAAGATCAAATGCCAGCATTGCTATTATTATTTGCCTTTTTGACTTGCAAGGTCCACTGAAGCATCTTAGTAGGCCAGTGTATGCAGCCCTTTCATGATACTATAGAACTGAACAATTATATTTTACTATTTAGGTGTTTCCCCCACCATTTGCTATGGATTTTTTTTCTGCTCTAGTAAATGCAATTAATTTTTGAAAGTTCAGCACCAAAATTGCACAGAATTCCCCATGACCTATTGTGCATGAAATGGATTCGTTATGCAGAGATATTGGCCAGCTGACACAAAGACAATATTTAATTAATGTAATTGACTTTAAAAAGTGTTTATTGACATTTTTAATCCTAGTTGGTAGTAATAATTCATAATACGTCTGTTCTATTCAAGTGTCACATAGCAGGTAGAAAAACCCTGTGCTTTGTGAATCAGTACAGCAGTCATTGCAAATCTGAGGGGATTACACCAACCATCATAGGTCAAAGATTGTTAAAACATTCCTAACAAGAAGAGCATGGGCTGCTGGATGGCTCCAACTGACTGTTAATGAGATACAGAGCATTTCACCTTAGGGTTAGCCATTCTAATTCATCCTATGTCAATAGTGACTAAAAGCCACTGTCATTTGAAGACTGGTCTCTGAATAAGCCTGGTAACCTTCAACACTCCGTGCTCTATTGAATATGCATTTCCAATACAGAAAATCAAACAAAGACAACAATTAATGCCTGTATGGGTTGTCTCAACCTAGAGGCCAAGGGCTGAAGTGTAAATTAACCCCCTCTAATACCTAGAAGTGATCCTTCCATGTGAGGTCTGAGTGGATAATGAGCATACATCACCCCATGACTAACTTATTTCCATAACTAGTTATTTTACACAAAAACTTGTATCCCTCAACATGTATCCTTTTACATGGGGTTGGAAGGAAGAAGAAATATACATGGCATCCCGTTACTCCATCAGCTTTCCTTCTGCTTCCACTTCCCTCCCTCAAGGACCTGTGTTTTTTTTTAAACCGTTTTTCTCTTCAGTATCTTAGCTAGATTGGCCAGATTGGTCACTGTGGAGCGATGCAGGCTGTTCCTTTCACATTATCCATTCTTAGTAATTATTTCTATTAACATAGTGCCTAGAAGCCTAAATGGGATTGTAGCCTAGTTACTTTTTCACATACTAAAAGACAGTCTTTGCCCCAAACAGACAAATTACACAAAAGGTGGGACAAATGAAAGGATATCATGCTCATTTTACAGGTTGGGAACTGAAGAATAGGGTAGATTGAGTTATCCAAAGTCACACAAGTCTGTGGTGGGGCTGGGAATTGAACCCGATTACCTTCATTCCCAGTCCAGGACCTTAAAAACAAGACCATCAGTTCCTTTCAGACTACCCTTTCATACATCTCAACCTTGAGAAGGTAGATCCTCTCCTCTGGGCAGGCAGCAGAGGAGAGAGACCTAACTGAGGGAATTAAGCCATTTTTCTGGTGTAGGACTGCTGTGGCTTCCTTTCCTTTCTTTGTTTTCCCAAGAATCATAGAATATCAGAGTTGGAAGGGACCTCAAGAGGTCAGCTAGTCCAACCCCACTAAAAGCAGGACCAGTCCCCAGTGTTTGCCCCAGATCCCTAAATGGTCCCCTCAAGGATTGAACTCACAACCCTGGGTTTAGCAGGCCAACGCTCAAACCACTCAGCTATCCTTCCCCCACAAATTACTATGGAATAATGAGGTTCTTTTCTTTTTTCCGGATCATTTTTGCTGTGGCTTAAAATGACCTCTGAAAAACCAGACAACATTTTATTTGCAGCGACAGATTCCATTTCTCAGAACTGCAGTTTCTAACTGTGCTGCAATTGATGTGCTTATTAAAGGTAGTGGAAGAAACGAAACCAACGTTAAGGCATCAAGCAATATGTGCTTGAAGACTGGATCAGAAACTTCCCTGTGACTAGAAATGTATCACTGTGAAACATACAAAGAAGGGCAGAATGGAAATGTCTACAATGGCAGATAGCCAGCTCATTGCATTCCACAAAAACTTGGTTTGGTATTGCTTTGGGGGTTAACAGAAAAATATTCAAGAAATGCAGTCAAACCCCACCCTAAAACCATGGCTTATTTAACAATTTAAGGTTCAACGTGTCATGTTGCAAAAGTAGATTCTCTCTCATTACTTATGCTCTATGATGTTATATCATATCCTGTACAGCAGAACAGAGCAGCACGAGGCAAAGAAAAGTTACCAAATCTGTTAAATAATCATTCATGAAAGACAACCAGCCGTTCAGGAGATGTCCAATTTCTCGTGGAAAAATGTGAGTAAGAAAGAATGTAATGGTGTGTGTCTGTGAAACAGGCAACAATTAATTGTTGGCGCTGTGCATTAAACAGTTCTCCCTGTTTGGAGAGGGGACCCAGATTTCTACTGAAGCCTAGAGGAAATATTTGTAATTATGGCCAGCTCTACACCATTGCAAGAAAGGATTTGTGCTACTCTCACTGACTTTAAAGCGATCATGACTAGACCCAACATTGCTTACTGTACATAATGAAGAAATATCCATTTGAAGAATAATGTTAGCACAGGCAGAGAGGGGAATTAAAGAGTCCAGGGTCTATGACATCTCTGTGCTCACTGGGAGCTCCTGTAGCAGGAGAATTAAAGGCAGTCTCAATTCCCTTAGCACAGGAGCAGGCCAGAGAATCTGGCCCCTAATCTAGTCGCCTTTTAAAACCTTTTAATGCCACGTGGCCATAAATTATTCCATGACAAGTTATTCCATTGTCTATGATTATAGATGTTTCCAAGCTGTCAGTATTTATACTTTGCTAGATGGATGTGTGTTTGTTTTCATTAGGTGCCAAAAGGTACAGCAGAGCTTTGTAGGATTATTTGAAAACAAGTCAGAAAGCAGTAATAAGGCAGACAAGAAGGATCTTTGTGTTGTATCAGGGATTTAAGTATATAATTAGGGAAGTTAGTATAATTCTCCATTGTAAAAGCAAATACAAAGAGCTAGTCTAGTTATTTTGGTGCATAAATATTTGACCTGAAATAATGTATTGAGTATCCCTACCATCCTCAAAAACAAACAAACACACACAAGCAAAGAACTATTGATTAAACAGTCTCCAAGGTGGAGAAGAAACACTCTGACTTACTGTTGGTATTTAACAACAACAACATCATCTTGCCCTTCTAGGGCCTTATCCAAAGCCCATTCAAGTCAATGGAAGGGCTCCTGTTCATTTCAATGAATTTTGGATTGGGGCTCAATTGTGCATTTCATGTGAGGATCTTCGAGCATTTGATACATCTTGTCTAAATCTCTCAACATCCCTGGGTAATAGATAAGTGTTATGAAGAAAACTAAAGTACAGAATCTGAAGGACAAAATTTCAAAGGCACTTGCACACATGCAAATGTGCTAGGTGTGAGCATACAAATGTAGCTCATTGGTTAAGTGTTTTACTCTAATGGCTGGTGCCCATTGCGGATTGGAGTCTACTACTGCTTCAACCTAATGTAGTTACTTTTATAGCTCGAGTGGAGGTGGCTTGTATTTTCAGTGTTGAAGGTCCTAGGTTTAATTCTCACTGATGATCCATGGTGGGGTCATTAAACAAAAGCTGGTGTTTGTGTGTATGTACAAACCGTGGCTTGTGGGTAAAAATATCTCGATGCATGTACAAATCAAGGTTGCGTGCATGCACTGAAAGTTTGTTAAAAGTCAATGTGCAGGTTAGCACACTTACTTGTGAAACCGTGCCCCTCACTGACTTGACTAAGGTTACATCGTGAGTCATCTACAAAGCTGGGAATAGAACTCAGGAATCCTGGCTCCCAGTCCTATGTACTGTTTCCACCACAACCCTGTGCCAATGTACAGTAATCAGTATTTCAGACTTGCTAATCATATTTGTGCTTTACACAGTGATTCTTTCTCTTATCTTTTCTGTCCATGCACTGTAGTAACAATGGTTAAAATATAAATATATCTGAGTCACACATGACTGTGGATTAGTGCTAAAAATATATCAGGGTTATATCTAACAATGCAGGGGTCTGTTTTAAAATAAAGTCAATTAAGGCATTACAGAATTTTCTACAGTGCTTCCCATATCCCTATTTTCATCGCTGCAATTTATGGTTTCCACCAGTATGTTACATTTGTGTTATATTTCCTCCTCACAAGAATGATTTAGAAAGGAATGTGCGGGATGTGGTACATGTCTAACCATTATTTCAATGGCCAGCTACATACTACTTAATTGGGTTTGTCATTATAGACTCTCTCAGAATGCAGAGCTGAACTTTCCCCCACATTTGAACCACAAAGCTCTGTTAAGTCCACAGAGAGGACTTTTACTTGCCCCTCTGCTCTTTCTGGTTCAGTCAGAGAGGCTTCTATTGCATTCACATGGAAAAGTTGCTTTCAGTGGACCTTGCTGGTCCCTGCTCGATTGTTAGCAGTTATAATGCACAAGACATGAACACACTACAAATTCAGACGTAATGTGTAAGTCAGGTCCTCTTCTATTAACTTCCATACACTCAGTGAGACTCTTTTAGAACTACTCACACACATTCTGCCACTGTCCAAGGGAATCCAAGGTGGTGTAACTTACAAGATAAGGAGTTGGCAGGACTACTTTGACTTACACCTTCTTACAGCTTGCTGGAAGTTTCACCAACCTGCACTGGGGTTACACTAATGGTCAAATCCATTTTAGCATCTGGGTATCAGCTGGCATACATAATGCTCTGCAAGTTTGAACCTGGTGGATGAAACTTCCAGTACCCAAAATGAATTTGACTCATGCCTACTTATTAAACAAAGATCGTTCAGTTCTGTGTCAGAACAACAGGCCTTTGCTTGTTCAGTCTATGGTGTGGTTACTACACACCCTATTGTGGGTGTATAAGGAACAGGATAGAGATTCACAGTTGAATCTCTCCAGTCATGGGAAGACCTTACCTACAGATCAAAAGTTGAGAAAGCAGAAGCACACAGTTGCTTATGGCCGTTTGGAAAGGTAACATGCATCCCTGTGTACTGTTCAGCAACCCTTTATGTTGTGTATAGGAATTGATGCTAAAAATGACAATATTCCCAGATCTGCCATCACATGGCCTTCGGATAGTGATGAATACTGCCATATGAACAGAATATAATTTCAGTGACATATGGGAGCTATATGAAAGTGTGTAACTAACATGAAAAATGATGGATTGAGAAAGCCAAAGCAAGCCAAGCAGAAACTTCCTTTATGAGATTGTGAGGAGAGAGTTCACACATGGCAAGTGGACGTTTTGTTTACAAAATGCCATTAAGTAAGATAATAAAGCCCAATTAAGGGAATAACAGACACTCTACCATTTCCAAGTAATGATTGTAGAGTATTGCTTTCCCTGTATTTAAAGGGACACTGTCAAGATAAAAATCCAAAACTCACTCTGCCCGCAGATGTATCAAAGTGCAGAATTGGACCCAATGTATTTAAAATGTAGCTTTGTCTGTAATTCTAAGCATGCCTTTGAAAACCCCTGCTTCCCTAGCTGTTTTGTAGGAGCATGAGGGAATTCAGTATCTATAGCCTATTCAGCCCTGGGACTGCCCAGGTGGGTACTGTTTAGAGTAGTTTTTTGTGATTACTTGGGTATCTGTTCATTATCTTCAGCTCACACAAAAATATGACGTGGACCTTTCTACAGCAGCACGTTAGTATATATCAAATTCATGGCCCAATGACATACAGTTCAGCATTTCTGATTCTATACAGTAGAGGGCAGCGATATACAAATGGTCACCCTCTCTCTCTCATTGGTCTATTACAATATGAACATGAAACTCACAAGTATCCACAAATGAGTGCAACTAGAAGATACATGTAAAATACAATCCTTCACTTCACTCCATTCAAACTGGTGAAGTTTAAACTGCCTTACAGTTTAAGGGCTAAATTTTCTACCAGGGTAAATTGTTCCAGTTCCATTAACTTCAGTGGAGCTCTGCTGATTTGTTAAAAAAAAGTACAATACAATATTTAATGAGTTGCAGATTGTGTATTTTGAGGCAACCCCAACTGAAACTATCTGTACATACATACACACACACACACACACACACCTGCACACTTTGACAAGTATGCAGCATTCATGCTCAAATGGCCCAAATACATTTTTATAAATAGGGCTCTTACCATGGCAACCTAACATTGTCATGTTGATTATTCAAGAGTGAATTATTAATGGCTTTCAGCAACAGAAAATTCAATACTACATTCATTGTAGCTGTGGACTGTGATGTTGAGTGTCTCGTTGTGAAAACACTAGGAGACTTTTGTAGCAGAAAAGGTCACTGGGCTATGTAAGCCATAAGCCTCTTTCTTTTATTTATTTATTTTATCCACAAACTATATGATCTATTTTCAGAGCCTTTAAGCAGCCACAGCAGTTTAATCCATTATCCCCTCTAATTAACACAAAGAGTGGGCTATGTTTTAAAGTTAATTTCTTTCATATTTTTCCCTCAAGTTTCAAAAACCAAATAACCAATTTCATTAAAAAATCAGAGTATTTTTATGTCTAAATACTTTTTGCCCTTTAATAAACTAATACTTTAAATTATAATCTAATCAGTAATTTTAGAAATGATGATTCAAGAAATAATGTTGCTGGCATTTCCTGGCTTTTTACACAACTTTTCTTGGCAGCAATGGGATGGTTGTAGAGATGAGTCTGAAAGACTCCGAGCTTGGATCTGGGTGTAGACTAAAACTTTCCAGATGTTCACTGATGCTCAGATCCAGGCATTTGTTCCAGGCCAGTATACAGGTAGGGATAAACTTTGATGTTTGGATTATCTAAATGAGGGTAAATAGAGTGTTCAGGTTCAAGTTTTAGTTGAACTATTTATTAATTAAATAATATATTTCTCATCTTTATTCTCCTCAGAAAGAGTCTCCTAACATTCTGTTTTGCAAAATTTCCAAAAAATCTTTTAAGAGGCTTAAAACTGAAATTTTTGTATGGATTGATGCACATCTCAAAATGTAATCAAAGGGAACCACAGGCATAGCTCTGAGGGCAGGCCTTATCCTTACCTTTAAAATCATGTAAGTTTGTTCTGTTATCGCAGACACATTATCCAGTTGTCCTGGAAGGTCCAGAACTATTCCTACAAGACCTACAAAACTGGATATCAGAATGTTAAGCTTTTCAAAAGATGTGAGTGACTGAATACTGTAGGCTTCCTTTAAAACATTATAAAGAAAAGGAGTACTTGTGGCACCTTAGAGACTAACAAATGTATTTGAGCATAAGCTTTCATGAGCTATAGCTCACTTCATCGGCTTCATTATGAAGCCTGATCCTTCTTCACAGAGTTCTCAGAGTTTGGACAATAGGTTTCTCTGATTAGCCAATTTGTCTTTGCACTGAGTCTTTTCTTATCTACACTGAAGTGTTTCACTGATGGCTCCTGTCACAGTAACATTTTCAAATTATTGGAGAAAATATTGAACATTTGTTCTTAAAGAGGAACATGGAGTTCATTTAAGTTTGACTTAAGGAATTTATAGATAACAACATATGCTGCTTGCCTCAGCCCTGGTCTACACTAGGACTTTAGGTCGAATTTAGCAGCATTAAATCGATGTAAACCTGCACCCGTCCACACGATGAAACCCTTTATTTCGACTTAAAGGGCTCTTAAAATCGATTTCCGTACTCCACCCCTGACAAGTGGATTAGCGCTTAAATCAGCCTTGCCGGGTCGAATTTGGGGTACTGTGGACACAATTCGACGGTATTGGCCTCCGGGAGCTATCCCAGAGTGCTCCATTGTGACCGCTCTGGACAGCACTCTCAACTCAGATGCACTGGCCAGGTAGACAGGAAAAGAACTGCGAACTTTTGAATCTCATTTCCTGTTTGGACAGCGTGGCAAGCTGCAGGTGACCATGCAGAGCTCATCAGCAGAGGTGACCATGATGGAGTCCCAGAATCGCAAAAGAGCTCCAGGATGGACTGAACGGGAGGTACGGGATCTGATCGCTGTTTGGGGAGAGGAATCCGTGCTATCAGAACTCCGTTCCAGTTTTCGAAATGCCAAAACCTTTGTCAAAATCTCCCAGGGCATGAAGGACAGAAGCCATAACAGGGATCCGAAGCAGTGCCGCGTGAAACTGAAGGAGCTGAGGCAAGCCAACCAGAAAACCAGAGGGGTGAACGGCCTCTTCGGGTCAGAACCCCAAACATGCCGCTTCTATGATGAGCTGTATGCCATTTTAGGGGGTTCAGCCACCACTACCCCAGCCGTGTTGTTTGACTCCTTCAATGGAGATGGAGACAACACGGAAGCAGGTTTTGGGGACGAAGAAGATGATGATGATGATGAGGTTGTAGATAGCTCACAGCAAGCAAGCGGAGAAACCAGTTTTCCCGACAGCCAGGAACTGTTTCTCACCCTGGACCTGGAGCCAGTACCCCCCGAACCCACCCCAGGCTGCCTCCTGGACCTGGCAGGCGGAGAAGGGACCTCCGGTGAGTGTACCTTTTAAAATACTATACATGGTTTAAAAGCAAGCATGTGAAAGGATTACTTTGCCCTGGCATTCGCGGCTCTCCTGGATGTACTCCCAAAGCCTTTGCAAAAGGTTTCTGGGGAGGGCAGCCTTATTGCTTCCTTCATGGTAGGACACTTTACCACTCCAGGCCAGTAACACGTACTCGGGAATCATTGTACAACAAAGCATTGCAATGTATGTTTGCTGGCGTTCAAACAACATCCGTTCTTTATCTCTCTGTGTTATCCTCAGGAGAGTGAGATATCATTCATGGTCTCCTGGTTGAAATAGGGTGCTTTTCTTCAGGGGACATTCAGAGGAGCCCGTTTCTGCTGAGCTGTTTGCCTGCGGCTGAACAGAAATGTTCCCTGCTGTTAGCCACGGGGAGGGGGGAGGGTTGAGGGGGTAGCCACGAGGTGGGGGGAGGCAAAATGCGACCTTGTAACGAAAGCACATGTGCTATGTATGTAATGTTAACAGCAAGGTTTACCCTGAAAGACTGTAGCCACTGTTTTATAAAATGTGTCGTTTTAAATACCGCTGTCCCTTTTTTTTCTCCACCAGCTGCATGTGTTTCAATGATCCCAGGATCTTCTCCATCCCAGAGGCTACTGAAGATTAGAAAGAAAAAAAACGCACTCGTGATGAAATGTTCTCTGAGCTCATGCAGTCCTCCCACACTGACAGAGCACAGACAAATGCGTGGAGGCAAATAATGTCAGAGTGCAGGAAAGCACAAAATGACCGGGAGGAGAGGTGGCGGGCTGAAGAGAGTAAGTGGCAGGCTGAAGACAGGGCTGAAGCTCAAATGCGGCGGCAGCATGATGAGAGGAGGCAGGATTCAATGCTGAGGCTGCTGGAGGACCAAACCAGTATGCTCCAGTGTATGGTTGAGCTGCAGCAAAGGCAGCTGGAGCACAGACTGTCACTACAGCCCCTGTGTAACCAACCGCCCTCCTCCCCAAGTTCCATAGCCTCCACACCCAGACGCCCAAGAACGCGGTGGGGGGACCACCGGCCAACCAGCCACTCCGCCACAGAGGATTGCCCCCAAAAAAGAAGGCTGGCATTCAATAAATTTTAAAGTTGTAAACTTTTAAAGTGCTGTGTGGCATTTTCCTTCCCTCCTCCACCACCCCTCCTGGGCTACCTTGGTAGTCATCCCCCTATTTGTGTGATGAATGAATAAAGAATGCATGAATGTGAAGCAACAATGTCTTTAATGCCTCTGCAAGCAATGATTAAAGGGAGGAGGGGAGGGTGGTTAGCTTGCAGGGAAGTAGAGTGAACCAAGGGGTGGGGGATTTCATCAAGGAGAAACAAAGAGAACTTTCACACCGTAGCCTGGCCAGTCATGAAACTGGTTTTCAAAGCTTCTCTGATGCGTACTGCGTCCTCCTGTGCTCTTCTAACCGCCCTGGTGTATGGCTGCGCATAACCAGCAGCCAGGCAATTTGGCTCAACCTCCCACCCCACCATAAACGTCTCCCCCGTACTCTCACAGATATTGTGGAGCACACAGCAAGCAGTAATAACAGTGGGAATATTGGTTTCACTGAGGTCTAAGCGAGTCAGTAAACTGCGCCAGCGCGCCTTTAAACGTCCAAATGCACATTCTACCACCATTCTGCACTTGCTCAGCCTGTAGTTGAACAGCTCCTGACTACTGTCCAGGCTGCCTGTGTACAGCTTCATGAGCCATGGCATTAAGGGGTAGGCTGGGTCCCCAAGGATAACTATAGACATTTCAACGTCCCCAACAGTTATTTTCTGGTCTGGGAAGAAAGTCCCTTCCTGCAGCTTTTGAAACAGACCAGAGTTCCTGAAGATGCGAGCGTCATGTACCTTTCCCGGCCATCCCACGCTGATGTTGGTGAAACGTCCCTTGTGATCCACCAGAGCTTGCAGCACTATTGAAGAGTACCCCTTGCGGTTTATGTACTCGCCGGCTTGGTGCTCCGGTGCCAAGATAGGGATATGGGTTCCATTTATGGCCCCACCACAGTTAGGGAATCCCATTGCAGCAAAGCCATCCACTATGACCTGCACATTTCCCAGGGTCACTACCCTTGATATCAACAGATCTTTGATTGCGTGGGCTACTTGCATCACAGCAGCCCCCACAGTAGATTTGCCCACTCCAAATTGATTCCTGACTGACTGGTAGCTGTCTGGTGTTGCAAGCTTCCACAGGGCTATCGCCACTTGCTTCTCAACTGTGGGGGCTGCTCTCATCTTGGTATTCATGCGCTTCAGGGCAGGGGAAAGCAAGTCACAAAGTTCCACGAAAGTGCCCTTACGCATATGAAAGTTTCTCAGCCACTGGGAATCGTCCCAGACCTGCAACACTATGCGGTCCCACCAGTCTGTGCTTGTTTCCCGAGCCCAGAATCGGCGTTCCACAGCATGAACCTGCCCCATTAGCACCACGATGCATGCATTGGCAGGGCCCATGCTTTCAGAGAAATCTGTGACCATGTCCTGATCACTCACGTGACCACGCTGACGTCGCCTCCTCACCCGGTATCGCTCTGCCCGGTTCTAGTGCTGCATATACTGCTGGATAATGCGTGTGGTGTTTAATGTGCTCCTAATTGCCAAAGTGAGCTGAGCGGTCCCCATGCTTGCCTTGGTATGGCGTCCGCACAGAAAAAAGGCGCGGAACGATTGTCTGCTGTTGCTCTGACGGAGGGAGGGGCAACTGACGACATGGCTTACAGGGTTGGCTAACAGGGAATTAAAATCAACAAAGGGGGTGGCTTTACATCAAGGAGTATTTCAGGCAGGACTTCACGGAGGGTTCCAATAAGAAATGGTGCACCTAAGTTATTGTTCTTATTGGAACAAGGAGGTTAGTCTGGCCTCTGATTGATACATGGCTAGATTTACCTCGCTGCACCTTCTCTGTGAGTGACTGCAGTGTGACCTAGAGGAATGAGTCCCCTAGACAGGGGAGGGGGGGAAGCAAATGAGTACAAAACAAATCTGGTCTATTTCTTGTTTTGATCCACTCCATCTATCTTTTACATCTTTGGCTGGCAGTAGACGGTGCAGAAGGACTGCATGCCATCCACATCACATGGCTGCTCGGCAGAAGATGGTGCAATACGACTGCTATCCATCCTCATCTCTTGCCTGCCCAGCAGAAGATGGTACAGTACGACTGCTAGCAATCCGTATCGTCTGCCTGCTCACCATAAGATGGTTCAATAGGACTGACTGCAGGACTAAAGAGAATGACCTGGTCAAGTCACTCCAAATTTAGTCCCTGCGCCCATGTCTGCCCAGGCGCTCCTGGCCGATGTGGCCAGGAGCACCTCGGACATGACGATGATGGCTACCAGTCGTATTGCACCGTCTGCTGCCAGAAGGCAATGGGTTGCTGCTACTGTGTAGCAATGCAGTACCGCGTCTGCCAGCACTCAGGAGACATATAGTGATGGTTACCTGAGCGGGCTCCATGCTTGCCGTGGTATGGCGTCTGCACAGGTAACTCAGGAAAAAAGGCGTGAAACAATTGTCTGCCCTTGCTTTCACGGAGGGAGGGAGGGAAGGGGTGCCTGACGATATGTAGCCAGAACCACCCGCGACAATGTTTTAGCCCCATCAGGCATTGGGATCTCAACTTAGAATTCCAATGGGCAGCGGAGACTGCGGGAACTGTGGGATAGCTACCCACAGTGCAACACTCCGGAAGTTGACTCTAGCCTCGGTACTGTGGAAGCACTCCGCCGAGTTAATGCACTTAGAGCATTTCCTGTGGGGACACACACACTCGAATATATAAAACCGATTTCTAAAAAACTGACTTCTATAAATTCGACCTAATTCCGTAGTATAGACATACCCTCAGTCTGTGAGGGTATTATACTTGTGCCTTAGGTAACTGAAGGCCTTTAATTAATACATTAGGGACCAAATTCAACTTTGGCATAAGTGGATGCAAATTCCAATGAAGTCAATTGTAGTTATGCTCAAGTATAAAAGGGCAAAATTTGGGCCTAAGGCTGACTATTGCTGCAAAGAAGTGGATGATTTAATGAATGTTAATAGTTTTACTGATTATCTGACTGGAACTAATCCAGCCCCCAAAATGTTCTCATGTTAAATTTGGGATGCGTTCTTCGGGGTCTTTCATTATCTGTGATCTTCAAGGTCCTGGTTAGGATCATGAAGGGGACCTTTCTAGCACAGAGCTTTATTTCCCTTCAAGAACTGGTAATTCAGTATGGTACAGGGTGCAGCTAGCTCTGTCTTTATTCTTTGTGGATTTAGGTTTGGAGCTACTTAGGTTTTGGGGATAAAATCAGGCTTGATTTGAGAAGCAACTTGACTGAAGTCTAGGGGAGCTGAACCTGACTACACTAGACCAATTCCATTTCCTGGTGATATCTTGATTCTACGTCTGTTACATGGTGCTCATAGAGAGAGTGCTTCCACTCCTAGCTTTCCATACGGTGATGGTGCATATGCTCAAGCTTCATCATATGTTGACAAAGAGTTTTATAAACTTGAGGATGCAGATTTTCCCCACAGCTCTCCTCTAGCTCTCTTTACACTCCAGATGGGCATTACTATGCAGGAACAAGATCAAAGACAGGTTTGATGTACTTGGATGGAAAAAGAGTGCTAGGGGTCTAGGGCAGGTGATGCTTCCTCATCAGCCAAACAGTCATGAACCATATCTGCTCAGTTGCCCATCATAGGACTTTAATGAGCACACTGAAAAAATGAAACAGGGGAAGCAGAGAGGTAACAGCCATTGCTTTGCAGAGGCACCCACCTGGTGCATTGCTCATCAAAAAGACAAACTGAAGCGCAGGCGGCCTTGCTGACAGTCATTCAAGCCAGCTTATACTTCACTGCACTCTGACAGAAAGGAATGTGTGTTCCCATTGCTGAGAATACTATAGGAATTCAATATTTGATAAAAACCAAAATAACCCCAGCAACTGACCTAGAATATACAGGGTAGCATAACAGCTGGCTACTTGGAGACACTGAAAGGTAGAGGGAGAGTTATGCATACACAAGTATGGGGAAGTTTTCTATATTAGTCCACCAAAATAAGAGAGCAAAGCAGGGTTGTTACCTATCTTTACTGGAGGCAAGGGGGAGAAAACTCAATAAGTTTGTGTGAAGTTTTAAGTATCTGAGAATCATGGAGTATATGTGCTTAGCACAGGATTTTCCACTAATATTTGGGCAGCATCCTGAGATATAGAACTCCAGAGTTAAACATGCATTTTCAGCTCCAAGGAGGGAAAGGAATTAATTAGCTTTCTCCAAGGAGATATAATTAGGAACAGTGAGATAGAATGAAACAAAGTAGAAATTAGGTTGAGTATCCAGAAAAAATTCCTAATGGATGGCTGTATTTATTTATTAATGATGAGATTCATTAGGCTGTGGCATAGTTTCCCAGGGAAAATAGTAGAAGATCCATTACTTCATCCTTTAACAGTGGACTGGCCAAATCACTCAACTATACTATAGGGAACGATCCTAGATTGTCATGTGTGATGGCCTAGATGGCCTAACGTGTGTCTGTTTTATCTCTTATTTCATTGGGGGGTGATTTTCAAGGGCACAATGGAAGTTAGGAGCCCACCTCCTCTCATCAATTCTCCTTAGGAGATGGGTAGTCTAACTGGCTTTAAAATCTGGAATGTTTTGGGGATATTTTTGGGATACACTCAGTGGGCACAGCACAACTGATGGAGAAGGATCACCTATCCACCTGCATAGTCTATGATCATCGCTATGATGTCTGAGCACTTTCAAAAGGCCAGCTTTGTTCTAGGAGGAAAAGTATGTCTTTTAGCACTATGTGCATGAAAAAGGCTCAGATTGCCAGTCTGAGGTAAATGCGTCCTAATGACTAGGACCATGGGAGATCCTGAACCATATGTCAATGGATACTAAACAATGGGGATAAAAGAGACTCAGCATGTGAGCAGTGTGTGCGATTTATCATACCCGCACTCAGACTACCTGTAGTGGGGTGGTTACCCGCTGCAGCCCAGACAGGGCTGAAGGCAGCCCGGGGAGAGGGCTGGGGCTGTGGGGAAAAGCCCAGCCGGATTAAGGGAGCAGCTGCAGTTGTGGCCAGCTCAATCTGGCCCAGCTGGCCCCTATAAGAGGCTGTGAGCTAGGAGCCCAGTCAGTCTCCTTCTGCTTGTAGGTGCTGAGCAGGACACCTAGTTTGGAGCAGGGCTGGGGAAGGGCCAGAGGAGCCAGGCCCCAGGCCTGACTACAGGCCGAATAGGTGCAGGGTTGTGGAGAAGCAGCAGGTCCAAACCCCCTTGCCTGTAATGAGTGACATATACACTGCAGTCTGCCCCCGATATAAGGGGCTACGTGGGGACTGGCAGTAGCTCAAAGTGAGGTGGGGTTAGAGGGTGGGGGTTCCCTTGGGTGGGGAGACCCAGAACCTGAGAGTGTGGGGGTACTGCCAGGGCGGCAGCACCCCAGAGAAAGGGGCACTGGGTCCTGGGAGGGACATCAGGCTGGTGGTAAGGTGGATCACTGGCCTGCAGAGGGTACTCTGATGGCTGGATGAGATAATTCCTGACAACAACCAGCAGGAGGTGCTGCAGGGGTGAGTCCAAACCTTTACACTGCCATTAGGGGATGTTTTAACTGCTCAGTAAAGGCAGAAGTAATCATGATTCAGAAATAACAGACAACTCCCTCTTCCTCATCACTGTAAAAGGAAACATTACCAATCAAATAGCAAGAAATGCAATAAAATACTCAGGAAATGCCTTTGGGGTTTTGGAGCATGGAATTTTTTCTCAGCTCTTCTATCATTATTACCATGCAAAGCCCAGGGGGCCTGATGTAATGGGTCTAAAGGATGGCTGGCTGGCTAATGCTCCAGAAATCCTTCTAATGCAACAATATGTAGGTGAATGGGAACGGGCCAGGTCTCTCAGCTGATGTGATTAGTACAATTTTTTTTTTTGCATACATTCTTTGCTTCACATGAATGAGATAAATAGTGAGTTACTGCAAGCTCTAGGGGCTTTCTTTCTAGCAAAAATAATTCCTCTTCTTGCTGATATTTTCCACCCATTCCTATTACTAACTTTCAGATCTTTTCCTTTTTTCCAGTTAGCAGGCAGCCAAGTCATCTGTTGTTCCAACAACTTTATCCATGGTTCTCTTTGCACAGACTGGCAGGAGTTAAACCCTACCATAATCAGCAAGCTGACTTCCCCTTCAGAGATGGTATGAATTGCTGCCAGGAATCTAAGACCTGAAATTCATGCCCAAAATAGGACAAAAACACTACCACTACAGTCTCATTTATGAGTTCTAGTGGAGTATCACTGAGATAGTTGCTTGTATTTACAAGGCACTCAACTGCCCTGTAATTCAACAAACATCCCATGCTTAGCAGCAGATTGGTGTCTCATTTTAGGAAAAATTGCAAAGTCTGCAGTCTTTTCTTATAGGTATTTGTATCTCTGTCTCTGAAATGAAGATGAAAATGCTGGGATTATGTAGCATATAAGAGAAGAGTTATAGCCCAATTGTGCAAAGTTTGCTCTCTGTCATCTGACCGGGATGAGAGTGGTGTAGCCAAGTGGGCAGCCAGAGCCAAAACCAAGGGTAAAACCAGAAGGCAGAAACTGAGAACCAGAGCCCAGGGTCAAGCTGGAATCTGTAGTCAAGAGCCAGAGGTGAGGGTCAAACTGGAGGTCAGTAACTGGAGTGGGCAGGGTAGCAGGCAAGGAGGAGTTTAAGGCAAGGGTAGGACAGCTGCAAGGCTGGGTGCAAGGCAGGAGCAGAAAGAACAAGGTAATGCAGGAACATGCACAGTGGTGGGTAAGAGCATTGAGAAACCATCAAGCTGCTTCTCCTGCTGGCTTAAGAGCTGGCCTGCTTGCCCCTGCTGCCAATCAGGTGGTGTGGCCAGTCTGCTGTAGGACAGCTGTACTGATGAGGCTTCCTGGAGACTAGCTCTGCTGCAGGCCCCGATTCCTGACACTCTTACAAGCAGTCCCATTGAAGCCAATAGGGCTACGTGCATAAATAAGAGTTGCAGAATTGAGCCTTTTATAGATATTTAAGATTGTAGGGCCAGGTTCTCTGCCTCACAGAGTTGATGCTTGGTGAAGCAGGGAGGGGTCTGGGAGGGAGCCTGTTATAGCTTCTTGGCTGAGGCTCTGCCAACCCTGGCTTCTCTAACTTGCACTAGTAATAATCCTTAAGAGCTGTCTGCCAGCTGAGGATAGAAGAGCACTGCCCACTCTGGCTATTCATCCTCCACACCTCTCCCTGATCTTAACATGCCCTTCTCTGCTTCCAGCATGCCCACTGCACTGGGAGCTTCAGGGAGAGTAGCTAGGATGGCTTTCTGCCTACTGGGGTCTCCAGAGGGTTGTGGCTAGTGTCCGCTCCCTTTGTGCCATCAAATCAGCATGAAGGAAGTGGACTGGGGCAAGGAAACGGCTCCCTGGTGCATGCAGTGAATAGTGATCAGGCTTTCTTGCAGTACAGGGGAAGAGAGCACTCAGAATTAATGGCAGGAAGATTGAGAACAGAAAAATAAAAGGAAATAAGTCTCCATACAGCATATTCTCAGACTGTGGAACCGCTGTGGAAGTCTGTGGAACCGCTCTATCCAACGGGGCATAGAGTCAAATAGAGAGGCTTTAAACAATATGAATGATTTAGTATTAATCTTCCAATCTATAGGGGCCCACCCTTTGCCAGGGAGCCTCTCTCATACATTATAACACAATATAATATCAATGGCTGCCCATAAGTCTGCCATAAGTTCATCTCCTCTTCAATAGCTGAGAAAAGAGACCTTTGGTAGTTATATAGGCTAAGATAAAGGAAACAAAATCTCATGCCTAATGCAAGAAAACTAGAGACAGGTGTGAGTTCTGCCTCCTTAAAATACAGTGAGTAATTACAGGCAGAGCTGTGTGAATTTGTTTCTCCCTCATGAGTCTAAAAATACCCAAAGAAAGAGAGAGAAACAAACTAAGAAAAACACAGCTGGGCGAAGCCCCCCTCCTCCAGACACTATTAAGATTACACTAGAATCTTCAACAGGGAAGTGTCACAATCATTCTAGTTGACTTTTTGTAGTTCATTTACAATAGGTCTTCTCTTCAATGGGGTATATGTAAAGGAGGATTAATTGAAAAGCCATTTGGTATCTTCTTGCAGCTCACCACAAATCTGAGCTAAGATTTATCAAGAGATCAGCCTTGTCCATGGAACAGCAAAGATTAGCCAGGGTTTAAAATAAAACTCCTTGAAAAAGTTCACTAAAAGTAAACTCCCCCCTGCCATTCACTTTTTATTATGTGTTGTGTTTGTGTGTGTGTGTGTGAGCGGCGGGGAATATTGCTGTTTAGGACCCCAATGGGCTAGCTCCCTCGGTACTCATAAAAAGAAAAGGAGTACTTGTGGCACCTTACAGACTAACAAATTTATTTGAGCATAAGCTTTCATGAGCTACAGCTCACTTCATCAGCTTATGCTCAAATAAATTTGTTAGTCTCTAAGGTGCCACAAGTACTCCTTTTCTTTTTGCGGATACAGACTAACACAGCTGCTACTCTGAAATCTGGTACTCATGATATTCAAGTGACATATTTTACAAACTCTAAAGGCTACTTCCAAAAGTTAATTGGTGCTCTGTCATTAAACAACCCAACCAACCAACAAGTAAGCATACAGTGGAACTCTTCAATTAAAAAGGCAACAAGATATTGAAATATACTGGGTGCCACAGTAGTTTTCTTTGAATCAGGTTTCAAACAGGAATTATTTTGGAGTCGTTCTGTGGCCTGTGTTATACAGGAGATCAGACTAGACGAAATCCTGATCTTCTGGCCTCCGAATCTATGAATCTGTGTGAATCTGTAAATTTGACAAATCCTTACATTTATTTGTAATTTAGGGGACCCCTTAATGAATTAAAGGGGAGGATAGGAGATGGAATGATTCTGCCAGTTGAGTTTGAAAAGTAAACAGTATGACTTCTCAAGTCAGCACAAATGGGGAAAACACACACTGATTTAAAACAAGCCTCAAATGGCTGTTGTGAAGGATGATGATTAGCAAGACTGAAGGCAATCGAGGCCTTTACTGTTTGTTTTTTAGTAAAGTTTATTAGATTTAACGTGACATTAGATAGTTTTAGTGGAGACAATTAAAAAAAGCAAGCAACCCATTAAGTCTATATTTGCATTATAACACCTAGTCATGGACCAAATAGCCATTGTGATACGCACTGTACAAACACACATTTTCTAGTCCTTAAAACATACACACTAGTTATTTGGAGCACCAATATTTCTACAGTAATACTTGGATAGTGAATATTCCATTTGCACCTGCCATAGGAAAACATTACCTGTTTTGTTTTGGGTGATATTCTAAGTTTAGTTTTTAATGGTGGATTTTACTGTTCAGCATGAGTGAATTCCATAGCCTACATGTACCAAAAGTTGCTGCTGTTGCCATCCACGGATGAAATGAAGACAGAGTGTGTCTCCTTAAAAAAAAAAAAAAAAAAGATCAGATACATCAGATCATGTCGTTCTGTGGAAAAATCACTGGCTTTTTCTTCAATTCAGAAAATTCTGCTAATCTCCCAAATTGCAAATGTAGGATTTGTTTAAATTTAAGAATATCAGCAAGGTATCTTTTCACACATGCCTACTGCAGTCTCTTGAGCTATTTGTGGATCTATCACCTTGGGCCAAGTTCACTGGTGATGTAAACAAAGATGCAAGTGAAGTATCATTGGCAGCTGATCAGGGGGTACTGTTGGGCCCTGTCTGGTATGAGATGATCAGAAAATGACTTGACCAATTTGGCTTTCAGTGGGTGTGCAAAACGAGTGTAATATACACACCAAGCAGATGGAGAGGATGTGGCAAGAAAAGTAACTAAGGTAAAGCAACGCACTCTTTGAAGTTCACACATGCCTCGAACTGGACTTTAATAATGGGACCTGTCCATGGGAATGGTTTCCTTTGCAAGATCAAGGCCCCATTCCATAACAAATGGTTCAACACACTCCTGTCCATTTTCAGAATAACTTGCACCTGATGTGCTACTTACATTACTGTCATCAATGTTTGGAAGATGGCTCAAACTTACATGGAAGTTCCACTGTTTATTCCAGTCTGACTATGATCCCTTGATTCTCCCAGAAGAGTCTTTGGGAAAGTTTATTAATAGGATCAGGAATGGAGGGGAATGTGTTGGACATGCACCTGAGACTTGTATTCCACTTACGTCTTTGGTAGATTTATGAGTGGGCTGGCTCACTGTCCAGGAGACGTGAATCAAATCATGAGATTCAGTCAGATGGGGGAGGGGTAAAATATTCAAAAGTACCTGAGAGATTTGAAAGTCAATGGGACTTAGGTTCCTAAGTCACTTAGGCACATTTGAACACTTTACCTGAGATTCTATCATCAGATCTGTCAAGGACTATAATCAGGTGACCCATTTCTCTTCCCATTAGATCTAAGAAAATCAGAAATGCTGTTATCACATACAATAAGGATCCTGGAAAATGATAACTGAATACTTTACTATTTGTTTGCCCTAGACTGTGACCTTTTATGGATGTGGTAGACAGATGGGTTGCTTTACTAAAATGTCATCTTAGAGCTTGATGAATTGATTAAACTCCGCCATTATTCTGAATGGCAGATTTTGCCTTATTACCGTTCTTCCTGCAGCATTCTAGCAGCTTCAGCTTTACCTCTGGAGAAGGAGCAACCATAGGATATATTTTTTAGAATAGTTAATACTCGAGCTGCAGTTTGGAATAAGCAGAAACAAGGGTTATGGATGAAAAGCTGGCTTAGTTTGCTTTCTGCACAGTGTTTTATGCTTTCAAAAATGCACTGGGCTTTCCTTTCATGTGTCAGAAAACTGAAAGTTATTAGCTTTACAAGATGGAAGCAACTGCACTGGTCAGTGAGTTATGAAATACAGTTACACATACACCACATGATACATATATTTAGAATGAAAATAGTGATTCAAACTATTTTAGCACAATCAGACCAATGGGGTTTCTACTTTGCTTCTCAGTATTGGATTTATTCGGTTGGCACCATATTTTATAGAGTTTCTGTGTCCAACATTTTGCTGCATTTTGAGACGAGCCTGCCACATGACATGTAACTGTTTAAATATAAAAGGCCAGATCCTGATACACTTAGATTAGAATAACACCTGGTGCTACTCAGTGTGAGTAAGTGTATCAGAATCTATCACCAGAATAAGCTCTTTGCAAAATGAGATGGAATATTTATTTCTCTAACAAAATATTTTGTAGTAGTTCTTCTGTGAAACGCAAAAGTGATTTAATATGGTAAGAGATATTAGCTTCCTCTTTGTTTTCTCTTTCCAAAGAGGTCACTTGGGAGGTATAATTAGAACAAAGAGTTTAGTGCATGATCTGCGTTAAAACTCCCTGCTTTTCAAACACATTTGTCATGGAATTTGGTATTAATAATCCAAAGGTTTGAGTCATCCAGAACATTGGAAAGAGAAATATTTAGAAAATTATCCATCCATGGGAAACTAAGTTAAGTGAGCAGACACCAAAATGTTTGTCAGTTAAAATCTAGTTTTTTACTATTTTAACTATTGAATTTAATAGAGTAATAGTGTAAAAGAGGAATGGTGCCAGTGGCGAATCAGGTCCAAAAAGTGCTGCAGAATCATGCCCTGATTCTAATTTAAGCCTCTATATACCAGGAGTAACTGCACTGAAATCAATAGGCCAAATTCTCTTCTCAGTTACAGCCATGCAACTTTCATTGACTTCAATGGGAACAGCACTACGTAAATGTAAGAAGAATTTGACTTAAAGTTACACTACTGTAAAACTGGTATAAGAGAGACCAGTGTGTGCGTGTGTGTGTGTAATACATAAATTTCCTGTTTAGCCCACTCTTCTATATATATGTAAAGTTATGTCCCGGATTCTGATCTCAGTTATGTGGGTGGAAAATCAAATGTAACTCCCATGTCTCCCAATTACCAACTGTGTAACTGAATTCACTGGTTTTTCACTGAATTACTCCTGCTTACCATTGGGGTAATTGAGATCAGAATCTGGCCTTCTGCCTTTTCTACCCTAGATAGAGCACAGCTTTAAATAAAGTAGGAATGTGTGGATAATGAGGGTCTAAGTGCATTTATTTTTGATTCACAAACATGATACAGAGATATCAAAAGCAATGAAATAAAAATCAGATTCAGAATGACATATGATGGAGTACAACCGTGCTTACAATACATCAGAAAGGCTCTGCAGTGGGTCAGTCTTACTGTTTTCTATACTATTTTTTAATCCTGTTTTTACACTCTAGACAAAAGACACATCATGGACTAAAGTGACTTGGCTGTTATTTGCTAAGTCTGTAACTGTGCTTGTAATGAGGAACTTGAAACATAGATCATTTAATTGGCTCCCGTAGAGACATCTGCAGGGTGGGGGGTGTAAAATGCATTGGGAGCTGAGACTATAAAATTGAAATCATAAAAGGATACTCTGCAACTGTCCGAAATATGGTTATAAGAAAAGGAGTACTCCTTTTCTTTTTGCGAATACAGACTAACATGGCTGCTACTCTGAAACCTGTAAATATGGTTATGTATTTTTTTTATCAATAGCTCGCTACTTCTGTTGTCTTGAATAATAACCAAGGTAGAAAGGAACAGAAATGTAAAGTTCACATAAGGACGTATTTACCCTCATTTTAAATTAGCCCAGGGAAAGTTCTGGGGTTGTCTGAGGATTACCTGAAGAGGCACCCCAGCCTGCCAAGACCAGTCTGTTACAAGATAAGAGAGGTTGCTGTGGACTCCCTGAGGCCTTCTTCTAGATTTCTGTTTTGCCACAGTTTGTGTGATTCCCAGACTCCAGAGTCTTTCTAAGAATAGAAAATGACAGACAGTGTGTAAGCTTACCAATGAGAGGTGCATGGTGGGTATGTGGCTAGTAAGACAATTTGAGTAATTTTGTTTATGATTCTCCTCTGGAGGTCTTTATTAGAGTACGCTCCAGCGGTTTCTCATGCCAGTAGATGAATTTCCTTTTTCTTTTTTTAAATGTAAAATTTTTTTTGCAGTGCTAATGATAAAATGATGATAGTAATGCAGTACTTTGTACTTCTGTTATGACGTTCAAACTAGTTTCTAAAAAATGCTTTAGTTAAACATCATAGCACACCTCTGTAGAAGGTAATATTAATATTATTTTACAGCAGGGTAAACTGAGGCGTACAGCAGTTCAGCAACTTAACCACTATACTACTTTAGTCCAGTGGCAGAACTAAGAACAGAACTAAGGGGTCCTGACTCCATGTCCTTGTTTTTTGCTGGGGGTCAAATTCATAACTAGCAGAAGCAAACTTAACCCCATTGAATTCAGTCGAACTGAGCCAGCTTACTTCAGTGTAAATTTGGCCTTAGAAATACATATGAAATCATCTTATTAATTATCCTTCTAGTCTCCACCCTGGCCCAACTGCATGATTAAGTAAAAGTAAACACACACACACGAACCTCTATATATCTTCATTATTCAATTATTTCCATTGGCCAAACTGAATATCTGGTCATTCCTCTCAGTCTCTGAGCTGTGGATTCTTTTCTAACAGACCTTTCAAATGGTTGCCAGATGTCATACCAGTCTTTTATTGGTTTTAGGTCCAAAGAGATTTTCTATTAAGTCTGCTACCCAACTCCTCTCTGATGTCCTTTTTGTCTTAGCATTATCAGTTTTCCTAGCTAGACCTAAAGGTCCAAAATCTGAACCAACTGGTAAAAGTCCCATTGTCTTCAGCAGGCCCGTGATGTGACCCTCAATCAGCTATTTATGTTTTCAAAAATTCAGAACAATGATCACAGATGGAAAGACATTAGTAAAATAATCAGTATGTGCATAAGTTTAAAAACATAAGGAATTGCCATCCTGTAACAGATCAGTTATTCCCTAAAATTATTAATAAAGCTGGTCAGAAAATGTGGGTTTTTTTGTGAAAAAAGATTTTAAATGAAAAATTTTAAATTCCCCCCAAAATTTTTCACAGAAACTTTCTGGCCTTCCAGTGAAAAACAATTTGATTTATGGGTTTTAATCTAAAAAATGAAAAAATTAGAAAAACAAAAATTTCCAGCAAAAATATATGGTTTGAAAAAGGCCATTTTTGTGAATAAAATTTCAAGTGAAATTTTGGACTAGTTTGGTCTAATAACATGCTTTTTATTGCACTTAATGCCTGATGATCCAACTTAAACCCCAATAATGCACCTTGCCCTGAAATTACCATAGTGGGATTTCTTCTTGGGCCCTGCTGATGATAACTATATGCCCTGAAGTAGGAGCACTGATTGCTCTTGTAATTTACCTCAGCTCATATAATATTAGATGTTGCTCTTTTATTTTTAATCAAGTCTAGTCATTTGTTTGAAGCTCACTAAGCTATAGACTCCAATTAAGTCTGATGGCAGTCAGTTGAGAACGATAATTATACATGTGTTTGTGTTTGATAGGGGAGAAACAGTATCATATGGTGCATTTTTTTATTCACCAGATTGTACATCCATTTCCAGTGTCCCCAAAGGAATTTTCATAGATAATTATTTCCATGCTGCAGTAACATGAGTTTGGGGATGGGAGTACTCTTTGATGCCTTTGCAAAAACTAATATTTGAAAAAGTTTAAACCGCCCACTGGACAGACTCCTTGCAGAATGTATGTATTGTCACTCGAGTCCTTTAAAACTGCATTAGAGAAAACTGGGGAGAGTTACAGTAGGAAAAGCCTTGAGAAAGGCTGAGGTGGAGTGGGAAGGAATAGAGTAGGTAGAGATCCTAGTGCAGAACTGAACCATTCTTTTTAGACACTGGCTTGTATTGGGGATGGTGTGGAACAACCCCATACCAGGGGAGTTCTGGGGTAGACTATGCCTGGGAATCCCTCCTGGAGCTCCTCAGCACCCAGAGGGGGTATTCCTTTCAGGGAAGGCATTGTGGTTCCATCTGAGTGTACCATCACAGTATGGAAGGGATGGAGAAACCTTGGCTCCCCAACTTGCCTGCCCCTGTTTGGGTGGCTTGTGCCTGAAGATGCACCAAGAGAGAGATGCATATGGACTGCAATGGTTACCCAGCCTGTGTGAAGGGTAAAAAATGATGAGGAGGAAGTTCTTTGTTTCCTCTCTCCCTTGTTTCTCTCCCCTAATCCCCGGGAGCAGCCGGGCACAATCTGATCTATAAGCAGTCTTTTCTGCCTTTAGTTTCTGTAGTTTGAAAATGCATGCCCCATCTCACTCCAGGAGAGAACCAAAGTGTTTGCATCAGTTTTCTGTGTACATATCCAGAATGAGTTATAAAAAGAAATATATTTCACCAGCTGTGCTGTTCTGTTTGAGCAGTTGGACATGGTTTGTGCATAAGCCAGCAAAACAGTGACAAAAAGGGAGTGTGGCATAATAGTGTATTTACATCCTATAGCACATGAAGGGGAAGCTCCTCTCCTCCCCGCCCTTAAGACTAATTCCTTCCTTGACTCTCAGCTTATGTTTTGCCCATCACCCTCTTAAGCAGGACTGCAGACCTGGTCCAAAGCCCATGGAAATCATGGACTTTAATGGGCTTTAGATCAGACCCCAAGGGAGGAAGAACAGTGCAGTTGTGGAAGTGAGGAGATTTGGGTGCTGTTCCTGACTTGCTTCACCATGGACAAGTCATGTAGCACAGACCTGAGGTTCTGTGGGAATGTGTTTCAGGGAGACACAGCCCTTGTGCTATTACTTAGCAGGGTGCAGGGTGCACTGCTGTCTTGGGCTGGGCAGCTCTGTACGCTAGTACAGAAGGGTGAAAGGTTACATAGCTGTCTCTCCCCAACTCTTTGAAGAGCTTACAGCCCATGAAACACTAGCCTCATGTAGCCTCTTGTCCCTAAGGGTTGGCAGGGTCCTACATAGAAGTCTCAGAAAAGATGTCAACCACTGAGTAGGCCATGGACTCAAGGGATAGTCCCTATAAGGCACAGATGAAGCACTTAACAGTGCTGGTCCCTGGCATAACTTGGATCTGTCTGAAATTCTAAATTATGCTGACTCTCAATGAGCCCCAAGGGAAACTCAGCTACCCCCACTTCCCTTGGCCCTGGTCTCTGGGCTGACTTCAGAAAGGGTCACCCAAGGATCCAGCTATGAAGGGGAGATTCTCTGAGAGCTGGTTAAGTCAGCTTTAGGGCAACTTTGTGCAGGTGAAATGGCAGAAAGCTGCCCCAATGTCTTCATAGTTCTCATTTCAGACAAGCCTGTGAGTTAGTGTCACAGTAACATGAGTCCTCATGTTATTGCTAGAGACATGGGGTGCCCAGCTGCTCCAACACAGGACGCTCAGCCTGTTGTGCTCAGTCTGTGAATGAGGTAGCATAAGGAGGATCCAGACTGTCAGGTAATAGGTTAGTTTTCAATGATGCCTCTCAAATTCCCTGAGTGCGATACAAAAATTAAAAACTCAGGATTTGGTTCACCCAAGAACCTGGGCTTCAAACCCCACACCCTCAGTAGCAGAAAGTCTGACAAGGTAGGTGGAGAGTGGCATATACAGCTGACAATATACATATATATCCCTGCTGCATTGGGGAGCCCAGGACATAACCTATGAACTGAGAAGGGGCAGGACCAGGCCAGCTGGGATATGACTTAATTTTCCATGGAAATGTAAATCTGCTGTCCCCTGGTGAAACCCAAATTCTGTCTCCCCAGCTTATCAGTATGCATGCTTCATTGTGTTTGTAGGGTGAATTTCATCCACAGGGCCAGATCCTCAGCTAGCGTACATGACCATGGCTCCACTGAAGTCAGCTGAGAATCTGACCCACAGGCTTCAAGCAAAGTATATAAAAATAGACGATAGAGAAAAGACCTCTCCATTTCTTCCCATCCTCTCTCCGTTCTCCAGACAATCCTATCCAGCCTCCTTCCCCCCATATAAGCCAGGAAAAACAAGGTGAGTCTTACAGTCCAAAAGATCAACAAATCTGGACTTGGACAGACCCAGATCTGTCCTTATTATCAGCAACTCAGAGGTCACATGGCAGCCAGCAATTCTGTTGAAACTGGGATTGATTTTTTGTTTGTTTTTTCAACTGTGAACATAGGTCAGTTTTGAACACAAATGTACAACTAATACAGAATGTGACCGGACACTGGGCCACACACCACCTATTTCTCATTCTGATTGGCCAGAATTTCCCTGTAAGTAACCAATTAATGGTTAAATCTGCTTTGGGAAGCAGAGCAAATTTGCAAAGAGATTATAGTAGTTATCACTGGCTGTTTGTTGTCTGCCATGATTCATTCCCATTCAGGTCACAGAAAAGCTTCTTGAATCTTTAAAAGGATATTATCTAAGCCTAAACCACTCCATATGACTAATAAATTGCATTTTGCTAGCTCCAATGCTTCTACCTTCATATTAATGAGAGTTTCATACCTTTTTAGTGCTCATCTTAGTGACAGACTTTCCTAACTTTTAGATCTAAATGTATTCCATCAGAATGTGCTTTTCTCTCCTTTCTGTTGTATAAGTCATTTATGTCAAAAAGCTAAATTGTGAAACTGAAGTTAGATATGTGTGTGTCAGCACGTACTAAAGAAGTGAAGGAGGCATTGATTTAAGTTGCCAGAACCATTTACTTTACTATGCTTTGATTTCTCCTCCCCCTCATTTTGAGTCTTCACCCCATTTGGTATTTTCTTTCCATTTGGGCCAGGCAGCTTGAGAGCTAGTGCACGTTTACTGGACATTAAATAGTTTTTAAAAATGACCACTCAATTTTTATGATGCGTTACACTAGCTAATATTAAATGTTAAGGGCCCACATTTCCCATGCTTAGATTTGGTACTGAACTAAATGGGATCCTGGGTCTGGTGCATTTTATTGATTCCTTAGGACATTTACCAATGCTGCAACCTTTACTAAATGGAAGAAGCACTAATCCAATTGAAGTCAATAGAACTACTCTTGTAGAGTAAGTGCTGCTCAACATCAGAAAGGGCTGCAGAATCAGGACCATAGTAAGTCAATTTCAAGAGGGGCTTTCTTTCTCTATTATGTTCAGTCTTTGTGGCGGTGTGGCAGGGAAGAGAGGCACAAGGAGACTCATCCTTACTGAGTTCTCCCGTGAAGGCATGAAGCCCAACCGTACTTGTGAGCCTCTATTCAAGGTGGCAGTGTCCATAGTCTTTCTCGCCCTTCACATCTTGCCCGTTGCTACTTATCTACTCTTGAATGTTACGGTGTCACCCTCTAATCCCCTTCCAGTGACAGCCTCGGGATAAGATCCCATCCACTCCCCATCAAAACCTCACCCAATGGAAGTCAGGCCAAGTGAAAGACTTTGAACTGCAGCCAAGTAAAAGGGCAACAGATAGGAAACTCCTGCCTGAGTATTCTTTTTCTAGTTTACACCTAATGAAATGTTGCAAGATCTTTTCCTGCGGCCTTAGAAACAGCCCTATGAATATGAGTTATTTAATGGGGATACAAATAATAGTGGAAGTGGTGAAGTGCTGTAACTTGCACAGATTTGATATTCAATGTGGGCAAATCCGTTGTCTCTCCTCTGTCCCTTTTCTGCTGCACCCGTGGCACAAAGAGGATGGAATGCTGCCTTTGTATCAGGGAAGTCCTGGATGGCCCAGAGCTAGCAGAGCTTGCTATATGGCACCTCCTCCCTACCCCTTCTCCCCTCACCTCTCCCTCCCCACACACACACTTGCAACAGGCAAGAGGGGATGAGGTTAGAATTGTTGGCATTCCCAGGCTGATAAAATGATCCATAGGAGGCAGTTACTGACATAAATTAGAGCAGACCTGAAGCTGAACAGACTCTGGCCCACAGACTTTAAGCAAAGTATAATTTGTGTTTGGGGGAGAATCAGCCCTGACTGCTCATAAGATCAGAAGAATACGAAGGTGGCTTTAAGATACAGTTGCATTCTCCTCAGGTTCTACTGCTGAATGTGGCTCTGTTGGACCTGAGGGCTTGGTATTCCTTTTTAAATTGATCCTTTGGGACAAATATGCACTTCAGAATTTTGGGTCAATGCTGGCTGACATATCGATACAACATTGTCCTCATACTGGAAGGCCCAACAGACATTTGGAACTCGTCATTTGTCAAGGATTAAGTTCACCAGTGTCAGGACTAATCTCTGATACCTGGCATTGTCCTTTCCATTTTATGGAGGGCCCTGGGAAAGACGGAAGGGGTGTTAGCCACAGTTTGTGCTGACATTGTTAAAGCTTTAGAATTTCCACTTCAAAAGAAAAGAACCTGATAAAAACCTATTGTCATCTCCATGCCCCATTGCTTGGTGGAGATATCATTACTGCAAGCATAGGATGGAAGGCAGAGACCTGGGAAGTTAGGCAATAAGTAGCGGTCTTTTCAATGTAAGAAGACAGAAGATAGGGCTTTCTTTTAAAAACAAAGGACTAATGAATCTCTCTTTTTATTAGAATTGCGTAAGTTTAACTGCAATCTTCAAAATAAATGGATAATGGGTAGATATAACTTTATATAACAGGCAAAATAATAGAAAAAGCATTTTCAATCACACATGGGCAATAGGTTTTGTATTTGATACCCAGAGGGACCAGTTCTGCTCTGAATTTCACCAGTGTCTCACATAGGGTGAGCTGAGCCTTAATTAATTCATGCCTGCGAATGGTGCTTTGAGGACTTTCAGATAGAAGACACTTGGAAAATGCATAACAACATCAGAAGAGCAGTATGGTTTCTCATAAATTTCTCAACAACTCCAGCTTTATCAACAGGGATATAGTTTGCATTCTGTGGAGAATGGAGAAAGCTATTGGGTGGATGGAAATCCTCATTCTGCTTCCATTCTCCCATTATTAGTTGTCTTTTCATCTTCTCAAAGTTATCATGACAGTGGCCTGCCAAACGTGAGGGTAGCAGTACATGATAGGACCAATTCAAGACAAAGAAATGTGACGAAGCATAAGGAAATAGGTCTTAACTCCGGAACACAGGCAACATCTCTTGTCTGGGCTCTGCTGCTGGATACAAACTGCAAGGAGTCTAGGGTTTGTATAGCTTTATTGCTGGAAAGGAAGCAGCACTCCTGGCTACAGTGTAAACCCCAGTAATAAGTGGAGGTTTCAGAAGGAACGCTTTTAGTGACTGGTCCTGAAGATAAGACCTTGTTCATTCCAAACCATAAACCTCAGTGGAATTCAGGCCAGATAGATGATATGGCATTCATCACTCTGAACTTTACTAAAGTAAATGTGGTGATAACAGCAGATGAGAAGCTTTTGATTGCTAACTACTTCCTTTTGGTTTACATATAAGTTACATATTGGAAAGTCTTTTCACATGGCTTTTGACCCAACCTTGTGAATAGCATGGTTTCTCTTCTGTATTTTATAGGTAGTCATGTGGGCCCAAATTCACTGGTAATGTGAATGATGGTGCAACTTGTGCTTATTTGATATTCAATAAATGCGCAAATGGGTGTGACTTACACAATGAGAAGGCAGATGTATAGCAGGGAGAGTATTGAACAGGAAGGTTGCTTTCCATAGGTGTAAAGAAAAGCTCCATGTATACTTCCATTCTTTCCTTCTCCATCTTCTTTTGATTTTTCAGAAATTTTAGGCAACATTTTTTTTATTGAGGGTGTTCCCCTAAATTATTGCTCTGATTAATTTCACTCCAGCACCATTAAGATGGTGCATATTCAGAGGAGTTCAGTTCTTGAGAGGACTGCTGATACAGCTAATTCAGCTCCAGGATACATGTAGGTTGGGGTGAGGTGTACCAGCAATCCCCACTGAATGAGCCAGGACCTCTACTGAGGAGCTCCAAAAAACAGCCTCATCCAGCCTTCCAGCCCAAAGGAGAGATCCCTCCAACATGAGTGTTTTTTCTGGGACAAAGGAGGATTAAGAGGGAAATTGAGGTGAGATCCCATTGATCTATTCCACCTTCCACTTGCTGTAATTAAATCACTGACTAATTTGATCCTCCGTTTAATCTGATTGAACCCTTCAGGCTCCAAATTGCTTATATTAAAAATAATACAAGTTGTACTTTTTTTTTATTTTGATAAGTTGTGATCTCTTTAAGCAGGTATTATGGGACATTCCAGTAACTTGGTAGTCACCTCATGAGTCAGGAACAGGCCAATATTCTGAATGCCTCAGAAGAGAAGTTAAGGATCCAGGAAAAATAATTTCATATGTAGGTTGCTGAATCGCCATTATTACCCAGCCCATGTGCTCTGCAGGCTGCAACCTACACATAGAGGACAGGTGTGCATTTCAACCAAAGTGATAGGAATGGTCTTGAACAAAGGGAATGAAGGTCATGTGGTCCAAATTTTCAAGTTTTGAGCCTCTAAAGGTCGGTGTTCTGGGTACCTAACTTCAGATGCCCACATTGAAAAATTAGCCCTTATATCTTTAAAACAATGATGAAGTAAGATGATTTTGCCATGCCTGCATTACACACTGCCCAAATAATCATTTAGCAGCCTTGAGCTCCAAAGCCAGGAAAGTAATCAATAGGAATTCCTCATCATTAGTCTTTGACATGACATCATGAATGGAGTGAATAAACACTAGAGGTTTGATAAGAGAGTCTAGTTAAAAGCCTCTTACAAATCAGAATACTAAAGATGAGTCAGACCTTCTCTGCTGTAAGTCATGGAACCAATGTTTGTGTATCGGTAAGTAGAAATGTCAGTGGTCAGACCAGATTTCTCTGGAATTATCCGTCTCTATTTTTAGCTGAGATTGGTATATTTTCCCTCCCCATTGTAAGTGGGGGTAAGGGGACGGGAGGAACCTGCAACATTCAGGGAGAGGTTACAGAATAAACAAAGGCAAATAGTAGAATGATACAAAATATGCAACGTGTTGTCACTGAGTCTGAGGACTGTGGCAGAGAGGATGTGTGATTGTTGCATATGACCTCAGGGAACAAATCAAAGGGGGCTATACGTTACCATCATGCTCTTCAGATCCCTGGGGCTATTGGGGCCACTTTGGCTGCTGGCATAAATTGGGGGCAGATTTAAGGCCAGTGGTTTGCTAGAGTGCAGCAGCGTTCTGGCCATACCCATGACACACCCATTATGTGAAGGAGGAATCTGGAGGTGGAGCTCAGAGCCAGCAAACACAGCTTTAGCCACCTGGAAATTTCCTCCTATTGGGAAAATCCTCAAGAGCCCACCTGGGGCAGCTTAATGTCTGTGTAATCGTTGTAAAGAAATGTAGTGTGGGTCGGGATTTGGTCCATGGAATTTATTGTGCAAACCACTCTGATTGTTCTGGAGTGCTGTGGACTTGCAACAAGTTGCATTGTCAATGTGAGCCTTAAATCCTGAAAAATCAAGCATATGGGAGGGCTTACATAGATCTCTAAGCCAATCACTGTAATTTTTTTTAAAACCAAGAATACAGTCAGGCATAGCACATTGAAGATCATTTTGCAAAGAAGAGATAGAGAGGGGTAGTGAGTACTTTCATAGATCGACAATAACAAATAAATCACATCAGTGGAGTCTGAATAACTGTTCTTGTTAGCAGGTTATCTTTAAAACCCCAGGTTTATAGATTTCTTTTGGGAATTAAGGAGATTTAAAGAAACATTAATTTGTTCTTGGTTTAGATAGCTGAATCTTAGAAAATTTTATGTAATACTTTGCTGGAAGCAGTGGAAACAGAAGAAAAGTTTTCTGATCTATTAATTACTTGGATAACTTGAACTCCATATAACATAACTGAACCATTTGCTATAGCAAATGTCTAGTCTTTTGAATATTGCAATGGAAGTCATGATATGCAGGCTTTATTCCTGGTTCTGAAACTAACTCTCTGTATGATCTTGTACAAATGATTTAGCTTCTCCATGGCTCATTTTCACCAACAGAAAAATGAATAAATTTTCAATAGATACTTTATGTTCCTTAATGTTTGTAAAGCATTTTGAGATCCTGTAGAAGTCCAAAGGATTGTTTTTATTATAGAACCTGCATTAGCTAATGAGTAAATATGTATTTTGCATTCTTCCTAAATATATTTTTCATGGTATAATTTGATGTCATTGTGACATCCTTATTAACACATTGTTTAAATTACAAAATATATGTTTTAATTTTTAAATTTGTTCTATAAGTCCTAAATATATCATAACTTATCACATTATATCATAATAATTAACAGTCTCTATTGCTGATTATCTCAGTTTTATACCTGGAGAATTAGTGACAATATTTATTATGGGTGGATAACTAAAACTATTCCATTATAATCTTGTTTTCAGTTGCTCATAAGTTTCACCCTTTGTGGCTGAAATTTTTGAGTTTTGGTTTCCACCCAAAAGTGAATTTTTCTAGAAAGTTTGAGCAAAAGCATTTTTTAGTATGAGTGTGAAAAAGCCTTACACTTTGGCCACTACCATAGTCTGGCAACTTCCAGCTATGAAGCCTAGGAGTAGAAAATTTAAAATGTACTAGGGAACTAGCCACTCAGACAGGAGGTGGGACTCTGAGTGTTCAGATGGAGACTGGTTTGAATTTGGGTGAGTTGTGATGGGGTAAGTAGTCCCTTTTGCACATTCAGAGGATGGTTGATTGGTTCGGATTTCTTTTAACATATTTTTACCAAGATTTTAAGCAAAGGAAAGATGCAGTGCACATGTGTGTCACTCTGTGCATCCAGGAGGTACTGGCATAATCTGCATGGCTAGGCTTCAAGGAAAAAAGGCAACATTAAATGAATAATGGAGGGATCTCAGGTTATGACTGAGCTGAACCTGGATAATTGAACCTGGACTATAATCCAAACTTTCCTAAAATTCAAGGACATCTGGCTACCATCTTATGGTTCAACCTATCCTAGAGATAAGGTAGAATTGTGAAGATTTGGTTAAGATGCTTGGATCTGAGATTTTGGTTCAGGAGCACCTCTCCAAATGGGATCCAAAATGTTAACATGGTCATTCCAGGTCATATGGCACAAGATTGAAATAGCTGGCAAAATATTGCATGAGGAAGGCATTTACTTCCAAGGCATGTGGGCAGGGATCTTGAGGGTTCTGACTAGAGCTGGTTGGGAAAAAAGTTCCCCTCCCCATGGAAAATATTGGCTTCTGGGAGAAAAATCAAAACCTGAAACATTTGGGCTGAAAACCAAAGTATTTTGATTGGGAACTTAACTGTGGTGCCTCCTGCCCTCCTTCTACTCTATAGGCTGGGCTCCCTGGTCAGACTACATCTCTTGGTGAGGGCAGGTGGTGCACCATGGGAGAGGTAGTCTGGCTGGGGAGCCCATACCATAGAGGAGAATGCGGAGATCAGATAACCAAACAATAAATCCGAGGAGGTATGGCTGCAGCATATATTAATAAAAATATGTTTCAAGAGGAAATATTTTGGTTCTGGAGAAAAAAAATCAAAATTTGTTTGCAGAAAACAAACTTTTCATGAAAAATTTGTGAAAAACCCAAGTTTGCCATCAAAAAATTGTTTCAATGGAAATTTTTGACCAGTTTTAGTTGTGACCTTTCTCCGCCCGACTCTAGTCATTTATTTATAACAGAGCACTAAATCAAGAGAACATGAATTAGGAGTCATACATTCGGGATGAGTGGTCATATCCCACACAATCATTTCCCTTCCATTTTGGGAAGGTGAGCATTGGTGGACTGGAGTCCTTTTGTTTGTGTATTCCTATCTTTTGTCCATCAGTTGGCCAGATCTTCACATCTTAGACACACCTGCATAATTGAGAGGAAGAGGAGGAGAGCTCTTGCTCCAGGGAAGTGACAGCAGAAGGTAGCTGGGCTGAATGATATGCTGAAGCCTTAAAAGAAACTTACACTAGTGGTGTGTCTGTGTGTGACATGGAGCAGCTGAGAAAACATAAGGAGATTAAAGGGGCACGCAAGTAAGAGACAGAGAGACATGCACTGACCTTGGTTAACTTGGGAAAGCTTATTAAAGAAGGAGAAAAGCATATTGTATGGTTGGAGTTCAACATGAACATGAGCTCTTTTTGGTGAGATTTATTACCAGTGTGGGAAATTATTGGACAGTTTGCTATTATGAAGAAATAAGCTTCTTCTTATTTCCAGTAGTGTTTTTCAAGGTGGAAGCAAAGGGTCTTGATATGACAGTTCAGTGGCCAAGAATAGCCATGGATGAACCGTTTCAGAGTAACAGCCGTGTTAGTCTGTATTCGCAAAAAGAAAAGGAGTACTTGTGGCACCTTAGAGACTAACCAATTTATTTGAGCATGAGCTTTCGTGAGCCACAGCTCACTTCATCGGATGCATGCATCGGTGAGAGAACCTGGATTTGTGCAGGAAATGGCCCAACTTTATTATCATGCACATTGTGTAAAGAGTTGTCACTTTGGATGGGCTATCACCAGCAGGAGAGTGAATTTGTGTGGGGGGGTGGAGGGTGAGAAAACCTGGATTTGTGCTGGAAATGGCCCACCTGATGATCACTTTAGATAAGCTATTACCAGCAGGACAGTGGGGTGGGAGGAGGTATTTTTTCATATTCTCTGTGTATAAATAAAGTCTGCTGCAGTTTCCACGGCATGCATCCGATGAAGTGAGCTGTGGCTCACGAAAGCTCATGCTCAAATAAATTGGTTAGTCTCTAAGGTGCCACAAGTACTCCTTTTCTTTTCATGGATGAACCAGTATTCATAGAATATCAGGGTTGAAAGGGACCTCAAAAGGTCATTTAGTCCAACCCCCTGCTCAAAGCAGGGCCAATCCCCAATTTTTGCCCCAATCCCTAAATGGCCCCCTGCAGGATTGAATTTACAGCTCTGGGTTTAGTAGGCCAATGCTCAAACCACTGAGCTGTCCATTCCCTCATGCTAGCCCTTAATATATTTGTGATCATCTGTTGACCAAAAAGCTGCTGGTTAGGTGACTGAGTCCTGTACCCATACATAAGGCTGGAAGAAATTGCCATTGAAATGAATGTCATTCATATGTGTATAAGATAATAGAATTTCTCACTCTTTATCTGAATTTATCCTACTCCTATAAATATAGCGATGCTCGCTTTGCTCTTTGTTAAATACAAATTCAGAAACAAGCATAGATAAGGAGATAGTAGATGTCACTAGTGGGTGCTTATAATGGAATACAGAGGGCTTGTCTACATGGAGAAATTGACTGGAATAGCTATTGTGGAATAAACTATTCCACAATAGCTATTCTGGTCAAGATCCTCATGTAAACAAGCCCAGAGTTTTTTTTCATTTCTCAGGCAGCGGTTCAAATCTAGTACAGATCAGGAGTGACCAAACATTTTTGATGTCTGATATCCCATGTGAAAAGAGTTGATCATGGTCTAATTCCTGGAGAACAAATATCCACATCCTTCAAAAATCAGCATTGACAGTAAAAATCTTGTTAGCCATTTCAGCAGCGAGGGCAAAAATCAAATCAACATGGGTCTCAGCTTAGGTCTTACCCAAAAAAGATGACTGAAGCATTGAGTGAGTTTGTAGGGCAGGGGCAAGGAGGAGCCTACATCTGTCTTGTGCTTGTCGTGTGGTTAAAGAACTTCTGGCCATGCCTACACCACAAAATTAAGTTGACATAACTACATACAGCTGCCACAGAAATGACATCACTTGTGTGTGTCTGCACGTGGCTCCTTATGTCAGTGAGGCATGACCTCATCAGGAGCACTTGTATTGATTGTACTGTCAGCGTGGGGCATTGTGAGATGGCTCCTGAAAGCCAGTAGCAGTCGACAAAAGCAACGCCATATCTACAGTGACGCTGCATCGACGTAACTACTTCGACCTTGACTCTACACCGGACATGGAGGTAGAGTTATTAAGTCGGGGTTGCAGGACAGTTACATTGGCAGGAACAAAGTGTAGATTCTTCCATAGTTAGGTTGTCCTAAGCTGCCTCCTGTTGACCTAATTCCGTAGTATAGATCAGACCACAGCTTCAAATTTCTTGAGTCTTCAACAGTACTAAAAATCCATTTAATGAGATACTTTAAGAAGCCTGGTTTGCAATCTAGGGAAGTCTCAGACTGCAAGCTCACAAGCTATATGTTGCCAACAAGCTACAGGTGAAATATGACTGTTACAGGAAAAAGTACAGTTAACAGAAAATATATCAACTTACTATCTGCTATTAATATGTATTGAACGTCGTAGAGTGCTGTATTACATACAGCTATTTCTTCTGTGGAAAGATCACTTTCTTTCTGTTAATCACTGGTTTATTGTTAGTGGTTTTGGTAGTAATTCCAGGTGATAATTATTTTGATGTATCATAATAGTATTGCACCTCAAGTAGGAGAATCACACTCAGCAACCACTTTTTGTACACACACTCACCATAAAAAACTGGACATTGTGTATTTCAGCTCCCTCCCTTGGCACCCCCCCACTAGAGTACACTTTTTTCATTTGTGAAGTCTGCCAAGTTTATTACAGTTCCAGGATTCTTTGTGACTACAGTAAAGAGTCTTCTAGTCTCTTGTAATGAGCCAGAATAAACCATATCACCCTTCCCAGAGAGTGGAAAGAGGATTTAGAAAATGAACAAAGACAGCTTCAATGATACTTAATGCTAAGAAGATTTTCTGAGACTAGAGTACTTTAATTTGCATTCAAAATATGGGCTGAGGCCATGAATATTGGAATTTAGCTAAACTCTTCCAGTGCCAGACAGAACATGCAGTATATAGACACAGAATGGTAGAATCCCAGATGGCTCTGGAGCTGTAAACACTATGCGGTCTATCTATATCCATTCCCTTCAAATCAACAGCACTTGATTAAAGCTGACCAACTCCTGCCTTATTGCCCATTCTCACCACCCTCAATTGTAGCAAACAGCAAGATCTGGTCTCCCTACACAATTATAGGGATGTTTTGGGGAGAGCAGAGGAAGGAGAAACAACATTGGAATCCTTTGCTTGCCTGGAAAAATCAGATGTTAAAGATCTTGCAAGATATTTTCCTAACTGGATACCAGAACAACACAGGTGACAGGGTCACCAGTAAATACATTGTGCTTCACTTTTACAAGTGCAATCTATAATATTACCATGGTGCTTACGGTATTTACTAGACTTACTATAGGAATTACCAAAGCAGCATCCTGAATACCATGGTAACATTAATGATTTGCAAAGATATTTGTTATGATTTCAATGACAACTATTGTAAATGTAAAAATTAAATCAAATAACTTAATAAAACTTCTGCCAGGAAATGTAGAATTGGACTCACTACTCACCTCTCCAACCCCTCACCCCCCACAGAAAGCTCTGCTCACAAAGAACACCACATGAGGAAACAGAATCACAGTGTAATCTTGTTTAGGTAGCTCTCCCTTTTCATTTGTTGTCAGAATTCTAGAATGTAAACTTGTTAGGGCAGGTACCATGCTTGTCTGTCTTTCTGTGAGTTACCTAGGACACCAGTGGGCGTGGAAGGAAGAAATAAATAAAGACAATGCTACAGTCAAGGCCTGTTTCCCTGCTGCCTTGCATGTATTAGATCATTTCCATCTGTGCAAAATGGAACCTAAGAACAGAGGAATAGATGTATTGGGTAAAACAGACTATTTAGCATAGTACCTTCTCTTTGACAGTGGCCATTAGCAGCTGCTTCAGAGGAAGGAGCTGCAGATTGTTCTTTGCTGTGTAGACATACTCTAAGTGGTTGGCTTATGCCCCAAAATATGAGGGTGTCCCTTCTAAAAATTCTTTTATCTAAAGTAACTGTAGATATTCCTATTATTCACAGAAATGTCTCATCTTTTTTTAATCCTGCTACATTTTTGGACACAACAATATGACTGGCATGAGTGAAAAGTGGGTGTAAAACACTATCACTGATGTAAGTGAGAATTCTGAGCTGGTAGCATTTACACGGAGCTTGAAGTGGGCGTAAGTTACTCCACAGTATGCATGGCAACTGGAGAATCAGGCTGGAAGTGTTCAGCACTCGAGACAGGGACATGGTGTCTGAGCTCTCACACCAGTGTAAATCAGGCAAAACCCCACTGAAGTCAATGAAGTTAAGGTAGCTAAACATCAGAATGAAGCCACACTAGGAGTGGGGATTTTAAGGATTTCCAGAACTACTCTTTTAAACATACAGCTTCCAAAACTAACTTAAAAACAGAGCAGGAAATAGAAAGGATTCTCATTAAAGCCAAATTTTAGCATGACTTCAGAGCATCGTGACTAGTTCAGATTGGCTTTCTTCCCTCTGAAACTTGGCTTCTACACTGTCTGACTGAGAAAGGCCTTTACAACTCACTCTAAAATTCATTTTCACAAGTTTCAAGTACAGGGGATAGGGAAAGAGGGGTCGGAGTCAGCATGATCCCTTTATTAAAACAAAGTGGATGGAGTGATTATAGTTTAATTACATCGTGATAGAGAAGAGCCCAAACCAAAAGCCCAAAGCTGAACACCTCAAAAATGGAGGAAGCTCTGGCTGGTTCCCATCTCTGATCCAAAATCCCAACTCCCAACTCCCCGTAGGCTTTGAGGGGAAGTTGGATTAGAATTTTGCCAAATTCTCTGCTGGGATAAATTGGTCCAATTCCATTTTAGATCAGTCCCTACACTCCCTTAGGTTCATCTCTAATATATGGTAAACGATAGAAGAGATTTTCTCTTTGTTAGATAATTACCATACAAGTCCTGAATTCAGAACAGCATAACTGCAATTTAAACAGGAAAGCAGACAGTATTGTAACAAATATATTTCACACTTACATGGCTGGTGAGAAACTCTTATTGACACCAATTGAACTAAGCGGTTCTTTTCCTAAATCCCCTTAAGGTCAAGTGAATTTGGCAAGAAATGTAACTTATTTTAATTCAATCTAATCAAATTAAAGAAAAGAGTGATTGATTTAGGCTTGGTTTAGACATTTTCCCAGAACAGTGATTTTATACTAATCCAGAAATTTACATTTTTAATTTTTTTTTAAATGGCAGGAGTACAGCTAGAGTGTGCAGCACAATGCAGTTAACTTTTCATCTCCCAGTATTTCAGGCCACCAAGCAATGAGAAACTGATAACAACTGCATTAGATGAGAAGGAACTGAAACAGATGCGGGGGAAAAAAAGATTTTTCAAAGAAACTGCTGAACATTCCTTTTCAAATCAGATACTTCAAGTAATTCCTGTGGGGGGAACGCTTAGATTTTACGTTATCCATTCCATTCCTCCAGCTGAAGGAGCTTGCTTGTCACATCTGGTGATGGTCACAGTTCTCTTGTAAATGCACACACATTTGCCTATTTTGTAATGCTTAGCAAGATAGGTTATGTGCATGAAGCACAGATTTAAATGCATACTATCTCAGGAGAGAATGGCTCGGGTAATGATTTGCTACGCACTAGCAGAAGAATGTGACGGAACTTGGACAGTACTGACATGTTAGACACATAATAGAGCGGAAGTGGCCGGATTAAAACATTCCACGAAGACAGCAAGAACTTGTTTATTGAATTGGTTTTATAGCAGAAATGTAACCACAGTCCTTATAGAATTAAGAGCTCTACATCTGTAGCCTTATAACTGAGAGGGTCTTTGTATTAGAAGCTAATGAAGTGAGTATGAGATTTATAGGTTGATAGTTATGCATTGACCTTAGAAGGAGATATATCTATGACAACTGAAGATAGTTCACAATAAATGCCTGGCTGCAAATTCTTCAAGCCCCAGGGCATGTAAAGCTTGTCTCAGGTATAGGCTGATGTCCTTTGATTGGTATAACTTTCTAGTTAATAAGGCAGAAAAGTACAGTGATTAAACTGGCTGATTACATCATTACCTGCAGGATTTTTGGGACAGTCACTTTAGAATATTCAAAGATCAGACTGTTTGTTTCAATGTCAACTTTAACTCGTCCCTACCCCCATCCTACTTTGTCTTGTACAATTCTTAATGAGTTTACAGAAAAACACAGACTTTTAAATACATAAAATAATATCCGCTGCAAAATCAGCAATAAACTATCATTTACTGGGTTGTTTTTCTCTACAGTGAGACAGATTTAAATAAACTACAGTCATCCTATTTTGCTTTAAAAATAAACTTGGAAAGTGATTCTATGGAAAGCCACCCAACTATTAACTAGAAAAAAGGGTAGACACCACAAATTTTACCCTAACTTGGGCATTAATCTTACTCCAAAATGTGGGTATTACCACAACATTATCTAATGTATCACATTTCTAATGTGTCCATTATCATAGTATCCATGCACCATGTTTTTTGACAGAATAATCCTTTCCCTAAAACCGTTGGCAGGGAATGACCATAAATGTAAATGATCCAGAGGTCTTCTGTTCTGACTGAATAATGTCTGGAGTGTGGTGCATTGGAACTAGAGCTTTCGTCAGATTATTAGAAATCTGCAACAGAACCAGTAAATAGAATTTTAGTTTCTTTGCTCCGATATTGCTATTTTTAAGCACTGTTCAAAAATATTCTTTCAGCCAATAACATTTTCAAATAACCAAAATAATGGCCTTATATATAACAACAACAAAAACCCAACTCCTATCCTGCTAAGGTTCATGGTTACCTAGCTAATCAATATATCAATGGTTCACAGTATTTTGGCTTTCAAGCATGAAGGACTCACTGCTCAAATAAATTGGTTAGTCTCTAAGGTGCCACAAGTACTCCTTTTCTTTTTGCGAATACAGACTAACACGGCTGTTCCTCTGAAACAAAGTTTTCAGCCTATCATACAATAGAGTGGCAAAGGTGTGTCCAAGCCTTTGGCTAAAGGTCTGCTTTCCTTGGTAATTTTGTGAATAATTCAACAGCTATTAAATTGTTCCCTTTTTACCACAAGGATGCTAGGTCCTTTCTTTGGCAAAACATTCTGATATTTACCCTGATGTGTTTCCATTGGTTAAGTCCCCAATTCAGCCAACCACTTGAGCATGTCCTTAAAGTTAAGCACACGCGTAAGTGCTTTGCTATATCAGGGCTGAAATGCTGTCAGAGCAGAAAAGCTAACATGCTACAGCAGCACCAGAGTTCACAGTACTTGGGATCAGAAGAGAAGAAAATGCATCTGTTTGTGACATCTGCTGTAGTGAGCTCTGAGCTTTATGTATTTACTCCATGACTCAGTGCATGGGTCACACATTGCAGCCTCATTTTGAAGTGGTGGCAATTAGAATAGTCATTACATAAGACAGGTTTTCAGTGCTTCATGCATAGAGACTTTTTATAACATTTATCAAAACTAATCTGAAGGTATCTATTGATCAAATACTGGCCTTTGTGTGTGTATGTACACACACACACACACACACACACACTATAGGGCAAGGTAATGTCTCTGGGTATATTACCCCTTCCAAATTTCTCACCAACACTTCATCACACACACACACACCTTGGCCCAGGGAATCCATCCCAGGTTTTCCACAGATCTTATTCCATGCTGAGACAGGACTGGGAATTTAGTCAGCATTGTGTGAATATCTATACAGTGTAAGTAATCAATCATTGCAGCTTACAGTTATGCATCTCACTATTGTGTCTCAGTACTATGGTTTAAGGAGCTATCTGTAATATGGGACAAGAACAGCCACCAAGCACAGTTTCTCATATAATTGAGCCAGTGCGCCTCCATCCTGAACCATGAAAGCACTGCCAGGCTTTTCTTGGGCTAAGATTGCCAAGTTTGCAGTAGTTTTATGATACTGTCAAACATTCACAACATGCTCACCCATACTCACTTACAGTGGGAATGTGGACAATGGTCTGTGGGCTGCAGAAAAATGTCTGACTATGGATGGATATTTGGGGAAGGTTGATGCCAGAAATCACCTGGCTCCCACCAAAGCTGGGAATTCTCTCACACTTCAGGAAAACTTTGGTATTTAATGATAGCCTGCCCTGTACTGTAAGATACAACCTTTTCTTGCCTCCTCAGCATATAAGTTACACAGAGACTCTTTCTTGTAGAGTCAAAAACAACAAGGAGTCTGGTGGCACCTTAAAGACTAACAGATTTATTTGATCATAAGCTTTCGTGGGTAAAAACCTCACTTCTTCAGATGCATGGAGTGAAAGTTACAGATGCAGGCATAAATATACTGACACATGAAGAGAAAGGAGTTACCTCACAAGTGGAGAACCAGTGTTGACAGGGCCAATTCGATCAGGGTGGATGTAGTCCACTCCCAACAATAGATGAGGTATCAATTCCAGGAGAGGCAAAGCTGCTTCTGTAATGAGCCAGCCACTCTCAGTCCCCATTCAAACCCAAATTAATGGTGTTAAATTTGCAAATGAATTTTAGTTCTGCTGTTTCTCTTTGAAGTCTGTTTCTGAAGTTTTTTTGTTCAAATATAGCTACTTTCAAATCTATTCTAGAATGTCCAGGAAGATTGAAGTGTTCTCCCACTGGATTTTGTGTGTTACCATTCCTGATGTCCGATTTGTGTCCATTTATTCTTTTACATAGGGACTGTCCGGTTTGGCCAATGTACATGGCAGAGGGGCATTGCTGGCACATGATGGCATATATCACATTAGTAGACATGCAGGTGAATGAGCCTCTGATGGTGATGTGGTTGGATCCTCTGATGGTGCCACTAGAGAAGATATGGGGACAGAATAGGCAATGAGGTTTGCTGCAGGGATTGGTTCCTGGGTTAGTGTTTCTGTGATGTGGTGTGTAGTTGCTGGTGAGTATTTGCTTCAGGTTTGGGGGCTGTCTGTAAGCGAGGACTGGCCTGTCTCCCAAGGTCTGTGAGAGTGAGGGATCGTTTTCCAGGATAGGTTGTAGAGTGAGTGTTAGCAGAAGTAAGGCACTGTATAAATAATACATAATAATGTATAATGTTGTTCTGGGGTTAGGTAATCATACCACCTCATTGAAGCTCTTGGGAGTGATAGCTGCCTTCCATTCAGGCTAAATGAGGAAACAATTAAATGTCTCTTTATTGAGTGATAGCTGCAACAATGAAAAACCACCCCAAAGATTAGACCACATACCACTTTAGGCATTGGCTAAGCCATATGGTCCAAAAAAGTTTCCAGGGCTCTGCTAAACACAGGGGCAGGACATTGATTTGATTTCAGCTGTGTGCCTGGGGATAGGTCTTTAGTACACAGTTAACTCAGGTGATTGGCACATGGGTGTGAACCCCCACGTTAGCATACCCCAGGTCTGGGGTTCCCACTGCAAAGCCTTGCCTGCGTTACTGTGTACTGACTGTTTCTGCACTTGCCCACGTACAGCTGGGGGAATATTCCACAGTTCTTTGTACAGACAAGCTCTAGGATTCTTTCCTAGTCAGCTGTGAGAGAAGTTGTCTATCCTTCAAAGGGAATTGTGAGAAGGACATTGAATGACTATCAGCACTCAAGCAATTTTGCCTGGAAACTCACTGCAAAGTGGGCAGATTCCAGCCTTAAGGTCACGTCTACACGAGCACTTATGTCAACAAAACTTTTGTCACTCAGGGATGTGAAAAAAACCTCACACCCCTGAGCGACATAAGTTTTGCCGGCATAAGTGCTCGTATGCACAGCGCTGTGCTGATGGGAGACGCTCTCCCACCGACATAGCTACTGCCACTCATTGAGCTGGCTTTATTCGGTCGATGGGAGAGCTCTCTCCAATCAGCGTAGGGTGGCTACATGAGCGCTCTTACAGCAGCACAGCTGCATCAGTACAGCCGTGCTGCTGTAAGTTTGTAAGTTTAGACATGGCCTAAGTGAAAGCAGAGCATGGGCTCAAACCCACCCCTCAGCCAAGTAAGCCAGATCAGCTGAAAGTGGTTTTTCAGTGTGAATGGGAAGCATATTTAGGCTAAAAACCAACGTAAAAACCCAGGTTACCTGTGCAGTGAAAACATACTCTGTGTGTGCAAAAGGCAGCCAGAGACCAGGAGACAAAAGCAGGAGAAACACCACAGAAGCACAAAAAGAAGGCAGCAAGGAAGCCCGACAGACAGAGAAGCACTTGTAGCAGGGCCCTGAGAAGAAGCTAAGAGTACTTTTTGGGTGTTGCCTGGAAAGAGGCTTGGAATTGTGAGCAAAGAAATGGTTATTCGATTCCTACTGTGTTCAGGGAAACACGACTGTGTGGACATCCTCTGTAAGTAAAGAGGATTGCATCAAAGGAACACCTGACTATCATCAATTTCTTCTCATAATAGAAAAAACGCACAACACACCAAATATTGGTTAACCAAACAGGAGTAACAATAACAACCACCATCCAGCTATATACAGATATATAGAAAATCATAAACTTTACACCTGTGTACAACAGAAGATTTTCACTCCACATCAACATTCACACACTCCTATCTAAAATATTGATGCCTTAGCCGGTTTAGCTTGCTGTTCTTAGAGGGTGTATTTCCGACATGTCTAACAGAAGGAAGGAATGGATAAAAATAGACCACCTGGACAACCTACTTATGTGAATGCCCAACCTAACTCACCCAGCTACCCAAAACAAATGTTTGTCTATCCTGATAGTCATCTTTTCTCTCCTTTTCCAGCATGATCAGCAGTGTATATGCTGCCATTCTGTTGGGTCAGAAGGGAGTTTATAGAAAATGAGACCATTAAAAAGTACAATCAGACAGAAAAAAATGCCCTGCATTGGGTGAAAACTAGTGGAGCATTTTAGGATTTTCTTTGTAAAAAGCCTTTTCGGTTCCAGCAGATGGCATGCGCTCATCAAAGCATGCTGCATTGTGATCATAAATATTGCTCCAAGGAACAGCTGTCAAAAAAGATAAAACAGGACATGCTAAGCTTTAGGACCTAAAATAATTTGTCACAAGAGATTCTATTATGCTACACTTAATTTCTGCAATCCTTTTAACATATTCCAGGAAGGTAGTGTTTCTCATAATGAAGTTTCTTGCTTTTTAAGAGCCTAACCCATGTGGCTTTTAAAAAACAAGAGCATGCTTTGGTTCTAAACAACTCTGTGAAAGGGCTATTGTCTTTGGGCTGTTATGAGTACATCAGTGTTTAGCTTTGACTATAACAGTATTGTTTTCACTTATATAGGCAAGAAAGGTCCAGGTCTCTCTGGGATTATACCAGTAGCAAAAAAACCCTGAAGTGTTGCCCTATTTGAATTTTACTAGTTTTGCTGGTAGGTTGCTATGAACAATGGAAAAATACTCACATAGAAGGCTCAGGGTACCTGTGACAAGGTAAAGGTGCAGCTCTTTGCTAAGGGTTAATCATAGGTCCTGGCTGGACACATGGCTGCTGTATAAAGGGAAGCGGAAGATGGATGTAAGAGAATCATAGAATACCAGGGTTGGAAGGGACCTCAGGAGATCATCTAGTCCAACCCCCTACTCAAAGCAGGACCAATCCCCAATTTTTGCCCCCGATTCCTAAATGGCTTCTTCAAGGATTGAACTCACAACCCTGGGTTTAGCAGGCCAATGCTCAAACCACTGAGCTCTTCCTCCCCCCAATAAGGAAGGGATGTACTTCTGTCCTTTTGGTTGGTCAGAGCAGGAAAAGGTCCTGGACATTATTTCCCAGTTTATTTCAGTTGATTGGTTTTTGGTTTTTTTTATTTTATTTTGTTCTAAGGTCAGTAAAACAAGCTCAAGGAAAGGGCCTTAAAAAGATTAATACTTGGGCCTCTATTTCCTTTCCTTGGCTAGTGAAACCTCCCACCAGCTCACAGCACCTCACAACATAGTGGACGACTGCACGACTAAGGTATAAGGATAGTTTGAGTTCAATGGGGCTTTCAGCGATGCTATGACAGCCATAGATACCCTCTGAAAAGGGATACCAACAGTGCACGTAATGTAAGAACAAGGACAGTTTCCCCCATAGCCCCTATTTTTCATACTCTTTAACACATATCAAAGATCTGGCAATAATCTGCCATTTTATACATTTGACAGAAGAAGCTTTGATCAACTGGGTTTCAATCTTCTTTACTCCAAAGTGTCCAGCCAGAGGCATGCTAAGGACTCCTCAGTCTAGATCTGTCAAGATCATCATACACTCTAGAATTAAAAACGTTTTAGAACTTTGAGCTCTTATTCAGTGTCCACTCATGGTCAGAGAATGAATCATTATAGGCCACAGCAAGAGGTGCTCCTTGCTCCTCAGTCCATCTTTCCTGTAACATTTTTAATCATGACTCTTTAAACCCACACCACTGCTTCTAGTGCCTACAATTTGGGACCATCCACAACGGGCATATCCAGGAGTTTCCACAATTTCTGACTTCCCTCCTGTCTCACAACTATTTTAAGGAGCTCCGGTCACTATTCTTGAAAACATTACCAATAAGGCATTATATCACTGCCTTTTCTTCTATGCCACCTGGCACACCTCAGAAGCCAAGGCAACATCATGAACCTATTTGCCTTTGAGTTTTTGAGTATATAATTTTTGCACCAAGAGGCACATCATTGTTACACCTTTTGTCATAACATGATTCATGTTTAATTCTTCTGGTCTCCATGTCGATCTCAAAGCTTAATTACCACAGTAATTAAGCATTAGGTCCTGATCTTCTGTGGTAGAGTGTTGCCTAATTTTTTAGACCATTTATAATAAAGCTTCATCAGAAATCTGGCAGTAAGAAGGGAATGCCACCCATGCACCAATAAATAAAACATGTCAAACTTTATTGCAATTTATTGCACAGTGTGTTTTAAAATAGTTTGCTCTGTACCCTGCTTGTACAAAAAACAGAACTGAGAGTCACTTTAGGACCTGGAGTTCAGAGCAGACCTTTGCAGTATTGCACTGGGATTTCCTATATGAAGTCATTCTGGCACAAGGTTCACGGACAAAGAGTGAAAATATGATATGACAACAGGGCATCCCCAGAGTTTCACACATATATATCACTGTCACGTTTAAAGATTTTAAATAATTACCAAGGGTGAGATCTTCAGCAAGTAGAAATCTGAAGATGGGCCCACTAACTATAATATTGATCATCATTTAAGGCTCTGTTATGCTAGCAGATAACAGCATAGATCCCTCATGTATATATGTACCTTTCGTAAGTTCATCTAAATACTTTGTGACTCATGAGACCCTGATCTTGGATCATTAAAGTCAATAGGAGCTTTGCCATTGGGTACCAATATGTGAAATATAGTATAACTTTCTCGTCTCTTAAAAGAGGTGGGTGGCTTCTACTAAAGCACCTTTAATTCATACCACAGAGACTGGAGTATACAATATACTTCGTTTGTTAGTTAAGGCCACTCTAGGACTGGCCGCAGTTTGCAGACACAACATGGATATATCGGTTCTTAAATGGTTCTACAACAGGCACATTTCATATTGTCAATTTTCAGTATGGTAAAGTTCTTAGGTATTTGTGTTTTGTTCATTAGGAACTAACCCTACAACATGCTCACTTCTACCAAGGTTTGCCATGCCAAAAACTTACAGACAAATCCTTTAAGAGATTTCATCATTAGCTCTTTTATGGCTACACAACACAAGCACAAACAATGATTCCAGCATATTCAGTATTGCCCCGAAATTAAGGATCAGAAGTCATGAATCAATGGTATGACATTTGCAGACCCATTGCTCTGTGGTGTGCCATGTTGTTGGCACTCAGCCAGCGATGAGGATAATGCATCAGATACTTCCCAGCTTTCTGCAATTTTTTACTATCTTCCCTTTTCCTCAATGGTCTGTGAACTTCTGTAGACATACCCATAGACTCCTCCCAAATTCTACCTCAATGTGCTCTAGTTTTTTGTCAAACCCAGGGAGGCCACTCTCATCAGCAAGCAATCATAGAACACATCCACTTTCTCTGTTCCTTTAAAAAGTGTTCTCTTAAAAATATTTTATTCTCTGCGTTCAAAACTCCCTGTCAGGTTCAAAAGCTGGAGAACCTGTTAAAGAAATTATTCGCTCAGCAAAAAATCTCCTGGCAGTTTCACTAGGATTTTAAACAAACAGGGCTTCATTTCAAATGTTGCCAACTCAAGTGGATTGTGAAAGTCTTTTTTGCAAATAAGTTTTTTTTTTTTTTTTTAATTTTTCTGCAGGGAAACAATAGGAAACAAAAGATGAGTGAGCAGATGTAGCAATTCAGTTTGGAAATGACTGCACAGTCCCTTGGAAACACCCATGTGCACCCATGTGTGCTGCAGCTTAGTTGCTTTACATGTGGGACATTACGCTTGTAGAAAAGATTAAACCAAGAAGAAAGAACAAGCTCCTAAGCTGAGCCAAACAGAGCAGATCTTCTTCCCACTATGAAAAACAAGTCACGTTTCAAAATGTGTCATTGGTAATGCCATCGTCTGGGCCCGATCCAGCCCTGGGTTAAGTGCTTTAACAGAGGTTTGTATTTGGGCCATGGCTTATTTGTTCTCATAAACATAACAAGGAATAACATACATAATAAGATTGCAATTCCATCAAGGTCTTCAGTGACGGCATAGGGGGTTTTAAAAAATCCTTTAATGCAGACTAATGCTTATATTCTGCTTTTGTTTTGGTGGGTGGTTTTTATTTTATTTTTGATACTTGCAAAGAGGCATATGGCTTAAACCTGACCCATGTGCTTTAGCAGTACATAATCCACTGTTTGATAACTGGCCAACACATAGCAACAGTGATAGTCAAATCCAGCGATGAAGTGAGCTGTAGCTCACAAAAGCTTATGCTCAAATAAATTGGTTACTCTCTAAGGTGACACAAGTACTCCTTTTCTTTTTGCGGATACAGACTAACATGGCTGCTACTCTGAAAACAGACACAATAGCATTTCTGCGCTCAGTTTCCCCTGCAAGGATCATGGGGCTGCGCCAATGGATTTTCCAAAAATCATAAAGTAATGAAAAACTTATCTAAAGCAAAATATACACAGGACAATGGTGTATATCCCAATAGTGAAATTACATTTGGTCACAGAACATCTCTTTAAAGAAGCTGAACTGTAGTCACCCCATTGCAATGCACTGAAACAGTCTGGGACTTTTTTTCAGCTACAGAGTGGAGTTGCACTATAAGCAGGCTTTGTGGTGCTTGAGCCCTAATTTCTTAGTCACTTATTATTGTTGGTTATGGAAATTTGCCATATACCCTCATACCCTGAGAGCAAAGTCACTTTTTTCCTCACTCATTCTTCTACAAACTTTAGAGCTCTTCTCTTGTAGCCTTTATCTTCCACTTGGGATTTGTAAGCCAAAATACTGATGAGTGGGAAAAGAGCCTTAATACCACTAATAAATATCATACAGGCCAAATTAAGTCCTCAGTAGCGCACACACACAACTCCACTGATGGTCAGAGTGATCAAATTTGGCCTGAAATCACTAAGCTCTAGTAGACACACAACCTTACAATGCCATTTTTACAGTGATTTTTTTCAGAGCAGAAGTGCACATTAACTTTGCTCCTCTTAGACAGTGATAGCTGGTGACATACTGGGAAATTTTCATTGTTCTCACATGTCTTGTTTTGCCAGTAGAAGTGTTGGGGTTCAAGAAAGCCTCTCCCTAGGCTCATTTTTAAGCAGGACGGGGGCCTGAACTAGTACTGCGATTGAGGCATTTACACAATTTGACCGCATCAGAAGGCGCTGGATTTGTTAATGGGCATCTAAGCTGAGAGATGTTTTAGTTCAGAGTCCAACAGAATATACCATATCATCTGCAAATAGCCTCTAGAGAATAAACATAACAGCCTGATAGTTGAAATGACAACTGTTACAAAATTCAGTAAGCCCTAAATTCTTTATTATCTTCCTTTCCAGAGAAAAGCTAATGCTGTAGTAAAGCCCTTAGGCAAGCCTATGCTATCAGGCTTCAAACATATTACAACCAATATTCCCACTAAAGTCAGTTGACTCCTGTGCTCTTTCTAACCTTTGCTATGCTAAAGCAATAATTCATGCTATTGAAAAGCTTTAAGTTTCCCTTACAGCCCTCAGATACCTGCCCTTTCCCCCAGGAACTCAATAGGTACAGTCATGCTTAGCCAGCACTGAATTTTATACTTGATTGCTTACTTGGCCCAGGTGAACTAGCTCCTTAAATTAATGCAGCCTCTGCTAATTTACCCAGCACTCAGAATCTACTTTTACTAGCCTCATCACAATCTTGGTTTATAGGCTTCAATTACATTATAATTTACTCTTCTCCATGTGCATCCACTCTAGGTTTCTGCCATCTGTATGAGCACTCATATGTTGGCTCAGATTCTTGGGAGCTAGGCACATAAATACTTTTGAGGAACTGAACCCTTCTCCGTGACTGGGGAACAGGGTAATTGTCACTCTCAGCAACATACAATTTGTTATCCCTTAACTTGTGGGGTTGGTAATGACTCGATGACTCAGAAAAAGCAGCTTTTCCTTAGTTTCAAGTTTATACCCATTAATGTAAATGCAAGAAGGAAAGAAACAATTGAAAATGAGAGCAAATAGAAGCCTTCCACATGGGGAGGTAGCAAGAAACCATTTTTGCACTTGTGTATTAGTGCATGAAAACCAGAAAGTAATACAAACTGCCATTTAAAATTTGCAATTTACCTAAGCTAAATAGACATATTTACTTGCATATCTGCAATAATGCTTTATATACTGCCCTATATTTACTGTAGATAATATCCTTAATGCTGCAAATCCCACAGGCATAGGCGCTGACTCCAGGGGTGCTCCAGGGCTAGAGCACTCACAAAAAAAAATTAGCAGGTGCTTAGCACCCACTGGCAGCCAGCTACCCCCTTCCCCACAGTGCCTCCCATCTGCTGGCAACCCTGCAGATCAACTCCCCCGCTCCCTCCACACCTACCACCTGCCACAATCAACTGTTTTGCAGCATGTAGGAGGCTTGGGGGGGGTAGGAGAGGAGTTGGGGTGCACTCAGGGGAGGGGGCAGAACTGGGCGGGAAGAGGCAGGGAAGAGATGGGGCAGGAAGAGGTGAGGCGGGGGTGGGGACTTGGGGGAAGGTGTGGGGTGGAGGCGAGGCTTGGGGCAGAGCTGGGGCAGGAAGAGGTGGGACAGTGTGGGAACTTGGGGGAAGGTGTTGGGTGGGGGCGGGGCTTGTGGTGAGCATCCCCCAGGCCCAGAGGAAGCCAGAGCCTATGCCCACAGGGTCCTAGAGCCCAGGCTCAAGCCCAAGCCCAGAAGTCTACACAGCAATGAAACAGCTCTGTACCTGGGGTTAGAGTTTGGGTTCATCTCTTTTTATAGTTTAGAGCTGGACAAAAAATAGAATTTCCACCCCATAGGAAAAGATGAGATTTTTAAATTTGGTTTTGTCCCAGATTGGGACAAAATGTCAATCTCAGAATTTTTCACAAAATGAAAGATTCCAAAATATTTTTTCACCTTATCAAAACATTTTGTTCAAATTTATTGTTTCAATTTCAATATAATGTGATACAATAATATACAAATTGGCATGTTAAAGTCAAAACAAAACAAAATATTTTGATAATTTCCCATAAAAATATTGACAAAATCAATATGTTCCCAAGAAGCATTTTGATTTTATCAAATCAATATTTTCTAATAGAAAAATATTTTGACCAGCTCTACTGTATATCCATGTAACCACATTTTACACAGGATTTTGAGTCCTGTGCTTCTCTAGACACTCTGGAAAAGAGCTCTCACATGCTAGGATGGATGTCCCACTTTCCCTCCCAGAAGAAATCTTTATTGGGTGACTCCCTTCTCAGATACTGGGTCTTAACATTCATTTGACAAATATATTATTATGATAAAATGTCCATCCTGGCCATAAAATTTGCCTGTTCAGTGCTTATATACTGGAGTGATGAGTGTTATAGAACAAAGATAGATACACAGGTGACTACTGGTGCTCATCATTTATATACTGCTGGACACATATGTAGCGTTTAAAAACTAACAGAACAAACAGCCCTTTGCAGGCTCTTTTCTAAGAGGTCCTGTTACTGCATATTAGGTTTCCCTGGGTCATATCACTGTCAGGATGTTAAATACCACAACATCAAATAGCAAAAAGCTGAAGTGTCCAGGGAAGCAAAGCATTTCTAAATCAGATACATGACAGTTTATGGTCTTCTTAATGTAAATTCATGGCAGAGTGTTGAAAATTGAAACTCTAATAAAAGTAGGTCATTAGGTTGCAAATAATATCAACCATTGAATACATTCATGGTTATCTCATTCAAAGCAAAATAGAATGCTTGCTGAACACAAGGTCACTATATGAAGAGCTCACACTGACCTAAAATCAGTTAGCAAAACTTTTTTAAAAAGGAAAATGTGATTTTGATTTTACAGCTCTTTAAATAATGCATTTATTTTACAGTGCTGGGCTCAGATACAAAGTCATGCTGCTGAAGTTGGAATAACATGTAGCAGAATTGTTGGATTTCTCAATGTCTTGTGGTAGGCTTTTTCTTTGATTTATAGGACTGCAAGCTGCTTTTCAGACTCTTACTAAGTGTCCTTCTAGAAAAGTTTTAACAGAATATATAGCAATGTTTAGCTTTATTTTTTGTAAATGAATATCCCAAAGCAAACTCATAGATTAAGGCTAGATTGAGCCTTTATGGAAGCCTCAGATATACCTCTCCAGGCGGGTGCTCCTTACTATATTAGAGCAGGTCAGTGAAATTGAAACGTTGCACAAAAATTCCCATTGGTATCAAAACAAAAAAGTTGGTATAATTTTTTGAAAGTTTTTATTTTCCTTTTTGTGGGAAAAATTCCACTTTTTCTCACTTTTTAATTTTTTCTTCCTTTTTCTAACTCATAAAAGGGAAACATGGTTTTTCCCCCACCACCAAAACAAATTTTATTATCAAATAAACACTTGAATAGGAATTTAGTGAGGAAATTGATCCTACTGCCTCTACTCTCGTGCAAAGTGCTATGGTGGGTCTTTGCTGACCATAAGTAGTTTTGTCTCAGTTTCAAGTCTCATCAAAAATATCAGTATAGTAGCCAGTACCACCATGCTGGGGCATTCATTCTGTTCTGTACTAGGAAGAGGGCCAGCCACTACCTCCCCTTCCTGCACTAACTTGTTGTCTTTCAGGGGATGGTATGCCAGAATTGTCTGTTTGAGAGAAGCTATTAGAAAGAAGGTGTGCCAGTGTTTGCAAATTTCAGATACTCATGCACATCACCAGCTTTTAGCTAGAGAGGGGCTTGAACCAAAACTCCAAGTGCAAACACCCTGAGAAAATTCTGACTAAAATTTTACAATTAGGGTTCATCTCTGGTTTCCACTCCACCTCCAAATGGAATGTGTCACTCACTTTAGACCAAATATCTACCCCACACCCAGTGTTCTCTCACCCTATATTCCTGTGAAACCTTGAAGATAAATTGACAGGAAACTTTAGGCAAGATCAAAAAGAAAAGATCCCCCACATTATTGCAAACACCTCAGAGGAGTTCTCAGTAACTAGCGGATCAAGTCCCACTTTGATGTCCTGTGCTTCACTTGAGGCCTTTGCAATGCATTCAGAAGACAAGCTTTACATATTTTAGGTCTTAGGGTGAAAAGTGTGATGGCAGCATGCATTGACTCTGGAAATTCTAACCAATAAGTCTTGTATAAGGCAGAATAATCATTGTTGCTAAAATTTGTAAGGTGTAAATATCTGTTAAAAGCCGGGGTGCTAGATGACAATCGGCATGTAATAAAATAGGCCACAAAGGATAATGATCTAAGCATTTGAATTTTTAACATTGCTGTTAGGCGTGAGATTTTTATCCACAGGTCAGACAGAGAAAATATTGCCCCAGTGTTTTCAGTGAGCTGCATATAGTATACGACATCTCGGAACAAAACATAGATTGTGTAGCACATGATAAAATCACAACCCAAGTGCAGTGTTCAACTTTTGTTATCTTTCTGTGGTTACTTGAGAACCAAACATCTGTTCTCTCTATGAATCATAGCATTTGCATTGACATGGACTGATGACTGACTGACTGACTGAGTTATTTGTTTATATAATTTTTGGGGCTCCATTTCTACCTTGTAAATGATATTTGGTCTTCCAGAGTGACCTGGGACTTAATGCCTATACAAATTCTGCTCTCACACTAATGTATGGAACTTCTATGGAAATCAATGGAAGATGCACACATCTAACTGAGGGCAGAATGTGACCCATTATGGACCCCGATAATCTGCCCTCCTTATATTGAGTAGGAGTACCTATACTGCATGAGTAGGCCTATTGAGTTCAATGGGCCTCTCAGCGTGTAAGGTACCACGCAATGTGAGCGGGGTGGCAGAATGAGGGCCATAATGCACAAACAATTGACTTTTTAAAACGTTGGATAAATAAAAGGCATTTTTGGCTCAGTTCTTTCCCATGCCTGAGCTGTGCCCAGCACAGAAGAGTTGGGGGCCCGAGGGAGCCAGTTGCAGCTCTCTGATTTGGCGCCGCCTGACCTGGCATTAGTTAGCGTGGTGGAAGGGACTTTACACCAGTGAAGCATATGTATGGCATTGCTCTGCTCCACCATGATCCCCCACTTTGGCATTCCACCTGCCTCCCTGATGCCTTTCCTGTGCTGGCTGTGCTAACTTTACACCAGTGGGGAAATCGAACTCTACCATGGAAAGTCTTCACAAGGAACCAAGCACTTAGCATCACTCGGGCAGTGCAAAATGGCTGGAGCAGAAAGGGGAATTTGTCTTACTGTCAGTAGCTCTGGCACTGCACCAGCTTTTGCATACGGTGTAAGCATATCCTGTCTACTCTATATAGACCTAGCTTTTAATCTGAATATTTTTAGGGACACATTCTGTCTTGTCCTATGTGGATGCTCTCTAGCATAGCCATTCAGAAGCTGGGCAGACTGTTGCTACTCATTCTCTGAGCACAGACGCAGCAGAGCTAGTGTGCAACTTCCTCCCAGGCAGTTATACAGGGCCCCACATCCTCCAAGAGAGAGCACAGGCTGCAGCTCTCTGCCACCAGTGTGGGGGTCACTGCTCAACATGCTTCTCTTTGTGGTCTTTCACCTGGATCCACCCAACACACTGAGAGCCCTGCTGCTTGGGCACTGCACATCACAAGGCACCATCGACAGAGCTTAGGCCTCTTTCCCCCTGCCCCCTCCCCCTTCCCCACTGAGGATGCCGTAGTACTTTAGCTGTTGTGCATTTGGCCATGTTTGTATGGAACTTCCTTGACAATACCAGACTACCACCTCAGCTGACCTGTTTGTGCCTTTTGGGACTCAAACCCTACAAAGATATGGGACGTTCCAAATCTTGCTATCAGAATCAGAGTTGCCAGACACATGTGACAGTGGTACATTTAAAGTTCAACTGTTTTCTCCCACTTCTGGCACCTGGTACTATAGCTGCTTACCTGGTATTCATTTTTCTTCTAGTGCCAACAATATGCCTAAGCAGGTAGAAGTGCGGATGCATGAAAGCCAACTGAGCCCTATGGAGCCAAGGCCCAAGAATGTATGCCTGCGGTTCTGCCAATCACTCAGAAAAAACCTGCTCTTGTCTCTTACTGTATTTGGTAAGATATACTCTGCTTGTATGCATCCTATGGTTCTTTGTGTACAGACTGTACTTGTGTTCAGTAATGCCTGCAAGTTTGCCAATCTCAGCTGGGCAGCCAAGGAATGAATGGGCAACGGAGACTGAATTTACCCTTTCCCCCAGTAAGCATGGTTCTGTTAGTTCAGGGAAAAGGCACATGGATGGAGTAGCATGGAGGAATCCTGAAGAGCTAATGTCCATGCTGCATGTGTTTTGTGGCTGTAATAGGACTTAAGTGATGTCTTTCACCATCACTAAAAGAGAAAATCTCTATTTTCTTTTCAATCTCTTTGAAAATATAAAAACAAACCCTTTACCTGATCTTTTACACTTTCCTCCACTCAGCCTGGCTGAGACTCAAGCTTTATCTCCTATGTGTCTCTTGACACAGACATTGGGTTCAGTGACCTAGTTTGAAATAGTGCTTTCTGGTTTTAGAACCCTCCAAATAGGGATCAGTTTGACATCTTTTTGTGGGTTATTGGCCCCATGTCCACTACTTTTTTTCAAATGCAGTGAATTCACAGACCCAGTCCATTTTGCTTGAATGACCAACTGCAGCTTTAGTTCAAAAGTAGTGCAACTTTCAACCTTCCCATAGCTGAAATTGTATAGACAAGAAGTTTGGGCTTGGACCAGTACCTCCAAGATGCCTGATTCACTCTCCAAGAGGATCACAATGATAAAATAAGTTTATTTCACATTGAACCAACCTGATATCACCATAGAACCATAAGTTATTCCAACAATAGTTTCAAAGTACAATTCAGATTGTCTTGTGGTGTCTTATTACAATAGAGATTGTACACAGGGCCTGAGATCAGAAAGACAGAGACAGCTGAGATAAAAACATGCAGTAACAGTGCAAAGGGAAATTCAAGTATTTTAAAATGTAAACACTGTATTTAAATTGTAAGCTATTTGGGGCAGGGACTGTTTTGTTCTGTTTACATAGCACCTAGAACAATGGGGTGCTGGTCCCTGACTAGGGCTCCAAGATAGTATTGCAATACAAATAAATAATAGTAAAAACTAATCAAAGGAATTGTTTAGGATGATCTAAGATAGTGAGACTAAGAACAATGGGAGAAATTCAGCAATCAAAGGTTTAGGCTGTATATTGAAAAAAGTTATCTAACAGTGACATGTGCAGGATTACGGAATAGTTTCTGAAGGGGAATAGTGGCAGCCCCATTGCCTTAGTAATTTCAGATTGGAATAGATGCACTGTTTGTATTGCAATCCTGATAGGGGGTAATCTGTTAGGTCTTTTCTGCTCTGTTGTGTGTCTGTGAACTGGATACTAATAGCAATCCATTCAGAGAACTCAACGTTAATATTAAATATATTGGTAACAAAATGTAGAATGTATATTCATCACAAAGTCTTGCTAGTTTTCCCATCAGATCTCTCGCTGAGCTGTGATATTGTTTGCCAATTCTTCTGTAAGAAGAGAGCTCAAAGCAAAATGTATGCTTGGTAAGACAAAGTAATACCACTGGAGTTTTGAAATGGCGCTGTTCTAGTGGTGAAAGCAGAGGAGTGGTATTCAGGACTGATGGGTTCTATTTCTGGCTCTTCTACTGACTGTATTTGGCTTTGGCTGCTGGTATAGTCTTGAATAATTCACTTCACCTCTCTGTGCCTCAGTTCAGCCACCTGCACAGTGATTATACTAACTAGACTTACCTTCCTCTCAGGGCATTGTGGCTTAATTAATATTTGCAAATTACTGTGGGATTGTCAGATGAAAGATAACACTGGACAGAATGTAGTAGGATCATTCTGAAACCATTTTTCTTCAAGATTGTTCTTCTGTATGTTGAATAAAGATTCAAGTTTCCACTGTACTCCATGCTGATAAGGCCTCAACTGGAGTATTGAGTCCAGTTCTGGGCACTGTGTTTCAGGAAAGATGTGGACAAATTGGAGAAAGTCCAGAGGAGAGCAACAAAAATGATAAAGTCTAGAAAACCTGACCTATGAGAAAAGATTGAAAAACAAAAAAAGGATTTGTTTAGTCTGGAAAAGAGAAGACTGAGGGGCAACATGGTAACAATTTTCAAGTACATAAAAGATTGTTACAAGGAGGAGGGTGAAAAATTGTTCTAGTTAAACTCTGAGAATAAGACAAGAAGCAATGGGCTTAAATTTCATCAAGGGAGGTTTAGGTTGAACATTAGGAAAAACTTCCTGTCAGGTTAGGTAAGCACTGGAACAAATTGCTTCAGGAGATTCTGGAATCTGTGTCACTGGAGGTTTTTAAGAACAGTTAGATGTACACCTGTCACGAATGGCCTCCTTATTTACGTAGTCCTTCCTTGAGTGCAGGGGACTGGACTAGACCTCCTGAGGTCCCTTCCAGTGCTACACTTCTATGACTCTGATTCCTTTCTCCACCCTTCCTTTTTAATTCTCCTTTCAGGTGTCATAATGGGTGCATTGTGTGGGGGTCTTCTTCGTCTGGCAACTCCTATTGATCCTGACATCATCATGTTAATAGCCTTCCCAGGAGATATCCTTATGAGGATGTTAAAAATGTTGATCCTACCTTTAATTATATCCAGTTTAATCACAGGTGAGATCTATTAGCAATAAATACTTTAAAATGCTAGCTAAAGACATTACATAGTTCATCTTTAGTGAGAAGGGAAGAATAATTATGTGATGCAGTGAGTCTTTTGCAATTAATAATAGCTGATTCATATTTCATGGGTGAAGTCAGTTTCTGGTGTAACTTCATTGATTTCAGTAGTTGATGCTGCTAACCAATTTGTATCCAAATAAGCATGTGATACTCTCTTGAATGTCACCATTTCCCTAATATACTGTCTTACAAATTCCACTTAAGGATGTGGGTATGAATGGTAGCACAGGTTTGGACAGCACGGATTGCTCAAAGCTGTGTCTCATCCTTGAAATGGCCAGCTTCCAGGAAATAAATGGCAAAAGGATATCACTACAAGGTTTGCTTTGCCCTAATGAACATGATTAGTGTTTCTCAATAACACCCCTCAATTAAGGATTCAGTTGAATTCAGTCTTAGCCATTTCTCCACAGGTAGCAGGAGCTTTAAACACGTGTTGTTCAGATGGGAGAAAAATTGGAAGTTCTTCATGGCACCATCTACATTGTGAAGAATTCCTAAGGGAGAAAAAACATCTCAAGATAGTTACTAAAATGGAAATAACTATAGGCAGAGTCTCCAGATGGTTTGTGATAATTTGATGAATTGTATAATAACTAGTCCCACTGCATATTTCTTTAAACACAGGACTGTCAGGTTTGGATGCTAAAGCTAGTGGCCGACTGGGCACAAGAGCCATGGTCTACTACATGTCTACTACTATCATTGCTGCTGTGCTAGGGGTGATTCTGGTTTTAGCCATTCACCCAGGAAATCCCAAACTCAAGAAGCAGCTGGGAGAAGGAAAGAAAAATGATGAAGTATCCAGTTTGGATGCTTTCTTGGATCTCATCCGGAACCTGTTCCCTGAAAATCTAGTCCAAGCATGCTTCCAGCAGGTAAATATTCCTATTCCTCACAACATTCTTTTTAAATGCGAAGACCTTTTTACATTCCAAGATATGTGTTCAGAGTTCTGTCTTTCACCTCGTGAAAGGCATTAAATTACTGATGGGGAGAATACAGAACTATAGTTTTGGGCAGGTAAATTAGGAAGGGAAATAGTTTATAACTATTTTCTTTTACTATGTCGTAATTTTGTTCCTGATTTCAGTTCTTGAGCACTTTTATTTGAATCAATTCTTTGAAAAAGGTCTTTTCAGTTCACTAGTAAGTAATCTTTTAAAATCACCTCATTCTTCATGTACAATATTTAATGCTCTAGAACAGGGGTCAGCATCCTTTCAGAAGTGGTGTGCCGAGTCTTCATTTATTCACTCTAATTTAAGGTTTCATGTGCCAGTAATGCATTTTAATGTTTTTAGAAGGTCTCTTTGTATAAGTCCATAATATATAACTAAACTATTGTTGTATGTAAAGTAAATAAGGTTTTTAAAATGTTTAAGACGCTTCATATAAAATTAAATTAAAATGCAGAGCCCCCCAGTCTGGTGGCCAGGACCCAGGAAGTGTGAGTGCCACTGAAAATCAGCTGGCGGAGGCATGCCATAGGTGGCCTACCCCTGCTCTAGAAAGATGCTGGGTTCTGGATGGTTGAGTCATGGAACATTTCACCTCTCAGCTGCTGGTTGAATTTGAATTCAGTCCGGGTGCTAAGTGTTGTCCAATGCCCTCTGTGAAATGTATTGGTGGTTTCAGGCCAGTTCCCAGTGATCAGGTGTCCACATCACAAAACCCACTGTCCCATACCGCAAGTTCATTGTCTGTCTGGAGACCAAGATCTATATGGATAATGGAGACAAATGGCTGAACTGCCTATAGAGGGCTCCACAATGTCAGCTGTAAGGCATCTTGTGGGGGCAGTGGCTAGGAAGGGAGGAGATTTATACTGCTGTTGCCTATTCTGGAGTTAAATACTTCAGTCTCTAATCACTTTTCACCAGCATTAAATTAACACAGTGTTGGTAAGAGATAAAAGAAATGCTTACAAAGAACATATGCTTCCCAGTTCCTCTGTCAGCAGCTTTCTTGTGTGTGAAATGCTTTTTCCTAAAGTTAAATTGTTTGGCAATCATGCAGTCTATTTTTGTTGAACCAAACAAGATTTGTTGCCAAACCCATTATTAGATGTTCCTAAATGGTACTACTTGAAATAGAATGTTAACTGGAGCTGTGGCTACAGGTGGGAGGATTGGGCGAGGAGTAAAGTGAGAACACAGACGGGGCAGACTTAAGCTGCCAAAAGGACCCAGAGAGCTTTATTTCTTCCCCATACTCTCACATAAAAACACAGAGTCCTTGGCGTTTAAAAAGAGCATGTTCAGAATATTCCCAAATCATCATGGAGATAGAAGTCATGTGGCCAAATCGTGGCTGGCTAAAAACCACAATGTTTTGTTTGAAAATTGAGAAGTGTCCTCATAAAATAAGTGGGGTTCTGTTTTTCCCTCTTTGCTCCTACTTGTATCATAGAGAGGAAGAGAATTCAGCCCTTGATCTGTAGGAAATGGATCAAATATCCATAGGTAGGAACAGGGAATGAGTTGGAAAGAGTGAGGGTGAATTAAGCTGCTAATATCCAACACTTTTTTTTCTTGGACTTGTTCAGTCGGCATAGTGTTAATGGCTAGTGTGCACAGTTCATCTTGCCACCTATGACTCAGCTATCACTCTGACCCTTTTTTAACATTGCCCCATATGGGCCCAGTCCAAAGCCTACCAAAGTCAATGGACAGACTCCCAGTGACTTCAAAGGGCTTTGGATGGGGGCCTAAATGAGCTTTTTAGTGTTCCCGTATTTTATCTGAACAAATTCCAAACTAGCCTCCACCAAAGCTTCTGCCATAAAGCCACACCTCTTTTACTATTCAGCTGTAGCCCCTCACATACCAGCTTTTGGAGTTGGCCTCTACCTGTTTTCTCTCTTGGTTACCGGGGACGTTGGGGTCCTTTCCCCTCCTCACCTAGTTTGGGTGGTGTCAAAAGCTGCTTTCCCTTCCTATGGTTATTGGGAATAGCTTAGTGGCCATTCAACATGTCCTGGTGGCCTTGGATGCAAGAAGTCTTTTTGCAGAGCTCCAACCAGGTATTTAAAATGAATTTGTAATGTTAATGGCAGTAGCACTGAATTGTAATGATCCACCAGGGAGAGAGACAGTTTCCCTTGCTGCCAGGTAGATGACAGTAAAGGCTCTCAGGTTGCATGGAAAGTACAGCTTGGTTGTAGAGTTGAATCTGGTTGAGTTTGGGACTTTTGTGAACTTCTTGAATTATTATTTTTTGGGTTTAAAAACAGTTCAATTTGTGAACCTCATTTTCCTGTAATGAAACCCATTATTTCCCTACCCACCCATGCTTAGTTTGTGAGTTTATGTACCTCTAAAAAGCGTTACAACATCTCACTTAAATGTGTGCTCTAGAATGATGACTAACGTCCAGATAAGCATTTTTTACTTTCAAGATGCTTATCTGAACCTGCACCAGTAATTATGGGTCTGATCCTGGGAAGTGCTGGGGACCTTCAGCTTTCATTGACTCCAGTGGGAGTTGTGAGTGCTCAGAATCCCCCTATTTATTTCTGATTTGACATTACATCTATCTCACATAAAAATCACAGGACAATAAAATTACCAAGATAAAAATGAAATCAGATAAAAAATGTCCGCTGGCTTCAGGGTTGCTGAAGAGTGTCTCACACGTTGTCAGTGTACTTTTCTAGCTGAATATTTTTATTTTCTATATTTAGAGGAGGCACATTTTTAAACAGGGGTAAAATAAGATGTTAAGGCTTTGAATCTGGGCATCTATATCCCTAATAATTTAATTTCACCGTAACTTATCCAGCTGTTATGTAGCAATGTTTTTTCTGAGTGCTATCATTAATGAGATCCTACTATCTCTACATATAGAAATAGCAGATGCTTTTCCAGGTTGCCGTGGTAAGATGTTTTGGATTATCCACTGTGGTGCTAGCAACAGGTGTGTGGCAGGTTAGATATTTCTTCTGCAGTCCAGCTCTCAGAGTCATTAATTACCATGCCAGGAGGGTCTCTATGTATACTAGTTTTATTTGAACTCTCCTAGATAGGAACTTTGAACCAATCTAGAAAGGAACCAGCCACATGATGGGTGGAGATGTGTTAGAAATATCAGAACATGTTTTTGAACCAAACTACCATGGTACCTTAGATCGGAGGTACCCCTCTGGGTAAAAGTCTTTGTTGTGTAGCATTGTTGAGGCAGAATTGCTGCTATCACCTGTTCCAAACGTCTGTACGGAATACAGTGCCTGAAGCACTTTTTGATCCTTCTGGATGAAAGGGCCTATATGTAAGATGTTATGTATTGTGACAAAGCTCTGTCCTTGCCTTCATGGGTCCCACATTTCCTGGCGGATTTCGCTAGCCTTAGAGGCTCACTGTGACCCTCCACGTAACCCTTCTTTCTCTAGAGACAAGGGTCACAGTCTACTGAGCCATTTTCATCATAAGCCAGTGAGGGAGGTGAGGAGAAGTTATCCTTCCTTGCACAGTCTCTTGTCTCCCAGTCTCAGTGATTAATCAGGGGGCAAAGGTGGGGGAGGGAGCCCGGGCCCACCCTCTACTCCGGGCTCCAGCCCAGGGACCCTAATAGTATCAGCTACGGTAGCTGACCTTTTAGAAACATGACATGTACAATTCCCTGGGCTACTTCCCTCCCAGCAGCCCTCACTTCCTCAAGCTCCACTTCACCCTTACCTCAGGGCCTCCTTCCTTGTGCCTGATATGGTGTGTATTACTCAGCCTCTCCAACAGCACAACTTCCTCCCACAGCTCCTGACATGCACACCTACCTGACTGACTGGGAGGCTTTGAACTAGTTTCAGGCAGCCCCTGATTGGCTTCAGGTGTCCCAATCAACCTAGCCTTCTCTCTGCCTTCTGGAAAGTTCTTAATTGGCCCCAGGTGTCTTAATTGACCTGGAGAAGCTTCCATTTCACTTATCCTGGTACCAGGGATTTGTTTAGCCTGGAGCTAATAGATCTATCTCCGACTATTTTTCTATAGCCATCTGGCCTTGCCCCGTCACAGTATTAACAATTAAGACGAAGGTGTTTGCCATCCTCATTATGCTGCTGTTTTGGAATAGGATCCCAGGACTTAATTAAACTTGGAAGCATTATAAACTAACTTATTTTTGGAAGAGGGGTTAGAGGTGGTGGGTTGCATAGTCTGATCCTCTAAAAACAGCACTGCCTGGGGTTATTTGGAAAGGGGAGTATTATTTTATTCTCTGATCCCCCATATGTATTAAATCCAGTTGTGATTCCATTCTCATCCCATTTTGTAACTTCTTCAGATCCAAACTGTCACTAAGAAAGTGTTGGTGCCTCCACAAACTGAAGAACCAGCTAACGTCACTGACTCTGTCTTTGCTCTGATGAACGAGACGATGACTGAAGCACCACCAGAAGCCCAGCTGGTCATTAAAAAGGGGCTTGAGTTTAAAGATGGAATGAATGTCTTAGGTAAAGAAACTTGTTTCCTATTTGTTTGACTGTATTTTCCACTGAATGCATCCGATTAAGTGAGCTGTAGCTCACGAAAGCTTATGCTCAAATAAATTGGTTAGTCTCTAAGGTGCCACTAGTACTCCTTTTCTTTTTGTTTCCTATTGAAACTTCTATTGATAACATACCAGCTCTTGCTTTTCAGTGACACTCAGTGAGTAACCGGGTTCGTCTGATCCATTCTGGAGCCCAAATTTGGCCTACGCAGTGCATCACCAAAAGTGGCTACCACTTGCTGACTGTTTGTTGGCCTAAGTGATACAAATCTGATGGTCTCAGTCCTGTTCCTAGTGCCCATGTGCCCACATCACAGATTCAACCACCACAAGTATCACTAATTCTCAACCATATAGAAAGGCTGAGAAATGATCAAGACATTGTTACTATTAATGTGTTAGGCTCTGTGAATACCCAAAATATCCTATGCACGGGGAAAGCTTGAACAGCTGGTCCCCCGGCTTTAACTGTTTCATGGAGACAAAGAATTTCAGTCTGCTGGGCACCCTTTCTTGGGCACTTTGTTCTAAGTTGTAACTTTAGGGACAGCCCTAAACAAGGAGTCTGGGGGGTTGTAAACTGCACAAGTTGAGGAGAATCCCTTGGACATTGACATGCATCTGAGTCATAATTTCCTCCCGGAGTCACAATTCCCTCCCTGCTTCCTCTTTGTTCACGGGAGAGTAACCTTTAAAAGCACTAAATTACAAACCTCCCCCATGCCATCTCAGCTGTACTGGCCAGCAAATAGAGATGGAGTTAAGTTTCTGCTCATTCCCCACCCATCTCTGCCCGCTTACCTCATCTGTGGGAGAGAAAGAGGGGGCAGACATGCACCTATGCACCGAGACACGTGGTCCTATTAGCCACGCCAGGGCTTAAGGAAGGTTCCTGCTCCTGCTTACTCCCCTGTGTATAGTCCAGATAACAACCCAGCCATAAATGTGTGCTGTTTGAACACATATCCACACTTACTATATATGTGTACATATCATTCCAAGCCAGAATGCTACCGGGCTCACTAGACAATAGGGATAATATGAGAGATACATTAGATTTGGTACTAGGTTTTGGAGGAAATTGTATCCTACTGACAATGCATCCGATGAAGTGAGGTGTAGCTCACGAAAGCTTATGCTCTAATAAATTTGTTAGTCTCTAAGGTGCCACAAGTCCTCCTGTTCTTTTTATTAACAACAAGAGGGACCGAAAGGCCAATACATTGCTGAAGCAGAAGAAAATAAATCTACTACCGTTTTATATAGTAATGGTCCAATAACACTAGCTTACATGATACCATTACTACAGTAGTTTGGCCCATGATGACATAATATGTCGGGGGGGTTATAAGAAAAATGAAAATGTAGGGGGATTGGCCTCATAGCTGCATGAGTTAAAGTTGCTGGGCAAATTCGAGCAAACACAAACAAATTTGAGTGCTATGAGTAATGTGACTGCCAGTTTGGCATTAAGTGGACCAAAAAAACCCTACTAACATTTTCTGACCACAGTTGGGATTCCAGGAAATTACTTGGTCAGTGACTATTTAAGAGTTTATCAGCAACACATCCCTCCATGCTCTACAGCACACACAGACATGCATCCTTTATTTCTACTCGTGATACTCAAGTACAACACCCGCATAGTAATGAGTAAGTTTTTTTAGATAGCCAAGTTGGTCATTTCTGACATCTGCAACCACTTTCTTCCTCTGTTTTTGTATCCTAATGGGACTTACTTAGCTTTTTGACAAGGGAAATTCCCAACTGAGCTCACACACTAGGTAAATGCTAAACTCTCATCATGTCTCACAGCTCAATCTCTTGAGGGTTGCTGAGCTTTAGAACTTTTTCTTGATCCCTGCAAATTCCCAGGTAGCAAAGCCTTGCATCAGAGCACACTAATCCTAAACAGCATATATAGATCATCAAATAGTCCCTAGCGTACTCATTCACTCAGTTGATTCTCTGTTTGGTTTTCTAATATCCAAGAGTTTCCTCCATTTTTTTAAAACAGTTACAATTTCCTTTGTTATATTACAATAGGGTCTGCTCCTGCTCCCACTGGATTTAAAGGGAAAACTCCCGATCATTTCATCTGGAGCAGCATTAGTCCCTTAATATGTATATCTATATTTTAAGACAGGGAAAGATAAAACCCCAATTATTCCTTTTGGTTGAACTAGTGACAAAAATTGTGTGTGTTGAGATATGGGGAAGGGATGCTCCCTTTGAACCTCACTGTATTCTGAGGTTGGCCCCTGTACAAGGTAGAACCGCATCAGGGCTGCTCTAAACTTAGGTAAAGCTGGACATGGCCCCTAGAAGGTATTATGGCAGCCAGAGCTAATCGGAGTCTGGCCACACCCCTTTGCCAGGCCTGTGAGGCCTCTGCAGTCTGTATGGCATACTGAAGCCTATGTTATGAGTGTTCCTTTGGTGGACCGGTCAACCAAAGGAACAGACAAGAGCAGTGTAAAGGGGCCATGCAATGGAGACTCAGTACCCCTACTTTCAAACTGAATCAAATCAAATACTGTAAATTAATTAACTATTATTTTATTTGATTAATCTAGGTGCTATATTATGACATAATATAAGAAAAAACAATCTCTATGCCCTGGAATGTATAGGCTAGTAGAAAATGAAGAATACTTCCTGGTTTTCATTGTGGAAGTTTAGCACAAGATCACATTAACAAGAGATAAAGCATTTCAGCTATGAAATACAGTGCAGTTGGTTGAAGGTTGAATTAACAGGGTGACTTTATTCTGACATAGCTGCAGAGACTCAGACCAAAAAACATACGTCCTAACTGGTGGTTCTCTGTGGTGTGATTCCTCCGACAGGCCTGATAGGGTTCTTCATTGCTTTTGGCGTTGCTATGGGGAAGATGGGAGAGCAAGCCAAAATGATGGTGGATTTCTTCAGCATCCTGAATGAGATTGTAATGAAACTAGTGACTATGATCATGTGGTAAGTCAATATCGTAACTTCTAAGATACAAAAAACACACAAGACAAATCCTGCCACAGACTGGACACATTATATTTTATTGGCAATCCATACAACTAAAGATTTCGGCTCACTGGGTTGGTTCTTTAAACCATGACAAAGACGGCACCACTAGAATAACATTGTTTCCTTTTGGGTGTGGGGTGGGGTGATAATTAAGGTGCATTTTGAAACATTTCTGAAGATGACAGGCATGCTGTCATTTTCTGCATACAGGGCTCCAAGACATGCAGGCACCAGCTTAAGACCTTTAGCTCTAGTGTAAAAATATCACATTTATTCTAGTGGTTCACTACAGTAAAAAACAAACATCCCTTCAAAACATAACATTAAGCTTCTCCTGTGAGTCTAGCATAATAATAAACCGTAGGCTCAAAGGTATAATTACAGAGGAGCCAAGAGGCATGCTCTATTTCCAGTGTTCTACAGCAAAATTGGCTTGCCCAAAATATGCATTCCACCAAAATGAGATTCCAATGGTTTGCGTCAATATACGAAAGTCTCCTCCCATAGCCTCTGAGTCCACATGCAAAGTTCGCATTCTATAAAATCAGCAGAATAAGAGGCACTGAACTGAGTTGTCTCGCTAGGAAAGTGTGTGGCCTGCCCATTCAAAACAACTTCCCTTCCACGTCCCAGCAACAGAGTGACTCCAGCCAGTTGGGATGGAGGCCTTGTTTACATTTCTTGAGCAGGATTTTTTTCCTTTTGTATCACTTATTTGAGAATTGCCCCAGAGCTATTTACTGTTTATATACAGGTGCCAAGCATGCCTGTGTCATCTACAGATAGCCTTTCAGAACAGAACATGCTCCACAGCATTTGGCATAAAACCTATTGCTTTTGGTACGTTGTGGGTCCTGCACTAATGAACCAGAGCGAGAGAGGAAGCAAAAAGCCCCTTCACTCACCCACTCAGCACAGGACAATGTCATACCTTGGCTAGCAGTGGTGGGGAATGCCAGGAGCGAACACTCTAGGGTTTCTGGCAGCTTTAATTCACATACCACTTTGGGTTAGCATTTGTTTGTGTCAGGATTAGTCCCATGTCCCTTATGTACTGACTGCCAGCCGCTGTGAAGTGCAAGAATAGAACTGGCCACACCATTGCAACATATGCAACAAGACTCCCTGCTCTCCATGACCCCCTGGTGCCCCTGGAAGTTTGACTTCCTTTTAGTCACAGCACTAAAATATGCCTCCCTATGTGATTTAAATGAATTAAGCCCATTGGGGTGCTATTCATTAGGGCCTGGAATGTAACCGATTTGAGGTTTCAGGTGGAAGGCACTATATAAGAATGATGCTTACCTGTGTGAGACGGTGGATAATGACAGGCTCATTTTCCTACAGTCTATCTATTTTTCAGTCTGGTCCCTCACCACAAATCGACAGTGTAGCTTTAGCGAGGAAAGACATTTTGATTGCAGCATTTATTATAATCTGGTGCTCTCTAATGTATAGACCAGCAATGAATATAATTCTTCAAATTCTCCAAGAAACCGGGCTTACCAATATTCCATTTAAGCAGTACTGGCCAGCACACCCAGGGCAAAACTTATGTTGGTCTAATCAGTAATGTAAAGCTTCTGTTGGTTTCAGAGTTGTAATAACTAGAGCCTTACCAGTAGAACAACATTAGTTTTTCATTGATGAAGTGCACGTTCCTCTGTCCTAGAGGAGGGAGACTGAGCGATACCAGCAGTACCTCTTATTCATCTTGGCCCAGAATTTTTAAAGTTATTGTTGCAGGAGACGAGAATCAGCTTTTTGTGTTCATAAAGATAAAAACTTTCCTCCTTTATACAGAGGTGTCATCATGCCAGCTATTTAAAATTTCTTTGTGAAGAAAGCTCCAGGCCCTCGAGCAATTCCAGTGATTTGAGACTCTTATGAGCCATAAGAACATAAAATAAAGTTGGGCATCTGGTTGTTTGGGTACCAATACTAAATCCTGACACAGCAATATTTGAGAAATTGGTTACTGTCCATTCAGTAGGCTTTCTGAAAAACAACATCCATAAAAACAACTGGATCTACATCAACTACTGGTGTATCAAGGGGCAATGCAAACCATGGAACAGAGAAGCTAGCCATTCCTGTTTCCTGCCCAGCATAGCTTACCAGAGGGTGACAGCCAGCAGTAAGGGTAACCCATAACATGAATGCACAGTACTGGGTAGTAACTAATTACAAGACATTTATATATAAAGGCCTCATTTGTAGTGTCCCTACTCCAAATTTCTGTTTTTACTTCTCATATACATAATACTGTGGAACACACTATAAAAATGCCTATCTCAGTTTTTCAAAACACTCAGCCTACTACTAATGATGATACTGGTGATAACTGCAATGCCCTAACAGGAGTGTGTTTCTATCTGTGTCACTGAAGTAAAAGGGCCAGAGTTCAATGCCAGACTGGAAAACACGGTTATGCTTGGCTATAAGGTGGTGTCATATGCACACATACATACTATACAAATATACACTACAAATATGTACGCCATATCCATATTATTCATATATATTAATTATTTGGGAGTGCCTCTAAGGCTCAATCATCATACTACATTCCTCAGTCATGGTCCCGGGCCTAACATTCCTAGGCCTACCATAAGGGACTAAAAATAATTGGATAATAAAATCTCTATATCAGTCGTATGAGGGAATGTGCAGACTAAAAAAGACAGGTGGGGCATGAGTGTATGGATGGTAAAATAAGGTAACCACATAATAGCCCACTGGGTTATCTTTAGTCCATGCATTATGCTTTTCCGGGACAATAGGTAAACCTCCTCTTCATAAAAAGAAAAAAAGTGGGAGAATGTAGTTAGAGGAGGCCCTGAAACATAAGTTGTGTATCAGAGACCAGAATGAGGCCTGAGGCCCCAAACTAAAGTTATGGTCAAGACTTTGCTAACATAAAGGAAAGGTAAGCTCTGAGCCAGAGTCAGGCCCTGCTCACAGAAATTGGCAAGAAGGCAGCTGCAAATTTCACATATACACATATCTGGGGAAGCACACAAAGGGAACACACACATACAGCCAACTGTTATCAACATTGAACAGAGCAGAGCACCACACCGGTGACCTCTGACAATTGAACAAAATGTTTTTGAATAACATGTGCCTCAGTTAGGATGCAGTGTTTTTTGTGGCATGCTGTTTTAACCATTTAACAGCCATGGTTATAGTTTGCAATATTTTACATTTTAAGGCTACAGTCTCTGCCCTAGCTTTACAAATTATATTACATGTTTCTTCCCCATTATATTTTTGAAACTCTGTGGGGATTTGCAGGGAGAGGTTAAGGGGGTTCCCTAGCTCGCGGTTTTCTGTCATCTTAGATCACGAGTCCTATAGCGGACAGCTCGCTTACTCACCAGATCAGTGGTCGGAGTCACCAGTGTTGTCAGACATCACCATTGTGGTGCTCTGCTCTGTTCAATGTTGATAACAGTCGGCTGAATGCGTGTGTTCCCTCTGTGTGCTACCCCAGCTCTGTGCAGATAGCTGACACAGCAGATCTCAAGAGAACCCCCAATGACCACAGACTCCAATAAGGCACAAAGGCGCCCAGCCAGGTTTATTGCCAAACGAAACACAGTCTCTAACTCCCTGGATCAGATGTCTACGGTTCTGCTAGTACATATGTGCTTCCTGACAATGGACGCAGCTCAGTCAGTGGCAGGACACTCCAGACATCCACTCAGGGATGCATTCTTTTACACAGGTACAAACAAGTTACGCATCACTCCTGACGTATTGAGGTACAACCCCTCTATGTGTTAGGGTGCTGCCTCTCTCCTGGTACATGTTGGTTCGAACAAACAACTCTATCCATTATATTAGCCTTTTGACCCTGTCCTTAGGATGGGTCAGCCTGTTCCTCATTATTTCTGTGGAATGTGTTCGTACCAGAATGTTCTGGTGCCATCCTGGCACACGTTCATTCTTTTAGGACTTTATACCTTATAGATTTGTATATGTGCAATTAGCAGCCACCTTCTTGCCAACTTCTGTGAGCAGGGCCTGCCTCTGGCTCAGAGCTTAACTTTGCTTTATGTTAGCAAAGTCTTGACCATTACATTAGTTGGGGCGTCAGGCCTCATTCCGGGCCTCTGATACAAGGCTTATGTTTCAGGGCCACATCTTACTACAGTGGTGATGCTGTATATCCCTCTACAGGGATTATCCTTGGTGAATCTTATAGAAAAAACAGACTACACAGCAACTGGTGAAATGGTTTGAAATATTACGCCTAAATTTTTAAGTGACTAGTAAAGTAGGGTGTCATTTTTTGGGTGCGACACCTGAGAAAACTGAAAGAGCATGATTTTCAGAAAGCCCTTTGCACCTGCCCTCTGAAACTCAAATCCCTTCAAATCATCTCAAGTTAGGCACCCATAATCACTAGCCACTTTTGAAAACTTAGACCCCTCCCTATTTTATTCAGGAGGGACATTTTATTGTTTGCTCTTCCTCTAGAAGTGCAGTTTCCTCACAGCAGGAATGTTATAAAAAGAAGCTGAGCAAGATGAATACCACAAACCAGCATTTGCAAACATTCTTTACAATGAAAAATGTCTCCTTGCTTCAAACATGATGAGGATTTTCTTAAATCCCCTTTATTGAATCTTCACAAACGGTGACTGTTTACATGAATGTTTTGGAAAGGCTTTTCAATGTGGACTAAATTCATCCCTGTGCAGTGGAGCCCAGCCGAAACCTATGCAACATTTATGTCCCACTTAAACCTTCCTGACAAGGGTAAAAATGTATGGAAGTGACTTATAAACTTTATACTGATCCCCCTGAGGTGGAGTAAATGTTACCTTGTCTGAACTCACATTCACATGACATGAAGGCATTCCTCATCCACATTATTTGTCATTTATTAGAAGTATAATAAATGAACAACACACTCAATGCACACTCAATCTGTGGAACCCTTTGCCAGAGGATGTTGTAAAGGCCCAAACTATAATAGGGTTAAATAAAGAACTAGATAAATTAATGGAAGATAAACCTATCTATGGCTATTAGCTAGGATGGGCAGGGATGGTGTTCTTGTCCATTTCCAGCTTCTGGCAAACAGAGGCTGGGAATGGATGACAGGGGATGGGATCACTTGGTGATTACCTGTTCTGTTCATTCCCTCTGAAGCACCTGGCATTGGCCACTGGCGGAAGACAGGATACTGGGCTAGATGGACCTTTGGTCTGACCCAGTATGGCCAGTCTTATGTTCTTATAAATTATGTAGTACCAAAATGTGTTATTCTCATTTAAAATCAAGGAGCAGAAGAAATACCATGTAACTTAGGTGACCAATCACACACCACAGGTATAGAATCATAGAACATCAGGGTTGGAAGGGATCTCAGGAGGTCATCTAGTCCAACCCCCTGCTCAAAGCAGGACCAATCCCCAATTTTTGCCCCAGATCCCAAATGGCCCCCTTAAGGATTGATTTCACAACCCTGGGTTTAGCAGGCCAGTGCTCAAACCACTGAGCTATCCCTCCCCCCATCGAAAGCATATAGTTAATGTACAATCCATAGATTGAAAACTGCTTGTGGAAACCATTCAATGAGCATAAAATAGATTGGCTCACAGCAAAAATGGCTAGATACGTCAGATCATTTATCTTCAACAAATATTTCAAACCTGAACTTGATGAAAAATACTACATAATAGTTAAGTATTTTAACCAAAATACAGTATTCTTCAGTAAAGATCCAAAACACTTGCATGTATAGTACAGTTACTACCTGCTTATGGGATATTACTATAGGGCCAAAGCCTTAATCTGCAAACATACATTGAATTCAATGGTGGTGAGTAAAAAAAAATTGAGTAGAAATTGAGTAAAAACCTTAGGATTTGGCCCCTAAAGTATTGTAGTATGGCAGGTTCCTCTGTATAGGCTTTACTCATACTATATTAAGAGAGGCATGAAGGACAGCCACTGAACCACCATCATTCAGTAGTTCTGTGTCCTCTTCACATCTCAAAGTGTTCAGTCTAGAAGCCTGGATCTCTCTCCATAGTCCCACATGTTTTTGTGCACAGGTTTTATGGCTGCATGCTGCAAGGATCAGTTCCATCTGTTCTGTTTTTTTTTTTTCTAGGTACTCTCCTTTCGGCATTGCCTGCCTTATTTGCGGGAAAATCATTGCAATTAAGGACTTAGAAGTGGTTGCCAGGCAACTTGGAATGTACATGGTAACAGTGATCGTGGGCCTTCTCATCCACGGTGGGATCTTCTTGCCTTCACTGTACTTCGTGATAACAAGGAAAAGCCCCTTCACATTCCTTGCTGGCATTTTCCAGGCATGGATCACAGCTCTAGGCACAGCTTCCAGGTACTCCATGTGAACTGCCACCTTATTTATATTTTAGCAGCTCATTAGCTGCCATTTAGACATTATGCAGCTGCTGTTCTGACCTTTACCAGAAAGTTATTTTGTCATTAATACCAATCAGTAAACAGCTTTTGATCACCTTATTTCTATTTGAAAAAAAAATCTTTACCTCACATTCTCTAGACTTAAAGAGAGGCAGTATGGATAGTGGCATAGAGGCTGGATAGTGGCCCCAGGCTGAATGTCAGGGGACTGGACTTCTGTTCCCTGAGTAGCCCCTGACTCACTGTGCAAACAAGGTAACATCTGTGCTTTAGTTTCCTGCCCTGTAAAATAGGGATAATGTTACTTACCCACCTTGGTTAAGCACTTTAAGATCTGTGGATGAAATGCTATGAGTGTTATTAGTTATTAAATGGAAATGTACAGAGCCATAATTGTCACAGGGCTACATATTTGTCACAGTTCTGGGGTTAACTGCACTTCTGCCCTCCTTTGTGGTGTACTCAAGTATGCCCCTTTACATTGCAGGCCTCCAGAAGCACCTGTCTGTGGGTGGATACCCACATCCCTCTCTCTCCAGACCAGGGATTTAGCCTTGCTGTTCCCCTGCAATTCACGTAGACTATCCCAACAGCTCTGATCTCAGTTTAGCACCTGCAGTTCCGCTGTCTCTCAGGGGCTATGACAGTGTTTACCAATCACTAGCCAGCTTTCACAAAGTAAAGTACATTTATTTTAGGGCAAAAGCATTAGAGAAATATATCCTGAAACAAACAATTTGCATGCAAGCTAAGCTTACCAGGTGTTACCCATCTTCCACACGAAGACCCTGGCAGGTTCCACTGCTTCCCACTCTTCCAGCAGGGCTTTTGCCTCTTGGTTACAGTTTCATGAAAGTTTGAGGATCAAAGTGAGGCTCCCCCAGCCAGTTCAGGCTGACCCTTTGTTCCAAAAGCCCTTACTTTGTCTGCCACACCTTTTGAACTGGGTCTGAACCAGTATGTGCAATTTGCCCCAGAGGTGGTACTTCTCTGGAGCTGTTTATCTGTCCCAGGATCTGCAGTGGTTACCCCTGCTGATTTTAGTTCCCTGGGCTGGCACAGTAACCCTTCTCCTTGGAGCTAGCATACAATCCCCATCTCATGAAGGTAAATATAGACACACATTTATGAGTAATCCCTTTGCTCATAGCTTATGGTACATCTCAATATAGAAATATTTTGAATTTTCCACGTTTTCAAGGTCTCACATTTGTCACAATATTCACATTGCTGCTTCTAAATGAAGTTGCAATGCTAGGTTACAAGTAGGGAACACAAGAGGTAGATGAAGGTCCTGCACTCTCACCAGCAGTTCCACCCATGCCTGCTTCCTCCAGATTGGAATTTAGGAATACCTTGAGTGATGATATTGAATAGCACAAGCCGTTTAGTTAGTCTGAGACCTAGAGAACCAGAGTTTGTCTGTGCATTTTGACGTAAAAGTTCTATTTATATTTTTAAGAACTCAGCTCCCAGCTCTTCGCTACCAAAAAGGACACAACAGGTATCCCATGAGCTCTCTGCAAATTAGGACTGGGAACTAAATTTTGCCCAATCAGAAGGAAGGAGATACTCAAAATCTCATTGAAAATTCTATTTTTCTGTGTCTTTTGGCCATGTTTGGCAGGCTAAAGGGCTTTGGATAAGGATCTGAATTGTTTAGTCCTTCATCGAGCACAGATCTGTGAATCAGTAAATGGAAAGGGAGTAGGACACTGGATGACTCAGGAACCGGTAATAAGATATGGTGCTTTTTGCTAGGGATCATTGGTTTTCAATGGAAAATTGGGTTTGACTAAAATAAAGTCTTGTCCCTATTTCCCCAGAGCCAGACTGCATCTCCCATGATGCACCATAGCCGGTGACTTCTATGATGCACTGCAATGGCTCAACAAGACAGGAGATTGTGGTGGATCATGGGAGATATCTGGCCTGGGAGCCATGTGGCACTCAGGCAGCATTTCTGAATCAAAATGTTCAGTTTTCAACCAAAAGTTTTTGGCTGAAAATTGTTGTGTTATGTCCAAAATGTTTTGTTTTATCACCAAAACAATCACAATTTTCCACAGGAAAAATAATCTGTGTTACAGCCAGATCTCACCCATTGGTTCACATATAACCTGGGTCAGCAGTGATTGAAAGTCTTTAACATCTGACAGCTATTCAGAGCCTGTGTGAAATGATTCAGTAGTTCTCAGTCCAAATTCTTATAGACAAGTGTCCACATCACATCACAGTATTGCAGCTGGCACTCTTGTTTGGGGTCCTCACTGAGAAGCCAAAACTCTTGGACAATCAAACACTTCCTCATACCATGATTAAGATTGTTAGGACAAGATGGGGAATCCTGTACTGCTTCTACCTACCCTGCACTTTCTTCCAGAGATGATAAAAATCACTTCCAGCCCCGGGGCAGTCAATCTGGCACCATTCATGAGCACGGAATTCATCTATGCTAAAAAAGAGAGTAAAATTAAGGGGAAAAAGGCTTGCTTGTCCTCCAAATGACAAAGCAACACCTCAGTGTAAATGGCAAAACCAGGAGGAGTCAATTACAGCAGCCCTAGGTAGGCCACTACTATGTACACACTTTCATCTCTGCTCCAAGTTGTGAAAAGTGACTCATGGAGGAGAAAATGAAGCTTATTTAACTGAACTTCAATGGTGTGTCAGAGAACTGTTTTTCCCTTTCTAAGGAGTAAGATATGGAAATCCCTTTGTCATGGAAGCCAGCACAGCATAGCAGAGTGAAAAAACAGGGAGTACTCCTTTATACATTCAGCCATCTCCATACATGCAGTCTTATACATGGACTACTAAAGCAGCTCATGGGGGAACATGCCTTACATTTCCCATCTTGAAGTGAGATTATTCTGATTTTTTATATATACTCTAGTTGTGTCACATCACAGAATGAATATTTGATTGGCTGTGGTAAAAAACATTGCATGTTATAACTAAACCACATGGGTGCCGGAACAGAGTTGGCTGAACCTATTTACCAGGTTCATGGATCTCTTTTTAAAAAACCCTCAGCAAGTGAGAAGAGCAGGGTGGCATTATAAGCACAGGACCGTGAGCCAGGAATACAAGAACCAAATTGACCTCAGACTCTTACTCCATCTGTGATATTGAAGAAGTCACTTAATCTTTTGGTTTCTCATTTTATCCTTCTGTAAAATGGAGATATCTATATTTTTGTACTTCAGAGAGTCACTGTGGGGACTAAGTACTGAATGTTAAAAACTGAAGTTGCAAGGCAGTATATGCAATATGCAGTAAGGATTTATTGCAGTATACTTTAGTGAATTCAGCCCTTTGTTCTGCTCACTATAAGCAATAGTAAACATTCTTGTCAGACCAAAACTAGTATTGGTACAGTAATCAGGATGACCTTTGAGAAATTTCCATTAGCTCATCTGGGGGTATGCAAATGAGTTGGTACAGACATGTTTCACCTATCTTTATATTGAGCAACTGCTCTACAGGAATTTCCCCAGAACAGTGTTCATTTTCAGAGTTGACTCTGGTCAGGATGTAACCAAGTTCATTTAGTGAAGGTTGGATCAGAGTCAAACACTGAAAATGAAAATTACATCAATATATGTAATTGAATTGGATTCATTAATCTAGAGGCAGATCCTTCAGCTGAGCTAAGCACACTTAGGCAGCAGAGGAAGGAATCTCAACTCACTAGACAGAAAGAGTGGTTATGGAACTACTCTGCTGAGGATACTCAGGCCTAATGGGTGAAATAGCCTGCTCTGCCCCCTACAGAGGGGTGGCAGGGTAGATCCACACAAGCACCTGTTCCTCAATGCCAACCTTGCTGTCCCCCAAGCTCTGTGAACGAGGAGTACACAGGCCACTGGTTCCTCTGCAAAGAACACCTCCTCAACTGAAGAGATGCAGAATTTGACTCTTCAATATTGGTTTTAATTCCCATTGCAAAAAACCATTTGGCTCTGTGCTTTGAAAAAAAATCCAAGAAATAATTCATACATTGGGTAGAAAGTCCAGCTAGCCCCTGTGTGACCCAGAATCTGACCTCCAGTTAATACTGAAGTATGTCTTGATTGAAAAAAGGTTTATGGCCACAGGAGGATTGAAAAAACCAAAATTTGGCAAAGGAAGGGAAAGATGTAATGTTGCCAGCTTTCTAGGTACTAAAAATCTCGTATTAAGCGCTGTGCTTGTCTTTTCTATAGAATTCAGTAACTTCTATTTGGTTGCACGTTCTTTAATGCATGTATTGGACTTGAGAAAGGAAATGGAACAAGACCAGAACTATTGCAATTTTGCTATGACCATCATGCAAGAATATTGTGTACCACGTAACCCTGTCTTTGCTCATTTTTTCAGTGCTGGTACATTACCTGTCACTTTCCGTTGTCTTGAAGAAAACTTGGGTATTGATAAGCGTGTAACAAGATTTGTCCTGCCTGTTGGAGCAACAATTAACATGGATGGGACGGCCCTGTATGAAGCAGTTGCTGCCATCTTCATAGCACAGATGAATGGAATTGTGTTGGATGGTGGGCAGATAGTCACTGTGAGGTGGGTTCTATATGTTTCTGCAAACTGGGTCTTTGATTTAGAAGGCTGTATAGTATGAAGATGCAGTGATGGCTTCTGAATGCCTATGGATTCTTATACAGTGAAATGTATGGACTTTGACTTCTCACAGTGGTATTGAATGGATAAGACCGTTAAATAGCTATGGCCTCAATTCATGGATTCTAAGACCAGAATGGACCATTGTGATCCTCTAATCTGACTTCCTGTATTAACACAGGCCATAAGACTTCCCAAAGAGATTCTCCACTGCCTTGCACTGTGTGTCATCATTTGTGACTTCTGGGTTAGTAACATTTTAAACTCATTTTGCACAGGAGTAAATGACAACACGAGGAGCAAGGCAATGGTCTTGTCTGTCCAACATAATAATAAACTTAATTAAATGTAGCGGGATGCTCCAAGGTAGGTACAGGACATTAATTATTTAGAAAGTCCATCTGAGTACTAATAGAAAAAGACTTTCCCATAAAAAGTATCCATATGCATATGGTTAGCTTGTGTTATTTCCTCTCATTTTGCCAGTTAATAATAAAAATAATGGCCTTGGTGCAAGGCATTTTCAGACTGTGAGTGGGCAATGGTGACAAAGAGAGATGGCTGCTGTGTAATGTATTCTGGCATAGTCCAGATGAGCAGAGGGATTTCTTGGGATCTGCCAGTAGACATGAGAGCAGCCCTTATGCACTTTTAAACTTGTCCTAGGGCCAGTTTGGCTCTGGGCAGCCCCTTTGATTACGGGGAAGAGGGCCATATATGCCTCCCCAGCCGACATTTACAATGAGTGTTGCTGTGGCACAAATACTGATGTAGCCCTTGAGTTCCTAGAGGCAAGGCTAGGAGTCACAGGGTACTTTACTCATCACTTGACAGCTCCTCCTCCAGGCTGTTCTGGGGATTAGTTCTGCTCAGCTAACACCCCTTTCCAGCAGCTGCACTCCCTCACTCTCTGTCTGCAGCCCTTCTGTTGCTCCAGGAGCTGCTGCTTCCCCTTTGTGATTCAGCCTCCTGCACAGGACACTAAGTGGTTTTCCCTTCCGGGGTATGATACTTTCTAGGTACCTCTAGACAAATAGCATTCAACAATCCTCACATCCACTGCCTTACCCCTGTAACAGTCTGCTAATTCACTGTCCCTGGCAATACCACTCTGGCAGGATTAGTTGGTAAGGGAACCCAGGCCTATCCTGTACTCTGGGTTCCAGCCCAGGGCTCTTTACCAAGCAGTCAAGATCTGCAGCTTCCCTAACATTACTGCTCTTGCCCTAGGACTACTTCCTACTCTGCTTCCACCCATACTAGTCAAGTCCCTCTCTCCTAGGGTCTACTAGGTCCTATTGGGATTCCTCACCCTCTTTTTCTCAAGAAGAGAGACCACCACTCTTCACCCCACAGCCTCCTTTTTGTTGCCAGTCTCTTGGCTTTATGTAAGCCCCATCTGTTCCCTCACAGGTGAGCTAGATTCCAATTAGTGGCTGCCTCCTAGCCTAAATCTCTCTCCTGTCTGCCACTTAATTGGTTAATTGGGTCTGCCTGGCCTAATTCAGTCCTCCCCACCCGGACTACATCAATGCTCACTAAGGGACATTTAGTGTGCTCCAGCAGGGTCCACTCAGGGGAGTTGGAGAGGAAAACGCTTGTGTGCTCTTCAGTTCATATCCCCATAGTCCAGACTCTGGCACAGCAATCCAGCAAAATCTCACGTGCAGGTGTAGAACCACTTGGTCATGTTCAAGAGGCACTAGAGGGGTACAAGTCTGGTAGAAGCTGGAACATGTCTGGGTGAGGGGAAGTGGCACTGAAGACAGCTTACCTGCCAGCTGGAGAATAGGTACCCCAACCAGGCAAGTCAAAGAAAAGGAAACTTCAGATAAGTCTAAGGGGGGATGTAAGTAACTACCAACAGGGTTTATATTTATCTATTTCTATATTAATAACTTTTGCTGACTGTTCCAAGTGGCAGGGTATCAGATCAGTCCTGTCACATGAAATGAGTTTGACACCCCTGAGCTACCATTACAGCAAAATAGACTGGAGACTGTAGATCTTAAATTCTACCTCAGTGTGCTTTCGTTAACCCCGAGTACAGTAGATATATCCCTATTATGTCAAATCAGTACATATAGAACTACGTTGAAATATCTGGAAGCTAAAAGGAATACGCACATTTAAATTAGGTTAGTATAATTTTGGCATGTTTTACTGTAACCCAATTTAAAGTCATATTTGATCCTGTGACTAAAAAAAGAGAATGGTAAAGTTATGACTGTTGCTGCTGAATTCATTTACAATGGAAAATATGACAGATGCACCAAGCTTGACATTTTGAATCATAATAATTCAAACCACACATGAATGCTGCCAAGTTTGCCTTTTCCTTGTGTCTCTAATCCACCCACCTTCGTCTTAGCTAACCCCTTTTCAGGATAAAGAAGTGCCCGCACTGGAATTTCTAGTGTGGCATTTCTTGCCCAACTATATTAGTAACATATTTTCCAGTTCTTTGCCTCCTGCAGGTTACTTACAATAGTAACATACGGTTTTAAAGGGGTTAGGCTGCTTCTCTCAAAGGCAGATGCTGCAAAGTTGGACCTTGAATAATACAATTTAGTTTTTAGAAATAAGAACATTCTTTTTAGTGGTGAGTTGCTAATAAAATATTTGCTGCCAGAGGAAGTTCTGGAACTTGTTGACCACAAGTCTTGGTGAACCTGAATTATTCCTCCTGCTCCTACTCTAAAGAATTGACTCACTGTGCCTGATTCAGATCTTGCACCATGTGTACACTAGTGCAGTTGACCCCCTGAACTTCCCAGAATGATTCTTGATGTATGTTGGTCTGAGATCTGAATGAGTTTGGCAGAGAGCAACTCTTTCCCCAGTGCAATATGATGGGATGACATTTGTGTTGTGACACTCATACTATGTCCTGATATGACAATGCAAATGGCTAGAAGGTTGTTCTCTTATATCTGCCAAACCCAACTAGCAATGCTGGGGTTAGGTTCAAATGACCCAAATGCAGGCTCAGGCAGGCTTAGCAATTCTCCTTTTTGCACCTCATATCTGTCGTTTTGGCATTTCTGCTTTAACCCAACAACCAGACCTGGCAAAGCAACCTACCCCTTGGAGATGATAATCCTGGAAATGGTAGGGGCTCAAATGCTGTGTCCTCACATTAGCACCATGGCTGTAGCCAAGTATTTACCCCATGGAGGCACTTATTCCCCCACCCCTTTATTGGAAGCACTTTAAAATCTTCCTTGGTGAACTCACAGCATCTCAAATTTAGTAGTAAATTGTGTGATCTATTTCAGAAAGACAGAGACTTCTTTTATACTTTTTATTGTTCCTTGGCTGCCTCACTGCCTAATGTATTTTCCATTCTACAAAGGAATGCCCAGTGTCTCTGTAGCCTGGTTTTTCAAACTTCCAGCATTTGTAGCATAGACATTCACTGTACTTGACTTTCACATTCTACTAATTGGAGCAAAAGCAGACATGGCTTTGGATTTGCAAAACCTAGTTGGCTGAATGTTGGTTTTGCAAACCAGAACAAGAGAGCTTTGTATCTGGGCTTGGTTTATCACAAGCTCCCAGAGTTTGGAGCATGTGACTGTAGGAGACATAGTCTTTCACCATTTCCTTATTGATAACAACCAATTCCCCCACACCGTTATCTCACAATACAAACTGCAAGTTCCATAAATTAACATTAATGAACTGCACTGGAAATTCAGCCTGCAGTAATTCCAGTTGGAATGGGGATGTGGATCTGGGCAAAAGCCCTGGATTCAAACATCCCCGAAATGTAGGGAAGAAGGTTGAAAATCAAAACCAGGCTAACAGTAGGAATGTTGCAAATTGACTTTATCTTTATAGTAGTCTGAACAAAACCCCCAGATCTGAACTTTCTTAAATTGGAGTTGGTGGAGGAACAGAATCCTCCAAACTGTGGCTTGATCTCATCTCTAGTAGCTATGCAGCCCTGTATTTTCTGGGAAATGTCAGTGAAAACCAACCTTTTGTTTTGATCAAGTGAGTACACGTTGAAAGTTACACCCTCTTTGTTGTTACCCAATAATGTGTTTATTCTTACAGTCTGACAGCCACCTTAGCAAGTGTTGGAGCTGCCAGTATACCCAGTGCAGGACTGGTCACCATGCTTCTCATCCTCACCGCGGTGGGTCTCCCCACTCAGGACATCAGTCTGCTTGTTGCTGTTGACTGGCTCTTGTAAGTAATAGTGACTCCATGATTCCGAAGAAGTCATCATGTACTTTCTTTAAGTAACAAATAATGATTTACTCTTCTCTGCTACCTTTCAATCCTGGATCTCAAAGCACTCTACAATATACCTATTGTACAGATGGAGCAAGTGGGGAACAGATAGGTGAAGTGGTTTGATACGGGCCACTTAAGTCAGCATTAGAACAAGAAATAGAACCTAAAGGGCAGATCTAAACTGTGGCTGATGTAACTTGCCATAGTTACATTGAAGTCAGTTGACTTCAATGGAGCTATGACAACATATACCAGCTGAGGTTCTGTCCCTAAGAGGCTTGACTCACAGACTCCTGCCAAAGCCACTACATTCCCTAGAGATACGTAACCTTCCAAGCTGTTGTTCCAAACTACAAACACAGTTCAATAACAGTTATTCATCTCTGCTTTTATGTTTCCCTATTATAATTCTTGTCTAAATTGAGGGATGGGTACTGAGTCTGTGGATTACACTGCAATGATGTCTGTCTAGAACAGAAGGATTTTATATGGCATTGGGCATTTGTATTAATAATATAATCTCCAGTTACATTAGCTAGAATGAAAGTGCTTCAGGCAACTGCTTGAGGTTAGGAAGAAATCCTCCCACCCTACCCCCATGATAATAGTTGTCTGTTATGCTATAGGAGTCTTACATATTTCTCTGAAGCATCAGGTACTTATGGAGCTACAGATGAGATGGACCACTGATCGATCCAGCATAGCAAGTTCTACATTCCTAATAGAATCAGGTTTCTTCATAAAATTCTTCTCAACAAAGACACTGTAGGATGAATGTCCTAAAGGAGCCCACAAACTGAATGAAATGAGAAAGCAGACTGGAAAATGGAAGGAAATTCCTGGTCAGTTTTTACCAGGAAATTCTCTAAAATATGACCTTACCTACCTATCAACCTCAGGGTCTTGGAGTTAGAGTCCTTTCAGTGCCATTGCAGATAGTCAGCCAAGAGACATCAACCTGTTCCACCCTTCTCCCAGAGCTTTCTGTCCCTCACCTCTGGGATTTAGAAGCCCCATTAATAATTATAACAATAATAATACACCCAGAGTTAGATCCTTAGGTGCATTTTAGTTTGGAGGTGTAGATATCTTTGTGCCACCTTGCCACAGAGTTCCCAGGGACCAGTTCAGCCCATCAACACAACTTAGAGCAGTCCCAGGGCTCCTCTAAGTTGCACTGATTGGTGACAGACCCCTAGAAACCTTTACATCAGCCTGAATTACTGGAGCACAGTTCTCTCCGGTCACTGCCTTTCCTGCTTCAGCACACCACTACACAGCCTAAGCTATAAGGTTGCAGGCAGTAATGCTGGGAAGAAGTGTAACTCTAGCTATGCAGCTTTATACCACTTACTGATGTCCCCAGGCCAGGGGAATCCCCAGTAGCCCAACTGACGCATCTTCAGTGCGTTGTGCCATTGGAGTTATGCAGAAGGGGCTTAGCAGGGCTGAGTATTTGGCTTTGAAACTTTAGTGACATAATATGCTATTTATCCCTTGTTGCCATTGGCCCTTGTTGCCGTATTGGGAAGCATTCAAGGTCTCAATCCACACCGTAACATAGCTCCTTTAGCCATCCTTCTGTGATATATCTGCTAGATCTGAGATGAGGGATTTTCTTCAATTACAGCCAGCGTATCACCCTGTCTGTGACACACCAGTGTCTAAGAACAGTTCACAGCTCCAGTCCCAGTTATAGGGGAAAATGAGGCAGGAATTTACAGCTGGGGCAAGCAAAGGGAAAACATGATTTTTAAAAATATATTGTAATTGTGTGAAATCATAGCTCAGAATGGGGAACCAGGGTGGGGCTCAGCAGGCAGCTGGCGAAGGGAAAAGAGGATATTATGTGGTTTTAAATATATTGGTGAAGTCATGGCTCAAAACAGGAAAGCGGCGTAGGAATTTGCAGCTAGGAGTGGAAGGACAAGCAGAGGTCCATGTTCAGGTTTTAAATATATGTTTTCATTGGAACTCAAAATAGGCCAAGTAGATAGCGTTCTGCTACTGGTAGGAGGATGCGTAAATACAGCATGTGGTTTGTTTGGGTTCTTAGGGAAATGTCATTTTAAGCCCTACCTACACTAGCGAACCTCAGAGCCGTAATTCATGAGTAGTGCTGCTCCACTGGTGGGAGCTACAGTGTGGGCAGGGCTCAGACGATTTTACCTCTGTGTCATCTAGCCCTGCTCGGAGGAGGGTTAAACGACAGGGGAGTAGCAATGCCTGTGCCATGAAGCTGTGTTGGTGGTGAATCCCAGTTATGAAGCTTGCTAGTATAGACAAGGCCAGAGTCAGAGAAGGAACCTCTGAAAGGAATGTTACAGGATTGTTTCCAAGTGAAAGACAAGCCTGGAACCTTCTCCCAGACTGGGAGGGCTTTGGGGTTCTTTGGCCTGACAAGCAACAGTGGAATCCATAGTGATAATATCAGAGGCTTATTTCAGAGTAGCAGCCATGTTAGTCTGTATTCGCAAAAAGAAAAGGAGTACTTCTGGCACCTTAGAGACTAACCAATTTATTTGAGCATAAGCTTTCGTGAGCTACAGCTCACTTCATCGGATGCATTCAGTGGAAAATACAGTGAGGAGATTTATATACACACAGAACATGAAAAAATGGGTGTTATCATACACATTGTAAGGAGAGTGATCACTTAAGATGAGCTATTACCAGCAGGAGAGCGGGGGGTGGGGGGAAGAGAAAACCTTTTGTAGTGATAATCAAGGTGGGCCATTGCTAGCAGTTAACAGGAAGGTCTGAGGAGCGGGGGCAGGGGGAGGGGGGGAAATAAACATGGGGAAATAGTTTTACTTTGTGTAATGACACATCCACTCCCAGTCTCTATTCAAGCCTAAGTTAATTGTATCCAGTTTGCAAATTAATTCCAATTCAGCAGGCTTAGTGTCAAGGCTCAAGAGAGAAAAAAAGGAGGCAAGTTCTGTATATCTTGTCATGCTGATAAAGCTAATGAAACATTCAGGGCCTGATTCTGACCTCGCTTATGCTAGTTTTACACCAGTGTAAATCCATTAACTTCTGTGTGAGATCAGAATCAGGCTCTCTATTAACTGACTGAGTGATAGATATAAATACAGGAGATGGATACAGGTACAAACAATCATGATGAGCCTGATATCTGGAACTTGTCTTGGAACTGGATGCAAATCAATACAGTAGAAATCTTTTAAGAATAGCAATTATCCTGGCATTTCAGGTCAAATTAGAAAAAATCTTGCAAAAATGGCTCATCTTGTGAGCTTTTTATTGTTCAAGATGAAAGGAAAGATCACAAAATAACCTGATTTGACAGGATTAGGCTGAAATCTCACAGAAAACAGCTTTCACAATTTCAGAACACTCACATGCAAACCTGAGTTTTGACTGGATCTCAGCCTTGACTCTCCATCCCCTCAAATTGAGGCTTAAGGGAGTTCTGGATCTAGAGCAGATCATATCCTCATTGGTCCCTCTCTTTTACAGAGAGATTGGGTAGAAAGACAGACACACAGAACTTTATCAGGCAAATTTACCAAGCTTTCACAACTCTCTCAGTTTAAAACTAAACAAAACACAGTGGTGACATTTAATAGGAAAGCATTATATGCCAACATCTGGAATGAATCCAGCATCATTAGCTGTAGCCAAGAGCTGGCTACCTTCCAGCTGTGAGACTGACCAGCTTAGCAAATGCCATACCATGGGCCCAGGTGCGGAAGTACTTTGCACTGGGAAAACTGCTCAGATCCAACATCTAAAGCAGACACCTACATTCAGAAACACAACTGGTAAAGTCTGCATGACATCTGAATCTTTTCTGTAGCTTGTGTAACATGGGTCTAAATTCAAAATGCTTAGGCCCACATTCCTTGGGAAAGTTGAGATTTGAATGTTATTGCTTAGGTCTGTCTCTAGAATGTAAACTCAAGTAGAATGAAATATGAAAAACAGAAGTAGCTATTCCCCTAAGTGCCAACAAGATGAAGGCAAGTTAAGCATGTCACTTTTTGAGTCAGTGGGAGCCTTGAAGAATTTATTTAATCTCCTTTTTAGGATCATTTCTAGGATCTAGAGTATCTAGTCAAGAAACTCCTTGGAAGGGACAACGTCTTTTTACATGCTAGTATTAATAATAACACCCAACACCACTTGGTGGACCCGCTTCTCCTCTCACTCATATAGTGGTATAACTTTATTGCCTCCAGTGCTGCTAACTTTGATTTATACTGGAGTGAGTGGAATACAGAGTCAGACCTATGAGCCTGATCCAACTCTCATAAAAGTCAATGGGAGCTGGATCTGATTCTACAAGAGAAATAACATAAGTATGAGAAATCCTTTCTTCTTCAGATCTCTGGGTTTCATCATTGCTGACCCAGCCATCAACCATGTGTTGATTCTTCTGATCTTGACATTACTAAGTATTTTGGGTAGTTGGAAGAGAGAGAGACTCCTTGTGTTCCCAAAATATTTGCTGTATCTCAGCAGAAGCCAGGTTGACTCCCTTTCTCAGTCTTCATTTCAGAATTCATGTTTCAGGCTACATTGAAGTCGATATGCTGCACAAATAATTTACTAGGCCAAATTTTCCTCTTATTTACACTGATGCAACCCTATTGACTTCAGTGGGGTCATACCACTGTAATCAACATAATTTGGTCTATTGTTTTTAAGAAAAAAATGAATGGAACCTTCTCTCTTTACCCATCCTTCTTCTCTGGATGTAATCATCCTGACTGAAGTCAATGGGAGTCAGTGGGGCCAGGATTTCACACTCCGTGTTTCCGTTAAGTCAATCTAGCCCAGTCTAAAGTGAATAGTTCTGAAACATTGTGCCGTTAGCTTAGTTGAATGTCTTTTCTTGTCTACTAACAGACACAGATAGATTGAGGCATCTCCTCACCTTTTAAATATAAAACATACTGGAACTATATTTGTGGATTCTGGTCTCCACCTCCTGTCTTGGCATTCTGAGCACCCTGGAGCGGCATTAATGAATTCATTCAAGATGTAACACTATTCACTCAAAATTATTCAGGCGTTCTATAATGTTTCCATGGAGATCTTATTGCTGAGTACAGTATATTTGATGGGTTTTATTAAAAAATGAACCCTCTGCAAGTAATATTTTCCAAGTCTGCCACTTCCACTAGAATTAGGATCATACGTGCATGACATAACTGTGTAAAAACTTTCACTCAAGCAAAGCAAAACTGGAGGGATTTTTCCTTCTATAATGTTTTGTTGTGAGTATTGGCCATAAATGAAAAATGTTTTTCACACTTTGGTACTATTTTGATGAATATTTTGCAAAAAATTTGCTGATATGCTTATGAAATTCCACCATAATTGTCAGATACAATGGCAAAATAATGAAAAACACTTGTGAAATAGATTCAATTGGGTTTTGTAAATGTTTACACTGAATTTTTTTGTCAAAGCGCTAAACAAAAGTTTCACTCATAAGGATATAAAATGATTAGTAGTAGTTAACTGATTTGTAAATCAGATTTAAACTTTTAGCACAGTGCTGAGCGGCAGTACAATGCAAACCTAGTACCAGCAATATTAGAAAGAGCAGGGAAAAAGCAATGTTGTCAAATCAATGACTGTCATGTGGAAAGGAATTCTACCAACATGGAATTGTACATGCCTGCTTTTCTGTCATTTGATCAAAGTTCATATTGCTCAATCTTCCTGAGTAGACTTGGGTTTTTTGGAAATACACCTCAGCCTTTCTGTATTCCCATTTCTGAGTGACTCCCTGATGAAGCAGAAACCAGGACACCACAAGGATTCTTCCCTTGCTTGCTGTGGGTTTGTTAGATTAGAATTAACAGAGTTTTCTGAGGATGCTTCTGTCCAGCTAATATCGGTAGAGGGCTACAGATTTATTAATTATTATTATTATTATTATTATGTTTTACATTTTGGACGCTAAAAGAATTTCAAAGCACCTTTCAAGTTAAATAGACATTCACAACACTATACATGGATCACTTCCTCTGCCCCGGAACCACAGCTGCCTCTTGGGGTGAAATGTGACGTTTTAACAGTCCCACAGTGTTGTTGTTGTCATTTACATCAGTGTAAACCCAGTGTAAAGTGGCACCAGACCAGAGTGAAAGCATTTTACATCTACTTGCACTTAATTTACACTGACATAAATGACTACATCAGGTGCAATGGAGCAGCTCAAGTGTCTGCTATAGGCAGGAGGCATGGAATCAGAGCCCTGAAACCTGTTCTCAGACAACCTCCCTTTAAAAACTTGCACCTCAGCAGGGTTCTGGTGTGGGGGAGAATCTATTCCTTCATGGTCAGAATCACCAGCAGTGTAAAAAGGATACTGGAGAAAGGTAGGGCCTCCACTGTATGGTCTAATGTCTGCAAGTGCCAACAAATATGTTTCCTTGTAAAGAAGCATGTGGGCCTAATTTGGCATCAACTTGCAACCCGGAGGCTCTTATTACTGAAGAAGTGTCACTGGTTTATCATTTCACAGGTTATGACCTATATTTTGTTGGCACATACACCCGATCAATACTGGCAGTACAGTATGAATGGGCACAGTGCCACTGTAACAGCTGGCCATGTGTCTGTATGGTGCGAAGTGACCAGAATCCAATAGGTGCATTGAAGGTTTGAGTCCCATAGCGAGATTTCACATCATCTTCCCATAGCTTCCTGAGTTTGAATAAAGGGGAGAGGCTATTTATTTATACCACCCGAGAGCTGGAATACATCACTAAATCTAAAAATAATTTCCTCTGGTTGTGTAAAGAGAATTCGTGACCCTGATGAATTCAGGTTAATTTACTGACAGTGAGGTGGGAAGGGCATATCGATATGAAATCTCCAACCCAAGAAGCAGGCACTTTACAGATCTCAGCAAAATACAAAATACAGTTTGGTGTTTCTTTGGACAATCACTCTGCCACATCAGGGAACCAGATCTGTGACTGTGGACATCTGTGCCATGGAAGTTTGTATATAGTTTCTGTTTGAATAGTCCCCTGGGAAGGCAATTCTTTTCAACTTCTCTTGAAAGCTAAAATCCTTTCCACTCTAAAGATCCCATAAACGTTCTGTAGAGGATAAATGACAGCAGCAGCAGCACCTGCAAAATTAGGCACTCCTTTCATCCTGAACTTTCCGCTTTCCCTAATAGTGAACTCCAAACTGATTTATCATTAACTATCAAACCTGTCTGTCTCTCCTTCTGCAGAGACCGGATGAGAACATCAGTAAATGTTGTAGGAGATTCTTTCGGTGCTGGCATTGTGTATCACCTCTCCAAGGCAGAGCTGGAAAACCTAGATTCCCAGCAAAAGGGGCATGAAGACATTGAAATGACCAAGACTCAGTCAATTTATGATGACATGAAAAATCATAGGGAAAACAACTCAAACCAATGTGTTTATGCAGCTCACAACTCTGTCATAGTAGATGAATGCAAGGTACCTTTCACATTTATGGATATTGAGACTTGTATATAGCTGTGCATGCTGTGTTTTACTTCATTTTTTAACCTGCATGTATTTTTTTTTTATTGTTTCACAAATGTGACAGTCTCTGTGAATCTCAGACATTAAGTAAGTTTAAAAAGTTACAAAGATTTTTTGCACTCTTCTTAAACATGGTATTTGAGGTGAAAAATCATATACAATGTTTACATATCAAAAACTAAGGGATTATGCAGCGTATTATGGAATATTCCAAGACAGACAGAATATGGCTATCTACTTAGTTTCCTTTGTTAACAGAGAGTTTATTGCTGCTCAAATGAAGGCTAGCTGCAAACCAAGTGCAAGTATTGTTATTTGATGGCAGTCTTCCATGATACGCCATAAAGAGACACACGTGTTAAATGCACCATATCAGCTGATCGCTCCAGCACTCATACAGCACATGTATGCTTTTCTTTCATCATCATTCTTGGTAGTCATTGTAAAAATACAAACTTTGCAATTTCTATCTAATCTTCACTGTAACTAACCTGGATTTTAAAAAGAAAAAAATGTCTTGATTAGAGTGAAGCGAACTTCAGAAACCCTACCAGTTGAATGAAAAGCTAGGTTGAGTGATTTGTGTATAAAGGTTTACAAGGCAACCAGGACTCAGACAGGCCTGATTAAAGTAAAAGGACAATATTTAATTGAAAAGGGAAAAATTCAAAACCAAATTAAAACTTTTCATGTTATGGCCAATTTTTTCTTTAGCTGCTTCTCCTGCTCCTCCCACCTGATTGTATATCAAGTGACCTGTTCCATATTTTATCAAAACATGTCTAGATTGGCTAGTGAGTCAACCACATCCAGATATTTGTCTACAGAAAGAAAGAGAAAGCTTGTGGTTTCTCTGGCACCTTTAAGTCTCCACAACAGATTTAGAATATGGACATGAGTCCCATCTCTACTAATCCAATTGCTAAATTATCATAGACAATGGAGATGGAAAAGATTTATGATGTCATTGTCCCCACCCCTAAGCCAAAGACCATTCTTCACAGTACATTTTTTCAGAGGTTTGCCCTATCCAGGGTCAAATGATTTGTTTGAAAAAAATTTGAATTAACCAAAGCTTTCATTTTGTTCAACTTTTTTTTTCATGGAATTTTTCAGTTTTTTTTTTTTGATGAAGTTAAGATGAATGAAACTTTTCATTTTGAATGAAAAAATCATTTTGTTTTGGTTTTCAATTTTGGGGGATATTTCCCCCCTCTCTCTTCTCTTCTCTTCCCTTTCATTCTACTGGAAAATCAAGAAGAAATGGGGGAAGTAGGGTGCGGGGAAAGAAATAAAAATTTGAAAATTGAAACAAAATGAACTTTTTATACAATTTTTTGTGTTTTTCTTTTGAAAGGAAAAGAAATTGTCTGGCAATATCCATTTCTTTTAAAAAGACATTTTTCATGAAAAAAATCGATTTTTTTTTTTACCAGTTCTAGACCGGATTGATGGGATTTTTATCACTTCCTTTGAAAAACCATTTCACAGTCTGATAAAACTGTTCCTCTTCCTAAAGAAGTGGAAAGAACCAATTACCTTTGATGTTAGAATCAGTCCTGGGTTTTTTGGCCTGACAATTACTGGCTGATTCTATTGGATTTAGTGCTACTAGGAAGCACCTGAAGTCGGGTGACCAGATGTCCCGATTTTATAGGGACAGTCTCAGTATTTGGGATTTTTTTCTTATATAGGCTCCTATTTCCCCCCCACCCTCTGTCCTGATTTTTCACACTTGCTGTCTGGTCACCCTAACCTGAAGATACACTCTGGGCTTGATTTTAAAAGGCGTTCAGAACATGTACCACTTCAGGACTTTTCAGGACCAGTCCGTCTTTCATTTAAAAGATACCAACAAGCCATAAATTACTGGCTGTGTTACAATCGCCAAACACAGTGGGATTTTGAGGTTTAGGTCATCACTTGCAGATGATGCTCTGGTGACACTGCTACCAGGAACTTTTTAAGGTGGGATTTTTGTTGGACAGATCCACAGAGAAACTGGATTGAGCTACAAAGGTTCCTCATTACAGGAACTCTCAGAACCCAGGGAAACAGAACTTCCCTAATTTTGTCTTTCATAATGGTGACGTTTGCTCCTTCCCCCTTCTTGCACTCTACCAGTGCTGAGCTAGCCAGGTTTTTCCCTCAGCTAATTTTCACCCCCGCCCCCAAGTCTCTTTTAAGAACCTCAAAAGGGAGTGATGGATGCACTAGTCCATCCCCTCATTATTTTGTTCACCAGTTTGCTCTAATTTCAAACACACCAATTTTGGTTCATTGTTTTCCAGTCCCACACTGTTCTTGTTTACCAGACATGAATTTAACACAATTCTTGAATTATATCAGGAGGCCTTTTTTGTTTGGATACCACTGACTCTTAAGCTAGCAAAATTTGACACTTGTCATTGTTTTAGGCTTGCTCTTCATTGGGACCCTAATTAGTACATTCAGGTGTATGAGAGGAACCTTGACCTTGTAGAGTAAACACAGGACTGGCCTTGGGCAAATACTTGTCTGGCTCAGTGTCCTCACCTGCCAAATGGGGATAATAATACTTACCTACCTCACAGGGGTGTTGTGAGGATTAGCTGATATTTGGAAAGCACTTTGAACATGTAAAGTGCTCTACAACTGCAAAATATTCTGGTGGTGATGATGATGTAGTGTTACCATATCAGGCGCCAAATACCAAGGTCTTGAGCTTGAAGAGAGATTTCCTTATCCTGCAGAATTCACTGAAGGGGAGAAAAGTTTGCTGCAACTCTGATCAAAGTTTTGAAAAGCTAATATATTAACATGACATCTCTATTTACTTCCTGTAATATACTCCATATAATTCAAGTAGTTTATAGTCTTGTGCAGCCACTGTACATTTATAATAAGTAGCCTATTTTTTTATGTTGGAGTATAGTGGCTCTTATTACATGATATTTCTCTATTTTTATGATCACATTTCACACAACTTTTTGTGGTTTTCAGTTCCAAATATGCTGTTTATTCTTGTAACTGCATGTGTTTCCCTTCCAATTATCTGTGAAAAAGGTTGGCTTTGTTTTAAACATTGGTGCATTTTTGTAATGTTTCCCTGTCCCAATGCTTCCATACGTATGGTTTACCCATCATTTGGAATATCAGTCCTGTCTTTAAGTTTTCATATGAAGCTGAGGACAGTAACTTGGAAGGTAAGCTAGGAAAGAATAGGCCATCCATTTAGAATTAGACCAAAGGTTCACATACTATGTAAAGGTCCAGTTAATTTTTCCTCAGTCAAACAAAATAGTTTAGCTAGAGCCCCACACATCTCCTGTTAAGGATTTCACATGGCTATTTTTATATTGACTGTTGGCGACCAACATTTCCCATGAACTGATAAACCAATATTGGTCTTCCAGTATACTTATCAAATTAATATTGAAGCATGAACCTTGAAATGCTACAATGATCTTTTTGTAGTTCTGTGTATAAAATATAGTATTAATAAGAATTGTTTGGCCTGATTGTAACTGAACCTTTCACATGCATGAGTAGAAATAGTGGCACAATGAAAGATGCTTTACAACATGTCTGTGGAGCAACTATTCTGCTATTTTCTTTGAAGTTTTTGTAATGTGTGTGTATATATGTATCCACATTTCTCTATCATTCTGTCCCTTTCACATTCCTCAATGTCCTCAAGTAGATGTCCTGAAATGCAGATGAGTTCTATAGGAAAATTTTTTAGTTCAAGTTAAACTCTTCTTGCAAATTAGGAAAAATCTGAAAGTGACAGGACTGTCTATATGTGCAAAATATTTATGAAAACTATACGACTTCAAACAGTGAAGGGAAAATAAAATTGTTCACTAATGTTTTCTAGCCAATATTAAAATTACCGTCCTCTCCCCCCCCCGCACCTCTCCACACTTTGGGGACACTGTGAATTATGAATAAATAAATATAAAATACATATATATTCACACATGGAGTATGTTATTCCTATAAATATCATGCTTCTCCATATAACTCATAACTTATCTTGTCAAAGTGCCTTGGCCTTTAAGTTAGATGTCAATGATAATTACTTGCAGGTGACACTGGCAACCAATGGCAAATCTGCAGACTTCAATGTTGTTGAGGAAGAGCCTTGGAAACCTGAAAATTAAGGAAAGCGAGTCCCATCTCCATCATTAATAAACCCCTGAAGCTATCTTATGGTAAAAGATATCAAGATTAAAGAATATTTCTCTATTTATTTAACATCTAAAGTTTCTGCTTATTTAATTTAACTGAAACTTAGCAATGATCTCATCAAGTCATTGTAGCTACCGTGTTTTTGCCAAACAGTGATCCATAACTATCTGTCTCACTTTTACTGTTTGAATGGATGCAGCTGGAGAACACTCTGAGTTAAGAGATATATTCTCACCAGCCTCTCCCTTTTGCTCAAAATGCAGAAAATGTAGATGATGCAAAATGGAAAGATCAAAAAGCCGGTATGGCTTTCTCCAGGGACTCAGGGTAATGAACATATAGTATCATATAAACCTTAAATTGTTCTCAGTGTCTCTTCTTGTGATGTATGTACAAATCCCTACTGCAGTGTACCTTTTGGTACAGTCAACATTGTGTAACTACACTATTTATTGTAAGTGTCTCTAAAGGTTTTCTATAAGTTTTATTGATAACTAGCAGCTGGCATGGGGGGGACTCAGAATTTTTATCTTCACCAGGTACGCTTTAAATTAAGTTTCTCAAATAAATATTTCATTTAGATTTTGGGGGCAAAATTCATCCCAGGCATAACTTCATTAAAATCAGTGGAGTAAATACAAAGGGCCAGATTTTGGGCCTCTCTCAGATAGCGCCAGATTCTGATGCTCTCTTCACATCAAATAGGACCTTACAGCCCATGTAGTCCCACTGAAACTATTCAAGGAGAATGGTGTTATTTAACTTAAGGAAGAGCACCAGAATCTGTCCCCAAATGGTTATTGAACATTCTTTTTCAATATTGAGCAATTATATCTAATAGCGTGTTAAAATGTAATGGTGCTTAGCATGCGTCGGTTTATTAACTACGCTAAACTAAATGTATATTTAGGACACTTAATTTGAAGTGATAACTATTTTTTCTTCTCAAGTACGTCTTAGATTTGAGTCAATGAACTAAATCTTGAAGTCATTACCTGGTCAAATTTTGCATTGAAGTCAATGGGAATTTTGCCAGAGTTAGGACTGAGTGAAAAGTAAACCAGGACTTCAGGATTCAGTCCAATAAATTGAATCCCCATCTCTCTATTGTGAAGCAACAATTTGTATAAATGTCTTTGATGTCAGACAAGCAGTGATTCTAGTCCACATGGCATATGAATGAACAAGGCAGAGTTTTGTTGACACGGTATAACTAACTCATTCATCTGTAAGATGTAGAGGTGCAATAATCATTCTCTTAGGTTGTTTAAAAGGTGCTTGTTAAAAATCAGTCTCACTTTTGTAAAGACATAGGTGAACTCTATGATGAAATTAATAATGTTTTACAGCAAAGCTGAGCCAGGTAACTGCGGGAAACCCTGCCCACTGAACAAACCTTCTGTGATGTGAGTGTTTCTTAAAATGTTCTCTGAGCTGTCCAGCCTATGAGCTTATAATGAACCTACCTACAAGGTGAGATGGGAAATGACGCACATGTGCTTCTCTCTGTCCATGCATAGTGCAATGCTACCATGGACGTAAACAGGAACAACATGTATGAATGTAGAGTTTAAACAATAATCCAGTCTGGTTTTGCTAATTTGTATTCATGTTAGCTATTCCACTGAAGTCACTATGGGCCCCCGCCCTGCTTGTAAGGACTACTCACCTGTTTAATGGTTTGCAGAATCAAACCTATAGTCAACAAATTCACCATTCAAATATTTGTAGCTGTGCAGTATTTTCCTTGGGAATATTAGTGATCTTTTGACATCCCCTTGCTGTCTCACTAAATGAAAAGTCCTAATGAATTTAATAGCTATTAAATTACTGTGAGTTCTATGGACATTATTCTGACAACCTAAAGAATTTAATAGAGAATTTAGTCCTTTTCTGTAGGTCTTTTGTACCATTCTATGGAATTCTGTTCCATCTTGTTCAACATATTTAATGGAAATTGTGGGTACGCAGAACTCAGGATCAGGGACCTAGTCTGGATTTGAGGAAGAGTTCACTTCCCTGATCCCCACAGAAAGGGATCAATTGCCCAAGAGAAGCTCTAACACTCTCTAAAATGAACTCTATTTAACATTTGGGCTGTTGGCTCATCTCATAAGTCACTGAGAGCTAAGTAGCAATTGTATAGGGTGACCATATTTCCAAAAGACAAAACAGGACACCCCCAGCTGCTCACCTGAAGCCCCTTCCCCCTCCCCGCCACGTAAGGCTGTTCCCCATCATTGGTGCCCTCCGGGGGCCCCCTCAGGAAGCTGTTTGCTGGAACCCTGTGAGGAGGAGGGCTCACTCAGAAGGCTATTGACCATGCTGGAACCTTGGTGCCCCCCCCCATGCTGGAATGTTGTCTCCCCCCCAGCTCTGCCTTCCCACCACAACCGGGGACTGGCATCTCTGCTCACCCTCTCTGCACCACACCCTGCTTTTTTTTTTCTGGACAAAAATGGGCATTTGTCCCATTTGCTCGTGCCAACTGATCAAGTCATCAAGAGCAAACGGGATAAATGCCTCCTTTAAAAAAGTTAGGACAGCCAAGAGCTTAAAGGGCTTAAAAAAGGGCCTGTCCCAGCCAAAACGGGACATATGATCACCCTGAAATTGTACCAGACTAGAACATAGTGTTTGTTGTAGTGTTGAGCTTGGGTTCTCAAAGACTTTCATAGCCTGGCCCATATTTTAGAGAGGTGATCTCCTAAACCACTTCCACCCTATTCATAATAATCTAACTTCCCTGTGGCAGCTACACCAACTGCTTACAGAGAAAGGTAACATTAGGAAAGTGTTTAGTCTATTTTTAGCTGTCTTTTAAAGCAATATGATAGCTGAAAACAGGTAGGAGAGCCAGCACCATGTGACTAAGCCGCTCCACACAGTTACCTATTGAGAAACAGGGGTTCAGACATCCTTCCTTACACCTATGGACTATCTGGCTTTGGCCAGATTTCCCTTTAAAAAGTGATTCTTCAGATGGGACTAGAGGAGGAGGAGGTGAAAATCTAGAGTAACTCTACCCACGTACAGAGAGCAAATTTGGGGCTTTAGTTTTGACTAAAAAAGCAGACTGTAGGACTTTTAAGACTTTATAGTTTGTTAGTTGCAGTAACTCAGGGAACTTTCAAAAGATAATTATCATGTTATTCTTCTACTTAGAAATGTGCTGCTTATGGGAAACAATTTGGCTATCTGCCAGGCTGAATTCTCCCATGTAATATTTAACATGTAGCTACTCTGGCACAGTACTGAATTTAACCATCAAAAAGCTTTCTTGGGGGGAAATGTAACTCATACTTGGCTTGTAGTTGGTAATTTGTTCATTCCACATGAGGCTGGGTTGCTGCGTAACTAAACAAACAAGACAAAAACCCAGGAAATGGCCACTCGAGCTAATGCAAGTTTCACATTTAGTGGATAATGCTTGTCACTGTCACACCTTCCTTTAGTCTCATTATTTTGCATGTGGCCTTCAGAATGTTTTCTTCCTTTACTCATTTCCCCATTGTTTGGATGGCAAAACTCAAGGATGTGCACAGAATAAAGCAGCACATGCTGGGAGTTATTTCCATATGAACTGAAGTTCCCTTCTACAGTCATTTGCTTTGCTCTGCTCTTAGCTATTGCTCTGCTGCTTATAGAAGTAGGATATATATGTGCCCTCTAGAACACTGACATCATCAGTGGAACATGGGAAGCCTGGATACTGGTAAGCATCCTTAGGTTAAAATTTAGCAGCACGTGCTTTTCTGAATAGGACTGTATTTAAGCACCTGCTTGAGAACTTTGCTGAATGAGGGCCATGACTCTGTTAGGGTTTGTTCTGGTGCTAGTCTTCAAGACCCAGTGCACATTATAGTTAACTTGGGGAAACAGTTTGCTTCTGAATGTGTTCCTTCTTCTGTACTCCTCCTCCAGAAAAACAAAGACTTCACCAGCACTTTGTATAAAACAAGTTTACACAGGTCTCATGCATTAAGATGCCCCTATATTTATGCCAATTAGACAGTATTACAGTAAGGGGGGCCCCTGTCATTTAGAACGGAGAGACTATTTTTGTTTCTTTGAAAACAGCCTGCAAGTTGCGGACCACTCTGAATTCCCTTTGGGAGTTGAGGATGTATGCTTCCTTCCAGAAGCACTTAGCACCTGGCAGCCTGTACAGAGCCTGATCAACCCAACTATATACATTAAAAACTCCTGTTAATTTTAAGATGGAGAAGGATTGTTATTTTTCACCCTGCACCATTCCAGAGAAGTTGCTATTAATACATTGTCTGTTCTTAGTGCTAGCTGGAGACTTTAGCCCTGGTCCTGCATTGTTGGAAAGCAGGTGGGGTTTCATCACTGATTTCAGTGGGAGCAGGATCAGAGCCTGTATTTCATGTTGAGGCCCATGCTGTCTTATTTGAAATGGTCTGTTTTCAGTTTCTGTACATATAGCAATCTCAGTCATATATAATTATAAATACACCATCTTTCCTCCACTTGCAAAGACCAAAATATGGGCCACAACATCAGAGACAGAAGAAAATCAATGAATGCTTTAAGCTAAAATAATGAGGGATTAATTTGTTCATAAATAGGGCTATTGTGGGAGCTTGTTTTGGCAATGCTGGCAGGTAAGCAACAAACAATAATATGGATTCTTATTAAACTGATTGAATGGTCTGTGTCACCTTTTGAAAGCTTTTTAAACTCTTGCAATATAGAAGAATCTAAGAAGTGTCAAGGTCCAACAGTGGACCCTCCCACCTCCTTCAGCCAATGGAAACAGACTGTGCAATTCCTTCCGTCTGATCCCAGTGAATTATCTTTTCTTGGTTCTCTAGCTGACGATGCCTCCCCCATCCAAAAGGTCTCTGCCAATAAAGGGAAATAATTTCCCATCCCAGCAGTGAGTTTAAACCTCTGCATCTGAATTCAGACCACTCTCATTAAGTTTCTTCTCTGTTTATACCCCGACATATAGCTAGTGTCCATTTTTGTCTAGAATCCTAGTAAGTGGACTCTGCCAACACCTCTGGGAACACAGAATTCCAAACATTACGGGTTTTTAAAGATCTATGAGCAACAGAGAGTTCTGATTTGTTTTCCATCATCAATCCTTGGGTTGGTACTTTGAGGGATGCTGATGTTTAGCAGAGCAAACTACTTGTCTTACAATAGAAGCGGCAGCAAAACCCAACAGAGCTCAAATTAATTTACACTAGCAACTGCCTGTCTTTTCTTTGATTGCTGCTGAGCTGCTACAACAGGCATCATACAGCAGCATGAGGCTGGGAAAGCAAACCATTTTCTGAAAACAGCATCAGTTGCCAATCTACCCTCTGACTTCCACAGCCTCTTGTGAATGCCTTTAGAAAGGCTTTGAGCTTCAGTACCAGGCCTGAAAAACCCTATTATGAATATTTAAAAGTACATCTCCTTCTCATTAGATTAAGTCCCTTTTGTTCCATTTTTGTTGACTGCATTTGGTTTTACTCCAGGAAGCACAGAATAATAAATAAAGGCAACTTATAAAAATACACTGCAGTATTCTACTGTACTGAGCCAGAGGACTACAGCTGATCGTATTACTGTGAATTCTTGGCCCATTACTGTAATATTTGCCTTGTGGGTTATTGTCATAAGCATATAGCACATTGGGACAAATTCTTCTCTGGTGTAACTCTACTGATCTGAATGGAGTTACACCAGGGAGCAATTCTGCTCCTGCTGCAGTAGCATGATTATTAATTTTTAGGCCATCTTGTGTTGAAATTACTGCTACACATAGAATATATTTTGAAAAAACATAGGTTTGAGAGTGATCTTTTTCAGTCATGCTGATGATGTTGAAGAAAAGACTTTTATCTAGTTTTGTCTTGCAGAAGAGTGACGTACAGATTATAGCTACAGACATTACAAAAAGCAATTGTCCTGCACAGCAAGGTTGAGAAAGGGAAGGGAGGATAAGGAGGAGATGTGAAACGAATTTGCTGAACTTTGCCCTGAGATGGTGTTCCACAAGTGTTAAATTCTTGCTCAATATTCACTAGAAGCAATATTTTGTAACATATATTTTTCACTTCTCCAGTAATCTTCCATTACCCCTACACACACACATGCAGGGACCAATACTGCAGTTCTCAGGCAGACTCTGCCATCCTGGCATTACTTAGGCAAAACTTCCACTAAAGTCAATGGGAGCTGTTCCAGAGAGAGGACTGCAGAATTGGGTCCACACTAATAGTTACCCTTTGCTTCCCCTTATTTCTTCCTAGGCTCTTGTTTGGTATTGAATTGAAATCTGTTGCTGTAATGAGCCACAATGCTGCTAATTTTCACTAATGCCAAGGCACTGAGAACTTGTTTATCTGTGGAATGCATGGGTTTAGTGACACAAGACTCTTTAGACCCAACCCCCAGCCTTTCTTCCTACCCAAGAGACATCTTCATCTGATAAGTTGAAACCTGGCAGCTCTCTGCTACCCACAGTTACAGTTCCTAATGGATACGGCAGTGATGCATTTAAAGCCATGGTCCTTTATAAACTCTGAACTCCATATGGTAACATTGTTTAAGCATACTGTTGAGGCACTACATAGGTTTTCTGCTAGTTAAAGATGCCACTCACCAATGTGCTAATGAAGGGTTTAGAGAGGTAGGGAGGTATAATATTATGACATCACCCAGCTTTTTGGTTTATTTCCCCAAATCACGTATTTGTCATTCTAGGTTCTTGTACAGAGCGGTCACCTGCCGTTGTTGGAGTATTTAATGCTTCTAGTGTGATTTTCGTAACTAAAGACAGCAGAGTCTTCAATATTTTCAATAAATACTCTGAGACATACACCTTTAAGTAGAGAGGAAACTTACAAAATTGTGTTTCATAGATAGCATCACATAACCTAGATGGTCTAATTACTGCGTAGTGCTTTGTACATAAATAGGATACTTCATGGGGATTTTTGTATCATTCTTTTCTAGAGTTTTGGAAGACCATTTGCAAAGCATATTTACAAACAGATTTTGCAGTCAATACTATAGATTCAAGTATTTCCATTTTTGGCTTCATGTAGGCTTGTAACTTCTCATGAACTGCAGGTTGTCTTTCCTTCTTAAAGAATATTGCAACAAAAATCTATAGACTTCTTTCTTACCTATCCTGCTTTCTTTCTTAATGTATCCAGTTAATACTCTAGTGTGAACTGTAATTTATAGAATGCATGAGAAAAGAATTACACATGTAATTACACTTGTTAAATATGATATGCTCAAAACTGATTCAGCCGTTAATACAGATTTTATGGGTGTGTACCTATTCTCCAGAAACCAGAAAGAACTACAATGTAGATGGAACTAAATTACTTAGTATCTGTAATTTACAGACACACAAATATTTTCTTATAATATTTTATATATGACCATATAAGATAAGGGAAAAAATTCTTACAGGTGATCCATACCTTAGAGCAAAACCAGTTTTCTAACAACATTTTAGGATTAATATTTTTTTCCTGTATTTTGTTTAATGAACTAAGAAAAGCAATTTAGTGATGAATTATAAGCAAAGCACAAAATGCAATTAGGAATTAAGAATTTCGAGGTGTCCTTAAATGCTGCAGTTCACTATGGAACACTGTATTATTATATCCTAAACAATCTTCTAGATTGACAATTTTATGGATTGCTCATCCCTTATGTGTGACATTTGGCATGGTTTTACCTGGGCCAAATCCTTAGTTGTTTCTCAGGGTCAGATCCTGAATAACTGATTTACCCACAACGCTTGGGTTATGAGCTGGAGAGCTGCATGTGCAAGGAGTAAAGGATCAGCCACTCAGTCGATCTTACTCAGGCAAAACTTGTATGAGTTTGGCCTCGGTAAAGAATTCAGTATTTGGCCTCTTAGCTTTGCCTTCATGTAAATGGACCAATGACACAACAATGGGACCACTTTAATAGGGTAGCACTGTAGAAATACCTCCTGCCTTCTTAAACATTTATAAGAAAAACAAACCATATATTTTTGACCAGGACAAGTGGGATTTATTTTTCTTTTATAACAATCAATTCTTGGTAGGCAAATACCTGTTGGACTTAAGGTCATGAAATTAATGAAGCATATTTAATTAGTAAATAAAAATGACTACAGTCAATTGCTTAGTTAAAATCAACAATAAAAATTACATCAAGGAAAATTCCTTATGTGGTGAATCAACCACATGGCCTACAATTCAAGACAAAAAAGAACATGGAATTGAAAATGCCACCTGTCCACAAAGCAGATACATTTTCAGAAATTTGTTGTAGGGCCCTGATAGTCTCCTGAGGTTTATGTGGGTAAAAGATATATATTTATGTATTGATGTGCCCTTATTTTTTAATCTCCTTATATTTTTAAATCAGTCATATCAGGTATTCTCTTAATTGGAGTTGAAGGTAGCGTAGTGTGTAGCTGAAGTATTAATAGCTGTCAAAGCATGGCATACTTATAAATACCAGTTTTTACTCATTGCTTAAGCATGATGATCAGTGCCTCTCCCCATTTTGCGTAGATAACATAGCTATCTATGTGTAATTTCAGTGAAATGGTGCATACAGTACAGGTAGCTGTATTTTCATGTAATTTAGTTTGTTGATGTGCATTGAGATAAAGTAGAAAATTTGATCTCTGTTTTGAAAACCTCTTTTCTGGTTGTTTTTGGTTTGGTTGTCTGTGTTGTGTTTATTTTAGACATTTAACTGAATAATTGCCATAGCTTGATAACTGGCTTTGTATGTTTATGTATATAAACAACATGTCAATGCATATCTTGTTTTGATAATGGTCAAATCCTATACACAGCCCACTCGTAGATATGTTGTGAGTTTTCAACTATCTAACTGGCATTGCATCTGAAATTCCCTGGCCCTCAGTGAAAGTGATTGCAGTATGGATATGCTGCACCGTGAATGCAATAGTTAATACATTATGAATTAATGTGCATGTGCATGATTCATTTAGTTTAGGAGTAGATGCTTCTTGTACACTTGACATGTTGGAATTGTAGCAACATAAGGTTAGTAAGTCACTGTGTAAATTAGCACAATGGTCAGAAGGAAAAATTAACTTTTACTCTCCCTCTCGGCACCATGTCTATCTTTGGCAATATGTGTAGCTTACAACAAGGAATCCATATTCACACAGCAGAGTTTCAGGATTCCTCTGACTCACTTTCAGTTACTCATTGACTGCAGACTCCAGTGAAGAAACTAAAGTCAGAAGACCATGACTAAGCCTGACATTTAGTCTTAAACAGAAGCACATGCTTGACTGCTTACTCTATTATGTGCCCTGGAATGCAAAGCATGAACCTTCATTTCATTTCCTCTGTAGAAACAATCTGCATAAGATTTATAGAACCATAAGTAAATGGATTGACTAATGCTGTTTCCATTATCAAATAAGGATATTAATAGATATTGAGAATTAAGCACAAAACCAAATGCATGTCAGTTATGCAAAAAAGACAAAAAATGGTCTTTGGTGTTCATTTATGCTTATTTGATTTGCAGAATTATACATCCATACAATGCATATAGGGCAAATATATAATGGCAGGGATATTGTAAAACCTGTGCTATAAGTCATGTCCATGAGCTTATAAGGAAGAAATCCTCATTTCTGGACTGAAAACTGAAAGTGTTATGAAGTGCAACTGATGCTCAGTGGATCTGAGACACCTCAGGAGAGATGCACCAAGCCAATTAGTTCCTGGAGACAATGGTCCTGATTCTCCTCACAGTTGAAAATAACTCCATTAGAGTCAATGGAGTTAAACCAGGGTAAAACTGGGATGAGTTCAGAATCAGGCCCAACCAGTGGGGGATGTCTGGTTTCTTATGAGATGTATTATGTTTCCATTCAAACTGAATGTTCCACAGTACTCCATGTCTTCCCTGCTTACTTCTAGGCCTTACATGCTTCCTCACGTGCTTCCTCTCAAGAGAGGCCCACTCACTAGCTTGGCTCCTTCATGTAAAAAGAAACAAAACAAAAGAAGCTTGATCTTTTCCTTCGATTGTAAATGTTTATCTGGGACTTGAAGTGACGTATTGTACAGTATCTGTAGCACATTTTGTTTGAAGACTAATGGATGCAGACGATAAAATTTCTACTAACTCTGGGCTCCCCCTTTCTTTTATAGTGTAGTAGGAATGCCTAAGTAATTCAGAACTTCTCTTCCTTACAGTAATACTTTAGCCATTTGCTTTAAATGCTTTCTTACTGTGTGAACTGATTTCTGTAACTTTCATGTATAAAACAAACTGGACATTCTTTATATACTGGAAATAATCCGTGAATACAATATTTCACTAAGTGTTGTACCTTTTATGTATATATCTTCAATAAATGTTGATTCGTAATTCTCATGGTTGATATTTGTATATAACGCACACCAATTCATTTGTTGAAACCACAGACTAAAGGATTCCTCCTTTCCACTAAAGAATACCAAACTGAATCTGAAGTACTCCAGTAATGCACAGAACAGATATAGCACAGTGGTAGTAGCAAGCTCCTCCCTGCCCTGCTAATGCATCTTATCCAGCTCTGGACTCGTCATCTTTATGGTTGAACTTCACTCTCCATGCCCATTTAATCCAATGCTTGGCCAACAAAGGGGTGTGGTTAAGATGCTAATGTTAATAGTGAAGGTGATTCTCATGATGTGGGCAGCTGTTTAGTAGGCGGAGGACTGAGATCAGCCACTACAAACAACCCCCAATTCAACTACAGTTTGCTAAATCTAGGAGGGCTCAGGAGCATTGAAAATCCTTGAGCAAAAAATAATGTGATTTTTACTCTTTTAATTGAATGTCTCTATACCACAGCCATGGAGCTATAGAAAGGCCTAAGACAAAATTGTCACCGGAGCTGTGATCGCTTTGACGTGACTCCTTTAGAGTTGTTTCAGGGAGCATTCATGCAAGTGATATATTTTGTTTGCACAAACGATTGACTGGTGGAAAGTTGTGTGCTCGTGCGAATGTGCTCACCTGGTGCCAGGAATCCTTTTGTGGCCTTCTTGCTGTGTGTTGCAGGGCACAGAAAAAAAGCCATGTGACTTGAGTGCTCAATCAATTTTTATTGCTAGTCACCTCTGCTAGCTGGTACTCCCTTACTGAACTATTTACCATTCCTTGGATATGAATTTGAATAAAATTGAATGATCTGATTGGCTTTCTATTCTAAACTGTAGAGGTTGGATCTGTATTTGTCTAAGCATCAGAAATATCAATCCAGAGCTGTATACTCCCAATATTTGTAGTACATAAATAGTAATTAACTGTAAAGAAACATGAGTGTTATTTTATTGATATCACACTGCAGAATGTGGAGTTATACCAAGATACACACATGTCTTGGTGGGGGCGGGGAGGTTTGAAGCCCAGTGGCATATTTTATGTCCTATTTTCAATGTATATTTTTAAACTGAAATTCTAATTCTAGAGAAGCCTGAGAGTCCTGTTACAAAATAAAGGAGAACACTGAACACATGCAGTTGCTTTAGCAACCTGACCTCCTTCCGCTGTCTACTAAAAATTAAATCCTGCCTTTTTAGTTTTGCTGAAATAAGAGGTACCTTTGAACCTCTGGAGCTCTTTGCAGAGGAATCTGTTTAATATCTGACAGGTTTCAGAGTAGCAGCCGTGTTAGTCTGTATTCACAAAAAGAAAAGGAGGACTTGTGGCACCTTAGAGACTAACCAATTTATTTGAGCATGAGCTTTCGTGAGCCACAGCTCACTTCATCCGATGCATTCAGTGAAGTGAGCTGTAGCTCACAAAAGCTTATGCTCAAATAAATTTGTTCGTCTCTGAGGTGCCACAAGTCCTTCTGTTCTTTTTAATATCTGAGTTATAATTAGAAGATGACAATGGAATGACTCACTATCACAGGTGCTGCGGCTGCTAAGTGTGATGGGGAAGCTAAAATCTTTATAGTCAAAGTGGGAATAATGACAGGTTTCAGAGTAGCAGCCGTCTGTATCCGCAAAAAGAAAAGGAGGACTTGTGGCACCTTAGAGACTAACAAATTTATTTGAGCATAAAATTTGTTAGTCTCTAAGGTGCCACAAGTCCTCCTTTTCTTTTTGGGAATAATTACAGTTAGTTATATTATTTCTATCATATGAAATGATCAGTCCTTTAATCTGTGAGATTTAATAGCCTGCAGGCTGTGATCTTATTAACTCTTACAAAGCTACGAAGGGGGATACTGCTAAGGAAAACCCAGGGTATGGCAGAAAGTGGTGTTGGCAGTCAAATAGCTGGCATGCTTTCCTCTGAGTCAGTCATGATTCAATACCCCAATATGGTGACAAAGGGGATTTTTTGGACAAAACTTAAAACAGAAGTCCTGATCGCTCTGTCATTAAATATCTCCTGACAACACTTTTTACAAGAATTAAGGGTGTCAAATCATTCTGCTCCCCTAAAATTCCTCTTGAGATTAGTTGGACTCAGGATTCTCCTTCACTTTCTGGCCTAATCTGGTGTGTTTGTGCACTTTTACACCCCTTTTATGCTCCAACCCAGAGATGGTTTCTCCATATTGGGACCTCACTTTGATAAGCTTGGACCATACTTTGGGATCCTTTCGGATCAAAGGAACTGTAACAAGATCTACACTGATTACATTCCAAAGCTTTGTTATGTTAGAAGCATAGAAGAAAAAATATAGAAAGAACAGAGGACATGCCTAGCTAAGTGCTCCAGGTGAAAACTCACAGTTCCAACCCAGCCCCCAAAATCCCCAATCTTAGAGGAGCATTCCTTTCCAACATGACTGATCGTTTATGGAGTGATTCCTTCTTTATCAGGGAAACAGGTGAGTGAAGTATGAAGTAGAGTAAAAAAGGGTATCTTGTGGATCATTTACTAACAACAAAAGAGGGTTTTTTTAATCCCTTTTCCCCCAATCCCCTGAGGGCATGTAAGAAAATAATAGTGAAGAGGAGGTTCTCAGAAAAGAATGAGAATGTCATGCAACTCCCTGATCTTATGTACATCCTTTTACCATGCACTTTGCACTAGATGCTGTGTAAACAGGAAGAGAAGTCATCATCATACTGAAAGAAACTGGTGCACCTAAAGTTAATACACCTTTAGGAAAAATATTAAAACTGATGTGACCATGAGACCTGAGGCAGAATTAGTCAGCTATAATAGATCCAAGTGTAGTCACTCATACTGGCCTAGTAGTATTATTAATATTTATTTATAACAGCAGCCAAAGGCCCCAATCAGGGTTGAGGCCCCACTTCAGGAGCTGAAGTAATTCTGTTATGAAGTGGGACATCTGAGTTTAGGTGACAGTTTTGAGGGCTACCAGGAGTTGAGAGAATTATAGAGGCATTAGGCTTTGCCATTATGTGGAGAGAATGAAATTAAATGTCTCATCTGAATTAGAAGTAGTAGGGAGGAAACTAGACTATGTGCAAGTCTGCATCTTGTGGTTGTAGTTATCTTTGTAAGGCACTCAGGTATTGCAGTAATGCACGTGACATACATGTACAGACGGATAAAGTAGAACACTGAATTCTGCCCACAGGAAACTGTATTGACAAGCTCTGAAAGGAGCGATGCTCCAGCCCTCCTCCATCAAAGGGAAGATTGCTGATGAGGTTTAGGAGGAAAAGGAGAAGAGGAATATTAAAAAGGGTACATCTGTGAGATCCCTCTTCAAACTCCAAGAGGGGCTGACAGGGTTACAGCTATCCTAAGGAAAACAATTAAACAAATATAGAAACTGATTTTGCTCTCATGATTTAAGTCTAGTCCAAGGGACAGAATTTGCATGTGATACTATAGACAGGCGAGCATGTTTGCAAAAATTTCAGCATCCTGGACTAGAACACAAAGCATTTCATAAATGAGGTATTATTCATACACCTAAATACAGTGTGTCCGTTGTCATATATTTACCATCAATTTCCAGATGTGGCACTTTATCACTGGGATGATAGGCAGGTATGGCTATCTTCCAGGTATGATGGACCTAACCTGGGAATAACACTGTTTGGCTACTGACATCTCTGTGTATTGTAATACAGTGTCTGTGAAGGTGATTTTACTGACTCTCCTGGATTTGGGAAGTGCATAAAGTAGCCATGTCTTGGTAAGCTTTTATCCTTTCACTTCTTAGTCACTAGCTCAAAAGCAGGTAAGGCCAGTTACTACTTCTGAAATGGAAAAGGGATCACACATACACTGCTCTCCTTGCCTGCCTACACCCTTCCATCCTCTGGAAAAACATCCGCTGTGATCTGAAGGGAGGAGGCTGATGCTCAGGTGCACAAAGGGTAGAATATGGAGTGCCTTTAATAATGTTTAATGATGGCGGTAATGATTTTAAACTGTTGTGGTGTTGATTGCTGCAGGATTTGGGGCAGAGGGAAATTAAGGGCTGGCTTACTCAGGTCAAAACGTTCCCCTCAACCCTCAGCTATATTCAGCCAGAGGGAACACAAACCTAGTCCTTTAGGGCCAGATTTCAAAAGTATTTAGCTGTCTAAAGACACTGGCAGGCACCTGATGATTCAAAAGCACCTAAGCATGTTAAGCACCTGCATCATTGATGTTAGGTGCCTAACCTACTTAGGTCCTTCTGTAAATCCCAGTAAGTGCCTATCTCCCTATTTAGGCTTTTTAAATATCTTTGAAAATTTGGCTCATAATCCTTACTCATGGCCATAATTACTTGGTTGAGTAAGAACCTACTCCCATGAGTCAGGGCTGCAGGACTGGGCCTCACATGGCCTTTGTGAGTGATTTGAATTCTTTCATTCTCTCCTTTGTCATCTTACATTATTTCTCAAAGACAATATTCCTTGTGAGCGAGAAATGATTAATAGTCTCATGGGTGAAATTCATCCCTTTACAGAAGGCCACCACAAAAGAAGGCACTATAGTCTAGTGGACAGGGCATTTGACTAGGACTTGGGAGACTCCTAGTCAATTCTTGGCTTGGCCACTGGCCTGCTAGGTAACCTTGGGCAAGTCACTTCCCTCCCTATGCCTGTTTCTCCAGGTGTAAAATGGGGATAATGATACTTACCTCCTTTGTCAAGCACTTTGAAATCTAAAAATGAAAAGTGCTATATCAGAGCTAGGTGGTGTTACCATTATTAAATCCTATTTACACCCTATTTTCAGGACATAAGGGAAATTCTAACTGAAACATAGGCCTTGTATTGCCCCTCTGCACAAAGGTGAATTTAATCTCTTATGAACAAGTGATTTTTGACCTACTTTGCTGTTTATATCACTGGCTTTTAGAAAAATGAAACAGAATTCATTCACAACTTTTTGGAGCTAATGGAAGATGTGTTATTAGCAAACGAATCGCAAAAGAAAGAAGAAGAAAAGGAAAGAGGAGAAAAAGAAACAGACTTCTAGCTGCAAATTTCACTTTTTCCTCTGGTGAATAAGATGAGCCAATTCAGTCAAACAAAACCAGCTTTTTATTTTAATTAATAATTTGAGAACAGATCATTTATTATAAAAAACCATCCACATTTGCAAACTACAACAAATAAGTACAGGTTTTGTACACAAAGCATCACTGCATGATTGAAGCCCAAACATTGAATCTCTTGTGGATCTGAAAAGGAAAACAAACCACCCCATTGCTCTAGAGTTTTGTGGTGAGGCTCTCATCATTTAGGGTTCTAATCCAGAGCACTTGCAAAAAAGAATTTTCTCTCCCACTCCCAGGATTTGTGGAATCATAGCAAATGTCAGTTGGGACCATTTTGACTTGGGACACTGAAGGAAGCTAAGGCATGATGTAGAGGCTTGTTTCCACCCAAGGCAAGCACTGTCAACTTGGGGTTGGGGGTGGGGAAGAAACATTCCACAAACTGGGAGTGGAAACTTTTCACCCAGGATCCACAGTGAGGGCACTGACAGAAACTTGAAACAGCAGCCCTGAGCCAAGTGCTTTCTATTCCAGAGCTGAGTGCTTTCTGTTTGTCCAGAGGTGGACAAAAGCTGTAAATACAGCCCCAGGTTTAAAGGTTTGAACAGGAGTAAAAAGTATTCAGTTCAGCCCTGGCTGCTCTGGGTAGAAAGAAGGCATGAAGCCTGCGTTCACTGTCCTGCTTGCAGAGAAAATGGGGTCACTGAAAATATCTAAGTGTTTTCTAGGTTAAGCCAGTGAAGGAAAACAAACAAAGCACCAAGAAAACCGTGTGAGAAAATAATGCCAATGGCTCCAATTAAACCAACAAATGCAAGAAAATTCAGCTGAAACTCTATCCTTAACCCAACTTGCTTGTGCTCTGGTATGTATGGAAGTTGGAACCTACTACTAAACTGGTGTCCTGGAGAGAGATTCTAAGAGGAGCAGCACAGAATTCACAACCCAGGGGGAAGTGAAGCTAAGATGGCTTAAAGTGAACTTCGCACCATCCTGGTCCTGAGCTGCTCTGAGGGCTGGAGGGGCCCCCCCAAACATAATTTAGCCCTAGAGGCCTGTCTAACTTTTGGCACCCTCCCATGTCTGCAATCTGTACTCCCAATACACCTCTCCTGCCCCCAAACCCACTCCACTATGCTCCCTATGCCAGGACTTACAAGAGGGCCACCCGTGGGCAGCCTTACGACTGTCTGTCTCAGTTTCTGCACCAGACAAATTCTTCCTAGACAGAACCAGGGCTTTTAGGTCCCCTTTACAACACACTGGCCCTTTACTTGGTATAAAGGAACCAGAGCTAGAACCAGGCTCTCATTTATGGTGTATAGAGAGTGAATAAACAATAGATCAATTTTATCAAGTTGTTATTCCATGGTCCATTATTTCAGCATGAACTCTGAACATGCCTGGTATTGTAATCTTATTTTACCTTAGACCCTTAAAGCTACACAGGGCAGGGGAGCTTAGTTCCTTCTTTACAGCAGCGTTAGCGATAGGTGAACCGAGTAAGGAAGAAATTAGATGCCTCATTCCATCCCCAGTTCATACACACCTGTCCAGTTCCACAACTAAGCTCAATGTGAACTATTTTTTTCAGAATCTGCTTAAATCTCTTCACTTAAAGCTAAGCAAATGTTTACATACCTTCCTGAATCAAGGCCTAAACGAGATCAGAATTTGGCCTTTTTACTGGAAGAAATAATACATTTTATTTTGAGCAATCCAAAAGAAACAAACTGCTAAAATACGTACAAAAATATATATGGTTTTTAACTTCACAATTCTATCTTAAAATTGCTAAAACATTATTTTCCTCTCAAAAGTTTGTGGGGGAATAAGCAGAACTTCTAATTGTCTCTGGATTTCTTTTCAGCAAGTTTCTGTCCAGAACAAATTTTTATGGTTGAGCTAGAAATAGGGATTAGTGAACATTATGGAGGGTAGTTTTGTGAAATTTTTAAACAGTTGTACTGAGCTTTACAAGGTACTCAAAACCTATTTTAATTCACAAGTCTTATTTCCCTGAAAGTTAAAATACATGCTGTTTTCCAGAGATGCTGCAATTATTTGAAACTATTTGTTTCCTAGGTAGAGGAAAGCCTGTGCTATGTATAAGGAATAGAGGAACTTTCCAAAAATATAGTCTGGTACAATGAGGTTCCTATATATGGCATTAAAACTATGTCTACTTTTTATGAGAATTTTTTTTCATTCCCCTCTTTGTTCATTATGTCAGTCTCTCTGCCTTTGGTTTTCATTCTGCTCTCTCGTCAATTTTTCACTTTCATTTTATCATTGGATTTTCTTCTCTGTTCCTTTTTTCCTATGCAGAACTCAGTGATTTTTAAGTCAAACTTTCAAACCTCCATATTCCAGTGGGTTCAAAATTAGATAAAAGGGATTCACTTGTCCACAGAATATTTGAAAAGAGGGGAAAAGGTTAGAATATAAAATGGTGACTTCCCTTTAAGCAGTGCAAATACCACTGGTTAGACATTCTCCAGGTCACCATGGAACACACGCTGACTGTAAGGGCAAAAGTAGAACTTCATTGACTTCAGTTGCCTTTCCCCTTGAAAAAACAATCAGCATTCTTGAGGACAGAAGGCCACCTCTGACTGAGGACACTTTTGATAAAAAGCAACTTTTTATCATCACTACTTTCCAAAAATCGCAGTACCGGAAAATATTCAATATTCACAGCTGACTTGAAAGCGAGCAATGTACCTGCATACAAAAGTGGATTTTCATTCCATGTTAACTGGTAAAATCCATAATTCCTCCATGAAAAGGGAAAAACCAACAACCACAAACCTGCTTAGCCTGCGTAATCTTTAAAAACATAATAATAGGTGCCAATAGGACAGTTCCAGAAGCCTCGTGTTAAGCACTGGGAAAGTACATCTTTAACAATAGCTTTAAATAGAGATAATGAAGACAAAAGTATAATCTGAACCATATTTAACGGGCATCATTGTTCCTCTTTGCCAAATTCACACTCTGGTTTTCTTTACTTTCAGTAGGGAAAGCAGTTCTTAACAGCAGACATGTGCACTGGGTATGTACTACTTGCCACCTGCCATAGTAATAACTAGATGAGCTGCGAGTGGGAGAGATCTCACATTCAGCTTACAAACAGTGGGAGGAAAGCTCATTGGGAAAGATCAGTTCAGGTTTTTTTGCCTAGAATTACAACATGTTCAAATGTCAGATGCTAAGTACCAGTTCTGGGGAAGGGACTTTCCTAGTGAGTAACACAGAGATTTCACTCTCACTGCACCCCTTCTCTTAACTCTCTCACAAACTTCTTGCTGCCTAAAGCATTCTCTCTCCCATCCTCATCATGTTAAGCTCTGTTCCCCAAAACACCTTACTCCATTAAAGTGAATGGGAGACTTGTCACTGACTTCAATGGAGGCATGATTTCACCCTGGGCAACTTCAGGTTTCAACATCTTCTTCCCTACATCAGAAAGCTAATCAATATCCAGATCTATCTCCTGTGTCTATATTTAGATAAATATAAAGTATCAAATCTAATTCAATCTAATCGCCTTCAACTAGAGTAGTAGGAGCGATGAGTAGCTTACTAAGATGAAGTAAAAGCTTTTGGCTGCAATATTGAATAACTTCCTCCAAGAAGCCAATCTAAATCAAAATAGTCCCCACAACCGCTGGCTCAATTAAGTTCTTTGAGGCTGTCTACACTATGGGGGAAAGACGATCTAAGCTACGCAATTTGAGTTATGTTAGTAGAGTAACTCAAGTCGACAAAGCTTTAGATACCGCTGGGTCCACACTACACTATGTCGACGGGAGAGCATCCCCTTACTCTTCTTCTTCCAATGGAGTACTGGCATCAATGGGAGAACGATCTGTGGTTGATTTAACAGGTCTTCACTATGAACACCACAGCATTGATCCCCGGTAAGTGTAGACAAGTCCTAAGTCTCCTGGGCCCAACAGCTAATTCTGAGAGGGAAATAGGTACTTTCCTGGAGCCATAGAAAGGATAATTAGGCACTCCCCTAACCAAGGGGCAAGACTCTGTCTTGCACAGCTCCATTACTCTCTAGTAATCAGGTCCCTGGTAATGATCTCCTTGGAAGTCTCCATCAGCATGCTAAATCCTTCCAAACTACTTAATACAGGGGTAGGTTCGTGTTACTGTCAAATTACACACACAGAACATCCCTGAGATGCCAGAAAAAAAACATAGAAATATCATACTGGAATTCCAATTCCCACTGACTTTGTGGAAAATATTAAAACACTCTCTTGCCATAAAGCTTTTTAACATAATGTAACCCTTCTCACTTCTCTGCTTCAATAAACCATTCTTTATAAATCATCCAGAAAACAGGGGTGAAGTCATTGATCAGAAAGAGAGAGATTACAGCCACGTCTCACTCTTAATACACTTGGTGCTTTAGATATTTCCATGTAACTTCAAGTATTGGCTATATTTCTTATTTTCAGCATTGTCTGAGGTAATTTAACACCATATGCTACTTACAAGGCTGCCCTACCTTTGCTTTTTCTGAGTTAAACCTGTCCCACTGGAAAATTAAGTAGAGCCAGCAAAAAATATCAGGTCCATGCACACACCAAATCTGTCTAAGTTAGTGGAATTTCACTGGTGAGACAAAGATGTAAGGGCTTGATTCCATTAGGTGCTGAGCCCCCTCAATTGCCACTGACTTCAATGGGAGGTCAGTATCTTACAGGATTCAGCTCTAGGTGAGATGAGAATTAGACTCATCATCCAATTTCTAGAGAAGCCAAACCACCCATTTCAAACTGCCAAGCTGACTTTTTTCCCCCAGACGAATGAATGCTTGGAAACCGCACACACAATGTTAGTAAAGCATTCAAGAGTACAGGGAGTTTCTGCTGGGTGTAGCCTAGTGTTTACAACCAGGTAAATAGATCTGTGGCTCATTGGGACAAAACAAAAACAAAAAAAACCCCTAGCTAATAATAATACCAGTCTTATCTTTTCCCTTAATTTAGAATTAAATTTATTTTTGGAAGCTCAATTTACTTTTCCCCCCAGGTTTCTGGTTACAATTTAGAGGTGATTCTTTCTTCCTTCTAATTAATCTGTTAATAAATATACAACTATACCAAGGGTGCTCTGTAATAAACAAAGTCCCCAAACAATAAAACCCCACCTCAGTACAAACGATTGTTATATGCATGAAACTATAATGCAAATTAATTACACATGTGGCACATGGCATCTAATATAGAATCACTTTTGCAGATATAAAATAATGGCACGGCTTCTGTAGGAGAGATTGCATGCCACCCTATCAAAAAACAAAAACAAAACCAAAAACCCCTCCAAAGAAGTCAAGTCATGATATCCTTGCCATACTAGATACTGAAATTGAGTAATCTGGGAAGGAGATGGCAGATTTCCCCATTAAATATCTGAATAGGTATACTCCTGTTTAGAGTAAGAATTCTAATGTGTAACATGCCAAAGCCTGTACTTAAAGAGGTCTTTTCAGAGACCCTATGTTCAGCTAGGACTCAAGAGGTGAAGAGGCCTTGTTCTGAACCTCTGCTTTGATCAAATTTTATGCACAGTGCCCATTTCAATGCATCCTTCAAGAGACCAACCATTCTGATTTACAATGGAAAACATTGTCAAAAACTACTTCAGGAATGAAAAATGCCTGAAGGAAACAGATCTCCCACAGCATAACTGAGTTATGTATGTTCATGACAGGATGAGAATGTTGACATTGGACCATATTTACTGATGATGTAAACAGGTATAACTCCATTGACTTCAAAGCATATGATCATATTCAGCCCACGAACGTGTGACTTTCTATGTGTGAAACATCCCTGTTCAGTGGGCCAGCACATATGCCACTTAAGCAGTCAAAATAAGTCACATATGCCACTTAAGCAGTCAAAATAAGTCATGCTTTGCTGGCCCTCTTGCACAAGGGTGAATTTCATCAATGTCAATCTGCCTGAGAAAACTTACCATGTTACAGTATGTCATTAAAACAAACATTTATGGTGAGCTGCTAAAGATCTACATTGAGAAACACAACCTCAGCAATCTCATGCATAGTGGTATGAATAAAGCAAAATATTAGACAATTCTAGCTGAAATTTTAACTGCTGAAGTTTCTTTAAAAATGAATTAAAATAAATGACTTTAGCGGGCTCGTCTCAGTTCATTAAGGATCTATGGTCAGTGAATGGGACTATTTTGCTTAACTGACTAACCATTTAACAATTCCCATCCCCTGGTGCATAGGGTCCTCATTGATCATAATTACATAACGAATTGTTTTTACTTAGATTTTTCCTTAAAGTGAAGTTGGATAGACTATTGCTGGTAATTCAATTTCTTGCTGATAATATGTACAATCAATTCAGTGTACCTTACTGCACGCCATCTTAGTTTACACAGATACTTTACATAAATGGGGTGTACAAAGGGGAGGGAAACATGAGGCAATGCAGCTGCAGCTATTTTATGTTGTTTGAATAGTTTTCTTTGATCTTTATATAGTTTTCCAACTTCTTGTTTCAACAAGTGAACAACATTTCTCTTGGCATTTTTAAGAAGCAGAGATTAAACAAAAAGATGGATGAAATGGAATCCAAAAGAGAACATCACATAATTTTAATTTGACTGTTAAAATATCAGCAAGATAATGTAACATGCAACAAGTATGGGGAAAAACAGGTTGTGCTAAGCTCAACATCTTATGATAATATCTGAGAGCAGGGATAGATAGAGCCCTATTCTGTAAGAAACAAAATATTGCCATCTTGTTTGATCATTTCCTACTGCTAGGTTTTGAAATATGTGTTTGAGTTGTGGTCACTGCATTTATTTGTCAACTTAACTAACAAGGTTCACTAGGGAACTTACTCAAAATATGATTGATCGGGGAACAGCAACAGACAGTTTTGAAACTGAAGGATAACTGCACAGATTGTTAAGATAATAAAGAACAGACATTTATTATGTATCAGCTCAAGTTTTTGTGTCTTTTCCCACTCACTCCAATAAAAATTATTGGCATTATATATCCATGGGCATTTAAAAAAACAGAGATAAATAGTTTTGTCCTTTTGGGGTTTCTCATTGTAACCCTAGTTGTAATCATTCTAAAATGTCACAGTTTGCCTATACCTGCAGATCCTGAATGCACCTGACAAACTCCTCAGGGCTGGAAGGGGATTTTAAAAGATTCTGGTGTAATACAGACTCTACCAAAGCCCTTTTTTTCTTTAACTCTATTTTTCTCTAGACATTTATTACCATAAATGCCTTTGAGATGCAGTGACTAGATATTTCTGTATTTTCACTTAGTGAAGGTGCTGCAACTGGGAAAAATATGATTTCAACTAGCATCCCTCCTTACATATAAGTGTCTTCCAGGTAGGAAATGGGAACTGCCAAATTTATGCAAGTCTCAGGCACTTATATCAGAAAGCAATGTCAATTTTTAAAAATCTGGACCTGACTTTTAAAAATATTAAAAAGAAGAATAAAATGTACGCTTAATTATGCTCAAAAGACATCAGTAGCACATTGCATCTGTGAGTTCCAGGCCCAGTTCCATGTGATTTTGATTTCCCCAACTCTCGATCTACAAGATGGCCCAACACTACTACATCCCAGTCTTCATGTTAGCTTCTTGCTGATTTTGCGTTTCATCTGTGGTTAGGAATTCATCACATGGTCCTGTTCGATTATCTGGCTGTTCTTTATGTACCAAGTGCACCATTTCTTGAGATTTGCTGGCTTCTCCATTCAGTCCACCCATCTTCTTGTCTGACACTGACCCTTTGCCATTGTTAATCACTAGCTTTTTCTTCTGCCCACATCTAGAAAAAATAAGCAACACAAATGGAGATTATGGAACTGGGAAGCACAACATACAGAGTAGATTTTCTAGAAAGGGGGCAAAGGAAATAAAACTTGAGTCTGTCAATGGAGAAAAGCTAAAATATAATACATAAAGCTTTTGTCTTTAATGGATATATTAAGTTTTTCAGGTGGGATATCCAAAAGTATCCACCACTGCTCTTATTCTACTCCCATTGACTTAAGTGGGAACACAGTTCTTTTGACAATCCCTTCCTTCATATATTGCTCAATTATTTTTAGAACTAGGTCTGAAGGTTCAATGTTTGGAACTGGTAATATTTCAATCCAGGGTTCCAACCTATCTACAGTTATCTCAGAGGATCATTTTTTCTCTTCTGTTCTCTTTTTCGTGTGTCTGGACTAGAACCATGCTGACCATGCTATGGAAGGGGTCACAATGCTATCATCAACAGTTTAGCTTGTTAAAGGCTATATTGAGGATGGAAAATAAAGACTGGGCTTAGAGATTATGCCTCAGATTCTTAGCTGCATCCTGGATGCAGCTACGGGTGAGGTCACAAGTAAGTCATCTGAGGCTTTCTGATCCTGGGACTGGTTCTATGCTGACCAATCCCTCATGTAGTTCTGAGCAGCCTTAGTACAGCTACAAACTATACCTGCAGACTATGGCCCCAAGGGGTTGATATGTCAGCTGACATTCGTTATAATGCATCAGAACTCTGGAAAAAGGGGGTGGGAACAGTCATTGCTTCCCCCTAACACACCCCTGTGTTATGCTGTAGGAGGAGTGGCATAGAAGCGAGCTGTGCTGGTTCTATACCATTCAGGGATATCTCATGGAGCTGGTTAAACTGGCTTTCTGGTTATGATGCACAGTTAAGTATAAGATGTGCACAGCTAAATATAATTAATTAAAGACATACACACGCAGCACTATTCTTTGAAAACAACTACAATGTTTCTGCAAACATCTTTTAAAATGCTTCCTGCTTTGGCTAAGTGAATTCCATTTGAACTACTAATTTGGCAGTTAAATTATTTCTCCATCTTTAGTTTGAATCAAGTATATATATATATTTTTGCCAGACAGACATACGACAGCTGTTTTAGCCAAGGTGACAGAGAGCAGATCCGCCTTGTCTCAGTTTCACTATGTTTACTTTATGCAACACATGTGAGCAAATTCAGCCCTGAATTACACCCACACAACACCAATACAGAAAATAGTACACAGTAATGGGATTCCATGGGATGTAAGGCAGAGCATAATTTCTTTCCAAAATGATATCTAAACTGTGCTGCATCCCATCATGGATTGTGGAGGGAAGGACCCTCCACAATCCATGAATATTGTGGAGGGGTTATTCGGACTAGAAAGGTGGATTCTTTACATAAAATATTCATTCATTTTGTTGGGGCTCCACAAGCCATGCTGGGCCTTGGGTCACACTGTTTCAAAATATAACCCAGGTAGGAATTGTGAAAAAAGGAAAATTTAAATAAGATCAAGCTATTCCCTATTCGCCAAAATGATCTACTTCTTTGGTTAGAATTTCTAAGACATTCTGTGTCACATAAACCTCCCAACTAGAGAGGCTCAGTCTCTTGAGCAATGAATCAAACATTTCGGTGCTTTAGGCAAGTCAAAGATTTCTTGTGAAAATTGGATTCTGAAGCATTACAATATATACTTCCTGGGCCCATCCTGACCAGTGTGTATGAGGAGGAGACTGAAAATATATGTGATTGGTTGGTTAAAAGTTCAATTAAGTATTGGAAACACATCATAATTTAGCTGGTCATTTAAAAATATATGTGTGAAAGCCTTCCAAATTCTACTTTCTAACTCTCTAACAACCCACTCACGAAACCCTCAGTTTACTTCATCCTGCTTTTCAGCAAAGATCTCACAACAAAGTTGCTATTGTGAGATCATAAATTACTATTTTCATATTTCTAAGACTTATAATTTTTGGAAAATAGTCTACAGTATACTTATCAGGTAGTATAAATGACTAAGTAATTAAAACTAATTTACACTTGTCAAATAGATGAGCAAAAAGTTACTCATGGTTTTTTTTTTGTTTTTTTCTTTTTTAAAACCCTGTATTTATTAACGTAAGGCCTGATCCAGTGTCCCTTAAAGTCAATGGAAAGATTCCCCTTCACTTCAATGTGTGTTGGAGCAGACCCCTACTTTCTATTTCACAAAATTTTCCTCCCAGTCAGTACAAATTAGCAGGGGGCTGTGTGTGTGTGTACCCACCTAGTGTTATGCTGTACAGATCATTTAAGTCCCTGAATTTCATAGTTAAAAATATGTTTTTAATAAAAAAAAGTAGTTCATAATTTATAGCTTTCTGATAGAATCTGTCCAGAAATGAAACAAACAATCTGTATTCGATCATGGATGGACCTGTCTGTTTCTATGGTGATTTGCGGGGGGGGGTGGGGGGTGGAGGGGAGAAGGCAGTCTCAGCTTTGTAGACATAGCAGAGTGACACAAATCAATAAACCATAACATTCACACTATAATTTCTAGATCAACTAACAAGAGGGAGGTTGTAGATTCTTGTGTGTTTTACCATGTGACATAGTCTAGAGAAATTGCTACTCTAAACTATTCAAGGAGCACATTTAATGTGGATATAGTCATAAGACCATAACCTCAACTGGTGTAAATCGGCACCACCTCTGTTGACTTGAACAGAACTATATCATTTTACACCAGCTGAGGACCTGACCCTCAGATCACAATCTGAGTTCACCCAATTTGTACTTCCCTGCCTCACATAAGCCTGCTTTAGTCTGGTGCAGGATCTAACCAAAGGTTCCCTCCCTCCAGCTTTAATTTACACTATGGTATACTGCTAGTGGAGACCACATTTCAATGGCCAATCTGGCTATATCTCCTCCCTATTAAGCATCACTCACTTTCTTGGGCATACAGGCCCCAGAGGCGAGGTAATCAGTGCTTTCGAGGAGGGCCAGTGTAAACCAGGAACTAATTTAGCTCACTGTGTACTATGACAAAAGTGTATGGGAATATTTGCACTGATGAAAAGTTCAGGTTTAAAATAAAAGTCGCAATTTGTTACTAACAAATATTAGTAACTGTTCTGTGGTTTACTAAGATAAGAAAGACAGTCTTGTGTTTAGGACTTAGAATAGGGAGACCTGGTTTCCACAGACTTCCTGGTTAAACTTGGGTAAGTCATGTCACCTTTCTGTGCCCCAGTTTCCCCATCTGTAAAATGGGGGCAAATAGCATTTATCTATCTCACAGTGGTGTTGTGAGGATATTTTCACTAATGTTTGTAAAAGCATTCTGAGATCCTCATATGGAAGGTGCTGTAGAAATGACAGTATAAGCTAAAAGAACAAGGAAGAAAAGTAGTGAACTTGACACTGCCAAGGAATATTCTGAATACTTAAAAGATTTCTCCTAAATTATTAGACCCTTTGCTTACTACAGGGTTTCCCTCAACCACTCCTAAAACAAAGGTCAAAACCGTGGCTCATGTCAGCCAAGATCCAAAGGACCTCCTTCTCCCTCCTCCCATTCAATTCTTCTCCCAGTTCCAGCTTTCTAACTAAAGAACCTTTCCTTCAGCACCAGCTTCAAATTCCCCACAGCAGAACCCCTTTATAGTCTGCTGGAGGGCCTAGGGAATTGATTCTCTGCAGCTGATCCAGCCAGGCTCACGGCAAACTCCTGCAATCAGGATTGGCAGCTGTGACCCTTCCTTTAGCTAGTGGGAGCAGGTGAATCCTGTCTCTACAGTCCTCTGGATGGGGTGTATACAGCTTATCACACAGAGTAACTGTACTCTTGTGGCCTATACAATGCACATCATCAGCTTATATTTAGTTAACCTGGGGACCAGCTTGTTATTTACTGTACATGCTTCTGTTCACATCCATCTAGCATATTATTAACTTTCATTAACTTCAGAAGAAGCAGGATCAGGCCATTAGTATGTAAGACACAGAGAGAAATTATTCCCTTACTCTGCCATGCATAAGTTCAGTTTTTGTCACTGTGAAAATGAACAATAATGACCCACTGATTTCAATAGGGCTCCACCTAAGTGCAAGGGTTCACTTCACAGTGCTCAGCACAGGACCAGAGCCTCAAACTTCAGCAATGTCTAATAACTACTGTTTATTACAAAAGAAGAGGTGTGCTGTTCACAGAGATTGCCATTTTGGCAGAAACTCTTCTCTGTACTTTTCCAAAGCTACCAGAAGCTTCACAGATGTCCCAACAATAAAGACAGCAAGGCAGCATGCTCTCCAACAATGACCTCCTCTAACCAAAGCTAGAAATGGGCTTCCTTACCTTCTCCGACTGTTGACAGCAATGCAGACTGCCAGAATCAATGTCAGTGCCAGAAGAGAAGCCACTATGATCAACCATTCTGTGGGTGGAATTGGGAAATAATTTATCTTCTATTCTAATTTGCAATTTGACACAATAGCAGGAACTTGGACACTTTTGCATTCGTTTACAATACACCTCTCCTGTTATTGTCAGGGTTTTTTCTAATATGCAAGGATGTAAATATAATACGGTACTAACACAAGAGTGTAAGTAATACTGTGCTAAGATATTACCGATAGTTACCGAGCATGTGAATGAGAAATACATTTAATGATGCGCATGTCAAATTAAATGAAACTGTCGCTGACTGTTAACATCTGGAAACTCTATACTGTGAGACAGTGATTGGGCCTATAGCGAAGGAAAGGATTTACATTAGTTGTTTGCTTCTTCAGTGGGAGAGAGGGGCCTGGTTTTGAGATATCTGAAACAATATGCAGAGATGACTTAAAAGCAGAGTGGAGGGTCTACACTTTTCTTCATTTTGCCATTTAAAGTGAGATCCTAAACTTTGCCCTCCGTTTTTGGTTTCAGAAAAAATGGATCATACCAGCAGCAATATGGAAATATGGAAACAGCATATTTTGGCTTTTTTTGTTTGTTTGTTTGTTTCCAGTAAATAAATTCCCCTACACTGTTTACAATCCAAACATTGCATCATAGAGCTAGTACATGAGAACCTGACATTGACTGTAAATTCTGAGCCTTATTCTGAATCCATTTACCCCAGTGTAAATTGAGAGTAAATCCACTCCATCAATGGAGATGTAAGTGAGATCAAAATTAGGCCCAGCAGTGAAGCTACTTTTATGGGATCACTTCCATTGATATTGTGTTAGGCATGATACAATGGGAGTAGAATCTGGTATGATATCTTTCTAACACATAATCATACACATTGTAGACAATACATTAGAAAAAGCATCTGTGGCATATGCAGAACCTCCCAGTGCTCTAGATCTCTATTTTCACCTTTCCAGCTGTCCTGAATATTTTGCTTCAGAGCTGACGAACTGAATGCATTGACAGGAGTGTGGATTAGCTATGATCTCCCGTAATAACCTCTTCATTTCCATTTCTTTAATTCTGTGATCAGCCTGCCAAAGGCAATCGCTTCAGATACCAACCTGGTATTTGGGCTGATCTCGGCTGTGAAGCTATTTTTGGTGATGTGACCTGTCCAGATGGATTTGCTCTTCTGCCACCGTGTTTGTTAGTTATAGAACCTAGACAACAAAAACATCCATTATGACCAACAAGCCTAGAGGATACTTAACAGGAAGCTATACACTACAGACTTGCCCTTTCACAATTAAAAGGATGATATGACTACAAAGTTCACCTTGAGTCCAGAAACAAAGAGTTTACCCTGCAAAATCTCAGACTAAAGTAGCATAGAAAAACATTGCACAGCCCACAGCTCATCAAAATACGTTCATAATCAGTATAACTAGGGCTGGCCTCATTATCTTGAATAATATGATTCATTTTTCTCAACAATAGCATGTTGTTGTTTTTGGGCGGTTTTCACTTTTCATTTTGCTACTGTTTCATGGGTTAAAATATGAAGCTGGTCAGGAAATTTCCATGGAAAAAATGCTGTTTCATTGACATAAAAATGTTTTGCAGAAATGTATTGATTTTGATGAAATTTCTGACAGTAAGGTTTCTGAGGTCCAGGAAGGACTGTCTGGTCAATTCGAGAGAGAGAGAGACAGAGACAGAGACAGAGAGAAATTGAAATCCTGACCTTTTTGATCCAAAAATGGAGGTTTCAACACAAATCTGTTCCATGAAAACTTTCTAAAGGTTTTGTTTTCATTCCAATATGCAACAAAAACACATTTGAAAACCTCAAATGTTCATGAAACAGAATTGTCATTTACTGGCCAGCTCTAAATCTGATAGCTACTATCATGAAGAGGTCTCAAACATCAGAATGTTGTTTCTAATGAAAGGATTGTCTTCTGCCACGTGCAGATAGATCCCTTTGTCTTTTTATCACCATCATGCAGCTACAACTATTTTCTGGCCTTATATTGGATGGGTCTCTGCCCTTAAACAACCAGTTGATATGCTGTTGGACAAGGTGTTAGGTACTCTCTCCAATCAGGCCAAGCACGCGGTCCTCTCAGCATTCTCAAAGCCTTCTGTCTGGGGAGCAAAAGAAGAACTGGATGTACTTGGACCCAAGTGATTCCATGATTTCATGAATCAAGTAGAGTCAGCCACACAGCAATTTACTGACCAGAATAAGTTTATAATCCATGCTACATGTGGATTTTACATTGGTATGGGTTAGCCAAATCAATCTGTAAGGTCACAAACATTGCTATATTGACATCAACTGATCACACTATAGAGATAGGTCCAGTGGGCTAAGCTTGGAGCAGGTATCTCTTTCGTGCTGAACCACGACATCACCGTGTTGGTTGGTGTTGGTTTTATGAATGGTCCTTCTAGACCCTAGGGACTCTGTTTAGGTATCAATATGGATACAGTTCTCAGAATTTTCATGTTCCAGAAGTGAAGCCCTCTGGAAGACAAGTTGTCTTGACATTGAGTTGTGAAGTTGGATTAGGTCTGCAATTCAACCATATACCCTCACTCTGACCTATTTCTCATAAAAAAACATTTGCTGGGCCATGCACCGATCAACTTAATTCTTGAGTATGGTAACATCTTGGCCATCTCTATCCCCACGTTGGTGCCAATTTCCAGTCAAGCCACCCCGCCACATACACCTATAAACCCTTTGAATGCCTCATAGATTCTCCCTTGTCCTGTTTAAACTTTCCCTCACCTTCAAGGCACTTCACGACTCCTCTCTGACCAGAATCTCTGACCTCATTAATAATAGCTGGCAAACACAGAGCTAAGAAGCACATTTTTTTCTTGCTGTTAACAGGCTCTTCGTGAAACATCCAGATGTTTTTACTTATGTCTGATGGGCTACTTCATGCTATCTCATGGGAAATTCATAGCTCAGCACCAAGAACTGAGCACTGAATTTAGCAACTGGGAGAGCTGACCTGATCTCCAAGAAAACAGACAAAGATGGTTAGACTATTATGGTGGATTGTGTACCCACAGACTTCAAGAGACATAGTTACCTGATCAGGGGCCCTAGCATGATACTCCAACCCCTTTGAACTAAACAGCTAACTTTTGTTTAGCAATAAAGCCCAGTTAGTAACTAAAGATTTTAGCTGTCTAGAACTATATTATCAACACCACAGAAATATTCACAATATCTAGGATTCAACTATGCAACTTAACATCACAGGCCCAGATTATCCACTCCATAGGAGACACTTGCAGTAAGTAGACAGACAGGGGCTCTAGGGACCTCTGTGAGGTTCAACTTATGACTTCTTAACCACATTCTTTCTTTGTGAAGAATCAAATATGTAGTTGGATTTCTTCAGTGCATGGTTTCACTATCCCACTGTGGCTTTTGGGCAAAAGATCAGACATATGTATGATGTCAGACCACAGCTGAACATGACTATAGAGGGAAAGCAAGTCAAAACATGAGGCATAGCAGACTGAACAAAGAATTTCTTCAGAATGAGCCTTTAAATATGTTCTATTAACACGTGAAGTGAACTTTCTTTGTCATCCCATTCATGCTTCGCAGGGCCCATCTTATGAAAAAAGGACCTTCCTTCCCTCCCTCAATGTGTGCACACATTTTCCACTGTGGTAGAGTTGTGACCTAGCATTCGCTCTGCTTTGCTATGATGCCACAGCACTAAAAGAAACAGACACACAGCATGCCATGCCGGAAAAATGTTGGGAAAATTTGGGTCTCATGAACTCCGTTGCTCCGTTAACGTCACATCTTTGATTCTGCTAAGAATCTAAGCAGATGATCCCAGAAAGTCACCTCAGCACCAGCTCTGTCAGATTTTACATATTCAAAAAAGGAAAGGAACCAAACCCTTCTACACAGCGTCGAATGTACACACAGTAAATTAGGGAGACGGCCGAATAAAATGGGGGACTGGAAGTCAGGACACATGAGTTCTCCTTTGCAAGTTACACATTTAAATATTACAAATAGAAAAATAAAATAGCAGTTTTCAAAAGATATTTGTTAAATTTATAATACTTGAGGCATCTAGACTCTACAAAATTTGGCTTCTAAAGGCAGTTTTTTGATCTGGTTTATTTTGCTGAGTTTGTATCATGTTGTTCATTAAGATCTGAAAAGATGAGGGCTGGGTTCTGATCTCACTTAAACCAATGTAAATAACACTGCCTCCACCAAAGCCAATGGAATTATGCCAGTGTAAAACTGGTGTGAGATGAGAGTAACATCCAGAACCTTTAATATAACCCAGCTAGAGTCCAGAAACTATAGAAACCAAATCAGTGTGTCTCCGCTATAGAACCAACTCATTTTTCATATTCAAAGCTCCTTTCAAAATCAAATTAAAGAGTTCATTTGATGCAAATTCTAACTCTTTTAAACTATTAATGTTTCATGACTCTCTTCTAAAATACTTTGATGACAGATGTGGTATTAATACAAGTTCATATTCTTGGTTGTGTGCAACAAATGGCTGTAGATTGTTGGACAGAGTCTCTGCTGGCATGTCTGTATTGACTTCTATGGAGTTATACCAGCAGGTAATTTGATGCAGCATGAATAAGAAGGTGTACCATTTAGGAAAACCTTAGCCTCTGGGTTGATAATTTAAATGAAAAGTACATTTGGGCACAAGGAAAGCCTCTTAATTTTCAAAAATAATTACTTGCATGTTGCAACATGGAACAACAAAATTCACACTGTGATCAGTGCATGTTATTTCTTTATGCAAACTAGCTCTATCAGAAACAAGCTTTTAAAACTGAAGCAGCTGAGAAATGAAAAGCCTGTTGCTTCCTAGCACCCGTAGATGTCAATAATCACTGATGGATTACTTAACAGCAAAAATTACTGGGGAGGGTGGAAGCCATACTGGAAATTATCTTCCATGGTACATGTCCATAATATCAGGAGGGTGGGGTGAGGGCTGGCTGGACTAAGTGTTACTTTGCTAGCATTCAAAATAACTGCCGTTGGATGACAGAGAATAAAATAAATAAAATGATCAGGAAGATGGAACAAAATGTTCTGTGGTTTGAGTCTTTAGTATAGAAAATACTATCTCCACAGCTTGACAATGGAACACTAGCAATTGCAATCAGATGTTTTCTTATGCATTTATTTCTCTGATGTTCTAGAGAGGTTCCCCAGAGTTGGTGAAAAGAAGAAATGCTACTCATCTTCTCTGAGAAGAAAGATTGCTGGAAACAGTTGAGTTAAATCATCCCACTCCACATAGTTAATTAAATTAAAACACTTAAATTAAAACAATTAAAACACTTTCTCTTTCATGCACATTGGTAGGAGGCTATTTTCTAGCTTTCAAAACTCCAATTAAAAGAAAAAACTTTTGGATCATAACATGTCCCCCAATACTTTACAAATTTACCTTTATATCCAGAGACATTAAAAAAGGGGTGAAGGATAAGATACAATTATTGTAATTCATTGTTCTTACTGGTGGCTGTAGAAGCTGGTCCTCTGCCATGTCCACTTTCAATGTCAGAAAAAACTCCAGGTATCAAATTATCAATGGGATTGTTTGTGGGATATTTGTCTTCATTATCCCCTCCAGGTTGAATGCTCGGTGCCAGTGGATCTTTAGTTGAGTCTTCATGTTTGATACCATCATTGGAGACCACTGCTGTTATAATGATGCTTGAATCAATTTTAAACTTAATATTTGTAGAACCACCACCATTATTTTCCTCTACAACAGGCCTTGATCTTTTACATTTTTATTGTGTTTAGAGCATAAGAAGAGCATAAGAAGAGAAGGTATTCTGCTTTCTTTCACATTGTCACTGGTTTATCAACTTTTTAACTGACACCCTCTTGCTGTTCCTCAGGGTTATGATTTAATTTAGAAGAGTCTCAGTGACAATGGACACAGAAGCAAGACCACCAAAAAAATACAACCCAAAAAAAAAAAAAACCCAAGAGCAAGAAGCAGCCAGGAGTGATCGGGAGTGATTACAGATGCTGAGCACTGGAACTATGTCCAATAAATATGGCAATTATTTTTTCTTTAGAAATTTCACTAATTTCTTTTATGTTCTTGTCCTTAAGTGATACTGCTTAGAACAGGCTTCAGTGACATAAAAGACGCATGCAACATAAGAAGGTCTGATGGAATGGCATGGAGCATTTATGATATTGCAATTATTTTGTAAAATCCTGTCCCTGATCCTCTAGACAGTGCTCTTCTATAAAGAGGTTACTGGTGAGCCACAGGAGCAAGCCAACAGAAAATCTCACCAAAAACATCACCACCGCACCAGATTTATATCCCACAATTACAAGCGCACCAGAATATAAACTCAGAGATGATAATCTAAAGGTTAACAGGAATGCAAGATCAAAAATGAGAGCGCTTGGCATAACCAAGCTGTACAACTTGCAAAATGATAGAGTGCTAAGAAGAATGATTATTAGAACACCTAGCATTACCTAAGGAGACAAGAATAGCCCTCATGTAAGCTCATTATGTACCAATCCAACAACACAAAGAGGAAACTCTTAACACAAAAAGAAACAAGTCAAGAATAAACTAAAACAAAAAATAATTTCACAGTATTACAGAAATTTTTGATTAACTGATTTCCTGTAATCAGGTACAACAACATGCCACAACTTATTAAGAGTTATCAATAGACTTTTAGCATATTATAAATGGTGAAATAACAATTAAAACGATCTCATCCAAAAAAGAAGTAACAAGACTATAATTTATTATTCTTACTGGTACCTGTATGAGAAGATTCATTTTTATGTTCAGTTTCACTTAGAGGAATGATTCCAGGTAGCACATCATCCCTAGAGGTAGCTGTGAGATACTTGTCTTCATTGCCCCAGCCAGGATGAACACTGTGCAACAATGGATCTTGGGTTGAGCCTTCATGTGTGGCACCATCATTGGAGACCACAGCTGTTGTAACGATGGTGAAGCAATTGGGAACTTAATATTTGCAAAAGCACTAGCCACGTTAGTCTCATCTTCAGTGTTTGCCTCTATGCCTGGCCTTGCTCTAAAATTTCTGCTGTATTTAGAGTAGCAGAGGAGAGACGCACAGAATGCTTTTGATCCACATTTCTCACCTTTTCAACCAATACTGTTGGATTACTGTGGTTTAACAGAACCCTAATGACAATGGACATGGAAGCCTGAGCAGGGAAAGCAGAAGTATCTACTTGTCTCTGGAACTCAGGTCTGATCTCAGCCAATGGGAGAAGCAGTCAGATAAGCTCACAAATACAGCAGCACCTCACCAAATTTATCTCCGTAAATCAGAATGTCGTTAAAGCACAACGAGACAGAAAATATTTAGGCTGCTGGTAGTATAAGATTAAAAAAATGGGATTTTGGAATTACCAGGCTCTATGTTCAACATATGTCTAGCAACCTGACCTGCCAAGACATTTAGGGATTTCCCCGGTTTAGGTGAATCCCTAGTCATCACAGAATAAGGAGAAAGCAAAATATATGATCAAATTCAATTCAAGTCTCAGATTCACAAATACATTTTTGAATCTTATTTTCACTATTCAATATGGTCTAGTCAGCACACAGAAAAAGCTAGAGGAAAGTTCAATATACAGACCCAGAAAAAAACAGAGAGAAGAACATTTAAAAAATAAAAATTTTTGTTCACCTGTTTCCATGCAATAAGGTCAAAAAGATATACCAATGCACCTCTTTGCTGAGAATTTAGATTTCCAACAAAGTATGAGAGTGAATAAATCGTATGCAGAAGAAATAATGTCTCATTACACACAAGGTGGTAAAATGAATATAATTCATTATTCTTACTGGTTCCTGTATAAGACTCATTTTCATTTTCAGGTATGACATAATCCCTGGAGGTATTTATAGGATATTTGTCCTCACTGCCCAATCCTGGTTGATTATCTGGAGGCAGGATTCAGTTTTATATTTCTACTGTATTAAGTTTGTAGGAGAAGGAAAGCAGAGACCTTCTATTTTGCTCCACATTATCATTGGTTTTCTCAACTTTTAACCAACACCATCTTGCTGTTTGGGCACTATGATGTGGCTGAACTTATCCATGCTGATAACACAGATAGATGTCATGGCAAGAAAAGATATAGCAGCCGCTATATCTTGGACTTTGTAATCCAAGTCTTAGCTCAGTTACTGAATTTGAGGACTGACCATTAATATGACAGTGACCAATAATTTTCTCATTTGGGATTTCGCGTTTACCTATAAGTTATGTGTGAATCTTATTTTTCATTATTCAGCAAGCTTTAATCAGCATAGTCAGAAAAAACCCCAATCCATCACCTCAGAAAAATGCAAACAAGAAATCACAACCTAGGAAATTTCAGACAGCTGATTCTATGCTAATGATTATCACAGTACCACTCTAAACCAAATTTTATCAATAGACTTTCAATAGAGTATCATAATGAAATTACACAGATGTAGAAGTAGTGTTATTCCTTCCAAATAGGGAGTAAATGGACTATAGGGTGGGATTTTGAAAAGAATTCAGCATTGGTCAAACTCTTCTCTTGTCAAATAGTAAAATAGTAAACTCTTCTCTAGTCAAATAGTAAAACTCCTACTTATTTCAATGAGAGCAGATTTAGGTCAATGCAGAGTGCTTTTGAAATTCTCATGCATAATTAATTATTCTTTTTGGTACCTGTATGAGAAGATTCCTTTTCCTGATCATTTTCACTTGGAGGAATAATTCCATGCAGCACATCATCCCTAGTGACATTCGTGGGATACTTGTCTGCATTGCCCCAACCAGGATGAACAGTACGCAGTAGTGGATCTTGGGTTGAGTCTTCATGTTTGGTCCCGCCATTGGAGACCACAGCTATTACGATGATGGTGAAGCAATTGTGAAATTAATACACACAGAACCACACTATATTATTCTCCTCTTCAGTTCTTCTCTGTAAAACAGGCCTCGTCCTTTTATATATCTACTACACTTAGTAGTAAAGAAGGAGTATAAAGGTTTTGCTCCTCTTTATTATCTCAGTTCAGAAAACTGTCCCACTGACATCAACAGGACTTAAATTCACACTTAAATGCTCTTCTGACTCAAGATACATCAATAGTTTTCTAAACCTTTTTACCAGCACCATGCTAATTTTCAAGACTGTGTCCTGGCTGACCATAAATGCAGTGGAAATGGGCACAGAAGCAAGAACAACAAAGAAGAAGTAGCTCCAAGAATTTGGTCCCATAATTCAGGTTTGATCAGACACTCAGAATGAGGACTATGTCTCATTAACAACAACTATTAATTTTCTCTTTCAAGATTTCACTGTTTTATTTAGTTACACTCCCTCCAGACAAGTAGAGTCTGACCATGGGTGGGAGAAAACCTGCTTCTGTAACATAAAGGGCACATAACAACATGTAAGAAAATGATGGAACGAAATGGCCAATATTTAATTTGATATTCCTGCTGTATTTAGGTGGTGTTGCAGCAAACATGTCATCATGTGCTTATTTGACTTCAGTGAGAGACTACTCACATATTCAAAGTTAAGAATTTTCTTAAGTGTTTGCTGAATGGGGCTTTAGAGCATAAGAACAGAAAAGCAGAGAGGACTTTTTATTTCTGATAACATTATCACCATCCCTGGCCATGCTCCTGTTCAGGGGCAATGTTTTCAACAGAAATCCTCTGACAACAGAGGTAAAAGCAACAGCGAGAAGAGAAGAAATAGCAGCATCAGCTTGCCTTTGTAACTCAGGTTTGAGCTCAGTTACATGGCATGAAGACTGAATCACAAATATGGCAGGGAAGAATAATTTTTCTTTTTTGGGGATTTCAGTGCTTTATATATATTACAGTGCTTGTCTCCAGACAGGCAGATTCTGACAATTGAGACAAGCCATTTCATTTCAATTTTCTCAAATAAATACATCCGATGAAGTGAGCTGTAGCTCACTTCAGCTTATGCTCAAATAAATGTGTTAGTCTCTAAGGTGCCACAAGTACTCCTTTTCTTTTTGCAAATATAGACTAACACAACTGCTACTCTGAAACCTGTCAAATATATGAGTTATTTTAAGTATTAATTGAATTGTTTGAACTAATCCTATTCTGATTACAGTTTGTCTCGTTGATATGCTCAGGGTTTAACTGATCACCATATTTGGGGTCAGGAAGAAATTTCCCCCCAGATCAGTTTGGCAGAGACTCTGAGGGTTTTTCACCTTCCTCTGCAGCATGGGGCACGGGTCACTTTTGGTTTAAACTAGAGTAAACAGTGTATTCTCTATAACTTTAAGTCTTTAAATCATGATCTGAGGACTTCAATAATTTAGCCAGAGGTTATGGGTCTATTACAGGATTGGGTGAGTGAGGTTCTGTGGCTTGAGATATCCAGGAGGTCAGACAAGATGATCATGATGGTCTTTTCTGGCCTTAAAGTCTATGAATCTATGAAATGTTTGTGAATATCAAACCACATGACACAAAAAATAGTCAATAATCAATGGCTATAAGTCACATGGTGTTCTTTCTGTTTCCAGGGTGGATCACAGAAACTTTCAAATGGTGGGTCAAATGAATAGCAAATAATAAATGTCCTGTGGGAATTTTCAGGTGAATAATTATTTTTGCTAACATTTGTTAATCCTGGTTTATTCTATTCAGCAAGCACGGAGAAGCCAAAGAAAATACCAACACCTTCAAAAACCCAAAAGAAAACACAACAAAATAATAAACTGAATAATCAAAATAAGCCAAAAAACTGGAAGTTTTGACCTGATGATTCCATGCAACCAGGTCATATTGACATGCTAAACTGAGCTTTATCAATAGATTTTAAACTAGGTATTCTAGTACTTATAGGGCCAATCTCTGGAGGGATTGGGGGCTCTAAGTGCTACAACAATACAAGTAACAAGCTTTAAGTCTGCTGGAGATTGTCCCAATGAAAGTTGGCAACAGCAGAAAAGGTCAGAGTTGCAGCAGTGGCAGAACAAGTAACAACAACAACTTGTACCTCTCTCACTCATCTTTGATAGATGCCAATTAATATGCAGAGTCTGTGGCTTCTGGATTCATATAAGTGGAAATTATTTTTTTTAGATAGTATCTCATAGACTCCAAGGCCAGAAGGAACCATCATGATGCCCTCCTGCACATCATAGCCAACAGGACCTCACCCACCCGTAATAGGCCCATAAACTCTGGTTGAGTTACTGAAGTCCTCAAATCTTGGTTTAAAGACTTCAAGTTACAGAGAATCCACCATTTACTCTACTTCTCTGAATAATTATAGATTTGGCTCCAGTTGCCTTTGTTTGTGAGAATGGTATAGGATACTATGGTTGGATATTTGGAGTACTTGTGTATATACATTTGAAGTTGAAAATATATTCGTATTGGTATTCTGTGCTGTATTAAAATGTCAGCTGACACAGTAAATGAATTGTCTTGTTCGCTATTCAAGGTGCTGTTGTTTAGACATAGGAGATGCAGTCAGAAATGTCTTGAAACACCGCCACCACACCAGATTTACCCTTCAAAGTTAAAAGCCTTTCAGAAAACACACTGGCAAACATGATGTATGTAAGATTAGGATGATTTAGAACACAGTCTAAGAATATTGCCTTCGATATCGGTGCATTCCATGAGTGAAACGCTCATGGTTAAATAAGGGCCCATATCCAGAGGATGAAAAAATTATAGACAACCCTTTGCAATACGCAATGACCATCAGCACAAAGCGACAGCAAGAGCAAAGTACACCAACTAAACCCAAGAAAGTGTGGATTTTATTTATTTATTTAGAGAAGGTGGCATTTATTCTTTCAATTCTTAAACAAGCTCCACATTGCAAGCAATACAATGCTCATAGAGAAGGCCGTTTTACACTTACACAACCTGCACTGACTAATGCTCTAGTTTACCCTGATATTATGGGATTGATGCAGGAATTACTGAGCTAAATTCTATGTCCTCTGTTATGCCAAAGGAAGGAGAAGATGCTCATAACAGTCTTTTCTGGCCTTAAAATCTAAGAATAAAACAGCTTTAAAATATTTACAAAATAAACCTTGACACACTAATCCTCACTGAAACGTTTATTGTTCTAGTAGTTGTCCGACCTGATGCCACTCACATAATACTTCACTTCCAGAAAAAAGCAACTTTACTATCTCACAACCAAAAAGGAAGCTATCAGGATGTTAGACTCATCTCATGTACATCTAAACGGATGGTGCAGCAGGCACAGTCTCTCTGTATGCCACTTTGTATGAGTTACAATTAATCCCCAAACTTCCAGTAGGGAAGCTGGGGGAAGAGAGAGAAGGAGATGGCTCTCCACAAGCCCCATAAAAAAGTACTGCTTATCTGGTATCATCTGTCCCTAAAACAGACAATAAATACAAACAGAAAGTTGGTTCTGGATCCAGACTTTGTGGATTTGGGTGTCTCTCTTTAATGGAAAGAAATGGAACAATGTATCTGAAATATTCCAAACTCTACAGTTCAGACCCAGCTGTACTTTAAACCTAATTATAACTCAGACCTGTTTAATCACCATGCAGCGACACCTGAACAATGCTTCCTGTTCACGCAGAAGTATCCACACCTAATAAACTTATTGGCCTTTAGCCTCTGAGTTCAGAAAGCAAAAATAATGTTCAATGCCAAAGAAAAACTCTCAAGTTCTCACTTAATTACTGATACCTGTAGTTGAATGTTCACTTCCACGTGAAGGAATAACTCCAGGTAGTACATCATCCCTAGTAGCATTTGTGGAATACTTGACTTTATCACTCCATCCAGAATGAGCCCCATTCAGCAGTGGATCTTGGGTCAGGTCTTCATTTTTGGCACCTTCATTGGAAACCACAACTGCTAAAAAAATGGTTGAATCAATTTTGAACTTAATATCTGCAGAACCACTTACACCATTACTTTCAGTTCTTGTCTCCTTAATGCACCTTTTAGGAGTAAAGCCCTATTTATTGCTCTGCCACATCACCGCCATCTCAATCATCCATTTCCAGGACCCTGATAAGGATTGGTAAAAGTGGATGTGCCAACAACTTTTTGATTTTTTGTTGTATCGGTTTCACTATCGTACAGCTGCTCATATTTGTGCTACGCAGAGAGGTTATTTTGCTGAGGCATTGTGGGAAAAGAGGGAAGATTTGAAAATCTACATCATAGTTTTATTCATAGTTGATGATATAGACAAATAAACCAATCATTGAGGCAATATAGAAAGTGTCCTACCCCTTATTAAACATACCACAGAGAAAAGCAGCCAGAAAAGTCCATGAGTACCACCACCATGTCAAAAGTATAAACCACCAACCATTTCACCAGAAAACACGATTGCAAGGGCAAGTTAAATGTGATTGCAGAGTAAAGGGAGAAGGCACTTTACAAAGCCATTTTGTAAATCATTTCCACTGAAAAATAAAAGTCCACTGCACCGGATGCAGTTAGGTACCCACGCAGCAGCAGAAAGAAATAAGCAGGAAAATCACACCAGAGAAATTCAGACAACAAAAGATCCCACCAAACATAACCTTGAGTCAAGAAAGCAGCACACAAACAAATCACACAGTAAAGTGTGTATTTTTGGTTATTTTAGATTTTTTTTCTCCCTTCACTCTCTAAGCCGGCACAATGTTGTCAGCAATCATGACACCATAGAGGAGGCATTTTCCAAACACACAACCTTCACTAAAAAAATAACTGTAATAATACAGTAAAAATATATCACACAACTCCATATTTAAAGTATTATCAAATGCACTGTTTCACTTGATGCCATCCATATGATGCCGGCCATCTCACAGCCTAGAACAACCTATCAGATGACAGACATTTCATGTATAATTAGCCAAAGAAACTGTTTCTGAGGAAGAGGAAAATGTGGATAGATGCAGAAAGTCCTCCTTTTTGCTGATCTTTGAGATTCATTTGGTTACTGCTTCCAAGCTAACAGTAGCGGTGATAGAATAAGGGACTAGGTATACGCTCACAACATAGGACCTTGTGGTTACTTTTCTATTCAGACTGCAACTGGGATTTTGATTCTGAATGATCTTGAGAATTAGCTTTTTGAAATTCATCAATCAAATTTTTCAAAAAGTGTACAAAAGCCACAAATAGGTTCAGTTGTATCTAAGAACACCGAACGTGGAGTTTTTTCAGACTCTCAGGTAGTAACATTTCCCTCTACTCTCCTTTCTGAACACCTGTAAGAATGCTCAGATTCTGAAGTTTCTGTTACTGAAAGACATATGCCAAGGGTTGGCATAGCACCATCACTAACACCAAATAGGCCAATTCAGAATACGATTCTAGAGGTCGTAACTCTACAAATGAAATCTGAGTACTTCCCTGTCATAAATATAAAGGGAAGGGTAAACCCCTTTGAAGTCCCTCCTGGCCAGGGGAAAGCTCCTCTCACCTGTAAAGGGTTAAGAAGCTAAAGGTAACCTCGCTGGCACCTGACCAAAATGACCAATGAGGAGACAAGATACTTTCAAAAGCTGGGAGGAGGGAGAGAAACAAAGGGTCTGTGTCTGTCTGTAGTCGTCTTGGCCAGGGACAGAACAGGAATGGAGTCTTAGAACTTTTAGTAAGTAATCTAGCTAGGTATGTGTTAGATTATGATTTCTTTAAATGGCTGAGAAAAGAATTGTGCTGAATAGAATAACTATTTCTGTCTGTGTATCTTTTTTGTAACTTAAGGTTTTGCCTAGAGGGGTTCTCTATGTTTTTGAATCTAATTACCCTGTAAGATATCTACCATCCTGATTTTACAGCGGGGATTTCTTTATTTCTATTTACTTCTATTTTTTATTAAAAGTCTTCTTGTAAAACACTGAATGCTTTTTCATTGTTCTCAGATCCAAGGGTTTGGGTCTGTGGTCACCTATGCAAATTGGTGAGGCTTTTTATCCAACATTTCCCAGGAAAGCGGGGGTGCAAGTGTTGGGAGGATTGTTCATTATTCTTAAGATCCAAGGGTCTGGGTCTGTAGTCACCTAGGCAAATTGGTGAGGCTTTTTACCAAACCTTGTCCAGGAAGTGGGGTGCAAGGTTTTGGGAAGTATTTTGGGGGGAAGGACGCGTCCAAACAGCTCTTCCCCAGTAACCAGTATTAGTTTGGTGATGGTAGCGGCCAGTCCAAGGATAACGGGGGTAATATTTTGTACCTTGGGGAAGTTTTGACCTAAGCTGGTAAAGATAAGCTTAGGAGGTTTTTCATGCAGGTCCCCACATCTGTACCCTAGAGTTCAGAGTGGGGGAGGAACCGTGACATTCCCTCACCCAAATATAGCAATAAGCTTTAAATAACATCTTATAGCATAATGACTTGGATGTGAAAGTAACAGGATCTCTGCTACTACTGGACGAAAGTCCTAAAGTCTTTATTCTGTTGATAGTCAGTCCTTAGTCTGGCAAAAGTCTCTTTCACAAAAAAGTTCACTTTGCAATAATGGATATTAGAGACTAGACCCTCAACTGGTGTAAACTTGCATAACTCTGTCATGGTCAATGAAGCTATGCCAAATAGCACAGAGAGAGAATCTGGGCCAAGAGTTTGGACTACAAGGAGATAAAATGATTACAGTTCATTATTCTGACTGATACCTGTAGGAGTATATGTGTTGCGTCCTATTTCATTATTCACCGTCACACTTGAAGAAGAATGATCTCTTTCCTTTGCAGGGAAAAGTTCAGGCTTCACACTATCCAGAGTAGTGTTTGTGGCATATTTGTCCTCATCTTTGTCCCCTCCAAGATAAACATTATGCAAGAAAGGATCTTCGGTTGCATCTTCATTTTTGGCACCTTCATTGGAAACCACAACTGCTATAAAAATGGTTGAATCAATTTTGAATTTAATATCTGCAGAACCACTTACACTGTTATCTTTACTTTCAGTTCTTGTCTCTTTAATGTACCTCATAGAGTAAAGCCCTATTTATAGTTCTACCATATCACAATCATCTCAATCATCCATTTACTGGACCCTGATATGGATCCATAAAAGTGGATGCGGCCAACAACTTTCTGATTTTTTGTTGTACCGGTTTCACTATTGTACAGGTGCTCATATTTGTGCTACACACAGAGATTACTTTCCTGAGGCATTGTGGGAAAAGAGGGAAGACTTGAAAATCTACATCATAGTTTTATTCGTAGTTAATGATACAGACAAATAAACCAATCATTGAGGCAATACAGAATGTATCCTACACGTTATTAAACATGCCATTCTTGAACTACAGAGAAAAGTAGCCAGAAAAGTCCATGAGTACCACCACCATATCAACTTCATCCTCCAAAAGTATAAACCACCAACCATTTCACCAGAAAACACGATTGCAAGGGCAAGTTAAATGTGATTGCAGAGTAAAGGGAGAAGGCACTTTACAAAGCCATTTTGTAAATCATTTCCACTGAAAAATAAATGTCCGCTGCACCGGATGCAGTTAGGTAGAAAGCAGCACGCAGCAGCAGAAAGAAATAAGCAGGAAAATCACACCAAAGAAATTCAGACAACAAAAGATCCCACCAAGCATAACCTTGAGTCAAGAAAGCAGCACACAAACTAATCACACAGTAAAGTGTGTATTTTTGGTTATTTTAGATTTTTTTTCTCCCTTCACTCTCTAAGCCGGGACAATGTTGTCAGCAATCAAGACACCACAGAGGAGGCATTTTCCAAACACACAACCTTCACTAATTAAAATTAACGGTAATAATAAAGTAAAAATATTTCATACAACTCCATATTTAAACTACTTTCAAATGCACACTGTTTCACTTGATGCCATCCATATGATGCTGCCTTTTCACAACCTAGAACAAACTATCAGATGACAGGCATTTCATGTATAATTAGCCAAAGAAACTGTTTCTAAGGAACAGGAACATGTGGATAGATGCAGGAAGTGCCTCCATTTTGCTGATCTTTGAGATTCATTTGGTTATTGCTTCCAAGCTAATAGTAGTGGTGATAGAATAAGGGACTAGGTATACGCTCACAACATTGGACCTGGTGGATACTTTTCTGTTCAGAGTGCAGCTGGGATTTTGAGAATGAATGATCTTGAGAATTAGCTTTTTGAAATTCATCTATCAAATTTTTGAAAAAGTGTACGAAAGCCACAACCCAAATAGGTTCAGTTGTATCTAAGAACACAGAATGCAGAGATTTTTCAGACTCTCAGGTAGTAACATTTCCCTCTACTCTCCTTTCTGAACACCTGTAAGAATGCTCAGATTCTGAAGTTACTGTTACTGAAAGACATATGCCAAGGGTTGGCATAGCACCATCACTAACACCAAATAGACCAATTCAAAATACGATTCCAGAGGCCGAAACTCTGCATATAAAATCTGAGTACTTCCTTCACCCAAATTTAGTAATAAACTTTAATTAACATCTTGTAGTATAATGACTTGGATGTGAAAGTAACAGGATCTCTGCTACTACTGGACGAGAGTCCTAAAGTCTTTATTCTGTTGATAGTCAGTCCTTAGTCTGGCAAAAGTCTCTTTCACAAAAAAGTCCACTTTGCAATTATGGACATTAGGGACTAGACCCTCAACTGGTTTAAACCTGCATGACTTCATCATGGTCAATGAAGCTATCCCAAATAGCACAGACTGAGAATCTGGGCCAAGAGTTTGGACTACAAGGAGATAAAATGATTACAGTTCATTATTCTGACTGATACCTGTAGGAGTATATGTGTTGCGTTCTATTTCATTATTCACTGTCTCACTTGAAGAAGAATGATCTCTTTCCTTTGCAGGTAAAAGTTCAGACTTCACACTATCCTCAGTAGTGTTTGTGGGATACTTGTCCTCATCTTTGTCCACTCCAAGATAATCATTATGCAAGAAAGGATCTTGGGTTGCATCTTCATTTTTGGCACCTTCATTGGAGACCACAGCTGCTATAAAAATGGTTGAATCAATTTTGAATTTAATATCTGCAGAACCACTTACACTGTTATTTTTACTTTCAGTTCTTGTCTCTTTAATGCACCTTATAGGAGTAAAGCCCTATTTATTGTTCTACCATATCACCGTCATCTCAATCATCCATTTCCAGGACTCTGATAAGTTGTTGGATGTCGCCAACAACTTTCTGATTTTTCGTTGTACTGGTTTCACTATCGTACAAGTGCTCATATTTGTGCTACGCAGAGAGGTTATTTTGCTGAGGCATTGTGGGAAAAGGGGGAAGATTTGAAAATCTACATCATAGCTTTATTCGTAGTTGATGATACAGACAAATAAACCAATCATTGAGGTAATATAGAAAGTGTCCTACACCTTATTAAACATACCACAGAGAAAAGCAGCCAGAAAAGTTTCATGAGTACCACCACCATATTAAAAGTATAAACCACCAACCATTTCACCAGAAAACACGATTACTAGGGCAAGTTAAATGTGATTGCAGAGTAAAGGGAGAAGGCACTTTACAAAGCCATTTTGTAAATCATTTCCTCTGAAAAATAAAAGTCCGCTGCACCGGATGTAGTTAGGTACCCACACAGCAGCATAAAGAAATAAGCAGGAAAATCACACCAGAGAAATTCAGACAACAAAAGATCCCACCAAACATAACCTTGAGTCAAGAAAGCAGCACACAAACTAATCACACAGTAAAGTGTGTATTTTGGTTATTTTAGATTTTTTTTCTCCCTTCACTCTCTAAGCCGGCACAATTTGCCTCCTTTTTGCTGATCTTTGAGATTCATTTGGTTATTGCTTCCAAACTAATAGCAGTGGTGATAGAATAAGGGACTAGGTATACGCTCACAACATATGACCTGGTGGTTACTTTTCTATTCAGACTGCAGCTGGGATTTTGACACTGAATGATCTTGATAATTAGCTTTTTAAAATTCATCAATCAAATTTTTGAAAAAAATGTACAAAAGCCACAACCCAAATAGGTTCAGTCATATCTAAGAACACAGAATGCAGAGATGTTTCAGACTCTCAAGTAGTAACATTTCCCTCAACTCTCCTTTCTGAACACCTGTAAGAATGCTCAGATTCTGAAAGGTTTCAGAGTAACAGCCGTGTTAGTCTGTATTCGCAAAAAGAAAAGGAGGACTTGTGGCACCTTAGAGACTAACCAATTTATTAGAGCATAAGCTTTCGTGAGCTACAGCTCACTTCCTCAGATGCATATCGTGGAAACTGCAGCAGGCTTTATATATACACAGAGAATATGAAACAATACCTTTTCCCACCCCACTGTCCTGCTGGTAATAGCTTATCTAAAGTGATTTCCAGCACAAATCCAGGTTTTCTCACCCTCCACCCCCCCAGATTCTGAAGTTACTGTTACTGAAAGACATATGCCAAGGGTTGGCATAGCACCATCACTAACATCAACTAGGCCAATTCAAATGTGATTCTAGAGGCCAAAACTCCGCAAATGAAATCTGAGTACTTCCCTCACCCAAATTTAGGAATAAACTTTAAATACCATCGTACAGTATAATGATTTGGATGTGAAAGTAACAGTATCTCTGCTACTACTGGACGAAAGTCGTAGGTCTTTATTCTGTTGATAGTCAGTCCTTACTCTGGCAAAAGTCTCTTTCACAAAAAAGTCCACTTTGCAGTAATGGACATTCGGGACTAGACCAGAGGTGGGAAACTACGGCCCGTGGGCCACATCCAGACCATGGAATCCTCCTTCCCTGCCCCTGAGCTCCTGGCCCAGGAGGCTCACTCCTGGCCTCTCTCCCGCTGTCCCCCTACCCCCACAACCCCCGCGCACTGATCCGCCGGCACAATTTTATGGGTGGCCGGGCAGCGCAGTTGCAGAGCCGTGGTCTGACCCAGTGCTCTGGGCGGCGTGGCTGTAGTACCGCCAGCCACCGATGCTCCCGGTAAAGCAGTAAGGGGGCAGGGAGCATAGGGGATGGATAGAGGGCAGAGGAGTTGGAGAGGGGGTTGGTCAGGGGGCGGGGGTGTGAATAGGGGTTGGGGCGGTCAGAGAGCAGGGAACAGGGGGGTTGGATGGGGACAGGGAGTAGGGGTGGTTGGATGGGGTAGCAGTACCGGGGGGCCATAAGCGGAAAGGGGAGTATTGGATGGGGCAGGAGTCCCGGAGGAGCTGTCAGGGGGCAAGAAGCAGGGGAGGTCAGATAGGAGGTGGGAGCTGGGCCACACCTGAAAATCTGGGGAAACACTGCCTCCCCTAGTCGGCCGTCCATACAATTTTGGAAACCCAATGGGGCCCTCAGGCCAAAAAGTTTTCCCGCCTATAGACTAGACCCTCAACTGGTGTAAACTTGCATAACTCCATCATGGTCAATGAAGCTACGCCAATTAGCACAGGCTGAGAAGCTGGGCCAAGAGTTTGGCCTACAAGGAGATAAAATGATTACAGTTCATTATTCTGACTGATACCTGTAGGAGTATATGTGTTGCGTCCTATTTCATTGTTCACTGTCACACTTGAAGAAGAATGATCTCTTTCCTTTGCAGGGAAAAGTTCAGGCTTCACACTATCCACAGAAGTGTTTGTGGCATATTTGTCCTCATCTTTGTCCCCTCCAAGATAAACATTATGCAAGAAAGGATCTTCGGTTGCATCTTCATTTTTGGCACCTTCATTGGAGACCACAACTGCTGTAAAAATGGTTGAATCAATTTTGAATTTAATATCTGCAGAACCACTTACACCATTACCGTTACTTTCAGTTCTTGTTACCTAATGCACCTTTTAGGAGTAAAGCCCTATTTATTGCTCTGCCACATCACCGCCATCTCAATCATCCATTTCCAGGACCCTGATAAGGATTGGTAAAAGTGGATGTGCCAACAACTTTTTGATTTTTTGTTGTATCGGTTTCACTATCGTACAGCTGCTCATATTTGTGCTACGCAGAGAGGTTATTTTGCTGAGGCATTGTGGGAAAAGAGGGAAGATTTGAAAATCTACATCATAGTTTTATTCATAGTTGATGATATAGACAAATAAACCAATCATTGAGGCAATATAGAAAGTGTCCTACCCCTTATTAAACATACCACAGAGAAAAGCAGCCAGAAAAGTCCATGAGTACCACCACCATGTCAAAAGTATAAACCACCAACCATTTCACCAGAAAACATGATTGCAAGGGCAAGTTAAATGTGATTGCAGAGTAAAGGGAGAAGGCACTTTACAAAGCCATTTTGTAAATCATTTCCACTGAAAAATAAAAGTCCACTGCACCGGATGCAGTTAGGTACCCACGCAGCAGCAGAAAGAAATAAGCAGGAAAATCACACCAGAGAAATTCAGACAACAAAAGATCCCACCAAACATAACCTTGAGTCAAGAAAGCAGCACACAAACAAATCACACAGTAAAGTGTGTATTTTTGGTTATTTTAGATTTTTTTTCTCCCTTCACTCTCTAAGCCGGCACAATGTTGTCAGCAATCATGACACCATAGAGGAGGCATTTTCCAAACACACAACCTTCACTAAAAAAATAACTGTAATAATACAATAAAAATATATCACACAACTCCATATTTAAAGTATTATCAAATGCACACTGTTTCCACTTGATGCCATCCATATGATGCCGGCCATCTCACAGCCTAGAACAACCTATCAGATGACAGACATTTCATGTATAATTAGCCAAAGAAACTGTTTCTGAGGAAGAGGAACATGTGGATAGATGCAGAAAGTCCTCCTTTTTGTTGATCTTTGAGATTCATTTGGTTACTGCTTCCAAGCTAACAGTAGCGGTGATAGAATAAGGGACTAGGTATACGCTCACAACATAGGACCTTGTGGTTACTTTTCTATTCAGACTGCAACTGGGATTTTGATTCTGAATGATCTTGAGAATTAGCTTTTTGAAATTCATCAATCAAATTTTTCAAAAAGTGTACAAAAGCCACAAATAGGTTCAGTTGTATCTAAGAACACCGAACGTGGAGTTTTTTCAGACTCTCAGGTAGTAACATTTCCCTCTACTCTCCTTTCTGAACACCTGTAAGAATGCTCAGATTCTGAAGTTACTCTTACTGAAAGACATATGCCAAAGGTTGGCATAGCACCATCACTAACACCAAATAGGCCAATTCAAAATACAATTCTAGAGGCCGAAACTCTGCAAATGAAATCTGAGTACTTCCCTCACCCAAATTTAGTAATAAACTTAATTAACATCTTGTAGTATAATGACTTGGATGTGTAAGTAACAGGATCTCTGCTACTACTGGACGAGAGTCCTAAAGTCTTTATTCTGTTGATAGTCAGTCCTTAGTCTGGCAAAAGTCTCTTTCACAAAAAAGTCCACTTTGCAATTATGGACATTAGGGACTAGACCCTCAACTGGTTTAAACCTGCATGACTTCATCATGGTCAATGAAGCTATCCCAAAAGCACAGACTGAGAATCTGGGCCAAGAGTTTGGACTACAAGGAGATAAAATGATTACAGTTCATTATTCTGACTGATACCTGTAGGAGTATATGTGTTGCGTTCTATTTCATTATTCACTGTCTCACTTGAAGAAGAATGATCTCTTTCCTTTGCAGGTAAAAGTTCAGACTTCACACTATCCTCAGTAGTGTTTGTGGGATACTTGTCCTCATCTTTGTCCACTCCAAGATAATCATTATGCAAGAAAGGATCTTGGGTTGCATCTTCATTTTTGGCACCTTCATTGGAGACCACAGCTGCTATAAAAATGGTTGAATCAATTTTGAATTTAATATCTGCAGAACCACTTACACTGTTATTTTTACTTTCAGTTCTTGTCTCTTTAATGCACCTTATAGGAGTAAAGCCCTATTTATTGTTCTACCATATCACCGTCATCTCAATCATCCATTTCCAGGACTCTGATAAGTTGTTGGATGTCGCCAACAACTTTCTGATTTTTCGTTGTACTGGTTTCACTATCGTACAAGTGCTCATATTTGTGCTACGCAGAGAGGTTATTTTGCTGAGGCATTGTGGGAAAAGGGGGAAGATTTGAAAATCTACATCATAGCTTTATTCGTAGTTGATGATACAGACAAATAAACCAATCATTGAGGTAATATAGAAAGTGTCCTACACCTTATTAAACATACCACAGAGAAAAGCAGCCAGAAAAGTTTCATGAGTACCACCACCATATTAAAAGTATAAACCACCAACCATTTCACCAGAAAACACGATTACTAGGGCAAGTTAAATGTGATTGCAGAGTAAAGGGAGAAGGCACTTTACAAAGCCATTTTGTAAATCATTTCCTCTGAAAAATAAAAGTCCGCTGCACCGGATGTAGTTAGGTACCCACACAGCAGCATAAAGAAATAAGCAGGAAAATCACACCAGAGAAATTCAGACAACAAAAGATCCCACCAAACATAACCTTGAGTCAAGAAAGCAGCACACAAACTAATCACACAGTAAAGTGTGTATTTTGGTTATTTTAGATTTTTTTTCTCCCTTCACTCTCTAAGCCGGCACAATTTGCCTCCTTTTTGCTGATCTTTGAGATTCATTTGGTTATTGCTTCCAAACTAATAGCAGTGGTGATAGAATAAGGGACTAGGTATACGCTCACAACATATGACCTGGTGGTTACTTTTCTATTCAGACTGCAGCTGGGATTTTGACACTGAATGATCTTGATAATTAGCTTTTTAAAATTCATCAATCAAATTTTTGAAAAAAATGTACAAAAGCCACAACCCAAATAGGTTCAGTCATATCTAAGAACACAGAATGCAGAGATGTTTCAGACTCTCAAGTAGTAACATTTCCCTCAACTCTCCTTTCTGAACACCTGTAAGAATGCTCAGATTCTGAAAGGTTTCAGAGTAACAGCCGTGTTAGTCTGTATTCGCAAAAAGAAAAGGAGGACTTGTGGCACCTTAGAGACTAACCAATTTATTAGAGCATAAGCTTTCGTGAGCTACAGCTCACTTCCTCAGATGCATATCGTGGAAACTGCAGCAGGCTTTATATATACACAGAGAATATGAAACAATACCTTTTCCCACCCCACTGTCCTGCTGGTAATAGCTTATCTAAAGTGATTTCCAGCACAAATCCAGGTTTTCTCACCCTCCACCCCCCCAGATTCTGAAGTTACTGTTACTGAAAGACATATGCCAAGGGTTGGCATAGCACCATCACTAACATCAACTAGGCCAATTCAAATGTGATTCTAGAGGCCAAAACTCCGCAAATGAAATCTGAGTACTTCCCTCACCCAAATTTAGGAATAAACTTTAAATACCATCGTACAGTATAATGATTTGGATGTGAAAGTAACAGTATCTCTGCTACTACTGGACGAAAGTCGTAGGTCTTTATTCTGTTGATAGTCAGTCCTTACTCTGGCAAAAGTCTCTTTCACAAAAAAGTCCACTTTGCAGTAATGGACATTCGGGACTAGACCAGAGGTGGGAAACTACGGCCCGTGGGCCACATCCAGACCATGGAATCCTCCTTCCCTGCCCCTGAGCTCCTGGCCCAGGAGGCTCACTCCTGGCCTCTCTCCCGCTGTCCCCCTACCCCCACAACCCCCGCGCACTGATCCGCCGGCACAATTTTATGGGTGGCCGGGCAGCGCAGTTGCAGAGCCGTGGTCTGACCCAGTGCTCTGGGCGGCGTGGCTGTAGTACCGCCAGCCACCGATGCTCCCGGTAAAGCAGTAAGGGGGCAGGGAGCATAGGGGATGGATAGAGGGCAGAGGAGTTGGAGAGGGGGTTGGTCAGGGGGCGGGGGTGTGAATAGGGGTTGGGGCGGTCAGAGAGCAGGGAACAGGGGGGTTGGATGGGGACAGGGAGTAGGGGTGGTTGGATGGGGTAGCAGTACCGGGGGGCCATAAGCGGAAAGGGGAGTATTGGATGGGGCAGGAGTCCCGGAGGAGCTGTCAGGGGGCAAGAAGCAGGGGAGGTCAGATAGGAGGTGGGAGCTGGGCCACACCTGAAAATCTGGGGAAACACTGCCTCCCCTAGTCGGCCGTCCATACAATTTTGGAAACCCAATGGGGCCCTCAGGCCAAAAAGTTTTCCCGCCTATAGACTAGACCCTCAACTGGTGTAAACTTGCATAACTCCATCATGGTCAATGAAGCTACGCCAATTAGCACAGGCTGAGAAGCTGGGCCAAGAGTTTGGCCTACAAGGAGATAAAATGATTACAGTTCATTATTCTGACTGATACCTGTAGGAGTATATGTGTTGCGTCCTATTTCATTGTTCACTGTCACACTTGAAGAAGAATGATCTCTTTCCTTTGCAGGGAAAAGTTCAGGCTTCACACTATCCACAGAAGTGTTTGTGGCATATTTGTCCTCATCTTTGTCCCCTCCAAGATAAACATTATGCAAGAAAGGATCTTCGGTTGCATCTTCATTTTTGGCACCTTCATTGGAGACCACAACTGCTGTAAAAATGGTTGAATCAATTTTGAATTTAATATCTGCAGAACCACTTACACCATTACCGTTACTTTCAGTTCTTGTTACCTAATGCACCTTTTAGGAGTAAAGCCCTATTTATTGCTCTGCCACATCACCGCCATCTCAATCATCCATTTCCAGGACCCTGATAAGGATTGGTAAAAGTGGATGTGCCAACAACTTTTTGATTTTTTGTTGTATCGGTTTCACTATCGTACAGCTGCTCATATTTGTGCTACGCAGAGAGGTTATTTTGCTGAGGCATTGTGGGAAAAGAGGGAAGATTTGAAAATCTACATCATAGTTTTATTCATAGTTGATGATATAGACAAATAAACCAATCATTGAGGCAATATAGAAAGTGTCCTACCCCTTATTAAACATACCACAGAGAAAAGCAGCCAGAAAAGTCCATGAGTACCACCACCATGTCAAAAGTATAAACCACCAACCATTTCACCAGAAAACATGATTGCAAGGGCAAGTTAAATGTGATTGCAGAGTAAAGGGAGAAGGCACTTTACAAAGCCATTTTGTAAATCATTTCCACTGAAAAATAAAAGTCCACTGCACCGGATGCAGTTAGGTACCCACGCAGCAGCAGAAAGAAATAAGCAGGAAAATCACACCAGAGAAATTCAGACAACAAAAGATCCCACCAAACATAACCTTGAGTCAAGAAAGCAGCACACAAACAAATCACACAGTAAAGTGTGTATTTTTGGTTATTTTAGATTTTTTTTCTCCCTTCACTCTCTAAGCCGGCACAATGTTGTCAGCAATCATGACACCATAGAGGAGGCATTTTCCAAACACACAACCTTCACTAAAAAAATAACTGTAATAATACAATAAAAATATATCACACAACTCCATATTTAAAGTATTATCAAATGCACACTGTTTCCACTTGATGCCATCCATATGATGCCGGCCATCTCACAGCCTAGAACAACCTATCAGATGACAGACATTTCATGTATAATTAGCCAAAGAAACTGTTTCTGAGGAAGAGGAACATGTGGATAGATGCAGAAAGTCCTCCTTTTTGTTGATCTTTGAGATTCATTTGGTTACTGCTTCCAAGCTAACAGTAGCGGTGATAGAATAAGGGACTAGGTATACGCTCACAACATAGGACCTTGTGGTTACTTTTCTATTCAGACTGCAACTGGGATTTTGATTCTGAATGATCTTGAGAATTAGCTTTTTGAAATTCATCAATCAAATTTTTCAAAAAGTGTACAAAAGCCACAAATAGGTTCAGTTGTATCTAAGAACACCGAACGTGGAGTTTTTTCAGACTCTCAGGTAGTAACATTTCCCTCTACTCTCCTTTCTGAACACCTGTAAGAATGCTCAGATTCTGAAGTTACTCTTACTGAAAGACATATGCCAAAGGTTGGCATAGCACCATCACTAACACCAAATAGGCCAATTCAAAATACAATTCTAGAGGCCGAAACTCTGCAAATGAAATCTGAGTACTTCCCTCACCCAAATTTAGTAATAAACTTAATTAACATCTTGTAGTATAATGACTTGGATGTGTAAGTAACAGGATCTCTGCTACTACTGGACGAGAGTCCTAAAGTCTTTATTCTGTTGATAGTCAGTCCTTAGTCTGGCAAAAGTCTCTTTCACAAAAAAGTCCACTTTGCAATTATGGACATTAGGGACTAGACCCTCAACTGGTTTAAACTTGCATAACTCCATCATGGTCAATGAAGCTATGCCAATTAGCACCAGCTGAGAATCTGGGCCCAGAGTTTGGCCTACAAGGAGATAAAATGATTACAGTTCATTATTCTGACTGATACCTGTAGGAGTAGATGTGTTGAGTCCTATTTCATTATTCACCATCTCACTTGAAGAGGAATGATCTCTTTCCTTTGTAGGGAAAAGTTCAGGCTTCACATTATCCACAGTAGTGTTTGTGGGATACTTGTCCTCATCTTTGTCCCCTCCATGATAAACATTATGCAACAAAGGCTCTTGGGTTGATTCTATACGCTTGGGATCACCATGGGAATCCACATCTGTTTAGGGTATGTTTGAAATAGATTGTGAACTTAAAATTTGCTGAGCTGCCACTCACATTATTCTCAACTCCTGTCCCAGTTATTTCTGCAAGAAGCTGTGTAGTTATATATGTGTAATGTGCAATGGATAGGAGAAAAGAGTAAAAGGTGCCCTCTGGTTTAATCCTAACCAACAAGATCTTCTTTTGTTCAGGAAGTATGATTTGGCTGAGAAGAATATCAATGGTAATGGACAACCCAAATTTGTTTGGATAATTGCAAATATTTTGTTTTCTGAGCCACCAACCACATTTGCTCACCATTTGTTTATATTGATCTTATAACAGACATTTAATAATGGAAATGTACGAGGATTTTTTTCAATAGGGTAGCTGGAGGTTTCCAGGACTGCAGCATGTCAGGAATCCACAGGTGCTAGGACAATGGATGTCTCAAAGGGGATATGTATATTTGCTGAGCCACCACCCACACTCAATTAGCCATTTGCTTTTCTTTCCTATGCATCAGTAATATATTATTAATATACATAGTGTAGAAGAAGAGCATTGAAGATGGATGCATAGTTTTTACTGTAGTATCACTAGTTTTCTCATCCATCCATTTGCATCACACCACTGTTCAGGAGCTGTTTTCTTTCTATGAAGTTTCCCAGTGATATTGGGAAAAACAATAGCAACAGAAGAATAAACTACAGCAGAAACAGTGACAAAACTAATGCAGTTGTTGTAACAACTTGCCCCTCTAACTCAAGTTTGAAGGATAATGCTGCAACAAATAACATGAAGGATTTGGATTTGAATAATGCATCCTTGCCAAGTGCTAATACTGAGCTCAGAGATTAGTGTGAAACGTTCTGTTGTTGAGCCAGAGAGCTATGCAGTCAACAAAAAGTCCGTAAGTAACATTCCACCACCAACTTTAGCCAAAAGAGTTAAAATCTACCAATAGCTCAATACCAAAATTAGGAGGAATCTGAGCACAAGATAAGGACAGAGACCTCTGGCATTAATGCAGTTTATAAATGGTCAATGCAAGGTGATCAGAGACTAAATACAGTTCTTAGTTGCAATGGGACACAATTTTTCAACCATCACTGAAATCACAGAAGGCAGAAGGCGTAGTAAGGATATAATAAATAGTCAGCACAGAGAGAGATGAAGCAAAAAATAAATAAATAAATAACACCAGAAACTCCCAAAACTCAGGCCAATGAAGACAACAAAAATCCCAAAGCAAACTGAGTTTTTCATTAGGCATTCTTTATTGAATTCCTAATGAAATCCCCTGCTGAAAAAAGAACCCACTGAAAGTCTCTCCACACACCTAAACCAAGTTCAGAAACACAAATATTGATAAGATCTTTAAAATAAACAACAAAACTCTTTACTGATAACCATAACTGAGCTTTTTATTTTCAACACCTATACTTTCCTGTCTTCTCCCAGTAAAATATAAGCTTCATCTCCTAGTTCATGGCATAAAGTACGGACAGTACAGGAGAACTAATTATGTGATAGATGATCATTACACTGTTTTAAATATTGCACAGTAGATAACTGAATACACAGATTTACAGCAGGGATGTTTCATCCCTTTATTCCATAAACACTGATAGACTATAGCTGCATTTCTGGTGGCACCTGACAGATTTCTGAGCTGTCTGGTCTATGTGACATATTAGCTTACTTGTGCAAATGGCACCAGATGCCACTCTTTACTGAGGTATGTCATTTTGCTTTAAATATAGTAAGTTAGATAAAACTATTAGAATTCATTACCCTTATTGGTAACTGGAGGGTGCTGTTCCGTGTCATCATTTGTGTCCCATCCAGAGTGTAATGGATCTTGCAGTGAATCTTCATCATCTGTTTCATTTTCTTGTGAATCCTCATCTGTTGCAATGATGTTAAACCACCTGTAAACTTTTCATTTGCTGACCCACCACCATCATCACTCAAATAATTCTCATCTTTATTCTTTCTTGCCTTTATAATAGGCTGTGCTTTTTTAGAGATTTATTTAGCAAAGAAAGAATGTGATAGAGGTGCATTCTTTGTAGAAGAAAATCTGTTGCTGTTTGTGATGATGATGATTATTATTGTTTATCTTATTTATAGCATTTATGATTAAGCACCCCAAAATGTGCCAAAAACTCATAAAGCAATTAGAGACATGCTCCCTTCCCTGAAGAACCCACAATGTAATTCTGACATGACACAATAAGTGAAAGTCATCTCACCCTCAGCCAGCTCTGGGTTTTCAGGTCATTATGACATCTGTTGACATCATGATTCTATTTAGCAGGCATGAGATTTCTGTAATTTTTTCCATCTATAACGGACCAAGGGGCCATTAAGGCAAAAAATATTGTGTGCTGCTAACAATGGGGGTCAAAATAAAAAGGAGCATAGAATCAGGGTTAACTGAACACATAAACCTTGCAGAGTTTCTGGGAGTGAACAAGTGATGTGCCAAAGAGAGATTTCTAAATCAAGAGCACGGGAATAGCAGTGGGTATGTGCCTCATCAGGAAGGGTCTACTCAGGTGTTCTCATTGGGGAGTGTCACTTCACTTTTTCCCAGTGTGGACTTGTGCATTCCAGACACAGTCCTGCTCTAAGAGAGTAGACTCTGAAGGAAAATATATTATTCTCCCTTATGGAGCATTAAGAAGGCTGTTTAACAGCCACCAGACATCAATAGGTCATTATTTGAATTGTAAAGTGGCTTATTACTTAATTTATTGGATGATCTTAATCAAACACTAGTAGTTAAAAAGACATATGATTTACCCTTAGTTGCTGTGGTTGGATGCTGCTCCTTGTGATCTGTATTGGACCACCACCAAATGTCAGGGGACGGATTCCCCTCATGTTGGCTGGAGGTTTCCTCATGTGCACCATGATCCGGGTTCACAGCTGTTAGGACAATGGTTCAATCATTTGTGATTTTTTTACTGGCTCAGCCACTAACCTAAATATATTCAGCTTCTGTTCTTCTCTTTTCTATATCCAATATATCTCTTTTACAAATATACAGATTGCAAGGAAACTGGAGCAGAGTCAAGTGGGAACTCTGGTTTGTTGACAGGTTAATCGATTTTCTAATCCACTTCTTCCACATCATCCTGGTATTGGAAGGTAGGTTCTTGCTACAGAATACCACAGTCTTCATGGCAAAGCAGCAGCAGTAACTGAACAGGCAGAAGCAACAACTTGCACTTTTAATTAAGGTTTGACTGTAGCCAGTGAACTTACAGAATTTTCTTACACTGATCCATCTAACTGTAGGTGGGGACATTAATTTAATTTTGTAATTGTATCCTTTTTTTGCTATATTAGAGAATTAGGTAGTTAGCCAATTCAGGAACATAGAGAGGGAAAATGTAATTTGATCTCATTCCAGTGCTTAGTAAAATACTTTGTAAGTATGGCACATCCCACGTTTCCTGTTAAAGGTGCAGTTATTGAACCACAAAGAGATAATGCTCAAAAAATCCAACTAGTAACAGCACCAAAACCATACCACAAAGCTGAAAGCTTTGAAACACCTTCACCTGAAAGTAGAATCATGCCAATAATAACATGAATGTGTGTGCAGAATTGGCATCAATTCATGTGTAAAGACTAGTACAAGAAAACAAAATAGTCTGTCCAGAAAAAGACATCATGACCTAAATTTTCAAAAGTGTCTAGTGAGTTTGGGTATCAATTTACAGGGGTCTGATCTGCATGGGCAAGTGCTCAGCACTTTCTAAAAATCAGGTTGCTTTAAGGTATCTGAAATCGGGCACCGAAAAATGGAGAAACCTCCCATCACCAGTCACTTTTGAAATTTAAGGCCAAAATGCTCAATTCCAATAGCCCAGATTACTTACATGCCTGTGAAATCACCACAGAACACCAAAGAAGTCCACACAAATTGCATGGGTAAGAGCAGAGTTGGCCAAGCATGTGGAATGTACACTAAACATGGGAACAGAGAGATATGAAGCAAAAGGAAATTCCAGACCTTAAGGAAAGAAAAATCCCAAAGGAAACTGAGTTTGTGTTAGTTTAGAATTTTTCCCTTCATGGGACAGAAGTTCACCATACTAAACTTCAAGAGGGTGACTACTCCCATTGAATTCCATGGGACTTAAGCACATATTAAAAGTTAAGCATGTGCATATAAATGCTTTGCTGATTTGTGGTCTAAATTCGTGATATTATTTCATTATCCTTACTGCTACTTGGAGGGTGCTGTTCCTTGTCATCACTGTTGTCCCCTCCGAGGGAAATTACTGGTATTAACGGATCCTGTGTTGAGTCTTCACCATCTGCACCATCATCATGTGAGCTGAGATCTGTTATAATGATGTTAAATGTACTATGAAGTTTCCATTTGCTGAGCAACCATCCACATCATTTTCAAATTTATTTTTTCCTGTCTTTACTAATGTCAGCTCTTTCATCTTAAAGAAATGTAGCAAAGGGGACAGGGTTTTCTTTCTCATGCACAAAACATCCATTTTTCAATCTGGCAAACTGCTCAGTAACATCAGACTTTCCCTTAGCAGCTACAATGTTCTGAATGTAGATTATTACCCCCTACAATTGGCCAAACAGCCACAACAGCAGAAGGAAATGTGTTCTACAAGAAATGGGATTATGGGAGTAAAAACTAATCAAGAGCATTTAAATGCTCCCCTAAAATCAGGGATAATTGATGACATAAAACCAACACAACCAGTTGTTTCTGGAGCTATGAACAAATATTCCAAGATGTCAATAAAAGTTAAAGGGATGTATATAGTCTTGTTTTTAGGAAGGCCTAATTCTCTTGGGTTACAGTGGAGGTGATAGGACAAAAGAGTTTTATCTTGAATAACAAAGGGTCGCAGAAAAGTACAGTTTCAAGTTCATTTAGTTTAGTATAAATGCTCTCTTCTTTCCAAATCATCTTCACGGTGAAAGTCGACATATAAAAACAGATTAAATCCTTTACTGCAATGTACATTTTAAAAAAGACTATTTCTGTTTCTTTGTTCATGCAATGAACAAAATATTTATCCTGTCAGCTAGAAATAAGCTAAAAAAAATCATCACAGGCATGTCACAAACAATGAAAAGAAGAGAACTTCTGAAGTCCAAATATCACTTTAATTTATACAGAATTTCTTCTTTTTAAGATATGACTACTTCATAGCCAAGACCAAGTCTTCCAGGGTCATCTGGGTAATATTACAGGTTATAGGCAAGGGTGGGGTGTATATTTTCCCATTCAAAATACAATTTAAGATTAAAGATGGAACTCATATGGCATCAGAAATACAAATTCATGGTGACTGGATATTTTTGTGGAGCTGGTATTTCTGTGCTGCTATTTATTCAGACTGTAGACAAAGTACATGATTTAATATTTAAAATCTTTACCCCCTGTTGCCTGAGTAGGCTGCTGTTCCTTGTGGTCAGGATGGGACCACCACCACCACGAGTCAGCAAATTGATTCCAGTGAGGTTGGGTAGAGGTTTCCTCATAAATGGGCTTCACAGCTGCTAAGACTATGGTTAAATCACTGGTGATCTTTTTTATGTGCTGAGCCACCTTTTCCTTGCAAAGTTAAAATCCATCAACACTTTCACCCATAAATATGCTCATGCCAATAAGCTGAATATGAGTGCACGTTAAAGACATAAAACTCTGGTATCAGTGCGTTTGCTAACTGATTAGTTGCAAGAAAAAACAATAGTCCCAGTCCCAACAATATACACAGTGCTCAGCTACAGTGGCCCAGATCAATTACATGTCCTTGCAAACACCACAGAAGTCCATGTAGTCTGCATTGGGCTGCATAAGTGTGACTAAAAGCACAGTTGGAACCAGCACCCAAACACCGGCACAAGAACAGATGAAGCAACAGAGACAAAAACAAAAAAACCCAACCAACCAACCAAGCAAACAAAAAACCATCCAGATAAGAGAAAGGGAAAAAATGTCCCACAAGAAAACTGAGTGTTAATTTAGCTTTTTTGTCCATGGAGATCCTGATTAAGTTGATGTTACCAAAGACCAGGCCTATAGCAAGAGCCACGTTGCACACAAACAAGCACCAGCAAAATCCACTTCAGAAACAAACGCTTTTTAGTAAAAGTTATTGAACTTTTCCTCTGGCTGATGCAATGCATAAAATGTTGTCCTCCAATAGCAAGACATAAACTATTATTATTCCATACAGATCTCATGAACATTTTAAAAAGGAAATACGTTTTCAAACAGAGCATCATGTAAATTACTGGAACTCACTCCTCTCCCATTTGATCTATAATGCCAGTCAAGTATGCACATCTGTAGAAATCATATAATTCTACAGTAACTGTGCAGACTTCAGGACCTTTTCAGAATATTTGTACTTCTCTGGACACAGTATTATTTTTATGAAATCCATATGTAGAATGCAGATGTTCCATCTTGTTCCCAATTCCGAGCAACGATGGCTACTATTCATTCTACAGATAGTCATTTGTCCTGAATATGCAGCACTAGAAATTCTTTTCAGGTGGATTCCTTCCAAAGGACAACTTTCCAGAGTTGGATTCTACTGAAAACATTACCACTCTTTCTTCAATATAGCTATAAAGAATAGGGCACATAGAGCAAAACAGATATATATTTCAGTTTCCTTACTAGTACTTGTAGGATACTCGTTCTTGACATCATTTATGTCCCATCCAGGAAGTACCATTGGTTTTAAAGTCTCTTCAGTTGAATCTTCATCATCTGCACCACCGTCATGTGAGTTCACATCTGTTGTGATGATGTTAAATGTACTGTGAACTTTTCATCTGCCAAACTACTACCCATTATCAGTTTCATTTGTATTTCTCCTGCCATTTACAATGGTCTCATTTTTAATGGTACATGTCTAATAAGAGGAGAAGAAAAGTTGGGGACCTTTCTTTTTATGCACAGAAATAGCTTCTGCACACATAACTTTTTTATAAAACATCCATTAACATCACAGTTTTGTTCACCAGGCATAAAATCACTACAAACTCCTCCACCAATAAACCACAATAAGAGAAAGCATCCTGCTAACAGTGGAAGTCAACGTAGGTAGAAGCCTATCACTCTAAGAGATGGCTGATGTCATTCAACCATAAAAGTTTCTCTATCAGTATACACTCTCGGGTGTCACTGAGAGCCCTACTTGTTCTGCATGTGGCCCTTTGTTAACAAAGCCTAATAGATCTTGGCTTATGCTAAAAACTAGTTGTGATTGATCAAGGATTTTTTCTTCGTAAAACCCATATATTCTTCCTTGAATTTAATCCTGCTCTGACTTTGATGTAACAAGTATAGGATTATGGTGACTTCAGTGTAGGATCAAGCCAATGGAGAATCCAGGCTTAGAGGAAGAATACCGTCATTTAAAAAATTAACTTAGGAAACCAAGGAAAATAATGGCCAAGTACATTTAATATATATATTCTCTATTTCAATGTGACAGTTCCAATTAAGAAATCTTAAGAAATCCCTTTCACATAATTTGTAGTTGTAAACATAATCATATTTGTTATTCTATTCCTGTGATGCTACCAACAAAATATATTCTTTCTCAGTAAGAAACAAGGGTTTATGTTGCTACAGATATGCCACATATGCATTTAAAATAAGTTACGTTCTAAAGCCAAGATATTTATTATTATGCACATTTTAAATGTTTTTATCACTCCAGCAGCTAGCTATCTAGTATGCACATTGTCACTTGTGTTTTTCCAATAAACTTTGCCCTTTGCACATGCTATATAAAAGTGCACTAGATTAGGACCTCAAGACGCAACAGATTAGTTCCAGTGAATACATAGTGAATATAAAAGAATGAGTTATTCTTATTGGAAACAGAAACAGGAAAAACACATAAGAAGCCAACACAGTATCAGAAAGGCTGTTTGGCTGCCACTTCATATATACTTCCATGCTGCCTTCTACTCAGCTTTATCAACAGACTTTAAGCAAAGCTGCTTAGGTGAAATTATATAAATTCTTTGCCGTTACTGGCAGTTGTCAGGTGCTGTTCCTTGGAACTTACAGAATGCCACCATGGGGAAAAAAAAGGTTTTGCGTGGGTGGTGGTTTCATGATGTGTGTAATGGTGGCGATCCACAGCTGTTAGGACAATAGTGAAATCAATGTAGAGCACTTCACTGATGAGTCTTAACTTACATGATTCCCATTCGTTGTTGTTCTCTACACCTGGGCTTTGTTTTTTACTCGTGTATATAGTGGAGAAAGAAGAGGTAAATAGAGATGACCCTCTGCTTTGTTCAGCTGTATCACTGGTTTTCCCATCCATCCACTTCTGGTATCAGGAAATGTGAATTTTCTGGAATTTCTTCCAGTAATACAGAGCAAAGTAGCAAGAACAAAGGAAGTTACAGAAGCAGCAGTGGCAGACCACATAGCAGCAACCTTTCTGTTATTTGATTGTTCCTCTAACTCATCTTTTGTTAATGACACTGAAACTGTATTGCTTTCAAAAACTAAATTCACTTATTGTTTTGTAATTACAACTAACCAATTCTAACAAGCAGACAGAAGAGTGTTTATTCTGCAATGCAAAAAAATTCAAAAGATTCAAAAAACCATATTTTTTCCAGCTAGTTTGTCACCTAATGAAATGAAAACCTTCCAAGGATAGCAGAAACACTGCACCATCACTACTGGATGACAGAGATATGCTTATCAGGAAGAAGTACAAAAGTACTACCAATATATCAGCCTTACATATAGAAGCTAAAAATTTGTGCACACTTCCACCAAAAAACAAAGGGTTTAATCCTGCTCCCTTTGAAATCAATAGAAATCAATACAAGTTCAGCCACTGAATTAAATGGTAAGAGGAATTGGCCAATAAATATGACAATATTGAAATGAATATGAGTACAAGATAAAGGTTGGAGCATCTGGCATCAATGCATGTTGTAAAAGATTAGTGCAAGGAAACCCAGAGAATATACAGTATGTGCGAAGAGTGCTGTACGCAAACCCATCAGCTCAAAGATAGATGAAGACACAAAGATTCCCACCACAAAACAGCAAGAAACCAAGAAAAAAAACCCAAAGTTACACTTTAAAGCCAAATACTGCAGTCTTTATGTAAGCGAGATGCCCCTGACTTTGGTAAGGACTGCAAGATCTGGCCTTTAGTTCTTTTAGATAATTTTCTCCCTTCAAGTTATGTTGTCAAAGACCAGACTGCAAAATTGGACACCCACATCTCCATACACATAACTCTATGCCAGTAAAATCAAACTCAGTATTTTAAAAACAATTTTAAAAAAAGTTTGAACAGCATCTGACTTTAAACATTACAGATTTTTTTATGCATTCCATCCCACTCATAACATGAAGCAGTGGACTCATGGCATTCCCACCTCTGCTATGTAAACCTGACCTATATCATGTGACTGAGGCCAGCAAATAAAACCAGTCTCTTACGAAGATACTTGTGTGCTAGACACTTATTACACCCTTCATATGCTATTGCCCCTCTCACAGCTAGAAATGAGTTAAACACAGTGTCACGGACTTTCTCAGCAACACTCAGCAAAAGACATAGCTTCTGAAGCAGGGCGTGTCACTGATTTCAGTCGAGAGACGCACCTTCCTCATACACCATTTAATTACAGTTGAGATTTATACCACTAAGCTAAAAATATGGCACTAATAAAGATCAACTGTTAAGATAAATACCTCCGGCATCTGTGGAGATGTGGCAAATTTAACTCTCTTCTACAGAATTACTCTCTCAAAAATGGTGACAATGTTTTACACAAAAAATCATTTTATAGTTCCATCTTTAAAATGTTACAAATGGTGCATGTCGGAGATGGACGAAACAAGTTCAGAAAAGCTATGGAACTCTGAACACAGGGCTTTTAAAATGTCAACCCAGGTAAAAAGCAGAGAAGTTTACTCCCTGCTTGCCAATATAAATAACCCTAATTGTCACTGTGTTGCCATTGATACTTCTGGACTAAGCACAGCACAAAGTCATCTCTCTAGGAATGACACTTCTGCACCAGAAGTACTTTGCAAGAGGCCTTTGACATCTTGTCAAGGGTGGGGACTTATAAAATCAGTCAATTTTTGCCCAAGTAAGGTCTGAGAAAAAATAGACTAAGATCCTTCGGATTTAGTCCTATGCTTATTATAGACAAATGTGGTGCTTAGTGCTATTTTTATGAGTTTAAAGCTGATTTGGTCCATAAGAGTTATATAAAATCAATTAACCAAGTGGATTATAATTCAATATCCTTACAGGTGCTTGTGGGATGTCCTTCCTTCGCCTCATTGTTGTCTCCTTCAGGAAGAGAGCCACGGTTTAGGGGACTTTGCCTAGAATCTTCACCACGTGTAATATTCTTCTGTGAGTCCTCATCTGCTGTGATGATGTTAAACCTGATATGAACTTTTGGATAATGAGCCAGCACGCAGACAATTATATCTTCATCTCTTCTTGTTTTTACAACAGATTTTACGCTTTTACTGGAAGAAATTGTGATTTGCTGGAAATTATCCCTGAATAATGGTGAAGCATTCACAGTAACAGAAATTACTGTATTCTACTAGCAAAGAAAGTCAAAATAATGCCTCCTTCTCTGAAATAAAGATGAATTTGTGGCATAATTATGATTTTTATGTCAAGAGATAGTCATGACAGTTGTCATATGTACAGGATTATGAAGATTTAATTGTAGGATCAAGAAGGAGGAGAGAATAGCTTGGAAGGGACAAATACATGACTAAAATATCTTCAATGACAGAGAATTAAAAAAAAAAACCCCACTGTGCAGACCAAGTACAAATTTTCCTCTCTTTTTGTCTGTATGATTCAGCAGGATAAATATAATAAATACCTTACTATAACTTACAATTTTTTAAAATGACTAAATCTGTTCACTTATTCAAGTCATCCACTAACAAAATATTTCTTCACTCATCCAGAAACAAACTAATAAAGAAAATTGCTTATGGTACCGAGATACCACTTTTGTCTATGAGTCATCCCCTTTTGAGTAATCCCTTTAATGATGAATTTACCATATTAATTCGAATGGGTGATAGCATAAAATTATAGATAAAGTTTGCGTTGCTTGTACTCGGCTAAATCCTGAGAGACGCTGAGGACCTACATTAAGGAGTTACAAGTGTTCAGCATCCTCTCAGGATCTGGCCATAGAATATAGAATCACAGAATCATAAAAATATAGGGTTGGAAGGGACCTCAAGAGGTCATCTAGTCCAGTGCTTCTCAAGCTATCTGATGTGGTGGACCGGCAATTTTTTTTTCCAATGTGCACGCAGACCGGCAGCCGATGGCTTGTGGACAGGCACCGATCCGTGGACCACCACTTTGAGTAGCACTGATCTAGTCCATCCCTATGTGCTTAGGCAAGACTAAGTACATCTAGCCCATCCCTGACAGGTGTTTGTCTAGGCTGTTCTTAAAAACTTCCAACAAGAGGGGATTCCATATAGAGTTAGTAATAAATAAAAAACACAAATAGGATGAGAAAAGCTGATTAATTGCCATTTGCCATCAAGGAGTTTGCCGTTTGGAGTTCCTCTTTTGCTCAGGTTTCTCAACAGGCAGTAGATGGAGCACATAAGATAACATTATTATAATGGATTACCCTGGCCAGCAGTGGAGGTGTAGAGATGCTCTCCCTTGTGATCTGCAGAGTGCTGCCGTGAAGGAATAAATCCAGGCATCTGTTGGCCTTGAGTAGAGTTTCCATTATGAGAGTCCTCGTATGCTGCGATGTTGGATGAATCAATCATTGAACATCTTATTTACTGACCCACCACCTCCAATAGTTTTTTCACCTTTTGATCTTCTTATACATCTTTGTCTTTTCCCTTTCTATATTGTAGAGAAAGAGGATGACAGCCAGAAGCACCTTCTGTTCTGTTCATTTTTTTTCTCATCAATTCAGTCACATCATCCTGAGATCAGGAGGAGTGAGATTGATGGAGCACAACCCAGCACTAATGGGCAAAGCAGCTGCAGCAACAGAAAAGGAAGTCGATGCAGCAAAAGGACTAGCAGTAATAATGGAAGATCAAGTAGCAAGAGTAACATGCCATATCTATGAGAGCAGGATGAAGACATGAGCTAGGGTACAATGGACTACCAGTGCAAGGAAAACAAAAGTCCCTGCCCAGAGAATATATACCATGCTGAACTAGAGTATAGGCAATGGGCATAAAGCCATCTGCTAGAACTGAAGTTTAGCCAGAGAAAATATCACCACAAACACCAATAAATTCAAGAAAACAAAAATATCGGAAATACCCTAATGTATTTAAAATATATTTTCCATCTTCTAATCCTAAACATTTGTGTTGCCAGAGATCTGTACACAGAGCGAGAGTTTACAGTTTCCACAAAACCCTACCTCAGCAAAAGCCACATTGTTAATGTATTAACATAACAATAAAGAAAAATCACGTTTGCCTTACCTGATATGTTACTGAGTTTTTGCTCCAAGAGTATATTGCTCCTCTCAGAGCAGAAAATCTAATATGGTATCATAGTCTGTTCATGGATATTGAGTCAAAATGTGCTTGATTTCAGATCTGACCTCCAGTAAAGTCTGGGGAAGTTTGGAACACAGCTTCTGGGTAAGCTGATGATACAGATAAAAGTCAGCCATGAAGCTCAGATTTAAAACCCACTCTGAAATCAAATTTCACCAAACAGAGGTGTTCAGATTTGAGGGTTTGGATGGTTCCCACCTCTCTTAACTACATTAGTCATGAAATCAAGTGGTCATAAACTCAGAGATAAAGGAAATGCCTGCTGTGTCTGTAGAAATCTAGTGAACACCCTGTCTCCCACTTCAGGTCACACTAAGGAACCACAATGAGGTTTTATGAGAAATATTTTTGAGAGTTTCTTTAAAATGTCGTTAATGGTGCACCAGTAAAGCTAGATGCCGCAAGTTCTGAAAACTTTTGGAACTCTGAATACAGGGTTTTTCCAAAATGAAAACCCTACAGTAGAGCAGAGAAATCTCTTCCCTGTTCCCTATTCCGAGCAACCATATAGGTCATCATGCTGCTTAATCCATTTCTGGAATCAATGGCAAACATAATCACCTGATCCAGAATGACAAACCATCAGTTGAAAGGCTGACCAGCTGGCATACGTCATCCTTCCAAGGATAGTGTCGTAATTCCAGTGTGGCTCTTTACTTAGCTATATCTATAGACTTAAAATAAAACTCATTATATAGAAGGATTATCCATTATTATCCTTACTACTATGAGGCGGTTGCTGTTCCTTATCATCTAGTTCTCCCCTGCAGGAAAAAATCCAGGTTTTAATAAATCGTGCACTGAGTCTTCACCAGCTGCACCATCTTTGTGTGAGTCTATATCTGTCACAGTGAAGTTAAATACACTAAGAACTTTTTATTTATTGAGCCACCAAAGGTTTAATTCTTATCTATTGTTTTTACAGTAAGCCTAGCTGTCCTGCTGGGACTTATTTAATTTAGGTGTGAGAAAGTGGGACTAACAGAGTATGGAGGGACAAAAATGATGAAGAATGTATTCAGTGGGACATTACATGTGCTCAGCACCTCTCAGGATCTCACCTATTGGAAACAGAATTTGGGAATAAATGGACAATTCAGATAACATGAGAAAAGGTGATTAGCTGCCAGATCCTATCAGTGGAGAGTTTATTCTTATGTGCTGCTGTTTATCAGTGTTAGCAAGTTACTCTGTATGAAGGACATTAGTTATAATTGTTGTAAGGTTTTACCCTTGCTGGCAGAGGTGGGACGCTCTTCCTTGTGATCTGCAGAGTGCCATGTCCAAGGAATAAATCCAAGAATCCAATGATCTTGAGTTGAGTTTTCACGATTTGCCCCATCGTGTGAATCTTCATCTGCTGTGATGATGGGTTAATGAATTATTTGCTATGAGACCACCCCATTATTATTTTCAACTTTTGCTCTTTTGACACTCAGAGCTTCTCTACATGGGGGAGACTTGGGAAAATTGAGACAAATTGATTAAAGGTGTGAATTTAAGGTGAATTAAGTACATTGCATTAAACTGCTGTGCAGACACTCATTCAGAATTAAATAAATTAAACTAAACCAAATTAAGGCCACATTAATTCTGAATGGGAGTATCCACACAGGGGTTTAATGCAATTTAACTAATCCATTTTCAATTCACTCCTTTAGTTAACTTGGGTTAACCTTCCTGATTGTCCCCCTACGGTCAAACCCACAGTCTTTGTCCTTCTTTGGTGAATATTGTGAAGAAAGAGGAGGATAGTAGAGAAGACCATCAGTTTTGTTTACCATTACCACTGTTCTTTTCTCATTCATCCAGACACATCGTCTTGGGATGAGAAGATGTAAATTTGATGGAGAGCATCCCAGTGATAATAAGCAAAGCAGCAGTAGTAACAGAAGAGGAAGTAGATTCAGCAATAGACCAACCAGCAGCATAAACTTGTCATTTCCATCACTTGTAAAGAGTCACTTGGGAGCGCAGGAGGGTAATTGTTTATTCTACATATCACAAGGGGCAAATTAGTGAAGTGCATATATTGTTATTGTGGAGTTCCCTATCCATGTGTCTTTAAGCTTTCTAGCCATGTGTGTCTTTCTTATGCACTTGCAAAGGAACATGTGCTATCCAGGCTACAAGTTCCATAATCCCTATCTCAAAGATGTGTGCTGGAAATAAAAGTCTCTGTGTGAGCTTCTAAAGGGAAAATACTCTGAGCACTGTGACTGACTTGCTTATGGTTCCAAATCATAGTTAAGGAATGACATTGAATCTGCAGAGATTGCATGATCTGGTTGCAATGTAATGGTATGTGACCACTAGTTTACTCACTTGTGACATTCTCTCTCTACATCACATAATTATCTGGGAAAAGATCATTCAGAACAATTTGGAATTGGGGTCAACTTCTTTATCTAGTTTATGATGCAGCAAAATAAAATATCTCATCTGATGTAAAAAAGACAGAACCCTGCTCTACATTAAAGGAACCATTGTTGTTACTTCTTGTTTTCATTCTCCATTTGTTGTTTCTTCTTGTTCTTTCCTTCTTTTTGAACTGCAGACATGTTCTAAAACAAAGTCACAAGAAGCACCACCACAGCTTTTCAACTGAAGTTTTGATTTTATGTATTGGCCTATAATAATGTCAGTAGTGCACTGAACGTTAAAAGGACATGAGCCTTTGGTATTAATTTATTATATAAACAATAAGTGTAAGGAGAACAAAAGCCCCTGGCCAGAGGATGATTTAGAGGTTGACTAGGATATTGGCAATGGGCATAAAGTCAATTGCCAAAAGAGAGATGAAGCAGGGGAATTCCCACCAGAAACACCCAGCTGTTATGCAAACAAACTGCCAAAGCAAAGTAAGATTTTAGGGTCAAATCCTGCGTTCATTTCCTCAGGGAAAAATATATCAGCGGACTTGTTAATAACTGAGAAAGGAGAGCGGAATTTGGTCTCTAGTAATATTAGATGTTTGTCTCCTATCATGTCCTGATTAAGTCTTATGATGCCAATGACAGAGAGAAAAACTTTCTGCACATGCACACCCCTAATCCAGCAAAATCAACTTTAATAATGCAATCAACATTAAAAAACCCCCCACAATTCTTATTTTATAAGTTATTGGCCTTCCTTTCATGTGATGCTACCCACACGGACACTTAGCAACCGATAGTCTCTTAAGTAAGAGATCACATTAATTCATATAGAAATGCTTATCTTTTCAGATGCTCTTCATTATCAGTGCGAAGGATTATCACCCAAATAGCCATGAGTTACAGGCTGGAGTGGCAATGTTTAGCTACAGATCCCTACTTCCTCAAATTGCAGGGTTGTTGAGGTATGCAGCGTTTGGTTCATCCCAGTACTGAGAGAGGGGAAAACCAGGGCATTCATATTTGGATATGTTCTTGGAGTCATGTGTCACCAATGTACAGGGAGTTGCGATCTGGCGTTTGTCCTGAGGCCCATTTCTACTAATTACTAACTCTATTCAGAAAAGGAGTACTTGTGGCACCTTAGAGACTAACCCATTTATTTGAGCATAAGCTTTCATGAGCTACAGCTCACTTCATCGAATGCAATGTTGTAGCTCATGAAAGCTTATGCTCAAATAAATTGGTTAGTCTCTTAGGTGCCACAAGTACTCCTTTTCTTTTTGCAAATACAGACTAACACGGCTGTTACTCTGAAACCTAACTCTATTCATCGGACTTCTGTTTATCATGGTTTAATTATTTTCTTTTTGGGGCCCTTTTTAGAAAATGTTTGAGTTTCATGTAGATGTCCAAAAATTAGGATGTTTTGGGGCTCTTTCTTTGTATATACTGTAATGAGTAATCTCTTTGTAAGCTTTTCCCTAGTGCGCTTTAATGTGGTACTATTTCAAACAGCACTATGTTAAAGCACCTAGGGAACCTTTACTGAGCACCAGTAGGGTCTACATGGACCAATTAATGCGCAACACTTCGTGCACTTTAGAAATCAGACCCCTGTAGGATGCATTACAGCTCCGTCTAGATAAGCCCTGAGATTCAAGTTACCATTTCTGGTGTTTTTCCCATGTTCATTGGATAAACACCTATTGATTGATTGCATTGGGCATGTTTTATCAGCATTTATCAGTGAAATCCTAAAATCATAAGCCCTAATTATTCATTAAATCTGGTGTCCATAACGTCAGACAATAAGAAAATATAAGAAAATATATAAAGCTCTGTAGAGATCTATTGAACACCCCATCTCCCATTTCAAGTTCAGGTGAGGAACACATAATTTCACAGAGGAGATAATTACTTGATATATTTCTTTTAAATGATGTAAATGGTGCACTATAGTAGGGGACCCAGCAAATTCAGGAAAATTACAGAACTCTGAATATAATGCTTTTTAAAACCTGAAAACCAGGTGTAGAGCAGGGATGTTCATTCCCTGTTCCCATTCGTGAGCGATCATAGGGGTCAATATGTTGCTAATGCCATTCCTGAAATTAGTGCCACACAAAGTCATGGTCTTGCAATGGCACAGCATCACCAGACATGCCATCATCCATCACATGTCATCTTTCCAAATATGGTAAATTTTGTGAATGGCATCCCAATGCTACTCTTCACTAAGCTATATCTATAGGGCTTAAATGAAGTATAGGAGATAAATGGGCAATTAATCACTATCCTCAATAATAATCATCGTTCTCATTGTTGTCCCACTCAGGAAAGAGCCTAGGTTTTAGTAGCTCTTGTACTGAGTGTTCAGCAGCAGCATCATTGTCATATGAGTCTCATCTGTTGTAATATGCTAATTTCCTTTGAACTTTTCCTCTGAGTTAGTACCAACACAAAGCATAATTCTCACCTTTACTCTTTGTTTTAACAACAGACCTCAATGATTTATTTAGCTTAGCAATTAGTCGATATATAGGGGTTTCTTTTATATACAAGAGAGCCTACCATCATACAAGCACTTGATAAGCTGCTTTTATTCGGTGACATGATTTTGTGGGAAATATTGTGAACAAAGAAAAAGGAAGAAGCTACAAGAGCACAAAATGGTCTACTTAAAGTGGAAGCAAAAAATCAGTAGCAGCAATCAATGGATTCTCTAACTCGGAGATCAGTGAAGGCACTGAACCTGCAGAGCCGGGCTATCCTGATACCCTGGCGCATCCACAGGGAGAGTATGACTTCCCTAAAGGATCCAGCAAAAGGCCTAGTTGGGCTTGGAGAGAGAAAATGATGGGAGAATGTCTTCAGTAGAGTGCTGTGGATGCTTTGTTCCTTTCAGAATCTGGTCAATGGGAAATAAAACCTGGGAATAGATGGTAAACTCAGTGAGCAAGAGAAAAGCTGGTTGTCTGCCAGGTTCCTTTCCACCGGTTACTTAACAGATCTTACAGAAGTACATTAGATAAAAGGATTATAATGTATTACCCTTGATAGCAGTGGTGGGATGCTCTTCTTTGTGATCTGTCGAGTGCCACTGCAAAGGAATAAATCCAGGAATTTCTTGACCTTGAGTAGAGTTTTCATGATGTGCCCCACGTAGGGAGTCCTCATCTGCTGTGATGATGGCTGGATGAATTATCGACATTTTATTTAATGAGCCACTATTCACAATATGTTCACCTCTTTGTTCCTCTTACACCAGGTCGTTTTCTTTCTCTAGTGCAAAGGGCAAAGAAAGGGGACAGCAGACAGAGCCCTCTGCTCTATTCAACACTATCACTGTTTTTTCCCTCATCCATTCATTCACGACATCCTGAGGTTAGGGTTGTGAAACTGATGGAGGACATCCCAGTGATAATGTGCAATGCAGCTGCAGCAACAGACGAGGAAATAGCAGCAATAATGGCAGGCCATTTCAAATGCATTGTAAAGATCCACTTGGAAGAGCTAGAGTGTGACTTGTTACCCATATATAACTGTATGGGTTTGAGCCTTCAGATTAGCTAAACTGATGCAGTATTGTTGGCTAGCCCTGCGATGTTCTCGGTCTCTCTTTCTCGTGTATCTATACAGCTACTGTGATATCTAGGCTACGATTTTCCCATCCTACCTAAGAACTATATTTTGGCTCTCTCTGGGGCTTAACTCCTAATGGGAATAAAGCTGATCCCATTTTGTTTACCCTAAGCCATGTGATTTACTTACCAATCAGTGAGATCCTGCCCTGGGACCCTAATCGTGGTTATGGAATAAGCCTCAGTGTCTGCGTGATCTGAATACTACATAATGGGAGCCAATCCTTAGATTTCTCTTCTGTAACTGTCATTTTTCCCATGTCACAGAATTATCTGGGAGAAGATTGTTCAGGGAGATAGATAGCATAAATGTAACAATTTATTTTGAAATTGGTTTTGCTAGTTTGTAATGCAGTAAAATGAAATCCCTGCTGGTATAATTCGCACAATGCCTTGCTCTCAGTTAAAAAAGATGCTGTTGAACAATGGATGATAGTTCCTGTCAGGAAAATCCACAAGTGGCATCCCCACAGCAGATTTAACTGAAGAGTTACTGCATCACCATATATTACTAAGCAATCCTGCCAATATTTTCACACTACAACTGATCAAGAAATAGCAACATATTTTCACACACATGTGCACAAAATTGTTGAATTTTTTTTATCATTTTTTTCATTGAAACTTCACTCCACTCTAACTTTCACCCCAAAACTTTGTCATGCCAGTGAAGGAGGAGTGTGAGAACACGAGCAAGACATCAGCCTTAAGTGTCAATGCATTTCATAAACAATTAAGGAAAAGAAAACCAAACGTTCATCACGAAGCCCCTGTCCAAGATTATACACAGATTTTGCAACAGCACAAAACTATTCATGCAAAGAAAGAGGAAACCAAGAAGAAAAAAATCCCAGTAGAAACAACCAGACAACAAAATTGCAAAACAAGTCAAGATTTTATGCCATTTTGGAACTGTTTTTTCCCTACTAGGCCCTAGCAAGACTAAGGTTTCCAGAAGCCATGCTGTAGAGAAAGTCTTGCTCCACATCCAAACCTACAACTAGAAAATTAACTGTCATGTTTCTTATTTTGAATATTATTGATCTTTTATGTCTCCATCTGAGGATGTCCATAAGGTGTGAACCTCTTTCACATTTTCTCAGGCAGAAGGTCACATTTGTTTACATAAGAAGCCTCCCCATCTTCATAAAGCTTTTAATACCACTGTAAGGAATCCTATTCTTCTAACTCTGCTATATTACCTGTGTGATTGGGGAAATATCTGCCATACCTATGGTGATCAGGGCCTCCTTCATCCGTTTATCTCTGTCCAGAAAAGCTCTTAAGCATATGCTTAACTTTAGATACATGCTTACGTTCCGTTGGCATCAATGTGAAGCAAGAGATGGTAGAAAGAAATCATTCTATTATTTTCTTTCTCCACCAGTCCCAGTGTTTACCACAAAAAGCCATTAGAAATGTAGGCCTTGCATGAACAATGCAAGAAGGAATGAAGAAAGAGAGGTAAGGAAACAGAGGTTAACAATGGACAAAGCATAAGTTCATAAGTGGCCTTGTCAATAATATATAGGTAGTTGATAAAGAAATTGTAAGAATTGTCACATGTGATAAGCTTGTAGCTGCAGCTTTGCTTACTAGCATACTTTGTAGCTCTTGGACAATTCATGATCTGTACCAGGATCAATTATAAAAATTAGTGCATCAATCATAAAATATATGATATAATGTATTAACAAATAGTATTTAGTGTAAGTATGTCGATAAGCTAATTCATGATTATGTATCTTGGGTTTGTGGTATACCCTGTACCCGCCCTCTACTCTCGAGCTTGATCAACTGAAGTGTAGTTTAACTGTATGCGAATAAAGAAACCTTAGTGATGAGTCCAGAGTTGAACTGATTTCTTCTATTCCATAAAACTGGATAATGTGTTCTCCCAGAACTGGACACAGTGTTCTAGTTGAGCCAAGTGGAAAAAGTCTTTGGGAATTTCAACAAGAACTCCTATACTGCATTCGTTTCCCCTTCCAGAAACATCTATGTCCTTCCAAGGACACATAAGACAATACAAATGGCCATACTTGGTCAGACCAATGGTCCATTAAGCCCAGCATCCTGTCTTCTGACAGTGGCCAATGTCAGATGCTTCAGAGGGAATGAACAGCACAGGCCAATTATCGAATATCCATCCCCAATTATCGAGTCATCCAGTCCCAACATCTGGCAGTCAGACATTTATGAACACCCAGAGCATGGGGTTGCAACCCTGACCATCTTGGCTACTAGCCATTGATGGACCTATCCTCCATGAATTTATTCTTTTCTGAACCCACATATACTTCTGGCATTCAGAGCATCTTCTGGCAATGAGTTCCAGAGGTGTAGGGTGACTCGATCGCAAGAATAAAATATCAGGACACATGGGTGGGCATGGGTGGTGGGTGGACTCCCCCCTTCGGGAAGGCTACCCCCATGGCCTTGCCCCTGCCTACACAAGGTCCTGCCTCCCGTGGCAGGAGCCCTGAGCTCCCCTACCTTCTCCGTGGCTGGAACCCCAAACCACCCAACCCCCAGTACCAGAGGAACCCCAGGCCGGCTGGCCCGAGCAGCTCCAGCCCCGTGTCAGGGGTGTACAGCCCCAGCTCCAGCCCTCAGCGGGAGGGGGTGCAGGCTCCAGGTGTGCTTACCTCGGGTGGCTCCCCGGAAGTGGTGACATCTCTCTCTGGGTCCTAGGCGGAGGCAAGGCCAAGCAGCTCCATGCGCTACTGTTGCCTCCATCTGCAGGTACCGCCCCCGCAGCTCCCATTGGCCACAGATCCTGGCCAATGGGAGTTACAGAGCCTGTGCTCATGGTGGGGGCAGCATCCAGAGCCCCCCAGGCCTTCCCTCTAACTAGGAGCCAGAGGGAGATGTCGCCGCTTCCAGGGAGCTGCGCAGAGCCAGGTAGGGAGCCTGCCATCCCTGCACCAACCGGATGCCTGGCAACCCTACAATATCGGGACAAATGGCATCCCAATCATACATTGGTCGGGATGTAGGACAAAGAGTTAAATATTGGGACAGTCCCAAGTTTATCAGGACATCTAGTCACCCTACATAGGTTTGATCATGCGTTGTGTGAAGTAGTACTTCCTTTTGTTGATTTTAAACCTGCTGCCTTTCATTTCATTGGGTTCTTGTGTTATGCGAAGGGGTAAATAACACTTCCCTATTCACTTTCTCCACACCTTTTTTGATTTTATAGACCTCTGTCATATCCCCCCTGAGTCATCTCTTTTCCAAGCTGAACAGTCCCAGTCTATTTAATCTCTCCTCAAACGGAAGCTGTTTCATACCTCTCATCATTTCTGTTACCCTTCTCTGTGCCTTTTCCCATTCTAATATATCTTTTTTGAGAAGGGGCAACCAAAACTGCATGCAGTATTCAAGATGTGGGCGTACCATGGCTTTATATAGTGGCATTGTGGCATCCCTTTCCTAATCATAGAATCATAGAATATCAGGGTTGGAAGGGACCCCAGAAGGTCATCTAGTCCAACCCCCTGCTCGAAGCAGGACCAATTCCCAGTTAAATCATAATGGTTCCTAACTTTCTAAACACAAAAGAAAAATCCCAAAACTTTAAAATGAAGAATTCCATCAAATATATTTAAAGACCCATTTTAAAAAAATTAAGTTGATTTTACTTAATGTTGCTGTCCCACTACTCATAAGATCCTACCCCATGGTGCACAGGTGCACTGGATGCTGGAGGAAGATATCACAGGGAGTTGCTTTTTACACACCTTAGCACAGTTATTCAGGAAGAGGGCAGGAAACAGTGCTAGAGTTCTACTGAATACTAGAGGAAAGGTCACCACCTAATGTCTCTTCAAGTATCCCAAAGCCCAAGAAGCCTGGTAAGCACAGTACCATTGTGGTCATGCTGCAAATGACAACAAGCACTTGGAAATACAATCTATTCCTATATGCAGTGCACAAGCAGGATGGCATCTCCAACCTTAACTCTGTCACTCCCTCAAAGTACCTCCTTAGTGAGTTAAGTCAGGATTTTGATCTGTGCTACCTACTTCACAGCCATGAATGAGTTAAAACCACACACTGATGAATCAAGTATCAAAGCACACATATGCTGCATAAAGGGGCAGAAATTGCACTTCTAATTCTCATATACAGTGTCTGCAAGTGATGATGCACAGAGGTACCTGTAGCCCAAAACAAATTAAATTATGTTGCTTGGTATAGGGTGAATAGGTGTGATGAAATGGAACATGAGAGATATGCACCAAAGAGTCCACGAATCACTTCTTAACTTTAAACGCAGGTTACAAGGCAACCCTTGTCTCCACTTGTCCCTTCTGATCACCAGTGACTGCCGTAGATCTCATTTCTGATTTAACTACCCCAGAAAGCTCTGTTCTGAAATGTTGTTCCAATGCTGAAGATAAGTACTTGGCTACTTATCATAATATCCTGCCAGAATAAGAGAGTAGGTTAAATACAGTCTGCAGTTGGCAAAGTTATTACAATTCATTAGCCTTACTAGTACTTGTGGGATGTTGTCCTTTGCTAGGATGATCACTGTCTTTTCCAGGAACACCATCAGTTATCAGTGAAATCATGGTTGAATCTTCACCCCGCTTGTCATCGAAAGGTATTGCAATATCATCTGTGTGATGAAGGGTGAATCAACTGTAACTTTTCATTTGCTGAGCCACCACTCCTGCTGTTCTCATTGTTAGAGCTTTCACACTATAGGAAGCCTAGGTCTTTCATTTGTTGGTCCAGTGGAAGGATAAAAGGAGAGGAGACTGGGGTCCTTGTTTAGTTCGTCATTAAATATAATTGATTTTCTAATCTTGGTATCTAATCACTAACACTGGTTGTTCACGGGAGTGTGAATTTGCAGCAGCCCAATGATAATGAGCATGGCAGCTAAGGTGGCAAAGACAACAACTTGCTCACCGAAGCCTGGATTTATGTTCTTGTAGCTGTGGCAACTCTGGATCTGGAACCTACAAAAGTGCTTGAGGCCGTTTGTAATGCTGCCATTATTTTTACATATTATGAGCTTTGGTCCAGGCAAAGACTACAATTGTAAGCAGAAAAGAGGAGAATTTCCTCTTGGAAAGACAATTCACGAAATTTGAGAAGAGTGTTGTTCCAACATTAATTCCCATTACCCTGCCATAGTATTTTGATGTCACTGGTAAGCCATGTGGAGAAGCAGGCCCAAAGTCCCACAAGTACAGTACCACCAGCAAATCAAATTTATCCTCTGCTAACACTTCCACTCAACAAACAATTAACTAAACATTTTAACTAAACATCGATGGGTAGGACAATGGCATGATCTCTTGGTATCCTCTACTTGTAAATGGTTAGTGAACGGTTAAATAAAACCTTGTGTCCACAGCCCAGAGGAATGCTCTCTGCTACAGAGGAAGGATGGCTGATCTTGTGGTTAAGTTGCTGAAACAGGACTAAGGAAACCTAGGCTTAATCCACACTTCCTGCGGGATCTTGGGCAAGTCACTTAGTTTTCCTGTATCTCAGTTCCTCTTCTCTAAAATGGAGATCATACAGCACTTCCCAATTTGTGAGGGCAAATTTATTAATATTTGTGAGACCCGCACGTACTCTGAGGATGTGGGCCATGTAAGTGCTTACAAATATGAAAGCTAATAGGTACTTAACCATCAACATAAAGAGATTAAATAGAAAATCTTCTACCACATGTGCCCTGAAGTCAAAAGAAAAAGAAAACCAAGAAAATGAAACAATTTAATTCTCTTCTATTCACCTACATAAATTTTGCCCTAGGTCACACCTATACAACTCCATGGTTAACCCAGACCCAATTTTGTCTCCTCTAGGGCTTCCCGGATGTAGCTCAGGGCAGAATATGGTTTTTGGTCTATACAGAAAGCCCTTCCCTATCTCCTGGAAAAAGAAAAGCCATAAACGGAAGGCTGACAGCACCAACATTTTTACTGTTTTTGCATATTGTGATATGCTTATCAAATACAGTTTACAACATACGGTTTGCAAAGAAGGGATTCAACTGCATTTGTACTGTAACTCTCTTCTTATGCATGTATTATTTAATATGGACTCCACAAATATGATCATACCGGAGACTATTAGGTAGGTAAGACTATTCCAGCTTGATCTCTAGGTACTGAAATCCTATCTTTCTGCACTTACTTTTCCAGATTCTTCTGGTAAAATACTTAATTATGTTCATCCTTTGCACCTGTGATATTTCTTTGTTATAGAAATAATGTTTTGCTAGATTTCATTGAGCCTGATCCTTCTGCCAGTGAAATCAACCATAATATTCCCATTGATTGCAGTAGGCACAACACCAGGCTCTTAGAAAGATCTATCATCACACATACTGTGAAATTATTCCTGGAGGAAGAAAAGCAGAACTTTTTTGGTTTGTGATTGCTTTACACTCTCATGTTATTATGAAATGTCTCTGGAAAGTGAAAAAAAAAGTTTCTATGATCACAAAGACACACAACTTTTTTCCGTCCAATTCTTTCTCAAGAGCACCAGGAATATGGGGCAGAGATTGTGCTCTCTCTTTTCCATGGCTACAGTGGTTACAAAGCCATTACAGATTTTGATGCCCTAAGACACACTGTGTCCACCAGTGATGCCCCTTAGCATTCTAAGAATTGAATCACAGTGCAATGTTTTCATACAGTTATTTTAAGAGGACAAGTTAAGCTACAATAGTATATAATCCATTATTCTTACTGGTACTTGTGGAATGATATTCCTTTCTGCCCGACACAGAAGAATAATCTGTTGCATCTGGGGTTGTATCTTCATAATATGGGGCACCAGCCGTGTGAATTCTGATGATGGTGGGGTTTGTTGTATCTCCGTCATATGTTGAACCACTACCCACATGATTATCATCTGTAACTGGAGTTGGGTCAGGCTGTTTCACACCATCAGCGTAACGTGAGCCATCTGCATTATCTATGACTGTTGGAAGGAGAAAGAGATCAATTGAAATAGCTGAGGCATCATGAATGTTGGAGTTGTGGGGTGAGGTTAAAGGGCTATGGCCACAGTTGTAGTCAGACCTGATATCAAGCAATTTGTTTTCTGTCTGTCTGTTTTATCCTTCACTGATCTATCTATTGTAGTTCTAATTTGTGTATGCATCATCATAATGGGCCCAGTCTGGTAAGTGGGCCAAAGTCTGGATTAACTTTCAGGGTGAAATCCTGGTACCATTGAAGTCAAGGATAAAACTCCCATTGACTCCAATGAGGCCAGGATTTCATCCTGAGAGCCCGGTTCCATCCCTAGTTCCTTGCCTGGCTAGCAGGCTTCGGCATGATGTGGAAGGTACATAATAACTGTAGGACATAGAAGGCTTCAACAAAGCTCTCTCATCAAAGAAGCAACATCAGTCCTCTATTTATCAAAAACAATCTAGTGTCAATATGGAAAATTTACTACGCTAGAACCACCTCAAGATAAATGCTGTCACATATAGCCTAATTCTAGGTGGCAGATGGAGGTCTGATTGCTTCACTTTCAGTATATTACCATCTCTGGACTTGCTTTTCTTATGTGTAGCATGATATTGAACATTTGCATTACTCACATACAGAAGAGAAACCTGGTAGCTGAAAATGGAATCAATGCTAAATCATTCACTTATGCAATACATTACCTATTCGGCTTTGATTATCATGCCAAGAATCATTTAGTTTTATGATTGGTTCACATGCCATATCCCTAGTTTCTGAAAGGAGAAGAAAATAATTAGTTAATTTGACAAAGGGTGGTGAGAAAAATTCACTCTTTTCTGCCCTATTTATTAGATTCATAGTGTTATCAACAACTTCTTAGAAAAGTTTCTTGGGGTCTCGTCTGAAAGTGGCTTTGAGAAAACTAAGAATTTTATAAACATTTTTAAAGGGACAAAATTGGTGCATTTTAATCAAATTTCACAAAGTTATTCTCAGTGTTCTCAATTTGAGTCAGATCCTCAACCCAGGACAAGTCCCCATTTTGCCAAAGGGATGGACTGTATGATTCCTCTGCACTGAGGGCATTCCGGGGTAGAGCACTTAGGCAACACTGGAAATCTATTACGGAATACAAAGCTAATCCTGGGCTGGCGGAACAGTCCTTTAGGGATCATTCCAATCAATATAAATTAGAATTCCTCTATGGTCCAGTTTGACTCCCTCCGACAGCTCCAGTATCAGAGCTGGTAGCTCAGAGCCCTTTGCCTCTCTCTACCCCAACCCAGGATTAAGCCCTTTGAGTTCCAGAGAGTGGAATAAAGCTTCAGATATTTTATGTCAAAGCAAATTGTAATTTCAAAATGTCACTTCTATTTAAATCACCGTTGAATTTGGCCTAAGGATTTTTGTGGGGTTGCCTCTATCTATACCAGCTCTGAATATGACCAATTAATTTAACAAAATCTAGGCAACTCAATCAAGCCAGTCTCTTACTCTTAACACATTTCCTGTGCCCAGTTATTGCAGCACAAACACTGAGCAAAATTATCCACGGCTCCCTGACAATTTGACTCTGAAAATTTTAATTTTGCAGGGGTCCTCATGTGGCATAGAAAAATAAACAAAATCAGAAACATTTAAAATTATTATTAAGAACTGTAACTCCATATAATGGAAGAATTCCACAAAAGAAGTGGCCTGCCTTTGAACCTACAATATTAATGTAGCTAAGCAACACCTGAATTTGTGCTTGCCAGGGGCCTCATGCAAGCAGAGAAAGCAAGCTAAGAGTCTTCAGGGTCCCTGATCTTTCAGCGCTTGTAACTTCACTATTATTAGCTCTAAAAACATGTGAGTAAAAGAATGTGAGGAGTAGAAATCATCACATTCAACAATTCTGTGTTCTTTGGATCCATACTTGTGGTACTTCCCTACTAAAATGACAATTCTTGAGGTTAGAATCATAAGTTAAATATGAACTCAGATTTTTTTTTAGTTCAAAATACAATGGGCCAAAGTCACTGATAGCATCAGCAGGTGCAGCTCCAGTGACTGGCAAAATGTGTTCTATCTTCAAATGCGAAAACAAGACCACAATACACATACAATTTAATATGGAAGCTCTGGTTCGAGTAATCTAAAGGAGAGAGAGCATATGTTATTGTTAAATATCTTAATTCTCACTTACACAGTACAGCAAATACCTACCTGATGCATTATAACAATATGTATCATACCGGTCTGTTATATTTGAAGTGAGTATGTAAATTCCAGTGTTATTTGCTGCACAAACAGAATATGGCTTGATTCGTGGGATTACAATTTTGTCTTCTATGTAACCATATCTGTGAAGAATACAGAGTGAACAACACTGTCAGGAAGGAAGGCATGCAGCTGAGCCTGCTAGCTCGGTCTCCAGGCTGACTAATGACCACAACTAAAGCAGAACTGGCTGATTGATCAACCTGCCTGACTAGCTGAGGGGAACCAGCGGGCATGTTCTTAAACCCAGCTACATCAGAAGATTGCTGGCTGCTCAACAGCTTGTGTCCACAGCTGCAATCGCTCCTGTGCCAGCCTTGTTCCTCCTTGCTCTGGCCCTGCTCCCCTGCTTGTTTCCTGACTCTGGCTTTGACCCTTGGCATGTCCACCACCAGATCTGACCCCCATGTTATGTAACACAGCATACAACAGATACTTTCCTCAGGACTTTCAATACCGCCAAATAGGCCAAATAGGAGACAGAGTATTTCATATCATGAAATAAGAATAATCCCAAATCTGGTCATGGAGATTACTCCTTTTTTACATCCACATTAACATCACCAGCAACCACCTCCAAAATCATTCTGCATGTAATCTCTGAACTAATAACCATTGCAATGCAGTGTGAATTATTCGATAAGACAACTGCTCTGCATGGGGATGCAATGAAAATGAAGGATAAAAAGGGTAAACACTTCTCGTTCAGTTGGGTTGTGTATTATAGAACACAGAGGATCAAGGCTCTGATTTTCTTTCATTGAGCTACATTTTCACTACTTCTAGCCTAATAAATTGCACAGTACCATTTTGCACTGGAATTGCATGCCACAAATCTGAAGAATGGATGGAGATCGTGAGCAAAGATGTGCAGCGATGATTGATAACATGCCAGTCTCTGCGAAGTGCAAAACTTTAATAAAGTGTTCAAATGTAGCAATATTTCGCCTACAGAATGTTAGCTAAAATACTTAATATCCCCCTGGATAATATGTGTTGCAAATAATGCTGCTATTTGAGTATGGGGCACATAAATCAGGCTGAAATTTCAAGTGAGCTTGTGATTAACAAAATTACGTAACAAGTTATTACTATTTTGCAATCTCATATCAAATGACTAATTCCTGTGAAGGTACTGGTTTCCCTGAAATCTATTTAGATGAGAGTGGTGATTAAATGTTAAAAAGCCCTAGGGTTTGGGGATTGTTTTAAGAGCTGCTACTTGTCAGGGAGGGGCAGGCGTGGTATGTTAGCTGCTTGGACTCTGTCTCAGTTGTGGTTCCCCAAGCCCTGTTACAGTCCACATCCATGATTCACGTCCACCTGGATCAAATCATGGCAATGATATTTGCAATTCTAAATCTCTAATATGGGTGGAACAATAGATTACTTCACTGGCACAGCCATATTTTTTATTAGTCCTAGATCCGGTATCCTATTGCTAAGACTATCATATTGGCGGCGTTATAATAAAAATCTTTCTTGTTTTATGGCCTGCTGACTCATTCATATTCACTCTCTACTCCTTGTGTGCTTTGACTATTATATATAACGTACTAGTTCTTCTTTTTGTCTCCCACTCAAGCCCATACAGTTGGATTTATGGTACTGTGCCAGAGGAATACAAATACACAGCACCCACAAATTATTAAAAAATATCTCAAATTCCACATCTGTCCTCTTCTAGGTTCATGGATAAGGGGAGAAAGTGCAGTGAAAGCAAAACCACAGCTCTCCTCCAATGTGAAAAATAGTTCCCTCTATTTCTTTTACCCTTTAAGTTCTTTTCCATTTTCTTCTCATCTTACCTATAAGAGACTCTGTCCAGTGCATGAGACTCAAAAGTTAGAGATAGAAAATGCCTATTTGGTCTTTCAATACTTTCCCCACCACTGCAGGACTGTCCCAGTCTAGTCTTCCATTTGGCAGCATTTTAAATCATCCCTCCACTTCACTTGGGAGACTGTTATGTAACGCTCACCATCGGGAATTTTTGCCTGATATTCCCTGGGAATATGGTGAGCATCATTCTCCCACTGCAGAGGCACACATATTATTCTGATTTATACCAGTGAATGAGCACAGGGCACAGTCCTGGTGTAAGGGCAACTAGGGCTGCAGGAGATCTTTAAAGATTATCTGCCCACGCATTTGCAATTAATATTAGCAGTGCGTGACATTTATACAGCATCACACTAAACATTTTCAAAGCACTGCACAAACATGAACTAATTTAATTACTTTGATACTAATTAAACTAATCACTTTCCATAGATATGATTTTGCCAATACTACACTAACATGAAAGCAATTTTACCGATTTCTCATGAATTTGCAGACTAATGCAAAGGGAAGGAAATTAAAACAGTTAAAAGACTGAGAAAAACAAGTTTCAGAGTAGCAGCCAAGTTAGTCTGTATCCGCAAAAAGAAAAGGAGGACTTGTGGCACCTTAGAGACTAACAAATTTATTTGAGCATAAGCTTTCGTGAGCTACAGCTCACTTCATCGGATGCATACAGTGGAAAATACAGTGAGGAGATTTATATACACAGAGAACATGAAACAATGGGTGTTACCATACAGACTGTGACAAGAGTGATCAGAAAAGGTGAACTATTACCAGCAGGAGGGGGGGGGGGCAGGGTGACTTTTGTAGTGATAATCAATGTGGGCCATTTCCAGTAGTTGACAAGAACCGGGGGGGGGGGGAATAAACAGGGAGAAATAGTTTTACTTTGTGTAATGACACATCCACTCCCAGTCTTTATTGAAGCCTAAGTTAATTATATCCAGTTTGCAAATTAGTTCCAATTCAGCAGTCTCTCATTGGAGTCTGTTTTTGAAGATTTTTGTTGAAGAATTGCCACTTTTAGGTCTGTAATCGAGTGACCAAAGAGATTGAAGTGTTCTCTGACTGGTTTTTGAAAAACAAAACAGCCTTGAGTCAAATTTACAACAGACAATTCCACCTTCGCATATAATAACTTTAAACAGTGTCATTTGGTTTAATTTTTCTGGTGGTAAATATTAGGACTCTCTTTAGAGGACTGATAAAAAGTACAAGCTGGCAAAATTTAAAGAGTTGAAGAGATGCCCACCGAGCTTTCTACCCCAATAAACTTCAGGATGAATTCTGAAATCCCTACTCACTTCCTACTAAAGCTGAAATCCCACTGAAGTTAGTTGATCCATTTGACTTAAATAAGAGTTTTATTGCTATGAGTCTATACTGCTTGACAATGAATCCCCTCTGCGCCTGCTGCACTTGAATCTTGTCTCCTTTCTACAGCTGCATGTTTGGGATAACCTGGATAATTCATAGAGTCATAGATTATATGGCCAGGAAGAACAACTGTGTTCAGCTAGTCAGTCCTCCTGCATAACACAGACCATACATAGGACTTCCCTGAATTAATTCCTGTTTGAACTAGAGCATATCTTTTAGAAAAGCATCCAATCTTGATTTTTAAATTTCCAGTGATGGAGAATCCACCACAACTGTTGATCCATTGTCCCAATGGTTAATTACCTTCAGTGTTAAGACCTTGTACCTTATTTCCCATCTGAATTTGTCTAGATTCAACATCCAGCCATTTCCTATTGTTATATCTTTGTCTGCTAGACTGAAGAGTCCTGTATTATCAAATATTTGTTCCCCATGTAGGTACTTATAGACTAATCAATTCACCCCTTATCCTTCTCACAATAAGCTAAATAGATCGAGTTCCTAGTGTCTATCACTATAAGGCATGTTTTCCAATCCTTTAATCATTCATGCAATTTTTCACTGAACACTCTCCAATTCTTCAACATCCTTCTTGAATTGTCCACATCAGAACTGGACAGTGTATTCTAGTTGCAGTCACACCAGTGTCAAATACAGAGGTAATATCATCTATTACTCAATATCTCACCCCTTTATATGCTCAAGGATCACATTAGCCCTTTTCACCACAGTGCCACACTTGGAGATCATGTTCAACTGATTATCCACTATGATCCACTGCTTCCCAAAACAGAGTCCCCCATCCTATAAGTATGGCCTGCTTTCTTTATTTCTAGATGTAGGACTTTACATTTGGCTGTATTGAAACACGTATTGTTTGCTTGCACCCAGCTTACGAAGTAATCCATATCACTCTGAATCAATGACTTGCCCACTTCATTATTTACTACTTCCCAAATCCTTGTGTCATCTGCAAATTTTATCAATAATGATTTTATGTTTTCTTCCAGGACATTGAAAAAATTTAATTAGTGTAGGGCCAAGAGCCAGTCCCTGCAGGATCCCACTAGAAATACACCTGCTTGATTATGATACTTCATTTACAACTACAATTCAGTTATCCTTTTCTACTCATAGACCATCTAATTAATAGCCACTTAAAAGTAATTGCAATTGGCACACCACATCGTCACAGATGGACAGACAGATAGCTATACATATTCACTATATATTATCTTCTTTAGAGTTTCCTTACCTGCAAGTTTCAAATCCTAATTCATGAGCTTTCTTCATCTGGTCCATTGTTGGCAGGGTACTATTGAGAGCTCTGCAGAGTTCAACTGCCTCACTTCGTGTGAGATTGTAGCGACGATTTTTCTCAACATGGAAAACCCCTGCATATCTGCAACTTATATTAAATTCTGTTGATTGAAAAAAAACCCAGAAATTATTACAATGATAATACATGCTGTTTCACTGAAACACTAGCAAGATTTCATTTCCAAGTACAATGAAGTTACAGAGAACCATCAACATCCGCCAGTTCATTAGGGGAGAAGGCTTGCACAAGAAATCTGGTTTTCCAAACTACACTCAGATCCTTTTTGCTCAAACATCACATTAATGTCCAAGAACAGTAGCATAGTGTTTCTGTGAAGTGCCTAGCACTTTTGGGAACATGCAAAAAAACCCCATCATCAACAACAACAACAATTTGGTGCAGAAGATCTAATGGGACAAGATTGCCAAGATATTTTAGAAACACATCTGTCTGGAAAAGTTTTGGCTTCACTGTAAACATTTGTCAATGAAATTTTCCAAACTGCTGTAGTTAGCAAATAACCTGTTAATAAATATGTACCACATTCAAAACTGCAGTCTTGCAGATTTCCCTAGTTTTTATACAATGTGTGCCAGATTCACATAAATAAGTGGCGCTCCACTGACATTGGTATAAAGTATATAGAAAGTACACTGTTTGAGTCTTTGCAGCCATAGTCCTATATCTAAGGAAACAGTGTCCAACCATCCAGGTCCATCTAAGTACCTCATTCATAAAGGGAATAAACAAGAAAAGGTGAAAATGGTTATAATCTAACCATTTCTGAAATATACAGTCCCTGTATTAAATGACCTCATTCTGTTTGTTTCAGGGTTTAACATTTTTCATGAAAACATACATCAAAGCAGAACTAACATCTGAAACTATTTTAGCATCAGCACAAGGAATAGGTTCCTTTTGGCATCTATTAGGTCAGGGCAGACTAGTTAGACTAGTTTGATATCATATGCCACAGCTGATGTAGACAGCCAGTAAGCAGTGTGCAACAGTATTTCTAACTATAAAAGTGCTGAGCTGCTAAATATACCCTGGCAGGCAAGCTCTAAGGAACCATACAGCCAGCTAGGAATGGTTGGAATACACCTAACTCACTTTCATTTGGAAGCACATTATGGACATTGGTTTCAGAGATATGGTCAACATCTCTGTGGTTTTCTACTGTGAACCACTATATCAATGTCAGCATACAACACAACAATGTAACTAATATTGTAAAGAATGCTGGATGTTAAAAATTTAATAATATCATAAACCGCTTTGCCCATGAAAAGCACTATATTTCGCTAGAACTAAGTAATTTTATCAACAACAATTATGTATTATTGAAAAATCTAGGTGCCACTGTTATGTGACAACTCAAATGGGCCAAAGTCAGGAGTGAGTTCTGGTGCAATGTAAGTCTTCTTCCAGATTCTCAGCACTTAAGTTATATCAACCTAGTCTGAAGGGAGGGTCATTTAGGGCTTGTCTAGACAGGAAAAAGGCTGCAATAGCCAGTGTAAGCCTAGCGACTCCTTACTAGCTCCCCATGTGGACCCTCTCACTGCTCACTAAGAGTACCGTTGTGCAGTTTAGTTAATGAACTTTGGCAATGTGTTAAGCTCAAAAGCACTCCTAGGCTATGTCTACACTTGGAGCTGGGGTCTGATTCCCAGAGCATGTATACATATCGCACTAGCTCTCATCAAGTTAACATGCTAAAAATAGTAGTGTGGTTACAGTGTCTCATGCAGGGGTAGCGTTGGCATAGGCTAGCTGCCCTGAATACGTATCCAGGTGGTCCAGGCGGGTTTCTATTCAGGGAGGCTAGCCAGCACCACCACTTATCATTGCCCATGCCACTGTGACTACGCTACTATTTTTAGCGCACTGTCTCAGCTGGAGCTAGAGTGAGTGTGTCTACATGATCTGGGAATCGCAACCCTAGCTCCAAGTATAGACATCCCTTTAATGCACCGCGAGAGTGTCCACACGGGGACTTAGTGTGGAGTAGCTAGTGCACTTAAAAGTCACAATTTAGCGTGCTGCACGCAAACTTTCTCATGTAGGCAAACCCTTAGACTCACCTCTGAATTTGATCTAAATGTCTGAAAGCCTAATGGCACAACAAACAACAAAAATAAAAAAATTCAAACAAACATAAATCTCTCCTGTGGGCACTCAGTCGCCCCTACTGTTGACTTCCCACTGGCTTCAGAGGTACTGTAGGACTTTTGAAAATGAGGACACTTATTTAGGTCCCTAAATATGGATGTAAGACCCTAACTTTAGGTATCCGTTTCTAAAAGCCTCGATCATTCCTCTGGCCTGGGACCACTGAACAAGTAGCACATTCAGCTCCTAAGGGAGGAAAGTGCCTCAAATTGTGCTGTAGAGGCTGCATGAGATGGCGAAAGGCGTAAAACTAGAGCGGCTCTAAAGAGAACACCTCTCCCTTCCTCTTCGGCCTGGCAAGTTAGAGCCTTCGCGGTATGGATGGTAAAGCGCGGAAAAGACTGTATGATCCGAAGAATGCCCACAGACAACAACAAAAGGAGCGAGGGGAAGAAGAAAGCAAACATACACAATGAACTGCTTTTTTGACAGCGTGGAAAAAAAATAACAGCTCTGGAAGGTGGGGAAAGACTCGATATACTTCAAAGCAAAAAATAATTAACTCAGCTCCGACCCCACCCTTCCTTCAAGAGGAAACTTGACTGCAGCCCCAGACTAAAATGACAATCCCAGATCATGCAAAAACTCAGTTTATTCTTCCCAGTGAAGTGCAGGGCATGATTCATATTAACATTAGTGGGAGTTCCAACATGCATAGGGAGAAAACAGATCCAATCTCCTGCACACATTGCAATGTTGTTTCTCTCTGGTGCCTACAAAACTAAAAGGTACCACATAATAATCTCTCCCCTATGAGCTCCAGAATGCAAGCCCTAAACATTTGTATAGACACCTCTTCTGGATATATTGGCAATCACTCTCCTTTAACTCCTGTCTTTTGCCATGAGCTAGACAGCCGATGTTATTCTATAAACACACACATCAAAATAAATGATAGTAATCAAAGGGTACTGCATAATCACCACTGTTGTAAACCACATGGAATATTTCTTCCCATATGGAAGTTGGAAACAAATAAGCAAATGGAACAGTAAATCAGACTCAGACTGTATGTATGTAAAAGGATTTTTATTATTTATACAAGAGTAACTGCACCATAAAGGTACGTGACACTGACAATGTCCCTGACCTGAAGAGTTTAGAATCTATGGGCTCAATCCTGCAGACACTTACTACCAAGGCAGCGGGACTAAATTATGGTAGCAGACATTGCACCAGGTAGTACATGTTTCATCTCATGTATAAATTTAGGACCAAATCCTGGAGATAGGAGGGGTGGAGAAAGGGAGGATGTGGTTTTTAACAAGAAGGCATTGTGGTTTCTTCAGTTAGACCTGAAGCGGTCTAAAGGAAGGGGTGACTGGAGGAATGGCAGACTAGTCAGGAAAAAGCTGATTTCAGGGGCCTACCCAGAAAGAGGCACAACGATCAGAGTGGGAGAAGCAAACAAAGATGGTGGTTTGCTATTCAGCTTGGCTAGAGCAGAAGGACTTGAAAGGAGATGAGATCAGAGCAAAATGGCAGCTAGAGCTGTGTGGAGAACTGCAATTCCATTTGGTGAAGGATTTTGAGATTTTGATACCTGTCTTGGTTCCAATTCCCCCCAACAGAAAATTCCGAAAAAAATGTATTTCAGTTCAATCTCAGTATTTTATTTCAATTCTCCCTTTTTTAATTTTAATATTATATATGATTCAAAGTTGTAAACATTCAAAACCAAAAGTTGTTTGAAAACAAAAATTCAAAAATTTTTTACTGAAAACATCAAAACAAGAGATTTCGACACTGTCGGAACATTTTGATCAGTTTTTCTCATAAATGAAATAATGACAAAAATAGACATGATTTTGCATTGTTTCAACTTTGACAGACTGCATTCTCTGACAGAAAATGATTCCATGTAAGTTTTTGTAACCAGCTTTAATGGTAGCCATGATGTGTGGGCCTTTGATGGCAAGAATGAGCGCTTGTATATGATGCAGACTGGAAGAAGAAGCAAAGACGTTTTCCCAGTATGGCTCAAGGCACCTGAATTGTGCTGGGAGGGGAGAAGCTGGGGGGCTGCCTTAGAAGTGGCAGTCAGAGGCATTACTCCTACAGAGTGCAGAAACAGGCATAAAGCCTCCCCAGGTGCTCTGCAGCGCTGATTCCTGAGGCTAGCTGAAAACAAGAGATGTGGCCATAGCCATTCACTCCACTCAGATGAAAAATGCCTCTTTCAGCGTGATCAGGGGAAATGGCATTGCTTGCTACTCTACCCCTTGAGCTCTTAGGATGTAGGCGTAACACAAAGTGTGTGTTACATCTCCCTTTAGTGACTGGCCCACATAGAGGGCAACAGCCTACGATTGCAATCAGCTAATGGAGCTTTGGATCTGAGGGCTCCTGATTCAAAACTTGATAAAGCATTTGGGGAGTTGTCGCACAAGCTGCCGAATTATAGTTGTTTCCTCCACAAATGAGCTAGCTAAATCTGTGAATAATATACATTCCATCAACTCTAAGATTCATTAATAAATTGGGCTATTATATCCTACAGAACTATTAGGGAGATTAAGAACAACAAACCTGGAGATTTTGGAACTAGTTATTAATTTTGGATTCATTTCTGGGGCTATAGGAAACTTTCACTAAGAAATCAGAAATCACATAAAACTTGCCTGGTTTTGGGTTGTGCTACAAACCTGAAACTCAGCTTAGCCTCACGGAAATGTTGGGTAAAGTCACAGCTCTTTGGTGTGAACCTTGGCCCAGATGTGAGCAAATTTGGGCTAATTTATTGTTTCAGATCATTATTATTTACATTATAGTAGCACCCAGAAGCCCCCGTTATGTTTGGAACCTCATTTTGCTAAACACTCTACTCATTTCATTCCGATTGGAAACCCTTTGACCCTAATCCTGCAAACAACTACCCAGTTCAACTTAGCGGGACTATTCACATGCCTAAAGTTACTCATGTGGGTATTTGCAGGACTGTTTTCATCCCTATTAACTTCTAAAGAACTTTCCCATAATGGAATCCATATTACTTTTGCTGTATCTCTTCTATATGCTGTTACAGCAGCTGGGAAGACCAACTTTACTTAGCATTGCAGACATCTCTCCCCAGGAGACACTATGCATGAAACAAACAATATTTAGCACTCACATAATGCTTTACATTTGCAGTGTTGTACAAGCATTAATTTATCTTAACACCTTTGTGAAGTCAATATTATTAGCCCCATTTTACAAATGGGAAAATGGAGACACCAAAGGTTGCCCAAAGCTTCACAGAAAGTCAGTGGCTGGATCAGAAATAGAGCTCAGCAGGTCCTGTTCTACAATCCTAAACCCTAATCTCTAGATAATGCTGCCCTTTATGTAGCGAATAATTGATTTAATAAAAATGCTTCTATTCGTACTAGCCTATGTAAAACCCTATTGAAAATAAAATGTAGGCTCCTAACTAAACCAACACAGTGGCCTTATCTTTCTTTAATGGTGAGAAAGATTCCAGTCTACTTGTGAACTAAAGAAGAGTCTGGAATGCCAAGTCCAGACCCAAATCTAGAGATTCCACCTTCTCCAAAGTTCAGGGCTATTCAGATCCAGAGTTTTGGGGTCAAATTCTTTGTTAGTAAAACTCTATTGACTTTACCAGTGTTGCGCCAAGAGAGAATTTTGCCCTCAGTTCTAGCCCACTTCCACCCAACCAACATGTAACTCATGCTGTGCATCAAACTACTTTTAACACTTTCAACTTGCCTGAAGTCTCAAAGGGTCTGATTCTAAACCCACTTACATTAGGATCAGAATCAATACCAAAATATTTCCTTTCACTCTGCCCTTCAGAGCTGGCATGACCACGTTCTTTCCGTGACAGCCATGTGATGTGCTATAGCTGAAAGACAATATTGTTTAATAATCATTCTTAAAAGAGGCAAAAATTACACAACATGCCTTAATTGTCATCATCATTAATCTTACCCAGACCACGAGACTTTGGTGACTCAACTTGAAGACATGGAATGCCCCAAGGATGTTTCTGATTTAATGAGCATGGAAAACATTAACACACACACACACTCTTGGAAGTGGGTATTCACCCACGAAAGCTCATGCTCCAATACGTTTGTTAAGCCACAGGACTCTTTGCCACTTTTACAGATCCAGATTAACACAACTACCTCTCAGATACTCTTCTCCTTGCCTTTCCTGGGAGCCTTTGTCTTCTGCTTGTCATCCACAGGCATTGAGAAAGCAGCTGCAAATTCTTCCCTGATCAGCCCTCCTCTCCTAATCTTACCCCCCATCCCAATCTAAACCACTCCTGTCACTCCATATGTCAGCATACCCTGTCAAGAAGACTTATATCTGATTCAGCCTTGTTCCTTTCACTTAGCAGTTGCCTTGCTTGCTTATCTCTGGAACCAATTGCCCATAGTGAGAGCTGAACCTCTTTAGCCAAAGCCATAAACACACACTGTTATCCAGTGCCCACCACAGTGATCTAATGGGCTGAGCTAGGCTAAGGAGCTCTGCCTTTTCATGGTTTGATATACCTCCAAGTCATTCGTACCACAGGCTTTTTAGCTGCAGTCAACCACCAAACCAAGTTCAATCTTACATCTGAGCCTGTTTTCACAACCTTTACTGACCGTGAGTAGCACTTCCTCATGCAAGTGAGCTGATGTAGTCTCTTTTCCATAAGGCCTATTGATAATCCTGTAGAAGTTTTATTTTTTCTCTGCTTTTACTGTTCAAGATGCACTTCCTGTCAGTGTAATAGTCAGCTGGGATATTGTTTAATACTGTAAAACATCATGCTGATAATTGCAGACACATGGAAGCAACTAGGAGCAGCAACCCATTTGCAGGAACTTTGCCTCATTTCACAGAAAACCTTGAAGTAAAACGGTGTTTAGACACTCAAGGTCTTCAGGAAGTCTGCTCAGTAAAACCACAATGTTTATTGCCATGGAGAATCAGGAAGTGCTCAGCTCACTGTTCTCTTGGGGATTTTCTTTTTTGGGTTTGTGGTTCAAGATGATTGACAGGTAACCAGGACGTGATGAATGAAGACTGTGAGAAGACATGAAGCAAGGGTTTTGATGGCACGAATGATTTTCTTTCTACACACTTCAAGAGGATTCAGGTTCTATGGCTACAAATGTTGTCCTTAGTTATTAAACAGGCCTTGTGTTGATTGTGTTATTTCATTGCATGCAGCTCTGCACATGTTCAAATATCATCTCTTTATTTAAAAAAATACAAAATTCTTATGAGAATAATTGTTTTCATTTCTGTCATAGTACCCTACATCATTTTGTTTTGTTCTCATATACTAGAAGGAAGATGCACGGGATCAGCTTTCACATTTGTATTTCAAGTATTTGTGTTTATTTGCACTAGTGGAGGACTTAAAGTGCAAAATGGGGTGTTGGATCCATATTCAGACTTCCTCGAATGTCAATTTTTTTGTAACCAGGGTTTCTCTCCAGCCAATTATAGAAATGGGGCCAGACAAGATTCAAACTTCCCCAGAGTTTTCAGGATTCAGAGCGGAGCTCCCAGTTCAAGCCCATCTCTAATTTGTGTTTATATTTTTCAAGGGTATATACAATGTCAGAATACACCAGGGAATCAGTTATGGAACCAAATTAAAATGGTTATTTCACACCTACCTGGTGGAAATGCCATTGGAAGTCGAGATCTCATGTTATTTGGATGTATTAGATGTTTAAGGAAAAAAATCAAAGAATTATTAGAACACAAACACTAAGAGATTCTAAAGTCAGCTAGTTTTGTCTTCCTGCAGAATCTGAACAAACAACTCCATCAGTCAGTGATTATTAATACACTAAGATCAGAAAGACTGAGATGTGGAGTTAAGGCAAGGTCACATCATGACATTTCACTACCTTTTACCTTATTATTTCCTGAGTAACACAGTATTTCTTTAAATTATATTATCAAAACATATGCACTAGAGGAATGTATGGCTCAGCCAACTGGTAATAGAATACAGAGGCTTCCACCTCTATGTCAGAGGCTAGAATAAAGCCCAGGTCAGCAGTGCCCAAAAAATAACTGATGACTGTCAGGTTGTGCAAAATGAGTCATTAGTCTAAGTAGTTAGTAGTAGACAAGAGTCCATGTTTTTAAACCACATCAACACGGACACTCTTTGAGGCTTTGTGGCCAAAGAAAGTTGGAACACTACAGTCTATAGTGGGATGAATGAAATAATTTACTAGGATGAATAAATTCTGATCAACATTAAAAAGTCAAATTCTGCAGAACCCACAATAATTTAACAAGGACATGTCAAAGAAGCAGATTTCCTTTATCAGCCACTAAAAATGTAACAAATATAATCTGCTTTGTTTGCGTGAACAGTTTGGCATTCATATCTATGATCAGTAATTAAACTGTCATTCGGGTCAGCAACAGAAAAAAACCCAGTGTTTCCCAGTATCCCAATTGCCAATCTACAATGTGGCAGAGCAGAATTAAAAGGGAACAAATTCAAAGAACTTTTTTTATAGAGAAACCCTTCATAGATTCAGTACCTGACTTCAGTTCAACTAATTAAAGGTGCCTTGGGGTAGGCCTAAGGAGGCTTTAATCTCTAGGTCACTGGTTCAGTTCATTGTAGGACTCAGAGGGGCCTATATGAAGTGAGTTGGCATTCTACATCTAGCGACTGATGGACTGGTGTCCAGGTAAGAATTCAGCTTCACCACAAGTGACACCTTTCTCATTACTCACTACAAGGCTGATTCAATATTGAAACACCAGCTGACTCCGAGAGATGCCTTCGAGAAGACAACACAGGCACACTAGTAGGGTAATATGTGGGAAGCTTCACTGTTGTTATCTATGCTGCACCTAGCCTGTAGCTATTCTGTTCTGTTTAGATCTTTATATTGCTCCCATCACTGTGATATTTGAAGAGAAACAGAGATCTTCAACTCTAGGACCGTACATCTGTCAACTTTCACCAGCATTACACTCACTTAAAAACCCCCATGAAAAGTAATAATAATATTTACATATTATTGCCAAAAACAAAATGTACCTAGAGGACAGTGAAGATGACTTGGAGGTAGGAGATGTGTGTTCTATTCCCATACCTCTGCCATTAACTTACTGTGTGTTTGATAAGGCATTTAACTTCTCTCCCAGTTTTCCCATCCAAAAATCGGGGATAATAATATTAACATAATTCAAAGGAATGTTGTAAGGCTTAATGTTAATAAAGGGACTATATCAGTGCAGTGTTGTTATTATGATGAAATACACCTTTCACAAATATTTGTGACTCAGTTAATGACTGGCATATTACAGTACTGGTATCACCAAAATAGTACAAGAGTGTCAAATTTACCTAAAACCATGGGGCTGAGTTAGGACCTGATCAAAGCACTTAAAGCACATGGTTAAACCACTTGCATAAATCCTAATAAATTTTAAGCATGCACTAAAATGCATTGCTGAAGAGGGATGAGAAAGGATTACTTGTCTGTTTAAAGTTAAGTAGGTGCATAAGTGCTTTGCTAAATCAGCACTTTAAAGTGGTGAAATATGTGCACCAAGACACAAGAAGTTCTGTCCTTTGTGTGATCAGAAAGACCATCTTTTAACAACACTATCAGTGATATACTAGCCCAAGAAGACAGCAAGATTACACTTAAATTGCAACTCATTAGGGCAGGGACCATGTCTTCATACTTGCCTGTAGAGCAAAAGCGTGGGAGCTACCTAGGTAAAGTCAAAATACTAAAATAAAAATATTATGGAAAAATAATAAATAGGAAAAAGCTGGGCAGAAGGTCAGACAATAGAGAATGGGAGACAGAGAGAAATACCAGTCTGATATCATAGAGCAACATAAAAGATTCTTTCAAAGAAGCAGAAGTTATATGATTTTCAAGCTCTAAAGGGAGCCCAGCAGAGTTTAGCTTTTTCCTTAGGGAGTGACCCCACTAAAGTACTGTTAAGCAGTCCAAGCGCTCCCTGCAAAGATTTTGTACAGTAGGTGCCAATTCAGCCATATTTTACTCATGAGATGCTCTCCATTTGTTGGACTTCTAAGAGGTACCAGATTTACTGGGTTTCAGTACGTTGTTCTGTGCTAGATGTACAGCCAAGATGAGATGATGCACGGAAATCTTTGAAAAGCATGCAACCCACATTCAAAAGAAAATGAAAAACTCCTAAGCTTTAAAAATAACAACAAAAAATAAGCCTTTGAATTTTCCACTCTCAGATAGACACATAGAGTAGCTTCCTTAGATGGCTGAGGGATTATATAAGTTTGATATTTTTGTTCTGAATGATTGGTTCAAATCCAAACCAAGTCAGTATTAAGGACTAAGTGTTGTTAGGCATGTTGATGACAACTTGCATAGCTACTACGTAAATCATACGTATAAACCTGGGGAGCCAACTCTAGAACTCTGTCCCTTTAGTTCCAAAATCACTGAATTCTACCGCTTAGACTTAAGGAGATCTCCTTTAGCAGATAACAAATGTAGGTCCCTTATCCTCTCCATGGATCTAGAAACAGATAGGCAACATCAGTTAGACAATCTAGCGTATTACATAGTGATTCAGCGTAATGAGTTGGTAGGTTTCAGTTTAGTACCTACTAGAAAAAAACACCACAACAGTCTTGCCAGAAGCATCCAGGCTTAATAAGCCTGTAAAATGATCTACCTTTTTACCCTGAAGATGGTCTCACCAGGACAGAGTTGGGTCCACTAGTGTGATGAGTTTAAGGAAGTCTATATTAGACCTGGTCACGGATTTTTCAGCAGAAAATGCTGATTTGTCAAAACTGAAACTGTGGGAAAGGGTCAATTCAAAACATTTTGGAAAAAAAGTTCCAAAATTGAAAAAACATCCTGTTCTGACATTTCAGAAGTAAACAGTTAAGTTTTTCAGTTCGAAACTACTTTTCAATTAGAAATTTTTGTTAATGTATACTAACAAAAGGTTTAAAAATAAAGGTTGAACATCAAAACAAAAACATTGTAATTGACCTGAGCTGAAATTGTTATCAGATAATTGTTTTGTGAAATTTTTTACATTTCAACTTTTTGTCCCATTTGTGATGGGAAAATGTTTCAATATCTCAAAAATTCTCCAGGGACAGGAAAACCATTTCCCATGCAGCCCTGCCTGTACCAGGGTACTAACCCTGGAGCACATGCATGCATGCGACTGTAAGTGGAGCATGGGGTCTGGTCCAAGAGGTGAATACAGCTGAACCACTCTATAACAGGGACTATAATGTAGTTAAATTTAACATCCTTTAGCAGGGGAGGGGAATACCAAAGAAACCCAACACAATACCATTTAACTACACAAAAATGAGGAAGTTGGTTAAATGGAAATTAAAAGGAAACAGTCACAAGAGTGAAATGCTTGTAAGCTGAATGGAAACTATTTAAAAATACCATAATAGAGCCTCAAACTATATGTATACACCAAATAAAAAAAAAGTTAGTAAAAGGACCAAAAAATGCCAGCATGGCTAAACAGAAGCGTAAAAGAAGCAGTTAGAGACAAAAAAGGCCTCCTTTAAAAATTGCAAGTCAAATCCTAGTGAGGAAAATAGAAAGGAGCATAAACTCTGGTCAACTCAAGTGTAAAAGTATAATTAGGCAGACCAAAAAAGAATATGAAGCGCAAGTAGTAAAAGATGCAAAAACAGCAAATTATTTATCAAAAGCTTGCCAAACCATCAGTGGGTTCACAGTACTGGACAATCAATGTGCTAAAGGAGCACTCAAGGAAAACAAAGCCACTGCAAAGAAACTAAATTAATTCTTGTATTTGAAGATGTGAGGGAGAGTCCCACACCTGAGCCATTCTTTTTAGGTGACAGATCTGAGGAATTGAGGTGTCAATACAGGAGGTTTTGGAATAAATTGATAAATTAAACAGTAAATAACTCACCAGGACCAGATGATATTCACTCAAGAGTTCGGAAGGAACTCATATATGAAATTGCAGAACTACTAACTGTGGTATGCAACCTATCACTTAAATCAGCCTCTGTACCAGATGACTGAAGAACAGCTAATGTAATGTTAATTTTTTGAAAAAGCTCCAGAACGATCCTGGTACTTACAGACCAGTAAGCCTTCAGTACCAGGCAAATTAGTGAAATTGTAGTAAAGGACAGAATTATCAGAGACATAGACAAACACAATATGTTGGGGAAAAGTGAACATGGCTTTTGCAAAGGGAAATTATTCCTCACCAATCTATTAGAATTCTCTGAAGGAGTCAACAACATGTGGACAAGCATGATCCAGTTGATATAATCTACCTGGACTTTCAGAAAGCCTTTGATAGGGTACCACACCTAAGGCTCTTAAGAAAATAGGCAGTCATGGAACAAGAGGGAAGGTTCTCTCATGGATCAGAAACTGGTTCAAAGATAGGAAACAAAGGGTAGGAATAAATTGTCAATTTTCACACTAGAAAGAGGTAAATAGGGGGTTCCCCAAAGATTTGTACTGGGACCTATGTTGTTCAACATAATCAGAAGTGATCTGGAAGGGGTAAGTGAAATGGCAAAGTTCACAGATTATACTAAATTATTCAAGATAGTGAAGTCCAAAGCTGACTGCAAAGAGTTACTAAGGGTTCTCTCAGAATGGGGAACTAAGGAACAAAATGGCAGATGAAATTCACTGTTGAGAAGTGCAAAGTAATGCACATTAGAAAAAATAATCCCAACTGTACTTACAAAACGATGGGATCAAGAAGCAGATCTTGGAGTCAGAGTGGATAGTTTTCTGATAACATCTGCTCAGTGTGCACCGGCAGTCAAAAAAAGTTAACAGAATGTTAGGAGCCATTGGGAAAGTGCTAGATAGTAAGACAGAAAGTATAATAATGCCACTATATAAATCCATGGTATATGCCCACACCTTGAATATTGCATGCAATTCTGGTAGTCCCATCTCAAAAACAATATATTAGAATTGGAAAAGGTACAGAGAAGGGCAACAAAAATGATTGGAGTATGCAAGAGCTTCCATATGAGGAGAGATTAAAAGACTGGCAAAGGTCATCTTAGAAAAGAGACGACGAAGGGGAGATATGATCGAGATCTATAAAATCATGAATGTTGTGGAGCAAGTGAATAGGGAAGTGTTATTTACCCCTTCACATAACGCAAGAACCAGTGGTCGCCCAATTTAATTAAAGGCAGCAGGCTTAAAACAAACATAAGGAAGTACTTCTTCATACAATGTACAGTCAGCCTGTGGAATTCATTGCCAGGGGATGTTGTGAAGGCCAAAACTATAACAGGGTTCAAAAAAGAATTAGATACGTTCATGGAGGATAGGTCCATCAGTGGCTATTAACCAAGATGGACAGGGACTCTACCCTACCCTCCAGGTGTCCTAAACCTGCAAATGCCAAAAGCTGGGACTGAATGACAGTGGATGGATCATTAAATAATTGCCCTATTCTGTTCATTCCATCTGAAGGATCTGGCACAGGCCACTGTCAGAAGACAGGATACTGTGTTAGATGGACCACTGGTGTGACCAAGTATGGCAGTGGTTCCCAAACTAGGGGTGCCACTTGTTCAGGGAAAGCTCCTGGTGGGCTGGGCTGGTTTGTTTACCTGCCACGTCCGCAGGTTCGGCCGATAGCAGCTCCCACTGGCCGCAGTTCACCGCTCCAGGCCAATGGGGGCTGCAGGAAGGGCAGCCAGCATGTCCCTCGGCCTGAGCTGCTTCCCGCAGCCCCCATTGGCCAAGAATGGTGAACCGCAGCCACTGGAAGCTGCAATCAGCTCAACCTGAGGACATAGCAGGTAAACAAACCAGCCCGGCCCACCAGGGGCTTTCCCTGAACAAGCGGCGCCCCTAGTTTGGGAACCCACTGCAGTAGCCATTCTCATGTTCTTATCTCTGCACCCTGGCCTGACCCTTTAAAACTGAGGGGACTGAATTCAGGGAGCATGTGATATTGGCCATGTGACTGAATGTTGCAAGCAGCACCTGCTACAAATAGAGCTGTCTTTTAAATAGTAGCAGGGGAAGGCAGGAGCAGGAATGGTCCTAGATGGGGTGTTAGCGAGGAAGGTCTATGTAGTAGGGGAAGGATTTGTCCAGCTGAAAGAAAGCAAAAAAGTATTTCTCATTGTTTTGCATTATTTTGAGCCTTTTGTCTATTCTGTTTTTTAATAAGCCCACCTTGAGGAAGGGAATGTGGAGTGAGACTTGAGCATGTGACTATATGGTCTGCCCTCTTTAGGGAATCTGCCCACCAGCTTCCAAAGCCATTGTTGTGCACCTGTTCTGCAGGTAGACAGAAAGCTTCAACCTCTTAGTTTGGCAACTTTCAAGATGAGTAAATTAGTTTTATTAAAAATAGGAATAAATTGAATAGCGTTGAACCGAGCAGGCTAGACTCGCTGTGAAAGTACAAGTCAGAACAAGCCATTTATTTCACTCCTCAGCAGCTGCTGCAGCAAAAAAAGCTGCAAATGGAACTTCCAACCATCGTTTATCTGCTTGGCAACAGTTGTTGTGGTAAACATCCGGAGATAGTCTGTACACTGTCATAACTCATGTTTAACTTCCTTACTCTCTACATTAAATATTATCTTATTTTCAGTTGCTTCACCCAAAAGCAGAATGACAGTCTTCAGCCTGCACCAGAATGTGGTACAGCTGTGCAGCAGAGCCAAATACTTCAATAGAAAACCAAAAAGCTCAGGCAGAGAAATCATTGTTCTGGAATTAGACAACCATGCCATACGCCACCTTGAGGTGAGCAAAACATAATCACGAATGTTGACACTAGAATAACTCAATGGCGTGAGGAAAGAAACATAATTGTAATCCCAAAGGTAGAATAAGGGAGGTCACATTTGTTGCTGTTAATTACATGCAGTCCTGGTGAAGATATTTACAGGAAACTAGAGTGGGGTGAATAACTGGGAGGGAATGGCAGGGGGATGCAAAACATGTCAATGTCTGTTTGAACTTTAAAACAAATCCTCTTTTATTGTGTTCTCCCCACTTGCCATGCAAATCATAAGTTGATCACATGAGAAACCAAAGAGTTATGCTCATTCAGTCAGATAAGAGAATCATGCCATGTGAGATATGTGATCCACATGTCCAATTAAAATGGCACAGATTATGAATTCCAAATACTTGCAGTGTGCTTCCAGTTGATGAGACTGAGAATTATTTCCACTAATTTGACACAATAAATTTAAAATAATCATGATCTGTTAATGGATAATTTCCAAACTAGAATCAATAAAATACATTAGTTACTACATTTTTTCTCCCAGTATTACATGAAACTCTCATAACCATTCTCCCTGTTTTAAACTGGCTTAAGTGGAAAGTTTATTAAAAAAACCCAGCTTTATTAAAAAGTTTATTAAGAAAACTCAACAGTAAAAAAAAAAAAAAGTTGAATACAAAAGCGTCTGTTGACTTTAACGGTAGAGCCATTGTACCACAAATAACAACAGAAAAAGGAAACCACAAGAAGCTTTTTAAACATTCTGAAAACCAGCAAATTAACATAGACTCACACAACATTAAGGTAACAACTATACTAAGCATAGGCGCCGACTCCATGCGATGGAAACAAATTAATGGGTTCTTAGCATCCACCAGCAGCCCCACCGATCAACCCTCCTCCCCACCAGCGCCTTCCGCCTGCTGATGATCAGCTGTTCAGCAGCATGCAGGAGGCACTGGGGTGGGGAGAGGGAGGAGTAGGCCAGCATGGGCAGGATGAGGAGGGGAGGGGATGGAACAGAGCGGGAAGAAGTGGGGCAAGCAGGGATGGGAAGAGGTGAGGTGGAGCAGGGGCAGAAAGAGGTGGAGGTGGGGGTCTGGGTGAGGGGTGGAGTGGGGGTGGGGCCTGGGGCTGAGCGAAGGTCAATCACGCCCCAGGAACTCAGGAAGTTGGTGCCTCTGATACTAAGTAGAGCAAGACTGCTTAGACTACGCCCAACAAAGGAAGACATGCCAAAAGACAAGCAACCCATTCTGACCTCCTACCAACAAGTAATGGCAGGAAGAGAGATAATCCCCCAAAACAACAGATCTATTTTAAAATTTTTCATTCCAAACACAGTTTGTCCACCATGGACAGACTAATTCTCTCTCTCTCCTATTTTCAAGTGTCTGGAAAATAAAGACATGAAATCAAAACCCATTTTGTACTATTTTCTTGCAATCTACTACAGAATTATCCACTGAAATTAAGAATCTGGTACTTCATCTGTGTGCTCATCTGAGCACATAGGTGCCCAGTGATCTAATTTAGTTGCCAAAGGATCAATCGGAGCTCCCAAGTTCACAACTGGAAGCCCTGACTTAGGACCTGCTACAGCTCTCATAGAAGTCATCAAATGATTTCATTGGGAGCGGGATTGAACTGCCAAGTTTAATAATTAGATTCAACATTATATTTGTTGGGTGTGAGAGATACAGTCTAGATTCCGATCCAAACATTCCTGAAGTTGAAGTGCATTGGGGTCTGGAGGTCTTGTGAATTTTCACCCTTATTTTTTTTAATATGAGAGAAAAAATTCACTTGAGAATCAAATAATCATTTATCATTCAAAAATATTAAATTGTATACTAAACTATCTATGCCATTAGGGTTTATGCTGATCACCTACTAGGGCCAAAAAAAAATTAATCTTCTCTGTTGTATAATATTGTACAACTGGCCTGCTGAATATGTGTAGTGGTCAGGAGATTCAGAGGTGTCAGAGGCAAAATACTAGGTTGAATGTGCCATTGATATAGGTATGGCAACATTTGCATTCCTGTCTCGTACAGAATACACAGGAGGAATAAGCATGGCTCTATTTGTGTACTTGAGAAGCTACAAGTCCAATAAATTACTGGATCGATTTATGGCCAGGCACCTCAGCACTACAACCTTTAATGGTTTAAACCCTGGCTTCCCAGAAATGAATGTTATCAAAACCTGAGGAAGGGAAGAAAATATTATCTTGATACCATGTCTTAAAATGAGACACAAGCAAGTTATCAGCAAGTCTTTAAAAGACATTTTCCGCCTCACTGTTACTTTTGCTCCTTCAAAGCTTGAAATGTAAAACCACTACGTTTCTTCTTACCAAAACATTTACCCTTCTTTCCATGCATGCACAGATTTGTTACTGTAAGGTTGCTCATGGCCACAGATCTTTGCAAGCTTGTTTATTACCCCACAGATCTCAAGACTGCTGGGCTGCACAAACTGGTTTGTTATTGTGAGGATACTGCCTTGTGACTGAGCTCTGGGCGACATACGCTGGCTGCTTGTGAACAATGGTATACGCACCCTGATTTGTTATTGTAGGTTTTCTCATACTTGCTGGTTTGTTATTAAAGGCGACTTGTGAATGCTGGGCTGGGCATACTGTGTTGTTGTTGTAGGGACTCTCATGAGTGTTATGTGGCTATGGGGTGCAGGATTCAGCTTGCATCAGCTCAGTTCTGATCTGGAACTAAAGGGACCTGCCTATCAGCAGCAGGCAGTTAGCTGTCTGTGTAGCGTAATGCTGAGAAGCTCTGCTTACTTTGAGTCCTTTGATTTTGGGAAATAAATTCTGCTAATAATTTAGCAGTCTGGTTGTTGTTAACAACACATGTTACCAGGAATGGCAACTTTGCAGAGATCAGGAATGCTGGACATAGAAGAGAAAATAAGCAAACGGGATACTGTAGCTGTAGCTCACGAAAGCTTATGCTCAAATAAATTGGTTAGTCTCTAAGGTGCCACTAGTACTCCTTTTCTTTTTGCGAATACAGACTAACACGACTGTGACTCTGAAACCAGGCTCACAGACAGTCTTAAAGGAATCTGGGGAAAAGCTAAGATTGATTTCCAGATGTACCTACAAGCCATTGCAGTCACAAAAACGAAGCCTGGGCTGAAAGTCAAGCTGCTTCTCACCACAGCAAGCCAAGATATTTGAGGTGCTGAGTCATGTGAACATTTCCAATTTGGGGAAGGAAACAATGATGTTTCTTTAGGACAACTGGAAGCACACCGCATACCACTTAAAATTGAAACGTGAAATACACGTGTCAGTGTTGGCTGCTGATGGAGCATAAACTAACTATAGAAGTGCTTAAAGACAAACTTGGTTTTCAGCAACTTAAAAGTCTTGATTTGAATTCAGCTGGTGTTGATGGACCTAAAAGTATAGAAAGTCACAGAAAAAGGCATTGCGGAGTAAACAAATAATGTATCACATAATGTGTAGTAGCTCAATTTGATGAATAAAGGCCTCATCCAGAGTTCACTGAGGTCAATGGAAAAATTCTTGTGGGACCCTACACCAGTACAGGTTTGCTGTAGTAGTACAGAGCCCCATCTCACCCTCTGCCCATCTACAATATGCCGGCATAATTATACAATGCTGGGTTGTTGATTATTTCAGGGGTTTTTTTTCATTTTTTAAACTTTATTAGTTTTTCCAATATTTTAAGTTAAATTGACTTCTTGACAACTGAAGGGGAAATTAAGTCAAGATTCTCAGCTAATGTGGAAGTGAACTAAGTGAAAAAGAGAACTAAGACTGCTGCAATCCATGTTTTAAACATGGATCAAAGTAATCAGGAATTGCTGTAGAAACAAAGTGCTAACCTCCCTGACTCTTCATATTCTGAAGAATTATCTAGGATGACAATATTCTGCTTAAATGTTGGGAAATGCTTGTCCATGAAGGACGTTGGGATTAAAATATCCGGGAGAGCACAGAAATTTTGTTTTGGCCATGTACAAATGGAAACAAACACTGAAACTATTGCAAGAGTATGTACTATTTGCTTCAGATATAGGAATCGGCAAACGGAGAACCACTGTTGTCCCTTGGAAATGCTAGGATCAACCAATTTCATCTAAAAACAACGAGGAGTCCTTGTGGCATGTTAAAGACTAACAAATTTATTTGGGCATAAGCTTTCATGGGCTATAACTTACTTCATCAGATGCATGGAGTGGAAAATATAGAAGGAAGGAATAAATATACAGGAAGGAATAATATAAATGAAAAGATGGGAGTTGCCTTACCAAATGGGGGCGTCAGTGCTAACGAGGCCAAGTCAATTAGGGTGGATTTTAGCCATTCCCAACAGTTGACAAGTCTCTGAGTATCTGTTGAGAATGGGCCACGGTTGGGCATGTACCACATCCACCATGACTGAATTGGCCTCGTTAGCACTACAAAAAGTAATTTTCCCTCTGTTGATATTCATCCCTTCTTGTCAACTGTTGGGAATGGGCCACATCCACCCACATCCACCAGAAGTAAAGGAGGATGAAATAGGAAAAAAGCATGAAGTTAAAAGTAAGTCGGAGAAGGGAGTTGTTAGGCGAGAGGTTTAGACGGACTCAAGAGATTTTGGGGGGAAGGAGGAACTGAGCAGAGACGCAGTCAAGCACAGTTATAAAGAGCTTCAAAGGTGAGGACAAGAAGTTTCATGTTGATGCTGAAGGGGAGAAGAAGTCAGTGAAAGAGTTTTAAAAGAAAAGTGACAAGATCCTGTCAGGTTCTTGCAAAGCAAGGGCAAGTTCTTCACAGAAACCAGAGACATCTTGTCGGGCCTACAGAAACAGCTGATTCAGAGTACAACAATCTAGATGATCATAATGGTCCCTTCTGACCTAAATATCTATGAATATCTATGAATCAATCCAGAGGATCCAAGATCAGTAACTGTAGATGGGAAAGATTTGCCTATCCACCAGGAAATGACACATGTTGAAAGTCTGTCTCAGACAATTGCTTATTAGTGAAGATGCATGAAAAAATTCCTAATCAAGGTGACTAACTCTATTCTGCAAGGTTGGAAGATACTAAATGGGCATTCATCAACTTCATGCACCAAACCAGTAAGTTAAAGAGTGAAGGAAGAACTTTGTGTAAGCTTGAAAGCTTGTCTCTTTCGCCCACAGAAGTTGGTCCAAGAAAAGACATATTACTTCACGCACCCCACCTTGTCTCACCTTGGCATAGTCATGTGTTACCATGGTTATTGTTGTTTGTAGGGGGTTGTTTGTCTTGAGTATATTCCTTTCTCTTGGGAAAAAACAGTGTGTTTCAGGGGTTAATGAGTCATCTTGCAGAAGTTCAACCTGAACTTCCTGTGTGAGTCAGTGGGTAGATGATAGTGTGCTGTAATGCTGATAAATTGAGTTTAATCTGAACTCCCACAGTGTAAGTGATAAAGTCTGTTAATAACTTAGCTGGCTGATATTGCTAACACTTAAAGTGCTGGTCTACAACCAGTAGCTTGTTATTGTAGAGTTGCTTCTGAATGTCGGCTTGCACTTCCCTTGCTTTTGAAAAAAAAATTACTTACATTGGTGGACAACTTACTCACCCGAATAGTCCCACTGAAATCAGCAAGGGTTGCATAATCAAGCCAATGAAAAAGGTTATAAAGATCTATTTAATATAGATCTTTTTCCTGGATTCCTTCCTAGTTTGAATTTTTTTAAGACACCACATTCCAGAAAACATCCCTGGCCCTATGCGCTATTGTTGACTTTGAGAGCATTAGGAGGAAGTTTCCTCACAGCCTTCTCATATTTCTGAAACAGCTGCTATATGAATTCATAACTGTTGTCCTCTGTGAAAACAGGCAAAAGAAATAGGTCAAGTGGATAAAGCACTCGACTGGGATTTCAGGAGACCTGGGTTCTATTCCTGGCTCTGATACTTGCCTGCTGGGTGAACTTGGGCAAGTCACTTCCCCCTCTGTGCCTCTGTGTCCCCACCTGTAAAACAGGGATCATGATACTGATCTGCTTTGTGAAGTATTTTGAGTTCTACTGATGGAAAGCCATTAGAGAGAGAGAGAGAGGTATTATGATGTGCCATCCTTCAACAGTTTAATTCATTTGCTTCTCATTGTCTAGGCTCATCTGTGTTGTGTTACATAATGATATGTGTATACTTAAGTGATGAAATTCCAAGCTCCTTGGTACTTTATTCACCTACAACCTGGTCCCAACCCTGCTATTGTGTCAGAGTTTCCCTTCTAGCTCAAATGATGTAACAGTTACACAGAATCACTTATAGTGCTAGAAAAAAAGAGGAAATATCCAAATGCTGACTTCAGATTGGATCATATCAGCAAAATTGCATCCTATACTCCAGCCATTTCTGAGGAGATATCATATTGTGTCCATTAAGAAAGTACAGGCATCTGCGTTTTTCCTTCAGATGTATGGTTCCAGGGAGGATCAAGACAGGTGAGGCTAAGTACATATCATGCACGATGTAGTGTAGTGTACAGTTTACATTTTCTGGATGTAATAGGATACACTGAGGGTGTGTTACTTCACCATCAGCTCTGTTATTAGCACACTGCTAGAGCTCTCCGGCCCATTTACCTTGGGAGATATGGTTAGATGACATCTATTTGGCAATATCAGCAAATATTGTTGTATGAAGTAAATATTAACTTATCCCTTCTTGAGCCCAAAGCATCCCCATATCAACACAACAGTGTCTTGGATCTTGGATTGTGTGTGGCCATTCTATATGTTTGAAGCAAGTGTGTGCCCACTTTGCAGCAGCTGGGAAAGCCTAGCTTATATTCTATATTAACAGGCACTGTAATAATGTATAAGTAGACAGAAAGATGGATTCCAGTTTCCAAGTTTACTAATTGCTTGCACAGTGAGGGAAGGTTGCTGTGAGATGCAATGGTTTGCTCAACTGTAGTATATGTATTTACGGTACACTTTCATCGACAATTACCACTACAGTGCTGACTCCAAGTGAATACTCATTGAATGTAATAAAGACTTTGTTCAACCCAGCCCCCTGAGGTATGAACTGTACAGGTAAAACTGTACTCTCAGTCAAAGGTTAATAGAGAACAAAACCACTAATGTGCTGCAAACTGGACACAGTCTCTCTCACTCTGTTATAGACATATTGAATGTGGATAACCTCTAAGTTGTGGAGCATGCCTCTTTATGAAAGGAAAGGGACCAGGCCATCTGCCTCAATCCATATACTGAATAGTTTCAGACTAGAAAAAGAGAATGGCCTGCTACATTCAGTAGCCCTGGGATGCTATAAAGAGACTTAATAGCAGTGATACTCAACCTGTGCCCAACAGCTGCGTGAGTCTCGGTAGGGCCCTCCATGCAGCTCTCCTAGAATCCTTAGATCTGTGCGGCATTCCTCTGAGTCTGCCTGATCTCATGGAGAACACTACTCATATTACTGCTACACAACACGTCTGAAGCTTGTTGAGTGGGGAACACACTAAGAAAATAGATTAGCGATGCTAAGGTTATCTCCCATCCCACCAAGCACAGAGGGAATGGGGCTACAGGGAAAAGAGAGAACTGCAGTGAGATACAAAAATCAGCATGGTGCAACATGCTGACAAAGGATTCCACTATTGTCATCATGATGCTGGATTCAGTGTAGGATGATGCTGTCACAACACACACATCACAAAAGCACAAAGGATGTTCTGCTGTAATTGTTTCTCCATTCAGTGAGAAAGTGGCTCTCCAGCTCATTAAGTCTGAGCATCACCGCTCTAGAGGTGAAGAAGGATTTCTTCTTCAACAGCATTGGATGTCTTTTCACCTGAAAGGTCACTGCACTCCTCTGGTGGTTAATTGTAACTTCCAGAAAGTTATTCCCTGCAGGTTAGAAAATGAAATGTCTGCATCCTGGCTATGAAGAGAGGCACCATTACAGGTTGGTAGCACATATGAAGTCAGAGACTGAAGAATTTATTTCACACAAGGATCTTTTTTCCTGCACTAAAAACTGAAAGTGTTCAGATTTCACTTATCTCCAAAGGTGTCCAAAACGACTCTGATCTTTCTTGCCCTGGCAGACAGAGACATTTCATTAGTACCATTCTCCTGACAGCACTGGGAGCCAGGATCCCAGAATGACATCAGTATGGTTAAAAACACAGGGACGCAAGTCAGAGCTACATGGACAGGATGGCTGAAATTAAAAGGAACAGAAATATTTGTTGTGAGGGACAAAAATATAGTCCAGAACCAGAACATATTTGCTCCTGTAAACTTTCCTTTCATTCAAGTGTCCCCCAAGGCCCATTTCTTGAGAGCAATTGGTGGGGTAGATTTTTATTTCTTCTGAAGATGACGAGAGTACTGACCAAATTTAGACAAATTGGATTTAACCTTCTGTTACCTATTTAGACAGATAGGAACCTACAGAGACTGTCAGATTGCTTCAGCCAGATACCAGAGAGAGGGAAAATGAACAAAGGAGGAAAACATAATGACAATGATGGAAATAAGAAATGTAAAGGAAGCAGACTTCTGGGATCATCATATACAAAGGAATTAGTTAAACGGAATACCAACAGCAGCTGCAAGTTACTCTGAAGAAGCACAGAAAATTAAAGATAGATGTTTCTGCATACTGAGAATAATGAGGCCCATGTAATGGTGGTCTGCAGTCTAGGAGGGACAAGGTTTGCAATTTTTAATCTGCTTGGGGAGGCATGATATTTTAATGTCATTTAGCCATGAAAATCCATGAGTACCAAACAATATAAGTAGCTGCTACATTTGTAACATTCTAGGAATTGTCATCTGGACTAGAAAATGAAAAATAAAAAAAAATACATGATTTTAAAATTAATTTAAATCAATTTTAAGACTGATTTTTTTAACATCAATTTGGGGCAAAGGTTTGGGTCAGCTCTTATTTTGTTCAAATAGTTTTGAACATCCCTAATTTAAAAAAAATGACAAATCTGAATCAAAACCTTGGATTTGAACACTTTTAAATAGGAAACTGCAACCTGTGTCCACTTCTACTTAAGAAAAATCGAATGACAGTGAATGGTAAGAGCTGAAAGGTTTTAGGATTATGTGCAGGTAGCATTTATGCATTGAAACAGGAAATTGGACAGCAATGTCAACAAAAGGGACAAACGCTTCATTCAAAGTGTGTTTTTTTACAAATTTGCTGCAGAGGAAATTAATCTGAATTGACTTCACAATATATATAGTTTCTCTTTCCCTGTTAAAAATATATTCTTTATTCCTATCATTACATTTTATGCATAAAAACATTAATGAAGGGTGAATAACAAAAACGGTTACTGAAAATTTGAAGAAGCTTCAGCAAAACAGAGGAACATTAAAGTACTCTATACATTCTATAACTGGTCAGATAAACCACGAGAAAGGGAAGGGACAGAAAAATTAACAGTAGCTATCTAATGGGAAGAGGATGAGGAGGAACAGGAAAGTGAGTGAAAGTGAAATGGGAAAGGAAGATGAAAGGGAGAGGCAACCAGGCCACACCTTAGCTGTTTTCAGTATTAATGAATCATTTCCCTCTACAGTTTGCATAATGACACTCTTTCTTGAACCCTCCCTGCTAACTATTCATATTCCCAATATGGCAACTTCATCTAGTAGGTGGAGGCCTGGAATGTGAGTAAGGAGACTTGGGATCTGTTCCTGTCTGACACTGAGTTGCCATGTCACTTCACATCTCTGTAATCACAATGTTCCCAATGGCAAATGATGGCTATTAAGTCTTACCCATCTGTGTAAAGTGGTTTGAGATCAGATGAAAAGCCCTAAACGTTATTATTGTTAAATTCACAGAAAGGATAACAGGGTTCTATTCAAATACAGGTCACATTCTAAGCATCCCCAAGTGCCTGGAAATAGCTCACTGCTGAATGTGAATACGCTGAAAGAACATACTTAGCACATCTACCCACATATGCCACACCCTATTGATTTAAAGGCACCCATCCAATAACACAAAAATACTCCATGGAAATCCAGTACCAAGAATGCATTTCCCATTGGGGCCCACTCAGTTCAGCAGCTCCCCAAAGTGAAACATATACCAGTCTCCAAAAACAATGTTATAACAGGCACTTGACTGTAATTTATTCTGCGGCAATTTAAATATTTACAAAACCAGACATTAATGGTGTAGTTCAGTGTTTCTCAACCTTTCCAGACTACTGTAAACCTTTACTGAAGCCCGAGCCCTGCCACCCAGGGTTGAAGCATGTATCTTAGCTTCACAGGGCCCCCGGAGGCATGGGGCCACACACAATTGCCCTGCTTTCCACCCCCCAACGCCAGCCTGCACTTGCAACCCCTCCCCCTCCCCAACCAGTCCCACAACCTTCCCAGGTTGAGAAACACTGGTCTAGATGAGTTGACATACCCCCTGGAAGACCTCTGCATACCAACCAGGGTACACACACCTCTGGTTGAGAACCACTGGTGTAGTTGACTATCACTGCTTACTAGCTGCTTTTCAAACAGCTTTATTTGCAGCAACAGAGATGGAAGTTTTACCACAGTCTGATATTATTTTTGCAAACACACAGCACAGCGTATCAGTGTGCAACCGTAGTTTGATAGTGCATGGAGTTCCAACGATCACAGAGATTCCAAGCCTACTGAGATGACTTCAGTCATGAGTAAAAAAAGCCAACCTACATACTTTCCAGCTGTGGATATATTTAAAATTCAGGTCTTCCCTGTGAGTTTTACTTTGAATTGGTGTGATTGCTTCAGCTTCAGAGTGAATAATAAAATTACAGCCTGCCCTTTAACTTGTTTTAATTCTGTCTTTTTTGCTTTGTGACACAGTGGATAAAGGATGTTGTACACAAAGAAGTTAAACTGCATTGTACAACATAACCGGCATTGTAACGAAGACTGACTGGAAAACCCCAGAGACATGATCTGTATCTCTTTGGTGCATAAGAGAGTTCAATTCCCTTGTTAATACTACCCACAGACCCTAAATACTGATGCAGACATCATTAGAAAGGAAACCAAGTCATGGAACTACTCATCAACCAAATGCACTGGAATTAGCTGGAGTTTCAATTTGAGAGAAGCTCCTCTAAGAAACCTCCTTCTCTGTGTCATTTCTTGTTACTCTTCTCCAATTCATTCATATGCGGAAATTCCCCTTTCATGCTTTGGGTGGGGTCTGCTTCAGCAGGCACAGGAAAATCACAGCCAGCTGCTACTGTTCTAGCTGATACCACTGCAAGGGAGACTGTGGTTTGAAGGGTAAGGAAGTGACAAGAAATCAAATCTGACCCTCACTGCCTTGTGTAAAGGGACTGTTGTCCCCTTACTGACATTCAGTGGGGCTGTTTTGGTTGGCTAGCTACCAGTACTAAAAGGGGAAGGGTTGATGGGTAATCAGGACCCTGAGACTGACAGTCCCCAGGAACAATGGGGAGAGGCCAACGCTCCAGGTCAGCCTCATTGACAGGGCGGGCAGGCTAATCAGGGAGTCAGGAGGCCAGGGTGGGTCCCGTCCTCCATGTGAGCTGTATTTGCCTGAGTCAGACAGGGTGGGGCTGAGCTAAGGAGAAAGCAGGGGCCTGAGCTTAGCTGGGGAGCAGAGATGTACCAGATCCAGAGGGGCCAGAAAAGCAGCCCAGAGAGAGCAGACCCTGTGCTGGGAGCAGGGCTGCAGCCACAGAGCAAGAGACAGAGCCCAGAGAGAGCAGACCTGCCCTGGGAGCAGAGCTGTAGCAACCAGAGCCAGAGGGGCCAGAGAAGCAGCAGTGCTGAGTTAGAGTGGAGCTGGAGCTGAGACGGAGTGGTGGAACTGGGGCTGGAGCAATCTGGAGCCAGGTGCTGTGAGCAGCTGGGGAGAGCTAAGGAGGGACCCTGGGCAAAGGGCCCAGCGCAGAAAGACACCCCCAGCCAAAGGTCCTTGCATGCCAGACTGTGAGAGGGATCTTAACCGAATGGGGGGCTGACGCTGGGAAGAAGGGTCCCACCACCCAAAGCCCGGAGGTATGTGGCCACCACCAGAGCAAGTGTCCAACCTGCAGCATCCCTGCTACACAGCTAGGGCCTGAGAAGAAGGCCTGGGACCTACAAGGAACAGACTGTAAACTGCCCTGACGTTACAGAGACACTGTTTGTAATGTTCCCTGCCACAGAGCGGGGTGATGTGTTTTCCTTTAACCTTTCCAATTTTTCTTATTCCTTTTTAAACTAATTGCTGATTAAATAAATTGTATTTGCTTTAAATCATATGTAATGATCAGTGGGTCAGAGAAGTGTCCACTGCAGAGAGAGTACACCGGAGTGGGGACACACTAGCCCCTGTCCTAGGTGACCACAGCAAGGTTGTGGGTCGAGCCCCCCAGGAATCCTGGGTCCAGCCTTGGTGGGGTTACAAGGACTCTCCCAGACAGAAGAGTAGAAGGGGAGTCCTCGAGGGCAAGGAGGCCTCTGGGTAAAGGAAGTGGGAGTAAGGACTCAGATCCTTCTGCTAGCCCATTTCACCGGGGTAGTGCAGAAGTCAGAAAGTTCCCCACAATAGCGCGACCATTCCCCCACTTACATTTGCTACTAGGATTGTAACAACAGCCATAGTGGCCATTATAAATTACATACCAACTTACTGGATGTGGTAAGGCTTGCTTTGGAGGGATTATTGCTTCTTTATGGGTGATGGACAATTGTGATTTCTCGGGCCAATGCACTGTTGCATTCTTTTTAAATTTAGGAAAGAATATTACAGTGGGCAGTGCCTGTTCCATTATTATCCTCTCTGTGAAATTACATTACACAGTAGGTAATTATGCAAATTCAATTATGGACATGTATAAAGCAATTAAAATGGAAGTCTAGGTTAAATATAGATAGATAGATATATACATATTGATATAGGAAATGGAAACGCAAGTGTTTAAGGTATAGATTTCCTTTCCCCAATTCTGATTCTGTATTTTGAAAGGATCACTCACTATCACAGCCAGAAACACAGAATATACAAGAGAACAGTAGTTGGAATGGGAAAGGGCTGCTAAAAAACTGTCAGAATCCCCCAGAGTCTTGTCCCTGTAGATTCCATCTTTTTCAAAGCTATGGGCATCACTTCTCTGCTGATGATTACTTTTCTCCACTCGGTTTAGTCTGCCACTTTCTCTGATGTTTTCTGAAGCTTAACATGCTCAAAATTAACTATGTTTCCATGAAACCATCTCTTCTCTGGCAACAACACAAACATTTTCTACTACCTAGTTTTTGCCTGTGAATCTGCTCATATCCGGACCTTCACCAAATCCAGTGTCTACAAAAAATATTTTTCTCTTTAACCCAACTGTCAAATCTGTAGACTATGCTCTAGCTATATCCCAGCTGTATTACTGCAACCTCTCTTCTCTCTGGACTCTGCTTCTCATCCCTCTTATCCATCTTATTTTACTGCTAAGGACAACAACCTACTTCCCTTTGCTCCTTGAAAATAGGCCTGAGAACTGATCGGTTCCACAAAGCAAACTTGCTGGAATGGCCGTATGTTGGTCTACACCTTATTGTTCCGTATGGTCTCGAAGCTCTTCTGCACAAGGATTCTGAGCATTTTTTGGCACACTCTAACGACTGAAGAACCCTGTGTCCATTTGTGGTGCAATATAAATAGCAGCAGCAATAATAATAATAATTAATAATAATAATGTTTCAAGTCCTGGTCCTTAAGAGTGCAGGGCGTAGTCCCACAGAGGAGGACATATCTCAGATATGGTTCTGATCCTTCACTTAATCTTAACTGAAATGATGAGTTGCTTCAACAACACTACACACAACAACACACCATGTGTATAAGAGAGCTTAGCTTAAAGGGTTTTCAGCACTGTGATGCCATTTCCCTCCCCTTCATTTAAGCCTCACTCCCGCTCCCTCTGTATATGCTGCCACTGCGGAAGCCACCACTGACCAAAGAACTAACAGCACCCACTCCAGACAATGCAATACCACCCCCAACTGCAGTCTGTTGGCTTGGCACAGAGAGCCTAAGGGCAGATTTGTACCTTTCCATTAAACGACTACAGCAGTTCAAGCCAATCGTTATTAAAATCTAGTTACTGAGAGCTTTGGGAGAATAGCCAACGTATACAATGGTATATCCTTTCTGAAATAAACTAGCACAAAAGGCTTATTCAAATTGTTTTACGTACAGGTTTGCATAAGAGATATGTAGCCTAAATGGCAGGTAGGATCCCTTTCTCTCGTTGACTGATTGATAAATTATAGTATCCCTTTCTTTTCACCTCCTCTTGTGGTGCAACTTTGGCCACCACTTCTACGCCGATGGGCACTCTGCCTCTCTCTCTCAATGACATTCCCAGCTCTCCTTTTTCTTTGCATCTTAGATCTCTGACACCACTCCATCAATTGGAGCCATGTACTGGTGCTTGAGTAAACAAGAGGTAAACATAAAAGCACTGAGGTGACAGTGTCCATGACAAATGGATTTTGTTAGATTCCCAAGAACTGGCTAGTAGAAAACTGAGGTGGAAGGATAAATCGTTTCCCTCCAAAGCAACTCAAGGCAATTGCTGTTACAATGAGACTCTGTTACAGGCGCAGCTAGTTTCCCCAAACACTGTTGTGCCTGCGCCACATCAAATTTTAAGGTCATTTTGTCATCCTGGGCATCTGGTTTTCCGATTTTGAAAAATTTAGTGCTTTTATTTCTGAAAATAAGTTATTTATTCTGGTATTGGTAGTCACACTATACAAGTATAAAAAGCAGGTTGCTCATCTCCAAACTCCTTTGTTTGTTCTAAAACCTCACCAGTTAACCCCAAAAGAAAGCTTTAAAGATAGGTCAGAAAAATGCACCATTGCCATAAAGCTCTTCCAGATTTCAGTCACAGTTCATAGCAGTTAAGTTTCTTTTCAGCATGCCTGTCCTAGTTTTTGCATCTCAACCCTGTATTCGTTAGCCTTTAGTTCAGCTTGTGTGAACCTAATAATACAGCTATTGTACGCCAGGAGGGTTGGGTCCCTCCCCACCACCACCAACTGTCTGTTTTACAGCATTGGTATAGCAAAATAAATAAATAGCTGTTTCTACAGTTTAATTTAGAACAGCTCTGCTGAAGCTCAGTTGCCTATTGTACTTCAGTTCTTAGTTTAAACTTAACTTTGACGATCTACAGTTAACCTCTCGAGTATTTGTAGCTGTACTTAACATGCACTTTTTTTCCTTGCATGTTAAAAAGAAAAACAGCACAAGTATATTTTGGTATGATTTTCACTGGAAAAAAAACATAGAGATAATAAAACTTTCCTCAAAAATGCGCTGGTGTGACAAGCAGGCTGCTAGCTGGCTGGCTGGATAGCAGCTGCTGTTTGAAGCATAAACTTATTAGCAAACATTAGACTTTTCATTCATACACTACTTACGTGTCTCTGCTAAACAAAGCTGCAGCAAGCATAATCCAAAAGTTGCACACAACAAAAAGTTGCTCATTGTTTCTTAGAGTTACTTTGCCAAAACTAAGGAGATCCTTGAAGGGTGCACAAATCAAAAAAGCCTTGTTCAGCCTGCAGTCAATGAGCTCTGAAGTTTGCTGCAGTTTTTATTCCGATTCTAAAGAAATTGAAACAGTGACATAACAGGGAGGGGGAGCTGAATCAAAAGTCACACCCATGTAGAAACAAAAGTAGAGGGCGCAAGGGGCGGGGGTGGGGGGAAGCTACTACTTCTGAGTAAGCAGCTACAGCAGGGTTTTAAAGAGGCACCAAGACTCTTTTACTCATGAGTGTAATATTACTGCTTCTTCGCTGGAAAGTTTCTGCAACGGCTCACAAGTTAGCTTAGAAAGGGACTGACTGTTATCAGCATCCACTCCCTTAGCCTGTTTAAAAGCCTCTTTATTATAAGAGACAGAAGAACATAAAATATCTGAGTTTTAGAAACCCACCAAAGCATCCGCAACTCTCCAAAAACATTTCTAAATGATATTTTTCTCTTTCCATTTTCTCTCCCTCATTTTCCAATGAATTAAGCGCTGGCGAAAAAGCACTACAGTGACAGCACAGGGATACAATGTCCAGGTGAAGCACAGGTAGATTAGATTTCCTTCACACTTACCTTCTGGCAACATGCCTCTGTTCTGATCTGGAGAGACCACCACTGCAGTAAGTATGAGGGTACAGCTCAGTCTCCATGGCCCATTGAATTCGTGGCCTCTCTGCAGACATCACCAACAAGAGAGGTAAATAGCACCAGTTATAATGGTGGGTTGTTTTGTGTCAGAGACATCAGATGCTCACTGGGAGCTGGGTTGAAACCAATGATTCCTTATTTTTATGGTGTAAGAGGGGAAGGACTTATTTACTTTATTCCAAAAAGACAATGTAAGAGTCAGTGAAAGTTTGACATTTTTTGTTTTCTATATGTACATATATTCATTGCAGTGTTGGGTTTTATGTTAATTTAATGCTGTTGAAAGGTGCCAGTGAAAAGACTTGGACACTGCTTATGCATGGGCGGGTACAACATGGGCACTAAAAGTGTAAACTCCCGCCATCCTGCCCTGTCCTGTTCATGCTTCACGGTCCATCCATACCTCGACATCCCAGCTGATGTCAGTTATAGTGGTAGTTTACATGAAGTAGACATCGCTTCACTTGGCACTGGACAGAGACCACAGTGCCCATTACACATCAACCTTTAACAACGAGGAGATGGCAATGGCTTTCAGTCACTATTGATAATATTTAGTCCTGCCTTGAGTGCAGGGGACTGGACTAGAAGACCTCCCGGGGTCCCTTCCTGTCCTACGATTCTATGATTGATCAGGGCTAGATTTCAATGAGCAACCTACAGATTAAAGTTTCTATATCATTTTACTATTGATACTGTTGAACCATCCGTTCCACACATTAAAGATCTTTTATATACATTTTTAGTTTTGCATAAGATAAACAATGGAAAAGTATAGAGCACAGGTTCTCCCAGCCACAGGCACTAAATCTTTACACAACTAAGGAAATTTCAGGACTTTCACTTTTGAATGTGATTTGGGAAATAACACACAGTGTTTCAGGATGTGCCTGTAAAACTTAGCAGGAGACCCAGTGCTTTCACATACAGGGGAACAGTAAGTTTTCAACTGGCGAATAGAGGCGGGTTCAAGGACACTCTTAGTCTCTAAAGGAAAGTGATGGAAGGTCCCAATCTGGGGCACCTTTCAAACTTGATTGGACAAATCTCTAGGAAATGTATTATAAAGCACTGGATTAGGCCAGGATGGTGAGAGACAGTGGATGAACTGGATCATCTAATAGGTCTTTCTAGTATCTAATTTCATTATATGAAATAGAAAATCCAGAGTGAAGTTAGGTTCTGGGAGTATTTACAATGCAGACATAATGAATCTACTGAGAGCAGTGACTGCTTTTGTAAACATTTCTAATAAATCATACTTAAAGATGGTTGGCTCCCCCTTCCTCGGCTAGCCCCAATTTTAGCAGCAGCTCTAGAATATCTAATGGGACATGGTCAAAGTGGAAGCCTTTCCTCAAATCATGCAGAGTTTTGTTTCTTATGTAGCTTACAACTTCAAAGTCACACTTAAAACATATTCACTGAGTGGATATAATGATTTCTCTTCGTTTAGGCATGTTTTCTAATCTTTTAATCATTCCCATGGCTCTTTTCTAAGCACTCTCCAGTTTATCAACATCCTTTTTGAATGGGGACACCAGAACTGGTCACAGTATTCCAGCAGTGGTTGCACTAGTATCAAATGCAGAGGTAAAATAACCTCTCTACTCCTTATTGTTTCAAAAGAAAATTTGTATTGTTCATAGGCTTATAGCCTATTGTGAGTGTATTATAGCCTATATTTCTCCACTTGTAAAGCTAGACTACCTTTGGACTATGGGCCAGATTATGAAAGGTTTAGGTGTTCTAGGATGTGTATAGGCACCTACTGGGATTTTCAAAAATCTGGCCATATGTGTCTATTGGACTTCACTCATTGGAAGGAAAACATGTAACCAGTGTTGTAAAACTCTAAAAAACTACATGAAACAGCTGTTTTTACACATAAGACATCACTGTTTTAAGGCCCAACCAGCTTTAGAAACAAAAAGCCAGCTCTTCAGCTGATGTAAATTGGAGAGTTTCATTGACTTAAAAGAAACTATGCCCATTTACAGTGGTTGAGGATCTTTCTCAAAAGCCTTTCCCCTCTGGAAATGGGAATTCTTGGCTTTCTACTGGAATAAAGCTTCCACTTCTAGCCTCTGTGGGTCCCAAGGCAACAGATCATAAACCCGTCACTCATCCAGGACTGAATATAATCCTGCACCTCAAAATAGTGTAATTTTGGGGAAAATTCCACATTGGGGTGGGGTTAGAAAATATTTCTTTGGTAGATTGTTGTATGGGACTGTACAGGGATTTGGAATGTTAGTAGTAGTCCAGGTGCATAGATGGATTAGTGCATAGTTCAAGAAAGGCAGTCAGAGGTACATGATAAACGCAATTTATCACATGGATGTCACCCCATGTGATAAACTGCAGAGCCAGGTGATAAATTGCGTTTAGTATGTACTTTTTTCCACCTCACCTGCCCTCTGCCCACTAATTCATCTCCCTAGGACTTATTCTAACATTCCAAACTATTAAGCAGCTTCAAACAGTTGTCTTTAAACAATGCCTGACACAAAACTATTTCCTCCTTTTCCACCCAAATGTGGAATTTCTCCCCCCAAAATACATTGGCCTGAGGGGTAGGTTGATCATAATTTAGCTCAGATTTAGGGTCCACAATGCTAGATGGCTAGAAAAGGGAGCTTTATGACATTGGAGAAAGGAATTGCCTATCGTTTTAGTGGAACATGCAGCACTTATGTTTAACCTGAGACAACACCATGACATAGGCACATAAAAACCCTCGGCCAGATCCTCAACTGAAGTAAATCAGCACAATGCCATTGATTTACCAGAACTGAGGATTTGGACCCATGAAATTATTAGGTACCAAAAGGATATTTTTATAGGAAAATATTAGAAGTTTCTAAAATATATTTATTAGAGTTTTTTTACTCCCTCAGTCCTCTGTACAGTTGGATTCATGGAATTAAAAGAACTTGGCTACAAAGTCAGAAAAACATCAAAAATAACACAACTAAAAATGTTAAACTCTCTCAAACTTTTTCTAAAATGGCTTTTCTGTAAAACATCTGGAATATGGTATAGATAGAAGTTTTACCATTCATTCGAGCACCTGAATAACTCATTCTTTGTTTCATCATTCATGGTTAATCTGTTTTGCTCCTCTGTTCCCACTCTGAAATCTTGTTTGCTAAATTTCAGCCTAGCTTTAATTGTCATGGCTAATCCTGAAACAAGGTTTTATAATGGAAATGGTCCTAAAGTTTCCTTGTAGCAAACACTGCTTGAGTGCACCTTTCCTTGGGCTCCAGGAGCTGACAGGGAGGGGATAACAGAGTCTGTGCTGAGTAGTTGGAGAAGCTGCTTCTTTGGCTTGAGGGCAAAGCACTCCCTTGGGAAGTTGGGCACCTGATTCTATTCCCATCAACCTTTTGTTCCCAGATGTAATTTACAGCCTGAGTCCTGCACAGCATTAGGAAGATGAACAATGGCCCCCAGCCGTTTACTTCTAAAAAGAAAAGCAACCCAGAACGGTACCTTCATGTTCAGCCTCCTCAGCTCTCAGTCTGTGTTGCTGCTTTGCCTCAGTTCTCCCGAACACAAGTTAGACCAATACAGAGCAAAAACCACAATGGCTTCAGATATTCAAATTTATTGTCAAGGACACTTTACAAACGCCCTTCTACTTTAGAACACGTGCCTCCACCAGTTTCCTTAAGCTAATGTTTAATCAAAGCATTTGGTCCCTGGCCAGCCCATAGAGCTTGCAGCACTGCACAGAGTAGTCAGATTGCCCATCCCACTTTATAATCTCCCCACCATCTACCACTTCCTACATGTGTGTTTGAGACAGGGAGGCATAGTGGGAGATCTACACAGAGCACACTAGAGATGCAGTCACAAGCCAGAAGTGTGTGCTAGCATGCAGCAGAGTCATACTGAATGCATTAGTTATTAACCAAGTCAACATTATGTGGAGTTTCGGGGGAAGGGGGGAAATAAGCTCTCTCTGTAGGTGGTTGGAATCATTCCCTCTGCCACCTCGGGAAAGCCTGATGTGGAGTAATGAGAACCTGAAAATGTATGTCTCAGGGTATAAACTGCCATAATCCTCTTTTCAGAGTAGCAGCCATGTTAGTCTGTATTTGCAAAAAGAAAGGGAGTACTTGTGGCACCTTAGAGACTAACCAATTTATTTGAGCTCACGAAAGCTTATGCTCAAATAAATTTGTTAGTCTCTAAGGTTCCACAAGTACTCCTTTTCTTTTTGCATAATCCTCTTGTCCCTCTTTCCTTTCCAGCTTAATAATAGGTGGAACATGCACATTTGGGTCTCTCTCTCAATGTGTCTTATTCTGTCCCTTGTCTCTCTCTCTCCTTCCCTCTCTGCCTTTTCTTCCCTTTCTATTCCTCTCCTCTGAGACCCTCCTCTCTCCCTCACCCATAGTCTCTCCAGCCCTCACCCATTTACCTCCTCTTCTCTTTCTTCCCCCCATCTCATACTCTTTCCCCTCTCCCAGACCTCTCTGTCCTGTCTCTCATCTACCCTTCCTCCTTTGTACACTGTGTATTTGAATGGTTGGGCCAAAATTATACAGTCCTAGCACAACGGATGAACCAAACAAAATGCACACATTCCTGCTGCCTGAGTAAAACTCTACATTTGCATATGCAAAATGTTAGCTGCATGTGCAAATAGGTGTTTTTTGTCCTCAGTTGCCTAGTATGGGCCTGATCCAAAGCCCTTGGAAGTCAAAGGGAATCTTTCCATTGATTTAAATGGGATTTAGATCAGGCCATATGTTCATCCAGGTTTTGGCACAAATGTGGGTTTTTGTCCAGTCACATGCATTGTGCGTGGCTCACCTGTTGCATGAACATTTTTCTCTGTCTGTGTGGAGAGTAGAGGTGGCATTGCATGGTCAGATTCACAGCCAGTGATAAACACAAAATACGTTACTACTTTAAAAAAACAGAAGCCAAAATCATGTTGGATTCATCTGTGTGACAGTTACTGTTTGCACAGTAACACTGCTGGATGTGTGCCGCCCCTGTTACTTATACAGCAACATTTATGTTGTGTACCAAATACAAACATGCAGGAATGAATTTTCAAGTCTTTCCATTAACAAACAACCTACTAAACCAGGTGTCGGCAACCTTTCAGAAGTGGTGTGCCGAGTCTTCATTTATTCACTCTAATTTAAGGTTTTGAGTGCCATAATACATTTTTCAGAGTAACAGCCGTGTTAGTCTGTATTCGCAAAAAGAAAAGGAGGACTTGTGGCACCTTAGAGACTAACCAATTTATTAGAGCATAAGCTTTCGTGAGCTACAGCTCACTTCTTCAGATGCATATCGTGGAAACTGCAGCAGGCTTTATATATACACAGAGAATATGAAACAATACCTATTCCCACCCCACTGTCCTGCTGGTAATAGCTTATCTAAAGTGATTTCCAGCACAAATCCAGGTTTTCTCACCCTCCACCCCCCCACACAAATTCACTCTCCTGCTGATGATCACCAGCAGGAGAGTGAATTTGTGTGGGGGGGTGGAGGGTGAGAAAACCTGGATTTGTGCTGGAAATCACTTTAGATAAGCTATTACCAGCAGGACAGTGGGGTGGGAATAGGTATTGTTTCATATTCTCTGTGTATATATAAAGCCTGCTGCAGTTTCCACGATATGCATCTGAAGAAGTGAGCTGTAGCTCACGAAAGCTTATGCTCTAATAAATTGGTTAGTCTCTAAGGTGCCGCAAGTCCTCCTTTTCTTTTTGATAATACATTTTAACGTTTTTTAGAAGGTCTCTTTCTATCAGTCTATATATTATATAACTAAACTATTGTCGTATGTAAAGTAAACAAGGTTTTCAAAATGTTTAAGAAGCTTCATTTAAAATTAAATTAAAATGCTGATCTTATGCCGCCGGCCTGCTCAGCCCACTGCCAGCCTGGGGTTCCGTTCACTTAGGCCAGCAGCAGGCTGAGCAGGGCCTGCGGCCGGGACCCCGGCTAGCAAGGGGCCGGGCAGCCAGAACCCCAGACCGGCAGTGGGCTGAGTGGGGCCAGTGGCCAGGACCCCAGATCAGCAGTGGGCTGAGTGGGGCCAGTGGCCAGGACCCCAGCTCAGCTGTGGGCTGAGCGGCTCAGCCCGCTGCCACTCAGCCCGTTGCCGGTCAGGGGTTCCATCCGCTGGCTCCTGCCAGCCGGGGTCCCGGCTGCCGGCCGTGCTCAGCCCACTGCCGGTCTGGGATCCCAGCCCTGCCCACATAGAGTGGGTCCCTACCGTCTACCTGATTCTAGCCCATTCTCGTCCTCTCTCTCTGCACTGAGCTGAGGGTGGGAGTGCACTGAGCACAGGGCTGGGGGTGAAGGAGCAGGCTGGGGGTTGGGGTGTAGGGTCTGGCCAGGAGCTAGAATGAGGGAGGGGGGGGTCAGGGTTGGGGCAGGAGGTTTAGGTGTGGAGTGCTTACCTAGGCAGCTCTCATTTGGTGCAAGAGCTCCCATTTGGTGCTCAGGGTGCGGGTGAGAATGTGGGAGGTGCAAGAGTCAGGGCATGGGGTGTGGGGGGGCTAGGTATGTGGGGGGGGTGCCGGGGTCAGGGCAGAGGGCTCGGGGCATGTGAGGGGGTGCAGGATTCAGGGCATGGGGTGTGGGGGGTCCTGGAGTCAAAGCTGGGGTTGTGGCAGGGTGCAGGGGTCAGGGACGAGGTCTGGGAGTTGGGGGGGTGCAGGAGTCAGGGCAGGAGGCTGAGGTGTGGGGGGGTGTAGGGGTCAGGGCAGAGGGCTGGAGGTGTGGGCTAGGGTCATGGGGGTGCTGCCAGCCCCCTGCCCAGAGCGGCTCACAGCAGGGGCCTGGAGGGCATATTCCACACCCTTCCCCAAGGCCCCATCCCCACCTCGTCTCTGCCTCCTCCCTGGAGCAGTGAGTGTGCTGCAGCTCCGCTTGTCCCCCTCCCTCGCAAGGGCCATCAGCTGATGGGTGGCAGGGAGGGAGAGGAGGAGGGGCAGGAACCCAGCACGCTGGGGGAAGAGGTGGGGGAGGGGGGAGCTTGCCTGCCCTTGAGCAGCAGCCAGCAGGACCAAGCTTCTTCACCCTGCCCCTGCGATGGGGGTGGGGGGTGCAGAAGAGCAGGCTGGGGCGGGCAGGATTTTGAATGGCATGCTCCTGCCTGCCGGGGTCCCGGCCTGGTTTCGGCAGCGGGCTGAGTGGGGCCGGCGGCTGGGACCCGGCAGGCAGCAGCGTGCCATTAAAAATCGGCTAGCGTGCCATCTTTGGTTGCCAACCCCTGTCCTAAACCATACATACTCTGTATATAAACAGGCACAATAGCAGTTTGGCTGCCAACCTGTATTTAACCATCAGTACGTGATCCCAGTGCAGAGTAAATATGAATGAAAAGCATGATATTTTTATAGACCATAATAGGCATGTGTTTGTTTTCAGTGACTAAGGTAATAGCTGGTTCCATGTGGGAATTGGGAGGGAAGGTGCAGGCGTGTGCATTGCATATGAGAGACAGCATCCGCGGGAAGCATAGTCATTGACTGCTGGTTTGGAACAGTTATGTTTTGCCAAGTAAGTTAATGTGAGGAAATATGCCTGTCTTCTTACATTCAGTCTGGTTCTCCTCTGAGAATAATAATAATCCGTAGCTCTTATATAGCACTTTTCCTCAGGAGATCTCTCAGTGCTTTATAAAGAAGAGCAGTATCATTATCCTTGTTTTACAGATGGGGCAACTGATGAAGAAGATGAAGTAATTTGCCTGTGGTCACCCAGCAGGCCAGCAGCAATTTTGTCTCTTGTGTCCTAATCCATTTTGCTGTCCACTAGAAGAGTGCATTTCTGCTTCTTCCTCACCAGAACAGCTCCTTTTTCATTTTCAGAGTCAGATCTGATGACTCTAGTGACAATAGGGTTGTCCAGATTTTTATTCCTATTAGCCCTGCAGAGTTAACACAGCTAAGATTGAGTGAGCTAGATTCTATTCCTTCTTGTGGAACAATGAGAGATTATTTACTTAGCTTTAATCATTTACACCCCTGAAAACCCACTGAGGGCAATGGGACTGCACTGGTGTCTCCAAAAGTCCAACTAGAAGGCAGTGAGCCTGCAGAGATGTTGCAGGGGGCCCATCCCTTATTATTGGAGATGATGCACAAAATGGAAAGAACCCAACCTGGTTCTTATAGCCAAGTCTGAGTTTGCAACTCAGAAAATCATCTTTTTATTTGTAACCTTCACACATTTGTAACCTTCATTTGATACGGAAATTGCTGGGAGGAAATAAATATGGTTGACGAGTGAATTTTTTTCACTGTGTAAACAGACAAAACTGCATAATTGTGGATGTCTCTAAAGACAGTGTTTTGTTAAATTGGGTGGGTGGGCAGAAAAACAAGTGGCATGAAATTATGCGAGTGGAGGGAATTTCCACAGTTTTGCACATAATTTTGCAGACGGGTAGAGAAATAGGTGTGGGGACAGTGAGAGTTGAATACTATCATAAGATGGTGAACTAATCTTAGAAACAGGAATTGCCACATCAGAACACATCAATCATATCTCTAGTCCAAGGTTCTGCCTTAAACAATAGCCAGTGCCAGATACTTCAGAGAGAGAAGAAAACACTCATATTGCACCTCATTGTGCAATATGATACCATGATGGGAAAGAGTTCAGCCACATACTATACCTCATTCATTTTCAATGCACTGTTATAGTAAGTGTCCTTCTCAATAGAAGCTGAAGCTTATATTTTACCTGTCTTATCTTTTTCTTAGTTCTCTGGGACAGCAGAACCCTTTTAAATTTTAGTTTGAATTTGAGGGGCAAGTTCCAGATCCACAATGGACTGCACAAGAATAGGAGCCAGGAATGCTGGAGTTCCAGTTTCTGCTTTGGCACCAACTCTCTGTAGCCTTGGATAAGTCAGCCTCAGTTCCCCGCATGTAAACAGAGATAATAATTATAGCAGAGCAAAGAGTGAAAATATTTCCTATGAATATTAATTTAAATTTGGAAATGCATCTCTAGTCAATTGTGGATGCAACCTTTAGGTTTGCTTTTTACAGACATTTGAGCTTACAGGCATTATCAGCAGATATACACACAGAAAGGAAACTCTATGCTCCAATAACCATCAAGTGAATTTCATTTTTTATTGAGTTGTAAAAAACAAACAAACAAACAAAAAAACCCTGTTGGTTAATTATGTAAATCATCCAATCAGGGAACAGAAACAGTATCATGTGACCTGGATAGCTAAGCAATACAACAGGGGGAACAGGGATGTTTGCATATCCCCCTTTTTTTTTTCCAACCCATTACTTTGAGCTATTAGTATGGAGGAAAATATATGCTAAGAAATTTACAAATGAATAGTGAGTGCCCGAAAAAATTTACAATTTGCTTATGAACATTTCATTTGCAGAAAAAGAGGTGGAACGTGGCAATTAATAAGTTACTGTTATTTGTTCGACTTTAATAATGCTACTTACCTATTGTAACTATTTCACTGAGGTGTTGGAAGGATAAAATAGTTCAAGTTTGTACAGCATTTTGAACATGTCAAATCTAGTATTATTAAAACTCCTCAGGAAATTAAAGCTGCAGCCTATCCATGCTGAATGTACAAGAAATGATCCAGGCCTGAGTCATCAACTTTTCCAAAAATATTGTGTGAGAACCACTTCAGTGATCTCTGTAAAATACTAAGGGGGTTGAGAAGAGTAATCAAGGATATCTCTGAAATTTATCTGCAGTCACTGTCTTTTAGAAAACCTCTCTCCCTACCTTGAGGAAGACATTAGAATAAAGACCTTTATACATATAGAGAGATTAAGCTGGCATATCATACTCCACCCAGACTGCTTTATTTAACCACGTTGCCACCCTGATTGCTTTATGTAATTACAGTATGAATTTAACAAAAAATCTCCCTGAGGGGAAAAAAACAGTCCTCTTAGTCTATCAGTTCAGGTGCTACAATGAACTCTGTATGCCATAGTCTAGATAATGGAAGATGCTCTCTAATAGCATGAAAAACAGATCATACAAAATGGATTAAGGACCCTTGGAACAAACCAGGATAGGATTAAACCATTTATTCATAGGGCCCTTTCTGAGAGAGGAGGCGAGTCATTGTTTGGCACTAGTTAGCTATAGTTAGCAGCACTGTCTAATGCCCACAAGCCTGTCTCAGCCAGGAAGCCCAGAGCTAGCCAACACAGCTTCAAAATATGGAAATTGTGCAGCAAATTCTGTTAGCAGGAGTCCAGTGACACTCTGTAACTTCCTTGTCAGAACACATGGAAAGCATGACAGTGCAGGAATGAACTCCCCCAAGGGTACAAAATCCCACATGACAGATGGCATGCCTTAACCTTTTGGCTATCATTTAGGTGAGAAGCAGGGTGGGATGAGTTTTAAGATGATGGGAAGAGAGTCTTTCAGGAAGTCTGTGGAGTTGGTACAAGTGCCTGTAACATACATCCAGAAACACAATTATGTCACATTTCAGGTTTCAGAGTAACAGCCGTGTTAGTCTGTCTTTGCAAAAAGAAAAGGAGGACTTGTGGCACCTTAGAGACTAACCAATTTATTTGAGCATGAGCTTTCGTGAGCTACAGATGCATCCGATGAAGTGAGCTGTAGCTCACGAGAGCTCATGCTCAAATAAATTGGTTAGTCTCTAAGGTGCCACAAGTACTCCTTTTCATTATGTCACAATTATGCTGTGGCTATTCCAGGTTTCAAGCCAGTGAATTCCATTCTTACTATCAGGTATTCCAGGTAGCCATTGTGCTACATTTTCTTTCCATTTTACCTATTTTGCAGTGCCATGTACATCTAAAGAAATAAGAATAATATAGGTTTGTTCATCCTAAAGAATCCCAGATTCTGCGTAAAGCGAGATTACTCATCTACTACTGACATGCAGCCACATCTAGCATGGAGTGTGGGGATTTTTTAGAGACTCATAAAAGGTTTAGGAGATGAAATTCAAAAAGGAAAAATCTAGGTTGATCATCAGGAAGATCTTCCTACCAATGAGGTCAATTAAACTGTGGGACAGCCACTCAATGCACTAGAAAACATACTTCAGGGAATAACCCTACACCTACAGAAGTATGGACAAGATGATCTAATAGGTCTTTCCAGCTGTAATGTCTGTGATGCTATGATTCACTTAAGAGTATGCCACACCTCAAATGCCACCAGAGCTGAAACCTGCCAAACCTGAGCAGTAATTGCACCAGCTCTTCAAAACTCTTACTACAGACAATGAGAATTTCCAGTCCCACAGTGTTGAGGCTGAAACACAATGAAAGCAATTAGAATACAGCCCAGCTGAATCTGAAGGCTTGTCTACACTTGAAGTTAATGCAGATTAAGGTAGGGTATGAATTTGAAGTTCAATAGCTGGAGCTGACCAGCTCTATGTGTAGTCACTCTTTAATTTAAAAAGGTTTCGTTTAATTTAATCAGAGGAGGTTAAGCCAAATAGGAATAAGGCACTCCTTTTTTCCAGAATAAGAGTGTTCCCACATTGAGCTGGTCAGAACCAGCTGATCAGGAATATCACTGTATGTAGACAAGTACTGAGGCAGCCTGTAGTTTGCTTGTTTTCCTTGGAAGGATGGATGGCCAAATAGGTCTTTGGGAAAAGAGGACTTTGTTTTTATCATGCCTTGCCTCTGAAATGGACACCTGTCACATCATGTACCATCTCATGGATATGGCTTCCTTCACATTCCTACAGATTTTGTTTTATGGTCCCTGAAGAGCAAGGGATTATTGGCATTTGGCCAAGTACTAGGGCAAAAATGAAAAATATTTGAAACTGGATTTGCATTTACTGGATTTGCTATTGATGCTCTTTCTTCTTTTTTGTGCTCAAAAATGGAAAAGTGAATTGCTAATTGATCCACACCCTCCTTTCTCCAGTTCCTTTCCCTTAACGGGCTGACAGCACACAGGCGCTGGCTTCCAATTTTCCTTGGGCGTGCTCAACCCCTGCTCAGTCCCAGGCCCCACCCTCACTCCACCCCTTCCTCCAAATCTCCACCCCGCCCCGCCTCCAGCCCCACCCCCACTCCACCACTTCCCCCAAGGCTCCGCACTCCACTCCACCTCTTTCTGCTCTCTCCCCCAAGCACGCCCCATCCCTGCTCCTCCCCCTCCCTCCCAGCACCTCCTGCACACTGCAGAACTGCTGAGCTCCAGTGGGAGGTAGAGGAATTGGTCAGGGAGTCACCAGCAGACTGGAGGCCCTGGGTGCCAGGGGGAGCTTGGCTGCCGGTGGGTGCTAAGAACGCACTGATTTTTTTCCATGGGTGCTCCAGCCCTGGAGCACCCATGGAGTCGGCGCCTATGTGACAGGATTCGCAGAGCTGTGCCGTGCAATTAGCACCTTGCCGGATCAGGCACTTTGACAAACATTTTCCACTTTCTAGCCATACACTGATTCAGTGCTTGTTTGTAACAAGACTAAGAGAAAGCAGCAGGTCTGGAGTCTGTCACAGGCCTTGTAAAGAACAGAAGCTGGCATAAAACAGATTCTCATACTACAGCATGTTCAGTCAAAGGCATGCAGTTGTCCCTAGCCTCAGTACATCTCACTGTCACACTAACTTTACGTTTTCTTCATTACTCTCAGTGCAGACAGCACATTTTGGAAGCAAAGGCCAAACTTTTCTGATGCCATGCATATGCTGGGTAACAATAATTTTAGAGCCTGAAGTCACATGGGTGGGATGGTACATTTCCTAAAACATTTAATAGAAGAACATGCCCCAGGATTTAAAAAACTTTAATCCAATACATCAGAACTCCTGTGGTCCTCCATTTCCAAATATTAAGACTATGAAAATTTCTTTCTCGCTGGCAGTATTTTAATGGGACCAAAGAATCTTTCGGTGCCTCCCTATGCTGACAAACTCAGACTGACTATACAATGCCCCCTTCTCTATCTTCTCCCTTGTCAGAAATGTTGGTGTATAGGAAGGATCATTGCTAGGTATGGAGACATACCTAGCCTGCTCTCTGCTTCTCAAAACCTAATTCTAGGTAGACAAGACTAATCCCTTACAATGCTGGTGCTTTGCAGATTGCCCTTCAAATGAATGCTGAGAATGCCTTTCTATGTTCACAGCTTTCCAAGGCTTAGCCATGCCACACTGTATACAGCATTTTTTTGGCCTCCCACCCTTGAAATGTGAAAAATTGGGGCCCTGTTCTTCTTTCACAGGATAAAAGTAATTCCCATTGACCTTGGGAAGAGATATTCCTTTCCAGTGATAGGAAAAATAGGCTCCTTGTTGCAGGGCTCGGTGTAAAAAGAGTGGGGGGAAATGACATACTATTCATGGCTAATGTGAACTACGGAAGCACACATAATGCATGCATTTCAGTCAGGTTAGCTAACCCTGCTATTTCTAGAAGGGTTGATTCATGAGTGATTGGGTATGAATAACACTTGATGTATGAGTAATTGTGAGTGTTTGTATGAGAGAAAATATGGATTCAAACATTCAAATGGGTATCTTTCTCCCAGGTTTGAGGATAATTCTGGTCAGAATATAATAGGTCTGCAACCCTAAGACTGGTTTTGCAAAGAATTCAGATTTCACAGTGGAACAAAGGAGCTCAAGCTACAATATTAGATCTAGAAATGGACCTACTCAACATTTGGGGTATACAAACCCAGGATTTTGCTTTGGCCCCATTATAGAGATGGTCATAACGTTCAGATCCCAATAAGAACATAAGAATGGCCATACTGAGTCAGACCAAAGCTCCAACTAGCCCAGAATCCTGTCTTCCAATAGTGGCCAATGCCAGGTGCTTCAGAGGGAATAAACAGAACAGGTAATCATCAAGTAATCCATCCCCTGTTGCCCATTCAAATTCTGGCAATCAGAGGCTAGGGACACCATCCCTTCCCACCCTGGCTAACAGCCATTGTTGGACCTATCCTCCATGAACTTATCTAGTTCTTTTTTTAACCCTGTTATAGTCTTGGCCTTTGCAACATCCTCTGGCAAGGAGTTCCACGGGTTGGCTGTGCATTGTGTGAAGAAATACTTCCTTTTGTTTGCTTGTTTTAAACCTGCTGCCTACTTATGTCATCAGGTGACCCCTGGTTCTTGTGTTATGTGAAGGGGGTAAATAATGCTTTCTTATTCATTTTCTCCACACCATTCATGATTTTATAGATCTCTGTCATATACCTTCTCAGTCATCTCTTTTCCAAGCTGAAAAGTCCCAATCTAATTAATCTCACCTCATATGGAAGCTGTTCCATACCCCTAATCATTTTTTGTTGCCCCTTTCTGTACCTTTTCCAATTCCAGTATATCTTTTTTGAGATGGGGCAACCAGATCTGCACACAGTATTCAAGATGTGGGCATACCATGAATTTATATACAGGCAATGTAATATTTTCTGTCCCAATCTAGATTTAGAGCCAAACTTTCCCAAATACTGAGAGTGTACAAATCTAGGGTTGTCATTAAATATACACAGAAACCAATATACTACACTGGTCAAAATCCTCTCTTGACTTTCACTGCTCCATAGCTGTATTTTTATTTATTATCATTTGATTTATTTCATTATACACCTAAAACAAGCATATACAAAAGGTTTAGGCCTCTTTGAGAGATCTTAGGAAATACACATCAATGAAGGAAAATATGCTAACACAGTAATTTTCTCACCCAGCAAAGGAGAAAACAAACCTTCCTGACAGCCACTACCCAGTCTCTCAGACTCCCCCATCCATCCACGCCAGCCCTAAGCTACGCACTTCCTCTCTGAAAGTTTTGTAGCATGCCCTAAAGACCAACAGACTTAGACTGGGAGCACATTCCAAAGTCTCAGACACCTCACGAAAAAAACCCAGCCTGTCATCTCTGTTAAATCAAGAATGCTCCAACTTGTGCACCCCGGATGAACATTACTGTGGCTGTAAAGAATAAGGGAGGAAATGTTTTCCCTCAAACTGAACATGAGGGAGAGGGTAAATCAAAATAGAATGTAATTTCCTGATTTCATTCACGGTCCCAATTCAGATACAAGGCTGACAGACGAGCCTTGATGAGACAGACATAGCACACATTTAAACTCAATGATTAGGAGTAGTCACATCAATCCATAAGCTTCTGCAAACAATTTCACCACCTACTTATTTGGATAAAGAGTGCTAATTAGTTTCTTTTAATGTTATTTAAATAACGAACCTGTTTGCCTAAATATATTTTCAAAAGCTTTTGAAATAGAACCAAAATCCAACTGTAGGGTTTAAAAATAAACCCTCCAGTTTCCAGATGAACAAACACATTTTCACAACCTCTACCCTAGCCTAATCGTGTCTTTTCTCTGCATGTAGCTACATGACAAGTGAAAGAAAGGAATAAATAACTCTGCCAAGCATTTGACAGGCCAATCATTCTATTATAGTCAAGAAATTTCACCTCAGATGAGAGGCAGCAGAGCTTAATTACAAGGAAACAAAGTTACATAGTTTTTTAGGATTGGTTTTTTGTTTGTTTGTTTTTGTTTTTGTGTTTAGACATAACTTAGTTTGGAACTTATAGACATTCCAAAAAATCCTCTTAAGGGAAATGTGAGGTCCAGCAAAGTGAAAGGACTTGGAGTACAGTAAACAGCAAATTGTTTTTTAGGGGAGTTGTTTTTAAATATCCCCTAAGGAAGTGTTGCTCCATTGTTATTCTGCAGCCTGGAATTGTCACCCAATTAGTGCTGGATGATTGTTGTACCCTTAAGGGTAGAGACGATGCTGAAAATATGATTTCCGTTTTGGTTTTAAACTGCCATGAAGTCAGGTTCTATAAAGAACACTAATTACAAAAAACAACCAAAGACATTGATCTTTGTCATTGATCTCAGGTTTCTTTTTCTGCATCTGGTTCTATTTTTATGTACAAAGAAAGGAAGAATGAAGCCACACAAGAAGACTTAGATGCCTTGAGTTCTGATATATATGTATATCACTAGCAACTTTACAAAACACCTACCATTTATTAAAAACAAACAAAACCCCAACTTTGTGTGAGCAAGGGATTCTTGGAAGATTTCCAACAGGACTCAGTCATTATCACCCAAATTCAGACCTACTGTAAGTGGGCATGACTTCTTGGCATCTCTCTGTGGTAACTTGGTTCTGAATTTGATCTAGTGGTTTACTATAGAGTCTTGCATCCTAAATGAGCCCAAAACGCCATATTTACCTTTGAAGCTATAAGGAGGGAATGCTTTAGTTTGCTGTTAAATTGAACCACCTTTAGGGTAAATGGAAATAAGTGGTTAGTGTTATGTAGTGACAGAGAGTGAGGATGGGGTACTAGACTGGGATTTGGGAGACTGGAGTTCAATTTCCTACTCTGCCACAGACTTCCTGGGTGACCCTGGGCAAGTCATTTAGTTTCTCTGGAGTGGTGAGTATGCTTATAAAATTTGCAGATGGAACCAAGCTTGGAGGGGTTGCTAGCACTTTGGAGGACAGGATTAGAATTCAAAACAACCTTGATAAATTGGAGAATTGGTTTGAAATCAACAAGACAAAATTCAATAAAGACAGCTGCAAAGTACTACACTCACGATGGAAAAATCAAATGCACACTACAAAATAGGTAATAACTGCCTAGATGGTAGTACTGTCGAAAAGGATCTGGTGGTTCTAGTGGCTCATAAATTGAATGAGAGTCAATAGTGTGATGCAGGATGCATTAACAGGAGTGTGGTATGCAAGCCATGCAAGATAATTATCCCTCTCCACTCAGTACTGGTGCGGGCCCCAGCTAGAGTACTGTGTCCAGGTCTGGGTACCACATTTTAGGAAAGATGTGGACAAATTGGAGACAGTCCAGAGGAGAACAACCAAAGTGATAAAAGGTTTAGAAAACCCAATCCTTGAGGAAAGGTTAAAAAAAACTGGGCATGTTTTGTCTTGAGAAAAGAAGACTGAGGGGGGACCTGATAACAGTCTGAAAATATGTTAAGACCTGTTATAAAAAGGATGGTGATCAATTGTTCTCCATGTCCACTGAAGGACAAAAAGGAATGGGCATAATCTGGAGCAAGGAATGTTTAGTTTAGATATTAGGGAAAATGTTCTAACTGGAAGGGTAGTCAAGCTCTGGAACAGGCTTCCAAGGGAATGTTGTGGAATCCCCATCACTAGATGTGGAATCCCCATCACTAGATGTGGAATCCCCATCACTAGAGGTTTTTAAGAACAAGTTGGACAAACACCTCTTGGGGATGGTCTAGGTTTACTTCATCCTGCTTCAGCGCAGGGGACTAGACTTGACTCCTTCCCAAGGTCCCTTCCAGACATACATTTCTATTATTCTATGATTAAAAGGTTAGAGGTGCTCTGATATTACAGTAATGGGACCACACAAGTACCTAAGGTAGGTGGGTAGACAGGCAGAAAAGTAAACAACACCATCTCCGTTTGAAGCTATTGAAGATACATATCGGTGGCCTGCTTTTCCAAAATGCTGAGCTTCCCGCAGCTCCTATTGACCTCAGTGAGTGCTGCTGATTGTTCAGCCTTTATGAAAATCAGGTCATTTCTTTAGATGCCTTAATGAAGATTCAAAAGCCTAACTTTTGGCATCTGTTTTTTAAAACCTTAGCCATAATAAAACGGAGTTCGACCAGGACACTAGGGCTAACAGCCCTATGCTTGCAAAAAGTGCCATCAAATCTTTAATGGGCCAAACCATTTAGGATCTTGTTTTCACTCTAGTGAGAGAACTTCCAGCAGCACAGTGCCCCAGAAACCAAACTCAGGCATCACTGACTGAGGCCCCAATTTAGCAAGTTACTTAAACACATGCCTTGCTTTAAGTATGTTAGCAGGTTCCATTGATTTCAGTGGGGGTGTTTAAAGTTGTTTACATATTTCAGAATTTTGCTGAAACAGGGACCATAGTGCTGCGTTCTGAATGACCAGTACCATTTTTTACAATGCTCCAGGCCTGACGATTTTCTACAATCTCGTGTAACCGTTTACACTTGTGCAAAATGAGGACAAAAATCATGTGAAGCCGCTTTGAACTACTGTAAATGACGACACAAAGTGCAAGGCAGTAGAGACTGGACACCTATATTTTCCCCTCTCAGTTCTCCCATCCACTTTCTGTTCAAGTCCCACTAGGATTAAGTGAAGAGACTATATGCAAGATGGTAACATGACGAGTTAAAGAACATTTCTTTAATGGCCTGTTGGGTACTCTTCCATTCTTTTTTTCCATGCATGTCCAAAAAAGGCATTAACTTGTATTGCAAGAAACAGCCAGCAAGAAGCATAAATCCCCAGGTATGAGCAATGAAAGAAATTAGGGTTGTTATTATATTTAATGGGTATTTCATTTTGCTTTACATAATCCCTGAGGTTGTCTGCTGTCTGATGTTTTGAGATGCAGAGAATTATTTGACCAGGCCATTAAAATATTCCTTGATTCCCACCATCTTATAAATGGAATGAAGAGTTGATCCCTGAAGCAGGTGATAATAGACTCATTTTTAGAAATACATCTCAGAAATTGTGGCCAAGAAATGAGGCCCTTTAACCCTACATATTGTTGGATCATATTAAAGAAGTTCTGTATTAAAATCACAAATGAGTTTGATTCCCCATAGTTCAAATTCCAGGGTATTACTAATGAAGAGGTCTCTTGGTTTTTGGTACTGTTTCTCTCCCTCTATGTGTGAAACTTGCAAGCTGCTAACTGTGTTAGTACATTCTAAGACAGAGTCTGTTCTCAAAGCAGTTCACAGAGAGAGAGACTCAAAACAATACTCTAACAACAGAAACAGCACCCAGAGACTCCCCACCCTTTTGTTGTATTAACAATTGTGATTAAAATAGTGATAGAGGATGTATGTGGATGGATGCTTGGTGTGGATAATAACTGAATGATCAGGGAGGTGCCAGCCTAAGAATCCAGTGTCCATCGGCTGAAGAAGGCGTCAAGTGGAAATAACCAGAGGACCCCACCCGGAGGGCAGACTGGAATCCACCCAACAGCCTCAAGAATGGGAGAACCAAAGAACAAGATACCATCTTGGAGCCGTCAGGAATGTGCTATCTGCTGATTGATTCAGCAACAGCATGATGAAGCAATTCCCATAGACTGGCATAGGAAGAAATTCCTATAAAAATAGACTCTAAAAAGTGAGAACTTTGGGGTCTGATTCTGCAAACCAACTTCCAGGAGCATCAGATGAGCATCTGACAAGGCCCTGCTCCCTCCTCATGTCCAGGCCACCTGGCCAGTGGCTTGGCATGAGCAACTCTAAGGCTGGTAACTATGATAACAACCTTGCAGAACCTGTGTGTGTGTATGAATGAATGAATGAATGAATGTGAGAATAAATTTGAGATTGAATGGAATGTTATAACTATAACTAACTGCTTACTATGATTCTTTCTGTATTCACAATAAATGTGGTATTTTGCCCTTTTTCCCTTTAATAAGATCCTGCTGGTTTTTATTTTATTGGTACAACATTTTGGTGGAGAATTGCGAAAGGGGGAATATTGGTAAAAAACCTCAGTTATTGTAAATATTGGTGTGCACACCGCCAGCTCTAGTGAGCTAGGCATTTCTATTAGGTTAACCAGACCTGCTGGCCTCCGAGAAGGTAGCAGGCGACCTGCTGGCCTCCGAGAAGGTAGCAGGAAAAACAGATTAAACCAGACCTGCTGGCCTCCGAGAAGGTAGCAGGGGACCTGCTGGCCTCCGAGAAGGTAGCAGGAAAAACAGATTAAACCAGACCTGCTGGCCTCCGAGAAGGTAGCAGGGGACCTGCTGGCCTCCGAGAAGGTAGCAGGAAAAACAGATTAAACCAGACCTGCTGGCCTCCGAGAAGGTAGCAGGGGACCTGCTGGCCTCCGAGAAGGTAGCAGGAAAAACAGATTAAACCAGACCTGCTGGCCTCCGAGAAGGTAGCAGGTGACCTGCTGGCCTCCGAGAAGGTAGTAGGGAAAACAGATTAAACCAGACCTGCTGGCCTCCGAGAAGGTAGCAGGGGACCTGCTGGCCTCCGAGAAGGTAGCAGGGAAGAACAGGCTAACCGGACCTGCTGGCCTCCGAGAAGGTAGCAGGGAAGAACAGGTTAACCGGACCTGCTGGCCTCCGAGAAGGTAGCAGGGAGAAACAGGTTAACCAGACCTGCTGGCCTCCGAGAAGGTAGCAGGGAGAAATAGGTTAACTGGACCTGCTGGCCTCTGGGAGGGTAGCAGGGGACCTGCTGGCCTCCGGGAAGGCAGCAGGGGGAAAACGCATAGATTAAGCTATGATTTCAGAATCTAGGCTGTGTCTCTTGCTAAGTAATACCAGCAGTGACAAAGAGATTGAAATATCCATGTTAAGATGTTTAAAAGAAAACAGGGTAAGCCAGTACTAGAGGGAGGAATGGAGTCAGAAGGAACTCCAACCTCACCTTTTGTTAAAGAAATTACACCTTTTAAACAAATCCTTCAAAAATTTGGGCACAGTCCTTGGACTAAACAAGGCCTAGCTGATGTCTGCACTATTTCGGACCTAGAGGATAGATTGGCTCAGTATATCCTCATATACAAACCTTCTAGTGCTGCCAAAAGAGATGCAGCAGCAATTTGGTTGTTGTGGGAGGCATGTAAGGATTCTTCCCTCCGCTTGTCTTCATGTAAAGAGGAAAAGGCACAAATGGAAAAGGGAGCAGACAATTGGAAGGTGCTGGCTACAAATATCCAAAGCCAGCTGAAAATAGTGAAAGAGGCACTCCAGGAATACAAAAAGAGTGAAAAAGTTAACTCTGCAGAGGCTGGAGGGAATTAAGCAGTTAAACTTTGTATTTCACCCAAACAACTTTTAACCGAAAATGTTAAAAAGGAAAAGTGTTAGAGCATTCTTGGTTTCTTTGCAGCCATTCTGAAAGAAAAATGGGCCCTTTTCCAAAGGAATGTCTGTAAATTAGCCAGGCAAAAATAAACTATCTGATTAAAATCATTTGACTGGACAATTTAGTCAAATTTGCTAAAAGAACATAAGAGGGTTCTATTGGAACTTAACTGCCTCAAATGTATAAAGGGAATGTAAGATGTAAAAAACAGAGCAGTGTGGAAGGGATGTTGAAGGAAAAGAAAATGTGTATGTATCTGTGTGTGTGTAAATATGTAAAGTTCTAAGGACCAGTTAGTTTTGTTTTTGTTTTAAATAATGCCACTAAAAATCCATTTGACTCTTTAATTCAAAGTTGCAAAACTGACAGACCTTTTTGCTAGACACAGGTAATTAGTGTTGTTTGGCTTTGGGATTTGGCATTTAACCCTTAAAAGGTAACTCAATGCTTTACAAAATTTAAAATGTTTTTAAGTTGTGGCTGCAGCAGGGCAGTCAAAATCAGGAGAATATAAAAAAAAATTTTGGATTCTTTTTGTTTGTTTTTTGTTTGTTTGTTTTTGTAACAAAATAGCAGATGAGAGTTGTAGTAAAAAAAAAAAAATTAAAAAAAGACAGTGCCTCTCTGAAGCAACAGCAGGGGTGAGGTGCACAAAACAAAAAGAAGCAATGTTAGAAACACTGAGTCTTAAAATGGCTCTGAGTAATCAGACTGTCACTTTGATAAAGGTACATGAAAACTCTGTAAGCAAAAAAAGAAATAGTGACACCTTATGTAAAAATGGATCTGGATAATGTTATAGAAGTTAAACTATGGAAGGAATGTGCATTTGCCCCAGAACATGTGCAGGATATATTGTAGAAGGGGCAAAAGAAATGCAAACATACCATGCTACTTAATTAAAATGCTATTAGGGCTCCAAAGGGAGCCACAATAGGTTGGGTTTTCTTTTTCAGATTGCTGTGTGTTTTGGAAGCAGAAGTTAAAAGTAATCAAAACTCTGGTGAAAGTTGATTGTGTCCCTTTTAAGATAGAGTCTCTGAGCTGCTGATGGCTTTAAATCCAAAAGCAGGAAGTTTCTGTGAAAATGCAAATTACCTAAATGATAAAGGAAGGAAAGAACTAGCAGCACAAAGGAGCTGCAGATAAAGGACATACCTGGTCAGCAAACAAATTGTCTAAATAAAAGGCATGGGATAACAAGATAATTTTAATAAATGTAATGATAATAAGTATCCCTGTAACAACGTATAGTGTGTATGATTTTTGGAAAAATCCTTTAAGGTCGTATGGTAATGATGCTTCTCAGTTATTACCTGTAAATAAAACTTAAAGCTTAACACAGCAGGAAAAACATTATAAACTTGGTCTGCTGTATAAGAAGGAAAACTCAGGGATTTAATGACTAAACAGTGGGAGAATTTCCCCATAACCCTTAAAAGATAAAAGCCTTTGAAACCTGGCCTGCCTATAGAACAAAAACAGGAAAATATGGGGGCAATTTCTCTGTTTTGCCTGCAATCAGCAAGGGTATTTGTAAAAGAAATATTTTAAGCAATAATCTGCCACCCCAAAAGGGGTAGAAACATGTTTTTTTGTCTTTCAGAAAATCAGGAAAAGCTGCCAGCTGAAAAGCAACCCAATACCATGAATCTACTGTCACAATAGAAATTGTGTTCTGTGTTCTATGTTTTGTCTTGTGTTTTGTGTTGTTGCTAGCACTGTTGTGTGTTAAAAAAAAAAAAAATACTGAAGACCTGCAGGAACTTAAAAATAAATTAAGCTTTCTGTCCCAGCTACAGGACAGCCTGATACAAAAACAAGTACATGCCAATGTAGACTTGGTCCAAATTGGTCTGGGTAACCTAAAAGGCCAATGGAATCTTTAGTAATGGCTTAATACTACCACATGGCTTATCCATAAGAAAAAAAAATATTAGAAATAGGAAACTACACAGCCATAGCTATGGGAAGCACTGAAATGCAGATACTTGCACTAGCTACTTTGGAACACAAAATGTTCTGGGTCATATTGGGAAATATTAAGGGTTTGATGCATTTGTTAAAAAAGAAAGAGATCATTGGTTGACACTTATCAATATGAATGGATGCAATATGTTTCCAGCATTGTAAACCAGACTTGTTAATGGGAGAAATTGTTGTCAAAATTGCACACCAACAGTCCCTGGAGGCAAAGGTATTGAAGGTTAACCCACTCCCCATATTACACATGGGATCCTTTTGGCTACCCTGGACCTTGAGCCAGTGGGCTGGGGAGGGAGGGAAGCTATTGGACACTAGAGGGAAGCTATTGGACACTAGAGGGTGTACCGAATGGACTCCTCAAAAGTGGGTGTGCCTCACCTTGCCTGTTGCCCCAGAACCTTGTAGTAAAGATACATCACTAGGATCATGTATGTGGCAAGAATTGGAATCACAAACTCAAATTGCCTCACAGTACTTTCTCTTGAATAGGCTACATAGAAAGTGACACTGACGATTATAAATCTTAGTGTCAAAAGGGGGATTATGTTGGATCATATTAAAGAAGTTCTGTATTAAAATCACAAATGAGTTTGATTCCCCATAGTTCAAATTCCAGGGTATTACTAATGAAGAGGTCTCTTGGTTTTTGGTACTGTTTCTCTCCCTCTATGTGTGAAACTTGCAAGCTGCTAACTGTGTTAGTACATTCTAAGACAGAGTCTGTTCTCAAAGCAGTTCACAGAGAGAGAGACTCAAAACAATACTCTAACAACAGAAACAGCACCCAGAGACTCCCCACCCTTTTGTTGTATTAACAATTGTGATTAAAATAGTGATAGAGGATGTATGTGGATGGATGCTTGGTGTGGATAATAACTGAATGATCAGGGAGGTGCCAGCCTAAGAATCCAGTGTCCATCGGCTGAAGAAGGCGTCAAGTGGAAATAACCAGAGGACCCCACCCGGAGGGCAGACTGGAATCCACCCAACAGCCTCAAGAATGGGAGAACCAAAGAACAAGATACCATCTTGGAGCCGTCAGGAATGTGCTATCTGCTGATTGATTCAGCAACAGCATGATGAAGCAATTCCCATAGACTGGCATAGGAAGAAATTCCTATAAAAATAGACTCTAAAAAGTGAGAACTTTGGGGTCTGATTCTGCAAACCAACTTCCAGGAGCATCAGATGAGCATCTGACAAGGCCCTGCTCCCTCCTCATGTCCAGGCCACCTGGCCAGTGGCTTGGCATGAGCAACTCTAAGGCTGGTAACTATGATAACAACCTTGCAGAACCTGTGTGTGTGTATGAATGAATGAATGAATGAATGTGAGAATAAATTTGAGATTGAATGGAATGTTATAACTATAACTAACTGCTTACTATGATTCTTTCTGTATTCACAATAAATGTGGTATTTTGCCCTTTTTCCCTTTAATAAGATCCTGCTGGTTTTTATTTTATTGGTACAACAATATGAATTGGAGTCAGAACCATAACACAAGATGTTCCTTGACTCTTACAACACCACATACTAGCATTTCCCTGTAGTAGTACCCAGAAACCAAGGGCTAGAGCCAGAAAGAGGACTGAGGCTCAACACTGCAACACCTAACTTGAGGCTTCCTGCTGCCTGCTGGAATCCAATAGGGCAGCCAGGCTCCGCGTACAATGCATGGGGAGAATTAGTCACCAGCAAATGGGATTCACAGAAGCCAGCATGCTGAGTGGGGAGCGGCCTAAGATAGCCAGTAGGGAATGCTAAGGAGAGGGGTGTGACCTAGGCTCCACCTCTCAAAGGGAGCTAGGTGCCTAGGTCCATTTGGGGTTCATAGCTGAGACCCCACTCCTGGATTTAGGTACCTAAGGCAGGTCATCCCTGTCTCACAAAAAACAAATAAAATAAGGAAGCAGCAGTAACAACCTTCTTCTATCCAATAGCCTGGTGGTTACAGTACTCACCCACTTTCAAATCTTGACTCTAAGAGGAACAGGGACTTGAATCTATGTCTCCCACTTCACAGGGGAGTACCCAAACCACTGTGCTATGGGGTGTACTATAATGAGCTGTTCTCAGTGTCTCCTCTTGCAGCTATTCAAGTTTGTATAAACTATTCATTGGAGCAGGGACTTGAACCTGAATCTCCCATATCCCCAGAAAGTGCCCTCACAACGGGGCTATAGAGACAGTCTCGCATGCTCTTGCACTCTAATAGCCCAATGAACATTTAAGTATTTCATTCAAAATACAGCTTCAGCAGGAGTGATTGAGAAATCCATCCCAAAATACCTGAGTGCCCATTGGTTAGATGGGTTCATGTGGGCGATAAGGGTTCAAGTCCTTGCACCTCTCAAAGAGAGTGAGGGTTAGAAGCCAAATCTTCCACAGCCTGGGTGCATGCTCTAACCAGTGGACTACAGGATATAAGAAGTGCACCACTGCCACCATGTTTTGTGCAGGGGGCAATCCAGTAAGTGAGTTCTAAGGCTGCCTCAGAGCCTGTCTTTTGGGTCAGGGCCCCTCAGGCAGGATAGGTGAGGTAATGCCTCGTCTGAGGATCCTGCCAGGGTTTTGGCATGAGCTGGGCATCAGAACTTAGATGGCTGTGTGCAGATTCTTAGGCACCTAAGAGACTTTATCAGTGGAAACTTAGGCACCTGGGGCCTTTAGGTGCCTACAGGGTTAGGCAGCTGCTGAGTGGGGCTTTTAGCATCTAAATTTTGGACTTAGGCCCCTAAAATGGCAGTTAAGCACCTAAATCCCTTTGTGGATTTAGCTCCAAGTGTTCTGAAGTCTGGAAGTTGGGGTCAGTCAGGATTTGTTTGGGGAGTAAGAGGAAGACCCTAGCAACTAGGAGGTGGGACAGAGCACTTAACCAGGAGGGTTCAGAAGAAGGGAATTGGCACTAGTGAATGGAAAAGTATTTGCGAATGGGAGGGGGAAGTCAAGTTGATGTGATTTCAGGATTACCAGGGAGTTTAACCACTAAAGAGGATAGCTTATTAAATTCTCACAGTAGAGTGGAGACTGGAGAGCTAAATAACTGAGGGTGGGATTCTGTCCCTCTAAAATCTATGGTAAAACTGCCACTGACTCCAGTAGAAGCAGAATTTGGCTTTCCTGGGGAAAGTCTAGAAGCTGTACCCGCCTGCAGGATCATTATACTTTTCCTCAGTCCCTCAGTACACTTTACTGAGGATGAATATACACTTTGGATCTCAAGACATTTTAGAGTCTCAAATTCCCTGCCCTGCCCAAAGCCCCCTTAACAGCTTAATAGTCATCGATTTCACACCAACGCCATATGCAAAATGTCTAAACAGGGAAAATATTCCTAATGAAATCTTCAAAACACCTGTTTGAAACTTTCATTAATTTTGAAATTAGATTTTGTAGAAATAATGTGGGCCCAATTTTCCTTCTGAAGTGTATGAGGTCCCATGTATGCTTTACTTGAAAGACTTTTTACTGAAGTAAATTGAATCAATAAATGAAGCAGTAATAAGTCATTCATCCATGAGTTCTGAAGGAACTCAAATATGAAACTGCAGAACTACTAACTGTGGTATGTAACCTATCACTTAAATCAGCTTCTGTACCAGATGACTGGAGGATAGATAACCTAATGTCAATCTTTAAAAAAGGCTCCAGAGTGATCCTGACAATTACAGGCCAGTAAGCGCAACTTCAGTACCAGGCAAACTGGTTGAAACTACAGTAAAGAACAGAATTATCAGACACATAGTGAACATGATTTGTTGGGGAGGAGTCAATATAGTTTTTGTAAAAGGAACTCATGCCTCACCAATCTATTTGAATTTTCTGAAAGGGAGGGTTCACAACCATGTGGACAAGGAGGATCCAGTGGATATACTATATGTGAACTTTCAAAAAGCCTTTGGCAAGCTCCCTCACCAAATGTTCATAAGCAGCCATGGAACAAGAAGGAAGGTCCTCTCATGTATCAGTAACTCATTAAAAGACAGGAAACAAAAGGTTGGACTAACTGGTCAGTTTTCAGAATCGAGAGAGGTAAATAGCAGGATCCCCCTAAGGATCTGTACTGACATCTGTGCCATTCAATGTACTCATAAATGATCTGAAACAAGTGGTAAATAGTGAAGTGGCCAAGTTTGCAGACGATCTCACTAAACTGGATGACTGGACAACAAAATGGCAGATGAAATTCAGTGTTTATAAATGCAAAATAATTCACTTTGAAAAACATGATCCCAACTATACATACAAAATGATAGGGTCTAAATTAGCTGTTACCACTCAAGAAAGAGAGCTTGGAGTCATCATGAATAATTCTCTGAAAACATCTGCTCAATTTGCAGCAACAGTCAAAACAGCTAACAGAATGTTTGGAACTATTAGGAAAGGGGTAGATAATAAGACAGTAAACATCATAATGCCACTCTCTAAAGCCCTGGTGCACCCACACCTTGAGTACTGCATACAGTTCTGGTTGCCCCATCTCAAAAAAGATATATTAAAATTGGAAAAAGTACAGAAAAAGGGCAACACAAATTATTAGGGGCATGGAACAGCTTCCATATGAGAGATTAAAAAGACTGGGACTGTTCATCTTAGAAAAGAGATGACTGAGGGGGGATCTCATAGATGTCTATAAAATTGTGAATGGGGCGGAGGAAAACAATACGGAAGCATTATTTACCCCTTTCACGTAACACAAGAACCAGGGGTCACCAAGTGAAATTAGTAGGCAGCAGGTTTAAAACAAACAAAAGGAAGTACCGGTACTTCTTCCACAATGCACAGTGCAGAGTGACCCGGCAGAACCCTTTGCCAAAACTATAACTGAATTCAAAAATGAATTAGATAAGTTCATGGAAGATAGGTCTATCAATGGCTGTTAGCCAACATAACCCCATCATCTGGGTGTCCCTAAACCTCTGACTGCCAGAAGCCAGGAATGGATGACAGGGGATGGATCACTCAATAATTGCCCGATTCTGTTCATTCTCTCTGAAGCACCTGGCATTGGCCACTGTCAGAAGACAGGATACAGGGCTCGATGGACCATTGGGCTGACCCAATATGGCCATTCTTATGTTCATATGTTAATGGTGCGCAGACCTATCCATTCCCTCTGCTGAGTTAGCAGCTGCAAGCAATCTAGGCTTATTGCATGCTAATGCTCACAATGCCTACACAGTTTGTTACAAACTTGTGGGTCAAGGCGCTGCTGAGTACATTATGTTCCATCAGATTCTCTGCTGATAATGTCTGCTTGTGTCACTGCACAGTCAGCAATGCCTCATGACACCAGCTCATCAAGTATATATTGGATATTTCATAGCTTCAGTTATTCTTGGCTTCTGCACAGGAATGATTAATGACTGTGTTTATTATGAATAATACAACGTGCTGAGTATCAAAAAAAATCACCATGGTGATAGGCATTATGTACATATCCAAGATGAATAAATAGATAGCATAGATAGTGTTTGTCCCACTAATGACCAAATAGTGCAAGAAGTGTTACTCTTTACTTATGGCCATATCAAATAGTTATCTCTCTGTACCCTTTGGTCTACAGAGGATTAAGTCAAAGGAGAAGAAAAGAGTATAAGATTTGCCATACCAGTTGAAAGAAACTGTCTCTCAGGTCTGGTATCCTGTCTGTTAGTTCAGAAAAATGCAAAACTCTCCTACTAGAACAACCTGACCAGCTTTATAGTGCTATACATGGCAGTAGGTACCCCTGCAAGTATCAGTTTATGGCCTGAAGCATGAGACTGGATTATTCTTAGTTTAGCATAATTTATGGTTTATTTGGAGAATGACAATCTATTTAATCAGCATTTTCCATTTCTTAGGCATCTAATGTGACTATGGCTCTTGGAGTGTAATAACATCTTGCTCATATATCCCTAATTAAAATATGTTGCAACTCCCTGTGGAAATATTTGAGCAGTGCCCATTTATTCTGCATGTAGGTAAATCAGTGTAGGTCACATTTTCCCCTGATGTGATGAAAACTGCAGGAGTGGGACAGAGAGTTCAAGAAAGGTATGAAATGAACCTTGGATTGTATTGCACAAATTCTCCCTGAGGTGGGAGGGTACAGGGATGCTGCCTTCAAGCTCCATGGATCCACAGGGAAAGACCAACCCACTCTCGCAGTGTACCAGTTGCCCCTTCTTCCTTACAGCGCCATTGCTAAAAGATCCTTTGGCATCTCTGTCTGTGAATTAACCCCATCTCTAGAGGAGTGCTGGTGAAGAGACAGACATAGTACTGCCAGGTGCAGCATTAATTTTGTCCAAGATATCGACCCGCCTATAAGAAAAACTGTTTTGTTTGGGATGCTATCTGCCAGCTCTGCCAAAATGCCTGCACATCTGCACAGAATTGGAACTGAAGGGCTTAGAGGTACCATGTGACATTGGCTCCATTCCCCACTTCTGTGACCTTTGAGGCTTTTTCTTTTCTTCTTATTTGCTCTTCTCAGAGAGAAGGGGACCATAGAGCCCTGCATAATGGAACATCAATTAATCCAGCAGACACTCAATTGCCTCAGCACTTACCCACATTATTTTAAATTCCTTTGACACTTTCCCCCCCGTATTCTATTCTGTGCTGGTCCTTATGCCACCCTCATTACAGGTATCTGAGCACCTTCCAGTAGTGCATTAAGCAACGTGATTACACATCTGTCATGTCAGGTTCACTCTCTCTCTCTCTCTTTCTTAAGAATGCTTTGTTTTAAACAATTTTTCAATGCTCACTTGCAGGCTGAATTGTGTCTTTATTTTAAGAAAATGTTTCTTGGTCAGTATTTTTATCTGTGTAACATTCAAATTAACTTTGTAAAAAAGAAACTCAGAGAAAGAAAGTCGTTCATATTATGGAAGAAAGTCAGATTGGTTCCAATCAATGAAGGAAAGTTTCTTAAGAATCAATTGTTCAACTCGCAAAAGAGTCACACTGTCTAGATATTAAGCTATGTAGTGCAAACAAAATGATTCCCCAAAGGGAATTTACAGTTTGAATAGGTTCAATTAAAAATTCTTAATTATTGATTCTCTCTAGCTCCATTGGCTGGAGCAGTACAGCTGCCCATTAGAATTCCACTGAGATCAGAGATGAATAAGTTAGTGCTGAAAAGTCTTCCTTAATTCTCTCCTTCGTAACAACTAATAGGATGGGATGGGCAACTATAGACTCAATGGGCACTATCCTGCTCACTTTACTTGCGTATGCAGTCCCATTAGCCTGAATGAAACTACACACGAGAAAGGAGGGCTAGATTTTGCCCCAGATCAAGAAACATTTCCTAACAGTTGGATCTGTCAAACTGTGGAATAGTCTTCCCAAGGGAAGTGGTGGAAGAGACATATCTTGAAATGTTTACAGCATTGGACCAGGCAAAGCACAGAGGAAAATAGAATAGGGAACCATTCTGCATTTCCAGTGTCAATGAACTCATTTCTATGGCTATGCTGCACTACTTTGGAAATTCATATCTGTGTACATAGCCCTTTATGGCTTTAAAAACATCTGCTTAAGTGTGTACTGTGCTTTGTTAAAAGGATTTGCGGAAGCTCTGAAGTGTTCATTGGAATTTTGCTTGGCTTTTATACACTCAGACCTCTGGTAATCCACACACAAAAATTGTGCAGCAAAAAGGAAACATGTTTGGTGGGATTTACATAGTCAATGCCACCCATTTAAATAAAAAAACAAAGCCATGCCTCAGATCTTTATTCATTTTTTCCTTATTTGAGCCAAGGTCTAAATGATGCCAATGGTCAAGATCCTGAAGTCTTATTCATAGAAAATCCTCACTGGATCACGTCCTTTACTCTGTCAAAACTCCCATTGATTTAACTGGCAGCTTTCCTCAGCAATGACGGAGAAACACTGGGTAACACACTCAGGACTCGGCGCCACTGATGCCACTTGGAACTTTGCTCATGTTCACTTCAAAAAATAGGTTGGTAAAAATCCCAATAGCAAACTTAAAAAAATGTACATGCGGGTTTGGGGGTGGGGAATACAACATTAATGGAATGGAGAGCAATTGTCAAGTAAGTGCACCTCAGCAAAGCAAGGGTGGTACCAAGTCTCTGAGCATGGTGGAACAAGAGCAAAACTGAAGGGTTGTGGGCTTCAAACAGATGCTGTTCTTATAGTATTGTTTTCCTTTCATCAATTTTAGAAAGTGTGTTGTGTCCTGAATTACTATAGCAGATGTCTGTTTTCATTCCAAAGCTCTTTTGCTATGTACAAGTTTCATAAACTCTTTCTACACATACATCAAAGAGGTAACAATTCTCAGAAGAGCAGTTACTAGTTCTCAGGATTGGGAATAAGCCCAGACCTCACCTCTGGATCCAAAATGAACTTTGGATGTATTTGACATTCACATGCAGATCTGGATTTCACAAATATGTCCTGTCTTTTTAATGGACCATACCTAATGTCCAGATTCAGACTTTCCACCTTGGGATCATCTTTACATTGTAATCATCATGCATCTTTTCAAATCATTTATGAAGAACGGATGTCACTTTGGAGTCCACAGCGTCTAAGGCAGGCACTCTGCAGACAGCAGAACAGTTTTACAGCGCTAACATGCCACTCCTTGTCTTGAGAGAACTTTGGTCAAAAAGTTGCTGTGGCTAGAATCCAAGTCAACAAATTGAGCTATGGAAATCTTTCATTAGAAAACTTGAAACTAGAGATTAATCTGGCTCAGGAGACTGAATTCAAATCCTGGGAGTTTGGATTGAGATCCACAGCTGGCTTTTAATTGTGCATTGACCAGATCAGAATGCTGATTGTTTGGGTTTGTTCAGATCTCATCCTGGATCCATACTGTACAACTTGAGCCCACATCTCTCTGGAACTCAAACCACATGAGTCTCGTCAGATTTCACCTCTCATTACCAACTAGGTTCACCAAAAGCTTCACTAATGTTCTTGAATTTTCTGAGTATACCTGAACCCAATTTTGAATTAGCTTCACAGAGAAACCAGATATAACACAGTGGTTTGGAAACAGTTTCACTCTGAGTTTTGTGGAAATCTAAATCTCAAAGTGGAATTCTCAAGGTCAGAAACCAGAAAAACATTCATGTGGGTCCCTGCAACCCAGAACCACCATGTGGCTTTAATCACAAAGTATTTCTGTAACCCAAAAAGCAATAGTTCTCTCTAATGGGAACACCTGAATTACCGCATCTGAGTGGTTCTTATATTGTATGTGGCTACCGTTCCTTTTTCCATTATGTTTTGCTACACATTCTTGTAATCGGGCAGATGATATGCACACTCGCAGTTCCCCAGATGAACATTTAGATTAGGAGTTAAATAATATATTTCTCTTTGTAAGATGAACTGAAAAGATATTTCTAAAATTTAATTAGCTAATAAAGTCTTTAAGTAATAAACAAGGAATAGACAATGCATCACATTCTCCTTTGTCACTCCAGCTGCACAGCTGTCACTCTATCTCCTTCAAATGACAATTTTTCACTGTACATTTGCATTTTAAATTAACATAGTTGAAAATCGTTTTTACTCACATGTTTGATTTCACAGTTTCTGTATTTCTCCTGTGACAAGTAATGGCACTGTTAATATTTCTATTGATGTGTAGGTGGTAGCGGCAAAATCACTTATTGCAGAAGAGATACTGAATATTGTTGCTAGATCTTGGCATAATCAATGCTGTTTTCCAGTCCATCTTTAATAAGAAACTCTCAGTTCAAATTTCCATTACATTTTAGTACAGGAAAAAGTTTTTACAAAACCTAAAGACCCGTATACTATTTCCATTGATTGATATTTCTAATTCCAAGAGAAACTCTGAGAGTGGCATTAATTACGAACTCAATTGAAATTCACACTGGTGATATCATCAACAAAAGCAAAATGCATGGAGTAATGTCATGGCACTAACAGCCTCTGCGGTAAGACCTGGGAGGAAAGGCCATTCCAGATAAGCAGGGAGGGAGGGATACTATATTACTGAATTTTACTGTAGCAGTTATCAGTAAAATGACCAAGCAAACATCATCTCCCTCTCCTGTGCATTTGGGGATGTAAAGATAAATAGAGCACATTTCAACACTATCAACTACTCCCAGCTGTTTTTCTGAGAGATACGTGGTAAGAATAAACTCATAGAGACATGTGTTTAATCGATATAAGTCGGCAAAGGTGAAAATCAAAGATGGTCAAATGGAAGTCTGGGTTTATTATAGACAATTGAACCTTAAGAATGAAATGAAATAAGGAAATAATGAAGTGAGGTTGCTTTGTGAAAGTTACAATGGGGAACTGTCTGTGTAAGGTACACATAGACTTGTGTATGCTCAGTCATTCAAAAAGCAGGCTGTTGGCATGTTACAGGGTAGGTTCCTGTACAAGATTTGGGAGAAAAGTGGTGTGTTTTCTTGCCACAATTTAGTATGAAAACATGGTGCAGACCTTGTGTTTGTGATCATGTCTGCTTAAGTGAGTCTCTGAGGTACTCAACTTGAAAATCAAATATGCTATCTATAAGATTATATTTTATCTTCCCTAGCTACAATGTAAAGTAGAAAAACCAGAAGCTACTGTGCATAAAATATGAGAGTGACCTCTAACATAGAGAATACTACCTTACAGTGTCACAGAAACTTTCAGCTGAAGATCTCGAAGCCTTTTGCAAATACTAAAGCATTTAGCTTCACAATACCCCTTTGCGGTACATGATATTATTCCCATTTTACCTTTGGGAAAACTGAGACACAGAGACATGAATTGGCTTGCACAAGGTCACACAATTAGTCAGCAGCAGAAATAGGAACAGAACAAAGGAGTGCTTCTCCTCCACACAGACTCCTTGGTCTAACCATTAGACCGTAACTTTATTTTAGGAGAAAACTCAATATACCTCCTGTCAATTGCCCAAGCAAGAAACTCCCTCACTTCATACAGCTGCTGACAACAAAGCATGAGGTCCACCACAACTGCATGTCTAGCCAGAATATGTAGGGAACAATCTCCACTGGTCTAGTCTATTCAGCATTTGGCTACAAAACTCCAGCCACCTTCTCTCCTGTGTCTTTTGATTTCTAAAGGAAATATGCCCTGGATATAAAGTTCAGTTGAACACCATTCAGCTTGGTATCTGGTGCATTACGTGTTAGCAGCAGTTTAAATTAGCCAAATCCTAAAAAAAAACACTAAGGGCTTGGTCCTGTTTCTATTCAAGCCAATGGAAAAACTTTCATCACTAATGATGCAGGGCAAAGCCCTGAATTGCAAATTATACCCTCTCCTTGCAAATGCTGACATTATAACACAGTAGTTATGATAATACTTCCAAGCTGTATACATCATTCAATCTCAGAATCTACCAGGCAAATCAGACATTTGACCCCATAAGTCAGTATAGTTGCAAAAGTGTTTCTCAGCCATCTCAAACGTGGAGTGCATCATCCCATGATACATCACCATGACTCAGCAAGAGGGAAAAAACATGGTGCATCATAGGGGATGTAGTACAACCAGAGAGCCAGCCTAGAGAGGAGAATGGGAGTATAAGGCATCAGAACTACAACACCCACGAAACACCATGGCAGCTCAGACGGACACAGATTAATGTTGAACTGACCCAAAATTAAACATTTAATTTGTTTGAAAAACAAGAATGTTTTATGGTGAGTTGACCTGAAGGAAAAACAAAACAAAACAATAATAGCAGAATCTAAATTTTCCCATATTTTGATGTAACTGCATGTAAAAAAACCCATTTTGAGGAAAAATCCTCAACCAGCTCTAATATAGTAGTAATTGGGAGTTATGTTCAGTTGGTTATACACCATAACACCTAGTCGATTTCAGAGACTGCTCTTTCCAGAACATATTCCCCATCCACTAAGTGTGACCTACATTCTTTGTTCCTAGATGTTTTAATTGTACTTGGCTATATTAAAACACATTGATTAAATGAGCTGAGTTTACCATGTGATCTGGGTTGTTATGCAAAACTGACATGCACTTATCACTATTTACCACTAAATCAAACTTTGAGTCACCTGTAAACTTTACCAACAGATCACTGATAAAGATATTGAACAGCATCAGGACAAGTCTCCACTACAGACATCCTTATTGGTTGATGATTCTCCATTTGCAGTTCCTTTGAGATCTATCAATTAGCCAGTTTTTAATCTATTTAAAGTGTCACAGTGACTGATTTTGTTCAGTGTTAATATTCTGACCACAACGTCTGTGTATATAAGAAATGCCTATACAATGCCTATTATATTATTTTTATGAACAATCCTGTGTTCACATCTTCAGCTAAAGTGATGCCCATAAACTCTCCACTAGCAGATTTCAAAGTGTAGCATTATTGTAGCATCTTATTAACAACTGCCAGTGGTTGCTGAAGAATCCAGTAGGCTACAATTAACACCTGGGTCCAATTCTCCTTTCAAAAACCCCATTGAAAGTCTATTGAACTTAACTTTCCGTTTCTAGTCAGTTTCAGTTCCTGATTCTCCTGCACTAGCCTAATGGTGTAATGTTTGCATTGCTAACAACACAGAACAATTATTTTGTTTGGTTGGGTTAACTGATTTTTTTCATCTTACTACTGGATATTTTTAAATTAAATTTAATGGAATATTTCTATTGTTCTTTTACTGGTATAACAGAAGAAAAATTGGCAGACAGCTTCTTTTTAGTACAGATTTGCCATATTATTTTCATTCCCTGCAAACATCCCATAAAGATGAAGAAAGAGTCAAACTAGAGATGAAGCTATGACTGCCAGACTCAAGTACAGACAATTTGCCTCAAAATTATTCCTACAATTTATGCTCCAGCTAAGGGGACCTGCAGTGAACACTCATCTCATGAAATTTCTCCAAGTTTCTGAGAGGTTAGGAACATAGGAATAGCCGGATTGTATCAGATTCAAAGGCCATCTAGTTCAGTGTCCCATGTCCAGCAATGGCCAATATCAGCTGCTTGACAGAAAAGTGCAAAAAAGCCTTCAAGTCGCAGTTATAGGGATAACCTGTCCCCAGGGAATGTTTCCTCCTAACCGTATAGAAATTGGGCTAATCCCTGAAATTTATATTCCTTTCAAAACTCTTATTTATTATTTAATATGAATCTGGAGTGTTAGTTCCGGACTATCACTATTGATGTTTATCTTTTCAGAATCTCCTCCAGGTCTAGACGCTTAGAGAGGAGCTACATATTAAAGACGATGGCGTAATATGTTCTATGGGTCTGTGATTTCTAAAGTGCACTAATGTATTGCACATAAATTGGTCCGTGTAGATCCTGCTGGTGTGCACTAAAGGTTCTCTAGTGCACTTTAATGTAGTGCTGTTTCTAAGTGCACCAGCAGGGTCTATATGGACCAATTAATGTGTAACACATTAGTGCCCTTTAAAAAAATCACACCCCTGTAGAGTGTATTACCCCACCATGCATACAAGCCCTAAATGGGACTGAGCACAAGTAATCCAGTTGAGTTCTAGTCATTTCTGCAGTGCTTTTGTGATTGGCGTCCTGCTCTAGTACACAAACATTTCAGTGTTTTAGCTGTCCTAGTAAATGGTAGATTATACTATAAAATAAAGAGCCTTTAAAGTACAAATGTTTAACTAGCTTATCCTTCTCCCCTCCAATTCAATTTTGTTTGCTATGAAATAGATTAGGGCAGATTTTATCAAAATTTACCCAGGGGATTGGAGAAAGCAACCTTAAACCAAATGCTAACATTTTATTAAAACAACACCGGAGCAGACTGGCCTAACAACAGCTCTTAATCTTTTGTCCCTTTGCCAAATGCTTCAAGGCACATGTGTTTAGATGAAGGTAATGTAGATCAGCAGTGGTCTGCCTGCTATTAAAGTGAACCCATACAACAAGCCACTTGTGACGCACATAATTCAGCCATTCAGCCCTAACAGGGATCTTTTTAACCAAAACATTTCCTCTTTGACTCATTTCCATTCAATTCCAGTTTCCCTCCCCTTTCTTCTCTCTTCTTTAGTCCTTTTCTTGCTTGTTCTCTTCTATTGTTGCATCCACTCAAAATTTCTTGCAAGAAATGTCAAACTTCATATGTATTGCGCATTTGAGGAGAAATTTCTGATGGTTTGTTTTGCTCTCTGTGTGTATGTTTTGTGGGATCTCACAAAGAGGTCTCATATCTTGGACAAAGAGCGTTCATAGTTTGGACTTCCTGTTTCCATGGCTAAGTGTCCTTGTGGTTTGTAATACTTAGTGCCCTACCAAATTCACTGCCATGTCACAAATCATGAAATCTGGTCTTTTGTGTGCTTTTACCCAATACTATACAGATTTCACAAGGGAAACCAGTGTTTCTCAAACTGGGGGTCCTGCCCAAAAAAGGGTTGTGGGGGTTGCAAGGTTATTTTAGGGGCAGGGGGTGCCACAATATTGCCACCCTTATTTCTGCACTGTCTTCAGAGCTGGGCGGCCAGAGAGCAGCAGCTATTGGCCGGGCACCTAGCTTTGAAGGCAGCACCCTGCCAGCAGCAGCTCAGAAGTAAGGGTAGCAATACCATACCATGCCACCCTTCTGCACTGCTTCCTTCAGAGCTGGGTGGCTGGAGAGTGCTGGCTGCTGACTGAGGGCCCAGCTCTGCAGGCAGCAGCACAGAAGTAAGGGTGGCAATACCATACCATGCCATCCTTACTTCTGCGCTGCTGCTGGTGGCAGCTCTGCCTTCAGAGCTGGGATCCTGGCCAGCAGCCGCTGCTCTCCACCTGCCCAGCTCTGAAGGCAGCGCCGCCGCCAGAACAGTGCAGAAGTAAGAGTAGCAGTACTGCAACTCCACCCCTACAATAAGCTTGCAACCCCCTCCCCCTCATGACATTCCCCTCTGGTGTTATCTGGACCGGTGATCTGATAGGTCACTCCAATCCTTGACTCTGGGAGCCAGCCTTACCCTGCTGTGAGAACCCCCACTCCTGAGCTGTTCACGCACAGCCTCTGGCATGTAAGCTGCTCCTTGGATTGTGCAACCAAATGACACTAGCCAATATCTCCGGTCCCAGACACAACCCTAGGAACCTCCATCTTGCAGTGTCCAGTTCTGCCTGCTGGACGCTACAAGCTTATATGAGTGAGTCAGTTTCACAAAGAAATTGATATGTACCAGACTTGTTATCCCAAGGGGAGTCTCTGATATGCTTCAAACCAAACACACTGCTTCAGGTAGAATAAACAAACAGATTTATTAACTATAAAGATAGATTTTAAGTGATTATAAGTCAAAGCATAACAAGTCTGATTTGGTCAAATGAAATAAATGCAAAACTCATTCTAAACTGATCTTAACACTTTCAATGCCCTTACAAACTTAGATGCTTCTCACCACTGGCTGGCCGGTTGCTCTTCAGCCAGGCTCTCCCCTTTGATTAGCGCTTCAGTCACTTGGTGTGGTGGTGCCTGTAGATGTAGGTGGAAGAGAGAGAGAGACCCTGGAAAATGTCTCTTCCTTTCATCATGTCCTTTCTTCCCTCTTGGCTTTGCCACCCCCCTTCAGAGTCAGGTGAGCATTACCTCATCGCAGTCCCAAACTGGCCAAAGGAAGGGGGTTGGGGGGTGACTCACTCGACAGTCCAGCATATTCTTTTGTTGCTGTGAGGCTGGACTGGGTTTGTCTCATACCTGCCCTGATGAGGTGTGAACTGCCTCTCTGCTCTTGGAGAGTTTTTTGCTTGGACTTATTTTAAGCCATGAGGATACTTTTTCAGCCTCATAACTATATACATGAAATTATAACCCGTAACATTACTGTAACAACAATGTTCAGTGCATCATGAGCATGATGCACTGAAGATACCCGACATGGCAAACTTTGCATTGGATACCACACAATCATTTTACAAAGATGAATATGGGGGTGCTGGGGGTGCCCCCGAGGTACAAAGCATCACATCCCCCAACTCATTTTTGGGTCAGGACTCCTACAATTACAACACCATGAAACTTCAGATTTAAATAGCTGAAATAATTAAATTTATGATTTTTTAAATCCTATGGCCATGAAATTGACCAAAATGGACTGTGAATTTGGTAGGGCCCTAGTAATAGTAGTAGTAAGAGATGATCAAGGGAGAGGAAAGGAAATTATTTGGGATCACGCTGCTCCTACCCCGCCTCCACCATAAAGAAACCCACAGGAAGGGAGAAAGGCACGCTCTCAGAACACCATATAGTGATAGGGGCTTGGGGCCCTGTAGAATTTCCAGAAGGTAAAGCCTACCAAACCTCACCAATCATGGGGATGAGTGGGGAAGGATATCTTACCATATATGAATGGCTCTCCATCCATTGCACCTGCACCCCAACAGATGTCATGCCACTGTAGGCTGGGTCCTCCTGCAGCTAGAGAATGAACACAAGACTGTTGATGCACCTGAGTTGTATTAACTCTCTCCCAGATTCCCACACAGCAATCCAGTGGCTCCACAGAGGACAGAGCCACACAATACAGTAACTGTCCTACATCTCCCACCCCTAAAAGCCCACTGAGCCCCACATGAAGCACCGGTGGAAGGACGTCAAGGAAATCTTGGATAGTACCAAAGAATTGATACTCCCCATCTCAAGAGCAGACATCGAGAGAGTCACACATGGATTATATGACAAAGGGTGCTCCAGGCCCTCTGTCTTGCCCTTCTTCTGAGCTCTGCTGCTTTCTGTATTCTTTGTATCAAATAAAACCTAGTTTTATTTCTGGGTATGAGCAAATGTGGTGCCAGCTGCATCAGGTGCTGAGACAACTGTGCAATCCTTTCAACCGCCACAGGATTAGGGCCCCTACTCCCAGCAGTATATATTTTTTCTTCTTGGAAGCTTTGAATCTTAATTATTTCTTGAGCCACAAGTAGCATTCATTTTCCTTGCTCGTGCAGGCCCGGTGGTCTAATTTTGTTCAGAGGGAACTCATACTATCTAATAACAATTCTATTTATTTTCAGTCTCTCTCAAAGAGAGGCAGACTGAAGAAGTGAAAATAGCCAGTGAATGCAGCACACAGACCTGGCTACATGGAACTAGGTGGCTCAAGGAGTTCACAAGGGAAAATAAAGCTTTATGTCTCTTGTTCCCTCGTTGCAGTACAGTCTATCTTGGCAGTACCTGAAGGCCATTCTGCTGCTTATATTTAGTGTAGTATCCTCTCTGGAATTCCAATATTATGCTGCTATTAATATGTGTCCAAAATAATAAACATTACTACCCGGTCAGTATCCACTAGAGACAGGGCTGATGTGCAAAATTCAGCTGCTGCAATTGGCCATCCCTATGACACCCCTCCTCACCACCAACACCCAAAATAATACTCAGGGTTGTTGAGATATGGGGAATGTTTGCATGTGATGGGTAGTTCAGCCCATTAGTGAGATGGGACAAGTTCTGAAATTCAGATCTGGTTATAGGTTCTGAGTACCCCACTTCCCCAAAGTTTCTTTCTAAAATGATTTCAGCTAACAAAGGTGAAGTGTGCCTAGCCTGGTAAGGATGTTTAAGAACACCGCATGTAAATCCTGTTCTACGCATGGCTCTAGACTAGAAGCTGTTTTACTTAAACACTACTAGTTTTTGTCAACAGAACAGTGGTAGCGTACATGCTGAAATGCTCTACCCATCAGTGTAACTCCCGTGCTATGCTGACATAATAAAACCACCTCAAAGAGAGTCGTAGGCCTTATATCAGTGTAGTTAGGGTGATGCAGTGTCTGTGTAGACACTTCATTCCTTACATCAGCTGTTGGCTGTCATTCTTGTCAATTTCATGGCTCAGGAGCCAGGCTGCTGACAGATCTCCACTCCAAGCCAGGCTGCCAGCTTGGGCAGCCGCCTAGGCTCCCTGATCCTCACTGGAAGCCCTGCTGCCCCCCAGGATCCTGGCTCCCTACCGGGAGCATGGCAGCCAACCGGACTCCGGAGACAAGACCACGTGTGTGGCTGACTCCCTGTTTTCAGTGGGAAACAGGAAAGCGAGAAGCCCTGGGTTGCTTCCCCCCTGCTCCCGGCTGGGAGTGCAGAGACGAGAAGCTCGGGTGCGGGAGTGGACTGGGCTCCCCATGGGGAGCTTCACAGAGCTGAAAGTCCTGGTTCTCAGTTCCCCACGCTGCCCCTCCTCAGTTAGTGGAAGTGCTGCTGGTGAGGATGCACACCACCAACAGAAGGAGCGTCGTGTGGACACCAGCCACTGCAGTGATTAAGGCGATGGCTGTAAGTTAACCTAACATAGATCTACTTAAGATTGTAGTCTAGACAGCCTTAGTTTAACAGATACATAAGAACCTCAACTGGAAACTAGAAGCCAGATTCTTCTCTCAAGTGTAAATCCAGAATAACTTTATTGAAGTCCAAAGATGTATTCCAGATTGACATCAGTGTAGCTGATAGCAGAATCTAACGTTGTTTTTTCTAAATCTGATTTTACATGGTCCCACCTGGTAAACACAGACGAAGCAAAGAGCATTTCACCCATATTAGCTGAACCAGAGTTTAAAAGCAGATTAATGTAACATGGATCTATTTAATGTGGAGACAGATTGAGAGTATAAAATTTCATTTCACTGGAAGTGTACAGTCACATGATTCCAACCTGGGCACTGGGTGGGGACAGATGGGGGAGTGAAGAGTAATAAAAGGTCCTATAAAACAAGGGGTTCTTCCCCATCCGAGAAATTTGGAGGAGATAAAAGATGAACTTTTCAATTGTACCACCCAGTACTGGATTGCTAGAGCTGTGGGTATGACTGAATCCTTCTGCTGTGCAGACACAGGCTAAGAGAGCAGGCATGATTTGTAAGTGTAAAACTATTGGAGTTCCTCATGTATTCACAGGTTACATCTATTTTGGGTTTCCTATTTGATACTGGTCAAAATGGTCCAATTTTCCAAAGCAACAGTCACTACCCCCTTCTTATAAAATTTTGAATTTTTCAGTGTCAATAAATCCTTTTTCATTAGAGTGTTCCTGTTTTGATATATATTTCTTTGCTGTGGAAATCAATTTGAATTTAAAAACATGAGAAATTTCAAAATTTCTCATCTCATCAGAGAGAATATAGACTTGTCATGACAATTTCATGACAAACTACATTTCTGGGCCATGAAATAATCACAAAATGAAAAGTGTGGGTTTTGGTGGCTTTTTTTCTGTAAAACTCCAAACCAAAACTGGATAGTCTGAGTAGGACTGCTAGCTGTTTACACTAATACCAAGATTAAATGCAACCCTGCCAATAGCCTGGAACAAAACAAGCCTCTTCATCTCTGCCTGTATTAAGGTATGTGCAATGGCAATACCTTCCAGAACACCCTGTTTTGCGCTCCCTCTTGCATCTCCCACTCAAAGTGACCATTTCACTTCTCTTTACCTAGCCCACTCCCTCCCACATGTTCTGATCATTACTTTCCCAGATATGCCATTCACTCTGAAACTAAGGCTTGTATGCAGTCTCCAAATTCTAATGCAGATGCCTGCACAAGGCAAGAGAAGTACATCAAAGCAGTGATAGATAGCTTGGTCTGGGGTGGACAGTATTTAAAGTGCCCTTCGCAGACACCTCCTATAGAAGTCATGCACACTGGGATAGAAGAGGCATCTATTTCATTATCCATGTGTATTTGTGACAAGGTGCCACAGGGTGACTTCTCCTAAAATTACGGAGATGATGTCTAAAATCAGAGGAGAAGGGGGAAAGGCACTAAATGAGTTTATAAATTATTAGACTAATACATCAGTTAACATCTTAGAACACAGACGCCTTTCTGCTTGTGATTTAAATAATTCACAGCAGCAAGAGCATCACACTGTCATCTCATCAACTGATTTCCTCAGTTTTTGATAGTGCAGTAATTTGGGTATTGCAAGCCAGATGTTTTCTAAAAGAGCCAGCATTTTATTAGTTCAAAGGGTTTAGTAGGAAGAAACCACTATTATTATCTACTTATATGCTCTGGAAAATACAAATCATAGGAGTTCAGCTGGTGATTCCCGCAGTGGTGGAGATTTTTCCCACCCTACTACTATAGTAGTAAATGCTATTAAGCCCAATAATTTGTGGTTGAACTCGCTCCACTTTCCTCACCCTCCACATTCTGCCTTTTCCAGGAAGATGAAGCTTGGGAAGTGTTTAGTGAGAATCATGAAGACTTTTCTTTTAAAAATTCTTTCTGCTTGTCCCTTGGGGGACATGGTAAGTTCATGCAGTGTAGGGTAAGTGTGTTTGACAGAGTCATCCAGGACTGAAAGGTCATAAAGGCTGAATTACATTCATCTTTAGAAGCAGTCCCTCCAAGAGGTCTTCATCTCACATGGACAGTTGTGGCACCGCTTCAGCACATTAACATTGAAGTTAGAAACAGATCTGTGACACCTAGGTACCAAGGTAATGGGTGTGATGTAGGAATCTAAATAGAACAGAATGTTCCAGTAGATTATCCATCCCATTGGTCCTGGCAATACATTCCTTAATCACTTGTCCAGTCAAGTTTTTTAAAGTTCAAAGCAATGGAACATCCCTTCGAACACCATTCCACAGCCTGATGGATCTAATGCTTAGGAAAGTTTCCCTTAATTAATTTCATCCTATTACCCCAATAATACCCGTAGGCACCACATTAAATAATTCCTCTTCCTCTTTGGTGTTTACACCCTTAAAATATTTTCAGACTGTTATCATGACTCCTTCTTTATCATCACTTCCTTGAGCTATACATAGTTATCTCTTTTAATCTTTCTGCCTAAGTCAATCCTTCCAGCCCCTTAATCATTGTGTTGCCCTTCTCTAGGTTTCTTCCAGTTTATCAATACCTGGTTATGTGATTCCCAGAACCAAACAAAGTATTCAGATCAAAGTAAACATAAACGAAATGGTATTTTGTCCATTGCCTGATTCGCAATTTAACAGCATCATTGTACTACAGTTAAATCAAGATATACAGTTACGTTTTTCATCCTGACCAGTACTGTCTCATTGTTACCTTATGTTCCTCCCTTTCTGTCTGTTGCAGTCACCAGTTGTCTCTTGTTTTGTATTTAGATGGGACAGGAAATATCTTTTTCTGCACAGTGCTCAGTAAAATGCTTCCTGATACATGACTGGGGCCTTGTTTATTATTATTATTATTTATTATTTGTACCAACATAGTGCCTAGGGACCCTAGTCATAATTCAGAGCCCCATTTTGCTAGGTGCTGTACAAACACAGATCTGCAATGCAAATAAATAATAACACTACAATATGTGGTAGCTATATCCTAGATCAAAAAATTCATTTTTTTTCAAGCAACCAGACCAAACACAGGTGGAAGAAATAATTTTGTATCTGCAGGAATCAGGAATTTAAAATCATTTCTGAATAGCTTCTGCGTTCATGGATAACCCAAGGTTTGTGAAACTATGTCTTCTAGAATTCTGAGGCATGATACATTTGAAGGTTTTGCCCTAATAAATTCTTGTAATGAAATGATGGATATCTCTCAAGCAAGATGTTTCAAATATCCAAATTGTGAATTCCTATGAAGAGCACTTCATTGCCTGTAGGATTGCTGTCTAAGGATTCACTAATATCAGCAGAACTTGACAAGGAAAATAGGGAGCAGAGATAGAGGGACTTCCATTCACCTTAGCATGTAGCATTGGGTTACAAAGAAAACATTCCCTGTTTCTCAGCCTCAGAGAGTAGACTACAGATAGTAATTTATTTTCTTTCTCAAGGATACTGGGAACGATAGCATTAAAGGGGCTTCTTTGTCCTTCCATTTCTCATGCAGCACTTGAACTTCTGAATTTCCTTACAGTTTTATTATTGGGCACCCAATCCTGGAGAAGCAGATCCTGACATACCCGCCATGAAGTGTGTGGTCCTCAGCTGTGAAAATACAAATAGACCATTGTTCATTTTTTCCCCCAAGTCTGGTTTTTTAACTCCTGGGTATGAAAACATAGATTTGGCATATGTCTTTGTGTGGATGTGATGGAACGGAATATAAACCCTTGAAAATGCTATATAGGGCCTTGATTGGTTTTTAAAGAGGCAGCCTCCTGGCTTGCAAATTATGGCACAGTCACTCCACAGCCTAATTTACTGTTTAATATGAGCAATAAAAATAGAGGGGAGAGGAAGGAGGAGGAGTGAGAAAGGGAAAGAGGAATAAGTGTGTGAGAGGGAGACAGCAAAAGTGAAAGGGATGGGGGAAAGGAAACAAAAGAGTTCCACATGAGTACAGGAGAGAGGGAGAATTAAAGCAACTGTGCAATAAACATCAGCTTTCTGGTGCTGCTATTTTATTTTCCTAGTTTTAAGAGTGTGCAGCTCCCCCTTGAAATTACTTCAGACAACTCAAAGGGAACATTGGCAGCTAGCAGAAATACTAAGAAATCTGGAATAGTTTCAAGGGTTTTTTTGTTTTTGCCTGCCATTTAGAAACAGCATCTACAGCAGAAGAGAGAAACTCTGGCTCAGCTCCCCTCTCTGAATGTTCCAGCCTGCTATAAGAGTTTTTTATCCTCTCTTCAACCAGAAACTCCACCCCAGTATTTCTAAATGATATTTTTTAAAAAGGGGAAGAAAAAGCCTGAGAACTCTGAAGAGTTTTTAAAAGGGGAAGGGAAAATTTTATGAACAGTCTTCAACTAATAATTAAAATATGTTCCCTGCATATGTCAAATAATATATCTGTCCTTTCGAAAGGATGCAAAATCGGCTTGATCCATGTCCAATACTTTAAATCATGAAACAAAAGAATTTACCCTATGGTGGGAAGGGCAGATTAGTGGAGGGAAAGCAGATTTGGGCTGAAACCTTTTGCAAATTTCTGTCAATTCACCACATTGTTCAGGGGAAATGTTGGATCATATTAAAGAAGTTCTGTATTAAAATCACAAATGAGTTTGATTCCCCAGAGTTTAAATTCCAGGGTATTACTAATTAAGAGGTCTCTTGGTTTTTGGTACTGTTTCTCTCCCTCTATGTGTGAAACTTGCAAGCTGCTAATTGTGTTAGTACATTCTAAGACAGAGTCTGTTCTCAAAGCAATTCTTTGTAACAACAACTACTCACACAGAGAGAGACTCAAAGCAATACTTTGTAAAAATAGAAACAGCACCCAGAGACTCCCCGCTTTTTTGTTGTATTCATCTTGCTTTGTTAACAATTGTGATTAAAATAGAGATAGAGGATGTATGTGGATGGATGCTTGATGTGGATAATAACTGAATGATCAGGGAGGTGCCAGCCTAAGAATCCAGTGTCCATCGGCTGAAGAAGGCGTCAAGTGGAAATAACCAGAGGACCCCGGAGGGCAGACTGGAATCCACCCAACAGCCTCAAGAATGGGAGAACCAAGGAACAAGATAACATCTAGCAGCACGGAGCCGTCAGGAGTGTGCCACCTACTGATTGATTCAGCAACAGCATGATGAAGCAATTCCCATAGGCTGGCATAGGAAGAAATTCCTATAAAAATAGACTCTAAAAAGTGAGAACTTTGTGGGGGTCTGATTCTGCAAACCAACTTCCAGGAGCATCAGAAGAGCATCTGACAAGGCCCTACTCCCTCCTCATGTCCAGGCCACCTGGCCAGTGGCTTGGCATGAGCAACTCTAAGGCTGGTAACTATGATAACAACCTTGCAGAACCTGTGTATGTGTGTATGAATGAATGTATGAATAAATATGAGATTGAATGGAATGTTATAGCTATAACTAACTGCTTACTATGATTCTTTCTGTATTCACAATAAATGTGGTATTTTGCCTTTTTCCCTTTTAATAAGATCCTGCTGGTTTTTAATTTATTGGTACAACAGAAAAAGAAAAAAAATCAGAAAAAAATACCAAAATATTTCATTTTGACATTTTCAAAACAAAATATTTTTGATACAAAATGACATTTCATTTCAGGTTTTATTATAATTTTTTTTAAATGAAAAATTGAAGATGAAATAAATTGTTTCATTTCAGTTGACAAAGTGTGTCATTCACCCAGAAAATAATTGTTTTTATTTTTTCTTTCTTTTTATTTTTTTTTACTTTGTTGGTGAAAAGTTCAAAACATTTTTGTTTAAGGTTTATCCACATCAATGTTTCTAAACAAAATTTTTGGTTCAGCCAGCAATTAGAAAAATCAGCTATTTGTACAGCTCTAGTAGACAGTCATTCCCATCTGCTGACTCATGAGGAGCTTATTATAGGTAGCATTGGTAGGTACTTCTCTTAGGTACTTCTAACTTTAACAAATTTATATCAACTGGGCTGAAATTTCACAAACAGGGAGTATGCCTCCGGCTGATTATATATATAATTTCAGCCAAAATGGTTCAGCTGTTTCTGAAAACAAGTCTAGGGGAAAATATGTTGTTTTGCCCATTTAAAAAAAATTCTGATGACCTTTTCTTTCAGAAGCTCTAGTGACCACATGCTAGGGGACATGAAATTTGGTGGGGGGTGGCCTTTGTGTCAGGGATGAGCCTTTTGCCATCCCCATGAAAATCTTTCCTAATTTGACCATGTTATAAGCCTTTGATGGCACTTACATATCCAGAGCTTCTCCTGCCCAGCTTGTGGTCAACAACCACCTACCTGACTTTCTCTCCCTCCTTCCTTTGGCCCAGTCCCATTTTAAGGATCTACGTCCGTCTAGGCTCAGCACTGGATTGTCTCGGCTTGGGCTCAGAAACTTCAGCTAGGATTTAATCCCCAAACCACCTATGCTACCTTCTGTTATGGTGGGGCCTACTCATAGAGTATGGGGAGCAGGGTGAGGCAGAGGCATAACTGTGCCCACATATCTATTCCGGGGACACCATCATAGGGCCTAATCACATCAGCCACACTATCAGAGGCTCGGTCACCTGCACATCTACCAATGTGATATACGCCATCATGTGCCAGCAATGCCCCTCTGCCATGTACATTGGGCAAACTGGACAGTCTCTACGTAAAAGAATAAATGGACACAAATCAGATGTCAAGAATTATAACATTCACAAACCAGTCGGAGAACACTTCAATCTCTCTGGTCACTCGATTTCTGACCTCAATGTGACTATCCTTCAACAAAAAAACTTCAAAAACAGACTCCAACGAGAGACTGCTGAATTGGAATTAAATTGCAAATTGGATACAATTAACTTAGGCTTGAATAGAGACTGGGAGTGGTTGAGCCATTATACTAAGTGAAACTATTTCCCTTTGTCCACCCCACCCCCCCACCGACACCCCCCCACCCCCCACCCCCGGTTGCTCAGACATTCTTGTTAACTCGTGGAAATGTGCTGGAAATAGCCCACCTTGATTATCACTTCAAAAGGTTTTCTCTCCCCCCACCTCACTCTCCGATCAGTCTCCTTACAATGTATATTTTTTCATGGTCTGTGTGTATATAAAATCTCCTCACTGTACTTTCCACTTTATGCATCCGATGAAGTGAGCTGTAGCTCACGAAAGCTTATGCTCAAATAAATTGGTTAGTCGCTAAAGTGCCACAAGTACTCCTTTTCTTTTTGTGAATACAGACTAACATGGCTTCTAGTCTGAAACCTGTGTCAAACTAAGCAGTTTTGATTGACGATTATAAATCATAAATGGTACTTTTAATTGTTGATCAAATAATTGTGCTGCAGAAGATACAATATAGTATCATGTCAACCTCTAGATTTCATTGTTTATTGGAGTTTTTTAAATCATGTTTCAGGGTCTAATCATACCATTTATGACAATTATGTGACTGGAGTCTCTGTCTAAAATGATAGGAAGAAAACAGGATTATATTGTGCATTATGTTTTATTGAAAGTGATCAAGATCATGGTTAGAAAGGTGAAGGTAAGAGTGCGTACATGTGCATGCTGTGAAAGGGAAGAGACAGAATTTCTTGCATATTGTACTTTGGGCTTGTACCAATCATTTAAAAACTGATATAAACCAGAAAAAAATATCTAAAGGGTTTTAAAACTAAGAAGGTTAAAATGGAGTGTTGACTGCATATCGTCTATATCATTTAATGACAAATGAATGATGATCTTTATCTTTGAAAACTCGTGCCGAACCGGGGAAGTCCCGGATGACTGGAAAAAGGCTAATGTAGTGCCAATCTTAAAAAAAGGGAAGAAGGAGGATCCTGGGAACTACAGGCCAGTCAGCCTCACCTCAGTCCCTGGAAAAATCATGGAGCAGGTCCTCAAAGAATCAATCCTGAAGCACTTACATGAGAGGAAAGTGATCAGGAACAGTCAGCATGGATTCACCAAGGGAAGGTCATGCCTGACTAATCTAATCGCCTTTTATGATGAGATTACTGGTTCTGTGGATGAAGGGAAAGCAGTGGATGTATTGTTTCTTGACTTTAGCAAAGCTTTTGACACAGTCTCCCACAGTATTCTTGTCAGTAAGTTAAAGAAGTATGGGCTGGATGAATGCACTATAAGGTGGGTAGAAAGTTGGCTAGATTGTCGGTCTCAACGGGTAGTGATCAATGGCTCCATGTCTATTTGGCAGCCGGTGTCAAGTGGAGTGCCCCAGGGGTCGGTCCTGGGGCCGGTTTTGTTCAATATCTTCATAAATGATCTGGAGGATGGTGTGGATTGCACTCTCAGCAAATTTGCGGATGATACTAAACTGGGAGGAGTGGTAGATATGCTGGAGGGCAGGGACAGGATACAGAGGGACCTAGACAAATTGGAGGATTGGGCCAAAAGAAATCTGATGAGGTTCAATAAGGATAAGTGCAGGGTCCTGCACTTAGGACGGAAGAACCCAATGCACAGCTACAGACTAGGGACCGAATGGCTAGGCAGCAGTTCTGCAGAAAAGGACCTAGGGGTGACAGTGGACAAGAAGATGGATATGAGTCAGCAGTGTGCCCTTGTTGCCAAGAAGGCCAATGGCATTTTGGGATGTATAAGTAGGGGCATAGCGAGCAGATCGAGGGACGTGATCATCCCCCTCTATTCGACATTGGTGAGGCCTCATCTGGAGTACTGTGTCCAGTTTTGGGCCCCACATTACAAGAAGGATGTGGATAAATTGGAAAGAGTCCAGCGAAGGGCAACAAAAATGATTAGGGGTCTGGAACACATGACTTATGAGGAGAGGCTGAGGGAACTGGGATTGTTTAGTCTGCAGAAGAGAAGAATGAGGGGCGATTTGATAGCTGCTTTCAGCTACCTGAGAGGTGCTTCCAGAGAGGATGGTTCTAGACTATTCTCAGTGGTAGAAGAGGACAGGACAAGGAGTAATGGTCTCAAGTTGCAGTGGGGGAGGTTTAGGTTGGATATTAGGAAAAACTTTTTCACTAGGAGGGTGGTGAAACACTGGAATGCGTTACCTAGGGAGGTGGTGGAATCTCCTTCCTTAGAAGTTTTTAAGGTCAGGCTTGACAAAGCCCTGGCTGGGATGATTTAATTGGAGATTGGTCCTGCTTTTGAGCAGGGGGTTGGACTAGATGACCTCCTGAGGTCCCTTCCAACCCTGATATTCTATGATTCTATGATGTTCTTTATCATTTGAGGATATGAAAACTAGAACCAAGCTGAGCTGGGATAAAAGCTCCCCCCAGAAATCAGCAGGTAATATCACAACAGAAAATGTGGAGGAAGGTCACTAGAGAAAAGTATGCAGATATCACTGCATCTGTTAAAGCACTGAAATAACTGCCCTGTGAAAAACTGGTGGTAGTCAATTGGTCTTTCTTTCTTCCTTCCAGTCTGCCAAGGGTGAAGCTCAGCCCTGTACACAGGGCCAGCTAAAGGCCTACCATCACATAGGACCTTCCCTTAAACCCTGTTTTGAGCATTTAAGAGGGACTTAAGTGGTGCATAGGCCTTTTTCTGGCCCTCTGCGGAGGGGTGAATTTCACCCTATGTGCTAATGCAATCCTGACCCTATTGAAGTCAATGGGAGTTGTTTCTTGAAAAGCAGAGCTGGGGTTTCTTACCTTGTTATTTATTAGCTAAGGATCACTAATTTTCAGTTAAACACTCCCAACAAACAAAAATCCCAGTGAGTTTCCCCCTAATCCCCAAATAACTAAATTCTGAAGCTTTAACCCTTTTGGTGGTGGTCTGTCACTGCACCTGCTCTGCTCTGTTGCCAGCATCTATTAATATTCTTTTGACATCAGTGGAATGTTAAGAGGCAGGTGGTATATTCAGCATCACAGCAGGTAGGCTCACTTTCCCTGGATGGTTCTGTAAAATTCAGCTAAACTGAGAGCTTATTAATTATATTACAGGGCTGCTGCAACCAACCTTTAGGAAGTGGACAAGCTCAGCTAGTTCTACTTTCCTTGCCTGGAATGGCAGTCGTTCCCAAAGCTGAAAAGAGCAATCTGGGCTTGTGACCTGTGTATAAAAGAATCTCAAAGCACTCTGATGAATTTCATTATAAAATGGTTCCTGTGAATTTGACATAGAAAAAGAATTCAAAGAAATGAAAGAAGAAATCAGTTAGACACTGTCCTAGGTAGCTTCTCTCTGTCTTCTGTCAGTACAGTCCTCTGATTTTCTGCAGACAAAACAAGGCTGAATAAGCACCTGTGCAAGCTAGAACACTAGTTGCAACAGTGTATGACAATTTTTCTCTTTGCAGGCACTTCAGATATAAAAATACACTGACACTGGTGTTCTAATTAATTCACATTCAATACATTCAGATAATTACCATGACCCCAATACCCTTTGGAACCAGTGAATTTAAGGGAATCAAGCCATTAGTTGCCAAATTCAGTGCCTCTCTGCTTCCACCTTTGTATAGGGGTGCTCTCCCCTCTCTGCTAATCTGCCCTTGACTCTTTTTGCATTATTCTCTCATCCACTCCTTTCTTTATTAGTATTGGCAGATTTGTCCGCTTTATCCACAAGAATCTCTGTGTTTTCTTCCATGCCATGTTCTGTGCATGTAACATGCTCATTAAGCCAGTCTGTAAGGCCATTCCTACTCCATTTTCATCTCCCTCTCAGAGGCTCACTTTTACTGTGACATGAAGAAGAAACTAACTGGAAGATTGTGGCTGGGTTGGGAGTATTTGGGGATAATTTATATCTCTTACCAAAAAAAAATTTGTGATTTAAACATTGTATTACAAAACATTATATTAAAAACATGGCCAGCTGGCACCTTAACCACTTTAGTTATACAGTAGATTGCTCCCTTTCTCTATATCCTTAGACTGTTTTTCTTCTACATGATAAATCCTTCAGGGCAGGGGCCTTTCTTCTTTTATGTTTGAAAATTTCCTATGGGTGGTGCCAGAAACAATTATCATGAGTGTTTTTGCTAGTTAGGGCAGGGGGTGGAAAGAGAGAGGGATTCAACACCCCTATGCTCTACAGATATTCCATGTGTAGGGTGGAAGGGGCAGGCCAAGGACATGACCAGTGGGTTGGTGGCAGTGCAGATGCACTTACTGTAACTCATGAGTAGGGTTGAGCTGGCATGGGGGCTATTAAAGCCAAGGGACTAATAGTTGCTGTCGAGCGGCCCTGCTGGTGCTCCACACACTACTGCTGGCCGGGAGACATTCTTTATCTCTTTCACAACCTCCACCTGTTTATTCAGCCTGTTCATTGGTGATCTAGATTTGGCCTTAGTCAGAATTGAACCAATTCCCCAGAATGGTGCTAGGGACTACTTTGCTGGTGGAGTGCTCACAAATACTCCTGTGCACTATTTGTAAGAACAGAGACATTAGCCCTGGTGTGTGCCAGCCAAATTCCAGGAAATTACATGCTTTCCATTCTGTGTTCAGTGCCATGTGCTTTCAAGCAGTTGCTGCATTTCAGTGATGAACAAAATGATCCTTGGGTATAGCCTGTATCCAGGATCCTTCGGAATAAAGATGCTAAAGAAATGGTCATTATTGTCAATTACAAATATCTACAGGGATGAACATTCATTAAAAAGTTGCCAGGGCAAAAAGAATGGAATCATTCCATTCAGTAAATTACTCTGTGGTTTTGCTACTGAGATGTAAAATGTACAGTACATCTAGTACCAGACACATCACAAGCTCATTTGGTCAGTGCCAGCTGAGAGACCTAATGCGATCATGTGAATCCCCAATATCTATCAGAGGACTGATATGCTCTTTCTGTCCTGTGAATATGCAAACATTCTGGTGTTTGGAACATTATTTGGAAATAAAAGTAGGATATGTAATGGACTGAACTGCAGCGCAAAAAATTAATTTTCACTAAAAATGGCCACCACAGCAATTAGGTTTCTGGTGAATAGTGCTGGACTGAGAGCCCTGGAACTGGAAGTCCTTTATTCAAAGAGTATCAAAAGCAGCCATGCACATTTGAAATGAACATTAGAAATACCACACATATGTTCCATCCACATTCTCTCTTCAACCAGAGTAAGTGGGTAGTTTAGACTCTGGGCCTAATCAATCCCTGGACTTCCAAGGATTGTCTGTTATGGGCTTTTCTTGCCCTTTCTTCTGACGAGTCTAGTGTTGATCACTCTCAGAGACAGGACATTGGATTAGATGGACCACTGGCCTGGTCTGGCAATTCCTATAGTTGTATATTCCTCCCTGCTGAAACACTGTAATATGTTGTCCCTGGGGATGCCATTCAAAAGCTCTCATGCTTGAGTCACTGCATGCTTCACTAGCTCATTTTTGAGTGGACTGAGCTGTTATAAATATACAACACTACTGTTCTATTCTGCTTTGGCTACATATGATGGGCACTAATTAAGGAAAAAACATGCAATGTGTTTAAAATTTCCCCATCTTTGAGTAATTTTCCATTCTAAATACAGGGAGATTCTTCATGAAAATCAAATAACACTGTGTAGTAAGTACTAATTGCCTCTCCATCCAAATACAGTTCAGTGTACTGGTTGCAATCTACAAAGTCCTCCAGAGATGGTCTCTCTCCTCATGTTCTATCCTATCACCTGTGGTCTGTTATTTCACTCTAGCTGTGAGTTTCTGGGGTTGAACTTTCCAGGAGCTGTGTCAGGACATTTTCAAGGGAGAAACATCTATGGAAATTGCCCTCTCTCATAATCTCTCAGACCTTGAGCTTGGTGAGCTTGTAAACACAGCTTCTCTCTTTGATCAGGAGTTTGTTCAATATCAGCTATTTTTGCATCAGGGTCTGAGGAGCTTCTATACTGGCTCTTTATTTTAATAGGCTTATACTTTGTTTATGTTATAGTTATGATGGGGTGGGTCGGTTATTTTCTACTGCCTGGAAGGGGTCCCATGTCTTATGCTCAAATAAATTGGTTAGTCTCTAAGGTGCTACAAGTACTCCTTTAGTTTGACACAGTCCGTGTACCTCAAAGAAGTGTTTGGGGTTTATCTGATTTTAGTTAAACCCTTTCTGGCATGATGTTAGGGTGAGTTTTGTGAATACAGGTAATTTTTAAAGTGCTCTCAAGATATGAGGTCTGTTCCTCAGATGTTGTAAATTCTTTGGCTGATTATCACTACAGATATATCTTAATTTCCTAAGTTGTTCACTGTCAGGTATCATGTGTATAAATAATTCGGCAGCACACATATACCCTACCTTTAGCCAGGATATTTTTCCTTGGTAAACTGATACACCCCTGAATGGTAATTAACCTCACATTCTGTGAGTGTATTCAGAAGATAAACACTTTTCCTCAAAGGAGATGCCTGCTTAACTGACTCAATTAAAATGATCAGTATTCGAAAAGGTATCAACATGTCTTCTAGACAACAAATGAGTCTTGTTACTACGGTAGGGCAGCTGTTGCACATACCATAACTATTCAGTGTTCGAAAGTTATTAAAACTTTAGGAGGGAAAACAAAGTAACAAGAGGACAAATCTTGCTCATGTTACTCATGCATTTAGACTGCCTAAACTCAATAGTAATACTTACCTTGAAGTATGTGGACTAAGTTCAGCCTAGCTCATCTGGGTGCAAGGTTCCCTTTATGGACCACAAAGGACCTGGCTTGAGATGCACTGCTGGTAATAACCGTGAGTGAGTCTAGCTACCCGATGGGGGATTCCTTGGCTTAGGTTGCATCCTGCTCTCTAGCCATAATTATTTCATCTAGAGAAACAGTGGTGGACCTGGAGTTGTATGGCCTTGTGCTGTGATTTTGTTGACTCTCCAAAGCTTAGCAGGGCTGGGCTATGCATACTTGATGGGAAACTCTTAAGGGACAACTAGGTACGAGAGAAAAGTGTTATTGGTGATTCTGTAGGCAGCACTTTCACATGCTGACATACCAAGTTAGTAGTTTTTTAAAAGAAAATAAGGCTGATACACCTTTAATTTTCAGCAGACACTACTTCCTCCTGTGATGCCAGAGTTATGTGGAAAAGGCTTTTTGTCTGCCTCAGATGATAAACAAATATTCAGCACTTCCCTTCTCTGAATTCTGATTTCTCATGAGATAGCCAAACAAATGAATGGTAACTAAGGCCAGTCATTTTCAAACTCTTCAGAAGACTCCGTGTTTGGTTACTAAGAGATTTAGGTTTCAGAGGAGCAGCTGTGTTAGTCTGTAGAGACTAACCAATTTATTTGAGCATAAGCTTTCGTGAGCTACAGCTCACTTCATCGGATGCATTCAGTGGAAAATACAGTGAGGAGATTTATATACACAGTCTGTATTCGCAAAAAGAAAAGGAGTACTTGTGGCACCTTATCTCCTCACTGTAGTTTCCACTGCATGCATCCGATGAAGTGAGCTGTAGCTCACGAAAGCTTATGCTCAAATAAATTGGTTAGTCTCTAAGGTGCCACAAGTACTCCTTTTCTTTTTAAGAGATTTAGAAATCCTTGTGCCTGGAATTAGTGCACAGAACAGTAGCATTGGCACCAGTGTGTGAAAACAATGGCAGCCCCATGAACATCAGAGAGGGGCAAAATTGGAGCACTCCGCATATTAACAAAACAGGATCCAAAATAAATAACAGAGAGGAGATGCTTTAAATAAAGAGGAACCTAACAGGGTTCTCACAGTTTGTCCCCTACTCCCATTCTGCAAGCAATGCTGAATAGGATTGCCCTGTTTGGTCACACACTCTCTCCAGAAGCTTATGTATTCAAGTGTTGCAAGTGTCAAGAGGTGCCTCATTTGTCTCCTCACTCTAGTTACATTCCAGCTGCCAAAAAAGTGATGATGGCATAGGAGAATTCAGGCACTGAAGATTTCATCCAGTCACACTGCCCACACCCCCTGGAAGAGCAGATGGAAAACATGTACATTTAACATTTACTTCACACACTTTTACCTAAGATTAGAAACCCCCTCTTGCATCCCACCCCATTGCCAACATCCCTGCAAACAAGGAGAGTTGGAATCCCATATCCTGCTTGGATTAGCCTTGGGAAGGGAATAAGGGTGGGAAAAGGGTTCCCCACCTCTTATAAAATGGCACCCACATCTGGCTTCATGTTAATACTTAACAAAAGCCTCAGATTAAAAAAACAAATATCACCATTAGATCATCACCTACTGATTGTTATCTGACAGATAGGCTGCTGCTGCAGCAAAACAGAGACACATACGCAACACCTAATTCTACAACAACTGCTTGTGGCCAACTAGCAGCTCAGTTTGTGGGAGCATATTTCATCCTGAAAACAGGAGAGTCCTGTTTGACTAAGCACAGCAATTCCCACATGATGATAAACCAGTAGAGATGGTAACCCTTCTCTGTTTTATGCCTGTATTAATATTGGGTTTCAGTCATCATTTCAAATACTTCCTTTAAATTAAAGGAACTTGAAGTGTGGAAACTGAGGAACAGTTAATGTTTTGCTTTCTTTGCTCTAGACCCTCAGGATTTGTGGCTTTTTGTTGAGTTTCCCTTCCTATCTAAGTTTGATCCCATGCAGGTGCCTGATCTCACTGCCAGAAAGTTGTGTGTAAACACAGGCTTCTCTCAGTCTCTTCCTACTAACTCTTTGGTGACAGCACCATCATGTTTGAAATACCAAGACTCAAATTTCAGCAGAATCATCTTAGCCTGCATCTTTCCAAGGTCAATAAATCAAGTTCCACGTAATCTATTACTAGCCGTGCAAGTCTTCAGATAAGACATCAACAGATGAGGATCTTGGAAGCCGGAGTAAACATTATGAATTTGATTTTTAGCCTAGCCTTCACCAGTCCTCTATCTTTTGTCCTGCAATTCTGCAGCCACAATTTTGGAACTACAATTATTGGCACTGACTAGTCAGTGTAACTGACTGACGCTCAGCCAGGGCTCGGTTGTAGTCTCATTGATCTCTTGTCCCTGTGTCCCATACAGGAGCGCTATTCAGTGCTTAATTTGTAATGAAAGAATTGCCAGGGATCAAGCAATTAGGTACTGGGACTCAAGCTATTTGTTTACATTTATAACTGAACCAGCAAGCCCAAAGGTGTCAGGACTATGAACTGCCAAGCCTAGAGGTCCCAGGGCTAAGCCCTGACAAGAATTAAGGACTGGCCCTACTTCTGGGCAATCTAACCGTTCCCAGCAGGCATTCCATTCACTCTCAGGGTCTTGTCAGAGTCCAACTACAGTTCACTTGTCTGTAGTCCCAAGATCCCACCACTGGTCACTGGCAGGAAGCAGTCCTCCAGGACCCCTTGCCCTTATCAAGCTCAGAAGTGTCACTCTACCCCAACCAAAAGTGGGGGAAGGGACAGGAAATGCTGTCCTTGGGCTGAGCTCCCCTTTGTTATTCAAGTCCACTAGCAGTCCCTGGCAGCTTTCGTGTTCTTGGGGAAACTCCCCCAGCCCCCTTTTTCACCATTTTAAGCTTCCCCTTTCCAGGTGCAGCATGTTCTGCAGGTGCACCTACCTGGCACTGCCAGCAAGCAGGAATGCTCATTAGCCTTTCTGCCAGCGTGGGATGGGTGTGTCCCCCATCATCTTCAGCTCTCCTAGACATCTAAGCCCTAACTGTGCTTGCATATCAAAGATTTAGACATGTAATCTATACTGGGAGTGAGCACAATTGACGCTGCAAAATTATTTGTTCCCACAATCTGAAAGCACAAAAAAGAGATGCCAATATCTGAAAATCTACTAAAGATCCCATTTTGTCAGTTCAAATCAACCGCAGAGTGATAGCTGACTAATGACTGTTTGGTGCCCTATATAGACTGTTAGTGGTGGATCTCAGTCTAGATGCTAACCATAGGAGATCCTGTTACAAGTCTTAGCAGAGAGTTCGCCAGCTAAATAGGTCTCCAGACTAAGGTGGTGCCTACAGACACTAACCTGTTCTGTGTGCGTAAAGAATTTAAAGATGTCAGGACTATCAATTTAATGCTCTTCATCAGCCTTCAGTTCACTGACACATCATATATAAACACCCAGATAATTTTTGTGCAAGGAAAGAAGCATAAGTGTCTAAATGGGAGTTTTATCCATATATTTTAACCAGGAATTATGCTATTTCTGTCCTTGCTACAAATTGCTAAGTACTCTACTCACAACATGTCTGAAGATTAATTCAAATCTACAAGCAACAGTATGAGCTGTCATCACTGAATGGGTCTCCTATAAATAAGCACATTTAGAAAGATAATTATATACATAGATGATAGCACAGGCTGAAGAGTGAGCTGGTAACATGCATAAGGGAGACCCTGGAAAGGAGTCAGAAATTCCTGCTTCAAGAGCAATTAGTGAAAAGTCTGAGATAGGAAACTTAGTATTGTTACATATGACGTTTGCTTGTCAGAACCAGCTGCACACAGATGTCAGTCATCTAATGAAGCCAATGATGTTAGAAATGCTCCGTAATGGAAAGAAAGTAGCAAACCTTCCCAAAAGTGACCTGGGGATTTATCTACACAGACAGATTACATTAGCTATCATACTGTTCCAATTGGTTAAATCTCCTGGGTCAGCATGAAATCACTTGCGGGGAAGGGATGGGAATATTCCCAACCCCTATCCACCCTTATGTATAGTTGTGAAGAGTTTGCTAAATGCACTGTGCATTTTATTTCCACCTTCCTCTGGTTCAGGGGTTCTCAAACTTCATTGCGCTCTGACCCCCTTCTGACAACTAAAATTACTACATGACCCTGTGGGGTGGGGCGGGGGGACCAATGTCTGAGCCCACCTGAGCCCCGCCACCTTTTACAGGGGTACCAAAGCCAAAGCCCAAGGGCTTCAGCCCCGGGCAGTGAGGCTCGAGCTTTGGCCTCAGGCCAGAGCAAGTCTAATGCCAGCCCTGGTGACCCCATTAAAATGGGGTCTCAACCCACAGTTTGAGAACCGCTGCTCTAGTTCATCAGCCACAAACCCCTGCTGAGACAGGACACAGAGATGAAGGATGGCCTTTTGATTAAGGCACTAGACTAGAAACAGGAGATCTGGGTTCAACTACTAGTTCTTCTGGAGAATCCTTGTGTGACCCTGGTCTTTCTGTGCCTCAGTTTCCCCATCTCTAACATGGGGATAACAATATTTTCCTAGACGGTGGGGACTTTGTAAGGATAAAATCATCTATCTTTGTGAAGTGATCTGATACTATGGGGATGGGAGCCATAAGAGTACCTAGACAGACTATTGACCTAATTTGGTCTATACCATACTCATATTTACAAAGACCTTAATGATAAAAAGCATTCTAAATTACTTGTATTCGTCATGAATATTTATACAAAGCCAAAGCTCTGGTGACGGAGAAAAGCCCTTTTTATTGCTTTGGTGGTAAAGGAGGTAAGAAGTATTTTCCCAATGTATGAAGGAGAATGAAACACAAGAATGTAAGCCTATTAATAAATAAATGAGGATGAAATCAATGAGCATTCTAAAATACCTGAACCTCTGACAATTATTTCTGAAATGTCACACTACCAGAGCATTTCTGAAAAAAATATTAATTGCAGAACCAAAAGGAAAGAACAATCCTAGCAATTATCATCTAATAATTGCTAAACACTGAGGATGGAGTGGAGGTCAAGGATAATCTAGACAAGGCCCTATATCTAAACAAATACTTTGCCTCAGTCTTTAATAAGGCTAAAGAGGATCTTAGGGATAATGGTAGCATGACAAATGGGAAGGAGGATATGGAGGTAGATATTACCATATCTAAGGTAGAAGCGAAACTCGAACAGCTTAGTGGGATTAAATTGGCGGTCCCAGATAATCTTCATCCAAGAATACTAAAGGAATTGGTACATGAAATTGCAAGCCCATCAGCAAGAATTTTTAATGAATCTGTAAACTCAGGGGTTGTACCGTATAATTGGAGAATTGCTAACATAGTTCCTATTTTTAAGAAAGGGAAAAAAGGTGATCCGGGTAACTACAGGCCTGTTAGTTTGACACCTGTAGTATGCAATGTCTTGGAAAAAATTTTGAAGGAGAAAGTAGTTAAGGACATTGAGGTCAATGGTAAATGGGACAAAATACAACATGGTTTTACAAAAGGTAGATCATGCCAAACCAACCTGATCTCCTTCTTTGAGAAGGAAACAGATTTTTTAGACAAAGGAAACACAGTGGATCTAATTTACCTAGATTTCAGTAAGGTGTTTGATACCGTGCCACATGGGGAATTATTAGTTAAATTGGAAAAGATGGGGATCAATACAAAAACTGAAAGGTGGATAAGGAATTGGTTAACAGGGAGACTACAGCGGGTCCAACTGAAAGGTGAACTGTCAGGCTGGAGGAAGGTTACCAGTGGAGTTCCTCCGGGATCAGTTTTGGGACCAATCTTATTTAATCTTTTTATTACTGACCTTGGCACAAAAAGTGGGAGTGTGCTAATAAAGTTTGCGGATGATACAAAGCTGGGAGGTATTGCCAATTTAGAGAAGGACCAGGATATTATACAGGAGGATGTGGATGACCTTGTAAACTGGAGTAATAGTAATAGGATGAAATTTAATAGTGAGAAGTGTAAGGTTATGCATTTAGGGATTAATAAGAATTTTAGTTATAAGCTGGGGACACATCAATTAGAAGTAACGGAGGAAGAGAAGGACCTTGGAGTATTGGTTGATCATAGGATGACTATGAGCCGCCAATGTGATATGGCCGTGAAAAAAGCTAATGCAGTCTTGGGATGCATTAGGCGAGGTATTTCCAGTAGAGATAAGGAGGTTTTAGTACCATTATACAAGGCACTGGTGAGACCTCACCTGGAATACTGTGTGCAGTTCTGGTCTCCCATGTTTAAGAAGGATGAATTCAAATTGGAACAGGTACAGAGAAGGGCTACTAGGATGATCCAAGGAATGGAAAACTTGTCTTATGAAAGGAGACTCAGGAGCTTGGCTTGTTTAGCCTAACTAAAAGAAGGTTGAGGGGAGATATGATTGCTGTCTATAAATATATCAGAGGGATAAATACCAGCGAGGGAGAGGAATTATTTAAGCTCAGTACCAATGTGGACACAAGAACAAATGGATATAAACTGGTCATTGGGAAGTTTAGACTTGAAATTAGATGAAGGTTTCTAACCATCAGAGGAGTGAAGTTTTGGACTAGCCTTCCAAGGGAAGCAGTGGGAGCAAAAGACCTATCTGGCTTTAAGATTAAACTCGATAAGTTCATGGAGGAGATGGTATGATGGGATAACATGATTTTGCTAATTAAGTGATCTTTAAATATTCATGGTAAATAGGCCTAATGGCCTGTGATGGGATGTTAGATGGGGTGGGATCTGAGTTACTACAGAAAATTCTTTCCTGGGTATCTGACTGGTGAATCTTGCCCATATGCTCAGGGTTTAGCTGATCGCCATATTTGGGGTCGGGAAGGAATTTTCCTCCAGGGCAGATTGGCAGAGGCCCTGGAGGATTTTCACGTTCCTCTGTAGCATGAGGCACGGGTCACTTGCTGGAGGATTCTCTGCTCCTTGAAGTCTTTAAACCACGATTGGAGGACTTCAATAGTTCAGACATAGGTGAGAGGTTTTTCGCAGGAGTGGGTGGGTGAGATTCTGTGGCCTGCGTTGTGCAGGAGGTTGGACTAGATGATCATAATGGTCCCTTCTGACCTTAGTATCTATGAATCTGTTTAATTTAATTTTAGGCTCTAACAAAAACAATAATCTTCAGTCACCCTTAATAAAACCTGCCAAAATTATTTCAGTCAAATTTAAAGAAAACAAGGACTGTCTCACACTCAGAGGTCCTATATTTCAGCCTAGGCTGAATTTGTATGAATGAACACTTAAAAATTGGAAGTTTGAATGGAGACCGGGAAACACACACTTTATATAAGGGAGGGGGGGGGGGTTGAAGAAAACTTCCATATCTGGAACATCTGTTCTAGGCACTGGGGACCTGTTCCATTATTTTAAACAACGCAGTATCAACAATTACACTCCATAATGACAACCCATACAACCACAGTTAATTCACACTCTAACTCCGTTATGCTGCAATCCCTTTCATGAAAATCCCACCCTCATCCCATTCTGTTCCTCAGATGTCCACAAAAAAAGACAGCTGCACCACTTGTCTGCAGGAGTAGCAATCAGGCCCTGGTGGGCTGCGGTGTGGGGAGTGCATTCCAGAACTGATGGGTCTTCACGAAGCACCTCAACATATAAGGCCTCTGTTATAATAAGTAGTCTTATAAAGTAATGCCTGGGCTGGGGTTGGGGGAGCAAAGTTTTCTTTTTTAATGGCCGATATTAATGAGTCACCAATTCAAAGTGGTTAAAGAAAAATCTCTTTCCCAATTTCCTGAACATCAGTGAATGAAAAATATCAGCCAGACAACACATTGCTTTCTTTTAAGAACTAACCACAGAACCCAAAGAACTTTAAAAAGAAAGAAAAAAACAATACAACTAGCAACAGTATCTAGGGATGATACACCAGACAGACATGTGATGGGCCAGCACATGCGTCATGCATGCAAAATGGACACATTTCAGGGATTTCCCTTTTTCCAAAACTATTTTTGTAGGTTATGATTAACCTAAAGTCCTCTAGAGATTTTTTTTTTTCATTTAAACTATTCCAGATGTAAAATGTGGTTTTCATTAAAAACTTCTGTGATCCTCCTATTTAATAAGACCAGTTCTTTAGGTGGTAGAGTTCTTTCAATATGTGGTTAAGTGTAAACATGCAATGCCAGATTCTCAGCTGGAGTCAATGGAGTTATGGCAATTAACCCCAGCTTAGGCTCTGGCCCACTATGTCAGGTTCTAGTAAATATACAAGAATGCACAATGGAGGGAATGCCTTTTAACGTAATGGAGGAGAAACCATGTTATTTACTTGAGCAAGTAAAAAAAAAAAAAGAAGTCACCACTGTAAAAGATAAACACTAAGCCCTGGTGTACACTAGGAGTTGAGGTCGAATTTAGCAGCGTTAAATCAATTTAACCCTGCACCCGTCCACACGACGAAGCCCTTTTTTTCGACTTAAAAGGCTCTTAAAATCGATTTCCTTACTCAACCCCCGACAAGAGGATTAGCGCTGAAATCGGCCTTGCTGGGTTGAATTTGGGGTACTGTGGATGCAATTAGACGGTATTGGGCTCTGTGAGCTATCCCAGAGTGCTCCATTGTGACCACTCTGGACAGCACTCTCAACTCAGATGCACTGGCCAGATAGACAGGAAAAGGCCCGCGAACTTTTGAATTTCAATTTCCTGTTTGGCCAGCGTGGCAAGCTGCAGGTGACCATGCAGAACTCATCAGCAGAGGTGACCATGGAGTCCCAGAATCGCAAAAGAGCTCCAGCATGGACCGAACAGGAGGTACGGGATCTGATCGCTGTATGGGGAGAGGAATCCGTGCTATCAGAACTCCGTTCCAGTTTTCAAAATGCCAAAACCTTTGTCAAAATCTCCCAGGGCATGAAGGACAGAGGCCATAACAGGGACCCGAGCAGTGCTGCGTGAAACTTAAGGAGCTGAGGCAAGCCTACCAGAAAACCAAAGAGGAGAACAGCCGCTCCAGGTCAGAGCCCCAAACATGCCGCTTTTATGATGAGCTGCATGCCATTTTAGGGGGTTAGCAACCACTACCCCAGCCATGTTGTTTGACTCCTTCAATGGAGATACAGGCAACACGGAAGCAGGTTTTGGGGATGAGGAAGATGATGATGATGAGGTTGTAGATAGCTCACAGCAAGCAAGCGGAGAAACCGGTTTTCCCAACAGCCAGGAACTGTTTCTCACCCTGGACGTGGAGCCAGTACCCCCCCGAACCCATCCAAGGCTCCCTCCTGGACCCGCCAGGTGGAGAAGGGACCTCTGGTGAGTGTACCTTTTAAAATAGTATACATGGTTTAAAAGCAACCATGTTTAATGATTAATTTGCCCTGGCATTCGTGGCTCTCCTGGATGTACTCCCAAAGCCTTTGCAAAAGGTCTGGGGAGGGCAACCTTATTCCATCCACCATGGTAGGACACTTTACCACTCCAGGCCAGTAACACATACTCGGGAATCATTGTAGAACAAAGTATTGCAGTGTATGTTTGCTGGCGTTCAACAACATCCGTTCTTTATCTCTCTGTGTTATCCTCAGGAGAGTGATATCATTCACGGTCACCTGGTTGAAATAGGGTGCTTTTCTTAAGGGGACATGCAGAGGTGCCCATTCCTGCTGGGCTGTTTGCCTGTGGCTGAACAGAAATGTTCCCCACTGTTAGCCATGGGGAGGGGGGAAGGGCTAGCCATGTGCTGGGGGGAGGAAAAATGCGACCTTGGAACGAAAGCACATGTGCTGTGTATGTAATGTTAACAGCAAGGTTTACCATGAAAGAGTGTACCCATTGCTCTATAAAATGTGTCTTTTTAAATACCACTGTCCCTTTTTTTTCTCCACCAGCTGCATGTGTTTCAAGGATCACAGGATCTTCTCCTTCCCAGAGGCTAGCGAAGATCAGAAGGCAAAAAAAAACGCACTCGCGATGAAATGTTCTCTCAGCTCATGCTGTCCTCCCACACTGACAGAGCACAGACGAATGCGTGGAAGCAGACAATGTCAGAGTGCAGGAAAGCACAAAATCACCGGGAGGAGAGGTGGCGGGCTGAAGAGAGGGCTGAAGCTGAAAGGTGGAGGCAGCGTGATGAGAGGAGGCAGGATTCAATGCTGAGGCTGCTGGAGGATCAAACTAATATGCTCCAGCGTATGGTTGAGCTGCAGGAAAGGCAGCAGGAGCACAGACCGCCGCTACAGCCCCTGTGTAACCAGTTGTCCTCCTCCCCAAGTTCCATAGCCTCCTCACCCAGACACCCAAGAATGCGGTGGGGGGGCCTCTGGCCACCCAGCCACTCCACCCCAGAGGATTGCCCAAAAAAAGAAGGCTGACATTCAATAAGTTTTAAAGTTTTAAACTTTTAAAGTGCTGTGTGGCCTTGTCCTTCCCTCCTCCACTACCCCTCCCGGGCTACCTTGGCAGTTATCCCCCTATTTGTGTGATGAATGAATAAAGAATGCATGAATGTGAAGCAACAATGACTTTATTGCCTCTGCAAGCAGTGACCGAAGGGAGGAGGGGAGGGTGGTTAGCTTACAGGGAAGTAGAGTGAACCAAGGGACGGGGGGTTTCATCAAGGAGAAACAAACAGAACTTTCATACCGTAGCCTGGCCAGTCATGAAACTGGTTTTCAAAGCTTCTCTGATGCGCACCGCGCCCTCCTGTGCTCTTCTAACCGCCCTGGTGTCTGGCTGCGCGTAACCAGCAGCCAGGCGATTTGCCTCAACCTCCCACCCCGCCATAAACGTCTCCCTGTTACTCTCACAGATATTGTGGAGCACACAGCAAGCAGTAATAACAGTGGGAATATTGGTTTCGCTGAGGTCTAAGCGAGTCAGTAAACTGCGCCAGCGCGCCTTTAAACATCCAAATGCACATTCTACCACCATTCTGCACTTGCTCAGCCTGTAGTTGAACAGCTCCTGACCACTGTCCAGGCTGCCTGTGTACGGCTTCATGAGCCATGGCATTAAGGGGTAGGCTGGGTCCCCAAGGATACATATAGGCATTTCAACATCCCCAACGGTTATTTTCTGGTCTGGGAATAAAGTCCCTTCCTGCAGCTTTTGAAACAGACCAGAGTTCCTGAAGATGTGAGCATCATGCACCTTTCCCGGCCATCCCACGTTGATGTTGGTGAAACGTCCCTTGTGATCCACCAGAGCTTGCAGCACTATTGAAAAGTACCCCTTGCGGTTTATGTACTCGCCGGCTTGGTGCTCCGGTGCCAGGACAGGGATATGGGTTCCGTCTATGGCCCCACCACAATTAGGGAATCCCATTGCAGCAAAGCCATCCACTATGACCTGCACATTTCCCAGGGTCACTACCCTTGATATCAGCAGATCTTTGATTGTGTGGGCTACTTGCATCACAGCAGCCCCCACAGTAGATTTGCCCACTCCAAATTGATTCCTGACTGACTGGTAGCTGTCTGGTGTTGCAAGCTTCCACAGGGCTATCGCCACTCGCTTCTCAACTGTGAGGGCTGCTCTCATCTTGGTATTCATGCGCCTCAGGGCAGGGGAAAGCAAGTCACAAAGTTCCATGAAAGTGCCCTTACGCATGTGAAAGTTTCGAAGCCACTGGGAATCGTCCCAGACCTGCAACACTATGCGGTCTCACCAGTCTGTGCTTGTTTCCCGAGCCCAGAATTGGCGTTCCACCACATGAGCCTGCCCCGTTAGCACCATGATGCCTACATTGCCAGGGCCCGTGCTTTGAGAGAAGTCTGTGTCCATGTCCTCCTCACTCTCGTCACCATGCTGACGTTGCCCGGTTTCGCTTTGCCAAGTTCTGGTGCTGCATATACTGCTGGATAAAGCACATGGTGTTTAATGTGCTCCTAATTGCCAAAGTGATCTGAGCAGGCTCCATGCTTGCCGTGGTATGGCGTCTGCACAGGTAACTCAAGAAAAAAGGTGCAAAACGATTGTCTGCCCTTGCTTTCACAGAAAGAGGGAGGGAAGGGGAGCCTGACGATATGTACCCAGAAACACCCGCAACAATGTTTTAGCCCCATCAGGCACTGGGATTTCTACCCAGAATTCAAATGGGCGGCGGAGACTGTGGGAACTGTGGGATAGCTACCCACAGTGCAACGCTCCAGAAGTCGACGGTTGCCTCGGTACTGTGGACACACTCCGCCGACTACATACACTTAGAACATTTGTGTGGGGACACACAGAATCAATCATAGAATATCAGAGTTGGAAGGGACCTCAGGAGGTCATCTAGTCCAACCCCCTGCTCAAAAGCAGGACCAATCCCCAATTAAATCATCCCAGCCAGGGCTTTGTCAAGCCTGACCTTAAAAACTTCTAAGGAAGGAGATTCTACCACCTCCCTAGGTAACGCATTCCAGTGTTTCACCACCCTCCTAGTGAAAAAGTTTTTCCTAATATCCAATCTAAACCTCCCCCACTGCAACTTGAGACCATTACTCCTTGTCCTGTCATCCGCTACCACTGAGAATAGTCTAGATCCATCCTCTTTGGAACCACCTTTCAGGTAGTTGAAAGCAGCTATCAAATCTCCCCTCATTCTTCTCTTCTGTAGACTAAACAATCCCAGTTCCCTCAGCCTCTCCTCATAACTCATGTGTTCCAGTCCCCTAATCATTTTTGTTGCCCTCCACTGGACTCTCTCCAATTTTTCCACATCCTTCTAGTCGTGTGAGGCCATAAACTGGACACAGTACTCCAGATGAGGCCTCACCAATGTCGAATAGAGGGGAACGATCACGTCCCTCGATCTGCTGGCTATGCCCCTACTTATATATCCCAAAATGTCATTGGCCTTCTTGGCAACAAGGGCACACTGCTGACATGACTTCTTGTCCACTGTAACCCCTAGGTCCTTTTCTGCAGAACTGCTGCCTAGTCATTCGGTCCCCAGTCTGTAGCGGTGCATTGGATTCTTCCGTCCTAAGTGCAGTACTCTGCACTTGTCCTTGTTGAACCTCATCAGATTTCTTTTGGCCCAATCTTCCAATTTGTCTAGGTCCCTCTGTATCCTATCCCTACCCTCCAGCATATCTACCACTCCTCCCAGTTTAGTGTCGTCTGCAAACTTGCTAAGGGTGCAATCCACACCATCTTCCAGATCATTAATGAAGATATTGAACAAAACCGGCCCCAGGACTGACTCTTGGGGCACTCCGCTTGATACCGGCTGCCAACTAGACATGGAGCCATTGATCACTACCCGCTGAGCCCGACAATCTAGCCAATTTTCTACCCACCTTATAGTGCATTCATCCAGCCCATACTTCTTTAACTTGCTGACAAGAATACTGTGGGAGATAGTGTCAAAAGCTTTGCTAAAGTCAAGAAACACCACGTCCACTGCTTTCCCTTCATCCACAGAACCAGTTATCTTGTCATAGAAGGCAATTAGATTAGTCAGGCATGACTTGCCCTCGACTGTATAAAAACACTTTCTACAAAACCGACTTCTATAAATGCGACCTAATTTTGTAGTGTAGACGATCATAATCTTATTTCCCATAAACTCAGATCATGAAGAGGACTAAATTCTGCTAGCTAGATGCTACAGTGATGGGTGTTTTAGAAATTTGTAATTATTTACACTGTCGTATTACACAAAGCTTTTTACAAACTGATCTGCAAAACTATAATTAATATGCAAGTTTCTGTTTGCTGTTACTAAAGTGCATCGAACTCTGGTGCATGGCAGCATGGCAGCTGTTGAACAGCATGCAGTAACACTGCACTGCACAAGAAGTTGAGGCAATTGAAATCGATACTGCTGAGGGAATTTTTTTGTAAGCAAAATGCAGTTAGTCAAATTGATAGTTTTCCCATCATTGTGTTTACTGCACAGCTTTTTTCCCAATTCCTCTACTATATTCCACTGTTCTACTGTGACTCATCTGGCTGGGCTTCAGGCACAGGGTTAAGTGCCATTTGTTATGTTATATCGTAAAGTTGTGGAAACTATTCAGGCACCAACTTGAGCTTTGCAACACGAGTGAGCCAATCCTCTCCTTCAGATGGGGCAACACTGAAATATTGTTCAGATGTCTGACTTGGATAAAGCTTAAAATGAACATTTGAAGTATGCCTGGTTTAATCATTCATGGAAAGTACTGCACGAAAATGCCATTATTAAAAGTGCAGAAAAGCCAGAGAGAGTTATAATTAGAGTTGCTGTGAATGAAAGCTCATGAGTTTTAATACAAACCCTCACATATTTCACCCACAGGCATGCAGTTTATTATAAAGGCACAGGGAGCATTAGGAAGAAAAGGAGGACTTGTGGCACCTTAGACACTAACAAATTTATTAGAGCATAAGCTTTCATGAGCTACAGCTCACAAATAAGGCAGGGAGGGGAGAGAGAGAGAGAACACAGAGGGAGTGGAGAAATGATGAGAAAAGAAAAGTGGGAAAGATGAGACAAATGTAGGAAGTGAGACAGAAAACTGTGAATGTGAGAGTAAGGCCATGTCTACACTACAAAGTTAAGTCGACATGTAAATCAACATTGAGCCTCCGATTTAAACCAGTCAATCTTGCGTGTTCACACTACGCTCGTGTCATAGAATCATAGAATATCAGGGTTGGAAGGGACCTCAGGAGGTCATGTAGTCCAACCCCCTGCTCAAAGCAGGACCAATCCCCAATTTTTGCCCCAGCTCCCTAAACGGCCCCCTCAAGGATTGAACTCACAACCCTGGGTTTAGCAGGCCAATGCTCAAACCACTGAGCTATCCCTCCCCTGTTAGTGTCAGCGGAGTGCATCCTCACTAACAGGGCTTGTATTGACACACGGAGCATTGTATTGACACACGTAGCCAAGTGGAATGTTGGGTTGGGCTTGCAATGCCTTCTGGGACCAAAACATTGGCGCGGGTGGTTATGGGAACATTGTGTTAGCCTCCTATGATGCACTTACCTCCCTTCATCCCTCCCTAAAATCAACAGAAAACAAACCAAGCCTTTTTCGTGCCTTTTTACATAAGCCTGGGTTACACCATAGCATGATATGCATGGATCCCGCTCAGCTATACACTGTTGTTGTGAACTTTACACACACCTCGTGCCTTATCCTGCAGTATTTAGACAGCTGATACAGGAGTCGCTGTGTGGAACAATGCGATGCTATGCAAGCAGCCCTGCTGGAAGACATAGAGCGGAGCAATTTGCAGATGCTGGCGACAGTCATTCATCACTTTGACACAATTGGTCACCGTTTCTGGCCCCAGGAAACAAGCACTGACTGGGTGGGACCACATTGTTATGCAGCTATGGGATGACGAGCAGTGGCTGCAGAACTTTTGAATGCATAAGGCCACTTTCCAGGAAGCAGTGGATGTATTGTTTCTTGACTTTAGCGAAGCTTCTGACACGGTCTCCCACCGTATTCTTGTCAGCAAGTTAAAGAAGTATGGGCTGGATGAATGCACTATAAGGTGGGTAGAAAGTTGGCTAGATTGTCGGTCTCAACGGGTAGTGATCAATAGCTCCATGTCTAATTGGCAGCCGGTGTCAAGTGGAGTGCCCCAGGGGTCGGTCCTGGGGCTGGTTTTGTTCAATATCTTCATTAATGATCTGGAGGATGGTGTGGATTGCACTCTCAGCAAATTTGCGGATGATACTAAACTGGGAGGAGTGGTAGATACGCTGGAGGGGAGGGATAGGATACAGAAGGACCTAGACAAATTGGAGGATTGGGCCAAAAGAAATCTGATGAGGTTCAATAAGGATAAGTGCATGGTCCTGCACTTAGGACGGAAGAATCCAATGCACAGCTACAGACTAGGGACCGAATGGCTAGGCAGCAGTTCTGCAGAAAAGGACCTAGGGGTTACAGTGGACAAGAAGATGGATATGAGTCAACAGTGTGCCCTTGCTGCCAAGAAAGCCAATGGCATTTTGGGATATATAAGTAGGGGCATAGCCAGCAGATCGAGGGACGTGATCGTTCCCCTCTATTCGACTTTGGTGAGGCCTCATCTGGAGTACTGTGTCCAGTTTTGGGCCCCACACTACAAGAAGGATGTGGATAAATTGGAGAGAGTCCAGCGAAGGGCAACAAAAATGATTAGGGTCTGGAACACATGACTTATGAGGAGAGGCTGAGGGAACTGGGATTGTTTAGTCTGCAGAAGAGAAGAATGAGGGGGGATTTGATAGCTGCTTTCAACCACCTGAGAGGTGGTTCCAGAGAGGATGGTTCTAGACTAGTCTCAGTGGTAGAAGAGGACAGGACAAGGAGTAATGGTCTCAAGTTGCAGTGGGGGAGGTTTAGGTTGGATATTAGGAAAAACTTTTTCACTAGGAGGGTGGTGAAACACTGGAATGCATTACCTAGGGAGGTGGTAGAATCTCCTTCCTTAGAAGTTTTTAAGGTCAGGCTTGACAAATCCCTGGCTGGGGATGATTCTTTGGGGATTGGTCCTGCTTTGAGCAGGGGGTTGGATTAGATGGCCTCCTGAAGTCCCTTCCAACCCTGATCTTCTATGATCCTATGAACTGTGTAAAGAGCTTTCCCCAGCCCTGAATCATAGAATCATAGAAGATTAGGGTTGGAAGAGACCTCAGGAGGTCATCTAGTCTAACCCCCTGCTCAAAGCAGGTCCAACACCAACTAAATCATCCCAGCCTGGACTTTGTCAATCCTTAAAAATCTCTAAGGATGGAGATTCCACCACCTCCCTAGGTAACCCTTTCCTGTTCTTCACCACCCTCCTAGTGAAATAGTGTTTCCTAATGTCCAACCTAGACCTCCCCCACTGCAACTTGAGACCATTCCTCCTTGTTCTGTCATCTGCCACCACTGAGGACAGCTGAGCTCCATCCTCTTTGGAATCCCGCTTCAGGTAGCTGAAGGCTGCTATCAAATCCCCCCTCACTCTTCTCTTCTGCAGACTAAACAAGACCAGTTCCCTGAGCCTGTCCTCGTAAGTCATGTTCCCCAGCCCCCTGATCATTTTCGTTGCCCTCTGCTGGACTCTCTCCAATTTTCTACATCCTTTCTGTAGTGGGGGGCCCAAAACAGGACGCAATACTCCAGATGTGGCCTCACCAGTGCTGAATAGAGGGGAATAATCACTTCCCTTGAGCTGCTGGCAATGCTCCTACTAATGCAGCCCAATATGCCATTCGCCTTCTTGGCAACAAGGACACACTGCTGACTCATATCCAGCTTCTCATCCACTGTAATCCCCAGGTCCTTTTCTGCAAAACTGCTGTTTAGTCAGTCGGTCCCCAGCCTGTAGCGGTGCATGGGATTCTTCCTTCCTAAGTGCAGGACTCTGCACTTGTCCTTGTTGAACCTCATCAGATTTCTTTTGGCCCAATCCTCCAATTTGTTTAGGTCACTCTGGACCCTATCCCTACCTTCCAGTGTATCTATCTCTCCCCCGAGCTTAGTGTCATCTGCGAACTTGATGAGAGTGCAATCCATCCCATCATCCAGATCATTAATAAAGATGTTGAACAAAACTTGTCCCAGAACCGACCCCTGAAGTGCAGCAATACTCAAATGAGAGCTGCTCTGACAGTGGAGAATCGAGTGGCGATAGCTCTATGGAAGCTTGCAACACCAGACTGCTATCAGTCAGTGGGGCATCAATTTGGAGTGGGTAAATCTTCCATGGGATCTGTTGTGATCCAAGTTTGATGGGCCCAACAGACATCTGATAAGAAGGGTAGTGACCAATGTGAAGGACATAGTGGATGGTTTTGCTGCGATGGGGTTTCCTAACTGTGGTGGGGTGATATATGGAATACATATCCCTATCTTGGCACCAGACCACCTTGCCAAGGAGTACATAAACTGAAAGGGGTACTTCTCAATGGTGTTGCAAGCGCTGGTGGCTCATAGGGGCCGTTTCACCAACATTAACGTGGGATGGTCGGGAAAGGTGCATGACGTGTGCATCTTTAGGAACACAGGGCGGTTCAGAAAGCTGCAAGCACGGACTTGTTGAAATGCCAGTCGTGATCCTGGGAGACCCAACCTACCCCTTGCTCCCATGGCTCATGAAGCCATACACAGGCAGCCTGGACAGCAGTAAGGACCAGTTCAACCATAGGCTGAGCAAGTACAGAATGGTGGTAGAATGTGCCTTTGGACGTTTTAAAGGTCACCAGTGTTGTTTGCTTACTAGGTTAGACCTCAGTGAAAGCAATATCCCCATTGTTATTGTTGCCTGCTGTGTGCTCCATAATATCTGTGAAACAAAAGTGAGAAAAGTTTCCCCCGGGGTGGGGGGTTGATGCAGATTGCCTGGCAGCCAATTTTGAGCAGCCAGACACCAGGGCAATAAGAAGAGCACATCGAGGGGCTCTGCATCTCCATGAGGCTTTGAAAACCAGTTTCAGCAATAAGCCACAGTAATGTGACACTTATCTGTGTTGTTCCTTACCCCTCTGTTGCATTTTCTCCCCTGCAAACTCCGCCCTCACCAACCATCATGTGTTGAATGAATAAAGAGCCTTTTCCCCCTCAACCCGTTAAGTTTTATTATGCACACAAATACACACTGACAGCAAAGAAAAGTAAGATAACCTGGGCTGATAACACTGTGGGAGAGAAACAAGGAAAGCTTGCTTACAGATGCCCTGCAGTACCAATCAAAGGTGCGGGAATGGGCACTTTCTGGTCCTTGTACCCTCCCCTGGTGTTGAGTGCAAGGGCTACCGAACCCCCCCCCCCCCCCGCCACGCCTCATAGGACGTTTGGGTGAGGAGAATGTAGAACTGGGCGATGATGGCAGCAGGTTCAGCAAAGGCTGCAGAGGGACTCTAGCATCCAGCTGCCTTTCTTAAACCTCAGCCAGACACCTCAACATGTCTGATTGCTCCTTCATAATCCACAGCATCTCTTTCTCCGTGACATGCTCTTGTTCCCTGCATACTCTCCTGTTATCCCTGTTGATGTCTTCGGACAGTGTATTCCTCCATGCTCTGAGCTCCGTCTTGTCACTCTTGGTGGTGCACATTAACTCATTGAACATGTCTTCCTGAGTCTTCTTTTTCCGCCTTCTCATCTGGGAGAGTTTCTGTCCCGGTGTGGAGGATATGCCAATGGACAAGGTTTCGGCTGCAGGGAATGCAAAGCACAAAGGTAGCATTGACAGTGCATACATTGTTTCTGGTCAAAGGTTAATTAAAACACCCCTCAATATGCTTCTCTGCAAGCCACAACATAATCACAACCGCTGGCTATTGCAAGAGTTGGTTTGCTACTCCAGCTATGGTGAGTAAGGCCACGAGCCATGGGGGAGAGGTCTTGTGCTGCTGCTTTTGTGAAGACTTCCTTGGGATCACATGTTGGAACTTGAGAAAAGTCCCCTTTTCCCTAGTAACCTGGATGGTGCTTGAGGACAGGAACTAGTGTAAAGCCCCCCAAACAATTTGTTTTTTTATAAAAGCGACACCAGATTGGGAGTTAGGGTGTCAAGGTTCCTTCCCCACTCTGAGTTCTAGGGTACAGATGTGGGGACCTGCATGAAAGACCCCCTAAGATTATTCTTACCAGCTTAGATTAAAAACTTCCTCAAGGTACAAATTTTGCCTTGTCCTTGAACCCTATGCTCCCACCACCAAGCATGTTAAACAAAGAACAGGGAAAGAGCCCACTTGGAGACGTCTTCCCCCCAAAATATCCCCCAACCCTACACCCCCTTTCCTGGGGAAGGCTTGATAAAAATCCTCACCAATTTGCATAGGTGAACACAGACCCAAAACATTGGATCTTAAGAACAATGAAAAAGCAATCAGGGTCTTAAAAGAAGAATTTTAATGAAAGAAAAAGTAAAAGAATCACCTCTGTAAAATCAGGATGGTAAATACCTTACAGGGTAATCAGATTCAAAACATAGAGAATCCCTCTAGGCAAAACCTTAAGTTACAAAAAGACACAAAAACAGGAATATACATTCCATTCAGCACAGCTATTTTACCAGCCATTAAACAAAAGGAAATCTAATGCATTTCTAGCTAGATTACTTACTAACTTAAGGAGTTATGAAGAGCATTCCTGATCTGTTCCAGCATCACACAGGCAGACAGACCCTTTGTTCCTCCCCCCACCCCAGCTTTGAAAGTATCTTGTCTCCTCATTGGTCATTTTGGTCAGGTGCCAGCGAGGTTATCTTCGCTTCTTAACCCTTTACAGGTGAAAGGGTTTTGCCTCTGGCCAGGAGGGATTTTATAGTTCTGTATACAGAAAGGTGGTTACCCTTCCCTTTATATTTATGACAGCGGGGAAGGAAGACAAACAGGAAGCCGCCACTACCCCTGTTTTTTCAATGCTGTGTGCAATACATGGTGATCCCTTCCAACTACAACCACGGCACATTTGGGAAAACGTAGTTGTGTGACCCAGATTTCACCAAACAGGAAACAGATTACTTGTTGAATTGTTTGTGGTTTAAGGGCTAGTATTCAAAACTTCCCCCCATTTTCCCTAGGTGACCCTATGTGATATCACTCTCCTGAGGGTAACAGAGACGGCAAGGGAGCAGATGCTGCAAGTGTCTGGGTACAGACCTGGTTTTTATGCTGCAATGCTGTGTGCTGCAGTGATACCAGCAGAATTAATACTGGAGTGACATGGGAAAATGTTCTACCATGGTGGAACAAATATGGCAGCTCTTCCCAGAAACCTTCTGCAAAGGAGTATCTCCATGAAACCTTCCTACAGAGCTCCATGGAGGATTCCCAGGCCATCCCCGTGCACATAAACTCTCTTTTTCGGAGAGCACCCTCTGCGTAGCTGGAGTGGCCACCAAAACCCACTACACCTACTTTTTTGTCCAGATTAAACATAAAAAATAATAGCATGGAACCCCTACAGTTTGGAAGTGTGTACTCACCAGAGGTGCCTTCCCCGGCCTCACGCTCCGCCACTAACTGGTCCTGTGAAGGGACGGGCTCCAGGGTTAAACACAGTTCTTGGCTGTCGGGGAGAATGGATCCTCCGCTTGCCTGCCTCTCATTCTCCTCCTTCTCCTCTCCCTCATCAACAATGTCCTCCTCATTGTTGCTAGAGGTCGCCCAGGGTTCCTCGAAGGTGTCCACAGAGCGTGATGGAGTTGCTGCCGAGAACCGCAAACAACTTCTCATAGAAGCAGCATGTCTGTGGGCAGAACCAGAGTGACTGTTCACCTCCCTGGTCTTCTGGTACACTTACTGAAGCTCCTTTATTTTCATGTGGCACTGCTGCATGTCCCTGGGGTAGCCCTTCTCCCCCATGCCCTGTGCAATCTTGGCATAGATTTCAGCATTTCTTCTGCTGGATTGGAGCTCTGCCTGCACAGACTCTTCTCCCCACACAGCAATAAGATCCATCACCTCCTGTGTACTCCATGCTGGAGCATCTTTGTGGCATTGAGTCTCCATGATTAGCTGTGCTGGCGAGCTCTCCACGCTGATCAAACAGGAAATGAAAATTCAGAAGTTCCCAGGGCTTTAATAGGGGATCTGCTTTTTCCTGTGTACCTGGCTGACATGCAGTGGAGCTGAAAGTGCTCTCCAGAGCAGTCACAGTAGACACACCTCCTGGAGGCCAATTCTTTCGAATTACACAATGCAGTGTCTACACTATCCTGATGTCAACCCGTGGTTGTCAAATCAAGCACTATGCCTGTCCGAGATGGAGTACAAAAGTCAACTTTACAGGCCACTTAGGTTGGCGGAAGGGACTCGGTAGTGGAGACACCTACATTATTAGATCAACTTAATGTGGCTTACGTTGACCTAAGTTTGTAGGGTAGACCAGGCCTTAAAAATGGCTTTAGCAGAAAAAAAGAAAGAGAAAAGAAATGAGACAGAAGGAGAGGAAATAGAGAGAAAAGAATGGGAAAGATCAAGAGAAGAAGGAATGGTAGAGAGACAGGGTGGAGAGAAAGGGTAAGAGTAAGACAAGCAATGTGGGTAAACAATGCCATTTTGATGAGGTTTACCTTATATCTTCAGTAATGAAATTTTTCTGACTGGCTGCCTTCCAATTTTGTGAGCACTAATTAAAGTCCTTCATATTTTTCCCAGCATGGAGTTTAATTAGTTAGCTGGCTCATCACCAGGTGGGCTTTCCAAGCTGCTGCTACTGTAAATACCATTAACCCAATGCTATTTTGCAAACTGCCAGTGAGGTAGAATGGTCAGGATAAGCATATACAGTACATTCTAACTGAGTGTATATCGACATCTAAGGCACACGGGTAAATAATGCCATCTCAAGGCTGACCCCAGGAAAAGGGAGTGTGTTCAGCAGAATGTTTGTCAACCAGGGTGTTTTCTTGCTAATCACTTCCCAGTGCTATCTCAATCATACCACAGTGAATAAACACAATAAAACTCTGGAGTCAGCACTGCAAGACTTCAGTTGGTTCCAAAAGACTAGTTTGGACTTGTCAGTCCTAGAGTTCCAAACCCCCTCCAGTTCCACGGACTGCTGAGAAGTGACCTGTCCAGGGGAGGCAGTGCCTGTATTTTCTCACTCCCTGGTATGGCTTCTGCAACAATGTACAAACAAAACCTGCTAGGTTCTGATCCAGCACTGGACACAAGTTCAGGCAGGTCCCACTGCCCTATTTCCAATTAAGTGCTCGTTTCAGCTCCGCTCTCACAGAGATGGTAATTGTACAAGGGAACTGGACAGGGATGGTGAGCCAAAAATCTCAAATATTGAGCAAGAGTTCCAGCTAAAGCTACATTGCTACCCCCTACTACTGAACTTAAATCTCTTGGAAGTGTCTTTCCAGTGGGCAGTGTAGTCAGCAAGCCATTCCATCACAGTAAAGTCTGGGCCAGGATTTAGACAGATCCTGTGAAGTAACATTGTGCTGCACAAGATATGTAAATATGCTGGAACCTTGCAAGCCAGAGAAGATCTGTTTGTGCCCAGCTGTGCCCATTTATTACACGAGTCCTATCTCTCCTTTATCGCAAGGGGACACTAGTGAGCAAAATACAGTGTAAGTTCAATATAGTTTCAATACATTGTGATGTGCAAAATGCAATCAGGGTTATAATAACCCATTTGTTGTGTGAAAAAAAAGCTTCTCTGTAAAAGAGTCAAGCTCAATTTATGGTAATGTCTTGGAACAATTCCAGTTCAGATCCAAACCAGGACTTTGAAACAATCATAGCAGAGACAGCCTTCAAAGAATCCATTCAGCTGCTGTACAAGGCATAGTTTATTCTGGGCCAGGACTCTCTGGGTGTATTTAATCACGTCAATGCAGACCATCAGGCAAGATAAATGTAGTGACTAATGCTCCAGGTTCATTATCTTAATACTGAGCTTTAGTGTATTGATCCAGTGCTTCTATGACACAATTTTCAAAAGTGCCCAAATGACTTAGGAACCTAAGTCCCATTTTCAAAAGTGACATAGGTTACGTCTATACTAAAGCTGTGCCACTGTAGCACCGTAGTTGTCAAGGTTCCTTCCCCACTCTGAACTCTAGGGTACAGAGGTGGGGATCTGCGTGAAAACCCCCCTAAGCTTATTCTTACCAGCTTAGGTTAAAACTTCCCCAAGGTACAACATATTTTACCTTTTGCCCTTGGACTTTATTGCTGCCACCACCAAGCGTCTAACAAATATATAACAGGGAAAGAGCCCGCTTGGAAACAGCTTTCCCCCCAAAATTCTCCCCAAAGCCTACACCCCCTTTCCTGGGGAAGGCTTGATAAAAATCCTCACCAATTTGCATAGGTGAACACAGACCCAAACCCTTGGATCTTAAGAACAAGGAAAAAGCAATCAGGTTCTTAAAAGAAGAATTTTAATTGAAGAAAAAAATAAAAAAATCACCTCTGTAAAATCAGGATGGTCAATACCGTACAGGGTAATCAGATTCAAAACATAGAGAATCCCTCTAGGCAAAACCTTAAGTTAAAAAAAGACACGAAAACAGGAATATACGTTCCATTCAGCACAGCTTATTTTATCAGCCATTTAAAGAAAACAGAATCTAACGCATATCTAACTAGATTACTTACTAAGTTCTAAGACTCCATTCCTGTTCTGTTCCCGGCAAAAGCATCACACAAGCAGAGAGAGGTGAAAGGGTTTTTCCTCTGGCCAGGAGGGATTTTAAAGGTGTTTACCCTTCCCTTTATATTTATGACAGTAGTGTAGATACTTCCTACACCGATGGAATGTTTTTTTTCTATCAGTGTAGTTAATTCATCTCTCCAAGAGATGGTAGCTTGGTCAACAGCAGAAATCCTCCATTGACCTAGCCACATGAATACCAGAGTTAGGTCAACTTAGCTACATCACACAGGGTGTGAAATTTTCACAGTCCTGAGTGATGTAGCTGGGTTGATCTAATAAAAATAGTAGACAAGGCCTCACTCTCATTGACTTTCAATAAGACTTTTGGACTTCTGACTCACTTAGGTGCCATTGAAAATGTTACCCCGCGTTGGTAGGACCGAACACACAAATCTTTCTTTCTGATCTGATATCTGTCACTTAGAGATGTGTCCAGATCTGAATTTTGCTCCTGGCCCTTAACTCTACAAGGGGCCAAACCAAAATACCAGACAAACTGCTCTTGGACTTTTCAGCTCAGGTCAACCAGTCAGTCATGCCCACTGAAAACTATTCTGTGAAGAAGTGAGGTGGTAGAGAGACAGCACAGTGACAGGCATGGTATAAACACTGAGATACAGAGATTATATTAAAGAAACGGAGCAGGTCTGGACCTTCTTATGCTCACAGGTGCCCATGAAGCCCAAAGCTGAAGGATGCTTTGTGAGCAGGATGATGGTTTCTTATCTGGTATGACAGCCAAGTTCATTGTCAAATGATGGGAAGCATCAGCTGAAAATCAGTGTGAAAAGCACAAAATAAAATGGGTTTTCCAAAGAACCTAGAGATCTATAGAAACAGAAAGTCAGAGGTTATTTTATCTTTCTGGACAGAGAAAGTGACAAGGAAAGTTCTCAGCCTTGCAGCCGATACTTTGAGCACCCGTGACACAGTATAGCATCTCCATTAGAAGTCTGGAGGGATCAGTAAGCAGTCAACACAATAGCAATGAATTTTACATAGGTATAAGAAATCTGAAACAGATCAGCCCTCCTGCCCCTTTCCCCTCTGCCCGTCATCTGTGTCCCTAGAATCTCCCAAAGCAGACCTGCCATGCATGACAAAAATTGTGGTCACTAGCCCAATGTGTGCAATTAGATAGGAGAGTGATAATGAAAAGATGAACAAAAAACACCATGCCCCTCTCATCAAGATATGCTGTACAACATGGAATACAGGCATGTGGCTGCCTATATACTTTCAAGCCAAGAGTGAAGACAGGCTATATTTGTTCATGGCTATGTGATACACTGGTCTTTGCCAGTGGTGTGGAAACAAGTGCAGTTTTCATTTAAGCAGAACAAATGCACTTTGGGGACTAAACAGGCGCTGCATATAACAGCCACATGAACTGGGATCTGGAAGCAATCCAGTCCTTGAAAGTTAATTTTTTTTTTTTGCAGCTGTGCAATTACGCCATCATTATTAACGTCAACCACCTGCTCCTTTTCAGCTCATCTAACTCCAGAGTTGGAGGCAGCGTAAGTCTGACATGTACATCTGTAAAAAAATGTTCAAAAAGATGGTTATTCATTTGATCTGGCTTTTTCTATTCATAAAAATGTCCAAATGCAATTCCCCAAGAACAAATGCAATCTTCATAAAAATGAATAGGACCCCATGCCCCAAATCTAAGAAACTCCCAAAAACTAAGGCCCAAATTTTACGCACATTTTGGGTGCTTCCGGTTTTGGGTTGCCAATCTGAGGCACCCAGAGCCTAATTTTGAGCGATGCTGGGCCCTCACAACTCCAAATGACTCTAATGGTGCTGCTGGTGCACAAATGCCTGAAAATCAGGCCACAGAAGTCTCAAGCTGGGTGCTCAAAAACTGAGGGAATCAACATCAGCATCTACTTTTGTCACTGTGGCTGTAAAAACCTCCCATCAGCCTCACCCTTCTACACATCCTCTTTGCCCATTCCTCCACAGCCAGGAAATGGCTGTCAGAACAGATAAGCTTTGGAGTGTGTACTGAAGGTCACCAGAGTGGACCAGGGAAGTAAACTCCACCCTTCACCTAACTCTCTGCCTCCAACCACTCCTGATTAAATCTAGGGGCTATTAGTACCTCAGCAGATCTCAGCTACTGCAAGCTCCCATGAGCAGAGAGACGATACTCAGTACTCAAACCATTTAGGTATTTTAAAGTTAAAACCAACATCTGACATTGGAAGTGGACCTCAGTGTAGATGGTGGAGTACAGATGGAATGTGATCCCTGAAAGAAATGCCCCTTAACAGTCTTCTGCATTCAGCCCCAGATAAAGCTATGGAGGGTATATGTCCTTTCAACCCCATAATTTTGGACTTTTCTCCTTTAGGTGAAGAATTTTTTGCCCTGTGCAAAACCAACCCATCAGGTTTACTCCCCATGCCACCTCTCTCCACGTACCTTCTAGTCAATCTGGAGTCTCTTCTGTGAATACATATCTTACTTGAGCACCTTGACGAGGGCACTGTTTCCCCTGAAGAGTTCTTCATTCCCATACCTACAAAAAAGTAGGACACCCTCCGCTCACAGCCTTCAGTAGTCCCTTCAGCAATATTGCATTGATCAGTCCAGGAGAAGTGTTTTGCACTGTAATAAACCTACAGGCTCCTGACTGACTGCTATATTGACCTCCAGTACAACATCTAGCCAGTCAAATGCCTTAGTCTGCAGAGCACAGGAAATGGAATTACTACCAAAGATCAGAGGGGACAGGAGGGAGCCGGAGGCTACATGAAAGCTGGAACAGCCAGTTGAAGGGAGCAGCTGGGGAGCAGGTTGTAAAGAGAAGCCAGGCAGGTTGGGACTGCAATGCTGAGAGCTGGGCTGGGAAGCAGCCTGTGGTTGGCAAGGTGGTCAGCAGTAGCCATGACAGGCAGATTCTGGGGATCATCCTGTAAATAGGGAGGCCTTGTTCATAGGTCTGAACAGGCCAAGGGATCTGCAAGCCAGTGTGTGACTGCCTCCAGGAGAAGTGTGACCTGGAGCGAGTAGCTCTGGCACTAGGCCAGAGGAGCCATACCTTCATACCACTCTACTGGACTGCCCCTAGGGACTGTCTTAGGACCTGTTGCTTCATTTTTAGTTTGTAGCTTAAAGCCATTGTTCCCAGGGTAACTGCAGCATTTATTTCTGGAGCCCTACCAAAGCATCCTTTGTTCTTCATCTCACTCGGTGAGTGTCCGTGGGAACCCACCGAAGGCTGGAGCCATAATGGCCTGGTGCCTACAGCAGCTATAGCACTTGCCTCGGAGAGTGTGGTATACCCAGCAGCATGCTACCAGACATTCAGGAGACTGGTACCAGTGTGACTCTGCCATGACACTAACAACTGTCTTTACTAAAAACAGGACTCCCGTAAGGGCCTGGGAATACTGCTGTAGGCTGTAGAGTTGAGGACCATCCATTACTGTAGTCTTTTATCAAACGGCAGTGGTAAGCTTTGCCTTCTGTTAAATGCTTTGCTGCTGCTTTCTGCTGTAACTTATTCAGTGCCACAAAACAAGGAAAGAGTGTTGATTTAAAGGCAACAGACTGGAATGTCAGTGTGAGGGGCCCAAGGTGCAAAGACTGGATCAAGAGTCAGACTTTCCCAAAGTGTGGGGTAATTAAGATTTAGAGTTTTGGTTCACTCCTCTTATACAGAAGAGAAAAAGGGTGGCTGTGAAATTCAGTTCCCAGTACAAATCCCAAACATATGGGATATTTGGATTCATGTTTTTGATTCCGGCCTCTTTCCCAGTGTATGGGAACATAAGCACCCCAAGTGTTTTTTCTGATATTTGTGTCAGTGCCTGAATTGTGATTTGCCCTCACTCTTCAGGCATATCATTTGGCAGCACTCCAGCAGTTAAATGGAGATTGCTCTTAATTTCCTGTTTTCAGTTATAAATGTAACACATCTCTCCTCAATAAATAGATTTGCAGATTCCTTAAAACTCCCTGCAGGATTCCTGGCAATCTTTCTCTCTCCTCTTCCTGTCCCCATAGCCCTCCTGCCTGCAGGGCAGGCATTTTTACAACAGTCACCACCATAAATTATGTATATCTCAGAAACTTGAGGTTAATGTACAATAAATTAAACGGAATTTGTTTGGCTGAAGCAAAAGGAGTGGAATAATCCATCTGAATGCCAGGAGAATGACTCAGCTTAAAAGTCTGCCAGACTGATTATAAACAATGACATTAACTGCAGAAATGTGTTTTTGGAAGTCATAACTGTCTTTAAAGATCTAAAGTGACCAATACGCCATTGGACATAAACACTGCTCCCTCAAGGATGATGTATAATAATGTGTATTTAACTATTGTAAAGAAAGCCTTCTCTCCGCAATTATCCTGTTTCTAACAATCCTGACAAGACAGAGTCCTGTGTAAAGAAAGAGACGATGAGATATGTCTGTTCCCAACTAAAAAGCCAGAGAAATCTTATTATGGAACCTGTGTATTGGACAGGACCCCAACTACTGGTTAATGGGTTTGGACATTCTAAGTTTTAGGACTGAATGAAATTGCTCTGGCATCTAGGTGGAACTACTGAATTACAGCCACCTCCAGATGTTGGTTAGCAACCTGCTGGCGCATAGTACACTGCACAACAGTGTGGGCAGTGAACATTTTGATCAAGAGCATAAGGCAGAAACCTCTTCTCTTAGCTGAGTTACTAGTGCTATAGCATCAGAGTCAATCCATGATACTGTGGGCTAGCTATTCATTTAAGCAGCTTTAGCTATGAAAGCCATTAAGATTAGATTGTGCCGTAGGTGCCATCAGGTGCATCAGGGAGTCACACAGCAGCTAACATCCCTAAGAAGCATTTTGGCTGTCTAAGGCAGTGCACACCAGCACAACAATTACACTACTCTTAAAAAGAATGCAGTATATTCTGCCAAGCTGCTGGCCTACATGGAGGTAGGTGGAGTCATACCCCTTGCACTCACCCTGCAGAAACCCAGCATCCATATATTCACTAAGAGGCAGACCCTACACTCTCCAACCAGATTCCAACCGGTCAATGTTCCTTGTGTCCTTTCCCACCTTGCTGGATCCATACAGGGCCGTGCCAGAATATGGCCCTTAGTGTCCCCTAAAAGAAGGCAGGATTTCAGTTTTTAGTGGTTTCACCCAAAAGACCCCAAACAAAGTCAACTGCCTGGAATACTTTACTACCTCACACAGATAAAGATTTTAGTTGACTCTTCTGGGATTTGAACCTAGGACTCCCAGGATCCTGTGTCTGCCCAATCTCCTGCAGGGACAGATCCACAAAATCTGGATTAAGCAGCACATGCTTGGCTAAGAGAACAAGGAAGCTTTAGAAAACTTTCTGCAGTTTCACCCAGCCCAATATCTGTGCCTAATGCACTGTGTACAAGACACCAAAGCAATGAACTGTTCACAAAAGTAAAGCTACAATAACTAGGCCTCCAATCTAAATTGGAAATCTAGACTGCATAACCAAATGGCTGCCTTTTGCTTGAATCACATCAAAGCGACCTTGCACCATGCTGTACAATGTGACAATGTTGGGTTGCGGCAATCATACACTGAAGACGCTTTGCAAGGAGGGAAGGGGGAACAAAGTCAAAGGCATTTTCTTTAGTGCTGAAAGCGTTTTATTTTTTGTTAAAACATAACGTATTCAAGGCATCGTTGTTTTCCACGCTGAAAAGACACTGGCGGGCATCCCAGACACAAATTTGCTTGACTGGAGACTTGAATGATGCCAGCCATGGCAATGAATAGTTTCATTCCCACCCTGCTGTTCACAGTATGAAGATGCAGTAAATAGAGTCCATATAAGAGATTCCAAAGACCTTATTGTGATGCATGCTCACAAGGGCTAGAGTTAAGGTTGCTGTGGGAACATTTGCCCTTACAGAATGAGCCAGATTACAGATTGGCTGTAGTAGGTGGCCATTCTGTTCTGGGGCTCAAGGCATGTTTCCAACAATAGAGAGACAAGGCTGACTGAGAGTCTGGAGTCATCAGTCAACTCACTTCCCCATCGCAGTGCCAGAACCCTCCTTGATCCCTGGGAAGTGCTACCCAAGTGATCTACATAGCTGCTTCTGATAACCTTCCCCAGTCCTTGGCACATGCTCCCACTACAGCTGTTCCTCCTGCTATTGAAAATCTGCCCTGATCCCCAGCATGTGCTCCCCAGGCACCAAAGTCAATAAGAACTTCAGGTGCTCAGCACCTCTACAGATCAGGCCATTCATATAGGTACCTAAATATGGATTAGGTGCCCAAGTTGGATCATTTTGGCCACATATTAATTAATTATTATATATACACACACTTGAGAGGATTAGGTTCTTATTGGTAAATGTGGATAATCATCTATTTCACAATACACTTGCAGACCAACAAAAATATATTTCCATCTATAATAATCAAAATTTACAGATAGGCAAAGTAAGAAAAGTGCTGCTTGAAAACTTATTAAGAGTTTGATTTAAGTCTGTTTACTTTGTATATTTTGACATGTGATGTTGACTATTTGAGTTTTAATAGCTATAGAAATTTAACTTTTTGAATCTCAGCTTCTAGAATCATAGAATATCAGAGTTGGAAGGGACCTCAGGAGGTCATCTAGTCCAACCCTCTGCTCAAAGCAGGACCAATCCCCAATTTTTGTCCCAGATCCCTAAATGGCCCCCTCAAGATTTGAACTCACAACCCTGGGTTTAGCAGGCTAATGCTCAAATCACTGAGCTATCCCTCCCCCCAAATCTACTGTCATTACTTATTGTCTGATCCTCATAATTTCCCACAACTGTTAAAATTTAAATAAATAAAAATAAAAAATGCTTAAAAATAAGCATTGATATTATCAATCAAAATTATACAAAAATAAAATTGTAATTTTACCAAGCTTATACATACAGCTGTGACCGAGATTCCATGAGGAAGTCCCATATATGGCACTTCATTTGCTAGAATATTTTAGACAAAATGTCTTCTTTTGATGATGCCACATTATTGCTTCTGATTTAAGAAGAAATCAACAGTCGTTGGACTGCGTTAGTCAACGTCAACATGTACCAGCATATCTTATTGTTCTTTTGTATTTTTTCCTTATCATATCTATGTGGGGTGGACCCACTACTTATTAAAGACACATTTGGCATCTGAACATTCTTGTCTCCTTCAGTATTTGGGATAGACCTAGAACTGCTTGTAGATCATTTTGGAAAGAGAGTTATATAGATAATGATTCCAGTAATATATCCTGGTAAAATTCCATATTCCTGTACAGGGAAGTCTCATTTTTCTTGGTTTGTAGTCAGACTGAATATTTATTTCTAAAAAAGGACCCATAGAGGCAGTGTGTCTGTTCAGGACATAGGACAATGGGGCCATGATCTTCACTGGAGCTCTTGTATATTATCACAATACAAACAGTAGCAATCCTTGTGATCATTTGAAAAGACACTTACAAAACTTTCAGTTATGGGCTATATGTGGAAGTGTTTGAAAGGTATGCTTTTTACAGTGATCAAGTGAATTATTTGCAAGTGTCCCTGAACTGGTATTTCTAAGGTCATCAACTGCAAAAAGATCCTTATATGCATGTGATCATGGTAGATATAGGATATGCATTCCTATTAATTTATTACAGATACTGATCTGGCCAGATAAAATGTAAGTCCATTTTTTCACATGCACCTGGTGGTTTTCCCTCTCCTCCCCCCCACCACCTTTTTTTTCCTCTTATGTAATGGGCTTACACTGTGAATCATTGCTTAATTTTTCATCTCTAAAAGCAGGCTCAGTGAGATCCAATCTTCTGCTTGGTTTAATGAGTTTGATCTGAAACCAGAAATTGGACCGTGACACTTTAAATTTATTATCAGTGGTGCATCATGTATAATTGTGGCGGCAATTACCTTTTTATTCAGTTGCTGATTTCAAAGACATATATAAATATATTTTTCCATCTGTCAGGATGAGTCACTTTTAGCCACATGGTAATTGTATATCTAGGATGGGCTCTACTTGCATCTTGGATTTACCTGGAAGCCTGCTTTTAGGATGCTAGAGAGTCTTTGTATAACATTCAGTCTTGTGCCAGAAATGATCTGACAGCACTGTCCTCCTCCCTGAAACTTGTTTTAAAGCCTTCAAACTACAGATTACAGTGTGGTTGATACTGAAGATTGAACCAGATTTAATCAGAAATGCAGATTAAAGTGTCTCTACTTTATCACTTTGCAACTTCTACTTTGCTGAACTCAAGTTCACTGCTCTAAATGGCAAAAAAATCTATTGGAAAGCTAATCAAACAGGGTGATTGTCTCAGCAAATCCTTTGCTTCTCATATTGAGATTGTGACTTGGAAGCTGATTCCTGAACTCTGGGAACACAAGGCATTTGTCAACCAGAAGCACAGTAATCTGAAAGGTTGTACATGTCCCTTTTATCTGCAGGTCACATACAATTTGTCAAAGTATTAGAAATGTGAATACAAGTCAGAAGAAAACAGCTGAGGAACTGGCTCAAGAAGTTAGCTCACAAGGGCAACTAAGAATGTAACTTCTCTTTGGTATATTTAGCAACTATTGCTTTGCAAGTGGATGTGGGAGAATTGTGTGATGGATAGCAGAAGTGGAAAGAAATGCTTTAGTATGGCATGCCTACAATATTCAGCAAGAGGATCCAAGAACATTACAAGAATTCTAGCAAATTAATTTACTTAAGAAATTCTACTTCTTGAAATTTGAATGTTCTTATGGCTAAAGGTATCTGATCTTATTCCATGAAGGTTGCCATTTCTGTACTTCAGCTCTTTCATTCAGAGCAGGCCACTTCCCCAAAGGGTATGTGGGATAGAGTGCCTATATCAAGGTGATAAATGGGATTGTCTGTGGGTGAAGTCTGGTCTGGGAGCACAGGAGTACAAAACAAGGAAGGTGGAAAGAAAGCAAAGACATTCTGTTCAGGAATGGAAAAGTGGGCAAGGGGGTTATTTATATTAATCTGAAAAACCCAGATGTACTCTGGCAATGTAAGAACACAAGTCAGATTAAAACAAAACCTACATTTACCTAAATAATCAATTGCAATTTACCTAAAAATTGATAACAGGTCTAGTGCTTTTCTCCTTTATTTCAGTGCAGAATTATTGGTCTTTCTGTCCTAATTTTTCTTTCTTCCTGCCAACAGTCAAGAAAATTACAGTCTCTGCGGAGGAAATACATTTTACCCATTATTGTTGTTGTTAAATATGTTAATCTTTAAATTTTAAAAAAAGCAATTTCCATTTTTGTTGACAGTAGCTAGTTCCAAAATTTTGATAGTACATTGGAGATGTCCATTATTAGTTATTTCAGGGGTATCTAGATGCCTCATTGTTCCAGGTACTGTACACACCGAGTGAGACAATTCCTGCCCTTAAGAGTTTACAAATCCATTCAGAATCTGTTTTAGACTAGTTAGGAAACAAAATTCTGGAGAAAATAATGGATGAGACAACCTCTGTGTCAATCCTAATTCCATAAGATTTATTTAGGACATTCCCTTCTCTATTCAAAGATTCTCCACATTACATAAGATGATCTGCTGCCATGAACCTGACTCAGCCACTGTTTTGTAATTTGGTCACTTTTCCTATTTACAGCAGTGGTTCTCAACCAGGGATATGTGTACCCCGGTGGGGATGAAGTGGTCTTCCAGGGGGTACATCAACTCATCTAGATATTTGCCTAGTTTTACAACAGGCTACATAAAAGCACTAGCAAAGTCAGTACAAACTAAAATTTCATACAATGACTTGTTTATACTGCTCTACAATGTTCCCTCTAATTTTTTACACCCATGTGCAGCATTAATTTTGTTATATGCATCAATATGGAAGTGATGTGTGACACATTACCTTCATATTGATGCACATAACAAAATTCATTTGGTGGCAGAGGGGTTCGTAGTGTTGGAGAGGGCTCAGGGCTGGGGCAGATGGTTGGGGTTCAGGGGTGTGAGGGCTCTGACTGGCAGTGTGGGATCTGGGGTGGGGCTGGGAATGAGGGGCTCAGGGCTGGGGTGGGGGTTGGGGTGCAGGGGGAAGGGCTCCAGCTGAGGGTGTGGGCTCTGGGGTGGGGCCAGGGATGAGGGGTTCAGGGTGCAGGAAGGTGCTTCGGGGCTACAGTGGGGAGTGAGGACTCCCCCCAGCTCTCTCTCCCCGCAGCAGCACCTGGGCTGGGGGGGATAGGCACCTCTCCCCCAGCCATGGCAGCTCTGGGACTGGGGCTGGCTTCAGGGAGGGGTGCCCCAGCCACAAGAAATCTGGGCCTGGGCTGGATTTGGGAAGGGTCACACGGCGACAGGTCCAGGCCAGGCTGCCCAGGTTTGGGCCACCCTGGCTGCAGCTGGGTCCTGGCAGGGCTACCTGGGTTTGGGCCAGGCCGCCCAGGAAGAGGCTGGATCCAGGCTGTGCTGCACTTCCCCGGCCGGGTCCGGGCCAGGATAGGGGTGCTCCAGCCGTTGCAGGTTGGGGGCTGGGCTAAATTGGGGGCTGGGGAAGAGGTGCTCCTCCCCCGGCTGAGGCAGGTCCCTGGGCGGGTTCCCAGAGTGCCTGCACAGTGCTAAATAGGTGGCTACATGGCCACGCAGCTTACAGGGAACTTAGCTACTCTCTATACTGTACATACAGCTATAATTTAGTCACGGAGGTCACAGAAATCACCGAATCCATGACTTCCAGCGACCTCCATAACTTCAGCCTGTAGTGGTCAGGAGCTGCAGGGACCCCAGCTGCCCACGGGAGCAGGCAGCTACAAGGCACCCCAGCTGGCTCTGGCAGCCCCTGGAGATCCAAGCCACCTCAGGTCCCAGCCACTGTGGGCCGTGGGTGCCCCCGGAGCTGCTGGTGGTGGGGGAACACCCGAGCTCCCAGCCGCTGCAGGCAGTGGGAGAACCCTTGAGCTCTCAGTCACCGCGGGGAAACCCCCAAGCTGCGGGCGGCAGGGGTATTCCACAGTTCCTGGTCCCCGCAGGTGGCAGGGTACCCCACAGCTCTCAGCCACCGTGTCCAGGTCACACAGGTTCAAAACCAGGGATTCAGAGGGGGACACCAAGCAGAGAACCCTTGACAGCACCCACTGCTCCTCGAAGCTGTCTAGGGAGCCAGCAGAAGCTGCCCAGAGGAACTCTGCCTGGATGCATGAGACCAGGGAGGAATCGAAATAGGCCCCACTGTCGCAGACTACCCCCTCGTCAAGCATCCTTCTCCTAGTGTAGTAAATGGCCGCTTTGGCCAGTGCCAGGAGGAGGTTAACAAGGAGGTTTCATGACTTTGTGGGGCCCTGGACAGGGTGTGCGAATATGAAAAGGTGTGGGGAAAAGCGCAGCCAGAACCTCAACAGGAGGTTCTGGAGGAGCCGAAATAGAGGCTGCAACCTGGCGCATTCGAGGTAGGTTCACCCCCATTCCTGATGCCTGCCCCTTTTGCGGCATGTGGGTTCTCTCCCACATGATGCAAAAGGGGCAGGCATCAGGAATGGGGATGAACCATGCCAGGCACATGCCCGTGCTCACGGTTCCATAAAGGAGCCGCCAGCCAATATCCCAGCAGGCTGTGAGACCAGGGTGGAATACAGGCTGGGCCACCAGGTTTCTTCACCCTCTACTAGTAGTAGATAGTCCCACCCCTTAGTATTGGGGCAGGACATGAGGGTGAAGAAACTAAACATGTGGAGCACGAGCATGTAAATTTGGCCCCTTGGAAGGTGTGCGCCAACGTGCTCCACGCCCGACTACCTGCACCATAAAGGAGTCTCTGCAGGGCCTAGAGGTGGAAGACATGGACCTGGCTGCAGAGGCAGACCAGGCCCTGTCCTCCCTCCTCCAGGGGAAGACTCAGAACCCCTGCAAAGACCAAGTGCAGTCCTGGCCAGAAGAACTCCAGAGCTACCCTCTGGAGCCAGGCCAGGATCCCTGGGGCTGGGCTCAGGGTATCGAGCCAGTGTCAGAGCATGGACAGGACTACTTTGTTCAGCACCAGTGCCCTCCCCCACAGGGAGAGGCAATGGAGCAGTCCTGTCCATCTCCGCAGCTGCTCGCCCACCCTGGCCTCCAAATCCTACCAGCTCTCGGGCGGAGAAGGATGCATGGCGGAAAGGTAGATGCTGAGATAGAGCAGCAGACCCACGCCCCACCAAATGGCTTGAAGCGCAGGTGGGAGGGAGCTCGTCTGCCACCCGTCCCTGACCAGCAGGCCCAGACCTCTTGACCCAGTTGACCCGGGTGGAGGAAGCTGTTGAGTAGATGGCGTGGTAGGCCTCCACTCGCACCAAGGTCCTGGACCATGAGGAGCACGTCGTCGGCATATGCCAATAGGACGAGCCGCAACTCTGCTCTCTCAGAGCACCAACCCTGGAGGAGACAGAGAAAGGGCTTGATTGCCAGAGCATACTGCTGGCCCAACAGCGGACACCACTGATGCACCCCCTGCCCGAAGCTGACCGGCTTGGTCAGGGTCCAGTTGAGCCTGACCAAACACTCCACAGAAGCGTACAGCACCTGGAGAGAAAAAAAAAGCGGTGGGGATACCCCACTGCCCCCAGCTGCTGCAGGCGGCTCCTAGCCCTTGTGCAGCTGCCCCGCTTCAGGGGGTGTGGGGACCCGCAGATCCCCATTTTGTCCTGGATATTTTTAGTAAAAGTCACAGACAGGTCATGACTTCCGTGAATTTTTCTTTTTTGCCTGTGACCTGTCTGTGACTTTTACTAAAAATATCCAGTCACGGACAGGTCACAGGCAAAAAAGAAAAATTCACGGAAGTCATGACCTGTCTGTGACTTTTACTACATGACTAAATTTTAGCCTTAACTATACACTGAAATGTAAGTACAATATTTATATTCCAATTGATATTATAAATTATATGGTACAAATGAGAAAGTAAGCAATTTTTCAATAATAGTGTGCTTGGACATTTTTGTATTTTTATCTGGTTATGTAAGCAAATAGTTTTTAAGTGATGCATAACTTAGGGGCATACAAGACAAATCAGACCCCTGAAAGGAGTACAGTAGTCTGGAAAGGTTGAGAACCACTTATTTACAGCACATAAAAGTACATTAGGCATCTCACACTGCATGTAAGACAACAAGACCCCTGCCAATAATTTCAGAGCCTGATGCTGCAGTGTGATCCACACAGGGCCCTCCCCTCAGGCAGAGCCCACTAACTTCAATGGGAGTCTGCATAGGCATAAATGGTATCCCGATGAAAATTGTCTGCTTCCAATCATCACATTCAGCTGCATCACAATTGATTGGCACGAATTAGAGTTTGCTCTAGAATCATGATACTGAACCTATTTAGTGCAGGGCTCTCTCAAATGTCATCAAAGCAGTTTTCTCTTAGGCCTCCCTAAAATTATATTATATATGCACATATTTTTAAAAGAAATTGAAGAAGTAGATTTACCTTTATTTAAATGAATTAACTTGAAAATAGAATAAAAACAACAACATTTTAAAGGATGTAAAGTTTGACAGAAGCATGGACAGAGACAGTCTGTTAATTTTTTCTTTCCTGACAGGTCATTTTCACTCTAGATTTAGCAAAATCAGGAATGCCATTTGAATCTATTAAATAAAGCTCTACTTTTGCAGAAAATAAAACAATCAAGAATCATAGAACAAACGGATGTTTATTCCCATTTTTCTCATGGTTTGCTTGCCCCCCCCCACCCCATTCCCACACAGATTATGAGCACAGTTGTCAACTTTCACGCAGTAAATAAGGACTCCGACTTTCACAATAAGCCAAAAATCAAGCTAATCCTATTTCAAGACAAGGCCAAAACAAGCCCATTCCTAAGAACCCCAACACTCTATGTGACTAGATCCCCCTGGCGTGCAGTCTGGGACTGGGACTGTGATGGGCCCGCTGTGCATCCCTGACCCTCTTCCCCCGAGCTTTCTCCCCCTTGCCCCTGCTGGCCAGGAGCCGATCAAAAAAAAGAAGCAAAAAGTTACAACAAGCAACAAGCTAGTTGTGTTAGTTCTTTTAACAATAGCAGCCCTTGGGACCTCATGTTCAAATGGTTATCTACCATGATTTCTAAAGTCCTTTTCCGTTTCACTACATTCCAGGATATATTCTTGTAAATGTGACCTACATTCTTTGTTCCTAGATGTATGACCTTGCATTTTGGGTGTATTAGAAACTATGGAAAGATTTCCATTTACTGAATGGAAGTTGGTTGAGACACTAAAACCGTATATAGTGTAGATTTCCTTATTCTTGATCTATACTTTAGGTCCCTGGAGTTATATAGACAAAACATGCTGGTCATGTAAAATCAGAGTATGACACTGTATTTCTGGAAAGATCTTTCAAAAGGATATTTAATAGCTTTCATACTGTGTCAGCTTTCTGAGTGTGGGTGTGTATTCTGATTTCTATTATCACAGTACACCTTTCGGCTATAAGATATGCCATGTGTATATATTTGAGTGCATTTATCCAAAGATAAATCCCCTTCGCTAAAAGGTGGGTTCAAAAGTAATCTCCAGATGAGTAATTTCACAGGCTATATTTATGAACTAAAACACTGAGCATAGGACATGGCTAGATCATTTGAATCCTAGGGTTCCTTTGGAGAATGTACATCTCTGCTACCCTAGTCTGAAAACAAACATGTTTTGAACAGTAAGATCTATTCCTCATAGTCTAGTAGATTAGTCTGTATCTACTACTCCAGTTATGGTATGACAGTCTTTCCTGAAGACTTCCAAAGTTTCTTCATCCTACCAAATGACTGTGCTTGTTAGCGATTTCCCATACAGAGAACATGTTAAATGAGTCCCTCTGCAATCTATTAGACCTTATTATCTACAAGTGAAGGCAAAGAGGAGAAGACTGTCGTTCCCTTGGGTCTTATTCTTGGATGTAAAGGATCAAAATTATTTTCCACGTTACTGAAGTAGTGTAAAAGGCAGGTGGCAACTGATATGCTTCCATGTAGTACTATATCTGACTACCAAAACATTATCCACCTATCTTCGAATCCTTCACCTTTAACTAAAGCTGTGGTTTATTTATTTGTGAAATGTCCAGAGAGCAGAGGAAAGACATGCAAAACTGTACAAATACAAAATGGGAAATGACTACTTAGGAAGGAGTACTGCAGAGAAGGATATGAGAGTTATAGTGGATCACAAACTAAATATAAGTCAACAATGTAATATTGTTGCGAAAAAAGCCAACATCATTCTGAGCTATATTACCAGGAGTGTTGTAAACAAGATATGAGAAGTAATTCTTCCACTCTATTCAGCACCGATAAGGCCTCAGCCAGAGTACTCCTCAGGTTATGGGCACCAGACTTTGGGAAAGATGTGGGCAAATTGGAGAAAGTCCAGAGGAAAGGAAAGAAAATGATAAAAGGTTTAGAAAACAGGACCTATGAGGAAAAATTGAAAAAATTGGGTTTGTTTTGTTTGGGGAAGAGAAGAGTGAGGGACATGATAGCAGTCTTCAAGTAGGTAAAACGTTGTTGTAAAGGGGAGAGTGATAAATTGTTCTCCTTAACCACTGGAGGATAGGACAAGAAGGAATGGATTTAAATTGCAGCAAGGAAGATTTAAGTTAGACATTAGGAGGGTGACCAGATAGCAACTGTGAAAAAAGGGGACAGGGGGTGGGGGGGTAATAGGCACCTATATAAGAAAAAGTCCCCAAAAATGGGACTGTCCCTGTAAAAACAGGACATCTGGTCACCCTAGACATTAGGAAAAAAGTCCTAACTGTCAGGGTAGTTCAGCACTGAAACAAATTACCTTGGGCAGTTGTGGAATCTCTGTCTTTGGAGATTTTAAGAACAGGTTAGACAAACACTTATCAGGGATGGTTTAGATAATAATTAGTCCTGCCTCAGTGGGGGGGACTGGACCAAGTGACCTATCGAGGTCCCTTCCAGTCCTACATTTCTATGATTCTATAAAATGTATCAAGGCTGCAGAGCAAAGAGCACATCATAACAAATTTAGGTAATGATAATACAAACGGTAGAAAAAGGAGAGAAGTTGTTGGGTAAAGAATAGGTTAACACATTTAGAACTGGGCAACAGATCATTTTAAGGGAGAGTGTTGCCCTGGCTTGGTCAACAATTGCCCTTAAAAATACACGAGTGAGGTGAAAGAGCAGACTACCTTCCAGAGGATAGTTTCCATATTTTTATTGCCTGCAACTTGTTAAGATGTATCAACCTCAGAATTTGAACAGAGTGAGTGGCTATATGAAAGTGGAAAGTGACATTCTTGTTTCAATAAGTAGCATGCATGTGTGGTGTAGGAAAATGTAAAAAGTTGGCAGGCCACTGCCTGAGGTTTGGGGATATCTATAAGGATAAGCATGTGGTAAGGATGGAAGCCTGGAAGGACAACAGTACCCAGGCTAGTGAAGCTGGACATAAGGGTGCACAACCTTAGCTGGTGTAAACCAGCATCTTCCCCTTGACTTCAGTGGAGCTACATTTATTTAAACCAACTGTGGATCTGGCTCAAAAAGTTTAGTTGCCCTTATGAACTAGACTATAACTTCTCCTTTGTTTCCTTAGCAACTATTGCTCTGCAAATGGACATGGGAGAATTGTGTGATGGATAGTAGAAGTGGAAAGAGCTGTTTTAATATGGCATGCCTAGAATATTCAGCAAGAGGACCTAAGAACACTACTACTAGGATGGTGGAAGGTGATTTAGGTTTTTGAGCTTAAAAGTACTTCTTCAAAAATACATGAGAAGAAGTTATGCCTTTCCAGAAGGCTAAGCTCATCTTTCATTAACAACAAAAAAAAGGGGGGTGGGTGGGGGAGTACAAAGCACCAATATAGGGGGAATATCTTCTTTTGGATGAGATACAGTCAGAGGTCCTGACCATCTGTGGTCATTAAAGAACAAATGGCACCATTCCAAAGAGCACGGGCTTGGTCCAGGGCCAGTTCCAACAGAAGGAATTACATTCTGTTAGCCTGGTTTCCCTTCGCAGTCTCAAATGGATGGAATGGTAGCCTCAGCAGTTCACTGATGCTATATGCTGCTGAACAGATGCTAGATTTCACATCAGAGATGCCTGTATTTCAGTGAAGGGTGAAGTTTTTGCACGTCAGTTTGTGCAGGCTTTGAGATTCTTAAGAATGAAACATTCTATATAAAATTACAGACTATTAGAACTACATCCTATCAATACACAACCATTTCTGGTAGAGGATCATAAGATATGGGGCATCTGGTAGGGTAGGTACAGACTGATGATTCCTACTATAAAATATTTTCTGACTACATGACAGAGATTGTAGTAAGACAAGGTGGATGAGGTAATCTTTTATTGGACAAACTTCTGTTGGTGAAAGAGAGAAGCTTTCAAGCTATACAGACCTGAAGATTGTCTCTCTGACCAATAGAAGTTGGTTCAATAAAAGATATTACCTCACCCATCTTTTGTCTCTAATATCCCGGGACCAAAATAGCAACAATAACACGGCAAACAACAAAGATTGTAGTGTCAGAATACCAGGAAGTAATTTCACTTGCTGAAAGCAGCTTTCACAGATAGTTGAAAGTGTTTGCCATTACCACTTTCCATTCGGACACTGCAGCATTTGACAGTCTTGATTAGAATAAAAATTTGTTCAGTCTGCTTGGCTCTTATGAATATTGAAATTTTCTGTGAAATTTATTTAGTACAATGTTATTATTTCAGCTCATATGTTTGCAAGCTGCAGGAAATCGATTTTGCAATGAATGACAAAAGTGTTTGGTGACCTGCCTTCTCTAATAGATACTAAAAATAAAGGGCCATATCCTTATTAGGCATAAATCAGCACGACTCCATGAACGTCAGTGGCACTATGCTATTTTATACCGGCTGAGGATCTGGCCCTAGGCAAGAAGGTACCAGTGAGAAGTTATCTTGTATTGTTAAATCCCTTGATGTACCTCAGCTAGTACACATCATAGTAGTGAGAGACCTGATGGTAATTTATTTGTAAAATTCCACAGGCTAGGCACCTGCCGTCTAAAGTAAAGTAGTATATTTTAATATGTTTAGTACATGCCAATGCAAAATCATCAAAATGGAGATTAGAATTTTCTCACTAAAACCGCAATTGTGACAAACTAACACTATCCTATATAAACTTAACTGAATGAAGTTAAACTTTACTGAATTAGTTTGAATACCTTTGGGGTCCATTGTATTAAAAATGCAATTGTGTATGTGTTATTGTGGCATTGTATGTATGTACCTTCTCAAGAAATTCTATAAGGAATTTTAAAGGGCTTTGTGGAACAATACATGTGAAGTGGACTTCCTAGGAAGTACCTGAGGATAAGCGAATGCAAATGACCCACTTCAAATCCACCCTTTTGAAGCTACACCCAGGAAGAAAAACCCATTGTCTACTGATTACCAGCTCTTGGGAGACTCCAGATCACAGACCCCTGAACTGCATGAAGGGTTGCTGAGGGACTGCTCCTGCCAGAACTCACAGTAGAGTTGGGGTGATGTCTAGTAGTCTTATTAGCATGTATATAGGTCCATTTATTGCTTTGAATTTGTTTTTTCTGAAGTGCTTTTGATTAAGAATAGAATAAGCCTGCATAAAAAGAACTGTGTGGTAACAATTTTCAGCCACTGAAGAGAAAGCAAGCAGGTGTATTTGGACAGCCTGTCTTCTGTGAGTATAACACAATGAATGTAGATAACTGGAAATACACTGGTCAGAAGGGAGACATAGTTTACCTAGCCTAAAAGTGTCAGTAAAATATATCCACTGCAGTTTAATCATTTTATATGTATATTCCCACTCTTCCTCATTTTCTGCTTTTTGTTGGTGAATGCAATTTTCCAGCAGGATTTCCTGATGTCCGATCACTTTTCTCATGGCTAGTATCATTGAGGCAAGCTCCTGTCTTTCCACACAATGTGGAAAGGGATTATAATGGACATATTGCATCTCACATATAGTAATGGGGGAGGGGGAGCACAGTAATTACATTTTCTCAAGGGTATTTTCAACTGCATGAAATGCTTGGTTCCCCATCTGTTTAACCAATTACAAAGAAAGCTGTGGAACTGACATCAGCATGGAGGAAGCTGCTCGACAGCCCCTGTCGATGATCATTCCTTTTATCCACATCAGGTGTCTTCAGCACACTTCAAATCAGAAACACTAAAATTACCGATCTACAGCTTCAGTTCCAGCACACACTTAAACACCAACAGCCTTCAACAATGCTTAGCCACACCTGCCTACAAAGACACAACTGAGCTGAAAGAAGATAACCGGGCTGCTCAGACTGCCCTCTGCTGGCCTATCTGTAAATCAGCAGTTGTAGTTAAAGCAACTGCAGGCCCTGATTTGGCAAGGTAGAAATCAGTAACTATCAAAGTCTACGGTAAACAAATGCATACACTGGAAGATTAGAAGAATAAATCGGTTTAATTAAACTAGTTTTTGAAGAATGATGCTGTGAACAGCTCTTAGCACATGAACCAAGAGTTTCATTTAAGTTAGTTTTTAATATGAATTTTGCAGTTTTGAAACCTCTCTCTCTCTCTAGGCCTGCAAACTGTAAATTAGAGCACGTAACGTACATCATTTATGCATGGAAGTTAGGAGAAACAGCTTTCCAATGGCATGGAAATGGCCTCTGTGTGAGTTCAAATAATAGCCCTTGGAAAGGCCAATAGAATAAAGAACAGAAGTGCCACAGAAGTCTACAAATTCATTCCAAAAACAGATTCTGTAATAAAATCATTTATTAATAGTGTTGCATGGGTTTCTAGATTTTACCATGCTCATCACATGGTATATGAACTCCTGTTGGTGTTCACTTACAAATTGCTAGATAGATGAGTACACACTTAGGCAGCCTGATCTCATGGAGGTATTCTGCCACTAACCCATGCTTTTGCTTTCAACCTCAGAAAAGTTCGTTTCAGCTTCTCTATGCAGTTTGTGTTCCAATAAAAGGGAAAAAAATACAGTACCTAATTTCAAGTAACTTTGAATGCCGCACATAATCATGCATTCAAATCTTTATAGCCATCAAGCAGCTGTATGAGATAAGCAAGCACTATGGGTATTGGTATGCAAAAGACCACACCACATTGCTACTTTGCTTCAAAGAATGTTTGCTATTGACTCCTACAAATAGTTGTAGTAGGGGACTAGCCTGGTGGAATACCAAAAATAAAAGTCTCTCTCTTCTGCATTTGCGTATCAATCTCCAGCATAATTTTCTGTCTTCCACAGCTGTGGGGACTGTATATGGTCCTGGAATAAGCCAAAGAGGGTTTCTGTGCACACACAGAGAGCACTCCCTTGATGTGCATGTCCAGGAGGTGCTTTCCACGGAAATCACAATGCACAGTACTTTCCAAGGAATTTAGTGGAGGGGAAAAACCCCACAAACCTGTAGCAGCCTATAATGGGCCAGGACAAAATGGTCTAGTGGAAAAGTGAAGAGAACTCTTGGGAGAGAAGCCAAGCGAGTAAAGGAAGTGTGAGCTGTCATGTCACTAGCCCAGATATCTTGGGAGTATTGGATAAGCTGTTTGCCTAAAGGCCCGTCTGGTCTGGCAAGAGAGATGTCAGTAACATGCCTTATTTTCTTTGTGGGACAAGCAGTGGAAGGCTTTGCCCTCTTTCAGTCACCGCAGCTTTCAAGTGTCTTTGCTGCCGTTTGCCACAGTGTAATTCTAAGTCATATCTAGTCTCCATCTATCACTCCTCCAATGGAACTCTTCAATATCTTTGAAGGTTAGTGAATATCGTACTTGTGAAAGATGCTGGATTGTCAGTCCTGGAGAGCAAGGTCCTCATTCACAGAACAGCTACAGCAAAGGGGGCAGCTATGCAAGCTTCCCACACATTGTTCCCCATCATAGATCATTTCTGGATAACATGTGGGGGTGAGGAGGTAATTTATCTCTACTCAATCCTTTACTGCTTCACCGAGACTGTCCGCATGGGTTCAGTTACATTGCTGTGTTTTGCATTGTGGGCATCTGACCTGAAGCCATCGATTCATTTCCCACAGGTCACCATGCAGCCACCAAATAGTAATTCTCTTTCAATAACAGCATGAGTCAGTTTCAAACCAACAAACAATTAGCACAGTAAGGCTTTGTATCAGATTATCAACCCCTTGAGCCACCCATTTCCATACTTTCACTCATCTATTGCATTGACTATTTCACATTGAGACAAAGGCCTGTAGGATACTTTGCTCCAATGGCTCAGAATTATACAACTGTTGCTCTCTCATTAATATACCACATATATTCCTTTCTCCACCTAATACACTGCAATTTTTACCCACTACAACAACACACACAAAATACATGGGTTCATGTCCACAAAGGCAGTGTTGATACAGAATCTTTGACATCAAATTTTTGGCTTGCCTGATAAAAAGCAGAACTTTGTAATGTTTAATAGACCTAGTCATTAGTGGGATCTAAAATCCCATTGTATTATGTGTAGGAATAAATCAACACACGAGACGAGGTTCAGGGGAAAAAATAGTGTTATCCAATCATTTTGCAGTACCCACGTTATTTTAGAGATTCACATCTGGGATGATTCCAGAGACAATAGATTAAAAAAAGAGTCTCAGAAAGAAAGTCATCTACACTGATAACATAATTAGGAATTAATTAGTATAGGGAAGGTACATACTGTTTCTGACATGCTGTCAAGCACAGAATGCATTTGAAGCAAAATATGTTATCTATTTTTGGTCCTCTTTCTCAATTTCTCTTTTCAAAGTAAAGCTGTATGGAACTCTTTCCCCCCACCACAACATTCAAGCATATCCCTGTTCCCAGGAAGCATGTTCCCAGCAGAAAATGTTAGTACACTGTTCATAGATCTCTATTTTCAATTTTCTGACTCCTGCTTTCTACGAAATTGGATCACTTCTTCATGAGTCTCTTGCTTAGATATGACAAAGATATTGACAACGGTAAATTCACAAAGAACAACGCATGAGGTATGATACTTTTGAAGCTTTTTATTTAAAGTAAAACAATTTAATTTTTAACCATTAAGACACTTCTGAAACATCTTATCCACAATACTTTTAAATCTAAGTTTTTCAGAATGAAATATTTGCTGTATATTTTAATACTAAAAAGCACCACTTTTGCTGTTCCATTTCTCTTGTAGCAGTCATTTGCTGTGCCAAATCGTGTGGTTACTCTGTAATATGGACACGCATTTCCTTGGAACTAGGTTGAAACCACAAGACATTTTCACTTGTTCAGACTTTCTTCACTCGGACGGGCAGCACATATCATACGTCACCAACTATGTTTCAATCCAGTGACAACGTTGGGATGCTTACAGGTAACCATTCTGCATGCTGTGAAGGGGTTAGCTACATGTCACACACTGAAGTTAATTTGCATGGCTATGATAGAAGCATTTTCCAGTGGCTCCCAAAGCGATTTGCAAACTATGCTGACTGTATAAATTTTAAGTAGGAATCACTTTGCCTGCCACTGAACTGTGGCCTCCTGCGGGGTGGAACATACAACTGTTGACCAGTACACATGAACCCCACTTTCCCTTTAGGACAGGAAATGAAGAATAGATACCAGATTTAAAATCACAGGGCGAATTTTACTAAGCAGACTAAATTTAGCTATCCAAACACATTAGAATCTATTCAACTTCATTATTACCATGGGCACTATATATGTAGATGTTTTGTCTTCAGTGGGACCTGGGGCTGCTCAACACCTCTGAAAAAAATCAGAAAATATATGTCTAGGTGTCTAAAAATTAAGAACCTAAAAAGCATCCAAGTTTGAAAATCTCAGTTATCAATATCAAAATTCTGCCAATACGAAAAGGGTATACGAATAATAGCATAGTAAACCCTATATAAGTAATCAGAAATACAGTGTCAGATTGATAGTTTATAAATTTCTCATGTTGCATCATTCACACTATATCAGTTAAAGAAGCAAACTAGTTTCATGAAAACTCCAACCTGAACATTGACATAAGTTTTAGACATACACTTACTATTGTAAGTATTGCAACAACTTGGTGAGTAAATAAATACTTAAGAAGTTTGGATCTTAAAGAACAAATTGGTGTAGTGAATTACATACAACAAAATATGGTGGCACTAATAGTGACAGACTCCAGGACTTGAATGGGGCACTAGTGGCTTATGTTGTCACCAGATCCCCTCATTGGAATTATTTCATTGGAAATCCCCATTGTTTCCATATGACATAACAGTAAACTATCATAATAGGGATTCCATTGTGCTAATCCAAATACAAGGCTACTATTCTTCAGCCTCAAACTGAATTAGAATTCAGTATCCATCTACTTATGATATTCACTTTGTGATTATACATTCATTCATTCCATTCAAAGAAGGGATTTATTGAGCAAAATGTTCAGTATACAAAATTTCATATTTCATGCAAATTTCAAAAATTTAATGACTTTCACCACTCAGGTCTGATGAAGAAGTTGGTATCACTATGTGATAGAAAGATCATTTTTCATTAAGGTATTCAGTCTGCAAAACATACTTAAATTTTCAGTTACACATCAGGTAACAATACCATGGAACAACTGCAAAAGCACTATTACAATTTGCGATAGTCAAACAAGGACACACCAATTAAATTTTGATACAGGGCAATGTTTAAATTATTTAATGTAACTCATGACTACTTTTTAACCCAATAAATTATTACAATAAAGTATCACTTTCACAATTTATTGCAGATTGAAAGTTTGTAATGATAAAAATATCTGGGGTGAAATCCTGGCTCTTTTGAAGTAAATGACAAAACTCCTACTGACACATTTATTAAATTTATTTGTCTCCATTATGGGACACTACATTAAGTAGAGATCTTAAAATACTGAAGTGCATACCCACACACACTTTAAATGTGTTTTTAATTAATCTAATGCTAAATGCATTTTCAAATCCAGCTTTTAGATGCTAATAGGCTATTTAATATTTTATTTTATTTGAGTTTTTCCATTTACATCCATTATGTACTTTGGGGTTTGTGCACTAGAATTTTTCTGCCCTCTGTTATTTTCATCTGGAAAAGCTCATAGGAAAGTAGAAGGTCAAGAACAGTTGAGTTTGTGACATGAACCAAACTTTGGTTTGAGTTTGTGTTTGTGACATGAACCAACTTATATAGGGTCATGTGTCACCAAACCAAAGTAACTTATCTAGTGTCAAGTAGAACCCCTAGCAAAATCCTTGTCAAAACCTCAGAGCTCTCTCAGTTTATATCACCCAACTCTGACAGAAGTTTTTAGCTTGAACCCTCTTCACATATTTAAATAGCTAAAATAATTGCTTGAACTGGTAGCTGGTTTGATTCTCTTAATGATGATTGGGATTTATAGGGCCATCTTGCTTAGTCATGCCGTTTGCTTTCCTCACTGTGAAAGCTAGTTTAGTCCTTAAACAAAGCATTGTCTTATTCCCTTTTTGATTTCATGTTTCTCACTCAAATGTCCCAAGGTTTTCTCAACTTCTCTAACTAAACAGTAACGTATGTGTTTAAATTTGGTGCAGTTGCTATTAAGCAGTGAAAGAACTTTAATGCATTAACTCTATTTTAATATTTAACTATTTCAGTTTTACAGTATAAAACTTGAGAGCTGGAAATGGTCACACAGGTGGATCTGAAGAGTCTTTCAAGTTAATTCAAATAAATTAAATATTTTAATTGTCCCCCTCATGCTTAGTATTCGCTATTTCTCTGGGGCAGCGGGGGAGGAGAGGGGAACAGTTTGTAACCTTGTTCTGTATTTTGCCAAAGAAGTAGCCAATCCCTGATCAGTTTAATGTAAGGCAAGTCGTATCGGATTCTCTAGGTTTGCTTTCAAGGATTCCAGAAACACTGAAGCCAGTTTGTCATCCACCATCCGACTGTCGCTTGACAATGTCACTGTCATAAGCTGATGCTGCTGAAGTTTCTCGTTCCCTTCTTCATCTTCCACAATCTTGAGTTCGGGTCGAGCTCGCCCCACAGCTAGGATGCAGGCTTGAGGAGGGTTTATGACGGCAATGAAGCCACTGATGCCAAACATGCCCAGATTGGAAATACTAAAGGAAGGAGGAAAAGTTTATGTACATATTGTACGTGTTACAGGAAGATATCACCGCATCGTCACACAACTGAGATACACCCAGCTGTCGAAAAGTCACTACTAAGGGAATTTGCAGTGGCAGCCTCTTCTTCCTCCAGACAGATTAGCGCTGCCCAAAAAATGAGAGGTATGGGCTGAACAGGAGGCCTAGTTCCAGGCATCTGTGAAAAGGCCCATTCAGCACATCAAAACTGCAGCCTCTAACAATGGGAGTCTGATTTCAATGTATAGTGACCCTCACCCTGGAATAAACCCAGTGGGATGGCAGCAGTCAAATCTCTGCCTGCTGTCTCCTATGAATGAATCCTATCTGCTGAGTAAGGTGTTGCCTGATGCAGGGAAGCACATAAAAGATATGATGCAAAACTCTATCTAGCATTTGAATTCAGCTCCTGTACCATAGCGAAGTTCTAATGATTCACAGAATACCTACTGTCTAATATTTCACAAAAGTATGATAAAGAAACGAGCACAAAGATGAAAGAGGCAGAGTGCAGGGAGGAAGGGGACTAGCTATTGCGCCTCAATGCAAATATATATAGAATCTATAAGCCCTAATCCTTGTGGTCAGATGATGAGTACACACCACTGCTGAGGAGTGTGCAAGCTTTAAGCCAGCTTTGCACCTCACCTGAGCCAGATGTGTGCCAGGTTGGACCCCAGATGTAACTGAGGGGTGCTTCAATTTACAAAGGCTAATGGTAATGCCAGTGTACCATTACAGCAGCTGGGTATCATTGGGGCACAGGTAAACCCTGGTCCTATCCTGTTTCCCAAGGGCATGCCCCTATTTCACTCATTGGAGGTGGCATACAAGCCATTACGGTGACTCTATACCACCCCAAGATGACTTTATGACTTGCTACAAGAAGGATCTAGCCCAATGCCTCCATTTATTTTTAGATTTATCATCCTTCCTTTGAAACCTGTGTGGTGGTGTTTTTTCTTCTCCCCCCGCTAAAGCCATTTCTGTTAATGAGGACATCCATCCCTGCACTGCTGGATTCCCATTAGCTTTTTCTGCTGAAATGCTTATGATCATCTAGGAGATATTTTCTTTTGACAGCTGCTTCAGCCTGAAAACACCATGCAAAATAAATAGTTCTGTGCTCTAGGCTGGTGTAGTCCAATTATACTACCCATATTAACGGATCTCTCTCTGTAAAAGAGCTTTAAAAATGTCCTGAGACACACTAGTAATATAGTCACCAATTATCCATTGTAAATGCAAAGATTTGTGTTAATACCATAATTCTGCACAGTTGAAAAAAAAATCACACTTAATCACTTTAAAAAGTCATGAAGTTCAGGTTTCCACAGTAACGTTAACCACTCTCTGTTTAATAGTGTTCTGTTTCTCATAAGTGTAATACATTAAGATGCACATTAAGCCACAAAAAACTCAATCAGCATATGTTCAAGGAAGCCAATATAAATTTGTTAGGAAACTTAACTTTTGTATTGCCTTGCATTTAAATGTTAACATTTTGTTTAGCACAAATCATTTCATTTCTTCTTGTACATTTAAAAAAAATGGGGGGGGGGCGGGGGGATAACTGCTAAATACATGTAAATTGTGCCATTTAAGTTTTGAAGTTTACATCTCAAAGATCAGAGTGGACTAAGGAGGGTTATTTCCCAGCTATGGAGCAGCTTTTGTTTGGCTGGAGACCTTTTTCTGCAAGGCTGGGTTAAATGAGGCGAGAGTACACTGGTTTACATTGCAGTAGTCTTTGCAATAAAAAGGCATTTTAATTTTTTTAAAGCTTAATATTTACATTATAAAGTAAATATTTGACTCTGTGTTCTCTTAACTACTAAATATAATAAACAAACAATCTCCTGCAGATGGACAGACATGCAAAATAAAAGCCAAAACCCTTTTTCTCCTCTCAACAGACTTGGCTGTATCAAGGTGAACCTGTCTGAAAACTGTGAGGGTTCTTCTTTTGATATAGGAATCTCAGGCCTAGATTATCCTCTCTAATTTGCAGGTGTAGATCACTGCATCTCTTTTCAAAATCACAATGTGGTTTCACAGATACATTGGCTGATTTTATAATGTGACATGTTAATGCACATCTGAATATCTGAGAGCCAGTCGTAGCTCTAAGCTCATATTGTATCTATTAAATTGGTAAAAAAAAAAATTACCTGAAAGATCCTCCTTGGTATTCTTCAGGTAACAGTTTTCCATCTCTTGCTTTCTTTGCGAGAGCCTAAGAAAGTGAAGATAGAAAATAAAATCCCAGACCAAGTTATACCGCTCACACAGAATATTAGTAAAATTCCCTCTCTGCTTTTTGGTCTACACAAATATTTGAGGCAAATAGTTTTGCTATTTAAAAATGACATTGAAAATGATTAGCTGCTGCAATTGTGCAAGATGTGAGGGGTGAGACATTTTGGATGAGGTGTCTGGGGAAGAAGACTAGGACTGGTAGCCAGAGAGATTGGATGAGGAGCGGGAAGGGGTAACTGGCACTGGCCGGCATTCAAAAGAAAGGTTGAGACTCTGACAGAGAGCCTGGATGTGGAGACTAGGACTGGACAGACAAAGAGAATGAGACTTGGATGAGACTCCTGAGCAGAGATTGGGAATGGATAGGCAAGGAGAGTAGAACTGGGATGAGGGCCCCGGGATGTGGATGAGTCAGGACTGGAACAGGGGCAGGTTGGGGAGGATAGAGCAGAATGGATCAAGTGTAGGCAAAACAGGCAGAAGAGTCTGTACTCACTACAGCACACCCTCCTCCAGAGCCTGGAATGGAACCCACGATTCCTGAGTCTCACCATTCTTCTGCTATAAGCAAATATCTGGGAAACCCACTGGCAAAGTGTCCCATCTTCCTGTAGGGCTGGTCCACACACAGGATAATAGAAGTAGTAGGTTATCAGTTACTCTGTTAGTTCAGTAGAAGTGGTCTGTGTGAGAGAGCGAAACCTGCTGATGAACCGTGTGTGTGTCAATATGATGTCTGTAGCATGGGGCACAGGTCACTTGCTGGAGGATTCTCTGCTCCTTGAAGTCTTTAAACTACGATTTGAGGACTTCAATAGCACAGATATAGGTGTGAGGTTTTTTTGTGTTTTTTTTTGTTTTTTTTAGGAGTGATGGGTGAAATTCTGTGGCCTGCGTTGTGCAGGAGGTCAGACTAGATGATCATAATGGTCCCTTCTGACCTAAATATCTATGAATCTATGTCAGATAATTAAATTTGTTTGTTTTTTTCTAGTTTGCTTTCTTAAAAACCTAGGGAAGTACACACAAAAAATACACTAAAAGAATATTATTAACATTGCAATGTCAAGCACTCAAAAGTTAGGAAATGCCTTAATTTAGCCCCCTTCTGCATATACATTACTATACAGTCTTTAATTACATGATCACATACTATGTTTGACCCATAGGAGCCCTATTTCATTCAGTATACTGGATGGACAGTGCTCACTTAATGAGCTGCTATTCTGCTCAATATTTTGTTTTCTCCTCATTATTCAGCATGTTGCCCAAGGCCTTATTTGCTGCACACTATCCATACCCTGCTCTAAAGGCAGAATTATTAGTTTTCAAATGGGCTTGTCTATGGCATTTATCACAATAGTCTCTCAGCACTTCGCAAACATTAATCCATCCTCACAACACATGGGAGATGGGGAGGGGGATATTACCCGCTTTTTATAGATGGGGAGCTGAGTCATAGAGGGATTAAGTCAGAAGAATGTTGGCTCTGTGGTTAAGCAGGTGCTAACTTATCCCATATGTTATGGGAATGCTCCTACGTCCATATGTTTTGGGCAGAACTTAATTGCAGAATTAATTATTTTCTATCAAAACTGTGTTGCAAACTAAACATGTAATTTTGAACCTAACGGATGTTCGTTAGATGCTGAATAAATCTGAAAAACTTTGGCTTAGCAGAGTACTAATAATTATTAAAAGACTAGCACTAAAAAAAGTGAAAATCCAAACAGCGACCAATAACTGAAGACTGGAGCATACACATTGTAAGCGTGGTCACCATGGAAAGAATTGAATACGGTAACAAATACCCAGGAAAAAGCTTTCAGAGATATGGGATGCTGTCCTGAAACTATCTGACTGATCCTATTCAATGCATGCTCCCAACACCTCCTCTCTACGAACTTCCTTCCCTCCCTACCTCTATTGCCCTTCTCTAAGTATTGCTTTTATTCTTCATCTTAATTTTTTTAATTAGATGTATTTTTATATACATTAATTTGCTTTGTCACCTACAGAAAGGAAAAAAGTATACAGACTGCATTGCCTTTATCTATATTCTCAAAATTCTAGTGCAGGTCTGAACCCATCTCCCTCTGATTGTAATTTTGGAAACAGTTGCTTTTTCCTGAAAAATCAGAGAGAGATGGGCTCAGATCTACACAAAGATCTCAAGAATATGAGTGGAGGGAATGCAGTCTGTATACTTTTTCCTTGCTAGAGGCAACAAAACAAATGATGGATTTCCCACAGTTTCATCAGATATGAAGGAATATTTAGGTTTAGTTAAACTGATTGAAAAAAAATTCAAACTACATTGCTCCCTTTATAAAAGTGTTCTGATAACAGTATATGTGGGATTTATTTGGAAGAAAAAGGTCTAAAAATTTACTTTAACTGCAGAAGTCATGGGAAATAAACTGAAAGCTTTTCTTGTTAAAAAACATAAAATCCTAGGTAAGGCAGGATGATCTAAAGTTTAGGGCAGAGGCCTGGGTTCTCTTCCTGTCTGCTGAGAGGCCTTGGGCAAGTCACTTCACCTCCCTTTCCTTAAGTGATCCATAACACCTTCAAATCGCCCCTCAGGACACCAGGTTTCTATAAAGTCCACAGAGAATGAATCCACGAATAAGTGACAGTGACATGACACTTTTTGTGTGAATTTTGTGTATGTGAACAATACTGTATCAACAGCCTTGGAGACATAAAGTTCACTATGCACAGAACAGGTACAGAGGCTGTTCAAATTTCCTCATGCTCTGCTGCCATTGTACCATAACTCTGACCTTGTTGAACCAGCCAGCCACAGAGGTTAAGAGGGTGATGCAGTCTCTATGACCATCCAAACTTCAGTCTTTCTAGTGGAAGGTCAAGAAGGAGAATATAAGGAGATATGTGGGAGATTTTCAATGGCACAAATGGGAATTAGGCACCTATCTGCCATGGTAACTAACTGCCCTTTGTGCCTTTGAGAATCTCTTCCATAAAGAAGAAAACCAATCACGCTTGTTTGGCAATTTTGGGGGGATAAATTGTGGATGAGGGGAGCATATGGATGTAATCTATGTGGATTTTTGTACAGAATTTTGCACTGAGTTTAAAAATTGCTTGGACAAAATCTTTGCCGAGTGGACTGAATACTGGCCACGAGCAATGGGCAATTATAACCAGCAACGTATAGAGTTGGGGGAGGTTTCTAATGGGCATTTCTGGATCAGTTTTAAGGACTGGTCTTACTTAATGAAATTCATACAGGCTACTAAACTGGAAGTAGTGGGAAACTACAGTGAGGACAGAGAAATAATGCAAAAGGAACCAGAAATATCAGAAATGTGAGTAGAAAACTACACGATATTTGAATTAGGATAAAGCAAACTAATACAGGTGGAGAAAAACATTGTCAAATGTAGATGCTCAATGGGAGGAAGAAATCGTGGGAGGAAGAAATCGTGGCAGCAGCACTACTGAAAAACTTCAGGGTAAGAGTGACCAACAGATCTAAAATGAGATTTCAATGAGAAACGACTGCAAAAAGGCCAAATATAATTCCAAGCTACACAGATGAAGGCTCCAAATCATGGAGCTGGGAGATAATAGTCCTAGATGATGGTGTGACTGCTCCAGGAATACCAAGTTCAGTTCTGGGTACCCCATCATCATAAAGATAAGACAAATTAGAGGGAGGTTAGAGGAAAAGTAACAAAATACTGAGAGGGCTGGAAAGATTCATTTATGAGGGAAGATTAAAAGAGAGAAATATGTCTACAATTGGCTAGTGATAACTGGGGAGGATGAAGAATAGAAACTTAACAGTCTATAAACATTTGGTATGTTTAAACACTAAAGATGGGGAAGAATTATTTATTATAGTACACAGGGATATCAGAATGAGGGGCAATGGTATCAAATTTGGAAAAGGAAACTACAGTCTATATATCAGGAAAAACTTCCTGATAGCAAGATCCATTTGCCTGTGAAATAGTCTCTCAGGAAGTGGTGCAAGCCCAATCGCTTGGAATTAAATTGGACAAAGCACTAATACAAACTGTAGCAAATAATATTGCATTAGCCATATAGAGGTGGACTGGTTGGTCTAACATGTTTAATTGGTCAAACTGGTCTTTTCAGTCTCTAAATTCTAAAAATTCTTATAAATCTGTCCAATTAGTGCCAGATATGGTGATTTTCTTTTTGGTGATGCAGTCACCTGCCCACTAGAAAATGAATCCAACTCATTAATTGTTGTTTACTGTGCTGTTGTAGCCATGTTGGTCCTAGGATATCAGACAGACAAGGTGGGTGGTCCAAATTCTGTGGGTAAAAGAGAAGCTTTCAAGCTACACAGAACTCTTCTTCTCTTCCTAGACCTGAAGAAGAGCTCTGAGTAGCTCAAAAGTTTGTCTCTTTCACCAAAAGAAGTTGGTCCAATAAAAGATATTACTTCACCCACCATGTGTCTCTGAGAATCATCAACTCATTTCACACACGCTACCAAACGGTCTTGTTTAGTCACGAGTGACTTCAGCTAGATTTCAACCAGTGACCTAAAGGATAAACATATATTTTGTCATTAGTCCTTTGCACCAGTCAGTCCTCTTGGATTATTAAGTATTTCTGTTTTTTTGGAAACTACTTCTGAGACAGAATCTCTCTCTGAGAAGTGATAACAGTTAAGCCATTAAATTGCTCACAAAATGAAATTTAGAAATAAACTACCATAATGATACCAAATGGGAAAACACGATTTATAACAAAAGCTTACAAGAACTCTCAGTAAGGTATTGCATGTTGTACTACACATGAATGAGAAGCAGGAAAGTCTTTTGTGAATGGTTGTGATTAGAATGCAGTGTGTTATATTAACAAATCCTAACTACAAAACATCTTTTAATGTTACACCCATCTTAGGGACTTCACAAATATGAAGGAAAGGATTCAAAAGCCAAACAGCTCTATAAATGTTTTTACTTATTATAATAGTTTGGAGTTTTAACGAGTTCATAAACAATGAGTTTACAGATAGCCACAGTTCAAAATGCAACATTAAATATCTGAATAAATAACCTTTGTTATAAATCCATTTTCCTTTCCTTTTTCAGGCTCTTATTTTTTCCCGTGGAGAAAATGTTATTTTTTGTTATGAAAAAGGGCAAGTTACAGAGGGCAACATTACATTTCAAAAACTTATATTATAATAGCCAGTGTGAAATGAACAATGTCTTACAATAGGCTAAAAATGTTTCAATACCAACTTGGAGAAAGAGAGAAGAGGACCAGACTCTAAGATTCTTACTGACATTGAAGGGACTGCTCAAAGAGTGAGGTACAATTCAGTGTCAGGGCATCAGAATGTGGCCCAAAGAATTTCCACTCATTTAGTTTTTTGGAGGTTTGCTTTGAAAAACTCAAAGGATGAAAAGGAAAAGCTGTGTGTAATTTGTTCAGAAACAAAACAAATTTCAGTAAATTCAATTAAAATATGTTCTAGTATTTATACTGTAAGAAGGTAGATTTTAGGTTTGCTTCAAGGTAGAAATGGAGAGTTGGATCATCCAGAGCAAAGAGCAGCATATTAGCAGATGTAAATGATTTAGTTAAATTACAAAGGGGGTACCTCTTATGTAGCACTGTTGTTCTGCCAAACTCCTCTTTCATAGTCACCTGTTTGCCTACAGAAAATCTGCAGGAGTATCAAGCTCTCTCTATCCTCCATACGTGGTGATGCTTCTAGATGTTTCTTCCTTTACGAATTAGAACTTTGCATACAGTGCAAAACATCAGATAGTCCGCTTTTCTACTAAAGAGATCAAAAATTTGCAGACATTTCCTACTTTCTTATCTGCTTTTGTCTGCCTTGATGTTGCTTCTGCTGTCAGTCTTCTCTAAAAGGGTGACTCCTGTAGGACAGTCAAGGTAGTCAGAGCCTGGTCCACAGGCTCAGATAGAGAAAGACACCCTGAGCAGGCCAGCTGCCTTCGGCCCTACTTCCAGCACATGTCAATTTGGGGAATTCACTTACATTTGTGCTTCAGCTTCTCTATATTACAATGTGCATAATACTTACTCTGCTTACTTGCTTTAATACTTTTTACTTTTACAGCACCTTCTTGCAGAGAATCATGTGCACTTTATAAATAGTAATGAACTAATCTTCACAACTCCCTTGTGATATAGCTGTTTTTATCAAGTTACAGATTAATGTTTGTACAATATTCTGAAACTGTAAAACACTATATAAGCATAAAGTATTTTTATGAACACAAGTGCCACTGAATGTGCCTCTGATATAAGGCCGTACTTCCATTGATAACAATGGCATCTGCCCAAGGTAATTTATGATAAAGTCATAATTACAACTTGAGACAGGATTTAAATTAATTTTATCACAACTATGAGGTATATCTGCAGTGTTGTAGCTGTTGACAGTCCCAAGATATCAGAGAAAAGGTGGGCAAAGTGATACCTTTTATTGGACCAACTTCTGTTGGTGTGAGAGAGAAGCTTTCAAGCCACACAGAGCTCTGCTTCAGGTCTGAGAAAGGTGATAACTCCTTACCTGTTCCACCTTGTATTTAGCTGTGATGCTCTGAGTACTTTTCTCAGACCTGAAGAAGTGTTCTATGGAAGCTCAAAGGCTCGTCCTTTTAGCCAAGAGAAGTTGGTCCAATAAAAAGATATCACTTTACCCACCTTGTCTCCCTAGCCATAAAGCATCTCATTTTCATAATTTAAGGTGAAAGTTTATCTTGCAACAACTCTACCTTCACCCAGAAGAGAAGAATGACAAATGCAGGCCGACACTGATTTCAGCATAGTTTCCTTGTATAGAATGTGTTACTGTCAAGTGGAACAAATAGTTTTATGAACTTTTCTAATGGGTTTTGTCCACTAAAAGTAAAAGCTAAGGTTCCCTAGAGACAAAACCCATTAGAAAAATTCCTAAAACTTGTAATGATACAATTTATGAGTTAAACCTAACTGGGATAGGACAGGAGTTAGAGGAGGTGTAGAATGAAGGAAAATAGGCAAGATTTAATTGGGGATTGGTCCTGCTTTGAGCAGGGGGTTGGACTAGATGACCTCCTGAGGTCCCTTCCAACCCTGATATTCTATGATTCTAATAACATCCCATCTCTGATGATGCTCTTGGTACCTTGTAGATGCTCATAGGGCATGTTACAGTCAAGAGCTTTCAAAAGCTGTGCCATCTAATGAGTATATCTAAGGACTAAGAATTAAGATGTTTAATGGCTTCTGACTAAACAAAAAACCAAATAGATTATTTAAACTAGAATAGCAATATATCAAAGCAGAAACAAGTTGGTTTTCCTTGCTTGTGTACAGAATGACCAAGTTTGTTTGCACTATCCTTGTATCTTTCTCAAGAACAATGACTCAAGCATACCTAAGCTATTATAAAAAGATGACAGCATACTATAAATGTAAAAATTGCCAGAGATATACAGAAAATTTGAGCATGGCAAAAAAATTATCCTAGAGTAGTTACTGAACCAGAGAACAACATCCCTGGGAACAGTTCTTGTCCATACAGTAGGGATAGCATGAGCATACTGCTTATCATACTGCTTATGTGTAATAAAAGCACTCATGATTAAAGCAAGATGATTTCATATGCACATGACCTGGAAATAAGGCAGAATTAACATGGGGCAATATGGGACACAGATATAACCCAGCCATCAGATGAAGCATTTGCCAACCTATAAAGGGAAACTATCAAAGAAGCTGCCGCAGGTTTCACAACCTCCCACTATAGAATAAAATAAAAGAATATTTTTCAACAACATAGAGCAGAAGTGTAAGAAATTAGCAAACCAAAATTATTCCTATACTTTTCTATGTGGATATTCACAGTTGGCCTGATCCTGCAGCCCTTGTTCATGGTAGATTTTGAAGTACTGACACTCGGTAGCTGGTAATGCATACCACATTTAATAGGAATTACTAGTTGAGATGAAAAATGTTTAAATTAACAGCATCGCATTTGTAAGTATTATGCTAGTGTTCTATCCTCACCTCAGAGGTGTTGCAATACTGGTTTGTGGTTTGCAATAATGCATCCCATTGCTAGGTGTCTGTGATAGGAATAGAAGTTTCATTTCCCACACTCTATTGATAACTGGAGTTTTCACCTTGTTACTTCACAAGCTGGTTCAATGTACTTTTATGTACTGTACCACAGAAAGGGAGATCTGAAAGTTGGCCACCTCTTGGTGAAAGCAGTTAAAACACAATATAAACCCTCAAAACACTGAAGTGGAGGTAAATGGGTGAATTTAAAGCTTTATATTGCTACCCTGGCTCCTTGGCTAACTGGTGGATCAGTGAAGTGACTTCAGTATCCTATCCAACAAAACATTCTCATTTAGCAATGATTAAGGCTGCAAGTCTTTCATGGAGGTCACGGATTCTGGGTGGAGACGGCCCTGGGACCAGCCACACCGGCTGCTGCTCCAGTGACCCCAGGCATCTGGTCCCGGGTGCTGCCCCAGAGCACTTGTGGCATCCTGGGCCACCCTACTCCCAAGAGCAACGGTAACGGGGCCCTGGGTCACCCCGCTCCCAAGAGCGGCAGCAGCCACCAGAACACCCCTCTCCCCACTCACAGAGGAGCAGTGACCGCCGGAGCACTCCCTCCCCAAGAGCACCAGCATCCTGGAGCACCCCACTTTCCCCAGCACCTATGATTTAGTTAAGGGTATTTTTAGTAAAAGTCATGGACAGGTCACTGGCTGTGACTTTTTGTTTACTGCTTGTGACCTATCCATGACTTTTACTAAAAATACCCATGACTAAACCGTGGCCTTAGCAATTATTATATTTTGGGGGGGTGTGGGTGTCCTTGACAATACTTATCAAAATGAACATTCTGAAGTCCACTGCATGTACATTTTGTGGGATGATATTATTTAAAGACCATATATTAAGTAGTATTAATTCTTACTTCTTTCAGTGCAATTATGCAGAAAAAAAATCCATGCAGTTAAAACAAAGCTATTGTAATTCTTGTAGCTCTGAAACAGAATGAACTTACATATGTGGAGGCAGATTCACTCCTGCACATGGGCAGTTTTACAAATCCATAACTGCTTATCTGCTTGGGTAGGATTTGCCCTCTGGAGGGCTCCTAAGCCACTACCCCCTTTCTGCAGCAAGAGGGTGTAGTTGGGGATCTCTGAGTCCAAGCAATTCCTAACTGCCACAACAGTCCCCTAGCATCAGTTGCCACAAAGGAAAATAGCTCTAATTTACACCTGGCTTAAGACAATGCAGCTCTAGGAAGTACAGAGCTAGTTTAAAGCCACCTTCAAGCCTTAAAGCCACCTTAAAGCCACTCCATTCATGACTTGCATTGAATGCTCAAATGGTCACAGCCACGAACAAGGGATATAATAATTACAATAAAACAAACCACCTCCACCTAGCGCCTGCAAATACTAAAAAATCTGAAATTACTTATTTGTTGTTGTTTTTTAATCTATCACTCCGATTAAGACACACAATTTCACAGGCTGTAGTGAGCCATGTTTAGCTGGGATTTCACTGCAGAATTTGATGGCTAAGTTATCTTTGCATTTAAAAAAGAATGCTAAGAGAATGAACGGCAGAGACTTACTATATTAATAATAATTTGAAAATCCCAACACCACTAAAGCAGCTTTAAAGACCATTTTAAAATTGCTTTAAGATCATCATTCATGTTCATCTGTGTCATGCCATACACTTGGCTGAAAGAAGCTAAACAGCCATGATATTCCTAAACCTACTGTACATCTGAGACCTACCTTTGCAGATGCAGAAATTTCCTGTACTCCCTTGGCAGCAGCATCTTTTATGATTGGTGTAATGAGACCTCGGTCTGTTGCCACAGCAATAGAGATGTCGATGGATTGCAGCTGTCTGGGGCCCTCTCCATCCCAGGTCACATTCACATCTGGCATTTGCTAGAAAAGAGAAACACAAAGAGAACCAGCTGTTAAAGGAATAATGGTTCAGCCAATTATTAAAAGGAAACCTCTTTAAAATGCACAGCGATATACAGGCATTCACCAAAGTAATTAATGAAACACAGAATGCTGTTTGAGAGAACAGGTCACATCTATCATCAGAACTGCCATGAGCAAGACAGGGATAATAAAAGACTTGCCATGTAACTCTAAGAATAGACCTACTTTATTAGCTAGCATCTATTTATATCTACACTGTTAGCAAGTGCGAATGTATGCTGCAGAGATGGAAATTGTGCAGCAGGGGGGCAAAAAGGAATATTTATGAACATTCCGGGTCATTGGGAAACTAATGATATGCTAACAGCAGCCTCCAAATTCCTTTGGCGTTCACAAGTATCACCTTTTGGATGCCTGAAATTCAAGAGTACAAAGCAGAGGGGTTTTTGCCAACCATAAAGTACTGAGAGCCAACATACTGTATTTACATTTTAGATGAGAGGGTAGTGAACAGAATAAAATGGAAAAGGAATGCAGAGATTCTACTAAACATACACCAGGATAGTCATGTTAATTGCTTTTGCCCTGCTCATTTTGGTATCACTCTAATCAAAAAAGTTGGTTGAGTTTTAACTGAATACATTGCAATAGGCTGAAGTCTATCATCGGTGTTAGGTTCGCTTATCCAAAAAAGCCTCATGCATATTTCTAGGGACAGATCCAGATCAGATTTAACCGATTAACGATAACGAATCACTAAGGCAATTGGTAACAAGGTATTTGGCCCTTCATGTCTAAGTCACCAGTTTAAAGTAATCCTGGTCCACAGTGACCGTACATATATGATCTGTAGGTTTGTTCTGTGTCCAGTGTGAAATGAGTTATTAGAAAGTCCAATTCCTAGTGGGGAGATGTCTCAGTAGAAATGCCCATCTAATCACTGGCCTAAGAACTGAACTTTCCTCACTCCCTGATAGTCTAACGTCATCATGGCATAAGATACACTGGCAAGTGGTAGCAAGAGGGACACCTGGGGGTTTATATGAAGCTTCAGACTCTAGGGCTGCCAATCTAGCAATTGTAAAGTCCAAATAATAAAATAACTTGGAGCTGAAAAACTGAAACTTGGTATCTTGCTGGCACTTTGAAGCAAGATTTTTTTAAAAACTGTTTTGAACATCCAACATTCAGATCTCTACCTTGTCATCCCACAGATGGTACTTCTGGGCTATTTGCATAAGAGGAGAATACGCAAGAAACATAAACATTCTCAGATCACCTTCTTATGTGTATGAAGAAAAGAAGAATTAAGATATTGTGATTTCTTATTTTGCAGCCAGGGAATTGTAAACATCTCCTATTAAACCAAGAGGAGGTAATCAAAATTTTCTGAATTTCAAGTTTTTCATGCAATTTTGTCAAAAATTCTAATTTTTGATTAACCATCTCCCACATCCCCAAACATTTAACAAAAATGTATTGTTTTTTTTTTGACTAGCTACTACTAACCTGAGCTTATTTCTGACATGCTATGCATATATTTGATTATTTCTGAACATTGTAAGTTTATAAATCAAATTTGAGTGTGGGCTGTTGTTTTTTTACCTCACAACAGTATAATGGAGTGGGAGTAGTCTTATGACTACTAAATATCTTCCAAAACAATAAATAGCTTTTATGTAATGTACACATAAAATTAGCACATCATTAAAATACTCTATTCAATTTTCCTCCCCAATTTACATATTTTAATTAATAAATGTCTGCTAGTTATCAACTGCATCAAAACTGGAATAGTAATAGCCTGTGTGGCAACTCATTTATAACTGAGCACATACACAATGTACTAAACAAGCTGTTCATCATCATCATCATCATCCAGTTATTAGAGTTCTCTGAATTTTCTTTAAGAGCCTGGAGAGGACATGTTATCGCTGATTTTCTAATGCCCAGCAGCAATCTAATCCTTCAGTAGAAGAGCCAAACACTGGATTAGCAATGACAGTCAACAAAAAACAAAAATGCAAAATCTAATCAACTAAAATTCAGATATTAAGAACAGAAAATCACGTTTCCTAAATTGATTGGTGTAGATCATTCTGTAATAATAAATGCAGAAATCCCCTTTTAAATAACAAATGAACAACATGCATAATCCTTACACCATATGGTAAAACATATTGAAAAAAATCACAACTGTGAAAGTCACCTGCTACAGTGGCTTCAAGAGTATATCTATACTGCAGAATGGAGATGTGATTCCCAGCACGGGCAGACAGACTTGCACTAGTTCAGCTTGAACTAGCACATCAAAAATAGGAGTATGGATGCCTAGCATGACAGCCGCCACTGCCATAAGATGCAAAATCCACAATGCTATTTTTAGCACACTTTCTTGTGTTGAGCTAGCATAAGTCTGTCTACCTGCCCTGAAAATCACACCTCCAAACTGCAGTGCAGAGACCCCCCAGGTTAGCGGGCTGCACCTGTTAGAAGTATTAACTTCTATATACACACCATACACACACACCCCTAAATTATGACTAAACTACAGCAAGTCCATCCTCTATCAGTTATTTGCAGCAACATGCAAATAAAATATGGAAACAATCCACACATTACTCCTCCCCATTAAAAACACCCTCCCAATTCTCCTCTTTTCAAATGCTTAAGCAACAAGATGGGCTTTTCGATGTATTCTTAAAGTAATCAGATGTAGGCAATTTTGGACCAAAGAGGGGAGCAAGTTTCAAAGTCAAAGTGTTCTCACAAAGAATGCTCTACTATTCCTTTGAATTTCATAGAAGAGTCTGTACCTTCAGCAATATGGCATAAGGAGAGAGGCAATCTCTCAGGTATATAGATCATAGGGAAGGCTACAATTTTTTCCACAGAGGTTGCAGAAGTCATGGAACTGGTGACTTCCAGAGACCTCCGTGACTTCAGCCAGCAGCAACAGGAAGCTGCAGGGTCCCACCACCATTCCTGAGTGCCGCAGGGGGACACTGGAGCTCCCAAGCCGTGGCGGGACAGGAAACCTTGGAGCTCCAAGCCCCAATGGGCAGTAGGGGCGCCCGGAGCTCTGAACCGGGGCCCTCACTGCCCATTTTGTCACAGATATTTTCAGTAAAAGTCACAGAGAGATCAAAGGCTTCTGTAATTTTTTCTTTTTTGCCCATGACTTGTCCCTGACTTTTACTAAAAATATTGTTGAGTTACTGCTCTGATGACCGGGAGATCGCGGAGTGATGTTCGGTCGCCGAGTTGATGGCATTCATTGTGAATTCTAACTTAGAATGGACCCCGTGAAGGCTGCCATCTTCCACCACATTACTGCAATAAATTCTGCTACTGCGGATGTAGCCATTTGACTCAATCAACTTCAGATGAAATTGTAGTTGCTGCTCTACACCAGCCATACAAAAGACGACTAAAAAATGCATGACAAAATCTTAGCTTAATCATAGATCATTTAGGGCTTTATTAAGTCAATGCCAACACCTTAAGTTCCATGTCAAAAACCAATACACAGTGCAGATCATGGACCACTATTACTATGCTCACAATTCTTTCATCTAAAAAGAGGTAATGTATAGAAATACAGTGGTACTGTAGTATTCCCAAGCTTTGTCAATACTTCTTTTGTCCCCCTCAAAAAAAGTTTATTCTACAACTATATTATTGAAGGTAAATTATTTACTTACTTTGAGGGTAACTGCTGTTGCCTTGATAATAAAGTCATTTACTGATACTTTAATGTCATCTGCAAGAGGAAAAATAAATACAAATATTATGAGTAGTGGTTACTAGTGTAGCTCCAGAAATTACAAACCAGACAGTTTCATGACTGAATATTCCAGCGTTTCAGTCAATTAGTCTTTAGGGCTCTTAGAAAGTCATACTGTCACAAATTATTAAATAACTGGGTTATAACAACATAATCACAGCATGTAAACTCTATATAAAATGCATAAACTCTAGACACAAAGCACAAGGCTTCTATTACCACAAGGTAGGAGCAGTTCAGAAATAGTGTGCTATTAGTTCCCCAATAGACAAAGGAGAAAACCTGTCTAGTCTCCTCTAGAAGATACTCGGTTTATTTGCAAAAAGAAAAGGAGTACTTGTGGCACCTTAGAGACTAACAAATTTATTTGAGCATAAGCTTTCGTGAGCTACAGCTCACTTCATCGGATGCATGCAGTGGAAATTCTTTTTGTGGCTACAGACTAACACAGCTGCTACTCTGAATCCGGTTTATTTGTTTCCATACTGAAGTGTCAGACAATGAGGGAGATGCTAATGGACAAAGCACTGCCTAATACGCTACAGGAAATACTCTCATAGAAGCAAAGGAAAAGGAAAGATCAGTCAAGATGCCCTAATAAAAATTAGAGATAGAAAAAAAACAAACAAAAAAATCCCCCATGACTGAATGCTCCACTAGTATTTAAAGCACAAAGGATAAAATTAAACCAGCAGATGTGGATAGAGGGGCAAGCAATTAGGAGAACTGTGATTCATGAACTTTAGAACAATTAGTTTCTATTATTTTAGTTATATTAGTTGACAAGAAATGTTTATTCTGGGAACAACTTAACTGTTATCCAAAATTCTCTTAATTGACAGGGAAAATATCACACCACAGAAATATCCTGTTTCCAAAGGCAAAGACATACCTTGTTTTCAAAAATGACCTACTGTGTATTTTAGGATGGGGAAAAAAAAAGTGTGTTCAGTTTTTAACCAATGCTGATGAGCAATCTGGTGGCTTAACTGTCTTGGGGGTGGGGGGAGAGGAGAACATATTAATGGTTGAACTAGTGCCTTTGCAAAAGTGCTGGACTGAGGAGTGGAGAAACCAAAATCCTCTGTCTTCTTCCCACAACAGGAACCTCCTGGACATCAAGAAAAACTCTCCCTTCACACCCACCCTGCACTCACCTATGTGTCTCAAAGGGAACCTGATGTTAACAGATGCTAGAGCCAATAGGGAATTCAGTATTAATCGCTTCACAAACCCAGGCCTCCTGGCTAGGACTACCAACAAGATTAGAATAAACTCTAGTGATTGTATTTGTTTTTGAACATCCATCCTCTATGAATTAGACTGAAACCTCCAACTCACATCACAGCCATTATGCATGCTTAGTCTTGACATGGACTAGATTAATCATCACATGAGCAATCACTTTTTGTCAGATGAACATAATAGAGGTGGTTTTGTTTTGTTTAAAATGCTTAGGTATGACATGAATAACAGATATACCTTAATTAAAAACCAATGCACTATTATCAGAGTGGTAGCCGTGTTAGTTTGTATCAGCAAAAACAACGAGGAGTCCTTGTGGCACCTTAGACACTAACAAATTTATTTGGGCATAAGCTTTCATCGGCTAGAACCCACTTCATCAGATGCATGGAGTGGAAAATATAGGAGCAGGTATAAATACATGAAAGGATGGGAGTTGCCTTACCAAGTGTGAGGTCAGTTTCATGAGATAATTCACTTAACAGCAGGATACCAAGGGAGGAAAAATAACTTTTGAAGTGGTAATGAGAGTGGCCCATTTCAGACAGTTGACAAGAAAGTATGAATCACAGTAGAGGGAAATTAGTATTGGGGAAATTAGGTTTAGGTTTTGTAATGACCCAACCACTCCCAGTCTTTGTTCAGGCCTAATCTGATGGTGTCCAGTTTGCAAATTAATTCCAGTTCTGCGGTTTCACACTGGAGTCTGTTTTGGAAGTTTTTTTGTTGAAGAATTGCCACTTTTAGGGCTGTTATTGAGTGACCAGAGAGACTGAAGTGTTCTCCTACTGGTTTTTGAATGTTATGATTCCTGATGTCAGATTTGTGTCCATTTATTCTTTTGCATAGAGACTGTCCGGTTTGGCCAATGTACATGGCAGAGGGGCACTGCTGGCACATGATGGCATATATCACATTGGTAGATGTGCAGATGAATGAGCCCCTGATGGTGTGGCTGATGTGGTTGGGTCCTATGATGGTGTCCCTTGAATAGATATGTGAACAGAGTTGGCACCGGGATTTGTTGCAGGGTTTGGTTCCCAAGTTGGTGTTTCTGTTGTGTTGTGTGTAGTTGCTGGTGAGTATTTGCTTCGGGTTGGGGGGCTATCTGTAAGTGAGGACTGGCCTGTCTCCCAAGGTCTGTGAAAGTGAGGGATCATCCTTCAGGATAGGTTGCAGATCCTTGATGATGCACTGGAGAGGTTTCCGTTGGGGGCTGTAGGTGACAGCTAGTGGCGTTCTGTTACTGTCTTTGTTGAGCCTGTCTTGTAGTCGGTGACTTCTGGGTACCCTTTCTGGCTCTGTCAATCTGTTTCTTCACTTCACCGGGTGGGTACTGTAGTTTTAAAAATGCTTGATAGAGATCCTGTAGGTGTCTGTCTCTGTCTGAGGGATCGGAGCAAATCCGGTTGTATCTTAGAGCTTGGCTGTAGACAATGGATCATGTGATGTGGTCTGGATGAAAGCTGGAGGCATGTAGGTAAGTATAGCGGTCAGTAGGTTTTCGGTATATGGTGGTGTTTATGTGACCATTGCTTATTAGCACTGTAGCGTCTAGGAAGTGGACCTCTTGTGTGGACTGGTCCAGGCTGAGGTTGATGGTGGGGTGGAAATTGTTGAAATCTTGGTGGAATTCCTCAAGGGCCTTCTTCCCATGGGTCCAGATGATGAAGATGTCATCAATGTAGCGCAAGTAGAGTAGGGGCATAAGGGGACAAGAGCTGAGGAGGCGTTGTTCTAAGTCAGCCATAAAAATGTGGGCATACTGTGGGGCCATACGGGTACCCATAGCAGTCCCGCTGGCTTGAAGGTATAAACTGTCCCCAAATCTGAAATAGTTGTGGGTGAGGACAAAGTCACAAAGTTCAGCCACCAGGTTTGCCGTGATGGTATCAGGGACGCTATTCCTGATGGCTTGTAGTCCATCTTTGTGTGGAAAGTTCGTGAAGAGAGCTTCTATATCCATAGTGGCTAGGATGGCGTTTTCGAAGATCACATGTTAACTGTTAGTTAACATGTGAGATCATCTTTTAATTAGTTCATTAAATACTGAAGTTCTGATGAAAACCTTAGCAACTGCCTGGGTTTTTTGTTCTGTTTTTTTTTACATTTTTTCAAGCTATTTCTAATTTTTTTAAAAACCCTTTCATGGAAAGGCCAAAATTTCATGTGGTTAAACAATCAGGATCCAATCCCGTAACCATTTATGTGCATATATTTACTCATTTGAGTAGTTGCATTGATTTTAAAACAAGCCTCGTCATGCAATTTAAGTAACTCCTATGAGTCAGTGCTTGCTGAATCAGGTTCTGTGTTTTACAAATATGCAGTTGGGCTGAGGGATGGGAATGTATGTTAAAGTTCCAACCTGTCATTTACATCCACATTTACCTTGCACAATCCTGGGAACTGTGCATGTAGCTGAGTGAACATTTTTTTTTTTTTTTTTGAAAATCTAGCAAAATGGATTCATTTTTTAAATAGGTTCTACATAAAGGTTCTTGTTTTGCCCCAAGGGTTTTGAACTGGTGACCATCACTGAAGGGACTTCTGATTTAACTCCCAAGATCCAATTCTGCCCCTACTGTGTTGATTCCAGGTCTGTTCCAATATAGGATGAGCCAGTGTTCTGTTTCCAGTCAGTGTGCTGCCAAAATACCATGAAAACAACCATTCTTGCAAGATTTTGACCCAAGATGGCAGAACTCTCATGGAAACAAATGATGCTGTTGGTTGCGGTTTTCCAAGTAATTTAAGGGATTCAGAAATTCAGTGGGATTAGGTCCCTTTGGTTCCCAGCTATAGGCTCTAAAACCAAATGCCAGCTCTAATTTGACCTTACCTACAAACTAATACAACTCTGAAAACTGTCTTCGCAGCACATCTCGTAATTACTTGTTATCAAGCTAGACTGACCCATTTGGATCCACAAGCGGTTATTCGCAAAAAGAAAAGGAGTACTTGTGGCACCTTAGAGACTAACCAATTTATTTGAGCATGAGCTTTCGTGAGCTACAGCTCACTTCAACGGTATGCATCCGATGAAGTGAGCTGTAGCTCACGAAAGCTCATGCTCAAATAAATTGGTTAGTCTCTAAGGTGCCACAAGTACTCCTTTTCTTTTTGCGAATACAGACTAACACGGCTGTTACTCTGAAGCGGTTATTGCAATTGGACATTAAATGTGGGGGTTGGAAACTACAGTAAGGAGAATAGTGAATAATGAGCAAACTGATTTTGATGAGTGATCTATTAGCAAAATCCTGCCAGAACACTCTTTACAATGTACTGTATATCCACTCTTTAGACCTTTCCTGGCCATGAAGAGATGAAATTACTGCAGAATGTGAGAAAAAAATTTTCCCCCTCAAGCACACATACTGTATGTAGGAGTGGTTATGTGCTATTCTCAGATGGGAACTGGAACTAGAAAAAAAAATCACTAAATCAAGAGAACTTTATAATACAATCCTATCCTTCCAGCTGACACCACGAGCCAAATTTCATTCTTTGCCTTTGACATCATAAATCAGACAACATCTCCACTTGACTCATTATAATGGGATGATGATTTACTTCATAACACTGCATGCAGAATAAATACACAGAAACAGTGCTGAGTTTAAATAGGGAAAGAATGCCAGTCACTTAGAACTCCAAACTTTAGGCAATGTTGATATGTCAAAATGTCAAGACAATTTATGGAGATTATGTTAAAAATAAACATTTTTGTAACAATACTTTGGAAGTCTTTAGGACTAAAATGGGAAGACATTTTCTTTTGCTAGAATGGCTTACAGTGAATTAATTACTAAAAAATCTGTAGTTTGGTATATTTAACGTAATATTTAGTTTACATTTATTTATCCTTTTTTCCAGAAAGTTACCAAGGTACTTTGCAAACTATAGTAAATATTATACATGCAGGAATTGCTCCACACGCTAATGAAACGTAGCCACCTCTGGAGTACAACCTAGCTGCTTTCTAACAAGGTGTACGTGAGCAATACTAAACAGTTTATGATAAGAATAAAAGGTATTCAGTTTCCAGCTAAACCTGTAGGAAGAATGGCTAAAGAGAGACCATGTCAAGATTTACAAAGAGATTTTCAAAGGTATAAATGGTACAATGGCACTTCATTTGCATTGATAGTCAATGGGAATTAGGAACTGCCATGTGTTCCTTTGAAATCTCCCCTTTTGTCTCATACTAAATTTCTGCAGTTTTAGTACAATGAGCAAGTTAATTTTAGTTCAGTATTAATTACAATATTAAATTAAAGCTTTGGAGGGGCAACTCTATACATGGAATAGAATACAGTAATATAAATGAGTCTATTAATAAAGAGTAACACACACAGTATAGATGACCATGTATTTTGTGTATTATACACTGGCTTAAATCTTATGCAGAAATCTACTGTTGGTCTAAAGATAAAGAAAAATAATCCTGTATATTCAAATTTCATTGTTCCTTTTTATGTTCTGTAATGCATAAACTGGAAGAATCACAAGGATTATCTGTATTCAACTGTGAACCAGAACCTCGCCATTCTACAATGACCCTTGGAGCCTTTTACTACAAGGATTACCAAGGTGAAGGCCTCTGCAAATGCTGAAATTCTGTTAGCAGCAGCAGCAGCAGAGCAGGCAGCAGCTCTTGATGCATGGGTCAGCAGTCTATAGTGTTTAAAAACCACATCAAACCCAATAGTAATGATTTAGCCCAAAGAGACACTGTGAACTTGAGAGGAGAGGATTTTTCCAGTGTGAACATAAGGAATGGTGCATACTGCTTAGACACAAGGATTGCTTCCCTTCCCCCTACTCCAGATAGAGTGTGGAAAAAGTCAATGGCTATATTTTCACTACATTACTTGCAGAGTGTTTAGGAGGAGGCTGTGATAACTAGATACAATCAGTAGTGTGTGGCAGGAGAGGAATAGCTGCTGATACATAGTAGTGTAACTTCACAATAACTATGGCATCATCCTGAAGGGATGTCTGAGACTTTTTTAGGGTATTAAATGCATTATCAAAAAAGCTACAGCTTGCTGGACTAGTCTATTGTCATAGTAACTTGGCTCCTGAATAGCCAAGGCCACATAAATGCTTCAATTCAGGGGGTTAGGTTTACAGCACTTGATACATGTGTTCGAAAACATTTCTCAAAACAGAGGAAATTAAGCTGCATCTCTATAATTAAGAGATATTTGCTTAACTATAACTAGTGAATTTGGGGTCATATCCTAGTCTCCTTTTGTCCACATAACTAATCTACAGTATTTATCATGGTTGGTAACGTCTTCCCGAAAGTGAGCCAGGATTGTATTATAATAGCGGGGATGTTGCAGATCAATACTGAGCTGCATTGGCGGAAGTGTGTATGAGACACAAGCTTGTCCACATTATTCCTGGCCTAGCCAGAACTATCAGTGTCTGTTTCCCTTAGTACAAAGGCATAGTGAAAATATACTTCATCTTTTAAGGACCACCTTAGTTGTGTATATTCATAACAAATCAGAACAATAAAAGCTCTGTGTCTAGGGCAATGGTTCTCAACTGTGGTCCACCGCTTGTTCAGGGAAAGCCCCTAGCACCCTGGGCCGGTTTGTTTACCTGCCACATCCGCAGGTTTGGCCAATCACAGCTCCCACTGGCTGCGGTTTGCTGTGCCCTGCCAATGGGGGCTGTGGGAAGCGGCACAGGCCGATGGACGTACTAGCCGCCGCTTCCCACAGCCCCCATTGGCCGGGCACAGCAAACCGCGACCAGTGGGAGCCACGATCAGCTGAACCTGTGGACGCGGCAGGTAAACAAACCAGCCCGGCCCGCCAGAGGCTTTCCCTGAACAAGCGGTGGACCACAGTTGAGAACCACTGGTCTAGGGGATGCTGGATTCTCTTGCCTCCTGGACAGCAGCTTGCTAGTCATTTGTTAGAAGCCACCATCCTAAAACCAAATTAAAAAGGGAACACAACTCAATTTTCCATTTAAGGACATTCTGGCTCCTTCTCCTTTTCCCTCTCCCACCCCCCACCCACCCCACCAATGCATGCAACACTTAGAAATCCACACAAGGGGTAAACAAGTGAATTTTTAAAGGTGTCCACTCTAAATGCAAGTGAATTATTTTATAAAGACAAGATAATTTTGTGAATAGAACCCATGCCATTTCCTCCTATGACCTTTAGTAGTTTGAAATCTACTCAAACTCCCTTTGACAATAGCCTGTGAGTAAGACTTCATCTGAGGGGAAAAAACCAAAAGGAAAATACTCTAGGTACTCCAGCAGTTAAAAAGTAGTCAGTCAGTGACAGCAGGATCAGACCACATGCCATCAGAATCTGGGAAATCTGAATAACAGCTAAATTTCCCCTGGTACTTTACTAAAGAAGAAAGGTAGTGTGGTCTAGTCATTAAGGCACAAGACTAGGAGTCTATAATTTTTTAGTTCTAGTCGCAGCTCTGTGCCTTTGTCACCTCTGTGCCTCAATTTCTATATCTGTAAAATGGAAGAACAACTCACTCACAGGTTGTAGTGTGAGGAATAGCAAATGATTATGAAATGCTTTAAAAAAATGTAATCCCCTTGATGAGTTTTAGAGTATGTCACACCAAGAGGTGTGCACACACACCCACATTGGGAGAGGCTTTTTGGTTTTTTTTAAAGAGAAAAAACTAGCTTAAGTTGTTTTAGCTTAAGAAGTTTATATTACATTATTTTTAGACTTAAGTTGTTTTTCTTAGGCTAACTGAGAAGCAAGAGGAAGCTGTAGGCACATGCAAGGTAAAATATAGAGCAAAACAAGATGGTGGGCTCACCTCCTTTATAGCTTCCAAAGACAGAAGGCACAGGTTAGAATTCAGACATGATCAGATATTAATGTAGTGACCTGTCCTCCTCCTAAAGGAGGTAACCCCACCTCTTGTTTTGCTCTATATTTATGTAAAAGTAACTTTAGAAAATCCAAAAAGCATCCACGTGACAACCCACTCACAAAGAAATTTAACCTAGACCTTGATTATTCCTTTTTGGTGTTGTAGTGTGACGGTATCAAAGCTGCTTAGCTTTGCAGTAAAGGCCAAGCTTTCAGTAAATCAAAATCCTTTTATCATCATGCACTGGAATCTGGATGACCCCGCTGGTGTGAAATATTTTTAGCACAGGACTATATTAAGCTTTGAATTGGAATAGATGTCACACATTAGGAAAGCTATGTTTTCATTTTAGACAAAAATCTCTACCCAGCTGCACATAGATTACTGTGCACACAGACTGGATTGCTAGGAACCCTTTCCCCAAAGAAAAGAAAATTACTTATTCATTTTGGTGTTGGCATTGTTGTACAGGACACTTACATATGGGAACATGAAAGCTACTGAAAACCTGGGGTTTGTGTCTAGAACAACTATAACTCTTTCTTTTAAAAAAAAACTGGTTAGAAAAATTCAAGGTGAAAAAAGCAAAACAATAAGACATTGCAACATAGATAAATGATAGAATTAGTCAAATCATGAAGTAATTTAGTGATAAATAATTTATTTGATGATGAACCAATTGTTGAATGTTATTCCAGCAGTTCTGTTTGGTGGGTAATTTAAATATTTGAGATTAATATAGTCACAGGAAAAAGTTCAATATTCATTAAACTATCTGCAGTTAATAATTTGATATAGGTACTTGTGAAAATTTTACCCAAAGTCCCATTTTTTTTAAGAAGTGTCTTAACCTCTTAGGAGTTTAACTCTCATTAAAAGTCAATGGGACCTAGGCTCTTAAGTCACTTAAGCGCTTGTGAAAATTTTACTCCAGACCTAATACACACTTATTTTAAATTTATATATACTCAACCGTTTGCATTTATTACTGATATACTTAGTGATTATTTATATATTCGTGTGTGTGTGTGTACTTATATTTATTTTACACACACATCCCCCCTCTATGTTTAAAAGAGCAGTTTGTTCCATGGCCGAATATTGCACACCTGTCTGGGGAAAAAGGTCACTTACGGACCTTGTCAATATCCAGCTAAATGCAGTTATGAGACTTGTAACTGAAATTCACTCTGCTGCCTTGGCTTCCAATTCTTGCAAACATCTTTCCTTGAGTTATCCAGTGAGAGATGGCTACATTGCCTGAGTATGGGAAAGCACTCACTAGCCAAAAGCTCTCGCTTCATGACAACCTTGTTCACCTGCCTCGCACTTGCCTTGAGACCTGCCAACCATTCTCACAAAACATGTAACAGGGCAGGCTCTGATGTAAAAAGAGCAAACACTCCATAGATGATCCCACCGCCAAACTGCCTGTTTTCTTGCTCTGCCAAAGACGCTGGATGACCATCAATTGTACTAGGATGTTACGTGGAAGATGCACTCACCTGATGCACAAATGGAGAATGAAGGATTCACCATAGTGTGAATGTGGAAACCTCCACACCATAGAACACACTGTGAACGAGTTCCCATCTTTTCATTTCCAGGAGGGATAGCAAAGGTGCACTCTGCATCTCCTGAAGCCCTCAAACTTTCTATTAACTTGTAAATGTTGCTATTTCCATACAAAAGAAGATATGATCACATACTGTGTTTTCCACAGGATCCCTGCCTCATTCAGTGCATAGGACAGACAGGACTCAAGGAACGGATCAGGCTTTTGTAGTCAAGAGACTATTGTCCGTAGGAATCTTGCTTATTTGTTGCAGAATGAGGCAAGGGATTGCAAGAATAAGTCTGGTCTTGTGGTTTAGGCAGTTGAATGCCATACTGCAGAACTGGATTTAATCCCTGACTCTGCCAGAGTACTTGTGCGATGCTGGGCAAGTCACTTAAACCAAACTTTTCACAGGTGACAGCATGTTCCTCGTTTTCTGGGTGACCAATTTGATGCCCTGGGGTCTGTTCTGCCAAAGTTCTCGCACTCACAAGTGCGATAGAGAGCTATAATATACTAAGTTCTCTGAAAAAAATGACTATAGATAAATTTAGAGGGGGTTGGGGAAAACAGAGCATGTGATCCTCCTGGGAAACAGTTTAAAGGACTACAGACAGGGGATTATAAAAGACCTGCATTATATAGCTCTGCAGCAGATGGCTGAGAGTGGGAGGGAGTTCAGTGATGGGACCAGAATCACTGCCTGCTAGGTGATCTACTGAGTTCCTTGGAAGCAGTATTCCCATCATCTTCCTGCCACAGGAGAGATTTCCCCATGACCAGCTCCTCTCCTTGTTAGCTCTCCCATGTTAACCTGCTCTCCCAAACCTCAACCTGCAGACCCTCCTAGGGTTCACACTATTGGAAAAGCAGTAGAAGCCACAGCTTCTGCTCCCAGCTTCACCCTGCCCTTCTGATGACACAGGACAGGGTCCAATTCTGCTCTGACTTAAATCAACAGCAGTTTTGCCATCTACCACTTCAAAAGGAGCAGGAGCAGACTGATAACATACAACTCCTAGAGGGGGTGACATTTTTACCTCAAAAAAGAGAGGACTCCAACTAGCAGAAGAACAGCACTTTGAGATGCTCGGCTGAAAATGCAATATGCTTTACACACTAAGCGCTGAGACTTTATTTAAGCTTCACAAAATCCCTGTGAGATTAATAGCCCAATTCCATCAGGTGCCATAGACTTTAATGGGAATCGCTCAGCAATGTTCAGGATTGGACCCAAAGTGATTCACTGTGTGTCACTGGACAAGTTGACAGAGTTTGGAATAGATAGTCCTGCTCCAAGTGCTCTACTCCAAACCCTTCAGTAAGATAGCTCAATTTATACAGCAAGAACAAAAAGTATTAATTACATGAGATAGTGAATGCTGAGCTCAAATGGCTTTATATTTGATGACTGAAGAAAATTCCATTGCCCCAAAAAACATTTTGATTGGAACAGAATTACAATTTAGAAGAGACCAATGCCCAAAAAAATCTTTTATGATGGCGGAGAAGATAAATGGAATTTCAGGGGATAATCTGCCATTAGAGGAAAGAAAACAGAGCTCATACTCAAATGGAAGAATTACAGAACAGCTCACATACATTTTCCTTAAACTAATTAAACCAGTGTTAATGGTAGAGGGAGGACATAGAAAAACTATAGATGTCTGAAACTTAGTTTTAAATTACTATGTCGGATTCTGTACAATCTCTATAGAAAACAATATAGATCCTAATATATACAAGGGAAATAAAGTATCCGGCCTTTTCCACAAGGAACCATGAAACAAAAATTATGATCTTTCTTCATGAATGATTCAATGCTTACAATAAATTCAGAAAGACTTTGTTAAAAATAAAGCTATATATAAATCCAAATATCATAGAATCTTCCAATCAAAAGTTCCTGCTCACTAGGGCCTTTTTTGTTTGCATTCTAGCACTAAATTTACAAAAGTAATGCATACAGGGTTTGAGTCACATGACATCCTGCTCCAAATCTAAAATGCAATGCTATGTGAGCAGATGAACTGGTGTAAATTGGGGCATCTCCCACTGAAGTCAAATGAACAATATTACAAAACAGTTCACATGTTAAATCCATACATGAATTAGTCTCTTATTTGTACATTGATGGATGACCCATGATGAGACCATGTTAATGATTTGTCTAGGTGATTGTTCAGAGTAAAGAAAGTTTGTTGGTTTCTCACAGTGCAGATCATCAGGAGAACATGAGCTTGTTACAACTGAAAGATGTTTCAACAAATTGAGGATAGAATATCATTCAAAGTAGTATCATTTCCAGTTGGATCAGAGGCACCCAGTCTGTATTATTTTAGTTAGACTCCTTATTTACAAGTCTAATGTGTTTGAAGCTTTCAAGTGAAGGGCAGACAGTTCATAAAATAGAGCAAGCAAGCTTTGATGGGCTTGTCTTACTGAGCTCACTGTGGGACAAAAGGTTTGCAGCAGTTCTACTGAGATAACTCTTCCAGTGCACTAATGAATAAGATGTAAAGTGTACTGTACATGCTACATAACACCACAGTGGCATCGCAGGAGCAAAGAAAGGGATTCTTTCTGTCCCAAATCCACTAAAACAGGCAGTTAGTAGCACCCTCCTTTGCTCTGGTAGACAGCCCTGTATTTGGTGAAGTTGTTTACAAACCACATGACATTCATCTGGGTACAAAGAAAAATCATATACTTATGAAGATGTGTAACTAAAACACTAAAGTGATAAAACTCTTTAGAGGGGTATTAGCAGGGATTAAGCCCCACTTTAGTAAGTAATGGGACTGAGGCAAGATGGGTGAGTGGTATATTAAAGTTTGTTTATTGTTCTGGCCTAAAATCCTCTTGATATTTAATTTAAGAGGCGTTTAGTGTGTTTTTCTGCCAAGTGGATATCTTTACTTTCTCAATGAATGATGTATATTTGTGGTCAAACTCATACGTTTTCTCATATTCAGTGCATCTTTTCAGCTAATAGACTGCTCTGCTGAGCTTGGTATTTTATCATTGTGAAGAAGTGCTGAGGCAGTTTTTTTTTTAGGAAACTAACTTGATTCTGTTACTTGCATTTCTGTGCACTGGATTTTACTGTATTTATTGCTCCATTTTGTTGTTTCTGTTTTCCCTACGGCTTGATGCATGATTAAGTTTTATATCTTGTTTCCAGTGGTGAGGTCCTTGGGTTTTATTCTCCAAAAATAGGACGGTGTATTAACCAGATTACAGGTTAGATTCGGCCCCACCTTACCAGCCATGATGTCTCCCTGCAGTAGCTATTGTTAATGCAGCTAGTACAAGATAGGTTCACCCACCAGGAAGGGCGGGCTGTTTTTTCACTGTGGCCTTGTCTTGTGAATTCTGCTGGAGGAGCACAGCTTTACAATCAGGCGAAGGCTGGCGAGGGGATGCATTTAATCAGTACCACTGGCTGCACCATCTCCTAAATCAGCCCTATCACTCTAGACAGGCATTGCGCAGTCAAAGACCCTTGCCAGGGTTGCCACCTTTGAAGCTAAGCTATCACTTTCCTTAGCTGAATCTGGTTCTACAAGTTTTCAAACCATGATGATGATGATTGCAAACACAACCGGAAAGCTTTAAGACAAAATGCAAATGCTGTATATGGCTTCTTTGGATTTATAAAGCTCCCTCTCATGTGTAGCAGCTTGTCAATATGTGTAGTATGATGTAATGGATGATGTAATGGAGAGTATACAGATATTAAAACTGGCTCAACAACAGCTGAGATCATATGCACACCTGACACAAATGATCGAAGAAAAACTATCAAAACATTCCATTCAGAAATCACATCAGAAACCTGTTGGATTATCTATATACTTTCTTGTGTAAAACAAAGGTCAATATTCACATACATTTCCATAAAAATCCTGAAGAACAAAGTTGTATCTTCCTAAAACGTAATACACCATTCATTTAAAAAAAAATACTATGAAATGCTAAAGGCAAATTTTTCTTTTGATGTAAAAGAAACAACATGCATAATTCTAATCCTAATTCGCTAACAGACTTGGCTCAGCCTAATATTTACTTACATAACTTTATTTGTGAGAGTTCTTGAACACATTAAAAAAAATTAAGAAGAGTTGAGCTTTGCTGCTGGGTTTATGAAGTCTACACTTCTGTGGGGGAGAAAAATGAGATTTCACAGCGATATGGTCCAAAATTAGATTTGCAAAGTGACAAAGATAGATCTGTGTCCCTAGATTATCTGAATTTTATACACTGATAAATTAAACTTTGTAAGTGATTATATGTGCCTTCCATCAACATAATTTACTAGATTCATCAAAAGGAGAAGCAGTCATTGTTTTCCCAATTATTTTAAAGCATTTTCCCCCTAAAAAATGAAAAGTAATAAATGTGATTATAATTCATGGAAGTGAGAGATTCAGATATAACTGGTTTAAATTAGACAGAGGACTGTCCACTGAGTGGGAGAATAGACTTTTAAGTCCTCTGCAGGGATGCAAGACAGACACTAATGTAATGACATTTTATGTACAGAAAAGATATTGCTAGGGCAGGAATGGATCTTGCACATCATTGTGGAGAAAAATTCACATTTTGCAGGAGACTAAGGAAAATTTTCCAGAGCAGGTTGATTAAGAATTATGGCAAGTGTTTGCAACTACTCAGGGATTTACAATTTTAGAATAAATCCTTGAGAGATAGATTAGTGAGCAGAAAGCAGGTCAAAGGTGCATGGTAAATTCATTTATCACATGACTTCACAGTTTACCAAATTCGTTTCATCTTCATCTAGGTGGTAACATGAACTTATTAAAATGAATAATTAATCAGAACTAGTCCTTGAAATAGAACACAGTAAAACATTATGTTACAGAACAGAAGAGAAGCTTTGCCTCAGCCTAAAGTTTCTACTTGGCTAAGCCAGAAGATAGAATTCTTCTAAAATAAAATAAATAAATAAATGTGATTTATTAAAGAGCAATATGTATTGGATCACGATAAACCTGTAGCCTCTCTAGTATGACATTATGGCATACTGAGTTTTATATTTGGTTTGAGTTACTCAGCCTGTAGACTTCAAGGTCTGATGGAAACAGTTTCAATATTTTTCACATTTCTAGTAACAGCATTTAAAAAATAGACTGTATTATGGTGGTGTTCTCTCTTTAGATCAAATAAGTGGCTGTAATAACAAATACTCCTTATAATATCCTCAGTTCTGTATCTGAGGGCAACTAGAAACGTCGGATAGATTCACAAACAACAATGTAACTGTTACTTTAGTTACAATGAGGAGAAGATTTTTGAGTAGATAAATATAGGGATTGCTAAGTGGCTGCCTACATTTTTCCTCTGCCACAAGTACAAGTTCCTTCGTACACACAGTGACTAAAGTCAGCTAATATAATATTCTTCAAAGGCAATGAATACTCCCCAGTCTACATAGTTTACCAAATATAAAGAATACAACTTCACTTGAGTTCCAAGTTGATTCTGGACAACAGAAGTTCTTTAAAAAAATATCTTTGCACATTAAATAGAGCTGAGGTAGCACTCTCAAGTAGGATGGATTTACAAATCTCAGTATTCACCACCAAACAGTAGGATTTTGTTTGTCAGGCCGCAATTCAGCAGAGTACTACTATATGCATATTTAATAAAGGTGGTAGAAAAAATGCCAATAGTTTTCCAACAGAAAATGCAGTGTCATTAAAATCTAAAATGTGTTGCAGGAATGTGTCAATTTAGATTAAATCTTTGATGGAAACATTTTGAAAGTAGTCATTTAGACTACCTCCTTTGGATTCATTTAAACTTTTCTATTATTACATTTTTATATATTTAATTTTATTATAATGTTTCAGCATTATCAAAATGAAATTATTAGTTTCAAATTGAAGTTTTTCCATACGGTCAGAATTTTCCGCAGGACAGAAATTCCATTTTCTGACTAGCTCTAGTATTTACTTTAAGCACATGCATAAATCACACTGAATTCAAGGTAAGATCTCCTAGTTCATATTAAAACTACAAATTGCCTGGTCTTTAATGGATTTTACCTCATGTGTTAAGATGAGTTAAGAACACACCTTTTTTTCCTAGTGAAGACAAAGCCACACAAAGCTTTTAGTCATACTGAATTACCTTTCATTTCCCAGTAGCTTCATCAGCTTTAGGCTACCAAAACCCAGGCTTCCAGTAGCGTATGCTATGGGAAACGGCATGTGTGTATCTTTCAGTAGGATATCCCTCAACATTACACACAGATTTGTCATTTAGGAATTCAACCTATAATGCATCCATCCCGATATGCCAAGATTCTAATACACCTAATTCTCTAGGTGGTCAGTCAGAAAAATCTGCAGGTATTCTAGAGATAGGACTGAAGGAAACAAAAACCTACTGTATAATTAGAAATCTTGTGTTAATCTGCAGTTGCGTGAGCATTCTCATACTGGTTGGTTGAATAACATTGCAGTCTTCTGGTCTCCTATGAACCTGCTTGATTCCAGTAACCACAAGCAATCACAGAGTTTGTGTCTTATCTACAGGATGATGAAGCAAATGGTAATTTTTTGCTTGTCTGTCAATGTACTGAGAAAAAAAAGACTACACAATAACGGACAGTTTTGATAACTGTAATACAGCAGATGAACTCTAAAGTAGAGTTAAGGATTGAAGATTATACCACTATCTGTGGCAAACCATTCTGTCATTTTTAGGCTGCATTCTAAATTCAGAAAGATAGGCCATGACTTTATGAAAAAAAGAAATATTGTATGAAGTGCATCTCCTGTGAATAGACTGGCAAAGGTTTTTCCAGAATGATTAGTGAATTCAGGTAACCTGAGAAATTAGAACTGGGCCTGGTCTTCAGAGGAAGGATACTCAACACTTTCTGAAAATCAGGCCCCTTTAAAGTGATATTGGGCTTCCAAAAATTAAGGTACCCAAAATCATGAGTCACATTAGAACACCTTGACTAGTATGTTTATTTCCGTAGGAAGGGGCTTTTAAAAACAACATGCTGAATGAAATCAAATTTAAAATAAAACAAACCAAAAAAAAAAACCCACACCACAATAACTTTTACTTGATTTTAGATTTGTAGACATACATAAAAATCACATCACAATCATCACCAGCCTCCCCAGAAACAGACACAAAGTGGCTGCTTAAGACAGGACAGTGAAACAGGAAGTGTCTTAATGAAAACAAATTGTCATAGTACAAAGAAAGAAAGTTTATTTGAATGCCCAGTATTGAAACTCAATATAGAAGACTACTCACTCTACACTTTCCACAGTATGCATCCGATGAAGTGAGCTGTAGCTCACGAAAGCTTATGCTCAAATAAATTGGTTAGTCTCTAAGGTGCCACAAGTACTCCTTTTCTTTCTGTACAGAGAGCGTGGGTGTAACTAATTGTATAGCAGGTCAAGATAGTCCAGTTAGTACTGGGTAGTCTTTAGATCAGTTTATTTTGAATAATAAACAACATCTACCAACCTTTCGCTAGTTCTTTCCTTAGTTTCAAGACAGCATCAAGGTCACAGTCAGTAGTAGCATATGCATGAGGCACAGTAGTTTTAGATTCTGTTAATCTCTTAGCAATAACTCTTCGGATGTTGCTGGCAGGGACTTCTGTGAATGTACCCTGAAAGCAAATATTTTGCATATTAAATACAGGGAGAGAACACCCACACTCCTCTGCTGAAACAAGAGTAGGGCAGTAATGCTTTTCAGTTGGTAGCTTTTGTTCACTTACAACAAACCTCAACTTTAAAAAAGCATTAACATGTAGCTAGTATTAACATGCCTAAGATTAAATTTAAATAATTTGAATGTTCTATTCTTAATGAAAGATAGCAGAAAGAAAAATCCTATTCAGACCAGCAAAACAGGTTATACAGAACCAAGGAAATTAATGCAGTACAGTATTTGTTTTATCTTACTCCATAAAGCTGAAGTGTAAGAAAATGAAGGCTGAAAAAAAAATCTGAATATTTGCTCCATTGCACCACGCCTGCCAGGTTTAAATCTGGATAAACACAGAGATTCTAGGCACAGTACTATAACATGTTATACAAGTACTTGATCTTCAGCACATAAAGGAAATCAAGATGGGTGGTCCATACAGACAGTACTGACAAGTAACTATCTTCTTTAAAGAAAATTCCACAGTCATATACATTTGGGGTAAAAAGTGTACCCAATTTCTATTATTCTGCCCATATTTCTTATCACTGATAAGGAACAAGATAACTTCAGTTTACAGAGTACAATGAATCCTACTGATCTAGCAAATTACTCCACAAATATCAGCCCTGGTTCTCGGCTGGTGAAATCAGCATTGCTGTATTACACCAGCTTAGGGCCTGCAGAGTACAGTTATGCTAAACCTTTATTTTAGAAGAGAACGGTTAGTAGAAGCTCTGTTGAGCTATAGATTTATCAGTCCCTTCAGTGGTTGCTTAAGACAGGTTTCACTGTACATCCGTCTCCTTTGTCATCAACCTGCCTTTCCTGCCCAATTCATTCAGTCATGTCGCAATTCAGCATTCACAACCTTTTCATGAAAGGGAACTATATTGCAAGCAATTCCTTGTAATGCCAATGAAAATATCAAGCAGGAAAAACAGGTGGATTTCACAAGAAATACTCTCTGAAATTATACAGCATATACACTGTGTGTTGAATACAAATCACAGTGTGTTCTGATATAGCTGCAGGCAAAGCACTTTTTTATCATGACAGAAAAAAATATCTAGACCTGAAATTTTATTACTTTTTTTAACCTTACCAAAAAAAAAAAAAAATCTACATTATTTACTATGGTTCATCACAGAATACCAACCATTCTATGACAGGTTTCAGAGTAGTAGCCATGTTAGTCTGTATTCGCAAAAAGAAAAGGAATACTTGTGGCACCTTAGAGACTAACCAATTTATTTGAGCATAAGCTGATATATGCATTTCCACTGCATGCATCCGATGAAGTGAGCTGTAGCTCACGAAAGCTTATGCTCAAATAAATTGGTTAGTCTCTAAGGTGCCACAAGTACTCTTTTTCTTTTTGCAAACATTCTATAACTCTTATAAATTGTTAACAGGTACCAGACCTGAACCTGCAGCTGTACTTCAAAGTTGGTTCTAGAACCAGAATGGTCCAATTTCACAGATCCGATCTGGAAGCATTCCGGCATGGTGGAATTCTCCCCAAAATAATGGATCTTTCAATATTTCTGCCATTTAGGGTCCAACTATTCAGAGAAAGGCTCACAAGGTTTTGACATTTTATAAACACAAACAATCCTTACTCAGCCCCAATCCTCTAACCAAGAGGTGGGCAAACTATGGCTTGCGGGCCACATCCGGCCTGCAGGACCGTCCTGCCCGGCCCTTGAGCTCCTGGCTGGGGAGGCTAGCCTCTGGCCCCCCCTGCATCCATCCCACCGCACGGGCAGCGCAGCTGGCTCTGGTAGGGAGGCGGGACTGCAAGCTCCTGCTGCTCTGAGCTTCATGATAAGGGGGGCGGGGGGAGCGGGAGGGTTGGATAAGGGGCAGGGGGTCCTGGGGGGCAGTTTGGGGACAGAAAGCGGTTGGATGGGGCGGACATTCTAGGGTGGGGGCAGTCAGGGGACAGGGGGCAGTTGGATAGGTGTGTTAGTCCCGGTGGGGCCTGTCAGGGGGTGGGGGTGTGGATAGGGGTTGGGGCAGTCAGGGGACGGGGAACAGGGTGGGTTGGAAAGGGGGTAGAGTCCTGGGGGGCCTGTCAGGGGGTGGGGGTGTGGATAGGAGTCTTGGGGGGCAGTCAGGGGACAGGGAGCAAGGGGGTAGGATAGGGGGTGGGGTCCGGGGGGGCAGTTTGGGGCGTGGGGTCCCAGGAGCAGGGGAGCTTGGATGGGTCGGGGGGTTCTGAGGGGGGCAGTAGGAGGGGGTGGATAGGGGTCGGGGACCTGGCTGTTTGGAGAGGCACAGCTTTCCCTACTCAGCCCTCCATATAGTTTTGCACCCCGATGTGGCCCTCAGGCCAAAAAGTTTGCCACCCCTGCTCTAACCCTTGCCTAATCCAACTCCATGCTTCTTACCTATATTTATTTTTAATCCATGCTTATAGATTTTTGCACTCACATGCCTCTTATTATTCAGAGATTTCAACGTGCTATACATATAATCAGATGTGTGTAATGTTTTACTGTACGGGTAAGGGAAAACTTAGCCATTGTGGCCTTATGTAGTCTGGGGGGGGGAAAAACTCGGTGGAGGAGGTTCCCCAATTGGGTTAGCTCAACTGAGGTAAAAATGAAGATCAACTTTGATCAAAAAGACCACTTTAGCACAACTTAAATGCCCAGTTAGCATCAATTTAATGTCTTCAGCAGGTCAAGATATAGCCATGTCATGCTAAATGTGTTAAACTGTGTTTGCACTGATGTTAAGTGAGGTTTTCAGTCCAGTTAAAGTAGCTTAATTGAACTAATTTAGTTGGGGGGTGGGGGGAAGAACCTTTTTCTAAGTGTAGATAAGGACACAGCAGTTAAGTGACATGCCTGTGGTCACAGCAAGTCAGTTGCAGAGTTGGGGAATAAAACCCATGAGTTCTGAATCCCAGGCCCCGTCTCCAATCGCTAGATAACACTGACTAAAATGAAGTTCAGCATATTTGTCATGATTATTATTATTTATTTAAAATGAAAAGATGTGGCATTATTTACTTGTAACTGAATGCAAGTTGCTGCTTTAACAGAGTTATTACCTGTGCTGCAGGCTGACCTGGTATGGAAATTGGTGGAACTGCAGGCCGTGGATAAACAGAGGACACAGTTGTTGCTTGTGGAGCCAAAGGCACTACAGTAGGCTGAGTAGGAGCTGGAGAAACCATAGGTCCTGATTCCGCAGCTTTGCTCTTCTGTTTCTGCTGCAGAAGATTGAGTGCATCCCTGTTGATTAAACAGTAATATGAAAAATACTTAGAAAGAACAAAGCATAACAACAGACAAAAAAAGAAATACTACAATTTCAAGAGTCAACTCTAATGAGCAGCTTCTGGCTATTAAAATTCTGGATATTAAACTAAAAGTTAAAAGGCAATTTTTTTAATCAATAATAATTTGCAAAAAGAAAACTCCTAGGAGCATAAAGAAACACCATAAATATTTATAGATTATTCATCCGTGCCATGTTAGGATTTAAATCTGCAGCAGCACAGGGCAGTTGAGAAACAGGAGTATGTTTATCATCATTAAAAGACAACAGTGGCTAAACTATACTGTGCATTGTACTGTCAATTCTTAAAATGAAGGTGTTACGGGAACAGATGAGATGTGCATTCAGACTATATTTGGGACACAGCAAATAAAACATAACATTTATATGTTAAAATAAATGATCACATATACATAACTGCATTACTTCTAAACATTGAAAAATAGACCAGTTATAAATCATGCTAAGATTATGTCATAGAGGATGTGGAATCAGTGACTTCCAGAGACCTCCGTGACATTTTACACTGAAGCCCTGGGACGGTGAGGCTGGAGCAGTCAGCCAACACAGGCCCCCATAGCTCTCACCCGCTGCAGGCTCAATAGTTAAGTTTATTTATTTATTTTCAAATGTAATACCCCACTGCTGAGACATTAATGAAAAATAATAGCTACTATTTTTATATGTTCTAGCAAATATGTACTGTTGTTTGCTGGTTAGCTCTGACACTATTTCAACAGTTGTGTCAACATCCTTAATGACCGCCCTGCACCTTTAAGCAAGCGGATGTTTGGCTAGCAGGCCATGGTACAAACAAGACACAGAACGGGTAAGTAATTTGCCTAAGGATAAAACAATGAGTTAGTGTCAAAACTAGAACTCTGGAATACCTTGCTCCCAGCCCTATGTTTGGTCTACTAGACCATACAGCTCTTTGATTAGGAAATAATAAAGTTTCACATCTCTTTACTCTGATATAAGTGTGTATTTGTGAAAATATGCTTTAAAAACAAAAGTGTGAAGAGCTTCCCCTGTGAGTGAAGGGAACAGTGCTTTATGGCTGGGGTGGGGGAAGAGATGAAAACTGCTGCAAAAGGGGCATCCCCTGGGAATGCAGGCTTTGAAAAGGGGCAGCATGGTGCCTTGAGCCTTCCTTTTTACATGAACCAAGGTTGAAGCAACTCATTATTTAAGTGTAGGGCGGATGTCAAGTGTAGGTACTCCACAGGAAAAGTATACAGTGATCGGATAAATGGCTTGGAAAAGGACTTAAAAAGAGAAGTTCATGAAAGGAACGAATGGAGGGCAGTTGGGGATTCCTATGGTTGGTATGGCAGGGAGCCAACCCCCAATTCTTATAGCTCACATTAATCCTCCTATGGGACGGGGTGGGGGGTGGGGAGGAGGGATTAAGGTCCCGGCAATGGATTTGTTGGCGGGACCCGGAGGGGAAAAGAGAGGTAGCAGGTAAAAGCCTTCCCTCCCCCCCGCCCACCCCCCCGAGTAATTATGGAATAAACATGGGGTTATCTACACTGTCTACTGTTATCTGCCAGGTCGTCCCAGACGTCTAATAATAAAGTTGTGGCCTGATTAAACCCATGTCAAATGTCTTCAGTCTTTCTTTCGACATACCCTGTCAATAACACAGGTGTACAAAGATGCTTTGATACAAATATCATTTGCTGAAGTACCTAAGCATAATATGGTGAGCTAAGGAAGCAGTTTCACCCTTAAGAAAGAAAGAATTTACTTACTTTTGCAAATTAAACTCATACTTGAATTTCTTTTAAAATCAAACACTTATTTAATATAGATCCTCTACTAGATGAAAAACTTTTACTGAATAAAATGATTTTTAAAGAAAAAACTAGACATTTTAGTTGAGAAAATGGTCACAAAGAAGACACAAAAAGACAAAGGGAAATTATTTCTGCTTTTTAACATGGCAGTAATAAGTATTTAATTAAAACCATCTGGTTATTGTTGTTTGATTGATTTCTTTAGATTTTAAGTGTACAAAAATATAAAACTATTAGGAAAACAGATCTTTATTTTTAAATTAGAAGATTCATTTAGAAGTCTTTAGATCCTGTAAGTGCAGCACATTAAATTTCTTATTACAGAATCTGTGCAATTCAACTGATTAATAAAAAGACACAGTAGAACACCAATTTATTAATGCCACAGGGTACAAACAAAACATTCTTAAGACAGGGGCCTGCAAATAAAGCTGGCCGGTGACACAAGGCCTCTCATATCAAACTACTATAATATTTTAAAAAAATAAGGTTGGCAGCAACACTGCTTTTCTAAAACCCATTAACACAGCACAGAGGGGAAGCAAATCTTACGACAGGTAAACCTATTGTCAAAACAGCAAACATTCATTGGTAAGCACACATTTTCCTTCCCACCACATGTATTAGAGTAATTGAATATTCCTTGTCAAAATTGTTACCACATGGAGTCTGCACAGACTGGCAACTCAGAGTTACACTTCACTACACCACTATAATAAGATGGCCCAGATACTTAGAAACCTTTCAGCTAATACTTTCAGTGTCTCCATGTGAAGTACTAATTTAGCAGAAGCTCAGATTTAGGAAGTTTTCTGCATAATTCGGACACCTTTTTCTCAAATGCAGCTGCCTACTTGTATAGTTTACAGTTTAAGTAGACAAGCTGAAACAGAATATCCTAAACAACCGTATTTAGAAGGCCCAATTCTGCAAACCTGAATAAATGAACAAAATCTTGCAGTACATGGTGCCCATTGGGGAGCACGCTGGCATCCCTGGTGGTGGTTATAAAGTACTGTGCTGTTCCTCAGCCACCTCAGTTTCCTTCTGCTGAACGTCAGAGTACAAGGATGGATAGAAAACTCAGGCTGTCTACACTTAAATCGCTACAATGGCACCGCTGCAGCTGCACCACTCTAGCACTTCAGCATAGCCACTCACTACAGCCATGGGAAGGGTTCTCCTGTTGCTATAGTTAATCCACCTCCCTGAAAGGTGGTAGCTAGGTTGACAGAATAATTCTTCCATCAACCTAGTGCTGTCTACAGGGGGAGGAGGTGAGGTACGTTTAACTATGTCGCTCAGGTGTGTGGATTTTTCGATGTAACTTTTTAGTGTAGACCTGGCCCCAGAAAGAGAGAAAGATGGTCAAAGAATGTTAATATACTGAAAGAGATACCCTGCAAAGAGTGACGCTTTCTGTGCTTCATATTTTATAAAAATAACCTACAAAAACTGTAGTTCTTCAACACGTTGTAGTCAGGGTGGATCTCACTGTAAGTATGTGCCTCATGCATACAAGATCAGAATCTTTTGCACAGCCACCTGGCTCCTGTGCTAGTCATCCTTTCAACATGAAGAACATCCCTCGGGAGACGCAGATAAATGCAGATGTATCTCAGGATCTTGCCAGGCTCAGTCATGATGCTAGTGTCAGTACCAGGTTTCTTTTTCTGCCCATAAGCCATTCCATTCCTGTCCTTGGAGAAGTGGGGTTTTATGTACTCTTTCTAGGACTTCCTCTTATGCTTGGGGTTATGCTTGATTTGGAGTTATGCTCCATTTGGCTCTGTGTTTTGGTGCTGACCTTCTGCAGAGGCGCTGACTTTATTGCCTGAGATGCCAGCACCAAGGCTGTTGGTGTTGTGGGTTTCATGGACGTTGAGGTTGTCAACACAGAAATCTCCACGGCCGACTCTGTCAGCACCAGCATCACGTTTTCATGTCCCCGCACCCTCCACCGAGCCCAGGGTATGGTGTGTGTTTGAGAGCGCACTGGCCGTTGGTCTCATTCTGTCACCTTTGGTTCCAAAGTGACCCACATGAATTTCTCTAGCAGATGTAACTTGAACCCAGCAGCACTGGATTTGTGGGTAAATGAAGAGAAGGATTTGTATACAGAGCATCATCAGGGATGTGGCTCTCCCCTCAGCTGAAGAGGCAACAAATATGTCCATCTTTGATAGAAATCAGTCAATCACAAGACCAATGTGGTTTGAACCATGACATTTCAGAGTCCACCATGAAGCATGATGCAAAGTACTTCACCCTGCTGTACAGGTGTGAGGGGAAGGTGCATGTCATGAACAGTTTTCTCTCTCTTTTTTCTCCAGAACATCTAAGTCAAGGAAAATGGGAGTTTTAAGGTAAGTTTTCTTCACAGACTGTAGCCGGGGGAAAGAAAAAAGTTAAATCTCTAAGGAGAGTAGTGGGTTGAACGGTCACTACATTCGGTCTCAAGCAGCAAGAGGAAGGGCCACAACTGCTCCACTCTTTATGGCTTCGTGCCCTCACACAGGTGTACAAGGCAGCACAAGGTGCATGTGCAGCCCCAATGGACAATGCTATTCAAAAGGTGCAGTCTTGGACACACGAGGTGCATGTGCAACTGCCATGGGATCCACACTGACACACACTTGAAGAATACCTATTCTCTCTGGCTTTTGTTTACTTTGATGACATGGTTTTTATTTCATCCTTAAAACCAGAAATCCCACCTGCAATTTGGCCTGAAAAAAACCCAACAAGAGATAAAAGCTAGGTTATACTTTTAAAGAACAACCTTGGGTACAGAGCAACACAGAGCTTTCCAGCATAAACAGTGAGGGTCTAGTCCAGTGCAAATGAAGTCAGTTGGGGTCCTTCTATTGATTTCAGTGGGCTTTGGATTTAGACCCTGATTGTGTAGGCTGTGCACTCTTTAGTCTGATGCAACCTGTTCCATGGAGTGTTGCTCTGTTGAGTCTGAGCTGGGTCACCACCTCTTCTCCAATCCATTTGGGCACAGAAGGGGAACAACTTCTGAATTGCCCTGACAAAAGGCAACTGTAATTGGCCATTGTGTGTAATTACTTTTTGTCTCCCCTTCCCTAAAATCTCTCCCTAAATCAAGGAGTCAGTTTAAGAGTCCAGAAAGTATAAGAGTTCCTTGATTGTGTTTTCCAGTGTGATGTACTCACTGATCATTTACTGCCATATCGTCTCTGCTAAGCAAACCAACAACCACCTATCAGCATAAACCTAACATTGTACCACTTACAGAGTTGCAAGTTGATAGTTATGGTGAAAAACAACAAAAGCAGTTAATTATTTGACTTTTCACATTTGGAGCAAGCTCTTTTTAAATCCAATATAATAAAGCCATTAAACTTTTACATCGTAATCTAATAAACGCAAATTACCATGTACAGAACGAGCAGTCAGCTATTTAAAAAAATCTAACTAGAAAGATTGTAATGCATGTTGCATTCTCAATAGACATTTTATTCATACAGATACAGAGATGGAGGCTGAAGTAGTTTTTCCATTATACACTCTGATTTTCATGCAATAAAATATTACTGAAAACCATTCTATACAGCACCTGATGTCTGTGTTTTGCCAGACTTTTGATACATTTACAGCACTGCGTAAATGCTTAATAAATAAATAAGTAAATAATAATAGGCTGAAACATGCATATTGTGTTTAATGTACTAAAAATTACTTTAGTGTTTATCTTCCTTTAGAAGCCACAACCTCGAAAAAATTAAATTGGTTCCCTGTGGCTTGCATGGAAAATGTGCGACTACTGATCAAGGACAGCTTGTCAATTAATTATACATTGGGTATTACTATTTAGTAAAAATTAAAAATTGTGACAGAATTTTAAAATGACTTGCATCCTGAGATTTATACTGAAATGCAAATTTTAAGGATAAAAAAGTTACAAATACTTTGCACTTGTATGGTGTCTTAACATAGGCCTCAAAGCATTTTTACAATGCAAACAATAATTAATCTAATAGAACTGTAAATAAAGTCCTCACTTTATAGATTGAAAAACTGCTACACAGAGACACAAAGTGAGAGCAAATGAAAATTGAAACCAGCACTCCATACAAAGGAAACACTACCATGTGGGTTCAGTCCCTGCTTAAGGGAATATTTGTTTCCAGTTTTTATGTTGTTCACAATACCCAGAGGGAGAGTGTCTTCTGTACTTTTACTGGACATATCAGATATTAAACTGATAAGAACAGGTACTACACATGATATTAGAGGTAACAGTCTCTTCCAATGCCACTGCAGAGGAAGGGTATCTGGGGTGCATTTTGAAAGGGGTGAGGAGAGGAAGCCATAGTCAAAATGAGAAGGCTTAATACTGCTGTAAGGCTACTTCTGTGCTAACAGCAGGTAGAGCTTCTAACTTGAAATTGTTACAATTATAGTCCCAGCTTTAAGACAAAAAATACACTAAGATGCCTAAATGTGTTTGACAAAAAGCTAGAGAGAAAGATCTTTAGCACATTAATATGCAACTGCAAGGCAGAACCTCATAGCACACAAACATTAGTGCGTTAGCTAGTTCAGAAATTATATCATATAATTTAGTTGTGCTGAAAGCTATATACTTCTTACTGCCATTTTCAGATTCCACTAGAAACAAGCTGTAGATAAATTACTAAAGCAAAATATGTTCAAAGAACTAAGATCAAGAGTTGAATGGTTTAATCTGCTAGGCTTTCTTCTCTAACCACAAGAACTCAAGAAGTGATGGACCATATCTCACATGTTTGGAATCATCAAGCTAGTCTAAATTTGACAGCTATTTATCTCACTAAACCACCATGTAATCTGTCACATTCAGAGAGCTCTCAGGATTGGAGCAGTATGGATGTGGCATGTGAGGACCGATGCACTGGCACAGCTACATGGAGAAATGTATACAATAACTAACCCGCAACTAGGCGGAGTATTAGCAGGTCCCAGAAGACAAGGGGATGAAAAATGTGAACAAGTTACAATGTGCAGAAATTAGAGAAAATGCAGGCAAACACTGTCCACAGTATTAATTTCTTTACCTCATTTTTTAAAAAGAAATACTATAAATTAAGAACTGCAAACTAGCCATTAAGAACTGAAGTGGATGATGCATTTGCTAAACAGATTAACACAAAGACAATTGAAATATGGAGCCATATCTTCTTTTCCTCCTTTTTTGCACCATTTAAAGAAGGGTAGAGTGAGGGGAAGAAATCTCATTTAAATGTAATATTTGTGTTAATTTTATGAGCACCATGAATTTACAGGGCAGGCATGTGACTTTGGCCCTTCCAAAAGGCAATACGCTTTGTATCCTATACTGTCTTCTATTATCATCCAGTCTTTTTTCTTTAGAGCTTCCTCTACATTTACTTGATATTTTCAGTGTCTGTACAACTGAATTATGTCTTCATTTTCACAAGTGCCATGCCTTTCTATTTGTTGCACGAGGCAATTACTCATCCAGGAAGCTTTTACTAGCCAGCTTTCCAAACAATCTATATTCTTCCTTGAACAAAAAGTATTGGATCCTAGTCAATACCTGATTTACTGGATAGCTTGTCAAAGCAAAAACTTGGGTGCTAATCTCAGCTTGTCTGGTGTCTTCTTCTATGCCATCAAAAGAGTGAAAATCAAGACTGCATTATAGTCAGAATCTGATTCAATAAGATAAGCTTAGCAGCCATTACCCACACTCATTGCACTGTTAAATGGGGGCTGTACAATTTTAGACTGGATAAATCGTGATATTTGGTAGATCTAGTTATTTGGAATTTATGGCCACAAGTCTGAAAGTTTAGTCCACTGCTTAAATATTGATTGTAGTAAATATTTTCAAAAGGAAAACAGTATTTTCCCCCTGCGTGCCAGCCCACAAGACTCAAGAGCAAATGGAGAAAGATCTCAGGCTCAAGTTGAGCCTCCTATAGATCCATGGAGAAATGAAATAAATCAATCTGCTGAAAGGAGCAAGCTATGATGCAATACAGGTCTGTCAGGGTTACATCCTCAGCCTTCCCAGACAGCAACTGTGAAAAACTGGGACGGGGGTGAGGGGTAATAGGCACCTATACAAGACATAGCCCCAAATATTGGGACTGTCCCTCTAAAATTGGGACATCTGTTCACCCTACTTATCTTGTAAGTTGCATATTATTTTTGGGATATCAAGTTGGTGGAAACAAACAAAACCACATTTAATGTCCACCTCTGTTCTGGGTTTTACACTTCTCTGACTCTTGAACTTTGGTGGCCAACACTGGATATCCATGACCAGCAAGCAACCTATTTGCTTTTAAATACATCCAAGTGAGCTGTGTTGTAGTGCTCTACTCCATGATTAATTACCTTTTAGCCTACTTGATAAAGAGGCCTGAATTGTTTAGCTGTGCAGCACAGCGTGTATTTTGCTGAGTTTCATACAAACACACAATATTTCATCCAAACAGAGAGTACCTGTCTACAGATATCTGCAAACTTTTCTTTTCAGACAGTATCAAACAGAGGGGGTTTATAGGTACTTACAAACACTTCTCCATTTTAAAATAATGGTTAAAACAGCAGGATATATCTTTAAAAATGACATTTCAGAGCTGTAAACAGGGGAGTTTGAGTGGGAGTTCTGTTGGAGGAGAAGGTATTTGTATTTATATGTGTGGAGGCTGGTAGGGGCAGTGTGCTGGGAGAGAAGCTGAGCCCTGATTAGGGGGTGGGGCTTCTCTGACTAGGGGTCCTATAAGGGTAGCCAGGCAGGCAGCGGCACAGATGCCAGCAAACAGAGCTGTAAACGGGGGGGAAGCCGGCAGAGGAACAGACAGACTAGTGAAGGGAGTGTCTGGTGTTCTGGTGGAGGACAAGTGCTAGTAATAATAATAGGGCTCAGATTTTTCTGGATGCAATAGCTGATGGATTCCTTCACCAAGTAGTTGCTGAGCCGACAAGAGGGGATGCCATTTTAGATTTGATTTTGGTGAGTAGTGAGGACCTCATAGAAGAAATGGTTGTAGGGGACAATTTTGGTTCAAGCCATCATGAGCTAATTCAGTTCAAACTAAATGGAAGGATAAACAAAAATAGATCTGTGACTAGGGTTCTTGATTTCAAAATGGCTACCTTTAAAAAAATCAAGGAAATTAGTTAGGGAAGTAGATGGTACTGAAGAACTTGTGGATCTAAAGGTGGAGGAGGCCTGGAATTACTTCAAGTCAAAGTTGCAAAAACTATCAGAAGCCTGCATCCAAAGAAAGAGGAAAAAATTCATAGACAGGAGTTGTACACCTAGCTGGTTGAGCAAGCATCTCAGAGAGGTTATTACGAAAAAACAGAAAGCCTACAAGGAGTGGAAGATGGGAGGGATCAGCAAGGAAAGCTACCTTATTGAGACCAGAACATGTAGGGATAAAGTGAGAAAAGCCAAAAGCCATGTAGAGTTGGACCTTGCAAAAGGAACTAAAACCAATAGTAAAAGGTTCTATAGCCATATAAATAAGAAAAAAACAAAGAAAGAAGTGGGAGAGAGAGGAATTATTTAAGCTCAGTACCAACATGGACACAAGAACAAATGGATATAAACTGGCCACCAGGAAGTTTAGACTTGAAATTAGACAAAGGTTTCTAACCATCAGAGGAGTGAAGTTCTGGAACAGCCTTCCAAGGGGAGCAGTGGGACCTATCCGACTTCAAGACTAAGCCTGATAAGTTTATGGAGGGGATGGGATAGCCTAATTTTGGCAATTAATTGATCTTTGACTATTAGAGGTAAATATGTCCAATGGCCTGTGATGGGATGTTAGATGGGGTGGGATCTGAGTTACTACAGAGAATTCTTTCCGGGGTGTCTGGCTGGTGAGTCTTGCCCACATGCTCAGGGTTTAGCTGATCGCCATATTTGGGGTCGGGAAGGAATTTTCCTCCAGGGCAGATTGGCAGAGGCCCTAAGGGTTTTTCACCTTCCTCTGCAGCATGGGGCAGGGGTCACTTTCTGGAGGAGTCTCTGCACCTTGAAGTCTTTAAACCATGATTTGAGGACTTCAATAGCTCAGACATAGGTTAGGGGTTGATACAGGAGTAGGTGGTGAGATTCTATGACCTGCATTGTGCAGGTGGTCAGACTAGACGATCATAATGGTCCTTCTGACCTTAAAGTCTATGATTTCCGAGTCAACTTCTTTGAACAGATGAAACACAAGTTTTGAGAGAGACATTTTTTTAGCTGTAATTACCTCTCTAGCAGAATCTGTGGTACATTTCCTTGACAACTAGGGGATGTTAATTAGATAGTTCAGAGTCCCAGAGGGTTCCCACCTGCCATGGACTAGTTACACACCATAATTTACAGTTGCACTTATATAATTAAAAAGCTTTCTGATAATGTGCTGCTTTACAAATGATACCCCATCGATCCACCTCACTATTTAATCCAAACCAGGACGCAGTCTGTAGGAAACAAAGGTTAAGAAAAGAAACACTTTCATAGTTTCTTGTTTTGTTACTGTGTTCAACTCAAGCCTACCAAACCTTGTCATCTTTGATATAAGGTTTCAAACCATACAGAGCCAACATATTACAGCAGCTCAACAGGTGTGTGAAGAAGAATACCACCAGTGGGAGTCTGCCTAGAGAGGGAGTGGTTTTCATAGACTCATAGAATATCAGGGTTGGAAGGGACCTCAAGAGGTCATCTAGTCCAACCCCTTGCTCAAAGCAGGACCAATCCCCAATTAAATCATCCCAGCCAGGGCTTTGTCAAGCCTGACATTAAAAACTTCTAAGGAAGGAGATTCTACCACCTCCCTAGATAACGCATTCCAGTGTTTCACCACCCTCCTAGTGAAAAAGTTTTTCCTAATATCCAACCTAAACCTCCCCCACTGCAACTTGAGACCATTACTCCTTGTCCTGTCCTCTTCTACCACTGAGACTAGTCTAGAACCATCCTCTCTGGAACCACCTCTCAGGTAGCTGAAAGCAGCTATCAAATCCCCCCTCATTCTTCTCTTCTGCAGACTAAACAATCCCAGTTCCCTCAGCCTCTCCTCATAAGTCATGTGTTCCAGACCCCTAATCATTTTTGTTGCCCTTCGCTGGACTCTCTCCAATTTATCCACATCCTTCTTGTAGTGTGGGGCCCAAAACTGGACACAGTACTCCAGACGAGGTCTCACCAATGTCGAATAGAGGGGGACGATCACGTCCCTCGATCTGCTCGCTATGCCCCTACTTATACATCCCAAAATGCCATTGGCCTTCTTGGCAACAAGGGCACACTGCTGACTCATATCCAGCTTCTCGTCCACTGTCACCCCTAGGTCCTTTTCCGCAGAACTGCTGCCTAGCCATTCGGTCCCTAGTCTGTAGCTGTGCATTGGGTTCTTCTGTCCTAAGTGCAGAACCCTGCACTTATCCTTATTGAACCTCATCAGATTTCTTTTGGCCCAATCCTCCAATTTGTCTAGGTCCCTCTGTATCCTATCTCTGCCCTCCAGCGTATCTACCACTCCTCCCAGTTTAGTATCATCCACAAATTTGCTGAGAGTGCAATCCACACCATCCTCCAGATCATTTATGAAGATATTGAACAAAACCGGCCCCAGGACCGACCCCTGGGGCACCCCACTTGACACCGGCTGCCAGCTAGACATGGAGCCATTGATCACTACCCGTTGAGACCGACAATCTAGCCAACTTTCTACCCACCTTATATAGTGCATTCATCCAGCCCATACTTCTTTAACTTGCTGACAAGAATACTGTGGGAGACCATGTCAAAAGCTTTGCTAAAGTCAAGAAACAATACATCCACTGCTTTCCCTTCATCCACAGAACCAGTAATCTCATCATAGAAGGCGATTAGATTAGTCAGGCATGACCTTCCCTTGGTGAATCCATGCTGACTGTTCCTGATCACTTTCCTCTCATATAAGTGCTTCAGGATTGATTCTTTGAGGACCTGCTCCATGATTTTTCCGGGGACTGAGGTGAGGCTGACTGGCCTGTAGTTCCCAGGATCCTCCGTCTTCCCTTTTTTAAAGATTGGCACTACATTAGCCTTTTTCCAGTCATCCGGGACTTCCCCCGTTCGCCACGAGTTTTCAAAGATAATGGCCAATGGCTCTGCAATCACAGCCACCAATTCCTTTAGCACCCTCGGATGCAACTCGTCCGGCCCCATGGACTTGTGCACGTCCAGCTTTTCTAAATAGTCCCTACCACCTCTTTCTCCACAGAGGGCTGGCCATCTATTCCCCATGTTGTGATGCCCAGCGCAGCAGTCTGGGAGCTGACCTTGTTAGTGAAGACAGAGGCAAAAAAAGCATTGAGTACATTAGCTTTTTCCACATCCTCTGTCACTAGGTTGCCTCCCTCATTCATTAAGGGGCCCACACTTTCCTTGGCTTTCTTCTTGTTGCCAACATACCTGAAGAAACCCTTCTTGTTACTCTTGACATCTCTCGCTAGCTGCAGCTCCAGGTGCAATTTGGCCCTCCTGATTTCATTCCTACATGCCCAAGCAATATTTTTATACTCTTCCCTGGTCATATGTCCAACCTTCCACTTCTTGTAAGCTTCTTTTTTATGTTTAAGATCCGCTAGGATTTCACCGTTAAGCCAAGCTGGTCGCCTGCCATATTTACTATTCTTTCGACACATCGGGATGGTTTGTCCCTGTAACCTCAACAGGGATTCCTTGAAATACAGCCAGCTCTCCTGGACTCCTTTTCCCTTCATGTTAGTCCAGGACAAAATCAGTTTCCTGAAGGAAACCCTTCCCACACAACCTTACCAGAACACACATGCAGATTGGAGGGTCATCATTTCAAGGTCAGGAATCCCTGATCTATAGTGCTAACAAATGAGCACCGAATTCCAAAGGCTGCTGGGTTCCTTGACTGAAACCACATCTTAATGGAGAGCGTAGTGCGTCTAAGGCATCTAAGGAGCACATTAAACCATCCCAGAATCCTCAACATTCACAACAGAATTAAAGACAGGCTAAAAACAGAGATGGTTGTGAAACAGAATTCCAGACCCCAACCTCTTTAAACTTTGAGGAATTTCAGAACTAAGTTTCATGTCTTTAGCCTACCTGTACTAAACTGGAAGCAAATCAGACCCTGGACTCCACAGATGAATACTTGTGTCTGCTGGGGTCAGCAATGCAGCCAATTACTTCATTTTATCATTCATTTATTGTGTGATGTTATAATTAGCTCATATGCTATGTCATATATAATCATTGTAGGATAAATAGATTTCAATTGTAGGATTATTGAAGTATAAGATTGATAAGTATCTAGAAGTGATAATTATGCATTAGGTATCTAAGTAAGTAGGGATGAAACGCAAGGCCTACAGGCTGAGGAATGTGAGATATCAGCTTAGCCATACTAGGTCTTAGGCTTAAGAAATGCTTGACATAAGTAAGTGACCAAAGAATGATCCTATGCCACAAAGTTATGGAAATAGATGTGCCAATGGGTGGCACTGCAAAAAATTAAATTTAAGATTAATTTTTGATTACAAGATACTGGGTAGTCACATTTTTCTAACACATGCCCTAACTGCAGGGTGCACCATGTGTGTAAATGCTAATGAGAATAAAAAACTACAACCTATGAAAAATGAGGTAACCCAATATTCTTGGGGGACAATACAAATAAGGAAAAAGAAGATGGATACCTTCATGCACATGCACAGAGTGTTAGGTTAGTCAGAATCACAAGATAAAAGAGGGCTCCCAGATTGGATAAAATGAGTTCCCTATGGGAAAACTTCAGCAGGAACCAACCCTCTACTGATGATCAACTGGCAAGGCATCCATCAGACCCTAAGAATATCATTAAGGATGTGAGTATGACCATATTTGTAACTTGTGCATAGGTCTTTTAGGATTTCTGTATGCACGGGTAATCAACTTTAATTTTAACTGTAACTTTAATAAAACTTGTAAATCAGACTAGACCTTGTACTTGTAAATACATGTGTAGTCACTATCCTTGGTCTTTACGCGTTACTAGAGTCTCTAAATCTGAAGCAAGTAGCAGAGATGACTTTTACTTTGTTGAACTTGAAACTGTAGCCTCCAGAGCTGAACTCACAGTGACGTAATACAGCATTACTAAATTCACTTTAAATAAAATACAAGACTACAGCAGTGACCCATGTGCGGGAAAGCAGGGGCTCAGATCCCCATATAACAGGTGTAAGGGAAGGGTGGCCTCTGCTATTTCTTCTGACCCTTTATTCACCTCTGTGCATGTGGGGGAGCTCTTCAAAGAAACCCCTGTGCCAGCTGACAGTTTGGGAGCTGTCAATCATTCTAGTAGCGGGCTAAGGGGAATGGGAGGGCTGCACTATCTCTCCCAGCTGTCCCATGGCTGGACAGTCCCTGTTCCAGAGATCATACAAGGAAAAATACAAATTTCTTACAATGTCACCAAAACCAGACTCCCACATCCTCTGTTGGCCATCCAAACAATCAAGTCCCCCAAGGAAAAGGGTGAGAGAACAAGTGGGTCTTCTATGCTGAACACCTTGGAATTCGGGCTAGGCTGAAACAAGGAAATGAATACAATATTTGGATTAATTATAGCAGGCATATACATACTCTTTAGTGAGGATTCCTCGAGGCCCAGTGGGAGTAATATTGCTTGGGTCAAGTCCATGTGTCTCCAGAATGTAGCGGGCAGCCGGACTTAAGCGAATCCTGAAGTTAAAAAAGAAAACCACCTAAATAATAGGGTTAGGTGAATGTATTTTACACATAATATGTCAAAAGGTTCTCGACACCACATGCTATGGTCCAGAGCCTCAGCTCCAGCTGGAGAGAATGCAGTACAAGTCAGTGGGTGTCTGTGCAACGGTAGTATAAAGTTCACCTTTGTACTCCCCTGATCCCAGGGCTGCAATGTGAAGGGGTGGCTCTACCATACCAGCTTATCAGAGCTCTGAGGTTACACTACAGCTACTAGTGACCCCAAGGAGCTGAAACCACAGCTGGGCATCATCCCAACATCGGGGTCCCAGCCATCTACCTTATGGTACCAGCAAAGAATGGGGTGACACAGAAGCCTCAACACCATTGGAGGATCCCCACATAAACAGGTAATCACCACAGAAACAGATATTCCAGCTGCATATATAATCCCTTGGCAAGGCAGTATAAAGGAGCTGGCCCTGTATGCTTATGGTCTCACAAGGTATGTCTGTGGCTGGCCCTGTGCCAGCAGACTCGGACTCACAGGGCTTGGACTACAGGCTGTTTAATTGCAGTGTAGACATTCAGGCTCTGGCAGAAGCACAAGATCTGGGACACTCCCACCTTGCAAGGTCCTAGAACCTGGACTCCAGCCCGAGCCCAGAAGTCTACACCGCAATTAAACAGCCCCACAGCCCAAGCCTGCTGGTACAGGCCAGCCACAGTTTTAAAGGCAATGTATACATATCTACACAAGCATGATCTTCTTTAATAGCAGGTGAGGTAGTGACAACTGCATCATTAGTTCTGTCTAATTTCAATTATAACTATCTTCATACTTAATATCTTCAATTTTTGCTTTTATACTTAAGTTTACTGGACAAACTTCTAGAAATACAACAGATCATCTGGACTGAGAAATAAGGAATTTATGCAAATAATTCTAATCTCATTTTCAGCTTTACAAGTTTAAAGCAGTTTCCTCCCACTCTCAAACATTATAAAGTTGTATCTGTGTCATCTCAACCCATGTGGGATATGCTTTGCAGTAACTTTCCAGGAGGAGACAGAGTTAAGCACATCATCTAGAGCACATAACACTGATCTCCACTGCCATACAGAAACTACAAAGGTTACATCATAACCCAATTCTGCATTTTAATTGAGAGGTATATTGGAGAAAAGTTCCAGAGCATTCATTTTATTTTAACATAATTTATATGACATGAGAACATAGTGAACTCAGACAGACTTTAGAATTCTTAGGTGCAAAAGTTAATTTCGCAAAAACAACAGAGCAACATTAGTACTTGAGACCAGATCTTATTTCCCCAAATTCTTGAAAGAATGTCTTGAACAGATAAACAGAAGAGCTGGTAGGACCTGAGCCCTTTGAACCACACAAGAATTCCAAGTGTGGTAATACCAGCTTGACAAGGAAAGTAAATTATTAAAGATGTTAATTTGATTTTCAATTAGTTGTCACGTATTTGTGATTAGGAGTGTCGCTGAATCAGTTTCTGTTCTAACAATCTCTGATGTCAAAGCACTTGATTTAAACCTTGTTAGTGCTCTAATCATTCTCCTACTATAGCAAGCATGCTGTTAGAGGCCTCAGTTAGTGTCTTCCAATTAGTGTCTTCTATTTGCATTAGGACCGCCTGAATGCTAGTAGCAAAATTAAACAAAAATTGGACAGATAGTTAGGCAAGAAGCTAAAAAAATAATTGAATTGTATAGTGGTCAACACTCATAGAACCATAGCAATTGTAGAACTGGAAGGGACCTCAAGAAGACATCAAGTCCAGCCATCTGAGCTAATGCAGGACCAAGTCTATCTACACCATTACTGACAGGTGTTTGCCCAACCTGTTCTTAAAAAGCCTCCAATGAAAGGGATTCCACAATCTCTCTTAGAAGCCTATTCCAGATCTTACTTTCTAACTATAAGGTTAGTTTTTGCCCAATATCTAACCTAAATTTCCCCTTCTGCAGATTAAGCCGATTACTTCTTGTCCTGCCTTCAGTGGACATGGAGAACTATTAGACTTCTGTGTAACACATTTGAAGACTTATCAGGTTCCCCCTTCACTCTTCTTTTCTCAAGACTGAAAAAAATGGGCACGTTTAAACTTTCCTCGAAGGTCAGGATTTTCCTAAATCTTTTTTTTGCCCTCCCCTCCTGGACTCTCTCCAATTTGTCCACACCTTTCCTAAACCATGGCACCCTGGGTGGCAGAGCTCAGGTTACAAGCCACCCACCTGGGGCTGAAGCCCTTAGGCTTTGGCTTTAGGTCCCCTCAACCCCCCACCTGGGGCAGCAGGGCTCAGGCTTCGACTTTGGTCCCCTACTACCTGGGGCAGTGGAGCTTGGGTGAGCTCAGGCTTCGGTCCCACTTCCTGGGGTCATGTAGTAATTTTTGTTGTCAGAAGGGTATCACGGTGCAATGAAGTTTGAGAATCCCTGATCTAGTCATTCCTGTTGTATAACATAGGCCATAGAACTTTCCCAAAATAATTCCTAGAGCATATCTTTTACAAAAAAAAAAAAAAAATCCAATATTGACTGAAAAGAAAAGGAGTACTTGTGGCACCTTAGAGACTAACCAATTTATCTGAGCATAAGCTGTAGCTCACAAAAGCTTATGCTTAAATAAATTTGTTAGTCTCTAAGGTGCCACAAGTACTCCTTTTCCTTTTGCGAATACAGACTAACACAGCTGCTGCTCTAAAACCAGTCAACATTGACTGACAAATTGTCAGTGATGGAGAATCCACATGATCCTTGGCAGATGGTTTGAGTGGTTAATTATTTTCACTGTTAAAAATTTACATCTTATTTTCAAGCTGAATTTGTCTAGCTTCAACTTCTAGCCATTGGACCATGCTACATTGAAGAGCCCATTATTAAATATTTGTTCCCCATGTAGGTACTGTGATAAAGTCTCCCCTGAACCTTCTTTTTGCTACGCTAATAATAAATTGCGCTCCTAGAGTTTATCACTATAAGGCATGTTTTCTAATCCCTTAATCATTCTCATGGCTCTTTTCTGAACCCTCTCCAAATTATCATCATCCTTCTTGGATTGTGGACACCAGAACTGAACACAGTATTCCAGCAGTGGTCACACCAGTACCAAATATAAAGGTAAAATAACCTCTCTGCTCTTGCTCAAGACTCCCCTATTTTTGTATCCAGGGATCACATTAGCCTTTTGGCCACAGCATCACACTAGACACTCACTCATATGCAGCTGATTATCTACCATGACTGCACATCTTTTTCAGAATCACTGCTTCCCAGCATAGAGTCCCTCATCATGTAAGTATGGCCTACATTCTTTGTTCCTAGATGTATTACATTTAGCCATAATAAAAACATATATTGTTTGCTTTTGCTAAGTTTACCAAGTGATCTAGATTGCTTTGTATCCTGTCCTCTTCATTATTTATTTCCCTCAATTTTTGTGTTATCTGCAGTGATGAAGATGTTTTGACTGATTATTACCACGGTGTCCTTACAAATTTGCATAAGTTTTAATGAGAGGGCACACTTAAGTCAACACTTTTGAACATTCCACACCTCTCTACTGAGAAGCCCTTACATGACACTCTTATTCCAGTACAAGAGTAATTTTTTTCAGTTTTGCTTAAAATTCTTCCTATGTGACATAAGCTAAACTGAAAAAAAGGAACTCTTATACCAGAATAAGAGTGTCCACACAGGGAGTTATGCTAGTATAACTATACTCGTTTAAATTCATGTCTTAGGTTACAGAAAACAAAAAACAACAAAATCTTCCTTTGTAGACAAGGCCTAAACAAACCAGGAAAATTTAAAGTGTTTCTCAAATAGTACTTTGATTTTAGCTATGGAGACAAAATTCATCCCTGGTGCAACTCCACTGATTTCACTGAAGTTACAAAAGGGATGAATTTGGCCACAGTTGTGGTGGCAATACCCTCAAGTCTCACACTGAAAGTGTTGTTCATGAGGAATACAGAAACTCACGGCAGTTTTCCAAGCCCATGTTCCATTTTGGTAGAGGCCAATGCTAAAATGCCTGCTGGAGGGGGAGTAGGTGCAGTTGCAGGCGGAGCCATCAGGGGTGCCAGAGAAGATGGATCACCAGTATCTGCTGGTATTTCAACCTGCTTCCAGTCCTGTCCTTCTTCTACCAGCAAACCGATTAGCGTTCCCAGACGCACATTTTTACTTCCTTCTTCCATCTAAATTTAAAAGACAATGAGAACATTACATATAAGTAACACATAGTGCTATGTACTCTTTAAAAAAAAAAAAGATCTAGAAGTTGCAGGCATACCACTGACGTATGAGTACATCAAGTTTCATTCTTATAATAAAAGTCTAGGACCAATATTAAACAGTTGGTACGGGAAACCAAGGTGGGGTGTTAAGTTATGCCAAAATTTAACAGATGTGAGTGCGCCTCAAGTTAGATATCTAAATCCATTGAGTCAGTGGAAGCTGCAGGTGCTCAACACCTCTGAAAAAGAGGCCACTTTCTTTAGATGCCTAAATATAGATTAAGATGCCTAAATTCAGGCCTCAGATTGGAAAATTTTGGTTTAAGTGTCCAAGCCAAATTCTCAGTTTTGTGTAATTCCGCTGTGTCTTGCTAACATTATATTTAGTTTTTCCAGTTTATTTAAAATACACTCAACCGTAGGGCCCTACCAAATTCACATCCATCAAAAATGCATCATGGACTGTGAAATCTGATCTCCCTCGTGAAATCTTATACCTAGCTTCAGGCTCCTCCCCTGTGCAGGCCTCCAGCTGCTAGTCTTCCCTAGGGGCTGCTCCCAGGACAGGTCAGACACACCTCCAGGAACCTGCCCTGGCTGCTGGAAGCTCCACAGCTTGAGCTATCAACCCTCACACACACACACACACACACACGCAGGGAGGCTACAGCTCAAGCAGTCACCCACATGTGCATGGGCAGGAGACTGCCGGGTAACCTCCCTCCCTCCCTACCATGACCCTCACTTCTGTGCTGCTAGCTGGCAGTGGTGCTGGCTTTAGAGCTGGGCACTCAGCCAGCAGCCTCCCTCTGTGGCTGTCCAGCTCTGAAGGCAGCACTCCTGCCGGCAGCAGGACAGAAGTAAGGGTAGCAATCCCACAACCCCACTGCAATCGCCTTGCAACACCACCACCCCCCAAAAGCCTTTTGGGTAGAGACCCACACTGTTACAACACCCTGAAATTTCAGATGTCAACATCTGAAAATGTGAAACTGACTAATTTTTAAAAACCCTAGCCACGCAATTGACCAAAATGGACTGTGAATTTGGTAGGGTCCTACCCATCAGAGCCCCTGAAAGCTTGGACAACCAGCAAGAAACAACAGTAAAGAAAATTGGGGCAGCGGAGGGACCCTCAACAGCAACTACAATTCCCCATGATTTATATTTGACAATGTTATTCTTTGCTTCCAATTCTAATGGCTGTTTTAATATTACTGAGGTGGAATGATTATTGTGTCTGACCTGAAAAGTGACAGCAGTTCTGTTGTGAGCAAGTAACCTCTATAAAATGCTCTGGGAACCATGTGAATGGAAATACTAGCAAGTATGGTGCTATTAATCTGCTAAAGCAGATCAGTTCCAGGGCATATTGCACAGAAAAATGCAAGGACAGATCCTGATTCCCATTATGAGGGATCTGTGCTGCTTGTAAATGTCAGTGTAACCAGTCAGTGAAGGATTCCTCCATTAATTAGTCTACAACCATTGTAGCAGCTCCTACACCATTACCCTTCCAGTCCCCAGCATAGGAAGTTTTCCAGGGGCATCTCTATGTCCTGGCAATCTCCAGAAATCAGAACTGTACCTTGGGATCACAGGCATTAGGCACAAGTCAGACTAGACAGGTCCCATCCCTATCTGGCCTCAGGTCCCATCCCTATCTGGGGTGAAGGTTATAAACCTCTTCCACAAAACCACTTTTGCCCACCTCCCTGCCAATCAGTGCAGGAGCCACAATCTAGTCTAGTGGATGAAGGGAAAGCAGTGGATGTATTGTTTCTTGACTTTAGCAAAGCTTTTGACACGGTCTCCCACAGTCAGCAAGTTAAGGAAGTATGGGCTGGATGAATGCACTATAAGGTGGGTAGAAAGCTGGCTAGATTGTCGGGCTCAACAGGTAGTGATCAATGGCTCCATGTCTAGTTGGCAGCCGGTGTCAAGTGGAGTGCCCCAAGGGTCGGTCCTGGGGCTGGTTTTGTTCAATATCTTCATAAATGATCTGGAGGATGGTGTGGATTGCACTCTCAGCAAATTTGCGGATGACACTAAACTGGGAGGAGTGGTAGATAAGCTGGAGGGTAGGGATAGGATACAGAGGGACCTAGACAAATTGGAGGATTGGGCCAGAAGAAATCTGATGAGGTTCAACAAGGACAAGTGCAGAGTCCTGCACTTAGGATGGAAGAATCCAATGCACCGCTACAGACTAGGGACCGAATGGCTAGGCAGCAGTTCTGCGGAAAAGGACCTAGGGGTGACAGTGGACGAGAAGCTGGATATGAGTCAGCAGTGTGCCCTTGTTGCCAAGAAGGCCAATGGCATTTTGGGATGTATAAGTAGGGGCATAGCAAGCAGATCGAGGGACGTGATCGTTCCCCTCTATTCGACATTGGTGAGGCCTCATCTGGAGTACTGTGTCAAGTTTTGGGCCCCACACTACAAGAAGGATGTGGATAAATTGGAGAGAGTCCAGCGAAGGGCAACAAAAATGATTAGGGGTCTGGAACACATGACTTATGAGGAGAGGCTGAGGGAGCTGGGATTGTTTAGCCTGCAGAAGAGAAGAATGAGGGGGGATTTGATAGCTGCTTTCAACTACCTGAAAGGGGGTTCCAAAGAAGATGGCTCTAGACTGTTCTCAATGGTAGCAGATGACAGAACGAGGAGTAATGGTCTCGAGTTGCAGTGGGGGAGGTTTAGATTGGATATTAGGAAAAACTTTTTCACTAAGAGGGTGGTGAAACACTGGAATGCGTTACCTAGGGAGGTGGTAGAATCTCCTTCCTTAGAGGTTTTTAAGGTCAGGCTTGACAAAGCCCTGGCTGGGATGATTTAACTGGGAATTGGTCCTGCTTCGAGCAGGGGGTTGGACTAGATGACCTTCAGGGGTCCCTTCCAACCCTGATATTCTATGATTCTATGATCTGGAAGCATTTTCCAGCTGATTTGCATTAATTGCATTACCTTTTTTTAATTCTTTATTGCATTTTGCATCAACCATTCCATTCTCTAGCCCGGGATCAATCTCAGGCTGATAGACATATAATTACCCAGATCACCCCATTCACACTTTTTAAAATTTGGCACATTAACTCTCCCCCAGTCTTTTAAAACAACCCCAGCAATCCAAGAATTATTGAAAAAAATCAACATTAACAGTCCAGTGAGCTTCTCAGTCAGCTCTCTTAAAACTCTTGGAGGCAAGTTATCAGGTCCTGCTCGTTTAAAAATGTCTAACTTTAGTAAATGCTGTTTAACATTCACAAGAGATACTAGTGGAATGGAAAGAGATATCGCCATCATATGATGACACTATGTCACGTTTTTTCCCCAAATACGGAACAGAAATGTTTCACAGAATCATAGGACTGGAAGGGACCTTGAGAGGTCATCTAGTCCAGTCCCCTGCATTCATGGCAAGACTAAGTATTATCTAGACCATCCCTGACAGCTGTTTGTCTAACCTGCTCTTAAAAATCTCTAATGATGGAGATTCCACAACCTCCCTAGGCAATTTACTCCAGTGCTTAACCACCCTAACAGTTAGGAAGTTTTTCCTAAAGTCCTACCTAAACCTCCTTTGCTGTAATTTAAGCCCATTGCTTTTTGTCTTATCCTCGGAGGTTAAGAACAAAATTTTCTCCTTTCTTGTAACAATCTTTTATGTACTTGAAAACTGTTATGTCCCATCCCGCCCCTCAGTCTTCTCTTCTCCATACTAAACAAACCCGATTTTTTTCCAATCTTCCCTCACAGGTCATGTTTTCTAGACTTTTAATCATTTTTGTTGCTCTTCTCTGGACTTTCTCCAATGTGTCCACAGCTTTCCTGAAATGTGGACCCAGAACTGGACATAATATGCCAGTTGAGGCCTAGGCAGCGCAAAGTAGAGCAGGAGAATTATTTCTCATGTCTTGCTTATGTAACCCACACACCTCTGGACTTACAGCACACCTGCTTATACAGGGGTTCTCAAACTGGGGATCGGGACCCTTCAGGGGGTTGCAAGGTTCTTACATGGGGGGGGTCACGAGCTGTCAACCTCCATCCCAAATCCCACTTTGCCTCCAGCATTTATAATGGTGTTAAATATATAAAAAAGGGTTTTTAATTTATAAGGGGGGCGGGGAGGAATCGCACTCAGAGGCTTGCTATGTGAAAGGGGTCACCAGTAAAAAAGTTTGAAAGCCACTGTGCTAATACATTCCAGAATGATGTTTGCTTTTTTTTGAAACAGTGTTACACCGTTGACTCATATTTAGCTTGTGATCCACTATGACCCCCAGATACCTTTCTGCAGTACTCCTTCCTATGCAGTCATTTCCCATTTTGTATGTCTGCAACTGATTGTTCCTTCCTAAATGGAGTACTTTGCATTTGTCCTTATTGAATTTCATCCTATTTACTTCAGACTATTTATCCAGATCATTTTGAATTATAATAATTTCCTCCAAAGCACTTGCAACCCCTCCCAGCTAGATATCATCTGCAAACTTTATAAGCATATTCTCTATGCCATTATCTATATCATTGATGAAGATATTGAACAGAACTGGAACCAGAACTGATCCCTGAGGGACCCCACTCATTATGCCCTTCCAGCATGACTGTGAACCACTGATAACTACTCTCTGGGAATGGTTTTCCAACCAGTTATGCACTCACCTTTTAGTAGCTCCATCTAGGTTGCATTTCCCTAGTTCATCTATGAGAAGGTCATGTGAGACAGTATCAAAATTTACTAAAGTCAATATATACCACGTCTACCACTTCCCCCCTATCCACAAGGCTTGTTATCCCATCAAAGAAAGCTATCAGGTTGGTTTGACATGATTTGTTCTTGACAAATCTATGCTGGATGTTATTTATCACCTTATCTTCTAGATGTTCACAAATTGATTATTTGCTCCATTATGTTTCCAGGTACAGAAGTTAAGGTGACTGGTCTGTAATTCCCTGGGTTGTCCTTATTTCCCTTTTTATAGATTGGCACTATATTTGCCCTTTTCCAGTCTTCCGAAATCTCTTCCGTCTTCCATGACTTTTCAAAGATAATTGCTTACGGCTCAGATATCTCCTCAGTCAGCTCCTTGAGTATTCTAGGATGCATTTCATCAGGCCCTGGTGACTTGAAGACACCTAACTTGACTAAGTAATTTGAATTTATTGAATACTTCTGCCTTTTCTGCAATATTACTGATAATACCACCTATTCCATCTAGTAATGGACCAATATCACTGTCAGGATTCTTTTTGTTCCTAATATATTTTTCAAAACTCCTTTTTACTATCCTTAACTCTGCTAGCCATAGATTTATCCTTGTGTTCCTTATCAATTTTCTATAATTCCTAACTTGTGATTTATATTCATTACGATTAATTTCTCCGTTCTTCCTTTTGGGATTAAATATTATTTTTATAACTGCCTTCTCTTTCCCTCTAAACCATTTTTTTTTAAACCAGCACTGTCTGGTTGTGCCTTTTTGGGCATCTAGTAAGGTATTTTTAAATGATTTCCAGTTATTCACATTTTTCTGATTAAATTCTTTCTTCTAACTGATAATTAAGAACATAAGGATGGCCATACTGGGTCAGACCAATGGATCCGTCTAGCCCAGTATCCTGTCTTCCAACAGCAGCCAATGCCAGGTACTTCGGAGGGAATGAACAGAACTGGGCAATTATCAAGTGATCCATCCCATCATTCATTAAGATTATGCTAATCACCAGGAGGCACTAGCACTGAGAGGTTGGCTAGTTTTGTTTATCTGAACATATAGGAGTTAACTCCTGAAGACGTTGCCAGCCATGACGCAGTTCTGTGCTCAGCATAGCACCACCAAAGTACATCATCCATGCCTTAAGCTCTCTAAGAATCATTAGGTGTCTCTGCTGGCTACAGTTATGCTTCCCTTCCACACAAGCAAACAATGTGACATTGAGCTAAAACATGACAGCAGCCACATTAAAGTTGCAACTGGTACTGGAGTACAAAAATTGATGTGACCAAGTCAGTTTCTGATGAAATTTCCTTGTTGATGCTCTGTAAGATTCAGGAGAAACAGAAGTATTCCAAATTGATGAGAAGAGTGTTAAGTACAGCAAAAGTATCACTCATCAATTACTAAAACAGAGATGACAACAGAGACCATAAGAATAAGTCTGAAAATTGGTCCAACATTAATTTTAATGCTCAGCACAGAACAGTGTCTATGCAATTTATTAAAGGGGTTGTAAGCTGAGCTGAAGGCTTTAAAACTCTAGTTTTTCAATGCTCACTTGATCAAGGTGCTATGAACTGGAACAATATAATAGCAATGTAAAACAATGTAATCTAAAGGAGGAAAAATGGTTATATGAACGTGAACAGCTATTTTAAAACAAATACTTAAAATGCAAAGTATCTTCAACTGAAATTACATGTTGTTGAACATTTCTGATCTGACAAACACTACTGAGCAATCAAACTGCTGTTTCATTTGCACTTTAATTGTATCTTTCACATAACAAAACTAACTCTTTCCATAAGCCCACTTCGGGAACAGACGTTCCTTTGCTTGTGAGGTATAAATAAGTGACTGCATTGACTATATTACTTCCTACAGATCCCACACTTCATAGGAAAGACTAAAAGATTTTAAAAATTCAATAGGATTTCTTTCACAACAGAAGGTTCACCTGAAAAGTGATCTTGGGATAGGACAGCTACTCGGACAACACAATTTAACACAGACAATAAGAACATGGGAAGGTTCCCCCGTCACCAAATTTAATTTTTAATGAAGTGACTATGATTGGTACCATGATCCTTCTTACATAGATCTATTTTAAGCCAAGGGGTACTGAAAAGGCCAGGGGATTGATGGGTTACTGAGTCTTTCACCTCTAGCACAAATTAGTAGTGACTAAAAATTATCACCATTTGATGACTCTTTGGCAGCCTCTGACAAGCGAGAGGAAGGGCGAGCTTGTGGCTAAGAAACTGGTCTGGAACTCCCAAGAACTGAGTTCAGTCCCTGGCTGTGCCACAGATCTCCTGTGGGACTTCAGACAATCACCGAAACTCTGTATGCGCCTTAAAATACTTAACTTCCTCACAGTGGCATTTTAGGGGAAAAGAGCTGAATGGATCATGAAAAGTCTTTTCACAACCCAGATGTGGTTTTTCACTATCAGGCTATAAGCAGAGTGTGGGGAGATGTGTGCAATGCCACTGACTAGTGTTTTAGTTCTGTGGATAAACAGTCTGTAAAATTGTCAATCCTTTCACCAGCACTCCTTTCCACACACAGTACAAGTTAAAAACAAACAAATGTTTGCAACCAAAATAGCTCCCTTACTTCAATGTGCATAAGACAGATATTTAGAATATATCATTGCTACATATTCCTCAGAATAAAAAATTTCACCAGAAACTCTATTATTTAAGTCTCAATTAAATGCTAAGTTTGGAAGTCTCATTACTGAAAGATTACATTTCTCTTAAGTAACATTTACAAGGCAATATTTGACTTCAATTCTTTATGTGAAAATGTAAAAACAGTCACACTTCATTTTTCAGGGTAGACTCCGACAACTGAATAGAGTTAACGATATAAGCACTCATGCTACTGAGCCCTCTGAGCGACATAAGTTACACCTACAGAAGTGCTAGTGTGGACAGGGCTATGTTGGCAGGCGATGCTCTCCTGCTGACATAGCTACAGCAGCTCATTGAAGGTGGTTGAAATATGTCAATGGGAGAACTCTCTTCCATAGGCATAGAGTGGCTACACAAGTATTCCTACAGCCACACAGCCACAATTTGTGGGGGGGGGTGGAGGGTGAGAAAACCTGGATTTGTGCTGGAAATGGCCCACCTGATGATCACTTTAGATAAGCTATTACCAGCAGGACGGTGGGGTGGGAGGTGGTATTTTTTCATATTCTCTGTGTATAAATAAAGTCTGCTGCAGTTTCCACGGCATGCATCCGATGAAGTGAGCTGTAGCTCACGAAAGCTCATGCTCAAATAAATTGGTTAGTTTCTAAGGTGCCACAAGTACTCCTTTTCTTTTTGCGAATACAGACTAACACGGCTGTTACTCTGAAACCTGTCTTTTTACCATGTAAGAGTCTCATAAAAAGGTAAAGAGCCAATGGGGAGGCTCCAATTGACTTCAGTGGACAGTCAAACCAAGCCCTTTGTGAGAAAACTGTGAAATGTATTCATATCAATCATATAGTAACTTATATAAACTGCTGATGACTATGATATACAGCAGTACTTTACACCAAACAGGCTCAAAAGAGCCTCTCAGGGGGTTCTATTCACCTTATATGCAGCATCCTAGTGAAGTAAATGTTGCCCCCATTTTCAAAGATGAAACACACATTGGTCACGTAAGAAAGTCAGCTCTTTGGGACAAAGAATGTTTTTCTATTAACCTTGCGATATGCCTGGCACAGTTCTGGGTACACCACCTAATAGTGGTAGAGATACATACAAACAGTCCTGACTCCTCCTGTTCTCAACAGCTGGACAGTACTCCCCACTCAAGATTAGTCTACCAAATGGCACTAGAAAACAAAAATCATTTAAAATAGGTTTTAAAATGTTATAAATATCGCTCTGTACTTGCCCCCCTCACCCCACACACACAAACACACATTGCAAGCCCAAAGCCCAACAAGTGAGAGCACTTCTCACCTTAGAGGAAGCATGAGCACTTGCTGCTAACGCTGCTGAAACTGGTCTATTGATTTTTTTCACCCTTCCTGTGGCATTAAGCCTGGATGAATAACTGTTTTTGGCCTATTGACAGTGTTAGCAATTCAAAATACATTACCAAGCAACTGAGTGAAAAATACTATCAATTCTAGGAGACATTTATAACCATACGATGCAGGGTTAGAGCCAGAGGTATTTAGAAAGCAGCTTCAAGCACACAGTGAAATATAAATGCAATTAAACAGGTAGGACATTTACTACTATGTCTTATTATGTCATGATAATTAACCAACTAGTAAAATCATCTAATATATTTGCCTTCTGATACCAAAAACATTTTGGGGTCCCATTGTCCCATTTTTGGTAGGCAGGTAACAGTGCTTTTACTGTGGGATGGACTCTAGGTGTGAAACTAACACATCAATCTCAGTTATGCTTTGCATGTTTACAGAGCTTTTCACCCATATATCTCAAAGCACTTCACAAAAGTGGATAAACATAATTATCCCCATTTTAAAGCGAGAAACTGAGGCATTAAGAAATATAGCAAGACCAACCTGGGTTCAATATTTATAGCACTTTTATCTTTACTCCTAGACTCTCAGATTGCATTAATTACAAAGAAACTACACTCCATGCCTGGTTGTCCATGTTTTGGGGACTTTTTGGTTTGCACTTAGCTCCAGCTAGTCCCAAGTGCAGTTCCCTGCCTCTGGAATGTATTACGTGGTTGAGACGCTCATGACTGTGCACTGCAGCTTCCTGCATCAAATGAAGTTCCAGGTACTGGTCATTATACATAAAACCATAAAGTAGCCTAAGCACAACTCTCGACCTTTGACTTGCCTTCTGACCTATGCTTGTCCGGAATGCTGGAACTCACCATTCTAGAGATAAAGTTCACAGTAGCCAGGTACAGGCCTCCCTCAGTAGCAGGTCTAGGCATGTGGAAATCACCCCTGCGGCAGACATGCTTAACACAAGCAGCTAATTCTAAATGTGGCTCTGCAAGATTTATTTCTTTGCAGTCTTTCAGCTGGCTGACCTATGAAATGGTGGGCCTATAGATGATCCTTCCGTCCTGTTTCTAAAGCCTCGAGCTGCAGAGGATTGTGGTGGTTTTGCTCTTCCTTTAAAGTATGTTATTAATATGAGTTAAAGCCATGTAAAAAAGTTTCCATATACCACACTATAGGTGTCTTATATTGCAAATACATAGAAAAGTTACCTTTCCTCCTTTTTATTTATGACAGATCACCTCTAAAATTGTGAAGAGTGTTTTTTATCATGCTTCTATTGCATGTATCTTTAAAATGCAGTAATGCATTTTAATTTCTGTTGTATAGCAGCCTGAGTGCCTTGGTGAGAAGACAGATAAAAATTATGACAACATTTTAAAAAGTCAGCAGCAGTTTTAAATTTTGTACTTAATATCTGTACATGCAAACAGTTCAGCAACATCTTCAAGCATTTTCCAGATAGGTTATTTGGAACCAAAGTTTAAACTTTGGTTTTGGGTCTGGACTTAAATAACTTTTAATACTTGAAATACAAGCAGTATGCAAATGTATATCCCCACAACCAAAAAAAAAAACCCTAAAGGCATGTACATTGAGTTAGAAATTGTCCTATGCATCATCTCACTGATATCAAATAACCCACAAGCATAAAAGAATAATTGCTGCAGTGTTAAGAGCTTTCAAAACTCATTTATTAATTAAGCAACAATGATTAATAAATGTGAGTAGTGTTTTAAACTCTGATATTTCTTAACCAGGAGTTTTAGTACTACAGTAGTGAATTAATTCAGAACCTATAGATAAGGCAGCAGATGTTACTTATATCCGAATTCATGCTTTACTCATAGGTAGCATTAGAATACTTAAAAGGTTCAACTATGAAAGGCTAATGTCACTTCCATCAATATTTCATGCAGCATTACAACTAAGCGAAGTGCTTTCCAATCCCTTAAGGATAGGGGGCAAGGGGAAAGGAGAGAAATCATAATGAGCTCAAGACAACCAAAGAGGAGGATGGAGAACAGCTTATCTACCTTCTATAGCAGATGGGTGTGAGTTAACAGATTCATTCTCATCACAGGTTTCAGAGTAGCAGCCACGTTCGTCTGTATTCGCAAAAAGAAAAGGAGTACTTGTGGCACCTTAGAGACTAACCAATTTATATGAGCGTAAGCTTTCGTGAGCTACAGCTCACTTCATCGGATGCTGTTTAAAACCTCAAAGAAGTTTAAAAAGTCTCAGGTGAGCTGCAATACATTCCTTTCACTTTCCAGATAAATATTAACTCTGTTTCCATTTAACTCTGTGAAATCCTGAAGTAAGATAATATGGGGAGATTGTGGGGGAGGAGGCGGGAGGGGAAGAGAGCAGTGAATACAAATGCTTAGATCTGACTTCAAAACATTTCTCTTCCACACATCATCAAGTCAGCTTTGAAATGTGTTCACCAATCTATGACCACATATCATCAGTGACTCTAAACTGGAAGCTGAGCATCACTGATGTGACATGAATAAAGATAAGGGAAGTGCATACAATACTACTACTTTAATGATAATTTAATGTGCAATACAAGTACCATTTATAATGGCTGTTTTAAATACTGCCTTAGAATAAGATATGCTGACAGAAGGCTTTTTTAAAAAATTAAAAAAAAAAAAGCATGCAGGTTTGCTGATAGCTTCTGCCTAAGCTTTCTTAGAACTACAATACCCACCTGCAGAAGTAAAGAAACAGATTGATAGAGCCAGAAGAGTTCCCAGAAGTTACCTACTACAGGACAGGCCTAACAAAGAAAATAACAGAACGCCACTAGCCGTCACCTTCAGCCCCCAACTAAAACCCCTCCAACGCATTATTAAGGATCTACAACCTATCCTAAAGGATGACCCAACACTCTCACAAATCTTGGGAGACAGGCCAGTCCTTGCCTACAGACAGCCCCGCAACCTGAAGCAAATACTCACCAACAACCACATACCACACAACAGAACCACTAACCCAGGAACTTATCCTTGCAACAAAGCCCGTTGCCAACTGTGCCCACATATCTATTCAGGGGACACCATCACAGGGCCTAATAACATCAGCCACACTATCAGAGGCTCGTTCACCTGCACATCCACCAATGTGATATATGCCATCATGTGCCAGCAATGCCCCTCTGCCATGTACATTGGTCAAACTGGACAGTCTCTACGTAAAAGAATAAATGGACACAAATCAGATGTCAAGAATTATAACATTCATAAACCAGTCGGAGAACACTTCAATCTCTCTGGTCACGCGATCACAGACATGAAGGTCGCTATCTTAAAACAAAAAAACTTCAAATCCAGACTCCAGCGAGAAACTGCTGAATTGGAATTCATTTGCAAATTGGATACTATTAATTTAGGCTTAAATAGAGACTTGGAGTGGCTAAGTCATTATGCAAGGTAGCCTGTTTCCTCTTGTTTTTTCCTACCCCCCCCCCCCCCCCAGATGTTCTGGTTTAACTTGGATTTTAACTTGAAGAGTGGTCAGTTTGGATGAGCTATTACCAGCAGGAGAGTGAGTTTGTGTGTGTATGGGGGTGGGGGGGATGTGAGAACCTGGATTTATGCAGGAAATAGCCCAGCTTAATTGTCATGCACATTGTGTAAAGAGTTATCACTTTGGATGGGCTATCACCAGCAGGAGAGTGAATTTGTGTGGGGGGGTGGAGGGTGAGAAAACCTGGATTTGTGCTGGAAATCACTTTAGATAAGCTATTACCAGCAGGACAGTGGGGTGGGAATAGGTATTGTTTCATATTCTCTGTGTATATATAAAGCCTGCTGCAGTTTCCACGATATGCATCTGAAGAAGTGAGCTGTAGCTCACGAAAGCTTATGCTCTAATAAATTGGTTAGTCTCTAAGGTGCCACAAGTCCTCCTTTTCTTTCTGCCTAAGTAGTGCTTGTTCAGCCTCCAACCATCCTCCTCCCAGCTTTTGTTTATTGTCAGGGAAAAAAATAGACTGGTAAGACATATAGTACTTATCCTATGGATTTTATATATAAAAACAATTTGCAGCTATTCAGTTTGGCACCAGCCTACAACACCCCTTTGGTAATAAGAAAAATAAATATATCTATTGTGTCATCATTATAAGCATCATGTGGTGAACATGTAACACACACACCTGTACCTAGTAAAAGAAATTCCTGTTCCCAGAGAGATAACTTCATAGAATCATAGACTTTAAGGTCAGAAGGGACCATTATGATCGTCTAGTCTGACCTTCTGCACAATGCAAGCCACAGAATCTCACCCACCCACTCCTGTAACAAACCCTTAACCTATGTCTGACTATTGAAGTCCTCAAATCGTGGTTTAAAAATTTCAAGGTGCAGAGAATCCTCCTGCAAGTGACCCATGCCCCGCACTGCAGGGGAAGGCGAAAAACCCTTAGGGCCTCTGCCAATCTGCCCTGAAGGAAAATTCCTTCCCGACCCCAAATATGGCAATCAGCTAAACCCTGAGCATGTGAGCAAGACTCACCAGCCAGACACCCAAGAAAAAATTTTCTGTAGTAACTCAGATCCCACCCCATCTAACATCCCATCACAGGCCATTGGGCATATCTAACGCTAATCGTCGAAGATCAATTAATTGCCAAAATTAGGCTATCCCATCATACCATCCCCTCCATAAACTTATCAAGCTTAGTCTTGAAACCAAATAGGTATTTTGCCCCTACTGCTCCCCTTGGAAGGCTGTTCCAGAACTTCACTCCTCTGATGGTTAGAAACCTTCGTCTAATTTCAAGTCTAAACTTCCTGATGGCCAGTTTATATCCATTTGTTCTTGTGTCCACATTGGTACTGAGCTTAAATAATTCCTCTCCCTCTGTGGTATTTATCCCTCTAATATATTTATAGAGGGCAATCATATCCCCCCTCAGCCTTCTTTTGGTTAGGCTAAACAAGCCAAGCTCCTTGAGTCTCCTTTCATAAAACAGGTTTTCCATTCCTCGGATCATCCTAGTAGCCCTTCTCATCTTTCTTAAACATGGGAGACCAGAACTGCACACAATGTTCCAGATGAAGTCTCACCAATGCCTTGTATAACGGTACTAACATCTCCTTATCTCTACTGGAAATACCTCACCTGATGCATCCCAAGACCGCATTAGCTTTTTTCACGGTCATATCACATTGGCGGCACAGTCATCCTGTGATCAACCAATACTCCGAGGTCCTTTTCCTCCTCTGTTACTTCCAAGTGATGCATCCCCACTTTATAACAAAAATTCTTGTTATTAATCCCTAAATGCATGACCTTGCACTTTTCACTATTAATTTTCATCCTACTGCTATTACTCCAGTTTACAAGGTCATCCAGATCTTCCTGTAGGATATCCCGGTCCTTCTCTGTATTGGCAAGACCTCTCAGCTTTGTATCATCTGCAAACTTTATTAGTATATTCCCACTTTTTGTGCCAAGGTCAGTAATAAAAAGATTAGTCCCAAAACTGATCCCCGAGGAACTCCACTAGTAACCTCCTTCCAGCCTGACAGTTCACCTTTCAGTGTGACCCGCTGTAGTCTCCCCTTTAACCAGTTCCTTATCCACCTTTCAATTTTCATACTGATCCCCATCTTTTCCAATTTAGCTAATATTTTCCCATGTGGAACTATATCAAATGCCTTACTGAAATTGATTAGGTGATTATAAAATTTAAAGATAGAAAATACCTATTAGAATGATCCTCCAACCAATCTCAGTGACAATGCAAAAGTATTCCCTACAGTAAACAGCGTTTTATCCAGTCTAGTTTTTCATTAGTCCAAAACAATTAAACCACAGCAGACAATTCCTAGCGTAAGAGTCCTCACTCTCTGAAAGGATTACCTGTATTCATCCTAAGTCTTCGCCCTCAGTTTATCCCATTTCTTGCAGTTATATTTTATTTCTTCATCTCTGCCACTCGATGCAGAGAGTGGCAGAATGAGGACAGACAGATGCATGGAATTAAGTAGCTGGCTGCAACTTTAATTAAACTTTAATACTCTCCTATGCCAGGTATTAACTGGTTCCAGTGCGGGAGTTACAGGGCTTCTTACCATATAACCCATAACGCGGGATAGCCTCTTGTCATAAATATAAAGGGAAGGGTAACCACGTTTGTGTCCACAGTGCTATAAAATCCCTCCTGGCCACAGGCAGAACCCTTTCACCTGTAAAGGGTTAAGAAGCTAAGATAATCTCGCTGGCACCTGACCAAAATGACCAATGAGAGGACAAGATACTTTCAAAGCTGGAGCAGGGGGACGGGAGCAAAAAGTCTGTCTGTCTGTGTGATGCTTTTGCCGGGAACAGATCAGGAATGCAGTTCAGAACTCCTGTTAAAAGTTAGTAAGTAATCTAGCTAGAAATGCATTAGATTTCCTTTTGTTTAATGGCTTTAATGGCTGGTAAAATAGCTATGCTGAATTGAATGTATATTCCTGTTTTTGTATCTTTTTGTAACTTAAGGTTTTGCCTTGAGGGATTCTCTATGTTTTGAATCTGATTACCCTGTAAGGTATTTACCATCCTGATTTTTACAGAGGTGATTCTTTTACTTTTTCTTTAATTAAAAGTCTTCTTTTAAGAACCTGATTGCTTTTTCATTGTTCTTAAGATCCAAGGGTTTGGGTCTGTGTCCACCTGTACAAATTGGTGAGGATTTTTATCAAGCCTTCCCCAGGAAAGGGGGTATAGGGCTTGGGGGGATATTTGGCAGGGGGCAAGACGTCTCCCAGTAGGCACTTTCGCTGTTTTTTGTTTAACACGCTTGGTGGTGGCAGCATAGGATTAAAGGACAAGGCAAAGTTTGTACCTTGAGGAAGTTTTAACCTAAGCTGGTAAGAATAAGCTTAGGGGATCTTTCATGCAGGTCCCCACATCTGTACCCTAGAGTTCAGAGTGGGGAAGGAACCTTGACAATTCTTGTCAGCCTACCCCGCAGGACTCAGCTCTCTGAGTCCTAGCCCGCTACCCCTATTGTCAAGAGGGAGACAGAGGGTCAGCAGGGTGGGGACCTCAACACACAAGGACCACAAGTTCTGACCCTATCACATGAGCCCAAGGCCCAACACCAAAATCCCTGGTCTCTTACCTCTGGGAACCATTCATTTTATTCTCTTAACCACACTGGAAACCAGCTACAAGTTGTGACAAATAACAACTCCACCCCAGTAGCTCAGTTAGGTACTAAGCAGATTCCTACTTAACCAACCGTGGCTTGAAGGTTCTGCGAGGAAGGCAAATTCCTCCCTGGTCCTCTGCCAATTGGCCCATGGGAGAAAAAATTCCTTCCTGATCCCCTAAACAGGCAATTGGCTAGACCTGCGGGTGGATTGGATGGGTTGCTGGATTGGAGCCCAAGGAGGCTGGGGAATGCTGGCCAATCAGCACTCCTCTGCCTCAGCTGGTCAATGGGTGCCAGAGACTTCAAGGGGAGAGAAGCTACCTATTGGCCCTGAGAGAGTGCCTCCCTCCCTTGCTACTGAGTCTGTCCCCTTTTCACCACTGGCCTCATTAAGTTTCCCCACCACTGATGCAGTTGGGTGGCATTTTTCTCAGGCCTCCCAACAGAGACTAAAAAAGAAAATATTTTTTCCAATACTTCCCCCTACAGTATTTTCAATCCTTCGTTTTAAAAATGTTTCTATAGGGAATGGTATTAAACATGTACATATGCTACACTATCCATATAACTTTTGGTTTGATCTGATTGAATAGGACAGTGATTAGAGGCAGCTTAGTGAGAGCAGCTGAGTCACCCATTCTAGGTGGAGCCCAGGCTTGCAGTGGCTCGTAAAATGAAGGTAGCTGGGAGACTAAGGGAGTCAGCCAGAGAGAGTGTATTCTCAAGGGCAATTCTGTCTTATTACTATTGATCAAACTTTGGGGGGGGCAAAAGAGGAGCACTTTCTGTGCTGGAACGTGGCACTGAGTTTGGTAGGACTCTGGGCTGGTTGCTGTGTTTTGAAATATAGGCTAGGTTGCTGACTGAAAACCTATGCAGTTAGCTACACCATTATTAATATTTTAATACAAAAATAAGAACCCTAAATACATGATTAAAGTACGTACTCAATCACAGTTATTTTTATTAAGAAAACAGTGTATAAATGAGTCTATAAATGTTGGAAACACACTTTGCTTATTTAATCTTAATTCTATATTTTTTTGGTGAAGAAATTGATCTGTTTGTGTTTTTGGTGAAGAAATTGATCTGTCAACTGTGTGCCGTTGAGAATTTGCATTGAGATCAGGATGGTGTGGCTGAGTGGTCTATGCATTATTAGTGAAATCCTGGCCTGGAACAGCTCGGTGCCATTGTCCTTAGACAAGTTTCAGGCTGTGCAGTGCACCCCAGGTTGTTCACTTGGTTACCACCCTCCAGCCCAAATGTGGATGCAGTTCTGTGGTACTAGTATAACTGTTAAGCTCTTTGGGATTCTTTATGTTAAAAAGCAATAAGTACTTGCAAAATATTTATTATGGCTTAATCTAATACAAACATTAGTAGATCAAATAGAAGCATCCAGTATAGAATCAGTCTTTTGTATGGCGAATCTGGCTCAAGAGATGACGTGAATAAGTGTGAAGAAAGACCACCCCAAGTCACATGCCCAGCTCATCTCAAACATTCCTGTGACAAAAAAAAAAAAAAATCACCGAATGAATTAAAAGAGATGAAGTCTGACTGGCTTTAAGAACTGTTTAGATGGTTGGCAAATTCACTGCCCTTCTGGTGAAGCCACTAGAAGATTAATCTCTCCAATATAATGCTGTTTCCCCTTCACTGTCCCCCTTCTCATGCTGTTATTTACATCCTATCCACCTTTCTAGTCCTTGTTACCAAAACACAGACTTGGCAGTGCATGCTCACCTTTAGAAAAAAACAAAATGAATGTATCAGAAACAGAGGCTAGGAACTGAGGGGCCATTTCAGTTCCCTCTGAAGTCATTGACCCTTTCATTGTCCTTACTGGATCAAGCCTTGTAAGAGGAAAGATGAGTTTGAAGAATTAGAGTGGAGTTCAGCCTAAGTTAGTGGTCTTGGAACAGCTGAAAATACCCAGCCACATGCAACATTGACACATTCCATCTCCAGACAATCAAAGCTTCTTCTCTATTCCAAAACAATTAAGTCAGAATAAAGGTGTCAAAACTGAAGTTCTACTCGGAGTCATCCCAAAAACAACTCAGAAGGAGAAACAGCATTTGGCGATTTCTTTAGCACCTTACATAACAAATACAGGACTCTCAACTGCATTGTGAATCCAGAAGCTTACCACAAGAATCAGTTATCTACATGTTGAATGCCAATGATGTGTTCTTAGTAACCATGTGACATCAGATTTATTTATTATTGTTTATATTACAGAAGGACCCATGGGACCCCGTCACGATCAGGACCCCATTCTGGCAGGCTCTGTACAAATATGGTCATTGGCCCAAAAAGTTCACAATCTACAGTTTAAGACTACAGAGCTAAGTGAGGATGGGGATAGAGAAAATATGCAACACTATTCCACCAGCAAATTAATAAATATCAAAGATGATGATGTAATTAGGATCATTGTCCTAAAAACTTATAACAAAGGGAAGAGTTGAATTTCTAAAGTGCAGAACCAGAATGTGATTGCCATTATATAAAACTTGTAATTAAGTAAAATGGAGAATGTGATTACTATTATTAATCCTTTGTATTTTGGTAGCATTTACAGGCCCCAGTGAGAATCTGGACCCCATTGTCCTAGATGCTGTATGGACTTATAAGAGGATACTGTTCCTGCTCCAAATTGTTTAAAATCCATCTGGCAATCTGATCTGCATGGGTAGGCTCCAGACCAGCTCAAAACCCTATTGTCGCTTACAATCAGACTGCAAAGACACCCCCCTCCGGCCCGCCCACCCACACACAAAGAGGATATCTTCCCCCCCCACACACACACACCCCTCCCAAACAGGCAGAGCAATCAGCCTGATGGTAGATTCAATACATTAATTCCAATTATTTCCTACCTCTGGCTATTTCAATATTCCCCTATTTTTTCTACACTCATGGAGATTTCCTATTTTTAAAATAGATTTTAGGAATATAGGAATTGCTATACTGAATCAGACCCATGGGCCATCTAGTCCAATATCTTGTCTCCAACAGTGGCCCCCCACCAGATGCTTCAGCAGGTAGATAGTGAAAAATTAATTAGGTGTTATTCCTAAATTCTAATTAACTAACACCAAGAATAAAATTTAAATATTTGATGGAAGCAAGTCATAAGGCAACAAAATGTATAAAACCATAAATTATCCTCATAGATGAAAATTACACTTATCTATAACTTTAGTAGTTCAGCACTTGTAAATTTACAAATATAAAAGCTATTCAGTAAAAGTGTGTTGGTGTCTTATTCTGAAAATGAGGTGACAGGAAATACAGACTGAAGCTCATATTAAAGTAATTTTTGAACTAATATGAGAGTTGACCTCAACCCATGACAAACGACCTCCACCCCGCTGAAGACAGTTAATCCTACCATTATTTTAGCCAATATGCCATCATCACTTGACTCCATGGTTACCACTGCTTTGTCTGTTTCGATTTCACATAATGCATCTCCTGCATTTACAGTTTCACCTGCAAAACAAGACATGATTTAAAATATTGTAGAATAACTTTGAAGCATGCATCTGGCTACCAGTTTTCCAGTATTGTAAGGATGATTAAAAATGCAGTAAATAATATTGTACTTTGAGACTTCTGGATAAAAATCATTGCTCTTTTGTAAGGTGTTAACATCATTAATTACCCATGTTTGCGGTAAGTATTCAGACAGACAGAACAATGAAGTGACTTGCCTTAGGTCACAACCAGTCAGGAGCATAGTCAAGAAGGCAACCCTGAAATCCTTATCTCCAGCCTTTGGCAATAACTGCTAGCCATTGATGAAAATGGTGATGTAAGTATTTCTTAATAGAATACTGATAACAAGCAGCACTGTCTTAAAACTATACATAAGACATTGTTGTGTGTCTGTGTGTGTTTATATACACAAGCGAGAGATAGAGAGAGAGAGGCGCAAGTGTTATTTTGAATTTATAGCAAAGAGTTAAACATGAAACCATCCTCTGCAATGGACTCCAATCATCATTACAGATATACAAATAAAACTTCAAGAAATGAAAAATATTCAAACGGCAAGTCTATCAGTTTGTTTCCTCTTAGTCTTTTATAAAATCCTGAACAAACAAGAAATACACATCTTTTGTGAAATGAAAATGTGTGTGGTGTTAGAAGTGGATCATAGAATCATAGAATAACAGAGTTGGAAGGGACCTCCGGAGGGATCTCTAGTCCAACCCCCTGCACAGAGCAGGACCAATCCCAACTAAATCATCCCAGCCAGGGCTTTGTCAAGCCTGACATTAAAAACTTCTAAGGAAGGGGATTCCACCACCTCCCTAGGTAACACATTCCAGTGTTTCACCACCCTCCTAGTGAAAAAGTTTTTCCTAATATTCAACCTAAACCTCCCCCACTGCAACTTGAGACCATTACTCCTTGTCCTGTCATCTGCTATCACTGAAAATAGTCTAGATCCATCCTCTTTGGATCCACCTTTCAGGTAGTTAAAAGCAGCTATCAAATCCCCCCTCATTCTTCTCTTCTGTAGACTAAACAATCCCAGTTCCCTCAGCCTCTCCTCATAACTCATGTGTTCCAGACCCCTAATCATTTTTGTTGCCCTTCGCTGGACTCTCTCCAATTTATTCACATCCTTCTTGTAGTGTGGGGCCCAAAACTGGACACAGTACTCCAGATGAGGCCTCACCAATGTCGAATAGAGGGGAACAATCACATCCCCCGACCTGCTGGCAATGCCCCTACTTATACACCTCAAAATGCCATTGGCCTTCTTGGCAACAAGGGCACACTGTCGACTCATATCCAGCTTCTCATCCACTGTCACCCCTAGGTCCTTCTCTGCAGAACTGCTGCCTAGCCATTCGGTCCCTAGTCTGTAGCGGTGCATTGGATTCTTCCAACCTAAGTGCAGGACTCTGCACTTGTCCTTGTTGAACCTCATCAGATTTCTTCTGGCCCAATCCTCCAATTTGTCTAGGTCCCTCTGTATCCTATCCCTACCCTCCAGCTTATCTACCACTCCTCCCAGTTTAGTGTCATCCGCAAACTTGCTGAGGGTGCAATCCACACCATCCTCCAGATCATTAATGAAGATATTGAACAAAACCGGCCCCAGGACCGACCCCTGGGGCACTCCGCTAGATACCAGCTGCCAACTAGAAATGGAGCCATTGATCACTACCCGTTGAGCTCGACAATCTATCCAACTTTCTACCCACCTTGTAGTGCATCCATCCAGCCCAAACTTCTTTAACTTGCTGACAAGAATACTGTGGGAGACTGTGTCAAAAGCTTTGCTAAAGTCGAGGAATAACACGTCCACTGCTTTCCCTTCATGCACAGAACCACTTATCTTAGCATAGAAGGCAATTAGATTAGTCAGGCATGACTTTCCCTTGGTGAATCCATGCTGACTGTTCCTGATCACTTTCCTCTCATCTAAGTGCTTCAGAATTGATTCCTTGAGGACATGCTCTATGATTTTTCCGGGGACTGAGGTGAGGCTGACTGGCCTGTAGTTCCCAGGATCATCCTTCTTCCCTTTTTTAAAGATGGACACTACATTAGCCTTTTTCCAATCTTCTGGGTCTTCCCCAGATCGCCATGAGTTTTCAAAGATAATGGCCAATGGCTCTGCAATGGATCAGCATGAACTACACAAATCTACTGATGGGATCAAGTTATATTATGGTTTTCCTCTTCTTTTAAGCACATACATGCCTGCTATATCATAACAACAGCCCTATGAGCCTGGATTGTTCTGACAGATGAATAATGACTGGATACTTGCCATTAAATGAAATTACAGTGGGAAACCTGGAAAGGATCCAGAATGTTTTGGCTTTAAAGCTGATAAAAATATGCTTTCCTTTACACAGCACTGGAGAAAAAGTACAATTATGTATCAGGTTTGTAGGTACTGTATTTTTAAATAAAATGCAAAACACAGGCTTTAACACTTTCCGCAGCACAATAAATGAAGTGACAGCATTATATGTCTAATTTTACTTTCCACTTGCTCTCTGAAGTGCTTAAACCTCAGAAAAATTACTTTGCCACCTACGATTTCTGTTTGTGTATGTGACATGTGCAGATCTTTGTCTTGATTATTTCTTGTATTGTGACTACTTGAAAAGGGATTGGGGGAAAAAGAAAGAGAAAGAACTGCTATATGGTTTGGATGACCTTTGCAGTAAGAAACAGCAGCTATATTCAAGCCTCGATTAAATAAATACTTCCCTGAGGTTCCATTGTGGGAACTCTAAGGAGAGAAAAGATGGCCAGTTTCTTTGTCCACTCAAAGATATACAGGGAACTTAGCACTTCATTATTTCATGTTAAAAAAGAAATCTACATTAGGACACATTAAATTGCAACAGAATTAGGGACTGGATGGCTCACGGGGGGCTACCAAGCTCGTCAACTGTAATTCACAGTGGTTTAGTTCTGTTAGATGGTTATTTCGTGTGGTTTGTTATAACTTATACTACCTTAGACAGTTAGCTAGGTATTTACTAAATAAAACGGACTCATTCCTTAGCTATGCCAATTCTGTGCCCAGCACAGTTGAGGGGGCAAGTGACATCTCTACACCTCTTATCATTAGACTACGGCCTGTCGGTGGCTACTCTAGACCCTGGTGCCACTTACAGCAGCCTTAGAGCAGTTTTATTTTTAAATTTTACTTTACAGTAATAGCTCCAGCAGTACATGATTGCCAAAGCACAGCAGCGCTCCAGCAGGGTCCCCACCCGCTCAATACGCCTCTTTCTCTGGGGACATCAAAGCCTTCCAAGGTGCTTGGGGATTCCCCTGCACTGGGGACTCTCTAGGAAACTGATAACACAAACTTTTTCTGCCTCTTGGCCCCACCAGAGCAGCAGCCAGTGGCAGAAGATTTGACGCAATATCTATTTTTAGAAGTATGTTGTGATATAGCCTTTAGAAATCCCGGTCACTGGTTCAGTAACTCAGTTTAATGAATGGGAGTGTGGTACCTCTCAGCGGGGGCTGCCAAATTCATGATACATCCCAGCAGGTGCCCAATTTGATGCCAAGTACAACTGAAAAAATCAGCTTTCTGACCGGAAAGAATTGGAAAGCAGAGAGCTTTGCTGAAAATGGAAAAGCTGGTACTTGGTATCATAAAATTGTTCAGATGGCTACTCTTTGTGTGAATAGTTAAATTCATTGTAATTATTCAGACACTTTGAAAACCCTTGTTTTCAGTGGTTAGCTCCTTATATTAGAGTGATTACGACTTCTACTACACTGGAGTTTTCCTTCAAATTTAACTTATGTCATACCCAACAGAGGTTCAGTAGCCTAGATGCAAAAAGTTGGTAGTGTCAGTCCAGTTACTAGTGGACAGGTGTCCAAATCATAGGACACAAATTGCACCCCTTGATGCATAAGGATTGACAATGGAGAACTCCCTTCTCTCAGTCTCTAGAGGTGGTCCCTCTAGAACAGTGCTTTCTCAAGCTACCTGATGTGGGGGACTGGTCATTTTTTTTCCAATGTGCACGCAGACCGGCAGCTGATGGCTCGGTCCGCGGACCACCACTTTGAGTAGCACTGCTCTAGAACATAGTTGAGTTATAGTATATGGGGAAGCATCCACTGATGCTGCCAATTCCGTGTACCTGGCTCAGGATAATCAGAGGATTGTAGTCTCCAGGGCTGTCAATCTATCGTCTTTCACCAGTACTAAATTCATACATAATAAATATCTTAAAAATAAAACTGCTTTTTATTCTAAAGCAATGGATTTCATTACCCACAGGAATCAATAGAAAGCTGCACTAATCGTAAGGGAGAAATAGTGAAGCTGCCTATTAAATACAATGTATTTTCTCCTGCTGACGTGAAATCATTTCTCTCCTGTGCAACTGTAAAAACAAATATTACATACTTACTTAAAGAGCAGGATCAGTGACCAGAATAGTATTCTGGTGACCCCTGCTGGTTACATGGTGGAAATGTGTGGGTTTTCCCCATGTAAACCTGTTATGTTACCTTTCCAATCTTGTCTCTTTCCATTTACTTTAAAACACGGTACCATATAATGTTTATTTTTTCAGATATAAGATCAGTAAGAATATATATCTACTAGTGCCATTCAATCATATACATCAAGTCATTGCAGGATGAGTCATTTATGAGAATCACTTAATGGTGGTAAATTTAGAAGCATTACTCCACTTTCCTTTCCCCCCCCCCCTTTAAAAATCTATCTACCCATTTGCTTTAACCCTTATTACACTGCTTGGCAAAAAATAATATTTAGAACTAATTATTATCAAAGATGTGCTAAATGAGCCCATGTATCACATTCAGATTTTTTAAATGGAAAGAGATCTCATTGTATTCAAAATGTTAGAATAATTTGTCTTTGAGTCCAACCTTCAATTAAGAGCAATTAATATGCACAACTGATTTTCAGATACTTATCTAGGGTAGCATAATAGGGATTGAAATAGCTTTCTATAGTACACATGGAGGAACTGGCATAAGACCTTTATAATAAGAAATAACAGTTGTACAGTGGTTTTAAAAGATTTTGTACTTTAAACTGTAGTTATAGACACAATATTCAAAAGTAAGAATCTAAACTGCTGTAGAATATGGTCTCATGGTTATCAGAAACTTTTGGTTAGTTATGTTACATCTACACACTACAAGTACTAGAGCAGCACAGCACCCCTATAGCACTGCAGTGTAGTAGGGTTGCCAGGCGTCCAGTTTTTGACTGGAACGCCTGGTTGAAAAGGGACCCTGGCGGCTCCGGTCAGCACTGCTGATCGGGCCACTAAAAATCCGGTCGGTGGTGCAGCAGACTAAGGCAGGCTCTCTGCCTACTCTGGGTCCGCGCAGCTCTAGGATTCGGACGGCATGACCCTGTGGCCCCTAGGCACAGTGGCGACCAGGAAAGCTCCGCGCATTACCCCCACCCAGGGAGCCATGGCCAATGGGAGCTGCAGAGGCAGTGCCTGCAGACAGGGGCAGCACCTGCAAAGCCGCCTGGCCACCCTGTGCCTAGGAGCCAGACATACCATCTGCTTCCGGGAGCCATGTTGAGCCAGGGCAGGCAGGAAGCCAGCCTTAGCCCCGTCACACGGCCAACTGGGAGCCATCTGAGACAAGCACTGCCCAACTGGAGCCTGAACCCCCACCCCAACTCCCTGCCCCAGGTTGGAACCCCCTCCCAGACCCTAACTCCCTCCCAAAGCCTGCACCCAACCCCTGCCCCAGCCCTGAGTCCATACCTTGCACTTCCCCCCCCGCCCCTGCCCCAGCCTAGAGTCCCCTCCTGCACCCCAAACATCTTATATCCAGCCCCACCCCAGAGCCTGCACCTCCAGCCAGAGCCCTCACCCCCTTCCACACCCAAACCCCCTGCCCAAGCCAAGTGGAAGTGAGTGAGGGTGGGGAAAAGCGAGCAATGGAGGTAAGGGGGATGGCGCCTCAGAGAAGGAGCAAGGCAAGGGTGTTTGGTTTTGTGCAATTAGAAAGTTGGCAACCCTACAGTATAGGCACTTGCTACAGTAACAGAAAGGGTTTTTCCATGACTGTAGTAAATCCACCCCCTTGAGAGACGGTCACTAGGTCAATTGAAGACTTTTTCCACCAACCTACAGAGGTCTATACCAGGGCTTAGGTCAGTTTAGTTATGTCTTTGGGGATCTGAATTTTTCACTCTTGAGCAACATAGCTAGATCGACCTAAGTTTTAGATGTATGCCAGGCCTTAGAGAAAGACAACTTCCAGGGCTGTTGTCATTGTCTATCTGCAAGTCATTAAACCTCATGGATCTTCAATTTCATTTATTGAATTTATAAATTTATAATTATACCTACCTCCCAAAAGTGTTACTATGAGGGTTAATATTTGTAAAACACTTTGCTCTCCTACAGTATCTCTGATCTGAGGTTCTCAAAGAATTTTATCAAAATACAAACTGAATTTTAATCTTGAATCAGAGTAATGATTTCTTAAGTGTAACTAAATTTGGGGGGGTGGGGGAATATATATATATACTTTCCACATAGTCAAAGCATATACAAACATTAAGCATGCTGATACTATGGTAATAAGGGCGATATAAGTACCTAGCCTAATTTCTAAGTAATTTTCAAAACTTCTGTGGGGTACCACAGTCCCCGTATTATCCCCATATTCTAGAAAAGGATACTGATGCAGAAAAAAATTAAAAATACACTCAAGACCACAGAAGAAGTCTGTATCAGAACTAGCATTAGACTTCAGGAGGTCTTTGCTCCCAGCTTTGTGCTCAGACTACAACTATCTCTAAAGTGAAACTAACAGTGGTCTTTAGAGCCCATGATATAATCTTACTGGTCCCTAAAGGCCAGGGCATAAAGGTACAACTGCCAACTTTATGACCCACCAATAGGAGCCATAAACATGTCTCTTTCCCTGGGCTCCATTATTAAATTTAAAATCCAGCCTTAACTTGAATTTTCATGGAATCTGGGACAAGAGAGAGCTAAAAAGAAACAGGTTTTCTTGATGACAGAGTGAGAACCAATTATTCTTCTGATTGAACCTATGGAGCTAGAGCACCCTCATTTACAGCCAAGGCATGTGAAGACACAAAATACTGCACAGGTCATTCATCTAGGAGTGTCAACACATTCTAATAAAGGTCAATTACTTTTCAGGTGACAGACCTCAGGCAGCAAGAGATAAACGAGGACCCAAAGTATCTTTTCATGCAAAGGAAATGGGTTTTAGAAATGAGTCTTTCCAGATTTAGAGATACGTCTAGGCAACTTAAATTTGTTACATTTCCATTAGCTTTAAGAATAGACTGTCGTTTAATTATTAAAATGTCAGCCCTGAATACCCACCATAACAGTTCCTTGTCTTTCATAATTTACTAGTAGGAAGAAACATAAGAATTCATACCAAATAGCTTGTAACTTTATCACAGTTCAGGGCTAGCTGCACTTTTGACACTGCTCTGGTCTCTCTCGGAGTACAGGCCAGACAGGTTTAGGCCTTGAGCTTTCACCGCTTTGAGGTGAAACATGTGACTCTCCCACTCTTAGAACTGGGGCCCTGGGCTACAGCCCTGTGTGTACCACCTCTAATTACTCTTAACAGGTCCTGCTGGACTCATTACCTGCAGTTCTTCCCTTTGGGAGCTGTGACTAGCAGTAAACACAATGACCCAAATAGCTTTCTTTAAAACAAAGTATTGTTTAATCCTAACAACAGGAACACAGCATAACAAGAGAAAGAATTTTGAAAGCAATAAACCAGTTTATACACATAATTATCTTAGGCTCATCTGCACAGCAAGTTACTATTCAGCAAGCCTGGATGTGAATCTATAGCTCACCAGCTTGCCACACAGTAACATCCTATGTGGATGCTGTTGCAGTACAGCGAAAGTCCCAGAAGGCATCTTGGTGTACTACTACTTCAAAAGTGTAATATATTAAGAAGCACTCCGGGACTTTCATTGAACTCTAACAACGTCCGTATGGAACATTACTGTGCAGCAAGCTGGTGAGTTGAAGATTCATAACCTGGTTTGCTTGCCGTGTACAAAAGCCCATATTTTAAGAATTAGGCAGGCCTATTTTACCCAATTCTCCCAACCCTCTGGAGTCTGGGTTTCAGTCTGCTCCCCAACACTATCTGCCTAAGTCTTCCCCTTAACTATCTGACCTCCTCAAGAATGTGTCAGTCTCTTTAAACCCTTTGATCCCCTCTCCCGCTCTCAGGGTTGAAACATTTCTGGAAAATACAATTTAGCAAGCCCGGGGGGGTGGGGGGGAATCTATCCAGCACATTACAGCCAATGGCTCCAGCACTGTCCATCCAGTTTTTGCTAATAAATATTATCTGAGCTATTGCTCTCTTCCTCCTACCTGCAGGTAAACACTCTCTTTGGTGAATTAACCCAATTTAGTCACACAATGGAGCGCCTCAAAATAATCACAGAGAACCATATAAAACAGTATTCATAATCATAGGCAGCTCCAAATCTAACACAAACATGTTGCCCCCCTAAAGCCATGAAGCCTGATTTTCAAAGGTGCTAAGCACCCACTACTGCAACTGAAATCAAAAGAAGCTGCAAGTACTTAGCACCTCTGGGGGAAAAATAAATCAAGCCCACAGTGTGAAAGGTCACAAGATAATATTAGGACAGCTAAGGCCTTGTCTACACTACACAGTTTTGTCAGCAAAAGGCAGCTTTTGTCGACAAACCAGTGTAGGTGTTCAAACTTCAATGCTCCTCCCACCAACAAAACTCTCCTGTTTTGTCAACAAAATAAAACCACTTTGACAAGAGGCGTAAAGCATGTTTCAGCAAAGTTAGATCGACTAAGTGTCAGTGTAGAGACTGCGTTCGTTCCTTGCCACATCTGGCTTCCAGGAGCTATCATACAATGCCCACCGTGATAGCTCTGCTCACTATTTTGAACTCCGCTGCCCTGCATCCAGCTACACAGGCATACACCTCCTCCCAAAATTTTGAAATTGCTCAGCATGCAGAGCTCACATAGCTACTGCCCAGCTGGACACGCCGGCTCCCAGCAGCAAACACACTCCTGCTAGGACCACAGGGAAAGGGGTGAATCTCCTTGGTCTTTGGGAAGAGAAGGCTGTGGGAGAACTCAGAGGGAAGATTAACACTGAATCCTGTTCTCCCCAGCACTAGGACCACAGTGGCAGGCAGGCAGGGTGGGTTGCTGCTGGGGCAGAGGTGCGGGAGAGAAAGACTCCTGCTGTGCTGTGAAGAGTCACGGAGGGACGTGGGGGCGTCCTCCTTCCCCGCCAGCGTACTGGTCTCCACTGAGCTGGGGTAGGGGGTGGGGGGACACCAGCCGTCAGTGCTCCAGCTTCTGTCTCAGAATTGGTTGCTTCCGGCTGCGGTCTGAACAAGTGTTCAGGCTGGTGAGTGCTATACTTAGAGACAGGGTGCTGACACACTCACTCTCCCCCAACACACACACACTGACTCTCTCTCTCTCTCTCTCTCACACACACTCTCTCCTCCCCAACACACACTTTCACCCCCTTCTCTCCGCACACACACACTTCGGAGGGCTTCTTGTGTTAGTGTTCAGCAATGTCAGTTTGGTCAAATTACTGAGTGCTACTTTAAAAAGTGATTTAAAATGTGTTACTTTTCGGGCGCACACAGCAACCATTACAAGGTCCATAGCATGATGCAAACAAATAGGGCCAGGCTCACCACACACACATTACTGTGGCTCAGTGTTAATATGCTCCTTCAAGGCATTCCCCAGATGAATAGCCTCTCCTCCTCCCCCACTGGGCTCCTCTTATAGCCTTGTGTTCATAACACACAGAACAATATTGAACAGGAGTGCAGGATCCGCGCTTTCAGTCAGAGACAGCTGGGTTGCAGGTTACCAGAGCAGTTGAAAAGCAGCAAGCAATCTAGTAGGATGCTCATGGAACAATGGAATTGAGAAAGTGATGCTGTACCTGCCCCCATGAGGCACTGCAAACACTTCCCAAAGCACCCTGCAGCCAGTTGCATACTGGGATAGCTACCCACAATGCCCTGTTCTTGTGCTGGTATTGGGGATGCACTTCACCAACACAAGAAGCCTAGTGTGAACATGCAACAGCGGTTTAATTCCAGTAGTGGTTGTACATCAGCGTAAATTGCATCAACAAAACTCCAGTGTAGACAAGGGCTAAATGTTCAGCTTAATGATTCTAGTGTGCCAAAGATGGGGTACATACCCTCCCTTAAAGATTCAAATAAAGTTTAGTTAGCACAAACTAAAGTTTCACATCACGCTGATAAGGCACTATTACCACATACAGAGGTTTCTTTCTCAAAACGCAGTTTAAATTCAAATTACCATAAGAAATTGGGAATGTAATAACAGAGATTCCACAACACCTCTGAAGTTGTCTAGGATTTCTATATTGATAAATCATTCCAAAAATCATTTGTGATATTTCATGGGAATCTAGTCATCTGTACATTATTCATAATCTACAATATTACTTGTCCATTACTGTTTTTAAAAACACACACACGCTCTCAGAAGCGGAGTGCAAAGATGCTTCTTGACTTGAGAGTTAAGAATGTATTTACAAAACTACAAAATATGTTAACAGAGTAGCTTAGAGGTAGTTTTCAGACTGTGACCAGTGAACCGGTGGTCCATGGAACTTGTCTTTGGTAGGCAGCAGAAAGAAACATTTTTGAGAACAAGCAATTTGTGGATGGGGTATTTGGTAGAGAGTTGGCATCCAGTAAATGATCCTGCTCTTACAAAATAGTCCACATAATGAGTTGGAGAACCAATGCACAGCTCACTAAATTTGTCATTTTAGATAATTGTCTCTCACCTTCCTTTTTTAACCATTTCACAATATTTCCTTCCTCCATCGTAGGAGACAGTGCAGGCATGAGTATTTTAACAGCAGGACTACCTAGAAAACAAGACACTGGAATTAACCACTAAAACCTCTGCTTATCACACAATTAATACAGTTGAGATCCCTAAGAAAGGAAAGAAATGAGAGTTAAAAGCAAAATGAGTGAATGGACAAATAATCCAAGGAAATAAAAAAAAAATCCACCCTTGTTCTGTATTGTGCTATAGACTACTGAAAGAGAAAATTATTACATTTGTAAAGAAATACTTATGGAAGAATGCTTATTTATTCAACAGCAGAGATAAAACAAGATGTCTTTTTTTCATCCTTTCTGAATACAATGTGGACCTTTTCTGCAAAGGGAAAATGTTCTAACAAAGATTTAGTATGCTTGCAGGCTATAAAGATCTTGCAGAGAAAGACTAAAACAGAGTTCATTTATTCCTTAAAGTCTCTGTAGATCCACACCCAAGGGGTCATGATCCCTAAAGCACATGAATTGTAAAACTGAGTTGAAGTTATACATGGTTCATGCTCCCAGAAAGTCTACAGTGCAGAAATATAGATAAATTTGCTCCTGACTTCTATTCCCTAATTAGTTCTCTCTTGTTCCATATCAGTCATAGAAACTGACCTGTCTTTGCTCTGGTACTTAAATTATTTAACTTTAGCATTACTCATTATTTTAGCATTTGTAAAGTGAATCCAGAGACTATTCCTGATCAAATTCCCTTTTGTGGCTGTATCATCTACAGTAATTGATAATCTTTCTTTCTGATAACTGCTGGTCCGGGACTAGTACTTAGAAAAGTTACTGGTCCTGAGAATATTTGTATCAGTTTGCCAAACCCTTTTTATCCTTGAGAACATGTGAAATAGTGCACCTCACAGCATGGGTCCATGGCTTTGTTTACTCAAATATTTTGACTGTGTGATCATATTATGGACCCCCAGAATTATAAATTCTCTCTTTATTGACTTGAAAGATTTCATAAAATACACAGACTTGGTTCCAGTTCTAACAGTCTGTTTTGAGACACTGGCCTCAATTAGTAAATCAAACCTTAAAGGCTGAGAATAAAACATGGTAATAAGAATAATGTGATTTAAAGTTCTTATGTTATGAACATCCAATAATTAATTAAGGTTCACCACAACTCAGTTTCCACACAAGCATTTCTTTATTAGTCCAAAGGCCACTTGGTGCTGGCTACACCCAAAATACAAATATAAGCATATATACCTTAGTAATAAAAACAGTTACTGTATAAGCATTGACCAAATACACACAACCAGATCTGGACCAGGAGATACTTTCCCATTATGGTGTGGCTCCAGAAGGGCAAGGAAAAGCTCTGACAAAAACCTAGAAAACACTGCTGCTTTATATAACAAACAAGTGATGTCTTTGATGGTTAGTGGACCTTCACTAAAGTAAGCTGAAACAGTTTAGGGCTGCACTCTGTTTTCTTCAAGGATTTCCCCTTATTTCACTTTGCTGCATTTTCCCCCAGCTACTGGACTAAGCATTTCTAACCAGTTATTTACTGCACCTGGTGTCCACTTAACCATGTTTTCTTTATTTCTATAGCTTAGCCCAAACTTTAAATAAGATAACACTATGAGTTTAACACAAACAAACCACATTTCTCATGAGTTTATTCTTTTTGGTCACATACTTCAGGCCTATCACTCATGTTAAAATCCAAACAATTTAAAACCATTTAAAATGCCTAATGTGCGCCGATACAAATAGTAATGAGTGGACAAACATCACAGAAAAGCAGAGATCTCTAGCTTTCCAGTGATATATAGCATTTATTTCTAGCCATGGTGGTTCAAAAATACCAGATGTTAAGCCTGGTCTACACTTAAAACTTATACTGGCATAATGATGTGAGTTAGGGGTGTAATTTTTTTTTAAAGCTACTATATTATAAGGCCTAGTGTAGATGCACTTATACCAAAATAAAAGTGTTTATGTCTCTCACAGAACTTTCTAGCATCACTAGGAACAGGACAACCCTTATGAAAACCTGGTTGGGAGCAGGGGAGGAGCTGGCAGGTCCTGAACTCACTAACCACTCCTTATACCTTTGTATGACACCACCATCACCGCACTTTTACCGGATTTTTCATCTGGAAACACAAAGTGTTTTGCACAGGTGGGTTTAAGTATTATCTTCATATTATAGATGGAGCAACAGAGGTCCAGATCCTCAAAGGACACAGGCGTTGCTCTGCTCAGCACTGCAATACCTAACCCCTAGACGCCAGCTGTCTAGTGGAATACTCAGTCCTGAGATAGGTACCCAAGCTTCCCACACAATTCATAGAGAAAGTTAAGGACCTAAGACAAGGATCTTCAGAAGCCACCTAACCTTGCCAGGAGCGGGAGGCCCAAGAAAGGAGAGGAGCGTGGGTGTCTAAGCAACTGACACAGCAAGTCTGGCTAATAGGAGGCGCTAATCTCCAGTCTATCACTCAGGATCCTTAGCTGCGAATCCTCTCCTAGAGTTAGGTACTTAGGCCATGTCAGCTGCTTAGAGAGCCCAGTGTCATAGCAGCCCAATCATCTCTCTCTCTCTCTCTCACCATTCTCACACTTGCCTTCCATTTCCCTGTGTCCCTAGCTGTTTTTTGTGTGTAGGTGCTCTGCGTCTAGCCCTCCTACTGCAGGGTTTGACAGGTATAAGGCATGCTGAAAGCACACCTACAGGTTTGGGCACCACTAGCAAAAGAGACATTCCCCTACCTCCTAGTTTAAGAATTTTGCCTTGGCGTCTCTGGGACCCGAGCAGCTCGTTAGCTGTGAGACAGCGTCAGGGCTTAGGCAGCTCTGTGAGCGCCAACTGGTGGAAACTTGGACACCATGGTCTCATCCTACAATTTTACTGTCCAAAGTGGAAAGTTAGTATAAGCAGAGCAAACAGACTTTTGATGTCATTTTCTTAAGGCTGCTACAATCACTTTTGGACCAGATCATACAGTCTTAATTTAATTTAAGCAATAATCCCAGTTGTTTATTACAAACAACTATGAGAGTAATTCCCCTTCACCAAAATCAAATCTATACTCAATAATCCTGCCTTTGTATTAATAATACCTAGCATTTATGTAGCACTTTCCAGATTCAAAGATCTGTACAACAATTAGCTAATTCTCACAAGATTCCTGGGAGGTAAGTAGTACACCTATTTTATAGGTGGAGAAACAGACACATTTCAGTGACTTGCACAGAGCTTCACTATGGTGGTAGTGGAGCTGGAATTAGAACTCAGGAGTTCTTGGCTCCCAGTTCCATGCCCTGTCCACCAGACCATGCTGCTGCCGTCACTCATATTTTTATAGCCATCTACTGTTTATTTAGGGCCACATCTAAATCTACCACCAATTATATTTAGAGAATCAATTTAAAATGTTTTTAAACACAAACCAATTGCTAACTTGAAACCATCACTGAGGCCATAACACTTCCACGTTTGGTGACCATTTTAACTGTTATGTTCCTTCCAGACATAAGATTTAAATTAATGGATTTGAAAAATCCTGTGGATTTGCACTGCATTTTATCTTCCAAAGCGCTGGTCAGAACTTCTATGCTCACTGCTTATATTATTTCACCTGCCTTGACATGGGTACAGGAAGCACTTTGTCAAAACAGAAAAGCTGCAGTGAACTAGAGATATAAGTGCCTCAGCATATTACCCCGTCAGTTGTAAAGAAAAAAATTACTACGCTTCTATATCAGTGCAAACATAACACAGTAATAGCTGAGATATATTAAAAAACTAGAGTGAAGTACTACATTAGGGGACCATTTTCTTCTCTCTGTGAAAAAAATGCACCAGTGTCTTCACTCATCAGGGTTCTAGCCCTATACTGCATTTAATGAGCAGCCCTACAGCGTTTTAGCATGCCCATTACCTGTTCAAATATAAATGTAGTACAAACCAATTTGCTGCTATTATGAAGCAGATCTAAGCTTCATTACTTTGACTAGTCTACATATGGCATTGCTGGAATTTCATCTCAAATCTCTCTGCTTATGGGAGCACATCATGTGAACCAAAGAGCTATAGTAGAGGTTGGATCAATGCCAGAATAAATTACCCAGTCATATTTCACTTCAGCTCCTCTCTCTCTCTCCCCCCCGCACTGCGCATCTTCTATATTCCACGAGGGTCAGACACAGCTAATTCCCTTAATACTAGTGTTCATTAAAGTAACATTGTTCAAACCACTCTAAAGATAACACACTTGCACCATCTGCAGGTTAGACAAAATACAGATACTATGGCATGTGCACCTCAGGAAACATTATAGCAAGGCTAATGGCAAGAAATGTTAATACTGCAATTACGGATTACATGAGAAAGTGTGCTTCTCTTAGGGTACGTCTACACTACCCACCGGATCGGCAGGTAGTGATCGATCTATCTGGGATCGATTTATCGCGTCTCGTGTAGACACGATAAATCGATCCCCGATCGCTCTGCCGTCGACTCCTGTACTCCACCGCAGCGAGAGGCAGAAGCGGAGTCGACGGGGGAGCGGCAGCAGTCGACCCCACGCCATGAGGACGCGAGGTAAGTCGACCTAAGATACATTGACTTCAGCTACACTATTCTCGTAGCTGAAGTTGCATATCTTAGGTCAATCCCCCCGCCCAGTGTAGACCAGGCCTTAGATTGGTACAAAACGGGTACAATTTGAATTAGTCCATTTTTGTTCTAGAACCTGTTTTAAGAAGTCTTCATTTGTCATGGATATAACAGGAAAATCTTTAAATAATTTTTTCTATCATAAACATTATTTAAAGTTCTAGTCTGACTTTAAAGGGCCTATGATATGTGATGCAGTGTAAAGGCACAAAAGAAATGGATGTTGTGACTCCCTAACCAGCACTTGCTGACTATCTGCAGGCAGATGTTTGATCACAAGGTACTGGCTCTCCTCCTTTCCTATTGCCTAGTCACATTAACAGACAACTGAAAAAGCATTACTTTCCCATATAACGTCCCTTTGGAACTGCAGTAATAGTTTATCTGACCATTGGATTGCCAGGCGTCCAGTTTTCAACCAGAACGCCTGGCCGAAAAGGGACCCTGGTGGCCCCAGACAGTACTGCTGACCAGGCCGTTAAAAGTCTGGTCGGCGGCTCAGCCTGGGCCGGGGCTAAGGGCCTGCCCTGGCTCCATGCAGCTTCCAGAAGTGGCCAGTATGTCCCTGCAGCCACTAGGCATAGTGACAGCCTGGGAAGCTCTGCACGCTGCCCTCGCCCCTAGTGCCAGCCAAGCAGCTCCCATTGGCTGGGAACCACAACGAATGGGAACTGCGGGGGAGCACCTGAGGGCGCGAGGGCAGCACACATTCCTTTAAGATAGCCCCAGTTAGGCAGGAGTGGTTAAGTAGGTCTATGTGGGTTTGAACATGTGCTATCAACATCATACAGGGGAAAGTTATAACTTCACATATAGTGTTGTTGCACACATTTCACCATGATATTATTGACCAGCAAGTTATTAGTTTTCAAATGGTACCTCAGAAGGCATATTTTGTACAAAGGTTATTACAGTTGTACAATCTGTACAAAGGTTATTACAGTTGTGTATAGGGTGTGAATACAGGGGAGCATTGGGTCACACCCACCTTCTAGCAATTTCATCTAGACCACATTTCCCTTGTTCACGTATGAGAATGTCATGTGGGACTATGTCAAAAGCCTTACTAAAAATCAAGATATCTCACATCTACTGCTTCTCCCCTACTAACCAGGCCAATAAACCCATCAAAGAAGAAAATTAGGTTGGTTTGGCATGATTTATTCTTGACAAATCCATGTTGATTAATACATATAATCCTATTATCCTTTAGGTGCTTACAAATTGATTAATAATTTGTTCCAGTATCTTTCCAGCTATCAAAGTTAGGCTGTCTGTTCTATAATTCCCCTTTTTAAAGGGAGGCACTATGTTTTCTCTTCCCAAGTCTTCTGGGATCTCCTCTGTCCCCAATGGGAGCATACTTCTTTGTAACTATACCTGAAAGTTGGTGAACTAGGGCATTAAACACTGAACATCACATCACACATTTACAAAGTATTACTAATAGGTTATAGTGTATTTTTATAAGTATAAAAACTCACCCAGGCTTGAAACGCATCCAATACATCTACTAACCAGAGACTGATATACCAGGTGAGAGAAGGACACTACCAATGAGGTTGAGAAATAACATCCTGGTAAGAAACTCATAGTTCCTGGGAAGGGGGAGGAATATAGCCCATCAAAGTACTGCCTCTTGACCCTCCTTGGGGTTCCTTCTCATCATTTTCTGGCTAGTAGGTGTGTCATAAATTTGAAAGTCTTTCTTCCATCTTATATACAGAATTCTCTTCTTCCCCACAGTCTATTTTTGGGTCTTCCTTGCCAGTGAATAGTCCCATTACCTGCCAGTAGAGTGGCTCCTAACTTTCCTAAGTATCAGAGTGAAAGTGACATGATTCTTGTCAGTTTTACCACTGACCCTCCCCAAAACATACCAGAGTCTTATCAAATTTTCTCTGCTGCTACTTGAGAAGCAGCAGAAAAGCTGTACACATGTAGAATCAAGTAGACAGGAATACTACCTTTGCAACCGTAAGTGATAGAAACCTAATAATTTTTTTTTAAATGAAAACTTGCATTCTGCAGAAACTGATGACTGAGAGAACTCTGACAGAACAGTCCAGAAGAGAAATAAATACTCCGTCTTGTTTTAGTAATTTTCACTGTATTAAAAAATAATCCACTCACTGGTGGCAAGAACATGAGCTGATTTTAGAACAGTTAGAGCAAGGGAATGGGAGTCGTGGCCCTGTTTTTGTTCTACTAATAACTTGGTATGGGACACCAGGCAAATTACTGTGTTTCCTCTGTGCTTCATTGCTCCAGTGTCTCAACAAAGCTGTAAAATAGGGATATTCCTACTTATCCTTATCACAAGAGAATATGAGATTTAATCTAAAATTGAGTTCTATAAATGACAGAGTTTTGAGATCCTTTGATGAAAGGTGCTATTGTAAGTGCAAAACACAGGTCCTGGAAGTGAAAAAAGACAAAGGTAGAAAGACTTGTCAGCTATTTTAAAATGCAATTTGAAAATTATATATTAATCTGAGCTCTTATTTAAGAAAATCCTTGCATGTGGTTTGAAATTAAAAATTGTTCATTTTACTACAGAATTTACAGACATACACCCCAGAAAATGAGAGATGTCAGAAAAAAGCTTCAAACCTCAACAGAAACATGCATTACCCCCCTCCCACCCTCACAACAAAAAATTAAATGCTGTCATTGAGGCAAGCAATATAGCAAGTAGGACTAGAAGCAGGAATCCTTAATCAGGCAAAACACAGTGAACTGAAGTTTTGCCTAGGTAAGGACTGTAGAATAAAGTCTATAGGGATAATCAGAAATAAGTGAAATTAAATTCATAGATCTAAAAAGCTCCAAGTGGCTTCGCTGTGACTCTCCCACTCTACTTCCACTCCTATTTAAATAAGCAGCCCCCATCACCGCTGTCTCAATTCCTTTCCACTTTGTCCGTTATTCCACCCACCCCCTTTATTCCCTGATCACTTAATGATTTTCACTTCATTTGTCCTTTTCTGATCAGAGTGCTCAGTTCATTAGATGTCTCACTGAACAGATATTTTAAAAAAAATAGGTATCCTGTTAAAAAAAACCCGGTACCTATGCTTACCGGAATTTTGAGAACTAATTAAGGAGTCACAAGCAGCAACTCCAATGTTTCAGAATTTGGGGGAGGAGAGTTTAAATAACAAAATATTTAGAAATTCTGAAGTTGTTTCAGCTTCACGGTGGTCTGAAGGCACCATTTTTTGGCAAAATTTCACTGTTTTTATTGAAATGGTCATTTTCCATAAAAATTTGTGAAAAGTTTAGCAAAACCCAAAATATTTCAATAACATTGACAATTTTGCAAACATTTTCAGTTCATAAAGATGAAAAATTTCATTCAAAACTTTTCAACCAATGTCATCTCTAATCAACAGACTCCTCCTCCTGCAGTACTGCTAGAAAACTTCCCAATAACTACTACCAAGTTTAAAAGATGTTCATTTTAGCTGAAGACCAAACTCTGACTCAGAGACAGAGAGCAAATTCTGGAGTCAGGAATCCTCCTTTCAGGATGAAAGGTTGCTTCCATTTTTAGTCCTACATTTGACCCTGTAACTTGCACAGAATACTTTCTTTTGTTTTACAGATTTTCAGACTTAATCTCACACTAAAGGATTTTTTTTGTCAGGAGCCAGGAGCAGAAAAATGGATGGAGGTAAATCACAGAAGGAATTTGGGAGTTAGAGGACTTTGAGAAAGTACAGCTTTAGTTCTTGAAGACAGTTCTCAGTATTCTTTAGCCACTCAACTCAAAAGCAGCCACAACTATCATTAGAAAATAGTCTAAGCCCGTTTGCCATATACTTTGTCCTCTAGACACCAAGCTTGGTGCCACACCACCGTCTTCCTTTCTTCCCAGGCCTTACATCCCTCATCCTATTTCCACTGGCCAAACAGAGCATCGCTATCCACCCCCTTCATTCTCTTCCACTGGCTAATCATGAAGTCCACTCTGCTTCTCCCCCACGCCAACCCTTCACACCCCAACATTACTGCCCACTCACTTCAGCAGGTATCCCATGGACCCTCTCCTCTGTCCAGATCACCTACTCACCACCATACCCAGCTTGCAGAGATACTCTGCCCTAACCACAAGCTCCTCGCAGACACCTGGCCTCTGTCATTACCATCCCCTTTCCTTGCCCCTGGAAGTCAGTGCTGTCCTCCACACAGCTGCAGCACAGGCAGCCAACTAAGAACTACCTGTTTGTGACTGAGGCCAAATACTCACCCAGCAGCTCGTGGCTCCTGTGCAGAAGCCTCCAGCCGCCTCCAAGGCGGAGAGAAGCACAAGCCCCCGCGACTAGTTTCCCACCCAAGAGTCGTTTGACCATCCCTCTGCTGCGGCAGCTCAGCCACAAGGAGGCTGCCATCTTGCTCTCCTCCCACCCAAGGCTAGGGCTGTCCAACTCACTGCCTGAGACAAAAAGATACCCGCCCCCCCCCCCCCCCCCACATACAACAGCTGTCCCTCCCCTAATTGTCTCAACAGAGATAAGCACCCCCTTGCAGCCAGGGCTATTGTGTGCTCCGGTATGGTGGAACCCGCTACCCCGCCTACAGAGGGAGCAGGACTGGCTACCTCCCTGCCCAAAGACACACACTTCAATTCAAAACCCGTTCTCATCGATGCAAGCCAGAGAAGCGTTGTCATTTGTGTCGAGCACCTGGCTAGGGCAGGGCTTCAGGTGGAGTGTAGGATTTGATTTCCCCATAATACCCGTCTTGTTTCAGTATTGCCAAACCTGAGCGTTCAAAAATCATCAGTCAGAGCCCCAAAATACTGTGATTACTTAGAAAGACTGTGTTTTTTTAATAAGAAAATGGGGGTTTGTTTGCTATCCGGTGTATGAGCCGTGGGGGTTCCCTTGGATCCCTTGCCCAAGCTGTCCTTCGCCGTGACAAAACTTTTTTTTTTTTTTAATGACAAGCGAGATTCACTCCTAACTCCAGAAGCCGGGCATTTAAAGCGAAACCCATGGTACAGTCACAAGCGTTGGCCACCGTGGTTGGTACTTTGCGCCGTGGCCCCACCGCACGAAGAGGGGTCCGCGGAGGATCCTGCCCAGGAGAGCTCAGGAGCTGGGTCTAAGACGAGACACAACGGCTGGACAGGACAGACCGGGGCCTGCGCCTGCCAGCCGGGATACACAACGTGAGGCTCCTTCTGCCGCCTCCTTCTTGCGTACCCAGGTGCCAGCTGCCTCCACATCACCGGGCACCGGTGCCCGGGCTCATCACCCCGGTCTCCGCCTAGGTCAGGCCCCCGCTGGGGGTTACGCCCAGACAGATACTCCGGCCACGGGTCTTTTCTCTCCCCTCGCCGGCGTGTTGGCCGCTGGAGAAGGAAGCGTCTCGCCCCCCGCTCTGCGTCGGGCCGAGCCGGCCTCAGCCTGGGGCATGGCCCGGGGGGCGGGGTTCGGGCTGGCGGGCGAGGCGCCCCCTTGTCCCGGCGGGGATCCGACTGCACCTGACTCACGGCGCCGCCCCAGCAAGCGGCGGGGACAATCCCGCCCTGGGGCTGCCCCCTCCCCGCCTGAGCGGGGACCCTGGGCTCCCCGCAGCCGAGTCCCTGCCTGCGCCGAGGGCGAGGAAGGACCCGGGGTCCTCCCCGGCGCTGGCTGGCTCCGTGTGTCCAGACAGCGCCATGGCTGCGGCGGGGGGCGGCTTCGGCTGCCAGCGCGGAGGCGGTTGCGTGGCCGGGGATGCGCCGCAGGTAGGCGGCGGGGCCTCGGCATCTGAGGGCCGGGGGCCTCCGCGCGGGGCCCGGCTTGGCCGCGTGCGCGGAAGCGCTCAGGTGGCTCAGGGCCCGAAAGCTCAGCGCTCTGCGGGACCCAGCTCTTGAGCTGGGAGGCTCCCAGGCCACTTTATAAATGGCATCGGGAGTGGTTTTATCCCTCAGTGACATGCAGCCTGTAGTGTATTAAACTGCTCTCCACAGGAATGTGCTACTGGTAGCAGTTACTGATACGTAGCGGAGTGTAAGAAACTGCTGTTTTGTAAAACTGCTACCTGGTGTAGCAAATGCCTACAGGGAGCAGTTTCTTGCACTATAGTGTGTGTGTGTGTGTGTAGGAATGTGCTATATGTAGCAGTTATTGATAAGTATAGATTGTAAAAAACTGCTACTTGAGGTAGCAACCTAAACCTCCCTTGCTGCAATTTAAGTCCATTGAGTCTTGTCCTATTCTCAGAGGTTTAGGAGAACAATTCTTCTCCCTCCTCTTTGTAACAGTCTTTTACGTACTTGACAACTATCGTAGTTCGGCGTGGTGTGATCACTTGCGCTGGAATTAGGTGAGGGCACAGGAAGGAGCAAACATTCCTAACTCTTCTGAAATGGCAATGGAATCTTTTAATTACTCAAGGACCTCTGTTCTACTAGCTAAAAGGTTGCATGAGCAACAGCAGGGAACACCTCAATAATATCATTCTGTCACTGAATTGGTACTGACTGGGAGGGAAGAGTGAGTTGCCTGACACTTTCCTGCAGCAGCTGAGATTTCTCTGGCGGTCACCCATCAAGTATTGATTGACCTACCCCAACTCAAGATCTGTCAAAATGAAAGCCTGATGTGGTGCATTCATAGTAGTTAAATAAGGGCCATAACTAAGACTAAGATTTTGTCACAGATATTTTTAGTAAAAGTCATGGACAGATCACAGGCAAAAAAGAAAAATTCATGGAAGCCATGACCTGTCCGTGACTTTTCCTGAAAATACCTGTGAAAAAATGGGGATTTGCCGGTCCCCACACTGCCTGAAGTAGGCAGCTGTGCAGAGGCTAGGAGCTGCCTGCAGCTGCTGCAGGGAACCCCTGCTGCCTGCAGTTCTGGGGGCTCCTCCGGCTCATGGCGACTGGAGATTCCCCCACCAGCTTCAGGAGCCCCCACTGCAGCAGCCAGGAGCTCAGGGGTTCCCCCGCAGTGGCCAGGAGCTCAGGGGATTCCCCCGCCACTAGTAGCAGCCAGGATCTCTGGGGGTTCCATGGCCGTGAGCTCGGGGGTACCCCACCACCCATGGCAGCTTGGCGCTCCTGGTGTTTCCAGAGATGGCAAGGGTACCCCTCAGCTCCATGAGCGGCAGGGGACCCGGCAGCTCCCAACCACCTCAGGCTGAAGTCACAGAGGTCGCTGGAAGTTACAGATTCTGTGACCTCTGTGACTAAATTGTAGCCTTAGTCATAATGCACCAAGGTGTGTTTTAGTCAACTTTAGTTTTATAATCATTTTATCAATCTTAAATGTTCAAATAATTCTCATAGATAAGAGCAACTAGAACAAATCCTGTTTTGGGACAAACAAAGAAATCTATCTTTGGGACAAATAAATCTATCTTGGATAAATTTATCTATATTTTTAATTTCATTTAGATTATGTATGTCAATAGCTGCTTTTACTAAATTAAACTTGCTTTAAAGTATTGTAGCTATCCAAAGAAGACTTGTGGTGATTTACTGCAAGGATCTGGTGCCTTTAGAAACAGCTACTGTGAAATATCAGCTGTATGATTTCTTCTGCATATGTCTGGTTCATTGCACTTGTTTCTAAGGGAAATATACATATTGTCCCTAAGATTTTGTCAAGGGAAGACACATATTTAATACATATGGATATTCACCCTAGAGTCCTAAAATAGCATTGGTGGGCCACTGTATTTTGGATCGTAAAGCTATTGAAAACTGTCTTCAAAAATCATACTAATGGACTTATTAAACTTAATGAAATTTATTAAACTTATTAAACAAATTACCTTATATTGCAATATAAAAATAATTTAACACATTTTGAGACCCTAATGTAGTACAAATGGTTGCAGTCACATGAAAAAAACTAATTTTCCTTGACACCTTAGACTCTATTGGCTTTTAAAAAAAATAACTTTAATAAAGCATCCAATTCCCAGAGAGACAAAGTGGGTGAGGTAATATCGTTTATTGGACCAACTTCTGTTGGTGATAAAGACAAGCTTTTGAGCTTACACAGAGCACTTCTGCAGGTCCAGGAAACTTACTCAGAGTGTCACAGTTAAGTAAAAAGAAAAGGAGTACTTGTGGCACCTTAGAGACTAACCAATTTATCTGAACATAAGCTTTCATGAGCTACAGCTCGCTTCATCGGATGCATCCGATGAAGCGAGCTGTAGCTCATGAAAGCTTATGTTCAGATAAATTGGTTAGTCTCTAAGGTGCCACAAGTACTCCTTTTTCTTTTTGCAAATACAGACTAACACGGCTGCTACTCTGAAACAGTTAAGTAAGATTCCCAGACCTGAAGAAAAGCTCTGAGTAGGCTCAAAAGATTCTCTCTCTCACCAACAGAAGTTGGTCCAAAAGAGATCACCTTACTCAAGTTACTCCATTGGCTTCAGTAGACTTGTGTTGATATACATCAACTGAGTATCTAGTCTAATGTGTGTTTACTTGGCATCTGCCTGAGTGTGAAAAATGAAGAATGACAAATCAATAGCAATCTCAGTATAAAACTCCTATTAAAACTGTATTTTAACTGTTACTAATGACAATTTAGATTTTTAAAACTGATTTAATTTTAATTGTCAGATTTATTTTTCAGCAATGTAAATATAAATGCTTAGGATTCTTATACACGGACTCACTCAGTTAAAATGTATTATAATTATATAGTTTAAAATCTTGTAGTTTCTGTTGTGCATTTTAACAAGCTGCTTTTCTTAACTGTCTTGCTTCACTTGACGACAAAACACAGTCAATGTTGTTTTCAAAAGATAATAAGCCACAGCAGAACAGTGATGACTGTGTTTCAATTTATATCTGTTGTACAAATGATAGCTAGCCCAGATTTATCAAAAACTAATCCTGGATTATGTCTGTTGAATCTCCAAGTGCCTTTTAAACATGTTCACAGCTAAGGTTCATATGAAGAATACAGCCATTGTCTGTTATGGGAGAGGATTACAATGTTAAATCTATATAACCATTTAATTTTTAAAAATTGGAAACACTGTTGTATTTGATTTAAAATACCATAGTTGATCTTCATGGCTATGTGATGAAACCAGATGCTTTCATAAATAGAGCATTTGCTGATCCTGGAAAAATACAGGAGGGGTGTTTTTTGTTTTTTGTAACCCTGGAATTCTGTGGGAAAATGTTGGGAATTTCTTAATCTTCTTGATTTAAAAAAAAAATATATTGCTGAATGTGAACTTTTTTTTTTAATTCATCTCAATTTTTCCAGTGATGTTAAAACTAAAGGAAACAATTGTATTGTTGTGGTCACAGCATTTATGACAGGCTCCCTACCAACCAGAGAGAATATGGTGCACCTAGAAATAGTGTCATCATCATATACAATTTATACACATATATAAACTCATATTACATAACAGGCATATATGAAACCTGTTTAACGTGTTTATGCACTCAAGTGTAATGGCATGTTATTTTTAATCAAATTAGTAAGGAGACAAGTTTTCTTTGAAGTTGAAAGAAAAAATAGGAACGTAGTACATAGGTTAGACACTTTTAATAGTGTATTGTGAATGAAGTTTAAAAAAGGAAGAGGCTCTGGGAATTGTATTATGTGTCTGGAGGGTGACAGAATTATTAAAATCAAATTTGACTTATAATTTTATATACACTAGTGTGCTATCAAAACTAAGGCTCATATTATGCAAACATACACTTGCTTTGTAGTGGTAAAATTAAGTATGTGCATGAGTTTTTGCAGGATCATGGCATTGTTAAACAGCATAAGTATTTGGGAAATAGATTTGACTGTTTAATTAAAATGTATTTAATATAGCTTTTTCCATCAGGGGAGAACCAAAAATGAGTTACTTACATTTTCAGCTCAGTGAAACTAAATGATACTGCAGATGAAAGTATTTAGGGAATTTTCAGTTTCAGGTTTCCCTTGTAGAAAAATATTACCTTTCTTAAAGGTGTGTTTTTCAGATATTCTTGTACATAGTATTTTATTGGTTTTAGATAAATGTAAAATATTGTCTATCTTTTGTGCTTGAGAAATCAAACTTTCTACATCAGGAAGGGGAAAACCAGTTTCTAAGGGTGAATGTTATTGGCTCCATAGAGTTGTAAGCAACAAGACCAAAGCATCTGGTTTGCAAAACTAGCTTTGGTGTCAGATACATGGGAATGTCTTGGGTTCCCAATCACTATCCCCTTTTTCCTAGGTGAACTAAAGAATGAGTTACAGAATCCAAAATTAATCAGTAAATGATACTTTTCATGAAAAGAGATTCTACAGGAAGAGTAGCGAAATCAGAACAGGCAGCAATAGCCTGTGAAGTTAGTGACAAGTCTTCAAAGGTAGAAGCTTCAGGAACCAGTGATTCTGAAGTATGTGTTACTGTGTTACAAGTTGGAGATCAAAGTGTGTATTTAGGTCTTTCAAACAAAAATATAAAAGTTTGAACAGTTTTCTTGTCATAAACAAAGTAAAATTAAACATCTATTGTGCATTTATAAATTGCGGCTCTCTAGCCCAGAAATAGCTGCATTTCCATGTAGTATGTAAAATCCATTAATGTTGTAAATACTAATAAGACATTTCAACAACTTCCCTAACGTTGGATACATAATAGTATTCATTTTCTGAGTGCTGTTACTTAGTATACTTCTTCCCTGTGTTTTTTAGTTTTATGCAGCGCTCGACCAGTGCTCCCTTTAGTATGTCTGATATTTAAACAGTAAAGCAAAGCTGAGCTGCAAAAATCCCAGATGAACTATGAATGAGTCTGTGACACTGTACTCACCTTCAGGAACTATATATACTTTTTTTTATTTAATATTCCATTGTGTTTATAAAATTAGTGATTATATTAAATTGAATAATGTTTTTTCTGAAAGAAATATTAAAATGGAGCAATTAAGATGATAGCTAAACAGCATCTGAGGCATTCTCACATCGTAAAATGGTAGGAATGTGAAGCTAGTCAAGTGATCTGGTGAGGTGAGCCTTCCTCTTTTGATATTATTTAAATGCTAATTAAAAAGAAAATAAAACAGATCTAAAACTTATACAGTATGATCCATACATATTCATAATCATAGTAGATATATCCCATTAATAAAATTAGGAATTTTGTTATTGTAATTCAAATTAAAATCTTGCAAAATAACCCTACACAAAAAACATTCAAGAGGAGGAAGTATGTATCACACAGACTTCTAAAAGCAGGTCCTACACTTATTCCTAGAGATGATGGAAAACGTTCCTTTATTTGGCACTCAGTGGAAGCTCTTCAGTCATGTGATATGAATTTACAATGTAAGTTTGGGGTAGTGATTATGGTGGGATAGATGCACAGGAAGTTAGCCTATGTGTAATTTCACAAGGGGAGGAATTAACTGCCTTCAAAACATTTGAAGGATGTAAACACTAAGGATGGGCAAATGTATTTAGGGCATGGAAGGAGAAATAAGAAAAATTATGCTACTTTGTGATCATAAGGATAGTTATCCTGTATTGGCAAAGGTCAGTGGATGGACTAGATGACCTAATCTTTCTCTTTTCTCGCTAATCTTGGTGGGATCGATCTAAAGTTCATTGACTGTCCTGAGCTTTGGACCAGGCCTTTCAACTATGAATGCCATCTGATTTTTTTTGTTTTTCTAATGTGGCCCACATAAAATGTCCAGGGCAGCATACAAACATACTGTCAGTCTTTAGTTCAGGCACCAGTGAGATTTTTTTTTGATTTTGAAGTTCTTCTGTGTGAATCAGATATCTCATGCAATTGATTCCAACATTTATAAGTGGACAATTACTTTTTTTTTTTTTTTTTTAAGGACAAGTTACATCCAAGAAATCTGATCCCGGAGCTCTGTAAGCAGTTTTATCATTTAGGATGGGTCACAGGAACTGGTGGAGGAATCAGCTTGAAACATGGGTAAGTGGGGGTTTTGAAAGCGATAACTATACAGATGATGGGTCAGTTGAATAAGCGGTGAGTGCACCACAATTCATGAAGGATGGCTGAAATTCAGGAGTGAGGCATTAGACAAAGATATGTTGCAGAGATAACATTCTTGGTCTCTGAGAAGAAAGGAATAATTCTTGTATTCAGATAAATCCTGAAGATGTATTAATGGGAGATAATTTAGGCAGGTCAGGCAACAAGAAGATAAGATGACTTGTAGTAGGAACCACTTTTTGCTGTATAATTTTGCAAGAAATGTACCACTATCTAGTCAGCTTGATAAATTTGATGTTATTAATGGACGCAGAGCTCCTCTTAGTGGCCATTGAAAGAAAGGAACCGTAGTCATAATTAAGGCTAAGTTTTAGTCATGGGTATTCTTAGTAAAAGTCATGGACAGGTCATGGGCAGTAAACAAAAATTCACGGACCCGTGACCTGTCCATGACTTTTACTAAAAATACCCCTGACTAAAACTGGGGGCGGACTCGGGAGGTGCCGTGGGTGCTGGGGAAGTGGGGGAGTGGGTGCTTGGGCGGGGCAACTCATGGCCTGGGAGGGTGTTGTGGGGGAGGAGTCATGGCCTGGCGGGGGGAAGGGGCATGGGTGCTGGGGAGGGTTAGTGGGGCTGGGGCAGGCTCCCTACCCAGTTCCTGGGAAGCAGTGGCCTCAGCTCCACGTGCTGTCTCCACTCCATCCCGAGACAGGCCCCAAGCCCCAGTTCTGCAGCTCCCATTGGCTGGGAACCATGGCCAATGGGAGCTGCCGGGGCAGTGCCTGGGGGCAGAGGCAGCAAGTGGAGCTAGGAGCTGAGGGAGAGGAGTCCCCCACCCAGGTAAGCAGCGGCCCCAAGCCCTGAGCCCCCACACACCCAAACTCCTGATGCTGCAGGGCAGGAGGGCCCCGAGACTGCCGCAGCAGCAGCTAGTGCAACTGACCCAGGGGCTGCCCAAGCTGCTCAGGTGGCTCCTGGGCCAGCCACACAAGGCTGCTGCAGAAGTCACAGAAAGTCTTCCATGACCTCCATGACAAACACGGAGCCTTAGTCATAATTACACCACAGATGCACCGTTAGTGCAAGATAAATGTGATCTGAAGTCACAAAGTAGTGAAACACTGAGACTTGTCAGTACCCCTCGCCTCACCACGTGCATGCAACTATGTTGCTTTTCAAGCATCTTATCTGAAGTAGAGGACATTGATTTTAAAAGTGTGAGGTTAAGCAGCTCAAAAGACTGCTATATCCTCTGAAGTTTTTTACAGGGTGGAATGGTGTATTAGTCTGAGCACAGTTAGAGCCATTTAGAACTGTCCTTAGTTCTAATGTGTGTGCTGACATTGACTACCTTTGTTGCCTTGGACAGGTCACTTAACCTCTCTGCCTCATTTTCTGTTTGAGACAAGGGGGGTGAGGTAATACCTTTTATTGGACCAGTTTCTGTTGGTGAGAGAAACAAGTTTTCATCATCATTACTCACTGGTGGAATCTCATGAATGATTTAGAATAATTGCACTAGTTCGGATGTAGGGCACTGAATTGGAAAATTGTTCTATGACTCTTGATCAACTGTCCTACATTTCAAATACTATATTCTATTGTCAGCTCTTCATTAAACATTTAATTTTAAAACAAGTCATTTTTCTTTTAGAAAGGAGGGACGTCTCTTTGTTTCAGTAGCAATCAAATAGTAATCAATTGCTTAACATACTACTTTCGTAGTGTGATAGACCCAGGCCAGTTGGGTACAGCAGAGTAGTAGAAGGCAGATATACTGGCCACTGGATAAGCAGTTTTCTGTTCCCTGACTGACCAGAGAAGGGGCTGCTCCAGGCTAGGGTGGACACGTGACTCCAATTAGCCTGCAAAGAGTTAATTGAAGTCAGTAGGCTAATGAGAACACCTGACTCCAATTAACCTGCAAAGAGTCAGGTGAGGCTGTTAAGCTAATGTGAACACTTGACTCTAATTACAGCCCCTCTGATACTATAAAAGGGCTCACTCCAGTCAGGCCAGGGGAGTGGAAGTGCAGCTGAAGGGCTGGGTAATGAAGATACCCTCAAGCCACTAGAAAGGGAGCCCTATGGTAAGGGTGAAGAAGGTGTTGAGAGAGAGAAGCGGGAGAGCTGTGGGGAAGCGGCCCAGGGAAATGTAGCAACTGTGGCAGTAAAAGGTCAGCTGCTGCCATTAGGGTCCCTGGGCTGGAACCGGGAGTAGAGGTCGGGCCCGGGTTCCCCCGAACTTGACACTACAGAAACACCTCCTAAGAGGGGAAGACAGGCCCCTGTCAGGACAGGAGGCTAAACTGTTCTGGAACAAGCCCATAGGGACAACAGAGACTATGGGAGTTCTCTCACCAATCTCCTTGCTGGCTTATGATGAAAATGGCTCAGTAGGCTGTGACCCTTGCCCCTAGAGGGAGAAGGGCTACATAGAGGGTCACAGTGAGCCTCTGAGGCTAGCGTAATCCGCCAGGAAGCACGGGACCCACTGAGACAAGGTCGGAGCTCTGCCACATTAGTTATCTTGCTCATAGAATGGCACCAAGTATCAATGATTAAATTCATTAGTATTAATACATTCGTACTGCAAATAGTTAATCCATTAAAACCACATTTTTTTGTATCTCAGATATCATGTGTTTTGTCAAGATAAGTATACTATCTTGAAGGTTATATCTTATTCAAAGGACTCTGTCTTGTCCATAAATATGAACTCCATGTTTTCCTTAGGAAACTAACAGAGTCTTTGTGCTGAAATTTCTGGAAATTTATCTGTAGATTTACTAATTGTTCACTAGGTGTCTCTATAGATTTTAAAATAAGACCTTTGAAGATGAATAGTGATTACAAATATTATCCTTTTTATTGCCTTTACTGAAAATATTTCACACCCTATTTTTAAATAATTTTAATTTATGTAAAGATGCTGAAATTCTTCATTCACATAAGGCTTGCAAGCTTTAGGTATTTCCACTTGAACATAAATTGTTCAGTTTATTGAATTGTTCAATGTTTTCTTCTGTGTGAATTAAATACTGTATATTTATTCATACATTAAAACATATATAATACAATTTAATGGTTACCACATAGATAAGTGTATTTCCCAGTAACTAAAGGTGATTACATACTCTAATAGCTAATTGATATTAAGCTATAAATGATAGGTTTGGCCCTGTTTTTTCTTGCATCACTCAGTGTCTACTTGCAAATTCCCTTCTGTTTCCTTCAATTCCAACTAATGTGGGGTGTGGTTTTTTTTTCTCTTCGGTGATACAAATATACTCAGTTAAATCTGTAGGCAGTTTGAAAGAACTATTTACGTCTTGGATATTCTCAGAGCTTCCAACTGTTCTAGTAAGATCAGTGTTGCATATTGAAAACCATCTGTATGTGAATGTGTGGGAGGACAAGTGTGGTTGCATAATCATGTGCTGTGTAAGTTAATTCTTTATCAATAAAGGGTAGAGTACTAAAATGGCGCTAGCAAATTATATATACTTCAAATTCTATATCTTATACATCAGTGGTTCTCAAAGCCGGTCCGCCGCTTGTTCAGGGAAAGCCCCCGGCGGGCCAGACCGGACCAGTTTGTTTACCTGCCTCGTCCGCAGTTTCGGCTGATCATGGCTCCCACTGGCCGCGGTTCGCCACTCCAGGCCAATGGGGGCTGCGGGAAGGGCGGCCAGCTCATCCTTTGGACCGCGCCGCTTCCCGCAGCCCCATTGGCCTGGAGCTGTGAACCGCGGCCAGTGGGAGCCGCGATTGGCCGAACCTGCAGACGCGGCAGGTAAACAAACCTGTCCTACCCACCAGGGGCTTTCCCTGAACAAGCGGCGGACCGGCTTTGAGAACCACTGTTATACATGGAGCTAAATTCTATATGTTTTCCTAGAGATGAAATCTACATTGCGCCATCAGGAGTCCAAAAGGAAAGAATTCAGGTATGTAAAACTTTGTTTTTTTACCTCAGAACTCATCCCTGAAAAGTAACAAAATTACTTTTAGTGAGCTATTTATTCTGAGTGTTCTTTCAAAGCAGTTTGGGTTTTTTTCTTGTTATGAAGTCTGAAACACCTTATTATTACTGACTACCTTCTTGAGACCACTGATGATTTCTCCTAGTATTCTGTGATCTCAGACAGCAATTCAGTACTTCTTCAGTGACGTAAGTAGGTTACTCCTTTTGAGTTTTCTTGTCCTTAAATTAGTACTGACCATGATATCTGAAATCTACTTCAGCCCCAGATTTGTTCTGCAACAACCCAACATTCAGCTAGTTTGCTACAGTTTTAGTTAATAATGTATACATGCAATTGGGTAACTGTGTGTTAAAGCTTCTGTTCTAAATATTTTTATTAGGTCTGTCGATTAATCTCAGTCAATTTACGTGATTAACTCAAAAAAATGAATAGCAATTAAAAAAATTAATCACTATTAATCGCAATTTTAATTGCACTGTTATCAATAGAATACCAATTGAAATGTATTAAATATTTATATATATATTGTATTCTGTGTTGTAACTGAAATCAGTGTATATTATTTTTTATTACAAATATTTGCACTGTAAAAATTATAACCAAAGAAATAGTATTTTTCAGTTCACCTCATACAAGTACCATAGTGCAATTTCTTTCTGGTGACAGTGCAACTTACAAATGTAGATTTTTTTTTTATTTTTTTTTTTTGTTACATAACTGCACTCAAAAACAAAACAATGTAAAACTTCAGAGCTTACAGGGCCACTCAGTCCTACTTCTTGTTCAGCCATTCACTAAGACAAACAAGTTTGTTTACATTTACAGGGGATAATGCTGCCCTCTTCTTATTTACAATGTCACCAGAAAGTGAAAACAGGCATTTGTGTGGCACTTTTGTAGCAGCCATTGCAAGCTATTTACGTGCCAGATATACTAAATATTCGTATGTCTCTTCATGCTTTGGCTACCATTCCAGAGGGCATGCTTCCATGCTGATGATGCTCATTTAAAAAAAATAATTTGTGAGTTAAATTTGTGACCGAACTCCTTGAGGGAGAATTGTATGTCCCCGGCTCTGTTTTACCTGCATCCTGCCATATATTTCATGTTGTAGCTGTCTCAGATGATGACCCAGCACATGTTGTTCATTTTAAGAACACTTTCACTACAGATTTCACAAAACGCAAAGAAGGTACCAATGTGAGATTTCTAAAGATAAATACAGCACTTGACCCAAGGTTTAAGAATCAGAAGTGCCTTCCAAAATCTGACAGGGATGAGGTGTGGAGCATGCTTTCAGAAGTCTTAAAAGAGCAACACTCCGATGCGTAAACTAAAGAACCCAAACCACCAAAAAAGAAAATCAACCTTCTGCTGGTGGCATCTGACTCGGATAATGAAAACGAACATGCGTAGGTCCGTACTGATTTGGATTGTTATTGAGCAGAACCCGTCATCAGCATGGATGCATGTCCCCTGGAATGGTGATTGAATCATGAAGGGACATATGAATCTGTAGTGCATCTGGCATGTAAATATCTTGCAACACTGGCTACAACAGTTCCATGAGAACGCCAGTTCTCACTTTCAGGTGACGTGCACAAGAAGCAGGCAGCATTATCTCCTGCAAATGTAAACAAACTTGTTTGTCTGAGCGATTGGCTGAACAAAAAGTGAGTGGACTTGCAGGCTCTAGAACTGAACATTGTTTTATTTTTGAATGCAGGTGGTGGTGTTTTTTTAACATAATTCTAAATTTGTAATATATTTCATGATAAAGAGATTGCACTACAGTTCTTGTATTAGGTGAATTGAAAAATACTATTTCTTTTGGGATTTTTTATAGTGAAAATACTTGTAATCAAAAATAAATATACAGTGAGCACTGTACACTTCGTATTCTGTGTTGTAATTGAAATCAATACATTTGGAAATGTAGAAACCATCCAAAAATATTTAAATAAATGGTATTCTCTTATTGTTTAACAGTGCGATTAATCGCAATTCATTTTGTTAATCATGCAATTAATTTTTTTTAATGTCTTGACAGCCCTAATTTTTATTTGTTTGTATGTAAATATTTCTTTCTCTAGGGCTGCTCTGTAGGCAGGTAGGATTTCCCCAGATCAAGATGACCGTAGCCCAGTGGTGGGCAACCTGCAGTCCATGGGCCGCATGCGGCCCATCAGGGTAATCTGATTGCAGGCCGTGAGACGTTTTACTGACAACCATCCGCAGGCATGTCCGTCCCCGTCCCCCCTCCCAGCTCCCAGTGGCCGCGGTTCGCCGTTCCCAGCCAATGGGAGCTGCGGGAAGCAGCAGGCCGCAGGGATGTGCTTGCTGCCGCTTCCCGCAGCTCCCATTGGCTGGGAACGGCGAACTATGGCCACTGAGAGCTGCGAGGGGCTGTGCTTGCGGATGGTCAATGTCAGCAAAATGTCTTGCAGCCCACAATCAGATTACCCTGATGGGCCGCCGGTTGCCCACCACTGCCTTAGTCTATCTCAGTTCCTCTCCCTTAAGGATAAAAACAGAAGTACTGCTGGAGACGAATAGTAAATACTGCCAGCTGATTTATGATACTAGGGACTCCTCCGAAACAGAAACAATGTGGAGTAGGAATCACTGCTCCACATCTCCATCGGAGATAATACAATGAAGGATGATAGGAATCCTCTCACTGATTGACACTTGGGTTTCCATATGGTGATCATTAAATGTATTTGCAGAATAAAAGATGGGGGAAGATACATTCTGGCATGATGCATAATTGATTTTAAATAAAAAAGCTTTGGGCTTAATCTCATGGAGAAACAGTTTATTAATGCAAAAATACAGTTTATGTAAAGCTGCCAAAAGCAGGCCTGTTTTCTACTTATCTCCCCAGAAGAAAAGTAAATTTATTTTGGGGAAGAGTGTCACAGTTTAAGTAGTTCTACCTCTCTCACAGCCCGAAGATATGTTTGTTTGTGACATAGAAGAACGGGACATCAGCGGCCCTCCACCACACAAGCAACTAAAGAAAAGCCAGTGCACGCCTCTCTTTATGAATGCTTACACCATGAGAGGTATGCAATAAATGCATTTTATTCAGACAATAATATAAATCAGTTCATGACAATATAAATCAGTTCATGAAATGGAAACTCCTAAGTCATAAGTGTAGCATCTCTGGAATTTAATATTGCCTTAATTGGAAAATACCGTAGTAGCTAAATTTATAGTCTTATGACCTTGCAGTAGTTTCATACCAATAGATTTTAGGCCATATTACAATCTTTTGCAATTGTAAAGGTTACCAAATTGCTAGTTACAATGGTGTAAGAAATGTAACACTATTCAGATTCCAAATTATTGACAGAACATGTATTTACTTTACAATTATAAATATTCTGAAAAGCAAAACTTTTTTCCTTTTTCTCCAATTACACTTCAGGCCAAGTCATGAGTTTAGGATTCTATTTCTCTTGCATCTGTTGATATCAGAAACGCCAGAAATAGTACAGAGAGTGCAACTCTCACAATTGTTTGCTACATTAAGTGGAAGCAGCATCCCCCATATCAGTTCTTTGAGAGAAACAAACCCACATGGGATCTAGTAACGGGCATGACATTTCATGCATGACTGCAGTAAACTTGGATTAAAGGCCCTGTTTGTCTACTGCTTCTATCCAATTCATCCTAATAGGGGAAAAAAGGCAAAACAACACCTTTATCTAATGTCTCTGGTCCCATTTAGAAATATATTTTAATATATTTTAAAAATATTTTTAAATGTATATTAATCTAACACTTCTGCACTTTCTACACATTTTTATCAGTTTAATTTTATGGAATTTGATTTTAACAGTAGCTGAAGGTTTTATGCAATTGTACAAGATTTGTGTCTTTTGTCCTCCTCCCCGCCCCCCCCCTTCAAAAAAAAAATGATTTTGGGAGTCTATTCTTGTTTTCCGGTAAAGGAAACTTGCACATGGGGAGCCTTTGCATATCCAAAGGAGAACTTGCAATTTTCAACAACATTGCAGGTTTATACCTTGTGATTCCTGTGCTTGACCTTTCCACCACACCACAGTATAAAAATAAAATGATTGAAAGTGATGTCAGGGAACCAGTTTATAGTCTCCAGAGAGAAATAGCTGTACATCAAAGAAACTCTCCTTCTCTTCAGAGTTCTTTGAATCTTCTTTGTACTCTTCTGCCACAAATACGTCAAATTTTTAATTCTTTAGAACCTCAGCGCTCTTTGGTGATGTAATTAAAATGTTTTAGTCATCTCAACAGATGGAAATGTAAACTAGGTGCATGAGGGAGAAGGTTTGCCTGGAATTTGCACTAAAACTAGCTACTGACACCCTAAAGATAACTCTCACTGTTCTTTGTAGATTAGAGAGGACTTCTTATTAACATACCTTTTGGTTGCTCGAAAGAACTGACTATTTTCCTTGTCTAGTCCATTAGCAAGGATGTTCAGCTGAAGTGTTGAAACTCATTTTCACATGTCAGTTTATCTTAATGGAAGATAGGGAGTCACATTTCAAGATGAAATACAGAGGTATCCCTTTTTCTTCTCCTCCTAGGAGCTGGAGCTGTGATCCACACTCATTCAAAAGCTGCTGTCATGGCTACCCTTCTCTATCCAGGAAGTGAGTTTAGAATTACCCATCAGGAAATGATAAAAGGGATCAAGAAATGCACTTCAGGAGGGTATTACAGGTAGATTCCCATTTACAAGACTAATCCAGTGTACAATGTTTCTGCTAAATGTCATCTTCAAAAATGTCAGTGTCTTTCATGGTGTCAGCATTCAAGTGAGCAATATTTGTAATTAAGTCAGTGGAATATTCACTAAGGGGCTTATTTGAATAAAACTTACCATGCATGTCTTGGACCAAAGCTCAAATCCAATTTGAGGAACGTTAAACTGCCTAGGGAAGAACAATGTTTTCCAGTGTTATGAATTTCCCTTACATTTCAATATGCTGCTTTTATTGCGAATTTGAGTGATTCTGTGTACTAATGAAAGGTGAAAGGCTGCCATTTTTTAATACTGATGCTAGATATAGTGAAAAGATAGCAGCCCCAGCTTCCAACATGCTGTCTCAGGGGTGACCCTAACCTGATGAAAAGAAAACACCCTATGGTTAGGGATAAAAAGTAACAAGATCTCTGTAACAGCTCAGTCACTGACTTCTCCAGAGAAGGTGCTGAATTATTCTAGATTTTATGTGGTGGCTTTTTGTGGGACTCTTTCCCACAAAGCATTGAGTTGAGATGAGCACACTCATTTCAAATAGTGTGTGACAACAAGATGAGAAATTATGGGATGTTAAAGATATACACCTCTGCACTTTCTTGGTGTTAATTTTGTAACTAACATTTTCCCCAAAAACTTTTAGGAAGGTAGAAATGCATTGAAGTTTGGATTTGACACAAGGGTGTGTTCTCTGCACATAAAGATGGCAACTTCACGAAAACTTTTTGCTATACATTAAAAATACAAATACTAATGCAGACAAAGGCACCTGATAGCACTGGATTATTATCTTGAATTTTGTATAAAAATCTTTTTTTTTTAATTCAATTTTCAGGGGCTCTTTCTGGGTATTGTTTTCTGGTGATTGTTCAGGTAAATATTAAGGATAGGATTTTCAAAATATTTATCATGGGCTCTCACTGAAGTCAGCAGAAGTTTTACCTTTGACCGAGCCCTGGTCTACACTGCTGGGTTCAGTCAAATTTAGCCATGATAGGTCGATTTTAAAATGAATGCATCTACACCACCAACCCTGTCCCGTCAGTCTAAAGGGCTCTTAAAATCGACTTCTGTACTCCTTCCCGGCGAGGGGAGTAGCGCTAAAATCGATCTTGCTGGGTCGAATTTGGGGTAGTGCAGACGCAATTCGACAGTATTGGCCTCCGGGAGCTATCCCAGAGTGCTCTAACTGCTCTGGACAGCACTTTGAACTCCGATGCACTAGCCAGGTACCCAGGAAAAGCCCCGGGAACTTTTGAATTTCATTTCCTGTTTGGTCGGCATAGCACACTCAGCAGCACAGGTGACCATGCAGTCTCCCCAGAATTGCAAACAAGCTCCAGCGTGGACCAAAAGGGAGACACTGGATCTGATTGCTGAATGGGGAGAAGAATCTGTGCAGGCCGAACTCCGATCAAAAAGAAGAAATGCTAATATATATGCCAAAATCACAAAGGGCATGGTGGAGAGAGGCTACAACAGGGACACACAGCCATGCCGCATGAAAGTTAAGGAGCTCAGGCAAGCCTACCAAAAGACAAAGGAGGCAAACGATTGCTCAGGGTCAGAGCCCCATACATGCCGCTTCTTTGATCAGCTGCATGGCATTCTAGGGGGGGACCTTACCACTACCCCACCACTGTCCACGGACACCTGCAAGGGGGGAGTCTCACGCAACAGGGAGGAGGATTTTGTGGATGAGGAAGAGGAGGAGGAAGAGAATGCGCAGCAGGCAGGTGGTGAATCCATTCTCCCTGGCAGCCAGTACCTTTTCATCACCCTGGAGCCATTACCCTCCCAAGGCGGGATCCCCGACCCTGAAGGCGGAGGAGGCAGCTCTGGTGAGTGCACATTTGAAACTACAGTACAGGGTTTAAAAGCAATAGTGTTTAATGTTTGATTTGCCCTGAAGAATTGGGATGCATTCGCGGCCAGTACAGCTACTGGAAAAGTCTGTTAATGTGTCTGGGGATGGAGCGGGAATCCTCCAGGGACATCTCCATGAAGCTCTCATGGAGGTACTCTGAAAGCCTTTGCAGAAGGTTTCTGGGGAGTGCTGCCTTATTTCATCCTCCACGGTAGGACACTTTACCACGCCAAGCCAGTGTCTTGAATCATTGCAACACAAAGCATGGCAGCGAATGGTCCTGGGTTTTGATCGCATTCAAGCAACATTCAGTCTTTATCCTTCTGGGTTAACCTCAGGAGAGTGATATCATTCATGGTCACCTGGTTGAAGTAGGGGAATTTTTGTAAGGAAACATTAAAAGGACCCCGTTCATGCTGGGTTGTTTGCACTTGGCTAAAAGGGATCATCCCAGAGAGTAGCCATGTGATGGGCTGGGGGGAGGTGTGTGCTGCACATCCACCTGAAAACCACAGCCCCTCCTTTTAAATGTGAAACCAAACCAGCAGTGCTTGCTATGGGAAAGGATGGTGCTGCAGTTTGAAACCATTCCCACATGTTATGAAGACATAAGAAGCCAACCCCACGTACCAAAAGGCTTACCATGGCTTCCTGGAAACCAGATTCTGTTGCCCAGCCATTTGTGATATGTCACCATACCAGCAGGCGCTCAATATAAAAGGCAAAATGCGACCTTGTACCTAAAGCACATGTGCTGTCTGCTGTGGATTGCGTGATTCACTGTGAAAGACTCTCCCTTTTGTTCTCAGAAATGTATCATCTTAAATTTTACTCTCCCTTTTTCCAGGTGCCAATGTTTCTATGCTCCCCCTATCATCTCCATCCCTGAGGTTATCGCAGATTAGAAGGCAAAAAAAACGCACTCGCGATGACATGTTTTCCAAGCTCATGCAGTCCTGCCGCACTGATAGGGCACAGCTTAATGCATGGAGGCATTCAGTGGCAGAGGCCAGGAAAGGACTAAGTGAGCACGAAGAACAGAGGCAGATGGTGAAGCTAATGAGGGAGCAAACGGACATGATGAAGCGTCCGTTGGAGCTGCAGGAAAGCCAACGAGCACAGACCCCACTGCATCCATTGTATAATGGCCTGCCCTCCTCCAAGTTCCATATCCTCCTCACCCAGATGTCCAAGAATGCACAGGGGGGAGACTCCAGGCACCCAGCCACTCCACTCCAAGGATGGCCCAAGCAACAGAAGGCTGTTGTTCAAACAGTTATGATTTGTAGTGTGGCTGCAATAAGCAATGTGGCCTTGTCCTTCCCTCCTCCCACACCCCACCCCACCCGGGCTCCCTTGTCAGTTATTTCACTTTTTTTTTTTTTTAAATTAATAAAGGAAGAATGCATGGTTTCAAAACAATAGTTACTTTATTTCCTTTGCCAGCTGTGATCGAAGAGGGGAGAGTGGTTGGCTTACAGGGAATTAAAATCAACAAAGGGGGCAGGTTTGCAGCAAGGAGCAGCACACACAACTGTCACACCGTAACCTGGCCAGTCATGAAACTGGTTTTCAAAGCCTCTCTGATGCGCAGCGTGCCTAGCTGTGCTCTTCTAATTGCCCTGGTGTCTGGCTGCTCAAAATCGGTTGCCAGGCGATTTGCCTAAACCTCCCACCCCGCCATAAACGTCTCCCCATTACTCTCACAGATATTATGGAGCAAGCAGCAAAAGCAATGGGAATGTTGGTTGCACTGAGGTCTAACCTAGTCAGCAAACAGCACCAGCAAGCTTTTAAATGTCCAAAAGCACATTCTACCACCTTTCTGCACTTGCTCAGCCTATAGTTGAACTGCTTACTACTGTCCAGGCTACCTGCGTATGGCTTCATGAGCCATGGAAGCAAGGGGTAGGCTGGGTCCCCAAGGATAACTATTGGCATTTCAACATCCCCAATTGTAATTTTCTGGTCTGGGAAGTAAGTCCCTTCTTGCAACTGCTCGAACAGCCCGGAGTTCCTAAAGATGCAAGGGTCATGCACCTTTCCTAGCCATCCCACATTGATGTCGGTGAAACATCCCTTGTGATCCACCAGTTTTTGCAGCACCATTGAGAAGTATCCCTTGTGGTTTATGTATTGGTTGGCAAGGAGGTCCAGTGCCAAGATAGGGATATGTGTTCAGTCTATCACCCCACCACAGTTGGGGAACCCCATTGCAGCAAAGCCATCCACTAAGACCTGCACATTTCCCAGAGTCACTCCCTTCATAGCAGAACATCAGTGATTGCACTGGCTACTTGGATCACAGCAGTCCCCATGGTAGACTTGCCCACTCCAAATTGATTCCCGACTCACCGGTAGCAGTCAGGCACTGCAAGCTTCCACAGGGCTATCGCCACTCGCTTCTGAACGGTCAGGGCAGCTCTCATCTTGGTATTCCTGCACTTCAGCGTGGGGGAAAGCAACTCACAAAGTTCAAGGAAAGTGGCCTTACACATGCGAAAGTTTTGCAGCCACTGTGAATCATCCCATACCTGTGGTCCCACCAGTCTGTGCTTATTTGCCGGGCCCAGAATTGGCATTCCACTGTATCAACCAGCCCCACTGCCGCCATGATGTCCCAGTTGGCACAGCTCGTGCTTTCAGGAATGTCTTTCTCCGTGTCCTCATCACAATCGTCCTCGTGCTGGTGTCTCTTAGCCCGGTTCTGCACATACTCCAGGATAATGCGTGAGGTGTTTACAATGCTCACTACATAGAATCATAGAATATCAGGGTTGGAAGGGACCTCAGGAGGTCATCTAGTCCAACCCCCTGCTCAAAAGCAGGACCAATCCCCAATTAAATCATCCCACCCAGGGCTTTGTCAAGCCTGACCTTAAAAACTTCTAAGGAAGGAGATTCCACCACCTCCCTAGGCAACGCATTTCAGTGTTTCACCACCCTCCTAGTGAAAAAGTTTTTCCTAATATCCAACCTAAACCTCCCCCACTGCAACTTGAGACCATTACTCCTTGTCCTGTCATCTTCTACCACTGAGAATAGTCTAGAACCATCCTCTCTGGAACCACCTCTCAGGTAGTTGAAAGCAGCTATCAAATCCCCCCTCATTCTTCTCTTCTGCAGACTAAACAATCCCAGTTCCCTCAGCCTCTCCTCATAAGTCATGTGTTCCAGACCCCTAATCATTTTTGTTGCCCTTCGCTGGACTCTCTCCAATTTATTCACATCCTTCTTGTAGTGTGGGGCCCAAAACTGGACACAGTACTCCAGATGAGGCCTCACCAATGTCAAATAGAGAGGGGCGATCACGTCCCTCGATCTGCTGGCTATGCCCCTACTTATACATCCCAAAATGCCATTGGCCTTCTTGGCAACAAGGGCACACTGCTGACTCATATCCAGCTTCTCGTCCACTGTCACCCCATGTCCTTTTCCGCAGAACTGCTGCCTAGCCATTCGGTCCCTAGTCTGTAGCTGTGCATTGGGTTCTTCTGTCCTAAGTGCAGGACCCTGCACTTATCCTTATTGAACCTCATCAGATTTCCTTTGGCCCAATCCTCCAATTTGTCTAGGTCCCTCTGTATCCTATCCCTGCCTTCCAGCGTATCTACCACTCCTCCCAGTTTAGTATCATCCGCAAATTTGCTGAGAGTGCAATCCACACCATCCTCCAGATCATTTGTGAAGATATTGAACAAAACCGGCCCCAGGACCGGCCCCTGGGGCACTCCACTTGACACCGGCTGCCAACTAGACATGGAGCCATTGATCACTACCCGTTGAGCCCGACAATCTAGCCAACTTTCTACCCACCTTATAGTGCATTCATCCAGCCCGTACTTCTTTAACTTGCTGACAAGAATACTGTGGGAGACCGTGTATTAACAGCAGCAGTAACAGTAGTAACAGCAGCGGTGAGCTGAGCGGGCTCCATGCTTGCCATCGTATGGCGTCTTGTAACCCAAGAAAAAAAGCGCGAAACGATTGTCTGCTGTTGCTTTGAGGGGGGGAGGGGCGACTGACGACATGAACCCAAAACCACTCTCGACAATAGTTTTTGCCCCATCGGGCATTGGGAGCTTAACCCAGAATTCCAGTGGGCAGCGGAGACTGTGGGAACTGTGGGATAGCTACCTACAGTGCACTGCTCCTTAAGTCAATGCTAGCCACTGATAAACAGTTTTGAAAATCCCCAACCCTCAGTTATCCCAGAACATCTTTAAAAAAGAGTAGCATGAGCCTGGTCTCTCTTTTTCTCTCAATAATAAATTAATACTTAGTACGTGCATACCATCTAAAAATCTCAAGGTGTTTTGTAGACCTTAATTCTCACATACAACCTTGTGAAGCTGGTAAGTGGTTTTATAGAAGAAGGCACAGAGAAGTGTTGTGACTTGTCTAAATTCACTCAGATGGTGGCAGAGCTGGGACTAGAACTTAGGACATGTTGCTCCCAGTTGTCTGTTCTCACTCCTAGCCAACACTTCAGCGCTTGTTTTAATTTCCACGCTGTATGTGAGTAGTAGGTGAGCTCACAAACATTACTACATTTGTTTCATTCATTAGACTGTAGAGTGCTTTGGGATGCCTTCCGCATAAAAGACTCTGTATAGAACCAGATTTTCTCTCTTTCTGTGAATAAACACATCTAATACTAGATTTACTACTTTCAGCATTGCTTCTTATCTATAATGTGACTCCATCTTTTTTGAAGATGTTCTCCCACCAACTACTTAAAAAATACCTGTATGATCTTGATGGTGAATCTGAATTTGATCTAGAGATTTAGTATATCTATTTAAACAAGTTTCTGCAAATATTAATTAAGGTTCAAACAATGCCAAATATCCTGGTCTCTCTTTGCTACACACTATTCTGCAAGTTCCACTGAACAGCATGCAGCATCTTACCTATAGTGCAGTGGTTCTCAAACTATTGTTGCAGATTGCACGTATCCCACTGAGGACTCTGTCACAACAGAGAAACATCTTTAATTATTCAAGCACTGACACTTACTTCTACCTTTATCCTTGATCAGGACTCTGTCAGGGTTTCCAAAGTCTTTTTTAGACCAACCAAATTCAGACATTTTAATCCTAAGTGACTGCTTCATATCTTTCTTTATTAAGTGTTTTTTAAATAAATTCAGCCATGATCAAGTTAGTAGATGTTGCCAATATTAGAGGGATAACCAGTGCAGAAGAGGACAGACCAAAACTGCTAAGTGACTCATATTGATGCAAGCAGTAAGGGCAGGCAATGAAAGGAGATTTAGTGCTGAGAAAAGTAAATTCCTAAATCCAAGGAGAGACAATAAACAGCGGATACAAAATAATGATATGTAAGCAAGCAGTTACACGAAGTGCATTAAAGTATTTTTATTTTCTTTTGTCCTGAATACAGTTCAAGTATTCCCAGGGTAGTGTAACCCAGCACAATAGCTTTCATAGGGAAGATGTTGGATCAGGTTTGGGACCGGAAGTGTCCTTGAGAGGATGTATAGCATAGCATTGTTCACAAGATGAAAGAGTTTGAGAATCACTGTTAAAGATGTTACCAAATCCTCTGCAAATAATGAAGGGAGAACCTCCTTGATTGGGGAAAGCTTAGGACGATGGCTCTTAGATGTGGGAAAGAACTGATATCATCCATGCCATGTAAGAGCAGGAACAGCATAGTCTCTTGATAGAAAACACTTCAGAACGCATTGGTTTTTAATTGCAATACTACCTTATTTTCTGTTTAGATATGATGATAAGTTAGTGGTCCCCATCGTTGAGAACACACCAGAGGAGAAGGATCTCAAGGAACGAATGGCACATGCAATGAATGAATACCCAGACTCTTGTGCTGTATTGGTCAGACGTCATGGAGTTTACGTATGGGGAGAAACATGGGAAAAAGCCAAAACAATGTGAGTGCAATTTAAAGAAGGTCATATCTGTTGCCATAGTAGCCCTGAAATATTAATGGAGGTAGAATCACTGCATATACATCCCAGCCACAGTTGATACTTCACTCTCTTGGCTCACACCACCAGTGACAATTGGCCCAGTCTACAGGGTTCTTGACAACTTCTTTTCATGTGGGAAAACAGAATCTGTGATCTTTCCTCTGACAATCTGCATATAAAGAATCTGATTGATTTTGGTGGAGTTTATATAGGCCGTTGGAGAGGAAACTTAGACTTGTTTCCTCATGGCTATGGAGCAGCCATTGACATCTGGAAGAGCCATCATTGCCCAGTTTGCCAACCTGTGGGAACAGATAGTCCGGATTCCCACATACACATCAGCTTCTGGGGAAGATCTCCAAGTTCCTTACATGGGCCCCTTGCAGTATCCTCCTCAACAGCCTCAGCCTACAGCCACACATGATGGACTGTTTAACGAGAATCCATCCCACCTGCCAGCGGAGAGCTGTGCAGCACAAACCCTGGGCACCACAGAGGCCTTGCTAATCCTCCCCCACCAGAGACTTCACCGTGGAGGTGGAGTGACTATTGCAATAAAGTGATAGCGGGAGTGTGCTGCCTGACTACTGTGCTATCAATGGTCAGTGTATAGAAGAAAAATGTTCGCTTTTTAAACATATGCAGCTTCCTAAGGATGCGTCCCAACTCCACATTTCTCCTGTTCTCTTTTTACTGAAGGTGCGAATGTTATGATTACCTGTTCGATATCGCAGTACAGATGAAGCAGCATGGACTAAATCCTGCAAAACATCCAGCTGAAGAAAACAGGATTGTATAAACTACTAACAACACAGTTCTATACCCCCACCCACCCAAAATTGCAGTGCAGAAAGTGGAAATGTATTTGTCAACCTTCAAGCATTTATAATTGAATGCCCTTCTACTGCATCTAGTAGAGCATGCTTTATGTCTTTATGTCAAAAGGTGAATTATAGCTAAAGTGTTTAATAACAGCAAGTGGAGGAAATGTAGCCCCCAATCCTGCAAGCTGACCTGTGCAGGCAGACCCCTATGCCCAGGTACACACCTTGACTGCAGGATCAGGGTCATGCATAGCAATCCTTCTTTCGGGCTTGGTTTTTTTTCCTTCAGTAGCAATTGTTGAATGCCATTTGATTAATTTCAGTGTGCATGGTGTGTCACTTGTGTACCTTGGACAGAAAAACTACAGTGGATTTGGCTCCCTGTTGCCAAAGAATCACTGCTTAATAATAGCTGAAACTGTCTTAGTTAATTTTTATGAGAAATTTAATTTTATCAGATTATCATTTTTGTATCTGTTTAAATATATAAACACATTAAATCAGTAATTGAATGTTTTAAGCAGAACAAAGGAATTCAGAGCAGAAACCTTAACTCCACCTCAGCGTGCCTGACTTTCATACAGCAGCATATAATACACGTAGGCTAACTGTACAGTCAATTGTGCCTCCCATCTCTCTCTCTCTCTCTCAGGAACAGGGCCTGCAGCAGAGCTAGTTTGGAGGGGCCAGCTCTTAAGCCAGCAGCAGCTTACTGGCTGTTCAACGCTCATTCCCACCATTGTGCCTGCTCCTATGTTACCTTGTTCCTGCTGCTCTTGCCTTGCACCCAGTCTTGTCTTTGTCTTACCCTTGGCTTGAACCTGCTTGCCTGCTACCCTGTTTGCTGCAGTTCTTGAGCTCTGGCTTGACCTTAGGCTCCGGCTTCTGACTGCTGACTCCTAGCTTGACTGTCAGCTCTGGTATTTAGCTCCTGACCTCCAGCTTGACCCATGGCTCTGGCTTCTTACTACTGACTCTGGCTTGACCTCTGGCTACGATATCCAGTTCCTGCCCTCTGGCTTGATCCTTAGCTCTGGTATCTAGCTCCTGACCTCCAGCATGACCCTTGGCTCCAGCTTCTGACTACTGACTCCAGCTTTGACCCTAACCTTAGTTCCCGACATCTATTCCGATCCCCAGGTCTAACGCTCACTCTGACTACTAGGCTAGATTGCCCTTGATAGTCACATGACACTATTGTGCAGTGTAAATAACCTTGAGTGAGTATCTGCTCCTCTGACTCTCCTAATCCCTAGAAAACAACACCACCACCCATACTCACCTTGCTGGACAATGCCCATTTAGGTGACCTGGATTTATATGTATATACTCAGAATAATATCTGTATTGAGATGAGAAGAGTTAGTTAAACTTAAAGTCAGAGATTGAGGGACCAAGTAAGCCAGACACAAAGACAGTCTTGGATAAACCCACTTCTATATTTTTATGCAGCATCCAGCATCAATATTTAGGTAGTTTGTAATTTTTCTAGAATCAGTGGTTTTATTAAAATCAATATAGCACTGTATTTAATTGAAAGAGAAAAATGTCTAAAATAGTATCTGAGCAAAAACTGATTATAGCACTTAAGGTATGTCTACACTGCAGACACCTGTGGTTGGCCCATGCCAGCTAATTCTGACTCATGGGGCTGTTTAATTGCAGTGTAGACTTCAGGGCTAGGGCTGCAGCCCAAGCTCTGGGACCCTCCCACCTTGCTGGGTCCTAGAGCCCAGGCTCCAGCCCGAGCACAGAAGTCTACACTGCAATTGTGCAATGTAGTTGTAGCCGTGTTGGTCCCAGGATGCTAGTGAGATGAGGCAGGTGAGGTAATATCTTTTATTAGAGCAGCTTCTGTTTGTGTGAGAAAGACAAGCTGTTGAGCCACACAGAGCTCTTCTTCGGGTTTGGGAAAGATACTCCCAGCATCACAGCAAAATGCAAGGTGGAACAGATAAGCAGTTAGCACATATTGTAAAGAACCGACCCAAAGATGCCTGTTCCTGAAAATCAGAGCAAGCTTCAAAGATTCCAGAGCCTAAATTTGAACAAAACCCTTTCTAATCGAATTAGTGGTTTCACATATTAGTATTAAGATCCCTTTGACTATTTATTCTACTTTAATAACTTGTTTAGAATATCTTTGCCTTTGTCCTGCTTCTCCCATCCAGGTTTGGGTGTTCCTAATCCACTACGCAACTCTCAGATTCTCCTGCACATGACCCAAGCCAGAGGGGGGCGCTATTCCACTCATTTGACAGGTGGGATTCTACTAGTTATTTTTGACTATGAGATGGTTTGGAAGAAAAGGAGGGAGAGGTTTTTTTTAGATCGCTGTGGATGAATATCTTCCAAAAATCACTTTGATTTTCTCACTTCAATTGTAAGTTTCTGAAATGCTCCACCTGCCAATGAAAAAACAAATTAAATACTTTTTTTTTTGCTCTTACAGCTTTCTGTTTATAACCTCACAATCATATAATTTTATTATTATTATTTTGTAGGGTGGTGGGTTTGGTGTGGAAAACCTTAAGTGGAGGTTTATGACAAATACACACTGATATAATCTTTTACTATAATTTAACTTTTTTATTTTCTTCTGCAACTTCTCTCTGTATTGAAATGATTTTTATTTATTAATTATTATTGCCATCATATTGCCTGCACTTTCTCTCAAAAAAGAGAGTTTTGGTTTGGTCAGACTTGGACATCTGTTTTTGAAGGTCAATAAAAAGGGTAATGAAGATGTAGAGATGATGTGGGCAACAGTTCAGTCTCTATTTTCGGTTAAGTATATACTGGAAAAAGATACTAGGCACCATATTCGATGAAGGATTAATATATTTTAATTGTGATGTCTCTTTTATATTGCTGTGAGATATTGCATTTTTTCTAGCTCTGCTTCTAAATATTTAGCTGTGTGCTGGACTGTGGTTCATAATTTCTGCAGGACTAATGACCCATGGTGGTTCTGTTGATAGTTGTCTAGCCACTCAAGTTGAAAATTTCAGTGTCAGCTGACAGAATCTATACCACTGGGCTGGATACTTTTTTTAAAAAATTGCGGAATTCAAAAATTAGATATGAAGCCTGAAGCACCAGTTGAACTACTAATTTGTTCCTGAGTGTTTTGTTAATGTTGTTTTTTAATCAAGCCTATAACTGATGGCCTTGGAATCCTCTGCTAACTTAGGTTCTCTTCTGAACGAAGAAAAAGCTAACAATTCTATAGCTTGCCCTTGGGAATGAATTACTACAAGACTGATATTCTGTCTTAATTTTTCCTTCACAAAGGAATTCACTTTCAATAAGATCTTGTTAAAGACCATTAGAATTTTAAAACATCTTGATAAATGTCTTTATGGCCATAATTAACCATGGTAAAATTTCATCAAATGTCATGATTCAGGATATAAACAATGCCATGAGGGTCAAAAAGTATGTTATTCACTGAAATACAGTATTCCATAATAGTGCATTTTAATATCTTCTTCCACCATATTGGGGAATGGCCAGTGTTGGAAGCAAGGTATCAGTTTGGATGGGCTAATGGTCTGATCAGATTGAGTAATTATGTCTCTATGGATACCTCTGTAAATCAAGAGCTACAGTATATAGCAATAAATTTTACTTTGTTCTAAGAAAAAGATGAGCTGACTCCTTTATTATATTGATTATGTATGCCATAATGTCGACAGTCAGATTTGCCTTTTAGGGTAAGGAGAAATTATCTCCTTTTTTTGTCTCTCTTGTGACCTTATGCAATTGTTCTCCCAGGTCTGCTTAGAAATAAATTGTGGTGTGCTGAACTTATCCAACAAATATGATGTTCTGTCTTGATCAAGCTTTGCATTGGACTTTGTAATGTGACTAAAGGTCTGCAAATAGGCATTTTTAGTTAGGAATGACTTAATTGCGAGGAACATTACCCACTAAACATTTTGTAGGACAATATACTGTTCCCTCCTTGGAAGAATTCAAGTACTTTCACCAGGAAGTAGTTAATCTTTCATCCCTTCAAATTCCTCTATCCTGCCCCATCTTGAATAAGTTCCTTGAAAGAACTGCAGTACTGGTGAATGTTTAGATAGACCCCATCTATCTCTGAGGGATGGAGTTTAAGGCCATGTCTAAACTACCACTTATTTTGGCAAAACTTACATCACTCAGAGGTGTGGAAAAATACCCCTGAGCAACATAAGTTTTGCCGGCATAAGTGGTAGTGTGCACAGCACTATGACGGCAGGAGAGCTTCTCCCGCTGACATAACTACTGTCACTCATTGAGGGGGTTTTATTGTGTTGACGGGAGGGCTCTCTCCTGTTGGTATAGAGCGGCTACATGAACAATCTTACAATGGTGCAGCTGCATCAGTACAGTTCTGCCACTGTAAGCTCGCTAGTGTAGAAATGGCCTAAAATGACCTCCTCACACGAATTTTCTTCATCAAAATTCAGTGAGGAAAGCCTCGGTTTTGTCTTTCATTTCCCACTTTCTACCAGTGACCAAATCTGGCTGGTCTTGGATTCCTTACACTATTTAGGAAGAACACAGCCATTGCACTGAGTATGAGTGATTGCAGCTTGAATTATTTCTGTTTTCCCTATAATTCACCTCTACCTTAAGAAAACAAACTTCTGCTGGTAATGTAGCCAACCAAGCTCCCTTTCCCTGCATTTCATCAAAGTAGTGCCACTTTTCTTTTTCACTGACGATGGATTTCATATTTTCTCCCCAAATATGACTGAAAAGCTAATGGGCTATTTCCTACTTGACTTCTTCTTCTATTGTTTTTGGACCCCTATTTCCTTTTCAGTTACTTGTCTTTTGTGACTTAGACTTCGTTATTTCTATTATTTCATATATACACCCATGCTGTATTGTATCTACTGAACTCCATGTCTTCAGTTCTGAGCAAATTTACTCAATTAAAATGAAACTATATTTTTTAACAAGAACCATGTTTTCAAGTGAAGTTGAAGGAGAGGAATTTTGAAAGTGAACAGTTAATACAGGGATCTGATCAAACCCATTGTATAGGGCTTACTCCCACTTTCCCGCGTAGGTACTCTAGTTCCTAGTTCAGACTTGCCTTACTGTGATTTTTTTCCCCCTATTATTCATGCTTTTTTACCCAATTTGAGCACCCAGCAAAGTCGTATTCAGTACTTTTTACTGTCAAACTGATGGGTTTGGGTGGAGCTTTGTCCTGTGTCATGCATAGGCCTGTGCCACTGTTAACCAAGTCTGCCCTTCCAACCTTCCAGTGGTGATTACCAACAGTGTGGTGACCTTTTTCTACATCATTGTTCACATATTCTGTGTCAAATGTGTCATTATTGATCCACTAGCTGAGCTACCGTAGCATCTGTATTTTCTTGGCTAATTTTTCTCATCACTAGATGTATTTCTCAGTACCGGACATTTGGTTTTTGGTGGGGAGCCATTCACTGCAGCAGTCAGAGTGATGATCTGTGGGTTGCAGCAGAGACTGAGAATAAGAACTCCTGTGTCCTTCTGACTCACTGTGTGATTTTTGACCGGTCATGTAATCTCTCTGCTCTAATCATGTTCCTGTTGTAGCGCCGATTAACGTGTGTAAACAGTGTCAAGATCTTTGTATTTAAGATGCTATATATTTGAAAGGTGTTAAGCAGCTTCTGTCTTCCTTAGTGCTGTTATCACCCCAGAGATATGCTAGCAAACAGATTCATTGCTGATGTTTCAATCCAACTACAGGTAGTTTCTGTTTACAATCTGATAGCTGATGGTGACCTCTGATACCTTCTCTAAACTGCACTATCTCTTTAAAAGTGAATTCCTGTTAGTATTGAATTAATAAAAAAGGGTTTTCAAGCCTAGCATTTACAATCCTAGTGGAACATAGTTATATCATTGTACAGTACTGATGTTTGAAACAAATACAAAAAAGCTTCCACAGTTACTTGCTATTTTGCTCCATTAGTACTGCACTGATTGACTAGACTAGAGGATACAAGGACAAGCATTTTTCTTGCCATCTTTGTTCTTCAAGATTTGTATGTTAATAACCAATAAACATTTGATCTGCTTTGACCTCTCTTTAACAGAGGTGTAAAGACTGCCTCTATAAAATTTCAGTGGTAACATAACTCCACATAGGAATTTTTTCTCTTTCAATACATGCTTCCTCCACCCTCAGGTGTATTTTGTAACTGGCTGGAAGCTGAAGCTAGACAAATTTAAACTGGAAATAAGGTATACATTTTTAACAGTGAAGGTAACTAACCACTGGAACAGTTTTTCAAGGGTCATGGCATATTCTCCATCACTGCCAATTAAATCAAGATAGGATTTTTTTTTAAAGACATGCTCTAGTTCAAAAGAAATTATTGTGCAGAAGTCTCATGGCCTGTTATACAGGTCAGGCTAAATGATCACAATTGTCCCTTCTAGCCTTTGAACTCACTGTACTCTCATTTTATTCTGAGTCCAGCTGAGAGATTTTCTTCATAATAATTTATAGAAGATTTAGTCCCAACAGAACAGCAGTTATCACCCTTTTTCTGACTGGTCCCTCATCTAGTCAGGACTGAGTTAGAACTCTAAATACCTTTTGAGGATCTGGACCGAAGGCACTAAGCATTCTTAAAACTATTGCCCTATGTCTACTGTACTTGTTTGACTAAGGTGTTTTTGTACATTTGCAGCAAGTGTTTGATCACCTTCACAATTCTAACTGATTATCTGAGTTTAGTATCACCAGCTCGTGTCATGTACAAAATGCTAACCTATCTATTACTGGTGGATCATATAAACTACTAATTATACATGGAAATCAGATGTTACTTCATACTAGTTAGTTTTTCAAAAAACATCCCATTTGGTTTTCAGAAGGCAGAAGTTGGCAAAATGCAAAAATTTGCAATATTAAATGATATGCCTGTAATCCACATTAGCTTCATAATTATTTACCATAAGTACTCAATTTTGATAATTGATCTGGCATTACATTTCCTCTGACACCTCAACCTTCATTTTATAAAGTCAAAACCTAAAAGGACAGAAGGAGCAACATAGGAAAATTGGTAACAGGACCGGAAGCCTTTCTCTGAAATCCTTACGTGTTTGCTTTTTGGCAGCTTCTGTTAAGTGAATTGGTTTTGATTCTCTTCCTGTGGAAAATCACATCACCAAGAAAACACTACTGCATTTGCCACCAATAGCAGTCTCAATGGAGGGGCTAGCTGTTAAATTGGCATGAAGACTGAATCACCCTGCAGGAGTTACCTCCATGTCAGCATTGAGGCACACTCGCTTTGGTAATGGGGGAGAACAGTACGGGGAAGTGGGCATTGATGCTGTACCCTAATAAACAGAGGATTGTGTCTTCACTACTGTCCATCGAACACTAATCTACTTCTGAAAAATGTTGATGAAGTAATACGATGCTCCCTGTTTGTTCCATAGGCAAGGAATGTTTAGTTTTCTGCCACTGTTTTGCTTTTTTTCCCCCACTGCTATATTCCCCAATTTCTTTCAATCAGAGAAATTTACCTGACTCAGTTATATAAAAAGGGAGTGTGTAGCAGCCAAGCAAGCTACCATAACGTTTTCAAAGTAAATGCCCTCTCTTGCCCCTCTGTTTTTTTGTTTTTTTTTTTAAATGCATCTGTGGATAAGTCACTGCCCTCTTCGTACATTATTAGATTCAAATAGTTCTATCTTGCTTTTAACACTTCCTTATCCAAATTGTTGCCCTAAGAGGTCACATTCAAACTTGATGTAAAGAAACTTTGATCTTACAAACTTGTGGGTAAAGAAAGTTAGCAGTCCTACTACTTCAGCACCTAAACTCAATGTGGCTAGCAGAGGTTAGGAAGGAATCATTCCTTCCTCTAGAGTAATATTGGACAATTGGCCACTACACACTTCAGGAAGGGGGATATGAAGAGATGTTTTTTCCTGTGCCTAAGGCAGAATATCAGACCAACTAGACTAACACTGCATACAAATATAGGCTGTGGAGCTGTGCTGGATTTTTGTAACAAAACCTAAAATAAGTAATTTAGTTCTGGATTGTGTTGCCAATTAAACTGAAACTGCAAAGCATTCTGAACAGATGAAAGTAACTTCAGCTGGGTTTTAGAGTTTTGAGGTTTGTTCAAAACAAAACCAGGAATTCCATTTTAATGAATCGTGAGCTGAACTGTCGTGAGTTTTTTCACGTCTCTTGTGTCAATTCTTTTGCTTCTGCTAGACCACAATCAGAAGGAATAGTGATCAGATGGTATAAAATACAAAAAGCAGAATGGGAAAATTTGTCTAGATATGAAGCAATGATAAATGACATTGTTTCAAATTGGTCCGACAGCAATTACAAAGACCCATTGTTTTCCTTAACTGTAAGAGATCATGCTACAATCCAAGCAAGTTTCTCACACCTGGCACATATAAAATTACAGACTTTAATCTTCAGAAACCAGTTCTACAAGAGCTTAAACATATAGCATAAGTTCCATCTTCTCTAAGTATGCCTCAAACCAACAGAATATTATCATTAGCAAAAATCAGGTAATTAGAAATGGAGTTCACTTGTGGTTGGGAGGACAGAATGTTTTTTTAGTTAAAGCGCCAAACTGGAAGTCTGGGTTCTATTGCTGAGGTATGACTTCAGGCAGGTCACTTTGGGTCAGAGATTTAAAGAGAGCCTGAAAGAGTCGGGTGCTTAAATCTCACTGAAATCTAATCAGAGCTAGCTACTTCCTTAGGCTCCTCTGAAATTCCTAGCCTTTATCTCTATGTGCCTCAGTTCTGTAAAATAAGGATTTTAGAATGATGGCTGCAGGCAAATCCCAGGCTGACAACAAATGCTTAAACAGTTTTTTTAAAAAAAAAAAAGGAAGAAGAAGAGACCCATGCACAAAACATTTAGTTGTTTAATAGCAAAGGCTGCCTCCCACAAATATACTTGACACAAAATCAAAAAAATGAAAAGCTAAGCTTTACTTCTCCACCCATAGATACACATTTTACCACAACTAACCTATACCACAGGCCATCCGTCACAGCTGTCATCCTGCCCCCAGAGGGATGACAGTCTTCCCCACCTTGCAATCTCCAAACAGATTACTCCCAAATTCACATTCTCCAAGTTGCTCCCTCCAAACACCTAGACTGTCCCCAACCCACTCTTTTGTACAGCTCTGGAAAATTCTACCCTTGCAACATGTTTGCATGTATGTGTGAGTAATCCACAACCTGTTTATTACACAGATTCTTGTGTTTATTTTTTCATTAGAATTTGTCTTTTGGTCTCATCTCCATTTTTACCCTGTTTTGCTATTGGATTTATTTTCTCTCTAGTCCTTGTTTCACACTTTCTCCAGACAGAATGTGAACTGAATGACGGTTGATAGTTGCTGAACTTTCAAACCTGGGAGTGTCAGAGTTGGGCAATAAAATTTCTCCCTTCTATGAGTTGTAATATATTGGATTGTGCCCTCTTATTTGGTTGGTTGTAACTGTCAGCATTTTAATGGTTAAAATTCCTTCTTTGCATCAGATACCTCATTCAGGGTTTAGCAAGCAAAGGTACCCTTGGTTGCATGAGAGTATGCATAGATCTAAGACTAATTTCCTGTTAATGAGTCACTAACATTAGAGGATTATTTGCCTAATCACAGACTGGGAAGATCTTGGGAAAACCCAAGAGATCAAATCAGTTTGATGCCAGGACAAAGCCAAAGCCAAGCCTAAGGTGTAATTTCTTTAAACATATGAAAATGTTGTCTTTATCCACCGCCTCTACCCCAAATTACCCAGCAGTCTGTTCAGCAGCAACAGGTTCCAACTTCTCCTGGTTAAGTCATTATTTACAGCAATTTTTAAAAGAGTTATTTTAAGTTCAACTTTACAGTGAGTGCAATTTAATTTACACAATAAAATTAAATCACTCTGGTACTTTACTTACCTCACAGGTTGGAATTCAAGCCACAGCATTTTGCTGGGTCATAGTTTTATTTTGTGCCTTAATGTTGAGGTTACAATAACTTTTGAAACACCTGTCACACCTTGAAAATTAAGAATTCCAGTATACATCTAAGAGTTCAATGACTTACTGAAGCTCTGAGCCATAGAATGAAAAGAGAATAATTTATGAAACCAAAGTGAGGGAAGAGAAAAACAATAAGACAACAAGCAATTTATTTCAGCATGTTCAAGGGAAGAAAGGGGACATAGGTGCTGGCGCTAGGGTTGCTATGCACCCCTTGGCTTGAAGTGGTTTCCATCATATACAAGGTTTACAGTGGGGGTTCTTAGCACTCTCCCCCCCAAAAAACACAAATTGTTCCAGCGCCTTCCTTGAGATGAGGCCCAGGATCTCACCCTTGGGGTGGAATTCACTCCTGTGCAGAGGGCCAGCACCATTATTTGCACTGCTTGTGATCCACCAAAGCTCTGTTTTGAGGTTTCAAAAACTGAAGGCCTTGACTTGGCTTTCCGCACAGGGGTGAATGCACCTTTTAGGCACTGTGAATAGATGTTTTTAAAACAAATCTAAAGAACCAAACCTTTATCACATCCGGTTCTCCTGGGTTACAAGTTTATGTCTCTCCTGCTTACAAATTATTCTTATCCAGCTCTTCTTTCTGTCCCAGGATACAGAGGATTTAATTAGTCACTTGCCTTGGCAAATCCTTCATTTTTCAAATTAGTAACCTCAGTACATACTCCCTGAAATTTGCATGGATAATCCCTTTCCCATGAAGGGTGGGTGTTGCTGTAGGAACATTTCCAAAAGTTGTTCCCCAACCATTTAATATTGAAAAGAGCACTGTGCCCGTCGCTGTTAAGGCTCAGTAGTAGATTGAAATGTCATCTTTGTGCTTCAATATGGGACAATAATTCCCTCCAATTTTCCATTAATAATGGAGGCCCATCACTGACTGATATTGACAGAATGCCAGGTGTAGTGAACTCCTTGCAGACAGTATTGTTACTGATCACCCTGAGTGCTCCACTCCATCAGTTTCCGAGGAGCAATTTCACTGCAGCTTTATCTTGGAATGAGCCTAGAGCAGTGGTTTTCAACCTTTTTTCATTTCATAAAAAATTTTGAATGAAGGTGCAGATCCCTTTGGAAATTCAACCTGTAGTCCGTGGACCCCTATCATAGAAGTCTTAGTCTGAAAACTGACTGAACAGAATTTAACTATAAATGTTGCACGTGCTTGGCATGGAATTTGATGCAGTGTGAGAAAGGGTGTTAAACTGTGGGCTTCTATAATAACGACAACACTTCTGAGTTTTGACCTGTAGGTGTGGGTATTCACAAACTTTTGTTTGAATAGAAAAACGGAATGCCTTTTCTGGCATCTGAAACTTTATTTTCATAGTCACCTTTCCTGGAAACTTTCAACATAGTCTGTAGACCCCATCCCAGGGTCTGTGAACCACAGGTTGAAAACCACTGGCCTAGAAAATGCCAACAGAGCTGATATCAAATGCAAGCACCATTACAAACAACTTAAGCCTTGTTTACACAGGCAATATAACTAAGGTGTGGATTTGAAGTGATACTGATTTACAGGTATAACCCTATCATGTGAATGCTCTCTTTCAGTTTAGATTATGTCACTTGGGAAAACTAATTTAAAAAATGCTACTTTTACATTGGAATAAGAGAGGTATATACCTGTATAACTGGCAAATCTCTCCCATCTAGACAAGGCCTTAAACCCATTCCCAGTTGAATTAAGTTAAACTGATAAAAGCCACTCTGATACTGAAATGGGAGTATCCACACTGGGATTTGCCCAGGTTTAACTGTATCATCTTAAATTCATACCTCAGTTTATACTGATGCAACACTTCTATGTAGATAAAGCCTTAAATGCAAGGTGCTGGTGATAATTAAAGGTCCGATTAGACTGGGACCCAGTTATCCCAGCCCACATCTAAGCATGGCTGTTAACATCTGCTGGTAGTAGAGCTGGTCAATATTAATTCAAAACTCATTTTAGAATGAAAAAATTGCCTTATTTTTAAACGAAAAATGTTTACATAAAGCTATTAGGTTTTTTAAATGTTTGTGGGTATTTTTTAATCAAACCTGAACACTTAAAATATGTGAATTTTAAAAAAAAAATTAAATTTTGAAATTTTGATGTTTTGTTTTTTCCCTTTCTCTTCTTCTTTTCTGTTTTCTTTTTGTCACTCAGTGCAACAGAATGTCTGATGTCTAAGGCATTTTGCAAATCATTAACCACAATTAATCAGAAGGAATGAAGGAAAGATTAGTTGAACTCTATCTTGGGATGTAAGTCAGATTCCTTCATTCTCCATCCTCCTCCTCCTCCTTCTCTGGGGCATCCACCCAAGTCTGAATACTCCCAGCCTTGCAGAGTCTTGTTAGCATTTTAGGTTTTTTAACATCCATTCTTCCACCAATAACAAAACCCAGAGGTTATAAATGTTATAACATTCTTTAGCTCATACCAGGTGCCAAGGGTATTTCAGCCCATCTTTTCAGCATAAGTCCATTGTAGTTAGGGTGTTACAAGTCTATAGCTATAAGAGAATGTCACTAGGCTGCAAACCTGGCTTTTCTTTATCAAGAGAAAGGTTGTCTGGGAGTATGACAAAGAAACTCGTGTTGGCCAATTGTTTATGCTTGCACAGTTTAAGGTATATTGTGAACTTTGCTCTGGAACTATATGATGATGGTACTCAGTTTTAAGCAGGGTGACACAAGATGGTTTTGTCAATCTAAATTCTAAATGTTAGCTGGGTGCTCTTATTAGCCCTTAGGAGCAAAAAATTCTCTCTCAGCTATCTCCCTTTGGTTTCTTCATGTGTGTTTGATTGGGTTGGCACATGCCTTATCGACTGGTTTACAGTTCTGGGACTAAACTCTCCAGGAAGAGCTGCAGGGCCCTGAGTTGAGGGTTGACTCCCCTCATCCCTGCACCAGTGCTTGAGTGGAGTGACCCTGAGTTTGCAGCATAAGACATGCTGATTCTGTTCTGCTTTTCATATTGTTATATTAGTGAAATAATTATAACATTGTTACTAACATTTGTGGAAGCTGTAATAGTGGCTCCTTCATGGCACCATAGCGTGGGCTTTAATGTGAGTTGTTTAACTTTGTCCAGCACAATTGGCACACCAGTGAATTACGACGTTATTGGAAGATAGCACAGAAGCGTTTAATGTGTTAACTTGTGTTAACCCAGATAATTACTGTCATTGCTAATGGAATTACTGTGTGATTACCACAAAATAATTTGTGTTATTTCACAGTAACCATGCAATTAACTTTTGTGGCCAGTGTTATTTTAAAAGACAGGTATGTTACTCAGCTCTCTTGTCTGAGTTATGTAACACAGGTTTTCTGTAGTTCGTGTAATGCTGTGTATCCTGGGAACATTGCCACCAAGTCAGGCAGACGAGGAGGCATCCTACATAGAAGGCTGTGCAAAGACATAGGGAATAATGGGCATGGAGAAGAAACTACTCTTATCTGTAGAGGAGCTGTGTGACAAAGAGAAGAGGTGAGGAGGAAAGGGAAAAGGAAGAGAGATTTGGGAGAGAGGAGCGGAGGAGACAGGCAAACAAAATGACAAGGACAAGAAAGAGGATGGTCTTGTGGTTAAGGCACTAAACTGGGACTTAGAAAATTAGGTTATGATTCCCAGGTCTGCCACACTGTCCCTGTGTAATTTAGGGGAAGTTATTTAATTTCTATGGGCCTGGGTTACCCATCTGTAAAACTAGGATAATACGTGCTTTCTCCCATGCTTTTGAGATTGTGCCTGGCACAATGGGGCTGTGATCTCAGTTGGGGTACTCCAGCTGCTATTGCATTACAAATAATAAGTATAACAAAGAAGACAGAGAAAAAGATAAAGAAAATGTGGAAAGGAAGAAAGTAAGGTAGAAAGGGATGGGGGAAAGAAAAAGAGAAAAATAATTAAAAAGGAGAAACCATGAACCTACTACTGCAATAGTCAAAATGTGACAAAGCAGCAAGGAGAAAATGGACATGTACCAGGAAGGCTTCAGGGAGCTGAGACAGGTACAAAAAAGGAAAACATCAGAAAGAGAAATTTTGGGTAAAGGGACTAAGAACAGAGAGTACCTAAGAGACACAAAACCAGCAAAGGTTAAAAAAATATTTACCTTCTCTATAGCTGATAACAGAAAAGATCCTGTCTGTATTGTAATACAATGGGTGCTCTGTGGCAGGCCAACATTATGCCATCTATTTACCCTGGCAGGAAGAACAAGCTCCCTTTCCTCTGTAGTTTGTTGTATTTCTGTTGTGCTCACCTCAAAGATCCTGGGTCCTCCAGAGCTAAATCAGAACTCTATGGTGCAGTGATCCCCAAGAAGAGAATATCTGGGAGTGAACCAAGAATACACATATGCAAATAGAATGGAGAGATCAGAGATGGTCTGTGGTTTAGTGAGTTCACCACTTATGAAAGTCTCTGGGTGACAGCCTTGAAAACTGGAGTCCATTTTTATCCACAGGACCAGGTATAATATGCACAACTGCACTGCTTGCTTCTTCTCATGCAACCAATCAATGCGCCTCCACCCTGACCTGGATGCATAAGAGAGTAGTTCCCATTCACCATGCCCACTGTTTCCTTGTACTCCTTCTTGAGACTGATAAAGGTACCAGTTGTGATTGGTTGACCCTTCTCTGTTAGCAATAACTGGATTATGACATCAGACACTCATAATGTCAGTGACTAACAATTGACCTGGGTCAAGCAGCAGATAAAAATTAGTCTTATGCATCTTTTAGACACACAGTGAGCCTGACACTGCTCTCAGACTCAGGAGCAACTGCAGTTACTTTGGAGTAAAGCTAGTGTAAGTAAAATAAGAATCAGGCTGAGAATTTTTAATTTTTTCATACAAAGAGACAGCAGCATTCACATTTTGTAGATCAGCAAATAAAAAAAAATCTGTTTTTGAACAGTCACCTTTTTTCAGTACAAGTTCATTACTTTGTGGACATGGTGGCTAAATTTTCAAAAATGACTTTTAATTCTATGCATGCAGAATTGCACATGCTCCAGTTTACATGTACATTGTGCCATGTACAGTACATGTACAGTGCCCCTGTTTGCACATGCAAAATGTCCCTTGTGTAGCAATCACATGTGCAAAATGCATGTGTGTATGAAAAACTAGTGTTATGGTTGCTGCAAAAATGAGATCTTGTGTGGTGCTTTATGTGAAATTGTACCTGACTGCAGAGGGATAGATTCAGCCCTTGTGAGTGCAGCTGGCCCAGAAAGTCCAGATTTAGTACAAGTTCCATTGTGAAAACAACTAATGTAAATAGTTAGTCTTATAAACTGAGAAAATAGCTGCACAATGTGTACAACATTCTTCACAGAAGCCAAATGTATAAACAAATTATTCTACAATTGGTTCTAGGGCTAGCCACACCCACACTGCACACAATAATATCTTTTATGTTTTGCATGAAAGAATATATTGCAAATGAATCATGGTACAAAGTTTAAATAAAGAATTACCAAGTAATAATTAACTCAACATGTCATTTATTTTGACAAGACATTGGGGTAAGGACTGTTTCTTTTTATGCTTCTAACAGAATGTACTCAGTTTAGAACAGGAATGACCGGTTGCACAGAGATCCTGAAAGACACAATGTTCTCATCATGGCTTATTGATGCACGACATATTCATTTATTTGTGCTGGTTTTGACCTATCTATTGATAGGTCATAGGAAGGGCGACATACTGGAAATTGTGTCAGAGTGGGGTTAGTGTACATGATTCACCTCTGAAGATATCTGATCAACTCTTATTTAGGTTAAACCAATAAGGAGCCTCATCCTACTTCTTTTGTAAGGTACTTTTTCCCCGAGCATGAAAGAGACTGTTGACAGATTTAGTCTAACCTTGGGCGAAGCAGGCTGTTGTAGGGCAGGACTGAAATGTATTGTGGGAAGTTTGCGCTGTCCTACGATCCAGCCAGTTTCCAGCAACATTCATGACCAATAAACCCACCCAAAATGTGTGGAAATGAATGAATAAATGTGTTATGTGTAGCCAAGGAGCATCTTACAAATGAGACACTTGCCTGTTTTAACCTTCTTTCCGGGCAGATTTTTTCAGTGTCCAATAGGATTAGTTTGCACCCAAAAAGTTCCCTAAATCTGTTAGCTCTCTCTCAGGCTACTGGGCAGGATTTATCTGATGGCTAATTTCCAGTGTGGAAATATGAACCTAGGTTTGTGCAAAGGATACTAAGGACTGTGCATGTGCAAAATTCATGTCCCCCTTAGATTTCTTTGCTCCCCCAAGAAAAATAACTTCTGATAGGGAAGGAAAGGGAAGCCACAAGGCCAGTCACGTGCCCTCCCCAGCAGAGCAGGTACATCGTTTCAGGTTCCTGGGAGCAGACGACAGAGGGTAAATCACTGGTGTGGGGGACACCTCAACCAGAGGCTCCTGCCTTGTACTGGGGTCAGCTACTAGTCCCAGCTGTGCCGGGGGCTGGAGAGGAAGGGGCATCCTCTTCCCAGCAATGAGCAGCCGTGGCTGGGTCCAGATCAGACCCAACCCCAGGAACCTCCCTTGGCACCACACTGCCCCCCTGCTTCCTGCCTCCCTCACTCTTTAGCTGTGTGGGGATGAGTCACTGTGTGGGGAGCTGCTTCCCTGTCCACTCAACTCCTGTGCATCCAGACCCCTGCATACCCAGACCCCACCCACCTTCACTCCCCCCACATACCCAGAAACACCCCACCAAGTCCCCTGCACCTGAATCCCTTCCCCACCATGCCTCACCTCCTGCATCTGGAACCCTGCTCCTGCACCCAGACCAGCCCCTGCTGAACCCCCCTGCACTCTAACCCCAACCCTCAAAAGCCCCCCCCACCACATCTGGACCACCCCAATGAGCCCCCTGCAGTGAGACACCCCACCCCACTGAGCCATAACCAGCTGTCTCTGGACACCCACCCCACCAAGCCTCAATCCCCCGCACCCGGTCCCCCCTTTAAATCTCCCACACCCAGACTCCCCCTGCCGATCCCCACTCCCACACACCCTAACCCCACTTACTGAGCCCCAGACACCTTCACCTGGACCTCCGTGCAGAGTCCCAGTCCCTCTGCACCTGGAACCGCTCAATGAGCTGTGCATCCAGGTTCCCCCCCCCCCCCCCCGCCAAATCCCCCACTGAGACACCCGCACTCAGATTGCCCCAGAACCCTTTCACCTCACACCTAGATCCCCCTGTGGCAGTTCGGTCACAGAGACCCCCTTAGGACTGTCACCTGACGTGCTGAAACTACCTCTGAGCCTGTTTTCCCTGTCAGCTTGGGACTCCAGAACCCTGCCTTGATGAGCCAGACACGTAAGCCTCCTGCAACACAGACACAGGGTCTGAACTACATCCCCAAACCTGCAGGCTTTAACTGAAAACCATTCAGCAGGTATTTCTGTCTCCAGCATCCAGACACCCAGCTCCCAATGGGATCCAAACCCCAAATAAATCCGTTTTACTCTGTATAAAGCTTATGCGTGGTAAACTCATAAATTGTCTGCCCTCTTTAACACTAACAGAGAGAGCAGCACAGCTGTTTGCTCCCCCAGGTACTAATCACTTACTCTGGGTTCAATAGTAAACAAAAGTGATTTTATTAAGAATAAAAAGTAGGATTTAAGTGGTTCCAAGTAATAACAGACAGAACAAAATAAGTCACCAGGTAAAATAAAGCAACAACATGCAAGTCTAAGCCTAATACAGGAGTCGGCAAAACCAGAAGGGTGTGCCAAGTCTTCATTTATTCACTTTAATTTAAGGTTTTGAGTGCCAGTAATACATTTTAACGTTTTTTAGAAGGTCTCTTTCTATCAGTCTATATATTATATAACTAAACTATTGTCATATGTAAAGTAAACAAGGTTTTCAAAATGTTTAAGAAGCTTCATTTACAATTAAATTAAAATGCTGATCTTACGCCGCCGGCCCGCTCAGCCCACTGCCAGCCTGGGGTTCCATTCACCTAGGCCGGCAGCGGGCTGAGCGGGGCCTGCAGCTGGGACCCCGGCTGGCAAGGGCCTGGCAGCCAGAACCCCAGACAAGCAGCAGGCTGAGCGGGGCTGGTGGCCGGGACCCCAGACCAGCAGTGGGCTGAGCGGCTCAGCCCGCTGCCACTCAGCCCGTTGCCGGTCTGGGGTTCCGTCCACCGGCTCCTGCCAGCCAGGGTCCCGGCTGTCTGCCCCTCTCAGCCCGCTGCCAGTCTGGGGTCCCAGCCCTGCCCACATAGAGTGGGTACCTACCTTCTCCCTGGTACTAGCCCATTTTCTTCCTCTCTCTCTGCACTGAGCTGAGAGTGGGAGTGCACTGAGCACAGGACTTGGGGTGAAGGAGCAGGCTGAGGGTTGGGGTGTAGAGTCTGGCCAGGAGCTAGAATGAGGGAGGGGGCTCAGGGTTGGGGCAGGAGGTTTGGGTGTGGAGTGCTTTCCTGGGCAGCTCCCGTTTGGTGTGAGAGGTGCAGGTGGGAATGGGGGGTGGGGTGTAGGAGCTCCCGTTTGGTGCTCAGGGTGGGGGTGGGAATGTGGGGGGTGCAAGAGTCAGGGCATGAGGTATGGGGGGGCTGGATATGTATGGGGGTGCAGGAATCAGGGCAGAGGGCTGGGAGCATGTGAGGGGGGTGCTGGAGTCAGGGCTGGAGTTGTGGGGGATACAGAGGTCAGGTCAGAGGGCTGCAGGGGTGGGCTAGGGTCATGGGGGTGCTCTCAGCCCCCTGCCAAAGGCAGCTCATGGCAGGCGGCTGGAGGGGATATGCCCTGATTCCACCCTTCTTCCCCAAGGCCCTGTCCCCACCTCTTCTCCGCCTCCTCCCCGCAGCAGCAAGCATGCTGCGGCTCGGCTCCGCTTATCCCCCTCTTCGCAAGGGCCATCAGCTGATCAGCAGCAGGGAGCGAGAGAAGGAGGGGCAGGAACCCAGCATGCTGTGGGAAGAGGAGGGGGAGTGGGGACCTTGCCTGCCCTGCTGCAGCAGCCAGCAGGACAAAACTTCTTCACCCTGCCCCCTGGGGGGGCCAGGGCAAGCAGGATTTTTAATGGCATGCTGCTGCCTGCCAGGGTCCCCTGGCCACCGGCCACGCTCAGCCCACTGCCAGCCTGGGTTCAGCAGTGAGCTGAACGGGGCAGACGGCTGGAACCCGGCAGGCAGCTGGAACCCGGCAGGCAGCAGCGTGCCATTAAAAATCAGCTCGCATGCCATCTTTGGCACGCATGCCATACGTTGCTGACCCCTGGCCTAATACATTAAGAAACTGTGTCTCTCTCTGGGTTCCCACCCTTCCTTCTAAATGGTAAAGCACCAGGTTTAAGATGGATTCCAGTACCAGGTGACATGATCACATGTTCCTATAAGACCTTATTCTCCATTCTTTCAGGGTTGGCCTGCAGGTACCGAGGAAGGTTTGCAAGTAAACAGAGCCATTTACAACCAATTGTCCTAGTTAATAGGTGCCATCAAGATTCCAAGCCATTATTAATGGCCCACACTTCGCATAGTTACAATAAGACAGAGTAATACTTCATATTTCTAGCTTTAGATACAAGAATGATACATACATACAAACAGGATGAACACACTCAGTAGATTATAAGCTTTGTAATGATACTTTACAAGAGATGTTTTGCATAAAGCATATTCCAGTTACATTATATTCACACTCATTAGCATATTTCCATAAAACATATGGAATGCAACATCACACTCCCCACACACTAAGTCCCTCCACACTTGGATCCTGCTGGGCTGAGCCTGCTTGCCCCACGCCTGGATTGGAGGCTGGGGCTGGGCATGTGTGCAAGACTCTGTCCCTCTTGTTTTCTATTTTGGTGCACCTGGTGTGGAGGAGCAGGGCCTGTTCCTGTGGCAGGCCTGGCCCTTGTGCTGTATCAGGGTTGGGTGCAGCCTCACCACTGAGTCCATGTCCCAGGGAGGGGGCTGCAGGGTGATCTCCCACCTCCATGCAGCCAGTGGCCTGTGTTCCCCACTGCCATGCTGGAGCCCACACATTTATTTACTGATAAATAAAATATGCAGAATTTAAAAATATTGTGTGCAGAAATTTTATTTTTTTGGTGAAGAATTTTTAATTTTTTTGTGCAGAATTCCCTCAGGAGTAAAAGGACTAGGAACCTGGAACTCAAACTCATCTCTGTTACTCACTTCCTCTGTAGTTATATGCAAACCACTTACTACTTCAGCCTTCCTTTCACCATCTGCAAAGTGGGGATAATAATACTAATTATTATTTATTACTTGCATTACAGTAGCTCCTAGGGACCTCAATCAAGGATCAGGGCCCAATTTTGCTAGGTGAGGTGCAGACAAGTAACAAAGAAGACAGTCCCTTCATCAGAGATATCACAATCTACACATCAGAAAGGATGCAAAAGATGGATGAAAGAAACAGGGTAGGAGTGGATTGGGTGGATGGGATAATTATAGAGCCAACAAAGTTCACTCACAGCTCACTACTTGCCTAACCAGTGTCAGAGGGAGTGGTTTATACGAGTCACAGCAGAGATAGGTTTTGAGGAAGGATTTAGAAGAGGATAACATGTCAGCTTTGCGAAGTTAGACAGTGAGATTTTTCCCATGCATAGGGAACAACCTGAGAAAGAGAGATGAGGTTTTTATATCTCACCTTTCACTGGGTGGAGAAGCCCATCTGCCTAGGAGATTGGACTAGATCAGGGATTCTCAAACTGGGGGCTGTGACCCCTCAGGGGGTCATGAGGTTATTACGTGGAGGGTCGCAAGCTGTCAGCTTCTACCCCATACCCTGCTTTGCCTCCAACATTTTTAATAGTGTTAAATATAAAAAAATGTGTTTTTAATTTATAATGGGGGGAGTCGCACTCAGAAGCTTGCTGTGTGAGAGGGATCACCAATGCAAAAGTTTGAGACCATTGGACTAGGTCAGTGGTTTTCATCCGGTGATCCGTGGACCCCTGAGGGTTCGCAGACTATGTCTAAGATTTCCAAAGGGGCCTGCACCTCTATTTGAAATTTTTAGGGGGTCCATAAATGAAAACACATTGAAAACCACTGGACTAGATGACCATCCCTAACTTCAATAAATTAATTGTCATAATATAGTCTGAGAGATGGTTTTGCTAAGTGGCTCCAGACAAGTTAACATCTATAAACCTGGCAGAAGCTATAATTTTCATCTCCAGTCTGTAAATATGATTTAATCAGGTATAGTTTAGCTTTGCTATTTATCCTAAAATTGACTTTTCTTCAGCATAGCTGGTATCCAAGAAACATGAAGTTATGTTGAAAAATTATGCCCCCATTATATAGCCACAAAGAAAGAAAACTAGATTTGATGTAGCATGCTCATTTATTGCTTTACAAGGCATTTTTAAATAGCGATGGGTACATGCATGGGTGCTTCATATTTCACAAAACCTCAAATCTCTTTCCCCTATACCTCCCATTTTGGATTTCACAAGATAGATATTGTACACGGATTTTGTAACACTATTATTTGTGTCAGGTGTCATCTCTGTTTAATTTAAATAGAATTAAATGAATTAATTTAAAGGAAATAACTGATAAGAATATGATCCAATCATTGTAAAAAGTTATGTGTGGAATAAGCTTTTAACATTCAGGAAATTAAAGCCAAAACATTTATTTATTTGTATTTTAAACTCCAGACCAATTAAGATCTATGCAGAGTTCTTAGCATCCTTGACATAAATTTAAAAACACAATTAAAAGGTTACAAAATTAATCAAAACCCTTCTCCTTCTCATTTCCAACAACATCTCATATCAATCAGCAGTTAGCCCCAGTAAGGATTACGTCTCACCTCAAACTACATTTGCTATTAAACCATAGTTTTAGATTGCCTGGTATATATAGATATCCTCTTTAGGAAGAAGCCATAACTCACTTAACTAATATCTTTCATAAGGGAGTATTAATTTCTTATTATATGATAATACAATATTATATTTGAACAAGTCACTTCTGCCATTTTTTATTGCTCAGAAATTGTTTGTATGCACTTTTGGAAAAAGGACTGAAAGATCACGCACACACTCCCCACTCTGATTGTTTGGAGAGCTAACTGATTAATAATGCAAATAAAATATAAAAGAATTTCTACTTCATATAACTTTGTTTCTTGGTAGTGAAGACCATTTTCAAAGGTCAACAGAGATGTGGAATGCAGAATAAAATACAGAATAATCAGAGTAAGATTAGATGTTGATATACGAGCAGATTAAGCATCCAGTCCTGTAAATAATTACTACTGTGCATATCTTTGCTCCTGTATCCATTTATTCCTCTGTGCTTCTTATCTTCAGTGGAAGCTACACATGCTCAGAGAACCAGGTCACTTTATTTAAGTGGCTAAATATGGATGTAGGAGTGTGGCAGGGTGCTGCTAGAAAGGGCTTAATCAGCTGCTGCCACTCCAGTCCCAATCAGGGGAATTTGATGGGGTTTCGTAGATAGCCTGATGCTTGCCTGGTAACTGACGACACCTGCCAGCCTCGTTAGCAGGACCTATAAGGTTGGAATGAAGTGAGAGCAAGCAGGTGGGCAGAGACCAGGAAGCTTAAGCTTGGGCGCCCCCTAGTCTGTTGCTGGCCAGGCCTGTGGTAGGCCAAGTTGTTGTAAAAAGCCTGTATATAGTTGGAAACTGGTTGTGGGGACTTGATCACAAATAAAGAGCATGGGTGTTGCACCAACCTGAAGTGTCCTTGAGTCTCTGAGAAGAGGGGGAGAAGGGCCAAACTAGAGGGGCACGGTGTGTGTTCCATTACAAGGAGCCTTACTTGAGGCATTAAAAGTTGACCATAGTGTATAGTCACAGATTGGTGCTATAAGTAAACTAGAGATTGGGGGTAAAATCCTGATCCAATGGAAGTCAATGGAGGTTTTGCTGTTGACTTCAGTGGAGCTAGGACTTCACGTTGGGGATTTAGGACCTGGTCCAAAACCTACTGAAGTCAGGAGAAAGAATCTTAGTGACTGAACTGGGCTCTGGATCAAGCCTTTATGCATACAGCTTGGAAATGCCAAAAGATTGCAGAATTTTTTCATTAGTTATAAAATACATGAAAAATGTCCTGAGTGTAGAGGGGTTAGTTAAACCAGCTGTTTGCATTACAAATGCTTTAGAAGGAGCTACATTAAACAAACATCAAAGAGAACTTTTGGGAGTTGCACTGTCAGTAGCAGGAAGTTGCCTATGGAGACACTTGGCAGAGAAAGCTATAAATTTGGTGTCAGATTGGATTAAGGGTGGGAATAGTGTATGGTGTTAGGATTATGTGTTATCAACTTGGAGATCACCCAAGACATTTAAGATTTGGGAGCCATATATGAGTTTTCATTGGACATCATTTTATTTGTAAATAGGTTAGATTGTTTATCAAAGTGTTGTAAGAGCAATTCTTGGTAAGATTTTTATTTGATTCACCTATGAATTTTGTTGAATATTTCCTATATTAATCATTTGTATTGCAGTAGCACCTAAATGTAACTGGTTGGAAATGTTCATAACATTTTTTATTGAAAATGGATTATCAACCAAAATGAACATTTCTGGCTTTGGTAAAAAAAATGTTTTCCAGTTAAAAACACACTTTCAAGTACTCCTCTACAATCCTTTTTTCCACGCAGGAAAGGGTAAAAAAGTTAAAAGGAAAGAAAGTGGGGTTTTCCCAACAGCACCTTTCAATATTTTCAAATTTAAAATAAAATTAAATACCTTCTTTTTTAATTGAAAAATGCTATATGACTATTTGGGGGGAAAAAATCATTCTTCCCAGAATTTTGTCTTGGCCATTTTTTATTCAGCATTATCTGCAACTGAGATTAGGGGTCCATTGTGTTAGGTGCTGACAGACATAGTAAGAGACCACCCCAAAGATTTTAAGATATAAATGTGTGTGTCAGTTCAGAGAAACAGAAGAAAAATATGTTTTAAACTAATTTTCGCACTACTTCTAGGACAACAATGCAGAGAGAGACAAATCCTGCAAGATGCTGAGCACCTTATTCAACGTAATGAGTGTCTTTAACTCCCATTAACTTCATTGGGAGCTAAGGCCACTCTGTATACTGCAGGATCAACCTTTATAGTATTCATGAGGGGCAAATTGATCTTGAACTTTAGAAAGTTTTAAAATCTGTTCTAAATCTAGAGAGTAGGATTTTCAATTTGAATCTGAATTCTCCCATTGCTCTTTATCTGTGCATCCTAGTCCGCAGACAACATGCACACATATGTACAACCACCTCAACACTCACAGGTGGTGTTTTTAAATCACACCTCTTTCTCCCAAAGGCTCTTCAGAACACTCTGAGATCTCACAGATTTGAATATATTAGTTCTCACTATATAAAAATCATAAAAGCTTATTTTATAAAACAAAACAAAGATCCGCTGGGATGTGCTTCATGTGCTTTTAAGGCACATTTACACAGATGTATGAACAATTTACTGTTTGTCTATAAACACTTCCATGTTTGTGGTGAGGATTTCTGAGTTGCAATGCATGTATCAGATAACAGCCGTTGTTAGTCTGTATTCGCAAAAAGAAAAGGAGTACTTGTGGCACCTTAGAGACTAACCAATTTATTTGAGCATAAGCTTTCGTGAGCTACAGCATCCAATGAAGTGAGCTGTAGCTCACGAAAGCTTATGCTCAAATAAATTGGTTAGTCTCTAAAACGCTTGAGTCTCTGAGAAGAGGGGGAGAAGGGCCAAACTAGAGGGGCACGGTGTGTGTTCCATTACAAGGAGCCTTACTTGAGGCATTAAAAGTTGACCATAGTGTATAGTCACAGATCGGTGCTATAAGTAAACTAGAGATTGGGGGTAAAATCCTGATCCAATGGAAGTCAATGGAGGTTTTGCTCCATTGGTCATGGTTCAGCAGCTAAGTCATTCATGTTTCAAATGGCCAGCTCACCAGTGCTACCGGGTAAGTTGGTAACATTTCAGTAATAACAGAGAGCGATTAAAACAGTTTAGGAATTTTAAGAGTTGACTAGAAAACCTTTTACATTGCATTTTTTGAAGGACAAAAGATTGAGGGCCAGATTCTGCAATCTTATTTATATGCAACATTACCTTGTTACATGAGTAGCCCTGTTGAATCAATGGGGCTATCACAGAATAGAGTACTACTCAGTGTGAGTATGGCACAATTTATACTCAGCACTTTTCATCTTCAGTGCAATTCACAAATAAATCAGGAATTCTTGCATCACTGATATGAGAGATGCAAATGTTATCCTCATTTTACAAACTGGTAATTTCAGGCAGAAACCGGTTAGTAACCTGCTCAACGCCATAAAGCAGGTGCCTGGGTCAGCATCGGAACACAGGAGGGCATAGCTCCCAGTCCTGTACTTAGACGACACCTCTCCCCAAGGTGTCTCTCCTCAATGGACTAATAAATCTGGTCACTCAGTTTATTCATTTACTCTGTCTTTCATTTAAATGTACAGTCTATTTGTCAACAAAATCCAAACACCCTTTTTTAAGAAAGCTGAAACTTATAATCACCTGGCAATCAGCAGCAGTAAATGTAACTAGCATTTCATCAAGCTGTATGTGATGCTCAGGTCTGTTCCAGGATAATTGATCCCAGAATGTATGTGTGTCTGATTGGGGGCCATATTTCTCAAAAAAGTGGCTAAGGAAAATGCAGAGCTACTAGTGGCCATTTTGTTTCAGTAGAGGTGAGGTACTGGAGCATTGGAATAAATCTGATGTAATGACTCTATTTAAGCAAGGAGGACCAGCCTTCCCCAGTGTGTATTTATCTCATGGGTGAACCTGGAGATTCCTGTATCCACACACAGGCAAGAGTAGGAGAAGGGTGTGGTAGAAAGCTGGTGAGGTGTTCAGAATGACAGGTCTCTTTATAGAGATAAGGTGGTCAAGATAATATCTTTTATTGGACCAACTTCTGTTGCAGAGAGAGACAAGCTTTCAAGCTTACACAGAGCTCTTCAGGTCCTGGGACTGACATGGCTACAACAACACTGCATACAACAAGTCTCTTTATGGCTTGAGTGAGCACCACACTTTGATTCGAGGAAAGATTAAAAGAACTAAATATGTATTGGTTGACTCAGAATACCCAAGAAGGAGATAAACCATTTAGAATAGGCCAAGACAAGTATATAACTAGGAGTAATGGGGTAAAATGAAGCAAAGAAAAACAGTTTTAATATCAATAAAATTTCCTATGAACATTGTGAGACTGAAATAATCTTCCCTAAGGGAAGCAATATCATTTAAATCATTAAAGACTAGACCAGACAAAGCACTAGGAAATACACTGCAGGAAATGATTCTGCAGTAGCAGAGGGATGGAATGAATCTTTTCCATCTTGTCTTTCTGGGATTGCCACTATCTGTGGACTATATAAAAACTCAAAGCAACTGCTACTTTAAATAAAAACTGAATTTTAACAAACCGCAACATTAGGCAATTTGGTTTTAAAAAAAGTCCTTTCCCATTAAAACATAAACAGTGATCATATTCTCCAGGTTAATGACACTTCCAATACAATATGCAATTACTCTTGTCCTAAATTAATTACCACATGCCACGCTGCTCTGAATACTTTGTGTAACAGCAGGAAGTCAGTCTGACCTTAATTATTCCATGCAAATAATCCCTGAGTTGTGACTAAGTAGTGCCTTTTAAAATGTAATTATTACAGCATGAGAGCAACAGAAGTCATTGATTTATAATTGCTTAATTGTTTATACTCATTAAACCACAGCAGTGATAGGTTCGTCACGCATACGTGCACCAGCCTGGAAGCTGGTGAATAATGGCCAGGACGAGGGCTAGTTTTCTAGAAGGAGCTTGGAATGAAACTGTCTATCATGGCTGAATTGCTCAACAGTGATTCAAATCCAGTCCAAGTCAACAGTGGTCAGCTGCTGGCTAGTAACCTGTGTGACACCAATTGATGGCCTCAGCACAGATCTTTTGGGTCAGGAAGAAAAAAAAGAATACCCCCATAGGCGTCCTCTTCTTTGTGATTGTGAATTGCGTCTCTTTGGGTTATAGTATATAACAAGCCTATAAAATACTGGAATAAGAAACTGGAGATCTGTTGGACTATGTCATAATTTTCCCTCCCATAAAGGGGTGGTGTATAGCTACTAGTTGTACATGTAAGTGAGAAGTTATAATTCTGCTTTCTGTGTCTTGCACCTTTAAATATAAAGAGCCTGTCTCTGCTAAGGACTGTGCTGAAAAACAATTCAAATTGGCTGGTCCGGAGTCTCACACACTGTGCTCCCTTTCTAAGTATTTCTACACGTTGAGTTGGAAGTGTGATTCCCAGCTCGAGGAGACTACACACTAGCTCTGAATGAGCTAGTATGTTAAAAATAGAGTAAAGCTGCCCTATCACTCTCTCTCTTTTTCCTGGATAATTATATTTGTTCTTTCTTTGCTGTTTTCTTTAATGTCCAGTGAAAACCAACTAGGGTGAATGTGTATGATTTCACTCTTTGGGAATGGAAAAAAGTAACAAAAAGAAGTAAGTGGTGAAACATTTACAATTAGATATGACAAAGAATTATCCAGTGTGCTGCAAAATTTCTGAATAATTTCTGAAAGTCGATGAAATTCAGCTTGCTCACAAAAAGTAGGATGTGGAAATAAGCTGTTCTGCATTCATACCACCCCAAATATGACAGAACATGAGTCCAGGATCACAGCTTTGACCATCCTACAGTAGGCTCAATGTCCCAACTGAGGAAAATGGGAATGCCACACATTACCCAATCAGGCCCTAAGGAGGAAAGAGAGAAACATGGACTGAGATCTTTCATAAAATAAGCAGCAGGGACAAGAGAATGTATATCTCCTCAGTTTTCACAAAAGTTCCAACAAGAATGGAAAAAAAGGAGAACATATTTCAATGTGCTTATGTTGATATCAAAGGTCTGAGAGCTTGTGCAATGTTAAACTCAAAGGCAGCCATGTCTCAGAAACTGAAAAGAAGGCAAGAAAGTGAGGGCAGGGCCTCTCTTGCACAAACCTTACGAAAGCTCATGCTCAAATAAATTGGTTAGTCTCTAAGGTGCCACAAGTACTCCTTTTCTTTTTGTGAATACAGACTAACACGGCTGTTACTCTGAAACCTTAAGTGTAGTGTTATAGTTAAAGTAGGGGACTAGCAGTCAGGACTCTTAGGGTCTATTCCTATCTCAGGCATTCACTCTGTGCGGCACTGAGCAAGCACACGTCTCCATGCCTCAATTTCCCCATCTGTAAAACGTGGCTAATACCTGTCACACTGGGGCACTGACAGGATTGTTTGTAAACCACTCATAATGAATGAGACTATAAAAGAGTGAAGTATTTTAATGTTGGAGAATCTATATGAAGTATAATCCTACTAGTGACATTACAGCCATTTCCACATCAATCAGTTGTGATGCCTTACGCAAAGAACAATAGCAAAATTCTACATATAAAGCAATAGGAGAAGGTTGGCACAAAGTGCAAGTTTGTTCTGTCATGTGACTGCAAAAAGAAAGGATTATGGGAATCCATATCACAATGATTTCCATATCCAATGTGCTCAGTTCAAAACTGAAAAAAAAAATGTTCTGACTGCCAGCCATGCAACCCTAGTTATTTTCATTCTGTGCATCATCACTGGTCATAAAGGCTGCAGCCAAATGCTATCTCCAATTATACCTATGCAACCCCATTCTTTTCAGTCTCTACCCTCAGTGACACCTGTGCTACCTTAGTGCCGCAAAGAGGGTTGCACAGGTGTAATTGATTGGAATTTAGAATAACAGAATCATAGGGTTAGAAGGGACCACAAGGGTCATCTAATCTAACTCCCTGTCAAGATGCAGGATTTGTTATGTCTAAACCATCCAAGACCGATGGCTATCTAGCCTCCTTTTGTAAACCTCCAGCGAAGAAGCTTCTCAACCTCCCGAGGCAGTTTGTTCCATTGTCCTACTGTTCTTACAGTTAGGAAGTTTTTTCCTGAAATTTGATCTAAATCTACTATGCTGTAGTTTGAACCCATTGTGTCTTGTCCTGCCTTCTGTGGCAAAAGAGAACAACTTTTCTCCATCTTTTTTGTGGCAGCCTTTCAAGTATCTGAAGACTGCTATCATATCCCCTCTTAATCTCCTCTTTTCCAAACCAAACATACCCATTTCCTTCAGCCTTTGCTTGTGCGGCTTGTATTACATCCCTTTGATTATTTTGTCGCTCACCTCTGGATCCTTTCCAGTTTCTATACATCCTTTCTATACATTGGTGACCAAAACTGGACACAGTACTCCAGCTGAGGCCTAAGCAGCACTGAGTAAAGTGATGATATGCCTCTGTTATGCAACCTAAAATTGCATTTGCTTTTTTTGCAACAGCATCACTTTGCTGACTCATGTTGAGGATGTGATCCACCACAACTCCCAAATTCTTCTCAGCAGTGCTGCTGCCAAGCCAGTTTTCTCCATTCTGTATTTGCTCATTTGGTTTTGCTTCCCTAAGTGGTGGGATTTACATTTGTACGCATTACATTTGTCTTTGTTGAATTTCATTTTGTTGTCTATAGCCCAGTTCTCCAATTTATCAAGATCCCTCTGAATTTTAGCTCTGTTCGCCAAAGTATTGGCAATCCACTTTACTTTGTGTCATCTGCAGACTTGATCAGTATGCTCTCCATTCTTACATTCAGGTCATTAATAAAGATGGTAACCAACACTGGACACAGAACAGATCATTGTGGAATCCCTCCAATCCGACATCATTCCATTTGTTTGCGGTTGTTTAACCAATCATGTATCCAAAAACTTAATGGTAGTTCTGTTGTGCCCACATTTCTCCAGCTTACTTATCAGAATGTCATGTGGGACTGCGTCAAAAGCCTTGCTGAAGTCCAGGTATATTATGTCCTCTGCATTCCCCCATCCACCAAACCAGTTACCCCGTCAAAGAACGAAATCAAGCTGGTTTGGCATGATTTGTTCTTAGTAGATCCATGCTGGCTGCTAGTGATTAGCCCTTCATCCAGCAAGTATTCGCAAATCAAATGTTTTATAGATTGCTCTAGTAGCTTCCCAGGTATTGAAGTCAGGCTGAGTGGACTATAGTTTCCCAGCTCCTCCTTTTTTCCCTTTTTAAAGATGGGCACTACGTTAGCCCTTCTCCAGTCTTCCAGGACCTCTCCTGTCATTCATAAATTTGTAAATATTATTGCCAGTGGCTCCAAGATTTCTTCAGCCAATTCCTTCAGTACCTTTGGGTAAATAGCATATGGCCCTGCTGATTTGAATTCATTCAGATTGGTCAGAAGATCTCTTATGTGCTCTTATGTGCGCATTTATTTACATCCAAAACATTCTCCTATCTAATTTAAGGAACTCCCAGTACTTGGGAAAAGACACAACAGATGCTTTCTTGAATTATCAAAGCAGCCATGCGTGCTGACAAGCATGAGATTAGATAGATGGATGCTGTCCACACTCCACCCACTGATTTTTGGTTGCCAGTGTAATTAACGCCCTCCGCCCATTTGAAATGGTCCCTTGAAAGAGACAGGCATGATAATGTGCTTAGACGCATTGTGATATTTATTTGGCTCCTGTACATCTCTCTTCCAGCATTCAGTGTTTTTCTTCTGCATGCTCTGTCCTTTGCTTTTCAATGGTTGTGTCACTATTTTCTTTGCCTCCCCATCCTAGGGTTTATCTTGTGCACTCTCTCTGCGTGTCCTTCCCTGTTCTGTAGATTATGTTGTATTTCTTCCTGATCAACACCAAAGACTCTTGTTGCATCTAGATAAATAGATAGATCTTTTTCTACCTCTTTCTCCATTTCTTGTACCTTATCTCTGCTCTTCTCTTCCCTGTTCTCCATTCCCCTCCTCAGACACCTCTTTTCCTCATACTTTTTACTTTTCCCCCCTTCCATATGTTTATCTCTCACTTTCATTCTTTCCCTCACCTTTCACACTGCCCCCCCGTATTACTTATTCATGTTTTATTTATAATGCATTAGTACCTACATGCCCCAGCCTGGGATCAAGGCTTCCTTGTGCTAGAAGTAACACTCATAACAAAAGAATAGTTGCTGCCCCAAAGAGCTCACAAGCTTTAGCATATGGACAAGAGACAACAGGTGAAGAAAAAAATAGGGAGAGGAAGTGGGATAAGGTAACAGGGAAATGCTTGTGTTTGCTATCGAAAGCAGCACTCTCAATGCCTTCGGCCTAGCTATTGTCGAGCATTTTGTAGCCATCACACCAAATGTGAGTTCTGAAGAGGAATTTGAAGAGGACAGTATGGTGGCTTTAGGAATTTTTATGAGGAATATGAGGGGTTTATGTTTCTGCTCTCCTCATTCTCCTATACCTCTGTCCCTGAGAGGGCCCAAATGAAGGACATAAAAGCCAAGAAAACTACTGTTTTAAACGTAAAATGATGCTGGATTTATGTACTTAGCACTGGTAGTGCGCTCAGTGCTGTACAACACACAAACTTAAGGATAGTCACTTAACCGACGAGCATACAGTCTACAGGAGAAAAACACCCCGAAGGGGAATCCAAGAACAGGTATTAATTAGCATGTGTGTGTGTGTGGCAGGGTTGGGTGTTATAATTATTATATGCTGACTTCATGTGGGCCTCCCAGAAGAAGTAGGTTTTCAGGAGGGCTTTGAATGAGGAGAGATAGTGGCTTGGCAAACCAGGATAGTAGAAGAACATTCCAAACATAGGGGCAGTGAGGTTAAAAATCACAGAGAGGTGAGTGGGAAAATGAAACAAATAAAATATCTTGGCAGACTGGACAGGTTGGTGAAGTAATGCTATAAGGGCCTGACATAAATCCTGTTAGAATGAATGGGAAGAATTCCTATAAGACAAAATCAGATGTAGGGTGGAGTGGAATCATGCAGAGTCTTGAAGGTGAAGTTTGAACATGATGCAGTGTACAAGAGGAGGCAGAGGAGGGAATCAACCTGAATAATATATTCTGTAATCTCAAATTCAGGATTCTACTATTGGGATGTAAATAGTATGTAGTAATAAATGTGACATAACAGGCTAGTGTGGAAGGGGCAGTAATTTGGGTACAATCAGAAAGACCCCTTGTTGGAAGAGAAGTCGTGTGGCTGAATGTTTTCTTCCATGTAAATTTTATGCAAATCCTACTAAACTAAAGTAGAATTCATTCATGGAAGGACTCTGAGAGATGAAACACAATATTTGGGCCAGCTTTGCCTAAATATTCACCAGCCTTTTGGTGTAATGACTCTCTGTGCTGCAGAGGATAAGTACAGTAGCTATATAAAATGAAACAGAGGGAGCAGGGTCTAGTAACCTGGCTCTTTGCTGCCATACACAGCTCTATCATTTGAGCCAAAGGAAATCTGTTTTTACTTCTTGGCAGTACTAGTTTCATATCCTCCCTGTGGGCCACCCACTAGAGGGCAACGTCACCAACTCAATCACTTGTACACACAAAGCCAGAACTCTACACATTCTCCCCTCTCCAAACCTTCTCCAGAGCTGCTGAGGGTCACAGGAATGCAAACTAGTAATAAACTGTAGTGTCTGGGCCAATTTCTGAGCCAGATGAGTCAAATTTCAAGTGAACCTGCACTGAGCTTCTAGTAAACCTGACTTGATTCAAGGTTTTGTCTTGGTTTGCTCCCAAACCATGCACAATATGTGTGTTTTGGCAGAGGTTTACTTTGGGTCTTCAAAGTGGTTTTTAATATGCTGGATTCAGTGGGAATTTTGCCTAAGAAAGGACAGAGTAAATGCTTCAGAATATAGTTCATAGGCAATAAACATGTTGAAGGCATGTTGAGTTCTCTTGGCAATCCCCCGGAAGGTGCAGGATTGTTCCTTAACATGTTATTGAATTATTTTCCCAGACTAGTTGTAAATGTCTCAAACAACAGGGCTTTCACCAGTTCCCTAGGGAAACTCTTCGATACTACTAATGAATAATAAATAGTTGAAATGATTTGTGATTTAACAAAGTCCAGATATGTGGTAGGTGCCTCACAATTATGGACCCTGCTCTCAAAGGCTTCCAAACTAGTTTCAGAGATGATGTAATGAAGAGGTAAACAAAGCTGTAGGAGGGAGAGGAAGAACAGGAGCAAAATCAATAAGATTATGCAGTTACTCAGTAGAAGCTAGTACACAGCATGGTAGAGCAAAAATATAGTGATTAAACATAAAAATCAATCCATGCCTGATTCGTTTCTTGTAGGCATTCTGGTAGAAGTGGGCTTTAGGGATGGAATGGAATGGAATGTGCAAGGCCAATTTTTTCATTGCCTTGCACCTAGTGTAGTCATTTACTCCAGCACAAAGGGAATAAATACATAGGTGTAAACCTCTACTGTTTTCATTTAGCAACATTGTATACCCACTTGCCACTCACTTTGCACTGAGGCACAACACTTCACAAGGGTAACGTAGTGGCTTTGTGGACCAGTTAGGAAAGAAGCTGCCTGTGTTGGGGCTTCATGGCAGCCACAAGTGAATAGAACATTGAGGCTCATCACTGATAAAATGGAGGGGACAATGCAGTAAGAGAGAAGGTCAGATAGGTAGGCAGAGACAACTATATATGGACTTCAAGGTGAGATGAAGCAGCATGAACTTAATGTGTTGGAGAAAGGAGAATGGTAGGGAAAATGCACGGATTCAAAGACAGGGGATGATGCAGTCCAGTCAGATCAATGGGGTAGGAAGATGAACCTAGCAGCTACTTTTTGTATGATCTGGAGGGGTGATATATGTGTGTCAGGAAGGCCAGAAAGGAGGAGCCTGCTGCTGTCATAAATTTTGTCACTCACTTTTTGACAGCTTAGCTACCACCAACACAAGGCTCAGAAGTACCAGCGCTGGTCAAACTATTGGGAAATGTTCACAAAAAATTTGTCCCCCTTATTGAAAAATTTTTAAATTCAAAAGTTTTCAATGAACTTCAAGAAATATCCATTTTTGGAGCAAAAACTTTCATTCCAAATGTATCACCAGTGTAGACAGTGAGAAGTGCTTCTCTGCATTGAGAGTGGGATATGATTATTATTCACTAAGGCCACTATATTGTGTACATCTACAGTATGAGTCACATTACCAGAAACCCACCCATTCCAGGGACACATGATCACAAACCTACAGGACTTGTTTGCAAGGTAGAATCAGGATATGTAAATAGGTGTGTGTTGTTACCAGCAGTGTGTCCAATAATATCCCTTTTGTTTCACAACAAAGATGTATCAGTTCTGTGTAGTAAATGTATTTTAGACATGTTGTCAGTGAACAAGAGGAATATGAAAAACAAGAACAGCAGCTTCTGCCAATTAAGCTATGTGTATGTTGTTGATGTTAGAGAATGCTGATGCACCAGGAGCTCAAGATTAGATTATGTTTTTTAACTCTCTTTATTTCCTTATACAGATATTTCCAAGGTGGTTATTGTTTTTACAGATGTTGTCATGTTACTCATGAGTTGCATGTTTCAAGGGAGAATCTTGGAGAAAGAGAGAGAGAGAGAGAGAATATGTGTACATGAGTTTTTAGATAACATTTAGACTGAAGCATGAGAGAAGGAAAGAGACAGGAACAGTTCTACCATCATATTCTGGGTGCCATGCAAAACTGAAACTCTCCCAGGCCTTCACCACACTAGAAAAACTCTATTTACTAGCCATTGTGTGGACACTAGAGCTAATCAGCATTTTTTCCATCAAATATGAAATTTGGATAAATTGTGGGGAAAATGTCATTTTTGTTGACATTTTTCATTTTGAAATTGTTGGGGGAAATCCCACTTTCTCTCACTTCCCCCAATCCCCTTTTATCTACTGATGAATATTTATGTGTGGGTACGTAAAAAAAAGCTGGAGAAACTGGGTTGTCCCAAAATTTTGAAATAAAAAACAAAATTCAGAGACAATATGTTTCTGTGAAAAGTTTCATTGTCAGTGAAACCCCATTTTCTGTTGAAAGTTTCTACCTTGCTTTTTCTCACTTAACTGTTTTCCCCCCACCCCATGGGGAAAAAGGGGGTTAAGTAGTGCAAGGTGGCCTTGGCCAAATAGAGAATGTAGCCCAGGATGTTTAGTATGGACTCACAGCACTGCAGAAACTTACAAAGATGCAGCCCTTGCATACAGTACCTGTACAATTGGATAGCATCCATGTTGTACTCAGTCACCCTTCCATGACAGTGACTTGAATAGCAAACAATGCAGCTTCCAGGAAGTCTAATTCAGTAGGAGATGGTGGTAAACAAAGGCCAAGAGTTTTTATTGGTTAATCATTATAATAATAATAATAATTAATAATAACTTTGCAATTCTGTAGCAGCTTTCCAAACTTGTTAAAGTGCTTTGCAAACATTGGTTAAACCTCAAAATACCTTTATAAGGTAAAAATGTCTGCTTGGAAACAAAAGCACAGAGGGGCTAAGTGACTTACCTAATGTCCCACACTCCAAACTGATGTAACTGTTGAAAAGTTTGCTGGACGTGCTGTATAGACTTAGGAGTCTAAATCCCACTGATAGTCACCTTGGTGCCTAAATCCCTTTTGAAGAGTATATTTAGGTTCCTAAACCTCTTACCTGAGACACTAAGTGCAGCAACTTCTAAATACTTTTAAAAAATTGAGTCTTAGCACTTTTGAAAATATGTGTAATTGCAGCTACATTTGTGTTTAGAACTCACAAGAAGCTGCATGCAAATCAGGTAATTGCATATATAAATACCCTTTTAGGCAGCTAAATGGCCATTTGTACAGAAAAATTGTATGTACAGTCATGAGTAAATAACCTATGTACAGTTATGTGCCTTTCTGCTATATGACTGGATTGTGCACCTGTCTCTGAAAATCAGGCCCCCAAAGGCAAAATGGCTTACTCTGCTCTTAACTTACATAGCTTTATCACTGTATTTTGTTTTGTTTACACTGACCTGAATTAAGAGTAAGTCAGTGGTAAGAGTTGGTCAGTATATTTATGCCTGCATCTGTAATTTTCACTCCATGCATCTGACGAAGTGAGTTTTTTACCCACAAAAGCTTATGCACAAATAAATCTGGTAGTCTTTAAGGTGCCACTGGACTCCTCATTGTTTTTGTGGATACAGACTAACACAGCTACCCCTCTGAATTAAGAGTTATGTTTCAGCCTTAAACCTGACATTCCTAGATTTCACAAGATGGGTGAAGTAGTATCTTTTATTGGACCGATGTCTGTTGGTGCGATAGCCAAGCTCAGACAGAGCTCAAAAGCTTGTTTCTTGAACCAATAGAAGTTGGTCCAATAAAAGATACCACCTCACCCACCTTGTCTCTCTAATATTCTGGGATTGACACGGCTACAATTACACTGCAAACATTCCTAGATTTGCTCAGTTTCATTTGCAACCCTTGTCAGGGTCCTGAGGTGGGGATAGGACTCAAGGTCAGATTTCCAGGCTGAGTTCAGTACCAGAGTTCAGAACATCCAGGGTGTCAGAGGTCCAAGGCACGAGTCAGTCCAAGTAAGAGCCAAAGTCAGTTTAGCAGTTCAGAAGCAAAGTCCGTCATAGCAGCTCACTAAGGAGACACTTTGTTACCTGGATACTTCCTAGCACTGTTCCCTCTAAGCTGATCCTAAACCCCACGCCCACAGCTAAACACCGCACACACAAAAATTTGCACAGAAGAAATTTTTTGCACACACAGCCTGTCAAAAATTTGCATAGAAGAAATTTTTTGGGCACACGGCCTGTCAAAAATGAGAGGGAACATTCCTTCCTAGTATGCCCTGTGGGCTTATACGGGTTCAAGGGGCCAACCAGGAGCCTCCCAGGAAGCTGCCAATCATGTCTCCTGGGCAGAACTTCCCATACTCTACTGTGGTTTGTGGGTACTACTAGTCTGCTGTGGTTTGTGGGTAATGAGAACAAGCAAATTACAGCTGCTGCTGAGTGGCGGTATGGAAGTGTCTGTTGCCTGGTAGCTCTGTCAACCTGGGTTGGAATCCTACTGATCCTTACATCTACAATGTTATCAAACAATAATGTGAAGCTTAGGTTTTAAAATTCTGTATTTAATATGAACACATGGATGGTTACTTTAAAAAATTTGTTGGCCCTGAATATACATGTTAGCTTCTGAGTCTGTCTCTCATGCATTATCTGTTGTTCTTTTCCGGAAGGCATGGTTCATCAGTAGTTGCAGTTTAATGGAATTGAAAGAGTTAGCAAGAAATCAGGCAAGAAACCCAATGTGGAGTGACTATAATGCTCTGATTTCACTGGCCTGTTTTTCTGTTCCTCCTCTTACTGTAACTTGGCGGTAGTAGATCTAAAGACAGCAAACAATACGCATATGGGGGGGGGATTCTCCTTTCCCCAGTGGAAAATCTACAGAATTTTTAAACCATCTCCAGAATTCTTGTACAAGGATATAATTCTCTTAAATTCTAGAACAGTGATCCTCAAACTGTGGGACCTGTCCCCCCAGGGGGGCATAGAGGAATATTTTGGGGGCACACAGCAGGGTCCGGGCCAGCTCCCACAGGGACAGGAAGGGAGTGCCACCCAGCCCCACTCTGCCCCCCAGCCCAGCTCTGCCCTCACTCCCTCTCCACCCCCAGGCCAGCTCCACCTCTAGCCCCAGCTCATCGCCCCATCCCCAGTTCATCAGCACCCAGCTCCACCTTCAGCCCAAGCTCCTCTATTGAGACACCTGTGCAGTACAGGTGGGGGGACGCAGACAGATACCTTTACTGGTAAGGGGGCTACAACAGAAAAAGTTTGGAAACCACTATTGTATAGGATAGGTTAAAAAAACTATAGAAAGGATCATTCCTATTGAAGCCTATTGAGTTTCTATGATACGATCACAGAATTTACAGATGAAAGATACCTTTGTAGGATTAGATTTTTATCTGTAAATATCAATTTCACCATGTGTACACAAACTGATGAAAAATATTTCCATTCATAATAATAGAAATTTACAGATAGGCAAAGTAAGGAAAATACTGCTTGAGAACTTAGTAGTGTCAAAATCCAGAGATCTAGACTTTTGAATTAAACTGGTTACAAATGGACTAGCAAATGAGTAGTAAAAACAGGTATGATTTGTTGATTTAAGGAGATTTACTTTGTATTTATGATATTTGATGTAGAGAGTTTGTGTTTTAATGATTTATAAAACTTTAACTTTTTGAATCTTAATATCTACTGTCATTAAATAATTGTGTCACACCCCCCATAATTTTACACAACTATGGAAATTTTAATGTATAAAAATCCTTAAAAATGCTTAAAAATAAACCTCAATATTATCCATCAAAATTATTTTTTAAAAATCAAATTCTTCCAAGCCTAAAGATACCTAATAGGTTATCTAATCTATCCCCCCTTGCAATGAAGGACAGAAAGGGCTGAATAATTACATACACTAAAGGGAAACTAGCAGAGCTGAGAAAGGGAGCACAATATTAATTCTGTTTTGTTGTAATATATATATTGCTGGCAAACAACTAACTTTAAGACTTTCTTCTTCCTGTAGATTCTCTCGTCCCTGCTCCCAACACAGAGTATTTTCCAAACTCACTTTGTTTTATGAGGCCACTGTAATAGCAGAACAATTAGCTTCACTGTTTTTATACACAGTGACATTGTCAGCCCAAGAGTGTAGCAGACAAGATGCAAAGGATGACAAGAGGACTCAAGAATGTAATTAACAAAAACACCATATGCAAACTTTAGTGGATTAATCTGTAATGCATGAGTGGTAGTTTCATAGTGAGGTAGATAGACATCTCCAGAGTAAATAGCTGCTTAGGAGGAGAGAGTCCATTTTTTATCAAGATTGAAATGGTTGATTCAGCCAGCTGTGTGATCCAGTTACTAAAAGGGCAATTTGGTGTTGGCCCCAATATGTACAGCCAGAGGTCCTCACCCTGAAGCCATTCTGAGAATACCCAGATGCACTCTGGAAGAAAGACATTAAACCAGTTTTTAGTTTGAGAGTCAGGCCCAGAGCCTCAACATTTAACTTCTGTTGAGTTCAGTGGGAGTTAGGTTTCTAAATACCTTTGAGGATCTGGTCCTCAATGACACTAGTGTTCTAATGTGTAGTACTACTGGCATCTGATAAACTCCTTGTTTGAGACCTACAGGGATTATGTAGTAGAAGCAGTAGCACTATTGGACTAGTGACTGCAGGCCTCAACAGAGATCAGAGACCCCATTACAGCTAGAAGCTGTAAAAATCCAGAATAAGAGATAGCGCCTGCACCAGATGGCTGACATTCTAAATAGGGAAGACAGACAAACAGTGGGTGGGGTGGAGGATTAATATCTCCATTTTAGAGATGGGGAACAGTCATGCAAAGAGAGGAAATTACTTGTCCAAGGTCACACAAAATATTTTTATGACAAAGCTGGGAATTGAACCCAGCTCACCAAAGGCCCAGGGCACTCCCTTAACTATCCTTCCTCCTCCATCAGTTGCTGAAGGGAGTCAAGATCCCATAGAGCCCAAAACCCAGATGCTTCCATATCAGAAAAGTTTTAGTGTTTTGTGTGTTCTCCTCCATTTCCTGATATAATGTTCAGCTTTCCTTTACGCTCTCCCTACACCCTCAATGGCTCATTTATGTGACTTTAGACTCTTCAAAGGCCTTCAGAGCTTTTCTCTTTAAGATTTCCTAGGCTGTAGATATTGTAGTATGTTGAGGGAGGTGGATATTGCCTTAGCATACTACCAACAGATAACGTGTCCAGGAGGACAAGCTCTACAATGCCTTTCCAGATCCCATTGTGCCCAAAAGTCAGTCCTTGAATAGACCTCTCCAAATCCTGCCCAAGCTCAGTATTACTCCTCTGGGCAGGATTAGTTTTCTCTGTTTTGGTCCCTCCCCTGCAGAGGGCTCTCACCTGACTGGCTGGCAAACACAAATAGTGTTTTTGACAGTGTAAGACTATCACTGGTGAGGCAGGAAAAAGTTCTGGTGTCTGATGGGGTAGGGAGTCCCATTTCCTCAATGTGAGGGCATGAAGTCTGGTGATGAAGGCTCTTCCACAATCTTGACAATGCTCACCTGCAAGGGCAGACTTCTGCCAGAAATCCTGAATGTTTGACCCATTTGGTTACCCCAGCCGTCACTCCCAGCTAACATCGGACCTTCAGGTCCCCACACCTCACCCAGTTCCCAGACAAGGGGAAGGCATAAAAACAATATATTTAACTCCCAGAGGAGCTTCCATTGGCAGCTGTGTCTGATCTCAAATGTTGCTTCTGTGCTTCTAAGCATAGTGGGCCAAACTAATCCCTCGTGTAGCACCATTTACTTCAGTAGAGTTACACCAACCATGAATTTGACCCAGTAAGCCAAACATTCCAAAGTTTGCATTGGTTTGAACTATCCAAAACTCTTGACTCTGCAAAACTGGACTGAAAATGCTCAGAGAGGATTCTTTGTGAGATTTTTGCCACTTCCACTCCCAGTTATGACTGGAATTACTATATTAAGAACTTTTCTCACTCTGTTTTTGCACTTCTTTGTTTTGTAGTTAGTGGAAACTAAAAGTGGGGGGTGGGATGTAACAACATAACTAAAAAGAGATTTGTTCTTGAAACAGGTGAAGGTGTAGGGTTAGGACGGATGAAGAGTTCTTACTTCTTCCAGATCAGTTTACTCACCCCCATTCTGTAGTGAATTTTATTCTCCCTTAATCTCTGCCCTTCTCTCTTTAATTAAATTCACATTGAACTAATTATCTTAATTCCCAAGAAGCAGCAGTATTTTTGCTGCAAAGAGTTGCACAACTTGTGGTATGGATCAATGCCATGTATTAATCATGAAGCAGGGTTTGACGTAGCTAAAGAACATCAAGTACAATATCACGTTTGATCAAAACCAAACAGCATAACAATGCACACAAGACTCTTACAAATATACCAGACCCATCAGATTTCAATTTGATAAAGACAATACAAAAAAATATACTGTACAGTCTGTCTTCATTAAAATATAAATAGCTCCAGCAGTTGCTCTGTTTCTCTGCACCCTGCTCTTGTGTCAACAAAGCGGTGGAAAAGTCTGTATTGGGAGAATTGAATTCAAATCCCTAAGCTCAGTGTTGCTCTCTCCAAGGAGGGCAGGGTTTGGAAATGCCACAGAGAGGATGCTCCCAACTCTGTAATGAGGGAGGGATACTGACATTTCCAGCCAGAGCCCTATTTCCTGGTGTTGACGCAAACAGAACTCCAGGAGGGCGCTGGTTTCTGTCCTCAGTTTTGGGCCTAATGGTAAGTGGTGCAGAGAGGAAACACAGGAAGGTTTTACTGGAGGATTTCAAGTCACATCAGTCAGCTATGTAAGGATGAGTGCACTAAGCGGGAGTATACACACTACAATAAGAAGCCACAGAGCAGTTAGATGTGGTTGGGCCAGCCTCAGTGTTGATGAAATATGCTTCACCACAACCTCCTGCATGACTCCCCTTCTCTGTCATAGATGGGGAGGTTCTGAGCATTAAGAATGCTGTCAAGGGAACTGTGCTGTAACAGCAATTAGCTGTATGGACTAGTTATGGCAGCAATTGTCTATGTGGGTTTCTCATTTTTACTGAAGTAATTTCTCTCTATATAAATAGGAGATAAGACACAATACTGCAAAATAGCTTAACTGTTTACACAGCATAACTAGTCACAAATAGGTTTATTGTATGATTCCCTTGGGTGAATTACTTTCCTTAATACCTAACTATTATAGTCTGTGTTCTGGTTTCTGCCCTTGGCTGAGGACCTAGTGGACGGAGGACACACAGAGAAGCATCTGCTTGAAGGTTGGAGCTCATAGCAGCCAGCTGATCTGATTGCTACAGCCCACAGAAAAATAGTTTATTTGTTTTTGACAACTTAATGGTACACAAGGAAAACTGTGAACCCAAAAAGAGTTGAATGAGTTCAGTTGGCTTGACCCTTAATTAAAAAAATCAACCAATCGATTAACAGCTAAGAGACAATCCGATGAAGTGAGCTGTAGCTCACGAAAGCTTTTGCTCAAATAAATTGGTTAGTCTATAAGGTGCCACTAGTCCTCCTTTTCTTTTTGCGAATACAGACTAACACAGCTGCTACTCTGAAACCTTAAATAAGTTGTTATAGTTATTAGATGACAAGAACACTGCAAAAGAGAATGCCTATATGTTAGGATCATTACCTCTTGTATTTTTGTGGAACTATCCTTGTTTTGTTGGGGAGGATATTATGGCACATTGATGCTACATCCAAATGCAACAACTAGATTCCAGCTAAAGATTTTAAAAGTGGCAATGTTGAGTTGGATCATTTTTGAAATAACTAAAGAAAAATATGCTACAGTAAAAGTATGAGCAGAAGCCTTTGCTGATCACCAAACACACAATGAATATCAACCAGTGTGAACTGGTGCAATGGATGGCTTGGAAAATTAGTAATGCAGTACAGAGCTTTCTATCTGTAGGTCACTGATTCAATCCAATCTAGATCAGGAGTGACCAGAAATTATTTCCACCTGAAGTCTCTTTGGAGATCTATGTGAAATGTCATTTTATTCCAGTCCCCTATGAATTAGCATCCATAATAGAAAGTCACCAGAACTTGCAAGTTTATTGGCAGTCTCAACACAGACCAAGAATGAAATGATCTATGGAGACAGAACTGTTGTCTCACCTGTAAAGTGGTGTCTCCATATAAGGGCTGAAATACAAAAGGGAGGAAATGTAGGGAAGCATGCACTGCTATGGCCCATGCTTCACCTTGTCTGTGGGTAGAATAGGGATTTGGCTTAGTTCAAATGAACATTCCAAAGTGTAGATGCTTATCCAAACTTCTTTTATTGAGCCACTTGGGTGGAAATCTTGAACAAACCCAAAACTTCTGGGTTTGGCTTTGATAAGACATGTTACAGGAATAGTTTTTCCCACACCTTTTTTTCCTTTCAATCCCAGCCAAAGCCAGATAGTGCAAAGGTGGTTAATATATATTTAAAAAGAAAAAGTTAACTAAACTTTTTCAAACCACAAAAAATTTATTGGTTTTGATGTGAGATTTGGGCAAAAATTCTGGCAAGTGCTCAGTCCATCTGAACTGATTTGTCCTATCCTAGTAACTGGAATTGTTTATTCTTTAACCTCCATTTGAAAAGGTATGTAACAAACTGACTTCTTAAAAGAAGAAAGGACTTGAAGACCAGAGATCAGCCTGATTTACAATGGAACTGTCTGGTACATGTTATGGCTTGGATTTTCATTAGATCAACTATGGCTTACGGTAAATTATACTCAGACCGTAAGTGGGAAATGTGTAGTCAGCAAATGGCTAGATAAATGTGCTGAACGTACATGTTACCTCCATGTTAGTCCCAAACCCTGATTAGCTGAGAATGATGTTTTTATTTTAAGACTCAAACTGTGATTTCCAGCATAGTGCTACGTTAAACTGTTGCTTCAAATTTTGTCAGGATACAGTGAATATTATATACCTTTTATAATTATTTTAAAAGAAATAAATACACAAGAAAAGAAATTAAAAATAAGGGGAAATGACAAAGAAGGGTTATCCTTTTGTATACAGGACCTGATTGGCTATGGAGATTGTTCCTAGGCTATAGAGCAGGGGTGGCCAACCTTAGCCTGAGAAGGAGCCAGAATTTATCAATGTACATTGCCAAAGAGCCACAGTAATATGTCAGCAGCCCCCCATCAGCCCACCCGCCGCTCCCAGCGCCTCCCTCCCACTGGTGCCTCCCCCTCCCTCCCGATCAGCTGTTTTGTGGTGTGCAGGAGGCTCTGGGGATGGGGGGGGGAGGAGCAAGGGCATGGCAGGCTCAGGAAAGGGGGCAGGAAGGGGTGGAGTGGGGGCAGGGCCTGTGGCAGAGCCAGGGGTTGAGCAGTGAGCACCCCCTAGCACATTGGAAAGTTGGCGCCTGTAGCTCCAGCCCCGGAGTCGGTGCCTATACAAGGAGCCGCATCTTAACTTCTGAAGAGCTGCATGTGGCTCCGTAACCAGAGGCTGGCCACCCCTGCTATAAAGTCTCTCTTCTAGGCTCAGTTAGCAGTAGTGACCAAAGATAATTGCAGTATGATAGCTCTTTGAGTTGTCTATTTAAAATGAATTGGTGGTCTCAGCCTCGCTCATAGCAAATACTTGCAAATAACATATACATTTGCAAAAACTGGGATTGGCTTGTGAACAATTTGCAGAAAGAAATAGGACAATATTCACAATGAATATCATTTGTAATGAATGATTTGACTATTTCTAATCAACAATTTCTAACGCAGCCAACCTGTGGAACTCATTGCCAGAGGATGTTGTGAAGACCAAAAGTGTAACTGGGCTCAAAGAAGAATTAGAGAAGTTCATGGAGATAGGTCCATCAGTGGCAATTAGCCAAGATGGTCAGGGATGCAACCCCAGGCTCTGGGTGTCTCTAAACCTCTGACTGCTGGAAGCTGGGACTGGATGACAGGGGATGGATCACTTGATAAATTGCTCATTTCTGTTCATTCCCTCTGAAGCATCTGACATCAGTCACTGTTAGGATATTGGTCTAAACGAACCCTTGGTTTGGCCCAGTATGTCCATTCTTATGTTCTAATCCACATGCTCATCCATTTCATGATCTAGACATTGAATGTATACTGAAGGATTTAGCCCTTGTGTACACACACACACACACACACACACTGCTTTAGCCAGTACACCTAGAGGGAACTGTTACCTCCACATGTAGGACAGGGTAACTCCCCAGGCTCAGATGACAGACAATAAGTTCAGTTTAAGAGCAGCACAGGTTGACAAAAAGAACTGTAACACACTGAAATATATAAAAATATTATTTTAAAAATCCCCACTGATAGATACTATTCCTTAAGCCCAGAAGAGGCCAGGAGTGCTACAAAGGCAGCTGTCTCAGTCTATGGGCAAAGGGAGATAAAATGCCTTATGCTAGTCTCCAGTGGATCTCTGTGCACAACTCAAAGAGCAACAATTGTCTCCACATCACAATGCAACTGGTTCTCAAGAGAGTAGCCAAGTATTGAACGGACCATGGAGACTGAAACACCCACTCACCGGACAGCGAGCATGAAGAATCAAGTCACTGATTAAGAAGGCCATACCAGAAGCTCCTCTTCCTACATACAGTTGCGCCTCCCACAGGGGTGAAGGAATTCACAGCCATGGAGTATAAATTAGGAGAGACAAAATTACCTTGGAAAAGAACTCTAACTACTTCTGAGCGTGTGATTAAACTGTTTAATATACTGTTGCATTGTTAAACACATGCCATTTACCTGAGGCTTAATACTATAGTATTGAAATGCCTAGCCTACTCCCCACCAATTCGTCATCACTGGTAGGCGCCCTTTTGTTCAGAGGTATCTGAAGCATGATGGGAATATGTGTTTTATTTCTGACATAATCCACAATGATCTACATAACTGCAAAATTTGCCAGACAATGAAAGGAGACACCTCTTCTCTATTCTGAGAAGAAGGACAGAAACTGACACTGGGGAATTATATTTTGGTGACATTTTCCTGCTAACCCTTTCAATCAGTTTATAGCCAGGTTCTCTAGTACTGTATTAATTTTAAAAAGTTTTCATTGCTAACCCGACGTGAACTACCTCATAAAAATTCAGACTATGTTCTTCTATATAACGAACAAAAACATATCAGATTAATAAAAATAAGCCACAGGAATGTCCTTTCTCAAGTAGTACATTAACACAGCCTGAGTGTTCCAAAACAGGTTCTGCATTTTCATGTCAACATAACTGTCATTAAATGTGTACTTGCAGCCTGGGAGCTGACAAAGTGGCTGAAAATCTTGCATCCATTGGCAATTGTTGACAGACATTTTTAGAGGAAAATTCTGCTTTTAGAGCCATATGCCAGATCTTGACTTCTTCTGGTTCTTTCCTTGTAATAGAAAAAACACTGCAGCACACTGAGACATGGTCCTGGTTTGGTGCTGGGCTGGTATTTGGAGACCCTGCTTTAGTTCCCTGCTCTGCCAGAGACTTTTTTTGTGACCTTGGGCAAATCACTCATTGTGCCTCAGATACCCTTCTGTAAATAATATTCCTACTTCTCAAGGATGTTGCCTTTAAGTGCAAGTGCAAAGGCATGTTGCTTAACATTTTCTAAAGCACAGTGTAGCTTCTGTGAATGGTAGAACATTTGAGTCAGTTCTGATGGCAGATTTTTCATATATTTATACAATTTTATTGTACAACAGAGAGGTAAATCTGTTATGGGTCCTCTATAATTAAATAAAAGTTAGCCTGGAGCATCTTATACGTGTGCAAATGATTATTTGTTTGGATTTACTCTATTGCTTTTATCTTTTAAAAAAGAACTCATTTTCTACACAGGGTGAAAAGCTTCTTAATTGTTATCTTCTCCCTCCACCCTCATATCATGAAGGATTCCACTGAAATCTATGATGAAAGACTAAGTTAACTCAGTTAGCTGTTCACTGTAGATTTCACCTGAATTCTCTGTGAGAAGAAAGAGACAAGTTTTAGGAGGAAACATTTGCAGTTTCTTCACTACAGTGAATTTCTGCGCCTTTTACATGCAATTGAATTACTTGGTACAGCAAGGAGTAATTCTATTCATTCATTGGCAGTGCACCCAGCCTTCCTTGCAGAAGTTTTCTCTCTCCCTCGATATGTAATAGGGCTGAGCTGAGCTGAGCAGCGGGAAATGGGATATAGAGACTTTCATCTGTATGCAACCAAATCAAATTCAGTCAATGTTAAACATGACAAAGTCACTGCAGTTTGATTATAACACTTGCACTGCCATTAACTGTGCTGTATAAGCTGTGTATAAATCATAGGATCATAAAATGTAGGCTTAGGCAGTGCTAGACTCTTGCATTTGGGGAGGCTGGGTACAAGCTCCCTAGATGTGGAGGGGGCCACCAGCACCCGTACTGTGGCCCTGCCCCTGCTCTGCCCCAAGGCCATGATCCCACTCGGCCTCTTCCCCCCAAGGCCGTGCCCCCACTTTGCCTCTTCCTGCCCCTGCTCCGCCTCTACCCTGAGGCCCCCCCTGCCCACCATTCGCTCCTCTCTGTCCCCTCCCCCAAGGAGGAGAGGAGCAAGTGGCAGGAGGGAGGGGCCTTGGGGGAAGCAGCGGAGGGAGGGTGGAAAGAGGCAAAGCGAGGGCAGGGCCTTAGGAAGAAGAGGTGGAGCTGGGGTGGGAAAAGATGCCATGTAGGCGGGGCCACAGGGGAAGAGGCCAAGTAGGAGTGGGGCCTCGGTGCAGAGTGGAGGTGGAGCATGGGCGGGGTCTCACATCTTGAGAGCTTTTGGTGGCGGTGCTCCAAAGGCAGTGGGCTGGTGAGCCTCCAAGGTGTGTCACATCTGGCATTTCTTGTCCCTTTTGGAGAGCCCCAAGCCATGAATGTAGGGCTGGACCAGATCTCAAGAAGTCATCAGATCCAGCCCTTGCATTGTGGCAGGACCAGATAAATCTAGACCATCCCTGAAAGGTGTTTGTCCAACTTGTTTTTAAAAGCTTACAATGATAAGGACTCCACAGCCTCCCTTAGAAGCCCATTCCAGAGCTTAACTACCCTTCTAGTTAAAATGTTTTTCCTAATCTCTAACCTAAATCTCCCTTACTGCAGATTAAGCCCATGGAGGGGTTTGGTCTCTAAAGCTGGCAATCCCCCATTGTTCTCTGGTGCAGCAGCTAATTTTAAAATAATATTTTAATATTTAAAAAATTAAAAATCTCAAATAGAAAAATAGTAAACCAGTATTTTACACAGACAGAACATAAATCAGCCCATTTCATAACTAAAATACCATTTATTTCTCATTGTTAGCAGCCAGGATGATCATGGGACGTTCACAAAGACACAAAGGAAAGGTAAACAAACATAAGTTACTTAAACATTTTTAAAATAATCAAAGGGTGTTAATTAAGTGCTTGATTGTCCCACCTTTACTTTCAAAGAAGTTCCAATGAAATCAATGGATTACTCTTGAAAAAGGTACTACTCAATGTAGGAGTGGTAGCACACGGACAAAATATCACATTGGGTGAACGTACATTCTATAATGATTTGCTTTATTCCTGGGGTTTTTTTAGCAAACATACTCTGTCTTTGGGGATTTTTTGCAGTTTTTTTGGGCTCAGACAAATATTGAATGTATTTGCAGTATCTGGTTTGGGGTATTTGTATTTTTAGAACTCTGACATCCATGGTCTAGCTCATACTAAGTATATAGGGTTGCCAAGGTGTTAACGTTTCCTTTACACACACATTTTATTTCTCTGACGGAAATATTGATTCAAGTGGAATTAATGGAGAGGTAAAATATATAACCCTAGTAATGAATCTGTTAATTTAAGAAATCCTTACCAGTCTTCTTATTATCTCAGCCTGGAGGTGGCATATAATCTCTATTTCTGTGGTTTAGTATGATCGTATATAACTTCTTGTTGAAAGAGACAAGCCATTGAGCTACACAGAGCTCTTCTCCAGGTCTGGGAAAGGTACTCAGCATGTCACAGCCAAATACAAGGTGGACCAGATTGTTTAGATTAAGTATTTAACACATATTCTAAGAGAACATTCAAGGTGAAGTGTCCATTAGCACCCCTCAGCCATAGGACAATAAAGGGGGATTAGTGGGTTACAGATTGTTGTAATAAATCATAAATGAAGTGGCCTCAGTGGGAGCAGCAAAGTGGTCTGCAAACTGGTTTCAGAGCTGTGTTATTTCTGATCAGTCCAGATAAATAAGATGTCCTTTCTGTTCACTAAAAAAACTCCTCACTCTACTCCTTCCTTCCAGTAGCTACTGAAAAATGAACTGAAGAGTACACGCTCTGAGAAATAAACAGAAAAGTGGTTTTTCAAGAGACATGATGCCTAATGGCAGCAACAAGAGATATAATAATGTCCTGTTTGAAATCCTTCTCTTTATTTATTTTTATTATATCACTGCTGCCTGGTTTGTCCAGCCTTCCACAGGGAATATTTTGTGTGCCAGAGATACTGGCAGTTTTTAAACAGTGGAAAATTATATGATTCCTGCCCCTGGCTGATCCCCTTTTCCTTGCCACTGAAACATGTACAGGAAGTATTGCGCTGTTCTGTCTATCAGTGTCGTTCTCCTTACAGCAGTGGGGAAATGTCCCTGTAAGAGGGTGGCTTGCCCTGGGGATGGAAAGCCTAGGGCCAGAGAGCCTGGAGCCAAGTCAACCCTGATTGCAGAGTGAGCCCCACCTGAGGGGGAATCAGGTAATTTTGTATAAAGAGCAGAAGGTGGCTACAGTAGAGGTAAAGGCCAGGAGGTTTTAGTAAGATTGTAGAGCATGAGAAAGAGGGGTTCCTGTTGGTAAGATTCTGAGGCTAGGGAACTTGCTTGAGCTAGGAGTAGCCTGCTAAAACAGGAAAGACTCTGACCAGACCAAAGGAGTTTGGCCTATACCTAGCTAAAGGCTGGAAGGAAGATTTTTATATTCAGTGTTGAACTTTAAGCGAGTATAGAATCATAGAATCATAGAATCTCAGGGTTGGAAGGGACCCCTGAAGGTCATCTAGTCCAACCCCCTGCTCGAAGCAGGACCAATTCCCAGTTAAATCATCCCAGCCAGGGCTTTGTCAAGCCTGACCTTAAAAACCTCTAAGGAAGGAGATTCTACCACCTCCCTAGGTAACGCATTCCAGTGTTTCACCACCCTCTTAGTGAAAAAGTTTTTCCTAATATCCAATCTAAACCTCCCCCACTGCAACTTGAGACCATTACTCCTCGTTCTGTCATCTGCTACCATTGAGAACAGTCTAGAGCCATCCTCTTTGGAACCCCCTTTCAGGTAGTTGAAAGCAGCTATCAAATCCCCCCTCATTCTTCTCTTCTGCAGGCTAAACAATCCCAGCTCCCTCAGCCTCTCCTCATAAGTCATGTGTTCTAGACCCCTAATCATTTTTGTTGCCCTTCGCTGGACTATCTCCAATTTATCCACATCCTTCTTGTAGTGTAGGGCCCAAAACTGGACACAGTACTCCAGATGAGGCCTCACCAATGTCGAATAGAGGGGAACGATCATGTCCCTCGATCTGCTCGCTATGCCCCTACTTATACATCCCAAAATGCCATTGGCCTTCTTGGCAACAAGGGCACACTGCTGACTCATATCCAGCTTCTCGTCCACTGTCACCCCTAGGTCCTTTTCCGCAGAACTGCTGCCTAGCCATTCGGTCCCTAGTCTGTAGCTGTGCATTGGATTCTTCCATCCTAAGTGCAGGACCCTGCACTTATCCTTATTGAACCTCATCAGATTTCTTTTGGCCCAATCCTCCAATTTGTCTAGGTCCTTCTGTATCCTATCCCTCCCCTCCAGCGTATCTACCACTCCTCCCAGTTTAGTATCATCCGCAAATTTGCTGAGAGTGCAATCCACACCATCCTCCAGATCATTTATGAAGATATTGAACAAAACCGGCCCCAGGACCGACCCTTGGGGCACTCCACTTGATACCGGCTGCCAACTAGACATGGAGCCATTGATCACTACCCGTTGAGCTCGACAATCTAGCCAGCTTTCTACCCACCTTATAGTGCATTCATCCAGCCCATACTTCCTTAACTTGCTGACAAGAATACTGTGGGAGACTGTGTCAAAAGCTTTGCTAAAGTCAAGAAACAATACATCCACTGCTTTCCCTTCATCCACAGAACCAGTAATCTCATCATAGAAGGCGATTAGATTAGTCAGGCATGACCTTCCCTTGGTGAATCCATGCTGGCTGTTCCTGATCACTTTCCTCTCATGCAAGTGCATCAGGATTGATTCTTTGAGGACCTGCTCCATGATTTTTCCAGGGACTGAGGTAAGGCTGACTGGCCTGTAGTTCCCAGGATCCTCCTTCTTCCCTTTTTTAAAGATTGGCACTACATTAGCCTTTTTCCAGTCATCCGGGACTTCCCCGGTTCGCCACGAGTTTTCAAAGATAATGGCCAATGGCTCTGCAATCACAGCCGCCAATTCCTTCAGCACTCTCGGAGGCAACTCGTCCGGCCCCATGGAGTAAATCAGATGCTGCTGTTATTGGACTGAAAAAGCCAGTGTGGAGTTTTTGGGGATCCAAGAAGGGAAGCTGAGGTGAGGGGAAGCATGTGGAGCTGCCTGGGGGCCTTGTGAGCTGACTACTCTACTACAGTCCCTTTGAGTGGACATGCTACAGCAGTGCCTTGCAGCTTTCACCAGTCACCCTGAGAATGTCTGTGCTGATAAGTGAGATAGGAATTGCTAATCCATGTCAGACCTGTGGTTCATCTAGTCCAATATCCTCTTGCCAACAACTCTCACTGGCAGAGGCAGATGTGAGGATTAGAGCTGGTCTGATTTTATTTTAAACATTTTTTGATTGAAAAATATTTTTAAAACAAATGTCTGTAAAATACATCTATTTTTTTACAACATTTTTCAGGGTTTTGTTGTGAACCTGAAAACCCAAAGACAAAATTCCTGGTTGGTATCCAGCTGAAATTTTTCAGTTGCCAAAACCAATACCCAGGATTTTTGTAGCTTTTCACTAAAAATAAAAATTTCTGAAGAAATGCTTTTGATAAAGATGAAAACTTTTATTTTGCTTTTACGGATATCTTTTACACATTTGCTGACCAGCTGTGGTGAGACACTCTGCATTAGATGGTTGGTTGGTTGGTTGGTTTTTTTAAATACCAGGCCCACAGGGAAAGGAAAGGAAGGATGGGCCAATAGTTAGGCTCTAGCCTAGAATGTGGAAGACCTAGAGTGAAGTTCCTGCTCTGCTACATACTTTGTGACCTTGGGCAAGTCACTTAGCTTCTCTATGCCTTAGTTCCCCATCTGCAATTGGGGATGGTAGAACTTCCCTGCCTCAGTGGTGTTGTGAAGATGAACGCACTAAAGATTGTGAGGTGCACAGATACTACTGTAAGTGGAGGCATAGCTAGGAAAAGCTTCTTTCTAGCCTCCAACAGAGCAGCTGGTATTTGCAGTGGATGACCTCCTGAGGGTGTAGGTACTGCCTGATGTACTATAATTCCCACCAGCTTCAAGTGCTAATCACAGCTCCAATTAGTTTAGTTTAAAAGCATTGATCTATTTTTATCACCTATGTTAGTGAGAAAGTAAACAAAAAATATTAATCAAACAGGTGAGATGGGCTTGTTTAGCACAAACAAATCCAAAGGTAGGTCCAAATGACTGAGTCTCCATTTCTTCCTCCATAATCCCTTTTGGCTTTTGCACATACTATCATTTAAATGACATAGATCCGTCACGATGCCAGAGTGCTTTAAAAAGCATACAGTGAAAACAGACTCATGAGCTTTTCACAAAGATTAAAGCCAAGTACTTGAAAATGCACGTGAGCTCAAAGCACAATAGTGTACTTGCAATTGTAAAAACGTGTAGCTAGAGCTGGTTGGAACATTTTGATGAAACTTTTTTCATCAAAATATGCTGTTTTGTTGGAAACATGTCCATTCCAATGAAATTTTTGAGGGGAAGGTTTCTGAGATCCAGGGTGGACTCTCTGGTCAGAGAGAGAGATGTGAACTGAAAACCTGGCCTTTTGGATCTGAAAACTGATGTTTCAATACAATTCTACTTTGCAAAAACATTTGAAAGGTTTTGTTTCCATGCCAATATAAAACAAAATTCAAAATCTCACAATTTATCATGAAACAGAATTGTTCTCTGGCCAGCTATACTTACAGCATATTATCTATAAAAGATACAGGTTACCTTTTAAAAAGACTAACGTTTATTTTTTATCTTTTCCTTCTTTAGTTTAAGGCCACATGCACAGGAAGGAACACCTAGCAGGAGCAACAATTTTCCTATCCTGCTAACAGGTCTAACCCTTAGGGCTAAATGGGCAATTCAGTCACTCTACTCCTTCAATCCCAAACTGTAAAACTATTTCACATGCATTATGAAATGATAATGATTTTCACAATCAGCTGGCCCCAAATTGGAACTGGTTGATAGCTTCATAACCCATTATCCACACCCTGAGCTATCTAGTTTTTTGGTTATATGTGTCCTCTTTCATAAAGGTTTAACTTCATCTTTACTAGTGCAGAATGTAAAAGAAAATAATTCTATATAATAAAATAGAAAAGTGAGAATCGGTTATAGTTTAAAGAGACTACAATGATAATCCCTGTAAATTTACTATACCCAAAAAGGGCTGAGATACTAATCCTCATGGAAGATGTGTTGTTTAAACCTTCACCATGAGAATCACAGCTAGATATCTACATATAACAGTTTAGTGACACTCATTGCTATGGCATTCCTTCTGAGCTGTACAGCACGCATACAGAATAGCATCTTCCACCAGGCAATTACAGATGTGTAGATGCTGTAACAACCTCTTCTGAGTTCTGGTTGCTTAGATATCAATATGCTTAACAATATTGCTAACCCATTGTATTGTAACAGGTCAATATGGCAGACCAGAGTGTGATAGCTTCACTCATGCTGAGTAGCACCTTATACAGCAAGTCAGTCCATTGATTTCAATGGGATACTTGTGAAGTAAGATATTACGTTCAGTGTGAGGTAGGGACTCTCTGTCTATCTCAGTATCAGCTTCAGGAAACTATACTTGAGAGAGAGATGCGGGAATGTAAAACATGGCATCACCTATGCTGTATTTCTCACATTTCACATGTCCTGGCAAATTATAAATTCAGTTCACGGGACAAGAAAGATTTCTTGCTGTTGTATAACATTGTGCAATGGAAGAGTTGCTGTGGGGTGGGCGATTCTCCTTCCACTGAAGTATCAGATGTTGGTCCCTGCCAGATACATACCAGCTGTCTAATCTTGTTCAGTAAATAGATTCCTGTGTACTTAACACCCCAGATATCAACATAACATTTCATAAGAGGAATCAACATAACACACCCCAAAGAGGTACAAAGACACACCCATTGGTCAGTAATGTACCACCCTGTCTGCCAGAAGCAGGATCTATTCAGAAATTGTTTGCATGCAAATCCAGTAATGGCAAGGAATGAAACCTTCCACTTTCAGTTTATTGTCTAAATCCAGCTAATAAAAGCATAACAAGCAGTACTGACCTTGGGAAAATAGGAGTAAGAATTTCAGAACATCCATGCTGGACTGCACTGATAGATAATTCTGTATACTACAGGGAAGGCAACAGCCTTTCTCTGGAAAACTATTAGCATGTACAGGCACAAGGCTGCTTTCTGACATACTGATAATGATCCAGTTCATGGTTATGATTTATGCTTTTGTTGTAAATGGTAAATGGGATAATTGCTCTGATAAATTCTGTGTTAACATAAGAGACTTAACTCTTCTAGTGCTGCTTCTCCCTTTGCAATGCATCATCAGTGCAGCTGCCTGTTTAGCTGCAACGGAGGGCAGCTATAGAATAATGAATATTTTTACTATGTGGCCTAGGGTAACATGCTGCAGTTGAGATAGCTCAACATCTTTCAGGTAATATAGAGCCAAAGCAAAGAGCCACAGCCTTTGCTGTGGCAAACGGGGGAAGTCCCGGATGACTGGAAAAAGGCTAATGTAGTGCCAATCTTTAAAAAAGGAAAGAAGGAGGATCCTGGGAACTACAGGCCAGTCAGCCTCACCTCAGTCCCTGGAAAAATCATGGAGCAGGTCCTCAAAGAATCAATCCTGAAGCACTTGCATGAGAGGAAAGTGATCAGGAACAGCCAGCATGGATTCACCAAGGGAAGGTCATGCCTGACTAATCTAATCGCCTTCTATGATGAGATTACTGGTTCTGTGGATGAAGGGAAAGCAGTAGATGTATTGTTTCTTGACTTTAGCAAAGCTTTTGACACGGTCTCCCACAGTATTCTTGTCAGCAAGTTAAAGAAGTATGGGCTGGATGAATGCACTATAAGGTGGGTAGAAAGGTGGCTAGATTGTCGGGCTCAACGGGTAGTGATCAATGGCTCCATGTCTAGTTGGCAGCCGGTGTCAAGTGGAGTGCCCCGGGGTCGGTCCTGGGGCCGGTTTTGTTCAATATCTTCATAAATGATCTGGAGGATGGTGTGGATTGCACTCTCAGCAAATTTGCGGATGATACTAAACTGGGAGGAGTGGTAGATACGCTGGAGGGCAGGGATAGGATACAGAGGGACCTAGACAAATTGGAGGATTGGGCCAAAAGAAATCTGATGAGGTTCAATAAGGATAAGTGCAGGGTCCTGCACTTAGGACGGAAGAACCCAATGCACAGCTACAGACTAGGGACCGAATGGCTAGGCAGCAGTTCTGCGGAAAAGGACCTAGGGGTGACAGTGGACGAGAAGCTGGATATGAGTCAGCAGTGTGCCCTTGTTGCCAAGAAGGCCAATGGCATTTTGGAATGTATAAGTAGGGGCATAGCGAGCAGATCAAGGGACGTGATCGTCCCCCTCTATTCGACATTGGTGAGGCCTCATCTGGAGTACTGTGTCCAGTTTTGGGATGTGGATAAATTGGAGAGAGTCCAGCGAAGGGCAACAAAAATGATTAGGGGTCTGGAATACATGACTTATGAGGAGAGGCTGAGGGAACTGGGATTGTTTAGTCTACGGAAGAGAAGAATGAGGGGGGATTTGATAGCTGCTTTCAACTACCTGAGAGGTGGTTCCAGAGAGGATGGTTCTAGACTATTCTCAGTGGTAGAAGAGGACAGGACAAGGAGTAATGGTCTCAAGTTGCAGTGGGGGAGGTTTAGATTGGATATTAGGAAAAACTTTTTCACTAGGAGGGTGGTGAAACACTGGAATGCGTTACCTAGAGAGGTGGTAGAATCTCCTTCCTTAGAAGTTTTTAAGGTCAGGGCTTGACAAAGCCCTGGGTGGGATGATTTAATTGGGGATTGGTCCTGCTTTTGAGCAGGGGGTTGGACTAGATGACCTCCTGAGGTCCCTTCCAACCCTGATATTCTATGATTCTATGCTGCATATATAGGGCTAGACCAAAAGGGGTTGTTGAGCAAGGGGTTGTTTGTAGCTGCTGGATCTCAGAAGGAGCCCTGTGAAGGAACTGAGTCTGAGTGATATTTCCTTCCCTGTTCCTCTTTTCTCCTGGAAAGAAGTAACTTACTGTATCTCTCAAAAGAGGGCAGCTCACTTCCCCATTTCCACTGACCCTGCTCCATTTGCCAGTCAGGCATTGGGAGGGACACAATGAAGGCTCATCACCTTTTCTTGCCCTTCAGTCTCTCCACTGGTTTGTAGGAGGGAGCCTGTAGAGACGATGACCTGACACTGTGCACCACTCCTGCACCCTATTTGGCCAAAGAGGAGATGTGGGAAGACTGACTCTTCCTCACTTCTTTGTATGAATAAGACCAGGGGACAATCTAGCCCATAGGAATTAGATATCACCTTTGCACCTCTTTCATGCCTGTGAAACCTCAGTAAACTTGCACTAATTGGTAAAGGGCCTGATGCTGCAGTTTACTTACTGTGGTGGACCATATTACCCCTTTAAGGGACATCTTATGGCCAAAACAGCCTGGGTGCAATGAAGGTGCACCCAGCCCCTGTCTGGAAAAGGAAGCTGAGCAAGAAGGGACTAGAGGCCATGCTGGCTGCTATGGGTTGCAGGCCCTAGGACACTAGTCTGGCCTGAGTCTTAAAAACTGTTTTCTGATTATAATTTGATTGGTTTGACTCAAGGCTCTGAGGCAGGGACCTTATGAACTAGATTAAGCTGCTCCTTCCCTGACCTGATGCTTAGGGGAAAGGGAGAAAACCTGTCTGCCTCCTAGAACAATTAGAGAACTAGGAACTCTGCTGGCTGGGGTTGATTTGGACGCCTTCTTAAAGGGGACTGTTTGTTTGTTTTCTGTTAGTTTGGTTTTGGCCTCCCGTCTTCAGATCTGTAAACTCAGACAAAACTCTCATTGACTTCAAAGTGTGCTGGATTCACACAGCTATTCTACCCACTTGTCCTGGTATGTGTGTGTGGTGATGGTGGGTGGGTTGTGAAGCTCACTGTGAGATATCTCATGAAAAAAATAACCTGTTAGAAGAGGTTACAAGATGTTGGGTCAGAATCTGAACTTAGGCTAGTCACAGGAGTTACTCTGGATTGGCACATGTGTGACTACCCGTAGAATTTAGCTTAGGAAAATGACAATTGAAGACCAATGGTAACAGGTTACCAGAACATACATAGCAAAGTGTTACACAGGGAGAAGATGGTCGTTGTAATGTGGAAAGAAGTGGCAGTAGCATTCACTAGGTAACAGGAATAGAGCAAGAAGGTATAATTTTAAGCTAAAGAAAGGGATAGTTTGATTAAATACTGTAAAACATAAACCTCTAAGTGTAATCGGACAATAAAACAAGCTGCTAAGGGAAGCTGTTTAATCCCCATCACTGCAAAGATGCAAGGCTAGACTTGACAGTTGGGATGCTTTGAGAAGAATGAAATCAAGCCTACTGTGCAGCCAGCAGGAGGGGTAAACAGTCACCTTCACTTTCCTTTTCACTTCATCTTGACATTCAATGACATGCATATGCTTTAGAGCAGTTAAATAGTGCCTTTCTCATGTTCATTCCTGATTGCATGAATTATGTTTACATTAGGGGCTTTATTTTGACAGCAACAGTGTAGAACTAAATGGCTGCGCAGATATCTAAAAATTGCATAGTAGTTAATTTGGACATCAATTATATTATATACTATACTGACTGAAATTTTTCTGTCCTCTCTTTAGTCACTGAAGCAAAAGGAGAGAGAGAGACAGCAAAAGTAAAAGGATAAACAGAAGAAAACACACAAGCAAGGGTAAGAAGCCAATACTAGAATCTCATCTGGTGTCAGTCAAGCAAATTTTTCTCACATTACCTGAACACACAAACAATTTCAGATTAACTCTGATGAACATTTTTTCAAATACTAAGTAAACAAAAATGTGTGGTGATTGGTGTCTGTACTAAATATGTGTCTCTGTCTATATATAGGATGGCTTCTATGTTTTCATAAATCCACCTACTTTGACTATGAAAATTTACCCTGTGGATAGCAGCAGCAAGATGTTCTAGTAAATAAGAGATTATGGGCTGGATCCTGCTCCCACTGAAGTCAGTGGCAAAACTCTTATTGATGGCAATGGTTTTAGATCAGGCACCAAGAACATTACACACACAATGAATCCAGTGTCTCTTTCCAGAAAGAGAAGTCATTGTTCTGTGCAAACCACTGTCTAGGGAACTGCAAAGTAGAGACTCAACAAGATACACAGTTATTGTTACCCACAGAGGAAATGCTGCCTCCATGGAGTTAAAATAAGTATTCGGCACTAACACCATTTCTAGATGCCATGATTTCCACATTAATGGGATGAGGAGTCTGGTGGCAACTTAAAGATTAACAGATTTATTTGGGCATAAACTTTCGTGGGTAAAAAACCCACTTCTTCTGATGCACGAAGAAGTGGGTTTTTTACCCATGAAAGCTTAAGCCCAAATAAATCTGTTAGTCTTTAAGGTGCCACCAGTCTGTATCCACAAAAACAGCAAGGAGTCTAACATGGCTACCCCTCTGATAATTAATAGGATGAAATCTCCAGGTTTTACACTACACTAACATAGCAAAAAGAGAGGTTTTTCTTCTATCTGGTTCCTTTCTTGCATTCAGCACTACAATATGTAGACTGTAATCAGTCAGTGCACAGGAAAAAATCTGCAACATTTTCAAAATCTAAGAACCCTTTCCCTGACAAGGCAGACAGCTGTGTATGAAACCGGTGAATTACTGCCAGTGTTGGTTATCAACACCCAAGATTCAATAAAGGATTCCAGTGACTCACCGAAGTTCCCATTTTAATAAGCTGATTAGCCAGTTGCCTTAAAACATGACATAAATGTGAGGGGAAATTGTCTTTGATATAACCTAGATGTTATGAGTGTTGCGATTATCCATTCTGCTCGTGGTTTCTTTGCTTTTTCAAGCAAGCTCTTTGATAGATGAGGGACTAGAGATTGTTGTCAAGTGGGTTGACCACAGGCCAATTCAGAAAACCAGAAAATCAAGTGAACATGTTCATTCATGACCATATATTGTAGAGATGGGAAAAACCTATCATATCTAGTCTGTTACTCTGCTAGTGCGAGATTGTTACTTACACTATATTTGCTAGTGCTTTTTCCAACCTGATTTTCAGAGGTGCTTAGTAATCACAGCTCCCATTGACCTTAGTGGAATCTGCAATTGCCTATTTGTCTCTAATAATGGGGTCTCCTTTACTTTTCTTGGCAATTCTCAGACTTTAAGACCTAGTGTGCAACATCTAAAACTCATAACCTAGGCATACCACCACCGTAATTTCAATTCTTGCAGTTATAATGGCTGATAATATAGCAGGGATCTGTAACCTTTGGCACACTAGCCGCGGTTCACCATTCCAGGCCAATGGGGGCTGCGGGAAGCGGTGGCCAGCACATCCCTTGGCCTGCATCGCTTCCCGCAGCCCCCATTAGCCTGGAATGATGAACTGCGGCAAGTGGGAGCTGCGATCGGCCGAACCTGTGGATGCTGCAGGTAAACAAACTGTCCTGGCCCGCCAGCAGATTTTCCTGATGGGCCGCGTGCCAAAGGTTGCCAATCCCTGGAATATAGTGTAAACCAGCCTGCGTGCAATATGATTGTAGCCCATGTACCACCAGCAGTACACCTACCAGAATTTGAGAAGAGCTGATATAATAGATTTCACTCTCTGGAAGTCATTCCCAATATTCACCCTTCATCGTTTTCCTTGCCTTAATTTAATCTCCATACTCCTATTTGTACCTGTTGGAAACACCCTAAATAAAGCCTTTCCCTTTTTGATGTTTTACACACCTCAGACACATGTGGGCAGATATCCCCTTACGTGTTGTATTGCCAACCTTACGTGTAGTTGGCTGTACATAGTCATAATACACTTCCAGACAATATAGATAGTTGACACACTATCTCCTTGAAACTGGTCTTATCTGGTGGCCTTCTTGCCAACATCAACAGAGAGACTAAGGTGCAAATGACTCCATGACCTAGAAGCACTACATGGGTAGGGAAATTTTACAGTGCCCACCCTTGCTATCTCTCTTTTAAGACTAAACAGAGGAAACCTCCTGCATTCCATACTGCCAATCTTCTTTTGTAACCAATTCCCCTTGAAAGCATCATCTAAATCACCAGAAAAGAGATGGGAAAGGGTAGCAATTAGCCTCACTGGGGTGCTTGCCTGCTGCTGAACATTCCATGTGTATCTGGGTAGAATGCACTTTCCTATCAGCTACATCAATTTCAGATTTCAATCTGGATGTACTGTAATGTTTTATGCATGAATTCTGAAATAATCTGGCATGACTAACAGGCTAATCATCTGGATTTGTAATTGTTTTGTGTAGTAAGATTATTCCAATATGTTGAACTCAGGTTTTGCATGAGAACATTGATATCAGACAGATGTAATTGCCTCTGATTGGTGATGCATGGCATCTTCCAAATGTGCACAAGGAAAGAAGAGGATTATTTGGAGACAGAGATGATAATGGATCCCTAGAAAGATACTTGAAGGCTGAGAGATTGCCTCACATCTCTGTTAGAGCAGAATTTATGTACTACTAAAACAGGAAATCATGAACTGACCAGATTCATAACACTTGGCCGAGGCTGTTTAGCTGTAACACTGGGATTTGAAATTCAAAGACATTTTTTCCCCTTTCCAAAATAATAGAACTTTCTGTTTATGGCTTTATATGAAAAGGAAGGGTTTGGGAGAGTATAAATAACACAGTCTGCAGTGTATGTGTGATGGCATGACCATCATCTTGTTCCTTCTAGCACTTTGATATTGGTTTTTGGGGGTAATTGAAAATAGAGCATGCACTCCACAGGTGTCTCGTCTCTTCATATGCAGGAGACAAGTAATGGATTCTTAACAGAGGTAGGACAAAAACAGAACCTTTTGTCCAATCATCCCTTTACTCCAAACTTTATCTGAACAGCCTCAGGTTTTGGTTATGGTTTGTAAACCTAAACCTGCCTAATGAGGTGTTCAAATTCAAAGCCCAAACCAGACTGCTTTGCCCCTTGCAGAGCTAGAATAAAACTAAAAGGCTAGATTGTGCCTAGCCCCTGAAAGGTGACACAAGGGGTTAGCTGCAGAGGGCAAGCAACAGTCCTTGAAAGCAACTGCTTTCTTTGCAAGAACTGCTAGGGTTCCTACCCACCCCAAAGGAGGAAGGAAGTAGTGTGAAGAAGTGGAGTCAGGGTTTGACACACCCCTACACTAACCAGTAAAGTGGCAAAGCTTGTGGGGGAGTGCACACTGCAGAACTCCAGCTGCAGCATTGTGTTTCATGTTCCCCCAGTGTAGGGTTATGTCTTTAAAGGTACAATAGTGCCTCATCCTGCCTGGAGGAATCACCGCCATAGATGCAAGAACAGTCCAGATTCCATGGCCTCATTATGCCCGTGACGTCTCTGCTGAGCTAGTCAAGGAGTGCCAACTGTGGTAGCGTTCTTTGTGGATTGGGCTCTTCTCCACAGGAAACTGGACCGAGACAACAAAACTCATTTCACAGCATATTAGAAGTCGTGGGCAAGATTCTAGCTGGCACTTCTAAAAGGTGCAGCACCAAACTTGCAGCTCAGGAGGAGGGGGGAGTCTATGGTGGCTTTTAGCTACCTTTGTGCCCTTCAGATCCCGAGGTGCTCCAAGGGCTGGAGAAGCCCTCACCCTAACTTAGGCAGCTCTGGGAGCCTAAATTACAGCATCCTCCTGAGCCTACCCTATGAGCCACAGCACTGCTTGATGCAGTCATGCCTTTGGCATGCCCCTTCCACTCCCAGCCCTGCCCCTGTTACACCCCCTACACCAAGGCTTGCAAAGTGAGGATGGCTGTCTTCCTCAGTGCTGATGTTGGAGGATTCCTCTCATAGCCAGAATTAGGGCTTTTAGAACCCTTTTATACTGCTCCCGCCCTTTTACACAGCATAAAGGGGCTGGAGCAAGTATCTCACCCCATATGTGGAAATGGAAAGATAAGGGATTGATGATGGATAAGTGCATCAAGAGAGGCAAGATGCAGAACTGCATCAAGATGGTTATGAGGCTCCATTGTCATGCTGGGAAAAAAATAAGATGTATCTTACAATTTCCCAGCTGTGGAGGCTCCTCGGAGGAAACAGGACAAGCAGCCCCTACCAGGTTCTGAGTTTGGTGTCATCCAGTCTTCGCCCTCTGAGGTAAATTGAGCCTATATGCTCCGGTGCTTAGCGGGCCTGGTCTCTATTCCCAGCTTTGCCACTGTCCCTTCGGTAAGTTGTGTTTCACCTCCCTGTGCCCTTGTTTCCACATCTGTAAAATGGGATAATGATACCTACCTTCCTCTGTAAATCACCTGAGATCTATGAGTGTTGAGTTTCAGAAGTAATACAAAAAACTGAGGAACCAACAGAATGGGTAAGCTCCCTAGTCATTATGGAGAAAAGTAACGGCCAGCTATGCATATGCTTAGATACCAGAGAACTCAAAACGGCTATAAAAAAAGAGAATATTTCAAACTACCAGCCAGAGAAGAAATTATGGCTCAATTTGCAAATGCTCGCTATTTCAGTAAATTGGATGCATCCTCAGGCTTTTGGCAGCTAAAATTAGCTGAAGAAAGCTCAAAGTTTAATACCCCATTTGGAAGACACAGATTCTTACTGTGACATTCTGTGCCTTGGGGGAGCGTACTGTAACCCCCATATTCCTCATTTTCAAATAATCGTGATCTTACATATAAAGCATGCCTTGTAAGGTATCAGGGGAAAGGTCATGATCTGCTGAAAGTCATTTCTCTATCCATATATGTATATCATTAATGCATATGAAAGTATGAGAATTGTGTTCTATGGTGGTCACAAAAACATGCTGTAAATTGGGGAATCAGCCACATATTAGCTCCCCAGAGGCAATAGCAAGGAAAGTAACCAACATCTGGGTGTCAACCCATCAACAGCCATTGTCCAGCAAGGGAGCTACAATGCGATGACTCACCTGAATGAGGCCACACCAGGGGAATTGCTCAACCTTGCTTGGAGAGACTCAGCAATGCCCCCCAGACATGCCTGGACTTGTGTTCTACAAGCACATGGACTGAGAGTATAAAACAGGCAGAGTGGACACATACTGGGCCCTTCTCCTGCCCCCACCTCTGCTGCAAGCAACCAGGACACTGAGAAGAAAAGACTCCAACACAGGAGATTGGCCCGGGTTTAAGGAACAAACCTGTATATTAAGGACTGCAATATCCAGTGAGGTGAGAAAAACTGCTTAATCTAGTTGCTGCCCAGTCTAATAGGGTTGAGAGTTTAGACTGCATGCTTATATTTTATTTTATTTTATTTTGGTAACCACTCTGACTTGTTATGCTTTGACTTATAATCACTTAAAATCTATCTTTATAGTTAATAAATCTGTTTGTTTATTCTCCCTGACGCAGTGTGTTTGATTTGAAGCAGGTCAGAGGCTCTCCTTGGGATAACAAGCCTGGTACATATAAATTTCTTTGTTAAATTGATGAACTCATATTAGCTTGCAGCGTCCAGCAGGCATAACTGGACACTGCAAGATGGAGGTTCTAGGGTTGTGTCTGGGACCGGAGATATTGGCTAGTGTCATTCGCTTGTAAGTAGCTGGGAGCAGCTTACATGCCAGAGGCTGTGCGTGAACAGCCAGGGAGTGGGGGTTTTCACAGCCGAGCAGGGTAAGGCTGGCTCCCAGAGTCAAGGATTGGAGTGGCCTAGCAGATCACCAATCCAGATAACACCACAGGGGAACGTCACACTTATGCTTACCCTTTGGCATAGCTTCAGCACCAGAAGTGTACCGCAAAACCATACGTATGATGCATGAACATATTAATGGTGTTGACACCTCAATAGATGACATCATCATCTGGGGCTCAATGAAAGAGGAGCATGGTCATAGACCTTGGGAAGTCCTGTGTGCAACTAAAGCTGCAAACATCAAACTAAATAGGGAGAAATGTGTGTTAGGGGTTACAGAACTGACTTTTGTTGTGGACATTATTTCCAATGAAGGTGTAAAACCTGATAAGAGGAAGATTTTGCCCTTTAAATGATGCCATGTCCCCAGTCCAAGACTGATGTTCAACAATTCCTGGTAATGGTTAATTACCTTGGAAAATTCATATCTAATCTATCTACCAAAGCAGCAGCTTTCAAAAAGCTGCTAGAGAATAAAAATGAATGGTATTGGGGTACAGAACAGGAGAAATCATGGGAGGGTTTAAAACAGCAACTATTAGAGCTAGTGTTGAAGTTTTATGTACCAGGAAGGCCTATTATAATCTTAGGAGATGCTTCACCGTCTTGTTTAGGTGCAGTGATTTTACAGAAGAATGAAGATTGTTGTCAGCCAGTGGCATATGCATCCAAATCACTGACTGAGGCAGAAACCAGATACACACAGATTGAGAAAGAGCTTTTAGGAATATTGTTTGCCTGGGAGATTCAAACAGTATATTTATGGCCAGACAGTGGAAGTTGAAAGAGACCACAAGCCCCTGATAGCGTTATTTAGGAAACTGCTAAACAACTGTATCTTAAGGATTCAAAGAATGATGATAAAGTTGCAAAAGTATGATTTGGTTGTGACCTACACACCCGGTAAATTCATATTCATTGCAGATATTCTTTCCAGAGCAGGGGCTCTCACAAAACTAGAGAAGACTTTAGAGACAGAGATGCAAGCCTATGTAGATCTGATTATGAAGTCTATTCCCGTAGCTAACAGGAAACTGCAACAAATAAGAAAGGTAATGGAGAAAGATGAATCATTGGGGATCCTTAAAGAAGTGATAATTAAAGGGTGGCCTGAAGAAATAAGCAGTTGCTCTCCAAGTATAAGAGACTACTGGAAATGCAGACATGAACTTATTGTGATAGATGGGGTAATTTTTCAAGGGAAATAAGGTTTTTATTCCAATGAGCCTCTGAAAAGAAATGCTATGGAAGATCCACAAGAATCATTTAGGAATTGAGAAGTGCAAACAACAAGCATGAGAGGTGCTGTATTGGCTGTGGATCAATCATGACATCACTAATGTGGTAGGAAAGTGCTTTTCCTGCTTGAAATACAAGTTTTACATATTCTTGCAGCAATCACAGTTATTAAATGGAAAAATAATATGAGGAAAGTATTTAATATGTTTTAGTTGTCTTGATTCAGCAAAGTATGTATGCTTAATGTTAAGGACATGCTTATGAGTAATCTCATCCTTATTCAGCCAAGCACTTAAGCATTTTGCAAAATCCTAATGACACATAAAGTTAACCATATGCTTAAGATCTGTACTGAACTGGGGCCTGAGTGAAGTTTAGCAGCTGAACACAAGGAGAAGCAGTCCAATGTAAGCAACTGGCTTTCCTCAGATCAGCAGCAAGTGCTCCAGAGATTAGTATGGGATATGGACCACAGTTTGAAAACATATGACTTAATAAAGAATGCACTATTGTAGGTGGAGCCATCATCTTTGTAAATTTCAGATACTGAATATATCACTTCTTTCACTGTTAGTGGGAAATTTTGTCTTATTTTTACTTATTCTCAAAGTTTAAAAAGCACTGAAATAAACATTCATCTGCAAACTTGTTTCAGTTTTTTTATTTAATAACATCCATTTAACATAGAAAGTGTTTAGAACTGTGTGGCACTTCTATGCTACATATAATATGAATAGAAACACCAAAATACCTGATAACATCTATTTTTCCATATTTAAACACTGAAGATGGAGTGAAAGGGAAGCTGAGATTATGCAATTTGATGAAGAGAGAGATGAAAATTTAACTAAGCATTTTCATGTCTATATATTTCACCAACATACATAAAGCTCTCAGGATGTTTCTTTAAGAAACTTGCTCTACTTATCTACAGAAAATATATCCTAAGAGTGATTGTTGATGTTAACACCACTTTTGACATTACTGATTTGCATGCAGCTATATAAATATAGTATAATTACTTTTTCCTATAGAGTTTTGTACATATGAAAAATTATGATACAATAAAAATCTATACATATGGTGTTAGCAGTTCTGCTGCTGCTAACCTAAAATATACATCTTTTTAAAAAGTGACTGCTCAGCTCTTTGCAATACAAAGTAAAAAGAGCAATCTCAGAAATGCTTTTTCTTTAAATAGCAATTTATATAAACATTCATATCTTCATTATCTCGCTTTGGGTAGGACTGGTTAAAATGGTTCACCTTTGCGTGGTTGCATTTGTACATGGCAGGAATCAGTCTTAAGAAATTCACTTTATCTGTGTTAGGCAAAGGCTGACATTTGTAAAACAGCAAATGTCAGATGGCTTCCTTTCTAAATCTGTGCAGTTGCAAAGTCAAATGACAAGTTTCCACTCTCAAATGACAAGTTGAACAGTGGAAAATTTTGCTTGCATGATTCTCACCTATTGGTAAAAATTCCAATGGAGGACTAGATTGCAGCTCAGGAGAAATTGCTCCCTAAATTTTATACAATACATCTCCAAGCAAAGGTCAGCTTTTTAAAATATTTGTTTTATTTTAATAGTTCATGTGTTTTGCTATATAGAACCCTAAAGACTCCCCAGATAGGTTTAGCTGCTGCTAAATAATAAATTCAGTGCCATGGAAGGGGTGACAAATGTATATTGCAATCTCATTGTTGTTTCCCTTGAGGTCTGGTGCAAAGCAGCATTACTCCAGGATATTATTACATTCGGTTGCCATGAGATCTATGTTAACCTGAGGCAGAGAACAATAATTATATTGCTACCAACACCTTACCTACCACTTCTTTATGCCTCCAAAATGAATGAAATCCTGACCCCCCCATCAAAGTCAATAGTAATTATACCATTGACTTCAGTGTGGTCAGGTTTTCACCCAAAGTGTCTCTTGTCTAAAGATTGCATTGGAGACATGGAGGACAAAAAGCATGAAGGAGATGTCAGAAAGTAACATTGAAGGTTTCTGGCACATGCATTTTATACACTGAAGGTATCATTCTGATTTGATAGCCTAGTATCTATAGCTATTCAGACCACATATGATGATAAAAAGGACAGAATGCAACCAATCAAGCTAAAAAACAAAGAGGAAATGAATGAACTGAGCAAAAGCAAATAATGCTAGGAGAAATGCCCAGTTAGAAAAAAAAATATGTTTAGAAAAAAATTGCTTTGAAGTTTTATGACCCAATTTTGTAAATAAGACGAACTTCTCTCCACCCAACTAATGAAAAGTAAAAATTGCCATGTACAGATAAAAGAAAAGGAGGACTTGTGGCACCTTAGAGACTAACCAATTTATTAGAGCATAAGCTTTCGTGAGCTACAGCTCACTTCTTCAGATGCATATCGTGGAAACTGCAGCAGGCTTTATATATACACAGAGAATATGAAACAATACCTATTCCCACCCCACTGTCCTGCTGGTAATAGCTTATCTAAAGTGATTTCCAGCACAAATCCAGGTTTTCTCACCCTCCACCCCCCCACACAAATTCACTCTCCTGCTGGTGATAGCCCATCCAAAGTGATAACTCTTTACACAATGTGCATGACAATTAAGCTGGGCTATTTCCTGCATAAATCCAGGTTCTCACATCCCCCCCACCCCCATACACACACAAACTCACTCTCCTGCTGGTAATAGCTCATCCAAACTGACCACTCTTCAAGTTAAAATCCAAGTTAAACCAGAACATCTGGGGGGGGGGGGTAGGAAAAAACAAGAGGAAACAGGCTACCTTGCATAATGACTTAGCCACTCCAAGTCTCTATTTAAGCCTAAATTAATAGTATCCAATTTGCAAATGAATTCCAATTCAGCAGTTTCTCGCAGGAGAGTGAATTTGTGTGGGGGGGTGGAGGGTGAGAAAACCTGGATTTGTGCTGGAAATCACTTTAGATAAGCTATTACCAGCAGGACAGTGGGGTGGGAATAGGTATTTTTTCATATTCTCTGTGTATATATAAAGCCTGCTGCAGTTTCCACGATATGCATCTGAAGAAGTGAGCTGTAGCTCACGAAAGCTTATGCTCTAATAAATTGGTTAGTCTCTAAGGTGCCACAAGTCCTCCTTTTCTTTTTGCGAATACAGACTAACACGGCTGTTACTCTGAAACATGTACAGATAATTGATATTGACAGCTCTGGCATGCACTGTGCAGGAGGTGGTGTAATGGTTTGATGTATCCTGTGCATACAGGTAACAAACTGGGCTCTTGTGTTTTCTGTAGGGTGTTGGTAAGCACATTTTAGTGCCTTTTCTATTGATCCTCCCTTAACTCTGGGTTTCAACTCTATATTCTTTTACAGCCTTCTTCCCTTCAAACTAGAAACCTGCAGAACTAGTACCTCAGGCTCAACCCTGTTGGGTTTCAAGCATGTTTGGATTTGGACCCAATGGATGCCCAGGGAGACAGATATTGCCCGGGCAGATGTAACCTTAATAATTTTCCTGCTATTTTCCCGATAGCTCTTGCTTCTACATTAACATAGCTGTGGTAGCATTCTTGTCTCACTGTTTTTTGTTTTGTTATGTTTTTTTGTACAGCCTCTGACTCTCATCGTTGACCTTTTTTTTTTTTTTTTTTGCAATATACCCACCCCTAAAAAAAAGTTAATTAGAATCTATCTCAGTTTCTTACTTCCTCCATCATCATCTCAGATTGGATCCTAACCTCACCCTTTTACAAAATCCTGATCCTCAGCATCCCTTCTGTTTCCAATGCCATGATACAGGGCTGCCTCCACTTTTTTTACTTCCCTGCATTCTGAAATGTTTGATGTGTTAAGGAAGAGATTTTAACCAAGAGCAAATGAGAGCTCGAAGTGCATGCTCATTCCCTGTACGGCATGATTGCCACGAGAGAAGGGTCAAAACTACAAACCCAGACCTGAACTTCCCCAATCTGAATATGATTGGTATGAGCTCGTTTCTAATTATTACAATGTGTAGAGAGAGTTTTTCATCCAACTGAGAATCACAGGAAGAAGTGACAGATATTACAAAAAAGTAGACGCTCCCTTGCTAACAGTGTTTGGGAAATACTGGGTGAAATCATAGAGTAAGTGCAATGGTGCTTTGCATTCCTTGGCAGTGTTCTGGAAGCTCCTTCTCAGGTGAACTTTTGCCTGCCAGAGGGAACAGCGGGCCTTAATTTAAAGAAATTACGACTCCCTCCCTGCACTCATTCACCACCAAGTTAGCTTTTCTGCCTTGCACTGTTCCCACCAGCCCACCCTCAATGCTTGTCTAATCCCTCTCCAGTTTCTCCCATATGCTCTCAAATGTTTTAAACCACCACTGGAAAACATTTTTCTCTATTTCTAGTTGGATACGGTAACCTTTGATGCATCTGCAATTTGAACAGTTGTTTCCTTTAAATAAGTTTGCCTGTTAGATGTGTCTTTTTTTTATGGCTTTTGATCCTTGAGGCTATGTCAGCCTAGCAGTCCACCTCAAAGTAGGAAAAAAATCTAGGGCCCTTATCATGGGACATGCTGCGTGCTTGCTGGCATTAATGAAGATAGAGGGCATTCAGCACCAGGCAGGAAGTACTTTAGCACCTTGCAGGATCCAGTCCTAACCAATATAAGAGCTATTATAAGTTCTCCAAAGAAATGCACATAGTCACACAATGCTTTCCCTGCAGTTCACTACTGTTACTATCATAAACTAACTGAAGATAAACCCAGCATCTGAAGTAACTGAAGCAAAGGGAGGCCAGCCAAATGTTAAGATACTCAGAAATTGATAGGAGAGATGGAACACTTGTTATTGGACAACAAAATTACAACCCAGGTGATTATGGAACATTTGCTTCTATAAGTATCTCCACAAGGAACAAACATTTAATAATGGGCTCTCTTGAAAGGGAAAGTATAACAGAATCCAGTGGCTGGAAATTGAAGCTAGACAAATTCAGACTGGAAATAAGGTGTACATTTTTAATAGTGAGTGTAATTAACCACTAGAATAATTTACCAAGGGTTGTGGTGGATTTTCCATCACTGACAATTTTTAAATCAAGATTGGGTATTTCTCTAAAAGATCTGCTCTAAGAATTATTTTGGGGAAGTTTTATGGCCTGTGTTATACAGGAGGTCAGACTAAGTGATCACAATGGTCCCTTCTGGCCTAGGAATCTATTAAAACCACCACATGGCTCAGAGATGCTTACTATGTTATCCACTCAAAGTTCACTTTTTAAGTGTACTAACATGCTCCAGCATGTTCAGCTGTTGTGGGATAGCTACATGAGGCAGATGCTTTTCAGCCTCATGCATGCAGTCGTATGTTACTTCATACTCCACAGGTATCCACAGTTGAAATAATATGATCTGAACTGAACAATCACCCGGGAGTCCTCTTACAAAGATAAGCAACATTGGAAATCATTATTTTTCACAGGCTGCCTTATTTTAAATTATTTTACTCATAAAAATACGTAATGCCCCATGATTCCCCCCTTTATTTGCATGACTCACAGCATTGTCATAAATCACATTACTCCTACACTATATAAAAAAAAAACTTCATAAAATGGGAAAATTAATCACAATCATAGTTACCATATATCACAGAAAACTGTGTACATTTTTTCCCCATACAGGACATACTTCAACTAAAATAATTTTGACACCAATGATAGTGTTCCTTCTTCCTGTTAGAAGTAGTTTTTTTTCCCTCATTTTGGTACATAAATAGAAGGGAATAGTCTTTGAAATATTTACATCCAGAAGATTTTGCTGCTGTTTTTGTTGACATCTTCAATTCTCATTTTCTCTCCAGCCACCGGCATTCTTTCCAAATTTATAGACTAATCTCCGGCCATCCACACGCTCCAGTATTTCTCTTTTGTAATAGTATCTGTCAAAAGAAAAACACAGAAATAGATTTGATACTAGACATTGGAGCTGAGAATAGTCATTAAGGGACACTGTCAACTAAGAAATCACACTTGTAACTGAACATGTTTTACCTACTATTATTACAAATAATATCTAAGGTTATTGTGACTGAAAGAGATTAGAGAAAACATCTTATCTCTTTTTTATTTTACTTCGTTTTAGTTTATACATTTGACTGCACCTTGGTAGACTCTGCCACTTTTCAGAGCACCAGCTCATAGCTTATTCAGTGTTGCCAACTCTTGCAATTGTATTGCAAGTTTCATGATATTTGACATTTCTGTAAAAATGCCAGCTTCTGGAATCCCGTGATCAGGTAAGAATCTCAGCTTTCATTTACAACAAAAAAGAAGTTTCTAGCCCTACTGGGTGTGAAGAAAAGTTTGAAAATGTGAAAATCAAAAGGATCCCATGATTCTTAAGCCAGTCTTATTATTTTGGTGGGCTTGACTTATGTTCAGGTTGGCAATAGTGCTTAGGCATTGCTTAGGCCCAAATTAAACCGTTTGGGTTTAGCAGTGACAAGTCCTTGAGCTGGTTCCTTTGCAGAGGGGTGAGTTTTACCTTTTGTGTTTTACCTTCTATATCAGTTAGTTTCACCTGTTTGTGTGGCTTGTTCACACAGCAACAAGGGAGACAAAAACACTTTAAAAAATAAGAAAATGTATTTATAACTGCCTCAAAATCAATAAGGGAACTCAGATGGCAGGTGTAGCCAATGAAACTGCTTTTAACTAATTTTTTAAAATAAACAAAATTCCAAATGGATGCAATATCTCTTTAATTATTTGAGGATTCATGTTTTCTCAACTCATGCTACCTCATGGCCCGGCTGAGTTTCTCATAAGTCATGCTGCTATTGTTTTTCTTCTTTCCCCAGAGCTGAGCCACCGCCTCAGATTTTAAGAACCTGAAGACACCTTCAGATCGGTCTTCCCACTTTATTAATCCTGGGTTCTTCTCTGAATTCAGGAGAATATCTCTGATAAATTCCCAGAGGTGAGTTCCTCGAGGATCTGAAAGAAGATGGAAGAAACAGAAAGACTTTCTCTGGGGTATTTTTTTGTTTTTGTTTTATTTTCGTATGGTAGGTTGCTCACAGAAAATGACTTGTCTGCCAAGAAACCATAATCTGACTATGCCTCCAGACTTCCATGTATGTTGTCTGAGATGTGTAAAGCAGTAATCTAAGAGGCAAGGTGGGTGAGGTAATACCTTTTATTTGACCAACTTCTGATAGTGAGAGAGGCAAGCTTTCGAGCCACTCAGAGCTCTTCTTCAGGTCTGGGAAAGGTACTCTAAGCGTCTCAGCTAAATGCAAGGTGGGACAGATTGTTTAGCATAAGTACTTAGCACATAGTCTAAGGGACCATTCAAGGTAAAAAGCTTGTCTCTGTCACCAATAGAAGTTGGTCCAAAAAAAGATTGTACCTCACCCACCTTGTGTCTCTCATATTCGGGGACCAACACAGCTACAACTACACTGCATAAAGCAGTAATCTTGACATTTCTCAAATTGAGGTTATCTTCAGAATAGCTCCTCACAGATTTGCATATCTCAGTAAGGTTGCAGCAAAATACTGCACCGACTCACCCTCAGAAACTTGCATGCAACACAGAGAAATGGCGCCTAAGCCAGTCTTTATTTCATATTTCAAAGCCCAGCTCTTTGCATTAATCCTATCAAGTGTGTACCCTGTTGAAGCCACATACCTCAGACCACTGCTCTGTTGCTTAATCCTTCTACACCATGACTTTTGGCACTTATACCCATTCAGGAAGGAAGAGCACTTGGAGTGATTTGCCCAGAAAGCTGTGGCGTTCTCCCCTACTAAAGACTAAGGAGGAGATTTTCATGACTCATTTGCCGAAATATTTGGATGGAAATATTTGCACAACCATGGTGTAACCTTCCCTTAAATCTCCATAGTGGATGTGGATAATGAATCCTTCCTTAGTGGAGGGACAAGCCCAGGGCATTGCAAGGATTGAATTTCTCAGAGAGGAGTTCGTTCTGGTGGCCAAGGCATCTCCTAACTTCTTTTCAACACAGCAATCATGTTTTAAAGGAGGACACAGTAAACATTCATCTAATTCTGTGTTTCTGAAAGGTCCTTATTGATTAGAGCATTATTTGGAACCTCTACTCTACCCTGGACAAAGCCAACTCAAACAATGGGAGCAAAGTATAACAGAGAGAAACAGTTGGTCAGGTCCTCAGCTGGTGTAAATCAGTGTAGCTCCATTTGACCCATATGCTTTGAAACTGGGCTCTTTTTTTTTTTTTTTTATTGCTTCCTTCCTTCCCAAAACTTGAACCTAAGCTTATACTGTCTCTGGGCCGTTAATCAAGCCACCAGTGTTGCCATAAGCAGTTGACTTACTGTGCTTCTTGGTGTGGGACTTTGGGGGATGATCTTGTGTTTTTTTCTCATCTGAAGACTCTGCAGAGGATGAAAATGAAACCATTCTAATAAACTTGGCTAAAGGTTTTCTGTTGACTAGCAGATTAAAACATAACCTCAAAAATGAATAAGTGCCTGTTTTAAAGATAATCAGCTTTCAAAAAGTAAATGAGTAATCCAGAGAGATATTTTTGCTTTCTGAGTTATATTTTAATCAGCCAGGCTACACATCACAAAGAGATCATTGATGAATAAAGGACAAATACAGAGGTATAGAGTTGACTCTGGAAATGTTAATTAGATTAACAAATACCTCACCCCATGTCCCTTGCACCATGTATGTCAGAGTGAAAAATAAGAGGATCATATCTATAAAAGCAATCCAGAATTCTCCCATTATGGCCCAGACTTTGCTGTAGCATGTAACTTTGGGGGCTTTTTTGTTTGTTTGATTGTTTGTTTGTTGTTCTATAGATGATCTAATGTGAATTGTATGTACTGGTACAAATGTAATGTACACCCACCTGCCTAAATGCAGAATTATCTGACAAGGCATTGTTCTTAAGAAAATAAATACAAGCCGAGTAGTCCCAGAACTCAAGCCAGTGTTGTTAGGAATTTTTGACACCTGGGCACATATATTTTATTTTTACAGCTATAAGCCACAAGAATATGCTGCTTCTCATCAGTGCAACATTTTTGCCTGTAAACACTCTTAAAAGGCATCAGATTTCTAGCTAAGCCATTCCTCAGAAACTAAGAATAAAGAAGTCGTATTTATTCATTTCTTATCACCTAGCTAGAAGATGATATTTCTGTGTTTAGTAGTCATCTTCTTGGAAATTAACAAAATCTGAATCTATTACTGACATTAACACAAAAGGTTTCTTATAATCAGGCTGAGAACTTTCACAAGGTCTATGAGACAATTTTAATTATAAGTCCCTCTTGCGCTTGCTCTGCAGGATATTTAGTGCCTGAATTCCATAAATGCTTAAGACCCATGCATGTTTTTCCAGTGGCTAAGTATTCACAATTACCATAATTTTGCATAGAAAGCAGGAATTTACATGTGCAAATGACTTAATGTAAATATCTATTTGCATAAAATCTTGCCTGATTTGCACATGCATCTGCAATAATTGCATGTAAAAAAATGGGTGCAAAAATATTTACAGACATACTGTACTCTACATCAATTGGAAATATGAACTCAAAAGTAAGGTTCTCCAAAAAACTGAATATTAGGTCTGGGTGCAGGCCTGAAATATTGAAAAAAAAAATCATTTCAGGTCAGCCTGGGTGAAAGTGTTGTGAAATTTTTAGTGAACCAAAATGTTCAAAAAAATTAATTTCAATGTTGAGTGTTTTTAATACATTTTAAATTATTTTTAAAATTTCCCAAAACAAAGGCAAAATGTTTCATTTCATAAATGCTGAAATGAACCCTTTCTGACATTTTTGGAAAAAAACATTCTGACCAAAACAATTTGCCAAAATGGGTCTAAATTTGTGAATGGTTTCGGTTAACCCAATTTTGCATTTTTGTATCTGTGAAACATTTTTTTCACCCAAGCTTTTGCTCAGCTCTACTCAGGGAAGAGAGGACAGTCCCTGCCTACCCTGTTTTAAATCTGATATAGCATGGTCTTGACCTACAGCTGCAAATCAGCTCTGGGCTCATTTTATATATCCTGCCCACTTTCAGAGAGTCCACTGTTTACTTGCCTGCCCACTTTCAGAGAGCACCAGCCACTGATCGAAGTCACTGAGCTTGTCAACTGTATATCAAAAGTCAGTGGGACTTTTGTCTTGTTTAAGGACTGCAGGGTCAGGTCCTTAATTTGTGGGTAGTTTTACCTAAAAATACGATTATTAAAAAAACCACCTGATTTTAGAATCCCCTAAATTACCTTAAAATGGCTTTGGTGTGTTCGACTTAGCTGGTAATTTATTCAATGAAAGTCAGTTGCCTTCTACTTAGTGATTTATTCCTTATTACACTTGTGTAAACAGCCTCCCATTCTGCCTTTACTCTTCCACGGCGCCCTGTTCTGAGCACACACCATTAGAAGGCTGGGGCTTGACAGATGAAAAGAATTATGATGCAGTTTCAACCTTGCAAAACTTGTGACAAAAGATTTCACATTATTTGCATATGATTCAGAATGAGCTACTTCTTTACGGGATATACAAATTTAGTTTTTACAACAGGCTGTGCCCTTGGCGAGACACCCTAACTCTAGGCTCAACAAGTCAGCGTATAAACACACCAAGCCAAGAATCTTGCTGATTCCCAGCACTGTCAGAAAGCTCTGAAGAGCTGGCAGGCATTTTATGAGAATGGGCATTGGCAAGAGAAAGAGCAATTGGATTTGGTGGGGTTTTTTAACATTTATTGCTGAATACATTTGTTTAAACCGCACATCACCTTGTCGAGCCTTGCTGTGCTTCTAGGTGAGGGCCACGCTTATGCTCTAATAAATTAGTTAGTCTCTAAGGTGCCACAAGTCCTCCTGTTCTTTATGCAGATACTGTTACTGTAATCTGCCCTTTAATTGTGTCAGGTGAATTTAAGGACGAGGGCCCAGTGGGCAAATGAACTGGATAGCACCCAGCATGAGTCTCAGTGGGGAGCTGCGGTGGCAGTGGAAGGAGTGTAGTCCCATTGCATGTCTTCTTTCCATCTCTTCCCCATATCCGGTTCTTTCACCTTTCTTTTCTCTCTTTCTCTCTCTCACCCTGATATTTTTCTACCTTTGATTCTTTTTCAGTATTTGTTTCTCTTTGGATTACTTTCTCTTTTCCCCCTTTTCTTTCCTTATGTTTTCTCTCCTTCTTCCCCATGTTCCCTCAAGAGTCCTTGCTTCTTGTCTATATCGACTTTTTCTTCTCATCTTTCTCCTTCCTTCTCTCTCTTCTTCCCTTCTTCTACCAATTCTCCAATCACTCTTCCTTTCTTCTCTTCTCATCAGTTCTCTCTCTCCTCTTTCCTCACTTCCTGCCCACTGCTGCCACTAAGACACCATCCTCTAAATCATGCTTGCCATATTTTCATGTGTCCACCCACCACCACCCATTTATGCTTTTACCACTCTCTACTCCCCACGCACCTGTCATTCACCCACTATCACACTTGCCTACAAAAAGGCAGATTATATTCTTGTTACATCCTCTTTATACTGCTCAGGAGGTGCAAAGAGGCCATCAAAGGGGTAAAATGGCATGCTGTGGACATGATGTGCAGAGACACCATAGGGCTGGAGTAGGTGATCCACTGAAGCTGTGGGAAAGCTGCCTGGGAAGTATGTCCGGGAAGACCCGCTGCTCTGGGGCAGTTCCCAGACATACTTATGCCTGCCCTATGGCCGCTCTGTGCTGATGTAACACCATATCTGGCCATTGATACCTGAATATATATATGAATCACTTTTCTCACCGCTGAAATGCACTTCTGAGGTTGTGCACAGCCACACTACACAACAGGTTATGACAGAATAGGGACATCTTATCTTTCTAACACTGTCTCTTCCACCTTGAGTCAGGAAAAGACATGGGGAGTCACCCTGAGGTTACTGATTATCTGAAGTTCTTTTTTCTCGACAAAGAGAGGAGAGCCGTGCACCTTTCAAATAACTATTTAGTTAGGATCGCTAAAGTAACTAATATCAACATCAATATTGCTTGGATTAAAACTACTGGATACCTACACTCAGACCTGCAACAGAAGCCTTTCATATAGCAGTAATTCTAGGGTGTGTGACACAAATGATCAGCAATAGAATTAAGAGATTCTTACCAAGAGGCTGGTGACTGGTAGTAGTTGTGGAAATCTGTTCACGACAGAAAGTTTTACTGTCCAATAACTCTGGAGATTAAAAAGAAAAAGTTTAACGTTAACATCCTCTTACCACAATAAAACACTTTATAAATGCCTGAAGCATTGTGATGTTAGTTACCTACTGTGCTACCATAACCACTGTCATACAAATAATTCTCTTCTTTCCAGGAGGCCATTAAAGACGGATCTGAAGATAGGGACCAAAAGGAAAGTCTGTATCAGTAAAAGAATACTATGCAGCAGTGAGGTGAGTAACAATGAGACACTGAACCAGTAGGAATAAGAGAAAGGTGACAAATAAAAGACCACGGGGAAAAAAACATGCAAGTTGCTACACCATAGACTGTTACATTCACCCATGCCATTTGTACACTAGGGCAAATTTGTTAATACAGAATATTTATTTTTTAAAAATACTTTGTCTTGGCCTGAATTTTTCTATTCTCTCAGGTAATATTTCAACTATGTGTGTTCCAATGGAAGATCAGTTTCTCTTCCTGACCCATCAGTGAAGTGTGTGACGTTATACTTTGTTGCTACAGAAATGATTGCATCCTCAACAATTCAGCATTCTAGTAGAATTGAAGAAATTAAGGTTTATTCTTTGTTTGTATTATGGTGGTTCCCCGAAGCCCTCACTGAGGCCAGGGCTCCCTTTGGTTAGGTGACATATCAGTTCATAGAAAAAAACATGATATAACTGAAAGTTCAATCTTCTATGTGGGTCCCATTTTATATTATTAGATACCAATGCAGAATCTCTATTGAGGATCATACTGAGGGCCTGTTGCTAAACTTACATATATCCTTAACCTAAAGGACATTTTATTGGGCACAAAATGCATAACCCATGAATATGGAAGATTTTTAAAGCCACCCTTAGACTCATAGTGCTCCATACAATACAAGGAAAATTCAATGGAATGTTATAATAGCAGACTCATAACCTGCACACATTTGATTTTCTTGTCAGCAGCTGGTGAAATCATAATGCTTTTTGCATTACAACTTTTCAGGCCAGAGAAGTTAAGTTTGTCTTTCTTTCTCTTTCAAAATCAAAGGCAATGAAGCATAAGACTCAAATTTGGGATTTATTTATTTTTTCAAGTTAATGCAATTGGAAACTGAAAATGAGTCACTAGCTAAATCATCTTGTTTGGCTGCGTTAACATTTATGACATGGGAATTTAGCAGGCATTCAAACTTATAGCTACATGTTGGGGCATCCTGAGCCCATGTTCTTACAGTAGCACACACCCTTTTCTTGTTTGGACATCTGATCCACCGACTGTTGTCTCTGAAAATAAACCTTACCCAGCTAAAGCTTGTGGGGATTATTTGGCCTCACGCTTACAGCTATGCCAGCATCCACACTGAGGCAACCTTCCTTGACTTAGTAGGACCAGATAGGATTCCCCTCTGAACCCACCAACTTCATTTCTATCTCATCACAAGGAGCTGGCTTGTAGCCATATCAAGTTCTCCCATCCTCAAGAAAGTTGCACGCCCAGCCCCTGCCAGCTCATGGACATACTGACTGCGCCTGGATAATTGAACCTGGGCTTTTCATGTGGCAATGAGCAGAGAATCACCACAGCCCCACTGCACCAGCCGCAATCCAGCAATAGTTTTTAATAGTGGAGAAGTGGCCACCATAAAAAAAAAGGGAATACACAAGGCTTTAAAATTTGCACAGTCTGTAGATGAATACTTTGTGAAGACCTTGTGTATCTCTACTGAGGGGTGGATTAAGACTTAATCAGGCCAAGATCCACAACGATATTGGGGATTCCTCCTCAGAGATATTTTCTTTCTCATCCAGAAGACCTTTCCTTTCTCCAACTCAAATACAGTCAACTCCCCTCCAGCAGAAAGCCAACCTGTAGCTATACACAGGACGGTTACCTGCTACTCTACCCCTGTGTCTTATTGTTCTGTCTGACCCAGCTCTGACCAAGGGGAACATATACCAAAGACCCTAAATTCCTGCCTTGATCTGTGCCTAGCTGTATTCTATGCCACAGGGAAAAGGCAATAGACCTATGAATGAAATAGGCTGTCAGTGTTTGTCTGAAACACTCCACGCTATAAGCTGGTGTTGATTCTTCTGGGAAATAGTAAGTAGGTATGCCAGTGGCTCATTAACACACCCACATATAAGGGACTTGAGAGTGGCTATGTAGAGAGAAGATCTGGAATGTGAGCTGAGCCATTCTTGGAAAGGAACCCTGAAAATGGCCAAAGTTGAGGAGAAGACTTGAGCTTGATTTTGTGTTGTTCCATTGTCATTCTTTTTAACAATGAAACCAAGCCCCAGGGAGGAAGTTATGAGCCACTACAAATTGTGCAAACTGTCTTTGGAGGAAGGCAATGAAGACACTGGACATGTGACATTTTAGAGGTCTCCTAACTGAGTAACCCTATGCAATCTAGTGCTTCTGGTACCATGTGAAACCTCAGAGATTCAGTAAAGAGAATTTACTGACATTTTTAAAAGCTCAGTTTTAATTTCATTACCATTATTTAATGACCTCTTCTCTGGAAAACAGACTTGTTTTGGTATTTAAGTGAAGCTGTTACTAAAACATCCACTATGAACTTTATCTTAGCAGCTATTTTCCTTGATCATTGACACCCAAGTAAAGTCAAGTTACCTGGTACACCATAACAACTGCTATTACTCACCTGTTTGTTCTGTTTTAACAACGACATTATGTGATGGGTACATTTCACTGCCACACTGACCTGCAAGAGATTGCATGGGAGAGGGGAGGTGTAATTATGCACACTGCACACAAAGGAAAGATAGGGCTTCAAGCAGGGATCAATACCAAAGGGCTAATTTTTAAAAGACATGAGGACATACACACACACATACACACACACACATCCTCTTCCACACCCTGTGAACTCCTCATTTAACTTCTTAGTGTGAATCTGCTAAATTACTATGCTATGACTGGAAATGGGAAGTGTCTGGTGGATGGATAGAAGAAAGGAAGGAAGAGTCTATCATTGTTACCTTACTACGTCTATTTCAGAGACAAGACGGGTGAGGTAATATCTTTTATGGGACCAACTTCTGTTGAGCGAGTGAGAGAGGGTGAGAGAGACAAGCTTTCGAGGCACACAGAGCTCTTCTTCAGCTCTGGGAAAGGTACTCTGTGCATCACAGCTAAATGCAAGGTGGAACAGATTGTTTGGCATAAGTAGTTAGCACGTATTCTAAGGGACCAGTCAAGGTAGAGTGGCCCATTAACACCCCAGAAGTCATAGGACAAAAAGAGGGGTTAGTGGATTACAGATTGTTGTAATAAACCATAAATCCAGTGTCTCTGTTCAGTTCATGATTTTTAGTGTCTAGCAGAATTATGAAGTTAAGCTCCCAAGCTCATCTTTTGAAAGTGTTGTGCAGGTTTCCTTTGTGGATGAGGACTCATAGGTCAGATATAGAGTGAGTGTTTTGTGACTTGTTCACCCACAGGTAATAGGGTGTTTTTGTCTTTTATCATTTTCCTGTGTCATTTCATTCGAGAGGGTAGTGATTGTCTGGTTTCACCCACATAGTTGTTATTGGGGCATTTAGTGCACTGGATGAGGTACGCCGCATGTTGTGATATGGACTGTGTAGGATCCATGGATCTTGAAAGGTGTATTGTGGGGGGTGTTGATCATTGTAGAGCGGAGATATGTCTACAGGTTTTGCATCTGTTGTTCTGGAAGGGGCTGGTGCCGCTTTAAGTTGATGTATTTCTCTCTCACCAATGGAAGTTGGTCCAATGAAAGATATTACTTCACCCTCTCTAATGTCTTGGGACCAACACAGCTACAACTACCCTGCATACATCTATTTCAGTCATTTAACAGAATGAGTTGCCTTCTTGCTACATGAGGCCTCAAAAGCACGGAGGGGAGTTCTACATTTCTGCACACCTATGAATCTCCTGAGCATCAGTGGGTTACAGAGCTCCTTTCTGTAATATAAGAATGTGGGCTACTTGTTAATAAAGAAAAACTTTGTCTTTATTGATAAAACATCCCATTTTTTTTCATGGTCTTTCCCCAGTACTGCTAAATTGACTAATGTCTTGTAGATCAGGTAAGACCTTAGTAAAGTGGGGGATAACCAGGAGTTTCAATCCTGTGTCTCTTAGGAGCTCAGCAGCAATGAAGTTGCACTCTTGGGAAACTCTTAAACCCCTCACGAGCAGAGCTTCAGTCACTGCAAGGCTGAGGAACATAAGTGGCCTTAGATCAAACCCAGAATTCACAAAATTGTGGTTGCAGTCCTGTCCATGCACTAGTGTATATTTACCATTCCATTTTAGGTGCTGAAGGTTGCTGTAAAGAAGTTGGCCGGCTCTCCCAGCTGCCTGGGTGAATTCGTGCAAAGTCATGCTGCATAGGTGTTCGCCATCGATGTCAAAGTCCTGGAAAGGTATGCAGTTGGCATCCAGCTGGTTGGTATCCAGGAAATGCTGTAGCCACTCCCACACCTGGTACTTGGTCCAGTATTGAGGGTGTATCTCATGCCACTGAGTTCCATAGAAACTGCCAGGCACTGGAAAGAGAAATGTTACGAATTTACTCTATCTGTTAACACAACAGTAATACCAAGATAGAATGTCTGTGTACCGTGTACAGGAAAGAAAGCATGGTCTAGTCCTTAAAGCACATCACTGGAAGCCAGCAGATCTTAATTCTCTCTCCAGTCCCTAACACTAACTTGCTGATTATCCTTGAGCAAGTCACTTCAGTGCTCTTTGACTCAGCTTCTCGATCTGTAAAATGGAAAGAATCAAACTAACGTAGGTTACTGGGGTATTGTGGGGATTAATTCATTCATGTTTGTAACATGCTTTCATATTCTTGGGTGGAAGGCTCTACCAGTGGGAAAAATATTAGAGCATAGATGTATTGACGCCCACATGGGAAAAGGCACCTTTGATGTATGTATAATAATGATGGGCCAAATCCTGCAGTTCTTGTTTAGGCAAAACTCCCTTTGAGATGAGTGGGAGTTTGGCTTGAATAAGTACGGAACAAATGCTGAATATGAACTTCAGTATTTAGCCCAATAATGACCAAATAAATGTATATTTAAAGGTATATTATTACGTAGTAAAATCTATCATATATAACCACCACCAACATCAGCTGTATAGCAGAGCTGGCATCCAAGGCAGAGAAACAAATCATGCCTTGTGTTTGGAGATACCTCAAAGAGATCTCTTAATATGCAAGGCTCCCTAATTTGTTCCTCAGAGGTTTTACTGAATATCTAAATTCTTTGTTGATTGGCCAAATCCTCCAGAACAGCCTCTGTTATGTTCTTTCATGACAGTAATTTGCATTAAAAATGCTAGAATCTGAGTACGCAAAAAGGATTTGTGCCTGCCAATGGGGTAATGAGATGTCAATATTTACAGATGATACCAAGCTGAGAGGGATTGCAAGTGCTTTGGAGGATAGGATTAAAACTCAAAATGATCTGGACAAACTGGAGAAATAGTCTGAAGTAAACAGGATGAAATTCAATAAGTACAAATTCAAAGTACTCCACTTAGGAAGGAATAATCAGTTGCACACACACAAAATGGGAAATGACTGCCTAGGAAGGAGTACTGCAGAAAGGGATCTGGGGGTCATAGTGGATCACAAGCTAAATATGAGTCAACGGTGTAACACTGTTGCAAAAAAAGCAAACATCATTCTGGGATGTATTAGCAGGAGTGTTGTAAGCAAGACACAAGAAGTAATTCTTCCGCTCTGCTCCACGCTGATTAGGCCTCAACTAGAGTATTGTGTCCAGTTCTGGGCGCCACATTGCAGGAAAGATGTGGACAAATTGGAAAAAGTCCAGAGAAGAGCAACAAAAATGATTAAAGGTCTATAAAACATGACCTATGAGGGAAGATTGAAAAAAATGGGTTTGTTTAGTCTGGAGAAGAAAAGACTGAGGGGGGAACATGATAACAGTTTTCAAGTACATAAAAGATTTTTACAAGGAGGAGGGAGAAAAAATTGTTCTTCTTAACCTCTGAGGATAGGACAAGAAGCAATGGGCTTAAATTGCAGCAAGGGCGGTTTAGGCTGGACATTGGGAAAAACTTCCTAACAATCAGGGTGGTTAAGCACTGGAATAAATTGCCCAGGGAGGTCGTGGAATCTCCATCACTGGGGATTTTTAAGAGCAGGTTAGAAAAATACCTGTCAGGGATGGTCTAGATAATACTTAGTTCTGCCTTGAGTGCCTAGATGACCTCTTGAGGTCCCTTCCAGTCCTATGATTCTATGTCCTAATTTACCAAGGCGAGTGCAAGCACCACGAGTGATTGCTGGGAGTACTGCATGTGGTACGGGGAGGAGAGCAACAATCCTGCACGGACTTGACCACTTGTGGGCTGTCTAATCTCCGACAGAAGGACTCGAATGGAAAGTAATTCAATGAGAGGCAACTCATAGCCTGATTTCTACCTCTGGCAGTTTAGGAATCCTGAGATTTGTGTGTGCAAAAGTTAGTGTGCACAATGTAGTGGTGAAAATATTAACTACGTGATGTATAGTAATACATCTAATATATAATAACAAATATTAATATTAATATGTATGCAGTGTTGTAAATTTGCACAGCACTTTACACACACACACACCAGACCTTATTCACATTGACCAGTAACCTCTTCTGTAAATGAGACTATTCACAGTGTCAGGAACTACTCAGTGAATAAACATATCAGAGTCTGGCCCTGAGAAAGAGACATATTTCCTGCCCTAAAGAGTTTACAACCTAGATAAGCCAGGACAAGCACACACAAGGCAGGAGAGGGGATGATGTGTTGGGATTGTTCGTGCGGAAAAGAACAAAACCAGGACTGCTTGAAGAGGTGGGGTTGAAGGAAGAATTTGAAGCAGGAAAGAGACGGTGCTTGGAAAACGAGGACAATGAGATGGTTCCAGACATAGTCTATAGTATGAAAAAAAGCATGAGGTGAAACTTGGGGAAAGGAAACAAACTATTATTGGAAAGGGCACAGGGGAAGTAGTGGGAAATGAGAACAGATGCAGATAGGGCCTTCGAGATGAGGATAGGGAATCTGAATTTGATGCAAGAAGGAGCAGGAAACCAAAAAGACGGCTCCAAAGAGAGGGATCATATGGCTAGAGCAATAGGAGAGGAAGATGACTTTAGCAGCAATAATTTGAATACTCGAGTGGCAAAAATCTGAGAAGCAGGGATGCCAAGTAGGTGTGGATTTCAGCAGTCAAGTTCATTAGGATATGAATAAGGTTTTAGCAGGGGAAGATGGGAGCATAAGGAAAGGCCAGATTGCTCTAGGTCAGTGGTTCCCAAACTTGTTCCGCCGCTTGTGCACAGAAAGCCCCTGGTGGGCCGGACCAGTTTGTTTACCTGCCACGTCCACAGGTTCGGCCGATCGCAGCTCCCAGTGGCCACAGTTCGCTGCTCCAGGCCAATGGGAGCTGCTGGAAGCAGCGGCCAGTACGTCCCTCGGCCCGCACCACTTCCAGCAGCTCCCATTGGCCTGGAGCAGCGAACTGCAGCCACTGGGAGCCGCGATCGGCCGAACCTGCAGACGTGGCAGGTAAACAAATTGGCCCAACCCGCGAGGGGCTTTCCCTGAACAAGCAGTGGGACAAGTTTGGGAACCACTGGTCTAGCTCATCTACAAGATATGGGCTTAATGCAGCAATTAATGGGTGAAATTCTATGCCCTGTGTTGTACCCGAGGGCAGACTTGGTGATCATAGTGATCCCTTATGACCTTGAATTCTATTAATTTGTTGTGTTTCTGTCTTTGAAAATGTGGCAGTGTCTATGTACGACATTGATACAGTATTCTCATTGCTTAACTAAATATTACTATTTATATTATTTATATTTATTTAACACCAAGAGTGTGCTAGATACTTTGCATAAATAGAGGAGATCAAGTTCCTTGCTCCAAAAAGCTTAAAATCTAAAGCTAAGATATAAGAAGCACATACTATACCTTTCTATTCGCTTTCTATAATAAGAATAAATTATATCTGGTTAAAAAATAATCCCCAAAAGAGGGGGTGTGAAATTTTGCCAGTTTCAAATTAAAAATAATAAAACTCTAATTCTGTCTGAAGGTGGGCAAAATGCTCTTTTTTTACTTTATCAGAATTTCACAGCAAAACCAGATATTTCTGATAATAGCACAGAACGGGAATCCTAACTTTAAGGCCCACAAAATGGTGGTGCAGGCCACTGATGTTTTTACATATATTTCTAAAAATTGTAATGTTGGTGAAAACACTACAAAAACAAATATATAGTCAAAAAGGGACCAGAGCAAGGCTGCTTAGCCACCTCGATGAAAAAGCTCTGTGTAGGCAAAGCAAAGCAGCACTATATAAAGATGGCTTATTAATCAGATAAGGCTTATGTGTTAGCTAGAATTATTAAATTGGCCAGAAAGTCCCACAGAGAATCCCCCTTCTCCTATCTTAATAAAGGTTCGCTCCAGCCATACTGAGCTAAACAAAGTGGAATGATGTGCCAATAGGTGATACTAAGGACAGCATATTTCAGCCCCCACATATCTCAGTCCTGGACTCTGGAGGTCATGAGAGATAAGGGGGGGAAATTGAGTGATTTTTTTTTCTAAAATTTTAAATTCAAATTTTTAAAATTTGAGATGTCATCCATATTCTAAAATTCCAGCTCTATATTTGACTGATAGGTGGGAACGCAGGGGGAATTTTCAAGCTCCTGCTCTGCAAGTCAAAAAATTGTCAAGAATCATCTTTACTGTATGAGCCTTCCATCCCAGGCACTGATACAGTATTGCCTATTCTAGCCAAAAACAAGACTATCCAACATGGTTGTGAGAAATGTTAGTAATACAATCCCCAAGTTTCCCTAGCTACCACTACCAGAGAACAAGGGGTATCTCAGGAGCAGATTGCTGTGGGTGCAGAACCATTTGCAGCTTGCAGTTGCAGGATTGTGGGGAATTAATTGCTATGTTGGGGGCTCCAGAAAGTAACAATGGGATTTAGAAGCCACTGGGCACCCTCCGAAGGCCATAAGAAACGTGGTTGGCCTGTCTCCCTGCAGGCTGCAGTCTTAGAAAGGGGGAGAGGACATTTGCAGGCCACCAGTTCTCAAACCAGAAGACTTTAAAGGTTAAAGGGGGGTTCTTGTTGAGAGAGGAGAGTGGGCATGTGGAGGGAATTGCAGAGAGGAAGATATAGGTTGACTTGGAATTTCAGACTCATGTGAATTCAAAACTGGAAGTGAATCCTGAATGATTGCAAAGGTAAAAATCTCTGAAAATAAAATCCACCAGTTTAGGCTTGCAAAATCCCATGTAAACTGAAACTAGCGCTTCTCACTCAAACATGATTTTCACCATGAATCCTAGTAGACAAAATGAAAGGCAACCCAGTGTGTTTATCAAGGGCACTATTATATATTATAAGGTATTTAGGAATCACACAGAGAAAAGAAACAGAGCTCCTTTAAGTTCTGAATGAGAGACTCTTCACTGTACATTTCGTTATAGCATTTTACAGGACTGTGATTAGTGTGTGATATAGGGTGCTTGCTTGACTTGATTTTAAGGTTTACTGCTGCTACTGTGACATTGTATTGGGTAGGGATGAAAGATCTTAAAACGTGTATCTAATATAATATATAGGTGCACAGTTCTACCACCATCCAGAATTCAGAAAATAATGGCACAGGAGGTATAGCTCTAAGTCACTGCTTAGGCTTGAACTGGGTTGGTACTGACCCAAAGCCCTCACCATAGAATGGCTGTTTGGTGGCTTATGTGAAATGGAACTGGACATCTCTGTCCATTATGAATTGAACAGGTTTCCATATCACAAAAAATCCCTATCACTATCCTCAGTGTCAGTCTGTCTTTTAGTAGTCTGAGCTGAGAAGGCAAATACTGTGCCAGAGCAGGAAAACTGAACTCCCTTCTCAAGTGGTCCCTGCAGGTCAAGGTCAAAGAATAATGTCTGAGCAGTGTGTGTGTGAAGCTTGCAATGCTGCTGCCAGTATTGTACTTCTTCTGTGAAGAGGGAACTTTGGGGCTGTCAATCCAGCACTTTTCATCAGCACTCAATTCACTTTAAGAAAAAGAACCAGTAATAAACCACAAATTATTATCATTTCTAGGCACACCGTCCTCTTGGTGAAATTCCAATAGAGTATAAAGGAGTTTGGATAGTGCAGAGGTCAAAAATCATATCTACGTATATTTAAAGGCATAATACCCCTGTCCCTGCCTCCCGCCTCCCCCCCACACACACACACACACTTCCCAAAATATAGACAATACACCATTGTTGAATTCCTCCTACCATTACATGTGGGATATCCATCTGTCCAAGAAGGCTGCTGGTGGAGTAGATTGCTGCTGGAATTGATACTCATTCTGCCAGTTCCTTCCAAAATCATGATCTGTAAGTGAATCGAACAGCTTGCTTAGCTAGTGGGGTATATGCCACAAAGCAAGTGGCAAAAAATTCCATTGAGAGTGAAGTGAGCAATTCCAAGTCCATTTGTAGAAGACACAGCCCAGCTAAGGAACTTGTTGCCACAACCCCTTTTCGGCTGCAATGAAATCTCCTTGTGGTAAACATTACCATTTTCATATGCATGAGGCAAGTTTTTACAGCCACCCATCCATAAATGAATAATCTCTGATCAGGAATGGAGTAGAATGAAAATGCACGGCTTCTGACAGAGCAATGCTGGAAGAGCTCCAAGCTTTGTGAAGTGAAATACAAAGCGGTTTCTTTTTATTTAAATGAAATTTCACAAGGTAAACTCTGACTGCTGTCATTTTTAAAAAACACCTAGTTTTCTATTTTATTTTGGACTTCAGAATAACTGATAATTTCAATCATGAATGTAACAGACTTCCAGAGACACATGCACAGAAAATCCTTCATTCATAAAGCCCTACAAGGTAATGGTATATGGATGTTTTTGTCACCGTGGCATAGGTTCTTGTCTAACCTATGTTGGTAGTGTTTTTAAGCCACTGTTATCTGACAGATGTGCAGACGATAAGATTCAGACCACAGCAAACTCAGAAGTCCAGGTTAAAAGCTCTTGAGCAATAGGTGGACACATAATAGAAATGGGAAGAGAAAGGTGCCATTATCCATGGACAGAGAGTTACTTAAAAACACCATTCTAAAATATCATTTTATTAAGGAGTCACACAGACTTTTTTTTAAAAAAAAATTAAATCTAGCCTGTAGCAGCTATACAAAACAGCGTCTTTCATGTCTGCTATAAATTTGTTGTGCAATGTTCCCTTTGTAATAACATATAAAAACATGCTATTCATTTGAACACATGGTGAATGTAAGGAAATTCCCCATTGATATGCGTTCTTAATATGGTACATTATATACCTCAGGCTGGAAGATGCAAAGCATAAAAGTTTGTTTCATAAACATATATTCTGTAATGTTTTGGAGGAGTTTTAAAGTAGCATGTTAAGGATTTATAAAGGCAGCTGATTTCTATCAAGTTAGTTAAATATATGTTAAATATGGTCTGATTTGTTATTCTAAATTGTCTTCTGATTTTAGAGCCCCATTGTCTTTTAGAACTATAACTTTAAAAGTCACATAGGCATGTGAATATGATTAAGTGCACTGCAGTTTTGCATTATAAATAATTGAAACAGGAAACTAAACATTGAAAGTCCAGTACACTGCACAGTATCTCAACTGTGGGTATATTGAATGAGATAACAATCCTTATTAAAAAATTACCAATACACATATTACAGGAGCAATAAGAACACATATATGTATAATGTACAATATTGCTGGTATTTTGTATTAAATACCAAAGCCTTAGGAAATGTAATATAGAGAACAATCCTACCCTGATAGGAGGTGGTCTAAGGCCCTTACTTGTATGAATAAGGGACTGCTGGAATGGACCCTGGATGATATAATAATTGCTTTCCATTTCTGTTTCCTATGAATCTGCAGTTCCATAACCATCCACATGTCAGACTTTATCTTGCATAAAGGGAACTTTGCATCTACAACATCTGCAGGATTTGGATAATACACTTCTAATATCACACCTCTGCCAAATAATGGAATAAATTTTGTCTAGATTTATTCCCCATGCAGCTTCACTGAAGCCAATAGGTTTATGCACGGAGTAAGTTAGGACAGGTTTTGGCCTCAGATTCTCAAGACACACCAGTGCCACATTATCTGCTACCCTGGGGGAGAAAGGTTTTCTTTTAATTAAATTGACTCTAAAATAATTTGCCACCCATGCAGTATTTCATCTTATGTAACATTGAAAATCTGGAGTTTCTTTTAAGCACTGATTGGTTTATGTAGCACATGCTATGGATTCATTTATCCATATATGCACATATCTCTGAGAGCATATTGACTGAGTAACGCCGCTGCATCGTTCTTTGTCATCTTATTTTTAATTATTTATGAAAATATTTCATAGTCATTAAACATTGTATGAGTAAAGTCTGAGTAACATCAGACCTCATTACAGCACCAAGTATTTTATGAGAGTTGAGGCAGAAGCACCAGACTTTGTGTGCAGATTAAAACGTATGCAGATTGGCAAGCATTTTGCTTTTCAAATTAACCAAACCAATATATATATACCTTCTTAAAACTATGCTTTCACAGTAGCACTGGTACAGGGTTACTTCAAACAAAACAATTGCATCATCTTTCTAACATTATCTGTGGAATACAATTATACATGGGAGAGAACATTGGAGATAGACTGGACAGGTATGGGTCTGGATTCTAACCTAATCCAAACTCTCCCAAAGCTTCTGGTATTTGGATTCAGAATATTGGTTTCACCCACAGTTGGAGGATCAGGTGCAGTCTAGAGGCCAAAGCCCAAGGACTTACTTGGTCAAAAGTCCTATTGACTTCAGTAAGTGTTTTCAACTTCAGCACTTGGTGCTAAAGTAATTAGTTTGCTAAAATCTCCTTTTCTTTCTTGACCATATGACCACTCCAAGCTGATGTTTGTAATTTAGTTTTAACCAGTCATTGCCTGACCATGGATAAGATCCAGCATTTCAGAAAAACACATTTACAAAGAACCATTGAGCCTTGTAGAGCATACCATATGCAAATTACTTCTTTATACCACAGCTGTGCTCTGAATCTGAATGACTCTGATCCCCATTTTCACATTTTGTTCCAATGAATCTGCAGATCTAGATGGTGAACTGTCCTCATAATTTTGGACCTGAATCTTTCAGGGGTGTTCATGTTTTGGTGTCATTGATAATGCTGAAAAATAGTGCGATGGGGAAGAGAGTAGCACAGTAAAAAATTGAGCAAATTTCAAATTATTCTAATCCATGTGGTGGTTCTGAAATCCTTTTGTAGGGATGGGAGGGTTGCAAAGTTGAGATAAGTCAGGGGTAAACCATGCAATTTATGTGCAAACAGCAAGTATCAGAGGGTATGAAGCCCTAAGGGGGAGGAGGCACACTGCTTTCTGTTTGTTTAACCATATGCCCTCTGCAAAAGACAAATAAAACAAAACTAAGCAAAATTAGACAGAAACTATTAAACTATGACTCTACTTGTAAGCTATTCATAGATTCTAGGGCCAGAAGGGACCATATGATCATCTAGTCTGATCTCCTGTAGAGCACAGGCCATAGAATTTCCCCCAACATATTTCCTAGAGCATAGCTTTTAGAAAAGCATCCAATCTTAATTTAAAACTTGTCAGTGATGGAGAATCCACAAAGACCCTTGGTAAATTGTTTCAATGGCTAATTAACCTCACTGTCAAAAATACATGCCTTATTTCCAGTCTGAATTTGTCTTCCTGCAACTTCCAGCCATTGGATTGGATTGTATTTTTCTCTGCTGCAAGGAAGAGCCCTTTATTTAAATGTTTGTTTCCCATGGAGGTACTTATAGACTGTAATCAAGTCACACCTTAATTGTTTATTTGTTAAACGAAATAGATTGATCTCCTCTGGTCTATCACTTTAAGGCAGGTTTTCTAATCCTTTAATCATTCTTGTGGCTCTTCTCTGAACCCGCTCCAATTTATCAACATCCTTCTTGAGTTGTGAGCACCAGAACTGGATACAGTAATCCAGCAGCGGTCACATCAATGCCAAATGCAGTAGTAAAATAACCTCTCTACTCCTACTCGAGATTCCCTGGTTTATGAATTCCAGGATTGCATTAGCTCTTTTGGCCACAGTGTTCCACTGAGAGCTCATGTTCAGCTGATTATTCACCACCTCCAAATCTTTTTCAGAGTCTCTGTTTCCCAGGATATAGTCCCACATTCTACATTATTTGTTCTCAAGTGTATACACGTTCATTTAGTCATATTAAAATGCACAAGGTTTGCTTATGCTCAGTTTACCAAGCAATCCAGATCACTCTGAGTGACCTGTCCTCTTCATTATTTACCACTTCTGCAATTTTTCTGTCATCTGCAAACTTTATCAGGGATTATTTTGTTTTCTTTCAGGTCATTGCTAAAGATGTTAAATAGGGTAGGGCCACAAATCACTCCCTACAAGACCCCACTGGAAACAGATCAGCTCAATGATGATTCCCAATTTACAGTTACATTTTCAAACCTATCATTTAGTCAGTTTTTAATCCATTTAATGTGCAACATGTTAATTTTATATCACTCTAGTTTTTTGATCAAAATGTCACGTGGCACCAAGTCAAACTCCTTACAGAAGTCTATATATATTACATCAACACTATTACTGTTATCAACCAAACTTGTAAAAAAGATATCACGTTAGTTTGACAGGTTTTATTTTCCATAAACTCATGTTGATTTGCATTACTTACATTACTCTCCTTTAGTTCATTATTAGTTGAGTCCTGTATCAGCTGCTCTATTACCTTGCCCAGGACCAATGTCAGGCTGACAATCTTATAATTACCTGGATCATCCTGTTTACCTTTTAAAACAGTCTTCTGGAACTTCCCCAGTGCTCCAAGACTCATTGAAAATCAAAATTAATGGTTAAGTGAGCTCCTTAGCCAGCTCTTTTAAAACTCTTGGTGGCAAGTTATGTGGACTAGCTGATGTAAAATGTCTAACTTTAGTAGCTTCTGTTTAACATCCATCAGAGCTACTAGTGGAATGGAAAGAATGTAATCATCATATGATGAGACTGTATTATCTTTTTTCCACCAAATATAGAACAGAAATATTATTGGTCACATCTGCCTTTTCTGCATTATTACTGATAATTCTACCATTTCCATCTAGCAATGAACCAATACCATTGTCAGGATTCTTTTTGTCCCTAATATATTTTTTAAAACTCCTTCTTATTGTCCTTAACTCTGCTGGCCACAGATTTATCCTTGTGTCCCTTATCAATTTTCTACAATTCCTAACTTCTGATTTATATTAATTACTATCCATTTCCCCTTTCTTCCATTTATTATATTTTTGTTTAATTTTTTACAACAGGTCAGTTTTTTAATGAACACAACCTTCTTCGTCAGTTGTGGAATTGTGGCTTTTTGGGTATGTAGTAAGGTGTTCTTAAATGATTCCCAATTATCATTCACATTTTTCTGTTTAAATTCTTCCTCCCAGCTGATTTGGCTCATAATTGTTTTCAGCTTTGTGAAATTAAAGCATCAAGTACATATATTACTACTCTGGACTTTATTCTGCTTGCATATTATAAATGTAATCCAGTTATAAGCACTTGTACCCTCCCTAACATAACTATTAGTTCTGTGGTCAGTTCCTCTATGTGTGTTATCATAGAATCATAGAATATCAGGGTTGGAAGGGACCTCAGGAGGTCATCTAGTCCAACCACCTGCTCAAAGCAGGACCAATCCCCAATTTTTGCCCTGATCCCTAAATGGCCCCCTCAAAGATTGAACTCACAACCCTGGGTTTAGCAGGCCAATGCTCAAACCATTGAGTTATTTTTCCCCCCCATGACAAGGTCTCATATGGTATTCCCCAGTGCTGGCTGAAACACATTTTGAGTTAGGAAATTGTCATCTATAATATTTAGACATTCCAAACTGTGCAAAGTCTAAAAGTGGCTTCCAGCCGTAGGTGCTGGAACTAGGTGTTTCAGCACCCCCTGGCTTGAAGTGGTTTCCATCATATACAGGGTTTATAGTTTGGTTCAATGGCTCTCAGCACTGTCACTATACAAATTGTTCCAGTACCTCTGCTTCCAGCTGAGACAAGCTCAGTGCAGCTCCTCCTGGTTTGGCCAAAAGGGAGAAGCCTTTCTTTTGAGATAGCTGATATACAGGGGATCAATCATTCCCCATGTTTACACTGTAACAGATATGATTGTTATAAACACAAGCAAATCACTAATAAAAAGAGTCCATCAAATTTAAAGACCTGACTCCTGTGATGCAGTGTGATACACCTAAGTGTAGGTGGTGGTTGTTTCAACATGTCCAGGTGGACTTTAAATCCTGCATGTGTCTTTTAACTAAGATGAGACTGAGTGGGAAAGTTAGGATCCTGGTCCACTTCTCCTACGTTCTAAGGTTTTGCTTTGGGTCTGTCTATCTCTACCACTGATTACGTAATCTGAAGACAAAACCATACTCCAGTCTCCTTTTTCTGAGACAACGTGAGTTTCACTTTAATAGAGCAAGGGAAAAATTACTTGATTATTTGCTCATAGTCCAATATGCTAATTTTCCTCTATCCCCTTTTCACAATCCATTCACTTCATATGAGCCAGCCTCAAAGCTCAAGATGTATATTAGTGTAGTTAGAGAGAATTTAAACACTTTTTTTGCCTAAATCAGAAGAAAATACAAGCACTGCCCTTGACAGGGATCTCTCAGAGGGTATATGTATCAGACAGTAGGATATAGCCCTAAACTTCCAAAGACAAGAGAGGGCTTGCAGTGTTGCAATATTTACCTCTACAGTCCCCCAGCAATAATGTTACCTTCCTCAGATATTCTCTTCCTCCCACCTCCACAGCTTTCTAATAACATACAAGACATTGTCATTTGTCCCACATTTGAAAGGGCTGGTGTCTTCCACTGGGAGGGAGTTCTGTGTACAGGAGCACTGTACATTAGGAGAACTTGTAGTACTCCAGCTGAAAGGGAAAGGACTAGAGCCAGTCAGGGAATGATTTTATTTCTTGTGAAAAATGTCAATGAACATTTTTTTCATTTTCACCTACATTTTTTCTTCCCCCCACCCCCAAAATGGGCACTTTTTGTGGAAACTTCCAGTTTGTCAAAAAAAAAATTCTCACAAAAAATATTCCCATGGCAAAATTTTGACCAGCACTAGAAAGGCAGGGAAAAATAACTGGAGATGAAAGCAGGACTTTCACTGGCACATATGGCTCCCATGTTGTCTCAGGAGAGAATTGATGACAATTTGGGTCAACCGTGTTCACAGAATTTTTAGTAGTTTCAGCCAGATGTATCAATCTGGTCTCAGTGATATAGAATGGGATATACAATAGGGATATACAATACAAAAACATTTTCCCCTCACCATGTTCCTTTTGCCTCTTTCTCCCACTGCAACTCCACGCCTCTCATATCTACCTGGAGTATCCTCCTCCTCCTGTGAACTTAGTCACCTTCCCCCTCTCCTTCAAACCCCTCTTGAACACTCTCTCTCTTTCACTTACCCTTCTGCCACTGATTTACACTCAGGTTCAGCTACTCCCTTGCTAACAATGTAAAATAACTAAAACAAAGATGAGCAAAAAAGTCCCCTAAACCACCCTAGAAACATGACAGGCCACATGTCTGTAATTAGGTAGAAAAGAGCAAGCTAACAAAAATCTACAATCATGTTCTAAATCTTCTCTGCTTTCTTCTCGTTATATCTTTCTGCTCTCTGTGATTTTGATGATTGTGTCATTGTATTGTCTTTTAAAGTGTAAGTCCCCCAAAATAAAATGAGGGTGGGTTATTTTGTTTTGTTTTACAAGTCTCCCTTTCTGTAAGAACTTCTGCTTGGAGGTTTCTCCTTTGCTGGGTTCATTTTAGACAGAATGAGGAAAAGGAAGAAAGTTCACTTTCTCTTCCCTTTACAGAGCGGAATGGTTGCTATTGGTGGGAAGAATCTTATTCATCATGTAAAAAGATTTAATCTCAGAGCCTTGCACACTCCCAAATTTTGGGAAGCAGGTCAAAATCTCCAAATCTGGATCTGGAGCTAAATATTGAAAATAGCTCGTATGTTTATACTAGGCAGCTCTGGCCCCAGCAGCAGCTCAACTCCCAGCCCCACCCACCATCCCCAGCCACAGTTCTGGCGCTAGCCATGGCTCTGCTCCCAGCCCTCAGCCCCAGCTCCGCTCCTGGCCCCACCCCTGGCTCCAGCTCCCAGCCCCAGCTCCTGACCGTGGCTTCCAGCTCTGGCCCCAGCCCAGCCCTGGCCCTAGCCCAGCTGTGCCCTCATTCCCTCTCTGCCCCCCAGGCAGTTCTAGTCCCAGCTCCTCCCCCATCCCCAGTTCTGTCCCCAGCTCCGCCTTCAGCCCAAGCTCCTCTGCTAAGCCAAGTGCAATAATTGGAGTGGGCGGGGGACAGGGACAGACAGATTCCTTTACTGGCAAAGGGGGGTGTGGCAGGACAAGTTTTGGCACCACTGTTCCAGAAGCTGCCAGAAACCAGCCAGAGCTGCAGTATGTATGTAGGTAGGTCTGGCATGTTTATATATCTTTAGTAAGCATGGCTGTTCGGGACTCAGCTGTGCTCCTGTGGTTTCCTCATGGTATTTTTCCAGTGTAAAGAGCAAAAAGACACAACACAAGGAAGTGGCAGGAGCATAGCCCTGGCATCCCACATTCTGGCTGCAAAGAAGTGTATGCTTCCCCCTCTCATGGGGTGCAACAGCAGCTGCATTCACCCAGTGTGGCAGACCACTCCAGGAGGCATGGTGCCTTCCTGAGCCACAATGTCGTGGTGCTCCCCTGAGGCAGCGCAGCAGTGTATCTGCTTAATGCAGGTCTGTAGCTTAATGCCCCAACAAAGCTCATTAATGCGCCTGCATCAGTCAAGCCCAGCCAGAAACACATTCACCAAGGCTCATTAAAGAGTCTGGCTCTGTGGTTCCTTCTGAGGATAAGGAAAGGGGGACCAGTGAGCAAGAGCAGCTCTCCACCTTCTGCAAAAAAGCAGAGGGCAGCTTCCTCTCTCCATCCTCCCATCCCCCTGCCAGCCCTGGCTTTGAGGAACAGTGCTCCTACACAGCCCCTCTCCTCCTCTTCAGCTGGTGCTATGAGTGCTCCCCATCCTGTTTCCATTTATTTCTCTACTGGCTGAATTAAACAGTACAATGAAGTGTTTATGTGACAGAGGGCTGGAAGCAGGTTGTTGAGGTAAAGCCCACCATAAATAGAGCCGTTAATTCAGTTGCTGGCATGGCTTTCTGTTATCTTCACTATACCTCCCAGAGGGTATTAGCCCTACCCTTTCATTTGAGTTGGCAGCAGAGTTATTTTTTTGCACCTGCTGCTCTACTCCGATAACACTACAGGTCAGCTTTGATTTGTTGGAATATAAACAAAAGAGCAAAGCAAGGCATCTGCCTCAACAGCCTGGGCCGGTTTGATGATAGAGCTTTTCCTATTACTTTTCATATAAATGTATGCTTTCAGTTCTGGAATGAATCCCTGCTGCTTCATAATAGGCCTTGGCTACAGAATAACCCAGCTTCAAGAGAAGGAGTGCCATAATCAAATATTTGGCCCTGTACTTTTCCCTCAGCCAAAACACATGAAAGGTAAAATGAGCCAAAATGGACTTAAAAGTGACTGGAAAAGGAAACTGATTGAGTGTGCGCCCTTTTCTTTCTTCTTTATAATGGATGAAGACCTGAAATTTTGGGGGATTTGTTTTCAAAAGAGGAGGGCTCTTTTCATCATGCTTCCAACATTAGAAAATCAGCCTAGGATTCTCAAATGAGCCCAAGAGAGTTAGACAACCAATTTCCATTGAAATTCACTGTCATTTGGATGCCTAAATCCTTTAGGTTCCTTTTGAAAATCTGACCCTCAGTTCCCATCCAGACTCTATGATGACTGGAGAACAAGTGAAATGGTGACATCCCAAGAGCATGAACATTGAGCTACTAAGAGATAAGGGATGTTTTAGAATAATATTCCATAACTACATGAAGCACTTTACCAAAGAAGGTAACTATCATTAGTTCAATATTACAAATGGTGAAGCGGAAGCATAGAGGTAAAGTGCCTTGCTTAAAGTTACACAGGAGCTCATTGGCAGATCTTACAGAACTCAGATCTCATGGCTCCCATTCCAATGCCATAATCACTGCACTAAATTTATGGTATGGAAGTGAGTTAGGAAGATTATGCTTTATCTAGCAAGCTTAACTGAAATTACAGTAGGGAGGGATGGAATGTTCTCTACACAAGAGACCAGTTCAGACTGGCTTTCACACCATTCCACCCCTCAAAGCCATCATACGCCTAGCAGGGTACTGAATGATAACACACTCAACCAATCAAACTCATGGTAAAAGTATTGCATCATCAGAACAAGCTGCCATTGACCTATCAGTGATCCTGAAAACAGGCAGCCATTACCTAGAAAATCCAGAGAACTGATTTACCCTCACTGTGCTGTCACATTTACAGTGATACCTGTTTCCTAACATGAGGTGTTCCAATAAAATGTCTTCTTGAGTTATACTATAGTAAAGCTGTGTGTTGTAGAAATAGGCACAGTGACTATATAAATCCTTTTCAACCGGGAAGCTGGGTCCAGAACCAATGTCTTGCAGCACCTAAGTAGAGTAATCTTCCTACTGCTCGTGGAAGTCGTAAGAGTTCCTATATCCATTTTCCATTAGTTCCTATATCCATTCTTCCATGAGTCATACATACCAGTGCAGTACATTGCAAAATGACTAGCTAAGCACTTTTTCAGGGACTCATAATGAATGATTCAATCAGATCAGCAAAATAAAACGGGTCCAGTCCAAAAACAAAAAAGCTAGAAGTCACTAAGTTAAGGATGAATGGTGTCTGTCTTCATTCTGGACATCCTGGTTGTGGTCAGTTTTTTAATGATAAATCATTTATCTAGAGACCAGACCCATCATTCATTCAGACTTTCACAACCATTTTGCTTTTGTGCAATAGGAGTTTGGTGGGAATTTTCAGTACTAAAGGTTATATTTTTATTTGATGTCTTGCAAATGTTATGGGTAGTATCGTTGCAGGGTATGGGTCTTGCAAACAGTAATCTCTCTGCAAAAGATGAAAATATCCCAATAGTATGTCCCAGTACCTGACATACCAGTGAGGCTCCTTCACAGTCATTCCAATCTATTGGTCAATTGCAGAAACAGATATCCTTTGATAGTACATCACAGAGACACAAAAGACAGGCTCCTTTCATACTGGTGTGTAATAATAATTATGTGTTTTGGTAAAAATCATTAGGACAATTTGGGAGGGATAAATATATCATGCATCTAGTCACTGATTTTCTAACTACAACATCTTGGCCAATTTTACATGGCTTTGTTAAATAGGAAAGTAATTATACAGTGATATAAATAATCACTTATTGAATGTCAAGTGCAGAGAAGTGTAGGGCAATATCTAAAACAGAAAATGATTATTTTTGTTGTTCTCACTCTACAAAAGAGGACTTTTCATATAGCTTATGAATCTTTACAAACGTTTCTAGGCTCTGAGCCTTTTCTGATGGCATCTGAGCTGATTATTACAGCAAACAGCTCAGGAGTGATGATACAGCACTGTCTGTATCTTCTTCATAGTGGGCAGGGACTTTACATTTCTTTTGTGGATTTATAGCTATTAGGAAAGGTTCTCTTTCCATTGCTGCATGGTAATACTGTTTTACTGCCCTGGGTAATATTGATTTGAATATTGTCGTTAATAGTGATTGCATGGTACCCTATAGTATGTTATTCCAGAGGTTCTACTGGGATCTGCACAGTCCATTCCACTGGGCCATCAGAAAAACACACAGTGAATGCCATCTGGAATGTTGGGGGAATTTGCTTGGGGGCTCATGATGTAATCTCTTTCTCATGGAATGACTCACAATGGGGAAAAGTTGCAGAACCATTGGTTTATTCCATTGACTAATTAACCCTATTGTTGCAAACTGTTTCCTGTTGATTTATAGGGACAGACCTTTCAGTAGTCACAAGTCCAAACTCCCCAAAGTTTTAAAGAGACAAGGTAGGTGAGGTAATTATATTGTATTGGACCTACTTCTGTTGGGGGGAAGATAAAAGCTTTTGAGCTACACAGAGCTCTTCAGGGACTATCATGACTATACCACTACTGCAAAGCAATGTTTAAGGGTATTCAGATCATTGCATTTCGTACAGGGCTCATCCCTAATAAGGCTCAATTCAACTCCCATGAAAGTAAATTGAGGGACTCCCACTGACTTCAATGGAAGTTGAATTAGCCCTTAACCAATTCCCTTTTTTAGTTTTGGGCCTTTCTTCTTCTTGTCCCTATGCCACTACCACCAAAAATATTTATTTACTAAATCTTTATAGGCATTCATGTACTTATCACTAGAGCTGTGCAAATAACTCCATTCTGAAAAAGTCAAAACAAAAATTAGTGACCCAAAAGTCAAAAATAAAATCGTTTCATTTTCCAAGTTTCAAAAAAGTTTTTAATCTTTTTAAGTAAATTGAAATATATTTCAAAACAAAGAGTCATTTGAAATGTAAAAAATGAAGCATTTAATTTCCAAAATGTCAGAACAAAATGTTTTTTTTTTCTGGGGATTTTTTTTTAACCCAAACAATTTGGCAAATTCAACATGAATTCACACAGTGTCTACCCACGTCTGCATTTTTTAGACAACAAAAGTTCTCCCAGCTACTTGTCACAACTCCACTCATTGACATCTTGATGTCCTCAAACAACTGAGATTAATAGAAACTGGATCAGGTCCTTGGTATATGCAGGCTGCCAGGTCAGTTCACAGGCTTAACTCAGAGACAAGAAGAAAGAGGAACATACTTTTGGTGTTACTGTTTTTTGAGAGTTCTTAAGCTCCAGGATCACTGAGCAGTTAAAAGCATTGGGCTTTGCCACTGGTGCTATTAGCCTTCTACTCTGCTAACAGTAGGTTTACAAATAATACTGCACTGTCTTTAAAATTAGTAACAAAATCCAATACATTTTTTTGTCCCAAAGTTCTGTTACTGGACCCAGATTTAATTTTACAGCAGTATTGCAAGCTGCACAGGTATTAAAGTCACTAATACTTCATTTTAGCACCAAGTACATCTTAACATAATATGTCCCGACCTTCTTTTCAGCAAACCATTTATAAAATTCATGATTGAAAATTCTGCCTGTGATTCCTTTCCTTGTATGCTCTTCTCACCAACAACTGAAAATCTAATCCTCAACTGTATGCAGCATGAAGAGAAGTTGAGCAATGCAAGATCTGAGGGAATCACACTGAGGGGAATCACGTTGTTATCATCAGAAATACATTGGTTAGTGGTCAGCTGTTTAATTACATCTCAGTCTTGGCACATTGACCAATATTAAGTCAGCCAGTTGTGTTCTGTGCCACCCACCTTCCAAACCAAGGCACATCAGAGACTATGTAGCATTGTGTGTAACCAGCATGATTCAAAAAGACCACATTCCACTTCAATTTCTTCAGGAGCTCAAGCACCAATTAGATCTGTCTGAGGCCCTAAACATCACAATGATCAGGATCATCAGCAGAAAAATTGAATGCATCAATATAATTTGTGGCTCTTACCTTGGTCTGGATATTTTAATAGGGAGAGCATGAAGATGCATGGTGAATGTAAAGAACTGAGTCTGGAAGAGTTTCCATGATCAGACTCATATATGTGTACAGGATGTGTGCAATGTTAATATCTCCACTGTCTTGAAAGACTTCCTTCAGATATTGCCAGTAGTCCTCGGCTTTGAGATTAACGACTTGATGCTCACTTCTGCATGACAAGTGTGATTTTAGGGGGGAAAACCCACCTAATTTATGTTACGTTCTTTATTTTGTGTCCTCATAGTTTTGACTGTATAATTTGAAATGGGATGGGGTAACATACTCTAGCAAACAATTCTGCCTGAGCAGGAGATAGAATGGATCACCTAAAATGACAGAGCTTTTCTGTCTCTAATCGCTGTTAATCTATGATTTTGGATGTTTTGTTTTTACTATTTTATCTCCATCCTAAATTCCTCTTCCTATATCACCAGACACAATGAGTACCAGTGTTTAGATGAGTATTCATTGGGAATGAAAGCAGCTGAAAGAGGCTCTACAGTTAACTGAACAATTTTAGAGCTGAATTTGTCATCTCACAGTTCTCCGCTAATTCCTATATCTAATTATCTGTCCATAAGAGCATAAGAACTACAATGCTAGGTCAGACCATGGTCCATCTTGTCCAGTATCCTGTTTCTGATAGTGGCCCATACCAGAGCTTCAGAATGTGTGTATAGAACAGGATAATTATGGAGCGATCCACTCATCTTCCACTCCTGGCATCCATAAATCATAATTTTAGGATCTTCATGAGCATGGGGTTCTATCCCTGACCACCGTGGCTAGTAGACATTGATGGACCTATCCTCTATGAACTTCTCCCATTCTTTTTTCAACCCAGTTTTACTTTTGGCCATCACAACATCATATGACAATGAGTTCCACAGGTTAGTTGCATGTTGTATGAAAAAGTACATCCTCTTGTTTGTACTAAACCTACTGCCTATTAATTTTGTCAGGTGACACCTGTTGTTTTTTTATTGTGTGAAAAGGTAAATAACATTTCTCTATTCACTTTTTCCATACCATTCATGACAGGTTTCAGAGGAACAGCCGTGTTAGTCTGTATTCGCAAAAAGAAAAGGAGTACTTGTGGCACCTTAGAGACTAACCAATTTATTTGAGCATGAGCTTTCGTGAGCTACAGCTCACTTCATCAGATGTTTACCGTGGAAACTGCAGCAGACTTTATATACACACAGAAATCATGAAACAATACCTCCTCCCACCCCACTGTCCTGCTGGTAATAGCTTATCTAAAGTGATCAACAGGTGGGCCATTTCCAGCACAAATCCAGGTTTTCTCACCCTCCACCCCCCCCCACAAATTCACTCTCCTGCTGGTGCTAGCCCATCCAAAGTGACAAAGTTGTCACTTTGGATGGGCTAGCACCAGCAGGAGAGTGAATTTGTGGGGGGGGGTGGAGGGTGAGAAAACCTGGATTTGTGCTGGAAATGGCCCACCTGTTGATCACTTTAGATAAGCTATTACCAGCAGGACAGTGGGGTGGGAGGAGGTATTGTTTCATGATTTCTGTGTGTATATAAAGTCTGCTGCAGTTTCCACGGTAAACATCTGATGAAGTGAGCTGTAGCTCACGAAAGCTCATGCTCAAATAAATTGGTTAGTCTCTAAGGTGCCACAAGTACTCCTTTTCTTTTTGCATACCATTCATGATTTTATAGACCTATATCATATCCCCCTTAGTCGTCTCTTTTCTAAAATGAACAGCCCTAATCTTTTTAGTCTCTCCTTGTATGAGAGCATTTCCTTACCCTTGATTATCTTTGTTGCCCTTCTCTGAATCTTTTTAAAGTTCCACTATATCCTTTTTGAGGTGGGGTGACCAGAACTGGACACAGAACTTTCTTTTCACTCATAAAAACTCAGTGATGAGAAAATATCTGATGTTACAATAATGTCCTAATTGACTGGGATGGCACCAGATTGTTCCTACACAGTGGTAAACTATTATTTCCAGTGCTCACTGGACCATGTTCTATTACAAGATCCCACCACAACTGGAATAATATGAACTCTTGCCACCCTCTAACTAGCTGTGAAATGCTGTTTCTCTCTCAAAGCTTTTTAACACTGACAAGGGCTGAGTCACAACTGCCTACTTTGTCATGATGTCCCAATGTGGGAAAAATAAAGGATTAGTCTGCTCTGCTACAGCCTATTGAAACTCTAGGCTGAAATTGACATTTTATGGTGAGATTTGTTGCTTAACATCTTTGTCATATTTGTCTGAAGACTTTAATTGCAACTGTTTTCTTTGGCTGTCAGACTTATTTTAACAATAGGTCTTTTCTGTTCTCCAACTCTGGTAACTATAAAATGCAAAGTTTACATCAGAAAACTGACTTAAACTGCTACCAGCAAATTACCAACGAAAAGCACTCAGAACAGATCCATTGTCCCACCAGGACTATTCACAGATTAAAAGAAATATTGCTAGAAGATAGACACACTGAAGATAAGCACATATACCGAAAGCTAGAACAATAAGTATTAAGTAAACCAGTTTTACTTTATAGTTGGCTATGGTATAGCTCTTATCATTATGAACTGGTTTCTGTTTTCCAAAGCCTATGAACAAAACGAAGAAGCTGGATGCACTTTAAACTTAGATGGAAAGACAACGTGATATGTCTTTTTTAGGTAAAATAATTCAAACATATGGCATAGACACAAGCAAATATATATACATATATATCCAGGAGGTCTACAAATAATATTTTAAATCTCTCAAGCAGTGAAATACTAGTAAATGTATTACTGCCACTTTATACTTTCAGTGTATTTCCTGATCAGCCCTGCTGTAAAAATCAGTGCAATCTCTTCTACTAAAATATTACAACAAGACTTTAGTAGATACTGTTATTTGGAATGGGCTAAACCTTAAAGACCATACACTGTATTTATTCAAGTAAAACTACCATTGAAGTCAATGGGAATACAACAGGCAAAACTCTGAGAGACGAATTCTTAAAGCTTTTACTGAGATTTTATTCAGTCCTTACTCACACAGAACATGCATTGACTCTACAGTGAAGAGTTTTAACTGGGAAGGGGCTAAGGACTTTAGGATACAGCCCCAACTGAAACCAGTGGGAGTTTTAGTTGAGCAAGGATTGAGCAAAAAGTAAGCCAGGTAGGATTTTCTATCATCCTCATAATTATCACCATCACTACTACAAAACCAGCAAGATCATTTTATCTGTATAGTGCCCACACATGCTGCGACACTAAGGAGACTCCATGCCAATTTCACCATCAATTTTAAAGGTCTGCTTCCACTACCCTTGCTCACATTGAATGGTACTTTATTAAATAACTAGCCCCAGTGATTTGACTGCAGTTACTCAGGGGATAAAAGTATTATTAATGTCAGTAAAGGTGACACAATTGGGCCCCAAAACATCATTAAATACATTATTATAAAAACCACGCTCATAAAACTAAGGGGCAGTTGCTGACCACCTTACTCGCCATGAGTATAGAACTTTACTCGCATGAGTAGCCCCATTGAAATCAATGGGACTATTCAAAGTTAGTAAGGCTGGCTGATTTGTCCCTAAGGAAATACAAATAGTAGGAGTGTGTTCTTAAACACAAGCAAGGGCAGGACGCAGATTCAAACCAGGAGAGTAAAAGCGTTTATTATTTTAATGCTCAAAAACTTTTGATTAAAAGAGGTTAGTTGCAGTTTCAAAGTGGGGGGAAAGGGGCTGAGATGGGTGTTGAGTGGGAGTGATTCCAGTGCACACTTCTGCACTCTTTTATCTTCAGTGGTGTTCGTTTAAAAGGAAGTTAAATAAAACTTACCTCATTTAGCTGCTGATTCTGAAGGGGAAATCCTTTAGCAGAGGCAATGAGAAGGCTGTCTAGAAAATGGCAGGTGTTAAGTAAACACAGGTGCTAGGTTAGCACTTCAAAAGCCTCACACGAGTGATGATAAATGAATGTGATATTAATTTTAAAACATTTTGCAGAACATTTAATCAGCCAATGGGGGAATTCCTTACGTCGTTTCCTGTTCTTTTGATTGGGTCTGCAGCAATAAAAAGAGAGAGAGCGAGAGAAAAAAAAGAAACACTGCAAACATTTGCATACAGCCAACTCACACCTTAGTGTTCAAACAAAACAGGTCTAACCAGGTTACACATGTATGTCAAGAACAAAAAAGAAACCAGTCAATGGACGAGGTCTTGATTGCTCTGTAGTTGTTTTTTAAAGACCGTCCTGCCTCCTCCTTTTTTATTTGTTTGTTTGGTTGGTTGGTTTTTACAAAAGGTTATTTCAGGTAAATAGGCAGCTTATAATTAGAACAAGGAGAAGTAAAATGTAAGAATGTCCAGAACTTAGGACATTTAAAATTAGACTGGAAATAACACTAGAAAATGTACTGTGAGGAACAATCGTACATTAGCAGGGAGATAGACTGGATGATCCAATGTCATTCTCCCTTCACTTATACCTGTGGGCTTCCATTTAACTTAACAGGGCTTCACAAGCATGAGGGAGAATTGAGTGCATTACTTCATTTTCACCTCTAACTTTTGTAAATATCTGAGTGAAGGAAAAGATAATGAGAAAAATCTCTTTTGGGACAAGGACATGCTCATATGTGCAGGAGGATGAACATGCATATGTATGTGCAACAGGGCAAAGGTGGGAGAAGGTGGACTTAGGACTGAGCGTTGCAGTACTGAACTTTTAGGTGCCCTGCTGCCTACTGGAATTCACAACCCTGAGTTAGGTGCCAAGGCTCACTGTCCAATGCATGGGGAGAATTAAGCCTAAAATAGGGATTCACCAAAGCCAGGGAGCTGCCTAAGATGGACAGTGGCAAATGCTGAGGAGAAGAATGGGGCCTAAGTCCTACCTTCAAAAGGCATTAGGCACCTTACTCTGGGCCAAAGGCAGACTTCTCACACACACACACACACACACACTTGGATTTCACCTAAGCCAGGTCAGCCCTTTTTCAAGAAAAACAAGGGGGGGAGGAAGAGCCCCCCCCTTATTTCAAATATGCCACTGGTTAGATCCTTAACCCAGGATGGGGGAGATGTGGGATCAAATCCCCACCCTACCTGATGTAGGGCAGGGACTTGAACCCAGCTCTCCTAACTCCCTGCTGAGAGCCCTAACCACTGGGCTATGGGATATTCTAGGGTGTATATCTCTTAATCTCTCTTGTTGAAGCTGAAATACATTGGTGCAAGCAGTTTCTTCTTTATGACAAGTTACGAAAGAGCAGTAGTAGATACCGGTAATGAGGAGGGGTGAGACTAGTCTGTATGTTTCTCCTCCAGGGATTACTGCTAATGGTGGAAGGGTGTCTCAGCCCTATACCAGATGTTTGCTTACCTCCAGCCTGGTAGCCCCAGGCCAGTAAGACTTCTGGTGGCCGGCACCTGAACTGTTCTCTAGAGTCAGGGGACGAGTGATAGGAGCAGAGTCAGACAAAAAGCAGTTGCCTGCACAGCCAAAGAAATCCCATACCATAAAAGTAGCAACAATGAACGTATACAGTCTGACCGGGAAAGGCGTGGAAGTAGCTGATATGACAGTAAGGAGAGGTAGTTATGTTTTGTGCCCACAGGAACATGATAGACTGGGAACACAGCCAAGGAGTTGGTCTTAAATTGTAAACTCTTCTACATGGGTGACAAAAGGAACCATAATGGAGTCAGAGCAGTAGTAAGAGGAGAGTTGAAGAAGATGGTGACTGAACTTTTTAGACTAAGTGACAGACTGATGGCTGTATGAGTCCAAGTTAAAGAGTGTGCCCTGTTTGTGATATCAGCCTATGCACTTCAGCAAGGATGCAACAAAAGTAAAGGAGAGTTTCCAACTTGTGGGCATTAGCGGATACAGCAGCATCAGAGGCGCTGCTTTTGGTGCTGGGTGGTATGAATGAACACACAAGCAAGAAAAGAAGGGGGTATGACAGATGCTTAGGAAATTTCACCTTAGGCACCATGAAAGAAGAAGGGAAAGTGTTACTAGACAAGTGTGTTGCCCATCAATAGGTGATAGCCGATATAGGGTCCCAAAAGCAAAATAGCTGGAGAGCTAGGACTAGCCAACCCTGCTTGCAGAATGAGCTCCCACAGACTCAGGTGACTCCAGTATAAAAGCAGCAGGAAGCTGCAGGGAAGGGGGAAAATTATATTTTAAAACTTTAAAAAGTCTAGAGAAGTGTGGCTACACCTGCAGATATTAAGAAGGCTCCTGTAGAGCCTGAGTGGGGGAAGGCACCAGCAGAGAGGCCAGCGGAAAATGCCAAACTCCAGGAGGGAGGTGCTGGGGACACAACGACAGAGCCCCAGGGAGGAGAGGCTGTGCCCAGCAGAAACTGAGGTGAGGACTGTGTCAGTTTGTGTTCTATTTTGAAAGACTTTGTGTTATTTTCTATTAACAGTAGAGACACACTGAAATTGGGTTGGGGTCTGGATGGCCACTGGACATGAGGACTGGACAAACTGGACCCCCAAATGGGGAATGTTTAATTACCTTTGGACTGTGGAGTTTGGTTAAGAAGCACTGAAAAGGGGAAAACAGAGGCAGGAGACTGCAGTGGCACCATTGGCCAGAAGGGGGTGTTTTGGAGGCAGTAGGTGGCAGCCCTATTACAATCAGGAATGCGGTCATGTACATCAATGGTGGAAACATATGCCAGACTGATCTTGGTGAGGAAATCTCAGTGGACTTATGAACTGCAAAGAGATACCAAGAGAGACGTTAGTGCTGCAGCACAAGCTTCTTGTGGCAAAAGCTGCAGTAAAGCATTGGACAAGGAGGGAAATAAGTTAGAAAGAAACAAGATTGAAGTACAGGAAGTTAAGGGGAAGTGTGGCAGAGAAGTTTATGCAGGCAGTCCAGGATAGGCATCCGGAAACAGATTTGGCACCAGCTGAAGAGGAGTGAAACCATCTTAAAGAAACATGGATTGCAGTGATGGAAGAGTTCTGTGGGGAAACCAAACGAAACAGGGGAGTGGTGGTGGATCAATGAAGTGCAGGTAGTAATCTGAAACAAATAAATGGCGTGTAAAAGAAATGAACCCATGGAGTGCAAATGAAAGCAAATACAAAGATACAAAGAAGCAGTGAAGAAGGCCAAAGAGAGTGTCCTAGACAGCCTGTACACCAAGCTTGTCAGCTACCCACAGGTGGCTGGCAAAAAGATCTATAGCATTGCAAAAATGAGACGCAAATGAGGGTGGTATTACAGCACCATTTGTAAAGGATGAGCAGGGAAGACTTCTAGTAACACCAGAACAAGTGAAGTAGAGGCGGAAACAATATTTTGAGAGTCTTTTAAATGAGGCTGTGATGGGATCCTTGGGGTACAGTCTGGAACAGTGTGGGACCACTGAGCTCCTTTAGCTCAGGCTGGAGAGTTATCTCACACAATGCTGTGCCAGTGACAAGCAGCAAAACCCCTCCAGGTGCTGTGATCACTCAGTCATCAACATGTGGAGCCACACCCCCAGCTAAATTGCATGAATGCTCCCTGAGCCACTCATGAATCACACAGAGAAAGGCACCAGCCAATCACCCCAGCCTTGCATCCCAGAAATATACCATCTTACACTGCTGAAGACTCCCTTGGACGGTACAAGTTCATTAATTAGTTCACCACTTCTTAACAGGAAAGTGAACATGGACCAGTCTTTGTAATCCGAGCTGAGATTCCCCAAGCACTTCAACAAAACCCACATTGTTTCAGGTAAAATATAAAACAGATTTATTAACTAAAGATAGATTTTAAGTGATTATAAGATGCAGACATAGAGATCAGAGTTGGTCACCTAAGAAGTAAAAATAGAAATGCAGTCCAAATTCTAACTTTAACAGACTAAGTTTGAATCAAGCAGTCTCTCACACTAGCAAACATTATAGGCAGTTTACAGTTCCTCAATACACAGACTGGATTCCCTTTCAGTCTGGCACCAATCTCCCTAGTTCAAAGTCTTTGTCTTCCAGACTGTCTTCCAGGTTTGAGATTGGGAGAAGGCCAAGCGATGATGTCACTGCCCCTCTTTTATACTTTCTTTCAGCTGCTAGAAAGATCCTTGCTGTGACATGGGGGTCAGGCAGTCTTCATTGGTCAGACAGTCCCCACTGCATATGTGCCCTCTCCAAAATGCATCTCAGAGAGTGGATTCTCCTTGATGGGCCATTAACACCTGTCTAGCCAGTGAAAGCTGCTCCTTGTTACAACTGAAAGGCTGCCTGTGGGTGTTTCCCAGCCTCACAACATATTTCGGTAACACCTATAGCAGTACTTCAAAACTTCACATACAACGATAGCACCTACAATCCAACAGGATATTAAGGTTCAACAGATCAAGTCTTTTTAAAATGATTCCTCACAAAGCGTATTTTGTACAAAATGTATCATAATCATATAACAGTGGTGAATATGGGAGTTCCAGGGTGCTACTTTGAGGTACAGAGTGTCACAGAGGCAAGCCCCTTTTTGGCAGAGTTGCCAACATGTGATCCTAATGTTGTTCCTGAGTCTGACATTATGGAGGAAGAGGTGAGAAATGCAGTCCATATAATGAAGAATGGTAAAGCAGCAGGACATGACAAAGTGATGGTGGATCTGGTGAAGTCCTGGGTGAGAAAGGCATAAAATGGATGAGACAAGAGAATTCCCAAAGATTGGCGCAAGTATCTCTTGCTCTTCATACAGGAGAAGGGAATTATCTATGAATGTGGAAATTATCAAGAGATAAAGTTACTGTCACATGGGATGAAGATACTGGAATGCATCTTGGATGCTAACATTAGGAGAATGGTGGAATTCCTCCTTGAACAAGAACAGTTCAGCTTTAGGGAAGGATGAGGTACCACAGATGCCATGTTTGTAATTTGGCAAGTGATAGAGAAGCAGCTAGAGTACCAACAGGATAGCTTCTGGGCTTTTATAAAATGGACAGACAGTTGCTCACGCCAGTGCTAATGAAATATGGAGTGTCTAAGGATGTAATAACTATGGGGAATTACATAGATCACCCAAAACAATGATTCAAACAATATTTTGGAATGTCAAGCCCCTTTGACGTGAAAGTTGGATTGCAGAGGGGTTGGCCCTCAGTCTGCAGCTGTTTATCATATCAATGGACTATATCAGCAAGAAGAACCCAATGGGAAAAGGTGAGAAGCTGTTACAAAAGAAGACCTAAAGGAAATAGTAAGCTGGTGGTATGGCCAGCTAAGCAGGCATGAGAGGAAAATGAAGATGACTAAGATTGAGGTCATATTGGTCAATAGAGCTGCTGCAGGGAAACTGAACAGAGATTAATGGAGCACAACTGAACCAGAATGACCAGTTCAATTACCTTGATTGCTAGGCTATGGAAGATGGCGAGCTTGGACGTGAGATATAGTCTAGACTGGAGAAATGCTAGAAGAGTGTGGAGTTACATCTCAATATGTGTCTGACAGATATATGCCACTGAGACTGAAAGTCCAACAGTAATGCGTCCCCAATACTGTGTAGTGCAGAAGCATGGGCGGTAAAGAGATGGCAGATTCAATGCCTACCGGTGTTCAAGACAAGATGTCTTCAAGCAATAAAAAGAGTTATACAAAGGGATAGATTTAGAAAAGAAAGCACTAGGATAGATGTCAAAGTCCGTGATATGGCTGACAAAATCATAGGTTCAGAGACATGCAGAGGAAGAATGAAGAACACTTGGTGAAGATAGCGTCACAGGAGAAGCTGGTAGGAAAGAGAGCCCAACAAAAGCCAGGAAAGCGATCTATGAATTGCACAAAAGATGAGGGTAAGCAGGTGAACCTTAATGCCCCCTCAGGCAGATGAAGATGCCAGATGCTTGCACAAGGACCTGACACCAAATGATGGGATAAGAGGAAGAAGAAAGCTTGAGCCAAGCTAGTGTGGTCTGTCTACCCAGGCAGGGAGGCTCATTTCCAGCTGCAGTGCAGATAAACCTAAGATGGCCTCTGTGCATGCCTATCTGATCAGGCCCCACAGACAAAATTGGTGCAGTAACACCTAGTTTGTGAATCCCACCAGGCCTAAGTGTGAGTAGGCGTCAAGTTGCTCCATTCTGTCAGCAGTGGGGTAGCTGTGCGCAGACCTACTGGCAGAAATTTGGGCAGCTAGGAGACTTTAAACATGGAAATTTAGGCACCCTTGGAGTATAATAGGTTAGGAAACAGCTGAGCTGCAGTTTGTGAATCTAAATTTTGGACTTAGGCACCTAAAGTGGCAGGTGCCTAAACCCCCTTCTGAATCCCACTCCAGATGTGCAAATGTGTGTGCAAGAGGATCATTGTAGATGTGTGTTTGCCCTTCTAATTCCAGCAAATAGCTCTCTCTCAGAAAAATTATATCAATGTGAGGGACTGTGAGTTCTAACAGGCCTTCTCTGTCCCCTGCTGGGGATATTGCCTGTCACAGGGATTCAAACATTTTTATTAAGGGGTCTGATCCAAACCCCATTGAAGACAATGAGCATACTTTCACTTATTTCAATGAATTTTGGATCAGCCCATGATACCAAGCCTTCACTAGTTTGGCTCTAGACCCAGATGAATAGGGTGTGAAAGCCCTCACTACAGTTGATATTTGTACTTAAAGGTATTTGTACTCAGGACTCCTGGGTTCTGTTCCTGGCTCTGCTACAGGCTATCTTGGACAAGTCACTTAATCTCTTTCTGCCTCTGTCTCCCAATCTGAAAAGTAAATATAACATGAAAATAACACATGCAGGGGGTTTAATTCTCTTGTGTGCATAAATGCAAGAGATGTATGAAGCATTATTATGTAAAGACTGTTTAGTGGCTATGCAAAATAAGTTTGCGGTGGTATGAATTCAACCCAGTTGCTAGTACGCATTATAAAATCATCTTCACAACCGGTGCTGATGAGCATTCTTGATGTAGGAGCCAAGACTCAATAGGCATGGAGAGTCTAACTTTTTACTTCTCGAGGTGGTACTAGTTTTAAGGCACATTGTCAGGATGATGTGGGGGGAAATCTGCACATTTGCAGCTTTTGCAGTGCCTGATATTTAGGTAAACAAAGGATTTCAGTCTCTGAGACTGTCAGTCTCGCATCTTTCACCAGCACTAAAATCACTCAAATGTATTAAAATGTAATCTGATCTGTTTCAGCATAGATAAAGCAGATAAGAGAATACAGATATTATTCGTGATGATGATCTATAGCTAGGCTAGACACTGTCACTGTCACTGTCACCATCAGACACCATGCCTTTTCACACTGATTCCTACCATTCTAGGAAAGTTGCATTGAGGAAGATATCACTGACGTCTATTACTCTGAGGAATGCCACCCTCAGGTTGCAACACAAAGGGGTATGGCATTGAAACCATCTCTTCAGCAGTTCTGGAACTTCTGCAAGCAGGGCAAGCATCTATTAGGTTTCTCCAGGCACTCACATCACAGGGTCTAACTATCTGCATTCCAACTATCTGCATCCTACCAGTAACTATTTTTACTAATGCTTTCATCATCCTCACCATATTAGCATAAAAGTACGTAAGCCTGAATGATCAGAGAGACAAATCAGCGTAGAGAAGGGAAGAAGGAAACTGCCAAAGAGCAGGCAGAGATGGAGAACTTGACTTCCTTTAAAGGGCATGAATTACAGTGGACCACATCTTGTCCCCTTTATGATGGGATGTAAACCCCACACAGGTGAACAAAGGGTTAACAAGAGTCTGAGAGCTCAGTTAGCTCTCTTTGCTGCACCTGGAGCTGTCCTGGGCTTGGTTTGTTATCAGACCCAGCTGGGGCGGAGCTGGATCTTAAAGGAAGAAAGTGAAAGCTACAAGGGAAGGTACAAAATAGAGAGGCCCAAGAGGGAGAAGGTAAGAGTTTGAGTTCCCTCACTCTAGGGAAAGAACCAGGAGGAGACTGTAGAAGAGAAGGCCGTGGGAAAGGGAGAAGGCTCTAGGGAAGTAGCCTGAGGGGTAGGGTTCTTCAACAGAAACAGGGAGCTGGGGAGAACCTGGTAGAAATAAAAGCTCAAGCCTAGATGGATAGAGTTGTTTTAGTTGTGTTTGGTTTATTTGGGGTTTTCTGCATTCTGCTGGGGGAATGCAAGCCTGGGAACCCACTACTCTGAGAGAATAGTGGGATTGCAGAGGCTCTCAGGGTCAGCGGAAGACACTGTGTTGATAATTAGTTGGTGGGGTGGGGGAGACTGTTTGTGTGGGATATTGATACCCCAGCAAAGCTGAGACTTTAAAATGATCTGGCTGGAGGGCTAACTCCTGAAAAGAAGCAGGAGTGGGCCTTTGTACACAGTGTTTTATGTGTTGTCTGATTGCTCACAGGGCAGGAGAATGCCCTGCAGCCTCTCCCCTTCCTCCCGTCCCCTGCATTTGTGCTGTACAGGGCAGGGTTATGGAACATCCTAATAGGCACCGTGACATAGGCTATGCCTATCCCATGCTGCAGTGAAGATTCCAGGGGTGTGAATAGCAGTGCACACCAAAGTGCTGCACTATAATTTCCCTGTGTGGATGCTGCGGACGCATTAGCATAGTCCGGTTTGAAGAGGACTATGTGAACACCAACTACCTACCTTTTAGTTGCACCAACAGTGTCTGCACAGGGGAGTTACAGCACAGCAATTTGCTGTGCACCTGCCATCTACACTCCGAAGTCCAAACTGCAGGGCAGTGTAGACAAGCCCTAACATGCACTTGACTAAAGTTACTCTGGCTTTGTTAGCAGCTCCCTGCTTTCCAGTGATTCCTTTCCCCTGCATCTAGTGTGACACCCAGGCACCTCTTTTCCTTTGCAAGTGCTAGTGGAAGGGAGCCCCAGCCTCAATCCCACTGTCCCTCCCATAGAGGTTGTAGCTTGATGAACAGAAGTGCTCTGACTAGCCCCACAACCAGCAGCAACACTCGTATGCCCAGAGTTCAATGCTAGCAACCGGAGAGGGCTGCTAATGTGCATCTGCGATGAGAGTCACTTTCAAAGGAAAAATACAAGGAATCTTACATCAACATACACTGAGTCAAAGATGACAAAGTAATATAACTATAGCACAATCTCTATTAGAAATAGAACTGGGGTGGGGTGAAAACCAAACAGGACTATTCAGAGTGACTTGAGTCTTCCATGGAAAAGATAAGGGCAGCAAAAAAGCGGAATGAGCAAGTAGGATTAAGGGGAAGCTGAAGGGCTTATACAAATATTGCAGGAAAAATGCAAACATTCGAGAGGCAGTAGGCCTATTCTTTATTTGTTTAATACCCACAGTGTACAGGTCAAATCAACAGAGTATAAAAACACAGTTGTATCCCTTTATAACTATGGCTCCTATTGTTGCTCACAGTGGTGGAGTTGAACTGCGGGTAGAAACTGTGGGAAATTTGTTTAAAAAAAAAAAAAAGTCCCCAGAAGAGATAGGGACAATACAGTGTGTAAGGTACCGTTACCTAGACTAAAGTGTGTAGTTATGGAAACCCCCCGCCCCAACATCAAAAATTTGGTCAAATATATTTTTGATCTGTGAGAAGAGCAACAAAAATAATGAAGGGGTCTGCAGGGAATGATTTCTGAGGAAAGGTTATAGGAATATGAGAAATTTCAGAGTAACAGCCGTGTTAGTCTGAACCTGCAAAAAGAACAGGAGTACTTGTGGCACCTTAGAGACTAACAAATTTATTTGAGCATAAGCTTTTGTGGGCTACAGCCCACTTCATCGGATATAGAATGGAACATATAGTAAGATATATATATATATACACACATACAGATAAGTTGGAAGTTAACATACAAACTGTGAGAGGCTAATTAGTTAAGATGAGAAAAATTCTCTGCTGGTATAAACTGGTCCAGCTCCTTTGACTTAAGTGGAGTTTTGCCCATTTATGCCAGAAGATAACTTTTCCATAAATATGTATAGCTTAGCTAAATGACACTTAAGAGCCAAATCCTTCTCTCCTTATTCAGGCAAATAGTCCCATTAATTTATTGAGGTTATATGTCTCCACAGGTGCAGAGAAGGGCTACTAGGATGATCTGAGGAATGGAAAACCTCCTTGTGAGAGGAGACTCAATGATCTTGGCTTGTTTAGCCTAACCAAAAGAAGGATGAGGGGAGATATGATTGCTCTCTATAAATACGTAAGAAGGATAAATACCAGGGAGGGAGAGGAGTTATTTAAGTTAAGCGCCAGTGTGGACACAAGAACAAATGGCTATAAACTGGCCATCAACAAGTTTAGGATCGAAATTAGGTGAAGGTTTCTAGCCATCAAAGGAGCTAAGTTCTGGAACAGCCTTCCAAGGGGAGCAGTTGGGGCAAAAACCTAATTGGCTTCAAGACTGATCTTGATAAGTTTATGGAGTGGGTGATATGATGAGACTGCCTACAATGACATGTAGCTGATCTGTAAGAGCTAGCAGCAAATATTTCCAATGGCTGGTGATGGGACAGTAGATGCGGGAGCGCTCTCAGTTACTACAGAGAATTCTTTCTCGGGTGTCTGGCTGGTGGCTTTTGCCCACAAGTTCAGGGTCTAACTGATCATCATATTTGGAGTTGGATAGGACTTTTTGCCTGGGTCAGATTTGCTGAAATTCTGGGGAGGTTTGCCTTCCTCTGCTGCATGGGGCACGGGTCACTCGCAGGTTTAAACTAGTGTAAATAGTGGATTCTCTGTAACTTTAAGTCTTTAAATCATGATTTGAGGACTTCAGTAACTCAGCCAGAGGTCATGGGTCTATTACAGAGGTGGGTGGAAAGAAAAGGAGTACTTGTGGCACCTTAGAGACTAACCAATTTATTTGAGCATGAGCTTTCGTGAGCTACAGCTCACTTCATCGGATGCATACCGTGGAAACTGCAGCAGACATTATATACACACAGAGATCATGAAACAATACCTCCTCCCACCCCACTGTCCTGCTGGTAATAGCTTATCTAAAGTGATCATCAAGTTGGGCCATTTCCAGCACAAATCCAGGTTTTCTCACCCTCCACCCCCCCACACACACAAACTCACTCTCCTGCTGGTAATAGCCCATCCAAATTGACAACTCTCTTCACAATGTGCATGATAATCAAGGTGGGCCATTTCCTGCACAAATCCAGGTTCTCTCACTCCCTCACCCCCCTCCAAAAACCATACACACAAACTCACTATCCTGTTGGTAATAGCTCATCCAAAGTGACCACTCTCCCTACAATGTGCATGATAATCAAGGTGGGCCATGTCCAGCACAAATCCAGGCTTTCTGACACACACACCCCTTTTCCCGGGGACACACACACACACACACACACACACACACACACAAACTCACTCTCCTGCTGGCAATAGCTCATCCAAACTGACCACTCTCCAAGTTTAAATCCAAGTTTAACCAGAACGTCTTGGGGGGGGGGGTAGGAAAAAACAAGGGGAAATAGGCTACCTCTTCTATGATCTGCAATGTGCAGTAAATCAAACTAGATGATCATGATGGTCCCTTCTGGCTTTAAAATCTATGAGTTGATGAGTGTGAAGGAAGCCAAGCAGAAAATGGTCAATAATCTATTAATACCTGAAGGATGTAAACATCAAGGAAGGTAAGGTATTGTTTGCAGTGGTACAAAGATGGTATCATTAGAACTAAAGGGATGAAATTAAGAGGAATATGAAGAAAATTTGGTTAGACTGTGGAATAGTCTCCTCAAGGAAAGGATGAAAGTCATAGGACTTGGGTCATTACATTCCAGCTTCGATAGAGCACTTGAAAATATACTGTAGAAAACAATCCTTTCTTAGTGTGTATTAGGATATGAAGTGGGTGGAGCATCTGAATCCAAAAAACCGAGGACTTTTTATGTAGGAGTTAAGAACTGGTTACAAAGCAAAAAGCTTGTGTGGTGAAGTGTGTCCATTGGAGGGAACACTGAACTACGCAAACCCATGGAATAGATCAGTGATGTTGAATTTATGTCACCATTTCCACTGGCATGGGTCCAAGTCCAGCTATCGACATGTAGGGAATGGAGGCCAGAAAGGATGGGTGGCCAAGCATGTGATATAGTTTGTCCTCTGGAGTGAGTTGTGTATGAGAACTTTTCACAGCATCGGTAGACTTGTTTCTGTGTATGCATCAATATCACATGCCTGAATGATTATGAAGGTGGGGGAAAAGAGAGCAGAACAGGGAGGGAAGAGAATCAGAAGCAGTCAGTTGGATGGAGGAGAGAAGCAAGGGACTCATTGAGGGTAGGAAAGGGTGCAAAGTGAAGCAAGGGACATGAGTACAACTGGTGGGATCAAGGAGGAGAAGTACAGGGGAAGGAAGTTGGGCAGAAGGTGAAGTTTATGGGGAAGGTTCAGTAGGGTAGAGCATTAGGAATAGGAAGGAAAAAGGAGGGAGTGTCGGATAGGAAAGATAAAGGAGGCAGCTTTAAGTTGAATTTCAGAAGGTCGCCTTACCAGTGCTCATATAAATTATGAGTACATCTGTTTTGGTGCATAAACGTGATGAGCTGGGTGCACTCAAAATGGATTTACTCACAAATTTTGGAACTGCAGTCAATCAGGCCTCTGAGATCTTAGCATTTTGGGTCAGGTTCTGATCACATTTTACTACAGTGTCAATCTAGAGTAACTCCACTAAAGTTGATGGAGCTACCAAGAATTGCACTGGTACAAATGAGAGTAAAAAATCTGACCTTTTGTGTTTAACACTGCCCATAGGGATCCTGCCAGAGCAGATCTTTGGGGGTCACCCCAGATCAAATGGATCCATGCTATAACATTTGGTGTACACACACTCTCTCGCAGCATGCTCTCTCTTTCTCTTATTTTGAGGGTATTGCGTTTGGGACTCTGAATTACTCAGTCTGCATTGAGTAGGTAGCTTCACCCTTGTATGCTACTGCAGGCAAATATTCCTGAATGAGTTAATACCATCTTTAGTATCAGTACAATGTTCAGTGGCACTGATATGCAAATATCAGGTTTATGATTAACTGCTTTAAAATTCCGGGGAATTCCCAGTACACTTATTTGTTTGTATAGTGAAATTGAAACACTACTTGTTATATTTAAACTTCACCAGCTGGTCCAAAGGACAGAATTAGTCATAGATATAGGGTTTATACAGCATATAGTGACCCACTCTCACATACATCTAAGCATTCCCTTCATGCCCTCTAGCAGTAGATGCCATCATAGTACCTCCTCTGTCAGAGAGAAGTGAGACTGATGCATGAGCAGCCTTGAGGCCAGTGTTACAATACTGAATAAGGATTTTACACTCGTCCCATAAAAAACCCAATTTGTCACTGCTATAATACCTATCACTACTAACCTAAGGAGCAGAAACCCTTCCTACAGAGGACAGTCTTGTCGTAGGGTAACCATCAATGTTCCCTCTAATTTTTGACAGGCTGTGTGCGCAAAAAAATTCTTCTGTGCAAATTTTTGTGTGTGCGGTGTTTCGCTGTGTGTGCGGGGTTTGGGATCTGTGTGCGTGCGCACATGCGCACAGCTTAGAGGAAACAGTGGTGACCATATGTCCCATTTTGACCGGGACGGGTCTCTATTTTAAGCCCTGTCCTGGCCGGCCCGTCTTTTTTGGCAAAAGTGGGCATTTGTCCCATTCGCTCTTGCTGACTTGATCAAAAAGTGGGGTGTGGTGCAGGGGAGGGTGAGTGGTGATGCCAGCCCCGCATGGGGTGGTATGTGGTTGTTGGTGAGTATTTGCTAGACAGCCCCGCAACCTGAAGCAAATACTCACCAACAACCACATACCACACAACAGAACCACTAACCCAGGAACTTATCCTTGCAACAAAGCCCGTTGCCAATTGTGCCCACATATCTATTCAGGGGACACCATCACAGGGCCTAATAACATCAGCCACACTATCAGAGGCTCGTTCACCTGCACATCCACCAATGTGATATATGCCATCATGTGCCAGCAATGCCCCTCTGCCATGTACATTGGTCAAACTGGACAGTCTCTACGTAAAAGAATAAATGGACACAAATCAGATGTCAAGAATTATAACATTCATAAACCAGTCGGAGAACACTTCAATCTCTCTGGTCACGCAATCACAGACATGAAGGTCGCTATCTTAAAACAAAAAAACTTCAAATCCAGACTCCAGCGAGAAACTGCTGAATTGGAATTCATTTGCAAATTGGATACTATTAATTTAGGCTTAAATAGAGACTGGGAGTGGCTAAGTCATTATGCAAGGTAGCCTGTTTCCTCTTGTTTTTTCCTACCCCCTTCCCCCAGATGTTCTGGTTTAACTTGGATTTAAACTTGAAGAGTGGTCAGTTTGGATGAGCTATTACCAGCAGGAGAGTGAGTTTTTGTGTGTGTATGGGGGTGGGGGGGATGTGAGAACCTGGATTTGTGCAGGAAATAGCCCAACTTGATTGTCATGCACATTGTGTAAAGAGTTGTCACTTTGGATGGGCTATCACCAGCAGGAGAGTGAATTTGTGTGGGGGGGTGGAGGGTGAGAAAACCTGGATTTGTGCTGGAAATGGCCCACCTGATGATCACTTTAGATAAGCTATTACCAGCAGGACAGTGGGGTGGGAGTAGGTATTGTTTCATATTCTCTGTGTATATATAAAGCCTGCTGCAGTTTCCACGATATGCATCTGAGGAAGTGAGCTGTAGCTCACGAAAGCTTATGCTCTAATAAATTGGTTAGTCTCTAAGGTGCCACAAGTCCTCCTTTTCTTTTTGTGAATACAGACTAACACGGCTGTTACTCTGAAACCTGGATTATTTTTGTGTCTCTGCCACAGACGTTCTCTCTGACCAATGTCAGGTCTCTTCCTCTGTCTCTGCATCAATTTTCACACTAGTACTATGGCTCTAGTATACTTATACTATGGTATAATAATGCTTCTTGATACCAGAGGGCTGTAAAAGATAAGTTCATTACTGTTTGATGAGTGCCATAGAAAATCCTGTAAGGAAAATAAATATGGTCCAGCTCAAAATGAGGTCTCTCAGATCCCAGCCTGCTGTACTACTGCTAATTGTGATGTTGTGCCACCAGGGCTCCCATAATTTATCTCTCAGTCTTTAAGTTTATGTGGCATAACTCATAGAGATGGGCTGTTCACATCTGATCATTACAGTACGAGTCAGGAGATTTGACCTTTGCAAATGTTTCATTTCTGCCAGCCTTTCAATTTGGCAGGTCATTTTAGCTTGTGACATAATCCCAGCTGAAAGTAAGGGGTGTATACCTTAAAAACTTTTGCCCAAGGAAGGACTGTTTGATCAGCAAGCACCAGGGGATTATTTTCTGTTTATCTTTTACCAACTTCATTATTAAATCCTGGAAAATTACCATTGGAACAGAGTACAAGATACTGCAGTGAAGCACTGGCTGGGAGCTGGCATTTCATCATCCACTGTGCCAAGTTACTTTGAACATTGCATTACTCAGTGCTCATGGCTTGATTTATTTTAAAAAGAAAAACCTTCTCCCTGGTTTCTCCCATGCCTGTTCTACAATAGCTCTTGTAAAAGGAGCAGTCCTACCATTTTGCCAGCCAGGGCAGAAAATATTTTCACTGCCCCCACCCTTGTTCCCTTTCTCCTGAGTGGTGGAGGGGGGGAAAAAACACCATGGCCAGCCAGTCAGCAGAGCAAAACAGACAAAAAGCTGAGTGGCATAGCAGTCTGACACCCCCTGGAAGTTGGAATCCAGGGTGACTGCCCTGCTTTCACTCCCCCTAAAACCAGCCCTGTCTAGCAGATGATACATGGCAGTGGATCTGTGGGAAGAGAGAGTGAGAATGAGAAAGAGAGAGACAGAGAATGAATAACTCCCACTGAAGTCACTTCATTCTTATTCTGCAGCTGACAAATCAGACCCAACAAGCCCACAGCACTGAATTTTGAGGGAGTCAGATCCAGAGCCAAACTTTGCATCCTACCCATATTTTTATAATGGACCAAACCAGATCCTTGGATCTGAACAGCCCTGATCTTTGGGAAATGTTATCTCAGGACATTAAAGCTCTGGGCCAATCTTCAATTTACATACTGATTCCTCATAGGAAACTTTAAAATATCCTCTTTTAGAGCTGGCTGAAACTCTGAATTTCTGTTATGCAGGAAATGTCAACATTTCAAACTTTGTTTTCAAAATTTCTTGCAAAATGGAAATTCCCCAAAAAATTCAGTTTGGAAAATTTTGTTTGGAAAACTTTGCAATTTTGTTTGAAAACAAAATTTTAATTAGAAATTTATTTTATGGTTTCCTCCCATTTTTATATTACTTTTATTATTCTTATACTATTTTGCGACATTTCAGGAGTAGTTGTACAGAATATTGTGTCATCATGACAAGACGTATTCTGCAGTAGCACTTCTGACATGTCATAATATCTGTAAGAAAGGAAGATAAGAACTCAGTGAACTAATTAGTGTTGTTTTCACTATCCTAAAAAAATTGTTCCAAGTTAATGCAAGAATATTTATTGTTCAAAGCGTCAAGCTGTTTCATTACAATGCAAACAGGACATACTTTGATCTAGAAAATAAGATACGATATTTCAATCAGTATTAAGTACCAACTGCCCTTAATGATTTTAAAAATAAATTACTATAAAAATAAAATAAATACAAAATAAAATAATCAAAAGTTTCAACTATTCTATTATGTCATTATTACATATTGTGACATGTCATGAACTACTACTGACAAGTCATGAAATAATGTAAAAATAACAAAAGTAATATAAAAATAACAAACCAGAACGTTTCTAAAATTTTCCAAAACAAAATTTTCTGAAACAAAATGTTTCGGTTTGGATACTTTTTTTTGTGGACGTTTTGTCAACATTGATATGACTTAATGAAAAAAATGATTTAGTCAAAACAGCTTTTTCTGATGGATGCTCTATTCTCTGTGGAGATAATTGGTTAGCTGAAGCAGAGCTCTGTGTAGCTTGAAAGCTTGTCTCGTTCACCAACAGAAGTTGGTCAAATAAAAGATATTGCCTCACCTACCTTGTGTCTCTAAGGTCAGTGTAATAGGCTGCTCATGTTTATTTGAATGACTCCACTCTGTTAAAGGGTGTTGATGCGGCTAGGAAAGGGTTCAGTGGGTTCTGCTGACTCTCAGAGCAGGTGACTCATTATTATTACCACTGCCCACACACAGACAGAAAGTGGGAGTTGCCTCTAGAGACGACCTATGGTGTGCACTGAGCAGACCTGAGGGAAGAATCTAAGAAGCAGCCATGACTGGGAAGAAGGTTTGAATTGCTCTTCATGAGTGTTTCTACACTAGGCAATAAAGCCTTCTCTACTTGAACCAATAGGATAGTATCATATCCTATGTGATGCAGTGAGTTAAGAACCAATGTAGTTGTTCCTGTGTCCACATTAGCGGTCTGTGCTCACACCATTACGGCCACTCTTTCCTTTGAATATGTTTCCCACATCTCCTGGCACAGATCCCAGAAGCAATGGATTCTTGGAGACTTTGAAAGCCTACCGGTGCACTGCAGGACAACTGTGGGGTATCTGTTTGCACTGTGGATATCGTTATATCAGCAATCTCTGCCCACATGGCTAGTAACATGGTGCAGCCTGATGTGGTAATTAGCCTTGATAGTCGAACCTGAATGGTGTTTGGCATACATGCCTACCATAAGGGCCACTTTGGGTGTGGACATAAAGTGTGCAGCAAACATGTTGTAAGTGTGAATGTGGGTCAATTTTATGAATTTGCTATGGTGCCAGCTAGATTTTAAAGCTGAAATAAAAAACTAGATTTCCCAATTTGATAAATGTTTTAGCCAATATTGGAATGGAATGGCATGCAGCTCATCATAGAAGCGGCGTGTTTGGGGCTCTGACCCGGAGCGGCCGTTCTCCCCTCTGGTTTTCTGGTAAGCTTGCCTCAGCTCCTTAAGTTTCACGCGGCACTGCTTCGGATCCCTGTTATGGCCTCTGTCTTTCATGCCCTGGGAGATTTTGACAAAGGTTTTGGCATTTCGAAAACTGGAACGGAGTTCTGATAGCACGGATTCCTCTCCCCATACAGCGATCAGATCCTGTACCTCCCGTTCAGTCAATGCTGGAGCTCTTTTGCGATTCTGGGACTCCATCATGGTCACCTCTGCTGATGAGCTCTGCATGGTCACCTGCAGCTTGCCACACTGGCCAAACAGGAAATTGAGATTCAAAAGTTCACAGTTCTTTTCCTATCTACCTGGCCAGTGCATCTGAGTTGAGAGTGCTGTCCAGAGCGGTCACAATGGAGCACTCTGGGATAGCTCCCGGAGGCCAATACTGTCGAATTGTGTCCACAGTACCCCAAATTCGACCCGGCAAGGCCGATTTAAGCGCTAATCCACTTGTCAGGGGTGGAGTACAGAAATCGATTTTAAGACCCCTTTAAGTCGAACTAAAGGGCTTCATCGTGTGGACGGGTGCAGGTTTACATCGATTTAACGCTGCTAAATTCAACCTAAAGTCCTAGTGTAGACCAGGGCTATGTAGGCAAGCAGTGTGTTACTCTATTTGGCCACCTTTTGGGCTAGGCCAGGACAGGGAGACAAGTTTTATCCATATGTAAATTATGAGAGATTCTTTCCTCAGCTTTTAACAATACACTTATTTAGCCACCTTAATTTCCATACTTGGGGAACAGAACTTTTAAGTTTAGCTGAGTTGTGAGTCCTTAGACAAAAGTGTCTCTCACAAAGTGAATCATTTTCATATTGTCTTTACTTTCTAGGTGGATTTCTGTACTAAGTGGACCCTATTCTGGAGTAAACACAGGTGGATGGCATTTCTGACTTTTTAGGTTCAGGATGCATTGATAGTTATTAACCATTCCAGGCATATCTATCTCTTATAGCTCTCACAATGTAAGGGGACTACGCAGTGATTCACATGATAAATTTCTCTAGTGTACACAAGGCCTGTGTTATCTTATTATTGTTTTGTTTGTTAAAGCCACACCCCAGGAAGGGGTGAATTTGGACTTTATATACTGTGTGGACTGTGTTATAAAAGGTACAATCACTTTCTGTATATTTTTCTTATAGCAACATACAAATGAGAGATGGAAAATACCTATTAGGTCATCTAGTCCAGCTCCCTAGCAGAGCAGGATTGATATCACAGTATATTCATCAGTAGATACATCTAGTCTAGTTTTAAATGTCCCTGTTGATGGGGACTTCCATGGCTTCCCTTGGGAGACTGTTCTAGAGCCTAATGCTATCACATTTACTGTCAGGAAGTTTATAGCCTTGTAGCCAACTTCAACCTTGCCCCTCTCATTTTCATTTTTGCTCCAGTCCTCTGTAGCAAGGGTGGCCATCCTGAGGGTCTCGAGCCACATGCAGCTCTTCAGAAGTTAATATGCAGCTCCTTGTATAGGCACCGACTCCGGGGCTGGAGCTACAAGCGCCAGCTTTCCAATGTGCCGGGGGGGCTTTGACTGCTCAACTCCTGGCTCTGCCACAGGCCCTGTGCCCTCCCCTGAGCCTGCCATGCCCTCACTCCTCCCCCCAAGAGCCTCCTGCATGCCATGAAACAGCTGATCGTGAGGTGTGGGGAAGGCTGCCAGTGGGTGGGAGGCGCTGGGAGCAGGGCGGGGGGAGCTAATGGGAGGGCTGCGGACATATTACTGTGGCTCTTTGAAAATGTACATTGGTAAATTCTGGCTCCTTCTCAGGCTCAGGTTGGCAACCCCTGCTCTGTAGTATCCTGAGAAGTATCTATAATTGGCTCATTACCAGTTATTCAGCATCTGAAGTCATATCTCCAGATTTGTGGCCCCACCATTTGTTGATGAGGATAAATGTTGAAGTTTAACTTCTAAATGGGAACAAGTTTCTGATCTCCAAGAAGCTTCTTATTTCCATGCAACTGTGCCTAGTGACCAAATAAAGAACGATTGAAGAAAACGCCTCAGAAAATAGTGACTATGATACATAAGCGGAATTATTTCCAAATAGTATTTTTCAGATTTTTACATGAGACATCAGTTGCTTTCGGCTTGAAGATTTTCCCACCCCATGCCCCTTCGAAAACACAGTGGCAGTCAGATCAGTTTATCCATATAATGTACACTGATGGATCCATCATTCATTGGGTTACCAATGGAAGAGAGATGTTAGAACTTGCATGCATGTCAAGCCTTACCATTCCATCATCCTCTAACACTGAGCAAGGACTTCAGGAAGAGTAATATGTTTGCAGAGATAAGAAACACACAATTTAAGTCATGATGCATATTATGAATTATTTAAATTGTGAGCTCCTTAAGACAAGGACCTAGTTTCCATATTTGTTTGTGAGGTGCCTGGCTCACTTCAAATGATTATCTATAAAAAGATGCACAGCTATATAGTCTAATATCATAGACATCTGTAGATCTTGGAACTATAAGGGTGAAATTCACAATCTTATTTAAAGCAGAAAAGGATGAAAGCTGTAAAGTTTGAATCAAAATGCAGATTTCCAGCACCCCAAAGTGCAGGGTTTTTTAGATACAGAGTTTTGGCTCAGCTTATTTGAAAGATAATGACCATTTACAAAATTTAGAGCTGGATTCGAGTTTGAAACTACCTGAAGATCTTGTGGATTTGGTTCAGGCCCATCTCTAATGTAATGTTCTTTGAGGAAGAACTAACTGCTGAGTACATCTGGGTGAAGTTTTTCAGTAGAATATTAAATTAGACAAAAATGTAGTTTCAGGTGAATAAAAAACAAAGAAAAATTCAAGAGTCACGGCAATCACTTAGAAACAATAGTGGGGTTTTTTTTGGAAACTTAGCTAGATTTGTTTACAAAAAATTAAACAAAAAGTAGAGAACACCTAAAAACAAAATGAAAAAAGTGGGAAAAAAATTTAAAGTCAAATGAAATACCTTGTTTCACCCAAAATTAATTTTTCATTTTTTTTGTTTCATTGAGAAAAAAAACAAAAAAATCAGTTTTGTTTCAAAACAAAGCAATTTTTGGTTTTGTTTGTTTGTTTTGCTGGGTGGGGGGAATTGTTTTTTTAATAGTTATCATGTAAATTCATTTTCAAAGTGAGAGGTTTAGTGTCCTAATAAAGATCAGGACTTGAAGGAAGAAGTCAGGAGTGTTCTGGAAAACTTCCAATCCTTGATTCTCAGAGGAAGATTGAAGTTCAACCCAGCACTGAATTTGGATACATCTGAAGTTCTGTTTTCTCATTTAAAACCAAATCCTCTTAATGTTTAATATAAAAATATGTCCCTAAAGAAAAGATGCATTGTCTACTTGTCAGTATCTTTCAAGTTGTTCCAACTAACAACTTTATAGACCCAGACACCCCTTGAAATCAAGCTATGCAGATTGCAAAGCTCTTGCAAGTAAGGATACTAAATCTTGACTATGGTGACTCACTATACAGTACATGGAAAATGAATGAGCATTTACTTGAATGACAACTCACCGAGGCCTGTTATAGTGACAATTAGTCTATGGATGTGGGATGAAAGCCAACATCTTTTAATGTGTACAGTAATGATTTAGAACATCAATATTGTTTAGTTCTATAACCACAACCCCTAACATCTGTCTGTTCTGTAATGACAATTTCATGAACTGCTTTCATAAGTTTTATACTGTACATAAGTTTATGATTGATATTGTGCATCTGGCACAAAGCAGCTACAATGGTACATCTAATCGCTGTGGTTTTGTGCCTTCTGTGTCATAAGAGAGTCCACTCCCTATATGGAATGCTGGCTCCAGTCCTGTTCTGCATGGAAAACATTTAGTTTCTTTGGGGGATGACCCAGCTGTTGCATTTTGTGTCAATAAAGGGCAGGGATGTGCCTGAGGCGACAATGCAAGCTGCAAATAAAATGCATCAGCTACCATGTCTGAAAAATACTATTCATTTGTTTCCAACTTGCTAAGGAAATCTGGGTTTCTCAGGAAATATTCTGAGAAATATCCCTGTATGAAACACTAGAAACCAAACTACTGCTCTCTGCCATTTAATAAAATGTAGGTCAACTTGTCTGGCCAAAATGAATGTGAATGTAATTAGTAGAATGGATTGGTTTTCTGCTTCCTGTTAGTAACCGGTAATTAACAGGTACTTCCTTCCTGTCCCAGCCCAGCTCTGTTTCTTGTGGTGCTCAGCTACTGCTCTGATGTGTGCCTTTAAAATGGGTATAATAATAACGATCATTTTCATTCTGCTTTGTGCATCATGCTTCTCTTTTCACCCTGGAGACAAAGAGGTCAGTAGTCATCACAGGCAGAAGCAAGTGGTGGTACTGGTTTTCTTTTGCTTAGTCACAAATGGACAGCATAATGAATAGTGTAAACTTGAACCTCTGAACACCAGTCAAACACTGATGCAAACCCAGCTATTATGACTTAAAATATAAACAATCAAGTTTGTCCCAGAACATCACCAGCATCTGTTCCAACCTGTTAGGCTATCATGTTAAGGTTAGCAAAGAAAGGGAAGTTCAGTCAATGAAGGCATTTGGCTTTCGTTCCCAGTGATCTAGGTTCAGACTTCTGCAGCTCTGGATTCAAATCCTTACGATTTAATCCTGAAGCCAATGGGGTTGACGGTCATCAACAGCTTGCAGGATCTAATTCTCCGCTCTCAAAGGAAGTACATTTGATGGTGTCATCTTAGTTCCCAGATGGCAATCATGTGTGTGTGCGGAAGCTTGCTGTGAATGGGGGGGCAGGGGCAGAGGAAGGGGAGTGAGGGGAACTACTGAGATTCAGCTATGAGGATGTGGAGATGGGGGAGCTAGCTCCTAGCTGGGAAGGAGCAACCCAGCAGTTCCTTCACTGCTGGTGTCCTGTGCTTCCCCCTGCCTACTCAGTGGCTGGTGCCCCATGTGCCGATGCCCTCCTGCCCAGATACCAGTGCCCTGTCCCCCGCCCTGATGGCTGGAACATGTGCTCCTGCCTCTCCCTTAGGCCAGGTCTCTCCGCCAGGCTAGAAAGCGGAACTGGGCTGTGCCAGGGAATCACATGAGCAGCCTACTCTGTTACCAGCTTTGCCCGTTACTTTGAGGTATGTTCATTTATTAAAGTTACTCTTCTGGGTGGGGGCTTCTGTATTTCTATCAATGTACTGCTTGTGCCACTTGTGTTCTTATACGGAGCTCTAGTTCTCCCCTCTGCAAGTCCCCTCCCAATGGAGCTCTCCTGCAGGACCTAGGCTCCCCAAGGCTGGGTTCTTCCAGCCCCAGCATCAGACAAACACACACACACACATTAACAGAGCACATCTGAGAGGCCCGGTTAATCATCACTCCCAAGCTGACCCCTGATATGTCCCAGGACTCAGCAGGCTGGATCAAACAGCACCTCCAATCTGTCACCCTCATATGCCCTGGGCACCGCACCGGAATAGAGCATGCCTGAGCAGGCTGGGGCGAGCAGCACTTTCAATCTGTCACCCTCCTATGTCCCAGGTTCACCATGTCTCTATCCCCACGCTCACGTTACAATTGTCCTGGTAGTAACCCACTTGATGAGCAAACCCCACAGGATTTTTGGGCACTGCAGGGATCTTTTAGCTTAGGTAGCAGGAGCGTTGCTGCAGAGCAAATGAGGAAAATCACCCACAAGGGGGGGAGAGAGAGAGAGAGAAACAACCAGCTTAATCATGAAAGTTATTTATTGCCAGGTAATAACCATAGGGGAGCCAAACAAACAAAACAGTTATAATATTAAATCTAACTTAAACTTGATTATAAAAGTCAGGTTTAGAAAACTATAACTGATCACACAAGTCAGGGTCAGAAGGCTATACCGAGAGAGAGAGAGAGCGAGAGCGCTAGGTTCTCACCACTCCATGAAGCTTGAATCAATCGGGGGTCCCAGATGATTGTGGTAGCTGAGGGTCCGGAGTGCTAGAGACAGGCAGAGCCCCCAGCATGATGTGTCAGGAGAAGATGAAGTCCCAATGGAACTGATGCAGATTTTGGATCCAGGCATCAGAACGCTTACTTGAGCATAGGGTAGGGGTTTTTGTAGAGAAAGAACAATGGATCAAGGGAGAACACTAGCTTTGTTTATGTGTAAACAAGGGAGTATACCAAAGTTGTTTTGTTCAGGCTAGACCATGGGAGCTGATCATTCCTGGCTTTGGGTGGTGTTCCTTAGAGGGAGCTCACAATGCAATTTGGGAGCTTCACTATTTTGGATACCAATAAAGGATTTATGAACAGAATTGATCTGATAACTACTGAGCTGGGTGTGTGCAGGCATGGGTTCATTAACATCTGGAGTAGAGATTCCCCCATCATGCAGTGCTTCCCTGCTTTTCTGGTCCCAGAGTTCCATGCGGTTCTTGCCTGGAATCTCTGTTCTCCATTCTGAATGCTAATGGAGATGCCTCCTTGTCCCATCTTTGATGCAAATGAGGCCGGGGGCATTTCCTTAATCCTGTCATCCTTATCCCAGGCGTTTAGGTGTATCTCCCACTGCCTTTTCATTGCTTTTTGTAAGTCTTTCTTCTGATGCAGATTTGGTTCAAGCAGAGGCTTGTGGGGAGAGGAGGAAAGTCTTTCGTGAGCCAGACAGTCCCACCCTGGTTCCCCAAGAACACAGAGCTGCTACATAATACCTCTGCTGGCTGGCTGTCTCCCTTGTGCAGTCTCTGCACACCAGCCCTGTGCAGTTGGCAGCTTTAACTCAAAGGAAACCCAGGATTGCTGCTGTGGATGATATTACAGATAAAAATGAAAATGCATTAATTAGCAGGGTCACGTGAGAAATGTTTTCATCACATCCACCTGTACTGTCCCCTAAAACATACTATCACTGTTCCATGGTTATTATGAAAAGTGCCCTCTTTCTTTAAATCTGTAGTAGGAAGGTAGGCAAAAACTCTGCAATGAAGCTGGAGGAGTCAGAGCAATAATACCACTTTCCTTACTGTAATAAAGTTCCTTGTTCGGTGTTACAAGAAATTAACTCTTTCTGGTGCTCTACTCTTGTCACATGGCAGTGTCCATGCTGTAGAAATATCATCGCAAGCATTATATTTTGGACCATTCTTGATTTTGTCAGTCCCTCACTTTCATAAGTGTGGAATTCACAGAGGGAGAGAAAAGGAAGTCAATGTGCAAGCATTTCACAAACCCAGAAAATGCTCTAGTACTTAATTTCATGATATCGTCAAGCACCAGCATATTTCAGACATAGATCATCTTAGGGAAAAAATATCCATTTCTTGCCTTTCATTTCCAGAGGTCTGTTTTCAAATTCATGAAAATCTGGTTTCAAATTCAGAGTTTAGGCTTGACCCTTCATCGCCTTGTGTTTAAGGCACTGGTTTAGGAGTTGGGAGATTTGGACTCTATTTCTGGCTTAGCCACAGACTTCCTATGTGCTCTTAGGCAAGTTATGTGATTTTTGTGTCTCCGTTCCCCATCTGTAAATTGGAATAAAAGCACTTCCCTACCTCACAAGAATGTTGTGAGGATAAATCTGTTAATCTTTACAATGAGTGCTAGAGAAAAGCCTATAGATACAAACCTGAATACATATGAATGACCCTTTCAGATAAAACCTAGGCAGCCAAACAACTTGTGAATTAACACTAATACATACTATTGTGCAAAGCTCAACCCCAAAGGGGTGCAAAGATGTAAAGGTCTTTTATTCTTCCAAGAAAGGATGTAAAAGGAAAGTATCTTATTTGTCTGAGAAATTCCTCATGTGCATGGATTCGGAGCATCAGTTGCTACAGCAACATGAAGCAAATATTCACCACTCTGTTCATCTGTAACAAAAGGTAAACCTGGCACACTGATTTTTTTCCCTCCAAGGTTTTTACTTAATAATTCACCTTCAAGGAGATGAGTTGGTGATTCTTAACTGAGATAAGAGTAGAGGTGGGGGAATGATTCAGAGATCAGTTTATTCTCTATTGTGAATTATCCATGGACCATCTAAGACTTTTACAAACCGGTTCATTATTCCGAATTATTTTCTTAATGGCTTATGCAAATCTATTTCAACCTATACATTTCTGACCAATCATTCACTTTTGTTTTGAATATTTGCAAGGCCCTATTCATTCTGTAACCCAGGTCACATGCTATTGTTTCTGCTCCCTGACTGGAAGACTTCAAAACCCACAAAGATCTTTCAAGATGACTACAAGAACACTTCTGCTGTGAGCATTCATGCAAATACATTGTCAAGTGCATGGTGGGACAAATGCAGAATTGTGTGCATTTTTGACATTTCCTCTTCTCACAAGCATTCTGGTCAACAGCATTTCGTTAACATGACTGTTGAGGAAAAGTGAATAAGAGGGCTGGCAAGTATTGCCAAAGCAAATTCAGTGCTTTTATGCAGACAATTGTTCCCAAGTGCTTTTTTGCAGTATTTATCCTGGTCTCCCTGATGAGACAAAAGAGTGAGAGAAACTTTTTATTGCATTGCTAACCCACACCCTGTGCACTCTGCAGAGCACAATTCTGTTGATGCTCTCTGTGCCCCAGCACCTTGAGACAGAAGCAGGGGCAGAGCTGATGGATCCTCAGCTGCACACGTCCACCAGTAATCCACAAATACTTCATAGGAAGTGTGCTACAGGCATGGAAGCTATTGCTGTCCTATGGATGCAGGAGGAGACTAACAGTGTCTCTACTGCTCCTGAGTGACCTGCATGGGAGTTTCTTTATCCCATCCCGTGGACCCTAGGAAACCTCCCCTGAGCAAAGTTTGTGTATTTAGGTTGCCTGCATGGATGAGAATTTGGCCCTTGAAATCAGAGACTGAATAGAGTAGGAAGTGAATGTACCCAAGGACCTGGCTATAGTGATTAATTCCAGAGGACAAAAGCAGGAGAGATGTGCAATGAGCTGCAAGGACATCAGATAATATTAGCTTTGCAATCAATACACATCTAAAGTACTTCATGCCATCCACCATGGCTGGAGGCCATCTGCAAACTCTATTCTTATTTTGTGACTTTTGTTCAAATGCCAAGATCTGAGTCATTCCAATCCCCTGGTAACACTGCCAGAGCAATGGCCTTACTAGGAGACTGAATCCACCCCTTCCTTCAAAGAGTCTACATCACTTAATTTAAGAAACAGAGTTGCAGGCTGTAGATGTTAGCGACTGGAAATAATTACGGTATTAGATCATGCAGCTGTTCCCTGTGTCTGTGCAGAAGTACTCCCTTCAGCATATTAAGTAAGATTGTGTATCAGCTAAAGCAATGTTTTCACAGCAGCATCCTGCATCATTATTTTACACAAATTCTATTAGCAAAACTCCCAGGGCCAGAAGATGGCTATTAGGTATAGGCCCACACTGGAAGTGCTGCTCAGCAGCTCTGCCCCAAAGAGAGCTCCAGGAGGCAATATCTTCTAGACTTCTTGTGGTACATAGCTGCTATGCTACCCCCTAGGTGCAGTGTGCAGCTGGCTAGCTCTGCTAGCTGGGGTAGAGAGGGACCAGGGCCTCCATACTCTTCCCTAACTTTTCTTGGGGTATCTTGAACACTGCCCTTACTCTTGCTAGGGTTGCCAACTTTCTAATTGCACAAAACTGAACACCGTAGCCCCACCCCTGCCCCGAGGCCCAACCCCCTGCCCCGCTCCTTCCCCGAGGCCCTGCCCCCCCGCTCACTACATTCCCCCTCCCTTGGTGGCTTGCCCTCCCCCACCCTCACTCACTTTTGCTGGGCTAGGGCAGTGGGTTGGGGTGCAGAAGGGGGTGAGGGCTCCGTGGTGCGGCTGGGGATGAGGGGTATGGGGTTCAGGAGGGGGCTCCAGGCTGGGGGTGGGGCAAAGCAGTTCAGGGTGTGGGAGGATGCTCTGGGCTGGGGCAGGAGGTTGAGGTGCAGGAGGAGGCTCAGGGTTGGGACAGGGGATTGGGGCACGGGTTTGGGGTGCAGGCTTACTTCTAGTGGCTCCCAGTCAGTGGTGCAGCAGGGGGCCTAAGGCATGCTTCCTGCCTGTTCTGACTCCTCATAGTGCCCCGGAAGTGGCCAGCAGGTCTGGCTCCTAGGCGGAGATGCTGCAGGTGGCTCTGCGCGCTGCTCTTGCTCGCAGGCACCACCCCCACAGCTCTTGTTGCCCAGTTCCCAGCCAATGGGAGTGCTGAGCCAGAGCTCGGGGCAGGGGCAGCTCGCGGTGCCCCGTGGCACCCGCCTAGGAGCTGGACCTGCTGGCTGCCTTAGTGCTGCTGTACTGCCGATCAGACTTTTAATAGCCCGGTCAGCAGTGGTGACCAGAGCCACCACGGTCCCTTTTCGACTGGGTGTTCCAGTCGAAAACCGGATAGCTGGTCACCCTAACTCTTGCATACTAACACAAGAGCCCTAAATCTAGACCCAAAATAAGAAAAAAAAGAAAAAAAAACCAGGAACAGACAGGAAAGCCATTCATTCTTTAGCATTCCGAAGAAGGGATGATACCTACTTGCTATCACAACAAGGAGTCCGGACTCCTTGTTGTTTTTGTGGATACAAACTAACACGGCTACCCCCTGATACTTGCTATCACGTTAATGAATCTGAGCTTATCTGTGCCCATCTGTAACAAAAGTGCCTAGGGGAGAGCAGCAGGGTCTCTTTTACATTTGGTTTCACAAGTGTATCAAACTGTGTTTGCCCCTCCGGGTAAGATAAAAGTGTTCTTGCTTGATTACCTTTCCTGGGATCACACTGTGAAAGCAATTTACATTCCTGCACAAGGCTGAGGATTTTCTGTGTGCTTCTGAATGTGGACTGTGTGTGCTTCTGAATGTGTTTGTATTCACCTTCTATGGATAGTGCTGGTCGCCTCCCAAAAATTATTTAAAATGAGAGATGAACCAGTTCTGAACATGAGGGACAAAATCCATTTAGCCACAGGTATTGTGCAGTCTTTCCCCTCTATTGATGAGATAAAGAAACTTGCTCACCCCTGAGGTCAGGGGAAGCCTAGGAATTTCAAAGTATTTCTATGCAACAAATACCATAAACACATAAATACCAAGAAGAGAGAGGATGGTACAAGGGGTAACCCATACCCAGGTTATGTGATAGTGAAGCTGAAGGAGGGGTGCAGCTGGAAAGAAAGCGGACAGAGGTCCAATCCTGTAGCTTGATGCTATCAATGATGGAGATCTACAGGTACAGCCTCATGTAGTAAAGGCCAGTTTTAATCTGAACTTTGAATACCTTTGCTTTTGTGCACGCATGCAGTCTGTAGACAGCTCCAAAGTCCTAATGGTTTCTTATATTCAATTATCTGTGGGGCTTTGAGGCTACTGCAGACTATGATTGCTCTAGTTATCATACCCATTTGTACTTGATTCACAAAACCTGACTTGAGTCATTACTCCATGAACTCTTTAACATAAGCATGTCTAATGGCTCCAGAATAATCAGCTTGGTTGACAGTGTAAGATTTTGTATCTTTCCTTCATGCCGGTTGAGCTATCAATAGAAGGCAATGGCTATTTTGATCAACATATGTTGGTACTATAGTTCAGTGAGCAGAAAGCACGCATTTCAGAGGCATAACTGATTTGATGCATCACTGAATAAAACATGAGATAATTAAAAGCTAAGCTCAGAGCAGCACTGAGCCTATGGACACTAATCCAAAGCAGCTCTCATAATCTTTGAGGTTGTTTTATTTATTCCTGTGTGTGGAGATTTGTTCAGGTAGCTGTTCATATCACTCCACTGCTTGTCAGTGAGTTCTTCCCAAATCCAGTTCTTGTCACTGGGCCCAATCCGACAAAATACTGAATCTTTCTCGTAAGGTGCTGATAGTCCTTAGCTCCCACTGAACACACTACACCGGAGCCTGCAAGGTGCTGAGCTCCTAGTAAAATGAATGGGAGCTGAAGGTGCTCATCATCTGACAGGATCAATATTTATAGTTAGAAACTAAAAAGCGTCAGCAAGAGAATGTTTGGGGTAGAATTCCTGGATTGGAAGTGCTGAATTCTGTCTTGATTTTCCCTTATTTAAAATGGGGTACTTTAAAGAACATTCTACACCAGGGATCAGCAACCTTTGGCCCACAGCCCACCAGGGTAAGCCTCCCATGGCCAGTGGGAGCCGCAGTCAGCTGAACCTGCCGACCCGGCAGGTAAACAAACTGGCCCGGCCCACCGGGGGACTTACCCTGGCAGGCCACAGGCCAAAGGTTGCCAATCCCTGTTCTACAACCTTCAGCTCAAGCAAAGCTGGGTGCAATCACGGATCCCCTGGTCCCACCCTGAGGCTGGGCTATTTAAGCAAGAAGGGGCCCTTGACCAGGAGAGGGGGTCTTAAAGTCATGTATGTTGCTTACCTAAATGGGGACTAGATAATTTGTTTCCTAACTCTAAATTTGGGAGCTCTGAGCCAGGGCCCTGAGGTAAGGACTTTATGAATTTTATTAAGACTGCTCTCTTCCTAAGACCATCTTAAAGAGGGTATGTTTATTCTGATATGTTCTTTCGGCTATGACTTATTCCCTTGATAGGGAACTTATTGGTGACCCAACTGTGGCAATTAGGATACGGTAACCTGCAGTTGCACACCTGAGCCACAAAGGATATGGGGCATGGCACATCCCTTTAACATGGAGGTCCTTTGATATTTCTCTGCTGATAGGTAGTTGACTGCATTACTAAATATCTCTTCCTTTTATATACCTTAGAGCACTTCATAAGGCTCCAGTGTGTCTCTGATCAGAGTGTAGATTTCCTTCTTTCCTGTACTTGTGGTTCTCTCAACCGAAGTTTTGCAGGGTTTGTGCCGTAGTGCCACAGGGCAGGCTTTATCTAGGTCTAAGCCATTGGTTCTCAGCCATTCACATACCGTGACCCCATCTTACAACTAAAAAAGTTTCAGCCCCCCTGCCAGCACATTGCTGCACTATGCCAGAGTGTTGCCAACTCATTGTTTCAATGCAAGTTTCAGGATAGTTGGTGTTTTTCTCAGAGCCCCAATTTCTTGAGTCATGTGATTATGTCAGACCCTCAGCTTTTTTTAAAAATAAGTTTATAGCCCTCATAGTTGCAAAGAAAAACTCAAAGACATGACCTGAGTGTGAACTAAAGTGTCAAAAGCCAGAAGGAAAATAAAAAGAATACAAAATTTATTTATTTTTAAATAAATCTTAAGAAGTCTTGTGGGATTGTTTGTTTTTCTTGGGCGGCCTGGTCTGTGATTTATGAGCACTTGAGTTTGGCAACATTGGGAATCTTGATGCACCGTTTGAAGAGTTTGGTTTGTTTCCAGTGGTGATTGCTGCTTTTTGTCCTCTTCTGTACAGATTTTATCATTTGGGGTAAGGTTCTTTGTGCATTCTGGCCTCAGATTACCTTTCCCTGCAGGGATAAACCATAGTGTACCTTGCCCTTCTCTAAATACACTTACAGTCCTTTTGTTTAGTAGCATTTTTCACTAAATTATCTTTTCCCTGTGATCTATTTGTAATCTCTTTATTATACTGCCCTCTAAGGTGTACTGGGAAACAGCAACTAGGAGACCTGGCTTCTATTTTCAGCTCTGCCATGGACGCACTTTGGTGTGTTGTGCGAGTCATTTAACTGCTCCGTGCCTCAGTTCTGGGTCGGTGAAATGAGATCATCAATTTTGTAAAGAACCTCACCTAAGAAATTCTATATGTATCTATTCTGATTATTGTTACTAATTCATTATTATGGCATAGTAACAGGATGGCAGGCTCTAGGACCTAAATCCCCAAAGGCACTTAGGCAGTGCAATGCTGTGTCATGGCGCTTAACTTTTAAGTGCTTAGAAAATCACAAGCACAACCTTGTGACCCACAAAGTTTGAGTTGAGCACCAAGGCTTCCTATACGATTAATGGGGAGAGATAGACAACTTAGAACACTCTCCACAAAAGCCAGCGTGTCAGGCTTCAATCCACCTCAGCTAGCCAATGGGAGATACCAACAACAGGGGTGTGTCCTATGTCCCCTCCCCCCTTTTGGAGATAGGTCCAGGCTGCAGGAAAGCACGTAAGTGTCTAGCTCCGATAGTAATCCATGAATGGGACCTGCCTGCCTGGAGTCAGGCATCTTAGGTGCCTCAGGTCTCTCAATGAGTGAGACACCTGCCTGGCTCCATGCAAAATCCCTGGAGGACCCATAGGAGCAGCCCACCTTCAACTTTTAGCTCAGCAGTTAGAGCACTCCCCTGGGATGTGGGAGACCCACTTTCAATACCTCCCTCTGCTTGTGGTGGGGGGAGGATTTGAATAGGGGTCTTCTACCTTTCAGGACAGTGCTCTAACCACTGAGCTATAGGATACTCTAATGTGGGGGTGTCCTGCAGTCTCTCCTGTTGAAACTGTTCCACTGTAGCTGAGGAGTGGTTGGAGCAGGAGAACTGGACCTGAGGTCTCCCACCTCCCAGGTCGGAGCCCTAACCATTGGACTGCAGAGTCATTCTATCTCTGGCCCAAGGATTATTCCACTGTTAATAAATACTCAAATAGTCAGGGGGAGGGAGGGACAAAGGGGTGGAGAGACTCTGTAGCCCACTGGTTAGGGCAGCCACCTGGGATTTGGGAGACCCTAAGCCAGTTCCACTGTTCTAATCACTTATCCATGGTGGAACAGCTACCTCAGCAGAGACTGAGGGAACCCCAACTCCATAGCTCAGTAATTAGAGCACTTTCCTGAGAGGTAGGACTTGAACAAGAGTCTCCCTTCTCCCCCTCAAGCAAAGGGGGAAATTAAACCTGGGGTCTCCCACAACCTCAGGAAATGCTCTAACCATTAGGCTGCAAGTTATAAGATGGGCAGTTCTTTCTCCAGGTGGATTTTGAAAGGGACCTGATCCAGCAGGAGTCCTCTGAGCATGCCTACCAGATTGGGCCTGCACGTGACAGAGGTGGCCAAATGCCTGTCTTCCCTGGTTTGTAAACTGTTCTGGGGCTTGGTAGGAGATAGGCAGCACTGTGCATTCCCAGAGGCAGAAATGTAGGCATCTAGGGAACTCTGACTCTAAAAACTTAGGCACTGAGTAAGTTTAGATGCCTACAGACATCGAGAGTTTTGTGGATCCCATTGGAACCAAAATTGGACTTAAGTGCTTAAGTGTCAGGTTTAGGTACCTAACTCTGGGGTTTAGGCACCTAAGAAGCTTTGTGGGATCTGGACCTAGGATCCTACATAGGGATGCAGGGCTCCACTGTCAAGTCCCTTCTTCACTTGCTTGAACGTCTGCATGAAAGTGCAGCATAACTCCTGCTGAATCAGTTTGGCACATGCATGTTAACTCCAATGAGGATATAAAAGAAGTTGGAGCCACCCTCTAGGTAGACTGAGTTGTACGTTTTGCTGTTTGAGTTACCAATAAAAACCAAACTCCAGGAAGAGTAGGCGATTTGGACTATATAGAGTTCAGAGCAGATGAGGACTGAGTGTCCCTGCAGTCATATAATGTGATACATCAGCTAACTCAGAAGTCAATTCATGTAACTTCTGCAAATTCTGGCAGATATTTTCTGGGCATTAGGCATATGTTCCCCATTAGGGAATCTTTATGGTCCTTGAGATGTTTAATATAGACCAGTTTGCAGGCTGTTGTGGATGCAGGAATGCCACATCTCAAATATGTGGCCATGAGCATTGGGCTGAAGGGATGGGACATGGTATATAAGGGGTTAATTATTCTCTTTCCTTTTGTGTTGAAATGTGGAGGTGGAGCTGCCCATCCTACTTCTGCTTGTTTTCTCCCTCCCCAGTTGTCCATCTAGTACAAGATTCATTTCTGGTAGTTCTAAGACACAAGATCTCTGAAGTGAGCCACCTTAGTTGGGATAAAGCACTGTGACTCTGGGTTACTTCACCTCTGTACCCGTGCCCATAACCTTAAGGCTTACCCTAAACAGGGGAGCAGAATTTCCTGTGGAATGAAACACTTGCTCTGGGAGTAATGAGGGGCAGGGTTGTTTGCGGCAGCATCAAACGTATTTTCTATGTGACTCCAACTTTGTTTCGGTTTGACTCATTGTCCTTGCAACATTTTGTCCATTGTGACGTGGTTCTAGCCCAGTGGTTCTCAACCTATTTACCATTGTGGGCCCCATATGCAGTCCTCTGTGTATAACGTGACTCACATCCACACAATATATATATACTACCTGTATGGCACTGACGATGTCACATGGGCCACAGCTGTGTGCTGATTGAGCCACAAGTGGCCCAAGGGCTGCAGGTTGAGAACCACTGTTCTAGCCAGTGTCTGCCAGTCCATGGTCCCAGAAGAGTTAAAACACTTCAGAGGAAGCATTTCATTGCAATATTTCTATGGCCAACAAATATGTGACCTATAAGATTGTGGCATTTAGTCTGGTGCAGAGGAGTGCATGGGGAACACCACTTTTCTTCTCTCTGAAAACTTTTCCTGAATTGTGCCATGATGTCTCATGGCTGTGTGACAGTCCCATATTGTATTGTGATGTAACGTTACAATGTTATAATGTTCAGGAGCAATATCCTAGTTTTACAGTGCGGCTTGGCAGCATGAGTAAATTCTGGACTCTAACCATGCGGCAGGCCAGTCTTGCATGATACATGAAAGATCTAGGAAAGCAGTCATTCCAACAAATACCAGGTCTAGTACAGTCACTCTGTATAGTATGTACTTAATCATAGAATGCATACATATGAACAAGAGGCTACAGGGATATGGAGGCTTCAAATCTGTTGTATAAAAAGAGAGCAATTTCAGGGTAAAGGAAAGTGCACCATCTAGTGGACAATGGTACAAAATCAAAAGCAATGACATATCCTTCGTAGAGTTCAAGGGAACTGGGCTTGCAACCCTTGCTTTCAATAAGGAACTAATAATCCCTGACTAGTGCAACTAATCAGAGGGGACTGCACAAATGAGTAAGGTTTCAGTATAGTAGTGGAGGGTCTGGGTTTAGCTAATGGGTTTGATTTAAATGGCCGGATAAAACAAGATTCCCAGATAGGACACTTTTTTAAAGAAAACCTGATTTTCTTGCTAGTGTAAAGAAAACAAAGTTGGTATTGACTAGAGGGAAAAGGTACTCGCTGTCCTGTTCTGTACAACCACACTGCCCCTCTCATGCCTTAACTACTGGCTTGACTACCGCTCTAAAATGCAACCTCAAGATTACTGGAGTGTTCTACCTTAATCTGTGGAGTTCGTTGAGTTTTCAACACTGCTTCCCCGCTGCCCTTATCTTCATACATCATTTAATTTGAAGCACCTAACTTGGCACCATAGACCTTAATTCTTCTTGCAGCTTACAGGTAATGTTGTGAAAATGTTGTCATTTTAAAACAGGGAAAAAAGCCAGAAACATAGTAGCCAGCCTGACAGTTGTGCAATGAACAGACCTTGCCTTAGTTCCACACTGCATTCCTGTAATAGCAGTAACACAAGCATGTCAGGACTTTGGGTCTTATCAGTGATGAAGCAACTTTCTTGTTGCATAACTTTATACGCCATATGGAATTTGCATTCAGATGAGCCAAGCACAACAGGCAACGCCTCAAGAGGTTCAGTCAGATGGTCAATCCCAGTGATCCTGTCACTGGGGAACTAGACAGTGTTTAATGACACAGACAGGAGCTCTGGGTTTTGGACAGTGTAGGTGACTTACCTCATCTAGGCGTAGCAGTGAAAATCCTGGGAGCACCTGTCTGTGCAATGACCCCGACATCAGCAGCTGCAGAAATTCAGAAATCGCAACATCAAGAGCAGATTTGCTGAGTCACCAACCAGCTTCCATAAATGAGGTTGCAGACCAGATCTTTGGCTGGTGTGTATCTGTGCAGCTCCAGTGAGTTTTAAATGAGATATGCAGATTTATAATAGCTGAGCATCTGGCAAGTTGATGGTAGGCTTCACTTTACACCAACGTGACTGTATTTCAGTTTTTGGTGAAGTGAATTTTGTATGTTTTTACTCACTTCACCGAATGAGAGAGAGATCAGGCTGTCTAAACAGCAGTTATCAAAGGGTAGGGTTAAACCTCTTTCACTAAGCATGGAATCTCAATGTATTTAAGATATACTGGTATAAAGTTTATAAAGTCTGTTCTGAATGGAAGGCAGTCACTATTAAATGTCAGGCCCAGATTTTCAGAATTGCATGAATAAGAGCACATCTAAAATTCAAATACAATTACCACAACTGCATGCATAATTTTGATAAATATAAGCCACCTTGGAAATCACACCATTAATATTTACCATTCTGGCAACTGGGTGCACAATACTGGTAATGGCACATGCAAATGCACGTGAATTTTTTTATAACTACATGCATACCTGCAATTCTGAAATGTTGAACCTACCTATTCTCTTTTCTCCACGTTATTCCATGTGGAAGTACTCCTTTTACGTGTCTAGTATTCCCTAATAGAATAAAGACCTCTGTCCATTCCCAAACTCCCTGCTCACCTAAATCAAACAATCCAAGAAGTATCATTTGGAGACATTCTTACACTAATTGTTTGACAGTATGCCTCCTGTCACATCATGTAGCTATGGATCTTTGCTCTCACAAGTCATGGGCTCAAACCACAAAATTCAGACCCAGATCTGGATTTTGAACACACCAGAGCTTGGGTGTTTGGCTCTGGTGGGAGCAGGGTATTGGTTTAACCTGTTATAAAGATGGGGACTGACTCTTTACAAAATATGGGTCAATGTGGATTTGGATTTCCAGTACCCCTAAGGTAAAGGGATAGCTGAACCCCATCCAGGTCCACTCTAGTCTGTACTCAGAATAATGCTTACAAAAGCACCTGAGTAAAGTTGGCCAGAAAACAACTTCATTTTGCTAAATTTTTTGAGGTCATGAAATTTTATTTTTATTCTGAGGTAGAATGAAAATAAGCTCATTGGAGCTTCTTCAGGAGAGACTCTGCATAGCCTGGGAAATCAAGATTCAAGTCCCTGCTCAGCCTTAGAGCAGAGTTTGTATCCCAGATCTTTCCAAACTACACAGGGCAGGGACTTGAACAAGAATCTCCCATGGCCTATGCTCTAACCACCAGACTACACAGTCTCTTGGGGGGTGGTTTTGACCAGAAATGCCAGTCCTGGTTAAATTTTGTCAAAATCAACATTTAAATGTTGATGAAAGGGCATTTTCCAACAGAAAAACGTTCAGCTGGAAAACTTGACCAGCTCTACTTCTAAGAAAGACAGTTACTGCTAGTAGTATAGTAATAAAAATAGAAACCTTAACCCATCGCTAGGGATTTAAAGAGGTGGCTGTCCATCAACCAATGACCATATGGAGCAGGCTGAGATAGTGAGCTATACTTTGCTGTCACATTTTCCATTGTTTTTTGGGAGTAGTATATAAGACCTGAGCCTGTCTTTGCCATTCCTTGTGCATGCCAAATGGCAATGAGGCATCCTAAGTGCGTTATCAATCATGTAGCATCTATCCCAGAGCTGGACTCGTGGATCAAAACCTGCACCCAGGGAGAACAAGAATCTGGGTCATGGTGTCTCAGATGTGCAGCACTTCACCAGAAGTGGAACACTCCATGTGCTACAGACCGCTGCTTTACCAAGGGAGCTGAGAGGGCAGTCAACGAGAGCTATCCTCAGCTTGTCCCCTGGAAGTCACTCGAGCATACATTGCAGAAGACATGGTTGCCCTATAATAATGATTTATCTTGAGGGTTTCTTAACTAATCTTTATCCTTCTTCAATGTAGTGCCTAGGCACCAATTTATCCATCCAGTATTTTTTCATCATAGAATCATAGAATATCAGGGTTGGAAGGGACCTCAGGAGGTCATCTAGTCCAACCCCCTGCTCAAAGCAGGACCAATCCCCAATTAAATCATCCCAGCCAGGGCTTTGTCAAGCCTGACCTTAAAAACTTCTAAGGAAGGAGATTCTACCACCTCCCTAGGTAACACATTCCAGTGTTTCACCACCCTCCTAGTGAAAAAGTTTTTCTTAATATCCAACCTAAACCTCCCCCACTGCAACTTGAGACCATTACTCTTGTCCTGTCCTCTTCTACCACTGAGAATAGTCTAGAACCATCCTCTCTGGAACCACCTCTCAGGTAGTTGAAAGCAGCTATCAAGTCCCCCCTCATTCTTCTCTTCTGCAGACTAAACAATCCCAGTTCCCTCAGCCTCTCCTCATAAGTCATGTGTTCCAGACCCCTAATCATTTTTGTTGCCCTTCGCTGGACTATCTCCAATTTATCCACATCCTTCTTGTAGTGTGGGGCCCAAAACTGGACACAGTACTCCAGATGAGGCCTCACCAATGTCGAATAGAGGGGGACGATCACGTCCCTCAATCTGCTCGCTATGCCCCTACTTATACATCCCAAAATGCCATTGGCCTTCTTGGCAACAAGGGCACACTGCTGACTCATATCCAGCTTCTCATCCACCGTCACCCCTAGGTCCTTTTCCGCAGAACTGCTGCCTAGCCATTCGGTCCCTAGTCTGTAGCTGTGCATTGGGTTCTTCCGTCCTAAGTGCAGGACCCTGCACTTATCCTTATTGAACCTCATCAGATTTCTTTTGGCCCAATCCTCCAATTTGTCTAGGTCCCTCTGTATCCTATCCCTGCCCTCCAGCATATCTACCACTCCTCCCAGTTTAGTATCATCCGCAAATTTGCTGAGAGTGCAATCCACACCATCCTCCAGATCATTTATGAAGATATTGAACAAAACCAGCCCCAGGACCGACCCCTGGGGCACTCCACTTGACACCGGCTGCCAAATAGACATGGAGCCATTGATCACTACCCGTTGAGCCCGACAATCTAGCCAACTTTCATATTTCATTTGGTTTGCTGATCTCATGTAAAACAACAACCTCCCCTGAAAAAGGCTCCAGGCTCTTAGTTGAGAAGAGCTGTGGTTTTGTGTTTGTTTAAAATAGGTTTCTTTTAAAAATACCTTGGTCCCCATCATTTCCAAAGGTATCTGATTGTTTAAACAATCTGATATCACTCTGGCTTTGACCTTGCTGATCAGAATATGTGACATCAGTCACTTATGTGACTTGCCTGGCTGGAAATTATGTAGCTGTTCCATTGACTAGAGGAGCTTTGACTATTACCTTAATTTTAGAAATATTTTTAGAGGGTCTAATCATATGCTGTCCTGAGTGTCCTTAGCCCAGAGGGAGTTGAGGCTGCTCAGTACCTTGCATGAGATTCACAACTCTTCATAAGATCATTCCCTTAATTCTGATTTTTTTTTTAGATGATAGGACTGGTTGTGAAACAAATTCATGTATCCGGTGTAAGTCCTAGGTTGCAGAATTAATTATTGTTGTCAGGTGTAATTGATTGTTTCTGATTAGCGGAATTTAGAGTAAAATCACATTTCTGTGGACTAAACATGAGCTATCTTATACTCTATTGGTAGAAATGGAATAAAAGCATGTCCAAAAACTAGAAAGTATTTTATAGGGCACAGCATCTAGATACTATGGTGACTAGTTTCAGAGTAACAGCCGTGTTAGTCTGTATTCGCAAAAAGAAAAGGAGGACTTGTGGCACCTTAGAGACTAACCAATTTATTTGAGCATGAGCTTTCGTGAGCTCATGCTCAAATAAATTGGTTAGTCTCTAAGGTGCCACAAGTACTCCTTTTCTTTTTATGGTGACTAGAGCTCTGTAAATACTATTTATAGTCCCCTTTTCTGCTAATTCAGGCTCCTATGTTAGTTGGTAGGTGTCCTCAATCTCTAAATTCTAATTTTTTTTATGGGCTTTTCTAACTTGGCCTGATTTAACTCCATTGTGAGTAACTTATCTTCTCCAAACATGGCTTCAGTTGAAGTTATTCATCACATTTCCTCCTGAGAATTGCTGCATAGTATTGCCAGTGCAGATTGGTTGCTGTTGCTGGTCAGCTCAAAAAAGAACTGAATTTGTGGTGTATGGGTGACCTGAATACAGGAGCCCCCCAGAAAAGCACTTAGCCATGTAGGTAACAGTGGGGTTATTTGTACTCTTAAAGCTATGCATGTGCTTAAGTGCTCCAGTTACCAGTCAGTGTAAGTATTGCAGGGCCCTTCAGGATGAAATTTACTATACACGTATGCTATTAACTATGCAATTGTTCCTGTTTTTAGAGCAGATATAGCTTAAGAGAAGTCTATAGGTGCTAGACACTTTCCTAAAAGGAAAATGTTCAGGGGGTTGCATGAAGCAAGAAATAATAGAATGATACTTGCGGCTGATGAAACTGTGAAGAAAGAAATGATGGAATGGTTCTTGTGGCTGTGAAACTGACACTGCTGATGACTGCAAAAGCAACCTAAGGCAACTATACACCAACACCAGGAATCCCACTCCTGCTGTAGGCAGTATGACGTGTTCTGACACATCTTCAAATTCAAAGGCATGATACAGCAAGACAGGGGGATTCCAAAGGGGACATGATAAGCTCCAACAGAAAATAAGAACAGACAGATATTGGGTGTTTTTATAAATGTACTAGAGCAAGTTTCCCAATCCCTTCCTATAGCCATCCGCTCCTGGGAACCTCATCTCAAGGAAAGGCCCCTCTGTCACAGAAATGAAGAGAGACATAAATATAAGCAAGTGTTGTTGACCCCTGACAAATTGCTATCTGACTTGGCGTCTGGTATAGTCCAAGCATGTGCATACCTGTCACTATGGTTTGGAAGTGAAATAGGGGCATGTCTTTTAACCTCCTTCAGCGTTGGGCTGAAGATGCTTTTGGAACTTGTATCAAGGAAAACTGATGAAAATAGGAACAGTGGGCATGCACCATGGAGCCATACCCAGGTGAGGTCCACACAACCAGCATAGGGGATGGGTACTTGGACAGCTGGGGAGCTAGCCTGGGCCTTGTGAGACCTGGATTCATTCCCTACTCTGCCACAGCTTCCTGTGTGACCTTGGATGAGTTTGTCATCTATAGAAAGGTGAAAATAGGGAAGGCCTATCTCACCAGAGTGTTGAGGATAAACACACAAAAAATGTCAAGGTGCTCAGATACTACAACAAGGGGGGCCATATAAAAACCTTATATAGATGATGTTCAATATTCCCTTTACCTAGGATAGGTCTTAATCTTTCTTCATTTTAATTGTTTGTGGTCTGCAGTCATAACACTTTGTGCTGTGGTCCATCCAGCTCTCCTAAAATAAGCCTGGTCAGGCTTGGTCCACAACGGAATGCAAGACCTCCTGCTGGGAAGTGGTGCTGGTGATATAATAGCTGGGACAGTACTGGCCCAATGCCTGAAGGTGTCTTTAGAAGGCGCTCTGCTGCTTGAGGTGCTGTCTTTCAGATGACCTGAAATGTCTATATTCATTGTGGTAATTAAAGATCAAATGGCCCTTTTTGCAAGAGCAGCCTAACTCTGACTCCTGATTCACTTCCTGTCTTAACCTGTTGTGTCGTGGTGTTATGCACTGTTAAACAGCTGCTGCATTTCACACCAGAACTGGTTGCATTTCAGGGAAGTGATCCCTCAAATATATTAATTAAAAAAAAACTGAAGCAGTTTGGGATGGGATTTACAAAATAAATGTAAATGGATAAAGATTATTTTTAAAGACATCTAAAGCTAGTTTCACAAGGAGACATTTTGTAAAGTGTATCCCTGGCATTAGTGGCAATGCAGTAGAATGAAGTGCTGATGAGTGAGCCCTGTTGTGCTCCCTGTGCCCCTCTAAAGAAGTAATCTGGCTGTTTTTTTCAAGAAACAAAGAAACCCTGGTGAGGAAGAGAAAGAGGGAGATGTTTAACCAGGAATTTATTTAACATTAAAGTGCCTGAGGTTTAAAAAAAAATTGCTTTCCTAATCCCTCCTGCACAGTGCATCTTCCAAATCAATCACAGACACACCATCAGGGCTCCACATGTAAGGTCTTGTGTTAAACTGTGGTTACCTTATGGAAAGTGACTGTAAAAATGGCAGCACCTCCCTCCACACACCTCCTCCTTGTATAACTAATGAAGTCTGGTGCCTTTGCTAGTTCCTATTCAGATTGTCCTTGCAAAGCAAACTCAGCTCTGTGAGGATGAGCTGGATTCTGTTCTACCTCGTGCATCATCAACCGACCTTTCAGTGAAGCTGAAGAAAGAGAAAGAAGATTTTTTTTCCAGAGCCCAGAATGAGTTTGCAAAGTTGGCCATTAGAAAAAATCATCTTCTGACTCATAAATTGAAAACACTTCTTCTGAAAGGGAGAAAGCCAGTCACCTCTCTATATTTTCCTGACTATAATAACACTGAATATATGAGGGTGGGATTACTTTAGGGATGGGTTTTCCCCTGGTTGGGAGGGTCAGACTTTAGCTAATCCCAATGTCAGGAGGAGATAGAAAATGGGCATTTATCTTTTTTGTTCTTATGTAAGCAAGCCAAAACACAAGTCCTGTCCCAGAATCCTCTGCTTGTCTAAAATCTAGGTTGGCTAACTCTGTGGGGTGTCTCCATTTCAGTTATTCCAGAATCCTACTCAGGAGCATGGTGAGTCTTTACAAAACACTGTTATTGTTAAATAATGAGATGTCCAGACAGTCACTTTCTTCTGTTTGCCATTGTGTGAACACTGCACTCTTTCACACAGTCTCTCCCACACAATCTTTCTCATACCCTCTCTCTCCCACACACAAATACTTGCACTTCCCACTGTGAGACCACCATCAAATACATCCCTCCAAAATGAATGCAGTCCCATGATGAACAGTGGAAATCCTAATGGCCATAGCTGCATGCCCTTGTCGCTGACATGCTATGCACTCTGTGTGGGGATGCACAAGGGAGTAAAGTACTGTTCTTCATTCATATAAACAACGTGGTGTTTCCCTGCTAATCCTTTATGCTTAATTCCTTAGTAGCCAGAATCATTGTTTGAGCCAACACATTGGCAGCATAAAGCTTTCTTTGCTGCCCAAAAGTATCTGAGACACAGACACAGAAAGTCATCTTTCTTGATGGAATTCCATGGAGCAAAAGGCTCACTTCACAAGGCTGCTGGTTTGACAGCTCACAAGGTCATTCTAAGGAAGAACTCTACATGCTAAAATAATACAGACTTCAAAGCCCTTTCCAAACATTAATAGACTAAGAGCACCTCTGTGTGAAGGGTGAGTGCTGTTATAACTATTTTACAGTTGATTAAACTGAAGCAGAGAGGTTAAGTGTCTTTATCCCCACAGAAAGTCAATAGCAGAGCAGAAAATAAAACACAGGTGTCTGATTCCTACTTCCTTTCACCAGGCCCTATCCCATATTTTGAGCCACTCCACATGATGGTCCAAAGGATCCTGATAGCTTGATAAACTACCATGAGGAACACTCAGGTTGAGGGTGAATCTCTATTCATCTGGCCAGCTGGGGTTTGAAAGAGATTATTACAGCAATTTGCAGGGTTAGATCTAGGAGTTTTTCTGCTTTCTGCAAAGAGGGCAGTGTGCACTGTTCACAAGTCACTTCACTCACATGGAATGAAATTTGCCCCATGCAGAGGGCCAGCACTGACCTATGCACCACTTCAGACACACTCTTTAGAGGGTTTAGGTTGGATGTAGGTGGCACATAATCCTTGCGCTGGCCCTATGCACTGCAGTGAATTTTGTCCATAATTGCTAAACGTTTTGCCATCCTCCATGACTGCCTGTTCTGCCTGTCGCACAGAGCCAGCTGAAGATGTGGGTGAGAATCTGGCTTCACTGAAGTTGAGTGGTAAAATCAATGGAGTCAGAATTTCACCCATGACCTTCAGTCTCCACCCCTGTAGAACAGCCACACCATCTTGGAGGGAGTTAACTGCTCTCCCAGTTAGTCATCCACAATAAACTGAGAATCTCATCAACCATTCCCCACTCTGAGTTGGTGTCTTGGAGAAGTGGACACCTCCTTGGACTAAGTTAGTCGAGGCTTAGAGAGACCCAATGATCCCGGGCAACTTTCCCTCCTCATAAATGCACACATAGAAAAAAGGAAACCATTCAGCCAAAGATCACTGTTGTAGCTCTATGGTCCATGGATGCCCATCTCTCTAGCCCCCTAGAAAATACAAGGGATGCCTTTACAGGAAGAGACAGAGGCATCCACAGGTGCATAGCAATGCAGAGGTTACTTTTCTGTCCCTTTGAATTTCAAGGGATTAAGAAACAGAGACTCCAATGCTTTAAAGTTTCATCTTTCACTTAATCGCTTAATCCCTCCAAATTTGGCACTATCTCACCCATTTGTTCATACTTTTATGCTAGACTTTCTGATCTGACAATCGCATTGCCCTATGTAAAGCTGCAGCTAGGTGAGCAGTGGTGAGCCCTGGGGTTCTGTTACAGCTTTTCAGGTTGCTTCCCACAGCCTCAGATGAAAATTCAGATGGAAAAAAATGTTCATGAACAACATGTGGTTTGGGCCACATTCATACCTGCTTGTTTTGGCTCTTGCAGACTGGCATGGAGACTAAATGCTCATGAGCTAACAGTTGATGTAATTCCAGTTAATAGTTGTTGGGGAACTTATTCAAAGTCTAAATGCCTCAGCAAACTTTGGTAGATCACTGTGGTTTGGGTGACCCTTCTATTGTGTGATAGGTGGGAGGGAAGCTTGTTGGTGCAGGCAAACAATGTTAACATTCCCAGTGTGCTTTTAAAGGGTCAGTGCCCATGCTTTGTAGACCCATGCTTCAGGAGCTGAGCTTTCTGCTTCTCACTGAGGGCATCAGAAAGAAAACTTCTCTGCACAGACAGCACTGGTGCTGAGGCAGAGCTCCTACCAACCACAGAACAAACAGGCCAAATTCCATCTCACACCCATGTAAATCCAGAGTGACTCCACTGACTTAAATGGAGTTACTCCAGATTTACAAAGAGTAAAAGAGAGCAGAATTTGTGCTCTTTGGGGTGGGGTCTCTGCTGCCCCTGTGTCACTCAGGCAGTGCAAAGGGAGCGCAGGCTGGCCACAGATCCCCTGCTAGGCAATTCTCTGGTATGAGAGAATCCCCAGGGGGCACAGAGCTGGCTACTATACCACCCTCCCTGCAGCCACCAGCACAGGGGCAGGCCCAGGGTGCAATTCATTCTGACAATCCCCAGTCGGTGAATGGGTCCTTTGCCTGCTGGTACCTGTTTAGATCACCTATGGGACGGACCTATCTGCACACAGGGCTTGGCCTGGGCAGATAATCACAAAGCTAGAAATTGCTCCCTGTCAAACCCTCCACCCCTTTTGCAGGCAGTGGAAACTGAACACAACAGAGAATATGGTCCATTGTGTCTGATCACGGCTTAAAACAAAAGACAAGCATACCATTTCTTTCCACCGACAGAACTCTTGATATTGCAGCTGGAAACTTTCATTTCTCTTTCTCTTGCTTGTTCCTCTTTATGGCTGTCTTCTCCCCTGTTACAGTCAGCTGTAGGAGATCTTTCTCGATAGCAAACACAGGAAGGAGACTTCCTGTGATCCAAATGGTTCTGTTTAACTTTGTGTTCTGAATATTAGAGCAGTGCAATAGTAGTAACTGGTGTTTGAACTATGTGAGTTATAATCACTGCAAATTCTCATGCTCTGTAACTGTCTATTGACTTAGACGGAATCTAAATGAGATTCTTTATCAGGATTGCTAATAACCAGCAACCACTGTATCTTCAGTTATTAACAACACTTTCCTGAGAACCAATCCCATCCCATTGACTTTAATGTTAACAAAATTTTGAAATAAGCAACTCTCATGCCACTAATAGACAACGTCCTTAGAAAAGAGGTTCCACTTGTAATTGATTTAGTGGGTGTTGGTCCTGCTTTGAGCAGGGGGTTGGACTAGATGAACGCCTGAGGTCTCTTCCAACCCTGATATTCTATGATTCTATGAATTTGCTGTCTCAGAGTCTGAGGCAGGGCACGAATGTGGATGCACATCTCTGCAGCATTCATAACATGATGAGCATTTCTGCTGTGTCATGGCTTCCAAACGTGTGGCCCTGTCTCTCGCCAATAAAATTCAAGTCCTGGAGGCGCTACATGAGCCCAATACTAAGCAATTGCAAGTAGCTGAGACGTTTGGTGTTGCAACCTGTTGTTTTGCACATTCTAAAACATAGTGATGGCAATTTGAAGGACGTAACGTCCGCACAAACCTAGGCCACCAGTGTCAACATGACGGCAAGGAGGCAGCTATTTGGAGAAGCCGTGTCGGACAAGTTGTGTTTTTAAAACTATGTGCTGTCTTACTTTGCGTGACATACTCAGAGCATTGATTGTCAGTATAACAATTTTGGTTTTGGTTTTGCTTTATTTATTGTAAGGACAAGTGCAGTACATGCACTAGAAAATGGTCTTTCACTTATCCGTAACTTCTGGAAAATGGCAACCAAGAAGTAGCTAATAAACAGCATCTATCATATACAGAAAACAAAGGGAAATTGGGTTAATTTTTTACTGCCATGTCTTTTAAGAGATGTCTTCAGAGTGAAGTTGACCTATTGAGTTGAGCCCATAAAAGGAAATATTTCTCTCCGCAAGGTATAGGCAATCTGTGGAATTCACTGCTATGGGAGGTTATTGCTAAGACAAGTGTGACAGCAAGTTTTAAAGACAGCACTCACATAAATAACCTTTTGCAGTTATGCAAACTAAGATAATGATATGGGTACTCGAATCTCACACTTCATGGCATCAGCTGATTGCCTGCGGGGGGTCAAGAAGTAACTTTTCCCCCTGTGAGCTGCATTTCATAATTGGCCAGGTGCGTTCTGGGGGGTTTCCCTTCCTCTGAAGCCTCAGGGATACTGTACTAGGTTTACAGCTGGTCTGATGCTAGAGTGGTTCCTGTGGAAAAATATACAGAAGAGCTTTGTGCTGCATTAATCCATCTGTTTTCGCATAGAAGACAGTATAGAAACACACTTCAGCATTTGTCAGGGAAGACTACAGTGTGACTACAGTGTGCCAAGATATGTAATATTTTACAGTCATAAGCTACTGACTATCCAAAGGTCTCAAAGAGCTTCTCAGACATTAACAAACTCAGCCACTCCAGACCCTTTGAAGCATGGAAGTATTTTTGACTCCACTGTACAAAGGAGTCAAAGGAAAAGTTTAAGTGACCCAAGATCACACTTTGGACTCTGGTAGAGCCAAGAGTAGAACGCAGACTTTGATTAGTCATTGCCCACACATATATTAACTATCTCAAAAGACTCCCTAACGCTTTATTTCCAGCTACTGAGGAGGGAGGAGAGGGCATCAGTGTAAGCTAGTCAGTGGTTACAACAGAGGACAAGGAGCCACAGAACTCCCAGATTTTATTGCTGGCTCTCCCTTGCTAGTGACTTCCTTGGTACCCTTAGGCAAATCAACTGACCTCTCTGTGACTCCCTTTCCCCAGCTGTAAAACTGGTAAATAATAATACTTATCCACCTTAGTTCATTGCCAGCTGGAAGATGTTAGAGAAGTGCAACCATTTTACTGCTTGGGATTTCCTGCAACTGAAATTAGGCTGCTTCAGACTGATATATCTAAACTATTGTTAAAAACAACAAGGAGTCTGCTGGCACCTTAAAAACTAACAGATTTATTTGGGCATAAGCTTTCGTGGGTAAAAAGCCACTTCTTCAGATGCATGGACTGAAAATTACAGATGCAGGCATAAATATGTATATTTATTAAATATATGTTATATATCTATTTAAATATAATTTTAAATATGATTTATATTAATTATATATGTTAAATATATTAAATATTCATATTTATGTCCCATCTGTAATTTTCACTCCATGCATCTGAAGTGGGTTTTTTTACCCATGAAGCGTATGCCCAAATAAATCTGTTGGTCTTTAAGGTGCCACCAGACTCCTCGTTGTTTTTGTGGATACAGACTAACACAGCTATCCCTCTGATACTTCTTGTTATCTAACCCCTCCAAGCTGAAGTTTATAGGGGAATTCCTACCTTACCTCTGAAGGTTAGAGATGCTCCATGGGTTTTCATTTCTTTCAAAAACAGAATATTGTGTGAGGTCTTGTCTACATGGAATATTAGTGCGCAGCAAGCCAGGGTGTGAATCTAAGTGGACTTATTTCAGCAACCTCCCATGTGGACTCTGCTCTTGCACACTAAAAGTTCATAGTGCGCTTTGATGTACTCCCATTTGAAATTGTGTATCTGTTTGTGTATCCCAAGTTTTAGCACATACAGAGCCTCAAATTTATGTGAATAGGGAGCATTTGTGCATGTTTTGTATGGGGGCCTGATCCTGATCTCACACCAGTTGAACTTCATTGGATTTGATGCTGTCCTGTGCCCAATCTCGGTTCTGGCACAGTAGAGATAGGAAGATGTCAGGGAGCCAACCACAGCTCCATGATTCTTGATCACACAATCTGGTGCAAAGTAAAGGTATGTGGCCGCAAGCTTAATGTATGCCACTTATATAAGGTTTCAGAGTAGCAGACGTGTTAGTTTGTATTCGCAAAAAGAAAAGGAGTACTTGTGGCACCTTAGAGACTAACAAATTTATTTGAGCATAAGCTTTCGTGAGCTACAGCTCACTCTGGTGAAGTGATCTGTAGCTCACGAAAGCTTATGCTCAAATAAATTTATTAGTCCCTAAAGTGCCACAAGTACTCCTTTTCTTTTCACTTATATAAGGGCTCTGTAGGGACTTCACACCACTGGAAATTCAAGCATAACAGAACCTTTCTCACCCATGCCCTGCCCATGTCTGTCCCTCCCCTTATGCCAGGGGCAGGGTGGTTCCAATGTAAGGGAACTCGCTGGTGGGAATCTGCTGGTTTAAGATCATGTTTTACCAGGTAAGCATGAGCAGCACAAAGTAAACTTGGGAGAATCCAATCCCGTTGACTCCAGTTTACAGAGTTGTCAATGCAATTAGAATCAAGTCCTAGGTGTGTACTTGATTTCACATCCAAATGCCATGTGTGCATAGAGATTTGATCTTTTGCATGTTCAAAAAAAGTTGGGATACAAAACTACAGCCCAAATATTTGAGACCCCTTTGAGGCCCCTTTGCAAACCTGATGCGTAGCATACAGACCTGTAGATCCCTAGAGAGGCTTTTCTAAAGTGTTGAAAGTGCCTGCCATTTGCCTCTTGGGAGAGTCCCTCAGCACAGGAAATGCATTGCACAGAAATATGCAAATACAGAATGATCATCACAATGATAATCAAGAATGACAGCAAGTGATGTCGTTGTGTCATTAGTTCTCTGGCATCATCCCATTTAAAAAGAGGGTCATCCTTGATCCATAGAATGCTAATGAAGTGATATGTCAGCTTCCAAAGGAGACCTCGTAAGAATTCCATATATGTTGTCAGCCTTGTTTAAACACATTATTAATCTCATTATTGCTCCTGCGCTGTCTCTATTCAGCAGTATTGTCCCTATTTGGGATTTGATGACTAAGAAAAGAATATGCAGGACTTGTATGTTTTCAGGACAGTATTAAAAACTCCTGGGAGTTAATAGAAGTTTGTTGCTTGGATTTGTTTTTAATCTGTACAACTGACTTGCCAATTGCTGAAGGTAGATGAATTGAATCACTGGCAGGATTATTAATCAGTTGATTGTTAAGGGGAGGATGCTGAGGTCTGGAGCTGTTTTAAAAATTCATGCAAATGAGGAATGGATCTCAGATTTTGATCTTACACTGGTCTGCCACTCCACTGGGTCTGCTTCTCCACAGCCATGCACAGTGTGAAGCCATGGGGTTGCTCTCATTAGCTCCTGCAGATAACAGCTCCTAAAGAGCCACTCCATCAATGTCCTCCAGGGCTGTACCATTCCTACCCCAGCTAAGGATTGGTGCAAAGAAACTTTGGGAAGGGCCCAGGATCCGTCCTTGAATCTGCATTGTATTTCCACTCCTGTCCCTAGAACAAATTCATCCACAGTGATCTAAAATGTCTGAGCACTACATCTGTGCTACCCCACGTGTACTAGAGATCCAAGACTTAATCACTCAACGGTAATAGTTGAGAGTATTTAACCATGTAGATTTTTTGGCCATTGCTATTTATTCTGACTATTGAAAAATAGTTCCTATGAAATGGATGGTGGTTGTGTTCTTGTGATGGGGGCAGGGGAGTGCGCACATGTACACGCTTGGTGTGAGTGTGGTGGAGCGTGTGTCTTATGCATCTTCTTAAATCTATTGGTTTTTTAATCCAGTATTTCATAGTTCAGCATGGTAGGAGGGTTTCCCTGTAAACAAACTAGCTCAAAGCCAGGTTTGTTTACATTTAGTGTTTATATCAAAAAAGCTCCCTGCTAGATGTCCCCAAAGTCCTCAGACCAGCTCTCTGCAAAATGGTGAGATCCTGGTGCACAGGAGAGAAGAGAATATAGGGGGAAATGGTTCGCACCTACAAAGTGATATGGCCAGCTCTGAAAAAGCTCACCCAATGTGTAGGTTAATTACAAATCCATAGTGAACTGATATTTCTTATACAGGGCTTGCCTTGATTAACTGACAGTCATGTTGTTACATAATCCAACTGCTGTACCACCATTTGAAATGGGCATAGGGATGCTGATCCTTCCTTTTACTGTAACTAGTTCCATGCAGATACTTGCCTATGAAAAAGATACTAAAATTAGTCTTGCATAACTAATCTAAGGAAGAAGAAAAACATGAGGTAGGTCAGGAAGTCCTCAGTCAAATACTGCTTAAGGCCCATTCACTGACGCTTGGTGATTGTTTAGTGTTCTGATTGCAAAACACCGGTTGTTTCTACTGCAAATAATGTAGGGCTCATTGGGATCAGTTGCTTTGTGAGACGTGGCCCAAGAGAGAAACAAGAGCTTTCAGATCTCTCTGGTGTACAGGAAGTGTGCCCAGTTGCACCTTTCATTCTGATGGTGCAGTCCTCTTGTACTTTTTGCCTATCCACATCTGCTGACCAGTACAGCGTGAGAGAAATAGTTACTCTTGGTTTTGTACTGCTCTAGCTGAGAGACAAACCTGGTCTCGTATTTACAGTACCCATTATCATGATTGCTTCACCACCACATTTTCCAGCCTATATAAAGTACCTCACTGCTTCCTTGGAGCCGCTCAGATGATCACAAGAGATAAAAAATAATAATGAGTCATAAACCGAGGGAATATAAAATAAACCTGGTTTAACAGATTGTGAACTAAATTAGTTTTGGTCAGTTGAAATCTGAGCTGAATTTGAATCAGAAATAACCCAGTGTGGGAATCGTTGGTATCCATTCGTACTCACCTGTATCACATGACATGTCTTCCTAGCTTTATGGGTGGTGGGGTCTTTAAAAAAGGAAGATAGTGCTATGGGTTAATACATTAAAAGCTTCTTTCCTCTAGTTTTGAGATTCCAATCCGTCTTGTGTCACAATCAACATGGGCTAAACCTTAAGGTCCCAATTCAAAGCCATCTGAACTATACTAATTTCTGGCTTTCAGCTTCTTACTCAGTCCATTCTGTACACTCCTTTGCTAATCTCGGTGGATGAATTTTGATCCACTCGAGATACAATGTCATCCATCCAGCTCTTCTTTTTTTGCCAACTTTCCCTTCCAGTGGCCATAAACATCTGAACCTCTTAAAATGTGCCCTGCAAATTGACTCTTTCTGTTCATAAAATCTGACTGATACGTTCATTACATATAGCACTACTTTCATTTCTCACTGAATGACAACACCAAGAATCCAACCTTTTGGAGTCAGAAAAGGTTAATTCAAACCACATCCAAGGAAAGTAAAGAACAAGATTGGCATTTTCACTAGTAGGAAGATGAGTCTCCTAGGGGAAACAGGAGATTTGACATGATATGTGCTTAAATCTTTATCTCTACCCTCTGCGCACACACTGCTAAGAGAGCAAGAATTGGAATTGGAATTGGAATTCTGAGGAATTAAAATATGTAGATCCAGCTTGGTCTAAGTTTTAACTAATTTAAGTTACACAACAACTATCCTTTTATGCTGACTTTGCTCATCTTTGTCCAGTTCATCCTCCACTGTCAACGTCTCTGTTCTCACTCCTAACAACAAAGCCTTTCATTTTAAAGGATCCCAAAACACTTTACAATCAATTCTCCACTACTAAAATGCAGCCACTTTTGCGGTGGACCTCAGCAGCTATTTTTGTTGGGAGGCAGGGTAGCTTCGTGGATAGGGAATGGCTTGGAGCCAGGAGATCAGGGCTCTATTTACAACACTGTCGATGAATTGATAGATGACTTCAGGCAAGTCACTTCATCTCTCTGCTCCTCGACTTCTTCATTTGTAAAATGGGGATAATGCTACTTAACTTCTGTACTTTTTGTGGCTTATAAATAAAATGTGATAGCCCTTTTAAGTGCCAAGATTCCAAAAGGCGGCCCAGCAGGAAAGTCGCCCACACTGAGGCAAGTATGCAGACCTGACTTTTAATGTCGCCCAAGACTTACAGTTACTAAAGTCAACAACTTTAAGAGGAGACTAAACAATACAGGATAAAGGTAAACGTTCTGCACTTAAGAACGTTTCTCCTCCCTTCCCTCAGCTGTGTCACACTCTGTATTATCACTGTCGTCAAAGGGGGTGTGTATAAGAACCTGAAAAACCAAACGAACCTGTCTGTGAGGAGTTCCATATATCACAGCACTGCAGGTGGCTTTATTTCCATAGTGCTGTGTGTTGCTGCAGGAAAGCCACCTCTTTCCCCTTGCTTCTGAGACCTCCTTTTGGACCTAAACATTGCGACGGGAATAAGCACCCATCTGCACGTAAGCTCAGTTTGTTTATTGATGTCAATATTTGTAAAACAGATTTCCAGCTGCCAAAGCAGCGTGTGTGCTGTGCTGATTTATCAGTCACCTCCCTGATGCCATTCGTGTTTGGGCTTCAAACCACTTGTTCTGACCAATCCATTTAATTTCAATTTAATAGATTATTGATTGAGACATGCTTGTCTCCTACCCAGCAATTGAACCTCAACAAATATGTTTTAACAAATGACTAATCCAGACCTGTCTGGAAATTAATTGCTTCTTGCAGCCCTGCATCAGCTGGAGCAAAACTAATATTGAAAAGATCTCCTGTTTAAACAAGTGACTGCCCCTTCCCTTTTTTCCTTAAGAGTACACGGAAGCAGATATAACATGTGTTTATAAACAATACCAGGGATAATGCTGCAAAATTATTTGACATGACTTAAATCAATAATATTCTGTTTGTTTGCCTAGAATACTTGAAAATAAATTAATCCTCCTAGTGACTTTGAGAATTAATATATTTAGCTGTAAAATACATAGTTGTATATGGGACTGATGGTATAAAAATGTAGAGGTACCTCTCTAAAATGGGAATTTCTCATTTGTAAATTAGGTTTGTCATCTATTATGGTATATTGCTAAGCCCTTTTGTGGTAGCAACCTTGTCACTATAGCTGCAAGCCAAGTATCAAACTTCTAGAATTTTGCAGTTTGGAGAAATAAGATCTGTTCAAACCAAGCCTTACAGATCAGATGTATGTTCAGATCTGAACTTCTCCATAATCTGATGGGTTTGGTTCTGGATCAGGCCCATCTTCACTTCTGACGTGGTGGTGTTACCCTAAAATGTATCTTTTCAGCCTGGGAAAATCCTCATGAAAACTTCTTAGTCACGTCATGAAATCTATTCACCCACCATAATGATAATGAGGCTGTAAAAACTATAAAAATATTTTACTTGCCTAGCAAAAACTTACTCCAGGTAAAGGGATGATTAGATCCCTTCAAGGCTAACACATTCCCTTATGTAAATAGTGACACATTTCCAAATGTTAGCACTAAACATATATAGTTTTTAAAAAATCAAACTGCAAAATTATGTGCACTACAAAGAGGATGTATTTCCTCTGCCCCCACTGATTATATCTATTTCTAGTAAAAAGTACTTTTAGAAACAGCATTGAAACTTGCAAGTGGTTTTTGTTTGTTTTGTTTTTTGTTTTCCTGCCACCTCTTGGCTGTTGACAGGGACAAAGGGTGTAATACTGTCTCTGTTGAAGTCAATGGAAAAATTCCTTTTGACTTCAATAGTGCCCAGATTTCACCCAAAACATTTTCCCGTGTGGGAAGCAATAATTCACTCTTGTACAGGAATCAGGCATGAGGTGGTCCCAGACATCTGCATTTTCCAACAGCTTATACAGTATGTTGGATCGATATGCTTCCATTACCATAGGAGACATCAGACTTGCTTCTACCTGAAATGGGATACACTTATTAGTGTATTTTTTGCTTATTTTGCTCATGCCGGTGTATGTTTGCCAATGGCTGCTCCATTTAGAAGCTTAAGTATCATGATTATTGCTGTAATACACATGGTTAAACTGACTGCAAAATACAGTGCTAGGAAGGACTTGTGCATCGTAGCAGGGTCAGTCAGGGGGGAGGATTCCCCTTCTATGGGGCACTGAACAGGGATTATCTGTTAATGTGGGATATGCTTACATGGTCCTATCAGTGTTCTATGATGGAAGAAAAATTGGGGGCATTGGTGTCTTAGTTCTTCCTGTTTTCTTCTCCATTTCTCTATGAAGTCTCTATCTCAGTACTAAACTCTGTTTCTGTGTGGTTGGCACACTATGTCTAACCTGCCATAACCCCTGCAATATTAATCTTCCATGATCTGATGTAAATACAGTAGTTTAATTGCTTTGATTGCAGAAGAACTAGGGAAGGATTTTGTGTGATGTTCGATCCTGCATCATCCAGGAAGTAATAAACATGTCATTGTTCTGCCCTTCTAACCTGTGTCTGAACAAGTGTAGTATAGGGCACCTATTTCTGTGTATGGCAGCCTAGTACTGGTGGAGAAAGAACTTAACTTACTCATAGTACAATCTAATCTTAAATACTATGGGTCTCCTTATTTTTATTTATTTATTATTGAGCCATGGCATTACCAGCTCTGCTCCTATAAAATTCTGAAATGTCTGAATTGCATTAGTACTGTAGTACGATATTTTATTTTTAATTGTGGTGTTCATTAGCAAAATACATTTGTACGTGTAACAGCAGCATCACACTAGGTCCACTAGAAACAATGTGGCAATATAACAGCTCAAGTGATCCACAGTGTTCGAATGTTCATGTGTTCCATTCACATCAGAACAGTACATTGGGGCCGTGTTGTTTCTGGAATATGTCCCGATCTTCAGTATGAAAGAGAATATGAGGGGCATCCTAAATGTTCCCACTCTCTTGGTCTGCTCCCATTTCATCCAGGTCAAGATTATGGCTCTCCCTCAATTCCACTAGAGAAAGAAGGGAGAGTTTTCAGAGCATGCTAAGTAAACAAACCTCCTACCTTCCAGGCCAAGATGCTGATGAGATGCTAGAGCATTACAACCATCTAACCACAGTCATCAATGCCTTGACCCCCACCTCCATTCTGCACAAAGATTACAGTGGTTCACTAATGAACTATGTCAAATGGAGCAGATGGCCAATACTGCAATACAACTGTCACAGCGTGGATCTGGGTCCCTATGCCTATTTTTTATTTTTTGCATTATACTAAATGTTATCCTTTAAGACTATATATGATCATGTTAGCTTACTCAGATTTCTGTCTGCTAGGAATGACCAGATCTGGAGTTAGTTATGGAAGGCAGAAGAAACTAAAGTTTGAAGAGATAAGAGCCAAGAGACAATTGTGTCAAATCTGTGTCAATTTATTTTGCACTTGTATATTCACTGAAGCACATCCATGGAGCTATTACTAGACATTGGAACAGTGACAGTCTCATTCTCTTGCAAATGGAAAAACAGAACTGAGCCACAATGATTTTCATTCCATTTCATTGCTTTTTTCCAGACCACTAAAACTGAATCAATAACAGTCAAAGTTCACACGGGAGCTCAAGGTTGGGGTCTCACAAGCCTTACCTAAGGAAAACTGTGTGTGTGTGCATTTGCCCATCTGTCCTCTGGAATGGTCCTCCTGAATCCCTCTACTTCATGGACTATGTCTCATTTCAAATCTCATCTGAAAATGTAGCTTTTCTCCCTTGCCTTGATCTCTTAATTTCTCTCTCCATTTATTGTTTCACAATAGAATTGTATTATTTTCAATTATTCCGTAGACCAGTTTGAGATGAAAGTGTCACACAGTAAAGTTTTCTATTATTATTAAACAAGTTTCTGCTTGAATTCCAGCTGTGACTATGCTCGAGAAACAAACTGAACTCCAGTTTGTGATTGATTTTCAGATACTGCACATTGTCCATAAACCATGGACTGTCTGATGTCTGCACTTGTATCTGATTAACACTGTAAGTGCCTTAAGTCCAGGACTATGTTTTGACAATTTGTTTGTCAAGGGACTTGTTCGATAAATGAAAAAATTATCTCAATAACTAATGATACTAACCCTGACCATATGTCTGTGTACTGTACTATAGGTCTGTTCTTCCCTTGGCTTTTACACATTTGCCACCTGTATACCACACAAGAATCTATGGGAAAACTTCATACCACCCGCATCCATGTTGAGTCATAAATCTGCTTGCAGATCCTTTTAAACTGATAATGTTCTTGTTGAGCTCACTAACCCCTTCACTGCTGCTTTAAGTGGATGTAGCATAGATCCAAGGGTACTTTTCACAGGTACATGCCATTCCACATTAAAGCAGTTATGGATGTGCCCTTATGACTCAGGTCATTGACATTTTCTTGCCATGCTTTGACTATTATCTTAATATTTTAGGGGGATGTTGGACTCGGTCACTCACAGCACCTTTCTGCCAAACACAATGATCTGCGAGCCCCTGATGTCTTGGACAGAATTGTTTGGGACAACTGAGGACTATTATCCCATCTTTGATCATCAGACAGGTGTGTACATAGGCTCAGTTTGAAAAGATGTGTTCAATTAATATGTGCCCGACAGGGGACTGAATTTACCGGTATTCCAATCGGCTCTGATGGGAAATGGCCTGGGCATGTGTTGCTCACTGCTGAGCCTATTGCCACGTTTATCTCTAATTCAAGCATTACTGCTCTGTTCAGGCACATAAGCTGATGGTGTGGAAGACAGGCATATGGATAGCAACAATAATAGTTTGCACTTCTATAGTACCTTTCAGCGAAGAATCATATATCTACAAGAGACTTGTGTTGCTTATGTCACTGTAGTGCATGGAGCCCTCATAAACATTTAATGGATTCCTCATCACAACATCCCTGTGGAATAGGGAAGCATTCTCCCTATTTTGTAGATGGAAAAGTGAGTCAGAGAAATCAAGTGATTTACTCAAGATCACTCAGCAAGTCTGTGGCAGACCCAGAAATTGAACCTAGATCTCTTGAATCTCACCCAGTGACCCCCAAAAGAATTCCAGTGCTTTTCAGCTATTAATTAATTAAGTTTCTCAATTGAGCATTATCATCTTCATTTTGCAAGAAGGCAAACTGAGACCCACAACATTTCAGTGATAGTCCCCCTAGGTTACAGAGGGAATCAAAAGCAGAGTCAGGAATAGATCCCAGTATGCCTGGCTCCCAATCTTTTGCTCTGTCCACTTGAAACACAGCACTTGTTTTGAAGTCCCTTTGCCTAACAATGAATGTTATCCGTACTATGGAATAGTAATTTAGTTTGATGGAGTGACATCTCTTTGAATTTTCTGCAACTTTGTATACATTTATTATCCATAGTAGCAATGACCAGTTAAATACATAGTTAACATGTGAGGTTTGGGATTTTAAAAACCAACACACATCTGTGGATTGTAGTAATACATCAATATTAACTCAATAATGCCCCCATTGGACTAGTTGCTGATAACTCCTGAATGTTTAGTGTACAATTTTCCCCCAGTGTCCTTATGGAGATCCTACACTTCACCAGGCCACAAGACTCATCTGGGGAGTATAGTTAGTTTTAAGGAATTCACTCCAAATGGCATGCTTCCAGACCAGATGTTAACTAAACATTCAGGAGTTATCAGCAATGCTAGACAAGTAGACTTAGGATCGAAAAGGAAGACAAATACTTCATTGATCTGAAGCATGAGAGGCATTTAGGCCAACACAGTAAGGTTTTCCCCAGACTGTAATCTGGCCAAGATAAGAGTCAAGATACCTACACTTCTTGGAAAAACGTACCATAGGACTTTGAATACGCAAGTGTGAGCTGAGTTCCTCCTCACATAAAATAGTGGAGAAGACTTGACAGAACTGCAGGAGCCTGTAATGAGACAGGCAGAATTTCTGAGATGACTGAGTGCAAAGTGTAGCTCTGGTCTCATCACAGTTAGAACCATGCTAGGGATAAACCACCTGTATGTACACAGAATTATGGCTTGTAAGATTCTAGCTCACTTTCTCTGACAGCGTGGAGCTGGTCTATGGAAAAGGGCTATAGAATTGATCTACTGTACGGACAAACATGTTATATGTAACCAGGCTCTGCTACATTCATCTGATGTCGATACAGCAGCGTTTTTCCCTGCACTAACATGTATATCTTGTTGGTTTGTCAGTACAGCTGTGCCTGAACCAGTGCATTCTGGGAAAATCTGAACAGGTATCCCATACTGCCTTGAGTACAGAGCATGGTTATAGAAGTCAGTGGTAAAAATCCCTGTGCCTGCTTGAGTCCTATCTACACTAAGTCTTTGATCCTTGTTACCACAACTCCGGAAAGGTCCAAGTCATGGTTGGAACTCTGTGGCTCCCACTTACCTCTGCTTTCAACTTCCCCTCTCCCCTAGAGACCTGTAGTCATAGGTGCTGAAACTAGGGCTGCATCAGGGGGCTGCAGCACCCCCTGGCTTGAAGTGGTTTCCATTATATATGGGGTTTACTGTTTGGTTCAAAGGTTCTCAACACCTCTACTATAAAAATTGTTACATCACCCCTCTAGTTCTAGGCACACTTCTAAAATGTTTCTGTGCTGGCTGCTGAGTGATTTATTTGCTCCCCCCACCTTATCTCACCCAGATACTTTTCACTTAGAATTTCACTACACAGCAAGGAGAACGTATCTGGTCCTTTCTCTCCCACTCAAAGGAAATGTGTACATCTCCTGTGGAGGCTCTGTCCTGTTGCTGATCTTTCTTCCAGAAGAGTATTCCAAATTGCATAATCTTTTGTTACAGTGCATACCCCAAGAGAAGAGAGAGCTACTCAGGAGCTAAACTTCAGTGTAAGGAGTAAAGGAAGAGCGCTTTGGAAAATGCCAGACCTTCATGTCAACACCTTCTGAGTGCCCGTGACATATGTCAGCACTTTTTGGGGCCTTAGAATATTTTCTGACTTCCAAAAAGAATCCTATCTTTTTAGAAGCCAATAGAGAAGCTAATCCTGACAAGAACTGTTCCATGAAAGGAACATGCTATGGCCTTTATATTGCCAGCAAAGCTGATATTTATCACGGTCAAGTCAAATCAAAATTTCAGAACCAGTTGCTTAAGTATTTCAAAGTTACTTACTGTATTTTTTAACTGGAACAGTTAAGAGGAACAGTTGCTTTTATTTCATGTTACCCTAAGGCAGGGATCGGCACACAGCCCACCAGGGTAAGCCCCCTGGCGGGGCAGGCTGGTTTGTTTACCTGCCGTGTCCGCAGGTTTGGCCGATTGCAGCTCCCACTTGCCACGGTTCGCCTCTCCAGGCCAATGGGGGCCGTGGGAAGCAGCGGCCAGCACATCCCTCAGCCCGCACCGCTTCCCGCAGCCCCCATTGGCCTGGAGCGGCAAACCGCGGCAAGTGGGAGCTGCGATCGGCCGACCTGCTGACACGGCAGGTAAACAAACCAGCCCGCCCCGCCAGGGGGCTTATCCTGGCGAGCCGCAGGCCAAAGGTTGCTGATCCCTGCCCTAAGGGAATTAAAAATAGATATACCAAAGGAGCAAACTTCATTTAACTCTTCAACACATCGGAAGGAAGTTGTGGCCTTGACCCTCACCCCATCTCCTACATAAGCAGAAAAAAATCCAAACAGCTCAAGGATCCCAAAGGTTCAAACAAGACAACACCAAAAATATAGGGCTGGATTCATGCCTTGGTGCCTCCACCTGATTTGGGAATAAGGTAGGCTACCCTTTTTCCATTCTGCCAGGAGGCCTGGAGCCAGCCCTCACAGTCCCCAACACTGTTCCTATGCCTCTTCTGGCTAGCCTCCAGAGACAGGGTTCCGGTGAAGCACAGCTGACTTTCAAGCTGCCCTTCTCCAGCAAAAGGCCTGAGGGGGGATGGTGGCTGTACAACTACTTCTCTCCCACCACGACTCAATCATCCTCTGGCACAGCTATACACACAGTTCCAGGGCCTATAGAATCTGATCCAGTGTCCACCTGTAGGCCACAGCTGACTTCTTTCTTTATAAAGGACCAAACAAAATCTCAGATTCAAATATCCTCAAAGGTTTGAGAGTCCGAAACTCAGATCCAAAGTTTGCGTCTTTTGCCCACATCTCCTCCTTTCTAGACTGCCTCCCTTGGATGGGATGATAGATCCTCATGGAGTCTATGACACTGAAGAATACGTTCAGCATTATTTTAATTCTATATGCACAAATAAATGGAGATATTTACAGTACATGAAAGAACACACTTGTCCTGTAAGTTTTAAAACTTAATGAAAAAGATCTTAGTTATATTATAGAAATCCATTTAGCATGCAAGATCCGTGTTTCAGACATTGTCACAATTTTGAACCATTCCATTAATTTCATTGGGGCAATTAAGTCTAAAACAACAGCAGCATTTACACCCTGAAGTAAACTGCCTGGCGAGGCTGATGACAAAAAAAATTACAGTTCATATTGTTTGCATGCACTGCCATCTGATTGTATATTGCATATATTTTTCATACAAACGGTGTCCCAAAACTAAATGTATGGGGTTAAAAATGTAATCTGAACATGAAATAATAAATCCTGGCTGATTGATTGGAAAGAAGAATTAGGAAATCTAAAATGAGACAAAAGATGCTTTCAGATGAGATGTGAACAGAAAGGAAACAGTGTCAATCTAATCTAACTACTTTCCTAGATAAGTATAATATTTTCATCCCTATGGTAGTTACGTGCCTTTCCCTGGCTATTTACTGTCATGTGTTTGCTCAGTCATGATTAGTAGAGAGCCAGAGCCTCAGATGGTTTAAATTGGCATAGCTCTTTTAAAATGAATAGAGCAATAGTCTCAAAGGCTGATATTTCTGTCACTGGCCCAGAATCTCTCCTGAGGCAAATCATTACTTTTCCTCAAGGACTCCAGTATAACAAACAGAATCTGTCTGAGTATAACTAAAATAGTTTGTCCAGCGAGTTAATAGAAATAATGAGTCTAGGAGGCAGAATTTTGTTTCGATTTTTCACAGGCTTTAGTAAATGCATCCAAAGCTAAAGGACATTCTAGCAGTTGCTCCATACAGGCTGCACCTGCACAGATATCCAGTGGGAGCTGCTTGCAAGATGAAGGCCTTTTCCATGTACGTTTCCCTCTAGTATCTGGTTTGCAGGTACAAAGCCTCCTATTACAGTTAGCTACAGATGTTCTCTGTTAGCTCAAGTGGTAGAGATCTGTGTTTACATCTAAAGATACAGTATTCAAATCCCAGCTCCCCTGTATATGTGATCTATATAGTAATAATGTCTGTTGACTACAGCGTGTGCCTTTGTTACACTGCTCCTACTTTCAGCATCAGAACTAGTTTTTTAAAAAAAAACTACTCTACAAACAAATCACAGAAAAAATAATGTTCAGGTTTTATGATAAAATAATAGCAACAAGATTTTCTCACTAACTCTTTTGCTGATTGAGAAACTTTTTCACATTTGTTGAAAAAATGTTGACACTTTTGACTGAAATATTTTTAGACCAAAATTTGCCTACCCGTTCAACTAGCATCTTTCTCTTTCCTTTATCTGTCAGAGATGCTTCCCTAAAAAGAACTTTGCCGGGAACTACACATTGCACCATCTAGTGGCAGTCTCTAATATAACAAGTTAAAAAAAGGTTCACAAAACCCTAACACTTACTATGTACTTCAGGATGAATTGCGTGATGATAACTTGCTGGGTATAGCTGTGAAAACAAGCATTTCCCTTAGTAATAAACTTACAATATTTACCTACCTGCCAGGGGTATTGTTAGGTTTCTTTAAGGCTTGTAGTGTGCTTTGAGACATCTCTCAAGTGACTCAGCCTCTCATTATGAGAAACATTGCTCATTTTTATTGCAAAATGTACTATGCGCCAGAGAAATTTGGTGTCCCTTCACTTTTTTTGTTGACAATTTATTTACATCAGAAGGAAATAACCATGAAATTTAGGCAAGAAAGAGAGTTATTCATGCTAAAGGATTTGATCCCACAGTATTTTAATTATCCTGCATTGATATTTTTTGTGCCTCTCACTTTGGGTCAGTGTTTCATCTTGTGTATCACACTTGGGGTGTGATAGATTGAGAGGAATGTGCTTTTGAGATCCTCCTATAATAATGTTCTACATAATAATTAATAATAATACCTTAGGTGCAAGAGGCTGTAATACTAGGCATCAAAACATAAGTAGACAATATTAAAAGGAATAATTGAGGAAGCTTGTGGTTTTACTAGAATAAGGTACAGGAACGATTCTTGTTTGGAACATGCTTATTGGAAAGAATTTCAGAATGTAAGTATTTCAGCTTCATTTCTCTCTCCTGCTGAATCTCTTGCAGTCGGCGATTCTTGCTGGACATCTATTCACCCGGAATACTGGAGTAAACACAATGTCTGTGAGTGGCTGCAGTTTTGCTGTGACCAATACAAGTTAGACGCCAACTGCATCTCCTTTTCTCACTTTAATATTAATGGCTTACAGCTGTGTAACATGACCCAGGAGGAGTTCACAGATGCTGCCGGCGTTTGTGGCGAATACCTTTATTTCATCTTACAGAACATCAGGATACATGGTTAGTGTTTCAGAGATTGAATGCAAAACAAAAAATGCTTCAAATTTTGTGTGAACTTTATGCTAGTGGAAGGTGCTTGCCTGACAGCCCTGGGACTAAAGTCCCTTATTTATTCACAGAAGAGGCAAAGCACATCTGGTGTCTAGATACTACAATGATCAGCAGATTAGAAATGCAACAGATAGAAGATAGCATAGGCAACAAGGTTACTGGCTTCCCAACTGTGCCCCCTCAATGTCACTCAAGCCTGACTTGACAGGTTCAGCTGTAGGAGTAAGACCATAGTTCATACTCCATGGCCCCTTCAGTTCTTGGCTTCTCCACGGAGACTGTCCTGGATGAAAAATGTGGTGTTTTAGCTCAGGTAGAACTGGACTGAGCCCACCAAACTGGTCTAAGGCCATTTAACTTAGACCAACACAATATACTGCTATTGTGTTCCTCTCAAAACATCAGAGGTTGCACTGTTTATCTGATGGTGGGCATGATGTTTTGTTTGGCACATGCTATCAGTATAATGTATAATACAAATATGAGACCCTCATTAATATACTTGCCATTATTCTCAAATACAATCAATTTTCTTTACTGATTTTCCACCTCATTTTTTGCTTCCTAAAAGATTAAAAGATTTATTGCTGCTTAAGTGAATTTAGGCTCATAAACTTCTAAACTATTGCTTGTCTGGCATAACTGAAGGAAAGTGAAATTTCTTCTACAGCTAGCCTTTATTTTAGATTCCAGGAGATTAATAAGATGGTTCTGTAGGGTTCAGTTCTGATGATAATTTAGACGGCTGACTTTTCGTTGACCAGGACAGGGAGACTTAGCAAGTCTACTCCAGTGCCACACTATTTTTCCCATCTCCAGATGGATTATACATTGTTGGGTAATTATTTATAGAGCTAGACCCAATCCTGCAATGCATTCCAGCTGCTTTGTGCCTCTCAGTGATTCAAGGCTTTCCTAAAGCTGGCTTACCTGGCTACTTCGGGATTCTCCTGGTCTAGGAGAATTGTTGAGTGGTGTCGAGTTGTCATAGGGCTGCTGGCAACTGATGTAGTAGGTATGTCCATGGCAAAAAGGGGCAGGGCCTAAGCATCCCTCCACTCTAGCAATACCTGGCTGCTAGAACAGCCCCTGGAGGGCCATGAGTGACTGACAGTGCAGGCCTTTCCTTGCACTTGCTCCTTACTGCTGGGAGCCACTGTGGCTCCAGGCCCAGGAACTGAGAGCAGGTAGTGCGTTCCATGTTCCCCACATTCACATCCCAGAGGAGAAGGGAAAACAGCTTGACTCCAATGCAGATAGGTGGTGAGCAGACGGAGGACAGGGCGCACAAGGAATGGGCTAGGAGCAGAGGACAGGGACAGGTTGGGGGCAATACACATGAGGGGGACACGGACAGGCTGAGGGGGAGAAGAAGAATTGGGGATGAGTTGGTGAAGGGACATGCTAGGAGTTGATGCTCTGAGGATGAATCAGGGTTGTGCAGTAAATGAGGCTGCTGTCCACAGGAACCCTGTCATACTGGTTGCAGAAGTTAGAATGTGGGTGGTGAATGAGACGGGACTGCAGGAGAAAAAATGGTCTTGTGTTTTTAGGCAGTCGACTGCTGCTCTGGAATATTGGCTTTTATCCCTGCCTCTGCTATAGAATTCCTATGTGCTGCTGGGCAAGTCACTTGAGAGGAGACTTTCAAAAGCACCTAAAGGATTTAGGAATACACATCCCATTGAGCACCACAGGAAAACCCATGATGAAATTAACAGTTCTGTACAAAGTGCAGGTGTTGAACTAAGTTCCCTCTAAACTGTGCGGCTGCACAGCAACCTATTAAGCACCGCAAGAGGCGCTCAGGGCTGCGGCAGGGAGAGATTCCTCTCCCACAGAACCAGACCAGCCATGGGCCTGCCGTGGCCAGGGGAGAGGCATCTCTCCCACAGCCCCAACCCAGCCCGGGCCGGACTTGCTGCGCAGGGCCTCGTTCAGCCGAAACGCACGCTTCCAAGCCCCGCTCTTGCCGAGGCTCTGACACAGCGGCAGCAGTGCGACTCAAACGCACCGTGCATGAAACAGGAGGCGCGGCGCTTTGCCATTATGCCCTGCGCAGCAGCTAAGCATGCTCCCCCGGCTCACCCAGACAACAGCCAGGGAGTCTCCTAATGCGGAGCGAGCGCTGGGCGCACTCTGGGCCGCAGCGCGTTGGGGCCGGGGGAAGGGTGTCTCTGCCACAGCCGGTCTGGCCCAGGCTGGGTTGGGGCCATGGGAGAGGCACCCCTCCCACCCAGCCCAGGTACTGCTGCAGGGAGAGAGAGTTGGGGGGAGTCCTCTCTTCCCATCGCAGCTGAGGCAGCCTGCACACCAAACCCCTCATCCCCGGCCCCACCCCAGAGCCCACACCCCCAGCCGGAGCCCTCACCCCCTCCCTCCACACCCCAACCCTCTGCCCCAGCCCTGAGCCCCCTCATCCCCAGCAGCACCCCAGAACCCTTACCCCGAGCCGGAGCCCTTACCCCCCACCCCAACCCTCTGCCCCAGCCCTGAGCCCCCTCCCACACTCTGAACCCCTCAGCCCCAACCCCACCACATGAATTTTGTTATGTGCACCTATATGGAGGCATGTGTCACCCATCACCTCCATATTGGTGCACATAACAAAATTCATTCCACACATGGGTGGGAAAAATTAGAGGGAACACTGGTGTTGAATGGTGTGCAGTAAATAAGGCCTGTGATGAAAAATGATGAGAAATACCTAAATAGCTGCTTATTCAGTGTGCATCATCCATCCTGTGCACTGAATTAGGTTGGGGTCCTATAGAAAAAAACCCATATGTGATTATGCAATTAAAGGCCTTATCATAATGCATATGCACAAAGAGGGCAAATTATGGTTATACAGGCAACCTTAACTTTGGCATTGCCTAAACTGAGTGCCGGATTTTGCAACCTGAATTTTCTTTCACTGAAGGGGTCTTTGGTATGTAATACGTTTATTTAATAGTCTGAGCACTCTTGCTGCTGTACAGAGATGCTGCTGCGCTATGGAGTTTGCTACAATAGAGGATCTCTGCTTGAAGTAGTGGAGGGAGAAGTGAAGAAATGGGCTTTTAAGGAGAGATCTGATGAAGGAAGAGGGACTAATCTAAGTGTACAGGACAATAAGGAAAATGGCAAAAGTGAGAGCTGGAGAAAGATACAAAAGGATCAGGTAGACAGGAAGCATGGCACAAGCCAAAAAGAGCACAGCAGGGCCATTAAGAGGTAATGAGAGCAGAGAAGCATGCTGAAGTAGGTGATACCTGTTTAGGGCCTTGAAGACAAGGATGAGGAGGTTGACCTTGATATGGGAAGTAAGAGGAAGCCAGTGAAGGGATCTGAAGATAGTTGTTACAAGGTCAGAGAAGTGGGCTGGAAAGCTGATCTTTAGCAACAGGCTTTGCATAGACAGGAGACTAATCTTCCTTGTTGCAATTTATATGTTTCTATATTCTCTATTGTGAGTTTATATCCAGACATTCTAATATAGTGGGGAAAGGGCTCTAGCTGTGCCTTAAGGTTCAACGTAAAGTCGTTCTGCACAGTGTGTGACGAGAGAATTGAACACTGGATTGCATGTTTTCCTCCCCACAGGCATTTCCTTTTTTAATGACATTGAAGAAACCAAGCCACCTATCAAAGATTGTAAGTAACCTTGTTTTGTACATGCAAAGCTCTATTCACTAGGAAAGATGCGGTGTGTTCTATGATTAGCAATACTTCCAGAGGCAGCAGTTCAAGGGATTTTTGCAAGTGAGAAAATACTCCAAAAATTGTCTCCACTTGAATGCTTTAAATGAAAGACTCTTGTGGTGGGTAGGGAAAGACTGATGAGGTTCCCAACATTGGCTCCTTTTTCCCCTTTCCACTAAGGACCTAGCGCTATCACTGAGGCAGAGTCCCTGGGTATGCCTGGGCTTACTCGTGTTCTGCCTGGCTATAGGCAGTGTGGAAAACCCTCTGACACAGGATCACATGTTTCAAGGCAGTACAGAGTGCACTGAACAAATGACCAGAGGTGCCAAAATGTCACTCCAGGAAGTGGGTAGGGAAGCACACTGGTGCATTGTCCTGCCATCACATGGTGATGGTGATGTGGCATTGTCTCGTATGTAATTCTAGTTAATGCCATTTGGGCTGGCAGGAGGATCTCAATTCCAGAATTTCAGCACGAAAAGAATGAGTCTCTTTTTCAACTCAAGACTAAGAACTCTCACAAGAGGCTGCAGCAAACTCAGAAACCCCGGGGGATCAGCCCTTCAAAAGGAACATCTAACACACACACACACACTGAAGAGTGGGTTGCACAACAATGCAAAGTTCTGACCCCAGGCATCATAAAATGTTTCCCACCTTGATTATTTTGTAGCTCTCTGCTACTCCATTCAGGGAAGTGGCTTTCCAGGTTTTCTTTGTTTTAGTACCACTGCTACAGAGAGAGAGCCCCAATACTCATCTTGAAGAACTTGTTATCCGTGTGCAAGGCAGGACAGATCTGCTGATTTGTAGAAGTTGCAGAACTAGTGGTGTTAATCAGCCTTTGAGATTCCTCCTTCAGTCCCCTCTTCTGACCAGCTCTGCTTATGTCACAGCAATATCATGACAGGCCCCCTTTCTCTAATTGGGTGATATGGCTTGCATCTCTGCAGTGTTGTTGCCAAATCTCACATTCCTCTATTACTGTAGCACTTTGGCCATATGAACCCTCAACCACAGTGTAGGCTGAGTGCTAAGCCAGGAGAGTCCCAGGTTTCACATCACAGATGTATATGCAGTTGTTGAAGACAGTCCTAAATTCCCTAAAACCAAATTATCCAGACATACTTTAGATGATATGTAAAATGGTTTCATTCTTTTTTTTTCCTTTGTGGTGCTTGTCTCTGTCAAATTGTTCCACTGCAAGTTAATTATTCATTTTGGTTTATCTTTATGATAAAGCTGTTTATTTTTTATTAAAAGATAACTTTAACAACAGATCACATCCCCAGTTTGACTCAATGTTGCATGACATTTGAGTAGGTGAACACATTGCCCTTTTGACCACATTATCACCAGATTCTAATTCCTCCTCCTTCACGTGTCATGTTATTTGTAATTCTGTTCCAGACAATGATAAGGCATGCCTGAGAACAGGGGGCACGAAGAGTCAAGAATGTCACAGCCGTGGTAGAACAAGTAGGTATATATTTGAAATGCAGAACTTGTGCTTGAAAGATTACGAGATGTATAAAGCCCTGGTTTTAAATGCTTGTCACAGAGGGGTGAATCACTTAGCGATACCCCAGATAAGCAAAATATAAAGTGGTGGTTGGTACAGTGTTGCCATCTCTCACAATTGTAGCATGAGTCTCGTTACATGGGTGCTTGCCTGGAATCAAAAGAATCTCAGCTTTCATTTTATTAAAAAAGTGAGCTTCTAGCCTTCAGAGTTGTGGAGAGAAGCTGGAAAACGAAAACTGAGTGTAACCTAAAGGCTCAAAATCCAGGAGGCAAATAAACAAACCCAAATGAATTTATTTAAAAAAAAAAAACCTCAGGATTTTTTTGAAGCCACTCATGATTTTGGAAGGCCTGGCTGAAGATTTCTGAATGCTTGAGGTTGGTAATATTGGGTTTGCAGCTTCACCATTTGCCTGGTTCCTGGAACATTACTTACTCAGAATCTCCTTAAGCATGACACATTCATGCACACACGGTAACCAGGTGTGTCCACTTTCTTAGGAGATTCTTGTCCCTTCCAGAGCATTTGGAACTCAGGCAAGCCTCAGGCTTAAATTGTAGCACCCCAGAGAAATCTACCTGTGTGGGGAAGTTTGCTCACCTGCTGCCAGTGCTGTAAGTGTTCATGGATAAAGGGGAATTTGATCACAGCTGTTAATCCAGAACCTTTTACCAGCACTAAATTCATGTCAAACCTTTTGAAATTAATCTAAAGATGGGCTTTAAAAACAATCCCCAAATCCAGCTGTCCTTTATTAGGGAGTTCCATTACTATTCTGTGGAAATCCATACTGATTCCTGGAGGCTAAACCTGTCAAGGATGCAACTTCATCCCAACTTTTTAAAGGACAAAAATTCAAAATTTTACTGGGGTAAAAGACAGATTCTAGAATTAGTTCCTTTTCAAGGTCAGTCTGCAGCAGATAATTTGATTCTGCTTACAGATAAGCAATGCACTTGATTTTGTAAGCAAAATGGATTCCAGATATAAGTGGTTAAAGATCTTGAGCACAGTCTGACAAACCTGCTGTACTGATTATTTCTATGGTTATAGTACTGCATCTCTGAAAGTCTGTTAATCTTCTGTCCTTTTCCTGCTGAAGGCCTGCAGAGTTCTCACTTGTGGGAATTTGTAAGAGACCTTCTCCTGTCTCCAGAAGAAAATTGTGGCATTCTCGATTGGGAGGACAGAGAACAAGGCATCTTTCGGGTTGTTAAGTCAGAAGCCCTGGCAAAGATGTGGGGACAAAGAAAGCGAAACGACAGAATGACATATGAAAAACTGAGCAGAGCTCTCCGGTGCGTTAATAGGTGAAAATGCCACCACATTACTCATAGTGTGTTATATGAGTCCATTTCACACAATTATATTGATTGCATAGCTTTTTAGTGTATTATCCAAACGTCAAGAGACAGAATCATGGCTCTTTTGGTTACAGATAAGATTACAGGGCCAGATTGTCGCCTGGTATAAATCAGCATAACTCCATGGAAGGCAATGGAGCTATTCTGACTTACACGGGCTGAGAATTTGGCCCATGGCTTGTAATGTGACACTATCTACCTTTCCTTTGCTTTGGCAATAATTCTATTGCTTTGGCAATAATCCTAGCAGTTCATTCTGAACTGTGGTCATCTTAGAAGCAAAAACACACATGCAATGTTTGTTTTAAAAGGAGCAAATTTCACCCTTCATGAAGTCTGGGAAAGCTTTAAACTCTATAATGCAAGCTGATCTGGGGGTGTGAAAATATCCATTTAACAGAAAGAAAGGATTGCTGTTTGATGGAAAACATCAGATTGACTGCTCTGTTATGTTTCTATCGTGTATTACTTGGGAACAATTCCTTTAAAGTAAATACCACTTCTGTTTTGTTACTGCAGGTATTATTATAAAACTGGAATTTTGGAACGCATAGACAGAAGGCTAGTGTACAAGTTTGGAAAGAACGCCCATGGGTGGCAGGAGAACAAGCTCTGAACTAACTGTCCCATTCATCAGACTGATTATGCAATCTGCAATATAGTGTCTGACTGCAGTAGACATTTGAGAGAAGGAATTTTTCTCCTGCATCTCTCCTCTACTCCAGTCTGGAGCTGACAACTGTTTCTGAGAGACTGGCCAGAGCAACACATGACAGCACATGAATGGGGTGGCTCTTCCCCACTATATACTTTGTGACCAGCATTAGCTCATGCATAGCTCTTATGAAAATAACACCTGTGATGCAGCTCAAGGTTTTCTTGAGAGGAATTGTTTTTATCTGTGGCACCTCTTCCTATGCCAACAAGGGCTAACTTTTGTTGTTGCCTATCAGCTCTCAGTATGAAATTCTTGCTTCCTGCTGACATTTAAAAGAAGTTGGTGAGGATTTTGTGTGTGTGTGTGTGTGTGTGTGCGTGCATGAGCAAAAAGGTTGTTAAATATTTTACAGAACATACGGTCTTTTTTTCCTTCCCTTGGTTAGAAAGTCAGTATTTTGGTTCATTTAGAGACAATACCACTGTGGTCAGCCAGTGTTCCAAGGGTCCGATTCTTAGGTCTGCTACACTCCTTGGTGGTGGAAGATCTGGCCAGATGAGAGTCCCCCCCATATATCCACAGAATTAATCTGTCCAATCAAGCCAGTCATCCATAAGAAAAACAGGGTTTTAAGCACTAATCTGATTTCCTCACTTAGCTACTAATTTGACTTCTGCAAATGTATTTTGCAGATTTTACTGTACATACTATGAATGGTTCATTGCAAGTTTTGTTAATTAGTTGTGATTGATCACATGGTATTAATTCTGTTCCTTGATTGGGTTGGCATAACTCTTACTGCAAGTACTTTTGGTGCAACTATTTATCTATGAACTAAAAATTGACTTTCCACAAACACTTACATGGGAATTTGAACTTTTCTTTCTATGAACCTCCATGAAAGTGAAACTTCAGTGCTTGGGGAAAGTAAGCCTGAAAGGGAGCAAGCATCGTTAGAACAGTTGCAAATGAATATTTGTTGAAAACTGTATAAAAAATTCACCCAAATCTCTACAGAGAATGGCTGAGAACTTCAAAGCAGTCTACAGCATAGAGCCACACATCTTTTATTAAAGTTAATGTGTAGCTAAATGCCCTTGACTGCTCAGATTTCAACCAATGGGTACATTTGTTAGAGTAGAAGGTAGTATCTGAACAATTCAATGATATTTTTGAAAGCTTCATAGATGTACTATAGTTTAACAAAAATATTGCCCTTTCCACCTCAAGGGCTCAGGAATCCCCTTTTAGTACTACCTCAGGTGGCATTTTGAGGGTATAAATGAGGTTCTGGTCTTGTTTTCAAATGAGTCGCTCTTCTGCGTGTTTCTCTGTGGAACCTGAATGTAGTGCTGTGTGTTATCATTACTTTCCCTTTCACACATGAGTCTGTTTCTTTTTTACTGGTAACAATTTTTCCTTTTGTTCATAAAGACTTGGGTGGTGGTCCCATTAGTCAGGATTAGCCAACTAAGTAAGCACCAAGCTAAATGCTGCAATGCTGTTTAGGTTGGTGCTGTGCTCAGGATCCTGGGAAGTCAATGTGGAGCAGTATGGATTCAGTTGACTGTAGTAGCCATTGGAGATGCGCTTCTTGGGCTTGACCCCTGCTACAGGATGCAAGATCAAGCCCTAAGGGTCACAAGAGAAATTCCTCTCACTTTGTTTCCCAGCTTCCTTCAGAAATCGTGTATCTTTGTGAATGGATTCCTGTTGTTGCAGTTATTCAAAGTAGCGTTTGTTTTTATTTTGGTTAATTGCTATGTACGTTTTGAATAGGCGGGATAAGCCCTTCAGAGAGACAGATAGGGTATGTATCAAAGTGGTATCAGAAAGTTTGAGTGCTGCCAGTTACTGCTGCTGCCCATCACTTAGCAAGTGAGAGCACTTTGCAGAAATAGAATATCATCATGGTGTATTCATGGCCATGACAAGGGCATTAAACCTAGATTCTAAAAAAACCTCATTTTAGGACCAAAAAAACAATATGCAGCTGAAGGTTGAACATTTTTAAATGCAATCTAAATTTTACAAGTATTTCACACAATGAAAATATTATGATCAGGCTTCCTGGCCAATGCTAATACAAGCAGAGTTTTCTACATCTTCACAAGTGGCAGAAACAGCTCAGGCATTTTCTAGTCGGGCACCGTTAAGTCATCCCTGGCAGAATCTATTCAGAAGTACTGTATAATCCTCATTTCCATTAGACTAGCACCAGCGAAGAAAAATCAGTGAGATCAGAAGCACTGAAGTGCAGTATGGAGTAAGAAGCACAGATGTGAAATTTTACTGTAAATGTGTTTTTAAAATGTGAATTACTGTAAAATATCTATTTTTGGACGGTGTATCTTTTCCAACTCTTGTAGTTTGTAAACAATGAATGAAATATTTAATATGTAAGATATGTGGCTTTGTTAGTTTTTTGGTTGGGGGGTTGGGTTTTTTTGGTAACTCATGTCAATGGTGCACAGCATGCCCATAAACCTCTATTAGCTGAAACAAATGTTTAACAAACCTAGGCAAGCCATGCCAGAGATACCGCTGTAGACCAAGGTGCCCTTCAGTTGCTTTTGCAATTCAATTTATGATTTGAAGACTATGGCTGAACTACAACCCTAGATTACGCTTACAAGCACATGTAGCAAGAGCCTGAGACAGACATTTGAAATAGTTCATTTATGGTGCCCATTAGGGCATTACGCTTTGCCGTTCAACTATAGCACATACATGTTAGTAAAAGACCGACAAATGTTCTAAGACAGAGGTAGTCTATTATTTCTTTTGTCAAGGTCCAAATTTTCTTGGTCAAGGTTCAGACTCCAGAGAAAATAATTTAAAAAATAACAATAATGATAAGTAAATAAAAAGATTTCGGGGTCCATTCAAAAGCGTCTGATGGACAAGATTTGGCCCGCAGTCCACCTATTGACTACCCCTGTTCTAAGTTTTACCTTAATAATGTTTACTCAAGCTCCATATTCACTGGGGTTGGCTCTCATGCACCCCATAGGCATATACAGCGGGCAGGGCTGTTGCCCCATCGAGGGTGGTAAGTCTATGTTTACGTTCGATAGCAGTACCACAGTACAGCTACTGTACAGGAGTGCTGCTTCATGAAATTACCTCACTTGCTGAACAAACATCTGGGCGAGTAAAACACTCTAAAGCTTGTCTACCCTCAAACAGTTTCTAAAATTTCAGGTGAATTAGACTTTTTTTTAATCATACAGAATTGATTCATCAGAGAGTCAGGTACGTACTGCCATTTGAGATGCACGTTAAGGTTATATCGTTAACTGGTATGCTGAACACACATTGTAAAGCATTTTATAAGGGGAGTGGCTGTTTGGACAGAGGAGAAACTGCCTGCTAGAAATTTGAAGAGAGAGAGTCTTAAAGAGCCTCAGCAGGTATAAATTGTGATATCTCCACTGGCATCAATGGGACTATAAAAATTTACACCTGCAGAGGTTCTGCCACTTAGAGAGCAGCAAGTTAACATTGCAGGTAGTGCTCTCACCTCAGATGTGTCTGACAGAGCTACAGCTCTTCAAACAACTCATAACTGATACATTCTTTATTATGCACAGTTTTCGGACACACCCAAGGCAACTTTGAACGACAGAGGTATATTAGAAATAACTCCATTGAATCAAGTGGCATTATACCAGTGTGACCAGAATCAGGCCCACAGACTACACAACTGAAAATGCAAGTAATTTTGTACTAACATACATACATTGTACATTCATTTCCAGAGGAATCAATTTTAATTACTTTCAAATACATTACTCTGTGGAAACTAATGTGAAGCCATAAAGTTTTAAGCAGCAGGGTATTGCCTTCCTTTATACCTCACAGTTTACTTCTGTTTTAAAACTGCACACCCTGGCTAATATTTATTTTTGACAATACTGATTGATATTTAATTATATTGAGAATTATAATAATGCACAAGATCCTTTTAGTAATTTCAGCTGCAGAATCAGACCAATGAATAAAGAGGAATTAAAACAAAGTCTTATGATAATTAGATGCACTGAATTTAATTTCCAAAAGTAAACAAAAATCATTTTGGCCCTAAATTGAGATTGCCCAAATAGATTCATTAGTAATAGCCTATAACACTAGGTTATTAGATTCAATAACCTTGAATAGCAAATGTAAGCATAATTTTGTATTACCACATCAAACCTGCAGACGTGCTACATTTGGTAATGCCTTGGATGGCTTAATCTCCAGCTGGGTGAATGTAAAATCCATGGACTAATCTTGAGTCTCAGTTTACAAATTAGATCTTTCCTTTGTAGACATGTGAGATGTAGTTTGCATGTGTGTGTGTTCTAATCACATCCTAAAAAAAAAAAAAGTGAAATTGTGCCCAAATTAAGTTATGAAAGAAGAATAATTAATACAAATTCTATTAAAGTTTCTTAAACTTGAGTGCAGTCAAGTCAATGATACTTGAAAGAAAATAACCAGTGCTCATTTAGAGCACAGCACAAATGAAACATTTTATTTGGTAACTCTAATCTTGTCCTCTTGCCTTTATGGAATTTTAGGAGGTAAGGTTATCATGTGCTAAGCAAACTACAACACTTACAATAGACATGAACACCATCCAGACTATAAAAATGCTAAAATTAAGTCCTTGTAATGAACAATCTAATTAGCACTGAGTCCTGCAGTTAGTGATATTCTCTCATTGTATGACTATCCAACCTGACCTGTGCTCATTTTTTAAAAAAAAAAATGAATTTTAAAATTAAATTCTGCTAAGATGGAGAGTTCTAAAACAAGCTTAGATATTCAGCCAAAGCCTCGTTAACCAGAAACAACCATCCCTAACATGCAATGCCGAAGCGAAAAAAACATATTTGTCCAACAGAGCTTGAGTACAGGCTCCAAAATCAGAAAGAATATCAGTGAAGCTTTTCACCTGAAATGGCAAGGCAAAGCAAGACAAGACTTCCATTTTTCCATTTCAGATTCTCTTAGTTCTCATCTCCACTACAAGGCCTGCAACCAATCCTGTTTGGAATCTATTAAATCAGAAGCGTGATCAACACTTCCCCCAATGAAGCACTGATTTTCAATCTCAGGTTTCTATTAAGTCACGTAGGCTGATATTCTGACCCCTAGAAAATGGAACAAACTCTCCAAATGTGTTTTCCATGGGGGAAGAGGGAGCAGGTGGAGTACAGAGCCACTACTACTCTTAGTACTGAATACTGGAGCCTCAGAGATACAGTAGCATCCAAAATCTCTGTACCTCCATCCATGAGAGATTTTGGCCCGTTGACCCGTGTAGGCACAGATTCTGTGCCCACACACTCGTGTTGTCCTCTGCGGTGAAGCAGCAGCATTGTAGAACATTGGTCAATAGCGTGCAGATGAAGCACAATCCCCACACAGTCCTTTCATAACGAGGACTTAAAAGAGTGCAGTGTGGGGGGGAAAAAAAGCTCCCTCTGAGGCCTTCGACGCTAATGCATTAGTGAATGCATCAAAAGACTATTTCCATCCACATACAGATGTAAAACACTTAGGCTTTTTTGTAACTATTGTATGCCACAACCCAGGAAGCACGAGTCCTCTGCTTCATTTCTGAGCGAGGGCCTGTTGCAGGTGTTAGCATGACATTAGACCAATGTGGAATTCTTCTTTATACACAAGTTAAACCTGTAGAATAGTCACGTCATGATTTGGTTTCCATTGTGCTGATCACCCTCTGTATAAAATAAAGAAACAGAGCATCACCTTGTTCTCCAAAAATACAATTTTTGACCTTCACTATTTGTGCAAAAATGGTTGATTACCTGCAATACTGTAATACACCAGCAGAGGCTAGCTTTAAGCTAACAAAGTAAGATGCTACTTACATCTTCAGAATGAAAATGGCTAGCAGTTGTCTCACACAGACTTTGGTGAAAGAAAACAAATGCCACCTTGGTATAAAACACATGTATTTGATGATTAAAATGGTAACAAAAATGGGACTTACCTTACCTGTTCAGTCCAGTTTTTAATCTGAGTCTATTAGCAGCTCCTCAGTAGTAGTAGTAGTTAAATTGCTAGAGCTCATTGTTTAAAAAATTACAGGGAAGCATAAAATACTTTGGTTGGTATTTTTTCCAGCACATTCAAACTGCTTCCCCGGTGACATACAACTCTGCAAAACTTTGACATGTGGGAAGGGATAAGAACAGCCAGGCTGCTGGTGAAAGCAACTCTTCCAAATCAACATTAGCTCAAAGATGCAGCCATTCTGCTTTCTTGCACCATTAACACTATTCTCCTGAATTGTTTGGTAAAGTGAAATTTCATGTCAGCTTTACAAGATGAGTGATTGTATTCAAATCAATTTCCAACAACTCTTTCCGTTTCTAAAACTAATAGACTTTCAGGAGGTAACCAATACATTTACATCTGAAAAGCTGTAGTATTGTTTTCTTTTTTGGAACAGTGTTTTAAAAAAGACAAGCTACTTAGTTTACAAATAAGACTATTTGCTAAAATATTGGCTACACTGTTCATTTCTACCCTGAAGGAATTATTTCAGCAATTCTGTGTTCATTGCATTATGTCAAATTATCCAGACAGTGATGCAAGTTGTGACAGATATGGGAAGTCCCTGTCATATCTAAGAAAAAAAAAACATTGAATGCAAAAGTTGTGTATTATGGGCCTGGATGATCAAAGGACTATATTGAACGAAATGGCAGACAAAGACTCTTCTTTTGGGACAATACGTGTGACTTCCTGGGAAATATCTAGGGCAAGGTAAAGACAACTCCCCACCCATGGTTATCTAAAAGCCTAGCTTTTTGAAGGTACATCCTGAGGAGTGTGCTGTCTCCTGATCACCTGAGCTACTCATGGGCATGCTTATTCTGAACTAAGACTATTATGAATTTGTAACCACAGGAAAACCCATTGTGGGATTTGAAGGACTGACTCCTACCACAGTCCTTGCTGGAGCTCCCTGGAGCTTTATGTTGCTCTTGCGTAAGTGCTGTCACCCCTTTCATTACAAATTCAGCACTGCAGTGTGGTCAGGGAACTGTGCAACCTGGAAAAACCCCTTGTCAAGAGGGAGAGAGAAACATGGGAGAGTTGAGGAACTGGGAGGCTACAGTGGGTTTCTTCAAGGGACCACAGAGGGGGAATACAGGTGCAGTTACCTCAAACAAAGATACAAGTAATGGGCACTACTGTAATCTAGGGATACAAGATCATTGCTGCTTTAGTGATGCTGCACCAGTTTAACACTTAGTCTGATTCGACTGAACTTGATGGACATTATGTGAATAAAATGCTGTATAGTTTACATGTCTGAAGCAGTTAATCAAATCAAACTTACATGCCAAGGGCCTCAGATTGTTCTCATATGTTATGTGTAGACCAGGAGTTGGCTCTACAATATACCTGCTCCACTAACTCCAAAAGAAAGTGTGTAAAGTTCCAGTGGAATGATAGTGGCAAGCCACAGATACAGAAATTATCTACCAACTGAATGAGTGAATAGTAGGGGATAGTTTTAACAAAAATACCTGGAGGAAAGTAATCAAAAGTGGAAAAATGTGGAAATATGTTCAAGGTAAAATAATGGCATTTTTATATTCTTAGTATCACACTGCCATAGGATAGATGTTTCTTGCAGAATTCATGTGGAATCATAACACGGCAGTTTTACAAAACTTGGGGGGAGGGCATAAACTATAGATGGGTGAATTCATTTTGCCTAACTTCAAATGCAATTGACCACTGTGGGTTTGAAAGTGTGACCCTGTTGGCAACATGGGCCAGATGTGAGTTTGGGCCTGGTTAACTTTGTTTGGTCAAAAGTTAAATGAAGTGTAATATTAATAATGAATGCTAAAGCAGCTTTGATTTTAGGTGAAAGGGCACTGTAGTAGACGTGGGGTGGGGGGGAGAGAAAACCTTTTGTAGTGATAAACACCCATTTTTTCATGATTTGTGTGTATAAAAACAAACATCTTCTGTATTTTCCACAGTATGCATCCGATGCAGTGAGCTGTAGCTCACGAAAGCTTATGCTCAAATAAATTGGTTAGTCTCTAAGGTGCCACAAGTACTCCTTTTCTTTTTGTAGTAGGCTGTGCACACAGCCTGTGCTTGGGCCCCTCTCTCAGGCTACACACCTACTTTGGTATAACTATGTCGCTCATGGGTGTGAAAAATCCACACCCCTGAGCGACATAGTTATACCAGTCTAACCCCCCGTGTAGACAGTGCTCTGTGGGCTACTCCTTTCATGGCTTGGAGCATCTTCACCAAACACGCTGCATCAATGCAGCTGCACCAATGTACATTTGTACTGTAGACCTGCTCTCAGAATCCCTTTCCCCAGTCAGGCCTTTCAAGTGTAGGCAAGGCCTGAGAAAAGGGGAGGTAGAAGTGACATGCTTAGTACTTTTTTCAGGCCTGAAGAATTACTCTCTGTAGTCAAAAGCTTGTCTCCCTCATCAACAGAAGTTGGTCTTTCATAGGAACAGTTCACCAGTTTGAATCTATTCCTACAGTATGTATCTGTGTATGTATGGCAGCCTCAAATCCTAAATCTGTCTGAATTTTAATCTACCAGTGTCGTAGAGTTTTCTACATTTTTCAAGTATTTAAAAACAAAGGGCCAGATCCTTTCCCCCATGGGCAGTGGGTATAAGAGGCCAGGGGAGGCTAAGCCTCCCCAAACAACCAGCCCACTGCCTTTGGAGCATGCCGCCGCCGAAAGGGCACCCAGGCCTTGGCCCTGCCCACACTCCACCCCGAGGTTCAGCTCCGTGTCGTCCTCTTCCCCCCACCCCTGAAGCCCCGCGCTCACTCCACCTCAAGGGGTGAAGAGGTGAGCATGAGAGTGGTGAGCAGCCTGCTGACTGGCCAGCAGGTGGGCAGGCACCTCAGGAGAGGGGGCAAAAAGGTGCTAGCAGTGGGCAGATGGGGCCTTAGGGGAGGGGTGAAGGGACATGAGAGGAGGAGACAAAGAGGCGTGAGTGGTGGGCGAGGGGCCTCAGGGGAAGGGGCCAAGCAGGGCTGGGGGTGGAGCATGGGTGGGGCTGTGTATTTTAGTTCCGTAAGTTAGAATTTTTAGTAAATATCCTTATTAAACTGTAGCTATTCCATACAACTTTATGACTTTTATATTAGAAAAAATACAAAAGGTCATTATTTACAAGAAAAGGTAAATGGAGTAGAATGTCGGTTAATCCTGGCCTGATTTTGTCCTGCAATTAATTAAATTGATCTGCAAGTATACAAAAGAAATCCTTGCATTTGTATTATGTGTACAAACATTAGCATTATATTACAAAGCATTATCAAGGATATCTTGGTTGTCAGACATGGTCATAGGTCCATCTCTGTTAGATGGCCATGAGTTCTGTAGGGACAATTCACAGGTATTTGCAGGCAGTTGGTAGTAGGTGTCAGTGAGCATTAGGATATGAGAAAAGGCAACACTGACATTATGTATATTCAACATTTTTGTATGTTCCTATTGCTCATATTTCTAATGGTTACCCTTTAAGTCAGTCACCAAACTAAACACAGTTGTGTGAAACAGTGCACCATTGCCAGCATGGAATTTAATATTCTTTAATCCCCACATGGATACAAACAGTCAAAATGCCCATATATCCTGAACTTCATGTTCTCAGTCTGAATAATACATATATCCTTTTTTAATTCACAGTTCCACACTGATGTTTTCATATGAGGGTGCTTAAAGTTAGGCTCCTAAATCCATATTTAGGCTCTTAAACAAAAACAACTTCCACTGAGTTTAACAGGATTTGTGGGTGTCCAGCATTTCTGATCCCTTTTATTTCAATACCTAGTTAAGTATTATGGAGCTGAACTTTAGGCTGAATATTTTAGCCTATATTTGTAAAGGGGTGTTTGGAGTGGATACAGTAGCACCAAATGCATCTTGCACAGTACCAAAAACTGAGTTTGCTTCCTTATGGGATTGAAGCTGACATGAAGAAGTTAACAAATCAAGAATCTATCAATAAAGAAAAAGATATAAAAAAATTTTGTTTTGAAATGAAAAGACTTTTTGTAGACTATGCAATGGTCATCTGAACTATAGACTACGCTAATCTCATAACTCACTATCACATACTTTCCCTGTGGTATGTTTCAACAGAGCATATCACAGCTCTGTAATTAATTGGACCAGTTTTCTACCACTGAAACTTAGAGAGCAATATGAGTCTCAAAATCCTGTAATTACAGTTTTAAGGATGTGAAGTACAGACTGATTGGTGTAAGTTATAAAATGGAGGTATCAGCAAATAGTAAAAGAAGCTCAGAATGATGGTTCAGGAGAAAGGAAGTCATATTTGTGTACTTAGTACAAGAAGTGTACAATGTGAAGCTGTGCTCAGAAGTGTGAGATTCTTTCAATCATTCATAAATGGATTATACATGTTCTCACATATATTTGAGATAGCATAGTATATAAGTATTACCCCTATGCAGATTATTGTTAGTAAGTCTGGTTGTGTCTTAAAATAACTTTTACAGGATCTATTTAGATTCCAAAAAGATTTGGGGTCCAATTAGGAAGACTGGCATTTGATTTTGCACACATGCCATCGATTAAAGCTTTGCCACTAACATCATAGTGCAAGGTTAGGCTCTACAACATCTAATTATTGATCTGCTGATGCAATGAGGTATGTGATAGTGAAGTGTCATAAAATGCATGTGTAATTATTTACACCAGAGGAGGATCTGCCCCTACAGTGGTCTATACAGTTCTGTAAAGAGGAAAGGCCATGAAGGAGTGATGAGCAAAACAAGAATGATATGAACAGCCAGCATTATCTATAAAATAAGGCAGACTGATATGAATCTGTGTCTGAGCAATATGAAGAGTCTCCAGACTTACCTGTGCTATTTTATCAAAGAGAGATTCAATACCTGATGGCATGTTGCTTGGTCAAAGGCCAGCTGCTCTATCTTAGCAAAATAATTGACAGCATTCCTATTTAAAATGAGTTTGCCCATAGGAATTAGAGGATTATCTTTGTGAGGTTAAATCTAGAAAACATAACATAAATTACAATTACTGTATGTTATGTGACCCAGCAAGAAAAGAATAAAAAGACTCAACTACCTAAAAAAAACCCAACAAATTATGCCTGGCTACACTTTGGAAGTAAGCATAAGCGTAGTAACAAAAATTACATTCTAAAAATGGCATCTCTACAGAATGATAAAGAAATATACAGATAGAATGTTCAAAGAACTTATTATTATAGTAAGGCCCTATTGTTTGTAATGAAGAATTGTAATAAAATGCAATATGCTACATACGTTTGTGTCAGTGTTACCTTTGTTAAATCAAAGGGATTAAACAGAAATTTTTCTACTGTCTCAGATATCATGACCTGAAGTAGAAACTCCAAGATGGATAGTTTTCATTGGTGATAGTATTGTAAAGGTCAGATAGTCTGTAGTAAGAATTACAAAGGACTGATATTCTTGCTTCTTTGACACAAAGGTTTTTGATGTCCTCATCAGTCTGAAAACAATAGAACAAAGACATGATATTAGTTACAATTTATATTAAGCAAAATTGGCTAGAAAGTATCATAGAAATCAGAACAGCAAACTTTTAGGAACTATCAGATTGTGTGCCAAATTCTACCTTATATATGCCACATTGAAAATCTGAATATTGATGGGGAAATAAATACATTTTGAGCAGCATAACAGAAACCCAGCGATAGATACTACAATTGTGACAAAAATATTGCCTGATGCTCTTTAAAGATATTTACATTGCATTTGTGAAATTTCTAGGGCTTCTCTTCATTTTGTAATCTCTAAATATATGTCTCCGTACCCCATTACATGCATACACCCAGTAAAGAACATGTAACCTACACCATTTTGTATTGTAACTTCTTATTAGAGGGAGAGCAATAGTGGGGAACAGAAACAGATTTGCTGCAATCAGCTGTGTTTCTATAGATATGCAGAAAGCAAAGCATGGGAAACAGCTATAAGTGCCCCCCAACCCCCAAACAAACAAAAGATCTGGAGGACAGGGTGTTGATAAGTACTTGAAACCCACATGGAAGCTGTCATGACAGCCATGTCTCAACAATCAGAGCACAGGGGTAAGTGACCTGGGATTATATTTATGGGCCAGAGCCCCCCATTTTGTGTAAATTGTTTTAGGTCCATTGAAGATAAGTAAATCAATGTCTAAGCCCATCAATAATGCCACAGCTGAAAGCCGTGTTATAGACACTGTGAAGAGTGTGTGTTGAGTACCTGCAGGGTGCATTACTATTTGCTGCCCACAGGAGACTGCTAGAGGGCTTGGAGCTTGCACTAGGATGCAGAGTTGCTATCTGGGAAACTTGTAGCTCTCACTAGGGGAGAGGCTATTCTGGATTTGTTTCTGATGAACAAGGAGGAACTAGTTGAGAACTTGAAGGTGGAAGGCAGCTTGGGTGAAAGTGATCATGAAATGGTAAAGTTCGTGATCCTAAGGAATGGTAGGAGGGAAAACAGTAGAATAAAGACAGCTGACTACAAGAAGACAGACTTCAGCAAACCATAAGTCCTTTCTTCAGCTATAGACTGCAGGCAGTAGAGGAAGGAGCAGAGTGCAGCAAATTTCAATGAGTTAATTCAAATTAGCCCCCTAGAGACAAACTGTGGTGATTTCTGCATGTTTGTTAACTGCCTGCAGCCAAAGTCTCTCCCTATTGCCCTGCTCTGGGAATACCAGGCCCAGTAACAGGTAAGTTTTTTTCTGAGTTTGGGTGGGAGGAAGAGCTTTCTGACCTGTAGGGGATCCTGAGCCTGGAAGGGGACAGGTAGAAGGCTTCTGAGCCAGCAGATGGATTTTCTGAGCTAGAGAGGTTTGGGGTTTTTTTTTTATGGGAGGCAGAAATGTGGGGTGGTCTGAGCCTGGGGTTCTCAGGTGGGAGAGGGTTCAGAGCTGAATGTTTACCTCCTAGCAGTGGAAAATTTTAAAAAACAAGAGATGGGGTTCTCAGTCTGGGGAAATGTGTTGGGTGGGGGGTTTGTTACTCAGTTGGAGAGAACTGCAGTTTTAGGGAGGATCTGAGAAAGGAGGGGGATGGGTTGGATTGGCAGAAATGAGTGCAGGGTGAAATGGAGTCAATTGGTGAATGGGGATATAGGTGAATTGGTGAGCCAGCTGGATGAGAGGGGAATGGCAGGGAAAGAGCTAGATTGGAGGATGAGAGGCTGGGACTAAGAGAGAAGTGCAAAATGTGTCATAGAGAAATAAATACTGTTTTATCTCCCCTTACTCTTTACCCGCTTTCCCACAAACATGCTTCTCATGACACCCCCAACCTATGTTTGAAAGAATAATAAGCCTGCAGGGGAGGGAAGGGAGCCATAGCCCTCTACTACGCCTGGTTGGTTCTATCAATGGGCTCCTGCAAAGTGCTGAGCTCTTCCTTCTTAATCCAACAAAATATTTAAGTGACTAGGGGAGAGCCTATTCTGGATTTGTTTATGACAAACAGGGAGGAACTAGTTGAGAACTTGAAGGTGGAAGGCAGCTTGGGTGAAAGTGATCATGGAATGGTAGGAGGGAAAACAGCAGAATAAAGACAGTGGACTACAAGAAGGCAGACTTTAGCAAACTCAGAGAATTGGTAGGTAAAATATTGTAATCACTGAATGTATAGCCCTGTCATTGCCACTCAAGGAATTTGTAGAAAATAAAGATAAGGTGAACCTAGTTGCCTGTATATGAAAATAGGCAAAAGCAGCTCCCAAGGCTAATGCTGAATCAATCTAGAGAAAAGCTTTCAATCCCATGATATAGCCCTGAGATATTTCATATATATATATTTCATATATATATATATATATGCTTAAACTGAGTTTTGAAATATTAGAATAAATCCAAGGGAAAGGAGTGGTCAAAGGCAGGTCTGGCAGTCAATAGGTGCATGATAAATGTATATTATAATTTAGCAATTTATCAAATAGATATCTGTCTCTATCTAAAATGCCCTCCGTTACCCCCACACTAATTACACAGCCTTACCAACGGTGGAGTATCAAATAGCAATTGGGGTTCTTTTTCCAATGTACTCGAATACCTTTACATCACAATATTTGATGATATGAACCACTTCAAAATTGCCAAAGGCTGCTGAAAAGGAGAACCCAAAATCATATCTATATGTCATTAGATTCCAGGGATGACCTAAAATGACCAATGCCACATCTTTTATAATGTAAAGGGTCATCATAACCAAAGACAGATATTAACTAAATACCAAGATACAGTGTGTTAGATCATCTAAGGAATGCTTATGTACAATTTCACAGGTCAAGCTGTCTGTTAGTTCCTTTCTCTCAAGGTATAGAGTGAAGTTGTACCAACTAGTGAAATGGATCATGCTATAATTTATGGATTGACAAATATTATCCTTTATTGTGTAGCAGGCCTCCTTGAGCCAATTGCCCCTAGATTCTTCTATGATCTCCAATGTGAAGTAGTATTTTTATTGTTGTTGTTGCTTTGTACTAGAAAACTAACTACATGGGTATCAGTGCAGAGTTTCAGCGAAATAATTTTCAACATACATTCTAAGGGCCTTTCTACATTTCACATACACCCATGTTATGTTACCCAGTTACAATATGGTTGAAAATTGTCATGTGGATAAGATCTAACTGTGTTGTAATTGGGATAAAGCTCAAGGCTTTAACTCTGCTTTACAACACTACCAAATCACGTGCACGGTACAGTCTTAGCCATGTTGCTACAGGTTCCCCTAAATGTTGCTATTGCAAATTAATTAGGTCTTACATTGTATATTTCTCATTCTTCTTACCCTTTGCTATCATTTTTTACAATGTTGCCTCACTGCTTATTACACAGACTTGATTGCTTTTGATTCTTTGGCTTTCACTAGCTCCATTTTATAAATATACATATACTTCCTTTGAAACCCACAAGTTCCTTTGGCATGCACAGCTCTCTTGGGAATCCTCTCTTTGGCCCAAGTGAACCATATTATCAGTGACAACTACATCTTAAATAAGAAAATGGCCCTACTGTCAAGGCACCATCAAATTAGGCCTGAATAAAGACTGGGAGTGGCTGGGTCACTACAAAAAGGAATTTTCCCCTCTGTTGAAACTGACACCTTCTTGTCAACTGTTGAGAATAGGCCACTTCCACCTTGACTGAATTGGCCTCCTTAGCACTGACCCCCCCACCTGGTAAGGCGACTCCCATCCTTTCATATGCTGTAATATATATACTGCTTACTCTATTTTTCACTCCATGCATCTGATGAAGTGGGTTTTAGCCCACGAAAGCTTATGCCCAAATAAATGTGTTTGTCTCTAAGGTGCCACAAGGACTCCTCGTCGTTATTCCAGTTACAAAAATTTTTGAATTTCAATAGAGAGAACCAACCTGCAATAACAGACCCAACAAGTTATCATGCAAGTGTTCTGTGCCATGAGACTTAGAAATGATGAACAGTTGTTGCTGAAAGGTGCTTCTTATCTTTGATCTGCCAAATGAGCCTAAGCAAAATGGTTGGTTGATTTTTTCAAACTATATGTATGAAAAGTTAATCAGACCTCTTCTGCTTCAGTTAAAGAAGCAATTGATAGAAGAAGGCTATTATGTCTTATGTAGGCCAGGCACTAGAAGGGGAAATGACACACCCTTTGCCAGTGGGTTACATACCTATTTGTGAGGATGTTGGTTAGAAGAGTGTCTGGATTCTGCTCCTCAGTCAGGGAGCAGAGTGTGATAGCCATAGATTTGGCAGTCACTTCTGAAAAGCATTGTGGTTCAGATTTCAATCTGCCACATTAGAGACCAGGGTCTATTTCCAGCTCTATCTAAAATGTCCTTGTGCAGCCTCTTAGTTACCTTCTTTGGAAAATAGAGAATGAGAGTTGCTTCTGGGTTAGAGATAATAACTATGAAGTGTACAGAAATATTAAAAGCACTCAGTAGAAGAGGTCAGATCAGACCCATAATGCCTGGGCTTTGGGCCCAGAGCACCTTCACCTAGACCAATGTGTACTTTGTGGGGGAAGGTGTTTACTTTGTGCATTTGACAGAGTGTGCTGTCAATTTCACCATGATTCCTGTGTAGTCAGTCAGTCTTTTCTCTAGATGAAAAGGCCTTTATACATAAGTACTGTATGTATATATATATATACAGTACTTATACAAGGGAACTGAAAACCCCTTAAATGAAAATACACAAATAAATAAATAAATAAATTGGAACATTTTATTTCAAAGGAGCTCAGATACTGGAATGTCTTTGATATCAGTCAATTAAAAAAAATCAATTTGACAGTGTTTAAGACTTTTAGATTTCTATACAAAAAGATGGTGCAGTGCACCCCCAACTTTTACTGATCTGAGTGAGTTACAGGTGTGCAGCATGTTGTTGGGTTGAGCCATGAATCTGCAATTTTAGCTTAATAAATTTTGGTGATTCTCTGCAGTAAACAAAAATTGTAGTCCAGGAGGACTTTAGCCTTTAGACTAGATTACACTTACCTTAAGTAAACTGCAGGGTGAAGGTACATAGGTCTAACGAATGCATTCTTATGCGTTTTACTGTGTAACAGGGCCCTGGAGTATGCAGGGTATGTGTGTGTCCACTGCTCTTGTTAAGGCATTTGAGTCCTTGAAGACTGGAAACTGTAGTTGCAGGTCACATATTGGCTTCCTGTCTCTTAGGCTCAGTGGCAGAACAGCAGCCAGGAGAGTCCTACAGTCAGGGAAGGAGGGTCTCTACATTTACCAGGTGAAGGCTGAGAGAGAGACATCGGTAGGGACCAGTAACCAGCAGGAGGAACATCTCAGAACTGTGAAGCTTTAGAGACAATGGCTAGGCAAGATCCTGAGGGGCAGTGTGAGACTATCGGTCTGAGTCGTTATGAATTTCAGTAACGAAAAAGCTTTGAGAAGTGGAGCTGTGCTATTGTTTGGAATGACATTTAATCTTCCCCAGCTGGGGAGATCAGCCTACATGCTAAATATCGCTTGCTTACAAACCTTTATTTCAATTTTATGGAAGTCTCAATTTGGAAGAAAAAAATTAAGCTCTCGACCAATGAAAGTGCAGTTTTTATGTAAATCCTTTAGAACATTACATAAAATGAGTATTAATCATGAACCTTGTATACACAATTGGGAGCAGAGTATGATCCAATCAAATTAGTGTGATGTAAAATGTGTATTAAAATGCCTACACTCATCAATCTAGGCCATCCTCCCCACAATAGAGCCTGCAATTATTTTAATTGAATTTTGTGAAAAAAAGTGGGAGGTATGTGGGTAAAACCACCATAACCACTGCAGTATTCACACACTTATGTAAATATGTGTTGTTAATAAAAATACTTTGCATTTATAGGCTGAAACACACTGTATGATAGCAGTGTGTGGTCAGCAATAGAATCCTGGAACCTTGACTCCTGTTCTCTTGTTTTCCATGAGACAGAAACCATTCCTCACTTTAAACTTACTACATTATCTGGGAAGTCATCTGGCTGCTCTGTGCCTCCATTTCCTAATCTGTAATATGGGGGTAATACCTCACAGGGATATTGTGAAAATTAATGCATATAAAGAACACTGATGCTGAGATGAAATGCTGTAGAGGACAAAGGATCATTCTCTCCAAAATGCTCTTCTCCGAACTCAATGACCAGTAGCGGGCAGCTCCATGCTCTTCGTCAGCAGCAGCCCTTCCCTACGCAATCACCATCTCGTTGTCCCTGTCTTCTCCAACCCCACCCATGAGAGCGATCTTCTCACTGACCCCAGCTAGTCTCTTTGCCTTTTCCCCCCTCAGAGTCAGAGTTGCCATTTCACTGACCCTTTCACTTCTGTCTCTGCTGAAGCAGTAGCTATCATGTCACTTATCCTCACTGTTCTCCCATGAAGTGGAAGATAGCATAGCACTGACAAACTCTTCTCCTGCCACTACCATCCCAGCATTGATACCCACCCATTAGAACACTGGGGTCTGCTATGTACTGGGGCTGTTTGGCCCAAAGATTTGGAAGTGGGGTTTATAGAGGAAAACAACTTATCCCACAGCAGAGTTGGTGCCATCCTTGGCACAGGAGAGCAACCAGCACTGTGCAAGCCTTATTGGCAGAGAGCGGGGCCTAGCCCACCAGACAGGTTAAACTCCACATCCTCACAGAGACTGCCACTAGCTCACAGTAGTACTTCAAGCTGATTAGTGACTTTATCCTCTATTCATTAGGCTAGAGAACATGACAGTGAGTACAGCCCAGTGGTAGGGGTATTCTGCTGGGAGGAGGGAGACTCAGGTGCCAGTCCTCCTGCTCTATTGAACATTTAATTATTTGTAAAAAGTGGAAGAGACTCAAATTCAAATCTTTCCTCCGCATCAGGCAGAGGATCCTGAACCCAGCTCTCTCATTTCCTGGGCGAATGCTCTAATCACTACACTAACAGTTCCAGGAGGACAGCACCTCCTCTGGTTGTTTTCTGTGGGTTTAGATGTGCTCAGAACACATCTCCTGTATTAGGTTCCAAAGACAAGCGAGACAGGGGAATGTCCTGTTTGTGAATTCTGCTGAGGCTTAGGCACCAGTTAGACACCGAGCTTCTGGGCGGTGACAGGCCATGGCAGCTGTGTGCATGACCAGCCACTGAAATTTAGGAGCCATGGGGACTTTAATGGCAGAAAATTATGCATCTATAGACTTTAGGCACTTAACAGGGTTATGCAGCAGTTGTGTGTGGTTTTTGTGGGTGCCTAAATTTTGAGTTTTGTGGCCTAAGTCCCATTGTGAATTCTACCCCTAGACTCCAGTGTGATGCCAAAGTTTGTTTGTTGTAGCCTCTTCCCTGACTTCTTGGGGTATGTCTATGCTAGGGATGGGGGGAGGAGAGTAATAAAAAACCCTGAGGCCTCAAGTCTCTATAGACTCGGGCTTGCGCTGTAGTGCTGAAAATAGCAGCGTAGGTGTTCCCGATTGGGCTGTGAAACCTGGCAAGGGGGGGGGGGTGGGCTTCAGAGCCTAGGCAGGATTATCTACACTATTTTTAGTGCTGTAGTATGAGCCCCACAAGCCTAAGATTCTAGACCTGGGCTCTGAGATTTGCTGCCAGGGGTTTTGTTTTGGGCAGTGTTGGCAGTTGGCATGTGTGTGCGCTCTCTCTGTATACTGCACCGCCTGTGAAGATAGCCGGCTCAGCAGACCTCAGTAGTAGTGCTCAGAAAGACCAGACTCCATTTGATGGTGAAGGCGCTTGGCCAGGTTTATTGCTGATCAAGCCTGGTACCAGTGCCTGATAGATTCTACAGGTACACAAATGCATGTATGCCTATGACAATGGACTCCACTCGGGCAGCAGTGGGACTTTCTGCTTCTCCCTAGGCTGGACAAAGGTGCGCCTCCTAGGATTTCTCTTTTATACATTGATCCAAACAAGTTACGTCTTACACTTCTGACATGGTTAGTTACCAACCTTACACCTTGTACCTGCTGGTTCAAACAAAACATTTCCATCCATCATCCTGTCCTGCCCTCCACTCCTTGTTTTACAGGGCGGTCAGTGTATTCCTGAACTTTCTCCTACGATTGTGTTTAGGTGGGGGTGTACCTGTACTAACCTTCTTGAATGTATAGATGAACACCCTGTGGCAACTACTTCTTAGGAGTGCTTGTGCTTTTGCAACGTTCAGTGCTTTTGCCAAGTTCATGGAACAGACAGTGAACTTATAAGCAGGCATTTGCTTTATGATCAGGCCTGACTTTGGTTCAAACCTCAGGCCTTGCATAAGGCCCTATGCTCCAGGCTCTCTCTCCCTAGAGTACTTATAGACATTGCCTTAATTGCTCATTCTGGTCAAGATATGAGACCAGTGAGTTGTCTAGATGCACCACAACTAGAACTGATTTCCTGTGCAGATTTAATTGTAAGCTTTCCCTCCTATGCAGCCAGCATGCAAACTCCCTTCCACAATGCCCTTCCTAAGCCAGGATTGCTATCCCTATCTACCTACTATTTATACTGGTTGCTTTTCTGTGCATAAAGGGAGCATATAGTTTTGTTTGTATACAGAGCAGAAAGTAATGATTGAGAGAGTAAATTACTCTTCCTATAGTCTGCTTTTTTATTTATCTGACAGTTAACAGTCAAAGAATGAAATGAGTAGTTGTATAACTATAAAATAGTAATGGAAGAATAGTTGTTACCATGTGACCTCCCAAAAGGTTTCTTCTATCTGTGGGACACTGAATCCAGGTTTTTCTTAGAAAATGAGCTGCTATTGAAACAAAGGAGATTAAAAGTGAGTCTTCCCTGAAACAAGATTGAAAAAGTATGAGGAAAAACGGGGGGAAATCTGGAAAACATGTCAAAAACAACAATTCTCATATTCCAGGCATTAAGAGAGGGTTTAGAAGGTAAAAATATAATTTCTTTTCTTCAGCAAATGCTCCCACAGGCCCCCTCAGGTTTAAATCAAACCTTCCTCCATTTATTATGGAGACAGTGCAGTGAATATGCTGAAAATGGTAAAGCCAGGGCTGTGATATTTAAGCTACTAAAATTCAATAATAAACTCCTAGTAATGGATTTTCTTTTGATATCTTATTGCAACATAAAATGTTAAATGAGATAGCCCAGAACCAGAGACTCCACATCTCCTCACTCCCTCAAAAACACATCAAGTATGAAATTATAAATTTAACCTCAAGAGAACTTGAACAAGTGGTTCTGGTGAAACTTTTACATTAACCCCATCTTAATATTTTTGGAAAATCATCAGTTTATGTAAAACAGTGAGCTGTATGAATTCAACCAGTGACGGTCAGAGAAAGGTGCAAGCAGAATACTGTGTCTATTAAAGAAAGATTGAGGGTTTCTTCCAGCTCCTGTTTTCATCAATGACAAAACTTTTATTGATCTAAATAGAAGAAGGATTGGCCAACTGCTTAGTAAATCCCCCCGAAATAATATGTAGTTTACAGACACAGCGTGGAATAATAGTTAGAACACGGAATAATAATCAAAACTCCTGGGTTCTATTCAAAGCTCTGCCATTGTGTAATTTTGAAAAAGTCAATGGAATTTTTTTTTTCTGAAACTTCCATTAGTTTTGGGTTCCTCTGTGTATCCAACCTGAAACATTAAAGGCCTGAGAGTCAGAAATGCTTAATACCTGCAACTCCCATTTACCTCAGTCACTGTTTTTACAGTGTGTAAGGTCTACAGAGTGGCTTTTAGACAAGAAAAACTCAGGTCCTTGCAAGCTCTGCCTCACAGAGTTCCTGCTAATTCACTGCTGCCTACAAAATCAGAAGTGCTCTAGTTCAAGTCTCAGATGTGATAATGAGCACACTAGTGTTTTACCAATGATCTGAGATGTTTCTGAACTGTCTGCCCTAGTTTCCAGACACAAATACACAAGCACCCATTGATACACATTAAGAGAAGGATCCAATCCCTCACTGATTTTTCTTTCTATGGGGAATTTTCACTTATCTATTTTATAATGTTGAGTAAAGCCCAAATTAAAATGTAGTAACATGCCATGTTAACTTTAGTCATCTATGATAAAAGGGAAGTCTGGACATGCTTGCAGGTACTTGTTTACTTTACAATGAAAGTTGAAAAAGTCCTGGTAAGGAAGATATGAAAGGGCTTTAATAGTTTTTGGGGAAAAAAGCGTTCTTCACCCTCAACCCTTGGAATCTTGAAACATAGCTTCATGTGCACAGCTTGGGTGTTTTGTTTTGTTTTTTAAACAGAGATCATTAGTATTGGGCTGTTTGTAATCAACTCCTACATAACTGTTGTAGTTAATGCTTTAATTCTAGGCTGAGGAGCCACACTACCAAGATGTCAGAATATTTGGACTTTGCAACATATCCAGAGCAAAGCCAATTGTTGGGCTCTAAAATTCTTTCCACTGTCACTCATGGGTCATGTGATTCAAGTGCTGATAGGCAACACCTATGGCCAAGAAGGAAAGTATACACTACAACTCATTCCGAAGTGATGGTATTGTGGAACTGGTATCTGGATCATCATGTGCATGTGGTGGCCATTCACTAAGAAAGCAAGGAAAAGAGCCAGTAAGACCAGCTGACAGTCGCAGCTTCATTCCAGTATTTCCATGATTCTTGGTTTAACCGTTGTCCTCAGTGTTTTAAATGTAACAATTTCTACATAGTCCATGTTTAACAGAATCAGATTTAAAATATACTCAAAAAGGTTTGAAGATAATGCCACTATGTTACAGGAAACTGCTAAAAGTCCAGATTACATTTTGCAAACCAATATGGAACACCTTTAATCCTGAAAGATTCCAAAGTCTCTTGTAGAATTCCTCTGAGACAGAAGCTTTGGGCCTGAACCTGGGCCCAATTAAGTCAGTAATAAAATTCCAACTGACTTAAATGAAAACAGAATTGGGCCTTATTTATAGGAATCTTTTCATTCACCACTGAAATGTAGCCAGTTCTAGCTCTACAGGCTTTAGGGCTGGTAAGTAATATATCCAACTGAACCAGTAAAAGAGATTTACATAAACTTAAATAAATTAGCAGAGATGGTATCTGGCCATGGTAAAAATTGTGCTGGATTCTGAAAACTGTTTCCTTAATCTCCTGGACAACTAACATTTACTCAAAAGAATGTAGTTGGTAGACGGTATGTTTAGTAACCATTATGTGCAGTTCAACTACTTATAGCCTAAAAAAAAAAACAAAGCCACATTTGGTTAACTGCAAGCAATTTTATTGTAAAATCTAAACCGTAAATGATTAGAAACAAAATTACTACTTTCATCACTACCTTCCTTGCATAAAATATACCCAACCCAGTATCTTCCATAAGTAAACAAAACGAATTTTAGCCTTCAGTTGTTATTCCACCTGGATATGAATTAACTACTATCAGATACATTGTACTACAGGAAACTAGAGTTAAGCAAGAAAGTTACTGTATGTATATGGATTCCTTTACTACTTGCAATTTATTTATTTATTTTTAAAGTACTGTAATGCTCACATACTGGGCAATTTATTTTTGACAAAATCAGGTGAAGTTCTATCAACATGAACACCAAATTAGTTCACCTACATTGATAATCACAGTATTTATATAAGTTTTTTTCAGTTGTTTAGCCAGAAATTTGGGACCTTACCTCAAAAACCAATTGAAACACAATTTTTTCCATTTAAGTATTCTGAGTTTAATTTCCTAAACAAAAATAATTTTTAGCCTTAAAGAGAGATCTGCATAAAATCATTACCAGCCTAGAATACTGGTGTTACAAGGTACTAGATTATCAAAGTCAATCACTTTTGATTGCAGACATAAGAATAGACACGTATTACTGCATCAAGCCTGAAAGACATGTATATCTTGTGTGGACATCTGCTACATTTGTTACTGTCTGACAGCTTATTCTCCAGTTAGGTGGATGTAAAATCCACGGACGGACCAACTGCATGTAGCACAGTTTACAGGTTAGATCGTTCCTTTGCAGACATGCGAGATGTAGATCGTGTATACGTTCTAATCATATCCTAAAAGCAACATGAAATTAATTAGGCTATGTAAAACATACATTTAGGGCAAATTCTATTAAAAGAAGTTTCTTACATTTGAACACAGTCAAATCAACATTAAAGAAACTAACCGGTGCTCATTTAGTAAACAGCACAAGTGAAACATTTTGTTTAGTAACTGCCATTTTATCCCTTTCTCTTTATGCAATTGTAGCAGATAAAGTTATGTGCTAAGCTAACTAGAGTATTAAGTGTATGCATGGACACCTTCTGAAATATAAAACCACTAAAATTCAGTCCTTGTAAAGCACCAACTAATTTGGACCAATTAGCATTGCAATTAATGGCGATTCTCTCATTGTATGATTATCAAAACACTGAATTATCCGCAAGTAAAAAAAAACCCTCAAAATTATATTCCACCAAGGTAGAGAGTCATGAAACAAGCTAAGGTATTCAGCCAATCAAAGTCTTGTTAAGTAGAAAGAAGCCATCCTTAACATACCTGTTTGCCAGCTTCAGCATTGTATTTGTCCAGCAGAGCTTGAATACGGGCACCATAGTCAGGATGAACATCAGTGAAGTTTTTCACCTGAAATAGTAAGGAAAATCACGGCTTGAACAGACAATTTCATTTCTCAGTTTCACATTCATACTTGGTTCTTGCCAATTCCAAAACCTGCCATCAATAGGCTATATTTAATAAGAATTATCAACAATTCCCCAAATCAAGCACCAGTTCATATCTAGACCAGGTAGCAAGGAGTGAATCATGGGAATTAAGTCACCTAGGACAACATCCTGATCTACTGCAAATTAAACAAACATTGCACAGGTGTTTTCCATTGGGGGGTGATGAAGCCATTCTTCTTCCTAGCACCATTAATGTTGTTCTCCTGGATATTTCAGCAGAGTTAAATTTTGAGGAACTTTTCATCCTTCAAATAAAACCTTTATGGCCTTGACCAAACAAGGGTGGTTGGTTTTTTGTTTGTTTGTTTTGAGTAAGATATCCCTATTTTAAACACTCAGTGCAAAGCACGTATGCAGTTTAATACCTTTAAAATTCTGTTAGCCTGCCCCACAACACAGGAAGCGCAAATCACTATACTTCCACATGTGTGTGTTGAAAGTGTCAGCTCATCATCCTGCCAGCTTTAGCATTCTCCTTTATAATTACCGGTATGTACAAAATTTGTTAATTCTTTACACTCTACTGGTCATTTGTTACATAAAAGAACAGATCAACAAGTATTCTCCAAAAATACAATTTCTGACCTTCTCTTTTCATCCCCAAACTGTTATATTTGCAAACTGCAATACTGTAAGACACCAGCAGAAGCTAGACTTAAGCTAACACAATAAAATGCTACAGTAAAAGTGGTTATCTGGCACTTTACCAACCAGAAAGCTCTGGAAACCAACATTTCTGATATCCATTAAAAGTCTGGTTGGTGTGGGGCCAGCAGGCCCCCTACCTGGCTCTGCGGGGCTCCCCAGATGAGGTATCATGTCCTTCCTCCTCCTAGGTGGAGGAACAGCCACTGGGGCTCTGTGAGCTACCTCCATCCCGAGCACTGGCTCCGCAGCTCCCACTAGCTGAGAACCGCGGCCAATGGGAGCTGCAGGGGCAGCGCCTGCGGGCAGAGGCAGTGCACAGAGCCACCTGGCCACTCCTCTGCCTAGGAGCAGAAAGGATATGTTGCAGTTGCGGGGAGCTTCCCGAGGTGAGCACCGCCCAGATCCAGCATGCTAAAACCCCTTTAGTGCCCCTACCCCAAGCATCCTCCCACAACGAAACTCCCTCCCAGAGCCCACACCCCTTCCCATGTCCCAGCCCTAAGTCACATCCTGCACCCAAACTCACTCCCTCCATTGGTAATTATAACTCTTAGTTAACCACAATTTTTGACTAACCAGCACCCCCCATTCTCCCAAAGTGCCCGATAAAGCTTTTACTGTACTTACAGCTTTCTTCTGGATGAAATGCTGAGCATCTTTAAGATGGCTAGCAATGTTCTCACACAGTCTTTGGCGTTCATCTTCTTTCAGAACTTTGGTATAGAACACTCTCACCTTAGGATTGAAGTCAGTAGTTTAGTTTATGTAAGGCAAGGCCAGTTTTAATCTGATTCTATCAAAAGCTCCTCATTAACAGTAGTCAAACTGTTAAAGCTCAGGTCTTTAAACTATTGCAAGAAAGCATGAAATATTGGTTGGTATTTTCCCCAGCATAGTCCAACTGCTTCCCACCGTGATGTACAACTAAGTTTTTACATGAGGGAAGGAATAAGAAAGAGGCAAAGAGAATGACATGCTGCTGATGAAAGTAGTGGTTCCAAGTCAACATTAGATTAAAGATGCAGCCATTCTGCTTCCTAGAACCATTAACGCTATTCTGCTGGATAGTTTAGCAAAATTAAATTTTGAAATTTTACATCTGCTTTACAAGACAAGTCCATTTTAACAAATCAATTTTTAACTACTCTTCCAGTTTCTAAAATTAATATTGGACTATTTCAGGAAGTAATTTACAACTATCTTACAATTACATATTTCTCCTCTGACACTATCTATAAAAAAAGCCTATGAATGAGATTTGCAAATGTACTGGCAACACTGTTTCTAGCGTTACGACACAAATTCTGTGTTCACTGCTATTTGTTTAATTACTTTAATTATCTTATACATCAATGTAATCCAGTTCTGTTGGAATTAACACAATGCGATACAAATGTTATAGTTTAGATATCTGCAGCAACTAATTACATCAAGCTCGGAAAAAAAAGAGCTAAATTCTGCATCTGGGTATTCGTATTCAGGTTGGCCCAAAAAATTTACTATTTGCATTACTTAGTGTAAAGAAACATTTCTTAAAGGTTAACTGAAATGACAGTATTCTAAGGAAAGTGTGGTTCTTAAGAGTAGGGGAAGTGTTACCAAGATACCTAGAGAAAAGTGATAAAATGTGGAGAAAATATGTTTCTGGTAAAATATTGGACTTTATATTCTCTTGGTATCACACTGCAATAAAACAGGTGACCCTCACTTTTGCAGGTGCAATTTTGCATGCAAAGAAATGTACATGAAAATTTGAACTGGTCATATCTGAGTTGAAGAAAGTGCTGTGGAAGAATGAGTTGTGAGGAACCACAGCTTTTTCACTGGGCAGTCAAAGTCAAAGCAGTCCTTGAAATTAGGGCTGTCAAACTATCAAAAAAATTAATCTTGATTAATTGCAAGATTTAAAAAGTTAATCTCAGTTAATTGCCGTTTTAATCGCATTGTTAAACAATAACAGAATACCAATTGAAAATTATAATAAAGGTATGGATGTTTCTATATTTAATATACTGATTTCAGTTACAACACAATACAAAGTGTACAGTACTCACTTTGCTTATTACAAATATTTGCACTGTAAAAATATAGTATTCTTCAATTCACCTCATAAAAGTACTGTAGTGAGATCTTTATCATGAAAGTGCACTTATAAAAGTAGACTTATTTTTGTTACACAACTGCACTCAAAAACAAAACAATGTAAACCTTTAGAGCCTATAAGTCCACTCAGTCTCACTTCTTATTCAGCCAATCGCTAAGACAAACAAGTTTTTGTTTACATTTACGGAATTATAATGTTGCCCGCTTCTTATTTACAATGTCCCCTGAAAGTGAAAACAGATGTTCGCATGGCACTTTTGCAGCTGGCATTGCAAAGTATTTATGTGTCAAATATGCTAAATATTCATGCTTTGGCCGCCTTTCCAGAGGACATGCTTCCATGCTGATGACACTCACTAAAAAAAAATAATGCGTTAATTAAATTTGTGACTGAATTCCTTGAGGAAGAACTGTATGTCTCCTGCTCTGTGAGTTACCTGCATTCTGCCATATATTTCATGTTATAACAGCCTCAAATGATGGGCCAGCAAATAAACAAACCTATATTTGTAAGTTTCACTTTCACAATAGAAATCACACTATAGTACTTGTATGAGGTGAATTGAAAAATACAAATTCAAAAATATAAAGTGAGCACTGTACACTTTGTATTCTGTCTTGTAATTGAAATCAGTAAATTTGAAAATGTGGAAAACATCCAAAAATATTTATAAATTTCAACTGGTACTGTATTATTGTTTAACAGTTCAATTAATCACCATTTTTTTTAGTTAGTCGCATGAGTAATTAATTTGCAGCCCTACTTTAAATTAATTGGCATAAAGATCTTTCAAGGCCTCCTCAGAACTGGCCTTAAATTTAGGCTAGATGCTTCAAGGGAAAACCAACATCCAGATAATACAGTCAAATTCCAGAACAATGTTATAATAAGTCCTTTTCACACAGCATACCTGAGACACATTATCCTCATTTTCACTATTGAAGCGCTGCACATCATAGCATGCGACAGACATGCGGCTTTCCTTCAAATTGGGCTGATCTTCAGGACCAGTAAAACTGTTTGGATAATAATTTGGGGCACCACCTTTAAAAGAAAAGATCAAAATATCAGTCCTTTTAGTTTAGATTAGGAGACAGTGAAATTATAAAGCACCTTGAAGGAATATATTCAAACTGATTTAGATAATCCTTTTACCCGGTTATCATGCCTATATTTCCTTCGCTTTCTTTGTAAAACAGCTGCCAACACTTTGCCTCACACTCTTCAAAAGATACAGCTCAGCAGTTACAATGTTCTGCAGCCTCAAACCCATATCTGATATAGCTGGTCAAAACTTGGAATTTTGAACATTTGTTTTTGTTCTAAATCAGAACAAAAGCAAAATTTCCTGTGAAATGGAAATTCTGAAAAAATAAAATAGAATATTTCAAATATCAATCACATTAAGCACTATTACTACAGGTATCATGAAATAATGCACCTAAAAATATAAAAGTTAGTTTTAAAACAATTATTTCCATTTTTCTGAAATTAAGTTCTCAAACAAAAATTTCTAAATTTTGGAATGTTCGTGGGAAATTTAAAAAAAAAAAAAAACCTACAACCCCCCAGTTTTGTCAAAATGACATTTTCTGAAGGAAAACTTTCAACAAAAATTTTCGAACCAGCCCTAGTATCTGGATTTGAATCTACCCATTTCTAATTTCCTGAGTTTTCTTTAAAATTCCTGGTATTAAAAATTAAGGCAGAATCTAAACCCCCTCCCTGTGTGGAAAGAACCTGTTCTGTGCAAAAAGGAGGCTTAGTCACCTGCACATACTGTCTCCCATCCCATATTTTTAATGGCTCAATTATGCAAGATGCCAAGTGCTCTGACCACAATCTAGCAAAACAGTTGAACACATGCTTAGCTTTAAACCTATGAGTAGTCCCATTTACTTTAGATACCACTGACTTCAATGGGACCACTCACATACCTAACAGTTAATCATGTTTTGCTGGATCAGGGGCCAAAATGTTCAGCATCTTGTAGGATCAAGGCCTGTGAGAGATGAAGAGGGTGTTTTAAATTGTTAAGCACCAACTAACTTTTTATCCAAAAATTACTTAAATTTACAGTCTAGCAAAATAAGAAATGGCATACCATATCAATGCCAATTCAGGGATGTTACTCCCACAATTTTAGTCAAATGGGGTTCATCACTCCTATGGGAATACCACAATTAAAGACAAACAAAATAATCTATTACTAGTGATTGAATAATAATAACAAAATTAATGACTAATAATTCATTAATAATGGCTAGGATTAATTAATGACTAGGAAAGGAAAAGAGAACCATAGCATACAAGCTGTAAGTGACATTTACTACAGTACATCTTTCTGTGGTGAACTTTGAACAGAGATTTATGCCTTAACATTGGGTCTACCTCTGCTGGACATGCTCTTTTCTACCAAAAGTAAAAGCACAGTCTGTATTTTCCCCAATATCAGTACTGAGTCCTTTCTTAGACTATGTCTACGCTAGCACTTTTGTTAGTAAAACTTCTGTCGGCCAGGGGTGTGAAAAAACACACCCCTGACCAATGTAAGTTTCACCAACAAAAGCACGAGTGTGGAGACGCTCTCCCGCTGACATAGCTTCTATCACTCATTTGGGGTCATTTAATTATGCTAAAGGAAGAGATCTCTCCCGTTGGCATAGAGCAGCTACACAGGAGACCTTACAGTGACACAGCTGTAGTGGTAAAGCTCTGCTGCTGTAAGGGCCGTAGTGCAGACATAGCCTTATTATCTCATGGATAACCATGAGCAAAGGAATTTTGTTTAAGGATTGATGAATCCTGTATGGTTTATCATGGACAACCTAAACAGTTCATAAATAGGCAGAGTTAAGTAATCTTAACTAAGATCCTATGAAATCAAAGTGTTTGACTTGGTTAATTAAAAGAAGCCAGTCAAGGTAGAGTCTTGATGCAGGAAAATGAATGAAAATTAAGAATCTTACATTTAAATTAAATCCCATTATTTCTTGCAGTTTACCAAGGTTAGCTCATGTTTCCTTTCTAAGAATACATAGTCTAAATATTCTGGCTTTTAATAGGAGAAGCTGTTAATACCTTAAATGACAATACCATTTCACTATCCCATTAAAATTATTACAGGAAAAATTTAGGCAAATCCTTTGGCACTGCTTTTGTTAACTCCACCTCACCAACGATGCTGAAGTCTAGGTGACATGTTGCAGAAGCAGTGCTGCATTGGGAGGCTGCTTCTCCTGGATGCTGTGCTGTGGCTTCTTTGCCTTGTCAGCTATCTTCTTGCTGCTGCTGCTTGCTTGTAAAGAGGTGAACTATGCTGAACTGAGTGCTGCTGTTTACTCCCTCAGTTCAGAGAGATTTATTATCTCTCTGTAGAGGGAAGAAACCCCTCTTTTAGGGGCTTGGTTGCTTCAGATATCAGTTTGTCACAGTTCAGTGCCTTAACACCTTTGTCTGATGATCTTAGTGTATACCTTCAGCTTACGAATATACCATATGCTACCGAATATGTAGTAGGATTGTAATTCTTCAGCTTTGTGATTATTTTGCATTCGTCTTTGTGGTAGTAAATCAGCAGAACATCTTTAAGCATAGAATTTTAACTTTTTATTCAATACATTTATTGAGACATCCTTTGAACTCCACCAGGGCTCACAAGAAGTTGGAATTCCCTTTCAAATGAGTCCAAACACTATTTCCTCTGAGCTCTGAAAGTAATTTTTTGGAAAAATTACATAGTTCTTAAGAGTAGGGATGTAAAATGTTAAGCATTAGTCTTACCAGTTACCCCGACTTAACTGTTAACCCCCGCACTGGCTGGCGCAGTCGGATCAGCCCCAGCCGCGTGCAAGCCAGATGGGCCCCAGCCACACAACAGCCAGCCCTTTAATCAGTTAGCCATTTAAACAAAGTATTTTTTAGTAGTTTAAACAGTTAACTTTTTAAATGGTGATTACATCCCTACTTAAGAATGTCTTTGAACTTAAATGGTCATCACAGATGGTATTGTCTTTTTTTCTTACCATTCTTGGAGAGAAGGTTATTGTCTGAGTTTGGTAACTAGTTGCTTAAGCAATGCCAGATATTAACTGAAGAATTAGTTATCAATATTTTATATTAAAATGGCTTGTATTACTAACCAGTTATAGCATCAAATGATCTTAATATATTTGTACATAAAATATCTCACAATTCACACAACCATGGAATCAGGCAGTTATTACATGATGGCTTGCATTTAGATGCAAAACTGCAAATATCTCAAAAACAATTGTATGCAATTTTAAGAATTTGAGAAGCAAAGGTTTTCTTTCACCTTAAACATGGAAAGGAGGGACGTAATTAATATCTTCTGTAAGATATTTCCCAATCACAAATATTCTCATTCAAATTTAAACCATGAAAACTTTGAGTGTTTACATAAGAAATCAGTTTCAATAAGGATATTTCTAGAATTCTTTTTGTGGGTTTAAACTAAGATTTTTCTTTTCAAAGAGGAGGAATAAGAGACCCACTTTCCCCCCTTGGTTTATAGTTCTGGTAACACATCCTAAGCGTTACTTCTTTTTGGAATTTTCTGAATAAGAACATCCTCGCATTCTTTTATACAGTTAGGATTTTTTTTCAAACAAACATCTTACAACATCTGTTGTCTTGAGATAAAGATAATATCTATAACAAACTGGTATCTTATACATGAAGGATGTGTTCTACTCTTTGATAAGGCATACATGTTGATTTGTTTGCCTTTTTGACCACATGGTTCCTAGACTTACAACCAGACAGCTGTAGTACATTTACAACTTGTAATTAAAGACTCCTATCAAATATTCTTATAAGGCAAAAATCACTAAACACTGCAACATCTTTCAAAAATTATTTTAAAAAAATATAGAATATTAACACACAAAAAATATAAATTTGCATTCCAGCAACTGTGTAAACACAACTAGAAGTTTTAGAGATGTATCACTCTGACACACAGGGGCCTTTCACATTGATAGAAAGGACTTTTTTAGCTTGTACATTTCATATAATTAAATTAGTAACTAAAAACATAAGCATGTAAGCTATTATTCTCCAAGCCTTGTATCTATGAAAACAATTGTAAGTATCTCTTTGGAATTCAATAAAGGTCCAAGTAACAGAAGAATAAATAACCATTTTTGCATCAATACTGAGGTCTATACCTACATCTCTGTGCATAAGTGATGAAAACTGATCAGATATTAACAATGGCATGCACTTAAATATTATGGATCCATGACTCTGAAAATTTAGAAAAGTCCTTATTAAGGAGCAGCTTCTGCATACGTCTACCACACTTGAATTAGGAAAAAAAAGGTAAAGCTCGTTATTTAGGAAACAATGTAAATGGAGCAGAATATGTTCAGTCTGTTACTACTACAAAGACACTGAAAAGAGTATTTTAGTGTATCACTGTTTAGAGCAGTTTGTTTTCAACTACTCCTGCTAATTGATGGGCTGATTTTGTTCTGAAATGAACTATCTTCAAGATCAGACAAATCATTTTTAATGCCTATATACATAATGCAAATATATTACATTCAGAAATATTTTCAGGATACCTTGGTTGTCAAACACACACATAGGTCCATCTCTCTGATAGTTGGCCACACGAGTCCTATAGGGACAATTCACAGGTATTTGTAGGTAGTTGGGTCCTAAACGGTGTCGGTGAGTATCAGGATATGAGAAAAGACGACCCTAAAAATCACAATGACATGTTGTATATTCAACATTTTTTTATATTTAGTCAGAGTTTAAAGCCGGACGGGACCACCAGATGATCTAGTCTGAACTCCTGTATATCACAAGCAACCTAAATTAGACCAAAGTATTACAGATCACAGGAGACTAGAATATTGTGTGTCACGGGCAGAGAATAGGAGGACTTAGATGTAACAATGCCTGAAGTCCCCACAATGGCAGGGAAATTAAGTGAGATATATTCTGATAATCCTGGAAAGTGACTAGCACCCCACCCTGCAGATGATGATCAAAACCTCCCACCGTCACTGCCAACCTGACGGGGGGGAGGGGTGGGGGAATTCCTTCCCAACCCCACATAGGGCAATCAGTTTGACCCTGGTCATATTTTTCATGACCACCTTTTGAAACTAATCACTGAAATGAGCAGTTATGTAATGAAATGCATATTTTGCAACATGGAAATAATCATTTCATAATCCTTAATCCTCACAGATAAAATGTCAAAATGATAAGCTGTCCTGAACTTTCAAAGATTCTTTCTGAAATTCTGTGTGTGCGCGTGTGTGCGTCATAGCCCACCTATTTTTCTTTTATATTCCCATGACAATATTGCAGTGACTGTATTTTAATAAATGCCTCCTTACATAATAACAGAAACAAACCATTTACTGCTTTAGGAGCAGTAAATTTAGGATAAATTGGAGAGAGTCCAGCGAAGGGCAACAAAAATGATTAGGGGTCTGGAACACATGACTTATGAGGAGAGGCTGAGGGAACTGGGATTGTTTAGTCTGCGGAAGAGAAGAATGAGGGGGGATTTGATAGCTGCTTTCAACTACCTGAGAGGTAGTTCCAGAGAGGATGGTTCTAGACTATTCTCAGTGGTGGACGAGGACAGGACAAGGAGTAATGGTCTCAAGTTGCAGTGGGGGAGGTTTAGGTTGGATATTAGGAAAAACTTTTTCACTAGGAGTGTGGTGAAACACTGGAATGCGTTGCCTAGGGAGGTAGTGGAATCTCCTTCCTTAGAAGTTTTTAAGGTCAGGCTTGACAAAGCCCTGGCTGGGATGATTTAATTGGGGATGGGTCCTGCTTTTGAGCAGGGGTTAGACTAGATGACCTCCTGAGGTCCCTTCCAATCCGGATATTCTATGATTCTATGATTCACTCCACCCAGAGGATTGCCCAAGCAACAGAAGGCTGGCATTCAATATGTTTTAGAGTGCTGTGCGACCTTGTTCTTCCCTCCTCCACCACCCCACCTGGTGCTTCCCTCCTCCACCACCCCTCCTGGGCTATCTTGGCAGTTATTCCCCTACTTGTGTGATGAATAAATAAAGAATGCATGAATGTGAAGCAACAATGACTTTATTGCCTCTGCAAGTGTTGATCGAAGGGGGGAGGGAAGGGTGCTTAGCTTACAGGAAAGAAGAGTGAACCGGGGCGGGGGGAGGGAGGGTTGTTTCCATCAAGGAGAAACAAACAGAACTTTCACACCGTAGCCTGGCCCGTCATGAAACTGGTTTTCAAAGCTTCTCTGATGTGCACCGCGCACTCCTGTACTCTAACTGCCCTGGTGTCTGGCTGCGCATAATCAGCGGCCAGGCGATTTGCCTCAACCTCCCACCCCGCCATAAACGTCTTCCCCTTACTCTCACAAATATTGTGGAGCGCACAGCAAGCAGCAATAACAATGGAAATATTGGTTTTGCTGAGGTCTAAACGACTCAGTAAACTGCGCCAGCACACTTTTAAATGCTCAAATGCACATTCTACCACCATTCTGCACTTGCTCAGCCTATAGTTAAACACCTCCTGACTACTGTCCAGGAAGCCTGTGTATGGCCTCATAAGCCATGGCATTAAGGGGTAGGCTGGGTCCGCAAAGAGAACTACAGGCATTTCAACATCCCCAATGGTTATTTCAATAGCTGCAGCAAGGGACTTACTTTCCAGACCAGAAAATAGACTAACTGTTGAAACAAACAGTTCCTGAAGATGCGAGCGTCATGTACCTTTCCCAGCCATCCCACGTTGATCTTGGTGAAACGTCCCTTGTGATCCACCAGTGCTTGCAGCACCACTGAAAAGTACCCCTTTCGGTTTATGTACTTGCTGACTTGGTACTCCAGTGCCAAGATAGGGATATGGGTTCCGTCTATCGCCCCACCACAGTTAGGGAATCCCATTGCAGCAAAGCCATCCACTATGATCACATTTCCCAGAGTCACTACCCTTGATAGCAGCAGCTCAGTGATTGCATTGGCTACTTGCATCACAGCAGCCCCCACAGTAGATTTGCCCACTCCAAATTGATTCCCAACTGACCGGTAGCTGTCTGACGTTGCAAGCTTCCACAGGGCTATCGCCACTCGCGTGTGAGGGCTCCTCTCATCTCTGTATTCTTGCACTTCAGGTCAGGGGAAAGCAAGTCACAAGTTTCCATCAAAGTGCCTTACGCATGCGAAAGTTTCACAGCCACTGGGAATCATCCCAGACCCGCAACAATATGTGGTCCCAGCAGTCTTTGCTTGTTTCCCAGGCCCAGAATTGGCGTTCCACACCATGAACCTGCCCAATTGACACCATGGTGTGCATGTTGCAGGGGCCTGTACTTTGTGAGAAGTCTATGTCCATGTCCTCATCACTCTTGTCACTGCGCTGCAGTCGCCTCCTCCTCCCCTGGTTTCGCTTTTCTTGTAGGTTATGGTTCTGCATATCCTACTGGATAACGTGCGCAGTGTTTATAGTGCTCATAATTGCCGCGGTGATCTGAGCAGGCTCCATGCTCCCAGTGCTATGGTGTCTGCGCTGAAAAAAGGCGCGAAACAATTGTCTGCCGTTGCTCTGATGGAGGGAGGGGCGACTGACAACCCTGGCTTACAGGGTTGGCTTACAGGGAATTAAAATCAACAAAGGGGGTGGCTTTGCATCAAGGAGAAACAGAATGGCCCCCTCAAGGATAGAACTCAAAACCCTGGGTTTAGCAGGCTGTTGATTTCACAGCGGGAGGGAGGGGGGAGAAAATGAATACAAATGAATACAAAATAAATCTAATCTATTTCTTGTTTTGATCCACTTCAGCTATCTTTATACATCTTAGGCTGGCAGCAGATGGTGCAGTACGACTGCTGGCCATCGTGGTCTCCTGGCTGCTCACCAGAAAACGGTGCAGTACAACTGCCGGCAGGACTGAATCTCCATGAGACAAAGCTTAAAAAGGGAAATGACTTGGCTGAGTGACTCCCATGTCTGCCCAGGCGCCCCTGACCGACCTCACTGAGGTCGGCTAAAAGAGCACCCAGGAGTACAACGACGATGGCTACCAGTCATAATGCACCGTCTGCTGCCAAAAGGCAATAAGCTGCTGCTGTGTAGCAATGCAGTACCACGTCTGCCAGCACCCAGGAGACATATGATGACAGTGAGCTGAGCGGGCTCCATGCTTGCCGTGGTATGGTGTCTGCACAGGTAACCCAGGAAAAAAGGGCGCAAAACGATTGTCTGCTGTTGCTTTCACAGAGGGAGGGAAGGGGGGGGCCTGACGATATGTACCCAGAACCACCCATGACAATGTTTTTGCTTCATCAGGCATTGGGATTTCAACCCAGAATTCAAATGGGTGGCGGAGACTGTGGGATAGCTACCCACAGTGCAACGCTCTGGAAGTCGATGGTTGCCTCGGTACTGTGGACGCACTCCGCCGACTAAATGGACTTAGAGCATTTATGTGGGGACACATACAATAGACTGTATAAAAATGCTTTCTAAAAAACCAATTTCTATATATTTGACCTAATTTCGTAGTGAAGACATACCCCAAGTGATGTTGTTAAACCAACCTAATCCCTAGTGTAGACAGCACTAGGTCAATGGAAGAATTTTTTCCCTGGATCTAGCTACCATCTCTCAGTGAGGTGGATTAAATACAGGGGTTCTCATGTCACTTTGTTTGCTGTAATCAGTATCTACACTGAGTGCTGCAGCTGTGCCACTGCAGTGGTTTAAGTGTAGACATAGCCTTACGAAGAGAAAATGCCATGTAGGAGATTTACTCTGTGTCAGAGTAATATACCGAGCCGCTCTGCTTACCTGTAACATTTTATCAGGGCTAGGTTCAATGCCTGGTGGCATGTTGCTTGGGTCAAAGGCTATTTGTTCTACCTCTGCAAAATAATTGACAGGGTTCCTGTTCAAGACAAGTTTGCCCACAGGAATTAGAGGATAGCATTTGTGAGGCCAAACCTAGAAAACATAATACATACACTGTGATTACTACATGTTATAAAACACAGCAAGAAAACAGATTCAACTACCTGATGCAGTCATTGTGCCTAGGATTTAATCTTGGTAATGAATTATATTGGGAGGGGGAGGCGAGTATACACTTTAAGAAATATAGTAGTACTTTCCATTATAAACTTTTGCTTTCAGCAGCTTATAAATTTGCCAAACAGTAACAATTCAGGTGGAAATTTTCCATTTTTTTTTTAAATAAAATAAGCATTTGACAAAAATAGTTTAACCACTTTTAAGAGGAAGGTTAGATAAAAGCATGCAGGGCTTGCCAATGTTAACATTTTCCCCTACAGTTCTTTTTTAAGCACTCTACCACTGCCATGCTTTGAAGCAAGAAACTTGATGCTTGGCAGAGGATTAGACCTGGGATCATAAGTACACTTTACTGTTCCCCAGGAAAATCCACCCAAATTTAGCTAAATTATGAGGCTCTGAAAAAAAACCTGCCATATGAACGTGCTCAGAAGAGCTTGTCAGAAGCTTACTGGTACAATCATAGAACATGGTCCATCTATAATAAGCATGCTCCCAGGCCACTACACAGCTTTCTGTGTGGTAGATACAGAGCTTATGCTTGAATTGGGCCCCAGAAGCAGCAGTGATCCCATCCTTTTGGCCTCAGGGAAGTTGTGCTGAGCAAGGAAGAGACCGTAAGTTCCAGTCTCAACTCCTCTTCCACGGACTGGTGTTAATGCTTCATGCTGCAACGTCATCACTATTGATGAAGGCTTCATGCCCCTATTTTACATGATAGGGTAACTGAGAGGCTGTTCAAGGTAGTTTCGATCAGAGCTGGGGAAAGAACTCAGGTTTCTAACATTGCATAGCCAAGCCTGATCCAAACAGCAATACAGCCTTTCAAAAAGAACCGCCTGATCCAAACAGCAATACAGCCTTTCAAAAAGAACCTTCCCAATCTCTCTACTAGATCACAGCCCTCCAGAGCCAATACCAGACACCAAGATTCCCAACTCCAAATAACTATTACCTACCTAGCTGCAAAATCCACTGGCAAACTGTGTCACATCACCCTATGCTGTTTAATAGCCTTTTCCTGCTACCAGTTACTCCGTCATCTCCAATGGTAATAGAGATCTGTGGTATGGATCTAGAAATCCTGCGCTCAAATCCTGCTCACTACCCATTCTCCCCCCCCCCTTTTTTTTTTTTCTTGGAGCAGGAGTGGAAGGAGGGACAGGAATAGTTCCACGGGATGGAATTTTTCTCTTTTTGAAAGAAAACTGAAAACAAACACCTAGGAAATTACACGTTAAGGTTGCAAAGTAAAGCACTCAAATGTTAGAGTATTCCAGAATTAAGGTTGCCGTGTGGCCTTCTTTTGGCTCCATTGTGTGTATGCATTATGATATGCTCTTTATTCACATGATCACATTATTTGACTGAGATTCCATCCTCATTCAGAGCACATAACGAATAGTGAATGAAGAAGGAGGTAGTAAAAAAAAGAAGAGGATTTTTTTTTGCGTTTAAGGCATTAGACTGGGACCAAGGAGAGGAAGGTTCTATTGTTCGCTCTGCCACGCACTTATGTGATGTTAGGACATAATGCATATGCAGAAGGGGAAAGGAGAGAATTAAGTTTGCACAAACAACCTAATACTGGCATTTCCTATCTGACTGCTTGACTTTGTAACTTTAATATTATTTTTTGTATACAGGCGCACGCGCGCGCACACACATCCCTTAGTTACCTTAGTTACATCAAAAGGGTTAAACGGGAACTTCTCTGCTTCTTCAAATGTCATAACCTGAATGTAGAAAGTCCAGGATGGACAGTTTCCATTGGCAATAGCATTGTAAAGGTCACGCAATCCATAGTCAGGATCAGTGGAAGCCAGTCTTCCTGCTTCTTCGACAGAAAGGTTTTTGATGCCCTGATCAGTCTAACAGTAATTAAATGAAGAAGTGACACTCATTATCATTTGTAATTAATTAAAACTGGCTATGCAATACCACAGAAATAAAAAGAGCAAACTGAAGAACTATTAGACTGTTTGCATATTCCACTTTACATCTCAATTTCAGCGGGTAAATTAAATGCCACTCCACAGTACAATCTGAACACTGTCCTCTATTAATCTGAGCTCAGAAAAATAACAGAATATTTTTAAAATAATAAAATTAGGTAACTGCTTAATGTACTCTTTGTTTGGCTCTATAAGTCAGATTCTGTATTCCCCTTTATGCCACCCAGGAGACACAGAAGGGGCATGAATGGAACAAAAATGTCCCCTCGGGTATACCCTCTTGGGAAAAAAAAAAAAAAAAAAAAAACAGGGCTTCCTACCCAGCTACAGCTGTTTTACACAAATCCACCCTCCCCTGTGAAGGGTGTTTTGGGGGTGAGCAGAGGGCAAGAGGGAAGCAGTCTCATGTTGAAAGACTGATTCAAAGCATGTTCTTTGGAATGGTGCTTTTTACTTTTGAAATATTTTTCAGTCTTTAGAAACTGCATTCTCATTTCCTTGTGTTTTGGAGCAAAGAATAAAAGCTCAAAGTTGCCTCAACAAAGCTAGGAAGGGTTCAAGGATTCAAAGGCCTACACTATCAGTAGAAAAAGCAAGTTCTCAGGGAAGCTCTTTTGGTTTTATACTGGGAATCAATGCATCAGCAATAGTTTCTGGAGCCTTAATTAGCTTAAGATCCTAAGGACATTTCAGCACCATCTCGAACAGGCTAGGCCCTGAAGTTCCCTTCTAGGCTGGGGACAGGGGTCTGAAGGCTTCAGTTCCAAAGAGCTACCAAAACCAGAGCCCTTGACTTAAGGTCTTTGGCTTGAATCCAACTGGAGCTACAACCACATTAGACTTAGTCTTATTAGACTTAGTCTTATCTCTGGCAAGTGATGGTAAGAATTGAAATTGGCTCAGAGGAATCCTGAGGAATCTAAAACTGTAGATGCTAATGACAGCCAGTCCAAACCTCACATATAACCCAGACCATGGATCTCAGACTGTTCTGCAGGTTTTGCCTGCTGAAACTTCAGCATTAGGAAGGCCTGGAGCCTTCCTTGACTGTTTTTATGGACTTCAGATGTGAAAGCCCGACACACCTCACACCCACCAGGAGATGTGATTCCCCTAAGCAAAAAGAGAACTACAAGTAAGCACTGGACTCCAGAAAAATCCTGGATAAAAAGTGCATCTACTGAATGCCTGTCTGGACTATACCCTAGGCTGTTTGAACCAAGGAACCAAGTACAACACATGCACAAAATAGACTAAGATGCCATAAAAATTTCTGAAATATGCACAACCCCCCCAAATCCTTACTATACTAGAAATTATTCTTAGTACTTAAATAAATATAAAAGAACTTTGAGGAAAATAAAGTGTGATAGGGTTGGGCATGGACATAGGTAGGATTCCTACATCTGCACTGAATGGCACCAAGAAAGGTGTTCAGGATTGCTCCTCCCTTATATAACCTCAGACCCAAAATCTATGGTGTCATAAGAAAGCTCCAGCAGGCACAACAAGCATGGTTTTCCATAAGGTTCCGGAAGCTCACTGTGTAAACACCTTGAATACCATAACTGGTAATATACAAAGGCCTTCGAAGAAGAATCTCTGCTTATCACAGCATGCGGGAAGCAGAGTGGAAATCAAAGCAGGGACAATCTTTATATATGTTTAATGATGGATTGAAAAGATTCTTGTAATAACAACCAGTAAAGCTTATGGGAAAACCTTTTACAGAACTCTTAAATTAGACTATTACTCTAATGCCTGTGAAGATCTTTCCTCAATGAGACCTGCAAGATTATATAATATTGCCAAGACTTGCATAAAAATCTGCAGAACCAACTATTGCAAAACATTTTGCCCTATCGTACTTCCAATTTATAATGGTGGAATTGTATTTAGCACAAAATATTTCCAAGTAGGTAAACTTAAAACCAATACCTTAGCATGAAATTTGCAGTAAACAGCTTTTCCTTGAGCATTAATCAGTTTAAAGGTATGGGATCCGAATCCATGCATATGACGGTGTCCATCTGGAATACCACGATCACTGAACAAGATAGATACCTGAATAAAAGGCATAGTCAATTCTAGTAATTAGTAAACTGATGCAATATAAAGTCACTAATCCATAAACAGCAGACAGGCTCCTCTAATCAACGGTATAAATGGAAATTGTCTTATGCTGCAAACCATAATGATTGTTCATGTGCCAAGGCCTGTTTGACAACTTCTGAAACATAATCACAACAGCTCTAATAACTGGATCATTGAAGATGCTGAACATGCAATAAAGTTAAGTCTATATGAAGTATTTAACGAGGAAGTGAAAGATGGACACCAACCTCATGTGTGATTACAATGGTTTTTTCAAGAGGAGTAAGTTAGCTACTGTAGTTTTAGAGCTAACTGACAACTTTTCCAGCAAGCACCATATTTTGAACTTAAAGTTAAAATCCTGAACAAACCAGTTTTAGCAAAACCCTTCAAGGTAGAGAATTCCATGCATAGCATTCAATAGCCACAGAAAATGCTGTTTGTTCTTGAACTTGGGGTTTCACAAAACCCTTTAATATCACTTTTTCTTAAAGTTACTGAGCTTTGAAGTATATCAGCATTATCTTCCCAGAAATATTTAATTTTTTTAATGTTAATTTTCTTATACTTGGGTTGACTAAACAGCAAATCTTTGCTGTTTCTGAATGGTTCAGCTGCTTTAATTCAATATTAACATACTGATAGTCTTAAATTCTTTACTTTTGTCTTGGTCCAAGTAAAATACAGCCAAGAAAAATAAGAACACTAGATAATCACTTTAACTAATCATTAGCTAACTTTACAGAAAAATTTTAAAAGACCCAAAACCTAGTACAGTAGTTACAGTTTAACAGGTGGCTAAAAGCACATAATTTGAGCTTTACTGAATTTCAGTTAATTGTTAATAATTTATTATTATATAGTCTTATTGGTCCAAAAAGATAATAAAAATTCCCAGACTGTCCAAGAAACTGAAATATTTAAAAAAAAAACCCACCGAAAATAAGAAAACCCAATGATTTAATATGCGAGTTCCCTGTTCATGGAAGAATAAGTTGAGTTCAAAAGGCAATAAGCTCCCACCTGGTGCAGAGATTCAGGACGAAGGCTCCAGAAGTCCCACACCATGTCTGGATCCTTCAGATGAGTCTGAGGGTTCCTCTTTTGGCTATGTATAAAGGATGGAAACTAATTTCAAACAAACAAACAAAATTAAGATGAATTTAATGGAATTAAAAGTTTGAAGATATTGCAAGAACTGACAAAAGTTCTCTACAATTATGCCCAGGGTCTCTTTGCATACTACTGGCATTTCAAGAAAACAGATCAAAGTATCTGGACATATATAACCTACTTCAGCCACAACAAGTGGTACATGGCTCTTGACTTAAAAAATATGTTTTAAGCTACTATGGGGCAAGTATGAAATCATCAGCACTTCAAAATGGTATTAGGAGTGACAGGTCAGAGTCAGAGGTAGGAAAAGCTGTAACAAAAGGAAAACAGAGCATTGAGGAGTTTTCAGCTTTATCCAGATACTACCAACAAAACCATTGTGTTAATTTCACCCTCAAACTTGAACTGGTAAAGTATTTATATGAACAAGAATCAGCAGTACGATGAGCCAGCTGGTCAAGGGGTCTGGAAGCTCTAGGGTCCTCAGCCCGGAAAAGTCTGTACAGTGGGGCTGCCCTAGAGCTGCAAACCCTGGGAGCTCAAGCTGGGGTTGTCAAGATTTCCAGTGCCATCTTGAGGAACCAGGAGCCAAACCCCAGTTAGAGCTAGGGCTTCCAAGGTTTTCAACATCACAGCTCCATGGCAGGGAGCCTGGAAACCCTGGCATATTAAGGTTTTCCTGGAGTCACAGATCTGGGAAACCTTGGGGCAGTCCAGAGGGCTGAACTGCTCTGGAGCCGTGGACCCTGAAAGCCCAGTTTCTTCAGCAGCTTGGCAGGGAAGCTGGCAGAGAACCAAGCAGGTTTCCAACAGACATTTCATAAGGCATTTTGGGTTTGATTGCAGGCTAGAACAAATGCCAGTTAAAACTATCATTTTATTGTGACTTTGAATTCCTCTATGTTATCATGAGGGAGCTTGGCAAGGAAGGGTGTCACCCTGTCCCATGTCAGAAAGTCGTACTTAGCCAACAGGGCCGGACGTAAGCCACCTACAGCTGTAGCAGTAGCAATGCTGATGAGTAGGATTTCCTCCCAGACAGGTTTAAGCATTTGGAGTCTTTGTCCTTTGTGTACTCATTTGACTTTGACTTTTTAAGTATAGTTGAAATAACTAAAGGAGCCAGTGTTCTGGTGTAAAAGTACTCAAACCCCACAAAGGGGACCTGGTACCTCTTCTCAACATGTTTTGCTGGTGGTGATATAACGACCGGCATCTGCCACAGAGATTTCACTGGGTATAGTAGTCCTTCATTAATGGGGAGGATGATTCTGCAAGGACCAGAAGCTGATAGGATGTTGAATAGTTTGTGGTGCTTTTCTGAGATGACTGAAGTCTTGCTCTCTAGAGTCTTAGCAATCCACACAAGAAGCTCCTCGACAGCTCTGAAGTCTTCCAGTACCAGTGCCAAGCATATCACTTCATCTGGCAATGATGTGGAAAGATCCTTAGGAGGCAAGACAGGGTGTTGATATTGTGCCCCTGGATACCACTCCTCTTGATATTCCAGTGTTGGCAATCCAGCCAGGGAAGATGCTGGAGCAAAAAACTCTCCCTCAATACAGATTTCTCAGTGTCTGTGAACTTAGTCCCATGGTGGCATCCCATATGTGTACAGGTAACTGGACCAATTCCAATCTTGGAGTGCTGCTAGTGGTTGGGGTCTGTAGAAGTCCACAGATCTCTCAGTGATGACACCTGCAGACTTCAAAAGGGATGGTTCCCTGTATGATGACAGGGAAAAAAGCATGTCCCAGTGATTGTAAGGAGTAAGTAGACCTCCTCGGGGAGCGGCACCAATGAATAAGGTACTTTTGGTACCGGTGGCAGTGGATATCTTGGCACCGGGATGGACCTGGTTCAACCCAAGCCTTCTCCCACAAGGCTGGGGTCAATGCCCCTGGGAGCACCTTTGGCACTGAGATCAATGCTGGTAATCTGATGCATTGAAGTCTTCTCCCCAGCCCTTGATGCTGTGGGTTTGGAGAACTTATCAAGAAATGTTTTGCTTTACCAGTCCTTGTGGGAGGACACTGACCTTCTTCGGTTGTTCCAATCACCAAAGCAGGAGACTCCTTTCAGTGCACAACTTCTATGCCTGAGGTGTTGGTGTCTGCTTTGGTCCTGGTGCCAATGGCGTCACCAGGTCTCTCTTTGGTGCTGACTTCTCCATAATATTCTTAAGAGTCACTTGTCTTCAATGGGATGCTAGATGATGCAGGATTGTCTATTAAGGAGGATTTTGGAACTCCTTTCCTCTCGATCTGATGAGACCTTTATGGACTGCTCTAGAAGGTGGCGATACAGCTTCACAACTAAAAAGTCCTTGAGGAGCAGGATAAGCATACCAAGCATCTTCTCAGAATATGAGATTTTCCAAGATGGAAGAAGCACCTATTGTGCCTGTCCTTAAAGATAATTAGCCCATCACAGTATAGATAGGACTTGACGCCTTCAGGTTTTGAGTTTACCATTACAGAAATGCTGTATAGTGTGGGAGCATATAGAAGGGTGTCTGACCAAACAAGTCAAAACAGAAGATCATCCATAATTACAAAGATTTTTCAAAATATTAAGGAGTTTAACTTGAGCAAAGAACCAGGGGATTGGTTGTCAGATCTTTTTATGCCTTTATATGAACACAGAAGGAGACACAGGGCACATACATGTCCCCTAGTCTCATGGGCATGAGGTGCATGCAACCCTATATTGGGATGCACACTGGCACACACAAAAAAGCACTTAAGACAGGAAGGGACAAACTTACATTGGACCAAATTCTATGGTTCTAACTTAAGCAAGACTTCCATTGAACTAAATTGGAGTTCTGCACAATTAAAGACTGCCAAATTTGGCCCTGACTGAGTGAACTACGGTAGGCAACTATCTCTAATGTCTTAACTAAATTTGAAAGAGATAATAATCCTGCCCTCTCATTCAAAATAGGCCTACATTTTATAAAAGATACTCCAGTTTTAATGTAAATGTAACTACTTTACTCATTATCCATTTTTGTTATTTGGTAAGGGGATAGTCTTTTAAATGTGTAATGAGCAATGTCTAAATTGCTGTTTCAACATTTAAAAGGGTTACAGGAACTTTTTAAAAGTGAAAAAAAAATTTAAATGCTCTGAATTCAAAATGACAGCTAGAAAATACCTTAGCCATTTTGACTCGCAGACTAGTAATACTGATCATACAAAAGGTAAAAATACAAACATGTATTAAATACTAAACCTATTTACTAGCCATTCAGACGTTACACAGATTGTTTCTTTAAATGCAAATAAGCATAATTATTTCTCAAAGTAGCTTCATTTTCAGTCAAAAAATTCCAGATCTATACTGAACTATCAGGGTAAAATAAGTTTTCAGTGCCAATCTGTATTTTATGCTTCTCATTACCCTTTCTTCACCACTTGTACAAATCCTTGGGACGTCTTTATCTCACCTGCTGAAACCACCTACACCCATGGTCTCACTCACCAGCATGGCATCACGGATGAAGAAGATGGGAGTGTTGTTGCCTACAAGATCCCAGTTACCCTCTTCTGTGTAGAATTTCATTGCAAAGCCTCGAGGGTCACGAACTGTGTCAGCCGAACCAGACTCTCCAGCTAGAAGAAACGTGTATATGTGAAAGTGTCAAAATGGTGGTGGGGGGGGGGGAGAGAGAAATCACACAACCTTATATTTAACATAAGCAGACAGAGAAGTAGAGGCCCACAACCATTATTGTTTCTTTTTAAACCTTATCCACACTGGAGAATTTTAGTATATTTGCCCCACTATTTCAGGAACCTGAATGCTTGTAACACATTGGGCCTGAATTGTAGACAGAGCGAGCAATGCATCTGCAGTTCCATGGACAACTCTTGTGCCACTGAGTAAGTTATACCAACCTGACCTATTAGAAGTTTTTACACCAGAATTCCTTACATATAGACTGGCTTTCCTAACTAATCCACCTTACTTCTGAAAAAGTATGTCTACACAGCAATTTAATACGCTTTAACTAATACGCCTTACCATCACACCACTAGTTAAATCATCATAAAATTTCCTGAGTGTCCACGCATAGGCAAGCCCTAAGATTGCTATACAGACAGGAGAAAACCCACATAAGCAGTGCAGAAAAAGTTCAGCAGCCTATTTTAGTACATGCTCTGTGTCAGTAACTCCAGTTGCCTCTCCAAACCCTCATAGCAAATAAGCATTGTTCGGCTGCCAGAGTTTTGACCCACACAAGCAAATCTCCAGGGTTACTAAGATATATAGACTCTTTACTTTGTTTCAGAAGATTCAAGAATCCTGATTTGACCATCTTGAAGATTTTAGAACTATCACAAAGGACCCAAAAAGTTGTAACTATAAAAGTATTGCAAAATATAAATAGCTATGGTAACTTTAGAACCTCCCACTTTCTAATGGCATAAAAGAAGTTCACATTTTCAGTCATATAATGTACAAGATATTGGCACTTGAAGTCATTCGTAAAAAGCTGTAACTTACCCATCTTAGGATTTGGGAAAGGCTAGTTTATTTTATTTTATTTTACAGAAAGCTGTTTTTTTTATGATCCTCTTTCCCATAATATTTACATTAATGAATTTATCCTTACAACATTGCTGCCAAGTAAGAATGAAAAAGAGGGATAATTATTCTCATGGAGGACCAAGGCAGAAAGGCGTTAATCATGGCCTGCCCACATTCATAAAGAAAGCCTATAGCAGAGCAAGGAATAAAACCAAAGTCTCCTGCGAAGACCATACTTCTTCTCACACTTGGGAGGAAAAATGTCTCCGGTAGACTGATGTTACATGAAATGGCAGCTGCTTAACACTACTCAAGATTTTAGAATAAATCTAGGGGAGAGGAGTAAGGGCAAAGGGCAGGTGAAGTGGTCAAAAGAACATGAAATTTTATACTTTGTGGAACTGTGTTACACTAGCGATTCTATACACGTGTTATATAAAAGGCACACATTAATTACACCACCTTACCAACAGTGGAGAATCGAATGGCTATTGGTGTTCTTTTTCCAATGTGCTCAAATACCTTCGCCTTACAATATTTGGTGATATCATGTGTCACTTCAAAATAGCCAAAAGCGCCTGAAAAAAACAAAACAAAATTACTTTTATATGTGATTAGATGAACTGTGAACCACAGAGGTGACATGACTTTCGCTAATATCAGGGGGCACAACCAAAGTACTAGATATTGGAGAAGGGCAACGGGAGAAATATTTATGGCAATTGGAGAAAACTCAACAACATTCTCTTCCACCTCAAGCCACCACTCTGCTAACTTCTTTCCTCTACCCCTCTCTGCCTCTTGATACTCTTGCTTTTTTGTAGCCTTCCCTCTTTCAAATGAAATGAAATTGTTGCTCGCTGTATCTGTGTTTGCTGGGCTCTGAAACTACATATTCCAATTAGATTGTTTGCATCCTAGGATCACGAAACTCAGTTTCCTGCATAAGAGAACATTGAGCAGAGATATGGAGCACGCCAAACTTCACAAAACTTAACATACAGCATTTTATAGAGAACATCAGTGCCCAGTACAACTACACCTAGGTTGGCATGCTGCTGTGAGCAACAGAGGTTTCTGCAGGCCATCCATCCCAGAACCACAACAGAGCATCACATGGCTATCAAGACTTCCTTAGCATAAAATAAATCATAGCCTAGAAGTCTAAGTTTGACTTAGTATTCAACGTGAGTGGTATTTTAAAGGTATTTTGCCGTTTGTGTATATACAGTACATTGGATATGTTTTTATATTTGCAGATTGTACACTATCTCATAATACAGGCAGGTAACTAAGGTATTTGTTTAGTATTCTGCAGCCTTGATAACTTGAGACACCTCCACAGAGTCTGATAGGAAATAGAGGAGAAACAGCTGATGGAAGTTGTTGCAGTGTGCCATGTTACCAGCAGATGAGTAGGTGTACCTACCTATGAGGACATCCGTTCCACCAAAGACCTCATGTAAAGGCAAAAAGATGTAATCATCTCATTTAGGAAGTGGGAGATCCCACACAGTAAGTTTTAATTTTCCCCTCTCTAAAATTCTTAACTGTAATTTGACTGGTGAAGTCCTCTACACAAGAGCAAAATTCCTGTCATGGGAAAGGCAGAGTCTCATTTTATGAAGAAACATAGCCTGTAGCTATCTACAGTTTCTGTAATACCACATTTGTTTAGTTAAGTGGTGACATCATATTACCTATGAAGCAATGATAAAGGGTAACTAACAGTTAGCATAAAGGGAAAAAGTCTTCAGAGGGAATTTTCTTTTATAAATTCTTAATTATACACTCATAATTCACCTGGCTTGGTGGAAATGTGGATCTTGTTCTTTGGGGTTGATGACTTTTCTCCTCTTTTTCTGGTGCTGTATAATTTCTCTCATATTCTAATAGTGCTAATACTGTGGCTTTTACAGCAAAAAAAACACAAAAATTAGGGATTATAAATTAGAGGGGGCTAATTACTAAATGCTCACCACCTAATAGTTTGCAGCTGTAGGTGGTATGGCATAGCTAGCAGCTATGATCCTAAGGATTCAGACATGCCGTGTAAGTAAAGTGTATACATACTTATGAATATATTTGTACTGAATGAAAAGAATCAGAACCAGAAGCTCAAAAGGTATTGAAATCAATGGAAGTTAGGAACCTAAATACCTATGAAGATCTAGGCCAATATGCTTATTGCCTTTGGCAACACTCTGTATGTTAGTGTTGTTAAACTCTTACCTACCGGTTTGAGGGAGGCACTTGTAGTTGATGGGAAAAGGATGTGGGGAGGAGGGGCATTATTTCTGATTTCCAATTAGCAAAACAAGTTAACAAGGCGTTAACGCTCATAAAATTAACTTGGGGGGTGAATAAACCTCAGCTTGAAACAAAAGCATCAATCTGGGCAGGTACTGCTTGGAGAAAGAGATCTTAGACATAGGTGAGTACTCCTTTATAGGTTTTCATTTGCATGCACTGAAAGTTGAGTGTTACTTAATGAAACTTTCTATGTAGTTCACTAAAACTGGATACTTTCTTATTTTTATGAACCTTGAAAACTCACTAATCCTTCAAGTTAATGCCATAAACCCATATGAAACTAACAAAAATAGCATGTTACATCATGAAAACAGAATCCAAATTCTCAAACTGATATTAGAAATAAGTAATCAGTGCTATTTTGATCATGAAACCTTATTCAAAAACAAGCCATGAAAGAGTCTAACTACAGTTTTTGCTAGTTTCTCTCCTTTTATATGTGGCAACTTGATTACTCATTTTAAATATAAAAGTCTTATTAAAGTATAGATGATATAAATAGTTCATCTAAAAAGAAGTGAAGAACAACACTTTTTTTTACTGTTGCTAGTAAAAGTTTATTCAGATATGAAGTTACGGATTTTTTTTTAATAGGCTGTCCTAAAGGAGGGGTTCTCAAACTGGGGGTTGGGACCCGTCAGGGGGTTGTGAGGTTATTACATGGGGGGTTGAGAGCTGTCAGCCTCCATCCCAAACCCTGCTTTGCCTCCAGCATTAATAATAGTGTTAAATACCTAAAAAGGTGTTTTTAATTGATGGGGGCGGGAGGGTTACACTCAGAGGCTTGCTATGTTAAAGGGGCCATCAGTACAAAAGAATGAGAAACACTGCCCTAAAGGGTAATTGAACTGGCATTTATCTGCTTTAGTAAACTGTAGAAGCTTATGCTCAAATAAATTGGTTAGTCTCTAAGGTGCCACAAGTACTCCTTTTCTTTTTGTAGAAGTACTAACATCTAATCATTCCCTAGGTAAACACTAGATCTAGTAATTAAGGCTTTATTCCAGGACAGACAATTTTGATAAATTGTAAAACAGATGTCTTTACTCCTCTTACTTTAAATAACTAAGTATAGACACCAAATTGCTGTCAGGTTCTTAAGTCCTCTGAAAAGAGAAAATATAACACAAAAGTGTTTTGCAGGTCCCTGCAGGACTTTTCTTAGATGGTAAGCTACTTTGCTTCCACAGTTATTTATCTCTATGTCAAATGTGGGAAAAAAACTAAACGCTTTTCTTTGTTTTCTCTAGCTGGAGTTCACAGACCACCCCCCCGGCCCCCAACAGGATTTGGCCTAATATCAATTTCATACATCATGCCTTTATCTGCCTCATTACACAATCTTGATTGCAATATTAATTCACTGGCATTCTCTAGCAGACTTTTAGGCAGCTAAGGAACACATGCCTTTTAAACCCACCTGCTCCTTTGGCATGCACAACTCTCTCAGGAATCCTCTCTCTGTCAAAATGAGCCATCTCATCAGTGAAAACAACATCCTGAACAAGAAGAGGGCCACGTGGCCCTACTGTCATGATGTTAAGTTTATCGCCTACTGGGATCCCGGCTCCAGTGGTCAAGGCATCTGGCTTCTAAATGCAAAAATGATTTTTAAGAAATCAAGTTACTACAACGGAAAAAGTAAAATAAACTTCCATACCTTTATGGTTAATCAAGTAGAATTCAGTGAAAATAACTCTAATCGTATAGACTTGTAGAATAGTACGACTCCTGAAGCTACAGGAAAAACTGCTTCCTGCATCAAAGATGATTTAATCATAATGGTTACTGTGAGGGTATACATAATTTTAAATGTAAAAAACAAAACCCTGCGTTAACATTAAAATTTGATGGATAGTTGTATAAAACTGGAAAAATACTACAAGGCATACTACTTATTGAATATAGTTTTTGGACTTCAGTAACTGAAAGAACAAGCATTAAGAAGGAGATAAGACAACATACTAACTTTCAAGAGTTTAATGCTACTGGACTTAAATAACTAGTAACTTTTTTAAAGTTCACATTTTTTTTTACACTGTAACTTGCAAAATAAGCAGGTGGTTTGGTTTTCAAACTTATGTTTAAGAATTTAATCACTAAAATACTTGGAGTAATGGTAAATGTTCTGCACCCCTCTCACTCTCCTAATATGCTTTGCTTTAAAGACTGTTAATAACTTTAGTAGCTTTTTTTTCCCAAGTCATTCAAAATTTAGGAACTCTGCTGAAATGTTACTTCAGAATTGCTTGCTAAGCTCTCATGCCTCACTCTAAAAGTCAAAAATACATTTGTACTATATTGGAATGAGAGCCCTCTTAATAGTTAATTTTTAGGGAAACAGAACTTAGTTAAAAGTCTACTTCTTCCAGCCTCATTATGAAACAAGTAATTCAGAACACACTTCTGCAAGTCAGGCACTGAAATGCCATCAGCCCTGACAATGTAAGCAGTGTCTGACAGTGTCCAACAGCCTCTCTGTGCCCTCAAAGTGAAACAGCTGGTCCATTGGAGTGGACAGTCAATTAAGTTAAACATCTATCGCTACAGAGTGTGATCATGACTACTATAGCAAAAGCAATCAAGCTTATTTTGCTAGCTTAGGCAGTCTGAGAGAAGTGGAAGCGTCTAAAGATGTGGTTTCTGCACTACAATGAATATGTAGGAAGCCAGGCAGAAGAGAGGCAACAAGATCAGAACAATCTTTAAATCCTTAATGGACTCTCCCTGTACACGTAAAACCAGCCAGACTATTTTATTATTTTAATAGCTACCACAAATCCACTACTTTGAGGACATGCGCCTTTTGTATAACTGCATATGAATGTTTTTTTTTTCCTCGATCACTCTGCAGATCACACTAAACTGTATTAATACTTACAGCACCTGCTGCAACTTTTTAAACTGAGTGACTTTTCTACTCTCACAGCTTCATTGACTAGTCTAACCATGGAAGAAATTTGAAAGCCAAATCTAAAATTAATTTAATTCTTCCTCATACCACAAATACAGTCATTTCATGTATGGTAGAGTGGGGCAGTCTGAATATTTTCTTGATGGGATTTTTTGGCATGTTTTAGAGCAACACTCATAAATTTACTCTACATGGATTAACCTTAAAAAGTTAAGTTTGATACACTAAATGCTATTTGAAGGGCCTTTATTGCTTATTTAAAGGCATTTGTTTGCTTCTGTAAGAGATTGTGCTGCTCTTCTGATAAAATGGCATTTAGCTCTAGAATAGTTAAGTTCTGAAGGTTGGCCCCATATACCTAGGTGTTTTACATCTTTGTCTATCTTGAAAAACGTAATACTTGTGTATGCACAGAAACAAGCTTTTCTTTTCAGAGTAACAGCCGTGTTAGTCTGTATTCGCAAAAAGAAAAGGAGTACTTGTGGCACCTTAGAGACTAACCAATTTATTTGAGCATAAGCTTTCGTGAGCTACAGCTCACTTCCTCAGATGCATATCGTGGAAACTGCAGCAGGCTTTATATATACACAGAGAATATGAAACAATACCTCCTCCCACCCCACTGTCCTGCTGGTAATAGCTTATCTAAAGTGATCATCAGGTGGGCCATTTCCAGCACAAATCCAGGTTTTCTCACCCTCCACCCCCCCACACAAATTCACTCTCCTGCTGGTGATAGCCCATCCAAAGTGACAACTCTTTCCACAATGTGCATGACAATCAAGTTGGGCTATTTCCTGCACAAATCCAGGTTTTCTCACATCCCCCCCACCCCCATACACACACAAACTCACTCTCCTGCTGGTAATAGCTCATCCAAACTGACCACTCTTCAAGTTTAAATCCAAGTTAAACCAGAACATCTGGGGGGGGGGGGAGGTAGGAAAAAACAAGAGGAAACAGGCTACCTTGCATAATGACTTAGCCACTCCCAGTCTCTATTTAAGCCTAAATTAATAGTATCCAATTTGCAAATGAATTCCAATTCAGCAGTTTCTCGCTGGAGTCTGGATTTGAAGTTTTTTTGTTTTAAGATAGCGACCTTCATGTCTGTGATTGCGTGACCAGATTGAAGTGTTCTCCGACTGGTTTATGAATGTTATAATTCTTGACATCTGATTTGTGTCCATTTATTCTTTTACGTAGAGACTGTCCAGTTTGACCAATGTACATGGCAGAGGGGCATTGCTGGCACATGATGGCATATATCACATTGGTGGATGTGCAGGTGAACGAGCCTCTGATAGTGTGGCTGATGTTATTAGGCCCTGTGATGGTGTCCCCTGAATAGATATGTGGGCACAATTGGCAACGGGCTTTGTTGCAAGGATAAGTTCCTGGGTTAGTGGTTCTGTTGTGTGGTATGTGGTTGTTGGTGAGTATTTGCTTCAGGTTGCGGGGCTGTCTGTAGGCAAGGACTGGCCTGTCTCCCAAGATTTGTGACAGTGTTGGGTCATCCTTTAGGATAGGTTGTAGATCCTTAATAATGCGTTGGAGGGGTTTTAGTTGGGGGCTGAAGGTGACGGCTAGTGGCGTTCTGTTATTTTCTTTGTTAGGCCTGTCCTGTAGTAGGTAACTTCTGGGAACTCTTCTGGCTCTATCAATCTGTTTCTTTACTTCTGCAGGTGGGTATTGTAGTTGTAAGAAAGCTTGACAGAGATCTTGTAGGTGTTTGTCTCTTTCTGAGGGGTTGGAGCAAATGCGGTTGTATCGCAGAGCTTGGCTGTAGACGATGGATCGTGTGGTGTGGTCAGGGTGAAAGCTGGAGGCATGCAGGTAGGAATAGCGGTCAGTAGGTTTCCGGTATAGGGTGGTGTTTATGTGACCATTGTTTATTAGCACTGTAGATCTCTTGTGTGGACTGGACCAGGCTGAGGTTGGTGGTGGGATGGAAATTGTTGAAATCATGGTGGAATTCCTCAAGGGCTTCTTTTCCATGGGTCCAGATGATGAAGATGTCATCAATATAGCGCAAGTAGAGTAGGGGCTTTAGGGGACGAGAGCTGAGGAAGCGTTGTTCTAAATCAGTCATAGAAATGTTGGCATACTGTGGGGCCATGCGGGTACCCATAGCAGTGCCGCTGATCTGAAGGTATACATTGTCCCCAAATGTGAAGTAGTTATGGGTAAGGACAAAGTCACAAAGTTCAGCTACCAGGTTAGCCGTGACAGTATCGGGGATAGTGTTCTTGACGGCTTGTAGTCCATCTTTGTGTGGAATGTTGGTGTAGAGGGCTTCTACATCCATAGTGGCCAGGATGGTGTTATCAGGAAGATCACCGATGGATTGAAGTTTCCTCAGGAAGTCAGTGGTGTCTCGAAGGTAGCTGGGAGTGCTGGTAGCGTAGGGCCTGAGGAGGGAGTCTACATAGCCAGACAATCCTGCTGTCAGGGTGCCAATGCCTGAGATGATGGGGCGCCCAGGATTTCCAGGTTTATGGATCTTGGGTAGTAGATAGAATATCCCAGGTCGGGGTTCCAGGGGTGTGTCTGTGCGGATTTGATCTTGTGCTTTTTCAGGAAGTTTCTTGAGCAAATGCTGTAGTTGCTTTTGGTAACTCTCAGTGGGATCAGAGGGTAATGGCTTGTAGAAACTCGTGTTGGAGAGCTGCCGAGCAGCCTCTTGTTCATATTCCGACCTATTCATGATGACAACAGCACCTCCTTTATCAGCCTTTTTGATTATGATGTCAGAGTTGTTTCTGAGGCTGTGGATGGCATTGCGTTCCGCATGGCTGAGGTTATGGGGCAAGTGATGCTGCTTTTCCACAATTTCAGCCCGTGCACGTCGGCGGAAGCACTCTATGTAGAAGTCCTTGCAACAAAGCCCGTTGCCAATTGTGCCCACATATCTATTCAGGGGACACCATCACAGGGCCTAATAACATCAGCCACACTATCAGAGGCTCGTTCACCTGCACATCCACCAATGTGATATATGCCATCATGTGCCAGCAATGCCCCTCTGCCATGTACATTGGTCAAACTGGACAGTCTCTACGTAAAAGAATAAATGGACACAAATCAGATGTCAAGAATTATAACATTCATAAACCAGTCGGAGAACACTTCAATCTCTCTGGTCACGCAATCACAGACATGAAGGTCGCTATCTTAAAACAAAAAAACTTCAAATCCAGACTCTAGCGAGAAACTGCTGAATTGGAATTCATTTGCAAATTGGATACTATTAATTTAGGCTTAAATAGAGACTGGGAGTGGCTAAGTCATTATGCAAGGTAGCCTGTTTCCTCTTGTTTTTTCCTACCTCCCCCCCCCCCCCAGATGTTCTGGTTTAACTTGGATTTAAACTTGAAGAGTGGTCAGTTTGGATGAGCTATTACCAGCAGGAGAGTGAGTTAACCTGGATTTGTGCAGGAAATAGCCCAACTTGATTGTCATGCACATTGTGGAAAGAGTTGTCACTTTGGATGGGCTATCACCAGCAGGAGAGTGAATTTGTGTGGGGGGGTGGAGGGTGAGAAAACCTGGATTTGTGCTGGAAATGGCTCACCTGATGATCACTTTAGATAAGCTATTACCAGCAGGACAGTGGGGTGGGAGGAGGTATTGTTTCATATTCTCTGTGTATATATAAAGCCTGCTGCAGTTTCCACGATAAGCATCTGAGGAAGTGAGCTGTAGCTCACGAAAGCTTATGCGCTAATAAATTGGTTAGTCTCTAAGGTGCCACAAGTACTCCTAAGCTTTTCTTTATTCATTTCACAGATCAGAGGCTGGGTTTGTTCTTTAGTTTTAAGTGGGATGTGTTCTGTTTAACAGGAACGTTTATCCATGCTTTCCTGAACAGGTCATTTCTTCTAGTAGCAAGGTCCACAGATCTTTGATGTCTTCAGCCTTCTTGCAGCTGAAGAAGTACAATCAGACTTGTCAATAACTGGAACAATGTAAATAATCCAAGCCCTGAAGAGCATCAAAGTGTTCAGAGTCTGGGGAACTGGGGGGGGTGGGGAGGTGTTATATATATTTATCTGAAAACTCCAAGTAAAAGGGTACCTATCCAAAATTCTGAATTCCCTTGATGAATATTTTAAAGACACAATACTTTGCTTTGGCTAATATGTTTTGTAAAGTCAATAGTAGTCGTCTACCATGACCAGCGTCACAGAATGTATTCAGGTCAATTCACTTGTATATTAGCATAGATCAAAGTGAGGGATAAATATATAAATTGTTCAGATGTTTTAAAAACTTCATGATAGCTAGTGGAATGCTACTTTTATTATTCTCACTTATCAATTCCTGTTACATTATAACAGAAAACATTTACATTGAATATACCCCTGTAACTAAATAACCCATCAAACACAAATGAAACATTAGGGAATGCAAAAGAGGAGTAGTAATATCTTAAAAGCAAGTGGTCATTATGTGTAATGACTGGAGGTCAAAAATTCAAAATGCATTCCTCACTCTGTCATCAAAGGAAAAGCTCACATGGGTAAAGACACCATCAGCTTCCTTTTTGTGTAAAGGAGCTAGAAATATGGACCAAGAAATGATCCATCTCTGACTGTTTGGACTCCTACAGGGAAGCATAGCAGATGCAAAGTAGAGACCCCCAAAGATCATCTGGGTATCCTGAAAAGACGTTTTTGGGAAACTGGCAGTTTATCACTGCCACCATTTGGATTTACAAACAATGACCCACTTACTTTACCTGCTTTAACCTCTCACTAATTTCTTAGCTAATAAACCTATAGTTAGTATACTACAGAACTGACTGCCAGCATTGTCTTTGGTGAAAGGTCTGGAGTAACAACTGATCTGGGTAAGTGGCTAGTCCCTTGGGACTGGGGGCAACCTGATATGGTGTGACTTTTTTTTTTTTCCTCTTTATCTCTAAATCCAGTTTGTCTAGGTGGCAAGATAAGTTGGAGAGCCTAAGGGACTGTCTGTGACTCCATAGTAAGACTAGTCTACTGATCCAAGAGTTCACATTTGTTACTTACTGGCTTGGTGAAATCTAATTCTAGACTATACCACCAGTTTGAGTGGTGCCCTGTTTTCTGCCAGTCTGATCTGAGACTGGCACTCAGAGTTGTGAGCCACTCCAGACAGTGTGACAAATTACTCCCCATCCAAACTCTACCACATTGTATCTAATTACCAGCCAGCAGACCTGTGCATGTAAAACCTACAGCATCTCTCTGGGTGAGTGTGACCCCATCCCTGAAGAGTTCATCAGCTCTGAGTTTAATTATCTATAGTAGCAGCTGTGAAAAATTCTGCAACATTAAACTTTCATATATTTTGAACAAATCAGAATATATTCTCATTCCTTCAAAACCACCACATGGCAGAGGGTATTAGTTTGTACTGCAGTAACCCTACAGGCCCCATTTAGGATTAGTGCCCATTTTGCCACACCGTGTACAAAACACATAGCAAGATAAGGTTCCCTGCCCCAAAGAGCTTGCAATCTAAACAGGCAAAAAAGAGTGAGAGAATGGAATACAAACACATATCAACCAGCATTTTGAGCATGTTGCTTATGTGTTCATTCTACAGGGTTTTTTTTTTTATTGTAGGCCATTTATGGATTATGAGGGCCAGGATTATGTGAGGTGGGGATGAGATAATAAGAGCAAGTAAGTGAGGAAAAATATTCTGAGTGTAGGCTGGAAGCAGAGGGCTTTCAAGAAGATCAGAATACATAGATAATTCAGCCTGACATCAGAAAAGTCCAGTGGGACATGAAGGGGTGTTATACTAGAGTTCCAAAAGCAATTTGGGATTCTTCCACATCAGATGTTCCTGATTCTCATCTCTCCTGAGCACACAAATTTGGGAGTGAGGGCCGTGGGAAAACTGGTGCTCCTTGATCAAATCCATGTAAATGGAAGGAGATAAGGAGTCCTTACTTGTGCCTCATCATTTGCTGCTCTAGCTGCTTCCAAGCTAGTCATCCTTGGTTTCCAAGCAAGTTAGCATGGAAGTTTCCATGACAGCTCTTAGATATGTGTACCTGCGTGGTCTGCTACTTCACTTGCTATTTAATACAGGAATGTTCTCTTTGCTGGATTGAAGGCCTCCATCAGAAAAGGGGAGAGTGGGCACAGCCATGTTTGTTCTTGTAGAACACTGCTATCATGTTGCCTGAGAGTGCTAAAAATCCTAAGCATATTCAACTATTTAAAAATTCTCAAGCAAAAATAGACAAGTCTGGTAAGAATCAGAACCTGGGCACTCTGACTCCTCTCCTCAAATCTGACTGGAAAGGGAAACGAGGCTCAGTTTATGTAACCTCAGCTACCTCATGCGTATTGCTGGGAAGAGAGGCTTGTGCAGCACCCAAAAAGCAGAGGTGTGTTGTTTTTTTTTTCTAGAAAATTCCAAAGATAAATGCCACATCTCAAAACAGGCAACACAATGGCAATTTCAAAGAACCACCTGTAAATACAGAGCATCACTACTAAAAAGAGTAAGTACAATTCTTACTGTTACTGAGAAAACTTGAAAACATCAGAAGAAGTGGGAGTTTTTTACCCACGAAAGTTTATGCCCAAATAAATCTGTTAGTCTTTAAGGTGCCATCGGACTCCTTGTTGTTTGTGTGGATACAGTCTAACACGGCTACCCCTCTGATACTTGAGGAAACTTGCATCACTGAGCCTGAGAATCCTGAGTTATCCTGTCATTTTATGCAGCAAAGGTCATACTGCGTAAGACTGGGCGCTAAGGCTTTTATAAAAAGCAAGTCATAAGACTTAACAATCAGCGTTCTGAATGAGGTAGAGCACACTGGAAAGAGTTACACATGACTTTTCATATTAACTCTCAAGTGCATTAGTAAGGAAATGAAGGGTGCTACTGGATAGGATAATCACACTTCTAAAACAGAGCTAACTCCCTTACAATTATTATTCTACAGAGTCAAGGATTAATGTTGTTTTCGAACTACTGTTCCCACTCACTTAAAAAAAATACTTTCAATGACAACCAAACGGCGCTTAAATCTGCAACTTTCCCATGAGTTTCTGAAATCTATGGGAAACTTGCAGATTTGAGCGCCATCTGACTTTTTTTTTTTTTTTTAAGTGAGAGGAATATTATCTTGAACTCAATCCTTAATCTGCAAGTTTAGTTTAATACAACATTTAATCCTTTCACAGTAAAAGGACTTTAGCCTTTAGATTAGACTATGATTGCCATTAACCAAAACCACACAGCAAACGTAAGGTACATATTTTGAGTGTAACTAGTTGCTGTCTACAAGTTACTTTAAAATTCTAAACTGAGGACATCTTTAGTTTTTATTCCAAGGTCCTCTTTTTACTAAATGGCACAGGGCACCTTGTGGTGGGCCCCTCTTTCATCAGTATGAATTTCACCCGAAATGTAAATATTACTTTTATCAGAAAGAAAAGGAGTACTCAATGCATCCAATGAAGTGAGCTGTAGCTCACGAAAGCTTATGCTCAAATAAATTTGTTAGTCTCTAAGGTGCCACAAGTACTCCTTTTCTTTCTGCGAATACAGACTAACACGGCTGCTACTCTGAAACCTGTCATTATATAATGTGTGGTCACAATCTACTTTCAAGACTGGTAAATGCTAGAGCTTCCTTGTTGCATCCACCTGACGTAGTGCTGTTTTATTGCCTGTATATGGCTCTCAATTATACTTTTGCTTAAGCTGAGGTATAAACCACTATGTCTAAAGCCAGACAAAACAATCAGGAATATGGAAACCTCTGGTTTTCCATTAAGCAAAACAAAGGTAATCAAAGTCTAAAGTCTTACTATATAAAGTAATAACAGCAGAATCCTAGATCCTGATTTTTTCAGACATATTAAGTATGTACAGCTACAGTGCACTTCAATAGGAGTTTTGGGGTGCTTAGTAGTTTGGAAAATCAGGTCTCTAATCCCTTTCTAGCCAAGAGAGAATACAAACTACCATTGACAGCAAGGGACTAGGAGGCTGCAATCTGGGGTTCTACTCCCAGCTCAGCCTCTCTGTACCTGTTTTGCCACCTGTAAAATGGAGATACCGCCTTAGAAGTGACTTGTGAGACTCGGGGGTATGTCTACACTACAGCAGCAGTGCTACCGTGTTGCACCATCCCCCTGTAGACATTTCAGTCACTGTAGTTAATCCATCTCTCGGGCAGTACAGCGTCTTCTGCTGACCCAGCCCCATTACAGCAGTTGGGGTGCAAAACTGTCACAGGCCTGAGCAACCTGTCTAGCTCAATCCAATTTTTAAGAGTAAATCAGGCCTACGTCCTGCTGGCGCAGAAATGAAGTGCTCCGCTAAAGGGCAAAGTATCATCCTCTCTAGCGCCCCTGCCCAGCTCTCCATGGCGGCAGCTCAGGGAGCCCGAGGGGAGCACCCCTCCCGCAGGCACTCCCCACCGACTCAGCCAAGCCTCACCCCTCCCTGCGTGGTCTCCACTCTCCTACCAACCCCGTCGTCACCCTCGCACCCCCTCGCACCCCCCCAAGTGGAAGGTACCATCTCCCCGCCTGCTCCCTTCGCGCCGCCACACGGTGGGAGCTTCCATCTCAGCCACCCGCCCCCTCCGGACGCAGCCCCAGGCGCGCGCCCTGTGACCGTTAGCCTGCAAAACCCACAGGCTGGGGGCGCTCGGGGCAGCCGGCGGGGCTGCGCCGGGCGGGGAGCGAAGCCCCTCGGAAAGAGAAGACCCAGCCTCACGGGTCCCTCGCTGGCCCGCTTCAGGGGCTCCCTGAGCCGCGGGGACCCGAGGCACGAAGCCCCTGGGGTACCTGAAGGCCTCGCTGATCCTGCCATTGCTTCAGCTGGTCCTTGGCGTGGTTCCGACTGCCGGCCATTTCCTGACTAGGCGACCCCTGCGACGGATGCGCTTCGTGAATCAAAGACTACTGCCGCCCGGCTCCCCCGGTCGCAGTGAGCCTCGACTCAGACGCGCATCCAGAGAGCTGGAGCGCTGCAACAACAGACAACTCCGCCTTGCAGCTATGCCCGCCCCTCACTGCCTCATTGGTCAGCCGCCCCCCGACAGTCTCCATCTCGAGTTCTGATTGCGTTCACAATACGCCAATCACCAAAAGGGGGGGGGGAATGAAGTGAGGGGCGACTCGAGGAGCGGAGGGGGATGGGTGTTGTGCTCTGTTCTTTACTCCCAAGAATTTTCTTGGCACGGCGCCCTCTTGTATTTCATTCCCCGCCCCCCGACGTCTCAAGTCTGCCAAAGGTCAGAGAAGGAAAAAGAATGGGAGGACCCTAGTTCTCAATTTTGTTGGACTTCAGCATAGTTTATTGCTTCTCCGTTGTTTTGTTTTATTTTACTCAAAACCTTCCAGAGCTGAAAAATAAAGGGGACTAGAAAGGAGGAGGAGACACAGGGGAAACTCTGAGTATATATATTTATCACATAGCAAAAAAGCTGTTAAAAGAAGAGAGACAAGATGGGTGAGGTAATCTCTTTTATTGGACCAACTTCTTTTGGTGAGAGAGACCAGCTTTGGAATTTGCACAGAGCCAGGCTAAACACTGGAAAGCTCGGCATACCATTTTTACAGAGGCCTGTGCGGTCTTAATTCCATCCCTTTGTGCAGCTATTCTGTGCAACCTACTGAGGCAGGAGTACCTTGAAAAAACGGTGATCATCTAATTAAAGACTAGCAAAGCATATGCACAAGTGACAGAGTTAAAGTAACAGTCATAAATCTTATGTTTGTTAATTTTCCAGTGCTTGAATTTGAAATCTAAATAATATTTCTAACAGGATTGTGTTTTTGTAATTTCCTAGGGTTTTTTTTTTTAAGGGAAAAGGGTAAAACCAAATTCTATTATATAACTGTAATGCTACTTCCTAGGATTCATGCATCAACAGTAATGTTTGAACTTTGAGTCCTGTAGCACAGACTTATATTACTTGAGCTACAAGGCAAAAAACAGTAGCTAGAAGCATGAGGTATCTTTTTTGTACCCTAGAGAGGATAGACCACTGCACGGGTGGCCAACCTGTGGCACCAGAGCTGCATGCGGCTCTTCAGAGGTTAATATGCAGTTCTTGCATAGGCGCTGACTCCGGGGCTGGAGCGACAGATGCTAACTTTCCATCTTGCCTGGGGGTGCTCATTGCTCAATTCCCTGCTCTGCCCCACTCCCTGCCCCTGCTCCACCCCTTTCCCCGAGGCCCATGCCTCTTCTCCTGAGCCTGCCATGCCCTCGTTCCTCCCTCACAGAGCCTTCTGTACATGCAAAACAGCTGACTGTGGCAGGCAGGAGATGCTGACTGGTGGGGCTGCCCGTGGGTGGGAGGCACTGGGGGCTGGAGGGCGGGAGCTGATGGGAGGGCTGCTGACATGTTACTGTGGCTCTTTGGCAAATTCTGGCTCCTTCTCAGGCTCAGGTTGGCCACCCTGGACCACTGGGTCCAGGAATGGTTGACAGGGACCCAGCATGGGTCTCTTTCTCCTTCCCCTCCCTGAGAATTGAGGGAGCTTCTGCTTCATGTGGTTCCTCCAAAGGTGTGGATGGGCCATGCAGGCCATGTGTTGCCACTGTCGCTGCTGCTGCATTGGCACTTTAGAATGTCCATGCTTAATTATTATTTTGCCATGCTGCCAAAAACTACTAGAGGCATGCGAGTAAGAAAAAGCAAATGGTGATTTTATATCTCAGCAAAACCTGAACAGAATTTCATGGGACAAATTAAAGGCGCTTCTCTAAGCATGAGGGCTTTCCTCCTATCACATTTATATGGCCTGCTATAAATAATGGAAGTGGAAGAGCAATTCAAAAAAGTCTCATGTCAAAACCAGCTCCCTATATAACATATCATAGCAACTACTCTGTACTAGATGGAAAACATAATCCCAGCTATATATACAAAATGATGGGGTCTCAATTAGCTGTTACCACTCAAGAAAGAGATCTTGGAGTCATCATGGAGAGTTCTCTGAAAACATCAGCTCAATGTGCAGTGGCAGTCAAAAAAGGTAACAATATTAAGAACCATTAGGAAAGGGGCAAATAATAAGACAGAAGATATCATAATGCCACCATAGAAATCCGTGACACATCCACACCTTGAATACTGTGTGCCGTTCTGATGGCCCCATCACAAAAAAAACATATTAAAATTGGAAAAGGTACAGAGAAGGGCAACAAAAAATGATTAGGGATATAGAACATATAAGGAGAGATTAGAAAGACTGACTCTTCAACTAGGAAAAGAGATGACTAAGGGGGGATATGATAGAAGTTTATAAAGTCATGAATTGCATGGAGAAAGTGAATAGGAAATTTATTTATCCCTTCACATAATGAACCAGGGTCACCCAATGAAATTCATAGGCTGCAGGTTGAAATAAAACAAAATACTTCTTCACATGAGCGCAGTCAACCTGTAGAACTCTTTGTCAGGGGATGTTGTTAAGGACAAAAGTATAAGTAGGTTTAAAAAAAAAAGAATTAGAGAAATTTGTGGAGGATAGGTCTATCAATGACTGTTATCCAAGATGGGCAGGGATGCAACCCCACCCAACTAGAGTCTAGGCAATCTCTTAAAACATGTCTTAAAAATATTTCTTTACTGGAGATCTGCAGGGCAGGTACTTGGAGTTTAGCTCATACCTTGACCCAACATTACGCCCTGGAATTGGTGATTAGATCAGATGCCAAATTCAGGAGAACAGTTCTGCAATCCTTATTTAGCTAGCTGTAGTGAGGACTTGTCAGAGCCTCCTCCTGATAATCTGGGAACTGCGAGCTACTGAAGTTAGACGTTTTTAAATCAAAAGGTCCAGATTATCTGCATCAAAGAATTTAAAAAGAGCTAGCTGATATTGATTTTCAATTAGAGATGTAAAATATTAAATGGTTAATCAGTAAGTGAAGGAACAAAATATGGACACTGTGTAGAATCAAGCATGTGGGTTTATTACATACAGTGCTGATGGAGTGTCACCTCATTTATTAGGCTCGGAGACACTGCCAAACAACTGATTACAACAGATTATATGGGTTTTCCATGGGCAGAGGGAAATGACAGGGTAGGCAATCCCAGACCCCTGTGTTATACCAATAAATTAAAAACCAGCAGGATCTTATTAAAGGGGAAAAGGCAAAATGCCACATTTATTGTGAATACAGAAAGAATCATAGTAAGCAGTTAGTTATAGCTGTAACATTCCATTCAATCTCATATTTATTCAGACATTCATTCATACACACACACACAGAGGTTCTGCAAGGTTGTTATCATAGTTACCAGCCTTAGAGTTGCTCATGCCAAGCTACTGGCCAGGTGGCCTGGACATGAGGAGGGAGCAGGGCCTTGTCAGATGCACATCTGATGCTCCTGGAAGTTGGTTTGCAGAATCAGACCCCAAAGTTCTCACTTTCTAGAGTCCATTTTTATAGGAGTTTCTTCCTATGCCAGTCTATAGTGTGTGTTAATATATATGTTGAATTCTGATTTGGGATCCATAAGAATGAAGTAGCTCCCCTGATTGTCCGACAGGTACACACCTAGGAGTTAAAGCAAAAGGACAAATGAAAAGTATATAGCAATAAAGATTGTCTTTTAGTTGTTCATTTGTGTTTCTAAGGCAGGCACTGGCAATGGCTTGGAAGAGCTGTGTACATCTGTGAAAGGGAGGATATCATATCTCATACTGACATGTTTGAACCTCTTCCATAAACTCAAGGCTGGAGTGTAGGAAGGCACCTCTTTTACAGAAGAAACAGGGCCCCTTTCATTCCTTAGGTCTGTTTGCAACTTTGAGATAAAGCCCCCAATTATAATTTCCACCTGGCTTCTTGCTGACCAAACTTATCTTAGCACAAAGCAAGGTTGTCCTTTGTTTGTTCTGCTTCTTAGCTAATATTGTTCACTGTTTGCTAGGCCTCTGTCTTCTTGACCAAACTCTGGACTTTGGGCCTGTAAAAAGAGCTGACACAGTCTATATATCAGGTTGTAACATAAACAGCATATGGGTTTTAGCCCTTCAGTAAGTATTAGTCTTACTGTTAAACCCACCCTAACCATTAACTCCTGGGCCGGCCAGAATGACCCCAGCCCCTCTCTCTTTAATCTGTTAACCGGTTAAACAATATAATTTGTACAGTTAACTTTTTCAATAAGTCTTAGAACTCTTGGGAAGTTCCATAAGACTGGAAGAAAGCTAAAGTGCCAACATTTAAAAAGTATAAACAAGATGACCCGGGTAATTATAGGCCTGACGGTCTGACATCAATCCTGGGCAAGATAATGGAATGGCTGATACAAAACTCAATTAATACAAAATTAAAGAATGGTAATACAATTAATATCAATCAACATGGATTTATGGAAAATAGATCCTGTCATACTAACAATGTCTTTTTTTGTCAGATTACAAGTTTGATAAAGGTAATACTGTTGATGTAATTAATATATTTAGACTTCTGTAAGGCATTTCATTTGGCACAGTACAACATTTTGAGTAAAAATACTTAGAAAGATATAAAGTTAACATGGCACACATTAAATGGATTAAAAACTGACTAATTGATAAGTCTCAAAATGTAATTGTAAACCTGGAATCATCAAGCAGGTGTGTTTCTAGTGGGGTCCTACAAGAATCAATCCTTGGCCCTACACTACTTAGCATTTTTATCAATGACTTGGAAGAAAACATAATATGAGTGTGAAAGTTTGCAGATGTCACACAAACTGGGGAAGTAGTAAATAATGAAGAGGCCAGAGGATACAGAGCAATCTAGAGCAGTTGGTAAACAGTTTACAAGTGAATATTATATAATTTAATACAGCTGAATGTAAATGTGTACATCTAGGAACAAAAAATGTAAGCCATACTTACAGGATGGGGAACTCGGTCCTGGGAAGCAGTGAGTGAAAATCATTTGGTGTCGTAGTGGATAATCAGCTAAACATGAGCTCCTAATGCGGCACTGTGACGAAAAGGGCTAATGAGATTTTGGATGAATAAACTGGGAAATCTCAAGTAGAAGTAAAGAGGTTATTTTACTTCTGTATTTGGCAATGGTGTGATTGCTGCTGGAATACTGTGTCCAGATCTGGTGTCCACAATTCAAGAAGGATGTTGACAAATTGCAGAGACTTCAGAGAATTGCCATGATAATGATTATAGAATTATAAAACTTGCTTTACAGTGGTACACTAAGGGAGCTCAGTCTATTTAGTTTAACAAAGAGAAGGTTAAGGAGTGACTTGATTACAGTCTATAAGTACATATATGGGGAACAAATATTTGATGATGTGCTCTTCCATCTAACAGAGAAAACTAAAGTACAGACAAAGCTAGATAATTTCAAACTGGAACTAAGGCATAATTTTTTAACTGTTGGAACAATTTACCAATGGCCATCATGGATTTTCTATCACTGGTGATTTTAGAATCAAGATTGTGTGTTTCTCTAAACCAGGGGTCTCAAACTCAATTTACCTTAGGACCAGTGCCAGTCCTCAAATCCTCCCAGCAGGCCAATAATGTCACTCATGCTGCCCAGAAGCTGCCCCCCAAAATTTCACAACCACCCCAAAACTCCTCCCCCCACCTGCCTAAGGCTCTGGGAAGGAGTTTGGGTGCAGAAAGGGTCAGAGGTCAGGCTCTGGGAGGGAGTTTGGATGGGGAGGGGGTCTGGGGTGCAGGCTCTGGAATGCAGTTTGGGTGCTGGCTCAGGGCTGGGGCAGGAGTGCAGGAGGAGGGGGTCAGGACTTTGAGACCCCTGCTCTAAAAGATATGCTCTAGGAATTATTTAGGGACGTTCTATGGCCTGTGTTATACAGGACCTCACACTAGATTATCACAATGGTTTCTTCTGGCCTTGGAATCTATCACTCTGAGTTGCTGTAAATGAGATCCATGTAGTCAAAGACTTGAAGGATTATTATTTACCTTAGATTAACTATGATTCTTCGAGATGTTTCGTCCATGTTTCGTCCATCCCACAACCCACTCTCCATTACACTCCTTTGGAATCTATCTTTACTGGAAAAAGAAAAGGAGTACTTGTGGCACCTTAGAGACTAACCAATTTATTTGAGCATAAGCTTTCATGAGCTACAGCTCACTTCATCGGATGCATACCGTGGAAAGTGTAGAAGATCTTTTATACACACAAAGCGTGAAAAAATACCTCCCCCCCACCCCACTCTCCTGCTGGCAATAGCTTATCTAAAGTGATCACTCTCCTTACAATGTGTATGATAATCAAGTTGGGCCATTTCCAGCACAAATCCAGGTTTTCTCACCCCCGCCTCCCCCCTATCTCCTGCTGGTAATAGCTTATCTAAAGTGACCACTCTCCTTACAGGTTTCAGAGCAACAGCCGTGTTAGTCTGTATTCGCAAAAAGAAAAGGAGTACTTGTGGCACCTTAGAGACTAACCAATTTATTTGAGCATAAGCTTTCGTGAGCTACAGCTCACTTCATCGGATGCATACTGTGGAAACTGCAGAAGACATTATATACACAGAGACCATGAAACAATACCTCCTCCCACCCCACTCTCCTGCTGGTAATAGCTTATCTAAAGTGATCACGCTCCTTACAATGTGTATGATAATCAAGTTGGGCCATTTCCAGCACAAATCCAGGTTTTCTCACCCCCACCCCCTTCTCCAAAAACTACACACACAAACTCACTCTCCTGCTGGTAATAGCTTATCCAAAGTGACCACTCTCCCTACAATGTGCACGATAATCAAGGTGGGTCATTTCCAGCACAAATCCAGGTCTTCTCACCCCCCCACCCAACTCACTCTTCTGCTGGTAATAGCTCATTACCAGCAGGAGAGTGAGTTTGTGGGGGGAGGGGGCAGAGGGTGAGAAAACCTGGATTTGTGCTGGACATGGCCCAACTTGATTATCATACACATTGTAAGGAGAGTGATAAGCTTTAGATAAGCTATTACCAGCAGGAGAGTGGGGTGGGAGGAGGTATTGTTTCATGGTCTCTGTGTATATAATGTCTTCTGCAATTTCCACAGTATGCATCTGATGAAGTGAGCTGCAGCTCACGAAAGCTTATGCTCAAATAAATTGGTTAGTCTCTAAGGTGCCACAAGTACTCCTTTTCTTTTTGCGAATACAGACTAACACGGCTGTTACTCTGAAACCTGTAAGGAGAGTGGTCACTTTAGATAAGCTATTACCAGCAGGAGAGTGGGTGGGGGGCGGGGGTGAGAAAACCTGGATTTGTGCTGGAAATGGCCCAACTTGATTATCATACACATTGTAAGGAGAGTGATCACTTTAGATAAGCTATTGCCAGCAGGAGAGTGGGGTGGGGGGGGAGGTATTTTTTCATGCTTTGGGTGTATAAAAGATCTTCTGCACTTTCCACAGTATGCATCCGATGAAGTGAGCTGTAGCTCACGAAAGCTTATGCTCAAATAAATTGGTTAGTCTCTAAGGTGCCACAAGTACTCCTTTTCTTTTTGCGAATACAGACTAACACGGCTGTTACTCTGAAACCTATCTTTACTGGGATTCTGAACTATTGAGGAAACTGAAAGGTAGTTGGGGTTCTTGGGTTGCAGGTGGGCATGAGGTCAAAAGGTTCAGAACTCATGTACTTCATAAATGGGATCAACACAGACAAAAATTGTCAGAGAACCAGATAAAGGTAAATAACTGTTCTTTGTAAAAGGTTTTTATAGATAACACAAGGGGAAGGTTAGGTGAGAAGTCTCATGGGCTCAAAGTTAAACTTGTGCAAAAGTGTTTTTGAAGATCAGGGCTCTATTTTTTCATTTTAAGCAACCCCTATGTTAAAACATGACAGTGTACATCAGGAGTCTCAAAGTCGCCATCTGCAGGTCGAGAACCTCCCCAGTGTGGCCCGCTGGGCTCAAGCAGTTTGGGGGCCGGGTCTCTCCCTCAGCCCCGCCTGCCTCCCTCGAACCCCCCCCCCGCGCATCCTCCAGGTGATTTTAAACAGCGTGGGGCCCCACCCACCACCGGCAGCACAGCGGAGCAGCTTCCTGCACGTTCGCTCCACATGGCTGCCGGCCCCACCCTGTGGCCCTGGGGTGGGGTGGGGCGGGGCCATGCCTCTGCACGCTGCCCCCCCCAAGCGCTCCTGTGGCCAATCGGAAGCTGCAGGGGCCGTGCCTGGGGGCAGCTGCGCGTGGAGGCCACTAGGTCCACCCTGTCTTGGAGCCTCAGGTAAGCGCCACACCCCTAGCCCCTCCCCACATACCCCTTCCCGCACCCAAACTCTCTCCCAGAGTCTTAGATAGGTGGGGAGCGGAGTTTGGGGGAGCGGAGGTTCTGGGCGGCATAAGTGACATTATTGGCCCACTGGGAGGATTTGAGGTTTGGCACTGGCCCTAAGGTAAATTGAGTTTCAACCCCCTGGTGTATATTAACAAGGGCTGTCAATCACAATTAAATTTTGTGATTAATCGCAAAATAATTAACCACAATTAAATAAATTAATCGTGATTAATCGCACTGTTAAACAATAGAACACAAATTGAAATTTATTGAATTTTTTGAAGTTTTTCAACATTTTCAAATATATCTATTTCAATTACAACACAGAATACAAAGTGTACAATGCTCACTTTATATTATTTTTGATTACAAATAGTTGCACTGTAAAAATGATAAACAAAAGAAATAGTATCTTTCAATTCACCTCATACAAGTACTGTAGTGCAGTCTCTTTATCATGAAAGTGCAACTTACAAATGTATTTATTTTTGTTGCATAACTGCACTCAAAACCAAAACAATGTAAAAACTTTTGAGTCTACAAGTCCACTCAGTCCTACTTCTTGTTCACCCAATCGCTAAGAGAAACAAGTATGTTTACATTTATGGGAGATAAGAAGTGGGCAGCATTAGTTACAATGTGACCTGAAAGTGAGAACAGGCGTTCACATGGCACTGTTGTAGCTGGCATCACAAGATATTTACATGCCAGATGCACTAAAGAGTCATATGCCTCTTCATGCTTCGGCCATCGTTCCAGAGGACATGCTTCCATGCTGATGATACATGTTAAAAAAATAATGCGTTAATTAAATTTGTGACTGAACTCCTTGGGGGGAGAATTGTATGTCTCCTGTTGTGTTTTACCTGCATTCTGCCATATATTTCACATTATAGCTGTCTCAGATGATGACCCAGCACATGTTGTTCGTTTTAAGAACACTTTCACTGCAAATTTGACAAAATGCAAAGAAGATACCAATGTGAAATTTCTAAAGATAGCTACAGCACATGATCCAAGGTTTAAGAATCTGAAGTGTCTTCCAAAATCTGAGAGGGATGAGGTGTGGAGCATGCTTTCAGAAGTCTTAAAAGAGCAACACTCTGATACAGAAACTACAGAACCCAAACCACTAAAAAAGAAAATCAACCTTCTGCTGGTGGCATCTGACTCAGATGATGAAAAACAACATGCGTCAGGACGCTCTGCTTTGGATCATTATTGAGCAGAACCTGTCATCAGCATGGACGAATGTCCCCTGGAATGGTGGTTGAAGCATCAAGGGACATAAGAATCTTTAGTGTATCTGGCATATAAATATCTTGCAACGCCAGCTACAATAATGCCATGCAAACGCCTGTTTAAAATTAGCATTAGTTGTGAATTTTTAACTTTTCATCTCTAATAGGGCTACCTGGGAAGAATCTGCTACCTGCTCAGTGATTAACAGTGTACTCTAGTTTGAATTAGAGAGGTGCCAGGCCTCGGTGGCTGAGTTAATCTTTTATTGGACCAACTCCTTGGTTATCCCATTGCTGACTTTTGTGGCCTACCTATCATCCTCCAAAAATCTTGTTTTTCTGTTTTGATTTTTGGTTCCTGTGACATTTTATTTGCCTGAGTAAGTCTCCTATTATAGGTTAAATAACTAACCTAGCTTCAAACAATTCTAAATTAATCAACTTTATTTGCATGAGGAAACTGGGTCTCTAGCTACATGTTTTCCTCAGATGCAATCCAAAACATGCTCCACCTTTAATTACATTTCTGTGGGATTAATAATAATAATAATAATTAATAATGATCTATACTTACAATTTACTCGTCGTACTGCCAACTTTTAAAGTACTATATAAACTATATAATTAAAGCACTTTGTTCGCACTTTTTTTGCTGCCTGATCAAACCAATGAAACTATTTCTATTGCTGTTCTGAATACTACATGTAACATCACAGGAGAATAAATTCACTTGTATTCGATAAAAGCTGGTCTGTTTGTTATTACTGTGCATAAGCTCCATAATATATTACTGTGAATATAGAAATGCTTATATATAGTCATATTTTGTGCTTCTCTGGTGCTTTTCATCTCAAGATCTCAAAGTGCTTTATAAATATTTAGTGTATTGTTGTTTGTATTGAAGTAGTATCTGTGGGCCCCAGTAAAGAATCAGGGCTCCATTGTGCTCAGCACTGTGTATATGTGATAAAAAACATAGTTCATATCCCAAAGAGCTTACAAATAAGTACAAAACAAGAATCGATATGTGGATACAACAAACATTTGGGGAGAAGCATTATTAGATAACAGTGAGAAGATTAAGTGTAATAAGCAGTACACCAAGTGTAATATTTTGTAATAATCACAGCAGAGATGAGATTTGAAGGAGCATACGTTGTAGCAGCTTTGTGGACATATGTGAGGAGCAATTCCTGGGCATAAGAGTAGCCTGGGAGAAAACGTGAAAGAGCTTTGGGAGAAAATGACTAACAGACAAATCAGAGTTAAGATCCTAAATATCAGGTCAATAAATATTCTTAGTCTACAAATGGGGAAATTTGAGTTGAGGTGAATTGCCCAAGGATATTTTAAAAAAAGGGCAATATTGGGACTAGAACCTTGATTTAACCACAAGATCATCCTTTCATTGAATACCACACTTTCAAATGGGTGTATTACTCTCAAGATTTCTTACATATTCTATACCTTGTGCACCATCTAAACAATGTTTTCCTATGAAAGGCAACACTGTCAAAACAAAAGCCCTTCTCGGTTACTCCCACTACTTAAAACTGCTTAGTGCTTTATATTGTCAAACTGCTGTACAGTTGGTAATTAGACCATCAAAACCAACAAGTTTCCTTGGGTCTCTATCTGCTTTATTAAAGAAAAATACAGAGAAGGGCTGTGCATTTTTTTTGTGAGTAACCTAATTCAATATTCAGTATATTGGGTTTTGTCCTGCTTTGTTCACTGTCAATTTTATGATTTTGTGCCATTTGTATGGCTATTTGTTAATATAATATGTTCTGCTGTAATTTACTTTCATGACTGGACACAGACTATAAGCTACATGGTTCAAAGGCCTCTGTATTTGGAGGGCTCCCATTATACACCAGTGGTTCCCCACCTAGTAGGACTCTTCTGCATCTTAAAGGATGAATTAGGAGAATCAACTTTCATAAAACATGCCACGTGAGTGCACAAACTGTCATCACCAAGACAATCTGTTGTTCAGATAACATTCATTGCCAATGTACCAATTCGCTGTGGTCTTGGATCATCGGACTAAAAGACCCAAGCAAAGAAAAGTATGGACAATCTGCTCAGGGCCAAACAGATGTGCACTACACTGCACCAAAAAAGGATAGCTTGATATCCCACGAGTATGCTTCTCTACAATGGAAATCAGATCTTTTCTTTTGGGCTGGTCTTCCACCACCATTCTTGGGTATCTAAAAGCAAATGGTCATAAAATTACTGTTTTCAAACAACCATGAGCTCAGAGAAAACCCCTCTCTTCCTTTCCTATTTAATGTCACTTTCACAGCTGGAGCATTTGTGACCATGAAAGTCGTGACAGACATAGTGCCACTGAAATCTCAGAAAACATAAAGATGGTATTAAGGACATGAGAAATCCAGGAGCAGGAGGCATATCCTAGAGATCACAAAAGAAATTCTTAGGGATAGCTGTTGTTTCTGGTGTCTGAGTTATCAAAAAGAAAAGGAGTACTTGTGGCACCTTAGAGACTAACCAATTTATTTGAGCATAAGCTTTCGTGAGCTACAGCTCACTTCATTGGATGCAGTAGCTGTAGCTCACGAAAGCTTATGCTCAAATAAATTGGTTAGTCTCTAAGGTGCCACAAGTACTCCTTTTCTTTTTGCAGATACAGACTAACATGGCTGCTACTCTGAAACCTGAGTTATTAAAGCCTCCCAACAATATATATAGCCAAAAATGTAGAGACTATCAGACAGCAGGCCAGAGGCATGATCACATTAACAAAAATACCACAGAAACTGACAACTTCACTGGATTTCAAATGAATTCACAGGAAAGGTGACACGTGCTTTCCAAAAGTCATGAGACTGGTACAGTTATTATTGCATGTGTTCCCAATGCAAAATGACATGATCATGAAAATATCAGAGACCCTATAACATATTCCAGTAACCTCACTAAAGATCAAATGATAAAGTCTTGGATCACCAATAGCAATGTTTTACACATATATACACACACACACCCATGAAATAAGCATCTGTGCATATAAAGGCAATAGAATAGAAACATACACCACCCCTTATTCCACTGTAATAGAAGGGAACAAAAAGACTACTGTCGAGGAAACGTAAGTAGAGGTAGGAAAAAGGTGTGACAGATGCTGTGGAATCATGGAATATTATATTGACTTCATAAATGTTATATGTATCTGTATGGCCCTGTTTGTGATTTCATTCCTGCCTAAATGGGTAAAATAAAGAATGGTTCCTGCAGGAATTAAAGACAAATAGGCATGATTAAGGCAAATCTGCAACACTTGAAACAAGGTAACAAGTATTCTGAAAAAAGAAAAGGAGTACTTGTGGCACCTTAGAGACTAACCAATTTATTTGAGCATGAGCTTTCGTGAGCGACAGCTCACTTCATCAGATGTTTACCGTGGAAACTGCAGCAGACTTTATATACACACAGAAATCATGAAACAATACCTCCTCCCACCCCACTGTCCTGCTGGTAATAGCTTATCTAAAGTGATCAACATTAGTCTGACCTGATTCAAAGACCAGAGCAGACAACTTGAAACTGCATGAAAATAACAGCCCTGATCTGGGGAGAAATGGATGCAGATATTATGCAAGAACTGACAAGCATGAAACTGTAACCGAGAGAAACAGGCTTTTTGAGAGGACCTGAAGTATTTTAAATCTACCAGAGTCTCCAGGTGGAATATGGGTGACCACCAGGTAAGTTAGGCATGCATATAAGCTGTTTTGTTAATTTTTAAGCTATGTTTTCTCTGAAAAGCTTTTGTTCTGAATAAATTAGTAGTTTGCTGTAGGAAAGCTGGCTGATCGCTGGTTAACCATGTCATTGTCCTTGAGAGAACCAAACAGCAGGGGCAGAACTGAAGTCAGATCTACTGAGGCGATAATAGTGAATTGCTAGGGTCTGCAACCTAAGGGCCTGGTCTGGAGGGAGACAATTCTGGAATTCCATCCTGAGAAACATATTAGGCCTCCAGTTGTCATCTAAGTGGGGTGCCCTTGAGGAGACTGAGAGGTCAGAGGTGCAGTTAACTCAGAAACTGAGACTAACTGTTCCTATAATTGCATGCCAGAATGAATAGAAAGGGAAACAGTAGTGTAAGTGGCTGCGTAAAATCTCCTGCAACACATACTGGAGGGAAATCCCATTAGCACTCAGAAGCAAAGATTCATTCAGTTCCAAGCACGGATACATAGCCAAAAGAGCATGATATGCCAAAGCTTCAAAGTATGCTCTGGTATAGGTCAAAGGCTAGTTATATGCAACATTAGTGAAAGAATGGCCAACCACAAACCCCCCAAAAACTGCCTCTGCAGAGCAGATGCTGAAACATTAGATGTGTAGCATGAGGGCCCAGAAAGGCTGATGGAATGCAAGATGGGAATCAATTAACTAAGTGTCTGTGTACATAGAAGTAAATGACACTTACGTTATCCTCATGGAAAATCCCTAATTTGCTTCTTATAGATCGAGCACCATCCCGACTGATCTTCAGCTAGTTCCTTAAGACGGTCTGGCTGCATGTTTAGTCTATATCTGTCACTGGCAATCTTATCATGATTGCTGACAGTGTAGTGGCATTCCTCGGTAAACATGCTTTATAATTCATTGGGCTTCCATCTTAATATATCAATATCAACAAAGCCATCATATGAACCAGTGTTGACGAAGGCACTTGCTGATCTTGTCCTGCCACTTAATACGGAGCGGTTGGTTCAATAAGAGATGGTATAACCATAGGTCTGTAGATCCACAACTTCATAGTAAGCTTGATGTCCTAATGTCTCCACAGAGATTGCTGAAAAGCCTGGAATATGGCTGTGGCTGCTGTTGTTTGAGCATTCACATCGTTCAAATATTCTCCAGCATTATCTATAGGGCTTCACAAATATTTGTGAGTTGCCACTTGCTCAATATCCCATCCAGACCAGGGACTTCTTTATGTCCAGATTAGTAACCAGACCAATACAAACTGCCTCTTGCCCAACCAGATCAGCCATCAGCTGTAGTGATTCACCAAGCTGAATCAACAAAACAATGGCATCTTATTCAAGACACATATGAGATTTTGAAGCAAAATGGTGTTCAGTTGGTGCCACTGAGAGCTGCCATGCAAATGACTCTCATAACAGTTTACACTTTAAGCTCTAACATGATACCAAATGTATTGTTGTTTTGCTACCTTCTATTTACATCTTTGATTAAGGTTGTATTTGCAGTCATCACAAATTTTAAGGAAGATGTTAAAGGAACCATTTGCTGTGAAAAACAAAATCTCAGGAGGGAAGGGAGTGTTGGACAGGGTGATATGTTTGATCGTAGTGAGGTGGGCCTAAGAATGCAGGTAGGCAAGTGGGGGCTGAGCCTTATTGGGAGTCAACTGGCCTGCTGTTGAGCTATGTTTTTACTGCTAAAAAAGTTGTGTTTTTACCTCATGGTGACTAATAGTGTATCCCCCTATCCCCCCCTTCTCCCCTGAATTTGTTGTGTTCTTTATCTCCTTTTGGTTGTGTTCTGTAGTTCTCGTCATAGGCTCTTTCTGTAAACTTCTTGGAAGAGGGAGGAAAAAAGAAAGTAACCCATTCAGAGATGGGAGAGAAAGAAACAGTCCAAGATTTATAGCACTGTTTTTCCAAGGACATGCTTATGCTCCTAAATTCTAGTTTTTTCCTTTCCTCTGCAGACTTGTTTGATTCCCCACAGATCACGCAGGCTTTGGTGATCCTAGTGTAGCTGTGTCTGGAGACAGGCCAGACACATTTTAATGTGAAAGATACTATACGTGAACGGTAAATGTAAAGGTAGGCAAAAGCTGGTTCTGAAGTAAAATATTTTGGTAACAAAAAGGCAAGCAGAGTGTTTTGTATGTCTAGCTGTATGTTTTATACTAAATGCAGTTTTCCAGATGAGCAAAAAAGAAAAGATACATGTGATCACCATCTAGGAACTCAAGCACATATTTAGAAGCAGAAAGAGAGTTGCCCCAACCCACTTCATGGGGCAGGGGGCAGATTACTGTGAAGAGTTTAGCAGAAAAATAATCCAACAAGAAACATGGCCCTTTTTTATATGGAAAAAGTACTTAGAGTTGCTAATGTGACATTTGATGCTCTGGAAGCAATATTACTAAAATCTACTTTTCTATGGCAAACATTCCTGAATATTTCTTAAACACACATTTTCCTTGGATTCTTTCGAATTAGAATTCTAATAATCTTGTTCATGTATTACCGTAACTTTTCTATCTAGCAATGTAGAAAGAATTTAGTTGATAATCACTATTAAAATACCTATTCTTGTGAAACTTAATGTTGCCTTGTGAAATTTGCCATTTTTTCTAGAACAAATTGTGCCTTTTCTGGGATGGAATACAGCCTCAATTATTATTTGAAGGATTTTATAGCCACAAAATAAAATTAATCCATATTATGAGTTTTCTGTATAAATATTGGAATATGTCCACTCTCCACATCAGTTACTTTGCCCTTCTGAAAGGAAAATCGTAGTAATTGTCTATTGTTACTGAAAATCAGAAGGTCTTACTATAATGCTTTTAAATATGGCACCTATCCAGCATCAGATGCTTATTTGCTTAAAGTTAGGCATGTGTTGAGGTGGTTTGCTGGATAGTGGCCTGTATGCGGATCCTTGCTATAAGAAAACAACTATAATTGCAGTAAATTTACCAAGTGTTTAACATGTATGGAAATAGGTATGTTCCCTGCACAGTTACACCCTGCCCTATGGGGGATTCTCAGTTATTAAATGAAAATACAGGTGAAGCCTACAATCAACGAATTTAATTGCATTCTTGCCAAGGATAATTCAAATAAGTGATGAATTACATAGGCCTTGACAAATGCGGATATCTAGCTACTTGGGATGTAAGATGCATTTAGTGCTGCTCCTGAAAAAGTAACGATTTTATTTAAAATATATTCATATGGTAACCTTGGTATTTGAAGTGTTGCACTGTATTTTCTTAAATTTACAGTAGGAAATACCTTTCATAGTGAATAAAGCCTAGTTACCTAAATTAACTGGTATCTTGCTAAGGGGCATTGCTAAAATTAAATATATGTGTACATAATTTATTACTTCATTAACCTGTCGCCATTTGGTTCTGAAGTGGCCTATACTTTTAATTTTCATACCACACAGGTGATTGTAGTTACAAGTTATTAACAAATAAATGTCAGATGTGTTTATAGTAGCAAACTGTGCCATAAAATAATAGCTGACACTGCATAAGTGACATCGTATAAATCTTATTGGGCTGCAGGAATTAAGATAAAACTAGAGCATTATCAGAAAGATGCCACAGTAACATGGCTGCAGATGGCCTGTAATGATACATTGCCCATACTCTTGTGATGCCTTTCTCAATAATACTTACATTGTCCATACCTTTGAAAATGTAAAAAATGCATGTTTGAACTACAGCAGATCTTTTAGAAAAATATACAATCTTGATTTTAAAATGACCAGTGATGGAGTATCCTCTACAACCTTTGATAAATTGTTCAAGTGGCTAATTACCCTCACTGTCAGAAAGGTACATCTTCTTTCCAGTCTGAATATGGACTCCCGGGAGATTACTGCTGAACCTGGCAAGCTGAGTAACACATACTGCCTCCTTAGCACCCCAGAACCTGCATGGGGCATATCAAAAGCTCAGGCTCTTCTTCCAGAAGAGAGGAGCTTTTGAATTTGCCTGTGGGGCAGCTTGGGGTCTGTGGAGGAGCTCCTTCAAGCAGGTTGGGTGTGGGGCTCGGGGCTCGGGCTGGCCTGCGGCTCCTCTGGCCTTGGAGGGGGTACGGGGGTCTTGGGGATCCAGCTACGAGGGGGGTGGGGGGCACTGGGGCAGGGGGTCTCGGGGCTCCGGCTGCGGAGGGGGGGCACCAGAGCAGGGGGCATCTCAGGACTCCGGTCGTGGGGAGAGGTGTTCTTGGGGCTCTGGCTGCAGGGGATCTCGGGGCTCTGGCTGGCGGGGGGCGGAAGGGGTGGAGCCGGGGACTAGCCTCCCACTGCCCATAAGCAGCAGTCTCACCAGTTCCAAATATAGAGGTAAAATAACCTCTACTTCTACTTGAGATTCCCTTATTTGTGTATCCAAGAATAGCATTGGCTCATTTGGCCACAGCATTGCACTGCGAGCTCATGTTCAGCTGATTATCCCACACTACCTCCAAATCTTTCTCAGAGTCACTGCTTCCCAGGACAGAGTCCTCTTCCAGGTAAGTATGACCTACATTTTTGTTCCTTGATATATACACTTAACCATATTAAAACATACGTTGGCTGTTTGTGCCATCTTACCAAACTATCCAGATTGCTCTGTATCAGTGACCTGTCCGCTGCTCAATTTCTGGCTATACTGAAGGTTGCCTATTATCATAGAATCATAGAATATCAGGGTTGGAAGGGACCCCAGAAGGTCATCTAGTCCAACCCCCTGCTCAAAGCAGGACCAATTCCCAGTTAAATCATCCCAGCCAGGGCTTTGTCAAGCCTGACCTTAAAAACCTCTGAGGAAGGAGATTCTACCACCTCCCTAGGTAACGCATTCCAGTGTTTCACCACCCTCTTAGTGAAAAAGTTTTTCCTAATATCCAATCTAAACCTCCCCCACTGCAACTTGAGACCATTACTCCTCGTTCTGTCATCTGCTACCATTGAGAACAGTCTAGAGCCATCCTCTTTGGAACCCCCTTTCAGGTAGTTGAAAGCAGCTATCAAATCCCCCCTCATTCTTCTCTTCTGCAGGCTAAACAATCCCAGCTCCCTCAGCCTCTCCTCATAACTCATGTGTTCCAGTCCCCTAATCATTTTTGTTGCCCTTCGCTGGACTCTCTCCAATTTATCCACATCCTTCTTGAAGTGTGGGGCCCAAAACTGGACACAGTACTCCAGATGAGGCCTCTCCAATGTCGAACAGACACAGTACTCCAGATGAGGCCTCACCAATGTCGAATATTGAACTTTGGCAAGTCATTTAACCCATCAGTACCTCATTTCCACATTCCTTTCTCCCACTCTTGTGTGTCTTGTCAGTTTACACTGTAAGATGTGCAGAGGTCATTTTACTATGTGACTGTACAGTGCCTGGCTCTGGGACCCTGGTCTCAGATGGGACTTGTAGGCATTACTGAGTTACAAAGAATTCAGTTCCTAAGTGCATATTTAGATACCTAAATAAGTGGCTTTATTTTTCCAAGATTACCAGCAATTCTTAGTCAGTGGGAGCTGTTGCTGAGCTTTAAGAACCTGATATTAGGCACCCAATTTTGAAAATCATGGCAATACATGCATAGCTAGGTGCATCAACACTTGTCCATGGACCAAGATGTGGTATTGAGAGAATATTCACACAGATTATTGTTAAACACCCGATTAGCCTACTAATAATAATAAAGCTGAAGCTGATATGTATATATGAAGATCATATGTATGCAGTTGTATATTGCTCAGACACCATGGTGAGGATGAGAGCCACATAAACACCTAGACAGAAATAAAAGCTAACCATGCTCAGTTACCGGTTCTGGGTATTAATTGCATGAATGTGTTTGCACCCTGTGTACTATTGCAGATAACTAATGATTCTTGAGCATTTTTCTAAGGTTGGGGTAATCTCTTCAGAAGCTGGCAGCAAGAAGCAACATACAAGCAGTAGTGTGCACGACTCAGCATTTTTGACAGACACGGCAGTATTGGTGAGACTCTGATAAATGCTACAACACAAGCATGATTGTGTAGTTTTATCTTGAATATAAAATGTTTGTAATTTTATGCTGGAAGTGGGGAGCCATGTCTGATGAAAGCTTTAATACAGGCCAGTAGAATGCAAGGAGAGGAAAATGGTCTTCAAAAATAGCCAATAACCCTGAACCTTGTTGTTTGGACTAAGCACTCAGGTGAAAGAAATAATGGTGTTTGTTTGGTGTGTGGTACTTGTAATAGGCATCTTATAAGATTATTAATAAATGAGAGGCTGGTTAAAAATGCATGCAAGGTCCTGCCTATATTATTACTTTGAATTGAATTTGTAACTGGTTTCTGAGGTGGCTGTCTCTAACTACGGTATTTGTCATTGTACACAACTGTTAATACTTGGTTAGTAACTATGGCAGCTAATCATGTGTTGCCCTTGCCAGCAGACGAGGCGGGCACTTAGTTGTCTTCTGTAAGCAGATTCTAATGCTATTTTGCAGGATAGGTTGCACTATAGCAATGCCTGTCTGAGCTGGCTGGCTGATCTTCCTTCCTTCCAGCTCTCTCCATGGTAGCATTGGTGTTCTGTGTGCCTGTTCTTTGGCCACTCTATATCTTGATGAGGCCGTATGAATAGGTTTCCAGACTTTCCCAGAATGTATTGATACAATTATGATTGGACACTGTGTTAAGTGTGGATACACACACACATACAAACATACACACACAGTTCATATATGGTGTTATGAAAAAAAAAACTGTTGAATGGCCACAAATCAACCATTTTTTCTGTAATCAGCTCACCAATTTCCAAAGAGGGGACACATAATGTATATAGGATCTAAGAGAAGTGGCAGTGTCCACTGGTGAGAGCAATGGACAAGGAGCCTGGAACTTTTCCACATGTGGCCTTAAGATCTCAAAATTTTCAAACCTGGTTTCTTAAAGTTGGGAACCTACACCCATATTTAGGCACCTAAACAAAAGTGGCTTGATTTTCAAAGACACTAAACACCCACTAATACTATCTGAATCAATAGGAGCAGCAGGTTCTCAGCACCTTTGAAAGTCAGACCCTTTTTATTTAGGTGTCTATAGCTTTAGGAGCTTTGCTTTAAGCACCCAGGTATGTATATGTAGCCATATAGAGATTCATTGATTTTCATCACTAAATCAACTGCTGCTGTCAATACATTTTACATTATAACTGTAGGCACCCAAAGATGCAAAACTACACAAGAGTCCATAAGCAATCTGCCTACATACTTAATTTTAATAGTAAGATAGAAATATCAAAAATGCATAACTATTGTTATCAAGGGTGTTTATTATATTCAAGTAAAGGACTCAATCATGGTGGAATATAGAGATATTCATACCATATTAGCTGAATCTAAAGCAACTCCACCTGACCTAAAATAATGGTTCATCACAGTGCCTGCTGTATAGCCATCAACTTGAAAATATCTGGTGCTCACAGCTGGCTTGTGTAATGGCAGCATGTGGCTTATTATTACAGGCATCCTGATTAAAGAATCTTTTCAGATTGATTAGGGATCTCTCACTATATGTCACAAAAATATCTATTATTTTGTCTAAGATGCATTCACAACTGCTGGGGCAACTTCTTATTTCTGTTAATGTTTAATTAAACTCTCTAGACAATCACCTGAGCATTTTAACTGGTGCATAGAAAGTAAACACAAAATAATTCTCCTCACTCATTGTAAATGTGGCTGTTCTTGTTATAGCCAAGGCCCTGTGTGTTCTTTAATAAACTTGGCCTAAATTCTGCAGCAAGGCTCCAACTTATTCTGGCACTTCAGAGCAGCAGACTGGAAAATCTACAGCAGTGTCTTCTACATTTTAAAAAATTGAGAGTTTTATTGAACTAAATATGAAAATCAGTACTGTGATCACTATAGAATTCCTTGTATTAAATTTTATGTTCAGTTCAATTTTAGACTTCCAATACATTTTCAGTCTTCAGAGGACTGGGACAATTTGCACTGAAAATGTGTATCTGAAGGGAAGCAAGATATGTTGGTAGCCAGGTAGAGGACTTTGTTGCTTGTTTTTGTTTTGTGGTGTTTTTGCACCTGGGAAGACTTGAAAGTGGTTCGGAATTGTCGCAAAGCACATTACCTGGATGTTTCACTAAAATTACAAGCAGTGACCTAGTCAATTATGCTGATATTTAAAATTTGAGGTAATTTAATCTTCAGAATTAACATCCCATTGAGATAAATGGGGCAGGTCACATCACTCACAGCTATTGTTTCAGGCTGTCTACTGACCCAGGAAATTTTTAATCCAGGAGAAAAGCCAGTGACCAATAGTTCACACTCAAATAAGTAAGAAGCTTTTAATTTGTAACCACAAGTGTTAAATGAAAGCTTAGATTGTGCTGCAAAGTTCTGCAACAAGGGGTGAATTTCATGACAAATATCACAACCTCAGATCAGTTAAATACACTGCACCTAGTTATAGGTAATGCTACAAATAATGATTTGCAGTGATATATACACTGTTCGGCCATTGCTGATTGAATACATATTCACTGTGTTTCCAGTGGGATTATCATTGTAGCTAATCATTCACTACATCATGAAATAGTGTCAATCACAATTACTGTGTAGCTCTCCAGTGTCATAAATGATATTATACTAGACATTTACAGCGTTAACCCCATCCCATGTTCACTGTGAATTTATATGGAATTACATCCCCCCAAAAATGTTTAAAGAAGTTTGTTTGCAAAGTCAAGCTTAGTTTTTTCAGAGACTCGTAACTTAGGCATTCTTTCACAAAGACAACAAAAAGCCGTATTTCTGGCACCAAGGCAACATCCTGGCCTAATTTCAAGTTCTTGCTTCAAAGCATGAAGGCGCTAGATCATGTCAATGAAATTGTCCAACATGGGCAAAACAATTTATTTTCTCTTCATCTCAGTCTTGGAAATGGCTGAACAGTTTTTGCTAAAAATCTTTAAAAAATCAGCCTGAGATAGATGCATGGTTTGGAAAATTCCAGCCCAAAATGGGAAAAGTTTGGCTCAGTTATAAACAATTGAAAAAAGGTGCTTATAATGGGAAATTAAAGTCAACCTTAACTATAGGCATTGATATCTCTACCATGTATCAGAACATCAGCTGAATTGTCACTGAAGCTGGTAGAATACTACAATGGTAGTTCAATCCTACTGTGTTTCTGTCCCTTTTTATTCACTATTCCTGAGCATTTGTGAGAATGGGGGTTTTGTACGCATGAACATCCCATAGACTGAATATTTTTCACATAAACTGTTCAAATGATTATTGTGAACAAAGTCATAAAAAATCAAATTCTGTTTGTGAATGATTTACAAACAGAAATAAGAACTAAATTTCATCAGATAGTTGTTAATTCACTAGCTCTACTTATCTTCTTAGTTGTCTGTTTTTTACTATGTCAAATTGACATTTTGTGTTTGGATAGATGTACTATTGTTATCCCCCATCCACTTGTTAGTGAAAAATGTCTTGACTTCCTCACTATATGTCAACTTCTAGAGCCTTTTTCCCATATTCTCCCTAGACTTTTGTTCATGCTGCTGCTGCTCGTAATGATTGTTGCCAACAAATGTTCACAAAGGGGTACGTATTGCTTGAATATATACAAGAATAGGTACTAACTAGAGATGGGCCCAAGGCACAAAATTCAAATCTGGATTTCAACCCAATCCACAACATCCATCAGCTGCTCATCTTTGAGTGTCTTTCTCACTCAGTTTCATCATCTTGTGAGTGTCTGCTGGCCCCATACCTCATGATCCTGGCACAAGTCCACACAAGCCTCTTCTGTCTGAATCATGTGGCTTATCTTTATATGTTTTTGTAGGATCCATTGGCTGGCACCTGCCACAGACTGGAAATTCTTTCTTCCCATTAACCTGCACTGTGATACATCCATTACTTCTGAGGTGTCATTAGTTATGCCTGCTGCCTAGTCAACAATGTGGGCGACAGGAAAGGGATTGTGTAATTCTCTACCCATCTCTTGTCTACAGTGCTTTATCCTCAGTGGCAGTAGCAGCTTGGCCCGTATCAGTGGTTTACTTATTGAAAGAAATATCAGTGGATAGAATATCAAGCAGCTTAATATCATGACCAGAAATCAGAGCATTCAAAGGATAGGCATGGCTAGTAATGCTGCATTGACCAGATGCATTGATCTGACCTCATAGTATCAATCAACATCCCATTTAGGTGTGGATATGTTTATATAAGCTGAACTATCACAATGAGATCAGCACTGGGAACTGGGAGAGGTCATGGGTGTAGCTTATTGTGTTCTTTATCCAGGCTGGGCATGTCAGGGGATGGTGGCAGTTGTCTTGGAAGAATTTATGTTGTTATCATGCAGTGGCGGAGTATATAGTGAAGTGCACGTTAACCATTTAACTTTGCACAGCAAAAATGGAGATACATCAGACCCTTGCTAATTTGCATTAATGACTAGGAACAAACATAAAATAAAAAGTAAAGCTAATGCATCACAAAATGTACTTTGTTCATTTATTTTGTCATTTCAATACTAAGGATGATACTTCACAGTATACTAGCTAATGTGCTGTAGTATATTAAGAAAAAAAAAGAAATCTCACAAGTAAAGACCTTACTAGAGCACCAGCTGTTAAACCTTTGCTGAGAGGTAGAGAAACACAAATTTTATGTGTATTATATAAAGTGCAGATAAGTAAGGGTTGACACTGTCCAAAAATGCTGTGGAAATACTATAATTAAATTAATTCCTATGATGTTAATCAAAGCCCTTGTGAAAGGAATAGTAGGATCATTGTATACTAGACTTTTATATTTCTTTTCCCCACCTGTATGACTGTAAACCAGTTATTGGTATTCTTATTTGACACCATACACAGAGCAGCTTTTCTATATGTTGCTGTGGCCATCTGACCAACATCTAATTTTGTATGCATCCGATGAAGTGAGCTGTAGCTCACGAAAGCTTATGCTCAAATAAATTGGTTAGTCTCTAAGGTGCCACTAGTACTCCTTTTCTTTTTGCGAATACAGACTAACACGGCTGCTACTCTGAAACACATCTAATTTAGTGATTCCTAAGAATATTATCACCAACTATAGCATGATGCTTCGTTACCACATTAAGTAGTCTATCAGTCTTATCATGTGCTTTGATCTGCATGGTCTCAGGCCTATATACTACAACAGCCTTCAAAATAAGGCTTAAATGGGACTTACGTGATTCATAGGCCACTTGTGCTGGTCATCTATGCATAGGTGAATTTCATTCTCCATGGATACTTTAAGATCCTTAATTGAAAAACTGTCTACATACACCAATTATCAGAGACATCCATTACAGTATTAAAAATAAATAGAAAGAATGTGAAAACATGTTTATAATATACAATCTATTTGAACCCTTGTAACCTATTACAGTTACAAACTTGTAATTCCCAATAGCCTACCATTGATTCTATTTAAGCCAATATAAGTTTTGGGTGTGTATCCCATCACACAATCTGGCTCTAGATTAATTGAAACAAATTCTATTACTCATATTTCCTAAAAAAAAAAAAAAAATAGCGTCTGTCTGTTTTTAAAATTGTTTGATACTGACACCCATTCACTATTAAGTAAGTGAGGAATGAGAATATTTGCTTCATAAAGAACTGGCTGATCTTGTTTCCTGTACAGCCAAACTCCCACACAGGTCAGGTGAAGTTTCATGTATACAAGGAATGTTGGATGTTAGGAGGAGGAATATTGGCTAGGACTGGTAACCATACAAGTTTTGTTGGCTTCTATGTGCCTGGGATAATTCTCGAGGTGTGATTAAGCTGTGTGTCTACTAGTCTACTAGTCTAGTGTGGGGAGAGTTTGACCAAACTAGAGCACAGTATTCATCAAATAAGTAACAGAGTGAGCTCCGAACTAAGTAGTGTTTGTGCATTGGCTCCCCAGGTGGACCTTACTAGTTTGTTCAGAAGACAATTTCTGCTCTTGAACTTCTGCGCTACTTTAGTATATGTGTGTGTGCACGATCTAGGGTGACTCTGGTTTTGAGTCATGTACGAACTACTGACCATTGCCCAAGATGTTAAGCTCAAGTTGGCTCTGAGCAACTATAAGTGGAAGCATGTTGACACAGTCTTTGATATACTTGTTTTCAGTCTCCATTTCTTGCAATAGTCACCTATGGTAGTCATATCACTGTTCAGGTCCTCTTCAATGTTTTGGAAGTCATGGTTCCTTGAGGCCAAGCAAATATCATTGGCATACTTGAACCGCTTGGAGATGGTGTTTGGTAGGTCATTGATGAATACAGTAAATAAAGTTGATTGCTAGCACTGAGCCTAGTGGGAGTGTGTTCTTCTGGAATCTCCAGGTGCTGGTTTTGTGGCCCAGCACCACCTAGAAGTATCTACTATCAGCTCAGTTGCCCTGACAACCCATCTAGGAAGAACTCCTGACACCTTCAACAGTAGACTAGTATGCCAGATACTGTCATATGATCCTTTAAGGTTAAAAAAAAAACCTGCTCCAGTTTTCTTCCTCTTGAAATGCATTCTCAATGTACATAGTAAGTACTAGCACTTGGTCATAGATGTTTTGATTTGGTTGGAAACCTGCCTGATCATTACTCAAAAGTTGTCCTGTCATAGGTATTCTCTGTATGATCATCTCCTCCAGGAGTTCATAGCTACAATTCAGGAGTGATATTGGGTGATAGCTGGCTATTGAAGAGTGATCTTTACCTGATTTTGGTAAAGCTACTACCTTAGCCTTTTGCCATATCTTGGGGGTTATGTTCTCCTGTATGACACAGGACGTAGAATCATAAAAGCGTAGGACTGGAAGGGACCTGAATAGGTCATCTAGTCCAGTCCCCTGCACTCAAGGCAGGACTAAATAATAATGAGACTATTCCTGATATGTGTTTATGAAATGAAGATGGATAACTAGTACTGGTTTTTCTTCCCAAGATGATGATGCAGTTCCAGTGATATAAAAACAGGGAGAAATTATATAGGTAGGTTAGACATAGGGTTCAGGAATGATGACGATATGAGATTCATGTCAAAAAAGCGTTTTACTGCATATGAGGTGTCAATTCTTTTTTAATGTTAACCATTGAGAAGTTAGATTGTGATGAACTCTCTCCTCTTCAACGGGTTGAAGTCCACCTCTAAAGAGTACTGTTTACAGGTACAGGTAATAGCCACTGACCACTGTTAGGGAGAAGAATGTGACACAAGATATTGAGGCTAATATTTTCAGATGTGGGTGCCTAAACTAACACACCTACTTCCACATTGGGACACCCTAATTAAAGTGGCCTGACTTTCATTGGTGCTGAGCACCCCAATTGCTCATGAAGTATTGTATTAAAAAGAAGTACAAGATATAAGTCCATCAGGCTAGGGTATTATCCACCAGGAAATCTATTGCATCCCCAGCCGAGCTCTCTTGTAACCCTGAGCGGAGTCAGCCAACGTGAGAAGCGGCCCCGTACTGCCCCCTCAGTTCCCTGCCTGCACCTGGTTGCTGCGGGGGAGGGGCTGAGTGAGCTGGAAATGCCAGTTGGGGAAGAGGGCACAGCAGGAGAAAGGCAGAGCCTAGGGTTGCCACCTTTCTAACTGCTGGTAATCAGACCCCCGAGGTCCTGCCCCTGCCCCACCTCTTCCCTTTAGGCCCCACCACTTCTCCACCTCTTCCCCTAAGGCTCCACCTCCACCACTCACTTTTCTCTCCCTTTCCCACCATCGCTGGCTGGATCATCTCCACCTACCTCCGCTCCCGAGCTGAGCTCCCTCTGCTCCAGAGCTTGGACGGGAGCTGCTGTAGCCTGACAAGGAGCCTGTCTGCAGGTAGGAGGTGGTCCCAGCTGAGCAGGGGCTGGTGCAGATTAATGACTGGTGCCTCCCTCCGTCCTGCAGTAACTGGATTTTGGATGTCTGGTCATTACATCTGACCGGACACTGCCAGTTCCCCTTTTTGACTGGAAAGCCCAGTAAAAACTGGGCACCTGGCAACCCTAAATGGCACCTGGACCTAGAAGTCAAAAAACAGATTGTCTGTGTAAAACCGAGATGGGTGGCAAACCTAGGAGAGCCCCTCTCCCCCACCAGCAGGCTGGGCAGAGCAAGCTCTACAAGGCAACTCGACCCCCACAGAAATCTGGAGGGGGGGGAAGAGAGACTTAATCCCGCATGCCCCCACCAATGCCAGGGGCACCATTTCAGATTTTGGTGTGTGGGGGGGCAACTAACTGTGATTCCAGGGGCTACTTAGGTACCTGAAAACTCCAGAGGGTTCCCCCCCCAGATAATAACTTAGAAATTAACTGACAGGAGCGCTGTATCTAATTCCTATATAAATATTACACCAACTCAGCTCTAATACTAACATGTTCGGACATCTTGTGTCAAGTCACTTAAGTGACACTGGTTAAGTTTAAAATTTTAATGTGTATTCTTACTTTGTTACTAACTCTTGAAGACAACAATTGAAACAAATGTAAAAAAGTCTAGATTACTCTCTATCACTTTTTTGAAGTTCACCAAGCTTGGAATAGATCATTTACCTTTTGGAAACATCCTACTAGGTCAAGGCCTCATGAGTTTATACTGCACCTGGCTAGGGCTCTAGGGGTGTTACCCCACTACAAATAATAGACTAGAAACTGACACTTTCAAGCCACTTTCACAGTATTGCCAACCATAAATGTTCAAAAATCATGAATCAGGCTCACCAAAAATCATGAGATTGGCTTTAAAATCATGAGATTATGTAAAAATAATAGATCTGGATTTCTTTTTATTTGCTTTTTGCTTTTTGAGCCTTTAGGATGCACTGGGATCACAGTTTCAAGCTTTCTCTACAAGCCATGAGCGCTAGAAACTTACTTTTTCTTTATGAACAAAGGCTGAAATCATCACATATCCACTGGACTCCAGGAGCTGGGGCTTTAAGGAAAACAATTATGAGACTCATGACAAAATCATTAGAGTTGACAACGCTGCTTACACTTCTGTTTAAAGGCTAGTTACTTTCCAGAAGGCTCTTAAACACAACACTAGAGTGATTGAGTTGCAGTTCTCACAGGAGAATATTTAAAACCCAACATCAAGAAAATCCCACATTTTAAAGTTGAGAAAAAACCTGAGACTTCTGAAGTATATCAGGGCCATTGCAGGCAGGAAAGGAAAACAAATAGGCACAGGAGCTCTGGGCAGCTCTTCCTCCTGAAAGGAAGTTGTAGGTTCAAATCTTCCAGTCCTTAAACAGGTGAAACTTCTGTTGCCATTACCACCTTCCCTCACAGACATTAACGTGCTCAATAACTATACACTTCATACTTAAATATCTGAGCCATCTTATCCAGGGGTACACACTGGCTCAGGGACTACATTTTCTGGAATATTCAGAACAGTGCTGAGCACATAGATGGTGCCCAGTGCATAATACAAATCATGACAATTATTGTCAACTTTATGCATCCGATGAAGTGAGCTGTAGCTCACGAAAGCTTATGCTCAAATAAATTGGTTAGTCTCTAAGGTGCCACAAGTACTCCTTTATGGACTCTGTGGATGCAATTTCTGTTTTTTGTTCTGTAATTGGCCTGGATACAGCTGAAACCCTAAGAATTTGAAGCATAAATACATCTGATACTTATATGACCTTTTCTCAAACTCAAAACAAAAAATGACAAAACACAATGGTTTTCAGTTAAAATGTAAAATTGCACAGCAGCCATTGCTTTACATCCCAGCATGGAGCAGAACCTGCCATCTCTTGGGGGTTAAGTGGTCTCCTCTAGCTGACTCTCTCTCTTTCTTCATCCTTTCTGACCTCTGTGCTGCTTTTCATGCTATCAACCATGCCACCCTTTCTAACCGCCTGGGGACAATTTCCTGGAGTCTCAGAAAACTGGCCACCTTGGTTTTGCTGCCATCTATCAGAGTCCTCTTTTTTTGCAGCAGAGAGAGAGGCTGGTTCAGTGGATAGGGAGCTAGCCCTGAGACCTGGGTCCTACTCCCCCTATGGACTGCTTGTATGACCTCAGGCCAGTGCCTTAGGAACAGAGATTCAAAGCCTTTTAGGCACACAAACATACAACTAGGCATCTAGTTGGGTCAAAAAGCACCTAACCTTCTAGGCACTTTTGAAAATCCCATACCTTTGAATATCTGGCCTTTAGTCAATGAGTGCCTCAATGCCCCATCTCTACAATGGGGATAACAGCACTGTTCTACCTCACCGAGGGGCTGTGAGGAGAAATAGGTTAGACATTGTGAGGCATTCAGATACTATGGTGATGGGGCCACATAAGTATCACAGGTAGTGTGGGAACCTCTCTATATTACTGCTATCTCTTCCCTGGGTTTTGGCTCCTTTTCACCTACCCCCCACCCCCAAATCTTCCTCTTTTCTGAATGTAACCTTGGCTAAGAGGGCTTGGCTATATTTCTTCTGAGGCCCCTGTATTCTCTTTTCAATAACCCCCACCCCCTGCAGAGGGATTCCTGTTTTGCAGGCTCATCTAAACATCCAGATTCTTAATTTATTTACCAGCCCATTCTTATCCTAATCACCCTGCCTCTGTCTGTAAACAAAATACAAAAAGAAAAGGAGTACTTGTGGCACCTCAGAGACTAACCAATTTATTTGAGCATGAGCTTTCGTGAGCTACAGCTCACTTCATCGGATGCATATGCATCCGATGAAGTGAGCTGTAGCTCACGAAAGCTCATGCTCAAATAAATTGGTTAGTCTCTGAGGTGCCACAAGTACTCCTTTTCTTTTTGCGAATACAGACTAACATGGCTGTTACTCTGAAACAAAATACAGACTCCCTGCCCCAGGGGCACCACTCCTCTGCAGAACTCACATTCCACACTAATGCTGTGCTGTACGTAAAAGCTCCACCTGGGAGCACACCGCTCTCAACTGGGGGAGGAGGGAGAGCATGAGCCCCCCGCTGCCCTACGTGTCCCCTCTGAAAACAAGCGTGCTGAAATACGAAGAAAGGAAAGTTGCTACTTTAACACTGTAAATAGACTCATAGACTTTAAGGCTAGAAGGGACCATCATGATAATCTACCCTGACCTCCTGCATGTCAAAGGCCGCAGTACCTCACCCTCCCACTCCTGTAATAAACCCAGAACCTCTGGCTGAGTTACTGAAGTCCTCAATCATGATTTAAAAAGTCTTCAAGTTACAGAGAATTCACCATTTGCAACAGTGACCTGTGCAAGTGCCCTGTGCTGATGCTGAGGAAGGTGAAAACCCACCAGGGTTTCTGCCAATCTGATCTGGGGGGAAATTCCTTCCTGACCCCAAATATGGTAATTAGACCCTGAGCATGACAGCGTAACCCACCAACCAGACAATTGGGAAAGAATTCACTCAAAGCCCTCCCCATCTAGTGTCCCATCTCCAGGACACATTTGCTACTAGCAGTTGCAGATGGGCCACATGCCATTGTTGGCAATCATCATACCATCCCCTCCACGAACTTGAAACCAACTAGGTTTTTGGCCCCTACTGTTCCAAATGGGAGGCTGTTCCAGAACTTCACTCCTCTGATGGTTAGAAACCTTCACCTAATTTCAAGCCTGAACTTGTTGACAAGCAGCTTATGTCCAGTTGTTCTTGTGCCAACATAGGCCCTTAACTTAAATAACTCCTCCTGAATGATGTGTAAAAAGAAAAGGAGTACTTGTGGCACCTTAGAGACTAACCAATTTATTTGGTTAAATTGGTTAGTCTCTAAGGTGCCACAAGTACTCCTTTTCTTTTTGCGAATACAGACTAACACGGCTGTTACTCTGAAACCTGAATGATGTGTGATATTCAGAGAGTGATAAAGGGTGCCATCTACTGAAGATATGCAGAACTGCTGGCTTGTTTGGACTGCTTTTCATGCAGCAAAACATAGCTAATTGTTTAAGCTAATGACTAAAGTAACTGAAAACTAAAACCTGTGGCAGGAAGTTTTAAATACCAAATATAAATCTGGAGAGAAAGAAGTGGCTACAGACCTCTTGTGAAATTTACAAATCTGAAGTAAAGAGTTGTGTGTTTGAGAGAGTAAGACCAATAGAAATGTTTCCATGAAACTAAACAAAAGTGAATTAGAAACAGCACTTTTAAAACAAATAAGCAATAACACATAAACAAATAATTGTAACTCTTGCTAGTGCATAAGGACTAATTACAAGAAACTAATTATCTACAGATATAAAACAGACTAGCTTATTTTCATTCACTCATCTCTGTTGTTTAGTGCTAATGTTATCAATGTTGTACTGTAAGCAAAAGATAGATGTTTTTCTTGAAGTTTTTTACAGTCGAGACATAGACATGTATTGTAGTTTTTGGCTGGCATGATGGGTTTGGGTTTGTTTACTTTGCAAAAAGCCAGTATATACAATGAGAAGTAAATTAGAAAATAAAACAGATGTATACGTCTTTCAGTTTTAAGAATGTAAGAACTTCTTGGCAGAGGCAAAAACAGTTGCTTTTTAAATATATTCTTTTCAACCGGATAGTACCTTTTAAAAATTAAAGCCCTGAACGCTGGTAAATAAGGAAGCTGGTCTGAATTGACTTTCTTACCGGAAAGCGGCGCTGTTGCACCAAGCAAATAATAAGTGCAACGATAACATATATAAAACTAGAGAGGGAAATAAGACCATTACTTTGGAGTGAGGGAAAGAAACAAACGAGACATGGTTCAAGGTCAGAACGGTGTAGACTGTTATACAAAGCCCTCTTTCAGGAGCCGGCACCGTGGCTACATGGTACGCGCTTACAATCCACCTATTCATTTTCTCCGCCTGGAAAGGAGACAGGGAGATGAACCGCCTGTCCGTACAGCTCTGTGTATAAATTATGCGTCTGAATAAAATGAGAGACCAACCCAATCACTGCTTTCAGGGACACGTGTTTGGTCTTTCATTCAGAAGCCGGGATCTTCACTTTGGACCGTTTTCATTGCCCAGCAGCGGAAGAAAAAGAAATCGCCAGTGAAAATCAGAGTGAACCTCCCGCCCCCGGCGCGCCTGTTTCCGATGGTCTCCTGCAGGCAGAGAGCACTCGGGATGGCTGGGGGGGGCGAGAGGCATCTTCACTGCGCACAGGTGATCGAGCCAAAGGCGGCTACTCCGCGCGGGGTTTTGCAAATTGACACAAACGCGCTGAGTTTGGAAATCCGGAGTTCCCATTGCGTGCTCCCCCCGCCCGCCTTTCTCTTCCCAGCAGACCCTCTTCCCGCCTCCGATTTACATACGAGCCGCCCAGCTCGGCTTTCACGGGCTGCCTCAGCCCCGTCCGGAGCCGCTGATTGGTGTTTTCCCCCGCAGGTTATTTGCATGCCGTCTGCACACGGGGTGCCCCACAGAAGAGTTCGCTCAAAGCTTCCGCAAGCGGCCGGAGTGCCGGCTGGAGCAGAGTCTGCAGCTCCCCGGGCTGCTCTTGGGCTCTCCTGCTGCCACCCTCCCTTGCTTTGCTCTGGGTAGCTGTCTGGGGAAGGATTCTCTAGGCTTGTCTTCTGGATCCCTCCTCTCCCTGCCTGCTCAGCACGCCGCTGCCTTCAGAACCACCCGGTTGAGCGGAGAGGTGGGGTTGGCCTTGTCTTGAGGCTCTGAAGTGACCTGCCCTAGGAGGAGACTCCTTTGGCACATTGGGGACTGTTTGATACTGACACTCCCCACTCCCTCCCCGTACTTTCCGTCCGTGCTCCAGACGGAAAATGAATGATCTCAGTCTGCCCGTGGAATGGAGACAGCTGGCACCCAGCAGAGCCTGAAGGAGCCTCTGAAGCTGAAGTGTGAACTTGATTCTCCTCCGCAATGTTATAAGCTGCCCAGCCGTTCCCTTTGTGGTGCCAGCCTCTCTGGTCCACTAACAGCAGCAAGGATCTAGTTTCATCTTCACCTTTTTGTGCCTCTGAGGGGCTGGATCACAATTCTTTCCTATGGCTGGGATATACAGCTCTACTCTGAAGACCCTGGAGGATTTAACCTTGGACTCTGGTTATGGGGCAGGGGATTCCTGCAGATCTCTTAGTCTCTCTTCTTCTAAGTCCAACTCCCAAGCCTTCACATCATCTCAGCACAGAGGCAACTGGTGGTACTATTCAGGCTCCATGAATAGTAGGAATAACAGCTGGGATACAGTGAACACTGTTCTGCCAGAAGACCCCGAAGTTGCAGACATCTTTTCCAAGTGTCCTAAACTGCCAGATCTAGAGGAATTCCCTTGGACTGATGAAGACATTGGGAAAATACTCAGAAAAGGAAAGGGGGAAGGAAATACCAGAAACTTTTCTCAGGAAGCTGTCAGGAGACTCTCTCAGCTACTTAGGAGAGCCCTGATCAGGGTCTCCAGAGAGGCCCAACGTCTGAGTGTGATGCATTCCAAATGTACTAGATTTGAGGTCCAAAGTGCCATCAAGCTCATCCAGAGCTGGTCGTTGTCAGAAAGCTGTGTCCTGGCTACTGTCAAGGCTCTTTCCCTGTACAGTATGAGTGCAGGAGATGGATTGAGGAAAGGCAAGTCCTCCCGATGTGGCCTCACCTTCTCAGTGGGGAGGTTTTTCAGGTGGATGGTGGACACTAGGATCTCAGTAAGGATTCATGAGTATGCAGCTATCTCTTTGACGTCTTGTATGGAAAATCTGGTGGAAGAAATCAAAGGCAGGGTTCTAGCGAGTCAGAGCCCAGATGGAGGAGGAGGGGGGGAGATCTCCTCTGAAATCCTTGAGTTGGTCATCAACAATGATGCTGAGCTTTGGGGAGTACTGCAGCCTTACGAACATCTCATCTGTGGGAAAAATGCTAATGGTAAGTCCAAGTTATGCAACTGTTAACATAAAAGATTGTTGTTATGCAGATAGTACTGTGATAGACATGGGCCTGATTTTCGGCTGCTTTGCACCTGGTGTAGTAATTTGCACATGTAAAAAGTAGATGCAAAACACTACCAAATCAGAATGTGAGGATATTGCAATCACTGTGCACAGGTGTAAATTACTACACACGGTGCAACAGCAGTGGAAAAACAGGCCGTTTGTTATTAACAAAAATAAAGGCATTTGAGACGGCCATTAACTTCCCACCAGTTGTACTCTGAGCTTATTAGCATTACTAAGAGAGAATGAGTGTGTGTGTATCTCAAGTGTTGATAGGGGAAAGTTGCATTAACAAACTTTCTGAACTTTATTCTGATTTAAAAAAAAAACACCCTCATACTTTTCTCTGAAGAGCTTGCCAATATCATATAAAGGATGATATTGAGAGCTTTGTGGGGCAAACTTTTTGATCTTAAGCATGTTTTTTCTCAGATACAGCCTATAGAAGGAAAACAACTATGAGGTTAGTTTTTCAAAAATAACTGTACAACTTCTGAGCAAACAGCAATTATTTAAGATCTGTTGGGATAAAGGTTATAGTGCATGGTATGTAAATTATACCAATTTTCACTCACCTCACCAAATTGAGGATTAGAATAACATAGTATTAAGATACTTATCCCTGTAATCTGATTAGGAGAGAGTTTTTAGACAGTTAAGTAAATAAGCAGATAGGAAAATGCCAGTATTTTACTGTGATACTGAAAGATACAAGGTTTAAAATAAATTTTGACAGGTCTTTGGGGAAACGTGCAATATTTGTCTTTGAACTGTGTCACTGAATGTTAAAGAGCAACTGATGTCCCACATAAAAGTTTGAGAAGCATTTAGTCCATGAAGAAAGGCTGTTTAGTTTGTGTTCATCTGTTCAGATTGCTTAGTCCTCACCTGAAGTTATAAACAATTGTGATATCAATAACTTCAGATTGAGGGACAAGCAAAAGGAGCAGATCTACCCTTAAGAAATAAAGATCCTGTTCTCATGGGAATGTTAGCAATGAAATATCATGCATTTATACAAAGGACCAAATCCTGTTCTGTGCTGCACAGGTGTAATAAGGAAAAGAATTGAGACAACTCCTCACCTCCGTAGCAGTACCTCTTACATTAGCAATAAGGCAGTGTCTCAGAGCACTAGGAAGAAGGCTTAATTTCTGTGGACAATACACTGCTGAGCACACTTTATTTTCTCCCTTCCTCATCTTAGCCAGGCTTGAGCCAGCCTGTTCAGCACAACCACCATCACTCCATGCCTTCTTCCCCAACATATGTCTCTATTAGATATGGGCAGGAGTTGTCCAATATGTGGGAGAGAAATACGGCAAATATGCGATATGCGCAGAATTGTCTCTAAACAGGGTGGCTTTTTGGAATGTTTCCTTGGCACTGGTGGAATCCATAACTGCAAATTGTGTCAAGTGAAATATACAAATGAATTCACCTTCTTTTTAAACCTCAGCTCTTTAGTGTCAGGACTGTATTCTCTGTGCTGGGAAAATGCCTAGTATTTTTTTGGCTGCCACCAAAACAATACTAGATAATCCTGTGCAGGCCACAAGAACATTTGTAGTTGAGGATCTATGTGAAAGGACAGGAGGACCTTCTTCTCCCTGTCATCTGGAGTAAAATATTTCATGTGGTGCTACTTTGAAAGGTTTGTCCTCTAGGTAACCATGTTCTCTCTTCAGTTTTTGCCACTCAATTTCTGTCTTTGAGATAACTGAGCATGTTAATCCATAGTGTTGCTGATTTATAAAGTCTCTTTGCCTGAACAGAAATCTCCTTTTGGAATGATAATGAATGAATGGAGGCTGGTGTTTGATGGAAACATAAGCAGCTATGCAAGGAAACCGTTCTAAATATGCAAAACACCAAGTGTTCAGCTCATGCAATTGAATACTAAGCATTGACTGGCCATGGAAAAGGCTGGTTTCTTTAGCCTCTTTTTGTGGTTTCTGCCTTGCTGAATATTTTTCAATACATGCATTTACTTTTTTTGTACCTGCAGAGTATAAGGTGTCTTCAGGTGTGTTAAATGGCCACATTAAATTGAATTAATCTAACCTGAAACATAAGGATCAGTGACTCTCTTCTAATGTCCATTCTTGCAATTACAAGTCAAAGATGACATACTGCATTGAGGATTTAGCTAAAAGTATTAAATGGGCAAAATGAATAGGTAACCAACATAGTACAATAGATCCTGCAACAACAGGCTGTGAGTTGTCACTGCATTTCATTTCTGTATAAGAAGCTTAGCCACTGAGCCAAATTCTGCTCTTGGTTATATTAGTGGAAATGTGGAGCAACTCCACTGAGTTCAGTGGAATTGCTATTTGACATTTACACAAATATGGAGAGAAAAACTTGGCCCATTATGCTCAGCAGTCTGGAAAACTCAATAAACAAGAGCTGGTATACAAAAGGAATCACTCCTTCTAGGCACTGATTCCCAATAAGGAAACACATGGAGGGAGCTACTAAGTGCTAATTGAGTTGTTTGCCTATTGCTCTATCAATACCAAACACCTGTATGGCTCATCAGTAGCGATATCTGCAGTTTATTATTGCAACTGGGCATTTTCAAAGACAAAACTAAATTAAGTATATAAACTGGCTAAAGGGAAGCTAAAGCACAGATGTAGAAGATTTAAATTGTAAACATCTTAAATGCCATCAATAGAAGATTGGTTAAAGCCATCAATCTTCAGTATATAGACCTTTTTTTTTTTTTCCAATTTAGAATTGCTGATACATAGATTTGCTGTGGTCTGGTCCTGCCGTCCTTGCATTCTCAAACTTCTTACTGAAACAAATGTGCAAGAACTTCAGGATCAGGTGCTAAGAATTATAAACCAGGCTTTTAGTTGGGTGAGATTTTCAGCTGGTTTCTAGAAACATTAGCCTGGGACACAGGAGGAAACTCTTGATCTTTACAAAAAGTGTGATGGGCTTGTTAATGGTGCATGCATAGACAGGGTCTCCTTTTAAGTTGTCTTCAGCACAGCTGTACATATTAAGGACCTATTCTAGCATTTCTGGAGTTACTCCTTTCAGGGTGAAAACAAATCTCTAATTGTAGGGGGAAACTTCCCTTGGGGACAGATGACCCCATAGCTACGACCTGAAGGGTTTCTTGTACCTTCCTCTAAAGTAGCTGGTACTGGCCGCTCTTGGTGATAGTTTACTTGAGGAGAAGGACCATGGATTTGATCCAGTATGGCAGTTTTCATGCTGCTGTGTGTGTTCTCCTATGCTGTAGATGAATTGACTCATTTATTATTCATTATGCTGAGTTGTAAGAACTCCAGAAATGCTTTTGGCATTATCATTCTGTCTGCTAAGCACAGCACTTACCGTTCTTAACCACCTGAATACTCCTGAGCGTTCCTGGGACATCCAGATAGACTGCATATGCTGTGTCCTAACATTCCATAGATGGTAATGCTGAAGTTGCTGCAGAATTCAAAAGCAAAAGGGTCATTAACAGTTTGAGTGCTCCTAAACACACCTGGCAGGTGGGACAGCTGAAGTGATGCTCAGCATAGGAACTTTGTTGCTAACATATTGGTACTTCAAAGTAAAGGGATTAAGGTTCCAGAACAAGTTATACTGGTTTTTAAACAAAAAAATAAAACCAGCCCTGAACATTTCGTAAAAGATATTTTAGGAAAACTTAGGCAAACTGATTGCACATGTAACTTTAGTGGAGTTATACTAGAGAAGAATTTGGTCTAATATGATAGTATATGATATTAAGAGCTGAGGCACAAAGGAAACTAAAAGCCCCATATTTGGTCAGTAACTAACCCCATTTTGCTTTATATTTCTCCATGCACCTAAATTAAGTCCTAATTTTAATTTCCTGGCTCTTGCAGAGGCGTAGCACTATTCATGTTTGTTAAAGTTGTTTTTTGAGTTTAATATGAAATATTTAAGATAAGTTTTGTACTTCAATGTATAGTCCTGGTGCTAACCCCTGCCGAGATCCATTTATAGTGACTAAGCATTGAATAAAGAAAACCCCTTGTAATGTATGTTGTTTATTCAAACTACTTACTGGTTATCTGAACAAAAAAAATTGGAGTGTTCATAGTGTCTCATTAATTGTAATAAATTAATTATCTTCACTATTGCTCAGAAAAGCTGTATGTTATCAGGAAGTATATATTTGAGAGATAATAGCTGCAGACATGATCAATAAGGTAAGTGGAGTCGGAAAGCTTTAGGACGGTTACTGCCAGTGTGCTTTTCTAGTTGTCACCTTTCATGGGCTGTGAATCGATTTTAAAATGGAACTTTTTCCTCTGTTCCACCACTTTGCTGCACTAGGGGCTGCTATCCTTAAACAAAATCTGTGCTGTGGTTTTGGTCAGGTTGTTATATGTGTACCCAGTGACTGCACCTCATCTCTATTCTGGCCTGCCCTAACTCCTTGGTTGTTTCTTAGGTAGGCCACCACCTGCACGATGTGCAGATTCTAGCTGCCTACATACCAAACAGCAGGACTTTGGTAGTTCCAGTGCACTATGACCTTTCACAACCATGTGATTATGGGTGAATTTCACCCAGAAGGTACGTTTTCCAACCCTAGCCTTCAGTTGTGGATGTGCAACACTGGCATACCTGTGAGCAATTCTAATACCTGTATACTCCTATGTTAGAATTTGTATCCAGAGAACCCAGTGGGACAATGTTCTAGGGCTGCAAATGCTAACTCTTACTTGTATGCACATAGATGTCAATATTTTTAGTGTGCATCCACATGTTTGCACCTGCAAAGGGCATGTATGCATGCAGGTGGAGTTTGGGTAGCGGCCTAGCTGAAAATGTGGCCTTTTGTGATTGATTTTTCATTTCATTCCACGAAACTGATAGTACGACAGTTCTAGGCCAAATTCATCCTTGAACTCATTGGAGTTACACTAGAGATTAATCTGAACAATAAACTCCTTTGTAACAGGGCTTCTCTGTTTGGTCACCCTAAGATTTGGTGCTGGAACTTTGTAAACTAGCAGATTAATTACTAGGGACACCTGCAGCTAGATATATTTTGTTATCACCAACTTGGTTGTAAGAGGCTTTGGAGCATCCATCTGAAACAAAGGGAACTAGAAACTGAGACAGAGGAGGCCCTGCAGGGAAAACCCTAGGTACAGTCAAACTTAGGATAAAGTTTTTATTGCTTGTTAAATTACCAATAAAGTCCCAGTGAGTATGTATATTTAAACTAGCTATATGCTGTTGAGAGTGGGATGGGGATTTCATTGGATTACATCCAGCTAATCGTATTGTAAGTGTGAAATGCTGAGGTGCATGACAGGGTTTTTGTATCTCTAGTCCTATCACCTATCATTCCAGCGCACAAGGCATCATATACGGTGTGACACTCTGAAATACCAATCTGATCTCTTGGATGTCAACACAACACAAAATAATGTGTTTTTATTTTATTAATTTCAATTTTGTTTCAATTATCAACTTTCTTTGCAGTTGTAATTACAGGGAACATTAGCACTCTATCCAGTGCATGGATATTGTATTTATGCTGTAAATGAATGAATGATAAGACAAGGAGAGACAAGCAAGAGGCACGAAGAATATAGAGCTCTAGACAGAGAGGTAAAAAGGAGTGCTAGAAGAAATAAGAGAATATATTGATAGAAAATGTCAAGAGGCTAGCCAAAGAGGTGACCTTAGAACCTTGTATAAGACAATCAAACAGCTAACTGGAAACTTTAGCAGTAATGGAGGCCTTATTAAAGATGCAAATGGAAAGACTCTTCCTTTGTTAAAAGAACAAGAGTACTTGTGGCATGTTAGAGACTAACACTTCTATTAGAGCATAAGCTTTCATGGGCTACAGCCCATTTCATTGGATGCATTGAATGAAATATATAGTAAGAAGCTATGTGTATGAGAGAGAGAGAGAGAGAAGGGGAAGTTGCCATACAAACTGTAAGAGGCTAATTAATTAAGATGAGCTATTATCAGCAGGAGAAAAAACATTTGTAGTGATAATCAAGATGGCCCATTTAGACCATTGACAAGAAGGTGTGAGGATACTTAATTTAGGGAAATAGTCAATATGTGTAATGACCTAGCCACTCCCAGTCTCTATTCAAACCCAAGTTAATGGTATCTAGTATATATATTAATTCAAGCTCAGCAGTTTCTCGTTGGAGACTATTTTTGAAGCTTTTCTGTTGCAAAATTGCCACCCTTAAATCTTTTACTGAGTGGCTAGAGAGGTTGAAGTGTTTTTCCTACCAGTTTTTGAATGTTATGATTCCTTTGTTCTTTCTTCAGTACTAAAAAAGGGGCAGAACATTTTCAGGCTGTTTTAAATAGACCAAGCCCTAGCAAACTACTAGAAATACATGATCAAGTTCTACCACTACTAGTAGCAAACAACTTTCATAAACTTGAAAAGATTTGGCACTGTCACAAAAATATGAATTTTTCACACTGGCATAATGTCTATCCTCCTTTGTGGAGCAGAGTCGTGGAAATGCACAAGAGAAATGGATAAGATCAAATCATTCCAAAATAAATGTCTGTGGAAGATCTTCAGAATCCATTGGAAGGAGTTTCTTGCAACATCAGAAATTCTAAGTAGAGCAAACCAATCTAAAGCATCAGATATGGTAAGAAGATGATGGACATATTTAGGACACTCTCTTTAAGGATGGGACCAGCACGACTTCCAGGGCAAGTAGTAATATGGACACCACCTAGAAAGAGAAAAAGAGGATGACCTAGAGGAACATTATGTAGAACAATAGGGAAAAAGCCAGATCCATCAACAGGACGCTCGGAAGCCTGAACACACCAGCACAAGAAACTGGTGAATGCCCTATGCACCTGAAGCTGTGGCAGGATAAAGAAAGACTGTAAATACAGAGCAGCTCTAATCCTCATCAGTTTTCTAACATTTCAGAATTAATTTCTATCCAAGCATATTTTGCAGGGCTGTGTGAAATTTGAATAGGTTGCCTTTTCTTTATGAAACATATGCTTTCATTGTGGAATTCATATGTGTAAAAAACAAATCTTTTTCTGTGTATTAATATCACCTTAAATAATTAAGAGTGAACATTTTAAAAAGTTTAAATTACTTTATACATTTTGCTGGATTTGGGCAATGGAAATAAATTAATCAGCATCACTCTTGTTTTATAGTCACTTTCATTTTCTGGTTGTCATGTACTGGTACAGTGCTGCAGTGCTTAGGTACATAAGGCTGCAGGGGGAATGTTTCAATACATAAAAATAATCTGGGTTCACTGAGATATAGCAATGATATTGAAAATATTTACATTAATGCTAGCTTTTGTAAGATCCCTTTCCTTTCTCTTAGTAACAAAAGGTAACATTTTCAAAAGCATTTACATCCCTTTTAAAAATAGAATTTTGGACATTTGACCCATATCTAAATGTTGGACCTAAAGCTAGTTATCATTGCTCCTTTTAATGTGAGCTCATCTCAGTGGTGTAGGAGAAAGAATGGAAAAATGAGACCAAGAATAATACATATTGGGCTAAATCCTGCACTCCTTGCTTATTTGCTACTTAGTCCTCACTCAGGCTAAATTCCCACGGAAATCAATAGGAGTTTAGCTTGAGGAAGGAGTCAGGGTTTGTCTGACTTTGCATATAGAACTTAAAAGGGAAAAAATACAGAGAACGACTTGAAGTATCAAGTACAATAAGATTTTTCAAAATTGCTCAGCACCCAGCAGCTCCTAATGTTCTCCTGAGCAGCTTTCTAGGAATAGTCCTCTTTGTGTGTGCAGTGTCTTTTTATCTGAAGACATTGCTGCTGCTTGCAAACCTTACGGGTATTTCTAGAGTTAAACTGCTACAGTGGCAGAGCTTCAGCTGTGTCGCTGTAGCGCTTCAGTGTAGACACTACCTGCGCACACGAGAAGTGGTAGCTAGGGCTCTGGAAGAATTTTTCTGTTGTCTTAGTGCTGTGTACACCAGGGGTTACGTCAGCATAGCTACGTCTCTAAGGAGTGTGGATTTTTCACACCTCGGAGAGACATAGCTATGCCGATGTAAGTTCCTAGTGTAGACCAGCCTGGAGTCTCACATCATCCTTTTGTGGCAGATAAGTAATGTACAGATATTTTACAGGGATGGGTAAGGTGAGGCACAGAGGACTTCATAGAATCATAGAATCATAGAATATCAGGGTTGGAAGGGACCTCAGGAGGTCATCTAGTCCAACCCCCTGCTCAAAGCAGGACCAATCCCCAATTTTTGCCCCAGATCCCAAATGGCCCCCTCAAGGATTGAACTCACAACCCTGGGTTTAGCAGGCCAATGCTCAAACCACTGAGCTATCTTGTGGAAGATCACACAACACATCAGTGCTGATTAGGGAATAAAACTTGGGAGTCTGGATTTGCAGCCCTATGCCCTGGCCATTATGAGAAACTGACCTCAATATTCCTCCTGTTTATAAGAAATAAACTTGAATATGTCTTCATGGCAGAGTTAGCCTCAGCTTGCCTAGGAAGGGCTGGGTTAGCCTAGCTTAGCCTGGGCTAGTTTAGCATGGGTGGAGTGTTTTCACTGCAAAGCACTACCCATGTCAGACCTGTATAACTGTATCCACAATGGAACTGTACTAGCATGTGTGCTGGCATGGACTTCTGGTGGGATATCCCATGGTTCTTAACAGTGCGTTAAACTGGGCTGCTCCATGAATTCATCTCTGTCTCTGTCCTAGCAGGGAGCTGTTGTCTGTGGCAGTGACATGAGAACAATACTTTAATGCCACTTGCAAGCTATTTACATGCTCACTATTATTGCAGACCATTCCAAAGGCAAAAGCAAACTGCATATGACAGTAAGAACTCTTAATGAGAATGTCATTAAAAGAATTCAGTCTGCAAACTATAGGCTGGCTGACTTTTCTGCCTTTTTGTTTCTCTCTTGTCCATTAGACATGAAAATGTCATTGTGGGTACATCTCCCCAGATTGAGTCTTATTCATATCACACTACAGCTTTACCAATCGGGTGGGGTCAACTTAATATTTCTTGGATGCATCTCTATTCAGATGCAGTGTAAGTGCAGCAGAAATGGAGCAGGGAAACACAGGGTTAAAATGCAGTGTGAAAGAAGAGAAATCGACAAGAAAATACAGCCCAGGTGGAATTGTGAGATAGGATTGAAGGACCAACAGCACCAGATTTGATTGGCCTGAATTCTCACTGAAAAGTAGGTGGGTTGCCAGCCTGGGCTGGAAAGTAACCCAAGCTGAAGCCTATACCTTTAGCTGTGCCTGCTAGCATGATCCAAAGCCCACTCCTCAAGCCTTGGTTAGAGGTTTTTCTGTGCATATGGAAGGGGATGTTAGGGGCAACACCTGGACTATAGACTGAGCTAACGCTGCAGTGAAGACATATCCCATAAGTTGTTAACAATAAACTATGCTGAATTCTGGTAGAGAGAAAAAGAGGAGCATTTTTGCTGCTCTTTTGTTTAATAGGATGAATCTGAATGTTTATTTTAAACATCTCAGTGTCTTAACACTTGACATCTGGCTCTAAATCTAAGCAGGCCTGAGGCAGTGGTTAAAACCAGTTCAGCAGGGACTTCATGTTTCCTTACTTTAAAAGTCAGGACTGTAAACTTTCTTACCAGACTTCTGATATTTATAGCACAAGAGCTAGAAACATTATGAAACGTGCTACACCCTTCTTAAAACACGTGATGGAGAGAAGCAATGTGAAAAATATTAAGTTGTGGTTACGTCCAAAGGAAAGTTTGTTATTGCTGGCAGCTAAGGCTTTATAAAAGGGAAAAGAAGAAAATAGAAGGTGTTATAAGAGGGTGAGGCTTAAGGGTGCTCATTGGTGGACCAAATTAATGTCTGTGTCTGTGCCTTTCACCTCTAGAGGTCTGAATTCAGATCTTAGCTTAGCTCATAAGTAAAAATGGAGTTAGTGATCTTATTCTAGTCGCTAGTGCACACTTGTCCATGTCACCACAAAACTTCCATGTGGTTAGGTACAATTAGCAACCTCTGATCAGAAGAGGCCCAAGACTGGAATAGAAACTGTGTTGCAGGGCAGGATTGAGGTGTGTTTGCACAGCTTATAGGGCCTGCCCTATACCTGGCTGTAGACTTTACTTTCCTGAATACTAAATTTAGAATAAGTATAAAAAAATTACTTCTAATGAGGGTAGGATATACTGTAATTTCTAACTTTTGTAGCAGTGGAAACTAAGGATCATCCCCATCAAATCAAGGTACATGGAATTTTGAACTGTAAAATACCCACTTAAAAAAGCCTATATGCTTGAGTGTTTTCTTGTATTTGAAATATGATCTCCTTTCAGCCCTTTAAAATTGTGATCTTACTGCACAAGGGATCATAACTGATTATTTAATTACATGACTTAGTTCAGTTACATTCCTGCTTGAAGTTTTTTGTGTGGTTCTTTTTCTATTAGGTAGTTGGGCTTAAATTCCACTTTTATTATATTCTTTACAGGAAGATCTCCCTTAACCTAGACACCCAACAAATTGTAAGATCGGTCAGTTCCGACTGTCAGTTTAGGGTCTAGTTAGATCAGATTATGCTGATTTTTGTGAATATATTCAAGCTTTCCCTGGTGGCTAAATGCAAGCGTCTGTGGGTGAACAGAGGCACACATCAGAAAATCCACAGCCAAAATTGAATGCATGGGCAGAACTTGTCCATCTCTGTTGTGGTCCTTCTAAAATGATTGAGAGTCAAGAGTTCTGGGTCTATTGTTTACTCTGCCATAGACTTATTTTTTCACCTTCAGCAGGTTCCATTGTCTCTCCTTGCCTCAGTTTCCCCATCTATACAGCGATGATCTAATAGTACCAACTTCTGGGGAAAGATGTAAGACTTAATTTATTCATGTTTGTAAAATGTTTTGAGCCCATGGGATTAAAGGTCCTATAGAGGACAAAGTATTTTCCTTTATCATCATGGGTCAGCCTAAGGGGTCATTCATGACCGACATGATGCTTTCTCCCCAAGCTAATTACTGAAGCTATTTTATATAGGTGGTACATGGTTCCTAGTTTATTTAGTAACTTCATGAAGCAGATAACCAGCATGGTAGCACAAATGGTAGAAAGCACTTTAGTTAAAGGATCTGTTAAGTTAATTATTTAGCTAATACATAAAATGGAAGACTTGAATGCTGGGTTTATTGGCATTGGGGAATGCTAGGGAAAGGATTGTGATGTGTCACTTATGAATAATCCAAGGTAATAAAGATTTGTCCTTTTCAATTCATGTTTTAATCCCCTAGAACTATACAAACACTTACATGAGGGGAGACGCATTGAGCTCTCTTTGGCCAACAGATGAATCCATTTCAGAGTAAGCTGGAATAAAAAGAGACCCCTCACCTCGCATCGTTGAATGTTCTGTAAAATACTGTAGTTGCTTTAGCTATCCTATCGTGATACCAGAATAGGTTAGACGAGGAAGGCGAAATGTGGTGTGATTGTGCGATACAGCCCCAAGTATAGACCCAGCCAAATTCTTTTGGCCATACCCTCAGCCTATGTAAATTGACTTCCATGGAGACCTATGGATGTACATCAGCTCAGGATCTGGCCCTTTATTTGTATTTGAGGGCATGGGTTAAATAAGCTCACAGGAAATGTACAAAGGTTCCTTATAATATATTAGGGGAGAAACGGATGGAAAACGTTAGCCATTTGTGATCCCCTTTCTCTAGGTTTACAATATTAGTCTGCACTGCAATTTTAATTGTGTAACTTCCTTACCCTTTGCATTCTTTGACCTCTTTGCAGTTTCTGTGCTGACGTGAGCCTGAAGTTCTTGCAGCCAGAATAAAGCGAGACATTTATTGTGTGTTTAATGTGTGACTTGTGCATTCGAACAAACGACAACAAAAAGTAAAACTAGCAGATGCAGATGGTTATCTCTTAAAGTATTTTCCTGGCCCTTTACAGCTTTCTCTGGCTTTTGATGTATTCCAAGATGATAGTGGTAGGTTTCCACTTAATCTTTAGATTTTTTGTAGCTCAGGAATAAGATGTTTCACTGTCTTTCAGCTGAAGGGGCAGCGCTTCATGGTTAGTGGCTAGAGCAGAGAAGCAAGGCAGCTGTTTGGTTTTTTTACAAGCTTTTCTCAGATTTGGGAATCTTGATGACTTGAAATCCTAATTTAAAAATATTTCCTTTAAAATAGTGACTATCCACTACTCCATGCATGTACACAGCGCTTAAAAAAGGTCTTGAGTGACAGTCCTGCAGACTGAAATTTTCTATCCACAGAACAGGTGCAGGCAATGGCAGTACAGTCTTTCCATCCCTAACCTGTGGCTGAGAGGATATCAATCAGTAGCTTGACACTTCTTCTGAGAGGGCTAAGAAGGATGCTAATTAATGCCATCACCAATTGTGATGATGGTTTTTCTGCTATTCTCCCCACTTCTTTCCTCTCTCCACTCCCACAGAACTGGACTAAGAACTTTAATGTCACACAGTGGTTGTGCCTTTTGGTCATTATTGTCCTGGGGTAAAATTTTCAAAAGTGATTTTAGATGCTTCAGCAGTCCTTTTCTAAAGTGACTTAGGCATTTGTGGAGCCAAAGTCTCATTGAAAGTACATGGGACTTAGGCTACTAAGTACCCCAGTCAATTCTGAAAAATTTACCTCCGTCTGAATGTGATCACTTATCCTCGACGTTATCCGTAACCTGTGTCATTCAGAATCTGCTGCAATGTATTACCACAGTGGTTATTTCAAATGCTGTGTCGTCCCTTTTGGAAATCTCCACACTCCTACATTTACCATTATGTCTTCCAGCTGTTTATAAGTACAAACAAAAATAACTGAAATCTAGAAAAGGATAGCTCATAATATGAGTTGAACAAAAGTTTTTCTAAATGTCACTTGACAATTAAAAACCTGCATGATGTAACAGTGATGCTGACGTGTGTGTATATAGGTGGATGGATGGTAGGGAAAACCCTATATATTCCAGACTTCCAAGAAAAGAGAAGGCTGTTTGCCTTCCTGCAAACATTAGCACCAGCAGCATATCTATCTTCATCCACAGAACCTGTGCCCTCTTAGGCACCATCCTATCAAACATGGCAAGTGCTACCAGGTAATTTCTGCTATTTCATATGTAAGGAAACGTTTATATTAAGACTGTCTTGCGATTAAAAAAATTAATCATGATTAATAAGTCTGTTAAACAATAATAGAATACCGTTTATTTAAATATTTTTGGATGTTTTCTACATTTTCAATTCTATTGATTTCAATTACAACACAGAATACAAAGTGTACATTGCTCACTTTATATTTTTTATTACAAATATTTGCACTGTAAAAAACAAAAGATAGTATTTTTCAGTTCACCTAATACAAGTACTGTAGTGCAATCTCTTTATCATGAAAATTGAATTTACAAATATAGTATTCACAAAATAACTGTTTTATTTTTGAATGCAATGTAAAATTTTAGAGCCTACAAGTCCACTCAGTCCTACTTCAGCCAATTGCTCAGACAAACAAGTTTGGTAACAATTTGCAGGAGATAATGCTGCCCACTTCTTGTTTACAATGTCACATGAAAGTGATAACTGGCATTCGCATGGCACTGTTGTAGCCGGCGTCACAAGAGATTTACGTGCTAGATGCATTACAGATTCATATGTCCCTTCATGCTTCAACCACCATTCCAGAGGACGTGTCCATACTGATGATCCATAATGATCCAAAGCTGAATGGACCGACTCATGTTAATTTTCATCATTTGAGTCAGATGCCACCAGCAGAAGGTTGATTTTCTTTTTCGGTGATTTGCATTCTGTAGTTTCTGCATCTGAGTATTGCTCTTTTAAGACTTCTAAAAGCATGCTCCACACCTCATCCCTCTCAGATTTTGGACAGCACTTCAGATTCTTAAATCTTAGGTTGAGTGCTATAGCTATTTTTAGAAATCTCACATTGGTACCTTCTTTGTGTTTTTGTCAAATCTGCTGTGAAAGTGTTCTTAAAACGAACATTTTTCTGGGTGATCATCTGAGACTGCTATAACGTGAGATATATGGCATTTGAAGCACCATGCAGAGTTGGCCTATTATAATATAATCAAAACTGTGTGGAACTGTGTTATGTCACATTGTAGTATGATCCTGCAGTCTAATAATTGCAGGCTTGATTGTTGGTTGATATGGCTTAAAGTCATGAACTACTGAGACAGATGTAGCTCATTAAGGAGAGAACACAGAACCTCGGGAAGGGATGACTAGATTAAGGGAGCATCCATGTATGTGCAGATCAGAGCCGTGGGCTGGGAAGAGTCCCTTGGATCCATAGAGTTCATATGCAGAGACACATTGAAAGTGCTGTGGTCAACTAGGGAGACTCAAGAACAGGAAGCAGTATGGTAGGGCAGGGAACCAGGAATGCCCCATCACTCTGGTAGGAAGGGAGTAGAGAGGTACTTTGATTTGTTGTGGGGTGGGGAACTCTTTGGATGGATTGAATGCTGAGATTTCGTATAGTATTGGTGCAGCAAAGGGGGATCAGCATGACCCTACAGAGGGTCTTTGCATGATTGTTAACTCAGCTTTTTTGGTTTTCTGTAGGAGCTTCCTACAGCACTGGACAATGTTACATATCCTGTATGTGGTTCTTTAAAAACAGTGTGCAACATTGTTAGTGTTTCCTCAAAACTGCTTCTCTAGTTGCATATTTATCCAAAGTGATTAAAGAGAGATTTCCCATTGCTCAATCTTGTGGGACTTTCTGATAGATGACCATATGTATTTCAATGTCTAGGCAAAATTTTAGCAAAGTAAAGGTACAATAGCATCTTAAACTCCAAATTTATTTCTTCCTTATGGGGTGGATTTCATTTCTAGTTATTTATGTACTGAATTTCTTCTCTTTGGCTTGTTGTACAGCAACGTGCTTGGATAGTGATGATTTTATTTATTTATTTATTTATTTTTTATACTATTCATTTTGTCCTCTACTTGCACTGACAGTGTTGTTTAGTCTGGAGATTTTAACATCTCCATCGACTGGGACTGACATAGTTTTACTGTGAACTTAACTTGAATTATCATTGTTTCAAGTTGCTACACCAAATACATACTGATTTCCATGGATAGTCTCATTTAGATGTCTGGCTGATTTAGAGCAAGCAAGAAAGAAAACTGATCTTAATTAGTAGCTAATTTAAAACTAAACAACTTGGTTGTTTCTGTTAATCCCTCCCTTTCAAAATACTGGAAATCTTTTCAAGGGCTGTCTATAAAATGCTGTATTTTCAAGAGACATCCAGAAGTTCTCTCAATACTGAAACAAAGTGGTCACAAATGTTGTTACTGATAAGTATTGTGGCCCAGAGTTCTGTTTGAACTACAAATAACTCAGGGTGGAGCTGGTAAAACCATAAATAACCAATTAAATTATTTTCTTTGATCCTTAGTAAAAGCAAGCTCAGTGTCTGAATGGAAGTCTCTGCTCACCACAGGCCTGATTCAAAGCCTACTGAAGCCAATAGAAGTTTTTTGGATCAGGCCCCAGAGTAAGAAATCGTTATTTCTTGTCCTTTTGGTACTGGGTTCTGTCTCCTGATACAGCTGTAATCAGAAAAAATGGTATGGTTCCATATTTATTTTTGCTTAATTGTTTAGATGTTGATACATGGTTGGTCAAATTCTTAGTTACATCAGTGAAGTCAATGAGGATACTCCAATTTGGCATAGGTGTAGTTCAGAGGAGATCTGGCTGGACTTCTTGGACTGTCAGCCCCACAAGCTCAAAGCTGATTCTGCAAATTAACCTGATGTCTGTCTCTGAGTCTCACTGCAGCTCATCCACAGTGGTGGTGATTCTTCACTGTTTAAATCACACAAAAAAGTGGAATATGGTCCATTTGGCTTTGCTGTAGCCGTGCTGGCTCTGCAAGGTTATCGGCAGTGAAAACGAATGTAAATAAATACATGACTCAAAGACACAGCAAATCTAACTGTGTAGTGCATAAGAAGGGTTGTTTTTGCATAGTCATTCTTCCAATCATAACCCGTGCTGTAACCAACTCAATTGCCACTTTTTCTGCTTTACTTTGTGAGGAAGAAGAGAAGCACAGAAAGGAAGCCTTGATTGATCAATAATTCCTCCTCATACTCTCCTCATACTCTCGAAAGGATTTTTAACTTGACAAATATCCCTTTATTTCCTGTTCCAGAACCAAAAGACCTTTTCATTTTAGCTAGCTGAAGGAGAATCTGCCATAGTGGTTAGCAGTATAGAGTCTATGATACACACTTGAGCAGGTCTGATTCAATCCAGCAGAATGCAGTACTGGTTATTTTAACATACCAGAGCCTATGTGTTTCCTTCAACTTTTCTTAACTGTAAAGTGTTTATGCATCTCTGTGCCTGGAAAAATAGTGTTGTTTTTTGGTGATGAAAAGCATTATCCAGAGCTGTTCTGCAGACCCTGCACTTGTGCTCAGAGGTTTGGTTTGTGAACCTGCATTTTTTTTTTTTAATAATGCTCCCCATTTTAGACGATGTTTATACTACAGTAGCTACAGCAGTGCTGCTCTACCGATGCAGCTGCGTTGCTGTAGTGCTTCCAGTGAAGAAGCTCTGCCAGTGGGAGAGAGCTCTCTCATCAGCTTAATAGCGCCCACCTTCACAAGAGGTGCTGTCCACGTGGGTACTTAGGTCGGTCTAACCTACATCACTCGGGGGGTGAATTATTCACATCCCCCGAGTGATGTAAATTATAATTTTGTGGCGTAGTGTGACTTGTAGTGTAGACGTAGCCTTAGTTACTTTGGATTTTGAAGGCAGGAGAAAGGGAGGATAATGCAATTAATGATGTGTGAAAGCTGAGGCTCTCCAATGTTGTGTCTGTTTACTATTGCTCTGAAGGCAAAACCTCCATTTCTTCCTGTGTCAGCGAGGAATGCATTAGCCAAGTGTGTTTATACTCTGCGGTTGGGCTGGAAAAGCTAATAAATGTTTATGCTGATCTGAAAACGGTGGGCCAGATTCTGTCTTATGATGACTGCATAGGACTCCCATTGAAATCAATGGGACTGAAACCCATGTATTCTTCTGAGATGAATTAGGCCCAGTATACAGAAGTTTTCGATACTGAATAAGTCTATAGCTCATAATGTGAGAGAGCCATGGGTAATAGGTTAAAATATCCAGGTCCTTTATGGAATGAACTCTGTGTGCGTGCATTTGTAATAAATATGTACACAATTAGTGTTTAGGCATCTGTCAAAGTTGTTTGGGGGGGGGGGGGTTTGTGGATGCATCAGTGACTGTAGCTGTCATGAGCACATGGTCCTTAATGTTAGTCACTGAAAAACACCTAAGGTGTTTTTGTTCTTGCAATGCCAGATGTCAAGTCTTTTATTACAACTACTCTAGGAAGATTCGTTTTAACACTAGATTTCTCAGTGGAAAGAAACTATGGAGTAATTTCTGGCACCTTTTTCTTGCGTATATGCTTGGGGTCTCTATTTTTGTTGCTGACACATGGAATTGTGGCTTACATCATTCTGCAGAATAACCTATGACGAATGTGCTGCACATCAATTATATATAAAATTTTTAACTAGTTCTCTCAGGCGACATACCGCAGGGACTACAAGTGATAAAACTGTTAAGTTTCCTGATTGCCTTGCAGCAACTCAGAATATCCCCTATCTTGTATGTGCACACATTGTATTCTTTTAAACTACAAAAGGTCAGAGCTGCCCTAAGGAAAGTGCAGTTTATAAATTAAGATTGAATTTATTAGCAGGAGGGTAATTTTTGCCACACAGCCAAGACATAGATAATGTGTTTGTTATGGAAGAAGATACTAAATTGGCATGAATCAGTTGGCCTAACACCATCTGCAAAGCCTGTATTCCAATTTTCTGCTGTTGCCATGGGCTGCAGACTCAGACAGGAAATCATGGTAGGATGGGAAAGGATCCAAAATATACACAACTAGTATAAGGTTTGCAGTTAAAAAAGAGCAAGAGAACGGGCTATCTGTTCTACTGAACAAGCAGTGCAAAGTAAATCTACTTGCTTTTTTTTTTAAGTCCCTTTATACTTTATATGCCAGTTTTTAAAGCTTGAATTTTTTGCACATTAAGCAATATTTGTGTAATTTCAAGTGATCCGTTTATATATCTGGGCCCTGATTCACCAATGTGTTACTCCAGTTCTGTGCTGGTGTGACTCCATTGAATCTGTAGAGTTACAATCACCTAAAACAGGAGTAATGTAGATATAGGCCTTGACTCTGCAAGTCCCCTACAGGGTATGAGTAGAGAGCCCAACATTCCTGTGCTTTAGCATAATGTGAGCCTAGGTTATGCCTGGGAACAGTTAAGGGTGAGAACTGGGAATAGACTTCCATTTTCTAAGGGCTAGTCTACACTGGCAATGCTAAAACGCTACCGTGGCAGAGCTTTAGCGTGCCTTGTGTGGTCGCGGCGCAGCACCCTAAAAAAACCCACCTCAATGAGCGGCATAGCTCCCAGCGTTGGGGCACTGTTTACACTGGTGCTTTACAGAGCTGAAACTTGCTGCACTCAGGGGGTGTGTTTTTTTACACCCCTGAGTGAGAAAGTTGCAGCGCTGTTAATTGCTAGAGTAGACAAGCCCTCCGATGGAATAAGTCTCAAGATCGCTGTATAGTTTTCTTACTCACCAGTGTGCAGGATAATACAGGGCAGAGAATGGGTGTATCAGGAGACAAAGGCTTAAATGCAGACCTCATCCTGCTTTTGTGACTCTCTCCTTTAAGTTTTGCAGCCACGCAGCAACACTCCCAATATGGGATCGGGTGTCCTTGCACTCCTAGTTCTGCTTATCGCTCCTCATCTTGCATGCTCGGCACTCAGCACCTGCACTGGGCAGCATGAAGCCCATGATGTTGGCTTACTTTATTACAGAAGAAAGCTCCTCTATATGTACAGTACTCCCTATACATAGAGCCTCAGCCTCCAGAAAAAAACACTGAGTTTCCAGAAAGCACAGCAGTCATCAATGCAAGTTCCTTGAAACTTGTCAGCCAGGTAACCAAAATTTCCCATTCATAAAGAGACACTTTTTAAAAAAATCTGTTTTGAGAAGTTACTACGCACAAATGGAATCCCTGGGGGGAGGGAAAAGGGATGTTGCATGTGCTTTGCAGATGTAGCTTTGAAAATGTCAAAAGACTTCCATACTTTGGTAAAGTTTCCAGTCTGAGACCTCAGTCTGGTTCCATTAATGTTTTAACTTGCTGTTCATAAATCCCTCAATATGCTTGCTAATTATTTAAGATTATTCTATTTTAAGTCAGGGTTTTCTAATCTCAATCATTCTGTTCCTGAAGGGATGTTGAGTTACTGAAGTTGTGATCTCTCATGACTGTGGGCTTGAGCTGTCACATTGAGGGCCCTGGCCACGGCCTCAATCTTGAGCAAGTTTGGTATGAATCCAAACTATAAACCAAACCTCCTGATGAGACAGGGTTTCCTGCTGGCTGTATAGTGCAGGCTTCACTCTATTAACACCTTCTTTGACCTCAGCACCAGCTTTAGGGAGACTTTTATTAAGTTCTCCCATACCACAGGGATGGTTTTAGGAATTTGGGGACCCTGGGTAACATCTGGGATGACAACTTTTAGAGCACATTCAAGGATCCCAAAATTCCATTTGACAGTTTTAATTACTGAGTTCTGGGGGGATTATGTGTGGTCTGTTGCACTGTCTGAAATATTTTGCTTTCATGAAGGACCACCAGGGCAGGAAAAAAGATTTTCATCTGAACCATTTTTTTTCAATTGCAGCTTCATTTCTCAACTGGAAAAAAAGACACAGATTTTGTGTGATGTCCGTTAGTAAACCAAATGCATTACTTCTTATATATGAAATTATTTCTGATTATATGAAGTGATTTGAAGCAAGTCTCAAAGGACAACTAATAATAGACACGGACGGGACGCTCATAAATGTTTTTCTTTTATAGCTGTCTGTGTGCTTTTAGATCTCAATGAATTATTAGCTCAGTAGGCTTTTTTTGCTGGATACCATGTTTCCTTTTTTTTCCCCAAAAGAAAAGCACTCAATCCAGATTTACTATCAATATTCTGATGGCATATTGGTAAAACTGCCTTTTAGAGTCTGAATGGGTCCTGAAGAGGGAATATTGCTATCTTAAGTATAAACTCAATTAAGGAAGAAAGACTAAAATGCCATTTCCCTCGAGTCTTCCTCTTAAATTCCCCTACAAATCATTACTCATTTGGTACATTTAAATGACTAGTATGAGAGTTAGTTTCAGGAGCCACACTGCACTGACAGGTTTCAGAGTAACAGCTGCCACACTGCACTGACAGGTTTCAGAGTAACAGCCGTGTTAGTCTGTATTTGCAAAAAGAAAAGGAGTACTTGTGGCACCTTAGAGACTAACCAATTTATTTGAGCATAAGCTTTCGTGAGCTACAGCTCACTTCATCAGATGCACTGACATTTACTCTGTTGTGAATCTAAAGTAATTCCACAGTCATCTTCATTGGGCCTCTGGATTTAAAGTAGTGTAACAGAGAGCAGAATTAGACCAGGGTCTGTATCCAATACAATTGCTCATAATAAAATGTCTCTGTGTCCCACTGTGTTGACATTCAGTGCAAGTGAAAAGTCTAGCTAAATGTCATTAGGAATTGTCATTGATAGTGATGATTCACTTTTGTTGTTACATACATAGTTTACTTTGTTTTCAAACTGAAAGCCAAATAGGATCAATGACAGTAGCTATGAGTTAGTATTGCTAAAATCCCAAGAAAGGTAGCCAGCGGCTGCCTATGGCCAGAGTTATGAATGTATGTTCTTGGGAGTCAGAGCCTGGAACCTCAAATGTATGGATGATTTGCTTCCGAGAACAGTATCTCTTAACCACTAGCGAGACATGAAGCACAGTCATAATCAGAGAACAAATTACGTCATTTGCAAAGTTTCCAGCATGTCTAAAAAGTACAACTGTTGAGCTGGATGCTTCCTTTAAAGATATCTCATGAGGCAGTCTTTGACAGTTCACTGGAGATTTAAAAAAAAAAATAAAAATCACCTCTATTCAGTTTCTTCTCTACACAGGAAAAGTGAAATAATTTATAATAAAAGTGGATTTAGTACAGGTGAAGGGCTCTGTATTGATGGCTGTGATGGATGGATGGTCTCCTTCCACAGTACAAATGCAGCATGGTTAGTAGCAAAAAATCCCCAAACCCACAACAACTTTGCTCACATGGGTCCGATCAGTGTGCTTCAACTCTGATTGATAGGGACTTCCCGTAAGAATTTGAGGGTTGTTTATTCTCCATGCCCATTACATCCTTGGCCTCTTTGATTGGTAAGGATCAATTCTTACTTGCCTTATGCAGGCAAATAATCTCATTGAAGTCAGTGGAACTACACACATGATTATGACAAGGATTGTACGTTAAGATGCCAAATATTGCCAATTGTGATGGCAGCTTTTGTGATGGGACCTTGACTGTTAGGAACTGGATTGAAACAACTGAGTCATATCAATTAGGCAGTCATACAGCCTGAGCTGTATTGACCTTGAGGTAGGGGTCAAATGAGCCAGATCACATTTGCACATTGAGCTGTTATTTTTTCCAGGCGGATGCCTTTTTGTCCTGCAAAATCTTGGCTTTCATTTAAAATAATAATAATATCCAGGTTTTATCATTGTAAAAATAACCTTTAAAATGTGAACTGTGTGTAAACTTATGCAGCAACATCTGCTGAGTCGGCAGGTAGCCTAGCACAATAATTCTGAGAGGTGCGAACTGATGCTGTTCATATCAAGAGTGTTGACCAGAAGCCTAATGATGATAGTTTCAGCGTCAGTATTAATTATTTCATAGCTGATGGAAGCTCATAATTAAGAAGAGGATGATCATATTATGAAGAGCTGAACAATCTGCTGTGAATTGAATCTGATTCTGTCATCACAAGGGTGGGAGTGTATTGTCACTTATATTATTTCCAATCTGGGCCCTGCCTGGAGGTGACCGGTTCTGTATGTTTGCCAGTTTTTTTAACCATCCAGTCCTTCTGATTTGTGTTCTGATTTCTTTACTTTTTGACTCAGTCAGCTTGGTCACCTAAAGATCCAATTAACAATTAATTGGAAATATGAAAGATAGTGGGAACTTCAACATCCCAAAGGCAGTCTTTTTAGATAATTGTCAATGTCCGCTAATCAGCAAAAACTAGTTTAGAGATGAAAATGTTCATGTTAGCAATCATGGGCCAAATTCACCCCAGTGTAACTCCAATGAATTCTGTGAGTTTACAGGAGGAATGAATTTAGTCACCTATCTACAGTGGGAAATGTTGGGGCAAGTTCTGATCTCAGTTACATGGCTGTAAATCTGGAGTAACTTTAACTCATTTCATTTGTTTTGTTATTTTCGTGTCTTTTTTCTAAGACGATTCACTTGATGTATTGGAATAAGCATCCTTAAAATATGGTACACATTACACAACGCTGGCTTGTTAGCGGGTGATACTTCTTGTTGATTGGGAATAATAGGTTGGTGGTTTTCTGCTTTTATCTGACAAACGAATAGCAGGAGCATTAGAGGATTTTAAGTGGGAGTGTCTTGTTTTATTTTGTGGTTGCTATCAAAGAGAAATGTACAAGTTTACATAAAGCAGCTGCCTATTTTGCACCAAAGTCAGCATGACATGTAAAAGAACCCATTAATCATTCAATTTAACCTTCAACTGATAAAGATTTTTAGCAGGACTTACTATTATTTGAAAGCTTTCCTGCATTTGTTCTGCAGCACATGATGCTAAATCTTTCACCTAAATATTCAGTCATCATCATAGTCTTCTTTCTTACTACTTCTCTTATCAGGGTTGCCAATTTTTATAGCCTTCTTCCAAACTCATGATTGTATTCCAGGTGGTTGTGAGAATTGATCTCTCTAAGGTCCATATACCTGGTCTTTGTTCTCCCTCTTGGTCATCTTTTATCCGCAGTCACTGCAGGAGCCATCCTACTGATATTACTCTCCAGTCTCCGCTGCATATGCCCAGACCAGCGTAACCTAGCCTCCCTCAATTTGTCTTCAACTGGAGAAACCTGCATTAGGCCCAGGGCTGGCCTTACCATGAGGCGAACTCAGGCGGCCGCCTCAGGTGCCAGACTGTGGGAGGACACCACAAGGACCCAGAGTGTAGAAAACTGTGTCTGCTGCTGGTGCATACGTATTCTCTCTGCTCTAGATGCACAGAGATGGTGGAGTGCTGAGCTGGAGGAAGGAGGGAACAAGAGACATAACAGGCAGGCAGGAGAAAAGGTGAGAGGGAATAACAGAAAGCAGCAGGAGCTGCAGGGAGAGGGACGAGGAGAAGCCTCTTATGTAGCTCTTAGCACCCCCAGGAGCCTGGACTGATTAACACCAGTTTCTCAGGGAGCTTCCTGTTTCCTGCTGCTTCCCTGAACCCGCTTGAGGAGAACAGGCACTCAACTGAAGTAGTAGAAGCCAGTTAGGCCTTTAAGAGGCTGATATCTTCCCTCCCTCAGGCCCTGCTACCAGCCTGCTTATTTGTCCCCTTCAAATGAGTGTTGAGCCACTATCAGAACAGCAGTCATGAGTGAAAGAAGAAAACTCCCCTCTGGGGCAGCATTCAGAAAAAATAAGCAAAGGAAGCTTTTCTATCTAAGCAGGAAGGAACTCTCCTGAGACATATAGACACAAATGTTCATGGTGAGCCTTCCGGCCCCAGTGAGGATGTGAGTGATGAGGAGATGCCTGGTCTTCCAGTTAGTCAGAGTGCAGGTAACCTGGCAGCTACTGCAGCATCCATATCTCCATCTCAAATGGATGTAACCATGCACATTCCTGAAGAAAAGTGTAGATCAGAGAAGAGTGTGGTGGAGGCACAAGAAACAGCTGCTGCTGAATTTAGTTCCTTAAGTCTAGATGTTCCAGGACTGTGGACCCACTTGAGCAGTAGCCTGAGGGACTTCCTTGTACTGCATGGGCCACAGCAAGTGAAAAACTTCATGTTCATCAAAGACAATGAAAATACAAGTTTCCATCCAACACATTACTGGCGTGAAATCCCCAATGGTGACAAAGTGGAGAGGTCATGGCTTATGTACTCAAAAACCCAGAATGCTGCATACTGTTTTTGTTGCAAACTCTTCCAGTCTAATCTTCCAGCCACATTGGGTTCTACAGGAACAAAGGACTGGAAGAATCTGGCTGGAAATCTGGCATGCCATGAAAAGACAGAAAATCACCAGAGAGCATTCCATAGATGGAAAGAGCTTGAGATGAGACTAAGGTTAAAGGCCACTATAGATGATCAGCATCAAGAGAAGATTGATCAGGGTGTCTTTACTGGCAAAATGTTCAGAAAAGGCTCATTGCCATTGTGAGAATGCTTGCTACCCAAAACTTAGCACTGTGTGGCACTTCAGCTCAGCTGTATGTGCCAAACAATGGAAACTTAACATTGTGGAGCTGATTGCTGAGTTTGATGCTGAACTCCAGAAGCATCTAAGAAGAGTCACCACCCAAGAAATGTACACACTCCGCTACCTTGGAAAAACAATTCAAAATCATACAGTTACTGGCAACAAAAGTCAAACAGAAGATTGTGACAGATCTGAAGTCAACAAGGTATTACTCTGTTATTCTGGACTGCACACCTGACATCAGCCGTACGGAACAAATGACTTTAATAGTGCATTTTGTAACAACAATAGAACCTAGTGAAAATGTCCCTGCAATGGTGACTGTCAGAGAGTATTTTCTAGAATTTATTGACATTGATGATACTATAGGAGCTGGTATGACAAATGTGCTTCTTAAAAAGTTGGGAGATATGGGAATTGCGGTAGCTGATATGAGGGGTCAGGGCTATGATAATGGTGCCAACATGAGAGAAAAGAACAGAGGAGTGCAGACACGGATCCTAGAGTTAAACCCTTGAGCTTTTTTATTGTCCCATGCAGTTCTCATTCAGTGAAGTTGGTGGTCAGTGATGCAGCATCAGCTTCTAGTGAGACTGCTGAATTTTTTTAATGTAATTCAAAGCATCTATGTATTTTTCTCTGCATCAACTCATCAATGGCCAATTGTGAAGCAACATCTGGGAACATCCTCTCTGACACTGAAACCACTGAGTGCCACACAATGGGAAAGTCGAGTGGAGGCGATAAAGCCATTCAAACTCCAAATTAGGAGGGAAGATGATGCCATAGTAGCCATTATGGAGGATAATGCTATGACAGGAACTGTTTGTGGGAAAACAGTGGCAGAGGAAAATGGAATCACCAGAAACATGCATAACTTCAAATTTCTGTGTGGCGTAGTGTTGTGGCATGATGTACTGTTTAAAATAAATGTTGTAAGCAGAGACTCCAAGGTATTGACCTTGATATATGTGGAGGAATGGAACAACTGGACAAAGCAAAGTCAGACCTACAGTCTTACTGGTCAGATGAGGGATTTCAAAACATTCTGAAGAGTGCACAGAAGTTGGCAGAGGAACGTCACACTGAAGCTATTTTCCCACCCATTCAAGGTCACCGAAGAAGACGACATTTTGATTACGAGGCATGGGATAATCCCGTAAGAGACCCCAAACAACAATTCAAAGTTGAATTCTTTAACCAGGTGCTAGATTGTTCAGTACAGTCAGTTGAACGTTTCATGCAGCTCAAGGAACACAGCAGTATATTTGGGATGTTGTAGGATATTCCAAAACTCCTCACTATACCTGAAGAAGACCTACACCAGCAATGCAGGGCACTAGAGACAGTGTTGACACATAACATGCGCAATATTGATGCGAGTGATTTAGGTGGTGAACTGAAAGCCCTTTCAAGATACATTTCAGCAGAATCAACTCCAAAGGCTGTTCTGGAATATATGTGCACAAATAAGGTGACCACCCTCTTTCCAAATGCTTTTGTTGCTCTGCACATACTTCTAACACTTCCTGTAACAGTTGCCAGTGGAGACTGCAGATTCTCCAAGCTGAGGTTAATAAAAACACATCTGTGCTCCACAATGAAACAGGAGAGGCTGGTCAGCCTTGCAACCATCTCAATAGAGCCCAGACTGTGGACCTTCAGGAAACCGTTCAGATCTTTGCAGCCAAGAAGGCACGGAAAGCACCACTTTAATTTTTCAAACAGATAAAAATGCCAGTGTTTACTATGCAGACAAGAGTTACGTTTGCTGTTCAGGTGTTTGAAAGTTAAGTGTTACTTACACTTTTTGAAAAAGTCATTTTAAATTGTTAGCTCTCCTTTATTGGGGTAGGTAGCAGAGCAGTACCATGAGAGGAGTAGAACAGGAAGAAGGCAGAATTGAGACCTTTCAAAGTTTTGGCCCAAGCAAGGGAGCATGGGGGTGTCATTTGAGCTCCCTGCCTCAGGTGCCAAAATGTTGTGGGTCGGCTCTGATTAGGCCCCTTGCAACCGCCTTTCATTTCCTATCATGAAATATTCATCCATTTGACCATCTAAACATTTCCATTTTGTGTTGAAGAAAATACTGATTTCCTTTCCGAAGGCTGGTCAAGAGTCAGTGCTATACATTAAGGTCAGCCAAATTACAGTTTATATAAACTCTACCTTTTAACTTTACTGGCATTTTTGTGCCATAGAGAACTGGGGTCAGCTCCCACCCTTTGCACCAAGCAGCTTTAGTACAATGCCAGGAATCACTCAGGAGGGCTCCATTGTCAGCAACCACTGATCCTAGGTATTTAAATTCTTTCACTCTCTACTTGTGATATCCTTTATGGGGGGGGGGAGTCCTCCCTCAGTGATCATAGTCTTGGTCTTACCAACGTTCATGCTAAATCCAGCCTGCTTAAAGCTGTGTTGCCACTGTTCAAAGTTGGTTTTCAGGATCTCTCAATCTTTTGTGTGTATCACTAAGTCATCAGCGAACAGCATGCTCCTAGGTGGCTCCATTTTGTTTGTGGTTATCACAAATGTGATAAGTGAGAATATACAAAAGGGGCTCAATGCTGGCCCTGGATGTAGACCAACGTTTACTGGAATTTCTCCGCTGTAGCCCCATTTGGTTTTGACTATGATGGTCACTCCATCATGCATATCCTGGATAAGAGAGACGTATCCTGCTGGCACACCTCTCTGTAGCAAACTCCGCCAAACTAGTTCTTTTGGTAAAAGGTTGTACTCTGTCTCCAGGTCCACAAAGACTATGCCCAGTTGCCATCTTTTTTTCTCTGAACTTCTGCACGAGGACTTGTAGTGCAAAAATGGCATCGGTTGTTTTCCTCCCCGGCAAGAATCCATACTGACCCTTCCAACTCTCAACAATTCCATGCAGACACTTTTTGATAATCTTCTCCCATATTTACATAGCATGCGATGTCAGTGTAAGTGGGTGATAGTATAGAGTGTAATATCTCCTTTGTGTTTAAACGTAAGCACCACAAAGCTTTTGTTCCATTCTTCTGGCATTTTCCCTTTCTTAAGAAGTGTTACAGGTTAAAAGAAAGTTTTTAATTTAAAGCTTCAGTAAAAAGAACCAAAGTGGATTCATGCTGAAAGGACTTCTAAATTTTTCATTCATATTATGAAAAGAATGAGGCCATATAAATACCTCTCCAAGTGAAAGATTGCTGTGAAATTTTGTGCCAAGCTATTTGAATGCTAACAGGTTAAATTTTTGTCCTACCCATGCAGATTTGCATCTCCCTACCTCATTCAATCTCCCCTACTTTCCCCACTCCTGATCTCCCCTTAACTCACTACTTTCACATTGCCTGCAAAGGGTGAGTGAGTGAATGAATGAGATTCTGTATAAGAAGAAAACATCCCACCTCTAGGTTTCCCGGAGCATCTTGTCTGTCTTTTCAGATCATAAGTTCCTGGTACAGCTCCAAGCATATCATAAGCACTTGATACATAATAATCATGTTACTGCCTCTTAGAGATTTCTGGATCACTTACAACTACTACTATTTACACTAATATTGAGTTGGGGGAAGGGGATTACGGGTCAGACTGATGAAGAGACTGTGCTTTCTTTAGGGTCTATTCTGTGCTCCTGCTGGGGCCCATTGCAACCAGCTGTTCCTGCAAATGCAGATCTCGCTTTACCCAATGTCCAACACATGTTAGAACCGTTTGTTCTGTTCTAGGGAAAGCCTGGATCAGCACCTTCATTTCTGTGAGGATACAATCAGATTTGTGGTCTCCAATACACAGTAGTCAACAAACCCAGCAGTCCCACTTGGGCATAGTTGTCAGTAAAAGCATACAAGGTAAACCAAAATGAGAACTCTTGGGGATTGAATCATCTCTTTTCCCTTAGAGAGAGGGTACGTGGCTTATACAGCAAATAGCTGAGGTCAATAGAGATATAGTAAGTAAGCCTTGAATTGTGGTTTTTCTGTACCTACACTAATGGTGAATTCTGTTTTGCTACTGTCCTAAGGATTGTGGGCCAGACTCTGATCTTGTTCACACATAAAGTGATCTGTGTCTTCAGTGGAATAGACTCTGGATTTACACTGGTGTAACAGAGGTCTATTGCTTTTCCAGAACTCCTCGTGTACAGCAATAACACAGCTGTTCAGAATTTCCAGTTGGCTGCTTTGGGAACCATTATTCTTTGGCTTGCTTTAATGGTGGTAATCAGCCACTATTTGGAACAACATTCAGATAGAGCAAGCTTTAGTGTTTGAAGACTTTAAGCATCACTCCAGAATCTGACTGCTTCAAATATTCAGGCTCTTACTATATAAAAGTACATTTTTATATGCAGTGAGTATTGTGCTTTGTTTTTCACAGCTTGTAACAAGTAAAGAGACAAAAGGGGCCCTGCAGTGCTTGGGAACATAGGCTTCCCTGCAATTAAACACCCGTAGCTGGCCCATGTCAGCTGGCTTGGACTTGCGGGGCTTGGGCTGGAGTCCCAGAGTTTGGACTACAGCCCAAGTCCAAACAGTTGTACAGCCCTGTAGCCCAAGCCCTGCGAGCCTCAATCAGCTGACATAGGCCAGCTGCGGGTATTTAATTGTAGTGTAGACATACCTGCAGAGTCTGGAAAGTATGTTTCAGATTTTCTAATGTCCTAAGCACATGGGCCAAGTTCTGCTGTCAGTTAAGTCATGCGATGCCGCTGACGTCAGTGAGGTTGCACAGGTGTAACCGAACGTAGAAATTGACCCACATTTCCAAGTTTATTTGTTGTTTTATTATGAGAGCATAGATTTGGGAGGAGAGGGGGTTAATTTGAAATAGACATAAAAACTTTTGTGAAATGGATATAGAGAGAATACCTTGTGGGGAGGTGGATTGAATGGGATAGCTCATTTGTTGCATTTCTTCACTGAGTACAATTTGTCTCTGTATAGCCATTCTCAGTATAGTGGCTATGATGGAATTTGTACCTCTCACCCCTCCCCTGACAATGAAAGGATTAATGTGGGCACGAGAGGCCAATTATGCTACCTGGCTGCCCCTAGAAAACAGGCCAGGCTTCATTAGAGACGAAGCTCAGCTGGAGGACTAGTGGAGAGACTGGGAGGGTCAAGGAGGAAGTCCAGGGAGGGAGTTGGTTCTGGGATCCTCTTCTAAGTAGAGAAGCCTGGCAGGAGGCCAGGAGAGAGACAGAGCAGCCACTTGGGGTTGGAGCAACTGCTACTGGTGAATCCTGGTAACAAGGAAGGATCTGGGCTTCCAGGGTGGGAGGCCTGGGCGATGTTCAGAGAGGGATGAAAGGTCAATCCTAAGGAGGGCAGAAGGGGAGTTAAGTTTAATACTTTTGTTCTGGGAATTTGTTGGGGGATTCCAGGGGAGGGCCCTGCAAGTCCTAGCCCAGAGAAATGGGTGAACCTGGAGAGGCTGTGGGTGAGGCCTGCTGACAGGTGAGGTGGCAGAGTGAACCTTGACTGCCCCTCACTGGAATCCCTTATAGTGGGGTCTGGGTTTCCCTAGTGTCATTGATAAGGTGGTGTGAGGCCCGTGAGAAGAGGATAAGAACGACTGAGAGCCCAGAGAGAAGCATGTACAAACCACTGGGCCCGGAACTGAGGGCAGATGGATGGATGGACAAATTGGACATTTGTTTTTGCTGGACTTTCTGTTACACCAGGAGGGGTGGGACTAAAACATGACCTGGCTGGAGGATCTAGTCCTGAGAAGAGGCGAGCCACCACAGGACTGAAGTGACCATTTGCAGGGGGTGCTAGACAGGAAAGAGCTGCTACACTAGGCTTGGCCATGAGGGAACACCCCAGTGGTGAGTTCATTCTTGAATCTACAGAGACCTACAGGACTTAAGGCCCAGTAATCTGTGAAAGGCAAGAAAGTAGGATTTTTGTGTGTTTTTGGTTAGTGATGGGATGAACTAGCATAAATAAAATAAAAACGATCTTGAACCTCAGACTAGATCAAAAACCTGGACAACCATCAACAGGCTTCCTACTTTGCTGAGCTCCATCTTGAGTGTCAGCAAATCTTGCAGGCTCATTTTGGGGGCGGTATTGCAAGCAACAAGAGAGTTTGCCCTCTGCCTTAATTTCTCTAACTAGAGTCAGTTTTGGAGGCAGAGTTGTGTCTTGGAAAGCAGGATTTGGCGTTGGCTGAGCTTTCTGAAAGAGGGCATTGCCTGCATTCTGTTTGACCACCTCCATTCAGGAATTGGTGTATACAGTATAAATAAAATGAGTTACACTACCACTCGACAGAGGGATGACAATAGTATAATTAATCTAAAATAATATCTAATAGACATTTTATAATAGTATGGGTTATTTTAGACAAAAGGACACATTTCATTCAACTTTTTAAAAATCTTTAATATGTCTTAAATAATATTTAAAATAACTTAAGTGTAATAATTCACTGCAGAGTGTGTGGGTGTTAAGAGATCACGCTTCTCTGGGTGTCTTACTGAAGCAATTGAATGAGATAATATAGTCCAGTTGATAGGGACTTAGAACCCAGAACTCCAGATTCTAGTTTGTTTTCAAATCTGCCAATGACCTGTTGAGTCCCCTTGGGCAAGTCACTTACCTATTCCTTGCTTTTGTTTTCCTTGTTTATAAAATGAGGCTAAGGATACTTTACCTTTGTAAAGCACTTTTTGAGAGCTATAGATGAAAAGAACTACACAAGTGTTTATTATTATGTACCGTTATCTTACATCCACACACCCTGTTACATGTTGAATCTAGACTTAGTTTTCAACTTCCAGCCCATTTTATAGGACATCTTCCATTATGTCCTGGTGTCATCCGTTCGGTGATTCAATATACTGTTGTTTGTACCACAGTTGTGCCTAGAGGTCCCCACTGGGATTTGAGCCCTTTGTGCCTTGACCTGGTCTTAAAGAACTTACAGTTTAAGTAGACCGGACAAAGCCTGGGAGGAAAAAGAGGCACAGAGAGATCAAGTAACTTGTCCACGGTCACACAGCAAGTCATTTGCAGATTCAGGAATAGAACCCTAGTCTCTTGTGTCCCAGTCTGGTGCCCTAGTCACTGCCTTTCTTATAAAGTAATGTCCCAGTACTTACTAGTGCTGCTCGGTCTCTAGGTTTGAAAGAAGCGTGTTCAGCATTGTGGAAGGAAGACACTCACTCCAATTTTATTAAGCTGAATATTGTCATGAAAAACTCCAAAGTATCCATGGTGTCAGCAATACCATAAAGGGAGGGGAGGCTCTTTGGGTTCTTTCCAATAGTTTGGTGTATCTGTAGATGCTAATGAAATGTTGTTGGTAAACAGGGAATGAACTAATTTTTTTTTACTAGGCCAGATTGTGACTTTATGCATAGTAAACAAGTGTAGCAAAACACAGGACTTGAAATGCCGCATTTCCTTTCCTGCCCCAGCACGAGACTGAGACTTCAGCTGCTCTAGAAAGTCTTCTGAGAAATGAAATCTTAGCTCGAGAGAGGGTTTGCAGCTTCCACAAGCAGTATTTCCCACCCAGTAGCTCCCTGATATTCTGCTGACCATACTTAATCATATTTAATAAATACATGCTGCATCTCCCTCAGAAATCTAAGCACAGCTGAGCTGCTACTAAACCTAACTGCATATTTCTTCCTGCACACCCTTTTTAACTCTCTCAGCTGAATTCCCCTTCAGGAATGTGTTGTCTTACAACATGGTATTTGTGCAGCTATATTTAATACAGTGTCAGCGGTTCCATTATACTTCTTACAGCATGCCAAGGTTTGTAAACTGTCTATTAAGACAACTCTTAGCTAAGGTCTGCTCTCAGTGAGTTTATTGTTACCAATTTTAAATAAAACCTGGTCACACTTTTAAGATACAGTAGCAGGGAAGCGTGATCTGTTGGTTAGAGCTCTGGACTGGGAGCTTGGATTCCTGGGGTCCATTTCTTTGGGTATGCAAACGTCTGAGCTGTGATTGCAACTCAGGCAGACATACCCACAACTAGCACGGCTAAAAGCATCGCTATAGATGTGGTGGTGCGGGCTTCAGCAATGCAAATAGGTACCCAGGGTTCTGGGAGGGTTTTGTACAACCCATGCTGGAGCCTGTGCCAGGTCGTAGTGATTCTAGCATGGATAAAGATGGTGTGGGTATATCTACCTGAGCTGCAATCCAAGGTTGGATTGCAGTGTAGACTTACCCATTGTCCCTTACTTGCCTTGACTAAGCCGCATAGGGCCCAATTCTGTCCTTACTTAGTTGGGTGAAACCCCAACTAGATTTGGATTTGCACCCTGATCAGGGAGGCCAGAACTAAGCGCTTAATATTTCTGCATCTTGGTTTCTCCCTCTGTAAAAAGATAATTCTTTCCTACTTTACAGGGCTGTGGGGTGGGTACATTCATTAATGTCTAAAGATCACTTTGAGAGCTTCCATCTCTGCATGTGCAAAAACTGAGATGTACAAAATTGTGCTTGTTTTCAGGGATCTAGTAGAGATTTCTTTAGAAAATGTGGCCCTAAACATCTGCTTTGCCTTCTTTCTCAGACCTGCAGATGTTGATTGACTTGCTCTCACCTGTCAGCCATTAAAAGAGGCACCAGCCTCCACTCCTGCCTTATTAAAATAACCCGTAAAACTCACTTGTGCTGCATCATCTACAGAAATTAAGGGACTAATAATGACTAGGCGGGGGGGGGGTCGAAGGTACATAATTTAGCATTATTATTATCCTGCATAAATGAACAAGATGGACAGAATGGAGATATGAGTAACCGCTTGGTATGTATGTTGCATCCCTTTCCTTGTCTTTCATCTTAGTGTCCATTTTAGACCCTAAACTTTTCTCTGCAATTCAGTATTCCCAATGAGTTGGTCCAATACCTCATACACTTTCAGCCCTACTGCAGTTTAAATGAATAAACAATAAGGATTCTAAATTTTATTGATCACATTCTCTCTCGCGAATTTGGAGACTGATCCTATAAAGTGCTGAGTGTGCGTCAACACACAGTGACCTGCACTGGGAGTTGAGGGCACTCCAAACCTTAGAAGACTGGAGAAAAAAAATGGTAAAGGTTGCACTTTCAAGACACTTACAAACTTTGCAAATGTCCATACATATTGTTCTGACTGATTCATTTTATTTAGTAATGATTTACAGAATGTGAACAGTGATGTGCCCAGGAAAGTAACTGAAACTCTAGGGTGTCTTCCTCTTTCAGTAGTAAGCTATAAATCTCATTAGTGTAATTGGATTGAGTGTGTGTTAGCATCAAAAGGAGACTCATTCCCTACATACCAATTTACATCTATTTAGTCTCTAATTGGAATGAACTGCCTATGAAATTATTACTCAAAAATAACCTCACAGAGGATAGTCACAGAAGGTCTTATCACTCACCTCTGAATAACTTGGTCCTTGGCAGCAGCCAGAGAGCAGTAATAAAACAATGGCCAAGAAAATAAATGTGGTATTAAAATATATGATCTACTATACCAAAATGCTCTTCAGTACATCCTTGCTTTGATTTAATAAATGGTTACTTTTTAAAATAGTTGCTTTTATTATTTACTCTCTGGAACTTAAAATTCAAAGGGACAATTCCAAGTAAAATGCTAAAAGCCAAGGGGTTAATCATGTTTCAGTATTTCATATTAACCCAAGCAACCCTACTGGGCTACTTAAATGCAAACATTTAAAAAAGAGAGAGAAGAAAATCCTACATTATTCTGAGTCCATTGCCAATAGGTCTTTAAATTCAGGTAATTTCATGCACGTGGAGGTAGACTTTATTTTTCTTTCATCGGCTAAAATAACAATAAAGCTGAACTTGGTGTATTTATTTAGTGAAACACAGGAACTCTGCCCTGATGGTTTCAATCAGAGTTCCTGCTATGTGGTAATTAGGGGTTCTCTCTGATGGTTCTGTTTTTACTTAAGCTTCAGAATGTGCAGCAAGTTTAAGTTTCCAGAGACATTTGCAACTAATGTTGCCTCATTTACATGCAGATTATCCAAAGGGGACTCTTAAACACACAGTCTCGCATCACAGAAGCATAGGCACCACATATTAGGGTTTTTTTCAGCACTTTCTTCTTCAAGGAAAAGCATTCTTGAGTAAAATTCTCCCTTTTGTATGTAACTGAAATCCATTCCCCTCCTAGGTTGCCAGCTCTCTCTCCTCTCTCACAGACAAAGATGCTCAAGCTGAAAAACAGGGAGGCAGGATTTTCCGCCAGTTTTAAAATGTTGCACATCTGCATTTTTTAACAGGATGAATCCAAGGTACAAACTTCATGCCAAGACCTTGGTTTTAAATCCACATCCCCACCCAAAAGCCCCACTTATAGTACAACTGTAACTGAGTCAGAGGCCACAGTTACAATGTGGTTAAAAACGGTAGTGTGGACAGGGCTTTACCATGAGCAGCTCTTAACTGGGTCTGTCCAAAGGCATGCTTAGGTCTCATAGACACTATACATTTTAACTCTGTTGGAACCTTGTCATAGTTAAATAACTGTTTGAGGATTTATCCTCAAAATACTCGTGTGAGGATTGGAAACTATGATACAGAGAGAAAAGTGATGTGCCTGTGGTCATAAAGGGAGTCTGTGGCAGAGCTAAGAATGAATGCAGAATTCTAGAGTCCCAGCCCAGTGCCTTCTGCCTGGGTTAGGGTAGGTGCATGGGTCCGCTCACTGGGATGAGGATTGGGAATAATCAGGTTAGTTGGCTGGTTTCAAATCCATACAATTAGGGGAGAGGGGAACTTGTTGAGGTAATCAGCCGGGGTGGGGGTGTGTGTGATGTGGTAGACTGTTTTGACTGGGAAGGGGGCATCAGCTTGTACTTAGGTTTGGGAGATTTCAACTTTTATTTTAATTCTTTTTATAATTTCAAAACATAATAGTGATTATTTGTAAGTTTTAAATTTTTTTTATCAATTTAAATCTTCACAACTGCAGAAATGTATGGGATGGGAGTCGGACAATAATGTAAAGATGTTGAGGTTCAACAAACTCAAGCTTTAAAATCAGCAAAATACAAATGGTCAACATCACACATGTCAAAACATACAACATAAATATCCTTAAATCAAATTCTCAAGGAGCATTTTGCTTACTATCTGTCAGTTTCAATGATCAGCCATGGACATATTTTTGTCATTAGTTTGTGTATGGTGCAACTGATGGTTATCAATAAAAATCTAATCCTTCCAAGCCCACTCCTATGCAGTAGAAAGCTCTCCCTGAAAAGGCTCAGGGTTTATGCTTCTTGGCACTATTTTCTCTCTCTCTCTCTCTCTGTACAGTTGGGTGACATTGGCTTGGGACTCTCATGGCACAGGAGGAGGCATATGCAAATAGAACCAATTCCTTTAAACGGCTCTGAAATAGCCATTCTGTGTCATATGTGCCATAAAATACTAAGTAGTGGTGTAGTGTGATATAAAGTTTTATTAGCATGAGACTGGGCTGGCCACATTACTCATGAGCAGTGTGCAAGTCATCCCACTGGGTGCCTGTAAAAATCCCATATTGCACTACACCATCACACAGGCTGTCTGGATTGCTGTTTGTTTGTCTCCTGCAGTTTATCTCGCAGAACAACTGTGACTTGAGAGGCTTCTTTGCTCGGGTCTGGTACTTGCAAAATCCTGTAGAAAGAGCTTTTTCTAGTCCTTCCTAAACTCTAAAGATGGGAATATGAAGGAACAACCTTCATGGTAATCAAAGCTGTCTATAAACCCCATCAATGTAGAATTGATTCCTAACGTTGATACCTTTCATTTCAGTGAAGTTAATACTGGGCATTAATTTGACCCTGTTAGTGATTACACTCCCCATACGCACCCACCACATGTTTGTGACTGTCCTGAGATCAGAAACATATCATGGCTGTCGGTATTGGCTCAGAAGCTGCTGTTCTGCTGTTTTAATTTATTTTTTTGTATAAACACAAAAAACTTTCCAAGAGAAACAGACGTTGAAATGGGAAAGAAGAGCAGTGGTGCTTCAGCAGATAACCTGTAATTGTGCAAATCTTTGGATTATAAACAAAAATTGATCCCTTGTAGTGTTTGCCCTGGGCTCAGCTGTCCCCTTCCATGCAACTGCACTTCCAGTCTTTAGTTCTAGGTTAAGTTACTTAAACAGAGAGACTACAATCTCCCAGTTGATGCCCTTTCATCTTTTAATTTTCAGATAGATGTTGGTTTGGGGTGGGAGGTTAGTAGTCTGGACAATCAGAGTGAGAGCTTTGCCTCCCCAGACAAGGATGTATGCCAAGAAGACTTTAAAATCCTTGATCAAGAGTACAGCTGGCAGTAGGATGCACTTTGTGTTCTACTTGGCTTTCTATAGAATGAACAGTCTGCTGCCTCGGTCCGCTTTTCAAAAAGTTGGGATGGCAGTAGTCATTCAGGTTTTTTTCTCTCTCTAGAAACACACACATACATTAAGGGAAACATTTGTTGCTGGCCTGAATCTGGTGCATTCTTTTATGTATCCAAGAATCTATGTACTTTCCATACTGGACAGAGCTCTTCAGATTTTTCACCCACTTCCTCAATCAGAGCTGGCATTTTCCACTCCGATTTCCACATCTTGACTTCCTCCTTTCAAATCAGCTGTTCTTGAGCAGAAAATGGACCATCTAATAATTGTTTGCTCCAGGCCTTTGAAAATGAGCTGTTTCACCTTTACAGCTTTATTCTAAATAGCAAAATCAAGGCAGCAATAATAAAATATTTTAAGTAGTCAAAATAGAAGACAGTATGTTTTTTCTATTAAAAGTGACCTCTTGAGTTACCTGTGTACAATAAGAAGTTACTAAGAACTATGTGGTCTGATGTGTACTAAGGTTTCAAGCAATAAGCATAGAAAGGATCCTATACTATATAACAGACATAATTTTGTACCATAAATAAAACATTGAGGAGTGTCACGTCCCTCAACAATAAGCTTTGTCTGCTGTGTTGTGTAAAAGCTGGTAATTGGCTACAAAGTTGGGTTTGGATACAAATAAAATAGCAGAGTGAAGTCAGTAGGGGTGCAGGACATTGGACCATCCTGCTCAGGATTGCCCCTCAAAAACGAAGAGGACAACCTGAGAAAGAGGTACTGTAGGCAAGACATAAGGAAACTAAAGGGAGGCAGGGATAAAGGACAATGCTTTGATGTATTGACCCAATAGGGGGCAGGCATGAGTTCTTCAGTGGGGTCCCCTGAGAAGACAGCACTGAAAAAGAGAGGACTAGCGCTAGCTCTGCCAAATCTGGGGTCTCCCAAAGTGAACGGTCACATATTGTTCCAGATGTGGCGTTGGCTGATGGACACAAGTTGAATAACCCTCAACCCTTGTGTCAACTTCAGAATATTTGCAGACCACCCGATGCTTGCCCATAGTGTTTGGATCTGAAGAGAAGAGTTGGAGGTATGGCCCGTTATGGGCATGGCAAGTCATGGCCAAGACTTAGAAATGACATGGTGGTCAGGAACTTCTAGATCTGTTGTGCAAGAACAGGATGCTACACTTGGGAACCAATATATTGCCAGGGATATGTGGAAGAAGGAAAGGTAGCAGAATATATATTTTCTTCCCCACTAGCTGCATGGCAGGTGGGGGAGGTTTGAGAGAGGCTGGGTGTGGGGAAATGGAAAGTGAATATAAAAGTGATTGGGGTGTGGTGCTGCCTGTAGAGGGGAGATGGGCCTTTTTGTGTGAGGGCTCCGGCTGCATTAAAAGACTGCTGATTTTTAATTTGGATAACCCTGATGTTACGTTATCATACCCATTGTACAGATGTGGTGCAGGGAGTTTAGTTGACCTGCCCAAGACCACAGTTCACATCAGTGGCAGAGCCAGGATTAAAATTTGGGAGTCTTGACTTCCAGAAGTTTGTTTTTATTGTCCTTGTTTTGTCAAAAACAGAATAAAAGATAATAGGTGGCAACATGGATAAAGCTAACAGTAAGGATAATTGTTCCTGTCAAAGATCCTTCTCCTCCTAGATCTCCAGGCCTGGAATAAATACCCCTTTATGCCATCTCAGATCTTCAGTATTGTCAAACACACAAAGCTAATTCACTCAGGGGAATTCTATCAGAGATGAATTTAGCCCAGAATGACTGGGAATATTTCTCACCACCCACTTACTCACATTTGAGTAACATTTCCATAGCATTATTATTACAAACTACCACGTATGCTCATTACACAAAACATGTTCATTCAGTTCACCACAGATCCCATCTAGCCACAACCTACGCATAATCCATCCTGTGACAAATGATTGCTCAGCCCAACGGCAAGCTGTCATCTCGGACTTCCGTTTTGATGGTAAACCAAGGTAGCTTCCTTATTGTGAATTATGGGAAAGTCTGTCTTTTTGATGCAGGGGATATTCTTTATTTATTTTAGGACTTTGTGGTTGGCATCACATTGTGATTACTCTGAATATTGCGAATACCAAGAAACCCTCCACCCTCTTCTCCTTTTGCTATACAGTAGAGTTGGATTAGGCCACACTACATTTGTAATGATAATTTTAAAGCTTTGTGGGTGCATAATAAGAGGTGGAGAACTTTCTGTGAATAAGATGACACACCTCCAAAGTTTTGGTGCATTGCTTTAACTTCACACCCTGCTTGCAAAGTATTCCAGTAAAGCACCCAAGCCAGGAATTGTAAAGGTAGTGGTTATATGATAATTTGCAATTATAAGGTGTCTTCTGTCCAAGGATTTGAAAGTGCTTTACAAATATAATAAGCCTCACTATTCCCTTGCAAAGAAGATATAATCATATTTATCTAGTATACAGATAGGTGAAGTGACTTGTTGAATGTCACATAATACTTCAATGGCAGAGCTGGGGAAATAACAAATTATAGCTCCTTTGTGGTGCTGCTTAATGGGTAGCTGAGGATTCCCCTACTATCAGGGAATTTTTTCTGGTATACAGCCACTGTAACTCTATGCCAACCCCCTCCAGTGCCAGCAATCTCTGGCAAGCATAATGGCCTGTAGGGAGCTGTTATAAGCCAGCAAAATTTAAGCAGCCTCTAGGCTGCTGTAAAGTTATGTCAGACACCAACGTACCTCCAGCAGCCCTGGAAATTGGGGTAGCGCAGTGGGGTTAAAGTCACCTTTGACCCTCACTCCTTTCCTTGATTGCACTAAGTAGAGTTCTGATGCAGCTGAGGATCTGGCTCCCAGAAGTCCTGATTTCTAGTCTTCTGCTTTAACCACTAGACATGCTTCTTACTTTACTGAAAAGAGTTGTTTTGCTGTGCATTTGAGATTCATATTCTTTAAGTCCCTGCCTGTAAGAACTTATGATAAACAGCAAAGAAAAAAAAAAGAGCTTTTCTTCAAACCCATTAAAGAAGCATGTTCATGAAATGCTGAAAGCTTTGAACTTTCTTTTCTCTAGGCAAAATTACCTGCTGCTAGATTGCACATTATATATAGATATCTGACTATCCATAGCATTACCCAGCCACTTAAGAAGTTAATAATCTTTGCTGTATGTGGAGTTCTAATGAACTGTGTGATCTTCCCTCACCGTATTTCCTCATTCCATTGGCTTATACTGGGCATCATGTTAGGAGATTTCAGAGGAAATACTGACGTCCTCAAGGAAGGATGTTGAGTACTGTTCTACTTAGGGGCCCAATTAAACATGCATTAAAGACAATGAAAGGATTCCCCTAGGGTGTTGCACTAGGTCCTAAATAATTGTATGCTATTGATATATGAACACCTGCTATTGGATACATTCCACCCCCCACCCCACCCCACCCCCCGACACATGGTAGAGGAGAACAATTTTATGATATTTTTTCAAACTCTCTAGGGCAGGGACTGTGTTTAAACTGTTTTGTACAGCCCGTAGCAAAAAGGGGCCCTACTCCTGATTGGGGCCTCTGAATACTAACCATCCAATCGGGAAGCAGAAACAATACCTTGTCAGTTACAGTCGTGGCTCTCAACCTTTCCAGACTACTGTACCTCTTTCAGGAGTCTGATTTGTCTTGCGTACCCCAAGTTTCAGCTCACTTAAAAACTACTTGCTTACAAAATCAGACCTAAAAATACAAAAGTGTCACAGCACACGAGTACTGAAAAATTGCTTACTTTCTCAATTTACCATATAATTAAAATAAACCAATTGGAATATAAATATTGTACTTACATTTCAGGGTTTAGAAGAATATAGAGCAGTATAAACAAGTCATTGTATGAAATTTTAGTTTGTACTGACTTCGCTAGTGCTTTTTATGTAGCCTGTTGTAAAACTAGGCAAATATCTAGATGAGCTGATATACCCCCTGGAAGACCTCTGCGTAGCCCCATGGGTATGTGTACCCCTGGTTGAGAACCACTGACTTACAGGATTCAGAGTAATAGCCGTGTTAGTCTGTATTCGCAAAAAGAAAAGGAGTACTTGTGGCACCTTAGAGACTAACCAATTTATTTGAGCATGAGCTTTCGTGAGCTACAGCTCACTTCATCGGATGCATGCCGTGGAAACTGTAGCAGACTTTATATATACACAGAGAATATGAGAAAATACCTCCTCCCACCCCACTGTCCAGCTGGTAATAGCTTATCTAAAGTGATCATCAGGTGGGCTATTTCCAGCACAAATCCAGGTTTTCTCACCCTCCACCCCCCCACACAAATTCACTCTCCTGCTGGTGATAGCCCATCCAAAGTGACAACTCTTTACACAATGTGCATGATAATAAAGTTGGGCCATTTCCTGCACAAATCCAGGTTCTCTCACCAACTGCAGATAGTTAAAGTGAGCCATTTACTGGTAGTCCAAAAATGATTAGTTCAAACTATTTGAGGAATACTTACATAAAATTATTGTACCCGAGGGAAGTCAGGATCATTACCCTTGTTAAGTTAGTAAATCGTTAACAGAGTTCAGCCCACTTTGTAAGGAGGCATCAGTTTTCCAGCTCAGATTTTCTTCCTGAAATATCTTCAGTTGTGCTATGAGGGATAGTCTCTGTTGTAAATGCAGTCCACAGATTGAGGTTTGTGCTTTGCTGAACATGTGGGGCATTAACCATGCAGTTGAAATGAATGCTTGCTGCAGCTACTCTGCTTAAAGCCCTTGCAATGAATTGAGTAGAAAAAATTTGGTCCTGCCAGGTGCTGAGCCAAGGAGTGCAGGAGATGCTCAGCACGTTCCAGCCAGGATCAAACCCTAAGCGTGCCCCTTCTCTCCAGTATTTATATGAATTGGTGGTAAAATTCCTTTCTGAGATGAAAGTGGAATCTCAATGACTTTCCATTAAGATTTTCCCAAAATGAAAATTCTCCAAGTTTTACTGCCCCAGTGGTAAATTCTGTAGCTTGTCTCAAGTGTGTAGGGCTGTATCTATTTCCTGTATTCTCTGTGCTGGAGCGGTGGGGGATGCATATGTGGGGATAGCATAAAGACCTCACTGTTCTCTCACTTGGAAAGCTTTGCCAAAAAAGAAAGTGTCAAGACATGGAACTGAGTCTTTGCAGCGTTTATGGATCCTTGTGGGGTTGAACACAATTTATCGTTTTGTTAAATTAGAACTGTTTTAGTTGCTGTATATTAAGGTGAAGAAAGACTCACTCATTAATAGCTGGCTAAAACATGCATTCCACTATTATTTTTTAATACACAGAAATGTTTAAGCTCAGCTGATTCTAGTTTTAATATTCATGGCAGTGCTTCTATGGTAAATCTGTCCAGCTATAGAGCATGGGCGTAAGGCAAACAATTGCTTTTCCTCACATTCAGAGAAGGGACAGGCTCAGACTTAATAAAAATGGTCCAGTTTTTGATCTGAGTTAACCAGAATCTGGACCAGTATATCTTATTTCCAGTGAAACCTGTTTAAGCAACCACCCCAGAAACCAGTAAAAAAAACACCGTTGTCTCGCAAAGTTGGTTATTTGTCTAACGATCCAGCTAAATTGTACTGGAAACATTAGGGACAGGGAAACTGTGATGTGATATAAAAGCTATTCCAACCTCTGCATCTAATTACAAAGCAAATTTAGTTGTTAGAAGTGTCTGAAATATGATTTTAAAAAGGATAAGTAACAGCAAATGGGAAGCTGCCATCTCTATAGACCCATGAGGCTGATACGGCTGAGCAAGAGCAATTCCTCTTAGGGCACATCTGCACTTAAAACTCTGCACTGGCGCAGCTGAACCGATGCCGCTGCGCCACTCTAGTGCTTTATTGAAGATTCTCTATGCTGATAGGAGAGAGCTCTCTTGTTGGTGTAGTTTATCCCCCTTCCCAAGAGGTGGTTGCTATGTCAGTGGGGGAAAGCTGTCGCAGCAGCATAGCATTGTCTACATGGGGGGGGGGTTAGGTTGGGATAAGTAGGTCTCTCAGGGATGTGGATTTTGCACATTCCCGGAGCGATGTAGTTATACTGATATATGTGTGTGCCAAACCTTAGAAACTATTGGAAATCAGAGTTTACCTTGAAGCACTATTTTCTTGCTTTAAAAAATTAATTTAGTAGTTGCTTTAGCCCACTTAAGCTAACAAAAACATTTTAAAGGGCAGAATTTACATTAAAAGTTTTGAAGCTCTCTGAATTCTGCAGGTTTCTGATGGGGCCTGAATTTTCAGTCCTAATCGACTGCATGAGCCTGCACCTCCCATATGGAAGTGTGATGCTTTATCGTGAAACCTGCTGCCTCCAGTAGGAGACCACATTGAACCCTGCCATAGCGGAGTAGGGTGTTATCAGAGGGGCACGTAAAACATTTGCGGTCTCTGGATGGGCACAGGTTCAGATTCATAGTTTCATTTCGGTTTTGGTTGTCTGGTGGGTATATTCAGTCAAACAAACTCTCAGTAGCCCATAAGCAATAATAGAAGTTAACTAAAATGATCAGCTTTATTTGAGTTGCATCTTAACCACTGGGGAGTTGGAAAGCCTGTGGATCAAATTCAGACCTGGTATATGTGGCTGCTTACATCAGCGCTGAATTTGGCCCTGTACCTTGCAAGTGTGGTCCTATTTTGAAAAGTGGCTCTGGGGAAAATGGCATTATGGGTCTCCCTGATTATGAAGTCCTAACAATGTACATATCATATATGGTCAATTTATCAATAAAAATGTTTTGCTTTTTGCTAACTGGTGTGCCTACAAATGCACACCCTGAGAACCAAGCTGGGATCATTCCTTCCCACATGTCATCACCAGTAGTAAGCATCCTGCAGTGCAAAATTATTCCTTCGGAAACACCTTCAACGTGTAACCTCTTTGTTTTCCAGTTATGCTTTCCGTGAAACTTGTGCCATACCAATGCAGTCAGTACATTTGTTCACGTGGAACTTGATAAAGAGCAATACTGCTGATGATGCATAGGGAGAAACAGAATCTAGCTCATTTTCTCTCTTAAGCCTGATGTACACTTCAGAGTTTTATTATTATAACTATTTTGATTAGAGGAGAATCTTTTACTGATATAGTTATACTGGTTAAGCCCTACTTTGGATGCAAGTATATGGAAATAAAGATGACTTACACAAGCATAGCTATTCCCCTTCTCACATAGGAATAGCTATACTGGTATAAAGCACCTTTTTACTGGTAAAACTGCATATACTGTCAGTCAGTATCGTTAAAGTAATGCAACTTTCTAGTGTAAGACCTGCCCTTAACTATGTTGGCTCCTATAGTGTTAACAGGTGTGAAAAGCAGAAAAAATATATATATATTTTGTGTCTGTGTTCAGCAAATCTGACTCTGAATACACCCAGGGGAGCAGGGAGCAAAGCTGTGGTGTAATAAGTTACCATTTTTATCCAGTCAGTTTTCAAAGTAGAAACACACTGTTTAAAAATTGAAACCCAAGAAGTTAGAAACTACTTGAACCAAAACTGACTAAGATGTTTGCAAAATCCCTGGTGAACTGTAACCATCAACTTTCACACTAGTCCAGTGCCCATCAACTTTTAATTGCTCTTCTTTTGTGGTGAAATGTTTATCAAGAGATAGTGAAGTAAATTCATTCCTGCCGCAACTCCAAAGGAGTTAAGAGAAATTAATCTGGTCAGAATGTTCTTGATACAGCCCTGTTAAGAAAACTTTTAAAACAAATAATACAACTTCATTTTTGATTACTAAAGGCACCTGTTGCTATAGCCGCTCCAGGAGGTGCTTTAATTACAAAATTTGGACAAATATATCAGTTACATAGGCTGCTGACAAAAAATGGGGTCATGAGTGCTAAATCACCACTACCGTAAGTATTTCTGGCAAAACTTAATAGACATAATGAAACTCATCAACAGCAACAAACACTTAGGGTTCAAATTGTCAAAAAGCAGTTGTCAAAAAAAAAAAAAAATTCCAGCTGTCCTCCTTCCCAGACCGTACAGACAGCCTTTTCCTTGTAGATCTGAAATATAATTACGGTATATCAGAATGGAGCAATTGTGGTAGCACAATAATTAGCAGCTTAAAGCACCACTTGCTGAATGCCAGTGTGTGTTGCAGGTACTGGTCCTATCAAAGAGCATCTTTAGCAGTAATGAGCACCCTTCAAGTGGTAATTGCATCTAAAATAGATGCTGTCTTTCTGTTCTCACATCTGTGTTCAAAATGGATATGTACTCCAAACACACTTATTTTTACCAGGAGCATAGTAAGGGAAGGGAAGAGGTTTATCATTTGAGAAATACTCAATTCTGTCTCTCGACTTTGGAATACACCCACGGTGGCTATGTTCGACAGTCCTTTAAGTGTCTGGAAGGCATTATGTTCCCTGACACCACAGGGGAATGTGGATTTAGGTGAGATTTCTGTTGTGAACTCTCCCTTGTCTTGAAAAGTGTGTGTGTGGGGGGGAGGGTTTAATAATCACAACTGAGAAAAAATTGTTTTGTTTTTTTTCTCTTTGCTAAATAGTACATGTGGCATTATGCCGCCTTCTTCCTATTCTTTCCTTAAATACATTACACGTCTGTAGCATCTCCCATCCGAGGATCTTGAGAACTTTATAGACATTAAAGAATTAAGCTTCTCAGCAACCCTCCAACATGTGGAAAATGAGGCACTAAGTCTGAGGTTAATTTGACTTGTTCAAGGTCACACGGCAAATCCATGATAGACCTGGAAACAGAACCTAGGTCTCCTGACTCCAAGACATGACATTTAATCACAAAACTCTACTTTCTGTCACGTTGTTTGTTTCCCTCCTGGAACCACAGTGGCAGGAAGAGAGCAGGTAGGTCTGGCAACTTCACCTCATTATTTCTCCAGAGGGACTCTTTATTTTCATTTTTATCTCTTCCTGTGCTGCACTTCTATCTTGACTAAAAATTCTTAGACAAAACCAAGGCATGCATTTTTACAAGGCTTTCTAGATGCTTTGGTATATATTAATTTTTTAGAATACAGATGATAACTCTCAATAATTCTCTGTTTGGCACAGGGAGGGCTTTTCTCTTGTTTTTAATTATGTAGCTACAAACGGTTACAAAGGCCATTGGAAGAGGATACAGATGATGATGATGCTTGACTCATATGAGAGACTCCCAGGACTGGTGGCTTAATATGCCTCACTATTCACCAATTCCTAGTGACAAATTTGTTTGTCTTTATTCACTTGCACTGATTGTTGTTCATAGATTTGGGGCTGCTGATTTTTAAGTTGATACATTATCCATAGCATTTCTTGGTCTAGAAGGAACCACAAATGGACCATCTAATCTATCCATGTGCATAATATCAATGTCATTAGTACATCGGTTTATCAAGGATGGTTTGTCCCAGGTGCAGGTGTGTTGAGTCTTTCATCTGAAAAGCACTATGTAAATGCAAAATATTATTATACCACTCCATTAAACATGATGCATTTTATGATATTCTGAACAAATGGCCTGTTACGTATTATTTCCTGCTGTTTCATTTTTCATTTAAGATTCAAATATCCACTGTGTATTGTCTGCTAAACTTCCTAGCAAGAGTTCTGCTTTTGCTGGATCCTGTATTTCAAAGGATTAAAACAAGAAGAGAGTATAATGACAAATTCATATAGTGACTTTCATCCCCAAAGATACCAAAACATTTTACATATTGTAAGAAGAATTTCATCTATTCCTGAAATGTGGCCACCTCTCGGGTGGAACATGACAGTTGTTTCACAGCACAGGGTGACACAACACAACAGCTTAGGAAAGGAAGCAAAGAACAGTGCTCTAGCCAGCTGAAGCGAAAGATAGTTTGTAGGTATACTGAATGTAATTAACAAAATTAGCATTTGGCAATGATGAGCCACAGCTAATCCTGCAAAAAAGTGCTATGGAACCTTTAGTGATGGTCAAAGCCTAGATTTGAAACTTCATTTAGAAATATTTTTTATTAAACAAGCCTTAGAGTTTCTACGGTAACCATTGTAGTTCTAGCACGGATGAAGGTCACATTTACTAGAGAGGTTTCAGAGTAGCAGCCGTGTTAGTCTGTATTCGCAAAAAGAAAAGGAGGACTTGTGGCACCTTAGAGACTAACCAATTTATCTGAGCATAAGCTTTCGTGAGCTACAGCTCACTTCATCGGATGTGAAAGTGAGTATAAAATAACAGAGAGATGTAAATATTTAGGGGCATATTCTTATCCCGAAGAGTAGGGATTTACATGCTGAGCTCCTCACACCACAAAGAAAGACCATGCTGTTTAATGGTTAATCTTCAGCTTTATTAAGGGGCAGATCGTTAAAACCTAGTGAGCCAAGAAGGAAATGGATATAGGTTCTTGGTTTGGTGACTGTGAAGATCACATTTTAACAGAAGGGGAGAGTACCATCCCCTAAAGTTTTGAATTAAAAATGCCCCACCAAAGCTGCATGCTATCAGGTTTTTTCCCCAAGGAACATTCCTAACCAAATTCCTGTCTATCAGGGTCCAGTTTCCAAAGGACACTACATGTGTGAATACACTAAGGCTCTTCTGTTTAATCTAATGAATATGTGGGAAGTAAGGCAGGTTTCAAAAGGCCCCCTAGAGTCAGGCGATTATGTAAAAGCTTTATTGTTAATAGGTAGGCACTTCTGCCAAACAGTCAGGTGGTAACGATTAGCCTGGCTTTACTACCACTTCATGGTGTTGCTGTTGCCATGTTGTGAAAGGACTTGTCAGCACTAAGTGTAGAATGTAATGTGTCCCCTTCCTCTGAAACCCTTCTGTTTTCACCTTCTCTTCTCATTTATCCCTAAAATTATAATTGAACAGGCAAAACAGACCTTAACAGAACTGATGGAAAAGGTGGTATTGGCTGAAGTCATTTCAGACACTGCAGGAAATATCCTCTTTCAGTATCAAAATTTGAAAGGATGGGGCTAAATTCTCTTCTGCATTTCACTGATGTAAATCCACAGTTACTCCTTTGAAAACAGCGGAGTTACTCTAGGTTTTATGCCATTGCAACAGGAAACAGAGTTTGAGAGAAATGGGGCCTTTTTTAGCAAAACACTTAAATCTCATTGAAGTCAGTGTGCTTAGGTGTTTACTGAATGAGGGCCATGATAAACCCTGCAAGATAAACCAAGATATTCTGGAACAAGTGACACCAGTTATCTGAATTCTGGACAGACCCCCAAATCCAGATTTAATCTAGAAATTGTTTTTGTTTCTCTCTAACTCTGATTCATACAATTCCATCTGATTCAATGTTTCATATGACTCCTGAGTCATTCAGTTAATCGGGGTTTACCTGTATATGAATATTGAAACTGGACTTCCCCTTGAGAGAGAGGAAGGAATATCTTGTGGAAGTCAGGCGCCCTACAGACTGTTCTCAACTCAAGCACAGGCTCTGTGACCTTGGCAAGCACTAACACTGCCCCCCCCACCTTTCTGTGTGCCTTAGTTTACAGATCTGTAAAATGGGGATGATAATACACTCATAGGCAGGCTGTGAGGCTTACTTTATTAAAATTTGTTCCATGTTCTGAGCTCTTTTGAATGGAAGAAGATAATTAAAAGTGGAAAGCATTATGTGGCAGCATGATCTAGTCCAGAGATTCTCAAACTGTGGTCTGTGAACCACCAGTGGTCTGCAAGCTCCATTCACGTGGTCTGCGGATTGTTCCCTACTATTTAGCCTGGGTGGCCACACACGAGAGAATGAAGGGCTACCCACCTAATTAGTGGAGCCACGCAAGTGTGGCTCCACTAATTAGGTGCCTGGACCCTGGAGAAGATGCACATGTAAAGTGAGGTGATGGCCTTGGGAGGGAATAGGGTGTAGGTGGGAGGGGGATGTGGGGTGAGAAGAGGGGGTGGGGGGAATCTGAGACGTGCAGGGCTGCAGCGGACAGAGAAAGAGGTGACTTTCCCCAGTTCCAGGGCTGTGGCTGCCAGGGAGAGACCCCCTCCTTCCCAGCCCCAGCTTGGGGGCTGCTGTGGCGGGGGAGAGAGGACACATCCATCGCATTGGAAAGGTAAGACTGATATTAAAATATGAGTTGTGTGCTTTTTTTATTTGTAGAACAAAAAAATTATTTATTAAGATTTTTGTATATAGCACTTTTATCCAAAGCGCTTTACAATAGTTAGCTAACGGTACAAACAACATTTGGAAAGATCATTAAGTGGTCCGCTGAGACCCTCAGCAATTTTCAGGTGATCCGCAGGAAAGAAAAGTTTGGGACCCACCGGTCTAGTCAGTGGATAGAGCGCTGGGTATGGGTCAGAAAAATTGTGTTCTAGTCTATACTGGCTTACTGGGTGACCTTGGGCAAATCACTTCACCTTCCTGTGTCTGTTTTCCCATCTGTCAAATAGGGGTAATAATACTAATCTTCTTTGTGAAGCACCTTCAGATCTATGGATGAAAAGTGCTATATAAGACCTCAGTGTTTTTCTTACCTCTGTCTTTGGAAATGGTATTTTTTCCCTGTAAAGGTTTTGGGCCTGACAGCTCCATTTTGGTTTTATTGGCATGTCCTTGAAAGTTACACTGCTGTTGGCAATCCCATACAGCAGGCAACCCAGGCCCCTGTGATTGCAGGGTAGCACGAGTGGTGAGAGCAGCAGCAGCAGCTCTTTAGAGTCTAGACCTTTCGCTGTTTAATGCAGTGGTTGGTAATATGTCCATGCTGAGTAACTAATAAGTAGGGCTCCACGTCCATCACGGAGGTCACGGATTCCATGACTTTCTGTGACCTCTGTGACTTCTGCATCAGCTGCTGCGGCTGACCCCCCAAGCAGTGGGTCCTGGGTGCCATCCACACCGGCCACTGCTGGAGCAGCTCCGCAGCTAGCCGCTCGGGCGGTCCCGGGGCCAGCCATATCGGCCGCTGCTTGCGTGATCCCAGGCAGCTGGCCCTGGGGACTGCCTGAGCAACTGCCAGTACGGCTGGTCCCAGAGACTGCCTGAGCAGCGTCCCAAGGGTGGCGGGAGCAGCGGTGGGTGGGCGGCCCTGGGGGCAGCCGGAGCAGCCACAGTTTTGTGGCCCCCGGCAGTCAGTGCCAATGACCCCTGACCCCTCCCCAGAGCAGGACCTCTCCCCAGCTAAGATTTAGTCCAGGCTGTATAGTAGAAGTCATGGACAGGTCTTGGACTGTGAATTTTTGTTTGTTGCCTGTGACCTGTCCATGACTTTTACTAAAAATACCCATGACTAAATCGTAGTCTTACTAATAAGCATTTGTGCTATCTGTTCAAAACTACTGTTTCTTCCGCAAAAGACTAATACACTCAAGATGCTGATGTGTCTAGTGAAAAAGCTGTATGGAAGGGCTTAAAGGAGCACTCATGCTCCAAATCGAAAATAGTGCAGCATTAAGCAAGTCCCGCCTGACTGATATTGATGATAGAGGAAAACCTGTGAACCAACAAAGTGTGGAGGGAAAAAATTAATGTTACTCTTCTGTAAAGTGAAAAAATGTATTTTTAAAAAATAATGCACTTGTGTCTCCTCATCTGCACTGGTATAAATCAGGAATAATTCCACTGAATTTAATGGAGCCACACCAATGTAAGTGAGAGAAGAATCAGTCCCAGTAGTCTTTAAATAGTAAAATACTTAACCCTTATGTATTGCTTTTAATTTGTAGCTCTCAACAAAGATAATTAAGTATTATTAGTTCCAGATGGGGAAACTGAGGCAGAGCAAGCAAAATGACCTCTAAGGTAGCAATTCAGTGGGAAGATGGGAAGTCTCCTGATTCCCATCCACATGCTCTAACTGCTAGAACACAGCTACCCACAAAAGAGGAACAAGAGTATTGCTCTCCGACACTAGTGCATTAACTCATCAGTGACAGGAGATGCTTGTAAGTCTCTTTGCTGGGGGTTAATTCTGGGGTATTTAGCCTTCAAACAGATGAAAGGAGTGTTAATTAAATACCCAACTGTTTGTACTTATCTGTTACCTGGTAACACCCTAGTGAGGGGGCACCAGGCACTTGGTATAAACTCTCTTATAGGGTGCTCTACTGCATAAGAATTCTGTATTCTTCTGTTTGCCAAAAACAAGCACAAAGTGCCGTGTGAAATGAAAGTTTGACAGCTGGGCAATATTGCCCAGAAATGTTGCGCACGATTTAGTAGTCTGCCTTTTAGTAAATGATCAATGACAGTCAAATCCTTACCTGCTGGGTATTAATAAAAAAATATGGGGGAAAGTCCTTATTTATGAACTTTAAAGGGCAGAAACGTAATACAACCATAGGAAATATTTGCTACTATGCTATACGTTGATGAGATGCAAATCTATTGAAAAGCAAAAGTAATTTAAAAAACATACCTCAGACCGAGCTGCCCTTTGCAACATTGCTGAAGGCCTATAGTTCTAATTGGCAGGAATTCCGAAAGCTTCCACCATCTTCCGTGGAAGTGGGAGCAGGTCCAGTCTGAGCAACTGTAGTTGAAAGGCTTCAAAGTGGAATATCATGGCCTGTGGAAATAATCAAAAGAGAGAGAGAGAGAGAGAGAGAGGTCAGTGGAAGTATTACCAAGCATTAGTGAATAGCCACCATCTGCTTTCTTAAAATGGAATCTGGATGTTTGCTGTGTTGGTTGATTCATCAAACACCATAGATCATAGAATTAGGGAAAAACAAACCAATTAAAGGGAATGTGTGGGGGGGAAGCTACTAGAGCTCAGATTTGAACATCCATCATTCTCAGTTACATTTGACAATCAGCTGAGTAAAATGAATAGTGCCGAAATTATTCTTTGATGCACTGTGAAATATTGCCTAGCTAAAGTATTTTACTTTACGTAGCTATTTCAGTAGTGTAGATTCTGAAGCAAATTGATAGCACACTAATGTGATGCTTTCAGGGTTCTCATTTATATTAATGAGTTTTAGTTGTCCAAGGCAAACTGATAACCAATGATTAATAGCTCAGGGACTTTCATTCTGCCATCAAAGGCTAGTTTCTGTCCTTTTTTTTTTTTTTTTTAATACTCCTGATGGGTTAGGACAGTTAACAATTAAACTTTGGGCTTTATAATTGAAATCTAGTTGTTAAATACTTGATGCGCATTCATTTCATTCTGATCACGGCTTTGGCCTTTGGGGCTTCTCCCATTCCCCAAAGCTGAATTCAGTCTTTTTTTTTTTTTAAGTAGCTTTGAACTCAAGACTAGGTTGTGACTTGTTTCTTAATTTTCTAGTATTCACAGTCGGAGGAGAGGGTTTGCTGAATTAATATTAAACAAAGATTAATTATCACAGGAACATGGATAGCTCCTAGCAAAAACAATTAAAAAACCCCAGCATGCTTTACTAACTCCACATAATCTGGAAAGACATCCTGCTTTTCCTAACTCAGCAACCTGGTTGTTTTGGTTTTTTTGCGATATATTTGTGTTAAGAGGAGGTGCCAAGCTTTATATGCTTTCTGCAAGCTTGCCCAATGGTGGAGCCTAAGGTAAAAAGCTACAACCAGTCAGCTCTGTGAAATGAGTCAGTGGGAATCCCATTATTATTTATAAAAAAGAAAAAAAAAAGTAAATTTTAAAAAAAATGAACGAAAATACAAAAAATACATTTTTTCCATAATGGGGCAAAAAACCAAATGAACAACAGTCCCTCCACCTTATATGAACTACCTCAAACTTTCTGTGTCAAGTTTGGTCTGCAGATGAGTAAAATCATTGAGTGGGAATATAGGAATCTAAGGCTTGACCCTGCACAATCCAAGTCAATGGGACCTTTGCTATTGACTTGAATTGATGGAGGATCAGGACCTAAGTTACTAAAATGGGAGTGGTTGTGCAAATTAGATCATGTTAATATAGGCTAGACTGTGCTAAAACCTACATTAAACTTCTGAACATGCCCAATGAGAGGTAGAGGCTACCAAAGGCTGAGCAAATGCCAGATCAGCTGAGTACTCATGCAGTTGTTACTACAAATTCTCTGTGGTCTCTCCAGACTGCTTACTAAATGTTACAGTAAACAGATGAAGTTCTTGCTCTGACACTCAGATGAATCCAAGTCAGCTTCTGCTTTTCAAACAACTGCCTTCCTGGTTTTCCAGCAGTTGCCACAGTTTTCTAAATAAGCAGTTCCTCCAAATAAGGAAACTTAATATGCTGAGAAATCTTGGCCCAGAGATCAGAGGGTCTGTTCACTAAATCTGTATCATTTCAGATTGTACAATAATGTCAAGCACTTCCTTGCTTGTCTCGAATTTAAGCTTTAATGGTGTCCCACAAAAGGCTCCATGCATTGATGTGCATAGTGTTTATGAATAAACCTGTGAAAATTTAAATCAAACACCCCTTTTTCTTCCTCTGCTCAGATGCTTTGAATTAATCATTTCTGGTCAGTAGATTTTTATAATGACCAGATATTCCAAACAACATCTGCTAGAAAGATATGTCCATTATAGTGGGAATTAGATGCCTACTTTAAATTCAGGCAGCTTTACATGCTATTGTCTGTGATAAAAGGAGAACAGATAAATGTGAAAGTCATTTAACACATTCAAGATTTACTTATGCTTTTTAAAGGACATTAGAGAGACTAGGTGGGTGAGGTAATAGCTTTTACTGGACCAACTTCTGTTGATGAAAGAGACTAGCTTTTGAGCTACACATAGCTCTTCTTCAGGCTTGGTTAGGGCATTGTCAACTAGACTTAGGTCCCAAATCAGGATTGTTTGTTTTTAAATTAAAAAATGTTTCTATTCAGAGAAGGTTTTGAAAACCCAATTGAAAAACAACATAGAAATGGGGTACTTGAGGCATTTAAATGTTCCACAACAGAATTCAGAGTAGCAGCCGTGTTAGTCTGTATCCGCAAAAAGAAAAGGAGTACTTGTGGCACCTTAGAGACTAACCAATTTATTTGAGCATAAGCTTTCGTGAGCCACAGCTCACTTCATTGGATGCATTCAGTGGAAAATACAGTGAGAAGATTTATATACACAGAGAACATGAAACAATGGGTGTTACCATACACAGTACTCCTTTTCTTTTTGCGAATACAGACTAACACGGCTGTTACTCTGAAAACTGTAATGAGAGTTTTCAGAGTAACAGCCGTGTTAGTCTGTATTCGCAAAAAGAAAAGGAGTACTTGTGGCACCTTAGAGACTAACCAATTTATTGGAGCATGAGCTTTTGTGAGCTACAGCTCACTTCATCGGATGCATACCGTGGAAACTGCAGCAGACTTTATATATACACAGAGAATATGAAACAATACCTCCTCCCACCCCACTGTCCTGCTGGTAATAGCTTATCTAAAGTGATCATCAGGTTGGGCCATTTCCAGCACAAATCCAGGTTTTCTCACCCTCCACCCCCCCCACACAAATTCACTCTCCTGCTGGTGATAGCCCATCCAAAGTGACAACTCTTTACACAATGTGCATGATAATCAAGGTGGGCCATTTCCAGCACAAATCCAGGTTTTCTCACACAGCCCCACCCCCATACACACACAAACTCACTCTCCTGCTGGTAATAGTTTATCCAAACTGACCACTCTCCAAGTTTAAATCCAAGTTAAACCAGAACATCTGGGGGGGGGGGTAGGAAAAAACAAGAGGAAATAGGCTACCTTGCATAATGACTTAGCCACTCCCAGTCTCTATTTAAGCCTAAATTAATAGTATCCAATTTGCAAATGAATTCCAATTCAGCAGTTTCTCGCTGGAGTCTGGATTTGAAGTTTTTTTTGTTTTAAGATAGCGACCTTCATGTCTGTGATTGCGTGACCAGAGAGATTGAAGTGTTCTCCGACTGGTTTATGAATGTTATAATTCTTGACATCTGATTTGTGTCCATTTATTCTTTTATGTAATGAGAGTGATCAGGTAAGGTGAGCTATTACCAGCAGGAGAGCGGGGGAGGAACCTTTTGTAGTGATAATCAAGGTGGGCCATTTCCAGCAATTGACAAGAACGTCTGAGGAACAGTGGGGGGTGGAGGGGGGGAATAAACAAGGGGAAATAGTTTTACTTTGTGTAATGACCCATCCACTCCCAGTCTCTATTCAAGCCTAAATTAATCCTATCCAGTTTGCAAGTTAATTCCAATTCAGCAGTCTCTCACTGGAGTCTGTTTTTGAAGTTTTTTTGTTGAAGAATTGCCACTTTTAGGTCTGTAATCGAGTGACCAAAGAGATTGAAGTGTTCTCCGACTGGTTTTTGAACATTATAATTCTTGACATCTGATTTGTGTCCATTTATTCTTTTACGTAGAGACTGTCCAGTTTGGCCAATGTACATGGCAGAGGGGCATTGCTGGCACATGATGGCATATATTACATTGGTAGATGTGCAGGTTAACGAGCCTCTGATAGTGTGGCTGATGTGATTAGGCCCTATGATGGTGTCCCCTGAATAGATATGTGGACACAGTTGGCAACGGGCTTTGTTGCAAGGATAGGTTCCTGGGTTAGTGGTTCTGTTGTGTGGTGTGTGGTTGCTGGTGAATATTTGCTTCAGGTTGGGGGACTGTCTGTAAGCAAGGACTAGTCTGTCTCCCAAGATCTGGGAGAGTGATGGGTTGTCCTTCAGGATAGGTTGTAGATCCTTGATGATGCCTTGGAGAGGTTTTAGTTGGGGGCTGAAGGTGATGGCTAGTGGCGTTCTGTTATTTTCTTTGTTAGGCCTGTCCTGTAGTAAGTAACTTCTGGGTACTCTTCTGGCTCTGTCAATCTGTTCCTTCACAATCTGTTCAGTTGTGAGGCCTCATCTGGAGTACTGTGTCCAGTTTTGGGCCCCACACTTCAAGAAGGATGTGGATAAATTGGAGAGAGTCCAGCGAAGGGCAACAAAAATGATTAGGGGACTGGAACACATGAGTTATGAGGAGAGGCTGAGGGAGCTGGGATTGTTTAGCCTGCAGAAGAGAAGAATGAGGGGGGATTTGATAGTTGCTTTCAACTACCTGAAAGGGGGTTCCAAAGAGGATGGCTCTAGACTGTTCTCAATGGTAGCAGATGACAGAACGAGGAGTAATGGTCTCAAGTTGCAGTGGGGGAGGTTTAGATTGGATATTAGGAAAAACTTTTTCACTAAGAGGGTGGTGAAACACTGGAATGCGTTACCTAGGGAGGTGGTAGAATCTCCTTCCTTAGAGGTTTTTAAGGTCAGGCTTGACAAAGCCCTGGCTGGGATGATTTAACTGGGAATTGGTCCTGCTTTGAGCAGGGGGTTGGACTAGATGACCTTCTGGGGTCCCTTCCAACCCTGATATTCTATGATTCTATGATTCAGCAGGTGGGTATTGTAGGTCACTTGATTACAGACCTAAAAGTGGCAATTCTTCAACCAAAAAAAACCTTCAAAAACAGACTCCAAGGAGAGACTGCTGAATTGGAATTAATTTGCAAACTGGATACAATTAACTTAGGCTTGAATAAAGACTGGAAGTGGATGGGTCATTACACAAAGTAAAACTATTCCCCCCCCTCCACCACTGTTCCTCAGACGTTCTTGTCAACTGCTAGAAATGGCCCACCTTGATTATCACTACAAAAGGTTCCTCCCCCGCTCTCCTGCTGGTAATAGCTCACCTTACCTGATCACTCTCATTACAGTGTGTATGGTAACACCCATTGTTTCATGTTCTCCGTGTATATAAATCTTCTCACTGTATTTTCCACTGAATGCATCCAATGAAGTGAGCTGTGGCTCACGAAAGCTTATGCTCAAATAAATTGGTTAGTCTCTAAGGTGCCACAAGTACTCCTTTTCTTTTCACAACAGAATTGTGAATCTTAACAAGCTTCAGCTATTGCTTGAGAGGAGGAACATGAAACTGACTAGAACCAGAAAGCAAAATTGACAAGTCAAGTCTAGATTTGTTTTCCGAACCCAGTGAAGTGCAAAAAATACAAGAAATAAATACATAGCAAAAGTGGTATAAAACAATTTTAAATGTTTAGAATTCTTTCCATTTTATAAAAATATTAGTACAGAGAAAAGGAGCTCTAATATGAGAGGTTTATGTTTTGAGTTGTCTTTTCATGATATGATAGATTTATCAATGAATATTCTCTGATCTGACTGATGTTAGAATAACTTTATTAACAGAAAACATACAGCTGGTTGGCTTAAATGGAGTGCCTAGATCCTAATCGCAAATCCAGGTAGACTATTACAATTAGATTTACTTTAACTCTTTGGAACAGATACTTCTATTTTTTCAATATTGCTAACCGCAGGCATTTAAAAATTGTATATCCGGCCCCCAAAATCATAAGATTTTTAAAATAATAAATTTGGGGATGAGGGTTGGCTTTTACATTTTTTTTAACTTTTAGAAAAGGATTTTTGCTTTTTTTCTTTAAATGAGATTTAGCAGCTGGAAATAAGGAGGAAGAACTAGCATCCTGTGATCAGACATTTTTTTTCTGTGGACCAAGAGTAAGTGCTTTGTGGACCACAGCTAGGAAACCGCTGTCATAGAAACTAAAGCATCTCCCCACTGTCATAGAAGATAAAGAACTCCGCACTTCTGCTCAAAACAAGCAACCAGAGTCTGTTACTTTTAGAGCAATAAGCTATTTCTAAAAGGTGTCAGCTATGTAATAGGATCATCTCTAATAACGTAGAACCTGCCCAGTAAATACTCTAGATGGGCATAGCAACCTTTACGCACATTGTGCCACTGAAACAAATGACATGTGAATAGCTAAATAACACCATTAGCATTTCTGAATCACTTTCTGCCTATGAATTACCATGCAGCACAGAGCTGGTCCATCATGCTCCTCTCTCTTTATTCTGTATTATGAAAAAGAAACCTTTCAGCACAGGACAGTTGGCCATAACTTTTTGTCAGTGTATGTGGACCAAATCATTTAACACCTTTATTCAGCTCAGATCAGCAAGAGGCTGGTGCTGCCTACCCTAAATAGAGAGCTCTCTCTGGGTGAATGCATCTCTTGTTAAGAAGAAAAGGAGTACTTGTGGCACCTTAGAGACTAACCAATTTATTTGAGCATAAGCTTTCGTGAGCTACAGCTCACTTCATCGGATGCATGTTGTTAAACTGGCTGCTCTGGTCTGCTGCTGATTATGCCAGTGTCCGGAATGGATAAGAATGCTTTGTCTTCTCGACTTCTTCAAACTTTTCTAAATCTGTTGATTCAAAAAATGTGAAACATTTGCATGGACCCTACATTTAGATTGTATCTCAGCTAGAAGCTTTTTATGAGACCCGATCTTGCTCTTATTGAAGCCAACGTACCTTATTCTGCTCTCATTCCAGTGTAGATCAGGAGTAACTCCACTGAAATCGGTGCAGTCTAGGGGCATAAAAACAGTGTGTATGAGATCAAAATCAGGCCACATGCAGCCATAACTAGGGTGTTCTTTCATTTCTTAACAAATGTTACTAAAAATTGAGAGTGCTCTCTTACCTCATTAGTCACTTGCTATTTCTGAGCACAAAAGGGTCTGCATGCTTGTAACTTCAAGGTTGCTGCTTTGCAGAGATCTATTGGGGAATTTGCAATGTAAGTACTGGATACATTACAGATTTATCCAGCTGATAAAGCTGTAGTATGTACTCTTATTTCCCAGCCCAGGAATTTGTATGACTCTGTTCCGTCCCCCACCGCAGTAACTATTAAATGTGCTACATACACAAGGTTTAATCAGTCCAACGTGTGAGGTCAGCCAACAGCACTAAAGCTGGCCAGTTTGGAGTCAGAACATCAAAGTGTCTTTTAAGCTGGTATGGAAACGATATTATTGTTACCTTAATATGCTGGGTTATAGAGATGTTGTCAATGCTAAAACTATTTCCGCTGGGACCCGTGTGGGGGTTGTCTCAGATTAGAAGTTCATTAACATACAAGTTGTAATGAGAAATCCTTGTGAGCACAGAAGGTACTAGAAATATTAGCAAAAGCTACATCTGATCTTCAGAATCGGTTTTCAAGGATCACGTTGATTGCTACTTTACATGGCACAAGAGAGCAAAGTCCCTTTTAAAAGGCCAACACAGCAAAGGATGAAAACAGTGTATTGGGAGAATTTTATGACTCTTTCCATTTATGGTTCTTTGGAGAATGAATATGAGAAACTTTAGAATGGTAATTTTTAATCTTTAGCATTGTTACTTTATTACTTTACATTATATTGCATCAGCCCTTTACTTATCTAGGCTTTAACTTTCCTACAATCGATCTGACTGTAGCTATGTACCATCTCCTTCTCTCACACTCGCATCACCTTTTCTGGCTTCTTACACTATTCCTCCTTCCACACTGCTCCCCTTCTTTCATCCTGAGCTCTTCCCTCCCCCAAATCTCTTTTTCCTAGTTTTTACTATGACCACTCAAGTAGGGGGGCTCACACCCAAAGCATTCTGCTTGCCAGCACTACAGAACAGTCTTTGGTACAATATTCTTCTGTATTAAAAGCCTTTCTAATCTGGGGGTCCACATTCATCCCTGATGTAAAGTCACTGATATCAACTAAGTTACACCCGGGATAGATTTGGGTCTTACTTTCATGTGTCCTGCATCACAATTTAAAATTGTTTTATGTGTTGTCTCTCTTTTAACAGTTTTCAATGACAGTGTTCTAGGAAAAGAGGGAGTTCCCTTATTTTAGAGATACTAAATACAGTTTGTATTTTTAGTATTTTCTGTAGTATTTCTCACCCACATATTTCAGTCAAAGTTCTTGACTCTCTCTCTCATTGTACTGATATTGGAAAACTGAGGGAGTAGGGCAGCATTAGCGGCAGAGCCTGAATCAGAAAACAAAGGTCTCCTGATACACTGGGTCATGCTCCCTCCAAATACCCAAGCTCTCCTTTACCCACAGTATCTACTGTGTCTGAAATTCACAAGTGTTTCCTGTATGTTCTTTGTGGTGTTCCCTGCATGTACAGGATGTAAAGGATGAAGTTCAAACTTCTTGTATTTATATTGATGGTAAAACGGGCACAGCTTTTTCTTTTAATTACACAATGTCTATGGGGCCTGATCCTGCAGGTCTTGCTCCAGAAACCCCCCCCGTAGGCTATGGTAGGGTGGTTTACTGAAGCAAGGGCTGCAGAATCAAACTCAAAGTCTTTGAAGTGGCAGAGAGGTTAGAATTAGTAACAGTTTGTTGGCATAAGTTGCATTCATTGCTTTATGCTAATGAGGGATACTGCGAGAAAAGTTCATGGGAACAGGTAAGTTAAACTACTTATAAGCAAGGCCCTGCTATAAATATTACCTGTAGTAATCTCGCCTTCCCCCTTCCCATGAGGAAGCAGAACAGAGAAATGCACTATGCTGCTCATCACAGAGAACAGCCGCCCTGTGGTTCTGTCAGTCTCTTCTAGGTGAGCCAGTGCTCCTTGCCCGGTCTACAGGTAATTGTCCTAGTTGATGGGAGCCATCAAGATTTCAAACCACCATTAATGACCCACATTTTGCATAACTACAATAGGACCTCAGAGTTATATTTCATATTTCTAGTTTCAGATACAAAAATGATACATTTATACAAATAGGATGACCACACTCAGTAGATTATAAGCTTTGTAATGATACCTTACAAGAGACCTTTTGCATGAAGCATATTCCAGTTACATCATATTCACACTCATTAGCATATTTTCATAAAATCATAGAGTGCAACGTCACAACCCCAATCAGGCTGGTGGACTGGGTGAGCTAATGAGCCAATTAGCCCAACAGTTCAAGACGGATGATGAGGCACAGGAAGGCAGTGCTAAGGAGAGAGAAGAATGGGGCTAGCTGAGCCCAGTCTCACAGAGGCATCAGGGAAGGGAGACCCCCTACTCCTCTCAGGTCCTGAGGCAAGAGCCAAAAGCACAGGGCATATTGTAAATAGTGCTATCAAGGTGTTGGTGGAGGGGACCCAAATGGCACAGTGGATACACAGCCAGTGGAGTCTGAGCTGGTTTCTGTGGGGCTGGAAGGTAGGAGCTTTCTACATGCCCTGCTACATGGGTTAAATCACAGTCTGGGATAAGCCTCCACATCTGTGGTGGCTGAGGACAAGACAGGGGAGCTGGTATGAGGATTTGGGCAATGGAGCAAACTCTACAATGACTGGTGGAGCAACAAAAAAAGATGCAGAAGCCTATGCATTTGTCATAGGAATCCCATCGGATGGAAAGACAGTCCCTCCTTGTGTGGCAGGCTGAGCAGCAGAAGAGCCTGCAAGAGTTCATAAAGGAACAGGTGTAGCGGCAGTAGCAACTGATATGAGGTCTTGTGCATCCTGCAACAGGGAACAGCAGTAGGACATGATGTGAGCCTGCATAAGAGGGTCCAACAGATGACCCTGACATGTTTTAGTAACTTCTAAGGTAACAATGGGAGCCAGATGGGATAAGGGATTGTCTGTTTGTCAGGGGAAGGCCAGATGGCCTCTATGGCCCTGAGCGAAGACCAGACCTGGAACTATGATTGCTGCGGGGGGGGAGGTGGCCTCTCATTTGACAAATATGGACAGAAATTTCTGGCCGCTAGATGGACAGGAGGTGTGCAGCCCAAAGCGTTCACACAAAAATGAACAGATTGGGTGACTTGCTGACTAAAGCCAGATGCCCAAAATGTGTGGGAAATAACAGATATGGTAATAGTGGAGCAATTTTTCAGAGCTTCCCCAAAAGCACAACGACCCCACAGGAAGCAGTAAGCTTGTGAGAGTTTGTGGACGTGGACTTTCCCAAGAAAGAAGTCAGTCCATTTCAGGGACAGGACTCAGAGAAGGTGGTGACTTTTGCCACACCAAGGACAACCAAAAAGAAAGAGGAGTTGAGGGGAACTCCTTCAGGTAACCAGGGCAAACTTTGCTACCAATGTGGGCACCGGTTCATATGAAGTGGGACTGCCCAATTATGGAATGTGGGTTCACAGAATTTTGTAGGTCGACTGACTAACAGAGACAGGCGGAAAAAGAAAATGCTTATCATCCCTGTAAAGGTGGGGAAGAGGTGTTGGGGGGCTGGTGAACATTGCTTCAGTATGTTCATTGGTCTGAAGTGATTTGGTGAAGTGTGAAGCTCCATTGGATGCTACCAGGTGGGAGCTTAAAACTAGAATATATCCACAGCAAGAGGAGACTGCCCAACGGCAGGGAGATCCCTAGAGATTAAGGAGAAGTTTAAATGGAAGCAGGTCAGCATGTTAGATGGACTGCCTCGTCTAGTTGTTATAGGGACAGATGGGAGCCACTTCCCTTATAAGAGGAAAATGGGCTCTGGAATCCCCTGCAGCTGGAAGCAGGGTTAACAAGAAATAGGGTAAAGGGGCATGATATAGGATCAGCAAACCCTAGGAGAATGCCAGGAGGAAAATAGGACCTCTCTAGAGAAAGTGAAGATGGAAACATTCAGCCCAGAACAAGAGGTAGGAGAAAATAGTAACCCTAGCTTGCAGGCAAAGGTCAGAAAAACATCACCATCAGAACAGTGGGAGGAAGAATCTTGGGACCAGTCTGTGGGAGCCAGGGTCCCCAGTGGAGCAGTAAAAGGAGGGGGTGTAGTGGGCCCTACCCCAAACCAAAGGATGAAAGGGCAAAAAGAGTGGGGAAAACAGGCTGCTCGTGGTGTGAGGACCTGTGGGCAGAAATGGAGTTAGGGGGTTGACCCCCACCCACAAAGTGTGATTTCTGTGGGTGTAGAATGGACAACCACCCTGGGGGTGAGTGTGAGCAGAAAGAGCCCTGCATCCCCTCTAAAGAGGGGAGGGTCTGGGGGGAAAACAGCCTGGCTGGTAAGCAAGGATGGGGGAGGTGTGTGACAGAGTGCAGGTAGTGAACTGGTGACACTGTACCCTGACATCTGTTAGTTCACCCGGAGAAAGCTGATTGGGGTAACTAAAAAATAACTAGCTAATCACACTGAGTGAGCTAGCAAGCCAATTAGCCCGTCAGCTGGAGACTGATAAAGAGGCATAGGAAGGAAGTGCCAGGGAGAGAGGAACAGGGCTAGCTGAGCCCAGTGTCACAAGTTGCCTTTGGGAAGGGAGACGTCTACCCTAATCACTGCTGAAAGCACAGGGGATGTTCTAAATAGTACTGTGACATGGGACTGTGGAGGTGTTGGTGGAGGGAACTCAAATGAATGGCATAGTGGATACACAGCTGATGGAGTCTACTCAGTCTGTTTCTGTGGGGCGTCAAAGCAAGACCAGATCGCACCCTGCTGCAAGGAGATATAATGCATTAGAAATTAGAGTCTACAGTGCCTACCTCAATGTAAGCCTAGGGAACCAGAGTAATACTGCCATCTTTGCCATGTTTGTTATGTGGCATTGGACATGTTACAGCACCTTTGTCCTTCAGTTTCCTCAGCTGTAAAATGGGGATAATTAACTGCCTCACATGGCTTCATTAATGTTTGCAAATTGTTTTGGGATCCTGAGATTAAAGATGTCGTATAAAATATTTTAAATATAGTATTACTGTCTGAAGAGCAGGAGGGAGAGAAGTCTGAGGGCCAGACTCCTCTCATTTACATGAATGTAAATCCAGAGTAACTCCACATAAATGCGTGGTGTCACAACAATATGAGATCAGAAGCTACCTTTGAACAAATCTGGAGGGGAATATGAAATTCAGATCTTCCTTGGTCCTTCATTCAGGAGAAAATTGGGAGTGTTCACAAATATGTTGGATTTTTACCAGAGCTTGAAAATCTTGCTACAGTATTTGCAAAACATTGCTAATTATTGTGCCAAACTCTCATTTTCTATGAACACCAGCTGTCTTTCTGTTTTTTACTTACGAGCCAGATTTTCTAGTTTCACACTCTGATATCTTGAGCAGTGTGGTAGCTAGAACTTGAAAATGATGATTTTGATTTATCAAAATATAACCTATAGATACAAAAATATCATAATGGAGAAAAACAGAAAAAACTTGGAGAGAAGTGTGAAAGTTCTTGCTGTCACAAGGTGAGTTTGTGCTCCCCGAAGGATAATTGTTTCATGTCTGTTTATTTAAGAATGGAGCATTACAGTGTACGCTGCAGCAATCACTTTAGTGGGGAGGTGTTTCATTACCATGCTGAGCCTTTGAGGCAATTGGAGAAAATTAGCCTTGAGCCAACAGTGCACAACAATAAAAGAGCAATGATACCTAAATAGCTGATGTCTAGGATAAATATGAAAAGAATAATGGAGTTGTACTTTCATTTCATTTCTGTGTACTGCAGCATAGACAACTGGTTCAGAGAACATTATGAAACAGTGTCTTTATTTTCTTTTAAAACTGTTTCTTTGTGTGGTGTTTTCCTGGCATGGTGTGAGGTCTTTTTGTTTTCACTGCTGGTGGGCCCAGATTACAAAAACTGGATCTGGATCAGAACTTTTCTAGCATTCAGAGTGTTTGGATCCATGGTTTATTATTATTTTTCAACATATATTGTAAAGGTTGGTATTGGTGAAACTTATGAGTACATCTTGACCCCTTCTCTGTAAATGTGTAGGATCCCATGTTAGCAGAACTGGCCTTGTTATATTGGGAGAGGACACAGACAGAGTATGTATCAACTATGTGGTGTAGCCCAGGCTTCTGGCTATTTATACGTCTGTCCTGCTTAGTCCATTCTTTATATTAGTTTTTTATTAATAAGTTAGGATAATAGTGTGGTGACTTCCTGCTTATTGCTCCCTGTTCCTGTTTGTCCTGGTTCCTGCTCCCTGAACTCAGTATTCCTGTGTGTGTGTGTGTGGTGTTGAGTGTATGCAGTTACTCTGGGCCTGCTGCTACTTAACAGTCCAAATTGCAGGTAGGTTTTGTTCAGACTCTTGCTGACTTAACTAATTCATGGTTATTACATGTTTTGATTAATCATCTACCTGCAGGTGTGGCCTTCCTTGTGTTTTGGGATTATTGTTCTGGGGTGCACTAGAGTGTAACAAATAGCACTTAGGGCCAGCTTTTCCACTAGTCTTGGAGAGAGCTTTCTAAAATGTGCAACAGCAACTTACTGTTATGATGCCCTGCTTTTTTTTTTTTTTAATTCTACCACTGTATGTTTGTCTGGTGCTTTGTGCAGTCCCATCAGACAGATCAAACAACAGAACTTTCATCTCTTTCCCATAACTTTTGGGAAAGGCTAATTTCTAGTCTGATTGATCTACAATAAAGTGGAGGTTCTTAATGTGAAATAAAATAACCCGAGAATAGTCCATGCAAAGATCTGTCACTAAATCTCTTCTAAATAAGTCTGAAATATGTTTAATTAAATATTAAATAAATACACCTATTGAGTATTTATTTGTATGCTAGGACTCCTAGAAGCCCAACTGAGATTGGGTACCCATATGCTAGGCACTGTACAAGCATGTAATGAGAGACCGTCTCTGTGCCAAAGAGATTACAGTATAAATAGACAGGTGATCAGCATAGGGCAAACATCTGTTACCACTTCTGAAACCATTAAGTAGCAACATCAGCATAGACCAGCACTGTAGGAGTAAGTTTTGATCACACTTCAGCCAAGTGATCTGTCACCCGCTGTCAAGTTTACCTCCGTCTTTCATATGATTAGTTATTTTTTGCACTGACACTCTTTGCTTCTGTCCTAATTAGCCAAGTACAGAAGTGTTTTATAGTCCCAATAACGTTGTTGACAAGGATTCCTTCAGATCAGTAAAATAAATCATTGATCAGTTTGTCCAACTCTCTGTGACATGCTTATTTGTACCACCTGCCTCTCTTAACATTACATTGAGTAGGAAGAGTTTTGAGAGCTTGTTCATGGGACTAATTCCCCAAATCATGCTAAAGACCTGTGGGTATATTGTGCGTATCTGACATTTGCTTCTGACAGACAAGGTGCATAAGGTAATGTCTTTTTTTATTGGACCAACTTCTGTTGCTTTTGAGCTGCACAAAGAATGTAAGAACGACCATACTGGGTCAGACCAAAGGTCCATCTAGCCCAGTATTCTGTCTTTCGACAGTGGCCATCAGAGGGAATGAACAGAACAGGTAATCATCAAGTGATCCATCCCCTGTCACCCATTCCCAGCTTCTGGCAAACCGAGGCTGGGGACACTTCAGAGCATGATTTTGCATCCCTTCCCATCCTGGCTAATAGCCACTGATGGACCTATCCTCCATGAACTTATCTAGTTCTTTTTTGAACCCTGTTATAGTCTAGGCCTTCACAACATGCTCTGGCAAAGAGTTCCACAGGTTGAAAGGTACCCAGACCAGAAGAACTCTGTGTAGCTCAAAATCTTGTGTCTCTCTCTCTGTCTCTCCGCGTTGCCTTCCTTTCTGCCTGTTGAGAGCTTCCATCTAAGTCTTGTGAAGATTTGTCTCCATTCTTTCTCTTCTCTGTGTCCCCTCCCCAATACTGCCCCCATGAACAAAAATCAATTGTGTCCTTTGTGAAAGGCATCAATTGCCAAACAACATCAAGTGCATAGTTGCATCTAACTATACTTTGTGTGATGATGCACTGGACCTAGCTGATACACTATCATGCTCTGGGTCATAACTTGCAGCATTCAGTATTTGGATGGATTCATTTTAAATTAGAAATTACACAATTAAATTGGCTTAATGAGTGCAGGTTTGGTGAAGTTCACAAACAACACCATGGAATGTTGACTCTGGTGGAGGAAAAACAAGTCCAGAATTAGTTTTTATTCACAGGTTGTACTATTTATAAAGGCAGAAATAGAACTAGTTTAGAAAACAGAAGGCTCAATACAACTCCATTACACCAGTATAAGAAAGCTAGAGAAACGTCACTGGCATCAGTGGTGGTGCTGTGATTTCAGCCCAGCATAACTGAGAGCAGAAACTGGCCAAGACTATTTGTGTCAATTCCCTTGCCCCTTCAGGGCTGCAAAAACCTCCAGGGGAGCCTGCTCCTAGAGCATCAGAGCTGCAGTAGTGTCCATGGAGCTGCTCTTTGTAGCCTGGTGACAAGATACTAATACTGATACTAAACTGGGAGGAGTGGTAGATACGCTGGAGGGGAGGGATAGGATACAGAAGGACCTAGACCAATTGGAAGATTGGGCCAAAAGGAATCTGATGAGGTTCAATAAGGATAAGTGCAGGGTCCTGCACTTAGGACGGAAGAACCCAATGCACAGCTACAGACTAGGGACCGAATGGCTAGGCAGCAGTTCTGCAGAAAAGGACCTAGGGGTGACAGTGGACGAGAAGCTGGATATGAGTCAGCAGTGTGCCCTTGTTGCCAAGAAGGCCAATGGCATTTTGGGATGTATAAGTAGGGGCATAGCGAGCAGATCGAGGGACGTGATCGTTCCCCTCTATTCGACATTGGTGAGGCCTCATCTGGAGTACTGTGTGCAGTTTTGGGCCCCACACTTCAAGAAGGATGTGGATAAATTGGAGAGAGTCCAGCGAAGGGCAACAAAAATGATTAGGGGTCTGGAACACATGAGTTATGAGGAGAGGCTGAGGGAGCTGGGATTGTTTAGCCTGCAGAAGAGAAGAATGAGGGGGGATTTGATAGCTGCTTTCAACTACCTGAAAGGGGGTTCCAAAGAGGATGGCTCTAGACTGTTCTCAATGGTAGCAGATGACAGAACGAGGAGTAATGGTCTCAAGTTGCAGTGGGGGAGGTTTAGATTGGATATTAGGAAAAACTTTTTCACTAAGAGGGTGGTGAAACACTGGAATGCGTTACCTAGGGAGGTGGTAGAATCTCCTTCCTTAGAGGTTTTTAAGGTCAGGCTTGACAAAGCCCTGGCTGGGATGATTTAACTGGGAATTGGTCCTGCTTCGAGCAGGGGGTTGGACTAGATGACCTTCTGGGGTCCCTTCCAACCCTGATATTCTATGATTCTATGATTCTAAGATTTCTTCCTTTTAATCCCCTGCAGAGATCCTCAGCACACCATTTGGTTGCTCACCTCGTGATCCAGGATTTGTTCCTTACAAATATGCTAAATAGCTGATTGCTTCATGTTTAGTTGAGAGTTATCTATCTTGTCTACCTGTTTAGTCAGCATTTTGCTGGATTTGAATAAATCTGATCGATCGAGCTAGTTTGCACAGATCAGCTGCCTGGCTTCTGACTGGTTTGTGTTGTGCAGTGGGTCTGTTGTGAGGAAGACAGGGATGACTACTCATTCCAGCCTGTAGTTACTGATGCATGACTTCAGCATAAAGGCCATCAGGAAGGAATCGCAGTGATAAGATTAAAAAGATAGTGTGGGCGACTGCATGGGAAGAATCTTCAAAGGGCTGATTTGAAGTGCATCATTAGAGAGTTTAAAATGCCTATGTCAGCTGAGCAGGCATGAGATCAGTTAGTCTTTATGGCCTTCTGGGGAACGCACAGTGTCCTTCAGAAGCAGCTGTTTGGATACAAGGAGCCCTTTAGGGTAGTGGTACAGAATCATCCTGAATAAAACACTTTATATTTTATTAACAAATCAACAACAGGCGGATAGTAGAGAAACAAGCATTGCTGTCTTTAAAAAATGACTTCCTGTTGGAGGATGGCTTCTGTTTGTAGGAATCTGGCGGCCCATGAAAGGTCAGTTAATCTCCTGGATGACTGCAAATGTTCTATCCTGGCCTTCCTGTGTGTTGTTGGGAGACTGCCAATTACCATATACTGGAAGAATTGTCTCTGGGGATCAGCACCCCACCTTCAGAGGGGTTAATTTTGTCTTCCTTTCTGAACACAAAGGAATAAAATGAGCTTCAACCTCTTGATTCTTTGTTTTCCCCCTCTGTTTCCCATGTTAATTCAATTTGACAGCCTGGTATACAGGATTTGTCAAATACTGTAACCTTAAGCAACACTGACAATAAAAACTGTGCTTTAAATTGATGTAATCCAGATGTGAGTGCTAATAAAACAGCAAGATGAAATGAAATGTCAGACTTGGGGGGCGGGAGTACCTCTTGCCACTTTTGCACGTGGCATAAACAACAGAGTAGGGTTTCATAAATTACATTAGCCCCCGAGACTAGAAATATTTCTTGTAGTACCAATGCAAATGGGTAGTAGTGAATTTTAACATTTTGTCATAACTGATATTTAGGACATATTTTATTTAATGAAAGATTTAGTTGGTATTGAAAAGGCTTCTATTTCTGGAGAGACAAGGTGACTCAAGGGACTGTAATAAGTTTTGGGAGCCTTCCACTGCTAGGTTGCTGATTTGGGTAGTGTGACATTCCCCTGGTGTTATCTGGACCGGTGATCTGCTAGGCCACTCCAATCCTTGACTCTGGGAGCCAGCCTTACCCTGCTCTGCTGTGAGAACCCCCACTCCTGGGCTGTTCACACACAGCCTCTGGCATGTAAGCTTCTCCTTGGATTGTGCAACCAAATGACACTAGGCAATATCTCCGGTCCCAGACATAACCTTAGGAACCTCCATCTTGCAATGTCCAGTTATGCCTGCTGGATGCTGCAAGCTTATATGAGTGAGTCAGTTTAACAAAGAAATTGATATGTACCAGGCTTGTCATCCCAAGCGGAGTCTGACACGCTTCAAACCAAACACACTGCTTCAGGTAGAATAAACAAACGGATTTATTAACTACAGAGATAGATTTTAAGTGTTTGTAAGTCAAAGCATAATAAGTTGGGTTCAGTCAAATGACATAAAAGCAAAACACATTCTAAGCTGATCTTAACACTTTCAGTGTCCTTAAAAACTTAGATGCTTCTCACCACAGGCTGGCTGGTTGCTCTTCAGCCAGGCTCTCCCTTTGATCAGCGCTTCAGTCGCTTGGTGGTGGTGTCTGTAGATGGAAGTGGAAGAGAGAGGAAGAGCATGGCAAACATCTCTCCCTTGTTTTTTCTTCCCTCTTGGCTTTGCCCCCACCCCACCCCTTTAGAGTCAGGTGAGCATTACCTCAGTATAGTCCCAAACTGACCAAAGGAAGGGTGACTCACTCCACAGTCCAACAGATCCTTTGCTGCTGCCTATGACAGTGTCCTTTGTTCCTGTGAGGCTGGGCTGGGTTTGTCCCATGAGGACAAACATGCCCTGAGGAGGTGTGAACTGCCCCTCTGCTCTTGGAGAGTTTTTTTGCCTCGGCTTGTTTAAACCCATGAGGACACATTTTCAGCCTCATCATTGTAAACATGAAATTACATCCTATAACATTACTATAACAACAATGCTCAGTACACCATGAGCCTTCCGAAGACACTCAACATGACAAACTTTGCATTGGATACTACACAATCATTTTACAAGGATGAACATGGGGGTGCTGGGTGTTCCCCCAAGGTACAGAGCGTCACAATTGAAAAGGCTTCTATTTCTGGAGAGACAAGGTGACTCAAGGGACTGTAATAAGTTAGGGAGCCTTCTACTGCTGAATTGCTGATTTGAGTCTTCAGTACAGACTGGTGGAGAGTCCCTGTCACCAGTGTCCTGTTGCTAATCCGATTGTTCTCAGCCATACGTATGTGTTCAGATCACACAGCCTGCCACCAAACTGGCCACTGTTTGGCCACCTTGTTGGCAGACTCAACAGAGAGGTCAAGAACTGAATAAACCTGGTGCCTGAAAAGATTACCCTGCTGGAGTAGGGCTAAGGGACTCCAAGGGAGCGGCATGAGGAAGCGTGCGCTGCTGCTGCTATCTGTGCTGTATCTGTCCTGTGGAGAATGAGTGGACTTCAGTGTCCAGGCTGGAAATGTGACAAAAATGAGGACGCTAGTTAAATGGAAATTAAAAGGAACAGTCACAAGTGTGAAATGCCTGCAAATTGCATGGAAAATATTTTTAAAACACTGTAATAGACTCCCACTAAATGTATATCCCACATAAAAATAACTATAAAAGGACCAAAAAATGCCATCATGGCTAAAAAACAAGAGAGTAAAAGGCATTTAGAGGCAAAAAGGCTTCCTGAGAAAAACAGAAAGGGGAGAAACTCTGGCAAGTCAAGGGTAAAAGTATGATTAGGCCAGCCAAAAATGAATTTGAAGACACAAACGAAGAGCAATCACTTTTTAAGTAAATCAGAAGCACAAAGCCTATCAAACACTCAGTGGGGCCACTGGATGATTGAGGTGCAAAAAGAAGCACTACAGGAAGACAAAACTGTTACAGATAAGCTAAATTAATTTTTTGTATCTGTCTTCGCTGTGGAGGATGTGACGGAGAATCTCACAGCTGAGCCATTTGTTTAGGTGACAAAGACTGAGGCTTTGGAACAAATAGATAAATTAAACAGTAATAAATCACCAAGACCAGTTGGTATTCACCCAAGTATTCTGAACAAGCTCAAATATGAAATTACAGAACTAATAACTCTGGTGTGTATCAGCCTATGTATCAGATGACTCACTAGAGCCCTACGTGGATACAAAATTTGTATCTGTAAACATGGTCCGCAGATATCTACAGATACATAGGTTTCAGAGTAACAGCTGTGTTAGTCTGTATTCGCAAAAAGAAAAGGAGTTCTTGTGGCACCTTAGAGACTAACCAATTTATCTGAGCATAAGCTTTCGTGAGCTACAGCTCATATCATCGGATGTAGCTCACAAAAGCTTATGCTCAGATAAATTGGTTAGTCTCTAAGGTGCCACAAGTACTCCTTTTTCTTTTTACAGATACATAGTGGATATAGGGTTGCCAGGTGTCCAGTTTTAAGCTGGAACGCCCACTTGAAATGGGACCCTGGTGGCTCCCAGCACTGCTGACCAGGCCATTGGCTGACTCCCTGCCTGCTGTGGCTCTGTGCAGCTCCTAGAAGCAGTGCCATGTCCCTCTTCCGACTCCTAGGCATAGGGGCAGCCAGGAGGCTCTGCATGCTGTCCCCACCCCAAGCACTGACTCTGCAGCTCCCATTGGCTGGGAACTGGGGCAAAGGTGTTTGGTTTTGTGCGAGTAGGAAGTCGGCAACCCTAAGTGAATATCTGCAGATTTGCAGGGCTCTACAGATGACCAAAGGGTAGCTAATGTGATGTCATTTAAAAAAAATTTAAAAAGGCTCCAGAGGCAATCCTGGCAATTGCAGGCCAGGAAACTTAACTTCAGTACCGGCCACATTGGTTGAAATTATAGCGAAAAACAGAATGATCAGACACATTGACTCTTCCCCAACAAATCATGTTTATCTATGTGGCTTTTTATAAATGGAAATCCTGCCTCACCAATCTATTAGAATTCTTTGAGGGTGTCGTCAATCATGTGGACAAGGGTGATCCAGTTGATATAGTGTATGTGGACTTTCAGAAAGCCTTTGACAAGGACCCACACCAAAGGTTCGTTAGCAGTCAAGGGATAAGAGGAAAAGTCCTCTCATGAATCAGTAACTGGTTGAAAGACAGAAAACAAAGGGTAGGAATAAATTATCAGTTTTCATAGGGGAGGGAGGTAAATAGTCAGTTCCCCAAGGATCTGTTCTGGAGCCAGTGCTATTCAAAATATTTATAGATTATCTGGCAAAGTTTGCAGATGATACAAAACTAGTTAAGTCCAAAGCAGACTGCAAAGAGTTACAAAGGGATCTCACAAAAGTGGGTGACTGGGCAACAAAATGACAGATGAAATTCAATGTACAAAGTAATGCACATTGGAAAACATAATCCCAACTATACATATAAAATGATGGGGTCCAAATTAGCTGTTACCATTCCAAAAAGAGATCTTGGAGTCATTGTGGGTAGTTTTCTGAAAACATCCCCTCAATGTTCAGCAGCGGTCATAAAAAGCTAACAGAATGTTAGGAGTCATTAGTAAAGGGATAGATAATAAGATAGAAAATATCATATTCCCAGTATATAAATCCATGGTACACCTTAAATACTGTGTGCAGTTCAGGTCACCCCATCTCAAAAAAGGTATATTAGAATTGGAAAAAGTACAGAAAAGAGCAACAAAAATGAGTGGGGTTATGGAACAGCTTCCATATGAGGAGAGATTAAGAAGACTGGGACTGTTCATCTTGGAAAAAAGATAACTAAGGGGGGGGCATATGATAGAGGTCTATAAAATCATGAATGGTGTGGAGAAAGTGAATAAGGAAATGTTATTTTTATTCAATGAAAATAATAGGGAGCAGATTTAAAACAAACATAAGGAAGTACTTCTTCACCCAGTGCACAATTGACCTGTGGAACTTCTTGCAAGGGGATGTTGTCAAGGCCAAAAGTATAACTGCATTCAAAAAGGAATTAGATAAGGTCATGGAGGATAGATCCATCACTGGCAGTTAGCCAAGATCATAGGACTGAAAGGAATCTTGAGAGGTCATTTAATCCAGTCCCCTGCACTCATGGTAGGACTAAATATTATCTAGACCATCCCTGCAGGTGTTCTTCTAATTTGCTCTTAAAAAATCTCCAGTGACAGAGATTGCACTTGGATTTAAACTTGAAGAGTGGTCAGTTTGGATGAGCTATTACCAGCAGGAGAGTGAGTTTGTGTGTGTATGGGGGTGGGGGGGATGTGAGAAAACCTGGATTTGTGCAGGAAATAGCCCAACTTGATTGTCATGCACATTGTGTAAAGAGTTGTCACTTTGGATGGGCTATCACCAGCAGGAGAGTGAATTTGTGTGGGGGGGTGGAGGGTGAGAAAACCTGGATTTGTGCTGGAAATGGCCCACCTGATGATCACTTTAGATAAGCTATTACCAGCAGGACAGTGGGGTGGGAGGAGGTATTGTTTCATATTCTCTGTGTATATGTAAAGCCTGCTGCAGTTTCCACGATATGCATCTGAGGAAGTGAGCTGTAGCTCACGAAAGCTTATGCTCTAATGAATTGGTTAGTCTCTAAGGTGCCACAAGTACTCCTTTTCTTTTAGAGATTCCACAACCTCCCTAGGCAATTTATTCCAGTGCAACTACCCTGACTGGAAGTTTTTCCTAATGTTCAACCTAAACTGCAATTGCTGCAATTTAAGTCTATTGCTTCTTGTCCTGTACTCAGAGGTTAATGAGAAAAATAAAAATTTCTATCCCTCCTCCTTGTAACAACCTTTTATATATTTGAAAACTGTTCTCATGTTCAGACTAAACAAACCCTTTTTTTTTTTTTCAGCCTTCCATCACAGGTTATGTTTTCTACACCTTCATTTTTGTTGCTTTTCTCTGGACTTTCCCCAATTTGTCCACGTCTTTCCTGAAATGTGGTGCCCAGAACTGGACACAATACTCCAGTTGAGGTCTAATCAGCGTGGAGTAGAGTGGAAGAATTACTTCTCGTGTCTTGTTTACAACACGCCTGCTAATACATCCCAGAATGATGTTTGCTGCTTTTATTTTTTTAAACAGTGTGACAGTGTTGACTCATATTTAGCTTGTGATCCACTATGCTCCCCAGATCTTTCAGCAATACTCCTTCCTAGTCAGTCATTTCCCATTTTGTATATATGCAACTGATTATTCCTTTCTAAGTGGAGTACTTTACATTTGTCCTTACTGAATTTCATTCTATTGGTTTCAGACCATTTCTCCAGTTTGTCTAGATCATTTTGAATTTTAATCCTATCCTCCAAAGCACTTTCACCCTCTCCCAGCTTGGTATCATCCGCAAACTTTATAAATGTTCCTTCTATGCCATTATCTAAATCATTGATGAAGATCTTGAACAGAACTGGATCCAGAACTAATCCCTGCGGGATCCAGAACTGATGTGCATTTCCAGCTTGACAGTGAATCACTGATGATTACTCTCTGGGAACGTTATGCACCTACCTCATAGTGGCTTCATCTAGTTTGTTTATGAGAAGGTCATCTGAGACAATATCAAAAGTCGTGGTATATCTTGACTTTAATACATCTGCTGCTTTCCCCCCATCCACAAGGCTTGTTATCCCGTCAAAGAAAGCTATTACTTTGGTTTTACACGATATGTTCTTGACAAATCCATGCTGACTGTTACTGTATCACTGTATTCTCTTGTAAATGTTGGAAAATTGATTGCTTAATTATTTGCTCCATTATCTTTTTGGGGTACTTATAGGTAAGCTGACTGGTCTGTAATTCCCCATATTGTCCTTATTTCCTTCTTCATAGATTGGTGCTATCTTTGCCCCTTTCCAGTCCTCTGGAATCTCTCCAGTATCCCACGACTTAAATAATCGAAAGATGGTCAGGGATGCAATCCCCATGCTCTGGATATCTCTAAACATCTGACTGGCAGAAGCTGGGATTGGATGACAGGGGATGGATCACTCAACAATTGCCCTGTTCTGTTCTTCCCTCTGAAGCTTCTGGCACTGGCCACTGTTGTAAGACAGGATACTGGGCTAGATGGGCCATAGGTCTGACCCAGCATGGCTGTTCTTATGTTTTACAAACCGTATTAACAAATAAACAACAACCCCTCTGTTTCTTCAACATTTAATTCTTTTCTGTGTCACAGCTTAGAAGATTTATAATGGTAACCAAGATTCCAACTTGTAATTCATTCTCTTCACACCCTTTGGTGTTGTATTGGCCTTTCTTCTACAAAAAAGAAAGACCATTGAGTAAACACTGGTTTTAGGAATACAAACTGAATAGATCTGGACCAGATGATAGTGATAGAATAGGATGAAGCAGGGCATGGAATCTTCCTGGTTTTGTTTAAACTGTCCACCACCTTTTGCGTTGTAAAAATGTGTCAGAATTGGAACTATCATCAAACCACCACAGTTTCCAAAAAATTACCATGGGCATTTGAATAAAATGAGAGCTGGTTCTGAATCATTCCTGGGTTTGATTATAGAAAACCAAAACCTGAACCATGAGGATTTTGCAAAACCAAAACTACACTCTGACTTTGCTCATCTGTAATTGATGATTCATTTAAAAGTCAGAAGTCAAAGGAAAAAACCCACAAACATGACTTTAGGGAAACAGGGTGAGGAGAAAAATGCATTTATCAGAACTGCTCTCTTCTACTTCTGGGACCCCAAGTTAGGACAGTTATGCTATTCAACTCCTAGTGTCCATGTGGTTCAGTTAAAAGCACTCCTGCCTGTGATAAGGCAGGTGTGTTATTAACTGAGCCATGCTCACAGTAGGAGAAAAATGAAAAGAAGAATGGTCCAGTGTTAAGGGACTGGTCTGGGGCTTGAGAGACCAGTATTCAATTCTCTACTCTGTCACTGACTTCCTGTGTAACCTTGGGCAAAGTCTCTGTCTGCCTGAATCCCCTATCTGTAAAATTGGGATAACAGTACTTCCCTTCCTTATAGGAGTGTTGTAAGGATAAATACACAAGAGTCTGAGGTGCTCAGATACTACTGTGATGCGGAGGGGCTTCCTCTTTAAGTACTGAATGGACAATGGAGTCAAGTATTCATCATAGGTGTCCAGGTGGCACTTGAAGACAAGGTCCACCCTAGAGTTTCTGCTGCTGTAGGCCAGCTAGGAAATATCGAACCCTTGCCAGCCACAAAGAGCTAATGAACATTTTGCTGACCTAGACGGCCAGCTTGGAAGATCAAGTTACTAATCGAAAAGAGCAGCAGATAGAACCCTAGAATCCTGGACATTCCTTAAGAGAGACTTTTATAAATTAAAATGTTAGGTGTCTTCAGTATTTCTAAGATAAACAGAAATTTCCCATGGCTCTTCTGTCCAAAGGAGTGTGTGAACCATCACCAGACAGTCACTACATTTGTCTGCAGTCACTGCATTAACAGTGTCTAATTCACTGGGAGACAACTCACTGCTGAAAGATGTTACAGGATGCAGATCTAGCTTGAAGTAAATGTAATTTATGTAAATTACAGTAAAGTAATTTATGTCTAGTTTCAATCTCTTTGAAACTACAGTGTAAGCAACTGTAAAATACATGTAACAGAAGCTCCATTTGAATAACTCTGTCCCATTTAGTCAATCATATGGTCTGGCCTTTCTTGGTTTGTTTGATTCATTCGTTAACTGTGTAATCCATTCGTTTTTGTGGATTCCATAAATCATGCTCCTGCCAGAAGTAGAGAGAGCCATTAGAACAAATGGAAGAGCCATTAAGTAGAAATGAGAGTACCTGTAAAATGGTTGCCCCATATAGCTGGGGGATGAGCAGCTTCCGCACTGTTCTGGGTGGAAAGGTCAGCTAAACATCAGCCATTTCCCCTGTTCTTGATTAAAGCAATAAACATGGTACTAGAGTATTCCCAATGGGGAGATACTACTGCTTCCAAAACCAGGGGCAGCTTCCTTCTGTCATGCTCAACTGTGGCTGTGCATGTTTTCCTCCAAATTACAACATGGTTTTAATCTAAACAGACGTCATTTCTGCAAGCCAAGCACATAAAATATGTATCACAAGGATAACAATGAAAGAAAGGACCACAGCTTGCAAAGTGATCATGTGATAGTTACAGAAGAAGTATGGTGTTGGGGTGGGAGTGAGGGCTGTGCAGAGAATGGGTGCTCGAAAGCAAGGCGGCTAATGGAAAAAGCAATGAATGAATAGAGGTATTGTATTCAATTTAGTGAAGCAGATTCCCCAGAGAAAGGTTTGGTTCCAGTGTAAATGAAATCCCCTCAACTGGATTTCCAGCCCTCTCCAGTAACAGACATGATTACCTGTTGTTGGTTTTTGTTTTTCAATAAAATAAAGCTTGGAGTATTTATTGCTCCTGTTCTAAATTGCACAACTTCAAAAATGTCTTGTTTTGTCTTGATTGCAAGGGGGCCATTGTCAGGGTTCTGTCCATATAGCAGCAGTTGCATTCTGGAGCCTCTCGTCAGATGTAGAATCACTTGTATTTTATAACACTTTATTTTTCATTGCATTTAATGTTGGTGCAAAGGGGCAGCTGGAAGCAGTTGCTGAAACTCTCTAGCCACAGAACAGGATCAACACTATACAAGGCCCCCCCAGCACCGTGCCTCCTACTGTTCTGGCAGGACTAGTTCTAGGCATAAGAGGATAGGTTGGCCTGTGTGCCCATTCAGTCTTTGGTTTCTCTGTGAGACTGCTAGCATGGGGATCAACTGCAGTCATGGTTCTTGTTACAATGGACACCTGTCCACTAGGACACCAGTTAATTTCACATAGGTCACTGCGGAGCTGTCAGCTTATGCTCAAATAAATTGGTTAGTCTCTAAGGTGCCACAAGTACTCCTTTTCTTTTTGCGAATACAGACTAACACGGCTGCTACTCTGAAACCTGTCAGATGAGGGTAACTTCTGGTCACTATCCCCCTGACTTCAAACTAGTGAACTAACAGGATCCTTATCCTATTCACTTCCCCAGAAATCTCTCTTGCAAGATGTGTCAGAGTTGTTGGCTTAATGCCCATAGGCCACTTATTCAGCCAACTCAGTTAGACTATGGTTTAATGATAACACTATCTTGTTAAAGGAGCAACCCTGTTACTACTTGTTATCACAGCATCTCGCTTCAGAATAGTGCTACTTGTGAGATGCAGGGAGTGTATTGTAATGTACAAATGGTAATAACTGGTTAAGGGAAGCTAAAATAGTCTGTGGAGAACAACTGTTACTGCCATGGCTCCTTCACAGGTGTCCTGTGACACAGCATTGTCATGCCGAATTTAGTTTGAATCAGGGCCAAAACAGAATTTTTTTCTGCCCACCGTGGGTTGAACCTGAAGTCAACAGTTTAGGCAACCCCCACAGTTATTATCCTGGGCTGTTTAATGAGTTAATTTTAAGAGGAATAGTTGTCAAGCTGTCCTGTAGTGGCTCAAGAGCATGAGTACTCACCTCAGGGCAGACTGTTAAGAAGCAAGTCACAAATTGCAAATTAGCTGAGAGTTCTATAATTAGATTTCAGCAACCAGTTATCAAGTATAAACTCCTCAGGCACTGTAACAGCCATGGAGTCACAAACTGTCCCCTTGAGTACTTTGATCTATCTTGCCACCCATTTAAGCTTGCCTTTGTGAACAATGGTCTCTTATACCAAAAATCACAGTAATATTCACGTTACTTCCAGTCCCAAAAGACCAGTAACGTATACCATGTCAATTGTATATTAAATCTCACACCAAAGACAGCACCTGTAGCCAGTCCTATAATAATCTATCTAAAGATGTATTCGTTAGGAAAAGGAAATAAGAGTTATTGACAAGATTAAAGCAGGCCAACTTACACACACAAATGAGTTCCAGTCTTAAGTTTCAAAGGGTAATAGAAGCTGCTATAATAAGCTCTATAGATACCTTTAGGACTAACTCAAACACTGGTGATCTCTCACTTATGCCTAGAAAACCTTGCCCGTGAGAGTCCAAGAAGAAGAGAGATTCCATTTCTCCTTGCTAGGGCTTTTTATTCTCTCTTCTCTTCTGCTTTGAGTTGCAAATTCAGGCCCAATCTCCACTAGGAAATTAGGTCGATATAACTACATTACTCAGGGGATGGGAAAAATCCACATCCCTGAGCGCTGGAGTTAAAATGTCCTAACCACTGGTTCAGGCAGCGCTAGTCAACTGGACAGTTCTCCCATCAACCTAGCTACTATGTCTTGGGGAGGTGGATTACCTAAACTGAGAACCCTTCCTGTCAGCATAAGTGTCTACCCTGAAGCACTACAGATGTGCCACTGTAGCAGTTTGGTATAGGAGCCCTTAGTTGATGGGAGGAATTCACTTTTGTCTCTTCTCCATCGGGATGGAGGGAAGGGAGAGCAATCAACAAAGCCTTTTGTCTTCTGATGTTCCACAATACCTATAGTTTATCTGGTGTTGATGGCCTTCTTTGTTGGGCAGGAGATGACACCTTAAATTGGTTAGTCTCTAAGGTGCCACAAGTACTCCTTTTCTTTTTGTTGTAAACCAGTATTTCACACTAATTCCTCTGTCTCATCTGATAATTTACAGTTACAGAGCAAACACTTCAATATTAACCTTGGGATACAGATATTGTAAATGAGACTAATGCATACCCCAACTTACAAGCATTTCATAAAGTCTAAACACATTCTTAGAATTCGAATACCTGTTTTAACAATATTAACATACAGGTCAGCCAGACTAGATCCAGCTATGTACTAGTCAGTGTTCAGTTGAGACCTAGGGTCCTTGGATGAGCTGGTAGTTGGTCTGCCAGTGTTACAATAATGATTTCAGGAGCTTTTCTGTGATGCATAATTTCAGAGGGGCTCTGCTAGATGAATACCTAGCTCCACACTTTTCTCTCTGACGCATAGACAGTGCAGTTATTTTCTTGGTGACATTGATATACGGGGTTATTTGATGGTACCCAGTGTTCATTTACAGGGGTGACCCAGGACTAGAACAGCAAGAGGTTGTAGTTTGGGACTGAGGGGTTCTAGCAGAGCAGCTGCAGCTCCCATTATATGGTGTACATTGCTGCTCTGTGTAGAGAAGCATAAATCTCTTTTATACCTCAGTTCTTCACCTTGTAAAATGAGGATATTAACTTACTTTACAAAGGAGTTATGAAGACTGACTGTTTATAAAACACTTTTAAGATACAGTGTTATATAAACAAGGATTATTGATTCCAATATCCTTTGGAAATATGGCCTACAGGAGGTGGTACTTCCAGAAGAGAGGCAGAAAGGTTGTTCAGACTGCTGCAGGCAGATAGCAAAATGCCCGCGTTTGTCAGAATCCTTGTAGCTCTATTTGTAGCCTTTATGCCTGTGAAGAGTTGCATGGAAAATCTGTTTTAGTTCACAAGATGAAATGAATTGTCTGGTCTTGTCTCCACTTACTCTACCAAGTACAGTGTTCCACTAGAGCTGGGGTCGGCAACCTTTCAAAGAAGAGCCATTTTTTTGTTTTTGTCTTTGAGAGCCGCATCACACGCAAAGCTACTTGTAGAGTTATAATTAATCAACTAATAATAATTGAACATACAGTATTAAAGTTATTACTACTCACCAATATTTTTAATGTGACTTCTGCCGTTTGAATTTGAATATAAACAGGAGGGGGTCTGGACTGGGGTAGGGGATTGGAGTGTGGGGTCTGGAAGGGAGTTTGGGTGCAAGAGGGGGTTCTGACCTGGGGCAGTGGGTTGGGGTGCAGGAGAGGATGAGGGGTGCAGACTCTGGGAGAGAGTTTGGGTGCAGGAGGGGGCTCCAGGCTGAGGCGGGGGTACGGGTGCGGGAGGGGGTGCGAGGTGCAGGCGCTGGCCGGGAGGTGCTTACCACAGGCGGCTCCTGGCCCGCAGCGCAGCAAGGCTCAGGCAGGCTGCCTGTTGGCCTGGCCCCATGATGCTCCCAGAAGTGGCTAGCTGCTAGCATGTCCCTGCATGCCCCTGCTGGGGGTGGGGGTGGCCCCTGCCCCCAGCCCCATTCTCACAGCTCCCATTGACCGGGAACTGGCCAATGTGAACTGTGGGGACAGTGCTTATGGGTACAGACAGCGCACAGAGACCCGCTGCTCCTCTCCCCCAAAGAGGCGTGCAGAGACGTGCCAGCAGCCAGACGCTTCTGGGAGCGTTGTGGGGCCAAAGCCCTGCTGCGCCACCAATCAGGAGCTGCCTGTGGTAAGCGCCTCCTGGCCAGAGCCTGCACTTGCGGGCACCCTCAAAAAATGGCTGCCCGCAAGGGGGCAGCCAAAGAGCTGCCTGTGACTCTGGAGGCACAGGTTGCTGACCCCATACTAGACAAAATCACTACACAGGCTGACAGAGTTGGCAACTCAGCCTAGGAGTGGCCCAGCACTCAAATAACAGAGCTGTAGGTTAGCAATGAGGTGCTGTTGCAAGTGATGGGGAAGGGAAATAGGGCAAGATCGGTAGGGGGTGGATGCTGCAGGCTGGGACTGAAGTACTGGGTTCCAAATGTGTGGGTAAATCTTGCACAGTCCCAGGTTGAACTACCCTGTCTGTGCACAAAACTGCAAATGTGCAAATAATGGGCTGACTCACCCTTGGAAATGCCATGTATTATAGTGTTCTGAGGAAAATCCCTTGGTCCATAAATTCAAGTGCTTTTCCTGAAGGAGAGGAGAGGACGTAAGCATGTGGCTACCCAGTGTGCATAAGACAGCATAGGATCTGCACCCATATGATTGGCAGACTTCCTGTTTTTTGTGGGGGACAGATTTTCCCTTGTTGAAAATGATAGTGAAAGAGGTCTTTTGGTTTCTCAGATAAAGCAGCAGCTTGTCAACTTCCCGCTAAATGAGGCAGACATTAGATGGAGCAGATCCCTTCCCACGTTAAACTTAAAACAGTTGACAAATACTTTCTCCAGCCTCTTCTCCAAACAGATGAATGCTCCTAACCACAGGAATAAAGCAGGCGCTTCCCATTCCATATGGTAATGGCTTCATGAACATTCTCACATCAGTGGAGTTTCTGAAGTTGTTTTGTTTCACAAGAGGAACTCAAAGCAGTCCTCAATTCAAACTCTGCCCTAACTTCAGTCATGGCCTTTAGCTTATCTAAGGCAGGGGTGGGCAAAGTTTTTGGCCCCCGGGGTGCGAAATTGTGGGGAGGCACAGCCTTCCCTACCCAGCCCTCCATAAACAGCCTGGCCCCCTCAGAACTCCCCACTCATCCAACCCCATCCCTCCCTGCTCCTTGTCCCCTGCGGCCCCCCCCACCCGAACCTCTGTCCCATCCAACCGCCCCCAGCTCTCAGTCCCCTGATTGCTCCCCAGGATCCTCTGCCCCTTACCCAACCCCCCACCCCCTTACCATGCTGCTCAGAGCAGTATGTCTGGCAGCTGCGCTGCCCGGCCAGAGCTAGACATGCTGCCGCTCTGCACTGCAGGAGCGCACAGCCCCACCGCCCAGAGCGCTGCCCACATGGCTGCGGGGGAGGGGAGGCTGGGGGGAGGGGCTGGGGGCTAGCCTCCCTGGCCAGGAGTTCAGGGGCCGGGCAGGATGGTCCCGTGGGCCGTGGTTTGCCCACCTCTGGTTTAAGGCCTTCTGCTTAACCCCAAAGTCCAGAGCCTGGACTTCTCCTGCCAGAACTAAATGGAACCCACTTTTATTTAGTCTGAGCTTCCATCAGGTACCTAGGCTCGCCATTACCGACTTGGCAAAATTGCCTTAGCCCAAATATTTCTGTAGTCTCTGCTGCAACTGATTTCATGACAGGTATGTCAGCTAATATGGTCACCGAGAAACAAAACACTTCCAGAAGGGATGTGGATTTCCACAATGACCTTGAAAATTCCACTTATTTTTCATGAACGAATGACTCAGAGACACAAGGTGGGTGAGGCAATATCTTTTATTGGACAAACTTCTGTTTGGTGAGCGAGACAAGCTTGCGAACTTACACAGGGCTCTTCTTCAGGTCACTTCTCTCACCAATTGCAGTTGCTAAAATAAAAGATATTACCTCACCCCAACTTGTTTCTCTAATATTTGGGGACCAACACAGCTACCCCACTTCATAGTCTATTTCTCCATTGCTTTGGATCCCTCTGATAATTCTTGATGCAGTTATACATCTCGAAGATCTGTGTCCAACCTGTGGCCCTCCAAGGCGACTGTGTTAAGAAGAAAACTTGCACGTGGTCATGAATTGAAAAGGTGTTCCCTGAGCTACACTCAAAATTGTTCCTGTGTGGAGGAGGCAGAGGGAGCTTCTGCAGTGGCAGAGCCACTCCTGACTTTTTGTTCTCTCCCAGCAGGTTCCTTTTTTGCTATGTGAGTGGTTCCAAAAGAACAGAACAGGGCAGAGAATCCCCTCCAAAGTAGTGACTGTGCCCCTTGGACTTTTTTAAGTAATACAGTCAGCTACCAGGACAAAAGGTTGGACACCACTGATTTTATAATATACACCGGACCCTCGCTAGAACACACATCTATATAGCACAAATTCGCATATAACACGGTCGCGGCCATGAATCCCAAATTTAATTACTTCAATTGGAATTCATTTCAACGCGGTCCCCTCTATAATGCAGTACCGTGCATGAATCCCAAATCCCGCGTTCTAGCAAGGGTCCGGTGTAGTTAGAAAGATAGATATGAGTGCATTAGTGCGTTTGTACAGAGCCTAGCACAATGGGAACCTGATCCCCTGGTTTGGGGCCCCTGGGTGCTACTGCAAAATGAAATATATATATTTCTGGAGGAATCAAAGAAATAGAGATAGAAAATACCTATTAGGTCACAGCTAGTCAATTCTCCTGTCTGTTCAGGATATTTCCCTACAATACGTTTTTTCCCAAGGGGTTTTCTGTGTCCCAAATATTGAGGCTTCCACTGTTTTCCTGGCAAGTCTCATCCACAGTGTAGCAGATCTCACTGTCAGGATTTCCCCACACCCACCCCTGAAATTTGGGCTGTCTTCTTTTGCTTCCCTTTATCTCTCTGCCAATTACCTGGTTATAACCCATGGGACTACCCTAAGCAAATTCTTTCCTTCAATATTTATGCCTTTTGAATATTCAGACATACTTATCACACCCCCCATTGGCTGGCCTTCAACGAAGCAATGCATTTTCATTTCCTTTAATATTACTTTATGAACAATCCCTCCAGCCTCTTACTCAGTTTTGTTGCTCTTCTCTGAACTCTTGCCATTCTGTTAGAATCTTTTTGCAGATTCAGGTTCCCACAACTGAAGGCAACTTCTAGGTGTGGTCTCTCCTGAGCTATTGAGTAAAATAATCTGTACAATTAGATCCCGTTGTAAACACTTCAGAACAAGAGCACATCAAAGTGCTCCGAGAACATGAACTAATTCCCACAACAGGGGAGGGTAGGGAGGTAAGTATTACTAGCCCCTATTTTATAGATTGGGAAATTTAGTATCCTGCCTAAAGCCACAGAGGAGTCAGTGTGAGAGCAGAAATTAGAACTCAAAACTTTTATTGCTGTCAATATTGTGTTCAGAGCACTAGGCTGTTTCCTTTGCTTATAAAAAGTTTGAGGCCAAAATGTTCAAATAAGAGTGATTTTTAGCCCCAGATATACCCTAATTCTATCCCTAATCCTACATTGCATTTGACTACTTTGCAAACTGTGTTCCTAATAATGTTATGGGGAGGTAGGAGGAGGTGTCTTGCAGTCAGTGGAATTTCATTATTTCCTCACTGGTGTGAGGGTTCAGACGGCTTGTTCAAATACATTTTACAGTGCAGCCCCACCTCCTGAAATCTTGTCCAGACCTATGACCCTCTGGAGCCCAGATCACTTTAAGTCATGAAGCAACTGTCAACACATGACATGTCCAACAATGCAATTGAAGAACCTGGGATACCTCTCAGATGCTTAGAAATCCTGGGATGGAAGAAAAATGTTTTTTAGAAACTAGTCTTCAGAGGTGCAACTTGAAAAGAGGTTTGTATATCAATCAGTCTTGCGGCAGGATCTTTCTTCACTTTTGATAGAATCCCTGTAGTATTGTAAATCATCAACATTTGGTTCTAGCTCAATTCATGCTTTATATGTTTTGGAAACCGTGTTGTTTGACGGTCTAGTGATGCCGAGTCCATAGGGTGTGTGGCAGTGAGATTGCTGCATGCCTGGTTGGAGGAGGAGCAGCTGTGGAAAGAGGCCAGATGCTGAATAGAACATGCCTCGGCTTGATTTTTTTTTTAAAAGCCATTTCGTCCATTTGCACGTTGCTTGCTCATTTCTTCCATATTCTCACTCACGCGCTAAAAAAATGTTGCGTCAATGTGTACAATTCTCACTCACTTATTTGATCATTCTTCAAGAAGTAAAAATTTTTCATGCTGTCCTAAAACCAATAAAAGTACCACGGCTCTTCAAGATCACCACATCAGTGACAGTTGGCGAGAGAGAGGTTTATAGTTCTCAAGTCCTTGATCTGCAAAGTAGCTGGCTGACTGTTAAAGATCATTGTACAACTTAAAGTGCTTTACAAATCCTGGGCAGAGTGTCTGGCCACTGCATGGATGTGCAATGGAAGATGAGGGTGCAAGGAGCTAACCAGAGGCCAGGCACAACTGCAGCCAGACAACACAGCAGAAAGTGCACATCTACCCACCTCAGGGGTGGTGTAGTGGCTATGCTTCCAATACTGCCAATCTTTGGCATTCAATATTAAGAGACAGGCTCCCAAAATCATGAGTTGGGCTTAAATATAATGTGGGGGTTTTTTAAAAATAATTTTGGGTTTAAAGTATTTCAAGTTGGGCTCCTAAAAACAGGGGTGTCCAAAATGTGGCCAAAGGATTTAATTGATTCCAAATCTGGAGCTTCACCACTTACCCACACCATCGAGCTTACACAGAGGATGAGAAAATATGTTTTTCCTGATGTTCATTAACTTCAGTGGAGTTACTCCCCATTTATGCTGGTGTAATTGAGATCAGAGTCTGGCTCCATGTATTTCTGAGGAGGCGTTCAAGAAGAGCTCTCAAGAGTGGAGAATAATGTCCCTTATGGGAGCACAGGGAGCAGCTCCAACAACTGAAAGCGCTTTTTGTAAACTGGAATGTCTGGTAGGCTTTCAGAAAAATCTACTACTGTAACAGTGTGACAGTTTTTGAGATAAAGCTATGAATGGTTATGGTTTCATATTGATTGAGTTTTGTTTCCTATCAGCTCTGCAACAAAACTTAGGCCTTGGAGAGACTCTTAATAGGTCATAGTCACATCCTGTTGTCTTAGCAAATACGGACTATTTAAACATGACGTCTGTTGCATTTAACCTTGCTAGAACGAGCTAATTATCTTTGAGATGGGAACTCCAAATTTACTTTCAGTAGGGAAAGAGAAATCTGGGAAGCAGTAATGCTGAAAGGTCTACTGTAGAGGTGAGAGTGGAAAGCAAATTAGACATGAGTTTTCAATGTGATATAGCTGAAAAAAAACTCCAGTGCAATTGTCAGTTCTAAACGTAAAGGCATCATTCCATGAAGGAGGTAGTACTCTTGCTATATATGGCTCCTGGTGTTAGTGCGTCTAGAATATTGCATTAATTTCTGGGCACCACATCTAATACCAAAAAGATATGATGGGATGATTTAACTGGGAATTGGTCCTGCTTTGAGCAGGGGGTTGGACTAGATGACCTTCTGGGGTCCCTTCCAACCCTGATATTCTATGATTCTATGATATAGGAGAAAATGGAAAGAGTTCAAAGAAAAGCAGCAAAAATTACCGGGAGACTGGAGGGGCTAAATGACAAAGAATGATTAAAGGGGCTAAATATGCCTAGCCTGGCTAAGAAAAGCCAAAGAAGGCAATGTAATAGCCTGCCAGTATAAATATTCGAAGGGTGTAACACCAATGAAGGGGAAGAATTATTGGGGGCGGGAGGGGAAGAGAGGAAGTAAATGGGAAAAGTAAATGGGATGATGCGAAGAGAAATATGAACAAAACTTCCTGACACATGAGATGCATTAGGTTGGGGAATAGTCATTTAAGGGATGTGTGGGAGTCTCCATCACTTGGGACTTTTAAAGCAAGACTAAACAAGTCACTCAAATATGCTGGAGGGAACAATCCTGCCTGGAAACTTAGCATTATCTTAATAAATTATAGACCTACAGAAACTTTTCTATATACCAGTCCCTGCTGGTAATCGAAATCAGGTACTTGGCAAACTTTAGCAAACAGCCACAGAAATCTTCCATTAAATATATAATCCTCTTGGACCAAACTAGGATAACATGGTTTGCAGTTTAAAAGCCCTAAATGGCTTGGAACCTGCCTACTTGAGAGAGTATCTGTCTCCCCAGGCTAAAATGCCAATCTCAAGCTGGAGCCACTTCACTTTAAGAGAAAGAGAGGACCCTGCTGGAAGGGCATTCTCTATGAGGAGCCTCTGGTTTGGACTGAAATGGCCCAACTTTGTCAAAGTTTAAGGCACACAGCAAAGTTAATCAATTTTTCTAGGGATCAGGGAGGGAGGGATGCTTTAAAGGCTGGTATCTATGGATTGTTTTACCTTGATTTTAAATTTTTGTTAGTTATTTTCTGATTTGGGGGATGCAGAGAAGTTGCTGGTTTCATTGTTGGTTGTGTTTTTTTTGTTTGTTTTTTTTCATAAAAAGTAGTACCCACAGCCTCTTCATCCTGTGTCCACGTTCCAATGGTACATAAATGATAACTGACATTCACTTGCCACCCAAAAGCTGGGATTCATCCTGTACCCTCAGTGTTGTAGGCATGCTTGTGTCATATTCCAGTACATGCTCAGGGCAGGTGAAAATGACAGTATTCTGCTTCAGCTCCTCCCACTGTCCCAGAAGAGCAGGATATTGCTGCTAAAATCATTATCAGTAAAATAGCTAACCATGCTGACATTTACATTATCATTGTGAGGACTCAGAGCTAACCCTTCCAAATTTTCAGCTTGTGTTTCAGGTTCTTTGTCTTCTGATTCTGGAATTGCATTGCCTTGCATCAGGTCATGTTCAAAAGTGTTTTGTTTTGTTTTTTAAATGTTTTTAAATCCTGCACAAACCAAAGGACCCCCAGACAAATGCTGGTACAGAGTACCACTTCATACTGGCTCAGTCTAATTTCTGCCGCAGATTTATGTCTGTTATCAAGACCTAAGTTCTCTGTCCCTGTTTCTGTTTCGCCAACTACAAACGTACAAAGTATTGTGTATGTCTCTCATCAGAATGTCTTTTATTTTTTTACTTGTACTCTTGTGTTTTGACCATTGATCGTAGTTTTCCCCACCACCACCACCACCACTGCCAAACTTTGAACTTCAGCAAACAGCTCTTAACTACTAACACATGTCTGAGGATGGGGGAGGAGGCACAGGAAGCAATACTCCAAGGAGTACAGTAGCATTTCTTTATTCAGTAAGTTAGTCATTAGCTATTTTAGTCTGAACCCAAATAACTAAGTGAATGGCCTGTGAAGGATTTGTGACTCTGAAATGAGTGTCTAGAAAGTCCACATAATAATAATACTTAGTTCTTTGCATTACTAGGTCTTAAAGAGCTTTACAAATGAGGTCAGTATCATCTCCATTTTACAGATGTGGCAACTGAGGCACAGAGAAGTGACATGCCCAAGGTCACCTAGCAGCCTAGTGGCAGAGCTGGTAATGGAATGAATCCCAGCTCAGTTCCCTGTCCACTAGGCCTCAATGCCTCCCCATAGCTGATCAAACAGTAATGATACTTTTTTCAGATATTGTATAAAAACTGAGGGGGGGAGAATGGGATGGAGCAGATGTTCCAGTTGGAGTGACTTACACATCCTAGCAGCCATGGCAGCAAAAACCCAGGTCATTGGCTGAGCTAAGGCACAAAGATGGAAACCCTAAAAGGTGGCTAGAACCAGAGTGCAGAGACCAGTCAGGACAGGGCTCAATTAAGAGGTCTCAGACACTGCCTGGCCAAAATACTGTCGCAGCAAGGTAGTTCTAGATTGTTCATGGACACTACTTTGATTTGGGTTGTTAAAGAGAAGGGGAAGATGATACTGGGGCTTAAATACCAGGCAGAGAGTCAGGAGATCTGGGTTCTATTGTTAGCTCTCCTACAGGCTTCCTGTGTGATCTTGGGCAAGTCGCAATGGGTATGTCTCCACTGCAGTTAAAATCCTATGGCTGGCCTGTGCCAGCTGACTCAGGCTCACAGGGCTCAGGCTAAGAAGCTGTTTAATTTTGGTGTAGATGTTGGGGCTTCAGCTGAACTCCAGGCTCTCGGACCCTCCTACCTTGTAGGGTCCTATAGCCCAGTGTGGTGGTTAGAGTTGCTTGTAATTATTAGAATTGGGATCACTGGCTGTTGGGAGTCTGAAAGGACAGGAAACAGGAAGGAGGGGGGAGGAATTGAGAGGCTGGGAGAAAGCTACAGAGTGTGCAGCAGCAGCTTGGTAAAGAGGTATCCACTTTGAAAATAAAGTCCTGTTGAAGCTTGTTAGTACCTTGCCTGGTTGATACAACATTTTGGCGACGAGGATGGATCTTCTGCCTCTGAACCCACCTGCACACTTTCTGCAAAGCCCAGGTGAGCCTCCAATTGCTTTTACTACCTGGATCCATATGTTTGAGACTTATCTGCTTGCAATCAGTGCTACAGAGATTTCTGAAGTAAGAAAGAGTGCTCTGCTAATCCACAGCCTTGGAGCAGAAGGGCAGCGTATATTTTACACTTTTCCCCTTGCAGATGATAAATATGAGACTGCACTCAATGCATTAAAGAATTTTTTGTGCCAAAAGTGAATGTAGTAGCTAATTGCTGCAGATTTCGCCAGCATGAGCAGAAACCAGGGGAAACTATAATGCAGTATATTGCTTCCCTGAGGAGTCAGATTGTAATTTGTGACTTTGGGAATATTGCAGATGATGACTAGAGACCAGCTCATTGAGAAAACAACCATGCTTCATGTAAGAGAAAGCTTACTTCTAGAACCACAATACACTAGAAAAAGCAATAACCATTGCTACTCAGATTGAGTCAGCTACAGCTGAAGCCAAAATAATGAGCATGGTACAGGAGGCACGGTCCAGGCTGTGACTCTTTTGCAGAAAATTTCACTACCGCTGCAGACACACAATTGCAGGAGGGAAAACTAATGAAAAACCACCGAATCAGCAAATTCAAAATACAATAAAAGCATGTTTTCGCTATGGATCCCCACAACACCTTGCAGGCTACACAGGATGTCCAGCAAAAGTAGCTCAGTGCGATCACTGCAAAAAGATTGGACATTTTGCTAAAGTATGTCGCAGTAGCCAGTTCAATCAACAGGTGCATGCAATTACAATACCAGATGTTACTGTGCTGAGCGTGGACAAAATCACTACTGCACATATTCCAGAACAGATAAAGTGCACTGTAAATGTTTCCGCCATACCCTCAGGCAAAACACACTCTATTCAGTTAATGTTGAACACTGGGACAGTAGTATCTATACTACCTGATTCCATCTATCTGCATTACTGAACCCAGACTTCACTTGGTGTGCTATTTGAAAACCCATATTCCAGTACATGGCTGCCTGCTAGTAATAGTTACTTTTGGTGATTTCTGTGTAATTGCAGAGTTCTACATTGTCCACAGAGGCACTCCTATCCTTGGCAGAGAGGTATTGGCTGCTTTAAATCTCAGGGTAGTTAATGGACGAATTGATCTTCCACAGCAAAGCACTCTTGCGGTACACACACCAGTTTCAGCTGGGACCCAACACCAAGTTGAGGAGAAACTTGGCTGTGCTTATGGGTTTCTGCATAAAGTTAAAATGCGGAATAATGTGATGCCTGTACGACAGAAGTTACAGCGCTTACCATTTTCAGTCCGGGAAGCTATTTCAGAGGAACTTAGAAAACTTGTTCAAAAGGACATTTATTGAAGAGATTGACTCCTCGGAATGTGTCCTATACCTATAGTAGTGACACAGAAGAAGGGTGGAGGCATTTGCCTTTGTGTGGACTTCAGGGAGCCAAATAAAGCTATTGTGATTGACAGCCATCCTCTTCCTCACATAGAAGTATTTGCAGAACTCTGTGGAGCAAAGATGTTTTCTACTCTTGATTTGCAGAGCGCATAGCACCAGGTTATGTTGCATGAAGATAGCAGAGACCTATCAGCATTTATTGCACATGAGGGACTATTTCGTTTTAAACGTGTTCCATATGGTCTCGCATCTGCCCCAAGTGCCTTTCAAAAAATGATGTAATTGATTCTGAAGAATCAACATGGAGTTCAGTGCTATCTGGATGATATTATCGTGTTTGGAAATACTTCTGAGGAGCATGACAATAACCTGCAGTCTGTACTAAACTGCATCAGCACAGCAGGCCTCCAGCTCAATAGATCCAAATGCAAATTTAGACAAACTGAACTCTCCTTTCTGGGGCATACAATTTCACAGGCTGGACTAAAACCTGATCCAGATCATATCCTGGCAATTTCAAATACTCCTCCTCCAACAGATTTGCAAACCTTACATTCCTTTTTCGGTCTTACCTCCTGGTATGCAAAATTCTTTCCCAATTATGCTTCTGTCTTTGAACCGTGACGGGAATCACTACGGAGAAGTTCAACCTTAATGTGGACAACGGATGCACAAGCTAGTTTCAAAACTGTGAAAGACTTGATTGTACATAGTCCAGTACTTGCACTATTCAGTCCTGCATTGCCCACAATTGTAACTACTGATGCTTCTGATTATGGACTTGGGGCTGTTCTTACACAACTGGATGAGGACAACACAGAGAGGACTGTTGCATTTGCTTCAAGGACACTAAGTAATGCTGAAAGAAAATATTCTACAGTCGACATTGCTCATCACGAAAGGACTGGGAAGAGCAGGATACCGTATTGCTCGATGGTCTGCGAGACTACTCTCTTTCAATTATGAACTGGAATATAAGCCTGGAAACCAAAATGTGGTCGCTGATTTCCTTTCTCGCTTGCCTTTGCCTTCACCAGATGGTCCACCAGTTGATGGGATGTAGTGGTTGCGCTTATTACAAGCACTCTCACTGCAGTTACAAGAGAACAATTTCAAGCTGCTTGTTCAGCGTGTCCAATTCAACAAAAACTGCGGGAATTTCTGACAGAGATGGCCCAGTCACCCTAAAAACCTTGACCCAGTTTTGCTGCCTTATTTTAGAGTTCAGGATGAACTTTCTTTGTTTGATGCCTGTGTGCTACGAGGTGCACACCGGCTCCTTGTGCCAGAAGAATTACAATCAAAACTCATACACCTGGCACACGCTACTCATCAAGGAATTGTCTGAACCAAACAACAACTATGGGATCTGTATTGGTGGCCAGGGATGGACTCTCAAACTGAAGCTCTCATAAAATCCTGTGTCACTTGCCAAATGCATGATAAGACAGCAGTGACATGTATCCCTCCATTACAGCCTGTTCCTTTTCCTGAATCTGCATGGGGAAAAAGTGGCGATTGACATTGTAGGACCCTTTGATACTGCTCCAATTGACTGCCGTTATGCCATCACTTTAATAGACTATTTCAGTAAATGGTCTGAGGTAGCATTTACATCACAAATCTCTTCTGCTACAGTAATTAAGTTCCTCTCTTCAGTTTTTAGCAGGGAAGGTAAACCCAAAGAACTGGTTTCAGATAATGGTAGTCAATTTACTTCACTGGAGTATGAAACTTTTCTAGCACAGAGGAACGTTTTACACAGAAGGTCATTGAACGGTTTAACAGAAGTTTGAAAGAGAGTTTGCAAACAGCTAAACTAGAAGGGCGATTGTGGATACCCTTCACTGCTGATTTCTTGCAAGCATACCGGGCTACACAACATGCCACAACGCAGAGATCATCCGCAGAGTTACTGCATGGGAAACAGATGAATACTAAACTGAACATTGCTGGATTGTTAAAGGCACGACCTGATGCCCCAAACGAGGATGATGTGAGAAAAACAGTTGAACAGAACCAAGCAAAGTCTAAGGCTTTCACAGACAAGTGGCAGGGTGCTAAGGAACCAAAGTTTCAGTGTGGTTCCTTCGTTAGAATACGAAAACCTGGAATTTTACGCAAAGGGGACCATAAATTCACAGCTCCTCTTAAAATCATAGAGAAGAAGGGACCTTACACCTATCGTCTTTCTGATGGGCAGGTATGGAATGCTTCTTATCTTGCACCTGCCTATGCACCAAGAGGAGATTATGCCAACACCCAGCCTGCATTGGATGACTTCACCGTAGTACCAACACAACAAGACATTGCACTGGAACCAAGGCTTGAGAGACGGCCTGTCAGACCCAGACAACTACCTGTCTGGACTAGAGACTATGTTATGTAGTATCTACAGTGTTTTCAATGTAATATTTCTGCCAACAGTATAGTGTCTTGTTTCATATTTGTTCCTGTAGTTAGAACAATAATGTTTATTTTAATTGGGAGAGTTTCTTAAGAGAGGAGGGAATGTGGTGTTTAGATGTTGCTTGTAATTATTAGAATTGGGAGCACTGGCTGTTGGGAGTCTGAAAAGACAGGAAGGAGGGGGGAGGAGTTGAGAGGCTCCTCCTCTGAGGGTGCAGCAGCTTGGTAAAGAGGTTTCCACTTTAAAAATAAAGTCCTGTTGAAGCTTGTTAGTACCTTGCCTGGTTGATACAACACCCAGGCCCCAGCCTGAGCCTAAATGTCTAAAAGGCAATTAAAAGGCCTGTTAGCCTGAGCCAGCTAATTTAATTGCAGTGTAGACATACCCACAGAACCATGTTTTCAAAACAGTTCATCTTCTATTTAGGTAATTAAATGAAGAAGCCGGGTTTTCAGACATGCTCAGCTCCCAGCATCTCCCATTGAAAACAAAAGGGACTGTTTGGTGCTGAACTCTTTTGAAAATCTGGCCAGGTATCTCTGTGCCTCAATTGCCTCAGGTGTAAAAAAGGAAATAATACTACTTCCCTACTCCAAATGATTATTATGCAATGTGCTTTGATAAGGAGAGCTATGAAACATGCTTTCATAAAGAAATTGCTAGAGGAAAGACAACGCTCCCTTTTCAAAAGTGTTTTTGTTCAATTCCTGTCATATGTTTGTTTTTTAATTGAGCTTTTAGTCTACTGTATTATTGTGACTGAGTGTAATCGCTCATGCAGCACCCAGAGTCCTTTTCTGAGGATGGGGGAAACATGCTTTATAAATGAGAATATTATTGTCAGCTGTCTTTGAAACTAAACAACTTCAATATGCAGTAGGTATGGAGCTTTGGCGTGGTGGGTGAAAAGAGCATGTGGGGTGACAGAGATAAGCATCTCCCTCTCATGTTTTACAGGGCCAAATACTTTTCAGATGTAAAATCTTGTGTAAGGAGAGCGTTCATTCAGTGTTCCCTTTGTTCTCAGTCCTGTCCTATATTTGACTGGTGCAGGGACACCTCTGTGATCATTATGAATGATCTGAGCACCCTGAGAAATGATGGCTCTAAGGAGTAGATAAATAGCTGCAACATCATTTCTTTGAGTCAGTTTTAGAGGCTGGCCTGTGATATGATGCAGAATGTAGATTTCTGTCTGTCTACGCATCCATCAATCTCACAGACCTCATTGTGACATTTGGATCTCAATCCTGCTTTCTAGTGCCCCACAGCTCAGGGGTGTTTTGACTGGGCAATGTTATCTCTTATGTGTTCTGGCTTTATATTTTCCTCTCAGTCCTAACCATGGGGGGGAGACTCAAGATAAATATCAGTGAGGGATTCTCTGGAGGTATACCCTTGTCTCAGGAAGCCCATATAGTGTAATTATCATGGCATTAAATGAACTACTGAACCTCTGCAGGAGGAATGTTAACTGTGGTGGCCTGAAGCAACAAGTTTTCCATGGGGGGGGATATAAACAATCTCCTGGTTCAGGATGAGGTCTTAGCGGTGGTTACCAGCTGGTAGGGAGGGTAAGGCAAAAGTGAGGAACAGAGGAATTTGTCTGTGTTACAGAATGAGCTGCTTCTACATGCTGCAATGTAAAGCTGAGACAAAGAAACTGCCCCCCAAAACGGGCTGATGTGTTGTTGCTGTAATGAAAGCCTCTTTCTTTGCTCCCCCATTGCAGACTCAGTGAATGTTGAAGCAAAGCAGGAACTTGAATACTGCCTCAAAGGCACCAGCATGCACTCGATCCTGCTTGGTTTCACTCCTGCTTGTCTAGCTATGGCAGGATTTTTACAAATGAACTTTCAGGCTTTCAGATGCATCCACTTTCCCAAAGGAGATAATGAAATCCAGAATATAAAAATCAAAACATTCCTGGTTCAGCCAATCCCCTGAGTCATTCCACACAAAAGTCACATTTTGGGAGTGAGCTCAGTTCAAAACAAACCTGGAGTTTATTATCAATTTGGGCTGATTTAATCTCTTAACTCCTTTTTATTATTCCTTTTTGCGGCTCTCTGAGGTAAAGCTTGTTTTTGTCTTCCTCCTTAGATTGAGGGCATCACTTGTTGATGGCTCTGATATGAAATTGCCAGTGCTAGTCAGTCTGACAAACCCCATTATTATTTGCAGTGGTGTTGTAGCTGTGTTGGTCCTAGGATATTAGAGAGACAAGGTGGGTGAGGTAATCGTTTATTGGACCAACTTCTGTTGGTGAGAGAGACATGCTTTTGAGCTTGTACAGACTCCTCTTCAAGTCTGGGAAGGGTACACAGTGTGTCACAGCTAAATACAAGGGTGGAACAGACAGAATTAACACACGTTGCAAAAGATCATTCAAGGTGAAGTGGACTGTTTAACACCTTTACAGTCATAGGACAAAGGAGGGTTAGTGGGTTACAGATTGTAATGATTAAGTTCATGATTTTTGGTGTCTAGCAAAGTTTATAGATTTAAGTTCCTGGGCTCATCTTTTGAAAGTGGTGTTCAGGTTCGCTTGAGGAAGAGGACTGAGATGTCACAAGCGGAGTGATAGTTTTTGTGAAAAATGTTTGCCTACAGGTGAGATGGTGTTTTCGTCTTGTATCATTTTTCTGTGTGAGTTCATTCTAGAGCATAGTGATTGGTGTCATGCACAAAGCTATTGTTGAGGCATTTGATGAGGTACACCTCATGTGTGATAGGCATGGATAGGTCCCATGGATCTTGAAAGGGGGTACACACCCTTTCTGAGCGCACACCCCTAATTGTCACCTACCATCCCACACTGGAACCCATATAGGTTACAATTAAACCCATACTCTGAGGGGACCACATCCTGAAAGAAATCTTTCTTGAACTCCCTCTTCTGGCCTTCAAACAAATCCCCAACCTAGCCAAGCTCATCATCAGCCCAGGACACATCAACGCAAAGCAGTACCAGACTCTGCCAGAACAACAGATGCAAATCCTGTAGACACATCACTGCTACAATGATCAATATCCCCCATAACACACCTTTCAGGATCCATGGATCTTACCCAGGCTTATCACAAGATAAGGTGTACCTCACCCAGTGCACTAAATGCCTCAGTAACAACAGTTTGAGTGAAACCAGACAACTACTATGCTATTGAATGAACTCACACAGAAAAATGACAGAAGACAAAAACATACCACCAGTGGGCCAACATTTTTCACAAAATGATCACTCCATATTTGACCTCTCAGTCCTCGTCCTCAAAGGAAACCTGCACAACACCTTCAAAAGGTGAGCTGGGAGCTTAAATGTAAAACCATGGTTTAAAGACACTGGATTTATGCTTTATTTAATAATCTGTAACCCACTAAGCTGCCCCCCCACCTTTTTTTTTTCTTGTCCTATGACTGCAGTGGTGTTAATGCAGTCCCTTAGAATATATGTTAACTACTTATGATAAACAATTTCTTCTACCTTGTATTTAGCTGTGACACACTGTGTGCCTTTCCCAGACCTGAAGAAGAGCTTGTGTAGGTCAAAAGCTTCTTTTTCACCAACAGAAATTGGTCCAATAAAAGATATTCCTGCACCCACCTGGAAAGGAAGCTCATTTTAGAGATAGGGTGGGGTCAAGTGATTAAACCTGGAGACTGGAGTTGCAAGTCTCATTGGTTAATTCGTGGCTCTGTTAGGGTGACCAGATGTCCTGATTTCTTAGGGACAGTCCCTATATTTGGGGCTTTTTCTTATATAGGCTCCTATTACCCACCCCATTCTCTGTCCCAATTTTTCACACTTGGTATCTGGTCACCCTAGGCTCTGTCATTGATTTGCTTAGTGAACCTGGGAAATCACTTCTCTCTTCCTGTTTGTCTATCATGATGATTTACATCCATTTTAAGTGCCTCGGGGATCTCAGATGAAATGAAAAACAAAAAAATTACCTTCCTTGCTCACGTGTATGTAACCTGCCATGCCAAGTAATTCTGCAGTTAAAGAGATACTATGCCAATGTAAATCTGACCCAGAATCAAGTGTCCATAAAATTACCACTCTTCAAATAAACTTGGCCTTGTAAGATTAGAACGGATAACTAATAGATTTAGAGCTGTTCTGTGGTTTTGCTGCAGCTGGGATTAGAATTGTGAAGTTCCAGGCTCCCAGTCCTGTGTAAAGGCCAACAGCCTACGCCTCTCCTCAGGCCCTGCTACATGGGGGAGAGAAAAGCATCCTATCTAGAAGCAAATATGACCCATCTCATATTGGCATTCATAATGTTAAATCTGTTGCTGTATCTATGCTCACATTTGTAACTATCCAGTCATTTCCCAATCAGCATGATAACTATGGATTCAGATTCAGCAAAAGCAAAAGTACAACACAAGCCCTTTTGCTCTTAGAGTTGAAAATGTAAGTCAGATAACCATGCAGGTTTCCCAAAGGAAATCCAAGGGCGTAATTCAATCTTAGGATTCTTCTGCTACCGAGTAGCAGTGAAAGTTCAGACCAAGAAGCCCTCAGTGTTACGAGAAATCGGTGATAGAATTTCACCCTTGTTTTCGGGGCAGAGTGCAGGGGAGGGGAGGGAAGGGGATGTATTATTCACTATGCCAAACACCATACAGAAAGCAGGTATTTGTGTTTTTTATTCAGGTCAGTTATTCCTTCTCCTCCCATTTCCCCTCCCCCCCCCCCCGAGTTTTCTTCTGCTTCTTCCTCTCTCCTTGTACCTCTTCTTAGCTCTTCTTAATTCCCTGAAGAAATGCTTCTTTGAGCATCAGTTCAGTCAGCTAGTATTGTGCTGCTTGTTGTGTGGGCACAGGCTTTTCAGCAGCTGGTTGAAGACATATACATTATTTCCTTAAATGATATAAATAATTCAGTCTTCAGAAAAAGTTCAGTGGGTTTTTTGTAAATAATTCCCAGTTGAGTGTATGAGTTTTGGCATGAATTACAACCTGCTTGTAAGGATGAGGTTTTGGATTAGGTTTCCTGTAAACACACTTGGCCAAATTTTGATCTAACCTAAAGCCCCTGCAAATCTTGTTTGTCAAAGAGATTATGACAGATTTCAGAGTAGCAGCATGTTAGTCTGTATTCACAAAAAGAAAAGGAGTACTTGTGGCACCTTAGAGACAAATTTATTTGAGCATAAGCTTTCGTGAGCTACAGCTCACTTCTGTACCCAGAGGATCCAGGTGGGTTTGTACTCAGGGTGGCTACCCCATGCTTCTACTCACTGCTGCCCATGCTACTGTGGCTACGCTATTTTTAGTGTGCTAGCTTGATGAAAATGAGCACGAGTATGTCTATGCGAACTGGGAATCGCACCCCTAGTTTGTAGTGTAGACAGTTGCAGGATGACAGTGCCGGGGTGGTGGTTGCTGTAGCAGAGCACACATCTCCAGTGCAGATTTGGAAATATCACCTCTTGAAAATCAAGGCCTTTGCCACTTGCTGAATATTCTAACCTCCCCTCTGCACTGTCCCACGTGCAACCACAGACATGGTGTAACTGATTCTCTCAATTTGGCACTTGTTAGTGTAGGTGGGACCACAGATGAATCAGCTGCAGATGGCAGCACCAAGGTTAAAACACATTTTGGTCTTGCATTAAAGACAGGACCAAACCGTGTTTTAGTCGGGTCCTGGCTAAGTCCGAGACTAAATTCTGGACTCTGTTTAAAATATGGTACAGTTCCTTCCTTGCTTGGAAGACCAGACTGTGTTTTGACTGTGCCCAAAACCTTTCCTGTAAAAGATATAATAGTGTAGACAGGAACTAACACTCACTCTCTTCTCTGTTGAATCCTCTTTGTAGACTGTAACTGACAGCTCCTCTTGTTAGTATTTTGTTTATTAGTAGTACAGTAGCACCCAGTCGTCTTAATCTAAATCAGGGTCCCATTTTGGTGGGCACTGTACAAACACAGGTAAAAGGACTGTCCCTGTCCCAAGGAGGTTACTGTCTGGGTTCAAAAGACAGATGATCGGTGTGTGTAACAAACCAATGGAGAAAGTGAGCAAGGGAGATGATTAGCAGAATTAGGCATGAGTGTGATGATGGTGGGAATGCAGAGTCTGTATACCCCTGCTCCTTCTACCAGGACCAGCTCTGGTCTGCCAGCTGCTGTCAGAGGAGAGCAGGCCATGGCCTCACCCTCTCCTGGCTGTGCCCCTTTTTGAGTTACCATTGCTGGCAGCACTGTGATTCTCTCAGTGCACTGAGGGTGCACAAGCACTAGGATGCTAGCTCCCCACTACACAGGAGTGCAAGCAGGGGGAGGCTTCTTAAAATTCCCTTTAGCAAAGAGGCAGCACTTGCAATAATGAATATAAAGGGGATTCTTTTATTTGAGCCTTCTGGACACAGGCTTCCCTGTAGGTCTCCCTGGTTCTCTATCTCCCAGAGCAACTAACACAGCCTGGGCTATCCACACAGGTAGAGAGGGTTGCAACTCAAAATTTCTTTTTCACAGAAAATTTACATATTTAACATTTTATTTTCATTCCAAACCAGAGCAAAAACAAATATTTTGAAGTTCCCCACAAAATGGAATTTCCTGAAAAATGTCAGTGTTTGGAAATATTTTGCTTTTGAAATTTCATTTTGAATTTTATTTTTGATTTTTTACATGTTAGTAACAGTAATGCATAATGTACACTACTGCCACTGACCTGCCATAATGTGACCTAACTCAATAGCTGAAATATTTTCTTATTTGCTCTTATTTTTACAATCATTAAGGGCAGCTGCTACGTAATACTGTGTGATACAGCTTGATACTCTTTCCGACTGTCTGGTCACATCAGAAGCAGGAGACGGTTTGATCTAGGAAAGCAGATAAGATGTTTCAGACAGAACTAAGTAGCAGCTGCCCTTAGTAATTTTTTAAAATAAAATAAGAATAGTGTAACTCCGCAGTTCTCAAAATGTGGATTGGGACCCTAAAGTGGGTCGGGACCCCATTTTAATGGGGTTCCCAGGTCTGGCATTAGACTTGCTGGGGTCCGAAGCTGAAGCCTGAGCCCCACCACTGGGGCTGAAGCCAAAGTACAAGGGCTTGATACCTGGGCGGTGGGGCTCAGGCTTTGGCTTCAGCTCTAGGTTACAGGCCCCCCACCTGGGGCTGAAGACCTTGGGCTTCGACTTTAGCCCCCCTACCCGGGGCGACAGGGCTTGGGAGGGCTCAGGCTTTGGTCCCCACTCCTGGGGTCGTGTCGTAATTTCTGTTGTCAGGACGGGGTCACAGTGCAATGAAGTTTGAGAACCACAACTATTATATTATGTCATGAACTAAGGTAAAAATATAAAAATGCAAAAACCCATAAAATAAAATTAAAAACAAAATTTAAGATTTTTCCAAATGATTTTTTTTCCATTTTTGAAAATTTTCCATTTTAGGTTGTAACCAGGGGAAATTTTTGTTGAAATTTTTGGCAAAAACTGCTTTTCTCATCGAAAAAACATTTTGATGAGAAAATTCCAACCAGTTATAAGCATAGGGCTGCTGACTGCACTACACTCCTGAGGTCCCTTCCAACCCTGATATTCTATGATTCTATGATATACACCTTCCCCCTTGTGCATCTGGCCCTGTATAGTGTGGGGCCAGAATTAGCCCTTTACATTTAGAGCAGCGAAGTGAGTGGGGTTTCATTTCTGCAGTTAAAAATGACAACATCAGAATTTAGTCTGTGTATATTTTAATTTGTAAGAAGAAATGCTTTGGGGAGGGTTTTGTTAAGGAGCATATCCTCCACGCTGATATGTTGTTACAGGGGAGCTGGAGAAACCTGCCTGACAGAACTGATTTTGTTTCCTCTCTGGTAACCATAGACTGTGTTATTACTTAAAATCCGATTCTCACCCACACAAAAAAGAGCCCTTTCTTATAGCTCCATGGTAGATTTATTCTGTAGGACTCACTGGGGACACCATAGTAGAAAAATAAATGCTGCAGAGCAAACGGGCTGCTACTGACTAGGCAATATTGGGTTTTCTTCTCTGCTTTTTATTATACTCACATTTTTTCACTGAAACAGCTTCAGCTGTGATTTATTTTAATCTGCTGCTGTTGTGTTTACAGTTCAGGCCAGGCATATTCCTTGCAATTTGAGTGTTACCTCCTTTCATTTCATGGGGTGTTAGGATTTCTGTGAGGTGACAGCCCAGACTTGTGTTTTCCAAATACACAGCATCAGCTGTCTAGGAGCCCAATCCTATGACATGCTGAGCCCCCTCAGCTCCCATTGACTTCAGTGCCACTTCCTCTTCTGATGGGGGCTTTTATTTGTTGCAGCTATTCTTCCAAACCTCCAAAGGTCCTGAGTTCCAGGTGAGTTCAGATAAGCAACTCCTGTATCTGCATTCTTATCTGAAAAGAGCCTGAAAAATGGAGTTGTTTGGACTTCTGTTTCTAGTTGAGCTGGGTAATAATCCCTTCTTCCTGTGTGTGTGTGTGTGTGTGTGTGTGTGTGTGTGTAGAAACTGCACTATAGATCAGAGGTGGGCAAACTACAGTCCACAGGCCACATCTGGCCCACAGGACTGTCCTGCCTGGCCCCTGAGCTCCCGGCCGGGGAGGCTAGCCCCCGGCTCCTCCCCTGTTGTCCCCCTCCCTCGCAGCCTCAGCACGACGTGCCACCAGCACTCTGGCTCGCTTCTCCTGCTGGGCAGTGCGGGCGGTGTGGATGGCTTCGGCATGGTAAGGGGGCGGGGGGTTCCAGGGGACAGACAGGGAGCAAGGGGCGGTTGGATGGGGCGAAGGTTAGGGCAGGGGGCTGTCAGGGAAGCGGGCGGGGCTGGATAGGGCATGGGAGTTCTGGGGGGCCTGTTGGGGGCAGGGGTGTGGATGGGGGCGGGGCAGTCAGGGGACAAGGAGAGGGGGGTTGGATGGGTCGGGGGCAGTCGGGTTCTGGAGGGGGCAGTCGGGGGACAGGGAGTGGGGGCGGGATTGGATTGGTTGGGTGTTCTGGGGAGGCAGTCGGGATAGGGAGCGGTTGGATGGGGCAGAGGTTTTGGGGGGCGGTCAGGGGAAGAGGAACGGGGAGGTTGGATAGGCGTGGGAGTTCCCGGGGGCCGGTTAGGGGTGTGGATAGGGGTCGGGGCAGTCAGGGGACAAGGAGCAGAGGGGGTTGGATGGGTCAGGGATTCTGAGGGGGTCAGTCAGTGGGCAGGATGTGCGAGGGGGCACTACCCCACCCACCATATAGTTTTGCAAGCCCGATGTGGCCCTTGGGCCAAAAAGTTTGCCCACTCCTGCTATAGATGGTAAAGATGGACTGATCTGGCCCACTGGAAATTCAGTGTCCTATTGCACAAAATAGGTGGGATTTGGTGGCTTTCTGTGTTTCAAGCATCAGCCTCATCTCTGTATGGCCATTTCCTTCAGATTCTGACACATACTCTCTCTTCTGTCCAGTTAGCTGGCCCTTACAGTGTTGACATGCTTGCTGTGGCTGACCACAGGAACCCTTCAAAGTAGGTCAGATGTAACCCTGCATCTTGGCAGTTACTCACCTGCCCCAGACAGGATGGATGTTTCCCCGCTTTGGCTGGTGGTAATGCGTGCACCATGGTTTAATGGCTCAAAGCCAATGAGAAGGTATGAGGGAGGAATGGAGGGAGGGAGCCTTGCCAGCCCAAGGAAAGGCATTCCTATCCTCTAGCAGCTCCACATCAGCTAGGCCATTTTTGTATCTGTTCTGCCATCTCTGCACTATTGGGCCTATGGGGTTGGGGGGGGAATCTGAGTACCAATAATATTTTGCAGCTACATGGTTGCTTCAGTCCAAAGTGTCTCAAACTATATATGCTGCTCAATGTCGTTTGACAGCCTTCCAGTACCATTGAAATACAAACTTCTCTGGGGGGAGAAGCAGCAGCCAAATGGCACACAGTACCCTGTACACTATCAAGGGAATGGTGAACATTGGTTAATGACACCAGGGCAAACCTCTAGACTGCCATGGAATCGCTAACATCCATGCATTGCAGCCAGGAGTGTAGCTCTTAAGGTCTTATATGAAAGGACTACATGTAATAAACCACATGGAACTCAGTTTGTGCTGAGATTCAAATGTCTGGTTCCAGGGAGTACAGAAAAAGTATTTCAAATCTGAATATTAGGCCACTAGGTGGTCCCACGTAGAATATTGTTAACGCACTTAGGGCTGAATCCTTGGCCCCATGCTTCCCAGTAGTACAAACAAGCCAGAAACCTGATTGCTGTCGCTATGCTACCTGGGGATGCCCTTGGCATAAGGAAAATCCCTGTTTGATGGTGCTATAGTATAGTGGAGGATCTGGTCCTTTAAATCTTACAAAGTTCACAGCAATGGTTTTATAAATTATATTTGAGATTTTTGACCAGGTTTTCAGCAGAGGAGCTATGTGCGGTGAGGTCAGAGACTCCAATTTCCTGGTGGGAAATAAAATGATTGAAAGAAAATATATAACCCTATAGTGTCCTGGATTCATTTTTAGTTCGTTCTACTGCATTTGTCTGTGTTTTTGTGTAGGTGTCAAGGACTTGTAGCTCTCATCTGGGAGCTCAGCACTGGTGGCCTGGACACTGGTCTAACACTGTGTGTATTGTCTGGGCAAGAACTTCTCTTTTTTGTCCTGCATGATTCACAGGCTGTAGCAATACCAGCTTACATCATAGCTCATGCATCCTGATCTCACGCCCACAGAATTCATTTATGGCTCTCCCCATGCTTACGTTGTTTTTGTTTCTGTTGTAGTAAAAACGGATGGCAGGAAGCTTTGCTTGTGGGAAGCAAGAGCGGTCAGCTATGACAAGCTTTTCTGGCTGTCCTCCCTCCCTGTGCATGTGTGTACGCACACACACCCTCCTCATTGCCTTGTCTTTCCTTTTCAGCCAGGACTCTAATTACGTTGCATCTCACCACATCCCCAGTACTAACTCAGATCCTCTTATGTGCACTTTTGACAGCATTCCATATTTCCCTGTAGGCTGCTCTCCAAAGTGCTCTGCAGGTTCTATGCAAGATGAGATGCTGTCCCTGCTGTCAGCATTGCAGAAGCAAGCACCCAGGAGTTCGGCTGGCACTACGCTGCCTAAAGTGTATGGCTACTGAGTTAGTCACATTAACTATAGCTGAGTTAGAGACACCATGCTACCTGTCTGTTTTAGGAATTTATATGGCTCCTGTTACTATTGTTTCTGAGCACCTCACAATCATTTAATGTGTGGCTCCTCACAGCACCCGGTGAAGTAGGGCAGTGCTATTAGCGACATTACACAAACGAGGAACTGAGGTACAGGGAGACTAAGTGTCTTGCCCAAGGTCACACATGGGAGTCTGTAGCACAGCAGGAAATTAGCCAAGGAATGAGGAAACCTAGTTTTATCATCTTACCATTGGACCATCCTCCTTCTTTTGTGTGGTGGGTGCTGCTTTAACAGGACTACAGTGTCCCTTGCTGCTGCTTTTCTGTCCAGTGTCACTGGCAGTACTGTCAACTGAAAGAACTGCCAAACAACAGCAAGATGCTGCAGCCAGTGTTGGCATTTTCGTGATGCCAGCCTAGAGATGCTCATAACTTTGGTCTTCATCCTCCTTCATTAAGCAACCCGTATCAGACAGGAGACCTAGATATAGTCTAGAGGTATCAGAACTCCAAAGACAGGTGTAAAGCACAGCTAGGCTGGGCTTTATCTTAACACTACTCATGTTAATTCCTGGAAGTGGTGTTGGGTGATTGGAGCAGGGACGTGGGAGTCGGGACTCCTGAGTTCTGTTCCTACTTCTGTTCCTTCTCTCTCATTTTTGAGCAAGTCATTGTAGGTCAGAATTTTTAAACTTAGTCACTAACTAATGTCTTCTACAGTCAGGCATGAGGTTGATTATTAATAATGAAACTCTGTATGTCATTTAGTCCATTTCCTTGTTTGTGTGGGCCTCTCCCCACAGCAAAAGGGCAGAGACGATCATTGTTAAAAATAAGAAAATGTGACTGCAAAATCCACAAAAACTGCAGGGGAATGTGGAACACTGGAAAATAGAGCATTTTTAACTCTGCCCACCCTCTTCCTTTTTAAATGGCTTCAAGCCGATGGTCTCTGTTTACTGACAGTAAAACAATCTCCTTTCTGGCGAAGAAGGGTTTTCTTTTCCTGAGTCTTTATTAGCAATAGTTAGGCCTTCAGCACTGCAGTGCCAGCAGGATTTTTGTTTGTTTGTTTCAGCAGTGTTGAGAAATTAAAGGATAACTGTTCTCCCACAGGTTTCAGAGTAACGAAAGCTTATGCTCTAATAAATTGGTTAGTCTCTAAGGTGCCACAAGTACTCCTTTTCTTTTTGTTCTCCCACAGTGTTATTTCTCAGGAGGATGTAACAGGATCTCTGAGAGACCACTTCTATTCCTGTTTCTTTAGGTGATTTCTGTTAACTCCAGATTCTGCATGGTGTAGTTAGTAAAAGACATAAGGAATCTGATACACTGGCCTAAGTGAAATCAGTAAGTCGGGTGTTACTCAATTGAAATTGATGTAAAACCCTTTTGAGCTGAGACGGGGATCAAGCTGCCTGTGTCACTGAGGCACCTAAACATTGCTTGCACATGACAGCCTGGGGAAGTGGCAGGTTAAAAGGGCAGTGCTGGGAATAAGGCAGAGTGAGAGAGACTGACATTCCTTGTGCCTAGTAGAAGAAGTTTGACATTTCTACTTAGTGTTCACTTTCCTCTTGAATATTTGTCATGACAGAGAAACCAATGGTTGTATGAAACTGCCAGTAAGTCAACCTAACACTTAAAGAAATTCCTCTGATTGTTTGCATGATTTCCCATGGAAACAGTCTCTTCATGCTGCAGTGCAGCAAGTGGTGATCTTTTTATTTGGGAGCATTGCAAATATGGAAATAACCTGAGGGAAAGTCTTTCTTTCCAGTGGCATGAACTATGATTAGTATATTTCTTTTGCAGATACCTGAACTAACCAGGCTTTATACGTGGCAGGCTATTGGGGTCAGCATACTTTAAGCTGTTCATGATGATGGGCTGTAAAACAAATTTAAAAAAAAAATTCAAACTAGTCTATTTGGCTTCAATTATCTGGATCAAAAATTGTTCTGATTCCATATTGCAGGATCAGTCAGATGATGCTGAATAATTAACCAACAAGGGCTGTTTCTTTTTTAAAAATAATAATAATACAGTATCCAGCAGCAGATATTGCTTTCTAGTTGGACTGGAAAATATGTGAATATTGAAAAGAGATTAAAGGGGCATTAAAGTGAGCCAAGTGGTTATGCTTCTTAAAAGAGAAAAAAATGTTCATCCATTTCACAGCCTGGCTGTGGGTCTGCCAAGCCTTAGTCATGGCTAAAGACCATGTGAAAGGGAGTAAAGAAGCTGAATTGACCAGTTTCTTGCCTTTAATGAAGGGTTAGGAAATTGGTGTAGATGAAAATCAGTCACTTTCAGATGAAACATATGCCATTTTTCTTTGGCTGTTATCTGAGCAAGGACAGCTCAGGCTGGAACAGGACTTGGATAAAATTTAGACTTCCAATCCCAGTCTCTCCCAGAGGGGCAATATGCTCATGGAGCGTGGGACCAAGAGGTGCTGAGTCACTGGAGTCTGCAATGGCATAAAAGCATGCAGCACCTTGCAGGATCAGGCTCAGAGTGTGGAAAGAAAAGAAACGGTTTCCACTTAAAGATGACAGCTTACGTCAAAAGCAAATTAAAGCAGAGGATAAATGAGCAGTTTTATGTAATTTCACTGTGGATTGGTTCCACATAAGAGGTTACAATGAAGCACATGAGCAGATCATAGGCAACTGAATAGCTGTTGATAACAATCCAATTAGGGCATGGTGGAGAAAGACCTCTTCCTCCCACAAACCCTCAAGCTGATCACATGCTCCCTGCTGGAAGGCACATGGGCTCATTACTCATTGCAGTGTTGTGGTAAATGAGCCTCTTTGGGTCCTGTGTTCTCCCAGCACCCACAGAAACCAGCTCTCCAATCAGAGACACACTCCCACTGCTGCTTCATCCACACGTGTACCTTCTTCCTATTTATCCTTTTGTTCTCTTCACACTCAGTCTGATTCACCTAGTTTTCAAGGTCAAAATAAAAACCAGGCCGTAGACTAGAATGTTGCTCCAAAGGCAGCTTTGATGCAGAAACCAGCTTTCAGTGTACTGTAGAGAACACATCCCCCCACCTCAGATGACAGTTGCTTTTGAAAATATGAATTCTTTCATGGTGAAGGCTCTGTTATTGCCCCATTTTACAGATGGGGAACCTGAGGCATGGAGAACCTGAGTGACAAACCCAAAGCCACACTGTGAGTGAGTGACAGGAATGGGATACTGATACTGTTTTGTTTCACTTAAAAGATCATCCTTCCTTTATGTTAACCTGAGACTGGTAAACCATCTCCCACTCCAGCCTTTGCTGTAAGACCTGAGGTTTGGGCGTGAAGCTCTCTGGGTATTCTTCAGTCAATAACCACAGTGGATTATTTCAGTCACTCACTGACAGTGGGCAGTGCTTCTAATATGTGTGTCTTGTGAGATACAAAATTATGTGCCTGCTCTCCAGCTAGCATGCCTAGGTTTGTATTCCATTTTCACTCAGGCTTGCCAAGGGCTGGAGAGTACTGATGGATTTCAACCTTATCTCATAATTGTTGTGAAGCTGTTTATTCATTTAACAACTGCATGTGATAAAATCTTCTATCTGCAAAAAAAAAAAAAAAAAAGAGATGACACTTTAGAAATAAACCCTGCCAGCACCTTCCATTACATGTGCTCCATGGAGGAGCTGCTTTTTGTTTTGTGGGTTTTGTTTTGTTTTTTTTTTGGGGGGGGGAAGCGTGTTTAAAAAGGGGGTTACTGAATTGTTCAAGACTTCTTTCCTTTTGGGCTGTGAGTAGGCAAAGAGCATATTAGCTTTGAATTGTATCAGTCTCCTTTAGGTGAACCACAAACCCGGCCTTGTAAGGCAGTGACTTTAACACTACTTCTTGGCCTTTTGGCTAAGATTAAGTGTACCATGACCCCACTGGCCAAGCCCTGAGAGCCCAGGGCTATGAGGTCCAGATTCACACCCTGGTTGTGGGGGCCTTGGGCACGTGGGACCCACACAACTAGCCAGTGCTGAGAGCGTGTGGAGTCGGTTGGCGCTACGCCCGGCTCATGAGACAGCTCATGGTGTCTGACACCATCACGTGGTCCAGAGACATCTACACCAGTGGTTCTCAAAGCTGGTCCGCTGCTTGTACAGGGAAAGCCCTGGGCAGCCGGGCCACTTTATTTACCTGCCGCGTCCGCAGGTTCAGCTGATCACGGCTCCCTGGCTGTGGTTTGCTGTTCCAGGCCAATGGGGGCTGTGGGAAGGGTGGCCAGCATGTCCCTCGGCCCACGCCGCTTTCTGCAGACATTAACCTGGAACAGCAAACCGCAGCCAGGGAGCCATGATCAGCCGAACCTGCAGACGCGGCAGGTAAACAAAGTGGCCCGGCCGCCCAGGGCTTTCCCTAAACAAGTGGCAGAGCAGCTTTGAGAACGACTGATCTACATGGAACACATCATGGGACACCATCAGTAACAGGTTGAGTAATCGAGAACGCCAGTCAGGGAAATAATCCACTTCCTTCCTTCCCTGACGAACCAAGGGACTCAACCCACTCATGTACTTATTCACTACACCAATACTGACTTAGACTCTAAATACATTCTATGGGTCGCGTACCCGAGACCACTTATCCACTGACGTTTTAAAAACTCCCGCACCCCAATCTGGGTCTACGCTGGTTATGTACTATGTATGTATCCTGTGAATCTTGTAACCAATACTTGTAATCCCTAATAACTCGAGCCTGACCACAGATGTGCAGTACCTTCCCTCTTAACTTGTGTGAATTTGATTTTAAACATTATCTTTAATAAAAATTTTAAATCTGTTCTTATGAGTTTAATACCAGTTACATCCTCTGTCAAATTACTACCTCCTGCAGAAAATACTGTAGTAGTTTGGACTTCTAGATTGCTTTCCACCGAAGGATCTCAAAGCACTTTCCAAACATGAATGAAATTTCATAATGCCAGCTGTGTGGTAAGCATTATTGTTACTTGCTTTATGGATGGAAAACTGAGGCACATGCTTTACCGAAGGTTGCATGACAGGACAGCGGCAGAAACAGAAATACATTTCAGAACTCCTGGGTCCCAGTCCTGTGCACTGAGTACTAAACCATACTTCCCCCTACAATTGCCTTTGCAGTCTTGTATGTGTTTTTGGCTCTAATTCCAATGATGAATGGTACAGTTGTATGATTCATAATATTGCCTCAAGAACGTTTCCCTTTTCTTGGAGAATAAAATCATCTTCATGATTTCCCCCTTCCCTCATTGCCCCAGGTTTTTACCTTAAATTATCCCCTGCTAGAAAACTCTATGGCAGCCTGACCCAGCCGTGACCTTCCTGCAGGAGAGGGGTTCATATGCCCCCCGTCCAGATTACAGTAATCCGTTCCTCCCCCTGGATTATTTAACATATAAATACTATCTAATCTAACTGTGTAGATTTAATAGTTCACTAACTTGGAAGTGAGGGAGCCAAGCTCGGAATGTGTTGTTAACTGGGAAAGTCATCCAGCACACTGCACTGGAAAAGGATTTAGGTGGTGTAGAAAAATCTTTGAAGTCATCAGCTTGGTACAGAGAGGCAATGAAACAAAACAAATGAAATAGTGAGACTGTATTAACAAAGGGACAGAATATGAAAGAGATGACATGATTAATGCATTAGGCACTTTAGATTCCACTTTTATTACTGAGTGCAGGGCAATATGGTTGCTGTCACCCAATAAAGATATGGACAGGGTGAACCTCCGTGGATGAATCAAAAGGCAAACAAACAAATTTGAAGAAACTAACTTTTGATATATTACATTGCATCTTCTATCTCAATGTACTTCATAATTTAGACACATGCAGTGTCATTGAAATGCAACCAGCTCTGAGGAGGAGAGTGGCAACCGAGTGGCAACCAGTTGGCATGCAGCATATTACACAACAGCGTTTGGTGGGATAAATTGTGGCCAATGACATTGGGGGACAACCCAACACTTGCTATATGGTCACTCATGTCCATACAAAGCAGGAAAGAACATTTTGGATTTTAAGGTCCTAACTCAAAGCCTCCCACTTGTAGCTGATCTGTTTCAAAAGGATGAAGGTTGGAGGTGACCCAGTTGCGATATGACACTGAGTTTCCAGTAAGTGCTAGTACTTCTGGTCTGTTGCTTAGACCACTGAGAGGAAAGGTTATGAGAATTGTGTGTTTTTTGTTTTTGTTTGTTTTAAAGAGGAGACTTTGAGGGATGCCTAACAAATGTTCAAAGTTATGACAGAGATGGAAACAGTTACTAAAGATTCCATCTTGGCTTGGAACCTAAATCTGATCCTTCTCCATATTTAGAGAGGAAGCTGTCTTGAGGTCTGAATCTGAACCCAGATCTGATTCTGACTTTCCCAAATGGACCCTGTCTTTAAAAAGGGGCCAAGTCCTAATGCCCTCCTCTCCCACCTCTTTGGAACCAGAGTTCAACCCACTCACAATTTTGCAGCTTGGGTCTGTCTTGACTCAAAATAGATCTTTCCTCTTGGTTTTGGAAGCAAAAAGCCAACAGAGGGATCTGAAGCACAATTACTTCCGTTCCTGCTACAATCTTACCTACCCATTTTTTATGACTGAAAGCATTATCTGCATCATCCCCTTTTTAGTCCCCTCTTAGGCAAGCACAGAGAATGGAAACTTGCTGATAACTTGGAGTGCCTTTTGAGTCCTAGGGCAGCTTTCTGATGATTTGCCAATTTCTTTAACTCAAACCCAACCTCAAATGCTAAGCGCTTTCAGTCCAGCTTTGCATCCTTGAACTGCACCAAGCCCAAAAGGCTTAAGAGATTATTATTACTATTTTTTCCAGAATGTCAGCTCCGATGGGAGACTGCAGGAACTGTTTAAGAGGATTTGTGAGAATTAAGTGATCAGGAGCTGAATCTCATTCCATGACTTCCTGCATCAAATCACACCATGCGGGTGGGTGGGTTGCTTTTTGTTTCTTGGGTTTGCTTTTTACAGAAGGGACTCCAGGTTGAAGACTTCTTTGCAAAGAAACAATTTAATCTATAGTAGCATTTATTCCCTCAAGATGAAAGACCTACATTAACATAAAGGTTCTCACTCAGCCCTCAAATCCGGGCACTCCTATTCTGTTATGTTCACCACAGCACGGCACTGCAGTTGAATGGATGTAGCTTAGGGGAGAATTTGGACCTCTGTCTTTGTTCTCAGGGTTCGTCGACATCGCATGTTACAGCACACTAGCTTGCCATGCAGTAGTGTCCCATGTGACAGCACACAAACAATTCTGCAGTGTAGAGTGACATACTGCTGTTTGAAATGGGAGTGCATCAGTGTGCACAATGGAACTTTTAGGGCACTGTAGCACTGTCCACACAGGATGTTATTGTGTGGCAAACTAGACCTCATATCCTGGCTTGCCACATAGTAAAGGCCCATGTAGACCAGCTTTCTGTTGCATAAAATATTCTTAATGTAGTAATAATACTTTGCACTTTTATAGCATTTAATCCATTGCAAAGTATTTAAAACAACCAGTTAGTAATTAAGAATCAGCACCTCCACATTGACTGCCCTTGCAATGCAGCAGCCTTTGGAGTAGAACATGGCAGCTGCTTAACAGCACACAGCAGCTCTATATACAGCAGGTTTAGGACAGGAAGTGAACAACACTGTAAACGGCAACTATTTCGACAGACTAATTGTCCAATTTGGACGTTACATTAACACATCTACTGTTAGAAACAAAGTGCCACAGAAACTTTAATGACCACAGCTGGTTGGGACTGTTTGCAGCCCAGTGCTCCCAAACAGCACTGTTGGTGAGTAAGTTCAACACAGAGCTGAAGAGAAGAATGCCACCTATAGCATTAACAACCCCAGATGCTTCAGCACAGAGGTATCTCCTTCAAGCAGGGCCGGAGTGAGGTACTAAAGTCCTGTGGCTAGGGTCCCAGCTCCTGGAGTCATGTGTTTACATGAGACTCTCAGTTTTCATTTGGGGGAAAAAGTTTACCCCCTTGTGTGTGGAGACAGAATCACCTTTCATTCTTTCTAAAGAAGTGGCCCCATGAGAGGTCCCCATTACAAGGCACTAAGGGTCAGATTACGCATTCCATACAAATACATAGAATAGGGTTAACACCTCTGCAAGACCCTTAGGGCATTAAAATGAGCTGAAGGCTCAACACTTGCATTATTCATTATAACTGCCTTCATGGTTTATTGCACTGATTTTGCTAGGCTACAGCTGATAATGTACATACAGGAATGGGCAGCTCACATGCAGAGAATTAAAACCTAAGCAAAAATCATTTAAACATATTTGCTTTTGACACAAAAGGTAAAGGATTTGTTTTTAGAGTTAAAAAGCAGAATTTACTGGGAGCATTCTCCTTCCCCAAATTTTCTTATTTTTGGTTTCCTGCTACAAAATGAATTTGCCAAGTGCAAAAGGTTGTTCAGAAGGAAAGCAATAGAAAAGGTTGGAGGTGGAGGCCATGGTGATGTTTCCAGAAAATATCTTATGATTCATTATTTTTTATTGTGGCCAAAATATTACATCAGCCTGGATACCATGATGCAGTAAATCTCAAATTAGCAAACTCCTTGATATATCAGGAGTGGAAGGGTGGTTTTATTGATTAAAGCACTAGACTAGAACTCAGGAGATTTGGATTTTATTCCTGGGGCTGCTAGGGACATCCTGTGTGATTTTGGTAAGTCATTTAATTTCTCAGCTCGCCATTTGTAAAATGATAATAACGCTTCCTTTTTCTCAGGCTTTGATTGTCTTGTCCATTTAGATTGTAAGCTCTTCAGGGCAGGGGCTTGTCTCTTACCATGTGTTTTCATGACACCTAACACAACGGGGCCCTAATCTCAGTTGAGGACTGTAGCTACTACTGCAATATAAATAAGAAACAAGAGTGTCAATCTGCGTGCTTTGCTTTGAAAGAAGGTCCATTGATGCTTGGCTATTTCCCCATCATTCTAAAACACCTCAAAGAAATAGTGGTCATTTTTATAAGGAAAGAACAGTTACCAAACATAAATACAGAAGAAACATTGCTCTACTTTGTGACAATTTAGACAAGCTATGACATCTCTTAGAATATGGAGATGAGAAACGTAGGGCCTGGTAATAGAGGAAAGTAAAGATGACCACTCTGGCTGTGATGTGTTTGCTACTTGGGAATCCATTGGAACCCCAACACAGCTATTGGACTGGTCAAAAATGGAAATGGATAGCATCGGTTATCTGCAGTTGAACACTAATTAAGTGTATCTGTTGGCACTGCGTATGGCCAACTCCTGAGCAGTGTTCAACATTGGCAACTCCCATTGAAGTCAAGGACTTTATTCTAGCAAAGCTTCCACTGGCTTCGGTGAGAGCAGGTTCCCAGGTGATGATGTGGTAGGCCTCCATGTTCTCATTTTTGGTACCTGTGGAGGGATTGCTGTCTAACTGAGAGGCCATTTGATCTGCAGAGGGGAGCATGGGCCTCAGGATCACAAACTCCTGAGTTCTAAATCCTGCCTGTGCCTCTGACACCCCTTGTGGCCTTGTGTCACCATCAAACATTTTTCCCATCTATAAAATCGGGTTAATATCTACAGGGGTGCTGTGAGGATAAATTAGTTAATGTTTATGCAGTGATTTGAGGATGCCAAATCTAATTAACAAGGAATATAGATAATGGTATCAGGACAACCTGCTGGCTCACCATAGCACCCAGTACTGCCAGGTGGGAGATCTGTTTGATTCTAAACCTTGTCAACTGCTCCTCAGGAAATGTGCTAGGATCGCTTTGGAAGGTAGAACATTTCTCTGGGGTCAGCCTATCATTGATTCCTCTCGCTAACTGGAATATAACACTGCTAGGTACTGAAGAAAATCTAGTGCCCTGGTCTTGGCCAGTTTGTCATTCAGGACCTCAAGATTTACAGACTAAAGCAGGGGATTTTAGAGAGGACTCTAAAGAACCCTGTATGCCCCCTATACTCTTGGACAAAAATATAACGGCAATAGCTAGAACAGTATAATGACATGAAGCTCTCAAGGTGAAATGTAAAACTGATTGTTTCCATATGAGCAGAATATCCAAGAAAATAACTCTACAACTGAAAAACCAAAGTTCCTACAGGGTGCACACAGCACACATATTTGCACATTAGTTGCTGTCAGCAGAAAGATGGCATGACATGTTTAGGTCAAAGGAAAGATGCTAATCCATCACAGAAAATTGCATTGCAATTGATTTAAATTCATTTCTCTTTGCTCTACACAAATGCTTTGTTCCTTATGCTTCTGTGAATCAGGCCAGTCTAATATATTGGCATCTCAATCATCATTTGGCTCCCACTGCGATGAAGCAGCAGCAGCTGGGCCTTGAGGGCTGTTGTAATAAATCAATGATTTATTAGAAAGAATGGGGTAGAGTGTGTGTGTGTGTGGGGGGGGGGATTGAGGAAAGTTGGTAGTAAGAATGTAGCATCTTTTGTCCATGCCTGCCTGACTGTCCTACTCAGAAGGAATTGTAATGAAGCTCCAAACCTATCCTGACTTCTAGGTTATAGTATTGTATAATGATTCCTTTGCCTGAGTTTCTTTAAGTCCTGTTTCTTTTGGAGTATGGTTATCTCTGAAATGTAGCCATAAGGACACAGATCAAAAATGCAGGGACTCAAACAAAACTGCTTGGCCCCAAAAGCGCACGTGAAATACCGTCAGTGTTAAAATTAAGTATGTCTGAGTTCTGCTGGATTTCCTTGTGTAGGAATAAGGAGAGGTACCATTGGGGGTTAATGGATGGGGAGTGTTATGAGTTCTCAGAACCTTGAAATTTTTTTTTCTAAAGGTTAGATATTTTGAAAATTATTCCCAGGGTGATCTAAATGTACTCCCTCTGTTGGAGTCTTTCCTAATATCCACTTGCTCTTTGACTTACCTCTCCTTCATGCAACCTTTCCTTCTGCTCCCCACTGTTCTCCTTCTCTACTTCCTGTAGAACCACTCCCTCTATTCTATACCCCTCCTATCCTCTCTTTGCTGCATCCCCCTTTCTATTGCACATCTTTTTTTTTTCCAGAAAAGATTGGACCTGAACCAAAACCTCCAATCCAAACACCTCTGAAGTATAAAGAAGTTTAGATCCAGTCCTAAACACTGTGGTTCATGCCCAATTCAGCTCTTTAGTCATTCCATCTGTACTTTGATTTTCCCTGCCTGGCTGCACTGAACTGCCTTCGCCCGACATTCTCTTCTCCCTGTCACTTGCCATTCAGTACTGTGCACACTTGATACATTCCTCCAGTTCTGTTCACAGAAGTACTCATCTCTTGCAAACAGGAATGACCTCACAATCAGACCCAAGAAGTGATTAGCAGGCAAAATTTAGTCCTTCCAAGTTAGCCTTGCTTTAGGATTATAATCAGCACCCATAGACTCTCTTGTTAAATCTTGGTCTACTCTGAGCAATACCTGGGGCTAGGAACAGAGACTGTCCAGTCATGAAATGTGACTTTCACAACACTTAAACATCTTCAGCCAGTCTGCATTCTCGCTGGGTCTAGCTTTTCCTTTTCTCCCATGACATGGAAGACACAGCAGTTTCCAGTCCTAAGATTTCTCTTTGGCAGCAGACAGGGCTGTTAACATCACTGGGGTAAAGCAATTGTATCCAAAAGGTGATCAGTCACATGCTATTGATCTCACCTTCTCTCCTAATAGATCACTGACTGGTTCTGGAGCACTTCCATGGTGTGCTTGTTTATTGAACATCAGTAGTGAGGCTGTGCTGGATACCATGTAATCACCATTTAGGAGGGGATCACCACCCAGATCATCATCGCTTGCGTTAACTGCGGGATCAACAAAAGGATAACTGAGTGGGAATCTCACCTTTAATTTACAGTATAATGTGACTGCTTCATAAAGTAGCATTTTAAAGAGAGAATCTGTTGCTGTCATCATTTACCTAACAGAACAACCTAGTCACGTTAACATCCCTGGCAATAACAAGATCTTCCTTCGACAGCCTACTTTCCTCTCTTGCCAACTGCAGGGCTATCAAGAAGATTCAGTGTCTATCATAATCTGCTGAAATACTATAAAAGCTATTGCTAGCCAAATACCCACATAGTGGTCATGTTTGTGCTTGTGCCCAGTGTTGCAGACACTTTGTACTAATGCTGTATTAGTACCACCAGGCCTTCTGATGAAGTCCTTTTCTTTCCCTCCTCTCACTCATGTCTTCTGATGGATTGTGGTAGTCCTAAGGCTTGTTTGCACTACAGGTTATGTTGGTATAACTTATGTCACTCAGGGGTGTGAGTAAGCCACTCCCATGAGCAACGTAAGTTACACCGACCTGAGCACTGGTGTGGATGGCACTATTTTGACAGGAGAGCTTTTCCCACCGACATAGCTCTCACCTCTCGGGGAGGTGGTTTTATTATGCTGATGGGAGAGCTCTCTCCTGTTGGCAAAGCATCTTCACCAGACGCACTAGAGCGGCACAGCTGCATCTGTGCTGCATCTGTGCATCTGTAGCCCTTCCAGTGTATTGAACAAGATACAAGGATTTATTCCTGGCCTTGTCCCTGACCTGCTGTGACATTGGGCAAGTTGCTCAATTGGGCAAGTTGCTGTGACATTGGGCAAGTTGCTCAATTTCTATACATCTGTTGTCTCATCGGAGGGCATGTTCCAAGGTGTAATTTATGATTATTTACAAAGATCTCTGAGTTGCTTATCAGACTGGAAAATAGTGTAACAAATGTATGATCATGGAAGACTTTGCAGTTATCCCTTTGTTGTACCCCAGCAGGTCACTCAGGAGTTCCCAACAGGAGTGGGCATGGAACTTGATCTTCCTAGTCCAGAGGGACAAGCCTCAGATGCTTCATCTTGTGTTAGTAGTAGAGGGCCTATGAGTCAGGATGCAGCAGTTCTGATTCTATCCACTAGAGATCAACAGTCAGAGTTGTGAGGTCAGCAGCCTCTGTGTTTGGAACACTCAATATGCTGCTGCCAAGGCATCTTCTTCTTTTTCTAAAGCTTTTGTCTGAGTGTGAGACACAGAGTGGTAGCTGTGTACGTGTGTGAGTGAATGCGATCCCTTCCCTCAGTGAGGGCTGCCATCCTCCCTGTGTGCTGTCTGTGCAAAAATGTGAACCTGTCCTGCCCTAGCCCTGCAGAGACTTTTTCTTTTTCCTTTGCTATGTGACAGTCTGAATCATTGTGTTGTCAGCGCCTCAGCCAAAGGAGGTCCTCTCCACAAAAAGCTGCACTCCAAGTGTCAAGAAAAGAATACCTAGCAATAGCATAAATCTCTAATTAGCTCGGGCTCTCTGGATATATTTCCTAGGTAGCACAGTCTAATTAGCACCACCCTCCATTATGAAAGAACTACAGCAGTGGTGTTCAGCTTTTTTCGTTTGTGGACCACTTAAAATTTCAAATGCAGGTGCGGACCCCTTTGGAAATCTTAGGCATAGTCTGTGGACCCCAGGTTGAAAACCACTGAACTACAGCAAAATAGTACATTGGCAAAGTATATATTAAGTAATTGAGCCCAAAATGGGCTTGTGCACAAATACAATGGCTGCAGTAGACTGTATTCTCCCATGTTTTTAAAATTCATGAGATACTAATTCTCAGTCTCTAATGTAGCTGGCATGTTAGTAGCATGGGCTGTGGTAATGATTCTAAACTCTAAATAACTGTCAGATCTGAGTGATATTCTCAGTGTTGCTTTTTTCATGTTTTTCGGGGTTATTTTTTTTTAAAGAGACCTTTATTCTATAATAAAAACTCTGGCAACCTTTGGTGGAATTTTTTGTTTTGTTTTTGTGTGTGTGGTTTTTTTGAATAACTATTTAGAGTATTAAAACAACGCTATGGATCTATTAATCTCTGACCAATTACTTAACCAAGTATTTCATTCTTAATGTAAATGTCTAGAAATAAGACAGTAGCCAAACTTCCTTTTAAAAACAAAACTCAAAGAGACACTGTTGGAAACTGAATTGCTGCTTGGATGAGTTATATTTAGAGCCCTAATGGATGCTAAAGAAGGGTTGCCCGTTGGTGATGAAACACAAGTTATGCTTGTTGTACAAACTATAAATGGCTATGACCAAGGATTTACGGATTAAAAAGTGCCTCTGTTTTAGATTATCTGAGAGCAAGGACCGGGCCTAGTAATGGATGTTTAATGCAGGGCTCGAAAGATATTGCCAAATTCTGATTGTCCCATCACCACTCTAGAGGGAAATGGCACTGTTCAAAAATAGGTAGGGGGTGTGTTCTTGTGTATACAACATATTTGGCACTGGTGGAAAGGCAGTGTCCCTGATTGTGTGGTGTGGATGAGGGGAGAGAGCATAAGCAATGAAGGAGAATAAAATAGGCCCTGGAAAGCCAGAGAAACTGACACATATCATGAAAAGAAATAAGATAGAAAGAGAGGAGTGAGCATGGAAGTAGATAAGGGGAGACAGAGCAGGGCAGCACTGAGAGAGTAGGAGAGAGGCCACCGAAGAGAAGAGAGAGGGCCTGAGCCTACAGCTGTTGCATGAGTGGAATTCTCATTGACTCTAGGGTTCTTGTGAGCCTTTTTTGTAATTGCCTTTGTTGATAAAGTTTTCTAAGATTTTTGAATGGGAGAAGATATAGACATGCAAAACATTATTATTATTATTTTATTATTAAGAGAACGATATCCCATATTGTAGAAAAAGTGGCCTGCCAAATACTTCCAAGTATTTATTTGAATAAATCGGAATCAAAAGACAAATGGATTCTTTTTCAATATACAGTTGACACAGACCTTTAGCACTGTCCAAATTATTCTGGACCATGTAAATAACCCTGTCAAGAGGCACATGGGTTTTGTTTTCAGACACAAACATTCTTTCCAGAGTGGGAAGTGCTGATGTTTGTTTATTCCAAAACTTGAGCTCACCAAGACATTTTAATGTGAGCCCCAGGCAAGTTCTGTAAAAATGGTGAGGCCTCGTGATTAATGAGCTGTGCGTGCAGGTTAATGGTGGTCTGACCAGTTTACCTCTCCTGGCTGCATTGTTTATTGTAGTCAGAGTGTCAACAGAGTACAGTACATTGGAAGTTAACTGTGTGTGTGAAACTGCAATGTACTGCATGTGTCATTTATTTCAGTTGCTTTTTTTTAAATAAATGGCCCTAGAGATGAATGTTCCTTGAGTTTCACATTGGCTAGACACAGATTAGCTTTAGTCAATGACTGACAATCCCATCCTTTTATGAGTCATTTGTATTTACCTGTATGATATGCACATGACTATCTAATTGAGACATCAGCCTGACCCCTCACAGTCCACTTTCATAGACTGTATCAAGTGAACTGAGTCAGAGGCAATGGTGCTACAACTTACTCGTTCATATACAGAGCTGGGCGAGAAACCGATTGTTCAGTTCACTGGCAGTTCGTTCTGAAAAATCAAGAAAAAATGTGGTTCAGGGTAAATTGAATCCAGACATTTTTGGCAAATTGAAGAATTCTACGAAGTCTGTTTCATGTCTAAGGAAACATGTTATGTTGTTTGACCCAAAGCATTTTGTTTCTGGGAATCTTGAAAGGACTAGAGTCACAAAATCACCAGAGGAGGTGGAGGTGGTGCCCTCCTTTATGCCTTTGTCCTAATGGTTAAGGCACTCAGCTGGCATGTGGGAGACCCACGGCCTAAATGGTGCTTAAATCCCCTTGTGAATCTAGCCGCTTCTCCCTCTCTCTCTCTCCTCCCCACCCCAATCTAGCAAATCTGTGTCAAATTCACAAATAGTATTGTGAACTGAAACTGCATTTTTTGGTGAATAATCTATTTGAAAAATGTTACCCGGTTCTACACATCTATTGTAATGACAGTATCGTGTATTGAGGAGTTCTGATTCTGTCTGGTACCACTGTGCATCATAGGGACTATACTGCTAATGGAGATTATCCTTCGCTCACGTGGTAGTCGCCTGTCCTTTAGGAACAGGAGGATCTGAATTCCGTCACCATGAAGTTCTTATTTGGTCATGGATTTGTTACAATATTAGGTATTAAAAATATGTGTAGAGTGAGATACCATTAGTAGCAACCTACAGTGGTTTAAAGCAGCTCATACCTACAGCCTCCTAAATATTGGGAGGTAATTAGAATTGCTTTCTAAATTGTAAAAGGGGGAGGAGGTCCTTTTGTAAAGCTTTATTTTTTAATTTGAGATGTACAGAATTATTTATTTCTCATGCTTAGAGAATTCCAAATGATTGATGTAATTATGGTTTTGATGTTGATTAATAGATGATCTATTGATCTATTTTTAATGTTATGGAATGGTATATGAAATCCAACCAGGAAAGACCAGAATGTGGATTAGTTTAATCAGACTAAGGTCTTAACTACCCAGGGAAATTGACTGGAATAACTATTGTGGAATATATTAATGCACATTAGCTATTCCAGAATATTCCTTCATGGCAAAAGTGGGACACAAGAAGGAGCCCTGCCCCCTCTGTGGCCCCGCCCCCTGGCCAAACTGAAAGCGGGAGCCGGGCCATTGGAAGAGATGCCCAGGGAGCCAAAGCCGCTGTAGGGAGCCCCAGACCCTCCATCTGCCCTGAGTGAGGGACTAAGGCCCACCTCAGCCTCCCCCACACTGGGAAGAGGCTGGTGCCGCCCTTGAGCCTCAGACAGGCATGGAGTGGTGCTGTAGGAAATCCAGGACAAATGCTGTCCGGAAGTCATTCAGCCCGAGACTGGGACTTGAACTCTGCATTTTGGGACTGACCTGCCCAATTCAGGATGGGTGGTCACCCTAGATGACAAGTAAATCTCTTATGGCATGTTTTGTAAGAGTAACTATGTAATCCCGGAGTCCTAGCCAAAATCTATTTTACCTGCCTAAAATCCATTCTACCTTCCCACATTCCCCTCTGTAGTTTCAACTGGATAAATCCTGTCTCTTCCAGTCCTAAGCTGTTACGTTGTATTGTCATGCACTGTTAGAGCTACTGAGTTTCACCCCAAAGGTAGCTGCATTTCGGGTGGGGTGGAGTGGGGTGATCCCTATGCACACTTTGCAAAGCACTTTGGATTCTTTGGGGTAAAACTAAAGTTGTTAATGTTATTAACTGAAAAAGGACCATAAGTAAATTACTGTCGGTACATATTGGATAAGGGGACATTACTGAGGTGTACGGGAATGATTCTGAATGAGTGGAGAAGTTAGATGATTTAAGAAAGCAGCTTCTGTCAAATCACCCTGGAGGGTAGGGAAGTATTATTCCCATTTTACAGTTAAGTGAACTGAGAAACAGGGAGATCCAGTAAGTTGGTCAAGGTCACACAGCAAGTCAGTGTCAGAGCTGGAAATAGAACCTCGGCAGCATAACACCAAGTCTCCTGCTCTACCCATTAGACTGCACTCACTGTTGGCAAGTGTGTCTGTTTTCTTCACTTCTTCCAGAAGCCTTGTGGCAAATATACTGTGCCTCATAAAGCTTCTCTTCATTTGTCCATGTGATATTTACAGCCCTGTAGAGGGTTTGCTCTTTAATGAGTCTAATTGGAATCTGAAAACAGAAATTTGTAAAAGCACAGGGGGTTTATTCCGAAACCTATTGTTACAGCTGAGTTGCAGGGTCCTATTATGCCCTCAAATTCCACATGGAAATTACGATGCCATGAATGCTGGTGATCTTAGAGAGAATGGCCCTGCGCTTGGAGATTGTGTTTGTTGAGCACATCAGATTCTTTTCAAGTAGCTGCAATGGTTGCACTACAAAAAATTTACATTTCTAGAAATTATGGGAAAATTATTAAAGTTCCTCTGTCTCTTTTTAATGTATTATGATGACATCAAAGACCACATTTTCAAATGACTTTATCATAGCTTGTAAAACAGTGAGCATAGTTTTCCAGACCCAAGTTAAAACACAGCCATGCCACTTATTTAAAATCTGGGCTAGCTGACAATAGAACAATGATTCAATATCGGCAAATTCGGTCTAATCAGTGGCTCTGAATGCGGAGATGTGGGCAATGCAGAGATCTGGCACTAACTCCCTCTGTGAGCTTGGACAGCTCACTTCAACTCTTTATGACTTTGTTTCCCCATCTATGAAACTGAGGTAATGATGGTGGCCCTCCGGCCACAGCACTGAGAGCCTCAGATAAAAGGTGATGTATAATAACAAAAGAAAGCCATACTGTGTCAGACCAATGGTCCATCTAGCCCAGTATCCTGCCTTCCAACAGTGGCCAGGGCCAGATGTTTCAGAGGGAATGAACAGAACAGGGCAATCATTGAGTGATCCATGCCCTGTCTTCCTGTCCCAGCTTCTGGCAGTCAGAGATTTCAGGACACCCAGAGCATGGGGTTGTGTCCCTGACTGTCTTGGCTAATGAACTTATCTAATTCTTTTTTGAACCCACTTATACATTGGCCTTCACAACATCTCTTGGCCATAAGTTCCCCAGGTTGACTGTGCGTTGTGTGAAGAAGTACTTCCTTTTGTTTGTTTTATACCTTTTGCCAATTAATTTCATTGCATGACTCCTAGTTCTTGGGTTATGTGAAGGGGTAAATAACACCTTCCCTATTCACTTTCACCACCCTAGTCATGATTTTATAGACCTCTAGCATATCCCCACTTAGTCATCTCTTTTCTAAACTGCACAGTCCCCGTCTTTTTAATCTCTCCACATATGGAAGCTGTTACATACCCCTAATAATTTTTGTTGCCCTTTTCCAGTTCTAATGTGTGTTTTCTGAGCTGGGGATGACTGGAACTGCACACACAGTAGTCAAGGAGTGGGCATACTATGGATTTGTATAGTGGCATTATGATATTTTCTGTTTTATTATCTATCCTTTTCCTAGTGGTTCTTAACTTTCTATTAGCCTTTCTGACTGCTCCAGATTGCAAAGTATGTTTATGATGAACTTTATGGAAACGTACCTGGTTTTCCATTATCCTTTAAAATACCAGCTCAGGATATGTGTTCATCAGATTATATAAAATTAAGCAACTGGGGTCAGGCCAGGTCAGTGGTTAGACAGGAGACCTCCAAGGAAAACTCACCGTGGTGTGGGAAGTCGGACTGGTGCTTGCTTCTCTCTGAGACAATAACCAATGCCCTGTTGCTGTGTTTGCTGGTAGTGTGCTGCCCTTCTGCCATCTTCATGTCAGCTTTTGAATATGATGTAAAAAAGAGGCTCTATCCACTCTTGATCATCTAGAATGCCATTTGTCCCAGCCACGCTATGGAACTTCCAGTACCCTACCCCTATACCTCCCACCTCCAGCCCAACCCCAGCATTTTCAATGGTCCGCTCCTTTTCCCAAAACAGTTATTTGATGCTGATGTAGCATGGCAGCCATGTGCCACCCCAGAGATGATTGTATTTCAAGGATGGGTGAAATAAAAACCTGTTAGTGTTTTCTGACAGTCCAGTATTAGTAGAAAGCATGATTAGTTCCGTGAGATTACCCAGGCATTTAAGGATTTGTGCTGACTTACAGATTTTCTGCACTATAATGTACACCGAATGTTAGTGTAATAGCTCCCCTAGAGCTGCAGAGTCCGTAAACTCTGATTCTTCCACATACTTACGGAACATTGGGGCTGGTGAGCCAGGTTATAGCGGAGAGATAATGGACTTTCAGGGTGTCCTTAAGCCTACAGTTTTGGGGCATCTTTATGCTTGAGCCACATAATGCCTATTGATATTTTGCTAATAATGACCAGATTGTTTTCTAGAAGACAATGCTGGCTCTTGATAACATGTTACTTAAGCCCAGACAAACTGTGGCTGCCAGTATTAGTCTTTGATGTGTGCATTAGGACACAAAGTATGTTCCACTCATGAAACTGAGAGCTCTGCCTAGAGCTAAATGTAGTACAGATCGGCACTGTAAAAGTTTCCCCACACTCCCCTACCAAACAGTCATGACCTTCAACACCCACAACTGTTCCAATCTTGGCAACAATCCCTCACCCTGGCCATCATCCCTAAATCTTGACCTACACTTCTCCTCCTATTTTAGTCTAGCCCCCAAATCTCTATCCCCTCATCTCGACAAGGGTCCTGACTACAGCACCCCCTACTCTCCCATTCCTGGCTATGCTTGTGCACCACGGTCCTGACTGGTATTGTCAAATGGAGCCCTGGCTGTCCCTCAGAAGAGGCTGCCAGTTCGCATGTATGTGAGGGGCCTGGTGTGGAAAGATGGCCACAAACAATCAGTGTGAGACCACAAAACTCATTTTAATGTGTGGGTGTGCGAATTGATCTGATCTGTACCCAGCAGTTTCCAGAACTGAACAGCTAAGACAGTGGCTCTTAAACTGTGCACCGCTGTGCACTTGTAGATAATCCAAGGACCCTTCTGTCTCAGTGCTTAAGCCTTTCTTTCCCTCCCGCTGTCTCCTTCCCGCATTTGTTTTGAATTAAGGTATGATTGTTAAATGTGGATGCTCATACATATGACTGGTTTTGATTTCTCTTACTGCTGACAGAGCCCCACTGAATGATGTGCCCATCTGTTTTGTAATCACTTAATGCAAAACTGTTACTTTCCCATTAGTTAGCAGTTATAAGCACTCTTCTCCCATCACAAACTTCTTTCCCAACTCCTGTCTTCCTATGAGGGTGATACATGACTGTATCTGATCTCAGAACCTGATATGTTTACATTTGTATATGTTAGCGGAGGAACACTTTGGTTGGCTGGTTTCCTTTGGTGTACTCTGCTGTCAGAAGGAACAGTAGACTATCGCTGTGATGATGTCAGATTTCATAAAACCAAGTAGGCTTGAGCTTTCATAGTACTTGGACGAGAGCCTGCCAAGGAGAAAAATAAAAGGTCCAGGAGATGGCAGAGACTTGGAAGGTGGTGCTCTTTGTTCTGAGTCCTTTCTGAATCAGTGTAGCATGGCACTGCATTGCGGGACAGAAATTAATGGAGTCCCTCACCACTCAAGATGTTTAAGATTTATGGCACTTTTTGTAGAAAAAGGACATCTGTCTCTGTGTCCCACCCAAACAGGGTAATTAGAGTTGCAATTGGATTAGAGCAGTGGTGGGCAACCTGTGGCCCATCAGGGTAATCCACTGGCAGCCCATGAGACAGTTTGTTTACATTGACTGACTGTCCACAGGCACAGCCACCCACAGCTCCCAGTGGCCACAGTTTGCCGTTCCCGGCCACAGGTGGTCACAGTGCGGGCCAGCCGCTACTTCAAACAGCTCCTATTGGCTGGGAATGGTGAACCACAGCCACTGGGAGCTGCGCAAAGCTGTACCTGCGGACAGTCAATGTAAACAAACTGTCTCATGGCCCACCAGCAGATTACTCTGATGGGCCACAGGTTGCCCACCTCTGGATTAGAGTCTTCTTGATTTCCTAGGTGAAATCCTGGCCCCATTGAAATCAATGGGAGTCTTGCCATCAACTTCAGTGGGGGCAGGATTTCACCCTTCTGTCTCTAAAATGTTAGTTCTACAAGCCTACTGGATTCAGTTAACATTTGACCTTTGCAAATGTTCCGTATGGAACTAATCACAAGACATATATTGCAAAATTGTCTTGATGCCCATGACAGAAGACATTTTTCTTTCTTATTTTTTATATTCTTGATGGATCCTGTGTATTATTTACACTTTTTGTTTTGGTGCGTATGTGACTCATACAAAATGTATCATGATTAAGGATAGGTAAATGGCTAGATATGATCCTGAATCTAGTGAGTGCTCCCAGAGCTGTCAAAAATTCATCTTTAGGTTTAATTTCCTGAAATGGATCTTTGTCTCATGTTTGTTTTGTTTGTTGATGTTATGGTAATGTCTAGGAAGTCATGAACCCCACTGTGCTAGGCATTGTACAAACAGAGCAAAAAGATAGTCCTTGTTTTAAAGAGGTTATTTTTGTTCTGCCCAGAGGAAAGATATATAAAACAAATATAATTTTACTGGTTTCATCTAAAAACAAGTTAAAGCGCAACATGTAACCCCCTCCTTCTCTCCATACTCCCCAACGTATGCCCCATGGGATAGCGATATCTGTGTTTGGTAGCTTAATATATCCTGAACCAAGCTCTTTAGACTTTGTCACACCTTTCTAACAGAGTTAGTGCCCTATGCAATCTCCACAAGGAATCCCAGATGGCAAAATTCCATTGCTTTTCAGACCAGTCTCACTGGCTCTTTACCACTTCTGAAAGGCCACCTCTAAACGTCATGTAACCATCTGGAAGACCTCAAAGAGCTGACAAGGTAGTCAAGAAGCTGTCTTCCAACGTGAAAGATTTAAATTACAGCAGATTTCTGTACCAACTGCTTTAAAGTGCTATGAAGTCCAGAAAACACAGTGAAAATCTTCCCATTGGAGAGTCCTTTTCCATAAACATCACATGCAAAGAACTTGGCGAGCTTAACAACGTAAAGATAAAATGTCATGGACAAGGATTTTGATCCCTCTAGCATGAAATCTCCAAACAAAATCCAGTCAAAACCTCCTAGTTCACCTTTTGATGCCAAACCATAATTGTCATGTGACTGATGCCAAGCTGCAAATTATCCCAGCTTCGCTCAAAATTCAGCCCAGGAGTCACTCGTGAAGTTCTCAAACCTTTAGAGAAACCTGACCTGAGCTTTGAGCTTGAACCAAACCCCACATCAGGTGGAAACTGCAGAGTTGCATGGCCAACTTGCCTGGGAAGTGATGGCCCACCAGCCATAACAGCATCCCCACTGCACCACTAAAAGCAACAAGATGTCGAATGGTGTGAACATTTTTTGTTGGTGGTGTTTTTTGTCTATCCCTGGACTCAATTTAGATTGCAGAAGCATTTTTCAGTTGCTCTTAAAAAGCATCAGATTACAGACGACAATTCAAAAACCTTCAGGCTAGCAGAACAGTTTCATTCTGAAGAACTGCTTCACCCAGTGACTGGAACTCCACCCAGTAACTGCCTTTTAAGAGCCCTGGAGCAGATTTCGTATATTAAGTGAGGTAGAATAAACCTTGCTTTATTCCCAGTTGCTATTTCAAAACCTATGAAAATATCAGAAACTAAGTACTGTTGTTAAACCTTGCCTTGATCACAGAACTATGAAGGTGTTTTCAGTTGGGCTGCTGTATGTAGTGCTACCTCCCAATAATCTCGGGAAAAGCTGCTGCTTAAATTGTTGTGATTTTAAGGCCTGATCCATACCACACTGAAATCAGTAGAAAGACTTCTGTTGACTTCATTGGGAGTTGGATTAGCTCCTTAATCTCTTTGGCAATAAATAAATATATATAGTTTTGTGGCCAAAATACCAGGGCATGGCCAGGAATGGATGAGAGTCACACAATGTAACCCATACAACAAAAAAATATTGTATAGACAACAAAGTGTGCTGTTGATGGATCATTGCAGCATTGTAATTAAAGGTTGCTTTGGGTTGTTATTTTGTGGGGGAAATATACCCTTGAAATTCATGTCAACTGTAGTTTTACTCCCAGATTGAAAGTAAAAAGAGAATGTTCAGGTACAAATTAATCTAATTGAGTTATATTTTGCTTATTTAGTTAGCCTTGATCAAAATCAATATAACCATGAATAAAAATGTATAAAGCCAAATCTAAATTCATAAACAGGCCCTACAAATTCAATCAGAACAATTTACACTTCATATTTTGCATTTTTATAATATCTTTTATCCGGAAATCTCAAAACACTTTTACTGATATTAATTAAGATTATAGCACTACTCTCGGATCGGTAACCATAATTAGCCCCATTTTATAGAGGAGGAAACTGAGGCACAGAGAAGCGATGAAAGTTGCCCAAGGTTGGTCAGTCAGTCAGCGGCACAGCCACTCTTAACTCCTTTTCTAACCACTTAGAATATGCTCCACTTCCACCTTTGCAAAGTCATGATACAAAAGTAAGGTAAGATGTTCACAGTCTGACGCATTCATAATAACCTATCCCAGGAGCGTGTAAAAGCATGTGACATTACCAAATCAGAATCACCATCAGCACCTCCAGCTCGGAGTGAGATTTATACATTATCCACATGTCTCTGAGAAGTAAAGTGAAGCATCTGTCTGAGTTTCTGCTTTTTTGTCAGATTAACACCGTTTCAGAAAATTATTCCACTTCTGGGTGGGACTGTGTTGTTATCTCTGCTACAGAACATTTCTGATATCTGCAGTCAGAATAGCATGTTGCAGTGCAGTTGACTCTATCCATCATGAAAACCATGTTTGACTCTTGTAGGCTAAAAGATACAAGATCAAATTTGGCTCCCAGTTACATGAGTCCAACCCTAATGGACTCAGTGTGGCTACAGATCCATCTGGGGCTCAGTTCCTCATCTGCAAAGTGGGACTAACAGTACTTCTCTACCTCCCATGAAGTGATGGGGACTACGGAAGTAGTACCAAAATTAGCACAGTAAAGTAGGCTGTAAACAAACTGTGGTGAATATTGTACTCTTGCTGCCCAGTCAGTCGCTCCTGTTAGTCTCTTGAAAAGTTGTGAGCAAAGTGCTCTTTCTCTCCACTACAGGACCCTTTCATCTCCAAGAAAGAATGCAGTGAGTGTAAAATGCAGTAATGAGTAAAAATGTAACCCTTATGAAAGAAGGGTACATGTGTGCACTGCTCTCTAATGAAGAGAATCAGAATTGCTCACATATGTATCACAGGCCCTATATGGCTAACAACTAGAGGAGATTGATGTCAATGGAATTGCAGTTGTTTACAGCAAGTATTGAAGTTGCCTTCTGGCCTTTTGCTTCCTTCACCCAGGCCGCAAAGTGTTTCAGATGCCAGCAAGCTTGTTGCTTGCTGGGGGAATGGAATGTATTACTCTGGCCTGTTAAGGAAGGGTGCTGATGTGCTACATAGGAAGCTCTCTCCAGTCCTCTTCCAGAAGAATGGCTAGCGTGCTGTGAAGCCTTGCAGAAAGGGGAGGCTACAACAGGGGAAAAGGGGATGGTTCTCAGGACTCCGTCAGGGACTCAGTGCCCTTCAATTGTGAAAAATGCACACACTGCTAAATTAACAGGAAACAAATTTTATAAATGCTATTGCTGTATATTAAGGGCCTGATCTCAAACCCATTTATATCAATGGAATACCGCCACAGACATCAGTGGGCTGTGGATCTGGCTTTAAGGACTTAATTCCATTCTCATCTCCCACTTAAGTAACAGGCATACCTCTCTCCCAGCCAGCGGAATCATTAGACCCTAAATATTTTGCCCTCTAATACTACGATACTTTGTGGGCAGATATGAGTGACTTTTCCCAGTGAATAAATCACTTTTATTTCCAACTATTCCCAACAACTGCCAAGCCATAACCTGAAAAGCTGAGAAAATTTGCTTGATTTGTCTGCCCAGCTTAAATCATTCTACAAAATCTTTATTTGTAATTAAAACAAACCAACCAACTTTCAGTTGAAACCGTTGGGGGAGAAAGCAGAGGGGAGGGTGATCTGCTCCGAAAGCTTTTTTTTGTGTGTGTGTGCCCTGTTTGTTTTATTAATGTAACTGCCCATTTCTGTTTCCACCTTCCTAGAGTTGTGCGCTCCATTTGAAACTTTTAACAAATCAGCCCATTTTCCTTCTCCCACTGTTGTAAATTCAATCCATATGCCTTAAAATGTCCTTTCATAGGACTAACATGGGAAAAGGAAGTGGGCTCACACTCTGTGTAGGGGGCTGCAGTGTAGTGAGAGAGCGCTTCCAGTTTGCATGTGTTGCTTCTATTAATTCTTAGAACTCGAGCTTCCTAATTATTCAGATTAGAGACCATTGGCAGGGTTTTCTGCATTAGCCAACAGTGATGTACAGTGCAGAGACACAGCAGGATAAATCATTCCCTTATCCTCAGAATGTCTAGGAAGTTCTTGATGCAATCGTTGGCTGTGCCACTGAACAGGATGTGAAGAGGAGGTGTCCTGCTGAATGGGAGAGGGAGGGAGAGATCAATTCTGTATAAAATCTCAAAAGAAAACACCAAGACAAAGTAACAAAGATCTCCCAGTGTGGTGCAGGTTAACTGGCAATTATCTGCTTGATGGGAGGCAGGGGACTGACATGACAGGAGGTGGCTGCAGATTAAGAATGAAGCACTCTCCACATCTAGGACTGGAACAGTAGGGGTATTGCATGACAGTACTGAAATGCATTAGCAGAGCTGTGTGGGGACAAAAGTGAATAGCTTAGGGTGCCACAGATCAAGATTGAGGTATGTTGACAGAGAAGCGTATGGGGTCCCAGGTCTGGAATAGCAAGAAATTGTGTGATGGATCAAGGAGTGGAATTATGGGAGCTGCTGCACATCAGGATTCCAGTGCAAAGGATTGCCTGTGTAAGCTCGCTCAGTGCCTGTGGACGTTATGACAGGCTCTAAACAGTACTTCCAGTCGCACCAAACTCTCACCCAATTTGGCTCTGTTTTGTTATAGACAAAGGAAGAACTGTGAAGTGATACGCAAAGTAGACTGAAATGGAGTACTTGTGGCACCTTAGAGACTAATAAATTTATTTGAGCATAAGGTTTTGTGAGCTACAGCTCACTTCATCGGCTGCATGCAGTAGAAAATACAGTGGGGAGATTTTATATACACAGAGAACGTGAAACAATGGGTGTTACCATACACACTGTAACGAGAGTGATCAGGTAAGGTGAGCTATTACCAGCAGGAGAGAAAAAAAAACCTTTTGTAGTGATAATCAAGGTGGGCCATTTCCAGCAGCTGACAAGAATGTGTGAGGAACAGTGGGGGGGAGGGGGGGAAGCAGATTGTGGGTTCTGATCACCACTATATAAATTGCTTTTATGTTATTGACATAACTAGTCATTTTACATCAATGCTTTTGTAAAGAAAGTGAAACGGTTTTAGAAACATGCTTAACAACCAGAGAGAGAGAGAGTGTAACAGAGGGAGAGGTGTTTCTAATCGAACTTTCTATTTGGGTCATTTGTAGAAATGCAAATAAATGCTTTTATGGGCCAGTTTTTCAAAATCCGCTTCTAAGAGTAATCTTACCTGCCCAAATGTTCACAACACGTAAAAAATTTAAACTTGTGCGTTCAAAACTGCCTACTGTCTGCTGCACAAATGAGATCATTAATGACCTGGTTTTCAGAGATGCTGAGAATCTTCAGTTCCCATTCACCTCAGCTGGACTTGGCAATTATGCTCAACAACCTTAAAAATCAGGCTATTGCATCCAACAATCTGATTACAGCTATGCAAGTTCAGCCTGTGGGCACACAACTTCATTTTTGCATATACAGTTTTAGGGTATGTCTACACAGCTAAATAAAAAAAAAAAAGACCCACGGCAGTGAGTATCAGAGCCTGGTTCAACTGACTTGGGCTTGCGCTGCGGGGCTAAATATAGCAGAGTAGATGCTAAGGTGAGAGCCTGGGCTCTGAAACCCAGCAAGGGGGGAGGGCTTTGGAGCCCAAGCCCAAACATCTACACTGCTATTTTTGGCCCTGAAATGCAAGCCAGAGTCAGTTGACCTGAACTCTGAAACTCACTGCCGTGGGATTTTTTTACTGTGTGGACATACCTTTAAAGGCTTCTTCAGACTCTCCAAAACTTTTGTTGTAATTTTACAATAAAATAATTTTACAAACTCTTTGTTCCCAGCATTTACAGGCTGCAAATAGTATTTGTGTTTGCTCCCTAGAGCCCAGCTGCTCCGCTTCTGCCAATCAACAGAATTAATTGGTTCCAAAGACCACCTGAGCACTGTGGCTGAGTGAGCAGCATGCACTGAATTCCCCAGTCACCACTACAAAGAGAAATCAGTGCTTTCAGTATTTCCATTCCATCCCTGAATGGTGGAGTATTCCCCTGGCCCTGCAATTTAACTTGTAACAGGCCTGTTCACTGCTCTCCCCAGGTGTGCTGTCTCTGCCTGCCTACTTCAGCCCCTACAATGATGGCTCCATAAGCAGTGATGGACGGGCCGATGCTTATGCCCAGCTGGAGCTCCGAACTCTGGAACAGTCTCTCTTGGCGACTTGCGTTGGAAGCATCTCAGAACTAAGTGAGTTTCAGCTGTAACTGATCATTTGTTTAAACAAAATATAAGGACTGCTGCTATTGAAGTCAATGGCAGTTTTGTCATTGGCTTCAGCATGAGCGGCATTGGTTCCATGTTATGTAAAATTTGATTGTTTCAGGGTGCTGTTCGTGGAAATCAGATTAGGATGTTTTATGCTTAATTTATGCATAAAATGTCCCTCTTCCAGCATTTTATTCTTTGTCTTAGTGACTTCAGTGCTGGTGAAAGATCTATTTATTAGCTATGTAGGTGCTTAAATGGCTTGCATCAGCCTAATGTCGGAGCACCAGATTAACAGCAGTTAGTCAAATGGCCACAAATTCACTTTCTAGTTGTCATACACTAGTAAAGTTTGGATGGCAGACGCTCCAGGGGAAAGTTTTTTGTTTTAATTTAAAATATAAAAATGAGGAGGAGGGAAATCCTGAGAATGCTTCTGATATAATCAATTTTGTAAATCTTTTTTGTTAACAAACCCCAGGTTTTGGGCCTAAACTACTTGACAGTGCCCCTTTAAAATAAACCAAAATGATTTGTGTTTTCCTGGCCTGGTTTTCCTTGCAAAATTTCTGCTGGCACGACTGTCCCAGTCCCTGTGATCTGAAGGCTAATGAATATCAGGGGTTGGCCAGGCCCAGAGCTTGTGGTTTCACCATTTATTTTGCAACTTGCCTTAATTTGAGGTTTTTCAAATTCTTTTAACACACCTCTATTTATGCTGGAACACAAGGGAGCTTTTGTAGCATGGGCCCATGATTGAATGCGGCTTCCTCTCCCTCTTTCCTAGTCCCTGCTTTGGCCAGCTTAGTCATTACGTCTAGTGAATGGATGTCCTGATATAGTCACCTACTGATTTTAAAATATGGTCTGGAGGTTGCCAAAGAAGTAGGGAGTGGGATGTTATTCTTTGCTGAAAATTTGAATTCCAGATGTATTTATTTTCTGATCATGCGGGATTCCGGATTAGCACAGAAGCTAGAAGATGCACAGGACTCTTGTAAGAATGTTTGGGTTTTAGGGAAAGATTCAGGAGCAACAGAAATGGGAAAGGCAGAGACATTAGGAGGTTTTTTCCTCTCTGGAGTCTACTTGTAAAATGAATTTACTATGCGACGAATGAGTGCACAGCTTCACGTTGCAAAGTGAGGTTTTAACACCCCATCGATCTGACTCACTAATAACTGCATAATGCTCAGACATACAGTAGCCATGTGTTTTCCCCAGCCTGTGTAATATCAATCCCTAAAGCGTTCAGCTGGAGGCATAGTAGTAAACTTGGTCTTTTTGCTGTTAGACCTAAGTGGATTAGCATCATCCTAAGAACTGCACTGGGAGTCAAGGGGGAGGGGGGGAGGGTGAATTCACATTTTGAGTGGCTAAGTTCACGGCGCCATCTCAGACCCAGCTTGGTGTTGGTGGCTATTTCAATTCCATCCTTTCCCAGCATTGTAACCATAGAACACAATAGAGGAACATTTCCTGTGAGGATTCTAGAGGACGGTAGAACATAAAGCAACAGAAGATTCCCAGGGAAAAAAGAGACCCTGTGCCTATATGGTATTCTATAGTAGTGGTTCAGACTAGTGCTACAGGAATACCACTACTGTAAATTGTAACACTTGAGGCCTTTACTGTCAGGCTACTGTAGTGTTTGTAACGTGGGGTGTAGTATGTTTAAAGCAAGTGTCAGCTGAAGAGCACTTGAGATTTATATAACCAAAGGTGTTCTCTGCAGGTGCTAACCCACAGCAGCTTCCTGTTCTGAAGGGGAAGGGTTAGTATCTTCTTAGTAGCAGCTGTGTAACGTAGATTTTCCCCCTCCCAGTTGCCTGGTCGGGAGTCTTCCAATGTATTGACACAGGACGGTTGACAAGGGTTCAGAATCCCCAAGAACTGAGCAGCTCAGAAGACACTGGATGCTTTCTCCTTGAGTTGAGACCTTTATGAGGCTCAGGGAGAGACTTCCAGCAAGGTCTGTGAAAATCAGAGAGAGAGAGAAATATAAGGACTGGCTCTTTAATAAGGGAGGTGGATGTTGTTACTCCTTGGAAGCAATCTTCAGCTAGAGAACAGTGAGGAGGATAAGAGAAGCGGACACCAACAAGAAGGGACTTCCAACTAGGACAGAGGCTTTCCTCTTTCTGTCATAAGAACCTGGGCAGACAGTTGGGACTTGAGGGCTAGTTAGGTGGGATCAGATGGCTCCAATGTAGGGAACTGGTCTGGCCTCATAACATGTAGAGGACAGGGAGAACCAAAACAAGCAACCTACATGGACGCTGCCTCTGTCCCCTTGCATAAATTATGTTCCCAACCTAGTGCTGATGTAGGATCTTACAAAGTGTATTTCATTAGCCAAAGGCAGGCAAGAAACCCATGGATGTGGCTTCAGAAGAAAAGAAACAGCATTAAAATAGCGAAGAAAAATAATGCAAAGTCATCACACTGATCCCAGATGACAGGCAAGTTTAGCTATTTAGATAGTAGTTTAATTCTACCATGACTTGTCTAATGGCTAGGAATTTAAAAGGAAATTAAATTTCCATTGCAATAAACCAGTGATTCTCAACCTATTTAACATTGTGGGCCGCATCCATTACTGTCTGTGTGGCCCTGAGGATGTCACATGGGCCGCAGCTCTGTGCTGATTGGGCCACAGGTTGAGAACCGCTGCAATAAGCTATAAAATGGCAGCTCCAGGACCTGCCTATTGGCTTAGTGGGTAAATAATAATTACACACAAAGAAGGCTTTCTCAGTTGCCAGTGATTTTATTTAGCTGAGAAAATAAGCATATGGGTCTGGATAAACATTCAGAAATGCTTTTCCTGTCCCCTTTTGTGCAGGTGACTTGGTATCACGAGCAATGCACCACATGCAATGTTTGAACACCCTCCGCCCCGGCATGAGCCCTATCCGGCAAACAAGGCAACAGCAGCCCATTACCTGGTCCCCTGATGCCCTCCATACCCTCTACTACTTCCTACGCTGTCCTCAGATGGAGTCCATGGAGAACCCCAACCTGGATCCGCCAAGGATGACCCTGAACAATGAACGGTAGGGAAGTCTGTTAACTGTTAGCAGTAAGGAAATCAGGCCAACAAGGCCTCCTTTTGCAGAATAGCTCAGGGCTTATGTGCAGTGCAGTTCGTTTGCAGGAGGCTATCTATCAGGCATCAGTTATTCCTGCTGTCCAGCCAGCATGGGTCATTAGTCTTGCCAAGTTTACAAGGTGTTGGAATTGGAGCTGGGAAGCAAGCTACTTTCTCAGACAGTCTTTTCCGAGCAAGATGTATACTGTATATCGCCAGCAAGGCTTGTCTAGGGACATTGCCAGGAGTGCATGTGGCTGCCTAAAGCAGTAAAGACCTTACCAAAGAAAACGTTACCTTCCCAATACCACTGATTAATGATTGTCATCATTCTTGGGAATACGAAGGTTGATTGCAGTGGAGAGCCTCAGAGGGGGCTTATTTCAGTTGCTGCTACGTGTCTAGTAGGTGGGAAACTTACACAAGAAGTCAATACCCCAATAAAAACAAAAGGGCCACTCTTACTCATGCCAAGTAGTACCTGACTCTGCAAGTAGTCTTATTATTAGATCTGGTTGGAAATTTTCCAGTGGAATATTTTTTAATCAGAAAAGGTTGATTTGTCTAAATTGAAACGTTCTGGGGGCATGTATTGATTTTTTGACTAAATTCTAACAGAAACCCTGCAGGTTTCTGATACAGCTCTGCCTGCCAGCTAGGTTTCAAAACCTGCCTGGGTTCCTGCTGACTCACCCACCCAGCTCCTCAGCAGCCCACCTGGCAGGCTGATGGGGAGCCTGGGAGTCCAGCTCCTAGACTTGCATCTCTTTGCTAGCCTGGACCTCTGGGGCTTCCCGTCTTTCTGGTTCCCAGGGTCCCTGGTTTTGGGGCAGCCCACCAGATGGACTGCCCCTGAGCTAGGGCTTCCAGTATCCCAGCTCTTCAGCAAAACAAAACTTTGGTATTCACATTCCACAAACAATGCTGAAATTTCATTTTTGTTCTGTTTTGGAATTATTATTTTTTTAAATTTCTGAATGTCCCATAGAATGGGAATTCCAGTTTCTGGCCAGCTGTACCCAGGACATGTTAGTGTGCCTTCTGCTATGTGGTTCATTGTCAGCCTGGCAGAAAGTCAAGCACACAGCATATCCCTTTTGCTCCTTTTGAGAGCAGTCTCTGGTTGAGAAGCATCCTAAGCTTGCACTGTGTTAGATTCCAACTCCCATGCCAGGTGGCCACATTCTCAAAATGAAAACGCACAGGAGCAGGGGAAGGGATGATACCTGTCACAGATTTACTAATACTGTGGCCCCTTATTCCAACACCAATGTCCTCTACTGACCCCAGTGTCCCCCTTGTGCTGAGTGGCAGCAGATGTCCAGGACCTTATAGGTCAGTTCTCCAGTGAAAGAGAAATTTGGTGATATGAAATCCAGATATACTTTAAGTGTAAATTTGCTTTATTTGCACACATTCGCCAGTGCTGGGATGAGATGGTTGAACAACATGCAGGGCAATCCCTTCTTTCAGGCATCACAGCCCAACCAGTGCCTGGTTCCCAAGGAGCAATTCTGCCTCAAGAATGGATTCTTATCAGAGCTCAAGGCAGACAGCAAATTCTCCAGCTGCTCACACGGCTCCCTCTCTCCCCAAGCTGCCTCTATATCCAATCTTGCATAATCCGGCTAACAACAACCCAGCACAGCTTCCCAAGACTTACATGTCAGCCTGTCCAAAACTTTCTTGCCAGCTAAGAACTTGGAAGACTGTGTTTAACAGCACCACCAAGTGACACCTGCCGTAACAATATGATAAAAACAGATTATTCCACTGTCACTCAATCTCCCATTAATTTAAAAAGAGATGTTTTTAACTTACAATTTTTTTCTCACTTAAAAATAATAAAATAACAAACTTAACATCTAATGTCATTTTTAAAAGTTAGCTGAAAGTCACTTTAATAACACTAACGGAGAAAATAATTTATAAATCACAACAAATTGGCCTTTCCACACACCCCCGGACAGGGTCCTTCATGACTTTCTCTTCCCCCGTTTCCCAGTGTGGACATGGACCAGCCCATTTCATGCATTCACCCCTTCTCATCACCTTCAGGGCTGGTGCCGCTGCCAAGCCCCACTTTTGCAAGCCTGACTGTTGCTGCTGTTGCCATCACTGCCAGCCAGGGCTCACTCCTTCAGGCCCGATGGAGGTGCAAGTGCCACTGGCCAAGCCCCGATGGTGGTGGGTGGTAAGTCTGCTGTAGCTGCTGTCCTCAGGCACAGGGGATAACAGCTTCTGAGCAGAGCCCCCAGCAGGACCCGTGGGCGAGGAGAGGTGCTGAGCATAAAAATGGGTGTCCCATTTCCTGGTTCCAGGTTTCCAGGACAGAATGCAGAAGTCTGGGAGGGAAAAAAGGACGTCTGGTCACTTTATCCAAACAGCAACTGCTATAATTTCAGCCTGAGTGTCTTTATTGTAGATTTTAAAAAATGGCAAATAAAGAGAGCACAATTATAAAGTGTCCCTGATAGAGAAAGCAGAGTGCACATCTCAGTCTGAAAGATGTTCCTTCCTGAATCCCTTCACAACCCTACCCCTTAGCAGACTGTCAGGGAGGTTCCTTTGCTCATCCGGGCAGACTGTTACTATGTTCTTGTGCGGCACCAACCCCAATGGGGTCTCAATCTTATTGGGGTGCTACTGTATTCCAGAATAATAATTCTCCCTGTACTGATGCCCGATCTTCCTCCAGAAGAAACCACAACCTTAAAAAGATCTGTCTGGTGGGAATAGAAGCAACTGGAGAGAACCAGTGTGAGCTTGTGATAGAAATAAGAGGAAATAGGGAATGCAGCAGGTTTCCTTTTAAGTTGTTGTATCTAGATAGATAAAGAATAAAGTTACATGGTTAAAATAAGGAAGGGGATGCAAACGTAATAACTGCAAAGTTGGCCTACCAATCTGAAAAGGCCACACACAGTATGTCTACATTACAGTAGACATACCCAGTGAGAGTAGTTGATCAGAGTTTTATATGGGTTAAAACATGAATGCCATCCCAGTTTTCCACTTTTCCTCCACACCTGCATCCCTTCTATGATCTCCAGAGCTGGGTTAGAGAATGCAATATCACAATTTCAATGCAAGCTGTATGTCTATTTTATGTTTAAATCAATACTAGATGCTGCATCAGCAGCAGATTTTTGGAATGTTTCCCACCACTTACTTCGGATCGAGACTTAGGTGTACAGGAAATTAAAAGCGATATTTTTTTTAAAAAAATCAAAAGTTTGGCATTAGAAAAAAAACATGAGCCTGAATATACCAGACTGAGCAAATGGCTTCAAACTTTGATGGAACCTGTGTAAGTCAAACTGCTGGATATACCAACAGCAACTAACTTCCAACCCCACTTGGAATCTGTTCCGAGATATGTTTGTATGTGTCCATACCCCATTGACCCCAATCCCTGTTATTTAACATGGCTAGTGGGGTAAATATTGCTGGGGACGCTTTGTACATGAGTCTGTTTATTCATTCCCAACTAAAGGGAAAAGACAGTCCAGGTTGCATGAGTGTGTGCCAGGGCGCAGTCTGATAGATGAAGGCATTGATTCACCTACTCTGACTTGGCAAAGCTGTGTAGCCAGCCCTTTTATTCTTTACTGAGCTGTGCTAAATCAGCTGCAAACTCTGCATTGCTCTATTGTGCATTTATGGTCTCTCTAGAATATACTTTTAATGTGTACTGCAAATCTGGGCTATTTTCTAATGAAAAATCTCAGTCATGAACCAGGACAATAATGCTGAAATGTTTTGCAATTGTTTGTGCTGTGGTTCCTGGGTTGCCATGCAAAATCTATCAATGTTTTTAAAAGCCCTAAATTTAGTAAGGAGGGAGATGATTATTAGAGTTGCAGGTCTAGTCTTGTAAACTCAGGACTGATTTTGAGAAGCTCTGAGCACCTGCAACTCCTATTTACTTCAGTGGGAATTGCTGTTGCAAATTCAAAGCTCATAACCTATTAGCCATTTGCTTTATCAGATGAGCTCTTTGTCAATCAGTTTTATGCCACCCATTACACTTATGAAGTAGCATACTATGAAAATCACTGCAAAATCAGGGTTGGAAAGGACTTTTTAGTGCTTCCCTCTGACACTGGGGGAATATAGAATTCACTATCCTAAAACCATCCCTGATGGCTGCTGTCATGTCTAGGCTGTCAAAATGGTGCTGCAAACATGTTGTCAAACTACAGAGTTGCTGATACATGCAGACTCAGCACCCTACAACCAACTCATTCTGAGTGCAATTCATGTGTATGTGAGGGAGTGTGAGAATGCACATATAAAGGGGAAGTGTAAACTGTGTGTGAGAATCCCCATGCAAGTGGCCTGCACACTTAGGCCCCCTCTGTTCATAAGAACATGCAAACTGCACGTCCTTGTCCATGGTAACTCCCTTAGCAGCCAAATTGATAGACCAAAAGTGGTGGCAGTAAATGAAGGGGTAGAGATAGTGAGAGCCATGTGGGAGTGAGAGAAGCTTGGGAGCCTCTCTGCAGGTTGGCAAGTGGCAGAAGCCTCCTATTTAGGACTCTAGTGTATATTTTCACATTGAAACCTGGGGAAGCTTGTTGGCTGGTGATGTGGCTCTGTGGTGTTCTGATTCCTGTCCAGAGGCAGAAAGCTGCAGTGAAGAGAGAAAACAGGCATCAGTAAGTAAAAAGCCTTGGAACATTGTCCCTGTTGAAAACAGCATGTTTGGTACATGATGTACTTTGAACCCCATCTTGGCCTCATCCTCTGCACATGCAGAGTACTGTCTGCTGCATTGTGCCAAATGAGACACCCAGGGAGGTGTTTTGCAATTTGCAAAGTGCCACACCTGTGAAATATCATGTCAAACCCTCTAGACAAGGATCTGAGATGTGAGTAAATCTTTGCATAGCAACAAATCCCAGATTGCCTGAGGGCGTCAGAGCTCATGAGTGTCATATCAGAACACATCTGCCTTAGTCACTGGCAAAAATCAGTATGCACCAGGCACTCATATCTCTTGGGTTTCACAAAGATTACACAGCAGCCAACATATTTTCGTTGTGTGAAGAACAAACAGGTGTGGCTCGTTCCCGAAGCTCCTGCCCTGTTTTTTCCCCTTGCTGATGTCAGTATGGCTCAGAGCAGTGGTTCCTAAACTGTTACTAAGGCGACTAACTGCATTTTGTCTTTTTTGTGGGGAGACCCACCATTACCCCTGCTCCCCTTGTCAGCCCTCTGGCCTCTGCTTTCCCTCTCCTCCCAAGCTTGGCTCTTCCAGCCCTGTCCCCTCCTACAGCCCCAGCCAACCCTTCTCTCTCCACAATCGGGCCACCATGACTGCTGACTGTCCGTCCACTTGCTGGCTCCGTCCACTTCCTGCCTGGGTCCTGCTCCCTGTGCCGCTGCCTGCTGGGGAAGTGAGAGCAAGGGGCAGCAGCATGGAGGAAGTGACTGGCGCCGGGGAGCAGACAGCTAGCAGCCTGTCCCCACTGTGTGCGCCCCAGAGGTGCTTCCTCCATGCTGCTGCTGCCTGGATCACGCTCCCCAGGCCTCTGCTTGCTGCCCAAGGGAAGTGAGAACACAGGGCAGCGAGCATCTCTGGGGCACTGCACTACAACCCACTTAGACCTTTCCCAGGACCCACTGTTTGAGAAATGCTGGCTCAGAGGGTAGCATTCTACATTCCGTGATCATGTCCAATGCTAGTGGGACTATGGGGCACGGCATTTTGAGAAGGACTATCCCATGTTAAAGCAAGGGCCCTTTGCCCACATCTGCTAGCTTTCCAGGTGGAATTTAAAGATATTGTGGTGTTTTTCAAAGGAGTAGAAGATAACTCTGGTATCTGGCCAAGATAATAATACTTATCTCTTAGATGATAGACCTTCTGGAATACTTATCTCTTCATCCATAGATCTCAAAGTGCTTTACAAATAAAGGTGTCATTATCCCCATGTTACAAATGGAGAAACGGATTCACAGAGAGGTGAAGTGACTTGGCCAAGTTTGCAGAGCAGGGCCGTACCAGAACCAGGAATAGAAACCATGGGCCCCATGTAACTCCTAGGCCAGTCTCCTCGCCACTGGACCATGCTGCCTCCAAAAGAGGATGGGGTGTCCAAGGTTGTGGACGTGTTGTCACATGCCTGTCAGAAACTGGGAATGGACAATGGGGGATGGATCACTCACTGATTGCCTGTTCTGTTCTTCCCCTCTGAAGCACCTGGCTTTGGCCACTGTCAGAAGACAGGATATTGGGCTAGATGAACCATTGGTCTGACCCAGTGTGGTTGTTCTTATGTTCTTCCTATGCTTCAACTTCCCTATTTGTAAAAAGGGGATATGATACCTTCTCCACCTTCGTAAAATGCTTTGAGATCCTCAGGTGGAATGTAAGCCCATAAGCCCAAGATACCAATTTTCTGCAGTGGTTGTTTCTTGATAGCATTGCTTTGTAAAGCACTTTGGAATACTTTATTTTTAAGTCTAATCGTGTCTATCATCACTGTCAGTGGAGCCAGTATTGTCAGAGCTTTATGAACTGTCCAGGTTGCACATGTGTCATGCTTCACACCCTGTCTGCAGTGTGTCATTTTATTCTGAATGGCAGAGAGTATATAACACTCTGTTGGCAGAGGCTCACAGTCTCTTCATGCATTTGAATCTCCCAATAAAAACTTTATTCCAGAGCTGATGGAGAAGGCCCCATTCAGGCAGCAGTAAAAATTCAGGACTTGCCAGCTTGATAGAAACTGACTGTTTCTAGGCTGAAAAAGCTGTGAGCACTGCAAAAAGCCATCCATGAGTACACAGGGGCCCAGCTCATGGGAACAAGAGAAACTGTGGTTCTGACTGCTGGCCACTGGAGGCCTTCAGAATACTTATGTCAGATTTTGCTGTTCACTCAGAGGGGGCTGTTTTTGTGACGTGACTGCCAACCAGGCCGCTATCAGTCAAATCCTCCCACCCCCAGTTGCACTGAAATGCCTCAGAATGGCTGATGCTCTTTTTGCTTTCAGCTGGGCAGCTGCTCTATGTACCAGGTTCAAAAGTGACCTAAGAATTTCCTACTTCAGAGAGGAGCCCCTCCCATCTGTTACCTCACTGGCTCCAACGAATAACATTCAAGCCTCAGTTGCCAAAAGGGCCAAGCTGGAGCAATGTATAGACGTTATTGCCATCATCTGTTGCCTCTCAGTGCACACTCTGGTTTGCCAGGCAGCAGAAGAAAGGATGACCAATTGAGACTAGCTGTTTTCCTTCTCTGTCTTCTGCTGTATGGAGTATGTGCAGCAATGTCTGCTCTGCAATGTGGTTCAGTGGAGAAGGATGAGAAATGCAGCAATACTGATGCTCCCAGAACCCAGAGGAAAGGCACCAGCACTTTATGGTGCTAGCTTCTCTCAGGATTAAATGTCACTTAAATATTGACAGGTTTCAGAGTAGCAGCCGTGTTAGTCTGTATTCGCAAAAAGAAAAGGAGGACTAGTGGCACCTTAGAGACTAACCAATTTATTTGAGCATAGGCTGATATATGCATTTCCACTGCATGCATCCGATGAAGTGAGCTGTAGCTCACGAAACCTTATGCTCAAATAAATTGGTTAGTCTCTAAGGTGCCACAAGTACTCCTTAAATATTGAGACGAATGGCTTAGCTAGTTACAAAATAAAGAATTAGACATTTATTTGACAAAGTGTTGGAGCCCAGGGTTTCACTAGCTAGGAGAGAAACCAGAGATGGGTCCAAGTCATTAAGTCCAGATCCACAATCAAACCGCAGTCCAGACAGGCCTAAGTTGATGTTTGCTCAGATTTGGCTGTCAGCCCATTGTATGCACAGTAGTTTGTGTATGTCTATCTTTAATCTAGGTAGCACAGGTAACCATAGCAGTGAAGATGCAGTGGCATGGACTTCAGAGGGGGGCCAGCAACCCTGGTAGGCACCCAGTGTCCCCAGTGGGCTTGTACTGGGGTGACTATCCAGTGCTGAAACCCATGCCACCACATCTTCATTACTATTGTTAACCTGTGCTAGCAAAAGGGAGAGGTCTTCCCCCACGGGATAGTATTGCATGTTGAAGTGCTTAATGAGGAATTTGCCCCTTCCTGTGAAGCATCCAGCATTGCACAGAAGAAGATAGTGCTCCAGCATGGCTATTCCTGTAGTGTTAGGACACCCACCTGGAAAATCTTCTCATTTTGCTTTTTGAAACAAAAAAATTAAAAATACTTTTTTCCTTATACACCCCTTTCATCTCATCGGTGAAGTGCTTAGGGACAAAGTCAATTAAGCCTCTCAATCCTGGTTGGCAGATGTTCTCTTCCTCTGTGTACAGAAGACATCTAGCCAATAGGAGTGTGACTGCATTCTAAATATCTATGTTTTAGGCTTGATGCAGGTGATACCCTTAAAACACTGCAGCGGTGCAGCTGCGCTGCTGTAACACTTCAGTGAAGACCGTACTATGCCAACATGAGAGCTTCTATTGCTGTAGTTAAATCACCTCTGCGAAAGGCAGCAGCTGTCAACAGAAGTCCTCCCATTGGCATAGCTGTCTACACCAGCGCTTAGGTTGATATAACTGTGTGGGGGTGCGGGGATTTTTCACTTCCCTGAGTGACACATTTATACTGATGTACGTTTATAGACCTGGCCTCAGTAGCAATACTTTCACAGAAGTACTCTGGTCTCATGAAGTGTCATGTAGTGCAATAGCGGAACCACAAGCTGTCTCTTGGATCTCCTTGGAAGAATCCTCCCTAATGCAGGTTCAAGAGGGGGTTGGACTAGATGACCTCCTGAGGTCTCTTCCAACCCTAATCTTCTATGATTCTATGAAGATATTTGTGTTCAAATTTTTTTTACAGCCCTGTCTTGTTGCTCATTGCGCCCCATCTGGAACATAGCTTGATACATTCAGCTCAATAAGTCATGTTTCTGAGATTGCTGGCAATAAAATTACATTCTGAGATCTCTTGTCTGATGGGGCTGTTCTCTCTAGGCCTGCCACATCAAGCACTTGAGAAACTGGCTATTGTTTCACTTTGAAACTGGCCTTATGGGTGTGTCATCCCATAGTTCACTCTGAAGTTCAGTCTTTCTCTTTCTGATTGGGAAACTGCATCTTGTTTTATGCCTTATTTTGATTTATGTCCAAATCTAGTTTCAGCTCAAGGGTAGCTGTAGCCATGTATTTTTCAGGCATGTGGAACTACTTGGATCTGCCCAATAAATGTACAGTATTGTAAAAAAGCCCTTCTATACTTCAACTTCTGACAACCAGTGACTATTGAGAAATGCATAGGAGTTTCAGAGAGTTGATTTCATTCAAGTTCTAGAAGCAGATAGATTTAGATTTTTTTTTAATTTATGGGAGATTTTTTTTATAAGCTTAGCTCTTATTTGCATGATGAATTTAGAGGCATGGTTATCATGACTGTGCATGGTAAATCAGTGAATTGTCTCTGGAAATTATTACATATTATTATATACGTGAGGCATAACATAAGTAGATAGAGAATTGCTTGGGCCCTGATTGAGCCCCTTGCCTTGAGTAGTATTGTACTATGGACCAGACTGATATTCTTAATCATGTTGAATAGTACCTTAATCCATCAGTAGTCTCACAGAAGTCAATGTATGTAAGGGTATTGCAGTCTGGCCCTATCCAAATAGTTCCACTGATAACTCCAGAATGACTTGTACAGTACTATTCAAGGTAAGAATGGGTGACAAAAATCGAGCCCTCGATTTGATTATGCAGCTTGGGCACTCAATTATAGGAATCTGAGACAGAGAGGTAAGTGATTTGCCACAGGTGACATACAAATCTGCATCAAAGCTAGAAATAAGAACTTGTATCTCCTACCTCCCTGTAACCACTAAGATATGCTTCCTAATGTCGATAAGGAGCATTTTAAGAAAGAATTTTAGAGTTGCAGAGCTACCACTGGATCACTTCCTGCTGTAATTTGCAGCCAAGCAACACCATTAATTTCAGTGGTGTGACTCCAAATTTACACTGGCGGGGATTGAGAGTAGAATGTGGCTTACTCTCTTTCTCCTTTCAGCAAATATGATAGACTAGAATATATTCCATCAACACAGTGTGGTTTCTCCCCAGAGTAATCCACAAACAGGAGATTTGAATCAACTCAGACATGAAACTCGTTTGAGTGGGATTTGTCTTGCAGAGCAGATATTCTTTTGAAAACCATCAACCTGGCATTTACAATAAGCATTTGATGAAAACAGTATATTTTGGTTTAATAATCCACTATCAGATCACAGAGGCACACAGTCATGAATAAGGAACTGTGAAGTACAAATTGCTAGGGCCTCCTTTAAAAGAGATTCCTGTGAAAATCTAGGATTACCCCAGGGGGAGTTTAGTTTCTAATCTCTGCAGGGCCAAAGAGTGAGGTGGTGGTGGCTATTGTCATAAAATATACCAAGTCACGTTTACTCTTCAGAACAGCTTAGCTGTTAGCTTCCTTCTTTGTTATGAAGATGTTCTTAACAATAAAAGAGGAAGCCAAAACAACCTGCTAGCCACTACTGCTGAGGGGCACTTGGCCGGAGACTGTCCTTTATTTAGTACTGATATTGTTTAAGCACTGACCAACTCTTTCCTCAGGAAACAGGCAAGTTCTGCAACTTGAGGTCTGTAATTTACTCCAGTAGGAAATATTAACCTCCATTAGGAATAGCAACTATTGGGGTTGCCCAGAGAAGAAACTGTCAGCTTGGCTCCATCATCATTCTTTTCCTTTAACTTTAATGTGCATTCAACCAAGGAGTTCTATGCCCTTCACCCACATTAGTTAATAGAGCTTTTCAAAACTCTTATTATATTATCTTTCATGACACACGCCTATAGAATAATTGAAGCAGATGGAGGTTAAATGACATGCCAGCAAATCAGTAGTATAGGAAGAGAACTTTTGAGTCAAGACTAACTCCAGTCAGTCCCCTGTGCTGTTCACTACACACACTCTCCCTCCCAGAGCTGGGAAGAGAAGCCAAGGATCCTAATCCTCGCTCACCTTCTGTCATCCCTAAAATGTCTTTGCAGTAAAATAAACCCCCAACAATTTAAAAAAGTTTCCTTGGGTTTCCTCCCCTCCCTTTATGATGTGTACTGGTTAGGTTGATCTTTGTATTGTAGAGTAATAAACAATGAACAATAAAGGGAACCTGGTATTAGAGACTTCTGGTTGTACCAGCCCTGGGAATACATTCCAAATGTGCCCTTTAGTCACCCAGGCACTCACTCATTGTCACACACTTTCATTTTCATCTGACCAGCTGGAAACTTAATGCACAAATAGCAAAGAGTTTAAGATTGAAAATCATCTTGAAATTGTAGTTACAAGAACTGCAAATGGGTAGCATGCAGACACTAGCTATTTCTTACTTGCTAAGAAGCAGAGCTGAAGAGTGTTTCTTCAGTTTTAAAACACTGTAATACAGGTAGGGAACCTGATCCAAAGCCCATTGCAATCAGTAGGACTCTATCCATTGATTTCAATGGGCATTGGATCAGGTTTAGGGGAGGTTAATTGAAAAAATGCTCATCTAGGTTAGAAAACAATATTGTACAAGAGAATGTTCTGTGAATTTCTTTATTTTGCAAATACAAGGATTACTGCCAACATTGTCTAATAAGAGAGAAATCATAAGACAAACTGCTACCTAATGGTAAACAGAAAATACTGATCTGACCTGTGTCAAACTTTTGGGGGCTACCAAACATGAGCTAACAAGTGTTGCAAGTTTGAAGCGCCAAATGCTGTAATTCCTTACGCCCACTGAAATTCATGGGAATTGGCAGTCTGAAAATCACACAAAGGCGGCTGCTGCATCTTGAGTCATGGTGAGCCTGCCTGCAGCCAAGGCCAAAAATCTCATTACTGGTGACATCAGAATCACAGGAGCTGGCAATACTGTGTTTCTAAGTGACTAGTGCTCTGGTGCACAGGTGAATGCTCACAGCACACTCAGCATAGCCTGTGGTTTGTCTGCAGGAGTCCTTTTTAACAGGCTGTGTTCAAAGTGCTTCATTCTGAATCCCCATCAGGCTATGCAAACTGATTGATCCACCTCATCACCAGCTGAAACACATACAAAGAACCAAGCAAGGATGGGACCTAAGGCTTCTGGAAGGAGGAGACCATGTGATCATCCATTCCAGCGACCCCACCCCTATAGGAATGGGCTAGCTGTTGTGAGATTCCCCCTTCCTTTTGGATCTAACCTTTTGGATCTGCAGAGGGAGGCTGGAATGGGAATTTCCCCCACATTGTTCCCCCTTCCCCCACGTTAAGTGGGTATGTTTGCCAGAGAAAGAGACCGAGCCAGCCAAGGAGTTGCGGAACCTGGCAGGCTTCCCCTCTTTAAGGGGTCCCCAAATGATTAGGGTCTGAAGCAGCTGCTTCTTTTTCTTGTACCCTCGGCTGACTTCGGAGACACACAACTCAATGCTCTCAGAAAGAACTGGCTGTGAAGAGCAGTGTGTGAATCTAGCCTGAACTTGTCTGATGGCACCAAGTCAGCGTGATCTTCTGGTAGATAGAGGTTGTGTCAGACTCCAGATTCCTGTGCACGCAGGCAGAGGCTGCCAGTGCTAAAATGATGTTGGGTGCAGCAGTTAGCCATTGGCAAAGGCTGTCCCTTCTGCTAAGCAATCGGCGGAGTAAACTTTGGAGACAGCCCCCTTACCTACCTTCCTTCCCAGTCAGAGCGAGGAGGCCTGGGAGAAAGTGAACATTACATGAACCAGAAGAGTGTAGAAGAAGCAGGGAAACTAAGTTGAGAAGTGGAAAAGAAAAATAGCATTTCTGATGGGTCAGCTAGCAGGGATGGAATTCACAGTCGGCAGGCAAGGACCAGTCTCAGAAGAAATTAACTAAATTATTTTCCAGACAGGTCACTCAGGAACACTGGCACGTCAGCTTATGATTCCTTCACTAGTAAGTCTGGGGCTAGCAGTCTCATATGCTTCCTCTGCCCAGGTCCTGTTTCCGCACATTGGAGACTCTACACTCAACCCCCATGTGCACTCTGCAATAACGTCTAAGCCCTGCAAATGGGATTTTATATTTTCTAATAATATTTTGACTGTGAAGATTTTTGTGGCTGCACCAAACTTCCCTCCAGGGTTAAACATCATTCCTGCGCAACTGAGTGTACAGACCAGTTAGTAAGATTTGATCATGTGACAAGTACAATATAACTTTCTATTGTATTCTTCTACTGAGTCCATCACTATGGTATCTCACAAAGGAGAAAAGGAGCAACATGAAGAGTACTCTATTCTTCTCTCTCTCTCTCTCTCTCTCTCTCTCTCTCTCTCTCTGATGTGGTCTGAGTACATTTTCTTCTTTATCTTTTGTTCCCCACATTTTGTTCATTATCATGGACAGGCCAAAACAGCAGGTGGGATTTACATTAAGATATGAAGGCAGTTAAATTTGTGGTCAGGCTTAACTCCTCTTGAAAGGACTTTCAGAGCTGTGGGCCTTCTGCTGAGAAAGCTCAATCCCTGGTTCTTACAAATCTTTCATCATGGATAGTTCCAGACTACCTGACGAGTATAGCTGTTGTGGTTGGTCCTGGTCCTGGATGGAGAGACACCCAACACATTTAGAAATTCAGTGTAATCAAGTAATTCTAGGGACTGATCCTGCAACCTGTGTTTATCTGACTTGTACCAGTAGTGGACTCAGTAAGGACCATTCATAAGGGTTACCAGATCAGGCACTTATTTTGTATAGCATCTTTCATTCACCCTATAAAACACTGTCCTCAGCAATTTGTCGAGAAAATGCTCGTTTATGTGGCTCACCCAGATTTCTCAGCTAAATCCCTATTGAAGTTCTCTTGATTTTGCACACAAATTGTGTCAAATCTGTTGAAATGCCTATGTGATTCACAAGGACGTAATTTGAAGCTTGCTGTAACTCAGCTCGGAGGTTATGTGGGTTAGCAATGCGAAGTGATCAGAGCAATTAGTTGGATTTGGGCCTGCTTCAGCTATTGTTGCTGTACCACTGTATCAATGCCTTGTTTACAATCTCAGGCTACTTTAGGACTCACCAGCAGAAGTCGGATCTCATACCACTATTTTCCAACTGTGTTTAGCTACAACATTGCAGCACTTCCTGCCACAGTCATTCCTGGGCACCACCAAGTCAGGCTACCACAGCTGGATGTGATGTATAGGATTAGAAGGAGGGTGAATTTATTTTATGCTGATTTAGTTTTCTCACTTTTCTGAGTGTCAGAACCAACACTGGAAAGAGGGATTCCTCTTGTCCCCATCTCCCACATACATTGGATTGCTTACTCTTTCTTTGTGTCTGGAACACAAACACCTGGATGTTGACTAGAGCAGCTTATTCAAACAGGTGGTGCAGAGACATGTAGAGGAGACAGAGTTTTTTAATGATAAAACAGAATTGTTAAATTAAAAAACTAAAGAAAAATAAATCACCCGTATTATGTTTAGCAGCAGGATTGGTACATGTTTCACTTCATGTGTCGTTCATAATGGATTTCTCACTGTTGCCTCATTGGTCTTAAATGTGCTTTCTGACAACTGAGGTTGAACAGACATAATGGGAAAAAATTTCCTTGTCATTTGGAAACAAGGGAAACAAAAATCTTCATCTCACCACATGCCAGATCTCGGCCCATCTGTTAGCCAGAGGTTGGAAGGCCTCGTATGTTGCTGGAGCTGCCATGCTGCTGCGCTCTTAGAACACTTGAGAATGAAGAGCATTGGTCTGGTAGGACCTTCTGGAGGTGAAGAAAGCGGAGGATGACGTAAGGACCATTCATCTGTTTTAGTTGTGTATAAGAAACTCCCCATGGGAAGCATGAGAATGGTGGTTCACTTGGCCTATACAAATAAAGCAAATTAATAGAGCCCTCAAATCCATGGGTATCCGCTTTCTATCTGTGGACTGTTTCTGCGGGTACCAGCATGGATGCGGATACAGATTTTGTATCCGTGTAGGGCTCTGATAGTAAGAGCGGATGGGCAGCTGTGAGGAACTGCGGTGTGGATCCTCCACCTGCCCTGGGTGGAGGGCCTGGTGGCAGGGCCCACGCCCAGGGCAGGTGGAGGGTCTGCTGCGGCTCCCCACAGCTGCCCGCCCAGATCTTACTGTGGCCAGGCTGCAGCTCTGAGCAGCTTCCCTCCGCCACCGGAGCCGGGTTTGGGAGAGCCGTGCTGGCAGTCTGGGTCCCTCCACCTGCCCTGGGCGGGGGGCTGGGACACTGGCTGGGGGGCTGCTCAAGCCTCCTGCTCAGGGCTGGTGGAGGGGCTGCCGTAGCTCCTCACAAATGCCAGCATGGCTCTCCCCGACTTGGCTCCGGAGGGGGCGTGCCTCAGAGCCTCAGTCTGGCCCCCGGTGTAGAGCCCTGCAAATCCGCGGGTATGCACGGATAATTGTTGCGGATCACAGATCGGATGTGGTTACACATTTGTGTATCTGCGCAAGGCTGTACAAATTAAATATACATTTAAAAAAATCGGGTACAGAAGCTTATGGATATAGAGAAGTGGCTGGGAGGTTTTACACTCCTATGAGCAGCTTGTACAACAAGTGCAATGCACACTCAATTTGCTCTTCAGTCATTTGCAAACTCAACATGATATCTGCATACCTATAACACAGAGTACCAGAAGTACAAAACCATGGCTGTGTCACTAGCTGGTATGCAGTAGGAGCACATGCAATTATTGCTTATGCATCTGTGTGCGCAAATACCTCATTTGCGCTAGCAGTCATGGTTTATAACTGTGCATACAATTGCATGTTCATGTTTGAAGATCAGGGCCTATATGTCACTTATTTGTTTGCAAAATTCAGTTCATAAAGAGTCCTCATATTGTTAGTGCTAGCTAGTGAGATTGGCTTGTAGTCTTCAATGCCCTAGAAATACATGTGTGTGGATGAGTAGGAGTGAGGAGAGGGAGCTGTCTACAGTTTCTCCAGCAGGTTGATTTTTTTTTAGTAATACACTGGCTTTGCCTTCTGGGTGCTGGGCCACAGAGAGGTTAAGGGACCTGCTACCATTAGCAGCTAAAGGAGTTTTCCTTACTCTCAAGTGGTAAAGGGTTGTGTTTAAGAAACTGGAAGAGAACCATAATCCCCAAGTGTATGATTTATCTAATAATTGTGACTATTGTCTGAATCACATAGATTTCATTACATCAGGAGCTTGGCAACCTCATGCCATGAACCTGAGGAGTATGACTGTTTAATGCTATTTATCCAAAAGGAAAAAGCATCATAATTAATAATTCATTTGAGATGGTGGCAGGTTCATATTATCTAATAGGTCCCAAAAACTGCACAGCATAGCTTTGAAGGTCTCCTGCCTAAATTCTTCAAGATAAGGCCAAACTGTTATCTGCTGAAAAGCTCCCATGAGAATGTGTGGTAAAACATCAAAAGTATAAAACCAGCATTTGACATTTACCGGCATTTCTTGTTTATGGACGTTCTTATGGCATATTAGCCAAAAGACTCTGTCCAATGACAGTGTGTAACATACAATTAATTATTATACACTTAAAGGTGGCTGAGACATAAAGTAATGACCTGAAATCTGTGGTTATGACACCGGGTGCTGCTTTCTGATTGTCTGAGGCTTAAAGTATACATAGTGTGAATTTAGTATGTTTGGAATTGTAGAGCTGAATCCCTCCAGGTATGTCTGTCAAAACTGTCACTAACTTTCTATCTGTGACTGGCCTTCATAGAGATACATGAGGTATGTTGCACAATGAAACAAGCATAATGGGTTTGAAATTGTGAGATTTCCTCTCTGCCTTAAATGTAGTGAAGAGAAGGGGTTTATTAATCCACCACTACACTTTCAAGCCTGGCTCTGAATGATCAGTAGCTAAGTATAGCAAGATGGCACCCAGCTTTTGTCCTCTTTATATTCAGAGCCCTTCTTACTACTAATGATAGTAATCATATCTCTTAATCTCAGTCTCTACCATTTATTTAATTATCTCTATGCATTAGGCAAATACTAGTTAATTAAGTTCCCTGACAAAAGGGGGAGTGTATATATAGGGATCGTTTCGCTCCCCACTGACATGCAAACACCTCTGGATGCAGCTGAGCAGCTAGCTGTTCAAGAGTGTGCAGCAACTCTGCACAACAGTTGAGGACAGGAACTGAAGAATAATATGGAATCTATTTGAAACTGGCACTTGGTTAGGAGACCAACATTAACATTTGTGCTTTTTGCAAAAAGTGCCATAGTGTATCATGAGCACAAATGATCAGACTCTTCCTCATCTTTCATTTAAAAAGATGCCATGTGTAACACTAGTAACCTCATGCGGGGCATTGATTCATCACTTTGAAAGAAGAGCATCCCCTACTGATTCGCAACCAACACTTCCTGCAGCAGCTTGGTGGTCTCTGTCCAAGTAATGGCCCACTTGGATTCTGCTTGCTTGGTGAGACCACAGCACAGTACAGCCAGAGCCTGAGTAAAGTAGTAGCAGGCCTGGGTGGAGTGAGTACATGATTTAGTCCACATATTCTATTGCAGTACCTCAGCACTGAGCAGCACACACTGTTCACTTCATCTGCGTGTATTAAATGGTGGCTCACACCTTCAGGCCAAGTCAGTTTCTGGAACTCTTCCTCTCAGACTCCAGCTAATTATCGACAGCTGAAAAATTAACTTTTCATAAGGAAAATGCTGGCATCGACATCAAATGGGAATTGTGTTACACAAAGGCCACACTTGCAGCAACAGCATGTTGCACACAAATGCAACATCAATCAAATGCTTAAAAAAAAATAGTGGTTTCATCTCCGGCACAAGCATTGCTGGTATCAGCCTTTCCTCTTTCCTTAAATTAAAGAGTCTCCTGTTAGTCTCAGACTGTCTAGTGCTCCATACAATGTTGTTTTGTGTTGGAAAATTCTCTTTTGAAATATTAATTATGTTCTGTCTGGTGCTGTAAGCTAACCGGAAATGATTTCCTATTTATTGCCAGAACCATTTGTCTAATTTGGGACTGTCTTTGTTTATGTTTTACAGTTAAAACTAATTAAATGGCTTTATATATTTCCGTATTGGGGAAAAAAAATTGCATCTTACTGGTGCTTTGTTCACACTGTTGTAATTTAGGGGCTGTCAGCAGTTTCCATTAAGAAGGGCAATCGCCCATCTTCATGGTTTTGCAACTGGGCCCTGAAAATCTGTTCTGGAATTGAATTGGCAAACAGAAGCAACATGTGTTTTAAAATACACAATTGGCAAAATTCTGAGTCACAGCTAAAAGGCTTGTTGTCTTTGTTGATCCCTTTGGTGCTCATGGGAATTATAGTGGACCATATCACGGCACTGGGCAAAAATCAGGAAGAGCAAGTTACAGTACCCGATGCTGAAAAACCACACCATCCCCCAATAAATGCTGCCCTGACCATCTCAGAATCCTCTTGCAGGCAGTGTGGTCTTCACATAGTCCTCTACTGCAGCTCCTGAAGTGAACTATAGGAGTCAGCTCTTGGTTTTCCTGGTCACAGGATCTATGCTAGTGCCGGAGCAACAGACCACCCCATTTTAGGCCTTCCACCCTCCTGCATTTGTGGCAACCACGTAGTATGCTGGTGCAGCACCATCCCTCTAAGGCATCTCTTTGCATGCATGCTAGGATCAACAATGTATACATAGTTTTCTTTCTATGCATTTTTTTGTACCTGTAGCACATGGCAGTATTTCTTAAGGGAACTCCGTTAGGGTATGTCTACCCTGCAGTGGGCCTGAGCCATCCAGCCCTGGTAAACATGTGGGCTCGCATGCCTAGAGGGTTGGGTGGACTTGAGAGCCCAAGCTGAAGCCTGAGCCATAACATCGCCACTGCTATGTTTAGGGTGCTAACACAAGCCCCACTACAGCAAGTCTGTCTACTTGGGCGATGAGGCTTGCTCCCAGCTGCTGTACAGACGAACCCTTTGGCATGGGACCACGAGGGGTTGGGCTGGTCTGAACAAGAACAAAAAGTTGGAAGCTTTTTGGACCTTTATCCAAACTTCCTCAGACCCTTTAGGCTGAAGAACCAGCCTGGAAATCTCACAAAAATGGATTTTCTCATGAGACTTCCAAGGCTTCTCATTTCCCGTTGGTACATGAAATGGGGGGAAATGGAGGTGGGTGGGAGAAGACAAAGGAAGCCGTTACAGATTCTTGGTTTGGATTGGCTTGAGGGACAGGTGAAGGTTCAGGTCAGCTTGCCCATCCTTAGTTAATTGTGGGTTTTGAAAAGAGAATAAACCTACAAGGGGGGGGATGCAGGCTAGACTTTTGGTTAAGGCACAGGGCTGAGTGCCAAAAGTTGTAGTCCGCCCCCACTGTCAGTGACCTCCTGGGCAAGTCACTTAAGACTCAAGACTTTTAGAGCTGTAATAACAAAATGCCAAAGTAGCAGTGTCTGGAAGGCATGGAGATTATGCCTCTTCCTGAACTCTGCTCAGGCATATAAAGCCTGGGAGGAGGGGGGAAACAGAGGGAGGAGGTCCCCTTGCTTCACCTGTTCAGCAGGTGCAGCCATTGCTTCCCTCAGTGCAACCATCCCAGAGGGTAGGGCCTAGGGTCCACCCAGGAAAAGGAAACTAACCCTTGCACTCACCAGTACAGGAAACATGGCTATAGACTGATATTGCTATAGGAGTTGGTACAGTTGGTCAGGTCATGATGCACAGAAATGGTTTATAAGGAGATCCTGACCTGGTGAGAGACATTAATCAGTCCTGTGAAGAACCTTCATTTTAATAACAATCTGATGATGCACTTTCCCAATCTGAGGCAGGATTAGGGACTGCATCTTGCAGTCCTTTAGGAGGCCAGCAGGATTGGGCTATAGGTGTTCATTGCATAGCACAGACTGTCAGGGCAGTAGATGGCTGGCAAAGCTTTTCCTCTGTGTGTACAAGTGGAACTTTAACAAACTCAAGATGCACAGTTCAGCCACACGAGTTCCATTTGCCTCTCGCTAAGGTGAATTAAATATGTAAATGCACGCTAATTTTAGGTTAAAGCTGGAGATCTGGTCCAACACTGCTATCCAAAGTCACACAAAAGAATTCACCCTTTCCTTTGTTTCCAGATTATCATCTGTACAGGATCAGCATTACAATTTTCAGAGAAGCCTCAACTTGCCATTGGGGGTGGTAAGTGGGAGCAAGAGGAAGAAGTGAATTGCGTACAATCCCCCTCTGCTTCCACTGTCAGGGGACTGAGCTCTGGACTCATGGTAGTTCACCAGTTCCAGTGCTAGTGGGGAGATCAAAGGGGCCCATCAGACAGCACAGGAAGAGTGGGTGGAAGTAGGCCATGCCAGTAACCTGCAGGCTTTATGCTTAAGGCCACTGCTTATGTTTACCAGAAACTGAACACAGTTTTAGGTGCAGTTTGCTTTTTAATGTTCTCTGTTTAGAGAGCTAGAGCCCTCTCTGTGGAGGCATACAGATGTTGTAGACTTGGTTTTCTAACTAGAAGCATTGCACATTCCAGAGCAGAAACAATGCTTTCAGCCTGGAAAGAGGGAGCTTTTCCTGTTCTGAGTTAAGGTGCAGTTTATAAAAATGTGATTATAGTAAATTGCAAGTGGGCTGCACACTCAAGGACTTTTTACCCATAGTCAGTTCCTCGTAAACCCAGCAACTTTGTCATGTTTTCTAGTCAACTTTGGTTTAGTTTTAATATTGGTTTAAGTAAGATCAGAACCGAACTTTTAGGTTGAAGATATTCTAGGACTAGCTTGTTTGTGTTGCATATTCAAGGGGAAAACTGCAAGGACACCTACATTACAGAAAAAAAAAATCCTGCTAGGGGTCATTCTGGCAACTGATAAAAAGATATTCTTTACACAATTCATGGCTAACCTATGGAACTCACTGCTCCTGATCTCAGCATTAAGATATTTTAAAAAAAAGTTTAGACATTGATATGCATAATAAGAACACCCACTGAATATTAAACCCTCCTTATGCTTTAATATATGAGCCAACCAGTAACTCATGGGGTTTAGGAAGAAGCTTCCCCTGGTGGTCAGTCTATTCCACAATTGTCCATTAAGCAACTCCTTGTCCCTTCCTTAGAAACATCAGGTGCTGGCCAATGTCAAAGACATGACACTGGTCGAGACAGACCTCTGGTCTGATCCAGTATAGCAGTTCCTATCTTCCTGTCCCAGCACACTTGCTAGGTCTCCTGGAGAGAAAAATATCTGGACTCTGAAAGAAATAGGAGTCCTTTATATGGAAGCTCTTTGGAGCTAGGAACATGTCTTAGCCTGCATTTTCTAAATCACTTGCATATTATTGTTCTGTGTTCATACATAAATATATATTAAAAGAATATTAATATTAAAAGAAGCAGTTTTTTTCTGCTGATTAAAGCAAGGGGCTGGGAGTTGAGTCTGGGGTTCTAATCTGCCACTGATTTGTTGGGTGACTGTAGCAGGGCTTACCTGGTCTAGTTTTGGTTGCTGCCTCAGGTTCCCTTCTTCCCTAGTTAATAAAACTCACAATCTGAGTGTTTTCTCAATAACCCTCCCTTTTCTGGGAGTCTGGTTTATTCATGTAAAGTTCAGAACAACATATCTTCCACCCAGCCTTCCTAGCTATGTCACATCCTTGGTGCAGGGTTCTTAGCCCTGTCCATGTTGAGGCTTTCCTCTTAGCAAGCTCTTGCTCCCTGCAGGTTTCTGTCCCAGGCCTTCTGCCAAAGCACCTTAAGAGAGTTACTCAGCCTGGGCCTCTTCTCTGGTCTTTTCCTGGCTATTCCCCTGCTCTTGAATAGAGCACTCATGCCCAGGTCTTCTCTAACTGGAGTTTCTCCTCTGACTCACCCACAGACTGCCATCCCAGCAGGCCTGGGTCTTAGTCACATGCTCCCCATTACATGACCCCACTCATTTTCTCCTCCTGGGGGAGAGGGGCTACGGCTGGCAAAGGTGAGGTTGACCCACAACTCCCTTGAAGGGCCAACTCATTCTTTGACAATGACCTTGACCCACATCACCACATCATGAAATGGGCCCAGCCATGCAGTTTGGGTCAAAATGTGGGTGTCGTTTGGGTCAGGTATTACTGTTTGGCTCCAACTTCTACAGGAGTTCCGTGTAAGCCCCTACCCCTCTCTCTGTCTGTGAATAGGCATGTTTTTGTCTCCTTCCTTGGGAGTTGATAGCTAGGAAGTCAGCTGTTCTCCCTTGTCTTTTCTTTCTCTGTCTCTGTTTGGTGCCAATGGAAACAGTGTACAGTACCAAGCCTAAAACCATACATCTGAAGATTTGTGATTTCTGTCCATGTGCAGTTTGCATATAGTTCCCATAAATCGCATGGAGAGGAGTTAATGTGGCTCACACTTGACAGAGTGTGAATTATGGTGTTTACATGTGTTTTGAGATGCTCAGGTTTGCATGTATTTAAAGCAGCTACCTAGGATTAGGTAGTAGTAGTTACAAATGGAAAAGATCTATTAAATCATCCAGTCCCATCACTGCCCTGGCAGTATAAAGTGCTCCAGCACAGGACATATCAGATCAATAATGGGCTATTCCAATTATGTCCCAGGACCAGCCTTGCCTGACCTGCCAGCAGAAGACATCCTCCTCTTTCTCTCCAAACACCAGGCTCTCCTCTCTGCCGCGGCTATGCCACTGCTGGCCCCCGTTCTTCGCTCCCTTATGCATCTCACGCTATCACAGCAGGAGACCAGAGCCCAGCACAGGGAGAGAAGAAAGGAGGCAGCAGGCAGAATGTCTCCTTTCCACCCCCACTCTTCAATGCCCTAGTCATCTGGGTGTGGGAGAGGGCAGAGAGGAGCCTCATGGGACATGGACAGAGGAGACTTCAGGGAGGAGGTAGAGAGACTCTGGGAACAAGAAGAGTAGAAGCCCCTGGGGCAATGCTCAGTAAATTCAATTGACATTGGCCTCCCATCTAGGACCCTAAGTAAGTACTTGGATGGCTAGCCCATGCTACTGCAGCTACAGTGCTAACAAGCGTACATTGATCCAAGATGGAAATTACACCCCAGTGTAGACATCCTCCAAGCATTTTATACCAGTGTTCAAATGGAAGGATATTGGGGTAAGTTCCTGCCCTCATGGAGATCTCCCCTTCTTTGCATACGACTAACCCATGTCTTTCATAGATTCCAAGGCTAGAAGGGACCATTGTAATAATCTAGCCTGACTTCCTGTATAACACAGGCTACAGAACATCCCCCAAATAATTTCTAGAGCAGAGTTTTTAGGAAAAACCCCAGCCTTGGTATAAAAATTGTCAATGATGGAGAATCCACCATGACCCTGGGTGGGTTGTTCCAATGATTAATTACCCTCACAGTTTAAAAGTTCACATCTTATTTCCAGTCTGAATTTGTCTAGTTTTAAATTCCAGCCATTGGATTATGTTCTACTTTTCTTTGATAAATTGAAGAGGCCATTATTAAATATTTGTTCCCAATGTAGGTACTTATAGACTGTAATAAAGTCACCCCTTAACCTTCTCTTTAAGTGAAATAGATAGAGCTCATTGAGTCTGTTACTATAAGGCATGTTTTCTTAACCCTTTAATCATTCTCGTGACTCTTCTCTGAACCTTCTCCAATTTACCATCTTCCTTCTTGAACTGTGGACACCAGAACTGGATACGGTACTCCAGCAGCAGTTGCACTAGTGCTAAATACAGAAGTAATATAACCTCTCTACTCCTACTCAAGATTCCCCTGTTTATGCTTCCAAGGATTGCATTAGCCCTTTTGGCTACAGCGTTGCACTGGAACAGCTGATTATCCACCACTTCCAAATCTTTTTCAGTCACTGCTTCCCAGGATGGAAGTGCCCATTCTGTCAGTATGGCCTGCATTCTTTGTCCCTATATGTATACATTTACATTTAGCCATATTAAAACATGTGCTTGCACCCAGCTTACCAAGCAATTCAGGTTGCTCTGGCTCAGTGACCTGGCCTCTTCATTATTTACCACTCCCCCAAATTTATGTGTCATCGGCAAACTTTATCCATGGTGATTTTGTTTTCTTCCACGTCATTAATAAAAATGTTAAATAGCGTCGGGCCAAGAACCGATCCCAGTGAGCCCCTATTAGAGACACACCCATTCGATGATGATTCCCTCTTTACCATTACATTTTTAAACCTATCAGTTAGCCAGCTTTTAAACCAGTTAATATGTGCCATGTTAATTTTATATTATTCTATTTTTTTAATCAAAATGTCATGTGGTTACCATGTCAGATGGCTTAGAGAAGTCTATTTATATCAGCACTATTCCCTTAATCAATCAAACTTCCAATCTCATCAGTAAAAACAGTTTAATAGAGGGGGCATGTCCCTAGGGGGCTGCTGCTTCTGGAAGGAGAGTTTCAAAGTCAGCAACATTTTGGGAGCTCCAGTTCAGCCTGGTGAGCCTGTCAGGTGGTGAGCCTATCCCATTGCACTTAGCAGCAGAGAGGTTGTGTGGGTAAAAATACTTCTGAAGAGCTATTTTACCCTTTGTAATAGACAAGTTGGCACTAAATACCAAGTAGTTTCTAAACATGTCCCCATGGGAGGATATCTCCTTCCCCCTTCCATGATCTTCACTTGCTAATTGAATAGTGGGCCATACTAATCAAATGAGCACAGTCTATTTTCCAGGAACAGTTATAACCGTTTTTGCTAGTGAACTTAATGTAACTTCCTTTGACAAGTCCTGTTACTGCCTCCCTCCTTGACTATGGGTCTGAGAAAGCATTTTTGTTTAAATGAGGGAGGGGGAGTAGTAGATTCACCCCTCTGCAAGAACGTATCCCCGTCACCACCCCTGGAAACATGGAGTTTATCCCAAGCTGAAGGGCAAGAGAAATGCAGGAGTTTCTTGTTAAAACATCATCAACATATCACTGTCAGATATTAATCTCACACTTTGCAAGATATACATGTGAGACATGCCCATTCTGTGCATCGCTATCATGCACTTCCCTAACTCTCATGCTAGGTTACTTGGTTTTTTTAAGGCGCCCTTCCCCCCCCTTTTTTGGGAGAAACTGAATGAAGCAACGGTAGCTTTCTTCTGCTTTGAAAACAGAGTATGTTCTTGGACTGTATTGAGCCCTTGTAATCCAGGCACTGGGAGTCAGAACCTTTTCCAGAGCTGGATTACTCTGTTTTATGGGCTGCCAAATGTCTCTAAATGTCAAAAACTCCTAAGGAAAATGTGTCGTGCAGAGCACGGCACATACATAAGTTTATTGCTCAACTTGAGGCATCTCCCATTAATTTTCTGCAATTTTTTTTCCATATTTTCCGAACTGTGGAATAATCAACGTTTGCCTGAAGGCAAAGGGCACCCAGGGTAAAAGGCCAGGTAGTGCGATAGTACCATTTATTTTGTGAGGGGGTGGAGAGTGTTGGCATTTCATCCCACTGAACTGGTCTGTCTGTCAGAGAGTTTGGATCATATAACAGCAGCAAGGATCTTTGCTGACAGATTTTTGGGGAGTAAAGTAACACAAAGCTGCTCCTGTGAGCATGCCTAGGAGGGTCATATGAGCTGTGAAGAAAGGAAATAATTGTGTAAAAGGGGGCATAAAAGGAAATCCATTCCCAGGGCAGAAGTCCCATGGACGTGTAAAGCTTTCACGGATAAACAGGAGCTGAAATCTTTGGTCACTCACCTGAAGAGATAGCGATTCCCTCTGACTTACATAGTAATATGGAGTGTTGGGGTTTGGGGCAAGGGGGAAGAGAACACTGTAGCTGGGCATAAAGTTATTGCAATGACATAAGCAACGCTTCTGAGGGCACAAGGCTGGCAGGAAGGTCATTTCAACAGAGACTGCAATGGTTTGGGCAGTTTGTTCCTACATTTAGGTGCTTGTCTGAGTTTCAAAGGTGCTGAGCTCCTGACTTCCAGGGGAGCTACAGATACTCTGAACCTTTGTAAATTAGGCTGCTATTGTTTCCTAGCTATGCAGACAGCTCCCTTTTAACCCTATTCCCATTGGACTTCTGTGCTGTAGTGATATTCTTCTTGAGCACAGACTGGCTACATGTGATAATTCTGCCTCACAGGCTTGGTTTCTAGGGTCTAATGGACCAAGTAGGTAAGTGAAACACGAGCAAAGCAACTAAAATTAGAAGAGCAGCCAGCAAGTGGAGAACAAACCCTTTACTAGATGGGCTTTTTTACAGTCTGAAGTCATTCCCTCTTGGTCACCACGTGACCTACTGCCTGCTCAGGAGTGAGATTTAAAGCCTTTGAAAATTCTGCTCAGATCAGGAAACTTTTTTTATCCCACAAGCCCTTCACATTCCAGGTCTGCTGGTGACTTTGTGACTGACTCTGGTATCACATCACCAGAGGAGGGAATCCCACACATTCCGGAATGGGACAGAAGCCTAGTGAGTTGTGGAAATGTAGCTGGATATCAGGACAGCCTTCCTACTGGTGGGATCCTATTGAGCTGTGAGATAATCTTCTGAAGGGAAGCACTAGAAGCCTCATAACTTGGCTCATTTAAAATGACTGCAGGTTGGATAAAGTGCTTGGGAATGTACTGTCAGGAACATCTGTGCATTAGTCAGGGGGCATTGACTAGGTGATGGAATGGGTCTGTGAGTTTGTGGGCATTTCTCTTCTGCTGAGAACAGCAGAAAAATGAGCACGAGGGGAAACTGTGCACTTTGTATGCAACAAAATCATGGTGCCTGGTTAGCATGCACCTTTCTAGTAGCAAAATGGAAGCAGATGGTACATGTTTTGATGTGCAGATATTCCAACTTGAAGACATGGCTGTTCAAAGCCTTACACAGGGAGTTCTGCTTGAAAATCCCATTATTTGTAATAATTTCTCAGAGGATTTGTGCTTTCAATTCTTTCCCCCCCCCCCATCTCCCTATGCATCACTTTGAAAATGCCTTTCACAGTCTCAGCCACTTTCATTAATACCCAAGTCATTTTATATTCCTCTGTTGTGTGTGTTTGACTGATTTGAACTTTATAAAGAAGCAGCACCCTCTCCCTTAAGCCCTCCAGTTTAAATGTTCAAAAGGGAAACAACTCTTTGCTACTGTGAATCAACTCTGAGGTGGATTTAGTTATAGAGTTTTGAAGTATACGTGGTATTTTTGAGCCTAGCACTCGGGTGGCAGGTGCCTTTGGAAAAAACAAACAAATCATCATTTGTCAGGCTAGCTGTGTGGGAATACGCTGATACATTCGAGGCTGTAAATCAGGTACCCAGCTACCTGTGCTATATATGCCTGTGTAACTGTAGGGCTGTTTTCTATCTTACTGCACCTTTAAAAGTAAAGGAGGCCTCCTAGCCTGTCTCAGACATTCCCTGAGAGTTATCCCAAGATGACAAACATTATTATCATTATGTATGTTACTGTAATACCTAGGAGCACTTGTCCTGGAACAGGACGCCATTGTACTAGACACTGTACAACCACAAAAGTAGATGATCTGTGCCCCAAAGAGTTTACAAGCTAAGTAATGACAGGTTTCAGAGTAGCAGCCATGTTAGTCTGTATTCGCAAAAAGAAAAGGAGTACTTGTGGCACCTTAGAGACTAACCAATTTATTTGAGCATAAGTTTTCGTGAGCTACAGCTCACTTCATCGGATGCATCACTGAATGCATCCGATGAAGTGAGCTGTAGCTCACGAAAGCCTATGCTCAAATAAATTTGTTAGTCTCTAATCTAAGTAATGTTACAGAGTGAGTCTCTCACACACTGTACTCTCTCATGGAGACGACATATTAGTTCTTTATCTGTTTTCCTTTTCCCCTTCAGTCTAAAATAAGTCCTCCAAACTGAAAGTACATGTTTGATGTTTGTCTGTGGAAAAACATACCTGACACATAGCTCTTACAGCTCTGTTGAGACCTAGAGGGCCAAATGTGTAGAAATGGAGACCTGATCTCTGTGTGCAAGGAATGTAGAGTGAGAAGAGCCATTGATATTAACAGCACAAAACATGGATTAACCGAATGTCAAGGGGGAGCCTTGAGTAAGTTTGGTTAATTGAATAGTCAAGGATATTTTCAATGTCATAACGGATGGTCAGATCATTGTAACAAATCCCATGTGGTAGAGGCAACAGAATTGTTATATCCGTGTCAGTCCCGGGATATTAGAGAGACAAGGTGGGTGAGGTTATATTTGTATATGTAAAAGATATTACCTCACCCACCTTGTCTCTCTAGAGACAACAGGTGCATTTATTATATAAATCACTCACACATGAGGAGCTAGGACAACCCCTTCAGCTCCAAAACCACAAGCCTCAACCACTTGAGCGAAAAGAGCCTGCTGATAGCTAGGAGCAGTAGCAGGCCTCATAACCTTCTGTGGCCCAGATACCAGGAGGCACCATTCTTTATTCACTCAGTCTCACACACTGTCACATAACTCAACATGACTCCGTCTGGGGTAAACTGAAGTTCAGATAATCAGGGCTGAGCTGTCAAAACTCTCATCCCAAATCCAGTTTTTTTACCTGTTAAACTATCAGTCAGCTGCACTCAGCTAAAGAGGCAGACTTTGCTTTTACAGGGGGAGTTTTATGCAGTGATAAAACAGGGAGCCTTCTGGCCCACTTCCCAACATTCATGTCCAGGAAACTGTGGAGTACATTTTATCTCACCATACAAGATAAGAAACCAGCATTGACTGTAACGGGTCTCTTCACTCTCTGCACAGGCCCTTCATGCTTCTGCCCCCGCTGATGGAGTGGATGCGAGTGGCTATCACCTACGCTGAGCATCGGCGCAGTTTAACTGTGGACAGCGATGATATCAGGCAGACGGCCAGGCTGCTCTTACCAGGACTGGACTGCGAACCACGGCAGCTGAAGTATGTGGGCTTATCTTTACAGTCAGTTATAATAATCATAGCACTTTGTCCTTCTGTATCACCTTCCATTGGAGGATGTTCTCAAAACACTTTATAAACATCACTGAATTTAGCCTCACAGCACTCCTGTGAGCTAAGGAAGTTTTAGCCTGATTTTACAGATCGGGCACAGAGAGATTGTGACTTGCCCTCTGTCATGCACACAGTCTGCAGCAGAGGCAGGCTAAGAATATAAGTAGACTGATTCCCAGGCCCAAGTGTTAACCACAAGATCATCCTTTGCCTCTTTAAATACCCTGGTGAAGAGCCTAAGTCTAAAATGTTAGACTTAGAGAGCCTTCCTCCACACATGGATTACTCATAATTTTATAGTAAGCTGGAGCCGCTAGTACTCATTTGTGTTTCAATGATTGTCTATGTTCTGCTAAATTTACTGGTGTTAGCACTGATTTTGGTATTGTGAAACTGCTTTGTGGAACCCCAGCTAGAAATGTACACATTAGTGCAAAGTGAATTTTTCCTCCTCAAATTAATCCTGCTGCATTTAATTAATGGTGACCTTGCAGTGGACATATAAACAATAATAAATGATATTTTTAACATTGTAAGGAAAAAAATGTACTGTTACTTGTAGGTCTTTTGTGCGAAGAAGGGAGGTGAATCTAGTGGTTGCAGCAAGGGGTTTTTAGTCAGGATTTCTGGGTTCTAGTCTTAGCTTTTCTCCTGATTCTCTGTGTGGCGTAGGAGCAGTTACTTCACTTTCCTGTGCCTCAATATTTACCACAAAAGGTTGAAATAAACAATGTAAAAGGCTCTGAGGTTCTGAGATGGCACTGTAGAAGGGCAAACTATCAGCATTCTCTCTTGCTCGTTTCAGTAGTTCTCCTTTCAATCTTAGTTTCATAGTTCTTTTTTCAATCTTTCCTCTAGATTGAATGAACTGTTCAAAACTCAGGCTTCCCACTTCAAAGGTATCCTGTGCTGTTTTAATCTCCACAGGTTTTTGTAAATTCAATAGAGAGATATTGTATATGAAACACAAATGGCTCCTTAATTTCTAGGTTACATGTAGAAAAAAGAGGAAAGGGTTTTTCAGGTTCTGTTTCAGAAGTGTATTGATATAAATTAAAGGGAAATTCCTAGACAAAAAGTTTGCTAAGGTAGAAATAAGGCTGAGAGTACATACTGATAAACTACAAAGCCACCTTTAGAAACCCAGGCATTCCAGATACTCTCATATGAATGAATGGGGTGAGGGGGAGGAAAGAGGACAGGGATTCAGCCACAGCATGTGGAATATACAGGAATTCAGTTCTGTATTCTGATTGTTGAGAGGGGAGTTTCAAAACTGGCTCTTGGAAGGAGTCTGATGAAGGTTTCTATCCATGTTGTTCTGATTACAGGGGGAAAGAAAAAATCTGTAAGAAATACCAAGTGCTTTTTTCCTTCCCACACCCATATATTTTCTCCTGCCGTTCACCAAAATATACCATACCATAAATCTTTCTTTGCAACCAAGGCAGCTTTTGCATCAAATAATGCACATCATGTTTGCAGCAGAGGGCAGAAATCACAAGTCAGAATTGAACTTCATAAACGGTTTGTTCTGACCCTTCTTTTCTAAGCTGTTATCCCAAAGGCCCTAAGTATTCCCTATGATGGGGTTTTTGGAGGTGGGAACATTGACTGTGCTGCGTGAAAAAGGTGTTGAAAAGAGGGAGGTGTCCCTATTGTAGTGCCAATGACATGACCCTCTCACTTACAGGAAGCAATTGTGTCTAGTGATTAGAGCAAGTGACAGAGAGTCAGGACTCTTGGGTTCTATTCCCAGCTGTACCTCTGGCTTACTGAGTGATCATAGGCAAATCACAACTGCTCTGTCCCTCCATTGCATCGTCTACAAAGTATGATGATAATTCGCACTTCGCAGGAGGATTCTGTCACTTGGGGGGGATTTATGGATGAAAGGCGGTGTAGAAGGGTAAGTGCTGCTGTTATAATGACCTCTGTCCTAAAACTTTATATATCTATCTTCTGATAAAGATTTCTTAGACAAATAGTTCTCCACACCTGTTTGTTTGAGAGACAGTGACTATAAGATTTTCAATCCAATGCTCTCAGTGTATCATTTCAAAAAGTGATCTATAAACATCATCACTCCTCACCCTGACCTTACCTGCTTAAATGGACACCATCAACTTAAAACCACTCAGCTATCTGAGATAGCCTCACCTATTGTTACAAGCATAGCTAAGATCACTGTAACCCAGAGAGATGAGAGCCAAAGGTATTTCTCTATTTTTCTAGATGGCTCACTTGGTGTATTTGACAGCAGTCAGTGTGTAGTCAGTTTCACTATTTCTGTGGCATTGGTTAATGAGTTTCCCCTTGTTTTGCACAGAGCACTTACTTTGAAACTAGGACAATGTGACTGCAGAGCCAAACAAATGAACAGAGTAAGGTCGCAGCTCAAGGGCAGGCACAGCACCTGAAAATACATTTAACTCATTTACTGAAATTCACTAGACTTCAAGTTGACAGAAGCTAATTGTTCTCAGGGGAACATAGGAATCTAGTATCATAATAATAACATTTATCATAGCAGTGTGGTCTGCTTGTCCATCTAATCACTTACCCTACCTCCAGGATTGACTGTTTGTCCACCTGTGGCCTCTAGCAGTGGTCATTGGTCCTTCGCCTGTTACCTTACCTCTGGCAGTAGCTATTGGCCTGTCTACTGCATTCATCTTTGTCTAGTGCCTGATGATTCAGACAGTTCACTCCTCCATAGACACCTTTTCACTGACCTGCCCTAATAACGACAATCTAATACATGAAAAATCTCTCACAATAACAAAATTCCAAGACTGTAATGTTACCTTCCTACTGAATTTTTCCTAGGAAATACTTAGACATTAGCTCCTTTCTGAAGGATAGTGTTCTGCCCTGGGCATAGTTGACACTTCTCTGGATAGCCCCTGGACACTTGCATAGCCCGTGAAGCACCTGTCCCACTTGCTAGGAGCATGAGATTTGAGGTGGTTTTCAAGTGTAAGTCCCTGCATTGTGGGGTGAAGTTGGGACCTACTGAACCCATCTAGTCATAGCTGCAGTGTGGTTTTCCGTCCACAATGGGGAGAAACACCATTGTAGGTGGCACCAGCTCAGCTGGGCCTGAGCTGAAGGCCTTGTCCCAGGCACTGCAAACCAACACCTGTAAAATGAAAGGGATGGCTGGAAAATGCTGTTGCATGGCTTTGTACAGGCAATACAAGTGCAAGGTATTCCAACCAAGTGGGTGTTGTAACACCTTTTCACCTAGTATAGGCAAGTTCTTAGTAAGAACTAAACGGGCAAGCGCTTGCAGTGTATTAGCCCAAGAAGTCATTCTGTGTGGCCCTAGGCAACTTCTTGATTGTTTTGGTTTAAGACTAGACACTATCTTCCTACTTAGCTCCACTGGATAGAGGCTCACATTGGACTCTCACCTAGTGTACCTCATGCTTGTAGATCACCAAAGTCCTCATATGAGTTTTGGCTGTGGTATTGTGCTGGACTCCCACGTACAATTAGGCCAGCCACTAGATGGGTGAAGGACTTTGCTAACTGGACAAGTCTGTTGTGGCATCTGGTCACAATTTGTCATCAGCCTGCAAAGACAAGAGTATGAAAAGTTACCAGATAAGTTTGAGACCCTGCGTAAGTTTCATGCACAGCCTTCTAAAACCATGAATGCATTACTTCTCTGGCAGCCCACGCAAAGTTTCAAAAGAGGTTAAAATATGTTGAGGTTGTCTAATTTTTCAAAGGAAGTTGGCAGCCAAATACTGCAGCAGCTGGGAGTTTGCGCAAGAGCCCGTGTCAGGACAGGCTGCCAGTGGAGAAGGCAGCAAATGAAATCACACAATGTGGGTGACCATGTCAAGGTTCAGTTGAGATAGGAAATGCCTACAACTTGGTGATGTTCCTTCAGTGCACAAGAGAGGCTCCTAGCCTCAGAATTCAGATGTCTCTCAAAAGATAAGTCTGGAGATTTACAATAATCTCCAGACTCCTTTATCTTTGTTTAGAAGCAGATAGCTTGGTAGCTGTCAAGAGGATGAGAATGGAAGGAAAGGAGCCTAATATAAATATAGCCCAGGAGTAAGTTTGCTTTTATTGGGGTGGATCTGAGAATGGTCTGCCACCCAAAAGAAGATATGGACAATCTTCATTATAATGCAGGGATGAAAAAATGTGGGAGTAAGATGATAAAAGATCATGATAAGCAAAATCTTATTTGGGAATAGTAGCCAGGCTCTTACATAGAGCCATAATGATTATTTAATCATGGAACTATATTTGTACTTTTTATTTCAACAGAGTTCTTCTCCCTCTCTTTCTCTGAATATGATTTCATATACATTTGATGCATTACAATTATATAACAAACATTTCTGCAGGCAAAATAGAAAAACCCAATAATGGAGCATAAAGCCATCTGGAGAAGCAGTACTATAACTAATTGCTTATTTAAAACACAAACCCTCCTGAAATGATTGCTGCACTTTTTGGCCTTTGTCCTCAACAGACCTGAATGCTGTTTTAGCTCTTTCCGAAGACTGGATGCTAAGGCTGCTACTGAAAAATTCCAGCAGGACCTGGGTTTCCGAATGTTAAATTGTGGAAGGACTGATCTAATCAACCAAGCTATAGAGGCACTGGGACCTGATGGGGTTAACACAATGGATGATCAGGTATATGAGAAGACCCTGAGAAAGTTTTCCTGCATGAGCAAATTAAATATTTTTTGTAGAGGCAAATCAATGCATGATGACTCAGGTATTTTTCTCAAGTTCTAGCTTGGGCTAGCCTGTGAACTCTTAAAGAGAATTGTTTCTACATCGCTTGGTGAGCAGCTGCATTCCCTGGAATGCTCTATGGCATGTCTTCAGCAGAAATGGAGGATAGATTAGTATTCAGGATATATAATAGGAAAGCTAGATTTTGTTTTGCACCTAAATGTTTGCAAAATTAAGATACCTACATGCTTGCTGCCAGTGACTAGTTCTCCAGTTGAAATTCAGGCCAGGTCAATGAGGAGTGACCAAAAGGTGTTACTATCTGATGGCTTTTGGGTGACCTGTATGAACTGAGTTAGATGCTGCTCTTAACGCCCCAGTTGGAACCCTCTACAGAGAGGCCAAGAAGAGCTCAGCAGGCAGATGACTTCTCTATCCTTTCACTTCTGAAGTGGTCTCTTCAGATCTGAGTTGAGGCACATGAACCAAATAGCCTGGAACTGCCCATACTGACTCTGTCCCAATGATTAACAGTGGACTTCCGTACAGGGCACCTTTCCTTGCACTGAATTTACTTTGAATTAAAAAATTACTTTGAGATGACAGTACAATAGTTGTGGCAATGAGCAGGAGCTGCTTCTATTCGGGGACAGCAAGATACCTATTAGGAGTGGAAAGGTTGACAAACATATTAAGGCCCAGCTTGACAAAGCCCTGGCTGGGATGATTTAGTTGGGGTTGGTTCTGCTTTGAGCAGGGGGTTAGAGTAGATGACCTCCTGAGGTCTCTTCCAACCCTAATCTTCTATGATTGTATAATATCTATAGTGCTGCACATCATTGCAGGCTTGCAGACTATATTTTAAAATAGACCCACCTTCACAAATGCACATACACCTATTGCTTCTGGAGTGGGGGAGAGGGGGGGAAATTGCCTGTAAGTGTGCAAACAAGCATTGTCCATGCAAGGTGGTTGTGCACAGGTGAGTTATTAGATGCACAATGACCTGATTTACATAGGCTTTGTGGGCATAGGGGCAACAGCACACATTTGTGGGGCAGCCTGGAGGAAGACTAGCACCACTTTTAAAACAATACAGCTGGCTCCAGTCTGTTTTGTTTTGTGAAAATCTGCCACTTGGGGGGTTTTTTCCCTCACATTTTTGTGGTTTCAGGATATAAAGCCCAGAGGACTTTTTTGTTCTTTCAAAACAAATCTTTGATATTTTTTGCCTCTGATACTTTGTTCAGTGACCTGCTGATTTATTTACCCTCACACCAAAGAAATCACAGCGCAGAGCCAATTGCCAATTTTTTTCCCTTCAGCCAGACAGAGGGTGGGGGGTTGTTTTTCAGCCAAACTCTGCACTTCGATGGTTTTTGCTGACAGCACAAGCTAAGGGGTTTAAAACTTTGTAAACAGTTGATATCATAGTCTCATTATCACCCGATTGATGTCATATTGTAGCCAATCCTACTGGAGGATTTCATTGAATTAGTGTTAAGGATTGCTGTACTGGTGTTTACTTTGCATGTCCTCAACAGAGGACACCTCTCCCAAATTTACAGCCCAGCATCCTAGCATCTTATTGACTAAGGAGGCTTGGAGGAGGATGTCTAGGGAGACACTGCTGTTCTGTGATTAGCCACTTGTATCACTGTGAAACAATGCAAGACGATTCTCTTCTTTCAGAGTCCCAAGGTCTGAGCATGCTTTCTCTGCTGCATTACCAACTAAGGATGGGGTTAAATCAAAACCCTAGATGTCAACTCTACCATATGTGGGATCTGGATCCAGATCTGAACTTTGCAGCTGGCACCTGTTTCTGTAATGGGATGTGCCAGAGCCAGCATGCCTATGGAAAACTGACTTAAGGCCTGGAAACAGAACCCAGGTCTATTGGACAGCAGAGTGGAGCATTAACCAGAGTGATACCTAGCCAGCCCAGCTGATACATTCATATTAGACTTACCCTGGCTAAAGGAAATCATTCTTAAAATGCTACACAGTAGGCAGGAATCTCTGAGTCATTATAGGCAGGTGTGACTGCCCCACTCATGGCGAGCAGAGCTGGACAAAACTTTCCTGGTAAGGGCCACCCAATCAGATGGAAGTGAAATAGCCGCTGGCCCCACCATTCAGAACCAGTTTCAGATTTTGAAGGTGTTTGTCTGAAGTGTTTGTTCAGACCCAGCTCTAGTCGTAGCCTCAATACTCAGAGTAGGGTTACTGAGGTTTGAGCTTGGAGCAATGTCTTGGGCTGATTTATGGTTTCCAATGGATGCCATTTGCTACTCATTGGTTTCATATGGTTTTGTGGAGAAAAAATAAAACTCAGAGATTTGGGGTGAGTTTCCTTTTGAGTTCTTGGTTTTTATCTGAACCTGAAATGCAGATTAAAACTTGTGGGGAGGGGAGTGCAAAAGGCCCATGACTCAAATGGAAAGATGGAGTTATACAAACCCCTTAGAATTGAACCCCTGAGTTTGGCAGGGCTCTAGTTACAAATAGAGATGGCCCAGAACCTAAACCACAGCTCTAACTCTGAATCTACAGCTGAATTTCCTACCCTTGTCATGTGCCTGCATCAAAGCCAAACCCCAGCTCCAAGCATTCCCAGAGAAGGCAGTTCCAGCTTCGGATCAGAACTGTCCCAGGTCTGGGGGCATTCAGATTCTGGCCTTTTCAGAGAGAAGCTTGAGCAGCATGTGTGGGATCCAAACTCCACACCTGGCATTTGGATCCAGGGTTTGATTCAGGCCCCTTTGTAAGAATGAGGCTAGATTATTGTTTGATTAGTGCAGACATGCCCCTTTGTGAAAAATTCAATCAAATAAAAAAAAATTAAAAAACCCAGATAATGAAAAGTGAAAGAACCTGAGACGTGAGCTTCAGTCTATTTCATCATGAAAGCATTTTGGCCATTTACTTGGCTTGGCTATTTCTGGAGTGATTTGTTTGTAAATACGGCCAGTCTAGCTCATGAGTAATCTCTGGCTGGTCATTGTTTAAACAGAGAGAAAGCAAGAGAGAGAGATTTTATGGGTAGAAATGTTCTGTCAGTGCTGAAATACTTTAACAAATATTGTTTTGCCAATGGAGATCGTATTTGCCAAGTAAACTTCTCTGTGTTTGTTTCTGCTTAAGTTCCCCTGGCCAAGGAGGATGCAAGGAGCTCTGTTCCTTTCCTGCAGCCTTAGGAAAGGGGCTGCCTCTAAAAACATGGCTCAGTGCAAAGTTTAGGATTTTAAATAACCCATTTAAAATGACTGCTAGCTCATCTGCTATTTATTCAATGTAGGACATATCACATTCCTATTTTAATGTCTTGATTTCCCCCGCAGCACACAGAAATCACAAATGCATATACATCCCCTGTGCACACACGCACACATTGTATGTACATCACACACTGCACATTATTTATATATATATTATAAATATACACACACACACCTATATTGCAGACCCAGTTCCATCAGCCCCTTTGGCCGATGGACTCTCTGCTGTGAGGCCTGTAGATACAGGCTAACTGTTGCTGACTTTTCTTCCTGAAGGGCGTGACCCCGCTAATGTATGCCTGTGCTGCTGGAGATGAAGCCATGGTCCAGATGCTGATTGATGCTGGAGCAAATTTGGACATACCAGTAAGTAAGGGCCAAAACCAGAAAACCTGCTCATCTTTGATTTGTAAATAAGCAGGATCGGTTATGAAATCGCTCCCGGCAACCAAAAGCTCCAGCTTGTGGAGTTTGTGCACCAGACTTACTTTCAGAGCTCATTGTTTCAAGGTTTTGGGAGAAATAAAGCCCAAAGCCCCTTGGAGTGCGCAGTGGCTGAAATAATGATTGACATAGGGAGCAAAAAAGGTCTCCTTTTGGAAAGAGCTGCCACTAAGGGAAATCAATAGGCACATTAGAGAAGCCCAGACGAGAGAACACAATGATCAGCCCAGGCAGCACTCGCTGAATGGTGTCAGTCTGTCACTACCAGGGATTGTTATTCCCCAGGGAAATGCCAGTTACAGTAGAGTCTGAAGAAGATGGGAGAGAGACAGAGACTGCTATGGTCAATAACTGAGCTTTTCATGTTCCCAGGTTCCTGGCAGCAATCCCCGATATCCCTCAGTCCATCCCGACAGCCGGCACTGGACTGCACTCACCTTTGCTGTGCTACATGGACACATTTCTGTAGTTCAGGTAAGCAAAGGGGAGGGAGACACAGTTGTGATGAATCCTTAAAATATACATAGAGAATGAGGGGTGATCTATTTCTCTGAGCACAGGGCAGGGAGCCAGGACCTCCTAGCTTTTAAACCAAGCTCAGAACTGGGTTCCCTTTGTTGCTTTGGTCTTTTTAAAATCACTGATTATCCATGTACCTGTAAAATGAGGGGAATGTGACATGCCTTACAGTGTTGGTGGGGGTTGATTCGTTAAGCTCTGGAAAGGCTTTGACAATGAAACATTCTACAAATTCTTATTCTTTTTTCTAATTACTATTTGTATATTAATGTCTTAAGTTTTTCTGGCCTCAAAACAATGTGGATCAGCCACTAACAATGGTGTCTGGTGAACTGGTGCTTTCAGGGGAGTGTGCCCAAGTATGGGCAGAGTGCTTGGTCAGCATGTTTCTTGAAAGTATTAGCTATGGCCTGGATACTTTTTATAGGTGCAAAAATTGAGTTGCCTGTCCATTCCTGCTTAGAAGCCCGCTCCTGAGAGAAGAGCACCCTATGCTCCCTTTGCATGCTCCAGCCCTGAAAGCTCTGACTCTCCTACAATGGGTTCTGAATGTATCATCAGTGGGAGTGCTGCTACATCCAGCCACTCCTTTGCTCACTAGGTACATTTGGATTCCCTTCCTGCAAGCTCTGTGCATGCTCATTGCCAGTCTTTCTGCTGAATTCACACAGAGAGCATGCAGAATTGGATGCCGGGGTGCCTTGTGGAGCCCTCCAAGGTACCCACTCTCTCTCTCTAACTTCAGAGTGAGTCAAAACTGATCCACAGGAGGTTTTCAGCTGCTGGTGAGGCAATAAGCAATTTCTATTCAGCTCTCAAGGAAGACACAACTATAAGCTAATGTGGGGTTTTTTTATATTTGGTTTTACAAATGTATGCAAATATAAATGCAAATTAGATTCATCCTTCATGTCCTTGGCAAGTTGCCAGTGCACTCTTTGCATTTCAAAGGTTGTACAATTTTAATTTACATGTGAGATAATACATGTGATACTCTCAGGAGACAGTGCTGAGAAATACATCAACAAGGCTCCTTGGACTGAACTTAGCCTTCTGCTCCTCTGGGCCGTATTATGTTGCCTGCAGCAAGTGTTTATTCACTTAGATGTTTTAAGTATTTAAACTTCTAAATCTAATGTCAAAACCTTCCCTACAATGATCATCACTGAAAGAGTCCTATCTCCGCTTTCTCTGAATGTAGTGAAGCCCAGTGGAATTGCCTCTTTCTTGATATCCATGACTGGATTTGCCAGATCTAGCTTCTCCATCAAGGGAGAAATAAATTAGTAAATAGAAAAAGTCATTGTCCTCCACCAGCAATATTATGCTGAAAATGTAAATGTGAAATTACCAGGCACAATCATACATCCAGTCTGTGCCGAGGCAAGGGATGTAATAAATTGGTGACCACCTAGGGCTCCATGATTGTCATTGTGCTGCATACTATGGCTGCTCAGAAATGCATGCCATACCAGCAGCATGAATAGAACCCAGATCCTCCTGCTCCAAAAGCACAGGTTCTTGCCATGTGAATTAAAAGGAGATTAACTCCATCAACTACCAGCAGTGTAAGGTTTATGCCATGGATGATTGTGACTCTGGATGATTGTGGATGATTGCTGGATGATTGTGACTCTGTCCAGTAGAGGAGCAGTGGTTTTCCCAGAGGAAAGAATCCCAACTAGCTGCCCTCTATGGCTATACATGGTCAACAGGGTGTCTGCCCCTGCCTGGAAATACAAATGCCCAGACCTGCTTTGTTGTTCTTATAAATGAAGGGTTCTTCTTCAAGTGCCGCTCCCTATGTGTATTTCCCAGTGGGTCCACGTGTGCCCGAGTCTGGCAATTCTAACAAGCAGTGTCCATTGGCCTGCACTTATACAGTAGTTCACCTCATGCTCCCGACCGAGGGCATAAGAGCCATGCACAGGCCATAACCTCTCCAGTTCCCTCTTACCACCACATGGCCTGTGTCAGAATCCCTGTGTCCACGGATTTCTCCAGCTTTTATCCTTGTACTCTAAGTCAGGGGTGGGCAGACTTTTTGGCCCGAGGGCCACATCAGGGTACCAAAACGGTATGGAGGGCTGGGTAGGGAAGGCTATGCCTCTGCAAACAGCCTGGCCCCCACCTCCTATCCACCCCCTCCCACTTTCCGTCCCCTGACTGCCCCTCTCAGAACCCCCGACCCATCCAACTCCCTCTGCTCCTTGTCCCCTGACCGCCCCCTCCAGGGACCACCGCCCCTAACCGCCCCCTGGGACCTCAGCCCCTGTCTTGCCATAACTTAGAGGTTGTAAGGACAAGCTATATTGTCTCACAGGATCTCTAAATGGATTTCTGGGTGCATCATCACGTGCTACCAATTAGTGCACATCCCTCCACCTGACAGGGTAAGGGCCTACTCCACCAGAGCACAAACTGCCTCTACAGCATCAGTGGACGAAATACCATTACTGGACATAGGCAGGCAGCTATCTGGAATTCCATTAACACCTTCATTAAACACTACACGCTAGTTTAAACCTCCAGTGCAGACCCAGTAGTGGGAACTGCAATAATTCAAGCATCTTTCTTGCACCCCCACTCCAGTCTGAGTACCGCTTGTCAATCACCCACATGTGGAATACACATAGGGACCAGCACTCGAAAAAGAAATGGAGGTTACTTACCAGCAACTGGAAATTCTTTGAGATGTGTGGTCCCTATCTGCCCTCCATCCCCTCTGCTTTGGATCTTACTAGATTTGCGGTACAAGGAGGAACTGGAGAGGCATCGGCCCACACTGCCTCTTACGCCCTCAGTCTGGAGCCCAAGGTGAATGACTGCGTGTGTGCAGGCCAATGGACACTGCTTGTTAGAATTTACATGCATGGGCACCACGTGTCAAATGCAGCTAGGGATGACACATCTCAAAGAACTTCCAGTTACAGCTAAGTCACCTCCATTTCCTGCCAGTTGATCCCGCTCCACATGATGGTGTCAATGTGACTTTGTTACTTTTTGCTACTTCAAATGTTTGAAAAGGATATTGTCCCCACTCCTCCATGGCCAGTTACGGCTGGCTTAGCGCCAGTCTGCCTGCAAAGAGTTCCCCCAGGGTGGGGGCTGGTTAACACCCTGGCCAAAGTAAAGACACAGTTTATGCCCCGAATGAGGATTAGGCTTCGCGGGTGGCAGATCAGGGAAGCCCGAGGAGTCTCGTCATCCAGAATTTGCAGGGCCTAAGGTTCTGACAGAGCAGTTTGGCTCTTGTGGCAAATTCCGTTAGCCATCTTGTCTGCTTCCTGCACAGCATGTAACCAAATGGCAGGGATTTCCCACACTGCAAAAGCATCTAACCCTTTTGAGTCTGGAGATCAGATGAAAACGTGCCCACTGGGATACAATAAATAGGGGGCTTTAGTCTCCTGTCCATCTGATACCTTTCACCAGTACTAGACTGAGTATAACAAAAACAAAAAAAACAAGAACAGTAAAGAGAGAAGAATAAATAAATCCCTAAAGAGATGTTAGCCATGAGCCCCTAGGCTTCAGTCCCAGACGCAGGCAACAAACAGATACATGTGAGAGGTGAGTTTGCCTTGCGATGGATATTTTTCCTTTAGTTTTTGCTGAGCTCCCTTTGTGTTTTTCACCCTTTGCTACGGACCTAATGGGTTTCCCTCCCAACACACAGGCTCTTCTGTTGTGTCTTTCTGAATTGCTCGGTTCTGAACTTCTTGTCTCTGATTGGTCTTTTGCAGCTGCTCTTGGATGCTGGTGCCCATGTTGAGGGCTCCGCAGTTAACAGCGGTGAGGATAATTATGCTGAGACCCCACTTCAACTGGCTTCAGCGGCAGGTGAGTCAAATAAGATGCTTACGTTCTCACTCCCAAGATCACAGGAAAACTATGGCAGAAGTATAGAAGTATGGGTCAGATGTTTAGGTTTTAGTTACATGACTTGGGATTTACTTTGCATTGTACTTTAAGCCAATTAACAATGAAAGGTGTAATGAAAATTTCAAACTGGTGGGGGAGTAGGTAGCTTCCGGGGGTTAGATAATGGGATACAGTACTTTTTTCATGCCTAAATCACTAGTGGAAGCCTAGCCTAGGTTAACAGTATCTGAGAGCTGTTGCCATCTGCTGTTTGGTGACCGACCTGAAATGTGCTGCTGCGTGTCAGCTCGGTCCACATTTACTACTGTCACTAATTATCACTTCCTGCCAACAGCCTCAGCAGGGAAGCCAAGTGCTGAGTGGGACTGCAGCGTGCTTTCCCTCATAGTGCATGCATGGGGCAGCATTGGGAAAGTTAGGTTGCCACTGTCCATCCTCTGCCTCTCCTGGAGCTGAATAGCCTCCAAGGCTGTCAGACTAACACCTTTTGTCAGCCCAAGAGTCACACTGGGAAAAACCATCCTAGGTTGTACAAAGATCTTTGCTTTATCTCATTCGTTTAAAAAAGAAACAACATCTTGAGCCTGTTTTCCAAGCAGGTGCCACGTCGGGGGTTTACATGGCATATAAGGACTCACCTGTGCCAGCTCAAAGATCATTATTCTTCTCCCTCACCTGCAGCCTACCATTTTGGTTTTCCTCTGTTCTTTCTCCATTGTTTGAAGTCTGATTATTATGGGATGGATTCTCTGGTTTGCTCTTTTTGTGCCATCCCAATGGCATAAAGGGAGCAGAAGGTTGTCCCCAAAGCTGTTGTAGCTGGCTCTCCCACCACCACTCCTGCAGCCTCTGGCAGCAGGGATGGAGGGTGGCTGGAATGCATGGTGCTCCAGTTATCCACGGCTGCAGGATGACCCCTTGCGGGCCATAGCCAGCTAGAAAGTTAGAGCAGCCCCCAGATTCCCTTTTGGACCCCCTTTTAGCTACACTCAGCAGGAGCTGACAACTGAGAATCTGTCCATATTGAAGCCAGATGCATGTACATCTGCTTGTAATGTAGTTTGAATTCAAGATGTTGAAACACGAGGGAAATGTAACTTTTTAAAAATATAGTAAAATATACCTCCCTTCCCCCCCACCCACCCCCCATTTATACATAAAGACGTGCCTGTGCTTCAAATAGAATACAGGACTGGGTGCCAGAACTCCTGGGTTCTCTTCTGAGCTCTGCCTCTAACTAGTTGTGTGGCACTGGGCAACTTAGCCTCTTTGTGTCTCAGTTTCTTCCATCTGTAAAATGGGGATAATAATATTTGTCTCCCTCTCGGGTGTTGTGAGGCTTAATTAACACTTGTGGGGTGCTATAGAAGTGCCTTTTAAAGGATGCTGGAAAATGGAATTATCATTACTTTTCTGCCAATTCTTAGGGAACTATGAGCTGGTCAGTTTGTTATTGAGTAGGGGCGCAGACCCCCTCCTGAGTATGCTGGAAGTCAATGGGATGTCCTCATCGCTTCACGAAGACATGAACTGCTTTAGTCACTCAGCCGCACATGGGCACAGGTAAACCTCTGTTCAAAATCAGCCTTAAATTGAAGACCCTCTCAGTGCGGGGATTCGTATACAATTGTTGTACAAGTTCACTGAGGTCTCTTGTTGTAGGGTACCCGCATCGCACACAGGCTGTAGCATGGCTTTACACCACAATTCCCAGACCAAAAATCCCTATCCACACTGGTCTAGGAAGTGTTGCTAGAACCCTCCTGGCAATAGCCATGTTTTAATGCAGTAGAGTTACTAGCATTATTCTGACTCCAGTGTGGCCAGACCCTGCACTTACTTTTGAAGGAATGCATTGGAAAGTAATTATCACTTTGAGTGGTTCTATTCCCAGAATAACTGTGTAAAATTGGCACCTTCTTATTCAACAGATGCAATCCCGCAGGGTTTGCAGATCTATATTTTAGTCACTAAAGTCAGCAAATAAGTTTTTCTTCTGCTTTTTTCACACCTGTTAGCAGCACTACAGAGCCACCATAGCTAGGAGAGAAGGAGCTGGATTTGTTTCTGGGTCAGGCAGCAACAACAGAATTGTTAAGTTCCAACTGCAGGGCACAATTCCGAAGATGTGGGTCGCACGTGTATAACTGGAGGCAGAATTTGAAGGCAATGGGGTTCCTGAGGTGCAATCTGGGGCAGAATTAGGTCTGCAGAAACTTTAATACAGATGATGTGTGAATCAGAAAAAAACCAGCTTGGCTCTTCCATTCCAGGCTGTGTTTGCAGGGTTGGTATTTAGAAATAACATTTCATTATCTGTAAACTGATCCGGAAATCATTCTAGCTCAGTCTCCATCAGAAAAATTAGTTTTGGTGTAACCACATTGATATAGTTACACCAATTCCAAACCCTTAACCTAGATGTGCTGCAGCAGTGTACAACTGGGCTTACATCAATGCAGCGCATGCTGGTAACTTACCAAATTGAATCATAACAATGTAAACCCCACTTTATATTGGTGCAGCATGTCTGCATTAAGACTTGGCTCCCCAGGAACTACAGTGATGTAGTTATACCGACAAACATTTTCCTAATGCTACTTCCCATGACTCAAGAGCTTGTGAAATGTTGCACCTTATCTTTTCAGTGTTAACATCCTTGATTGTGCAATGTCTTATGGTAAAGCATCCGATGGGTTAATTGTGCCACAGTAAGAGTCCTCTTTCTATAACATGTTCTTACTATGCAAATAATGAAGTTAAGCCTCCTATTTCTGGATGATTTTTGTGGGAGGGTGATCAGAAGGCATGAGATTATGTAGTATCAATTCAAGCAGAAAGGGTAAAATCCAGTTCTTTGTGCACTGAGAGTGCCAGCTAGTGGCAATTCAGCACAACATCTTATGTTGGCCTAATTGTCTTGGATAGCCAACATCTGTCCCTTAAGGCTTCTCACATCTGTAGGAAAACCAAGGACCCAGGAATTCTAAATGGGACCCTCTGGTGTTGGACAGGGGCAAGCCATTGCTAGTATTGCTGGTCTGCCAGCCACACAAAGCAAACACTCACAGGATTTGATGAAACCAGTCCTGACTAAACTGCCATAATAATGTTTAAAGACCCAATCATTAGAGGAACCCAGCTCCATCTCTGGGGGGAGGAGGAAGGCATAGGTGTTGGAACTAGGGGTGCGGGGCATGCTGCAGCACTCCCTGGCTTGAAGGGGTTTCCATTATATACCAGGTTTACAGTTTGCTTCAATGGCTCTCAGCAATCCCCCTGTAAAAATTGTTCCAGCACCCCTGGAGGAGGGGTTCATCTCTGGAAAGAAATGAGTCACTAAGTCAGGCTTCCAGGACTTCTGGGTTCAAATCACCCTGCCTGGCCTGTCTGGTTTGTGGGCCTTTAATTTATTAAAGAGCAATTCCTCTTCTTTTTCCTCCACAGAAACGTGCTGCGCAAGCTCCTGACCCAGCCTCAGCAGTCGAAGGGAGATGTTCTCTCGCTGGAGGAGATTTTAGCTGAGGGAGTGGAGAGTGACACCTCCAGCCAGGACAGCTCCATCGAGGGGCAGGTCAGGCTGTGTAAAACCAGGATGAAGGCCCTGCAGGAGGCCATGTATTACAGTGCTGAGCATGGCTACGTGGACATCACCATGGAGCTCCGGGTACTTGGTAAGGCAGGTCTGAAGTAGCTAGAACCCTAATAACCTGTCTCTGCGAGAGCAGGGATTACAGGTCACTAGGAGAAGGGCCTTCACCATCAAGTTCAGATCTGACACACATTGATGGGGGAATAGGGTAGTCTCTAATTTAAATAGAAAAGAAATCAAACTGCTTACTGATCACTCAGCTGCATATTCAAAAGGGCCCACTGATTTAGAGTGCCCCAATTTCTGGAACAGCCTGGGACCTGAAGATCAGAGCAGCTGATCCCTTCACTCCACTCCATTTGAAGTCTGTCAGAGTTGTGAGTGCTCAGCACATCTGAAAACTCAGGCCCCTCTGAAGTGTCTCAAGTTGAGCTCTCAAAACCAGAGACAGTCAATGCCCAGGAATAGGATTTGAGGACCCGGCTTGCACCTATTCTTACACCTGTAAGGTAGACAACTGAAGACTTTGAAATGTGCATGTCTAAATAAGATAGCTCATCAGAACAAACATGCCGCAATACTGAATTATAGCTATCACAATGGGTTTATATAAGATTGGCTATTCTGTAATGGTGCAGCTAATCTGCAGAATTCAGATTGCTGCTATGCTTGCAGAGAAAACCGGTGGATGAAATGAAGGTTAAAGGGATAGCAGGCTTGGCAAGAACAGGAACTCCTGAGTTCTAATCTTTAGTCCTGACGCTAATTTTCTCTGTGACCATGGGCAAGTCACTTTGCTTTCCTGAGCTTTCCTCAGTGACTCAGCTTCCTCACCTTTAAAATGGGGATAGTGGTACAGTTGCTTTCCAGATTTGCTGGGAGGTCAAATTAGTTGTGTAAATTGTAAAGCACTTTCAAAATAAAAAGAGCCACTTAAATACGGATGATGATTAGAGTAAGAGAGGAAATACCCTCTTGCTTGCTATTTCAGCAACTACCCTCCCCCCACTCACTTTCCCTTGTGTCTGGTTACAGGAATCCCATGGAAGCTTCATGTGTGGATTGAGTCATTACGGACAACCTTTTACCAGTCTCGCTATTCAGTCGTGCAGAACCTCTTACGGGAGTTTGTCACTATTAAGGAGGAGGACTATAACGAAGAGCTGGTTAACGAAGGGCTGCAGCTAATGTTTGATATCCTCAAAACCAGCAAAGTAATCATTCATTTTTTAACAACATGAAGTTCAAATCCTTTGAGCCAGGAGTTTCACAATTATTTGATTATTGTTTGTACTAGAAGCAACGTAAACCCATGTCAGGGCCCAAATGAATTATGGATGTACAGACAGCCATGGCTGTGTTTACCCAAGCTTATGTAATAATGCACTACCAGGGATCAAGACATGAGGGATCCAATACTTGCTTCCTCCATGTCAAAGATGCTTATTTTAATGGAAATCCTTGTATAAACCCCACTTTAGTGATTGGCTTTTGGAACTGAGTGAGTTTACAGTAACGAAAGGGATTACCTGCAAAGTACTAGGGAGCTCAGACTGTCGGTAGCATCTCATCTACCTTCCTGGAATTTTCTGAACAATATTATTAGCTGTTATTGAATAGCAATCTTTTTTCTTTCTTTCTAAAAGTTGGCCTGACCATGCTTCCATTGAATTCAATGGTAGTTTTTGCATTGATTTCAGTGGGAGTAAGATCAGGGCCTATATCATTGTAGACTCCCTGGAGATAGCAGGGAGAGGGACTGGATGGTTAAAAACTAATGCAAAATTTGAACTTTAAAATAGTGCAGAGCCAAGCAACAAACTGATACGTTAGGAACAGTTTCCTGATGATAAGCCATGCTGTGGATTTTGTTGTGTAGAAGTCGGGGGAGATTTGCTGTGTAAGGATTGAGCTCTCTTAAAGTAATTCTTTTTCCTTGACAGATGTGTGCCATAAACTTGCTGAGAATATTTTTGTGGTGAAATTCACCTGTGTGCATAGGTCTTGAGTTGGCCTCTCTGCACAGAGCCCTTATAGACAGAGTAGTCCTTAAAAGCAGCAAAGGAAGATTCCTATTATATAAGCAGCAAGCAAACTATTACAGCCTGTGGAGCCTACTTTTAAGCACTAATGATATAAATTCCTTCTTCCTTACAGAATGATTCAATCAACCAGCAGCTTGCAGCCATCTTCACCCACTGCTATGGCAGCAGTCCTATACCCAACATTCCTGAAATACAAAAGACGTTGCCGGCCCGGCTTGGTGAGATACTCAGCTTTATCTCAGTGAGACAATTTCCACAGTGGTTTTGCATTTTCTCTTTGGCGTGCTGCAGCATTTTAAACTTTTTTCCCTGTCCCATCTTTTTTCCAACAGATCCTCACTTTCTAAACAATAAAGAAATGTCTGATGTAACTTTTCTAGTGGAAGGAAAGCTGTTTTATGCACACAAAGTCCTGCTGGTTACTGCTTCCAACAGGTGAGTCAGCCTCCATGAGCTACACCTACTAACTGCAACTGTGTTATTCGTGCTAAATGGAGATTAGTGATGGAGGACAGGGGCCTGTAATTCCTTACTCAAATGAGCAGCCCTTCATCACCAGTAGCCTCAATGGGGCTACCGGCATGAGTAAAGACTACTCACTTGAGTTTACATGATCAAGCCACAAAACTTTTAGAGCCAGATTCTTTGCCTATGCTCAGACCATTAGGGAGTGGGGTCAGACCTGATTTTCTACCCAGTCCCAATGCAGGTTAGAACAACAAGGGGGCTGCTCTGGCATGCACTAGTGGTTAATGTTTACTAAGGAACTGTCCAGCAGCTGAGCATAGCTGGAGTGCAGCTTGCTCTGGCCACTTCTTTCCCACCCCTCCTTGCCTCTAACCCCCAAGGCTGAGGGAAGGACAGTGTAGGAGCCAGGTATTCTAGCTCTGTACTTACTGGAGCCTGCCTCACCCCAGGGAAGTCCTCAGCAAAAGCGTTAAGGCCAGATTCTGTCCTCTCTTGCACCCCAGGAGCAAAGGCAAGTGAGGGAGGTATAAAGAATTTGGCTCCTTAGCACTGTGTACCTTGATTTTTTTTACAAAATACACTGAATCCCCAATATATTTTGCTCTTGCTCCTTACATGGAGATATTTTTCAGTTGATCCTATTATAGGATCAGTTATTTGCTTTTAAAACTAATATTAATGCAGTGTACAATTCTCAGGATTTGATTCAGCTCCAGTTTTATGTGAGTCTAATGCCATGGATTTCAGTGCAATTAGAACACCTTAAAACTGCAGTAACATGGGAGTGAATCCAGTCTTGGGGAGTTTACAGATTTTGCTCTCCGAAGTTTACAGTTTAGTTGCTGTTAAACATGTTGATTATTTGTTTTGAAAAATATAAAGTATAAATGCAAATACACTAGGACTAAGATTCCATTTCCCCTTTGTTTACTGACGAACCCAAGCAAAGATGATGCAGAGTGGCAAAAATGCAGAAAATCTATTAAGCAAACTTCTGTCTCCATTTTCTCAGGTTTAAGACCCTGATGACCAATAAACCAGAACTAGACAGCCAAGGCAGTAAGACTGTTGAAATTGGTGATATGAAATACAGTATTTTCAAGGTATGTAAATTATGCGCACCCTTACCACGAGCACTGTTTGTCTCCTCCTGTACTGACTGTGAAGCAAAGGCTACACGTTTTAATGTCAGAGAGAAATGATAACCGCAATTGGTCTGATTCAAACATCTCTGCGTTTTTAGGTGTGTTCTGATCTGCATCCAAACTTGCCAGCTTGGGCCTAGCTCTGAAAAGAATACGATTGGATTTTGGTTTTTTTAAGGCAGCCGATCTCCTTCATAACAGAGGACAAATAGGGTCTTTTATTTGAGTAGTTTTGTGTAGTTCTGCAAGTTCCCAGGCACAATTTTCATGCTGTGTTAAGTAAAAAAAGAACCCTGGATAGAGCCGGAGACCTGCCTAGTAATTCAAATCAGACGGTCAGAAGTCGGTGGGGCTCTCTTTAAAGACTTGATTTTGAGAATTCCACTATTACTTTTGTTGGTGTTTCCATATTTATGTGACCTAAGGGAGGTTCGTTCATGATGAAGAGATGGTAGGTTTAAAAAAAAAAAGAAAAAAAAACCCAGCAGGTCCGTGAAATCCAATAGTCAGGCATTGTTCCAGGTTTTCAGATCTGCATTTCAAATTAGGAAGGAAATGTGCAGAATAGAGAAATCTGAAAGTGCAGAACAGCTGAAAGTCTGTAACTGTTTCACTAAAGTGTTTAGGACTCATCTTGGCTTTCTCCCTCACAGTGTCTCTATATGGTCATCACCACATAGTATCTCCGCATCCAATGGGGATAATTTGAGCACAGAAACATCCCTACTGCTCTATCCCAAGAGGGTTTCTGACATTTTGTATTTGAATTGAAAAGCAATTGCAGTGTCTGCATCCAAGCTGTGCAGCTCAGGCCCATGACTGAAGAGAATAAAGTGTATTAAGGCAGGTCTCCTTAACATAGCATGAAGAATGGGGTTTGATCAATGGGGTTTTGTGATTCGAGAAGCTCCAAGGCATGATTTTCAGGCTGTGGTGTTTGCAATGTCGTAGAACCAGAGAGGGCAGGGAGAGGATTTTGCCTCTTGGGACAATGTGGTAGATTGAAAAATAATACACTGAAAGCTGTAAGAAATGACCAGTAAAGGTGTCCTTCTAACGAAATAGAGAGGGAGCGGATGTGTGAGGAGACTTTGGGGCACGTTCTTAGAGGACATGAGGTTACCTACTGAAAGTGGTATCATTTTCACTGTTTAGGGGAGACAGTTTTGCCTAGTGGATAAAGCACGAGACTGAGATTCAAGAGACCTGGGTTCTGTTCAGCAGCAGGCACAGGGATCAGGTTTTGCTATATGATTGTACAGCATCTAGAATGATGGGACCCTGACTGCAGCTGCTTGGCACTACTGCAATATAAATAGTAGTAAATGGGATGACCTTGGTTTTCAAGTGAAAAACCAGTTCCCTGATAACGGGCATGGGGAGGGGGCAGGAGAGTGCAAAGGGGTTGGTTTTGGAACAGTAGGGAGGTGAGCATGAGAGGGTGAGAGTGGAAACGGGGGCTGCCCATGTCTGTCTCCTCAGCCAAACAACCCCTCTCTTTCCTGGCCTCAAACCCCCCGGCTGAAAGACTTGTGATATGGGGAGGCTTATTGGAAGCTCTAGGGGGAGGGCAGTGTGTCACCATCTGGCAGGCTGTACAGTGTATATGCACTCAGCTAGCCTGCCACCAATTTCACTGCCTGGCAGCTCCTGGGTGCAGCTAGCCTGCAAAGCTTTACAAAAAACAGGACCCCCTGCAGAGTTTTTACAGGGGCCTTGCCGTTGCTCAGAGACACATTGTCACCCTTGGCCTAAATTCCTTGATGTGGCTCCCTTCAAAGCCAGAAAAAGAAAAGAACATTGGAAAGCACCACAGCCAGGCCATTAGAAAATGTCAAAGCTGTTATCAAGACCCACGGGAAGCTGGAGCTGTGATTTCTGTTTGCTTCCTAAGGGCAGCATGGGTATTTAAATTCCTCTGTGTCCTGACTGACAAAAGCTTCAGGCCTGGCCCTTTTCCTATTTCAGATGCTGATGCAGTATTTATATTATGGAGGAACAGAATCTATGGAAATTCCCACAGCTGATATCCTAGAGGTGAGAACATTTTCTTCCAAATGCACTCAGGAATGATGGGGCGTGGAAGCCAAAAGAAGCTAGGGCTTTGAAAGGAGGTGATGCTTTCAAAGCACATAGTCAATACTGCTTGACAAGTGACTGCTGGGAAAGATGAGAGCAGCTACCAATGTTTTCATGGGACATGTCATGTGGCTGCTTTATGCACACAGAAAAGTGTTAAAACACCCAGTGTTCTTTTAGGAGAAAATAAGGAATTGTGGAAGGTGAATGTGTTTTTAGGTCTCAGGAAGTTTGTGTCATCTGAAATAGGAAGCGGTTACTACTTCAGATGGCTTCTGCAGAACAAGGGGATCTGTGTGTAGATGTGGTTGCCCCATCTCAAAAAAGATATACTGAAATTGGAAAAGGTCAGAAAAAGGTAACAAAAATGATTAGGGGTATGGAACAGCTTCCATATGAAGAGAGATTAATAAGACTGAGACTTTCCAGCTTGGAAAAGATATGACTAAGGGGGGAATAGAGGTCTATAAAATCATGATGGGTATGGAGAAAGTAAATAAGTGTTGTTTATTCCTCCTCATAACACAAGAACTAGGGGCCACCAAATGAAATTAACAGGGAGCGGGTTCAAAACATGGACAGAAACTTCCTGTATGAATCATTCCTACCCCAGGAAAATAGACCATGTGGAATGTGTAATAGAACACAGCAGATAGAAGAGAGATTTCCCTCTACTGTCTACATTTTAAGCAAACATAGTGAGGAGCCAACCCTTGTATTTGGGCATAGAACATGTACAACACCCAACCCTGCCTATGTGCCTCAATGCTGCCATTTAAGGAGTACTTCAAAGGGTGAGAAGATAATTCAGTGTCCCAGGCCTCTCTACTGAGACTGCTATCATGGAGACAGTTATGGTGCTGGTTTTTATGATGACGAGGTCTGTACACTAGGAACTGGACTGAGGCCAGACACATAGGCCATCAGATAGTAACTATATTTGGTCACTGACAGCCTAGGGTAGATTAAAAGACTTCATAGGCCAGGGGTGGCCAAACTGTGGCTCTTTTACCATTAATGTATGGCATGCAGAGTCCCTCACATAGAATCATAGAATATCAGGGTTGGAAGGGACCTCAGGAAGTCATCTAGTCCAACCCCCTGCTCAAAGCAGGACCTAATCCCCTACTAAATCATCCCAGCTAAGGCTTTGTCAAGTCTGACCTTAAAAACTTCTAAGGAAGGAGATTCCACCACCTCCCTAGGTAACCCATTCCAGTGCTTCACCATCCTCCTAGTGAAAAAGTTTTTCCTAATATCCAACCTAAACCTCCCCCACTGCAACTTGAGACCATTACTCCTTATTCTCTCATCTGCTACCACTGAGAACAGTCTAGATCCATCCTCTTTGGAACCTCCTTTCAGGTAGTTGACGGCTGCTACCAAATCCCCCCTCATTCTTCTCTTCTGCAGACTAAATAATCCCAGTTCCCTCAGCCTCTTCTCATAAGTAAGTCATGTGTTCCAGACCTCTAATAATTTTTGTTGCCCTCTGCTGGACTCTTTCCAATTTTTCCACATCCTTCTTGTAGAGTGGGGCCCAAAACTGGAAATAGTACTCCAGATGAGGCCTCACCAATGCCGAATAGAGGGGAATGATCATGTCCCGCAATCTGCTGGCAATGCTCCTACTTATACAGCTCAAAATGCTGTTAGCCTTTCTGGCAACAAGGGCCCACTGTTGACTCATATTCCAGCTTCTCATCACATCTTCCCCCATTCTCTACTTACCAGAAAGTGGGGGGGGGGGGGTGGAGGGGGGAGAGAAAGGAGCTCAGGACCTCTACCTTGCAGTGGGGAGGGGCATCTTGGGACTTCAGCCCCACTCCTGCTGAAGCCCCAAGCCCTGGTAGGTGCACCCTGGCTCTCGAACTTATGATGATGGTCATATGAGGCTCAGCAGTTGGCCACCCCGTCATAGACTGTCTCCAGTTCCCTAGTCACCTAAACAAAAAGGAAGATGAATTCAGCTGCCAGTGGATGTAGTAAATGTCTCTCTTCTGACTTTTCTAGGAGGTGCACAAATTTAAGAATGCAGGAAGGTGCTTGCCACCTTCATTCAGTGCTATACTCAGAATAATGAAAATGCTATGTGTATTCTTCTCTATTGGCCTTCTGCTCTCACAGGAGGGCTAGCCCTCAAGAGAAGGAGTTAGAAGATCCTTTGAGGAAGGAATGTATGTTTTTATTTGCCTTCCATAAGTCAGGAGTCAGCCACACTTTGATTTTGAAAAATGTCTCTCTTGTCCCAATAGCTGCTGTCAGCCGCCAGCCTGTTTCAACTGGATGGCCTCCAAAGACACTGTGAAATCTTATGTGCCCAGAGCATCAGTATGGAGAGCTCTGTTAACATCTATAAATATGCAAAGGTAAAGGCTGAGCTATCTTGTTTAGACCCCACAAATGCCTAGGAACACAGGCACTTCACATGCTCGATGCTGTGTGGTATTTTGGACAAGAGTCATGGTGCAAGATGATGCAGGCATGCACTGGCTGGGCCAATTCTGCACTAAATTTGCTTGCAAAATGAGAGTTTGTATCCAATCTGTAATTTAATATAAATGACCCAACGTGTGTTACCACTAGGAACATAGAGCAGTTCAGCATTCCTGGAAATCAGCAGGAGTCTGGGATGTAGTAGAGAGGCAGAAGCAGGCTGCTAAAGATTACATCAGAAAATATTAGGAAGTAAAATAAACATTAAATATTTATTATATTTCTATTAATATTTGTTACTTTTTTGCATTATGTGCAGTGACACCCGACTGACAGTTTCAATGTGGGAATCTCATGCACTTGCCCAAGGCTGCTGTGTTTGGGTTCCCAACAGCCAAGGGGAAACTATTCCTTTTTTGGGGGGGGGGGAATTGATTTTCTAATGTAAATTGAGTTCCTTATGTAACTTTTATAAAAAAATTCTATTCCTGTTAAGAATCCCCAAACCTTTGGGAGCTTCTAAATGTTGAGCATAAAATACATTGCTTTTCCCCCAGTGTCGTGGTGTCTTATCTGATGATGCTGAAGTGGATGTAACTAGGTAAATAATTACTGGGAGAACCAAAGGAGACTATTTGGGAGCTATAGAGCCCTTGGGACAATCTGAGGCACTCACAGGCATGGTATTAGAGTGGCTCTTCCCCATCTCATTCTGCACCTTGGTCTGGGAGTGAGCATTCTATCATATACACCATATTTCCATGGCCACTCATATTACATACCAGCTGGCAAGATTCCTTTGTTGTGTGATGATGCGACACATGGACTCGAGGCTCACACAAAACAGGTATCTTGGCCATTTCATCAGCCAGCTGCTCTTTTCCTTTAAGGGCCACTGGACTGTGGCTCAGCTAACAGAAGGAGATCAGAGGATTAGAAATAAAAAATTTACTTCATCCCCTGGAAAATATCCCAGTGGGATGAACCTCTCCAGCTGCATGCACGCACACAGGGAGAGGAAAGAGAGTCCTTCGTAGCATGGGTGTCCTTTCCATTAGCATTTACCAACTACATCATTACGTACATACCCCTTCCCCTAACCGTCCTTTGTTTAGCAGGCATCCTGCCCAATAAGCTGTCAGAGGGAAAGGGCTTAGCAGCGGCAGCTGTGGAAATGTCCTTTAACTTGTAGGGCTCACAGAGAAGGTCACTGGCTCCTGTTCTGTTTTACAGATCCACAGTGCACCTGAACTGGCCTCATTCTGCGAGGGCTTCTTCCTCAAACACATGAACTCTCTGCTGGAACAGGACTCGTTCCGACAGCTCATCTACGGCAGGAACAGCAAGGTGCAGGGTCTGGACCCTCTGCGGGACCTGCAGACAACACTGGCCAGTCGACTGCATTCTATTTACATCACCTCAAGAGTGTGAGGCAGGGGCAAAGCAGCAGCAGCAGGAACGCTAGGGCATCACACTGGCACGGGACCTTATCCAGCTGGGGCTTCCAGGTCTGTCTTATGGAACCACCAGCTCATGCTGAAAGTCCGCACCTAAGCTGACGCCCTTAGGGCAGTGATTTCTCTGGGGAGCGTGTTAGAGTGCTGCAACTATTCTAACGACAAAGGAGGGGAGGTGGCTTTTTTCTTCTGTGCTGTACGGCATCAGAGTGACACCAGGACAGCACCAACAGGAAAAATGGAGGCAGCAACTGAAGAACCTGGCCTGAAGAGAAGATCTATGTTTCCGTTTTCATGAGCACAAGGTGAAAGCTGCTAGGGAAACAGCGCGCGCAGATGCAGCAGAGTGAGGCCTAACACTGGGGGTGTTTCGAACATGCTAATCTAATCTACACTCCCCATCAGGTTGATGTGTATACACCAGTGGTGCTTTTAAAAGGGTGTGTTGATAGTCCTCTAATCCCATGAACCTCTGAGCATTCAGTCACCTGACCAAATGCGTATAGTAGTTAGCATGCTCAGGCTACCACTGTAGCTATAAACACGAGTTTTACACATGGCAAAAGACTCTAGCCTTGTTGCCCATAAATTCTTTGCACCCCCACAAGGCTGAGAGAAGGTGAGACAGTAAAATAGGCCTCTACAATTATCTTTTTTCAGTAGCACCTACTTTGGAGAATGTAGCCAAGTTTTGATCTACTTGTCTGTGTTCAGTGGTGGCCAATGGGAAAGAAAACAGCCTATCCTATTTACACTGTAAAGGTTTGATCAAGTGTCTTGTAGTGTCCAAGTCATCCCATTTTTAACAGTCTGGGAATGGCACATGGAGCACTCCTGCGTGATTAGTGACTGATGCAATGAGAGGAGGTGGTTTTCAAAAATGCTGCAGCAAAACCTATTGCTGTGTTGAGGGGCCTAGGTCCTAGTATTGTGTGTACCACCTATACTCCCTTAAAGCCAAGCAGGAATGTACAGCTCATTCTTCCCTGATGCTGTGCTCTCTTGCTGGAGGTGGTGTGGTGTAGAGAAACATGCATGAGAGGAAAGCCTGACACAAACTTGTGGCCATGGGCAAGTCAGTCCTCTCTACAGCTGTGGAGATGGAAGTAATGGGGATACTTCCCTGGAGGTGGGGGGAAGGGTATACTGCAGAATGCTTGCACGCATTAGCTCACCGTTGCCCTCTATGTCTAGGAAACGTTTAGGTTGCAGTACTTAGGGTTGAAGTATCTAGTTTTAAGATTCACCGTGTTTTCTTAGCTTACAAAGGGCAGAAACTACCAAACTTTTTTAAAAAAAATACAAGCACCGACCTTAGAAACAAAGATGTAAGGTGACTGATGTCCATTCATCCTGCTGTCACCATTAGCTAAAACCTGCCCCCTGCAACCATTCCCTGCTGGTCTGTGTTGGCACATACTGAAAGCGTTAGCTAAAATGCTTCATTTTAGGCTGGGGGACGGGGGGAGGGGGGAAAGAAAGCTTTCACTGTAGAGTTGGGATTTCTTGGAAATCTGAACTATGAAATGCTAAACAGGCTGAGGGGAGAAGGCTCAGGCTCAGCTGAAAAGAACAGTCAAGGTTTGGTGGAGGAGGGGAAAGGAAGGGCAGAGTGCAACATCTCCAGCTAATTGGTCAAAACAGGATTGCAGATTGCATGACCTGAGTGTGCTTGGCTAGCCAGGGACATATAAGCCTATGGATGATCAACTGGTGTTCTCAGCCAATTTCCAACTGGTCTGACTTGTGTTATAAATACACAGTTTTGAAGAGCACCCGCTTCATTAACCCTATTTATTCTTAGAAAGCCAGAGGCTGTTCCAGCTTTCTCACTGGAAGAAACCCCAAAAAGGCCATATCCTGGAAAATATTTCAAAGAGCTGCTCCAGCTAGCTGTACAAAAGCATAGGTCCAGTTTTATTGCTGTAATATTGTCTGTTAACTGTACATTCATGGTGTCATTTATGTAAATGTACCAGGATTTTGCTAACAATGTAACATTTATGCTTTGTGTTTTGACTCAGTTATTTTAACGGGGGGCGGGGGGGGGGGAAGCATTTACCACATGGTAACATTTTTCCACTAATGAAGACAAGGCTGTTCTGTACTTTAGCCTGTATATTGTGTGTGTAGGGACAGGTGTGCCATTTACCTTTGAGATTGGAATAGTTTTGAAAATGCCCATGGGGGGAGGGGGTAGGAAGCATGTTTGTCATGCCAGGGTACAAGGGGAGCAAACATGAGGGGATGTGTCTTTCTTGCCTGAGAATCACTCACTTTAATTATTGTCAAACAGGGACTAGGGAGAAGGGGGAGAGAATTAGAAAAAAAAAAATCCAAATAAAAACATTCTTCAGTAAGGTGCCACAAGTACTCCTTTTTCATTCTTCAGTAAGAGACTGAGCTAGGGTCTTCTTTCATCGCAGCTACTTCTCTCCCCTTTCAGCTCTTTAGAGCCCTATTAAGTGTCTCCAGGGAGGGAGCAATGTTGTTGAAATCCTCAGCAGAAGTCTGGCTGTAGGGAAAATGGTTTGATGACATAGCCAGCTTGGCTGAGAAGCCCAAATGTATGTAATTACTGTAGTAACTCAGCAGAGGAGATCATGGGCAAGTCAGCATGCACAGCATTTGAGGATTAACCTATGCAACTATTTTAATCAACTCTTAGACCACAAATTTCTGTCTAGCTCCCTCCCAACTGCTGAGGGACAGGCACTTAGGACACCCTCTCGTAACAACATTTCAAACAACGGAAAAGCTAAAATGGGTACAGCTGCCCCCTAATAGCATACCCTACTTCCACTGACTCAGCTGCCCTCATACAGCACCAGCCCTACTGATTTAGGGCTTGAGAGAGGCTTCTGCACCTTTTGAATGTGCAGCACGTCTCCTCTCAGGGACAAGGCCCAGAGCTTCAGAGGTAGTTAGGCCCAAATCCTCCAAGAAATTGGGAACTAGGCACCTAAGTTCTCAGGCTGCTTAGTACGTTACAATTCTCTGCATCCTACCAACTCTGTTTTAGAGGAGAACAATTTCCATAGAGCAGGATGGTCTGTCTGGCTGCTGGATGTCTGTTCCTTAGCAATCACAGCTCTTCTTCCCCAGGGGCTGTGCAGTTAGCTCTGGAGCCAGGTTCTGTAACAATCTGTGTCTCAGAGCAGTTCCTAGCATTTGATTTACATGATCAACAATGCTCCCTTGGGACAAATACATACCAGCATGTGCTCTCTTGTGCACTATGCCAGTGAGACACCTAGAAATGTACCAGTAAAAAACAGGCCTGCACTCAGGAATCATGGGACAAACAAAAGTCTCAGCTGAAGATGGACAGATTTTCCTAGGGGCCCCTTTTTACTCAAGGAAATTGAATAAATACATTCAAGTACTTCCTTCAGGAGGTTGCCTGGCTACCTGTTCCATTCTGTGCAAATCAAGGGCTGCTGGCAAACTTTGGGCACCTCTGGAGAAGCACAAAACTTCAAAGGAAATACACATCATCTCACTAGGGTGTCCTTTGTTGAGTTTCAGGGGCTTGGAGTCACTCAAGGGCTGCTTTCTCCAGGCTACAGTAAAGACTGTGCTAAACTTCAGAGTAAACCTTTGCAGAGCAAAGAAGAAACACCCCATGGCACCCTAGTGCTAACAAAATGGAATATGCCTAGATCAGGTTCCTCATGCACATGTGGAACAGCTGGACAGCTCCTGTTATGCAACAGAATCAAGGAAAACAAGATGATTTGCCCCAGTGGGTTGTAGGCTTTGTTTGTAATAAGGTAGATTCCATATTTAGACATGGTGACTTGAGGCAGAATTCCAACACATGCACTGCAGTATTGTGAGGGGGCCTGTGTGGTGAAGACCCAGCTAGATGAGTGTCTGATTGGGCAAAGGCAGTAGCTGCCTTATGTTAGGGGTTCATCCGTGCTCAATTTGGTCATAACAATATAAACCCTTTGGCACAAGACTGGCTAATGATGTATTACAGGGCCAAAGTTCACATGATCCTCTGGGACGCTGTTGGCTCTCAAGCACTCCCATGGCTGCTCTAGGGTAGGAGATGAGCATTGAAGAAAGGCAAAATGTTTGGAGACAGGACCAGTCCATAGTGCCTCATCTGACATTTCACAGATGGGGCTCTTAGCTGAACCCAGGCTCATGCTACAGGAGCAGATTGCAGGGATTTCATGCAGCTTGTCAGAGACACAGATTGTTTCCAAAACTGGACTGCAAATGCAGATTTCAGAACAAAACCACCCCCCACTGTAGTCAGTCATTCAGGCCACCTCTGGGCTGGTATTGATCACATATAACTATTGAGGCCCTCAGCTAGATTGCTGGCCTGGTTTACAGAGCAGTCACAGCCCATTGCCCCACATCTGCACTCAGCAGGAGTGGCAGGTTACTAGACAGTGAAATTCTCACCTCGCTTTGCTCAGTCTCCCAGGGGCTCCCACAGCCCAGAGTGGGGAAGGATTTTACATCTCTCAACTGTCACCTCACTTTCTGCTCAGCTTTGCTCTGAGCCAGGGAAGGCCCTTTTGTGTTGACTGCCAGCCTCTGGCCCCTGCTTCCACGACTCTGTGCGCACCATAACGTTTCTTTGTGGAAAATGAGTCTAGATGCATCACCAATACAGAGAAAGCCCAATGATCATGGGGTCTAGATGTTCGGGGAATCTAGGGATACACTATCACAAAACCTAGATGGAGGACAGGATTAAGGACCAACAAATCTCACCACTTCAATTCTTTTACCTTGCCTTCTCCAATACCAACACATGGCAACAGGTATATTTACATTAAAACCCCCCCACATAACTACCCAATGAATGCACTCCAGTGGACACCCTTCTCCCTCTGGGGAGAGAAGATAGGCCTGCAAGCTGTCATTGACTGGTCAGCTGACTGCCTATTTGACCAGAGTCAAATTTTATCATCATCAACTATTCCAGCAAGAACACCCTGGTGTAGGCAGCAGCCCACCATTTGATTGTAGCATGGTGCAGTTTTCATTTTTTAGAACTTGTGTTTCATGGTTTTGCATTTTACTTAACTTAGTTAAGTAACTTGTTTTTGGCAATTAGGCACAAGTGTATATCTAAGGCTAAGCCTATTGGAGACCATAAAGTATTGTTTTTTGTTACTGTTTAACCAGTTAGTGCTCTAAATATTTAACCAGTCACTCGATCAATTATTTTGGTCCAGTCAAATGCCTAACCCTAGGATGGGAGACCAATCGACATGTGACAGATCTGCAGCCATGCAGCTTAATGCCCTACGGGAAGGCACTCAGATTCTACAGGGTGAGTGTGGTATAAAAACAGCTACAGACGAGAATAAAGATGCTTTCCCCTCCTTTCCGCCCCTTACTGTATGCAGTGTTATTAGAGCCAGAGGGGCTCCCTACTCTACCACCTTGCTCACAGTCAAGCCTCAGGGCCATGGGGACTCACCTCCTGTAGCTGGAGAACAGGCCAAAGGAGCACCCCACCCCAGCAGTCTCAACTCCGCCTGCCCGCCCCTGCCCCCACACACAATAGCAGCACCAGTTCTGTTTCTTCCTCTCCACTCAAGCTACGTCTCCTAGAGATCAGGTAGGTCACTCCGGCTGTCAAAATAGCTCACAGGTCTCCAAGGCGGCAGGCTGATTCCACTGACAACTAGGTCATGCCTATCCACCTCCTGCTGAGAGAGCTGCTCAGCTCATACATGGCTTTGCCATTTCCTTCCAATTAGCCAGAGCACTTGCTCATCACAGGCTGACAGGGTCACTGCTGCACACCAGGGAGGGAGGGGAGAGAGATCTACAGCAACAGCTCAGCTCCTACCTTGACATGCTAGGCCAAGGCACCAGGAGATGGCTTTGAACCATAGGAGGACTGGCCTTGAGGCTTTAACTGTGTTATAGAGACCTGGTCTGACAGCCCTCACACCATTACAGGAATGGTCAGGACTGAAGGGGAGAGCGGGCTACTGGAGAAGCGCATGCAGTTCAGCTGGCATGGCCCTCTGCTATAAAGCACAAGCAGCAAAGGGATTGCATGCCTGATTCTTCTGGGTGTCTATAATGCCCTCCACTGGTGAACACATGCACAGAAAGAGTAATAGGAAAGCACTGTGCTCCTGGACAGGAATGTTAAGGGCTTTGCAGCGGGGTGGGGGGTGGGGGCGCAAGGGGAGGACCTTCACTTTTGTCAGTAAGAAAAACAGATCCCATTCTATCCTCAGATGTGTGCTCAGAGATGAACTGGGGGGATGGGTGAAGGGCCAGAGAGTAGGCCAGGGTACATCGACCAGGTGCTGGCAAGGAAGTGGGAGCATTAAAGTCAGAGTTTAAAGGGCAACACATAAGCCAAAGAGAGGAATTGAGTTTCCGAAGCCACCAGATAAATGGAAAGAAGTTCCTTTATAAATGTCACACCAAGAGTGTGAGCTAGGGACTAGAGAGACTGTAATGGGAGGCTATTGAGAAGCGCAGAGATAGTGGTGAAAACAGATTTCTGACCAAAGAGGCTGTGGGCTCTAATTTTGGAGGAGACACTGTAGCAGGGCTGGCCTTAGAGTGGGCCACCCCGGTGACCGTCCAGGGCACCATGGCCAAGAGGGAGCTGCGCAGCATCAGAGATGCACACTGTCTGTGTGGAGTCAGACCCTGCTCCCGGCTAGCAGGGGGTGCCAGGTTGGGGGCACCCAGATTTCTCCCTCCCAATGGAGGAACACTGGTGGTGATGGGGAAGCAGTGACTCACAGGAGCAACACCATCCGCTCTGTGCATCCAGGTCACTTTCCCCACCTGGGCTGGGCTGGGCTGGGCTGGGCGGTGAGCACCTGGAGCTGCTGCTCTGCTGCCTTCCCCTTATGCAGTCCAGGTGGTGAAAGTGATCCAGGGAGCCCTGACATGGCTCCTCCATCCTCCCTTCTCTGCTTCCTAGGGGTGCGTGGTGGAGCAGCAGGTGGTGGAAGAGTGGGGAGGGGCAGCGAGGGAGCAACAATGCCTGCTACTCCATGCATTCAGGTCAGTTTCCCCACATGGGCACAGGCAGCAGAGCACAGGGGTTAGGGGAGCAGGACAGGGGTGCAGAGGTTAGGGGAAAAGGGGGCCCAGTGCAGGGGTTAGGGTGCAAGAGAGAGCCCAGGATTAGGGGCAAAGGGGCAGAGTGCAGGGGTTGGGAAGCCTGCCAAGCCCATAGGGGCCAGGTGCAGGGGAGGGGAGGGGAGACACCACACACAAATGACAGGTTTCAGAGTAACAGCCGTGTTAGTCTGTATTCGCAAAAAAAACAGGAGGACTTGTGGCACCTTAGAGACTAACCAATTTATTTGAGCATAAGCTTTCGTGCATCCGACGAAGTGAGCTGTGGCTCAGGAAAGCTTATGCTCAAATAAATTGGTTAGTCTCTAAGGTGCCACAAGTCCTCCTTTGCTTTTTGCGACCACACATAAAGGGGCCAGGGACACCAAAATGCAAGTTCGCCCAGGCCAGCACAGTGCTGTCCTGGGGGGACTGCTACAGCTAGCCCAGACCAGCCATGGACATTTACACCTCTGGCAAGGAGAGCAGCTAACAGGAGAGCTGCACTAGTGATCGTACAAAAACGGAAGTGCTTAAGATTGATTCTTACGGAAAAGGAGAACATTTGGCACACAGCGGCTAGGAGTACAGTGAAACCTTGGCTATGCCTGGGAGATACAAACATGGCAGCAAGGAAACCCTCACAAAGGTGATATCGTAGCCTCAGTAGCCAAGAAAATTGCCTCAGTCTTTTAATGGGGGGAAATGTCTGAGAAGGAGAACACTAGACGAACTCTGCAAAGGAGTATCTTCCCTTATTTTAACTTCTCATGAAGCTAAACAGATGCATTTCAACAAGCCCTTATTCTAAGCTGCAATTTAATCTACTTGACTGATCTAAAGCACAGACAGGGAAAATGTGGTTCAACTAAGCTTGTAAAAATCTGGTGCCACTTATTGTAGCACTTGAGGTTTTTTGTTTTCCACAAGTGACTGATGAACAGAAGGAGGGATCCAAAGGAAGTTAGTGATCACAAAGTTTACATACTCCAAAGTACTGGAACACAGTTCAGCTGTGGATACACTCCCTTCCGAAACAGTCAATATTCTGCCGAGATAAAATAGTATCTATCCCATGAGCTGATTAGAGCAGTTACTCATTAACAGAAGTGTGAGCCTCTTACCAATTTCAGAGGAATTAGGTTGTATCCAATACACATTCAATAGAGCAGGAATCTATAACCAGAGAAGACTAGAGAGAGCTCAAGAAAGAAGTCAGATGAAGAGCAGTTAACAGCTCCACTCTCTTTCATTTTGCTAGGCTGCTTAAAGAACCCAGTTTAATCTTACCCACTCAGGACACAACAGGTTTAAAACCCACTTTAGGGTCTCCCCAGAAATCGGCATTTCCACACCTACGTCCTGAACAGCACAGGCAGAAAGATGTTACAGTAAGAGTACGTCACTCATATGCAAAAAGCGTCATCTGACCAATGATATTTTCATATATTGTGACTATGTAGCCTGAATTCAAGAATATTTGCAAATGAGGTGGGGGAACCTGCCAATGTAATACATTACTCCTGCAAAGCATAGCTGTAAAAGCAAAATGAAGCCATTTGTTTGAAAAAACATGACCATATGATTTAGCAAGCTACATCATCATTTAATTTCCACTGAATAATATCAGGTTTCAGAGTAACAGCCGTGTTAGTCTGTCTTTGCAAAAAGAAAAGGAGTACTTGTGGCACGTTAGAGACTAACCAATTTATTTGAGCATGAGTTTTCCTGAGCTACAGCTCACTTCATCGGATGCATACCATGGAAACTGCAGTAGACATTATATACACACAGAGACCATGAAACAATACCCCCTCCCACCCCACTGTCCTGCTGGTAATAGCTTATCTAAAGTGATCATCAACTTGGGCCATTTCCAGCACAAATCCAGGTTCTCTCACCCTCCACCCCCCCACACACAAACTCACTCTCCTGCTGGTAATAGCCCATCCAAAGTGACCACTCTCTTCACAATGTGCATGATAATCAAGGTGGGCCATTTCCTGCACAAATCCAGGTTCTCTCACCCCCTCACCCCCCTCCGAAAACCACACACACAAACTCAATCTCCTGCTGGTAATAGCTTATCCAAAGTGACCACTCTCCCTACAACGTGCATGATAATCAAGGTGGGCCATTTCCAGCATAAATCCAGGTTTTCTCACCCCCCCCACCCCCATACACACACAAACTCACTCTCCTGCTGGTAATAGCTCATCCAAACTGACCACTCTCCCAGTTTAAATCCAAGTTTAACTAGAACGTCGGGGGGGGGGGGGGCAAAAAGCAAGGGGAAATAGGCTAACTTGCATAATGACTTGGATTTATGCTGGAAATGGCCCACCTTGATTATCATGCACATTGTAGGGAGAGGTTTCAGAGGAACAGCCGTGTTAGTCTGTATTCGCAAAAAGAAAAGGAGTACTTGTGGCACCTTAGAGACTAACCAATTTATTTGAGCATGAGCTTTCGTGAGCTACAGCTCACTTCAGCAGTTTCCACGGTAAACATCTGATGAAGTGAGCTGTAGCTCACGAAAGCTCATGCTCAAATAAATTGGTTAGTCTCTAAGGTGCCACAAGTACTCCTTTTCTTATTGTAGGGAGAGTGGTCACTTTGGATAAGCTATTACCAGCAGGAGATTGAGTTTGTGTGTGTGGTTTTTGGAGGGGGGTGAGAGAACCTGGATTTGTGCTGGAAATGACCCACCTTGATTATCATACACATTGTGAAGAAAGTGGTCACTTTGGATGGGCAATTACCAGCAGGAGAGTGAGTTTGTGTGGGGGGGGAGGGGAGGGCGCGGAGGGTGAGAAAACCTGGATTTGTGCTGGAAATGGCCCAACTTGATGATCACTTTAGATAAGCTATTACCAGCAGGACAGTAGGGTGGGAGGGGGTATTGTTTCATGGTCTCTGTGTGTATATAATGTCCACTGCAGTTTCCACGGTATGCATCCGATGAAGTGAGCTGTAGCTCACAAAAGCTCATGCTCAAATAAATTGGTTAGTCTCTAAGGTGCCACAAGTACTCCTTTTCTTTTCACTGAATAATATATTACACCTTCCACCAGAGGATCACAAAGCACTTTACAAACATTAATGAAGCCCATAAATGTGTTCAGGTTATGTATTATCCCCACCTGAACAGACAGAGGTGCAGAGAATGTGTGTGACTTGCCCAAAGACAAAGGAAGTCAAGGGTAGGTAGGAGTGATAAAACCCAGTATTCCTGACTCCCAGTCTGATGCACTGTGTATGAGACCATGATGCTACCTGTAACATTTACAACAGGGGAGCAGCCAGAGGCCCCAAGCAGGCTCAAGGCTTAGCTGTAAGAGGTTCTTTACAAACCCAGGTAGACCATGTCCCTGAGCTCACAATCTAAGACAAGCAACAACAAATAGCTGGGAGAGACAGGGACAAAGATATAGTTTATAATACACATCTGAGGTATTTTTAGTCTTGGAAATAAATATCAACTTCCTCAGTTACCCCACAACCCTCTGCCCATTAGCCTCACCTTTAACACAAACTGGCTTCTGGTAGACATCGCAGCCAAATGGGCCCTATAAAAGATTTCATCTTAAACTGCACAGCTCTGAACCCTGTTAGGAGGACCGTAGTTTAAGGATTCCTACAACAGGCTCAGTGGTTTTCACCAGTTCCACATTTTAAGAAGAGGAATTTCAATTAGAGTTTTCTGGCCTTGAGCAGTGATGTGCAATAGGAAAAGCCTCCCACTGCTCTGGTATAATGGCCAGCAACATATTCAATGAGTATGTCACAGGGTCCACTCACCACAAAGGCATCTCCTCCTGGCTGCTCTGGGGATTATCTCCTTCCAGTCCAATGCCCCCTTCCGCCGCTCATTTACAGACCCAACTACGCTTCTGTCACTCTCTCTGAATGACTAAGGGAGTTCTCTCTTCCTGTCTTGGCCTTCTAGTCACAACACTGTAGTCCCCTTCCGGAGTTAGCAAAGTCCCATTGAACAACTGTCCCAGGCAGTCTTCGGCTCCAATGCTCAGTCTGTGCCACTTTCCCAGGGGCTGCTAAGGAAACCCAGGCCTGCCCTCTACTCTGGGTTCCAGTCCAGGGATCCTATATGTAGCACTGTGACCTGCTTTCTCCCTGATCCTGTTGCTCTTTCCCTGGACTACTTCCTACATCTTCTGGCTCCCAGGTTTACCAGTCCAAACTCCCTCTTCCCAAGGAGTCACTGTAACTTTACTTAACACTGCAGCCCCAAAAACATCTTCCTTCTCCCAAGGTGTGACTGCAGCCTGCTTCCCAGCTTTCTGCCAGCCCCACCCATTCCTTCTCAGCTGGGCTCCATCATCAATCAGCCTCTCAAGCCCTGGCTCTCCCTCAGGTGCAGCCTTTCAATCTAATGTCACCTGCTCTGCTTTGTATGAGGTGAACACCCACTTCTATGTGAATGAGTCCTAATCTGCACACAGGTCAAAGGGCTCAGCTTGAAACAATTTAAAACTGTTGCTTAAGTCTCCTGCAAGGAACACACAGGTACCTCAAGCACCTTTTGCTGTCATTTGTGGCCAATCAGATCACACATCTGTAACTTCCAGAGAAGGAAGCAAAACAAGCAGAGGCACCAATGAAATCATTCTCAATTCCACACCAATCATTTAACACTAACTCTAGGTACACAGGTCAATTCCTTTCCCACACCTTCTGGCCCCACTCAAAGCCTAAACGATGCAATTTACCCATGACACACCTTGCAAAGTCTTGCATTGCAGTAACCATCCCTCAGACCAAGGAGATCCAGCACCCTCTGGAGTCAACAATTCTGAGTCAGCCACAGGGGAACCCTGGAACACAACACAGCACGCTCCAGCCCCTACTGCCCAGAAGCAGATAACCAAGGCCCAGGATCCAACACCTGCCTCCTGGACGGTAGCACCTTGTTCTGCCAGTTGATGGCACAAGGTTTCTATGTATTTGGGGTGGGGTATAAATGAAATTTTCAGGGCACCCAACTCCCCGATATATTGGAAAGGAAAGGCAGAGCAGCAGAGCAGTCTTTCAAATTGATTTGTTAATGAAAGGGAGGCACAAGCACTGGTGTAGTAGCCCTTCCTTCTGGTTAACGGGCCTCACAAATCCAAAGAGCTTATTGGGGAGGAAACTGGAGCATGCCCAGGTGGACATAGCTGGAGAAAATGGGTTTTTAAGAGTTTCAGGGGGCAGGAGGAGGAACTTGAGGGTCAGTGAGGTTTTCCAGCAGCAGGGGGAGGGGCAGGTCAGGATCAACAGCCATTCGTAACTCTGACCCTTCTGTAGCATAGTGCTCTCAATACAGCCTACCATTAGCAGCTCCCAGGCCCTTAGGCTGGGGAGCAGGAGTAAGGAAGATGGGTGACAGAAAAATACATGCAGAGGAGGGAATGAGCATGAGATGCAAAGTGGGGAGCAGGCTGTGGGACGGGGTCAGTGAAATAGGAACACTTATTCTGTGGAAGGAAGGGAGGAGGAAGAGGAAAAGTGGAACTTCAGCTGCTATATTTGTCTGCAGTTCCCCAAGAGCTAAGATCTGCCCCACTTACTGGAGTCTGCGATAGACACAGACACAGAAGAGAGCAGCTCCACCACAGAACCCCCGCCCCTCCCACAGCAGAAGAGGGCATGAGCCTGGGCAATACAGACCTGGTTCCCAAACGCAAAAAGGAACCACAGGTAAGCGGAGACCTACTGCCTCATAAGCGGACTGTTGAGTTGCTTGGCCAGCCCCGCCGCTTGAGGAGGAGCCAGTGTAGGCGAGGAGGCTGGTTTCCTGGCACTGGAGCCTATGCTGATTTTATGGCAAACTCTGCACAATTTCCAAACTACAAACAGCCAAGCAGACACACCAGGCGACATGGAGCCAGCAGGGCCTTCTCCATTTGTTACAGCAAGCTTAGGAAGTAAGGAAATATTAGGACCGGCTACCAGGTCTATCACAGGGCAAACTCCTTAGCCACCTGAGAGATAAGGGGCCTATAAGCCACTAAGAATGAAACAGAGGCATCCTTGATTAGGGTCTTCCTCTGGAGAACGAGAAGCAGGAGCTGTAGGCTTTGTTTTCCAAACAGAAATATATATCAATGTACACCACAAGCTCCTTAGCACAGGGACCATGGCCACTTTTACATGGCACTGAGCATGCCCCGCTGGTGCTCAGTGAATAGCAAGGCCCCACATGGAGAATGGAGCTCATGGCGCAATTTGAAAGCAGACATTTTTATGCTGCTAAATCTGATGTCATTCCTAATGGAAAGCTGATGCAGAGAAGGGCCGGTAATTAAACATACTAAGGTGTATTAAAATGCTCGCACGCCACGCCACACCACATAGTAAGGCACAATAAAAGCAAGTGCTCCAATAGGCCTCCCAAAATAAAATAAAAAATTAACTACCAACCACTAAGATGGGGGAAAGTTGTTTATGGATTGATTAGCCCTGGGAATTGACATTTCCTAGCCATTTAGGCACCCTTGTAATAGTCCAGTTTGTTGTGTAGTGCCTCTCATCAAACCAGGCTCTCCAGGCACACAGTATAAAAATCCCTATGGGCAGCCTCTCTTGGCGAGGTCACTACATTTTCCTTAATATATATTCTTTAAAAGGGCCTCTAAGCCCTTCCCCGCCAGACACTGCTTCTTCAAGAGAAGTCCTTGCTTTAAAAAGGGGATGGGGCTCCTTAGACAGGAGCTTGCTCCTGGTTATTCGAGTCCATTATCATTTTTAAAGTCATTTCTTCCACTTCTGCTTTGGATCTTTGTTCTTCTTGAATTTCTTTTGTTGTTTTGGTCCTTTTTCCATGTCTAGTTTTCTCTTCTTTTCACTGAGAAACAGGAACAAAACATTTGTTAAAGAGAATTTCAATTCAACAGGGGAACATCTGCTACATGGGGGAGAGGCCTCCACAGAAACCTTAGCTACCAGGCCTCCAAAGGAGAGGGTGTGGGGGAAAAGAAATGATCCCGTTCCTTGGCTCATTTAAAGCACTAAGCGAAAGCACTAAGGAATATGGCCTAGATGTTCTGGTGTCTTGTTTTTTGGGTGCCCAACTTGAATCCCCTTAAAGTAGCCTGATTTTCAGAGGGTTGGTGCTCAGAACCTTCTTAAAGTCAAGCCCCCTGAAGGCATCTCAAGTTAGGCACAGAAATTGGGGCACCCTAAAATCATCAGATACTTGAAAACATAGGCATACAAAAACAGTCCTGCACTGGGCTTAGGCTAGGGGTGGATGGATCAAATGAACAAATCTGTGGACTCTCCAATTTCAATGACATTTTAAAATTCCCTGTATGTTTTTTTAAGATGTCTTAGGGCTCATTTCCTGCTTCCAGCATTCACAAAAGCAATGCACATGCATACAAAGCAGAATAAAGATGCAAGATGGGCAAGATAATTACTCCTGTCCTTAGGCCTCAAGAAAAACAACGTGTATGGAAGTGCCACCCCATAAATCCCCAGGTGCACAGATCAGTAAAGATTCGATACTGACCTGTGTGAGAGCTGAATGAAGGAAGATGGATGAAAACCACGTTAGGGAGTCTAACATTTTCAACTAAGAACCTGACCCTATGAGCTGCTGAACCATCCGCTCCTGAGGAAGTCACAGGAAGATGAGGGCACTCAGCATCTCAGAGGATTAGGCCCTGAATTAAGAGGATGAATTTCTACAAGCTTCCACTGGTGTCAGTGGAAAAGAAAATCAAATGGAAAAGGAGTAGTTCTTAAAAGAATTACCCCCACCAAAGGAAAATCAGGACAAATTAGGTGCATGGCCAGGGTGAAAAAGCGGGGTTAGTTAGGATTGAGAGAAGTACCATACTGGATAGTAAAAGCCAAGATGGGATCAAGTTATGAAAAGGGAGGACTTTTTCAGAGCCACACTACCGTCTCATCTTCTCTACTCAAGGGAAGACCCAGCCTGCTTGCTATTTACCCTCTCTGGATCCCCATTAGGCGTATACATAGAGCAGCAAGGTATACAATTCCTGCGCCTTTAACTCCTCATCTTCACTCTACGTTTAAGCATTACAATAAAGCAAACTGGGAAAGACAGATCCATTGAAGAGAGGTGCATGGATTTTTTTTTTGTTTGTTATAAACACTTTCCCAACCTTTTCAGGCTGACAATCGAAGCGTTCTGTCCTGCTTTGGTCAGCACTTCGTTCCATTCTTCATCATCGCCCCGGATTATATATCTAAGTGAGAGGTGGAGAAAAACAAAACAAAACCAAGTCTGTTTAAAGGAGAACAATTAAGGTTAATTATGCTTCTGTCCACAAACTGCTACCCAGCCAGTGCTTGTGTCAGCATCCAAACAAAAGAGAAACTTTCAGAAATAAAGAGCTGGTTCAAAGCAGAACCAGATGGCTCAGGGGGATCTGTAATGCAGTACACAGCGATTCAAGACTACATCACTGGTCTGAATCCAAACTAGGTCAGTGCTGACCAAGAACTTATCATCCAAAAGCTGTTCAGTAACAGATGTGAAGCAAGTGGTTTCCTTCAGCTGCCCATATTATGAATGTTACCAAATTGCTCTTTTATGGCAGTCCCATCACACAGGCAGAGAACTGAATGGCATCAGACACACATGCTCACACCCTGCCTTCTGATGGAGGGCCAAGGCCACAGTGGTTTTCCTTTGCATATAGGAGACATGCATTGCACCTGCCCAAGTAGTAAACTCTTCCAAGGAGAGAGGTCTTCAGTCTCCATGGCTTTTATTAATCTGGCAGCCGTCACCAGACCTACATACACTATTGAAGACATCCATCCAATCTATAGTTTCCATTTACAGGATTGTGGGGTTTTGATTTTAAAGTAAAGAGGCAGAAGCTAGTGCTGCATGAAAGATGAAGACCAAGGATGCATACAGCAAGTATTCACCAGGGGAAGTTAGTTAACTAAGAGAACCCCTGGACCAATGGCACACACAGGAGAGGTTCCGTTCTAGAGATGGTCTAGGGTATTGTAGCAATTCCGTTGCTAATGACTAGGCGCAAGTCCGAGCACTAGCACAGGGAAACCAAAAAGAAAGGGGCCCGGGATGTTATAACTTGAATGTTTCCTTTGAGCAGGAAGGCCAGAAAGACAAATTCTGGTCAGTTCAGGCTCTTGTCCTGTGCCCCTCCCATGGTATCCAAGTGTTTGAGACACAGCATGCAGCTTTAACTAAGGGACCACACAAGAGAACTGGAGTGCTCATTCCCTCCTACCCCAAGCCTCTGGGGTCTCAATACAGAAGTTAGCCTCTGTTCAACCTTATGTTAATGCTGGATAAAGCCTTTACAGCTGTCTCAGCTGTACTACTGTACTTCTCTGTAATCGGTCTTCAAAACAAAAAAAAAAAATCGAATAAGGGTGATTTTTCCAGGGTGAGGTCTGGAGGAAATAATCTAAAGGAAAAGCAGCAAATCACACTGGGCTAAGAGGAGAAATGAAAGTAGTTTGAAATAATCACGCATATCCACATCTGTCACATCAGGCAGACAACCTAACCAGAGGTGAAGAAGCTTTTATTTCTCTTCTCAGCTTTGTTAGTGTTTGCTTTGTTGATTTAGGGCGACAATAGAAGACATTGCTACAACAATCTTCTTTGAACAAATAAACAGTTTTTTGCAGGATATGGGAAAAGAGTGGTTCTTGTTAGCTCAGAAGGAAGAAACATTTTCTGGAGTTTTGCGAGACTCACAGCTTCAGCAGCTCAGTAGCCTTCAAGCTGACTAGCTCCACAATAATTAACAAGCAGCTGTGCAAAGGGAGACCTACTACAAGACATTTCAGGCAACATTAGGTTTAATCTGCCAGTTAATAAATGAAAAAAAATAAAAACGGAATGATTAAGTCAGCACTGACAAGGATCACTTCTCTACCAGAGCTTTCACTGAAACCGAGAATAGCTGAGAAGGACAAGGATAAGTCAGGAGTCCTAAATTGGTGTAAGAGACAGTGGGACCATCTCCATGATTTGGGGGAAGCTAATGATTAAGACTGCGAGTTTGTCATGGCTTCCATGACTTTCCGTGATCTTCATGACTTCTACAGCGGCCGGTGTGCCTGGCTCAGGGGCAGCTCCTGCACCAGGTGCTCCAGCTGCTGCTGGGGCAGTCTCGGGCCATGGCACCCCCTCTCTCCCCCCCAGCAGCAGAGTTTGGGTATGGGCAGCGGTTGGGGCACAGGATGGGGTGAGGCGGGCTCTGGGTGGTGCTTACCTGGGGGGGGGCTCCCTGGGAAAGTGGCAACACCCCCTCACTCAGCTGCTAGGCAGAGGCATGGCCATGCAGCTTTGCGTGCTACCTCTGCCCAGAGCCTGGCTTCTCAGCTCCCAATGGCCAGGAACTGCGGCCAATGGGAGCTGCGGGGGCGATGCCTGCAGGCAGAGGTAGCACACATCACAGAGCTGCCTGGCCAAGCCTCTGCCTAGAAGCTGAGCAAGGGGGATGTCACCACTTCCGGGGAGCGCCCCCGGTCACCACCGCCCAGAGCCCACCTCACCCTGTCCTGTGCCCCAACCCCCTCCCACACCCAAACTCTTCTGCTGCTGCTGGGGGGTAGGCGCAGAGCCAGGTAGGGAGCCTGCCAGCCCCGCCAAACCCTCCCAACACCAGCGAGGGTCCTGGGTCGCCCTCCTCCAGCCCCCGCCAAGTTTTAGTCAGGGATATATAGAAAAAGTCATGGACAGGTCAGGGACTATGAATTTTTGATTATTGCCCGTGACCTGTCCATGACTTTTACTAAAAATACCCTTGACTAAAATGTAGCCTTACTAAGGATGATTCCTAGGAGCATCAGAAGCCATCAGATTAAAACAGCCCATGATTAGACAGCTCAATTTATTATCTCTATTGCTGTATCATGTGGAGGCCCAACTAAGATCAGGGCCTCATTGTGCCAGGCACCATACAAACAGAGCAAGAGAGTCTCTGCCCTGAAGAGTTTATCAGCTAAACAGAAAAGAAAGGAAACTATGCCAGAGAGCGAACTAGGGACTGCCCAAGCTCACACAGGAAATTTGGCAGAGTTGAGGCTGAGCCCAGATCTCTCAAGACTCTGCCCAAGACTAGCCTGTTCTCTAGTGCAGGGGTTATCAAGTTTTTCATTCTGAGGCCCCCCTCAACATGCTATAAAAACTCCAGGACCCAGCAGGAGTGGAAGGGGGACTCAAGGCTCTGGGTTGGGCCAGGGGGACGGACATGGGACACGACCCTATGAATAGGCGTAGTTTGACTTCTAGTTAACTTCTAGACAGGCTGGATGGTGGGGGAACACAACCAAAAAATACAACTCAAAAGTTTGAAAACTGCTCAGGGTGCAGGGAGGGAGTAGCTAGGGGCTGTGTGCAGGCAGGAGATAGCTCAGGGTGCAGGGATGGGATAGCTAGGGGCCGTGTACCAGGAGGGCTCCCCCTACAGAGGTTGCTCCCTAAGGGCGCTGTTGGCCCTAGAGTCAGGACACCTTGCCTGGGCAGCTCTTACCAGCTGCCCGAGCAGTCAAAGGGGGCTGGGAGCTGAGGAGCAGCTGCAACCCCAGGCACCAGCAGCAGACAGGGGAGCAGCACTGCCTGGCTCTGCCTTCTGACCTATGACCTGGCCAGAGGGTGGGGCTTGGCAGAGAAGAGGAGGTGGGGGGAGCTGCCCCCAGGACTGCCCCAACTCTGGGTAAGACACTGCAGTTTGAGGGGGCAAAACCCTTGTGGCCACCCAACCCATGGGCTTCTGCCCACGGGAAGTGCTGAGGCTCCCAGCTTCAGCCCCACGCTACTCCTAGCTTCAGATCGGGGGGGTTCGCCAAGGCTCCCAGCTTCAGCCCTGTGCCACACCCCACTTCAGCCCCACAGGGGGCACCAGGGCTTAAGGCTTCAGCCGCAGGGCCTATGGCTGCCCCTGAAAGGGCTCACGGACCCCCGATTGAGAACTGCTGCTCTAGTGGCCATCCAGTTGCACAGGTGGGTAGGCAGACATAATCGAAGCCAAAATGGCTTGCCACAGTCACACAAGTTCCTGTCCACACTGTGCTGCTCAGGCACAAATCTTAGCTCATGTGTTGACCTGAGTGCAGCTGGATGGCCAGTGCCAATGAGAACTGATTTCTATTACCAAAACTCATTTTAAAAAATGAAAATTAGCTTGAGAGCAAGAGGTGTTTATCAGCAGAGACCATCACTGATTACCTGTGATTAACAGAAAGTGTCAGGAAACTGTAATCACCAGGTGCCAAAAACATGACAAAACAGCATTGATTAGATATTGCAGAATAAGAAGTTCAGCCTGTGAGTCTTGACAAACACCATGACTTCAAATTTCTGATCTAACAAAAAGCTCAAGTTACTGGCTGACAATACGACACAGATGTCTGCTTTGAAAGTAAGTACAAGGTCTTTGAGTATTCCCGCCCTACCCACATGCCCTACCCACCCACATGCGAAGTATTTGAGTATTCCCGCCCTACCCACCCACATGCGAAGGTGTACCTTTCCTGGAGCCTGGGTATTCAAACTAGATGCCTAGGAATATTTGTGGTGAGACTTATGTGGATAAATTCTTACTGTGAAAAGTCCATGTCTTTCAGCTTCCCCATTTCTTGCTGGTGTTTTTCCTGGAATTCCTTTGCTGCTTCTTCCTGCATTGAAACATCCCAGAGACACACTAAGTTTTATGTACAGCAGTAACCCATGTATTACAAGGTAGTCTCCTAGGTCAGAAATTACAACTCTCCTCCCTTCCAAAAGGCAGTACGCCCAACAAAAAAAACCCCGCAAGCTCTGAATTGTATGTTTCCCAACAACTCTTCCCGTTTTAATTGTTTTTTGTAGCTGCATTGTAACATAAAATGCAAAGGTGAGGCTAGGAGGATTGGAGCACCACAGTATAAGGAGAAACATAAGCACAAAAATAATGAAGCATTAAAAGGCACAGTTAAAGCTTTCAAAGTTCCATAACTACCATAACAGGACACGTATGTCACGCACTCCCTATACTGGAAGAAATCCAGCTTACGAGACTCCTAAGTTAGAGAAAACCCTCAAAGAGGTCTGACGTGCATACTGGAAGTTTTAGTAGCAAGATTATTATTACCAAGTCCTCATTTAAAGATTTCAGGGTTGGCTCCATTACAACTTCCTTTGTTACTGCCATCTGCGCCTCCACAGCCTTCTCCTGGATCCTGCTGAACAGCTGACGAGGGAATAAATTAATATGTGATGGTGCTACTGGTGTTTTCCCACAGAGGTGCTTTAAAAATGAACGGAGTTTGGCTGCCCACTATGGAACTTCTGTAGTCTTTGAAATATGAACAAGGAATTAGGTTTTTTGTTTGTTTGGGTGTTTTGTTTTGTTTTTTTTTTTGGGGGGGGGGGCTGTTTAACTGGTCATTTTGTGTGAAAAAATGAAACTCAACGGCCACTTCTTGAAAGCAGAAGCAAAGACAGCTTAATAAGAAAATAAATCAGTCATCCAATGTCACTTGCACGAATGTGAGAGCTGGTGATTTAAAAACACCCCCCCACTTAGGCAATCCCAACTAAACCATTAATCTGTGGAGGACAGCACTACAGATTTCCTTTTTTATAGTCATTCCTTCTCATCAACTAAAAGAATTCTATGCTGAGCAAGCCATCTGTAAAGCAACGGACTTGCATTTTAGGATGCAGAAGCTCTGCCTATTCAATCGTTCCATTAACTTGCTCAGGGGACTGGAAAATGGATAGGAGCCTTTTATTCTTATGGCACCAGTTTGAATCTAGCCCATGTTATTACTGGATGAAAGTATTACCCACTTGATAATGATCTAAGTGAAAGGAGTTGGTGGCCCAAGTCAAATTCCTCACGGACAGCCATCCACCACCACAGCGGACACCCTTGCTGTCAGCCTCATCAGGGAGATCGAGGAGACTGGAGGCCTGACCTAGAGCCTTTCCTGGATATCTACAGGCTTCAGCTCTGTCCTACGGTGACCCCAGAGATGAGCATTCTAAGGTAGATTGAGACACTGAGCCTGGACTGTTGTATCAGCTTCCTCACCACCTTGCTTAGCGGACATTAGAGCCCGAAGCCTCCTGCCTTCAGCACCTTTCACCATTTGAAATTAAACAAAATATACATATTGCATGGGGGAGCGTACAACAGAAATCACCACCAATGTTTGCCACCAAGTACAAGACATTTCTTTACAATGAGCTTCTAATGATTTCTTAGAGACAGGTTGAGGATACAGGATTCTGATCCAGATTTCTCATACTACAAGGCTCAGGCCTGGGACGGCATTGGGCCCAACTTGAGAGAGCAAAGCTGGACCATGATGCAATTACCTGAACGAACTTGCGGATGATCCTATTGAAGAGGCCCATCAGCTGACTGCTGGGCAGTTCTATCTCTTTTTCCAGCACATCCACGGATTTGTGTTGCAGACCAATCCCCAGAAGAAGGGCCTGGAGAATAAGATTTTTATTTCTTTTTTAAACCCACAAAAGTTAGGTTCTTCCCCACCTCCGTAGATGTTACCATTAAAGTTACTGGTCCAGCAAAATAATACAAAGCACAACAGGTGAAGGGGTTCAGAGTTTTGTATGACGCATTGGAACTTCCCCAAATTGCTCCATTCTTGATGGGCATCACTACATGTTTAGTCCAGCAGTGCCTCTTGCTCTGGTTTGGGGCTTTTAGCTAGCATTTACACAGCACTTTAAGCGTACCTAGTCCTTTGCACCATGTGTAAGAGAACTGGGTCCCTACAATCAGATTCAAAGCAAATACAAAACATGGGAGACCAGTACAGGCAGGAGACAGCACAGCGAGGAATGCAGAAGAGGCAGTCAGCTGAAGTTTTGGAGATATGAAAGAGGTGAGGAATAGGAATGTGGCATGTGAAGCGGGAGTGTGTTCCGAGAACAGGAGGTGGTACAAAAGCAGACAGAAGGCAAGACTCTCTTACTCCCAAAGGGAGAAGTTAGACTAAACAACAGCACGAAATAAGAGCCAAGATGTAGGCAGGGATAGAATTACATAGGAGCGAGTTACTCGCTCCAGAAATATTGACGCGATTTGGTCTCAACAGGGAAGGAAGGAGGTGGTAATGAATGCAAACGGTACATACAGACTGCGCAGCAGAGAGGGATGTGTCTCCTAGCTGGCTTAGAAAGTACATCCTGGAGACAGCGGGAATTGTGTCCATGATCAGGTGATAGTCCACCATGTTTCGAGAGTACATCTCTAACCGCTTCAGGTCATAGGGGATGAACACAGCTTCCAGTTCAGGACGGCTGATTGCTGAGCAAATCAAAAATAGCAGTATTAGAATTGCACTCCATGTTTCTTCAGGATCTGGATAATCAAGCTCACTTTTCATATCAATTGCCTGTGTGCTAACATATTTGCTTTGAAATGTATACATGAACTAAACAATAGTGGATCTAACTGAATCCTCAACTGGACTAGTCATGCAAACTCTCTGAATGAATTTTAATATTAAATAAAAGCCTGTGTAGGGGACAGACTCCTCACAACTACCTTTCATGATTCCCACTCCTAGGCAAACAGTTGGCCATGGAGACTGGGCTCCTCCTCTTACTCTACACAAGGGCTGAGGCACATAGGTAGGGAAGCTTGCACCTCCTCTGCCCACACTGTCGCTGTCCTCTGACAGAGGGGTTGGCAGCTTTCACCAGGAACAAAATATTAAATAAAAACAAAACATCGAACCAGACTAATTCCTGTGTTCCCTTGAGAGATCTCGAGCTTGTTACGTTCAAGAAACCACAGTTTGCTTTCATAGATTTTTAAGTGAGAAGGGACCATTGTGATCATCTAGTCTGACCTCCCATATTCCACAGGTCACAATTCCTGCATCAATAACTTGTAGTTGAATTAGAATGTCTCTCTCAGAAAGACATCCAACTCAGGTATAAAGACTTAAAGTGATGAGATCTCCACCACAGCCCAAACTTAAACTGTTCCAGCAGTTAGTTGCCCTCACTGTGAAAAGTGGGTGCCTTAAGTCCACAGTTCGACTTTGCCTAGTTTCAACTTCCAGTCATTGGATCTTGCTATGCATTTGTCTGCTAAATGAAAGAGCCCTCTAGTTTCAGAGCATTTGCAAAACTTTGATCAAGTAGAGCTCTCTGATCTCAGCTATCAGGGAGACAGTACTGGAAGCTTTCACTCAACAATAAGCATATTTTTAAGATGAAGGGAGCAAACAGACCTGACCAACAGGGAATTGTAGCATTCTACTAAAGGCTGTAGAACATTCACAGGTTTCATTTAATAACCTTTTTGATAAACCACATTAAGATCTTAAGCCACTGAAAGGATTTTAGAAGCCTACAAACTCACGGGGTTGCAACTCCTGCTTGATATTCTTGTTCTGTAGAATGTTCAATGCTAATGAAGGTGGGAAAGTGCTGAACTGATATGACAGCAGAGACAGGAACCGCCTCCTGAAATCTTCAGGACAAGAAGAGAAGATAATGGTTACCAGCCAGGTTGTGCAAAGGATACATGGAGGCTTCCTCTCACACTAGGACAGACAACCAGCTGTTACCTTTCCAGAAGGCAGCGAGCCAGTGCTCCTGTTCACTCTCTTCCTCATTCAGCATCTTCAGCATGATACAGGAGTGCTCACCAGTCAGGTCATTCTAGGAAGGAAGACAGATTCCCATGATCTCTGGTACTCACTGTTTGCATTATGTACTGAAGTGACAAAAGTAAAGACAGGTGTTGTAATATAATTAAAAACACTGGAGTCCCTCTTACCCAATTTCTTGCATGGACACGAGTTGTATTAAAAGTCACTGACCATCATTATTGAATTTATATCCCACCAGCCTTGGGGATTTGATAAATTCCACAGAAGGGCCTTTTTTTCTGGCTATTACTTAGTGAGCCAAAAATCTCAGCTACCACTCAAGAGTCAGAAAAACAAATGCAAGATGGCGCAATGACATAGGAAACTTAACACCTGCTGTCAGACAAGACTTACTCTAAGTGACTGGCTTTGATTTGCAGTTCTGGCATCTAACTAGCTCATGAGAGGGGATTTTGATATGACAGTAGCAGAATTGTGATATGGTGATGGGGTTTGACTTCATTCTAAAAACTTCTTTTCTATTAAGGTCTAGATTGTGTGAATTACGTACACAGAAGCATGTGCACATCATTTCCATTCAAAACTACTGCAGCTGCATCACAAGTGTGGCAAATGCATAGGCAAATAACCAGCCAGCTGTCTACCTAGCCATTTGCACACACTGGCCTGGGGTACCTACATGGGCATTAGCCTTAAGTTGTTAAGTAGAGTAAACAGCTAAAAGATATTACAGATGGTCACTACTCTTCTTCCCAACACTAAAATATGTTAGGTCAGTTATTAGTGATCCATAAACCCACAAGACAAAAAAGATGATACAACAAACTCTAACACTTATAATGAAAGTTTCAAAAGCACCTAGGTGCCTAACTCCCAATGATTTGCTGAGGTGCTTCTGAAAAATCCCACAATGCAAATCCCATCAGAGTCTGTGGAAAGGCTTTCACTAACGTCAGTGGGAGCTCGATCAGGTTCTTGAAACAGTAGGATACTTACTGGAGTCTGCCTTAGGTAAACTGGTACAAATCCAGCACGTTTCCAAAATCTGGTTGGGGAGGAAGGGAAGAGGAAAAAGTACACGCTGGAAATTATTGAGATGTTAACGCTGCAGTAGTAGTTGTGACAGCAGTCCTATCCTGATTGTGGAGCAAAGTTCATATGGCATCACAGTAAACTTGTAACAAATAATGTTGATCAAAAGGGCATGAAAAGGGGCTACTAATATAGACCAGACTTAGATACTAACTTGTGAACAAAAAGATTATGACATCAGAAAGTGGATAAGATTCATGTGTCAGAAATAAGGGTTAATTGGTGGACACAATAATAAGGGGATGGCCTTTCCACCAAATTAAAAACAACAAACAAAAAAAACCAACAGACTTCAGTGAACAAAAACATGGACTCCTGGGAGATTTCCTCAAGGAAGGCCAAAGGGCCTCTGCTTCGCACCAGACACTCTGCCCTTCATCTGTGAACCTGGAGACTCCTCAGAGATTTCCAGACCTCAACACATCAGTGAGGGCACCAGATTATCATTGCTGGACCCGAGATTATCCCAGACTGATACATGCAAGATCCTGCTGTCTTGCCATTCTCTTCCTCCCAGCCCAAAACTACTATCTTCTTCCTATCCTTTCCCCCTACACCCGTGGCTCCTGACCTGATCTGTGATAGCCCTGCCTAGCCTTAGAAGGACCAGTGAAAAAGGAACCTGCTGGACCAGATAGCATTCCAGATGAGGGAAGCAAGTCAGGGTCGAGAGCAGCACCTGTCATGGCCAACCTGCCCACCCAGAGCACACATTCATAAATACTAAGGTCAGAAGGGACTATTATGATCATCTAGTCTGACCTCCTGCACAACGCAGGCCACAGAATCTCACCCACCCACTCCTGCGAAAACCCTCTCACCTATGTCTGAGCTACTGACGTCCTCAAATGGTGGTTTAAAGACTTCAAGGAGCAGAGAATCCTCCAGCAAGTGGCCCGTGCCCCATGCTACAGAGGAAGGTGAAAAGCCTCCAGGGCCTCTTCCAATCTGCCCTGGAGGAAAATTCCTTCCCGACCCCAAATATGGCGACCAGCTAAACCCTGAGCATATCGGCAAGATTCACCAGCCAGATACTACAGAAAATTCTTTCCTGGGTAACTCAGATCCCACCCCATCTAACATCCCATCACAGGCCTATTTACCATGACTATTTAAAGATCACTTAATTACCAAAATCATGTTATCCCATCATACCATCTCCTCCATAAACTTATCGAGTTTAATCTTAAAGCCAGATAGATCTTTTGCCCCCACTGCCTCCCTTGGAAGGCTATTCCAAAATTTCACTCCTCTGATGGTTAGAAACCTTCGTCTAAATTTCCTGATGGCCATTTTATATCCATTTGTTCTTGTGTCATTCATGACTCATCAGCTGCACTGGATCTTGTAAATTTTAGCAGGAAGCTGTACTTTTCCCACCTTTCACTATCCTTTTTCGCTCCCCTCACATCTGTCTGTTTTGTCAAAAGCAGCAATAATGACAAGCACCAACAGCTGAGTTTAAAAGACTAGATTTTTCCCCATGAGAAGGGCTGTTTGACAAAACAAAGGAGTTTAACCAACATCATCTCTGAAAACGGCATTTTGCTAAGTTTTGGCTAAGATAGAATGGTAATGCATGAACAACTTTATATACTTTATATTTTGGATTCTTCTGCATAGCCAATCAATAAACTTCCAGATTATGGCATGAATTTCACAGTATTTGCTCCATGGAATTAAGCAGGGTGGAGAGTCTATACTCAGAACCCCAAACTACAAATAGCTGTTTAATACTGCACTTTGCCAGTGTCATATTAACACCTTTAACTTCCTGGACCCACTTATTTCATGCAACAGTATCCTTGGACTTGCACAGCACCACAGATCTGCTTTGCAGTGGAACTGGGGCAGTCTGGCCATACAAGAACCAGAGCTTGAGATGGTAAATGGTCTAGCAAAGAAGGGAGAGCTCTGCATTACTCTGAAGGGCTCCCGAAGTAGTTGCATCCAGCCATCCTGAACTGTAAGTACAGATCCCACCGCAGGGGGGGATGGAGCTGTGCCAGATTTGAAACAGGAAATGGAATTACGAGCAAGGGAAACCTGAACAGGTATCAGGACCCAAGCGCTATGATACATTCATCTGTAGGGGCTCCCCCCAACCACATTTAGTATAGATCAGCAGTCCTCAAACTTTAGCAACCCCAAGACCCCCATTCTGATTTAAAATTTTTCACAGACCCCCCCAATCCTCCCCACTCAGCCCCAGGCCTCGCCCCCACTCCACCCCTCTTCCCAAGGCCTCTTCCCTGCCTCTTTCCACCTCCCTCCCCCGAGCACATCCCATCCCCGCTCCTCCCCCTCCCTCCCAACGCCTTCTGCACACCACTGAACAGCTGTTCTCCGGCCTTCAGGATGAGCTTGGAGGGAGGGGGAGGAGTTGATCAGTGGGACCCACGGACCCCCTGGAGAACCCTGGGGGTCCACGGACCACAGTTTGAGAAACGCTGGTATAGATGACAAATATGGTTACACTTACTTGAGCAGCCTTGGTGTCAAACCATAAGATACCCCCAGATAGTCTAGATTCTCCGCTTGTCGCTCACTCAGTTTGAGAAGTAAAGGAGGCAAGTCCTTCCGAGGTGTCACAGCCTCTTCTAACAAACTGACAGCCTGGAGAGAATAGAGGGAAAAAGTGCAGCCAAGTGAGCAGGTGAACAACAGTCTTCACAGTGACTACAGATTAAATCTCTCAAAAGCTATAAATGTGGAAGGACATATGGGACACTCAGCTACTGAGGGTTCTACCATATAGTCCAATACAAACTGAATAGCCTAAAACAGCAGTACATAGCACTTTATACCTCACTGCTTATGGTAGTAATTCCTTTCGGCTTCGGAGTCATTTTTTCTTCCAGGCAAGGGAATTTGCCTTCATAGTACATTTGCAGTAAGGTCAGAGCCCTGCTGCCATAACCCATCTGCGAAAGAGGAGGGAAATTTAAAACAAAGGAAAATACATTAAAAAGTTCTTAAAACTGTGTGTGTGTGTTGTTTTTTTTTTTAAAGAAGATTCATTATCCCATCCTAATGCATCACTAAAGTATCACATTTATAAAACCCCTTTCACCCTGAAGAGGGCACATTCAGTTTACAGATGACCTATACTAGTATCACTCAGCCACTATGAAAATGTATCTGCTGCTTACATACCTAACAGCTTATAGAAGGGGAAGTGGAGGATGCATTGTTCAACTGAAGCTACCGCCAGACGTTTAGGGCACAATCCTGCAGCTGTCAGATTAGTAACCCACCAAAATCATGGTACTTGCTGAGGTACAGTCTGGAAGATGGGACCCAAAGATAGGAAGAAGGAATGACCCCCAGAAGGCAGCATCCAGGACACCAGGGTTAACAGCCCTAGTCTCACAAGACATTCACGGGCTCTGATGCTTCGTATCACATCTCCAGCAGCAAAGCGCTGCCCAGCAAGATGCTGGGGACATTGGTTTGGTACTACCCTGAAGGAGGACAATTCCCCTACACTTGCTGCAGAAGTTGAGCTTTCATTGGAAGTCTCCCACCCAAATAATGGTCAGGCCTCATTCGGATCATCTTGTGAGAGCAGATGAGGTGGTCCCACTGCTGGCTACTTATAATCACAGAATGCTGGAATACATTACCCCTTGATAATCAGGGTGGACTGCAATGCGAACAACACGTCCACCCGAGAGGCTCCCAAAGTCTGGATCTTGGAACTGCATGCGAAATACAAGTCATATTAAAGAAAAAAATAGTAGGAATGTTCAGAATATCAAATCAGCACTTACACACACCCCCCCCACCACCACCCGAACATAACCAAATAGCCAAATGACTTACCTGCTCTGAGACAGTCCATGGAATAAGATCTCCTGAAGCCTTCCTCCCCCTAGACAGACTGTTCATGATAGACTGGCGAGAGATCTCTCCCTCCAGACACACCTGCCAAGAGAAAGAAGGAAAGGTTGTGAACAGAGAAAGAGGTTTAGTCCCTTACTAGCGCTGCCCATTGCAGAAGCACACAGATAGAAAACATTTGGTCAGTCATCTAACCTACCATCTATACTGTGGGAGAACCTGAAGCTTACCAGGACCCTCTTCTGCTGGAAGTTGTACAAACAAATAGTACAACAAGCGACCGCCCCGGTATAAGCAGGCAGGGATGGGAGAAGGACAGTGTAACAAAGACTGTAGGTAGGCTTGGAAGGATTAGGTTTTTATCTGTAAACATTGATTTCACAAACCGACAAAATTATTTCCATCAATAGTAATTGAAGCTGGCAAAGAAATATGTTGCCTGAGAACATCAGAGTTTGATTTAAGGATATTTACTTTGCATATTTCAGTGTGTGTTGACGACAGTTTGGGTTTTAACAGTTATAAAGCTTTAAACTTTTTAATCCCAGTATCTACTATTAGTAAATAATTATTGTCTGACTCCCCAATTTTTTACCCCCCCCACCATTTTCACACAACTGTGAAAATTTAAATTGAAAAAAAATATAAAATGTTTAAAAATAAACATTGATAATAGCCTGTCAACTTTAATTACAACATGCTTTAGCAAAGACTACCTATATGCACAATCTATAGCTCATCAGCAGTAGCTAACCAGTACTTACCACCTGCCTAGCCAGTTTCACTCTGAGATTTTCCCTCATTTCTCCTCTTAGGATGGGCCTGTTCCCTACTGTAGATTGTGAATTTACTAGCATGTATTGCCCTGGTGATCATTACTTTGATTACTGGTACTTAATGAGTCAGGGAGGCAGAAGAGTTGCATACTTATATAGAAATGCTCATGTTAGTTGAGAACTGCAAATAAGATGTAAGAAGGTCCAATATCAATGCACCACAATTCAGTCATCTCCTAATCAGTTCGTATTTGTGCAGGACTATACAAGTGCTATGAAGTAACAGGAATACAGGGGACATTGGAGAAGTAATGCAATCAACTCTCCCCAGGGGAAGAGGTTGCTGTGACCAGTATTTCGGCTTCTCAGCAGGCCCTGCAGCACGAATGTATTCCTTAGGTTGTAAGCGCTGGGTGAAAGGGACAGTGTCCTTGTATATTTGTACAGAAGCTAGTACAACAGGGCCCTGATTAAAGCTTCTGGTATAACACTAGTATAACACACACAAAACTGAAATTACTATATAGTTCTACAGATATGAGCCACTGTCACATCCTGCCACTGCATCCTTATTGAGTGGTTCTGTATTCACACACACTTTCTGTTTCTTACCTGAACAACAGCAAGTACTTCTGGCAAGGAATTCTGGGTAGGTGGGACTGGTGGCAGAAGGCAGAAGAGATGATGAGCAGGAGCATCTGAAAGCATCTGGAGGTCATTGGGAGAATTCTAGAGGGCCATAAAACAAACAAGTTACAGCACTAATTCTCTGTCAGCTATAGTTAAGTGTTAGCGAGACGGGTGCCTGTGTATCTGCAGACCAACAATCCTAGAGACTCTCTGCAGTTACAAGGGGAGAGTTTCAAAGTTCTACCACAAAGATAGCAATTACTTAGAGTTTAACGCTACTATAAATCCTGCATCTCCCTCCTGTGAATTTGGATATGGCAAAAACCTTGGCGTAATACTGATAGCTAAAGAAACTCTCAAAACAATTCAAGGCTATCAATCCTAGACTACATTATTTGGATTAGATTATCTATCAATCTACAGGTAACATCACTATTTACTATTTTTAAATTAAATTTAAGGCCATTCAAAAAACCAGTTCTTATTTAATGCAATAAACGCTACTGAAGACTGTTCATCACCTACACTTCTCTCCCCTATATAATTCAGCTATCAAGCTCTGTGCAAGTGCAACGGGCATATCTAAGATTTGGTCTCCTGGATTTCACAGCCAGGAATCAGTATTAACCCATGATGGGATAGTGCCTGTTGGGTGAGGAGGGAACTGGGAAGACAGTGATGTACCAAGCTAGAAGCTGGGTATGGAGTTCAGCTGTCAGGACACAAAAAGGCTATTGAGTTATCAGTCCACTAAAGCTTTCTCAATTTGACCTCTTTAAAACGGCAGAGATTTCTCCCCTACATCCCAGCTGACAGGGCAGTGTCACTACCTTGTAGTGTGAAGCCACGTAGAGAGCCATCAGCCTCTGGAGAAAAATTTCCGACGCTTTGTGATAACAAAAGAGGGTGTCTCTGTTCACATAATATCTAAGTACGGTGATCAAGGAAACAACCAAAGCCAAAAGACATAAAAGACATAAATCAACATCCCCTGTTGATTTATCCCAGCCTGAGGTGATTTTCCATATAGTATCACCGTATGAGCTGGCTCAGTGCCTTTATACTTCGCCTGCATCAGCCAGACAAGGAACACAGATTCCTCATTCTTTAAGTTATTGCTGTCAAAAGACTTCAGCATCAGGGCTTTGGACAGTCTTCACGTCTGACCGCATACCCCCTTTTAAGCACATCAATTAGGAAAGAAATCACATAATTTTGACCATCTCCCTCGCTCAAAACCTTCGTTACAATGCACCACTCTTCTTTGAAGCTCATCAATGGTAATAAAACACTGACAGCCCACCCCTTTAAAAAAAAAAAAAAGAAGATCCCATGCTAGGAGTTTGAGCCCAGAAGACTGGCCTGAGTGCACTTTGATTAGATCCTGCACTGAGAAGCGCCTGGGTGGACCCGGTATCTGCACAGAGCCCTACTGATATCAACAGGCTGGTCAATGGGCCAGTGCAGAATTGGGGCCTTAGACTGTAGCTTCTTCCTAGGAACAGCGACTTTCCCATGCTTGTTAAGTCTACTCAGCTTTCTCAGCACTGCACAAGAACGTCAGATTTGTTCATTATTTTAACATTTTTAGAACATTTACGTATCTATTTCTCAAAGTACCTAGCGAGTCTGCTCATCCCCACCAAGGAACACACCCTTCAGCTTCAGTGGGCTCTGGAGCATATTCCTGTCATACAGGGTGCTTCATCCATTACTGAAGAGGAGAGCTAGACTGAAATGTGCAGACCAATATAAATAAGCAGAATTATAAGCTGTGCTAAAGAAAACAGAAATCGAGGAGGAGAGTATCACCTCCAACCTCTCAGTAATAGCATATAAATTGCTGTTAGTCTCTTCTGGAAGAGCTCACTTTACCCTGCCACAGCTGGACGTAAATTATTTAGAACATGCGTTAATTTCAGCCAGGATACAGGTCACAGGTTTCAGGCAGCGGGCAGCCAGAGATGATCCTGGTGATGTTGAGACAATCCAAACATAGCAGGTCATTGAGCCATTTTTCAACAGGGTCTCCAGGGGCATATCGGATTGACTCTTGAAGGGAGACTTCATGCAATGTACGAGCTGGAAGGAGAGATTCAAAAGAAAAACCACAACATGTCTGAAGTGACAAATACTGAAGATGCCAACAGGATCAGGCCCTTCAATAGCTTTGGTCCAAAAGACTGAAAGTAGTAAACCACCTACTTCCCCACCAAACAACCCAAAATTGGACACTTAAGCCTATTTCCACATAGAATCAAGGTAGTTAGATTGATGAGGTGAAGTCCATGCCCCTACAAGTGTGTTACATTTCAGAAGGTGAGAAATTGAAAATATTAAGCCTAGAGGCCAAGTTACAAGTCAAGCTTCTTTAAAGCTTCCTGCATGTTCCTCCACCCCCACTCTCCACTTGAAGCTGCAGAAATACAAGTACGCAAGCACCAAGGATTGTATAGGGTGCAAGTCAACAGCAGTCATATTGCTGGTTAGATACTCCTATTCAGAGATGTCAGCATGGGGAGGTACCTGAGGCGAGTTTAGCCGTAGCTGTAGATTTGTTCTCTGCGGTCATGCTGGCTTGTGCCTGGACACTCTGCTGCCGGAGCTGCTGAATCAGCTTCAGGGACAATGACCGACCAGTGCCCTCATAACTACAAGATTAGAGATCAAAGAGAAGCAAGTAAAATGAGGCTGAAACAAAACCCCAGAAGTAGTGTGGGGAAGCTCCGATCTAAAATCGGATTTTATCTACAGGCTTTAGATGTGTTCTGGTGCCATGTGCCATTACTAGGTCCCTTATGGCCTCACTGTTGGTACAAGCTGCAGGAAGAAGCCAAAACGCAGTGGCAAGGGGACAAATGCCTCGCAAAGATGCTGCGCATGTGACACTGACTGATCAAAGGACTTTACTCCCACACAAACTGCTTCACCTGACACTGAAATGCAGCTGTTTGCAGGGTGAAAGATGGCAGCTCTTTTAGGGCACTACAGTGATGTGACAAGAAGTGACTAAATTTCTGGCAGAAACATAAGGGGAATTTAAACAGGCAGGTACAATAACCTATACTGGACTATAGCCAGAATGCTGGAATTTTCTTAATCCCCTTTTGTTCAGAAGGTGGCTGCTCTCCACAAACCTTACACAGTCACTCCTCCTAACAGACTTCAGTATCATGCTTAAACATTTGCTCCTTGTACAGGCACGGAACAGAGCATGTCTTCATGCCAGGGACAGGCAATTAATAGGAGGCTGGACTACTAAGTGACCCACAGAAGAGAATGAAGACAACAGTCAATTCAAAGGCAGCCATTAGACAGAGCGGTTATACAAAAGGGTCAGTACTAACAGAAAGAGTGTAAAGGCTGACCTGAATGAGAGCAGTAAATCTGCAGGGTCCTACAAGAAACTGCCCTTGCTGTTTGTTTTCCAGACAAGCAGGCCTGTGTGAGTCTCTTACCCATTGATCGTAGAAGCCATAAAGACAAGGTAAGGCCCCAGCAGGTTCTTCACCAGAGGTAGGGGGATAGCAGCAGCTTCATCAATCACCACAAGTTCAGCCTGGCCCAGTTTCACAGCATCGGCGGGATGTATGTACTGCAAGGAGCGAAGTCCCATTTTACTAAGGTAATCCCTATCCAGAGCAGCTGTCTGGGAGTTGGGGAGACTTCAAAGGAGGCAAAAGCTGCAGCCCTATAGAAGCAGTTTCCTTCCAAGGTCCCAGTCTCTGATTAGAGAGAAATGGAGTGCAGGCATTGTGGTAAACTAGTTGGGTGAACTTTAGTGACAATCCAGGGAGGAGGAATAGCAGGTCATATGCTTTGTTATGTCTATGGAGCCACAAAAGCACTTTATTTGTATCAGATTAGGTCTCCTTCATTTTTCCAGTCTGCTATACATTTGTGCTCCTTCCCCACACTTTTCTGGGCATTATTATAACACATACCAAAAGACAAGCATGTGCAAATCCAAGTGAAGATCCTTGACTTACTAGATCTCCACAGAGCTAGATGAATAGTTTCCCTTGTGGAACCCAGGGATCCGGAAGCAATTTGCCTCCTCTAACCTGTTTCAATACACGAGGGTGTGTAACATTATTACACATTATGTAGAATGAACACACTTAAGATTAAAAACGTAAGCGATATGCTATACTTCCAGTGGCCATGAATAGGAAATAGTGAGGCTGGAGAAGAGACATGCAGGTTAATTACCTGGATAGTCTGTCTGTGCTCCTTGAACACATTCACTCTGACGACTGCTTTATTAAACTCAGGGTTCAGAGACTGAATAATCTCATAGTCCAGATGTTCCTGAAGGAAGAGATTAAATAAAATGAAGATGCAAGAGCTAACAGAACAGCAGGTTGTGAGAAAAACGAAGTGTTTTTCAAATCTTTCATTCAGATTCTCACTTGCACCCCTGAGGATCAGTTTATTTGCACAGAAATTCTGTAAAGAAAGCCTCAACCTGGATAAACCTACCTGTATTCCTAAAGTGAAAACAGTATTAAAAATATAATAGCACTTTGTTCCCTTTCGTCCATTCAATGAGATCCATCAGACAGCTGGTTTCTCCAACACTTGCAAAGTTCATGGAGTAGCAGATCCACAAATAAATTCCATTTCTTAGCAAAGAAGCAGTCATCTATTTAATCTATTTCACTTGTATTCCTAGCATTTACTTTAAATTGAGGGCCTTAAATGAAAATCTTGTATTAAAAGCAATATCCTTTTCCTTATGCAAAGAAATCTAGTTTCACAATATTTCTGATTTACAAATACTGAATGTAAACTATCAGCGCACTCTGATTCACTATGTACTTCTGAAAAGCATTATCAAGGCTTTTAGGAGCAAACAGCCTCTGGCTAAAAAGGTATCATTTTTAAAATAATCACGTAAAAGCCAAAATGAGAAATGCAGTTTTAAATCCCTAACTAAACATGATTCTATGAAACCACTGTAAAAGCCTGCTCTCCTTACCTGGTACTGCAGTGCATCAAAGCCTTTAAATACAAACTCAAATAGTGTGTGAAGGTTATCTGGACTGGGAGATGTCACAAAGATGTTGGAGTAACTGTTGAGGAAACAAAACAGGGTTTTAAATCCTTTTATCCAAAGCAGTGCAAACAATCCAGTTTATATTATACAGAGCATACAAGACATTATAAAACACTGAAATTTAACATATACAAAGCATCTTAAACCATAAAGAGTTTATATAAGGCAGCTTTATACTGTAATAGATAGCAACAATTAAAGAGAAACATTCTTTCTACCACAGCTATAGGATACTTCTGTGTGTGTACCACTACACCAAAGTATTCAGCAGCACTTGCTTCTCTACTCCTGCATTCAACACTTACTTCTCCTGAAATGCCCACAAGTAGGAATCCTAAAAGTATTTTCAAAATTAGTTTTCCCAGTGGGGTCTCCAGTGCATCCTGTCCGCTCCATCTCACCTTTTTGACTATAAGCTGTATGGTCCAATGGCCATCTTCATTTTGTACCAAACAGCATTTGTCAGATCAATAATAAATCATCATCTAACCTTAAGTTCTTTTTACTGTTAACAAGAATTACACGATCTACCCTTCCATGAACGAACCCAAATCAGGGACTAAAGCAAATTATTTAATGTATTGTAATATCCCCATCACTATATCAGGATGAGACTGGCTACTTAAAAATGACTATTTTGGACATTTACTAAGTGCTTTTATTTGTAAAACAAGCAAATCAATATTCTCAGATATCTAATAAAACTCGAGCTCGTATACAAAGGACAGTGGACTTCATTACATGAACGGATGTGACTTTAGTTAGATACAGCAATAGAACAGTTCTCTCTCCACACAAAAAGTAGACAATAATTAAAATGTACAGACAAGTCACTTGATAATTATGTTCCTGTGTTACTAGCTCTAGCAAAATTCATCACTTCTTGATGACTGATACTTGAAAAATGAAATAATTGTGAAATATGATCATTTCTGCTTCTGTTATGAATCTACAGCCCTATCCACGTTAAGCCACCATGCAAAAAAAAAAAAAAAAAAAAAAGACGTTCAAAAAAACTAAAATTGTAAGCCCTTCCATTTCTTGGGAAACCTGCTCCACTGTACACAAGCATTATGTTAGGTTTCAGAGTAGCAGCCGTGTTAGTCTGTATTCGCAAAAAGAACAGGAGGACTTGTGGCACCTTAGAGACTAACCAATTTATTTGAGCATAAGCTTTCATCGGATGCATAGAATGGAACATAGAGTAAGAAGATATATATACATACAGAGAATATGAAATGGCGGAATAAGAGGTTAATTAATTAAGATGAGCTATTAACAGCAGGAGAAAAAAACTTTTGTAGTGATAATCAAGATGGTCCATTTAGACTGTTGACAAGAAGGTGACAGGATACTTAACACGGGGAAATAGATTCAATATGTGTAATGACCCAGCCACTCCCAGTCTCTATTCAAACCCAAGTTAATGGTATCTAACATTATGTTGTTTACCTAGGAGAGCCCTGATCCTATGAATACTTATGAATATCTTAACTTTGAGCCCAGAAATAGTCCCACACTACATACAGATCCAAGCACACTGTCAGAATTCACCACACTTGTATCCTCAACTTCTATTGTTCATTGGTTTCACTACACAACTGATAACTGATTTTTAGTTGCCTACATTAATTTTTTTTAAAATGTGATTATTCTGACTTTTAAAGATTTAAAATTTCCTGTTAGTATAAAAATGGAAAGATTTGGAAATTACAACTATCCATCAAAATGCATAAAAAGCATTGCGTAATGTATGTATATTACTGACACACAAATCCTTCTCAGCCTTCTCATTATTTACAAATGCAAATAAAAGCCTGGACAGCTGAGGTTAAGCTTACCCAAAAGCCACGGCTCCAGCTATAGCCAGTCCTAAGGCAGCAGATTTACCACGTCCCCTGGCAGCTGTTAAAGCCACGGTGCTCCTCAGAGTCTTCTCAGAAATGGCTTCAATAAATTTCAAAAGTGCTTTTGCCTAGTGAATAGGAAACAAAACACAGGAGTGGTGTTTAATGGAGCAATAAAGCCATGTGCACATGGTATCACTAATGGGAGCTGACACATCCCTTTTCCAGGTATTGGGGGGCAGGACGGGAAACAATGAGAAAGAGAGACATTAAAACCGGCCAAATAACTTATTTTTTTCACCGCTTGATACTTAATACTACAATCTCTGAGCACACTTGCACCCTGAGCTCTCAAAATGGGACTGGGCAAGACACAGAATCATAGCTATCGTTGTATTGTGGATCTCAAGAGCACGTTTTACTTGAGAACTTTAAATCACTTTATTCCAGAAGATTGTCATAAGCACCTTACTGTCATTTGTGCCTAACTCCACTTGAAAGTCCCAGAACCCCTCTGTAAGGTAGAAAAGTATCTGATCTATTGTGCAGATGGCAGGAACAATGAGGTTTAGAGACTTGCCCAAGGTCACACAGCAGGTCAATGGGAAGAATCTTAAATCCCAGTCTCAGATCTAACCACTAAGTGTACTCCCTGACCAAACCAACACTAAAAACTAGACATCATGAGAAAGCAAAGTAGGGACAAAGTAGGACCTGTTTCAACTCTAGAGAGACACACACCCTCTAATCTGTGGAAGGGTGATGATACACAGAGAACAGCAGCAAGAGTAATAAGTATTTGCCTTTTACAAAGCATCTTTCACTCAGAAGGATCTCACAACCCTTCACAAATCACATGCTTGCAAAGTTACCTCTCGCAAGGAGAGCTGTACACAATCAGCACTCTGCACCACACCAGGGATAGGGACATTTTGAACAAGGGCACCAGGACAAGCCCTTGCTCAACTGAAAGAGCTGGGAATCTTTATCATGCATGGACTGGACTTGGAGTTTAAGTTGTTAAATGTAAGACACACAAAATAAGTTATGCGATAGCCCATTTTACCACCTCTTAAGGTAGCTGAGCTAAGTCAAGTCATGCCACGATTTGAACGTGTGGCTCAGTTGCCCACTTATCGCAAATCTGAGGCTTCGAGAGCTCTACGCCATTTCCTCTCGGTAAGTGAGCTTTCTAGCACAACTCCTCAGCCTCTTTCCATTCTAACCCTTCCTTTCGTTAGGGAAAGTCAAGCTGCTTGAAGAGGCCTCTCAGAGCTGCCTTTGAGCTGCCCCGTCATGTTAACTCTTCCAAGCAAGCCAAGAGAGAGCTGCTTTCCTGTAGGAGGCAGCACTGGTTTGTGAACTTTTCATTCAGAGGCACAGCATGGGACATGAACATGAATGGCTGGGGTATCTGTCAAGAGAACGGCGCTCCCAGTTTAACACCATGCCAACCTGATCCAGAGTTTTACAGCTATCCACCAGCACGCCTACAGGTTGCGTATCCTGCAAGCTCTCCTTCAATTCCTTCAGCTCCAGATCCTGAGGTCTGAGACTATCCTCCTAGAAGCAAGAGAAGAATTTAACAAAGCAGGATTAATACGGGACCTTTCACCACAGCTGCTGCCTCCACACCTCTCGTATCTTGATATGGCAGGAAGAGACGTTCTATTGCAAATTTAATACTGGGATCAGGCTTGTAGGTGGGGCATACATTTGGGTCCAACATATGATACATCCTTCAGAATGAGGGACCGGTGAGCTGTGAATCCAGTCCTCTCTGGACTTGGATTAGAAGAATGATCAACCCAGCTTCAATCCTAGATTATTGAGAACTGGTACAATAGGCTGTATTAACTCAGAAGAAGAGATTATTGCTAGATACCTTTCTAAAGTCTATTTTGGTAAGTCATCTTCAGTCTATTGAAAGAAAAATAAATCACGTGGATTACATCAAAGAAACACTGGGAGTAAGAGAAACCCAAAAAAACGAAGAGTCAAGTTGACACGATTCTTGACAATCCCAGTCCCTATGCATTATTGAAGTCCATAGGTCATGCAAAACCATATACTCTGTCTGCCCTAGACACAATGGGGCTATTGCAGAAGGGCATTCCCAGCAAAGCGTTAAGACAAGTTTTGCCAAACACTTCACAAATACTGGTTAAGCCACACAACACCCCACAAGGTGAGAAGCATTACAGAGGGGAAACTGAGGCACAGAGGCGAAGTAGCTTGCCACACAGCAAGTCAGTGGCAGAGCCAGGAATAGAACCAAGAATCCTGACCTATAGCCCCTGGCTCTAACCACTAAAACAAGCATTTACTGTTATTTTAATACTCTGAGGGATGGTTTCAGAACAAATCTGTAACTAAATTAAGGAACAGGTTTACAACTAATCTTTAAAAGTGCTCGTGCAAAGAATATGGTCATGGCCAGCTGGGGTACATGGATACCTCAACTTGTACACGCATGTCTGGGTTTGCATGCACATATAAGGTATGGTGGGTATAAAGATTTGGCCCTAAATATTGATCTATTTATTACTCAAATAAGAAATAAGTCTACTGATGTTCATGAACTGATTAAACACCTAAGTAGAGTCCCTCAATCGAGTTACTTCCCTGTTTCACTGTTGCTTATTATTCCTTATTTTCTAGAAGGGAGCTTCCAAGTCAGATCTATTCTCATCACACTTCTAATATCCACCACTTCGACAAGAGAATGAAATTTCTGCACTGCAGGCAAGTCATTATTAAATCTTATTTTTTCTTTGCTAGCTGTCTAATTACAGAACTCTATCTTAGTGGCACATGTTTAAAGAAAGGCACATATCCTTGATTGAGGGAGGAAAGCTACGTGCTATACCTCTGGGCTAATGAGATGAACAGTTGCACAAAGCAGTAGATCTTGCTACTGATCCAGGGATCCACTTTCCAAAAACAAACACAAGCCATTATGTTAAACTGAAATAAGCAAGGAAATTCAGTGATAGAACTCCCAGACCACTTCTGGTCAACCTGTCAGGATTAGATACTGCAGCACAAATTATATAAAACCCACCCATTTTTCTGAGATGTCCCAGCTGTCAGTAATGGAGAATCACAGAAAATGAGTTATGTTTTCAACAATATAGCCACCTTAGCTTTCTTCTAGTTTTTATACTGTGTTCCTTTGTTCCTCCACTCTACACAGTCTAAGTTATGAGGGAAAATTCCCCTAATTACATCAGTGCAAGTGCAGGAGAGGCAAAAGACCTTGTAATAGCTTGAAATAGCAAGACAGTAGAAATAGCTCTTCCCCAACCTTTAGAAACAAGGGGATCAGTTTTCAAATTTAAGGTTGAGAGTTTCAAAGCTAACTAGTGGATTTAGACACACAAGTCCCACTAATTTTAAGTGGAAGTTGTCTAAATTTCCTAGTTATCTTTGGAAATCTCAAAAGAAAGCACTCAGCTGTACCGGAAAGCCCACTGTCTCCCTTCAATCATCTCCTATTTAACTCACAATGGAACTTCAGGTGTGCTAAATCAAGACTGCTATTTGCAGCAAGATAAGTTTCAATGTAAATCAGAGCACACCCAACTTAATGGCGGGAGGCATCCAGGCAGCAGAATCACTGCCTACCACAGAAGTTCGTCATCAAACGAAAGGAAGGAGCCTGGAGACAAAAGCATGACAAGGCAGTATTGCCAGTCACGTTAGATACTCAGATCTATGGAGAGCAGGGCTGTCATGCGGTCACTGATACTGTAACACCACCACCAAAGTTCAGTGGAGAAGAACAGTAGTATTAGGTTTTGCAGTACTATCAACTGATACCACAATGCTATGGATCAGAACTTCTCAGGACTCAAATATCTCAAAGTTCTCTTGTCAATAGTGATGTACAAGTTTAGAGCACCTTCCGTTCCCCATACTTCCAAAACTTTGCAGATTATATACAGACGCTTCTTTCATCAGTGAAATGCAGGAAGTGCATAACAGCAATACTATTCAACAGTTTAGGTCAAGAAGTAAGGAGAAGCATCCAACATACTGCAGAGAATTTTGGTGACCAGAATTACCCAGACTAATATTCTCAGGACAGAGAGCTAAACCCCCATACATTTGTAAAACATGCCAAAAGATATTCAGCCACCATAAGTGATCAACCTCTCATCTGACAGCTGACATTGCCAGCAGCACGATACTTCCTAAGCTGCTAGAGGACTTTTTCCAGCAATGATTCAAAGGAGCACCTTCTGCTGAATCACTGACACTGCTCCCGACAGCACCTAGATGGCTACTGCTTGCCAGATACAAGAAGCAGCTGAATCTTCAAGTCCAGAATTTAGAATTGGCTCTGTCCTCTTTTAGTCTGAGATTAGAATAATTCTTGGTATTTAGTGGGGAAGAAGAACCTCATCCTTATCAAACTTTAAACTACTGTTTGCATCTTTGCCTTGGAAAAGGCTATTTGACTCAAATACATAATATGCACTTACCTGAGACTGTGGAGGAACTGGTGTTATGTTTGCAATGTGACTAGAAATTGGCAGGATGTTGAGCTGATCATCAATCACTATGCAGTTCTTACAAGAGGCCAGAGACAGAATGAACCTGCATGATTAGAGAAAAGCCAGCTCAGATACAGCACTGGTGGCACCATAGCCCTTTGGTAGCTTGTTTACCCCGGCTCCCTTTCTCTCCAGATGTGCATTTACAATCTGGTCCTGCTTTTACACAGTTTTATAGCTTGGCTGAGACAAGTTAGTTGCTCAACCCCTTTTATTTAACGTTCCTGGTGTGCCCCACCGTTATACGTCTGAATGTTCTATAAACCAGAGACATTCACCTCCATTCCACCAACTTAAGGTGATCTTTCAAGAAAGCCTCAGAATATGACATGACGATTAATTTGAAAATATCAGTGTAAACAGGCAGCTCTTGACCCCAAGGTAGTAGTTACATGTACCCATCAACGTAAAATTCTAGGCCCTCATACTGGTTGTTGATTCCGTTTTACCCAAGAGACCACACATCCACCAGCTACATGCTAAAGAACATTCTATATTCTTCCCAGGGGGAAAGATGGTGTTAGTTATCTATCCTCATAGCAATGAAGACTTTTTATTCAGTATAGTAAGGCAGATTTCTTGGCTTTTACAAGAGACTGATCAAATGCCATAAAGAGAAGCCAAGCATCAACGTTTTCATATTTTTAAGCCATGGAAGTGCTTTGTGAGTCTCATCAAGAGCCACAACAATGGGAGAATGTCATTCTGATATTTGTGCTTCTGCAGAGCCCTTCATCAAAGAATCTCAAAGCACGTCACAAAAATTAACTCATTAGGCTCCACAATATCCCTTGTAAAACATGCAAAGGTTATACGTACATACACAACTCCCCCACCAGCGAAGTGCAGCCACTTCTGTGATAAGAAGGCACATACATTATTCTAAGTTAACAGGACATTGTGCCAATCCTGAAACAAGACCCTGCTGTGGATACCTTTCTTGCACATGCAGACTTGTTAGCTTAGGTTTTCAAGCTCCTAACAACCCACCTTTCGTTAAACCTCCCTATTATGTCCTGATGTGCCTCTGTTCTGTAGCGTGAGTGAACATCCTGAAACAACAAGACAAAGATCACTGAGTCTCACAAGTCTGAAACATGAAGGAATCTCTGGGTTAGAGCACAGCTTATATGGAATATAATTCATATGGACTATCAAACATCCCTTTGTCTCCATCCATTCTTGACTATGTTTCTCCTTTCCCCGGCACAGAACTTTCTTTTCCTGTATATCAGTCATCTCCCCCACCTTCCAAATTCCTCTTTAAAAATAATACCTTTTTACCCTTCCCAGCATTAATTTCCACGCCAGCCCTATCTACTCCCTGAACTTTGTGTGATTGCATCATACTGTCTAATTTATGGCCCAGTCATGCAGGGGCTGAATATCGATGATGTATGCCTCATAAGTGAAGCTAAAAAACTGATTCTCCAATTCAAGTGATAACTCAATTACAACTAGTGAAACTCCCTAGCTGAAAAATGAATATATTCAGCATAAACAGGTTGCACTTCAGAGATTTTATCAGTAGTGAAGTTGCTCCTACTTAACAGTAGGTATGCATTTGGGAAATTGAGCTCCTCTTTCCAAGTTAATAAAATTCTAGCAAATGTGCCCACCCGGGAAAGAAAGGTAAAATTGTACATTCCATTTGCTTGTATAGTGCCCAGACCGAGATCATTAATACCGTGTCACACTGAGCTCCCAGAGAAGAATTGAATCCTTATTCTATATCTAAAGAATTAAGTTGTTAATGATGCGTCCTCACATTTGATTCCTCAGTCTAGGAGGAATTCAAGTCACCTTGTTAAGCAGAACTGCCTAATGGCAGACACACACACAATAGCAGAGAAATAACAGTACGGGGGTGGGGGGAGAGAACCACTTAAATGATGACTCAGCATATAATATAAAGCCGAAGAGAAACGCACTATGTCTGGAGACTCTGGACCACCACTGTGTGGAAAAGGATCAGAGGTGCTTGTTAATCAAACATACCATGGTCACTGTATACAGCTGCTTCAGTGAGTTCATAGTTCTGAGGAGAATCACCACAATTCCACCTCCTTCCACTGTTTCAACAGTTCTAGCCAGCAGGTTTGGAGTCAAGGCTTCAAAATCCTAGTAACGAACAAATTCAAAGTTGTTGTGAGTCTTCCAAGACAACTGGCATCAGCTAGCAGGAATCAAACTACGATAAAACACATTTCTGGAGGTATGCGGTGTAGTTGTAGCCATGTCAGTCGGAGGAAATTAGAGAGAATGTGGGTGAGGTAATATCTTTTACTGTTATCTTTTACAACACCAAGCTTGTCTCTCACCAACAGAAGTTGGTCCAATAAAAGATATTACCTCACCCACCTTCTCTCTCTAATATTTCTGGAAGGCAAGCTTCTATAACATTAGTGTTTTCTTGCTTCTAATTCTGCCAACAAATCCACTGTGCTCACAAAAAGCCACGCAAAATACCTTGAGCCATCACCACTGAAAAATACAAGCAAGACACAGATTTCTCCTGTAAGGCATTTAAATTTCTAGAAAGGCAGTAAATGGCCCAGGGGAAAGAAGACTCTCATTCCAGTGTAATTTTTTTTTTTAAGCTAAATGATAAATTTGTTACCTGGAGTACACACATGCCAAAGGTGTTACCAAGAATTTTATGGGTCTCATTGTAATAGCAGTAGTGAATGTTTGTGGCTGCTATAAACAACTCAAAAGGGTCATCCTGCTTTAGGTTTAAAGTTCCACTTTTAATCTTCTTTTGTAGTTGTCTCATTCGCTTTTTACGGTGGCTGGGAAAAAAAAAAAAAAATCAATTATATGGGAGTTGTCATGGAAAGAGGGCTGGGCTGAGGAGACTGTTTGAGATCTGGTTCAGATCTAAAAAGGGGGTTCCAGAATTCAGGCTCTAGGGTAAACCAGGGGTAATGTTTGGGTTACACAGTGTTGGACTCATCAACTGTTCCTAGGAGATTTCAACCCAAAAATCACAGAAATCAAATAGGATCAACTTATCTTGAAAAATTTCAGTTGTCTTATAGCCAAATCTGAAGGAAATCCCCAAAACAGGCCCCCCTTTGATTCTGAACCCATATTTGTAGGTACAGATTCAGATCCAGGGATTAATCCCCCCTTAAAGTCGAAGTTTTGACACGAGGGCCTACACTCTGCATTCAATTCTAAGGGCTTGTCTACACTACAGGTGCTACAGCATCGTAGCTGTGCCATGGTAGTGCCATAGTGTAGATACTTGCTACAGCGAGGGAAGGGGTTTTTCCCATGCTGTAGTTAATCCATCCCAAGAGGCAGCAGCGAGGTCAATGGAAGAGTTCTTCTGTCAGCCTAAAAGTATCTATACCGGGGCTCAAGTCACACCCCATAAAAACACAGCTGGGTCAACCTATGCTTAGGTATAGATCATGCCTAAATGTTACTAAAGTTATGTAAGGGGGGGAAACTAAGGTAAAGAGGGTCACCAGGCCACAGACTCAGCACTGGAGCTGTGATTAGAACTCAGCAGTTCGTGGCTCCCAGCCCCATACTTCTGCCACATTATTCAAGTCAAAACAAACAATTCTATTACACTGAAACTTTTGTACAATCATCACAGGATTTAGCTTAGTTTCTCCACTCAATTGAAACAAGCAACCTACATACAGCTGACCTGAGAAGAAGCTCCCTTAGATCAGCTTCACAACTTGGAGTGCAATTAGACTCCCCACAAAGAGTGAAAGACAAAAACCTCTTACCTGCTAAAGCCCAGCTCCTTCTTGTAACACCACAAGACTGAGGGTCTGGCCTTCACAGTTGCTTTAGATAGCATGTGGTGGAGTATAACCACCTATCAAAACAGAGGCACATTAATCACTGCTGCATTGAGAGGAGATAATCATGAAGTGAAACATTTTTTTAGATCCCAAGTGGAAAATATCAGATTTTTGAGATAGACTCATATTGTACAAGTTCTCAGTATTAGCAGGAGGTAACAGATGGCACAACTCACATCCAGCACCTTGTACTGACCCCCAAAACATCAGAACATGAACCCCATATAAGACATGCTACAGATTATAACCTGGAGCAGAATTGCTGGGAAAGGGAATCCTTTCTAAAGTCTGGAAGGACAGTGCAAACCCATCAAGCCATTAAAGCAGAACTGTGCAAAGTGAGGGCTACCAATTTTTGCTTCAATTATTCCTTCCTATATAGTTCCACTTTGCCATATTTTACAAACATAGCTGACATAGAAAAAAAGCATTCTGCTTACAAAGCAGATGAATCTCAAACATCACGAGGTTTGTACGTATGCTGAATGTCTAGCTACACGCTGCATAAAGGAGGAAAGGATGGGTAACTAGTTACTAGACAAACTGGTGTCTCTTTCCAAATAACTTGTTTGTAACCACTTATTTAGGCCTGGTGTACAAACGGTGTGTACAAGCTGTCAATCAGGGGTGCCATTTTTTTTTAATCAGTTGAGTTATACCAGTATAAGTGCATCCACATTAGGGGTTGTATTACTATAAAGGTGCTTTATACTGGTATGGTTTATTCTCCTTTCTCTATAGGAATAAGCTATAAATGAGTCTATACTGAGGAGATGGTCTGCGCCACCTGAATTATATTAGAGCATAGTATAGTAGCAGCATATTTAAAACTATACAACTTTTGCGTTTAGACAAGGCCTTCATCATCTATTGCACAGGCAGACTTTTAAACAAAGGTAACTTTTCCCCATGTCTCTTGAAACCTGCATCAGCACACAACAGCAGCATTGCAGAGGCAGCACATTCCACCCCTATATAGTAGATGGGGGTGTCTGAATTTGGGCAGTGCTCACCATTCTCTCTCACTAGAACATCCACTGAGAGCCCAAAGGGGAAGATGTATGGGCGAAATCTTTCCATACAATGTTGCCTCTACAAATTACTCCAGCAGGATTTCTACTGTGGTGAGCCTTGCAAGATAACTGGATAGATAACACCTGGCTTGAGTCACAAAAGTGACAATTTGTAGGAGAAAATTAGGATAATTTTACCACTTTAAATTAAATGAAGGGGAAACTCTCACCAGCCTTGTTAGGGAGTAGTGTCTTTTTCCTTTAGAAAGAGTTCAGATTCTTCTTTATTTTACCTGCTTTATTTTCTTTCCTGAGCTTTTTTAAAATAGCAGATGATGCTTAATATTTACATCCTTCCAAGCATTATTGATAATCCTTGTTTCTATTATTTCATGGTTTGTCCGAACATAAATATCACACTCTACAGCATTTACATCCTTATTAGGTACAATACATAGTATACTGTTCATTTTTAGAGAATTTTTTCTGTAAATATACTAACTCAATGTCTACTTGTCAGATAAGATTCTCATCTCTGCTACTCTAGAAATTAGTTTCTTTCCTTATGAAAGGTGCAAATTATTTATACCTCTACTTATTTACCATTGTGGGCCATGTATTCAGCTCTCCATGTGTTATGTGGGCCACATCCACACACTATATATATATACCTGTGTGGCCCTGAGGATGTCACATGGGCCAGAGCTGTGTGCTGATTGGGCTGTGGGTTAAGAACCACTGCTCTAGACTCAGACTGTACATTAACTAAAAAGAGCCACTGAAAATATCTGGTCCTAGGCTGATAGTTACCTGATCCTTGCCATGGTCTCCAACTAGAACAAAAAGTGTTCTGTGTCGCTCAGCCACTCCATTCTCAATTAGCACTCGAATGCGATTGTCTACCTTCTTGCGCTGCATGATTAGTGAAAATGCCTGAAAAGTTTTTTCAAAAGTTAGCCAGTCTCAGACCTACAACAGCGTGTTTCAGTTTAGGATGTACAGTGGTGCCAAGAACATAAGATGCCCAAAGCTTTCATGAGATGGTTGAGATTTTTACATCATATATTCTTTGCTTTTTTCATTCTGACACTACCTTCCAACACAATCACAGATTTGATGTTTTTGTTTTTTAAGTATCTGATTTTAAAAAAAGCAATTTGACAATTTCTGGTGGAAATTGTTTACATTAGAATGATGTTAAAGAAACATTTAACACAGTGCAATAACTCAGAAGGGTTTGTCATACAATTAAAAAGCAGACAGCATTTTTCCAACACTGGGTTTCACTTGTAAATAGTTATCTTTAACGAGCAAGGCAGCACCTTCTGTTCACAGTACTGGATGTTTTTGTATTGTTCCAGCAAAGTCACTAAGATAATAAAATATTAGATCTTACAATCACCTTATTCTGATTACCATGTTGCTTTTTTCTCCTCCACTCTCATCACAAGATTTAAGCAGCTGTTATTTCACAAAGCACTAGTTACAGATTAAGGATTTACTCCAGTGGAAAGCAGGGTTCCAAGTTCTCAAAGAGGAAATGGCTATTAAAGTTGTATTAGAGTCACAGAATCACTTTCTGGCTCCTGAGGTTACCAAAAGAGTAACTTCAGTAATATTTTGGGAAGTACAGGAAAGGATGAAGAGCATAATCAAAACGTCATTTTATGTTTAGGTACTTCATTGGGTGACAAGACTAAAATCAATGCAGTATGCTGCTGGAAAAACTGAGATTTCACTTCCAATGGTATACAGCTCTAATGTTTTTTGAGATGCTGGACTTGCCCCATCGCCAACCATTAGTTTAGCAGTGCTTTTTGAACACTATTGCAGGACAGCGTAATAAGCAATGGCTCAATATTTACTCCATGCTTTAACTATGTGTAGTCACATACACACACACACAGGCCATGACTGTCAGCTGATCATATCCAGATGGACGAAAGTTCTTGCATGTTCATTTCCGAAACTTAGACCTCTAGTCAGTGAGCTAAAGGATTATTAACGCCAATGAAGAGCAGCACTGAGGTAGTTCAGCCAATAGGCAATACATTGTTTTGATGGGCTGCAAAAAGGTTCCCAGACCCATTGTGTCTACCCGAAATTGTAAAGATTGTATCCTTTTTGTTCTCCAAGTGTACACACGTGTGCATACACACACATCAGATCCTTAAAAGCTTCTCTGAAGCAGAAGTGACAGAAAAGGGCTATTTGATCACCTAGTCCAGTGGTTCTCAAACTTTTGTATTGGTGACCCCTTTCACATAGCAAGCCTGAGTGTGACTCCCGACCCCCATGCTCATAAATTAAAAACATGTTTTTTATATTTAACACTATTATAAATGCTGGAGACAAAGCAGGGTTTGGGGTGGAGGCTGACAGCTCGCGACCCCCCATGTAATAACCACATGACACCCTGAAAAGTCATGACCCCGTTTGAGAACCCCAACCTAGTCCATCCTCTGCCTGTTTGGGCTGCTCCCTGCTGTAATTTTCATATTCCAAGGTGACTAAACACCTCCATAAAATCAGAATATGTTCTTCAGAAAACAAAACAAAAACAAGATGCCAGGTGTCCAACGACACAACAACTATTGTGACTGCAAAACGACACAGGCCCTCTGATCCGCACGTAAAGCGGGGGGGGGGGGGAAAGGAGCAAGGAAAGCTGTATGGGAATGAATTTAGGAATGAATCCCGAGTTTAACATAGGACTGGGGCTGGTTCGGAAGAACGAGTGTGGGAAAGGGGAGAAAGAAAAGACCAAGATTGCTCGGGAAAACAGGAAACCGGAGCATCCCCGGAGCAGGAAGGGAGAAAGAGTCCGGAGAAGCACGGGATGGGGGCGCCAGGAAAATACAGAGGCTTGTGAAAGCGTTGGGGGAAGGAGGCTGTAAAGGGCTGGGCGGTGAAGTACATCACACGCACAGATCATGGCCGCCAGGCTAACTGATGCGAGCCACATGGCAGAAACTTCTCATATTTTCATTTCCAAAACTCCAGCCGACAAGAGGAGGAACAAACGGCTCCAGGGGCAAACGCACCCACGCCTCCCAACTCCGCAGCCCCCTGCCCACGCCCCGCCACATGACAAACCATCGCTGACAACAGGGCTCGGGGGCCCTCCCGACTACCTCCATCGCACGCACCTCACCGGGCGGGGCGGCGGGGGACACCCCGGGTCGCGGAGGCGACTGCTCCGCAGCTCCGGCCCCAGCAGCGAGCCGGCCTCCGGCAGCGCGGCTCCGTCCCCACGTGGCAGGCGGCCCGGGGAGGAAGGACTCGGCGAGGCGGGGAGGCGGCGCGGTGAGCGGAGCATGCGCGGTAACTTCTGCTGACGGCTCTGCCCGGAGTCCGCCCGCACTGGGCAGCGCCTCCCGGCGGCGGCTCGCGGGGCGGGGCGGGGCGGGAGGGAGGGGCGGTGTCGGGGCGGGAGCACCGAAGGCGCAGGAGGGGCAAACCGCTGGCAGCCCAGGGAGCAGCGGGAGGGCGACCAGAGAGAGGGGGCGCGACCCACGCTGGGGATCCCGCTGCGGCAGGGGGGAGGCAGCTCCGCGCCGCAGTTTCTAGGCTGTTTCCGGGGAGGTGGACACAGCTTTTAAAACCCAGGCCTGGCCCCAGCTCGGGCTAAGGGGCTGCTGTTTAACTACCGTGTAAAGAGCCGGGCTCCAGGAGCCTGCGAGGTAGGGGGGCCCCAGAGCTCACGCTGCAGCCGGAGCCCGAACAGCCCCACCGGTTAAACAGCCCCTTAGCCCGCCAGCTGGCCCAGGCCAGCCGTGGGTGTCTAACTCTAAGGGCAGTATAGACATACACACCCGACCCGTCAAGGGACACGGGGCAGCTGGAGCGCTACGCCGGCTATGAAGTGAAGAGAGAGAGGGTAGCATGGCTGAACCGGTTAGGCAGATATACTGAATTCCCTCCAGAGGGGATATTGCCTTTTCTGGGTACAGGTGCAAGTACTAGTTACATAGTGCGCTGCTGTTTAAAATTTGGTACTTGGGGTATATGAATACTCTTTGGTGGTCAAGAGCAACACAAAGGATTATTATTTAGAAGAGGGAGTGCAGAATGCCCCGGCCCACTTTAGGAGCACTAAATCAGGGAGGGTAAGGGCCTCATCGCCCTTACCCCAAGGGGAATCTAAAAAGATGCATTTTAAGTCCCTTTAAATTTAATTGAATGTCCTTTGTTATTGTATTATGAGGAGAAAAAGTAAACGCAAGGGAAGGTGTGTGAGTGTCCAGCTTTCTGTATAGAGCACGCTTAAGCATTACCTCACTCCCATTTTTGTCCTCCAGCTGTAACAGTTTGCACAGCTAGACCCTGATTCACAAAAAAGTCAGGAAGTTTTAAAAAATTTACATCAGACAGAAGCGGGGAGGGGAGAAGGGGTGAGAAAGGAGCAGCTTAAGAAATATACAAGGTGGATGGCAGAGATGGTGTGGGTTTTTTTTTTTTTTTAACTCCTGGCAGCTCTTTGAATGTAGAATTAGCACAAAATAAAGATGAAGAAGTTTAGAAGTACAGGGGAAAAAATAAGGAACATTAAATATTTTTTATAAGTTACACCACTATTTCGCAAGTGCAAGACTAGGCAACAACTCATAAAATGATCACTACCCTATTGAAAAGTTTGATTTGTACAAGCTGTTACCTACTTTCTAGAATATAAGAAATACCACCCAATTAAACAATAAATGCAGAAAAGATAGCAAACATTTTAAAGTCCACAAACTGGTCTGTATGCTGCTCACTGGCAACATAGAACGGGGAGATCACAGGATACAGGCTCTTTCAGATGTTAAATTGCATTTATAACTAACATAGATGGCTTAAGTGGATAATTACTTTAAAAAGTAGATGCTATAGTTCCCATAAAATGCAGGTGTTTTATACATTAACTCAGAGGACACTGTAAGGAGGAACTGCCTACCTGGGGCCTGACCTAGAATCATAGACTAAGGTCAGAAGGGACCATTATGATCACCTAGTCTGACCTCCTGCACAATGCAGGCCGTGGAATCTCACCCAGCAACTCCTGTAACAAACCTCTAACTTATGTCTGAGCTACTGAAGTCCTCAAATTGTGGTTTAAAGACTTCAAGGTGCAGAGAATCCTCCAGCAAGTGACCCGTGCCTCACACTGCAGGGGAAGGCGAAAAACCCCAGGGCCTCTGCCAATCTGCCCTGGGGGAAAATTCCTTCCGGCCCCCAAATATGGCGATCAGCTAAACCCTGAGCATGTGAGCAAGATGCACCAGCCAGACACCCAGGAAAGAATTCTCTGTAGTAACTCAGATCCCACTCCATCTAACATCCCATCACAGGCCATTAGGCATATCTTCCGCTAGTAGTCGAAGATCAATTAATTGCCAAAATTAGGCTATCCCTTCATATCATCTCCTCCAATAAACTTATCAAGCTTTGTCTTGAAGCCAGATATGGTGTTTGCCCCCACTGCTTCCCTTGGAAGGCTGTTCCAGAACTTCACTCCGCTGATGGTGAGAAACCTTTGTCTAATTTCAAGTCTAAACTTCGTGATGGCCAGTTTATATCCATTTGTTCGTGTTCACGGTAGTATTGATCTTAAATAATTCTTCCCCCTCCATAGTATTTATCCCTCTGATATATTTACAGATAGCAATCATATCTCCTCTCAGCCTTCTTTTAGTTAGGCTAAACAAGCCAAGCTCTTAAGAGTCTCCTTTCATAAGACAGGTTTTCCATTCCTCGGATCATCGTAGTAGCCCTTCTCTGTACCTGTTCCAGTTTGAATCATCCTTCTTATACATGGGAGACCAGAACTGCACACAGTATTCCAGATGAGGTCTCACCAGTGCCTTGTATAACCTAGCCTGATGCATCCCAAGACCGCATTACCTTTTTTTGACAGCCATATCACACTGGCAGCTCATAGCCATCCTGTGATCGACCAGTACTCCGAGGTCCTTCTCCTCCTCTGTTACTTCCAAGTAATGTGGTCCCAGTTTATAACAGAAATTCTTGTTTTAATCCCTAAACACATGACCTTGCACTTTTCACTATTAAATTTCATCCTATTACTATTACTCCAGTTTACAAGGTCATCCAGATCTTCCTGTAGGATATCCCGGTCTTTCTCTGTATTGGCAATACCTCCCAGCTTTGTGTCATCCGCAAACTTTATTAGCACACTCCCGCTTTTTGTGCCAAGGTCAGTAATAAAAAGATTTAATAAGATTGGTCCCAAAACTGATCCCTGAGGAACTCCACTAGTAACCTCCTTCCAGCCTGACAGTGCACCTTTCAGTAGAACCCGCTGTAGAACTCCCCTTTAACCAATTCCGTATCCACCTTTCAATTTTCATATTGACCCCCATCTTTTCCAATTTAGCTAATAATTCCCCATGTGGAATTGTATCAAATGCCTTACTGAAATCAAGGTAAATTAGATCTACTGCATTCCCTTTGTCTGTGTCTTCTAGACCCAGGTACCGTCCTGTGGCCACACTGCTCCACCAGCAGAGAGAGAGCCGGGACTGAGAGCAGCCGCTTGGGTTCCTGGATCAGAAGGGAGATGCTGCCCTTTTCCAAGCGTAGGGGAGGGTCAAGGTTACAGGAGCCCATCAGCTTGATCTAGTGAGAGGGGTTCCTTCCTTCTCCAATCCCAAGCCTATGGGGGGGAGGGAGGCAGCAAAGTCAAGGAGCTAGGGGTAACAGCAGTAGTTTGAGCTCTGGGGGAGGAATTCCTCAAAGCCTGGACAATAGGGAAGGAGAAGCAGGATATGCCTCAGGGAACCCTATAGAGAGCCATGCTCCCCAACTGCAAGCAAGGGGGAAGGGAAGCTCTGGCTGCTTGGGCTGGCTGAGAGAAAACACACCTGGAGGGATGTCTATCTCACTTTCACCCCACAGCAAACCGCAAAGAAGGTGAAAATTCTCAGGGGGTTTTGTTTTGAGCAGACACTTGCCTCACAAAGCATAGCCCCTCTGCAGGTGCATGCAAGCCCTGTTAGCACAAGGCAGGAGGGCAGCTGCTGTACCGAGAAGGGTCTTGGTTCGTGGGTAAATGCATCCCAGAGTTGGGCTCAATACCTACACAGAAGGGGACAGTGCTCTTGGTCAGCTAGACCAAAGAGACACACTGGGCCCTGGCATGCCCCTTGCTCACTGTAGACAAATATACCATACATGGGTTTGCTAGAACACAACTTCAATTATGAAATGTGGTAGGGGTTTGTGTGTTGCACACGTTTTTAAACCTACAATATTCCAAGTTTCTACTACTTGAATATTATATCTGAATTCAAAACAAAATTAAAGGATTCACTGAAAACAAGTGTAAAGTACTACACTTAGGAAAGAAAAATACAAAATAGGGAATAAGTGGCTATGTGGTAGTACTGCTGAAAAAGATTGAGAGATATAGGGTCTCTCATCTAATGAGTCAACAATTGATGCAGTTGTGAAAAAGCCTAATATTTTGAGGTGCATTAATACAGGTGTATAAGACACAGGAGGTAACGGTCCTGCTGTAGTTGGCACGGGTGGGGCCTCAGCTGGCGTTCAGTGTGAAATTCTGGGCACCACACTTTAGAAAAGATGTGGATAAACTGGAGAGTCCAGAGGAAAACAACAAAAATGATAAAAGGCTTAGAAACACCTAACCTAGGAGGAAAGTTTTAAAAAACTGAGCATGTTTAGTCTTCAAAAAAGAAGCCTGAGGGGGAACATAACAGTCCTCAAATACGTTAAGGACTATTATAAAGAGGGCGATCAACTGTTCTCCATCTCCACTGAAGTAATGGGCCTAGTCTGCATCCAGGAAGATGTAGTTTAGATATTAGAAAAAAATTTCTCACTATAAACGTAGCTAAGTACTAGAATAGGTTTCCAAGAGAGGTTGTGAATCCCCATCAGTGGATGTTTATAACAGGTTTGACAACAACCTGTCATGGATCGTCTCGGTTTACTTGGTCTTGCCTCAGCACAGGGGGGATGAACTCTACATTTCTACGATTCTATGTCCCAATTTTTAAAAATGTGTTTCTTTGTACACCCCCTGATACACAAGAGTCTTTCCCAGCCAGGGTGAAACAATCCAGGCAAGGGAACAGTGAAACTAATTCTACCCAAAGAATGGTGAAACAAAGTAAACCAACTGATATAATAGTCTTTTACAAAAATTTAAGACAGAAATGTGTTTTTCAAGCTGTCCTGCCTCTTCCACTTGAAAGATGTTTGGTCATTTATTGACTCCTTTGCAGATTTGATGTCAGAGTTTTAAAAACAATTTACAATACACATCTACTTAAGTTTTGTTTTAGTAATTTTATGGTTGTGAAGCTGTAGAAGGAAGGGAAGTCAAGTGACTTTCTCAGAAATAAAACACAGATGACCTGCATCACAACTATAGCACTTAGGAGCATAACAGAAGGTTACTCATCTTATGCAATAACAGAGGTTCTTCAAGATGTGTCCTCCTGTGAGTGCTCCACTTCAGGTGTCGGTGCATCCTGGCACCCATCAGTGACTTATGGTAGCAGTGTCTGTGCGGGTCACATGTGCACAGTCAGCGTCTCACAGTGCCATTGTGTCCGCATCTCATGCACGCACCACTTCAGGTGACTGTAGAGCAGTGTTCCTCAGAAGACAGGAGGGACTTCAGGTTCATTTGAGTCGTAGAGGAAAATACGGTTAGGCGTCAGCCCTGGAGTCTTGACTGATTGAATGGCATAGTCTTCTCTTCGCAGGTGGAGTGTAGACCTCCAAAGTGCGAAGAGTGAGTGGAGCACCTTTTCTGTCTTGATTGAAAAGAGCTTCTCTCAGTCAAAAGGTAGGTCCTCAACCTGGGTTTGGAGTTCTCTTTGAAAAGAGAAGCTCTTTTCAAACAAGAGAGCCAGAGGATTGTAAGCAGGATGGCTGGTGCATGACTATGGCTGTGGCCGTGGTTCTGGCTGCCATGTCCACGACGTCCAAAGACGCTTGAAGGACTCTTTTAGCTAGGAGTTGGCCCTCATTTACAAGGTCTTGGAATTGTGACTGTTTCTCTTTGGGGAGCTCTGCTGTGAATGAGCAGAGTTTCCCATAATTATCATAACTGTATTTTGCCAGCAAGACTGAGTAGGTGGAGACTCAGAATTGTAATGTCACCGAAGACTAAATTTTTTGTCCAAAGAGATCTAGCCTCTTGTGTTCTTTGTCACGTGGGGTCGATCAAAACTGTAGTTTGCCACATTGATTAGCAGCATAGAACACCAAAAAGAGTTGGGTGTGAGATGAGGAAATCTGCCCCTTTGGTGGGAACATAATACTTTCTATCCACCCTTCCGCATGTCAGTGGAATTGAGGCCAGTATCTGCCAGACTGTCTCCGCTGGTTCTAAGATCACATCATCGATGGGCACAGTGATTTTGGAAATAGATGTAGGTTACAAGATTTGTACTAGCTTGTGTTGGTTTGTATGCACTTCCTCCAACAGGATGTCCTGGCTTTGGCTGACCCACTTAAAGAGTTCCTAGAACTGTTTGATGTCATCCGCCAAGGTAGGTGGTAGCAGCATGATTACCTCATCCGGGGAGGAGGAAGAATTGTAAGCAGGAGATGTCACTTCCTCATCAGTGGCTGTTTGTGTCATCCCCAACATCCTGAGCCTCTGTTGGCTGTGGAGTGGGAGACATGGGGTAAGACCTCAGCTCATCTCTATGAGCCATGGGTAGCCTGGAGTGGAGACCCCAGTAAGTTGCCCACAGTTCCCAATGTGCCCACTGCATTGGGAAGGCCATTGATGGATATATGTCCACAGTAGTCCATACCACGGTTGAGCCAGCTGATAAGGGTATTTATGACCCATCTGGCTCCAGGCTGGTTGTCAGTCTTTCAGTGATGAGTGGTGCAGTGAGAAAGTGCCTGGTTCCTACACATCATCATCAGACAAGTGTACCGTGCCATGAGAAGTATGGGGATCCCCTCTAATGCACAGGAGAGCCCTCGGTACTGAGTAGTGGGGAGAGCGGTGCCAATGACACAGCCAAGTCTCTCTGTTGCAGTAGATTCTATGGCAGTTTTGATGTCAGTGCCATTGGCGCCAATGGGGACGCTCTTGTTGGTGCCCTCAGATGTGGTTTTGATGTATTTGGTGCGGTCGGTGCCAACTGCAATGTCGGTGCCAAGGCAGAGGCTTAGGGCCTGAGGAGACACTCAGTACCAGGTCCCTTAAGGGTGAGTTCGGTGCCGTGGAGGAGGCATTTTGCCATCTGGCCAACTCAGTCTTCTTTGCTCGGGACTTGGCAGTGCTGGAAGTGCCCGGAGCATCGTAGGTGCTCACCCAAACCTGTGTCAGCATCGGGGATAGTGACCTAGCAGGAGACTGCCTATGTTTCCGCAGTGCTCTCTGCGGCGACGTCTGCACCCTCTTTCTCGGTCTTTTAGAGGAAGGCACGTTTCTTGTTCCTGCGGGGTGGTGCCAGAGGAAGGTCTGTTGGTCTGGCTTTGGTTGGAGAGATTTCTCCATCAGTATCATTTTCAAGTGGAGATCTTGGTCACGCCAGGATCTCACTTTCAGATTACTGCAGTGGGCACATTTTTGCAGGATATGTATCTCCCCAAGACATGGGAAACACAAAGCGTGTCCGTCTGAAACAAGTATTGCTTCACGGCAAGAGTTGCATCACTTAAAGCCTGGGGAGCTTTAAAGCTCTGATGTTAACTGACCCCGGTGGGGGGAGGGTAAACTGGTTAAGTAAACTTTTTTTCCCCTAAAACTAGCACCAACATGAACTATAACTTTTTAAAGACTGTTTAAACTGCTCTCTTTTTTAAAAGAGAACAATGGCAAGAATAATGAACTCTGCCCCTAAGCTCTGTCTTCAGCCAAGGGTGGTTGAGAAGGAACTGGAGCGCTCGGGTCCTGCATGCGCTAGATGCGACACCAATGGCACCGCAAGACACCTACTGCGCACATGTGACACGCACAGACACTACTACCGTAAATCTCCGACTGACAGTGCCAGGAGTCACTGACACCTGAAGTGTAGCACCCAGAGGGACAGCACTCGAAGAATCAGCTTTCTGCCGGAAGCACAGCAACAGGAGATCTGGCATCCACTCTTGAAGAGGAGGTTACTCACCCAGTCCAGTAACTGATGTTCGACATGAGCATCCCCATGGGTGCTCCACTTCAGGGCAAGGTGCGTCCCAGCCCCTTCGATCAGAGATTTCTGCAGCAGTAATCCTACGGGCTGTGCCTGCCTCTCGAGCTGTCAGAGTTCTAATAGCATGTGCACAGCCTGGGCGCCTCAGTTCCTTCTCTACAACGGAGTGTGTTACAAATTCCAACCGAGAGGGGAGGAGAGCAGACAGTGGAGCACCCATAGGGACACTCATCTTGAAGAACGTCAGTTACTGCACAGGGTGGGTAACCTCTTCGAGAAAGATGTCCCTGGGGGTGCTCCACTTCAGGTGACTGAAAAGCAATACCCCTTAGGGTGGTTGGGACTTCGGATGAGGCAAGAAGGCTGTTGACAAGACAGCTCTACCCCATCTGGTGTCAGACGCTGCAGTGTGGATGAGAGCATAGTGATTAGCAAAGGTAAGGGGAAGTTACACACCTTGCAGTAACTGAAGTTCTTTGAGATGTGTGTCCCTGTGGGTGCCCCACTCTAGGTGTCAGTGGGTCCTGGTAGGGACGCAGGCGCTCCGTTGGTATCTCCCGTCTCGTTGGAATCTTCCTGAGCACCTGCGTCCCACACCCCCCTCAGTTCCTTCTCTACCGTGGAGCAATTATACTAGCACTCCAAAGTAGAGAGGAGGAGGGTGGGGAATGGAGCACCCACAGGGACACACATTTCGAAGAACTTCAGTTACTGCAAGGTGAGTAACTTCCCCTTCTTCTTCTTCTTCGAGTGCTGTCCCCGTGGGTGCTCCACTCCAGGTGAATGTGTAGCAGGACCCACTATGGTCGGTGGGATTTTGGAGATGCGGCAGTGAGTACTGTAGAGAGTACTGTATGGCCTACTATGGTGTCTGCCGTGGTATCTTGCGTGATAGCATAGTGTTTGGCAAACGTGTGTTCAGATGACCATGTCGCCGCTCTACAGATGTCAGAAATGGGTACGTTATGTAGGAAGGCAACAGATATTGACATAGCTCGAGTGGAATGAGTTCTAATGCCTTCGGGCAGTTGAATATTTTGAATACAGTAAGAGGATCTGATGCAGTCAGAGATCCACTTGGACAGATGTTGTTTAGAGATAGCCGTACCTTTTGATCTTTCGGTGATGGAGACAAAGTTGTGGAAATTTACAAAATGGCTTAGTCCTGTCTAAGTAAAAGGCAATTGCTTGCCTGACATCGAGAGTATGCAGGGATGCCTCGTGTGGAGTCTTGTGAGATTAGGGATAAAAAGTAGGCAAGTATATCAGTTGGTTAAGGTTGAAGGTGGATACCACCTTAGGGAGAAATTTAGGATGTGGTCTCAGAGTGACTTTGTCTTTGGAGAAGATTGCGTGGGGAGGATGGGCCATCAGGGCACTTATTTCACCTACTCTCCTTGCTGATGTTATTGCAACTAAGAAAGCTACCTTCATGGACACAGGGAGAAGAGAGGAGGTACCCAAAGGCTCGAATGGAGGTTTCACGACAGCGTGAAGAACGAGGTTAAGATTCCATGTAGCTGCCGTTGGGTAAATTTCAGGGTAGAGATTTTGCGGGCCTGTGAGAAATCGTTTTATGGTGGGGTGGGTAAAGAGTGAATAACTTTCTAACAGGTCGTGGAAGGTGGTAAGCACCGCCAGGTGTACTTTGATGGAGCTGAGCAAAAGTCCGTCCTGTTTTAGTCTCACGAGGTAGTCTAGAATGTTAGGGAGGGTCACCGTATTGGGCGTTAAGTGATTACCTGAGCACCAGAGGACGAATCGCTTCCACTTCTACAGGTAAGTTTTACGAGTGGAGTCTTTTCTACTGTGCAGGAAAAAACGTATCGGACTTGCTCGGAACAGGCTAGTTCATGGGTTTGGAACCATGAAGGAACCAGGCTGTCAGGTGGAGCTTTTGGAGCTGGGGGTGAAGAACCGGTCCATTGTCCTGCGAAAGGAGATCTGGCCTGTTGGGGAGAGCCCGTGGATGATGGGAGGACATGCGGAGTAGATAAGGATACCACGTCTGTCTCGGCTAAGCTGGGGCAATAAGGATGACCCGGGCCTTGTCGTCTATGATCTTCCGAAGAACCCTGTGTAGCAGAGGGATTGGTGGGAAGGCATAGAGGAGAGAGTTGTTCCATGCTCCTAGGGATGCAGTCCCGAGTCCCGCTCTGGAATGAAACAGCTGACGTTTTTGATTCTGGCGTGTGGCAAAGAGGTCTACTGATGGGGTGCCCCAGAGGGAGAAGAACTGTTGAAGTATTATGGGATGCAGTTCCCATTCATGTTCTGTTGAGAAGTGTCTGCCGAGTGCATTGGCAGTAGTGTTGGGGCAGCCTAGTAGGTAGGAAGTGATGATTTGTATTTGATGTTGTATGCACTAATTCCATAGTCAGATGGCTTCCATGCAAAAGCAATGTGATCGGGCTCCCCCTTATCTGTTGATGTAGTACATACATGCTATGTTGTCCGTTAAGACCCGAATAGATTTGTTCTTTATGAGGGGAAGAAAGTGAAGGCATGCTTGCCTCACTGCTCTGAGCTCTAAGAGATTTATGTGTAGGTGCATCTCTGATGCAGACCACCAGCCTTGTACCCCCCCTAGATGCACTCCCCAGCTGATTAGGGAAGCGTCTGTGGTGAGCATGAGCATTGGGGACTGTTACTGGAAGGAAACCTACATGCAGAGGTTTTCTGGTCTTGTCCACCAATGTAGGGAAGCTAGAACACTGGGAGGAGAAGTTAGCAGCATCCCTAAGATGTGTCTGTTGGGTTTGAAATTGAAATTGAGCCAGCCCTGAAGACATCTCACATGTAGCCTGACATACTAGACCATGAAGGTGGTGGCTGCCATGGGACCAAGGAGCCATAGACAGATTCTTGCCTGTGTCTTGGGACAAATAGAGAGCGTGCGTATGAACTGCATGATAGCGAGGAATCTGTGCTATGGGAGCAAGGCCCTGCTCTGGTTTGAGTTGAGATGAGCCCCGATGAACTTGATCTGTTGTATAGGTGTCAGGGTGGATTTTTGGATGTTTATTTGGAGGCCTAGGTTGTGAAAGAGGGAGATGGTGAAATGGTAGCTTGAAGTGTCTCACCACAGGAGTTGCCTTTGATGAGGAAATCGTCCAGGTAAGGGAAAAGCGTGATCCCATGTTTGTGTAGGTGAGCCTCGACAACGGCTAGAGTTTTGGAAAAGACTCTCGGCGCTGTGGAGAGATCAAAAGGAAGAACTCTATATTGAAAATGGTTGTGACAGATTGTGAGCTGGATGAATTAATATATGAAAACAAGCATCCTGTTCTTTTTCTGGGTCAGGAAGTAATGGGAGTAGAATCCTTTCCCTCGATGTTGCGTCGGCACAGGTTCCAACTGTGAGCCACTTCTACGCAAAGTAGGTGCTCGTGAGAGGGAAGGGGAAGGGTAGGAGGATAGGATATGAATTGGATAGAGTAACCAGATTGAACTATTTCGAGGACCCAGCGATCCTGTGTAATACGCTGCCAGGCATGTTGGAAACTCTGGAGGCGGTGGCCAAATGGGCAAGTAGGCTGTGGAATCAAGTGGTGTTTGAGCAGACCCTTGACTAACGTTTCAAAATTGTTGTTTATTCCTGGATAAGTGGGAGGTGGTTGCTTGAGCTTGATTTTGTCTGCGCTTAGGGGGTCTAGAGCGATTCCTATTTATGTCATATGATTTGGGTTGAGGCCGATGATTAAAATTGTTGTGTGCGTGGTCTTTGGTAAGGTTGGTATCATTGTCTCCTGGGAAGAGATGGGTGAATACCCATGGTGCACAGTGTCGCTCTAGAATCTTTCATACTTTGAAGAAGTTCATCTTTTTTTTAGAAAATACTTTGTCTTTATCAAAGGGGAGGTCCTCCACTTTGGTCTGCAGATCTTTAGGGATGCCAGATGCAGAAAGCCATGAAGATCTGCCCATAACCACAGCAGTTGCAGTATTACGGGCTGCTGTGTCTGCCGTGTCTAAAGAGGCTTGTAGGGCCATTCTGGAAATCAATTGGCCCTCGCTCAGAATTGATTTAAAGTCCACTCTCCTATCCTCTGGAATGTAGGAGACAAATTCAAAAAGTTTATTGAAGTTATCAAACTCATAGCTGGCGAGGACTGCAGAGTAGTTTGCAATTCTGAATTGTAGAGTGGAGAACGTGTAAATCTTGTGTCCCAAGACATTAAGGCATTTAAGGTCCTTGTCTTGTGGGGTGGGCCAATATTGTGGCTGTTTCGTCCTTTGTGCAACTGCATCCATGATGAGAGAGTTCAGTTGTGGGTGATCCTTAGCAGGAACATAGTATTTACGTTCGGCCTTTCTGCAGGTAGGTAATAAAGAAGCTGGAGTTTGCCAGAGTGTCAGCTGGTTCCAGGAGAGCTTCATTTATAGGAAGCACGATCTTTGAGGATGCAGAGGGTTGAGGATTCTAAGGAGTTTTTGTTGTGTCTCCTGAACCTCTTCTAGGGGGATATCTTGACTGAGTGCCACCCTCTTGAAAAGCTCTTGAAATTGTTTACAGTCGTCCATGTTCTGTGGAGGCGGGGGGAAGAGGGCTCTGTCTGGAGCAGATGGAGAATTAGAGGTCGGTGAGTCAGGATATGGTTTGTAGCTCATTCTCAGGAGGGGGTTCAGGTACTCTAGAAGTGGACGGAGCTGGAGATCGAGGCACAAAAGCAGGTAGTGGTTTCGTGGAAGAGGTCTGAGTAGGAGGAGGATGTGGCCAAGGGTACCACTGGGGCCAAGGCATAGGGTAAGAGAACCCAAGTGCCGTCCATGGGGGAGGAGGGGGGAAGAGTGTAGGGAAACTGAGGATGGTGGCTGAGGACTGTAGCCTGAGGTGGAAGAGGGTCCAGTGGAGGAGAAGAGGCAGGTGGGGAGAACTCTGTCTGCTGCTGTATATTGGATTCGCTGTCAGTGAAGGTAGCCAGTTCAGGTGGTGAAAGCGGCTCTTCTGGATACACAGGACTCACTCTTCGGAGTGGAGAGTTAAGCTCAGGTGACACTGATAGATCACATTCAGTGAGGAACTGCTACTGCTGCTCCCTGGGCTGTGCTGAGCCTGGACTGTGCTCTAGCGCATTAGCAATTGAAACTGAAAGTGTCAGCGGTGCCAAGGGTCTGTTGGAGGTGCCCTGCAAGGGGTCCACTGCTGGTGCCGGGGCAGACTTGGTGCCAACATTCTTCCCGGCACAGGGGCAGAGCGTGCGGTCGGCACCGCAGCTATTTTTAAAGCTGAAGCGCTTGGTTCCACGGAGACCTTCCCGGTACAGGAGGTTGGATTCCAGCCTCTGCGATCTGTGGGAGCCACGGCTGAGGCTTTAGAAAGGGCTGAGGCACCTGCCTGTGGTGCTGTCAACACAGAGGGTAAGGATCTCGTGGGAGACCACTTACCCTTGTCAGAGTCTCTCCCTTGAGACTGCTGTGCTTCTTGCCTCTGCTCCACAGAGGGTGAAGCAACGCTCCCAGCTGGTTCGGATCTGGCCGGGGAGCATGTAGGAGCGGGTTTAACTTTCTCTGTCTCCAAAAGGGGCTGCAGGGATTTTTCCATCAGACACATTTTCAGTCGCAGGTCCCTGTCACGCCGAGCCCTTGACTTGAGGCTCGTACAGTGGAAGCACTTTGCAGGGATGTGGGTTTCCCCGAGGCAGTTCACACAATGTGAGTGCCCTTCAGACCGTGGCATGGAGTCCTGACAGGAAACACACTGTTTGAATCCTGAAGTCCCTGGCATTGTGAACTAGAAATGGCAGGGGAGAGTGTCTCAGCTGGAGACAAGCCTGAAGCAAAAAGTTGTTTGTTTGAAACTAAGTAATTAACTATGTAACAACACTAAAGGAAGGGAAACAACTGGGATGTAACTAATAACTATTTCTATATTCTTTGATACTTTTTTCCAACAAAGACCAGGGAAGAGAAGTAGCACTGCCCCGAGTCCCGTCCTCAGCCGGGGACGGTTGAGAAGGAACTGAGGGGGGTGTGGGAGGTAGGCGCTCAGGAAAATTCCAATGAGATGGGAGATGCCAAATGGGCGCCCGTGTCCCGACCAGGCACTGCTACCGAAAATCTCCAATCAACGGCGCCGGAACGCACCAACATCTAGAGTGGTGCACCCACAGGGACAGCACTCGAAGAAGGTCCAATGCCCAGGTAGCTGCCTTGCATATGTCAGACAGAGGGACATTACAGAGAAAGGCCGTGGAGGTGGAGACAGCGCTGATAGAGTGAGTCCTAATTGATGTAGGAGGGTGTATTTGCCGAGTTGGTAACAAAGGTGTATGCTGTCAGCAATCCATTTGGAAAGTCTCTGTGTAGAGATAGCATTTCCTTGCGAGTCCAGAGTAGTAGAGACAAAAAGTCTGGGGGTTTTCCTAAATGGTTTTGTTGTATCCAGGTAAAAAGGATAATGCTCTGTGACCAAGACTGTGCATTGTCATTTCAAAGGCATTAGCGTGAGGGTTTGGGAAAAGTGTTGGAAGGTGTATAGGTTCATTGAGGTGAAAGGGAGAATGTATCTTAGGTAAGAACCTTGGATGTGCACAGTGTGACCTTATCGCGAAAGAACGCGGTATATGGAGGGTCCGCCATAAGCGCCCCCCATTTCTCCTACTCATCTGGCTATAAGGAAGGCGGTTTTCATGGATAGGTGGAGAAGGGAGCAGTAGCCGTCAGTTCAAAGAGTGTATCCATCAGGGCTTCGAGAACTAGGTGTAAATCCCAAGGTGCAGCAGGTGGTTTCACATCCAGGTATAATGTCTGGATGCCCTTCAGGAACCTTTTGCTGATTGGATGGGCAAAGACCGTTACGTTGTCACCCTTATGGTGGAAGGCGGTGATTGCCACGAGGTAGACCTTCAGTGAGCTCGTAGAGAGGCCAGATGTTTTAAGGTGTAACAGGTAATCCAATATCAGTGGGAGAGAAGCAGAAACTGGGGAGGTCTGTTTGCCAGCACACCAAGATGTGAACAGTTTCCATTTATGCAGGTAGGTAGTGCATGTGTTGTGTGTTCTGCTGTGTAGCAAGACAGTACATACTTGGTCCGAACATGTTAACTCCACATTAGAGAACCATTGATCAGCCAGGCCTTCAGGTGGAGACATTGTACGTCGGGGTGAAAGACTTGTCCCCTATATTGTGATAGGAGGTTGCTGAGTGGTGAAAGAGGAATGGGTGGCTTGACCGACATTTGCAGGAGAAAGGGGTATCATGGTTGTCTGGGCCACGCTGGGGCTATGAGAACGATGTTGGCTCTGTCGGGTCATATCTTCTGAATTACTCTGTGTAACAGAGGCATTGGTGGGAACGCATACATGAGAGTCTTGGTCCAAGGGGAGTATAAAGGCATCCCCCCGTGAGTGTTGCCCCAGGCCTGTTCTGGAGCAGAATGTCTGGCATTTTTTGTTTGTTGCTGTGGCGAACAGATCCAGGTCTGGAAAATGTCGGAAAGAATGATGTTGAGTTCCCACTCGTGCTATCAGGGGAACGATCAGCTGAGCTCGTCTGCGGTGGTATTCAAGAACCTGGCAGGTATGAGATGGAGATATAGATGTTGTGTTGAAGGCACCAGTTCCAAAGTTTTACCGCCTCTGTGCAAAGGGAGTGTTATCGGGCTCCCCCCTGCCTGTTGACATAAAACATGCATGCGATGTGGGCTGTCACGATTTGAATTCAGCAGTTTTGGATGATGGGAAGGAAATGGAAGCAGGCATTGAATACGGCCCAGAGCTCTAGTAAATTTAGGTGAAGCCTGGTTTCTGAAGTGGCCCAGAGACCCTGAATGGTGAGGTGGCCAATGTGTGTTCCCCATCCTGTGAGGGATTCATCTGTGATGATGGCAATTGAAGGGGGATCTTGTCAGAAGGGAATCCCGGTGCAGAGGTTGTTGGGAGAGTTCCACCAGAGAAGTGAGTCCTTGACTTACTGGGGCATAGTTAGTAACCTGTTTAACCTGTGTTTGTTTGGTTTGTATGCTATGGCTAGCCAACCCTGAAGGCATCACATGTACAGGCGAGCATTTGCAACCACAAACATGCAAGTGGCCATATGTCCTAAGAGCTGTAGGGAGTCTCAGACTGTAGTCTGTGGGCTGGCACATATCTGGGTAATAAGGATGCCCATTGCAACACCAGTGGTGGAATTGAGGTGGGCGCCGATGAAGTTGATTTGTTGGGTAGGTTGTAAGGTAGATTTGTTTTTGTTTATTTGCAGGCCCACGGTGCGGAAGCAGTGAAGGGTTGCAAGAATTCTGTGGTTCGCTTCTAACTGAGTGGGAGACTTGAGGAGACAATCGTCCAGGTAAGGAAATATGAGGATTCCTTTTTTCCTGAGATGTGCTATTACAACTGCTAGCACCTTGGAGAAGACTCATGGTGCGGTGGAGAGGCCAAATGGGAGGACCCTGTACTGGTAGTGTTGTGCTCCCACAGCAAACCTGAGGAAACGTCGATGGCCAGGGTGGATAGAGACATGGAAATATGCGTCTTGGAGGTCGAGGGTTGAAAATCAATCTCCTTGCTCCAGCGTCTGAATTATCATTAGGAGAGTAACCATCAGGAATTTCTGTTTCTTGACGAACTTGTTCAAACATCGAAGATGGAGGATAGGGCGCCAACCGCCGCTTTTCTTTTCCATCAAGAAGTAGTGGGAGTAAAACCCTTTCCCTCTGTGTTGAAGGGGTACCTCCTCTATTGCTCCGAGATGTATGAGATGTTGTACCTCCTGACAGAGCAATTGTTCGTGAGAGGGGTCCCTGAAGAGGGACGGGGTGTTAGGGTGGGTGGGAGGTAAGGAGAGGAAGGGGATGGCATAACCCAATCTGATAATTTCCAGGACCAATCTGTCCGTAGTGATGGTTTGCCAGTTGGCCAGGAACGGACGCAAACAGCATCCAAAAAAATGGTTGGTTGGAGTTGGCGCTGGAGAGGGTGTGAGGTTTTCTATACCCTCGACCAAGACTTCAAATTTATTTAGGTTAGGAGGGTGGGTTGCCGTTGTTTGCGGAGGCGACATCATTGGTTCCTGGGCCTATGTCATTGTTGTGTATCATATTGTCTGAAAGGTGGATGTTGCGCAAAGGTATGGAAACGCGGTCGTTGGTATGGCTGATATCTATATTGTCTCTTCTTTGAGGCAGGTGTTTGGATGCCTAAGGATCAGAGAGTGGCATGGGAATCCTTCATGGAGTGAAGGACCTCCTTGGTTGTAGCGGTGAAGAGCTTGTCGCCAACTTCGACTGTATTCTGTATCTCCTTCGGAAAGGAGGAAGAAGCAAGCCATGATGACGGCTGTGGCTGTAGATCTGGTCGCTGCATCCGTAGCATCGAGGATAGCTTGAAGAGCTGTGTGGGAGATCAACTGGCCCTCGGACACCACTGCTTGAAATTATTGTCGTTTATCCTCCAACACATAATCAATAAATTGTATTAGCTTAGCAAAATATGACCCCCAAAATTATGCTAAGAGCGCCAAATAGTTCACTACTCTAAATTGCAAAGTGGAAGAAGATACACTTTGCAGCCAAAGAGTCCAGTCTTATTATTTTTGTCTGATGGAGTGGAGCAGAAGTGTTAGTATTTCTTTTTCTGATTGGCCGCATTGACCACTAGCGAATTAGGTCAAGGAAGGGGAAGGGGCTGAGGAAGGGGCTGAGCCGCAGAGCCAGAGCCAGCGGAGCCCGGAGAGCCGGTTTTAACTTTGCCCCCAAGGAACGACTCCTGAGGGGAGAGGAAGCTGGCCATTTTTTTTTTTTTTGCTTTTCCTTTGCCTCTGGAGGGTGTCACAGAGGTTTGCTGGCCAGGGTCAGAGGCAGGTATGAGGGAGTTTTCCAGGAGTAACATTTTAAGCCTGAGCTCCATGGGCTTGCAGGTCTGCGCTTTCAATTTGTTACAGTGGATGCATTTTTGGGGTACACGAGACTCCCCCAAACAGCATACGCACTGGGAATGCCCATCAGAGATGGGGATGGCATCCTTACAGGAGGTCCATCTCTTGAAGCCTGGGGAGCCTGGGGAGTTTTTTTTTTTTTTTTTTAAGAAATAAAAGTAACAGTTAATGTAACTTATCTAAGTAATAATTCTAATGACTGAAACTATCTAACTCAACTGAGAAACAAACTAACTAGTTAGTCTCAAAGAGCACTGCTGAACTCCATCTCTAGCCGGGGACGGTAGAGAAGGAACTGAGGAGCCCCGGCTGTGCATGCGTTATTAGAACGCTCACCGCTTAAGAGGTGGGCACAGCGTGTGCGCAGCGTGTAGGGGTCCTGCTGGAGAAATCTCTGATCCAAGGCGCTGGGACGCACGTTGACCTAAGTGGAGCACCCACAGGGACATCTCTTGAAGAAGAACCTGCTATTGATTTCCTGTGGAAGTTTAGCCAAGTCATAGCAATTGCCTTTCAATAGAGGATACTACGTATATTAAAGTTGGTTAAGCACTCTGCACTCCCATGTCAGATTATTCTATCCTTGCCCTACTGATGGGCTGTATGCTCTGCCCTGACAGGGTGTCACCTTCCAGGCTGGAGCCCTAGCTTTTGTGATTAGAGTATAGGCTCGTTAAGTGAGCTGCAAAGGAAAAAAGATTGAGGGTTCTGTCTCCTCTCTCCCCACCTGATTTTTTTATGCTCGATAAAAACAACTTGAAATGTTTTCTTCTTGTTTTGTTAGACATTCTCATCCTGTATCAGCAAGCTGAAAGGCTCTGCCTTGAAAACTAGTGTAACATCACAGCAGCTAAACAGGTGGAAGTAGTGCTATTAACAAAGAGAAAAGATTTTTAGTCAAACTATTTAATAACTCCTGTTTGTTATTTTGTAAAAACCAGCAAAATATATTATATATATTCCCCCTTTTGGATTAAGATGTTAAGTGCTCACAATAAACTCCGAGGTCCATCAGGTCTTTGAACAAAGTCTTGAAACACTAGACAATTATACAAATATCAAGATAAAACTCCTAATGTATTTTTTTTCTAGTGCCAATGTGTCATCTTAGCCAATCACCACTAGTTAACATAATGCTAATACTGTTTCAGCAAAGCAGTATTACCGTTCGCTATCATTGGGCTATACTCACCTTCTGGGAGCCATCCCCATAAATGAGAATATACTGTAGTATCATTAATTCATGTAACACTTTATAGATCTAAAGCACCACAACCTCATTAACCCCTTGAGAAAGGCCAGAATACTACACAAGTGAGGATAAATGTATTAGGATGTAGCAAACCTAACTCTTCACATCCACACACATCCAACAGAGCTACAAGCTTTCAGTTCTGGCCTGAAAAATTCTCTGGAACTCCAGAAAACTGTGTATTCTGAACATGGCAGTCTAATCCAACCTTGTCCTCATTGGAAATGGTCATACCAAGGTAAGTATTTCAAGCATTGTATTTAGACTGCTAAGTCATCTCCTTCAGCATAGACTGAAAGTTCCATTATGTGTAATTTCTCTCCTTGTCTTCTCAAGTCAGTTTCTCTAAACAAAACATTTGTGCCAAACCTCTCCCTACCCTCCTAATCCTCTTCCTTTTCCCTGTTTTACATCAGAAGTCTCCCTATCCTTTTCAGTTTTGTGAGTCATAGATTTAGGAGATGGGCAGGGCTTGTTTTAAATCTGAAATTCTCTGGTAACCTACCCCACAGGTGATGGAAGAAAAAGCATGTATTTACAGAGGGAGCCCTTTATCACAAAATCGTACAAACATTCCTCTTTAACCCTATTTACTACGTCACAGCGAAGCCAAGTAGTATCTCCTTTTCAATGGCAGAGAAATACAGAGGCTTGAAATCAATGAGATTTGCTGGATGCATTGTTCATCCATCCCTTGCTATACATTCAAATGCATCTGTGCTGGTGCAAACACGCTACCTAATTCAATATCCATTAAATTTTCAGAAACTATAAGATTGCAAAAGACGTTGGTAATCTTGTTTCTCATTCAATAAAACTAGGTAAGCTTATAATATTTAAGCTCTATTTAATAAAATCCCAACTGTCAAGTTTTTATACAAAAACTGCAAGTTCATCATATTGGTAAGAAAAATTTGCCAACCTGAACTCTAGGTTATCAATTCCAGGAAAAGACTGCACCGGCACTAATTTATTCTCAATGCCGGTAACCTCAGACTTGTAGTATCAATCTTTTCAAAACAAAACCTGATCCAAGATATTTGCATAGATACTTATTTAACTCATCCCTGGCTTTAAGAATTTCCAACTATCTAAATTTCTTGTACACGGATACAATTTAAAACTACATTCTCTCCCCTCCCGCCCTCCCCCAATCCTAGAAAATGATTCATTTACATTCAGATTCCATTGGGAATGTTTGAGAGATGTTAATGCAAAAGAAATATTGGGTTTTACAATATAGCAAACTTTTTAGATAAAGAATTGCACTAAAAGTGTAGTTTAATTTCCATGCAACTATGAATACGAATGAAAGTTCCACTTTTGCTAACAATATAAAGGCTGTAAAATAGTACCATATGAGCAAGTGATATGAATTACCAGGATAATACCAAAGTAACAAGAAAGTGGTAGTAACAAAACAGTCCTATAAAATGTAAGTGGAATGTGTGTGCATAAGAGGGAAGGATGGCATAAAGTACTTTTTAAAGGTTTTTTTTTTTTTTTTTTTTTTTAAGTTTTGATACTGGCCCTGAATGGATTCATTCATTAAATGTGAAGATGAAAAACTGTGAAGATGTACAGGTAGTTAAATATATAAACTGAACCCCCAGATTATTAAAAACTAATAATGAAGAATTGGAGATTTGTCTACCACTGGCGGGGTGGACTAATTACACCCATCTGGAAATGCTGCTCAGTTTGAGTACTTCTGGAATCAGGAAGTTACCCTTCAAAGTTACATAGTAGTAGTACCACCACAATATCCAATTCTAATAAATCCAATTTCAGAAGTGGAATAGCTAAACTTCTCAAACCAAACAACGTCTCAATACAACCCCCTTTACATTCCAAACACATATCTCAAGACCTGGGTTCTTGAAGAAAATTTCTAGTAGCAAAAGGAACTTTCCTGTTTTTCATCAAGTCTAGGTCCACAGATCTATGAACAAAATTTTAATAGCATTACCGATCCATGCAGCTCCTCTCTGAGGTGAGCCATTTACAATATGAATGTATATCAACTAGCAAACCAATGCCTGTAACATTCAATGTCAAAAGGCCACATTAGAAGATGTGACAATATCCAGTTCAAAGAACAGAGAAAAATAATTTGTCACTTTATAAATTTCCTTATTTAAAAAAAGTGCATGAAGATCTCATAGCTCAGAGAAATGAGCCCACAGGATAGCAGGGGTGGGACTTCAGAAGCCTCCAAAATGGCCCACTGGATCCCCTTTGATATGGAAAGCGTAGAATCAGTGAAAATTTCTGACACTCCTTAATGGACAACAATGTTACTAGGAATGCCAGTTCCATGTAAAGAAATTAAAGGGAGATTTCTCTCAAAGGCTCAAATTTATCATTAGCACTGACTACTCAGTTTAGAACTCCACAGTGGAGTCCGGTGAATTTGAGAAGATATTAATTATGCTACCTAAGAAGATGCTCAGTGTCTGAGTAGGTACAAAAGCTTTCTTCTCCTAATATAAAAGGATGGGTGACAAGGCTACCACTTGAACTCTCAGGGTGGCTAGCTTGGATCCCATATTTAGATTGTAAGAGAAATCTTAGAGTATGCTTTGTTCCCACTGAAGACAGGGAATCGTCCTCCGTTACATCAGGATCTGAAGCAAAGCTAGGTATATGCATACACTTAATTGCTTTCAAGAATGCATTTTTCACCATGTTATTCTTTAGATTTCTCTTCGAAGTCCAGTTAGCTAGTCTCCCTCTGTTTGCCCAGGTACGTACACAACAGGGTCTTAGGATAAAGGTTACTCCTTGACAAGAATATTGGAGGGCTGGAGGTAGGGTGACCAGATGTCACAATTTTATAAGGACAGTCCTGATATTCAGGGCTTTGTCTTATAGATGTGCCCATTACCCCCATCCCAATTTTTCACACTTACTATCTGGTCACTCTAGTTGGAGATTAGATTTACCAGATCTGACATCAGATCTGGCTTAGGAGATAGTTTTGCCTTATCAGGTAACTGGCTCTTTAAAGGGGGAAAAAAAGAATACACACAGAAAACCTGTTTGTCCCTCTGAGACAGAGCATATGATGCCCCTACAGTTGGGACCACTTCTGGAAAAGTGTTGGGGAGATTTTGTATTGAACGGGAGGCAAACAGATCCATCTGCAGAGTGCCAAACTGCTATCAGTTCTACAAAAACCTTTGAGAAAGATGATTATTCTGCTAGGTCAACCCTCTGATAAGTGAGTCAATTGGCTGTAGAATTCAATGTCCCTCTGATGCATATAGCCCTTAGAAAGAAGATATTCTTCGGGGCAGGTGAACAGCAGTTAGGCCTCCTTCTGGAATGTTTTGATAATGTATGACATATTAGATGAGCTGATGATGGTCATGATCTTTCTGAGGAGTGGAAACAGGGCCGTGAGAGCATATCAGATATCCTAACATTCCAGTCAGTAGATACAATAGAACTTTTTTTTACTGAACAAATGTCCAGACCATCTGATGCTTTGAGAGGAAGTTGACAGAGATCTTGTTCTCAAATCACACAGCAAGATAAACACAAGCTCCGAAGTAATTTCAGCCTCCAAAAGGAACACTGAGTTTCAGGGCAAGTGAAGATTCTAGACCTTTATACACACGTCGTTCCACTGTAGAGTATTCATCCAGGATACAAAATCCCCATTAGGCTCAGCCTATTCAATCTATAGGTGTATTCACATTTATTATAAATCGGTCAAAGCTTCCACTGTTATTCTAGAGCAATGGTTTTCCATTTGCAGACTCCTACCACATTTCAAGTGGAGGTGCAGACCCCTTTGGAAATTCAACCTGTGGTCAACGGATCCCTATCATATAAGTCTTGGGACGAAAACTGATTGAATAGAATTCTACTATAAACACTGCAACTGCTCAGCCCGGCATTTGACACAGCGTAAGAAAGGGCACTAAACTGTGGACTTCTATGGTAATACCATCACTTCTGGGTTTTCACCTTATTTTCATAGTCACTTTTCATGGACCCCTTAAGCAGTCTGCGGCCCCCTGGGGTCATGAGGACCTCAGGTTGAAAACAAGTGTTCTAGAGAAAAAAAATCTCTGAAGGCAACTGATTCTATTGCCACAATTCACAAAAGGCAGTGAATAGCCTTCTTCATGTCCCTGTTCTTCTCGTGGCTAGACACTGGTTACATAGCAGAAGTTTGGGAAGAACAGCACAATTTTCTGAAGTGAGCTGTTTAATGTCCAAAAAACCCATGTCTGAGGTGATTAGTATTCAAACAGTCTGATAGGTGAATTCTCAGTTCCGAGGACTCGGAACTGACCATTTGGTTTAAACGGGGCTATGAAGAAGCCATGCAGAAGACTTGGAATCAGAAGTAGAATGTCCAAGTTTCTTCTGGATCAGTTGGATTTTGGGTCCGTTCCACTTTGTCGGAGGCCTTCATCCAGTTATATTTTGATCAGAGGGGGTTAAAGGCTGCTTTGCTTTCCCATACTACCACCAAGTCCTTTAATATTGGATTTATACGAGGACAAAATTTCTATTGTCTTGCCCAATTCAGAGATTACTTTGCCTAAGATCCTGTTCAAAGGGAGGATTTTAGCTAGAGTGTCCTTGCTCCAGAATCTGAACCAAACCTAGCAAGAGAGAAACTGACCATCCAGTGAGACTCTGGACAAAATGTGACTGGCCGAAGCCATTCTGTGAAGAGAAGCTCCCAGAACCTGAAGTCTCCTGAACAACAGAGAGGACTGGCTAGACATCAACCCATAAAGACTGGATGCTAGAGGTCTCTTGGGCTGCTATAGGTGCCTCAAAGTTCCCAGGAAGTGACAAATCCCGTCACCTGTGGCTCGTTAGGAAGGAAATCTACCAAACTCACTCAAGGGCTAATTGAATCAGGAATAAAAGCTCCCCAGAAACAAGTTAAAAAGGCCTCTCTGAATCATTCCCAAGAGAGCCTTTGTGAGGAGGGGTGTCCTGTGCAAAGGGGTGAGGAACTCCCCCATTAGGCTTGGGATTTTTTCCTTTAATTATTCTTCTGAGGAGATAATAAAGGCTGCAAGTCCCTAGGAAGGAGCTCAGGTGAATCCAACAGGCATTAGAATCAGGCAGAGAAGGTCCAGCCATAGAATCCAAGCTTCTGGGTGATTTGCTTCAGGGTAATGACCATATTAGTCAGGCCATATGAGATCCATGGATATATGCCCTGAAAAGGAAGTAAATTAGGAGCTCAGAGTCAAGCCTCACAAACCCTTAACTACTGTCTAGGGGTATCCTTTGAAACTGACTGCTTGGCTTCAATCCTCCATAGCCCAAAGGAAGGCAGAAGCTCATCTGATATTCCATATGCAGTAGCAGCACAGGTGGTGCTCTCCTCACTGGCCTCAGTTACTCCCCTAAGAGCTTGATGTGGCAACAGTTAATCAGATGACTCGGTATAACCAATGCCATCAAAGCTGGGATGTGCAGTGATATGGTGCCACTTGTAGCATCTCCAGCTGAGCTTTGACTGCTGCTCAGGTCTTCAGTCATGGTGATGAGGAGTGGGATGCCACCTGACCTGGCCAATTCTGATGTCTTTGGTGCCTCCTAAGAACAGGCCTCAGCTAAACCCCAGAGCAGGACTAGCCAAGCATACAGTTTTCCTTTTCAACAAGCTTACTAGCAACTATATGTGACTGCTGTGTATCAGTCAGTGACCCTCAGGAGTGAAGAATGTACTGGGGATGCTTTCTCTCGGGAGAGAATCAAATCTGAAGTCAAATCAGGGATTGCAGAGGCTAAAGAGCTCTGAAATTCTTAAATGCAGAATGAAACTCAAAAAGAAAGTTCTGCAGCAGGAGAGTATTAGTTTGTCCTGTCTGCACCATGGAGGCAGAAGAGAAACAGAGTAACATCTCTAGACAGGTGTGGACAGCTATGCCAATGATGGATATATCTGGTGCTATATTCTGAAGTGCAGGCTGGAAGACTATGGATCTATGTGGATCTATGTGGATCTATGAACCTTAATGTGATGGAGAAGGTCAGTTTTCAGCAAGGGGTTTATTAACCATACATCTGTTAAGATTAATGGAATTAGAGTGAACATTCGGGCTAGATATGTATTCAAAGCACTTGTTTTATGTACTACAGATGATTATAGTACATTTCTATGTATCATTAGCATACAGTAGAAGGGTTAGACTGTCTAAAGGCCATTTTCACACAAAAGCTCACAAGATAACACCTCAAAATAACAGGTCTCAATTACCCACATTTTATTAGTTCATTTAAATGATATCATTGAAAATAAATGGATACGCCCACATTTTTGGAAAATGGAATGTCCTGATCTATTCAATGGCCTTCAGTTAAGTATGTTGTAAGTTCAATGAAAAACTAAAATTATTTAAGAATCAGTTGGGATGCAGCCGAAAGCTGAATGGCTATCTGTCTACTACTTATTTATAAATAGCTTAAAAGGAAAACATTGAGAAGACTCCCCTATTTTCCTAAAAATCAGCATTAAAAAGCTTATCTTTTTCCAACTGTAAGAAAATAGCAACAGACAATTAAATGGGACTGCACCAGCAGCAGTTTGCTGTATGGTCACAAGAGTGACTTGCCATCATACTGCAATGTATATCATTGAATTACTATGGGAAAAAGTGCCACCCCAAGCAACTAATGTGTTTGCAAGATGACTGTTTACTGTTGCTTCCACAAGACTGTGATGTCTCCCAGTAAGTACAATATCTGTAATTAATTTCTGTGGTCTTTACATTCTGGTCATGACAAAGTGAAAGTCGCATGCATTGAATTTGGGACTATTTCATAATAAAGTAAAAAAAGCTTCGGACTGTCATGACACAGTATAAAACATCCTCCAAATGACAGCAAACCCTTCATTTTGGTTTAGTAAAAGCAATACCATTACCTCGTGATTAAACATCCTCTGTTCGATATGCGGCTGTTGCTTAATATGACCCTTTATAGCACTTTACATTTTCAGTGTGCTATAAAATGCATTTGTACTCAACACCTCTATTGAGGTAGCTATGTATTCTCCCCATTTTAGATAGGGAAACAGGCACAAAGAGATTAATCAATTTGACCAAGATCATACCGGAAGTGAGTGGCAAACTTGGGGTAAGATTTATGAGTTCCCAACTCCCAGTCCCAAGCTAATTCTTCTACACCATATGTTGACTTGACGAACATGAAAGTCTCCATGGGGAAAAAAAATTCCCAGTTAATCCAATTAATATGAAGACAACGGACAATAATTGTGAGAGTTATAACTTCTGGAATAATTTAAAAAGGAACAAAAGGCTTATGTAAATCTGTAAGGTGAATTAGAGAATAAGCTTATGAAAGGTCTATCCCCATTATGTTAAGTCTGCATCAGTAGCTGAAAACGATTGTTCCAGAATACAGTTTTTATAAACATGTTTTATTTGTCTTGCTTATACCGTTAGAACTGTAACTGCTGGCTGTCATTTCCCTTAAAAGGGGAAACCAATCAAAACACATACTGGTGCTTTTCAAAAGATAGCAATTAAAAGGGCAGCAGCAGCGGGGATTTGAGATTTCTTAAAACCTTCAGGCTGCAGGAAAGACGAAAGGACATGTGACCAAAAGTGTTATGATTATCCATTAGAGATTTCCATCAGTACCTGTATCAGTTATTTAGGTGATAATACAGAAGGTCAAGTATTAGTGACAGACAATGTGCAAGTCATAAGGAATGATAGAGACAATACCAATCCTTACAAAAGTCATTGCTATCAAAGAAACTTAAATATGTTCAAGAGAGATATCTAAATACTTCACATCAAATATACAAGTGGCCATCCAGATTATATCCTATATTTGCAGAAGTTTTAAAGTGCCAATCAAAGCTAATTTTGGGGGGGAAGGAGGGTTAAAAAAACCTTATACAATTACATCAGCAGTTACACAAAAGCAATTTATGTATCCTTAGCCACAGTAAACTGAGCCTGGTGATGGAGAATGCTGTAGCTAAGGGGTGTGTTGTCTATCAAAAGCTGGCTGTAAGCTTATTTGTCTAGTTAGGGATATATGCATCATTATGCATCTTAAACTGTTCAGTGCTTCATTTTAACATGAAAAGGCTGAAATGCAGCTGCTCTGCCAAACCACACTTCATTTCTTCCATCCTTCTTTCATGAGGAAAGTTTAATTTTGTCAACTGCCATCAGAATAAGATCTTTAGGGATTTGCTGATTTTATTTGTTGAATCACTATAGAATGTCAGAAGTGAGGCAGTCTTGCTTTTTTCTGCCACTTTAGTTAACAACGGAGATTTGATCACCCTGAAATTGCCTTTTTTCTTTACTCATAGCCAGAATAACAAATCTGAATCTCATGTGCAAGGCTCAAGATGATGCTTAGGACAGAACATGCAGAGTAAACGTTGTTTCTTTCCATATCCAGGTAATATAAAGCTGACAACTGTAGTCCTGTCTTTATGGGTAATGAAAAAAGTCCCATTACAATGAACTTCCTGTAAGGGAGAACAAATAGATAATAACTCTTCTGGTAACATGTATGGTACATTGGCCAGTGTGTTTTTGGCGTTTAATATAATCCTGTGGATTAGTTTAATTCACTTGCTGAGCATTCATTTGAGACATCCCTCTGTTGGGTCTTGGGGGCCCTCCACGACCTAGAAAATAAAAACAGCACTTACATTTTGTATCAAATCAGACCATTTTAGAGTTCATAAAGGGTGTGACTCAAGTTTGGTCTCAATAACTTTGGTTTAGAATTCATAGGTATATGCTTACTGTACTAATACATGGTCAATATTCTTATCCATTCAAACACAATCACACATGTATGCCTATTAAATCATCTAATCAATTCCTTGGTTTCCCCCTCTTGGTATTTTTCATAATTTTCCTCAATCTCTTAGATTAATTTAAACTAACTTCTAACAAGATTTTCCTCTTCAGTTAAACAGCAACTACTGACACAAGTCACCCACACATGTATGGGATAACATATCCAGTGCAAGTTAAACTAAGATTTTTAAAAAATAATTGGTTAGCATTTTTAAAAAATTCTTATTTTAAAGCCATTAAGCTAAAGGGTCTCTTAAATTATCAAACAGCCAGTCGCAGGTCTGCTGTCACTTTCCTGCTCCTTTGTATCGAGCAGGAAGTCTTGAAAGTCTCAAACAGCATTCTGAAAATAGATCACCAGCTATTGTTCTGTTGAAGCTAGACATATCAATTTAGAAAACCTATCTTCAATCAATCCACCCTTCTGCCAAAATACTTACCTGCATTTTATTGGCAATGAGCCCTGGACTTTCCTGTTATTTGGAATATATTTATGCACAGCACTGCTATAACTTCACCACAATTAGACAGACTCTCAATCCCCATTCCCATCACACCATTTATTAGGACAGTTCCTTTTGACAACGCATACAGACATTTCCACAAGGTGGCTAATGTTGTTATAGATTTCAACATTTTAGGCAGCAGAAATGGAGAACATGCAATGTAGTTACCAAATGCCTGTTGAAAAACTATGGAAGTATTGTTGAAAGGTAATTAAAGTTCAAATGCAGAAATATTAGCTCAACTACAGTTTTGGCTATTTGATAAACAGTTAGTTTAAGCGCCTACATGATTGAGTGACTTCAATATATTAATATTTTTGTTTCATTCTCAAAATAAAGTACACAGTGCAGCTGCAAATAAGGCTGGAAATATTTTAGGAGATTTTTACAAAGGGAAAAACCCACCCATCTCTATTTAAGTATCAATTCCTATAATCACTTTCTTGCAGACTCTAGGAACTAAATGAAAAAAAGGCAGCGTTTGTAAATATGTAGACCAAACAAAAGTATTCCGCAACAGGCTGCAAGTAACGCAACACATCTTTATTGAAATTGAAGAAACATCAATATACAAATTCAGAAGTCAAGGGAGCTTTAAAAAATGCACAAAAGTAAAGCCTGCAGTCAAAATTCTAGCAAATCTTGTCAGCAAAAAATTAAAATTCCAAATTGGGTCAGATGGGGCAGCAGTGAAAGGGGTGCAAAGCTTTACCAAAAAAAAATATATTTTCAAGTTTTCAGGGCTCATTTTGTGTTACTAAGAAAAAAGGCAACTAAATAGTGTGAATGCAAAGATAAACTTAAATCTTAGCAGACAAATGTAACTTCTTACAAACAAAAATACTTCATTCAACAGCCAATTAACAATTTCCAACAAAAAGTTCCAGGAAAATTTAAATTTTTTGAATTGTGGCCTATTAGTTATATATGATAAAATGTTTTCTGATCCACAACCCTCTAAGAGATTGCATCAGAAACTCCAGTTCAGCAGAATGAGGAACATATCATTTGAGTATTACCTCGAGGGGCTCCCCGCGGTCCACTCTGTCCAGAGCCACGTTTAAAATTCTGTTGATATCCATCCTAAAGAAAGTATAAAGTGAGAAAAGTAAATTAAAGGTATCCTCATTAAACCATCACAATCATTTGTTGTGCCTTAGAAAGTTAAATATTTTCTATTAAAAATATTAAGTTTCAAGAGTATTTAGAATAACCCATCCATTTTCAGTATATGAATTCAGGTAAATGATGCCAGTGGGGGCATTGCCAACATACAGAATTGTAATTCTTAGTAGGAAATCCTAATCTGCCTCACAAGACTAGAAAGGAGTTAGGTTCATTAGCTACTAATAAACATCTTAAACTGTTTTCACTGACTAAGTGATTAAACTTTACATAACATATCTAGGCTTGGAAGGATTACAGTTTTTATTGGTAAATGTAAATGTCACTATAACACACACAAACGGATGAATAATATTGATAAATAATGGAAGTTTACAGCTAGGCAAAGAAAGAAAAATGCTGCTTGAGAATTTAAGCGTCAAAATCTAGTGATTCAGACTTAGGTTTGTTACAAATGGACTCGCAAATGAATAGTAAAAAGTTATGATTTGCTGATTTATAGATATTGGCTTTGTATATCTGGACATGTGATATTGACAATGTGTTTTAACTGTTTATAAAGCTTTAACTTTTTGAATCTCAATGTTTTCTGTCAATTAGTCTGACACAACCCAAAATATAATTTACCACAGTTGTGAAAATTTGAATACAAATTAACCGCGCAATAAATTTTTTTTAAAATTTATCGCACTGTTAAACAATAATGGAATACCATTTATTTTAATATTTTGGATGTTTTTCTACGTTTTCAAATATATTGATTTCTATTACAACACAATACAAAGTGTACAGCTCTCACTTATTTTTACAGTGCAAATATTTGTAATAAAAATATAAAGAAATAGTATTTTTCAATTCACCTCATACAAGTACTGTCGTACAATCTCTTTATCACAAAAGATTAACTTACAAATGTAGAATTATGTACAAAAAAAATAACTGCATTGAAAAATAAAGCACCGTAAAACTTTACAGCCTACAAGTCCACTCAGTCCTACTTCAGCCAATTGCTCAGACAACCAAATTTGGTTACAATTTACAGGAGATAATGCTGCCCGCGCTTCTTGTTTACAATGTCACCTGAAAGTGAGAACAGGCATTTGCATGACACTATTGTAGCCAGTGTCGCAAGATATTTACATGCCAGATGCACTGAAGATTCATATGTCCCTTCATCTTCAATCACCATTCCAGAGGACATGCGTCCATGCTGATGATGGGTTCTGCTCGATAAGAATCCAAAGCAGAGCAGACTGATGCATTTTCATTTTTATCATCTGAGTCAGATACCACCAGCAGAAGGTCGATTTTCTTTTTTGGTGGTTCGGGTTTTATAGTTTCTGCATCTGAGTGTTGCTCTTTTAAGACTTCTGAAAGCATGCTCCACACCTCGTCCCTCTCAGATTTTGGAAAGCACTTCTGATTCTTAAACTTTGGGTCAAGTGCTGTAGCTATTTTCAGAAATCTCACATTAGTATTTTCTTTGCATTTTGTGAAATCTGCAGTGAAAGTGTTCTTAAAATGAACATGTGCTGGGTCACCATCCAAGACAGCTATAACATGAAATATATGGCAGAATGCAGGTAAAACAGAGACGAAGACAGTTCTCCCCCAAGGAGTTCAGTCACAAATTTAATTAACACATTATTTAACGAGCATCATCAGCATGGAAGCATGTCCTCTGGAATGGTGGCTGAAGTATAAAGGGGCATACGAATGTTTAGCATATCTGGCATGTAAATACCTTGCAACACCAGCTACAAAAGTGCCATGCGAATGCCTGTTCTCACTTTCAGGTGACATTGTAAATAAGAAGCAGGCAGCAGCATCTCCTGTAAATGTAAACAAACCTGTTTCTTAGCCATTGGCTGAACAAGAAGTAGGACTGAGTGGATTTGTAGGCTCTAAAGTTTTACATTGTTACATTATTGCTCTCAAAAAAACAAAACAAAAAACCTACATTTGTAAGTTACACTTTCACGATAAAGAGATTGCACTACAGTACTTGTATGAGGTAAACTGAAAAATACTATCTAGTTCTTATCGTTTTTACAGTGCAAATATTTGTAATAAAAATAATATAAAGTGAGCGCTGTACACTTTGTATTATGTTGTAATAGAAATCAATATATTTGAAAACGTAGATAAACATCCAATATTTAATAAATTTCAATTAGCATTCTATTGTTTAACAGCGCGATTAATTGCAATTAATTTTATCACGATTTATTTTGAGTTAATCGCGTGAGTTAACTGTGATTGACAGCCCTAATAAAAATCTAAAAAATGCTTAAAGCCCGTAATTTTGTGCAACTGTGAAAATTTAAAGTGATAAATCTAAAAAATGCTTAAAAATAAATATTAGCAGCTAAAATAAAAAAAAGCAAATTCTGCCAAGCATAGAGATCAGTGGTCTCAGACCTTTATACTGGTGACTCCTTTCACATAGCAAGCCTCTGAGTGCGACCCCCCCATAAATTAAAAACACTTTTTTATATATTTAATACCATTGTAAATGCTGGATGCAAACCGGGGTTTGGGGTGGAGGCTGACAGCTCGCGACTGCCCACGTAATAACCTTGTACCCCCTAAGGGGTCCCGACCCCCAGTTTGAGAACCTCGATATAGATATATAAAAATATAAACATAGGGAGTATATCTGTTTAGTAATACAGTTATTACATTTTATTTGTTAGCATTGCAGAGCCAAAACAGGTAAGAAAGTAGACTAATTCCATTTTGGCTCATCCACCAACAGAATCATTAGCCAAGTTCCAACTGCAGGATTTTCCAGTATGTCTATTGTAAAGGGTTGCCCACAGATAAATGACAACAGACGAATTTTAAATTTTTACTGGTGAAGCAAGTCACAAAAAAAGCTTTATTTTCAAAATCCCAGGGTGAGTAAGACTGGCCATTTGGATGGTTATGGAGCAAGGAGCTTTAATTTCACTTGTAAACTAAGCACATTTGATATGGAGTCGTTGAGATTTAGCAATTAAAACTCTAAGAATATTTACTAGTTGCTGTAAGCAAGTTATTTCATTTAGTTTGACTGATTTTTCTATTCTTATCATTTTAATTTAAACGTCAACTCACCCGTTGATAGTTGGAGTAGTCCCGAGGAGCATTAAATTGGGGCTGCGAGTAACCACTGTTTGGAGTGTTGGAAAATGAAGGGCGGTAGCCATCATACCCTCCTAAGGATTAGAATACAAATGCTTACTGAAGGGCACATAACCAGTCTTCATAAATTATGATACACACATGAAAGGCCACGGAGGGATTTCATTGACTATTAAGAAAAAAACTGGAATAAAAAAGTGTTGTGCGCCAGCAGACTGTAAAAACTTGTAAAATAACCTACATCTTCTCATTAAGACCTCATAAAAAATTGGGGAAGTGGTATCTGAGGATGTTTCTCTGATAATCTGTTATTTATTATTTGTATTACCATATGTCCAGGAACCCTAGTCATGGACCAGGACCTTGTTGTGCTAGGCACTGCACAAACACAGAACAAAAGATGATTCTTCATTCAGTTCTTAGAGACAGTCTAGCACAAGCCTAGAATTTAAACTGCTTCGTTAAGATAGAAAAAAGCGAATACCACCACAAGCTTAAATATCTTCCCAATATATTTCTGTATTAAACAATAGGGTCAACATAACATAAGGTCTCCTGCCATTCTGTAAACCTGAAAAAAAATTCATATAAACTCTCAAAATTTAGATAAAATATATATACATATATATATTTATTTTTTACCTCTAAACCCATTGGCAGGTCCCCTGTATCCATTCATTAAGCCCCGAGTGCCGCGTGATCCACCACGAGACACTCCCCGGTTGTTATAATAAGGCTGACTGTTACGTGGGAACCCAGTATTCTGTTGTGGAGGCTGCTGGTGGTTACCTGCCACTTGATGGGACTGGTCCGGGGAACCATGGTAGGTGCCAACCACTATAATAAAAAACCAAAAATGGAAGTTTATGTTTTCTATGTTCCCCAAAGACTGATAGGTATCAAGTTAAACCAATCAAGTCTGCCTTAGTACCATCAAGCAGAGCAGTAAATGTTTACAAACCCAAAGACAGATGCTTTGCAGAACTAAAAGTTGCTATTCTGACACATTCCACAGTACTAAAATAATGCAAGATGTCTAGTGTTCAGCAAAGACAGTGTCAACAGGCCTCAAGTTAGTACAATTACGCTCATCTTTTCACTGGTGTTTGTAGATTTAAATAATAATGATAATAAAAATCAACACACCACACAACCCTGAAACAAGTGGAAACATTCTCAAGTGACTTCCACAATCTTTCCATGAAGTTGCTAAACATAGAGCCCAGAGGCAGCGACACTGCTCCATAAAAATTTATTCTGCGTGCAGAACTTCCCCTCAGTTGCATCCTCCTCATTAAAAGTTTTGGTTTTGCAGAGACTCCCCCTGAACAAAATTTTACACATTCTAAATTCCATTTAATTTTAAGTCGGCTGCCTGGTTTCTTGGTATTTGGTCTCCATGACTATCCTCCACTGGAAGCCTCCCTTTTAGGCTAAAATAATGTTTTAATTTTGTCTAACAAGTTTACCTGTCTGGAGCTGTTCTTGCTGAAGTTCTGATTGTTCTACTTGATGAGGCTGATTGGAGAAACTCTGGTTGTAACTGGCCTGGTACTGATTTTGTTGCTTTAGGGTTTCTGGCTCATTGACAGGAGGAACAGGTGCATTCATATTGAATACCTACAATGGTAGGAAAAAACTAAATATCTCTCTGGTCTACATTTTCCCCAATTTGTACTTACGTGTCTTTTGCACACAATCCGAGACTATATGCTTTATAAACTGACAAAAGAAGCAATTACCTTCCTTTCTGTAACTGTTGTTCTTTGAGATGAGTTGAACATGCCCACTCCATTGTGGATGGGTGTGCACTTTGTGTGCACAAATGTCATTTTCCTCCCCCTTCAGCAGTACCCATCAGGATGGCTGGAGGCCCCCGCCCCAACGCCACATGCCAATGCATGGTGATGTAAGAAGGTGGAGACAACCCAACCCCCCTCAGTTCCTTTGTACTGGATGTACTCTGATGGAGAGGGGAAGGTGGGCAGGCTATGGAATGGACATGTGGAACATCTCGAAGAACAACAGTTACAGAAAGGTAGGTAATCGTTTCTTCTTCAAGTTATTGAACATAACTTCCACAGTAGGTGACTCTCAAGCAAACGTCTATGGAGGCGGATTCGGAGTCTATCTGAATAGCAATTGCAAGACCACCTGCCGAAACTGGCATAATCTCTGGATTGATAGTCAATGGTGTAATGAGAAGAGAAGGTGTGGCTAATGACCAAATTGCTGCTTTATAAATGCAGCGTAAGACAAACCTTATCTTTATAAAAAACTGTATAAGGGGGTTCTGAAACTAAATCTCTCAAAATGCCACCTTCATAGAAAAGTTAAGGAGGGAGCCAGTCACAAGGTGTTCAAAGTGGGGTTCCATTAGAATTGCCAGGACTAAGTCGAGATCTCAAGGTGGGATGGGACATTCACTTGAGGGTATAATCTATTATCCACTGTGACAGACCCAGACCAGTAGAGTACAGGAATCTGGCAGAAGGCAAGTATAATGGCCACTGGATGAATAGTTTTCTGTTCCCTGAGTGAACAGAGCAGGGGCTGCCCTAGAGCAATCAGGAACCTGCTAGAACCAATTAAGACAGGCAAGCTAATCAAGACACCTGGAGCCAATTAAGAACTTTCTAGAATCAATTATGGCAGGCAGGCTAATCAGGACACCTGGTTTAAAAAGGACCTCCCATCAGTTAGTAGGGGGGCACACAAGGAGCAGGGAGTAAGAAGGCGTGCTGCGGGAGGACTGAAGAGTTCAAGCGTGATCAGGTTTCAAGAGGAAGATCCTGCAGTGAGGATAAAGAAGGTGCTGGGGGAAGGCCATGGGGAAGTAGCCCAGGGAGTTGTAGCTGTCATGCAGGTGATACAGGGAACGTTGTAGACAGCTGCTATCCACAGGGCCCTGAGCTGGAACCCAGTGTAGAGGGTGGGCCCGGGTTCCCCCCATCCCCACAACTCCTGATAGGACACAGGAGGAGTTGACCAAGTCTGTGAAAAACACCAGAAGGAAAGGTCTAAATTGGAAAGGGATCTGGCCTGTTCCCGACCCACTGGGTGGGACACAGACTGCAGGGATTGTTCTCCGTTTTCCCCATGCTGGCCAGTGATGAAGTTAGCTGAGTGGACGGCAGGTTTGAGCCACTAGCAAAAGTGGCCAAACTGAGGGCTGCCAGGAATCTCTGAGGCAACCAAATCTGTTAATAAGCGCAGGACCCACCAAGGCAGAGGAGGAACTTTGTCACACCACCCATACATCAAAGCTGAGACAGCAGCCAAATGCACCCTTACAAAACAGTCAGATTCTGTTTTAGATCTAGCAGATAGTTCAGCACAATACTCAGGGTGCTTGCTGAGCAGCACACATTTCTCATGAACCCAAATGGAGAAGCACTTCCATTTGACCAAGTAAGTGACCCTAGTTGAGGGTCTTCCATTAATTTAGAAATACATTCTGGACATCCTGTGAGCAGGACCTTTCAAAGGGATTCAGCCACGAAGCATCTATGTTGTGAGATGGAGAGCTTGGAGGCTGGAGTGATGAAGGCAGCCATGGTCTCAAGAAATTATGTCTGGATCTAACAAGAAGAATAGAGGAACCTCTGACAGAATCAGGAAAGCTGAATAGCAGTATTGAAAGAGCCATGCCGTGACATACTTTAAAGGATGAGACAAGCATAGTCCTTTATTATTTTTGGATATTACTCGGAAGAACAAAGGAATTGTACGGAAGGCATATAGAAGGGAATTCTCCAAGATAGGAGAAAGGCATGTTAGGTTGCCTAGGGAACAGACCTGGCAAAATTTTCTATTGGGTCTTGTTGCAAAAAGGTCCACTTGGGGAAACCCCGAGAGTTGGAAGATAAACCTGGCTACAACTGGACCTAACGACCACTCGTATTGATCGCTGAAGGATCTTCTCAGCTGATCTGCCAGGATGTTCTGTTTCCCCAAAAGGTAAGCAGCTTTGAGGTGAAACAATGGAGTTTAGATGTACTGCTCTTAACTCCCTGACATTTATTACCAAAGGCCTTGTGTCTTCATGGACCCAATGTGAGCCCCCCCAACCTAGAGAGGATGTGTGAGAGACTAGAGGGTGTGTTCATAGTGTGGGAAGGAAAGCAACTTCCAAGCAAACTTTTAGAGGGTCTATCCACCAATCCAGAGACAACACAACTAGCTTTGGAACTTGAACCATCTTGTCCAAATGGTGGCAATTCAGGGCATATACTGATGTTAACCACGTTTGCAGCTTCCTGAATGACAGTTTGGCATGCTGCACTACACAGGCTCATGCTGCCATATGACCTAGCAACCTGAGGCACTTACTTGCTGTTATGAGCAGGGAAGCCTTCATTCAAACTATTAGGTCTCAAATGGTTTTGAACTTGGTTTGTGGTAGAAAAGCTCTGGCTTGTGGAGTCAAGGATTGCTCCACTGAAATCTACTGTCTGTACAGGCTTCGATACGGATTTTTCTCGATTCATTCAGAGCTCCAGAGCATTGAATATAGATAGAGCAATGAATATGCTGGACAGGACCCGCGACTCTGATCGACCTCTGATCAACCAGTCAGTCACTCAGGTATGGGAAGACATGGATACCTAATTTTGGAAGATGAGCTGGTTCCACAGCTGCCAAGCCAAACTGAAGCACTATGAATGGATAATGTTGAATATCAGGCATTAACCTGATAAATTTTCAATGGTTGGGACATATTGCAATATGGAAGTAAGTGTCCCTCAAGTCAAGGGCCCCATACCAGTTTTCTTCTAGGGAAGAGATAATTGACACTAGGAACAGTGTGAGATTTTATTTTCTGTAGGAATTTGTTCAACTCTCTGAGATCTAAGATGGGCATGAGATCTCCTTTTGTCTTGGGAATCAGGAAACAGAAATAGAAGCCTTCTCTCTGGTAGCTCAACAGTACCTCCTCTACAGTCTGTCTGAAAGAGATTCTCGACATTGCCCTTCAGTGGGAGATCGAGAGTGGTCCCTGACTGGGGGAGCAGGAGTATAGAGAGAGGGGTAGGGTGTATTAAACTGGATGACATACCTCTGTTCCACCATACTTAAGGCACGCTTGTCTTATATTATGTGGGTCCAAGTACTTAGGAAGTGGGACAAGCATTTGGTAAACAAAAAAAAAAAAAAGGGGGGGCGGGGGAACAGACAGAAGTGAAGAGACTGGTATAATGTCCTCAACTACCCAATCAAAATGCCTGTTTGGAAGAGGCAGCTGGATGTGATGGGCTCGTTGACACTGAAGAGGAGGGCGCCTTCTATAGCTCCTTCTCTGTTTTCCTAGGAGGATCTTGGAAACGCGGAGCAAAGCTATGGTGACGAAAGGAGAGTTACCTTTTCCGTAACTGGTGTTCAAGATGTGTTGCTCATGTGTATTTCACAATAGGTTGTGTGCTCACCATGTGCACCAGTGCTGGAAGTTTTTTCCCTAGGAGTACCCGTGGGGGGGGGGGGACTGCCCCAGCGACCCCTGGAGTAGCACTTCCATGGCTTGGTATAAGGGGCGCTGCGTGCTCCCCCCACCCTCAGTTCCTTCTTGCCAGACAACTCCAACAGAGGGGAAGGAGGGCAGGATGTGAAACAGACATGAGCAACAAATCTCTACCACCACCAGTTACGGAAAAGGTAACGGTCTTTTCTTCTTCGAGTGATTGCTCATGGGTATTCCACAACAGGTGATTCCAAGCTATACCTGTTGGAGGTGGGTAGGAGTTCACAAGTTCTCAGGACGGAGGACAGCCCTGCTGAACCAGGCATCATCCCTGGTTTGGGAGACAATCTCATAGTCCAAGGTGAACATGTGAACGGAAGACCACGTGGCAGCCCTACAAATGTCCTGGATGGGGACATAGGCCAAGAAGGCAGCCGATGAGGCCTGTGCTCGAGTCAAGTGTGCCTTCACAATCAGTGGCAGGGGGATACCCGCCAGTTCATAACAGGTACGGATGCACAAAGTGATCCGGTTGGAAAGCTGCTGAGTGGAGGACAACTGACCCCTCGTGCTCAGCTGAGTCAAACAGTTGCGAGGAATTTCTGAATGGCTTGGTTCACTCATGGTAGAAAGCCAGAGCCTGTCACACATCGAGCGTGTGGAGACTGCACTCCTCACTGGACACGTGGGGCTTGGGGCAGAGGACCAGCAGAAAAATGTCCTGACCTATGTGATAGGCAGAGACCACCTTTGGGAGGAATGCAGGGTGTGGGAGGAGCTGGACCTTGTACTTATGAAACACCGTGTATGGAAGCTCGGAGGTCATGGCCCTGAGTTCCGAGACCTGCCTGGCCAACGTGATCGCGACCAGGAAGGCCACCTTCCATGAGAGGTGGGACCAGAAGCACATGGCTAGCAGCTCAAATGGGGGCCCTGTGAGACGGGCCAACACCAGGTTCAGGTCCCACTGCGGGACCGAGGGCATATGGGAAAGAGACGGTCCAAACCCTTAAGGAACCGGCCAGTCATAGCATGGCAGTGCACTGGTGGATGGAAGGCCGATATGGCTGCCAGGTGCACCTTGACTGACAAGGGTGCCAGGCCCTGGGCTCTAGGGTGGAGAAGGTAGTCAAGGATAATCTGGATCGGGGCAGCCACTGGGGGAAACACGCCATTCACCCGCCCATCTAGAGAACCGGGACCACTTCGTCAAGTAGGCGCGGTGCGTGGAGGGCCGCCTGTTTTCTAGGAAGATGCGTTGAACCCCTTCTGAGCATGTCCTCTCCTCCCTACTAGCCATTGAGCAGCCACGCCGTGAGGTGGAGAGCCACTAGATTGGGGTGGAGAAGGCAGCCCTGGGAGAGTAGGTCCGGGCGGAACAGCAACGGCCATGGCGGAGCAACCGCCAGGCCCGTGAGGATCCCGTACCAATGTTGCCTGAGCCACGCTGGGCCTTGTCTGTCTTTATCTTTTCCAGGACCTTGCTGATCAGTGGGAACAGTGGGAAGGCATAGACAAACTGGCCTGACCAGGACAGGAGGAAGGCATCAGAGATAGCGCCCCTTCCCAGTCCCCCCCTTGGAGCAGAACCAGGGACAGCGCCGGTTCTGCCAAGTGGTGAACAGGTCCACCTGGGGAGTCCCCCACACTCAGAAAAGCCTGTGAGCCACTTCCTGGTGGAGAGACCACTTGTGTTGAGAGAAGTCCCTGCTCATGCGATCCGCCTGCACGTTCCAGGCGCCCGGTAGACGGAAAGCCTTTAGACAGATGTCATGGGCTATACAGAAATCCCACAGCCTGAGGGCTTCACAGCAGAGGGCAGAGGAGCAGGCCCCGTCTTGCCTGTTAATATAGAACATTGAGGCCGTTGTCTGTGAGGACCCTGACCACCCTGCCCTCCAGGTGCAAATGGAAGGCCACACACGCCAGCCGTACCGCCCCGAGTTCCTTGACATTTATGTGTAGGGTCAGATCTTGAGCCGAACACAGGCCTTGGGTCTGAAGGCCCCTCAACCCATGTCTGACGCATCGGACACCAGCGACGGGGCCCTGTCCCTGAACAGGGGCCCTTGGAGCACGTTGCGTGGTGCGGACAACCACCATAGAGAGGCGATCGAGTTGGTACAGTAAGGACTTTGTCCGTCCTGTCCCTGGCCTGGGAGAACTCTGAGGCCAACCAGAGCTGGAGGGACCTCATCCTGAGTCTGGCATGATGGACCAGGGACATGCACACCAACATGTGACCCAAGAGCTGGAGGCACGCTCTGGCTGTTGTCACCGGGAATCTTGTGATGGGTAGATGAGCCCCTTCAGGGTCTCGAACCTGTCCGGTGGGAGGGAGGCACTGGCCAACGAGGCATCCAGGAGCGCCCTGATAAACTCTGTGTTGAACCAGGACTAACGTGGACTTGCTATTGTTTACCAACAGGACCAAAGCAGTGCACATGGACAGGAGGAGCATCACATGATCCCTCACCTGCTACCGGGAGCTGCCTCTGACCAGCCAATCGTCCCTAACAAGGGAAAGATCTGGACCCCCCGGCGCCTGAGGTAGGCTACCACCACCAACATACATTTTGTAAATACCCTGTGGGCAGTGGACAGGCCAAATGGGAGGACCATAAATTGGTACCGATTCTGCCTCACCAGAAACGGAGGAAGCGTCTGTGCTCCTTGAATATAGGGATGTGGAAGTTAGTGTCCTGCACATTGACGGCAGCATAACAGTCCCCAGGATTCAGGGAGGGGATGATGGAGGCCAGGGAGTCCATGCGGAACTTGAGCTTCACCATGAACTGGTCCAGACCTCGCAGGCCCAGGATTAGCCTGAGTCCCCCTTTGGCCTTCGGGATAAGGAAATAGCGGGAGTAGTATCCCTTGCCTTTGCACTCCTTGGGCACCACTTCCACTGCTCCTAGGCCCAGGAGCCACCCCACCTCCTGCTCGAGCAGAGCTCCGTGCGAGAAGTCCCCCAGGAGGGATGGGGCGGGGGATGGTTGGGCAGGGAGAAAGTAAACTGGAGGGTGTAGCCCCGGGAGATGGTGTTGAGGACCCATCAGTCAGAGATCGGCTGCAATCACTCCGGGAGGAAAGCACACAGCCGGCTGGAGAAGGGAAGCTTTGAGGGCACATTCCTGAGGAGAACTGGCAGGGCGCCCCAAAGCGTCCCATCAAAAATGGCTTTTCCCCACCTGCTTGCCCTTGGAGGACCCAGGTTGGGGGGGCAGGCAGAGACTGCCTCTGAGGGCACCTCCTTATGGTCCCATGACTTCTTATGGTGGCCTTGTATTTCGGGTGATGGCCTGAGTGGGAGTCTGCTGCAGCTTGAACTTAGATTTAGCCAGAGCCAGAACATAGAGACCCAGAGTCTGGAGGGTCGTAAGGGAGTCTTTCATGCCATGTAGCCTTGTATCCGTTTGTGCTGCAGAGCTTTGCCGTCAAATGGGAGATCCTACATGGAGGTCTGCGCCATGCTGGACAGCCCAGAGAACAGGAGCCACGACGCTCTTCTCATGGACACCGTGGAGGCCATGTCCACCGCATCCGAAGCTGCCTGCAGGTTTGCTCTGGCAGCCGCTGTACCCTCCTCCACCAGTGCTTTGAACTCCTTCCTATCGCGCTCCTGGAGGGAGTCCTCGAACTTGGGCAGGAAGCCCCACAGACTGAACTCATACCGGCCAAGGAGAGCCTGGTGGTTTGCCACTCATAACTGGAAGCTTGAAGATGAATAAATTCTCCTTCCAAAAAAGAGTCCAGCCCCCGAGAATCTTTATTTTTTGGGGTAGGGGCTGGCTGGCCCTGCCATTCTCTGTGGTTGACCAACTCGACCACCAGGGAGTTGTGCGCCAGATGGGTGTATAAATACTTGTGTCCCTTGGTGGGCACAAAGTACTTGTGTTCCGCCCTCTTAGAGATGGGGGCCAACAAGGCCGGTGTTTGCCACAGGGCATTTGAAATTTTTGCCACCCCTTCACGGAGAGGCAAGGCTACCCTGCCCGGTGCCGAAGAGGACAGCACATTAAACAGGGAGTCCGAGGGCTCCTTCATCTCCTCTGTCTGGAGGTGGAGGCTTGATGCCACCATTTTTAAGAGTTCTTGGTGGGCCCTAAAGTCCTCCAGCAGGACGGAGAGGGGTGGGGCCGTAATCGCCTCATCCACTGAGGGCGAGGAGACCGGTGTGGTACTCTGGGTGTCCGCTGGCACCAGAGGGTCCACCACCTGGTCGATCTCCGGCCACGGTGCCGAGGAAGTACATCTCACCGACTCCTTCCTCAGAGGTCTGGAGAGGGAGGCCAACAGTGCTTCTAAAGCTCTGGCCACGATGCCCACAGGTACCATTGGGCCAGCCACGGCGCTCGGTGCCACTGCACCTGGCGGGGCCTACTGTTCAGCCTGGCTGGCCTGGCCCATCGATGGATGACTACGAATGGAGGCTGGGCTGACGTACGACCTGCCACTGTCCCTGGACCGGGAAGAGCGGCGGTGCCAGGAGTGACACCGACCACGGGACCGTGATCCCTATGTGGAGGACTGGTACCGTCAGTAACAACTGCCCTGCATTTGGCTCCGTTGGGCGGATCTGAGACGTCGAGACGACGGCGATCGACGTCCGGGGCTGTGGAGGCGATGCCTTGGCAGAGTCTTGGAGTAGGATACTGAGCGAACATGGCATCGACATCCGTGCTGTGACCAGCTGCGATGACCCCTCCGACACAAGGACCTTTGGCAACACCTGTCCCAGTCTGGTCGGTATTCGCTCCTTGAGGTGGAGCGGTGCCGAGAGTCTCCAACTGACAGACCCCAACCAGTCAGTGTGGTGGGAGTCAAGGGCGATCCATGGGGACTTTGCCCCTAACTGTTGCTGGGCAGCGAACAGCGTTGGGAATGTTCCCTGGACTGAGACCAGTACCGAACTGGGGGTGACAGTGGAGATCCCAGCGGCTGCTTGCCCTTGGAGTGTGGGGCCGACATTGGCGGTGCTCCTGGTACCGGCATGAACATAACATCCCGGATAGCCTGCAGGGCCTCCAGCATGGATAGCATCTGGACATCTGGGGAGGTCTGCTTCAAAGAGGCTGGGCTACTCTGCTATACATGAGTCAGAGACCTAGAGGCTGGTGGGGACCGAGGACTGCCCAACATGGGTCTAGCCTCTCTCCCGGGTTTCCCTCAGTGCCCTGCAAAGAAGGCATCTTTCTGGCCTTCTTGGTGTGCCCCATGGACGGGGAGCTGTGCCGACTGGTCAATGGCACTGGAAGGTCACTGCACACCGACACCTTGATGCCCAGTGCCAGCTCAGAGCGGCGCGCTGCAGTCGGGGTCAGCGCCAACTCCATGAGAATGGCCCTGAGCCTAATGTCCCCTCTCTCTTGGTCGGAGGCTTAAACAACTTGCAAATTTTGCAGCCATCGCTGGTATGGGTTTCTCCCAAACAGCGCAGACAGTCTGCATGCAGGTCACTCCTTGGCATAGATCGCGTACAAGTGCCGCACAACTTAAAATCTGGGGCGTGGGGCATGCCCCAGTCTGGGTTCTCTGACTAACTGAACTAACTAAACAGCTAACTAACTACAGGTACCAACACTGAACGAACGAACAGTTCTGGGGACGAGCTACAGCAAAGCTGAAGCAGAGTAGTTCCGACACTCCTTCGCTGGCGGCAAGAAGAAACTGAGGGTGGGGGAGTGCGCAGCTCCCTTTATACCATGCCATGGAGGCACCACTCCAGAGGTCGCTGCGGCGCTTCCCCTACGGGTACTCCTAGGGGAAAAACTTCCGGCACCGGTGCACGTGCTGAGCACGCACACCTATTGTGGAATACACATGAGCAATCACTCGAAGAAAAGGTGGTTGTTGATGAAAATGCATCATGACTGCCTCATTGATTGGCAGAGCAATCTCAATCTAGGCAGGAGAGGTATCTCTGCCACCTTGATGCCAAAGACCCGAGACTACCTTTTCAGGAGATTTTGGTGGGCCCTGTAGCCTTCTGGAGGAGGTGAATCTCCCACTGAATCTATAGTTGCATCTGGTGATGAAGACAAGGCTGTAACCAGCATGTGAGGTAGTGGCAACTTCATAATCTGTGGTGGAGAAACTACCTGAGAAGATCATGGTCGGCTGGGACCAGTCACAGTACTGGAAAGCAGAGACGCCCTCTGTGCCTGGTACCTGTTTCCATGTCATCTACCGAAGAATGAAATTCCTGGTGCCATGATGTCCAATGTGCTCCCCGCAATGGTCAAGACTGCTGGGGTGAGATCCTAGCTGAGGGAGGAATGCCACATGGAGCCCAGAGTGGCCACTGGTATGGACCTGGGCCCCATCCACGTCCATGCCATTGTGACTTAGGGAAAACGCCAGCCATGGGGCTGCTGCACTGCCCATGGCCCCAGTGACCTTGCAGGAGGATAAGTGCTGTGTCCCTGCTGAGAAACAGGAGGCCCTCACTTCCAAGTCTAAGGAGTCAGAGGCTTCTGATAGCAGAGGCACTGATGCAGATGGTACTGGAGAGAGGAAACTTGAACCTGGGGATGGTAGTACTGGAGAAATCAAGGAAGGTTTCCCTCTAGAAAGAACTGATTTGAGAAGAGGTCTAGATAGGGGTACGAGGGGTTCTCCGTGCACTGAGGGTTGAGCTGAGGGAGCAGGAAGTGGTTGGACAGTTTCCAACACTGGTGAAAACAGTACTGAGACACTAAACAAGTCTCTTGCGGTTGCATGTGCCTGTGGGATAGACTCAATGGACCTGCCTCAAGCTCTAAAGGCAGTGAACCCCTCGTAGTAGGCAAGGCTTGCAGGGCTGCTTTCTCTGCCACATGCTTAGAGTCTATGCCCCATCTCATCTCAGTACCGAGATTGACGAACAAGATGGTGAGCCCGAGAAAGTTCTGGATCTCTCCTTCAGCACCAGAGATCGGGACCGTGGAGCTGAAAATACTTCTGGTGGAGTATTCCATATCAATGTTGAAATACTTTGGGCACTCTCCACATGCGATAACTCAGCTGAGAGTCAAAATGCTGCTTCCATAAGCAAGCACTTAAGCCTAGCTGGTCTATCCTTCTTCAAGCAGAGTTTGAAGGCCTTGCAAATGTGACACTTGTCACTAATGTGGGCCTCATATCAGACAGGTCAGAAGCACAGGTGCATCTTTTCGGAGACCTAGAGCAGTTGATGGAGAGGTATATCACTATGGGCTAGGGGGAGTTGAGAAGCAATGGCTAGGGACGTCCCAGCCGGTGCTGGGTCAGACCCATCCAACTGCTGTGCATCCAGACTCCACCCATACCCAGACCCATGCCAAGCCTCACCTGCCTTCACCCAGAAACACCTCCTCACCGAGAATCCCCCACCCAGCCCTGGGGCTTGGGATGCCCTGGTCAGTCCCGGCGGGGCTGGGTGAAGAGTGTACGTCCCCTGCACAAAGTGGCCGGGCCAGACCCCCCTGCCTCCCATGAAACGTCCCCCACTACAGGAAGTTCCACATCCTCACACCCCTTGCTTCCTGCCCCCATCGCTCCTCAGCGGTAGGCAAAGGGGGTCACTGTCACAGGAGCTGCTCCCCCATCGGCCCACCCTCATGCATTTGAACCCCCCTACCCCCGCACCCAAACCCTCACCAAGCCTCGCGCCCTGCACTCAGCACTCCCATCCAAGCCCCACCCCCTTGCATCTGGAGCCCTACCCCTGAACCCAGCCACCTCCCTGGTGACCTCAACCCCCCCACACCAGAACCCCCAACACAACAAATCCCACACCCTATGCACCTGGACTACCCCAACTCGCCCCCCCCCCACACCTGAAACCCCCAACTGAGCCCCAACCAGCTGCACTCAGACCCCCACCCCACCAAGCCCCACTCCCCCAGTACCCAGACTCCCCCTGCCGAGTCCCTTCACCCCCCCACACACCTTCATCTGGACCCACTGTAGAGTCCCATTATCCCTGCACCTGGAACCCCCCAGTGCATCCAGATTCCCCCACACCCCAGTATCCCCACTGAGATGCCCCCACCCAGAACCTTAACACCCCACACCTGGATTCCCCCACACTAAGCCCATCCGAGCTTGGATCCTGCCAGGCTGAGCCTGCCTGCCCACACTTGGTGCGCCTGGCATGCAGGGGCAGGCCTGGCCCTTGTGCTACGTTAGGGTGGGTGCACCCTCATTACAAGTCCATGTCCCTGAAGGGGAGGGCAGGGGAGGGGAAGGGAGTGGGCGCCCTGCAGGGTGATCTCCCACCTCCGTGCAGCCAGTGGCCCGTGCTCACCGCTGCCATGCTGGAGCCTCCACCTTTATTTATTTACAAATAAAATTTGCAGATTTTTAAATATTGTGCAGAATTTTTAATTGTTTTGCACAGAATCCTATTAGAAATACTATTTACAAGGCGTGAAGAAGGTATTTGAATAAACAAGTCTGAAATCGCTCTGACAACCATTACTGTCAGTAAGAAGGAACTGAGAAGAGCTGAGGGTGGCTCCTCTTATACTAGCACACAGTGGCGAGTGGCCACAGGGGGCACTCCAGCCACCCCAACAGGTACCACTGAGGGGAAAAAAGTCTCTGACATCTGTGCACTAGGCATGCACACACCTACGGTGGAATGAACATGTGCAACCACTAGAAGAACAGAGCCTATTCTAAGTGCAATTCTAGATTCCAGGGTCAAAATAATGGCTATCAGAAGATTTGATTAATCAAACAAAGTGATTCAGCATTAAGTTCATTTGGTACTTACTGTTTGCATTGATTGGAATGGAGCTGCATTAACATTGATTCCACTGCTATGTAAAGGTTTGCTAGACCCAGCCTGGAATACCTGCGGCTGGGGTGCAGTAGGAAGTGGTGATGATGCTGGGGTTTGGTCTGCACTCAAAGACAGTGAAGCCTAGCAATTGAAATGAAGAGCACTTAAGCAATAATTCATACAGCAACTGATTATGTCAAGTCATCCTATACCAAATTATAGGCAAGGCCTGTAAAATATTGCTACTGACATGAGCTACCTCAACTAAACTGTAGCCCCCCGCAGCACAACTGGATGAATGAAAACAAAGAAGTCTTCCCACACTCATGAACCTCAGAGAATGACAGAGAAGTGAGTGAATGGAGGAAAAGCAAGTGCCCACTATGACACCTACTAGCCATGGTCAATAACGTCCTCCAAGCTAGCATCCTGTATACTTATGCGATGCAATTCTCCACAAGGTGCTCCACTGAAAAGTACTAGCCCCTCTCCTCTTTATCAGCATCTCGCTGCTGGTGATTTAATAAATTTAAGCCTTGAATACAGACGACTCAAACAACTGCTATCAAAAATATAAGATGTCACAAATAAGGTCAAGGCATTTGTAATAAAAAAGGCCTTATCAATTGACACCTGAAACAAATATTTTAACTATGAAGCTTTATCTTCAAAGTGTCATACACTACCCCTTTATTCACTTGCAGATTGAGATAGTATATTGCTCCTAAAATAAAATTTAATAGGACTTGCCTGAATCTGGTCAATTGATTCTTTCTGTGGCCGTTGCTCTGTTGTATGAGAAGGCTGATACATGGGCTGGGATGCTGTGTAACCCTCACTTGTAGAAGAAACCAAGGGCACCTGCCAGAAAGAATTTAAGATTAGTAGAAGCTCCTTCAAGTTTTACAAACTGGAGAACCAAACAGGACAACTTTGGAAGGAACTGTGCCTGTAGTAAAAATCTTGTTACGGATACACAAAATTTTTACTAATATCCACAGTAGCAATATACTTATGCATAATTTGATTAAATTTAGTAATGCTGAAACAGGGGCAAAGCGAATTTATTTTAATTGATTTGTTCTAGTGTACACCCACTGCTCTGGAGAAAAGTTTTAAGTTCATTTATATTTTTGTCCAATCCAGTTGAAGGTGTAAGTTTTGATTTAAATGAAAATTCTTCCTACTGTTATGTCTCCTAAGAAGACCACAAGAGAAAGCACATAGCATACTAGGGATGAAGAAGAGTGTGTAGCAGCAGGCACATAGGTGATGTTTGTTGGCATGAACCCACCCGAACTAAATTTACCTCCTTTTAACTCAACTTCCTTGCAGGCTTTGTGGCCTGATGGTAAGTTAGGGGGTGAAGCAGACCAGTAAAGTTGTTTTAAAAACTGCTCTGCTTCCATCACCAACATGATCTGAAAATAAAAGCACTGCCTTGCAACAGAGGTTTGATGGCAATTCTTGAGAGGAAGTCCACAAGACTGGTTGCCAGAGTCACCTTTTTTGAACCATCACATGTCCCTAATCCATTGTACAGCAGAGCTGGAAGCAGTTTAGCTGCTAGCTACATAAATGGTTGAGGAATGACTGTTAGAACTCGTTTGGACCGGGGGGGGGGGGGGGAAGTGCATTGAGGAAAACCCATAAGCACCACTTAACATTGTAAAATGCAAAAAAACCCTGGAAAATATAAAGTGGGAGGGAGGGGGGAATGAATGCACCCAGGGCACACGCATGGCCCCTAAAGCAGAATCCGTGTGGACAATCACTGTAAGAACACACGTTTCCCACACAGAGTTTAGTGTAAAAGGCATGTTACTCCTAATGCACATTTTCAATCTCTATTACTCCACATGGCACTTCCTGTTGATCTTCAATGGTGAAGCATTTGTCAGTCTTCTAGCAGGGATGCTTCCTGCTAGTTTCCATTCATTCCAGGGCTTTTATGCCTCTACTGAACAAAAAAGTCATGAGACCCTCTACACCGTCACTGATTCTTGTATCAGCTTTTCCCGATGTAAATTCAGCCACCATCAAGTTCGCAGACACCAAAATTGAAGGGGAGTGGAAACTAACAATACCAAAAAATCTTACAAGAAAAAATAAGCTTGATTTCTGATGCATCTAATGGTTAACCTCTTCCAACACAATAGTTACCAATTAAAATAAACCTAAAGCAAATTAAAGATCTAGTAAATGATTTATCGAGCATAGATCTTACCTGCGTAGCTTCTGGTTGCACAGGAACTTGGTTAGGCTGGGCAAGTCTAGATTCAGCATGAACTGGAAATACAATAAACTTTTATTTACTATGTAACTGTATACTTCTTACATGGTATAAATTATAAGCGGGACTGGAAACACCACCTTTTACTAAGATTGCCCAACACAGCCCATAATAAGTTGTTTACAACTCTGCCAAACTAACATTTTGGGTTGAAATTTTTCAGGTTGATTGTCAGCCTCAGGATGAATTTTGAGGGGAAAATTGCAGCTAAAATGGTTCATCCATTGTGGAGAACAAGGACAGGGAATCTTGGGTTCCATTCCAGCCTGTGGAGGAGAGTGTTCCCATGTGGGTACAGATTCTTCTGACTGTTTCACCTCTTCTGCTCCACCACAGTCCTCTCTCCTCCTCACCCTGGCTCCTTGTCCCAGTCTCTAGCAAGTCCCAGTCCTGTGCCTCCTGACTCCATTCAAGCGCCAGTCCTCCCTCCTTGTCTGCATCTGAATCAGGCAGTGTGCTCCACTGTGCTGCCTGGGCCCAGCAGTGAGTCACTGAGAGTACAGGAAAGAGACACCCTGATCACATTTCAGGTGCCCAAACCTGGCTTAGCTGGCAGCAGCCTAGAACTGCAGTTGCGGCAAAAGGCCTGCTCAGCCCTGAGCTGGAACATTCTCAGTGCAGATGGAATCTTTGGGGAATTTGACTGCTAAAATCAAAGTCTCTACTGAACACATGAACCACTGTTTTTCAGAGGCTTATAAATTGGCATGATGTGGGTGGGTTTTCATGAGGACAGCAAGAGGAACATCCCTGCCACAACAGCCACAGCCTTCAAAATTTCAGGTCTCTTCTCCAAAGCATGATACACTAAAGCTATTTGTAGAAAAACTCCAAGAGTTTTTAAAATGGGCAAAACATATTTTTCTTGATTCTCTCCATTCCTCTATCAAATTCCTGTCAAACCTACTGGCAAAGTGTCCCATTTTCGCTAGTGCTAGTTGACACAAAGGATTACAACCTACTACTACTACTATCAGTTACTCTGTTATCTCAAGTGTCAGGGCTTGGAGCAGTGGATCAAAGATTCCAAACCCACTGATGACTCATCATACAATGATCAATAGGTCACATAACGGAATTCTGATTTTTTAGTTTGCTTTTTTTAAAAAAGGAAGTTACGTACACAAGTGTTAAATGTTCATTACGGTTGCAAAGTTAAGTAGGGCTGTCGATTAATCACAGTTAACTCACACAATTAACAAAAAAATTAATCACGATCCAGTTTTAATCGCACCATTAAACAATACCAATGGAAATGTAATAAATATTTTTGCATGTTACTCAACATTTTCTAATATATTGATTTCAATTTCAAACACAGAATACAAAGGATACCGTGATCACTCTACATTTTTATTACAAATGTTTACTGTAAAAAAAATAGTATTTCACTACACCTAATACAAGTACTATAGTGCAATATTTTGAAAGTTGAACTTACAAATTGTAGAACTATGTACAAAAAAAACTGCATTCAAAAATAAAAATTTAAAACTTTAGAGCCTACAAGTCCACTCAGTCCTACTACAAGTCCACTCAGTCCTACTTCTTGTTCAGCCAATTGTTCAAACAAGTTTGTTCACATTTGCAGGCGATAACGCTGCCTGCTTCTTGTTTACAATGTCACCTGAAAGTGGGAACAAGCATTCACATGGAACCGTTATAGCCAGCGTCATAAGATATTTATGTACCAGATGCGCTAAAGATTCATATGCCCCTTCATGCTTTGGCCACCATGCCAGAGGACATGCTTCCATGCTTGTTAAAAAAATGTGTTAGTTAAATTTGTGACTCAATTCCCTGGGGGAGAATTGTAGGTCTTCTGCTCTGTCTTACCCGGATTCTACCATATATTTCACGTTATACCAGTTTCGGATGATGACCCAGCATACTGTTCATTTAAAGAACACTTTCAATGCAGATTTTACAAAACGCAAAGAAGGTACCAATGTGAGATTTCTAAAGATAGCTACAGCACTCAACCCAAGGTTTAAGAATCTGAAGTGCCTTCCAAAAAATCTGAGAGGGACGAGGTGTGGAGCATGCTCTCATTAGTATTAAAAGAGCAACACTCAGATGCGAAAACTACAGAACCCAAACCACCAAAAAAGAAAAAAAATCTTCTATTGGTGGCATCTGACTCAGATGATGAAAATGAACATGCGTCATAGAATATCAGGGTTGGAAGGGACCCCTGAAGGTCATCTAGTCCAACCCCCGATGTGTCAGTCTGCACATCTTTGGATTGTTAATGAACAGAACCCATCATCAGAATGGATGGATGGATGTCTTCTGGAAGGTCGGCTGAAGCATGAAGGGACATATGAATCTTTAGTGCATCTCGCACGTAAGATATCTTGCAACACCAGCTATAACAATGCCATGCGAATGTTTGTTCCCACTTTCAGATGACATTGTAAGCAAGAAGCAGGAACCATTATCTCCTGCAAATGTAAACCAACTTGTTTGTTTGAGCGATTGGCTGAACAAGAAGTAGGACTGAGTGGACTCATGGGCTCAAGTTTTAAAGTGTTTTATTTTTGAATGCAGGTTTTTTTGGGTACATAATTCTACATTTGTAAGTTCAACTTCCATGATGAAGATATTGCACTACAGTACTTGTATTAGGTGAATTGAAACATACTTTTTTTTTTGGACAGTGCAAATATTTGTAATACAAAAATATATAAAGTGAGCACTATACACTTTGTATTCTGTGTTGTAACTGAATCAATATATTTGTAAATGTAGAAAACACGTAAAAAATCGAAATAAATGGGATTCTATTATTGCCCTAAAGTTAAGCACTCAAAAAGGTTAGGCAATGTCAGAATTAATGTTGCTTGTGCAACTATAATTCAGCCCCCTTGTGCAATACATGATAGAGTCTTTAATTACATGGTCACAAACTATTCCCACCCCACAAAGGATTCCTGACTCAAAGCACAGAATGGATAGTACTCACTTAACTGAGAAATTATTCAATATTTTGTTTTCTCCTTATCATTTAATGAGTGACCCCATGCCTTATTTATTGCACACTGATCAAACCCTGCTCTGAAAACAGAATTATTAAATTTTCACATGGGCTTTTCTATGGTGTTCATCACCATAGTGTCTGAGTGACTCACAAGTACTTTTTGATTACTCCTGTGAGATGAGGGAGTATTATCTGAATTTTACAGAAAGGGAACCGAGGCACAGAAATTAAGGTCAGAATTATCCACTAAATCCAGAAATATTAGCCTAAGCTCAGTGACATGTCCTTCACGAGCCAAACGCTTGGTCTTACGCTCAAATAATTGAAAGGACACCCAATTACCAGAGATTTTGGGCAATAATTTATACACCAATGCCACAAATGAAAATTAGAGCAATAGACTACTAGGTGTCTACAAAGTGCTCTGCAGCACAGCTGTATTCCATGAAAATCACATAATGACCTCACTGAACACCAAGTGGGTTTAACCTTAGAGATAGCAGGGTTAGGAATGACTGAAATCAAGTTAGTTTTGCAAACCTCCCCCAAGATGCAGTTTTATGATTTACCATTACAAACCTGGAGGGCAAACCATCTGAGGCATGTCCAAGTTTTGTGCTGGATTCATGGGCTGTGCTGATACGATGGCAGGATCAAGAGCCTGATTTTCAAACTCCAACATGGAATCCTAATAGAATAATTCAACAGGATTAAAAATGTATTAAATTAGATTGTTATGATCAGCTTTTTGGTCTTTTTTTTTTAAACGAAAAATAGGAATATCAATATATTTAAAATCAATTAAGATTTCAAGGATTCTCCTGCACCACTTACAACCCCAAAATTACGGAACTTACCTCACAACTATGAAGTATACTCCACTGAAAGATAATTTAACTATGTCAGCTTGTTTTCATAGGCAAATAGAACAAAGTACAAAAGACAAGCAGGTAACCTGTTCTTTACTATTTAGATGGCTTTATTATTTTTATTTTGGATAACTGAGGCATTACTAACAAAACGTAAGAAAGTTTAGTGTCCCTCTTAAACCAGTTCACCACAGCAGAGCAACTACATACCTGCATGAAGTTGTATGGGCCCTGCATCTGTGCCATAAGGTCCTGTACTCGCTGTTTCCTAACAAGAGGGTCTGCTTGAGTCACAGTACTGAGAGCATGGGGTTCAGGAACTGGAGGAGATGTAGCTTGTGGTTGTTGCTGGAGTGAATTTACAACCTAGTGACGAAGTAACAATTGGCTCATGGGTTTCATCTACATATTTGGTTGAGAATATCAGAAACAATTTATCAAAAAGAGTAAAAACTTGGAACTTTGATGACAAAGGTTTGGCCAACTAGTAAGTGCAAAACAACTCCAAGTTCTTGGAAAAGAGTATGACTGTATCTTTCTACAATGCCAGCACAAGGGGCCTCTATTACCAGTACATAGGTTTCCTAGGAGGTTTAATGCCTTATTTTTCTATACATTTCCTTTGCTTTTTTCAGAACTATGAACTGCTCAAAGAATGCTGCTGTGACAAAAGGTTTAGCAACCATTACAATTACTTCAATTATTCAATATCCATCCACGCACCATCATGGTGCATTGTTTTTGACAGGTGAAATACAAAAATCAGTTATTTGTCTACCAATGAGACTAAGGAAGCATCTACACCTGGAAGTTTACCAAAATAGTTATTCCAGAATAACTCTCCATGTGGGCACACTCAGGGTACATTTACACTTGCAAAGTTACAGTGCCACTCAGAGCGCCAAAGGAAAACCACTGTTGTGTCCTTACACTGACAGCTGCCTGCGCAATAGCATGTTCACACCTGTGGCACCATTCAGAGCGGTGCACCATGGGCAGCTATCCCACAGAGCACCTCTTTCTCTTTTGCCGCTAAGACTTGTGGGAAGGCCTCGTGGGGCGTCCTGGGTCCTGTCGCAATGCCTAGTGATTCACTGCTTCGCATCCCAGCGATCACTGTGCTTCCGTCTACATTTGGCGCCATCTTTCAATGGTTTGTGTACTGTGCACCCTGCCCCTTTCGGGCTTCAGGAATGGATCCCAAGCTGTTGACCAGTATGCTGTTCGCACTGACCAACACGTTACGAGTGACAGTGGAGTTATTCCTTAAACTACAAAGGCAAGGAGTGAGACATTGATCTCGCCACATGTAGTAGCTACGACATGAGATTGCTTGTGGCATTCACGGAGGTGCTGACGACAGTTGAACACCGCTTTTGGGCTCAGGAAACAAGCACTGAGTGGTGGGATAACACTGTCATGCCCGTCGGGGATGATGAGCAGTGGCTGCAGAACTTTCGGATAAAGAATGCCACATTCATGGGATTAGGTGACGAGCTCGCCCCAGTCCTGCAGCGCAAGGACACGAGAACGAGAGCTGCCCTATCGCTGGAGAAGCACATGGCGATTGCACTGTGGAAGCTGGCTACTCCAGACTGCTACTAATCGGTTGCTAACCAGTTCGGGGTGAGAAAGTCAACTGTTGGAGTTGTGCTGATGGAAGTACGCAGGGCCATTAATCGCATCCTGTTCCAAAAGACTGACTCTGGGCAATGTGCGCGACATTGTGGATGGCATTGCACAAATGGGCTTCCCTAACTGTGGAGGGGCGATCAATGGCACACACATTCCAATTCTGGCACCCGACCACCTAGCCACCAAGTACATTAATTGCAAGGGGTATTTCTCAATGGTTCTCCAGGCACTTGTGGATCACCATGGGCATTTCACAGACATTAAAACAGGCTGCTCTGGAAAGGTGCATTATGCACACATCTTTTGGAACACTGGCCTGTTCAAGAAGCTGCAAGCAGGGACTTTCTTCCCGGACCAGAAGATCACCGTAGGAGAAGTCAAAATGCCCACTGTGATCCTGGGAGACCCCGCCCACCTCTTAATGCCATGGCTCATGAAGCCATATACAGGGCAATTTGACAGCAGCAACGAGTGATTCAACAACAGGCTGAGCAAGTGCAGAATGACTGTGGAGTGCGCATTTGGCCATTTAGAAGACTGCTGGCGATGCCTGTACGGGAAGCTGGACATGGCCAAGGACAATATTTCTATGCTTACAGCCGAGTGCTGTATGCTCCATAGTATTTGTGAAGGGAAGGGTGAAAGCTTCACTCAGGGCTTGACCACAGAGGCTCTGTGCCTGGAAGCTGAGTTTGAACAGCCAGAGACCAGGGCTATTAAAGGGGCACAGCGTGGGGCCATGAGGATCAGGGATGCTTTGAGGCAGCAATTTGAAGCTGAAAGTGACTAATATTTGTGGCTATGCTTGGGATTGCAGTGCCTGTAATGCTACGTGGTGACTGGTGCACATGATGCAAGAAGGGGCCTTAACATAATCGTATGTTGCTTTGCAGTGCTCTTTTTGCTTTCACTTAATAGAATAAAGATTGCTTTCAAACAAATAATTCTTTTATTGAAGAAAAAAACAACCAAAAGAGAGAGTCAAATGAAAAAAATCATCAGCAGGGAGGGGGATGGAGGAAGGGAAGGTCTCAGGGGGAGGAGGGGTCCCAGGACGGCTACAGATTTGTGTATATCCAGGGATCATACCCAACCTCCTTTGGAGTATGATGCAGGGGGTGCTGTACTTCAGCAGGGCCAAACTGCAGAGGAATTTGTGTTGAGTGCAGTGGGAGTCCACACTGCTGGACTGCGAGGAATGGAATGCTGCAGGTAGAGAGCGGAGCCAGGAGATTGATACGAGTGTGTTGGCAGTCTGGGGGCGTGGCATGGTAAAGAGTCTTGCGACCGCAGCTGCAGGGGAATGCGTGCATGGAGCTGCTCAGTTTAAAGAGCTAGTATCACCTTGGAGCTCCGTAACTGTTAAGAGCCACTCTGTGGCTTCTTTCTGGTGTGCTGCATTCTCCTTTTGGTCTCTCTTCTCGCTGTACCGCCACTCCTTCAATTCTTTTTTTCTTAGCGGCAAAGTGCATCATAACCTCACAAATAAAGTCCTCCTTAGTTCTTCTTGGACGCTTTCTAATTTTGTGCAGCCATTCTACCGCCAATAACAAAGAGGGAGGCTGTAATCTCAAGGTCATCTCTGTGAAGTTTAAATGCAACATTTTACAGAAGCAGTATTGTTTGCAACAGACAACACTGTTACAGTGCTTTAAAAACCCAGCCAGTACTCACACACCTATCACTAACTGGCAGTCCCCAGGCAAGCACACATGAGCCACAAGACCCCCAAAATGATGAGCAGCCACAGGGGCAGGGTAAATCACTATTCCTGCTGTACACTGGGCACATGGCTCTTGGGTACCTGGGGAGAGCCAGCACTGTAAGGTTGGCCTGATAATCATTCCTATTCCCCACACTTTCCACAGGAGGTGATTATGGAAGATATCTCGCTTCTGAGGGTGAGCAGGGAATCAAGGGAGGGTCTTCTCCAAGCCTGCAGCTTCCGCCCTGGCTCTTATGCGGCTAGCCTGTGTGCAGCAATGGTCCCCCCACCAAGTTACTGTTAATGGCGCAAGAAACAAAGCAGCTCTGCCGAGGAACCTGTGGCAGCAGATTGCCCAGTATCTCCATGAGAGATTCCTTGAGATCTGAGCGAGATTCCCATGAAGTGAGGGAGTCTATCAACAGCCTGTTCCACCGCTCAGGCTAGGCATGAGGTGGGAGACAAGCCTGCTTTCTGAAACCCTCCCACCCAACTCCTCGCTTCAGCAATTCCCAAAATCAGATCCACTTACCAGGGGCCTCCTCTCCTGTTTGCATTTCGTCAACCTCCAACTGCTGTAACTGGGTAGGCTCCAGGGGAGAAAAGAGCTCATGACTGCATGCATCTCTGGCCTCTGAGTCATCCTCTGCCTCTGGGTCCCCCTCCTTGTCCAAGATTGCCTCCTCCTAGATCAGTCCACTCTCGACTGGCACACGAGCCAACTAAATATCCACAGGGTCTCTCTCAGTGGAGGTGGGATCGCCACCAAGTATAGCGTCCAGCTCTTTGTAGAACCCGCAGCTCATGGGCACAGCACCAGAGCGGTAATTTGACTCCTGCGCCTTGTGGTAGGTGTTCTGCGGCTCCTTCACTTTGACCCTGCACTGCAATGTATCCTGGGTCATGGCCCCTTTCTATCATGCATCTAGAAATCCATAGGTTTCATAATTCTGACAGCTGGAACGCAGCTGTGACTGCACTGCCTCCTCTCCGCAACTGCCAATGAGGTCCAGCAGCTCTGCATTGCTCCAAGCAGGGGATTGTGTGGAGCTGGCATGGCCACCTGGAAAGATGCACTGAGACTACTGCACGCATCACCGAGCAAACAGGAAGGGGACTTTCAAATGTGCAAAGGAATGCATGGGATGGGGCTGAAGGATGGTCACCTCAGGCCAGGGCAGTAGAGCACTGCATCTACACAGTTTCTGCGCACTAACTGACTTGGCAACGTGTACACCTTGGAAGTTATAGCGCTCAAAACTGCTTTACTGCGCACAAATTTGCCAGTGTAGATGGGGCCTTATTCTGAAATCAAGAGTTTTTTTCCAATTTAACTTAATCCACTAAACTAAATCAGAAAAAGGCATTCATTTCTGCAATAAGGGAGTTCCACATGGAGTTATTTCTGAATATTATTCAGGAATATCTATTTTGGTAAGTTTCCAAGTGTAGACATGCCCTTATAGTCTGTTTCAACAGGGTTTCTAAATCTTAGGTAGGCCTAACCAGCTTTGTAGGGACTTAAGTAACCAGATGTTATTCTACATAAATTGCCTGAGAATGCAGTGACCTCTGGTCTCAGGCAGCCTGGTCTAGCGAAAATGGGCGCCCAAACAGTATTCTGAGACAGGCCCAGAGGTATGGTTAAGCCTGGAGGTGCAAGTTAAGATGCTCAAGCAGTAGTCTCTTAAGTCTGCTCTGCAACCTGTATACCCTGAACACAAACAGTATAGAGTAAAGGATCTCTACCACACATTTGGAGACAAAGAATAGTGGGATTTTCTTTACACATTAGAGTCTCAAGGGCGGGGGGGGGGGGGTGTGGTGGTGTCACAGTAACAGGACTGCAGTATAGCATATGATTACATTCAGGCATGAAATAACTGAGCAGCAGGAGATGGCAAGCAAGAGAGGTTAAGACTTAGAAGAGGCTCGTAACTGTGTCCAAGCTTGAGAACATTCCCTGCTGATCCCCAGAAGCCAAACACAGTGGTGGCCCTTTCAAATATTAATTGGGATCATTACTGGTAATCTGTCCAGAGCCTCTCTGTATCTAGGAGTTAGTAAATGCCAAAATCTAAAGAGTTACAGACCAGGCTCAAACAGACCCAACATCAAATTATGCAGAAATGCCTTTGAAATCTAGCTGTACTGGTCATTGTAAATGGTGCACATGGCTTGAGGGAATCAAGGGAAGAATACTTATAGGAACAAAAAACATACCTAACATCTGATTGTCTAAGATGAAGACTGTTCACAGTTGTGATGGCTAATACTCAGAATCATGCTCTCGGAGGGGGAAATTCTATGACTACAGTATTAATTAGTGTCTTCATAGCTGAGTTCCTTTTGTCTCACCCTCAAACGCTGTCAGATGAGCTACTTTCCGATGGTGTCCAAAAATGGTCTTATTTCGCTACAACTAGGTGTCTACAATTTTTTAGTTTATGTGAATTATTAGTTCACTATGATATTCTGCACCGAGCCAGCATTTCCAGAGATGGGTATGGCTATTTGCGCCTGCCCAATATTTTGGAGGCACTGATTAGTGTACAGATATTCCTGACTTATATTCCTCTTCTACAGCATTTGAGCACAGATACGTGAAGTTAATATAATACCACTTTAAAAACAATGACCGATTTCCACTTCCACAAAAAACCCAGACTTAGCACCAATTTTGTGGGACTGGTGATGTTATGTTTTCCAAAAGGTACCCAAAAGGTGATGTTATGTTTTCCAAAAGGTACTGGAAGAAATCTGACATCACTAGATGTCTTGAGTGACCGTGGAGCAAAGGATGGAGGGAAGTGTGGCATTCAGAAACACAACAGCACAGAGCACAGCTTCACACGGTAGTAAAGTTTTGAAAATCCTAGTGGCTAGGAACCCCCAGCACCAAGAATAAATTTAAAAACCCACCAACTTCCACCCACATTTTGGTTTAAAATTCCTCATGTCCCAGTGCACACAATTGGCCATCCAAAGAAGACCCTTTGAAAATTTCCATTATAAGTACATATGATTTAACACCATCTCAGAAGCATTGCCCAAAGTGAGGGCTTTTTGTTTAAGTTTTTTAAGTCTTCTGAAAAGATTACACTACATTTAATTCCCTCTCACTTTATAAGGCCCAATTCTAAATTTTTGCTTTGTACAATCCCCAAAATGCCAATTATAGAGTGGTTCAGTGTGAAATAAAAAATAGAAAGATTGTTTGGAGAATGGAAGTTAGATTGTAAAACACATTTTGAAAACAATGATAAGATCGCAAGTATGGAATCCCCCTCACTTAGATATTGGTACAAAGCTTTGACAATAATTGATTCCATTTTTTTAAAAGCAGACACAAAACTTGGTTAGCAGCTACTGGCTTAATATAACGAGGCTATAAGTCTAAAAAACCATGGTTTGAAATTGACTAGTAAAAACATCCAACCTAAGTAGTTTTGAGCAAATCTATAAAAACTGGACAGTTTTTGCATGAAATTTAAAACTGCATCTTTTAAGAAATGTAGCACGCTGAATTAGATGAGAGAAATGCAATGCTGGAGGGAACCTCAAGAAGTCATCTAGCCTCCCATTATGAGGCAGGATGAAGTATGCCTACCACCAATCCTGTCAGATGCTTGTCTAACCTATTTCTTAAAGCTTCTGTAGCCCTACGTAACCTGTTCTAATGCTTGCCTAGCCTCATAGTTAGGTATTTGCCCAATACCTAAACTAAATTTCCCTTAGCTCAGGCACTAATTTTTTAAGCCATACAAAAATTTGCAGAGGAGTAAATCTTGAGTATATCCTTGTAATGAGTAGTTTTTAGAGAGAATTTAAGATCACGGTCATTTCCACCACCACACCGTTTCCTTCAGAAGTCAACATTTCTCCTTCAGAGAAACTCATGAATTGCATCCTTTCAAAACATCAAATATTTCTCAACACAACCAAAGCAACAGGCGGCCCTCAGTTAAGATGGATGCCGACTTCTGAGAGCAAAAGGGCTGGCATCCTCCCTGATAAAAAAATGGCTTAATTCCCATTGCATAATAGTGGCTATCTTCGCCAAGAGAAGCTGTGACCTCTGTCCCATGGAGTACATTGGGAAATGATGGCCATTTTAAAAAGAGGGCCATTCTTTGTGAACTTCTCTGAGGAAGTCTTTGTCTACTATTCTCTACTGAAGAGCAAAAAACATACAATTACGAAGAATGGAACAATGTGACCCTTAATCTTCAACATTTCTTTCCATAAACTACCCCACAGAACCAGATTGACACACAGGGCAGGAGAGAGCTGGGGGAGGTGCACGTGCACACACGCACTTAAAGGGCAGGAGGACTAGGGTTTACTTTCCTACCACTTTGTGTTGTTCTGGAAATGCAAAGCAGCTGTAGACCAGGTTTAACTGCCCAGTAGTGATACCATGAGAAAAAATATGTAAAGGCTCTTTAAAAATCATTTCATGTAGGACTACTACACATTTTAAAATTTATCATAATTGTATAGCTTTGCATAGCATCACTACTGTGTAGAGCTGTTTGAGAGTCCAACTGTACCATAATGCTTGGTTAACTTAAGTTAAACCTTTACTCAATTTCCTGGGTTTATGCTTCTTGTTTTGGGTATAAAATCCTAACTTTTTTAAATTCCAAATTACTCATACTCAACCTTGCTGCCATCTTAATTAGGGTTGTCAATCACCGTTAACTCACACGATTAACAAAAAAATTAATCTCAATTAAAAAAAATTAACTGATTGATCAGTTTTAATCGCACTGTTAAACAATAGAATACTAACTGAAATTTATTAAATATTTTGGATGTTTCTACATTTTCATATATATGTATTTCAATAACAGAATACGAAGTGCATATTTTTATTACGAATATTTGCACTGTAAAAATGATAAAAGAAATACTATTTTTCAGTTCGCCTCATACAAGTACTACAATGCAATCTCTGTCATGAAAGTGCAACTTACAACGGTAGGGTGTTTTTGTCACATAACTGCACTCAAAGACAAAACAATCGAAGATTTTAGAGCAGAGGTCTCAAATTCCCAGCCCGCAAGCCATCTGCGGCCCACAGGGCTCAGCTGTGTTGGGGCCTGGTCTCTCCACTGGCCCCACGTGCCGCCCCCGGGCACTCCCTCCCCCCAGGCAATTTACAATGACCCAGGGCCCCGGCAGCGCAGCAGAGCAGAGCAGCATCTGCCTGCTCGCTCCTGGTGTCTGCCGGCCCCTCCCTGTGGCCCCACAGTGGGGAGGGACTAGGTTGTGCCTCCATGCGCTGCCCCCACCCTGAGCACCCCTGCGGCCAATGGGAAGCTGCAGGGGCAGTGCCTGGGGGCAGCAGCGTGCGGAGGCCCCGCAGCTCACCCAGTCTTGGATCCCCAGGTAAGGGCTGCACCCCCTCCCAAATCCTGCACCTCCACCCCTCCCCCCACATACCCCTCAAACTTGCTCCCAGAGCCTGCACCCCAATCCCCTACCCCAGATCTCCTCCCTCACCCCAACTCCCTCCCAGAGCCTTAGGCAGGTGGGGGGGTGGAGTTTTTTTGGCGGGGGGGGGGGGGGCAGGTTCTGGGAGGCATGAGTGACATTATTGGTCCGCTGGGAGGATTTGAGGACTAGCACTGGCCCTAAGGTAAACTGAGTTTGAGACCCCAAGTCCACTCTGTCCTACTTCTTGTTCAGCCAATGGCTAAGACAACAAGTTTGTTTACATTTACAGGAGATAATGCAGCCCTATCATTTACCAGAGAGCAAGAACAGGCATTTGCATGGCACTTTTGTAGCCAGCATAGCAAAGTATTTACGTGCCAGGTATGCTAAACATTTATATACCCCTTCATGCTTTGGCTACCATTCCAGAGGATATGCTTCCATGTGGATGACGCTCAATAAAAAAGTGTGTGTTAATTAAATTTGTAACTGAACTCCTTGGGGGAGAATAGTAAGTCTTCTGCTCTATTTTACCCGCATTCTGCCATATATTTCATATTATAGCACTCTCGGATGATGACCCAGCACAAGTTCATTTTAAGAACACTTTCACTGCAGATTTTGACAATGCAACGCAGCATGAGATTTCTAAAGACAGCTACAGCACTCAACCCAATGTTTAAGTGCCTTTCAAAATCTGAGAGGGATGAGGTATGGAGCATGCTTTCAGAAGTCGTAAAAAAGCAACACTCCAATGCGGAAACTATAGAACCTGAATCACCAAAAAGAAAATCAACCTTCTACTGGTTGCATCCATCCGAGTCAGATGATGAAAATGAACATGCGTCAGTCCACACTGCTTTGGATCGTTATCGAGCAGAACCCATCATCAGCATGGACGCATGTCCCCTGGAATGGTGGTTGAAGCATGACGGGACATATGAATCTTTCGCACATGTGGCATGTAAATATCTTGTGACGCCAACTAAAACAGTGCCATGTGAACGCCTGTTCTCACTTTCAGGTGACACTGTAAACAAGGAGGCAGCATTTATATCTCCTGCAAATGTAAACAAACTTGTTTGTCTGAGTAATTGGCTGAACAAGAAGTAGGACTGACTGGACTTGCAAGCTCCAAAATGTTACACTGTTTTATTTTTATTCATCGTTCTACATTTCTCAGTTCAACTTCATGATAAAGAGATTGCATGACAGTACTCGTATTATGTGAACTGAAAAATATTTCTTTTTTGCTTTTTTACAGTGCAAATAATCAAAAATATAAGCACTGTACACTTTGTATTCTGTGTTGTAATTGAATCAATATATTTGAAAATGTAGAGAACATCCAAAAATATTTAAATAAATGTTATACTATTATTGTTTAATCGTACGACTAAACAGATTAATCGCTTGACAGCCCTAATTTAAATATATGTGTGGGGGGGTTGTTTTGTTTTTTTAAGACAAGGAATGGGATCTAAGCATCAGAATATGGCACAGTCAGCAGCAGTTATACAAATGAAAAATCTTCTAGCTATAGACTGGTGTCTCACATCCATTCTAAGTACTGTTCATTCTGAAAACCATGAATAAATCTGTGGATCATGAATTTCTGATGGACTGGCTATAATATCTGGCAGAGCACATATCAAGATGGTTCCTCTTTTCTCAAGAAATCCTGAAGCAGTGACAGGCAGTTACTCCATCTCAAGGCTGAAAGAGCAAGGAAGACACCGCATGGAGTCAAAGGGAATAAAAATGTTCTTGGAAGGGGGCAGCTCTGGAACTTGATTCTGCATGAGATTAAGCTGAACCAAGCACTAATCCAGTCATATACACTGAAAGATTACTTTGTTCATATTATATACACACACACACACCCCTAATGGATGGAGTAAGTTCATGTTCAATCCACCGATCAAGAAGTTATGAAGTAAGACAGTGGATAACTATTCTCTCCAATACATGAAAATGTGTGTAAAGAGCCTCTGTTTTAGTAGAGTGGTGGATTTAAATATTAGATAATAAATCTATGTAAGTCACAGTATTTGTAAAATTCTTATTATTAGTGTTGTAATTCATATGTGCAAAACAGAGTGTTAAAGCTGAACACTCATTTTCATGACTTGTATGAAGAATGAATAATGCATTAACAGTTTTCTTTTTAAATATGACTTTTCTTCTAGAAGTAAAAATATATGTAGTACATATAGATTTATCTACGTCTGAGCAGACTTGTGAACAACCAGCAGGCAATGTAAACTGTGGTTGAGTTTACATGTGGAATTAGCAGCTGTATCACCAGGGAACTGCATAAAGCAATACAGCTCCATAATGCTGTCAATAGCTGTAACTACAATTTAGAAGTTTTACACTGGCTATGCATCAGTGACAATTTTAAAACTGCTTGTTACTCTTCTAGTTCCACCTCCTAAACCTACTACTACACTACTAAAGGAACTTCACCATTGAGATTTAGCTACATGCAAGGTTAATGCTATAGAGATCTTCGAGCTGGGTACACAATACCGGAAAATATGGCCAGCTCAAGACTGGTAAAAAGGTTATTTTTGCATTAAAATCTATTATGAATGTTTTGAAGAGTTGTGAGTCAGTGAAAACAGGGACTGCAATTTTACCAGCAGCACATAAGACATCTTACCTCAACCGTTTCAACTGTCCACTCATCTACCTGTTCCTTCTCACTGCTGCTGAACTGAGTCTCCGCCATGAACTGTCTGTTTACAAACTAAAATAAAAATGAAAAAAAAAGGTATGAAAGACAGACAGTGGCATTAAAACTAAAATAGTGACTGCGATCTTTCCACTGAATAGTACCTCAGTTGATTCAACTTCACTTGGTTCAGTGTATTCTTCTGTTGGCTCAGGTTCTATGAGAAAAATATACTATTTTAGGCACATTCCATTAAGTAAATGTATATGTTACTCTTTCCTTTTGACTCTGGGGGGGGGGAGGGGATAGTCCAATCCCAACCAGTAATTTAACAGTGTATCTTCCTTTGACAAACACTGTTTTTGTTGAATCTTTGTGATTTTAGAATTAGGAGAACATAGGTTCTGTTCTTAAACCTACAGCTCTACAGCAAACTGGACTGCAAGGGAAAGCAAGATGTGGTCACCAATTTTAATCTACACGATAGCACATAAACAGTTTCACTGTTAAGATGGATTCCTCAATAGAAGTGCAATGAGCTTTGTCTTGAGTGCATATTTTGAACATTTGCCCAATCAGTGAAGATCCCATTAAGTGGCTGTGCCTTGTTAGGCTGCTGCTATATTCAGGATTTTAATTGCTAGTTAGCTCATTCCTAACATTTATGCACTTTGCATTTATCTAGTATGTAGCCAGGCTACATATGTTCTTTTACAAAGCATGAAATTCTGTCTACGGCACTAGGCTGACTGAATAGTTCGGATATAAGAGCTTGATTTATTTCACATTTGTAATTATTTTTCCACTGCTCTCATGGACCCCAGGAAGTAGGGATAACAGTAGACCTACAACCTACATATGGAGACCAAAACAGATAAATGTACTTACCAGCTTCTGCTACAGGATCTTCCACTGCAGGTGCAGGGGCTGCCTCCTCTTCCTCACACAATCCATTCTGATGGTTGTGGGTACTATCAAAATAACTAGTTTGAAGAATACGTTCAACAACATCCTTCAAGGCCTTGTCTGCAAAGGAATTAAACTCTGGTCAAGTATAGACTAAAGATCATATAACTATTTTCCAGGATGATGTCTGTTTCCCCCCCCATCCCTCCCCAAAATCTCAAAACTTCTTTTCCATTTATTGGTAGGCAACATTTACTGTCCAGAATTAGTCTAATGTCACTTTGAATTTAATTATCTACCATGGAATGTCCTCTGGAATTTAACAATCAGAAATTAAAAGCATTTCCTGAGTTGTGCCAGCACTGCATACTGTCTGTTTATACATTAAACCACGGTAATTTAAAGAGCAGCTAACAACTTCAAAGTTATTTTGAAGCAATTCTTCTTCTTGAATCTATGAAAAGCTGAACTTCATTTCTGATTAGATCCTAAGGGGTAAGTATCTTAAAATGTACCATGAAATAAGTTGTTAGACACTGGTAACTCAAGTATATGCAAGATCTCCATGACATCTGCGTACACCCCCCCAGAACCATAGCATAACCCTAGAGTCCTGGAACGACTGCAAAGTCTAGGGTTATGCTACGATTCTGGGGGGTATACATGATGGTGGTCCAGAAGTGCCACTATGGCAGTCAGAGACAGCAGTATCATCTGCAGCACACATCTGGGGAGCGTGCTTCCCCTGAGACAGGGGGAATGCCCCAGCAAGGGGCATAGATCCCATAGGAGGATGCAGTCAGGTCGGGGGGGTTTGACCAATCCACATGCCCTCCCCTGATGGTCCCTTGCCACTTGAGTGCATTTGGTAAATAATCTGCAAACTGAACACTCCTCTTTAATGTAGGCTTTTCCTAGGGCCAGCAAGCCCCACATGTGGGGATCACTCCCCCACACTACAGATGTTTAAACCCTGATGAACACATCACCAGGGAAAGACAAACTACAGGTCATATACACTAAATCTAACACTATATTAAGGGATTGTGAGGTGAAAACGACAGAGCTCCAACCCCAGACACAGGCAGTAAAATGGAAGTGGGGGCACACCGCACAGAGCCAGGGGAGGTGCTAATCATAGGGCATAAGCACTGCCCCTCTACAGGTATGGCTTAGAAAAGTTTCTTCAGCTTTGGCTGGCGCGCATGCCCACACACCCACCCTAAATGGACTACACAGCTGCATCTACTCAGAGACGAAGAGATGCATCAGCCAGGCCAACTAATCTGCCAATGAGAACTTTTGACATGTGTCCAGTCTTTATCTCACCAACATATTACAACCCATTTGTTGCATGCAAATTAGCTGCAGAAGAATAGTGGCAATTGGTTGGGATACATGGAGTCATTTGACATCAGAGGTAAAAGCTGACCTGAACCTGTCCATAAGCCTATATCATAACTATATACAATTTTTAATAACTTATCTTTTTACAAAAAAAATTCTTCAAATATAGCATAGACACAAGATTTCTATTACTTTTATATATGGAAGTTTGAAGAATTTTCTTCCGTTAAACTCATTTGGGAGTGAATTTAAGTATGGTAGATGCTAAATTTCTTAAAGAACACAGTTTTCAATCAATTTTATGTCCAACTAATCTACTGAATTTTCAAAAATTTACTTCTGTGCTCAAAAATTAAGTTGTGTAACTTTGGATGATACACTGCATTTTTCATATATAGCAAAGATGTTAAATCCTTGCTTTAAGTACAAAATGGAACTCAGTCTAAAATATGGAGTCACAACAAGCACTTCCCTAATAAGCTGAATGCACTGTAAAGCATACATCTACATATCTTGGGCCCACACAAGAAAATCCTAATAGTATCTAGTTGTCACTTAAAATGCCATGTTTTGTTATAATTACAAGTAATTATTCTTTTGTGCATTATTTGTAATACTGAAAATACTAAAAACAAAACCCTGATTTTAACACCACATTTTCTAAGCGATGAAGAAAATAGAGAACAATTTCAACTGTAGAATAAGCAGCAACTGTAAATGAAAGCATACGCAAAGATTGCTTTTACTTGACAAAATTCTGCTTTACGTACAAAAATATTTTATCTTCCTAAAACTCTAAGTTGTTTTCAACAATTCTTGACAAGGTTAGCACATCCTTATGTCACATTTTCAGCCTAAACTATCTATTTGGTCCAAAATCACAAAGTATAATTATGTCAGAGAATTATTATCTCAACAGCTATAGCAGTTTTCAGAGAAAAGCAACCAACCCTGGAAATATTAAACCCCTTATCCTTTAATGGTTTATCTTATTCACACAAATATACTTCAAAACATCCATTCTGTGAAATATAATTGCTGAGATTCGTTTTAAAACCACACTCCTTTAATTCCTCCAACAGGAAGGTTCATTTCATCTCAAATTAAGCAATATGTTTGGATATATAGCTGTTTTCATAAAACCACATATGTAGATGGATTTACTTACACAAATAAAACAAACCATATCTTGCTAAGAAACCAGATGATATTCTTGCCAGATTTTCCAAAGAGCCGAACTCCCATTTAAGCACCTCAACAGAAGCTGAGGTCGCCTGAAAATTTGGCTACCATTTAAGCATTCCATTTAAAAAAAAAAAGTCATAACTTGCCTTGTTTAAGGTCTAAAACTAACCAAGTACATATTTAGTTGAAAAATATTCCTTGCATAACCCACAGTTTTCTAGAAAGCAAAAAACTGCTACTAAGCACGATCAGTGACAGAACACTGCTGAAGCAGCAGAAACTGGGGGCCCAGTAAGTGATGAGTAAGGTTGTGTCAGTGCCAAATACAATATGCACTAAGTTAGCATTTCACTGAACTACAGTTACAACATAGCTGAGACTAAGATAATTCAGTCACTATCCTGACAAGCAATTAGCAAAAGATAGCAATTCTGACAGTTAAAACTATAATCACAGGAATTTGTAATGTAACTTTTACTCATATATTTCGTATATTTTTTCCTTGCATTCAATCTTCTATTTTAAACATACTTACACGTAGTTCCACAAACAGGCTTATCCTTCCCTTCCAGTAAGTCCCACAGGTGAATGGATGCTTGTTCATACTGTTCATTCAACCTTCAACAAAAATATTAATTAATTGAAGCATAACATTACTTGACAGGTCTCAAAATTCTTATGCTGAAGATAATTAGAATAAATGCACTGATCAATATTAACATTACAGAGATTACTTAATAGTAAAACTAGCACATTACCTTATCTTCATGTCCCGCTCAGGGTCAACTAGCTTGTAAAACTCATCCAGCATTGTCAGTTCCTCCTCTGTCAGTACAGGGATGCCATTTGAGCCCTGTTTCAGGTCACTGCGCACTTCATCGTCTCCTAACTTGTCCAAAATAAACTGCAGCTCAAGTACAGTCTTTAAACGTTTCTGTTCAGCTTCTTCTCGCATCAGCTGCTCCCGGCGGGCTGTCTTCTTTATTGTTTTCTGGATCTGCTCACAAGGAAAGAGGAATGTTAGACTACTTAAGATAGATCATTTTGAGTTGCAGTCTAACTCGATCCAGTACAGAATCTATGTGTCCAGGGAACTGGCTTTTACATGCCACCACAAATACTATATTTTGTTTATATAAAGCAATGATACTCAAGACTGAGGCGCATGATCCACAAGTGGTTCTTTGATATGACTCTTGCAGCTCTTTACAGAACATACTAAAATACTGTGATATAATTAACAGCCAATCAAGATGCTTTTACATTATTAACTGATTGTAGTTGACAAAATACTTGGTCAATCATTTTGCTGTGAGAATTTATCTATCTATCTATACACACACACACACACACAGCCATCATACTGTTTAAACATGAATATATAGTACTATGGTAAATGAATCTATGCATTCACAAAACTGTGGCTCTTTTGGGTAATGCAAATCACTAATTTGGCTCCTGAACCACTGAGATCTGAGTACCACTGCTATCAAGCTACTGGCTCTAATCATAATCAATATAACCATCTTTAAGATTTTACCAAGATATTCTTCATATGTAGTACCAATGAAAGTATACTCCACTAAAAGAGAAAAATAACCGACATTTACCAACATTATCGAAGATCAACTTTAGAGACCTACTGTTGGAATATTATATTATGATCCCCCAACAAATCCACTTGTCTATTCGTATACAGAGTTATAAAAAGTCAGATGGAAAGGGCTGTGCCAGAGCAGTACAGTAATTCAGCTTCAGAAAAGAAAAGGAGCACCGGCGCTCTAGAGAAGGGGAAGAGCAACCCTTCGTCATCAATCTGCATAAGTACTGGTGACAAACAGAATAAAACTTCTGGCTAGTGACCTCAGGGGTTCACACAACAAATTTTTTTGGTGGCCTCAGAGCGTGGCCACCAACTACTGCTGGTCGTGGCTCTGACAATTTTTCCTAAAATACTTTATTTGTTTTTGTTAAAGTTAATTATGCACATACACATGTCCAAACCATTGCAATTTATTTATGTAAGGTTTGGGGGGAGGTGTTGGGGTTTTTTTCCACTCAGTAATAAAAACGTACAGTTGTCTCTATTCTTTACTGGACCTAAACAGAATAGAGAAACAAATAAGGTGCTTTGCACATTCTTGTCTTTGTTGTTGTTTTTCTTTTCTTTTTTTGGTTGCTTTTTTTTTTTTTTTGCTGCTGTAGAAAGGTATACTTGTATGTTAACATCACTTTTCACAGCCTCCCAGCTAGCTACTAAGTCTACTGGGAAAAGTGGTATTAAACAAATACAAATATCCCCGTTCACAGCAGATTTACTCAGCCCTTGTAAGCCCAGGGACAAGTTAAGTCCTGGATGAGGTGAGTAGGGAGGCAGCAGGGGCCAGGGACAACTGTGGGGAGAGGGGAGGAGAGAGAAGAAGGGAGAAACCAATTCTATTTCTCCAAGTTACAGAAGGACAATGACTTTGTTCCTTGGCAGATTGTGGGATTCATTTAAAGGGATGCAGCAGGGAGAAGACTTGGTGGCATGGTAGAAAGAAGAACAATTACTTATTTTACAGTAACTGTGGTTCAAGACACGTTGTCCATGTGGGTGAGAAGGTTACTCACCTTGTGCAGTAACTGAGGTTCTTCGAGATGGTTGTCACTGTGGGTGCTCCACTTTAGGTGTCTTGGCGCCCTGTGCTTGTAATCTGAGATTTGTAGTAGCAGTGCCTGGTTGGGCCGCGTATGCGCTGTAGCCATCTCGCGTTTCTCCAAGTGGTTACATAGCAGTGCAAAGCCAACCATCCCCCAGTTCCTTCTCTACCTCAGAAGGTGGCATTAAACTCCAAAGTGTAGGCTGGCGGGGGAGGGGGAAGGGAAATAGTGAAGCACTCACAGGGACAACCATCTCGAAAAACCTCAGTTACTGCACAAGATGAGTAACCTTCTCTTCTTCAAGGAGTGTCCTTGGGGGTGCTCAGCGGAGGGGTTTCGGAGTTGCTTCACTGGACGGTGGATAACACTGAGTCCAAACTGAGTGTCTGCTGCTGATTGTTGTTTTAAAGCATAATGTTTACTGAAAGTATGGGCGGATGCCCAGGTAGCTGCTTTGCAAATGTCAGTGACAGGCCACAGATGTTGATAACGCTCTGGTGGAGTGTGTATGTGTGTGTGTGTGTGTGAACTCCAAGTGGAGATTGCAGACTGCTTGTTTGATAGCACAAATGAATACATACAGATATCCATTTGTATAGTCTGTTTTGAGATGGCTTGGCCCTTCGAGCATTCTGTTATGGAAATGAATAGTTGAGATGATTTTCTGAATGTTTTTGTTCTATGACGCAAGCTAATGCTCTGCAAATGTCTAGCGTGTGGAGTGAGGCCTCCCTGTTGTCAGTATGGTGCTTCAGGAAAAATACATGTAAGTAAATGGGCTGATTTAAATGAAAAGGGGTGGAAACCTTGGGTATGAATTTAGGGTGTGGTCATAGGAGTACTTTATCCTTAAAAAAACGTAGCATAAGATGGGTGTGCCATTAGGACACCAAATTCTCCCACCCCATCTTTGCTGATGTGATGGCAATTAGGAAAGCAACCTTCACTGTTAAGTGCAACAAAGCAAGTTGCAAGGGATTCAAATGAGTCTCCCATGAGACTGCATAGAACAAGGTTGAAATCCCACATGGCAGTAGGGTTTCTTAGTGTGTGATAAGTGTTTTCCATGCCTTTAAGGAAGCATTTAGTCATTAGGTGAGCAAAGACAGTGACTGCGTCCACCTTGTCGTGGAAGGAGGTGATGGCTGTCAAATGTAATCTGACTGAGCTGGTGGATAGCCCTGATTTTTTAAGTCCCAGAATCCTCGACTATATACTAGGGCCGACTGTGGAAAAAATCTGCTTGTACTGGCATCAAGTGCCGAATCGTTTCCACCTGTGTGTCTTTCTTGTGCTTAGTATCTGACCGTTCGGTAGAATAACTTTCACTTCCTCGGAACAGTCCTTCTTGACCCCCCATTAGCCATGGAGTAACCAGGCCTTGTGGCGGAGTACTGCGAGGTTGGGGTCACGGACAAGCCCTGCATCCTGTGACAGAAGGTGAAGCACTAAGGGAAGGGTTCGAGGCAGTTTCACTGCCATCTGTCTCAGGTATGGGAACCACGTTCATCCGGGCCACGTGGGTGCAATGAGAACGACCCTGGATTTGTCCTGCCTGATCTTGTGAACAACTCAGCTCAGTAGTGGGATCAGAAGAAAAGCATACATCAGTGGCGCTTCCCATTTTGTGAGGAGAGCGTCGCCCAGGGAGAGGTGTCCCAATCCAGCCAAGGAGCAATATTGTGGGCACTTGGCACTCTGAGCTGCTGCAAATAAATCTATGGAACCCCCATAGTTTGAATACGGCTTTGAGAACTCTGGGATCCATCTCCGACTCATGGATTTGTGAGAAATCTCTGCTTAGTTGGTCCACTGTTGTGTTCCGACATCTCAGCAGACAGGATGCCAATATCTCTATGCTCTTGGTGTTGCACCAATTCCAGAGGCGTATTGCCTCTGCACATGGAGGATATGATCGTGCTCCCCCTTGACAATTTATATCGTAAATGCATGGTATATTGTCAGTAAGGATCTTGATAGCATTGTTCTTGATTTAAGGGAGAAAGTGCTTGCATGCATTTCGGACTGCCCTTAGCTCCAAGGATGGACCAGTGGCCATGGATCGATTTGCCACATAAATGCGCCCCCCAACAAACTAGAGAAAAGTGTGTCATGACTGTCATGGTTGGAAATTTTTGTTGGAAAGGGATTCCTGAGCAGACGTTCTGTGGTTGCGTCCACCATGTTAGCGAGTCTTTTACTCTGCAGGGCTTCTGTTGAGAGAATGTGTGTGTGTTATATACATGGTTCAAAGCCAGGCCTGTAAGCATTGCATGTGGAGCCTGGCATATTGTACGACAAACATTGCTGGCGACATGTGCCGCAAGAGTTGTAAATGTGTGGCAGATGTTAGTGAGCTGTCCATCACTGTTGAAATTTAGGTTGACTAGGGTAAGGAAGCACTGTGGGGGTAACATTGCTGTTTCTGTGAGATGGTTGAAGTAGGCTCCTATGGATTCCAACAGTTAGACAGGAACCAGGGTGGACTTTTGTACATTTATTTGTAACCCAAGGTCTGTGAATAGGGTTATCGTGGTTTGCGTGGCATTTAGCACTCCTTGCTGCATTAGTGCCCTTATAAGGCAGTCATTTAAGTATGGAAATATCACTCCTTGTTCGCATAGGTGAGCTGCAACGACAGCGAGAACCTTGGAAAAAACTCTTGAGGCAGCTGACAGGCAGAAGTACACAGTACACAGGCAGGGTAGCACTCTGTATTGGATATGCGGATTCCCTTGGGTGAATCGCACAAATCTTCGGTGTGCCGGGTTAAACTGTAATATGAAAATAAGCGTCCTGGAGGTCAAGGGCAGAGAGACAATCTCCTTTCTCTAATGCCAGAATTACTGCGGATAAGAGTCACCATTTTGAAACGTCATGTTCTCACAAATTTGTTGTGTTTTCCCAAATCCAGGATGGGTCTCCACCTGTCGTTCTTTGTCTGAGCAAGAAAATAAACGGGAATAACCCCCCACCCGTGTTGAGATGATACAGGTTCCACAGCACCCAACTGTACAAGGTGGTTTATTTCCTGTTGTAACAGGTGCTCATGACAGGGGTCCCTGAAGAGGGACGGGGAATGGGAGTGGGTAGGTGGGATAGAAATAAAAGGGATGGAATAACCATTCTGGATAATCTCTAGAACCCATTTGTCTGTTGTGATGGTGTTCCAAACAAGGTAGTATGGTTAAAGACTGTCTCCAAGTGAGCAAGAGACTAGATCTGGTTCCAGAATCAGAGAATGTGGAGGTCTCCTGCCCTCGACCACCCCTTCAAAATGATTGTCTGGAAGTAGATGGGTTGAGACATTGAAGGCTGATCTTAGTTCTGCCAATGTCTGGTCTGTCTTTGTTTAAGTCGTTGGTCATTCTGTCTTTGAGGTTGAGAGTATGGGCAGCCTGGCATCTCTGGTTGTAAAACTTGCCTTGTTTCTTTTTGTTTGCAGGTACATATATGCTCAGGGTTTTTAACGTCGCCTGTGAATCCTTTAAGGTGTGTAAGAACACATCGGTTTTGTCAGCAAACAATTTTTGACCCTCAAAGGGTAAGTCCTCCACAGTGGATTGGACTTCCCTGGGGAACCTGGAGAGGTGGAGCCAGGATGCACGGCACATGATCATGGATGTATTGATGGACTGTGCTGCCATGTCTGCAGAGTCAAGGGAGGCTGTAGGGCTGTCCTGCCCCTCAGAGATGTTTGCCTTATACTGTTCCTTTTTGCCATCGGGTAAACTTTCAATAAGGTGGTCAATGGATGATTACCTGTTTTGTTCATTCCCTCTGGGGCACCTGGCATTGGCCACTGTCGGAAGACAGGATACTGGGCTAGATGGACCTTTGGTCTAACCCAGTATGGCCATTTTTATGTTAATTCCAACATTTTGCAAAACAGATTATGTGTGTATTTTGCCAGTACGGCCAAATTGGCTATGTGGAACTGGAGTGTGATAGAGTACACTTTCTGACCAAAAAGGTCTAGCCTTTTCTAGTGCTTATCATGCAGGGTAATTCCGGACTAGTGGTGCTTTTCCCCTTTGGTTGACCACATCCACCACCACCGCGTTTGATGCGGGGTGGGTGAATAAAAACTCAGCCGCTTTTGCTGGCACATAATACTTTTTGTCAAACCTCTTACAGGAGGGAGGGGCTGTGACAGGTGCCTGCCAGATTATTTTTGCAAGGTCCATGATGGCATCATTAATTGGCAGTGCTATCTTTGCTGTTGGGGATGCCTGGAGTATGTCCTGAGCTAGTGAAATGTCCAGAGATTCAGCTATCCTTCTGAAGAGTCTTGAAAAGATTTGTTATCAACCCCCATAGTGGGGGGTGGTAGCATTATTGTTTCATCCGCTGACAAAGATGAGATGTGAGTGGTTGGCAGGGTGTCACCTTCAGCTGTGTCCTCAGGCTCCTCAATCTCTTCTTCTTGTGTCTCTAAGGGTGCTGGGACAGCTGGTGAAGGGGACTGTGTTGTTCTAGACCTCGGTGAGTTAGGGGGCCTGAGGCTTTGGGCCCTATACATAAGGCTCAATGTTTGTCATGGAGATCACAGATTCTGTTATTTTCCGTGACTTCCGCAGTGGCCCATGCAGCTGGCTCAGGAGTCGCCTGAGCAGCTAGGGGAGCCCCTGGGCCAGTCACGCTGGCTGTTGCTGGGGCAGTCTCGGGGCCTCCTGCAGCAGGAGTTTGGGTGTGGGGAGGGGCTCAGGGCTGGGGACTGGGCCCATGCTCACCTGGGGGGGCCCTCCCCAGAAAGGCGACAGGAACTCTCCTCCCTCAGCTCCTAGCTCCATGTGCTGCCTCCACCCACAGGCACTGCCCCCGCAGCTCCCATTGGCCACAGTTCCCAGCCAATGGGAGTTGAAGAACCAGAGCTTCGGGGCGGAGTGGAGGCAGCATATGGAACTAGGAGCTAGAGGTTGCTGCTTCCCAGGAGCCAGGTAGGGAACCTGCCCCAGCCCCGTGGCCCGCCTCCCAAGTTTTAGTAAGAGGTATATAGTAAAAGTCATGGACAGGTCACAAAGTTTCGTTTACTGCCTGTGACCTGTCCATGACTTTTACTAAAAATACCCCTGACTAAAACATAGCCTTACCTATACATTGCCCACGGATACCAGTATGGCCAGTCAGGTGGCAAGGGTATAGGAGGCGGTGTCTAGGGCTGCCCATACCAGCCCCGCATGTCTGTACAAGTTTGGTGCTGAGAGGGTCACGGTTTAGATGAGGAATGGCGAGGAGTATATATTACTTCCTCATCCTCTTCTTCCTCATCGCAGGAGAGAGGAGGGGCTGATCCACAGGGAGTGGTTACCAGCCTTGGTCCTAGTCTCACTGGGGTACCATTAGTACCAAGTAGGGGAGTTCCAGGCACGGAGGCCACTATCAGGCCTGCATGCCTCATGAATTGCTGCGGAACCGCGAGGCTCAGTGCCAGGGACAGCATCATGCACTGACCTGGAATTAGGATCGCAGCTGTTGGTGCCGACAACTTGGAGCTGTGCTGAATAGGTACAGCAGGTGGTGCCATCGTAGTGCTCAGCGCCAAGGTTTGATTTTACTGAGTGCACCTCCATTAGAGCTTGCCCGCATAGGGTCTTCAACTCCTCGGGACATCTGAGTACTGGACGTTCCTCGTGCCTCACTGTCCAGCGCTCTCGGAACCAGGCAGATTTCTCATTTGGCAATCACTTTTTTTAGGCAAGTCTCATTGTCGAGATGAGTGCAACCGCTTTTTGGTAGCCTTCCTAGGAGCAGGCTCCTTAGCAGCTGTTGAAGTAGATCCCTTGTCAGACGCTGCCACTGGCGACCGTTGGCCAGATGGTGTCCTGGACTTGGCATCAGAGGCAGGTTTGATGGATTTCTCCATCATCAGGAGCTTCAGTTGGAGATCCCTGGCCTTCCTTGTCCAGGCAGTCAATTTTCTGCAATGTGGACACTTTGGGGTAATGTCCACTGCCTTGGCGAGAGACACACACTGAGTGTAGTAGTCAGAGACCAGTATGGAAAGTCTGCAAGTCAGGCAGCTTTTAAAGCCAGATGAGCCAGACATGCCTGAGAGCGTGCGAGTCCTTTGGAGAAAGAAGAGGGATAACCCTGTTTTTCTCTCCCCCCCCCCTTTTTTTTTATTTAAGGAAATAGTCAAGTACCCACTGGGGAGGAAGGGGTAAAGAGGAAAAGGGAAAGGTTTTTTTTCTTTAAAGAAAGAAATATATAAACTAAAATATAAAAGGCAAAGGAGTAGGGTAGATAACTACACCTAAACTAACCCTATCAGAAACACCACAAACTATTAAGCTTACCTGAGATAAGAAAAGGCACTGCTGTCACTCCGACTCAAGCCAAAGGCGGTAGGGAAGGAAGTGTGGGACGGTTGGCTGCACACCACTATGTAACCGCTCGGAGTGGTGTGAGATAGCTACGGCGCATGCGTGGCCCGCCGGGCACTGCTACTACAAATCTCCGATTACAAGTGCAGGGTGCCAAGTCACCTAAAGTGGAACACCCAAAAGGGACACTCTGCAAAGAACCCCTACCTTCTGGTGGACATGCACCTCACATACAAGAGGAATCTTTTGACCAGCACTCAATTAGGTTTGCACTTGAGCCTTGCATGTTCTCATCATCCCTCCCCCCTAAAAGTATATAGGCAGAGCAGCCCAACTGTCTTTCAGTTCTTTCACCGAAAAACTCAGTAAATATGGACTTTGAAGGAGCTATGTAGGAAAGCAGGTATTGGGATCCATCCAGACAAAACTTCTTGAAGAGCCACAGTATACTGTAAATCTTCTTTGAGTCTCTGGATCCTACTTATGACAGCCAGACCTTTCACAGCCTTATCTAATGCCTCAAATAAATTGAGTGATTTCCCAAACAGTTCTCTTACCTAAACAAAGAATAGCTCTGGAAACAACTAGAGCATGGAGCTGTGCTTCTCCCAGGTGTGTGGTTTGGGGAAGTTGACTGTGTAAATGAAAAGAGATAACATGCTGGTGAGGAACTCAGGGTGAGGTCTCAGTAACACCTTATCCCAGTGAAAAACAGTGTAAGGGGTGTCCGTCATTAGTTCTTGAATTTTGCTAACTATCCTGGCTGAAGTGATAGCCACGAGAAAGGTGATTTTGAGACTCAGATGAAAAAAGCACTTGGATAAGGGTCTAAAAAGAGATTCCACAAGAACTACATTAAAGTCTCAGGACTGAGGAGACTCCCAAATGGGAGCAATAGGTGTGAACCAATCCTTTTAGAACTTTTGAAGCAATGGGATGAGAAAACACTCGATTTAAATGAGAGAGTCATTGTGAAATGGCAGCTAAATGGACCCTGAAAGAACTGATGATGTGGCCCGATAACCTGAGTTGGAGAATATAATCCAAAACCTTGGGAATAGAAGCTTGCAACGGGTCAAAACCTTGTTGTGAAGTTCAGATGGAAAATCTCCTCCATTATGATCTGTACACTGGTCTCATAGGGTATGTCTATACAGCAAAGAAAAACGCACAGCTGGCCTGTGCCAGCTGATTCCCGTTTGCGGGGCTTAGGCTGTGGGACTGTTTCACTGCTGTGTAGACTTCCAGACTCAGACTGAAGCCCAGAATTCTACACAACAATAAAATAGCTCTACACCCCCGGCCCCATGAGCCCAAGTCAGCTGGCACTGTCCAGCTGCAGATTTTTCTTTGTTGTGTAGACATACCTATAAAGAGCAGGAGACCTTCTATGGGTATCACTTGGATTTCTATGGAACAATCCATCTGCTCTGCTCAAAGAGTTCGTTGAAGAGATGGGGGATCTGGGTGGGAATTTGTCCTCGATTCCGAGATATTAAATCTGACAGATCAGGAACAAAAGTCAATGGCTGTTTGGACAGATGCAATAAGTCTGGGAGCCAATACTATCTGGCCCAATAAGGGGCTATCAATATCACTCTGGCTGCATCCTGCCTTATCCCCCTTATGACTTTGGGCATCAGGGGTATGGAAGATGACGACCTTGAGACCAAGAGATGAGAATTTACTTGTCAGAGGAGATTCTAGTCATTGTCACCAGAAGAAAGACAGTCCTCAAAAAGAAAGTAAGGAGGATAAATTGAAATGGGGGGAAGGGGGAGGGGGAAGAGGGCGCGGGGGTAGTAAAGAGTGTGATCTAGTGGACAGGGTACTAGACTCAGACTCTTGAGACAGGGGTTTTGTTCTCAGCTTTAATGACTGTGGACAAATCATTTCACCTTTGTGCCTCTTTTCCCCCTCTGGCGCATTGTCTGTTTAGACTAAGATCTTTGTGGCAGTGACTGTATATATCTGAACAATGCCTAGCATACTAGGCCTCACTCCTGGTTGGATATCTAGATGCTACTCTAATACTAGTCACTCACAGCAGCTGGCTTAATGCTTGTGCAAACCCATTAACAGTCTATCTGGCAGTAGAAGGTCCTAAAGCAGCAAACACAAATATGCTTTTGACAGTAGTGTCTAAATTTCTGCCTATGAAAATAAAACATTTTCTGAGATGCTGTCAGTCTTATTTTTAGAAAAGGCTGACTATATGTGATATTGGAAATATATTCTCTTCTTAATAGGAAATCAATGTTTTGACACTTCAAGGTGGACCTGGGATCGTTTCCCTCCTCACTATCTCACCCAGGAAAGAATCCCAGATCTCGAGCTTCAAAAGAGAGCTCTTCCATCTCTCTTTCTATATGACTGAGGAGACCAAAGCAGCTCAATCAAGCAACAGCTGTAGCTACAAACAGAAGAGCCATATATGAAGCTTCATAGGTATCTTTCATATAGTATTTTACCACTTGACTTCTGGCCTCTGTTGCCTCCTTTCCATTGTATAAAAATAGTATTGTCCTAGGTTAGAAGTTATACTAAGCAACGCGAGTGATATTTTGTCACTTTAATCTACAAGATATGGCACCTATTAGGTAAGCATCCTTCATCCAAGCATCTAAAGCATGTTTGAGGGTCTGAGAGAAGTAATTCTGTAACTACAATGCAGGCAACCATTAATCTCCTTTTTTCAGATCTGGCATCTCTGTGGAGATGTTTATTCCTTGAGAATCATTTCTCTAACAACTCTAAAACTTCCTTAGCACTAAACTTCTAAATTAAGAAGAACTAGACCTAATTGGGGAAGAAAAATTGAGCGAGAAGGCGGCATCTGATTTGTTACTCCAGAACTGACTGGCTCTCAGAAACCAGCTGATCAAAGAGACTGAAAAAGACAAGACAAGGCTGTCAGAAGAAGAAAGCTCTTGATTGCTGAGCTTCACATGTGAAAAGTAGAGTCCCAATGCAAATGGGTAACTAGGAACTGGCCCAAAAAAGCCTGAATGACTCTGGCCTGGTCTACACTATAGTTAGGTTGACATAAGGCATCTTATGTCGACCTAATTATCTCAATGTCTACACTGCAGCTTTGTCCTGCCAATATAAGTGCCCTACTACGTGGACATAACTCCACCTCCACAAGAGGTGTAGAGCTTATGTCGCTGTAGTTAGGGTGATTGTGTAGACACACACTTATATGGGTTGATAGTGCTAGTCAATTTCATAGCTCCAGAGCAATGAAACTGACAAGAAGCAGGGGCATCTAGAGGTCAGTGTCCCCTGGGCCCCTGTCCCCCACTCTTGGGGGGGGGAGGGGGGGAAAGAGGACAAGAAGCCAGGACAGCTTCTCTCCTCCCCTCCCACCCCCTGAGCTGGGACCAATGGCTGTCTTGCCAATTTCTGGGCTCCATGGTGGAGCTGTGAAATTGACATGGCTGCCTGGCTCCCAGCAGGGAAAGGGTAGGGGGGGTGCACCAAGAAGCGCAAGGCAATTTTCCCCTGGTTCCGGCGGATAATTGGGAGCCCAGGAGCTTGTGGAGCAGCCTGGCTCCCAGTAAGAAGCTGCCAGTGGAGCTCTCAGCTCCCGACATTGCCCCTCTTCTGTCCATAGAAGCACTCCCGGTGAGGACATGCACCACCAACCCAAGGAGGGTAGTGTGGACATCAGTAATTACTGCGGTAGCTCTAGGTTAACGTAATATAGGTCGACTTAAGTTTTTAGTGTAGACAAGCCTTTACACTTGAATCAAATATAGGAACTTATATGTGGCATGTATTGATGCCCTTCTGGAACATCAAAAGACACCCTTCTGTGTGCAAACTCAACATGCTTCCAAGTCTTAAAGACACACAAATCTGATGTGCTTATACTGATTAAACAAAATTTTGCTGTTTTTATTTCTCTTCTCAATCACTGCTCTAGGTGCTTTATTGTGTTTAAAAATGTGCTATGCTTCAAAGTGGTTAATCCTGATGCATGTGTTAAGCTCAATTTGTCAATGCAATATACTGCTGGGGGAATTCTGCCCCACTCTACGTTCCCATAACTCATGTCCCCTGCAGATTGCTTTGCTTTACTTCACTTCCTCACAGAAAAAGGACTTTCTGACAGGGGAAGCAAGAGTGGTCACATGTCCCTCCTAAACAGCACAGGTGCTAATTTTGGGCGCCTGGAACAGCCAGCAGAGCATTAAATCTCTGCGAGAGGGCAGGGGCGCAGCTGTATTTGCCCCAGCCAGTGGCTCCTACCCTTCAGTGGGCTCAGCTGCTAGTCCCAAGTGGGCTGGGGGAGGACAGAATCTCCTCTTCCCCTGCAAAGAGCAGCTGGTGCTGTATCAGACACATCCCCTGGTTGTAGGAAATTCCACACCCCTGCCCACCTGTTTCCTGCCCTCACTGCTCCTCAACCACAGTTGGAGGGATCACTGTACGGGGAGCTGTTCCCCGATCCACCCAACCCCCATGCATCTGGACCCCCTGACTGAGCCTCATCCTTCTGCACCCAGACCCATACCAATCACCTGCCATCGAATCGCAACTCTAAGGAGCCCCCTTGAACCCAAATCCCCCACTGACCCCCACCCCTGCACCCACACCATCCTCTGCTGAGCCCCTGCACTCAACCCACCAAGCCCCGCACCACTCCAACGAGCCTCCACACACCCTAACCCCCATCCCCCCCATTCCCCCTGTACCTGGACCCCTCCCCCCACTGAGCCCTCCTGCCAAGCCCCATCCCTCCACACCCAGACCCCTCCCCCCGTTGAGGCCCAAACACTTCACCTGGATCTCCCTGCAGAGTCCCATTACCCCTGCACTCAGAACCCCCACAACTAGCCTCCATGCATCCAGATTCCCCCACACTCTCACACCCCACTGAACCACCCTCACCCAGATTGCCTCTCACAAAACCCTCTCAATCCACATCTAGATACCACCACACTAGGATCCTGCCTGCCCAAGCCTATTTGCCCACCCTTGGTGCAGAGGAGCAGGCCTGGCCCTTGCATTGTGTCAGAGTCGGATGCAGCCTCATCACTCCGCACCTGTGGGATGCTGACTTGGTTATCTCCCACCTCCATGAAACCAGTGGTCTGCGCTCCCCACTGCCATGCTGGAACCTCCACATTTATTTATTGACAAATAAGATTTGCAGAATTTTAAAATAGTGTGCAGAATTTTTATTTTTTTGGTGTAGAATACCTATGACTGACGAGGTTTAGTACACTTTGCTATGGTGGAGGAAGTAAGCAGAGGAAACAGAGAGGAAGTTCACAGGATTGGAAATTTCCACACATCCAATGGAATTTTCAATAAAATTAAAATGTTACGATGTATGAAAATAAGTATTAATAGTTTATCATTGTTCATTAGAAGATTATTTTAACCTATAAACACTTCAACAAAGAATCTTCACTTTAGTCATATCCAGTTAACTTTAAGACTCAAATTTTCTTTTATGGGAGCCATGTCTTATCTGACTTGACAACTTTCCTGTATTCATATGTCCTCTTGGAGTAATAGGGTTCACTCTCAGGCCTGAATTACACTACAGAGTTAGGTGGATGTAATGCAACTTACGTCGCCCTAACTCTAAGCATCTACAATACACCAGTGGTCCTACTGATGTAAGTCGCCCACAAATTGACTCAACTCCACCTCCATGAGAGATGTAGCACTTAGGTTGATGTAGTTAGGGCAATGCAGTGTTCATGTTGGCCTCACAGCCCAAGCCATCAGCCCTGCTACTGACAGCTCTGGCTGTTGGCCCCACGACAGGAGGGCTCCAGCTATCAATGCCACCAGTAGCGTAGCTGGGGGGGGGAGGGAAGGGGCAGCAACTGCTCCCCCACTGAGCACAAGTGGCACCTTGTCAGCGTCTTGGCGCCTTTTAAATTTTCCCCTGTTGGGGGAACAGAGGGAGCGATCCAAAAGAGAAAAAGGCACCACCCACTGAGGCGCTTTTACTCACCCGGCGGCGCTCCGGGTCTTTGGCGGCACCTCGGCAGCGGGACTTTCACTCGCTCGGGGTTTTCGGCAGCACCTCAGTGGCGGGATCTTCAGTGCTGCCGAAGACACCTGGAGCAAGTGAGGGCCTGCCACCGGAGCACCACTGGGTGAGTAAAAGCGCAGCAGCAGGTGGTGCCTTTTTTTTTTTTGGATCGCTCCCCTTGTTCTCTCCACCTGGCTACGCAGCTGAGTGCCACACAATGCAGTAATTACTGTGGTAGCTGTTAGTTAACCTAACTTAGGTTGACTTAATTTGTAGTTTCAGAGTAGCAGCCGTGTTAGTCTGTATTCGCAAAAAGAAAAGGAGTACCTGTGGCACCTTAGAGACTAACCAATTTATTTGAGCATAAGTTTTCGTGAGCTACAATGAATGTATCCGAAAAGCTTATGCTCAAATAAACTGGTTAGTCTCTAAGATGCCACAAGTACTCCTTTTCTTTTTAATTTATACTGTAGACAAGGCCTAATTTATCTGAGGCAGAGACTATAATTTATTATGGCCTAGCGGCCTAGCATAAGGGGCCCTGCAACATAAATATTAAAAAACACTCAGCCTTTGAACAAAAGCCTAAATATATCTGTGGCATCCCTCCTGCTTCCTTTTTAATTTGTTGGTTTATGACAATTTTACTGTTACTGAACTGGTGGGTTACTGTTGTATACCACTTATGTTATGTGTTCAGTGGATTGTGAGGCATTTCATTATTTTTGGTCATATTTTGTCAAGTGCTTTAAAGGCCTTAGAATTCAAAGGAATACATTATTTTTTTCCATGCTGTTAAGCGCTACAGAAAATCTTTTAAACAAAGACCTTTTGAGCTCAACTACTTTTAACAGGAAACCAACTTGCTATGACAATATACTGAACTGGGTCTGAAAGACTCAGAAAAGAGTAAGTCAGAAGTTTAAATGCATCCTTATTTTCAGACAAGTGTTTAACATGTTGCAATTTAAGAAGTCAAACATACAAAATATATAACATGCATTAGGTTCTTTCTAGATAAAAAGTAATTTTCAATATCACTTACTATTTGTAGAAAACAGTTTAGTTTTTTCTATTTCAACTGTTAGCCTGCCTCTGATTTTCAATCCTTTACTTACATCTTGGCTCAGAGCCATGAAACTCCTCTGCAGTTCTTTAGCAAATTCCAGGTTATTCGTGACTTCCTGGTACTTAGACACTGCATCCTTGACAAACAAAAAATTAAAGCGACACTTGTTACAAATCAAGAGATATGCACTTCCAAGTGATAACTTTCTGCATAAAGCACTGTCTTCCTCTAAAAATAAGTTGAGCATCTTTAAACAGTAATGAGGGTTTGATATTTGAGGCTTCAAATATATTGAGTAGAAGAGACATGCAAATGTTTGAAGTTTTAAGGACTTAGCTTTCTGGAATAAAGGGGCCACCGTGCATGTGCACATGCACGAGAGAGTTGTTTTAATATTTAGTTTGATTACTCTATTTTAGTCAACTAAAAATGGGTCAAGTCTCATGAAAACAAAAAGCAACTCCTAGAAAGTCATATGCAATACAAAACATTTTTAAGACTAACCCAGGTCAGACTAACCTACAATTAATGCAGCCTAGAAAAAGGGTGGAAAGCAGGATGGATAAAAATTGAGGATTTTAAAGAAAAAAGCAAAAATCTGATATTTAATTTAATACATATTTCTTTTTAGAAATAACCTTGTTTAAAATTTTAAATTACCAACTATGTTAAGGCCTACTTTTACTATAAGAAACAGTTACTTACTGTAACTGTAGTGCTTTAAGATATGATGCAGATGTGTATTCCACTTAGGTGGGTGCATGTTTAAGTGGAATACATGCCTACATCTACGTGAAGATGACTCTGGGTTCAGTTTAGTTAGCAGGTGAAAAGAATATTTTCTTCATTTGGACTACTTCATTCAAAATTGAGAAACTGGGGAGCTGAAAAAGCAGGAAAGTTTGTTTTCCTCTTCCAAATTATGAATAAAAACCAAGTGGGAGAGGAGGAGATCTACAAATTCTAAAAACCTGAAGGACATGGGGCCAGATTTTCAGAAGTTATTTAAGTACATAAGATGCAGCCATGTGACTAGTGGGATTTAGATGCTCAACCTGCTTTGCAGGGTGGATTAAAACAAAAAATTAAACTCAATTTAAAAAAAAATAATTTAAATACATTCTTCTTTTTAAAAGTAAACCTATTTAAAATGAAATCTGAAAACAGATATGTTAAGGCCTGAACTTTTATAATCTCTTAAAACATTTAAAAAATATAAATATGCTGAACCCATAAGCCTCTATCAAAAACATTAAAGGCTGCTTGTCTATTTAAAGAAAGAACCAGCAGGAAATCTTTTGAGGTCAAGCTTTATAAATATGGCACAATAAGCGAGTGTAAGTAACTTGGAAGACTGTCACTTTCATGAAACATAGGAGAGCAAGAACTTCAGCTCCAGTCACTTTTAACATAGGCATATTTGAAAATTTTCTCAGGCTGACCTGAAAATCATTTTAATTCACTGATTACAGTCAATCCCTCTGTTTTATAAATCATTCAGTTGTAAAAAATGTGAAACGTTTTGATAAGATAAGTTTTATATCCAAAACATTTAAAGTTGTCTCACTTAATATACATTTTATGCACCATTTCGTGTTTAATTAAATTTCAGTTAAAATCCTAATGCAGCTTGACATGAATCATGAGCAAAGTTATCTTGTAAATAAGCAATATATCATTCACCATTTTCTAACATACTATATATATAGTATACATATATACACACATACACACACCCCCCACTTAATAGGGATCTGAAAATATTTGTATATAGTTACAGTGTACCTTTGTAGGTAGCAAAAGGATGTATCAAATCTAATGTAAAGGCTCTATTTAGACCCTCTCTTTTGAAAATAAGTACAAATGGAAAAGGAAATTAAAATTGATGTTAAATCAAGGAACTTGTGATTTAAAAATCCATCTACCCTGCTGCACAGGCACTTTTGAAACCACACACACACGCATACTCAGACCACCCCTTCCCCCACCCCCTCCATCACCTATCTGCATCTTTAGGCATTGTGATCACGATGGTGGCAATATATCCATTTACTAATAATAGTTAATACTTCCTTTGCTGAAAAATCAGTTAATTCTAAACGCAAAACATGTCTTATAAACTTTTTCTTAAATATCCAGTGCATTTAAGGTAGTTTTATTTAACTAGTGAAAATAAAATTAAAATGCTCTTTTTGTATTTTTAATGTAATTTCAATTTCCATCCAACTGCAACTTGACAAATCCTGAATAAAAATTTATCTGGCAAATAAGTGTGTCATTCACCATTTCTGATTAAATGATGAGCTATATAATTGCTTAAGTAATTGGTGGGCAGACATAACAGATCCTCTAGGTTAGCAAGTAGTACCAAATGTAGTGCAAATGTACATTTAATTGCAAATCAACATGTTTTAATGTTTATACCAGTGAGAATTTTCTTAATAACTAAATAAAAATGCAAAACATTTGTTTGCTAATTTAAATAATGATTAAGATTATTTTTAAAGCAATACATCCTGGTAGACAATTTCCTTCCCAAGCGATTTTAAATATTTGCTCACATCTTACATTTATATTCCATCATCCCCTCCACCAAAACCAGGCCAGACTCCTGCAAAACTCTGAAGTTCTACACACAAGTTTGGGGAAGGATACAGCAGACAGCTGAAATCCCTGTTGGGGTAGTTAATGGTGGTGCATTCTTCATGAATTATGATTTTGCTAGCAGAGATGTCTCTCTCTCAAGGTGTAAGAATAGAGGGTATGTATAATTGGTTCCTTTAATTTTTCCACTCCCTTGCTTTTTAAATTCTTTTAGGCTTATTACATAGAGCTAGCTTAATAACAAGGCAGTGTTTGTGTAATTAGGTTCCCAGGTGGTTTGTTTTAAAGATAAGTGATTTTGAAGATCACCGCCACTCAAGTGACTCAGAAGCAAAACCCTGAAAACTAAACCTGGATATTCAGTGAAGTAATGGCACCATTCACAGATAGGATCTTTACAAATGTACTCATTCCAATATTAAATAGCATGCTCTTCATGAAATTCTCTCATTTCCTCAAAAGCTCCACTCCTGATTATGAACAGCAACGGAGCTAGCTGAACATTTATGAACAAAAAGCATTACTAGCTGAAAGATTTTTCCCCAAAAGTGAAAATGTTCATTTTTTTTTAAAATAGAAAATATTTGAAGTACCCCAAAAAATTTAGCCTCTACAGTTTAGTCTTTGGTTATCTTCATATTCAGTCATTGTCTTTTGTCAAGTAACCAATGTGGTCCACAAGGTGGTTAGCCTGTGTGGCCCAAGCGATCAAGTGGCCCAGTCAACTGGCTAACCCATTTTTTCAAACTGCTCTACTTAGCACTTTCATGAACAGGATTTTTGACAACCCAAAAAGATATTTAGGCTTTAACTACACTATGCACCTTTTAGCGACACAGCTGTGCCGCTACACTTGTGCCACTAAAAAGCTCACCGTTTAGCTGCCGTTTGTCAGTAGGAGAGCGCTTTTCGTCAGTAACATTTCTGTCGTGACAGGGGGAGAGGGAGTTAAACACCCCTGAACAACAAAAGTTTTGCTGACCAAGTTCCAGTGTAGACAAAACCTTAGATGACAATCCTGTTTTAGGAGATTGTTCTGCTAGGTCAGCAGCTCTGGTTCAGATCTAGGTCTTCATCAAAGCAGCAGCAGCTGTTATGCTGAAGACCTGTTCTTTAACAAAGTTCCCCTTCTTTTGTAAAAGATTTTCTAATGCAACAAATCCTCCTCAAGTAGCTAACTCCATGTATCAGGTTAGCCCTCAGTTCCGACCCAGAGAACATTAATGGGGCATATAAGAAAGATGGTATTCTTCTCCTCTCTTAAATCATACCAGGCAGCTTTCACATATTACAAAAACTGAGATCAAATGTAAATCATATTTTCCCTCACTCAGCTATAGCACATAAATTAACATTGACCATAACTTAATCCTTATTTCATCTTGTTAATTAACCAATTTATATTAGCCAAGAGAGAGATCTAAATGATCACTACGCACAAATTGTACAGTTTGTATGTTTTAAGATAGAAGGGTCCAAAAAATTATGGCACTAAAAATGTGAATTTGGGGAGCCAACTTTTAACTGATAGATTTTCTTGAAACTCCCCCAAAAATTCAAGTCTGATTTTGAGATTACGTGCTGAACTTTCGGTCATTACACTGTTTCCTATAAAAGAGGCTGAACTCTTGCTTTAGGTGTGAAACTGAACATAATCTTAATTATAGCACCACCACAGATAAACAACAGTACCACTGAAATTTAAGTCAGTTTTCACCACAGTACACTAACAATTGTGAACCTAAACAAACAAAAATACCAGCACACAAATATATCCTTGTAGCTTTTCAATCTATCATCAGTATAGCTGAAGCCAGATCTACTCAGTTATTTTTAAATTTGAGTTCATATTTAAAAAAAAAAAAAATCAAGCACTGAGCCTGCTAGAAGAGATTTATGGAAGTTTCGATTTTTACCAGTTGATCTTGATTAAGGCGCTCTCCCTTGTTCATTCGATCCTGGTAATCATCGAGTTTGCCCTAGGGGGAAAAATAAATGCTTTTATGTTTTGGGTACTACAAGTCATGAAGAGTTAACCACAACAGAAGTGAGTTATGTTACGGTTCCTCCCATGTTTGTCACAATACCTATTTTATATGAAATTACACTGTAACACAAGGCGCAAACGGACATGATTATGAGCTTTGTATGTAAATACCTGCACTCATTTTACATTTAAAAATACACTTTTACACGGAGGAAGTATTTTAATCTCACTTATTCTGTTACTATAATGCACATCTTAGTGACCTTTCTTGCAACCAACAGAAAGTTACTTTGCATCAGCACTGAAAGTGACCTGCAAAGAAACACAACTAGGCGTGTGCGCCCTGTTTAGTTTCATGGTGCATAAAGACAACACAAAGCTTTCTTCATTTTTGTTTTTCACACAGACTACTCAGGGTCTATCTGCTCTGGGAGACTCTAAAGAACAAGAACCAGAGAAATACATCACAAGTACCAAGAAAGTGAAACCTAATTAACTGGGAGGAGGCAATTTTTGCTAACATTAATTTTCCTAATATTTGGATTCAACACCTCCCCTCCAGTTATGGGCTGAGAAAACTGTCAATCCATATGTGACTTTATTAAGTCCTCAAGTAAACCATGAAGGACCAGACCAGACTTAACATTCCTCACATTTAATGTAGGACACCTCTATACATCGAAGACACACAGAGCACACACACATTTTCTTTTGCTGGTGACTTAAGAGTTAAGTCAGATAGGCAAATATCTTCTAATTCCTTTGTGTTCATTTCCTGCTAACCCAAGGAGTGAGGAACCAAGCTCAGCCCTGAACTAAAAATCTTATGCACTGCACTAAACGGCCAGAGATATGACTCCAAAAGAAATGAGACTCCAAAACCAAGCTTGGTAAAGTCAAACCAATACTCTTCAGAAGCAAAATATTTAATGTAGTTAGGTAACTGCTTACTGTCCCTTATCACTTAGTTTACAAAACAAAAATCATTAAAGTACTTCCTAAATTCGGTGTGGGCAAACTACAACCCACAGGCCGTATCCGGCCCGCCAGCTGTTTTAATCCATCCCTCAAGCTCCCACTAGAGACCAGGGTCTGGGGCGTGCCCTACTCTGGCACTCCAGCCGGGAAGCAGGGTCAGGGGCCATTCCACATGGCTCTTGGAAGCAGCGGCATGGCCCCCTTCCAGCGCTTCAGCCGGGTAGCAGGGTTGGGGGCCGTGCCACATGGCTCCCAGAAGCAGTGGTATGCCCCCGCCCCCACCCCAACTGCTACACATAGGGTCAGCCAGGGGGCTCCGCTCCACACGTTGCCCCCACACCAAGCACTGCCCCCGCAGCTCCCATTGGCTGGGAACCGCAGCTAATGGGAGTGCAGGGGCAGTGCCTGCAGATGGGGCAGCATGCAGAGACGCCTGGCTGCACCTCTGCATAGGAGCCAGAGAAGGGACATGCTGCTGCTTCCGGGAGTCGCTTGAGGTAAGCACCGCCCAGAGCCTGCACCCAAGCCTCTCCCTGTGCCCCAACCCCCTGCCCTGTGAACCCCCCAGACCCAGCCCAGAGCACCCTCCTGCACCCCAAACCCCTCATCCCCAGTCCCACCCCAGACCCCTCACCTCCCCCCCGCACCCCACTCCACCACGTCAGCCCAGAGCTCACTCCCGCAACCTGAACTCATTTCTGCCACGCCCCCCCCAGGAGCCCGCACCCCCAACCAGAGCCCTCACCACCACCACCCGCACCCCAACCCCAACTTTGTGAGCATTCATGGCCCACCATACAATTTCTATTCTCAGATGAGGCCCTCGGGCCAAAGAGTTTGCCCACCCCGACCTAAATGATACACGAGCCATGTAATAAACATACTTATCAAATATAAAGAAATGCCTATTTTGTCAAAAAGAAAACTGCCATAATAGAGCTAGAAGATGATAAAAATGGTCGACAAGAGTCAATATTTCAAAGTGCAGTAATTTTTAGTGGCATGTAACTCAAGTCAAATGGTAACTTCTCTTCAAACTTCAAAAATTCCCCTTCTGCCTTTAGAATTTAGCAATTCTTAGAAAAAGGTAGTCATCCCAAGACAATTAGAGACCTAAAATAGTAACCAGTTTTTATTAAAGATGTTTGTAATTATGGATTCACTTTAATCTACACTAATATCTTTACCAATTGCTATAAAGCTTTGAAGACTATGAAAATTTACAGATATTAAATGAGTGCTTGTCCACACAATTCAGATTAATGTTTGTGAAATACAACACACTGGGAAAGATATTGCCTTGAACAATCAAAATTCAAGTCCAACTTTTTCTTTCCTTTTTTTTTTTTTTAACAACCAAGGAATATCCTGATCACCATAATACCAAAAAGACCACCACAAAAAACACACAATTTTTTTTGGGGGGATAATCACTGCAAAGAATATTCTAGTTACAAGTTATAGTCTATTTATTTTAAAGAACAGGGCTTTTTAGTTTTAGTCACCTGTCAGTTGTTCTTAAAATTGGAAGGTCACATATCTTGGGAATATAAGATTAATACTACACAAAACTATTTTTAGTCACTTGAATTTAAGGTTTTATTCATGTGAATCAAAATACAGTTCTGAAAAGTTAGTCCCAAAAGGACAAAAATTTCCAGTGAACGTTTCCCCCTTTTATATTTTGTCACTAACCCTACTACTTAGCACTACATATGTAGGTAACCCATGATGGAACTTTTAACACCAAAGGATTTTCTCTGTCTTCACTTAGATACAGGCAGTGAAGCCAACATTGGGATAACTGGTTGCTGCTGATGCAGCTTTAGCAACCCGAGGACCCCCATTTTGATATAAAAATTTTCACAGATCCAACCCCCCCCATCCCACCTCTTCCCACCCTTCACTCCACCCTTGCCCCTCCTGTTCCCCACCTCTTTCTGCCCCCTCCCCACTCCTCCTCCTCCCAGCGCCTCCTTGCACACCACTGAACAGCTGTTCCCTGGCATGCAGGAGGCACTGGAAGGGAGGGGGAGGGGTTGATCAATGGGACCTCCCTGGATCTGCAGACCGCAGTTTGAAAAATGTCGCTTTAGATAGAAGCATTGTAAAAGGTAATACAAGTTAAATCTTAAAATTTTCCTAGCTCCATTTTTAATACCATCTGAGGCTATTATAACTGGAAAAATTTTTGAAGTTTAATTTATTTTTCAGTGACTTTCAAAATTTTACTGTATTTGTCCATGGAACTGTTTCCATTAGAATTCTAAAAATTGACAAACATTTGATTTTGTAAAAAAAAAAAAAAAAAAAAAAAAAACCACCACTACTTGTTTTTACTAGATGTATGTTTTGGGCTAATGATGACCTAATAGTCACTTTAAAGTTATAAAATACTGGGAAAAGGCCTGTTGGATCCAACCTCATAACAGCAAACTTGGTCTTAAAATTCTATTCCTTTCAAGTCTACATAGACCTAAAAGTTAATGTATTCATATATCTGGAATTTTCATTATTTCTATATGACTGAGCATATTTCACGAAGTTCGCCATGAAAAGCTGTTTGGAGATCTGGATTCAACCTACTACTTCATGTCCTCTCAGTTTTAAATTCCAGAGTAAACTAAAGGAATCACTAATAGTAACCAAAACAGGAAGGCACAAAAGGGGGGGGGGAGGGGCGGAAAAGGTCTCTGGAGTAGAAAAACTAAAGAAAACACCATAGAATCATAGAATATCAGGGTTGGAAGGGACCCCAGAAGGTCATCTAGTCCAACCCCCTGCTCAAAGCAGGACCAATTCCCAGTTAAATCATCCCAGCCAGGGCTTTGTCAAGCCTGACCTTAAACACCTCTAAGGAAGGAGATTCTACCACCTCCCTAGGTAACGCATTCCAGTGTTTCACCACCCTCTTAGTGAAAAAGTTTTTCCTAATATCCAATCTAAACCTCCCCCACTGCAAACCATGGCATGATTGTGTTCTAGGTTTAAATGTTTCTTTAACCATCATTTGTTGACAGTGACAACATTCTGATTGAAAGATAAAACGGATAGTGAAAGTATTTGATCAAAGTTTCTGAAACAATTCACTTTGGGAAACTGAGTGTAGAAAAGTTCAGCCCAAAAGATTTATTTCGGAAAGCTGTGGGCTTGTGAAAGTAAGGATAACATGCAAACTGCTATGTAAGATAAATTACTGACAGTGGTCCCAGACAGAAAGTTATAGCCACTCATACTCCAGCTATACCTTTTAAACTAAGTCATCCTCTGCCAAAACAGCCCATTTTACTGAAAACTCAACAATTAAAAAAGGTAGACAAAATAGTTAACTTTTTCACCTTTCCATAAAAAATAAAAATAGTTCAACATTAGCTTTTTCACAGAAAATTAATTCTCCAACTAACGATTTCCTGAACTCTCAATAATGTAATGTCCCTGGCCAAGTGTTTGATTTGGGCAACAGCTAGCAACCCGAGTATCCTGGTCAAATTAAACCACAACAATGGTACACAGTAGGTGAGGTGGTTACCAACAGATAGATCGGAAGATACTCTGATGAGCACTAAACTATACCCAAAAGACCATTAGCCAGGCAGAGCAAGCAGCAAATGCGTTTTACTCCTAACAGCCTATCACCATTTAAGAGGTAAGCAACTATGTTCAGCACTAGCTCAAGCTTCAGGATACAGCCCTCTTAAATAGAGCATTGAGCACATTACAGTTAGCCTAGTCCAGGGGTGGCCAACCAGTGGCTCCGGAGCCACATGCAGCTCCTTCTATAGGCACCAACTCTGGGGCCAGAGCTACAGGTGCCAACTTTCCAATGTGCAGGGGGGTGCTCAACCCCTGACTGCCACAGGCCCTGCCCCCACTCCATCCCTTCCTGCCCCCTCCCCCCTGAGCCTGCCATGCCCTTGCTCCCCCCTCCCCTCCAGAGCCTCCTGAGCACCATGGAACAGCTGATCAGGAGGTGCGGGGAGGGAGCGGGCACTGGGAGCGGGGTTGATGGGGGGCTGCTGATGTATTACTGTGGCTCTTTGGCAATGTACATTGGTAAATTCTGGCTCCTTCTCAGGCTCAGGTTAGCCACCCCTGGCCTAGTCAGTCACACAATGCACGTTTGACCACCAAAAAAGAAAAAAGTCTGCTGTGAACCACGATTTAAATTTGGTAACCTGGCTTTCTTTCAAAAGAGTTTTAACTATTAGAAACAAAGGTTTTTATACAGGCTTCTCCATCACAACAAACTGGAAAAAAAGTCATTCCTGTTTAATGTTACTTTCTCAAAGCTTCCAGATATTTAGTATGTTTAGTATATTTAGGTGAAGGCAAAGGAAGGCAGCCTTGCCCTCTGTAATGCAGCGGACAAGCTACTCTAAATGCACATTATCACAAACAAGATTCTAAATGCAGAATAAGTGTTACTTCTTTGTAGTTGTAGACATGCTCCAGAAGGTCACCTACCGCATTAGGCTAAGATACTACTAGATAAGAAAGAGAAAGGTGTCATTTTGTAAACCTTCATTTACTCTGTTAACTAACATCAGCAAGAAGTGCTGTAAAATAACTGCTGTAACATTAATTTTTGCTTAGCAGCCCAACTGCAGTAGCCCCGCAAAATGAGATGTTTTACTGATTTTTTCCCTGTACAAGCTTATCCAACGTTCTCACACAGAATGTGCACTCTGAAGCACAAACAGCAGAAAAATTTAAGAGGAAAGTGAGTGGAAGAGTGATCCAGTAAACAGGTCACAGGACAGTCATCAGATCCCAATTTTAGTCCCTACTCTGCCATCAACCCACGGTGACCCTGTGAGATGTGATATAAAGCTTGGATGATCAAAGGACTATACTGAACAACGTGCCAAAGAATGGATGTTTGGGACTGTACATATGAAATGGATTTCCTAGAAATAGCTCAAGGGAGGTGAATGTAAATTCCTTAAGTCCAGCTACCCAAACCCCATTCTTTTGAAGATATGCCCTGAGCTTCTATCTGCTGATCACCTGTAATACAAGGTCAAAAGCTAAAGCTGTATAAAGGAAAGACTGAACTAGTTCTGGTTGTTCTGGTTCTGAATCTGAAACTGTTGTGAACTTACTTCTACAGGGAAAACCCAATTGTGGGTCTTGAAGGACTGACGCCTACCAGAGTTTGAGGCTGGAGTGACCTCTGGTAAGCTTTAAGCAAGCATGTAAGTTCTATTGTTAGTTTAATTTTTTTTTCTGAAATACTTTTACTTTAAGAATAAATATGCTTGCTTAGAAGGACCTGTGTGGTAATCAGCAACTGCTGGCAAGTAAAGCGCAGATGCTGGCCAGTTTAGGCAGTCTGGCTTGCTGTGGATGTGTAAGCAGGGAACTACACAGCCTGAAAAAAACCCTGGTCAGGAGGGAGAGACCTGCAGGTCTCCACCCAACAAACGTGACAGCTGAGGAACCAGGAGCCTAGAGTAGATGCCTTGGTGGATCACGAAGGGGAAAAATACAAGTGCAGTTGCCCTGAACTGAGACAGACCAAGTCTGACTGGTCTGTTTTAATACCGAGTTTGTTGGCAACTATAAGGTTTAATTTTCATTCTGAGCCATCACCCTCTTTGATTTCACTTCAACTTTTCTCAAGCAAATTCCTTTTGGGCTAAAATTTTCCATGCTTGGTCTTGACATTTATTTTTTTAAGTAAAGCTATCTTAGTCTTTTCTAAGTTATATATGTTCTGACTGGCATTGTTTTGTAATTCAGATAGATGAAGTCAGAATATTTAAAGAAAAGGAGTACTTGTGGCACCTTAGAGACTAACCAATTTATTTGAGCATAAGCTTTCGTGAGCTACAGCTCACTGCATCCGATAAAGTGAGCTGTAGCTCACGAAAGCTTATGCTCAAATAAATTGGTTAGTCTCTAAGGTGCCACAAGTACTCCTTTTCTTTTTGCAAATACATACTAACACGGCTGCTACTCTGAAACCTGTCAATATTTAAAGAGTGACTTGCTATATAGTCACTATTCAAGAGGGAAAAACTTGACTTTATATTAAAGAGTTTATGAACGAATGTTTGATATTTTCATGCATGTCGTTTAGAATGTTCCCCAACTCACTGCCTCCTCAATTATGTGTCATCTAACAGATCTAGCACCACAAAGGCATCTTGAAAGTGACTACAAAGTACTTTTTCCCCATTCTTAAAAAGAATCAGGAAAACTAAATGCACACAAGCATTCAAGTGATATGAAAGTTGAAACTGAGCACTCAAAACTTCAGAAATTCCAAGAGGTACTGTTTCCCCACATCCACAACTTGGCTATGTCACATATAGGACTATCTGTTCCTATTTTCCTTGTACACAATAAATAGTTGATCACTCTTATTTAATTTATACTCTAAAATAGATAGGACATGCAACAGGGTCACATTATAAATCCAAAAGATAAAATATTACTATGATATTAATGTGCTCCTGAATTTTCAGCTTCAACGCTGTATTAATATAAACATCCTTGTTTCTTATTCAGAAACTAAGAATTTAGAACTGGAGGATTTTCTCAATGTACTGTATTAAAAAATGTAAGTGAGCGCTCTCATGTAAATCTGAGTGTCGAGCACTTAACACAGCTTTATAAAGAATACCAAAGACATTAAACTGAATATTTACCATCATTTAAATTAGGGCTGTCGATTAATCGCAGTTAACTCACATGATTAACTCAAAAAATATTAATCACGATTGTACTTCTTGTTCAGCCAATCGCTAAACAAACTAATTTGTTTACATTTACAGGAAATAATGCTGCCCTCTTCTTATATACAATGTCACCAGCACAACACTTTTGTAGCCAGCATTGCAAGGTATTTACATGCCAGATATGCTAAACATTTGTATGCCCCTTCATGCTTTGGACACTATTCCAGAGGACATGCTTTCATACTGATGATGCTCATTAAAAGAAGTGTGTTAATTAAATTTGTAACAACTCCTTTGGGGAGAATAGTATGTCTCCTGCTCTGTTTTACCCACATTCTGCCATATATTTCATGTTATAGCGGTCTCGGATGATGACCCAGCACGTTTATTTTAAGAACACTTTCACTGCAGATTTCACAAAATGCAAAGAAGGTACCAATGTGAGATTTCTAAAGATAGCTACAGCACTCGACCAAAGGTTTAAGAATTTGAAGTGCCTTCCAAAATCTGAGAGGGATGAGGTGTGGAGCATGCTTTCAGAAGTCTTAAAAGAGCAACACTTAGATGCAGAAACTACAGAACCCGAACCACCAAAAAAGAAAATCAACCTTCTGCTGGTGCATCTGACTCAGATAATGAAAGTGAACATGCATCAGTCCGCACTGCTATGGATGGTTATCAAGCAGGACCTGTCATCAGCATGGACACATGTCCCTTGGAATGGTGGCTGAAGCATGAAGAAACATGAATTTTAGCACATCTGGCATGTAAATATCTTGAGATGCTGGCTACAACTGCGCCATGCGAACCCCTGTTCTCACTTTCATGTGACACTGTAAACAAGGAGGCAGCATTATCTCCTGCAAATGTAAACAAACTTGTTTGTCTGAGCGATTGGCTGAACAAGAAGTAGGACTGACTGGACTTGAAGGCTCCAAAATGTTACACTGTTTTATTTTTGAATGCAATTTATTTTTATTGATAGTTCTACATTTCTAAGTTCAACTTCATGATAAAGAGATTGCACGACAGTACTCGTATTAGGTGAACTGAAAAATACTATTTATTCTGGGTTTTTTACAGTGCTAATAGAATCATAGAATGTCAGGGTTGGAAGGGACCTCAGGAGGTCATCTAGTCCAACCCCCTGCTCAAAGCAGGACCAATCCCCAATTTTTGCCACAGATCCCTAAATGGCCCCCTCAAGGATTGAACTCCCAACCCTGGGTTTAGCAGGCCAATGCTCAAACCACTGAGCTATCCCTCTCCCCTAAAATTCTCTTCACCCCAGATGGAACTCAAACCAACAATCCCTGGCGTAGGAGGCCAATGCCTTATCCATTAGGAAATACTCGTAATCAAAAATATAAAGTAAGCACTGTAAAAACAATGAGGAGTCCTTGTGGCAACTTACAGACTAACAAATTTATTGGGGCATAAGCTTTCTTGGGCTCGAACTCACTTCATCAGATGCATGGAGTGAAAAATACAGTAGGCAGGTATAAATACACAGCACATGAAAAGATGGGAGTTGCCTTACCAAGTGGGGGGTCACTGCTAACAAGGCCAATTCAATCATGGTGGATGTGGCCCATTCCCAACAGTTGACAAGAAGGGGTGAATATCAACAGAGGGAAAATTACTTTTTGTAGTGCTAACGAGGCCAAATCAATCAAGGTGGATGTATTCTGTGTTGTAACTGAAATCAATATATTTGAAAATGTGGAAAACATCCAAAAATATTTAAATAAATGGTATTCTATTACTGTTTAACAGTGAAATTAATAACATGATTAATTTTTTTAATTGACAGTCCTAATTTAAAATCTCACTTTATTTGAATTGGTTTTTAAGAACATTATTTGTTTACACCATTAACTGGAAATATCTAATATCTTAGTTGAATAAAATCACTCTTGAATATGCAAGGCAATACGTGTATATGTCTTAACTTAAGGATACCGGTGATTTACCCACTAAGGCCTATTAATCTTACTGGAAATTAGTCAGTAAATTATTTGTGCATTGGTGACAGAATATACCTAGATATTTTGTAAGTCTTCCTAGTGGATGAATTCCCTATCGCTAGCAAATTTCAGTGCAGAAATACTAACAGAATGCATTGTCTACAGTATTTTTATTGCAATCTGGACATCCCTAGTCTTCTATCGATACAATCAAGCCAACATAACCTGCATTTTTGTTTTACCATTCTACTAGACTTCTCCAGCAATACTTACCACATGCTTTAGAGCAGTGGTTCTCAACCAGGAATATGCGTACCCATTGGGGTCTTCCAGGGGTACATCAGCTCATCTAGATATTTGACTAGTTTTACAACAGGCTACACAAAAAGCACTAGTGAAGTCAGTACAAACTAAAATTTCATATAGACAGACAATGACTTGTTTATACTGCTCTATATACTATACACCGAAATGTTTCAGAGTAGCAGCCGTGTTAGTCTGTATCTGCAAAAAGAAAAGGACGACTTGTGGCACCTTAGAGACTAACAAAATTATTTGAGCATAAGCTTTTGTGAGCTGCAGCTCACTTCCTCGGATGCATTCAGTGGAAAATACAGTGGGGAGATTTATATACACAGAGAACACTAACGAGAGTGATCAGGTAAGATGAGCTATTACCAGCAAGGGGGGGGGGGGCAGGGGGACTTTTGTAGTGATAATCAAGGTGGGCCATTACCAGAAGTTGATAAGAACATCTGAGGACCAGCATGGGGGGAGGATAAATATGGGGAAACAGTTTTACTTTGTGTAATGATCCATCCACTCCCAGTCTTTATTCAAGCCTAAGTTAATTGTACCCAGTTTGCAAATTAATTCCAATTCAGCAGTCTCTTGTTGGAGTCTGTTTTTGAAGTTTTTTTGTTGAAGAATTGCCACTTTTAGGTCTGCAATCGAGCGACCAAAGAGATTGAAGTGTTCTCCAATTGGTTTCTGAATGTTATAATTCTTGATGTCTGATTTGTGTCCATTTATTGTTTCACATAGAGGCTGTCCAGTTCATTGGCTGTAGCTCATGAAAGCTTATGCTCAAATAAATTGGTTAGTCTCTAAGGTGCCACAAGTCCTCCTTTTCTTTTTGCGGATACAGACTAATATGGCTGCTACTCTGAAACCTGTCACCTTAAGTGATCACTCTCGTTACAGTGTGTATGGTAACACCCACTGTTTCACGTTCTCTGTGTATATATACACATCTCCCCACTGTATTTTCCACTGAATGCATCTGATGAAGTGAGCTGTAGCTCACAAAAGCTTATGCTCAAATAAATTTGTTAGTCTCTAAGGTGCCACAAGTCCTCCTTTTCTTTATACACTGAAATGTAAGTACAATATTTATATTCCAATTGATTTATTTTATAATTATATGGTAAAAATTAGAAAGTAAGCAATTTTTGAGTAATAGTGTGCTGTGACACTTTTGTATGTTTAGGTCTGATTTTGCAAGTAGTTTTTAAGTCAGGTGAAACCTGGGGACATGCAAAACAAATCAGACTCTTGAAAAAGGTACAGCAGTCTGGAAAGGTTGGAAGCCACTGCCTCAGGGCACGTCTATACTACAAAGTTAAGTTAACGTACAGCCACCGCAGTAATTACTTCAACTGTAATGTCCACACTATGCTCCTTCTGTCAGCAGTGCGTGTCTTCACCAGAAGGGCTTGAACCGATTTAACTAACAGTGTGGGACATTGTGAGCCTGAGCCTCACTGCCCTGGGTTGTCAGCCCCAGCGCGGAAACAGGCTATGTAAACAACTCAGTGTCTACACAGACACTGAATCAACTTACAAGCTACCCCTTTCACAGAGATGGAGTTACTAAGTTGGTATGGTGGGTGGGCAACTTACATTGGCGGGAGGGGCATTTTAATGTAGATGCTTACAGACGGAAGTCGACGTAAGGGAGCCTTAGTGAGTTTTACTGATCTGAGCTACCTCTTGTTCATTATGAAAGTACAACCTTAAGTGGCTTTCATAGTCCTTTAAATACACACATTTAGTCCAGCCAAAGGACTCTTTCAGTCATCAGTAGCTTAATCCAGAGTCAAAACATAAATATGATCTTTTAAGAGTCATCTAAAGGGGGAAGCAGTCCAGAGAGCTGGATGCTCTAAAATGTTGTGGCAAACACATGCTTCCATCAATGCAAAAAGTCAGCAAAACTACTTACATTGGTAATTAAGATATTTTGCCCAATGCATAGAAAAGGAGTCTATTTTCTCTTCAGTGAGCATATATAACTAGTTAATAGAAGTTATATCAACCATTGAGAGAAATAACTTCTATACTATTTTAAAAAATCTAATAGTTATAAATGAAACAATGAGATCAAACAAGGAACTAGTGCCTCCAAATTTTTTTTTTTTTTTTTTTTTAAACACAGGTATGAGAGCTTAATTTTGAGGGTTGGAGCTGGGACTTAATATGTATCCAAAAATCAGTATATCCTTGCTGCCACTTGGAGGTTCCAACACAAAAGAATTCAGCTGTGGTTTCACATAGTCTGCCTCCATTCACAATTTCAATACACAAACCTCCAATCAGATTTATTACAACTAATTTTGAGTTTCATTTTAGATGACATTTCTTTTGAGCATGTTTCCTTAAAAAAAAACAAATGCAGGGACTGGGCCCACCTCTTTGAACGTGTGTTGTGCAGTGTAACAACAGTGCTGACTGATACTGTCCTAAGATAGGTTTCAGAGTAGCAGCCGTGTTAGTCTGTATTCGCAAAAAGAAAAGGAGTACTTGTGGCACCTTAGAGACTAACCAATTTATTTGAGCATAAGCTGATATATGCATTTCCACTGCATGCATCCGATAAGTGAGCTGTAACTCACGAAAGCTTATGCTCAAATAAATGTGTTCGTCTCTAAGGTGCCACAAGTACTCCTTTTCTTTTTGTCCTAAGACAGGCCATGCTGGATACCAACAAAAGAAAGTAACTTGGAAAAAAGAGACAACAATCTCAGGACTGATTTAGTGCTATCCCACAAGGAAATAGGAAGACAGCCCTCCTGACAGAACATGCAACTGCTTCACCAAAGCTACATAGAGATCAGTGTATCGGTGAGAAGAGCCTTTGATCACCAGAGGGGCCTTAAACCTAGCAACAACGGTTGCTTCCATAAGACCTCTTCAGAAGAAACTTATCACAATGCCCTAGTATAGACTGATTGTTAGTCAGATCTTTCATGCAGAAAGTCTAGCACATCTATCAAAAAGTAGAAGCAGAGAGACAAATACTATCTAAAATATTAGGTCAATCTGAAATACCCAATTGATGTATTCCAATGGAAATGCCTATGTTACTGAGGATAGTAGAACCATCCATGAAATATATATTGGCAAACGTCATTAAGATATTTAGACTCATATCTATGGTTTGGCTACAAGACAAAGATGCAGCAATTTAACTTAAATCTGTTTTAAAATTAGTGCTATCTCCAGGATGGCCACCTATTTTAGTTTAAACCGTTTCCCAATTGACTTCAGCCAAGCCAAATCAAGGTTGGTTTAAATCAAAAGGAATGTCTGGATTTACCAAACTGGTTTAAAACCTACACTTGTTGTTAAACTGGTACAGCCTTCTCACATTCATATTTATCAATTTACAGAATATGGTTTTAATACAGTATCTTTCATATTTTTAAGCATTCTAAAGCTTCATAAGACAATGGCACAGTTAGCACAGCACATGAAGTTTGGTTGTGTATGGTATTATAGGTGAACTGAAAGGGAAGAAAAAGAAAAGGAGTACTTGTGGCACCTTAGAGACTAACAAATTTATCTGAGCATAAGCTTTTGTGAGCTACAGCTCAACTGGTGCATGTGTTTCTCTCCTGCCCCCAGGCTGTAAAATGGAGACAATGTTTGCTCTTACCCCTACCCCGAGAAAAAAAGCTTCTGTATTAAAACACAACAGAAACTGAGATTTGGATCTAGCTTGCTTTTCCTGGAAGACTATGAGTAATTACAGAACTAGTAGGATTTTAACATCACACATCATGCAAGTGAAGTCGAAAGAGGTTTAAGTGATTTTTATTCGGACTGTTTAAAACTTTTTTAAACACCTATTTAATTCAACTCATAAGTAGATGGAAGAAAAAAGACTTTAAACAATAGAACATCCCTTGAATTAGGACCTAAGGAAGCTCTTAACACGTAAGAGACCTTTAAGCAGTCCAAAAACAAGATTCAGCATTCCTTATCTTTCTAAAAGGTAAAACACATCCTCAGGCTCTCTTTATACATCTAAAAGAGAAGAAACTGGGTTACTGTCATCCCCCTTTAAACATGTACCACTTTGGCTCTTTGGAACTTTTAACACTTTAGTTCTGCAGCAAACTGAAAACAAGAAGAATGAAATATAACTAGCAATTTAGTATAAACACCTGTAATTACTATGGTTTCTAGCTTGAATTATTTTCAACATATTTTGAACAAATACTGTATTGTAATTCCAAAATTATTACTACTTGAGTTTAGCAATATCACTTTACTCTTACAGAGCCAGCTAATGAAAGTGACCAATTTATTTGAGCATAAGCTTTCGTGAGCTACAGCTCACTTCATTGGATGCATACTGTGGAAAGTACAGAAGATCCAGGTTTTCTCCCCACCCTGGATTTGTGCTGGAAATGGCCCAATTTCATTATCATACACATTGTAAGGAGTGTGATCACTTTAGATAAGCTATTACCAGCAGGAGAGTGGGGTGGGGGCAGAGAAAACCTTTTGTAGTGGTAAACACCCATTTTTTCATGGTTTGTGTGTATAAAAAGATCTTCTGTATTTTCCACAGCATGCATCCGATGAAGTGAGCTGTAGCTCACGAAAGTTTATGCTCAAATAAATTGGTTAGTCTCTAAGGTGCCACAAGTACTCCTTTTCTTTTTGCAAATACAGACTAACACGGTTGTTACTCTGAAACCAGCTAATGAAAGTGTGAAGCTAAAAAGACTTCTGAGTCAAGATGTGGCATTTCTAATTTCTACAGCAAAAGTGTATTTTATTAGACCACAAGCCACACTTACCATTTAAGATTTAAATATCTAAAATATGTCCTAACTAATTGCACAGGTCACCAAATCAACAGTATTTTTACTTTGTTCTTTGCTAATAAGCATTCAAAATTTAACTCAATTGTCCTTCTAGATGAACATCTGTAAACTCCTTTAGTGAAAGCATTTAATCTTTCACATTATCAGATGTTTTCACATTTAACATTTTTCATCCACTTGACTCGAGACTGTATAATTTCTGATCTTACCCTTTATATGCAAAAAATCTTCAGAAATTTAGAAGATTAAAAAATGTAGTTGTATGAATACTGCATTTAAGAAACAGCATGTGATCACAAACAATACATAAGCACAAATAAATACTGCGAACGTAGTCTCTGCATGGCTAAGTAAGGAAATGACAATCTTCAAAACTTAGTATTCTCTGAACACCTTTGATTTATTCTTTTTAAAGACAAGAAAAAAAATCCATAGTTTAACAATTTGGCTTGACACATCCAAGAACCATTTATCCTATACACATTACGAGGTCTGCAGCAAGTCTTCAGAGTTGTGCAGGAGCGCTTGTCCCCTTCACGCATTCATCACCGTGCACAGTGCTAAGCTAGCTATGCACATACAACCTGACCTTAACTGCACACTTTGTGTGCAACAAAAAAAAAACAAAAACCCAAAATATAGTACTAATACACAATAATTTCTCAACTCAAAAGCAATTCACACCACAACCACTCAAAGGTTCTTCTCTGTGAGGGAAGTTTCCTTGCCAAGTTTCAGAAAGCAATAAGCAAATGTAAAGTTATAATGAAATGCTCAAGACACCTTAATTTAGCAGTTACTACTGCTCTCCGTATATTATAACAGGTATGGGGAACTAACAGAGACTAAGGAATTCACAAGCTAAAATGTCCCAAATTGCATGCATTTGTATCAGAATTCTGAGGTCTTCTACTTATAACTTTCTAGTTTAAGATACTCTCCATAGAACTTTACCAGAAAGTCCATTAAAAAGGTGGTTCTCAACCAGGGATACATGTACCGCTGGGGGTATGCAGTGGTCTTCCAGGGGAGTACATCAGCTCATCTAGATATTTGCCCAGTTTTACAACAGGCTACCTAAGCACTAGCAAAGTCAGTACAAACTAAAATTTCATAAAATGACTTTTTAAACTGCTCTGCACACTATACACTGAAATGTAAGTACAATATTTATATTCCAGTTGATTTTATAATTATATGGTAAAAATGAGAAAGTAAACAATTTTTCAGTTATACTGTATGTGATACTTTTGTATATTTATGTCTGATTTTGTATGCAAGTAGATTTTAAGCGAGGTGAAACTTGGGGATATGCGAGACAAATCAGACTTCTGAAAGGGTTACAGTAGTCTAGAAAGGTTGAGAGCAACTGCATTAAAAGACGAACACTAAAGGCATTCGTTAAAATGTAAGTTATGAAGTTTCTTTAAAACTTCAGAAACTGCTGCATACAGACAACAGGTAAAAGTGACCCAAGGCAGAAAGGCTGTACTTGTGCAGTTTTTGCTTGTTTTAGGGCAGAAGGTCTGAAAAGCTCTTCTCCCTACCACCCTGCCCACCTCCGAATTTTTAACTGAAAATTCAAGTTGTGTCCATCTTGGAAAACTAGCAGATTTATGATATTGTTTCACTTCCTTGTTTTGTCTGAAGTTTTTTATTCAGACCATTTACAATTTACTTAATTCACTTAAAACACTTGGGGAAAGTTTTAAGGATTGATTGAAAAACTCCAAACCTTCAGTTAAAGACTAAGACTTTGTCTACACATAAGCTTGCACTGATTTAACTGTTTAATATCACACCTTTGCTTGTACAAGTGTAAAGTCTGTCTACAGGCAAAGTATGAGAGAACTCCCCGGCCACATTTTAAAGTCATACAGAAAGCCTTCCCTCTCTCTTTAAAATGAGAGCAGTTAACATGCCTTGTATTTTTTAAAAGGAAAAAAAGCAGTGCACTCATGCATACAGGTGTAAAGTAAGCACAATTTCTGGCCCCTTTGCACGTCACCTTTACTGCCTTAATATAGTTAATTCATCCCAAACTAGACTACTCATATTTCAAGTTTTGTTTTTAATTAAAAGTGAAACAAAATTTCATAACTGAATTTATGGTTTTTTTAACATTAAAAACAAAAGCAGAATTAAGAGATTAACCTTGCTGCAGTTCAGAATTTTTTGGTAGTATCCCAAGTTTTAACTTTCTCAAGTATATCACCAATATTTCTCAAGTATATCACCAAAACTCCAGAGCTTTTAATGGGGGGCAATAACCATTCAAACTTGTCTTTGCTATTGTGTCCTATTACATTTACCCATTAAGCTCTGTAGAACCGGGCCACTTGTGTGGCAAGATCCATCTGACACACAGCACCATATACACAACTGGTACCATAGAAATGGTAAGTAATCACAACACCATCACTCTGAGGGGCAACCCAGACCCTCTGAGATTAACTGATATTCCCACAAGAGACACCCCAAGAGTCAGGGCGAGGGCTGTTGTACAATATCCTAGAAGCCTTCGAGTCTTGGCTGTGTGACCCATACAGAGGAAGCCTCCAGGGGCTGGGAATCTCTGGCAGGGTGGCCGGCTGGCCCCGGCTTTGTGCTGCCAGTGCCTGCTCACACAATGCAGCTGCCTCGGAGAGGCTGAGACTGCCTCTCGCCGCCGCCATGTTAGCTTCAGCCTCCATGTGCACAGTCCGTGAGCCCCACAGACTGCAGATCCTATCGTCCCGCACCCACCCAGCTCTCTATCCCGGGAGAGACGCCGCTACTCCATGGGGCGGTTACAAGCCCAATTCATCCCCCCGCAAAGGCTGAGCTCGCGAAGACCCCGGCCCACAGGAACAAAGGGGTGGGGGTGGGGACTGCGTTGTCTCACCGACTGAGAGGACGGGAAAGGGGGCAGTGGCGGCTCCTCCTGCCTGTGTCCGAACCCAAACAGCCCCGTGAGTGGGACACGCATCACCCCACACTGGGCTTTGCGAACAAAGGGCTGCGCGCTTCGGCCAGGCGGGGCAGGAAAGGAATGCCCCGGGCGAGGCGGGCGCTCTTCTGGAACCTTCGGGCGGTAGCCTCCGCCGGGCCCGCACCGGGAACGCCCCGAGCACGCCCGCGGCAACCCCCGTGGACCAGGCCGACCAGGTGCAGGAGCACCGAGACCCGGAACCTCGCTCCCCGCACAGCGGGGCACGGGCCGGCCAATCCCCGCCGTGGATGATGGGGAAAGGTGATTCCACAGTCCCGGCGTGAGACAGGACGACAGGCCGCCGGGGAGAGGAAACCCCTGGGCGGGGAAGGGAACCTGGAGACCCAGAGGGAAAGAGGAGTCCGGGGAGGGCTGGTGCAGCGAAGCCAGAACGCGGGAGGGGGTGGCCGGGCCCAGACCGGAGTGCGGGGAGATACGGTACCTTCTTCTTCTCCAGGTTGCGCAGCTTCTTGTCGATCACTCCCAGGATCTGCTTCATGGCCTCTGTCTGCACCGAGCTGGTGCTGCCGCCCGCAGCCACTACCGCCTGGGGGGGAGCCGCTGCCGGGGCGGCCTCGCTACCCGCCGGCACTGGCCCCACTTTGCCGCTGCTACTCGCCATAGTGCTGTTGGTGGCCGAGGGCATCTCTACAGGCGAGAAATGGAGAGCGCGTTAAGGGGGATGGCTGGACGGGCCGCCGGAGGGGACACGCGGGAGGGCGCGCGCGCACCCACCAACCTTCCTCACCCACCCCACCCCCAGGACGAGCGTCGGAGCCGCACCTGCAGGCGCGCGCCCAACGATCTCGCAACCAAATCGATTCGGCTCTGTCCGCCTACGACGAGGGCGCTCTGGAATCACGTGACCAGCAGCCTCCTGGCGCCGCTCGTCCCCTATCCCGGTTCAACGGTCACTCACGGAAACCCTCCCGACCCCGTGTCAGGAACCCTTCGTCACCACCACCCCCCTCACCGTGTGTGTGCGTGAGTGTCCCAAGGGGAGGGGCTCAGTGCGCTGCGTTCTCGCTTTTGGGAATGGCCGCCTCAGCCCACTCCGGCCCCGCCGCCGCCTGCGCCGCTCCTGCTACCTCTGCACCGAGCTACTAAAGGAAGAGACTGGGGCGCGCGCGCGCCTCAGACAGGCAGGGCCGGGTTGCGAGCGAGCGATGGGTCCTCGGCGGCGGGGTGTGTCCTCGTAGAACGCCTGAGCCACTGACCGCTCTGCATCCCATAACGGGACGGGCTCAGGATTGCGGCGCGCCCCCATCGTGCATCCAACAATCCCCCTTCCAAATGCCAAGGCCTTTCCCGGACGAGTCGTTCAGGCGCGCGCTAGCCACTAAAACCCGGCACACAATGGAAAGAGCAAAGGGGCTCTTGGCAGGACCCCGCGGGAACGGGCCGGGCTTGTCGGGCAACGGGGAATCCCCTCTAGCGGCAGTCCAGCCCAGCCCAGCCCAGCCGCGTCCCAATCCGGCCCGGGCAGCGGCCGCGTGGGCAGCTCCAGCCCCTTCTCCTGTGGGGACGGTTGCGTGGACCCCCCCCCCCCCCGAGGCGGGGGAAGGGATCAGGGGCTCGGCAGTGGGGGCCGCTCGGCTCCGCTGGCGGGCGGGCGCGCCCGGTGGGCCGGGCCGTGGCTGCCGAGCCCGGGAGCGTTCTGGGGATGACCCGGGGCGTCACGCGCGCTGAGCATTGTCACCCGCGGTGCCCGAGCGAGGCCGCCGGCAGCGCGCCTGTGGGCCGCTGTGGTTCCACGCAAAGAAACCCCATTGCCCGGACGGTACAGGACAGGGGCCCTTTGAGGACCGTCCCTGTGGGGTGGTTTGTGTCTGGTGCAGAGTCACCGTGAACTTCTGACCCGCAGACGTGTGGCTTGGAAGCTTAGTTTTTGCCTAATCAGCTAACGCTCAGTAGCTGCTCCTTACTGGGTACGGCTCATGGGATGTTAGGTACCACGTAAGGAGCATCCCTGAAACAACAGGATGGGTGATCAACATCTCCAATGCGAGCCACCTGCTACATCCACGTTTGGGGGTTGAGATATAATACATGCATTGTAGGCACGGGCAAACAATTGCCTTTCTTTCCTTACCTGCCAGGTGTGGTGTTAAAGGTTCCAGTGTCTTTCTTGCAGATATTGATGCCTGTCTAATACATGCCTATTAAACTTTATATACATTTCTGACCTAAGACAGTATAATGAATCCAACCCCTTTCAGCTGTTGCTGGACTTTAATTTCAGTCCAGGAAACTGAAAGCCTATTACTTTATTTCTTTATCATTTGCGGGAATTAACAGTGAGACAATACCTGGCTTGTGTTGTACAAAGGCAAATTTGCATTCAAAAGGAATGCTGTACCTATTTTAAGGAGATGCAAGTGTGACATCTGGAGACAACCGAAATGCCCCTGAATGTGGCAAACCAAGCTGGAAAGGCTTTGGCAATTATTCAGCTGCCCTTTTTTATAATATAAGGGAATGTTTTCCTTGGTATTTTAGGGGAGAAATGCCCCTTACATTTCTTGTGAATTTGATAATTAGCTAACTTGTGTTCCTATACTTCTGTTGCTCATTTTACCTACTTTTAGCTCCATGCTAAGCAAACCTGCTTTCTGGCTTTTCTATAATCTCTGACAAATAATTTGCAATAGTTAATGTCCTTGCATATACGAAGTATCATTTATTCAAAGTGCTGTACAGGTTGATGGTGCAAACTATATTTAGGAAGCAATTCATATAAGTGTAGCCACCTCCAAGATGAAACATAACTGTAGAACAGCAACATTACACAATAGTTTGATCTGGAAGTGAAGAATACCCTTTCTAGCTGACGTTACAAAGGAACATTTCCCATAGGGTAGCATTTGGGTGGTTGTTCATCTACACTGGAGGGTCTTTGTTGTGAATCTCTGCTGCTCATATACATGAGATTATTAAACTAGTGAGGAGACTGGGGGCCAATTTCAATTGTTGGATAGAAATAGAAATGTAGGACGGGAAGGGATCTTCATAGGTCATCTAGTCCAGTCCTCTGCACTGATGCAGGATTAAGTATTATCTAGGCCATCCCTGAGAGGTGTTTGTCTAACCTGTTCTTAAAAACCTCCAATGATGGAGATTCCACAGTCTCCCTAGATAATTTGTTCTAGTGCTTAACTATACTGACAGGAAGTTGTTCCTAATGTCTAAGCTAAATCTCCCTTGCTGCAATTTAAGACCATTACTTCTTGTCCAGTCCTTAGTGGTTAAGGAGAACAATTTAGCACCCTCTTCTTTAAAACAACCTTTTACATACTTGAAGACTGTTATCATGTTGTGGGGAGGGGACCCTCAGTTTTATGTTTTCCAGTCTAAACAAGCCCAAATTTTCAATCTTTCCACAAAGGTCATGTTTTCTAGAACTTCAATAATTTTTGTTGCTCTCCTCTGGATTTTCTCCAGTTTGTCTACATCTTTCCTAAAATATGGCGTCCAGAACTGAACACAATACTCCAGTTGAGGCCTTATTAGAGTAGAATGGAAGAATTACTTCTCGTGTCGTGCTTATACCACTCCTACTAATACACCCAAGAATGATGTTTGCTTTTTTTTGCAACAGTATTACATTGTTGACCCGTATTTCATTTGTGGTTATAGTGTGGTCATTCACTATAACCACCAGATCCTTTCCTGCAGAACTCCTTTCTACGAACTCATTTCCCATTTTGTATTTGTGCAATTGACTATTCCTTGCTAAGTTGTAGTATTTTGTATTTGTCCTTATTGAATTTCATCCTGTTTAAATAAGACCATTTCTCCAGTTTATCAAGATTATTTTGAATTCTAATCCTGCCCTCCAAAGCGCTTGCAACCACTCCCAGCTTGGTATAATCAGCAAACTTCATATGTTCTATGCCATTATCCAAGTCATTTCTGAAGATACTGAACAGAACCAGACCCAGGACACATCCCTGAAGGATCCCACTTTATATACTCTTCCAGTTCGAATGTGAACCACTGCACTATATAACTACTCTGAGTACGATTTTCCATCTGGTTGTATTCCCACCTTATAGTAGGTTCACCTAGGTTGTATTTCTCTAGTTTGTTTATGAGACGGTCATATATCAAAAGCCTTACTAAAGCTCAGATATAGGATATCTATTGCTTCCCCCCATCCACAAGGTTTGTTACCCTGTCAAAGAAGGCTATTAGTTGGTTTCACAGGTTCTGTTCTTGACAAATCCCTACTGACTAAAAGAAAATGAGTACTTGTGGCACCTTAGAGACTAACCAATTTATTTGAGCATAAGCTTTCGTGAGCTACAGCTCACTTCATCCCTATTGACTGTTACTTATTACCTTATTTTCTTCTAGGTTCTTACACATTCATTGTTAGATTATTTGCTCCGTTATCTTTCTGGAGCAAAATAAATTAAGTTGACTGGTCTATAATTCCCAGGGTTATCCTTATTCCCTTTTGCTAGATAGATACTGTATTTGTCCTTTTCCAGTCCTCTGATATCTCTCCCATCCTCCACAAGTTCTGAAAGATAATCATTAATGGCTCAGAGATCTCTTTAGATAGTTCCTTAATTAGTTTAGGACAGAGGTGGGCAAACTATGGCCTGTGGACCACATCCGGCCCGCAGGACCGTTTTGCCCGGCCCCTGAGTTCCTGGCTTAGGAGGCTAGCCCCGACCCCTCCCCTGCTGTTCCCCCTCCCCTGCAGCCTCAGCTTACTGCGCCACCGGGGCAATGCTCTGGGCAGCAGGGCAGCACAGCTGCAGAGCCCGGCCTGACCTGGTGCTCTGTGCTGCGCAGTGCGGCTGCCAGTTCTGGTGCAGCTGCGCCGCCAGCCACCGCTGCTCCAGGCAGCGTGGTAAGGGGGCAGGGAGCGGGGGGGGAGGGTTGGTGGTCAGGGGCTGAGGGTGTGGATGGGGTTGGGGCGGTCAGAGGGCGGGGAACAGGAGGGTTGAATGGGGGCAGGGGTCCTGGGGGGGCAGTCAGGAAGGAGAGGAGGGGTTGGATGGGGTGGCGGGGAGCAGTAAGGGACAGGGGGTCGAGGGGCAGTCAAGGAGAAGGTGTGGTTGGATGGGGCAGGGGTCCCAGGAATGAAGGAGAGGGGAATTGGATGGGATGGCAGGGGGCAGTTGGGGGTGGTCAGGAGACAAGAGCGGGGGGTGGATGGGGCAGAGGTCCCTGGAGGCCGTCAGGGAACAGGGGGGTTTAGATGGGGCAGGAGTCCCGGGCGGGGGGCGAGAAGCAGTGGGGGGGGGGTTGGATAGAGGGCGGACCATGCCTGGCTCTTTGGGGAGGCACAGCGTCCCCTAACCAGCTCTCCATACCATTTCAGAAACCCGATGTGGCCCTCAGGCCAAAAAGTTTGCCCACCCCTTTCTAGGATATATTTTGTTAGTCCCTGCTGACTTGAAGACTAACTTGTCTAAGTAATTCTTAAGTTGTTCTTTTCCTAGCTACCTCCGGAGATGATCTGATGGTCACACAGTCTTCCAATCATTGCTAACTTTTTTGTTGAAATCTGAAACAAAACTGAATCACTTCAGCCATCCCTGTGTTTTCTGTTATTGTCTTTCCCTCCTAATTTAGTAACGGACCTATCCTGTCCTCTCTTGCTTCTCATGTATTTGTAAAATGCTTTCTTGTTACCTGTTATATTCCTAGCTAGTTTAACCTTGTTTTGTGCCTTGGCCTTTCTAATTTTGTCCCTAACAGCTTGTGTGTTTTTTTTTTTAATACTCATCCTTTGAAATTTGACCTATTTTCCATTTCTTGTATGACTCTTTATTTTGAGTTCAGGTAATTGAAGATCGCCTGGTTAAGCCAAGGTGGCCTTTTACCATACTTCTTACCTTTCCTACACATTGGTATTATTTGCTCTTGTGCCCTTAATAATGTCTCTTTAAAAAATTGCCAACTCTCCTGAACTCTTGTTTCCCGTAGATTTCCTTCCCATGGGATCTTACCTATCAATTCTCTGAGTTTGCTCAAGTTTGACTTTTTGAAGTCCATTGTCTTTATTCTCCTGCTTCCTCTCCTGGGTTCCTTAGAATCATTAACTCTGTCATTTCATGATGACTTTCACCCAAACTGTTTTCCACCTTCAGGTTTTCAACCAGTTCCTCTCTGTTTGTCAGAATCAAATCCAGAATAGCCACTCCCCTAGTCACTTTCTCCATCTTCTATAACAAAAAGTCATCTCCAGTATATTCCAAGAACTTTTTGGATAATCTGTTCCCTGCTGTATTATTTTCTCAACAGATGTCTGAGTAGTTGAAGTCCCCCATCACCACCCAGTTCTGTGTTTTGGATGATTTTGTTAGTTGTTTAAAAAAAGTCTCATCCACCTCTTCTTCCTGGTTAGCAGACCCCTACCATGACTTCACCCTTGTTTTTTTACCCCTTTTATATTTTTACCCAAAGACTTTCAACAGGTCTGCCTCCCAGTTCTTTCTCAACCTCAGTGCAAGTGTATACACCTTTGATATACAAAGCAACATCTCCTTCCTTTTTTCCTTGCCTTTCCTTCCTGAACAAGCGCTACCCTTCTATACCAATATTCCAGTCATGTGAATTATCCCACCAAGTTATCTGTGGTGCCAATTATGTTGTATTTGTGATTATTCACTAGTATTTCTAGTTCTTCCTGTTTATTCCCCATACTTCTTACATTAGAATACAGACATCTACAAGGATTATTAGATTTCCCCTCTTTATTATGTCATGTTTGTCCTTTGGCCATGCTGCAATTTCCCATTACCCTTCAGTCAGACCTTCATGTTTTGGACTTACGTGTGGGGTTTTGCCCCCATTGAACCTAGTTTAAAGCCCACCTCACTAGGTAAGCCAGTCTGTATCCAAAGATATTCTTCCCCTTCCTAGACAGGTGGACCCCATCTCTGCTCAGCAGTCCTTCTCAGAACAGGATCCCATGGTAAAGTAAGCCCTCCTGGTGATACCATCCACACAGCCACGTATTTACCTCCAGGATGTGTGTGTCTCTGCCTGGATCCTTACCCTTGACTAGAAAGATCAATGAGAATACCACTGTTAGGGGGCTTATTCCTTCACCCACTTACTTCCCTGGTCCTTCTCGCATGAACAGAGAGCAACAATACCCGAAGTCCAAAGGTGCAAACAATTCAATGTTTATTGGGGTGAACTTCCAGCAAGCATGATTCCAGTTTCCTTCCTTAGTATCCTCCTTCCCAGCTCTGACACCACAGAGCCTTACACCTGTGTCCCTGTTCCCATTCCTACCCTTAGCCAAACATGATTCCAACTTCCTTACTCCCATTCCCTGTTCCCATCTCCCACACACACCCACCCCCTTCCTCATCGACTACAGATTATATAGTAAAACTTGAGTTCTGCTTAGCTATACCTTAACCAATCATTTTCCTGAAATTTAACTAACCAATCCTAACACATTGTAACATGATTATGTAACCAATTATATCCCACCACCTTAATTAGTTTACACCCAGCAAAATTAATTATACAGCAGACAGGAACAATCACAGAACCAGACAGAGATTATACAGACAAACAATAGCAAAGTGGGAACTATAATGACAAAACAATACAGAAGTGAGGATTTCACATCCCAGCTATTGATAAGTGAGTTCTTGCCAGACAGGATGCTATCAAACTAAGTTTTCTTTTACATTTTCTAGGCACTTCCCTTTCTCTGGAGGTGATAGGAATACACTCGGTCCTGATAGTACCTAACAGCCCAATAGCACCTTATTTCAGTGTGACTAGTTTGGAATGTGAGGATGTGACTGTTCGCTTCCCAGCTTATGGCTGCCTCTGCTGCTTAGCCAAAGGCCTTAGCCTAAGAACAGGGCCTCAGACTGTCACAGTAAGAGAAGGCCCTTACACCAGCAGACAGTGATTTTGATTCTTTCTTTTATACCTCTAGAACTAGCCAAGTGATAAGAATACACCTAAATTCTTAAAGTACAGGCCTTTGCAGACAGGCCTGAATATCTTGATCCTAACAACCACCTACACCCCCAATTCCTTCACCCTGACTCCGGGAGCCCTGTAGTCACTTCTGATATGTTCAGGGTCATACCTTGCAGTATCAGTAGTCCCACATGGATGAGATACTCCAAATCTGGAGTAATTATACTGAAGTCAATGGGGTTACTCTGGATTTACATGATGTAACTGAAAGTAGAATTTAGTCCATGGGCTGATGAATAAAATGGGACTTCACAAGTGTTACTGACAGCCTCATTAGAAGAGAATGGGCTGGCACAGGGGTACAGTGTGATCTGCAGAATCTCTGTTGCTGGTAGTGATATGCGAGAAGCAAAGAACTAATCTTGATTCTCAGTTCGTAGTTTGTTTGCATGACTGACAATTTAAAAAAATGTATTTTAACTTGTCAATTGAGCACACTTGGTCTGGGGAGTATAATGAACACAGAGCCCATGATGTCTTTATAACAGAGCCCTTGTTTGGGTTTCAGAGTAGCAGCCGTGTTAGTCTGTATTCGTAAAAAGAAAAGGAGTACTTGTGGCACCTTAGAGACTAACTAATTTATTTGAGCATAAGCTTTCGTGAGCTACAGCTCACTTCATCGGATGAATAAAGTGGAAAGTACAGTGAGCAGATTTTATATATACACACAGACCATGAAAAATATACATTGTAAGGAGAAAAGGAGTACTTGTGGCACCTTGGAGACTAACCAATTTATTTGAGCATGAGCTTTTGTGAGCTACAGCTCACCTCATCGGATGCATACCGTGGAAACTGCAGAAGACATTATATACACACAGAGACCATGAAACAATACCTCCTCCCACCCCACTGTCCTGCTGGTAATAGCTTATCTAAAGTGATCATCAAGTTGGGCCATTTCCAGCACAAATCCAGGTTTTCTCACCCTCCGCCCCCCCACACACAAACTCACTCTCCTGCTGGTAATAGCCCATCCAAAGTGACCACTCTCTTCACAACATGTATGATAATCAAGGTGGGCCATTTCCTGCATAAATCCAGGTTCTCTCACTCCCTCACCCACCTCCAAAAACCACACACACAAACTCACTCTCCTGCTGGTAATAGCTTATCCAAAGCGACCACTCTCCCTATGTAGGTTAATTGTATCCAATTTGCAAATTAATTCCAATTCAGCAGTCTCTCATTGGAGTCTGTTTTCAAAGTTTTTTTGTTGAAGGATACTCACTTTGAGATCAGAAATTGAGTGACCAGAGAGATTGAAGTGTTCTCCGACTGGTTTATGAATGTTATAATTCTTGACATCTGATTTGTGTCCATTTATTCTTTTACGTAAAGACTGTCCAGTTTGCCCAATGTACATGGCAGAGGGGCATTTGGGTTGCACCACACCTTCAGCAATATGAACACAGCACAATATCTGCTAAAAAAAGAAGAAGATCCAGTGAAATCTACAGATGCTAGCTTTCACTCAGATTCACATTTTTAAAGCAGACCAAGTTTCAATAGCTGTATTTCTTAATGCTGATCAGACACTTCTGTAAAATTATGAATCATTTTGTTCTTCTTTTAGTTTCCTATTCCCAAGCAAATTTGCCCCAGGGAGAAAAATTCCTGTTCTATTTAAACCTACAGGCTGACTAAGTTTTCATAATAAAATTAAATTCAAACAAAATAAACCTTTCTCTTGAATAAGAATTAAAAAGCTCAAAGGAGTTCTTGTCTGAATAAACTGAAATTACAGGTTTTGTGACATAAGTGTTAAACATTAATGTGTCAGCAGCAAAATCAATAAAATATTCATAAAGCTTTCTGTTGAAAAAGATCTGTGCATAACACACTGGTTGAGGAATCAGGTATTCGAGGTGTAAGACAGGTTTTCATACTCTACAGCAGAGGGTACGTTGTTGCAAAATTAACATAATATACAATCAATATAGCTCCTATTATATTGATTAAATACTGTCTAACTAATGGATTTTACCACATAATTGTTAAAGGGAAATCATCAACAAGTGTATGTTCCTATGGGGTCTCACGGGACTGGTTTTTGGCCCCACAGTATTTAATTTTGTTATTAGTGATCTAGAAGAAAATACAAAATCATTGCCTATAATGACTTGTAGAATGATAAATAATTATGAGGACAAGGCACTTATACAGAGTAATCTGGATCACTTTAAAAGTTGAGTGTAAACAAACAACATGCACTTTAGCACCAAATATGAAGTCCTACATCTAGGAACAAAATACGTAGGGCATAGTTACAGGATAGGAGTGTGTATCCTAGAAAACTGTTTAAAAGATCTTAGGGATAGTGATGGGCAAACAAGTTAACATGAACTCCCAATGTAATGTTATGACCAAAAGTGTTAATGTGGTCCTTGAATATATGAACAGTATCAAGTAGGAACAGGCAGGCTATATTATCTCTATAAGGCAGTGGTGAGACTACTATTGGAATACTGTGGCCAGTTCAGGTTTCCACACTTCAGAAAGGATATTCAAAAATTGGGGAAAGCTCAGGGAAGAGCTACAAGAATGATTTGAGGACTGGAAAACATGCCCTACAGTCTCCTTAAGGAGCTCCAATCTAATTAGCTTATAAATGAGAGGATGAAGAGGTGACTTCATCATGACTTATAAGTACCTGCAAAGGGCTCTTTAATCTAGCAAAGCCATAACAAGAGCCAATGGCTGGAAGTTGTAGCTTGACAAATTCAAACCAGAAATAAGGCTCAAAATGTTAACAGTAAGGGCAATTAACCAACTTACCAGTATTGTCTTATTGTTTCCTTGTACTTCTGTCATCTGTTTACTGTTGTCACCTGTCCCCTCCCATTTTATATTTACATTGTAAGCTCTTCGGGGGAGGGACTATCTTTCTGTTACTCATTTGTACTACACCTAACCAAGTGGGGCCCTGATCCATCACTGATGCCCCTAGGCGCTATCATAATGCTAAATAATTAATAAGCATCATCACTTGAAAACTTTGAATCATAACTGAATGGCTTTCTAAAATACATACTCTAGTTTAACTACGTTATGGAACTTGATACAGGAATTAGTGGATGAAATTCTACGGTCTGTGTTATACAGGTGGTCAGATTAAATTATTACACTTGTCACTTCTGGCCTTAAAATCTATAAATTTAGGTTCAAATGTTGATTTTCAGAGTCTTATAACTTAGCTAAATCTGAGTGAATTTTCACAAAGGCAGGAAAAGGCACCTGTCTGCCCCCAGCAGTATTTCCTTGCCAAATTTCAAATTCCTGCTCTAGGGTACAAAGGTGCTAGAGCTCTTCAAAATATGGGTGACATTGCCAAATCTACTTCTTTCTCCGTAACCTCATTTCCTGAAACGGCTGAACCATTTTCAGTGAAACTTTCCAAAAATTCAGTATGAGGCAAAGAGGAAAGCATGGAAAAATTCAGCCCAAAGGGGTGAAGTTTAGCAAAGGGGCTATTAGCAAAGGGACAATTATAAGCCAGGGCTTATAATGGAAAGCACAAGGCAACTGTACTATAGGTGTCACTATCTACTCTGCTTACAATACATATAAAATATTTACATTCTCTACATTCAAATAAACTATCTTACTTTTATGGGCTGGTATGTCTCCATTACACTCAGGCAGTAGCCATTCTTTGTCTTATGTTTCCAGACAGAAATGAGGATAGTGTGACACATCACACCGTGCATGATGCCCTGATTCTTAGCTGTGTTCTGGCTGCTTTTTGTTTTTGCACAGGTGCTAAGCAGCCATAAACCCTCCAGATCAGACTCCTAGATGACTTCCACCACATAGGGGGATTTTCAGGTGGCGTGACTTCTCCACGCAGGATAATGGCAAGACTGAAAGGAGTGCATGGCTTAGACTTCTGGCACATACGTGATCCCTACCTACTGTAATGGCCTCTTGAAGTTATTAACAATTGGTTAAGGTCAAAGCCCAGTGCAGAGCACCCAAGGAAGGAGGGAGTCAAAATGGCTCCTTTATGCGTCCCACCCCCTCAGATGTCCAAGGATCTGGCCCCGTATGTTTATAAGTACCTCCAACTATCTGCTTAATGAGAAGTTAAATCTTTCTTGAAAGGCATTATATCACATTCATCATCAAAGTGGTTTCTCAGACATAGAATTGCCAAATGAAGTTGAACAATTTTAACACAGGTTCAAAATTGTGCATGAGGCACTCTTCCAATAGGGATGATCTTCAGAGATGTTTACACACCTATTAGTAAGTGTGGAAAGATTAGTGATAAATCTGACTTTAAATGACTGACTCCCCTCTCTCAAATGTATAGGACAGAACAGTCACCCAGTTTAAGCTAGTGACTGCTAAGCAAGAGCTATTGTTTATTATTTTTTTAATTCAAAAACAAGATACATACTATTCCAAACTGGAGAAATGTTCCGCTTATCTTGGAGGGGTCTGAATGGATGAGCACGGCCAAGTGCTTTATAACTGGCACAATTTGGATACCATTAATTTTACTAATGTAATACTGATTTCATAATTACTTGGGATGTAAAAGAGAGAGCAGATTAGATTATTTGGGTTTATTTAGAAAGTTCCTGGTATATATAACTTTTGGCAAGGGACTAGCTTGACCTGTTGCCTCGATCTCCACTCTTCGTTGAAGTACTTATTAGCACCTCCTATCTCCAGCTTAAAATGGCACAATCACATTGTCAAACAGAAAATAATTAGTGCTGAGGTGTAAATCCCTGTGCACTGAGATGAACATATGCCTCTCTGAAGTCTAGCTCTTCTGGTTTTGTTTATACTGACTTGCTTATTTTAGGCTTATCTTATTTTTAAAGTTGCTGTCAGCTTTCCCACATGGTACAAAGTTTGAGTGAAAACCAGAACATACACCTAATGCCTCTCTCACAAAAATACTCTCAAACCAAAAATAACCATGAGGGTGCTTAGTAAGCATATAGCCAAAAAAGCTAAGAGTTGTTGTATCAGTGAATCAACAGATGACAGGCTTTAACACCCTGAAAACAATCATTACATTATAACAAAATAACTTGAAAGTAAGGAAAACTCTCTTTCTTAGGGTTGTTTTATGTTGCCCCTTACATAGTATCTAAGCACTAATGGCTTGATTTTCAAAGATTCTGAGTAATTACAGCTCCCATGGGAGTATATAGGAATTGTGGTTGCTTAGTATCACTGGAAATCTGGCCATATCTAAATATTTTTTAAAGTAAGTGTGTGTGTGTGTGTGTGTGTGCACGCACAACAGGAGATATATTGGTAACAGAGTTCACAGTTCAGCACAATAGACAAAATTATACATCCACCTGGATAAATGCAAGAAGGGGTGAAAGCTCTCCCTCAAACAGGCATAACCTGGTTCCTAGTACTGAGGAAGACAAGAATGGGATAGTCTAGCAGCACTACAGGGCTATGGTTCTGCCTTCACCCACCCTATGCAACAACAGAGTTGCTCTGAGGCCTGGGGAGTACTGGTGATTAGACTTGTTGAACAGATGTAGCAAGGGGCACTTCCCAGCAAGCTCCCCACAGCATCCAGAATACATATGCCTTTGAAAGGCATAATGCCTCCAGCAAAGTCTGATCCCCTCTCTGTCTGCCACAGGCAGTTTACTTCTTTTAGAGGCATAAGTATCTTCCGCAGAGTGGAACAAGTCTGTTGACTAATGCAGGATCCTATTTTTTATAAAACACTTTAAATCAAGTGAATAAGTAACTGATCCACAAAAAGTGATCACAATAACCAGATGTTACCCTCCAAGAATTATAATGACAAATTTACAACAATTATCTAATTAAAAGAGTCAAGCTAGCTACATTGCATTTTTAATTTTAATAACAGATTAGAGAGAGAAGTGACTGTCAGTATGAATATTGGTAACACAAAAAATGGTAGGATGTAATTTGTTGATTTAATAGAAACAAATTTCTTCCTAGAGTGAGATGTGAAAGTGTCCCTGTAACAGGCCCCATGAAGCCACTGGAGTTTAAGTTCCATGTTGTAGCAGCCCTCTGGTAAGAGACGCAGCTTGGAATGAGAGTGGGATTTTAACCCTAGTCCTACATATCTAGCAGCAAGAGCTAAGGGGTATAGGGTTAAATGATCTGGATGATGGGATGGATTGCACCCTCAGCAAGTTCACGGATAACACTAAGCTGGGGGGAGAGGTTGATATGCTGGAGGATAGGGTCCAGAATGATGTAGACAAACTGGAGGATTGGACCAAAGAAATCTGATGAGGTTCAACAAGGACAAGTGCAGAGTCCTGCACTTAGGCCGGAAGAACTCCATGCTCTGCTACAGGCTGGGGACCAACTGGCTAAGTGGCAGTTCTGCAGAAAAGGACCTGGGGATTACATTGGATGAGAAGCTGGATATGAGTCAGCAGTAGGCCCCTGTTGCCAAGAAGGCTAATGGCATATTGGGCTGCATTAGTAGGAGCACTGCAGCAGATCGAGGGAAGTGATTATTCCCCTCTATTTGGCACTGATGAGACCACATCTGGAGTATTGCATCCAGTTTTGGGCTCCACACTACAGAAAGGATGTGGACAACTTGGAGAGAGTCCAGCAGAGGACAACGAAAATGATTGGAGGGTGGGACACATGACTTTTGAGGAAAGGCTGAGGGAATTGGGCTTATTTAGTATGCAGAAGAGAAGAGTGAGGGGGGATTTGATAGCAGCCTTCAAAAGCCCTGGCTGGGGTGATTTAGTTGGGGTTGGTCATGCATTGAGCAGGGGATTGGACTAGATCAGTGTTTTTCAATCCATGGGTCATGACCCAGTATTGGGTCACAGCATGTAAGGCACTGGGTCCCCTTGCTCTGGTCAGCACCGTCAACCGGGACATTAAAAGTCCTGTCAGCAGAGCTGCCCAGCTAAGGCAGGCTAATGCCTACCTTTTCTGAGACTGCGCGGTGCCCCAGAAGTGGCCAGCAGCTGTCCGGCTTCCAGGCAGGGGGACCGTGGGGCTCCGTGCGCTGCCCCCGCCCCGAGCACTGGCTCTGCACTCCCATTGGCTGGGAACAGGCCAATTGGAACTGAGGGGACAGTGCCTGCAGGTGAAAGTCACGTGGAGCTGCTTGTGCACCTCTGCCCAGATGCTGCTGGCCGCTTCCGCTAACAGGGAGCTGCTGGACATAAGTCCATTCCCACGCCACAATCCCCTGCCCCAGTTCTGAGCCCCCCTAGACCTGGAACCCCTTCCTGTACTATGCTTATAGTTATGTTAATTGAAAGGCGAGTTCACACCAACCTAGCTCAATGAGGTTTTAACTCAGTGGATAACAAGGTCTCACCAAGCTTATAATGTTATCATTACAAATCATGTTTATTATGGTATTGCCTAAGGGTCAACCAAGAGTGGGACCCCATTGTGGTAGGAACTGTACAAACACAGAATAGCAGACAGTTCCTGCCACAAAGAGTGTACAATCCATTATGAAACCATTCACTCTTAGTTTGCAGTCTTCCCTTGCAACTGAGCTGAGTGCCAGAGTTATTTAGAAAGGTACAGCACTGAGGATCAAACTATATCCCCTATTATGGATCCTGTCTAGCGGGTGCAAAATGTGTTCCAGGGCAATACCCCCGGTGTGCAGGGGTTTCCATCACTGGCAAGCATCTTGCAGAACAGTGCACTCCTTGACAGGCCTCATCATAAGGGCATGCCTGGAGATGGTTTGGAGGACATGGGGGATGGCTGTTGCACTCCAGCTATTCTACAATGCACAGTAGCCCCTAGGCAGTGATGTAAGGGCACTGTAATTTAGTACAATGCTGGAGCTGCTCTATATTATGCTAAGGGCCAGGCAGGCACAGACTCCACAGGGGAAAAGGTGGTATAATCTGAAACAGCACTTCTCCCAGTCCCAATATTTAAGAGAGAAAAATTGCATCAAATTAACAGTTTCAACTACAATGAAACACACATTGCATCATAAATTTGCAAAGTGTGTTTATGGCAAAAAATATTAGGAATATGATACCTTGGAAAGGACCTTGTGTGATATTTTCATATTGTGGTGCCACAGACGAAGCTTTCCAGCTTGCTCCAGATTACTTTAAGAACAGGTCGGTGTTCAGGGTTATTATTATTATTTATTACGGTCGTATAGTAGCCTCCCCAACATGCTCAGTGCAGGCCAAAGAGACAGGAAGACACAGTCCATACTAAACCGCAAATAGGAAAGAGAAAACATTCAAGAAAAGTGTGTGGCTTTTTTTAAAAAATAGATAAAACAGGTTTGCAATGAATGTTTAAGTAGGTTTGTGAATAAAGTCTCAAGCCAATGTTCATGTGCAATGTATTAGTAATTCATAAAACAATAAGGGCATTTTGTCATTACTGTCTGTTGCATGTTCTCTGCTTTAATCTTTGGTCTTGGAGCTGCCATATTCTAATAAATGGGTCACCTAGTTCTTTTTGAACTCTGCTTTCTGCTGTAAAGTGGAAATTAGCATTTTCTGCTACATACATGCAGGGCTGCTATAAGGATCTCAAATGGCTATTTTCGTCAATTTTCTTAAAGATTTTCTCCATTTGTTCACATTAACAACAGAATGGCAACATAAAATACCTACAGCTTATGCAAAAACAACTTCCTCCCAGTAATAAATGTACTTACAAATTCTTTGATATGAGTGATCAGTGACCACTGATGTTTGCAAACGTAAGTCTAAGATTAAAACTGCAATTAATTTGTTGGCCAAAATAAATGGAAGGTGTGTTTTTGTGTATGTTTTAGATGCAAGATTCTACCTCTATGTTTTGTACAATGCCAACCAATCTATTGGTGGCCAATAAATAATTAATACAAAACATAAAATAACCTTTTAACCCAGAAGCATGAGTCATTGCTTGTGGGTGATGTATGTAACAGGAATGGCTTGAAATTATGACACAGAAAATATTTTATACCTCATCCACTAGAGGGCCCTGGAGAACTGTTCTGCAAAACCATTTAGGAAACCAAATCCCAGGTTGGATGTTATAGCTAACGCAAGACTCAATTCAGGACCAGTACAGTGTGTTTTCTTCCTCGGACATGCAAATATGGTTGAACTGATGCATGGCCTTGAGGATATTCAACAAAAGGACATCAGAATAAACAACTGTATGCCAGATTGTAGGTTAGATTTGGCTAAAAAGATACAGTACTTGTGTGTGAATGTCTAATAGGAGCACAGAGACATCTCAGTTTTGGTTCATATAAAGGAAATGTGTAATTCCTATTGCCTAGTTAACACTTTCTTTAGCATTGTTAAAAAGGCAGTCTCCTTCCATGCAGACTGCAGGGAAGCTAGTATATTTAATAAGTGATTGGGAGGAGAAGGGGAAAATGTCCTTCATGAAGTTTCAAGTGCATTTTCAAACATCTGAGGCCTTAAGAGAAACTGCTCTGGCATATGCTGTTTGGGTCATTATGTGCTAAGCAGCAGTATGTGGGACATGTTCAGAATCTTCCCATCATAAGATGAGGAAAATAAATTCTAGAGTACAAAAGACACAACAGCTGGAGTCAAAGCTCTGTACAGCTGTAGGCTGACCCAAGAAAGGTGCACAGAACAACTGTCCTGGTACTGAAAGTCATCAAACACTTTGCTTTCACACAATGTGGATGGCAAGTGTTCATTCTGAAACATTTTAGTTGTAAATGGTCTTTCTTACTGAGACTGTGAATGTCTCAACTTTCAGGTTTGTAACGGACATCTAATAACAGTCATCATCATTGCATTGGGAAGACGGGGAGTTTAAAGAGTTGAAATGTTCCCAAAGTTTCAAAAGGTTCATTTCCACAGTGGCACCAACTTTGCCAAGAAATGGCAGGGGGAAAATTTCATAGGCTCTGTACTACAAGGCATCCTGAGCCTCTGGGAAACAGATGGGGATGGCTTGAAACACAGAAAGCAAGGGCCAAATTCACTGCTGATATAAGTGAGTGCCACTTCATTGAATCAATAGACTTCCCTGGAATCATATGCATTTATACCAGCACAGAATTTGGCCCTGAATCTTTCCCTATTATTATTTACTGGGAAAGTCATAGTGGCACAATAAATGACCCATCCACCCCCCCACATGTTGTATAATTTATGATAATGTTTCAGAATTCAGATTTTCTCTACCCATTTAACTTGCGTGAAGACTGTTTAATGACCTTCTGTATATAATAATGACCTCCTGTAAGCTGTTTATCTTGGAATCTGAGGACAGAGGTTATTTCAGGATGCAGTCAGTGAATGCATTCCCTTTTCCATGTTTGCCAAGTCATTGGAAGGTTAAGAATGTTTAGATCCAGCTAATACCTGAGGAAAAATTGCTGGAAAAGATTCATTCTGAGAAGGCACCTTCTCCCGCATCTTTCCTAAGTGGGTCCAAGGACAGGAAAATACACCACGTTGATTTTTGCAGAACTTCAGTATTTTCTGGTTTAACCTACCATGAAGGACACTGGAGCAGGATGTCAGGTTCTATGAACCAGAAGAGGTACATGGCTATTTCTCTGATACTTCTTGCAGCCATACCAGGTGGCCTCATTAGCGCCTACTCAAGAGGACAAAATATGAAGAGTCTTGAAGTCAAAAGAATGGCTACAGGTTGAGACAAAATACTTTGCAGGGAAAAGTCCTAGGAACAACTAAATTAGTTAAAACTTATGTTTGTTGTTCTTAAGTTAAGAATAAAGGAAAATCCTGGATATGGGTTGAGTTTTGAACACTAACCCTGTGTGTGTACTGTACTGAGAGCAGATAGGAAACTCAGTCCCTTCATAGACACCTTCAGGCAACATTGAACCTACAAAGGCCTGTCATTCTAGTCAACTCTGATACTCACCATCTTTGAAAAGCACCTTGAGATCTGCTGATGCAAAGTGCTACATAAGAGTTAGCTATTATTATAACTATCACTACTCCCTTTCATCACAGCACTGAAGCAACTTTTTAAAAGACACTGACAGTATAATCCCACAAATGTTAGCCTGTGTGATCCCTGTCTATGAAGTATGTATTTCTATCCTGGGACTGTGTCATTTTCCATAGCAGGTCTCATTGTCTATATCCGTAAGTCTACAAATGTGTCATTTTCTGTATTCTTTATTCTGTCACTCTAGACCTATATTTGGTTGGCAATTTTTTGCCTCCATAAATGATCAAGAGTCACCACAGGCAGGCACAAGAGAAGGGATGGCAGAGGAATGCTTTGTGAATCACATTTGAATAACAGAAGCCATGGTTCCTTTGCAAGAAGGTTGGACTAGCAATTTGTGCTGATAGATATCATCATTTTTCAAATGTGGTATTCGATTGTTTATTTATAAAAATAATGCTGCATCCATACAAGGAAAGTTGTTGGACCCATCAGTCAAAATCTCATTTGGGAGGAGAGCTAGAATATAATTAAATTTCTGTCCCAAGCATCTCTCTAGAAAGGTACCTGTTGATCTCAATAAAGATACTCCTGCAACCCCACCAAGTATCCTGCTAAACAGACCAGAGGAAAACAGATGACAGATCCCTACATTTCCGTGCAATGAAAAGTAATGGGATCATTCCTGTAGAATTCATTCCAAAAGGACATAGGGGAGTAAAGGCAATGTCATTAATTAGCAACACTGCCTTCAGTTTAAATTGGCTCTTGATTTTGTAAACCTATTTTAAAAAATCTTTTCTGATTGTTTTCAGTAAGCAAACATATCTTTAAAACAAAGCCATCAACAGCTGCAAATATGACTAGTAGCATGACTTTTAAGAAAGGTACCATTTAAATACGTTCCTTGAAAGAGGCTGCTGTTGTTCTGCTACTACGAAAACATTAATGATCACTCTAATCTTATACCTGGTATTCTGTGCATAAAAGAGATAGACTGTCTTGCAGACTCAGCACTAGTAGCTTAACACATTTCCTTCCTTTGTTGTTTTTGTCATATTAGCTCAGAGTTTTGAGTGAAGGTGATCCAAGATTGCAGCAAGACGTGGTGTAAAGGAATAACCAGAATAAGAAAATGTAAGTAAGTTGTTTTATGCCACTACTGCTGTGTGCTTCACATTGTCCTTCCCCTTCGTCTAAGAAGCTGATGGTAGCAAACTCATTAATAAAACAAGTAAAGAACTTTGGGAGAAATATTGCCTGTATGTTCACTAGCTGTCTCTTACTCCTTTATATGCATTTGTATGGTGGCCTCCAGGTGGCATCACTGCTTTGTTAACAAGAAACCCTTAGAAGGATCCTTTAGAAAATGTAGTATTTTATCAATTTGAATCTCTGATGTAGTAAAATGCATGCAGCTTTGGTTACCTGGTATAAGAGGATGAGGTGTAATAGAAGGAATATACTCAGAGCCAAAAGAGTGTGCCAGAAAAGAAACAAAGCATGGCGGAGGAAAGTGGAAATGACCAGTGGAAGGACAATACTTCACTTTCCCACTTTTGTAGGTAGACGTGGGGAGAGGAGGCCCTGCTGTTGACACACTTCTTGTCCTGGCTTGTATGGAGGCTTCTTCACATTCAAGGTAGTCTGTGTGAAACCTAATCAATCAGTCATTTTGGTAAAAGAGAATGAGGCTTGATCCTGCAAACTCTTGATTATGCAAGCAGGCCCATAACCCACTGATTTAATACAATTTTACTTTGCCTTTACATAGCACTTGCAAAGGTGGGTCAGCATTATTAGCCTCCCTATTTTACGGACAGGGTAACTGATGTTCCCAAGGTTAAATAGCACCTCAGTGGCAGAGTCAGGGCTAGAACCTGTTGTAGAATTCTGGCCCTACTGAAATCCCTGACAAAGCTCCCAATGACTTCAATAGACCCAGGATTTTACCTGGATCTTTTGACTCTCAGCCCCATGTGCAGTCCACTAGACTGCAGCTGCTTGCCTGCCTCTCATGATTAAGTATTTGAAGGCTCAAGCTCTATAACTTCTCTCTTGGATAGATCATTCTGATGAGATTTGGTTGCCAGTACATTTTATGTACATAGGAAACTGTGTTGGGGGAGCAGCCTAACAAAATCCTAAAGGCCAGATTCACTCTCCTCACTCACATTAAATAGCACTTTACTGCACAAGTGGTCCCATTGATATCTCATTCACCATGAATAAGGTTATCAGTATCTGATACCAAATATGTAAATACCTTCTGTCTGAATGGAAAATGAGGATGAAACATGTTAACTACTTCCCCTCCTCCTGCCTCCTTCACATGGGAACATCTTGATTAATATGGTCTGCTTGCTAATGCATAGAAATTAATGCATTTGAGGCCTGAGTCAAGGCTCAGAGAAGTCAGTGGGAGTCTTTCCATTGATTTTAATGGGCTTTGGATCAAATCCTTAAAAATTACATATCATTGGCCTGATTACCAGATGTCCTGAACTCCTGCCCCACTTGTAGACTTCAGCATAAATTGTGGATGCTCAACACCTCTGAAAATCATGTCAAATAAGTATTATTTGCAAAAAGGAAAACATCTTGGCAAGCTGGATTGAGTACATAGTGTCCTATGATTAGAGCCCTGCAGATCTGCAGATATCCGATGCTTTATATCTGCAGATATCCATATCTGTGGACCATCATCTACTTTATATCATGTTTACACCATGTTTACAGTTCGGAGTTTGGATGAGGATAAAAATTTTGTATCCGTGCAGGGCTCTACCTATGACAATGTGAAAACCAAATTCTCACAAAGCCTCTTGGCAGAAGAATGACAGCAAAGACAACGTACTCAGTTCAGAGCCCTGTCCTCTTAAATTTTGTTGTCATTTGCAAATATACATTCTGAATCATCATGGTAACAAGTGCTTCAGTGCCCACTGACTTCAATAGATGGTTATGAGGTGATCCTCACAGAACCAGGCCCATATTAAAGTTTGATCCTGCTTCACTGAAGTGAAAGAAAGCTCAGGCCTGAGGGAGCAAGAGCTGATTGAAACTTTTGTTGCTGTGAGTCACAAATATATGATTTTTGCTTTAGTCTTATCTTCTGAGTCATGCATCATGTGGATAATCTGTGCTGCAAAATCCAATGCTTCTTGTTTTAAGTTGTCTCCCCTCCATTTTTGCACTGATTTTCTCCTATCTTCCATCTACTAGAAGGCATAAGTGGGCAGCGGGCTTTTATCAGTATCTTCATCAAGTGTATTACACAGAATGGGAAGATCTAGAGCAAGGCTACTATTGCTTGTTGTTATTTATATTATATCTTCATCATCTTACTTCTTACAGAGCATTTTTCATCCTGAAGGATCCCAAAGTCTTTAGAAACTCACACTGGTATTCAAACTATTCACAGGGATCATTTCATCCACAGCAACCAGTGTTGGGTCCATAGTACACTGGATGATAGGACAGGAAGTGAAGAATACCTTATCCAGCTGAAACATCAGAGGGAATTCAAGGAGGCAGAATGTAATTAATCAAATTGGAATTTGGCCAGGGCAGAGGCTTTAACATGTCTATTCTTGCAAAAAGTGCCATAGGATCTTTAAACCCACAGGTGGTCAGGGGATCAGTTTTGTTTCTTATCCAGACACATCTGGCATTGAATCAATGAGAAGAGGCCCACCACCATGACTTGCTGTAAATGTCTCCCATCAAATACTAATCTTTCTTAGTTTAAGAGATCTGACAGGGCAGCAGTGCAAGGCCACCTTGCATATCTGCAGGTTCTACACAGTATTTTTTGGTAATGAAACAGCAATAATTTTCACTATTAACCTTTCAAATGCCTGAAGCCATGGGCACAATCTGTTGGAGTCCCAGGAGAGGGAGTTTTAGGGAAAGAGAGATGAGGATAAAATGGGAGGGATATACCATGAATGTGATGGGAATAAAAGGATATATTTTTATGGAATCCTTCTGGAAAAATCAAGCTTGGTACTCTTTATTTTTCTCCAAATTGATCTTTTTGCAAGTTGTGATGTTTGCTGTTGTGAATAGAATACTTGGCTTTTTAAAATGGTAACATTCATATAAAGTTCAGGTACAGAATGTATCATTCTTTGAATAGAAACAGACCTGATAAATTCCATTATAATTAAGGATTTCGAAATGTGAACAAAATTCTTCTCATCAATCCACAGGGCTGTCTCTTACCCTCATTGTGATATCCAGTATATGTTCCACAGCTAATCTGTTTCCAGAACTCCCACTGAATTCAACAAGTAACAGCCTGCACAGAAAGAGTGTGGAATAAAGATCCATATTGAAGACAAAATAGGAATTGCCAGCCAGACCAGATCAGATCCATGGTCCACCTAGGTCAGTATTGTCTCCATCAGCAGCCAGAACCGGATGCATCAAAGTAAGCTGCAGGAAAACTCCCTAGTGACCAATTATGGAATAATCTTCCCCCAAAGAAAGTTTCTTTCTAACTCACAGACGTTAGTAATTGGCTTATGACCTGAAGCATCGGAGTTTATATTCCTTTTAAAAACAGGGGTTTTTTCCATATCTGATTGATGTATCTGTGTATGTTTTCATTATCTGTATAAATGTTCGATCATGGTTAGCCTCCATCATATCCCATGGCAGTGAATTCTATGGGTAACTTGTGCCTTGTGTAAAGTAATTTCCTTGTACGGGTTTTAAATGTGTTGCCTTTCAATGTCACTGAATGTTTCCTTGTTCTAGTGTTATGAAAGGATAAATAAGAGCTCTTCTCCTCTTTATGGTGCTTTTTCTCTACCTTTCAATTTTATGTACAGCTCTGTTGAGGAGAGACAAACCGAGTACTATGTTTATTTATGATTTGGATTGTAAATTCCTGCCATGTATCGTTAGTGTAAACATGGTTCATTATTCAAATGGATGCCCTTGAATATTCCACTACAGTAACTGATATGGTTTCCTTTCACTCTACACCAACTAACTCTTCCCATCATTTGAGTCTGTACTGCATCTCGTTTCTTACGCTCCTCTGGACGCAACAGCTTTCTCTGACTGCTCCCACTCTTGGTTCCACGCTTTCTTTCATGAGGCCTCTATGCTCAGCACACTGACACTTTTAGTGTGCCATGAACCTTTTAATACCCACTCCTCTGTCTCCAAACCTTCCTGGACCTGACCCATTGCCCAGTTTATGGCTGAATTTGAACCTAAACCTACTGAGTGCCAAGTGTCTTCTGCAAACTGCTGAGCTCCCTCAGCTCCTGTTGAAGTCTGTGGGAGTTGAGAGTGTTCAGCAATTTGCAGGATCAAGTCTTCAGATGGCTAGTGCTTGTGGGCAGGGAGCTTGACCCAAAGGAACTGCTGGCACAACTCCTTTGAAGTCAATAGAGTTACACCAGGGATGAATTTCTTCCGGTGCCTCTTTCTGGTTTTGTAAAGGCCATTGCACACTTACCACTCTCTGTAAATAAGAAACATCTTTAAGGCTAAAAAAACCCCAAACCAAACGTAGGCTTGTAGAACATGGTTAGGTGCCCTTTCACACCCGATTTGCTTTCCACCCACCCACCTACATGAGTTTTTCAGTGCTTAGAACATTCTGTACACTTCCTTTTTAACTATGGCCTGACACTTACTGAGTCATTCTCACTGTGCCCGGGGGATGGGAGGGGGCATTTCCTGCAGCCGACAGGCAAAAGTATTCCTCAGAGGCGATTTGCCTAACTTGGGTGTTTCAGGGGACTGCCCATGTTCACTGTGCAGGACTGTGGGCTGCAAAAAGACCATTCTAAAGGATTCAGGCAAAAAAAGAGAACAACGGTCAAGTATATTTTCCTTTGTAATTCCCTTTGGTGAGTTGTTTCTCAGTTGGTTCCGTTGCTATCACTCTGAATACCGTTTTGCACGCCCTTCTAGAACGGAGTTTATGTATGTGTGAGGGATGATAAGACATGATGGGTGCTGGTCTTACTCCACCCACTCTGACCACATAACCTTTCCCCTGCTTGCTTTGTTTTTTTTCTTATCCTTTTCTCTGGATGGCAGGACATAGGGGGGAGGAGGGATAGCTGCCCCCTCATTATCAGCATACTGCAGAGAAAACACACAGCAACACATCCCTTTGCAGTATAGCCACCTTTCACACAGCTTCTTCCTAACTTCACTGGCCGTGTTGTATGCTTCACATTGCCAGGTCCACTGTATCGCAGCTGCACTTCAGCACAAAGCCGAATATTCATTCAAAGCACAATAACAGCAATGCACAGGCAGGGCTCCAAACTATGCTCCATGCTCATGCAAAACTTCATTGGGGGTTTAGTTTGAGTGAGGGATCAGGCCAGCAGCGTTGTGTGTTTCTAGTGGTTGCTGCCACTAAAATCCTGTGTAGAGCTGGTTACCTTCCAGCAGGTTCCCTCATCATTCAGGGATGTGCCTATAAAAGTTGTGGCTTGTAATCCTCCCACGTATCCCCTTCAGAAGGCTTTACCCTGCTAGGAGCACCCTCCCAGGACTAGCATGCTCAGAGTTCATTTCTTCTCAGCTTCCCACAACTAGAGTCTATCCTGACAGGTATCTATGGCCTCGTAAAAACCCCACTGTTGTGTCTTCAGCGGCAGGTTAGCTATAGTTACCACTAGATTCCCAATGACATATATATATATAGCTCAGTCCATTTCTCACCACCTATAACAACACCTTTAACCTTTTCTGTTCCAATGGTGTTTTTTACTCTGACAGCAAGGCCTCATATTTATTATCTTTCCTCCTTCCCCACTGTTTTTTCCCACTGCTTAGTTTTGTCTGAATTTTTACTGCGTGGCCTTTTATATTATTGATTATTTTAAATAAATATTTATTTTATGTTGTTTTTAGGATATTGCATTACATCCCAAGCACTTTGATGTTCCTTTATATAAATAACAGTGTGAGGGTTAAAACAGGTGAAGGAGAAACCTAACAATCAATCAGACGTTGCTGTTCCATAGATCATGGTGTTGAATGCATCAGCAAGAGTTTAAATTCAACAATGATAAATTTGGGAATTCAAGGAAAAGAATTAGAGTCCAAGAGAGAGAGTTTTCAAAATGTTGTGGATTATCTGGAAAGGAGCTGGCAGCTTGTGGAGTGATAGTGTTAACCAGTCGGTGTGTACCAGTTGGTAGCAGGTATAATATTGCTTCTGTCTTCTCTCTCTAACAACAGTCTGTGATGCTATGATGGGATAGCAATAAATGTGTGAGGAAAGATGAGCTTGTGGTTTAAATACTAGCCTGCAATTGAGGAGATCTGGGTCCAAGTTTTGGCTCTGCCACAGGCTTTGGTTCTCTGCGCTCCCTAAGTAAAATGGGGCTAATAATACCTTCCTGGGCTGTCATATCTGTTTAGGCCCCCATCTTGCAAGGACTTAAGCACATGCTTAACTTTAAGTTTGTGTTATTCATGTTTATGAGTTTGTAGGATCAGACCCTAGACTGTAAATTCTTCAGGACAGAGACTGTCTTGCTATGTGTTCATACAGAGCCTAGCACAATAGGACCTTGATCTCAGCTGGGACTGCTAGATACTATTGTAATAAAATAATAAATAGTAGTAAACTTGAGACAGCCAGCAAGGCATGAAGACTAATCCAGACTATGTCATCAACGTCTCATGATGTACATCTTGTTTTGTGCTTAACAGAGACACCTTCGTTGCCTCAAGAGAGCTTTCTTAAATTAACTTTTCACTGGCAGTGCTATTTGGATACAGACTGTCCTACTTCAGTTTACTATACTTCTTGCTATCTTACCTGACCAGGAGAAGGGGGTATAATTTACCATACACCTATATATATATTAGTCTCCATTAAAACCCCTTTTATTTTATTCCTAGTTGCATCATTGATGAGCACGAGCTTTCTCTACCATTCAGATTGTTGTACAATATGAAGGATGTTTAATAGGCAGGCACAGACAGTGCCGGTGTTGGCCCTTTGGAGGTCCAAGTGGGAATATTCCCCCCACCCCCCCTCCAATACTAACACAGGCAAGTTCTTATAATAAAAAGCGAATAGGGGCCCCCTTGAGCTGCTTGGGGCCCTAAGCAATTGCTTAGCCTGCTTATGCCTAGCACTGGTTCTGGACACAGAGCTAGTATCTGGTCAGGAAGAGCCATTACAAAGTGTTATTTAGGTAGATTAGGGTTTGTTATTGGCGGGGAGCCTAATGCATTTTTTATGTCTTCTTTGGGTCTGAGCCTTTGGTACGTATTTAAATAAAATCCCAGTGAAGACAGTGGCGTCTGACTTAACAAATAATAACAATAATACCTAGCTCTTATATAGTGCTTATTGTCAGTAGAGCTCAAAGCACTTTACAAAGGAGGCCAGTATAATTATTTTATGGATGGGGAAACTGAGGCACAGGGTGGTGAAGTGACTTTCCCCAGCTCGCCCAGCAGGCCAGTGGCAGGGCCACAAAGGTCTGCAGGATCTGGCCTTTTCTATTCCTTTCCAATTCAAGCAGGAAAGATTTTAATTTTGGAGTCTGCTGTCATCTGTCCTCCTAATCAGTATTCCCTTAACTATTGACCCTGTATCAGTTTACTCTGACCCATCCTGGACCTGTTTCCTAACCCATATGAAACATAGGTAACCATTTTTGTTTCTTATATTGTCCATTTTTTTATTTACCAGGCCTCTGCTCTTCCTGAATTTAATGCTGTTATCTTGGAAGAGGATTTTCCTGCTCAGTTGCCATAACAAACAAGGGATCCACTTGCAATCTGCCTTGGGTTATTGTAGATGTTAAGCTCATTTGGATCCCTATTGCTTATGACTTGCTTTGAACAAGGATATGTTTGTGGGAGGTAAGGCTAGCAAATCAGAAGGGAAACTATTTATTCGGAACCAATTTATTTTGGTGAAACTAACTTAGGAGGAGTGGGGATGTTTGGAGAAGTGAGAATTTTACTTCTGGCCAAGAGGATGGTGCAGCTGTGAAAGGAGGAAAGCCAGTGACATGGACAGCCGGGCTGCACAATATTTTAAGGTTTCAGAGTAGCAGCCGTGTTAGTCTGTATTTGCAAAAAGAAAAGGAGTACTTGTGGCACCTTAGAGACTAACAAATTTATTTGAGCATAAGCTTTCATGAGCTACAGCTCAAATAAATTTGTTAGTCTCTAAGGTGCCACAAGTACTCCTTTTCTTTTTACAATATTTTAACTCTGTTCTGTTGAAATGTGTCTGCTCATTAGAAATACGGAGCTTACTACCATTACTATCACTAATTACTGTTTCCTCTCAAAGGGAATTGGATGAGAGAAGTTAGAGTGTCTTGTTTGCTTTGTTAGTCCCCATTAGCGTGGAGACATCAGAATACATGGCAGCGGTAGAAAATGAGGAGCATTCCCTAGTCCAGCTACTGCTGATGTATCAGGCCCTGAAGAAGCTGGATATTCTGCATGTGATGTGTGGAGATGAGCTTGCTGACTACCACTCCCCCAAAAGTACAGGCTGTGGGGACTGGCCAGACAGTCACCTTTTGAAGACATGAGGAGAATAGAGATGTCACAGGCTGCACCCCTTTGCTACCCTAGACCAGTGATTCTCAGCCTTTCCAGACTGCCGTATCCCTCTCAGGAGCCTGATTTGTCTTGCGTACCCCAAGTTTTGCCTCACTTAAAAGCTACTTGCTTACAGAATCAGACATAAAAATACAGAAGTGTCACAGCCACACTATTACTGAAATATTGCTTACTTTTTCATTTTTACCATATAATTATAAAATACATTGATTGGAATATAAATATTGTGCTTACATTTTAGTGTATAGTACATAGAGCAGTATAAACAAGTCATATGAAATTTTAGTTTGTACTGATTTTTCTAGTGTTTTTTTATGTAGCCTGTTGTAAAACTAGTCAAATATCTAGATGAGCTGATGTACCCCCTGGAAGACCCCTGCATACCCCCAGGGATATGTGTACCTGTACCCCTGTTTGAGAACCACTGTCGTAGACAAAAAGAAAAGGAATACTTGTGGCACCTTAGAGACTAACCAATTTATTTGAGCATGCTCAAATAAATTGGTTAGTCTCTAAGGTGCCACAAGTACTCCTTTTCTTTTTGCGAATACAGACTAACACGGCTGTTACTCTGAAACCTGTCCTAGACAAGGATGAGTTAAAGGTAGTGTTCTGTGCTCCCTAGCCCTATGCTAGGAGTGGCCTGAAAGGGGCTTTATTGAGTCAGATAGTGGTTGTGGGGTTTTGAGACACTTTAGTTGGGAAAGAATTAGAGGCAGCTGAGCCTAGTTAGACTCAGACTCTTGAAAAGAATCTGGGCTAGTTACAGGAGTTGCTGGGCAGAATCCAAAGTAGGGAGTGTTACAGGGAACTAGCTAACTGGGTTTATGTTCATAGTTAGTTCTTTTTATGGATTTAAGCATCATGAATAGAATGTGGCTAAAGGCTGAGACAGCTCTGAGGTTTTATATGTTGTTTTGTTTCACATGACTCCTGTAAAAACCAAACCTGAAAGCTCAGCAGTTTCATTTCTGTTTCAATGACCCTCTGCTGAACTTTCTCTCCAGCCAGTCAGACCTTGGCCCTGTCAAACCAAGGCCTGGTTCTCCTCCCACTTAAACCAGTGTAACTCTGTTGGCTTCACTGGTGTCACTCCTGATTTACCGCAGTGAATATGAAAGAAGAATCAGGCCTTGTGTCCTCTTCAGGAATCAGGGGAAGCTCTGAGAGTTTCAGGTTCGTATCAAACACTGAAACCGCAACCCTAATTTTCTCCTCCAAGACTTTAGCACTGAAGGTTGCTTATATTTGTTATGAGGAATATTAAAAGATATTCGTGTGACAATTAATATTATAAAGGTCCAGAGCTATCACTACAGTAGTTTACTGAAATAATAACAAAAAAAAGATTTCTTACAGGAACTTTATGTATTTTTGTCACCATTCATTGCTGCCCACGTTTCATGCATATTGAACTGGAACCACTTTCCTGAACCTTCACATTTGGATTCAGATTTGACCTTTGTTGCTAGTTGTATACAATGTACTTAAGGGAACGTGCTGCTTCACAAGATCCTTCATGTTATTCCTGACCAGGATTCCATCAAGTTTACAGCTTCCTTATTGCTCCATAATCCCCTCTGGACTCATGGCAGGGGTGTTTTCATACAATTTCAAACTGCAGTCTTTCTGCAGGTGCTGAAACAAGGCATTACATTTGTCACTATCACATATATAAGAAAATACATAGGGACAATCTCCTCCTCTGTGTAACTGTACTGACGTCAATGGAATTACATCAGATATTAATTTGGCCAATTATTTTTGCCCCCTGCAATGAGGAGATACTATTTATGGTGCAGCCATGAGCTGTAGCAACTTTCTGTTTTTCATCATTCCTATTGATACAGAAATCATGATGAGTTAATTGAGGTTTCTTGGGTGAGTTTCTGTGATCAAAAAAGGTCCATTTTATGTTCAAATACTTCATTCCCAGGGAAGTGGTTTTACTCTCTGCCTGACTGAAACATCTCAGAGTTCTGAGGCTTAGCAGAAAAACCTTAGGTGCTGGAACTAGGGGTGCTGCCATACTCCTCGCTTGAAATAGTAATAACAACCCAAATTACATGGTTTCTGCCTTCAGCATCCCCATTATAAAAAGTGTTCCTGCACCAATGCAGAAAGCCCCAGAATCAGACCCAAAGTTTGACTTTATACCCCCATTTTGAAACCACCATAAATTCATGACACCCTGCTTAAGTCTGTATTCTATAATTAAACCTGCATATGGAGGCTTTGACAAGTTGTCATCTGAAAATGGTCACACTAAATGTATCCAGCTATATGATAATATTCTCATTCCCATAAGTGAAGATCCACACTGGTGGATAAACAGGGAGCTATTAGTATATGCTAAGAGGGTAATTGGGCATCTTGGCTGCCTTTTATTTGTATGTGCAAATAGCCAACTCCCACCACCACCTCCAGGTGACTGTATCAGCAGGAGGGGTGACTGACTGAGGATGATCAAAAAAAGAATGAGGGAAATGAAAGAAAGCTACAAGGTGCATTTTCTTGCCAATCTTATGCATTTCCCTCCTACAGCATTAAAGATGAACAAATGGTTCATTTGTTGCTGAGATGCTGCACATCTGTGTCTGTGTCTAATCACAGTTAATTATAAAGAGCGGAGTCTCTGCAATATTCCCGGTCCCAGAGCTCTGGAGTGCCCATCGCTTTATTCTGTAGCTTTCACTGCCAACTTTTGTAGCTGCCTCTTTCTATTATCAAGCATCAAAAAGGTAGAGATTTTACAGGATCCCTGGCAAGTAACACAAAGTATCCCTGCTTAATACTACAGCAATGACTAATCAGGGTGTCCCAGGAGCAAAGCGTTGCAATAACTCTTGCAAGGGTAATGAGGACAATTTTCACAGCTGTGACATTTTAAGCCAAGCAAAATGTAACAAACCAGGTTTGTTCTTTCCTGGCAAAAGTGTTATGGCACAGCAGGTAAACTACCCTCTAAAATGAAAAGGATTCTCCATAGGAGATGCATGGTACCAAGAATGGCCATATGACTAGCTGTAATGTTTGTTTCTGAGTAGCGGCCCTGTCAGTCTGTATTCGCAAAACGAAAAGGAGTACTTGTGGCACCTTAGAGACTAACAAATTTATTTGAGCATAAGCTTTCGTGCTCACTTCATTGGATGCATATCATAGCAGAGCTAATAGCTAAATTCTATTAATTGCTGAATGCTGTTTTGTTTGGCAAATACAGGAAGCAGTTTACATGGCTACGTGGTGCTCTGGTTCACAGTGCCTCTGAAATAGTATTATTGTAAGGGGATAATACTGATTAGGGACAGTTCCCTGAGGAAGGAGGGCCTTTTGATGATTGAGTCATTTCCTTTCTCTGCTCTACTTCAGTAAGATAGTGCTTCTCTCACCACAGACACACACCCTTTGTATCCGTAGAGTCCCCCAGCAGGGAGTTCAAAGATGCACACCCTGGCCTGAGATGGAGGTGCATGAGTTTACAGCTCCTAGAAAATGCAATAAAGCAGTGATCAGTGGAAATATGTCACAAGTCTAGGTGCTCCCCTGTCACATAAAACTAATACTACTTTGTACTTATCTTTTCACTGAAGGATCTCAAAGCACTTTTAACAATCCATTAAGTCACACAATACCCGTGATGCTTTTAAGTAATATGTTGTTTAGTTTAAGGGATTTGCCCGAAGTTACACTGTGAGTCAGACACAGAGCTGGAAACAGAATCCAGAAGTGAAATCCTAACCCAACTGAAGTCAATGGAAGCTTTTCCACCTCAGTGGGGCAAGGTTTTCACCCCAGGTGTCCTGAGTCCCAGTCCAGATCACACTACTTTTTAATTTTGTATTTATCACTCTGTTGGAAAAGAAATCCTCTTTCCTAGAAAGATGTTTAAACGCTACGTTGAACACTTTTTGTAAAAAAAAGTGAGATTCAAAGAATCTGCCTTCTTAAAACAGAAATCCTGGACTAGTTAGTAGGACTTTGCTTCTTCTTACTACTTGTTAAATTCACAAAGGAAAGTAAAGGATTCTGTACAGAACTTTACACAGTGTGTAGTTGTTGTGTGAAACTTGATGACTAGCTAGAGTACAGAACCTGTTCTCCATCAAATACTATTGTTAGTCCCATGTTTCATACACCTATTGGGCTTGTTTCTGCTCTGCTAACTTGGTGTATATCTGGAGTAACTTCACTGCAGTCAATGGAATAACACCAACTGGGGTAAGTGAGAGGAGAATCAGGCCCATGGTTTTTCTCCAGTCTTTGAGTTCCAGAGTTATCCTGCCACCAATACATTAACTCATGAATACAGAGTTTTTGCTAGTCTCCTCTATACTGCTCCATGTCTGCCACTCAATCTATTAGAACATTAGTCTTCACAGTCTAGAGAGTTCAGGAAGCTTTTGTGCAGATCAGGAGCAGTCAGCCTTGGTTTTCTTGTTTAATATTTTCTCAAGTGCTGATGACAGGTGCCAGTCCTGGAGAGTGAGGGTCCCACCTCATGCACAAGACACATACAGCCTAGGCAAGGCAGTGCAGACTCACCCCACTTTACCCCACTGTACCTTAGCCCTGGCCTGCCAGACCACTTCCACAGGTGACAGGGTGGTTCATTCCTCAGGCCATTATTAAGTCTTTGGTTTTGTTGTTAAAATTACGAGCAAGGGTTCAGTTAATACCAGCTGTAGTGGTGTGACTGCCATCAGTGAGGAACATGGAAACTATCCATCGGAGGAAGACCATTAGCTTGTTTCGCATAGACCACTGAACACCCATTACATGGTGGCAACTGCTGGTCACTACCAATTTGGAGCTAATTCAGACTAGGGACCTAGAAGTGAAAAGTTACATATCCTATTACTGGAGATGGGCCCAAACAAAAACCCCAGCTTCTCTCCCCTGAAAAAAATGGGGAAATTCAGCTCCAGATTGAGATGTTGAGACTAGGTCCATCTCTACCCAGTCTCCAAACCTGAGCCTTCCAGTCTACTTAACACTGGTCATGTGGCCAGAGGGGATGTTTTAATGAAACTGAAAGCCAAACCATTGATTAGCAAGAAAATGCTTCTATTATCACTTCCGAGCTAAAACAGGATTCTCCAAAATGTTTTCCCTTTCGAGGTGCAGTAATTGTTTTACGATTAGACAGGAAGCTGTACCAGCATTATTGCTCTAAAGGAGCCAGTGTTATCAAAAAACAACACATCAGGGCCTGTCCTCACAGGAAGGGAATTGTGAGTAATCAACAGTGCTATAATCCAATTGGCTGCTGGTCCCTGTGTGCGGACAGTACAGTAGGCAGGAAAAAAAGAGTTTAGGGACTTGTTTGCAACAAAAGTATTTGAAGAGTCCAAATTCCCCTCTGTTTCTCACTGGGGCTTTTCCAAGCATTTACGGTATTTCCTTAATCAGAAGGAACACAAACCACCAGGGTGACTATACAAGGCCTTTACAACTGTACAACCCCATGAAGGGTGTTTTAGAAACTACAAGCCTGACTCTCCCCTGGCCACCCCATCATTGCAAAGCTGCCCCACAGCCACAGAAAGGAATCACCCTACTGCAGGGGGAGCCTCAGGTGGCATAGTCATAGGCATCAGCTCCTACAGCCTGCCCTCTGTGAAAGGCCAGATTAACTCTCCTGTAGGCCCAGGGCTATTAGATTTTGTGGGGTCCCTGTATACAAGTCTTTTCCCTAATTTAAAACAAAACTATCACAATTATGGCATAGAGGCTATTAACACTATACTAAAATTGCCTTTTAATTAACATAAAACCATATGTGGTTACATTTCAGTCTTAAAACATGTATAGTTAAGTTGATTCAAAATAGCCTACTTCTTACCTTAGAACAGCTGTTATATTAGTTTCTTTCTGGGAGGGAGTTTGGGTGCAGAAGGGGGCTCCAGGCTGGGGCAGAATGTTGGGGTGCAGGAGAGGGTGAGGGGTGCGGGCTCTGGGAGGGAGTTTGGTGCAGGAGGGGATTCTGACCTGGGGCAGGAGGTTGGGGTGCAGAAGGGGAATGCAAGGTGCAGGCTCTGGCTGGGAGGTGCTTAGCACAGGTGGCTCCTGGCCGACGGTGCAGCAGGGCTCAGGCAGGTTGCCTGTCTGCCTGCCATAGACCCTTGCTGCTCCCAGAAGCAGCCGGCTGCTGGCACATCTCTGTACGCCCCTGGGGGGAAGGGGAACAGCATGTCTCCTTGTGCTGCCTGCACCCACAAGCGCCACCCCCACAGCTCCCATTGGCTGGTTCCTGGCTAATGGGAGCTGTGGGGACGGTGTTGAGGGTGGGGACAGCATGCTGAGCCTCCTCCCCCACACCCTGCCAGGGACCGCAGAGACGTGCCAGCAGCCAGCCGCTTCCGGGAGCAGTGTGGGGCCACGGCATGCAGGCAGCCTGCCTGAGCCCTGCTGTGCCGCTGGACTTTTAGTGGCCTGGAGATCACGATTGACTGGCGGAGGTTCCAGGATCAACCAGTTGATTGTGATCGACACGTTGGTGACCACTGAATTATATATAATTATGTATTTATTTTTGCAGAGACCCTCTTAGTCCGAGGCCATGGGCTGCAGCCCTAAAGCCCCTGCATTAATCCGGCCCTCCCACTGTGGGTAGCTGGTCTGAGAGTTTTATATAAGAGATTCATGTATCTGTACATATGTGTATATGCAGATAGTCACTGGGACAGGGGCTGTGGCCAGAATAAGGAGGTATGGTCAGGGCTCTCATACAGGGCTGATTCCCAGCTACCATAATGCCCCCTTGGGACTGCTGGCAGCTGGTATCAATTAAAGCTGTGCTCAGGCTCATCTCCTCTAGTGTATGCCTAGGAGATAGCTCTTTTCAGGCTCAGTGAAGGACAAAGATAGCTTCAAGCTACGCTGTCACCAGCACCATCTTGAGGAACACCAAATGCTCCTTGGTTAGAAGTGAGGATCATGATGACCAGTGAAATGCAGCAATGCCTGGCATTCAGTGAGCAGGGCTCAGGCAGGCAGTACTTTTGTCTAAATGGTAATGTCTGTGCCTGTAAAAAAGGAAGCCAGCACTGAAACCCTGGCTCTGTATGTTTTTCAAAGAGACTGAGAGTCAGAAATAACACTGAATCTCCAGCTACTCACTCTGATGGACTTGTGTCCCTGAGGTGATATAGGTGAAGAGTGATGGTCACTCATCACTTGAATACCTCCTAATCTTGGCGTGGCACTCATGTCAGTTTTAAAGGAGGGTCCTCATTCCAGTAGCCTAGCTGAAGCAAGAGAATTAATACCACTGCTGTCCAAAGAGAGGCAGAGCTTTACATGAGGGTAAAACATAGTTGACCAATGGGAGATCCTCAGGAGTTTAACTGAAGTAGCTAGGAGTCTGAATATGTCACAACCAGGACATGGGCAGTCTGACCTAGTGGTCAGAGCAGGAGTTGGAAGTCAGGCTAGGTCAGACACCAGGAAATCAGAGTCCAAGCCAGGCCAGAAGGCAAACGAGGACTCAGGTGTCAGGAGACAGGCAGAGTCAGGTTACCAGGAGATCAGCAGCAGGCAGGAGGAGCCAGTATTGCCAAGGAAGCAGTCCTAAGCAGGATGAACCCACTTACGTGGACAACTTCCTGTTCCTCTGCTGGGTTTAAATAGGAGCTGTGAACAAATGAGGACCCCCAGCACTCAGCCAATCAACTCCCAGGACTGGAGTCCTCTATCAAGGGTCAACTCCTATTCTAGTGACAGTTAGTAGGGCAGTGGGTGGCCAGGTTGGAACGTACTGGTTCCAAAAACGCCCTATGGCCCAGTGTTCAAGACTCATGGTTCCTGACAGAATAGAACCCCTGGCAAAGATATATGTCTCTGCTGGCATAAAAGGAACTACCTGAAAAAGATAGCCAGTAAAGTTTTCAAAAATCCTGGAGTGCAAATGATCACTTATGAAAATGGTACTCAGGCTCCTGAATCTCATGGGAGTTTTTGAAAATTGTACCCAGCATGATTAGCGGTGATGAGAGAATCTCAAACTATTTGTGTCCTGGTTCAATTTGATTAAGCATCCCAAGATTTGAATACTTCCACAGAGCTTACCCTGACTAACCTACCATCTTTGGGCTACAAAATATCACTCAGAAGATTTCCCAGTTTTCCATTGCTGATAATGCTTGTCATGAAGGATTCTGCTGAATTTGGCACTAACCATCCCAGCTGTATCTGGGAAACAAAGAAATGAACAAAATTGCAAAGTAAAGAAAATGGGAATGGAACAGTTTGGAACCTTCAAAAATGTTTTCTGTGGGGTCAATTCTAGTTATGGGCAAATGTGCAGGTAGATGTACAGCAATATCTCTGAAATCATTTGCCCTTGGCCTAATGGCGTGACTAAAAGAGCATAGTAGAAAATCAGGTAGCCAGAACCCTCTGTTTTGATTAGCAGCCCATGGAAATTAGTGGGATTTACTCAAAAAATTCTGTCTACCTTCTATCTATCCATTTATATTTTTTTTCGGCTCGGGTCCTGCAATGTTTGCACACCAAAGCACCGCTGTGTCTCTGCAGAGCCCCCTAACGGTATTGTGGCAACATACAAAGGGATGCAAGGATCCACCCATGTGCAACCCATTGTAGGATGGGGGTCCAAGGCACTGATGCTGTCGTATCCATGCACCAGTGCCACATTTCTCCTTATGCTCTATCCCAACAGTTGAGATAATTTTAGATGCTCTTGCTAGTGGTCCCTAGATCTGAACTCTGAGGAGTCAAAATCAGAGCATTCCCTATGGCAGGTAACACAGCTTCCTGGGTGGTCTGACAAAGCCAGAGATCATTGCCTTCCAAAGCTCACTGCAAAGCCTATTTACTCAGGCTTTTACCTCCAGGGGCACTTTGAGAGGCTAAGTTGCTTTCATGTCTCTGTTGCTCTCCCTGAGTTGTTTGTTTCATCAGTGATGTCTTTAAATTGATGCCTCTGCCCCGAGGAGATGTAAGCCAAGCGGCTTTTAAGAACCAAAAGATAAATAAAAATACAATTTTGAATAAACAATGAGCCTTTGTCCTAATTTCCTTCCATTCTTTGATGGAGACGGATAAACAGACTGAATTTCATAGTGCATTAATACCACATTGCCAGTTAATAGGAGACCTCACATCCACCACTACTGATGTGACCAAATCAATAGCTTTCAGTCCAGTACTTATTTCCTTGAACACATTTCTTTGGCTGTCTTGGCCATGTCAGGCTGCTACTTTCTATCAGAGATATTCAGCCCCCATCAAGATGGCTTGGAGCATTGTGGTATCTCAGCGGCCTAAATTCAGCCAAGAGAGCCAGTCGAATCACTCTGAGAGTGATTTGGCCCCGTATATTTCAAAGAAACACTGCTTTTGGTTCATCAAATAAATGTTCACATTTCACATTCCATTACAGGTTTAATGTTAACAACCCTGCTGCCAAATAATTCCACTTACTTGGTTGGAACAAATCCCTTTCCAACACATAAATTCTTAACCAGCGGACGAGGGAACCATGGCTTACATTTCTGCACTTCTTTCTCTATTGTGCATCTGCAAAATAAAGATGCACCCTTTATAGGATTTCATAGATTCATAGATATGTAGGTCAGAAGGGATCATTATGATCATCTAGTCTGACCTCCTGCACAACGCAGGCCACAGAATTTCACCCACCACTCCAGGAACAAAACTGAAGTTACACACCAAGAAGAATTAACATTGAGAAACGTTAAACATAGGCCATCTGGCTAGAGTACGACATTTAATACTTAGGGCCTGATTTTGAGAGGAACTAAGTACCCTTGCTCCCATTGACTACAATGGGAACTAGTATGCTCACCACTACTCACGTCTCAGTCAATAATATCCTTCTTAATTATGGCCTCATAATAATAATGATACAGATGCTCCCATTGAAGTGCAAGGAGATGTCAATGGAAATTGCACCAGAGGCCTGAAAACTGAACTCTCTGGTGACCATTTTGACATTTCCTGGAGTATTTTCAAATGACTGTTTTCCTTCTGCCCTAACTCTCCTCCCGCTCCCCTCCCCCAGCACTTCAAATTTCTCCAGTGATTAGAGCCTGGGCCCAGGATTTCTCCTTCCAGCAAATTTGATCTATGAGCATGTTTTTCCCCATTGTTTTCTTCCCTCTAAACCAAGGGCAAGTCAAAACAGACTGCATACCCATCAGAGGTTTTTGTTTTTATAACTCTCCCTGGGCAGGTCACGCCCAATTCATTTTTCTTTTTGAAAGTCTCAAAACAAAACAGGACGTACCTTATAATTAAAACATACACATGCACAACACTGTACAAGGCAGAAATCGGCAGCAGGCAGATCCTATTTACAAAAAATACAACCCTGTACATGTCTGGACAAAGACAGCATCCAGAATGTGTGTATATACGTATGTATCTAACGTAACGTTTTCTGCTTGGTAACGGGCTACATAATATAAATGTTATTTATTCTCTGTGTTCATTCAGTCATTATTGCTTATTACAGACTCTGTATAGCACCGTCAGCAGAGTATGTTGTCCGGTAGTAGCTTTCACAATTTGGTTTAATTGTACTTCAGAAACAACTAAAGAAAACATTAAAACAGACAAATATTTGCTATTTTTTATGTACGTGCATGAATTCAGGACCCTGGAGTGAATTGTACTAGTGCCAAAGCAGGATGACATGATCAGTTTCTGAACTGATTTCTGCAAGATCAATGCAATATCAAAATTTGATAACTACCTGATACTAAGGGTGGATGAACTATTAGAACAATTGGGAGTGGCCTGATATATAGCCACTTTAGGTCTCTTGAAAGGTTACTGTCAAATACAATTGATGCCAGAATCCTGACAGAAGATGGCCTTGTCCATGCCCTTCTGCTCGTATAAATTCCAGTTCATGCCTCTTGATCTCCATGGGGCAGTGGCAGCTTTCTAGAGACTACTGTACTGGATTTAGCCACATGGGCAGCATGCACCTGCCTACTGGGATGACCTTGACTGTAGACAATGATATTGGGACAGCCACATAAAGACCTTGTAGCAGTTCTCCAGGCCCTCACAGATGCCTGCCTAATGGCTAATCTGGCAAAATGTAAAATAGGGAACCACAAAGTCACCTATTTGGGATACACCATGGGCGGAGGCTGTCTGCAGCCACTAGTCAACCAGGTCCAAGCATTGACAGACTGTCCAGTGCTCACGATCAAGAAATAAGTTTGGCAGACTTCTTGGGTCTGGGGATACTATTGGCGCCTCATGCCAGGATTTGCCACCCTTGCAGCCCCCCTCACAGACCTTGTAAAAAATGTTTGGCCAAGGATGGTCCAGTGGTCGGAGGCCTGTGACAGGGTATATAAACCTCACACTAGCATGGAAGGGGTTAAGGAGCGGCTTTGGGCTAGAGTGGCCCTACCCCGCCACACCTGAAAATCAAGCCAGGACTGGAGGAGGAGTTAAAAAGAGGCAACTCCAGTCATATGGTGCCAACCCTGGGAAGGGAACAGACTGCCGAGCTTCTCCAGCCCTGGAGAGAGGACTTGTGCAGAAGGAGGGTGAAGAGCCCCTGAGTTGAAGGGGAAAAGAACAGAGGCTTGCACTGGAGTCCAGTGCACTCTGAAGGGGACACTGACACTCCCAGGGCCCCTCTGAAGTAAGAGAGGCCCATATCCTGGTGGAAGCTGCTTACAGGCTTTTCTTTACCTTTCTTTTGCTTAACCCCTTTTGCTGACTATAGGCTGTTTTGTGGCATCAGGGGGCACACAGAGAGGGGACGAGACAGTCAAGAGGCCCCAGTCGTAAGGTAAGCATCCACCCACTAAAAAGACACCCTGCAGTGCCTGCTGGTGTGTGGGTGGAGTAATTGGACCCATGTAGATGTACTCCCCACTTTGCCTATAGGGGGTGCCCTACCATGGACAGATTTGTGACAATGCCCTTCTGCATCCTTCCCCATTCTGCATGCTCTGCGGTGGTTACTAAAACCACAGTGTAGCCCTACGTGGGCAACTCCCATTGAAGTGCAGGAATTCAGATATCAATGGAAATTGAACCCATGCACCAAGAAGCTATAAACTGAACTCTGTGGTGACCACTTTGACATTTCCTGGAGTATTTTCAAATGAGTCTGTTTTCTTTCTGCCCTAACTTTCCCTCCAAGCACTTCAAATTTCTCCAGTGACTGGAGCCTTGGCCCAGGATTTCTGCTTCCAGCAAATTTGATCTATGAGCATATTTTTCCCAATTGTTCTCCGTGCTCTAAACCAAGGGCAAGTCAAAACAGACTGCACACCCACCAGAGGTTTTTGTTTTTATAACTCTCCCTGGGCAGGTCACTCCCAGTTCATTTTTCTTTTTGAAAGTCTCAAAACAAAACAGGACGTACCTAATAATTAAAACAGACACATGCACAACACTGTGCAAGGCAGAAATAGGCAGCAGGCAGATCCTATTTACAAAAAATACAACCCTGTGCAAGTCTGGACACAAGCAGCATCCAGAATGTGTGTATATATGTGTGTTATTGCTTATTACCGACTCTGTATAGCACCCTTACCAAAGTATGTCATCCTGTAGTAGCTTTCACAGTTTGGTTTAATTATACTTCAGAAACAATCAAAGAAAATATTAAAATAGGAGAATGGGGAGAAGTCATGCATAAAAATATAGTAAATAAAGTATGTGTATGAATACAGGACCCAGGAGTGAGAGACTTCCAATGCATGGTAAGTATATTGTTATTATGCCATAAGAAGAGCATATTAACATCATGTCAAAAAGCAATGATATTTATCTGGACTCCTGGTTGCATCGGATGGATTATTTTATTCCTAGGAAGGAGAGCCAATCATCACAGAAATAGCTAGGACATCCAGCTGAGTGTTTGTCTGAGTGAGCTTCATGGGGTGTGGGTCAGGTGATTCAGAAGTGTATGTGCAGGTTTATTAAAGATATAGATTGTTATTATAGAAGCATGAGAGAATTTTAGCCTCTTCAATGTAAAACTGAGTTTAGGAAGCAGTGTTCAATCTGACTCTGAATCAGGATTAGAATTAATCTACATTTTGGACATGAGGTTAAATTAAAGTTTGGATTCATATTAAACAGCCAAAATCATGTGAGATTAATGCCCAAAATGTCAAAAATCTCTCAATATCTATTGCTTTCAGACTTCCACCATCTTGAACTGTAATTAGCTGAGAGCAGCACAGCAGTTCTCCCCAGAGCAGTTGAACCAGATCCAGAAAGTACTGTACATCTAATCTTCTCCAGTTTGGGATCCTACCCAGAACCTAAAGAATAGGAGTGAGTTTGGCTCTAACGCCCTCCTCCCCTTCTCCCAAACTCTGCATGATGAGAGTTGCAGAATGCTCTCAACTTCCATCCGCATCCCTGGGAGTTGAAGGCACATTGCAAGATCAGGTTTGTGACGGGTAAGCCTAGCTTTGTTATGATCAATTCTCCCAGTCATAATTATTTGGAGAAAATATTGTTCAGTGGCTGTGTAAACAATTTTAATTGGCTCAGGCGCCCAAAATGTGCTTTTTTTGTTTGGCTGCCAAGGTTGCTTTCTCACTCGCTAATTATGCTGCACTTTACCTTTCAGCAAAAACAGGAAATAAAACATCCATTACTCAAATGACAACTTTTCAGCAGGGCAACATTTCAACATCCGTTTTGTAATTTCCTTCCCAGAGTCAGTTAGGAGCTAAATGCCTTTAGAAACGTATAGCTTGTCTTGTAAGGGCCTGCTTGGCACTCTGCGCTCCTCAGTAAGAGACAACAATGCTTGCAGTTCTGAAACATGCTCTGAAAAAGTTTCCTGGGGACCTATCAACAGTTCCCGCAAACTGTTTGCATCACAGTTATATACATTTTACTGCTGATTTCTCCTAGTCTGAACATCCTACCTGGCCCCTTCAATAACCAAGTCTACCACTTGCATGTGTGGATTATCAGTCTCTAACATTAGCAATTGGCAACTCCTCCCATAGCACTGGGAACATGAATGCTAGCTACTGTTCCTCAAGGATTTCCCCTCACAACACTTACCCAATGAAGCCGGCTGTGAGGTATTAGCTGCCTGCAGTGCATATCTCATGCACCCAGCAGATTCCCCTAACTTTGTCCAGCAGCCAAAAAATAGATTGTCAGTCATTCTAGTAAGATATAGTGGCCAGCTGATCATTTTAGGCCTATTCTGATGGGGCAAGAGGTGGAGGGAAGGGAGTAGGAGTTAGGGAACTGACTTCTGACTGCCCAAGGAAGACCTGATCTATAAAAGAAGAGAGACCTGGGGTCTTTATTCAGAAACTGCCCTTTTCTCGAATGCTAAATCGCAGATACTTGCTCCAAGCAGAGAGCTGGCAGGGAAAAATAATGGATGAGTTATGTGGCTGATGCAAGCCCTTTTTGTGTTGGCTGAGGGTGCACTGAATTTTACATCCCCAGGACCACTATTTTCTGTAGGTGCCCCTGGTCTTGCATCCACAGTGCTTTGTGAGTAAAAGACCTAAAGCAAATGGAATAATGTCATCATGATAAGAGGATTGATTGCTGAAACCATCAACCTCCATCACCCAAGATTCCATAAACTTTGTATTCCACTGGTTCACAGGCTCTCCTTGTCACTTTCTTCTGTATCTTGTCTTTCTGAGCATACTCTATGATAGCCAAAAATTCCCCAGCATTAATTTGGTATTAATTTTAATTAAGTTTCCTTCCTCCTCCTTCAGACACAGTATTGGGTCATATCACTTCTCCAACTAATAGTTGATAGCTTGAGTTTGTAAATGCAGCAATGGAACATCCCCCAGTTAAGTATTCACCTGCTGTTAGTATAGACAGTCTGGGATGAGGATAGGAAATGTGAACTACCATTGTAACCAGCTGTACATTATAACATTGAATATATTCTAACTAGCTCATTTACCTCACCAGTTATGTTCAACCCAGTTCATTTTATTATCACAGGAAGCTCAAGAGTGTATTTACAGCTCAGCTAGGCATGTGACTTCTGATATAAAACAGGTACTTTCAAAATAAAGGATATGGATGTAGTCTTGCCTCTGTAAACTCTCTGACACAAAGCACTGTAGATTACAGATTTACCCAGGGTGCCTGAATGTTAGACCATAGGGCCTTATGGATAGATAACTTATCCTATTTGGGACACCCAATTGGGTTCAGGCTTGAGCGGTCACAGTGACCCAAGCTTCTTGCTGTAAATTCTCACACTGAGGCGGGGGGGGGGGGGGGAATGTACAGGAATGGGATGGAGATCTTTTCTTTTTTCTAATAGACTGAAAATACATATGGACTCCAAGCTATGGCACAAACAGCAGAGATGAGTTGAGTCTGCTGGGTGTGGTTTTGTGGAAAGTTGTTGCTTGGGTTTTGATTTTGCAAAACTCAACCCAGCAGTTGTTAGATCCATATTATCCAAAATATTAACATTTGGGGGGGGGGGGTGTGGGAGGGGGGATTTCAGATCATGGACCAGATCCTCAACATGTTTTTTCTGGGTTCTTCTGGTGAAAGGTGAGTAGGAGCTCCAGAGCATAGACATTCCCTTCTGGTTCCCAAGATTGTTCTTCCAGGCCATAACCCTCCTAGTCCACCAGGGAGTAAAGCAGATCTCAGGTTCGCTTACAATCCAGGATTTCTCGGACTTCATATTCTTCCTGACCCTGAACCTCTAAGGGAGGAAGGAGTGGAGTGGAGTGGCCAGGGAAGGGATTTTCTGTGTAGGGCTTCAATAGGGACACATGAAAAACTGGGTGGACTTTCACAGATTCCGGCAGCTGGAGTCAAAATGCTAACAGATTGACTTGTTCAATAATTTCAAATAAACCAGGTGTCGATGGTCTAATCTGACAGATGGGTGGGAGGATTTGAGATGTTTAGCAGACAGCCAGACTTTATCCCCCACTCTTAGTGTTGGTGCAGATTGGCAGGTTTGGCATGACACTTATGTGTTTCCTTAGCAGATTTCAGATGCTCCAGGTGAATTTGGTGAAAGTGGGTATTGAGGTCTGCTGCAGCAGGAAATTGTGAGTATGCAGAAGTGACTAGATGGAGGTGAGAGCATATCTGGCATAAAATGGACTATACTGGAAGGTGGTACAGATGGAGTTTTTATAAGCAAATTTGGCATATGGCAGGAAAGTGACCAATCAACTTAGCGGTAGTTAAGAAAGCATCAGAAGTATTGCTCATGGATTTGATTTACCTGCTCTGTCTGCCTGTTGGTCTGCATGTGGTAGGCTGAGGAGGTGAAAAGTTCAATTCTTAGGAGTTTACAGAGTTCACACCAGAACCGGGAGGTGAACTGTGGGCCCCGATCAGACACTATTCCAGTTGGCAATTAATGGAGCTGAAAAACATGGTTTAGGAAAAGGCAGGCTGTTTCCTGAGTGGTGGGGAGAGAGTGAATAGAAATAAAGCATGCCATCTTAGTGAACAGATCAACTGCTACCATGATCTTAGGAGCAAGGTACTTCTACAATGAAGTCCGACGAGATCACACACCAGGACTGAGGTGGGGTGGGCAGAGGCTGAAGTAGACTGAGTGGTTTAGCACGTAGGCACTTGCTCCAACAGCACAGTCACAGAAGCTGACATACTTTGCCATGTCAGTACTCACCCCTGGCCACCAAAAACATCATAACACCAAGTCCTGAGTTTTATAGCAGCCAAAACGCCAAGCCACTGGCATATCATGGCACATCCACAACACTTCCAGTCTGGGCTGACCTTCTGGAATGCAAAGGCACTTCCCATGATATAATAGACCATTGTGCAAATGCAAATTCAAGTTGACAGGGGTGTCGGAGTTATCAAGTGAGTGAATATGGCCGAAGGGAATGTCAGGCCCGGGCTGCAATCATAATTGTCATGTGTAGGCAAAACATTTGCCCTCCTTTTGTCAAAGATATCAGCGTAGTCTCAATATTTCTCTGGCATACTCAACGTGGTTGAAGGGGTGACAAAGAGGGCAGCTTCTAGCTTTAAAGTCTCCCCTCCCCTTCAGCCGCTACATCGTGAATGGGTTCGGCTCTGACGCCTGACCTTGGAAGACATGACTGGCAGCAGAATCTTGAGGTAATGTGCACTGTGAGTGATCCCCACTGGATGCATGCGTTGTGGGCAACCAGCCTAGGAATACCAAGGATGACAGGGGAGTGAGGGATGCATATCAGTCCAAATTGTGTCTCTCCCAATGGGCTTGGGTGGTGGTCATAGTCAGTGGTGTTGTTTGATGAGTAACTGGGCCAGAGGAGAGTGGGGAACCCATCATTGGATTCCACCTAATTGGGGTTGCTCTTATGCTGAGTTAATCAGGGATCTCTCATGCTGAGGATGTTATGAGTCTGAGCAAATCCTACGTCCATAAAGTTGTCAGAACCCAAGTCCACCAGCGCCCTCAGTTCAACCTCAGATAAAGCAAAATGGCATAACTGAAGAGGAAGTTGGAGGGTGGTGGCTCATTGGCCACCAATGGCCAGGGTACTGGTTGACAAAAGGTGCTTTCCCAACCAGGATAGGACACGGGTCTTATTAGGGCATCCCTGGATGAACTGCCCAGGTTCCCTGCAATATAGGCATAAGTCAAAAGCTTGTCGCCAGCTCTTTTCTGAGTCAGTTATGTAGGGTTGAATCTGGTTGGCTTTTGGGGGTCAAAAACTGGACTCCCTTTCTAGTTGGCATTCGGCTAAGCGATTGTTGATGCTGATGCACAGTTTGACCAGGGCATATCTAGGTGGAATGGTGACTTTATCTGTGGCAGCTCATCCTTAATTTCTTCATTCAAGCCATGCCAGAAATGGTAGCGCTGTGTTGCCTCATTCCATCTAGTGTTGGTTGCTAAGTGCTGGAATTCCTCAGCGAACCTGGCATCTGGTCTGTTCCCTAGGCATAGGCTCTCAAGTGCCCTCTCAGCAGAGTGGGCACAATTTGGGTAATCGAAAACAATCACCATGGCTTGGATAAATTCCTCAAGTTGCCCTCGCAGGCTGAAAATGAGCCCCACTTGGGCCTAGTCAGTGAGCAATGACAGGAGTCTTAGCATGAAGAGGAGCCGGCACTGATTCAGGAAGCTGCAAAGTTTCCTGTGGTCACCATCAAACTGAGCCAGCAGTGGACTCTTTGGTTCCTGAGGGACATGGGCCCGAGGTCGTGAGATCTGTGCCTGCAGGGCCATGATCTGGATCTGCAGCCTCCGCAAGGTGCCCATTTCCTCCATCAGGAAGAGGGATGCCTTAAAGGGGTTCAGTCTCATAGCTGAGCCTGGTCTTCGGTCTTTTTCTCTTGGGCTGCTCAATCTGTCATGAACATAACTGGGACATGCATGATCGGACCTAATGGTCAGAGCCCTGAGAGTAGTCTGGCCTGGAGGTGAGAGCGGAGCTGAGCTGGAGTCAAGAATCAGGGCCGTGGGACAACTGGGGACGTAACTCAGAGCAGAGCCAAGAGCCAGTGATCAGAAGCCGAATATCAGTGGGTGAACGAGAAACTTGGTCAGGAAGCAGAGCCAGGGGTGTCAAGGATGGAGAAGGGTAGGGGCTGAAGCGGGCACAGGAGCAGGCAGGACAGGAAGTGGGACCAAAGACAGGAAACTCATTGAGCAGCCAGCGAGCTTTGGCTGTTTGCTGGCTTAAATAGTAGTTATCTCAGCCCTCACATCAATGAGGAAGTGCAATCAGGCACCCCTGCCAGGAGCTGTGTCCAATGTATTGCTAGAATACTGCCCCGCTCCCCAACATCCTCTTTCCATCCCAAAAACTCCATTCAGCCCATAGGCCAGGCAGGAAAAATGGGAGTTGGGCAATAGCTGGTCTGCGTGTCCTGTTATCCTGCCACCACAGACTAAAGTTGGGGTGGGAATCATCTTCCCAGGGGGTGAGTTAAAACTACTTTAAGCAGGAGCCAGGAGTTGTCTATTTATCTACAGAACCAGTGCAGGGTAGTGGCAGCACAAACTTCCATCACACTGTAAGCTAGGGTTGCTAACGTATTTCAAAAATAAGGGACTGTTTTCTTAGCATCCCTGCCCCACCCTGCCTCCTGATATTAGTAATTATTATTATTATTATTGCTATTAATAGTAATAATGATAATAAATAAGCAGTACTCAGCTACATTCGGCAGGGGTATTTTTTTCTGCTTTTTGCATCTCTCAGAAATTCCTGATCTTGTACAGAGATGAAAAAATAAGGGACTGTTGGCAACCCTACTGTAAGCTCTTTAGGGTAGTGACGGTCATTATTATTAGTGACGGTCATTTCTTATGTGTTTGTGCATCACAATGGTGTTGGCCCAACCTGGTTGTGGACTTTAGGGGTTATTTCAATGTAAATGTTATACAATAGTAACAGCACTGCCCGCCTCCCAGTGTACCAGTGTCCCACAGCACCATCTAAATGTTCTTTTTATGTATCTGACTATTTCCCTAACAGACTTTGATTTTAATCTTCTAACTAGGGTTTTTTCAACACTCCCTGTGTGACTGGAAGTCTTGTCCCAAATGTCCTGGTTTTTGTGGCCTCAGAAGACACTAAGGATATGTCCATAGAGCAATTAAACACCCACAGCTGGCCCATGTCAGCTGACTTGGCATCCCTGGGCTCCATTTGCGGGGATGTAAAATGTGGTGTAGACATTTGGGCTCAGGCTGGAGCCTGATCTATGGGACCCTTCCCTATCATGGGGCCCAGAGCTTAGGCTCCAACCTGGGCCCGAACATCTGCACCACAATTTTACAACCCCACAGCCTGAGCCCCATGAGATCAAGTCAGCTGACCTGGGCCAGCTGCAGGTGTTTAATAGCTGTGTAGACACACCCTAACATTCAGACCCAGAACAGCTTTGTACCATTTACTAGTATGGGTGTCTAAAGGAGGTTCACATTCTTCTCAACCAGCATGCTGAGCTGCAGCAGGCCAAGCCAGCAGTAGATATTTCCCACATCATAGGGATGAATGAGGATGCTCCTGAAATTACCTATAAAACACTTTGAGTCAAACCGCTGAGGTTGACATGGACAGTTTGCTAAGCTTATTGATCATCTTCTGTTTAAATTAAAGTTTGATGTCCTGGAACAGGCTATTCAGCAGAGAGAGCTAATGGGATGGGATGAGACAGAGGGAGCAAGAAAGAAACATACACACAGGGGAAATGGATGATGTTCAAACAAAAAAAAATGAGGGTTATGTGCTGAATAGGTTCTGTGGATCAGTTAGTAATGAATATAATGGCAATAAAAAGAGTCCAGCATAAACGGTGAAGGGGGATTTTGCTGTGTGATTAAAGGCAAAACAGGCAGCTTATTAGACATCTAAAATATCAGAGCAAGAAGATGAAAGGGAAGATGGTGAGAATGACTATAAACATGTGCATATAAGCTAAGAAATTTCTGCTAGAATTTCAAAGCAGCTTTTGGGGAGCTGACTTATATGTGGTTCTGCCAGCTCCCCAAGAAAGGGTGGACTGAGGCTAAATGGAGGGTGGGAGATGCCAATATTTTGGGCCTTCCAGATGGACCCTCCCTCACAGCCCGTATCTATCTATCTATCTATCTATCTATCTATCTATCTATCTATCTATCTATCTATCTATCTATCTATCTATCTATCTATCTATCTCACTCACCAGCATAGTATCTTGGTTATGTGGAAGAAGGGGAAGAACCTTTAAAATGGAAAAAATAATTGGGTTAGGGAGAAGAAAACAGAGATTGTCAGAAGAAGGAAAGAAGTCTAGTCAGTGAAGGAATAGGCAGCAGAATGCAACAAGGCAGAGGCAGTTTTATTCATCTTGTAAAATTTTTAAAATATTGGAAAATGACCTGGAGAAGACAGATTTTAATTTTAAAACTGGCTGCATTTGCTGATTGAACAAAATTGCTGAGTAGAAAATCCAGGCAAGCAAAGTAGAACACACAAATATTCAAAATGTATGCGTGTGTGGCCATCCCTCCCTGTCAGTCTCAGAGGGAGGTCACGCCCCCTTGCTGTCTCATACCTAGAAAGGCAGTGTGGAAAGGGGAAAATTAGCTGCCTCTGGTGCCCAGGCTCTCTGAGCTGGGCTGGGCAGTAATCAGTCTCTGGGGCTTAAGCCCTCAGGCAGGGTGGAGCCCCAAACAGTCTATGGCTTTGGCCCTCAAGCAGGGCCAAACAGTCAATAGTCTAGGAGCCCAGGCCCTGTCAATCTCAAACACCCCCTTACTACAAAAGCGTTATGATAGATTTTGGATTAGGGGCTCTAAGAACAGACAGAATATATCATATGGAAACATAAGACAGAATACGGAGCAAGAAAAGGTCTTGATGTTATGATGAGTGGGACACAGCACTCTTGGGCAGAAGTAATGATTGTTACTAGCTTTATGTGACATTTTCTTAACATAGGAATATTAATCACTATACAAAAAAGTAGGAGAGACTCAAACCAAAACCCTGGATCTAGCATCCCAAATTTTGGAAAAGTTCAGTTATGAAGATCAGTGTTGTGGCTTGGGTCATATCATAGCCTGAAAATAACTCAAGAACAAAACTTTAAAACGTGCCCATTGCCTTCAGTGCCTCATGTTCTGGATGCCCAACTGTGACACCTAAGAGCTGATTTACAGAGGTACTGTGCATGCTAAACTCCACCTTCAAGTCAATGGGAGCAGCAGGAACTCCGCATCTCTGAAAAAAGGCCCGCAGTGACTAAAGTCAGGCATCCAAAAATTGTGGCACCCAAAATTGGAGGCTGCTTTTGAAAATTTGGCTACAAATATCCAGACCTGACCAATGCAATAAGATGCTTTTTTTAGGAAAGGAAATTAAAAACAAAGTGACAAAGAGAGCAAGACAGCTTCCACGACATAAGCCAGTATCAGCAATTACAAACTCCTGCATCATTAACTCAACAGCAGTGTTGAGTCTTCTTCCCTGCACCAGCATTACGAATGCTAGAATCCAAAAGGAAGTAGGAGGAGGGGAAAGGGACCAAACTAAGGTCTTAAAAATGGACACAGGTAAAAAGGTTCATTCTTTAGAAAATGTCCTGCCTCTTGCCTTTCTGCCAGATTTACAGTCTTTCCTCCAAACATAAATCCAGAAGTAACACATGAATCTTTGCCTATCTCTTCTACTCCATCTCCCCAGTCACAGCTCTAGGAAATGCAATAATATTTATAAGTCTGACACTGAAGCCCATATGCAGCTAGAATGAAATGCTGTCTGCTCTACAACATACCTTCGTGAAATGGGCATAAAGAGCCCAATTCTCTTGTGCCCCTGTATGCTGCTCCAGTATCAGGGAGTGGAGAGCTGGTGGATACTGCTCTTAGGCTGTATTAACAGCACATGGAGCCTAACTCAGCTGGCACTGAGTCAGGATAAGCTGATTTGGGCTCATGGGCCCAAGAAGTTTAAAATCAATGTCAGTGTTAGGGAAACAGTCAGATAAATAAAAAGAAAATTCTGATAGTGCTGTGGGACATTGGTACACTGGAAGGCGGGCAGTGCTATTACTACTGTATAACATTTATATTGAAATAACACCTAAAGTCCTCAACCACGTGAGATGTGGGCCAGAGGTGGGAAGGGACACTCTGGGAAGGAGGAAGTGTGTGCCTCGAGCACAATACACTCTGGCTAGTCTCTACTTCTCATGGTCCATAGGGTCACTAGAGTTAGGCTGCTCTAATTTACAGCAAGGCCTGGGCAGGACCCTGACTACCCCAGAATATGGGAAGGGTAAAGATGGCTTAAAGGCCTCCCCCCATTCTGTTTCTGCACTGAACACAGGAACAGAGTAACTCTGAATCAGCGACAATATGCCTGTTACATGCATCCATGGTTCTACATGTCTGTGTGCTCACTCCAGGGTGGATCACACATCTGATCCAATAACAACCAGTGGGCCAAATGTTTATACCAATCCAATGGGCCTGATTCTCCTCTTCCTTCACTGGAGTAAATCAGGAATAAGTGATTAAATCAATGGAGTTCTATCCAGAGCTGCTGGAAGTTTTTCAATTACATGCTTTTCTGTTGGAAAATGTCGGTTTATCAAAACCAGGTTTTCACGGGCAAAGGTCAGTTTTTATGCTTTTCCTGTTTCAAAAAAGTTTTGGCAAAAAAAAACCCCACTTTGAAACAGTCAAAATGTCCCATTACCATATTTTTGAAATGAAAAGTTTCAATTTTTTCGTTCAAAATGACTTTTTGTTTTGAAAATTAAGTTAATTTATAGTTTAAAATAATTAAACAAAAAAGGTTAAAATCTAAATAAAATGTTTGGATTGACCTGAACTGAATTTTTTTTGGAGGGTGGGGTGATTGGTTTGAGAGAATTTTTGAAATTTTTGACTTTTGTCTCTATTTGGGATGGGAAATTGTTTTGAAATCTTGACATTTTTCCCAGGACAGGAAAACTGTTTCCTACTCAGCTATAGTTATATCAGTGTAAGATCAGTGTGAGAGAAGAATCAGGACTAATAACTTCCTTGAACTTGTATGAGTACAACTGAGAGCAGAATTTGGCCTAATAGGTATAAAGAGTGAAAATCACCTTCATGTGAAGGGCTATGCAATGCCTTCTGTGCCACTGCGGGGCAGCTGGACAGGGGAACAATTGGCAGAGTATCTGCTTTGGGTGTCCTCTCCCACACTCTATGTCCCAGCCTGGGCCCACACGCCAGCCTCATCTAGGTCCTGGCAGAAGGTGGTTTTGGGAGCAAGTCAGGGAACAAGCAGTGGGATCTACCTTTGTGTGGATCCAGTGGTCCTAACACCTTGTGCAAGAGACATGGAGGGGCCACAGCCACTATTCTGGCCCATAGAATTAATCTGACTGTATGTGGCTGAAGTGAATTTCACCCAGTCTGATCAGCATATGATTTGATAGCCTTCAAAGCTTATGAAATCTGAAGTAGTCTAGGTAAATATTAGTTCTGAGAGATGTACACTAGCAAAGCTTCCTCATTATCCAAGAGTCATGCCATGTCCGGCCGACTGCTACTGCTAATTTTCATCAGAAAAATTACATATTGTGCTGTGATAAATCACTGGGGAGGCAAATGATTGTTTTCAAATGGAAAATATTTACACGATATGGGCTTACTCCTACATTCTTTGTGCATCTCAGACACCCATCAGCTTCCATAGGAGTTTGAGGGTGCATATGTGGAGTGAAGGGTTGAGTGTAGTTTTAGCTTTGTCTGGATGAAGCTAAGAGTCACCCCAAATGCCGAGGAAATACTTTCTACTCCTGCCTGAAGCTGGGCAAGCTGGATAGGATAGTGCTTTAAGGGTCTGATCCTGTGAGGCGCTGAGCACCCTCAACTCCTATTGAAGACAGTGGGAGTTGAGGGCCACTTATCACCTCATAGGATGAGACCCTAAATGAAATGTCTAAATATGCACTTAGTACAGGTCAGTGAGGAGAGGCACTGGGTATTATTTCAATCCTGTTATATACTTTTGGCCTTCACAACATCTCCTGGCAACAAGTTTCACAGGCTGTGTGCTTTGTGAAGAAGTACTTCCTTTTGTTTTAAACTTGCTGCCTATTAATTTCATTTAGTGTTCCCTGGTTCTTGTATTAAAAGTATAACTGGGTTCAAAAAATAATTAGATAAGTTCATGGAGGATGGGTTCATCAATGGCTATTAGCCAAGATGGTCAGGGATGCAACCCCATGCTCTGGGTGTCCTGAAACCTCTGGCTGACAGAAGCTGGGACTAGATGACAGGGAATGGATTACTCGATAATTGACTTGTTCTGTTCATTCCCTCTGAAGTATCTGGTACTGGCTACTGTCAGAAAACAGGATACTGGGCTAAATGGACCATTGGTCTGACCCAGTACAGACATTCTTATGTTTTTATCATCAGAGCTCAGTCAGGATGAAGAATCTGCATCTCTCTGTTAAAAACCACTGAAAGCAACATCAAACATGGGCTTGTCTCTCATTTTGATTTTAAATGAGGAAGAGATCCAGCTGCATTTCTAACCCTGAACAGGAGCCAGTCCCAAAGTCTGCAGCACTGTCACTGGGAGCTCAATGGTGAATGACTGTAGTCAATAAAGGTGATTTACTGTATCTGCAGAGCACTCAGAAAACAGGGTATTCAGAGAGCAGTTGCTCTGCAACCTACAAACACAAATACAAACGTACTTTACTCAGAAATATGACTTTAAAAGGCCCAGGGGCCCCAAGCTGCTGCTGCAGTAGCGGCGGTGGGGAGCCCTGGGCCCTTTTAAATTGCCTGGGTGTGCTGCAGGGCTCCAAGACCGCTCCAGGCCCCGGGCTTTGGGGGGCCCCAGAGGCTGGCACGATTGGCCAGTGTGGGCAATCTCAGAAGTGACAGATTTGTCACTTCTGCCCCTGGCCCTGCCCCCTCTAGGGACAGCCCTGAAGGAGGCAGGGAAAAGGTTGTTATAAAATCATAGGGATAGGCTAGAAGGGACCGCAAGGGTCAAAGAAGGGACTGCAAGGCCAATCTAGTCTAACCCCCTGCCAAGATGCAGGATTTGTTCTGTCTAACCTGCCCAAGACAGATGGCTATCCACCTTATGCCATATTTCCACCCCTTGGATTCCAGGCTGTTGCAGGGGACAAAATGGCTCCCAGAGTAAGTTAGAACACTCCCAGGGGAGCATTCAGTGCTACAGGGACGTCTCTCCCACTTTCAGCCTATACCAAGACTGGCAAGGAGGGGACTGTACAGGTCTGCTTTTGTTGGCTCATATGCTGGGGGAATTGTCCCTTGGCTTGTGACTCCTAAGCAGTGGAATGGAGTCCAGAGTTGGCTCTATGCTGTGTATCAATTGACTTACAAAGTAGCAAAAACACACAGGAGGGTGATCTGGGAAGAATCTGAAGACTAGAGGCACCATAAATATGGCTTCTCTTAATAGTGCTACGAACCCTCCCATTACATAATAACACCAAGTGGAGACTTTTTATCGAACTATGAAAGGAATTCATAGAGCAGCGAAGAAGTGGGTACAGCTTCGGACCATGAGTCACAAATCATAGGTCCTTTTTTGCAGCTCACTCTATGACCGTGAGCAAGTCACTTAACCTCTTTGTGTCTCAATTTACTTTTTTGTGAAATGGTTGGAAGGCTATTTACCTACCTCAGCTGGGTGCTATGAGTCTTAATTCATAATTGTCTGCAAACCCCTTTGAGCTACTCAGTTGGCTGGAAATAGAGAAGTACAGAATAAATATTTCAATGAACAATTTTCTAAGTAGATTGAACAGAAAGTTCCACGCGTGAATAACTGCACCAGGGTCACCGCAACTTGAGGACAAATATGCAAATGTTTTACAGATATAAAATGCTCACTGCTGATGTACAATTGTCTGTATCCAGCAGGCTGTGGTGACCAGGAAGAGCTATCACAGGAAGCCATCTGTACAAAGCTAGCCTATCAATGTGCTGTTTGCAGTTGGGGGTCTACAGGAAGCCAGCCATACAGGAAGTCAAGTCAGGCCAGCTGCATTCTCAAACATGATTCTGTCCCTGACAGTTTTCTCCTTGACATTGTCTATAAATGACACTTGGGAGGAAGTAAGTTGTCAATTGAAAATCATTACCTATTATTAGCTATGGAATGCAAAGTACTTAGTACAGAGACTGATGCGTAACAGATTTTGGTTTATTTCCTCTAGGGCGTTGTTGACGGGAAGTCCACTTGAAGTAGACATAAATATAAAAATACAATGATGCCCTTTTCCTGGGCAGAGGAATTTTTTTCCATGCAGAAATTTATGCTTTAGTGGTTCGGTTAATTCACAAGAACACAGAGGAAAAAAATAGGATTAGTTTTCTGGGGTAAAAGAGACACAGAAACTGAGACAAGAAGGTTGTTTGAATAGGGAGGGGTGAAGTCCACCAAGGACCCTCAACTCATGGGAAAGCAACAATGCAGAAAACTCCGATCAGATCCCAATGGAGAGTCCTTGCTCTGTGTCGCCGAAGAAAGTGGGCCAATCCCAGGTCTCCTGCTTTGGAATTAACAATATATTTTCCAGGGCTAAATAATGACTATTCTCTTGCTGCCCTCAATTGTTCCTACTATGGTGGGCAGGAAAATGCTTGGGAATTATGTTGTCAAGAATGAAAACAGTTAAATTGTTCACAACTATGTTGAGAACAAAACATATCAGGGAAAATATCCCAACTTGTAAATATTTTTCCCAGTTCCAGGCCATCTGCTGTTTAATTACTGTGCTTTTTGTCTTGTAAAAATCTTCAGAAAACCCTCAGAACAATTATTAATAGAAAAACATATTCGTTCAGAATCAAATACCCTGTTTACATTTATCTCATACTGATTATAAATCAAGAGGATTCTGCAATCATTTTTTTATCAAAACAGTGTAGCCAAAAGGAATAGAAGGATTATGGCTTTAGCATTCCTAGCATTTTTCTTTATATCATCTGAAAGTGACCAAAAGAAATCCCCTCTTCATACAGAACACGAATTTGTAGCTGAAAGAATGTAATTTCTGCAATATTTATCTTAGAAAGGAAAGAAAGATGTATTTCTCCCAAAAGCTCATTTTAGCTATATCTACTACTGCTGTGTGCATCAGGTGGCTGCATATTGGTTACATCCTATTTTAGGACACAGGCTTTGGTGCAAAGTATATGTTCCCTAATATAGTAAGTAAGAGTTAAGGGGACTAGGAATTCAGAAAATAAGAAGGCATTGAAGACATCTCTGATTCTGAAATGGAAAATCCAAACATAGTGATTCCCTAATAAATATCTTTCTGCCAAGGTGTCACACTAAGGTGACATTAATGACCTACTGGCTTCCTGGTTGCAGAACAACAGTCATATGAGTAGGAGAAATTGTGAAATAAACTCAATCGGGGCAGAAATGAGGAAGGAAACAACTTGTTAAATCATTTTATTTTCTAAGCTCACACTGTTCCTTACAGATAGAGACTTAGAATCAGAGCTGATTACAGTGCAATGATTTGATTAACAGAGAGGGGAGAGAGATCGAGCGGGATCAAGAGAGAAAGATCTAACAGAGCGATTTCTATCAGTTTCAAAGAGTATCCTGATCTTGCATTTCATTTTGAATAGCGGGATCAGGAATTCTAAAGGGCATTTATCTTTAACTCTGTATGGATCAGATATTGACCTCAGTGGTACTAGTGTAACTCCACTGGCTTCACACTGCAGTACCAGTGGAATTATTCCAAATTTACATCAGTGTAACTGAGTGCAGTATTTGACACTAAACAAATTAACAGAGGGGTTGTTTTGAAGCTAGTTTGTACATTGCTAGTTTCCCTTCTTGGGGGTTATACAACATTTGTTGATAATTTACACTGCATCTCAACGCTACATATTCCATCCATCACATTTACTGTTTAATGCAATCCATAGTTTGAAAGTTAATGGGCTCAACTCCGCTCGCAGTAGAACTCCTGGAATGCCATTGAGATCTAGGCACTGAGACTATCACTCCTTCTGCAGCTCCTGACAAATCTGGGCACCTCTGTACTGCTGCAGAAGGTTAAAGCAACTTTTCTTTTGTATTACCCAGTAATCTTTATGCTGAGTGGTAAAGTTAATATACAGGACTGTCATTCACCACATAGGTTGCTGAACAGTCTTCAGAGTACAGTGACTTTCAGTTACTACCAGCCTAGAGCAGATTTGAATCAGTGATCTAGAGGTGAAAGAATTCCACATCCATTTGTTTCTCAGTTGCAGAGCACTTCCAAGGTAAAGAGCAATCACCGAATAGGAAATAGAATCACCATTATTTTTAAATGAATCATTAAAAAGAACCTGGGATTCCTGATTCCGGTCCCCTGTTATAACCATTAGAAAGCACCTCCACTCCCTCAACCCTGTAACTGTTGAGGTCTGCAGTTCTCTTGAGGCTTGGTAAAAAGAAAATAGCGGGGAAATGTTTATTAGACAGCTCTGGTTTTTGGTGTTCTTGTTCTTTTTAATAAAGATGAAAACAGGATTCTTAAGGAGAGCATTAGTTGCTCCATACACACATGCATTGAGAAGAGAAATTGGATTCTGGCGAGCACACAGCCACTGGATAATAATACAAAGGAAAGGCTCCTTTAATCTTCTGCAGCAGTACAGCAGTGCCCAGTGTTGTCAGGAGCTGCGGGAGGAGTGATGGCTTTGTCGCTGACAGCCTTCTAATTGGATGGTAGAGGGGGCCAGGAGAGAACAGCTATAAAAGATGTGTGCGCCAACAAGTGTGTCTGACATCAAGAGAGATCTATTGAGAAGGGGTAGGGAAAGAACAGCAATACTGCAATGCTTGGTGCATGTATAATATGGCAGGGCCTGTGTTGCATGGCCAGGAGAGAGTTTGTTAATGCCAAAGGTATAAGCAGCTAAGGGACAGCCACGGTAGAGAACAAGAGGCTTGACCGGAATCAGTAACACCCAGAATCAGCGCCAACTGACAGTCTGATTGCTCAGTGAGAAAAGGGGTCCTGGAAATAGGACCTGGAGCTTTCAGCCAGACTGGGGGATGGGAGCCACAGGAGCAATCAGGCAGGGGTGGAGATGTGAACCCAATGGCATAGCTCGATTGTTCTCTGATTTCTTTATTCTGTCAGAGAAAGAGCTCACCTCCCAACAGCCCAAACCTACAGTGCATGGGTCATCAGACGTTTCAGTTTGCAAACCACCAGGAAGGCCACTACTGGTCCATACACTCTGCCTAAGCTCCAATGGCAAAGCTGCAAGGGGCTTTCCACGTAGAAGAAGGGAAAACCTTTAAAAGCCCCAGGAAAGAAGAGTTGGAAACACCAAGGGGATGCTGAATGAATATTTACTGAGTTACTAGTCAACTGAGGTATTTGGCTGCTGGGTCTTGTCCACGTGCACAGGGTCTAATGGATTGCTATATATGGGGTCGGGAAGGAATTTTCCCCTGGCTCAGATTGGCAGAGACCCCGGGGGCTTTTTTGCCTTCCTCTACAGCGTGGGGCATGGATCACTTGCAAGTTTAAACTTGGTGGGTTCTCTGTAACTTGAAGTCTTTAAATCATGATTTGCAGACTTCAGTAACTCAGCCAGCGGTTAGGCGTCTATTACACGAGTGGATGGGTGAGGTCCTGTGCAGGGGCGGCTCTACCAGTTTTGCCGCCCCAAGCAGTCACCGCCGAATTGCCGCCACCACAACAGCAGTGGAGCTGCCGTCCAAAAGCTGCTGTGGCGGGAAAAGCGGCGGAGCTGCTGCTGAATTGCTGCTGCGGGACACAGACGGCTGCCCCATTCTAATTGCCGCCCCAAGCACCTGCTTGGAAAGCTGGTGCCTGGAGCTGGCCCTGGTTCTATGGGCTTCAATATGCACGAGATCAGACTAGATGATCATGATGGTCCCTTCTGGCCTTAAAGTCTATATCTGTTCGGGCCAGATTTGGTGCTTTGTTATCATGGGATTTCATGGGTGTCATTGAGAGCAGAATTTAGCCGGGAATGTTCAGACCCTAATTCATTGCAGAGTGAGGTGTCTGATTGAAACATAGGCAAGAAATGAAATACTTGCTGAAATATCTGTGGGCACCTCTGGATATAGCTGTATAACTCACATCAGCCCTGAAACTGCCTCCCTCATAACTGCCCCATGCTAACCAGACTTTCCAGTGCTACAATGTCCATTCAGAAAACAACACATTTCAAGGGAGCACTTCTATGAATAATGGGGAGGGGGGAGGAGGAACAAATACAGATACTGTTTGGTGACCAAGAATGGGGAGAAAAGTACCTAACAATCCTGCCAGAGAGCCTCAAAGCATCCCAGCTCTTCTACATTCATTTAAGCATCTTTATATGCTAGCAAAGCAGAGGTGGTACCGACAACCGCTGTAGAGGCCCTTTTGAGATGAAACAGATGTTGTATAGCAGCAATTAGTGCAGAAAGCAAGGAGGTAGAATAACAGGGAATTGCCAGAAGCTGAATTCTTCACTTGATTACTCTGTGTGACCCCTGTGAAGGCAATGGGATTGGACCAGTGTAACTGAAAGGAGAATTTAGCCCCTTATTTACAAAACTACCAGGATTATATTATCTGTGGAGTTGTCAGAAGTGATGGATTCACTGGCAAATGCAGCAGTTTGATAGGACCATTGTAAATAATCAGAAGAGATGTAATAACAGCATGAAAAAAAAATAAAGGTTATAGTGCAGTCAGCTTTCAGGTTTCACACTGCAATGATGCTTACATGCACTCTTGTGCGTACTGAGGGGAAGCCAGACAATTTATGGCCATAGCATTTAAAGGGGACTAATGATCTGGTCAATGGTGAAGTGCGGTGTTGCTGCTGATGTCTACAGTAACTGAAAATTTACCCATCCAATTTGCTCCTCTGCACCAGCCACAGAGGGAGATGACTCCAATTATTTTTCCGACAGAACTGAGGCTGGTGTTTACCATTATCTCCCTGGCAACCTCCTTTGCGTGACAACATTATGCAACGTAATTGCAAAGCTGCCTCAGCTCACTGGGGTTGTTGTTAAATGCACTCAGATTTTTTTTCCCAAGGTCAAGGATAATAATTAGGTGACTGGAATGCCTGCAACACAACCTCGTTATGTACAAAAAATAACTCAAATGATGCATCACACATTCCCCGGGGAGGAGATTTCTGTCCTGTTAAGAAGTGTTACAAGATCAGTTGAAAGTAGGCTTGTGGGATAATGTGTGCGGGTGAGGATAAAGAGCTACAGTGCAGTGGCCTGAAGATGAAGCTGCAACCGGGGGTGCAGCATAACAAGGGGTTAGATGGATAGTGGGTGAATATATATATAGGGACTATGGAGGGAGAGTGACAGGGCTTGAGAGATTAAGGAACGGTGCAAATGCTGAGCTCCAAGATGTGAACTTTGTTTCTCTGTGCTGCTGTTTGTGTTACTGGCAGGGCACTCACCTATGCTACTCTTCAGAGACCCCTCAATAATAATAGTTAGTTCTTATTTAGCACTTTTCATCAATAGATCTCAAAGAGCTTCACAAAGGAGGTCGGTATCATTACCCCCACTGTACAGATCGGGAAACCGAGACACACAGAGGTGAAGTGACTTGGCCCAAGTCACCCAGCAGGCCAGTGGCATCACCAGGAATAGAACCCAGGTTTTCTACCCACTATGTTCTAGCCACTAGGCCATACAGCCTCCTTGTGATACCAGATGCCCATGTAGATCTGGTGGTGATGAGATTAGTGCTGCTATGTACCTAATCTATCTGCAGCTCTGTGCTATGGCACCCATCACCACGGTATTTAAGTGCTCACAAGTAATTAAAAATAAGAATGGAAACCCTGCGGGAGGTGACAACAAGGTTAGTGTAAGTCCTAGGTGATGTTAGAGATAATGGTGTATATTGTCAGGTGGTGCCAGGATTAATACATCTAATAGTGATGCCAAGGCAACTGCGTCTACCAGGAGACTCCATCTACTAATGGATGCACTGGGCACTGTGTGTGCCAGCTAATGCCAGGGATAATCTTACAAATCTGTCTTGTTACTAAACAGCCTGGCAAATAGCAATGTGAAACCATGTAGGCTACTTGCACACAAATTATGCTATTGTTTGTAATGCTATTGGAAGATGAAAACCACCATATGAGTACTAAAGATGATCATTATGATAGAGTCTTCCCTGGGGACACTGAACTACAGAATTTCTTGTTGCCCAATAATTCCCTTGGGCCTTCCACCTAGGAGAGACCAACTATTTTGTATTCACACTTAGTGGTCATTTTCTAAGGTCAATAATTCTTTCAGGGCTTGATTCCAAGCCCATGTAGTCCATGGGTATCTATCCCTTGACTCCAATAGGCTTAGGATCAGACCCTTAATACTAAAATAAGAGCTTTGTGCCCATTAGCCAGAAAGTGCTCCTCTCCGTCCACACCCTAATGGTGTAATTGTATGCAAGAATCTGTATGTACCCACAGTCAGGGGCTAGATCAAAGCTAGCTCATGTATGTCTACAAGTGCTGCAATCAGACCTCTTGATTGCAGTGTAGCCATACCCTGTGACTCACGTGCCTGGGCAGTGGCACATGAGAGAGTGAGTGAAAGTACTTACCACAGGAAAAGTGCAAATTACTTGAAAGGATGACTTCGAAGAGCAATAGCCTTGTGGAGAAAGGCGCTTACGTAATTGGATTGTGCTTGTGCGCAAGGCAGCAAAGTCTTGATGGGAGTGAGAGAAATCAATAAAAAAAGAGGGAGGAAGAGGGGGGGGGGAAAAAAACCCTTTACACATTTCTCCAGTGAAACATCCTTTCATCCGGCTGCCTATAACTTAATTTTCATCATCAGTGGTGTGACCTGCCATGGAAGCTTTCTCTTGGCTGTAAAAGCAGGCTGATTTCATCTTTGTTGCCTGTTGAAAGAAATAAGGCAAAACATTTAGTCACTAGATCTTCTTTCTGCACTTTATCATCTTATCTGAAAGTCTAGACTCCACAATCCCAGGGCAACCCTCACCCAAACTGCAGACTTCATTGTTTTCTTCAGTTGAAGGAAAAGGTTGATCCTGAAAAAAAGACAAGTGTGTCCTTGGCCAGGACTTTTCAAGTCCTCTGAATACATGATTTACCAAGAGTTTCAAAAGCCATTAGGGCTAGATCCTGCTCTCCTCACTCAGAGAAACCTCCCTTACATCCTATCACCATCTCCATCCCTAGAAAACTTAAAAAGAATGATAGCAGCTAGCTCTTTTTAAAGGTGTAGAGTCCTGCATATAAAAGAAACAGCACTTTGAAAGATGCAGTGCACATAGACAAAGTTATTGGATAAAAGAGCTTTCCAGATCCTTGAAAAGGTAGCAAATGAAAAAAGGAAAAGAATATGTTTTTGTATGTTGCCTTTCACCTTTAAGGTATCCCAAATCCGCACTTTGCAATGTAATGGGATAGTACTGTAATGGAGTTGCCAATATGTGTCCAGCAGTAGGTCACATATAGTTTTCATAAAGTAAACTGAGTTCTTTAATTGAGACTACAGGTGGACACAAAGTACCTCAGTTAAATCTCCTAGCAGAAGGCTTGCACTTCTCAGAGTGCAGCTTGCACCGTAGTGGCAGCTTTACACTTTTATAGGACCTTCATGCAAGGACTGTACAATCATTATTACACAGCGCATGTGAAGCAGATACATCTAAGGAGTTCTCTACATGGTGAATTACTGCACAGCAAGCCAGGGTGTAAACCTATAGTGCACAAGCTTTCCGCACATGCTAAACTGAAGTCTGGAACTTTCAGTGAGTTGTAGCAACGTCCATACAGTGAATTACTGTGTAGCAAGCTGGTGTGTGGTAGATTTAGATCCTGGCTTGCCACTCAGTAACTCACCACATATACAAGCCCTTATTCCCCTCTTTGCAGATGGGGAAACTGAGGCACAAAAGGTGAGGAGATTTGCCGAAGGTCACATTGTGAAACAGTGGCAGAATCAAGAATAGAAGCCTGGAGTCTTGCTCTAACCACTAGACATGGTTTTGATTCCAAACCTTTCTGGCCTAATAGCTGGAGGGCTAGCAACTAACCCACCACACAGTCAATGAGATTCTATTCTTGTGTTAAATGGTTCATTAACTACACTTTAAGGTAAAAAGCAAAATGATTTTCATCCATTATAGTTGAAAGAAACAAAATTAGTTCTTGGCCTTTTCATCTATAAACAGGTGTGATCTGAAATGGTTCCACATTATCAATGCAATGTATGGGAAATGCTCAGCTACAGTCAGCCTTAAAATAATGCTAAGGTCTGGCTGGACTGAGCTCTGTTAGTACAAGAGGAAGTCCTCGCATAAGGAGAGATCAAAAGCAAGGATAATGACGGCTCCCCAGATTCCAACGGGGGTGCAGTTCTTTGGAAATGCACTAATTTAGCTCTTTGCTTGGATGACACTTTCCATAGGAGCTGTGAAACATTATATAAAATGCTCTCATTGAGAAATATGCTGACATAGCCAGCCAATTTATTCACAGCCCTTTAGTGCACATGTTCTGCATGATAAATACAATCAGCAACATTGGATTTGATCTAGGCCTTGCTTCAAGAGCAAGTCTACAGGATCATCCATCTTAATGAAAGTTAATTGAAACCAACACTCATTGCTCATGATTTCCAAGCAGTCCATGATTATGAAAAGCTGTGTTAAACACCACTGGAAAACATGGCCTCCTGGAGAAAGGTACAATGACAAGAAAAGATTACATTACAAATAATACTTGTCTTTTAGTCCCCATGCAGGAAACATAGGCACTGCAGGCTCTAGCAATTAATAGCACTCTGTACTTTTGTAGCATTCCTCATAAGGAAAGAAAAATGAATTAATTAAACTTGCATTCCATTGAGGGAGATAAGCATTTTACAGATGGGGAAACTGAGGCACAATTAGTTAAATGACTTGCCCAAATGGTGCAAAAAGCCCGTCCTGATTCCCAGTCTCTTGCTCTACCCACTAGAATACTGTCCTTCTCATCAGAATCAGTATCTATTGTCTACAAACCTGGTCAGGAAAAATTGAGTTGTCTTACGAAATCCATTACTTTGCTATGTGCATTTTCCTCACCCTAATAGAGCTGCTAGAAAACCAGTTCTTAAGAACTTCCTTACTCAGCTTTCAGTCAGTTAATACACTGGGATTTGGTGTTGAATCCAGCCACTGAAAGTTTAGGAGAAGGCACTTATTTTAGATGCTTATGGGCTGTGCTTAATTTGTAATGAAAGAGGTGCTAGGACTCAAGCAATATTTTTACTTTCATAACTGATGCAGCAAGCCCATAGGTACCAGGACTATGAACTGCCAAGCCTAGAGGTGCCGGGGCTCAGTCCTGGCAAGCCCTGGCACAAATTAAGCACTGTTCATGGAAATTCCACTCAGACAAATCCTGCAGTCTGGTGCATGCCCACCAATGCAGGATACTTCTTCCTGACAGTTTGTCTTTGTCTTCAGCCACTGTGCTGCCTGCAAAGTGACCTTCTTTTGGTTTGGTTTGAAACTGCACCTGCCATATGGAGCCTAATGTTACCTTGTGTCTTTGTAGTGCAGCCTATTTAAGGTACCATGACAACTTTAATCCTCATGCAGTATTTCCTGATTACTGTTTGTTTAACTAGATTGAGTTCAAGCAGCACTCTCTCACTAAGCACAGTGAAACGAACATTTGTTATCTTCCACACCAGCGAAGTGATCTGCTTTTTCCTCTGTATCCAGTTCTCTCCACCCTACCTCCTGCTGGCATCTTATCTCCATGGAGAATAGGGAGATTGAGAGAGCTTCTTCTTCTGGTTTCAGAGTAACAGCCGTGTTAGTCTGTATTCGCAAAAAGAAAAGGAGGACTTGTGGCACCTTAGAGACTAACAAATTTATTTGAGCATAAGCTTTTGTGAGCTACAGCTCACTTCATCGGATGCATCATGAGCTGTAGCTCATGAAAGCTTATGCTCAAATAAATTGGTTAGTCTCTAAGGTGCCACAAGTACTCCTTTTCTTTTTGCTTCTTCTTCTGGTGGTCATCATGCTTTTCCTCAGACTTGCACATAGGTGGTATCTGGAAGAATCATGTAACACCATCAGCACTTTCACAGGCTGTCTACTTAAGCAACTGAGCATATCACCTTCTTTAGGCATTTTGCCCAGGATCTTGAAAGCATGAGTCAAACCCTGTACCTAAAATGCATAGACAGCCTGCTTCAGCTTCTTAGCCTATTAACCAGATGCTTTGAACCTTGTTCAGCCATTTCCAGATGGGAGAGGTTCTTATTGGTTAAAGGTTTGATCCTGCAGGGTGCTGAGTACTCCTGCCTAGACCAGCAAAACCTTTAAGCAGGTGCTTAATTTTAAGCACAGTAGGTGTCCAATTTACTTCAATGAGCCTTCTCTTCTTGGAGGCCAGCTTCAGGCCTGGCCTGAGGTGGTTGACCGATGTCAGTGGCCTCACAGCAGTGCTCCATTCCTAACAGGATTGAACGCTAAATGTTTCTTTCAAAAGTTGTCTACCCATTGTTAGGTTTGCGCTGAGTGATTTTTCTCCTTGGCTGGACTGTGTCCAATAGGCTCTTCCTGTAAATATGTGCACTGTTGTGGGTTTTTTAAATAAATAAATAATATTTATTAGAAAAAAAAAGAAAAAGACTTTTGGAGCTAGAACTTTGAATATTGACTGTCCTTGAGAGCAATCCCATCTAGAACACTTTACTTCACACATGCAGTGATAAGGTTATTTTCACAACCAATTCATGCTTTATTAAAAAAAATTAAGCAACAAAGTTGTATGACCTACTGCTGGACATAATGCAGGCAGGTGCAAATGCACAATAGTATGTAGAGAATAAGAAGATACAGTGGGCTAAATTCCATGCTCAATTACTGCTTTGCAACCCCACTGACTCTGGCATTTTATTAAGGATCTAGAAATTGCACAAAGTTACCTGGATCAATATATTTATTGTAAAATGTTACATTTCTTTCAGTTTGGTCCTGCAGGGTGCTGACCACTCTTGCCCAGTCCAGCCAAGCCTTTAAGCACATGCTTCACTTTAAGCAGGTTGGGTGTCTCATTAACTTCACTGAGTCTTCTCTGTTTAGTAGCCAGCTCCAGGCCTGGCCTGAACTGGTCTGACTGGAGGTCAGACAGTGGCCTTATAGCTGTGTTCCATTCCTGGTAGGATTGAACCCTTGGTGCTTTACTTTTTTTTTTTTAATTAAAGTTTTAAAAAGCAAGTCCTTACATTTATTCTTGGTCCCCCTTAAAATTCAGTTACTAATCCTTCAAGCCATCTTAATAAAGTCCCGGGCAGTTTAATTATTCTCTCTTTCTGGAAGGTTTACTTTTTGCTCCTGATCATAGAGTTAATATATCTGACATGAAATATTTATCACACCATTCCATCCTGCGGATGAAGACTAAGTGCTTTTTCCTTTAGTTAAAAATGTTGGATTATGAATGTGACTATCATACTGTAAGTGTAAAGTGTATTGGACACATTATATTTAAATAAAATGGATGGGTGTTTCCTAATGATCAAAGATGGCTTCAGAGATTTCTTAGGGCCTGATCCAATCCCCCTTGAAGTCCACAGGTGTCTTTCAGCTGACTTCACTGGATTTTGGATCAGACCCTTAATGTTTCTGTGGTGTTATTGCCCCATTGACCAAAGAACTGGATCAAGGGGTTAATAAAATGAGACTGGGGTAATAAAAATAGGCCAAATATATTCCTGAAATGGGAATCAATATATAAGTGAACTAGTTCTCTCATTCTTCACTCATATGTTATTTCTGATCTTTCACATTGCAATTACTGGAGCAGATGGTCCATCTAATCCAGTGCCCTGCCTCCAGCAGTGCCCAGTACCTAATGCTTCAGAGGAAGGCAAAATGCTATAATTGCAGTAGTAGGTTTAATTTTACTGGTGTAAATCACTCTGCTCCAGGATGCACTGCAGAGAACCATCCTGCCTTGAGGGAGAGTAAGGGGTGAAGACTGCCAAGGGATGGGGAGATAGCTGAAATGGTCACATAGGTTCCCATCTCTAGTGTTTATATGATTAATTACAGATCAATAACCTCCCACTCCAGAGCTTTTCTAGCTAATTAGCAGCAAACAGCAATAAGGTATACATTTGCTATATTACCCATCATGAACTTGGTGAGGATCAATTGTGCTGATTCCTGATGACTATCAAACCATAGAATAAAAGAGACAGAGACCTAGCTGGCTCACAGCTAGGTAGAGAAGAATAGTAATATTTAGTTCTTACATAATGCTTTTTATTCTTGGACCTCAAAGCACTGAACACACACAGCGAGAGGGAGAGAGAAAGATGCCATTACCCTAGAGTCCTTTTGGTAATATATGTGGTTCAGGTGCTAGTAAAAATAGTACTGGGTACTTGATACACGCCCAGAAGATCGTTTTCATATCTGTTTGTTCGCTTGCTGCAAAACTATATCGTAATCTTAAATTGCACTGGATTGTGAAAATGCAAAGTCAGCTCCCCAGCACGGACTCTGTGGCGAGGGTGCTACTGGCCCTTTAAGAAGCCAACTCAGTCGTGATGCTGCTGTTTGTATTGCTAAATCCCCAGGAGTCCAGTTAAGAAATGGGCAGCTGTCTCTTTAAGTGTGATTTCCTTCTATTGTATTTGAATCGTGATCAGGAAAAAGGAAATGAAACCAGAGACTCGGGGCTGAGCTAAATAATAATAAGGATGATGCTGATCTCTGCATCTGCAGCATATGCACCTATCTCAGTCTAGAGCATGTACAGAGCTGTCCAGGCAGAAAGCATAAGCAAAGCAAAGAGGACTCCAGGGTAAGCAGCAGTGACAGCGGAGACAGTCTATTTCCATCAGTGATCTGAACAGCAGCAGCAGCTGGGGCTGCCCAGCCACGCAGCAAACAGGAGGAGCATTGCAAGGATGGGAGGTTAGATCCTAAGGGTCAGCCTTGCGGAGACATAACCCAGCAGCAGCAACAGCCCATATTTCTTTCTCTCTTTGGTGTTGCAGGAGGAAATCCTGTGAATGTCATTGGGGGGTGGAGGGGAAACTCAGCTGGTGAAAAGGCATCAGGAGCAGATAGCCTTTGTAGGGGCAGAGGGGGCAGATCCTACCACAGACACACTACAAAGGAACAAGCCCTGCCAATGTCATCAGCCATCGAGAGGAAAAGCCTCGATCCTTCCGAGTAAGTGGCCTTTTTTCATTCCTAACCGCCTCTGTGTTTTGATGGATATTGAGCTTCTCCAACAAATGGGCTTGAAAAGGACTTTATGAGCTTCAAGAGTCATTTGTTGTTGTTGTTATTTATTTAGTTATTTATTTTTATTTTGTGTAAGCACCAGTTCTAGGGAGATGCTTTGGAGATCTTTCTTGTAAAAGGTGGTTCAGAAATATACTAGGGCTGCTTTTACCTTTAAAATAATATCCCTGCATGCCACAAAGTCCAGAGCAACCCCCATCCCCTTCCAAACCCTGCTGCCATTGTAATATTACAACCTGGGTGGATTTGGTAGTGTGTCACTTTGGTGCATGTAATGTAATGGGGAGGTTTGGTAGATTTCATTGAGCTGGTGCTGAACTAGGCAACCTCTGTGGATATCAGTGTGCTACTCATGTGGATGGCAGCACCAGCCCAGAGACATTCAGTTCCCCATTTTGAGTTGAAACAAGAATATAAAGTCTTCAGATTTCTCAGGTTTTGTGAAAAACCTGCCAGAATAAACCTCCTGTTTGAAAAAAATCTAACAACCCTTAGCATCAGTGCATTCCCCCTTCCCCACTTCTTGAGATTCAGTGATGCTGATGAGAATAATTCAGAGATACCGGGTGCATAATACTTTCCAAAGCTTAACTTATTTTCAGTCTCTGCTCCATGTTTAATCTGCCCAACCAGCTGACTAGACTGAAAGGTCAGAACTGTTATCTGATGGTATACAACTTCCACATTTTCATACTACACAGTTTGAAACTTTCAAAAGATTATAATGGTGGTGTGTGAGAGGTAGGGGTTCTGTACATGGACCACAAATATATAAAGAATTGATACACGGAGGGCATGGGAGGAGAAATTTGTTCTCATTTGCCACCTTTGTGGATGAGGTTACATAAATTCAGTAACTGATGGTAGCATTATGATTTGGCTCTTTCAGTAGATTTCCTGGAGCCATCCATTGGTACACCAAGCACATGCAGGCACTTAATTGGAAGAGGAGTGTTAACTCAGCTCCATAATGTGTGGTGTCATTTCACTGAATTCCAGGGCTGTACATCTCAAGAGCAGCATTAGGCACATTACACTTGTCTGTGTCTCAGAGGCACTGTGATATTACAGAGAAAAAACACTTGTAAAATTCTGGTTTTCAATGTAAAACTTAAAATATTATTTCCCCCTATAAATTTAATTAATTTGGGCTTTGTTTCCTGTAAGTCATTAAGAATGTTGTCTTCTGAAGCCCTAATCTAATACGTGTAAAACATAACTCACACATGGTCTAAGGCAGTTAATATGTCATATCAGACATTTTGCATTTGTTACCATTTTTCTCATTTCCCATTGATTTTTAAGGAATTATAATTTAACCTTCTAGGTACCTTTTTTTAAGGTTTCAACTACAAAGTAGTAGCAATATTTATTTATTTATTTACCTACTTTATGTTGTAGTGAATAACTGTTGGGTATAAAATCCAAGCACATAAGAAAGCAAATGCATGAAACAGAAATTCTATTAAAAATAAACATAGAATCATAGGTTCCAGCAGGGCTGGAAAGCAGCTCAAGAGATCATCTGCCAGAGTGTAAGACTGTAGTACCTGACTTGGGCTTTGAAATAACTAACTCATGGTTCCTGATATTGGTGCATGTATGTGTACATCTGAACTCCCAAAAGAAGGGATGCATTTATTGTGGAAAAGCTGCTTCCTTATCTCCTCATATCCCTAAAATATTCATGTGGACCTGTAGGATTTACTGCAGGTAAAAACACAGTGCTTTGTTCTGTGGGTATAATGCCCTGTTTATATTATTTGGCTTATGTGTGTTGTTTAGTGCATTGATGTTTTCAAGCCAGCCTCACAGAAACATCATACATTCCTTTATAGTTATATATGTGCTTGGATGGTACTATGAGTAGCACTGCATGAAAAGCACAGGGCACAGAGGTACAGGCAGTCCTTGACTTTACGACGTTCGAGTTACAACAAACGGCACTTAAGGTGGTTCTACATTGACACCCTGATTCAACTTATGACTGTAGGTTTTGAGTTTACGATGCTCAGTCCCGCAATGGAGTAGATTGTGGTTCCGAGTTACGACGTTCTGACTTACGACCCAATTTTAAGGAACCAATTGTGTCGTAAGTCTGAGGACTGCTTGTACATGCTCTGAAATTCTAGAGTCAGATCCTTTGCATGTAGAAACTCCCATTGACTTTACTGGCAATAGTGGCTGGCAGGTGTGGACTGCAAGTCATAAGAATGTTAGGACACAGCTATATAAACTGTGAAGAGTGAAAATGGAAGTGCATAAGAGCAGATGCTATCTTATGACTGAATTGTGAAGTCAGAGGGAGTTTTGCCTAAGTAAGAACTGCAGTTGTTAGGATGAAAGTGCTGGAGCACTGTACATTTTTTCAGACACTGAAGAAAGTAACTTTTGACTAGGAAACTATTTTCTCCAGTAAGTGAAGGTGGTAGAAAAATGTTCGTTTCCCTGGCCTGTTGAAAATGCTAAACTGCCAGATTTCCTTCTGGCAGTGTAGTTACATTCTGCCCTCACCAGTCCAGTTGCAGCATGTAATAAAAGCAAATTATCCACAGATTGTGATTTCGGTAACTGAATAAGGTACTTAAGAATACTGGGCTAGATTCTACCAGCTGTTGAGGGCGCTGGCTCTGATTCAGGAATGCACTTAAACATGTGCATCTGAGTAGTTGAATTCAATGTGACGAGTCACATGCTTAAAGTTAAGCATGTGCTTAAGGGTCTAATCCAGTGGAGTCATATTTCCAGTGACTTCAATGAGCATTGCATAAGACCCTACATGCTTTGCTGGATCAAGGCCAGGGTACTCAGCACCTTACAGGATTAAGCCCATAGGTCATTCTTTTAATGTTTTGCCAGTAGTGTTTCTGGCAGAACTTGCAAAGTGATGCAAACAGGCAACAATGAGACTTTCTTAAAGTGTATTTGCAGAAAATTATGGCTTCATCCCCTGTATTAGTAGATCCATTCCTTCTTTTTCTTGTTTAAAAATGATGAGATGTCAGACTGGTATAGGAACAAAATACTGTGGATGAATATTTGCTCCAAAAAAACCTCTTAAGGTACTACCACAATACAGTTTTGGGACCTGAGTCTCCTCTCATCCACATGTGTATAAATCAGGAGTAACTCCTTGAAGTCAGTGCAGTTATACTGGTGTAAAACCAGTGTAAGTGAGATCAGAATCAGGCTCTTGGTTGCATTGACCAGGAGGAAAAAAATATTGTAGTAAGGTTGGGTGAAATTCTGGCACCCCTGAAGTCAAGAGCAAAACTTCCATTGAATTCCATGGGGCCAGAGTCTCGCCTGTTGTATTTATTCATTTTTACAATCTTGCTTATTTTATAGCAGTGTGGTGACTATGACTTATAGTTGGGACATTTTTATTCTCTTCAGTAGAGGGCAGTAGTACACATATACAGACAATTCATTTACAACATGTTAAATGTGTTTACTGCAATGAACAGCGAGCGGTGTTGTACAGATTGTCATGTTTGCACCGCAGTCTTTGCACAAGAAGAAACAAAGAATTAACAATGTTTTAGCCACCTTTGGTGATTTCCTAAATATTAGGCTGTTCTGTTTTTAAAACAAATGAAAAAAGCCTACTCCTGCTCCCATTGATAAAAAGGAGGTGAAGGGGGCTGCCATTGATTTCAATGGGAGAATAATCTGGCAATAATTCCTATTCTAATTAGGCGACTGGTTTGGTTTTTTGCTTGTTTGGTTGAGTTTAAAGGGCTTTCCCTTCTCCAACAATTGTTTCATTCTCTTAGGGAACCAGTGGATGAAGTGCTCCAAATCCCCCCTTCACTGCTGACATGTGGAGGTTGTCAGCAGAACATTGGGGACCGTTATTTCCTGAAAGCGATCGATCAGTACTGGCACGAGGACTGCCTCAGCTGTGACTTATGTGGATGCAGGCTTGGAGAGGTGGGGAGACGATTGTACTATAAACTGGGCAGGAAACTCTGCAGGAGGGACTATCTCAGGTACAGAGCCTTCCTACCCTATACTAGCCTATCCTAACTTGCTTGCTTTCTGTAAATTCAGATTTATTGAGGTATTTAGAATGAAGCTAGGATCCCTAATGATGTTGCAGCACAAAAATCCATGATAAGATTATACTGAATAATTTATTCCTAAAATATAAATGCTGAGGGTAGTCACAGTGGTTGCACCACCTTTTGCTAAGTGTGCTTGCTGATCTAGGAAGCTAAGCAGAACTGAGCTGTGTTAGCACTTGCATGAGGACACCTTGAGTAGGTGCTGAAGAGTCAGGAAGTGTTACTCTTCCCTCTGAGTCAGTAATGAGCCAATGCCCCAGCATGGTTTTAGAGGAGTTGTACTTCTGCAGGTGTTGCCTTTCTGATGCAATGTATATAGTAACTGAGCCCTAAAGGATGAGTGCATATGAAAGATCTTCTGCCACTTTTGTAAGAACAAGGTATCCTGGTGTCTAGTCAAATTCCGTCTTCCACACTACAATAATACCACTTGGGAAAGAGACGTTTTGCTTTGCTACTCTCTATATTGGGGAAGAGGGGTGTTTTGCTGTGCAATAACTGTGGTTTGAGTATCAGTTTTTAAAGTTCTCTAGGACCCTTCAGGCTGAAAGGTACGGTGCTGTTTACATTTATTATAATAATTATGGCCCAGTTCAGGAGAACTTGAAATCAATGTAATTTAAGCATGTGCATAAAGTTAAAAGCACATGCCTAAGCATTGTCCTGAATAGAATGGATTTAAGCATTTGCTTTAGTGTCTTCCTGAATCTGATCCTATAAGAGCACCTGTTACAATTTTTGCATTAGTAGATCCTTGCCCTCTTTCTACTTATAAATTTTGACAAAGCAGATGAGTTAAAGTTTTTAATATATTATTTCTCAATACCTTGATAACAAAGAACCTGTGTGTTCTTGATTACAATTAAAGTGTATTTCTCCTTCTACATCACTTGTTATAATGTATTCTTTGTGCTCTAGAAGCTGGTGGCATGGAATAAGTAGGAACTCCACATTTCCCCTCCTCCCCCAGCTTTTTAGGGTCTAGTTTTATATTGAACCTGATATTCCTTACACAAAACTTCCTTTAAGAGTGTAGGTAATTGGGAGGGGGAGAGAGTAGAGTTCCTAGTAAATTTATCCCATAGCTTTTCCAATGGGAGTTTTGCTAGAGACTGGAGGTTGGGCCCCAATAATGGCTTAAACTGTACATCTCCATTATATGAAACATTCTAACATTGATCCAGTCCCATGTGCACTTGCCAAATATTTACTAACTTTTTAATTAGAATAACAGGCCATGGGAACAAAATTAATGTGTTTTTTGTACAATGAGACTGCCTGTTTTCAGAAATGGAGCATTTCACAACCTTTATAAAATATTAGTATTACTTTCATTAGGCAGAAGTGAACAGCGACATCTCCTGGTGGACAAGAGAAATTATTTCTTTTTCCTTCAGAGAGCTGAGTCTAATAGGTTTTTTGTCTTTCAAACCTAGTAGGTTCTTGAAGCAGGCACAGCCTATGATAAACACAGTAAAAATATGGGAAATAGACTCACTAGTTCTAAAATTAATGCAGCAAAGCAGAGAACTTAAACACACAAGCAAATATTTCAAACAAATAATATTTCTGAATTTCTCCCTTTCTTATTAAAAATAATAAGATGTTTTCTGTTTATGTATTAATTATAGGGTTTTTAAACTCTGCAAGCTGCAGCCTACCGTAGAGGATGACATTACATTATGACACACGGATGAATAGGTCATAGTGTTCCAGCTGAAAGTAGTGCATTTGTGAGAGGGATAAACATGTTGTGCATACATTAGAGGGTCCTTTCAATAGACAACCCAATAATTATGGTCTCAATAGGGTTTCTTAATATGGCTTAAAGAGCAATCCAGATCATAAAATCCTTCGGGCTAAAATGGATTTCTAGAGGGTCACAGAGTCCAGCTGCTGAAACCTAGCAGGAGTGCTTTCATGAGTAGAGAAACATTTGAGTTTAAAAACAATGAGAAGTCCAGTGGCCCCTTAAAGACTAGCAGATTTATTTGGGCATAAGCTTTCGTTTTTGACCCATGAAAGCTTATGCCCAAATAAATCTGCTAGTTTTTAAGGGGCCACTGGACTCCTCGTTGTTTTTGTGGATACAGACTAACACAGCTACCCCTCTGATATTTGAATTTAAAAGAATCTCAGATACCCTACAGAATCCTAAAACATAGCCTGCAGCATAGTGGGGACAAAACTGAGCAATGGCAAGATTTATCAATCAGCAGGTAATTTCTACTGATTGATTAGGAAAGATACAAGTGAAAACAAGTATTGAGAGTGGAAAGAAAGTATTAGAGTGGTTTGAATTCATGGTCTGATCTAGAGAGGTTCAAATCCCATTGAAGTTGTTCATTGCCTTTCAGAATTAGACCCTTACTTTGATCATAACAAATAAGTATATTCTTTTAAAAAATAGGTGACGCCCATGGGTTCTTGGCAGGTCACCACTGCTGGATGCCACTGATGCTGGAAAGTTTTGAGTGTCCCTGCTCATTGGATTTCATCAAGCAAATGTTTAAACTTCTATATATCTTACAGTGCAATGTTAAATGTGGCAAAAAGCCAATATTGTGCACTTCTTTTGTTTCAGTTCTCTCTCTCTTTCCCCCTACCCTGCCTTTTCTCCAAGGAAACTTTGCATAACTCTTTGTTGTTGTTGTTTTAGACTCTTTGGCCAAGATGGCCTTTGTGCTTCCTGTGACAAGCGAATCCGGGCCTATGAGATGACTATGCGAGTGAAGGACAAAGTATATCACCTGGAATGCTTCAAATGTGCTGCTTGCCAGAAACATTTTTGTGTCGGAGACAGATACCTCCTCATCAACTCAGACATAGTGTGTGAGCAGGACATCTATGAGTGGACTAAGATAAATGGGATGATATAGCCAGGACATGCCTCATAGTCATCAAGAGGTATCTTATGGGTGGCACAAATGCATAGCTGCAATGAGGAGATAATCACTCAAACTATGTGCTTTGTCTAAACTGGGAGGGGAAAGATCACAGCATAGGCACTTTTCAGACAGTGCTACATAGAATCTAAACTACAAGCAATAGAAAATAGGCTGACTTCTATTAGCAAAGGCGTATTGACAATAACTGACATTTATCAGCCATGTAGGCGAGAGTTGGGGAACAAATACATTGTGATAATGGATTCTCATAACTGGAAATGCAGTAACGACTTGTTGTGTAAAGAGACATTATGACTTTGACACTCGCAGACTAGGATTGTGCAATTGATTTTTCTTCCCATCTTTTCTAGTTACTCTGTTTAGACAATAGTTTCCAATGTAGACATAAGGAAGGACACAGGAGATGAAGAGTCAGTCAGAGTCTCCAAAGCCTTAAGCTTTGTGCAGGAGAGAAAATGGTTCTTTTGCATGGAAATCTCCCCCTCTTCCCTGAGAATGAAAAGTGCAACATCTAGCCCCAAACAATTCTTTCAATAAATTCTGATGAATAGCTGTTTTCAAGCAGCACTGTTTGAAGGTGAGATGCTCCACAGATCATTTCTATACAAATATAAATCTAAAGAGTTGTTCAACTATTTTATTAATTTAGATTATATCAATAAACTATTTGTTGTGTGTAGTAAGAACCTGAATGCTTTAATAAAAACAACAGAAGGTTTGAGCGTTGTTATTTCTTTCAATAATGTACAACTGTTTGGACTTGAGTTTGCTTTTGCATTGGTATTATTTATTTCATTTATTTGCACCATGGCTGCATTTGGCTTCATTTGGTGCACAGCTGATTCTTATCAATCTGCTCAAGGGCATATTCCAAAGGGATGTGCTCCAGTCTCAGGCAGTGACATAAGAACCCAGGTCAATACTAGAGTGTAACTAAGTGAGTCCAAGGCTTTCGACGCATGGTGCATTTGCCTGTCTGATGGTTTTCAGCAGAGCTATTACCATTCACCACATGCTGTCACTGACCCCTAGATTTACAGTTTTACAATTTATATTCTCTTCTTTGATATAGCCAGTGGTATTGGGGGGCAGTAAGCTAGCAGATCTCCCTGTAGCCACAGAACTGGGGATCCAAGAATAAGGACCATAATGAGGACATGGAAGAAGAGAGACAATGTGGCCAGAGAGTGCTACTGTGGTCCAAATATTCTCAGCTGGTGCATTGGCCTGGGGGCCATAAACAGCAGCTGTACTTTTAGCAGCCCTGACACTGCTTTACACTATGCTCAGGGCATAGCAGGCATAGAACCAGCCTCCGGAACAGGGAGCCACAGCTGTGACCTCCTGACACCCTCAGCAGCACCTAGCAAATACTGAGCAAAGCTGAGAATCTATGCCTTAGTATTCTTCTCCTTTCGTCCACGCATTCTACTGACACTGCTTCCTAATAGGCTGGGGAGTGCTTGGCACCGCCTATGGTCAACATCTCTACCGTGAGATGATCATCTTCTGCTAGTCCATGGCAAGATAGAGGTAAGGATGCTAGCTACAAACGATAAGGCTGTCCCCTGCTGTATTTGCCGATCAGTGACCTATAGCAAAGAAGACTACATAGGAAAGAGCATCTTCTGCATGATAGTACAGAGCAGTAAGCACTAGGCATTCTGGACCTTTGGTGTGTCAGACTTACCTGCTGGCTGAGGGACCCCTGACTGGTTTCCATGTGTTTTCATTAGGCTGTAGATTGTTGCTACTTAAGAACCTTGGTTGACAGTTATGACTACATTAGCAGAAACACATAACAAAGTTAGATTCACTTTGACAGAAATAAGCACTGTGTTTTTGGCTTCTCTGTATTGCTACAAAAGAGGTACTTAGTGGATTCAGATCTCATTTAGGATGATGTAAATCCAGGATGAATAATTCCATTGAAGTTCATGGCGTTACATCAGTATAAAACTGATCAGTGTGGTGAAAGCAGCATCGAGATAATGATCTCCAAAGAAGTGAAAGCTTTGATAATTATTTCCTACTCATTTAATGGTGTATAATTTGTGAGTTTGACTCATACATTGGGCATCCCTTAAAAAGGAGGACTAATTTCAGAGATCCTGTCTCATATAGATGTTTGTCTGAAATACTAATATAAATAATTTTATTACTAGCTAGATTGATATTGAATAGATTGATGTTGAATAATGATTTCAATTGTCCATGGAAATGATGTGGTTTTAGTGTTTACAACAGGTTCTGGTAGTCAGAAGATCTGTATTCTGTTTCCACCTCTGAGAGTGATTTTGTGTATGACTTTTGGCAAGTCACTTAAATATTCGGTGGAATATTTACATCATCCTAAACTTCCTATCTGTAAAACAGGGATAATAACACTTACTGACTTTTGTAAAGTTTCTTGTTAACAGGGGAAAGATTTTTCAGTATAACCTAAAATATGAATTTAGTTAGATATAGTTATAATAATATAACACAACCCTTCCTCCCTACCCCTCTCTGTGGACATTTATTCTCATATAAGGTCAGTTTTTTGGTTTAGCTTGTCACCTAGGAAAAGGTTTAAGCTAAACTGTAAAAAGACTCTCTTAAACCAGAATAAGGGGGTTATAGTGGTATAACTGTATGTTTATACCCATACCAATATAACTGGTAAAACTTTCCCATGTCAATATGTCCTTACACACCATGGAGCAAGGAATATGCATGTGTGTGTTGGGGGAGGGAAGGTGTGAGAGGAGAGGAGGTAATTAAAAAACAACTGTAACGTGTAAAATAATGCATGTTCCACCCCACCGGACCCTACAAGAAACCTAATTGTACACATTCCTGCCAGTTCCTTTTTGCTTCTAAACTCCCCACTTCTTACCCCTCTGTGTGTAGGTTACACTCATTTTGCTCACCCAATGTATGCCAAATTGATGCAAGTTATCCTTCACAATTTACACCAGTTTTTTGACTCACCAAAGTGTAACTTACACCACCCTGAAGTCATTAGTGAATTTGATTCCCTAGATCCATGTGAAAAAGGCAGTAGATGTCCTACTCCTTTAACAGAAAGGACCAATACAGTGAGGGTGTTAACTTGAGAAGCATCTCACCCACATCCCTTTCACAAGTATATTCCTTAAAACAGGGCATCTCTCCAGCAATTACAGGAAAAGAAAATGTTCCATCACCAACAACAAAAATAAAAACAATTTATTTTAAAGTAGTAGAAGGGAATGCGTAATAATGTGGACATTACTTCATCAGCTGATGTTCAGATGCATTGTCCTTTAGATGTGTTTAATATCAGCATCATTCAACATTTTCTTTCATTGTCCAATTATTCAATGTCATGGTAGGAAGATGAGAGTAGTGCCAGCAATATCACTTTTTAATTTTGTGCCCTTGAATAAAGGCAATAAGAGCCCAGCATAATAGAGTTTTCAGTGGAGAGAGTAATTGGGAAGCAGTTGCTAATGCAATATCTTTCATGAGTACAGGGTACTGCAGCTATCTCTCCCATCTCTTTTCTCAAGGTAATACTGTGCTTCCAATTGTCATTATACCCAAGAAACAAATTATTTGAATTCTGGACACATCAGCACAAAACTGAAGGCTCCCTCATTTCATAGCCTGCTTGGAAAAGAACATTGCAGTCTATCATTCATTTATACAGCTGCCAGTCTAATGCTGTAAATTCAGAAAAGAAGACAGTCTGAAGTGCTGCACTTTAACATGTCTTTCCGCTCCTGAAACACCCTCTCACCACCCCCATCAGATATAAGGTAACATTTCACCTCTGAGAGCCAATGCTTTTAAACATCTGCTAAGATGCACACAGACTGTGCATGGCCCGTATTTTAATTGAAAATGAAAATATTACTCCTATTAATTGATTACAGTGACTTGTAACACTGAAGGAGATTCATGATTCTTGGAAAAAATAATCTACAAAGATTTCTGCCGCTCTATAAATACAATGCAGCCTCAACTGATTTCATTTGCAGCAGGTTCATCTCCTTCCTAGAAGACACTGCACAGCAGGCAAAAGGAAATTTTAATGGACACTGGAACAATTCATCCAACCTTCTGTTCCATGACAAAAAAAGAAACTACACAAAGATATAAAAAAGAGAGATTGAGACACTGTATCAGAGAACATTTAAGATAAGGCCATTAAATTATGATTCAAAGGTAGTATCAAATAGATGAATGGTAAGCTGATATAAATTTAAGATTAATCATAAACAGGCTGTGTCATCCTGCTGGGAGCTGTTCTGTTCCAGCCTAATGAGAAGGTGTCTCTGTGAAAGGTACCTAATAAACCAGAAAAGCTCTGACAGTATCATTTAATAAAAGTACATTGCATGACACAGTCCATCCAAGGACCTCCGAACATTTTTAATGGAGGCTTTTAGCAAATTAAATATAAAAATTATTAATAATACATGCTCAGATACTAGCATGACAAGCACTTGATAAAAACCATTGACTTCAGTGGAACTAATAGTATGTAAAGTTAAGCACATGCGTAAGTGTTAGCAGACTTAAAGACTAAATCTCTGTGAGAATACGTGGACTTCTCATGATACACTTCTTGTATAAGACAGTTCATTGCCCTTAAAGTGATATGGCTGAGAGACGTGCTGAAGTTTAAGGGTTCTGGCACCCATACCGTGAACTAGAGAACCCCCTTCTGCTAGAATAAACAGACCAATTTTATGTTATTTTTTATGATTATATGTACTACTTGATTCTCCCCCACCACCTAATTGTAGTCATGTATTCATTGTTTGTTGTAATGCTTACAAACCCTTAATCTGTGTTCCTAGCCAGGAGTGTGAAACAGCTGAAATAGATACTGCTGCTAAAGACTCCATCTCAGACTTTACTCTGTATGAGAGCTGGACAAACATTTTCTATATAAACTGTTTTTCAATGGAAAAGTGGGTTTTTGACTAAACAAGATTTTATGCTGAAAGCACTTCATGTTAAAAAATTAAACCCAAATTTTTGGTTTTCAGCCAAAATGTGTTTGGTTTTTCAACAAAAAACAATTAATTGTTTTTGTGAAAAAACAAAACAGTCTCTGACTATCTCCACTGGATTCCTAATGTACCCTGAGACTTTGTTATACTGGTCAGATTTATTCTTGGTGTAGCTCACTTGAAGTTAATAATGAGGGATGAATTTAGCCCTAGGGATTTTAGTTACATGTAGGTGCCCAGCAATGGGGATGTTGTAACATAGCTACTAGAATCAGTGGATAGGGACCTTTGTTCTACCACATTCAGTTCTCCTTCTTGTTTTGTGCGGTTAGTTTGTGAGTGAAAAAGGTGAGTGTAATATGAAAGGCAGGCCAGGCTTTTGTTTTCTTTTTTTAATCCTTCAGCTTTCTGTCTAAAACATAAAATAGCAAAAACATTACTCCTGTGTAAAAGCTACTGTAGACAGTTGCCAGGCTACTAATGACTGCATGGGCCAGATTAGCCAAGCCCTGCTGGAAGCACAGGTGCAGCAGGTTAACCAATTGGAAGCTGAGGCACAAGAAGCAGGATTTTTTAAAAAAGGCAACTGCAGAAGAAGTAGCACAGTTCAGGAAGTGACAGTGATCATCACTTTATTGTAGGATAAGACCCTTATGGTATAATTTATAGTTAGCACCTGTTTTTTTTATAAAGGCAACCCAGAGAGTTGGTCTCTATGACATATGGTGTCAGTAGCGAGAAGAACTTTTTCCCCTGCTTAGTATTAGCAGACTGGGCTCTGGTCTGTATCTGTTGGAGCAGGTAGTTCCTTTGGTATAGCTCTTCCAGTAGCTTTAGCTAACCTCTCTTCCAGCATCTTAGCTGAGCAGGCACCTTTCCCCTGGCTGGCAAGAAGCCATACAAAAGTCCTGCTGGGGAGTTTAGCTCTCAACTTTAGTCCCTAATGTTTTGATTTATACAGTCCCCTGACTTTAGTATGGGGTGAGTTTGTTCCCATTTAGCATTATGTTCTGCCCTTTACACTATATATCATTACCAATGTATTTCAACAAAGCTTTTAACCAGCTATTTCTAACCTCCCAGTACTTTGAGATTCAGTTATTTTGTTTACCTTTTTTTAAAAAAGAATGATTATCCTAATTAAAATGGAACATTCCAAAATGGACATGAGACAACTGGCCTCCTGCCAGTCGGGATCCCTCAGTAATCAGAGAGCTGCATGTAGTGGTGCTTAGACACCACTAAGGTGATAGCTCCTTAAAATGTCTAAGATGGATAGCACGGTTCATCAAAACAAGGTCACATCAGATCAAGGGGGAATTCTATTTCTATGTCTAGACGACAGCACCACAGTGCAGACTACAGGGCTGTGAACTACAGTGTGCACTTGCATGCTGCACTGTAACTACCAAATGTAGACACAGGCTAAAAGTCACATAGTCCCGTTTCAAAAGGGCTATGTTAACGTGAACTAGCTATCTTTTAGTTTCCACCTAAATTACAGCGCATTAATGTGTGCTGCTTTTCACACCCTTGTAGTCTGAAGGGCCACGCAGACATGTGGTTTACAATATTGTTGTTACATTTTATGTATGCTCAGGAGGTGAGTGAGCAAATGAGCCCAGGGATATCTTCTCTGAAATCCCTAGAGTTAGATGACGGGTAAATTTGACCCAATATGTGTATGAGGAGCATGCTGTTCAGTTGATAAGGGAACTGAGAATGAGTACCAGCATGCACAGTTTGTTTACATTGTAATAACTGTTTTGAGTACTACTAGGAAAAGTGGCGAGGTCTGTGTAAGACAGATAAGAGTTTTTACCAGAGGAGATAAACAGAGGTCATATGAGTGCCCCTGGGAACTTCAAAAGAGGAGCCCTCAGTGGGAATGAATGACTTAGGGGATTGTTAATGGGCTCTGGAGCCCTTTAGCTCTATGTCACCTTGTCAAATCCAGCCCAAGCTGTAAGTAACCTGAAGTTTTCACTGTCTGACGACTGTTAGGTGGGCTCGGGCTTGTTCCCACTGGACAGGTGTCTGAATCTCCAAAAAATATCATCCCATTTGGGACTAATTGGTACCCTTGTTGAAAACTGCAGCAAAGAATAAGTGTACCTGAAAAGTAAGTTGCAAGCTTGCTTGAACAATTGGTCCCCTTGGGTCAGAGAGGAAGCACAGTAATGAGCCACTGCAGGTCACTGCACCTGTTCACTGGATAAAAAAAGGACCGTCATTCTCCAGGACTTTCAATCCAGTACTAAATTCATGCATAAATCTAGCCCAAGCACTCTCCAAGAGATCATGAAAATAATACTGCTTTAAGCCTTGCTTTTAATGGGGGCCTTTTACAGCTGACAGACACTCTGGACCCTATCATCCTATTAGCACCATAAATCACCCAAAGTGACAAATGCTGTAACTAAAATAAAATTATAAATATTCCTAACAGTTCATTATTGTTTCCTTGACCCAAATTGAGTATGCAAATAACTTTCTTGTGCAGAATGTCATTTGAAATGTCTTTCACAACTCTTGTCAATGTTAGTCCAATGAAGACAAATATGCATATTAAAAAAAAAAGATATGTGCATTGCTCTCAGATGAGGCTACTCACTGATTAACCAGTGTATTATGTTTTTGTTCAGCATTATTTGACTAATTAATATGTAAGCTCCTGAATGCAAGGACCCTGTTTTTCTCTATGTTTTGTACAATATCTAGTACATTATGCATGCTCCATAAAAAATAAGTAAACCCTGGGTTATTTTTGGAGCTCAAGGCGTTCACTGTGTTGGAACCAGGAACTAGGAGACTGCTGGTGTAGGCAATCACTGGAACCAGGAACAAAGTAAGTGGATTCAGGTGGAAGATACCCAGATCGGTGGGAAGGAAGTCTTCGATGTCCGCGCAAACGTGACAGTCACTAGCTGCCTCTCAGACGGACAGCCCCCCTGATAGGGTATGCAGCCCTTTTATGCCTTTTGTGTCGCGAAAGTTCTAGTCCAGACTGGTTTGATCCAGTCTCCTCAGAGGCAGTTTCTGCAGCAAACCCTGTTTCCCGCCAAATGAAAAGGTGCGAAAAAGTGAGTTGTAAACAACCAAAACTGGACTCCATTTTAAAAGATGGGTTCCATTGTCCAAAATGCCTTATAACTTAATTATTTTAATACAAATACAATAAATTCAAATGTGAACAGTGAAACAAGCATAAGTAAGTATGAATAAATATATATAGGGAACTCCGCCCTACAAAATGAACAACAGAAAAGAGAGCAAATAGAATAGCAAGGAAATTAAATTGATAAAATTACTGAATGCATGCATGGACAGGACATCAAGCTTCTTACCTCCTTGAGCTCTTCATAATAATTTGGGTTTCCAGGCCCAAAGTTGAGGGCTTCAGAGGGAGGTTGGTGACTCTCTGCCATGGCATCTATATTGGCAGCATGAGATCATACTAGGGCTTATTTCTTGTTCTTTTGGGTGCATGTGTGGATCCTTGTGCTGGACAGAATCATGCATTGGAAGGAACCAAAAATGTGAGAACTGCAAATAATATAGACCACAGATATTATGCACTGACTCTTGGAAGCTTTTTATAGTGTGGATCCTGAGAACCATTGAACAAAACTGTAAACTCTGTATATAATGGAAACCACTTCAAGTCAGGGGGTGCTACAGCACCCCCCATACCCGTAGTCCCAGCACCTATGTGAGTTAGGTGCAACAATTCACACCCCCTGTGACACTTTCGGAGAATGCTGTGGATTATGATGCACTGGGTGACTGCAAATAGATGGCTAGTGTGGATGCACACTGTGTTATAGTTTTCTCAAATTCAGTCACACTAGTCATAGATTCATAGATTCGTAGATATTAAGGTCAGAAGGGACCATTATAATCATCTAGTCTGACCTCCTGCACAACGCAGGCCACAAAATCTCACCCACCCACTCCTGCGAAAAACCTCTCACCTCTTTTCCCCTTCTGCAAAACTGGCATAATCATATTTATCTACCTCACAGGATAGTTATGAGACTTCATTCACTGCTTGTAAATGCTTTGAGATCCTTGGTTGCATGGGACTACAGAATTATAAATTTATTTTGGTTATTATGACTACAATATCTAGTAGTCACAATGTTTTTAAAACTTTGAGAAGAAAATTTGGTTCTTATATAATGTGGAAGATATACACATTTAAAAATTCTAAAATACGTTATATTTGTATTTGTTTCCAATCTTCCACAATTTCATCACTTTAATTTAATTTATTTAATTCATGAATTTGGAGGTGTACTATCAATTGCTCTTATTATCATTTCAAACCCAGTGGATTCTAATCATGGATAACTGCCCAATGCGACCTACAGTCAAATAGCAGACCTGAGAAAGGTTGAAAAATATTCATGTTGAGGACTGTCTTGCATGGGATCCGCTCTACTACATTTCTAAAGGTAACTCTTGTGGGTGTGCTAAATATAGGAATAATGCTATGAAGCAACGTCAGTGGCTTGGTGCTCTTATTTGGAGCCTGTTCTTGGAGGCGATGAGCACTTCACTGGGTCTGATCCTACTCATATTTATGATTATGCATGCTCACTGGCTGGGGTAGTCCAAGAGAGATCAATTTATTATACATTTTAATTTTGGGAGGGGTGGGAGGCTTAATTACCCTGTCCCTTAAAAGCAAAACACAATTTAATGTGGAGGAGTCCAACTTTGATAATCTGAACACCAGTTATCTCTAACTCCTGGTTATCCGAAGTTCTGATGTCTTTTATCCTGAGTACAAAAGTGACTTGATTCTCTTTTCACTTGCACCAGTATGAATAGGAGTTATCTCCATTGAAGTAAATGGGGTTACACCAGTGTAAAACAAGTGTAAATCAGAGATGCGTAGGACCAGTAGCAGCCAAAACAGGGACTTCTGGATATTTGCAGAACTTTCTTCAGTTTTAACTGGATTTCTTTCCCCTGTACTGATTAGCTGTTTGCTCCAACTCTCCCTCTCCCTCACAGTCTCTTTCACCTCAGTGTCACTCCTCATCTGCCATTGTTACCCTCTTCTCCCCTGCCCTGTTCCTATCACCCCCTTCCTTCCCTTGTGTGCGCCTTGCCCCGACTGGCAGGAACCATTAGTGGCCTCATGGTTAGTGGGGTGCCAACTGGATGGGACTGAGATGCAATGACAGCGGGCATGTCTGGCCTGGGAGGCTCTGCCAGGAAGAGATGCCAAGGGTTGGCTGTCCTTAAGAGTTAAATTTACATCCCTAAAGAGTGAGATTCAAGGCCAATTGTGACACTTTCCAGGAAGTGCGTTAGGTCATTGGTTAAGATAGGGACTCTCATCTTTGGTCTTTGATGACAACCAATTGCCCAGATTTTTAATCCAACCAGCTCTTAATAGTTTTAAAATGTACACTGCTTAATACTGCATAAATGTCCTAATTCATACTAAAGTCTAGGGCATGTGAGAATTCTATAAGCAGTGCAAATTAGTGGATTTTAATTAGGGCTGTCAATTAATCGCAGTTAACTCACTGGATTAACTCAAAAAAATTAATTGCGATTAATCGCACTGTTAAACAATAGAATACCAATTGAAATTTATTAAATATTTTTGCATATTTCTTTACATTTTCAAATATACTGATTTCTATTACAACACAGAATATAAAGTGTATAGTGCTCACTTTATATTATTATTTTTTATTACAAATATTTGCACTGTAAAAATGATAAAAATAAATAATAGTATTTTTCAATTCACCTCATACAAATACTGTAGTGCAATAGCTTTACCGTGAAAGTGTAACTTACAAATGTAGAATTTTTTTTGTTACATGACCGCACTCGAAAACAAAACAATGTAAAACTTTAGAGCCTACAAGTCCATTCAGTCCTGCTTCTTGTTCAGCCAATTGCTAAAACAAACAAGCTCGTTTACATTTATGGGAGATACTGCTGCCTGCTTCTTATTTACAATGTTACCTGAAAGTGAGAACAGGCTTTTGCCTGGCACTTTTGTAGCCGGCATTGCAAGGTATTTACATGCCAGATATGCTAAACATTCGTACGCCCCTTTATGCTTCGGCCACCATTTCAGAGGATATGCTTCCATCCTGATGATGCTCACTACAAAAATAATGTGTTAATTAAACTTGTGACTGAACTCTTTGCGGGAGAATTGTATGTCTCCTGCTCTGTGTTTTACCCGCATTCTGCCATATATTTCATGTAATAGCAGTCTCAGATGTTGACCCAGGACATGTTCATTTTAAGAATACTTTCACAGCAGATTTGACAAAACACAAAGAAGGTACCAGTGTGAGATTTCTAAAAATAGCTACAGCTATTTTTGACCCAAGGTTTAAGAATCTGAAGTGCAATCCAAAAGCTGAGAGGGATGCATGCTTTCAGAAATCTTAAAAGAGCAACACTCTGATGTGGAAACTACAGAACCTGAATCACCAAAAAAGAAAATCAACCTTCTGCTGGTGGTATCTGACTCAGATGATGAAAATGAACATGCGTCGGTCTGCTCTGCTTTGGATCATTATGGACCATCAGCATGGACGCATGTCCTCTGAAATGGTGGTTGAAGCATGAAGGGACATATGGATCTCTCGCGCATCTGGCATGTAAATATCTTGTGATGCTGGCTAAAACAGTGCCATGTGAATGCCTGTTCTCACTTTCAGGTGACATTGTAAACAAGAAGCAGGAAGCATTATCTCCTGCAATTTGTAACCAAACTTGTTTGTCTGAGCGACTGGCTGAACAAGAAGTAGGACTGAGTGGACTTGTAGGTTCTAAAGTTTTACATAGTTTTATTTTTAAATGCAGGTTTTTTGTACATAATTCTATATTTTTAAGTTCAACTTTCATAGAATCATAGAATATCAGGGTTGGAAGGGACCTCAGGAGGTCATCTAGTCCAACCCCCTTCTCAAAGCAGGACCAATCCCCAACTAAATCAGCCCAGCCAGGGCTTTGTCAAGCCTGACCTTAAAAATATCTAAGGAAGGAGATTCCACCACCTCCCTAGGTAACACATTCCAGTGTTTCACCACCCTCCTAGTGAAAAAGTTTTTCCTAATATCCAACCTAAACCTCCCCCACTGCAACTTGAGACCATTACTCCTTGTTCTGTCATCAGCTACCACTGAGAACAGCCTAGATCCATCCTTTTTGGAACCCCCTTTCAGGTAGTTGAAAGCAGCTATCAAACCCCCCCTCATTCGTCTCTTCCGCAGACTGAACAATCCCAGTTCCCTCAGCCTCTCCTCATAAGTCATGTGTTCCAGTCCCCTAATCATTTTTGTTGCCCTCCGCTGGACTTTCCAATTTTTCCACATCCTTCTTGTAGTGTGGGGCCCAAAACTGTACACAGTACTCCAGATGAGGCCTCACCAATGTCGAATAGAGGGGAACGATCACGTCCCTCGATCTGCTGGCAATGCCCGTATATATACATCCCAAAATGCCATTGGCCTTCTTGGCAACAAGGGCACACTGTTGACTCATATCCAGCTTTTCGTCCACTGTAACCCCTAGGTCCTTTTCTGCAGAACTGCTGCCGAGCCATTTGGTCCCTAGTCTGTAGCGGTGCATGGGATTCTTCTGTCCTAAGTGCAGGACTCTGCACTTGTCCTTGTTGAACCTCATCAGATTTCTTTTGGCCCAGTCCTCTAATTTGTCTAGGTCCCTCTATATCCTATCCCTACCCTCCAGCGTATCTACCTCTCCTCCCAGTTTAGTGTCATCTGCAAACTTGCTGAGGGTGCAATCCACACCATCCTCCAGATCATTTATGAAGATACTGAACAAAACCGGCCCGAGGACCAACCTTTGGGGCACTCCACTTGATACCGGCTGCCAACTAGACATGGAGCCATTGATCACTACCCATTGAGCCTGACAATCTAGCCAACTTTCTATCCACCTTATAGTCCATTCATCCAGCCCATACTTCTTTAACTTGCTGGCAAGAATACTGTGGGAGACCATGTCAAAAGCTTTGCTAACGTCAAGGAATAACATGTCCACTGCTTTCCCCTCATCCACAGAGCCAGTTATTTCATCATAGAAGGCAATTAGATTAGTCAGGCATCACTTGCCCTTTGTGAATCCATGCTGACTGTTCCTGATCACTTTCCTCTCCTCTAAGTGCTTCAGAATTGATTCCTTGTGGACCTGCTCCATGATTTTTCCAGGGACTGAGGTGAGGCTGACTGGCCTGTAGTTCCCAGGATCCTTCTTCTTCCCTTTTTTAAAGATGGGTGCTACATTAGCGTTTTTCCAGTCGTCCGGGACTTCCCCCGATCGCCATGAGTTTTCAAAGATAATGGCCAATGGCTCTGCAATCACATCCGCCAACTCCTTTTAGCACTCTTAGATGCAGCGCATCCGGCCCCATGGATCTGTGCTCGTCCAGCTTTTCTAAATAGTTCCGAACCACTTCTTTCTCCACAGAGGGCTGGTCACCTCCTCCCCATGCTGTGCTGCCCAGTGCAGTAGTCTGGGAGCTGACCTTGTTCGTGAAGACAGAGGGAAAAAAAGCTTTGGGTACATTAGCTTTTTCCACATCCTCTGTCACTAGGTTGCCTCCCTCATTCAATAAGGGGCCCACGCTTTTCTTGACTTTCTTCTTGTTTGCTAACATACCTGAAGAAACCCTTCTTGTTACTCTTAACATCTCTTCCTAGCTGCAACTCCAGGTGTAATTTGGCCTTCCTGATTTCACTCCTGCATGCCCGAGCAATATTTTTATACTCTTCCCTGGTCATTTGTCCAATCTTCCACTTCTTGTAAGCTTCTTTTTTGTGTTTAAGATCAGCAAGGATTTCACTGTTAAGCCAAGCTGGTCGCCTGCCATATTTACTGTTTTTTCTACACATCGGGATGGTTTGTCCCTGTAACCTCAATATGGATTCTTTAAAATACAGCCAGCTCTCCTGGACTCCTTTCCCCCTCATGTTATTCTCCCAGGGGATCCTGCCCATCAGGTCCCTGAGGCAGTCAAAGTCTGCTTTTCTGAAGTCCAGGGTCTGTATTCTGCTGCTCTCCTTTCTTCCCTGTGTCAGGATCCTGAACTCGACCATCTCATGGTCACTGCCTCCCAGGTTCCCATCCACTTTTGCTTCCCCTACTAATTCTTCCCGGTTTGTGAGCAGCAGGTCGAGAAGAGCTCTGCCCCTAGTTGGTTCCTCTAGCACTTGCACCAGGAAATTGTCCCCTACATTTTCCAAAAACTTCCTGGATTGTCTGTGCACCGCTATATTGCTCTCTCAGCAGATATCAGGGTGATTGAAGTCTCCCATGAGAACCAGGGCCTGCGATCTAGTAACTTCCGTGAGTTGCCGGAAGAAAGCCTCGTCCACCTCATCCCCCTGGTCCGGTGGTCTGTAGCAGACTCCCACCACGACATCACCCTTGTTGCTCACACTTCTAAACTTAATCCGGAGACACTCAGGTTTTCTGCAGTTTCATACTTGAGCTCTGAGCAGTCATACTGCTCCCTTACATACAGTGCAACTCCCCCACCTTTTCTGCCCTGCCTGTCCTTCCTGAACAGTTTATATCCATCCATGACAGTACTCCAGTCATGTGAGTTATCCCACCAAGTCTCTGTTATTCCAATCACATCATAATTCCTTGACTGTGCTAGGACTTCCAGTTCTCCCTGCTTTGTTTCCCAGGCTTCTTGCATTTGTGTATAGGGACTTGAGGTAACTCGCTGATCGTCCCTCTTTCTCAGTATGAGGCAGGAGCCCTGCCCCCTCGTGCGCTCCTGCTCGTGCTTCCTCCCGGTATCCCACTTCCCTCAGGGCTTTGGTCTCCTTCCCCCGGTGAACCGAGTTTAAAGCCCTCCTCACTAGGTTAACCAGCCTGCTTGCGAAGATGCTCTTCCTTCTCTTCGTTAGGTGGAGCCCGTCTCTGCCTAGCACTCCTCCTTCTTGGAACAGCATCCCATGGTCAAAGAATCCAAAGCCTTCTCTCCGACATCACCTGCGTAGCCATTCGTTGACTTCCACGATTCGACGCTCTCTACCCAGGCCTTTTCCTTCCACGGGGAGGATGGATGAGAAGACCACTTGCGCCTCAAACTCCTTTATCCTTCTTCCCAGAGCCACGTAGTCTGCAGTGATCCGCTCAAGGTCATTCTTGGCAGTATCATTGGTGCCCACGTGGAGAAGCAGGAAGGGATAGCGATCCGAGGGCTTGATGAGTCTCGGCAGTCTCTCTGTCACATCGTGAATCCTAGCTCCTGGCAAGCAGCAAACTTCTCGGTTTTCCCGGTCAGGGCGGCAGATAGATGACTTAGTCCCCCTGAGGAGAGAGTCCCCAACCATCACCACCCGTCTCCAAAATAAAGCGACTGCATTACTGTACTTGTATTAGGTGAATTGAAAAATACTATTTCTTTTGTTTTTACAGTGCAAATATTTGTAATAAAAATATAAAGTGAGCACTGTACACTTTGTATTCTGTGTTGTAATTGAAATCAATATATTTGACAATGTAGAAAACATCCAAAAATATTTAAATAAATGGTATTCTGTTATTAACAGTGCAATTAATCACAATTAATTCTGAATGGCTTGACAGCCCTAATTTTAATAAAAACCATCATTTGCTGGTTGCAATAAAAACCTGAGGACCAGAATTAATAACCCCTAATTTAGGCATACAGTCAGTGGACCGAACAGGAGAAATATTCAAAAATAAACTTGTTTTTATATAAATCTAACTAAAAAGAAAACTGGTTTATCAATACAACAATATGTTTATTTTGCATATCACCTTGTGCTAGTGATAACCCATTTGAAAAACACTTTACAGCACAAATACTATTTGGTTTGCATATTATTACTCATATTAAAAAAAAAATCTTGCCTGGTATCGGGACAATGAAAGACCATGAATTTGTCCAGTGTGGTTTAAATTTGGAACTGTATTTTGCTGAACCTGCACACTTTCGATCAAGTCTTGCTCATTTTTAGGGCAAACTCATATTTTTTGGACCATCAAGTATTCACACACAAGCCACCCCTCCAACATAGCCCTCTCTCTCCTCTCACACACTCTTGTATACAACAAGGTCCTGTTGTCTCCATGCTTACCACAGTACCCATTACCAAGCTCCAAACCTCGTGCCGGAATCCCCAGATGTATTGTTGTCTCTTTCAGTCCCTGAGTAAAAATACTTTAAATCTTTATCTGTTTACTCAAATTGAGTGAGCTAAGCTTAGGCATGTGTCTTGTGAGAGTGAGGCTTCATGCTCACCAGTGACTCTCACCATCACACCCAATGAGTGAGACTTGACATGTCTGGTAAGACGCCCCACAAGCAAGGGCCCACTCTTGTGACTGCAGCTCCCCAGAAGGGCCAACCCATGGGGCAAGCCAGCTGCTGAAACTAGGAGCGCTGGGGGTGTGGCAGCACCCCCTGGCTTGAAGTGGTTTCCAGCATATGCAGGGTTTACGGTTTGGCTCAATGGTCTTCAGCGCCCCCACCATAAACATTGTTCCAGCAGCACTTAAGACTCGGCCCACGCGTGGGGCAGGACCCCCACCTTGGAGTCTCCGCCGGGCCTGCAGGGCCCCCGCTGGCCTGAAGGGCGCTCTGCGCTCCAGGGTTAGGCGCGGGCCCTTTAAGAGCTTCCTCCTACCAGCCCCCCCCCCCCCCGGCGTTTGATAACAAACCGGCGTGAGGGGCGGGGCTCCCCGGGCAGCAGCAACAGCAGCAGGCCCGGCCGGGCGCGGAGGGAGGGAGGCCTTTCAAGATGGCGGCGTCCGTGGAGCCGGAGCCGCAGCCGCAGCCCCTGAGCCTGGAGCTGCTGCCCACCGACCCGCTGCTGCTCATCTTGAGCTTCCTGGACTACCGGGACCTCCTGAGGTAGGGCGGGACCCCGGGGCTGGGCGCCTCTGAGCTGCGGGCCGCAGGCCGGGGGCCAGTCGCTCCTTCGCCGCCACCTGCCCTCTGCTGCGGGGCTGGGGCGGCGCCCCTGGCGCGGCGTGTCCCGGGCGCCCACGCGCCTTGGCCGGCGGTAGCGGCCCCTGGGGGGGTGGGCGGCTTGCCGGGGAGCGGGGTGCTCTCTCGGCGCCTGTGCGGCGCGTCGCCGGGCAGGCGGAGGGGGCCCCGGGACGGGGGAGGGGCGTAGGGTAGCGTAGCAAGTGGGTTTTGCGATCCCTTAATGAGGCGTCAACAGGTGTGTTGTGTTCTCCGCTGCCGGCGCCCCAGCGTGTGTGCGGCCCCCCCTCCCCCCCGTCCTGTGTTGCTGCGGGGCGACCCGCGCCGGGCCAGGTGCGTCGCCCCCCGCCCCGGCTTCAGGACAGCCGCACTGGGTTGCTGTCCAGCCCTCTGCGCACCTGTGTGCTCCAACATTGCTCTCCCAACTCCAGCTTCCCGGGACGCTGTAGGGAGACGTTTCGTGCAAGTTCCGGCTGGGCAGTGCTGTGAGCACGCTGAGTTGGGGTGGCAAACCGTGTACAGAGAAGACGTTTCGAGTTTGGGTACCAGGCAAGAAACCCTGGACATTCTTATGAGAGGAAACTTGACTTAAGTGACACTTATTGAAACCTGTACACCGTGTTGCTGTAGCTGTGTTGGTCCCAGGCTGTTAGAGAGACAAGGTGGTTAAGGTAATATCTTTTATTGGACCCATTTCACCCACCTTGTATCTCTAATTACTAAAACCTGGTGGGATAACCATATAATGGATGTTAAAATTGCTGATTATAACCTCTTTTCCGAAGGATCGAGTGGATAACAGGTAGGGGATGGCACTATACTGTAAAGATCCCATTACCTGTTAACTTTCACTCAGGACGTTGAATACATATGGATCAGTGGAAGGAGCACTTGCCAGGAGTGTTACAAATCCCCTGAGAGAACAGGATGATTAACTTCTTACACACATGTCTATTATGTGTGGGAAAGGAAATTGTGGGGTTATGGGAAACTTCAGTTTGGGAGATGTGTGCTAGAGGTCTTACACTGCCAGTAGTAAAATATCATTAGTTTCTAAAAAGTATAGATAACTTTTGAGGTAACTTTATTTTGGACATCATTGTGGTGGATAAAGATGAATCAATGTATCCATCACTTGCCTGGAAGTTGATACTTGTCTAGGAACTAGTGATCATGACCTGATTCAATATAGACAAACAGAGGATAGGTCTATCCAGTGATATGTATAGTTGGTGTTTTAAAAGGGCTAATTTCCCAAAGCTGAGGAAACTTCATAACAAAGTAAAATTGCGGAAAAAATGACTTAGTGTGCAAACAACTGTCTCAAACATAATACTATTTTGTGGCTGGAGGGGGTGTGCCCCCCCCCCCCAAATGTCATAAACCATTTTAGAAAACCCTGTTCTTGCTTGGGTATCTACCAGGATTTAAAAATGTGATTCTGTAACATGGTTTATAACATTTGTTTTCTTCTGTTTGCTTATGTGGACAAGACAGCCTTGTTACAGCATGTTTTAATGACAGTTGTATTACATTTAAAACTGTTTGCACTCCCTAAAAATGAAGTTAAAACTTGTTAAAATTTTATAGCTTTAATGTTCATTTCATGACATATAATCTTAAATAAGTTAATACCTTGACTTGCATTTGTCCTTTGTTATTTTACTACTTTTTGTAATCAGACTTAACACTGACTTGTATTTATAGCTGCTGCTATGTAAGTCGAAGATTAAACCAGCTATCAAGTCATGATCCATTGTGGAAAAGACACTGCAGGAAATACTGGCTTTTATCTGAGTAAGTATGGGCACTCTTTCTTTATGAACAAAAATTTTAGTTTGGAGCAGTTCTTTTTAACCAGCTCATTTTGTTAACAGTGCTATTTTTGCATAGGCTCTTTCAGAATAACATTGCAAAATGCTTCATAGCCTCTTGTGGTCTTTAATGCTTTGTAGATCCAATATTAACAGAAGTTGAGATAAGCTGTACTCTGATATCAACTGAACAAAGTTAATGTCAGCTCTCAAAGATACTCCCAGAGATTTGTTTAAGATTGTTACTTCTATGTTACATGGTGGATTTGGCCTCTTCTGTAGGAATGCCTTGGCTTCCTACTTGAGATGGATTCAGGGAGCAATTCAGGTAATTTTTATACAGTGCCACAATGTTGTGTGGTGCTTTTCAGACAAATGATGATTAAAGCTATGTTTTAGTCACGGGTATTTTTAGTAAAAATCTTGGGCAGGTCACAGGCCATGAACAAAAATTCATGGCCCATGACCTGTCCATGATTTTTACTAAAAATACTCACTGTGACTAAAACTTGGGTGGGGGTGCTCGGGCGGGGTGGTCTGGGGGCCCTGTGGATGCTGGGGGAGATGACCCGGGACGCTGCTTATGCTGGGGGAGTGGTGGCGGGGCTTCTTATCAGCTCCATCCCTGCAGCTCCTAGGTGGCATAGGCAGGGGCTAGGCCAGGGCAGTGCCCAGTGGGAGCAGGGTCTGTGTGCGTGGGCAGTGTGGAGACCGCTCTACCACCTAGGAGCTCCAGGGGTACCCCCCACCCCAGGTAAGCGCACCCCCACACCTCCCAAACCCCTGCCCCAAGTCCTGAGCCTCTTCTCCCACACCCAAACTGCTGCTGCTGGCCCAGGGGCTGCCTGGCTCAAGCAGCCCCTGGGCCAGCACCAGCCACTGCAGAAGTCATGGAAAGTCATGCAAGCTGTGACATCCGTGACAGACTCGCAGCCTCAGTAATGATGTCCCTGTTCCAAAGAACTTAGAAACTAAGACCATGATCCTGCAAATGCTTTGCATGGATAATATTCCACTGACTTAATTGAAGTGCTGCAGAGGGCAGAGACTCTAATGGGATTGGGACCTAAATGTAGGCAAAACTCAACAAATGATGACAAATGGAGTGGGTGAACATGGGGAATGGAGGGCACACATCATAAAATTACGGTCACTGTCACTTTACTTGCAATCTGTGAAAATAAAATGACTGTGAATATTTCCATTTTTCAAATAGATAGTGTATTCTATTTACATGTTCTCATTCAAACTAAATCGATAAATGCAGAAGCATTTCCTAACATTTTACATGCTTTGTAGTATTTGGAAATGGCCTTCCCTCTAAAATATAACTAACCTGTTATTTCCACATCTGAAGGCTGAATGAGAGACAAGAAACTGCCCATTTTGAATAGAACAGCCTAAAAGCAACTTAGTGGAAATATACAAAATGGAGAATTTTGTTGCTGTTTCCCTTCATGCATACCCAGTATTGCCAGTCCTCCCCCTCAGCTTCTACCAAGATGGCATCTGTAACACTACACCCGATATTCATCATGGGAGTACAATTATGATATAATTATGATGCAGTTTGTACAAGATGAGTCGTGAGGTGTCATTGGAAAGGTTATGATTTTCTGAATACAGTTATCCTATTTGAATGCATGTATCATTTTTGTATATAAAGTTATGACTATTTACTATGTATCTGTATTTCAAATGTAGTTACACTAGGGTGACACCCACTAGGCAAGATGCTTCCAGTCTAGATAGCTGGTTGTGAAGGGCCCATTCAGGGTAATGGACCATTAGGAAAAACAGTAGGTCTTAAGAGAAGCTTATCCCCCACCTGGTGAGCCTTCCTGAGAATGCTGCAGACATTCTGTGAGTAATGGCTTTTATGACTTAGAAGGGCATGCAAAAGCATGTGACCAGACCACATGACACTATTATCCATTTTGGGTACCTGTATTTTTCCACATGCTGGGTTGGGAACTGTTTTTGAAACAAAGGGTTCCCACCATATGAAACAACTTGGGGAGCCCAAGGTTCAAAACAAGTGCAGCATGTGCCTTGAGAATCTGCAAGTCTGCTTATATCATCAGGGTGAGAAATTGCTGATCATATCAAGTCTTTCTAGTATCTTAGGCTTAATGTGCAATTTTGTTTTTGTTAGGTAATCCACTTTGATCTGTTTGCTATTGCTTATAATCACTTAAAATATGTCATCTTGTAGTTAATAAACTTGTTTTATGTTTTAATCTAAACCAGTGTATCTTTAAGTGAAGTGTCTGGTGAAAAATCTCAACTTGCATGTTCCCCTCCACACTGAGGGAAGGGCGAACCCAGTAATGCATTCATATGGGCCAGAGTTCAGGCGGTACAGCTCTGGGGTCCTAGGCTGGGAAGCTGGGATTATTTTGGCTGTAGCCTCTCTATTGCTGGTTCATGCAGTGACTGTTCAGCCTGCGTGTAACTGCAGCTGGGTGTCCCTGCCTGTGTGAATGCTGGTGGGAGTGTAGGACTGGGAGTGGTCTACAGCTTGTCACAGCAGGACAGTCAGAGGGGTAGCCCAGGCTGGTGGGTTGGAGGACTCAGTTGAACCCCAGTTCAAGATGGCACCCCAGAGGGAAACCTGTCACAGCATCCTTTTGACTAAGAACTCTCTTAAGAGAGCTAGCTAGTTTTGCTCCTCAATTGGTCAGTCAACAGTTCCAGCCAGAGGCGGATTAAGATTTATTGTGGTCCTGGGCACAAAGAACATTTGGGCCCCCAACACCCTGGCAGAGCTAAGAGGGCCGGAACCAGAGAGGACCAGCTGGGCCATGGCCCTCCCCCCTTCTAAAAGTGGGAGAGCAATGCTTGCCCACTTTTTAACATGGGTGTAGTAGCCTCGGGCAGATGCAGAGCAGCAGGGGCTGTGCTTCACAGCAAGGGAGCTGATAAGGTGTTCATCAGCTCCACAGCAGGGAAGTACAGCCCCTGCTAGTAGTACCAACCTCTTCCCGGTTCAGGGCTGAGATTGGCCTTAGCTCCCACTCACCTGGAATTATGGCTCTGCCCCCTGCTCCTCTTCCCTCTCCAAGGCCCTGGCCAGGCCTGAAGCCAGAGTCTGGCAGTGGTAAGAACCACCTAGGGAGCCTGGATTCTCCATCTGCCCTGGGTGGTGCACCTGGGGTTCAGGTACATGGGTCTGGGGCTGCTCTCGGGCATCCCGGCCCTCCACCCAGGGCAGGTGAAGGGTCTGAGGCTCCCCACAGCAGCCCAGGCTTCCTGAACAGTTCTTACCACAGCTCGGCTCCAACATCTGGCCGGGACAGGGCCCCAGGGTGAAGAGTAGGAAACAGGGCCACAATTCCAGCCCTGTGTCATCATGTCCCTCGCAACACACACACACTTCTATAAAGATTCCAGTGCTCCTGCAGGCGCCCCCAAATTGGCCAGGGTCCCTGGACATGGGTCCCATGGGACTGTGTGTTAATCTGCCACTGGTTCCAGCCCTCTAGCAGCTCAGGACCATTCAATCCTGGCAGAACTTTCAACAGTCAGCATTGGTGGATGGGACATATCATTGTATCTGAGCCTCCTATATGGCAGTGCCTGGCATGCTGGTCCAATCTTAAACATCCGTCCTTGAATAAAAAGGTCTAAAGAGAGAATTATTTTGAGAGTTCATTTTCAGTGTTCCTTACTTTGATTCATGGTCGTTCTTTAAGTCTGATTTTTATGGGAACTATTTTGAAAACTTAAATAAGGCCACATGCTTTCCCTAGTCATGCTCCCACCACCTTTTCCTCACTCATCTCCTTTCAGAGACTTTTCTTTTATGATGTTTTCAAGAATGAATTCATAACAATTAATAAACCTTCCAAGTTATTACCTTCTGTTTGTCTTAATATGTCCCGTCTTCTCTATCTGTTTTTTAGATTATAAACTCTCTGAAGACTGAGTTTATTTATGACTTAAATGCCAAAATGTTCATTGCTGTTCTACAAATGAATAAAAGCTGAATCCCCTGCTATTTGTCTCAATTTATAATGAGCGTTTGTTTGGTTTTTTATTGCAGGAGGTGCTCTTTGGAATATAAAATCTCATCTACACATGAAATCTTTATTTTAATTGTCACTTCTGTGTTTTGTGACCAGGTTTCTGGTCCCATAGTCCTTATTTAGGCAAAATTGAGAGAGGACTGCAGGGTTGGAATTATTTTTAACTTAAATGCCCTCTGCACATGCAAGTTAAATTGATCTGATTTAGTTTTCTGCAAGTTCCTGAGTTTAATAATGGCATATAGTCCTCTAAAGAAATAACATATCTGAATTTTCCCTGGAAAAGATGACTGGCTGAAATGTAATTACTTACAAAGGAAATTAAAAATGTGAATAGTTCCATGAATTAGTTGAGCATCTGTACCTTCACAGGACTGAAGTGTATCTATGTACACTGTTATAACCTAATGTTACCATATTACCTAGGAGAACCCTAACTGCCTAAGCAATAACATATTGTTTTTAAAGTGAATTTTCTAGACTAGAAACTTATCGTATTTTTATTCTTGTCTGTTCAGCGCAGAGAAGACTCGGAGAAATCAGAGCTGGAAGGCTATCTTCATAAGCATTTACTCTGATTTAGGAAGGTATATTCAATATTATGCTACACTTAAAAAAGCCTGGGATGATCTAGAGAGGTACTTGGGACAGCGGTGTCCCCGGATGATTGGTTCTTTGAAAGGTATTGTATAAACATTATTTTTGTTTTTTAAAACCAAGATATTTGTATAGTGTTTTTTTTAAAGTTTTATACCCACTGCATAATCTGGGTGCACTACATAAACAAAAGCACCAACTTCTATCAAACTGAACTCCAAAAAAGATTATCCCCAATCTTAGACTTGGTCCCTTTATTCCCTCTGTTCCTCACTGAATTTCCAAACTTCTTGGACAAGTCTGAGGTAACATGTGGGCCCATTTCCTGTCCTGAAGGCCTTCAGTCCAGGGTCAAGTGAACCAAGACATGAAGCAAGGTTCAAAGTTGAGCCCCTGCACAAGAGTGACCTAATGCTTGTAGCCCCCTCCCTATTAAATTGGCATAAGTGTTTTTAAGAGTTATCACAGGGAGGTGGAGAGCAAAGGGGGTGATTTTTCAAGTAGTCAGGCCCACTAAGTGTCCTTGGGAAAACAAACATCGTAAATTCAGCTAGGAAACTCTTGATAGGCAGCACAGATTCTAGAGCAGTGACAAAACCTGGCTACTTCCTCTGTGCCTTCCTCAACACCCAATTGGCACTGCTGTTCATACACTCCTGCAGACCCCTTACTGTGCTCTCTGCAGCACTGTTAACTTGGGGAGCACTTGTAGCCTGGTAGCCAAGATCAGGTTTCAAAAAGGCTGAGATAGGGGTGAGGTATTATAATTTCCCTCAGTGAATCCTTGGGGCAGGGATCAAAAGGCCTAAGTTAAGGTTGCATGGCTATTGTGTGGGAAGTGTCACTCTGTATTTCCTGGTTTTCTAATATCGGTATCATGTTTTTTCTATGTTAATATTCTTAACTCTACATATCTTTGTTTTGGAATGTTTGAATTTTAGGAATCTAGGCTGGGATGCTCAAAGGAGCCTAAGGGAACTTGGCTGCCTAATTCTCTTAGGCTCCTTTGAAAATCACAGCCAAACTCTCATCTTCTAGAAGGACAAGAGCTCACGGTAGTGTAGAGGAAGGGATGGCTAGGCTGCTAGTCTGAGACTCAGGAGACAATCTGGGCTCAATTCCCTACTATGCCACATACTCCCTGTGTGACATTGGACAAGTCACTTAGTGTGTCTCTGTGAAATTTCCTAATCTGTAAAATGGGGATAATAGCACTTCCTACCTCAGAGGTGTTAAGTATGAGTACACTGAAGATCAAGAAACTTGCATACTGCAGTAATAGGGGCCACGTTAGCACCTAACATAGGGTTGAGGTCTTGCAATCTTAACTCCATGTTAACTACTTTTTGTGGTGTGTGGGTTTTCTTGTATCTGGCTAGTCTTTCACAGCTAGGTGTCTGGTTCAAATCCCTCCCTGGTCACTACATTCACCAGTAGTAAATACTACCTTGTGGCTGTTGGCCTATGTTAAACATGGTGTGTGTTTGTCCCAGCCTAATTTCCAGAGGATGAATGTCCAGGTTGCACAAAGCGCTATATTTGTTGGCAGCCTCGGCAAAGGGGCCAAAGATTGAATTACTGTGAAAATGTAACTGCCTTCTTATTGAATAAAAGATGCCATACAGTGTGGAAACCTTACATTGCTTTTGCCTATACTGCACCTATCCTGTAATTAAATAGGGGTATTGTTTTAATGCCTGTCCGGATGTCATAATAGTGTGACTGTACTATTTAATATTTTCATTTCAAGACTTGGATAATACAGTTGAGTCCGCTTATAAAACTTACGCATGACACCAAGTTGTGTGGGGTTGCAAGCGCTTTGGAGAGCAGGATTAGAATTCAAAACAACCTTGACAAATTAAAGAATTGGTCTGAAATCAACAAGATGAAATACTTTTCACTTGTCTTTACAGAATTACACTTAAAGAGGAAAAGTCAAATGCACAATTACAAAATGGGAAGTAAATGGTTGGGTGGTAGTACTGCTGAAAAGGATCTGGGGGTTTTAATGGATCACAAATTGAATGAGTCAACAATGCAGTGCAGTTGTAAAAAAGGCAAATCTTCTGGGGTGTGAGGTGTTTGTCTTGTTCTACTCAGCACTGGTGAGTCCCCAGCTAGAGTACTGTGTACACTTCTGGGTGCCACACTTTAGGAAACGTGGACATATTAGAATCCAGAGGAGAGCAATAAAACTGATAAAAGGTTTAGGAAACCTGACCTTTGAGGAAAGGTTAAAAACTGGGCATGGTTAGTCTAAGAAAAGAAGACTGGGGGAGGACCTGATAACGGTCTTCAGATATATTAAGGGCTGTTATCAAGATGATCATGATCAATTGATCTCCTTGTCCACTGAAGGCAGGAGAAGTAGTAATGGGCTTAATCTGCAGTGAGAAATTTAGGTTAAATATTTGGAAAAACGTTCTAACTGTAAGGCTAGTTAAGTTCTGGAATAGGCTTCCATGGGAGGCTGTGGAATCCCCATCATCAGAGATTTTGAAGAACAGGTGGACGAACACCTGTCAGGGATGGTCTAGGTATACTTGGTCCTGTCTCAGTGTTGGGGGCTGGACTTCATAACTTCTCAGTGTTCCTTTGTGTCCTATATTTTTCTTATATTCATAAGTTTGTTTTGAAGACCTAATTGAAAACATCTCTGCATAACAAATACTTAATCAAGTGGCTTTGAGCTAAAATTCTTTTTTTAAAAAAAAAAATCATCTGTAGCCTCATATTAACTTTGTCTTATTATGAAAGTTTGCTTGTAACATCAGAATCTATGAGCCAAATTGAATTGATTTTAAATATTTTTAAGGGCTTCTAATTATTTTGTAACATAAAATGACCCAAGCAGGTTTGTAGGTATCTATTTGGTCCTATTCCATATAAATCCAAAAGAACTCAGACCACCTCAAGCTTATTTCAGTCTTCTGTGTGAAACTGACCTGAAGCTGTGCTGAGCTGTTGGCTCAAGATGGGGTGTGGAATAGCAAAGCTCAGAAGCAGAGAAGAAATTCCCGCTCCTACAGAGAGAGATTTCCCCTCGGGGGGTTACTCTTGGTGATTACTAGGTTGTGATTTTTTTATTAGAAATATTTGGAAAACAGGTTCGTAACTACTTATGATGACTATTAAATGTTGCGTTTTGGGTACCTTAATTTTCTAAATATGCTTTAATTCAGTAATAGATCACATAGTCTGACCTCCTGTATAACAGTGGCTATAGAACTTCATCCTGTTGTCCCTGGATTGAGCCCAATAACTTTTAAGTTACTTGTATAAAGATACGGCCAAATTCAGGAGCAACTCTACTGAAATTAAATGGAATATCTCTATTGAGAGAGTAGTTGGCTAGCCCTAGGAAATCATGAGAAATGTTCACTATGTGCAATGTTATCAGTTTTATATAATGGGAAGAGCAGATTTCTTTTGAGATCCCAAAAGAGACACCATATCAGAAATTTAGAGTAACGGAAGCATCTCCAAGATTGGCTTTTGTAATTTTTTTTTGCTGGAAATTTAATGTGGCCATCTCCTCCTTTAGTGAAAAATTCTAAATTCTATGGTAATGATCAAAAAATAAAATCTGCACAGAACCTCCTTTTATGGTAGCAAGTAGAGCTACAACTTGGTTGGCTGAGAGTGGCTGAGTCAGGACTCCATCAACTAACTTCTAGTGGTGGGGGGCGATGTTTCTTTTCTTTTAGGGAAGGTCTCAGGGTGCATCACTTTGTTTCTCCAACCAGTGCTATTGAAACTCACCCTGACGTGAGTCTCTTGAAGAAATACCTACTTCTGATAAATTTGTATTGTTGAGATCTCTTAGAAGGCAAAAACAGACTACTGCTATATGAGTAACCCTTGTTCTGAAATTTGTGATATACTGATATTCTCTGTTACCTAACACACACTAGCATACTATTGGGGTTAGTACCAAGTAATAAACTTGCTGTTTGCTTGAAGGAGGAGTTGGTAGTACAAATAATAATCTGAATTTTGAACGTTCTAAGATGTACTAGTTAAGATAATGCTGTCCTTATTTTCTCTTTTGTGCCTAACAGTAAGTGATCAAAAATCCTACTTTTGAATTGAGAGAGTCACAATGGGATACATAAGGAGAGTAATAACCTAAATTCTGAATTTCTGGACTCTTGGATGATTGAGCCAGATCATTATTTGTATTTTTGTTTTCCTTTTGCACTAAATGTCAAATAATACTGCACCTAAAACAAAAGTGTTGTTTTTTTTGTTTTGTGTTTTTGTTTTTTTTTAATTCACTGCACTTTTGTAATATCAAATGCAGTTGAAACTTGGTGGTGACTAGAGGGGCTTTAAAATAAACTGATTTTTTTTCCCCCAATTCATTGTACATTTGCTGTTGCCATTATAGCATAGACAAACAAATTTATTTGAGCATAAGCTTTCATGAACTACACCTCACTTCATTGGATGCATTCCACATTTTCCAGTGAAAAATACAGTGGGGAGATTTATATACACTGAAAAACTTAAACAGTTAGGCCAAATTCTGCTCTGACATACAGCAGTGCAGCTCCAGTGAAATGATTTAGGCTGCATTGAAGCCAAAAGGGTTGCAACTGTGTAAATGAAAGCATCATTTGTCTCTAGTTGTCTTAAGAGATCCACCAATTTTTGTCAGGCATAATCCAATTGAATTTTAAGAGGGGTTTACACAAAGGCAAGTACTTTAAGCAATTTATTGAGATGATTTCTGAAGCGACAGTTCTTGTTTCTGTTGTCTGAAGCTACCACCTAAACAAAAATTGTTTTTAATGTGTTTGCAGATAGTGTGCAGGAGGAAGACCTAGATGCTGTGGAAGCACAAATAGGCTGCAAACTCCCTGATGATTATCGATGTTCATTTCGTATTCATAATGGACAGAAACTAGTTGTTCCTGGGTAAGGAGTTAAACCTACTATCAATTCCATTATTTAATTATTTCTTTTTCTTCATGGTGGCCAGTTCAGTTAAACTGAGACATGGAGTGAGGATTGGAATGCCTGCTAAGCAGGCTATCCAAAATATTATATACAGTATAGAAGTTAGCTGTTATGTTCTTTGGGTAAAATCTTCACAAGAACCTATGTCCCACTGTTAGCAGTGCCTTAGCAGTGGGACCTAGGCATCTAAGTGCCTTGCCAATGGAGCTAGGATCCTAAATGCCCAAGTCACTTTTGAAAATGGGACTTGAATGCTTTTTGAAAGTTTTACCTTTGATAATCAGCAAAATTTTAGCCCTGGATATTTACGGCCTCAATTACACCAATGTTTACAGAATTACTCTGTATGCTCTGTGTTGTAATCGAGGGCAGAATTAACCTATTTTGTAACCAGAATTTGCAAAATGTGATAAAATGGTCAGGGAACTAATTTTCAGACCTGGCAATCCAAGAATAGTTTTAAGTGAGAGAGGTGGAACCACTGGAAAAGCAAAAGGATAGAATAGAAATTTTGCACCCTACAAAAGAGAAATATTTTTTAAATTTTCCTTATTACTGAAAAGATGACGTTTCCCTGAAATGTAAAACTGACAGCTCTTGATGTCCTAAGCAAGTGATTAAACATTATTGCATATTGTCCAGACACAGAAACAGTGCACCTTCAAGCCTCTCATGTTTAGCACACTGGGCTGTATTTGAGGGAAAGTGACATGAGTGGTAGAAATACTGCCAAGAATGGTATGTTGATAGAAAATGATGGGGATTTGAGGTGTGTGTGTGTGTGTGTGTGTTTTGAGCTGGCATTTGCAAGTTTGTGGCACCTCTAACTTCTCACTGGGTGGCAGCTGGAGCCTTTTTTGGTATCTTTTACCCCCAACCCTAGCTCCAGGTGTGTAAAAAGTAACCGGTCAATTCTGCATATTCCTGAGGATGACTTGAACTTTTTACAAGTAGGTATTCTAGAAGAGATTTTCAAAAGGGAAGTAGGCAATGGGAGTGACATGCCTTGTTCCCCTTTGAAAATCTCCCCTCTGTGGGCAAGTAAGTGATTTAACAAAAAAGCCAAGTGCCAAGCACTGATGTAATGGAATTGGTCAGGAAATGGTAAAAACTTCTGGAAATGCTATCCTAGTATGACCCTCAAGGCCTATTAAATCCTGGCTTAATATTACTAATGTATCCAAACTGCACATTTTGAGAGAAAATAGTGAAAGACATAAAACCATTTCTTGAAGGATCTGATCAGTGTTGGTTTTTACACTTCAGAAATTTCCAAAGCTGTTTACCTGCCACATAAAGAGTGTCCTGCTTTTGCAATGCTTTGGAGTAACTAGGGCTTCATGCTGAGACAGTTTACTTTTTTATCCTACTAACTCTTTCCCTGTTTTTTTTAAAGCAAGCTAAAAGTCTGAAAGCTCTCTTGACTTCTTTGTTTTATTTTGTTCTTAGCTCTAAAACGTATAACTTGAACTAGGCACTGTGTGATTCTTCCTCCTTTCTGCCTACCAGTTACATTGCATTAGAATTAAAACTCTTTCCAATGTCTTCCAACAAACGCATCTCTCACCAGCCCAACTGTATTGGAAATATTTGTATGTATAGAGCTACTGCAGGATGTCAGTCAAATTGTGCCAGAAAACAATAATCAGAATGCTGCAATCTGCAAACTTTTGTGGTGTTTAACACACTGCATGTCAAACTTTTCATGGTGGTTTCAGGTGTGTGCTTTTTTGGATTTAGTGTGTGTTTATAACCTATGGCAGATTGGCCAGCTCAATGTGAAATATTTTTCACAGGCTCTACTGATGAAAAAGAGAAGCATGCTTCATGCTTTCTTTTCCTTCCAAATGTAACTGAATAATCTTCAAGGCTATGTAAACCCTAAGTGTAGATCCATAAATATGTATCTGTTAAAAATTGCTGACTTGTTTCTGTAACTATTCTTAAGGGATGAGCAGAGTTGTTTAATTTTATTAACTTCTTATATCTGGCTTCAGTCTCAACTCATTTTGTGAATTAATCTAGGTAACAATGTGTCTTGTCAAATATTTGTTACTAAAGTTGACAATTTCTTGGCCTATAGAAACCAAGTATTCATGAATATTTGTTTTAGTACTGAAGGGAGTTGATGCAAAACATAGTCCCAGTTTCTGCCTTGTGAAGCTGCCCTATTATGCTATTTCAATGGTGAACAGATGTCCTGAGGCTGCTTTAACTTGTGAGGCAATTGGCAGTCACCAGAATGGCCAAGAATCCCCTTTCTTCCTGTGCTAAGCGTGGAAAATGAGCAAGACAATATTTGTTAAACCCACCCTGCAAAAAAAAAAAAAAATCAGTAAGGCTGGTCTTACGAATTGAGGACCTGATTCTGTTGAAAATATTACAGTTCAGGCTTCTCTGGGTATAAGTTTTATGCCTAGTAGTGATGGCAGAATTAGACCTTAGAAGGAGGAGTTATTCATTGAGTAAAAGGTAAAAGCTATCTTTGCTTTGTTAATCAAGTATTCATTGTTTCTATTTTTGTTCTTGTTGGTCCTTCTAAGGTTGATGGGAAGTATGGCACTATCCAATCACTATCGTTCTGAGGATTTATTGGATATTGACACAGCAGCTGGAGGATTTCAACAGCGTCTTGGTTTGAAACAATGTCTTCCTCTCACCTTTTGCATTCACACTGGCCTGAGTCAATACATGGCACTGGAGTGTGTGGAGGGTCGTAATAAATATGAGATCTTCTACCAATGTCCAGTAAGGCAGAAATGTTTGTTTATAAATGTATCTTTTTGAAAAAACTGGCATTTGTCCTTTGCATGTTTATAAGAAGTGAAATATATAGTGTGCACAGTTTAGTGAGCGTATGCTCTTTATACTATGACTGAGAGCTTTTTAACTAGTAAATAAAAATGATGCTGTCTTTGAGTTGCCCTCAGGTGTACACCAAAATTACCCAAGAAGAATATTTAACACAACAGTGACCTTAGTGTGTAATGTAGTTACTCCTGGGGGAATTCTGTGACACCGCGCAGTGTGGAATTTTGCAGAAATTAACGTTGTGCATGCAGAATCCCCCCCCACCCCCCCTCCCCACACACACAAGAAGTGGGCTGCAGTGCTGCTAGCCTCTGCTAGGGGGTCAGTGGACTTGGCAGAGCCCAGCTTGCACATAGAAGACACTGCTGGGGGGAGAGAGCTAGAGAGTTCCTAGCATGCCCTGAGGGAAGGAGAGGGCAGAGTGCAGGAAACTGTGTGCAAATGTGGAATGGAGCATCAGGCTGTTTCTCCCTCTGGATCCCTGGGCTCGGGGGGGGGGGGGGACCCTGCAGCTGGGGGTGAGGTGGGGTATCTGGGCTGATGGGGAGGGCATGGTTGGGCTCTGAGGAGGAGGAGGTTTGGGTGTATTGGCTGCAGTGTGGGGGGCCCCACAGGTGGGCTTTGTGTGGGAGAGGTTTCGGGTGTCTGCCCCCTTGACTGGGCTCTGGGGAGGGGAAGGGGCAGAGAAACAGGAACTGGGTTGTCATAGGGGTTTCTTTAACTCTCTACTCCTGGGCGAATTTTTGTATGTCTGTATTGTTAGACATACTTGCTGACAGGTATTTGAAATTACCAAAATAATTGAAACTTGTGATTTATGTAGTGTTATTTTGACCAATAAAATTTGTAGAATTTTGCAGAATTTTAAAATGTGCACAGAATTTTTAATTTTTTGGTGCAGAATTCCCCCAGTAGCAATGATTGTAGCCAACTTCTATGGTCAAATTTATTCCTGCTCTAATCTATTTAATTTGGTAGAATTACGGCAGCCATGAATTTGTCCCAGTCTGTTTCAGCAAGTCACACTTTTTCATTGTTAAGCTTTGTTTTGCATGGTGGGAGACTTTGGATTTAGCAGTGAGTTATAGGTCTCTTTTCTAGAAAGAGCAAAACAAAGGAAAAATGGGGTATGATCTTTTTGGGAAATATATAATGCTTACTCTACAGTGAAAGAACAGAAAAACGATTTAAATCTATTAAAGCTTTATAAAATTGTTTCAGATACTACAGCGATAGCAACACTCTAATATCAGAGTCTGGTTGCTCTCACTTGCACTGGTATAATTTCATTGATTTTCAGTGGAGTTTACTCCTCAGGGCTTGTCTACACTACCCGCCAGATTGGCGGCCAGCGATCGATCCAGCGGGGGTCGATTTATCATGCGATAAATCGACCACTGCGTGCTCTCCCATCGACTCCGGTACTCCACCAGAACTAAAAGCGCAAGCAGAGTCTACGGGAGAGCATCAGCTGTCGATTTACTGCAGTGAAGACACCACGGTAAGTAGATCTGAGTACGCTGACTTCAGCTACGCTATTCACGTAGCTGAAGTTGTGTATCTTGGATCGACCCCGTGCTGTAGCGTAGACAAGCCCTCAGTCTCATTAGTGTGTGGGGGGAATCAAGCCCTCAATTCCTGAACAGCTTTGTCTCTTTCGTGGATTAAAGTGCAAGTATAGTCAGAAAAGGGATTAAGTTCTCTCTTTAATAAGTGGATCTGCTATCTGTGTTCTATTTTATTGATAAAAATATATTTTTTCTACTCTAGTTAGCATTGCTGAGCCAGTGCAGCTTGTCCACTGTCACCAATAAAATTATTTACAAAATCTACAACTGGAGTTTAGTACTGTCTGTGGAAAATTCACAGGGTGAACTCGGCTTGACTTCCCTATTCCAGGTTGAGTTTACAGCAGTAGCAATTATAAGTTAACTTTTAATATATTTGTGTTACAACTTCCTACCTGGTCAGGTTGTGCATTATTTTCTAAACTGTGCATTTTAAAAACATACACCAAGGTTAAGTCTAAAACGCTCAAAAGCAAGATTAAACTATTCATTATTCTCACTACTAAAATTATTGCAGTACATATTACTTGGCATCACAGTAAAACTGTAATGACAAGCAACAACAACAGATACCTTGGCTACAGTTTGAGTCTTAATTTTGAATTGGAATTAAGCTAAAACCCCTTGAAAAGCAGTTGTTGAAACTACTGACCTAATTCTAGCTGTCCAGGGCATTCAGCACAAATTCCTAAAGAACGATACTGGGAGCTTGGAACTCTCAAGTAAGACTTTATTATAGAACCTTACCCTGCTGGATTCCTAGTTATTTTCCTCATATGTAGCAATGGGAGTTCTAGTCACCTGACATTGATGGGGGGGATTGGAGAAAAATCTTGTACACCTTTATGTTATGCTAAATGTCTATTTTGCCTGGACTATATTATGAGAAATTGAAGGCATTTAAATGTTAATATTTTGTTCCTCTGGAGACAATACAGACCCTTTGGTAGGAAGGAATGTAAATATGGGAGTTCTAAAAATGAGGTGGAGTTAGTTTTCAGATTATTCTAAGGCTGTTTCTTTTTTTTTTTTTAAATGATGCATGAAGTCTAATTTTCAAATGTGATCACCTTAGTGGAATGTCCCGATTGTGTGTTTGTTTGAATGCTCAACTTGGCACATAGACACATGGGACAGACATTTGTGTCTTAAATAGTGATTTGAACATCTGATTGTGGGATTTGGATGCTCTGTTGAAGAATCTAGATTTGGGCCTAGATAATACTAGGAAAATATCCAGGTATTTAGGATGTCAAGAAAAAACATCAGTCTCCTTTTCAGTATACACATTTAATATTTGTTCCTTTTCTAGGATCAGATGGCCCGTAATCCATCTGCTATTGATATGTTCATTACAGGTAAGAGCATGTTGAGAGGGGGGTGTGTGTGTGTGGTGGGGGAGGGGGATTCATGCAAAAAATACCTCGTTTATAGATGCCAGTATATCTAACCATTTCATTCTGTCTTAAGTTGCATATATTAATAAATAATATACATATGCTGTGAGCTGGTTAGTACGTGTGCAGAACATTTTGACCTTCACAGAGTAAGCACTAAACTTGTACATGTATTCTTACTCCTAAGAAACCTATAACCAGTATTGGAACTTGAACAATTAACTAAAATAAGTTCAAAAACAGTTTTATTTCCCTATTAATGCTTGTCACACCTCTGTTTTTGAGTTATTCAACACACTGGTCAGTCTGACAAAATATATAGCCACCTTTAGGGTAACCATCAGAGGAGCTGTCGGAGACAGGTGGTTCAAAAACACCATGAACTGTAGCCTGGGAGAAGAATGTTTTAGTAGCCTTTGCAACCATATCACAGGTTGCAGTATATATTGTGCCCCCCAGTGAAACATTCTTCTAAATGTAACCATACCTGAAAAGGAAAATGTTCCTGGATTTTTCAGGTTCTCTCTCTAACTGCATTGTTCAAAGCATAGAGGAGGAGAGAGGAAGATTTCAGATTCATTACTTGATGACTATAGAATCCTTGTGATGATCTGTTGACATGGGCTGGGACTGTAGTAGGAAGTTTCTCTCATCTTCCCCCTCACACCTCCCTTTTCTACTGAAGGCTATTGGTAGGGCCTTACCAAATTCGTGGCCATGAAAAATGCGTCACGGACTGTGAAATCTGGTCTCCCCTGTGAAATCTGCTCTTTTGTGTACTTTTTATCCTACTATACAGATTTCTCAGGGGAGACCAGTGTTTCTCAAACTACAGGTCCTGACCCAAAAGGGGGTTGGGGAGATGTCACAAGTTTGTTATAGGGGGATTGTGGTATTGCCACCCTTACTTCTGCACTGCCTTCAGAGTTGGATGGCCAGAGAGCAGAAGCTGCTGGTCAGGCGTCCAGCTCTGAAGGCAGTGTCCCATCAGCAGCAGCGCAGAAGTAAGGGTGGCAATACTATACCATGCCATCCTTACTTCTGCACTGCTGCTGGCGGCAGTTCTGCCTTCACAGCTGGGCGCCCATGAATCATGAAATTTACAATTTAAAAAAAACCCTATGATCATGAAATTGACCAAAATGGACCGTGAATTTGATAGGGCTAGCTATTGGCTATGGAAGCCTTCAACTAACTGAACTGCTTTCCTGTTGAGTGAAAACAGTGCCTTAATTTAGAATACCATTAATATGCATAATCTGTGCTAACCTGCATCACAGGTTGTTTCTATTGCAACACCAATGATGAGTAACAGCCCCACTGGACTATGCTATAATGCTTTCACTTGTGGGTAAAAGTAGGAGAGAGAAACTCTTACTAAGACTTTCTAGTCCTGCAATTTTGGACTTGCAGTGGCTGTGTATTGGAAAATCCGTCGCTTATTCCACCCCAGAAGCTGTATTGCAGTGCTGGGTGATGAAATCACTCTGTCTTCTTCGTCACAAGAGTGTTGAGGTTTACTGTCTCGTGCTTTGAAATCTTCAGATGAAAGGTGTTGTAGAAGTTCAAAGTACTATTCTAATTATTTGCAATTTGTGAGGGAGATTTGTTTTAGAGATAGTGACTGCAGTGATCTAGTGTTAATTATTACTTTGGGTTGGCCTTGTCTTATGGAAACAATGACTTCCAGTTGTGTGGATGAGTATGCTGGCACAACACATTCCATGTAGATGAGAAGATTAATCTTAGTATTTCCTACTTTCATCTAAAAACCAAGTGTTCAAACTGCAGAGTGAATCAGTATAGTCAGTGTGCACCCCAAACTCTAGCATTTCAAGGCCAAGACAAAATGTTGAAGATGATTGGGTGGGTGATAGAAGAAGGAAAATGGAGAAGAGAAATTATTGGAGACTACTAAGCAACAGAGGAGCCCCAAAGATGGCAGGACAGTACAAATAATTAAATGGCTTTTTAGGGCAAAATTAGGAACAAGAGATGAGTAAATTATGTTAATTATTGCTTTGTGCCATAGCAACCCTGTGTAGCTTGGGAGAAATAGAATATTATTAAATTATTAACTTAAAAATAAACATTTCACATCAATAATATAAACCAAAATTTAAAGAACTATTGATCTTCCATTACTAAAACCCATAATATGTTCCTTGAATTAATTGAATTACCTATAGCTTATTTCACTTATAGAGGATAATGTCTTGTCTTTGAGGACTTTGTTCATTAAAGGGACTCTGTCAAGGTTGAATCTGCCCAATAATGAATTTTTTACTGATCCTGATAAATCCAGCTGCTCTCAAAGTGATGACTGCAAGTTTTTGAAAATCTCAGTTTCTATATTGGGTGACCTATAAATCCAGAGCTCTGAGCTTGTGGTGGTAACAGGTGTGCATGTTGCACATGCTTCCACCCTACTGTCCAGCTTTGTTCTTGGGAGTACAGAAACTTACAAAATTTTATAGATTTCTTAGGAATTTTAATACCTTACCTATGTATATATATGTGTGTGTGTGCAGATACCTACAAAACAAAACCAAGCTTGTAGGTCCAGTAATAGACCTACCAGCTTTAGCAAATAGTATATTGGATTAAGTGTGGAGTATAGTGCCTAAAAAATAGGTATAGTAATTACATTACTTGTAAAGCCAACATCACCTCCTTAAATCATAGGAGTACCAGTAAAGGTCTAAAAGGCAGTTGAAGTATAAAAGCATCCAGAATTGGGCGAGGTACTTCACAATGTAAATAGAAAGCCATGGTTCCTGGCCTGAAGAGTATACAGTCTCATTTTAGCTGTGACACAGTGAGTGGAGGATGACAAGCAAACCATTTAAGCCACAATTAGGTTCCCAGCAAAAGCAGAGGTCAGTGTTTTGAATAGAGCAGGATGAGGAATGAGTTACTCAGCTACAGAGGTCTGGGAATTTGTTTATATTAAGGCCTACTAGCTTTTATAATGCCTATGTTAAAAAGAAAGTTAATATTATAACTGGCTTAATTATAAGAGTACCTGCTTTTGTAAAACTTTCCCTCTTTGGCATCTAGGTACTTCTTATTTGGAATGGTTCACATCTTATGTAAACAATGTCGTAACAGGTGGCTATCCCATCATCAGGGACCAGATTTTCAGGTATCGTGACTTTGATCTGTAGTGCAGCATAATTACAAGGCAGAGAAAATCAATCTTTTCTTTAAATGCTGATTTTTTTTTTTTCCAGACAGCTGGGTGTGGATGTGTGGTGTGAGGGTTAATGGGTGGGGATGGAGAAAGAGACAGCTGCAGAATCAAAAGGCTTAAACTAATCCTGTTTTGTTACCAGGAATATTAGAACTAGTAGCATCACACTGAAGGGACTGTAATTAATACCAGCTCTAACCCATCCGCCTGCCTAGAACTTGAGGTGCAAAATGAGAGGGCTAGTGAGAAAGACACAGCTGCAGATCGTGTAGGAGTTTATTGAAGAGCAGTTCTGCATAGCTCAAAAGCTTGTCTCCCACCAACAGAAGTTGGTCCCATAAGATATTACCTCACTCACCTTGTCTCTAATATCCTGAGGCCAAAACAGCTACAACAAAACTGGTAAACAAATGACATTTGCTATTTTAAATAAGGGATTCTTTCATTGATATGGTCTATCTACCATTCATTCAAATATTGTATTGAATATATGTATTATGATACTCTAAACAAACAAGATTTGGAGATGGATTTACCTTGAAGCTCCACGTGCACTTCTCTAGATGTTTTTGTTTTTATCCTGGTTGTGTATAACAGTAGTTCTCAACCAGGGGTACGCATAAGGGGGTACATCAACTCATCTAGATATTTGCCTAGTTTTACCACAGGCTACATAAAAAACACTAGCAGTCAGTATAGACTAAATTTCATATGGATAATGACTTGTTTATAGTTCTCTATATCAGAGGTTTCGGAAGTGTGGGGCACACCCCGCCTAGGGGGCTGTGGAGAAAGGTCTGGGGGTGGAGGGTGCATGGTGGGACCTGGGCCAGCCTCCACAGGGGTGGGGAGGGAGCGCCACTCAGCCCCTTCCCGCCCCCCACTGTGTTCCAGTCCTGCCCCCACCAGTGTCTCCGACTCCTGGCGACGACCCCATCCTCAGCGTGTCCCCGCTCCTGTGCGCGTGTCCCCCGTCCCTGTCGCTGCCCCCCGCCCCGCCACACACACACTTTGGCCCCTGATCACAGCCCCACTCCTGGCCACGGCCCCACCCCCAGCTATGTCCCCAGCCTTGGCCCCCTTACCTCTGTCTGTGGCCCCCCACCCTCCGCGGAGTCACAGTCCGGCTCCTGGAGCGGGGCAGAGGGCGTGCGTGCGCACGGTTGGGGGTAAAAGGGGGCATGTATATTATGTACTATACACTGAAATGTAAGTACAATATTTATATTCTAATTGATTTATTTTATAATTATATGGTAAAAATGAAAAAGTAATAATTTTTTGTTTTCAGTAATAGTGCGCTGTGATGCTTTTTTGTATTTCTAAGTGAGGTGAAACTTGGGGGTATGCAAGACAAATCAGACTCTTGAAAGGGGTACTGTAGTCTCGAAAGGTTGAAAGCCACTGGTGTATAATAGCCCCTTTTAAGATTAATGGGATGCTGTAAGAACTAAATTTTCTATCTCCAAAATAGATTTGTACACAACTGAATATGAAGAATTGCATGAAGACATTTCTAAAGTCTGCCTTCATAGTTTAAGGCAAGCATTGCACTGTTGTACTAGTGCATTCACAAAGACTAAAGAATGTCTAGTTTCATTTAGGGCTAATAGTCACACACAATAACTTTTTTTTTTTCATTTTGGGTTTAATTATCCAAATACTATTAGTATAGCATGTGGAAACTTATTCTTCAAAAATATCCTTTTAGCATCTGTATTGAACCCATAGAATTGGGTTACATCATAATAAAGAGTTGGAAATTTCTTTTGTATGTTTCTGTTGCACAGGTATGTTCATGATAAGGAGTGTGTGGCCACAACAGGAGATATTACTGTTTCAGTCTCCACGTCTTTTCTACCTGAACTCAGTTCTGTACATCCACCTCATTACTTCTTCACTTACAGAATCAGGTGAGAATAGCAAATGGGCTTTCCTGATAACAGGAGAGTCTTCTGTCTGGAGTTCAAGCCTCATGACTGTTGCATGTGTATGCACAGTACTCAGAAGTATGATGAAATTTAGATATCGTATACATATGGAGCTTGGTGTACAGCATGCAATATAATTATTTTAATATCGTTTTAAATAAAACGACTATTTGACTGTTTTAAAACTTGCAATGGGTCGTCCTGTGCTTTGAGGAGTTTCTTTTCACTAACAATATATAGCACATATCACTTTGCATACGTGAAACATTTGTCACAATATTTGTCATGAATTAAGGAGAGGTAGGTAATTAAGAGGAATAATAAAGCTGGGATTAGTGCTCTGGTGTTCCTACTTGTATCTGTATACAGGTCATTAGAACATACCACTTTCTCTAAGCAGTAGGGAGTATAGAAATAGTATTTTAAATATTTTATAGTGGTTTTTAGACAAGTAATTCATTTCTACGCAAAAAATATTTGATTTGGCTCATAGAATTGAGATGTCCAAAGATGCTCTCCCTGAAAAGGCTTGTCAGTTGGACAGTCGGTACTGGAGAATAACCAATGCCAAAGGTGATGTAGAAGAAGTTCAGGGTCCTGGAGTTGTTGGTATGTAAACTGAGAGTTTGAGTTTCATTTTTGCATTCATAGCATTCCAGTGATTAATGTGAAAATTCTGTAACTTCTGGCGGAGCCATTCTCAGTAATGATGCAAGATGGTGGCTATTCTCTTCTTTTAGCAAACATGCATTCTGTTCCACTTTCTCATATTGCGTTGTGTGTAAGTGAAAGAGTTAAACATTCACTTCAATTTTAAAGGATCTTAAGGAATATAATTTTTGGTTAACTATTTTAAATTGTTGGGCAAATTTGTATATTAATATACAGTAGTTAATATTAGTATAAGTAGTCAAACCATTTAAAGATTTTTTAATTACTTGGATTGTAAGCTCTTTGGGACTGGAATTGTCTTTTTGTACAGCACCTAGCACATTGGGGTCCTGGTCCATGAGTGGGGCTCCTAAGTACTTTGATAATACAAATAAATATTAATAATCCTGAAGTCTCTAATGCCATCTGTTTTTATCTATGTATTAGGGTTAACAGCATAAGTGCATGTCAGAAGACTTAAGTATTTTTTTTTGTATTTAGAAATGATTTGTAGCAATAGTTCGGGGGTTTTTTTGTGTTTTTTTTTTTTTTTAAAGACTCCCGCTCTCCCCCCCCCCCCCCCCCACACACACATGTTGTTGTTTGGGCATTCTTGTCCTTTGAGCTTGTTATAGTGACTCCTGTTCAGCAAGTTAGGCACTTCTGATTTAGTGAACAATATTCTCTAAAAAACTGCTATTCACTTGTGACTGAAAGTGATGCAAAGATAACTAGTCACTAGAATGACATGCCTCCAATGAAGTGGGTATTCACCCACGAAAGCTTATGTTCCAATACGTCTGTTAGTCTATAAGGTGCCACAGGACTCTTTGCTGCTTTTACAGATCCAGACTAACACTGCTACCCCTCTGATACTAGTCACTAGAATGTTCATTAAAACAGGATTTGTTACAACAAGCTTACCTCTTTTTTTTTCCCCCCTTTTATTCGTATAGTACAGTTACAGAAGCGCTTAAACTTTTGTTACTAGCTGTGTATTCCAGCAGAACTCTAGCTGAACTTAATGTCTATAGAAATTAACTATATTGCAAGAGGAAAGTATACACTATTTATACTTAAATTCAAAACTCCCAATGGTTCTTTGTTGTGTTTTGTATTTGCAGGAGAATTTCCAATAATCAGCCCAGGTCGAGTTTACGAATATACCAGCTGTACTACCTTCTCCACTACTTCAGGATACATGGAAGGATACTATACCTTCCACTGTCTCTACTATAAGGACAAGTTCTTTAACGTCATAATTCCCAGATTTCATATGGTATGCCCAACATTCAAGGTGTCTACAGCACGCATGGTAAGCTGAGATACAGTTGGTATTGTCATTTGTGCTTGGCTTTTATCCCTAACCTTTTTGCAGAAAACATGAATGAAATTAGCTCTAATAGAATAGTATAATGTACGTTCTCTAGATAAAGGTCTTACCAGACTCCATAATTATGACACTTTTTCCAGTTTTATAATTTTATTTCTTAGTAGTATAAGATAGACAATTCCCTACAAGAGGGAAGGACAAGAACAACAATTACAAAATCTGGAGATAGATCTAGAGAGAGACGTCTCCTCCCCCCTGCCTCCCACTGAAATCCTGTCCCCTAATTTGAATTCCTCCGAGTTCTTTGGAGTGATTGTGTAGCCAAGAGAATATAACAAAATAGATTAACTGAATCTAACTATCATTTATGATTAAATGTTAATGTCACCTCATGCTTGGATTACTGCGTACACTCCAGGCGGGGCTTTACTTAGTCAATCCAAAAATTTGAGTGGCGTAGTGGTCTGTCTGTTATGCTGCACCTAACAAGCACATGCTTATGTCATATAACTGGAGTTATAATTTGCATTTTGAATCAAAGATGGCTTGAAGCTAAAATGTTTAATTTTTTATCCATGAATCGCTAAATGGGTTGGGTCCTTCCTGTTCGATGGGCCACCTTTCCCCCTCCACTCTGTTACAGCTTCAGTGGATGGAGATGCTGAACTTCAATCATCTTGACAATGAGAGTAGACTAGTAATTCGTCCACGATGGGTCTGCTATTCTGAAATGGCTTCTACCTGCGCGTTCTAGCCCAGGGGTCTGAAATAGCTCATGTCTGTGGACTTTCGGGGCATGCTTCCAGGCACATCCATTTATGCAGGCTATTGCAGTGTTGGGCTTTAGAGGGAGAACAGAGTTGTTTGTTCTGCAGGTGACTTAGATTTATGTTTTTGTAACTTGTGACATTGGCACCTTTGTAAATGTGAAATTGGATGGATACGCCCTTATTTACAAATCTAAATTGTTACATATTTGAGCTCTTTCTGTCTTGGTGTGACCTGATTGTAATTTGCTGCCTTCTACATCAGAAGAATGTCTCTGCTTTTCTCGATAGGAGAGAAGTTTCCATACATGTGCTAAACAGGCCTTTTAAGCTGATTGATTTTAAGGTCAAAAGGGACCTTAATGTTCATCTAGTCTACCCTGCACAACGTAGGCCATGGAATTTCACCCAGTAACTCCTGCATCAATTCCAAAAATTTAATAAATTGCTTTTCTGTTGAATGATTATCTATTTTTAAGGTTTGGAAGCAGCTGGTGAATCTGGGCAGTTTTGTTAGCTTGTTTTGACGTAAGTGTAAATTGACTTGATAAAATTTGTAAACTGTTCTATGTCTAGGTAGTTCAGATGGAATTTAGGGTGTTTAATGTTTTTCAGGCCCTGTAGTTAAACACTCAAAGAAAGCAGAAGGCCTTGCAAAATGCAGAGCAGCAAAACAAAACTGGATTGACAAATAAGCAAAAAGAGCCCAGAGTCAACCGATTCCATAAGAGGGGAAATGAAGCTGCTAATTACACTGGCATCCATGGGCAGGGCAATGCTAAAGAGGAATATGGGCACTCAAGTGATGTGATTAGGAGATTACATTTTTAAAAAGATATTTTGGGAAACTAGCACTGGTTTAGGCTGGTAACAGTGAATGCAAACTGCCAACAGAGGTCACACTTGTAACAGATACATTGCTTTTTCCCCCCTCTTTCCTTTGGTTCCCTTTATTTATTTAAACCTAGACCTCTCTTCTGTTCCACAAGTTGCAGAAATCACTTGCATTTGATTTGGTAATTTTATTACTCTGCCTCTGATACAGATGCTTAGCAGAGGATTATTGTATATTAAAGTTGAGCGGTACTTTGATATTTTAGCATATTGACTCAAATTCAGACCTAGTGGCTTAAATTCTGCTCTGTTACATACTTGTAAATCTGAAAGAACTAATTGAATTCAATAGTTAAGAGCTGGGATTTTTATTGGCCCATAGCTGGGAAGATTTTACAGTATTAGTGCCAGCAAAACCCAGATTTAGTTTTTTGTTCTTGTTTTTTAATGCAAAGCTATTTAAAAGAATTTCAGACAGTCGTCAGAAAGGTTATACCATGCTTTTTTTTAATAAGCCTTAATTTTTCAAGCATAAACCCTTAGTTACTATGTTGGCCCTACACAGTATCCTGGGGCAGGTCTTCACTACCGCCGGGATCGACGTTCTGAGGGTATGTCTACACTACAAAATTAGGTCGAATTTATAGAAGTCTGTTTTTTTAGAAAGTGATTTTATACAGTCGATTGTGTATGTCCCCACTAAGTGCATTAAGTCGGCGGAGTGTGTCCACAGTACTGACGTTAGCATCAACTTTCGGAGCATTGCACTGTGGGTAGCTATCCTGCAGTCTCCACTGCCCATTGGAATTCTGGGTTAAGCTTCCAATGCCTGATGGGGCAAAAACATTTGTCGCGGTTGGTTTGGGGTATGTCTCGTCAGTTGCCCCTCCCTCTGTGAAAGCAATGGCAGACAATTGTTTCATGCCTTTTTTTCTGTGCGGGCGCCGTACTGCTTTCAGCAGACCGTGCAATAGGTTTGCAAACCGTCGTCATCGAACGACTGCTTCCACTGCCACTCTGCTCTCCTGATGCTATGAATCCACCTCGCAGGTCCTCTATATGACCATCATCCTCCACCGCTGCTGCTCTGCTCTCCTGGTGGTCTCGCAGGGCTGCTTCTGCTGCAACTCTGCTCAGCTGCTCTTGTCTCGCGATAACACAGCAAGCGTGCAACCCGCTCAGCTGTTGTGTCCTGGCAGCAGATGGTCCAGTAGGTTTGCAAAACTGGTCATCCAACCACCGCTTCCCCTGCAACTCTGCTCTCCTGCAGACACCATACCACGGCAAACGTGGAGCCCGCTCAGATCACTGCAGCAGTTATGAGCTTTGTAAACACCTCGCGCATTAGCATGCAGTATATGCAGAACCAAAATCCGCAACAGCAGGTGAGGAAGTGATGGCAGCGCAGTGACGAGAGTGATGAGGACATGGACACAGACTTCTCTCAAAGCCCGGCAATTTGGCCATCCTTGTGGCAATGGGAAAGGCTCATGCCATGGAACGCTGATTCTGGGCCCGGGAAACAAGCACAGACTGGTGGGACGGCATAGTGTTGCAGGTCTGGGAAGATTCCCAGTGGCTGGGAAACTTTCGCATGCGTAAGGCACTTTCATGGAACTTTGTGACTTGCTTTCCCCTGCCCTGAAGCGCAAGAATACCAAGATGAGAGCAGCCCTCACAGTTCACAAGTGAGTGGAAATAGTCCTCTCGAAGCTTGCAACTCCAGACAGCTACTGGTCAGTCGGGAATCAATTTGGAGTGGACAAATCTACGTGGGGGCTGCTGTGATTCAAGTAGCCAGCGCAATCACTGAGCTGCTGCTATCAAGGGTAGTGACGTTGGGAAATGTGCAGGTCATAATGGATGGCTTTGCTGCAATGGGATTCCCGAACTGTGTGGGGTGATAGATGGAACGCATATCCCTATCTTGGGACCAGATCACCAAGCAAGCCAGTACATAAACCGAAAGGGGTACTTTTCAGTGGTGCTGCAAGCACTGGTGGATCACAAGGGATGTTTTACCAACATCAACGTGGGATAGCCGGGAAAGGTACATGACGCTTGCATCTTCAGGAACTCTGGTCTGTATAAAGAAAGGGAGGACTTATGGCACCTTAGAGACTAACCAATTTATTTGAGCATAAGCTTTCGTGAGCTACAGCTCACTTCATCGGATGCATACTGTGGAAAGTACAGAAGATCTTTTTATACACACAAACACCCATTTTTTCATGGTTTGTGTGTATAAGAAGATCTTCTGTACTTTCCACAGTATGCATCCGATGAAGTGAGCTGTAGCTCACGAAAGCTTATGCTCAAATAAATTGGTTAGTCTCTATGGTGCCACAAGTACTCCTTTTCTTTTTGCGAATACAGACTAACACGGCTGTGACTCTGAAATCTGCTCTGTATGAACAGCTGCAGCAAGGGACTTACTTTGCAGACCAGAAAATAACCATGTGGGATGTTGAAATGCCTATAGTTATCCTTGGGGATCCAGCCTACCCCTTAATGCTATGGCTCATGAAGCTGTACAAAGGCACCCTGGACAGTAGTCAGGAGCTGTTCAACTGTAGGCTGAGCAAGTGCAGAATGGTGGTAGAATGTGCATTTGGATGTTTAAAAGCGCGCTGGTGCAGTTTACAGAGTCGGTTAGACCTTAGCGAAACCAATATTCCCATTGTTATTACTGCTTGCTGTGCGCTCCACAATATCTGTGAGAGTAAGGGGGAGATGTTTATGGCGGGAAGGCAAATCGCCTGGCCGCTGATTACATGGAGCCGGACACCAAGGTGGTTAGAAGAGCACAGCAGGGCGCGCTGCGCATCAGAGAAGCTTTGAAAACCACTTTCATGGCTGACCAGGCTACGGTGTGACAGTTCTGTTTGTTTCTCCTTGATGAAAACCTGCCCCCTTGGTTCACTCTACTTCCCTGTAAGCCAAACGCCTTCCTCTCCCCCCTTCAGTCACCTCTTGCAGAGGCAATAAAGTCACTGTTGTTTCAAATTCGTGCACTCTTTATTAATTCATCGCACAAATAGAGGGATAACTGCCAAGGTAGCCCGGGTGGGGTGGGGGAGGAGGGAAGGACAAGGCCACACTGCACTTCAAAACTTATTGAATGAATGCCAGCCTTCTGTTGCTTGGGTAATCCTCTGGGTTGGAGTGGTTGGATGCCCGGGGGGTGCCTCTCAACCCCCCCCCCCACGTTCTTGGGTGTCTGGGTGAGGAGGCTATGGAACTTGGGGAGGAGGGTGGTTGGTTACACAGGGGCTGCAGTGGGGGTCTGTGCCTTTCCTGCACCTCAACCATACGTTGGAGCATATCAGTTTGATCCTCCAGTAACCTCAGCATTGCATCCCGCCACCTTTCCTCCTGATCGTGCCACTTGTTCTCTCGCATGTCCCTCCTGTCCTCGCGTTCATTTTGTGCTTTCCTGAACTCTACCATTGTCTGCCTCCACGCATTCTGCTGGGCTCTTTCAGTTTGGGTGGACTGCATGAGCTCGGAGAACATTTCATCGGAAGTGCATTTTTTTTGCCGCCTTATCTGCACTAGCCTCTGGGATGGAGATGCTAGTCACAGTGTTGAAACATTTTCAGCTGTGGGAGGAAAAAAAGGGAGATTAAAATTTAAAAAGACACATTAGCAATTTAAAAGGAGGGACTGATATTTTTGGGTTAATGTGCAGCAGAAACCCAACTAACTCCCCCCCCCCCACCCAATTCTCTGGGATGATAGCTTCATCCCTCCGCCCCACTGCATGGATAACAGCGGAGATGATTTTTTTTTTCAGCTACAGGCAAACAGCCCAGCAGGAACGGCCACCTCTGAATGTCCCCTTAATAAAATTCCCCTATTTCAACCAGGTGACTATTAATGATATCACACTCCTGAGGATAACACAGAGAGATAAAGAACGGATGTTGCTTGAATGCCAGCAAACACCAGGACCACACGCTGCCATGCTTTCTTATGCAATGATTCCAGACTACGTGCTACTGGCCTGCTGTGGTAAAGCATCCTACAACGGAGGATGCAATAAGGCTGCCCTCCCCAGAAACCTTTTGCAAAGGCTTTGGGAGTACCTCCAGGACAGCTTCATTGAGATGTCCCTGGAGGATTTCCGCTCCATCCCCAGACACGTTAACAGACTTTTCCAGTAGCTGTACTGGCTGCGAATGCATCCCAAGTCTTCAGGGCAAATTAGTCATTTAAATGCTTGCTTTTAAACCGTGTATTATATTTACAAAGGTATACTCACCAGAGGTGCCTTCTCCGCCTTCAAGGTCCAGGAGCCTGGGTTGGGAGGGTTGGAGGATATTGGCTCCAGGGTGATAAATAGTTCCTGGCTGTCAGGGAGAACAGTTTATCCACTTGCCTGGTGTGCGCTGTCTTCAACCTCCTTCTCCTCCTCATCTTCCTCATCCCTGTTGTGTGAAACTCCCTTGCAGGAGTCCATGTACAGGTGTGGGGTAGTTGTAGGAGAACTGCCTAGAATTGCATGCAGCCGCTTATAGAAGCGGCATGTCTGGGGCTCTGACCCCGAGCGGGCGTTTGCCTCTTGGGTTTTTTGGTAGGCTTAAGTTTCACACGGCACTGCTGTGGGTCCCTGCTGTAGCCTCGGTCCTTCATGCCCTTGGAAATTTTTTTCAAATATTTTGGCATTTTGTCTTTTGGAATGGAGTTCTGGTAGCACGGATTTGTCTCCCTAAACAGCAGTCAGATCCAGTACCTCCTGTTCGGTCCATGCTGGAGCTCTTTTGCGATTCTGGGACTCCATGGTCACCTCTGCTGAGGAGATCTGCACGGTCACCTGTGCTGATTAGCTTGCCATGCTGGCCAAACAGGAAATGAAATTCAAAAGTTCACAGGGCTTTTCCTGTCTACCTGGCCAGTGCATCTGAGTTGAGAGTGCTGTCCAGAGTGGTCACAATGGAGCACTGCGGGATAGCTCCCAGAGTCCAATACTGTCGAATTGCGTCCACCCTAACCCAAATTTGACCTGATGATGTTGATTTCAGCGCTAATCCCCTCATCGGGGAGGAGTACAGAAATTGATTTTAAGAGCCCGTTAAGTCGACAAAAATGGCTTTGCGTGGATGGATGCAGGGTTAAATTGATCTAATGCTGCTAAATTCGACCTAAACTCGTAGTGTAGATCAGGGCTGAGATTGATCCACTGGTGGTCAATTTAGTGGGTCTAGTAAAGAACCGCCAAATCAACAGCAGATCGCTCTCCAGTCAACCCCTGTACTCTACCCCTGACAAGAAGAATAAGGTAAGTAAACGAGAGATTTTTTTCCTGTAGACCCCGCAGTAACTCGACCTAAAGTACGTTGACTTCAGCTACGTTATTCACGTAGCTGGAGTTGTGTAGTGTAGGTCAACTTACCGTGGTAGTGTAGACATAGCCCTGATTAACAAACAAAGCAGGTATAGCTACCAGTTCTAGGTGAAGGCCTTTATTTTTTGGGGAGGTGTTGGGGTTTTTTAAACACTTGGTCTGATACAAGCCTTTTCAGATGTTAATTGGGGTGAAGAAAGGTGCATATAATATCCAATTCTTATACCCCTTTTTTAAAGAAGTTACATGTTCCTGAAATATGCCCTTTCGGTCTTTTATAACTTGTTTTTCTGATTAATATTTTTAAAGGGGATAACGTGAACAGACTAAAGGCTGGCTTAAATTTTACTTTTTTTAATTTATGAATTACTTTTTGGGTTAGCTCTTGTGGTTGTGCTGTTTTACAGAATTAGTTAACCCAGCTCAGTTAGTTCTACATTCACCATTTTCATGTTTTTTGTGTGATTTGTTTAGTAAACATAACTAACCATGACCATAGTGATTTTTTTTTACATCAGCACAAATACACAGAGACCCTGGTTAAACATCTAAAGTACATAATTGTGTCAGTGTCCAAGTGTAATGTTAGCACTTTCAGTAAACTTTCATACAGGCTGTCTGGTGCCAGGGAAAAAACCCACTCCCAGAATTCTTCAGCAAATTCAGACTTACCAAGCTTTACCAAACTCATGTCAACCACAGTAATTTATAATAATTCAACACCATTCCAACAGTTAGTGAGTCAGATTCTGATCTCACTGGTCTACTTAGTTTATGAATAAAAGTTTAAACAGATTATAAATATAATTGCCATGTAGATTAAATTTTATAAAATTGATACATGAAAACAAATCTGATTTAACAGTATTTTGATATTTATAATTAGTCTTTATCTGAGACTGACTTTAAATGTGATGTAAATGACATCTTGATTTTAATTTTTTTGTTACATTGTTAGCACTTGATCAGAGTGAGATTTAGGAGGCAATTAAGTACTTAGTTAAACATGGGGGTGTCTTGTTTATAGGAAACTAATCATAATGAATATGCTATGGATGAAGATGAAGACTCAACAGATACTGATGAATATGAAGACAGACGTAGAGTCTTGGATATTCCTGCCCCTTCTGGACGCTGTCCACGTCATACCTGATTGTACTTCTTTAAAAAACAAAACAAAAAAACTGTTGGTTAGAGAAGTTAAACTTTCTGGGGCTTCTACATAAGACAGTTTCTGAATATTGTAAATGAATTGTTTCTTTTCCACAGCAGGACAACTAGCATGAATATTGGTGCCAGTTCTAACTTTCATCTGATTGGACTGTAAGGATTTTTTTTTTTGAGGGCGGGGGGAAGGGTTTTGTGGGGGTTTTTTGTTCACTTTTTTTTCTGAAGTGCAAGACAGCTTGACAGTCTGAGGAAATCATATCTTACATTTTTAAACTATTTCCTATTTATGATCATATTACAAACATGGTATGGGGATTTGTTTTTATACAAGCATTTAAAACTTAGCAACAGACAGAGGAGTTTGCAAAAAGGTATATAATGGCCTTTCACACTGACTTCCAATTGTTAATTTCTGCTTTGAATGAATGGAATTTGCAGTTAGGCCTGTGTAACCCCATTGGGTTGGATCAGGTGCTCCTGTACATTTTTATATTAATATACAGATACCATAAAATTCTGGTGACTGAGTGCGTAAGTTTGAAATGAAACAAACTTTATTTTTCAGACAATCTGTCTTTCATCTTAGTTTATAATAAATATCTGATGATGATCACAGATACATGCCTTTTGGGATGTAGTATAATTCATAATCTGCTGTTTACTAATCAGCAATTTCTCAGTTATTACATAGTACAAATTTGTAAATACTGTTTGATTTTTTTTTCCTTTATATGCTGTTTGCTGTCAGACTTTGTGGTAAGTGACACAAATTTTATGTGTAAGACTAAGTATTATCAAATGTTTTCCTGAATCCTATATGAATTTTTGTAATTATGCTTGATTCACAATTGGGGCTTAGCAGTACACAGATGTCTAAAAGCCTTATATTTAAAGAAACATTTGTTTGTTCTATCGTTTTTATTTTGTTTCCACTGCTATTAAAATAAATATATTGCCTTCATTGTTCTAAATGTTGCTTGGAACTATTCCTCTTGCTAAGAGTAGAACAAGGAATTAAAAGTTGCAACTGATGCCACATTGTAGTTGGCTGCCCTTCTTCACACTTACCACAGCAAATTCCCTCCAGCTTGGACAGAAAGTATCTGGCACTGGTGGACCCAACTGAAACCTCATTTGCTGGATATCTCCTTGAGTAATGGTTGGCTGCAGCTATTATAGATTGTGGCTGCTATTTCCTTTACATGATTTTAGTGCCATTAGATTCACTCGTAGGTTTATTGTCTTCACGTCAGGGAGGTTTTCCCAAGACCGAATTAAGTAGAACCAGGAAACGTTACTGGATTGAATCCTGTATTGCTCAGGAAAAATGTCTATGGAAGTGGATGAGAGACATAACTACCTAGGTCTACAGAGCTCTGCCCGTAATCGATAATTCTAATGAACTGTATAACAATTGGAATACTTGAAACTGTTCACTTGTTGTTTTTACTGAACCTTCTAAATACTGAGTGAAAGGAAAATACTATAATGCGAGAGCCTTGATTCCTATTTCAACTAAATACAAAAGGTTTTTTTAAAAAATAATTAGTTAACAAAAGATTAGAGACTAGTAACTTTCAGCATAACCACAAATCTGTAGTATTAAAATGAAAAGATTCTAATATTCTTTAAGGGCAGAAAGTTCCCCTGTCTTATTGATGATTATGGCTCCATGTCTGTTGTGGGGGTCGTGGAAGTCATTGGTGCTGTGACTTCTGCAGCAGCCAGTGTGGCTGTCCAGCCGGGTTCAGCCACACCAGCTGCTGCTGGAGCGGCTCTGCAGCCAGCCACTCAGGTGGCCCCACAGCCAGCTGCATGTGTTCAATCTCAAGTCTTAAGACCAAGAACTTTTCAAAAAATCCCACTGAGACTGAACATTGGAAGCTCTAACTAGGTAGGCTGTTGTCTGCATTGCTATCTGGTAGAGTTGAATGGGGGTTGGGGACAATTTTTGCAAAATGTCTTTAAGTAGATAAGGTATTAAATAGTAATAATTGGAAAGGTCATTGTCTCTCATGCTTGTAAATGGCTGGAAGGACAAAAACCACAATTGTATACAGTGTTGTAGCTGTGTTGGTCTCAGGATATTAGATACACAAGGTGGGTGAGGTAATACCTATTATTGGCCTGACTTCTGTTTGTGTGAGAGACAAGCTTTTGAGCTTATACAGAGCTTTTCTTCAGTTCTGGGAAGCAAGCTTGTAAAAGATACTACCTGATTCACCTTGTCTCACTAAAAGCCCAACTGTCAGTGTTTACTTTGACATAAGCACCTAAATAAAATTATATCCGATTCTCTAGATTGTGATCTATAGGTTTGTAGTCTTCCCTGACTCAGTTTCCTCTATTATGGTGATGTGCTTAGGGTAAGAGGAAAAGACCTGGAAGGAAGAGGATTGTGTTTTAGGAGAGAGCTAGTTTGGGAAACACTTTAACTAAAATTCATATGTGAAAAAGCAGTGACCACATTTGGTTTAAGCCCTGCTTTTACATATAGCTTTTTTTTTTCAAATGTGATTTTAGGGGAAAACCAAACATCACTCTTCTCTGTGCACCCAAAACTACTGGTACTTACCATACAAAGAGAAATAAACATAAAACTCTGTGGTGAACAGAAATCGTAGATGGATACAATGGCTCAATTGAGGACACCAGTGTAAATGGATTTGCTTCTTTTTCTAATTTAAACTGCAAATTTCCATAGCTTGTGCAAAGGGGGCTTTTGCTAAAGCATCATGTTCTTGATGTTCTCTGCTCTACAGCTGAAGCCTGGTTATAGGGGTAATTCATCTGCTCATCAAGTTCTACCACTTCTGTTTTAGCTACTGATTCATACCATCTGTTTGTTTTTATGTAGCTCTTCTTTCCTTACCTCAGAAGCTGGTTTCTTACATGCTATATGAATGATTGGCTATGTGTCCTGTGCAATATACTCTTAAGGGAAAACTGCACCACTCGTGTATTAACATCAATCTTCATACATGTCTTACTTCCACATATGGGCAATGAATTGCTCACTTACAAAACTTTTAATTCTGCTTTATGCTAAAAAGCTTGAGCTATGTTCAGCTATTTACAAGCAGACAGAAAAATGCAATATATTGAATTTGTGAAAAGAGAACTGGAGGTGTTACATCTGGCAATCCTCTAAGTCCTAGTGCTAAGGAGTAAATATTAGGAGGAAGGCTACGTTCTATGAAAACAAGGAGATGTGTGAAAGGGAATACGACTAAAAGGAAACACTTTGAATAATCAATGTCTAACAAACTCAGTGGACCTTCTTCTACAGTCTCTTAAAGCACAGATCTTGGTATGGCTCACAAGTGGTGTAGATACATGAATAAAAATAGCTTGTGCAATTATACTACATCTAGGATAAAATTGCAGAACCGTAACTTCTGCTTTAGGCTATTAATGGAATGTCAGCTAAGGTGAGGAAGAAAAACTTTATTGTATTAGTTGCTCAACCTGGTGTCTCTCTAACCACCTTGCTGAAGCATCTGCAGTAAGCCCCACCTTATCCCTTGTGTATCGGCCTAGGTAGACCAGAGTTCTGTGTAGAACGTGTCATGAGCCACTGAATGTCGTGCAGAATACGAAAACATAGATTTACTTGCATGGTAGACTGGCTACAAGTGTTTACTATGGATAGCTGGACATCATAGAAGATTAGGGTTTGAAGAGACCTCATGAGGTTATCTAGTCAAAGCAGGACCAATCCCAACAAAATCATCCCAGCCAGGGCTTTGTCAAGCTGGGCTTTAAAAACCTCTAAAGAGGGAGGTTCCACCACCTCCCTAGGTAACCCATTCCAATGCTTCATCACCTTCCCAGTGAAATAGTTTTCCCTAATGTCCAACCTAGATCTCCCCCACTGCAACTTGAGACCATTACTCCTTGTTCTGTCATCTGCCACCACTGAGAATAGCCTAGCTCCATCCTCTTTGAAATCCCCCTTCAGGTAGTTGAAGGCTGTTATCAAATCCCCCCTGCTCTTTTCTTTTGCAAACTAAATAATCCCAGTGTCCTCAGATTCTTCCCATAAATCATGTGCCCCAGCCCCCTAATCATTTTTGTTACTCTCCACTGGACTCTCTCCAATTTGTCCACATTCTTTCTGTAGTAGGGGGCCCAAAACTGCATGTAATACTCCAGATGTGGTCTCATCAGTGCCAAATAAAGGGGAATAACCACTTCCCTCTATCTGCTGGCAATGCTCCTACTAATGCAGCCTGCTAATATGTGGGGTGTTCCTTCTGTCAGTTAAATGATAGTTCTTCAGTTCTCTCTCTAACTTCTGCATTATTAGATCGATAAGGTGACCTTAACAGAGGTATGACATTTACAGTAAAAGGTTTGGCGTATGAATGCCTTTTGATATAGGTGAGGATATGTGGTCATGCAGTTAATTGTTTGCCTGAATGGTTAGAATTTGGTATTCAGAACAGTGAATGATAAAGGGAATAATATAGTTCCAATTATATATGACTGGAATTCTATCCACAAATACTCTGAAGCTTGAGTTGTAGAATGTTTGTATTTTTAACCCTGGGATTGATTTGATGTACATTTTAGGGACACAATATGCTATTGGAAAGTTAGCAGCTTTCTGCGGGAGTGTGGCACACAGTAGTTGTTATCTGCATGCATTCAGCAGGGACTCCTAGAAATTTTACTGAGAGCAGATCTTATGGTTTGAACTGATACTTCAAAATGCACTAAAACTCTATGTGCATACTCAGAATTTTCTTTTGAAATATCCTTTAGGAAAACAGCATTACTTAGTGGGAAGAGGAAAGACCGGAGTAAGCATTAGTGTTAACACAGAGTAACCATGCTCCTGACCCCCTTCCCGTAGCCATGGGAAGGAGTGCAGGGGGTGCTGCAGCATCGCCAGGTTTTATGCAGGGCCTCTGGCCCCAGGCCGGGGGCTCCACTCAGGGGCAGCAGGTTTGTATAATTTTTGGTGGTACCCAGAACGGCTCCAAGTCCTGCCCCCCTCCCCTCCTGCCCAGCCTAAGGCTGTGAGCTCTGGGTGAGAGTTTGGGAATTGGGTGCAGGCTCTGGAAGGGGGGCTGGGCTACAGTCAGGGGTTGGGGTGCAGGAGGAGTACAGGCTTTGGGAGGGAGTTTGGGTGCTGTGTGCAGGCTCTGGGCTGGGATAAGGGTTTAGGGTGCTGGGTGTGGGTTTGGGTGCAGGGCTGGGGATGACGAGTTTGGAGGTGTAGCAGGCAGGCTGTCCTGGAGCTGGGGGCTAGGGAGGAGGACAAGCCCCCCGGGCCTGCTGCTCAGGAGGTATAGCCAGGATAAGCCCTCCCTCCTCTCCCTCCTCGGAGTCAATGCGAGTCACCTGCGGGGTGGGGGCACTGTCATGTTCCTCCTCCAGTGCTGCAGCTGCCTTAGCCTGCCCCCAGTATCGCTCCCTTGTAGCATCCAGGGGCCAGTGAGAGAGCGCAGTGCAGAGATAGCTACCCGCTGCCCAGGACAGGCAGGGACGCGTGGGGGCAGCAGGTGGGGCCGGAGGCGAGACCCAGCCCTGAACATTGGTAGAGCCAGCCCCACCCCCCTGCCCTGAATTTGCTGGAGCCCAGGCGCCAGGGGCCCATATAACTTGCCATCCCTGGCAACTTGCCCCAGGCCCTGCTCCCCTGACGCTGGCTCTGTGCTCAGGGCTTTACTCGTGTCCTTCCACGTAGGACTTTGCTCTCGGGCACCTGGGGCTTGGGTTGTGTCCACTGGCCCCACACCTGCCTACACCCTGTGCTCCCAGACCTCTGCTTCAGGGCCCCATGCCTGGTCCTATGGCAGGGGTTCTGCTCCTGGCTCCATACCTGCCCCTAGCTATGGCCACAGCCTCAGCCCCCTTACCCCTGTCCGGGTCCCCCGCTCTGAGAGACAGTCAATAGGCGCCAACTCTGTGGGTGCTCTGGGGCTGGAATACGCATGGGGAAACCCACTGGTAGCCAAACTCCCCTCACCCCCCCCCCGTCCCACCTCCTCCTCCCCTGAGCATGCCTTGTCCCCACTTCTCTGCCTACCTCCCAGCCCTTCCTCCCAGCCGCAGCCAGACAGCTGTTTGGCACCCTGCTGGGGGGGGAGGAGGAGCTGGAACCTGGTGGGCTCGGGAAGGAGGCGGGGCCGGGGTGGGGATTTGGGGAAGGGGTTGGAATGGGGGCAGAGTTGGGGCGGGGGTGGAGCCGGGGGCCGTGTGGGTGTCAAGCACCCAGGGGAAAGTGGGGAAGTGGGTGCCTAGAACCAAAAATGTTCCAGCACCACTGCTTCCTGGCTAATGGGACTGAGTGCGACCAAATAAAAGCAGGTAGCGACAACTCTCATCAATGTCCGCATGACGGAAGAAGTTGCTGAGCATCAGGAACGGGACCCCTAACGCAGCCCTATTCTAAACACTGGCTAATGTTGACGTTGACTAATGTTATGCTGGGATACTGGACTCAGTGTTGCGGAAGGGTACAGGGCACTGTGTGGTCAACTTTTAATTCTGTGTTTAAAGAAGTTTTGAGCAAGTAATTGTTCTAGTTTTTTGCCCAGCAAATTCCAATTTATGGGATTCCACTACTTTTCTTGGGGTGCTTTCCCTTAGCCTATCTAATTTACTATCAGCGTAAATTTTTATAGCTTAATTTCATCCTATTACTTGTAGTTATATCCTTGTGTACTAGGCTACATCTCCAGCCTTGATGTCTACACTTGTAGATGGCTAACTTGTTCATTATGTTGAATGGCTCTCAACCTTTCCAGACTATACCCCTTTCAGGATTCTGATTTGTCTTGCATACCCCCAAGTTTCACCTCACTTAAAAACTAGTTGCTTACACAGTCAGACATAAAAATAAAATTTTTTTTACCATATAATTATAAATTGGAATATAAATATTGTACTTACATCTCCTTGTGTAGTGTAGATAGAGCAGTATAAACATTTCATTCTGTATGAAATGTTAGTTTGTACTGACTTTGCTCGTGCTTTTTATGTAGCCTGTTAAAATAGGCAAATATCTAGGTGAGTTGATGTACCCCCTAGACACCTCTGGCTCTGTGTAACCTTAGGGATACCTGTACCCTTGATTGAGAACCACTCCATTATATCCTCTACAGGAATCTCTCAACCGTTAGGATTTCCCCCCTCACCTTTAAGATGTACTAACATCATCTATGAACTTCGTGTATTTGCTGTTCACTTTTTCGGCTCCTTAACCAAGATGCTGAATGTGAGTAAATGGAATAGTCCCAGGGCAGAGCAGGAGCTTCTAGAAGGGCTCCAACCCCAGCCCAAAGTCAAAATACCACTTCTCGAGGGCAGGTGCAAATTACAAGAGGCAGAGGAGGTGAAAAAAATATTCCCTAAGACTCATTGACAGCTTGGAAATAGGTGGCAAGGATTGAGGAAACCACATAAAGGGATCAGAACTACTCACTGAACCAAATAGCGGCTTACCCTGTTTGTTTAGTGTAGAGGGGGAAAGATAACCTCGCTTAAATAACATAAACACACGACTCTACTTAGCAAGCTCTAATGCAAACCATTACAAAAGAAAGGGAGAGCACAGGTCCTGATCGAACACACTGCGGAGTGACTTACCATGCGACGCGAGTGTGGGGAACTAAAGGGTGGGCTTTCTGCTCCTCTCCCTCTCATCTCACTTTCCCCATGTCAGAACAAAAGCCAACAGGGAAGCTGAGTGCTGCTGACGGAGCTAGAAGGGGCTGGCTTGGGAGAGCTTTCTCCAGCAGACGTGAATCTAGCAGGGAGGCAGAGTGAGCGGGGAGCTGGACAGGTGCAAGCTCAGAGCAGGTAGGAGGCTATTGGAGCGTACTGTAGTGCGGAGGAACTGCGGCGACCAGCGCTCTCAGGAGATGCATGCCGGCTAGAGGGCTGGATTGCGGGATGGGGGTAGGGGGTTGCTGCATCAACCCACAAGATCTGCTCTCCTTATTCCCCTCTGCCACCGGGGGCATGGATTGCTCTCCCCCCAGTGCAGAGGAAGAGGCTGTTTTACTGCTGGAGCAGAGCCTCCCCCTCCCTTGTCCCTTTTGCTGCTGAGCCGGCAACCTGCCCATATTTATTCCCCGCTTCTGGAGGGCCTAAGCCCCCTTTCCAAGGGAGGGATAGATTGCGGACTCCTCCCTCCCCTCAGCCGCCCCCGCTCTGCAGAGGGGTGAGGCGGGTGCAGAAGGGAGGCTGGAGGCGGTGGGGAGGTGCAGCGCGCGTGCCGCAGAGGCGCTGCGGCGGGGAGGACCTGCCTCCCGCTCGGGTCTGTGGCTAACCGGGGCTGCGGAGGGGCGCCTTGGGCCTGCGCGGGGAACAAGGGCCCTTGAAGAAAGTTCTCTGTGGGGAGGGGCTGAAGAGAGAGACCCGCACGGGGGAAAAGCTACCTCCGCTGCAGGGGAGCGGACATGGAGCCTGGCTCCCTGCCTCATCCACCTCCCTTCAAGCTAGCCACACTTTCCCTGAACTTCACCCTCATTCCACTGTCCCCCCTGTTCCCCACCCAGCCCCTCTGTCACCCCACTTCCTCCTCCCCCAGCCCCTTCCCTCACCTTCACCCTCATTCCACTGTCCCCCCTGTTCCCCACCCAGCCCCTCTGTCACCCACCTTGCTCCTCCCCCAGCCCCTTCCCTCACCTTCACCCTCATTCCACTGTCCCCCCTGTTCCCCACCCAGCCCCTCTGTCACCCACCTTGCTCCTCCCCCAGCCCCTTCCCTCACCTTCACCCTCATTCCACTGTCCTCCCTGTTCCCCACCCAGCCCCTCTGTCACCCCACTTCCTCCTCCCCCAGCCCCTTCCCTCACCTTCACCCTCATTCCACTGTCCCCCCTGTTCCCCACCCAGCCCCTCTGTCACCCACCTTGCTCCTCCCCCAGCCCCTTCCCTCATCTTCACCCTCATTCCACTGTCCCCCCTGTTCCCCACCCAGCCCCTCTGTCACCCACCTTGCTCCTCCCCCAGCCCCTTCCCTCATCTTCACCCTCATTCCACTGTCCTCCCTGTTCCCCACCCAGCCCCTCTGTCACCCCACTTCCTCCTCCCCCAGCCCCTTCCCTCACCTTCACCCTCATTCCACTGTCCCCCCTGTTCCCCACCCAGCCCCTCTGTCACCCACCTTGCTCCTCCCCCAGCCCCTTCCCTCATCTTCACCCTCATTCCACTGTCCCCCCTGTTCCCCACCCAGCCCCTCTGTCACCCACCTTGCTCCTCCCCCAGCCCCTTCCCTCACCTTCACCCTCATTCCACTGTTCTCCCTTCTCCTCCACCCCTTCCCAATCCATCACCCCATCTCCTCTCTCATCTTCACACTCATTTCAGTGCCTTTTCTGTCCCATTCTACAGTCTCTCTTCTGAGGCATAAAGGAGCGATTCAGACACAGTTGTACGCGATTTGGGGTCCCCTTGAACTGACAGAGGGGGAGATACTCCCAGTGCTTAATTTGTAATTAAATTTTTTTACATTCATAACTGATGCAGCAAGCCCAGAGGTGCCAGGGCTATGGATAGAGCCCTGCGCGGAAACCAGATTTATATGTGCGGATATAAAGTGGATATCTGAGAAGCTGCAGGGCTCGACCAGGAACGGCAGGTGAAAGCAGCCGCACTCAGGCTGCCACTCACAGGAGCCAGTGACCTGCATAGGCAGCTCCTCTGGTGTGGCTCTACTGCCCCCAGCCCCGCCCACTGGAGTGAGTACCAGGCTCAGCGGCTTGCACACTCCTGGACTAGCACAACCAGGGACAGCTGTTGCTGAGCCTAGTGCCCCAGTGGGCAGGGCTGGGAGTGGTAAAGCCATGCCAGAGGAGCTGCCTGCGCAGGGTGCTGGCTCCTGGACGCGGTGGCCTGATGTGAGGCTGCTTTTGCCACTGCTGTTCCCAGAAGAGTCCTGTTGTTCCTCAGATATCTGCTTTATAACTGCAGATATCTGCATCTGTGGATATAAAGCGGGTATCCGCACAGGGCTCTTTAGCTATTAACTGCCAAGTCTACAGGTGCTGGAGATCAGCCTTGGCAAGCCATGGCAGAAATTAAGCACTGGGTACTCCCACTCTTGATGTCGTACAAATTGTGGGTCATGCCCCCCCTTCCCCACTATGGGGATATGGAGGAACTTCCAGGGGGCATGGTGGGGTGCAGGCCAGGCGGGGAGGGAGCACTACCCAGCCCTGTTCTACCCGCAGCTCAGCTCCCTGCCACTCGGCTCCACTCCTGGCCTCTACCCCCAGCCTAAGCCTCTGACGGGGCTCCGCTCCTGGTCCTGGCGCAAGACTCAACCCCAGTTGTGGCCCCATTAGCCCCGGAGCCACAGCCCTGCTCCTGGCCCCAGCTCCCGGGGGGTGTGGACGTGGGTAAGGGGCGGGGCCTGACCCTGAAGTCTGGGGATCACTGAAGTAGTAGGAGGGGTTGGCTGGATTGTGGGTGGGTATTTATGGCTGAGCAGGGCTCTCTCAAGTTATTCTTGTGGTAGGAGGGAGAACAATCTGAGTCCCACCATTGGGTCTCTTACTCCATATTTTCCTGCCTGACACCGATGAAGCATTGGCTCAGTGCTGCACTGTGCTACGTCTCTGTAGAATCTGGCCTATCTCTGAGCTGAGCAGTGAGAAGGCAGCGTCAGCAGCACTATGGCACTGTGACGGGGTCTGGTGTGGTAAAAAAGCGAATTAATTTCTTTGGGACTTTGGGTTTCCCTGATACTGTTCCCACTGTGCTAATGGTCTTGCCAGTTTCCTGGCAGAGCCATGATTTTCTGGAAGGTGGTGGTGGCGGGGGGGGGGGGGTTAGGCTTAAAGGAAAATATTCCCAGACTATGACAGACAACGCAGAAGCTCGTTACTTTTCCCCAGATACTTATGACAAATGGCAGATGAAGCTGTTGGCACAAAGGGAGCAGAAACCATGTCCCCTCTGTGGGAGGAAAAAGGCTAATATGCATTGTCCCCTGGGTGTCTTCAGGTAGCCTATGGTTCACAGGCAGCTGGTACAAGTTAGAGCAGCCATGAGACTGCTCTCATCTGGGCCTGCTCTCATCTGGGCTGCGGCAGAGACACATGGAATCCTAATTAGTTGCTGGTTCTCAGCTTATGATCTTTATCTATATATGTGTGTGTTCCATTCTCCCTGACCTGCACTGCCTTGGGAAGCTGTGTGTGGAGGGGAGCAGTCCTTCACTATGCACTTTCTTAGGCTCAGGCTCAGACTCAGCCAGTCAAGCTCCTGTATTGCCATCCTTGGGGCTCCCACAGCCCAGAAGGTAAGTCCTTTACCTCCTTGCTGTAGTGATGAGACTGAGTCAAACATTTCAGTTAAAAAAAATCACAGTGTGCACTGAGGGAACAGCTCTTCATTTATCAGATACAGCATTTTCTTGATAGGTACTCTTGAGGGCCACAATTTAGAGCTCTGTGAGTGACAGATGGCAGCCACTGATATAAAAAAAGGGAGGGTCATGCTGCTGCTGAGAAGAATGCTCAGAGCTATCAGTTTCTCTATGGTCAAACTGGGGGAGCTTGTAATCTAGGACTTTTTCTTTTGGGAGGTGTTTCTTCTCTCTCTTCCCCCACTCTCCTCAGCAAGTTTGAATCATTCTTCTTACAGAAATTATTGTGCTGAAAGACAGGTCCTTTGATTTTTTTCAGGATACCTATCTGAAAACCTTCTTAGGGCTTGGCACTGTATGCAGACAAACAAACAGGGACCAGTCAGTGATCGGCTGCTTTAAATAGAAAACCTAGTGTAGTTATTGTGGCCCTAAGAACGCCTTGATGCCAACTGGAAAAGGGTTTACTGTTCTGTAACAGCAACTCTTATCGGGCTTGACAAACTCACTACATCTAACACTTTGTTTTCATAATATTTATCTATAAAGAATGTTGTTTGAGATCTTAAAGGAAAGTCAAGATCATGCTGATTGTTCATATTATTGTGAAATGTATGTACTGATTATATTTAAGAAGACATGTATATGTACTGAAAATATATCCTTATTGTTAGTATCAAGGTGTTACTCCTCAGCAGAGGTGAAAAACTGGTTTTGGCAGACAGAGGAATGTATATTCACATGTCTGCCTAGGTTCATATGTAGAGTAAGCATTTGCATTTCAAGTCAACATGAGGATATGAAGACAACTTGCAGCCAACACATTGGAGAACAAACAATGCTGGTGGGGGGGGCGGGGGGAGGGAAGGAGCTGTTCTCCTGACTCTGGGGTGAAAAGACTGAATTATGGGAAATGTAAGGAGAAGCAAAAAGCCATGTTGGTATCCATTTGCTGAGGAATTCCCTATTAGGGCATGTGGATATTCATGAAAATTTGGATCCTGGTTTTGACTGAAAACCAGCTGCTCTGTCAAAGACACTGAATCCTTGGGAGAAGATCTACTTTATTAAATAAGAATGGTAACCATTCATAAGTGTAGACCTACCACTTTATTTTATGTTTTGTTTCATGTGTAACCAGTTCTGTTTCCACTCATTATCCTTTTTCAGTATCTCTTAAATCTTAATCTTTGTGAATAAATTTATGCTTGTTTTTACTGTACATGTATTTCAGTGCTGAAATGTTATAAAGGACCTTGTATTAGTCAAGCTGTGTGTACACTGTCTCTTTGGAGGTAGCTTACTTGGCAGTTATTGTGAGTGCCAGTAGTGACTGGGACTGAATATTGCAGGGAGTGCTCCAAGGACTCAGGGGTTGGTGTACTTGGTACTAGCCTATACTGAAATGGCAAGGTCTGTGGAGCTGTGGAAGACAGTGCTTGTGCGGCCAGAGGCTGTTGGTTTCAGGGAGCTGATCCACAGCAGGCACAGACAAGACTGCTTCACACTAAGGGCAGGTAGTGGTGAGATGCCTCACAACCCTGGTTACCCCTGGGGAGCATCACGTTGGTGTAGTCATGGCAAGGATTTACACACAGTTGTCTGGTTAGCGAACAATCACAATCCAAGCACTGAAAAATTAGATTCTGAGAGATTCACAAGGGAGAAGGTTGGGAACCAAAAAAAAGGTTAGTTTATTGTTTTGTTTTGTTTGCTTATTTCGGGTAAGAGAAATACAGCAAAAGAAGGTGTAAGATGAGTAAACATAATAGACCACCGAAAGAACATGATGGCAAAGACACAGCTCTCAGTGAGACAGCCATGTAACTCTCACTGGCTGAGATGGAGATACAGACTTCGCAGAGAGCAGACCTAACCAAAAACCTAGAAATAGCAGAGAAGGAATAATAAATGGTACTGGAGGATGGAAAACGTGCAGCCCCAGAGAGAGGAAGAAGCAGTCCGCCAGAGAGCCCTGAAAGCTGAGAAGCAGAAAAGGTAGCAGAAACGACTGACCATCAGTGAGCATGGAGCTAAGAAGCAGAAGCATGAGGTGAGGGAGCATGAACCCAAGGTGCAGGAGAGATTGAAAACCCTCAAGCAGTGATCAGTCCTCCCCAAAGGTCACCCGACTGGGGCAAACTGTCCCCTACATACAGAGAAACAGATGGTGTTGAAAAATATCTCACCACTTTTGAAAGAATTTGCAAATTGCATAAGATTCCAAAAGATAAGAGGGTTCTCCTGCTTATCTCAGAGCTCTCAGGAGAAGTGTTGCATATGTTTAGTGAGATGGAGATGGGAGATGCTTTGAAATATGATGGATTTTCAAAAACTGTGTTGCAAAGTTTCAAATCACCCTTGAAGTGTATTAAAATTCAGGAATCTCAAAAAGCATAAGATGAATCCTAGCGAATATGTGTATAAAATATGTGATTCAGTGAAAAAAGTGGGCAAAAGGGAAAAGCGGTAGAGAATTGTGACCCGTTATTTGACCTCTTTGCAAAGGAACATTTCCTGAATATATGCTCAAAAAAATCAAGGTGCCCATTTGGGATAAATCCCTTAGCACGGAACAAGAGGCAGCAAATTTTGCTTTTTCCTATGTACAAGCCAGAGCATCCAGTGAATGCAAACCCCAGAGAGAAGATCAGAAGCCCAGGGTAAAGAGAGAGAGTCTCTGTCTTATCCCTGACAAAAGCAAGGGTGGTGGAGAGTCCCCACAACTGATCCCCTCTGGGTAATCATAATTACAGGCCTCAATCACAGGAGGACAGTCCAAGAAAGTGTTACTCATATGGCTGCACTAAGCACATGAGAAAAGATTGCCCTAAGCCAGGGGAATCCAAATACAAACCCCTGTCACTCCAAGTTAATGCACCTGCTGCCTTAGACTTGGGAACCAGGAGGCTCCCTGAAGGGGCCCCAGTGAATTTTGTAAGGTCTGATCCATTGGAGATTGTTAAAGAGTTTATTGAAGATGCCAAGGCTAATGGCAAATCTACCAAGGCTGGTGAGCTACTGGTGCCCAGATTTCTCTGGTCAGAACAAATCTGGTTAGGGAAGCTGGTATGCTCCCTGGAAAAAATGTAAGACTCCTTGCATTAGGAAAATTTGAAATTACTGTGCCTTGAGCTTAAATAGAACAGGAATGGGAAGATATACAAGGTACTCTAAATGTTGGCATACTGGATAGCATTGCAGCAGATGTGTTGATTGGACACAGACAACATATCATTACCAAAGTACTATGGACTGTGTTAATGTAATAACCCTAGCAAAAAGGAATATAGCTCTTGTCTCAGAAGTGAACTGTGAGGGTAAAAAAGCAGCTGTGGGGAAGGGGAAATCTCCTGCCCCTATTCAGCAGAAAATAGCAGTGTCTCTCTTGGAATGAGGTGGAAGGAGTCCCTCCCTACACCCGAGACAGCTATTAGGGCTATCAGAAGCCAGGAATTCACAACAGAGCAGAAAATAGACCCCTCCTTAGAGAGTTTAAGGGAAATCATTCTAAAATGACTTGTCCAGGGTCAAACAGTGAGTCACTGGCAGTGCAGAGGCTATCACCAAAGGGTACTGATTACCAGTTCTCTACTTTCACCATATTTAAAAGCATAATTTCTTTGTCAAGCTACTGATTTTTTCCTGTTGTGACTTTGACTAAGAAGCTTGTGACACTATATGCAAAGCTTGTATTGAATATGCTCTTGCTGCAGCCACTTGACAACATACTTAAGAAGGAATAAATGAACAGATTTGTCAGATGTCCTGTTTGTTTGTGTGTTTTGGTTTTTTTTGCTACGGAGAGAGAACATCTACTAAGGGCATGGCTACACTTTCAGATGTAGAGAGATGGGAGTTAAACCAGCCTTCGGAGACCACAGCAGTGTTTACACTGTCAGCTGCAAGCGCACTGGCATGGCCACATTAGCAGCTCTTGCAACGCCACAAAGAGCAGTGCATTGTGGTAGCTATCCCAGTGTGCAAGTGGCTGTAACATGCTTTTCAAATGGGATGGGGGGTGGAGAGTGACAGGGAGTGTGCTGTGTGTATGTGCGGGGAGAGACAGTGTGTTTTGAGGGGCAGAGAGTAAGTTCAGACAGCAGCAGACCTCCTCCCCCCCCACACACACTCAAACAGCAGCATTCCACACTAATGGTTTGCTTTGTCCCGGAGCAGATAAGCATTCTGGCTGTCAGAAACGGAGCTTTGAAAGGGGTATCCACATGCCTGCAGCAGAGTTCAAAACAATGAGAAGAGTGGCCACTTGGCTTCAGGGGATTCTGAGACGTTTCTGAAGGCTAATCACAGCACCATAATGCAACACCTCGTCCACACTGATGCGGGCCTTTCAGCGGGGGCGCAGCAAGCTTTATACTTCTCGTGGAGGTGGATTACCAGAAGTGCTCCAGCTGCAGAGTCCAGGTGCTCTACATGCCTTGCAGTGTGGACATCTCAGGAGCTAGGGTGCCTGGGGCTGCCTTAAAGCGCTCTAACTTGCAAGTGTAGCCAAGCCCTAAATCCAAGTAGTTGGAATTTTTTAGTGAAATGGATAGTTTTCCAGTATCTTTGCTTTAATTTTGTAGAGCAGCTGCTGATGGCAGACTTTCAGAACGCACTAACAAAGGTGCTTCTGTACAAAATGATCTTTCAATTTTGCGTTTTGTGAAATAACGTATATGGCATTTTAGTGGGTTTTTTAAAATGTATTTACATTTTTTAGAAAATGGAAAAATAAAATGCTGCTTAGTTTTTACTGCAAGACTGTGATTTTAGTACAGTATTGCTGTCTGGAAAGGAAGTGCATGGTTATGTATCACTTGGCACAGTGTTTGTTGCAACAGTTTGAAATAAGCCCTTGTTTTTCTTTTCTCCTGATTATATTGTCTTCTGTGCCTTTTTTTTTCTGCTTTTAAGATTTGTGACTCATGCATAATTTTTGACCAATGATTTAGATTTAGAAAACTCTTTTTTTTTTGGCTTCTTCTCTATGGCAGTGATTTCTGAAACTGAGACCTAGGAGAACAAGGGAGGTTAGTGTTTTGTGACATGTTGCTATCCTCAATAGATATTCAAGATCAAGAGAGTCTTTTCAAAGTCAATTCTTCCAGCTCAAAAATAATGCATGGCTGGCTTTGATAGATTACATCTGACATTTTCAAAGAAACGCTATCTTTGTGGTTTTTATGCGTTCCCTCTTAGAGGGGAACAGATTCTACTGCACATTTTTAGGGAAGCTCAACATTGTTTTGTTTGTTTTTGTGTTTGATTGTTTTACTGAATTTATTGTAGTGTACAGTTCCTAGTACACCTGTGGAACTGACTGGCACCAGACCGTTGACGGCAAAAGTTTAGTAGGATTCCAAAAAGACATTTATTTAATATATGTAAGAAGCATATCTACAATTGTACTAGATATGATAGCTTTATAAGGGCTACAAACCCTCCACATTTTAGACTTAAGCCAGCCACCAGCTCCATGGGTTTAGGAAGAAATTTCCTCTGAAATAGGCTATTACATAATTGTATTCATAAAACGGTCTTTTCATAGACATGTGGTATTGGCTGCTGTCTAGCATCCTGTTTCTGAACAAATAGATCTCTGAACTAATCTGATATAGGAGCTGCTATGTAACATAACTAAATATTACATACTATATCTAAATCCTAGAACTTTTGTAGCTCGATCTATGGACTGTGTATTAATTATATTGATTACTTAAGAAACTCTGAGGTTTGAGAGGTTCTTGTCCAAAGATCAGGCCCCATATTATTAAAATTACTGTTTAGTTGGGAACCCCGATGCAACACTCACACTTTAGGAGCCTTTCTGTATTTACAATAGTTTATTAATACATTTCGCAAAGTCATAAACACTATAACCCAGTATGGTAGATAGAGGTAATATAGAATGTACATCTGAACATCCATATACTCACACTGTCCCTTGCAAAACAACAGGAAATGTAGGCCATTATCTTCCTCATCACCATCACCTTCCTCATGATCACCACTGGCCATCATTCAAGGGCTACATCTGTTTCCCCCCGTACAAAGGCTGGGATACAACTTTTATAATACGTTACGCTGACACCACTTTGTCTAATGTATATTCAGTAGGTTTCTCCCCTCTTTATTTGTATTTCCTCACCCTACTAATGTTGGAGTGCCCTTCTCCTAAAGGTTAGTATATTAATGATCCCAACTTATTATCATATATGTCAGTTCATTGCCATGGCACTCTTGTGATCAGACATCTGCAGATGTGTCTATCCTAAAATATCCAAAAGCTGATGTTAGCTCATGTTCCTGGGGTTGTTATGGACAAACTTCCCCTTAACACCCTATTCCCAGTTCCCCAAAACTTAGGCGTGACCACTGGGACATTTATCTATGCCAAAGTTCATAGGCCTCAAGCCTTATGTGAACTGCTGAAGCCAATATCTTACAGGATACAGGCCTGTAGGTTCCTTGCATTACTGCTGAATAAAATAAGTGCTAATACTAGCTATGTGGACTACACTTTCAATCAAGTGCCTTGCATAATGACAGGTTTCAGAGTAGCAGCCGTGTTAGTCTGTATCCGCAAAAAGAAAAGGAGTACTTGTGGGAACTTAGACTAACCAATTTATTTGAGCATAAGCTGATATATGCATTTCCACTGCATGCATTCCAATGAAGTCAGCTGTAGCTCACGAAAGCTTATGCTCAAATAAATTTGTTAGTCTCTAAGGTGCCACAAGTCCTCCTTTTCTTTTTACTTTCAATCAAGAGAATTATACGTCCACTTAAATTATTAAATGCAAAAAATCTGCATTAATGCAACTTTTATGTTGCAGTTTCAAATCACAAAAAGTCACAAAATCCAAAATTAAGATTACAGTAGAGACATTACCTTGGCCACACTGTATTTCATTTTCTGTAGTCTTTATGGTACGTAATTTATGATTTATATATGTGTCCCGCAAAACAGGAATAGAAAACAGTGTATGTGTAGTATGGCCTAGATACTGATACTGGAACCTTGCCTTTTTACTTTCTCACATTGTATTTTTTTTAACTGTGCAGTCTTAATATTGCACAAATGCATTTTTTTAATTTAATTTTTTTGTGTGTGTAAATATCCTTAGTGTGTACAGTAGGAATCTATTTACAAGACTTTAATTAAGCACTCACTCAAATGGAGGGAGTTTGACAATCTTCTTGTAGGAGGGATGAAAAGACATGGAGGGTCATAAAATATACGATTCTAATTGCAAAATTATGTCTCTGGTTTGCCCTTTGCAGATGCCTGGATATACTGTGCCAAGTTCATCCGTGTTATAACTCCATTGGTTTTGGCAAAGTTTCCTCAGGGATAGATTTGTGCAGCTGCCCCCAGATTCCCACTTTTGTTTTTTGGGTATTGTACTGAGCTTTAAAAGCCTGTTTATGAAATTGTGCCTTTAGAAAAGATGATATATGCTCCTAAAGAAGTGCCTGGGCTTCTGCTCTGTGACTTTGGCTGTTCAAGTATAACAGCTTGAGACAAAGAGGTAGGGAGAGTTGTGCTACAAAAAGGAATTGCATTATGCTCCAACAGAAAAGTCTAGTATGGGTTGGGTGGGCTATTAAGCATAGAAAAATAAACAAAAAATAGAAAACACAGAGAACAGAAATCAGTAAATCAAGCATGTCTGTGAGCTGCCTCATGGTGACACTGTGATCTAGTGTTCCTTTCCTAGATAGCTGCCACATCCATATGTAGTATCCAATAATTCTTTGCAGATGCGATATCTTAAGTACTTTGCAAACATTAAGGAACTTGTCCAAAGCCTTCTGATATCAATAAGCTTTGTATCAAATACCAGTGAATTACCCTTCATTACGTCCCTTCTGTAAGGTAGGTGAGTATTATCCCCATTTGACAGATGAGGAAACCTGAGCACATAGAAGTTATGTGATTTACCCAATGCCATAGAAATAGTCTGTTGGGATCAAGATTAGAATTTGGGAGTTCCTGACTCCTGATGCATGTGTTCAGACTACTAGACCTTACTCTTTTTTAATCAAAACTTTTTCTGGTTTTAAATATTATAAACTAAGGTACATGTAACCATTTTTCATTTATTCTTGCTTCCAGATTCTGGAAGAAACATGAACAAAATAAATTGTATCCTGTTCACTGTCTTCATTGTTCTGATTGCTTATTGCAGTTCTGGTAAGTGTCCTGGAGGTTCTGCGTTAACACTTTTCTTACATACATACCAATGTCACATTAAACAGGTGCACAGTGTGGTCATGGATAGAATTTGTCATTATAGACACAAACTGCGGGGGAAGCAGTGCAGTTTATATAAATGTACAGCATTTCAGTGTCACTTTCTGCGGTGAGGGCAGGTTCAGGGGTGGAGGTAGATTTCTGTAACAGAATGTTTTCAAGCTGAAGCAAGAATGCAGGCATACAGTGAACGTCCCATAGCAGTATAGGAACAAAATATTCTGTTTCATTGATATAGTATCAGCAGAAGGTAGCCAGGGGACAAAGGGATAAAAACTGGAAATATTTAGTAGAAGCAGATTTAAAATTTTCATAGGATAAGTTTTCAGATGTGTAGACAACTACAATGTTGCCATCAGGAGGATGGTGTGGTAAAATTTGCTAAAGAAATCTCATGGATCATCCATTGGGGAGGTCAAGATTAAATTTTTATTTAAAAATCTTAATTGTGAATTTAAAAAATTTTAAACTTATTTTTAAAAGAGGCTTTTCATAGTTGTCTGTCTCAGTGTGTGAACTGGATATGGGTTATTTTTAAAGAGGGTAGGACTTGCACTTTTCATAGAATCATAGAATATCAGGGTTGGAAGGGACCCCAGAAGGTCATCTAGTCCAACCCCCTGCTTGAAGCAGGACCAATTCCCAGTTAAATCATCCCAGCCAGGGCTTTGTCAAGCCTGACCTTAAAAACCTCTAAGGAAGGAGATTCAACCACCTCCCTAGGTAACGCATTCCAGTGTTTCACCACCCTCTTAGTGAAAAAGTTTTTCCTAATATCCAATCTAAACCTCCCCCACTGCAACTTGAGACCATTACTCCTCGTTCTGTCATCTGCTACCATTGAGAACAGTCTAGAGCCATCCTCTTTGGAACCCCCTTTCAGGTAGTTGAAAGCAGCTATCAAATCCCCCCTCATTCTTCTCTTCTGCAGGCTAAACAATCCCAGCTCCCTCAGCCTCTCCTCATAACTCATGTGTTCCAGTCCCCTAATCATTTTTGTTGCCCTTTGCTGGACTCTCTCCAATTTATCCACATCCTTCTTGTAGTGTGGGGCCCAAAACTGGACACAGTACTCCAGATGAGGCCTCACCAATGTCGAATAGAGGGGAACGATCATGTCCCTCGATCTGCTCGCTATGCCCCTACTTATACATCCCAAAATGCCATTGGCCTTCTTGGCAACAAGGGCACACTGCTGACTCATATCCAGCTTCTCGTCCACTGTCACCCCTAGGTCCTTTTCCGCAGAACTGCTGCCTAGCCATTCGGTCCCTAGTCTGTAGCTGTGCATTGGGTTCTTCCGTCCTAAGTGCAGGACCCTGCACTTATCCTTATTGAACCTCATCAGATTTCTTTTGGCCCAATCCTCCAATTTGTCTAGGTCCTTCTGTATCCTATCCCTCCCCTCCAGCGTATCTACCACTCCTCCCAGTTTAGTATCATCCGCAAATTTGCTGAGAGTGCAATCCACACCATCCTCCAGATCATTTATGAAGATATTGAACAAAACCGGCCCCAGGACCGACCCTTGGGGCACTCCACTTGATACTGGCTGCCAACTAGACATGGAGCCATTGATCACTTTTCCTGCTCCAGTCTTCCTGGCCCTTCCCATCCTTTTCCTTCTTGCTTGATTTTCTCTCTTTTCCTTTGACAGCTTATGGAAAGGAAATTTGGGTTTTGGCTTTTGTTTTGTTTTGTCCCCCAAGAAGGATTTGGGGGTGGGGAGGGAGCAGCGGGTCACATGGTACCTGTGAGGAGGATGGCTGCCCAGTCTCAGACCTCCTCACTCAAAACATATCAATTCATCTTTAATCCTTACTTTCCTGGAAAACTGGCAATAAGTTTCTGTCTTAAAGTTTAAATTAATCCCATGGATAAATTTCAAACTGTTGAATATGGATGCCAATGGAGAAATGAGAGACAACAAAAGACCTAGGCCTGAATCACTTAAGCAACTGAAAGGAGAGACTACACGGCCAGGACCCAGCAGGACCTAGCCTAGAATATTACAGCACTGAAAGAATTCCTCACAGACAGACTGGATTCAATCTCAAAAGATTTTCGTGGCCTCTGTAAAGATACACGTGATGTAAAACCCCATATAACTCACATGGAAAATGAGCTACAAAAAACTGCCATTGAAACCAGGGAAATTAAAGAAGGAACTTTCTCCTTAAAGCTTAGACTAGAGAAACTGGAAGAAAAATAGGATGTCTAAGTTCTGGTCTACACTAGGGGAGGGATCGATCTAAGTTACGCAACTTCAGCTATGTGAATAGCGTAGCTGAAGTCAACATACTTAGATCTACTTACTGCAGTGTCTTCACTGTGGTAAGTTGACAGCTGACCCTCTCCCATCAACTCCGCCTGCGCCTCTTGCCCTAGTGGAGTACCAGAGTTGACGGGAGAGTGCTTGGCGATGTGATAAATCGACCCCTGCTGGATTGATTGCTGCCCATTGATCCAGCAGGTAATGTAGACAAGCCCTACGGCTCTCACAGACACCTTTGCCTCTTGGGCATTGCTGAGGGTCTAGTGGAGAAGGATATTATCAGCTTTCTTCAGAAACTGCTCCCTGACATACTTAAATTGGATGGACAGCTGCTCCTTTTAGATACTGAAAGAGCTCATCAAAGGCCTGGTGCTAGACAATGAGAGTCTGACAAGCCCAAACCCATCATCTTTAAGCTGCTGAAGTTCAATGATAAAGTAATGTTAATGAATGGTGCCAGAAAAGCTGAAATCCTTGTGTACAAAGGCCACAGGATTTCTCTTTTTCCTGTCTTGCATGACTGTCTCATAAGCAAACTAGGGAAATATAGCCTAGCTGGAGCTACTATAAGGTGGGTGCATAACTGGTTGGAAAAGCGTTTCCAGAGAGTAGTTATCAGTGGTTCACAATTGAGCTGGAAGGGCAAATTGGTCCTGGGTCTGGTTCTGTTCAATATCTTCATAAATGATTTAGATAATGGCATTGAGAGTACACATATAAAGTTTGCAGACCACACAAACCTGGTTTCAAGTGCTTTGGAAGATAAGATTAAAATTCAAAAGGATCTGGACAAACTGAAGAAATGATCTGAGGTAACTAGGATGAAATTAAATGAAGACAAAAGCAAAGTACTCCACTTAGGAGTACAAAATGGGAAATGACTGCCTAGGAAGAAGTACTGTGGAAAGGGACCTGGAAGTTATGTTAGATCACAAGCTAAATATGAGTCAACAGTGTAACACTACTGCAAAAAAAGTGAACATCATTATGGGATGTATCAGAAGGAGTGTTGTAAGCAAGACACGAGAAGTAATTCTTCCACTCTACTCTGCACTGATAAATCTCAGCTGGAGTATTGTGTCCAGTTCTGGGCACCACATTTCAGGAAAAATATAGACAAATTGGAGAAAGTCCAGAGGAAAACAACAAAAATGATTAAAGGTCTAGAAAATATGAGGAAAGACTGAAAAAATGGGTTTGTTTAATTTGAAGAAAAGAAGACTGAGGGGGGCCATAATAGTTTTCAAGTATGTAAAAGCTTGCTGCAAGGAGGGTGAAAAATTGTTCTCGTTCACCTCTGAGGATAGGACAAGAAGTAAGGGGCTTAAATTGCAGCAAGGGAGGTTTAGGTTGGACATTCGGAAAAGCTTCCTGTCAGGGTAGGTAAGCACTGGAACAAATTGCCTAGGAAGGTTGTGGAATCTCCATCATTGGAGGTTTTTAAGAACAGGTTAGAGAAACACCTATCGGGAATGGTCTAGTTAATGTATAGTCCTGCCTTGAGTGCAGGGGACTGGACTAGATGACGTGTTGTGGTCTCTTCCAGTCCTACACTTCTATGATTTCTATATACATAATCAATTTAAGCAATTCTATCAAACTTTATATAAATCAGACAACTAATTTAACTCTAATACATTTGATTATTTTACTGAAGGCCTACCTTTTAATACCCTAAGTTAAATTTTGTTTTTAATCTGATGGGTTCGGTCACAGAGACCCCCTTGGGACTGTCACCTGACGTGCTGAATTTACCTCTGAGCCCCAAAGCTGCAGTCTTTAACCAAAAACTGCTCAGCAGGTCACCTATCTCCAGCACCCAGATACCCAGTTCCCAGTGGGATCCAAACCCCAAATAAAGCCATTTACTCTGTATAAAGCTTATACAGGGTAAACTCATAAATTGTCCACCCTCTATAACACTGATAGAAATATGCACAGTTGTTTGCTCCCCCAGGTATTAATCACTTACTCTGGGTTAATTAATAAACAAAAGTGATTTTATTAAGTATAAAAAGTAGGATTTAAGTAATAACAGACAGAACAAAGTAAGTCACCAAGCAAAATAAAGCAAAAACATGCAAGTCTAAGCCTAATACATTAAGAAACTGATACAGGTAATATCTCACACTCGGAGATGTTCCAATAAGCTTCTTTCACAAACTAGACTCCTTCCTAGTCTGGGCCCAATTCCTTCTCTTGCTGCAGTCCTTGTTAGTTCCAGCTCAGGTGGTAACTAGGGGTTTTCTCATGACTGGCAGCCCCCTTTGTCCTGTTCCACCCTCTTTTATAGCTTTGGTCCAAGGCGGGAGTCTTATCTCTCTGGATCCCCACCCCTCCTTCTAAATGGAAAAGTACCAGAACTAAGATGGATTCCAGCATCATGTGACATGGTCACATGTGCTGTGAAACCCCAGCCTCCCTTCTTCCTGGGCTGACTCACAGGAAGGCTTGCAAGTAAACAGAGCCATTTACAACCAATTGTCCTAGTCAATGGGAGCCATCAAGATTCTAAACCACCATCAATGGCCCACACTTTGCATAATTACAATAGGACCTCAGAGCCATACTTCATATTCCTAGTTTCAGATACAAGAATGATACATTCATACAAATGGGATGAACACACAAGAGACCTTTTGCATAAAGCATATTCCAGTTACATTATATTCACACTCATAAGCATATTTCCATAAAACATTATGGAGTGCAAGGTCACATATGGACAAAGCTATCACAAGAAATCAAACATGTTATAAAAATGTGAATTCTAGCAAGGCCCCTGGGATGGATGGCTTTCTGTTAGATTTCTACAAAACATTTTATAATCAGGTATCTTCTATTTTTTTCAAAGGTCTTTACTGAAACATTCCAAAAAGGAACCATGTCTCATGACATGAGAACTACTTTAATATTAAGAAGAACAAAGGTGGTTGCAACTGTGGTAACTTCCACCCCATATCTCTGTTGAACACAGATAGCACAATAATTGTAAAAATTTTAGCAACACAACTGAACACTATCATCCCATCAATTATACACACAGATCAGGTGGGTTTCATTGAAGGAAGACTGGCTGCTGATGATCCAACTTGATCCAACATCACTTGATCCAACAAGCTCAGATGTCAGATTTCCCCCACATATCACCTTATCTCTAGGTGCAGAGAAAGCCATTGATAGGATTGAATGGCCTCATCTAATGGCTGCTCTAAAAAATTTGGATTTTGACCAATATTCCTGAATTGGGTCAGTGTATTACACAACTCTCCCCTTGCTTCATTATCAACTAATGGAATTACTTCTCTCACATTTCAACTATAAAAAAACATATGACAGGACTGTCTCCTCCTGCCCCTCCTTTTTAATCTCTCTCTCGAACCGCTGGCAATGTACATAGGTCAGCACTTAGTCATTGAAGGTATGACTATAAACAGGAAAGAATACTAAACCAGTTTATATGCTGATGGCATTTTTGTACTATTGAATGTAGTTGATATTTTTTGAAAGATCTCTGGTTTTTGCATTAACTGGAATAAATCACAAACAATGGATATATCCAAAAGACCGTATTCTTCTCAGTTTCAGCATTTTGCATTTCAAATGTGCAAGGTAATCACTTATTCAGGTGTTAAATTTGTCCTAATTTTCCCAAAATTGTTTTTATAAACTATATGTTAAAAGAAATTTCCAAGGACATGGAAAAGTGGTGTCCCCTCCCTCTATCTTTATCAGGGAGAATAGAAATAGCCAAAATGAATATTTGCCCAGGAATGACTTTATCCTTAGTCTGTTACCTTTCAAGATCTTCCCCTTGCTCTTTGCTCAAATAAATAGGCTTATCATGCAACTTATATGGAATAAAAAAACAATCTTGCTTGTCACACAAGATCCTTGTTGTACCAGTATGGATAACCCGTGCCTCAGGATTAAGGCCTACTCCATGCTTAAAATGATTTCGATAGCAAAAGGATTAACAAAAATTAAAGATATAATGCAAGACGATAGACTGGCCTTCTTCAATTACATGTGTAACAAATATCGGCTACTGCTGTCTCACAGTTCCTTCTCTCCGTGGCTCTGCTCAAGGATTCAAGCAAGGATTGGGGAAAATAGGTCTGTTTCAAAGAAGGTTTCACCTGAAGCACACTTGTTATACAAAAACAAATGCACTTGAGCCAAGATTTTCAAAAAAGGATGTGTCATTATCATCTATTTTTTTCTAGTTTTAAAATGGTAACTAGAAACATTCATTTTTGTCATAGTATGAGGGGTTATAGCTGTTTTAGGGTACAGCCTAAAGATGGAATCACACACATTTGAGCAAGTCTGATATTACATTTAGCAGGAGGCAGCGATGGACAGACACATATTTGCTTCTTTGAAAAAAATCAGTAGCATATATTTCAGTGGGAACATAGAATGAGATGGGAGCAAGAAGGGTAAAGGAAAAAAGAGCATAAGAGACAACGAAGTTAATGATGTGGGAAGATGAGGGAGGTGGATGCTAATGGTTAGGATTAGGACAGATATTCTAGAATGTTGAAGATTTATGAGAACAGAGATGAGTGGGGGGGGGGGGAAGGAATAAGAAATTAGAGCATGAGATACAAGGAGGTTAATGATAGGAAGGGAGTGTACTAGCAGTCAGGATTAGGAAAAGATGTCACCAGCATGGTGTTGAAGATTTATGAGAACATGCATAGTTCACGACAGGGGAAAAAAGTAGGAAGAGAGTCAGTTCATGGAACAGAAGAGGTAAAATGATGGAAAGAAAGAAGGGTTGAGGGGTGGGGCAAGAAGCAATGAGAGGGAAAGGACAAAGAGCCTGATTAAAAGGATAAGCAGTTCTGCATCAATGTCACCAGTAAAACAAAGATGTAGGAAACTCAGGTTAATATCCCTGGGGTAGTAAAGCTTAAGGCTCAGTCTGTGCATTGCAGCAGTTGGACGCAGTCCCAATTTGCTTTATTTAAATGCAGCTGCTGTTTCCCTGAACTTGGGCTGATAAATTAAGAGACTCATAAATAATTTGCGGCCTAAGAGGCTCTTGCAGTACTTAGAGAAGAACAGTCTTTTTTTTTTTTTTTTTTTATTTGAGGATTTGAAATGGTTTGGTCTAACAGATATTGAAAAGTCCTTCATTATGAGCATTTTGAATTTGTATTAGGAAAGCTGCTGGTTCCTATGTAATGATAAAATATTATTTTTGTGTTTAGGATATGCCCTGAAGTGTTACATCTGTGCAAATAGTCCTTCATTGTGTTCAACCAATGCTACTTGCACCCATGGAGATGATAGTTGCTTACAGATCAGGTTTGGTATGTATACTATCCCACAGAATAAAATAAATACAGAAAAATTAACTCATTCAAAGTCTGTGCATTTCCAGTCTGGAAATGTCAAACTCCGGTTTGTTAATATAGTTCAGGTTTGTTAATGTAGTCCATTTGAATTACATGCTGAGAATGATCATCAGTACACTTTGTTTTTTTGAGCACCTGATGAAGATAACTAGTGGTTTGTGTATCTGATATACAACATTTGTCATATATCCAGGTACATAAAAAAGTCAAATTGAAGTAGTCCAAGTGAATGAATTAACAGCAAGGCAGCATAAGACTGTAGTGGATAAAGTGCACTTCACATAATTTGTTCTCAGCATAAATATACTTCACTTAAAATAAACTTATGGTTGAAAAATTCAGAACAATCAAAGCATATTTCAAAAAATGAACCAATTTTTCTGACCCCAGAATGTCATATCCACTTATCTCTTTCAAAAATTGTCATGAGCACCCAGAACATTGGGTGCATGCTTTATTATTGCAGAATAGTAAAAAGCCAAATATATATAATCTATCATAGGAGTTATTGACCTGAAAACATGAATCTGCCTGGAGAAACAAGGTTTTTCCATGTGTTGAATGCCAAGTGTGGATGACATAAACATTGCACTTATTCTTCACCTTTTCTAAGAATCAGCAAAGAAATATCAAGGAATGAGGAACTGTAGGAAACCTCATAGGAGAAAAATCTGTTTTCTGGTCTTAATCATATATTTTCCATTATATGGCTTATACTTCCTGGTAGTAAGGAAATGCTAAGAGGCACTGAGAAGCAGTAAGTGGTTCAGTTGGCATGGATTTGAGCTCTTATAAATGATATTCCTTCAGAAGAGAGAGGACTGTTGAGAGAGAATGTTCTTTCTGAGAAAGAAGCGCAGAACTGAAGCAGCTGGCCAGACTGTATAAAACTATATACTCAGTAAGTGAGCTATCACTGTGGGCTTGATTGAAGCAAGCTAACCTGGAGTTTTGTTATTTCTTTAAGCATAAACTAAAGGAAGCCAGTGACTAGAAGTTTCTTTTGGACGTGGATTTATTCCACGCCTAACTTTTTAAAGGGACAGAATTGTTGGGGTAAACAACCTACCTTGTCAGAGATCACACACTGCCCAAACCAAACGGTAGCTTTGCCTCTTGCAATTTGTAGGTTGGGATTCCTACAAGAATGGCTGGGAGATCATATGGTGAGCTGTAAATGGAGCCTTTAACTTAGGGCTTGTCTACATGAGAGAGTTGCATTATTTTAACTGAAAGTGAGATTTTAAATTGATTCAGTTAAACTGATTCAAAAGACTGTGTGGAAACTCTTGTATTCATTTAAGAAAACTAAAATTGAAATAAGCCATTCTTAAATCAATACTATACAGAGTTTCCATGTATCCTTTTGCATCAGTTGAACATCTCACTTTTTTAAATTAGTGCAACTTTCTCATGTAGACAACACCTAACTCCTTTTGTAAAATAAATGACTGCCAAACTTAAATATGTTTCTACTATCTTTAGATTCCACCACACACACTCCCTCTTCCTCACCCCCATTTCATTCTTCATTTCCAAAATAGGGACTGACTATGGTGTCTTGTGATAATGGGGGATCTTTAAATGCCCCCAGTTCTGTCACTGTCAAAATGTATTGAAGCTGCAAGCTCGTGAATCCATGAGCATGAAGGAAACTTCACTGGCACAACTAGAAAAGGAGACTATTCTATGTAGTGTTTTCATTGAACTGTAGACTCTGTGATGAGAACTGAGCACAAACTGGGCATTATCCAGCAATGAATAGTTCTTTCAAAGAGAAACCTGGAATGAACACTTCAGCTGCTAACCCAATCACTCTGTGTAGCTTATGAGTTGTGCTAACTCAAGCTGTTGGCCATAACTGCATCCCCACTGCATTATTAGCTTGAGAAACAGTAACACTTGAGATTCAAACCAAATCCCTGATGGGCCAACTAGCTCGAGTTTAAAGCACTATTTCAGTTGAGCTCAATATTTGTGTGTAGACATTAAGTTAGAGGGAATACTTGAGTTATATCTCAATTTAATACTGAGCTGACGACACACATGTCATCGCCTCACATATTGTGTTCCCACCAGCATGTTGATAGTGTGTGTTCAGAGAAGAATGCTAGAACACGTTGAAAGTAGTTTGAATGACAAGAACTGGGCATGTTCAGACCAGGGCAGTGATTCTGCTTCTTTCTACAGAGAAACAGACAGTATGGTATTCTGCTTCTAACTCTCCTTTTTACTTTTTTTTTTTTTTTAAAAAAGCTGATTTGAAAACCTATGCCTGCTGGAAACACTCCCGATGCAACATGAATGAGATTGCTGATGATTTTGGTGCTGACAACTTTGATTTCCACTGCTGTCAAAAGGACTTTTGCAACAAGAGTCCAGTCACAGTGGTTAGTAAAACAACCTTCAGCATTGCGACTGTGATGACCATGATCTGGATGCTCTGCTTTTAATCTGGAGATAAAAAGATAAACATATTTTTTTTTCTGTTGGTATTGCTAAATATTTTCCCAGTTCTCTAACTATGGGGTGGTGGAGTGTTGCCCTCTGATTTATAAATCCTGCTTCACAAAGTGCTCTCTCTCGGATAAATTACTGTCAGCAGGTGTCTGGAAAAAGGGGCACATTGTGTGTTATCAGTCAGAGAGAGGTAGAACATTCTGTGATGCCAAATTTGGAGGAAAATACCATCTTTTAGAAAAAGCTGTATATGGAAAAAACATGGAAAAATACATATTAAATGCTAGAAAATTGTAATTTCTTGATGTTCTATGAATTTGCAATTATGTTTTTCTCTCTTCTCCAATATGTTTTATTATCCTTCAGCCAGTGAATTCTCCTGCTGTTGTTTAGAAGTAAAATTTCTTATGATCTTATTAATATAGTTGAAATCCTAGTTCTTGCTGAAATATGTTTAGCTATGTTTTGCAAATGAATTATGAAGCCAGTAAAAATTAAATTGAGGGTGCATTTTAAGTAAGGAATGCCCTGCCTTTCTATAGAGTTCTATGAGCATGCAGGTACATGTAGTTGCTGCTACAGCATCTTGTGTATATTTTATATTCTGCTTATGGTGGCTTTCATAATAAAGATTTGAGCTGAGCAGGTCCTTTGCACAGAAAACTTTGTATATTCAGAGTTGTATGCAACTTTCTGGCCTTAGCCTGATATTTTTGTCTAAAAAACAGTTGAGTTTAAAAGGGCACACCTAGCAAAATTTCCAGTATGGATATGCTTTAATTAGTTTCTGCTTGGAAACAGATTCAGCAAATGCAACTAACTCTTTGGGCTTCCAAATGTGGATGTTTCAGAAATAGACTTGTAGACCTTCTTTGTGCAACATTTATAACTGCCAATATTTTATTACTATTGCCGCTAATAAAACATATACTATATTGCATGAAAAATGCTCTTTCTGTACATGGAAAAAAGGCTTTTGACACAGCCTTGATTTTGCTGCCTACTGTACTGGATCACTAAGTGATGGGGATAGACCTTGGTGCTTTAACTATATTTGGGTTCCCTCTTAATCTGTACTCGGTAATATCAAATCTTCCCCTGCTTCCTTAGGGGTGTACTATCCTACTTGCCTTGGGGAAGAGGGGAGTCAATTACCAAAGACATTTCTATTCCTGAGATCCTTGGTCTGTGGTATCCAGAGTCTCCCATGGTGACCAGTATACTTCTGCTTTGCTGCCATAACTATAGGTAGATGAAGACACCATATTATTCCTTGTAGAACATAGAACAGTTTGGTTTTAGTTTCATTTGATCAAAATGATTCCAGCTATTAAGATATTCTGGAATTTATCTGATCACTCAGAACGTGAGTGATGATGGTGATTTTTGATTACTAAAAAAGGACAAAAATAAACAAAACTCTGAGATAAGTATGGTTATTTACCAGAATGCTTGTTACAGTTAGGAAAGAATCCTATGTTGGGAAATGAGAAACCTTAAGTAATTCACAAGGCAGTCTATCTGGGAGTGGAGGCTACATACAATCAATTAGTGTTTCCAGAGCTGTTAGCTGTGCTGGGAAAGGGCCACTTCATTAGGAAATGATGAGGGTTACTAATCTAATTTCAGGCTTCAGACTAACCCTTTTGTCTGGGTAAACTAACAATTTACAGTAGGGAACAATACTACCATGAAAGAGACAACACACTAGATGATTCATGGGTGTTTTTCATCCCTACATTATATGAATCATTGACTTTCTGAACCAGATACTCCCTCTGTTCTTTATTAGTTCCTAATCTAATTTTTTCCTCTTTGATGCTGAATACTCTGGTTTCAAATCATACTGATTCAGGTAACATCACTTTTTGTTAATTGTTGCTATTGTGTTAATTAGCAGTCATTTCATTAGTTCCCATTTAGCAATACAAGGAGCATATTGGACTTCAAGGAAATTTAGATGATATCTATAAAATATGCCATAAAGCCTCTAAATTATCTTGCTTCTCTTGGAACAACCCTGCCTTTCATCCTTCTTACAGCTGTTTTCTGCTTCTGCATAATTTTTTTGCTCCAAAAGGAGGAAATGTGGCTGGATTTCCATTTAGAAAAGTCATGGCATCATCAGCCTCTGTTCCAAGGCCCTACCCTCACTTGATTTTTATTATCTTCCTGCTTCCAGAGTGAATGTAATTCCATGATATAACTTTTTAAAATGTAAACAGTTTTCCTCACCCTTAATAAGCACAGTGCCTGGAGCAGAAACGATCTGCTTTAAGTGCATTGTCTGCTCCCAGCAAAGAAAAGCCAAATAGAAGGGATTCTAGTTCAAATCTTGTGATGCCAGACCAGTGGAAACAGGAATGCTCTTATTAACTCCCATAGTAGGAATTCCACCTTCTGCCCTGTGAGGTGCACCTTCTCCCCTCCGAGAGGAAGGAGTTACTTACTTTCTTAATGAAGGAGAAAAAATACTTGGTTTCTTATTCTTGCTCTGTACCCCCAAAATCAGGTCTGAAGGCAGGAACTGACAGCTGGGCCTCATTAGCAAAGCAGGTCTTTAAAATGCAATAGTTTGGGCTACAGAAGGAGCCCTTGGTTCCAGGGAGGAGCAAAATCTGCCTGGGCTGAGCGATCCTCTGTCTATTGGGCTCTGGCCTGAACTACTCAGAGGTTTAGAGACACTGTATGCAGTCTACTTTGGGCTGACACAACAGTTGGTATAGTGTCTACTGTGGATCTGGGTTGTTTATGTAAATTAACCCTCAGGTAAGCCCTACAATATAATCCCACTTCATGTTTATATCTTCATGTCTCTCTGAATTTGGCTGAACCTGGTGACCTGGATGTGGCTGCCAGGATCTCCATGAGAGGAAGCTTTTGCTGTGTGATAGCCATTTTACACTGCCTCACAACACTAACAGGGATTCATTTTACATTTAAAAGTATACCACACAGAAAACTGAAGTGTAATATAGCCACATACACCGCACACTTCCCCATTTGAACCATCTGGCCTTAGAGCCATTTAAGAACAGCCATACTGGGTCAGACCAATGGTCCATCTAGCCCAGCATCCTGTCTTCCAACAGTGGTCAATGCCAGGGGCTTCAGAGGGAATGAAAAGAACAGGTAATCATCATGAGATCCATTCCTGTCGCCCATTCCCAGTTTCTGGCGAACAGAGGCTAGGGACACTTCAGAGCATGGTTTTGCATTCCTGCCCATCCTAGCTAATAGCCATTGATGGATCTATCCTCCAGGAACTTATCTAGTTCTGTTTTGAACTCTTCATAACATCCTTTGGCAAAGAGTTCCACCGGCTGACTGTACATTTGTGTGAAGAAATACTTCCTTTTGTTTGTTTTAAATCTGCTGCTTATTAATTTCATTTGATGACCCCTAATTCTTGTGTTATGAGGAGTAAATAACACTTCCTTATTTACTTTCTCCACACCAGTCATGATTTTATAGACCTCTATCATATCCCCCTGTGGCGGGCCTGGCACCACACCATTCCTTTGTGGCAGGGGTGGGATGGGGTGTCAGAACCTTGCCACTCACAAGTTCACGCGCCCATCTCTTCTGTGGGCGGCCAGCTGCGGCCTAATGGCCTCCCTCCACACAATCACTCCTTGGTTGGGGTAGTGCGGCCTAGCGGCCGGAGTCCATGTAACTCACCCCAAGCGTCAGGGCAGTGTGGCCCAATGGCCAGGGTCCATATAAATCGCTCCCCGCATTGGAGCAGTGAGGCCTAATGGCCAGAGTATATACAATTCCTCTCACAGGGTAGTGTGGCCTAGTGGCTGGAGTCTATACAATCACCCTCGCAAGCAGGGTAGTGCAACCTAGTGCCCAGAGTCCAGGGTGAGGGAGAGCGAGTGACAGAAGGAGGGAGGATGGAGTGAGCAGGGTGGGGCCTTGGAGAATGGGCAGGGCAGAGGCCGGGCCTCAGAGAAGGGTTGGGGCAAGGGGCAGGGTTAGGGTTTGTGCGATTACTGTTATTTCTACATTTTCTTTGCGGTAGATACTGGGTTGCTGTGACATTCTGTACCTTGGGGGAGTGTATTACAACCCCCCTATTCTTCATATTCATATAATCATGCTCTCACATGTAAATCATGCCTTTTAAGGTATCAGGGGAAAGGTTATGATCTGCTCAAAGTAATTTCTCTATCCATATGTATATCATTAATACATATGAAGTTATGAAAATTGTGTTGTATGGTGGTCACTAAAGCATGCTGTAAGTTGGGGAAGCAGCCAGATATTAGCTCCCCAGAGGCAACATCAAGGAAAGTAACCAATGCCTGGGCGGGGTGTCAAATAGCCCATCAACGGCCATTGTCCAGCAAGGGAGCTACAATTCAATGACTCACCTGCATGAGGCCACACCAGGGGAATTGCTCAGCCTTGCTTGGAGAGACTCAGCAATGCCCTCCAGACATGCCTGGACTTGTGTTCTACAAGTACATGGACTGAGAGTATAAAACAGGCAGAGTGGACACATATTGGACCCCAAGGTACAGAATGTCAGATACCCATGGTTCAAGCAACCAAGACCCTGAGAAGAAGACAAGATTGCAACACAGGAGATTGGCCCAGCTTTAAGCAACAAACCTGTGTATTAAGGACTACAATATCCAGTGGGGTGAGAGAAACTGCTTAATCTAGTTGCTGCCCAGTCTAATAGGTTGAGAGTTTGGAGTGCATGCTTATATTTTATTTTATTTTGGTAACAACTCTTGTCATAAGTTAAGGTTATTTGCTGGGGAAGAGGAGTTTGAACCCTGGTTAGAGCATACCACTGAAATGCTGCAAAAGTGGGCCGTACCAGATGCAGAAAAGCGAAGATGCCTAATAGAGAGCCTTGGAGGCCCAGCATTAGATGTGATTTGCACCCTGAAGCTCATTGACCCTGGGGCAGTGTGAAGGACTGCCTAGAGGCCCTTGAACACACCTTTGGGAGCGTAGAGGGCCCTGAAGACAGCTACTGTAAGTTCCTTAATTCCCGACAGCAAAGGGGCGAGAAGGCTTCAGCCTACATACAGAGACTGGAGAGACTGCTTCAGAGAGCTGTCATGAGGGGAGCAGTGACTGCTGAGCAGATGGATCAGACCAGACTGGCTCAAATTGTAAGAGGAACTCAGTATCAGAACCCGATTCTACTTCATCTCCAGCTAAGAGAATGACAGGAACATCCCCCAAGTTACTCCCAGCTGATAAAAGAGGTCAGAGAGGAGGAAGAAAGGCAGCCTGCCAGTGAGTTTTGGGAAGCCCAAACATCGGAGCCAGCCAGCACAACAACACTGCAAACAGCCAGTGTACTGATGGCAAGCACCAGAGAGGAACTTGCCCAACAAATGCAGGTCCTGACGGAACGGATATCTGAGCTGCAAAGCACCACTGACCGAGTTAAGACTTCCAGGAATAAGGAACCTCAAACTGTGGCGATTGAGAAGCCCGCACTTAGAGCTACCATCCCACCCAGGTGAAGGGGGAAAGGACAATTCTTCTGCTACCGATGTGGTCAGGATGGACACAGTGCTGCCAAGTGCCGTAATGAAGAAAACCCCTCCTTAGTGTATGGAAAGCTGAGGATCAGTTGGGAGAGATCCGGGAGCTGCCAGAGGGTCTGGGGACGGGGACCACCCAGGCCTGCAGGATTTGAAGATTCCCCCAGAAAAGACTGTCCAGCTGTGATCCCCACAGGACTGATAGGGCCTCGAGCAAAGGTCATGGTGAGGATTGAAGGGGTGGAGTGTAAAGCAGTGCTTGACAAGTGACTATTATATTTCACTATCTCAAGTGACTATTATATTTCAGTCATTCTACCAACAGATGCTCAGGCACCTGTCTATACAGCCACTAACTGGCCCTGTTCTGTGTGGCCTCGGCATGGATGAATACCCCTACCAAGGATATGTCATAGTGCACCTGGAATTCCCAGAGGAGGTTGCTGGGGTAAGAGAAGAGGTAGACACAGCAGCCTTAATATGCCCTGACCCTAAAGGGACCTCTGATGTATCTGTGCTGATAGGGACCAACTCCAGTCTCTTCAAGGTACTCGCGGATTACTGCAGAAGGCAGGCTGGGGACCAATACCTGAATACCCTGATGACCCATATGCTTTGTGCTGAAGCCTACAGGAAAATTGAGAGCACTAAAAGAGACACATCTGAGCTACCGATTGGGGCACTGAAGTATGCGGGCACGACCCCCTTAGTAGTGCCTGCAAGGACAGAGCAAGAAGTGCTTTTCATGAGTACCTGGCTGAAAGGCAGTAAAGGGACGTTAGCAATGATAGAGCAGCTGATGGGAGGAGAGCTCCCTGAAGGAGTGCTGGTCCCCAGTGGAGTCATAATCCTACCTGCTGAAGCTCAAGAAAGGGTGACTATACTGATTGCTAACGAAATGAGTCATGATGTTGTTGTGAAGCAAGGTCAAAAGATAGCAGACCTCTTTGAGCTTGAGTCGATTGTAAAACCCCAGTGTGAAACTCAAGTTCTGACAATAGACCCAGCAAAGTTTGACTTTGGAGATTCACCAGAGTCCGAGGAGTGGAAAGATCGCCTGAGGAAGAAACTTTGTGAAAGATCCAAAGTGTTCTCACTGCATGAGTGGGATGTGCAAAAGGAGTAGAGCACAATATCAGACTACATGACTCTCGACCTTTCAGGGAGAGATCTAGGAAGATTGCTCTTTCTGAGATGGCAGATGTGTGACATCATCTTCAGGAGCTGGCATCATTACAGAATCCCGCAGCACATATGCCTCACCCATTGTGGTGGTCCGTAAAAAGAATGGGAAAATCCGAAAGTGTATTGACTCCTCACCCTAAACAGCCGGTACTGTGGTTGACCAGTACACTATGCCTCGAGTCCAAGATGCCTTAGACTGTTTGCTGGGAAGCCAGTGGTTCTCTGTGTTGGATCTTCGAAGTGGATACTACCAGATCCCTCTGGGAGAAGAAGATAAGGAGAAGACAGCCTTCATCTGCCCATTAGGGTTTTATCAGTTCGAACGTATCCCCCAAGGGATTTCTGGAGCACCTGCCACATTTCAACGTCTCATGGAGAAAGTTGTGGGAGACATGAATTTACTGTTAGTGTTAGTTTATTTGGACGACCTGATTGTGTTTGGAAGAACCTTAGAGGAGCATGAAGAAAGACTTCTTAAAGAGCTTGATAGGTTGGAGGATTATGGTCTGAAGCTTTCAATTGACAAATGCCAGTTCTGCAGAACCTCAGTGAAGTAAGTGGGTCACATCGTGTCCCAAGAAGGTGTGAGTACTGATCCTGATAAAATAGAAGCACTCACTACATGGCCATGTCCAAGTAACTACAGAGAACTCAAGACCTTTTTTGGATTTAGTGGCTACTACCGCAGATTTGTGAAAAACTATGCTATGATTGTAAAGCCTCTGAATGATCTTACCAGGGGATACCAGGCCAGCAAGAACAAATCTAAAATGAAGAATAAGGGGAGGTCCCCAAAGCCTCCTATGCAGAGACACTATGGCCCCTTCGAACCATTTGGGCCACGGTGGAATGAGAGATGTGAAAGGGCTTTCTGAGAAATCATTACTTGCCTAACTCATGCTCCAGTCCTAGTCTTTGCTGACCCAAGCAAACTGTTTATCCTGCATACTGATGCCAGTTTGGAGGGTCTGGGAGCAGTCCTGTACCAGGAAGTGGAAGGCAAACGTAAACCTGTAGCCTTTGCCAGCTGAGGATTGTCTGATAGTGAAACTCGCTATCCCACCCACAAGCTGGAATTCTTGGCCTTGAAATGGGCCATCACTGAGAAATTTCGAGACTACTTGTATGGTGCTCAGTTTCAGGTGTGGACAGACAACAATCCACTGACTTATGTGTTAACAAGTGCTAAGCTGGATGCTACAGGGCAGAGATGGGTGGCCGCCTTGGCTAGCTATGAGTTCAGCATTCAATATCGATCAGGGAGAAGCAATGTAGATGCAGATGCATTGTCCAGGCGTCCACAGGCACCAGAAGTTGCTGTGATACCCACAGATGGAGCAAGAGCTATTTGCAGTGTGAGTCGCCGAGAGCCAGAGGCCCGTGAGAGCCTTCATGGATGTGTTGCAGAAGCTTTGGGCCTGCCCCCTGAATGCGTGCCTTCTGCTTCAGTGAACTATATTGCATTGGACCAATCTCCCTTGCCCATGCTCAATGCGGCTGACTGGCAAGAAGCCCAGCTGCAAGATATTGACATTCGTGATACACTACTTGCCAAAAGGGAGGGGCGAAACCCAGCTGCGGTTGTCCCACCTAACCCAGAGGGTAAACTACTATTGAGAGAATGGACCAAACTAAAACTGATTCAGGGAGTGCTACACCGAATGACCACCGACCCTTTTTCAAAAGCAACGAGCACAACTAGTGCTGCCAAAAGAGTACAGAGCCCTGGCCACGAGGGCCCTGCATGATGACTTTGGACATTTAGGGATGGAGAGGACCCTGGAACTTATTCGTAGTAGGTTCTATTGGCCCGGATGGCTGAAGATGTTCGCAGGAAATGTGAGACTTGTGCTCGATGTGTTCAAAGGAAAACTCTGCCCACGAGGGCTGCATATCTCAAGAACATCACCAGCAACAAACCTTTGGAACTGGTATGCATTGATTTCTTGTCTTTAGAGGTAGACAAGAGGAATGTTGGGAACATTCTAGTAGTGACTGATCATTTTACACGGTATGCGCAGGCATATCCCACACGTGATCAGAGGGCCACCACCGTCGCTTGAGTATTGTGGGACAAATATTTCTCAGTCTATGGATTCCCAGCTCGGATACACTCTGATCAGGGGCAGGATTTTGAGAGTCACCTTCTGAAGGAAGTGCTGAAGATAGCAGGAATTAAAAAGTCTAGGACAATGCCTTATCACCTGCAAGGTGATCCTCAAGCAGAGAGGTTCAACCGAACCCTATTAGATACGTTGGGAACTTTGCGACCGGAGCAGAAGGCAACCTGGAGCCAACATGTCGCACTTCTGGTGCATGCCTACAATGCCACAAAGAACGATGCTACGGGAGTCACCCCATATTTCTTGATGTTTGGGCGAAAACCAAGATTACCCATAGACTTGTGCTTTGGTGTATCAGAGGATGGCAATAGCTATGAAACTAATCAGCAATATGTATCCCGACTAAGAGAAAAGCTGCGGGATGCTTATCACTTAGCTACCTCTGCGGCTTGGAAGAACGCAGACCGCAACAAACATCGATATGATGCTAGAGTGCGTTAGCAGGCGCTCCAGCCGGGAGACAGAGTCCTGCTGCGAAATTTGGGTATTGCTGGCAAACACAAGATAGCTGACACATGGAAGGCAATACCTTACCTGGTGATGGAAAAACTGGGAGATTTGCCGGTCTACAAGATCAAACCTGAAGAGGGTCCAGGGCAAATAAAGACGGTGCATAGAAACCTTTTGCTCCCTGTGAGGGAATTGGTAGGCACCCCTTATGAGATGGGCCACGACAGGGCAGCCGGGCAGAACAGAAGTGCTAGACCAAAGCCAACATAATGCCACATTGTTTCTCTCTGTTATTAAAAGGCTTTTGCTACACTCAGACTCTGTGCTTGCGAGAGGGGAAGTATTGCCTCTTGGAGGCGCCCAGTAGGGGTGGTATATAGTTGTCCCAGGTCACTGGGTGGGAGCTCGAGCCGGTTTTGCATTGTGTATTGGAATGGAACCCCTAGATACTGAACCCAGCCCTTGTTGCTGCCAACTCTGACGGGCAGAAGGGTTACATTTATCTTACAACAATCCTGTCTGTCTTCATTTCAGAGCTCTCTTTTGGTTCTGCATATTTGTTCTCCCACTTTTATTTACACTTGGCTAGATTTCTTTTTGCAAAAATCTTTACTCTATCTAACTCCATTTCCAAAGGCTCTAGCCCAGCGGGTATCAACCAGGAGTATGTGTACCCCTGGGAGTACACAGAGGTCTTTTTGGGCAGTTCCACTCAAAGTGGTGGTCCGCAGACCGGTGCCGGTCCGCAAGCCTTCGGCTGCCGGCCTGTGTGCACATTGGAAAAAGAAATTGCCGGTCCCCTACATCAGACAGCTTGAGAAGCACTGCTCTAGGGGGTATAACTCAGCTAGATATTTGCCTAGTTTTACAACAGGCTACAAAAAAAGCACTAGTGAAGTCAGTACAAACTTCATTTTCATACAGACAAAACGAGAAAGTAAGCAATTTTTCAGTAATAGTGTGCTGTGACACTTTTATACTTTTTAGGTCTGATTTTGTATGTAAGTAGTTTTTAAATGAGGTGAAACTTGGGGGTACACAAGACAAATATTTTCCCGCAAGAGGCACAGTAGTCTGGTAGAAAGGTTCACAACCTTGCCTAGCCTCACCCTTGTTTTGTTTTATTATCGCTTTCTCTACTCTCTTAGCTTCTACTTCCACAATAAGGGTGGGTCTACTTGAATTATCTCTCTTGCTGCTTTCAGAGAGAATGCAAATCCGTTTGATAAATGCTTAAATTTTAAATGATGTTCCTTCTCCATCACAAGCAGGGTCCCTGGAGCATATACAATTGTCTCCACCCTCAACATCCATTCTTAGCCCTGGTCTACACTAGGACTTTAGGTCGAATTTAGCAGCGTTAAATCGATGTATACCTGCACCCGTCCACACAATGAAGCCCTTTATTTCGACTTAAAGGGCTCTTAAAATCGATTTCCTTACTCCACCCCTGACAAGTGGATTAGCGCTTAAATCGACGTTGCTGGCTCGAATTTGGGGTACTGTGGACACAATTCGATGGTATTGGCCTCTGGGAGCTATCCCAGAGTGCTCCATTATGACCGCTCTGGACAGCACTCTCAACTCAGATGCACTGGCCAGGTAGACAGGAAAAGAACAGTGAACTTTTGAATCTCATTTCCTGTTTGGCCAGCGTGGCAAGCTGCAGGTGACCATACAGAGCTCATCAGCACAGGTGACCATGATGGAGTCCCCGAATTGCAAAAGAGCTCCAGCATGGACCGAACGGGAGGTACGGGATCTGATCGCTGTTTGGGGAGAGGAATCCGTGCTATCAGAACTCCATTCCAGTTTTCGAAATGCCAAAACCTTTGTCAAAATCTCCAGGGCATGAAGGACAGAGGCCATAACAGGGACCCGAAGCAGTGCCGCGTGAAACTGAAGGAGCTGAGGCAAGCCTACCAGAAAGCCAGAGAGGCGAACAGCCACTCTGGGTCAGAGCCCCAAACATGCCGCTTCTATGATGAGCTGCATGCCATTTTAGGGGGTTCAGCCACCACAACCCCAGCCGTGTTGTTTGACTCCTTCAATGGAGATGGAGGCAATACGGAAGCAGGTTTTGGGGACGAAGAAGATGATGATGATGAAGAGGTTGTAGATAGCTCACAGCAAGCAAGCGGAGAAACCGGTTTTCCCGACAGCCAGGAACTGTTTCTCACCCTAGACCTGGAGCCAGTACCCCCCGAACCCACCCAAGGCTGCCTCCTGGACCCAGCAGGCGGAGAAGGGACCTCCGGTGAGTGTACCTTTTAAAATACTATACATGGTTTAAAAGCAAGCATGTGAAAGGATTACTTTGCCCTGGCATTTGCAGTTCTCCTAGATGTAGTCCTAAAGCCTTTGCAAAAGGTTTCTGGGGAGGGCAGCCTTATTGCGTCCTTCATGGTAGGACACTTTACCACTCCAGGCCAGTAACACGTACTCGGGAATCATTGTAGAACAAAGCATTGCAGTGTATGTTTGCTGGCATTCAAACAACATCCGTTCTTTATCTCTCTGTGTTATCCTCAGGAGAGTGAGATATAATTCATGGTCGCCTGGTTGAAATAGAGTGCTTTTCTTCAGGGGACACTCAGAGGAGCCCATTCCTGCTGGGCTGTTTGCCTGTGGCTAAACAGAAATGTTCCCCGCTGTTAGCCACAGGGAGGGGGGAAGGTTGAGGGGGTAGTCACGCGGTGGGAGGAGGCAAAATGCGACCTTGTAACGAAAGCACATGTGCTATGTATGTAATGTTAACAGCAAGATTTACCCTGAAAGAGTGTAGCCACTGTTTTATAAAATGTGTCTTTTTAAATACCGCTGTCCCTTTTTTTTTCTCCACCAGCTGCATGTGTTTCAATGATCACAGGATCTTCTCCTTCCCAGAGGCTAGTGAAGCTTAGAAAGAAAAAAAAACCGCACTCGCGATGAAATGTTCTCCGAGCTCATGCTGTCCTCCCACACTGACAGAGCACAGACGAATGCGTGGAGGCAAATAATGTCAGAGTGCAGGAAAGCACAAAATGACCGGGAGGAGAGGTGGCGGGCTGAAGAGAGTAAGTGGCGGGCTGAAGAGAGTAAGTGGCGGGCTGAAGAGAGTAAGTGGCGGGCTGAAGACTGGGCTGAAGCTCAAATGTGGCGGCAGCGTGATGAGAGGAGGCAGGATTCAATGCTGAGGCTGCTGCAGGACCAAACCAGTATGCTCCAGTGTATGGTTGAGCTGCAGCAAAGGCAGCTGGAGCACAGACTGCCACTGCAGCCCCTCTGTAACCAACCGCCCTCCTCCCCAAGTTCCATAGCCTTCACACCCAGACGCCCAAGGATGCGGTGGGGGGGCCTCCGGCCAACCAGCCATTCCACCACAGAGAATTGCCAAAAAAAAAGAAGGCTGTCATTCAATAAATTTTAAAGTTGTAAACTTTTAAAGTGCTGTGCTTAAAGTGCTGTGTGGCATTTTCCTTCCCTCCTCCACCACCCCTCCTGGGCTACCTTGATAGTCATCCCCCTATTTGTGTGATGAATGAATAAAGAATGCATGAATGTGAAGCAACACTGACTTTATTGCCTCTGCAAGCGGTGATTGAAGGGAGGAGGGGCGGGTGGTTAGCTTACAGGGAAGTAGAGTGAACCAAGGGGCAGGGGGTTTCATCAAGAAGAAACAAACAGAACTTTCACACCGTAGCCTGGCCAGTCATGAAACTGGTTTTCAAAGCTTCTCTGATGCGTACCGCGCCCTCCTGTGCTCTTCTAACCGCCCTGGTGTCTGGCTGCGCGTAACCAGCAGCCAGACGAATTGCCTCAACCTCCCACCCCGCCATAAACGTCTCCCCCTTACTCTCACAGATATTGTGGAGCACACAGCAAGCAGTAATAACAGTGGGAATATTGGTTTCGCTGAGGTCTAAGCGAGTCAGTAAACTGCGCCAGCGCGCCTTTAAACGTCCAAATGCACATTCTACCACCATTCTGCACTTGCTCAGCCTGTAGTTGAACAGCTCCTGACTACTGTCCAGGCTGCCTGTGTACGGCTTCATGAGCCATGGCATTAAGGGGTAGGCTGGGTCCCCAAGGATACATATAGGCATTTCAACATCCCCAACAGTTATTTTCTGGTCTGGGAATAATGTCCCTTCCTGCAGCTTTTGAAACAGACCAGAGTTCCTGAAGATGTGAGCATCATGCACCTTTCCCGGCCATCCCACGTTGATGTTGGTGAAACGTCCCTTGTGATCCACCAGAGCTTGCAGCACTATCGAAAAGTACCCCTTGCGGTTTATGTACTCGGCGGCTTGGTGCTCCGGTGCCAAGATAGGGATATGGGTTCCGTCTATAGCCCCACCACAGTTAGGGAATCCCATTGCAGCAAAGCCATCCACTATGACCTGCACATTTCCCAGGGTTGCTACCCTTGATATTAGCAGATCTTTGATTGCGTGGGCTACTTGCATCACAGCAGCCCCCACAGTAGATTTGCCCACTCCAAATTGATTCCCAACTGACCGGTAGCTGTCTGGCGTTGCAAGCTTCCACAGGGCTATCGCCACTCGCTTCTCAACTGTGAGGGCTGCTCTCATCTTGGTATTCATGCGCCTCAGGGCAGGGGAAAGCAAGTCACAAAGTTCCATGAAAGTGCCCTTACGCATGCGAAAGTTTCACAGCCACTGGGAATCGTCCCAGATCTGCAACACTATGCGGTCCCACCAGTCTGTGCTTGTTTCCCGAGCCCAGAATCGGTATTCCACAGCATGAACCTGCCCCATTAGCACCATGATGCATGCATTGGCAGGGCCCATGCTTTCAGAGAAATCTGTGTCCATGTCCTGATCACTCACGTGACCGCGCTGACGTCGCCTCCTCGCCCGGTATCGCTTTGCCAGGTTCTGGTGCTGCATATACTGCTGGATAATGCGTGTGATGTTTAATGTGCTCCTAATTGCCAAAGTGAGCTGAGTGGCCTCCATGCTTGCCTTGGTATGGCGTCCGCACAGAAAAAAGGCGCGGAACGATTGTCTGCCGTTGCTGTGACGGAGGGAGGGGCGACTGACGACACGGCTTACAGGGTTGGCTTCAGGGAGCTAAAATCAACAAAGGGGGTGGCTTTACATCAAGGAGTATTTCAGGCAGGACTTCACGGAGGGTTCCAATAAGAAATGGTGCACCTAAGTTATTGTCCTTATTGGAACAAGAAGGTTAGCCTGGCCTCTGATTGATACATGGCTAGATTTACCTCGCTGCACCTTCTCTGTGAGTGACTGCAGTGTGACCTAGAAGAATGAGTCCCCTAGACAGGGCAGGGGGGGAAGCAAATGAGTACAAAACAAATCTGGTCTATTTCTTGTTTTGATCCACTCCATCTATCTTTTACATCTTTGGCTGGCAGCAGACGGTGCAGAAGGACTGCATGCCATCCACATCTCATGGCTGCTCGGCAGAAGATGGTACAGTACGACTGCTAGCAGTCCGTATCGCCTGCCCGCTCACCATAAGACGGTTCAATAGGACTGACTGCAGGACTAAAGAGAATGACCTGGTCAAGTCACTCCAAATTTAGTCCCTGCGCCCATGTCTGCCCAGGCGCTCCCAGCCGACGTGGCCAGGAGCACCTCGGACATGACGATGACGGCTACCAGTCGTACTGTACCGTCTGCTGCCACAAGGCAAGGGGTTGCTGCTACTGTGTAGCAATGCCGTACCACGTCTGCCAGCACCCAGGAGACATAGGGTGACGGTTACCTGAGCGGGCTCCAGGCTTGCAGTGGTATGGCGTCTGCACAGGTAACTCAGGAAAAAAGGCGCGAAATGATTGTCTGCCCTTGCTTTCACGGAGGAAGGGAGGGAACAGGGGCCTGACGATATGTACCCAGAACCACCCGCGACAATGTTTTAGCCCCATCAGGCATTGGGATCTCAACCCAGAATTCCAATGGGCAGCGGAGACTGCGGGAACTGTGAGATAGCTACCCACAGTGCAACGCTCCGGAAGTCGACTCTAACCTCGGTACTGTGGAAGCACTCCGCCGAGTTAATGCACTTAATGCACTTAGAGCATTTTCTGTGGGGACACACACACTCGAATATATAAAACCGATTTCTAAAAAACCGACTTCTATAAATTCGACCTTATTCCGTAGTGTAGACATACCCTTAGTATAGCGAAATCCAAATCTAGTCCAAATCTTGTGATCCCTGCCAAATGGGAAAGGAACGCTTTTTAGCAACTGCCACAGCAGGAATTACAAAACTGTTATTCCTCACAGCAGGATGTGGTTCCAGAAAGGAAGAGCTTGAATTCCTTTTCTCTAGGGGAGGAAAAATAGCCTTACTAGCAAATCAGGCCCATAAAAGACTCTGTGCAAGATGCCGTAGGGATAACATTAGCACCCGAAGAAGCTGGCAGTAGCCTAGCCTCCCGCTGCCCACCTGCAGAATTTCATGCTCAGGCCCCCTCTTATCGCCCAGCTAATCATTGCCACCGCTGAGCTCTGGGGATTGAGCAGCTAGTCTACACTGGCAACTAAAAACCCACCTCCGCGGGGGGCCTAGCTCCCAGCACCGGGGCGCTGTTTACTGTGGCGCATTACAGCGTAGAAACTTGCAGCGCTCCCCGGCGTGTATTTCCGCAGCGCTGTAAATTGTCCGCGGAGACAAGCCCCACCCATCCGCAGCCAGCTGGCGCCTTTCCGCACCGCGGAGACGAAGGCGACGGGAAAAGGGTGGGGGCCTGCCTTGCCGGGAGCCGCCCCTCGTCAGCAGACCTACTGGCTTTCCCTTCAGCTCGGCCGGGAGCGGAGGCTATTGGGCTGCTGCGTCACCCCCTGGAAGAGCGCTCGGCGGGCCCGTGCTGACAGCCGGTGAGCAGGGGAAGGCGGGCGGGGGGCCGCTTGCCCGCGGGGCGTCTGCTGCGGGGGACAGAGGACGTGGCTTGCTGTCAGGCGAGGGCTCTTGAATTATAACCGCTTGGGGCAGAGGCCGCGTTTCCCTCCCGGGCCGCGCGGTGCCCAGCGACCCTCCGCCTGCGTAAGCCCTGCGGTGGCAGACACGTAGGGGAAGGAGGGAAAAGTGTGCAGTGCGCTGGTCACAGCCGCCTCTTTCCCGCCCGCAGGGTACGCGCCTTCGAGGGATCCTCGGGCGCTTCTGCAACAGGCGTGGGTCAACGTTCAGGGTCTGACGGGCGAGAAAGGAAACCGCGGGGCCTAGGCTGCAGAACTTATTTCCACCCCCCCGAAAGGCTGCCTCAAGGGCTGGCTCCTTTAACGGCAGGAATCACGCAGTGCCCGAGGCAGGCAAACTTTCCAGCTGTTACTTTGTGTCTGGCAATCGCATGCAACCCTCCTGGATGGCGAGAGGGGCGGGGTTGTGATGATTCTTAAATAGGAATTCTGTGGTGAGCCATGACTTGGCACCCAGGACGGTAGCCTCTCTTGTTGTTTATAATATATTTGCTAAAAGAAAAGGAGGACTTGTGGCACCTTAGAGACTAACCAATTTATTTGAGCATAAGCTCACACAGACACCCATTTTTATACATTTTATATACATTTTATACACCATTTTTATACACACAGACACCCATTTTTTCATGGTTTGTGTGTATAAGAAGATCTTCTGTACTTTCCACAGTATGCATCCGATGAAGTGAGCTGTAGCTCACGAAAGCTCATGCTCAAATAAATTGGTTAGTCTCTAAGGTGCCACAAGTCCTCCTTTTCTTTTTGCGGATACAGACTAACACGGCTGTTACTCTGAAATATATTTGCTGTACTTGGCCGCTATAAGGTTTATAAAACTGCCCCCCCCCCCAGTTCTGCCCCAACAGTAATGATGTATTAGCAGCCTCAGGCATTGTGCCTAGGCCTCCTAGTTAAGTAGTGGGCACAAAGCAGCTGAAAGAGGGAGGGCTGCAAACAGTATTCTGTTTTCCCCTCTAGTGTGTTGCAGCACAGCGGAAGAACAAGAAATGTTAAGTCAGCTCTAAAAGCCTGTGCTAGGTGGCTTGAGAGCGGAAAGCTAGCAGAACACGTAAATGCATGTCAGGTGATCAAAGTGCAGCGACGATAGACGATACCAGTCAGACTTGTACAGGGCAAGATTCTTCCACACTTAGAATGCTCTGGAGTTTCTTGCTCTCAGGATAGTCCCATTAAAATTAATCACAGTCGCTTGAGCAGATAATTATGGAATCAAGCCCACAGAGCTGTATACCAGCTCATCCTGCCCACCATGTATAAAGTTTGAAGACATGTAGGGCATGTCAAGTGACTTTAGGCTTATTTTTATTTTGCCATATCCTAAACCAATATAAAGTCCAGGAAACTTCAGAAGATATGTGTTTGAAAAGAGGGAGTTGTGTGAAGAGAGAGCCAGTTCATACTGATAGTTGTGTCGAATTGGCCAAAGAACATTAAACCAGGGCAGCTGTGAATGCCATTCAAATCTGAGGCTTCTGAAAGCCAGGAATCTTTTGCTGTTGACTGTCAATTGCTTAAATATGTCTGACTTTCCCATTGCATATGCCTGGATGTATTGAGTCCTTGTGTGACTCTCTTGATTCAGGGGAATTCACCAGGGATGAATTTAGACGGTTGGTTTGTTTTTTACTGAACCAACCCTTCAGAGACTTATGAAATGACACTGGCAGAATTGTTCAATTCATATTTCTGTTTTGTATTTGGGCTAATGCTGAATGATGTATCTAGCTGCAACAAAGAAGGATATTAAACAGCATCTTAACTAAAGTTAGTTGATGCTAAAATTAGCAGCTCCCAACAACTTGCATTCAAAAGTTTTAATGGAGTTGATTCCAGACCACAGGCATTAATTTTTAATAGATCTTGGTAAAATTTCACAGGACTGGAAGAAGGCCAGTGTTGTGCCAATATTTTGTTTTCCATTTAAAAAATAACTCAAGCTAATTACAGGCTGGTAAGTCTTATATTGAGCCCAGGTAAAATAATAGAAGGGCTTATATTGAACTGTGCCAATAAGGAATTAGAGGTTTCAGAGTAACAGCCGTGTTAGTCTGTATTCGCAAAAAGAAAAGGAGTACTTGTGGCACCTTAGAGACTAACCAATTTATTTGAGCATAAGCTTTCGTGAGTTACAGCTCACTTCATCGGATGCATCCGATGAGGTGAGCTGTAGCTCTCGAAAGCTTATGCTCAAATAAATTGGTTAGTCGCTAAGATGCCAGAAGTACTCCTTTTCTTTTTAATAAGGAATTAGAGGACAAAAATATAAGTAATGCCAATCAGCATGGTTTCATGGAAAATGTCTTGTGAAAGAATCACATTTTTTGACCAGATTGAATGTGGTTGATAAAGGTAACTGAGGTTTTTTGCTTGGATTTCTGTAAGGCATTTGACTTGTGTGACACCGATTTTTAAAAAATAACATTATACAAAATTAACAGCCTTTTTTTTTTTTTTAAAAAAAAGATCCATTTAAATTGAGCTAACTGATAGCAGACACACAATGTTAGTGGGTGGAAAGTAACAACAGTTGGTCTCGGAGAGCCTGCCATTTGGATCACTCAGTAAACTGGGCACAATCGAACATGTTTGAAGTATTGCCAAGTGAGACGTCATATGTGTAGGGATAAAGAATGTAGGCCATACTTAAAAGATGGGGGACTATCCCACAAAGCCGTGATTCTGTGAAAAGAACTCAGGAATCATTGTAGATGACTAAGTGACTGTGAGGTCCCAATGTGATGCAGTGGGCGGAAGGGTTAACCAAGTTCTCTCTTTACACATCCAAGGATTATCAAGCAAGAATAGGGAGATAGCATCTCTATATAGGACATGGGTGAGACCATTACTGGGTGACTGCATCTAGTTCTGCTCTCCACACTTCAAGAAGAGCATTGAAAAATTAGAGAGATCAGAGAAGAACTAGAAAAAATGAGTTCTGGAAAACACATCTTACAATGAGAGTCTTCAGAAATTCAATCTGTTTATCTCATCAAAGAGAAGGTTAAGTTTTGACTTTATCATAGTCTGCAAGTTTCTACACAAGGAGACGATATGAAGGGGCTCCTTAATGTAGCAGACAAAAAGTCTAACAAAATCCAATGACAAGAAATCTGAAGTGGAAAAAATTCAAAATGACACAACTTCTTAAATGAGTCCTCAACCACTGGAATGAATTACTAAGGGAAGTGGTCATTTGGATTCCTTAAATGCAGATGCTGTAGTTTAACTACAAGTTACTGGACTTGACAACAGAGCCAGCAGTTCCCCTTTTGGTGCACCACATTCTGGGGAGGTGTACCACAGAACAAGGAGTGCTGATGGCTAGCTGGTGTGGGAGGAGATGGTTCTGCTTCAGCTTTGAGTCCTCCACCCCCTCTCCCTTTCCTCTAAGCAGTAGAGAGAGGCAAGTTAGGAAGAATAATTATCTCCACTACACTAATTACTGGGTAAAATTCTGTAGCTTGTGTTATGCACTAGCTGATCAAAATGGCCCATTCTGTCCTTAGAGGATCCGTCATCTTTTCATAGACTTTAATGTGACATTACGAAGGCGAAAGTGATAGAAGTCCAAAGGCTACTGCTGTATAAATACTGCTGTTCTTAGTGTATAAGAACTTGGAGGTCTGCTGGCAGGCAGGAATGTGCTGCAAGTCTTTTATTTTTGATTTCAGTGCCTCACAAAGGACAGAGAAGTCAGTAAAATGTGGCCTGTCCCATAGCAACAGAATGATCTGTGTTCATTTCCTAGTTACCTGCTGTATGCCAGTTGTCAAATAAAATAATATGTAGGAAGTAAAGCTCCTTAGTAACTGTTTGTTAACCCCAAAAACATCCCTCCCCTGAGTGGTAGAGATTGTCCCCATTTTACAGTTGGGGAAGCTGAGACACAGAGTAGTTAAGTGATGTCCAATACAAAAGTAAAGGGAATCAATGTTGAAGGTTAAGTTAATAAAGCAGAACCCAAGAAGGGATGGAAATGGATAAAGTGTGTTTGAGTGTATTAAAGGGAAAAAGAAAAAACAAAAGCAGAGCGCCGCAGACTGGCCCCCAAAGGATGCTCAGGGAGGCAGCCAGGCCTACTACAGTAGGATATGGCTCTTGTGTAGTAGCTAACTTTCTAGTTACTATATTTTACTGTTTAAGTGCCTTATTGCTGCCTCACAACTGAGTGATGGCAAACATGCTGCCCTTGAGGACCACTGCTGTTTCTATCTTTTCATTATTTTTATTCCTTCTCCATTCTTCAGCCTCCTTTCCCTTCTGCAACTTCCAGTCTTCCCCTGTGAGCTTTGCGCCTATCCACTTGCACTTCTGCTAAAATGATCAGCAGTGAAATACTTTAAGTATCAATGTTAACTAACATCATTAGGCTTTAGAATTCAGTGAAATGAATGGAGATGGAAAACTTGCCATTACAGGCTGCCTGCAGTCCTTGGTAGACTTAATTGCTTTGGTTTGCACTTGGTTCACATTTTGAATGTTTTCTTCACAGCCTGATAGCAAGTGTAAAAAATCAGGAATGGAGGGGGGGGAGGAATAGGGTCCTATGTAAGATACCCCTAATATCAGGACAGTCCCTATAAAATCAGAACATCTGGTCATCCTAGGATAAACTAACTTTTTATTAGTGAGAGCTGGGATTCTGTAGAATCTGTATCTGTCATGGGGGGCCACATAATTAGAACAAACATTCAGGATCCTTGACAATACTATCATAGGTATTTTGTATAGCCCACATCACTGTAATATCCAATGCCTCGCACACATTATTGAATTTATTTCCCCAACATCTCAGTGAGGTATGGGAGCATCACTGTCTCCACTTTGGCACCTTGGTCCCCTCTCGAATCTCCAAGTCCTATTGCTGTTATAACGGATGGTTTTGTAAATCTTTTCCTGACATTAAATATTTCGAGCTAAGGAGTTTAGTCCTAACTCATGATTGTTCTCTTGCTTCCAGATATGGGAAGAAACATGAATCGGAACAAAACAAACCATGTCCTGCTCACTGTCTTCATTATTATGGCTGTGTTTTGCAGTTCTGGTAGGTATCCTGGAGTGCCTACATTAAAGGGAAAATTATGAGCCTAGCATCAGACCCAAGTAGCTCTGCTGCTGCTGTGCAAATATGCAGGTATAGATGGTCCTGAGGAAAGTCCCTGCCAACTGCTGCAACTCGGGCTGTTTGGAGCAGGAAGCAGTACAGTTATGTAAATCTATCTCCCTGGACTCTTGTGGATGCATTAGGAGCTGAGTTTGACTTCGCCTGTGGGGATCAGAATCAGAATACTAAAGCATTAGGTGGTTTGACCTAAAAGTTGCAGTACTTAAACCAGATTATCATGAGGTTATGGTTCAGGGATTTATAACTGTTTTGACCTAACAATAATCTTGAAAAGTTACTTATTTCAGAACATCAAATGTACAAGAAGAAAGTTTATTACTTAGTAACTGGCTTCTCTCTCTCTCTCAGGATATATGCTGAAGTGTTATGACTGTCCACTTACTGCTGTGCCATGTAAGACCAATATTACCTGCAGAAATGGCTTAGATTCTTGCCTATGGCTTAAAACTGGTATGTTTACGATCCCAAATGTTGTAGACTTAAAATAAATATAGTAAATCTATATTCATTCAATTTTAATTATTCCAATGTAATCAAATAGGTTTTATTTCCACAGTCTGTATGAATGTCCATCTGAAGTACTCTTACTGAAGTCCTTGTTGGCGCCTTCAGCTTTATGTAGGATTGTGTGCATTAATACAGTTTGAACTGTTACAACTATGGATGTTCCAACACAACTGTGGGGACATAGTTTTATAGTTTAAAAAGAGATCCTATTGTGCAGTTAGGCAGCCAACAAACTGCTCTGTTGCCTGACTGGTGGGTGTGTGGGGAAACTTGTAAAAGGAGGAAATCGCACTGCCAGCTGGGAGGCCAACAGTCTCCAGTTCACTGACTTAGGGTTGGGGTATATGTTGCTTCTTTATGCCATGACTGAGAAGTACGCAGCACTTTCATTTTCAGTACAGTCCAATTTGGAAACTGAATTTAGGCTTCTACTCTATGACTGCCAGCATTGTCCCCTGCTTTGCATTCCAGGTAGAGATGAGTGCAAACCAGCATTCCAGGAACTAGGACCTAAATTTCATAGCTGATCCCATTTGGCCAGGTTGGGCACTGGTGCTGGTTTTATATTGTAATATATAAGAGCCGTTTGCCTGCAGATTGCAGTGCTTGGGATGAGAAATGAGCCAGAGCTACAAAACTCAGGGAAGTGTGTGTGTGTGTGTGTGTGTGTGTGTGTTAGTTATGGCCATCTATTGAAATGAGTCCAGCTGTGAAATTCAGATTCTTATATAAGTTCTGATTTGGATTCAGCTCTACCTGCTATGTCCCAAACAGCTCACAAGAGCATTCTATTATAACAAAAACCAAGGTGGGGAAATCCCTGTGACTATCTAATGTATCTTTGAATACCCTTGTGAAACGGTTTTCTCTACAGGGAAGCTAGTAATTTTGCATAACTTTTTAATTTTTTTTTTTAAAGGTGAAAAGACACTGTCTCATTGCTATACATATTCCAACTGCAACATGAACCAAATTAAAGAGGATTACAAGTTTGACAGCTTTAATTTCAGATGTTGCCAAAAAGACCTGTGTAACAGGAGTCCAACCACAATGATTAGTACAGCAGGCTTCAGCATCGCTACCATAATGACCATGATCTGGATACTCGGCGCTTAAGATGGAGGGGGAAAAGGATAATTTTGTTTTCCTAAATACCTACTGATTTAGAAATCATTCATATAAACATGCTGTCTATTGTAGACAATTTTTGCGCCTAGCACAGTTGTGTTGTTTGAGAAAGCAGACTTAGAAAAAAAACAGGTTTTTTTTGGAAAAGCTATATGTTAAAATGTAGGGAAAGTACATCTACAGTGGTAGATAACTGCAGGTTCTTAACAGAAGTTATACTTCTCTGTGTTATCTGGAGTAAATTCTTTCTCTTGCTTACAGTAAGTTTCACATCTCTGATCTGATTTGAGTTTGTCCTTTACGCTCCAGTTGTGGCAATGTTATCTAGCCCTTCAAAGGTGTAAGCCACTTTTTTAAGTCAGTAAGACTATTGTTGGTATTGATCAGCAGCTTTTCCTTTATTTTCTTATGTAATTGTTTCTGCTTGAAAATATGTTTAACAAATAGACCTAACTCACCATATTAAAAGTTATGGTTGCTTTTTTGTATAACACTTATAACTGCCAAAATTGTATTTGTACTGCTTTGTCGCTAATGCATTGCATGCTTATACAGGCAATGACTCTTGACGGTCTGTTTTGTTGTAAAGCGTAGTGACTCAGAATATTTGCAGTCCCTCTCTTATTCCTGCAGAACTTCTGTAGTGTCTACTCTTCTCCTTTCTTAGAAGTACTGTAAATACACTTAGAGAAGGGGTGAAGTGAACTACCAATGTCCTTTTTTTGGATCCTTGATCTTTAATCTGTGCCATCTCGAGTTTCCTATGCTGCCCACTACCCTTCATCTTGGCTACTGTGTCTTTGAACAGATTGTAAAGGCACCATGATTTTCCTTATTGATCACAAGTTTTTTTTTTTTTCCCTTCCAAATGATTTCTACACTTAAACCATTCTGTAACTTCTGTGATCATTCAGATTCAGCAGTAATGTGTGGTGATAAAATATGAGCTGTGGCTGGTTTATTTACCCAATGGGAGAATTGTAGTGCCCTACAGAAATGTCAAGACTTGTGCAGGGGGCTTATATAAAGGAAGGGATCTTTCTCAACCCAAGGTAATACACGGGCCACCTGCACAATTTTCCTTATCAGTACCACAGTCCCTGTTACAACTTGCATACCAGTCCACAATGCTAGGTTTTTAGCCTGTAGATAAGATGATTCATAGACTTAATGACTGAAGCTATACTACATTTCCCTTCCCGAGCCCACTGTCCTGAGTAGCTAGCCAGCAGAAGCTGGGTGTTTTCCTTGTGTGCTAGGCCTCCTGCATCATTTCATTCATAAAGAGCTCTTGCTATAATGAAATGCATCATCTTGTAATACTGTTGCAAAAAAACCGAAACCAATTTTGAGTTGCATTAACAGAGGCCTAGGGTGATAGTACTGCTCTACTCCTGTTCAAGCCAGCAGGGCTTCATGTATTCACCCCAGGCTGCTGGAGGAATTAGCTGAAGAAATGTTGGCACCATGGGCAATATTTGCAAATTCATGGATGACAGGAGAGGTCCTGGAGGACTGGGGAAGGGCTAACGTGCCCATCTTTAAAGATAGGAAAAAGGAGGAGTTGGTGAACGACAGCTCCCTCAGCCTGACCTCAATACCTGGGAAGCTACCGGAGCAGTGTAGCAGATCCGTGGAGGATGAAGGGGTGATCACAAGGCGCCAGCATGCATTTACTAAGAACAAATCTAGCCAAACCAGTTTGATTTCCTTCTTTGACATAAGAAGAAAAGGAGTACTTGTGGCACCTTAGAGATGAACAAATTCACTTCACTGGATGCATTCCGATGAAGTGAGCTGTAGCTCACGAAAGCTTATGCTCAAATAAATTTGTTCGTCTCTAAGGTGCCACAAGTACTCCTTTTTGCAAATACAGACTAACATGGCTGCTACTCTGAAACCATTCTTTGACATAGTAACTGGTTTAGTGGATAGAGGGAATATGACAGACATAATATACCTTGAATTTAGCAAGGCTTTTGCCATAGTCCTATGTGACATTCTGATAAGTAAGCTGGAGAAATACAGTCTCAGTGGAGCTACTATTAAATGGATACATAATTGGTTAAACAACCACAAACAATGAGTCACTATGAATGGAAGGATGTCAGATTGGTCAGAGGTCTCAAGTGGGGTTCCACAGGGATCTGTTCTGGGTCTGGTATTATTTTCACATCTTTATTAATGACCTGGATGTAGGAATAGAGAGCATCCTGATCAAATTTGCAGATGACACAAAGCTGCGGGAGGGGGGAGGACAGGTTTGCAAACACTTTGGAGGATAGAGCTCAAATTCAAAGGAATCTTGATAAACTGGGGAACTGGACTATAGACAACCAAATGAAATTCAGTGAAGACAAATGTAAGGTGCAACATGGAGGGAAGAAAAACCAAATGCTTTTTAATGTTTTTAATGAAATAAATACTACTGGGAATTATGTGATTTTTGTGAGACTTTTAACTTCACAGATGTAGATTGGTGGACAAATGCTACTCATAAAGGGCCATTTTAGATTTGGTATTGGTGAGTAATGAGGACCTCAGAGAAGAACTGGCTGTAGAGAACAACTTTGGTTTGAGTGATCATGAGTTAATTCAGTTTAAATGGAAGGATAAACAAAAATAGATCTGCAACAAGGGTCCTTGATTTCAAAAGAGCTAACTTTTTAATAAATGAAGGGAATTAGGGAAGTGGACTGGACCAAAGAACTCAAGATCTAAATGTGGAGGAGGCTTGGAATTACTTAGTCAAAGTTGCAGAAGCTATCTGAAGCCTTCATCCCAAGCAAGGGGAAAAAATTCATAGGGAAGGGTAGCAGACCAAGCTGGATGAGCAAAGCATCTCAAACAGGTGATTAAGCAAAAGCAGAAACTCTACAAGGAATGGGAGATGGAAGGGATCAGCAGGGAAGTCAGAAAGTGTAGGGATAAAGTGAGAACTGCCAAAAGCCAAGCAGAGTTGGACCTTGCAAAGGGAATTAAACCCATAGTAAAGGTTCTATAGCTGTATAAATAAGAAGAAAATAAGTGGGACCACTAAGCGCTGATGATGGGGTGGAGATTAAAAATTATGTAGTCATGGCCCAACACCTAAACAAATAATTTGCCTCTGTTTTTAATGAGGCTAATCAAGAGCTTATAGGTAGTGGCAGGGTCGCTAATAGTAGCAAGGGTACGGAGGTAGAAATTCCCACATCTGAGGTAGAAGTCAAATTCAAACAGTTTAATGGGATTAAACGGGGGGTGGGGAGGCTGGATAATCCTCATCCAAGAATATTAAAGGAACTGGCACATGGAATTGCAAGAACATAAGAATGGCCAAACTGGGTCAGACCAAAGGTTTATCTAGCCCAGTATCCTGTCTTCCGACAGTGGCCGCTGCCAGGTACCCCAGAAGGACTGAACAAAACAGGTAAGTGATCTATCACCCATTCCCAGCTTCTGACAAACAGAGGCTAGGGACACCATCCCTGTTCATTCTGGCTAATAGCCATTGATGGACCTATCCTCCATGAATTTATCTAGTTCCTTTTTGAACCCTACTAGTCTTGGCCTTCACAACATCCTCTGGCAAAGAGTTCCACAGCTTGACTGTGCATAGGGTGAAGAATCATAGAATATCAGGGTTGGAAGGGACCCCAGAAGGTCATCTAGTCCAACCCCCTGCTCGAAGCAGGACCAATTCCCAGTTAAATCATCCCAGCCAGGGCTTTGTCAAGCCTGATCTTAAAAACCTCTTAAAAACTTCTAAGGAAGGAGATTCTACCACCTCCCTAGGTAACGCATTCCAGTGTTTCACCACCCTCTTAGTGAAAAAGTTTTTCCTAATATCCAATCTAAACCTCCCCCACTGCAACTTGAGACCATTACTCCTCGTTCTGTCATCTGCTACCATAGAGAACAGTCTAGAGCCATCCTCTTTGGAACCCCCTTTCAGGTAGTTGAAAGCAGCTATCAAATCCCCCCTCATTCTTCTCTTCTGCAGGCTAAACAATCCCAGCTCCCTCAGAAGAAATACTGCCTTTTTGTTTGTTTTAAATTGTACTGGAAGAATACAAATAGCAAGAATTTTTAATGAATCTGTAAACTTGGGAGGTCATACCCTATGACTGGAGAATTGCTAATATAGTTTTTATTTTTAAGAAAGGGAACAAAAAGTGATCTAGGAAACTACAGGCCTGTTAGTTTGACCTCAAGTCTATGCAAGGTCTTGGAACAAATTTTGAAGAGAAAGTAGTTAAGGACACAGAGGTGAATGGTAATTGGGATAAAATACAACAAGATTTTACAAAAGGTAGATTTTGCCAGACCAACCTGATCTCCTTTGAGACGATAACTGATTTTTTAGACAAAGGAAATGCAATTGATCTAATCTACCTGGATTTCAGTAAGGCATTCAATACAGTTCCATATGGGAAATTATTAGTTAAATTGGTGAAGATGGAGATTAATATAAGAATTGAAAGGTGGATAAAGAACTGGTTACTGACTACAATGGATCATACTGAAAGCTGAACTGTCAGGCTGGAGGGAGCTTATTAGTGGAGTTCCTCAGGGATCGGTCTTGGGACCAATCTTATTTAACTGACCTTGGCACAAAAAGTGAGAGTGTGCTAATAAAATTTGCGGATGACACAACATTGGGAGGTATAGCCAGTATGGAGGAGGACTGGAATCTCATAAAAGAAGATCTGGATGACCTTGTAAACTGGAGTAATAGAAAGGGGATTGTGACATTATCTGATTAAAATATTACCATGTAGATCATTGTTGTTCCCACAGTTATATAATTGCAACAAATCTTGTACAAAGTATATCAAGTAAAGTGTCTATGGAAAAGTTATAATTTGCTGAATATGATTATGCTATTTGAATGCATGCATCATTTTTGTATCTGAAGTTACGAATATTAACTCTGTACCTGTATTTCAAATGATTGCTCCTGTGGTAGCACCCACAAGGTATTTAGCCAGGACATTGTGAAGGAACTATTCAAGTTGAATGGCCCATCAAAGAACACTTAAGTCACAATGGAGCATGGGAGACACCTATCTACACTTAATGGTCTTTCCTGTGAATATGGAATATGGCTTCTGCTACAACTAAGCATGCATGGACATGTGACTTGCCCATGTGACTCCAAACACCATCTTGTTACTTGTAATTTTCCACAGTGAGAACAATGGGTTTCCCTTCGCTTGGCAGAAGCTATAAAAAGGCCTTGGAAACATCTCCATTTTGCCTCTTTCCTGCTCAATCCTCTGGACTATGAACTTATAATAATGGGAGCATTCTAACCAAAGGACTGGGGACTTACCAATGATTTGGAAGCAACCAGAGAATTAACAAGCCAGCAGTTTATTCTATCACTGCTACAAGCCTGATCCAAGAACTTTGCAATTGTTTTATGTATTTGATTCCTTTAACCAGTTTTAACCCTCACCTACCTACCTTTCTTTCTTTCTTTTTCTTTTCTTTTTCTTTTAATAAATAAACCTTTAGGTATTAGATACTGAAGGATTGGCAACAGTGTGATTATTGGGTAAGATCTGAGTTATATATTGATGTGGGTATGTGTCTGGTCCTTTGGGATCAGAAGAACCCTTTTATTTGATGAAATTGGTTTTAAATAACCACTTATCTTTAAGTCTAGTGTCTGGGTGTTGAATCCAGGACTGGAATGCCTAAGGAGACTGCTTTTCTGACTTCTTGTTAGCCAGTGTGGTGAAAGAGGAGTTTACTTTTGTTGCTGGTCTGGTGTATCTTATGGGAGAATAACCAGTTTTGGGGTGTGTCCTATTTCTCTGCCCTATTTCTCAGCAGTTTGCCCTGAATTTGGTATTCTCAGTTGTGACCCATGGAGGCACGGTGACAGGGATGAAATTTAATAGTGCAAAGTGCAGGGTCATGCATTTAGGCTCTAACAATAGGAATTTTTGCTATCAGCTGGGGACTTACCAATTGGAAGTGACAAGAGAAGGAGAAAGACCTGGGTGTATTGGTTGATCACAGGATGACTATGAGCCATCAGTGTGATGCGGCCATGAAAAAGGCTAATGCAGTCCTAGGCAGCATCAGGTGAGGTATTTCTAGTAGACACAAGGAAGTGTTAGTACCATCATACAAGGCACTGGTGAGACCTCACCTGGAATACTGTGTGGAATTCTGGTCTCCTATGTTTAAGAAAGATGAATTCAAACTGGAACAGGTGCAGAGAAGAGCTACTAGGATGATCCGAGGAATGGAAAACTTACCTTATGAGAGGAGACTCAATGATTTTAGTTTGTTTAGCCTAACCAAAAGAAGGATGAGGGGAGATATGATTGCTCTCTATAAATACTTCAGCGGGATAAATACCAGGGAGGGAGAGGAGTTATTTAAGTGCCAATGCGGACACAAGAAAAAATGGCTATAAACTAGTCATCAACAAGTTTAGGTTCAAAATTAGGCAAAGGTTTCTAGCCATCACAGGAATGAAGTTCTGGAACAGCCTTCCACAGGAAGCAGTACGGGCAAAAAACGTAACTGGCTTCAAGACTGAGATTGATAAGTTTATGGACTAGATAGTATGACAGGAGTGCCTACAATGGTATGTGGCCCATCAGCAACCGCCAGTAGCAAAAATCCCCAGCTACTGAAGACGGGACACTAGATGGGGAGGGCTCTGAGTTACTACAGAGAATTATTTCCCAGGAGATCCCTGGTGAATCATGCGCACATGTTCAGGGTCTAAGTAATCACCATATCTGAGGTTGGGAAGGAATTTCTCCCTCGGTCAGATTGGCTGAGACCCTGGGAGTGGCGTTCGCCTTCCTCTGCAGCATTACACATATAATTCTCACAGGAAATAAGTTAATAACTTAGTGCAAGTTGATAACTTAATTGGTTAGTAACATAGTAAAAGCTTCTTGATTGGTTAATAACTTAGATTGGTTAATAATTAAATCACACAGTGTTTTAATATCATGTGTTTTAAAGAGCCCAAGAGACTCATTAAAGAGCCCCATGTGGATCACGAGCTTTAGTCTGAGTATCACTGGTCTAAATCACAGCTCATGTAATAGGAACCTTTGCTTAGTCAGATTGGTCTAATATAAATTCCTTTCCTGTGAGGAGTCCCTGTAACTAAGTGTCTAGCCCACACATTCTCACACTAACATTTCATTACTTCATTATTTGGTCTAACTCCATTGAAACCCTTGTGAAGAAAATGATTCCACTGATATTATTTATCAAAGCAGAAAAGTGGTGGTTAAGCTCCACAACTCAACCAGTCAGGTTACATCGGGTTTTTTGTTACACTTTGCTTTACTTTGGCTGTTGCTTTCTCGTACAGTATCTTTGCTCTTGACACACCATTAGGAATATGAGGAAATCATCTGGACACAGCTAAGCACCAAATGATAGCATTTACTACCTCATATGATCATACAGACTGTCCTACCTGCCTGTATGCACAGCTACTCAGCTAGGATTCTGTTGGTTTTAGCAATAGATGGTGGGGATGCCTACAAGAAGGCACCCAAACTATTTAATGGGATATTACTTAATTTCTGTTCATTACAGTGTACAAAGTCTAGTTCTTCCTCACTACTTTTCCATCTGGGTGGCAATTTAACACTGGGTCATATCTTACCGTAGAGCAGCAGATGGAATTCCCTTCTATTTTTCCGTAGAAAACAATGGTAGAATATGGTCTTCTTGTTCATGCTTTGCAGAGGCACAGTTTCCTGCCTATGATCCTGCACAATCTTGGCAACAGCAAGAGAAAATGGAAATAGATGACTAAATACATTGCTGCTATGCTGCAAAATTGCTGCAGTGGGACTGTCCATGTAAGCATTGCTTACTCTGTGCTGAATTAAAAAAAAAAAAAAAAAAGAGCAATTTCTGAGAAATCAGGTCAAATGCTGTTCTCAGTTATGCCTTTGCTACCCCATTTATAGGGTAAAACTGGAATAACAGAGAAAAATGTCTCACTGATACTAATGAATACAGAGCCAGATGTTCATGTGACTTTTTTTTAATTATAGACATTGCAGGTACTGCCATCTATAGTTAAAGCTGCCCAATACTTCCCATTATAAAAACCTATTTTCACGTGCATGCATCTTTGCCAAACTTTAAGCATTTGGGCTGAAATTTTCCATGCGGGGGTATCTGCCTCAGGCTGAATGTTTCTTTTGAATATTTCAGCAAAAAATGGTTCAGCCATTTCCCAGAATGAGATTAGGGAAAAGATGGTGTTTTGTCCATGTACATTTTTTTTTTTTACAACTGTTTGATTGAGAAGCTGTAGTTCCTCCATGCTTTGGAGTAAGGACTTCAAATTTGAATGGGGCAGTTGCCCTATTGCCAGGGTGTGACGTTCCCCTCTGGTGTTATCTGGACTGGTGATCTGCTAGGTCACTCCAATCCTTCACCCTGGGAGCCAGCCTTACCCTGCTCTGCTGTGAGAACCCTCACTCTTGGGCTGTTCACCCCCCTTGAGAGTCAGGTGAGCATTACCTCATCGCAGTCCCAAACTGACCAAAGGAAGGGGGGCGACTCACTCAACAGTCCAACAGATCCTTTGTTGCTGCCTGTGCCTGTGTCCTTTGTTCCTGTGAGGCTGGGCTAAGTTTGTCCCATACATGCCCTGATCAGGTGTGAACTGCCCCTCTGCTCTTGGAGAGTTTTTGTCTGGACTTCTCTTAAGCCGTGAGGACACATTTTCAGCCTCACAACTATATACATGAAATTACAACCTATAACATTTCTATAACAATAATACTCAGTGCATTGTGAGCTTTCTGAAGACACCTGACATAACAAACTTTGCATTGGATACCACACAATCATATTATAAGGCTGAATATGGGGGTGCAGGGTATTCCCCTGAGTATATGAATATGGGGGTGCAGGGTATTCCCCTGAGGTACAGAACATCACATAGGGATGTGCCCTTTGCTAGCCCTCTGAAAATTTTATCCAAATTTGGCCATTATGGGTCTCTGAAAAATCTCCATTTGCACATGCTCACTAAAGGTTTGCAAGACTTTTACAAATAAAAGTTTCCAAAGATTCTGCCTGTACTGGAGCATGCACCATCACCCCCATCATAGCTTCTATTTTCCAACTCAACCACACATGTGCCACTTCCACAGAATGATTGAACATGCTCCAGTTCCCACCTGCTGGAAGGAGCCACACTGGAATGCACTGGGTTGAGGAGCCGAGACGTGAGTGTAAAGAATGGGATGTGGAACTGAGGGATGGGGTAGTGGCAGACGGTCCTGTAATCACTAGTGTAGACTGCCCTCAGACATGGAATACAACCCAAGACTATCATTCCTCTGCTGTCACAAAAGAGTTGAGAAACCCAATGGCAAACTATCATAGAATCATCGAAGATTCGGGTTGGAAGAGACCTCAGGAGGTCATCTAGTTAACCCCCCTGCTCAAAGCAGGATCAACCCCAAGTAAATCATCCCAGCCAGAGCTTTGTCAAGCTGGGCCTTAAAAACCTCTAAGGATAGAGATTCTACCACCTCCTAGGTAACCCATTCCAGTGCATCACCACCTTCCTAGTGAAATAGTTTTTTGTAATATTCAACGTAGACCTCTGCCACTGCAACTTGAGACCATCACTCCTTGTTCTGTCATCTGCCACCACTGAGAACATCCTCCTTGGAACTCCCCTTCAGGCAGTTGAAGACTGCTATCAAATTCCCCCTCACTCTTCTCTTCTGCAGACTAAATAAGCCCAGTTCCCTCAGCCTCTCCTCATAAGTCATGTGCCCTAGCACCCTAATCATTTTCTTTGCCCTCCGCTGGACTCTCTCCAATTTTTCCACATCCTTCTGCAGTGGGGGGCCCAAAACTGGACACAATACTCCAGATGTGGCCTCACTAGTGCCAAATAGAGGGGAATAATCACTTCCCTCGATCTGTGGCAATGTTCCTACTAATGCAGCCCAATGTGTTGTTAGCCTTCTTGGCAACAAGGGCACACTGTTGACTCATATCCAGCTTTTTGTCCACTGTAATCCCCAGGTACTTTTCTGAAGAATTGCTGCTTAGCCAGTCGGTCCTCAGCCTGTAGCAGTGCATAGGATTCTTCTGTCCTAACTACAGGACTCTGCATTTGTCCTTGTTGAAGCTCCTCAGATTTCTTTTGGCCCAATCCTCCAATTTGTCTAGGTCACTCTGAACCCTATCCCTACCCTCCAGCATATCTACTTCTCCCTCCAGTTTAGTGTAATCTGCAAACATGCTGAGGGTGCAATCCATCCCATCATCCAGCTCATTAATGAAAATGTTGAACAAAACCAGCCGCAGGACAGACCCCTGGGGCACTCCGCTTGATACTGGCTGCCAACTAGACATCGAGCTGTTGATCACTACCCGTTGAGCCCGACGAGCTAGCCAGCTTTCTATCCACCTTATAGTCCATTCATCCAATCTATACTTCTTTAACTTGCTGGCAAGAATACTGTGGGAGACCATATCAAAAGCTTTGCTAAAGTCAAGGTATGTCATGTCCACCCTTTTCCCCTCAACCACAGAGCCAGTTATTTCATCATAGAAGGGAATCAGGTTGGTCAGGCATGACTTGCCCTTGGTGAATCCATGTTGACTGTTCCTGATCACCTTTCTCTCCTCCAAGTGCTTCAAAATGGATTCCATGATGACCTGCTCCATGATTTTGCGGGGGACTGAAGTGAGGCTGACTGGTCTGTAGTTCCCCAGATTATTCTTCTTCCCTTTTTAAAAGATGGGCACTATATTTGCCTTTTTCCAATCGTCCGGGACCTCCCCTGATCACCACAAGTTTTCAAAGATAATAGCCAATGGCTCTACAATCACATCAGCCAACTCCCTCAGCACCCTCGGATGCATTGTATCCTGCCCCATGGACTTGTGCATGTCCAAGTTTTCTAAATAGTCCTTAACCTGTTCTTTCACCACTGCGGGCTGCTCACCTCCTCCCCATACTGTGCTGCCCAGTGCAGCAGTCTGGGAGCTGACCTTGTCTGTGAAGACCGAGGCAAAAAAGCATTGAGTACTTCAGCTTTTTCCACATCATCTGTCACTAGGTTTCCTCCCCCATTCAGTAAGGGTCCCACACTTTCCATGACCTTCTTCTTATTACTAACACACCTGTAGAAACCTTTCTTGTTACCCTTCACATCCCTTGCTAGCTGCAACTCCAATTGTGCTTTGGCCTTCCTGATTACACACTTGCATGCTTGAGCAATATTTTTATATTCCTCCCTAGTCATCTGTCCAAGTTTCCACTTCTTGTAAGCTTCCTTTTTGTGTTTAAGCTCACCGAAGATTTCTCTCTTAAGCCAAGATGATTGCCTGCCATTTTTGCTATTCTTTCTGCACATCGGGATGGTTTGTTCCTGTGCCCTCAATAAGGCTTCTTTAAAACACAGCCAGCTCTCCTGGACTCCTTTCCCCCTATGTGCCTTGTCTCCCTCTGGCAGTTAGCCCATGTAAAGCATAACAATCTTCTACTGCTGCCTGTAGTACCAGAAGTCTGTCTGGTAGATATAAAGGTTCTCAACCTGCTGATGAACCATATAGGAATCAATATGATTCCACATGATGGAATTTCTGGGGTGTTTTTTTTTAGTTTACTTTTTAATAATCTAGGGAATTGCACACAAAAAGCTACATTAAAACAATGCAAAGGGTACAAAGTCAAGTATTTAAAAGCTAGGAAATGACAGAATTAAGGTTGTCCATGTAACAGTTAAAATTTGGCAAAGTTATGCACAACTGAAAACAGGCTTTTTGAATGGACAGTGTCAGGGGACTGTAACTATAGGCAATATTACGTGCTCTACCTATAACAATCTATGCAGTTGGTGGGTATAAAATACACTTGGTTTGTTGTAGAAAAAAATAATGTAGGCAAATACGATAAACATTTTCCTTGTACTGTACTGCAATTACAGTTGGTGGAATGAGCAGCACCTTTCACTCAAGGGGTAAGCAAATCTAGGTTTCTTGGATAACAAAGTTCTGCCCAGTTCTGAGCCATTGGCTTTGCTGAGCATAGTAAGTAATAGGAGTTTGTTGCCATGGTAAGTCTATTCAGAAATGCAGAGAGCTATAAAGTATAATTTGGGTTTGCAACCCACACTTATTCCAAGAATAGGATGAACTTTAAATCTGAAATCAGCTGTGTGTTTGTGGATGTTTTTTGGCTAAAACTCTAGAGACTAGCAGATTGGCCTGCCATTCAAGTACACTAAATTGCTAGCATCAGCCCAGAGTGTGTGGGATTTAACTAAGGGGATTTGACTGGATTTTTTTTTCTTCTTTAAAAAGATTCTTCAGAGTAAATGTTCAGTCCCAAATGTTGTAACTCATTGTCTTGCTCTGCATAACAAAATTGCATATACAAGACAATACACATTCCAAAAATTACTTAAGCAATTGATGGGATATGACAATAAGGGTCCGGACACCCCAACAGGAGAGGACAGGGGCTGAAACCCAAAGAGTAAGCAGTTGAATCAACTTGTTGTATACACTGTTATTGTGTATAAAAATACTGAATAAGGTCTTTTATGAAAGCGTGTAATGTTCGGAACTTGAAGGTCATTATGAGATACGTATACAGATTGTGGTAATGAATCTGTGTATTTATGAATACAGATTGTTATGCTCATGTGCTGTACTACAATTTCAAATACACCTCACAGCAGGGAGGGGCTCCTCCCAAGCCTCGTGTTTACACAAACAAGATGCAAGTAATGATTTATGGCAGTGGTTCTCAAACTTTTTTTTTCACGGACCACTTGAAAATTCCGGAGGAACTCGGAGGACCACTTAATGATCTTTCCAAATGTTGTTTGTACCATTAGCTAACTATTGTAAAGTGCTTGGATAAAAGCGCTGTATACAACAACCTTAATAATAATTAATGTTTTTTGGTTCTACAAATAAAAGCACACAACTCATATTTTAATATCAGTAGTCTTACCTTTCTAATGCAATGGATGTGCCCTCTCTCCCCTGCCACGGCAGCCCCCAAACTGGGGCTGGGAAGGAGAGGAGTTTCTCCCCCGCTACAGCAGCCCCCAAGCTGGGGCTGGGAAGGAGGGCCATCTCTTCCCGGCAGCCGCAGCCCTGGAGCTGGGGAAAGTCTCCTCTTTCTCTGGCTGCCACAGCCCTGCTCATCCCAAATTCCCCCCACCCCCTCTTCTCACCCCACAGCCCCCTCTCACCTACACCCTATTCCTCCCAAGGCCACCACCTCACCTTACATATGCGTCTTCTCCAGGGTCCAGGCACCTAATTAGTGGAGCCACGCCTGCGCGGCTCCACTAATTAGGTGGGTGGCCTTTCATGCTCTTGTGTGAGGCCGCCCAGGCGCGCACTTGAGAGGGAACTATCCACGGACCACCTGAATGGAGCTTGTGGACCACTGGTGGTCCACAGATCACAGTTTGAGAACCTCTGATCTATGGTGCAACCTGGGAAAAGATAAATGATGGACAATTACAGTTTATAGGAAGAGATTGAGATATCCCAGCTACCAAGTCAAGAGGGAATTTTGTCCTCTCTGAGTAGTGATGAATCACCATAGTATAAGAGTAAGAAAAAGACCTGCAAACCCCTAAAAGAGAAGGGATTTGAAGTGAAGTGAACTAGACACTGAGGGGCAGCCTCTAAGTGGGAAGCTGTCAGTAAAATGCTGGATCCCCTCTATGACACGGGGCACACTGGGAAACTGTTTAAGGGCAATAGATAACTTGTTTTAGAAAAGGGAATTTATATAATATAGAATTGTAAAGCTTGAAGTTGCACCTTTACTTTTATTTTCTGCATAACTTGTATGTGTTTGCATTCCCTTATTATTTAATCTTTAAATGTTATGTTTCTATTAAATAAACTTTTTGTTTCTTTTCATCCACAAGCAGGTTTCTGTTGTGCACACTACGTGGAGTATTTGTGCCAAAGTGAACTGATAACTTGGGGCTGGTTTCACACCTTTGAGGGGTGATGAACCAGAGGGGAAAAGTCTGAGTGCTTCAGAATTAAGAGCTTGGGAAGGTTGGATTTGGGGAGATACAGGACCAGATGTGGTGTCACCCTATAAGGAATGTAGCAAGGCGGTGTGGCCTTCCTCAGAGGTAGATGGGGCTGGATGGTCACAGAACACCACCTGGTGCGTGGAACCAGGTAGCCCTTGCCCCACCTGCTGGAAGCAGAGGAGTGGGACCTGAAGGGGAAGTATAAAACCCAGACCCTGCAGCTCAGTTGGGAGGGAGCTGCTACTGGAGACAGATGCATCTTGCTGGCTGTTTGAGCCTGAAGCTGACTCCAGCCATTCTGAGGACACACCCAAGTGGTTGGTGCTGCTGGTTGACCATGATGCTGAGGAGCTGCTGCTGGCCATCTACCCTGGGGAGATACTGGACACCCACCACACTGAGGTACCTGCCGGGGAAGAGTTGGAAGTAGCCCACAGGAGGCAGATGATCATCTGGCTGTAGTGCTATCCCAAACACAGTCAGTGTGTTGTGGCTGGAATCCCTGCTGACTCAGTGGCAGACCACTCTGCCACTGTTAGAGCCTTGGGCTGGGACATAGTGGAGTTGGGTGGGCCTGTGTCCCCTGACCCCTGCCACCCCACCACCTCCTTAGGGTGCTCACCCCCAGGGCTGGCTCTAGGTTTTTTGATACCCCAAGCAAAAAATTTGCTACCGCAAGTTCCAAGAGTGCAACTGCCCAAGCAAAAAAAAGAAAAAAAAAGGGGTGGCTGGAACGCTGCCCCTGGAATTGTGCCGCCCCAAGCACATGCTTGCTTTGCTGGTGCCTAGAGCCGGTCCTGCTCACCCCTGCCTGTGCCCCTAGACTGCTTTGGGATTAAAGACCACTACTGCTCTGCTTGACTACAGGCCAGAGCCATCCCTCCCTCGCTTGAGGGCCTGATCTTATAGACTCCCACAGCTCTGTCTTGTTTACAGGCCAGAGCCCTGTTTGCTGCCCTGCCCTGCTTGAGGGTTGAGACTGCCAATAATTCCCTCTCCCCCCACTTTTGAGATTACCCCGCAGATCAGACTGCAAGGAGGTGTGGCCGCCTCAGAGGCAGACGCAGAGGGATGGCCATGCCATTTTACAGGCATAACTAGGCTAGTGGACGCTCAGGTGAGATCTTTATGTTTGTGGGCTGGCTACTGGTGTCAAGGCTCTGAGCCATAGCAACATAGCATGAAGGCATCCACAGTTACAAGGCAGGCAGTGACAGAACCCCTTATCAGCCTGGGTGATCCCTGAAACATCAGTGGTGTAGTTACAGGAGTTGCACCCCAGCATCAGTGAACCGAGGGTCACACTCCAATCACTTATAAAACAGACCTTAATGGATTCAAAAAGGTGGAAGCAAAGTACAAAATTACAGTTTATTATTTTCTGTTTGTTTAGTTTGGGTAAAGGAAATAGAACAAAAGAGAGTATCAGATGAAGAAAGCAGCAGAAAAGGCAGTTGAGCAAAGAAACGTAAGCTCACCAAGAAGCAGTTAGAGTTGTGTGCTCACTGAGATCTATAAGCAGCTGAGCAGAAGAAATTGGAGCCGGTGGCCATGCTGCACTCAACCGTGGCACTTGCCCTAAACCAGGAACCAGAAGGAGGTCAAGCGGACGGTTCCCCAGACCATCTCACAGAGGTAGTGGCAATGGTGAGAGGCCCAGAGCTATGGTGGCTTGAGTGGAAAAGGGTGCTAGGGATGGAGAGAAGGATTGAGCTGGAGGCCAGGTGGCAGAGTGAGGTGGCAGAGCAGGAGCAAGAGAAGCATGCTGACCAGGATAAACACAGGCAGCTTGAACAGGCAAAGAGGGTCAAGTAAATCATGCCTATGGGACCCAGGAGGAAAGACATAAGGGTGTGCCCACACAGTGGGCTAGCAAGCAAACCAATGTGGGTGTGAGGGACCTCATCACTCTGCCAGTAGCCTGAGTCATTATGCACATTAATGGGATTCTGACTGCATGAAGTTATTTTTCTTTATGTGTTATTTTCTATAATGATGTAACAGAATAAAAGCCTGAGGGCTCAGATACAAGTGCACTATGGTCAGACTCAGCTGTACCACTGATACACACAGTACTGACTCAGTTTTCCTGGTGAGGGTATACAGAGAGCTCATCCTTAAACCACTAAGAGGTGCTGTGGCCCAGAATCTGCTGGGAGAAGGGAAGACTGGTGGTACAACTAGGAAATGCTGGGGGCTAGAAAGCCATTGAAAGCAGGGAAACTGAGGCACAAATAAAAGCTCTGTAGCCCAGGATCTGCTAGGAGTGGTGAGTCTCTGGTACAGCTAGGAAATAGCTGTGGTATAGGACTCCACTGGGAAGAGAGGAAAACTGCTGGATACAGTGAGACACTGGCACTTCTAGTACTTGTGAGTTAGAAGGGAGAGCAGACACCCCAAATGATCTCTCCCTTCCTCTCTGCCCATGGCATCAATAACACATGAAGAACAAAGGAAGCAGGATTGGACTGGGGGAGGGTTCCTGACTGAAAGAGGTTCAGCCAGTAACATTGCTGAAACATGTGGTGAGAGAGATATTTGTTTTGAATTAACTTACCTTGTTAACTTAGGCATTAGTTGCATTTTACTTTTGTTACTTGTAACCAGTTCTGACTTTTATGTCTCGTTACTTATAATCACTTAAAATCTATCTTTCTGGAACTCATAATTTTTGTTTTTGTTTTTATTTAATCCAGTGTGTTGGACTGAAGTATTTGGGAAACACCATCTGAGATAACAGGATTTGTGCATGTCGTTTTCTATTAATAAAATGATAGACTTTATATTAGCTTGTATTGTCCAGGAGAGAGCTGGGCAGTACAATATGTACATTTCTGGGAAAATCTGGGACTGGGAATTAGCTGGTGTTACTCTGCAGTGTAATTCAAGAGTGGCTGGCTGCAGCACTCATATAACTGGGAGTAATTTACATGCCGGAGGCTGTGTGAGAGCAGACCAGGAGTGGTTGCTCTCACAGCGAAGCACTGTAAAAGGAACCCCAGGTTAGAGAACTGAGGGGACACGGCTGTTCAACAGTCCCGATTGTACCGTGGATAGTGTCACAGCCTCTCCTACTGACTTTTACAAAATTAGGCCTATTTCTGAAGTTGATGATAAGTCTTGTTGAATTTCTTTGATGCACTTTGTTTGCTGAAAAGTTGACATTGTCAACGATAATTTGCTTGATATTTTTAAAACTATATTTTAGCTACTTGTAGTCAGAAATGGGTGGGGGAGGGGGGCTCCCAGATAGGGGCCCAGGCCAGGACCCTCTTGCAGGCTACTACTTTGGACTAGTCCAGACCTCCCAGGCTAGCTTCCTCTTCCTGGCTGAGTCTATGTAACAGAAAAGAGTTGAGGAGTGGGGGCAGGTGGGCAGTGCAGGTCCATAGCCCAAGCCCAGGGAAGATTGCTTGGAAAAGGAAAGGATCCATACACAGTATCCCTCTGCACATGGGGAGACTATATTATCTTTTCAGGATAATATAAACTACTTTTTGGAGTAGGTAGCAGTCTTAAATATAAATATGTCTGTCATCCCTCCCCCACACGGGGTTCCCTGGGAAGGCAGATCAGCACTGCATGTGGCTAACGCTGTTGCAAGCATGGCAAAGCATGTTGGGGTGGGTCAAAGGTGTGAGTGAGGAATGGAAGATTCCTTTGCCGGCTGCGAGAGGCCAAAGTGGGAGGGAGGAAGAGAGCAGAGAAGGGTTAACTCAATACTTCAGCTAGGTCAGTCCGAAGATAAGACGCTGGCCCCAGTCCAAGGTCACGGAGCCCGACGAGAAGGCTGAAGCTGTATTCATATCTTAGCCAACCCCAGCCAGACATAAGAAAAGGAGAACTAAGCTGAGCAGGACTGCAGAGATTGCAAAAACGAACAAGACGGCGAAGACCAGCAGAAGGGGGGAAACAAAGTTTCATGTCTCTGGAGCCGATGTGTTTTGGGAAAGCTGAGGAGGCCACAGAGACCCGGTTTGGACTGGTACAAAGAGCACAGGGAACAGAGGTCGCTGAATGAAATGCCTCCAAAAGAACCCAGGACTTAAAAACCCTTCTGAGAGCCGAGGCAAATCGGAAATCAACAGCGGACCCTGGACAATCTGTGCACACAGGACAGAACTCCCATCCACACCTCCCCCTCTTCTTCTTACGTTACACCCAGGCCTGGTCAGACTCGGGTAGTGTGTGTGTAAGTATGAAAGTGGGTTAGGGCTTGGGGCACTAATGCTTTCTTCCTTCCTCTGAGTGACGTGGGGAATCCCCCCCTGCCCAGCACTCTCCGTTGTTATTTTATTGTTTTATCAATAAAGCTTTAAAACTCAGTTACGTGGTATGCTCCGTCATCTCCTCCCTAAAGATCCTGCTGCCTCAGTCTGATCACCTGGTGCCCCAGGCAGCTTGGTAACATAAATCTGTCACAGTTGTGGTGGAGAATTGCGAAAGGGGGGAGCCCTGAGGAATTCACCAATCAACTGTTTTGCCCTTGGCATTTCATGTTTGCTCTGTCCGGCACTGTTGTTATTTCATGTTGAGAATTTTATAATTAAAGGTAAGCCTCTCCCTCAGTCGTAGCATGACAGAGAACTGGAGGGAGGTTTAGCATTCCTCTTTCTACCCTGGTCAGCGGGGAAAGGATGCAGGTGGGTCTAACCCTGGTTGTAAAAGTACCGGGGAATAGAAGAAGGGCTTAAAGCCCCTCGCTCCACACGACAGGTATCCTCGGTGCATACACCCTCAGTCGTAGTATAACTAAGTTAAAAAGAAAAACATAGGGTGTCTCACTCTGCCCGGGAAGGGTTTTGGTGTATTAACCCTCGGTAGGATTGGACCAAGTAATTCAGAGAGAGGCTTAGCATCTCTCCCTCCAGCCCCGAAGATGGGGTGAGCATTGTCAGCCCCAGTGCCAACGTGGGCTACGTAAACTCAAGTAATTAAAAGATCTTAAGAGTTGTACTAAGGGATTGTAACAACATGTTCAGGAAACAGAAGGGTACAGCTGCAGACTCGGGAATCCTGCAGTCGTGGGCAATGGCATCAACGATGGGTTCAAGGCTGGACGTATGGGCATTAGGAAGAGTGGACGTGGTGGTCTGGCTGCCTGGACAGCTGGTGTAGAAGAGGTACATGGACCTGATGCCCGAGCCACGGAGGAGGCAGGAAAGAGGGACGGGACCCTCCTGCCTTTTTCAAAGGGGGGTGAGGACCTCTCCCGGCTGGAAAGGGCTCTCACCAAAGTAAAATACTATCCCTGGGGTTCCATGGTGGAGCTTCAAAGGGGCATGCATACTTGGCAGGATTTACTAGACTTGTATGCTAAATATAAAAAGCAAAAGGAAAAAAACCTAGGGGCAGCTGTGGGATTAATTTGAATTGCAGCAGCCATGTGGTATCAAACGTTTTTGGGACAGAAAGAGGAGTTGGGGAAAAAGGAAGAGGTGTGTACCTGACAGCTGGTCGAAATTGAGCAACTAAAGGTGAAAATCACTAATCCGGCAGCAACCCAAGCCTACATCCAAGAAAAGTTGCAAGCCTTAAAACAGGACTTCCAGGCAAAAAAAGTGGAACATACCTGCCTGAAAGCACTGGCTAAGCAAATACTGGTCCTTCAGGAGCTCGTCAAAAATTTGACCATTCGTGCTTAGCATACGCTGCAATGGCAGTGTGCCCACCATAAAAACGAGATTGAACAGGTAAAATGTCAGTTAGCTGTATGTTCAGTCCAGGTAGTGAGCCTTATGGGGGATAAATCAGGTAATCCTTGTAAGGGCTTTGATCTCTCCCTTTGTGAGGATCCTCAATTTTGGGTGGAACCTTGTTGCACCCCTATAGTGGCCCTCATTAAGACCGAGAAAAAGTCCAGCGGGTGAAAGGGGAGAAGGCACCCCCAACTATGAGAAGAGCACCCTGTGGGGTGATTATAAAGGAAAAAGGGATCAGGAGGGGTGGGGGCTAGTTAAGAAGACCACGCCCCTTGCTAAATTGGTAGTAAAACAAAGCCTGTGCCCATGGAAAGGGACAGTGCAGCAAGAAAAAAAGGATTGGGCCCAGACAAGCAGGCAGACAACAAATAAAAAAGTTGAAAAACAGGTTAAAAACCCTAAGGGCATAGTGGAAGGAGTAAGGAAAGAAGTAAGTGCCAACATGGCAAATTCAAACCCCTAAAATAGTATTTAAAATGGTAAAATCTAAGTTAATTAAGGTGTCATTTAAAAAAATAAGCAAGTAATTTAAAAAAAAAGTAAAAAGTTAACTCTGCAGAGGCTGGAGGGAATTAAGCAGTTAAACGTTGTAACAAATGCATCCGATGAAGTGAGCTGTAGCTCACGAAAGCTTATGCTCAAATAAATTGGTTAGTCTCCAAGGTGCCACAAGTCCTCCTTTTCTTTTTCTTAAAGGAAAAAGTGTTATAAAAAAAATTCTTGGTTTCTTTGCAGCCATTCTGAAGGAAAAATGGGACCTTTCCAAAAAAAAGTCTGTAAATAACCCAGGCAAAAAAACTATCTAATTAAAATCATTTGACTATAAACAATTTAGTCAAATTTGCTAAAAAAATATAAGGGGGTTCTATTAAAACTTAACTGCCCCAAATGTATAAAGGAAATGTAATTTATATACAGCTATGTAAAAACAGAGCAGTGTATATTGTGAAAGGGGTAAAAAAATGCAAACATACCATGCTACTTAATTAAAATCCTATTAGGGCTCCAAAGGGAGCCACAATAGGTTGTGTTTTCTTTTTCAAATTTTTGTATGTTTTAAAAGCAGAAGTTAAAAGTAAACAGTAATCAAAACTCTGGTAAAAGTTAATTGTATCCCTTGTAAAACAAAGTCTCTAAGCTGCTAATGGCTTTGAATCCAAAAGAAAGCCAGAAAGTGTCTGTGTTAATGCAAATTAGCTAACTAAAAAAGGGAAAAGCCATTAAAACCTGGCCTGCCTATAAAACAAACACAGAAAAATATGGGGATAATTCCTCTGTTTTGCTTGCAACCAGCAAGGGTATGTGTAAAAAAATATATATATATTTTTAAGCAATAAACTTCCACCCCCAAAGGGGTAGAAATATGGGGTTTTTTTTGTCTTTCAAAACAACAGCAAAAGCTAATACCAGCTAAAAAGCAACCCAAAATATCATAAATCTACTGTCACAATAAAAATTGTGTTTTGTGTTCTATGCTTTGTCTTGTGTTGTTTGTCTTGTTGCTAGCACTGTTTGTCTTGTTGCTAGCACCAAATGCTGCAGAAAAACCTCCTCAGGTAGCAAACATCATATTAAAAAAATTGGTTTTAAAGCAGAAATTATAAATATTGTAAACCTGAAGGTAATTAAAAATAAATTAAGCTCTCTGTCCCAGCTACAGAACAGCCTAATACAAAAACAAATAAAAATAAAAAATCATACTGTTATTGCACATGGGATATACTGAAATGCAAATACTTGCTTTGTCCACCTTAAAACACAAAATATTTTGGGTAATATAAAAAAACACTAAGGTGTTAATACACTTGCTAAAGCAAAGCAAAAAATCACTGTTTAATACTTATCAGTACGAATAAATGCAGTATGTTTCTGGCATAGTAAGGCCGAACCTTTTAACTGGGAAAATTAAAAACGCACACCAAGAAGCTCTGGAAGCAAAAATATAAAAAGTTAGCCTACTCCTCATATGGCACATGGAATCATTCTGGCTACCCCAGACCTTGAGCCAGTGGGCTGAGGAGGGAGAAAAGCTATTGCACACCAGGGGCTGAACTGAGAGGACTCCTCAAAAGGGGGTGTGCTTGTCCTTGCCTGTTGCTCCAAAGCCCTGTAGTAAAAACATATTACTAGAATCCTGTATGTAAAATAAATTAAATAATAAAACCAAAGTACTGTTAATAGGCAACGTGTACGTGTTAATTCCTAAAAAAAAGGTGTTTTTAAAAAAATAAAAGTGTTAGCAACCTGTTAGTAAACAAATGTAAATGTAATGTAAGTGTTTACCAAGTGTGGCAAAAGGCGGGAGGGGAGGCGCCTTAAAGACAGTGCATAGTCCAAACAGACACAGCAGGGCCACAGCAAAATATCTGGTGGGTGGCCCCGAACCTCCCCTGGTCCCATGGGAACAAACCCTGTTCCTCCTGTGGTGGCCTAAAGTAAAAGTAAAATAAAAAGCCCTTTGGCAAGCAATAGCAATTACTAATCTCAAAATGTAAGGTGTCCAATGCTTTTGTCTTCCTTTGTTAATTTTACCACTGTTCAAAATTGACCGTGGTTAAAAAAAAAGTCAATTATTCATTGGCGGGGGTGGGCGTAATTGTGACTTAGCATCCTAAAAATGTGGTATCACGTATTATTGGGGATTGGGTGGTCCATCGCGATGTGTGGGAAGTGGCTCCCCCCAATAACATGGCTAAGCGGTATGTGCTGATTACATCTTCCGACTATCAGCACATATGAATTGTAAAGGGCAACACTTGGCAGCTGTGGCCTATGAAGTCCCCTCAAATAATGTGTAAAAAAAAAAAAAAAAAAAAGGCAATGCTAGGCCGCTTTTATGAGGTGGGTCAACACATCTGCTGGGAAGGGGAGGCATTGGAATATGCCCCCACTAAGGTCCATGTGTTTACCAATATCTCTGCGTGTGTTTGAAGAACCACCTACCTCAGGGTGCCTCTTAATTTGCTGTTACACTCTCAGGCACAAAATTTTTCGGGGCATTGGCTCGCAGTTATGCAAAGCATGGTCAATATCTCTAACTATGTTGTGTTTAATTTTTCATGGATTACACCCAATGTTTTCCTGCCCGCTTGACGGACACCCGGGAACAACTAACCATATTCCAGACAGATCCCTCATCCTTTACCATGTTGCAGCACATGTTTAATCTGAAAAAAGCTGCCTTTGCCACAGCCATCCAGATGGGGCATCTATGCCAACAGGGGAATGTGTTATGCTATGTTACTAATAAAGCCAAAAGCCACTACTGGCTAGTGTATGCAATTGTTGCTGCCCTAACCATTTTGTCTGTGCTATATTGCCGTTTATATAGAAGATCAACAGTAACCACAGCCACCATGTCAGAGGGAGGGTGGACACCTAAGTGGTGACCCCTCACAACAAAATGTTGATACGGGGACAAAGGGGGGAATGTCAAATCCCCACGGCCCCCACCTCAGGCATTCCCTGGGAAGGCAGATCAGCACTTGATATTGCTAATGCTATTGCAAGCCTCGCAAAGCATGTTGGGGAGGGTCAAAGGTGTGAGTAAGGAGTGGAAGATTCCTTTGCAGACTGTGAGAGGCCAAAGGGGGAGGGAGGAAGCGAGCAGAGAACTGGGTTAATTCAATACTTCAGCTAGCTCAGTCTGAAGATAAGACACTGGCCCCAGTCCAAGGTCACGGAGCCCGACGAGAAGTCTGCAGCTGTATTCATATCTTAGCCAACCCCAGCCAGCCGTAAGAAAAGAAGAACTAAGCTGAGCAGGATTGCAGAGATTGCAAAAACAAACAAGATGGTGAAGACCAGCAGAAGTGGTGTGGGAAAACAAAGTTTTGTGTCCCTGGAGCCGATGTGTTTTGGAAAAGCTGAGAAGGCCACGGAGACATGGTTTGGACTGGTACAAAGAACATGGGGAACAGAGGTCACTGAACGAAATGCCCCCAAAAGAACCCAGGACTTAAAAACCCTTCTGAGAGCCGAGGCAAATCAGAAATCAACAGTGGACCCTGGACAACCTGTGCACACAGGACAGAACTCCCGTCCACCTTTCCCCATCTTCTTCTTACATTTCACCCAGACCTGGCCCGCCTCGGGTAGTGCGTGTGTAAGTATGAAAGTGGTTTAGGGCACTAATGCTTACTTTCTTCCTCTCAGTGACATGGGGACCCCCCCAGCACTCTCCACTGTTACTTTATTATTGTATCAATAAAGCTTTAAAACTCAGGTATGTGGTGTGCGCCGTCATTTCCCCCTTAAAAATCCTGTGGTCTCAGCCAGATCACCTGACCCCCCCAGGCAGATTGTAACATAAATCTGTCACATGTTCCTGGCCAGGCAGCTTGGGGATCTGGCCTGGCTGGGAGCCACCTCCCTCTCACATACCTTCTCTGGCTCCTGCTTGCTGGGGGGAATGTAGGGGAGAGGGGCTGTGAGAGTGCAGGAAAGTGAGAGAGAGTGTGTGTGACTGTCGTGAATTGCAACCACATAGCCTTCAGGAATATTTCCCAAGCAAGCAGGGACACAGGATGGTCATTGGTATGAATCACACTTCCATTGGTGTGTGTCCTGTAGGATGTGCATTTCAGCAGCAATCTCCCTGCTCTTTGAGGTAAGGAACTACCTGCTTGTATTTACTAATCACTCCTATACCACAATAGGGGAGGAAACCATCTCTGCTGGTATTCTTCTCTGGTCAGGTGGGGTAGTGGATGGGATAGCAGGATATATTTTGAGGAGGCACCCGCTACCCCCTCCCACCGTTTGGTGTCATCCCTGGTAGCTAGACTAGCTCTCCCTACCCTTGCATCTCTTTAGATATCACAGGCGATATTACTGTGCCAGGGAGAAGGGCCAGCTTGCTGATGATATTTATATTGACCTTTCCAAGGTATTTGATAGCTTATTAGTAGTATAAGGCCCTACCGTCAATCAAACCCTAACCCCGCCCCTTGACCCCTTAAACCATGCCCCTTGACCCCTTAAACTCTGTCCACCTGTCACCAGAAGTCCCACCCCATGGGGGTATTACTTTCGAGGTCAAGGCAGACACATGACTAGAAGCAAGGTGTGTTATGTGACCCCTCTAAGAACTCCTCCCACTGCCCTCTACCAATCAGGACTGGTTTTGCACCTGTAGGACTGCCCCAAGAGGAGATTTGACCCATCTGGAAGTGGTTCATGTGACCCCTCTAACAATTCCTCCCACCCCCCTGTACAAATCACTATGGGTTTCAGCCGCATAGGACCACCCCAAGGGAAGATTTGACCAAAATAGGGCAGGTTCTGGGATGGGGCGAACTGCCCAGAAGAGGATTGTGTGACCCCCTCTAAGAACTCCTCCCAGCGCCCTCTGTCAATCACAGCGCAGCACCGTCACCCCATAAGTCCCAGCGCCAGGCAGAAGAGGCCATCTTTTACCAAGAACATGTGTTTTAGAAATCGTGGAAACATGGACTCCTTCACCACCCCTGTGAGAACTTCGGACTTTGTTTTAGCCCCGAGGGTCTTTGACCATACGTGGAGAAAGCACTACATCAGCGATGGTTCCGAGGAGGAGGAGGGAACGACTGACGGCAGCCCTTTGGCCTAGCCGTTGATGGATACACCAGAACCTGAACCCAAAACCCAACTACTTGTGAGGGACTCCGATAGCATGGTGGCCTCTTGTCGTCCACCCCCCAAGAGGAGGAAGGCGAATGCAGCTAGGGGGAAGTCACCGGTGGACAAGGTCAATGGAAAAGACATCGCTCAGGTAAATTAATTATTAAGAAGTGACAGACGATGATGGGGTGTAATGGGGTTAGGAGCCGGGCGCTGTGTAAATCTAAAAACAAGAGTTGGGAACTTACACTTGTTTCTTATCTGAAAATCTCTCGACAGCTCGACGATGCCTTTCTAGAGGACCTGGAGGCCCTAGACAGCATTGCATCAAGCAGCGAAGATGACCCGGGCCCACCTTGTTTTTGCTCAACACCATTACAAATTGTTGAAGAGGACTCTGAGGATGACAGCTATGAGGCGTTTAGGAGGAGGCTTGGCATGGAACTAACTGAGCCAGTGCCACATCATAAGCATAAAAAACCCATGCGGACTATTGTATGTGTTGCTGTTTATGCTGTCCTTAATCTCTGCCTTAGGGAAAAGCTTTTTGAAGATTGTGAGGACTGTGTCATAGATGTGCCAGCCCAATGGCACCATGACTGTGTGGCTTGCACTTCAGTGGTTATAAACTGCAAGCTCCGGGGCCTGTGTGCAATGTCTGTGCCTAACCCAAGAACATTTAGCGCAAGGGATGACCTTGATAAATGCTGTGTGTTAGAGAGCTTATTCCTTCACTCTCCCACTTCCCTGGTCCTTCTCACATGAACAGAGAGCAACAATACCCGAAGTCCGAAGGTGCAAACAATTCGATGTTTATTGGGGTGAACTTCCAGCAAGCTTAAATACAAGTTCCTTTTCCTTATTTCCGAATCCCAACTTACTTCCTGTTTGCCCCTAATTTATATAGTACTATTCTTAGCTATACCTTAACCAATCATTCTACTAAATTTTAACTAACCAATCCTAACATATTGTAACATGATTATGTAACCAATTATATCCCACCACCTTAATTAGTTTACACCCAGCAAAATTAATTATACAGCAGACAGGAACAATCACAGAACCAGACAGAGATTATACAGACAAACAATAGCAAAGTGGGAACTATAATGGCAAGACAATACAGAAGTGAGGATTTCACATCCCAGTGAGTTCTTGCCAGACAGGATGCTATCAAACTAAGTTTTCTTTTACATTTTCTAGGCACTTCCCTTTCTCTGGAGCTGATAGGCACTATCAGGACAGGATTGTATTCCTAACAGCCCAATAGCACCTTCTTTCCATGTGACTACTTTGGAATGTGAGGATGCGACCGGTTGCTTTCCAGCTTATGGCTGCCTCTGTCGCTTAGCCAAAGGCCTTAGCCTAAGAACAGGGCCCCAGACTGTCACAGTAAGAGAAGGACCTTACATTGGCAGACAGTGATTTTGATTCTTTCTTTTATACCTCTAACTAGCCAAGTGATAAAAATACACCTAAATTCTTAAAGTACAGGCCTTTACAGACAGGCCTGAATATCTATATCCTAACACTGTGCAATTCAGTGGAGACCCTGACTGTGTTTTAAAGAAAATGACCAAACTGGAAGATGCCTGCTTACAGCGTTATATTGACCATCTAGTCCACACAAAAAGTTACAGAACCCTGCTTAAGAAAAAGACTATTTGTAAGAAATCTAAAAGGATTAAGTTAGAGAATGCTGAGGGGACAAACATGCAATATAAAACTTGGTAGCTGTAAAAAATAAAAAAAAACTATTGAAAAGGGCTTTGTGACTATCTGTGTTTCTGTTAGAAGGTGTCTGGTCCTTAAGTGAGCTAAAAGTTTTAATGAAGCATCTTGGTTTGTTTTCAAGGAGCTGTATATCTTTTAAATAAAAAATAAATTGTTTGTGAGAACGTAGCTCTTGTGTTTTTGTGTAAAAGAGACCCAATTACAGCAAAAAGCTGAAATGTATGTTGTGGGAAGGAAAAAAATTCTAAAAATGTATTTACAATAAAACATAAACAAACAAGGTTCAGACATGTGTTTGAGTACAATAGAGCTGACTTATCCAGTTGTACTGAATGGTTTTAACCACACCCCCACTGAATAGCCAGGGCGACTGTGATTACTCACCCTTGTTGCCATAGGGTTAAATTTGATGGTCGTGCATCCACAGTAAGGGAGGTGGTTGGGTGAGGATGATGGATTCTGATTAATATGAAATGAAATAAAACCTCAGGAATTCACAGATGCTATTGGACAGTTTAAATATGACCCCAGGAGTTGGTTGAATGCTATGGGTCACTCTTTCTAGAAAACACCCCACCCCAAACTTTAAGCATGAAAGAAAGATGTTTAAAAAAAACAAGCCTCAAGACAGTCATTGATATCTGCAAAGGGCGCCCCCCCCCCCCCCCGGAAATGGGTACTGTTTAATACTGTAAGAAGGCCCTACAGAAAAATATATTTTAACTAAAAGAAAAAAAGCAAAAGAAAAAAGAAAAAAAAGAAAAAGAAAAAGCAACCCAGTTGTGCAGACAATGTGATTCCCCCACCCCAGATCACAAAAGGGAATGCTAGGGGAGGGGTGCCTAAAGTCCTTAAGTAACTATTATTTCCGAGCTGTGGTGATCGAATCAACCTGCTAACTACTATTTTGAAGTCTGTTTGAAAAAAAGAGTTAGGATGGTATAAAAACCTCAGATATTTTGGTGACTGTCTTTTTCAACAGAAACTCTCTTGAATTGCTGCTGGACTGCAAGAAGAAGTATGCTCCCTGTTTTTAACTCTGAAAATATATATTATATAATGCCACTCTTTGGCCATGCTGTCTTAGTAAATAATGGTGCCTATCTTTATTGTAGTGTGATCTGTTTAGCATGGAACCAGTAACTTTAAGCTGCATTTCACCACCAGGCCAAGGTAAAAACCATTTTTAACTATAGTTGTGCTTAATATTGTTAAATTTAAAAACAAAAACAAACAACCAAAAAAACCTTCAGGTATTATACAGATTGTATAGGGATTTGGGATAACTAGCATTTTTGCTTGTTGTTTAACCTGAAGGGCCAAACACACATGGTGGGGCAGGGGGGAGAACAGAACAACCATGTGCCTTTTAAATGCATGTGGGTTTATTGAAAAGTATTTGGTTGAAAACTGTTGGTGCTTTAAACTGCTGGTATGTATGTGTGTGTGTGTCTGAGTTTGTGTAAAACATAGGTGGGTTTTTTAAAAGTATTTGGTTGCAAACTTGGTTTGGTGGGTTTTTAAAGCTGCTGTTTGTGTGTGTGTGACTTTGTGTGTGTGTGTGAGAGAGAGAGATAGATGGGGTCTGTGCAAGACATAGGTGTGGGTTTTTAAAAAGTATTTGGTTGCAAACTGTTTGTTTTAAACTAATAGGATTTTTTACTGTGCAAATGTGCTGTGTTTTTAAAATGGGTTGTTTGTTTATAGGGGTTTGATGCATTTGGAGGTAATACTAACTAACATTTTTGCTTGTTCCTTAATCTGAAGGCCCAAACACACGGTGGGGGGAGGGAACAGAACAACCGTGTGTCTTTTAAATACATGTGGGTTTATTGAAAAGTATTTGGTTGCAAACTGTTGGTGTTTTAAACTGCTGGTACGTGTGTTTTAAAGTACATTGCTGGGTTGTTGTTTTTTTAAAGTATATGGTTGAAAACTGATGGTAATGGTGTGTTTCAAACTAACAAGGGTTTCTGTGCAAAATGTGTTTTTAAATGGATTTTCAAAGCAGTTTGGTTTTTATTCTGCAAAATGAGATGTATTTTTAAAAAATGTTTGTGGGTTTTTTTGTTTTGTTTTGTTTTTCTAAGTGGTAGAAATAAATTCAAAACCTATGTTTGTTGTACAGCCTGAAATGGATTATTTTGTTTTAAAGCTGTGACTTTTTAAATAGAAAAACACCCTAATGAATATTTTATTTTTTAAGTTTACAAGACAGTTTCATGTGTTTTATAATAATGTTGTTTGCTCCACAGTACAGTCAAAACATGAGAGATCCTTAGACCAGAGGGTAAACAAGCTCAAAAGAAAAAGAAAAGAGATAGCTGAAAAGGAAAATTCACCAGCATCAGTGACTGATGGATGGATGAAGCCCAGTAAATATATTTTGCTTATTGGTTTGGTTGTTTTATGAGGTTTTGTATTTTATGTAAATACATAGGTGTGGGTGAGAAAGATGGTAAAGTTCAGTTTTGTAAAATGTTTCCCCCCCCCCCCCCATAGGTATGGGCAGCTTTCCTGACAATGCTGTAGTCAGAGCTACAAGGGCACCTCCACCAGAACCACCAAAGAACCAGGAATCTGCTTTGGGACCTTTAACAACGCTAACGCAAAGCAGCACAAGAGTGCAGATGAAGCATCAGGGCAGTCCAAACCTCATATACGTCAAACCCAAGGACAAAACAAAAGACTCCGGTAAAAACCAACCACACAAACACAACTACAGTTCCTCAGCAGCCACCACTGCCCCAAGCCCTGAGAAAACTCTGAGCAAAAATGCCCACATTCACAAACCCGGAGCACGCGCTCTAGGGTTGTGAATAAAAAACCAAGGACTGACAAACTATTCTCCCAACACAATAAGCTCGTCACAGCTCCCCCATATTCTAGTATTTAGGAAAGGTATGATGCTTAATTCAGAAAACTGATGGACGCTGTATCCTCGGGGGTTCTAAAAGAATGGTATTCTAAAAAGATTTTGGGAAAATATGACGCTTCCTTCAGAATACTGGTGGCTGCTGTATCCTCAGGGGTCTAAAAGAAAGGAGGGCTGGAAACCACATCAAAGATGCAAAAGCTCTGGCGGGCGACTTTTTTTTAAAAATACTTAAATTTTTCCAAAAGGTGGCTCTGAGCAGGTATGACTAGCTGTGGAAAGGGGCCTGGGTAAAAAGGGCACCCTCAAGGGTACACATCAGCTCAGGTGTAAACAAAAGGGGGGACAGCACTTGGGGGATAAACAGATGGCTGCCAAAAAGTTCCAGGCCAGGGTCACTGTAAAAATTTTAAAAAAGGCTAAAGAGGTAACAAGGAAAAACAAAACAAAAAGAGATGCCCCCTCCTGGAGGTTCTCAAACTGGCTTGTCGGAAAATGGGGAGGCGGAACCCAACTCTCACGCAGAGTCTGTTTTACAAAATTCCCCAGAGGGCTTTCTGGACGGGTCCCCGTCTACTCCTGATGACTCTCACGGAGGCCCCTCGGAATCTGACTCTCGAAGATGCCGCTGATGGTCCTGTAGAGGAATCCCCAAGTAACCCTGAAAATGCAGAGGTCTATATGGAGAAAGTGAGAAGTTGGCAACGGGAATTACCTAGATTTGGGGGGTCAGCGTATTGTGAGGAATTTCATTTTGTCAGTCTTGAGCAAATAAATTCAGCTCAGCAGGTTGTTGAAGCCATACATAGGGGGATACAGTTAGTTCTCGATGTTGATGGTAGGGTAGGCCCTAATGATTATGTTCAGTTATGTTTAGAGAGCTGAAATTTAAGTAACCCTTTGTTTTCGGTCAGAAGAACTAGGGATGAGCTGTCTGCTGAGGCTTTCTTAAATCAGACCTCAAAGCTGCAATAGAGCAATAGAGAGTTGCATGTCGATGGGATGTTGTTGCATGTCGATGGGATGTTGTGACATTTGTAAAAAACAGGGGTGGGAGTGCTCGTAGAGTTTTAAATTCTATCCTCAGTAGTCAAATAATCCATAAAAAGAGACGGTGTTTAGTAGACCTGATTTACACCGGTACCAATCTGTGTTTTGCAGGGGGCTCTTGGCTGCCACGTCCAACCGTAAACCTATGGACGCGGAATTGTTAGCAGGGGCGAGAAAGTTGCATAAGAAATTGGGGTGGTCAGATCAAAAAAAGGTTCTGTTCAGTGTCGTAGCAACATTTGAACAGCATTTAGGAGTCAACATACAGGTGGTGCTGTATGTGGCAAAAGGTGGATGGGGCTTTTTTAAAACAGGGGGCCCAGTTTACCCCAAGACTTTTTTCATCCTGTTGCACAATGAGCATTACTATGGGGTTCTGGATGTGAAAAAGTTGTTTGATGCAAAAGGTTATTGTGAATTTTGCCACACGATGTACAGTCACGACCACTCTTGCAGATATCGTTGCCGCCTCTGTTTGAGCATAACGTGCTCAGACAGTGTGGGCGTGCAGCTGAGGTGTCCTAGCTGTAGACTGTATTGTTGGTCCAAAGAGTGTTTAGACAGACACGTCAACTGTTGTCAAGGTTCCTTCCCCACTCTGAACTCTAGAGTACAGATGTGGGGACCCGCATGAAAACCTCCTAAGCTTACTTTTACCAGCTAAGGTTAAAACTTCCCCAAGGTACAAACTATTTTACCTTTTGCCCTTGGACTTTATCGCTGCCACCACCAAATGTCTAACAAGTATATAATTGGGAAAGAGCCCGTTTGGAAACGTCTTTCCCCCCAAAATCCTCCCAACCCTTACACCCCCTTTCCTGGGGAAGGCTTGATAAAAATCCTCACCAATTTGCATAGGTGAACACAGACCCAAACCCTTGGATCTTAAGAACAATGAAAAAGCAATCAGATCCTTAAAAGAAGAATTTTAATAGAAGAAAAAAGTAAAAAGAATCACCTCAGTAAAATCAGGATGGTAAATACCTTACAGGGTAATTAGATTCAAAACACAGAGAATCCCTCTAGCCAAAACCTTAAGTTACAAAAAGACACAAAAACAGGAATCTACATTCCATTCAGCACAGCTTATTTTCTCAGCCGTTTAAAGGAATCAGAATCTAACGCATATCTAGCTAGATTACTTACTAAGTTCTAAGACTCCATTCCTGTTCTGTCCCCAGCAAAAGCATCACACAGACAGAGAGAGAGGCTTTGTTTCTCCCTCCCCCCAGCTTTTGAAAGTGTCTTGTCTCCTCATTGGTCATTTTGGACAGGTGCCAGAGAGGTTATCCTAGCTTCTTAACGCTTTACAGGTGAAAGGGTTTTTCCTCTGGCCAGGAGGGATTTTAAAGGTATTTACCCTTCCCTTTACATTTATGACAACTGTGCATCGAAAAAACAAGTCGAATGCCTGTCTAAAACTTTGTGTGATAAGTGTCAGTCTTATGTGGACAAGCGGCACAAGTGTAAAGGGAGGCGCTGTAAGCAGTGTCAGGGTTTGATCACTGGTGATGTAGACAGCCACCTCTGTTTTATGGACAGCATTAGAAAGCTCGAATCATCAGAAAAGTGTATATATATATATATTTATGATTTTGAATGCATGCAGGAGACTGGGTTGCACAAGCCTACTTACATTTTTGTTATGTCCCTAAAGCCGGAAAAATCCTGGGAATTTAAGGGCAATGAGTGTCTTTCTATGTTTGTTAAGACCTTTACTGGCAAAAAGTTCTGGGACTACACGTTCCTAGCTCACAATTCCAAAGGTTATGATGCGTACTTCATAGTTAGACAGTTACTGAAGGAAAAGATGTGCATAGAACTGGTCACTCAGGGTAGTAAACTAATGTGTGTTGAAGTTAAGGCCTTGGGCATTCGTTTTATAGACTCTTTTTAAACTTCTTGCCCATGAAGCTTAGCAAGCTCCCGCAGGCAATGGGGTTTGAAGGGTGCAAAGGATACTTTCCACATTTTTTTAAACACTTTAGAAAATCAAAATTACGTGGGGCCTATGCCCGGTGTGGAGCACTATGGTGTAGAAATCATGATGCCCAGGGAGAAAGCAGAGTTTCTTAACTGGTATCGGGACCACAGATATGAGATGTTTGACTTGCAGAAAGAGCTCATGTATTACTGCCAGCAGGATGTCAACATTTTGAGACAGGCTTGTATCCTATACAGAAAAGAGATTATGAAAATGATGGAGATGGGGGATATAGTAGAGAAAACCTGGTAAATTCACTGAGATAAAACTGTGTATAGATCCATTCCGGTACATAACGACGGCATCTGTCTGCATGGCTATGAACAGGTTTATGTTTTTGGAGCCTAACACGGTAGCTCTTCTCCCTCCAGACAACTATCACAGGCAGAAAAAGAGATATTCGACCCCATCTATTCAGTGGCTGTTGTATACCTCTCACAAAGAAAATATACAGATACGGCATGCTTTACAGGGTGGGGAACTACAGGTAGGCCCCTATTTTTTAGACGGTTATGCCTTTGTTAACGGGGTATGCTTGGCCTTTGAGTTTAACAGGAGTTTTTTCCATGGCTGTGTCACCTGTTACTGTGAAAAAGCACAAAATCCTATGACAGGGACAACTTTTGGTTTCTTTATTACAAGACGCAGCTCAAGACCGACTATCTGAAAAGACTTGGTTTTGTAGTGAGGACTCTCTGGGAGCACGAGTGGGAGGTGATGACAGAAACAGACAGGGAGCTCGCAGATTTTTTTAAACCGAGCCCAGTTGCCCCAGCCTCTCATGCCTAGGGATGCTCTTTTTGGGGGGAAGACAAATGCTATCCACCTGTATTACAAACCTAATCCTGGGGAAGAAATCCACTATTATGATTTTACCAGCCTGTACCCTTTCATAAACAAAACCAAAGAATACCCTATCGGACACCCCGATATAGTTTATGACAAATTTGGACCCCTTGCAAATTATTTTGGAATTGCAAAAGTTAAAGTGTACCCCCCATGAGGCCTCTTTTTTTCCACATTGTTACCTGTCAGAGTGAGTGGCAAGCTTATGTTTCCACTGTGCTAAACCTGTGCAGAAACCAAGCAGCGGGAGACATGCACCCATATTGATGAAGAGAGGGCCATCCTGGGGACTTGGTGCACAGTGGAATTGAATGCTGCCATAACGAAGGGGTACACGGTGGCTAAAATCTATGAAATCTGGCATTTTAATGAAAAATCTGATGAACTCTTTTCAGAGTACATAAAATTACACCTCCACCAGAAACAAGAGGCTTCAGGGTATGCCAGCTGGTGCACAGATGAAGAAAAACAGAATAAGTACGTTAACAATTTCTACCAGAAAGAAGGCGTGCGTTTACACCAACACGAGATCAGGTCGAACCCCACTAAAAGTCAAATCACTAAACTGTTTTAAAGTTCTCTGTGGGGTAAATTCGGCCAAAGAACAAATCTACCCAACACCAGCATTGTGAGAGACCCTGATGAACTCTTTCAGTACCTGTTTTCCCCCAATTACAAGGTTTCATCCTGCGAGTTTATCGATGAAGAAACAGCGTGCATGTCTTTGAAGCATGCAAAAGACCGGTACTTTGTCTCTGGCAATACCAAAGTCTTCATAGCCTGTTTCACCACCGCTTATTCCTGCTTAGAATTATACAGCCTCCTAGAGAGGTTGCAAGAGCGGTGCCTGTACCACGACACTGACTCGGTGATATTTGTGAAAAGGGAGGGTGACTGGAATCCCCCTCTGGGGGATTATTTAGGGGACCGCACGAGCGAGATCCCGCCAGATCAACACATCACCGAGTTTGTGTTGGCAGGCCCGAAAACATATGGGTATAAGCTGTCTGGAGGAAAGGCCTGTATGAAAGTCAAGGGTATTACCCTGAATGTAGCAAACTGTGAAAAGATCAAGTTTAAGAGTTTGAAAGATCTAGTTCTGGACTATTGCGTGGGAAACACCTCAAAAAAGTTGGAGGTGCAGCAGCCCTCTATCGTAAGGAACAAAAATCAGTGGAAAATAGAGATAAAAACCCTTAAGAAAACGCAGAAAGTCATTTACAACAAGAGGGTCCTAGGAGAAGAGTTTAAAACCCTGCTCTTCGGCTTTTAAAAATGGATACGAGGTGGAAACACCCCTTTTCTGCAATTCTCGTGGGGCCTAGCAACTGTGGGAAAAGTTACTTTATAAAAAATGTGTTGGATAATGCCAAACAAACATTGTCTGTTATGCCTGAGAATATTGTGTGGTGTTACAGTTGTTGGCAACCTTTGTATAAGAAACTGCTCTGTAAATATCCCTTTATCAATTTTGTGGAGGGGATGCCTGATGCTTTTGACGATAACCGTTTGTTTCCTACCAATAAAGTAAATATGATTATCATAGACGATCTGATGAACTCTGCTTGTGAAAGCGATGAAATGGAGAAAGCCTTTACTAAGTATGTGCATCACTGAAACCTGAGCATTGTGTATATAGTTCAAAACGTATTTTGTCAGGGAAAAAAGAGTCGCACGATTAACCTAAACACAAAGTACATGGTTCTGTCCAAAACCCCCAGGGATAAATTACAAATCATACGCTTGCTCAGCAAATGTACCCCGGCAAAGCTCAATTCTTCCTAGAAGCTTTTGAGGATGCTACCAAAAGACCTTATGGCTACCTGGTGGTGGATTTAAATGCTTCCACACCAGAAGCTTACAGACTAAGAACTGGTCTTTTCCCTCCAGACTGGCCGGCAGTTTATACTTTGAAAAGAATAACAGCTGGGTATAAAAAGAGATGAATTATTGGCAGGCCCCTTTTTAACCGGCAGGGTTGCTGACCGAAAACATGTCAAGCTGTGTGAAGAGAAACCTGGTCCTTTTAAAATTACTTAGCAAATCATCCCCGCAGCAGAGGAGGGCTATACTGTGTTCGGCCTCTGACGATTTAGTAGAGGCCATCTCAGAAATAGCGCTCAATACCTTAAAAGGAAACGTACCTTTGATACAGAATCAAGTGCGCATGCTGAAAAAGAGATGCACACTTATAAAAACTTTGTGTAATAAAAGGGTTTCACTTAAAAGAAAGAAGCATCTGGTGAAGCAGTCTGGGGGGTTTGTAGGACCTCTGTTTAGTTTTGCTATCCCTCTGATAACGGGTCTTTTGACTTATCGATAATGGAGTATGCAGAAAAAAATGTACCTGGTGCCCAGCCGCCAATTGGAGCAATTAAGGGCTTCCTCTCCGGCAGAGGAAAATATCAGAACGACCGCAACTCGCTTACTGGATGCTGAAGTGAAGTCCTGTGCTTTGGATGATTATTTTAGTTGTTTAAAAAAAGCCTCATCCACCTCTTCTTCCTGGTTTGGTGGTCTATAGTAGACCCCCACCATGACATCACCTTTGTTTTTATTATCCCTTTTATCCCTACCAAGAGATTTTCAACGAGTCTGTTTCCTATTTCCATCTCAACCTCAGTCCAAGTGTACACATTTTTAATATATAGGTAAACACCTCCTCTCTTTTTTATCTGCCTGTTCTTCCTGAGCAAGCTGTACCCTTCTATACCAATATTCCAGTCATGCGTATTATCCCACCAAGTCTCTGTGAGAACAACAATGTCACAGTTGTGTTTATTTACTAGCATTTTGAGTTCTTCCTTCTTATTCCCCATACTTCTCGCTTTAGTATACAGACATCTAAGATACTGATTTGATTCCCCATCCCTGCTATAATAGCCCATGCTCCCACACCCCCATATTCTGACCCTTCTCCAAGGTCTCCATATTTTTGACTTACCTGTGGGCTTTGGTCACCTGCCCTCTTCAAACCTAATTTAAAGCCCTCTTCACTAGGTTAGCCAGTCTGTACCCAAATATGCTCTTCCCAGTCCCCTATAGGTGGACCCCATCTCTGCTTAGCAGTCCTTCTTCCTGGAACAGCATCCTGTGGTCAAGGAAGCCAAGGCCCTCCTAGTGACACCATCTTCGCAGCCAGGCATTCACCTCCAGGATGCATCTGTCTCTGCCTGGGCCCCTCTCCTTGACTGGAAGGATCAAGGAGAACACCACCTGCGCTCCCAACTCCTTCACCCTTACTCCCAGAGCCCTGTAGTCACTTTTGATCTGCTGAGGGTCATACCTTGCAGTATCATTAGTGCCCACATGGATGAGTAGCATGGAGTAGTAGTCGGAGGGCCGAATGATCCTTGACAATCCCTCCATAACATCTCTGATATGGGCCCCTGGCAGGCAGCATACTGCTCGGGATGCCATATCAGGGCCACAGATGGGTGCCTGTGTTCCCATCAGAAGAGTCACCAAACACCACTACCCTATGTTTCCTCCTGGGAGTGGTGGCTGCAATCCTCCCAGCCTTGTGGGTACATGGCTTCTCCTCCTCCATCTTTGGGGGTTATTCCTCATCACTTGTTGCCAGGGCAACATATTGGGTTTACAATCACCATGGTGGGTGCGTTGGGAGCACGAGTAGAACACTGCCTGCTGCCAGAAATAACCATCAGCCAGTGTCCTCCCTGTGACAGAGCCATATGCTCCTCCCCTGGTGGTGTGACAACAATCCTCTGTAGCTGGATAGTTTCCTCAGCCTTGGATGTCTCCATGTGAATATTCTTGAGGAATTCCTTGTGGGCACGAATGCTCCTCAGCCTAGCCACCTCCTCCTGTAGCTCTCCCACCTGCTTCCTGAGAGATTCCACCAGCATGCACCTTTCACATTGGATGGTCACCCCAGCCTAGCTTTCTGAGAGTGGGAAATTCAGGCTACAGTCTCTGCAAATTCACACCAGGATCTGGGTAGAGGCAGCCAGGGTTAGGTTATCTGTCTGGATACAGGCGCAGGTGGAGGAGACAGGAGCAGTGTAGGCACTGGCAATATGCCCCTTCCTAACCATAGCAATTATGTTACCGTCTTCCTCCCACAAACTCCCCTCAAACTCCCCTGTTTGCGGTCTCTTGATCACTTAGCCTCTGGCTTTTAAGGCCTTCTCTCCTAGGTCAGCCCTATACCCCCATTAATCACACGGGGGAGGGTGATCACAAGGCTGATTGAGGCTGATCAAGGATGATCCAGAAAACAAAGGCTCAGACAGTCCCCAGACACACAATCCCAACCGACCCTGTTACTGAAATAACTAAAATAACCTGAAAGAGAGAGAAAAATACAAACAGCCAAACAAACTCACTCACCCCAAGGTTAGTATTCACACCTTGTTCATTTGGCAGGGGGATCTCCTTCTCCCCCTCTCAAACTTCCCTGTTTGGGATCTCCTATTCGCTAGCTCATACTGAGTGTAATTCTTAGACTTCAATAAAACACATTTTCAAAATGCAATCTATTGTTCACAGCAGGAAAAAGGTTCTTACTCAGTTGTACACAACAAGAAAACTGTTATGATTGGATTAGAAAACTGACAGTGAAATGCATAGTCTCTAATAGTGCAGGTATAAAGCTGCTGCAATTCACTAAGAAAAATCCTGGCTGGCTTGTTGAATTATTTTTACTATAAGCATCTTCCTATTTTTCCAGGTAAAAGCAAAGGAACACAATTTATCATGGCAAAGAAGAATATCAATTTCTCCAATCCTTCCAAGTAATGGCAGTATTAAAATTTCAAAGTAACAGCCGTGTTAGTCTGTATTCGCAAAAAGAAAAGAAGTACTTGTGGCACCTTAGAGACTAACCAATTTATTTGAGCATAAGCTTTCGTGAGCTACAGCTCACTTCATCGGATACCAGCTGCAAGACCCTGTTGTGGGGTGACTGTGTCTCTTTGGGACAGGATCCAGATCCTGCTCCGGTAACTGCCAAGGGTTTGAATTTGAATCCAGGGAACCAATCCGTGGAGAGGAAAATGGTCAGTGAAAATGCAGATGACCTATCTGGCAGCAGGGAGGAGCAGCTAGGCTCAGGCTACCTGCCTGCCTGTAACCAGACCCTGGGGCTGGATGGGACAGAGAGATGCTCCCCTCCCCCTTGCACACCGGAGAGGGGGGCTCAGGGGGCTCAGGCTGGTTCTGATGCAGTGAGGAAAGCAGCGAGCTCGCTGCCTACCCCCACTGGGACAGCAACGGCAGCGCTGAGCACAGTGGGAGCTGAGACCCCAGCTGAGCGGGGGGACCCACAGGCAGGGCAGGGGATCTGTTGGGAGTGGCAAGGTGCTTGGTAATGAAAGTTTGGATGAGCGTAGGCAGCCTTGTGAGCTGATGGCTGTGTCTAGTCAGCAGTGGGGGAAGGCGAGGAGAGTGGAAGAAGAGCGTCCCTGGACCTTACCTGTTAGCTGGGTGGAGAACTGTGACAGTGAAGGAAATGTGCCTGCGTCTGTCAGAGGTATTGACTTGCCTATGGAGGGAGCTACCCTGATCTCCAAGCAGCTGTCTGTGACCAGCCTTGTGTGCTGGGACAAGGGGAAAGAGATCCCAAGCTGTGTGTCTGGGAAAGGAGAAAGTGTGTCCGGCTCTTCTTTGTGGAGCAGACAGAAGGGGCCTTGCAGCCTGTGATAGTTGAGGGTAGTGCAGTTGTCTCAGAGTTGGTTCTGGATTCAGCTAAAGCCCAGGAAGGGAATGGTCCTAAGTCTGTGTCTGCTCGGGAGAATGGCCCTGTAACTAGGTTTCATCCAGTTAGTGTCTATGTAAAATCCCAGAGACCAGACAATTCTGGTGCTTGTATTTTGCCTGTTGCTAGTGTGTGGCAAAGGGAAGCAGAATGCTTCTGATCTAGGAAGTCTGTCAGTTTGCCTGAAAGGGGATTGTGTAGAAATCCACCTGATGGGCCAGAGGTAATTCTGGATGTAAGTGAGACCCAGAAAGAGTCTGTTGTTGCTCAGGAGAGTGTTCCTCTAGAGCAAGCCCTAGGTAAAGAGGGTAAGAGCAGAATTTCTGTGAGGGGTGCATTGTTGCATAGAAAAGCCCTAGGGAAAGGAATCCTCATGGAGTCTTTGCAAGCAGTTTACTGCCACTGAAGGGTGTGAAAGTTGTAACATGAAAGGAATTGATGTGGTAAAGTTGAAGGAAATGCACAGGAAACTTGTTTTGAAATGTCCCAGCAAGGGTCTCTGTTTACATAAATTCAAACAATTCTTTGGAAACCCTGGCCAAAATGAAGCAGCTGAATATGCAGACAGTACTTGCAGACATGTATTTCAGTATTTTGACAGAAATGGGATGAATTTCTCTTACAATGAACATTCTGTTTGGAATTATGTATGGAGTTTAAATACCATAACAACAGGTGTCTTAGAAATACCTAGAAAGACAAGGTGGGTGATGTAATATCTTTTATTGGAACAGTATCTTTTGGTGAAAGAGACAAGCTTTCAAGATGAAGAAGAACTTTGTCTCTTAGTCTTTCACCAACAGAAATCGGTCCAATAAAAGATTTTACATCACCCACCTTGTCTCTCTGATATCCTGGGATTGACATGGCTACAGCAAAACTGCATATATAAAATTCATAGATTAGATTACATGTATATGAAAGAACCTTGCTGCATTACCTGAAAGCTGTTCTCCTAAATATTTTAAAAGGTTTCACAACAGGAATAGCAGAAATATGGTTTTCTTTCTTTGTTTTCAGGATAATATAATCAACTTTTTGGAGTAGGTAGCAGTCTTAACTATACCATTAAGGGACAAGTTTGAGCACAGACTGAAGTGGTCATTCAAAGTATATGACACAGTGGAATGGCTATCTTCATAAGGAAGAAATAAGGAAAACTATAGAAGTAAGAATCAGTCGGACACAGAAGAATCACTGTAAACATTTTTGTTGTAAAGTGAATAAGTAATTTCCATTAAAAAAAATCCAATCCTAAAGACCAGGTTGTAGTTTATTGCTGTATAATGCTCTCAAGCCTTCTTTCCAAAACGTTTAGCCTCCATTTTTATATATTAAGCAACCATAGTTAGAGCCATGTCTTGTACTCCTTTACAGTTAAGACTGGTTGAATTTTTTTTTTAACTGAAAATGGGGTTTCACCACAAACGTTTTTAGTAATAAATTAATGGTTTTTGAAAAAAAAATCTTATTGATAATTAGGAGGACTTTTGTTTTGAAATAGTGGGAAGATGCCTACCTTTCTCAATTTTAACTTGTCTACCCTTTTTTCAAAGGAAACCAAGATTAAAATAAAGTTAGAGAAAATGAGGAAAAAAAACCCATACTCATCTTTCTACTTTTTCCTACTTGGTGAAAGGGAAAAAAGAAGTGAGAGAAAATGGAGGAAAAAACCCATTTCCTTAAAAAAAACCAAAAAAACCCCACACAACCAAAAACTCACCCTTTTCCACTGGCAGTGTGAAAAGTTAAAATAAACCTTAAAAATATGAAAGAATTGGAACACTTTCTCTACTTTTTTCACTTTTCCAATGTGAAAGTTTAAAAAGAGAGAGAAATGGAAAAAAGAGCAGTTTTGAAAAAATGAAATGTTAGGTTTTTAATTTTTTTTTCAATGATAAACAAACTGACCAGCTCTACTTAAGGAAGCTCTGTTGCACGGATGCAAATGAAAGCAGAATTGGCCCATGCTTCTTAAATTGGAAGAACAGAGAACCAGTTCTGAATTTGTGCCATGTTTCTCATGAGCTGTCTGGCCTTCTTCAAAGCTAATTGACGTACAAGCAAAGGCACGATCCTGAAAGGACCTGCGTCTCCAGCTGTTCCTTTGTAATTGTAGGCCCAATCCTACAGTTGTTGTGTGTCCAAAACTCCACTGAAGTTAATAGAGCTTTTTGGGAGTGGAGTATTAGTCCCTTAATTATTTCCCATTTCAGTGCTCTTCAACATTTTAACTGCTTGCTACATTACCACTATTTGGGGTACATGTATAGCCCCCATCCCTGTGATATATGAGCGTTTCAGAATCTTTTAATGCATTTATCCTCACAAAACTGTTGTGAGGTATGTACACAAGTGCTTTTATTCCCCTTTTCCGGAGAGAGAACTGAGGCACAGTATGCATCATAAGACGCTGTACGAAGTTATTTCTTTTGCTAATTTATGGAGGTTAATTATATAAACCAAGGTCAGGTAATACACTCTTCACAGAACTGCATGGAAGTAAATGTTTGTTTCCTGAAACACATCCTGATGTGCGTTGTATTCATCCTGTACTGGACCTCAGGGAATACACTGAGCTCCTTTAAAAAGAGCGAGTTGTTTGAGTTCTAGTAGGTGTAGCTCAAATATATTGTCCTTCCCACACACACTATAAAGGCACTAATCACTGTCATAAATACTTAAAAAAAATAGCAGACCTGTCTTCTCGTCAAAGTATTTACAGTGTCAGACAAAGATGGACAAGGAATATGGATATCCAGCTTTTAACCCCAATGAAGTGTATTTCAACTAATGGATGAAAATGGAGATGGTAAATATATTTTTTTCCCCTGGGGATCTCCCAAGGTGTAGTAACACAGCTTCATGCATGTACAGACACACACACATGCGTTTTGTGTTGTCCCTGGAGTAAAATACTCTATTGATAATATACAGTAATGTGGGATTTTAGACAGTCAACTGATATTTTGGGGCAGCTTGACCAGTCTTGTTTGGTCTGAAAAGACGGTACAACTTGCATGCTGGCCTCAGAAGCTACTAAATCAGCATTGAACAGGGCAACTAGCGATTATAGATCACAACATTTCAGATAAATTATTTTAGTAGTTAAGAGGACAATGCAGACAAATATTTGTCATGGTTATTCCTTATACATTTGTAACAACAACAAAAAGTTCATATAACCAGTGTTTGTTAAATGTATAACACTGGCATAACTTGATTGCATGGGATTTTTTTTTAAACATAGTAACAATATCTGCTTCTCACTTGCAACATAGAAAAGTATTAAATGGCTAGAATACAGGTTGTGGAGCCAGGGCTCTCAGGATTCAGCCCTAATTCTATTTTACTACATGTCTCAGACAGTTGCTCTTTCCACTGCAGTCTCTTTTCACTTTGCCTTTACACTCATTTTATGCACCAATTAAGACCCCCCTCCCTGAAACACTTATGTATGTGCTTAACTTTACTACCATGAATAGTCCCATTGACTTCAGTGGGACTAGTCACAGTAGTAAAATTAAGTATTTGCAAAAGCATGTGAAGGATGAAGGCTAAGATACCAAACTGCTCCAAACTGCACTACTTTACCACTTACATCTGTTTCCCAGTCTACTTATACTTGGAGCCAAATTCTGCTCTCTGTTATGCTGGCATCAGTCCAAAGTGACTCCACTGGCCAGTGTAAATGGAAGTAGAATTTAGACTCAATGTGTAATTTCACTATTATTTTCACCATTTCAGCATTTGGCCTAAAAGTTTCCATGGGGATTGTATTGGCTTATGCTTGGTCTGAATTTGCATTAAAAATGCAGAACATTGAACAGCAACCTGAAAATCATGGGACCAACAAGATTGTTGTGCCTAAGAGGTGGAAAATATTTCTTCTCCCCACACAGTGGATGGTTTTCACACCACCCTGGGGAAAGTGATTTATTGCTGTAAGATCCTAACTCAACACAGACTGTGACCGTGCAACCACTTTTCAATTTACTCAGTGCTTCTGAAAATCAAACATTAATTATTTAGTGCCATTTAGGTAAGGATGGCTTGTCCGTAGGAAACTTCACCAATAATGCCGCTCCTTTCAGCAATACGAAAGACATGGTGGCCTTGTTGCTTGCAGTAGACTTTTATAGAAAAATTGCCAATTGTTTTACTACCACTCAGAAGTAGCAATAGCAGGAGTGCTTGTGTAGTCAGGGCACAGGTATCTATTGCCAGTTTTTACCACAATGCTGTCTAAATTTACTCTGAGCTTAGGGGGCAAATAAAAAGCAAAAGATTTTAACTGTGTTGCATAATATTCAATACAATTTTAGGATCTTATTCTGCAACCTTGGCACACAGGAGTAGTCCTATGGATTTGCTAGAACGACATCCTCTGGGAATTATTTTGGAGAAAGTATATAAAATTTTGACAATCAATAAAAACCCAGGGCTTGATCTGATCTTATGCCAGTTTTACCCTGATGTAAGTAACTCCATTGGTTTTGATGGAGTTACTCCTGCTTTACACTGATGTAAGAGCCCCGTTAGTCCCTAGACTCCAAGGAAAACATGTCTGCATGTAAACATAGTGTTTTAATATAAGGTGTAATTTAGATCTCTGCATAGAAGCTTAAATCAATTTGATCAAACTATCAATACGTCAATTTTCTTTATTTGTACAAGAAAGCTTTCACTGAATGAGTTTATTGAAGGAGCACAAAAAAATAACTTGGTGCTGAAAATACTGTAAGTAGACAACAGAAGAAAAGCGAGGTGATCTGTGATGCAATTGCAAAAGAACAAAAATAAAAACAAAAGAGATATCAGAACATCAACTCCAGTGTACATATTATATGTGATTTACCTTGTCAAGCCAGAGAGGAAGCCTGTTATAATTTTACACATTAGGGAACACATAGTCCTTGCACTGCAAATCTTTTATTCACTCAGAAACAAAGGATGAAACCATTTTCATGTCATGTTGCAGTGTTTGGAACAGTATATAATTTATCAATATGTGGGATTGAAAAAATGGGAGGGAGGCACTTTTGGACACCACATTTTAAGAAAGCTGTGGACAAATTGGAGAGAGTCCAGAGAAGTGCAACAAAAATGATAAAAGGTTTAGAAAACCTGATGTAGGAGAAAAGGTTAAAAATACTGGGTAAATTTAGTTTTGAGAAAAGAAAACTGAGGGGGGACCTGATAACAGTCTTCAAATATGTTAAGGGCTGTTATAAAGAGGAATGTGTTCAATTGTTCTCCCTCCTACTGGAGGTAGCACAAGAAGTAAACAGCTTAAATCTGAAGCAGGGAAGATTTAAGTTAGATATTAGTAAAAAATCTCTAACTATAAGAATATTTAGTACTGGAACAGGTTACCAAGGGAGGTTGTGGAATCTTCATCATTTAAGGCTTTTAAGAACAGGCTAGACAAACGTGTGTCAGGGATGGTCTTCGTATACTTGGTCCTGTCTTATTACAGGGGGATGGATTAGATAACCTCGTGAAGTCTGCCAGCCCTACATTTCTTTTAGTTCTGTAGTGAAGTGGAATGAAAAATCCCAAATTGTTTGTATGGATAGCATTGTACAAATTGCACTTCAGGTTAATGGAAAATTGTGTATACAGTAAAGAAAACTACTTCACCATAGGTTTCAGAGTAACAGCCATGTTAGTCTGTATTCGCAAAAAGAAAAGGAGTACTTGTGGCACCTTAGAGACTAACCAATTTATTTGAGCATAAGCTTTCGTGAGCTACAGCTCACTTCATCGGATGCATACTGTGGAAAATACAGAAGATGTTTTTATACACACAAACCATGAAAAAAATGGGTGTTTATCACTACAAAAGGTTTTCTCTCCCCTCACCCCACTCTCCTGCTGGTAATAGCTTATCTAAAGTGATCACTCTCCTTACAATATGTATTCACCATAAGCAGTACCCACTCTATAGGATATTCAGCAAGTATTTTAGCAGTAAGGAAGAGTTTTGCTATCTAACATACTTTTTTACGTAAAAAAAACCCAAGGAGTACTTGTGGCACTTTAGAGACTAAGAAATTTATTTGGGCATAAGCTTTCGTGGGTTAAAAGCCACTTCATCGGATGCATGCAGAGGATTAAATACATTTATATGCCAGAAGATGGCGCTTTTGCCTTGTTTAAACTGTTAAATCTGCATAAATCATCTTTACCTCTCTTGTGACCATTTCTCCTAACGTTGCATTTTTTATGTGTTTTTTCCTTTTTGAGAGGAAATTTTTCACTTTGATTGTGCAACAGCTCCTTCCTTTAGGTGTTTGTTTGTTTGTTTTGCCTGAGGGTTTAATTTAAAAGATCTAAGCATCATATCTGCAGTAAACTAATTTCCCTGGAAGCATAGGTCCAAATCCAGCCAGGTGCTTTGCCTACAGTTAAAATATACAGGGTTCATTCTTCAGAAGTGCTGACCACTCCTGTTAAAGTCAGTGGGAATGAAGTCAGCACCAGGCCCATATGGCTACGTATCTGTGAAAAGGTGTTTGGGTGGCTGAACTAAGTGATCAGGAATCCTGTCAGCTTTGTACTGATTGCACATGGGGCATATGTAAGTGCTGTTATATAAATAAAAAGATGGGTCCAGATACACAGGCCCACAAGGCGCTGAGACACAGCCGGCCTTGCTGGTGAGGAGGGTCTCCAGGATCTTGTAAAGGGATTGTTATCCCTGTTTGATTGATGGGGAAACTGAGGCACATAAGGTGGAACAGGCACTTACGGTGACACAGTGCTGGGACTAGAGTCTGTGTGAGGAACATCTGCTCAGCAAGCGCAAGGGCAAGCGCGACCCCTGCTAGCTCCATGACATGCCCTGGATCTGGGGTCAGGGATGCCGAGCCCTGAGCCCCCCAGAGGAAACGACACTTGACTTTCCCCTCCCTTCACACAAGGGTGGGAACACCCCCCCCCCCACCTACTTCCCTTCGCCCCTGGACAGCTCCCCCGGCCCTTTGTACAAGCCCCGCCCGCCTGGCGGAGGCTCCACCCCAGGCAGCTCCCCTCCCCCGCGCGTTCTCCAGGGGGCGATGACGCGACTGCGAGCGGGACCGTCTCGCCATTGGCTGCGCTCTGGGAGGCGACGACGCGCTGACGTGTGCCCGGCCGTGGTGCTGCTGACGCCGGGATGGTGGCGAGTTGTTGTCCCTGCAGCACCTGGGCCGGGCCGAAGAGGAGGAGCCGGAGCCCTCGCTGCTGCAGCCGGCACCGCCGCCCCTAGGGCGCGCTCCCCCTCCCCAGATACCCTCGTGGCCCGGCCCGGCCCCGCCCCCCCCGGTGCGGCTCGCAGGTGAGCGGGGCCCGGATTCTCCCCCCTCCCCCCCCCCCCGGTGCGGCTCGCAGGTGAGCGGGGCCCGGATTACCCCCCTCCCCTCCCCGGTGCGGCTCGCAGGTGAGCGGGGCCCGGATTCTCCCCCCCCCACCCCCGGTGCGGCTCGCAGGTGAGCGGGACCCGGATTACCCCCCTCCCCCCCCCCGGTGCGGCTCGCAGGTGAGCGGGGCCCGGATTACCCCCCTCCCCCCCCCCCCGGTGCGGCTCGCAGGTGAGCGGGGCCCGGATTACCCCCCTCCCCCCCCCCGGTGCGGCTCGCAGGTGAGCGGGGCCCGGATTACCCCCCTCCCCCCCCCCGGTGCGGCTCGCAGGTGAGCGGGGCCCGGATTACCCCCCTCCCCTCCCCGGTGCGGCTCGCAGGTGAGCGGGGCCCGGATTCTCCCCCCTCCCCCCCCCCCCCCGGTGCGGCTCGCAGGTGAGCGGGGCCCGGATTCTCCCCCCTCCCCCCCCCCCGGTGCGGCTCGCAGGTGAGCGGGGCCCGGATTCTCCCCCCTCCCCCCCCCCCCGGTGCGGCTCGCAGGTGAGCGGGGCCCGGATTCTCCCCCCTCCCCCCCCCCCGGTGCGGCTCGCAGGTGAGCGGGGCCCGGATTCTCCCCCCTCCCCCCTCCCCGGTGCGGCTCGCAGGTGAGCGGGGCCCGGATTCTCCCCCCTCCCCCCCCCCGGTGCGGCTCGCAGGTGAGCGGGGCCCGGATTCTCCCCCCTCCCCCCCCCCGGTGCGGCTCGCAGGTGAGCGGGGCCCGGATTCTCCCCCCTCCCCGGTGCGGCTCGCAGGTGAGCGGGGCCCGGATTCTCCCCCCTCCCCCCCCCCGGTGCGGCTCGCAGGTGAGCGGGGCCCGGATTCTCCCCCCTCCCCCTCCCCCTCCCCGGTGCGGCTCGCAGGTGAGCGGGGCCCGGATTCTCCCCCCTCCCCCTCCCCCTCCCCCTCCCCGGTGCGGCTCGCAGGTGAGCGGGGCCCGGATTACCCCCCCACCCCACCCCCGGTGCGGCTCGCAGGTGAGCGGGACCCGGATTCTCCCCCCTCCCCCACCCCCGGTGCGGCTCGCAGGTGAGCAGCATCGGGTCCCGGACCGGCCTGGGCGCAGCTGGGGAGGGGGATGACTCCTCCTCAGCCGGGTCCGGGGAGGGACGGAGATTGGGCTCCTATTGTCTGCAGCCAGGCCCCGTCCGCCCCCAAGGACGTAGTGGCTGGGCCGGCGGCAGCACTCGGCGGTGCCCTCTAGTCTCCTGGATCCTGATGGTAACTCGGGACGCTCTTGTTGCGTTGCTCCGTGGCGCCCTGGCAGCGCAAGAGACTGGCCCGTGCTGGGACACGCGACTTCAGTACGCCCGGGGTTGACACCGCCATTGGGGAATACCCCTTTCTCCCCCAAACATGGCATGTGCCCTGGAAACCCGGTTGGGAAAGGAGGGCCACTGTAGTGTAGCTGTTGCCTTGGTTATAGGCTCAGGCTAGAGCTGCAGTGGGCTCCCAGGACTGTGGTGTAGTCATGATTGAACAGGAAATATTCAGGAGAAGCGTAATCCATTGCATCTGAATTCCTGGGGCATCTCACAATAAAGGGCATGCCCAGTGTAGCATGGGGGAAGGAAGCTCAGTAAATCAGGAGGAAAAAGTGAATTAGGCGTTTCTAGCACAAATAATAGACATATCCAAAACACAAGACCTGGTAGTAATGAGGGACTTTAAATACCCAGATATCTGCTGGAAAAGTAATACAGCAAAACACAAAATCTCCCATAAGTTCTTGGAATGTGTTGGGGACAACTTCTTGTTTGAGCTGGTGGAGGAAATAACCAGGAGGAGCCATTTTAGACTTGATTCTGCCTAAAGGGAGGAATTTGTTGTAAATCTGAACATTGAAGGCAAGTTGGGTGAAAGCATTCATAAAATAATAGGCTCCATGGTTCTAAGGAAAGGAAAGAATGAGAGCAGCAAATTAAGGACAATGGACTTTTAAAAAGCCGACTTTACCAGACTCAGACAACTAATAGATAAGGTCCCATGGGAGGAAAATCGAAGAAGAAAAGGAGTTCAGGGGAGCCAGCAATTTTTCTTGTTAATATTAAATAATAATTTTTAGATAATATTAAAGGCACAACAGCAAACTATCCCAATTAAAGGAAAGAAAGGAAGAATAAGAAGAAGCCAATATGGCTCCTTCAGGACACAATGACTTGAAAATCAGAAAGACAAGAAAGTAAAAGTTACATATAATTCCAGGCACTTCACACCCACCTGAATTCCACTGTAGCTTTACAGTTATATTTTCTTATTTTTTGAAAAAGGTCTTTCTTCCCTGCTGCTTTGTGAAAATCCTTTGTGGACAATGAAAGTGAAGTTACTATAGAGGAGAAGTAATGAAACTAACTACCAAGTGCTTTAAACTTCATATTGCGAATAAAGTGTTTTCTAATTTTTCAGTTATATTAATTTAGGGTGTACTTGCAACTTGGAGTAGGCTTGAAGTCAGATAAACGTGTGTAGGCCAAAAGGACCAGTTTGAATAATTATCTCCCCTATTTACAAATAGTCAGCCTACTTGTCATTCCTAGCTTATGACCCTTCTTTCAGAATAGTAAAAGTTATGCAAAACAGTCAAAAATAACTTGAGATTAAAACATTACTGTTTCTCTTCATAAGCTTGTGTTCTGGGACTGAAAACTTAAAGACCCTTAGGTTGACTGCTTTTGTTTGTTCTTAGCCTAAGGTTGAACTGTTCAGTCTGACACCCTATTAGTTTTCATATTTGGTATTAGTTTTAATACATTAAAGACAATTTTGTAGTGTTTTTAATATAGTGTCCAGTTTTTTTTGAGCGTCTGATTTTCCATGACCATTCTCAATGAGGACAAAAGCCATTTGGCATTTGTAGAGAAATCTTGACTTACAGATAACATTTGTTTGATAACAAACATACAGCACAGCTTTCCATTAACTGAGCATATTTAAGGATGGCGCTCCAGATGTATGGAAACGTGCTGTGTTTCTGGTGCCCTACACGCTCAAATACATGTGTTTAATTACTCCATCTGTGTTAATGTAAGAAATAAAAGAAGGTACTCAGTAATGTAGAATGCACCATACACACAAATATCTGAGTTACCTTTTGCTGTAGGTTTCATAACCTTGAGTTTGCTGACTTCATTTTTATTCTCAACCACAATGTTGTCTTTTAACATAGTTTTTTTGGCATCAGACACAAAGTGGAGGAATAACTGCCCAAGCAGGCAACATCAAATTCAGGATTCATGGAATGTAGAGAGGATGGAAGCAAGATAATGCTATGGCAATGAACAAACTATTGAAAGTGTATATTTCCCCCTAAATTTACACATATCAAGTACAAAATAAAGGATATTTTACATTAAAAACACTTAGTAGGGTCTTACTTACAAATTCCACCAATGTACATAGTGTGCCCCTTTGCCCTCACTGGTGAATGGGGAGAACTACCATTCACATCTAGTGTGGGGGTAGAAAGGAGTACCTTTTAGGGCATCCTTCTTTGCCATCCCCATATTTATGGAAGAGGGTCAGAGAGAAGCACATAATTCCCTGACAGCCCCTTGAGGACAATTAAATGACTACTCATGCATATAGAGCTATTTCTGTAAGTAATATTTAGGGTTGGGGCAATTTTACAAATACATAAGTGATACTATCCACATGCGTACAGCACATGTGAGTGTTTGTAGGAGTGGGACCCTCGTTAGCAATCATTTCTGCTCCTCCCTCTCATGGTGTATTACAGTAACCACTCAGTTCGGGCCGTACTGCTTCCGTGGCTCAGTGGAGACCAACATGATGTCCCAGAGGCTGTACGGAGGCACAGGGCCTCTGTAGTTTCTCCCAAGATCTGTTCAGGTTTTGTGGGCTTTCCCCAATTTTCCATGGTGGAGAAGAGGTTTTCCTGGCATAGTGGGAAGTGGTACATAGTGCAGTTAAAACAAAGATGTTGTCAAAGCAGAGTGCATGAGGTGAGGCAATAAGGACTGAGATGGATGCTGTACTGGGGCTGTGCAGAGATTTGAAAATGAGTGTGAGGAGTTTGGAATTGATATGGAAAGAGAGAGGAAATGAGAACTTTTATAACTTCAGGAATGGTCACTAAGTACATTGGGGCCTATAGATAATTAATGTTCTGCGTAGCAGATAGGCATTTGCTGGTTAAGTTCACATCTGAAAAATGCACACATGGTAAATGAAGTGGAGCTCCATTTAACTTCTTTGGAAGGAGAAAGAATTGAGTTGTGTTTGCCAGGATTTGATTCCTAAGGGTTCAGTTCTTATAAACTTGATGCTTATACTCCTAAAAACCATTTCTTCTGGCTGATTTAAGAAAAACAACTCCCATCAGTATCTCCCAGTTGACTTGATAGGTAAAGAGAGTCCAGTGCAGGTGTGCTGCCCAACTTGTTTTTGGTTCTTGCCCTTCCTGAAAGCTCCTTAATTAACATCCGTAATGTAAATAACATGTCAAAAGTATTGGTCAGGGTATCCAAGGGGATGTGGTATGTAGTGAACTAAACTTGCTGCATCAGCTAATGCTTGTTGGGTTTTAAAGCATTTACAAGTACAAAAAATTTACACACAGCCCCAAGCTACACTGAGCCAGATTCTGCCTTCATTATACCCTTTCATTTTACTAGGAATGCATAGGTATTATTGAAGGCAAAATTGGGTCTTGTGACTCAAGAGGGATGCAGGAAGGAGAGTTTAAAAACAAAAAAAAGTAATGATATCCACATCCAGGTCCCTCTGTGATTCATAGGTTTTTAAAGCCAGAAGAGACTGTTATGTTTCCTGCATAACACTCTGATCCCTGCTTCTAGCTTAGCAGTGGTAAATGCTCAGCTTTAATAACAGTCTGTGCTCTCATTCTTCATTTCCTTTCAGATAAAGTATGTGCCAGCATTTTTAATAAACTGATCTGCTGAATTCAGAAGCACAGCTGTTCTGCTGTGCTTTTACTGAAACCTATACATGCAGATTTGAAAAGGCAAATTACATTCCATTGAAAAGTGTTGCTTGTGGGACAGGTGACTGAACAGATGCTGTTTGGCTTCTCATTTGTTGTTGCAACTTAAAGACTGGCCAAAGTCAGAAGTACAGCAAGATGTGTGTAGTATTCTTAATGCAGGCCATCAAACCAAATGTGATAAATTATAGCACAGGCCTCTCTTGAAGAGTTAACTAAATTCTGTCAGATGAGCCAGATGTTCTTAGTGCTGCGGTACATATAAATTTACATTTGAGCTGCCTGTACTGTGGGATTAGCTTTCATGTACATGCTGACAAAATGGATCTGATAGGAAACTTGCTTTAGAAAGATGTGATTAAATTCAGGAAGGCCTGTTCTTGCAATGTGTGGCAGAGCCATTAGTGTGAGTAACTCCTGCATCAAGGGGAGAAACATTTCAGAGACCTTGAAATGTTTGAAATAGAGGAGCCCCAAAGCTGCATCGTATCAAGTTGGCTACTAAATTTAAAAATTACTTATAATTTAGGTATCAGGCTTTTTGAAAGCTTGTGTTTAGGTCTGAACCAGAGAGGTGCTGAGCACCTGCAATTCCTAGTTAGTGCCCTTCTCAAGATTTAGGCCCTTAGGCATATGAGTGGGAGATGCTCAGTTGTTGTACAGTGTGATATGCCATAGTCAAGGCTACGATTTAGTTAGTCATGGGTATTTTTAGTAAAAGTCATGGACAGGTCATGGGCAAAAAACAAAAACTCACGGACCGTGACCTGTCCATGATAGGAGAGTACAGGGGGCCAGCGGCACCAGCTGCTGAGGGCTGCAGACTGTGGTTGTGCCGGCTGGCTAGCCGTGGACTGCAGCTGTTCTGGCCAGCCGGGGACCGCTGCCTGGGGCTGTGGTTTTTCCGGCCGGCTGGAGCAGCGGCTGCTGTGGCTGTCCCCAGGGTCCACCTGAACAGCTGGCCCCTGAGCCAGCTGTGTGGCCAGCCCTGGGGTCAGCCACACTGGCCCCTGCAGAAATCATGGAGGTTGCAGAAAGTCTCAGAAAGCCACAATGTCTTTATTTTTTGTGCACAGCAATCTGTTCATTCTGTAGAAATATGAATTGGAATAATATTTGTCATACTGCAGAGGCAAATACAGCATGAGTCTAAGGTCAGGTTATATGATAGCAAACTGAGTACAGTCTGTACCTTTTATTTGTAGGTGGAAATAGCACTAGTGCCAAAAAGTACTTTAAGGCACTTATATTTTTAAGATTGTCTTTTTCAGTTTAATTTCCAAAAATATTTGGGATGATAATGTTGGTACTTTACGGAGGCTTCCCTGTCTGCAGAAGTAACATAATGTACAAAAGAATTAAACAGCGCTTTCTTCATAATCAATAGCAACTCGTGATGTGACTTGGGTGTCAAAGTTCCTATCAGGTTTCAGCAAATGGGTTGTTTTTTTGTTTTTTTTTAAAACAATATTAAATTAGCTTGAATTATCTTGAACTGAAAGGTCTGGAGAAAAAATACCAGAAAACAAGTCTGTTATGTATATAGTTTTCTAAGTGGTACTGATATTCATTGCAGTATAATTGTATTTCCTTATTCCTTCTCACAGCCATCTTGAAACTATGTGGAAATGGAGCACTGGAGATGATTCATCCCCTAAAGCAGTAGTAAGTATTTTAAAAAACAAAACAAAGCAAAAACTTTGTAAGTGCTGACTTTTTAAAAAACTTGTGAATTTTAAAAATTTCAATTCAAGATGTGGTAATAAGTATTTGCTTTTTTGCAAGGGCTGTTGTTTAACTTGCTTAAACTGTTCTTCTAAGATAGTCACTAAAGGTAATGGTGGCTTCAATGCTTCCAGTCCAATTAGCTTTAATCTTCAGAGTCTAGCCACAACTACACTGCTCACTTTCGACGTGTTTATCTTGAGTTAAGAAAAGATCAGCAGAAGCCTCGTAAACATTAAATTAATCCCTTTTTGCAGACTAGCACTTGGCTGTACATATCATTAGTTGCATTAACACCAGCAGCGAACCTCAAGAATTAAAATCATGCTGACTATTTAACCGTCAGTATTAGATTTAAAATGCATGACTCTTGAGGCTTTGGATTATTTTTGCCATTTTCAAGATTATTATATTTAATAGTATGAATCTTATAGCTTGTAATGGGAAGAGTTTTTCTCTCTTCTGCTGAAAGTACTGCCAGGTATCTAAAATTAGGCAACATTCAGTGAAACTATTAATCTTTTCTAGTAATGGGTAAAAATCTCTGTGTATCACTTCTCATCCCTCTATACAAGAAAAGTTTCTAAAAACAACACAAATGGATTTGTAAAGTAAATAGTGCTGTAATTTTGTGCCAACTCCTTTTTTTTTTTTTTAAACAATTTTTTGTGGTGAGAGGGAGGAGAAATGCCTCTTTTCTCCCCTTACTTTTTTAAGTTTTTCAGCTGGTTCTGTTGTTTTAAAAGGGTAGGGTGCTGTGGATTCCTTGGATATTTTCAAGAACTCTCCCTTGAGCCTTGTCCTGACAGGTGCATGCGTTCCACCCACAGCCTAGATTTCTGCCGCCAAGCCTTCTTTTGGCAAGTGATCACACTTCAGTTGAGGTGGCTTCTAATTTTGCAGTGGAATTGACTGGAAATGAGAGATTTTATTGTTTATGGTGGCACCTACAATGTGCTAGCTGCTTTCCAGGCAGACAAAAAGGGGCAGTCTCTGCTCCAAGGAGTTCAGAATGTAAAGACAGCCACGCATAGAGTAATGGAAGGGGAAAAACAATCAGGGATTTCTTTATCATGTCAGGTTATAACAGCATAGTGTCTCCACTGTATTGTAGTACAGTTTAGTTTGCACTGAAGGGAACAATGTGTGTTACAGAGATTTCAGTTACCAAGGTTTCATTTCAGTGCTGCTTCTGTAACTCATATTTGACAAATTATCCTGAAGCTGTCTAGACGGTATGTTTAAGTTTTAAAAATACTACCCTCTGCCTAAATTTGATTGGGTTGGCTGAAAAGCTGACGACTGTGATTTGTGCACAGCCAGCTCTGTCTGCACCATTTTGTCTGATCAAAAGTATACTTAATGTCTGTAGGCTCATGGCTCGCAAGATGCAGCAAACATGTCGGTGGCTGATTTGACTGAACAGCTGACACGTACTGAACAGCTGGTAACACAGCTCAAAGAACTTATCAGAGAGAAGGATAATGAACTTCGGAATAGAGATCATCGGTTAAAGGTACTGTGTGTACACATCAATGTGACTGACTGTTCAGCTGCAGAAGAAAATGAACTGCAGTCATGTTTTCTTGGGTGAATAAGCTGTTTTCCTAAAAACAGGCTTAAGAGTCAGTTATATCAATATTAGGGACTAAGGAAGCAGTGATCACAGTTTGCAGGTCCATGGGGATACATTACAGCTTCCTACCAATTTACCTCCTGTTTCCAGAATTGTAACCAGCTTTGGGTATTACATAGGCAATCCCCAAGAAAGAACAGATGCTCTTGATAAATGTGGGGGACTATTATCAGTTGCAAACTGAAGGTTGTGCAAAGCTGGAGAGGGACTTTTTCCTCCTTTTAGGTTAATATTGTCCAAAATATTGTTTCGCATTTGGTTAGGATGCAGACTTATCCCAGACTGAGCTGCTTTAGATAAAAAAATTACTTTTCCCTCCAAATTTCTTTCAATCATAATTTCTGTATTCCTTAGGTACTGCATGTCACCCTTGATTTTTGGCCACAGTAAATGGAAGGAATGTATACTAGATGTGCTATAGACTGTTGAGGGATTTTCACCATTAACTTCTTTGATTAGAGCTCATATTTGTCGTGAGTTCTTGAAAGATATGTTTTCACCCTTCTGTTTTAATGGGACATTTTCATGTTAGTCTAAAAATAAGTTTCAAAAGATGGCCTTTTACAAAACCTAATATTGAACAAATATTTTTTTGTTAAAACAAATCAAACTAAACTATTTTTAATGAAACATTCCACTGCAGTGTTGTGAATCTAAATGTAGCTGACCAGAGGCACAAATGATCAAGTGACCAGCATTCATAATATCGGTGTAGTATTTAGTTTGTCATAAGGAAGTGGAGCACCTCATCCCAGTTACATTGTCCCAGCTGAGTAAAAAGCTGAGATAGTGTAAGCTGAGTCACCTGCCTTACAAAAATAGGGCCATTTAGGTGTCTGCAGTCAGGCATCTGAAAATTAAGGCACTCCAAATCACTATGTACTTTTGAAGGTTTAGGCCTTGAAGTAGTATTACTAGGAAAGGAAAGGAAAATTTCTTTAATATATAATTTTTAGTGTGATGCTGCCCCTTAAGTTTCAATACCTGTGAGTATCATAGTAGCCCAATGCAGACCCTTCGCAGTAATGAAAGGAATTTTATCCAATTGCTTTATAGTTGCAGGGCTTCTGGTCAGGAAGTTAAATGTCCTTGTGGAGGTAGAAGTTCTTGGTAACTGTTTTAGATTTATGATATTATATATATACTCTGATGTTGGTAGGAAGAAAAAGAAGCTTCTGAAGCCAAGCTTTCAAAGATAAAGCTGCAGAACAAAGCCAAGGTAACATCACTAACCTCACAACTGGAAGAACTTAAGAAGCAATTATCAGGATCAGAAGGACAAGAGAAAAAAGCAGAGCAAAAAAAGAGAGTGAGTTTGTCCTTCCACTTTTAAAGTTAGACTTCAGTTTACCACGATCCTGTAATCAGATCTGCATGGGTGGACCTGATTTTAAAATCCAGGATCTGAGATGAACTAGTTGGGTCAAATTAAGGCTGTGTGTGTGTGTGTTTTCCATCCATCTTGTATATTCATCCACCCATCCACTTTTTTATAGCTTTTTACAAAAGTTAAGAAGTGTTTCCATGGACATTCCATTCAAAATGTAATGGAAACTATTTTTAAAGGAATAATGATTCCCTTTGGATGTTTGCACCCCACGTTTTCCTCCATGTTGCTAACACATGAGAACTAGAAGAGGAAACTGGTTAGAAAGTAACTAGAGCTGTGAAGCGTTTAAAAAAATTAATTGCGATTAATCGTGCAATTAAAACATTAATTGTGATTAATTGCGCTATTAATAATAGAATACCATTTATTTCAATATTATTCACATTTTCAAATATATTGATTTCAGATACAGCATAGAATACAAAGTGTACAGTGCTCACTTTACATTTATTTTTTATTAGAAATATTTGTACCGTAAAAAAACAAAAGAAATAGTATTTTTCAATTCACCTAATACAAGTACTGTAATGCAATCTCTCTATCATGAAAGTTGAACTTACAAATATGTCAGAAAACCCCCTGCATTCAAAAACAAAACAATGTAAAATTTTAGAGCCTATAAGTCCATTCAGCCCAATTGCTTAGACAAACAAGTTTGGTTACAATTTGCAGGAGATGATGTTGCCCTCGTCTTGTTTACAGTGTCACCTGAAAGTGAGAACAGGCATTCACAAGGCACTGTTGTAGCTGGCATCGCACGATATTTATGTGCCAGATGCGCTAAAGATTCATATGTCCCTTCATGCTTCAACCACCATTCCAGAGGACATGTGTCCATGCTGATGATGGGTTCTGCTCAATAAAGATTCAAAACAGAGGGGACTGACATGTTTGTTTTTATCATCTGAGTCAGATGCCACCAGCAGAAGATTGATTTTCTTTTTTGGTAGTTCGGGTTCTGTAGTTTTCGCATTGGAGTGTTGCTCTTTTAAAACTTCTGAAAGCGTGCTCCGCACCTCGTCCCTCTCAGATATTGGAAGGCACTTCAGATTCTTAAATCTTGGGTCGAGTGCTGTAGCTATTTTTAGAAATCTCACGTTAGTACCTTCTTTGCGTTTTGTCAAATCTGCTGTGAAAGTGTTCTTAAAACAAACATGTGGTGGGTCAGCATCCGAGACTGCTATAACAGGAAATGTATGGCAGAATGCGGATAAAACAGAGCAGGAGACATACTATTCTCCCCCAAGGAGTTCAGTCACAAATTTAATTAACACACTATTTTTTTTAACGAACATCATCAGCGTGGAAACATGGTGGTCAAAGCATGAAGGGACATACAAATGTTTAGCATATCTGGCACTTAAATACATTACAACACTGGCTACAAAAACGCCATGCGAATGCCTGTTCTCACTTTCAGGTGGCATTGTAAATAAGAAGCAGGCAGCAATATCTCCTATAAATGTAAACTAACTTGTTTGTCTTAGCGATTGGCTGTACAGGAAGTAGAGCTGAGTGGACTTGTTAGGCTATAAAGCCACGGTTCTTAAACTGTGGTTTGGGATCCCAGAGATGATGATGACCCCATTTTAATGGGGTTGCCAGGGCTGGCATTACACTTGCTGGGGCTTTGGGCCCCCCAGACTGGGGCAGTGGGGCTTGGGCTTTGGCCCTCCCACCCGGATTGGCAGGGCTCAGGCAGGTTCATGGTTTGGTCCCCCCTCCTGGGGTTGTGTAGTAATTTTTGTTGTCAGAAGGGGGTCACGGTGCAATGAAGTTTGAGAACTGCTTCTCTAAAGTTTTACATTGTTTTGTTTTTGAGTGCAGTTACATAGCACAAAAAAAAAAAAATCTACATTTGTACGTTAAACTTTCAGGATAAACAGATTGCACTACAGTACTTATATGAGGTGAATTGAAAAATACTATTTATTTTGTTTATCATTTTTACAGTGCAAATATTTGTAATAAAAAATAATATAAAGTGAGCGCTGTACACTCTGTATTCTATGTTTTAGAAACTAATATATGTGAAAATGTAGAAAACATCCAAAATATTTAATAAATTTAAATTGGTATTGTTTAACAGTGCAATTAATTGTGATTCATTTTTTGAGTTAATCATGTGAGTTAACTGTAATTAATTGACAGCCCTAAAAATAACTACTTGCAAAAGTGAAGGGGCCTAGTCAGTTTTTATTATCCAAGGCCAAATGTGAAAAATACACAAATGGCAAATTAAATTAGATAAGAATCTTTCATTTCAGTAATCGAAATATTATCATAAACGGGTTTAAAAATGTTTTTAAAAAATCAGTATTTCTTTAAAACAGCATGATGTTTGACACATTGGTACAATTGTACATGCAGCTTGTAAAAGAATTGATTAATGCTTCAATCTTTATAGTTTTTTTGTTTTAGAAAACTGTGCTGCTATTGGACATAACTTTAAAGGGCTAATAGATTTTATGCATGTCTTCCAAAGCATATGGTGGTTGATAATTTAACAGTTAACTTACTAATACAATTGTGATCTGTGATGAAGATCACTGGTCCTTGCTTGGAAAGCATGTAATTAGGTTGTCAGATTTGTAGATGCACGTTTTGTGATTGTAAATTGTAAATAATTTATACAAATTAGTTATCTAGTACATTTTTTTTTTTTAACAGAATTCCAGGTAGTAATGTTTCACTTCAGGATAGTTTGATATATACTCTAAAAAATAACCCCTTACCCCTTCTCTCCATCCCTTTCATTTTCTGGCTATGTGGATTGTGCTTGCCAGGAGAAATGTGTGGACTTTTTTTTTTTTTTTTTTTACAGGATAATGCATGTCCATCCAGCATATGTGGTCAGCATGATATACTTAAATTTTGAAGGTTTTGCACAGACTTGACATAAATTCTGTGGCTTCTTTGTTTAGTATTTTGTTGGGACATTGAAAATACGGGGGTCCTGAGAGGAACTCTGAAATGTGCAGTAGTATTTCATAAGTAGAATGACAATTTGCCTTGCAGTATTGTCTGAATTAGTGGAGTTGTGGAAACCTTTTATTTTGCCTTTAGAGGCTAAAATCTCTCTCTCTTTCCATATAGGTATCTAGAGATGGTGACCAGGAAAATGCTGCAGCTAACCGTGGGAAATTATTAGTACTTAGAAGGAGGGTTGAAGAACTAGAATTCCAGAACACACACACAAATGAAGAACTACAAAAAAAGGTAGGATATTATGTGATGTTAACGAGGGGTTTTCATCTACTCAGTGTAGAATTACTTTTAATTTAATTACTTTTAAGACTGAACAGATGCGTTGTGAAAATAGCCTGTAGAGATATCAGTAGAGGCTAAATGCCAGATCCTGCCCCATTGAGGGAAATGGAAGTTTTGCCATTCCTTTTATTGGTGAGGAGTCAGGCCTTAAATTTGTTGTTGCTGTAGTTTACAAATAGTTGGAATTGGGAGCACTGTGAATAGGGATAATGGTAGCTTGCCAACTCTCTGATTTTGTCTCAAAATACCACCTGACTTCTGTTTTCTTTGTGGCCTATTTTTTTTGGCAACAATGGGAGTAAATGTAAACAAGTGATGGCTTTCCCCAGACTGTAGCTGTGCTGTACAGAGGCCTTGTCTGTGAACATTTCTGTTGGCTATGGAGAGCTGCAGGAATGCTGATTGTGCAGAAATTGCATGGCTGAGAGGGCCAATACCAGGCTAAATATTTATACCATTGCAGTCAAAATTTGATCATGTCAGAAACTTGACTTTCATGGTCTCAGTAACCTGGAAGAGGGTGGGTGATAGACATGTAAGTTACAAGTATAGCTATCTTTTCATTCCCAGATTGCCGAATTGGAGGCCCAGCATCAGCGAGGGGCTGAAATGGATGCCATGCTTGCAGAGAAGGAAAAGAAACTAGCTGAAAAAGAAGCCTATATCATTGATTTGCAGCTAGCATGTGACTCAAGCAATGTTGCCAAAGAAACATTTACTCCTAGTGAAGAATTAAAGGTATACCATTAGTATATGTTTATGTTCATGGCATCTGAAGTGGCGAATCTGCATAGACCTATATGGGTTTTCCTCCACCCCCCCAGATGCGAGAGTCAAAGGATCCTGCTCCATTATACTAGGGGGCATACCCCTATGTCTTGCACCATTGCTTAGATGAATAAAAGTCCTATTCTGATGAGTTCTAGTTAAGCTGATGAATTTTTATTTGTACATAACTTTTTTCCAGTCCAACTTGCAAAAACATCTTGAAATAATTCTTAGTAGTATTTTGGAATGAGCTAGCAAATTTCACTGACAACATAAAACAAAAGTTGAAATCTAAATCTAAGCTAGCTTTAGCTTTGTAGAGGCTAACGAATTCACGATGCTGTCATTTATTTTTAGCCCAGGTTACATTTCTCTAATTGTCTTATATCTTGCACTCCAAAGAATCAGCTGTCTGTGAAAGAGTCTTCACTGCAGAGCATGCAGATTCTAGTTCAGAGCCTTACCAAGAAGGTTGGAGATAGCGAAGAAAGATGTAGCCTACTCCAGGAACAGATTGAGAGTCTTAAAAACCTTCAGAGCAAAGAGAGAGATCGTTTCCAGGAAAGAGAAGCCATGTATATAGAAAATGTAGGTGAACAAATTGTAAATTCTTTGGTGTTTAGAGTTGATACAGTGGATGTGCCAGTTACCACTATATCTCAACAATTAATTTACATCTGCAGTTCTTGATTTTTTTGAAAATCCCTTCAACAGTGATCTAGATGGTAATTAGACCTTATGTAACAGTGAATTAGGAAACAGTTTTTAGTGTTCTGTGGGTGGCTTGTGTCACTGAAATGAATGGGGATTTAAACATGGTGGGAAGAGGAAATCTAATGGATAACAGTGGTGATGATATGAGTTGAACTGAGCTAAAATCGAAAAGCTACTTGTCCCTCTTTGCCTGCCCTCCCAAAATTTACCACCAAAATGTGTACATGTCATGACAAATAGTGTCATCCTATTACTGTAACCCTGGTCCTCTTTGTCATCCCTTCTTCTAGTTGTTTAGACCCTAGCCTAAAAGCATGTCTAAAACTAGCTATTCAGACCTTTTTATTTGTTCTGTGAAGTACCTTGGTACACTTTTGAGCACAATTAAATAAAACTAGTGCTTTTTTTCCTGCTTCATTTGATCAAAGCAGCTTTCTTGTTCAGCTGCTAAAGGAGCTGTATAGAGTTATAAAAGAACTTAGCTAGAACTGAGACGCTGATTAACTAAGGGGAGAATGGGCAAGAGAGTCTTGAAGTGCCTTAAAGATGTGGAAGTGAAAGAGCAAATCAGTATACAAGTAGTAGTAACAATTGTTTCCATTCCTGTATGGTGCTGAATACCTTCAACTCCCACTGAGATCAGCTCGCTGATTTCAGTGGGAGATGAGTTTGCTGAGCACCTCCAAGATTAAGCCATTATATTGGTAAAGTATTTTCCATCTCAATACTCCCAAAGTGCTTTACGGACTATATTTATATATTAAGTTACACACATCAGAAATGCTGATTTTCACCACAGAGGTCACTGCAGCCGTTTAATGGCCTGCAGCACCGCTAATCATTTTGGGACAGGAAATAAGGAATAATATATCCAGGTGAAATTACAGAAGCTGTTCTGAAGATGCAGAATGTAATTATTCAAATAAAAATCTAGCTGGGACACTGGAGGTAACGTGACTGTTCATCTTAAAAAGAAATTTTTTTTTTAAAATATTCATTAACGGTTAGGCCGCTGTGGTTTTGTATCTATTCCTGACAAAACTTGTGAGGTAACCAGGAAAGACAAGTTTGGAAATGTAAAACAAGTAGTTAAGGGGGACGTAGCTGTCCTACGTGGCTTCAATTTGGGAAGGGTTGGGAGAGCCAGGATAGAAGTGACTAAAGGTCAGGCATGTGTATATGTGGTCAGGCATGTGTAGAGGTGAAAGATTAAACAATCGTAAGGGAAACAACCAAGGCAAGAGGGTCAAGATGTGTGAGGCCAAACAAAAGCAGATACTTTCATTATATTTGTAATTCCATTCACTACACTGTGATATACCCTCGGGGCAAAATTCTACTCTTACTAATGCTAGATTTACACTGGTGTAACTGAGAATGGAATCTGGTCCTTGGAATGGTCAATACTAGTATTGGTAGTATTTTTTTTAATGATGCTGTCATGCATGTATGTGTACTTTAGACGTTGTTTCAAACTTAGTTTTTATCATTTGTTTTCAGATACGCATGTTTCAGAATATTATCCAGGAAAAGGAAAAGGAACTGGTTGGACAAGCCCAGAAACATGAGCAAGAGCTCTTTAAATTAATTGCTAAATCTGATGCCAGTGCTGATCTAGAACAGGTATGTTGGCAATGGGAACTAACTGACTTGCTTTGATTTGGGCAGCTCTGCAGGAGTATAGGCAAGGAAGAAAATGCAGGTTATAGGTAATGCACTTCTGTGAGGAACAGCTCAGGTGATATTTTGGGAAGATGGAAGAAATGCCTCTCTTTTTATATATATATATATATATATATATATATATATATAAATTTCTTTTTTTTCTTTCCTGTAAAATGTAATTCCTTTATTTCCCTGGCTAGTTACTAAAGGCGTTGAAGCAGAAGCTACATGAAAAGGAGGAAGTCATGCTGGGTAGGACACAGGTGATAGTCATGCTGCAGAAAGAACTGGATGGCAAGGACCAGCTGCTGAAAGTAAGGAACTGTACATGGAGTGTTCATAGTCTAGTCAATTAATGAATTAAAAACCAAGTTCTTTGATTTTATTTATTCTGATTTATACATACAGCACTGGGCAGACACACTTTATGTGGGTTCCATTTGTTAAAAACACAGTAATCATTTGTACCAACAAGTATAAATACAAATCAGAAAATAACAAGCTGAAAATACAACAAAAAATTAGCCCGTCCTTCACCCTCCCCCAAATAATCCATCCCACTCACAAACACCAGCCCTTAGCTTGCCCCTATCCCCTCTGAAACATGGAATAAGAGGAGAGTTTTACAGTATGCCCTTAAAGTCAACAGATTGGGGTTATTTCAGGTCAAAGAGGGAGGAGTGAATTGCAAAACTGAGGGCCTCTTCATCAGAATGCCCAGTTAGCAGCCCTCTTTTAAAGAGAGAGGATTCCAGCTTGAGCGTTTCTCTTGTTTGCAACTATAATAGCAAACTAGACTGTAGGCTTTCCAAGGAAAAGATACTTTGTCTTCCTTTGTGTATATACAGTGCCTCCTCGTAAAAAGGAACCCAGACCCTGATTGGGGCCGTTGAGTGCTACTGCAATAGAAACAAACATCATGGGGTGGGGACAGGGAAGTTAGGTAAGATTATCGCAGGCCAAAACCAACGCCTTAAATTCTATCCAGAAACCAATAGGAGCAGCTAGTGCAAGTCCTGGAGCACTGGGCTAAGTGCTTTTTCCAGGAAATTTCACTTAATTAGGTGGGCTGCCGCACTTTCCATAAGTTTCAATGGTTTTGAGGATATAGAATGTGTTGCAGTAGATTGATCCTGAGGTGACACAAATATGGATCATCATAGCAAGGTCAGAATTGGCCAGATTTAGATTGAAAAAACGTGGCTTGATTACTGCTGCTATACAATTAATCAAATAAAATTTCTCCCTATTGCAATTTCAAGGTTTGTGGAACAGGAACGGAAACTGACTAACCCTTTGTCATTGTTTCTATTTTGAAGTTTTCACCTTATGGAATACTTCATGGAGTATTTTTTAGTTTTAACATAATTTTTTAAAAAAAGGCTTATACTTGATAATATTTTATGGAGTCAGTGTGCAGCAGTTCTGTTTAACAAATCACCGTAAAGCTTGTTGAATACCAATATAATCTCATGGCATTTAAAGAAACCTGGGGAAAATATTTGCATACACAAGAAGAGAGCTAGGAAAACACCACTTACCTACTTACATCTGAAAATTTTCCAGATTAAAATACTTGTTGGGGACTGCAGAACATTTATTTAAAGTGTTCTTTAACAGACTAAAGTGAATGCTGTTGATACAGGCAGAAAGCTGTCAATCTTTCGCATGCTTTATACTTTTGTTACCAACTGCATAATTATTGGAACAGCATCTTCTAAGGACTTTCCAGAGTCATGAATATAGATACACATCCTTCATTGAATTTGCATGCACCGGGAACACTTGATAGACTATTATTATCCAAGAAAGATATTTTTTGTAGCAGTTTCTACTCTGGTAATCAAAATTGTCATTGGGTATGTATGCCAGGATCTCCCTTGTGATTTTGATACACACTGACTGAGTTGTCTACTGTATCTCTGATGGAAAATTTCAGCAGTTTAAGATGGAATAATCACTGGGGGGGCCAAGAGTTGGGCGCGTGTGAAGGTTTCCACCAGTGATTATTTCATCTTCAGCAAGTTAACTTTTCCATCTTGCTCTCCATTCGTGCTATCCTATTCGCTTTCCTAATTCTCAGATATACACAATGGGCTGTTAGTTTCCTGTCCCAAACATTCTAGATCAAGGTTTACCAGATGGTGCATAGTCTAGAGCTCATTACAAAAGTACTTGTTTTTATATAGGTGTCTAATTTGTGCTGGCTGTTCATTTATAAATATATTCTGCAGTCTTGCTCTGCCTCAAGCAGCTAATGTGAAACTACTGAAAACAAAATTAGAAAGGACTAGACCAGCAGTTCTCAAACTGGGGGTTGGGACTTCAAAGTGGGTTGCAACTCTGTTTTAATGGGGTTGCCAGGGCTGGCTTTAGACTTGCTGGAGCCCAGGGCCCAAGGCCCGCCACCCTGGGCGGCGGTGCTCGGGTTACAAGTGCCCCCCTCACCCTCTGGGGCGGCATTGTTCCCCTTCCCGCCCCCCTGTCTTCCCGGACTTGGGTGGGCTTAGGCTTCGGTCCCCCCCTCCTGGGGTCATGTAGTAATTTTTGTTATCAGAAGGGGGTCGCGGTGCAATGAAGTTTGATAACCCCTGGACTAGATAATGTAGGGGAAAGACCAGACGGGTAGGTTATAAATGACTTAGGCCTGGGCTACACTGGGGGTGGTTCAAACTAAGATACGCAAGTTCCGCTACGCTATTCGCGTAGCTGAAGTCAAAGCATCTTAGTTCAAGTTACCTGGCTGTCCTCACGGTGGCGAGTCGACCACGGTGGCTCCCCCGTCGACTCCGCTTACTCCTCCTGCGGAGGTGGAGTACCGGCGTCGATTCAGGGATCGATTTATCACGTCTAGATGAGATGCGATAAATCGATCCCTGATAGATCGATCGCTACCCGCGGATCCAGCGGGTAGTGAAGACGTACCCTTAGACTTTTTCTATCTCTATTTTCCTGAGTAAGAACTTTAGAAGGGGACTGTAGCCAGGTATTGTCAACTTCTTTTATTTTTGGTTTTCAGAACTCAGCAGCGTATGATATGTGGTTTTTCCAGAGGACCTCTTTCCCTTTTTTTTCCCTTTCTTATTTATAAAGGGACATTTCCTCCTACAGAACCAGTCAGGATGTAGTTAGCACTAGAGCAGTGCAGACCCTCCAGTGTATCTTCAGGCTATTGCTAGGGAGTTCAGACCTTAGAGATATGTGACAGAGCCTTATGCTGCCAGTTGACCAGCCCTGAGAGTGATCTTTTTAAAGTGTGTTGCATGTGCAGAGGAGCAGATAGGGGTATAGCTAGAAAATCTGAAACAATTTTCTTTTTTAATGCAGGAAATTAATGAAAACTTGAAACGTCTTCAATCAGAGAAGGAGAACCTCCAATCTAAACTGGATGCTGAGAAACATGTAATGAGAGCCCAGCTAAGAGACATGATGGAGAAACATGAACTTGAAATGATGAAGGTCCAGGAGAAACATAATGCTGAAGTGCATGAGATCCAAGAGAAGCATGAAACTGAGCTGCAGGAGAAAGACCAAGCCCTGCTGCAGCTTCAGAAACAAGTGGCAGAATTAAGAAATAATGGACAGAGTAACTCAGAACAAGCTATAGATGTAGATACTGTAACTAAACAAAAGATGGAACAGCTAGAAGGTATTGCATCAAAGCGTAGCTTTTATATTTGAAAAGCTTCCTTGTCACTCCACTGTATACTGTGTGCCAAATTCAGACCAAATATAAACTGGGTACAGCTTCACTGACTTTAGTGGAGGAGTTGTTGGTTTAATTACTTGGGAGATGCTTAGATGCTATGGAGAAGAGGACCCTAGAAATAAACTTGATGCATTCATTACATTACATCTAAATTTGGCCTAGCATTTTTAAGCAATCTCTTTTCCCTACTAGATAGACTACAGCATAGACATTTTTGCAGGCGTAGCCGAGTAAATAGAACATGCCAAATCCTGAAATATGTTTTGTAATTACATTGATCCTTTTACTAGAATTCTAAATGATGATTGTTGTCTTTGTTTGCTAGCTCAAGTGAAGTTGAAAACAGAAGAGGCCAGCAAATCTGAAGCTAAATTCCTTAAAATGAAGGCTTGGTCTAAATCAAAAATCAAACAGCTGGAGGATGAACTGAAAAGTGTACATGTAACATTTTTAATTTAACATTATATACCTATTTTACAATGGGTTGTGATTGTAGATTTGATTAAAAAACTAAAATGCAGTGTAAAAGGTCCACTAAGTGGGGTTCTAGAAAATACCTAAAATATGAATAGAAAAGGATTGATGTTCCTGAATTCAAAACGTTTATACAAGGGAACGTTCTAATAAGTAGTGTAATAGTCTGTAACTTAAACACAAAGGAAAAGGTCTACCAGTTTACAGTAACCTATTGCACTTGACTATTTTAGAAACATTGTTACTCAAAATCTTAATTAAAAAAAAAAAAGTTAAAGAAATTATTGTATTAGCTTTGTTTTTTATCTTGATTTTGGCATTTCAGTACATTTCACGGAAATTAACAATGTTTATCTTTATAGTTATCATCAAAGAATGATGACATATCTGCCTTAAACAACTGTATCTCAGAATTAGAAATTGAAAATAAAGAACTACAATCAAAACTGAAAGCGTTTTCAGAACTCAGAACTCAAAATGGTAAATAATCAATGAAGCGATAGTGCTGTTTTTTTTGTTTTACTCTATCATCTTGGATTTTGAACTGATGACTTGTAATAAAATAAAGACAAAGGAGTTTTCTTGTCTTTGTTATGGTAACGTTTCAAAGGAAGACAACTTGGTAGCTTTAAAATTGAAATACACTGCATAATGGCAGTTTGTTTATTTCTTCTGCTTTATTCTACAGAGATTACAAAATTAAATTTTCTTAATGAAATTCAGAATAGCCGCAAGGGATACAGCGACATATATTTCAGATACTTACTCTGTAAGCTTCCCCCCTAAGTACTGCCTGCGTATTATACCTGAGTCCTTGACACGCACACACTTTTGGAGTTGGCCTCTCTGAGCAGAAAGTATCACTGAAGCGAACTGTTCTGTGGTTTTCTGTGATGTAGACAAGGCACTGCACATGGATTCAGGAGATCTGAGTTTAGATTCCAGCTCTGCTCCAGTTTGACATTGGGCAATTCTCTTTATATCTCTGTGCCTCAGTTCCCCAGCTATAAAATGGGGATAATAGTGCTTCCCTTTGTAGTTTTGAGTGTCACTGATGTAGATTTAAAACATTGACAGTATTAATAATAATCTGAGTTAATTTTGTAGGGAGATAGACTGCAAAGCCCATCATTGATATCTTCTAAGCCAAATGATTCTGTGGTCTCAGTTTGGGCTTCTACTCTTTCTTTAGGTATTTGCTGGTTTACCATGTTATTTTGGCATCAAATAATGAAGCCAATTCATTTGTTTTTGCAGAAGAACTGCTGGCCAAGCTGGAAGTCTATGAAGAGCAGCAGCGAAAATTGCAGGCTGATCTTGAACAAGTTACAAAGAGGGCAGCTTCACAGGTTTTCTGTTCAAAGTTGATTCATGTGAATTGTTGATTAGCTTCACAGTGCTAACTGTAGCCTTCGTAACAGTATTATTGGAAACTTGAATTTGAGTTAAAATTAAATTTACTAGCATACAGAATTGAGACCCCAGTTATGATTCATTCAGCTAAAAAGCCTCTAGGTTTACATTGTTTTGAAAGTGCTATTGAGTTCCTGCATATGTAGAAAATCCATGTAATTTTCAACAGTTTAGTGTTCATCTAATTACAGATAACTCAAGAGATGTCAGCACAGTGCTATTTAATGTAAAAACCAAATTGATATAATCAACTAATATATCTTCTTTCCATCACAGATGTATAGATTGAGACATAAAAGTGAGAGGGAGGGGGTACTTTAGACATGTCTGCTAAATAGCCTCTGAGAATGATGGATATTGTTTGTTAATCCTGGTATCTGTACAACCAGCAGAGCAGGCTGAAAAACATAACTGTATTTTGCAAAAAATTCAAAGGAAATTAATTTTTTTGTTCCAAAATTTTAATGGCAAAATTTTGAAACTATTTTTAAATTTTTTCCCCATAAACTTTATTTTGGTGGGGGAACAAAAAACCTTCACTTTTTTACTGTGTGTGATTTAGGGGGGAAAAAGGTGTGAGTGTATTTTTCCTGTTAAAAAAAAAAAAGAAAAGAAAATGTTTAATTTCAAAAAGTGAGCAATTTTGACCACAATGAAGTTTTTAAATGGAAATGTTTGTTCTGGTCAATAAGCCATTTTTGTTGAAAAAGCTTTTCAGTAAAACAAAAAAAACAACCTTTGACCACCACTGACAAGCAGCTTTGGCTTTTTTTTTTTTTTTTTTTTTTTTTAGCAATCAACTTGCAAGGTCTTCTGTTCACATGGTCTTTAATGTTAAAGAAAATTATCTACTTTATTTGTTGGTCTTAGTTGTATTTATTATTTATGCAAAGCTGTATGTGAAGCGCAGAGGTAAAACCTCTGTTCCTGAATAGTTTACAATCTAACTCTTACGTTTATTTTGGTAAATGTTATTTTCATGTCCACCTTCTCTTGTAGGCCAGTGAATCGGGCAGTGTGGATGAGTTTCAGAGTCAGCTTTTGGAGTGGCAGGAGATTGTACCAGAATCAGAGGAGGTGCATGACCAAGTCAGAGAGGAGAAATCTGCCATAGCCCTGAGGATGGCACAGATTGAAGAAGAGAGAGAAGGTGAATTGAAGTATTTAAGATGAAACTAGATCATTATGCCAGCATAGCAGGTATTACAAATCTGCTGTGTTTGTGCAGTTCAGACAAAATTGAGATCTTTCCTCCATGTCTCACTTCTGTAGTCAAGTGAGATCTATGCAGCTAGTGAAGTTAGCAGAATTTTTTGGTTACTGTAATTCAGTTTGTATGTTGGATTGTTTCCTTGACTCTATCTGTTTCATACATTCATCGCTTTGCATCATGTTTATTGGTGGATGTTTTATTCTGTTAGCTTTTGCAATCTGAGCTTTTTATCTTTGGGGTCATTTATTGGATTTGTTTCAGAAGCTTAATGTCTGCATTTGAGTTATCGATGAAAATGGCGGCTGCTTGCCTCAAATTAGAGAAGAAGATGTGAGGAGTTGTAGCATTGTTTAAAATTTGGTGATGGGATCAAAGGTTATGCTTTGGCAAAATATATATGAAATTCGGAGCTTCTCTGTAAATGTCAATAACCATCAAGATTTTAAAAAGATTTTGAGATGTACTAACAAATATGCCATTGATACTGACCAGACAGAGAGAACTGGCAACAGATTGCTAGTTTAAAATGTTAAATATATCAAAACCAACATTACAGGTGATCTGAGATTTTTATGGTCACCAATGATGGTAAAAACATTTTTAAAGTCTTTTCTGTTTGAAAAATCAAACTTATGAAAAAGTCTGCGTATTAGATTTCAGACTAATTTTTATTCCCCTCCTTCCCCCATGGCAGTTTACCTTAACTTCTTTCCTCTTTGGTATCAGAATGCGAATTGAAGGTACAAAGGTTAATGTGCACCATCTATAAATAAAATAAATCCAGTTAATTAATTTGCATAGGCTTTTGTTAATCTGTAGCTTGAATGTTTTTGAGATTCAGCTGATGGATATCAAAAAAGTTGATCCTGTAAGTCCCAAAATCTTTAAGAGCCATTTCTCTTCTCTGTGAGAGATTTATACACGTAACTCGTTGGGCATTGAGAAGATAATAAACCCTCTTAATTTTAAGTACTACTTATCTTATGAGTGTCAACAGGTCCTTATGCAATAATATTAACAGTTGTAAAACTTCATCCGTGTCCAGTCAGTGTTTAATTTTGCAGTTTTTCCCCCTTGGGATATGCATGACCTTTCTGTTTCTTTTTTTCTGCCGTTACACCTGATGAGCCCTCAACGTCCCTTCCCCCTCCACTCCTACCCTACACTGCGATTTGGTCAGCCACTGAGAACTTAGTTTCCCATCAGTTTTGTGCATGCAGGTTCCAGCCGTGACAACCTGTGATGTACTGTTGCTGTTTTCCTCTGTAGACCTTTCTTTGGAGGAAATCGCCAACAGTACCTTATAACAGCTGCTGTTGGTGGTATGTGGTTTTTAATAATACATGTAACAAATGCTGGTTTATAAATGCTGGTTGTTTTCCTCTTGCAATGCCTATTTCTTTGTTTATATTAACAGAATCATCTTTCTTCATTCTCCTTTGTATTAATAGCTGACTCCATATTTACCTCATAACCTAGTTTTAAGAAAAACTGCACAACTTGCAGTGATTAATTTTCATAAATAGCTAAAAATCAAATTCTGACCTCTCTTTTTTTAGAGATTACATAAAAAAATTCTAGTGGGAATAAGTTGGTGGGTGTTTTTGTTTTGTTTTATGTAAAATAAAAAAACACCCCACACTTTGAATATTCCCTCCACCAAAGGACAAAACTTGGAATAAATGTTTACCAAATATGACTATATATTTGAATAGTATCTTTCAAAGCCCTTTGCAGAGATCCTTGTCACAGCATTGGTAACTCCAGAGAGTGGGACTATGGTGGCTTTCACTGGAGGTTGCCATTTTAGGCCCCTATCTTGTAATAGGGTGTACTAGCATGAACGCCTGTATTAGGTGCAGTGGGAAGCTGCATGAGTATAGAGCTCCATGCTGTTGGATCCAGTTGCAGATTTGAGATCATTATGATACTTAGTATTAGAATACTGATGCAGGTTGAACACTTATGCAAGTAACTATACTCCTATTATTCATAGTTCTGTTAATGACAGTCTCTCTGTGCGAGGAAAATTGTATATAAATGTTTGCAAGATCAAATCATGAGGCTGAAACGATCAGCTTTTCTATTAGAAGTAATTGCAGATCAGATTTTCGATGTTGTGACATGATCTGACTTTAGAAAACTATTAACAACAATTGTTAATATAGTTGTTAAATTAACCAGAAATGTTGTAATAAAATTACCTGATAGATCTAAAATCCTCCAATTTCTGGTGCTTTGTAATGGGGAAAGTCATTAGTAATTTTGCTATTGATATAATTTCTTAAGTGATAAGTAGGGCTGTCTATTAATCGCAGTTAACTTACGTGGTTAACTAAAAAAAATTAATTGTGATAAAAAATTAAGCGTGATTAATTGCTATTTTAATAGCAGTGTTAAACAATAGTATATCAACTGAAATGTATTACATATTTTTGGATGATTTTCTATGTTTTCAAATGTATTGAATTCAATTACAACACAGAATACAAAGTGTACAGTGCTCACTTTATATTATTTTTGATTACAAATATTTTCACTCTAAAAATGATAAACAAAAGAAATAGTATTTTTCAATTAACCTCATACAAGTACTTTAGTGCAATCTCTTTATCCTGAAAGTGCAACTTACAAATGTAGATTTTTTTGTTACATAGCTGCTCTCAAAAACAAAACAGTGCAAAACTTAATTGACAGCCCTAATTATTATTTTTTTCATTCCTTCTTTGCATTGCCAAATTATTGGGACACTGTCAAGTTTACGTAAAAAAACATTTGTTTGTTTTTTTACAAAAGTAAAGAGCAAATTCTGATACTCACTTTGAATAGCATCTTGCTTCACAAATGGTTCCATTGACTTCAATGGGACTATTTGCAAAGAAAGGTACAACTCAATGTGAGTATGGGTATGAGAATTTTTCACTTTTACAAAACCTAAGAAAAGCCTGCATATTTTTTTTTATTTTTTTTTTATTCTAGTGGAAACCATGTTTAAATAAAATCAAATGAAGATTCCCAAGCTGTGTTTGCAACTCAACCCTGAATTATTGTTGTAATGCATAAAACCAAAACATGATTAAAAGCAAAAGTGAAAATGACTAGTTTATTTTTGCTCTCCAAATTAAGTAAAATGCAAGAAGTAAAAAACCAAAATAAATGGCAAAACATACAAAAACAAGCTCCCACACTAAACTAGGTGTCTAACAGATCTTTTTAGTTTTATTAGTTTAAAGTGGTGGTTGTAATGTAGGTAAGGAAATATTGTAAAAATATGTGAATTTTAACTCAGTAGTTTCCCATGCAAAATACTTTTTTTAAAAAAGTAATTTAATTCTTCCTAGTATTGTAGAGTTGTAATAATTGGATCTCTTATTACCTTGTAGTTTTCCTTTAATTCTGTCATTGGGGGGAAAAAAGCAAAAAGAATTCCTAACAACATGCAACAGATAAATGTGACAAAAATAAATTTTATGGGTATTGGGTACTGTAACTTGGGTTAAGTCAGGGGCATTCCAGTGGGAATCCTCCTGGCCCAGTGTTACACTAGGAATGAATTTGATCCATTTCTTACTTCATTAATGCATGGATGTAAGTTTTTCTATGAACATCATGGACTGTGGGGAGAGTTTACTTTGAATTGGATTAATTTGTTGAGTGTTGAATTTGAGAGTAGATATGGCCTCTGCAGTGATTAAAGTATGGAGCCACCTTTATCTTTATTTCTTCATGCTGTTTCGTCTGCTTTGCATGAAACATCTATTCCCCAACCTATCACACGTTTTGTCATATCACAAAACAGATGGGAATGTACTTAAAATGGAAAAATCATTTCTAACACTGGACAGGATGCATATTTAAGCTTTCATATTCTGAATTTATTCAGGTGTGTTGTTTACAAGTGATTCTGTATTTGTTTTACCAAGAATCATATTATTAATGTCTGATAAGATGATTTGATGCCAGTTTGCAGTGTAACACATGCTTGTGACTTCCTCAAATTATCTGGCATTGTAGCTCACACTAAAATTAAAGATGTAAGCAAGAAGCATTTCATTTCCATAAAAATGCATGTGATTGTTCAGCTGTACAAATACAGCAATTTCAGCTGATGTCTTTATCGTACAAATTAGTTGTATTTTAACCTGGCAGATTGAACTGAATTGTAATTTGGCAATTTAATTGGCTGCATTTTTGTTGTAGTGTCAAAATATAAATCCCTCTTTTTTATTTTTCAGTCTTTCTAAAATGCTTCTGAAGAAGTAAAATCATACTTCAATAGACTTCTGAAAGAATTACATGAAAATTATTCTTATATTCTGTGTAACATTGTTGAGGGAAATCACAAGGTGAATGCTATGGATTGCTCCGATAATCTTATTCCTGTCAGTCATTCATAGGGACTTCAGTCTGTCACTGATCTCTTTGTATCTAGTATGTGTGTCATGTGTAAATGTAATTGCTTTCCTGTGGCACAAAACTGATTGAGGATGACTGGTTCTTTCCTGGCTGCTCTGATCCAGCCATAGTCTCAGGGCAGCAGGAGCTGGAGGAGGAACTGACTACAGTTCAAAGAACTGGCAGGCTGCAGCAGGCAAGAAGGAAGAGCAACCAGGCCAGCGGGAAACATCAGGTAGGTTGGTAGAAATAAGAAACACATTTTACCTATATGTTAATCAGGGACATTAGTAATTCTGTTATTTATATGGCACTATAAATATGCATGGTGCTTTACAGCTGAAAGTAAGATACAGTTACAAAAATATAACTGAAGGACAGGAGGCAAAGAAGGGTTTACAGAGGTAAACAAAACAAAGGTGTATATAGCCATAAAGGATACAGGTAAATTCTAGTAGCATCATAGGTTTCTCTTTAGGTTATGAAATTTACATGTTTGTTATTCTAAAGTCATTAAGAAACTTCCCATGGAACAACACATATGCTGCAAGTTAAGCCAGCATTTAAATACCTTAGTGAATCAGGGCTGTTTTCAGCTTAAGAACAACTTTTACTTATTTTTCTTGTCAGTGGGATGATCTCTAAAGAGCATCAATTAATTCTGGTGTCCCTTGGGGTAATCATTTATGTTGTTTCTTATAGATGTTTGTGATCTTTATCTATTAATGTGTATGTAGGGTTAGGAGACATCAATATCATGCTCACATTTTACAGGAAAAAAAAATTCTATATTTAATTACCTCTGATATCTCAAACTTAGATTCATTAGCAAAGTTCGGCCTTAATACAGAAGTCAGTCATATAATTTTATTTGCAACTGTCCCTTTTGACAACTGTGTGTGTATCTTAAGTACGTCTTTTTTTATTGATCTCTGCTTTCACGTCCTGTGTGTAGGAGGAATACAGCTTTGATAGAAAACAATGCTTTCAAGAGCTGAATGTCACCTTGGATAGCACTGATTCAGCTGAAGGAGAGAACATGGGAGGTTGGTGGCCAGAGTATGCTTCTCCTAATGCAGGTGTGATAACCGCTAGACCGTTTATTAAAGCATGCACAGCATCTGTATTTTGTGTTTGTTTTTGTTTTTCAAATTTAACTAACAACCCATTTTGTGGTGTATTCTAATATTTGTTGAATTTTTTTTTGGCTTGCATTTTTTTCCATTTCATTTTGAAGCATGTGCGTGCTGGATGAACTGTCTAGTTTTGGTTCAGAACTAGAGCACAGTCATGGTTTAACACCTGGAACTCTCCCAGTCCTTGTCCCCATCAAAATGTATTGTCCTGTATGGTAAGATTATATATATATATATATATATATTTTTAAGTTATTAGTCTTGTTCTTGTTGAAGTGGCTCCACTTTATATAATCTTGTTTTCCAACCAAACCATTATATTCCACTTCTGTGTCATTTTAGTTTTAAGATTAAATGCTGATGTGTATATGTATGTGCATTATTTCTTCCTCTATTTTTATATCTGTGAAAGATAGTAGTTGTATTTTATTGGCAGTTTATCAGTCAAGTCCATGTGTTCCAAGTGTTTCTTTAGTTATGATAAAAAATCAAGAACTGTTACTGGCGTTTCTTAGTGCTGTTTTGCAAGGGTCTACTACAAAGTAAATATATAGTCCCAGGACACGTTTGTTAGAAACATTACGTTCACCCTTTCATCTACATCTTTCTCAAAATAATAATTTAGATTAGGTGAAAAGTAATCTTGTATCAAAATAAATTTACAGCTATCATAAGTAATGGAATATTCAGTTTAGATGAATAGTTTTCAATCATTTACACACACAGAGTATCTTGGTTTTGAAATTTTTTGAAATATAGGATTTTTTTTTAATTCGACAGATAAAGTTTTAATTGAAAATCTCAACTATTGAAGAAAATTGCAGCCATTTTTGTGTGGTGTTCTCTCAAGTCAGCTGATTTTTGCTTTGGCATTCCGAGTAGGAGCTTGCAAGGTTGCTGGGTAGGGAACCGGAAACGTGGTAGGAAAATGAAGGCGTTTTTAGTGTTTGGGACAGATACTTACAGTTTTAAATAGCCCTGATTTAAAATCAACAGCCTTTTACAGCAGGTATTGGTTTAGACCAGAAGTTGTGAGTACAAATGTGTGTATTAACTACTGCAACACACAAATGTTGAGCAGATAATTCAGTTGTACTGTGAAATGTCCATTGTCATCATCCTAGCTGGTGGCTTTGGAGCCATATATGCCCTCTTTATCATTTAAAAATATTATGTAGATACAGTGTAATAGTGAAAGATCCATCTTTATTAGCCTAATACCTCTTAATTACATGATTATTATCTTTAATTCTGAATCCTGACCTGTTTGTAGTGAACCATCAATCCAGAGTTTTGTTTTGTTAGCTTATTGATCCATTTAAAAAGCATCTATTTTTTCATATGGCACTCTTAGGTAAAACTTTTTTGAAGAAGCTAATAATCTGTGCCATCAGAACTGGCTGCTTTGTGTTTATCGAGGAGATGATTGAACAAGAATAGCATAAGGAATATGTAGATGTGAAACCCTGATGCTTCTCAACTAGGATGAAACTTGACCTGAAGAAATATGATAGAAATGGAAGGAAATGTAGTTTGATTGACAGTTTTACTTAATTGGCGTAAGACTGGAAACGATTTTGTCCCAGTGTCTTAGTTTGGCTACAGAATGCATTGATTTAAATCAGTGATTTAATCACCAATTTAATGGTTATTAAAATCAGCATGCAGGAAACCTTGATTTAAATAATTGATTTAATTGTGCTTTGTATGTGTACTTTATTTTCCTATAGAAAGGTTGAATCTCGTTAGTTGATAACCATTAAAAATAGTGATTTGCAGCTAAATATAGCCTGTACATTAAATTCGGTGTTTTTGCGAATCAGGAGGATATACTATATTTATACATATTTATTTAAGTGGTTATATAGCTTACCTTACATTTATACAAATTCTTAATTTTTACATTTTTATGTTAGAAGATGATTAATTTTTTACTTGTGATGTGAGTTGAATGGAAATTCAAATTTGATTTAAAATGCACAAAAACAGCATTTAAAACTTTTTAATTAAATAGGACTACCTTAAGTGCTAGATACATAAACTTTTTACTGATCAATAAGTTTATTAGAACATATTTTACATTTTAACACTAACTGATTTAGTAAACAAAGGAAGTCTTATCTGTAGTTAGTGAATTTAACTGATTCTTAACTCTGAATGAACTAGTCATTGAACTGAACCGGTTGAATAAATTGAAATGAAGAGTGGCTGCTGTAAAAGCTGGTTTAACACTTCCGCAAATTCTGATTCCAGATGCTTATTCAATGACTTCCAGCAGTTCAGTGATTTGACTTTTAACGGTTGGCAGCAAACCATGTACTGCTTAATATTATTTTTGTATTTAATTTGAATTATTTTAATAGATTGTCAATTTCACATTTAATTTTAAATAGGTTTACTTTAAAAAAAAACCTATACTTGTTTCAATTTTTTTATTTAAATTAAGTCAGATTTTTTTTTAAATATTTTAATTTTTTTTTTTTTTTATTATTACAGCATGTTAGTCTGTAAAATTGACCTATGCTGATGACAGTCCTATCTGGAAGGTGTTGCCTTCTGAACTCCCAAAGCATTTCTTAAACCATCATATGGCTTTGTCTGGCTAATAATATACTGGTGCACAAGGGCTGCAGTCTCACTCCTCCTAGAGCACTGTGCAATGGTTTGAAGATGCCACATGTCAGTTATCATTTACTGTGTTTTCCTGTCTAGCATGGATTGGCTCAGCCACTCATCATTCCTACCCCACTCTCCATAAGGCAAAACTTCCAAATGTGAGAATTCCAGAGGCAAGGTGGGTGAGGTGATATCTTTTACTGGGCTGAAAATAAAAGGTATTGCCTCACCCACCTTGTCTCTCTAACATCCTGGGACTGACACAGCTGCAGCTACACTACATCTAACAAATATGAGCATAGTCCTTGTACAGGATAGCTAATTTTAGTCTTTGCAAAGTCAGCGTACCCAGTGAATATTCCTTTGTCAGGTCTGCTTTAAAATAGAATTGCTATATTCTGTTGAACAGATGAGCTCCCAGCTTTTGATAGTCCACTTCAATTGGTATAGGTTAATGGTGCTTAGAGCTGGATGCTGCAAACAAACAACTTTACTCATTTGAGTAAAATTATTCAGTTCACAAACATTCACAGGATTTGGCCCTTTGTTTGTCCAAAGCAAGATAACTTTGCTAATTTTTATAGGGGATCTTGAACTGTGAACTTAATCCCATTACTTGAAAAGTTCAGGGAGTATATGATCGTTAAATCCTTTATAAATATGATGACCTGCTTTTCAGAGGTGCTGAGCATCCATAAAATTCCCACTGAAATCCAGGACCTGCAGGTGCTCCACACCTGTGAAAGTTAAGCCAATAATGGTGTGGGTAGTTGCTAGACTTCTGTTATCTGACATTATCTACATGTGAAACACGTTGTTTGGAACCGTTCTTGAAATAGATATTTTTCCTTTGAAACTGTGTAGGTTTGCGGACAGTAGTTGAAGAGTTGGAATTGGAAAGAAATCAACTACAGGAACAAATTCTATTCCTGGAGGAACGTTGTCAGGACTTGGAAGACAGATTACAGCTGCAGGGCAGAATGGAATCCCTTCAGGTGATCTTTTATATTTGTGTTAGGAGCCGAAGCTGATGTAGGGAAAATCATTTAGTGTTCTCTTCATATTTGGATGAAAATAGTCTCTAGTAAAGCAAAAATGAAGATTAACAAAAGATTCTACAGTATATTTTTGTACTTCAAAAATATTGTGTAGGTAATATTACAATACGATGTACTCCTACTATATTGACAGGTTTCAGAGTAACAGCCGTGTTAGTCTGTATTCGCAAAAAGAAAAGGAGTACTTGTGGCACCTTAGAGACTAACCAATTTATTTGAGCATGAGCTTTCGTGAGCTACAGCTCACTTCAAGCTCATGCTCAAATAAATTGGTTAGTCTCTAAGGTGCCACAAGCACTCCTTTTCTTCTTCCTACTATATTGTGTGGTATTGAACAGTGGAAAACTGCACCCATTTTGCTCACTGCAAGGAAAAGTCACACACATTTCTTACCCTGCAAAAACTGAAAAATATTTTTGAAAATAATTATTCAGTAAAAAAAATGTTTAGATGCCTGTAGCTAGTGGCAGCAACATGTTGAAATTCAATATCATTTTTGTCATCAACAGTATAGGGCCTGTTTCAGAGGTCAAGAACTTGATTCTTTTGTCACGGACACAAATGTATTTTCACTTACTCTACATCTGCATTTTAGTAGTTACTTCTGGCTTATTCTGGTGTGAGTGAGGAATCGAGCCCTAATAACTACTTATCTTTAATATCACTTCTAATATCAACACTATATCATTTTCTCATAGTCTAAGGGAGGTTGCATAATACTTCATAGTCAGAGAAGTTAAAGGCTAATAACAAAATGAAATTATTGAAGTCAGGGAAGGGCCTGTAGGTGAAGGGAGGAGAGAGTTTTTCTAGATGGAAGCTGCAAAAGTGGTAGAGCAACCCCCATATTTATGAGAGTTGCAAGCAGAAGACACGTGTAAACCAAGATGATATAGCAGATGGCAGGCAAATAGGGTGTGAAGTAAATACACATGGAAATCTAAAAAGTAGGAGGACACTATGGAGAATAATTTGAACATTCACTTTTGACACTTGAGTAACTTACTGTGTCCTAAAAAAGAAAAGGAGTACTTGTGGCACCTTAGAGACTAACCAATTTATTTATTATTTATAAAATAAATTGGTTAGTCTCTAAGGTGCCACAAGTACTCCTTTTCCTTTTGCGAATACAGACTAACACGGCTGCTACTCTGAAACCTGTTACTATGTCCTGTACAGAGTAGTTGATCTGTATTATTCCCTGCCTTGGTAAAATGGTTGGTAGTATCTATTAAATTTTTTAAAACCCATAACTTTGCTGTGTAAGGATTTTAATTTATCTACTCCACAAAAGGGTGTAGTTATCCCTTCATGTAGTTTAAAACCTGGGTGTGAGTATGCTTCTGATGTTTAGCTACCAGCCTACAGAAAGATACTGGCCCATTTAATTTACTGGCAAAAGTTGCATGGACTTCAGTGATGTCAGGATTTCACCCCAAAAAGATTGAAGATTGAAATCACAATAAATTACACCTTCAAAGTATAAAGGGAGTTTCTTAGCAGCTAATGTCTCTATTACCCTTTTTAAATATGGTATGGTATTTGGGTTGTTACGGTAACTGCTTACTATTTTTTTTTTTAAAATCACAATCATTGTTTCACTTATTAATGACTGTTTCTAGAAACCTCCCAAAATCAATCCATGAAGACACCAAATGAAATAATAAATTAAAAACTTTCAGTCCAAACAGATGTTTTAAAAGTTTCTTGGTCCATAAATTATTTTGTTTCACAATTTCTGAAGCTTTCAAAATGACATGACTAACTTCTCCCTAAAACTCCACAGTTGTAGTATATATCTAATTGTTCCTTTACCTAGTAAAATGCATATATTAAATTACTGTTTTTTTTTTCACAATTAAGTTGTTTATATTAAGAGGCAGACAACTTTATGTTAATATTTAAGAATCTTGTAACAAAGCCTTTCAATACAGGTAACATTTGGTGTAGAGGAAGAAGGGCAGCCATTGAGGGCTGTACAGGTGTGTTCTGCCCACTCCAAAGTGATAACATATTTTCCCTAGAGTTGACAGGTTTGCCATATTGTTTGTCCTGCCAACTCTTGTTGGTGATTTGGATTTGTGTGTGTTGCTTTTGGTTGTGGTTGCTGGGTTGTTTTTTTTCCTGTTTGTTTTTTGTTTTGCAGTTTTACTCATGAACTGGTGCAGTGAAGTTGGCTAGAATAACGGAGTATTACTGTGTTATAAACTGTGTCAATGGAGCTTGCTTTATTTTTCGTTTCACCTCCTTCCACAGATTATTTTGCAGTCTACTGCAGATTGCTGGTTGCCTTTGATCAGAGCAACAACAAAAGTTTAAAAAGATCTGCAGAGAAACAGTTGGAATTCATTACTGTGTTCAAACCAAAATGGAAAATGTTTTCAACCAATGAGCTGTCTCTGGTGTTCTCCTTTTAGAACTTCTCTTCACTGCAACAGTTAGCTTGAGTAAATACATTAGAGTTACTCCATTCAAGTTAGTCAGCTTTGAGTGAGAAAGGAATGAGAGCAGCCACTCTGAAACAACACTCCAGCTACCCAGAGTGACTTGACTGGCACCACAAAATCGTTAATTAGCAGCTGATGAGTAGTAACTCCAGCTGCTGAATTCCCATTTTATTACTAGCATCATCAGCACTCAAGCTTCAACCAACCAGCTCCCTTATGGGTCAACTAACTCACCACTTAAAGCACCACTTTACTCGATCTAGAGATTTTGGGTGTGGACAGGAATTGAGTTAGGGGCAAAATGTGAGTTATACCTCAAGCTAACAATGCAGTGAAGGCAAGCACAGAAAAATAAGCTGCTTTCACACAGTACAAGTATGTGTGTTTGTTCTTTTTTTTGTGTAAAGTGTTTAGAGTCTCTTGAGTTTCATGTTATGATGGAATAACTAAGGGAGAAACCTCTCAAAGGTGAGTAACATCTACTGTTTGAACCAGTAATATTTCAGACCTGAATTGGTAATCACTAATATGCTAGAACAGTAGTCTTTACAGTGTGTAGAATGTGAAATGCTATGGGGCAGATTTTCAAGATGTCTATTTTATTGCCATTCTGGATTTGTGAGCTGTAATCATGTTCACCATTGATTTGTTGCAGAGTGAAAATGAACGTTTGCAGACCCAACTCAGTCAACTGCGTACTCAACAAATGCGAGATGCAGAAAAGCACCAAGTGCTTGTTTCCAGTTTGAATGAGCAGCTTAAAGGGTAAAACAATTTTTTAAAAACATTCAGTACAGGACCAGTTGCAATTATACACGTCTCTTTGCAGCTTTACATTTACATTTGCAGTGAAACATAAAGAATATAATATTTTCAGAAAGCTGGAAAATAAGTCTTGATTTCCACTACAATAGTAAAATCAGATTATTTCTGGATTTGTACATATAGTGAATTCATAATAATATAAATTGTAGTTAGAAAATTTTTAGGGCTGTTGATTAATCACAGTTAACTCACGTGATTAACCCAAAAAAATTAACTGTGATTAAAAAATGAATAACGATTAATTGCACTGTTAAACAATAGACTACCAATTTATTAAATATTGTTGATATTTTTCTATATGCAGATGTATCAAATATATCTATTTCAGTTACAACACAGAATACAAACTGTAAAGTGCTCACTTTATATTTTTGGTTACAAATATTCACACTGTAAAAATGATAAAAGAAATAGTATATTTCAGTTCACCTCATACAAGTACTGTTGTGCAATTTCTTTATCATGAAAGTGCAGCTTAAAAATGTAGGGTTTTTTTGTTACATAACTGCACTCAAAAACAAAACAATGTAAAACTTTAGCGCCTACAAGTCCACTCAGTCCTACTTCTTGTTCAGCCAATCACTAAGATAAACAAGTTTGTTTACATTTATGGGAGATAATGCTGCACACTTCTTAATAACAATGTCGTCTGAAATGAGAACAGGTGTTCGCATGGCACTGTTGTAGCTGGCGTTGCAAGATATTTACGTGCCAGATGCACTAAAGATTCATATGCCTCTTCATGCTTTGGCCACTGTTCCAGGCGACATGCTTCCTTGGTGATGATACTCATTAAAAAAATGTGTTAATTAAATTTGTGACTGAACTCCTTGGGGGAGAATTGTATGTCTCCTGCTCTATTTTACCCACATTCTGCCATGTATTTCATGTTATAGCAGTGTTTTATTTTTGAATGTAGTTTTTTTGTACATAATTCTACATTTGTACATTCAACTTTCATGATAAAGAGATTACACTACAGTACTTGTATTAGGTGAATTGAAAAATACGATTTCTTTTGTTTTTTACAATGCAAATATTTTTAATAAAAAATAAATATAAAGTGATTACTGTACACTTTGTATTGTGTTGTAATTGAAATAAATATACTTGACAATGTAGAAAACATCCAAAAATATTTAAATAAATGGTATTCTATTGTTTAACAGCTCGATTAATTTTTTTAATCTCTTGATAGCCCTAAAAATTATACATTGGCTTTAGAAAGTTAAGACTGGAAAATAACGTGCTCTGTTTTCAAATACTACTTAATTAAATGAACATTGAGTATTAGAGTTCTAAATAAATATTTTCTTGCTAGATTAAGTGATAGAAAAAGCTTCCTTGAAACTTCACTTGCGGAGAAGGAACAAAAGCTGTTGAGTACAACAGAAAAACTGGAACAGATTGAAAATTTGAGGAAGTTACTTCAAGAAAAAGATCTTCAGAACAAGGAACTTGGTGAAAAGCTTGTGCAAACTGAACAGAAGGTAAGTTGAACACATGATGAGGCACTGAACATAATTACTTTTGGAACAATGTTGAATTTAAATTCAGGCAGCCTTCTTTTGCTTTGGAATCTAATGTTCTTTTGTAAAAGTCTTGCAAAGAATTAATAGATATAATGAAAGAAAATATAATCCTGTTATATTGGGTAACAATTTCCTAACTGAATGCAAGTTTTAAGCCTTTTTTTAAAATGTGTTTTACAATTTGAAGTAAACGTCAATATCTGGAAAAGGTACAGGAGTGACAACACTAGCAACCTGAACCCTTTTATTAATGATATATTGGATGCATACATTCTGGGAAGTGATATGGCAGTCTTCCCAAGATTGCCATCTCAATACACTCCACCTCTTCCGAAGCTCCTCCTTCATATGGGGGAAGTAAAATAGTTAAATCTCCCTGCTTATTCAACTTTGGTTTCTTAGTTGAGGCTGCTAACATGGATGCTAGTTGTGATTTTGGCATCTGCTCACTTGGAGCAGTTCATTTCAGAAAGGCCACTGAATATCTGTTGGATGGTATAGGGGCAGGGTTCCCCTCCAGACTCCTCTTCAGGTCCTTGGACTGTTTTTCTTTCCCCCCATGGCAAATGCCCAAAGTGTTCCTGAAGCAAACAGAAAAGTCCTTTGCCCTCTTTCTTCCCATATGGGAGAGGGGAGGCCATGGGAAATTGAAAAGAAGCAAGGATGAACTGGAACTCAAGCAGTCTTCCTGGGTCAGCCCCTTGAGCTTAGTCTACCCAGGGTCCCCCTCTTCGTGGTGCGTGCTGCTCTGAGTCTGTGTCCTGTAGCTTTGGGAGCAGTGAGGCTTGTTGCTGTCTCCCTTTCAGTGGGCCTGAACAACAACTCGGTTGTTGAGTTGGGGTAGCCTTCTCCCTGTTCGCTGCCCCTTCCTGTGGCAGGTTTTTCCTTTTAAGCTACCCACCCTCCCCAACCCACCCGGCAGAAGAAGCATTGCAGGTGCTCTTTGTTGGTGTTGAACAGGCCGAGTGAAGCTTTTTCGTCCCCTCTCTGTGTGAGGGTGTGCCCTTTCACAGATGGTAGTAACTTCAAATTACCTCAGCCATCTTGAAACTGGTGACTTGGAGGTGATGGGCTCAATATCTCGTTACTGATTCCCTGACCCATCTAATCCTATCCCATTTTACATTCCTTTTGAATAATAATTTGTGTTCTTGTGAATAAATTTTGTTTTGATGTTTTTTGAATGAGATGTAAATGACCAAAATTTTGGGGTGTTTACCTTGACTTCCTGGTCATATTCCAATAATACTATTGTCATTTTTCCTATTTAGAAACTTCTGCACTTTCAATTGAATGTGGTATTACTTACTTGCTTGTGCTGAACTGTTGTCTGATGTTGCTGTGACTCATTATACAGTTGCTGTGCTTTATCCGTACAAATCTGTGTTTCATTGGTCAATTATAAAAGGTCCCTGTGTGTAGACTGTGTATCAGTTTCTTCGTAAATCAGAATTATGTAAACTTTAAATTCAGGATTGTAACTTACAGACATGCAGGCATTATTTCTTTTGTGTAATTACATATCTCAGTGAAAATTTTCTTTTATGTTCAGTTGGAGGAAGTCTTGAAGAAGTACAATGCATACGAAGTGGAGTGCACAGAACAGAAAATAGCTGTCAGTGATCTAACAGGAAAAGTTGCCACATTTAAAGAAAAGGTAACTCGTTAAAGTGATGTGGAAATTGTTTTACATGTGCTTAGTTTGGCTTGATCTATTATAATTGTCTAGCAGAATATGTAAGAGTTAAAAGTGCTCACCATTTAAACTTTTTGGAATATGAAAGTCATCCTAAAATAACTCGTAGTTAATTTGTTACTCTATCATTATACAGGTTTTTAGATCAAGCATTGTTAAATGAGACTGATTACTTAGCTTTGGGTACTGGTCTCATAAGGGGGAGAGCAGTTTCCTCTAAAATGCTTTAAGTGAAAGTTATAGCATATTTTGTAACATTGTTTTCTTGATGTTTAGACCTTGAAACAAGATGCCATGGTAGAATTGATGCAACTTGAACTTGCCCAGACAAATGAAGAACTTGACAGATTGAACACAAACCATTTAGAGGAGAGATCTCAACTAATTCAAGACCTCCAGCGACGTGAAAGAGAAATTGACAACCTCAAGGAAGTACTAGTGGAAAAAGACAAAGAAGTGTCTGCCCTCTCTTCCAATATGACTGACTATTCTGAACAGATTGTCATTCTAAAACACCAGATCCAGTGTAAAGAAGAAGAAATACGAGAGATGGAAGAAGCATTGACGAAGGCTGAAAGGGAAACCCACTTACTCAAAGAAGTTCAAACAGCTGATATAAGAGAAACAAGCATGAAGATTTCTGTACTTTCTGAGCAGACTAATATAATGGGGTTGGAACTGGAGAAATCTAAAAGTCAGACTGAAGCTAAAACAAAAGAAAACGAGGAGTTGATAAGGCAAATCAGTGAGAACAGCATAACAATTAAGGATCTACGTTCTGAAATCAAGTCCAACAGGATTACATACCATAACAAGCTCATGGAGTGTGAGTCACAGATTACTTTGTTGAAAGAACAAATTAATAAAACTTTGGAAAAACTACAAGAAACTGAGGCAAAACACAGAGAAGAAACTAAATATTTGAAATCCCAGCTTGATGAAAACAGCTCTATAAAAGAGAAACTTAAGAGTTTGCTTAAAGAGAAGGAGAACAAAGAACAGAGTTTTGAGAAGGAGTTAAAATCAGTTAAAGATTTATACAACAAACTAGTTTTGGAAGCTGCAACTAAAGATGAAGAATTGGCTAAGTTATCCACACAGCTTGCAGAACATACTGAACATCAAGAAACAGTTAAAAATGTTTTACAAGAGAAACTAGAGACGATTACATCGTTAGAGCAAAAACTTCAGATTGTTGAGCAGCAAAGTGAAGAGACTAAACATAAATTAATTGGAGATCTGAAAGCCAAAGAGATGCAGTTTGAAGAACTTAAGAACCACTTAAGTGAAAGACAAGAAATAGTTAGTAAGATGGAAGCAGAGACACAAACAATTATTTTAATTAATAAGCAGTTGCAAGCAGCTCTTGAGGGGAAAGAAAAAGATTTGTCAGAGCAAATAAAAGGAAATGAAGATCTGAGAAATATCATAGATGCTGTGGAAAAAGAAAAGCAACAATTAGTCAGTGAAAATGAGAGTTTGTCCAAACTATTGGACATGAAGGAGTGTGAGCTGTTGAAGAGAAACAAGGCTGTAGCAGAGATGGAGAATAAGATATCTGTCAGTCAAACAGAGTACCAAAAAACACTTTCAGAGCTAAATTATGATAAAGAAGTGTTAATGAAAAAGGTTGAGCAACTTTCAACACTTGTAGAGCAAAAAGAAAATTCAGTTACAGAGCAGCTGCTAGAAAAAACAAAGGAATGCAATGTGCTAACCAATCAGCTATCTGAAAGCAGGGAGCTGACACAACAATTACATGAACAAATACAATCATTCGTCATTCAGTTGAAGGATGCGGAAGACAGAGAAGTAGAAAAAGAAGAAATGCTAAATAATAAGCTGACTGAATGTAACACGCTACTCCAACAGCTCAGCCAGAGTGAGGAAAAAATATTATTATTACAAAAACAAATTCAAGACATAACTGTAGATTTTGAAGCTAAAGAAGAACAAATCCTTCATAATGTTTCCTTACGTAAGCAAGTAGAGGAAAATAAAGTTGATATGGAAAAGTTACAGAATGAAGTTCGAAAGCTTAAGGAGGCAAATATAAAGTTATCTCAGTCGCTGGAAGAGAGAGCTCTTACTATAAAAAATCAAGATGTAGAGCTTGAGAATCTACGTAAGCAGGTTGCTGAGAAAACTGAAAAAAGTGCAATGTTAAATAACCAAGTAGAACTACTAAGGAAAGAAGGGGATGTGCTAAAACATGAAAAGGAAGACATTTCAGTTATATGCAGCAAAAAGTCAAGTGAGTGTGCTGATCTTCAGTCTCAGTTGACGCAGCACCAGTCAGAAATTGTGTCAGTTAAGCACCAAGCACACATACTAAACCTAGAAAATGAAAAATTGAAAGTAGATGTTGAAACAGTTAATGCTGCAGTAATGAAAAAGTCAGATGAAATAACTGCCTTGACTTCACACGTGTCTCAGCAAGATTATAATATTTTAGCTTTGAAGCACCAAATTGATAGCCTAACCATTGAAAATGAAAAATTAAAAATTGGTGTTGAGGAAAAAGAAGCTCTCCTTTCTGAGAAGGAAGCTTTGATTCAGCAAATGAAAGAAAAGAAAGTGGCAGGAGAAGGGCAGCATTTGAAAATAATTTCAGATTTGCAAAACCAGGTACAAGCTTTGAGCTCTGAAACCAGTCAGCTTAGACAGGCAGCACAAGAAAAAGAGAATGAATTTAAGAAGCAAGCCCAAGATTTAAAGTTGTTTAAAGATAAATCTGAGGAATCTGATTTGCTTAGATTTCAACTGTCTGAGAATATGGAGATAATTTCTGACCTTCAGTGTCAGCTTAAAAATATGATGGAAAAAACAGCAGAATTGAATCAGTCAGTTACACAGAAAGATGAGTCTTTAAAGCAAAAGATAGATGAATATGTTAATTTGAAAGCACACATTTCTGAAATACAGGAGTCTTCCTGTATGCAGCAAAAACAGTTTGAGTCTTTGACCTCTGAAGCAGAACAGTTAAAAACAATTGTTCTAGAGAAGGAATTGGCTGTCAATAATGCCATATTAGTCAATGATAAATTGAAGACAGATCTTCATGACAAAGAGAGAGAATGTGAGGTCTTAAAGAACCAGGCTACAGATCTGGAAGAAGTCACACTAAAACTAGAAAAAGAGATAAATGATCAGAAGAAAGTAATAAATGATATTAGCCAGTCCATGCTAGAAAAAGAATCTTCTCTTGTAGAAAAAACAAGCCTCCTCAAAAAGCTAAGTGACAAATCTAGTGAAGATGAAAAGAAGATACAGTTAGTTTCTCAGCTTCAGAGTCAGATGCATGAACTGACACAAGAAATACAAAAGTCCAAAGAACTGGCACAGGAAAAAGAAAATGCTTTCTTATATCTGCAGGAAAAAATTGCAGCTCAGTACGAGCAAAGAAACACACTTAATGTATCACTTAGTAAGAAGGAGGAAGTTATAGCTGGGCTACTTAATTCGTTAAACGAAAAAGATGTCAGTATACAGCTGGCAGAGAGCAACATTTGTGCTCTTACTAATGAGATAGAGATGCTTAGAGAGGAACTAGAGAAAAGTGCTGCAGCTGTGAAAAGCCTTACTAGTGTTTTGCAGGAAAAAGATGACAGTTTTGCTATTAACCAGAAGAAAATTGATTCTCTGACAGTTGATCTGGACTCTGTAAAACGTGAACATCAGAAAGCACAGGACCAAATAAATATATGGAAACAAGATACACAGCAAAAAGAATTAACTTTACAGACTCTCTATATGCAATGCACTGAACAGGCTAAAAATATTGAACATTTAAAGTCTGAGCTGAACAATGTACGTTCCAAATCCTCTCAAGACTGCCGTGACAGCGCTCTTTTAATAGAGAGATTGCAGCAACAGGTGGATTCTTTAGCAAAGGAGAAAATTCTCTTACAAGAGACTATTGATAAGTTTACTGTAGAAAACAAAGAACTTATTACATACCAAAATCGGTTACAGCAAAAAACAGAAGAACTGCAAGAAATTCATGAAAAACTAGAAGTCACTGAGAATTACTCAAGAATGCAGATAGATGCTGTCAAACTGAAGATGAAGAATGAAAAAGAGCAGTTACAGCTGCAGGTTAGTGTGAAGGGTGAAGAAGTCTCTGAATTAAAGCTTAAAATTGAAAAGTTAGAACAAAGTCTAATTGAGTCAGAAAACAAGTGGGTAACAGAATTTGATAGGGCAACTCAGCAAAATTCCATTCTTAAAGAGCAGCTGAGCAGTTTAGAAAGTGAAATGAAACCAAAGGATGGTAAAATCCAGTCTTTACAACAAGAACTGGATGTTATAAAAGAGGAGCTAACTGAAAGCCTATCTGCATTACTTAGTAGTAGACACTTCTTCAAAGAAAAGGATGCAGAGACTTCAGATGTTGGTCAGCAGGTTAGTAGTAGTAAAACTAAACTGGAAAAATTCTCTGCCATGGTATCCACTATTCTGAGCAAAGAAACGGAAGGACAGGAATTTCAACTGCTTCTTTTAGAAAAGGAGAAAGAAATGGATATTATAAAAGATAAGTTAAAAAGTATGCATTCGATAGAGAAAGAAAAGGAGCTGTTGCAGAATGATCTTGAAAAGGTGAAGAATACCTGTCATTCTGAAATTGAATGTCTATCAAAAGAAATGGCCACTGTCAAAGACACGTTGTATAAACAACAGTCTTTTGTGGAAGAAAGAGAAAAATTATTAGCAGAAATGAACAAGGAAGTTAAATTGCTTCAAGAGAAGCTACATAAATCAGAAAAAGAACTCCAAATCAGTCATGAGAAGTTGAACATCGAAGATAAAAAAATAGTGCGTCTCCTAGAAGAAATGGAGAAAAAAGACCTGAGTGTAGAAAATTTAACTTCACAGACTGACCAGCAGAACGATATAATTTCTGCTCTAAATCAGCAGCTGAAAGAAAAGGATTGTTTTGTTGCTCAAATCGTGGAATCCATGTCTAATGAAATGAAGAAGTTTTCTGAAGAGCGAAGTATATTAGACACCAAACTACAGCATTTGGAAGCTTTTCAGAGTAATTCAGTAGAAAATATTAATAGATTATCCCAGCAACTTGAAGATTGTAAGACAGAACTGCAACATAATCAGGTTAAATTAAGCATCAAAGAAACTGCATTTAAAGACTTAATGAGTGAAAAAGAACAGCTGCAGTTTAATCTTGAGAAACTAGTTAAGGAAAAAGAGATCCTGAAAAAGAAGCTTCAAGCTGCATTGATAATAAGAAAAGACCTAATGCAAAAAATTGGAAAACTTGAAAGGATTGGACAGGAAGAAATAGAAAAAGAGCATAAAAAAACAGAGGAATTATTGAAGAGGCTTGATGAGTTAACACATCAGTTGAAACTTGTTGAAACACAAAATAAAGATCTTGAGTCCCATCTTGAAACTCTGAAGCAACAGCTGTTTGAGAAAGATTCCAAGATAAATAACGTGAATGAAAGTTTTTCTGCCAAAGTAACCAGTTTGGAGCAGCTTGAGGACATAGTTGCAAAGTTAAAAGATATCCTTGCTGAAAAAGAAAAAGTATCTGAGCAAAATCTAAAGTCCATGCAGGAAAAGGACTCAATGCTTGCTCACATGCAGTCTGTACTTAGTGAGAAAGAGAGAGAATATGGAGAGGAACGTTCTCAACTTCTTGAGACTCTTGAAAATCTCAAGGCTGAAATTGTAGACGAGGAGGAATTATTGAAAGATACTGATTTGGTAGAATCTTATGCTGGGGACATTGGTAATAATTCTGTGGATTTCAATAATGAAGTTAGTCAGCCAGGTCTATCAGAAGGAGATAAAGAAATCTTTCAAAAGAAACTTCAGGCATCACTTTTAACCTGGAAAGAAAATATTAAGAAATTACAGAGAGAAAAGAGAGAATATGCTAAACTTGTAGCAGAATTTGATGAACAAACTAAAGACTTTGAACTCCTCAAAAACGAACACAGAGCACTCCAGGAAGTTCATCAAAGAAAGTGTAAAGAATTTGATTGTAAACAGTTGCTAATATACTCTCTACAGAAAGAGTTGGAGTCTCATGTAGCAGCACTTCAAGAACAAGAAACTATTGTCCAAAACAAGTTGGAATCAGATGAACAAAAATATGAGATTCAAGATCTCATAGGAGAATCAGAACAGGCAGTGTTTGAAATGACAATGAAAGACAGTGAGTTAGAGAAACTAAGTAATGACTATGTAAAACTTTGTGAAGAAACAAAAACATTAAAGGATGAGTTGAGAGAGACATCAGTTGAACTTGGTGAGAAAACAGAAGAAATGGTAGACTTGAAGAATTGTATGAGTCAGCTAGAACAGCACTATGAGCAACACAAAGACAGCCTGTACGTAGAGATAGGTCAACTGCGAGAAAAGTTGGAAAAATCTGAGACTGAGGTAATGGACCTTAAAACTATGATTGAATGCATGAATAATGAGAAGGAAACTGTAATTAAAAAGAGTGTAGAGGATTGCAAGACTATCCAGAAGGAATCTGAAAAATTGAAGTTTGATCTTCAACAAGCCAATATGCAAGTTGCAGAAAAGAATGAGGAAATTAAGGAACTGCATTGTACTCTAATGGATTTCAAAGATAAGTTTGATCAGGAAAAGGAAATACAGAAAGAAACTGTGCAGTTACAGCTCAGTTTACAGGAAAGCCAGGAAGAAGCCAAACATTTTAAAATGGCCTTTGAAGACATGAAGATAGAGAGAGAGGAGTTCATCAACAGTTTGGAGAAATCCAATGAAGAATTACTCAATATGAAAAAGGAATTAAAACATTTCAGCAAAGAAAACAAAGAACTGTTGGTGGAGTTAAGTATGCTACGTGAGAAGGCTGTAGAAGCTTCTGAAGTTAGCAATACTATGGTATTATACAAGAAAGTTAAAGATGAAAATGCCACTGACAAGGAACTGCTACAGTCACATTCAGAAATTAATTTGCTCCAAGGGAGATTACAAGTCCGAGACATCTGCACTCAGTCACTGGAACATGATCATTCTGGGAGAGCTAAGCTAATAGAAAGAACAAAATATCAAATTCAGAAACAAACAGAAACAACTCCAGAGCAGATGGAGAAAAATATAAATGTGGATGAGTTTCAACCACAAGAGCAAAAGAATGCTGTCAATGAAAAGTCCAGAGAACGTCTCCAAAGAAAGCTCCAAGCAGCCTTAATATCACGCAAGGAAGCCCTGAAAGAAAACAAATTTTTGAAAGATCAGATTGACAGAATAATGTTAGAAAAAGAAGAACTGACCAATAAAGCATATACCCTGGAATGCTTGTTGTCTGAACTTGGCAGAGAAAAACAAAACTCAGATACTATTTCTTCATTGTGTGATGAGACCCTTGTTTCTGAAAATGCTAGACTGTTAACTGAAAATGAAAACCTAACTGCTGCATGTGAAAGTCTTAAATCTACCATGGAGACTATAGTTCAGGAGAAAGAGGCTTTTTCTTTCCAACTCAATACCTTAAAAGATTCTCAGACAGTTGAATTAACAGGATGGAAAGCTAAACATAATGAATTAAAGCAAGAATATGAGTCACTTCTGCAAGCCTATGAGAATATCAGTAGCAAAGTAGCAGAAATGAGGCAGGTTATTGATGTCACTAGAAAAGAAAAACAAGAAGCTATTCACAGATTCAGTGAAAGGGAATCTGAAAAATATGAGCTTGAGAAACAGCTTCAAGAAGTCATTAATGAAAACAAAGATATAAAGGACCAATTGAAACGATTTGCTGAATCCAAACAATTGGAAATTGATGAACTACAGAGTGAAGCAGAAAGGCAAACATGTAAACATGCGTCAAGGATGGAAGAACACCAGCATCGTTTTCATGAAGCTGCTCTGCAGAGCAAGCAGCTAATGGAGGAAAATGAGCAATTGAAACACACTTCTGAAAACTTAAAGCAGGCTTTAGAGAAAACTGAGAATGAAAATGAGGTCCTTCATAATGACATGAATGTAACTAAATTAGCTTTGGAAAACCTGCAAGTTCAAATGGAAGTGTCCCAGACTGATATGCAGTCTAAAATCAGCGATGTATTAAATGAAAGAGAATCATTATTAAAGCAGATTGCTTTGTTAAATGATGATATTTCAGTAAAAGAGAGAAATATGCGCATCCTAGAGCAGGAGAGAGAATTGATTTCAGAAAGAGTTAAAGAAACTGAAGAATTTTTGGACCAGAAAAACAACTGTCTGTCAAAGTTAGAAAATGAATCTAGAAGTCTTAAACAAGAAATTGTTAGTTTAAATGAGAGAGTTAAGATTTTAGAAGATGACAAGTGTCTTCTACAGGAAGAACTTGAAAATGTGCAAGAAACTTCTTACAAAGTAAAAAATGAGAGAGAATTTCTGGAGACAGAGTTGCTCAACCATATAAAAAACGTGGATCAGCTGACAGACAGGCTGAAATCTGCACAGTTACAAAACAGTTTGCTGATTCAACAGTTGGAAGACTTAAAGGCAGAGAAATGCAGTGTGATTAGGGAAAAAGAGGAACAACAGTTGCATCTTGTAAAAGCATTTGAGGAGAAAGTGAAATGTGCCCAGAGGAACAATAGTGGTACAAAAAACAAAACTAAAGAATTGCAAGAACTCTTAAAGGAAAAGCAGCAAGAAATTAACCAGTTGCAAAAAGATTCTATTAAATTCCAGGAACTGATCCTGGACTTGCAAAGATCTGTGAAATTATCACAGTCAAAGAGTGAAAAATTTGAAAAAGATTTAAATAATACCACAGAAAAGCTCGCCAAGTCAAATGAAGAAATACACAATCTGAATGAAAAGCTTTCTTCCCAAAAAGCTTTGCTGGATGATTCAAAGAGTGAACTGGAGAGGCTTACAGCTGAGAATTTAAGTGGGAAAAGAGAACTTAAGAAGAAAGAAGACCAACTACAAATTCAAAGGAGAGAATGTGAGAAAGAATTAGAGCTTGGCCTGGAGCAACTGAAAACAGTTCACAAAAGAGAATGGTTGAACCTTGAGGAAAGACATAATGTTCTTCAGAGGGAGAAAGACAGGGCTGTTAGTGAGCTTCATCAGTTGCAAGAGGAAATCAACATTAAGGACTCTCAAAACAAGAAACTTCAAGCTGATTTGAATGCAACTTTGGCCAGATTAGCAGCTTTTACAAAATGTATGTCCTCTCTTCAAAATGACCGGGACAGGGTAATTGGTGAAATGAAAACCTGGGAAATACAGTTCAAAGAGGTTATTCAAAATAAAGAGAAACAGATGGATGACAGTAGTAAGAAAATAATGTCCTTACAAGAAGAAATGAAGGACAAAGTGGTTCAGATACAGGAACTTAAGATTAAGTATTCCATGTTAGAAGAATCCAAGAATGAAATGCACTTGTGGCAAAAATCTGTAGATACACAACACTACAGTGAGCTGTGTAGAATAAAGGAAGAAAATGTGACTCTTATCAACAGACAACAAGAACTGGAGTTTGCTCTTCAGTCAAAAGAAGAAACTTTGCAAGCACTGCTTAAAGAAAATAATTCTCTTAATCATCTTGTAGAGAATAGTAGTGATGCAGGAAGAGAGATAAAAGCATTGGAAAGTAATTTTGCTAGAAAAGAACAGGAATTACAACAACTTCTATTTGAAAAGGAGAAGACCCATGCAGAGTTGGAAAAACAGATTGCCATTTCTCAGCAAATGAAGGTAATGCTGAACAACAAAGATACAGAAATTTCTCTACTGATTTCTTCTAAGGGTGGGGAGATTTCTGGATATCTAACTCAGATACAGACTCAGCACAGAAAGCAGATTCATGAGTATGAACAGCAGATAAGGTCTCTGCAAAAGGAGAGAGAACAATCTAATGAAGCCTGTCAGAGGATGGAAAATGAATTGAAAAATCTCCAGATGAAAGCAGACAAAGCAATTCAAGATAAGGCTGAGATTGCCAGTGAAATTGATGCCTTTAAAAAATCAATGTCATCTCTCCAGTATGACAGAGATGATCTCTTTTCTAAATACAAAGATCTGGAGCATCGTCACCAAAATGTTTTAAGTCAGAAAGACAGTCTATTAGTGAATGGTGCTAGTGAGAACGGTGCCCTGAAACAACAATTAAGAAAACTTTTGAATCGGATAGATGATCTTCATTCTGAAAATGCAATGCAAAGTGCACAACTAATAAAGTACAGGGAAGATCTTAACCAAGTTTTGTCACTGAAAGATCATCAGTTGAAAGAGTTGCTTAAACAGCAACTGGATAGCATTAAGAACCTTGAACAGGGAAAAATGGATCTTCAAAAACAAATCAAAGAAATGCAGCTGACTAATAAATTGCAAAAGGAGAGTACAGAATCTTTAGAACATGAAAATCAAAAATTAACTTCCAAAGTTAAAGACTTAGAGTTTCTAATTGCATCAATAAACAAAGAGAAGCTAGTTTCTGAATCTGGAGAGAAACCACAAACAAGGGGGAGCGGGCAACATAATCAGAATAAAGATTTCAAGGCTCGTGTACAACCTTGTGAAAAACTTCAGGATAAGTTTCAAGAAGTCCAGAATGTAGTAGGCAAAAATACAAAAGATGTAGAAGATAAATACAGTATGACAGCATTTGAACACAATGCTAACTTCCTCTGGAAGGAAACTGATGCATCTTCAGAGAAGAGGCTATTAGAAGCACAATTTCAGAATAAAAAATTGAGATCCCAAAATGAGTCCTTTGGAAAAGCTATGACTGCTTTGCAAGATGATAGAGACAGATTAATAGAGGATTTCAGGGTACTTCAGAGTAAATACACATCTGAACTCAAGTCTGAAAAAAAAAGAGCAGATGAACTTGAAGCTGACCTGAAATATTTTAAATCAAATCTCTTCACTGTACTCAAAGAACATGCTTTTTTGAACCCAGTGCTTATTGATGCTGAAAATAAGATCACTCTTGATCAGTTCACTGATGAAATAGAAAATTTGTGCAAGACATTAACCACCCAAGAATTTGAGATTACCAGGCTCTCTTCAGAGTGTGGGAATTATGTTCAGCAGATCGATGCCTTTTCCAAGTCCATGGCTAGTCTTCAGGATGACAGAGACAGATTGCTGCAGGAGCTCAGCAAGTCAAAGGTAGTTCATGAAGCTAAACAGGGCATGGCTTCATTTCCCATTGCCTCTGACAGCATCAATGAGATAAATTATCTTAAGAGCAATTTGGAAATACTTCAGATGGATAGGGAGTGACTGGTAAACTTTGATTAGATGTGTGATGTAAAGTTCAAAGAAAAATGCAAGGAGTTAGTCTGTCTCTTTTGGAGACTTGTGAAGTTTTAATTTACTAATTTAGCAAAATATTAAGAAAAATGCAGGTTGAATAAGGAAAGTACAATTAGAATCAGACCGGCATCTTAGACAACAGGGACGAGTACAAACAAGAGGGGAATGAGAGGAAGCCATGCTTTTACAAATACAGTTTTGGTACTAACAGGGATTTTTCTATCATTAAGATTTTATTTTTGTTTACCAAACCTGTTTTTCATGTAGGCTAAAGAAGGAGCTAGCCTTGCATCTGTTGAGATAGCGAAACTAAAGACCAAGGTAGATGATCTTGAGAGAGCCTTGCATCAGACGAAAGCCTTCCAAGAGGAAACTGAGATACAGATATCATCATACCAGAATGAACTAGCTGGATTAAGGTACAAATATTGGATTGAACAAAAAGTATACATTGCTTACATGAAATAATCTTTAGTGGGATACAGTAGACAAAATGAAACAGCCTTATACAATTACCTGACAAAGAAACAAAAAAGGTTTACAGTTCACCAAAAAGTGCTATAGAATGGTTTCCATTATGTGTAACATTCTATTTCTGCGCCGTTTTCTTTTGCTACTCATCAACTTCGTTCCTTTATATCGTGAAATCTTGCTCAACATAAAGGACTCTAATGGGCCTACTTGGGAGCTGAATTTTCTGTCTTGTTTGGTGGCTTTGATATGTAAAATTTTACTTTGGGTCTCTGTAGTTAATGTCTTTACTAGGTATATTTCTCCCTAGAAGGTTAACCGTTAATCATTTCTATGCAAAAGATGCATTTCCCACAAACAGTAGCTGCTCTTATAAGATGGCTTGAGGTGTTGGAAGGTTTGTAAGCTGTGCAAACTGCTCAGCTCAAGTCATGGTAATACTGAATGTCAGCCCAGGTTCAGATTTGAGCTGAATTAATGGTCCAGCAGGGTTTCCCTTGAATTTTGTTCACATCTCAAACTTTTGGAAAACTTTTTGGCGCTACATGGGTATATGTAAACTTTGGACCTGATCCTTTGGGAACTGGGTGCCCTTCACCTTGATAGAAACCAGAGGGAATTTTTTAAATGGTTAGCACCCCTCAGGAGGCACCCCACTGGATCTGAATGTTTGTTAGGATGCCGGTCAGGGTGTATTTCTAGTTCAAGCCTGTGAGAAAGGACACGTTGAAATTCACAGGGTTTTTTTTCTGTCTCTAACTGGCTAAGACTCATCCATACAATTGGATGTGAGAAATGGATTGGGATGGTTCATTTCAGCAGAAGCCATTTGGACTCTGTGTATCTGAGACTGGTATGCAGTGACCTAGTGCATTTCCCAGTGGTTATTGGAAGCCATCTCATCTTAATGATATTTTGGTTCAAATAAAGGATCTCAGTGTTTTTATAAGAAATAGTTCCTTTCCTTGAGATTGGAGTTCTCCTGTTGCTGACAAGCTGAGGCCCAACCCCACTTTGGTACTAGTAAATACTTGCCAACAGACATGAATCTATCAAACCTAATTCTAGCAATGAGATTTAATCACTGGGCGATGTGAACGAAGAGCATTCCAAAGTAACCTGCCCACCAGTTCCCTTACATAGCTCACAAATGACTTTCAATCTTAAGTGGGAAGGGTTTGCACTCCCCTGATGTCGTCCATGACACTGTTGCCCAGAGATACAATTTGTTTCCTTAGTAAAGTGATTTGAGTCTGCATGAAAGTTATCCAGGTCATCAGGATTTCAGTACATTTAAAGTTTAGTAGACGCCTTCATTATGTCTGTCGTGCTGTATGGAGAGGTTCATGACCAAAAGTGCCAATCTTAGGAAAGACTGTCAGAAAGCAGGGCAGATGCCCCAAACTGGTTGTATGTTCGATAATTAGATATCACCAACCCAGTAATAAACATGAACTCCCAAAGTACAACAATAGTCTTATAATGGAGTCATAAACAATCCCTTTGGACACTTCAGTCCATCTTGCCACCCAGGCAGGCTGGACAGTGTGATAAATGGTCATTTACACCAAAGATCACAAAATGCTTAGTTTGTTCCCAGTCCCAAGAGACCAGTCACTTACTCCAGGTAAATCTGTACCTTAGATCTCACACCAAAGACTATGCTTGTAGCCAGTCTTGTGATAAACTAACTAAAGGTTTATTAACTAGGAAAAAGAAATGAAAGAGTTAGTTACAGGTGCAAGCAAGCATCTATACAGAAATGAGTTTGTCTATGATTCAAAACGTGGTAAAGTTGTAGTAATTTGTCAATTCAAAATGTCTTTCAGGGCTAACCCATGCCAAGCAGCATGGGACTCCTTGCTATTTTTAGAAATCTTTGCCCCAGACAGCATAAAAGATTCAGTTTCTCCTTGTCAAAGATTTTTATTCCCTCCACTCCAGAGTCTAAACTGATGGGATGAGTTCATGTGTAAGTCTCTCATTCCTGGAGGTAATTAGGAATGCAACCAACAGGGCTTTTCTCTCCTTTGATGCTACACAATACCTCATTTGGCTTTATTGGGTCATGTAGTATGCAAGATGAGCCCTTTACCTTAATTATTCTTTTCCTGTTTAGTACATTATACAATTACAGAGGATTACAGTGCAAATACTCAGTATAACTACACCATGGGCTAGAGAGGTTATAAGTGAGATCAGTATATGCAGCATCCTGCAATCATTTTATAAAGTCTAAACATCTGCTTATCAACTTAGCATTTAATATCTATTTTGATAGTGCTAACTCACAGGTAAGCAAGACTGGTTTCCAGCTGTGCATTTCTAAGTGTTCAGAGAGGCCTGGGGCCATGGCTTGAGCTGACACCTGATCTGCCAGCATCACTATCTCTCACCTTGTCAGCAAAGTATATGCAGTATGTTTTTCCTTGCCTTGTTCTCTAGGCTTTCTAACAGCAGAAGTCTTTGAAGAGATGGAGCATGGATGTGTATTTTCAGCTACTGATCTGTGAGTGTGTGCACAACATGGAGTTTTTCAAAATCAGTGAGGCCAGCTTCATTCTTCACATTAACTTTTATTCAGTATGTAATAATTAACAGCTCGTTTAATATTTTGTGTTCAGAATGGAAAAAAACCTCCTGCTGACAGAGTCCCAAGCGCTACGAAATCAGTACCAGATGGCTGTTGCAGACAAGGACCGGCAGATTGCAGAATTACAGAAATTACAGCATGAAGTGATTGTTAAGGAATCTGTGTCCATTGGTAGCAATTACCCAATCAAGGTAAACAAACCAAATTTTTAAAAAAAATCAAACAAAAGCACTTGGTCAATTAATATTTTTAATCTTGAAAGCTGTTTCTAGAAAGAGAACTGACAAACTATGAAGTCAGAGCATTGGAGGATAGCAAATATTGTATGTATATTTAAATAAAGCTCAAGGGGTGATCCAGCGATTTACAGATCAATAAGGCTAACATCTGTACCTGGTTGAATCAGTCATTAAAAATAGAATAGTAAAATGTCTGGAGATCATGATGTATTGGGTTTAATGGTTTAAGCAAAGGAAAATCATATCTTGTTAATTTGTAAGAGTTCTTTGAATGTCTCAGTAAAGCAGTGGATAAAGGAAAACTAATTGACAAAATTAGACTGTAAAAAAGTCTTTGACAGGGTACCTCACAAAAGTCTACTAAAAAAACGAAGTGTTTATACACACCTAGCACAATGGGGTCTTGGTCCATGACTAGGCTCCTAAGTGCTACAATAATATAAATAATAAATAGTCATGTGGTAAGAAGCAAAGTATTGTCATGGGTCAAAAACTGGCGAAGAAACAGAAAACAAAGAGTTAGTAATAAATGGTTAATTTTTATCTTGGCCAAACATTAACAGTGGAATGGTTCAAAGTTCTGTGTGAGGTCCAGTGTTACTTAATGTCTTTATTAACGATCTAGAAAGGGGAGTGAGGCGGGAAGGCAGCAAAATTTGCAGATTATACGAAGGTTATTTAGACCAGTCCAGAGAGAAACTTCAGAGGGAGCTAACCAAATTAGGTGAATGGGCGACACAATGGCAGATGCAGTTCTGTGCTGATAAATGCAAAATAATGCACATTGGAGAGAAAATATGAAACTAGTTTTCCACCTTACAGGATTCTGAATTAACTGTATCAAATCAAGAATGACCTGGTTGTCATTGTGAACAGCTCAATTAAGAGCTCTGTTCATTGGGCTGTTGAGGACAGAGAAACTAACAAGATGCTAGGCTGCATAAGGAAGGAGATGGAGAATGATAGTGAAAATATTACCATATCTTTATATAAATCAGTGGTGTGTGGCCTCATCTGGAATATCATGTGCAGTACTGGTCACCCCATCTCATAAAGAATGTTGCAGAACTAAAGAGGGTGATAGTAATGATCAAAGGCGTTGCTCTTAGGAAGAGAGATTGTTTGCATAAGAAAAGAAACAAATAGGAGGGAACATGATAAAAGTATATAAAATAATGAATGGTATACAAAAGTAAATCAGGGGCTTCTGTTCTCCCTTCTCATGCCCCAAGAACAAGGTGAAATTAAAAGGTGGCAAATTCTGTTTCACACAAAATTTAGTTAAGTTGAGAAACTCATTGCTACACTCTGTTATTGAGGCCAAAATACTTAGCAAAATTCCAAAAGGGATTGGTCATTTATATGGTTTACAAGAACATCTAGAGCTATAAATATTAACAGATGTTGGAAGGGATATTAAACCTCATGTTTCAGGGTGTAAGCCAATCTCTAATTGTTGGAAATCAGGCAGAGACCAGATGTGAGGGGGAAATTATCCCACATGTGTCCAATGCAAAGTTTCTTACACCTTCCTCTGAAGTATCTGGTAGTGACTGCTGTTGCAGACAGAATACAGAACTAGATGGACCACGGATCTCATCTAGTCTGGTAATTCTTCTGTTCCTCAGATCTTGTGTATGAACAATAACGATCTAAGGAAAAGTGTGATTTTAACCTAATGTCATCTTTGATGTTTCTGACCCAAAGGAAAGTTGGAGTAGGTTAACCTTCTAATTTGGCTAATGACAATAAGAGTTAGTAGCCAAGATTAAGACTATTGCATGCTAACCATTTTTGATCATCAAATCATGAGTAATATGAAAAACATTCTAACAGTGATGATTGCTGGAGTCTGGAATAGTATCCTGAAGGAAGTGGTAGAAGGCCTATTGTATGATTATATATGTAAAACTGGTACTAGAAATGATAGGTAGGACACTGCCCTTCATTGTTGGAGTTGGATAGGATTGTAGACTAGCAGGCCAAATAGAGATGGACACGGCTCAACTTCTATGAGACAGTGTAATGAGTGATGGTATATTTTTGTAAAGGGATACTGTCTGCTTTAAATGCATACTTTCAAAATAACCACCTTTCTTTATCAGTGTTACTAAAAACGGATAGAACTTTAAAAATGCTTTCGTTCATATTCTGTGTTTTGCTTCACTTAAACACTTAAAATCAGTGAAGTTAGTCTCATTTGTTTAGAGTCATTTTCTCTTCATGTTCTCAGTGTCGCAGTGGGTGGATTGGAAACACCAGTGGGATGTTAGTTTATGTCAGTGTTCCCTAAACATTTTTGTGTTGAACCCCTCCTTACACATAATAGAACCTGTCTGCGCCACACCCGAGAGCAGAGCCATGGTCAGGGCTGGGGCTGTGGTCAGGAGTCGGGGCTGAAGGCCACAGCTAGGGCTGTGGTTGGAGCTGTGGCTGGGGCCAGGAGCAGAGCTGTCACTGGGGGTGGGGCCAGAATGGAGCTGGGGGCAGAGCGGGGCTGGGTGGCACTCCCTCCATGCCCACTCCTCCCAACCCCCTGTGGGGTTGGCCTGGGCCCCCTTGCGGGGGTAGGGGGGAGTGCCCCACAGTTTGGGGACCACTGGTTTATGTAAATAAAAACAGTTTTCATTGGAAACTTGGGACAGGCTTGTGAAAGGGAAATAATAATGGGACTGTAGACATCACTGATTTAAAATGTGTGTTAAAACAATGGATTCTATATCATTATCAATTTCTGTAGATTTAACCTTGAATTTTTGGGTGGTGTTTAAGCCATTAGAAACAGCCACTCTGGTCGGAAGTACGAACAGTCCTGAGCAAGTGAAACATCTTTTAGCTGAAAGGAGCCAGCTTCAGAATGAACTGCAACGCTGTCTTCAGGAGATGCACCAGAGGGAGCTGCGTTTCCAGCAGATGAACTCAAAGGTAGGGAAGGAGATTGCTGTGACTCCTCTGGATAAATGTGGAGCATAGCTAATGTTAATATAGAAATATTTTCATCTACCTGAATCTGGGAAGAGGACATATTTAATTTGTGTACTGTGTGTTTATATTACTACAACATTAGATCACACAACATAATTGGCTCAGAGTGGAACTGATAAGCTAAAAATCTAGAATATCTTTGAACTATAGCTGTTGTTTGACTGAGACAGGTCCACTTGACCTCCACAGTTTGCAATGCAGAAGTTGCAGCAAAAAAACTATATCACATTCAAAGCAAAAAAGACTACAGTTAAGACGGGATCAGTGGAAATTCCTCCACACTTAGTACAGTATTTGAGCCATATTGTGTCAAATTTTCAAAGTACCTTAAAAATGCATCCATAAAATCAGCAGGGAAATCCAGTTGCAATTATAAATCAGGCAAACATGTATGCACAAGCAGTTGTGTGTGAAGTTTTCTATCTTGCACCATTTTGTGAGCAAAACTCTATTTGTACATGTATGTTTATAGATGATCTTTGGAAAAGGATCCCTTTAAAATCTTTCCTTTGTTTTCTTTTGAAAATTGTCAACCTGTGTCTTTGCCATCACAGTGTCTGTTGATGCACGTTTTTCAGCCTGTATACAATTGCTCTTAACTATAAATCTCATCTCTACAGTATATCTCTTTAGAGAGAGAATTCTTAGCTCTTGTTTTGAAAGGCTGAATTGTTTCAGGTAATCCATTCAGTAGAAGAGAATGCTGTATTGTCTGCCCAATTGAAGACAGTATCCCAGACTCTAAGAGAGAATCAACTGCGTTACACTGATCTGCAAAATCGTTATTTCAGACTTGAAAGGGAATACCAGACAGTGCAAGTTAGTTCCTTCCAAGATACTGCTCAGGTAAAGTGAACATAGTAAGGTTTTTTTCTCTCTGCTATCTTTTTAGTCTCATGACCCAACTCCTGATTTTAAAGGGTTGTGATCTTTCCTAGTTCTCCTCTAGTGCAGAGGTGGGCAAACTACTGCCCACGGGCCACATGGCCTGCGGGACCCTCCTGCCTGGTCCCTGAGCTCCTGCCCCGGGAGGCTGTCCCCGGCCCCTCCCCGCTGTTCTCCCTCCCGCACAGCCTCACCTCGCTCCGCCACCAGAGCAACGCTCTGGGTGGCAGGGCTGTGAGCTCCTGGGGCAGTGCAGCTGCAGAGCCCGGTCTGCCCCAGTGCTCTGTGCTGCGGGGTGGTGGCAGCGGAGTGGCCCCGCTCCAGCCGGGCGGTGCGGCTGTAATGCCGCCAACCACCAGTGCTCCAGGCAGTGCGGTAGGGGGGAAGGGAGCGGGGTGTGGGCTGGTGGTCAGAGGGCAGGGGTGTAGATATGGATTGGGGCGGGAACAGGGGGTTGAATGGGGGCAGAGGTCCCAGGGGGGCAGTCAGGAAGGAGTGGGGGTTGGATGGGGCAGCAGAGGGCAGTCAGAGGACAGGGAGAAGGGGTGGTTGGATGGGGCAGGGGTCCTGGGGGGGGGCAGTAAGGAATGAGAGGACGGGTTGGATGGGGCGGTCAGGGGACAGGGAGAAGGGGTGGTTGGATGGGGCAGGGGTCCCAGGGGGGCAGTCAGAAATGAGAGGAGGGGTTGGAGGGGGTGGGGGTCCGGGTGCGGTCGGGGGGGTTGGATGGGGCAGGAGTCTTGAGGGGGTGGTGGCGGATAGGAGGTGGGGGCTGGGCCACGACCCCCTCCCCTAACCAGCCTTCCATACAATTTCCAAAACCCGATGCGGCTCTCGGACCAAAAAGTTTGCCCGCGCCTGCTGTAGTCTTAATATGATGTAAACAGCTCATATGGTATTGGTATTTTTGCTGATTCATGTTTCAGTTATGAGGTAAGGAAAATAGCGCTCTTGTTTTTGTAGCGATATGCAGCTTTACTTACGGTCACTGGAACTTGATTTCTCTTGTTAGGGTTCACAGATTTACTTGTCTTTGTAATTGTAAACTGTTTCCATGCTACAGACAGTTTGTTTGTTTTTTTTAAAAACGAATGCAAGTTCTGTCTCTGGAGTGTTTAAAGGAATGGATCTTATGATTTTTATCTCATTTAAAGAATCATAGAATCATAGAATATCAGGGTTGGAAGGGACCCCAGAAGGTCATCTAGTCCAACCCCCTGCTCAAAGCAGGACCAATTCCCAGTTAAATCATCCCAGCCAGGGCTTTGTCAAGCCTGACCTTAAAAACCTCTAAGGAAGGAGATTCTACCCCCTCCCTAGGTAACGCATTCCAGTGTTTCACCACCCTCCTAGTGAAAAAGTTTTTCCTAATATCCAATCTAAACCTCCCCCACTGCAACTTGAGACCATTACTCCTCGTTCTGTCATCTGCTACCATTGAGAACAGTCTAGAGCCATCCTCTTTGGAACCCCCTTTCAGGTAGTTGAAAGCAGCTATCAAATCCCCCCTCATTCTTCTCTTCTGCAGGCTAAACAATCCCAGCTCCCTCAGCCTCTCCTCATAAGTCATGTGTTCCAGTCCCCTAATCATTTTTGTTGCCCTTCGCTGGACTCTCTCCCATTTATCCACATCCTTCTTGAAGTGTGGGACCCAAAACTGGACACAGTACTCCAGATGAGGCCTCACCAATGTTGAATAGAGGGGAACGATCACGTCCCTCGATCTGCTCGCTATGCCCCTACTTATACATCCCAAAATGCCATTGGCCTTCTTGGCAACAAGGGCACACTGCTGACTCATATCCAGCTTCTCGTCCACTGTCACCCCTAGGTCCTTTTCCGCAGAACTGCTGCCTAGCCATTCGGTCCCTAGTCTGTAGCTGTGCATTGGGTTCTTCCGTCCTAAGTGCAGGACCCTGCACTTATCCTTATTGAACCTCATCAGATTTCTTTTGGCCCAATCCTCCAATTTGTCTAGGTCCTTCTGTATCCTATCCCTCCCCTCCAGCGTATCTACCACTCCTCCCAGTTTAGTATCATCCGCAAATTTGCTGAGAGTGCAATCCACACCATCCTCCAGATCATTTATGAAGATATTGAATAAAACCGGCCCCAGGACCGACCCTTGGGGCACTCCACTTGACACCGGCTGCCAACTAGACATGGAGCCATTGATCACTACCCGTTGAGCCCGACAATCTAGGCAGCTTTCTACCCACCTTATAGTGCATTCATCCAGCCCATACTTCCTTAACTTGCTGACAAGAATACTGTGGGAGACCGTGTCAAAAGCTTTGCTAAAGTCAAGAAACAATACATCCACTGCTTTCCCTTCGTCCACAGAACCAGTGCAGGATGCAGCAAGTCCCCTGAAAAGCTAGCTGCCAAATAGGTGACCTGTGTGGGAAAGTGGTGGAGATGATGTTGAAAAAAGCAATGTTGAAGGAGTCGTACACTTAGCCTCTATTGCACTTGTATCATATCATGGATCATCTAAGATTGATCTTAGAATGAGCACTATCATAGCCAACTTCGGCTAAACTTACCTATGAACGTGCTAATTTGTTTTTGAGCAGTGTGACATGCTGTCAAAGTTCCTCCCCCACTCTGAACTCTAGGGTACAGATGTGGGGATCTGCATGAAAAACCTCCTAAGCTTATCTTTACCAGCTTAGGTCAAAACTTCCCCAAGGTACAAAATATTCCACCCGTTGTCCTTGGACTGGCCGCTACCACCACCAAACTAATACTGGTTACTGGGGAAGAGCTGTTTGGACGCGTCCTTCCCCCCAAAATACTTCCCAAAACCTTGCACCCCACTTCCTGGACAAGGTTTGGTAAAAAGCCTCACCAATTTGCCTAGGTGACTACAGACCCAGACCCTTGGATCTTAAGAACAATGAACAATCCTCCCAACACTTGCACCCCCCCTTTCCTGGGAAATGTTGGATAAAAAGCCTCACCAATTTGCATAGGTGACCACAGACCCAAACCCTTGGATCTGAGAACAATGAAAAAGCATTCAGTTTTTTACAAGAAGACTTTTAATAAAAAATAGAAGTAAATAGAAATAAAGAAATCCCCCCTGCAAAATCAGGATGGTAGATATCTTACAGGGTAATTAGATTCAAAAACATAGAGAACCCCTGTAGGCAAAACCTTAAGTTACAAAAAAGATACACAGACAGAAATAGTTATTCTATTCAGCACAATTCTTTTCTCAGCCATTTAAAGAAATCATAATCTAACACATACCTAGCTAGATTACTTACTAAAAGTTCTAAGACTCCATTCCTGGTCTATCCCCGGCAAAGACCAGCATATAGACCAACACAGACCCTTTGTTTCTCTCCCTCCTCCCAGCTTTTGAAAGTATCTTGTCTCCTCATTGGTCATTTTGGTCAGGTGCCAGCGAGGTTACCTTTAGCTTCTTAACCCTTTACAGGTGAGAGGAGCTTTCCCCTGGCCAGGAGGGATTTCAAAGGGATTTACCCTTCCCTTTATATTTGACACATGCCATTTCTGATCAGTCCCTTTGGCATTCTGAAGAGGTCTTCATTTTGCATTGGGATGTGACAAAAGTAGATAATTGGATAATGATGTCTGGGGCTCTAGCTTTGTCACAGTAAATTTTGTAAGATGTTAAGGGTAATGCTTAGGGAAATTATGAAAAGTCCGATCTGTTTTGTGCTAACTGAACGACATTTGCAGAGCCAGCCTTTTAAATTTCTTTTTTGATCAACAAGTTGGTACCCTTTGTCATCTTTTGCATACATATATATATTGGGACATTCAAGGTACCCACGGTTGTGAGGCAAATCCCCACTACCAGCCTTTAGCATGAAGTGGTCTTGTCTGTGCCTTCTGTAGCTCAGCTCCTTGAAACTAACATTCTTTGGCAACGCAAGCACTGACTTCCAGGTCTCCACAGACCTTGCTGTCTCTGTGCTGGCTAGGGATAGGCACCCGCCAACCTCTGGTGCTCAGAGCATTCCCTGCAGTATCCAGCCCTGAACCCTGGACACTCACAGAAATTACCAGGTTGCTATCTCAAGGGGCTAGAGTACACAGTGGCTTGTTTGTCAACTGAGGATCAGCTCGTGAACATCACAGCGGTGAGATATATTTATAATGAAAACAATCATAAGTTTATTATCAAAAGCTAAGATTTTAGAGAGCGCGAGTAAGGATAATAACGGAAACAGGTTACATATAAAACAAATCAATATATGCTTTCTAGAGACTAAACTTAACTTTAACAGGTTAACCGTCTGTCTAAAGAAGTCTGTTCTCACCTAAAGCAGTCTCCCAGTGTTTCCAACCAATATGGCTGGGAACCTTCTTTCATGAATGCAAAAAAGCTCTGTTCATTTTTGTTTCCTCGGTGAAGGAGCAAATGGTATCCTTTTTCCTTCTCCTTATATCCCCCAAAGTCCATTGCTTTTGTTCCCAGAGTAAGGATGATCCCCTGTGGTTCATTCTCTAGTTTGCTGACTCCATGTTGGTTTCATGTTCTCATGTTGACATTGTATGCAAATGGGGCTTCCTTTGTATTGACCTACAATGCTTAATTTACTTGTGAACTGAGGCAGGCAGGCGAATATACATGTTTTGTGTGGAAGAAACCTGTTTGTAAACTTTTCCTTGATTCACACATTTTTACAAAACCTATTTTGTGTGTGTGTGTGATTTAGAAGTATATTTTCTCTTGTGTGTGTCTGTAGATGTCCATGTGCACATATAACTTCTTACATGTATTTGTACATGAATCTCACACCGATATTAATGACCATTGTGATCTTGGCTTTATTTAAGATCTCAAATGATATTCTTAATAGACAACTGCTATGAAAGCAGTGTGCTAGGTGTAGTGAGATTGTCAGACCTGGTAGGAGTTGCTGTTATAGAACAGTGAACACTTTGCCAGCTGTACCCTTAGGCCTCTTTCGCACTTATGACGTTTCAGTTCTTCTGCTTTCCTGTTCTTAACAAACATTGCCTTAAAGCTTTGAAGGGTGCCTTACCACAATCTCTTTTTTTTTTTTTTTTTTTGAACTAGTCATCCTGCACTACCTTGCTGGTTTATTGGTAGGGATCCCTTAGTGTAAACCCACCATGTGTGTCTGCAGTGTGCTGCTGATCCCCTGCTCACTGAAGGCCTTTCTTTGGGGGTTGTTTTAAGACTTTCTCTCTGTTTTGTAGAAGTGTTCAGCCTGCTCACTCACCCCATTTATTTATTCACATGCAGAAATCCCCGGAGGCTAAACAATAAATGTGCAAATGGAGGTCATGGAATCTTTGAGTCTTGTGGCTTGCATAGGAAATGTCCTCCTGGCAGCAAAAAGAGACTCGGTTTGTGTGTACATTTGGGACGTTGTAACCCCAGAATTTGAGGATTAAATGGCACAATATCAGATACAAACACCACTAAGTTGTGGAACTAATTTTTTTCAACTGGCAGAACAGATTTTGTAACTGGAAACATGGTCATCAGGTTCTTATTTTTTAAAAGTATTATTTTAATATTTTATATTTTCTAGGCTGAAACTAGAGCAGAAGTTCCCCCAGGAGCTCCGCAAGAGAGAGCTGCGGTTATTGTTGAAATAGACAATATGGAACTAAATGAACTCAGAAAAAGGTCAGGATTGATGACATCAATTTATGATGGGGTTTTTTTTCTTGTTTATGCCAATGCTACTTCTGGTCTACTGCTTCACACTCCTGTTTTTGTGCAAGGCTGTTTTTGGAAGATAAAATTGATGTTTAAGAAAGGGAATGTTTACAGTGAATTTATCAGAGAGGAAGGATGGTCCAGTGGTTAGGGTGCTGACCTAGGATATGGGAGACCCAGGTTCAATTTGCTTCTCCGCCATGGACTTCCTGTGTGACCTTGCCACCTCTGTGCCTTGTTCTCCATCTGCAAAATGAGGATAATAATGATTCCCTATGTCTCAGGGATGTTTAGGATAATTACATTAAAAAGATTGTGAATCATAGGACTAGAGAGACCTTAAGAGGTCATCTAGTCCAGTCCCCAGGTCTCATTATTATCTAGACCATCCCAAACAGGTGTTTGTCTAACCTGCTCTTATAAACCTTCAATGATGGAGATTCCACAATCTCTGTAGGCAATTTATTCCAGTGCTTAACCACCAGATTTTTCCTAATGTCCAACCTAAACCTCCCTTGCTGCAATTTAAGCCCATTGCTTCTTGTCCTATCCTCAGAGGTTAAGAAGAACAATTTTTTCTCCCTCCTCCTTGTAATAACCTTTATGTACTTGAAAACTGTTATCATGTCCCTTATCAGTCTACTCTTTTCCAGACTAAACAAACCCAATTTTTTCAATCTTCCCTCATAGGTCATGTTTTCTAGATCTTTAATAATTTTTGTTGCTCTTCTCTGGACTTTCTCCAGTTTGTCCATATCTTTCCTGAAATGTGGTGCCCAAAACTGGACACACTACTCTAATTGAGGCCTAATCAGCGTGGAATAGAGTGGAAGAATTACTTTGCGTGTCTTGCTTACAATACTCATACAGAATGATTGCTTTTTTTGCAACAGAGTTACACTGTTAACTCATTTAGCTTGTGGTCCGCTGTGACCCCCAGATCCCTTTCCTCAGTACTCCTTCCTAGGCAGTCATTTCTCATTTTGTATGTGTGCAACTGATTGTTCTTTCCTAAGTGGAGTACTTTGCATTTGTCCTTATTGAATTTTATCCTGTTTATTCAGACCATTTCTCCAGTTTGTCTAGATCATTTTGAGTTATAATTATAAGCACTTTGAGATTTATTGATAAGCGTATATAAGAAATAGGAATTATTAAGAGTGTAATTGAATTAGCGGTCTTAAATGTGAAAAAAAATTGAGGTATATTTGGTGATATTTTCTTTTAAAACCAGACCTGTCGTACTCATGTTATGAGTGACTTGACTTTGACTCCGATTCAGTATTACAGCTGGGCAATAATGGATTTTTCAGTTAGTTGGTAATTCCAAAAAATGTACAAAATGTTTTGGGGTTTTTTTTGTTTGGTTTTGTTTTTTCCCCCAGGTCAAACTGAAAAGGAAATTTTTGAAACTTCTGGGAAATCAAAACAATTTTTTTTTTTTTTTTGAATCAGGTCAAAACTGAGCATTTTGCTTCAATTTTGGGGATTTTGACGAGCTAAGGAGAACTAGATTCACAGAAAGGCTAGGGAAATGAGGAGGAGGAGTCCTCCCTTGTAATCTTTAGGCCAGTGGTTAGGAATCTTTCTTGGGATGGAAGAGAAACCCAGGCTTGATTCTTCCCTTTGCCTGATGTGGACAAGGGATTTGCAGTTGGGTCACAGGAGAGTGCCTAGCCACTGGACCATGGGATATTCTGGTGTGAGTCTTTCTCAGTCTCTCCTGTGGAAGTTGTTCCACTGTTCATAAATAATTAGTCACTGGAGCAGGGACATGAACCTGGCTCTCCCACTTCTTTAGAGAGTGCCCTAACCACTGTGCTATAGAGTCATTCCCACTCTTTTTCCCTGGCCCAGTGACCTAATTGCCTTATGCCTTTGTGACTCTAGTCCTCCTTTGCTTTTGTCAAAATACGTGAAATCAGAAAGAGAAATTTTGAGTCTGGTCAGAACAAAATATTTTAACATTACAGAAACATTTTGAGTGTTTTGGTTTGCTTGAAACTATTCAGCAAACTCAACATGAATTTGTGATTAGTTTTGGGTAAGCCGAGACTGGTGAAATATTTTTACTGAAAAATGCAATCTCTAGTTAGCATACCTGAACTGCTGTAATAGATACAAGTAAATTACATAAAAAGATGATCAGAAAATTTAATCTTCCTTTCTGTACTTAAATTGATTTAGTATTTGCATTTGCCATAGGCTTGCAGAGACACAGCAGCAGTATGATTCAGTGCAACAGGCCCTGTTGCAACTGACAGAAACGCTGTCAGAAGAAAGGAGTAGGAGAGAAGCTGCAGAAGATGCCTTAAGACTCACTGAGGAACAATGTAAAAGGTTGGAGATACTTGCACAATATTTTTCCCTTTTCAGACCATATGAGCCGACCATACAGTTGGAGCCATGCAGCAAACCCTTATGTTCACAGGGAATGTCTTTGAAATCAGCAGGCGGGGGAGCTCCACATGGGCACAGTGATTCATTCCTATGGATCTAATTGTAGCATCAGGGCCTAAACGACCAATTGCAGGTTTTTTCCTCTTGGAAGAATGTAAGAATTTTCCTTTTGAGTTACTGTGGCTGATGTTAATACTAAGTGTCTAGTGTGTCTAAAAATTTTAGCTTGAAGTTTTTATTTGTTGCTTGCCACTGTCCTTTAGTGATGTTAGTGATGAAAAATGTTGGATTTTCGTGGCTAGGCACAGAACCAGTTTGACAGCAGTGAAAACTTCTATCGCAAATTGCTGGGTCTTTGTGCTGATCTAAATTTAAAAATGTCTACCGATTTCCTAGCTGAACTCACTAGTCAGTACTGTTTTCTCCCCTTGAATTAGCAGAGTATTCCACGTATAACAGATTTTATACATACACTCAGAGAGATAAAGTCATATATTAATTACATCCAAATAAATAAAATCACCATCCTAATTTGAGAAGTACTAAACAATCAGCTAGAGAGAGGAAAAGAAAGTTAGGGTTAGTATGAATAAGTAAAACATCCAGAATCAAAAAGAGGAAACTGAAAAAGACATGACAAATAGTTTCCTTTTGTTTTCTTTACCAAAAGCAGTAAGCACTAGTTGAGCTGTACAAAAGAATGTTTCCGTAGGTAGATGATAATTGATAATGGTATTTCTAAAGAGTAGATAACTCAGTAATGTTTCCTCCTGCCTTTTCAATTTCTTTTCTCTAGACTTGAAATGAGTAGTTACAGGTCTGTACCTAGAGAATACACTGTTCAGATGGAGTCTGAGGAAAGAGAGGCTTTGATCATCAATCCTAGCGAACACATTGTTGTACGTAAGGTAAGGAAATGTGTAACCTTGAAGAAATTCTGAGTCGTAAGTTGCCTAAAAATGGGTGCTCACACTGTACACCTCCAGTCGCAAATGGCTGAGAGAACGGGGAAGTCTTTTCTCTTCAAATTCTTTTAATTAAATCATATTTTTAATAAATAACCCAAAAGAATGGAGCAGTAAACTACAAGTGCGCTGAAATGAATAATAAAAGAGTAAAACTGCGAACAGCTAAACACATTGGGCCAGATCCTGAGCTGGTACAAATCATCATAGCTCCTGTGGCTTCATTTATTCTAGCTGAGGATCTGCCCATTGTATGTGTAAACATTCCCAGGTGAGAGGTTGCTGTTGTAAATATGTGTATCTGGAGGTAGCCTTTTCAAGGGATGAACTAGAAGAGAAATATTACAGGTTTGTGGGAATGTAATGAATTTACTGAATATATTTTTGAATCAAACACCTGAAATCGGCCAGCATCTCCCTCTGTACTAAAAATCAGACATCTAAGATACATCTTTTATAGTGCCAGAGATCATGGTGATGGGCATACCCTGGAGAGATGCATATGTGTACGTTCAAAATGTCAGTAAAATATTGAAAATAAAACAGTATGTTTGACTTTACCTTTCAGTGTTATGCTGTGTTATGGATGGTAACCTGTACTTTCATGCAAATGTCAATTAAATAAAATGTATACCGTTTATGTATATTTTGGGTGTATATTGGATATTTACATGTATTATATAAATTGTGTGTGTGCATATAATTTTGTCTATATCTCTGCTCTGTGTATGTAATTAAATATTACACTCACCCTGTAGCCTCTTTCCCCTCCCCCCCATATCTTTTGTAACTGCTCCATTCTTTTCCCCACGAATCCCTTATTTTAATGCCATGTGTGCAGACCCAGTTGGAAGGATTACAGTACTTCACAAATCTAGAGTATAATGAGAGCTTCTCTTGCATCTTTTCTGATGATTATTTATTTGAAGTTGTTTGTTTCCTGCAGATGAAAGGAGGAGCCCTTTCTTTCAAAAGATGGCTTCGAGGGCGAAGCCTTTACTGCTCCAAGCTGCTGACCTCCAGAGCAAAATCCCGCTATTTATTCCTCACATACTTGGTGACACTACATGTTGTTGTTTTTCTGTGCCTCACTGGCATTCTCTAAATGCATCGCAATTGCTGGGTAAATTATTTTCTTCTAGATAATGGTGTGCCAACTCAAGATAATGGACTTTTCACATGCTGTTGTTAAACTATGCACTGGACACAGTTGTATATATCCTCATTACAATATGTGCATTTTGAGCTTCTTGTAAGAAGTTTTTGTATATCACGGTTACTCCAAAGTTGACTTGAATTGCTCCTTAACAATGGAATATTATATTTGCTAAAGAGAAGATATTCCCCTTCAGTGCAACCTATAAAAAAACTGCTGCATTATATTGTTTGGGAATATATAATAATTGAATACTATTGAATTGGGTTGTAAATGGTATCTTTTCTATATACATTTTATTTTAAGAAAATTACAATATAAATTTTAAAGGAATATCAACTATTACTGTTTATTAGCTTCTTGTAAAGAAGCTTTACAGAGTGCAATAAAAGAAAAAAGCTGGATTCATTGTGGGTTTCTCTACTGGAAATAAAACTTTAAGAACTGAACTCTGCTCTGTGGGTGTGTGAAGAGTAAATACCTGTAATTGTCTGTGTTATTGCTAACAGGATGCACAATTTAGTAATTATATTAACGAGAAAAGGCTGACAGCTAACAACAAGGAGAACTTTGACATTAGGAGTTTGAATATAGAATCAAAATTAAGACATTCCTCCTTTTGCTTTTAGCCAGATCACATCACTTCAAATGGCAGTTGCTCTAACCTATCTCAGTTAGCTGAATTACTGTTATTTTTTTCTTGTTATACTAGCTTCTGGCACCCCCAGTCAGGATCAGGCTCCACTGCACACTTAAGAGTCGCATCCCTGTAGGGCTCTGGATTCCTGGCTTTTGAAGTTTTCTTATGTTCTCTTAAACCTTTCGATAAATAGGTTGTGTTCATGCACACATTTCAGAACATTTCTTCTGATTCAGTTAAGTGAGAAGCACATAATACATTTTCAAGTGAGTGGTGCGGAGACATACTTTCAGCTGTTTTCTGTATGAGCATAATGAAGCATCTTGTATAAAAATATGCATGCTTTGTTATAATGTACACTGAAGTTGAGTGAAATTTTCTGAGTCCAAAAATATATTTATTTTTTTGTGAAGAAGAGAGACTGCTGTTAATGCTGTGACCTGATGATTACTATGTAATGGAGTTTTGCATTATTTTACCAGTGATTTAAGCTGTAACACATTATCTGTAGCAGAGTAGTTCACTTTCTGAACCTGTTTTTAGCAAAAAACAGGTTCCTGTGTATGAGAAATGTAAATGGGACATTAATATCAGTTGAGGCTTTAGCTAGGATCACAAAAGTCCTTTAATGTAGTATTCCATGCTGATGTTAAAGTTTTGGAGATGTAGTTTTTTAGACACTGGGTGACCCATCAAAATCAGATTAATTTCTTTTTTGACAAATATGATTCTTTTTCTTCAAGTTTTACCACCAAAGGCTGCTGTCCTGCTACCTTTTTGGCCGTTTTTCTTCAGTTCATTAAACGTTCTTATCTTTTCATCAGATACATTATGCTGCCTGCTCCATATGTTATTTATAGAATCATTTTTAATTAGAGCCAGAATAGGATATTGGTGCACTTTCAATCAGCTTGATAGTGATAGCAATTGTATTTGTGTTTGTATACACTCTAATTACATATGACACACAATACAGGTTTCAGAGTAGCAATACAGGTTAAAGTTTCAGTGAAAGCCAGAAAACTAATTAGCTGAGGCCATGCTTTTTGCCATACACAAATATTTATCTGATCCAGAAGAGCTATGTTAGACGTGATTCCCATTAAAAGAGCCACATTAGAAAAAGGTTAGCTGATCAAATGACGTTGTTGAAAAGGAGTAAATTGTGGTCACCTTAACTTTCCTCATAAGGATCACAGAGGAGTGCTTGCAGTTGGGGAAGGCTGTCTAAGTGAACTCTAACTGTGATTTGTCAAATTCTGGGGTGCATTTCAGACCAGTGAGAGATTGTCACTGTATTACAACCATGAGTGCCCCAAAATGCTTCTGCTCCCTGCCTGTGCGGGGGGGACACAACCAGCATGCACTTCATGTTCTGTATACTGTACACCTGACTCAACACTTTGAATCCAACAGCCTGTCAGCAGTTATCACAAACACGCTCATGTCTTACCAGACTTGGTTAATATTAGCAGTGACCCCAACACACTCCCAGTCCCCAGTGTTCCCAAAACCATGGGCTCTGCAGTGTGCAGCCCTCTCCTGGACAGCTCAGAGAAATAATAGTTTGCTTATTCCTTTAAAGAGACAAAAGTACATTGTAGCTTTCTAACTTACAACTGGGTCAGATGCACCCTTCCTTGTAAACACTCCACTGCATAGTAAAAATAAAACAAATTTATTAACACTAGGACATAGGTTAAGTGATGCCAAGAAATAGAAGTAGAGAAGGTTACAAGCAAGTAAAAGTGAAAAAGCACATCTAAAACTCTAAAGCTTAATCCAGCAAGGTACAGGGTTTGTTTAAGATGGTTTCTCTCTCTCTCTCTCTCACCAATCTTCCTTCTTCCCACCCCTGGCTTTCCCTCAGTTAGGATCTTCCTCAGAAATACAAGGTGCTGGCTTCCCTTGTCTTACTAAATGAAATATCTGTATAGGTTTCTTACCTATATTCCATTTCCAGAGATTTAAAACTCCTCCCACCCTCATTAAAGGACCCATCTTCCTCAGCTTGCAAGAGCTCTGTTGCCTTATGTTGGTCTAATGATAGATAACGTGGGGGTTCTCTGCCCGTCCCTGTATAGTTCAGTAAACCTTTGAAAAGCATAGTTCTCAAAGTTCATTGACCTTGCTTCAAGAGGGAGGATAACCTCATGCTCCTCTTCCCTTCTGGTCTTTCCATACCCCTGCTAATTTATATGTAAATTGGGCTTCCACTGTTTTGATCACACCTTGCTTAATTTCTTTGGAGTCAGATGACGTGACAGGTTTCAGGGTGGTAGCTGTGTTAGTCTGTATCAGCAAAAACAACGAGGAGTCCTTGTGGCACTTTAGAAACTAGCAAATTTATTTGGGCATAAGCTTTCGTGGGCTAAACCCACTCCATGCATCAGAAGACGTGACATTCCCTCCTGTCTCCGAGAGACCAGTTTCTCCCTTTGGGTAAAAGACTGTAAAGCATAATATTAATAAGCATTCATTATCCCTTACGTAGAGTTAGTACATACAGTTCACATTATTAATCAGTAGTGTGTCATAAGGTTTCATAAAGGATCAGTGCACTTTTATAATACAATAATATTGTATAAGTCAGTTGATTCTATTGTTTATCACTTTGAGGTTCAGCCCTCTGTCTTTATAGGCCGATGTATATTTTGAAAAGTAAAATGGAGACCAGGCTTCTCTCTCCTGCGGAGTGTAGATGCCAAGCTGTCGCCTCCTATGCTTGCTAACCTGATAGCTTTATTTACCTAATATGTAAATAGACCTTCATTGTCTCTGCCCGATGTCTGGACTGCTCAGAGAAGCAGACTTATTCCTTTGTCTAGGGCAGACTTGTTTACTAGCTGCCCCTGATATGTCTGGTTTAAACACATTTTAGTCATAGTTCTACCATATATCCATAACTCATAATACCCATTGTGTACATACATCATGCAAGAATATTAATGATCAGTGAATTTTCCAAAGACATGACATCTTGTAGATACCTATGAGTGTGTCAGGCCTGACGAGTTACTGACCAGAGTAGTGAGCTACAAATGAGCCTCTGTGACACAGTGATACTTAAATGGTCAAAAGAAAAGGAGTACTTGTGGCACCTTAGAGACTAACAAATTTATTTGAGCATGAGCTTTCGTGAGCTACAGCTCACTTGAAGTACTCCTTTTCTTTTTGCGAATACAGACTAACACAGCTGCTTCTCTGAAACCTGTTAAATGGTCAAGTTGACTGAGATACATTTAGGACTTACTTGATCCTCCTTTCCAAGTTTGGCACTGCCATGCATATGTGGGTTTAGAAATCCTAGGAAAAAGGCCAGGTTATACTTAATTGTGTGTTGTTGTTGTTTTAACTTTGTCATTAAATGGCTAACCCATCTTTGTAGGTGCCAACACAAGAAAATGTATCATCTAGTTGATAAAAGATCTGCATGCATGCAAGATTTCATAAAAATCTCTCAACTAGTGTGGACTTTGCAATACCCAGGATTCACAGTCAAATTTGGCCTGTGTAACTGTAATGCTCTTGTCTTCAACTTGCTTTCAGCTTTTTGCTGTGGGAATCCTCATTTAAAACCACTTGTCTAAATTACTTTTGATTTAGCAATACTTTATAGACAAGCAGAACTGTCCAGGTTTCTGGTGACATAAGTGAACTGAGCAGCTTTCCTAATCGTCTTCAGAAATGCAGTATGCTGTGAGTGCAGAGCATTCATGAGATTATTGTTGGACCTGAGGCTATTCCACACCACACTCCTTGATAGCACTTGGGCACTGTTCAGTTTAGGCTTTCACCATATAAAAGGCCATAGCTCCACTACTCTTAATGGAGCTTTGCTGAATTATAACAACTGAGAATTTGACCGATTATCTATTCAGAAGTGTTTGTAAAATGTGGTGTTAGGCTTCAAATGGCGTCAAATAGTGGGCCTGATTCTGATTCATTTTACCAGTTTTTACACTGCTGTACCTTTGCTGCGTTCGATGGAATGGCTCCTGATTTATACCAGTGTAAATGGTTACAGAATTGTGCCCATTGTTTTGAAGACAAGGAAGGAAGGAGGAGATGGATGGGTATTGTGTCGTTCACTATATGGCTGATTTGAAATGGTTTCCTATTTCGTATGTTAAAATAAATAGGGACCTTGTTTGGAACTTGAGACTGAGATTCAGGGCACATGAATTCACTTCTTCACTCTGCCACTTCCTCTGTGACCTTGCATAACAATTGCTTGTACTGTCTTTTTCAGTTTTCTCTATTTGTAAAACGGGGATATACTTAATGACTGACACAAAATTAGAGGGAGGACCTAAAACTAGATGTTTGCAAAATGCTGTGATCCTTTTGTAGAAAAGGATCCGTGTAAGTGGCGGAATGTCATCTGGAAGTTTGAAAATGACTGCTGTTCCTCTGTCCGTGAAAGAAAAAGGGAATGATGGATGAACAGTTTAGAAGTCAGTCTGACTGCAAGAGTGACAGCTGTTCAGAGATCAGGAAAGGTTACATAATCAGGCAAAGGGATACATACGAACACATGTGAATAGCCTTTCTTCCTCTTCTAGAGAGGCACTTCTAGACAGAGAAGAAAATTGAACACCTGGTGAGTTTTGAAATGGAAAGAGTTTAATGGCTACAGGGATGTGGCAGATACAAAGCTGATTGTTAGAACATATGTCACATGAACTGAAGTGAATCATCGACTGTGGGCTGAAGGAATCTTGTACTTGAATTCTGCTACATTATCACAGGCTACATTCAGGGTGGAGTAGGACAGTTGTTCAGATCTTGATATTTACAAAGTCAACATTCATCCCCAGTAGTGTCTGAGATGCTGCTTTAGTTATTTCCTTTTTGGAGAATAGGGAAATAATGCAGAATTACTACTGTAGGTAAGTGTTGACTCCTTAATAGCAACTATTGTAAGTGCATTAGCCAACAAAGCTATTGCTTATTCCCTTTAATGAGTCTTTATTTCTTGGATTTTGACCAAGACTGTTTTTGTTTATTTTCTATTTGGATTCACCATTTCGTGATCTTATAAAAGTTCAAGAACGTCACAGCCCTTTTGTGATAGACACACTGTATATAATAACCCTCTTTAGATGTAAAATAGTTATCACTCAGTTGGGTGACTTGTTGCTGATTCAACCCCCATTTTCAGGTACAGAGTCATCCAAGCACCAAGATAAGCTGGCTATTTTCTGTCTCTGTACTACAAAAACAGATAACGTGTACAGTTGAAACACCAGTACTGTACATGGTAAGAACTTTTCCTTTAACCAGTGGCAGCTTCTAGGTGACTGGTAAGAGAATGATAGTAGGCTATTTTTAGTTATTTGTGGTGTAATGAAGCAAAAAGCTTTTCAATGACAGCAATGGATGTACGGATTATTTCAGCCTTATTCAACCCTTGTGTGAGAGGTTCTTTTTTGTATTTTAGTGGGAGGAAAGTTTACTATTAACCATAACGTAGTGAACAACTTAGTGGGAAAGAATCCAGGGTTGTCAGAAATTCTGCCCTAATTTATCCTGTCCTTTAAGCTGACACTTTGATAAGCACAAGCTGAAAACAAATGTTTCCAAAAATGGCTTGACAGATGTAGGTATTCTGCGAACTCCATTCCTCAAGCTGATATAAATGTAATAGAAGGTGAGATCATTTCACTTTTACAAAGGAGCTTTTACGAATCCTCACCATCTCCTGTTCTCTTGAGTAAGTATTGCCCTGAGATAATTTCACATTGTATTTGATGATTTAATGCTACAGGTCTAGGATCTCAAAAGTACCTGAAGCTCTTGCTCCTTTGTAAACTATGGGCTAGATCTTGCTTGTCTCAGTCATGCAAGTAATCCCAAAGGGGCTATTCCTTAAGTGATCAAGATGTAACGCCATAGTTATTATGTGCTGAGCCTCAGAATTATTCAAAAGTAGTGTGCCATAGAACTTCACTTCCTTTGTGACTTGGAAGAACTGGTGCATATAAACTGAACTGCCAGTTAGTGAGCAACCAAAATAAAAAAAGGAAGGATAACAGAGCACAAAATGAACTTTGTGTTCTGTTGCTTGCAGTTATTTGACATTTCATAGTACAACTGTAAATGTGCTGCATCTTTTGTAAAAGTAATAATGTCTTAGTAATACAAGACCTTTTCAGTACTTAATTTAATTTTGCAAGTTTGAGAGAGATGAGTGGGTTTTTGTGTGTATATACTAACAAGACTTTAATGTCATATACATTTTTAATATTAAAGATTTGAATTAGATATGAATGGAATTATGTACTCCTAATGCATATGGGAGTCCATTTGTATGGATGATGAAACTGCACACACCTTCCAGAAAGATTTATTTAGGACTGAACTGCAGTAGATTTAGAACCTTACTAGTGTTTTCTGGCTGGATAAGGACCACATTGGAATCCAAGGAATGAATGCAAAGTTTTCCATTGTGTTTTAATGGGATTTGGTTCAGGAATAAAGGCACTTAATGCTCTGTCTCTTAATGCTCATATACATTGAGCAAACATTACAAAATAGTGCTGAAACTGTTAACTAACCTGCAGTGGATTTTTCAGTATCACATTGTGGGAAGAGAGCAAAAACTCCATCCTTCACCTGCTAAGTTAACTTTAAGGCAGTCATAAAACCCCCGTCCCTTTCTTATGTTACTGTGCAGGTACAAAATACCAGTCATATAACTGGTTAAAAATGTTGGTCAGAATTTGTTATTTAGTTTCAAATTATATTAAGTAAGGTATTGAAATACTTAATAGTGTCCTAGAAGACTTACACCCTGTTTTATGAATAAAGAGTAAAGAATAGCAAGTGAAATACTCAATGCAGAACAAAACAAAACAAAAATAAAAGTGAGATGCAAGAGCCAGAAAATTCATGTTTAAGCCAAGGCAAATCTTCCTGTTTTTGTTCCTTTGTTGGTTTTATTAAAAAAGAAAAAAAACCCCACACAACCTCTCAAATAAAGCTCAAATATATCTTGCAACATTTCAGCCCTGAGCTGAATTATTTGTATGGTCTAAATATAAAACTCCTGAAGCAAACATTTACAGCCATGTTTAAAAGCTTAAGCAGCAGCCATGTTTAAAATCTTTTTTTTTTCCATTGGATGAAAAAGGTAAAAACGATAAGAATAAAAGTATACCTTGGGATCCCTAAGTTGTAATCAGCACACTCTCTTTTCATAACTTTCTCGGAAGACCATTAAACCAATTTCCTCCTAAATTATCCCAGTATTTTAGTGGACATCGTTAGTAGCATTTTTTGTAAGTGAGCTAAGATTGGAAATAAAATTGCAATCCAGCTAATTTCTGGAAATTCTCCTTCCTGTTCTGAATACCTACAGTAGATATCCAAAAAGCTGCTTTTGAGGAAAGGAGCTAATTGTTAATGCTTCTGTAGGTTCAGCAAAAAGAAAGATGCAGGCATGACTCCATCTTGGAAGTATTCTGAAAGTGACGCACTGTAAGCCTACGGAAGTACGGGATGGGGGGTGTTTCAGAACCTGAGCTGTAGCTTCAAAGCATGGTTTGTGCAGCTATTTTTTGGAGGGCTAGCTCAAGCCACGCTAGCCCAAGTCTGGTGTTAACCCAGGCTGAGAGGCTCTCCACTGCAGGCTGGACAAATGTGCCCTAAGTGCTGAATGCTTTAGCATTTGGGGCCTTATAATCCTGAAATAATAAGCAAAGCATAGCTTTCTGACTGAAGATAAAGGGCCAAATTCTGCCATCGGTTATATTTACACAGTAACCCAATTACTTGGGAGCTGAGCATTAGTAACTGAGGACATAATTTGATCCACAGTCAGTATTTACAAGAGTAACTCAGAGTTGTCTTGAGATTTTTCTGTGATGCTATTTGAACACACTGGTTAATCTAGTTTTTAAATATTAATGCACTTAATCTGACAGTGTTATGGACAAAAAATACATAGCATATGTATGAATAGGAGCCATGTATGTTTCACTATTAAGATATTGCACAGCAAATCCAGCAGTATGTCCTCTGCATCTCTGCCTGAAGCAGCATGGGCTAGCAGAGACTTTTGGCAGAGCTGGACTTGTGAAAGGGTTTCCCCAGTTTTAGGCTTTGAGAATCACAACTTATCACATATCCACCAGTGCAAACCTAAGGTAATTCCATTGCTGTGTGCTTTAAAATGTCACTTGTTCTGACTCCAGATTTACACCCATGTAGGAAAAATCAAAATCTGGACTAATCTTTATATTGTTGGAGTCATGTCAATGAATGAGTTTTTCAATACATACTATCAAATACCGTCCTCCTAGTTTCAGAAGACAGTAAACAGCAATCAAAGTCAGTGTAACTGGCTGTTCAGAAAGAGAAGACAATACTAGGAGTAGTAATTAAATACATTCCTAAGTGAATGTATTTAGTACAGTTAACAATCAAGTGATCAAATGATCCCATTCACTAATGAACAGAGGAAAGGAATTTTTGGATACAGATAAGTCCATAAAAGTTAAAATGATTTTCCTTTTATGACATTTTAAAATTCATATCTTTGCATCATGATCCCATTTCTTGCAAATGTTTTTTTGACCAGTCTTATATTTAGTTTTATCAATATCACCCTTTCAAAATTTTATTTGCTCACAGGGGTGTATTTTGGGGTGGGGAAGAGGGAGGAAGGAAACAGGCAAGTAAAATCTTAGTAGTTCTTTACATTCTCGTCAGGCCTCACAGAAAAGGTTGGGTAGTGACTTTTGTGCTGGTGCTGCTATGTTGTCGTCCTGACGACTTGTGAAGAAAAGAATCAAGAAATTTAATGTACTGATCCTGTTCTGTGTCAGCTGCAGGGAAACCCTGTTAAACTTTCATGGCTTGAGTAATTTATTCAATTTTAGCATCCCCATTTCTCAGAAATCTAACTCTTTTCTGATTGGCCTCCAATTTATTAATTAATGTATTGATTGCAGGAAGGGATGGAGAGCCCAGGAAACTTATGGAGTTCAAACTTTAAAACAAACGTTCCCTTCTGGTGGACAGGTTTGAGGGCCATGGAAAGGGCCTGGTGCATGGCCAGCCAACCCCTGGGACTGCAGAAATCTTGGGGAAAGGATGCTTCTGCTCCACAGAGGGGCTGCTCCATGGCACCGTGGTTCCCCGAGAGGTCATGCTGGCATTGGCTTCACTGTCCATGCCTGCCAAAGATCCACCATGCCAGCGAGGGTGCAGATGTAGCTTGGGAGTTAGTCATTCTAAGCAGCATTTATTTTGGCCCGACTGTTAGTAGAGAGCCAGGGTAGTGTTATTCCTTGAATCTCACTACTCTAACCTGAGTGGAGGTATAGGGCTTCTGTGAGTTGCCATGGAGGGAGAAGCATGTTCTTTCTACTCTATTTCTGCCTGTGGTAAATGGAGGGGAATGCCCGGTCTGAAAAGTAAACTTGAGAGATTCCCAAACAGAAGTCTATAGATGAAATCGAGGATCCAGTGAAATCAGTGGGGTTGTGCCATCGATTTTAATGGGGCCAGGATTTCACCCGATGTGTTGGCGAGCTGCTGGAGTCAAATTGTTTTTGGCTAGTTGAGCCAGTTATGTCCCACGCCACTTCTTAGAATAGCCCCGTTGATAAGGAATTCACCATTTACAAATATAGAATAGTTCCTGTAGCAAGCACTTAACATAACAGAGCAGCTGCCATTTAAAAACACACAGCAAACGCTTTCCTGCGACTTTGTGGGAGGATTATTTTTAGTCATTCATTTCTCAAATTGGCTCTTACACGCTGGGGGAGAAGGGGAATTTGCGAAATGTTTGTAGACCACATAAATGGTGTTTAGTACAATTGATCATGTTACTTTGACACTGTCACTTGCAATTTAGTGCTAAAAAATCTCCCAAAACAGCATCTCAGAGTAATCTGTTTGAATGCAGTCATTACCTGTTACAAACAACCCCCCTCTATGGTTTCCATAGAGCCATGCTGATCTGAAGTACTAAAATTTGAAAAAGATTTTTCCTCTCTGTTGATTTATATATATATATATATATAAAAATCAACGGAGAGGAAAAATCTTTTATATAAAATATGAAAAAAATGAATTCAGTCTTAACTGAATCAACAGAGAGGAAAATCAACAGAGAGGAAAAATCATATATATAAAATATGAAAAAAATGAATTCAGTCTTAACTGTCCAAGTACCAGGAAAAGTGGATCATCTAGAATAGCTAATTCAGCCCTGGCATAGCCAGGGAGAGATGAACATTTCTGCCTTGACTGAATGTGGCTAATGGTCATTCAATAACACCAGGATGTCTCTGGATTCTTGCTTTAGAGGTCATGTGAAATAAAGGTTTGCCTTTTGGATGTGGGGAAAAAGGTCTAGCAAACCTCTTCAATATATGTTTAACTTTACGCATGAGTAGTTCCATTAGCTTCAATGGGACCTACTCTTGCTGAAAATTAAACGTATGCTTAAGTGCTTTGCTAGATTGGGATCTTAGGGTAGTCTTCACTGTTTAGGATTATTTTTCAAGACTCTCTTTTACAGCAATGTAATTTCTAAATGATCAAGAGCTGCTTCTGCCCCCAGCCACCTGCAGTAAGTTGCTGTTGCTACAGCCTAGAACTGTGAGATACAATGTGTGATGAAGATGAAACCACTGCTCTTGTATGTGATAATGGCTCTGGGCTTTGCAAAGCTGGATTTGCAGGGGATGATGCGCCAAGGGCTGTTTTTCCATCGATCGTTGGACGTCCTCGACACCAGGTTAGTTGTTCCAAAAGGACAAAGGTTTTATTTCTCTTATACCGCCCTTGAAAACTGTGTTAGATATGATATAAGCATAATGTCGGTCTGAGCCTGTAGTTCTTTTGTAAAAAAATTATTGTATTCATGTTTTTTCCCCTCAAAATCAGGGAGAACAGAAAAAAAAAAAGACAAGAATTTACAGAATGGGAAATGAAAGGAAGGCAAGGGGGCAGGGAAGGAAAAGGAAAGACATATCTTGGTTTTCATCCACTAGGAATTAATCAAAGTTTTCTAAAAAGTTAGACCAAAGTTTTTCAGATTTGTCTGAGATCCCTCCTCTCCAATGATCCAGTTCTAAGGGAGGCCAAACTTTCACATGTTTCCATGGGACACTGGTGCGTTTAGAAACTGAAGATTTGAGTTGAATGGTTTTATGGGAGTAAGCTATCTTGCCCTTGTTGGAATATTTTTGCCAGTTCTCTGGAAAAGGTATTGCTGGGCTGTAAAGTCAATTATTGATCTGCAGGAGAATTCTGATAGCCCTTTCAATGGTATTCATGTGCACAAGTGAAACTGAACTGGTGCTTCAATATCATGAAGAGTGGGTGTAGCAGTGATCTCTTCAAAATTTCATTGTAAATATTTTCAGCTTTATAAAACTGCCTGCCAGTCAGTAAACGAAAGATCCATCTAGTCTCACGATTTACCATTGTTATTTAACATGACATTGATAGTCCTTTTTTTGCCTCCCATTATAAAACTGTCTGAACCCTGGGACCTTAAATCCTAGATTAGGTGACTAGTGAACCTTCTATGAGGGTAAATGACTAATGATCCTTAGCTGATAGAGGACTATTAGCATAAAAAAAAATATATTGCTGGGAGACCATAAATACTACTAGCAACCAAATTTATAGTAGAGATAAGATCCATTTATCATTACATTAAGCACTGGTAGAGACAATTAAGTTTCCAATTAAAGTCCTTAATAACATCCCTTTATCAATCCGAGCAGGGCTGATAAGCGTAATTTTGTGGCTAGCAGCTTCTTTTAACTGCTTAAATGTCCTCTCTATATATTTTAAAAGAAAATATCATAGAATCATAGAATATCAGGGTTGGAAGGGACCTCAGGAGGTCATCTAGTCCAACCCCCTGCTCAAAGCAGGACCAATCCCTAATTAAATATCTGTATTTTCAACAATTTAATAATTTTCAAAATTGAGTGCTTGCTACAAAATGTAGACTATATTCTTCTACTTGTCAAAAGTGGTTTACTTATTTCAGTAAAAGAATGCATGGAATTCAAGGTCAGGATGTTAGATTCCTGAAAACTAAAATGTGTCTTGGTAGCTGTAAGTAAAACATGATGACTGAAAACCTGCAATACTGTATGCACAAAACATGGTATATTATTTAGCTATTTGTCTTGCACATTGAGTTTTATTAATCATTAGAGTTAGCATGTAGTTTTAAGTTACACAAATGCATGCAGCTCAATGACTACATCTCCTAAATCATGAAATTAATGAATATCCAGCTACACATGGAATAGATTTTGATGGCAGTTGAATAATATTGTCCCAAATATGCTGTTCACATTACCTTAGGCAAACAAGATACAGTGGCTATTACAATCAAGACAAATGTAAAAAGACTATCCAGGGTTGGATACAGCCCCATGTAAATAATATGTCTGAAAGTATTTTTAAAAACTTCCTTTTAAATATGTTGTATAAATGTTTTTCATCTCTCTTGGTGTGTGGATAAGGGCCTTTTCAACAAGAGAGAAAAAGGGGTAATGATGAAACTGACTTTACACAAAGCACTGCCAAATGCAAGAAAAAGTGGAAAATAGAGAAATATTCTTTCCTCTCTAACTTTTCAGTTATAGCTTTTCGCAATAACTAAGGATGATAACTAGAGTAGGTACAACATTTTCAGACAAAAATGTGATTTTTTTCTCAAGATGTGTCCCTTTAAAATACACAATACAACACTAATTTTTTGACAACTACATGTTCCAGGGTGTTATGGTAGGAATGGGTCAAAAAGACAGTTACGTTGGGGATGAAGCCCAGAGTAAAAGAGGTATCCTGACACTGAAGTACCCCATTGAGCATGGGATCATCACTAACTGGGATGACATGGAAAAGGTGAGTGTTTTTCTTCATTTCATTTTGTCTGAGTCATTATTAATTTGTTTGGGTAGCACCCACAATGTGTGGCAGAAAGAAGGCACAATCCCTGCCTCCATAAAAGAACAGACACAAAGAACTTATGGGGAAGGTTGTACAATACATTAGTGGAACAGTCAAGGTGGTGATTGGTCTTGTCTTGGCAATAATAAGGCGGTCATAGGTTGCTGAGGCTTTTTAATTTTTCCAAATTATTATGCATATAAAATTATTCCTCAGCTTTGATAGTGTGATCTAGAAATACACTGACTTTATCTGCTGCATTTACAGAGTGCTGGGACCAGTTTTGAAGTCCTAACTTAGGCAAAGCTGCTTTTTTACATCTATTGGAATTTGGTCAAAGTAAAAGTTTTAGATTGGGATCCCCAGAATCCCAATGAAGAAACCTTAAAACATTCTTCCTTAACCTAGAAACACAAAAATAGAAAACAGAAAGGACCAATCCTTTCTCCTGGCCTCACAGGCAAGAAAACATGAAAGGATGTCTTTGCCTTGTATTTATATGTTGCTCTCTCAGTGCTGCGGATGATGTAGGCAAAATGTATTGGGGAATTCCAAATATTAGAGCAGAAAAGATGGAAATTGTTCTTAAATCCCACTCTGGCCTCTGAGCACAGGTTTATTCCCTATAGAACGTTTTTCTGTTGAGGACTCCAGTTTAGCCATAAATATCCCGAGGTGATAATGCTTCTTTATTTCCTATCAAGTAAGATTTTCCTGGTATTTATCTAATGGGCTTTATAACTCTTCCATGGAGTATCCATTAAAGGAAGGTCCTAAAGTGGGCACAGATATTGAGCTGTGCTGCTGGAGAACACATTGGAGAGACAAGGGTCACCAAAGCCTTGAAGGACTGTCAAAGCTTGCATTGCTAAATATAGATAGCACTGTCCACCATGAGGGATCTCAAAGTGCTTTACGGATTATGTGGCAAATAAACTCCAGTTACTGTAGAATTAATGACAATTCAATTCTGAGTTCAGGTCCAGGTTTAGTCGTCTGATTTTCAAAGATGGTGGAAATCATTGGACTTCATTTATAAAGCCTACATGAGCTAGGACTCTTGATCCCCATGGATGGGGACACTTTGGCTACCATAGAAGCCATGGAGCAGCTTTGCAGTCTGGAATGAAGAATTCCTTCCCTCATATACCTGTCCAATTCTTAGGTCAGCTACTGCATCTGGATTTTAATGGGCACAGCCACTTAATAAGGATGATAGGCTGCCTATCTGTGGTATCCCAAGTAAAAAGATTCTATGGTATAGAATTTGGCCCCAGATCTACTCTGTTATACTCCTGCAAACCCATTGATTTCAGCTAAAAACAACAGCAAAATTTGTCCTGTCCTGCATATGTTTTTGTGCAAGTATATTTAAAATTCATTGAAACTGTATTTGAAATGAGAAATGCCTCTTTCAACACAGTTTTGACCCACCAAGAAAGGAAGCAGTCAGCAAAATGTTGCCCTAAACTGTCTTTTCATTTTAGATTTGGCATCATTCTTTCTATAATGAACTTCGTGTTGCCCCAGAAGAGCATCCTGTGCTGCTGACTGAGGCCCCCTTAAATCCTAAGGCTAACAGGGAAAAAATGACTCAGGTAACAATTTGGATATTGTTGTGTTAATGCTGTGCTGCACAGGTTGTTTCAGCATAGGAGCCAAAAGTTAAACGGTCCTAGATATGCTACTCCCCCCTTCTTCCTGTAGGGAGTGCCTCCATGGTAGGATCAATGGCCATTGGTTGGGACATGTGGAAAAGCTTGTTTTTCTGCTGCCTATGCTGTTCCTCTTCTGTGGATAAGAAGAAAATGTTTAGTTATTACGTTTGGAAGTGATTCATATTTCTCAAGTGCCTTACAAACCCTAAGTAATCTTCCCTCACAGGGGTGGTTTGTTGCATTGTCCCATTTTTCTCCTGGGGAATGTGAGGTAAGGAGGTTAGGCCCCACATTCTCACAATAGTCTCTCATTTTAGATGCCTGGCTCTGGACAACTGTGGTCTGATATTCAGTAGGGCTGGGATGTCGAACCTCTCGTTGCCTTCAGCAGGAGTTGTGAGTGCTCAGCACTTCTGAAACTCAGGCCTTTAAGTGTCTGGTTTTGGGCACGTAGAAACTGAAGCATGTACTTGTTAAGGATGTAGGACTGGACATCTGGAGAATTTGTGTAATCAGCTGGTTGGTGTGTTATGTGTCATTCTGCGTCCAAATCACAGAGGATGTGAGTTTGTTATTGATCCCTCTATAGAGTTTGGCTCTTTAGCTCCAGCTGTAGAGACTCCTTGCTTCTCCTCTGCGGGTTGTCAGGTCAAACCCCAATGTATCAGAGAAGATGCAGCTGTCATGTAAGTGGGGACTTGCCTAGGATTCAAATTGCTTTAGGCCTTATACACTCAGGTTGAGCTTTCTCCATCCAGAGGAAATATGTAATTCACTGCTTAGTGCATGATTTGTGTTTCCCCATCTCCACAGATGATGTGAGTCTGCTACAACTGGAGTTAAAGAGCCAGACTCTGTAGCTGGGGCTGTAGGGACTTAAACCTTTAACTCTGCTGGAGGTCTCCAGTTCAATCCCCGGTGTTGGCCAAGACGGCAGTCATCACACACACATCCACATGATGTAATGAGTTATATTAATATTTGAATATGCAATATGTTATTTGCATTAATTCCCTTCCAACCAAATCCATTCCTTGGCTCCACATCAAACCATGATTTTCTCTACTTTTTCTCTAGCTCTCGCTTCAAATTCTCCCTCTACTCCCTCTAATCCAGCCCCCTGCATGATTCCCAGCCTGTCTGCCCACTGCCATGTGGCTGGAGCGATACCCTACATATTGGGTGAGGCATTACTCCAGCCATATGGTAAATGTGGGTGTTGGGGACTAGGCTCTAAGCATTGACACACAGCCTAGGGTATCTTGCCCGCAGCTCTGCAGTGGTATCAGCTGAAACAGCATTTCAGGAACCAGGGACAGAGTGTTCAAAAATGGGATTCTCCCTGCCAGTTTGGGGATTTAATAGGTCTAAAGGCATCCAAACTTAGATAGCACTTCTGAAAATTTTTCTGTTGTACGACATGCCCCCAGGCCATCTAGCAGATTGGCATCAGAGCCTGATCTAGAACTCAGGGGTCTGTGTCTTCTAGAGCACCACTCCATCCAGAAGGCCATACTGCTTCCCTCAAAAATTGGAGTGCGGAGTCACCAGTACTAAACACAAATATAGATATATACACGCTCAGTACCAAGAAAAAATTGACATGGATTTGCATTTCCCTTCATGCACATTTTTGGTATACATTTAATATGACCCTTATGTGTGTAATGACAATGTAAATGAGTTAATTAAGCAATAAGAACTGAGAGAGCCCCTTACTGGGAGGTAATACAAAGAAAGAGGTATTGCAAAGAACATGATCAAGATAGCTGCTTTCAACAACCAGACAATTGTTGCTTTCACAGCAAGACATGCCTGGTAGTGTGTGTCTGCCATTATGCAGTGATAATAAATTCAATTTAAAAAAAAAAAGATTATCACTTATTACATTAAGTCATTAATTGGAAATGAAATGCCAGTAATTAAAATATAGTTTGTCACTGAAAGGAACAAATCTTTTTCTTAAACCATAGTCTCTTTGCAGAGATGCTAACATATGAAATCAAGAGTCTAAATTTAACCCATCTGTCTTCATTGGCTCCCACTGGTGTAGGTACAGGTTCGGGAGGGAAGTTGTAATGATGGAAAGTGGCCATATCATTCCCTCCACTAGGGGGGACAAATTGCTCTCAGGAGCATGGGAAGCACTGACTGGGAAAGGGATGCACCCATGTTATCAGTGCTTGCCCCAAACAGCCTTCACTAGCAGAGATCCTAGCAAGGCCAGTTGGAAACTAAAGCTGCTCCACCTGGTGCAAACCTGAGGGAGAACCTGTGGTATGTACATAGACGCATAGTTTCTAAGATGCAAATGGCACATTAGGTACCTAAGTGTCATTTATGCCTTTGAAGATCTGCCCTGGAACATAGAAGGTTCTCTGATACTATAGCAATGGGTATGTCTGCTATAGGTACTTATAGAAGAACTTCACCTGTGTTTCCCTCTAATCCTCCTCCAGGGCAAGGGGCTAGGTTACCACAGAGATGGAAGTGTAGTTTACATCTCCGTGTGCCTGCCACACTGAATATGGCCCAATATGGACCTAAGCCAAATCCTAGTGAGATCAGTTGGAAGACTCAGTTGATTTAATTGAACTTTGGATCAAACCCTAAGCAAGTACAGTGTGCTGCCCCCCCCACCCCCCCGGTAAAACTGGATCAGGAGAGAACTCAAGAACACTGCAAGTGTAGCTAATAAAGGAGGAGGTGCTCTCAGTTTGTAGGAAAGGGATGGTGAGTGCATTGCTTTAGGGACATTCTTTGCCAGTGTTTGAAGAAATGGTATCATTTGTCTTGGGGGCCTCGGGGTCTAATACCTCAGGGGAAGTGGTGGCAGCTGGGAAGGTTTTATCAGAGTGGGGAGGTAGACAGTGAGTCATTCTTGTTTAGTGATTAGAGCAGGGACTAGGAGTCGGGACTCCTGGGTTCCATTCCCATTATGCCCCTAACTTCTTTTGTCAGTTTGGAGAGAGAAGGTGGGTGAGGTAATATCTTTTAATGGACCAACATCTGTTGGTGAGAAAGACAAGCTTTCGAGATCCACAGAGCTTGTCTCTCTCACCAACAGAAGTTGTCCACTAAAAGATATTACCTCACCCACCTTGTTTCTTTAATATCCTGGGACCAACATGGCTACAATTACATTTGTGAGTTTGGGAAAGTTAGTTCCCCATTCTTTGCCTTAGTTTCCCTATCTATAAATTGTATATAACAACACCCACTTCACTGGAATGATGTGCAGCTTAATAAAGCTTTAAAATCATCAGAGGAAGTGGGCCATAGAAGTGTATATTGTTTATAACTCTTTGCTATTGCAAGTTCTTGAGAAACAAGTGTGGAAAACAAAGGAAATTTGTGATATTTTTAATGGTGCTTTGACACCAGGATGAGGGCGGATGCATAGGGTTTAATGGTTAAAAAAAAAAAACAAAATCCCAAACCCAGACTTTTAAATACAAAAGTAACATTAAAATGCAAGAGAAACAATATAAAATGTATGTAATTTATTTTCCTTTTTGTTTTAGACTAGTGGGTGAACTTTACCTACAAGATGTATCTTATTTATGTGAAGAGTAATATTACTGGGAAAAGTACATCATTAAATAATATTTCTTTCCAGCTGAAAATGCTTGACACAACAATAATTAACTTTTAAGTTCAAACACGTATTAATTACATTGTGTTCTAAATCCTATTTATAATCTGAATATATTTTAAAGGGATAAAATATACATGTTACGGTTATTTTTTTCCTTTGGGTTGACACAGAATTTTGTTTACACAGCAGTGAATGGATGAAATTAATTTTAGTAGGTTGTTGGGGAGATGAGTTATCTGGGTATAAATCTGCACTAGCAAGTGATCTATAAGTTAAGGGAAGACTTATTGTCTCTTCAAATGCTCCTGATTGTATAGCCTAAAGATTCCTAAACTCTTAATTGCAGATCATGTTTGAGACATTCAATGTACCTGCTATGTATGTAGCAATTCAGGCAGTTCTATCTCTATATGCATCTGGTCGAACCACTGGTGAGTTTCTGTGGGTGTCAGTCTTACTGTCTGTCTCTCTCATGTATGCTGATATAGACACACTATATATGTTCTGTCAAGAAGCTATAGCCATCTAGGAACTGCATGCTTGCCCTATACTGTACAAGCATATCATGGCCCTGGCCATTACAAGAATAGAACTCTTCTCTTTCTGTTCCAAAAGTACTAGCCCTTTACCTGTTCATGTATCGGAGAATTTCTCTGAGGAGCATATAACCTATGTTTATATTAGAGAAAGACGATATAGTTTGAGACTCCACTTAACTGCACATCAGATAAAAGAAGCAAACACTTAACCAACTCATGTTCCAAATCCCCACTTTATTTATTTCCATGTTATCTTTACCATTAAACATGTTCCTGACAAAAGAATACTATTGAATCATTATAAGAAAATATCCTGTTTAAACATTATACTTGTCAATTATCTAACTCAGAGTCTGCTGTGAAGAGATAATTAGCATTAGCAGAGAGATCCCTCATGACAACCATTTAATACCTGATCAAGTATTAAGGCCATAAATTATATTTCAGGAACACTGAGGCCTTGGTACATTTTGAAAAAAATTGAAAATACCATCTGGCTTTACAACCTGGTGCCTCAGTCTAGTTCAGGGGTGCGTAAACTACAGCCTGTGGGCAGGATCCGGCCCACCAGCCATGTAAATTCGGCACTCGAGCTCCTACTGGGAAATGGGGTCTGGGGCTTGCTCTGCTCTGGCCCTCCAGCTGGGGAAGCAGCGACCTGGCCCCCCTCCAGCTCCTATGCCTAGGGACAGCCAGGGGGCTCTGCTCTGCATGTTGTCCCCACCCCAAGCACTGACCCCACAGCTCCCATTGGCTGGGAACCACAGCCAATGGGAGCTGCAGGGGCAGTGCCTACAGACAGAGCAGAGTGCAGAACCACCTGGCCATGCCTCCACATAGGAGCCGGGGAAGGGACATGCTGCAGCTTCTGGGAGCTGCTTGAGGTAAGCGCTGTCCAGAGCCTGCACTCTGAGACCCTCCCCACGCCCCAACCCCCTGTCCCAGCACCCTCCTGCACCCCAAACTACTCATCCCCAGCCCCATCCCAGACCCCGCACCCTAATCCCCAGCCTGGAGCCCCCTCCCACACCCCGAACTCATTTCTGGCTCCACCCCGAAGCCCATACTCAAACCAGAGCCCTCACCCCCTCCTGCACGCCAACCCCAATGTTGTGAGCATTTATGGCCCGCCATACAATTTCTATTCCCAGATGTGGCCCTTGGGCCAAAAAGTTTGCCCACCCCGTGTCTAGTTTGTGAAAAGAGATCACCCGTTTGTGGGAATCAACCTTTGTGGCAAATTGTTGATTCCTTTAAAAGACTCCATTCTGTGTGTATTTAATATTGGAAACTTTCATCCACTTTTCAATGGAAAAGATGTTCTTCACTTCCTGCCCTAAAGTGCAGCAACACTACACAGTGCAATGCAATGCACTGTTAAACAGTTGCTGTGTTCAGCCCTGAGGAGGCTGTATTTTAATTGTCGATGAGATGATCTCTGTGTGCAATTTTACATCATTTTTAGTCCATGTAGTGCTCTGAGTCTTTTGAGATGAAGAGCTCTGTATAAATGTAAGATCATTATCATTCGCATCAGTTGAGAGAGAACAATACAGTACAATTGCAGAATGCTTCATGCTTTTGCCAAAGGCAGTTGCTTCTTTGTGTATGCTAACAATTTCCACCACACACAAGCAGAGCTCCACTTATAATGAAGACAAAAGGGGTTATCATATGAACATCTCCTAACAAAGTCCTTTTATTATTGTTTCAGCTTTCTCTTAGAATGTGCAGAAGTTGTGGGTTCTATGTTGGCTGAGAATGCCAAGCTTTTCCTTTTCTTTCCCAGGAATCGTTCTGGACTCTGGGGATGGTGTCACACACAATGTACCCATCTATGAGGGTTATGCTTTGCCCCATGCCATCATGAGGCTGGACCTGGCAGGGAGAGACCTCACCGATTATCTCATGAAAATTCTCACAGAAAGAGGCTATTCTTTCGTCACCACTGGTAATAAGATGCCTTCCATATGCAACTTACATGGGCACACTAACTCTTTTTGGTGTCATATTGGACTTCAAGTGTGTATGTGATTTGCTACACCAAAGCTGCATTGCAAGGTACAACCCTCGATAGGCCAGAGACATAGACAGTGTGAGCTAGTGGGCTTCTTCCATCTCTAAGGTCCAGGATGCTGGTGCTTTGCAGGCTGAGCAGGAAATGTACAACATAAATAAGCTGTTTTGTTTTTTTTGTCCATGTATTGTCACAGCCATTTTGCTCCCAAGGGGAACTAGTATATGGCAATATTTTTACTATTGTGTTCTGGCTAGTGATGTTTGTTGGAGGTTTGGTGGCACAAACATGAATTCATCTGCACAATACCCCTAGAAGGAAGTATGACACAATCAGCATGATTTTACAGATGGGGAAACTGGGGCATGGAAATGTTAAGCAATTTCCTGGAGGCCACACATTGGTCAATGTCAGAATTACAACTAGAGCCCAAGAGTCCCTATGTCACAAGTCTGTGATTAATCCACTAGACTATACTGCATCCCTGCGCGCACGCACACGTGTGATGGAATCTGTCCCGAGAGTGTCTTCTGGCTGCCATATTGAATGCTGATAAAAGATATAATTAATGTGATCCTTTTTTTAAAATAACATTTCTTTCTTCTTTTTGTTGGGTGTTTGTAGCGGAGCGTGAGATTGTGCGGGACATAAAGGAGAAGCTTTGCTACGTGGCTTTGGATTTTGAGAATGAAATGGCAACAGCTGCTTCTTCCTCTTCTCTCGAGAAGAGTTATGAACTTCCTGATGGGCAAGTCATCACCATTGGGAATGAAAGATTCCGATGCCCAGAAACTCTCTTCCAACCTTCATTCATAGGTGGGCCTGGGCGGTGTTTGCAAAGGGCGTGGCTGAATTGGAAAATAATGTTGTGTTTAACTGTAAGGGAAACATTAAAATATAGATACTTTTATGTCCTGAGAACCTGTAGCTTCTATTGACTCCATCAGGAGTTGGGTTTGCTCAGCCCCTCTGATATATGGGGAAGTTACTCTTTGGAAAATGTAGACAGATCTGGTGGTTTTGCTATATATTAATTTGCCTATCAGGCTAGAAAGTACCAGGGTTCTAAGACAGTGATTTTTCATGTTTGTGTCAAACACCTGTACCAGTTCACCAGACTAAGACCAAAGCCTACCAGCCAGTACTTTAGTACCATGAGAAGATACTGCTTCCAGTTCAGACGGATTGATATCAGTACAGCTGTACATTAGTGCTAGGTGAGATAAATATCTGAGAATGTAAGAAAAAATATTTCTCATCCAGATGCTGCCTCTGCTCCACAATCAGTTCCCTAGTCTTCAGCTCAGCAAGCTATAGAGTATAAAACCCATGTATTATTATTTTCCAGTAGTTTATCTACAACCCTTTGCAGAGTCAAAATCCACCTTCAGTGTATGGTAGTTCAAGCCTTCCTCCCATTGACTTCAGCAACGAGGCCTGAGTAATGACAGCAGGACTGGCCCATAGTCAGTTCAGTCCTGCTTCCCTGGAAGTGGTAAAACTCTCACTGATTTCTATCAACAAGTCTGTCCATTGAAGCACCTGTATAGCCCCCATCTCGGTATCTGAGCCCCTGTCCTGGAGCAGGAGCAGGCCTCTGTGGAAACTGGGATGTGGAAAGATTAAGGGATTTGAGGATACACAGTAGCAGAACCACCACTGATGCCCAGCAGTTCTTGGGCACACAAGTCCGTGTCAGAATGAGAGTTCTGAATTATTTGAAAGCATGACTCTGTGTAAATTGTACTCTGTCACAGGGAAACTCCTTGTATCTCTTCTGGGGGAAAAATATCACCACCATAAGTGGGCTTTACTGTGTTTTCATGTTACCCAGTTATTCAAACTGGCTTATAAGAATCGTTTTATCCAGCTGGAGTTGAGAGTGGGTCTTACTTCTTGCTAATACCAATATACTTGACCGCAGGAACAGCAGACTATTGTGGGAACAGCTCAAACTGCTCTTTTTTTTGTTTGCTAAATGATGGCATCAATTTATACTTGAGGCAATCTAAATCCCAAGCATTAGAACACAGTAGGAGAGAATTTTTCTTCTTTTCAAGTCTATTTTATGTCTGCCATTTGTAATCCTGTTCCCACCCGGATTTGACAGGGAAGGTAAAAAATTGCACTTATCTTTATCTTCCCACCCCACCCACCCCCCAGCATCTCATAGCTTGTTCCTGGAATTTTCTTAAGGGAGCTATGTCAGCAAATACAGTATGTTTAGGGACCATTGACCCTGATCTGTATGAGTCATCCTTCCATGTTGACAGTAGTAAAGAAATAGGTGAAATGGATTCCTAAACATATACATGTAATGTATTGAAATATTATTTTCAAACAGGAATGGAATCTGCAGGTGTTCATGAAACCACTTATAACAGCATTATGAAATGTGATATTGACATCCGTAAGGATCTCTATGCTAATAATGTGCTCTCTGGGGGAACAACAATGTACCCTGGTATTGGTGATCGCATGCAGAAAGAGATCACAGCTTTGGCTCCAAGTACTATGAAGATTAAGGTAATCCTAGCACTTTATACAGATTTTTTTTCGAGTTTCTTTTGTTAAGAAATCAGACCACAAGAGAACAAGTGTTTAGTGCTTAGAACAGAAGACTGGAAGCTACTGCAGCTGATTCTGTTCCTGGCTGTGCCATGGATTTTTGTGACCTTGGGCAAGTCATCTAACCTTTCTTCCTTATTTTATCAATGTCACTCAGGATTCAGAGACAGATTTGTCAGATATTGGCATAAAAATGGTAATTGAAACTGTGTGAGTGAATGAGGTCTCCTAAAGACAGTGTAAAGAGGGAGCCAACAACAGAGCCCTCTGTGACTCTAATGGAAATTGAAATAGGAGAAGAGAGAACCCATCAAAAGAGAGACTGAATAAACAACCAAAGAGGTAGAAGGAGAAACAGGAGAGGATGGAGCTGCAAAAACCAAAGGAGGATTGGGGTCTAGGGCCGTATCAGGTGGGAGGCTCCCAGAGCTCGGGCTGCAGCCCGAGCCTGAATGTCTGCACCACAATTAAACAGCCCCTTAGCACAAGCCTGATGAGACTAAGTCAGCTGACATGGGCCAGCTGTGGGTGTCTAATTGCTGCGTAGACATATGCTAAGAGACCAAAGAGAGTCTGCTAAGCCAGTGACCGTGCCTCCAACTGAGGAACTCCAGACTAGAAGGAAATGACCCAGGGGAAAACATAATTTGAGGTAGCTCAGTAACAGGGCTGGACGCTTTAATAAACCGCTAGGACCCTGGGTCAGGACTTGATGGCATAGGTAGGCCCAGGTTCCTCTATCTTGCACTGTTCCCCACCCCTCCACCCACTCCTTTGTAGTGACCCATCTCTGGAGGAGCAATTGGAGCATGAGGGGTGATTGAGGCTGCAGTCTGAGCTCCCTCTGGGATGACCGAATTGGCAGAAACCATGAGGCCACTAGGCCAGCTGTCATCAGACTTTTCCACTACGTGCCCCACAGAATGTACAATCTAAATAGACAAGACAGATAACTGGTGGGAGGGGAAATAGGGGCACACAGAAGTGAAGAAACTTGCCCATGGTAACACAGCAGCTCGGGGCGGAGCTGTGAATTGAACCCAGGTCAAGCAGTAAGTCCAGGTCCTTGTCTACTAGATCACACTGAGAAGAGATGAACAATTAACTTTGACTTGGGTGAGGGTGCCAAAAATTATTCTCAGATATTAAAGCTCTGGGGACCAACTCTGGGTTTGTTAAACAGCAACAAAACCCCCTACAAGATGCTGCCCAAATCAAACACTCATTAAATCAAACTTTTCTGGTAACTTTCTCATGAAATAGGAATAATTACAAGCAGCAGCACAACTCTTTAGCCTTAATCTAATTAAATAAGCATCTCATTTAAATCTTAATGAACAACTAGGGCCAAGATTTTCAAAAGTTACTAGTGATTTGGGGGGGCCCAACTGGAGACACCTTATTAGGGCCTGATTTTCCAAAAGTGCTGAGCACCTGCCCTCTAGGACCCCTTTAAAGTGTCTCAAATTGGGCACCCAAACACAATCATTTTTGAAAATCTAAAAGTATATGGGGCCCAATCCTGTGAGGTTCCGTGCAATCTCAACTTACTTGAAAGTCAGTTAGTTAAGTATATTGGCCCACATGCATCCAAAGAACGTTAATGCACTACAACACACCTTAAAGGAAAGGCCATCTAGGGATTTTAGCTGGGACACCCAGGTACGTGCATAGCAAGTGGTTGTTTTTCATCTAGATAACATGTAATAAACAGCTGATGAGCACTTTCTTGGCTTCAATGTGGATCAAGTTACTAAAACCCCCTGGCAATCTGCAGATAGCTGACTGTTTTGGTCCTTGCCCGTTTTTCATTACCATCTTCAGGTCTGATTCAGAATAGTGCTGAGTATCTGCCACTCCATTGGCTTCCTCTCAGGATCTGGCCCATATAGTCAGGAGCCAAATTGTTACATTGAAATAATTCTGACTGCAGCTGCAAGGCTGAAGAGATGACTGGCTTTTTAGCTGTTGGATGTTTTATTTCAATGGTATTGCACTGCTGTAATGGAGAACTGGCTTTGACCTAGTAAATTTGCACAGACGAGATGTTATTGTGTGAGCTACTCATTACTCTGCTCGTAAAATGTTACACTTCTCTCCCCTTCTAGATGATCGCACCACCAGAACGTAAGTACTCCGTCTGGATTGGGGGCTCGATCTTGGCTTCCCTGTCTACCTTCCAGCAAATGTGGATCAGCAAAGATGAATATGAGGAAGCTGGTCCTTCTATTGTCCATCGCAAATGCTTTTGAGTACACTCATGATATGCCATCAGTGATAAGTATCAGCGGTTCTCTACACCACATCCCCCCTTGTGGGCAGTACATGCTTTAGGCTTCCTTCCATCGCTTATTAAAACACAATAAATGGTTATCATGCTGATTAGTATATTGTTTGTCTTGTTTTTGAATGAGGAAAAGACACTGTAATTTAACATGCAGTTGACAGATGCCTTCCAAGAGTAATTATAGCAATAAAACAATCAATTCTGTAGAAATTTTCCTTCATGAATCTCAGAGCATTTTACAAACATTCACAAGTTAAGCCTCACAAAGTTGCTGTGGTGCTGATCAGTAGTATTACCCTCTTTTACTGATGGAGAATCTGAACTGCACAAAAATTAAATGATTTCTCCAACCTCATATAAATTGAAATTCTCCCCTTGTGCAGAGACCCATCACAAAGTCTATGCACCCTATAAGCCTTATTTGAGTATTATGTGGTGCATAGCTTTTTTGCTGTCCCTCTGTATAGGGATGAATTTCCCCACAGTGAGAAAGTGGCAGACACAGCAAATTTAGATGGGTCCTAAAGTGCAAAGTTCTTTGTGCAGAAGTTGCATATAATCTTTTCCTTTGCTTCCCATGATTGTTTGGCAGGAACCCATGCTATCAGCCACAAGGGTCAACAAACTGTAGTGCTTTGGTGCTGTAATTACATGTACCAGATTAATTTACCTGTCACACATTGTTCTGCTTAAATGTCTTTTTTTTTAATCAGTTAATTGATTTTAATTAACTTGCTATCACTGTCCTTTTTATGCCAAATAAATTAATACTAAGTAAATAACAAGCCTTTCAAATGTGTTATCAAACTCTTCTGGTTTAATGGATCAATAAAAGTGTAATTATCCATGCTAAAGTGATTTACATTAATTATATAGTAACCAATTAGTATAAACATATAATAATAAGTAGTCATAACAGTCTATTTTAATTTAATTAGCTCATGAAAATTGCTTTGTTAAATTCCAACTAAGTATTCAAGATAAGCAATTTTAAAATTAAACTAACAAAAGTTTCACAATTTCTATAAAAAAAATTTGCCTTTACTTCCAAATGGCTCAGTGTACTGTAATGTACTGTGCTTGAAACTGATGACAGCGTTTGTACCCTCCTTGCTATGTTTCAAGTGCCAAACAAACTTATTTGACATATGGACCTGATTCTGCACTCCTTAGGAAAGCCTCCCTTTGACTTCATGACTTTAATACCAGGCCTTCCGAGTTCACTCACTATGAGGTATGCTAGGTAAGTATTATACCTGTTCCTAGATTGAGAAAGCATGGCACAGAGAGGAAGAGTGATTGGACAAGGTCTTCCAAGGGCAGAGTCTGGAATATAATCCAGGATTCTCGACACCCAGTCGAGCGATCTAACAACTGGACAATGATCTCTCTCTCACTGATGTCACTGCACTCTGCACTGGTACTTCCTAAATCCTTCATTCACAGCTAGAAAGAGGACTTGTCAGCAAAGATAGCTCCTCTCTTTCAAGGAGGGAAAAAACACACCAACTGTGTAGTGTGTTGATTTTCTATGGCCAGGGAAATGGATTCAATGCATACTTCCTCAGCTCACAGCCTGTTTATGTGGCCTGTGCTCTGGGGAAGGAGTACTTTTTTTAATGGCCAGCTTTTATAGAAGCCAGGTTTTTTCTTTGAGGTAAAATGACCAAAGGTTTATTTCAAGACAACATTTTTAAAGTATGAAAAAATAGAGGATGATATAAATAATTCCTGTTCCCTTCAGAGGCAACATAACAGACATTGCCCTGGACCACAGCAGGTAAGCAAGAAGTGATTAATTGATGTCAAGCTCAGCAGTTCGTATCAAGTGCTGCTGCTGCTCCATTTGTTTTTCAGCTAGCCTCTTGGGTACTGCCAGTGAACTGTTTGCCCATTGAACGGAACCAGCATTTTTGGTTGACAGTTGATCATCCATCTGCATGCTGTGTGTTTGTCCATGCCATTTCCAGCTCCTCTGTGCATCTGGACGAGAAATTAAAAGGTGATGACTAATACTCTTGAGGGACTGATTAGTAATTAATGCAAAATGCTAGGTGTTTGCCTTTGCTCCATGAATTGAAATCCTTATTTATGTTCATGTTTCTAATAGAGAAAAAGTTTCTGTTGCATGGGGCTTATTTCATAACAAAACTAGTGTTCTAGGAAAGTATCGTTAACTGATCCTGATATCAGATAATGTGATTGTTCCCTTAATGTATTTTTCACAGACAAACTAAATGTATGTAGAACTTCATGTTAGTTCATTATCATTGATAGTAAGAACATCCACAGCCTTTTGAAAAAGAACTTTATGACTGTTTTAAAGAAGTTATCTAATTCTGTTAGCTGCTAATTCTAGCCCTATGCAAACTCACTTCTTCACCCAAATACTGCTCTCTGAGAATGGGAGCTGAAAGACCAGTGAGTCAGTAGCAGGCAAAAATATTAATCCTTGTCTTGTTCCTAGTTTTGAACGGCAGCATAAATTCTAATTGTCAGTAACTGTATTTTCCAAACAAATATAAATATTTGTAAGAATCACTGAGAATCTTCAAAATAAATTTTACCATAAGCTTAATGGCTTGATCTAGCTTTATATCACCACTTACTCAAGATGCTGACAAACTGATATAATGTGGATTGAGAATAGCAGCCTTCTTATATAACAGCTCTTGAAATTGATCTTATCTCTCTAGGCAATAAAGAATAATCTTTAACCAGTACATCTTACAGCGAGTGATGTTTGTGGGGATATCCTTAGGTTCTCAGATTAGTGGTGTGTATTTATTTTTACAAATCCTTGTAATGGTGAAATAGAATATAATCAGGTTTGTTAATAAAAATGCCACGTTTACCCTGGTTTTGACGTTTTTAAAGGGTTTCCTTAACTGTTCATGCTTTTTAAAAAATCTTCCCCAACTCGTTGTACATCTCCCTTCTGTGCGTACTCACATCCCATTAATCTGAGCAAAAATTCCACAACCTCATTTTTACAGGTCATACTCTAAGAGCCCCAAAGCAGTAAAGGGGTCAAGTATCCTGGCTAATGTGGTGTTGCCACAAAACAAGTCAGGATGTACCAGTCAAGTTACATTGTTATTTTAGCATGAGGTGTGTGACTGATGAAAAATGATTGAGCATACTACGCTGCCTCATAATAAGGTTTCTGAAAATGACTGACTAAAATGAAACTTAAATAGAAGAAACAGTCAGCAAAGGGACACTGTCTGGTCAAAATGTAGCAAAAAAATTTGGTTTTGTAAAGATAACCTGTTACCCAACCTAAAATCAGTAGAAGTGTTTCCATATATATTTGTATATAATCCAGTGGAAGGAGTTTTTTTGGTTCATTCCCTTGCGCAATTTGCAACACAAACATTAAAGCACTGTGCTGGAACCTGAAGGTGGAATTGACTAGAAATAAAAGTGAAACTGACTTCTATATATTCTTCATCTAAGCAATCCAAAAAGGAAACCAACAGCCTCTCAGTTTTTAAAAATACTCTGTTTTGGTAATCTGTCAGTGCTATTTAACTAGGTAAGTATATGGTTTTTACCAGAGACAGTGTGCCTTTTAATGGAATTTAACCATTGAAAATGAGACAAAAAGAACTTGATTTAGTGTGTTTTATTTTTTTTTAAATCTGAACATTTTGCTTTTAGAGCTACTTAGGAAAATGCATGTATCTGATACACATTTGTCTCATAAAAGCAGATATACTTTTGGAAATTGCCTATATTTAATTTTTTGTTTATTAAAAGCCTTCTGACATGCTTCAGCCCAGTTATATTTTCCCCAGATTAAAAATTCCCTCGTGCCCTGCCTTCCCCTCAGTCAAACCATTGAAAAAAATATATGGACCCTTGTCCTGAACCATAAAGATCAACTGACTCTGGTTCAGTTGTACACCTGAAACAGAAGAGCTGAAAGCCCACTATTGAGAATGCCACTAGTATTTAAATCTAAGGCTTGTTATCTTGAGTATCCCACACTGAACCCACCCGCAGAGATGAGTGGCCTCTCAGGTAGTTAGGTTCCAACCCATGAAGGATATCAATATTTGTGCAGGTGCTTTTGTGTCATTAATTTGTATGAAAAGTTACTCCATGTTTTCTGGGTTGATCTTACAGTATTAACAATTGGCTTAGAGCTCCAGAAATCTTTTTCAAATGACACTACTCAAACTTCTTTCCACTGTTTAGCCTGAGGCAGGCTGAGTGTCCTTTAATGAGCACAACTATGCAAAAATATTTTAAAAAGAAAATTCATGTGTATACTGTATTTATTGTTTTTAAATGTAGATAGCAATTTCTTGAAGTACAGCATCTGTGAATGCAATTGCAGTTATTGTGCAGATAATTGGAACACTCCTTTGGGTTTTCTTTTCTTTCTTTCTTCTGCCAAACAAAATTCTATTCAAAATCCTTGTCTGGCATATTCATCTGGCCAGCTGAGGCTAATGCTTGAGTTCTCAATGCTCAGAATAGGAATCTGCATCCTGCAGCTGATTCTATTTTCAATTGGAAGGCGCTCAATTATGTTCTGAATACATTCCTAACAATCCACGTGTGCAATCTTATTCAAAATTCAGATGCATTTTTAAAAGAGAATTAATTATGTGCGATGAGCAAATACTGATAAAGAATAAAACCATTTTGGCAAACCCTTGGGATGAAATTGCTTTCAGCCCCATTTAAGCCTTGCTTTAGCTCTCCACAGGGGCTTGTGGACATCAGAATGCAGCAGGTGGGGATTTCCCAACCCCTAAGAGGGTGACTCAGCACTGGCTGCAAAACCTCTTCCACAATACACCTCATGTATCTTTTTACTCCAACAGTGTCTCTATACCCATGTAAGCTCTGAAATCTGTCCTCAGTTTTACCTGTGCAAATCCCACTCAGCAATCTCAATTGCTACGCTATTTGGGTTCCAGTGATGTCAACAGTATTACCAACCCCAAGCTTTCAGAGATCATGAGTCAGTTCCCAAAAATCAGACCAATGGGTTAAAAATAATTATATTTTTAATAAAACAAAACATTTGATATTTTTAATTTACCTGCTGTATCACTCTGGTCATGGTTTCTCTTTTTTTTTTTTTCTTCTTCTTCCAACCATGAGCACTCTAAGCCTCTCCTTTAAAGGGAAAAAGAATGCTAGCTGCGATTCTTACTACACCAGGAGCTGGAACTTTAAGAAAAATACCAAATATTATGAGACTCATGGTAAACCTGTGAGGCTGCAACACCATCAAAGGGGTTTCACGTGGTAGGTAGAGTGTAGTGCAGAAATCAGATTGGTAATAGCCTGATTAATAGGATAGGATCTTGATGACATAGTAAAAATCACTGTGCTCTACAAAAGGGGATATTGGCAAAGGTCATTTGCATTTTTAATTGGCCCTATTGTTTCTAAAATATAACATCAGCTTCCAAACCCACTGGAGGCTCCAAAGGTGGAGCATCATCTTTTGAAGAAATATAAGACAGGACCACTGGGTAGAAATAGTCTTATATAATCAGCTGTGGGCACTCTGCTTTATTCATTCTTTTGTTGTTGTGCAACTTAATCTTGTTCTTCTAGATCTCAGTAAAATAAATACTTTTGTTGATAGGCTATGGATGACTCACAGTGTCTATGAAGGCATATACACCAAGCTTACCTACTCGGGGGAGACATTAGAGTAAAAACATACTGAGGTACCTGCATTATAGAGGCTATGTCAGACTTCCCCACCTGAATGAGGACTGATGTGACATGGAGGAAGTGGATCACCTTTGGAAGAGGGGTTGTGGCTGTTCCGGTTGTAGAGTCCAATGGCAGACTTTGCTGTTGTGCTGGTGGTGGTAAGTCATCACCCAACAATCATCCCTATTGTTCTGGCTTTTAAGGAGTAAAATAGATGCTCTGCGACAAAATTACATTCCCTGACCTGCTAACCACGTCTTTGTGCTGACAGAGCAATGTAAGGGAAGAAGGCATGGCTTCTCTCAAAGTCATATCATTTACATGACTAGGTACTGAGGAGGTATTTTCGATCTTCACTCATGGCAGTTACTTCCTATTGCTGTACTAGTAGCTGAAAGCCCATGCTGTCTCACAGGTGTAATTCATAAAGTCATGTGTTTAAAAAAAAGCCAAAAATGACTGAGAACTTAAAAATCCAATGGTAACAGACTGTGAAACCCCAAGATGACTGAACCTGGCAATAGTCTAGACAAAAAGAGCCCTCAAAGATGCTTGTAGATGTTTCCATTGCTTCACACTGTCTCAACACACATTTTAGGCTTCAGAGTGCCATACAGAAAGGCAACAATTCTGGAATCTTCTTATATGGATACTACCCAGTGCTCAATCAATATACTATATACAGGCAGGCCTGGACTTTACGACATTTGACCTACGACGAATGGCACTTACAACGTTTCTGAATTGACACCCTGATTCGACTTATGACAATTGGTTTTGACTTCACAATGCTCGGTCCCACAATGGTGTGGATTGCAGTTCCGAGTTATGGCGTTTTGACTTACAACACAATTTTCAGGACCCAATTGTGTCGTGAGTCCAAGGACTGCCAGGACGCCTCTGCAGGTGTGTACAGTGGCCTTTAGGAAACAGCAACATAGGTCACACAGAGGAGAGTATGCTCATTTGTAACTGGCCTTTCCATGCTCCCTAGCCCTAGTGCCCTGATCCCTTTGCCTGTAATTTCCCTCCAGACTGATCTTCCCCCCGGCCCCATCCCATGCTGTTGCACAGATTCTAAAGATTTGTTGATGCTGTTACAGAGGGTGACCTAGCTGGTGTGCACTCTTTTGGAGGAGACCTTAAGAACTCAGGTTTTCTCTGCTCTACATAGACCGTAGAGCAGGGGTAGGCAACCTATGGCACATGTGAGCTGATTTTCAGTGGCACTCACACTGCCCGGTCTGGAGGGCTCTGCATTTTAATTTAATTTTAAATGAAGCTTCTTAAACATTTTAAAAACCTTATTTACTTTACATACAACAATAGTTTATATATTATAGACTTATAGAAAGAGACCTTCTAAAAACGTTAAAATGTATTAGTGGCACGTGAAACCTTAAATTAGAGTGAATAAATGAAGACTCGGCACACCACTTCTGAAAGGTTGCCGACCCCTGCTGTAGAGGTTCCAAGGCACTACTAACGAGTAGGGTTTGACCCAGTGTTCCTGGACAGAAGTTCACATTCCTACCCACCCTAACCGTACAGCATTGTAGGCAGCCATTTCTCTGCTTGCTTCCTGTGTCCCAGAGGTGAAGTGTGATCATTTTAAATGTAAAGAGCAGGGAATTTATACAGCATGTTAGCTATTTGTCTACTTGTTCCCCACAGCCTAGAGGTAACATGTGATTCTTTTAAATGTAGAGAGCTGCAGACCACATTTTAAGAGAGTGCTTGTCTCAAAGACAGCCCTCCTTCCCATTTTTGATCACGTAGACCAGCTCTCCTGCCATTCATGGTAATACACCATCTCTCTCTATCTTAAGTACCTATTATGTACTTAAGATAGATAATACTTAAGATAATGTAATACTTTACATTAGCATCTGAGTGCTTCATAGTCTTTAATGCAGTTTGTCCTCTCAATACACCCTTGTGAATGAGGAAAGTACGATTACTTCCATTTTACGGATAATGAACTGAGGCACAGAGAAGTTAAGTGACTTGTCCAAGGGCACACAGGCAGCAGGGACTTGAACCCACCTCTCCCAGTGGTTAGCCTTTCTTCCTGTCCTAACTACAGCAGTTTCTTACGTGGAGAATTAATTAGGAAAGTATTTAATATATTGTTAGCTATCTTTTAATGAGCCAGCCTTATGACGATCTAGCTCTGTCAGTGGTCCACTGCCCACAGGGTTTGAGAAGCTCAGGTGTAAGAACATATGCTGAAGACCTGTCTCAGTTCATATTCAGGTAAAATCCTAATTGATTCAGTGAGAGTTTTGAGTGAATAAGGACTTCAGGATGTGGCTCATAGTATGTGAAGTGATTGTGGTAATGAAAGGCACTATGTAAATGTAAGATATTAATATTTTGTTGAGCTGCAAAGTAGCCAAATTCACCCACCCTTGGTGATACAGCAAATGTTCAGTGGAGCGATGTGCACAAATTAAATAAAACCCACTCTGAACACAGTGGAGCCTTAGCATTTTCTACTGTATTAGCGGCTGTACTTGTACATGTGTTGCTTTGATCCTTTGAATTATCTCAGATTGTTGTTAAATGATTTGCCTGCTAGTCTTTGAAGAGAACCTAAAAATGCAGGGAGAGAGAAAAGGCCTCGTGTATTAGAAAAATTATCCTAGGCAGCAGAAAACTAGAAAGAATTTAATGCATCTTCACCCAGTTCCTTAGGGTTGTTGAAGAAATGAGAGAACACCACAAACTACAATGAGTAATAGATTTAATGTTAATAAACTGCAGGCTGGTTTCCCAGGTGTGACAACGAAACTGAACTGTAATGATACAAATACAAGAAAACCAGTTTTTAATTCTATTTTAGCTTGGTAGGGACCAATTTTTCATGGACCTAGCAAATTGCTCTTACTTTTCTGATTCTACAAGGAGCTCTATTTCATGAACATTGATGTTTGCCAAGTTCCTGGACCTCACAGCTCCAACTGTTTCTCCAAAGCAAGTACAGATTTTAATAGCCATATCATAGAATAGGCATTCATCAACATTCTTGAAGTTTCTTTTCTGGAAACATGTTAAATAATGTGACATTTAAATAAAACAAAAACAAAACAAACAACTTCCCCCTCCCCGCGCCCAGCAAGATTCTAATAACCAGTTATGGTTTGGTTTTTTTTCATCCAAAAGCAGAAAGTCTGCCTAGCAAATCACAATATTTTTAAATCGACATTTCTCCTCAAGGGTCTCATGTTTCTTTCTGTGACAGTAATATGCAGGGGGAAATCTTTATTAATACATAGGGCTGGATCCTCAACTGTGTAAATCAGTGTAGCTCCAGTGCCTTCAGTGGACTATGCCTGTTATACCTGTAATATTTAAACATTAATGCCTTTCTTTCAAAATAGTAATTTATGAAACCTGTCAGCTGAAGCTCTGCACTTAAAAATTTTGTTTCAGCTCAACTGTACTTTCCTGTCTTCACTAAAATGATTTGTGATCCAGAGTGAATTATTTGTTGTCACTGATTTCTCATGCTCTCTTAAAAAGTACAGATAACGTTTTTCAATTATTTTATTTGCCTGGGTTTTCCCTGACTCCACTCCCAAATTAATTGGGCTGTATTTTTGGCAAAGTATCATCTTTTTGGAACCATAAGTTAAGAAACTGGTGAACCCAGCACTAGGGCTTTGCTGACACCTGGGCCCCTTCAAATTGTAAAGGCAGTGAAGTTAGAGAATTCAAGGAACCAGAGAGACAAAAGAGAAGAGAAGAAGAATTTTTTTTTAAAGTAATAGAAATAAGAACATAAGCGTGACCTTACTGGGTCAGACTAATGGTAGATCTAGCCAGTATACTGTTTTCTGACAGTGGTCAGTACCAGAAATAGCTTCAGAGGGAATTAACAGATCAGGGTAACTATCGAGTGATCCATCCCACGTCATCCAGTCCCAGCTTCTGGCAGTTGGAGGTTTAGGGACATCCAGAGCATGAGGTTGCATCCCTGAGCATTGATGGACCTATCCTCCATTAACTTATCTAATTATTTTTTGAACCCAGTTATAGTTCTGGCCTTCACAACATCCCCTGGCAATGAGTTCCACAGGTTGACTGTACATTGTATGAAGAAATACTTCCTTATGTTTGTTTTAAACATCCTGCCTATTAATTTCATTGAGTGACCCATGGTTCTTGTGTTATGTGAAGAGGTAAATAACACTTCCTTATTCACTTTTGCCATACCGTTTATGGTTTTATAGACCTCTATCATGTTCCCTCAGTAGTCATCTCTTTTCCAAACTGAATTGTCCCTGTCTTTTTAACCTCTCCTCATATGGAAGCTGTTCCATACCCCCAATCATTTTTCTTGCTCGTTTTTGTACTTTTTCCAAATACGATTTTTTTTTAAGCTGGAGCGACCAGAACTGCACACAGTATTAAAGGTGTGGGTGTAACATGGATTTATATATTGACATTATGATATTTTCTGTCTTGTTATCTATCCCTTTCCTAATGGTCCTAACATTCTCTTTACTTTTTTGACTGCCACTGCACACTGAGCAGATGTTTTCAGAAAATTCTCCATTAGGATTCCAAGATCTTTCTTAAGTGGTAACAGCTAACTTAGACCCCATCATTTTATAAAAATAAAAACATGAGCACCTGGGGAACACCAAATTACATGGAAAAATAGATAAAGGAGAAATAAAAAATACTGGAGCAATAACGACCTTTAGGTTTAAATGATTATTGATCATCTTCATGGATGGTACACACGAGATTACAGATGTGTCAGTCAAAAAGAAAATTGCATTTGCGGTGTACTGTGTACACAGAAATAAAAGGGAAGAGACAGAAATGTATAAAGATTATGGAACCAAATCATTCCTGGAGGAAGTCCTTGAAATCAATGGCCTTATACTGGGGATTAATTGGTCCTTTACGTTTTTATGATTTATCATGGAAGGGATTTGGTGAACCTTTCCTTCAAAGATAGAGAGAGTGTGAGGCAATGATAAGAACTTTATGTGAGGAGTGAGGCTGTGCATTCTGCCAGCAAAGTCTCATTATCTGGGGCTGTAATTGCTCATTCATACTGAGACAGAATATATCCCAGTGTTCACACACTACACACCATTGTAATAATGTTTCTACAAAGTATGCTTTGTGAGGTGTCATTTAAAATTAGGTGTCATCCTAATTTGCTGGTCAGCATTGTCCTGGTAAAATAAGTGTGGGGCCACACTGTAAAAATGTGAAGTAAAAGGATTCCCCTGTATGGTGTTATTAACACATGTTCCAAACCCCACAGCTCTGCCTAATTAGAAGTTGGCCAACAGGTCTGTCCTAAACAAAGGATTGTGTGCTCTGTTTAATTTGCATGTATGCAGTAACAGAGTCATCAAGCAGGAAGGGAAGACAAAGGAAGTTGAAACAGGTGGAAAAGCCAGCAGGAAATAGCTTTTCATATAGAGTCTTTGTCTCCTGGGTCTCAGTTAGAAATGTTTTTCAAGAGGGGGACTAAAACTACAAAAAGAAGGGACAAACACCCTAATCTCTCTCCCTGCCTATTTCATTCACTGCACATGAAAAGACAAAGGAAGCAGCTGTTAGACTCTGGGGGAGGGGCCCTGATTTGTCATACAGCTTGTCATAGGGCTTTACCTTTCCTCAGTTGCACAGGAGACGAACTTCAGCCAGTCCTAACTCAGACAAGTCAAACACGGGAACCTCCACTGGTTAGGGGAGGAAAACCCACTGTAACAGGTTGGTCTGCTCCTTTAAGAGCCAGGGACCTTGGTCCAGTCAGCCCTATTCAATTAGCCCTGTCTTGCTACACCTGTGCTGGGTGCTAGATATCAGGGGAAAGAAGCCCAGAAGTGGAGGCTGGCTGGAGAGCAGAGCAGAAGGCTGCAAGGAGCCAGAGGAGAGCACTAAGGCAGGCAGAGGCCTATGGGAAGACTACAGCTAGGAAGGCCTGGGAGTGGTTGCTATGCAAGGAGTGGGAAGCAACCCAAAAGAGCTCAGGAGAGGATGAAGAGAGAGAGAAAGAAGTCCGGGATGGGTGAAAGCTGAGTCTAGAGGGCGGGCAGAAGAGTGTTTGAATTAGAGGAGAGAAGGCAGATCCCTTGGAAAGGAGTTGGGCCCAGTTCGAAATTGGGACTTTGTTTCGTTTGCTATGAACTTGGGTACTCTAGAAGGAAGTGAGACTAAATATGGCTTACCTGGAGAGCTAAGTCACTGAAGCATCCTGGAAGGCATTGCTGGCTGGGCAAAGTCATGGAAAATGGCAGGGAACCTGAGACACATCTATGTCAACACCCCACTGTGATATGAGGGAGTGCTCCAAGACAGTGAGTTTTGATACACCCCACAACAAACAAATCCATTATCAGCTACTATATAATTATTGACATTATGTCGCACACCACAGCAACTTCACATGTGGTGACCATGGGGATAAAACCTAGGCATACTCCTGCCCCAAAGTCACTTGAAAGTTTCCTTTAGCTATCAGTAAGGCCAAGATTTAGTCATGGGTATTTTTAGTTAAAATCATGGATAGGTCACAGGCAGTAAACAAAAATTCACAGCCCATGACCTCTCTACGACTTGTTCTACGTACCCCTGACTAAATCTTGGATGCTTGGGGGAGGGGTGCTTCAGGGGTGCCACAGGTGCTCTTAGGCAGGGGGGTGACCCGGAGGCACCAGGGGTGCTCTGGAGCAGGGAGTGGCCTGGGGGCACTAAGGGTGCTGGGGAGGGGGAAGTGGCACACGGCCCAGGATCGCTGCTGGTGCTTGGAGGGGAGGGGCCGTGTGGCCAGGGCCGTTGCTGGTGCTTGAGCGGGGGGCACACAGCTCAGGGGAGGGCACAGTGGCCCAAGATTGCCCCAGCAGCGGCTAGTGCGACTGGCCCGGGGGCCACCAGAGTTGCTCTGGCAGCCTGGGGGGACAGTCACACCGGCTGCTGCAGAAGTCACGGAGGTCCCAGAAAATCATAGAATCCATGACCTCTATGACAGACTCGCAGCCTTAGCTATCAGTATGTATGGCACACAGCTGAGAAGGTCTGACTCTACATGGTAGAGGCCAGTGGTACACCCCAGCCTGATCACTAAAGTGCTGTATGTGTACACAACCCATGGCAGCAAGCCTCCCAGCGTGGGTAAACAGATGGGCTTGCAGGGCTCATGTTAGCGCACCAAAAATAGCTGTGTAGACATTGTGGCTCAGGCTGGAGCTTGGGCTCTGGAGCTGAGGGAGGGAGTGGGCTTTAGAGCCTAATCGCTAGCCTGAGCCACAACTTCAAAGCTCTGTCTACACAGCTATTTTTAATGCAATAGTGCAATACCACCTAGGCTGGTAGACTTGTGCTGCGGGCTGTGTACTCGTACCCTATGTTTCCAGTCATTTAATTTCTTTGCCACACAAGCTACTTAAGCCCAGCCTTTGCCCTCATGTTCTTCCTGGCCATGACCCTAGTGCAGTATTACCAACTCTCTCATGGTATTTGGTGGTTTTCGTCAAGCCCCTTCAGTCAAGTGATTTTGTGAGAATCTCAGCTTTTTTCTAAAAAAAAGTAAATTTTTGCCCCTCATGGTTGTGGGGGAATATTTGAAAAGGTGACCTGAGTGCAGTCTCAAGGCTCAGAACAGAGAAGCCCCAAATTTAGTATTTTTAAGCCACTCTCATGCTTTTGAAGGCTTGGAGCCCAGACTTTTGAAGGCTTGGAGCTGGCAATACTTACTGCCCGTGTTAAGTTTATAAAAGAGGCAAACCAGCACTTCTGAACCGTCCTGAAGGGGAAAAGGATGAAGTTGTTACAATGGCTTAATGTAAATATCAGTGCTCTAATGCAGTGGTTCTCAACCAGGGGTACGTGTACCTCTGGGAGTACACACAGGTTTTTCATCAACTCATCTGGTATTTGCCTCATTTTACAATGGGCTACATAAAATACACTAGCAAAGTCAGTACAAACTAAAATTTCATACAGACAATGACTTGTTTATACTGCAAGCTGTCAGTACAATATTTATATTCCAGTTGATTTATTTTATAATTACAGGCAGTCCTCAGCTTACGACACAATTTGTTCCTGAAAATTGCGTTGTAAGTCAAAATGCCGTAACTCGGAACTGCAATCCATTCCACTGCGGGACCAAGCGTTGTAAAGTAAAAAAAAAAACAAATGTAAGTCAAATCAGGGTGTCAATTCAGAAGCGTCATAAGTGCCATTCATTGTAAGTCAAACGTCGTTAAGTCAAGGACTGCCTGCATAAGGTAAAAATGAGAATGTAAGCAATTTTTCAGTAATAGTGTGCTGTGACACTTTTGTCTTTTTATGATTTTGTAAGCAAGTAGTTTTTAAGGGAGGTGAAACTTGGGGTTACACAAGACAAATCAGAAAGGGCAACAATAGTCTGGAAAGATTGAGAGCTAAATTCCCTGTAAGCCGTGCAGCCGTGTGGCCACGCAGCAGCCTATTAAGCGCCATGCAGGCACTCAGGGAACTCAGCCCCAGCGGACCTGCCACGGCCATGGGAGGGGCGCCCCTACTGGACCTGCCACGCCAGAGGAGAGGTGCCCCTCCCGCGGCCCGAACCTAGCCCGACCCCCAGTCTGCTGTGGCCAGGGGACAGGCACCCATCCAGGGCCTCCCTGGGCCCAAACCTAGCCCAGCCCCCAAGCTGCCACAGACAAGGGACAGGTGCCCCTCCCCCAGCCTGAACCCAGGCCTGGCCTGGACCTGCCCTCGGCTCCTGACCTGCCCTCGGCTGGAGGATAGGCTCCTATCCTGTGGCCCGAGCCTTGGAGCTGCTGCGGGGAGAGAGAGATGGAGGAAGTTCTCTCTCTCCTTTCCCTAGCCCCGGGGCAGCCTGCACCCCAACTCCCAGCCGGAGTCCTCATCCCCCCACCCCAACCCTGAGCCCCTCATCCCTAGCCCCACCCCAGAGCCCACACCCCCATCTGGAGCCCTCACACCCCTGCACCCCAACCTTCTGCCCCAGCCCTGAACCCCCTCCCACACTCTGAACACCTTGGCCCCATCCCCACCACATGAATTTTGTTACGTGCACCAATATGGAGGTGATGTGTCACACATCACGTCCATATTGGTGCACGTAACAAAATTCATTCCGCACGTGTGTGGGGAAAATTAGAGGGAACACTGGTTGAGAGTCACTACTCTAATGCTTGGTAGTAGACGTGCAAGAATAAAGGGTATGCGCGTAATTAAATGCATCACTTTGAATATTAATTCATTTCAGCAATGGTGTATTCATATACTGCTACAAAGCAATAGAGAATATTCCTTAAATATTCCTTAAACAGGACATTGGTGCTGGGTTTTGAAACAAAAGTCACTAATTGGCTAGATTTGGTTTGGATTGGCTAGATTTTGATTGATTGGCAAGACTCATGAGCGAAACCTTCCCCAGAAAAGACGACTTGTCTGTGGATTAGCATTAGGGGAAAAGTATTGAATTGCCATTTCTTTTCTGTATCTAGAATAATGAATAACTGATGATAGGCAGTTTAGCCAGGTTACATTAAGTTAACATTTTCTAATCCTGACTGTCACGCTGTGCCTCCCTCTGTTGCCTTGGGTGAGTTACTTAATCTTTCTGCTATCTGTACAATGGGGATAATACTCACCTAGCTCACAATGGGAGTGGGAGGATTAATTGGTTAATGTTTCTAGAGGGCTTTCAGGATAAAGAGCCCTTTGTAAATGCTAGGTAAGTATCTTCAGTGGAGATTACATTTTTCTTGTGTAGTAAATGAGACCAGGGGCCCTCTCTTGCAATCTTCATCCTGGCTAATCCTGTTGAAGTTGGTGGGAGAAGGTTCTGCAGATTTCATCTTACTTAACAGAGACTAGTACTTCCTGGGCCGGCTCGAGCTTCCATTAACATAAATGGGTGTTTTGACATTGACTTCAGTGGAAGTAGGAAGGAGCAGTACTCTCTGAATACAGATCCCACACATTCCTGTCTCACTAGCCACTGTAATGGTCTGCAAGGAATGTTTCCCTTATGGCAGTTTTTTCATCCTGGTAGTCTCATAAAGAGCATTTTCCATTGCAAATCACGCACTAAATCAGCTGCCTGGCTCACACATAAAGAGAGAGCTGAATTAGCCTGACATGACCCAAGAATGCAAAGGGATTTCTTTCATTACCAGAGGCCTGATGCAGGGAAAAAGACAAGATGGGTTTCCTAGACAACCGCCAGTGCTGCTGTGTAAGTGAAGCAAGGCATAGAGACTGAAAAGAGTTTATAAAGTACAGGAATCCGTTTGGGAGGAGGTCTGAATAGAAACATTGGATTTTGGTTTACAATGTAAAATACATCACATTTTTTTTTAAAAAAAACTCTTCATGGACATCAGTAAAGGGTGCTAGGAAGCAATAATGACAATTTCAATACTGCATGTTTTACCAGGAAATACAGTATAAAGCACATGCCTACATATGTCACCTCCCCACATGTATATACTCTTAAATGCTCACATATATACCATCCTTTCCCCATCCAGCTCAGCCTTGGTTATCAAGATCACACCCAGATAACCTTAACTCATCCCTCTGATATCAATGTTCCTGTGTCAACGTTTATTTCCTCCTGTTTATGATTTGGGGTCTAGCTTTATGTCCCCTTAGTAACCTTAACCAGTTATTACAAAGGTGTGTTTGAAATGTTAGAACTGTGAACTGGAATACATTGTCATTAGTAATTATTTTCTGATGGATATACTATATACTCCTTAGTTTTTAAAGATACATTTAATTTGCATGTGTGTCAAATGAAAAATCTGCGTATAATGTATGTGGAAATAGGTTAACTGTGAATGTTATAATATTTTGAAATGTCATTGTTAAAGATCTAGATCTTCAGCTCATGAATGTGGACTGCCTGTGGTTTTGATTTTTCAGTGCAGTATATTATTTATGGTGAAGATTTTATATTTTGGCCTTTTTATGAGCTCTGCACTTTTTGTGATTATTGCAGAAATGGTCATGTTTGCATTCAGTGATGTACTGGGACATTCTGTTTGTAAAGGACCAGATAGTGTATGCCATGCATTGTGATTCCACATTTGTAATGTACCATATTTTTGGTGAATTGTTTTGAGACAGAGATCAGTGATGCATTTTAGCAGTGTGGGTAGGTTGATCTCTTATGCGTTATTTTGTATTGTTTCTTGTTCCAGGTATTTGCATTAATTTATTTTTAAATGCTATTCTGTACTGGGCAGAGTTAAGGTTCTTTGGGATGCTCTTGGTGATTATGATTCAGTAGGATTGATTGGTTGATTATTTTGAGAAGCATATATTTGAGGGAAAGTGATATATGTAGATATGTGGTTTTAGTCTGTATTTCTTGGTTTTGTGGATTTGAGTTTGGTTTTAGTCATGTGGTTTTAGTCACGCTCAGGAGGCTGCCCCCCCCATCCCCAGCACCCCCAGCCTCCCCTGAGTGCCGAGAGGCACAGCCCCAGCACCCGGGGGGCCCCCAGCGCTGGGCAGCCCCAGGCGCCCCAAGTCCCAGCCACAGGCTGGCCACAGCCACCCTAGCCTCAGCCCCAGCAAACTTCCCTGAAGAGGAGCAACCAGCCTACCTGGGCTGGGGCCAAGGGAAAAGAGCAAGCAGGAAGCGGGCCTTCCATGCAGAACGTGGGTGAGGTCACCCTGGGCTGTTTAAGGAGGCATAGCCTCCCCCAGCCTACGATATGCACCACCCATGGTTTTAGTGCCATTAGTGCACCATAATATATATCCTGTTTTTAAAAAGAGAGGAAATTCTGAGCATGTGACACATGGTTAATCTTTCTATTCACTGATATGATTTTCCAAAATTTATAGGACCTGATTTAGTTTTGCCATTGATTTCAATGGGAATAAGCTCAGACCAATATTGTATGTCCTGAACTGGTTGTTATTATTACTTAATATTATTAGTAGTAGTAGTTATTATTATTACTAAAGCACATAAGAGTCCTAGTCATGGACTAGGACTTCATGGTGTTAAGTGCTGTACCAAAACAGAACAACCAGTCTCTTCCCCAAAAAGCTTAAAATTATATGATGGAACTAATGTAAATATGATGTACAAGGCAAGTTATCTGAAGGAATTAGTGTAAATATAGACAAAATCCAGGTCATCTTTATGCGTGCACAGGAAAAGAAGTGGATAAATAAGGCACAACTGTTATACCGTGCTCTGAATTTCCTCTTGTAAGCCTTCAGAAGTCCCTTTAGGTCAGAGTTATCAAGCCACACCTATTGTGTAACTTATCATACCTACTAGGGAGTCTGTGCAGGCGGCACTGAACAGGGGCCCTGGTCATAAAATCCAAGCCCATATCATCAAAGTGTATGCAGGTGAATAGCATCTGAACGTTCCTTGGGGTGTGTATATAAAACAGAACCATGGTCAGACAGATGAAGATGCTCTGGGGAAATTCAGAGTCATGTCTGGATCCAAACTGCACAGACAGCCCTCCAACTGGCCAAACCAAAACCATGGATCGGAATTGGAGCTTGGAATTGGTTTTTGTGGCTTGGGCCCTCCTCTTAATTACAATATTATGGATTTACACATTGGGTCAGATATTGCTGCTGTTAAAATCAATGTCCCTTTGACTTCCATAGGAACAGGATTTGGCCTATGAAAAGGCAAGTCTTGCTAGTATGTACTTAAATGAGTTTAAATGCTCCCTGTCTGATCTGTTTCAGAAACTGCATTTTGCAGATTTGTGTTATAGATTTGTGCCCAGGTCTATTAAACAAATAATGGGTTCTCTGAACACATCTCCAGTTTAATGTTTTCAGTTTCTGCCTAGAATATCTTACAGTGATGATTGAAAGGGCTTCAGGTGGTTTCTTGCCAATTATTCTTTGTAATGTAGTCAAATCTTATCCCATCTAGTATTAATAAATAGTCAGCAAGATGCTTCATGTTGGAAGGAAAATGTATTGCCAGGGGATAATCTGAATCTCTCCTAATAGAGATCTTATGTTTGCTAATGCATTATTTTAGTGTTGTGTTTACTTAGTCAGCCCAAACAATCCTAGAGAGGCACTTCAGTCTAGTCCTAAAGTGCATTCATTTATTAAATCAGGTAAATTACTGTGTTGATTTAAGATGTAATTTCAAAGTTTGGTCTTATCTTTCTCTAAATGTATTTTGTCTCATGACATTTTGCTATTCTTAATGGGGTATATGTTTCCTTCATTTAAAAAGAGTTGGTAACATGGTTTGCTTTGATGGGCATACAGAATTCTAGCAAGTTCAATGTATGCAAGTATATGAGAACATGAGAATGGCCATACTGGGTCACACCAATGAACCACCTAGCCCAATATCCTGTCTTCTGACAGTGGCCAGTGCCAGGTGCTTCAGAGGGAATGAACAGAACAGGGCAAATTATCAAGTGATCCATCCCCTGTCATCTAATCCCAGCTTCTGGCAGTCATCGGTTTAGGGACACCTGGAGCATGGGGTTACATCCCTGGCCAACTTGGCTAATAGCCATTGATGGACCCATCCTCCACGAACTTGCCTAATTCTTTTTTTAAACCCAGTTATACTTTTGACCTTCACAGCATCCCCTGGCAATGAGTTCCAGCAACTGTGCATTGTGTGAAGAAGTACTTCCTTATGTTTGTTTTAAACCTTCTGGCTATTAATTTCGTTGAATGACCCCTTGTTCATGTGTTATGTGAAGGGGTAAATAACACTTCCTTCTTCACTTTCTTCACACCAGTCATGATATTGTAGACCTCTATCATGTCCCCCTTTAGTCATCTTTTTTGCAAGCTGAAAGGTCCCAGTCTTTTAAATCTCTCCTCATATGAAAGCTGTTCTATACTACCAATTTTTGTTGACCCTCTCTGTACTTTTTCCAATTCTAATACATCTTTTTTGAGATGGAGTGACTAGATCTGTATACAGTATTCAAGGTGTGGGCATACCATGGAGTTATATGATGGTAATATGATATTTTCTGTCTTCTTATCTATCCCTTTCCTAGTGGCTCCTAACATTCTGCTGGCTTTTTCTGTTTTGTTTTGTTTTTGTTTTTTGTTTTTGACTGCTGCTGCGCATTGAGCAGATGTTTTCAGAGAATTCTCCACGACGATTTCAAGATCTTTTTCTGGAATGGTAACAGCTAAATTAGACCCCACTGTTTTGTATGTGTATTTGGGATTATGTTTTCCATTGTGCATTACTTTGTATTTAACCACACTGAATTTCATCTGCCATTTTGTTGCCCAGTCACATGAGATCCCTTTGTAACTCTTTGCAGTCAGCTTTGGAATTAACTATGCTGAGTAATTTTGTATCATCTACAACCTTTGCCACCTCACTATTTACCCTCTTTTCCAGATTATTTATGAATATGTTGTACAGCACTGGACCCAGTACAGATCCTTGGGGGACCGCACTATTTACCTCTTTCCATAGTGAATAAATGGTGAATATGACCATTTATTCCTACCCTTTGTTTCCTATCTTTTAAGCAGTTACTGATCCATGAGAGGACCTTTCCTCTTATCCCATGCCTGTTTATGAGCCTTTGGTGTGGGGCCTTGTCAAAGGCTTTCTGAAAGTCCAAGTACACTATATCCACTGGATCATCCTTGTCCACGTGTTTGTTGACCCCCCTCAGAGAATTCTAATAGATTGGTGAAGCACGGTTTTCCTTTACAAAAGCCATGTTGGCTCTTTCCCAACATATGGTGTTCATCCATGTTTCTGATCATTCAATTCTTTATTATAGTTTTAACCAATTTGCCTGGTACTGAAGTTAGGCTTACCAGCCTATAATTGCCAGGATCATCTCTGGAGCCTTTTTAAAAAATTGGTGTTATATTAGCTATCTTCCAGTCATCTGGTAGAGAGCTGATTTAAGTAATAGGTTACATACCACAGTTAGTAGTTCTGCAATTTCATATCTGAGTTCCTTCAAAACTCTTGGATGAATACCATCTGGCCCTGGTGACTTATTACTGTTTAATTTATCAATTTATTCCAAACCCTACTTTACTGATACCTCAATATGAGGCAGTTCCTCAGATTTGTCACCTAAAAAGAACAGCTCAGGTGTAGGAATCTCCCTCAGATCCTCTGCAGTGAAGACCCATGCAAAGGACTCCTTTAGCTTCTCTGTAAAGGGTTTGTCTTCTTGGAGTGCTCCTTTAGCACATTGTTAACCAGTGGCTCCACTGATTGTTTGGCAGGTTTCCTGTTTCTGTTGTATTTTTTTTCTAGTTGTTTATTTTTGTCTTTTTTTCTAATTGGTCTTCAAATTCTTTTTTTGACCTGCTTGATTATACTTTTACACTTGACTTGCCAGAGTTTATATTCTTTTCTGTTTTCCTCAGTAGGATTTGACTTTGATTTTTTAAAAGATGTCTTTTTGTCTCTAACCGCCTCTTTTACTCTGTTTAGCCATGGTGGAAGTTTTTGGACTACTTACTGTTTTTTTGTTTTGTTTTGAATTTGGGGTATTCATACAGTTTGAATCTCTATTATGGTGGTTTTTAAAAAAATGTCAATGCAGCTTGCAGGTATTTCACTCTTGTTTCTTTTCCTTTTAATTTCTGTGTAACCTCCTCATTTTTGGGTAGTTCCCCTTTTGAAATTAAATGCTATTATGGTGAGTTTCTTTGGTATTTTCACCCCTACAATGATGATAAATTTTATTACATTACGGTTGCTGTTACCAAGTGGTTCAGCTGTATTCACCTCTTGAACCTGATCGTGTGTGCCATTTCAAACTAATTCAAGAACTGTCTCTCTCCTTGTAGGTTCCAGGACTAGCTTCTCCAAGAAGCAGTCATTAATGGTGTCTAGAAATTTTATCTCTACATTCCATTCTGAGGTAACATGTTTCCAGTCAATATGGGGATGCTTGAAATCCCCCATTATTACTGGGTTTTCAGTTTTTGTAGCATCTCTAATCTCCCTAAGCATCACAATCACCGTCACCATCCTGGTCAGGTGGTTTGTAATATATTCCTACTTCTATACGCTTATTATACAAGCATGGAATTTCTATCCATAGAGATTCTATGGTACTGTTTGATTCATTTAAGATTAGTACTATATTTGACTCTATGCTTTCTCTCACATACAGTACCATTCCCCCACCAGTGCAAGCCACTCTGTCATTCCTGTGTATTTTGTATCCTGGTATTACCATGTCCATTAATTATCTTCATTCCAGCAAGTTTCTGTGATGCCTATCAATATCTTCATTTAATACCAGGCACTCAAGTTCATCTGTCTTCGTATTTAGACTACTTTTATTTGTATACAATTTACCGATGTTTAGTTGTCTGCCTTTACGTAATGTGATTGAATGGGAGTCTTTTTCATTTCACTGTTTCTCTTCAGTTCCTACCTGTACTTTATCAACTTCTATCCTCTCCTCTTTACTAGGATATAGAGTATCCCCTTTAATAAATCCTTCCCTAAGAGATATGTCTGTCTAAACCATATGCTTTCCACACCTGTAAGGTTTCTCCCAGCCCTTAGTTTAAAATCTCATGTATGACCTTTTAAATTTTACATGCCAGCAATCTGGTTCCAGTTTAGTTAAGGTGGAACCCATCCTTTCTGTCTAGGCTCCTCCTTTCCAAAAAGGTTCCCCAGTTCCTAATAAACCTAAATCCCTTCTCCCAACACCATTGTCTTGTCCATGCATTGACACCCTGAAGTTCTGCCTGTCAAACTGGAAGAGGAAGCATTTCCAAGAATGCTTCCATGGAAGTTCTAGTCTTTTATATCTTAACTAGCAGCCTAAATTTGGTCTCCAGGACCTCTCTCCTATCTTTCCCTGTGTCACTGGTACTTACACGTACCACAACAACCGACGCTTCCCCAGCACTGCACATAAGCCTCTCTAGATGTGTCAGCAGGTCTGTAACCTTTGCACCCAGCAGGCAATTCACCATGTGGCTCTCCCAGTCATGACAAACCCAACTATCTATATTTCTAACAATTGAACCCCCCATTACTACTGCCTGTCTCTTTCAAATAACAGGTATCCCCTCCCGCAGAGAGGTATACTCTGTGCAAAAGGGTACCATGACATCTGGAAGAAGGGTGTCAACTATGGGGTCATTTCTCTCCACCTCCAGCTTGATGTTCCCCTTTTCAAGGCTTTCATCTTCCTCAACACCACTGAAGCTGTCAGATTGGGAATGGAGCCACTGTATTGTGTCCCTGAAAGTTTCCTTGGTATACCTCATTGTCTTGCTTAGCTCCTCCAGTTCTGGTCTCAAGAACGCATCCTTAGTCTCTGAGGGCCATGTGTTGCTTGTACTGAATGCACACACATGCTACCTGCCCACAAGGCAGGTAATCATACATGTTGCATTCAGTGCAATAAACTGGAGAGCCCCAACTCTGCTGCTCGACTTCTGCCTGCATTATTTGTACTCTTGCAGGGTTTTTTTTGTTTGTTCTTTGCGTGTGTGTTTTTTGCAGGAGCGAGGGGTGAGTTATTGGCCGAAGTTTAGAGAATATTTATTAGATGTATCTGATTCTCATGCTCCCTCTCTAAACTCCCCTGCAAAACTCCCCAGTTTGCTAGATCCTCAGATCGCTTACAGGCTTGCTTTTTAAACCCCCATTCTCCCTGACCTAGCTCCACCTCGTTGCCAAGCGATTCTAAAGGCATTAGGGACCAAAGGATGGCAGACAAGGAAGCTCTAACTCTTGCCTACCAGGTTGCTAGGTTCAGCACACAGACCCCCATACAGACCACACTATAAACTTCAAACAAGCAGGCACACAGCAACAAACAAAGAGACGACAAACTGACCCCCAGGGTCACATAGTTGCTCTTCCTTCACCTGGAGAACTTCCTCGCAAACCTCCCCTGTTTGCTGCTTCTGTTCACTAGCTTGTGATTTTTGTTTTCTGTGACTGTCTTTAAATTTTTAAGGAATCTGCTGTCTTCAGGGGCAACGGCTATTTTTTTAAGGCAGAGTTGACAAAGCATGTTAAAAAGGAGATGCACACACTTTGCTTTCCCATGGAACTTTCCCCCTGGTTCTTTCTTAGTCTAAAATATAGGTCATTCTGCATATGGTTGCTGTATGAGTATGAAAAAGGAACGAAACCAGTTTGTGAGAGGATTTGCCTTCATGAATGTCGATGTGACTATTTCTGAGGAAGCAGACAATGTAGGGAGGTAATGAACACAGAAGTGTTGAAAACTGAACCTAGAAAATACTACTTTAAAAGACAGTCCTTCCATAAATTATTTTCAGAAGAAAACAAGCAAGAACAACAATTTATCCTCACGAGACCAACATGAATGACAGCTTACATTTGATCACATCCAATTAAAATTTTACTTCAGAGTCTGGCATATGTGACTGCACAGAATAAGTAAATGTCATCTGAAATAGCATCAAAAGAGTTGAGGGGCACTAACAATATGAAGAATGATGCAGGCCTTCGGTTAATAGCTAAAGGTCATTCATGACAGATAGCAGAACAGTACTATGCATCAACTCCTGAAGCTGGCTTGTGTCTAGGCAAGCAGTTTATTGTTGACAACTATGCTATGTATTAGGAATAGGATACCAATCTTTATCCATTTGTAAAAGTGTGAAAGACTTAAAGTTTTTCAATTATGGCTCTTTGAAAGGGATAATAGGAAAATTGTTATGCTAGGTCCCAAAAAATTGGCTAGACTTGGCTTCCCCCAACACCAGAGGATTACCTTTTAGAATTCCAGGTGCGTACTGTTCAAACAGATGTGGACTGAGTACTGCATTGGGAGCTAGGACCTCTTGGGTTATACTCCCCAATCCAGCACTAACTCTCTCTGTGACCTTAGGCAAGTACTTTGCATGTCAATAATATCTTTCATGTGAGGATCTCATAGCCCTTTTCCAAATATTAATAAATTAATCCTCATAACACCCTGTCAGTGTAGTATTATTAATCCCCATTTTATAACTGAGGAACAGAAAGGTTCTGTTTTTTGTCTAAGGTCAGACAGGAAATCTGTGGCAAAGCTGGGACTAGAACCCCACATCATTATGTGACTCGGCCTATTCTCTAACCACAAGACCATTCCTCCCATAGCTGCCTTTTGCTTTGCCTCATTTTCCCCATCAGAATCTTTCATAGATTCTAAGACCAAAAGAGACCACTGCGATCATCTAGTTTGACCTGCATAACTCAGGCCATAATATTTCCCCCAAATAATTCCTGTTTGAACTAGTGCACAGATTCTTGCATGATCAGATCCTGTAGTAGCCAAGTGGCAAACCATTATGCCACATTCACAATGTTATATAACAAGTCATCATGCCACTTCTACTCTGTTAAAAAATGTAAGTAAGTTACCCTAACTGCCTTAGCTATAGATGAAATTGCTATTATGAAATTTAAATATTTTAGTGGCTTCAGGAAATTGTGAAAGAAATAGAAATGGAAATATTTATGAGGCATCTATTTGTTATATTTCTGGAGCCAGCAGAAGAGGAGAGAGACAGATGCAGAGGGAGCTGATGGAAAACCCAGCTGTCTCCTGTGGTGGCTTTATTGTTCTGACTGCAAAATTGCAACTAACATGAAAGTGAGGCTTTGCATTAGGCAGGGGAGAAATACAGAGCCAGCTGAACACTTAAAGGGACAGGGCATCACTATTATTTTAAATTCTATTTTTCAATGAATAGTTTTGTCTCTGAAGAAAGAATCTGTCATGGATTTGGTATGTCCGCTTTCTGACCCTATAAGGTTAGCATGAAGCAAAGTTCTTTAGCTAAGGTTTGTTGCAATGTCTTCTGATGCTTTTGTAAAGTATAATAATTGCTGAATGTATGGGCAAGCGGTTATGTAAATGTACAGTCCTAGACCATTACAATGATAGCAATGCACTGAATTGTTTGATACGTTTTAATCTTCACTGCCTACCAGTAGGTGTCACACTTACACAATATTGGGGCATAACAGACACTGACTTTCTATATCTCCCATTATAAATGCTCCAAGGCCAAAATCTTTCTCATTTCTTATTTGAGGAAAAATGTCCAGTGACTTCAGTGAGACTTTAGTTTGGTAAGGACAGCAGGATTCAGCCCTCAGACTGTATAGTCATTTTTCAGAGTAGAATTGCAGTTTAAGATTTCATAGCATAGGAAAATAATTGTAGGTCAGATTAATGGTCTATCTAGTCTAGCATCTTGTCTCTGACAGCAGCTAGTATCAGACGCTTCAGGGAAAGGTCTGAGAAATCCCACAGTGGACAGTTATGGAATTACCCACTCATAGAAGTTTCTTTCCAACCTTCTCAGTAAATTTGTTCCTACAAAGTGAAATCTGTTATTGAACTTAGCCAAATATATTTACTTAAATCAGCAACAGTCTTTGTGGTATAAGCATCTCTTCTCTGGGATCTCAGTGTGGCCCCGGCATGCATCCCTGGTGGAAAATAGAAGGACTTGAAATTTAAAAAGCAAATACTGTGGAGTGTGTTGTCACACACCTGGTTGTGCAAGATTTACAAGACAAACTTTTATTGAGGTCCTATTAGTGACTTTTGGCCATAGCTCTCCCCTGGTGACATTTGCAAACCAGGGTTTTCAGGGTTCCTACATGGCAGAGAGGAGCACCGAACTACAGGGGACTATGCCTCCACATGTGGGTTTTGTGTCTCTAACATGTGGTACCAAACCTCAATGCTCACTATCCACCCAGACGTATAAATATAATGTACCCTATGGTAGAGAAGAGTCAGACTTAGTGTGATCGATATAACGGGGATTCTTTATTCAGGCCACTGGATCCAGACATATCCAGAATGAATAATACACCCTGTGCTGCCTGGTGCCATCATACAGGGTGTCTATTCCATAGCCTGTTCTGGATAACATAGTAATAGAAGAAACAACTGAGCACATAATAGGAAAGTGTAAGGGAGTGTGGCTTGCTGACTTAGAGTTTCCTGATTTGGCAATAGGACAGATATAAACTGGGAACAGTTCTTTAATTTTTTTAAGACCTCTGAGAGTTTGGCATGAAGAAAGATGTTAGTTTATATAGGGCTGCACAGCTGAGCTGTCCTCCTTCTTGAGGGGCGGGCATCTGCTGTCCTGATTACATGATCACTCACAATGAGATGTCAGGCAAGCTGTTTTATCAGCTGTTACAACTCTGGTGGCTGAAGTGCAAAAATCTTCTCCATCCTGCTAATCGAATGGGGAATTGTCTGGAGGTATAAACCTTGGAAGGAAGGAATGCAGGGTAACGGCGGTGACTGGAAGCTGGGCTCTGCAGTAATTGGAGTTCAATTTGTCCCTACGTGGAATACCTCATAGTAACTGTAACTGCTAAGGAAATGAATGATCACACTTATTCCATGATAATATTCTCCTTCCTCCTACTCATTTCCTTAGCAAGATTTCAAAAGTGAATGTTGTGTTGGTGAAAGATGCCAGATTGATGATCCTGGAAGCAGAAGGCCTCTGTTTAAATAGGAGGGATAGGCACTCACCTCACCAATGTGCCTCCCTGCTAACCTGGAGGCATCACCTCTAGAGGGTCATTCAGTCAATAGACACCCTTAACTTTTGTGCACATGCTGATGGTGGTATTTGTAAGATGGAGATCTGTGGCATTGATTCACCAACTCAAGAAGTGAATCATTGCTCTTAAAGCACAAGACTAGGAGTCAGGGGACGTATAGTCTATTCTTCGCACAGCCATTGACTGGCAATATGACCTTGCTCAAATTACCTACTCTCTGTTTCCTACTCTGTAAAGTGGTGATAATATCTACCTCACAGGGGTATCTAAGGCTAAAATTAGGGATTGTAAAGCACTGAACAGTACTTGATGGAAGGCGCTACAAAACTGAAAAGTAGCATTTCAATTTGTCCAACAACTGGTTGTCAGATGGTGAAAAGCTTTCATATTCTATCATCCTGGAATGGATTCACACAGGCGACATAGGGGTGTGAGACTTTGATTCCTATTACTAGGTGTACAAAAGATGATGTTACTGTCATCTTTGTGCTGGTAACACAGGCTGTACAAGAGGAAAGGAATAATGAAGATTATTCCAGGGGAAGCCATAAAGGACATCAGGAGCTTCAATCGGTTCTAAAAATACAACAGTTAAAATAGTTAAGATGAGTTACAATAAATGAGATGACTCATCCATTGACAGATTTTCCTTCTCAGAAGCCTGAGGATCTATATTTATGCAATATCACAGAGTTACACCAACGCAGAGCTATCACTGACTAACAAAAGTTGAAGCTCTGGAGTGACACACGTCATTCCCATATATCATGGCTAAGGCTACTGTTTCTATGGGTGCTTTCAATGAGTTAAGTGGTCATGACAGAAAACTCACTCACCTTTGAAATCTGTCTCATTTCAGATGCACCCTAATGGTGTTTTATAGTGGCCCTATGCTTATCACCTTATCTTTCAATCACTCATTCCGAAGGTTAAGATTTTAACCTTATTTACAGTTATTTTTAGTAAAAGTCATGGACAGGTCGCAGGCAACAAACAAAAATTCATGGGAGCCATGACCTGTCCTGATTTTTATTAAAAGTAACCGAGGGAGAATGACAACTGGAGCCCCATGGGGTGGTGGTGGTGGGAACGACAGCCCTAGCCCCACCGCCACTTGGTGGGGTGCACAACCCTGGCTCCAGCCCTGGCTGAAGCCGTGGGCTGGGGGCACACAACCCCAGCTCCGGCTGCAACCATGGGGTGCACAGCCCCGGCTCCAGCCCTGGCTGCATCTGTGGGGGTGGGGCACACAGCCCAGGCTCCTGCCACAGCTGCAAGAGGAGCACACAACCCTGGATGAAGCTGTAGAGAGCAGCATGCGAGGCACATAACCCCGGTTCAGTCTGAAGTGACAGGGAGTAGCAGGGGAGGGACACACAGCCCCCTTTCTGTCTGAAGCCGTGGGTTGAGGACTCACAACCCCAGTTCCGCCCCACTGCTGACAGCGGAAGCTGAAATCATGGAGGCCCAGTAAAGTCACAGAATCCATGACCTCCATGACTAAATCGTATCCTTACTCATTCCCTTTGCTTGTTTGGGCCCTTTCCTTTTTGTTTGTTGTTTTTCATTGGGGTTTATGTGGATGGCATTCTACTGTTTTTTTTTATTTTACTACTTTATTTTATTCTGTTGCACAGTATACTCAGCTATGCACTAAATAAATACACTATTATTAATGATTATGATTTGAGAAGATGTGTGAAGTCTCTCTTCACCACTATAGGCTTTTACAAACCTGCAGTAAAATTACTGACACAGTGGTAAACACAGCAGTGCCCTGTCTACGCTAGTGTTCCCATATTTGCTAGCACAGGTGGAGAGGCACCAATCGTAATCCACCAGTGGGAAATTTCCCCCAGATTAGTAGTATAGGAAAGGCCTATGGCAACTGGAAAACTAGTGACTACTGGACTCACAAGACAGAGGGGGGAAGTTTGAGACTAACTTTAAAGCTTTGCTTTTAGTTGATTTTCATCCACAGCTATTTTACACTGGGTGTTCTGAACAAAGCATGTAGTTGATAATGATTCAGCCACCTTTCACCCTTCAATTAAGGTATGAGAGATCCTCAAGCAAAGCCAGGGAAGAGCAGATTTGCCATTCCTGATGTTTGCAAGGTAAAAGAAAATCTGGGAAAGGAAGGAGAAAGGGATTTTGGACAACACTCATCTCAGGCTCTCCTTTTAGGTCATGAAGAAGAAAAAAAAGTCACAAGCTCAATTTTTCAAAAGTCCTTTCCAAGTCACCTTTGAGTATCTGCTTGCAACATTGTACTGCCTGCAACACCCACAACACTTCTGTGTTGCTCTCTACAGGGATGGGCAGCTGACATTGTCTCTGACATGATTGTTAATGTGGAGAAGGGAGTGGTCTATGTTACGTGTGCCAGATGAAGAGAAAGTGGTTACATATACAAGCTTTTTCCAAGCAGTAACTTTGAAACCTGGAGCACTCTTGCCTGTGGTGGAAGTGATATCTGCCAGCAGAATGAAAGGATCCCTAGTTTTTCTGAAATTTGACTTCTATAGAAAACATTCCTCTTCCTGTGTTACTTCACGGCAGCTTCTCTTCTCACCCAACTGCCAAACCTCCACTCAATAGTCATGGTTCATTGGCATAGTTTGCATTTGGATGACAAGCTGACACTGGGTTTAAGCCTCATGCAGCATGGCAGACAGACAGAGGAGATAAAAACAACAATAATCAAACAAAAACTATGTGCTTCATTACTTCTCAGGGGACAGCAGACTTGTACCAAAGCCAGCATTCAAGCACTTAATTCCCTGCTATGCTAATCGATCCTCTTTCTTACACCTGAGTGGACAGTAATGTCTCCAGTTAAGGCACTTGATTGAAAGAAATGGATTCATGCTAGAGCACCTCAGTTAGGAGCTATTAGGCTGATCTCAACTGGGAAACTCAAGAACCTCCTGTAAACAAGGAGCTGAGAGAGAATCTGGATGAAATACAGGACATGAACAGAGTAAGAGAAGGTAAAGTTTTGAAAACAAATTAGTGAGAGTGATTTTCCTTGGACTGAGTGGACCTCTGCTTTAGGGCTATTTATTACTGAACCCTCTGGGCTGAATTTTGCACTGACTTACAACCCCAGTGTTAACTCAGTGAAGTTAACTCAATGGACCCTTTGTAATATAAGTCTATGTGAAAGCATTCCCCATGGAAGAACTAGGCATGGAACTCCAGTTGGTGGCTACTACTTTGTACCTCATAATGTTCCAGATATAGGCTCAAATTCCTAGTAAACATTAAAATAGACTTATTAGATAAGGCCATAGAAGAAATATCATTTTACAGTAGTAGAAATATGCTTAACAACAGTAGAATAGATTCCTGCAAGGAGATCTTAGCATTTACAGACCCAGTTAGGAGGTGAATCTCTGTCCTCGTGCAGACAAGCCTATCTGAAACTGCAGTTAGTCAAAACAAGCAGTAAAAACATCCAAGGCCTGTCTACATTACAACTTCCACTCCTGATAGCATCTGTAGAGCTGCATTGGTACTGAAAAATATTTATATACTTTCCCAGTATAGACACACCCCAAAGACTCGTCTAAACTAACTTTCTAAAATTTCCCATTATTAAACAACTACTGGTACAGTTACACCAGTAGTAGCAATGATGGGATCCCTAATGGGGTCTTTACTATTATATTATTTAAGTCTGTCCCATGTATGATGTAGATGACTATTACCTTGCCTCCTCTGAGGAACCGCACTGACTTTCCATAGGAAATCACTTGAACGTTCTGTCATTAATAAGGCCTGGTCTCGGGGCGGGGGGGCGAGCAAAGTTGGTCTAAATTACTCAACTTCAGCTACGAAAATAGCATAGCTGAAGTTGACGTACTTAGAGCTACTTACTGTGGTGTCTTCACTGCGGTAGGTCGGCTGCTGATGCTCCCCCGTCGACTCCGTGTACGCTTCTCGCTCCGGTGGAGTACCGGAGTCGACAAGAGAGCGCTCAGCAGTCGATTTATCATGTCAAGATACGATAAATCAACCCCCGCTGGATTGATTGCTCTGGAGGTAAGTGTAGACATGCCCTATGTCATTTTGAAGAAATGTCTGTCTTCAGTGTCACCATGAAAGTTATTGAGATATTTCAGTGACTGGAGGAGTAATACTCATGTGAAGTACAAACGCTATGCCAATAGATGTTATGTAGACCACTCCAAGTAGCAGAAGCTGAGAGAAGAAGGCTATTGCACCCACAGCAATGAGATTGTGTGAGTGGAGAGAGAGAGAGAGAAGGTCAGGTAATAGATAAACTGAGAAAGCGAGGAATAGAGTACTGTTTGTAGGTCAGCAATGAACAGTGCTATAAAAATATAGGCTATTATTAGAGCATGTTCACATTGTCCGTTTGGGTGAGATAAGAAACTGCTTATAGTCTGGCCCAATCCACTTATTTTATTGCACTCTGGGCTTATTCCAAAGCCTATTAAAGTCAATGGTCTTTGGATGATGCCCTAGGTGAGTGAGGGGTACAGAGATCACCTCATGCTGGTATATAATACTCTTTAGTGTACATCAGTTACTGTGTTTAAACATTTCTCAAATAAATAACAAATGCTCATTCATTGCTTATTCAGGATGTGTCACTTAAAAATCTTCCTGATAACTTTTTATTGGATTTAGCTGAATAGTTGTTTTTTTCCTGGCTAATGGCAAAACCACAAGATTCATTTAAGTAATATAAGAATTCCCTTGTTCCCCTAGGTTTCCTGTGTTCTCACAGACATTGGCACATGCACATCCTGGCTTATAGTAGTCTTTCTGTGTACAATGAGAGAGACGTTCCTCTGACCCACCACAGTTCAGATCTTTCATCCCTTATCACATCGTTCCTTGACACTATCACGTTCTATTTCTGTGTGTTTGTTTTTGATCTGACAGTTTCTGTTCACTTATGACCCGATCCGGAGAGCTGACTTCAGTGGGAATAGAGGGCGCTCAGCATCTCTCAGGAGCAACCTTAAAATAACAGAAACGTAGTGAGGCCACTATGCAATGAGGATGGGTTAAAGATTAAGAATAATCTAGGTATGATCCAAAATTAAATGAATACTCTGCCTCAGTCAGTTAGGATGATAATTTAGAACCTGGGGACAAAGGTAGGATGGCTGAAGTACTGAGGTCAGGGGGGCTGCATAATCTCTATCCTAGAATGGTAAAAGAACTGGCACTTGATATTGCAAGTGCAGTAGCAAGGGTTTTTAGTAAATTAGGAGTGGTACTATATGATTGGAGAATAGCTAATATAGTACCTACAGTTGAGGAGGAAGGGGGGAGTGGTCTGGGAAACTATAGCCCTGTTAGTCTAATCTCCGTAGTATGAGAGGCTTTAGAACAAATTTTGAAAGAAAGAATAATTAAAGACATGGAGGTGAATGGAAAATGAGATAAAAAGCAACATGGGTTTACCAACAAAGATACATTGTGCCAGAATAACCTAGTATCTGTCTTTCATAAGATAACTGATTTCTTAGTTCATGGACATGAAACAGAGCTAATCTATCTGGACTTCAGTAAAGTGTTTGACATGGTATTACATAGGAAACTGGAGAAAGTGGCATTAGTACAAAAATTGTAAGTTTGGTAAAGAACTGGCTAACGGGGAGATGACGAGTTGAAAGGAGCCCTATCCAGCTGTAGGTTGGTTACTAGGAGAGTTCCTCAAGGATCAGGCTTGGGTTTGATCTCATTAATATTTCATTAAAGACCATGGCACAAGATGAGGGAGTGTATTAATTGAAATTTGCTGATGACAAAAAATTGAGGAGGCTGGGAGTATTATTCAAGAAGAATTAGATGACCTTCAGGAAGGGAGTAATAGAAATAGGATGAAATTTAATACTATGAAGGGTCAGGTCATACTCTCACACTAATAACAAGAATGTCTGCTATAAACCGGGGGGGGAAGGGTGTCTTCCGTTAAAAATGACAGTCAGCCACAGGATGACTATGAGCCACCAATGTGATATGGCAGGAGGAGGGAGGCAAATATGATCCAGGGGTGTATCATGTGAGTAGAGAAAGACAAGTGTTAATGCCATGGTACAAGGCACTGATAAGGTTTCATCCAGAATACTGTGTACAATTCTGGTCACTCGTTCAACGAAGATGAATTCAAACTGGCACAGGTGCACAGAAGAACTACTAGGATGATCAGGGAATGGAGAGCCTATTTTTTGAGAGGAAACTAAAAGAGCTACACCAAAGATGTACATTCCACACAAAGATGGACTACTAGCCATCAGGAACACTATCCCCGATAATGTCACGGCAAACCTGGTGGCTGAACTTTGTGACTTTGTCCTCAGCCATCACTATTTCACATTTGAGGACAATGTATACCTTCAAATCAGCGGCACTGCTATGGGTACCCGCATCACCCCACAGTATGCCAACATTTTTATGGCCGACTTAGAACAATGCTTCCTCAGCTCTCGTCCCCTAATGCTCCTACTCTACTGGCGCTACATTGATGACATCTTCATCATCTGGACCCATGGAAAAGTAGCCCTTGAGGAATTTCACCATGATTTCAACAATTTCCATCCCACCATCAACCTCAGCCTGGACCAGTCCACACAAGAGAACCATTTCCTGAACACTATGGTGCTAACAAGCGATGGTCACATAAACACCACCCTATATCGGAAATCTACTAACAGCTATTCCTACCTACATGCCTCCAGCTTTCATCCAGACCACACCATACAATCCAAAGTCTACAGCCAAGCTCTATGATACAACCCCTCAGAGACAAACACCTACAAGATCTCTATCAAGCGTTCTTACAACTACAATACCCACCTGCTGAAGTGAAGAAACAGATTGACAGAGCCAGAAGAGTACCCAGAAGTCACCTACTACAGGACAGGTCCAACAAAGAAAATAACAGAATGCCACTAGCCCCCAACTAAAACCTCTCCAACGCAACATCAACGATCTATAACCTATCCTGAAGGACGACCCACCACTCTCACAGATCTTGGGAGACAGGCCAGTTCTTGCTTACAGACAACCCCCCAACCTGAAGCAAATACTCACCAGCAACCACACACCACACAACAGAACCACTAACCCAGCAACCTATCCTTGCAACAAAGCCCGTTGCCAACTGTGTCCACATATCTATTCAGGGGACACCATCATAGGGCCTAATCACATCAAACACAGGCCTAATCACATCAAACACACTATCAGAGGCTCGTTCACCTGCACATCTACCAATGTGATATACGCCATCATGTGCCAGCAATGCCCCTCTGCCATGTACATTGGTCAAACTGGACAGTCTCTATGTAAAAGAATAAATGGACACAAATCAGATGTCAAGAATTACAACATTAAAAAACCAGTTGGAGAACACTTCAATCTCTTTGGTCACTCGATTACAGACCTAAAAGTGGCAATTCTTCAACAAAAAATCTTCAAAAACAGACTCCAACGAGAGACTGCTGAATTGGAATTAATTTGCAAACTGGATACAATTAACTTAGGCTTGAATAGAGACTGGGAGTGGATGGGTCATTACACAAAGTAAAACTATTTCCCCATGTTTATCCCTCCTCCTCACCCCCCCACTGTTCCTCAGGTGTTCTTGTCAACTGCTGGAAATGGCCCACCTTGATTATTACTACAAAATGTCGTCCCCCTCCCCCGCTCTCCTGCTGGTAATAGCTTACCTTAAGTGATCACTCTCGTTAGTGTGTATGGTAACACCCATTGTTTCATGTTCTCTGTGTATATAAATCTCCCCACGATATTTTCAACTCAATGCATCCAATGAAGTGAGCTGTAGCTCACGAAAGCTTATGCTCTAATAAATTTGTTAGTCTCTAAGGTGCCACAAGTACTCCTTTTCTTTTTGCGAATACAGACTAACACGGCTGCTACTCTGAAATCTATTTTATGAGAGGAGACTAAAAGAGCTTGGCTTGTTTAGTCTAGCAAAATGAAGTCTGAGAGGGAATATGGTTGCTTTCAATAAATACATCAGGGATTAAACACCAAGGAGGGAAGCCAACTATTTGAGATAAAGGACAATGTGGGCATAAGAACAGATGGACATAAATTGGCCATGAATAAATTTAGGCTGGGAATTAGAAGATGATTTCTAACCATCAGCAGAATGCAGTACCAGAACAGCCTTCCACTAGGAGTAATGGGGTCAAACAACCTAATTATCTTTAAGATAAAGCTTGTTAAATTTATGGATGGGATTATATGATGGGGTTGCCTGCAGTCACAGGGGACTGGACTTGATGACTCAGGAGGTCCCTCCTATTCCTATGTTCTTTTCCCTGACGTCATCCAAACCTGTGCCAATCTGCCTGGAATGCCCAAAAACCTATGATGTACACTCTTCAAAACGATGAATGAAGCCCTGCAATCGGAACTCAGCTCTCTGTAGCTCTAGACGCTGCCTTTTAGCACCTGGTGAAAGATGTCACTCAATGCTATTGTTCTGTAGATTAGAAAAGATTTTTCTCTGTACTGTCAATCTGAACTGTGTCATGAAGCAAAAAGAAAAGGAGTACTAGTGGCACCTTAGAGATTAACCAATTTATTTGAGCATAAGCTTTCGTGAGCTACAGCTCACTTCATCAGATGCTTATGCTCAAATAAATTGGTTAGTCTCTAAGGTGCCACTAGTGCTCCTTTTCTTTTTGCGAATACAGACTAGCACGGCTACTTCTCTGAAATGTGTCATGAAGGTTCACACTTCAGCAACCCAGGGAATTTGACAGTTAAAGGAGAATTGCAAAGGGGAGGAATTTTTTCTTTCACTATTCCTTTTTGTCTGATAAAGAGGGGCTCAAACTTTCATTCCCCCTCCTCCATGCCCCCCGAATAATTTTTATATATTTGTACAATAGAAATCAAAGGTCATGACTTCCCTCTTCCTCCTAGAGAATTCTAACAGTTTTTGGAGAACCAGAAGTCTGATATCACAGCTGAAATTTTAGCTGCTAAACTTCCAAGAAACAGCTTTTATTTTGGGGGAAAGAGAATGTTTGAAGCCACGTCATATCTTTGTAAGGAGCACAAAGGAATAAAACAGCACTTCATTTTCTTTGCATTGCCATTCACCTTTAAATCCCAGACTGTTTGCTTTGAATGCCTGCATGTGTGTTCCTTGCATACAGATGTACACATTTAAAGAACAGCTTTAATTTGTCAAGATTAATTGTTATGAGAACTTAAAAAAAAACCTCATCAAAATAAATTCCACAAAGTATAATTGTCTGAAATCTATTACCGGTGTATTTATACCTAAGAGACATATCACAGCAGACTTAAGTACAATTATTATTAGGCGGAGAAAATTATTCTAGTCTTGCTGAGCAAAGCTGTTTGCAAAATTGACTTTGTTATAAGTAATATTCTGAATTTCAATGACCAGGGAGGAAAAATTACTCTTCAAAATTGTTTTTTGCAATCAGAATTTCTCATGGAGAGAGAAAAGTAAGCTCCAGATAACTTTTAAAACTGAGATTCATGAAAACATATTTTTTCTTCACTTTTCCAGATTAAGCTAGTGGTCTCTTTAAAGAAATCTATTGCTTGTAATTAAGTAATATATTTCAGCTCTAAGGCTTTTAAAGTGTATCCACTTCAGTAATTTTTGTGACAGTTGTCTTGCTCCAATAAAACTCCCTATGAACTCGAATGTGTGAATCTCGTTAGGAAAATATAAAATTTGCTTTTCTCTACCTTCCTTGTTTTAGGGATTTGGTCTTTAACTATTTCACATTTGAGAGGTCTTTTTGCTGAAAGATGCCAGTGCTCTCATTAGTATTAACTACAGTGAGGGCAATAGTTTCTCCACCATTACAAATAACTTCCATTATTTAAAAAACAAAGCAGAATCCCTGTCACTGAGAGTTAGGAAAGCTGATTTGGCCTGAAAATTGGCACATTTATTTTGAAGGCAAAGGAAAATATTGCTGCAAAGTTTGAATAAAATTAAACAGTTCTTGAGTTACAAATGATTTTAAAATTACCCCAGTTTGAGATGCTGACTTTTGTCTAGCATTTCTTTGTCCCCCTCTACCTCCAAAGCAGCTTGTTACTCAGTTTCAAACCTTACAAACAAGTGAGTCTCCAAGAATAGTGCACTGGTTAATCTGAAGAAAATAGGTTATAATTAAGCAAAATTAACAACAGTTACTATGTTGGATAGTTTGGGGCCCAATCCTGCATACATGGATGTCAATGGGAGTTTGCTATTGACTTTAGTGACAGTGAAAGTGCGCACTATCTGTTTGTGTGAACATACTGCTTTTGATTTGGCTGACTGTTCTTAAGAATAATTAAGGGTATTTCTATAGTTGAAAACAAAGATCTTTCTTTCACTCCAGGGGCAGTGGCCTGTGTTTCTGGAGCTAAGATCCAAGGCTGTGTAGGTGGTTTATGATAGAGAGATGATAGTGTCTTGAGAGGTGCAGTGGCTTGAATTTTTCAAGGATCCTATAGGAATTAGGTACCAATGTATTTCAGTGAGACTTGGGTGCCTGGATTCTTTGACAATCCCAATCAGACCCATTATAAGGCTGATTTTGATTTCCCCATGTAACCCCAATAATAAATAAATACATTTCTCATACTAAATAACTCCTTCCCTTCTAATGTAAATGAAAGCTCAGCCCACAAGGCTGGGCTGGGAAGTTCATCCATGCTCTGCCTTCAAGGGGACTGGTATGCTCAGTCCCTACTCTGTGTCCCAGGTCCTGTAGCAACTTCATAAAAAAACACATAAAAACAGATCCTTTCCCCACTGTCCCCTGGAGTGAAAGAAAGGTCACCAGCTCTCTACTGCAGGTTTGTGTAAACCTTCCTCCTCTTGCCCTTTTTTCCTTCTTTCCTTGGAGAGGCTGAACAGGTTTCTAGGGCTTGGTAGGTGCAGAAGGACCCACGAGTTACTCTTGTTTCCTCTGTTTGGGGTCTGTCAGTTGGTTGAGAGACACCTACTGCAGTCTCTTCCAAAGCTCCTTGCTGGCCCTTTGCCTGAAAAAATCTGACAACACATCCTGTTCTGAGCTTTTTATATCCGTCTCCTCCTTTCCCAGACCATATTGCTGCCAAGACTTCATTTGGTCTGAAATCAGTAACAAGCTTGTGTCAGACCTGGGCCTGTCTTATCCCATCGTCAGATGTTGTGCCCCACATTAATTTTCTCCTCCAAATATTTGTCTGCTCTCAACAGAATATACATTTTTTGTCCATTTTCCTCTTGGTAATTTTGTCAGAGATTAATGTGTGTATTGGAAACAAAAATGCATCAATATATTTGCTGCCTTTCCTTTGTTTATTGTAGTAACACTGCTTAGTACATAAAACTTTTCACCTTCATTAACTAATACAGACATTAATCAATTAATTATGCCGGCTTACCCCTTTATTAAATTGCCATTCATAGATTCATAGATATTTAGGTCAGAAGGGACAATTATGATCATCTAGTCTGACCTCCTGCATAACGCAGGCCACAGAATTTCACCCACCACTCCTGCAAAAAACCTCTCACCTATGTCTGTGCTATTGGAGTCCTCAAATCGTGGTTTAAAGACTTCAAGGAGCAGAGAATCCTCCAGCAAGTGACCCGTGCCCCATGCTACAGAGGAAGGCGAAAAACCTCCAGGGCCTCTTCCAATCTGCCCTGGAGGAAAATTCCTTCCCGATCCCAAATATGGCGATCAGCTAAACCCTGAGCATATGGGCAAGATTCATCAGCCAGATACTACAGAAAATTCTTTCCTGGGTAACTCAGATCCCACCCCATCTAATATCCCATCACAGGCCATTGGGCCTATTTACCATCAATATTTAATTACCAAAACCATGTTATCCCATCATACCATCTCCTCCATAAACTTATCGAGTTTAATCTTAAAGCCAGATAGATCTTTTGCCCCCACTGCTTCCCTTGGAAGGCTGTTCGAAAACTTCACTCCTCTGATGGTTAGAAACCTTTGTCTAATTTCTAGTCTAAATTTCCTGGTGGCCAGTTTATATCCATTTGTTCTTGTGTCCACATTGGTACCGAGCTTAAATAATTCCTCTCTCTCTCCGGTATTTATCCCTCTGATATATTTATAGAGAGCAATTATATCCCCCCTCCACCTTCTTTTAGTTAGGCTAAACAAGCCAAGCTCCTTGAGTCTCCTTTCATAAGACAAGTTTTCCATTCCTCGGATCATCCTAGTAGCCCTTCTCTGTACCTGTTCCAGTTTGAATTCATCCTTCTTAAACATGGGAGACCAGAACTGCACACAGTATTCCAGGTGAGGTCTCACCAGTGCCTTGTTATAATGGTACTAAAACCTCCTTATCCCTACTGGAAATACCTCTCCTAATGCATCCCAAGACCGCATTAGCTTTTTTCATGGCCATATCACATTGGCGGCTCATAGTCATCCCATGATCAACCAATACTCCAAGGTCCTTCTTCTCCTCTGTTACTTCTAATTGATGCGTCCCCAGCTTATAACTAAAATTCTTGTTATTAATCCCTAAATGCATGACCTTGCACTTCTCACTATTAAATTTCATCCTATTACTATTACTCCAGTTTACAAGGTCATCCAGATCCTCCTGTAGGATATCTCTGTCCTTCTCTAAATTGGCAATGCCTCCCAGCTTTGTATCATCCGCAAACTTTATTAGCACACTCCCACTTTTTGTGCCGAGGTTAGTAATAAAAAGATTAAATAAGATTGGTCCCAAAACTGATCCTTGAGGAACTCCACTGGTAACCTCCCTGCAGCCTGACAGTTCACCTTTCAGTAGGACCCATTGTAGTCTCCCCTTTAACCAATTCCTTATCCACCTTTCAATTTTCCTATTGATCCCCATCTTACACAATTTAACTAATAATTCCCCATGTGGCACGGTATCAAACGCCTTACTGAAATCTAGGTAAATTAGATCCACTGCATTTCCTTTGTCTAAAAAATCTGTTACTTTCTCAAAGAAGGAGATCAGGTTGGTTTGGCACAATCTACCTTTTGTAAAACCATGTTGTATTTTGTCCCTTTTACCATTGACTTCAATGTCCTTAACTACCTTCTCCTTCAAAATTTTTTCCAAGACCTTGCATACTACAGATGTCAAACTAACAGGCCTATAGTTACCCGGATCACTTTTTTCCCCTTTCTTAAAAATAGGAACTATGTTAGCAATTCTCCAATCATACCGTACAACCTCTGAGTTTACAGATTCATTAAAAATTCTTGCTAATGGGCTTGCAATTTCATGTGCCAATTCCTTTAATATTCTTGGATGAAGATTATCTGGGCCCCCCAATTTAGTCCCATTAAGCTGTTTGAGTTTCTCTTCTACCTCAGATATGGTAATATCTACCTCCATATCCTCATTCCCATTTGTCATGCTACCATTATCCCTAAGATCCTCTTTAGTTTTATTAAAGACTGAGGCAAAGTATTTGTTTAGATATTGGGCCATGCCTAGATTATCCTTGATCTCTACTCCATCCTCAGTGTTTAGCGGTTCCACTTCCTCTTTCTTTGTTTTCTTCCTATTTATATGGCTATAGAACCTTTTACTATTGGTTTTAATTTCCTTTGCAAGGTCCAACTCTACTTGACTTTTAGCCTGTCTCACTTTATCCCTACATGTTCTGACCTCAATAAGGTAGCTTTCCTTGCTGATCCCTCCCTTCTAGCATTTATCATTTCTATTCCCTTAAGAACTTTGCATATCTCAGTGAGGTTGTCTCTTACTTGTCTCTTTTCCACAGCATGTTTAACTGTCTTTCTCTAACGATTTAGGATGGTTAAGGCCTGTTATTCCAGTTATCCTCCTGTGAACCCCTTCTGCCTTTAGGTTTTCCTTTTTTTCGCGTAACCAGAACTGTGAATGTTGGCTCAGATTCAGATCTGAGTTACCGCAGTGTGAATCAGGGGTAACTGAATTAGAAGTAGCTCCATTGGAAACCAGAGAACAGAAGCTGACCCACAATCTCAAACATAACTTGCTGCTCCCATGTAGAACACTGTTATAAGCTATGAAACTGTGATGCTTTAATTTTGTGTGTGATAGGAAACTTCTAGGAACTCTCCCTCTGCGCAGATTAGAAAAATGCCACTACTAGTATATTGTGTCCAGTTCTGGTGTCCGTGCTTCGTAAAGAATATGATAAATTGGACACAGTATCCAATTGTGTTGTTCTGAGAAGAGCAACAAAAATGATTAAAGGATTAGAAAACCTGCCTTAAGAACTGAATCTATTTAGCTTAACAAAGAGAAGGTTAAGGAGTGACTTGATTACAGTCTGTAAATACCTACCTGGGGAACAAATATTTGACAATGGACTCATCGATCTATTCTAGAGAAAGATCTAATGTGATTGAGTGACTTGAAATTGAAGCTAGATAAATTCAAACTGGAAATCAGGGATACATTTTTTACAGTGGAGGTAATTAATCATTGGAAGACTTTACCAAAGTTGTGGTGGATTCTCCATCACTGACAATTTTGAAATTTGGTACTGGATGTTTTTCTAAAAGATCTAAAGATCTAAAAGATCTTTTCTAAAAGATCTTCTAAAAAAGTTCTGTTATAAAAGATCTGTTATAAAAGATTTTCTAAAAGATATCTATTCCAGTTATGTGTGTGTGTGTGCCACGTGAATGGCTGTCGGAAACTTTTCCCTAGCAGCTTCCCATCAGTCCAGCTGTGGAGCCCCCTGGAGTGGTGCCGGTATGGTGCTTTATATACAACCCTGCTGGCCTGACCCCCTTTCAGTTCCTTCTTTCCGCCAGTGGTGGTTGTTGGAACAGTGATCTCTTGCTTGCAAGTGTCCCACTAATCCCTAGCTCTTCCGTTAATCTCTGTATATAGTTACTCATTGTTAGTTAATAGTTCTTAGTTAGTTGTTAATTGTAGTTTAACTACTTAGCGGGTTGGGGCGGGGGCTTGCCCTCCAATACACGTCCTGCAGGGTCTCAGGGCATGCCGTCTCAGTGCTTCAAACCCTGTAGTTCCTGTGCTAAGCCTATGCCCACCGGTGACCCCCATGAATCCTGGGAGAAGCCCATCAATTGGACAAGTGTAAGATCTGCAAGGCTTTCAAGCCTTGCACCAGGAAGGAGAGGGACATATGCCTAAAGCAACTCCTCATGGAGTCAGCCCTCTGTCTGCAGCAGGACCTGGCTCCGAGCGCCTCGGTGCAGAGCGCTCCTCCTGTGGTGCCATCTGTGGTACCGAGAAAGGACTTGGCATGCCAGCCTAGGAGCTTCTGGTCCCCCGGACCCCAGAAGCATTCTCCCTGGCACCGCTCTCATCCCCCAGCTGCCCGCAAGAAACATGCCAAAGGGAAATCCCCCCAGCGGGTTGCTACGGCTACTGCACCCCCGGAAGGAGACGGTGCAGGGGATGGGCCTATGGCCGGGAGACCCTCGGGCTGCGCACAGCCATGATGGGTCCCTGTGTCTTCAGGAAGCCCTACTCTCCTGGACTCGCCACAGCTGCATGTGGGGGAAGTTATGATGCCGTCCACCCTGGACAACTTTGAAGCCACTAGGGGGCTCATCGAGATGACAGCACCTAAGTCTCCCACTATGAGGGATAAGTCTCCACTCCCTCAGAGCATGGCATCATCTAGAGGCAAGCCTGCCATGTTGGGTCCGTCTGCCCCCGACATGGATCTCCACGCCGTTCAGAGTCTCGATGACTCTCCGAGTCCTGGCACCGTGCCTATGACCCGTGCCAGTCTGACTCCTGGCATGGGTCCAACTCACAGCACTGGTCCCATAGCCCCAACCCTCAGAGCTGCTCGCCACAACCTACCTTGACCTTAGTCACAGACGCGTCCGCGTTGGACTGGAGAGTGCATCTAGGAAGCCTGACAATTCAGGACCTATGGGCAAGTAGAGGAGCTGGCTCTACATATCCACGTCAAAGAACTCAGGGCGATCTGCCTCGCCTGCCAAGCTTTTCTGACTTGCTTGCAGGGCCACTCCCTAGTGGTATTGATGGACAACACCATGTCTATGTTTTATATAATTAAGCAGGGCGGAGCCCGCTCCTCTCCTCTCTGTCAGGAAGCCCTCCTACTGTGGGAATTTTGCCTAGGCCACTCCATTCTCGTCCAGGCTTCATACCTGTTGAGCATTCAGAACATGCTGGCAGACAGCCTGAGCAGACGTTTCCTCACACACGAGCGGTCAATTAGCATGGACATCATCCACTTCATCTTCCGCAGTTGGGGATTTCCCCAAATCGACCTGTTTGCCACACAGGCCAACAGGAAGTGCCCAACCTTTTGCTCCTTCAGGAGTCGCAGCCCAGGCACGGTCGCAGACACATTCATGATTCCATGGTCCGGGCAGCTGCTATACGCCTTCCCGCCATTCCCACTGATCCACAAAGTGCTTCTCAAAATCTACAGGGACAAGGCGGACATATTTTGGTGGCCCCAGCCTAGCCTCGCCAGTGCTTGTACCCCACCCTCATTGACTTGTCGATCCGGTCACCGATATGGCTACCTCTCACTCCCGACCTCATTACACAGGACCACGGTTGCCTCCTTCACCCAGACCTTCAGTCTCTCCACCTCACGGCCTGAGGAATCTGTGGCTGAATCAGGCAGAGCTCACCTGTTTGGATCTGGTGAGGCAGGTACTTCTAGAAAGCCGCAAGCCATCTACTAGAGCCACATACAGGGCAAAATGGAAGAGGTTCTCCAGCTGGTGCACCCAAAGGCAGGTGCTCCTGCTCGAGGCTCCTGTTCCCTGTATCCTGGACTATCTTCTGTACCTAAAGGACCAGCGTCTGGCGTTTGGTTCCCTCAAGGTCCACCTCATGGCCATCTCGGTCTTTCACCCAGGTGATTCTGGGTGTTTGGTGTTCACTCACCCCATTGTGGGATGTTTCCTGAAAGGCCTGGAGAAGATACATCCCCTGATGAAGCCCCTGATCTCGGCCTGGGACCTTAACCTAGTCCTCTCCTGCTTCATGGGCCCTCTCTTTGAGCCTTTAGCTTCTTGTTCACTCCTCTACCTCTCTGGGAACGTAGCTTTTCTGGTGGTTATCACCTTGGCAAGACGCGTGTCTGAGCTGCGGGCCCTCACCTCTGAGCCCCCATACATGATTTTTCATAAAGACAAGGTACAACTTAGACCTCATCCAGCTTTCCTTCCCAAGCTTTCATATTAGCCAGGACATCTTCCTGACAGGCTTTTATCCAAAGCTACACAACAGCCCTCAAGAACAACAGCTGCACTCACTGGATGTTAGGAGAGCACTCGCTTTCTATATCGAGCACACAAAGCCGTTCCGAAAGACAACCCAGTTGTTCCTTACTATAGCAGAGCAGACGAAGGGATTGCCAGTCTCTTCCCAGCAGATCTCCTCCTGGATCACAGCCTTGTATCCGCACCTGTTATGACTTGGCAAAGGTTCCTCTGCCTGCCATCATAGCTCACTCCACGAGGGCACAGGCCCTGTTGGCAGCCTTTCTAGCCCAAGTACCTCTCCAGGAAATCTGCAGGGCTGTGACGTGGCCTTCTGTGCATACTTTCACATTGCATTACTCCATCATCCACCAATCTAGGAACAATGCAGCCCAACGGATAGCTGCTAGGGAAAAGTGTCGACAGCCGTGCACACGGCGTGCGCACACACCTAACTGGAATAGATATGAGCAACACATCTTGAAGAACAACAGTTACAAAAGGTGAGTAACCATGTTTTTGTATTGCGGATGATAATTTCAGCTCTTGGGTACACAGTGTGTTAATCTATCTTAGAGCACTTGTCCATCTTTTCTTTTTCATTTTACCCAGAAATTCCATCATTCTTCCAAAATCTGCATCGTTGAAATGTATCAGCGCCCTTGTCACTGAAGCATTTTAATGGTGCTTACAAAGAACCAAATTAATTGTCATTATTGCAGTGATCCTTCCCAGCCCCCTAACCCCTTTTCTGTGTGTCTCCCCTTATGTCTGCTTTGTAAGTATAACAGCTTTTCAAGGATATGATACCAAACTTAGTCTTCTGTGATGACCCATTTTTATTTTGTGTCACTCTTCAAAGACAAAAGAAGGTGAGACTGTTCAAGAGAGCTATTGTGATTAATTGGTCTGCGCTACCTGTCCCTGAATGCAGAATGAAATTGGGACACTTTTCCTCCCAAAGCTAAATTCACAAAAAGCAGTTGGGCTTTCTCTAGTAAGCAGCAGGCATGCACATCTGCCACTTAATATCTAAATGATTTAGAAATGCTGAATTATATCAGTCAGATCAAAGCAATAATGCACTCGTATATTATAATTATTTCATCACTTTCTTGTTTTCTTCCCCTGCTCCCTCTGGTAGCCATTCAGTGATCCTTTCTGAAATGATATGTTTCCCATTAAGCTGTTCAGTTCCATTTTTGGTCTGGAGCCACCAGTAGTAAATAATTTCCATTTCCCCTTCTGTGTGAGAACATCTCCAATGAATTAACTATTTACCTGACCTGTTAATAGTGATGGAGAATAAATCTTTGGTACCTAGATGGTCTTTACCATGGTATCTGAGCATCTCACAATCATTAATGAATTTGTCCTTAAAACACCCCTTGAAGTGGGAAAGTGTTATTCCCATTTTATTGATGGGGAACTGAAACACAGGGGCTCTGAGCCTACAAACAGTTAATTACATGCTTAACTTTACTACCATGATTACTTCCACTGAAATCAAGAGGGCTACTTACAGTAGTAAAGTTCTGCATGTGTGTGTTTGCAGAATCAGATCAGACTGACTAAGTAATTTACCCAAGGTCACACAGAAATTCTTTAAAGAGCTGGGAATTGGTCTCCAGATTCAAGGTCCAGTGCCTTAATCACAAGACCATCTGTCCATATGAGACATCTGCTTAACCTAGTTGTGTTAGGTGGTACAGCCATAATTAAGGATTTGATAGCTTTTACCTTGGGACAACTTTATAAACTCCTGAAAATATCTTGGTTAAAAATCTCTTTTGGGCTAAGAAAGAATCGTATACAGATTTTCAATATAATTGGCTTTTATTTGGAGAGTTTGCAAGCTTATGAGAGAGAGAGAGAGTGCCTGATCAAATGCCCATTGACGTCAATAGAGCATTGACGTCAATGCTCATTGACGTCATCCCTTAATCGAAGAAAGATGTTTTAGACACCACTTTTTTAGTTTAATATTTAAACTGACTTTAAGTAAATAGGAGGAACACAACCCTATGTTGTGATGCTTTCAGGTCTCACAGATGTATCTCTGTAGTGCAAGGTCAGCATCTGGATAGAAGACGTATCCAAGGTGCTGTGGGAAATGATGGTGGTACGCGTTCTTTAAATCAAGCCGGTGCATTGTGCTGTTGCTAATGCCATTAGCTTTTGGACAAGACCTCATACTGAAGTTTTGACCACTTGTGGTCATTAAAAATCTCATGACATCTTTTGTAACATCAGGGGTGTCTGCCTTGACATTCTTCCTAAATCATAATTGGTGTAACTGCATTCTATCTACCCAGGTTTGCCTGCATTTTCAATTAGTTTCCATATTCTTGTTCACTTGTCCAATGCTGTTGGGGAACGCTGTTTTGGCCTGCTGAATAGCTACTTTGCATCACACCAGAGAAGTGGTGTGCATTAAGTGATGGCTATACATAATCTGTTTTATGGGGGATGGGGAAGTTGAGCTCCTTAATTATTTAATGTTGTAAGCAGCTAGAAAAGCACAAAGGCTTTGCTGTTTGTTGTGAAAAAGATTATAGTGAAGACTGTGGTGGAGTTCTTAATCATGACTCAGATGGTGCACATCTGCATAATCTGAATCATGGTCATAGATATTGTCTCTCTGCAACGCAAAAATAATTTCTTAATGATGTTCATGGTAATTGTTTTAAAAGTTGGACTTTGCCTTCCAGTAGATCTCCCTGACCGAAGATGCAGAGAGAAAGAATACTCAAATACCCGCTTATTTTCATTTACCAGCTGTCACAGTTACACTTGACTGTCTGCATCAACTGTCAGCTGTTGGGTGGATGGAGGATTGCTTTTGTTTTCTAAGCAACAAAGGAGTTTCTTATTAATTTAAAATAACATGAGACATCTTAATCATTATGAACATGAAACCCAGAGCTCTTTGATTTCATATTAATGTGCAAAAGATTCTTCCAAAGGGCTGATGAAAGATGTATAATTGAGCTATGGCAGCCTATGGAAGCACTCTTTAGGCATGAAGGAGGAAGACCTTTTGCGAGAAAAATTTATAAAACATTTAAGTAATTAAGAACTACTGGAAACTGCGTGTTCCAGTACATAGAAAACACACACATGAAATATGGAAAAGTCCACGTTCTGTTTTAAGATTGTAATGCAAAATGGACAGGATTGCTAAGTACAGTGAATGCTCAAACGCAAGTAATATGATGATGTACTATAAAATGGGGTTTATCTGTTGTCAGAGCCTAAGGTAATCCAGTATGCTGCAGCCATTCTAGGGTCATCTATGCCAGTTCACATAAATTCAATCTGGCCTCATGGCTGACTGTTAATTTCTAGCACTGTTAAAAGCTTTACTAATTTCAGAAGCTGTAGCAGGTATCATACACATCTCTGGCTCTATTTAGGCTAAGAGCTAGGGGTGTGATTCCCCTGCTCCAGTACAAATACTCGTGGTTGCTCGATGGAGCTAGAGTGAGTATAAATAGTAGTGTCACTGTAGTAGCACGGGCAGCGGAGGCACCACTTAGCTGTCCCAAGTATGTAGTCATCATTTTCAGGAGTGTTTAGCCATGCCAAGTGCAAGCCTGGCCGCTGGTGCCACTGCTCATGTTATCACAGCTATGCTACTATTTATACTCACACCAGCTCTCATCAAGCTGCTGTGATGTATGTGTACATGAGCTGGGGAAATCACACCTCTAGCTTGTTGTGTATGTGACGGAAACCCCCTTGGGACTGCCACCTGATGTACCAAGACTACTTCTGCTCCTGCTTTCCTGCCCTGCCAGCTTAGGACTTCAGTGCCCTGCCTGGTTAGAGCCAGACCCACTAGCCTGCTGCAAGCCCAGACTCAGGTCTGAACCACATCCCCTGACAGCTGTAGGCTTAATTGAAAGCAATTTAAGAAGTATTCCTGCCTTTAACACTCAGATGCCCAACTCCCAATGGGGTCCAAACCCTAAATAAATCTGTTTTACCCTGTATAAAGCTTATACAGAGTAAACTCATAAATTGTTCACACTCTATAACACTAATAGAGAGAGATGCACAGCTGTTTTCCCCCAAAATATTAATACATACTCTGGGTTAATTAATAAGTAAAAAGTGATTTTATTAAATATGTAAAGTAGGATTTAAGTGGTTCCAAGTAGTAACAGACAGAACAAAATGAATTACCAAGCAAAATAAAATAAAACACGCAAGTCTATATCTAATCAAACTGAATACAGATAAAACCTCACCAGTTCCAGTAACCTTTCTTTTACAGACTAGTCTTCTTCTAGTCTGGGTCCAGGAATCACTCACCCCCCTGTAGTTACTGTCCTTTGTTCCAGTTTCTTTCAGGTATCCTTGTTGGTGGAGAGGATCTCTCTTTAGCCAGCTGAAGACAAAATGGAAGGATCTCAAATAGACTTTCTCTTGTGGGTGGAGACCCCCTCCTCTCTCCTATGCAAAGTCCAGCTACAAAATGGAGTTTTGGAGTCACCTGGGCAAGTCACATGTCCATGCACGACTGAGTTCCTTACCAGCCAAGCCACATTCCTGGGAAAGCTCAATGTGGATTGGCATCTCCAAGTTGGCTTAAGGGCTTCTTGATTGGGCACTTACTGAGAATAGTCTTTTCTCAGAAAACTGACCAGCTGCTTCACTGAAACCTACTTAGAATCAGACAAGTATACAGCCAATATTCATAACTTTGAATACAAAAATGATACATGCATACAAATAGGATTAATAGATTCAGTAGCTCATAACCTCTACAGAGATATATTACCTGGAATATGTAGCATAAAACATATTCCAGTTATGTCATATATATACATTCATAAGCATATTTCCATAAAGCTTTATGGGGGGCACCCTCACAGTGTAGATGTAACCTTTGCATAGTTACAGGAGCCATATTCTACCCTGAGTTACACCCATGTGACTCAACTGACATCAGTGAGCTTGCATGGGTATAAATGAGGGCAGGATATAGGCCTATATTTTAAGATTACCTTAAAGTGATCCATAATGCCCCCTTGTCTACTGACAATCAGGGACAACCAGGCACATCACATCATTTTGATATTTTGAAGAATGTCACATAAGAATTAGAGCAGCCTGAGTGAATGCCTTAAAATTTTCAACAAAACAGTCTAGTAAAAAGTTGGTTGCAAACTGAAAATAATGTAAACCTTTAGTTGTGCTTTTTTAAAAAGACAACATGCCATTTATTGGAGTATATAACAGTAAGTGTAATGATTAAAGAAAAAGCAAAGCAGACTTTTTTGTGTTTTGAGTCTCACAGAGGTGAACCCAGATAATCAGTAGCTTTTTCTATATCAGTATAAATTACTGCAACAATAGATATTATTTGCAATTTATAGTAGATTCGGGAGTAGCAGCTACTTAAAGGTCTTGAACTGTACCCCAGGGTAAATAGGATTTTATTATCTATTTTAATGATAGTGCAAAAAACAGGCATTCCAACACTCACAAGCATAACTGTAAAACTTGAAACAAACACTGTTAGGTTTTACTCTTAGCTGATTTTAAAAACAAGCAAAATGTAATTTAACCTAATTATTTAATGACATGGGATGCTCCATGTAGAAATGAGTAATTGTAAAACAAACATTAAATTATGAAAGCACAAGCAATAATCTGTGTGAAATATTTCATTTTATATCTTTCTACTACTCTGTTAATTTCCTGATATTAAATGTAACCTACGGCAAATCCTCAGTGATGGTATGTAGACAACAATGTACCATATTGAATTAAATCTATTTAAAATGGCTGTTTAAAAATCTACCACTTAAAAATAGCAATAATACCTAGCTCTTATATAGCACTTTACAAAGGAGATCAACTATCCTTTACAGATGGGGAAATTAAGGGACAAAGTGGGGAAGCGACTTGCCCAGGTCACATAGCAAACCAGTGGTGGAGCTGCAGACTGAAGCCATATCTCCTGAGTCTCCGTTCAGTGCCCTAACCACTAGGTCACAGTATCTTTGCTCCTGTTATAATACCCAAAAGTGGAGAATGGTACACTAGGGTTACAAAGACCGAGTAGATAAAAACAAAATTTCAGATATCTACGCCAGCTAAACAAGGCCTTTTTTGTTTTGTTTTGGTAGATCCTGAGCTAGATGGTAAGGCCAGGGCAGTGTCAACCCCTTTGAGTGGTTTAAGGCAAGAAATATGAAAACTCTGTAACACTGAACACCGAAGAAAGTTCATGGGTTAGTTTGATTCCTTAGGCTCAGCTCTGTATGAGAGTGATCATTTAAGGTGAGCCATTTACAACACACACTTTGCTTCTCTACAAAAGAAAAAGGACATTAAACTATCTAAACTACTACATGCAACAGTGGTTCCCTTGACCCACCCAATAATATTATTAATCTATCCAATTATACTCTTAGCCCAGCAGAAGAATCTGTCCTATCTCGGGGCCTTTCCTTCTGCCCCTTTACCCCCACGAACATGATACAGTTCTGTGGTGACCTAGAATCCTATTTTCGACGTCTCCGACTCAAGGAATATTTCCAACACACCTCTGAACAACATACTAACCCATAGAGACCTTCCTACCAAGACTACAAAAAGAAGGATTCTGGGTGGACTCCTCCTGAAGGTCAACACAACAGACTGGACTTCTACATAGAGTGCTTCTGCCGACATGCATGGGCTGAAATTGTGGAAAAGCAGCATCACTTGCCCCGTAACCTCAGCTGTGCAGAACACAATGCCATCCACAGCCTCAGAAACAACTCTGACATCATTATCAAAAAGGCTGACAAAGGAGGTGCTGTCGTCATCATGAATCGGTCGGAATATGAACGAGAGGCTGCTAGGCAACTCTCCAACACCACTTTCTACAAGCCATTACCCTCTGATTCCACTGAGGGTTACCAAAAGAAACTACACCATTTGCTCAAGAAACTCCCTGAAAAAGCACAAGAACAAATCTGCACAGACACACCCCTGGAACCCTGACCTGGAGTATTCCATCTGCTACCCAAGATCCATAAACCTGGAAATCCTGGATGCCCCATCATCTCAGGCATTGACACCCTGACAGCAGGATCTCCTTTTCTTTTTAAAATTTCAGTACTTCCAGCCCCATAAATGCTGTTAATTTATTGTTTTGTTTCTATGTCTATATCTGCCACCTTTGGACAAAATAGGTTTTAATGATGTGACCAACATAATTCATAACAAGACATGGAAAGGCTGGGGAGAACATTCAGAAATGCTCAATTAAATAGGCTAGAATTAGCCAGGGATGTGTGAGACACAGCACAGCAACTGGGTGTGTTACCATATCTCAGATGGACAAGCTGATACAGATAAAAAATAGACACTTTAAAGAGCGCTGTCTATAAGCAACTTCACTGGCTACAATGGAATTATGTCTACTGAATTTAGACCCCTCGCTATACAGAAATATTTGTCTGGACATAATTTCAAGAGAGAAAAATGATGGTGAAGGGATTCAGTTATCTTATAATGAAAGGCAACAATCTAAAAGCAAAGCAAGTTGAACACTTAGAAGAAAATGAATGCAGGGTTTGCTATTAAATAGCTTCAGAGCTGCACAGTATGAGAGGGGTTTAACATAGCTCCAATTTACTATCTGAATTTCTTTTGCAGGTTTGAGGCAGAGTCTTTAACAGTACATATATTATTATCTGATTCTATAACACCAGGGGGTGTGCATTGTGCTTTATAGACAGATGCAAGAAGATGAGGTCTTAAAGTATCACAAATAAAGAACAAGAGAGGCAGGTATTGAGAAAGAAAAGAGCTGTGGGGTTTGGACTATGTGTTAATAACACCATAGAGGGAAATTTTATCACATCACATACAATGTTGCCACACATATTTGATCAAGACAGTACTGAAGAGCAAAGTATGAGTTTTCAAATGATACCTTACAAGGCATACCTAGTTCAAAGATTACAATAGGGTGTAGGGTGTGAATACAGGGGTGTATTGCATCACAGTGATACATCACAGTCTTTGCCATCACCGCATCTCAAAGGTTTCAGTATTGTTCTTGTCAGCAGCATTAGTTTCCCAGGATTCACAGCCATAAGGTGCTATGGAAAAAATTAAGCTTTTCACCATTCGAACTTACATACATTTTGAGATGTCATGTTTTTCCACGCTTTCGTAAGGAAGGCCATGGCTGAGTGAGCATCCCTAATCATCTTCTGATTTCTTTGGCGCAGTCTTCTTGGTTGGCTATATACAATCCCACATAATTAAATTCCTCTACTGCCTCTACAGCTTGACCATTAATTGTAATGGCCATTTGCATCTTGTTGTTGGGCGCGTCAACATACAGGCATTTCATTTTCACCATATTCTGAGATAGTCCATATTCCTCACTGTTTTTACAGACTCCAACATTTGTTGCATGCATCAACTGTTGCAGGAAAGAGCATTGTATCTGAAGTCGGTTACGAGGTGTTCATCAATGGAAATCCCAGCTGCTTCTACTTTGTCACTTCCAGGGCTTGTCTCATAATAAATTGTGCATAGTTGCTGAAAAGACTTGGGGCCAGAATGCACCCTTGTCTCACATCCATCCAAATGGAAAACCATGTGCTATGACTGCTGCTATTTGCATCTAAGTCAGAAGTAGTCAATGAAACACATAATCGATGGGTGATTATACTCCCTACATTTTTCATGATTGGTGATATGCTTACGTGTGCCTCGTCTCTTTCTGAAACAAACTTGTTATGGCGCTACTTCTGCTTCTGTCATTCACTTCATGCGATACTGAGCAGCACTTTATAGGTATGCAATATCAGGGTGAGGGTAAGATAGTTACTGCACTCAGTTATATCCCCTTTCCTTGGTAAGAGCAGCAAGGTTCTCTTTGTCCAATCACTAGCCAATTTCTAGTCATTCACTGCACATTTCTTGTCATTCACTGCACATTTTCCACATGAGATCAACACCACCATCACCAATCACTTCTAGCAATTCTGCTGGTACGTTATCTACCTCAGCGCTTTCCCAGGCTTCATTTCATAATGGCATCAACACCACTTCCTCTCACAGGATTGATGGCTCCAGTTCCATACTCTTTTCTGTTGTTCTGTATTGTAAGTGGCTCTGATGAGGCACACAGACTGGCAGAGTCTGCATTTGATATCAACACCTTCAGTAAGAACTCTGCCATCATGATCTTTTATTATGCTTGGTCTTGGGGAAACCTTTTTGGTAAGAAGTCTGACCACTGTGAACATATCTTCTGTATTATTACTCCCTTTAGAATTCTCAAGTTCCTCGCAATTTGACTTATGTTCACTCATGTCTTATCTAGCCTGCCTTTGACTCTAACTGCTCAATTCCTTGTCTCCACACCACTTTCACTCTGCATCAGCTTAAACACCTTCTCAGAACAAAGGCGATTCCCAACCCCCACACCCAGGCCAGAAGGTGTGACAAAATTATACTGGGGAGGAGGTTCTGGCCATTAAGAGTACCAGTAGCGATTATGAAAGTGCTGCACAAAATCCTTCAGGAAGTATAGTGCCTGATGTTTACACCAAGGAAAAGAATGACCTGAACCTTTATACATGAATCATCAAAGTAGGAACATGGAATGTGAGGAGTATCTATGAAGGGAAGCTGTGGAATCTTAGAGCTTCAGTAGAATGGTGGGTCCTTTCATGATGGTGGATGGGTAGGTTGTGTACTACTCAGAATCCAACAAAATGGGAGAAAACAGGGTTGCATTTATCTTATCTAAGGAGACTTCAAAGAGTGTGCTTAGATGCAATCCAATCAATGACACAATCATTCATATTTGCTTTTGAGTGAAGACAATTAATATGTTAATCATACAGGTTTATGCCCTTACCACAGCAGCTGATGCCACCATGATTGAGTTCTATGACCAGTTTGAAGAGACACTTATTAAAAACGAGGAAAGACATTACCCTTGTAATTGGAGAACTGTATGGAAATGTTGGAACTGAAGCTATCATAAAGAAGTAATGGGAAACAATGTCTTGGTTTACAAAATGAGAGAGCAAAGCATTTAGTCAAATTCTGCTGTTTTAATCATCTGGTCACTACAAACACCATCTTCACGCAACGCCCTAGATATTTATATACATGAAGGCCTCCTGACAGTGTAACACAGAACCACATTCCCTAGGTAATGATACAGGGACATGGAAGATTAAGCGTTCAATGGACAAAAAGACCTTTCCAAGTGCAAACTGTGGGTCAGACCATCAACTGTTAGCCTCAAAGATAAACATAAAACTTAAAAATATAAGATGTTCAGCAGATCCACTATGTCTAGACTTGTCCAGAATTTAAAAAATTACTTGACTTCTCTTCAGAATGGGATTGAGGCATTGCCTAAGGTGACAGAGGAGAACAACCTGAATGAAATTTCGAATAAAATGAAAGCTATCATGCCTGAAGCCGCCACACATTTTGAAAAGTCAGTATTGGACCCCACCATGGTTATGGAGAAGGTATCAAATTCTCAAGCAGTCTAAAAACCACCTGAAAGAATGATAGTAAAACAAGAGCGATTATGAACAGAGAGAATCAGTTCAACATCGTATTTCTTGTGTTTTAATCTATCTAGTCTGAAATTCCGCAAAAGCTCATCTCGATAGGTAGGGACCCTTTGGGTTAAATGATCAAGCAAAATCTTCTATTTCTAGAAAATTATCTTCTCTGTTCCAACTTTTCCCTTTCTCTCCTCTGGCCATTTGGCTGGGCTACCTGTCAGAGAGACAATCTCTAGTTTCCAGGTAGCTGTTATCTCCTCTTTTCTCCCTGGGATTTCTCAATTAAAGTTTTCCAGGCTACTTTTTTCTGTCCCCTGTGACCTGCTTGCTACGCACAGATCGATGTATTCCCTGAAAAGCCTGTGAAATGTCCATTGGATGTTTCCCAGATACCTTCTTTGTATTCAGTGCTCTGGTTAATATAAGATGGTTCATGTTTTTCATGTCCTCTTTCTTTGCAACTTAAAATGTCCCTGAGCCCCACCTTTTCATATTTTATTTCCTATATAAACATTCCCCATTCCAAAGGTCCAACTGCTCTTTGTTCTAGCCTAACAAAAATTCTTTTTGCATATTAATTGTCCTGCCTGGAGGTATCGATTTGAATCCTGCCCAGTGCTCATTGTCTGCCTTTAAAGAGACAGAGGTAATATTTTCTCATAATTCCAAGTAATACAATGCAGACAGAGGTGGCACACTGCAAAACCGTAAAAATGAGGGTGAGGAGACTGAATTTGATACAGAAGGAGACAGGTATTAGAACTAGGTCCACAATTTTGTAATGGAAAACTGAAGAAAGATTAACTTGTGCTGGATTTCAAGCAATCTCTTGTGATTTTTAAAGGATGCTGCTATTTAGCAGTTTTAATTGGAGGGATAATCAGTGATAGGGGGAAATCTACTTGATCATAAATTTTAGGAAAGAGGAAATACAACATAACTGTAGAAATACATTGCAGGATCCCAGAGTAGAGTCATGTTAAAGAACTGAGAACCATATGTTAAAAGATTAAAGAAGTTGCACATTCTGACAACATAATAGTTAGATCAGGGTGAAATTCTTTAGTGAATTTACTCCCCTCTTCCATTTATGGAAAAACTGTGAGGAGATTGTGATTGCCTCAATTTTCTTTGTTGTTTGAATGTGTTAATTAATAGCTTTTAAAACTCTATGAATTTTCAAAATGTGAGTTGCTATTTAGATGTCATTAGCCAGATAAACCACGTGAAATTTCTGCTTCTTGGCTGAGGGGAGGGTGCAAGCACTTGTAGTGCAAATATTTGCCTGTACAAATTTTTCAGTTTGGTTTTCATGAATATTCATGCATGTGACTTCAAAACTCTTCTTCCATGAAACTTTTTGCCATGAAAATTTGATTGCCCAGCTCTTTGCACTAAACAAACATGCCAGAGGCATGAGCATGCATTAATTTGAAAATGGGGATGAATATTCATTGAAGATTTCTGCATTATGCACCCAGTTCTAATAATAAAAATGTGGTGCTTTAAAATAGATATAGATATATGCCACTATGAACCACTTGGCTGCAAAGCTGCTTTGCAAAATGATTGGACTGGTACCTTAACCCCACTGCTTTACAGGGCACCTTGTGATGGCACTTACGAGGGAGGACATGACTGTATTATTAAATATATAGGAAGCAACAGCAGAAGTAGTGATTGTGGTACAGTTTAATAAGGGATAACACAGTGATGAACTTTAAAAGGACAGATTTACCTGAGTGGGTGGGATGGAAAAGAAGCTGGAATAGAACTACTATGCAAGGTCTGTGCCACCTCAGACCCTTTCCTGGCCTCGTTAATGCCCCCTTATGCAGCCAGAACGGAATAAAAGGAGGCTTAGCTTAACTGATAATCAGGCCCAATGTGTCTATAATGAACTCATGCTCTTGGCAGAGGTGGACTATTCCTCCTAGAACAGATATACTACATTTGTATAGTAAAGAATAGACAACTTTCAGTCATGCTCAGAGAAGTAATACTCATTGTGCCATAACAAAGTTTTTTCACACCCCTGAGCCAGAAAGTTTCAGTGCTGTAAATTGCCAGTGTAGACAAGCCCTTAGGCACCTCACAGGTCTTTGGGCTATTAGGGAAACAGAGGAAGTAAGATGAAATATTACTTTGCATAATACGTAATCAACCTGTGAAATTTCACAGCATACCATAGAGTCAAATACAGGAACTGGATTCTTAAAAGGACTCTACAACTTCAAGTCCACTAACACAGCTACCACGTTCTATCAAAGATACTTAGGGTAATAAGTCTCATGCATCAGGGTATACATGGGGAAACTCTCAGTGTTCTTTAGTTGGCCAAGTGCAATATGGGGATTTTTCATCAAGGTACTAGGCACAACTGGAGATGGAAAATCAGATTACATGGTCCATTGGCCTGACCTGGTATGGTAAATTGTAGATTCCTATGTTTAATTGTATAAATGTTCTCAAGCTAATAAAAACTGAATGAGTTAGGAAATGCTTATGAATATTTTATAAAAGGAACATTAAAGTAGAATTACACTTTTACTCTTACATGCTTACTATCCAGCCTAAGTGCACTGTGTATATGGGGTCAAACAGTGGCATTGTACTTTAAAGCTAATGTCACAGTGAAATAATTTAGCTTTAAGATTATATATTTATGAAAATGGCTTTAAATGTTATAAATCAAACTGTACATTTCCAAATGTGAGAGCGTGTACACTAGTGCAATACATTTCACATTCTCATCCCCAAAACAAGTCAAAAGGCCAATCCATTGGGCCTCTTTCACCACTGCATTACTCCTGTTCCATAACCGTGCAATGGAGTTCCACCATTATAAAATTAAAGTAACAATGGTGAATCAGGCTTATTGTGCTCTTAAAATACTATGTGCCACATCCTCAGATGACAACTTTAATGGAGGTACAGCAGTTTACATCAACTGAAGGTCTGGCTCTAAATCCCAAACATCAGATTCCAATAAATGAGATGGACATTTTAAAAAAAATGTTTTTTTATTTGCCTTCTGGAAAAGATTAGAAGTAGCCACCCACCACTGAAGTGTTTTTGTGATCCAAAATTCCATCTGGACTTTACATGCAAAAACGCTAACCTTCCCACTGGCTGCTAAGCGAAGAGACTCCACTTTCCCTCTCCTATTCCCTAGGATCGGACAGTTGCCATTTTCCCCCACTCCATCCCTTCCCCCTATCACTAACCTGTCTCTCTCCTTTCCATGCCTCCTCTGTAGCCCATCATGTCTCTTCCCACAATCCCATTCTCACTTCATGCTTCCCCTCATTTTCCCTTTTACAGAACTGTACAGTTCACATTTTTCCTCTGCCACCCAACATATTCCTGCAACTCCCTAGGGTCCCTCTCTGCAATGCACATTTTTCTACACTCCTCATTCCCATCTTTCCTCGATCATCTTCTACTCCCCACCATCCCCCTACACACCTTTACATTTCCTCCTGCCATCCCACATTCCCTTGCACTCTCCTCAGTCCTCTGGCAGCTATCATCCCCTAGGGCAGCCTGGCTTCAGTACTATGGGAAACAATGGGTGTGGGCTATCTTTATTAGGACAGTCTCACTTCTACACATACAGGCTGTAAGGAATGGCAGCCATCTTCACTGAATCAGCTTGACTTTTTAGCCCCTTTGAAAGTAATGAGAGGGGATAACCTTTCTGAATAATGGAAAATTCACAAGTTGGAAGCCAGGACTCACAAGATCATGTGAAATTTAAAGCAGCCCTAAAAGACAAACCACCTTCCCACAAAATATCACAAGGCTAAGATAACAGTGTGAGATTTGGCAACATTGTATTGGCAGGAACTCCTGAGTTACAATGGTGTAAATCAGATCAGAATTAGGCTGTAAACTTTAGGCTGCTCTGACTTGAACTGAAGGTCACTTTGGCCACAGCCAGCCTTAGGATTTATCTAAATGCCTCTTCCCGAGCTGCACTAAGCGCTGCTGTGGTACAGTTGAGACTTGAGCCCAAGAATCCTACCCTTTCATTGAAACAAACACGATCGTTACCTCTTCCCTTACATTTCAGTAGTTGCAACACAGTTTATATTCTCATTATTCCCCAATACTTTTATTAGACTCTGTTTAGGGACTCAGTTTATAATAAACCTAGTCAAACACTTTTCCTTTATTTGTCATTCCCAAAGAATGCTTGTGGTCCAAATATGGTTAACATAATTTTCTGTTTTTTCTTGGGATTCTGCATATTTGCTGATGCAGTATCAACTTTTTTGTTCCTAGGCTGTTAAAAGTAAACTAAACATGAGTAGATTAAAATATATTAATATAGAATGCTCTCACTGTGAAATGAATTTAAATCAAGAGAAGAAGCAACTTGGGTAGAAAGGATTTTTGACTACCTTCTGTAGCATCAATAGACTCTCTCACTCCCTCTGCATCCTGAATGCCCTTCCATGGTAGCTGGATACACTTGCCAAAAGCTAGAATTGGAACTGATTGAAAAATGCCACTTGACTTTTCAGGATTTTTTTAATTCAAATTTTTCAACATTTTCTGTGATTTTTTTTTAAACTAAAATTAAAAAAAACAATACTGGAAACAAAAGAAATTCAGCTTTTTCTTGAAAAATATTCAATTTTGAAATACAAATCTGAGGTTTTGGTTTTATGCATCAACCAACAAGAACATTTTGAATGTAATGAAAATTTCCCACAAAAATTTTTATTTAGGAAAAACACCATTTTCTGTCAGAAAAAAAGTCTTGAAATAAGATTTTTTACTTACACATAGTATTATAAAAATAATACTTAACACTTCTAGTGTATGTTTCATTTCAGGATTTCAAACTATAAGCACAAACTATAAGTTGCCCTGATTCAGCAACTTACTTAAAAACATCCTAAAATCCATCCCTATTCATCAAAGAATCTAATCATGTGCTTAAAGACTTTATAGATTGCTGAACTGGGGTCCGTATGAATTAAGCATCAAATCAAGAGAACTAGAGAAGTGTTCAAACTCCAGGGTTAACATACCCCAAACTTTGGGGAAGTTCAGATCTGGAGCTACACTTTGCAGTTTCGGAGCATCTTTATTCATAACAGTCAGGGGAGATAGGTGGAAGCATTATTATCTCAATTTTACAGATAGGGAAACTGATACAGAGAGAAGCAGGTTTCAGAGTAGCAGCCGTGTTAGTCTGTATTCGCAAAAAGAAAAGGAGTACTTGTGGCACCTTAGAGACTAACAAATTTATCTGAGCATAAGCTTTCGTGAGCTACAGCTCACTTCATCGGATGCAAGAGAGAAGCAGTAACTTGCCTGAGACATGCAGAGTCAGTAGCATGTGACCTCCAGTCACACAATCTAATCTATAGATAAACTGGCCTTTTTGGAGCCAGCATGCACTGCATTAAATATTAAGGGGAATATTCTCTATCTGATGTAAATTTTACAATGGTGCAAGTCAACTTAATGAGAGCTATATACGTGTCCTGAGAGGAGTACATGAATCAAAATATTCTGGGTTTAAAGTGTTTACTTAGTAAAGAAGCTTCCTATGTCTTTGAGTTAATGACCCAAATGCTATTCCAGGGTAACTTCACTGGCTTCATTGACAAATATGGTCCATTATTTCAAAGTGTTATTGACTGTGCATGTACTTATATAACTACTGTATGCCTGAAGTAAGCTGGTGAGCACGATTATATGGAGTGTGTACTTAGAAGACCATGACAGAACCCAGAATGTGGCTCATTATGACTGACTGATAGGGTGAAAATGAAAAAGTCTTGCTGTGTAACAAGTTGGTCTAACTGGGATCTTGTTTTAAATGTATCACAAAAAAGACAAATGCTTCCCTGTAGCACTCTGAAACCTTTCTAGAGAGACAGTTTAGTACTTTAAATTAGCCCATAAACAGTATTTTAGTTTAGTTTTAGTTTAGTATTTTGTTTCTTTCTCTTTCTATTCACTCTCATTATTCAGTTCTGTGCTTATATTACACCTTTATGGATCTCTTGATTAAGGAGATTATTGAAACTCAGACAAGCCACATACAACTGCACATTACTTTGCTGGGCAGTTACAGAACGACCTTGCTTGATACTGTGTGCGTGTGTGTGTAAATATGTTTTGGGGTTCTTGTTTTATAGGTAATTTTCTCAGATTAGGTTTGCAGTAGGTCATCAGGTCCTTAGCAGCCATTTTGTTTGATATGATGCACAACCTGATTTTAGACTGCAGTTAGAAAATAAATGACTTTTCACCTGTAGTCTCTCACTGTGACCAGGGTCCCAGAGGGGGCCAGCTGAGGTCACTCAATTAGGGTGAACTGCAAAGAATGGGGCAGACAATCCCCAAAAAACTGGTGGCTATTCCAATACTTAGATTTACCAAACCAGCATAAAACAGCTTCTTTATTACCTTACGGGTTAATCAGAAGTCCAAATAACACAGTTCCCTTAAAGTGATCCAGTCTCAGGCCTCCATCCAGGTACCTAGGTCAAATATGATGAAAATTTCTGTAAATCTTATTTCATCATATAAAAGAAAAGGTTCTACCAATCCCAAAGGATCGGACACGTTACCTCCTAGGTTAATGAATGTTTCAGATCTTACCCAAATACATGCTCTGGCCAATTCTTATTAACTAAACTAAAATTTAATAAAAAACAAAAGAGAGTATGGTTAAAAGATCAATATACATCCAGACATTAGTTCAATCCATTGAGGTTCAGATTCATAGCAGAGATGGTAAGCTTTGTAGTTGCAAAGAGTTCCTTTAGAATTTAGTTAGTTGGTTATAGTCCAATGTTGAAATCTCATATTCAGGGCGATCCAGCATAACTGGGACCTCAGTCTTGTGACTCAAACTTCCCCCGATGAAGCTTAAGCAGATCTGAGATGACAGAATCAGGACCCAAGGATCTTTTATACAATTTCATGTCCTCTTTGACAAGTTGGGAGTTCCTCTGGGGAACAAAAGGTAATTAGGATGACTTTGAAGGAGGTCCATCACCAGTACTTAGCTATACGAATTAACATAAGGTAATTTGCTTGTTCCTCCACGATTCACAGATGATTTGCTATACATTTCAAATAAAGAGGAAATACAGAGATAACCCCTGTTTACAATTCATTTAAATGCCAGGATGTTCTTTTGATCTCTGAATTAACAGAATACAACATGGACAGGGACTGTTGATTACATTGTCGACCCTACTCATATATATGTAAATACACAAAAACACAAACATTATCGTCCCATAAGTCTTTTGAGGGTTATTTATTTAGCAGGATGTTTAACCCTTTCTAGCCGTGCACCACACTCACTAATGTGAAGAGACCTTGCCCTTCTTCCCCACACCTCCCTGTAATTCTATTGGCATTCAGGAATCCACAGCTAATTCATTCTTATCAAGCCAGGGGGGAAATATGCTATAAAAGACAAGAGTCCCCACAAACCTGGCATATTCCATTGGATAGGATTCAAGTAAAGGCAGCAGTTCAAACAACATGGTCGAGTGACAAGGGGCTGTAAAATCAGGTTTCCAGAATTCTTTCATTTCCTGCTTAGTCACTAACATATTCTGAGACCATCAGTAAGTCACTAAAATAGACTGATTTTTTTAGAGGCGCTGAATACTCACAGCTCCCATTCAAGCCAATGAGATCTGTGGATGAAAATTAGGTCATTAACCTCTTGAGGTCAAATTTTCCAGTTCTTAATCTAGCAGCTATCAAATGGGAATTTGGCTGTCTATAGTTTATCACTCTCTGAAATGGGTATGATGCTTATGTAGTTCGCAGGGTGGGGTAGGCTTAATTACTAGTTGGAAAGTACCTTGAGTGTCTCAGTAGAAAGATACTACAGAAGGGTAAAGTATTATTACTTGTGAGTAACATAGGAATTTTTTTTTTCAGTGTTCAAGTTGGTCTTAATCATACTAAGGAAAGGGTTATTAGGTCTTAGGATATTGCACCAAATTCATCCTTGGTGTAATCCCACAGAGTTGATCAGGTTACACCAGAGCGAATTTGTCCCTTGTCAACATGGAATGCTAAATGGATTTATTCTGTATTACTTTACATGTTAGAGGAACTAATTAAGCCCTCCATTACTACTGGACTTTGTGCATGTGCCTCTGTTTTAAGTAGAACAGCCATTCAAACCAGTGAGATGAAAAGACTGCTAAAACATACTGGACTACGCTGGAATAGTATATGTCAACAAATAATTGCTATATCTGGCATCTCTGAAAAGGTTAAATATAGGCATTGTATTTTTATAAAGTGATTTAACTGTAATGGTAAATCAAAGTGCATAATACTAAAATTAAGATTAAGAGCCCATTGCATTTATATTTTGCCCTGCTATCCATTTTTTGATACAGCTCTTATACTTTACTGTATTATGAAGAAATAACAAGGACTCCATAGTTAAAGCTGAAGCTAGCTTCCTATCGTAGGCTCCATTTTCCTCCCCCAATATTTCTGAAAAGAAACCAATCTTTCTGATATTTTGCATGCCAGGTTAAAGTTTTTCTGGGAAGCATAGTAAAAATCAGAATTCTAAAGTTATGCTATTTTGAAAATGTAGCTGCAATTTACTTTTTGAAAAAAGGTTAATGCTTGTTTGTCTCATGGTATCTCTAAATTCTAGAAACTACACATTTTGTTTGATTTTTGTTGGCCTTATTGAGAAGAAGTAACTTTTAGTGTTTTTTGTAATAGTATCTGAAGGAATTTTAAGAGATGTAAAGCGTGAAATCCTGGCTCCAGTGAAATCAATGGTAAAACTCCCATTGACATCAAGGAACCCAGTGAGTTCGTGTATAGAGCTCTCTGTTTATGTCATAAACATTAATACAGTATGTATGAATTGATTGCCTGATTCCAGCTGCTGGGCTGCGCCTGAGTGGTATGGGTTGTGGGGGGAATGGGGAGAGCAGGGAAGTCTGGCATGACAGAAGTCTGGGAAGTGGAATAGAGGGGGAGCAGATGCCTGGGAGAAACATGGACTGGGTGCCAAGGGACTTGGGAGCATGTGGAAGATGATCTGTTCCCTGGCCTCAGAACTGAGGGAAGAGGGTTGTGGCAGTGGAGTCCCAGGAACATAGAGGAAGCATGGAAAGGAGGCAGGAGAGAAGGAATGGAGACGCACAGCAAACCATGAGGATATAGGTTGTATCCTAGTGATACATATTTAAAGCTTTCCTTGTATACAAAAGTCTCCCCATCTGCTCTATTCATTTTCAGCAGCCACTGTCTTCTCTTTCCTCCCAAGTATAACTCTCTGCCTTATAAAATCTGTTAAAATAGAGCTGTTCCTCCTCCAGACTTCACATACCAACCAATTTGAACTTCAGGTACTTGTTACAACCGCCCTCTGCCCCCAACAAAATAGGGAAAGTCATGAATAAATGAATTTGTTAGAGTTAAAATTGAAATGTGTTTTAATGTAACCCAGATAGCATCCCAAAATATTAGATATTCTTTCCAAAAAATCAACACCCTTTATAAAAACTCAGTCATTAGACGGTCTGGAAATGAACTGTTATGGGATCCACGCTCGTTTTGCAGCGCCTTCATCACTCACTGTCACATCACTTGATTTCACTGCCCACCCAAACTTCAGTGTTGCCTCCTAAAGAGCCCAATTGTGCCACCCTTAACACACAATGAATAGTACCTTACTATACACACACAGTCCCACTGATTTCAATGGGACTACCTTAGTAAAGTCCTGTTCACCCTGAGTAAGGGTGGCACAATCATTTATGAAAAGGCATGTATAGTGTAAAAGAATTAGGAATAATTTGGAAGGGGCCGGCCTTGTCTTCTATAGGTATGCCTATCTTACAGTCAGAGGGTGTGATTGCGGTTTGTGTACACAAACCTTAGCTAACTCTAATCTAGCTAGTCTGGGGTATTGGACCAATGAAGCTGTGGCAGCACACAATTCAGTGTAGGCTGTACAGGCCCACCCAAGATCGTGGCTCATTATTTGGGCAGCTGGCCCATACTGAAGTGCACGTTTCACTACCCAAGATAGCTAGATTGAAGATAGCTCAGGTATGGCTACATGAGCTGCAATCATACCCCATGATTACCATGTACACATATCCTGTCTTTCAGAGGTCAACAATATATGAGCTGAATATGCAGCTAAAGTTCCCTTGTAATAGAAGCAAATGATACATAAGTGTAAACATATTTTTCTAAAGACAAACTTGCCATAATCTTAAACTTTATTTGCTATTAAACCTCACCATCTTAATCCATTATTTTTTATTATGTAGGAAAATATCCTGGATAAAACAGTTTTGAAATGGAATTTGACAAACAACTAAGAAAAAAAGCAGTTCTATTTACTGTTGTTTCAGATATTCATTTATGTTTTGTCAGCCCATCTTCTCCTCCTGAAGTATGAAGTCAGAATTCTGTGCTGATCACTTTGCAAACTGGCATCATATAAATGAAGGGATTGTCCAGTTCCACATTGTTACAATAACAATTGCAGGTAGGCTTGACTGAAAAGTCTGGATCCAAATTTCAAACCTGGTCCTGTTTACATGGCCACAAACCATAGATCTGTGCAACCCAGACTTCGGAAAAGTTCAGAGCCAGATCTAGTTTGTGTCTTGGGCTCATCTTTAATAATCATCTTAGGGTTTTTTTTTAATATATAAACAATGCCATCTTTGCTTTGGAAGAATTTCAGAGTGTTTTGTGATAGTTTGTGTACATAAGTATCAGTTAAGCACCTTTTCTCTGTAGCCCAAAAGTTTAGGACTGGACATGAAGACAATTGTATCCAACTGAACCTAGGGGGAATTTTAGGAGTCAAAATGTAATTACTAAAATTGGAGATTGGCCAAAATATTCCTATGTTTGAAAAAGTGCTATGGGAGTCTACATGGTATTTTGTGTTTTACTTCTCATTTCATATATTCTTCTTAACACACTTGCCAGGAAGAGTACCACCTACTGTATTGCTAACGACACTTCTGCCACATCCTGCTAGGCTTGCTATTGCTGTGGGCCCAAACAGGGATACTGGCTTAAAGCAAATATTTTCAACACTTAGTGCGCACACACACACACACATACAAAAACACAGAAGGGAAGGGTATAAAGGGATCAGATTTAATGTCTGATATACGAGAAATTGTCCCCTAGAAAAAACCTTTAAGACAAAGAAAAATAATGAGAGTATGAATGTAAAAATAATCTGAATCTGTAGAGAAGTTGTTGAACCTTACAGTAGTCTTGCATTCTGCAGTAGGGCATGGTATCACATCTTTAACCACTCTGAATGATTGCTTTCAACTATTGTTAAACTACAAGAGAGGTTAGATTTATCACATTCACATATAGAAGCTGGAGCTTGTGATATCTGGTTTTATAAATTAATAGTTCTGAAACACAGGTGACATTTTCAGAATCAGCAGGGAAAATGCACACTTTCTTTGGGTTTGAAAATTACTGTTTGAACTCAGTTTGTTACTATTTGAAACAAACTAGCTTTTCATACATGTGATAGATAAAACCACATAATGGTAACTTCAGAAATTCTTTTTCTGAAGATATGGGTCTGCTACTCAATCCGTAGAAATAATTGATAAAGAGAACTGAGATGATAGCCTTGGGTTTAATTTAAGAATTTCCTTTTAAAAAAATCTTTGGCCAATATAGAGGCCTTTATGAACATGGAGGCAGGGGAAGTCCATAGTGGCTTCTTATTTTGAGCCCCGGAATTCCTGAGATGTTCAGTTTCCCACTGCTTTACATTCTGCTCAGAATTCAGTCCTCCCAGCCCTACATCCAGAGATGAGGCCCAAGCTGCAAACTTTGGATCTCAATCCAGTTGTTCCCAAAGTTTGGGAATCCAGATCCAGGGTTCAATTTCAATCCTATCGTGTCTACAAAGAGCTTCTGTAGGATCTGGTAATGTGATCTACACATATTTGTATTTGCAGGAGATGTTTGAATTGCCTGTGAAACACTGTGTCATAGCTGCATGAAAAAAGTCTACAAATAAATGGGAGGTATGTCTACACTTCAGCTGGATCTTAGCTTGATTCCCAGCACAGCTAGACAGACTTGTGCTAGCTGTGCTGGAGTTAGCAAAATAAAAATAGCAGTGTAGATGTTTCAGCACTGTCGGCAGCTCGAGCTAGGCGCCAGAGTCCAAGCGCGCCTGGCCCCCTGGGTCTGAGTTTAGGTGGCTAGCTTGAGCTGCTGCTTGTGCTGCAGTGCAACATCCACACTGCTATTTTTAGCATGCTAGCTCCCGCAATGCTAGCCTAAGCCTGTCTCCCTGCATTGGAATCCACACCCCCCAGGCTCAGTGTAAATACTCCCTGAGTGACTTGACTTTTTCTCTGATTACTCCACACCTTGAAATATACCGATTGAAAGGGGAAGAATTTTTCACTGCTTCAGCTGTCTCAACCTGTTGTTAATATCAAGAAGTAGAAGAGGTTGGAGGTAGAATAATATCTCAGTAATAGAAGTCAATGGGCAGTTTGGGAGCAGGACCTGAATTTCAGAATGACTGCTTTGTGAACAGTCATAACTTCGCTCCCTTTAAATGCCTTCTACTTGGCTGAATAACTCAAATTCCCATTTTGCAAAGTGAGACTGTGGTCAAGGAAATTAGATGTAATACTTATGACAATAAGTGAAGGGGAAAGAGGACGCACATGACTTTATTGTAACTTATCTTTGACAGGCTGATCTGTAATTTTTCATTGACATAAAGGTTAAATCCATTACCTGATGGTCTTTCTGAGTGTGGAGAGAAAACCATCAAGGCGTGAAGGGCTTGGGCCAGCAATTCTGCCGTTCATTTGATCTTTCAAGGTATGATTTTCATCTTCAGCAGCAAAAGTGACCTGACTTTCACGTGTTCACCCAACATGTAAAAAAATGGCTATAAATTAATAGTTACAGTAACTTGCTCTCATGGGTCTATAAAAAATACTCTTCAATACTGGAATACTGGAATGTTTTAAAAGTTATTAGCTTGATTATCAGAGGTGATGAACATCTGTAACTGTTATTGTAGCTAAAGTGGATTTTGGGTGTTCAACATCTCTGAAAATTTGGTCATAACGCCTGATATTTTAATTAAAAGATCCATTGACTTCAGTAAGATTTATACACATACAGACATACTGGAGATAGCTGAATAATAGCCTATTATATCATTGTCATATAATATTTTTGCTGTAACAACATTTACCTCTTTAAAGTGCTTTTAAAACTAAGGTGGAACGTTTTTATCCAAAACTGGTTAGATGCAGAAATGTTTTTCATTTCTTCTTTAAAATAAAACTGTATGCAAACCTCAAAGGTAAATTATAAGAAGAGAACAGCCGATATGAGTTTTATAATTCACACAAATGAACTCCCTTTGGTAGAATTATGGTTCAATAATAAACAAAACTAGAATGTTCATGTCAAAGTGATTATAATTTTTCACTGTGACAAGCTGTTTGCAAACCTGTTCACAAGATGTCTATGTTTTTATTTGCATTGTATTTCAGACTGTGAAGAAAGATGATTTCTTTTCAATATCACTTTATTATGGAATAATTTGCTGAAATATACACTTTTGGGGAAATTCTTTATTTTATCACCTAGATTTGAAAGTGAGATAATTAACACTAAATGTTGAGATGAGAGTAGAATAGGTTCTAAAACTGTACAATACATTTTACATTACACAAATGGAGCATGCATTAGGTTTAGGGTCAGCTATCAGAACTGGTGCTGTTTTTTAAAGAGTAAACAACATAGATAAAGGTTGTTGTATGGTTTTTATTGCATTAGTAGCTACATTTTAAAATTCATTGATATAGATGAGTGCTCTTTCTCTCCCCTATCCTTCTCCCAAAAAAGACATTTGCGAGTGGTGGGGGAGAAGACTTTTAAAGTTTTAATGAAGTTTTTATAAAAGAAATGCCAAACCTGAAATTCAGAAAACTATGAACTAACAGACTAAAACCAATCAGGAGAGGAAGGATAGTCCATCAGTTAGGCAATAGCTTAGGACTTGAGAAGACTGGGGTTCCAGTCCCTGCTTGACAACAAACTTTCTGTGAGACTTTGGGCAAGTCACTTAATCTCTCACTACCTCAGTTCTCCATCTGTAAAATAGAGATAATAGTTCTTATGTACCTCACCAATGTGTTGGGGAAGATAAACACATTAAAGATTCTGAGGTGCTCAGATATTATGGTAATTGACTCATAGGAGCACCTTTGATAGATAAAGGTGCACTTATTCCCATAACTTGTAACCTCCTGCAATGGTTTATACAGATACTTCAGAGGAAGAAAACAAGCCATAATACACCTAGCCAATTATGAAACACAGTAGAAAGTTAGAGATAGGATTGAATGTTTTCTTGCCTCATTAAAACTAATGCAATAGCATTCACAGGTTTTTCACAAATTTTTAAACATAATGTACATTTTACAAAAAGTAGAATGGGAATAAAATCTAGGGTTTCTTAATTTATGGTGGTTTTTACCCAATTTCATAAATATAAGACTCGGTTAAGAAGGGAGCATAGTCTAGGGGCTAGTGCAGGAGAATGGGAATCAGGACTTCAGGGCTGAATTTCTCCCCTCAGTCACTGACTCATGACTTTGGACAAGTCACTTAACCTCTCTGTACCCTAATATATTCATATGGAAAATGACCCTACTTGACAGGTATCATGAAGCTTAATTAATGAGGTGCCTTGCTTGGCCACTAATAAACATTTCAATTCTTGCATAGTAGGAGGCTATTTTATCCATAAGCTCACCTTCCTTTGATGGAGTAACATAATCTGTGATGATGGCAGACCAGATTAGTGACAAGGATAAAAAGCCTCTATCCATCATGAATCGCCCATTAGGATTGAGATCAAGAGAGACCCATTGTTTTCACTGTTACCATTAACTCTATATTTAGCAACAAACTCCACTGAAGTTCTTATTTTCTAAGAAGACATGAGTTTAGATTTATCCCCAGTTTAACTGATTAAATTGGGGATTAATTTGCCTTACAATGATGTTATTGTTTAACAGCAAATACCTCAGTCTACCATAATATTTTTGTTCATAAGGACATTTCCAACACTATTAAATGGTTAAAAACATTTTATTCCTGATCTTGAGCACTAAGTTTTTATATGTAAAATCATAACAGCAAAAATAGTCAGTGAAGGTTCCCATTGGCATAAAAAGGAGAACATCTGCTAAAGTGGCAAGTGGCTTGTTGCCTGAGTTAGCAGCAGGACAGCCTACAGCTGATTAGCTGCATCCTCATAAGAATATAAGACTGCATTCAATAGAAGTATCTCTCTAGTTTCAAGGATATAATTTTGAAAGTATAAAAAAACAGTTTTGATATTAAAAAATTCTTTTTCTGGGTGTCTTGGGAAATTGTCATAATGCCTGTTTACCTATTTGATCAGAACACATCCAGAAGTACACAATGCTTAGTCTCATGACCATAGCATGGCCTGAATTCAGCAAAGCATTTAAGCATATACTGAAGTCCATCCCTGTTTAGCAAGGTACTTAAGCAAGTGCTTGATTTGGAGCATGTACTTAAGTACATTTAAAGTCAATAGATTTAAGCACATGCTTATGTGTTTTGTTTTGTTTTTTTAAAGAATAGAAGTAGACCTGTGAATCAGGGTTTACACAAAGGCTTGTTTTACATAGACTTGCTGATGGGATGGGATGTATTCCTCACACTGTCCCCTGAGGGAGTAAATTAGGCCAAGCAGTTCTAATTAACCAATTAAGCAGCAAGTAGGGGAGAGATGTAGGCTACAAGGTGGCCATCAATTTAGAAGGAAGCTCAGCTGAGCAGGACCAGAAGGGGCCTGTATAAAGCCCAGGTGCTGAGTGCAGAAGGTAGGTTGCAGTTATTCTCTGAGAGCAGGAAGTGGGGAGTCAGGTGTGTAGGAAGATGCTCAGGGAAACAGCAGCAAGGGCTAAGATGGTACTGGTCTTGGCTGCATGTTACAGGGTCCCTGGGCTAGAACCTGGTGTAGAGGGCAGGCCTGGTTTCCCCTACCAGCCACTGGGTAGTGGCACAGGACATTAAAGATGTTGTCTAGATGGACTATGATTTCCCCGCAAGGGGAGGAATTAGTGACCTGGCCATAAGGCCAAGCCATGGACCAGAAGCTGCAGTATCAAGAGCAAGAGAGGCTGCAGACTATGAAAAGAAGACAGGTAGAGAGACTGTTGAGGAGGGCACAGCACCTGGCAGAGTTAATCCCCAGGAAGGCCAGAAGGTGATGCCATGAGCAATGAGGGAACTGTGTCACGTTTGCTCATTTAATTCCATACTTTCAAGTTTATATTTTGACCATATAAAGTCAATTGCTATAGTTTTATCCCTGGTAGTCTCATTTTTATGCACTACATAAATGCATACACAGAATGAGTAAATAGTCTGAGACATTTCAAAAAGGAAAGATTAATTTAAAAAAATGACAAGACAAGGATAAATGCTTACCTGAGAGTTAGAAATTCCATATACCCAAGACAGGTTTCAGAGTAACAGCCGTGTTAGTCTGTATTCGCAAAAAGAAAAGGAGTACTTGTGGCACCTTAGAGACTAACCAATTTATTAGAGCATAAGCTTTCGTGAGCTACAGCTCACTTCATCAGATGCATATCGTGGAAACTGCAGCAGACTTTATATATACACAGAGAATATGAAACAATACCTCCTCCCACCCCACTGTCCTGCTGGTAATAGCTTATCTAAAGTGATCATCAGGTGGGCCATTTCCAGCACAAATCCAGGTTTTCTCACCCTCCACCCCCTCCACACAAATTCACTCTCCTGCTGGTGATAGCCCATCCAAAGTGACAACTCTTTACACAATGTGCATGACAATCAAGTTGGGCTATTTCCTGCACAAATCCAGGTTTTCTCACATCCCCCCCACCCCCATACACGCACAAACTCACTCTCCTGCTGGTAATAGCTCATCCAAACTGACCACTCTTCAAGTTTAAATCCAAGTTAAACCAGAACATCGGGGGGGGGGGGGGGGTAGGAAAAAACAAGAGGAAACAGGCTACCTTGCATAATGACTTAGCCACTCCCAGTCTCTATTTAAGCCTAAATTTATAGTATCCAATTTGCAAATGAATTCCAATTCAGCAGTTTCTCACTGGAGTCTGGATTTGAAGTTTTTTTGTTTTAAGATAGCGACCTTCATGTCTGTGATTGCGTGACCAGAGAGATTGAAGTGTTCTCCGACTGGTTTATGAATGTTATAATTCTTGACATCTGATTTGTGTCCATTTATTCTTTTATGTAGAGACTGTCCAGTTTGACCAATGTACATGGCAGAGGGGCATTGCTGGCACATGATGGCATATATCACATTGGTAGATGTGCAGGTGAACGAGCCTCTGATAGTGTGGCTGATGTTATTAGGCCCTGTGATGGTGTCCCCTGAATAGATATGTGGGCACAATTGGCAACGGGCTTTGTTGCAAGGATAAGTTCCTGGGTTAGTGGTTCTGTTGTGTGGTATGTGATTGTTGGTGAGTATTTGGTTCAGGTTGTGGGGCTGTCTGTAGGCAAGGACTGGCCTGTCTCCCAAGATTTGTGAGAGTGTTGGGTCATCCTTTAGGATAGGTTGTAGATCCTTAATAATGCGTTGGAGGGGTTTTAGTTGGGGGCTGAAGGTGACGGCTAGTGGCGTTCTGTTATTTTCTTTGTTAGGCCTGTCCTGTAGTAGGTAACTTCTGGGAACTCTTCTGGCTCTATCAATCTGTTTCTTTACTTCTGCAGGTGGGTATTGTAGTTGTAAGAAAGCTTGACAGAGATGCGATACAACCGCATTTGCTCCAACCCCTCAGACAGAGACAAACACCTACAAGATCTCTGTCAAGCTTTCTTACAACTACAATACCCATCAGCCACACTATCAGAGGCTCGTTCACCTGCACATCCACCAATGTGATATATGCCATCATGTGCCAGCAATGCCCCTCTGCCATGTACATTGGTCAAACTGGACAGTCTCTACGTAAAAGAATAAATGGACACAAATCAGATGTCAAGAATTATAACATTCATAAACCAGTCGGAGAACACTTCAATCTCTCTGGTCACGCAATCACAGACATGAAGGTCGCTATCTTAAAACAAAAAAACTTCAAATCCAGACTCCAGTGAGAAACTGCTGAATTGGAATTCATTTGCAAATTGGATACTATAAATTTAGGCTTAAATAGAGACTGGGAGTGGCTAAGTCATTATGCAAGGTAGCCTGTTTCCTCTTGTTTTTTCCTACCCCCCCCCCCCCGATGTTCTGGTTTAACTTGGATTTAAACTTGAAGAGTGGTCAGTTTGGATGAGCTATTACCAGCAGGAGAGTGAGTTTGTGTGTGTATGGGGGTGGGGGGGATGTGAGAAAACCTGGATTTGTGCAGGAAATAGCCCAACTTGATTGTCATGCACATTGTGTAAAGAGTTGTCACTTTGGATGGGCTATCACCAGCAGGAGAGTGAATTTGTGTGGGGGGGTGGAGGGTGAGAAAACCTGGATTTGTGCTGGAAATGGCCCACCTGATGATCACTTTAGATAAGCTATTACCAGCAGGACAGTGGGGTGGGAGGAGGTATTGTTTCATATTCTCTGTGTATATATAAAGTCTGCTGCAGTTTCCACGATATGCATCTGATGAAGTGAGCTGTAGCTCATGAAAGCTTATGCTCTAATAAATTGGTTAGTCTCTAAGGTGCCACAAGTACTCCTTTTCTTTTTGCATATACCCAAGATGTGATTCAGAATACTAACCAAACCATTGCCTAACATTTGAATACATACACCATTATGGCAATGTACTTTTTTTCAAATAGTATGTTTCACATTCAAAAATTAGAAAATAATTTGTGAATAATGTTGAAACATAATTTGAGGATTTTGTAATTTGATCATGAACAGAAAGAGATATGATATTAATGTTATGAATTATTTGCTTATTTCACAACTACTCTTACAACAGGTGCAAAGGAAACTTTTATGATAAAAAACAATCAGATTCTTAGTGTATGGCCCATCTAAAAGATGGCACCTTCTGCAGCAAGGTACCTATAATACAGTGTTGTGGCACAGGTTGCATACTGAGTTAAGGGGAGGAGACCTGTCTGCTGACTTACAAATGCAATTTCCTGCACCATTGACATTTTTCCTAGAGAACTCCTATTTCAGTAGTAATCTGATCCAGTCTTGCTTAATTTGTGAGAATTGAAAAGACTTCAATTTGATAGGGTCTAGCCACTGGCCATAGGTAGTCTTTGTTTTATATGAATAATTTATCTGACCATATTTTACTTTATCACACAGAGGGAAATTCAGGCCTTGAGCTACACATAGACACTTGTCCAAAAAGCTGCTGCTAAGAAGGGAATCATTCAGAAGTTGGTGGAATCAGCTTTCTTGCCATCCCCTAAAATCTGTAAAGTTCACCCTTTTCAGGTGTTCTGCAATCATATCCTTAGAGATAGAATCCCAAGGTAGAATCTGGGGGTCATGGACGTGGTTCATGCCTTTTAATATGACTACCCCAGGCAACCCTATGGGGATTAATTATTCTCCATGGATAGTTCAGAGGTTTTACAGGCACTCTTATCTTACCCAGAATATGGCATTAATGTTCTTTCATTTCCATGCTATGGGCCGATCCTGATAGTTGCTAAGTTAACATGAGTTGTGGGATCATATCTTAAGAGTATTTATAGCTTGCTTTTATCCTATATCCCAGATCACATATGTTGCAACATCTCTGATTTAGGAGAGAGTTGGACCTTCAAATGTCTTTGAATCTAAAAAATCCTACAATTAAGTTTGGAATAAAGGTGGAATAATTTTGACGCCAACATAATTAGCCTTTGCCTATTCCATAGTTAAAAATAAATTAAAAAATAATTTATGAGCAGACATCAAAATTAGCGCAGATTATGCTTTTTAGGTATTGCTACAGTTTATACAAGCCAAGTGCAATACAGTCAAACCAAGTAGTAAAGATAGCAGTGCCCCAAGGCAAAATCAGTGCTTTTAATAACTCAGAAAGTGGTTTTCATCAGCGTGCATGTCATGATAGTCTTTCCTACTGCAGATTGGCCAGAAACAAAGGATTTTTAAAGATAAATATATTTGTTGTTTAATTTTTTGGGGTACTTCCCCCCTAGATTTACCAAATACTAATCATTTCAATAATGACAATTCTAGTTAAAATACTAGGTGAAGATTGTTGCTTTTCCTCCCTTTATATATGTATTAGTCCCCTACAGTTGGCTGCAAACCTCTGATTTACAACTTGCTTTTTTTTTAAATGAAAAGCGAAGTTTGATTTTAAGAAGAAAAGGAGTACTTGTGGCACCTTAGAGACTAACCAATTTATTAGAGCATAAGCTTTCGTGAGCTACAGCTCACTTCATCAGATGCATGATGTAGCTCACGAAAGCTTATGCTCTAATAAATTGGTTAGTCCCTAAGGTGCCACAAGTACTCCTTTTCTTTTTGCGAATACAGACTAACATGGCTGTTACTCTGAAACCTTTGATTTTAAGAGCATCAATGAGCTGAACTGGAAGTGATAGCTGTCAGCACACTCAGTTCTCCACGAGGGTATTGTCTGCAGAGAGAAATCTGCTTTCAAAATAGTTAAATATAAACTACTTTCATTACATTGTCTATATTGCATGCATAAAGGACCAAATCCAGCCACATCATCTGTGGCCACGCATGACCATGACCTAGGAGATTACTGAAAAAGCAAGGGGACAGAATGTGGGGAACCCATGCAGTTCTGCACCTGGGTACAATTAAGCATGTTCTTAAAGTTAGGGAGATGCTTAAATGCTTTTCTGGTTAGGAATGGACTTAAGCACAAGTTTAACTGTTTTGCTTGATCGGGGCCTCTGTGCATATTAGGGGGACTCCCTATGCACCAGGGTGCAGGAGGAGGTGTGAGGATGGGCAAGGACACAGGAGGAGTGGAGCCGTTTGAATAGATTATAGCCGCCAGGAGGAGGAGGATTGGTCAATGACACACACACGACATCCTTTCATGTATTTATACCTGCTCCTGTATTTTCACACAGGCATCTGATGAAGTGGGTTCTAACCCACGAAAGTTTATGCCCAAATAAATTTGTTAGTTTCTAAGGTGCCACAAGAACTCCTCGTTATTTTTGCTGATACAGACTAACACGGCTACCACTCTGAAACCTGACACACTCTGAGTTGTTCTGATGTTGCTATGGGGCCTTGGTGAAAGGTTTCTCCCTACCTTAATCCTCATAGAGATCCCAACTTTGCAGCCTGGCAGCCAATATAACATAATTATATAGAAAAGGAGTACTTGTGGCACCTTACAGACTAACCAATTTATTTGAGCATGAGCTTTCGTGAGCTACAGCTCACTTCATCGGATGCATGCCGTGGAAACTGCAGCAGACTTTATTTATACACAGAGAATATGAAACAATACCTCCTCCCACCCCACTGTCCTGCTGGTAATAGCTTATCTAAAGTGATCATCAGGTGGGCCATTTCCAGCACAAATCCAGGTTTTCTCACCCTCCACCCCCCCACACAAATTCACTCTCCTGCTGGTGATAGCCCATCCAAAGTGACAACTCTTTACACAATAAGAAAAGGAGTACTTGTGGCACCTTAGAGACTAACCAATTTATTAGAGCATAAGCTTTTGTGAGCTACAGCTCACTTCATCAGATGCATCTGATGAAGTGAGCTGTAGCTCACGAAAGCTTATGCTCTAATAAATTGGTTAGTCTCTAAGGTGCCACAAGTACTCCTTTTCTTTTTGCGAATACAGACTAACACGACTGTTACTCTGAAACCTGTCTTTACACAATGTGCATGATAATAAAGTTGGGCCATTTCCTGCACAAATCCAGGTTCTCTCACCCCCTCACCCCCCTCCCAAAAACCATACACACAGACTCACTATCCTGCTGGTAATAGCTCATCCAAAGTGACCATTCTCCCTACAATGTGCATAATTAAGGTGGGCCATTTCCAGCACAAATCCAGGATGAAGTGAGCTGTAGCTCACGAAAGCTCATGCTCAAATAAATTGGTTAGTCTCTAAGGTGCCACAAGTACTCCTTTTCTTTTTGCGAATACAGACTAACACGGCTGTTACTCTGAAACCTATAATTATATAGGTGTGCAGTATATTCACCTATAACCATTTAAACATTTTGGCCCATGGTGGAGGATGTTATTTTGTAGTGACATATGTTGTCTTCCCAGATGGCATGGATATAACATGAATTACACAAGTGTATTCTCATGGCACCACCAGGATTATCATTTTTCATCTGAGGAAAAAAATGACATTGTTAACATGACAAACTTCACATTGTACTGGTGGGGAAGATAACACAAGTCACTACTAAAGTGCCCATCCTGCTTCCATTGAAATCACAAAGGGTTATGTCTTGGGGTTAGCTGGCCCATGTCTGCTGACTTAGGCTTGGACTATGGGGATGTAAAACTGGTGTGGACATTTGGGTTTGGGTTGAAGCCTGAGCTCTCGGACTCCGTGAGGGTGGAGGGTCCCAGAGCCCAGGCTCCAACCTGAGCACCAATGTCTACATTGCAATTTTACAGCCCCATAACTCAAGACCCATGAGCCTGTGTCAGCTGACACGGGCCAGCCATGAGTGTTTAATTGCAATGTAGACATACCTAAAGAGTGAGAGGCTGTGCTGTGCTCCTTAGAGAGAGATCACAGAACTCTCAGCCCAGGGCAGAGGACTATCATAGTTCAAACCACCTTTGCACTCTCCTGATCTTGGGCTGCTCCATGGTGTAACACTGACAGACCCTAAGTTAGAGAACCCAAGGCAGTGGTTTTCAAACCTTGTTTCTGGCAACCAGTTGAAGAAAATTGTTGATGCCTGCAACCCACTGGAGCTGGGGATGAGGGGTTTGGGGTTTGGGAGGGGCTCAGGGCTGGGGCAGAAGGTTGGGGTGTGGGGGTGAGGGCTGCAGGGTGGGGCTGGGAATGAGGGGTTCAGGGTGTGGGAGGGGCTCTGGGCTGGCGGAAGTGGTTTGGGTGCTGGAGTGGGTCAGGGCTCTGGGCTGGGGGTGAAGGCTCTGGGGTGGGGCTGGGGATGAGGGGTTTGGGGTGAAGGGAGGGGCTCAGGGCTGGGGCAGGGGATTGGGGCATTGGATTGGGATGCGAGCTTACCTCGGGCGGCTCCCAGTCAGTGGTGCAGTGGGGGTGCTTAGGGAGGTTCCTGCCTGTCCTGGCACCACGGACTGCTCTGTGCCCTACAAGTGGCAGCAGCATGTCTGGCTCCTAGGTGAAGGCCTGCAAGAGGCTCCACATGGCTCTTGCCCGCAGGCACCGTCCCCCCAGCTGGATTGCGGAGCTGGTGCTTAGGGCAGGGGCAGCGCATGGAGCCCCATGGCCCCTCTGCCTAGGATCCGGACCTGCTGGTGGCCGCTTCTGGGGCACAGCGTAGTATCAGAACAGGTAGGAACTATCCTGCCTTAGCCAGGCAGCACCACCGATGGGACTTTTAACGGCCCGGTTGGCAGTGCTGACCAGAGCCGCCACGACCCAGTGTCTTACGTTCCGCGACCCAGTATTGGGTTGCAACCTGCTGTTTGAAAACCACTGACCTAAGTTATGGCAGCCTGTCCCTGGCTGTGTATTGATTACAGCACTGCCTGGAATCTCCCCAGCACTTTGTGTTGCAGCCTTACCCCGACATGCTCTTTCCACCCTGAGATCTGCACAGCATGCACTCTGTGCAAGGGCTGGTGGGAGCATCCTCAGAAGACAACTTAACCATTCTCCCCCTTGTTTCCTAAACCCAGGGAATTCTCCAGTGGCTGGATTCAGGGCTTTTAAGCCCCTTTATGCCACTCCAGCCTTTTTATTATGTGATCGGGGTGGGGGGGGGAGAGAAAGGGGGGAAGATGAGTTCTTGCACTGGGAGTTTTGCCATTTTTTTCCAATGGGAGCAGGACCAAGCTGTGTATTTGTATGTGAACCTTTTTCTCACAGACAATTATTCAATAGTCAGCATCTAATGAGTTTGGTGATCTTAGTCCAGATCTTATAGGCTGTGGTTCAGCAAAACATTTAAACATTTGCTTAATACAAAACACAGTTTGGACCTTTGAAAGTCAATGGGATGTACACGTTCTTAAATGCTTTGTTGGATAAGGGTGAATTAAACCCATATTTAAAATTAATCACATGCTTAAGCTTTTTTGAATCAACTAGTGAATAGTCTAAATAACAAAGGGCTTAATCCACAAAGGGATTTAGGATCCTAATTGTCTCTTTAGCATTAATCATATTACCCTCCTTTCATTCTTTATTAGTTGCAACCCATATCAGCTGCTCTACTGAATTCAGAGATAGGCCTCTCTCGCCAGCCCAGATTTAGGTGCCTAATTCCCTTGAAGGGCAAGGTCTTGACCTACATTACTGCCTGTGCTCTCCTCAGCATTTCCTACTAGCTCTATGCTCAGTTGCTGACTCCTGGGAATCCCATTTTCAGGTGTCTAACCCTGTGCATTGTGTAGGGAGTCTGGGCACCTATCTCAGGGCTGTGAATTCCCTGACTGGCAGCACACCTATGTCCCTTTGTGGATTTAGCCCAAAAATACTATCACGGATCGCTTTGTCACCCTGTCTGAAAGATTCAATCAGAGACCAAATTTGGAGTAAGCCATGGAGACTGAACTGACCATTTATTCCTAGAAGTGGTCTTTCCTAAGTCAGGGTTAAGTCGTCCTGGCTTAGGCAGCGTGAAAAAAGTGTGTGTTATGATTGCCTACATTCTACTTGTTCACTAGTACAATGTGAAGTTAAGGACATCAGTGTCAAGAGCCTTTTCACACAGATAATATAATTTTTACATTGCATAAAACCTTTTTTATTTTTAGCATAGTCTCTTAATGTAATGTTAGACTAAGATGCTGTGATAGGACTATATTTAATAAAAATTTGTCTGACTGATATAGGCAGCATATGCTTTTGTGGGGAGACGATTAGAAGATTATCACTGCAGTTTCCACAGCATCTATGACCGAAAATATTTGCTACTGAATAATGCCCATAGCTCTTATTTTTGTAAGTCACCTGGACTTTAAAAAAATTGCTTTTACAGTGCTAATGAAATATGAAATGTATATTTTGTTGTTCAGATGAACAAAATATTTTGCTTTGTCCTTGGAAATTTCATATTTGTTATGAATAGGGTTATAGTGTAGATTTGATATTCTGAAGACATCTATAATTGGTGTTTTCATAATTTTTACATAGAGATGTGTAAGATAAACAGTAACTTTATGAAGCTCTGAGTAAAGATAGCTCCCTTATTAAATATTTACTAACTTTAAAAAGAAATTTGCAAGAAATTTGTTCAATTGTAATTTGTCCTCTAAAAGAGAGAAGTTTTCATATTTAACTATGGTTTTGTGGTCAACAATTAAGTATGATCCGCTCTTTGGTAAATAATAAAGTTAATGTATGCTGCTTATTCTTTCTAAAAGTGTACAGATTACATTTTAATCTTTAGTTTTAACAATATGCCCTCACTTTTAATTCTACGTTCAGATTGGATTACCCCATCTATTAAAAACATAGAAATAGAAGCAGTCCTGAGATAGGTGACAATAATAACTAAATGCATAGGGGTGGTGGGGGAGACTTTGTATGAGGAGAGGATGAAAAGAGAAGGACTGTTTGCTTTAGAAAGGAGATGTGTAGACAAAAGAATGAATGGTATAAAATAAGTCGGCCATTCCTGTTTACCCTTTCTTGTAATACAGGAACCAAAAGAACATTCAATGAAATTGAATGGCAATACATTTCAAACTTAATTATGAGTTGAACTAAGGGCAAGGGCACCTGAGTGTCACAGGCCTTGGCCCTAGACCGTGGGGATTCTAGGCAAGGACTGTAACTCACTTGTGGCCATACCCCAAACTGAGATGAGAGGATGAGATGAAGGATGAGAGGAAGTGGCCCAGGGAACATGAGCAAGAGTGGGCCAAACCCAGGCTATTGGATGCTTCTACATTTTCAGGGACCTGGGCTGGGACCCGGAGGAGTCTGAATCCCCCAACGCACCCCAGGGTCGCAATTTCTGGCCCCAAGAAGGGCAGCGAAGGGTTACCATCGAGGCCAGTCCAGTAAGGACCTCATCCAGAAAGCAAAGGACTTACTGAACTGAAATAAAGACTGAGGTCAGAGGCCCAAACCAGGAGGCCTGCTGATTGACCAACCACTATAGGGACATAAATCAACCATTAACTGAGCTAGGAAGAAACTTTCCCGTGGGCAGGTTATTCAGAGTTGCCTACCATTTTACACTTTTGAAGCACCTGTTTCTAGCCACTTTCAGATACAGGCTCCTGGCAGACTGGAAGTGGTAATTCCTTCTTTTTCAATATATCTTTTTGTATTTTCAGAATCAAATCTCCTGATTTAAATGACAAAAATGTTTAGGTTTTTTATTGCTTTTTACTTCTACTAACTGTGTAGAGACAGCACAGCTAACAAAATAGGAACTGAAAGCTGCTCCTTCTTGTACATCAATGGCAGGGATCCAATCTAATACAAACTGAAGTCAATAATAATACTCCCATTTAGTGGATTGAGCACTAACTATAATCAGTTACAATGGGTTGGTACTGAGGGCCTAATTTGAAGAAAGTTGAGTTGCACAGGTATAATGTGGGACTAATTTGGCCTGAAGAATCTTTACTTCTGGCAATGAAGTGACAGATGGAAAGAAACCAGGTTGGCTTTGAATTTGCAGGGCAGGCAGCTCCAAAAAGCTTATCTTGCATTGAGACAATAAACATGGCACCCAGCAATATTCCTCAGACATTTTAAATGTCTATATTTCTTTTTCAAATTGTGTTGCTAAAACTGGAATGTTTGTCTTTACTAAATTTACATACAGTGTGTCCAAAACTGTACTCCTTATACACCCCCATGGAGTTAAATGGAAACTATGTTTAGTTTACTGTTACTGATTTCAATGGATATTTTGGCTGCTTAAGCCCACTAGTTTTTATAAATAGTAGGAAGATGAAATAGTTAATTGTCTTTAGAATCTAAATTAGATTGTTTCCGAAAGGTTAGATTTAACCAGAGGTAGCTGTAAATCAAATTAACTATTTCTACAAGCAATCATGCAGCGTACCTAGTGTATATCACTTTGTTTTAACATGCGTGTATTTAATATAATCTGAAGTATGGTCCTATCCCACTGGTGTGGGAAGGATTAAATAATGTAGAAGCTACTTTCTAACCCAGTCATCTTTGATCCTAAGATATCCTTGGGCCAGTTTATACATTGCTAAGCTGATTCTACTTTAGTTGTTGCTTATCTGTGGTAAACTAGAACAGCTATAGTGATCATTGTAAATATAGTAATGTAAGCTGATCTGAAAACTCAGAAACTAGGTAGAGTGCCTCTGAGGGGCTAACTACAGCAAAACTATTTAAGTAAAAATATTGCATAATTGTATTTTTATTCATGTACCTTGAAGTTAGGATGGGTTAACCATTAAACCGGAACAGGCAAATTATATATTTCAGAGTTTTTTAAGGGAAAGGGGAAAAGATACTTCAAGCTCCAGGGTGAGGAAAGTCAGTTCATTTACAGTTTGATGTTTTCTTTTGACTTTTGTATTACCTTTTGTATGTAGAATTAATCTCCTTAAACATGACTGGTGAAGGCTAAGAGAAGAGGGGGTTTGTTTTTGTTCTACTGAATGGCTCTATAATAATTCAACTAGAGTGGAAACGGAACAGGTTTATTTCCTTGTCAGCTGTTAATTTAGGATTTTTTTTTTAATCATAGACTCCATAGATCCTTAATAAATATTGTTGCAGAGTAGTTTTAAATGGCATATTCTTTCAAAGGGCACAATTATCTTATTATATTCTATCAGGAAGTACTGAAACATTTTACAGCACTTCCAGATCTTTGTGTAACTGATGCTTTTAATGGCTTTCATTAGCTTTCAAGGTTTTACTGTACTGCTGGAGAAGGTCTTTCACAATCACAGCAAATATTCCAACATTTGTTCCACTTTACCAGGTTTACTTTAAAGCCAGCCAATAGGACACTGCTGTGAATAGAGAAAACAAGATGCAGACCTGGAAAGATGTACACAGAGCCCTGAAAAGATGGGATCAAAAGGGGTACATCTACATAGAGATACAAGACCCACAGCACAGCTGCGGCTGGCCTGGGTCAGCTGACTCAGGCTCGCTGGGCTCAGGCTGAGGGGCTAAAAATCGCTGTGTAGACATTTGGGCTAGGGTTCGAACCCTCCACTCTCACAGGGTCCCAGAGCTCGGGGTCCAGCCTGAGTCCAAATGTCTACACAGTGATTTTTCAGCCCCCACATCACACGAGCCTGAGTCAGCTGACCTAGGCCAGCCGCGGTTTTTTTATCCCTGTATAGACATACCCAAAGGGGTCCAAGCATCCAGCCAAGCAAGAAACTTTGACTTGGAAAATTTTGGAGAGTCACAAGAGATGGAAGCAGGAAAATACCTCATAATAATAGTAAAACTTGGTTATAATTGTTTTTAGCAGGGATTTTCAAAGGCGCATAAGCATGTAGGAGTTAGGATTTCAGTGCTTAGCTCCCATAAACTCCTTTATAAATCCCAGCCATTATCCATAAATCTCAAAGTTAGTTACTAAAAGAAAGTAAATATCATCTCTATTTTACAGAAATTGTCACAAATAGATGAAGTGATTTGCTCAAGTTTACCCAACAGGATCATAAAAGAATCAGGAATAGAACTCAGGTTTGCTGACTCCCCATTTTGTGCTGTGTCCACTGAAACACATGGTTTCCTGGGTCCCTAGCCTGAAACCTTTACTCTTTCTTCAAGCGTCCTGATCACCTATATTCTATGCTTGATTAATTAACAGTTGACACAAACTTTTTTAGTGGGTTACACAAGTTGTTCTCCAACAGCTGGTCTAGAAAGCTATTTGCAGTTACTGTTGTAGCTCAAATAGTAAGGGCCTATGGATCTGAAGGTCAAGGCATTCAAACCCCTGTGGGTAATCTATGGAGTGGGATAGTATGATTGCATGGGACTGGCACAGTGAGATGACCTCTTTAAAACAGTGTTTTATGCTATGCTATGATAATCTGTAAATTATGGTGTGAATCCCCAAAAATCCACAATTCATATTTCAATCATTTGTCACCCATTTTGTTTGTTATAACTTTTGTCTGTGTTGTGTTCCCTGCTGTGCCCAATCCACAGCAGATGTGAGTCTGTGACAAATGTGAGCTAGTGAACCTGGCTCTTTAGCACAAGATCAAAAGATGCATAATCTTTTAGCTGTGGAGGTCATTGATTCAGTCCCCGTTGTAGGCCATCATTCTTGCTGGTGCCCCACGTTGTCATGATTGCCGATTGAGTGGTAATTCTTCCTATTGGCAGGGAAAGCGGAATGCAATAGGCAGATCTGTTGGTGGAATGATGGCACACACACCATGCTGCTGTATTGCTCCTGTTTCCCATTTTCAGAAGTCCATGAGAGGCTATGAAGTGTTTCAGTAAGTGGCTACAGAAACTCCTTTATGGCAGGTTTCAGAGTAACAGTCGTGTTAGTCTGTATTCGCAAAAAGAAAAGGAGGACTTGTGGCACCTTAGAGACTAACCAATTTATTTGAGCATAAGCTTTCGTGAGCTACAGCTCACTTCATTGGATGCATCCTGTGTATACATTTCCTTTGTATGTATTTCCTTTATGGCAGTTTCCTCCAGCTGAGAGGTTGTGTCATTACTGCTAAACATGGAGGGTTGCTCTTACATTAAGTAACTTTTAAATAGGGATAAAATATTCTAGACAGAATTTATTGAAACATGTGCAACCTACTGAAAATTATGAGAAGTTGTGACCTAGTCAGGAGCACCTTAGTTTCTCACTCCAGTTCTCTGGCAGGTGCTGCTCCCTTTCTCCCTGACTATAAGAAGCTAATCACTGAGGTATGCCAAAGTGGTATAAAACCCCCACCCTCTAGAAACTAGCAAACAAAAACTACATTTAGTGACAGTTAAGCCTGTGGACAGACTCCATCCAGAAATCTTAAAAGCATGGAAATAAGAAGTTAAGTAGAAAGACTTGTGCATTTCTTTCCACCTTCACAATGCTTGCCAATGCTTCATAAACCTTTTGCTTTTGTCTCGAACATCTACCCAAAAGCAATACGTACACCAGCTTCAACACACTTTCACTCTAATGCAAAACCCTTAACTGTTACCTGAGCAGAGTGAAAGCAAAATAACTTCCCAAATGCATGGACTGGCTGTGCTGGTCTGTTGATATTATTGATATAAAAGCATTTGAGGTCACTCCCTGAGCCCTTATTTATCTGCTTTTACCACGGATATAAACAGTTTCTCTTTGTATTTTTTGTTCTGGTTATAATGAACAACAGTACATTCAAATTTTTCACCATAAAAAGAACTGAAATACTCTTGAGTTGCCTTTTTTTTTTAAACCCATAGTTTTCAGGGTTTTATTTGAAAAAGATGGGATTCATGGAATTTTACTCCATGAACATAACTGCCCTATTTTCAGTACTATCCCTAGGGTTATGAAAAGGGCAAATCAGCAAAGCAGTTTCTTATCAACAGGAAAAACAAATGTTCAGATGCTTTAAAATGTAAAGAGAACAAACTAGGGACCAGTTAGGATTAAGTAAGAACCTCCCATCCAAACCAGATTCACCTTTTTCTTTTTGCTTATTTAGGAATGTCCTGATAACCTTTCAAGCGCCATCTCATTTCCAAAAGGCAACTGAGAGGGTCAAGCATAACTCCCCCACCCCTTTAGGATGTATGCAGAAGGAAGACTCTTCTATACAACTCCAAGGAACATGACCAGTGGCTAGAAATTTCTTTGTGAAAGTCTGTCAGTTAATAAATCTATGCACATAACACTTTGTGCACTGAAATCCATTTTCAGTGCATTCAGCCCCATATTCATAAATATTAATGGATTTGATGTATCTTCACTCTTAATGTGGTGCAGAATATTCCTTATTTCAAAAATTGAAATTCCTTGTTTAAAAAATATTTGAATGCTGTAACAGTAAATATTTTTAAAACTGTACAAAGTGGTTTTGTAAACGTCTAAAATATTATAGAAATGAATATTTAAGGCAATTTACATATAGTTTATTCTACTTACATTTCATACAATGGCTTAGTGGAGCCATAATATGCCAGAGCACCAGCTGTGCTATCTTTTTGGTTGAGCATCATTTTTTGTTTAAAGATGGACTATTCTAAAACCTGCATGTTTACTCAAATCATCTTGAAATTTGATGTGTTTCGTTGAAATGCTGGGCAGTGTCACAGTTCCACACATAGGGTCATCTCAGCAAGGGGTTCCTGAGATATACAGCCCCCCCTAAAATAGCATATTACAAAATGTTCATTCTTCTAACTTCTTTTTGCACACACCTGGGGCTTAAACTATAGCTCTAATTATCCCCCAACTGATCTCAGTAGTTTGGCATTTCCGCTAGTGTAAGGTATGGGGAAGCACTGCTGAAAAAGTTACTGACCTTAGAGTTTGTATCTAGAAATCGGCTTGTGCCAAATTGCTGAGCCAAACAGATTGAAGTCAAGACGAGGGCTTGATTGAAACAAGAGCATTTCCAGGCAGGCTGTTGTCACAGTACTTGAGTGGCTCAAGGTGACGTGCTGTGGTCCTCAAACTTGAGTTGAACCCAGGTACTATAAGTTCAAGTTCTTCCCTTAGCAGTTTGTAGAAAACATGTCATGTGGCTGTTCCTTTCTCTCTATCTGCATTCTGTGAGTTTTGCCCCAAGACCAACATTTCTGGTTTGAGTGATATTTAAAATGCTCTAAAATTCACATGCTGACCCTGATTTTACTGTAGAAGTATTGTCAAGGAAATTAGCATTGATTAAATGGAGGGGAAATGAAACGCTAATGTAATCCTGTTTTCTGAACAATGGAACAGAGTGTAATCAAAGGAAATCAAGTTGTTAGGTCATTTCGTCCAGGGGTTCATGATACACAGCCTCTCTAACATGAGCTGTTCATGTTCAGATTTTTATAACTTTTTTTTTATTCAGAGTGAGGGAATATGGGGAATTAAAGTAGTGAGGGAGAATGTGTTGGAATGGTGCAGGGAGTGGAGGGGGATAAATGGGGATGGGTGGTTGTGATGTTTTGGGGTCACCCAGGGTTCTGGGTAAGGGGTTCTGTCACTGCCTGCTTTGTAACTTTAGGGTGCCTTAATGCTAAGCTGCTATGGCTCAGAATCCTGACACCACTAGCCAGCCTAAAAGCATAAAAGTCTCACCCCAGTTATTCTTTGCAGGGTGACTCTAACAGCTTTTCCAGTCACAAGTCTCCCCAAATCAATCTACTGAGTTCTTAACTTCCAGACACATTGACTTCTCCCCTGTGGTTCCTCACTCTCTGAAGGAGTGAAACCTGCACCCAGTTATCAGTTCATTTTGGCACACATGCTCTACACAGTTTGCATAATAGAGACCTGATGGGGATAAAAATAAACAAAAGGTGTATTCAGTAGAAAAATCACAGGTGATTCATCAGAGATGAACTAGCAAGGGAAGCAAACACATACAAGTTACACAGAAAATAAACATAAAGATGCTTTGCACTTCTATATTAGCTAAATTTCCCTTTCTAGTACAAGTTACCTATTTTCTTTGAACAGTTTCCCAGTGTGCTCCCTATCATAGAGGTGACTGAGCCTTTCATGGACAGCACTCTGCCTTAGTGTTGACCCTCAGTTTATGGCTAAAAAACCTCAGCCACAAACATGCTTTTAAAAGGCTTCCCCCATCCCCTTTTCACCTAGTATGGTGACTCATGGGTTTTCAGAGTGGGAAAAACTCCTTCCTAAGACTGGGATTTGTTTTTTCAGTTTCAATGTCGTTCCATTAACTTTAATGGTCCATCATTTGTCTTTTCTTGGGTTTATACAGTGCGAAGTGCTTGAAGCTAGTCTCATCTGGGTGGGGAGGCAGCTTTGCCCTGTCCTGCCTGTCTGACCACTTTCTTCTTGTGAGGTGGAACTAAATGTTACAGCACAAATTTATGAGCACATTTTTGTGCCTACGTAAATACATAATTTCATAATCAGTCTGAATACATATCTCATGACCATCAAATTGAGAACATTACAAGCTTTCATTAAAGACCTTACTTGACATATTTTATGCACAATAACATTGTATGCAACCAGTTGATTCAATTGCTTATTTTGAGGGGATCATACCCCCTGTTCTTCTCTTGGGATGTCTGGACGCTGATTGTCATAGTGATAAGAGAGAGGAATAAGAAGAGGATGAGGAATTATGGTGATTTGGGCCAGGGGATTTGAGGGTGAGGGATTGGAGGGGGTTGAGCTAGGGGATTTGAGGGAGGGCAATGGTGGGCGGGAGGCTGAGAGGGGGACATGGGGGTGGATGGCAGAGGGAGTGGAGGAGTTTTGGGGATGGGAACCTCCAGCTGTTTCTTTGCCAAGATGTAAATGTCTTTCTCACACCCTATTTCCTGCCAAAGAATGGTCACTTAATCAAGTGATGTTCCATTTGATTTTGTTGGCCCCTGACTGAGGTATCTTTTGTCTCTGTGGCTGCTTTTAGTAATATCATACAGTAGAATCTTATAACTTTACATACAGTATCACCACACATATTTTACCAGGACAATAATGATCAACAAATTATGAGTTTTTCACAAGGCATACTTTGTACACGATTTATCATAATCCTATAAAAAGGGGTGAACATAGAGGTACAGATTGTCACAACATCTCTTGAAGCTTTCTACTCCGCAAAGGGATGTGTAGAGCCACAAACTAGGCCTAGATTTAGAACAGGAATTCTGCATCTCTACTGTCTTTCCCCTTTTTGCCTCCAGCTGGTGCATACATTCTTCACAATCCCACTACTTTCTCCTGTTCCCATAGAGCCTCCAACTTTAAAAGGGGCACAGAGTAGTAAGTGGGAGGGTGGAGCTGCGGGGTGTGTGTGTGTGCACACGCACACAGAAGGCGGAGGTCTTGGAGCAGCAAGACGGTCAGGACAGTAGACATGATGGCAGGAATGATAGAGGAGCTGGAGAGTGTTAGAGATGGAAGGAATACCGGTGTCAGAGCAACGATGAGGGAGATGGCACTGTTGGAACAGTGCACTGAAGAGTGCAATGAAAAGGAGGTGGTCAGAACTGTGCAGTGAGGGATTTTGGGGTGGCTTTATCTCTGTCCCCTCCCCGATATGCCCAAATCCATGCTGCCCCCCCCTCAAAATTGTGCCCTCTGTGTCCATGCCAGCCCCTGCATTCTTTCCCCAGCTCTTCAACCTGTGGGGCCTGCGCCAGTGCTTGCCTCTCCATGGCAGGGAGAGCTGAAGAGGAAGAACCAGGCTGTGTTGGACATGCAGAGAGACGAGTACAAGGAGACATTGCAGAGGCAGTGAAGGGACTCACATGTGGCCCGTGCATTCTGTGGCTGGGTAATCACTGCCAAGGAACCAGAGTCAGTGCAGGTGGAGAGCTGGGCCGGGGTGCATAGGGATGCTGAGAAATTGTTGATAGAAAACATAACAAGGAAATTAAATGCTCCCAAACACAGTGAGAAATTTCCCAGTGGCGCCTTCTGCCCTTCCAGAAAGTGGAGAATGGTTAAACTTTAACCTCTGAAACCCAGGAAAGGAAAAGTTAAGAATAAGATACATCAGATGCCACCCCTGCAATCTTAACTCTACCCTTTTGTTGTGATACAGTGCACTGTCCCTGCTCACCAAATGCAGGGCCTCCCCCAGGGCACCTGCCTGGCAAGGGGGTCCAGACTTTTGGTACTCTGCTTGGTGTGACCAGCAGCTGGGTGCTGCTTAGGGGGCGTCCATGGGGCGTTGCTGGCTTCTGAGAGCACAAACACAAGGGCCACAGGCTGCCCTCCCACTAGGGAAGGCACAGGACAGCAAAGACTCTCCTCTCCCCCTGGCCTCCTGGTATCTCAGAAGACCCCCCTGATAGAGAGTTAGGCTGAGAAGATGGTCTTGGTGTAATCACAACCCCTGCACCATCCCTAGATGGGCCAACAGGCATAGGCATTGCCCCCTAAGTCAATTCCCCCCTAATAAAGGGCCAGGTTGCCCTCTAGGGCTGTGTTTCGGCAGATGTCCATGTAGTTTGTGTTTTTACCTCCTGAGGCAAAATTCTTGCTCTGCCACAAAACCTGCTGGAATATTAACTTCCAGCCAGAACTGGGGGGGTGGGGGGGTGGGGAGGGACACTGTACATTCTGGCAGACCCCACCTCCTAGGGAGGGAGGCTTCCTCCTACCCCCAACTTGTGCCTGCCGAGCTGCAGGCTCCGGGAAGCCCGACCGGGGGCCATGGCACGGGCTCGCCCACCTCTCCCTGCCAGCGAGCTCCCTGCGCTGACAACCAAGCGCCCCCAGGGACGCGCTGTCCGGTGTCAGGCAGCGAGCCGCCCCCGGCTGAGGGAAGGAGACTCTCAGCCAGGCGCTGCCTCCGCCTCCCAAGTCCTCCCAGTGGCGCGGGGGGCTGGGGGAAGTGAGCAGCTCTGCGCCGCGGGCCTGAGGGAAAGGGCGGCTGTTAACAGGCTCTCCCTGAGCCTGGGGTTAGCTGCGGGAAGTGAGGCGGGAGAAGAGCTCTCTGCCCCCCAGGGGGCACGGAGACGGAAGCCGCTCCTCGCTTGTCACATTACCTCCATTTGCAGAGCGTGTGTGTGTGTGCAGCGTCCAGCCCCGCTGCCCGCCCCCAGATGCTCCCTGGAAGTTGGGAAGCGCTTCGCCAGCCGGAGACGCGCCTTCCTTCCCCCGCAACTTTAGCGTCTCCCCAGTGACCGACATGCCGGATTACAAACCGCAGAGAGAAGGGAGCAAACCCACCCGCCCGCGGGGGTGGTGAGCGGAGCCCGGGCGTGCCGACCACAGGTAAGCGCGTGCTCACTACCCCCAGGCAGTAGGAAAAGGCGGGCTGGGGTCTCTGTGCCCAGGGCTGAGCAAACACTTCTGGGGGCTGGAAGGGGAATCAAAGCCCTCTAGCTCCCGTGCCTTGTATTTGCGCAGCCCCTTGCCCGCTGTGAAACTTCAAGCGGCACCTCTCTCTCTTTCCTATAAGCGCCGGTCCGGTGAATTGCTTCACAAGCTCGGGGTCAACCATTGATCTCTTTCCGCGTGAGGGGCGGCAGCTAGCGCCCTTGGAACTGATACAAAATGGGTGGGGCTTTTGCCTTTGTAAAATGTATGAATGAATGAATTCATTATAGCGGGTATTCATTCCCTGCTCTAAATCAGCACAACCTGCTTGGTGTGCTGAAGCTCTACTAGTCACTGCTACAGCCAGCAGGTAAAGGGGGCAAGATTTCACACCCCTCTTTCGCCGCCTGCTGAAAAGCATCCGCTTTGTGAGGTCCATTGAAGCAGGATGTTTGCACAAAAGGGGAGCGGGTATCAGGTGCCACAGCCCTTCTCTGCTTTACCAGCATAACTGCACAGACCTATAAACATCATCTGGAACTCCTGCCTAGCCATGCTGTGCGGGGCTGAAAACTAAGACTGATCTGATTGTCAGAGATCTAACCAACTCTCCTACTTCTGTATCACTGTTTGCATTTGATTATTACCCGCCCCATCCACTGAAGATTAAATGTAGAATTATAAACCGGAATGAGTGTGAGAGAGGGACTCGTGAAATGCCCTGCCTGCGGAGAGGACTAGTGCTGAATGTGCGGTTTTTGCGCTGGGACAATGCAACGCCAGGTGGCGCCGGTTTAAGTGGACAGTGAAACTGGCCTTTGCAGCCCAGCTGTTGCACATTGCACCAAGGAGTTATGGAACTACAGTGACAAACTCGTGGGAGTTTCAAAGTCAGTCCTTCATTGGCAGTGACATTAGAAAAGTAAGCTCGCAGCTGGGTTTTTGTTCTTGAGAGAAAAAATTGTAAGCAGGGCCAAATTCCACTTTTAGTTACACAGTTGTCAGTCCTGAGTAACTCTTGAATTTAATGGAGTTACTTAGTTAAAATACCTAGATGGGTAGTAAGTGAGAGCAGAATTTAGCCCCACAGTCTAGGGATCCAGAATGAGATCAGGAATTTGGCTAGCAGGGGAAGATGCTGGAATTTGGCTTGGAAACACATTCCTACCCTCTGTGGCAAATAGGAGAGTGGTGACAGATTTGTCTGTGTTTGTGGGACACAAGCAGTATTAGGTAAAATTTAGGGATTGTGAGCTGAAGGGGATGGTGGAAGACACATTCTGAGGGCTTGTGAAGTTCAAGGACAGTGAAGAGTGTAGGCTTGGAAAACTTATGGACTGAGCAGTGTGGAGGTAGGTGAAGTCAGAGTGTGGTAGAGATCGGGGTTCAAGAGCTGCGTGGGAGTTTGTGTGAGGTGGGTCTGGTAGAGCTTTGGGGACAGCAGTGCATGCAAGGCGGAGAGGAAAATATTAATGAACCACATCTCAGTCCCTTGTAAAGAAGGAGGTAAGAAGACAGAAGTGAAATGAATGGGAGAAAAATATATAGAGAATGAGAGGAAAGGAGGAATTGGACATGGATTGTCCAAAAAAACCATTTCTTCCTTAAGGCCCTTAGGCATGCTCTTAACTTGAAGAACACAAGCAGTCCCATTGACTTCAGCTGGGCTATACACATACATAAGATTAAACAAATGAATAAGTGTTTGCAGGCTCGGGGCCCTACTTTGTAAAGCAGCAGCAACAACAATATCTCTAATAGTAAATAAATAAACACACATGAACCATATCTCAGATAACTTTTCCTGTAAAAGTTCTTGCTTCCATTATTTTTTGGGTTTTTCTTTCCTTCTCTTTTGCCTATGTTTCTTGTATCTATTTAGTTCTCCTCCCACAGTCAAACAGCCCTGTCAGTGCTTTAAAAAAACAAACAAACTGTTTAAACACAGTTGTGAGTCATGATTGTGATCTAGCTATGTAATAGTGTGGCTCCTCTTGATTTCTATTAAAAACAAAGAAACACAAAAATAATTCTAAGCCCTTGATAGATATCTAGGCTGAAACTTGGTTCAGCAGTGAAGTATCTGGGCTCCTCCCTAATTTGGTTTTGCAATACTTTTTTGTAGCTCAGTTCCCCCATCTATCAAATCTGTATAATATGTTTCATCTACCCTTTATCTGCTGTGTCTATTGAGAGGCAAAATATTTCAGGGCAGAAACTATCTCTTACAGAGCGTTTGTATGGCCAATGCACAATAGGGTTCTGATATTTGTTGGAACATTTAAGCAACACTGTAATAGAAATATTTTTTTTTCTACCCATAGAGGCAACACAAAACTGGTTTATAATATGCTTGGACTACAGCTCTGTTTAAATTATGATGGCCACAATTTTCAAACCTGAGTGCCTAAAATTAGCCATCCAGATCCATACTGACACCTACATAAAATTCGCCTGATTTGCATCGGTGCTGCTGAGGAAGGAAGCTAATGGACACTATAGGTGCACAGCACCTTTGAAAAGCAGGCCAATTTTAATTGTGGGTAGACATCTAGGGTTTATCCTGTGCACCTTCCCCATGTGCTAGAGCTAAAAGCATATGGGGAGGTATCAGAAGCATCTGACAAATTATTTGCACTATTCTGTCTAGTGCTGGGACAGCTCCTCAGATCAGGCCCCTTTGCCTATCGCATAACAATCTTGCTTCCCTCGGGCCCAGAAAAGGCTAATTGCAGCCCTGTCTTCTCTTCTTCCTTTCCTCTAGGTCGGGGTGGGCAAACTTTTTGGCCTGAGGGCCACATCTGGGAATTGAAATTGTATGGTGGGGCATGAATGCTCACAAATTGGGGTTGGGGTGAGGGTTCTGGTTGGGGATGCGGGTTCCAGGATGGGGCCATAAATGAGGAGTTCAGGGTGCGGGAGGGGGACTCCAGGCTAGGGCAGGGGGTTGGGGTGTGGGAAGGGGTGCAGATTCTGGCTGCGGGTGCGGGCTCTGGGATGGGGCTCAGGATGAGCGGTTTGGGGTGCAAGAGGGTGATCCGGGCTGGGATCGAGGGTTGGAGAGCAGGAGAGGGATCAGGACTGGGGCAGGGGTTGGGGTGTGGGGAGAGGCTCAGGGGTGCAAGCTCCAAGCAGCACTTACCTCAAGTGGCTCCCAGAAGCAGCGGCATGTCCCTTCTCTGGCTCCTACACAGAGGTACAGCCAGGCGGCTCTTGCATGCTGCCCCGTCCGCTGGCACCGCCCCTGCAGCTCACATTGGAGCACTGGAGGGGGCCATTGGAGTGTGTAGGAGCCTGAGCAGGGCCATGCCGCAGCTTCTGGGAGCTGCATGGAGTGGCCCCTGACCATGTGCCCCGGCTGGAGCGCCCAAGCAGGGCAAGCTCTAGACCACACTCCCCAGCGGGAGCTCACAGGCCGGCTTAAAATGGCTCATGGGTTGGATCTGGCCCATGGACTGTAGTTTGCCCACCACTTCTCTATGTAGAGGTTTTCCCACCTTCTCTTCTTCTGCCCCAACTTCTGTTCCTCCAGCATTATCCTTCCTTTTTCTCTCTCCTTCCAGCTTATGCTCCTCACCTTTCTGTTTCCTCCTCTTGTCTCCTCCTTTCCCAGAGGTAGTATCCTCCCTGCTCCAACTTCAGAAATAGTTCCACACCCCTCTTGGCTTCATCCCTCCATCTCCCTCTTATCTTTTACTTGGCTGTGCTGTGTGAGCTTAGTTGGGGGAGGAGTCTGGTCTGGCTGGCTGAGATCCTGGCTCAGGCTCATTGCTCTCTCTCGTTGTGCAACTGGAGGTCACACTGTACTCCCTGAGCACTTTGCTTTTCGTAATCCTTTTTTGCCTCCTTGCACTGACTCCCCTGAGCTACTACCCTGAGGATTTAAGATGTATCCCAGGTAAGGTGTGTTCATGGCAGTTTCTCTGCACAAAGGAGTTGCAAGGGGTAGAGGTGGGAGGAGGAAGTTATCTCACCTTTCAGACAGGTGAAGAGCGTTCTGAAGAAGGGCAAGTGAATTATGTAAGACTTCCAATGTGATGGTGCCATATCAAGTTTCCTGCTTCAGTTTCAGTGGCAGATTTTGCTTTTCATTGCTTTTGTGGATGGGACAGAATGACACTGGAGTGTCCGATGATGAGTGTTTCACAAGTCCCCTCCTCCTGTAAATGTAACTCCTTAGTCAGAGATTCAGTGTAATTATGTGCATTTCCTATCAAACTAAAGTTTTTACAAAAGCTAATAACATTTGCAACCTAGCTAGTGTTGAATCCTTGACAAGGATAGGAGCGGTGAGTGTATTAGTATTTATTTCTGACTTTTGCAGGTTTCCCACGTTAGGTTGTTCAGATTTCTAACAGACCTGAAACGTGAGTGCTAAAACGTGTATGGTGATGGTTGCTCTTTCTCTAGCTTATCAATCTTGTCCTAATAAAAATGTAAATATATGCATAATAATTTGCATTTCATTTACTTTAGAAAGAACACTGTCATATTAAAAATCTTTTTTAAAAGAAACTAATTTCTCTGCCTGTCTTCCAAAGAGCACCTGAAATACATAAAGCCAAAAGAACTTTAAACATCTAATTTACTTTCTAGACTCTATGCTGTTTACTTTGTGCATTTTTCAGTTTAGAAAATGGAAACAGTCAGTTTCAAATGTGTTTATGGTCATTTTCGAATCAATATCTCTTCCAGGTTCTTATATTTCAGCATAACGCTGGGTTACTTATATTGCAAATACAGCAGAGGAATGTTTGTTTTTAAACACATGGTTTCCATTGAATTTAAAAATAGTGCATGAAAACAATACAAGTGGTATTTGTTTTTACAAAACAAACAAACGAACAAAATAAAACAAATCTGACCTCTTTCAAATAGGGTATCTGCCAGTCTGGTTTCTTTTCTATAACACTTTCAAATATTGTTTTCAATGGATTTTATTACCTATTTATTTATTATTAGTATATGTATTTCATAAAAAGATCTATATTAAAAGAACATTCAGGTTGATGTCTTGATGTCTTGAAGCCCTCAAAAATCAGGAAATGTGAGAGTTATTGTTGCCTGTGTAACCATCTTTCATCTTCTTCGTGCATACAGATTATTGCCTGAGCTTGGAAGACCTTATGTTCAACTTGATGGCATGACAACATTTTGATGTAATGGGATAACTTTTGAATGCCAGATCTGATCAATTCCAAAATTTCAGGTTAAGTTCTGGTCATCAGTGGGCACAGCCCTATTGATTTTTGCAAAAATTGGAAGGGAGAAATAGGGGGCACAGGGAGCCCCTGGCAGCTGGTTAGCAGCAGAGTTGGAACCCAAGGCCTTTGGCTCCACAGCACAGATCTTTATTTCCTGAGCTCAAAGAATAACTGTCAGCAGCAGTAAGCTGTTATACTCTATATGGACGAGCCACTGTATGGGGATGTGACACATACTTTGCCAGTGGGTTACCCAGGGTTCTTTTTCTTTCTGAGGCCCCCTCACCATGCTATAAAAACTCCATGGCCCAGCTGTGGCAAAACAATTTTTTTTCTGCATATAAAAGCCAGGACCAGCGTTAGGGGATAGCAAAGAGGGCAATTGTCTGAGGCCCCATACCACAGGGGGCACCGCGAAGCCAAGTTGCTCAGTCTTTGGCTTCAGCCCCAGGTGGTGGGGCTTGATGCCCATGCTGCAGTCCCATGCAACTGGACTTTGGCTTTCTGCCCTGGACCCTAGCGAGTCTAATGCTGGCCAGGATTGGTGGACACCCACCCACCCCCTGAAACCTACTCATGGCTTGCCAGGGGGCCCCAGACTTCTGGTTGAGAACCACTGGGTTACACAATTATTTGCCAGATGGCAGAGAAATATCGGGAATCAAGAATCTTGGGTTCTAGTCGTAGCTCTGGAGGGGAGTGTGGTCTGTTGATTAGTGGCAACATATTTAAGTTCATATGTTTGGCCCACTCATTTTGAACAGTAGCATCACTAAGGGGAGGAGACATCAATCATATTGGAGATCTGGGGCCAGATTCTAGCCCCTGATGTTTACCAGCATCACCTATAATTAAATAAAAAGAAAAGGAGTACTTGTGGCACCTTAAAAAGAAAAGGAGTACTTGTGGCACCTTAGAGACTAACCAATTTATTTGAGCATAAGCTTTCGTGAGCTACAGCTCACTTCATCGGATGCATACCGTGGAAACTGCAGCAGACTTTATATACACACAGAGAATATGAAACAATACCTCCTCCCACCCCACTGTCCTGCTGGTAATAGCTTATCTAAAGTGATCATCAGGTTGGGCCATTTCCAGCACAAATCCAGGTTTTCTCACCCTCCACCCCCCCACACAAATTCACTCTCCTGCTGGTGATAGCCCATCCAAAGTGACAGCTCTTTACACAATGTGCATGATAATCAATTTGGCCATTTCCTGCACAAATTCAGGTTCTCTCACCCCCTCACCCCCCTCCCAAAAACCACACACACAAACTCACTATCCTGCTGGTAATAGCTCATCCAAAGTGACCATTCTCCCTACAATGTGCATGATAATCAAGGTGGGCCATTTCCAGCACAAATCCAGGTTTTCTCACCCCCCCCACCCCCATACACACACAAACTCACTCTCCTGATGGTAATAGCTCATCCAAACTGACCACTCTCCAAGTTTAAATCCAAGTTAAACCAGAACATCTGGGGGGGCGGGGGTAGGAAAAAACAAGAGGAAATAGGCTACCTTGCATAATGACTTAGCCACTTCCAGTCTCTATTTAAGCCTAAATTAATAGTATCCAATTTGCAAATGAATTCCAATTCAGCAGTTTCTCGCTGGAGTCTGGATTTGAAGTTTTTTTGTTTTAAGATAGCGACCTTCATGTCTGTGATTGCGTGACCAGAGAGATTGAAGTGTTCTCCGACTGGTTTATGAATGTTATAATTCTTGACATCTGATTTGTGTCCATTTATTCTTTTACGTAGAGACTGTCCAGTTTGACCAATGTACATGGCAGAGGGGCATTGCTGGCACATGATGGCATATATCACATTGGTGGATGTGCAGGTGAACGAGCCTCTGATAGTGTGGCTGATGTTATTAGGCCCTATGATGGTGTCCCCTGAATCGATATGTGGGCACAATTGGCAACGGGCTTTGTTGCAAGGATAAGTTCCTGGGTTAGTGGTTCTGTTGTGTGGTATGTGGTTGTTGGTGAGTATTTGCTTCAGGTTGCGGGGCTGTCTGTAGGCAAGGACTGGCCTGTCTCCCAAGATTTGTGAGAGTGTTGGGTCATCCTTTAGGATAGGTTGTAGATCCTTAATAATGCGTTGGAGGGGTTTTAGTTGGGGGCTGAAGGTGACGGCTAGTGGCGTTCTGTTATTTTCTTTGTTAGGCCTGTCCTGTAGTAGGTAACTTCTGGGAACTCTTCTGGCTCTATCAATCTGTTTCTTTACTTCTGCAGGTGGGTATTGTAGTTGTAAGAAAGCTTGACAGAGATCTTGTAGGTGTTTTATTTGAGCATAAGCTTTCGTGAGCTACAGCTCACTTCATCGGATGCATACTGTGGAAAATACAGAAGATGTTTGTTTTTATACACACAAATCATGAAAAAATGGGTGTTTATCACTACCAAAGGTTTTCTCTCCCCCCACCCCACTCTCCTGCTGTAATAGTTTATCTAAAGTGATCACTCTCCTTACAATGGGCTGGAAATGGCCCACCTTGATTATCATACACATTGTAAGGAGAGTGATCACTTTAGATAAGCTATTACCAGCAGGAGAGTGGGGTGGGGGGAGAGAAAACCTTTTGTAGTGATAAACACCCATTTTTTCATAATTTGTGTGTATAAAAACAAACATCTTCTGTATTTTCCACAGTATGCTTCCGATGAAGTGAGCTGTAGCTCACGAAAGCTTATGCTCAAATAAATTGGTTAGTCTCTAAGGTGCCACAAGTACTCCTTTTCTTTTTGCGAATACAGACTAACACGGCTGTTACTCTGAAACCTGTCATATGCTAATGGTCACTCTTAAGCATTTGCTCAGCTCCTGTGCAGAGAGGCTTTCACAGAGTATGGAGATGTGCATTATGTTCAGCAATGTGAGCACACCTTTGTGCCTATAATGAGATGTGCGTGGTCAAGCATGAAGATGTGTACAGGGAATAAATGCAATCCAGTATGTACAAATGATGCACACAGCTGCCGTATGTAGGGTTTTCAGTTACTTCAAGTACTAGGTGCCGGGGCTAACACAAGCATGCTTCAGAACAGTGCTTGGTAGAGACTGAGATCAGGGTCAGTTACTCACTCTCTCGTGCTGTATACTGGGCACAGTGTTATACCTGCACACCAGACTAAAGTACCTGTTTCCCCTCAGCTTTTTTTTTTCACCTTAGTGGATTGTGAGTAAAAATGCATTGTTGTTCTCTCACAGGCTTCATTTTCACACTTGCATGGGCCACATCGGGGTTGCGAAATGGTATGGAGGGCCGGGTAGGGAAGGCTGTGCCTCTACAAACAGCCTGACGCCCACCCCTTATCCGCCCCCTCCCACTTCCCGGCCCCTTACTGCCCCCCTCAGAACCTCTGACCCATCCAATCCCCCGCTCCTTGTCCCCTGACCGCCCCCTCCCGGGACCCCCTGCCCCTAACCACCCCCTGGGATCCCACCCCCTATCCAACCCCCCCGTCCTCTGACTTCATCGGATGCATCCACATCTCCGCCCCTGACAGGACCCCCGGGACCCCCAACCCATCCAACCCCCCCCACTCCTTGTCCCCTGACTGCCCTCTCCTGGGAGCACCGTCCCTAACTGCTCCCCCAGGACTGCACCCCCTATCCAACCCCCCGTGCTCCCTGACTCATGACCCCCCCCCAAACCTCCACCCCATCCAACTGCCCCCTGTCCCCTGACTGCCCCCCGGGACCTCCTGCCCCTTATCCAACCCCTCCCCTCTCCCCACCCCCTTACCAGGCCACTCAGAGCAGCAGGACAGGCTTATTGGAAAGCCTGGGAGGTGGGCGGGCACAAGCCGCACTGCCTGCATGGCGGCATGGCTGCGGGGGAGGTGCCAGGGGCTAGCGGGAGCTCAGCGGCCAGGCAGGATGATCCCGCAGGCTGGATGTGGCCCGCAGGCCGTAGTTTGCCCACCTCTGGCTTAGGTAGTGCTTCCCAGAATTTCAGATTTGAAATGGAAATGCTGAAAGACCCTTCTTGTACATCAGCATGGCAAGGCATTGCAACAATATGTTTTTGGGAATAAAGTCCTTCTGATTACACACAAGGAATATTTACTCTAACTGGATTTATTTTGAAAGAGAACCCTTGGAAACACTGTAGTTAAATTTTTTTTTTTAATGTTCAACACTCAGGCATATCAAAGTATTTGGAAAAAAATTGAAAACGATTAATAAAAATTAAACATGGAGAGCTGGACAGGACCAGAGTACAATAGAGAATCATCTTCATTGTCTTTCTCCTGATTATAAAAAGAACCATTATTTATCTATGTTGCACTGTAACCTAAAAAGAAAAGGAGTACTTGTGGCACCTTAGAGACTAACAAATTTATTAGAGCATAAGCTTTTGTGAGCTACAGCTCACTTCCTCAGATGCATTCAGTGGAAAATACAGTGGGAAGATTTATATACACACAGAACATGAAACAATGTGTGTTACCATACACACTGTAACCAGAGCGATCACTTAAGGTGAGCTAGTACTAGCAGGAGAGCGGGGCAGGGGGGGCACGTTTTGTAGTGGGGGATAATCAAGGTGTCAATTTCCAGCAGTTGACAAGAATGTCTGAGGAACAGTAGGGGGTGGGGGGGAGGGATAAACATGGGAAAATTGTTTTACTTTGTGTAATGACCCATCCACTCCCAGTCTTTATTCAAGCCTAAGTTAATTGTATCCAGTTTGCAAATTAATTCCAATTCAGCAGTCTCTCGTTGGAGTCTGTTTTTGAAGTTTTTTTGTTGAAGTATTGCCACTTTTAGGTCTGTAATCGAGTGACCAGAGAGATTGAAGTGTTCTCCGACTGGTTTTTGAATGTTATAATTCTTGACATCTGATTTGTGTCCATTTATTCTTTTACTTAGAGACTGTCCAGTTTGACCAATGTACATGGCAGAGGGGCATTGCTGGCACATGATGGCGTATATCACTTTGGTAGATGTGCAGGTGAACAAGCCTCTGATAGTGTGGCTGATGTGATTAGGCCCTATGATGGTGTCCCCTGAATATATATGTGGACACAGTTGGCAACGGGCTTTGTTGCAAGGATAGGTTGCTGGGTTAGTGGTTCTGTTGTGTGGTGTGTGGTTGCTGGTGAGTATTTGCTTCAGGTTGGGGGCTGTCTGTAAGCAAGGACTGGCCTGTCTCCCAAGATCTGTGAGAGTGATGGGTCGTCCTTCAGGATAGGTTGTAGATCCTTGATGCGTTGGAGAGGTTTTAGTTGGGGACTGAAGGTGATGGCTAGTGGCGTTCTGTTATTTTCTTTGTTGGACCTGTCCTGTAGTAGGTGACTTCTGGGTACTCTTCTGGCTCTGTCAAAATGCATCCGATGAAGTGAGCTGTAGCTCACGGAAGCTTATGCTCTAATAAATTTGTTAGTCTCTAAGGTGCTACAAGTATTCCTTTTCTTTTTGCGAATACAGACTAACACGGCTGCTACTCTGAAAACAGTAACCTAAATCTTTATTGAATGTTCAGAGAATGAGAAAATAATTATCATTTCAAATAAAATAACAGAAATAGACTTAAGCAATGGCACTTCCATTGGGACACTATTCCATGTAATTAATAGAACTCACTCTTAAGCATATGTTCTTAAATTAATTTAATCCTTATTGTAATTTGGTTTATTAAGGGCTGGCAATGAACCATATGGATGGTACCCATTACTTTTATTTAACCCCCCTCAACCACTAAATATTGTATCTCCCTCTTTTATGTTTGCACCCTTCGGATATTAGGGTGCAAATCCTCAGCTTGAGGTCAATGGAGCTGTGAAAATGTACACAATCTGAAATTAGGGTTGAAATGAAATTTACTTGGCAATTATTGTCAGATTCATTCTTTGTGTGATATTAACCAACCTATTTAATTAGAGGATTTGCTAAATGATATTTTACCTTTACAACCCCTCTGCAATTCTTGGATTGGCAGGCCTAGTTTGGACCCTGTACTAAGGTCGAGTAGCCTCAAAGGCTGATCTTACACTTAAATGAAAAGTTGTGCAAGGGACCAGCCTACAGTGCAGAATAGCTGGATTACAGTGCACTCTGACCCCCACTTCATGCCCCAAAATGTCCACTCTTGCCGTAGGTCTTTTTTTCTGGGTGCTGTGAGCAGAGGCTATGTAGGATTTGTTGTGTTGACTCTATGACTCTTGAACTCCCCCTGCACTGTGGGAATTCCCACATGATCAGATTTGCTTTCTGGCTCTTTTATGCTATAGGATTGGCATTAAAGGGGCAGGAATGCAGCCCAGAATAATGGCCAGAGAGTTCCTCAGAGGGAATAATGGAGAGAATGGAAGAGATTGTATGGTGAAGATGGGTAAGAAGAGCTCAGTTGAGAGGGAAAGGAGAAGTGAACGAAAATAGGATGAATTAAGAGAGGGAAAAGGAGGAAGGTATTAGAGAAGGAGAGAGGTAAAGATAAAGGGGAGAAAAAGGACAGAAAAATCTATCTCAGGAGAAATATTGCCTCATTTCAGTCACAGCCAGGCACACATCTTCCAGGACAGCAAATTCACATATCAGGAAGGGTATTAAAGTATTGAGGGATGCCTGAATCCCCTGAAATAAGGTAGGATATCTAAAAGAAAAATAATCAAACAAAAAAGGACCAAAGTGAAGGGGAAGGAAAAATGCTTTCAAATGCTATACACTTAAAACTCCTAGAGGAAGGAGCTCTTTCCAATGAAAACTCAATCCCCATGCTCCTCGTCACTCTGTGGGAGATTTAAAGATTCAGCTACATCTGTTATGCCTTTTTGATTTGCTCTCCTCAATTCCAGTTTGAATTGTGCTACCATTTGATAATGTGTTTAGTTTCTTTGCTAACATTATGGAAGTTCTCAAAAATCAACTTACACAGTGCTGAAGCTAGAGACATGGGATGTTGATTAAGGCATAATAGATAGGTGACTACTTGCATCCTTTTAGGAGATATTCCTTTTCTTTAAAGACTTTTTGTTAAGTCAGAAATACGAACCAGACTTTTAAAGTTTTCCTTTGAATTTGTCATGTTGTGTTCAGTGTGGAAGTGGCACTGCATCACACCCTGATTCCACACTAACTTCCAGGTACAATGTAACCTATGATTAAAGACTCTGGTGAGTTTAGAAGAATTCACATTAATATTTTGTCTGGTATTGATAGTAGAGAAATGCCTTTGTAATGACAGGATTGTGCTCAGCTCTTGTCAACCTTATTTTAAGTTGGGGGCTAATTTTAGCAATTGTGATACACAGTAAATTGTTAATTTTTTATGCTAAACTTCATAGAAAGTTCTAAAAGCAGCTTCATATCCCACTTCTTCATTAAATTTGGTGCCCCTAGGTTTTTATTGTTATTTTTGACTGTTTTGTTGACCATTGTAATGCTTGGAAATTTTTCATTCAGTCCGAGTCAGCTGACTTCATTTCTGGTGTAATTCCATTTAAATTAATGGACTGGATTCTCATCTGTGTCCAGGCTCCACTCAGATATAGTGAAAGGAGGAGGCCATCAGGCAGCCCGTTGCTGCTCCCGGTTCCCATGTTGCCCCAACATACTTTAGAGCTGCTGTAGAGGAACTCTAATTTACATCACCGACATAAAGTCCCTAGTACACCTTACACCAGTGGAAGATTGAGTATGACACAACTTCCCTGACTCCCTCCGGCCACCAACTGGCTCCCAAGTCACCCCAGTGTACACCCACTCACTCTCAACACAGAGAATTAGGGTTGCCTTTATGATAGCTCCCTTGTGCAGTGGGAATTCTCTATTAGCCACTTCTGTCCAGTTAATTTCCAGCATGAAGTTGATGTGGCAGACTGAAGAATTTGGCCCAGTGAATTTAACTTAGTGTGTATAAATATCTGTAACCTATACCGTTATGTGTAGACTTCTGATAATAAATAACTGTCTCTGTGTGTTTGTGACTAGTCACATATGTATAGTAAACACAGAACACACATCCCATAATAGCCATCTAATACACATCTGCAAGGTTTTGTTACAAGAAGAGCATGGCTGTAGTGCAGAGAAAACATAACAGCTTTGTTATTAGACATTCCCTCAGTATGCTGAGGAGGTGGGGGTACTTCTGAACATGCAACAATACTGTCATTCCTGTAGTACCTGAATAATTTTTGCCTTCTCCAGTACCTATCAGAAACACCAAGATTGACCATTAACAACATACCTATAAAGTGTAGTTGTCTGTATATTGTTGATGGCTTGTTTTGTTGCTGAGAATATCCAGCTCTTTGCACAATAGGATTATTGATGATCATTCTAAATTTTACCCAGATGGTATTTTTAATGAAGAACATCTAGATAGCAGGTAATGTTCCGGCTATTTGTATCCTGCATGCATTCTGCAAAAACTGGAAATGTGTTAATCAAGGTTCCTAGATCTTTAAGGAAGATATATAAATATTTTTGTTGACCATTATTATATAAGGTCTTAGGAGGTATGGCTAATGGTCATAATTAATATTTTTTATTTTATATAGCAACTGTTACTAAGAAGCTCTACATCTTAAGGTACTTCCAAGGATTCAGAATTGTGACAGTGTCCTATAGGAGCACATTAATACTGGTTATGGAACATCAAAGGATGTTAATACAGATATTTTAATTCAGCTCAACAGTTCTCCGTCTCTCACTATATACAGTTATTCTGTTTAGATTCATTTTTCTTTTTGTCATTTGATGGATTGACTTTGATTCTTGAATGAATGCTTTAGTGGGAAGCTATTAGAACAGGAGAACCTGAAAAAGTTCTCATCTTTATTACGGAGCAACAATTATTATAATTGAAGCTGGTTTCCTATCATACAGACTTTCTCATGAAAAAGAATCCAATCTCCTGAAATTTCAGTTGTCACATGTCATCACAGCGTAGAATTCTGTGAAATCTGGGGGGAAAAGATCAAGTGGACATTTACAGTTAAATGCCAGAAGATCTGGCTGAGGGTCTTCGCACAGTGTTTAAAAATTACCATTACTGACTTTTTGAAGCATTTACTGACATTATTTGATTCCCTGTATCTCCAAAATGACTTGATCAAGAATTTCCACTTTTTTTGCTGTTTGGCCTTGCTGAGGAGAGGCTAATTTTCACTGTGGTAGTCTTTGTTTTATTTGCTTTTTTGTTTTGGTGCAGAGGTGCTTAGAGAGAAATTACAAGGACTATATATAATATAAAGAGCTTATAACTGTGTGTATATACTTCTCCCCAAGGTAGGCAAGGAAGTGATTAACTAGGGGCTAATTAGAACAGGGTTATAAAGAGGAGGAAGTGGAAGTCTAGAGATGACCCTTGATAGGAAGAGGTTGCTCTCTGTGTTCCTGTTCTGCCCAGTCCAGCAAGGAGGCAGGGTCAGAGAGTAAGAAGAAGCTGCAGAGCTGGCTACCTGCTTTAAGGAGACTTTCAATTAAAGACTGTTTTTGTTTTTTTTCCCCCACCCAGCTGAAGTAAACTATTTATGGTTTGAAATTTTGCTCTTTTTCCTTCAAGCTTAACTCCACCCCAGGACCTCTGCTGCCCCAACTCCTCCCAGTCACCTCCGACTTCCCACACACTTGCTCAGAGAACTGACTCTTCAGAAATACCTTTAAGATGACAAGATGTGTATTCTGTCTCTCCGCTGCTGTCTCTCAACTCCACCATTTCCTGTTACCTGTAGTTATGCTATACCCGAGTGGCTTTTACATGTATGCAGAACAATACTTAAAATTATTAAACCTTTATAAAATGTTCCGTTACTGACTCTCAGCTATGCTGTTTCAGTCTCTGACTTGGGCATGGATGGGGTTGGGAGAAGAGACTGGGGGAAATATGGGGTTGGGAGTTTAGGCGGGTTGTATGGGGGCTGTGAGTGGGGTCAGGAGGAGCATTAGGGAAATGGACTGAAGAGCTCAAGCTGAAATGGCAGCTCCCTTATCTTGGACTTGATGGGGGGAGGCAGTGTTTGGAGGAATGGGACAGGCACATGTGGGAATTTGGAAGGAGAATTTTATCCACATTAGAAATTACGATGACACCTCAGATTACAGCTACTTTGGCTGGCAGGTTTATTTTAAGGAATTAAGTTTATTTGGGGAAAATTACTTTAGGACCTGAAGTGGATCAGTATTCTGGCACTCTTAGGATACTACACAACAATCCTGCTTTCTAGGTCTCAAAAGTTACATGACACATTTGCAACCAATTAAAGTAAGAATATTTATACTCGTGGCTTTTTGATTAGTGCTTTAAAATTGCATTCATTTAATGAAGAAATCGGTTAATGCTCTAATTATAGATATAGTTTATGTACAGTATATACTTTGTTACATTAACACACTTTAATGAAGTATGAATCAGTTTCCTGAAGATATTCAGTATTCTGAACTGGATGGCTCATATTTTAAATTTTAACAGAGGAAGTTAGATGTACATTATTCTCTGGGCAGGAAAACATTATTATTTGTGTAAGATTAGAAGAAATAGAGCAAGGTTTTAAATTTGATTGTTTTTATGTCACAATTTACCAAAACTGTCTCTGGGGAAATCTAATCTAGAATGCTAGAATTAATTCATCTGAAAACAACTTGGGAGCCCATTACAGCTCACAGTACAGTATGCTCTTTTAATTTTTAAAAGCGATGAGTTGCTGCATGTAGGGTATTGGACTTAATTACTTTTCAAGATGAATTATGATTTAATAAAAATCAATAAATATTGACCTGCATGTTGGTTTCAGTTTACCTGAAGTTACCGGGTCTTCCAAGAGGAGACCATATTGTGTATTTTTAAGCTTTAATTAGTATTCTATTACGATGAATCAGCTACAATACTCAATGGTATATGAAAACATTCATCGTTAACCACCAAGTAGAAATTTACATGCCTCTTGCACCGAGGTGAATATGGCTAAAACTAAACTACTTGACATGGATATCTGCCATTATTTACAAATGCACTAACTTAGTTGTCACCAATCATTTAAATTTTATAATATTTGCCTCTTTTAACAAGACTGACTGCTGAATTTTTAAAAAATTGCCAGAGTGGCATTGCAGTACAGTGTAACACTTTGAATTATAAGCTGTATATTGTAACATTATTTTCTATCTTATTCTTTATATATACTAAAAATTTTTTCACTGTTTTGACCACTGTTGAGCATTGAGCTGAGGTTTTGATTGAAGCGTCCACAGTGATGCCCAGATTTTTTTCCCCCATTGAGTAATTACCTAATTTAGAATTTGGGAATATGTATAAGCAGTTAAAATTATTCCTTCCAAGGTGCATTACCTTGCAATTGTCAACTCTGAATTTCATGCAGCACTATGCTACCCATTTACCTCCAGAGGCTCTAATACAGTGGTCAGCAGCCTGCGGACTGCACACGGCCCATCAGGGTAGTCCGCTAGCAGGCCACCAGACAGTTTGTTTACATTTGCACGGCTGCCCGCAGCTCCCAGCAGCCATGCAAATGTAAACAAACTGTCTGGAGGCCTGCTAGTGGATTACCCTGATGGGTCGCATGTGGCCTGCGGGCCACAGGTTGCCCAATACTGCCCTAATAGGTCTCTCTGAAGTCCCTCAGTCTTAATTTTGTGTCACCAGCAGATTTTGTGACATCTTTTTTCTTTCCCTCTTTCAGATCACCAATAAATCTGTTAAGCAACATTGGTCCAAGTATAGAACCATGGGCAGAGGCTACTGCCAACCTTTTGCCATGTTAAAAATTAAACATTTATTATTGTTTTCAATCTCTTAGCCAATTTCTGATCCATGGAAGTATTTTGCCTCTCACCCTATTACTTTTTCCTTAATAACTTTTTTGAATAAGACTTAATGATCTGTACTTTCTAAGACAACTTCTAATGCCTTTTTAAAATATAGGGTACAAAAATTGTTACTGTTCTGTATATTGTACTGTATATTTGTTAACTCAGCCACTGCATTCTCAAGTTATTTCAGAACTCTTGGTTTATATAACATCTATGTCTTGGTGACTTTTTGCTGACTAAGTTATTGGTTGGTTTCAGAACGAAGTGTTTTGATACCTATCTCTGACACAACTTATCTTTATTATCTGACAAGAGTAACAGCTCTTGTTGGCTCTCCCCTCGCTGCTATTTTAAATAATCCTGCCATGTGTTGTTAATTTTTGATGCCAGCATCTGGTTTAATTTTGGGTAAGGTCGAGCCTATCCCTTCTGCATAAGCTATTCCTTCCTCCCAAAATTCCCTAATGAACTTAAGCCCTTTATCTTTACATCATTTTCTTTTCCATGCATTGTAACTCTGAAATTTCTCCCTCCCACTGCTCTCATCCATGTAGTTGGACCTATTTATGGAACCAGAAACTTTTCAGAGGAAGTTACTACCGAGGTGCTAGAGATGATCCTATCCCCATATAATGTAAATTTAATTTCCAGAACTACTGCTAATCCTCCCTATGTTATTGGTAACCAGCATGTATCATGGTCATAGGCTTCTTTCCAACACCCATTAGAACATTGTCTGGATATCTTGTGGTATCTGCCAACTTCCCAACCAGTGGGGAAGTTGTTATCCAGTCTACATCTCTAAAAGTGCTGGGAATACCATCTGCAAAACAAGTCTGAATGAAACATTTCTCCTTCCAGTGGAAAAACATTTCAGTAGAAAAATATGCTAGTGAGTGAATCAGCAAGCATGTTGCCATCACTAAATGTTTACTCTGATAGTAAACATTATCACCAAACAAATATTTAAAAATGTTATCCCAGAAAGATTTAGCTTTTGATAAATTCTGCTATCTATTCTGGCCTTTGCTCTTCTACAATCATGTTTTCAAGTTTTGAAAATGGCATAATTCTTGGTATCAGCATGAATGCTATTCAACTTGTCAGTCATCTGTAAAATGAATGCCCAGAATAAAGCAATAAGAAAATTTTAGACTTCAAAACCAGTGAAAGGGATTTGCTAAAATATGAAAGTAGTTCCTTAGACTATGAGAGCCAGATTCTCAGCTGATGTAGGCTGGTGCAGCTCCACTGATGTAATGATTTACACCAGCTGTGTATTTGGCTCACAGAATCATACTGATTTATGCCAAGAGGAGGCACTCTGAAGTGTTTTTAAAATGCTATTTGGAATAGACTGTCTCAAATACCCAAGGTGGCAGATTTCTCTCTTCTTCCAGTTTGGTATATATGGTTATAAGATATGGCTAAGCCTTTGAGCTGTTTTATAGCTCTACAGATTCAGTCAGATAAAAATCATACATCTTCTACAATTACTTATTTTCTCCTTTTTCCTCCTCTATCCTTTTTCCCATTCTCATCTTGTCCTGGTAATACCTTGTCCTTCAGATACCTTGAAATGAGACTGTGTTAGCTTTAACTTCCACATGACTATATCATGTGTGACGAGGCAAGGCCAGATGGCTATAGAAAAGTAGTGGGAGATAGATATATTAGCTCCAGGCTAAACAAATCCCTGGTACCAGGATAAGTGAAATGGCAGCTGCTCCAGGTCAGTTAAGACACCTGGGGCCAATTAAGAACTTTCCAGAAGGCAGGGAGAAGGCTAGGTTGATTGGGACACCTGAAGCCAATCAGGGGCTGGCTGAAACTAGTTAAAAGCCTCCCAGTTAGTCAGGTGGGTGTGCATGTCAGGAGCTGTGGGAGGAAGTTGTGCTGTTGGAGAGGCTGAGTAGTACGCAGCATATCAGGCACAAGGAAGGAGGTCCTGAGGTGAGGGAGAAGTGGAGCTTGAGGAAGTGAGGGCTGCTATGGGGGGAAGTAGCCCAGGGAATTGTACATGTAATGTTTCTAAAAGGTCAGCTATCATAGCTGATATTATTAGGGTCCCTGGGCTGGAGCCCGGAGTAGAGGGTGGGCCTGGGCTCCCCCCACCCCGCACAACCTTTGCCCCCTGATTAATTACTGAGACTGAGGATAACTTCTGATAATTACTGAGGATAACTTCTCCTCACCTCCCTCACTGACTTATGATGAAAATGGCTCAGTAGACTGTGACCCTTGTCTCTAGAGAGAGAAGGGTTACATGCAGGGTCACAGTGAGCCTCTGAGGCTAGCGAAATCTGCCAGGAAACGCGGGACCCACAGAGGCAAGGACAGAGCTTTGTCACACATGGGAATGTGGTAGCCTACACCCTGCAGAAAAAAATTGTACTTTTCAGGGTGTGTCTTTGGTTTCTACTGAATCAAGGCATTGTGATTATATTCTTGAATCCAAATAACAATATACATTACTAATCTTATGTCAGGTGGCTATTTTTTCTTTTTTCAGGCAGAAGCCTTTTTAAAATCAATTCCTGAAGTAAAACTTTTTGTATATTTTGTTTTGAGGTGGGATTTGGGAGGGAAGAAAAGTTTTAGTTTAACCTTTAAAAAAACTGACACAATAAGTTACCTGGTATAGTTTATTTATTGTCACAATAATTTGTTTGTTTGGCATTACTTCCTCTCCTGTCCATTGTAATGGACTAAAGTTTAAAGGATTATAATGAAACTTGTTTATTTCCAGATACAGGGCCAGACATTCCCCCAGGAAGGCAAAACTACATGAGTTCAAATTCTTGCAATTTGTCTTTGGTTTTCTGTTGCAGGGTTCCAACACTTGCCACCCATGGGTGGCTACAGGAAAATCTTGTCATCTAGTTACAGTATATATAACCCTCCTCTTCTAATTGTCTGTAGAAAAGTTAGTGATTGGTCTGTATGGTCTATTTATACTTTATATTTTTATGCAGACAAGCATAATATTGCATGTGATAGAAAACTGGTGTCCGCCAATGTAGTATCTACCTCTAGCATTACCAGATAGGAATGATTCCTTCTTTTAACATTTTTTTCAATCCCACTTGATCTGGTTCACTGTACATCAGAGCATTTCCACTGAGTTTTAAGTTCAATTAATCCATCCATGAAATTATTATCCAGCACATAAGCCTCAGTTCAGTTATATCTCTTCTCACACACTGAACTTTTTTAAAGGCTTTAACTTTGTTTAGAAAAATTAGCAAATAACTTGTATTATGTGTTTTGTGTGTATCTGAACTAGACTGTAAACTGAGCTAATTGGGTCAGGAATATTCTCTTCTCATTTTTTGTAAAGTACCAAACACTCAATAAATAAATAATAACAACTTGGGTTAAAAAGCATTGGAGGCATATAATATTGATGATGATTCTCATTCTAAGTAACTCTTTCAGAACACCGTGTGCAAACTAATGCAACAGAATGAAAATTAATTATGCAGAATGCAAGAGGGGGTAGCAGCCTTTAATGGCATGTGGCATGCATCTCAGTGAAGTGAAAGGCATGTCATAGGCATGCTTCTTGGTTGTGACATGTCACTTCAAAAGGCAACATTATAAAGGCCTTTTGCTCATGTAAGAAACTAACCATGAATACTTCAGCAACTGCATCGAAGTGTTGCAATATTTACCTGTCAAATGTATCATATTGCTGACCAATATAAATCTGGTGACTGTAATGGTGATGATTAGAATTTGGATATTTAATATGGCATGAATAATTCTGAGCCACTGGTACTGCAGTTCCACCCAAATATTATTTTTTCCTTAATACCAGTTGCTGGAGCTTGGTGAATAATGCATAAAATTCTTTTACTATCCATTCAGATATTTAAGTGAATTTGTCATTTTCATGCCCTTTGTGCTAATTTTCTGCAAACATTTGAGTGATCCAGTGTCACATAACTCATGTCCGTAGAAAGTGAATTTTGAAGCCCGTTTCAGAAGGGCTTGTGCACTTATCCACTTGGAGAACAAAAACAATTACCTGTGTCTTATGACCTACCACAATTAGCAAAACTAGCCTCAAATTCAGAAAATTCAAAATCAATCCAAAGAATAATAAAAATATCATCCACTGTGAAGAAGAAGTTCAAGGAAATTGTGATCTACTAATGGATATTTTACAAAGACAAAAAGGGCCATCAAAATTGTTTGGTAGAGCTAAGAAAAATTAAGAGACATCACACTTATGATGCTAAGGAAGGCAGTCTTCTGTGGAGAACAGATTAGGCACCTATTCTGATAGATAATAGGCACCTAGCCAGATAAGATACATGCTGAAGTAGGGAACCTTGCATGGGTAAAAGGTTCACTGTGAGCTTGCCCCTGAGAGATGCTGAGCACCACAACATCTGCTGATATTAGTGGGACTTTTGGACGGTCACCATCTCTTGGGATCAGGCCACTTATTTGGCCTGGTATAAGGTTCCAGAAACCCCGTCCACAGCCATACCTAGGATATGTATAACCACAGATTTCTTAAAAAGAAGTCTCTTGTTCTCGTAGCAATCCTGCAAAGCATTGAGTCCCCTTATGTTCCGATAACTTCAGTGGGAGTTCAGGGTGCACGTGTCATGCATCAGGCACTCAGAATTTTACAGGGTTGAGCCAATAATAGGCAGAGATCTTCAAAAACATTAATCTTTAATGCATTTCCCTGAACTTTATAAGCATATTAGCATTGCAATAGCATTTGGAGCCCCCAAACAGGATGGTGTCCCCATTGTCCTGGTTATTGTACAAGCCCACAGGAAAACACTGGTCCTGTCCTGAAGAGCTCACCCCCAAATTTGAAACAAGGAGTAACAAGTTCATGTAACAAGCTATAGAGGGAATTGGGGAATGGAACAATAATTTGATGACATGATTACATAAACCTTGTGCATAACTTGATAATTCCAAATCATTTGTAAATTTTGTTTTAAATAAATAATACATAAATGTGACATAGTTGAATGTCACCATGTGTGTAGAGAAACAGCCATATAACTATAGAAGTAATATATTTAGGTAGCTGATGTAACTATTAATAGTTAGCTGTAGTAAGTTGATATTTTATATATCCCCACTCCATGGATTTCCTGTGTACTGGATATTTCCATCTGTCATTTCCAAAATAGTATGAAAGGGGCCAAAAGGTCATAAGTGGGTTCAACACCCTTGGAAATGGCAGAGTTACACCTGCTTACATAAGAGTGAATTTGCCCAAAATATCTTTTTATTTGACACTTCTGACTGAAAAGGCATCCTGAAACATTGCCAGGAAATAGTTTACAATGTTGAGAATGTATAAAGGGTATGTATTTTTCCTGTACTGTAGAGCAATAATGTTTTCCATTAATTTTCAGTACTGATAAGGGATGCTGGACTAATCTTGTTAACTATGAATTTCTCCCTTACTCTTCCCAAATACATATAACAGGGGAACCAGATTTGTTTGGTTTTTATACTGAAGCACTTTGCTAAGATAACATGTGACATCTGACACCTCTTACTGTTGCCAAGATACATAGCATCAGAGAACTGGTAGTTTGGAGCATTAGAATGTGATTTCCCACTTTTAATTTCTGAATATGGATTGCTTGGTTTAATAGACTGAATGATTATGGGTATAATCCTTTGGTTTTGCCTCTCAGAAAGCCTAGGGTATGGCAAATTCCCAGCAGCTATATTGAATTATCATACTATATATAGCTTCATTATATTCATTGTATAAATATTTTTAGGTGGACTTGGTCAATTAGTGTTCTGAATGCATAATAGCTTGTCTGCATTTGTTGGGTAGAGCTGTTTAATCTTAGAAAAGAATGGAAAGGTTGCAGGTATTGTCAGTTCCTGGGGACATTCTGAAAAGCACACATGTCTATCTAAGGTTAGTTTTTCCAAATACTTATCTTCCACCTGAAATGCCATTTAAATATGCATAATCACTTCTAATCTTGTATCAGAATTGGGTGTTCTCAACTGTTGATCATGTTCTTCAGGATTCCAGATGACCTCTTTAATTTGATCTCAGTTCTTTGTAACACCAGTTGCTCAAGTCTACAGTTATAACATGAGAACAGAACATAGCAGTTCAAAAGACAGTACTTTCAATCTTTTGATAAATGGCAGACAGAACCAGTGAAAATAGAGCAGTGTGATAAAATTGATTCAATTATGTGAAATAATAACAGTCTCTTTTCTCTCAGTGCAACAGTGGCAATCTTTTAAAGATTAGAAATGGATCCACCATCTCTGACAACTACAGTTATGGCAACCATCCCAAAACCAGGCATCATTAATGTAGATCATTATTACATAATACAGTTGAGCTTATGTAGCAAAGCTGCAGCTCCAAGAAACAAGGAAAGGAGAAATTCTGCTGACCTTTAATTCTACCAAATCAAATGATACTGTGGTTTTATTGAGACTGCTCCTGAAAAGACACTACAACCAAAATTTCATTTGACAGATAAAAGATTTCATGTAATTTGTTATGGCAACTGAAAAACATACCCTGGCTCTTATCCAGAGCATACACATCCACTTTCTCTGTTATCAGGAGAAACTTTTTAACCCTTCTGCAGTTTCCCAGGTCTCATTTGCTGAACTGCATTCCACAGTTGAATACTATTGTAAATGTCAGTGGTAGCAATGATTACAATTTCAGTGTCCCATTGTAAATTATATCCTTATCTACCCTTAAGCAGAGGCACTCACTGTCACAGTGAAGAGATCTTGGTGAGGGAAGTGAGGCTGAGTACGGGCTTGTCTACACGGGGCAGCTGTGCTGCTGCTGCTGTAGTGCTTAGTGAAGACACTACCTATGCCAACGGAGGAGCTTCTCCTGTCCACATAGGTACTCCAGCTCCCCGAGAGGCAGTAGCTTGGTTGATGGAAGAAACCCTTCCATTGACATAGCGCTGTCTACACTGGGGGTTAAGCTGGTATAACTCAGTTGGATTTTTCACACCCCTAAGCGATGGAGTTATACTGACATATGTTTGTCCAGTAGGCCAGGGTTAAGTTTCAGAAGATAGGTTAAAGGAAAATAATTCAGGTTTACCAAAAGTACAGGACAAATCCAGAATCTCCTCTTTTCTTTAGTTTTGTTTTGAGAAACATTGATCTGAATTAGTTCTCCTTTAAAGAAAAAAGAGGGAGACAGTGAGCTATGGAGGATAAAAGATAGGGTGCATCCAAAGAAAGAAAATTGTATCCCAGAATATAAAAAGTGGCAAATGATAAAAAGAGAGAAAGGATGAACCTGTTAAAAGCTCTGATTTAGCAAGGTACTTAAGCATTTGCTTCACTTTAATCATGGGAGTAGCCGCATTGGCATCAGTGATATTATTTGCATGCTAAAAGATAAGCATGCACTTAAGTACCTTGCTGAAAATGCAGCCAAAGTGTGATTCAGTTCTGCCTATTTAAAAATAGCACCTTAATCAACAGCTCTCCTCTATGTGTGTCAAGAGTCAAATATACTTAGTTACGCTACAACAATATGTCTGAATGCTTTTTACTCTTCTTAGCTCTGCAGAGCCAACAGAACTTGCAGAAAGATTCCGTGCTTGGTGAGCACCATCACCAGAAAGATAACATTTCAGTCAGTTACACCTGTGCAATCCCACTAACATAGCAATGGAACTGCACATGTGTCACTGAGGGTACCATGGAAGTAGTTCTTACACCAAACAGTTCAGTCAATGTGAGTAAGAGTTGTAGGCTCCCCCCTTATTTAAGGCCTGATCCTTGAGATGAAACAAAGACCCACCTTCACTTTCCCTTTGCAGTTGATCGGAGTTGTCTGCATAGGAACGTTAGGATTGGGCATTTCGGACTTAACAAAACACTTAAGCTTAATTAAGTATGAGTTGCCCCATTGATTTCAATGGGGCTACTCGTGTTTAAAGTTAAGCATATGCTTAAGCGTTTGTTGAATTGACGCCTTTGTGATAAGAATTTGAGGATGCTTTTGATCATTACTGAGAAATACTAGAAAAATTAAAATACAAACACAAACCCACATCTGCCCACCCACCAATTGCCATGGATAACTTTTAGTTTATTCGCAAAAAGAAAAGGAGTACTTGTGGCACCTTAGAGACTAACAAATTTATTTGAGCATAAGCTTTCCATGCATCTGATGAAGTGAGCTGTAGCTCACGAAAGCTTATGCTCAAATAAATTTGTTAGTCTCTATGTCTAAGTCTCTAAGATGCCACAAGTACTCCTTTTCTTTTTGCGAATACAGACTAACACAGCTGCTACTCTGAAACCTTTTAGTTTATTGTTCATTTCAGTTTGTTTCATTGGTTCACTTAATTGTTGACTCAGTGGAGATGGACTAGGTATGATTCCTGTTTGAAAATATCCCTGCTGTATAACAAATGACAACTAAGATACCAAAATAAAGGAGATGTGAGAAAATATGTATGTTTCTCTATTTTTGCAACTTTGTACTTTTGAGATCATTTTGTGTGTGGTCAGTTTCACTGTTTTCACCTTACTATCTGAAATTCCCCTCTGGTAATATTCAAGACACTTTTTCCCTCACACGGTCTGTCAAAGTTTCTTGTCTAGGGAAATGTGGATGAAAGGGGTATTTATTTCATTCCAAAATGTGTGCATTTCACTGTGTCATGGGGTATGTGATTGCATATCATCACTTACTGCAATATGATACACATTGGAGATTTAAAGAACAGACTGTTTTTTCTGTGCAAACACCATCATTGCATTACCTCTTAGCAGCCTTTGCTTTTACAGTTGCTTTATTGAAATCATAGTAATTTTGCAAATCTCTCATTAAATAAATACCAGCTGTAGACAGCGGATCTATTGAAAGAACACTTTTTCAGTCTGGACTATGTTGATTATCCTGTTTGCAGGGGGACATATGTCCACATCACAAATGCTATCATCTCAATTGGTCTCAATAGAGAGGAAAAAGAATGAGTGAAGACTGAACTATGCTCGTGCCCAGTTTTGTGGTCATGCCAGATCAGGGCTGAGATATATACCAGGGCTGAGATGTATACCAAGTTGTGTGTGTGGGAGGGTGTAGTGCTCTGCCCACGTTGTAGTTGTGTATTGAAGAGGTCTTCACTGTCAATCCAGCTCCTTTGCCAGTTCTCCATTCATGTGTGTATATACCTAGCTAGTTGAATTTTTTGTCACAAACAATTTACTCCAGGTATTTCGTTTGTTTTCCTGGTTGTGAACCTGTCCTGACTTCTACATAAGTATTTATTTATTATTCTTAATTATTCACCTGGTAGTTTGTGAACTAATATCTTCCTATGGATTTTTCATAAACTGCTTACTTTGTCTCCATGCTAGTTGGTGTATGTGACTGGTTCTTAAGGGACATGATACACTGGCTTATTTAAACTTCTGGAAAAGGAGGAAAACAACTGACTAATAAACCACTTGTTTGAATTTTCACTTGAATAGTCATTCAGGCTTAAATTCTTGAAAGGTTCATCATTCATAAATGTTTTCACTAATAGAATGATGGTAGTCTGAACAGTTATGAACAACTAATAATATAACCCACAAATGACAGTGGATGTACAGGATATTAAAACTGTATATTTTAAAGTATTTTTAATATTTATGTGCCTATTAAATAGTCACTTGCAAAACACCAATTAATAATCATCATAAATACGTATTCATCTTCTGCTAAGGTTCATTAGAAGAGGTAACTTATTCAAGGGATGGCAGAGCCACTGAGTTAGCAGCATGTGATAGTGGCATTTATCTACTAGGAGTTCTTTTGTTGGATTTGGTGTAGTGTGACACATTGTTTTTATACATCACTTGGAATAGTCTCTAGTAGTTGCAAAAAGAAAAGGAGGACTTGTGGCACCTTAGAGACTAACCAATTTATTTGAGCATAAGCTTTCGTGAGCTACAGCTCACTTCATCGGATGCATACTGTGGAAAACATCCGATGAAGTGAGCTGTAGCTCACGAAAGCTTATGCTCAAATAAATTGGTTAGTCTCTAAGGTGTCACAAGTACTCCTTTTCTTTTTGCCAATACAGACTAACATGGCTGTTACTCTGAAATCTCTAGTAGTTGTGAGAGGTAAAGAACCTAATTAGTTGTAAGACATAATGAAGCAACTTCTCAGTGGGATTTTATGACATGATTGCCTGCAATGGTGGAGGGCTGGACTCAGTGGCCCAGTGGGTCCCTTCCTGCCCTATATCCTCACTTTCATGCTTTGGGGCTTCAGATGGTGCTCTGGAAGAAATTTTTTTCCCCTTAATTTTTTTAACGCCTTCCTCTGAAGCATTAGAGTTGGCCCTGGCTGGAGCTGAGACACTTGGTATGGTGGTTGGTGATGTGAGGGGATACAGAGTATTCTCTTTCTCAGATACTTCCTGATGGGTCTTGCTCACATGCTCAGGGTTTAGCTCAGTGGTGGGCAACCTGCGGCCCGACACGGTAATCTGCTGGGGGGCCGCCAGCGGCTTGCCCTGACTGGCTGCGTGCGGCCCGTGGGTGCCCACCACTGGTCTATCTGATCATAATTTCTGGGGCATAATTTTCCCCCAGCTCAGATTGGCAGGGACCTTGCAGCACGGAGGCCTGAGTTACTTGCCAGGATGATCAGGGCGTATTTCACCAAATCAATTCCCTTCTATTGCTGGGGCCTCAGGCATTGGTTCACTTCCATCACTTCTATTCTCTGTCTGTGTCACACAGTAGTTTAATCTCCAGAGATCTGTAACACTTTAGTCTAATACAGGTTCTTGGTCTTGATGCAGGATTAACTGGGTTGTATTTAATGGCCTGCAATGTGCAGGAGGTCAGACTAGATTTTCTGGTGGTCCCTTCTGGTGTTAAACTCTGACTGTATATGATATTGGCTGATAAAAATAATTGAAATGTTATATAGCATTAGAATTTAAAAACGTGTTTTGAATCTGTTATGGTCACTGCAATTACCCACTTGTGATTTAGCTGAAATGTTAATTATTTTTAGTCTATCAAATATTTTATTTTGGTAGAAGGTTTCTATAATTACAACAAAAATATGACTACTTAAAAGTGCACTTTTTGTAATTTTCTGTGTCTTCTTCTAAGTCTATTTTCTAGAATTGTGCCCAAATCAAAACCTCAAATCTTAACATACAGTACTTGAATTTTGGGAATGTTTGACTCCAGTTGTGAACTTTGTAGGTCTTGATTCTTTCCAGAAAAGAAGACAGGCAAATATTGGTCAAAAAATTTCTCCATCTGATCTGCTTATGGTGTGCAATACAACCTCCATTGGAATAATTGGAAGTCTTTCCATTGACTTCAGTGGAAGCTGAATCAAAGACATTCTGTTGAAGAACGTGTTGGTTGGATCTACAAAATATCGATAACTGTGTGTTTTCAAGTGTCAGAATAGAAACTTCATCCTCTGCTAAAATACTCCTTTCAAAACCTCAGTGCATTATTGGCATCATATTGACTTAAGACTCTGTTACTCAGAAACATTTGCATTTCAGACAGGACTTAAATCGCAGGAGAGTAGCTAAAAGCAACACAAAATCATGTTTCCATTCAATAGAAAATGAGCACAAATAAACAACTATTTCATTCTTAAGTAATATCAACATCTGAGCATTATCACGATGTGCTAATACAATTGGGGTTTAATATTATTGTTTGCATTTACTGGTACTAATATGCCATGAGAGATATTTATGTGATCTATATGCTGTAAGTGCTTAGACCAGTGGTTGTCAACCACATGTGGCTCATAGTGTGTTATGTGGGCCACAGGTTGAGAACCACAGCGCCTCCCCACCCTAAAACCACCCACAGTCCCCTATGCCCAGCACCCCCACCCAGAGCAGAGTCAGGAGTGGAGGTCTGGGCATGGGCCAAATTCTGCTCTCACTTACTATCCATCTAGGTATTTTAACTAAGTAACTCCATTAAATTCAAGAGTTACTCAGGACTGACAACTGTGTAACTAAAAGTGGAATTTGGTCTTGCTGACAATTTTTTCTCTCAAGAACAAAATCCCAAAATCCTGCCATGTGGGGCTGGACAGCGCAGCGGGGACCCAGACTCGGCTGCTGCTGTGCAGGGCCAGCCAGCACAGTGGGAACCAGCAGCGCAGAACTGTGCAGTGGGGACCCAGATGCAGGGACCCGGATCTGGACCCTGCCACCACGTGGGGCCAGGCAGCAGCCGGGACCCCCAACACTGGGCCAGGAGCGGAGCGCCCAGCTGGCCAGCAGCCAGCACCCAAGAAGGCGGGCCAGGAGCAGCCCCACCTAAAACCAGGAGCAAACCCCTAGTTCCCAGAGCCCTCCACCCCACCCACAGACCTACTCTCCTGCCCCCTGCCCTACTGCAGCACTCACCAGCCCCCTGCTGGTAGGAGCGCTGGTGCAGGTTGCAAGACACTCTCCCTCAGCCAGCCCCGCCCCCTGCCAGACCAGAATACAGAGCTGTGTGCTAGTTGGGCCACACATGGAGCTTATTGTCTTTTCCCAAAACCCTTTTTCCCATGATCAGTCTTGCACTGTGTGTGTCCTCTTTGTCTTCTACCTTCTCTTCTTCTCCTCACTACATCCAGGCTCTTTCCAGTCTGTATTGTTTCTTTCTCCATAAAAGCTCTAAAATCCATTCTTTCCTTTCCCCACATCTTTCTTCTCACGCCTTGGTCATCTCTTGCCTTGATTTGTGTATTCCCCCTCTCTAAGTTGTCTGCACCCCCTTCCAGTCTATCAAAAACCTTGCTGCTAACCTCACCTGTCTCTGCTGCCAATGATGATCATGTTGTCCTTCCCCCTAATCCCTTTAAAAACTACTTCTCTCCTTTTTCTTCCTCCTCACATTCCTCACTCTCATTGGAAGCTTTACAAAATAATTTGCCTCTCAGCTGAGATCTTGGTATGTTTCAGCCCAGAATAAAGTTTATCAGCCAAATCGTAAACTACTGAAAGAAAGGTGAGTTATGAAGTGATACAAACAATGGAACAGGAAACTGATGTCTGTGATGTAATCAGCTAGTGAAGATAGTGAAATCTAGGATGAAATAAAGTTCTCCTGCTATATACTTCCAGTGTTTTATGTTGTAGATCTTTCAAAAATACAAGTATTAAGGAGATTGGTGTTTTGCTTTTCATGCTACTATTGTATTCTTGCCTCTTTTCATCTGAATGGTTAGCCCATATTCAGGGCTTTGCAGGGTTGTTTCCCTTAGGAGGAGAAATTAATTATTTGAGTCAGGTGTCTTTTGTGCAATCCTGTGTATTTACTGAAAATGTACACAAGTACAGCTTCCCTCAACACAGTAGGAACAAAGAAAAGCAGGTAGTTTCCAAGCCTGTCCCTCCAGTCAGGTCTGTGCCCAAAGAACTTTGTCTCTGCTCTACCTCGGGGCCACACTCATAACTGCTTCTCTTCCTATGTGCTGGTTTTCTGCCACACAAATGCACACAGTTTGCCAAACAATCTCCTAGACCAGTGGTCCCCAAATGTTTTATTTTGCGCCTTCTCTTATCCCTGTCTGTGCCCCACACCAGAGCCAGGGCTGGGAGTGGGTTGCAGCTCAGGGTGAGGAGGGGGAAGAGATGCAGACTGGGGTAAGGGGGACGAGGCCGGGGCAACAGCTGGGGACGGGGACGAGGCTGGGGCAACAGCTGAGGGCAGGGCTGAGGCTGGCAGCTGGGGACCCAGGGGGCAGGACTGGGTGATGCTCCCTTCCTGTCCCCCAAGGGGGCTGGCCTGGGCCCCAGCCGTGCCTCCCCAAACTTTCCTCCATGCCCCACTAGGGCGTTGCGCCCCACAGTTTGGGGATCTCTGACCTAGACCCTGCCTTAGGAACCAGACCCAGGGAAACCTCTCACTCTCCCACTGCCTTATGCACTAACTTCCGTTGTTTGTAATGATCCCACTATGTAAAGGGCAGTTAATTGCCCCTTCCATTTTGCATGAAAGACGAGTGCCTAGCACCTGCAAGAGTGTTAGCCAGGTCTGTAATTGTCTGTAGAGCAAAGACCCCTTTCATGGCAGTAACTAACACCTTCCAGCATAACAATATGTTTCCATTTGTGTAGATGTATAACTTGCCCTCTGAAGTAATAAATGCCTCATTTTTGGGCGAGACAAGGTGGGTGAGGTAATATCTTTTATTGGACCAACTTCTGTTGGTGAGAGACAAGCTTTTGAGCCACACAGAGATCTTCTTCAAGTCATTTTTTTGTTGACAGTTACTTTTTTTTTCTGGTGCACCCCAAATAGTTTATACTATGCCAGGATTACTGTGTGCAGTGTGTTAGTTTTGTTTAAAATTTAAAAAAACGTAAGAACCCAGTGGATTTTGTCACAAAGTCACATTTTGTATCCAAACATCCTACTTCTCTGAATAAAGGTCTTATAAATAGAGCATAAATTTTTTGTGCAGATGGATATTCACTTAACTGAGGCTGCATGCTCACATATTGCTTCAGGGCACATTAAATATGCTATTTCTGCATGGAAGGGTGCTTTTTCCTACAGCAGTGTAAGCCCTGTCCTGCCAGTTCAGTGATCTACAATAGTTGGATTCCTTCTGTAAGGATGTAAAAATAGGTACCTAATTATTTTAAGATAGCATTTGGATTTTGTCTAAATTTAATAGGATTGTGTGTGTTATAATAATGTGGATAGGTACCTAATTTTTACACATTTGAACTATTTTATTTAATACATTTTTGAAAGATAGGTGTTCTCTCACTCTCATTTAAAAGATGTAGCCAGAGGGCAAGAGAACAAGCTGAGATTGTAAATGGAATAACCAGATGACAGAAGACAATGTGACCCATATTTGAAAGTTAGGACAACAGTGCACATGGTCTTCCCAGCAATTTTATCTAATAATCAAACTTTATTAAATAATCTGGATTTCATAACATATGGAATGTAAATATTCTACTTTCTAATTTACAGCCAAACTATTCCATGAGAGAATTCTCTGGTAGCATGTCTCTGCTAAGGAAATACTACACATCAGAAGGTCAGCTATCCTTTCTGGGAAAGCCAAATAAATCAAGACCAAATTCATCCCTGGTGTGATGCTATTGACTCAGTTGGGTTATGCTGGGAATGAATTTGATCCCAATGGACTAGATCAGGGGTGGGCAAACTTTTTGGACCGAGGGTTTTTTGGCCACATCGGGGTTGCGAAACGGTATAGAGGGCTGGGTAGGGAAGGCTGTGCCTCCACAAACAGCCTGCCCCCCCACCCATCCGCTCCCTCCCACTTCCCTTTCCCTGACTGCCCTGCTTAGAACCCCTGAACCATCCAACCCTCCCTTCTCCTTGTCCCCTGACACCCCCTCCTGGGACCCCCCCGCCCCAACTGCCCCTGGGGATCCCACCCCTATCCAACACTCCCTGCTCCCCGTCTCTTGACTCCCCCCCGAACCTCTGCCCCAACTGCTCCTTGTCCCCTGACTGCCCCCTGGGACCTCCTGCCCCTTATCCAACCCCCCCCTTCCCCCGCCTGTTTACCATGCCACTCAGAGCAGCAGGACAGGCTTATTGGAAAGCCTGGGAGGTGGGTGGGCACAAGCTGCACTGCCCGCATGGTGCCGTGACGGCAGGGGAGGCAGGACAGCAGGGGAGGGGCCAGGGGCTAGCTTCCCTGGCCGGGAGTTTAGGGGCCAGGCAGGAAGGTCCCACGGGCCCGATGTGGCCCACAGGCCGTAGTTTGCCCACCTCTGGACTAGATCCTCAGCTGGACAATCTAGGGTCCCTGATTGTGCTGCAGGCAGAATCCATCCTTGCTTGCCTCCCCTTGCAATCCATACAGAACTGCCTTCCATGCCATCCCCAAACTCTCTCCACATATTCCTCGCATGTTCCCAGGCTGTTTCAGTACCCCATGCCCTCCACCCTGGAGATATCTTTCACAATGACCTAGGGACATGTTTCACAATGACCACTAGGCATACACCAAGCTGTGAGAGTCTCATTTCAAAAAGTGCTCTTCACTGTTATGTCTCCTGTAGAAAATAGAAATGTTTGTATAGGTATTGAAGAAAAATGTACTTATAGAAAGAAAATGAATATTTGTCTCCTACACATGGTTGTTGCTGCTGAAATTCATGCACATTGGCAATTGCTACATTTGCAGAGTAAAATTAATGCACACACAGCAATCATTACAAAGGTTATACTACAGTGCAAGAAAGCAATGCTTGGCTCTGTGCATTATAGAAAGACAGATTACTGGGGCTCATAGTCAAAAAACGCTCCTTCAAAGCCTCCCTGATTCAAATAGCCCCCTGTTGAGCCCCTCTAACAGTCCTGGTACCTGGCTGCTCAAAAGCAGCTGCCAGCAGATCCAACTCAACGCTCCACTCCCGTGGAAACTTTTCCCCCTTAACTTCACAAATGTTATTCAGAGCACAGCAGGCTCCTATGACCATGGGAATATTTTCTTAATTGAGGTCTAGACTGCCAAAAAGGCAGCACCAGCAACACTTTAATCTGCCAAAGGCACATTCAGTGCTCATTCTACACCTGCTGAGCTTATTGTTGAAGTGCTCATTGCTGCAGTCAAGGTTTTTGGTGTAAGGCTTCATTAGCCACGGAAGAAAGGGGTAGGCTGGATCTCCCAGAATCACAATTAGCATTTCCACATCCTCAGTTGGAATCTTCTAGTCTGGAAAGAGAGTCCCTGCTTGCAGCTTTCTATATAGGCCAGTGTTCCTGAAGATGTGTGTATCATGCACCTTCCCTGACCACCCCGCGTTGATGTTGGAGAAATGACCCCAATGATCCACCGCACTTTCAATACTATAAAAAAGAAGCCCTTTCTGTTGATGAAATCTGTCTCAAGGTAGTCTGGGGCCAAAATGGGGATATGCATGCTGTCGATTGCTCTGCACAGTTAGGGAATCCTGAATTGTTTCTTTCCATGGCATACAGCAGGGCAGATACCACAGTATCATTATCAGATTTGCAGGTCATGAAAGAGTGCAGGATCAGCTGTGTTGTGTTCATAACGCTCATCACAGGACTGGAGAGCAGTGAAGGATCCATGCTTTCAGACAGAGATGGCAGGCACACAGTTTACAGGGACTGTTGAAAAGTGGCATGAAACATAGCTGGAAGCCCACAGAATGATGGGACGGAGAAAACTGCATCATGGGATGGTGAGCCCACCCCTATGAAGTACTGCAATCACTTCCCAGAGCACTCTGAGGCAGATGATCGTGAGTTGCACAGTGGGATAGCTACCCATGGTGCACTGCTCTCTCTGTCAAAGTAAGAGCACCAACTGTGGACATGCTCTGCCATCACAAGAAGAGTTGTGTGGATTTGCAAAGCGGTTGATTGTTGACGTAACTCAAGTCGACTTAACTTTGTAGTGTAGACATAGCCTAAGTCTGCAGACTTGGTACCTGTAGATAAGTAAAGCATACTAAGCCAGAGCCTTACAGGTGTAAATCAGAATAGCTTTGTGGACATCAGTGGAGCTATAGTGATTTACGCCAGCTGAGGACAAGGTCTTTGAACAGCTGTATCATTCGTTCCTGCTGCAGGGATGTGCTGGCCACCACTTCCTGCAGCTCCCATTGGCCGGGAACGGTGAACCATCGCTACTGGGAGCTGTGGGTGGCCATGCCTGCAGATGGTTAATGTAAATACTGTCTTATGACCCGCCAGTGGATTATCCTGATGGGCCACATGCGGCCCGCGGGCTGCAGGTTGCCCACCACTGGTGTATGCCTCCATTGCTTTGTTGACGAAAGCTGACTTTTGTCAACAAGACTGTGTAGTGTAGACATGGCCTTAATGAGCAAAACTTTGGTGATAGTAATATAGGCAGAATGATTACATGATACCGATAATATACTGATGTGTACTTCTGGGCATATGCAACTAACACCTGCACATCCCACCAATTAAAGCAAGCATAACTTTCTAGAAGCTGGCTGAGGAATAGAATCCTCTCAGATGCCCTTTGGACAATGATTTGGAAATCTTAACTATTGCAGTTTGTCTCTGATCCAGAAAAGCACTTTAGCACTTGCTTAACTGTAAGCATGTGAATACTCCCATTGAAGTTAACGTACCTAAAGTCATGCATATGCTTGACTACGTTGCTGAATTAGGGCTTTAGATACTATTGTGACTGGCACTCTAGAAATATCTGAATTTATAGTTTCAAAGTGCTGTACACACATTAACTAGCTCATGGATCAGGCCTTAATGTATTTTGAGTCCTCAGAATAAAAACATTAGGATCAATTTTCAGCCACCACATACTCCTCTTGTGCCTATCAAGTTTAGCATTTGGGTAATTAAAGGCATCAGCAAATGGGTTAGTACTGTACGTACATATTTCCACATGCAAATGTAGTAATTTCTGGTTTTCTTCCTAGATTTGGGAAACAACAGGTTGAGAAATATAGGAATTGGCAATGGAGTTTAAATATTGTTCCATTAATGCTGTAATGATCTGTTTAGTGTGTATGTTTCAACACTGCTTTCTATGGGATAGAATTAGAATGGCTAAACTGTAAATATCACATCCTATACTAGTAACTGCTGCAAAAAAGTATCCTTTAGTACAAGTGTAAGAGGCTGGGTTTTTGGAAAAGGAAAAGATAAAATCTAATCCTGCTCCTGCTACGAATTTCTGACTGTGCATGCAACAAAGTAAAATAATAAGTAGTAGATAGCCATAGATTTGTTACAACATATCTTTGTTTCCTACTGTTATCTAGAGGGCTGAGCTTTGTTCTCCACAATATCTATCAGGTTTCAGAGTGGTAGCCGTGTTAGTCTGTATCAGCAAAAACAATTAGGAGTACTTGTGGCACTTTAGAGACTAACAAATTTCTTTGGGTATAAGCTTTCATGGACTAAACCCACTTCATCAGATGCATGGAGCTGAAAATACAGTAGGAAGATATATATATACACAGTACATGAAAAGATGGGAGTTGCCTTACCAAGTGGGGGTCAGTTCTAATGAGATAATTCAATTAAAGTGGGCTATTATCAACAGGAGGAAAAATCACTTTTGTAGTGGTAATCAGTGGCCAATTTCAAACAGTTGACAAGAAAGTGTGAGTAACAGTAGGGGGAAATTAGCATGGGGAAATTAGTTTTTAGTTTTTGTGGTGACACATCTACTCCCAGTCTTTATTTAGGCCTAATTTGATGGTGTCCAGTTTGCAAATTAATTCCAGTTCAGCAGTTTCTCGTTAGAGTCTGTTTTTGAAGTCTTTTTGTTGAAGAATTGCCACTTTTCAGTCTGTTATTGAGTGTCCAGGGAGGTTGAAGTGTTCTCTGACTGGTTTTTGAATGTTACAATTCTTGATATCTGATTTGTGTCCATTTATTCTTTTGCATAGAGACTGTCCGGTTTGGCCAATGTACATGACAGAGGGGCATTGCTGGCACATGATGGCATATATCATATTGGTAGTTGTGCAGGTTGGGTCCATAATCTGTTGCATTTCCATTGACTTACTCCAGACTTAGGCCAATGTAGCAGAGACCAGAGGCCCTGGACACTGTAGTACATTTTTACAATGACCTCTTAATATTTTAAATGTAGCCAAATATAACTAATTTTTATCCTGTTAAACTAATGTTTTAATGAAACACCAGATAAAATAAAATGGTATATTTCAAGTAATTTAATCAACCTCAGGATGTACTGAGGGCTATAACTGTTGCTGATTTAAATTATTACTGTAACATAAATTTACTAATGCATATTACAAAGAAAAAATCTGAATTCATTAAAAAATTTAATATTTTGTTATTGAAATTTATCAAGTAAATTATCATGAATACTTCAGTACTACAAAGGCTAAGGAATGCTGCATGATCTCCAGAAAGTAATCAGGCCTGTTTAATTTCATGATGTGCGGAGTCTCTTTTTGTGGAGTTAATTACTAATAAAACTGACATTTTTTTAAAAAATAATCTGCAGATAGTTAAAAAATTAGGTCCATTTCTTGTCAGAATACAAAACATCCAGTTTATACCTGGCCATTGAGCATTTATTTTTGACTTACATGGTGAATTTTCCTGGAAGCGCAGAGTCCAATCTAGCTTCAGATATATAGACATAGACTCACAAAGGCAGTTAGGCACCTAGAGAAGCAGTGAGGTGTTTAAATTCAATATTTAGGCACCACTGACATTCTTAAAACCACTGCTCAGCTGCTGCCTAATTCTATAGGCATCTAAAATTCACCAGGTGCTTAAGTTTCCATCAGTAGGCATGTCCTGATGCTGCCTCATAGCTCACAACCCTCACCCCTGCCTTAGCATGGTGGGATTCTCAAACAAGTCACTTGCATATCTCACCTGTGGGGCCCAATCTGGTAGGCATGCTCAGAGCATGCCTTACCTCCGCACAAAAGGTAGCTGGGAATTTGGCAGGTGAGTGTGCCCGTATCCCCAGAATAGCACTCCCCTGGGAGACCTGTTTTCTGATATCTGCTTTGCCTGATGTGGAGCAAAGACTTGAACTCAGGTTTTCTATGTACCAGGTGAGTGCCCTAACCACTGGGCTATAGAATCATTTTCTCACTTATTCTCTTGCCCAGTGAATATTTAATTATTTATCCTATGTGTCTGAGTCAGGTGCCTAAGGCCCCATATCAGTGGGAATTAGGCATCTAAGTACTTTTTAGGATCTGGGCACCAAGCCTCTCCCCTTTTCCTCTGCATTTCACTTCTGGCTAGCACCCTGCTCAGCTTTCTGGCTTCCGTGATTCCTTTTCTTAGGCACCTAACTCTCCCCTTACAATGCTTGGGGAGCCTGGGTATTGAACTTGGGGCTTTGAATTCCACTGGGTGGCAGGGCAAATAGGAGATGGACATTGTAATGCTGAGCATTGCATAATGTCCCTTTGTGAATCTAGGCCAGGGATCTCAAACTCAAATCACCACGAGGGCCAAATGAGGACTAGTACATTGGCCCGAGGGCTGCAACACTGACATCCTCCCTCCCCCGCTGCTGCCGGCCCTGCCCCCACTCCACCCCTTCCATGAGGCTCCAATTAACCCCCTTTCCCAAAGTCCCCATCCCAACTCTGCCCCTCCCTGCCCCTATTCCAACCCCTTCCCCAAATCAGCACGCCTGTCACTCCTCTGCCTCCTCCCCTGATTGCGCGGCTCCCTGCTCCTCCTCCCCCTTCCCTTCTGGGAAGCACCTGGAGGTAGGCAGAGGAGTGGGGATGTGGTGCACTGGGGGGATGTGGGAGGGGAGCTTGGTGGCTGCAGGAAATAACTCTGGGGGCATGGGGATGGGGGCATGGGGAGCTTGGCGGGCCGCAGCAAATAACTCCACAGGCCACGTGTTTGAGACCCCTGATCTAGGCGATAGTTCCCATTTAAATCAGTGGAAGTTCCCTGCATGCATCCAAGGGCATTGAAGTCAATGACAAAACTCAGTGGAAGCAAGATTGGGCCCTTCATATAGTAAATAAAATATTTCTGGTAAAACAAAGGGGTGGAGATTTTGCAATAGAAAATTTTAGCATTTACTTCATCCTAGAAAAATAATTATGGTGAACTGGTCTGTGTATGTCTCTATTGACATAAGCGTCTAAGGTGGGCTCCCACTTTTAAATAATCTAATATTTATTAGTTAACATGATTTTTTCATTATACAGTGAATGAAATAATCATAAGGCATGAACTGAGGATGACAGATTTTTCTTTCCTCACTGATTACTCATAATTTGTACTAATACTTATTACTGTGATTATGTTGTAATTTTTATGTTTGGGTAAAGCCAGGAATGAAGAATTTTACTTTCCATCACTGAGCCAGTTTTTAACCTATTAGGATCAGGAAGAAGAAAATACAGGGTCAGATTCTGATCTGAGTGTCACTGGTGTAAATTAGGGCCATGTCTACACTACCACTTTTGTCAGTATAACTTATGTCATTCAGGGGTGTGAAAAAACACCCTTCCCCACTCCTGCATAATGTAAATTACACCCACAGACGTGCCGGTGTAGACAGCACTATGTTGGCGGGAGAGCTTCTCCCGCCGACATAGCTACCGTTGCTCAGGGAGGTGGTTTTATCATGTCAATGGGAGAGCTCTCTTGTGCCGACACAGAGTGGCTACATGAATGATCTTACAGCAGTGCAGCTGCATCAGTACAGCTGTGCCATTGTAAGCTCACTAGTGTAGACATGGCCTAAGAGTACTGCAGCTGGATTGAATGGAATTATTCCTCATATACAGTAATGTATTTGAGCTCAGAATACTCAGTATTGAAACCCGCAAAACTACATTTTGGAGAGTAAGAGTGACTGATTTTAGAAACAGAACTTTATTGAATCTGTAGATTCCACCCATGCTACTGTCGGTGCCAGATATAAAATTTATAGAAAAGCAGGGGATCTGGACACGTTTACTGGAGGGAAAACTCCTAAAAGGGTGGTTTTTTTAAAATTTAATTTAATTTAATTTTATTTTATTGTTCACATTGACTTAAAGAAATAGATCAAATCCACTGGGCCCTGATCTCTCAAAAACTGAAACAAAAAAGTCATTTAGCACTTCTGCCATTTCCACATTTTCTGTTATTGTCCTGTTCCCTGCTTCATTGAGTAACAGGTCTACCCTGTCCTTGGTCTTCCTCTTGCTTCTGATATATGAGTAGAATGTTTTCTTGTTACCCTTTATGTCTAGCTAGTTTACTCTTGTTTTGTGCCTTGGCCTTCCTAATTTTGTCCCTACATACTAGTGTTATTTGTTTATATTCGTCCTTTGTAATTTGACCTATTTCCCCCTTTTTGTAGGACTCTTTTTTTGGGTTTCAAATAATTGAAGATCTCCTTGTTAAACCAGGGTGGTCTCTTGCCCCATTTCTTATCTTTCTGATGCAGTGGAATAGTTTACTCTTGTGCCCTTAATAATGTCTCTTTGAAAACCTGCCAACTCTCTTGAAATGTTTTTCCCCTTAGACTTGCTTTCCAGGGGATCTTACTTACCATCTTGAGTTTGCTAAACTTTGCTTTCTTGAAATCCGTTATCTTTATTATGCTGTTTTTTGCTCCTACCATTGCTTAGAATCATGAATTCTACCATTTCATGATCACTTTCACCGAAGCTGCCTTCGGCTTTCAAATTCTCTACCAGTTTCTCCCTGTTTGTCAAAATCAGTTCTAGAATAGCCTCTCCCCTAGGAGTTTTCTCCACCTTCTGAAATAAAAAAATGTCTCAATACATTCCAAGAACATGTTGGATAATCTGTGCCCTGGTGTATTATTTTCCCAACAGATGTCTGGGTAATTGAAGTTCCCAGTCGCCACCAAGTCCTGTGATTTGGATGATTTTGTTAGTTATTTAAAAAAAAGCCTCATCCACCTCTTCTTACCTGGTTAGGTGGTCTGTAGTAGACCCCCTACCATGACATCACTCTTGTTTTTGTACCCCTTTTATCCTTACCCAGAGACTTTCAACAATTCTGTCTCCTATTCCCCTCTCAACCTCAGTCCAAGTGTATACATTTTTAATATATAAGGCAAAACTTGCCCCCTTCTTTCCCTGCCTGTCCTTCCTGAGCAAGCTGTACCCTTCTATACCAATATTCCAGTCATGTGTATTATCCCACCAAGTCTCTGCAATAACAGCTATGTCATAGTTGTGTTTATTTACTAGCATTTCAAGTTCTTCCTGCTTGTTCCCCTACTTCTCACATTAGTATACAGACATCTAAGAAACGGATTTGATTTTCCCCCTCTGTTCTATCTTGTCTCCCCCTTATCCCTGCTATAATGGACCATACTCCCCACCAGATTCTGACCCTCCTCCCAGGTGTAACCCAATGGCAGAGGGCAAGGGGCTCCTGGGTTTGTAGCAGTGAGTCTCAGCTGGCGTGACCAACTCTGTGCACCCCATGTTCTGTTGTCTTGATATTGATTTAAAAGGTGTCTTGTAATATATCACTGGAAAACTATTAACTCACTGATCATTAATATTCTTGTGTGATGTATGTGTGGTCAACATACAAAAAACTGTACAGATGTGTTGGAATTATGTTCCTCAGATGTGTTTGGCAGACAGTGCCGAAGCCCAGCCAGTCTTAGGCAAAGGCATGTTGTTTCTTAGACTTGCTATAAACCCATTCAGTGCTATGTATTTGAAGAAGAGGGTATGCTAACCCCAGTTAAGCTATCAGGCTGCTCTGTACAGTCTCTTTAAAGGAGCAGCAAATTTGAGGTTTTGTGAGTGCTACAGCAAGGGGGGCTGAGCACTGCAGAGGAACGCTTTTGGGGAGGATTCAGGGCTGGATGGGTTGCTGAGGTCTCCCTGCCAAGAGTAACTTGGCTGCTGGTGCCAAGGCTCTGAGCTACAGTCCCATAGCATTTAAGGCACCCCGAGATCCAAGGCAGGTGTTGACTGAATCTGTTACTGGCCTGAATGAATCCCAAACTATCGCGTAAGGGGTTAGTTGATTACATTCTATAAATATCTACATGGGGAACAAATATTTAATAATGGTCTCTTCAGAGTAGCAGAGAAAGTTTTATAACATGATCCAATGGCTGGAAGCTGAAGCTAGACAAATTCAGACTGGAAATAAGGTGTAAAGTTTTAATGGTGAGAGTAATTAACCATTGGAACAATTTGCCTAGCGTCATGGTGGATTCTCCATCATTGCATCCATGATGCATCCGATGAAGTGAGCTGTAGCTCACGAAAGCTTATGCTCAAATAAATTGGTTAGTCTCTAAGGTGCCACAAGTACTCCTTTTCTTTTTGCGAATACAGACTAACATGGCTGTTACTCTGAAATCTCCATCATTGGCAATTTTAAAATCAAGATGCGATGTTTTTCTAAAAGATCTGCTCTAGGAATTATTTTGGGGAGCTTCTATGGCCTGTGCTATGGTCAGTGCAGATAATCACAATGGTCTTTTCTGGCCTTGGAATCTAGGAAGAGCTTTAGCCCACTTAAAATGGATTTGTGATTTAAATTATAAATGTCCCAGGTGAAATATCTTCATATTTTTTCTGCAGCTTGGTTTATTGCAGTTTATGGATACAGATTATTTTCTGGTTTTCATTTATAGATTATAGTGCTTCCTGCAGTCTCTTCTTATTTTGATCATATCAAGAAAGAAAATTCAGAGTTCTCATGAATCCCTATTATGTGGGTCATATAATGTTCTGCTTCATGCAGTCATTTGTCAATTCAATTGTTCACATCTCTCATGACTTCTGCTTAGTGACTTAAATATTTACAGGTCCCCTGTTCCCAATTCTCTCAGCATTTCCCTAAAGGGACCTTTTTTAATGAAGGTTATGCTACAAAAAACATAGTCCTTTACAGTACAGTGATGAGTGAGGTGCGGTGAATTCATGCCCTAATTTATAAAGTAAAAATGTAGAAAGCTATTGCCCTAAAGGGTCCCATTGTATTTCCCATAATTTGGAACTCGCTGGTGTCAAGCAGTGCAATGACACTTCATATTAGGAGTTACACAGAGCTACTTGAACAAGATTACTGCACAACGGCAATTTAACATATGATGGCTGATGGCATATCTCCAGTATGGTACCTCTTGATTTCTCAAGGCCCCCAGCAACCTAATAGACAAAGCTTGCTATGTCCTACCTAGGCTCAGACAGTGTGTGAGAGAGGTCTGGATAGCCAGTTACATCAAGTTGGGCTGGTAGTCTCAAAAAATCAGATTATTTCAAGCAAGGTAGTGAATTTGTTATAAACACCACCCTCAAAAGTTTTTGCACTCTGCATAATATGGAATGAATACATTCTGAACATTCATTTGTTTGTAAACTGATCAACTGTACAGTGAGAGCTATCAAAAACGCAACATGCAAAGTATTTTGGAGGGGAAAAAAGCAGGTTGAGAAAGGGCCATTAAAATCAAGGATCAAGTTTAAAGAACCTCCAACTGATGGCCTGAACTGATGGCCTGAAACTCTCACACACAAATTCTATGAGAGGAAAATAAGTCCTTGTTTTGTCCTCTGTACAGTGTAGATTGTGCAATGCAGGCACTGCTTTGCAAGTGACCAGGAACTACCCTGCTGCCTGGGAAGCTCAGAGAAAAGGTCATGTCCGACTCAAAGTTTCCTGGTTCAGCATTGGCACTACATCTTCTCCTCCCGTTTTGGGGCTGATGTGTGCCCTTGGGGTGAATGAAGAGGGAGATGAGCAGGGTGTGGGTGAGTCCCTTTGTGCACTCCTACCTTTCCTTGCCATATGAGTGACCTTCATAGTCTGACTCCAAATTGGCCATGTAAATGGTTAGCCCTACTGTAACTTGACTCTTTCTGCTATATTTTTGGAGCTGACCTTTTCCTGTACCAGTTAAGTGTTTTCAGTCAGATCAATTAGATTAGATACATGAGGGTGTGCATTTTTTCCACATGCCTTAACTGTAAATGAAATAACTGCAAGTATTTGTACTGCCTGTGTTTGGGCTGAATTAAAGCCTTGTCCCTCATGCTGAAAATGAATTTGGATCCCATAGCCAATGAGAAGGCTACAGAAGCAAAGCATCAGACATTTTTGAAGACCATTCTCTGTGACCACATGTTCCACATTTTTAGCCACACTATGAAGGATCTCTCTATTGTATTTTCTATGATTTTTTAAGATTGCCGAGAAAAAAGACTAAAATATCCCAGAGCACGGCAAGAACCGAAGGATTCCTTTTAATACGTGACTTCACTGTAGCCATGGCTTTAACATTTAACACTGAGAAAGCTCTACCTGAAGTTCTATCCCTTCTGAGTACAAATGTACCCAAGTTTCCCCTTTCCTAAGTAAATACCTACCCTTGTGTTTACTTGTCTCCATTTTCCTACTTCCCTTCACTTCTAAGCTCAGTAAGTAGACTGTCTGCAACTGCTGTATTAACTTCCTCACCTCAAATGAACTCCTGGATCCTCTCCAATCTGACTCCCCCCTCTCTGCTCCACAGACATTTCTGTCGCCGAAATCTCAAGATTCTTCCTAATTAAATTTCAAGATCCTCATTCTCTTGATAATGTTGCTCTAAAATCAAACAAACGAAAATGAACCATTTAAAAAAAATCTCTTCAAAGTAGTAGTTGAACCTACAATATGTGCAATCACACTACCAACCCTCTAAACCCTGGTACCATCCTACTGTCATGTTACTCAAAATCTTACATTGGGGGTCAGGAAGTTGTGGAACACAAACATGTACATGAGTGGGAGCTGGCTGTGCAAGGAACACCTGTGATACTGGCAATCAGGCTAATATAATGGGTGGTTTACAACCTAATCCTGAAAGGTGCAGAGTGCCTTAATCCCCTAGCAAGCATACATAAGCATACTGTTATAATAGCAGTTAGTGCTGCTACCCTAATACATGGATATTTTAGTAACTTCTGTGAAACCAAAAGTGTGAATTACTTTAGTCCAGTTTTCAGAGTAGCAGCCGTGTTAGTCTGTATCCGCAAAAAGGAAAGGAGGATTTGTGGCACCTTAGAGACTAACAAATTTATTTGAGCATAAGCTTTTGTGAGCTACAGCTCACTTCATCGTTACAGTGTGTATGGTAACACCCATTGTCATGAAGGGGATACTAGGAGCCAATGGTCAAGTTCCCATCCTGCAACTTTCTCCATTCCATAATGCCATCCATAATTTTTGCACCATTTTAAAAAATCCCACAAACCTATTGGGCACTTTTCGCTGTCAGCCATCTCAGACAGAAGCATGGAGCCCACACTATTTTCATGAGTGTTGCAACCACAGGATGAACAATACTGCAGTATTTGCAGAGCTACAGGAAGAACTGCAGAAATGGGGGATATGACTGTGACACACCATTCCCCAGCTGTACCCCATGTTCGCCACTTTTGTATGGTTATGATATATTTTGTACAAAGCATGCCTTGTGAGGTATCATTTGAAAACTCATGTTCTACTGTACATCATTGTCCTGTTAAAATGTGTGTATTAACACTGCACATGGAGTTAGGAGATTTTGCTATATGTTTGTTACTGAAACATATTTGTAAATCTGGGAAACACCCACCGACTAGCCCTTCAGAGACACAAAGGACTGACCACAGGTGTTAGAAAACTATTAACCGCCAACTCTAAACAAAGGATTTACATGTTGCCTCAGAGCTAACAGCATGTACTCAGAAAGTGGAAACAAGAATTTACAATTCAGCTGAAGGACGCTTTGCAGAGCACATAGGCAATGGGACTGCCTAACCCTATAACCCAGCAAGGATTTTTCCAGCACAAGGTATTGGGGTATAAGAAGGAGGAAAAAAGGCCTCTAGTCACTTCTCCACCGCTACCTTGGCACATGGATGTTAGATGGTTTGAAGACAAAGAGAAGCATCATTGAACAGTGGGAAGAGTGTCCCAGGCTAGAAGCAGACAGTCTGTGAAATGTATTGAAGCTTATGGTGAGATAACCTGCTTTGCTTTTAGAACTAATAGTCTTGGTAAAGTTTAGGAAATAGCTTGTGTGTTTATTTTTTATTTCTTTCATAACCATATCTGACTTGTATGCCTTTATCACGTACCGCTACCTCTTCTAGTCTGAGTAAATGAATGAAAAGTTGATACCTGTTCCCTTCTAAATTGGGGTTCGATGCCATCTGGACATTTAAACATTGTAATGGAAAATGAATTCATGCATTGGCCGAGGTTCCTTCCCCTGCATCGGGCTCAGCTGGTGGAACTGGCTAGACTGTGGTGCAGTTTCAAACAGGTCCTGGCTTGCACCATAGCTGGACCCTATACCCCATCAGATGTTCCCCATCCTCCTCGCTGTTCTGTGTCGTTAGTTCCTTGGACGTATCCATGGTACTCTGCAGGGTGCTGGTGGGGTCTCTGCCAAGTATGGCATACAGATCTTTGTGAAAGCAGTAGGTCTGCAGCTCTGCAACTGTTGGCCTCTCTGGTCCTGGGATATGCCTGCCGCAGTTGGTTTGCTCTCATATGGCACTGCTGCTGTTTCCTGTCATACCCCTTCTCTTGCATTCCCTGCGCAATCTCTTGGTAGATGTCCATGTTTCTGCGACTGCTCTCTAGCTGTGCCTGCACATCATCTTCTCTCTACAGGCCCAAGAGATCCAATACTTCCCATCTACTCCAGGGAGGAATGCTTCTAGTGTGTGGAGCTGGCCTGGTTGGTTGGGTAGTTGCATACAATAATGGAGAGCTGCTAAGTGTGCTGGCCGAGTTGGGCAACCAGGAAAAGACATTTCAAAATTATGCAGAGGTTTTAAAGGGTGAAACCACACAGAGGCACAGCCAAGGAGCACTATAGAGAGTAGAAAGAAAAGGAGTACTTGTGGCACCTTAGAGACTAACCAATGTATTAGAGCATAAGCTTTCGTGAGCTACAACTCACTTACAACGCACACTTTGCTTCTCTACAAAAGAAAAAGGACACTAAACTTTCTAAACTACTACATGCTACAAGGGGCCACAGCAATGGTTCCCTCAACCCACCTAGCAATATTGTTAACCTATCCAACTATACTATCAGCCCAGCAGAAGCAGCTGTTCTATCTCGGGGCCTCTCCTTCTGCCCCTCCACCCCCACGAACATGATACAGTTCTGTGGTGACCTAGAATCCTATTTTCGACGTCTCCGACTCAAGGAATATTTCCAAAATACCTCTGAACAGCATACTAATCCACAGAGTTCTCCCTACCAACACTACAGAAAGAGGGATTCTAGGTGGACTCCTCCTGAAGGTCGAAACAGCAGACTGGACTTCTACATAGAGTGCTTCCGCCGACGTGCACGGGATGAAATTGTGGAAAAGCAGCATCACTTGCCCCATAACCTCAGCCATGCGGAACGCAATGCCATCCACAGCCTCAGAAACAACTCTGACATCATAATCAAAAAGGCTGATAAAGGAGGTGCTGTTGTCATCATGAATAGGTCGGAATATGAACAAGAGGCTGCTCGGCAGCTCTCCAACACGAGTTTCTACAAGCCATTACCCTCTGATCCCACTGAGAGTTACCAAAAGCAACTACAGCATTTGCTCAAGAAACTTCCTGAAAAAGCACAAGATCAAATCCGCACAGACACACCCCTGGAACCCCGACCTGGGATATTCTATCTACTACCCAAGATCCATAAACTTGGAAATCCTGGGCGCCCCATCATCTCAGGCATTGGCACCCTGACAGCAGGATTGTCTGGCTATGTAGACTCCCTCCTCAGGCCCTACGCTACCAGCACTCCCAGCTACCTTCGAGACACCACTGACTTCCTGAGGAAACTTCAATCCATCGGTGATCTTCCTGATAACACCATCCTGGCCACTATGGATGTAGAAGCCCTCTACACCAACATTCCACACAAAGATGGACTACAAGCCGTCAAGAACACTATCCCCGATACTGTCACGGCTAACCTGGTAGCTGAACTTTGTGACTTTGTCCTTACCCATAACTACTTCACATTTGGGGACAATGTATACCTTCAGATCAGCGGCACTGCTATGGGTACCCGCATGGCCCCACAGTATGCCAACATTTTTATGGCTGATTTAGAACAACGCTTCCTCAGCTCTTGTCCCCTAAAGCCCCTACTCTACTTGCGCTATATTGATGACATCTTCATCATCTGGACCCATGGAAAAGAAGCCCTTGAGGAATTCCACCATGATTTCAACAATTTCCATCCCACCACCAACCTCAGCCTGGTCCAGTCCACACAAGAGATCCACTTCCTGGACACTACAGTGCTAATAAACAATGGTCACATAAACACCACCCTATACCGGAAACCTACTGACCGCTATTCCTACCTGCATGCCTCCAGCTTTCACCCTGACCACACCACACGATCCATCGTCTACAGCCAAGCTCTGCGATACAACCGCATTTGCTCCAACCCCTCAGACAGAGACAAACACCTACAAGATCTCTGTCAAGCTTTCTTACAACTACAATACCCACCTGCAGAAGTAAAGAAACAGATTGATAGAGCCAGAAGAGTTCCCAGAAGTTACCTACTACAGGACAGGCCTAACAAAGAAAATAACAGAATGCCACTAGCCGTCACCTTCAGCCCCCAGCTAAAACCCCTCCAATGCATTATTAAGGATCTACAACCTATCCTAAAGGATGACCCAACACTCTCACAAATCTTGGGAGACAGGCCAGTCCTTGCCTACAGACAGCCCCGCAACCTGAAGCAAATACTCACCAACAACCACATACCACACAACAGAACCACTAACCCAGGAACTTATCCTTGCAACAAAGCCCGTTGCCAATTGTGCCCACATATCTATTCAGGGGACACCATCACAGGGCCTAATAACATCAGCCACACTATCAGAGGCTCGTTCACCTGCACATCCACCAATGTGATATATGCCATCATGTGCCAGCAATGCCCCTCTGCCATATACATTGGTCAAACTGGACAGTCTCTACATAAAAGAATAAATGGACACAAATCAGATGTCAAGAATTATAACATTCATAAACCAGTCGGAGAACACTTCAATCTCTCTGGTCACGCAATCACAGACATGAAGGTCGCTATCTTAAAACAAAAAAACTTCAAATCCAGACTCCAGCGAGAAACTGCTGAATTGGAATTCATTTGCAAATTGGATACTATTAATTTAGGCTTAAATAGAGACTGGGAGTGGCTAAGTCATTATGCAAGGTAGCCTATTTCCTCTTGTTTTTTCCTCCCCCCCCCAGATGTTCTGGTTTAACTTGGATTTAAACTTGAAGAGTGGTCAGTTTGGATGAGCTATTACCAGCAGGAGAGTGAGTTTGTGTGTGTATGGGGGTGGGGGGGATGTGAGAAAACCTGGATTTGTGCAGGAAATAGCTCAACTTGATTGTCATGCACATTGTGTAAAGAGTTGTCACTTTGGATGGGCTATCACCAGCAGGAGAGTGAATTTGTGTGGGGGGGTGGAGGGTGAGAAAACCTGGATTTGTGCTGGAAATGGCCCACCTGATGATCACTTTAGATAAGCTATTACCAGCAGGACAGTGGGGTGGGAGGAGGTATTGTTTCATATTCTCTGTGTATATATAAAACCTGCTGCAGTTTCCACGATATGCATCTGAGGAAGTGAGCTGTAGCTCACGAAAGCTTATGCTCTAATAAATTGGTTAGTCTCTAAGGTGCCACAAGTACTCCTTTTCTTTTTGCGAATACAGACTAACACGGCTGTTACTCTGAAAGCTACTCTTGGGCAGCCTGCAGAAAGTGCTGCCCAAGAGACCCAGAGTGACAGTAACCTGTGGCCCTCTGACAGGCCTCTTTAACAGCAGAGGTTTCCCCAGGAAGTTAACTGAGCAACCTCACAGACTTCAGCCTTCTGCAGCGCCAGACCTTGCTTGATCTCTGGCCTCCGACACCAGCCTGACTCCAATCCTGATTCCTGCCTCTTGATTCTAACCTGATACTGTGTCTGATCTCCAGTCTCTGAACCCAGCCTGAATCTGTCCCTGACTCTTGCCTCCTGATTCCAACCTGGCACTGTTTCTGGACTTAGGTCTCTGAGCCTGGTCAGACTCTGATCCTAACTCTTGCTTATGGAATCTGGCCCTTACGTTTGATCCAGCTCTTGCCCAGTGACTACCATCCCTGATAGGCAGACCTCAGCCCAGCTCTGACCAGTAGGCCAGACTGCCTATGCACTGGTCCATTACAGCATTGACCTCCATAGGTTAACTACGGCTCAATGCTGTTTGGGGAGGTGGTATTACTGTGTTGCTGTAACAGGGTGCTTATGTTGCCCAGATACGTATATGAGTGTAGACACATGCACAATTAGGTCAATACAAAGTGACTTGAATTGAACTATCTTTGGAGTGTAGACCAGGCATTAGATACAGTAACTCCTCACTTAAAGTTTTCCTGGTTAACGTTGTTTCATTGTTACGTTGCTGATCAATTAGGGAACATGCTCGTTTAAAGTTGTGCAATGCTCCCTTATAACGTCTGGCAGCCGCCTGCTTTGTCTACTGCTTGCAGGAAGAGCAGCCCGTTGGAGCTAGCTGGTGGGGGCTTGGAACCAGGGTGGATCGGCAGCCTCCCTGTCAGCTCCGTGCACCCCTAAGTTCCCTGGGCGGCAGCCACCCAACAGGCTATCAATTGCCGACAGTTTAGCCATCCCTCTGCCCACCACCCTGTGCTGCTCCTGTCCTCTGCCTTGGAGCTGCTCCCCGGAGCCTCCTACTTGCTGTACAGGTGGGGAGAGAGATGGGGGCTAATGTCAGGGTGTCCCCCTCCCCCTGCTCCTGCACCCCACTTACTCCATCTCAATGGGGGCGGGGGGACACACATGACAGGGTTCAGGACAGAGGGAGCTTCCAGGCAGCAGCAGCTGCTATCTCAACTTGCTGATCTACTTCAAAAAACAGTTTACTTAGAGTGGGGTCAGTGCACTTAAAGGGGCAATGCACATCTCTCACTCTCTCACACAGGGTGTGTGTCTCTGTCTGCCATGCTGTCTCCCCTCCCTCCATTCGTGCTGCCTTGTAGAGTGTGCGGCTACTTTAACAACAATGGGTTAACCTTTGAGGGCTCAGCCAAAAGCTAGTTCATCATTTAGCAGTAAGGCATTCCTTGGGAAATATCCCACCCTCTTCTACCCTCTGATTTCACCACCTCAACCAAGCTTCACAATCATCACCGCTGTGTACAGTATTAAATTGTTTGTTTTAAAACTTATACTGTCCCTCTCTCTCTGTATATAGATATATATAGAGAGAGTCTTGTCTGGTGAAAATTTTTTCCCTGGAACTTAACCCCCCCATTTACATTAATTCTTATGCGGAAATTGGATTCGCTTAACATCGTTTCACTTAAAGTTGCATTTTTCAGGGACATAACTACAATGTTAAGTGAGGAGTTACTGTACTATGGTGATGGGTACTGTAGAGCAGTGATTCTCAAAGCTGGTCTGCCGCTTGTTCAGGGAAAGCCCCTGGCGCTCCGGGCTGGTTTGTTTACCTGCTGTGTCTGCAGGTTCGGCTGATCACGGCTCCCACTGGCCGCGGTTTGCTGCTGCAGGCTAATGAGGGCTACGGGAAGCGGGACAGGCGAAGGGATGTGCGGGCCAGGGGCTTTCCCTGAACAAGCAGCAGACTGCCTTTGAGAACCACTGCTGTAGAGAACCCTAAGTGTTTGTCTACTTGGGGACACTCAGGAAAGTTAATATGTGTTAAGCAAAGGTATCAAGTATTAGCTTGTATTAGTATTAACTAAAGTGCATTAAACCCTTGTGTGAACACTCTCATTGAGAAGTAAAGTGGCCTTAGTTAAGCTAAAGCAAACTGAGGCTACTTTACTTCTCATGTGTGCCCACAAAAGAGAGATTTACATATGCATATGGTCAATTGAATGAATGACTGGTCACGTGCACTTGAAAATACACCAATTTGCATGTAAGGATTTAGGATTTGCACACACTAGTTAGGTTTATGCAAATATGTACACAATCCTAACTTTAAAAACTTGCCCAATTTGAGAAATTTTGACTGTAACTCCTGTAGTTTACCAATATGTGTGTATATATAATAGATATATAAATGGTTCTGATTTACTGAGGATTTCTTGATGATTCTCTTTGGTGGGTCCTACTTAACCTCTGTTTTGAGGCATAAAGTTGTGTGTAGAGCTTGTACTGACCCACAGCAGAGAGGTGAATTTCACTCTGGATGTTTTTCTACAGAGTAGAAAGGATTCCATTATCTTCTGGCATTCTGAATGCCAGCATAGGGCTGATGTGAAGTTCAACTATGCAGAGCAACTTTACAGCCAAAATAAACGTAGTAGAGTCCTGCTGTTGACTCACTGTGAATTTGTAAATAAAAGAGTTTGAACTTTGTAAGATAATGAAATCCCTGCATTCTTGCCTTCTCAGTGTGAAGTGAAGGAGTTTCCTGCACATGGACAAAAGCTGAAAGTTGCCTTCATCTTTTATTTGTGTAAGTACAATAGCAGCTGAACATGAAAAAGTAGCAAGACTTTGTATTTATACAGCTCTTCTTATATGTAAAGTGTGTACCAATAATCCTCAAAATGTCTGCATTAGGTGAAAATGAAGCAAAGTGATTAAAAGACTTGCCAAATATGACACAAAACCAGTGGTAGCCTTATGTATTATTTGTGGTATAGTAATGCCTAGAAATCTAAGTTAGCCATGTACTAGCACTTATTATAGGCAGAACTGTTAGCGGCACCTATAATTAAGATTGAGTAACATTTTTCATTATAAGACCTTGTTTACTTATTATTTTGTCTGAATTCAGGCTGAAATTTTCCATGGAGAGTGTCTGCCTCAAGCTGATTTTTTATTTATTTTTTTAAATTTCCAGCTAAAATGCTTTAGCCATTTCTCAGAACAAAGTTAGGGGAAAATACATTGTCTTGCCAATGTTTGAAAAAAAAATTCTTACAACCATTTCATTGAGAAGCTCTGGCACCTCCATGCTTTGGAGAAGGGACTTGAAATTTGGGGGTATTACCGTGGTATCAGGGATGTGTCGTTTCCAATTCCCTTGGAAACCTACCCAAATTTGGCCAAGTTATAAACCTTTGAAAAATCTCAATTTGCACATGCTCAGACTAGTTAGAATTTGTCATCTAAATTCTCTAAAGATTTCAGCTGCACTGGGCATGCTCCAGCCCAAGGAGGCTGGGGCAGAGCTGGACTTTGCCTGCAGTTGCTACTCCTGGCAGCCAGGGCCTGGCACAGGAACTGACAGCAGGGAAGCAAAAACGCTTGTGAATTTGAAGAGAAGCTGTGTAATTCTTCCTCACCTAGTTTATGACAATGTGATTAAGGTGGCGTGGGAATTTCCTAACAAGACATACACTACAAAGATAGTGTATGTCCAGTTGTGCAGGTGAACCATAGTTGCATAGTTGAACCATCTGAAGTGTGTTATGGAACATGGTGCCCCAGTAACTGGTAAGTTCCTTTTCAATTCTGCATAGAATCCTCCCTCCCTCCCTACCTCCATGGATGATTTACTGCGTTCTACATCCCACTGTGAAAACTGTTTGACATGGAGGGTTCTAATTCTGCCTAGAACAGTCAACTCTGTTGCCTGAAATGGTGGCAGCTCACAATGCCTCTTGGTCTAAACATCTATTCTAACATCTATTAGGTTTCATCTGAACTGCAGCTGACTGTTGTATGGTATAAAATATGTTAGCCTAGTGTGGCAAATATGTTCATTACTTAATTTGTTTTCATACTGATGTTGTGTAACAGTATTAAAATAAAATATTTATGTGTAAAAGCTGCGCAGGAAACATTGCTCTAAATGAATGTGTAAGTATTTTCTGAATGAAACATTTTAGGTTAGTTTGATGCATTTTAATTAAAAAGTAATGACATTTGTTTTTGTAGTTAATTATTTAAATATATTTACCAACATGCACATAACAATACCACACAACCTGTAAGACCTATAAGAAGCGCAACATGACTAAAGGCCTAATTTTGATTTCATTTATGTTTGTGTAAATCAGATGCAACTCTAATGAAGTCCAGGCAGTTGCACTGTGATAGAACTAGTGTAAGTAAAATTGGAATCAAGATTTCTAGGTCCGTCTGCTCTCAGGAGGCTCATGAAATACACAAGTTCAGCTGCATCAGATAACACTGGAGGACTAAACCATTGATTGTCCTGGGTACAAGACTGGGCTCAATGCTACTTCCTCTAGCAAATGATAGGAACTGTGAGTGCATTGCGTCTGAAATGGGTCTCTGATGTGTGTCATTTCTGATCTCTTAGTATGCCAATCCATGGATAGAGTGCCTCACCCCATAGCATCTAGGTACCCAAAAGCAAGATATATTTGTCCTTCCCAGCACAATTAGCCCGATTTTCCCGTCTACTAGTACTACATTAGAGCAAAGAAAGATAATAGTAAAACTAGAATCTCATTTACTACAGTGTTGTTCCTAAAAAGCTATCTAATTTTACCTGCAGTAATCAGAGAAAGTTGCCTCATTATCTGTAGTATTAACTATACTTACTGTAGGAAATGCCTTAAAATACTGCATAAACTGAGGTTATCTAAATGAACTTTCTTGTGTAATTACCTAAGGCAATTGACCACTAGGGAATGGGGAGTTGTTAAGGGCCAGATTCTACCACTCTTAATCATGTTGAAGTCACACCTTATTTTGCAGGTAGTCCCACTGAAATCAATGGGACTAGTAGCAATTCACTGCTTAGCGTTTGGGTTTTTGTTTTTAATTGTAAATCTTCTGAAAAAGTAAAAGGCTGCTTCACGCTTTCTGCAACTTAAAAAAAAGTGATTTTGTGAATTCACAGAAAGGATTGATCAATTTACAGTAGAAGAAAAGTTGCTTTAAAGAAACAATTTGTCACTAAGACAGAAAATCTCTTCTCAGAGTAAAGATATATAGCCTGTTTCTGCTTTCACACTGATTTTATAGTATCAAAACTCCTCTGAGGTCAGTGTAGTTATTCTGGATACACATTGGTGCAACTGAGAACAGGACCAGGTCCAAAATCAGAAGCAGCCTATTTCCTGGTTCCAGTGGGCAGGAATGCTGGAACAATTTTTATAGTGGCGATGCTGAGAACCATTGAACCAAACTGTAAACCCTATATGGATGGAAGCCACTTCAAGGGAGAGGGTGTGTGGCAGCACCCCCAGCACCTCTAGTTCCGGCACTTGTGACAAGGGGCTGAAATCTTGTATCACACATGTATCACAAGTACAGCTCACAGGAATTTAGCATTGTCAATTCTGAGTTTGCTAGCTCTGACTCAGTCTAGAACCAAAACCTCAATCTAATCTCAATCCACTTCTGAATACAAATTCCTTGACCCACCTGTTGTTACTTTGTAATATATGCAAGAATGTACTCGATGCTGTAGCAGACACAAAATGAAGATAGGGCTCTCCCTTAAGAGTTTGTGTGTAATATTTAAATGTTAGGACTCGGTGTGATTTTTTGAGATGAGTGGTGTGCTATACAGTTGTCTCAGTGTTTTACAGTATAACATGCCATTAGCTCTCTTGTGCTGTGAATCATCCTGTTTTATAAACAGATCTTAGAAAGTAGGAGTGGTCTTTTGGCTGCTGAATTTTTTTCTCTCTGTGTCATTCTTTGTGCCTCTCTGTACCTTTTACAGAAAGCTGAAATGAAAGAGATTTAGATTCTGATGAACTTGATGTAGCTGCTCTCCATGTCTGTGCTAAACGGTAAGTTTGTCAATCGGCTGCTATTTCAGACAAATCATTGGTGTTTATTCATGTCTGTGGTTTTCTTTCCTCTATTGTACACTAAGATTCTCAGCATTGATTTCAAGGCATGCAGCAGCAGCAGAGTTAATAAAACTGGATTGGGAGTATCCCTCTGACAAAAATAAAACCCTAGTGGAAATGTACTCTTTGTTTCCACCTGCTTAGTTTTGTTATCCACACAAAATTTGGTCCTATAGCAGAACAATTCTCAGGCTAACTCTAAAAGAAAAAAAGTTTTAATATATCTTCAAATATACTTCTCCTTTTTCCACCACCACCTTTTAAAGTATACATTACAGAGTACAAGAGTAAACTAACATTAAACTTTCCTACTAGCTGGGCTTAAGGGCTATCCACTATTTGGAAATGACTGAAATTTTTTAACTAATTAGTCTTTTTTCTGAGTTAATCGTACACTGATTGTACACTGCTGAAGTTGAGGTTAGTAAAGAATTTGAGTGGCTTCTGTATTTGATTATGATTGATCATTTACGCCCCAGTCTTGCAACGTCTGTATGGGTGGACCACTGCGCCAGTGTAGAGCCCCCACTGACTTTACACATGAAAGTTCCCTGGATCCCCTTTTCCTATACATATTCCATCCTCCTCGATATCTTCTGTTCAGCCTGCCTTCCCAGCCTGCCCATTTACTTTTCTTCTTTGTGTCTCTTTTCCATGTTCCTCTTTCCTATGTTTGTCTTTGTTCCCCTCTCGTTTCTATACACATTTGTCTTTCTTCTCTAAATGAGAACATATTTTAAAACAGTTAAGGGATCTTTGCAGCTATGCCTCCCATGCCTACCTATGACTATTTCATCTGTTATATATTATAAATATATTTATTTCACGGACTCATAGTGCAGCCATCACAGAACGAACTTACTTCAATTTTAACTCAGAAATCAAAAAAGTAAGAACAAAACTAGACGACAATTTAAATTAGATTTAATTTGGACAGTCAGAGGAACCGAGTCCTATAGGATAGGACTTTTACTGAGAATTCCCTGATAATGCTGCTCTCATGTTGCTGGAGCCTGTGCCAGTTAATGCCACTTGGGAACTCAGCGTCATGATAAAGGCCCCACAACACTGGAGGAACATCTGCCATGTTCTCAAACATAGTTTAGCATTAGACAGATGCTGGAGCGGGCACAGTATGATGTGTAATGTGACACTAAATGATTTAAAATTTGGAGGAAAGGTTGGAGACTCACAGAAAGAGGAGAAACAGAGCATAGAAGACAGTACCTCAAAAGCCTGCTAAGTGGGAAATTCTGTTTAGCTAGGCTTTTAATTAGTAAGAACTAATGGGTACATGTAAACTTTTCCAAATGCAGTGTCTAAAATATGGTACTGACAATAATTAAAAATCTTTAAAATAAACCCCATTTATACATACAATAAGATGACAGTTCTTTTCTTTTCTTTTCTTTTCTTTTCTTTTCTTTTCTTTTCTTTTCTTAGTTTTAAAGGACTTTTGCAGTGTTACGGACTTTTATAATTTTTAGATAATTACGTCAACCTTTAACTCTTAACATTTTTAATTGTGTGGACTACTCACATTAGGACAAATTCTGCCTTAATTGCCTTGCACAGCATGTAGGCACTGCTTCTGCTCCTATTGAAGACAACGGTAAAATTGTGCACTTTGACAATCAGGGCCCCAGATACTAGGGTGATGAGTGCTTCAGAAAAGCTGACAGACAAGTTAAAGCATGCAACATCATTTCATGATATATTTGAGAGCAGAATTTGGTCTGTTGGACTCTAATGCTAATTTCTCTGTGTTTCTAAATGAAGTTTTCCTGTACAGTATCTATGAGGTGCTATCTACCACAACAGATCCCTCTTTCAACGTTCTTTGTTCTAACTCTCTTCCGTCTCATTTTCTTGAACCTGGATACATTTAGTATATAATATATTTCTTGTTTGCATTGTGCTGCTCACAGCTCTTTCTAGAGGATCATTTGAGAGAGTGGATATATTGCTATAGCCCTATTTCTGGTATGTTGTTGTTGGCACTGTAGGCTGACAACTGGTAGGATTTAGAATTATTCTTTGAAAAATGTTTTTGTAGTACTCATTACTCATTTATAGGTGTATTGGTTGATTGCATTGGTGCCTACACACTGCAGTTTTGGTGCCTATAAATACACAAGATAGATATGACTGCAAATTAGTAGAGGTGGTAATAATACAAAAACATTTTTACAAATTTGTTTACATTTTAAAATTAATTCTCTTTGGCAAATTTCGTGCCTTTCTCATATTTATTTCTGTGAATATGTGAATCATTAAATTTGGCTGGCAAAAATGTTCATGGAAAGTGAATTTCTAAATTGTGTATACAAGCTCTAGGAAAGATGACTTAGTGTGACAGTGATGTGGCCACTAGTATGTGATATGTTTTACATGCACAATTTATCACAAGCCTAAAATAATTTACTGTATCAAATGGATACTACCTCCACCTATATGGTGTATATATATCTTCAAATATGCAATGGATTTGAAAACCTCATGATGGGTGAGCAGAAATAATCAGCCTGATTCCAAACATAATGAGAAAAATAAGCAATATTTCATTATGAATTCAGATTCATTATTAATTATTTGTTCAGCTGTGCTAAATATTCTGGGGGGAATGGAAAGACTTCAGCAGTGTATGGCTGAGCCATCAAGCCTGAGGCACAAAGTACAGGGGTTGCTCTGAAGGTAATTTGGATGGTATATAAGCAGCAAAAATAGACAGAAGCACAGTTTGAAGTTTACTGGATGTAATGGTGTAAGGCTTTTGCTTACTTTCTAATTCTGGGGTGCCTTTTCTCATTCCTCTCCATTCACATTCATAGCACTCATGATCACTGCAAATGGGAAAAGCAGACAGTCAAAAATGAGAATGCCGTGCTGCTTTATAATGAGAAGCAATGGAGAGGTACAGGTACGTGTGGTATAGGCTATAAATCTTCTCCTTAAGTGCTGTGTTGCTCTAAGCTTTGAATAGCTAGAGGAATTAGAGTCCATGATCTGATGCTTTGCATCTTTTACGTGGCATTGTGTTCTGGATCATTGGGCTAGTCATAATTTACTTTTGGGTAAACATAGCTGGGTGTATTTAATACAATATAACTTTATTTTGTACAGGGTATTTCACATGAATTATGGAATCGCTGTGATAAGTTTCCTTTTGACTACAATAGGTGCAGGATCAGGCTTTCTATATCAATATTCTTTATGGAGTCAAATAATACAAAGACAATGATAAATGAAAAATCATTTGCAGAAGGAGGCACAGGTAAGGGAGGAAAGCTATGTTTTTCACATTAGTTTTGAAAATTGATGGCAAGTCAATGAGGAGTTAGAAGGAGACTGTTGCAGATGTTGGGGGCTGCAGAGGAAGAAGGTTTGCACACTGACATTGGTCCATATGTGGGAAGGGGCAAGTAAGAGGATGTCACTAAAGAAGCAGAGGAAGGAGGTAGAAAAAACAGCTTAAAATCAGTGGCAGTGCCAGAACAGGCCTCTGGTCTTTAAGATAGGCTGGAGCAAGTCCACCTAAGGTTTTAAAAACCAGGAGCAAAATTCTTTGCTAGGGAAACTTCACTGGCTCCATTGGAGTTACACTAAAACTGTCTTCTGCCCTGAATATGGTGGCAGTGGATTTATTTCAGGATGGGAGTGATGAAGTTGCTCTTTGTGGTTGTGTGAGAAGACAGGCTACAAGATTCTGGGCGGGCTGGAGTCTGGAGTGGTGGGACCTGAGTGTGAGGGAAGCACAGAATCTTCAAATGCGGTAGTGGGGGTGAATAGGTGACAATTTGAGGTAGTGTTTTCAGTTTAGGTTGTGTGACAGACCCAGAGCAGTTGGGTGCAGGAGTCTGGTAGCAGGCAAATATACTGGCCACTGGATGAATAGTTTTCTGTTCACTGACTGACCAGAGCAGGGGCTGCCCTACAGCAATCAGGAACCTGCTAGAACGAACTAAGACAGGCAAGCTAATTAAGACACCTGTAGCCAATTAAGAACTTAGTAGAATCAATTATGGCAGGCAGGCTAATCAGGACACCTGTTTTAAAAAGAACCTCCCATCAGTTAGTGGGGGGCGTGCAAGGAGCAGGGAGTGAGAAGGCATGCTGCTGGAGGACTGAGGAGTACAAGTGTTCTCAGACTTCAGGAGGAAGGCCCTGCGGTGAGGATAAACAAGGTGCTGGGGGGAGGCCATGGGAAAGTAGCCCAGGGAGTTGTAGCTGTCACACAGCTGATACAGGAGACATTGTGGACAGCTGCTATCCACAGGGCCCTGTGCTGGAACATGGTGTAGAGGGTGGGCCCGTGTTCCCCCCCATTCCCCCGACTCCCTGTCTGACACAGGAGGAGTTGACCTGGTCTGTGAGACACAAGAGGGGAAGGTCTAATTTGGACAGGGATCTGGCCCGTCCCTGACCCACTAGGTGGGACAAGAGATTGTTCTCTGTTCCCCCAATGCTGGCCAGTGATGAGGTTAGCTGTGTGAATGGCAGGTTTGAGCCTGTAGCAAAAGCGGCCAAACTGAAGGCTGCCGTGAATTTCTGAGGTGAGCAAATCCGCCAGAAAGCGCAGGACCTACCAAGGCAGAGGAGGAACTTTGTCACAGTTGTTTCGGGTTTTTTTTTTTTTTTTTAGTTGAAGAGGGAGAACTGAACAACTGTATTCTACTTTTATTGAATATTACAGAAGAAGTGAAAAATTCCTTTCAGATCACTTTTAGTTAAGGCATCTTGAGGTTTTGGCTTAATGTGTTATTTTAGTCTCTGGCTTTGACTAAGCCCTGGTCTACACTAGGACTTTAGGTCGAATTTAGCAGCATTAAATCGAAGTAAACCTGCACCCGTCCACACGATGAAGCCCTTTATTTCGACTTAGAGGACTCTTAAAATCGATTTCCTTACTCCACCCCTGACAAGTGGATTAGCGCTTAAATCGGCCTTGCCGGGTCGAATTTGGGGTACTGTGGACACAATTTGACGGTATTGGCCTCCAAAAACTATCCTAGAGTGCTCCATTGTGACCACTCTGGACAGCACTCTCAACTCAGATGCACTGGCCAGGTAGACAGGAAAAGAACCGCGAACTTTTGAATCTCATTTCCTGTTTGGCCAGCGTGGCAAGCTGCAGGTGACCATGCAGAGCTCATCAGCAGAGGTGACCATGATGGAGTCCCAGAATCGCAAAAGAGCTCCAGCATGGACTGAACGGGAGGTACGGGATCTGATCGCTGTATGGGGAGAGGAATCCGTGCTATTAGAACTCAGTTCCAGTTTTCGAAATGCCAAAACCTTTGTCAAAATCTCCCAGGGCATGAAGGACAGAGGCCATAACAATGACCCAAAGCAGTGCCGTGTGAAACTTAAGGAGCTGAGGCAAGCCTACCAGAGAGGCGAATGGCTGCGCCGGGTCAGAGCCCCAACCATGCCACTTCTATGATGAGCTGCATGCCATTTTAGGGGGTTCAGCCACCACTACCCCAGCCGTGTTGTTTGACTCCTTCAATGGAGATGGAGGCAACACGGAAGCAGGTTTTGGGGATGAAGAAGATGATGATGATGATGAGGTTGTAGAGAGCTCACAGCAAGCAAGCGGAGAAACCGGTTTTCCCGACAGCCAGGAACTGTTTCTCACCCTGGACCTGGAGCCAGTACCCCCCGAACCCACCCAAGGCTGCTTCCTGGACCCGGCAGGTGGAGAAGGGACCTCCGGTGAGTGTACCTTTTAAAATACTATACATGGTTTAAAAGCAAGCATGTGAAAGGATTAATTTGCCCTGGCATTCGCGGCTCTCCTGGATGTACTCCCAAAAGCCTTTGCAAAAGTCCATGGTAGGACACTTTATCACTCCAGGGCAGTAACACGTACTCGGGAATCATTGTACAACAAAACATTGAAGTGTATGTTTGCTGGCGTTCAAACAACATCCGTTCTTTATCTCTCTGTGTTATCCTCAGGAGAGTGAGATATCATTCATGGTCACCTGGTTGAAATAGGGTGCTTTTCTTCAGGGGACACTCAGAGGAGCCCATTCCTGTTTACCTGTGGCTGAACAGAAATGTTCCCCGCTGTTAGCCACGGGGAGGGGGGAGGTTGAAGGGGTAGCCACGTGGGGGGGAGGCAAAATGCAACCTTGTAACGAAAGCATGTGTGCTATGTATGTAATGTTAACAGCAAGGTTTACCCTGAAAGAGTGTAGCCATTGTTTTATAAAATGTGTCTTTTTAAATACTGCTGTCCCTTTTTTTTTCTCCACCAGCTGCCTGTGTTTCAATGATCACAGGATCTGCTCCTTCCCAGAGGCTAGTGAAGATTAGAAAAAAAAAAAAAAACGCACTCGTGATGAAATGAGCTCTCTGAGCTCATGCTGTCCTCCCACACTGACAGAGCACAGATGAATGCGTGGAGGCAAATAATGTCAGAGTGCAGGAAAGCACAAAATGACCAGGAGGAGAGGTGGCGGGCTGAAGAGAGTAAGTGGCGGGCTGAAGACAGGGCTGAAGCTCAAATGTGGCGGCAGCGTGATGAGAGGAGGCAGGATTCAATGCTGAGGCTGCTGAAGGACCAAACCAGTATGCTCCAGTGTATGGTTGAGCTGCAGCAAAGGCAGCTGGAGCACAGACTGCCACTACAGCCCCTGTGTAACCAACCGCCCTCCTCTCCAAGTTCCATAGCCTCCACACCCAGACGCCCAAGAACGCGGTGGGGGGGCCACCGGCCAACCAGCCACTCCGCCACAGAGGATTGCCCAAAAAAAAGAAGGCTGGCATTCAATAAATTTTAAAGTTGTAAACTTTTAAAGTGCTGTGTGGCATTTTCCTTCCCTCCTCCACCACCCCTCCTGGGCTACGTTGGTAGTCATCCCCCTATTTGTGTGAGGAATGAATAAAGAATGCATGAATGTGAAGCAACAATAACTTTATTGCCTCTGCAAGCGGTGATTAAAGGGAGGAGGGGAGGGTGGTTAGCTTGCAGGGAAGTAGAGTGAACCAAGGGGCGGGGGGTTTCATCAAGGAGAAACAAAGAGAACTTTCACACCGTAGCCTGGCCAGTCATGAAACTGGTTTTCAAAGCTTCTCTGATGCATACCGCTCCCTCCTGTGCTCTTCTAACCGCCCTGGTGTCCGGCTGTGCGTAACCAGCAGCCAGGCGATTTGCCTCAACCTCCCACCCTGCCATAAACGTCTCCCCCTTACTCTCACAGATATTGTGGAGCACACAGCAAGCAGTAATAACAATGGGAATATTGGTTTCGCTGAGGTCTAAGCGAGTCAGTAAACTGCGCCAGCGTGCCTTTAAACGTCCAAATGCACATTCTACCACCATTCAGCACTTGCTCAGTCTGTAGCTGAACAGCTCCTGACTACTGTCCAGGCTGCCTGTGTACGGCTTCATGAGCCATGGCATTAAGGGGTAGGCTGGGTCCCCAAGGATAACTATAGGCATTTCAACATCCCCAACAGCTATTTTCTGGTCTGGGAATAAAGTCCCTTCCTGCAGCTTTTGAAACAGAGCAGAGTTCCTGAAGATGCGAGCATCATGTACCTTTCCCAGCCATCCTACGTTGATGTTGGTGAAACGTCCCTTGTGATCCACCAGAGCTTGCAGCACTATTGAAAAGTACCCCTTGCGGTTTATGTACTTGCCGGCTTGGTGCTCCGGTGCCAAGATAGGGATATAGGTTCTGTCTATGGCCCCACCACAGTTAGGGAATCCCATTGCAGCAAAGCCATCCACTATGACCTGCACATTTCCCAGGGTCACTACCCTTGATATCAGCAGATCTTTGATTGCGTGGGCTACTTGCATCACAGCAGCTCCAAGAGTAGATTTGCCCACTCCAAATTGATTCCCAACTGACCGGTAGCTGTTTGGCGTTGCAAGCTTCCACAGGGCTATCGCCACTCGCTTCTCAACTGTGAGGGCTGCTCTCATCTTGGTATTCATGCGCTTCAGGGCAGGGGAAAGCAAGTCACAAAGTTCCATGAAAGTGCCCCTATGCATGCGAAAGTTTCGCAGCCACTGGGAATCGTCCCAGACCCGCAACACTATGCGGTCCCACCAGTCTGTGCTTGTTTCCCGAGCCAAGAATCGGCGTTCCACAGCATGAACCCGCCCCATTAGCACCATGATGCATGCATTGGCAGGGCCCAGGCTTTCAGAGAAATCTGTGTCCATGTCCTGACCACTCACGTGACCGCGCTGACGTCGCCTCCTCGCCCGGTATCGCTTTGCCAGGTTCTGGTGCTGCATATACTGCTGGATAATGTGTGTGGTGTTTAATGTGCTCCTAATTGCCAAAGTGAGCTGAGCGGCCTCCATGCTTGCCTTGGTATGGCGTCCGCACAGAAAAAAGGCGCGGAACGATTGTCTGCTGTTGCTCTGACAGAGGGAGGGGCGACTGACGACATGGCTTACAGGGTTGGCTTCAGGGAGCTAAAATCAACAAAGGGGGTGGCTTTACATCAAGGAGTATTTCAGGCGGGACTTCACTGAGGGTTCCAATAAGAAATGGTGCACCTAAGTTATTGTTCTTATTGGAACAATGAGGTTAGTCTGGCCTCTGATTGATACATGGCTAGATTTACCTTGCTGCACCTTCTCTGTGAGTGACTGCAGTGTGACCTAGAGGAATGAGTCCCCTAGACGGGGGAGAGGGGGAAGCAAATGAGTACAAAACAAATCTGGTCTATTTCTTGTTTTGATCCACTCCATCTATCTTTTACATCTTTTGCTGGCCGCAGACAGTGCAGAAGGACTGCATGCCATCCACATCTTATGGCTGCCCGGCAGAAGATGATGCAATAGGACTGCTAGCAATCCTTATCGCCTGCCTGCTCACCATAAGACGGTTCAATAGGACTGACTGCAGGACTAAAGAGAATGACCTGGTCGAGTCACTCCAAATTTAGTCCCTGCGCCCATGTCTGCCCAGGCGCTCCTGGCCGACGTGGCCAGGAGCACCTCGGACATGACGAGGACAGCTACAAGTGTACTGTACCATCTGCTGCCACAAGGCAATGGGTTGCTGCTACTGTGTAGCAATGCAGTACCACGTCTGCCAGCATCCAGGAGACATAGGGTGAGGGTTACCTGAGCGGGCTCCATGCTTGCCGTGGTATGGCGTCTGCACAGGTAACTCAGGAAAAAAGGCGCGAAACGATTGTCTGCCCTTGCTTTCACGGAGGGAGGGAGGGAGGGAACGGGGGCCTGACGATATGTATCCAGAACCACCTGCGACAATGTTTTAGCCCCATCAGGCATTGGGATCTCAACCCAGAATTCCAATGGGCAGCGGAGACTGCGGGAACTGTGGGATAGCTACCCACAGTGCAACACTCCGGAAGTCGACACTAGCCTCGGTACTGTGGAAGCACTCCGCCAAGTTAATGCACTTAATGCACTTAGAGCATTTTCTGTGGGGACACAGACACTCGAATATATAAAACCGATTTCTAAAAAACCGACTTCTATAAATTCGACCTGATTTCGTAGTGTAGACATACCCGAGATTCTGTCTTTATTTCCCCATAGCACTTACTGTGTAAAAAAATATACCCAGTGTAAAATAAGGATATTTGATCTATAATGAATCATAGGTATGTGTAAAACTTCTATCAGTGCATGAAATACACTTTTAGATAATAAAAATAATTCTTAATACCACTAATGTTCCTTTACGTAGTCATACTGCACTTCTTTTTCACCTTCCATTACTGAAAGTGGTTCATAGATTGTGTTAGAAAATTCCCTGATATACATTTTACTCCTGTGTATTCCAGTTTCTTAGGCTAAATTATACAAGTGTCACACCCTCCGTTCCTCCTGTGCCCATGTTCAGACATTTTTCTGTTCATCTAAAAATTTAAACTTTGTGGGAGTGCATGAGGGCTTTATTACATCATTAAGATGAAATACCATACCAACCGCACATAATAAAGACTACATTTGCATTATGTTATTGTGATCCTAAAAAAGGATCTCTGTGATAGAAGGCAAGAGGTCTCTGGTATCTAGCAGTGAATTTCAGTTGGTCTGACCAGTTCAGTGTATCCCAAGTCACTATTTTTATAATGTGTGTAAAAGGTGTCATATAATATGTCATTAAAAACTAATAACTCACTGATCATTAATATTCTGGTGTGATGTATGTACTGTGAACCCTCAAAGGATTATATAGAGGTGATGGAATTATACTATAATGTGTTTAAACCAGGCATGTCAAGGGGGAGTTGATAAACAGGTTTTCTCCAAAAAAAAAAAAAAAAAAAAAAAGAGGCCAACACCTCAAACCAGGAGTGGCCAAATTCAGTGGGCTATTCATTTGTATCGGAGGTTGCAGAAAGTGGTCATTTGCAGTGTAAAAATCACCCATGGGGAGAAGACCGCATGGAGTCTACACCAGACAGCATGGTTCCACACCAAGCAGGAAAAAGGAACTCTATCTGGGGATACATTTAAGAACAATACATTTCAAAGGTTTACTGGTTTATATAGCAGGGGTAGTGAAACCCTAAGTTATCTTACACCTCAGGAGACATGGAAAACCAGTATGACTCTATGGGAAATCTGGCTAAGAGCCAGGCAATCTTTACTGGAAAAGGAAAATTGGTGAGGAAACTACCTTGAAGAAAGACAGTAGTTTATTAAGTTAGGTCTTAGCCATTAGAAAGTGTATTTTTACTTCTGTTTGTTTGTAACCCTCTAATCTCTGGGCTTGTCTACACTTACAATGCTGCAGTGGCACAGCTGCACTGGTGGAGCTGTGCCGCTGTAGCGCTTAGTGAAGATGCTGCCTTCGCCAATAGGAGAGCTTCTCCCATTGACGTAGGCACTCCACCTCCCCAAGAGGCGGTAGCTATAGCAACGGGAGAAGATCTCCCATTGACATAGTGATATCTACACCAACAATTATACCAACGTAAGTTGGTAGTGTAGACCAAGCCTTTATCCCTTGAACCTGAACTTACATCTATTTTTTATTTAATAAACTTGTTTTACTATAAATCAGTTCAGTGCTGTGATTAAAATAAGATTGTTTGTCAAACCTCAGTTGAATTAATGAGCAGTATTGTATTGACTCTTTAAAGGAGCAAAAAACTTTACTTCTGTGAGTGTTCTAGGAGAGGGCTGGACACTGCGGGGAGATGGTGCTGGGGAAAATCATGGCTGAGGCAGTGGTGTTAGTGTCACTCTGCAAACAGTAACTGGGTGGTAGAAGCTAGGGTGTGACCTGCATGGTGGCAGTTGGTGTATGGGCCATGAGTCACAGCAGCACAGCATTTAAGGCACGCAGAGTTGCAGAGTAGATGGTGACACATCCCCGCACTGGTCTGGGTTGATCCCCAAAACTTCACAGGTTTCAGAGTAGCAGCCGTGTTAGTCTGTATTCGCAAAAAGAAAAGGAGGTGCCACAAGGAAAAAACAAATTTGTTAGTCTCTAAGGTGCCACAAGTACTCCTTTTCTTTTTGCAAAACTTCAGTCTTTCTTTCTGTCATATATATTAAAATAAACACTCATCCAGATATTCTAACCCTGATGGCAAACTTCTTCACCTTCAATGGTTCAGGATTTCATCTAGAGTGCAGAGCCATTAGGTAGCTCAGGCTTGTGTTGGTCAATCTGGAAGTTTTGAGAGCCAGGGAGAAGAATTACTGGGCCTATCTGTAACCAGAATCATCATTTGAACCAGGTTTATTCTCTACTACAAGAGATACTACAAAAGGGACAGAATCAGGTTAAAAATCGTAGGCTGGATTTGCACCTTCATGAAAGAAATCTGTCTAGGGGAAAGGAAATGCCATGTATTTCAGTGCACTGAATTTCCTCCTGATTGTTCTGTTATGTGGTGCCCGTCTCTGTGCTCCCCGTGCACTCTTAAAGAACCATGCCCTTCAAAAGCACAGTATCCATAGGCATCACTGCTTGGTCAGTGCATCTCTTCTTAATGCAGCTTACTCTTATGACAGCTGTTATAACAGAGGCTTCTGGGTGTAAGGTCCTGTATGATCAGCTATGTTCATCACTTACATATGATTTAGAAAGATCTCTGTAACTGTTATTAGGTTTGTGCTGGTAAAGGCTTATATTTGTAGTCCTGGAGTCTGATTTTGCTTAATTTGTGTGACCCGTTGTTAAGAATATTTTAGATTGTGATTCAATCAAGATTTTTCAAGGGTTTTTATATTCCCTTTGCATTCCTTGATTAGCCTGTTATAATTTCACTTGTTTGAATTTCCTAAGTGTTCTTTCATGAAATCACAAATGGTAATGAATTCACCTAATCAGGCTTTAAAGGGGTACCATCAACATGAAATCTAGTCAATTACAAATAAATACATGAGTAAAAAATATTTCTTGTCCTACACCTGTCCCTCAAGTTCTCCTGTCAGTCTCCTGTGTTGCTGAGTTATAAATACAAAAAATAAAAAGTCTAAATAGACCCATCACCCCAGAGCCTGCACCCCCAGACGGAGCCTTCACCACACACCAACCACCAGCCCAGAGCCCCCTCACACACCCTGAACCCCTCTGTCCCACCCCCCAGCCTAGAGCCCCCTCCTGCACTCCAACCCCTTATCTCTGACCCCACCATGGAGCCCTCACCCCCTCTGGACCCCAACCCCCTACCCCACCCCTGTGAAAATGGTGAGGGTGGGGGAGAGCGAGTCACAGAGGGAGGGGAATGTAGTGAGCAGCAGGACAGGGCCTTGGGGAAGGGGGGAGCAGGGGGTGTTGCCTTGGGGAAGGAGTGGGGCTAGGGTGTTTGGTTTTGTAGGATTAGAAAGTTGGCAACCCCAGTTCCGTAGAGATTCTGGGCTGCAGTGTAACCCGAGATGGGCTTCCTGGAGCTGTTGTAACTTACTTCAAGGATTTTTTGGCTCCTGGAGCAGCCCAAAATTAGGATGGCACATAAGCTACTATTGTCCCTGCCACTCCACTGGGCTATGTCTTACGTGCTACACCTCCTGGAGGCACAGCTATGAATCCAGCCCACTATGTTCAAGGGAAGCTGATATTTATTTCTGGTTGTGCCAACACCCCGTTGTGCGACTTCAGGTGAATTACTTCACCTCTCTGTTTGTCAGTTTCCCCATGTGTAAAATGGGGATGATTATATTTCTTTTCCTCTGAAAAGCACTGGGATCTCCAAATGTAAAGTTCTAAATAAAGAGCTAAGTATTGTTTTTATTGTTTGTTTAGCTCTTGTGTTATGTGATCGGCAGGGAAGAAAAATGACCCTCTTAAACCACATACCTTCTTTCATAGTTAAATTGCATTGAAACCTTTTGTCACATGCAAAATTTCAGCTTTTGTTTTCTGTTCGGTCACCTAAAACTTGACTATGTTGACAAAACCCTGGAAGCTTTATGGTAGGCTGACAGCAGTATAGGATAGAGTTACCTTTTTTTTGCCGTGTGCTACAATGGAGGAGGAATGGTTCAGAATAATCTAAATCCCTGAGCCAAAGCTATTATAACTCACTGAAAAGGTCTGGTGCTTTGATCTGATAGTTCTGCAGTTCTTGGGTTGGGCATGTTCGTGTGGTTTCTGTCTAATGCAGAGGAGAGAATTATCCTTGAAGGAATGCTAAGGAATATCATCGTGCAAGCTGGTCTGTTATTTATTTTTAATGTTAAATGCAAAACTATATCTGGCAGTTAAGCCAGTGAAGGCTTAAAGAGTTTGTTGCAAATCCTGCTTTGTTTGTAAATACTTGTATCATTTTATTTTATTTTCTAGGTCTCTATTTTGTCTGCATACCAGCTATATACATAAATCTCATTCACTACTTTTCTCTACTAAAAAGTGAACATTGCTTAGTCTGGTTATTGAAGATAGTAAGCAAATCTAGCTAGAGATATACTCTGTTAATTTCACCAGTGTTTTTGGACCTGCGTTGGAACTTGCCTGGCTGGGTAGCATTTAAAGATGGGAGTGTTATCTTTTTATGCCCTGAATCAAAATCCTGGAGATCTGGTTTCAATGGCCAGTGCTGCCACAGACTTCCTCGGTGACCTTGGGCAACTATTTAATCTTGTTGTGCCTTAGTCACCGTCTGTGAAATGGGGATAGTAATTCTGCCTCTTTCCCACCTTTGTCTGTCTTGTATATTTAGAGTGTAAACTCTTAGGGGCAGGGGCTGTCCCTTACTATGAGCTAGATTGTAATCTCACAATCTGCTTTAAGTAAGGGGCAGAGCAAATACTGAATTATGGCTCTAATTGCATGTCTACGCTACAAAAAAATAAATAAAATCCACAGCAGCGAGTCTCAGAGCCCAGGTCATCTGACTAGGGCTCGTGGGGCTCGTGCTATGGGGCTAAAAATAATAGTGTAGACATTCAGGCCTGGGCTAGAGCTGAGCTCTGAAACCCAACGAGGGAGAAGGGTATCAAAGCCAAAGCTCCAGTCCAATTCCAAACGACTATGCTGCTATTTTTGGCCTCACAGCGTGAGCCCGAGTCAGTTGTCCTAGGCTCTGAGACTTGCTGCTGCGTTGTTGTTTTTTTCCAGTGTAGATGTACCCAGAGCTACAATTTAGTTGTGGCTTTCCCCTTGCTTCACAGGGGGAAGTAAGCTCTGCCAGCCTTTTTTCATAGCACAGCTATTTTCCCCTCCATGCTGGTTCAGGAGTGCTCACCAATGTGTTGGGGGAACAGGGCTGGCTCCTCACTCTTGTCCACCTTACTATGTAGAAAGGGGATTAGTGACTCAGCAGTTTATGCACTGCCACCCATGATATCAACTTACTCCCCTGCATGAGCAATCTGGAAGGGTCATATTCTAGCCCTAGCCTTGTACATTGTGTAGACAATAGTCTTGATCTCAGTAGAGGCATCTAAGCATTACTACAATACACCTAATAATAATGATCCAAATTAACCCATATTTTGAGTGGTGCCGTGGTTGGGTTTGAAATTGGCATGAGAATTATCTTTCTCCACACATCTCTATTATTAACTAACATAGATGGGCCTGAGTGGAGGAGTTCTATACTTCAAAATTTGGATTGGTTGCAACTCAGAAAGAAAACAAAAAATTTCAAATTATCCAGTAAAGGAAATAGAGCCCTGGGTTTGGGACAGTCTACATGCAGGTTGCTGCAGATCTTGGAAGCCCTGGGGTTCCTGGTCATGAGGCAAACCCGGCAGGGTACCAAGGAGCAAAGTAGGAAAGCTGGCAAGAAACCAGGCAGGTTTCTGATGGAACTCTACCTGGATTTCAGAAAAACCTTATTAAAATTCATGTGTCTCTGAAAAAATAGGTTAGATTTCAATGAATCAGCAAATTTCAACAAAAAATATTTCATCTGAATTTTACTGGTCAGTTCCAGTTAATACATAAGATATCTGTAATCCTACAAAGCAAAAATAGAGTATCATTTTGAAGTTTCCTTTGTCCTAAATGGGAAAGTCTTGTTCGGACCAAAACATTGTAAATGATAAGAAATAACAATGTTTTTGGCTAAGCAGCAAATAAATAAAAGAAGAACCTAATCAAAAACACAAAGAAGTCAGTTCAGGTAAAACTTTAATATATAACAAGCCACAAATGATGGAATCATCTTACCCATATGCTGGAAAAAAAGAGAATCTTCTTGTGTTAAGTGCCTTGATCTAATCTATGTAACAAGGCAGAAACAGTATTTCTCTAATAAAATTTAATTACCTTTGTATTTGACATATCACAAAAAATGTTTTTCTTGTGGACGATGATGGGGGAAAAAAACAGATACACTAAGCACAAATAGTAAATTAGTAAGCAACTGAGCTATTCTGCACGCCAGGGAGCTGGACTCGAGGTCAATATCTTCAATAAGCTCTGTTTTTTTTCCTCTCCTGTTGTTAATCTTTTTTAATTCTCTTGTGTCCTTTGCCTTCCACATATTAAAGTCTTTTTGATATTTACGTAGCCAAGTGCAGACAGAGGCTGGAAGATAATATTGCTTTCCGAAAATGCTTACATTATGCAGGTAATGAAGGGAAAATGAACTTTTTCCAGAGAGAGAATTATACTTTGTCTATTACTATATAAATAAGAAGGGAAAAGGCACTTTTAAAATCAAAGTAGTGTATTACTTCAACTTCACTTACAGAGAACTGTGAATAGCTAACTATTCATACAGTAAGATTCTCCTTTTAAATAGCTGAGGAAAAAATCATATTGAGTTAATAAAACACAAACTCTTTTGTATGTTGATAGCTATGCACCTTTTAAGATCTTCAGTCCAGGGTTTTGTAGATAAACTATAAGCATCCATTGTCTTAGGGGTCTTTTCATGAACAAAATAAAACATTGGTAGCTGTATATAAATTGAGAAGTGTTATATTCTTTGTCTTTTTAAACTTTTGAAGAAGTTTTCTAAGGAGGTTGATTAAAACATCAAAATGTATTGAATAGAGAGGTGTATATTGTTTGAGTTGAAGGTTAATGCATTTGCAAATGTACTAAAGTCACTATATATATAATTAGATGCAGAAACATATGAAAAGTTTTGTGTTGTGGACATTAATTTCAGAAGTGCAATTTTTCTTTTGAAGCTAACATTATAGAAGGTAGATACTTTAGGAGGTCCGGGGGAAAAAAAAAACTATTACACTTTTATCTTTGGGTGTATGAATAATAGTTTTATTGGAATTCATGCAATCAATCAAAATGCAGTAATTTTCATATATCATCTAATTTGTTAACACTGTTACATTTCTAGAGCATAGCACAGAAACATGCCTAAGATCCTTGGAAGATATGATATAGACTCATTCAAAGGAATTTACTTATGAACATCTCTGTTTGTTTTGTTTGTTTATTGGCAAATGGAGGCTGAAAATCAGAGACCATAACTAAACTGCCATGGAAATGAACACAGACCTCGAATTACCACAGTGAAACCTGCTTTGAGTTAACCCAAGGGACCAGTCAAAGTTGATTGTGTAAAACAGGTGGCCTTTAACTAAAGGTCAAACAAAATGTGCTGGAAAGCATGTTTACTTAAAAGAAGGCACTTAAGACATAGGGTTTCCAGAGGGAGGTGGCCTTTAGTACAAGAGTCACTATAATTACTCTTTATGAATACTTAGTATAGTTTATCTAAAGATGAAGTTTGATTTAAAGAGAGAAATAGTATAAGCCAAAAGGAGCAAAATGTCATTTTTTTCACTACCTTGATTATATCACTCTCTATGCTGTATCTTTACATTGCCTCCATCTTGCCTTCAGCTTCACGTTCCACTGTCTTTAAGGCCTTGGATATCTCTGCTGCCATGTACAGATTTGATTTCATCTCCTCCTCCACCCTCTTTGCTCCTTTGCATGGAACAAGCCACTTGCCTCTGTATCCTTCTCCCAGACTTGTCTTTATACCTTTGTACATTGAATAGTCTCCCTCTCCTGGATTCTGATGCATGAAAACACAAAATTACACACTTAAGTTCAGTGCTGTTCAGAAGAACAATTAAGCATGTGCTTAACTGTGTAAACATGCTTAAAGTTAAGCACATGCTAAAATGCTCCCCTGAATTTTGAAACAAAATCAAACCAAACCAAACTCTGCACTGAGTAGAAATCTGTCTTCTGGTCACCAAATGGATTTTTTTTTAATTTGAATTTCTGGTCATCTTAGGGCATGTCTACACGTACAGTGCAGCTGAGGCACTGCAGCGTGTCTCGGGAAGACGCTCAATGCTAATGAGAGAGAGCATAAAAAAACCATGTCAGCATAAAAAAAACACCTCTGCAAGCGGCAGAAGCTGTGTTGACAGGAGAATCTTTCCTGCCAGCGTAGTGCTGTGCACACAAGCGCTTATGTTGGTGTAACTTATGTCATTCAGGAGGTGGTTTATTCACACCCCTGAACAACATTGTAGTGTAGTGTAGACATAGCCTTAGGCTGTAAGCTCCTTGTGACTATGAGCGCATTGATTTTCCTCTGTGTTCTTTACAGTGCCAAGCATACTGCTAGCATTCCATAAATAGTATCTGGAAGAAGTACTATAACTTGCAGGACCTAGGTTTATGGAGCCAGAAAGAATAACTAATCAGTCAAAAATTTAACTCACCTAGAAATCAAGGTACTTTAAAAATCATGAAAGCAAATCTATATCTCCTGACTACAGACTCCAAATACAGAATGGGAACGGGAAGCTAGTACCTAATCCTTATGGGCACAAAACTTTCACTGAAATCAATGGGGAATTTTGAATATACTAGGACTTCACGATTGGGCCAGTAGTTTGTACATATCTCTAGCCAGAATAGAGGGATAAGAAACTGAAAGAAACTTGATAGGAACCGGTCTACAGTAATTTTTTCTAGCTCTGCTATCTGTCTGGCCTATTGATTGATGTAGATTCTATAGCTATATTATAAGGATATTGTTGGTTATTAGATGTGATTGGTCACCATTCGTACTCTAGAGGTTTATAAAACAAAAAATAAAAAGTCTAAATGGACCCATCACCTATTATTTAGTAAACATAAAGATTCAGGGTAACATTTTCAAAAGCACTAAAGGGCATGTCTACACTACAGCTGGGAGGTGTGATTTCCATTGAAGGTAGGTAGACTCCTGTTTGCTCAACTCAAGGCAGCATGGCAGTGTGGACATTGCAGCATGGGCAGCATCTTGGGCTTGCCACCTATGCTCAGATCAAGGGGATTGGGAAGCTAGCTGTCGCCACCAATAGTGCTGCAACATCCATTTTTAGCATACTTTCTTGAGCTGAGCTAGCCTGAGTCTGTCTCTCCGTGCTGGGAATCACATCTCCCAGCTGCAGTGTAGACATACCCAAGTGACTTAGGAGCCCAGGTTCCATTTTAATAAAGCAGCTTAGGTCCTTCAAGTCTAATTGAAAATTAATGAGACGTAGGAGCCTAAGTGCTTAAGGCACCTTTGAAAATAGGTCTTAGGTACCTAAGTCACAGGCATTTTTTGAAAATTTACTTGAGCTTATGAAAACTGCTCAAAGCTTTATTCTAAAGTTAAAGTTTAGAATAGTGGATTCATTCTCTTTCTACAGTCCCATCTGACATGACCTTTATTGTTTAGACATAGTATTAAGAGTCCATATGTGGTACCATACATTTAACTGTTGTTTACTGTGGGTCCAATTCTCTAAGCTTTACTGATATAAGTAGTCCCTTTGGCTTCAGTGGGCTATTTGTTTGAGAGAACTATTAATGAGAGTAAGCCCTGGCTTCCGTTATTTACTTTTGATAAATAAACTGTATATTTTTTTCAAAGCTTTAGAACAATGAGTTGGGTACATGGCCACTTTTCAGAATCAATGGTCATGTTTTCCATTAAAGTATATCTATTCATTATCTTACATGTGCAACATACGGTAATTGTGAGTATAGCTAAGGGAGGGACTAGGGATATTACTACTGTAATTATTTATTATTTATTGATTACTGACAGTGAACTCATTGCTTTTCAAGCATAAAAACAACATGATTCCTCCTCTCTATCATATTCACTGTTACTATAAGTGAACATTAAAAGTTCTGTAACTGGATGTTTCAGAACCCAGCACTGCAAGGTACAGAGCTCCTCAGCTCCCATTGAAGACAAATGGAATGGAGGACATGCAGCACCTTGCTGGATCAGGTCATAATTTTGTTATCATCTAATGGGTGAGAATCATAAAGGAACCAGCCAAATACATAACAGTAACAGGTGAATAAATGGAGGTTCAAAATTCCCTTCATACTGTTCTTTTATATTTAAAACACAAAACAAAAACAAATGGTTGTTTTGTGGCCTAGGTAAAATAAGTTGGTTGCCCCAATCCAGTTTCTAGTGGACAAGTTTCCCCTATTGTCAGCTGTATTGATCATCACAGCAGAAAAGCTAAGGACTGAATGAGTCAGGAAAGTAAAGAATCTGTTCCCTCCAGGTGGGGCCTATTGATGGGGCAGTAGGAAGAGCATTCTGTTGCTCTTGTATTGTATCTGCTCTTGTATTGCTCTGTATTGTATCTGTTTGTCTGTAAAACATTTCTTGGAGCCTGTAGTGAGGAACTGGGCAAATATACATAGCCCATGTGTTGAAGCTTAATTAGATGTTTGTAAAGTGCTTTGTATTTTTACAGTGCCTCTCATCCATAGATCTCAAAGAATTATTATTATAGTGGAAGGTATTAGGTTATGTCCTCTCAAAGAAGAAGGTAAAGAAGGATTCTACTTGGTGTGGAAGGATGTTATTCCCTGTGCCTCAGCACACATCTCTCCTTTTAAAATATTTATTTAGATTGTTTGTTTAGTTATGTAACACAGGGCTAAAAAAGCATTAGCAGCCAATGAGAACAGTCAGCAGGTTAGAAGCAAAGAACGGAATGGACACTGGAGCAATAAATGCAGATTTGTGGGAGTTCGAATAGCAAACTATGACATAATACTTGTGGTTAAGTACATAAATACAAGTAGTTCTTGGTGAGCACAGAAAGCACTATTTTATAATAAATTAATAATAATGCCTAGCATTTGTAGTACTTTTCACTCATCAAGCAAGTATTATTCCCATTTTACAGGTTGGTGATATGACCTCCCAAGGTCATGCACCAGATCAATTGCAAAACTGACTATCTCAAGAAGCAGTCTTGTGAAGAAGCATATCAGCCTTCTCATAGCCTTGATACATAGAAGATTTTGTTCTTTTTTTCAGTAACTCAAAGACCAAAATTAACTTCAGTGGAAATTCCCTGTGCAAAATGCTTGCAGGATCAGGTCTTTAATATGACAAAGTGTAATGTCTTATACAAACCACAGTATGTCAACAAAATACTTAAGTAAAACCTTCTAAAATAGTCTGGCAAATTTCTGGATGTCTTAAAGAATGTGATATATGCCATCATGTGCCAGCAATGCCCCTCTGCCATGTACATTGACCAAACCAGACAGTCTCTACACAAAAGAATAAATGGACACAGATCTGACATCAGGAATCATAACATTCAAAAACCGGTAGGAGAACACTTCAACCTCTCTGGCCACTCAGTAAAAGACTTAAGGGTGGCAATTTTGCAACAGAAAAGCTTCAAAAACAGACTCCAATGAGAAACTGCTGAGCTTGAACTAATATGCAAACTAGATACCATTAACTTGGGTTTGAATAGAGACTGGGAGTGGCTGGGTCATTACACATATTGAATCTATTTCCCCATGTTAAGTATCCTCACACCTTCTTGTCAACTGTCTAAATGTGCCATCTTGATCATCACTACAAAAGTTTTTTTCTCCTGCTGATAATAGCTCATCTTAATTAATTAGCCTCTTACAGTTTGTATGGCAACTTCTACCTTCTCGGTATTGTGACAGGGTCGGGCAAGATGGCTCCAGGAGACTAACAGAAGGCAGATATATTAGCCCCAGGTTAAGTAGGTCCCTTTTCCCTGGCTAAGGTAATCAGAAACCTTCTGGACACAATTAAGACAGACAGGCTGATTAGAACACCTGCAGCCAGTCAGGAAGCTGCTAGAATCAATTAAGGCAGGCTAATCAGGGCACCTGGGTTTAAAAAGGAGCTCACTTCAGTTTGTGGTGCGTGTGTAAGGAGCTGGGAGCAAGAGGCTCTAGGAGCTGAAAGTGAGAATGCATATTGTTGGAGGACTGAGGAATACAAGCATTATCAGACACCAGGAGGAAGGTCCTATGGTGAGGATAAAGAAGGTGTTGGGAGGAGGCCGTGGGTAAGTAGCCCAGGGAGTTATAGCTGTCGCACAGCTGTTCCAGGAGGCGTTCTAGACAGCTGCATTCCACAGGGCCCTGGGCTGGAACCCAGAGTAGAGGGCAGGCCCGGGTTCCCCCCAAACCTCCCAACTCCTGGTCAGACAAAGGAGGAGTTGACCTGGACTGTGGGTTCACAAAAACGGCCAAACTGAGGGCTGCCATGAAGCTCCAAGGCGAGCAAATCTGCCAATAAGCGCAAGACCCACCAAGGTAGAGGAGGAACTTTGTCACAGTATGTATATATATATCTTCTTACTATATGTTTCATTTTATGCATCCGATGAAGTGAGCTGTAGCCCACAAAAGCTTATGCTCTAATAAATTTGTTAGTCTCTAAGGTGCCACAAGTACTCCTGTTCTTTTTGCGGACACAGACCAACACGGCTGCTACTCTGAAACCTGTCATTAAAGAATCTTGAAATGATTATTGCAAGTCATCAATAATGTTTAAGGTAGGAAGGCCGAAACTGAAGGACTTCAAATATTCCAGGCTGAAGCGTATCCTAGATAATATGAATAAAAATCACAAGATAAATAAACAGAGACAATTTTTGTATTGAGACTGCATGAGGGCACACAGCATTCACAAGTTGTTTTATGGTCATTGATTTTTATTTGGTTTTATCCTTATCTGAAGCTTTTTTATTAACTGTGATGTTTTAAGATTATTTCAATTGATTTTGAAAAGATGGGGTACAGTGAGTTTCACTGAGTGAAATGTTGAAAGTAGTACCCTGTGTTTCTAAGCAAAAAACACAAGATGTGCTGTTTATCAGAGTAGAGTTTCCCTAGCCTCAAAGGCAAAATGCCTCCTGGAAAAACTGCCATATTCCTAAAACCACCTCCAAACTTGGTTATACACTTAGGGCTTGTCTACACTTACAGTTTATAGTGCTCTAACTTGCTGGCTCAGGGGTGTGAAAAATCACCCCCCTGACTGCAGCAAGTCTGAGCTCTTTAAAGCGCTAGTGTAGACAGGCTCCGAGAGCTGGGAGCTAATCCCCTCGTGGGGACCACGACCACACTTGCACTTCAAAGCTCTGCTGTGGGAGTGTTCCCGTGACAGTAACTTTGAAGTTTCCAGTGTAGCCATGCCCTTAGTTTCACACTGCTTGTTTCTATGTAAACGCAAACTCATAATATAAATTGAAAAGCACAGATCATTTAAACTGTAGCTACAGAAAAATAATTCAAGAGGTGAAAAAAAGAGAAAAAAGCTATTAATCAGATTCTGCAAATGAATGAAATGTTGCAACATTCAGTGGCGTTTTAACAATTTGTATAGTGGGGGTCCTGAAAGCCATCTAACAAAATTGTAAACCCTGTATGTGATGGAAACCACTTCAAGCCAGGGAGTGCAGCCGCACCCCCAGCACCCCGCTAATATTTTAAATCTTTGCTAACAGTAGACTTTCTGTGAGAGGTTGACGTAAAGTAAACTTTGTGTGTGTGCAAAGAATGATTAAGAGGACTTTTCCAAAGACAATTGAGTTAATATTCTGCTATTTGGTAGTTGATTGTAAGTAAAATGTTATCAGGTGAGCTAACAGCGCTATAAATTAAAAGTGAGATATATTTCTAGGTTCCAAATAATAACCTTTGAAGGTTTCTTTTTTTAATTTTTTTTTGATTAACTGTGATGTTTTAAGGTGATTTAGTGTACGTCTGTCATAAATATAAAGGGAAGGCTAACCACCTTGAAATCCCTCCTGGCCAGAGGAAAAACCCTTTCACCTGTAAAGGGTTAAGAAGCTAAAGATAACCTTGCTGGCACCTGACCAAAATGACCAATGAAGAGACAAGATACTTTCAAAGCTGGAGGGGTGGGAGGGGACAAAGAGTTCTCTCTGTCTGTGTGTTGCTTTTGCCAGGACCAGAGCAGGAATGCAGGTCAGAACTCCTGTAAAGGGTTAATAAGCAATCTAGTTAGATATGTGTTAGATTCTGTTTTGTTTAAATGGCTGATAAAATAAGTTGTGCTGAATGGAATGTATATTCCTGTTTTTGTGTCTTTTTGTAACTTTTGTAAGTTAAGGTTTTGCCTAGAGGGATTCTCTGTTTTGAATCTGATTACCCTGTAAGGTATTTACCATCCTGATTTTACAGAGGTGATTCTTTTACTTTTTCTTCAATTAAAATTCTTCTTTTAAGAACCTGATTGCTTTTTCATTGTTCTTAAGATCCAAGGGTTTGGGTCTGTGTTCACCTATGCAGATTGGTGAGGATTTTTATCAAGCCTTCCCCAGGAAAGTGGGTGTAGGGCTTGGGGGGATTTTTGTGGGAAAGACGTTTCCAAATGGGCTCTTTCCCGGTTATATATGTTAGACACTTGGTGGTGGCAGCAATAAAGTCCAGGGACAAAAGGTAAAATAGTTTGTACCTTGGGGAAGTTTTAACTTAAGCTGGTAAAAATAAGCTTAGGGGCGTTTTTCATGCAGGTCCCCTCATCTGTACCCTAGAGTTCAGAGTGGGGAAGGAACCTTGACAATGTCTGTGTACAAATTTGACTTTTAACTTAACTCAGATCTTGGATTTGGCCGCTGTTATATTGGAACTTGGCCCCCTTTCCATACTTAGTTTTGGGAACTAGTTATGTTAATAACTGCCTTACGAAAATATTTTCTGTTTCTAAGTGGAGGTCCACTCTAACCTTCTTCAGCCTTATCTTCATAGGAAAAAAGTATATTCTTATTTTGAGGTACAAGGTAGTTCTATTAACTCTTTAGCAGGTCAAGGTAAAACTTAGACTTGCCCCACGTCTTTTAACTTGACCGCTGTCACCCATGAAGGCTACAAACTGCCTTGTTTTCACTAGGATTTTACCACATGCCAGTTACCATGTGTTATCTAACACAAGATAAGAACACACCTTTTTTTCTTGGTTTCGCTGCAGTCTTCTAAGCCTTTATCCAGGGTGCTTTATTGATTTCAGTGAAGGTGCTTTAAACCAGCTAGTTAAATCATGATTAAAATCACCAAGTGGAAAGCCTTGATTTAAATAATCAATTTAATAAACTTTTCTGTTTGCACTTCAGTTATTTTCTAAAGAAAGGGCCATTCTCATTGGCTGATATAACCATTAAAACATCACTAGCTTTGGTGCATCTTTTTGCTACCTATAAGGGTACACTATAACTATCTACATTTAAGCAAGCAATTATACAGCTCAGTATTTTCAGATTCTTGTTAACTGTATATTTTTAGTGTGCTAGAAAATGGTGAATGATATACTGCATATTTACTAGATAATTAACTTTTTGCTCATGCTTTGTGTCAAGCTGTATTAGGCTAGTAACTGGAATTTAATTAAACACACAAAACAGCATACAATTTTTTTATTAAACAAAATGAGCCCTTAATATAGTACATGACCTATTGTGTCCTATTTATAAAGCTTGACCTGAAAAATTAGAATCAGGGAAAAATGTATTTCTTTATAGAGAAAAGCATCTTTTAACTCAATTTTTTATAGTCTCATGGATTCAGTATATTTGTATTTTACTTAAATGTTTTAAGAGATTATAATAAATTTAAGCCTTAACATATTTTGTATTATGTTCAGATTTCATCTTAAACAGGTTTATTTTAAAAGAGAAAAACTTATAATTTAAACAGCAAAATCAAAAAAATCCAATTTAAATTAAAAAAATCTGAACTTTTTTCTCAAAAAAATCATCGATTTGTATCCATCATGCCTTTATCCATCAAAGTAGAAAGACTTTTGCTGCCTCAGATATTTTATTCTCAAGAATGAGAACTTGAATGGATTGTGGTTTTGAGACTATACTAATCAGATTCCACTGAAGAGGGAAGACTACTAGAGGAGTTAGCTTCTGAATTAATAGTATTAAGAACCTTCCCAAATTTGCTTTGGGGTCTAGAATTATCTTGTTATATGCTATCATACTTTGCAGTTTCTGTAGCCTTCTTATTAGTTAGTAAGTTACAAAACTATGTTATGTAAATTGATTTATTTCCCGTCCACTTGATTGCAAATCCTAGATTGTACATGTTTTCTTTTCATCTCTCTTTTATACCAGCAATAATATAATAATGATTTAGTGTATGTCTGTGTACAAATTTGACTTTTAAATTTCTTTACTCTTCTTCTTGCTGTTCAAGTGCTGTTTGTTGAACATTTGGAACCCAATTCTTCTCCACTTTGTCATACCAATTTTATGTCAGTGTAACTTCAATGAATATATACCAGCATAAAACTGGTGTAATGGGATTATTTCCATTGACTTTAGTGAGCTTTGTATAAGGCCCTTAGTCACTGTCAGACTTTGTTAATAATAACTGCATATGGTTATTGGCACAATCATACTATTGGAGCAAGACTGTATCCTACCACTCATATATCAGTTTCTTTTTTATCTGAACTTCTCTATGATCATAATTTCAGTTTGCACATTGCAGCATACTGAGATTTTATTATAAACGGAGTATTTCTATATAAATTCACGGTACATGGGTTGCATCATACTGTGCTGTTCTGATCATGAGATCTGTTCTGATAATCAACAAACTTTAATATCTGCATTCAGCAGGTTGTCTGGACTTTTAAAGTATAGATTTTTCTCCTCCGTCAGTTAATTTACCAAGCTGGAAGCCTGAAACTACTTCTGCAAAGTGATCTCAAATTCTAACCTCCTTCTAACTAGCCTTTCTTCTGCACAGTGTGCAGAGGTGTGAATGTACTGGGACCATTCCCCACAGTCTCTCTCCTAAAATCCATCTGCATTATTTTCTTGTTTTAAATGCATCCACAGTCACTGGAGAAGTACCAACTGATCTTCTCTGACATGGGGCGTGTGTGACAAATCTGCAGAGCCTAAGTACACACCTCAGGATACTTGCAGAAAGGCTGCTTGTTACTTTTCTCTCAGGACTGAGACTATTCAGGAAGGAGACTTCCGTTTGTCTTTCTTCAAAGTTAATTATTAAATACCTTTTTAACAACCAGTTGCTACTGTTCAAATGGCAAACTTTTCCCACAGTTCAGTTTGTCCCCTGACAACAATGCTGGTTCTGTAACTGAGAAGTTCCCAGAGGTACATTTTTAACTGTTCGGAAAGTAGTAGTTTGGATAGATTGTCACCTTCCAGCACAAAAATGTTATTGCAAAAGTGAATGTTTGCATCAAAATCACACTGCTCTTGTCAGGATTGGGAGCTTGTAATTCCTGAGTTTGAATCACAGCTCTGACACTGACTTCTTCTCTGGCCTTGGGCAAATTACTTCCCCTCCTTGAGCCTCAGCTCTCTATCTGTAAAATGAGTCTAACGTTTATTTATTTACCAGATTAACAGTATCGGATTAATTCATCAATAATTAAGTGCTCTGAAGTGGATGTTCATATGGAGCTAAGCTGCATTCCTTGAAAAACCAAAACTATCACTCAAGTCAAGTAATGCAGAATCAGGACTTTAATGCTCATTTTTATTAGTGGCATGCTAGAAACTTGGAATTAATGTAATGGGTCGCCTCAACACCTGCACAGGGACCCTCTGTGTGTGACTCTTCCCCCTTCTGTGTGGAAAGGGCAGGAGAGAAGATCAGCTACCTCTACAGCACTATTATTCTTTCCCTGCCCCTGTGGAGGGTGCTCCTTGAAGCCAGGATCTGCCGGGGCAGGGACTCGATAGATTGTTGCAGGGAGTGGGTGGCCTTAAGTTGGGTCTGGTTTGAGCCAGAAGGATGCATGCCATTCCTTTACTGGCCCTTAGAGCTTAGTAAGAAAAGAGAATATAACTTTTCACTGTAGTCTCTGTTCCTTCCTTCCCCTTTAATGGGAAATTTGTGTAGCATCAGAGGTCATGGAACTGGATGCCACAACTGCTTCAAAGGTGAAGGATCTCCATACAGTTTGCCTCCTACTGTCTGCCAAAATTTTTGGCTTTGGGGACAGATACTAGGGTGCACTATTCACTCAACCCTCTCCCCCCCACCATGGTATGCTGTCAGGGAATTTCTGTAAGGCAATCCTCACAGAGCTTTCCTCCTACTGTATGTGTCTCTGTGTGTCATAGGTGCTGGAACTAGGGGTGCTGTGGGTGCGGTAGCACCCCCCTGGATTGAAGTGGTTTCCATTATATACAGGCTTTACAGTTTGGTTCAATGGCTGTCAGCACCTCCACTATAAAAATTGTTCCAGAACCCCCCGGTGTGTGTGTGAGGGAGATTTTGGCCAGTGTTCATAAATCAGCCACTTAGGAACAGACACTGGAAGGAGGTGAGTTGGGAAGGCTCAACTTTTCTCAGGACAAATAAAAATTATAACATAACTGTTAATATTGCCATGGTTTGAAGTTTTTTGAATTTCCTTTGTATGATGTATCTTTGGTATGTTTGTGTGTATATTGTATTCTATTTATATTATCTATGTCTATACCTGATTACATGAGTATGATACACATCCCAAGATGTGTTTTGTATCAGAGCTGTTCAGATTCCATTAAATATCATAAAAACAACGAGGAGTCCGACGACAACTTAAAGACTAACAGATTTATTTGGGCATAAGCTTTCGTGGGTAAAAAACCCATTTCTTGCATAAGCTTTCATGGGTAAAAACCCCACTTCTTCAGATGCATCTTTATGCAAACTTTATGCAAAGTTTATGCCCAAATAAATCTGTTAGTCTTTAAGGTGTTGTCGGACTCCTCGTTGTTTTTGTGGATACAGACTAACATGGCTGCCCCCCGATACTTAAATATCATAACTTTCATAACCATCCATAAAGATTTTTAAAAAAGATAATCAAGAGACATTTTAAAAAACAAAAGTAATAAACACAAAAGGTTTAGCACTAACCAAACAGTCTAGGAGATTCAAAATTATGGTTGGTGCTTTTCTCTTATCTCTCTCACCACTCTTCTTTTTGTTCAATGAAGCACATCAGTAATATGTGAAACTTAATTTCCTGGCTTTCATTGATTTGTGCCACAGTCCTAATGTTTTCAAATATATTTTTTCTTGATGTAATCCTTTTTCTATTAAAAACAACCACTAATGTGGTATTAAGAGGAAGGGTTGTCCAGTGACTAGGGGACAGGTTTAGTATTTGGGAAACCTGTCTTCAATTCCCTGCTGTACCACAGACTTCCTGTGTGACTTTGGACAAGTCTATGCCTCTGTTCTCCATCTGTAAAGTGGGGATAATAGTACTCCACTGCCTCCAGAGGTGTTTTGATGTTAAATACTTTAAAGTTTGAAGTGCTTTGATATCTACTGATGAAAAGCATGATCTAAGAGCTAAGTATTATTATTACATTACCACAAAATGCAGTCATATTGTACTGTTCATAATTCTAGGTAGCAAAGATTATATTTTTTCCAGAAAGAAAAAATGAATTCCAGGCAGTCACATTAGCTACAGATAATTCATATTTTGGCCATATAATACCCTTCAGCAAGCAAGACCAATTAAGATGTGTGGTCCAGTGGATAAGGCTCTGGAGTGGGCATTAAGGAGAGCTGGATTCTGTTCCCTGCTCTGTGACTGACCTGCCCTCTGTGTGAGCTAAGGCAAGTCACACCACTCTGCTTTTCTTCTCACCCTTTGTCTTTCTTGTGTATTTAGATTTTAAGATTTTTCAGGGCAGAGACTGTCTCTTACAATGTGTGTATACAGCACTTAGCACAACAGGGTCCTGATCTCAGTTGGGGTTCTACTGTAATACAAAATAATAATAATAATAATGATGCTTTATGGAAAAGCCTTTGTAATGTAATGGGGACAAAACCAAGACAGTTGTAAAAATGTAACAGGGCTTTGTCAGCTAAATTACCAACCTTATCTCAGCCACAGCAATAAAATCAAACCTCTTTTAAATTATTTAAAAACCGCACCAAATTACAGTTTCATGCTGCTCACAGTCCAAACAGCAAAGCTGAACAGAATCGTCTGTGAATTTCACTTCACAAATGGACACGAGTTTGGACTCAGTGTATTCTTACCCTCTGGCTGGGTCTACCATACTCTCGGAACTGTAATTCTTCATCAGTACAACTCTTCTGTTGGTTAGGTCACACTGTGCCTGAACCTTGTCTAAACTGTTGTTTTCCCCTTTGCTACCACCACAGGAGCTGCAGTAATGGGGAATTATAGTTCTCATTTTTTTTGCCAGTGTAGACACTGCTTTTCACTCTCCCCTTTCCCTGCTCCTGGTTCATTTCTCTATACCCCGAACCCAAACAGTCAGGTGCTTCCTGTCCATTTGCCTTGTTGACAGTCCAAGGAACTCTTGCTGTGGCTTCACTTTTTATTAAACCTAATTGCTTGATTCCTGGGAGCCAGAGATTCAAGTAGTTATTCTCCTCTACAGTGCTAGCAATGGCTCTTTAGCAGGTAGTTTTTATGTGAAAATACTTATGCAGCAAAACTTGGGAAGTTTGAACAGATCAGCTCTTCTTTTGTGTGCTGTTTAGATAGCTTAAATCTACTCTCCTGCATTCTTCTTTGAGTGGTGTCCCTGTGGATGCTCCACTTCAGATGTGCCTGTGCCCTGTGCCTTTGATTGGAGATTTTTGAGAGAGGTGCTCATTTGGCCCACTCACGTGCCCCACACATCCTCGTGGCCACACCGAGCTCCCCTGTCTTTATAGATCAGTAAACCTTTGCAATGTAGTCTCTGAAAAGTGAAACCCAAACTTTTTCTCCTGCTGGAGCATGCTCTTGGCTTGATAGCTTTACCTGATATGTAGATATACCTTCATTGTCTCTGCCTGATGACTGGGGTGGTCAGAGAAGCAAACATATTCCTTTGTATAGGGCATACCTGTTTAGCAGCTCCCCTGATATGCTTTGTTTAAACACACTTCAAATTCTTAATTTCAGCATATAGCCATAATTCTTAGCCATAATTCATATAGTCACCAGCTAATCTTAATACATACTGTGTACTTGCATCACACAAGACTATTAATGATCCGTGAGTTATTAGTATTCAAATGATACCTCACAAGGCATATTTTATACATAATTATTACAGTAGTGTGTAGGGTGTGAATGCAGGGTCAGAGCTGCATTTTCTCTATTAGATTTATCAATGAAGACAGCCTTCCGGGTAGCAATCACTTCTACCCAGACCCCCCATTTACCATATTCACCAGAGGAAAAATGTCACTATAGCTGTTCCAAGATTTTTACCTAAGGTGTCCTGAGAATTTCATATTAATCAAACCATTCCTCTCCCATTTCCCACCCAAAAATCACATCAAAGTAGTCAAGAAGCCATATTCCATACTCTAAATGTCAGGAGGTCGTTAGCTTTTTACCTAGATAGAACCAAATTGTTTAGAAGATCTCCTAGTTCACTTGTATCCATTGTGTACAGAAGCAAGGATTCGGTAATTTTGAAACAGAAATTATCAAAGTGGATCTCCAGATGCACTAACATCTGTTACAAAAGAACTCATGTTCAACCCCTTTTGAGGGTGATAGCACATTCCACAAGATCACTATCTACATCTATAGCCTTACTTAAGGATGTACCAATTTCAGACATCTGTAGAACAGCAACTTGGTCCTCTGTTCATACTTTTCCTAATCACTATGCCTTGGTGCCTTGGGTAAGATCAGATGCTGCTGTACACAATACAGTTCTCTTTTTTGTATTGGATTCTGCACTGAACCTCCTGCCTCCCTTAGGGAAGTACTGCTCAGGAGTCACCTGAAGTGGAGCACCCACAGAAGTATTACTGGAAGAAGAAGTTACTCACTTTACGTAGTGACTGGAGTTCTTCTAGGTGTGTGTCCCTGTGGGTGATCCATACCTGCCCTCCATCCCCTATGCTTCGGAATCTCCCTTGGGGGACTTTGCAGTTGGGAAAAACTGAGGGCGGTTCACCCACCTAGCTCCATATAGCCTTGGCATGAGCACAAGAATGTGTGGGGTGCAGGCTGAACGAGCACTGCTACCAAAAATCTCTGATCAAAGGCACAGGGGCACATGCACACCTAAAGTGGAATACCCAGAGCGGGACACCTCTCAAAGAACTCCAGTTACTGCACAAGGTGAATAATCCTCTCCATATATTGCCCTCAGAAATGGTTTTTAGGGAGAGATGAAAAAATGTGATATTTTTTTAAAATGTGTTTTCCTAGCTGTCACCAGCTAATCTGTTTTGCTCTGCTACGTATTGACCTAATATATTTTGGCTTCATATGATTTAGCATCAGTGGATGAATAAGAAATCCATTGAAATGTTTATTCTTTCTATTGACTTTGGAAAGGTACTTTGGAAAGCCGCATTAATCTACGGCTCACTGAAGCAGTAAAATATTCCCCCAAGAATTTTCTTTTGTAAATACTCTTGCATTAAACGGTTGTAAACTGGCTTGCTTTCAAATATTTGAAATTTTCTGTTTTAGTCTTCATTATTAATTATAGATTTATAGCTGAGAGTAGTAACACTGGGTGCCCAAGGTTGGATACCAAATGGAGTTGTCCTTGACCAGCAAAAACAGGATGACGTGACGTTAGACTATTTGATGTGCTTTGGCAATGTTTGCCATTAATCTCCCATGAAATTGGAAGCATTGGGCCTGACTTTGCATTGCCCTGTCCCTTGTGTAGTCATTTGCTCCTTTGTAAAGTGAGCATAAAATGTTAAATCAGAATGGTAGCCTTTTACACCCCCTTTTGCATTTGTCAAAGTCAGATTCAGGACTCATATAATTTGTCAGACCACTCTGTTTATTAGCAAAGCGCTTTGCCAATGCACCCAGATATGTGAGCCCCTCTCTGAGGCTCAAGCTAACTTATTTATACAGCTAAGCCAAAGCCAATTTAACATAAGAGACAAAAGGAAGCAGAAACTGACAAATATACATACATATCTTATTTGCATACTAACGTTTACCAATCTCCTAGCTCAGTAGGAGCTCTAAGTTAATTAATTTGAGGACCTAATATAGTCCTGACAACTATATTTCAACAGACCCTTCAAGTAGCATTTCTTTAATGAATTATAATTTCAGAATAATTCATTCTACTTTCACAATCCCTCCTTTTGGTCAAGCTATGCAATGACCAACAATTACTGGGTTCCACATATCAATAATTCTTTATCTCTTTATTTATCAATGATATTTAAAATCATCAATTTTGACACAATTTTGGATACAACAGGAAAGTAACTGAAAACATACAAAAATTATTAGGATTTCAAACAGGCGAGTTAGGGCTCCCTGAAACAACCAGTTTTCTATGCCAGAGAAATTAGCCACTTCCATAAAGAACTTGGCTCTTCGTGAGGAAGATATGCGATTTGTTCTAAGTGGCTAGCACGATCTATTACCTCATTGGTGTTGTCTGGTATATACACACAGCAGTCTTTTCCAATGAGAGCACAAGTCCCTCCTTTTGCCGCCAGCACTATGTCCAATGCCTGATGGTTTTGGAGCGCCATCTGTCGGATTGCCCCTGTTTCTTTGGCCAGGGCTCTTAAACTTTCTCCGGTTTCATTTGCCATTATTTCAGCTACTGCTTGTAACCTTAGGAGCCTTTTTGCATGGTGTATTACTCCCCCTAATGGTATTAAGGAACCGCCAATGGCCTCTTCCCAGGTTAAAGGGCTTATGTTATTTACATACCATTGGGCATCTGTTAAGTCCCTTCTTTTTTGCCTGAAATTGCGGAGGCGTTCTCGAGGGAAGGTTCCTAGCACTCGGAATTGTGGGAAGAGTCGGGCGGGATAACAGATTCCTGACCAATTAGCTGGTAGTGCGGTATACGCTCTGGTCCCACACACCCAGTGATGGCCTATTAAGGCCGGGAAGGGTTGGTTGCACCCTTTTGTCATATAGGTGTTTGCAAAGGAGTAGTATCTCCCAAAGGATACAGGGTAATTCTCCTTACGAGGAGTGGTGTTATTTGCATGACATTGAAAGATTGTATTGTTTTCACTAAGGTTACTGTAGGGGGAACATGAGATTGATTTCTCTGTTTGATCCCAGGTTGAGAAAAATTTCATATCTCCATACCTGGCCTGCCACTTTTTAGTTTTGTTTGAATAATCCCATACACCATTGGCCACAATATGCTGAAGGCAACGGCTTTTCCCCAGATCCAGCCCTGTCCCATTACACACCCAACACCAATGACCTTTTCCCTCCACCACACTTATTCATTTAGATGCATTTATTCCCACCGCTTCCCAAGTGTCATTGCTGTTCCATATTTTGTTAAACGGACGAGGCCCTCCAGTGAGGTCTGGGGACTTGAGTGGGATAGCCAGGACAGGAACACCAGTTTGAGAGTGGGCTGGGATGTGGCTGCAGACCCAGCAATTAGAAATATTAAGGGTCTGAGCTATCCACACCTGCTGCTGGATAAAAGAATTGTCATTATGGTCTCCCTAGACCGTTAGATACCAGCAGCCGAGGAACAGCGTCTGCTTCTGGCAACCCTTACGAGAGCGTAGATTGTAAGGTATTGCAGACTGTTCCTCTACATCTTCTTCTGGAGTCAAAATTGACTCTGCGTTGTCCTGAGGTGATGATTGGTTCTCTGGGGATGGTGCCTTCTTACACTGTGAAGCATGTATCCACGCTGCGATGCCAGATAGTTTAACAATCATCTGTGTAGCAAGCAGTACCTGATGAGCACCCTTCCACCGGGGTTCCAAGGCATGCTTTCGATGATTGCGCCGTACGTAGACCCAATCATCTGGCTCGAGGTTGTGGCAAGCATTGGAGGTGGGTTCCGTGGGCCAGGCAGCTCGAACCTGTGAATAGAAGTGACTTACAGCTTGCATTAGTCCCTTGCAATACTGAAGGACCGCACTGTGAGTCAAGTTCAAATCTGGAACGGGAGTAATGGTAGTCATAGCTCGCATAGGACGTCCCATAACAATTTTAAAGGGACTTAATTTATGGCTTTGGGATGGAGTGGATCTCATGTCCATAAGGGCTCATGGTAAGGCTACTGGCCAGCTTAATCCTGTAGAGTCACAAATTTTAGCAAGCTTATTCTTAAGTACACCATTTTGTCTTTCAACTGCACCTGCACTCTGTGGGTGGTAGGGACAGTGCAACAGGGGTTTGATATGCAATATACGGTCCAGGTGTTGAACAAGTTGTCCAGTAAAATGAGTACCCCGATCACTGGACAGAGTAGCAGAAATTCCCTTGGCAGGCATAATATGATTTAACAAACATTTGGCAACAGACAGTGAGTCAGCCTTGTGACAAGGAAAGGCTTCACTCCAACCAGAGAATAAACATACCATAACAATATAAATTCATATTGTTGACACTTAGGCATTTGTACAAAATCAAGTTGCCAATGCAAGAACGGTGCTTGAGGCAGACCCCAGAACCCCTGGGCCACTTTTACAGGTTTACCAGTATGATGGCTTTGGCAAATGGTACAGGCTGCACAGTGGTGGGCTGCAAAAGAGCTAAAATGGGGGGCCCACCATCCTGTCTTAGTTACAGCAGAGACCATCCCCTCCTTTCCGACATGCGAAACACCGTGTAGCAGGGCGGCCAGAGATGGGTAGAGTGAAAAGGGGGCTACAAAGGCGGCAGTAGGTGAGCACCAAAAAGAATCGGGATGTAGAGAGCAACCTTGGGCAACCCAGGATTCTTTCTCGGTTTCTGGGGCAGAGTCTTGGAGCAGGGTGAGGTCAGTGAGGGACCAGGAGGGTAAGAGGAGAGCGGAGAACAAGGGAATCAGACATTTTGGCTAGGCGCGCTGCAGCAGCCACAGCACGCAGGCAGGGGGGTAAGCCTTGGGCAATAGGGTCTAAAGTGGCAGAGAAATAAGCCACTGGGCGGTTCTTTTCTCCATGCATCTAAGTGAGAACTCCAAGTACACACCCAGATTGCTCATGGCAGAAAAGGGTAAAAGGCTTAGAATAGTCAGGCAGCCCTAAGGCAGGGCCAGAAGCCAAACCCTGTTTGAGGGAAACGAAGGCAGAATTGGCCTCGGGGGCCACGGCATGGGGTCAGGCACAGAGAATCAAGTGAGTTCCTGGAGAGGTTTTGCAAGGGAGGCATATTGGGGAATCCATTGTCTGCAAAATCCAGCCATGCCTAAAAACTTCCGAACCTGGCGTGGGGAGCGGAGTCGGGGAAAGCTAAGGATAGCTTGGACGCGGGTGGGAGAAAGTGCACGGGAACCCTGGGAGAGGAGAAAGCCAAGGTATGTGACAGAAGCTTGACAGAGTTGTAGTTTAGAGCGAGAAGCTGTGTGACCCTTATTTGCTAGGGCAGTAAGGAGCACTAAAGAGTCAGTTTCAGACGCAGACAATGAAGGGGAACAGAGGAGTAGATCATCTACATATTGGACTAGTGTGGACCTGGACGGGACAACAAGATCAGCAAGGTCTCGGGCTAATGCTTGGGAAAAATATGACGGGCTTTCAGTATACCCCTGGGGCAGTGTGGTCCATGTGTACTGTTGCCCCTTGTAAGAAAAGGCAAACAGGAACTGGGAGTCAGGGTGAACCAGGACAGAAAAGAAAGCAGAGCACAAATTAACAAGAGTAAAATGAGTTGCATCTGGTGGGATAGAAGCCAGAATCTTTGAGAGAGGCAAGTTTTGATTCAGTCCACCTATGATTTACCTCTTCCCACCACTGCATGAAACAATCAACCTCTCCTTTTGCCAATTTAGTTTTAGGTTGGCCGAGTTTGTCTTTTAAGATGTCTACTCGGTCTTTGTCCCAAGATCCGAACAGTGGCTACTGAATTTTGGGATTCTCCTGAATTAGCCTAGACCATTTTTCCAGAAATTTACAGGAGTCCGGACCCTTCCTAAAATACATAAACTGAGCCGGCGTTCCTTTAGGGAACTGTCCCGACTTAGATGTCTGGTTATCCGTACAGGAGGACTTTACACACCAATCACACAAGAAGAAAAGTCGGGTTCGTCAGAGCGATGCCTGGTGCAACACACAAAAGGAGCCCACAGGCTACTGCCTCAATCGCCCTTGCTTTCACACAAAGGGTTTTACCCAAGGCGCGGTGCGGCTGCGATTCTGCAGATTTCACTCACTCAGACCGTGGGGACAGGAACCCTTTGGTCAGCCAATCCCTGGATGGAGACGGCGCCCAGACTCAAACACACCACAGGGAGGACGGATAGACACAGAGACAAGACAGTCCTCAGTTCAGACAAAACACAGAAATAATTACCTGACCAGAATCCTGATGTCAGATCCCGGGATCCCTACCAGAACAGAGTGGGAACCAACAGGTTCGATGGCGTAGATTTCCTGTGGTCATGCACCCTTCCATTCTGGCGGAGGACCGCTCAGGCCAAATGCCCAGGTGCCGGCTTGCCATGGCTGTCCTAAGATCAGTCAGGAGTCACACGACCCCAGTGAAGATTGCCATCTCGGTGGAACCTCCAAATTGTCAAAGTCAGGTTCAGGACTCACATAATTTGTCAGACCACTCTGTTTTATTAGCAAAGCGCTTTGCCAATGCACCCAGATATGTGAGCCCCTCTCTAAGGCTCAAGCTAACTTATTTATACAGCAAAGCCAAAGCCAATTTAACATAAGAGACAAAAGGAAGCAGAAACTGACAAATATACATACATATCTTATTTGCATACTAACGTTTACCAATCTCCTAGCTCAGTAGGAGCTCTAAGTTAATTAGTTTGAGGACCCATTGTCTCACACTCCTTAATGTTTCTTTTCCTGACAACTATATTTCAACAAACCCTTCAAGTAGCATTTCTTTAATGAATTATAATTTCAATATAATTCATTCTACTTTCACACATTCAAATTGCACTGGTGTAATTGACTGCACAAGGTGTTGGGCAATGGAGAATCAGCATTGTTGAATATATTTGGCTCAGATTGTATCCTGAAACACCATAGTAAAATGTTCTTCTAGTATTTCTCTACCCCATTCACCAAATACACTGGGGCCCAATATTGAGGTCTTTACACAGTCAGGGCATCCATTGAAGTTCACAGGTCAAAGGTAGATCTTAATTTTTATTCAGTCCTGGCTCAGGCAAACTGCCACTGAAGTCAGTGGGAATTGTCTGAGTAAACTGAGCCAATTTAAATATGGACTTTAGGATTTCCCCGGGATGTCTTTGCTGACAAATCTACTCCCTTGAGAGCTTCATGGTATAGTGAAGTTAACCCAATATTTGTGGTAGGAAAAGTATGTTGTAGACAGCCTGGGGTATCATGACTTCTGGATTCCCACTGAATTGTTTTGTGAATGACTTTGACCAAATTGATCAACCTTCTGTGCTTAGCTTGCCTCTTTTGTAAAATGCCTATGGTACTTGCCTAACAGTGTGAGTAAACCTGGCTGGGAAATGATTTTTCCCCCCTTTGAAAAATACTGATGAAAATAAAAAAAAATATTTTTTGTTGAAAATTTTCTTAGATTTGTTTGTGGGGTTTCATTGAAAAATGGTGAAAAAATATTTGTGGTTTTTGGCAAGTGAAAACTGAAAAATGTTGGTGTTTGGTTGGCAAAAAATACAAAGCAATTTTTTAATGAAAATCTGAAAAATTTAACTGAAAATGGACATTTCCATTTTGGAAAAAAGGTATTGGTGTGTGTTTGAAAAAAGATTGAAAGAAATTTTTCTACCAGTTCTGCGTATGAGACCTTTGATGAAGATGCTGTAGAAATATAAAGCTAGACACCTTGGTTCAAAGCTACTTAGTTTACAAGTGAAAATGTGTTTGGTTTTAGCCTACTCCATACTAGATGTTTGCCAACATCACAAAAATCTGTATTCAGTTTAGCATGACTGGAGGTTTGCTATAGCCAGGATTGCAATAGTGTTGATGTCAATGGACATTGACAGGCCTGGGGCAAGGCATCCACTATATCTGCATGCACTAAGTCTGGCTCCATGCAGTATTATCAGTCCTTCACTTCCATGAAATAGTCTGCATATTTGCACCGTATCCATACTGATGCGTCTCACCCAAAAAGCCTTTCTTTGGACAAAGCCTTTCTTTCTTTCCTGCTACCTCCCCACAATTCATCAGTGAAATGTACAGGTAGTCCTTGGACTTAAGACACAATTGGTTCCTGAAAATTGCGTCATAAGTCAAAATGTCATAACTCAGAACTGCAACATACTCCCCACTGAGGGACTGAGCATCATAAAGTTGAAACCAATCGTCATAAGTCAAATCAGGGTGTCAATTCAGAAACGTTGTAAGTGCCGTTCGTCATAAGTTGAACATTGTAAAGTCAAGGACTGCCTGTATTTCAAATAGTTTGTGCCTGTCAGACCATTCTGTTCTTTTAATAATGTAGCTTTTTTGAAGTCATATCCATACATTTTGTACAAATAAGACTCACAATACATCAACCATTCTGTTAGCATTACATTTAATTTGGAAGCTCTTTTTATATCTACATTATTCTATTGAAAGTACTGTTTGTACTGGGAAAACTACTCCCTGGAGACAGACTTAATCCAAATGTAGTTTACAACATTACCATTTAGGATCAAGGCTGGTACTCTTGTCATCTATTCTGGATCCTTTTGAAGATTGGGTGTGACATGGAAGAAAGGTCATCTCGCTTTCCCCCCGCCCCTCTTTCTTTAGTGAACTGCTAACCACATTTATTTCCATTGCACTCTGCCAACTCATACAAATGGGGGGAGGGAAAAAGAGGTAAGAGAAAACAGATAACTTCATTGTTAAGTGTACATTATCTTAAAAAATGCACTAAAACCTCAATCTGAACCATGTTTGAAACTTTACCTATAATTTGCCTTTGTCTTGTGTTTTGTGTTGATAGCCATATGAAGTAAGAGAAACTGAACATGCCTCGCAGTCCAACATCAAGTGAAGATGAGATGGCACAAAGCTTTTCAGATTATTCTGCTGAATCTGAATCAGACAGCTCCAAAGAAGAAACTATTTATGATACTATCAGGGCTACATCAGAGAAACCAAGCAGCAGAATGGAAGACAGTAGGAGCAACACATTAGTGATACGAATTATAATACCTGACCTACAGCAAACGGTAAGGGGAATTGCATTATAAGGTTTTTAAATGTTTGGCCAGATCCTCAGTTGTGGGTAAATTGAAGTCAATAGAGTATTTCAATTTCTATTACCTGAAGATCTGGCTTATGCTAAAATGTTCATAGTGTCTAAGACTGATGTCCTATTTTGTTTTGACATCCAAGTTACAACCCAAGTGAGACATCAGAATGGGTGTTTGTCCTAAAGAGATTATACTGACAGGCAGCCCAGGCAATACAGTCAGTCTCACATATGTACTTAATGAAAGCTGTGACCTTATGTCTAAAATGTTTTTAAGACGGGTCAGACCAGGGAAGTTTCAGAAGGTCTGTGAACAGCTGACAACAAGAAGAGCTAGAGAACTATAACCACAATGGAACACAGATTGAAAACAGAATTCAGATGCCATCTCTAAAGCTGCCTGGCACCTCAGCATCTTTTACATTTTCTCTTCCCATGACACTGTAGAGAACTGTTTGTTAGCTTGTGGACCCTGAGGTGAGGGTGAGAAGCTCATCAAAATCTCTTCCCCACCTTACCCCCCACCTTACCAAAAAAAGAGAGAGAGAAGGAGACAGGTAGGGATAGATTTCTCCTGCTGTTGCCATCCTTCCCATCATGCCTGCACCTCAGCACATTCAGCTGGGGGAAGTGGCTGCCTGGATCCCACATTCCTGCTGCCCATCTGGGTACACATGCTATTTACAGGTGACCTGCAGGGGAAACATAAAACATGGCCCCTAGGGAGGTTTGATCATTGTGGTTTCATAAATACCCACTCTTCCCTGCTCCCCAACTGTTACAATAGCTATAATGATCTCATCTTGGAGAATTTCCTGGGAATTAATAATTGACTTTACCTGGGACTGTGAGCTGTCCTAGTTTATGATTAATTCCCTGGATAATCTTGGGCATTCTTGAGTGCTGTTTCCTAAATTAGCATTTTGATAATTGACAGTAGGCGTCACACTTTATAAATTTATTTTTATTTTCAATGATGATTATATAGATAGCACGTCTGCAGAACAGAATTTATGTCATTTCATGCTGCCATTTATGGTATATGCATGTTAAAAGCTGAAACTATTTCTTCAGTTGACAGGGAGGGGTTAACTCTCTCATCTTGATAGAGGAAGGCTCTTAGGCTATGACTGCACTAGAGAGCTTACACTGGCACAGCTGCACTGATGCAGCTGCGATGCTGTAGTGCTTCTAGTGCAAACGCTCTAAACCACCGTTGGGAGAGAGCTCTCCCGTTGACTTAATCGCTCCAGCCTCCGTGAGTGGCAGTAGCTATGTCGGCAGGAGAAGCTCTCCCACTGACATAGCACGGTCCACTCCAGCGCTTAGGTCGATGCAACTTTTTCACGCCCCTGAGCGACATAACTTACACCCACTGAAGCTGTAGCATGTACCCCCCCCCAAAAAAATTATTTGCTTCCGGTCAACCTGAAACTAAAATTTTTTAGCAAAATGAAAAAGTCAAAAAACTGTTGCTTCACGTCAAACTTGTTCAGACTGGAAATGAAACATTTCATTTTATTTGAGTTTTTTTAACCTTTTTAAAAAATAAAATGGAAATACATTTTGAAAAAAAGAGCCCACCTGAGGGTGCATTTTTTGGAAAAATAAAGTTTTGTCCAAAAATTTCACTCAGCTCTAATCTAAGTACTTATATGCACCCCATCACTGCCAAACCACTTTAGGTACCTAAATAAAGGCCAGATTTTTGGAAGTGTTCAGCACCCAGCTGTTCCTCTGGTGACATTTGTGGCCAGGTTATTCTGAAAGTCTGGCCCAAATGATGGACCCTGAGCTCTTTTTAAAATTTCAGCCCAACGTCACATAAATCTGTGGTGGAGTTGAGAACTGTGCCCAAATCCTCTGGCTTTCTAGAGCACTGCTTGAAACATGCAACCATCCCCTACTCTGGTTCCCACTGAAGTCAGTGGCAGAACTCCCATTGACTTGTATGGTACAGGATTAGGTTGTATACTGTTTAATGATTGGGGTCTAAGAAGGGGAAGTGCTGTGGGGTGGTGGGTCTTGAATAAGAAAAGGAGGTTCTCTAAGAAGAAGCAGGAGTTGAGGAGAGTCAGGGTGGTTTTCCTGTTTTACTCTGGAACTTGGTTGCATTGAGCCTGCAGACTTTTGTTGTGGATTTGGCAGAAGGAAGTCCTGTTGTGTTTGACACTTAAATGGATCATATGTAAAAATATTTATTCTTATGGCTTGCAATAAAGTCCTCCAGTGTGGTTTTTAGAGTCTACCTTGGCATGACTAGAACTCCATTCCTGCTTCCACCAGCCCATCTTTTGATTAAAATGGCTACCTCAAGTCAGTTTTACGCTTAATTATTGTTATACCTTAATTGTATTGGTGCTTTGCAGCATGGTTCTTGATTTTTATTGTTTAATGACTTAGGCCCCAGAACTTTGATCTGATCTGAGCAGGTAGATTCCTACACCTGAACATAGCCCCACTGTCCTGCCCACTTCAAAATGTTTAAATTTGTTAACTCTGGACCGAAAATGGATTTTGTGAATATGGGCCATTTTGCTGGCTTCATAGAACTGCATTGCCTGCTAATAGCTTCGTTACAACACAAAATTCTCTTCATGTGAATGGCGGAAACTGAGTATTGTGCTTTATTTAGCAGTGACATTTCAAAGGCTTATATAAAGGTGTTGATGAGGTGCAACTGCTTTGCTTTGCTGTTACTTTGTTGTCATAGATTTAATTTAGCTTTTTTATTTTGTCCATGCCATATCCATCTCCCACACATTTCAGTTCTCAATAGACAACTGTAGTATTACTAAAGGATTTGAATTCCATTTATCAGTGCTCCTTTGCTCTTAAAGAGTGCTAGAAAGATACTAGCTGAGTTGAAGAACTCTCAGTTCATGAATTATTTCTGATATGTAACAATAATAAAGCTATTTGACAACGCTTTCTACTTCTAGTCCTACCCATCTCAAAACACTTTACAAACATTAATAAACCAGATGTAGCTTTCAATTACTCCAGATTCGGGCTGGTTGAAAAATGTCCATCAAAACTTTTTTTTCAACAGAAGATTGGGTTTTCGATTAAACAATAATTTCAGCAGAAAGTATCTGCTTTCCTCAAAATGTTCATGTTTTTATAGGGAAAAAACTCCTCCAAAATGTTCCGGGTTTGGGTTTTTGTTTTTCCAACACAAATGCATTTTTTTCTCCTTTTCATCAAAAATGTACATAAAAATAAACCCAATTTTCCAAACAACTGTAACTCCAGATGTACACTGGCAGTGAGATCAAAAGTAAGCCCAATATATTCAATACCACTGTGATGGTAGGACTGCATTATTGTTTCCATTTTACTGGCCAGAAACTGAGACTTAGAAAGGTTAAGTGAAGTGTCCTAGGTTACACTTAAAGGCTGTGGCAGAGCCAGGAATAGATTTCAAATCTCCAGTTCTGTATTTTAGCTACAAGCCAAACACAATCTTCTCCCCCACTCCCTATATAATTACAATTACTCTAGAAAAGATGTTTTAAAATTATACTGCTTAATCAAAGGAGAACAAAATTGCATCAAATTACTTTTGTGTTTTGGTTCTTGACTATCATTTCAGAATAGAGGTTCAGACTAAATCAGCTTTTTAAAAAAAGCTAATTTCAGTACTTTGAATAAATGGCTGATTTTCTATTTTTAACAAAGGCTTATCCTCCTTCTACAGTGACTGTGTGTTCATCACTTTTATTTCATTGTGCATGTTAGATCAAACATTGAACATCATAGGGAAAGATGTGTTACTGTACAAAAACCTGTACATTTTCACCAGCTCTGTGAATTTTACCTTCCTATGCTTTTATTCTGACCTGGAACTCTAACATATTTGTCAGCTGCAGCAGCATAAATATTGTAAGCCTTGAAAAGGCTTCAGCAAACTCACTGAAGCTTATAAGTTTCAGAGTAGCAGCCGTGTTAGCCTGTATTCGCAAAAAGAAAAAGAGTACTTGTGGCACCTTAGAGACTAAGGTGCCACAAGTACTCCTTTTCTTTTTGAAGCTTATAAGTAGTTCTATTTTTCAACGGTTGCAGTAGTTCTTTATTTGTCTATTTATGGTAATATAGTCATTTCTTTTTGTCTCTGTTCATTGTCTCTGTTATTTGAGGAATATGTTATCCTTACTGCATGTGTGTAGCACACATTACAGCAAGTGAAGATTGTGTTCACACCAAGAAAAGGCATTAAACTAAGTATATAAAATAATTTCTGAAATCATTTCTAGTACCAAGGAAATGGAGGGCACAGACTGCTTCAACACAGTTTACACATAAACAGCACAATTATTACAAAAAGCTGTTTTATTTTGGTTGCACAGGCAGAGTAAGAAGAAGCCAGGAATGCAAAATGTATGGCCAAGAGCCACATTAACTCAGCCATGTTGTACTTCCTGTATATTTTAGGGTAGATATTTTATGAGAAAAATAGTGTAATGCAATGGGCCAAACTGTATTTGGCCTTTGAGTGAGTGTATAGTTGAAGGAAAGCTGTGAAGAATCTCCCCGGTTGCCCTTAAGCCCTTTGTGTAGAAGCAGGGCTGAGTTGTAATCTCTTTGAGGCAGGGACTGTCATTTACTATGTGTCTGGGCAGTGTTTAGCACAATAAGGTCTCCAACCTGCTCAAGACCTCTCTAGATATTATTGCAGTAGAAATAAATAATAGTAAGTACAGTCTTTGCATTTTCTTGACTATGGGGAGTATTTCCTGCTAGTGTCCTGGGGTGCAGGTCACCCTTAAAGAATGGGAAGCAAGTAGGATCAGGCCTCTTTTCCCAGGAAAGAGTTTGCACCTTCTTAAGTGAAGGGACAGCAGCGGAGATTGTGTCCCTGCCTGACTCATGGTGCAGCCATGTGACTTTACTTAGAGCTGTGTTTAAAATGGCCGTAAGAGACATATTTAACATGAAAGAGGTGACTAGACAATAGTATACATAATGAGTGTGGTCAAATTAATATTTTATGAGATCCTTTGCTTTTGTGTTTCCTGACAATTTGTGATTTTAACAGTGTGTCTTTAAAGTTGCTCTCACTCCGATTTTTACATTTAATTTCCTTGGTATTTTAAGAACAATGAATAATTAAAAAAAAATTCCAAATTACTCAAACTGCAGTACTTACAAAAGTCACTTATAAGTTCACTGAATCCACAAGTGGTGCTTAACTAGCTGTGCTTGCATGCACAGTACATTCTTAAGTAAACATGAGTAGAAGTAGGCCAGAACTTTAAATCCATATTAAGGCATTTAAACAGGTGACCTAGTTTTCAATAGTGTTGAGCATTAATTTCACTATGTGCTTTGCACTTTTGAAAAATCAGCCCATATATATAGGTGCCTAACTATGGATGTAGGAACCTAAGTTTAGGTTCTCCCCAACCCGCACTCCCCTCTTAAAAAGAAAATCTTGGTCTTAAGGTCTTTTTTCTGTGGTGCACTCTCAGTACATAGTTTTCAAAAGGGTATGTTTTGGTTAACTAATGGATAGATAAGGAGTACTTGTGGCACCTTAGAGACTAACCAATTTATTTGAGCATAAGCTTTCGTATACCTCCACCCACCCCACACTCCTGCTGCAGGAGAGTGAGTTTGTGTGTGTGTGTGTTTTTTGGGGAGGAGGTGTGAGAAAACCTGGATTTGTGCTGGAAATGGCCCACCTTGATTTTCATATACACTGTAAGGAGAGTGGTCACTTTGGATAAGCTATTACCAGCAGGAGAGTGAGTTTGTGTGTGTGGTTTTTGGAAAAAGGGGCGGGGGGTGAGAGAACCTGGATTTGTGCTGGAAATGGCCCACCTTGATTATCATACACATTGTAAAGAGAGTGGTCACTTTGGATGGGCTATTACCAGCAGGAGAGCGAGTTTGTGTGTGTGGGGGGGTGGAGGGTGAGAAAACCTGGATTTGTGCTGGAAATGGCCCAACTTGATTATCATACTCATTGTAAGGAGAGTGATCACTTTAGATAAGCTATTACCAGCAGGAGAGTGAGGTGGGAGGAGGTATTGTTTCATGGTCTCTGTGAATATAATGTCTTCTGCAGTTTCCACAGTATGCATCCGATGAAGTGAGCTGTAGCTCACGAAAGCTTATGCTCAAATAAATTGGTTAGTCTCTAAGGTGCCACAAGTACTCCTTTTCTTTTTGCGAATACAGACTAACACGGCTGTTACGCTGAAACCTAATGGATAGATATATTTCAAAACACACAAAGACTCATCTCTAATGAGGACTGTGTCTCTGAGTTTTTGTGAATATGTCAAGTTTCAAATTTCACCTCTCTTTCAGTAGCCGTGGTTTTACCAAAAAAAAAAAAAAAAAAGTAGTGAAATTTTCTTTTAAGTGTTTTAGTTTATTCACTACCCCATAACTCAAAAACAACTCAATAAGATTTCTCTTAAACTTTTCAAAAATCTTTGAAAGTTGTGGATCTGTGTGTGAAATCAGGGAATTACAATACACATTGTATTGCAATTTCTCAGTTATAACTGTTGTGACTGCACAATCATTGTGATATAAAGATGTAAATGTGTACTTATTTGCATACATATTTCTCCTGATGACTCTTTTGGAGTTAAATCACTCTTATTTTCTGGTTTTAATGGTGAATGGTCTAGGGCATCGTGGTGCATCCTTCTTTGTATCACGTACTGACCTACTGTCCCTTTACCCCTACCAAAAAGGTTATTACCTCCAAGACCATTCCATGGAACAGCTGATGGGGCTGGGGGAAAGCGTAATTGCAAGCGTGTTCAAATATCACCTTACCTCAAATGGGCTGGCAACAGAGTATTGGCCTGAGAATGAGCATGAGGTCTGCAGAGATCATTCAAGACACCGGTCAAACTTGACTTATTTTTATAATGAAACTCAAACTTTGTTCCTCAGCTTCTTAAGTTTGCCTCTCTTTCAAACTTGCTGTCGTAAAAAAAATCATCGAGCTTTTAACTACTTGAAGCTATATTCTATATCTCTGAACTGCAATTTGCTCTCTTTCCTCAAACTCTTAGAAGTGGCAGTAAGTGTTTTAGTGTAGTGATTGGAAGGTAGAGTCTTCAGTCTGCCCTCAGAACTGCCTTTCATTTCCTCAAGCAGAAACTAGATTCTAAGTTGAATTCATTCACTTAATAATTCTAGATAGCCTATTATTAGTCATGTATTGTGTGTAACTTTCATGTGCATGGGGATGAATGCAGAGCACAGTGCCCAGCCAAGTGCTGGGCAGATGTTTTAGAGGATGTAAAGGAGAAGAATACTCCTCGGCCTAAGATATGGAACCTCTGTGGCCTCTGCCGCAGAACCATCCCTATGTGGGGAGTGGGGAACAGGAAGATCTGCATAGGGGCTTCTCCTCTGACACGTTTCCAACTTGGACCCAACCACATTCTGTCCCCTCATGCTTTGTCTTCCCTTCTACATCTCCTCCATTATTAATGCCTGCAGAACTTCCCCAGAGGAAGGAACTAGTTTTACCCTTAAGTGCATGGTTAAGCATTTGTTTAGTGTGTTTTTCATGAATCGTATTCATTACCCACTTGCACATACTAAAATGCCATTGGAAGGTTCAGCACCAGTTATGCTTCTCAGGTGCTTCTTGCTTATGTTTTTATTACACACTATGTAAAATTTAGAGCAAATCCCTGCTTTCTTTTTCTTACTGTTGGAAATCCTTTTTTTTTTTTTTTTTTTATGGTATAGGAGCTACAGATGCTGCTCTCTTGTGATCTAAAAGTTCTCTCCTCTGGTTTTACTAGTTTTGTAAACCTCAGTTTTTCATGTCAGAAAGATCAGCAGCCTCTTCATGAGATGATCCTTTCTCTAGGTAGCTTGCTTATTATTTACATGTGCTTAAAAATGGACATTCGGATCAGGTTGTGGTTGTAAGATTGTTGGGATGTGAAAGATTGTGGCCTCCTTGGAACAGGAATTGTTGTTCCTCTGCATTGTGCCCAGTGCTGAGCACTTTGTAAATGCTAAATAAATAATAGTAAACGGTTACACATCAAGCCAAATATTTGTCTGTGCCAAGGTGCCCGTAATATTTTTGTTGTTCTTTGATTCTTCTTAAAAATGTCTTTAAAAGAGCATTTTTGTGAACTAAACTATGAACTAAAGATTCTGAATGGGGCTGCAAAGATGCACTGAGGGCAAAATTTGGCTCCTATGGGGTAGTTGGGTTGGGTATGGGGTATTCTAATGTGAGAGGCTGAAAATAGCAATAGGAACTTGGAGAAGAAGGTGCCAGAAGAATGTGGTATTTGTAGGCATTTAGTTATAGGCCAGGTCTACACTACATACCTATATTGGTATAACTACCTTGCTCAGGAGTGTGAAAAATCCACACCCCTGAGCAATGTAGTTACAGTGATATAACCCCGTGTATAGACAGTGCTGTGTCAGTCCGAGAGCTTCTCTTGCAGACATACCTAGCACCTCATTGGGAGGTTGATTAACTACGCTGACGAGAAGAGCCACTGTAGCGCAGTATGTGAAGACAAGCCAAGAGAGACTGAAATAGTGCTGCAAATGTTATGAGAGGCTGGACAACAGAGATTAAGGTCTTGTCTATGCTACAAAGTTTTCTTGGCAAAAGCTGCATTTTGCCGACAAAACAGGGGAGATGTCCACACTACAAAGCTACTTTTGGCAGCAAAACTCTGTTGTTTTGCCGTCAAAAATAAAACCACCTCAACGAGAGGCATAAAGCCTTTTGCTGCAAAGTTAAAGCGACAAAACCTAAGTGTACACACTGCTGTTTGTTTTGTCGACAGAGCTGGCTTCTGCCAGTATCCCACAATGCCTGCCATGACTGCTCTGCTCAGTGTTTTGATCTCTGCTGCCCTGCAGGCATGTGCCCCTTCCCTTTCAAAGCTTCCAGGAAGTATCTGACAACTGAGCATGCTCCTCCCTTTGGGGAACAAAGAGCAAATAATTAGAGTGGAATGCGTCTGGTCTGCCCTGCACTGGGAACACAGCAGCAGCCTGAAGTGGGGGCGGGGGGGGAGGGGGGAGGGAGGGAAGAAAGATTGCTGTGCAGGCAGGCAGAGCGGGCTGCTTTGGGAGAGAGGGGCTGACGTGGGGTGGGGGTGTCCCCCTCCTTCCTCAGGATAGGTCGGTCAGCCTGCTGTCTCTCCTGTCACAGACACACCACTCTCCTCTCTCTCTCCCACACACTTCAGTTGAAAAAGCAGCTGACAATCTACTAGGATGCTCCCCGAATGATGGGATTGAGAAACCTGCATCATGTGATGCTGTACCTGCCCCATGAGGCATTGCAAACACCTTCCCAAAGCACCCTGCCCCAGTTGCACAGTGGGAATAGCTATCACAGCACACTGCTCCCTGTGTCGATGCAAGAGCTGCTAGTGTGGATGCACTTGCTGACGCAAGGAGCACAGTGAGGACACGCAACAGCGATTTTAATGAAAGAACTTTAATTAAAGCGGCATAACTTTTGCGAACAAAACTTTGTAGTGTAGACAAGGCCTAAGTCATCTATTAGCCAGCCAGAAGCAGAAAAGGTGTTAATGGGCTGCTTTACCTTGAATGGTCCCTTATAATATGTGGTAACTACTTATGAGGACAATCTATTCAACCTTCCATTTTGCTGTGACGCTGGCAGTTCCTTTACCAGACCTGAAGAAGAGCTCTGTGTGGCTCAAAAGTTTGTCTCTCTCACCAACAGAAGGTGATCCAATGGAAGATATTCCCTCACCCACCTTCTCTCATAGCAGAAAAGACAAGAGTGCAAGCAGGATTTGTTCTGGGGTGAGCCCTTGTGGAAGGAAGTGGTTATTGCAGATTAGAAATAGGGTTGATAAGGGACAGAGCAGTGAAAACAATTTTAGAAAAGGGAAAAGTTAATTGGAAACTATTTTAAATAGGAAGCAGCTTCACATTGTTAAACACAATCACAGTGGAACCTAGAAAATTCCTTATATGGAAAACTAGCTTTATTTTATAGAGAATAGGGTTTGAAAATCTGTGATGTAGATCACGGGTAGTGATCAATGGCTCCATGTCTAGTTGGCAGCCGGTGTCAAGTGGAGTGCCCCAGGGGTTGGTCCTGGGGCCGGTTTTGTTCAATATCTTCATAAATGATCTGGAGGATGGTGTGGATTGCACTCTCAGCAAATTTGCGGATGATACTAAACTGGGAGGAGTGGTAGATACGCTGGAGAGCAGGGATAGGATACAGAGGGACCTAGACAAATTGGAGGATTGGGCCAAAAGAAATCTGATGAGGTTCAGTAAGGATAAGTGCAGGGTCTTGCACTTAGGACGGAAGAACCCAATGCACAGCTACAGACTAGGGACCGAATGGCTAGGCAGCAGTTCTGCGGAAAAGGACCTGGGGTGACAGTGGATGAGAAGCTGGATATGAGTCAGCAGTGTGCCCTTGTTGCCAAGAAGGCCAATGGCATTTTGGGATGTATAAGTAGGGGCATAGTGAGCAGATCGAGGGACGTGATCGTCCCCCTCTATTCGACATTGGTGAGGCCTCATCTGGAGTACTGTGTCCAGTTTTGGGCCCCACACTACAAGAAGGATGTGGATAAATTGGAAAGAGTCCAGCGAAGGGCAACAAAAATGATTAGGGGTCTGGAACACATGACTTATGAGGAGAGGCTGAGGGAACTGGGATTGTTTAGTCTGCAGAAGAGAAGAATGAGGGGGGATTTGATAGCTACTTTCAACTACCTGAGAGGTGGTTCCAGAGAGGATGGTTCTAGACTATTCTCAGTGGTAGAAGAGGACAGGACAAGTAGTAATGATCTCAAGTTGCAGTGGGGGAGGTTTAGGTTGGATATTAGGAAAAACTTTTTCACTAGGAGGGTGGTGAAACACTGGAATGCATTGCCTAGGGAAGTGGTGGAATCTCCTTCCTTAGAAGTTTTTAAGGTCAGGCTTGACAAAGCCCTGGCTGGGATGATTTAATTGGGGATTGGTCCTGCTTTTGAGCAGGTGGTTGGACTAGATGACCTCCTGAGGTCCCTTCCAACCCTGATATTCTATGATTCTATGATTCTATGTAGAAGAACTGTAAAGCATAATTACCGGTAAGTCTTACTTATTTGAGCCATAAATTAAGAGCAGTCTGAATACAATGTGTCCTATGTGAGAGGCAGTTAGTATCTATAATACTCTCCAGAACTTTTATAGAGAGGACACGGTGCCTGGTTTTTGACCAAAAATCAGGTTGAAAAGAAGACCTGGAAGTGTCCAGTCAGATGTACCGACCGGACGCCAAAAATCCAGATACTGCAGGGTGAGGGGAGATGCTAGATCATTAACCTACGCTAGCCCCTGCTTAGCCAGTCCTGTCTCCTACCTGCAGCCAGGCTCCTTGTCAGTCTGCAGCATCTTCCATGCCAGCCTCAGAGCAGAGGGAGCCTAGGCAGGGGAGGGAGGGAGGTGGAGACGATTCAGTGAGCGATAGGGGAGGAGGGAAGAGAAGTGAGTGACGGAGGTGAGGCCTTGGGGAAAAAGGGGAGCTGGGGCAGGGAGTTGGAGGAAGAGGTGGAGGAAGCAGGTGGGGCCTCAAGGAAAGAGGCAGAGCATTGGTGGAAGAGGCAGAGAAGTGCTGGGCCTCATGGTCCAGTTATGAACAATTAGAAAGGTGGCAACCCTGGAGCCAAGGTTCTGGAATAGTAAAGTATCTCGTTTTACCCAACATCTGATGCCATTCCTCTTTGTAAAACATCATATTCCCTGCATCTTTTCCTGTTTCTCTTTTTTAATGTACAACTTCCCCAAATCAGGCTAAAACCTTTTGCCAGTGTGACCTGTTTTGCTGTGTTCCTGCTGAGAGCTGTGCAGTGTGACTGAAGTTTATATTTGCATGGTTATCATTATTTATTGCAGTCACGCCTAGGAGTGGCATGAGGAGTGTAGTACTCCCTCTTCCTTTCAACAGGATGTTTGATCATTCACAAAAATCCTGTGGAGTCCTCTTTTAGATATTAGTTTAATAATTTATAGCTGGAACATGAATTAAAATAATATTCCCAGTGCAGCCTCCCCCCGCCCTGATTTCTACATAATTTACTGTGTGAGCCATAGTTGAGAAGGTGGATATTACTTCTCTAATGCCATTCTTTCTGTTAAATCAAATGTTTTTATCTTAGCAAGTAGAGCTGGACTAAGGGCAGGTCTAAACTTAAAACACTGCATTGGCACAGCTGCACTGCTGAAGCACATAAGTGAAGACGCTCCTACACAGATGGGAGAGCTTCTCCCATAGGTGTAGTTAATCCACCTCTCCGAGAGGTGGTAGCCATTTGAATGGGAGAAGATCTCCCATCGATGTAGCACTGTCTACGTGGTGGTGGTGATGGTGTTGGGGGGGGCGGGTTAAGTTAATATAACTACATTGTTTGGAGGGGTGGATTTTTCACATCCCTGCGTGAGGTAGTTATACCAGTACAGGGCTATAGTTTAGATGTGATCTAATGGAACGTCTACACTTAAAATGCTACAGTGTAGACACTACCTACACTGACAGGAGGGATTCTCCCGTTAGTGCAGGTAATCCACCTCCATCGACCCCGTGCTGTCTCTACCAGGGATTAGGTTGGTATCGCTACATCCCTCAGGGGTATGTGTGGATTTTTCACACCTCTGAGAGACATCGCTATACCGATGGAGGGCCAGGTCTACACTACACACTTACTTCGGTATGAAAAATCCACACCCCTGAGCGATGTAGTTATACCGATCTTGATCCCCCTGTGTAGACCATAGGGCTTTCCACTGACGTAGCTACTGTCTCTCATGGAGGTGGAGTTGTTAAGCTGATGGGAGACTTGTCTCCCATCAGCTTAGAGCGTCTTCACCAGATGCAAGTTTGTAGTGTAGACCTGCCCTAAATTCTTAGTGGAGACCAGGCCTAAGATGATTAGAACTGAAGAGCTCATCCAGTTACTCTGCCACTGTCAGAGAGCTCACTGTCCTGCAGCGAAGTCGGGGAAAGTTAAAACCTCATTGAGATGGATAGGTATGAACTCACCCTTCTGTTAACAGAACTGTAAGAATAAGTCCACATCCAAGACAAAAGGAGTGTGTGAACCTGCCTAGGAGCTTTTGGCAGAGTAACATTTTGGGTCTGAGATTATGTGTGCAGGAAGGCAGAAGAGAAAAGTTTGTAAAAGACAAGAACAGAGAGAGAGAGAGAGAGAGGCAAAAAGCATGAATGCCAAGCAGTAGCCTGTGAACACAGTGTGACCCTGGGAAAAAGCTACGTTTTTGGTCATGACAAGGACTTAACAAATGCAGAATTGGGTATGATGGCATGAGGGGGATGAACCCAGCTTGGTGTAGTTCCCCATCGCTCCATAACGGATGCACTAACAGACAAAAGCCCCATATTACAGTTACACTTCATAATAGTACCCAGGAAAAGAGATCCCGTTATTGGGTTATAACCAAGTCAAGCCCGTGGTCTCATCAAAAGGGTGCACTCTTTAAAGGGGTAGGGGACTACTATAATTGAGGAAGAGTTTGAGGACATCTTCCATGGGATAGGGATGCTCTCAAAAGAGTACAGTATAGATATGAAAGGGGTTCAAAAGCAGGACAAGAGACATTTTATGCTGGTCTCAAATGAACAGGCATTGAAGAAGTTGTTAAGGCTTGTCATATATGCCAATAATACAGGCCAAGTCAAGTGAAAGAGCTCATAGAATCATAGAATATCAGGATTGGAAGGGACTTCAGGAGGTCATCTAGTCCAACCCCCTGCTCCAAGCAGGACCAACACCAACTAAATAGAACGCAGCCAGGGCTTTGTCAAGCCTGATCTTAAAAACCTCTAAGGAAGGAGATTCCACCACCTCCCTAGGTAACACATTCCAGTGTTTCACCACCCTCCTAGTGAAAAAAAGTTTTTCCTAATATCCAGCCTAAACCTCCCCCACTGCAACTTGAGACCATCATTCCTTGTTCTGTCATCTGCTACCACTGAGAACAGTCTAGATCGGTGGCACAGCAAAAATTTCCTTTTGTTGGCCGGGAAAAAAATATGCACTTCTAGACTATATTATTCTCAGTTCCCTGAGATAGCCTTACTAGAAGATACTACCACTAAACAAATAATTGTGCATATAAGATCAAATGCTATTTGTTCTATAATAATGCCATGAACAAAAGCCCTCTGTACAAACAACTATTACATTTTCAAAACCCAGATGTGTGAAACAGCCTTTTAAGATGTGAGATTAAGACCCAAAATGAGAGAGACAACAATAAATAAAAGCAAGAAGCTTGAACTGGTGTATAGTCAATTTCTTCCGCACACCTTGGGTTTTCCATAACATTGATTAGTTCATGGAGGATAGGTCCATTAATGGCTATTAGCTAGGATGGTGAGGGATGCAACAACATGCTTTGATTGTCCCTAGCTTCTGTTTACCAAAAGTTGGGAATGGATGACAGGGGATAGATTACTCAGTGATTGCCTCTTCATTCCCTCTGAAGCACCTGGCATTGGCCACTTTTGGAAGACAGGATCCTGGGCTAGATGGAACATGGTCTGACCCAGTATGGTCATTATGTTCATATGTTCTTAGTTTAATCATTTTATAATTTCTAGTGCCAGTGTTCAAGCAGTGAAATAACACCAGTTTCCCATGGGATGGCTACAGATTTCTGTGTGAATAATGATATATCCTATAATGTGTTATATTTTAAATCCACTCTCTGCCTCTTTCACGTGTGCCCTGCATTGAAGTGTGAAAAATACTGTACCTAAACCGCAAAGTTCTCTGCTCCAGTACAAAGTATTCACTGAAAATGGAAACTTGCTCTCACAACTTATTTTCCCTGCCCTTTCCTGAAGCAAAGCAATATTGAGTGGGAAGTGGGGTGGGAGCTGAGTAAGGTAGCAGAACAGTTTTGTGGAAGGTAAGGGAACAGAGTCTGGTAGTACTCAAAGAGCTCTTTGCAATCTTTTGCATTGATCCTGCTGGCCCTTCCACCAATACACACTCCCCTGGAAGTGAAAGAAAAGGTTTGTGAAAGGTTCCATAGGATAAGCTGTCTGGTGTTCCTTGTTCTGATCCCGTCAAAGAAGCTTTGCCTGGCCTGTTGAAGAGAAAGGTTCAAGTTGGACAGTGAATTCTGTTAGCACCTGTGAGGAGTTGAAGTGAGTTGCCTTTGGTGGAATGAGAGTGTTCCTGCTTCTGAGACAGCCCTCTGTTTAGGTTTAGAGAAGCTTTGGGTCTGCAGTTGCTTTATGCAGATCTCATATGACCTGAATGAGCTTAGGATCTCTGTGTTAGACTATTTTATAAGAAACACTCAGGCCATGTCTACACTACGAAAGTACTCCCATTTTACAGAAGTCAATTTTTGGGAACAGATTGTATAAAGTGGAGTGCATGCATCCACACTAAGCACATTAATTTGGCGGTGTGCATCCACAGTACTTTGGCAAGCATTGACATTCCAAGCAGCGCACTGTAGGTAGCTATCCCGCATGTGACACAGTCAGGCCAGATGGCTACAGGAGAGTGACAGAAGGCAGATGTATTAGCCCCAGGTTAAGTAGGTCCCTTTTCCCTGACTAAGGTAACAGGGAACGTTCCAGAGCAATCAGGAACTTTCTAGAAACAATTAAGGCAGACAGGCTGATTAGAACACCTGCAGCCAATCAAGAAGCTGCTAGAATCAATTAAGGCAGGCTAATCAAGGCACCTGTGTTTAAAAAGGAGCTCACTTCAGTTTGTGGTGTGCGTGCGAGGAGCTGAGAGCAAGAGGCACAAGAAGCTGAGAGTAAGAAGGTGTACTACTGGAAGTCTGAGAAGTACAAGCATTATCAGACATCAGGAGGAAGGTCCTGTGGTGAGAATAAAGAAGGTGTTGGGAGGAGGCCATGGGGAAGTAGCCCAGGGAGTTGTAGCTGTCACTCAGCTGTTACGGGAGCCATTGTAAACAGCTGCAATCCACAGGGTCCTGGGCTGGAACCCGAAGTAGAGGGCGGGCCCGGGTTCCCCCCATTCCTCCATTCCCCCAGCTCCCTACTTGATACCGGAGGAGTTGACCTGGACTGTGGATTCCACCAGAGGGGAAGGTCTCTGGCCTGTTCCCCGATCCACTAGGTGGATCAGCAGAGACTGTGGGGATTGTTCTTCTTCCTTTTTCCCGTACTGGCCAATGACGAGGCTAACTGAGTGAACGGCAGATTTGAGCCATGAACATGGCCAAACTGAGGGCTGCTGTGAACCTCTGAGGTGAGTAAATCCACCAATAAGCGCAGGACCCACAAAGGCAGAGGAGGAACTTGGTCACACACAGTTCCCGCAGTCCCCGCTGCCCATTGGAATTCTGGGCTGATCTCCCAATGCCTGATGGGGCAAAAATTTGTCGCAGGTGGTTATGGGTAAATGTCATCAGTCAACCTTCCCTCCTGCCGTGAAAGCAACAGCAGACAATCATTTCATGCCCTTTTCCTTGGATTGCCCGAGCAGACGCCATAGCACAGCAAGCATGGAGCCCATTCAGCTCACCGCAGCAGTTATGACCATTGTAAACACCTCATGCATTATTGTGCAGTTTATGCAGAACCAGCACCTGAAAAACCAGGCGAGGAGGTGACAGAAGCGTGGTGATAAGGACATGAACACAGATTTCTCTAAAACCGCAGTCCCCAGCAATTTGGAGATCATGGTATTACTGGGGCAGGCTCATGCCGTGGAACCCCGATTCTAGGCCTGGGAAACAAGCACAGAGTGGTGGGACCGCATAGTGTTGCAGGTTTGGGATGATTCCCAGTGGCTCCAAAACTTTTGCATGCGTAAGGGCACTTTCATGGAACTTTGTGACTTGCTTTCCCCTGCTCTGAAGCACAAGAAAACCAAGATGAGAGCAGCCCTCACAGTTCACAAGTGAGTGGCAATAGCCCTGTGGAAGCTTGCAACGCCAGACAGCTACCGATCAGTCGGTAATCAATTTGGAGTGGGCAAATCTACTGTGGGGGTTGCTGTGATGCAAGTAGCCAACGCAATCATTGAGCTGCTTCTATCAAAGGTAGTGACTATGGGAAATGTGCAGGTCATACAAGATGGCTTTTCTGCAATGGGATTCCCTAACTGTGGTGGGGCTATAGACGGAAAGCATATCCCTATCTTGGGACCGGACCACCAGGGCAGCCAGTACATAAACCGCATAGGGTACTTTTCAATGTTGCTGCAAGCACTGGTGGATCACAGGGGACGTTTCACCAACATCAGCGTAGGATGGCAGGGAAAGGTTCATGATGCTCACGTCTTCAGGAACTCTGATCTGTTTAAACGGCTGCAGGAAGGGATTTACTTCCCAGACCAGAAAATAACTGTTGGGGATATTGAAATGCCTATAGTTATCCCTGGGGACCCAGCCTACCCCTTAATGCTCTGGCTCATGAAGCCATATACAGGCACCCTGGACAGTAGTCAGGAGCTGTTCAACTATAGGCTGAGCAAGTGCAGAATGGTGGTAGAGGGCCCTGGTGTCTGGCTGTGCGTATTTAGCTGCCAGGCAATTTGCATCAACCTCCCACCCCGCCATAAATGTCTCCCCCTTTCTCTCATAGAGATTGTGGAGCACGCAGCAAGCAGCAATAACAATGGGAATATTGGTTTCGCTGAGGTCTGAGCGAGTCAGTAAACTGCGCCAGCGACTCTTTAAACGTCCAAATGCACACTCTACCACCGTTCTGCACTTGCTCAGCCTATAGTTGAACAGCTCCTGACTACTGTCCAGGGTGCCTGCTGCCACCTCTCCTCACGTTCATCGGCCACTTTCCTGTACTCTGCTATTGCGTCCCTCCACACATTCTGCTGAGCTCTGTCAGTGCTGGACGACTGCATGAGCTCAGAGAACATTGCATTGCACATGCGTTTTTTTCACCGCCTTATCTGAGATGGCCTTTCGGACAGAGGAGGGAGGCTTGAAACACTTGCAGCTGCTGGAGGAAAAAAAGGGAGTGAAGTATTTTAAAAAGTACATTTTACAGAACAATGGCTGTACTCTTTCACGGTGAACAACACTATTCGCATTACATAGCACGTGTGATTTTGCTACAAGGTCGCATTTTGCATCTTATATTGAGTGCCTGCGGCTTTGGTGTTAGAGATCACACACGCAGTGCCGGGCAACAGAATTCGGCTTGCAGGCGACCATGATAAGTCATAGTCTTTTGGCTTCTGCAACCTTCATAACAGCAGCGCCCTCCTCTCCCATACCAAGCAAAGCACGCTGAGTTGGCCATTTAGTGCTGCGGTTTTCCTGTTAACGTGCAGCAGCAGAAACCAAACTAACCCCCCCACCCCCAATCCAATTCTTTGGGATGATCGCTTTACCCCTCCCCGCACTGCGTGGCTGGTATCAGGGAAGATCCCTGCTAGCCAAACGCGAACAGCTCAGTGCCAATGCCCCCTCTTCCCCCACACCGCGTGGCTAACTGCAGGGAGGATTTCTTTTCAGCCACAGGCAAACAGCCCAGTAGGAACGGCCACCTCTGAATGTCCCCTTAATTAAATTCCCCTATTTCAACCAGGTTACCATGAACGATATCACTCTCCTGAGGATAACACAGAGAGATAAAGAACGGATGTTGCTTGAATGCCAGCAAACACTGGGACCATACGCTGCCAGGCTTTGTCATGCAATGATACCAGATTACTTGCTACTAGCATGGCGTGGTAAAGTGTCCTACCGTGGAGGACAGAATAAGGCTGCTGTCCCCAGAAACCTTCTGCAAACGGGGAGAACGGTGTGCTGTGTGCTCTTCTCAAGCTCGTCCTCCTCATCTTCTCTGTCCACAAAATCCTCAGGCATGGCGGAGAGTACCCCATCATCCGAGTCCACGGACAAGGGTGGGGTAGTGGTAGTGGCCCCCCCCCTAGAATTGCATGCAGCTCAGCGTAGAAGCGACATGTCTGGGCTCTGTGCCAGAGCGTCCGTTTGATTCTTTGGTTTTTTGGTACGCTTGTCTGAGCTCCTTAAGTTTCACACAGCACTGTGTTGCGTCCCTGCTGTAGCCTCTGTCCCTCATGGTCTCAGAGATTTTTTGAAATGTTTTGGCATTTCGTCTTTTGGAATGTAGTTCTGATAGCATGGATTCTTCTCCCCATACAGCGATCAGATCCAGTACCTCCCGTTCGGTCCATGCTGGAGCTCTTTTGCGATTCTGGGACTGCATGGTCACCTGTGCTGATGAGCTCACCTGGTCAAACAGGAAATGAGATTCAAAAGTTCCCGGGGCTTTTTCTGTACACCTGGCCAGTGCATCTGAGTTCAGAGTGCTGTCCAGAGCGGTCACAATGGTGCACTGTGGGATAGCTCCCGGAGGCCAATACCTTCGAATTGCGTACACACTAACCCTAATTCGAAACGGTGATGTCGATTTCAGTGCTAATCCCCTCGTTGGGGAGGAGTACAGAAATCAGTTTTAAGAGCCCTTTATGTAAAAAAAAAAATGGCTTAGTTGTGTGGACGGGTGCAGGGTTAATTTGATTTAATGCTGCCAAATCCCACATAAACTTGTAGTGTAGACCAGGCCTCAGTTTGCTGTCCCCATAGAGTTTTAACCACTGCTTCTATTTAAAATTGTTTCCTGTCTCACTGCACCTTCTAGCTACACCTGTCTGCCAACCTGGATCCATTTGAATGTAGAACTGTCAAAAATCATAGTTGAAGCATGTATGTTCTAGTAGGAATGCCAAGGGCACATTCTAAGGCCTCAGGGACTGGGGGAATGAGGGTTGTAGGATGTTTGAAGTGTTGAGGAGTAATCTTACTCATTTTTTTTGGTAAAAGCGATATGCCATCCTGGAATTGTTCTTAGATTCAGAGTGGTGCTGGTTGTATTCACAACCTCGCTGAGAACTGGAAGCACTAATTGGTTATATCAGATCCAGTTACTAGTAAATAGGTGACACTAAAAACCAGATCAATACCACCAAGGCCCTTCATAGACATCAACTAGCTACCTTCATGGAATAAGGGTTACACATGGATCTGCTCTGTAGACTCAAAGTTGGCATTGTTACAAGTCCCAATAATTCAAAATGTTGAGACACTCCCATCCAAAAACTATAATCTTGATATTGACTTAAAAATTATGATGAATAATATATCACTTTTTTCTTGGTCTGTGTCACATTGTCTGCAGTGGCTCACGACTGTGAGTGCCAACCTCAGAGCAAACGATCAAAAAGCAGGGCAGACTCCCCAAACTGGTTGTATGTCCTATAATTAGAATTCACCAACTCAGTATACAAATGTGAACTCCTGAAGCACTATAACTGTCTTACCATGGAGTCACAGACGGTCCTCTTGAGAACTCCAGTCTACCTTGCCACCCATGCAAGCTGGACTTAATGATAATGGTTAACATACACAAATGATCACAAAAGATTCAGGTTCTTTCTAGTCCCAAGAGACCAGTCATTTACCCCAGGTCAGTTTGTACCTCAAATCTCACACTGAAGACCATGCTTATAGCCATTAACTAAGGATTATTAACTAAGGATTTATTAACTAGGAAAAAGAAATGAGAGCGTTATTTACAGGTTAAAACAGGCAACATATATACACAAATGAATTACAGTATATAGTTCCAGAAGTGGCAGAGTTGTAGTAATCTGTCAGCACTGAATGCCCTGGGGATCTGTGCTTTTGTTTCCTACCTCCAGTCTTGTGAGAGACCATACAGCAGAGATGAAGAATCTTCCCGTCAGCTATCTTTATTTCCTTCTTCCAGAATTCAAGCTCATGGCATGAGCTTCCTTGTACATAGCACCTTCATGGGTGTGAGAGGGCCATTAACCCAGGGCTTGTCTACACTGGCAAGTTTCTGCACAGTAAAGCAGCTTTTTGCTCTCAACCTGCAGATGTGTACACACTGCCAAGCCACTTTGCATGCAGAAACTCCTCAGTTGCAGCGCTGCAAAAAACCCACCTTGACAAGAGTTATAAGGCTATTTGCGTAGAGGCTCCAGCGCCCTATTGCCAGTGTGAACACTTGATTGCTTTCTGTGCTGTAATTGGCCTCCGGACTTGTCCCATAATGCCTCAAGTGACTGCTCTGCTCATTGTTTTGAGCTCGGCTGCCCTGGAGACATGCACCCCTTCCCTTTCAAAGCACCATTTCTGACAGCTCTTGAGTGCTGTGCTGATCTGCTCCAGGACACAAAGCAAACCATTAATGTGGAATGCTCATGCTGTTGAACACAGAGGCAGATGTGTGTGTGTGTGTGTGTGAGAGAGAGAGAGAGATTGCTGAGCAGAGAGCCCAGGAACGGAGGCAGGGGCTGATGTTGTGTTATCCTCCTCCCACTGCCTCAGGACTGATTGCTTCCTGCCGCTGTCTGAATTTACAAGACAGCATGCTGACACACCCTCTGTCCCCCAAAACACACTGTCTCTCCTCCCCCACATACACACACACACACTCCCTGTCACGCACTCCCTGCCTGCTTCAGTTGAAAAGCAGCTGGCAATGTAGTAGGATGCCCATGGAACTATGGGATTGGGGAACCTGCATCATGTGACACTGTGCCTGTCCCATGAGGCACTGCAAACCCTTCCCAAAGCACCCTGCGGCCAGTTGCACAGTGGGATAACTACCACAATGCACTGCTGTCTTTGCCGTTGCAAGAGCTGCTAATGTGGATGCACTCCAGTGTCACAAGGAACACCGTGTGGACACGCAACAGTGGTTTAATTCTGGCATTTTAATAAAAGTGGTACAATTTGTGGTGCAGAAGCTTGTCAGTGTAGACATACCCTTAGTCTTCATATTGTGATGTTTCACAATGGCCCACTTAGTTTTGTTAGTCTTTCTTGATGAGCGGGAGAACCATTCCTCCTGCCTGGGTTCACAGATTCAGATCAGGCATTTGTATAGTTATAAAGCAAAGCTTACATGTTACCTTATAGCATGGGTTACAGACATTACATGTAAGATTAATACATAGAGCAACTTACAGTCACTTCATAGAGACTAAACGCATCCTTACAAGTCTAACACCTATCTTGAACAATACTACTATGTAGGTGACCTGGACTGGTTTACAGAAATGAATTTATCAGTGCTCAGCTGACGCCTACAGCCTTGGCAAGAGTAGGCAGGTCTACCAATGTCAAAGTCTGTGTTTGTGGGAAATTCAACTTCCCTCCATTTCTGTATGATCATTTCGGGTTGAAAATTCAACCTTAAATGGACATGGATAAATGTGTCTCCCCACTGGCTTCTCAGATGCAGGGTCCACTTACCCTTGCCCAACCTATATATTGTGGGAGATGCTATTTTCTGCCCTCCCCATCTTCCTTTCCTATCAGTCCTGCCTCCTTCGCCTTCAACTGACCCCACTTTCCCCTCCTTGTCTTTTTATCATCTCACCCCCCAACCACCTTCTGTCTCCATTTCCTCTTAGTCATGTTCTTGTTATTATTTATTATTTGTATTTACCATAGTGCATAGGACACCCAGTCACAGACCAGGACCCCGCTGTGTCAGGTGCTGTACAAACAGAGGGCAAAAAGATGGTCCCTTCCCCAAAGAGCTTACAATTTAAGTATAAGATGAAACAACAGATGAATACAGACAGACAGATAAGGGAGTACAAGGAAACAAGGAGACAATATTGGTCAGCATGATAGGCAGTGGTTTCAGCACACCAGTGGCCTAACCATTGTCAAGTTTTTTGTAGGCATCATAGCAGAGGAAGGTTTGAAGGAGGATAATGAGATACCTTTGTAGATGTTCCCAAACATGAAGAGCAGCATCGGAGAAAGCGCAGAAGTGCTCATTTGAAAATTTAACAAGTGGCCAATAGAGGCTGGCATCAGAGGCTGATTGGCAGCCAGAGTTGATATTTTGATACTGACTGAGAAATTATAGAGGAGTATAGGCCATGAAGTGCCTTGAAAGTGAAGACAAACAGCTTAAATTTGATAGGATTAGAGAAGAAGGAGCTAGTGGAGAGATTGATATGGTTGAAGCAGTGGACTAGGCAGGTCGGTGAGTCAGCAGCATAGAGATGGTAGCTGAACATGTGTTTACAGATGAGATTACACAGAGATAAGGTGTAGAGGGAAAAGAGAAAGGAACCAAGGACAGAGTCCTGTGGAACCCCCACAGAAAGCTGGAGAGGGAATAAGGAGGATCTTCCAAAGGACATGCTGAAGGAGCGATTAGAGAAGTCAGATGAGAACCAGGAGAGGACAGAGTTACAGAAGTCAAGGGAGGACAAAGATTTCACGAAGAAGAAACATCGTATTGTCAGTGGCATTGAAGGTGGTTAACAGGTCAAGGAGGATGAGGATGGAGTAGTGGTTCTGAGCTCTGGCTAAGAAGAGGTCATTAGAGACTTAGGCGAAGTGGATTCAGTGGGGAACAAGGGGCAGAAGCTCAATTGGAGAGGGTCTAGGATGGAATGGGAGGAAAAGAACTCCAGACAATTATAAACAGAATGCTCAATGATTTGAGAGATGAGGAGGAGAAGAGAGATGAGGGCAGTATTTGGAGAGGAAAGTAGGCTAAATAATGGTGGTTTTTTTTAAGAAGGAAAAGGCAAAAGCATGCTTGTATTGTGAAGGGGAAAAGCCAGAGAAGAGTGAGAAGTTAAGGAGAAGAATAACAGGGAATGCGTCTGGGTGCAAGGAATGGCATGGGATGGGGTTACCAGGGCATATGAAGGGGTTAGAGAAAAAGAGAAGCTGATAAATTTCTGTATTTGTGACGGGAAGAAGGAGGAGAGAGTAATAGGAGGGGAAGGAGGAAGGAAAGGCAAGCCAAGAAGGAAGGGAGATGTATTTTGTCAATTTTCTCTTGGAAGAAATCTGTGAGATCCTGTGCAGAGAGAGCAGTAGAGTCAGGAGGAGCGGAGGGTTGAGAAGCGAGTCGGAAATATGGCATATAGGTGACTGGGATTGCAGAAATGGGTTTCTGTAGGAGAAGTAAGAGTTGTTCAGCAAGGAAAATGGAAGAAAAGAATGTGGAGAGAATGAATTTGTAGTGGAGGAAGTTGGACTGGTCACGTGATTTCTTCCAGAGATGCTCTGCCATGTGAGAACAGGAGCTGAGGAAGTGATTGTTGGAGGAGGAGACAGGTCTGGGGGTTGATGGGGGGACCTTGAGATGGGACAGAAGGACAAAAAAGTCAAGCATGGAGAGACTCAACAATCATATTGATGAAAGAAAGGGAAGAGAGGGCAGAGAGAAGAGGGCTGAGAGAAATGCTGATGGACTGGAGGTCAGGAAAAGCTGAGTGACAGGGTTTGGGGGCGGGGGGGCTGATGAATGATGCTGAAAGAAATAAGGTGATGGTTGGAGAGGAGGAACTCACCAACATAAAGATTAGAGAGAGAGAGAGCAGCCTGTATCCTGTAGTCTGCCTTCCAGGACCCCTGTTACAATCTGGAAAAATGTCTGTAATATCTTTTATGAATATTGTGCATGACTTAGTTTCCCTGTTCAATTTTGTATGCTGCCTGATTGAATGTATAGAGCTAAATGAAAGGAACATATAAGGAGGTTGTTACAGTACCTAGTAGGAAGGGTGACACAATGACAGAGATAACTCACCCTCACATAAGTAGCTTCAAAAGAGTTAAGATAACAGTGACTGGGCTCAAACCATGATTTGAGGACTTCAATAGCTCAGACAAAGGTGAGAGGTTTATTGCAGGAGTGGGTGGGTGAGATTCTGTGGCCTGCATTGTGCAGGAGGTCAGACTAGATGATCATAATGGTCCCTTCTGACCTTAATATCTACGAGTCTATGAGTTGGTGGGAGAATTCATCTAGATAGCTTCATCTAGGATAAACCTGAGATCAAAAGAGGATGTAAGCCCTAAAAGACCCTAGAAAAGGATGGTTTGGGGGGGATGAGCTGAGAAATGTGTCAGTCTAACTGAGACACTCAGAGACAGAGGGAGAAGGCTGTAAACAGTGTGGGGGTGTTCCTCCCAACTCAGAAATGGGGAATAAGCCAGACCTGCCTGAGCTATGGATTGAGATAGAGTTTAGGTAAAGGAATATGGATGCAGGCTTCTGTTTTAAACCTCCTCCTCTAAGTGCTGTCTACCATTAGTCAAAATAAATCATGGTTTGTTCTGAAGAGGCTGTTACTGTATCACTGTGAACGTATGCTGTAACAGACTCCAAAAGAGAAACCATTGCAGGGTCCAATCCCAGATGGACCTGCTGAATTAGTCGTGGTTGGTACCAGGGGGCTGTAACCAAGGTCCTGAGCTGAGAGTGGGCAAAATGTGGAATTCCACTCCAGGAGAGGTAAAGGCCTGCAGCCTGACACCTGTGGTGGATGCACTCAGAGACCCCAAAAAGGGACAACAGTATAGTTAGCCTAGTAACCATGTCCCTTTGTCTTCTTCTCCCACTATTTTCCTGAGCACAACATTCTCTCTCCTTGCCCCCCACGTTCCCTGACCCCTATAATTTCCTTATGTATCCTAACAGTAGCCCGGGTAAGTATTTGAAGCACGTCTCAAAAAACTGCAGTTTGTACCAGTCACAAAGAGAAATAAACTGAGATGTGATCCCCAATGATCCACGCATGAAAAAAAAGCATTGTAGAGCTGGATTTAAGCTAGTATTCATAAGCCTACCATATTCCTTCAGCAAATGGGTGATTGTGTGATGCTATCGTGGCAGCTTAGCTAGAACATTTCTTGCCAGGCAACAAAGATGTATAGAGGATACCTAATCATCAGTGTCAACTGATCTTTAATTTGAGGAATAATTGGCAGAATCAGAGCCAAACGTTGATTGCAATCCCCTAAATTGGAATTTGTGAGCAGGTCAGCTTGCCACACAAATAATATACAGGGTGAGACGCTGCTAGTAACTCCTATTTCTATAGGGCAAAATCTTGAGATATGCTGATGACTGCTGAGCACCTGCAATGCCCAGTGAAATTAATGGAGAATTGAAAGTCCTTCATGCCTCTCAGGATCCAAGAATGTTTTGCACTAATGGGACTATTTCCCCCAAATGGAGAAACTGATTTAGAAAAGAAACATTGCCATATAAACCTATAAAGTGGTAAATTTTGCACTTGATTTAGCCATTTGTATGATTTGGTTAAATGTTTGAAATCAGAGGTTCATGCTTTCAGAACTGCATGGTATCTTGTCAAGTATTGACATGTTTATCATTAATAAATTCATAGTGCTTAGTTTTTTACATATGAGTGATTTATCTCTAGAGAATTTATAAAATATGTAACCTACAGAATCTGCAAAGATGAGTACTATAGAAAGCTGTAAATTAAGTTGATACGTCAGATTAAAAAAAGCATTTCCTTTTCCTGTAAGGTGTCAATTTGTATTTTTCTGTACTGTTCCGTTCTTACTATCTACATATAGAAGAAATGCAAGTTGAAGAATATAATTGTTAAGAACATAGAGATCTTCAGAAATGACCTAAACAGAAATTAATGACATATTGAAAAGCTGAGTTCATATTGTGGTCACAGTTAAGGCTGCTATGTGTATTTTGATTTTTTTCTTGTATTTGAAATATTATTGGGGTTGCGGGTACTTCTTTTGGCCCCAGAGTAGCCCCTGTATTCTGCTGGGGAAACATAAGGGGACCAGAACAGACTGTAATTGTCCAGGAGAGAGACTGACATAGCAGCCCTATGCCATGCTCTTTGCAAGCCCCAGTGCAGAAGGAGGGAGGGGCATATCAAGGTGAGAGGATGGGCCCACTGCACATATCACTGCGGCCACACAAAGGCAGCTGAGGACAGGCTGCTGTAATTTAAATGTAAATTATGCGGGAGGCTACACGGGTCACCAAACAAAATCAAAATCGAAAGGGTGCTTGAAGTCCCATTAGCCTGCCTTCCCTGGGTTGTACCAAGAGATGTTGCGTACTCGCACATGATCTGTGAAAGAAGATATGAGTTCTAAAGTCTGAGAAAGAACTCAGGATGCCCTATGTTTTTATAGCACCTCTGTGTTTGATGTTGTTAAGGAACAGATGTCTGAAATCTAATCTCCTTGTTAATGCAGTTCCTTGTCTTAGAATTTAATTAAATGTAGATTTGCAGCTTCTTTTGCAGGGAAATGCAGACAAGTACAGTTTATTCGTTTAATTTGTTATAGCTGATCTCATTCATTTTGAGCTCAAGTTATATGCTTTCTTCTCTTCCTCTTTGTCTAGAAAAAGTTGGATAAGGTATTGGGAACATGTGCCTGAAAATGAAAGATACCAAGTATTGTGGAATATTTTGCCTTGTGGCTGAGCAAAATTTTCTGCTTTATATGCAAGTGTATATTATATTGCATTTGTATTTAATTTCTGTGCACTCTTTGCAGGCTCTCACAATATTACTTATGTGGCTTTTTGTTACTTTAGAATGATCTTTATAAATCTCTCATAAGTTTTGTAACGTGTTATTTTATTTGGCTTTACAGAAATGCATTAGATTTAATCCTGAAGCTTCAGTGTGGGTAGCAAAACAACGAATTTTATGCACTTTGAATCAGAGTTTGAAAGATGTCCTGAATTATGGGCTGTTTCAGCCTGCCAGCAACGGGAGAGATGGGAAATTTTTGGACGAGGAACGACTCCTTAGGGAATATCCACAACCAGTGAATAAAGGTGTTCCCTCCTTAGAGGTATTTTAATACATCTGTAAAAATTTTAAAGCTTTACTATCTGAAACATTTTTATTTATGTATGATATGTATATATAGTAAATCTTATTTGAGGTTTCTAAATGGATGTGAATTACACTCAAGAAGTAGTGTTCAAAGGGCTGACCTTGAAGCCTTGCTCACACAAGTAATGCTGTTTGTTTCAGCGGGGGTATTTTATGCATTACTCACATAAAAGTTAAGGATCAGGCTCAATGACTTTCTGTGGTGGGATGTACCAGCCCTTTAATACTAGAAACCTGTGGGGCCAGCACTACTCTGTTCCAGAATTTTCCTCTGGAGGCATACCAGTAGAACAGGAGTCATGATCACTGATTGACAGAAAGACATTTCAGGGTAACACTTTTTATGATTTGATGGAGAAATCTAAGGTGCTAAACTATGCTTTAAGGACCAGACTGCAGTTCCAGTTGTAGGGCATGCTGGAACTTTTCTTTCCCCTTAGCAATGATGGGTTGCTGGGAAATGTCATTCCTGGACAGCCAGATGTAGTCTTGAGATAAAGCAAGACATTCTGGGAAAAGGGACTATATAAATCCTGGCACCCTCTGATGAGTGAGAGGACTGGAAGGGCTGATGGTTTCTCCCAGATGAAAGAACAAGTAACCAGTTGCTTGACCTATTTTGCTCATTATTGATACACTGGGATTTTTAGTTGAAAAAATGACTGTGTAGCGCACCATATAGCAAGGGCCATGTGAAATCCAGAATTCACATTAATTGGTCCATGTAGAGCCTGCTGGTGCACATTAAAAATTCCCTAGTGCAATGTTTCCTATATGGTGGGTCCCGATCCACTAGAGGGTTGTAGGAAAGTTCTAGAGGATGATGGGACTAATGTGGAGGGGAGAACCTGGAGACAGGGGATTGGAGAGGAAGGATGCCCTACACTTACTCTGCAATGACAGCTCCTGTCCTGTGGTGCTGGCTTGACTCCCAGGTGTGGGTATTGCAACCTGGCATATGGGACAAACCTGAGTGCGTCACAACTCCCAGAGTGGGACCCACCATTTCAAAAACACTGCCCTAGGGAACCTTAAGTGGACACTAGCAGGCTCTACATGGACCAATTATGCCACTACCCATCAGTGTGTTTTAGAAATCACCCTCCCATCTCTGCCAGTAGTGTGCATTACCTCACTGCTCAGACAAGCCCTTAGTATGAGTAATCTAAATTTTGAGTAAAATTAGGGAAACAGGAGATTATCTGGAAATGTTTTAATATTTCGGCTATTCCCTAACTCACATAAATTACTCTCTGATTTTATATGTAATACTTCCTACACTGAGTCAGTAATTGCTCAACTTTCTCTCTAGGAAAGGCCAAAAAACTATAGTAGACAGGAAAAATAAGTGAAATTTGCAGGTCTGACATCAGTAGATTTACACTGGTGTAAAACTAATGGAAGTGAGAATTCAGAGCCCTACTTACTCTACCAGTTGAATTCTGAGAGTCAGTCACTGATGTTTGTGCTATAACCCTGAACAAAGTAAATAATCACTATATTTAAGTCTACTGTTTTCGCCAGTGCACTTGTTACAGTACTGTTTTAACAGTAGAGGATTTGTCAGCAGAATTCCTCTATGTGCAATAAATGGGGAAAGGATCCTTTTTCTCTGCAGTATTCGAGTACATGGCAAGTAACGGATGAAAGTGTTCTACCCGAAAAGCTGATATTCAGGCCCTATCCAAAAAATACATGGCACTCTTTGAATTCTACCTAGTAAACAAAGATCTATTTTTGTCTCTATTCACAACATGTATTTACCAGTTCAGAGAATCATAGAATATCAGGGTTGGAAGGGACCTCAGGAGGTCATCTAGTCCAAACCCCTGCTCAAAGCAGGACCAATCCCCAATTTTTGCCCCAGATCCCTAAATGGCCCTCTCAAGGATTGAACTCACAACCCTGGGTTTAGCAGGCCAATGCTCAAACCACTGAGCTATCCCTCCCCCCGAAAACTGTAGCATGTTGAGAGCATGAACAGTAGTTACAGTAGAATCTTAATGAACACAAAGAGACAGAAATTCCATGAAAAGCTAATATTTTTTTTTAAAAAGGGGGAGGAGAGAGAGGGGGCTTTGAACTTCAGACATAATCAAGAAAGATTATGGGCCAGATAGTGAAGGGACCTTGTGTAGTGGCACACAAGTCGCTTCCTCAACATTGCATGTCATGCAAAAGCTTATTGTTTTGAGGCATTCACACTGCCTGGATCATGGCGTGACCCTCCTGCACTGTTGTACAGGGTGAGGCCAACAGACCAGAGCAAACAGTCTACTTCATTCATTAGGATGGAATAGATTATGCACCACAATGGGCAAGGAGCACAATCTCCCCACCTCTCGTCCGGGGGTACTGCAGCTCCACACTGCCCCCTTGCAGGGAGGTGTCATAAATACCACCATCTAGCCTTGTGAGAAGAAAGGTGGGGGTGAAATCTATGTTTAAAAATACATTTTACACGAAAGTCAATTAATCACAGAAGAGCCATTTAGCATTCTAATGAACTATAAATTGTGGTGTGCTAGATCAGTGGTAAATATATATCATGGTGTAATGGTGACCCCATGAATTTTCAGCTGATCTGTCTGCTCTAGCAATAGGCAAACTGGTCAGAACAGAATAAGAACTGGCCTCAGCTGGACCAAAGTCAGTCCTGTAACCCTTATGCACATGAGTAATCCTTACTCACAGCAGATGTGTCATTAACATCCACAGAACTACTCCTATGAGTAAGGATTCAGAAATGTTCTGCTGATTTTTTTTTTTAAATGCATGTTTTAAATTTTCACATACCTCTGCAATTCCTTTTTCTGTCTGTGGCTGGAAGTGAAAGTGCTGAAATGTCTTTGGGGAAAGCTCTTCACATGGTATTTCCAGTTTATTTGTGTAGATGCAAGGGGCCAAACTCATTCCTCATGTAATTTCATTAACTTCTGGATACTTATACCAAGTATAAACTTAGCTTATAAGGATTGTAGAATTTCAAAAGTATGGTTCTAAGCATTCTAACATTTTGGGGTTTATTTAATTATTTGTTTATTTAAACTGTACTCCCAAGCCCTTTTTTGAAGTTTGCCCAAATCTACATGACTGTTAACAGATGCCACATTCTGATAATTTCTGATCTTTTTCACTATTAAATAAAATATGAAATTTTGACTTAATCTCTTTGTTTCCCTATCAGTTTCGGTACAAGAAGAGAGTGTATAAGCAATTAAATCTTGATGAAAAACAGCTGGCCAAGCTTCATACAAAGGTATGTCCAATTTACTGGTGATAAGGGAGAGCATCCATTTTCTGAAAGATAGTATCTGGCAGGAAAAGTACTAACATCAGATGCACAATGACTCTCTGATTAGAATCCTTTGATTCTAATGACAGTCTAAAAAATACATACAGAGTGCAGCCTGGATAGTTCTAACATTGATCTTGCAGATCTCTGTTCATGTGAATAGTCCCACTGAAGTCAAGGAACTGCTTATGTGAGTAAAGCCTGAAGGACTTGGATTTTATATTCAATACACCAGGGATTCTCAGACTTCTTCATGTAGACCACATCTAAACAGAAGTTGTCTTGTGAATGCCTCCCCTCTCACAACTGACTGTAGAATGTGAAGCATCTTTGCAACAACTAAGGCAATTGCTTAAGTGGAAAAGGAATATTTAGAAAAGTATGTAATTTAGCACTGGAAAATTAGGGGGAGATCTGCTTCGGGTGACCAGCTGAGCAGTCTGCAGACCACCAGTAAACGTCCATGAGTGGCTAGTAGTCCAGTGACTACAATTTGAGAATTTTTCTAACAGTATATTTCCTATGTTTGACTTTGCCATAAATTTACAAGTAATTTTATATGAACTTTATATAAACCCAGCAAGTTTTCAGTACATCACCAGTTTTATAAATACTGACATACATATCTTCAGAGACCCTTACAGGTCGGATTAATTATGATCTCCATCTTATCAGTCTGATTTCTTTATGAATAGGACTTCTAGTAATTTTTTTCCTGAATGTTGTAAGCAGCATATTCTTGTTTTTAATTTTGACCATTGCATTCCATAGAATCTATGCTCTGATTGAGTACCATTTTAGGGCCAGAGATCCTCAACTAGTGTAAATTGGCACTGTTCTATTAAGGTCAATGGAGCTATGGAGATTATACCAGCTGAAGATCTTAGTCGTAACTGGAATATTCTTCGTACGATCTGAGGACTTTTCAGTCGTCACTCTTTCTTTCAGGCTAATTTGAGAAAATTTATGGATCATGTTCATCATCTCTCAGTGGAAAAAATCACAAAGATGTTGGATCGGGGACTGGACCCCAACTACCATGACCTAGAGAGTGGAGGTAAGAGATTAATGAAATCAATGCATAAAGTGGTACACATTCTGGTTTTACTGTATAAACAAAACCAAATTCTACCCGCTGAATCTATTGCCCTTTAAAGGCTCGGTCTTAGCAAAACCTATAGTTCCAATATATGAAGGAAGTAAGTTGATAGTTTATGCTATTCCTAAGGCAGTGTTTCATCTGTTTTATACTTAAAATCTAACAATTAAAATATTTTTTGAAATATTTGTAAATACTTTTTTTGGTTAAAGTTGCTTGTATTTTTCTCACACATTATATTCTTTTTGTCTTTAGAAACTCCTCTAACTTTGGCAGCTCAGCATGATAATACTGTAGAAGTGATTAAAACTCTGAAAAATGGAGGGGCACATTTAGATTTCAGAGCGAAAGATGGAATGACAGCTCTGCACAAAGCAGCTAGAGCCAAGAACCAAGTAACCCTCAAGGTAAATTCTCTCAGAGCCACATTATGCATTATTTTATACAGAACAATATATAAAGGAAAATGCTTTGGAGTTAATTATCATATTGTCCTTAATGGATCTTTTAATCTGTGGTTGCTTAAGTATTTACCCTAGGCTTTTGACTTTCAGGATTTGCATTCAACAAAGGGCCCTTTCATTTCAGAAGCGTCTGTTTCACCATCACTTCTGAAACATAATTTATGTTAACACTAGAGACCTTACAGTGGCACATCTGTATCAATACAGTTGCGCCGCTATAAGGTCCCTCATGAAACTGCTCTATGCTGATGAGAGAGAGCTCTCTGGTCGACATAATTTAACCACCCTCAATGAGCATTGGTAACTACGTGGCAGGAGAAGCTCTCCCACTGACATAGTGCTGTGCACACTATCACTTATGCTGGTGAAACTTGTGTCTCTGAGGGGTGTGTTTTTTTTCACCCCGAGTGATATAAATTTTGCTGACATAAGTGGTAGTGTAAACATGGCCTTAATCTTGTGCACTGATAAATAGTGTAAGATCTGTCTGCAGGAAATGCTGTTTAAATGTTGCGAAGGGCAACAAAAATGATTAGGGGTCTGGAACACATGACTTATGAGGAGAGGCTGAGGGAACTGGGATTGTTTAGTCTGCAGAAGAGAAGAATGAGGGGGGATTTGATAGCTGCTTTCAACTACCTGAGAGGTGGTTCCAGAGAGGATGGTTCTAGACTATTCTCAGTGGTAGAAGAGGACAGGACAAGGAGTAATGGTCTCAAGTTGCAGTGGGGGAGGTTTAGGTTGGATATTAGGAAAAACTTTTTCACTAGGAGGGTGGTGAAACACTGGAATGCGTTACCTAGGGAGGTGGTAGAATCTCCTTCCTTAGAAGTTTTTAAGGTCAGGCTTGACAAAGCCCTGGCTGGGATGATTTAATTGGGGATTGGTCCTGCTTTGAGCAGGGGGTTGGACTAGATGACCTCCTGAGGTCCCTTCCAACCCTGATATTCTATGATCTGTCTTTGAAAGTGAATGCCAATAGCATGAATCATACATTTTATCTTTTTAATACTGGCCCCTTTGTTTTTTCTTCCCGCTCTAACTGGTATTGTTGATTATTTTGACATTCTAGATTAAATCTTGTGTTTATGAAATTCCATTACTTCCTTCTGGACATGATTTCAAATTACACAATGTTTTTGGTAAGGCACGCTGCAATTGAAGAGTGGCCAAAAGCCACAACTTTATTAAAACACCCAATTTTTCAACTCGATAACAGGATGGGTAGTGGGCAGTCTTTGCTACTCATTCTGTCACCTGCAGATCCCCTGAGTACCAACTCTAGGACTTCACAGAGTGCACCAATTGCCTGAATTACCATGGACCTTTGGCACTGTGCCACAGCTATTCTGAGGCTGTCTGTACTTCAGCCCATTCAGCCAACTTGTAGAACAGGAACAAAAAATGCCACCTCCTAAACAGCACTTTGGAAAGGTATAAATATACAGAGAGCCCTTCGGTTATTTGCTCAGACATGTCCACCATTTATAATTACTTGTAGACCCTTTTAGAGCTTGGAGCATCTCCTAACTACAAGGACAGCTGTGGATTGACACCACTATACCACACCGCGGTAGTAGGAGGAGACCCTTATTGTTGTGAACTTTTACTTCATGAACATGCTACAGTCAGCTGCAAAGACGAAAATGGATGGCAAGAGATTCATCAGGTATGAAAGATTACTCTTCATTAGATTTTATATTTACAGCTGCGGGACTGTGAGGTCAGGAAATATGCCTGCTCAACAGATTGCTTTTCCAGGATTTTGCGTATTGTGTGGGACTCTGTAAAATCTTTTATTGGAAGGTATTTAATTTATATATGCAGGGATTTCTTTTTCTTTTGTTTTGTTTAGTACCATGGAATTTGCTGTTAGTAAAGTAAATATCCTGTCTACTAGAGTTTTGCAGTAGTCAAGCTTCACAGTTTCTATGGAGATAGTTGCACAAATTACTGCTCCAGCTGGCTGGTATTGCACATCCCTTTAGTGGACTCTTGGAAGTCTGCATTGTAGCATTCTGTTAGGAATGCCCCACTGCAAAAATATTGCCAGATCTTTCTTTTGCAGATGCCACTTTCTATTTTCTTGGTCATGCTGCTTGTTCCTTTATACCAGAAATATCTTGACCTTAGTTATTGGTGGTAATATAATGAATATGTGGACACAAGTCCTGAATCTGGAATCCTTTAGTGTGCTGTACTGAAGGATGTTTCTCACTGGTTCGCTCTAACCAGTTCAAAATTTGAGTTTTGCTTCCTCTCCTCTAGATAAAAAGTTTCAAGTGACATTTCCCATTTCTCCATAACTGGGTCTCCCTGACTGCTCTGCTCAAGTAGTGTTCAATATTTGGTAGGTAGATACATTTGCTGTCACCTGGTCCACATAAGAGAGTGATTTAGGGCCTTGTTTAATCTCAGTATGCCCTAAGGTTCTGGTGATCTCTTGAGCTAGACAATGGTGTACCATGATTATTTTTCAGGTATAGCTTGTTCAGCTTTGCAACAACAACCAGGAGTCTTTCTTTGGGAAATGATAGGCATCCTGTCTCTGTATTCCAGAAGCCTATGTATCTCTTTCTGCATAGAAATCCATATGATTTGGTAAGATGCTTTTTGTCTGAGACTTGTTTTTTCTTAGGCCTCTTCTCCTATGTGTTCTCCTAATAGCTCTGAATTTCCTCTAAGACCTTCAAATAAGGGATTTAGCAGCAGCAGTGTGCTTAACGTACATGAAATGAAGCAGTGGGTTGTGGCATTCTAAGTGCAGTCACTGTATTAAGAGAAGGAGGTATGTAGCTTACAGGAGATCAGCATAAAACCGATAACATCTGGCATTGCTGCTGTTTCCTTGTAGGAGGGTCTAGTCTCTAGGCCAGTGGCTCTCAAACTTCATTGCACCATGGCCCTCTTCTGACAACAAAAATTACTACATGACCCGAGGAGGGCGGACCGAAGACTGAGCCATCCCAAATCCCCGACCCCGGGTGGGGGGTCCGAAGCCCAAACCCAAGGGCTTTAGCCCCAGGCGGGGCTGGGGGGGGGGGGAGGGGAGGGTTGTAACCTGAGCCCTGCCACCCAGGGCTGAAGCCCTCGGTCTCAGGCCCTGGGTAGTGGGCCTCGGTCTTGGAACCCGGGTGGTGGGCCTCCAGCTTGGGCCCTGGACCCCAGGAAGTCTAACATCAGCCCCAACGACCCCATTAAGATGGGGTCATGACCCACTTTGGGGTCCTGACCCACAGTTTGAGAACCACTGCTCTAGGCAAAGGGATTGGAAGGATTGCTGCACACAGATTGTGTTATGGCATCAGATATTGGGTCATTTTGTATCGTTAAAGTTGTGAGACAAGAAACGAAGGAAGCTCTGTGTGTGTGGGAGCATGTGTGCATGCGCAAAAACTATAGCAAAAATTTCTTTCCTCTGTATGCTCTGGAACTTGGATGAAGTGCTGTAAACGGTACATAGGCCTTTTGCTGAACCTCTCCACAGGGCTGAATTTCACACTTGATACCTGATTCTCTGAGTTCTTGAGCATATTTACCTCTCACTGAGATTAATTGGATCTGATGGCACTCACCGCCTTGCTAGTTTGGACTCTTGGAAGGTTTAGATGCAGAATTACCAGTGGCCTGGGGATAACGTTTTGGAAGAATTACAGTTAAAAAAAAAAAAGGCAGTAAGATTTCCATGGAAATGTATCAGAGATACTTTAGAAGCCTCTTCTGATATGCATCAGAAGCATCTCAGTACACTAGTATATTTGAAAATTCCAGCAGTTTCCCATGTTTGGTGCAATTATTTTCTCAGTCTGTCTTCCATATGGATTAGTTTCTTGGTTACTGCTAAAATGAATTGGTCTGGTATATCTGCCTATGTGTTCGTGGGCAAATATCCTAGGATGTCAAATCAGGTTTTCTGACCTAAGAAGGATGCTCACTTTTCCTTCATCATAGTTTTCTTAGTACACAATTCTTTTCTTAGTAGGAGGTGGGTATGAGTTGCAACGCTTGGACTTGGATCAACGCTTTTTCAGTGTTCCAGGGTGTTCGTATCTTGGTTATTTGTTTGGGTCCATTTCTATTAGGAAGTAAGTAAAAGGGGTTTAACCACCATTATAGTTGGTTGGGGGGAGGGGTGAATTGGAGGTAGGTAAGTGTTTCTTTAATTCCCTCAGAAGTCTAGGTGACAGTGATGGGGAGGAACTTTTCTTTCAAAGAATGGTCTCACCAGCAATCTCTGGAAGTACAAAGAAGAATCCTCTCTGTATGAAAACCCAACTTAATACATTTATAGTAATTATTTCTCTCACTGAAAGGGGGCTGTGTTTTCCAAAACCATCTTCTTGGTTTTTATCCTAGATAAATCAAGGAAGTTTAAATCTGGATTATGGGTTAATTGAGCAATCCATGCTTAGAAAGCAACAATGTCAGTACCCCTCTCTGACGTGTGAAAGATGGCAGTATAAAGCTGTCCCATCTCTTATCATTTCTGAGAGATGTGAAGTGACTTAGGATAGTAAAGAAGTCATTAATCACAGCTTGGTTTCTACTTATTTAGTAGAACAGTCATTTAGGCCCAGATTCACAAAGGTATTAAGTACCTAATTTGGGCACCTAAGTCCCAGTCCCAGTAGCCACTGCAATCCACAAAACTGCTCAGCTGCCATCAAATCCTAAATTCACTTGGTGCGTAAATGTTCACTGTAAAAGTTCGCTAGGCACCAATGTTTCTGCCTTTTTGCCTGGGCACTACTGCCTCCCTCTAGTCATTGGGATACCTATCTCCTGCCTAAGCTCCAGCAGGATTCACAACCATGGGATGATAGGGGGGAATGCCTATCTCACCTGCAGGGCCTGATCCAGTAGGCATGCACTCAGTGCACCCACTGGATCAGACCCCATCAAAAACTGATTTGGTGCTGCCTCCCTTATATCTTTTAGTGGTAGAACACTCATCTGCAATGTGGGAAACCTAGGTTCAATTCCCTTCTCTGCCTGGTGGGGAGAAAGGATTTGCACTGGGGTCTCCCCTCTCAGGTGAGTGCCCTAACTACTGGACTATGAGATATTCTGTTGTGGGACTGCCATAGTTTCTCCTGTTGAAGCTGTTCCACTTTAACTCACAATTACTATTTTAGTATTTATCCAGAGAGAGAGAGAGAGAGAGAGAGGTCCAGTCCTCTTGCTCCAATGACTAATTAATTATTTATGGAAAGTGGAACAGCTTCAACAGGAGAACTTGAGGCAGACCTACATCAGAATATCTGATAGCCCAGTGGTTAGATCACTCTGCTGGGGGGTGGGTGGGAGACCCCTGTTCAAATCTTTTCTCCCCATCAGGCAGAGGGTGGAAACTGAACCTGGGTCTCTCACATCCTAGGCTGGGTGCTCTAACCACTGACCTAAAAGTTATAAGAGAGGTGGCATTTCCTCCTTCTCTTTTGTGTGGAGTTAAGAAGGTTCCTAACTCATCTTGCAAGAAACAGCATAGACATCTAAGCCACTCACCTCCAGGAGAAGGGTTCCCAGCTGTGGATTGCAAGCAGAGATAGGTGTCTCCTGAAGCCCAAACTTAAGCACCTAACTCTGTGAGAACGGTGCGGTTTAGCATATCTCTCTCATGAACATCTCCCATTGGCTAGTTAAGGCTGCTCTCTGCCTAGCATGCTGGCTTTTGTGGATCACATTCTTAGGTGCCTATCTCTCCGCATACATTGTATAGGGAACCTAATTCAGGCTTTGTGGCTCCCATTTTAGTTCCAGTGATTTTTTAGGTGCCTAAAAGTTAGGCGTCACAATGATGAACATTGTAACCCCCAATACTTTTGTGGATCTGGGCCCTAGTGATTAATTTTCACAGAACCCCGTAGAGGTAGTGTCACAGGCTGGGTGGCCTTTTAAGGGGAGATGGGCTAAGCCCTGCTTGTGATATAGCAACTATCCATCATTTGATCCTGATCTGACAGCTTAATTATCCTTAGAAACCCCAGCTGTGAAAGGGTCAGGGAAGACTACACAGAGAGAGGAGAGAACTCAGGAGAAAGGAAACCCATGAGACAGGAGATAGACTTCTCACTCTCTCTGGGTAGAGCCTGCTGAAGGCAAGTTGAAGAGGACCCCAAGGATGGAGTTAGTCCCTGTTTTGGCTTCTGGAAAGGGGGAAAGGCCCAGGGAGGCAGCACTGTGGGTCGGTGTTCCAGGGGAGGAACAAGGAGCTGGGAGGACCTAGGGAGAAGCCTGAGAGGTCTGGGAACCAGAGGAGAGGCTGTATTAACCACAGGCTCCTGGGAAACAGCACAAGGGGTTTGGAGGTAGCAAGTAGCCCAGGGAAACAGCAGCACATCTAAAAGAACAGACCTAGCTGCTTAACATGGGGTCTCTGTGTCGGCCACCAGACCAGAGGGTGAGGCTGGGTTTCCTCTAGTAGCCCTAAGGAAGGGCATAACCCTCTTCCCAGCACAAGGACTGTTGAGCTGAGGTGGGGAGGGGCTGAGGACTGACACCAGAGGGCAGGTTGAGGAGTAGCCTGAGAAGGGTGAAAGGATCTCTTCATTGGGACATTTAGACTTTTAGATTTACCTTTCAGTGTATAGTATATAGAACAATATAAACAAGTTATTGTCTGTATGAAATTTTAGTTTGTACTGATTCATAGATTCATAGATATTTAGGTCAGAAGGGACCATTATGATCATCTAGTCTGACCTCCTGCACAATGCAGGCCACAGAATTTCACCCACCACTCCTGCAGAAAACCTCACACCTCACTGACTTTGTTAGTGCTTTTTATGTAGCCCTGTTGTAAAACTAGGCAAATATCTAGATGAGATGATGCACTTAGTTGGACTTTTATTACCTCAGAAGAGGTCTGGATTAGACACAATTTAGCTGGAAGGATAAACTGTGGACAGAACAGGCAAATCACAGTGCCAAACAGCAGATCAACAGGGGGTCCTAGAGGCAAAGACTCCTGCATACCATTACGTGACATCAGAGGGAGCCACAGCAGTCCGTGGAAACACTTACAGGTAGGGTAGCATTATTAGCCTCATTTTACTGATTAGCAGACAGACACAAAGGGCTAAATTCAGCTCTAGCATGAACAGTCATATTTCCTGGTTGCTTAAATGGGAGCTGTCCCCTTGTTTCAGGGCTGATTTTAGCCCAGAGATGGAGTGATTTGCCCAAGATCATGTAGTGAGTCAATAGAAAAATTGGGATTAGAAACCTGAGATTCCAACATTTTAGTCCTTTGCATGCCTGCACTGACTAGCTGGCTGACTATTGGAGATGCAGGCATCTGAATTCTGGAACTCAGTATCTGTCTATTCTAATCTAAACTGTACTTCCGAACACAAATATACATTATCATTTTGCAGTGATAGATTTGGGCATCCTATATGGCTGTTCCATTTGCTCCTTGGTGAATAATATCTTTCTGATGGATATTATTTTAGAGATTTTAGAAAGATTTTAGAATAAATCTTTCCTGTTCTATTTTCATTGAATCTATTTTTCCCCCCTCTACTTGGGCAAATAATTCATAATGAGTAAACTATTTAACAAATATTGTCCCGTCCCCCCCTTCTGCTTGTGAATGGTCTGTGACCAGAGACGAGAATAATGGTCCACTAGTTAGGGCACTAGCCTGGGACTTGGAAAACCTGGCTTCACTCCCTGCTCTGCCATAGGATAACTGAGTGATGTGGGACAGGTTCATTATCCTCAGTTCCCCATCTGTAAAATGGGGATAATAGCACTTCCCTACCTTACAGGGAAGAGAATCACTACATTAAAGATTCTGAGACATTCATGTATTATGGTAGTGGGAGCCAGATAAGTCACTAAGATTGATAGATAGAAATACTGTGATTTTTTTCCCCTCAGATTTATTCATTAATGAAAATTGTTCACCAGATTAATTCATGGTCTCATTCAATGAACAATTAATTTCACCTATTCAGTATTTGAAGTTTGGGCAGTGTGTCTGGCCAAATAATTCACAGGTTTTCTCTCTTTGGATCAAAGTCAGACCCTCTGTATGCAGGACCTCTGCAGTTATTGTTGAATCTCAATCATCTTTTACTGAGTTATGTTTTGTAATGATTTTTATTCTTCTTTATACAATACATATTTCTGAAGTACACTCTTATAGCTCTTGTGCTCACAGATCAGAGGAAGATACTCAGAAGGAAACAATGTCGTGAAAAATCATTGACTTACAGTACTTCGGCTAATTTAATTCCCCAATATATCTTCACTCTTTAAAAGCAGTGTTCAGAAATCAGATCATCTTCAGTGCAATCTAGTGTCACCTTTCCAAAAAAAGCTTGATTTTCTACTCTAGAGCCTATAAACAGAAAATAAATGTTTTTCAGTCAAATATGCAGCATGCTAATTTACTGGCTCATGGTTTTTAATCATAATTTTTGCAGGTAAATGAATATTTTGTCTTTGTTCTGTTGTATATAGTTCCCACTGCATTAATAGGAGTAACAAGCACATGTTGGTAGGTACATAATTTAGAACTATTTATTTTATTGTATCTTAGACTGTTATCCTCCAAATTCTTAAGAAACACGTTTAACTTTATGCACATAAGGACTCCCATTGATTTCCACTTTAATGTGCAAACTCGAGCACATGTATACGTTTTTTACAAGATCTGGACCTTATGCCCCAATTAGGCCTCTATTGAAGTTAGTGGGAGTTTTTTCCATTGACTTCAATGGGAGGTGGATCAGACCCTTAACTTGCTCAATTTCATATTTACTATATCAAATATTATTTTCGTTTCAAATCTTACTTCCATTTTAAAGTGTTTTTTTTTTGGAGCCAACCGAGGCACCTAGTGTCAGCTGCTGTGCACAGCATCCAAGTGTGAGTCCTGAACCCTTCCTGTGGTAAACATAGCAACACTGCAGAGACAGCAGTCTCAGCTGTTGGAGAAGGAAATGTGTCCCTTGGTAATGACTGGCTTCATCAGATATAGAAGCACTCTCTGGGGAGGGCCAGAACTGTACCAAATGCTGCTGTACTGAAAGGAGGGTTATTACAAGGTGGACCTTAGGAGGGAGAAATAAAGGAGGGGAATGATGGAGGTGGTGTCTCTCGGTGTTCCTACTGGTACTCTAGAATCATACAGAATAACTGAGAATTAGGCTATAAGGATGTAGCATATTCTTGGATGAAGAAATGTGTAATTGGGATATTTATCTGATACAGTAAGACTATATAGTAATCAAAATGTTAAATTTATGTCTTTATAGGCTTGCCGATATGGACATGTCCAGCATTTAGAACACTTACTTTTTTATGGAGCAGATATGGGAGCACAGAATGCCTCAGGAAATACAGCATTGCATATTTGTGCTCTTTATAACCAGGTTAGTTATTATTCTTCTATAGCTTTGTATTTCTGTGTCTTTTTTGGGAGTTTTTTTAAAAAAATCTTTCATGAAATGTACGAATTAGAGTAGAACTGGAACTGAAATTTTCTTCCTGTGGAAAATCTTGCATTTATGAAACAATTTTCATTCCAAAGTGACTTCCACCAGTTCACTGGTGTGACTTTCTTTAAAAAATCATCAGCAAACATATACAGGAACTCCTCGCTTAAAGTCATCCTGGTTAACGTTGTTACGTTGCTGATCAATTAGGGAACATGGGCGTTTAAAGTTGAGCAATGCTCCACTCTTACATTATTTGGCTGCCTGCTTTCTCCACTGCAGGCAGCCTCCCTATGCTCCTCCCCGCCCCGGCCTCCTGCCTGCGGCAATCAGCTGGCTTGCCGCGTTTAGGAGGCAGGAAGAAAGGGGTAGGAGTGAGGACTTGGCGAGCAGGCTCCCCCTCCCTCCCCTGCCTCCTGCCCATGGCAATCAGCTGGCTTGCAGCGTTCAGGAGGGAGGGAGGGGAAGGAGGAGTGAGGAAGCAGCCTGCGAAGTAAAGGAGGATGAGGTGTGGGGGGGAGAACAGGCGGGTCAAAGGTGGGGGCTTGAGGGAAGGGGTGGAGTGGGCGGGCTGAGGGTTGAGCCCCCCGCCCCTGGTGCTTGCCGAGTAGGGGAAGCTGCTGCTGCGCAAAGGGCTTCTCCTAGCCTACAGCATCTACAGCCTCCTTGCCTGCCTCATTATCTCCAGTGACTTAATAGGATTTAAAGATGTTGTCCCCGCTATGAAGAAAGATATCCTCTGCTTGGCCAAGAAAGGTTTTGATGAGGTGGAAGAAGCTGATGTTACACAACTTCTGCAATCACACGGAGAAGAGCCAACAAATGAAGATCTGATGCAACTCGAGGTGATGAGAGCAATGGAAGAAGACGGCCAAGAAGTAGAAGAACCAACCCATTGAAATTTGACTGCCACTTGTGAATTCCCCTGCAGGAAGTTAACTACCCTGCCCTCAGGCAGAGAAAAAAAAATAAACTCCAGCTGCTCACAGCTTAAAAAAAAACAACCTCCCTGCTTTCCAAGCAGACAAAAGGGTAAAAAAAAAATGTCCTTTTAAAATCCTATTGTGCTTTTGGTCCAAAATGATCCCACTGCTCTGCCACCATGTCAGGGTTCCTTCCCCACTCTGCACTCTGGGGTACAGATGTGGGGACCCTCTTGGAAGACCCCCTAAGCTTTCTGAAGCTTTCCAAATGATTGAAGCTGGCTTACAAATCCTGAGTGATGACAATCCTACCAGAGAACGCAGCTCCAAAGTGATTAGGGGAGTTGGTCATCTAATGACTTGCTATAAAGAAATTTACCAAGAAAAAAAAAAGGAAAGCAAAACAACAATCTCTAGATGTGTTTTTTTGAGTTCAGAAAGTTCAGCAAAGAGGAGCAGCCAGACAATTCACCCTCTTCCACACTCTGACTCCACCACCTCAACCAAGCTTCATACTCAGCAATGATTGTAGTATTAAATTGCTTGTTTAAAATTGTTTAAAATGTGTATAATGCCTTTTGTCTGGCAAAAAAAAATTTCCCTAGAGCCTAACCCCCCCCATTTACATTAATTCTTATGGGGAAATTGGACTCACTTAACATCTTTTCACTTAAAGTCGCATTTTTCAGGAACATAACTACAATGTTAAGTGAGGAGTTCCTGTATTTATTGAATGGTTCACCGTTAGTTCTGAAGTTTATTGTAGTTAGCATTATGGAGGGATGATTGCTGGATGTCCGGGTCATAGCCAGCTCCTCTTCTTCAGCAGTTAAGGTTTGACCCTGGTACTGAGTATTGAGAATATTTGCAAGAAAATGAGCTGGAGATAGTGCTTGTTCCGTTGGTTTTTTTAATGCTTGTAATTTAACTCTGTCATTGCATATTTCTCTTTTTAAGATCTCACTCAGTTCCTTCCAAATTTCAACAGCGTCAGCAATAAAAGAGCTGTTTCCCTGCATTTTGTTCAAGGCTACAGAAATAGGCTTCAGGGTACTCAGCATGTGTTCAACATTTCTCTTAAGCCCAATGTTGAGAACTTTGGCTGTGACGGTGCCATCTATTTTTTTCATGATTTTGTTCACAAACTGTCATCAGATTAGGCCAGTTCTTGATACAGTGCTCAAAACAGTCCACTACTGAGTTCCATCGCATGTTTTGTGGGAGACTTAGCTTGGTTCCTCCCACTTTTCTCAGAGCAGCTGCTGCAAAGTGGTTGTTACGGAAGTATTTTGCAATTTCAACAACATTAGCCGTTATTTCTGGAACACTGAAGTCTTTGGCTAGGAGGTGCATCAAATGAGCACTGCAACCATAGGTTATTAGCTTGAGACTCTCTTCACTCTCTTCTAAATTTCTTCTCATCTTTGATACATTTGCAGCAGTGTCTGTGACCAAGCTGCGTACTAGACATTTGAATTTTTTTTCACAGTTTGTTTAGCTTTTACTGCTACGTCTTGTAAGTATTCTGCTGTGTGTGCATTTTCTGATGTTTCAATTGTTTCTGTAAGGAAGACATTCCCTTCTTCTGTTGTCACACAAGCACGTACAACAGGATCACTGTGGACATTGCTCCACCCATCAAGACTGAGGTTAACAATTTTAGCCTCTAGATCTTTTGCACACTGCTCATTTTCTCTTTCATACACTTTATCCAGCAGTTTGCCTGCGACATCTGCTCTGTTGGGTAGACTGTATCCTGGTCTTAATGACTTAACCATGTTAATGAAGTGTGGGTTCTCAATCATACGGAAAGGAGAGTTTGTTGCATAAACAAACCGGGCAATTTTTTCATCCATTACCTCTTTTTGTAATCGGCTGGTTCTTATCACAAACTTATCTGTGGTTGTTTCTGGATGATAGAGTTTTTTTTTCTTTTTGATACAGGTGATGTACTGTGGCTATGTGACATACAGGATGTGACTGAAATGCTATCATTGGCAGATAACTCTGAAACTATAGAAAATTGTAGTGATCTTGAAGGTGGATAGTCTTCAGAATCCTGTATGTTGAGGATGGATTCTCATAAACAAAATAAGTCAATGCAGTTATTTAATTATTATTACCATATTGCTCGTTTAGTATTACTCATTGCATTCACTAACACTGCTACTTTAAAGGTGAAATTGTAAAAGGAAGATCTGCCTGTTTCAGCTCTTTATTTTTTTATCACAGCTGCATCTAAAATGGTAGTACCACACTGTAACAACTATATTTTTTGCTCAAACATGAGAATTCAAGTATAGTCCAGAAGGAAGACAGGCAAGAAAGAAGTACGAAATAAAAAAGTTTACCAACCTGAAGATCCTGCATGTTCAGACATGTTCTTTTCATCATCTTCCACGCAGCTTCCTCCTGAGAAGGCATGATGTTGTTTCATGCCGTCAACCAGGCCTTGCATTTCTTTGTTGCACTGTTTGCATTTTGCACGCATGCCTGTCTTACCCACAGGTAAAGGAACTTCATTAAAATATTCTCAAACTGGGTCTCTTTTATGGCCTGCTGCCATTATAGGTTTTCCCTTCTAGTGAGAGAATGGTATGATATATCTCAAATCAATGAAGGCTATACTCAGAAAACCTCAGGACTTCTGGACTATGCTGCTCAAACAGTTTTACTTTTGTTTCTACTTCCTGTCCCTCCCTTCTTACATTTGCTCCAGACTTCTTCTCCTTGTCCAGATCTTTTCCACCCCCAGCAATCTTCTACTCATTGAACTTTTTGAAACTTTGCACTTTTAGAGAGAGGTAAGGGATTGACTATGTGTACACAAATTTGCAGACGTACAATAGGGCTGAGGTCTGTCATTTCTCACCTCCTTATATTATTTAGTTATTTAAAAACATTTTTGCTGTTAACAAGCATGTTATCTCTGGCGACACAAATCCACAGTTTGAGAACAGCAAAACTAAGCATCTCTGATGGTATCTTCTAGACTGAGCACTGAGTCCCATTGCGTAGATAGAACGATTAACCTAAATAATCTATACAGAAACCCCTGGAGCCCCATAAGATTGGGTCCCTAATCCATGAACTACTGGAACTCATTTACAAAACTTTTCTTAAACATTACATGAATATATTGTCCCATACTATAGAATCAGAATTTATAATCCCTATTCCATGATGAGATATCTTTGAGCTATAATGTATCTTAATTAAAACTATCTTTAAATAGGTTTCAGAGTAGCAGCTGTGTTAGTCTGTATCCGCAAAAAGGAGTACTTGTGGCACCTTAGAGACTAACAAATTTGTTAGAGCATAAGCTTTCTTGGGCTACAGCCCACTTTATTGGATGCATAGAATTGAACATATAGTAAGAAGATATATATATATATATACATACAGAGAAGGTGGAAGTTGCCATACAAACTGTGAGAGACTAATTAATTAAGATAGGTTTTTTTCCTCAAAAAGCATTTTATCAAAAAAAATGCGGTTTAAATTAAAAACATCTGATTTTTTTAAATTTATTTTTTTAAAAAATCATTAATTTTTATCCACCCTGGGGTCAACTTTGCCCTCATTTACATCTGGAAAAAGGACTGCATGAGTTGTAGATGGTAGAATTTGACCCTGAGCAGATAAACTAAATAAAAGGATGCAAGGAACACAGAGCTGTAGCTCTTAAAATATAGCTCTCTATATCTGCAATTATTTTGGACAAATCTTCTTTTAATAATTATGGGCCAGACTACGGTGAGTGGCTATGCATAGGAGTAAAGGGGTTTAAGATGCCATCCATCACTCTGAGTTGGCTGTGCAGGGCCTACTCTAGACTTGAATCCAGACATTAGGCAGAAAGCAGAAGTTGAGTGTCTGATTCTCTTGCCTTGCATGCAAGTGCATAGGGAGAAGTGGAGAGTTGGCAGAGTCTTCCATGCATCAGCAAGCAGAGCTAACTGGACGTGGGGACAAATTTGGTGCTTTTGGTAATGATGTAGCCTATTTTGCCAAGATCTTGAGAGGGGTTGGAAGTCAGAGGGATGTCCAAGCTGAAGTTCTTGGAAGAGACCTCAGGAATCTTCTATGATTCTTTCCAGAGCTGCTACTGGAGCATCACACTTTCTCAGGACTGAGAGTAAACTCTCAATCTAGTCCTCTATTGGGTGTGAAGTTTGGCTGCATTAGGTTTGAGTTGCAGTCATACCAATGAGCTGCTACTGGTAGATATGCTTCCCCCCTTACAGCCTATTGTTTTGCATATTTGGATATGCAAATTCAAAGGCAAAACCTTCTTGCTTTATTGAAGCGAGTAACTTTGAGAGGTCAATGGGACTACTCCTAAGTATAAGGCAAACAGGGCTTTGTGCTTTTACTTTCACACTGGGTCATTTTATAACATTCCAGCACTGTATGTATTAAAACCATATTAGGACACTGTGCATGGAATGCTACATTGCATTAGAAAATCACAAGTAATGAGGCATGATTGTAACTAGTAAAACATCTGTTAAAGCATCTGCTTCTTAATTAATTACCATCTTGATTGAAAAAGACTTGTCAAAGCAGATTTCCTCACTTCCTTTAGTATTTCTAAAATATCTTGATTTTTTCAAAAGAGACGATTTTTGGAATAATTTAACATAAGAATGCGTTTCGTGTTCAGACTTTGAATGCTTGTGGGTTGCTGCATGCATTCATCTCACTTATAACATCTGTGTCCCATGTTGCAAGGGAATATTTAAGCATTTGTATTGTAAGCCTCTGTAAATCACCAGAGAGGAGAGAGACATTAGCTAGTGTAAAGTGCTGCTCTCCAACAAAAGGTGTTATGTCGTGGCTAACAAGGAGGGCCCATTGACACCAGATGGACTTTTGTGGAACATTAAAGAGGACAAAAAACTTATATTGAAACTTCACATACTATAGTTCACTAACCTTTACCACACATTGCAATCCTTGCATATCGTAGCTTTAGTGGACATTTCTGAGACAAGACGTTCTCCTTATGGATCTTTTACTGGAACCTTGCATCCTGTGATTTCACTGTTATAACCCACATGTTTCCTGTTTCCTGGGCTGGCTGATCAGGGATGTGTGAAAATGAATAATTATTTACTGGCAGTGTTGTTGTTAGAACCAGTAAGTAAGTAATTGTTACAGATCTCTACTAAACCATTCCTTTGTTCCTTCTGTTAAAGGATGCTTTATCTTATGGCAAAGGGGAGGGAGGTGGATGGGGAGGATAGGATGGGTGACAGTGTCCTTTTTACCCTGTAATTCCAGTAGGTGGAGTCATTACCCATTTGATTTTGTTTTAAACCCAATTTGAGTTGCTGGGAAATACTCTCATCAGTCAGTAATTTCCCCTTCCTGGATGCCAATTAAATGATGACCTAAATAAAATGATGACCTGATTTTGTTTTAAAGTCACTTTACAGCTCCTGGTCTCTCAATAAAATTATTAGTCTATATTTTATAAATTATGCAAGTATGATATGTACATTCCTTTAAAATACAACCTATTGAACTTGTTTTACTTACTGTGCTACTATGAAATCAACTAATAGATATTTGATTTTAGGCAACAAATCTAATCTGCTGACAGCCCACACATCTTTATAAAATTCACTTAAACCCCTGATGGCTAAAAAGCTGCTTCATGTTTATTTTATGTGTCATAAGTAAACTGCATTAAATGGTAAATATCAAAGGTTATTAAACTGTCAATACTGCACTTTGTCAAAAGCCAGAATTGTAGCATTGGTAGGAAGAATCTTAAACATGTGATGTAGACTTTTTTTGAACTGATAAACTGAGCTGGTGGAAAAATGCAAATAGTTTTTAATGGGAATTGTCCCATGAATACTTAAAAAAACCCCTAAAATCTGAAAATGTTTTGGGTTTTCAGTTCTTCATAGATTTCCAAGGCCAGAAAGGATCATTGTGATCATCTAAGCTGACCTCCTCTAAAACACTGGCCATAGAACTTCTCCAAAAAAATTCTTAGAGAATATCTTTTAGAAAAACATCCAATCTTGATTTATAAATTGCTAGTAATGGAGAATCTACCGTGACTCTTGGTAAATTGTTCCAGTGTTTAATTAACCTCAACATTAACATTTTTACCCTAAATACAGTGTGAATTTAACCTAGCTTCAACTTCCAGCAGTTGGACATACTTTTCTCTGCTAGATTGAAGAGCTCGTCATTAAATATTTGTTCCCCTGGTAGATACTTATAGGCTAATCAAATCCTTTTTAACCTTCTCTGTATTAGCTAAATAGATTCAGCTCTTTGCTATAAGAAATGTTTTTTAATCCTTCCCCATCCCCTTCCTTTTTATCTCTCTTTTCACTGAATGGGAAAAAATAAAAAGAGGGGGGAAAGAAAGAGAAAGGGGGCAAACTGGAAAAAAAATCTTTTTATAAAAAAATTCTACCATAACAAACATATTCTGTGAAAAATTTCATCTTAGGGAAAAATACCATTTTCATGGTACATCTTGTTGGAAATTTTTTGATTAGCTCTATGGATAAGGCACTAGGAATACAATTATATTGTGGTGTTGCAGAAAATACAACAGTTGTATTACATTTGTAAATCACGTCCAAAATTTTCAAAGGAATGAATAACTATTGTATAATCCCAATGTATTTAATTGCAAAATGTAGCCAATATATTAACTGAAACTTAAGCAAAAAAGGCCTGTAAAGTGTTGCAATTCTGTCCTGCACATTATACCATTGGCAGAGTCTCTCACATTGTATAAAACACCCTAAATCCCAATATTTTGTGGTTATAAAACTTATTGTGAGCTGAAGCTTAGTACACATATTCATTGCCCACACTAAATTTACAAAACCCTTGAAACAAACCATAATACTTGAACTGTTGGATAGGAACTGCAAAAAGAGAGGGGTGGGGGAAGGGGAAATGTATTTTCAGAACCATTTTGTGTTTTATGAAAGACAAATAAATTATAAAATAAATGTGAATTTAGGTACTCTGAAAATTAAATTATGATCAGTTTATAAATACTGTGAGTTTCAGAACACACGATACCTTAATGAACAAATTGTGGACCGAGTTGGGAAATTTGGAACTTTAATATGCAAGCTTGCAATCCAGCCTTCCCATTTTTTCTCGGTAGAACATATGGACATAGTGAATATTACCTGAATGATACATGCATTGTGCCAGCCTAGGATCATCTGGTATGAATTTGAAATAGGGGTCACTTATTGGCATCGCTAGAACAAAAGCCCTATCAACATTATTTAAATCTTTAGGTCTTTCTTTAGGCTATAGCACGTGAATTTTCCCTTGGCTGATTATTAATATGTAAAATCTTTGGAAAAACATTATGGTCCCATGAATTAATTATAGATAGATACAGACAGATGGACAGACTCTCTTCCTTGCCTGTCCCTGTTTAGCACTGTAAAGTGCTCTCCTGAGCTGTTGGTTTGATGCAGTTCTTAGCACAGGTAGGAAATATTATATAACAGGCGTGGCCAACCTGTGGCTCTGAAGCCACCTGTGGCTCTTCAGAAGTTAATATGCGGCTCCTTGTATAGGCACCGACTCTGGGGCTGGAGCTACAGGCGCCAACTTTCCAATGTGCTGGGGGGTGCTCACTGCTCAACCCCTGGCTCTGCCACAGGCCCCGCCCCCACCCCACCGCTTCCTGCCCCTGAGCCTGCCATGCCTTCGCTCCTCCACCTCCCCCCCCAGAGCCTCCTGCATGCCACGAAGCAGCTGATCAGGAGGTGCGGGGACAGAGGGGAAAGCGCTGATCTGTGGGGCTGCCAGTGGGCCGGAGACGCTGGGACCGGGGTGGGGGGTGGCGTGGAGCTGATGAGGGGGCTGCTGACGTATTACTGTGGCTCTTTGGCAATGTATATTGATAAATTCTGGCTCCTTCTCAGGCTCAAGTTGGCCACCTCTGCTGTATAACTAGGGCCCTACCAAAATTCACAGCCATGAAAAACGTGTCATGGACTGTGAAATCTGGTCTCTTGTGTTCTTTTACCCTATACTATACAGATTTCATGGGGGAGACCAGTGTTTCTCAAATTGGGGGTCCCAACCCAAAAGGGAGTTGCAGGGGGGTCGCAAGGTTGTTTTAGGGGGTTCACGGTATTGTCACCCTTACGTCTGCACTGCGTTCAGAGCTGGGTGGCCAGAGAGGGGTGGCTGTTGGCCAGGTGTCCATCTCTGAAGGCAGCGCCCCGCCAGCAGCAGCACAGAAGTAAGGGTGGCAATACCATACCATGCCATCCTTACTTCTGCACTGCTGCAAGCGGTGGCTTTGCCTTCAGAGCTGGGCTCCTGACCAGCAGCCACCGCTCTCCAGCTAGCCAGCTCTGAAGGCAGCGCCGCCGCCAGCAGCAACGAAGTAAGGGTAGCAGTACTGCAACCCCTCCTACAATAACCTTGTGACCACCCCATGACTCCTTTTTGGGTCATGATTCCTATAATTACAACACCATGAAATTTCAGATTTAAATAGCTGAAATCATGAAATTTATGATTTTTAAAATCCTATGACTATGAAATTGACCAAAATGGACCATGAATTTGGTAGGGCCCTATATATAACTATATTGTCTAGCATCCTATCCCTTTTAAGAATATTAAATTACCTCTCTGTGACAGGTGCTAGAATCCTGACTAGAAATGCAGAGCCAAACTGCTTGATTTACCCTGTCAAGCAGAACAGGGAGTAGTGGGCAAAAGGGGCTTTATGTTATCTATCTTTATGGAACCCTGATCCCAGGGGCACCCAGGGGCCATTTAGGACAACTATAAGTCCTCTTTGTGCTGAAGGGGGCAGTACAAGGGATTTACCAGGACCAAGGATCTGGCTCAGTATATCGGAAAGCAGAATGAGGAAAATTTCTTTTAAGGGCAATTTCCGTATGTACACCTGTCTGTGAATCAGGATTAGCTGAGCTAATAGAAACATACCTGACAAGAAAACATAAAAACATTCTGAATTGTGGACTGGTTAAGCACAGGTCCCGAGATGAACATTAAAGACGACATGTGGAAATAGAATACTATATATGAATCAAGAAAAAGTCAAGTGCTCTGAAAAATGTCAGATCTATAGAAAAATTTCTATAAGGTTATTATCAGTAATATTTTACAACAGTACAGACTAGTGTCTTACTGCAATACAGTGTATTCAACTAAAAAAATATACTGATAGGATTTCAACTACATACTCTGTACCAGAACCTGATCTCATGTAATCTGGTCTCTCATTTGGGGAGGAGGTCAGGGTATATTAGTTTTGTGTTGTGGTGTTGTTATTTGTGTATGGAGGACTGGCTTTGTTATAGTATCAGCAGCTCAAAAAAAGTTTCTTTGAAAAAAACTTGTATTAAATATACTATTGCATTAAAAACAGCTAACTGCTTAGTTTGAGATATATACTGATAAATCAAAGTAAAATTGGGGTAATAAACTGTCCTCTCTGATTAGTGGATGTCTATATTAATTATTTAGGTCCAGGTTGTGGTACCCTTGATCATATAACACAATAATTTATTCCTTGAACAGTTCCCACTGGTTGGAAGGTATCAACATGAGCAAAGACCTTTAATGTACAAAGTTTAATTTGAAAACACTAATTTTGCTGTAAAATCTGGTTTGTTTAATAACTTGATGTAATTTTTGTAATATGTTTTTCTGAATTGTTAACAAGGTATTTAAATCTCAGTAAGTACTGTAGTCCCCTTAGTTGTTACTTACACTTGCTTGCAGGGCTAGGATGGTGTCCCTAGCCTCTCTTTGCCAGAAGCTGGGAATGGGTGACAGGGGATGGATAACTTGATGATTACCTGTTCTGTTCATTCCCTCCGAAGTACCTGGCATTAGCCACTGTCGGAAGACAGGATACTGGGCTAGATGGACCTTTGGTCTGACCCAGTATGACCATTCTTATGCTGTTTCCAGTACATTGAAAAATTGAACCTTGCCCATAACTACATTATTTAAGAATTTTCCAACTCTATTGAAAATTAAAATTATTTTAATCAACTAAATCCTTTGATTGGAACAGAGTTTCATATTTCTTGGGCTGTTGACTTATTGTTTTATGTTCAAAAACATATGCCAAATAACCACCAAATCTTATAATTTAAAGCCTATTTTTAGTGATTAAAGATTATAATCAATGAGTTCCTCCTTCTCTAATTTGCAGGACAGCTGTGCAAGAGTTCTGTTGTTCCGAGGAGCCAACAAGGAGTTAAAGAATTATAACAGCCAATCTTCGTTTCAGGTAAAAAAAAAAAAAGACTATAAGGATGAAATTTGCCGTTGTGCAGAGGATCTGCAAAAGGCCTATGTATTCTTAAACCCTGTTTTGATTTATATGACATATTGAACTTGTGCTGGCCTTCTGCATGGGGTACCAATGGGGAGTTCATTCTAAGATGGAAACAGACGAATAACCCAGTTATTGCTACAGTAAAATTTGAGACCATGATATTTTAAGTGGGTCTGGAAAAGAAATCCCTGATGCAAAAACTCTGAAGCTTCAGGACATTCAGATTCAGATGCAAACTTTGTGGCTTTGGACCATCATTTTAATATGTATCTAGTACTTTAAAAACATATCAACCACCATTTTCATAATGGAACAGATACAGTACAGGTGATTAAACCTTTCCCTCACCACCTTACCAACGAGCTTCATCCCAGTTCAGGAATGAATCATTTTAAGGAGACTGAGAAATTTAGTCTTAGCCCTGTTGTATTAATTCAGATGGAATATATGTGCCCAATGAGTTAAAGGTGTTAACATAACCCAGTCACGGTCCAACATCAGACAGTTTTAAACAACGCTCAGGGTTTGGTATACAGAGACCTCAGCCTGCTTGGTACCATGGCAAATACATTATTAAAAATCCTTTTAACCCCTTATTAAAGAAACGGAGTGGGGGGGGGGAGACAGTTAAAGAGTTTGAAATGTAAATTATTAAGCAAGGCTTTCATTTTAACAACATTCTTTGGTCTCTTTCTCTTTAGCTGGAGAGAGTTTTTAGAAGGAAAACCTCCATGTTTGACAGTGTCTTAGATGGTAATAACTTGTATTTTTTGTGGAAAGGAGAAGAAATTAGTTAAGATAGGCTGGAGCTGCTGTTGTTGCTATTAAAGTCCGATCCTGTTTCCTAGAAGAAAACAAGAGAAACATACAGAAAAGAAGGAGAGAAAAAATAGCTAAGGGTGAATATCCAGCTTCTGTCTTTGATGTTGATTCTCATTTGCAGCCTCACTGCTGGAGAAACATAGGCACTATACATGGTCTTATCAGCCACTCTGAGACTTGACAAAATTGTACAAGCATTGGGCTGTTTGGGGCATTGAATTTAGCTGCCTCTTTCTGGTCATAGGCTTTACAGCAGTGTTGCAAAATAATCTTACTGGACAGATGATAAAAGGGGATGGATAGAAAAGAGAAAGAAATAAGGTGGGGAAGGAAAAGAACACAGAAGGTATATGTGTGTGGGAGGGGGAATGACAGTTTCACATCCCAGATGTTATTTGGAATTTAGCCAGAGCCGCTGGTGATGTCATCTAACTCCCTTTCTTTGGTCTGGCCATGTCAGGACATAAGGATAAAAAAGTCTGAGGTCCTAAGAGACATGGGGGTGGCATCCATGAAAGTGAAGCTGTCTCCTTCCTCTTCTCTCGTCTTTCAGTCAGTCAGCATTGTGGTAGGCAGCTTTTTCCCCCAAGGGAGTAATGGGAACAAGAACCCCCAAAGGGAGTAATGGGTGGAATAGCCTGTCCCCTTATTTTTTTATTCACCAGTTAGGCCTAATTTCTGACACATCAATTTTGGTTTATTGATTTCTGGTCAAACACTGTTTTTGTTTACCAGGCATAATCTTACCAGAGTCCTTGAATTATATCAGTAGGCCTTTTTTGTTTGGACTAATTCAGACTGTCTCCTTTCCACACCTTTTCCCCACAAGTTTTATTGTTATAGGTTGTTGTGACATTTTATGAACTTTCACTCACCTCTTACAAAAAGAAAAGGAGTACTTGTGGCACCTTAGAGACTAACCAATTTATTTGAGCATAAGCTTTCATGAGCTACAGCTCAGTTGAGCTCACAGTTAGGGTCAATTTGTAGTCCGAATATCAGAATGGCTTCTCTAGTGGGACTACCAATAAGGGTAGCAGTTGTACAAGCTATTGAATACAGAACTCAAAACAGCTGATGGACTAGTGTTGTTAATGCCTTGTTTAGTGATGATCTCACGTATGGTATGTAAGACATGCAACAAGTGATGCCCAGCTGAGACAAGCTGTGCTGTGGTTCTACTGACATAGCCAGAGACAAGCTTTTTTTGTGGTCTGATAGAGTTGCTGCCTATAAACCACAGGGATCTAGGTTTGAGTCTTGGATGCTGTACCATGAAGGATGTACAGCAAGTCCAGTCACTGCATCTGGAGGGGATGCTGCTAATTTGCTAAATCTCCTCTATCAATCTGGCCCCCCATGACTGTAGTATCTGGTATTCTAGTGCCAAGTGGCAGACACAGTTTAAACAATTTCCATTAACAATGTGTTGGGTCCAAAAACTATTGATATGTGACAGTGTCATATGCCCCTGTAAGAGATTGTTTGGATTTTTTGCTTTTATTTTCCCTTTGGAGAGTCATGTCCGTGTGTGGCATATCTAACCTGGGTTGATTATTAATCCCCAGCAACATGTACTAGGCAGCCCTGAAGCCAGAAATCAAAGATACCAGGAATGAGGAAGTAAAAGTTGAAGTATCAGTGGTAAAAGCAGAGGCTGCCATCTCTACCACCAAGAAGAAAGTGAAATCTTTCATGGGATTAGCCAAGATTTGCCAGAAGTTCATTCCACAGTTTTCTCATACTAAAGCTCAGTTAAGAAACCTGAAAGGAAAAAAAGTAATCTGGCCAAGGGAATGTCAGGGACCTTTAGATGCCCTGAAGAAGACCCTTTTTCAGAACCTGTGTTAATTAGTCTGAACTTTAATAAACCATTCATAATGCAAACTGATGTGTCAGAGACAAGATTGAGAGCTGTCTTGTACCAAGAGTGGAAAAGAGAAGAATATTCAATTCTATAAGTAGAAAGTTGTATGGAAAGCAATGGTACAGTATGATTGAAAAATGTCTTATTGTGAAGTGGGCACTGGAAGCGTTAAGGTAGTATTTCCCAAAATGAGACCCCTTTCAGGAAAATGAAAGCAATTGCACCCTTTTTCAACTCTGCTATGTGATATTAAAGGCTTCCTTATTTTAATTCATATATCTTTTATATCATGCCTTCAGGCCACTTCAGATAACACTGGAATAGAGCTCATAATATAGTACTTCCTGTCCTTTCTTACATGCTTTGAATAGTAGAGTAAAGTAATGTTGATGTTTAAATGTATCATAATTGGCATCTGAGTTAGTTCCAATGAACATGAATGGAACCAGTTGTACCTCTGAGCTAACATTAAAGGTTCTCTGAAAACCCAGGCAGATGCCTCCTGCATTAGTTACACTTGCTTCACCCTGAAGGTTTTCCAAACCACCATAACAGCTTGAGACTAACTATTTTTTTTAACATGAAAGCTGAGACTCTGGAGAACATGCAACTATGCAACTCTGGCCAGTTCATTGCTCAAACTTGGGAACATGTCCCATGCTTTGGGAAATAGTGCATTACGGTATTATCTCTTAGATACCAGGTTCACACTTGTAATAGATCACCACCCAGTATGACATGGCATAATGAAATGTGAGACAAATGCACAAGTTACTAGGTGTTGTTAAGCACTACAACGTAATGGTTTCAAGTAAGACAGGGTGGGAGACCAACATAACGATTCAGGTTTCCTATCCAGAGATGGATTAAGAAAACTGATGGAAGTAATAAAATTGGAAACATCCATTCTCTCTTAAGGAGCAGGGTATGTGCCAGTGTGGTCTGTGTCTGTAAGAGATGTTAGATTTTTTGATTGCTTTATTTCCTTTGAGAATCAGTTTTCTTTCTTGTTCTGAAATTTCTTGTGGTGTGAGTAAACACAATATAAATGAGGCGTGAAAGGTCGGACATCCTTTGTTTGTTTTTTCTCCTTTTCTATTAATCACAGCAGTAGTGTGTCTCTTTGTGTCCTTCTCAGAAAACTAGGAAAAGGACAACTCCACAAATGTATACATCTGTGTAAAATCCACTGTTGGTGGTTGTCAGGCTCCTAATGATTGGAAGGGTCAGATGAGCCTAACCATGCTGGAAGCACAGGCACAGCAGGTTAGTAAGTGACAGCTGGAAGCCTCAGGAGAAGTGCTGCTGCATAGCTGGCTAGTGACTCATACCCCATTATTGTGGGACAACAATCCCTATGTATGGTATGCGGTCATTTATATTATTTGTGTGGATTGGGTTTTTTATTTTTTGGGGGGTCCCTTTTCCTAAGGTGGTGAGGACTAATGCATTCAATTCATTTTACTCTACTGGAGCACTTTATTCTTTATAAAGCTGCTGGTTCTCTATGGGTATGTCTGCACTGCAATTAAAAACATGCAGCTGGCCCATGTCAGCTGACTTGGGCTCGCAGGGCTCAAGCTAAGGGGCTGTTTAATTGTGGTGAGGGTGTTCAGGCTCACCCCTTTCCCCTGTGAGGGGGGAAGGTCCCAGAGCTCCGGCTCCAGCCTGAGCCCAAACGCCTACACCATAATTAAACAGCTACCTAGCCAGAGTCTGAGTCATTTGACATGGAACAGCCGCGGGTGTTTAATTGGAGTATAGACATATCCTAAATGAATACAATGTCATGGTCCTATGTCCAGTGTAGATATTCATGGATTTCACTAGGTGGTGTATCATTTTTCAGTTGTGGAGAATGTTAAACTGGGGAAGCTTTAGTTGCTGTGAATGCAGCAGAGGAAACTGTAATGGCAGCATTGCAATAAAGAAGCATTAGAATTAATACACTACCATCTGTCTTTATTTTGTTGACCCAGTCGATCAGACAGCACAAATGGAACTATTACAAAATTATGCAAAAATTATGCTACCTTCAAATGTCCAATATGAAGACTGACCTTTTCCTTAAAGTATCTAAACACTTCCTGAATTTTGTGGGTGGTTTTAAAAGTCTGTCTAAACTTCATTTATTTATTTTTTAATAAAAATTGAGAAACAAAATTGTATTTTCGGTGCCAACTTGTGTGCCACCTATAGGAGTGTCATGATGTGATTTCATTCCTATCTGGGCTACGACTTTAGCTTCACATTAAAATAAAAAACAGGAAACAAAAGAAACATTCCTCAGTTTTTGGGGACTTGATCCTGCAAACCCTTACTCCTGGAAGTAAACTTTACTCATGGAAGCTGCTTTGTTAATCTGAGTAAGAATTTGCAGGACTAGATCCTTAGTTGCCTTTCTGTTATCTAACATAATTGCTGTTTTAGGATTACATCTCTCTAGTTGGTTGTAGATAAAAAGAGGTAGAATCATCTCTCTTCTGCCTGATTTGTGGAGAAAAGAAGAGGTTGGGGTGGTCTTCCTGCTCCAGTGACTGAATGGAAGAGGGGATAAGTGGTGTTGTCTTCAGCTGTGGCTAGAATCAGGAGGGACGAGGGGGATCATGGGACTGTAGGAAGGCCTAATAAGCAGCTGCAGTGCTGCTCTCATGTGAGCATGAGGGAGAACCCTTAGAGCAAATCTTTGAATATTTGCTATATCCTTCTTTCTGTGTTATGAGATCAATCTGTTATTTCCACCAGTTTTATGCAAGATCTTTTAGAGCTGTGGTTCTCAAAGCCGATCCACCACTTGTTCAGGAAAAGCCCCTATCGTGCCGGACCGGTTTGTTTACCTGCCGCGTCTGCAGGTTCGGCCGATTCCGGCTCCCACTGGCTGCGGTTTGCCGCTCCAGGCCAATGGGGGCTGCGGGAAGGGTGGCCAGCACGTCCCTTGGCCCACGCCACTTCCCGCAGCCCCCATTGGCCTGGAGCGGCAAACCGTGGCCAGTGGGAGCCGGAATCGGCCGAACCTGCAGACGCGGCAGGTAAACAAACCGGTTCGGCACGACAGGGGCTTTTCCTGAACAAGTGGCGGACCGTCTTTGAGAACCACTGTTTTAAAGAATCTACAGTATCCTGCCATGATCAATCATCCACCACACACCTGATCTCCCCCCCGCCCCATTTTATGCTGTTAGATTTATTTCTAAAATAATCTCTTCCACATATTACAATAAATTTTCTATAGTATCTGGCTGGTGAATCTTGCCCATATGCTCAGGGTTTAGCTGATCGCCATATTTGGGGTTGGGAAGGAATTTTCCTCCAGGGCAGATTGGAAGAGGCCCTGGAGGTTTTTCGCCTTCCTCTGTAGCATGGGGCATGGGTCACTTGCTGGAGGATTCTCTGCTCCTTGAAGTCTTTAAACCACGATTTGAGGATTTCAGTAGCTCAGATATAGGTGAGAGGTTTTTCACAGGGGTGGGTGGGTGAAATTCTGTGGCCTGCGTTGTGCAGGAGGTCAGACTGGATGATCATAATGGTCCCTTCTGACCTTAGTATCTATGAATCTATTAGTAGTTCAGGAGCATCAGTGTTTTGCAGTATATGTGAGCTGCTGAAGTTTTGTGGTGCAATTTGAAGTTGACAGATGTGCATCTTGTCAGGCAACAATCTTAGTTTTTTAAAATGGACAATAACTCCATACAAATATTGCATATGTTTTCCGATGGGTTGTATTACATAAGCAAATCCAGTGCAGTGTTAGATGGAAAAACATCCATAAGGGTAAGAACATGCAGAACTTTATAACTTGCCAGTATGCTTAAAATCCCACTATTTAACTGTACGTAAGAACTATCTTGGGGATACATTCTAGGTCCAATACAAAGGGAAGAGCTGTCTTTGAGGGTGCAATGTGAGTCAACATGAGTACTTAATTTGCTTGTACTGTACAGACTTCAGCAGAAATAGTAGTGTCAGCAGTGGCTGATAACACTGCCTATTATTAAAGTTGCCCGACACTTCTCATTATACGGACTCTATTTTTAATTACTTATAACTTTGCCAAAATTCAACTGTTTGTACTGAATTTTTTTCCATGCCAGATTTCTGCCTCATGATTAATTATTTTTGGAAACCTTCAGCCAAAATGGTTGAGTTATTTCAGAACATGGAGCTAGGGAAAAATATGTTTTGCCCACGTCAAAATGCCCTGGAGCAGGGACTTGAAGTTTAGCAGAGGTGTGGCCTTTGTGGCAGGTATGTGCCTTTTCCCATCATTATGAAAATTTTCATAATTTGGGGACGTTATGTAGGCCTTTGGGGGGGAAAAAAGCAGTTTGCACGTGTCTCAGTAGAGACATTTTTGATTTTAGCTTCTAAAATCTCAGGAAATTCCATCGTCGCTGATCAGAGTGTGCATGCATCATCCCCACACTGTAATGGTGCATGCCTCAGTCGAGGGCTACAGGGGCAAAGCTGGACTTTCTGCAATTTCTGCTCCTAGCTTCTCTGTGCTCAGAAGCGTTCAGGTACTAGAGCTGAGAGCAGGGAAGCTGTCTCTCCTGTCTCTCCTGTGCCCAGACATCATGGAGGAGGAATTCAGAAGGCAGGATGGACATTAGTCCCATAGTGAGCACATATTTAATATTTTGTTTTCTCTGTGTGGCTCAGTGTGTGGTCCCAGGCCTTATTTACTGTCCCCTTTATTCAAATACTGATGTGAAGACACAATTATTAATTTCCTCATGAGCTTTTCTATGGTGCTTATCATTATAGTATCCAAGCGCATCACAAAAATAAATGAATTATCTATACAATTCCCCTTTGAGTTGGACTGAACATGCCTAATCCCCATTAGCATTAATGGGAGTTTGAAACTGCATTAAAGTGAGGATATAACTTTAACCTTATGTATATCCTCTCTGATATCCAACATGGACAGTTTGCTTTAAAGGCTTCGCTAAGCCTAATCTTTATTATGCTAAGTTATTTTGGATATTTTGAATTTTATAAATTGTCTCGTTGAGTGATAGTAGGGGTTTTTTTTAAAGAAGGGAGGTAATGAGTCTTACCCACAGACAGTCTTCTTTCTCTGATTTATTTTTGAAAGCATGAAAATATAAGGCCAATTTTAAATTATGAACATCTGTCCATTCCCTTAAGATATACCTTTACACATGTAAAATAGAAGTGCTTCCTCTCTATGTAGATTATGTAATTGCAATACTAATGGAGCATGTTAATTAACTTGACAAGGGAATGTGATCTAGCTAAGTTTTTGACATTCCCATCCCTGGGGTGTAACCCTTTTACTAAAGTGCCTGCGTGGAAAATTTGTCCCCGCACATTCCAGCGTATCCATGACAATATTTACAGATGTCTTGCCATGATGCATGCTGTCCTTAGTTAACCTATCAAAAAGATCTTGCTTTTGTCCTCGTTTGTGTAAAACTATAACATTTGTTCTATACGTTTTTGGTTCATTTTTTAAAATTTAGTACTATCCTAATGCTAATAGGTCGCAATGAGGGTAAGAGCCTCATAGTGATTTTTCACTGTTGAAATGGAGGATAGGATACAGTTCCTGACCAGAAGAGTTTAGAATCCAGTGTACCTCTTTCCTATATTTGCAGTCTGATTCTGACATTTTATGCCCACAAACAAGCCAAGTTGTCAAGGTATTGAGGCTTAAAAAAGTTGCATGAAATATGGAGAGTTTATATTACGCATTTACATGAGAATAAAGGTGTAAGAATTGTATCTTGTATTAGTTTAAACCACAGTTTGTGATTGAGAAAATAAATTTTAGCAGTTCAGCAGTCTACTTTGTAAACATAGGGCAGATTGTGACTGTCATGCATTTGTACTGGAATGTTTGACTGGGTTTTTCTACTGAGAAAATAAGATATTAACACTGATGAAGTAATACTAATAATCTGATTTAAAATTAGTTACAAATTCAAGAAAGTCCACAGTTAGGAAGAATATTGCCCTTAGGAATTGACTCTCATACACATACTAGTGTATGTGTATGTAACATCACAGACCTATTTCAGATATTTCAAAGAGCTAAGTACAGTTACAGGAGTGTTAAAGATGGAAGAACAGAATTAATTTTGCTTGCTTTGGAGTTTCTATGGATACACATTATACCTTCTTACCATCAGATTTTCTGTTTGTGCTTTTATAGCTTTGAGAGTAGATAATTGATGCAAGGATTTGCCTTCCACACCTCTTCCTCTTCACCCAGCCAAATAACATGGCACAGGATATAGCCTGGGGAAACCTGATCCAAAATTCATTGGAATTAAAGGAAAAATTTGAATGGGCTTTGGATCAGGCCCTAAACCTATGGCAGACTTACTTTAATACAAAGTAGCCCACTAATATTTGAAATTTGACATGTCATATTAAAACAAAACATTGTTTCTTGTATGTGTTAATTACTTGACAAAGGGTCTCCACTGATTACGCAGCTATGCAGAAAATCCACAGACTAGAATAACATTCTTTTCAAGCTTTCAGCCTGCTGTGCCAAAACGGAGGGCAGATTCCCATAAATCATTTTCAGAGAGTCTGAATGGATAGAGATGGAGGAAGGAATACATGAAACTCAAATGCAGAGTTGGTGAGATTGTTCCTTCAGAAGACGCAATTAAGTAGAAAGAAAAATAGCAATGGAGATGGTAAGAAGAATTTCTAGAGATGATCCTATTAAAACCCTTACATGGAGGCATCAAAAGGAATTTTCTGTCCCATTTGTAAATACTTACAAGTCAAACCAGATCAGAATATTGATTTATCTTAAACACACACACACAACCCAAATGTATGAACATCTACCATTGTTTTCTTATGAAAGAAATATGAAATTAAGCGTGATGATGATGTACTCAAATAAGAATGAGGAATAACTGACATTTTTTCTCATCACTAAAATTGTTGTATTTCATGCAACAATTTAGCAGTGGTATTGATATAGGGGACACATGCTTTTTTCTGGTAAAAAAGTTTGAAGCAGAGAACATGCCATTTTGCCACATTTATCTTTGAAGAGCCCAAGTGGAGCCTATTATAGTGGGGAAACCATCGTGACAAAAGCAATTATACCTCAGAATATAGAAGAGCCACACACAAAAAGCTCACGGAACACTGAGGTCCATTTGACACTAGAAACTGGAACAATGTTGGTAACTGAGTTAGGGGACAACTGTGTCTAACTCGGATTCCCTGCCATGCGTGAATTTGCAGTGTTGACAGAACAATAGTTAACTGTTTCCCATTACATAAGCCTAAAGTATCATTATCAAGGATCAAATCTTAGTGTAATGTACAGCTGGATGTATTGGGGAGAATACAGGAAGTAACCTTTCCCACTGAGGTCATGGAGCAGCAGCAGTGATACTGTGCAGCTACTACTGCACATTCAGGGGTTGTATCCCCAATGGTTCCAGTTTCTTCTCCTCTTTGGGGGTCTAGTCTTTTGATTCACTGGCCATGCCACTTCCCTCCCTCACCCATTCCAAAATACCTCAAAACACTCCACAGTGTATTAGGATGCAGAGAATCCCAGTATAGTACAGCTTCGTGGTGCACCGGGGGTGCAGACCTTCCTCATGGAATCCCATATTTCTTTCCCTCTCCACTGCAACCACACACCTGAACAACAGAATTGATGTGTATGTGCAGAATTTGTTACTAATAGTTACACTTGGGTTAAGAAGGAATGGAATTAAGAAGTAACACCCAGACAAGAGAGAGATTTGAATATTTTAACTTAAAAGTATTGGCCCCTAAAGACGATAAAAAAGCAAAGCCAGTAAGTCAGTAAGTACAACTTTGGGGGGGGGGGGCAGAAATTGATTACAGAGGATATATGGATATAGCATAGTGAAGTATATGCTGTGTTAGTAAAAGATTTAAAAATAGGTGTAGAGGATGGCCTGTGGGGTGGCATAGAGCTCAGTTCATGAGGATGCCAACAGACCATGTAATTCCATAAGACCTTCCCAAATATTTCACCAGATGGTGGGCTCAAGCCGCCAAATGTGGATCAGAATTACAACACCCCAGAGTTTGGAGGTGTGCAGATCCAGGGTAGTGGCTTGGCTTGTAGTAAGTAAAGGAGCCTTTTGTGATTGTTGGGTTTTGAATAGCCCCATAGGCCAGGGGGATGGTTTCAGATCCAGAGTTTTGATTTGGTCCCATCTCTTTATTTCACTTTGCTAATAAAACTAAAGTGGGACCCACTTTCCTACTGTACATTTGAAAACCATATGGGGTTGAAATTATTAAAGCAATTTGAGCCAATGGTGGTCTGTGGGGAGCTGGCTGGTCCCCGGGTGCTGACCTTGTTTCCATTTGAGAGAAGCAGACAGATGAGAGGGTAAAATGAAGAGTAAAAGTAAATAGTATGATTTAGCTTGAAAAGACAGAACATTTTTCACATTAAAGACATCTAAAATACATTCAAAGCTGTCCTAATAATGTTTTTCTGAGGAAACAGTTGCCCTGGTTACATGTTATGGGATTATAAATGGGTGAAGAGGTGTCTGTAAGACTCTCTCTCAACCTATGTCTATGCTATGGAAACTGTTGGAGAACTTTCTCTCTAACTCACCCACTCCCCGTTAAACCCAGAGTGCCTCAGGTGTTCCAAAATACAGCACTATTGCATGGGAGACAGACTGACATTGAAGAAGCCAGGAGCCAATCTGTTTATGTATTTAGTAAAATTCCGTACAAAAACAAACCAAACAAAACATTATGTTAAAACAACATTAAGGTTGTAAAGTAAGGCACTCAAAAGTTAGGAAATGCCAGAATTAAGTGTGCCTGTACAATTTTAATTTGATTCCCTTGTGCATATCCATTATGATACAATCTTTAATTACATGATCATATACAATTTTCTCCACTAAATGGTTAAACTTTGGCAACGTAACAAATGTAGATTGGGATGAATCCACTAAATGTATATAATAATAATAGTAAGTATCTTGTTAGTATGGTGCATTTAATTCCAAGGAATCTCAAAGAATTTTTCAAACTATGTGACTACACAGTGTACTAAACACTACATTCTGCAGAATCAGGATCCCTTGAACACACAGTACTTCTGAGATAGAGCAGAGGTTCTCAATCTTTTTGTTTCTGAGGCCCCCCAAATATGCTATAAAAACTTCATGGCCCACCTGTGCCACAACTGTTTTTCAGCATATAAAAGTTTGGGCCTCTATTAAGGGGTAGCAAGTGGGGCAGTTGCCCAGAGCCCCACGCCACAGGGTGCCCTTTAAAGCTAAGTTGCTCAGGCTTTGGCTTCATCGTAGCACAGCAGGGCTTGGGCTCAGGCTTGGGTTTTCTGCCCTGGGCCACATAAAGGCTAATACCAGCCCTGCTTGGCAGAGCCGCTGAAACCTGCTAATGGACCCCCAGGGGGCCATGGACCCCTGGTTGAAAACTGCTGAGTTAATAGCAATTGTAAGCATTTGGACCAAAAAACATTGGCAAAAGGGCCTATTTGTGAAAATATAACCACTTCTGACCTTTCTGGAGCTTAAACTTGGGTTTAGGGGCAAAAGTCTTGTGCATTAACCACACTGCAACCTCCCAGGTTTGCTTGGCTGTGATTGCTCCACAGTTAAATAATTTCAGAGTAAGTGTAATGTAGCAGAAATTCTGTATCATTCTTACATTTTTCTACAACAATTCTGCTGAATCAAATTGCATTTGATGGTGTTCTGATTTAGCATAGCATTCACAGGAAGGGAAAAATAGGAACATTAAGTCAAATCTATTTTATTATTGGTTCTGTCTCTTATGTGTTTCATCTGATGTTGCAGCCAGGCATTATCTAGTTTCAATTAATCCTCCCTTAAAATTACTGCTCAACCATCTAGCAGTAATAAGGATTATGTAATAACTAGCTGTTGATAGATCTTTCCAGTTTGTACTGGATGTTGCCGTGGAATGAGACTGTAATTCTAAATGTACACATTACAGAATTTGCTCTTCCTTTCTCATATTAATTATTAAAACAAAACTAAGGGATTTCAGAAATGCATCTGGCTTGTGAATTCCTCGCTAGGTGGCATTTGTAAGCTAGCAAAAAAGCACAGAAGTGCAAGTTCCTGTCTTTAACAAGTGAAAGACGTTAGGTTTTCACATGCTTGGAGTGAGGGAAGGAAGAGGCTTAAATATAATTTGATATAAAGTAGGTAAGCCTAACAAGAAATCCTGCTTCTCAACTAAAAACTATTCTATATAAATCAGTGGAGTTCTGCCAGGGATGAATTTGGTTTGTTGTCCCTAATGACCTTTTTTTTTTTTTTTTTTTTTTTTTTTTGGCCTCCTTTCTTGTTTCATGATGACTTTAATCTATTTGTCCATGTTTTTAGTTTAATGATTGCTGGCAAGATGCTTCTTACATCACAGCAGGTCCTCTTGTCATCTGAGGGAAGTTTGTATTTTAGAGCCCAGTGAGTGAGATGATTTAGAAATGATTTATTTAAGGCTTACATTTTTTATATTCTTCCATGCAGGCTCAGTTTAATCTTGAGACAGTATTCAGTCATGGCTTATTTATGAGAGTAGTAGAAGTGCAGTGGAGAAAGTAACTGAAATACTTTCCTCATGAATTGTATTTGTCCATTTGGAAATCTACCCTAAATGCTCAATTACTGAGGGACAATCTATACTCATTCCTATATTTGCTTTCTACAACTAACTCCCTGTATAACTTTTCATGAGTGATGTATCCAAATACTCGGATGCTAATATCTAAACTGTATCCTTAAAGTTACTCACCTAAATTTGGGTTACTGCTGATTATGCACTATATGTATCTTATGACTTTAAAAACAATCTTTGTATTTGTGGATAATCTAAGCACTATACCCAGATGTACAGACACTGGTTTCTCAACGTATATATTATATAATTTTTTAACATTAGCTTTAATAAAATATTTAAATATGTTTTCAGAATATAAGTTGTGGGTTTTCAAGAAGGAACAGTGTAAAATACAACAAATTCTTCTTTTTAAACAACATTAAGGCCTCTGGAAAATGGGTGTGGCTGCCCAAAAAGGCAATCACATCAGAACAAAGCCTCACTAAGAAAACACTGCAGGGTACAAACATCCAACAAACAAATAAAGTGTGGTCATATAATACAGTAGCCTTCTCCTAACTGTCACTTACATGCATTATGCTAGTCAATCCCAGTACCACTGCTTGGATACCGACAGCCCTTCACAGATTTCCACGGTTGCAGGAAAATCTGTTGTCAATACAAACTGCATTTCAGCAATGAAAATACATAAAATGGTGTATTATCCTTGGCCTGCACCATTTGTTAATATATCTTAAATGTGTGGCATGCTGAATACATAGGAATCAAACTTTAATAGTGATATATTCTGTAAAATATGTTGCAAAAATACCTATTCAGGTAAAGTTCTAGTTCCAGTGATATCAATGGTAAAATTCTCATTGACTTCACTGGGGCCAGAATTGCTCTGTCATATCTTATGTTACTATGTGTTTTGAGCTATAATGCTCCGATTACCTTCTAGCTCTTTATATATTCTAATTTATTTTATTTAAATATATTTAATATAATGCTCCAATTACCTTCTAGCTCTTTATATATTCTAATTTATTTTTTTTAAATATATTTATTAATATTAAGGCTGTCCATTAATCACAGTTAACTCATTCAATTAAAAAAATTAATTGTGATTGTGATTAATTGCACTGTTAAACAATAGAATACCAATTGAAATTCAGTAAATATTTTTGGATGTTTTTCTACATTTTCAAATATATTGATTTCTAGTGCAACACAGAATACAAAGTGTACAGTGCTTGCTTTATATTATTATTATATATTATTATTATTGATTACACATATTTGCACTGTAAAAATGATAAAAGAAATCTTATTTTTCAATTCACCTCATACAAGTACTGTAGTGTTACATAACTGCACTCAAAAACAAAACAATGTAAAACTTTAGAGCCTAAAGGTCCACTCAGTCCTACTTCTTGTTCAGCCAATCACTAAGACAAACAGGTTTGTTTACATTTACAGGAGATACTGCTGCCTGCTTCTTACTTACAATGTCATCTGAAAGTGAGAACAGGCGTTGGCCTGGCACTTTTGTAGCCAGCATTGCAAGTTATTTAAGTGCCAGATATGCTAAACATTTATATACCCCTTCATGCTTCAGCCACCATTCCAGAGGACATGCTTGGATACTGATGACAGTCGTTAAAAAAAATGCATTAATTAAATTTGTGATTGAACTCCTTAGGGGAGAATTGTTTATCTCCTGTTCTGTTTTACTCCGATTCTGCCATATATTTCATGTTATGGCAGTCTCGGATGATGACCCAGCACATAACCAAGCTGGAGAGTGGTTGCAAGCAATGTTCCCTCTAATTTTTGACAGGCTGTATGTGCAAAAAATTTCTTCTGTGCAAATTTTTGAAGCAGAGTTCAAATGTGTGCTCCATGAGGCAAATGTGCCCAAGCGAGTAAAATGCTTATACATTTAAAAAGTTTTAATTTGCAATTTGTGTCAATTTATATGGGTTTTCAGATAGACACATCATAAGTATGGGGGAGGGATAGCTCAGTGGTTTGAGCATTGGCCTGCTAAACCCAGGGTTGTGAGTTCAATCCTTGAGGGGGCCATTTAGTGATCTGGGGCAAAAATTGGGGATTGGTCCTGCTTTGAGCAGGGATTCTATAAGTAAAATAAGAGATTCTATAAGTAAAATAAGAAAAACAAAAGTTTGTGTTTTAAATTTAAAATTTTCCTAAAAAAATCAATAAATGATTATCAACCAAGAATAGGATATGTAATTACAAATGCATTTTAATTTCCTTATTGTTTGAAATGTCAGAGACTGCTAAACTAACCTTACTGTTTTTCCCTGCGATCTTTTTCATTTGCCCATTCAATATAAACTCAGATCTATCAGTCCTCCATCCAGCTAGTAACTCTTAATGCACATCAGCATGTCCAAATGATCTACTTGTAAACAATTCTGTAGTTTGTTTTTTTGAGTGTTCATTAAGCTAAAGCCACTCTCACAGTCTGCACTTGATGCTAGGAATGTACCTCCAATATCCATCAACTTTGCAAGATCCCGAAACTGTTCGTTCTGGTGAGCAAATGTTACGATATCCAGGAAACTTAAAACCAACTGGCTTTTGATTCTTTCGGCCACTGCAAACTTGAAGTCATTGTACTGACTGACTATAACAATCTCTTCAGCAAGAAAGTCTTTGTATTTTGAACATAGGGATTTGACCTGATGAATTCCAAAATTGAAGTCACACTTAACTATTGCTGCACAATCAAAAGCGGACCACTCCTGAACTTCATCCTCTGGAAACCTGTCTGCCAAATGTGCACACAAGATGTTTATGAAAGTTATTATGGAACTGGTATCAATTTAATTATTTTCTTGAGAGCTCATATCTAAGGGAGCCTTAACTTTGTCATTCCATAAGACTGAATCTCCAAGGTACTGTCTTCTGATCTTTTTCAGTTTACCGTGGGCAAGGTGAAATGCTTCAAGAGGTGTAAGGCCCCATTTCTGGAGCATCGTGGATAGTGAAGCCAGCCTCATTCAAAACTTCTAATGTTATTCGGTATTCCATGGTATTCAGCTTTTTGTGGCAGTGTTTAGAAACTGGATCAGTATCTTTGTCTTGCTCAAAATATTCCAGAAGAGGATTATAGTTGTGAATAATTGCTGGAAGTGCAAAGTGCCTAGATAACCAGTGCACTTCATTGAGTGGCCTGAAAGCCATTGACTCGCATTCACAAGCATCCACTATTTCCTGAAATTTTCATTTTCTCCTGGATGACTGACAGAACACTGTGTAGACAGTTCTCATTAAGGTTTTGATGTCTCTTATCAGCTTGACCTCTTTCCATGCATCGGAAATCCCCTCATCTTCCTGGTGTGCAACACAATGTTGCTGGACCAGGTGTGGAATATCGTGTTTCAGCTGAGCTGCCACGCCATTGAGTTTGCCCAACATCACGGAGGCACCATCAGATGCAAACATCACCATTTTCATTAGATCAAGTTGGTGTTTTTTATAAAACTCTTTGATTGCAGACACTATTGAAACAGCATCACATTCTTGCAATCGTAATAGTCCACCAAACGAAGTTTTATAGTCTGCAGAATTTATGGATCTATATTTAAAGTAGAGTATCAAGTATCTGTTAATGGATATATCAGTGCTTTCATCAACAGCTAGAGTATGAAACATTGCCGATGCTTTTTCATGCATGAGGTCATTTTGGACAATGCAGTTGATAATTTCAAGAAATTCAAAAGTATAATTTTTACTTCTCCAGCTCACTGGTATGCGCACATACTTTTCCATATGATAATTAATATCCTGAACAGAAAGCATTGAGCTGTTCATTTTAATAACCAACAACACATTGTCAATAAGTACCTTGATTTCTTCTGGGTTTTAGTGCTTGGGTTCAAGATTAATTTGCCTCCTTTGCTTTTCAGCTGGACTTTCAAGAATCATGAGCAATCTGCTCCGTAAGGAAGGGTTTTTGTTTCTAAGTTTTGTTACACCATTTATATGAGATTTATTTGACAGATGACACTTTAAGAAATCCAACTTCCATACATCGTTCCACATTCTTCCTGTTGAAAATTCTTCCGGAGCTCCGGCATCTCGACAGTATACACAAACCACTCTGTTGTCCTCATCAGATATGACTATTTCACAAAGTTTAACAGGCATTACACTATGTGACTTCAGTGTAACCGTCTCTATAGTCTCATCCAGCCATCCAGATTTAAATGAAGTCGCTGTTCTTTTACGCTTTAGACCTCTAGACAGTGACATTTTGGGATTGATTTTTTACCAGATTGGTTTATTTAAAATTAATACTTTTATTAGATGGCTACTATTTCAATGTGCTTAACAGAGTGATTCGACAAAATGGCAAACGGGAGATCATTCAGATCAGGATATTGGAAGTTTGTGCATAGCTCCGATCACGTCCATGTATCTGTGGCAAAAAAACGCGGGAAAATGGTAAAACATCATGAGTAAACGGATGAAGTCCAATGCCTTTGAAAGATTTCAATCACGAAAATAACACTTACCTTTGTTCATTTCTGGGAAATCTTTGCAGTTCCTTAGCAACTATGGCCACACATTCTAACTTATTTGCATGTACTTGAGTTTGTACACAGCCAAATGAACAGACTACAAGGAGATGTGTGGGTCCCAACCGTCCTGACCGTCCAGAGGTGATCAACGTTCCATGTTCGAAATGCTGGCAGGGAGGGGTACGATTCATTGCCCTCCTTTCCCTTCACCCTCCTTGCCAGCTAGTAGAATCTGGCTGTGTTGATAGATGGCAGGTGAACAATGTCAAAAGTCGCCCTTAAATAGGGTGACCAGATCGCAAGAGTGAAATACCAGGACACATTGGGCAAGTGGGCGGTGGGGGGAGGAGCAGAGAGCTTCCCTGCTCTGCACCCCCTGAACCCCCTATGCCCAGAGCCCCCCCCACAACCCCTCACATTTGACACAAATGCACAGTGCTGTGCACACCACCACACCTGCCCAGCACCCCCCCACTGCCCACAGTCCCACCACAGCTGCGCAGCACCCCACACAGAACCCCCCACTCGCTAGTTTCCCAATACACACAGATTTCTCCTCCCTCCCAGTGCCCCCACAGCCCCACCACCACAACAAAACAATGCCCCACACAGACCCCCCACTGCCCAGTGCCCTGACACACACAGATCTCCCCCACTGCCCAGCACCTCAAAACACACAAACCTCCCCCACTGCCCAGCACCCCCCGCACACCTCCCAGACACTCACTCCACCATACCCTGTCCCCTTCCCTGGCTGCACTCACCAGCCTTGCTGGGAGGTCTCTGGTTCCTAGGGCCAGAGCGGCGAGGGGCGGGGGTCTCCACTCTTCATGTGCTGTGCCTGCCACAAGAGTGAGCTCCATGGCTCCCATTGGCCAGGAAAAGCGCCAATGGGAGCTGCCGGAGCTGTGGAGCAGGGCTTGCAGGCGCTGGCAGCACGCAGAGACCCTAAGAGCCAGCAGGTCCTTCTGGCTCTTAAGGTCGGATCTGGTCGAGTCGAGGGGGCACCTGCAAGCCCCACCCCTGCAGCTCTGATTGGGCAGGAGGGAGCCGCCCGCACAGCAGGCTCCTGCCAGCGGGTGGGCGGGCCACCGGGAGCTGCCCCAGGAAGCGCTGTCACACCAGCCCCGGGACTTTGGTGGTGATAATGAGCAGGTGTCCTGACCAATGTGCAGTCAGGATGCGAGACAAATGTGTGCGCAGTGTTTCCCTGTGTGTGCAGGGTTTAGAATCTTTGTGCGCACGCATGCGTGCACAGCTTAGAGGGAACAGTGGTTGCAAGTGCTTTTGAGGATAAGATTAAAATTCAGAATGACGTAGACAAACTGGAGTAATGGTCTGATATAAATTGAATGAAACTCAATAAGGGAAAATACAAAGTACTCCACTTAGGAAGGAACAATCAATTGCACATATACAAAATGGGATATGACTGCCAAAGAAGGAGTACTGGAGAAAAGGATCTGGGGATTATAATTCACTGACTTTGAGTCAACAGTGTAACACTGTTGCAAAAAAAAGCAAATATCATTCTGGGATATATCAGCAGGAGTGTTGTAAGCAAGACACGAAAAGTAATTCTTCCACTTTACTCCAGACTGATTAGGCCTCAACTGGAATACTGTGTCCAGTTCTGGGTGCTCACACATCAGGAAAGAGATGGATAAATTGGAGAAAGTCCAGAGGAGAGCAACAAAAATTATTAAAGGTCTAGAAAACATGACCTATTGGGAAAGATTGAAAAAAAATGGGCTCGTTTAGTTTGGAGACGAGAGGGAGGTTGTAGAATCTCCATCATTGGAGGTTTTTAAGAACAGGTTAGACAAACACCTGTCAGGAATGGTCTTGTTATTAGTTAGTTCTGCCTTGAGTGCAGGGGTTTGGATTAGATGCCCTACTGAGGTCCCTTCCAGTCCTACACTTCTATGAGTCTATGTTCGTTTTAAGAACACTTTCACAACAGATTTCACAAAACTCAAAGAAGGTACCAATGTAAGATTTCTAAAGATAGCTACAGCACTCGACCCAAGGTTTAAGAATCTGAAGTGCTGTCCAAAATCTGAGAGGGACAAGGTGTGGAGCATGCTTTCAGAAGTTTTAAAAGAGCAACACTCTGATGAGGAAACTACAGTACCCGAACCACCAAAAAAGAAAATCATCCTTCTGCTGGTGGCATGTGACTCAGATGATGAAAATGAACATGCATCGGTCCACACTGCATTGGATCGTTATCGAGCAGCACCTGTCAGCATGAACGCATGTCCTCTGGAGTGGTGGCTGAAGCATGAAGGGTCATATAAATCTTTAGCCCATGTGGCACGTAAATATCTTGTGACACCGGCTACAACAGTGCCATGCAAACTATTCTCACTTTCAGGTGACATTGTAAACAAGAAGCGGGCAGCATTATCTCCTGCAAATTGTAACCAAACTTGTTTGTCTGAGCGATTAGTTGAAGTAGGACTGAGTGGACTACTTGTAGGTTCTAGTTTTACACTGTTTTATTTTTGAATGCAGTTATTTTTTGTACATAATTCTACATTTGTAAGTTCAACTTTCATGATAAAGAATTGCACTACAGTACTTGTATTAGGTGAATTGAAAAAATATTTATTTTGTTTTTTACAGTGCAAATATTTGTAATAAAAATAAATATAAAGTGAGCACTGTATATTGTGTATTCTGTGTTGTAATTGAAATCAATATATTTGAAAATGAAGAAAACATCCAAAAATATTTAAATAAGTGGTATTCTATTATTAACAGCACAATGAATTTTTTTAATCATGCCGTTAATTTTTTTTAATTGGATGACAGCCCTAATTAATATTAATCTATTTTAACACTATAGCACTGAAAATTAGGAAGCAGATTCTCTATGTAATATGTAATTGATATGTTTAATAATGTTTTTGGCTATAGATATGATATATTTTCACTGTAGAAGAGATCTCCTTTTCTTCTGCCCTAAAACTCAGTAAATGGATTTTGTGCAAAGATGTCCCTGGGGGTGGGATGGATATAATTTATCCCCCAATTCATGGGTAGAGTGCAGGATGTCTCTGCAGCCCCTCCAAGACCATCATTTCTACTGTGGATTTTGTGTTCTCTTTGGGCTCTCTGCTGGGTTAGGCTCCCTGTGATTGTGCTGTATGTGGGAACTGCTTTCTTATCTCTGCAAGCTGGGTAGGCCAACATGCTTGCCCTCTTACTGATATTGTTTTGTCCGTGTTCCATACACTCCCATACCTGTGACTTATTACCATCCTATTTTCCACAAGTTATTTTACTGATGAAATGCACTTTGTGCATTTTATGACCTCTGACTCTTGCACTTCTCATCCAATGAATTACCCAATTTCTCCCCTAGACTATGCCTCTTAATTTCTCCATCTGTTATCTATCTTAGAATGCCGTAATGAATTCACAACACAGTGTCTGATCCAAAGTCCACTGTAGTCAATGAATGATTCTCACTGACATCAGTGAGCTTTGGATCAGGCCCACAATGTTGATTTGCTGCTTTAAGTATGTAATTCATGCCATATACTGCTGCTTTTTATTATTTAACTCTGTACGGTAAATTTTAGAGATACTGTTACTAGTTAGTTGTATTTTGTACTTACAACCCCCTTGGGGTTCAGAGAGCTTGGCCTCCTTAAATCTTTTTCGTGATGGGGGAAGTGCTAATTGTTCCAGAAGGAGGAAGTGCTGTTGGGAGGATGGGGAGAGAAAGAGAGAGGTGAGTGACAGGGTATGTGTGTCTGGAGCTGCAGACAGAAGGGCTGCAGCAAGCAGGCTCTTACAGAGTGAAGCAGCCGAGAACCTGCCCGAACCCTGGGAGAGACTGAGCAGCTGACCGGGGATACCCCAGGACAGGAGCCAGGAGGAGCACTCTGCGAGGGAGGAATCACCCAAGAACAACATACCAGAGATGGTCCCAGTATCACATCTGCCCGGAGTTGTATGAGGCCGTGAGTACTGGGTTGTATGGGGCCGTGACTTTGCATTGGGAATAAGGAGCGAGGCTGTTAGTTAGTTAAGTGGGGAGGTTGTCTCTCTGTGTGGCTTTGCAGAGAGCAGCAGAAGAGGGCACTGGAGTGGTTTGTTGGGGAAAGTTTACTGGCGCCAAAGATGACCAGGAGCACCCAAGACTCATCACTGGACTGGAACTTTGCCCAGGACTCCTGAACTCTGTGTTCAGACACATTGCTCCGTGTCTGCCCAACCACTTGGTTTTTTGTGCCTTGTGTTGAATGCAACCTTGTTTTACTGCTCCCCTTATATTTCCTCTGTTGTTTTTCTCTATTCATCCCTCTGTAAATAAATATTTCCCTTTCCTATATTAATTGTACTCTTCTGGTGTGTGTGTGCGCACTCTGGGGAGTTTGGAACAGGTGTCCCTGGAGTGGAAGGGACTTTCCCTGCTGCATTCCTGCACTCACCTTCTCTTGGCCGGAGCTGCCCGCAGAACAGAATCCATCTTGGCTACGATGGTGCTAAAGTTACACTTGGTGACCTGTATGGGGACTTGCAATAGCAGTACACACATGCACACCTATTTTGCACACCCTGGGTGCTCCTTCACAAAACAAAGAAACACCTGAGTGATTTTATTCTCAGTAAAAAAAATAAAATAAAAATGAAGAGGGGATTATTAGAAGACCTGTGCCGAGGGGCATGACTCTCAGTAACCAAGGCTGTGCCAGTGGCAGGGTTCCCGGAAGAGATGGAACCCAATGAAATTGAGGAGCACCTAGATGCACCGAGAATACTGGGGAGCATGAAGGTCCATACCTGTATTTACAGCCGCAAAGTGAAGGGCATGGTGGCACCATGTACTCACTCCAAGAAAGCAGATCTTGATAAGGGTCCCCAAGAGGTGCAAGTAGGAGGCAACTTCTGGACAATTCTGGGGTGAGAGTGGTCACCTACTTGTGTGCCTGTGTCACTTGAAGTGGATTCATTAGCACAGAAACTGCAAGCTCTGATGGTGGATGAGAAGCGGACACAAGAGGAATTAATTTTGGCATTAGGAGGGGCTTCAACATTGCAGCACCCAGCCTGGTGGAGTGGGCCAAAGGCCTGGGGAACGATCTCAAAGATGCATTGAATCTGGCATATGAAAGTACACCATACAAGCAGTTACGTTCTTTCTCGGGGGTGTCACCCATATCCTCTCAGGAGGATGATTTTGAGACCTGGAGGGATTTTGCGATGCCCCTTGTCTAAGAATGGGAATGCTCTGATGCTGAGAAGGGGAAACGCGTGCTCGAGAGTCTGAGGGGAGCTGCCATGCGAATTGTCCGAGCCCTGAAAGTCTCCCAACCAGCTGCAATGGTGCAAAACTATTTAGCCACTCTTGAGAGTGTCTATGGCGCTACTGATAGCTGTGAACTCCTGTATTATCGTTTCCGCCATACCTATCAGGAGCCTCACGAACGATTGTCAGATTTCATCAGGAGACTAGAGGATTTGCTACAGCAGGTAGTACGGAAGGAAGGAATCGCCACCAAGTGCATTGATTCCACTAGGTTGGACCAGATTCTTGGGGGCACTTGACAAGATGGGTTGATGTTGTGGCAACTGCAGCTGAGGGAGCGGGCCCAAACCCCACCCCCCTTCCACAATCTCATTCAAGAATTACAGAAAGAGGAGGAGCAATTTTTGCAAGTTAACACAGTGGTGTAGCCAAAGAAGGCAGGGAGTTACACCACCACAGTGCTCGGAGAGACAGCAAAGGCCCCATCAGTGGCAGCGGTGCTGAGACATTTGACCTGAGAAGTGGCCATGGTGAAGGCTCAGGGACATACTGTGCCCTCTGCAAGAGGGGAAAGTAGTAGGAGGGGTGATAGCCTATGAGGTTTCTGTTACAACTGTGGGAGAGATGGGCACTATGCTGTTGACTGCCAAAAGAAAACAGACCATGCAAGGGTATCTCGGAGATTGCAGCAAACCATTAGGGAACTTCAGGGAAATGCCAAGCGGGGCTTGGGGAAGGAGCAACCCAAGACCCAGAAATTTCAAGGCTTCCCAGCAAGAACCACAAGCAGAAGTTACCCAGATGGGCTAGTAGGACCACAGGCTGTAATACCCATTTGTATAGAAGGACAATTGTGTGAGGCATTGCTGGACAGCGGCTCACAGGTCACAACTTTATGAATCTTACTATGGAGAACACCTGCGGCATTTACCCTTCCATCCTCTGTCCGGCCTGACAGTTTGGGGAATTGGCTGTGACTCATGGCGGTGGCTATAATAGGCCAGGGGAGGCTCTGCCTCCCCAAGTGCTGCTGCAGCTGCTGAACCCCCAGTTCAGGGTTTGGCGGTGAAGTTTTTGCTTTATTATGCCCCATGCAGGTTCTAGGGCAGATGAGGGAGCACATACTGCCTCTTCAGCTGCCCCGGAACCTGCATGGGGGCATATCAAAAGTGCCTTCTAACAAACGTTTTCCCCTGGGCGGGTTGGGTCCAGGGAGGGGAGGCATGGCATGGCTGCAGCTGGCCCGGGGCACCTCCTGGTGCGGGGGAGGGCACTCAGGACTTTGGCTAACCTGGGGCTCCTCTGGATGGGGAGAAGGGAGGCTTGAGGCTTCAGCCAGCCCGGGGCTCCTCCAGACGGGTGGGAGGGGGGAAGGAAGGATCAGGGCTTCAGCCAGCTCGATGCTCCTCTGGGCAAGGGTGTACGGGGAGGCTCGGGCCTTCAGCCAGTCCTTGTGGTGGGGCTTGTGGTTCTGGCCGCGGGAAGGTGGTTTCCAACCACGGGGGGCGGGAGGTGGTGTCAGGGCTCCGGCCGTGGGGAGGGTGTGGGTGGTGGTGGTGTGCAGCGCCGGGAGGTAGCCGCCCCAAAGGGGAGCTCCACCTGCCTCCTATGCTGTGACTTCTGCCCTTATTGCAGATCTATCCTGTTGAATGTCCAGTTTCAAAGGACGTTGCTGGGATAAACCAAGAAATAGAAATATTGGTGCTGGTCTGCCCAGATCCAGAGGGAACAGAGTATGCACCTTTAATTCTAGGGACAAATGCAAACCTGTTCCAGAGATTGGTACAGAAGAGCCGTGAGATGGTCAGGAACAACTATCTGCAGGAGCTGCCAATCCACTGTTTATGTAAAGCCGCATACCAGTGAGTAAGGGGCCCCCCACCTCAAGAGATTTAGGCTAGACCTTATGGGAGGGATAGTTTCCAGTTTGGGGATTCCCCCATTCCTGCCGAATGTAAGGACCGCCTCTGTGAGAAGTTAGTGAAAAGGAAGGCTGTTTTCTCTATGCGCAAGTGGGATGTTGGGTGTGCTCACGATGTGCAGCACCATATCTGAATGCAGGATGGTCGGCCTTTTTGAGAGAGGTCAAGACAATTAGCTCCCGCTGATATCGAAGGTGTGAGGCAGCACCTATAGGAACTGGCTCATGCAGGTATCATTGAGGAATCCAGGAGGCCCTATGCGTCACCTATCATTGTAGTACGAAAGAGAAGTGGTAAGGTGCACGTGGGTCCATTATCGCACTCTGAACCTGCAGACAATCCCTGGCCAATGCACAATGTCCTGGGTGTATGATATCTTGGGTAGCCTGAATGGCAGCTCTGTCCTTGATCTCTGCAGTGGATACTATCAGGTCCCAGAGGAATGGGAGAAGACAGTGTTCATCTGCCCCTTGAGGTTTTACCAATTTAATCACATGCCCCAGGGAGTGTCTGGGGCACCAGCCATGTTTCAGCCTCATTGAGAGGGTGGTAGGGGACATGTACCTGTTAGAGTGTCTGGTGTATCTGGATGACATAGTGGTATTTGGGCTCACTTTAGAAGAAAATGAGATTCAGCTGTGCAAAGTCCTGGATCATTTGGAAGAGGCTGGCCTCAAGTTATCCTTAGACAAGTGCATCTTCTGCCAGACATCTGTGCGGTATGTGGGACGCATAGTGTCTGCAGATGGTTTAGCTACGAACCCAGAGAAAGTGAAGGTGGTAACTACCTCTCAAGGAATTACAGTCATTTCTGGGATTCTGTGGCTATTACTGCAGGTTCATAAAGAATTTTTTGCACATTTTTTGCAAACGCCATCTTGGCCACGATGGCGCTAAAGTTACATACTACTAAGGACTGAACCCTGCTTACCCTACCTAGACCAGAGCAAACTGAGATACTGTCTCCAAACATAATGATGTGTGTCAGTATTGAGTACATAATTCAACTTTAGGGCTAAATTCTCTTTTTCTTACTCATGCAAATAGTCCCCTGTAGGGGACTTCAGTAGGGCTTGGGCCTACGTTTTTATTATTTCAAGTGTGTTGCGCTTTTAAAAAATTGATTTCTGAGAGACAGCTTACAGAGCAAATCGCTGCTGAGCATGGGTAAAGGAGCCAGAATTAGATTCTTATACATTAAACTCAATGTCTTATGTGTTTGGATAGCAAGTAGCATAATGGGCTTTTGGGTGCTACTGCAATATAAACAAATAAAAGTACACTGATCTTCATTGAAATGCAAAGTGAGCAAGGCAGACCTTTATCTAAACAATATTGTAATAATCAAGAGAATGGTGAAGAGTCTCAAAGAAATATTGGTCCTTTCCCATAATTTATACTTGCAGATGCTAAAACTAGTTGTTGAACAAATGTATAATGGCTATTTTAGGATTACTGCCTGTCAATATCTGGCTCCAGATGGCACCATGAATCATAGCTGGAAGAAGGAAAATGTTAGACACTAAGGTATGGTTGCTAAGAGATTTTTGTACACAGTATGCTAACATGTGCTGGCAAATTTGGGAATAGCAGCAGTATGCTTTTTGAGAAGAAATTTTCAGTGGTGAAAAAATTATCTTCAAAGGACTATTTAAAGGAAGATATCATTATTATGCCCTCTATTACCAAGAAATGAAGATGAAATTTTGATGTAAGCAGATAGCATCCAAAAGGTAAATGTAACCCCACAATCCAATGGAGCAAGGTGCAGCAGAGAACAGAGATAGAAAAGTAGAAGTAAAAAAAAGATAGAGCTTAGGGTTTTTTTTTTTTAAGTATGCTTCTAGAAGAGATCAAAAGGGACAATGGTCATTCATAATTTGCCATCTGCTGGATGATAGGAATATTAGTATAAAGTTAAATGCCTTTCAAATATATATTTTGTTTGTATTACTTTATATAATTAGACTTTTTCCCAATAATACAAGCTGTTTGATACTGAAAATGCTAAGTAGAATTTTCTAGTTATGCTCTTTTACATTACTGGTAAAGTGGTTCTGCAAAAACAGCCACCTCTTTAATGTTCTGGTGCAGAAATTAAACATACATTAGGATTATTGCTGTATTTAATGGAAACATCTATCAACTGCTGTATAGAAGAGAAAAATGGAATGGCAAAGTAGTGAAACTCGAGATACTTCTTGTTCTGATGAGTTTTGTTAAAACTTACAAATGGTGGCATACCTGAAATAATTTGCAAAAACCTCAATTTCTTTTAAATCAATAATATATTTATTATTCTAGGATTCTGACATCCTAGACCATGAAACGTAGATTTTCAACATGAACCACAAAAGGGTAATGCATAAATTATGTATACAAAATATTATAAAGCTACAGGTTTCCCTTTGCCCTTATTTTTCTAGTTAGATGTGTTAGACCTTGACTCAACAATTGATTACTTTGTATAGAAAGTCTTGGAATTGGTTTCCATGCAGACATTTTCAAAGGAAAATATGTAAGTCTATTTGAATCATATGTATCTTATAACAATGCCAATGAATTATGCTATGAGAATATGTAACAGAAGCACTAGAAAACTAAACATTTCACTGTATTCTACTACACCACTTTACTTTAGCAATTTGCATCCTGAATCTGTATTTTACAATGTTGTAAGCTCAAAGCCAAGTCACAAGTGCAATAAGTACATTTACAAAATACTATACCTTTTGATTACTATACCTTTGATTTCTGAAAGTGAATAATAAAATACCGAATCTAGAAGTTCCCTAGTATATATTTTTAAGCCATATAGCTATAGTATTTGCATTGACTGATTTAGAAAGAGATTTAAGCTTTCCCACTTATTTATTTCTATGTCCTTAAGCTTAATTGAAAAATCCTAAGTGCAATTTGTGCTTTTGTGCCTAGTATAGTAGCTGTCAAATTGTCATATTTCACTAAGATGTTACAAAAGAATATATTTCCTAAAGGAATTGAGCCCCAGATCTATTTTTGTTTTTATTGAATAAATAAACAGACATTATCATAAAAGGTTTCTGAAGTTGCATGCGAGTCCAGTTCATACCTTGTAAGTAGTTTTTTTTCCCCTTTCATCAACTGAAGAGAAATTAGGAAGGAAGACTGTTTCCCATTATTCCAAATAATAGAGTAATCTGTACCACTGAAATCAGTTTTAAGGTCTATTTTTTCACATAAGAGGAGATCAGATAATGGATATCACTTAGCAGTTCATAACATTTTTCTGTGTCTGTGCTGCGTGCTCCTGTATCCTCCCTTTTAACAAGGACATCATGGAATCAGACCATAACCACATGGCAGACACCTGCCTTGACACCGCCTACATCTCTCAGGACAGATAAAAAAGAGCAAGTGCCTTCTAAGGGAGCAAAATTCTTTTATATGCACCATGACCCCATCATCCCTTGTAGTTATGGTGGTGAATGACAGAAAAGACAGTATAGGTTGACACTGACTGACAATGAGTCAAAGAGACTATATTTATTTGGCTGAAAAACCTGTTCCTCTGCAAGTCTACAGTTCCATGTAGCCAATTATCAGGCCATATTGGCCAGATATGGCTTTTCCATACATGGGAAGACTGTCAGCAAAGGCCAGCAGTTTCTCAGTGACACTTGGAAGGACTTCACACCACTGGTTACTGAGGGTGAGCTTGTAGCCAGGACAAGTCTCCAAATGGCTTTGGATGTACTGGATATGGCTGCCAGATCAATAGCAATGGCTAATGTTATGTGCTGGTCCTCATGGCTTCAGAGATTGGGTTTCCCCAGAGAAATACAAACCACGGCAGAAGATCTGCCCTTTGAAGGAGTTGAATTATTCAGCTCTAAAACTGACAAGGACCTCCACAAGCTGAAGGACTCATAAGCCACCTTGCATTCCCTCAGACTCTACATACCAGCTCCTAAGAAGAAGCAAATGAAACAGCAATACCCCTTCATTCAGCCATACATTTACCACCAGAAATCTTCAGAATGACCCAGAAAATGACAGCATTTCCACATCAGGAGATAGCCTACCTCTCCACCTCAAACCTCCAAGTCTTCATTGTCCCAGAAACATTTAATTTTGATGGGATAGTTGAAATATGTGTCCTACATCCAGTGACTCTGGAAATCAACAACCTCCCATTTGGGAATTGCTTAGCTCATTTCAGGCATGCATGGTCCCTTATCATCATCAACCAATAGACCATGGATGTGATTACACATGATTATTCCATCCAATTTTCTGCAATGCTTATTCCCAACTCCTTTTCCCCGTCCCTTTTTATGAGGATCTATAGTGACAAGAAGTCTTCCTCAGAGTAATAGAGGAAGTCCCTGCATCTTACAGCAGGAAAATATTCCACAATTCTACAAGTCCTTTTATTTAATATCAGGAAAGTCCATCCAAATCATGATTGACAACACAACTAGATATTCTACATCAACAAGTAGGGTAGGACCAATTCCTCTCCACTCTGCCAGGAGACTGTCAGACTCTGGAATTAGTATGTCAACCATCAAATATACCTAGTGCCAATACACCTATATGGACTGGACTGGACGAGCAGACAATCTCAGCAGGCACTTTCTTCCAAACCATGAGTGCGATATCAACTGTGAATGTCAGAGATTCTACTCAAGAGGATGGATGAGTCTGCAGTCCATAGTGGATGCATTTCTGGCTCTGTGGTCAGGAAGTCTGATGTAAATTTAGCTTACAGCCCCATTAATTCCAAGAGTGCTCCACAAACTTAAACAAGACTCAGCCAAACTAATCCTTGTAGCTGCAGCATGGCCCAGACAGTTCTGATTCACAGATCTGTTGAATCTATCAGTATCCCAGCCCAGGACACTACCTCTGCTTCCAGAGCTACTGTCTCAGAACGAAGGACTGATCCTATGCCCAAATCTGACGTTTCTGAACTTCACTGCATGGAGGCTGAATGGATGTCGTCAGTAGAGCAGCCCTGCTTTTCCCCAATTAGGGAGTGTGATGATCTTTGCTCATGGGGAATGTTGCTTAGTGGTCAGGACTTAGGCCCTTCGACATGCAGGATGAGGGCTTTGGTAGGGGAGCCTGGGCCCTACTTCTCCACTAGACTCGGGCCCAGAGCTCTGTGAGGGTAACACAAAGGTCTGACATCCAGGAGCACTATAAGGTTGCCCTCTGTGGGCTACATCCTACCACCCTACTATTGTCTAAAGTTCTCAGCCTACCACAGGAGGCTGTGAAGGAGGTCAGCTCACCATTTGGCACCTCTTCACAGCCAGGCATGGCATGGAAGCTCTCTCCATCTTGGGGCAGCAGCTGCCTCCTCTCATGCCTTGGTCCTCTGGCCAGGTCAGTTCCAAATCTCTCCCTTCAGGAGCAGTCCGTAACCCAGGGAATCAACACAAATAAACTGGGTAGTACATGAGAAGGGGAAATACCTCCTACTCTGAGTATAACAGATGCACATGCTCCCTACCTCAGGCAGGGACCTAATGCAGCTGTTGAGGGAGATATCATGCCTCCCCTCAGCCCTTTTTTCAGTAGCTACAAGGTAGAGGTCCTTTCCCTTCACTGCTCTGCCCACAATTGAGCTGGTCTCCTCCCTTTTAACTCCTCCTTCAGTCTGTGCATCTCTTCCACGTGTGGTGGATTGGGTCTGGTTGAGCCCAGAGCAGCTCCTTAACCCCTTGTTTTCCTGTGTGAGGTTTGTATACCGCATCACAGGGAGGATCTGATAAACAGTAGGAAAGACTCAGCAAGACAAACTTACCGATCAAAATGGATGAGATTCTCCTATTGGTGCCAATGGAAGTAATTGATCCCTCTTTTCTCTTCAATCCCACAGATTCTTGGCAACTCATTAGAACTCAGAATCCATCTGTCAGCTTGTCAGCTCAAAGTGCATCTGGAAGTAATCTCAGCTCAGGACTTGCCAGTGAAGGATTATATGGTCTTTGCTTACCTAATGGTGAATAGATTCTTAAAAAATCACTCCATCACAGAACAGAGTCCCCCATGGGACTTGAACCTAGTGCTCACAACCCTCATGGGGCCACCCTTTGAGCCCATGGCCTCCTCTTCCCTACTGCACCTGTCAATGAAAATGGTGATTTTGGTAGCTATGACTTTGGCCAGAAGAACATGAGAGGTTCAATCACTAATAATGGCTGAACAACCATATATAAGGTATCAATGAGAACACATTGTAAGTTCCTTCCAAAGGCAGTCATAGAATTCCATCTCAATCAACCAATACATCTACCAATATTTTTTCCAAAACATCATACATCCAAATCTGAGGCAATGTTACATACTTTGGATGTAAAGAGAGCCTTGGCCTACCAGAATAGAACAAAACCTTTCAGAACATTGCTGAGGTTGTTTGTCTCTAGTGCAGAAAGAATGAAAGCCTCTGCTGTTTCAGTACAAAGACTATCCAATTAGATTTCTGACTGCATTAAAACATGTTATGAGGTGGCCAAAGTGACCCTCCAGCCACAATTAGGATATACTACACTAGAGTGCAAGCGACATCAGCATCAACACTCAGGCTATGTCTACATTTAAAATGCTACAGCAGCAGCACTGCAGCTGTGCCACTGTGGTGCATCAGTGTAGACAGTTACTACAGTGACGGAAGGGGTTCTCCCATTTTTGCAGGTATTCTACCTCCCTGAGAGGTAGTAGAATTCTTCCATCGACCTAGTGCTGTCTATACTGGGGGTTAGGTTGGCTTAACTACGTCCCTCAGGGGTGTGGATTTTTCCTATGCTATGCTGTCGTAACTTTTCAGTGTAGACAAACCCTCAGAAACTTAACAATATCAGACATGTGTAAGGCATAGATCCACATGATTTGCTTGACATTATGCCCTAAGCCTGTAGTTCTGATGCTGCATTCAGCAAAGCTGCCCTTCAATCATTATTTCGTTAATTACTTCAAGCTTCCCCCTCCTTGATATGATAAATTCTTGTGAGTCATCTTCAGTGGAATGAGCTTATGGACACTCACTTGAAGGAGAAAGGAAGGTTGCTTACCATTACAGTAACTATAATTCTTCAAGATGTATTGTCCATATGCATATTCCACCAATTTGCCCTTCCATCCTCATTGCCTCAGAGTTCTTCTCTAAAGGGTTCTGTGGTGAGAAGGAACTGAATGGCAGCAGGTATGCCTTGCTCTTTTATATCCTCGCAGCAGAGTATGAGGACTGAAGAGTGCATGGGCACTCTATGGGTACTGCTGGCCAAAAACACTTTGATCTCTATCACTTGAGGTGCATGTGTACCATCAGTGGAATGTGCATATGGACAACATATTTCAAAGTCCTGTTATTGTACACAATAAGTGACTTTCCTTTCCTTCTTCTGCTTCTTGGTTTCAGGTCAAAATCCAGACTTTTTACAGTCGCATTCTGTCTGGAGTCACAGAACTCATTAAACACCTTTAGCAGCTGTTCCAGTGTTTCAGAAATTATTTCTGGCAACAGTGTCTCACTCACTTCTCATCCTTTCCCCCTCAATAAGATAGTAAAAAAGCTCTAGCTTTATTTTCTTATCTTCATCCTCCATAGTCAACTCTCTATACAGACTCAGTTTTTGCTTCCATGCTTGTGCAAAGTTCTTTGTCTGGAAATCCAGCTTTCCTGGTGAATTGAGTTTCTGTTCAGGATTTGCCTGTGTAGTGACACAGAGTGGCCTCCCTCCAAGCCTGAGACAGAGGACTAAACTCTCTGGTGGGTGGAACCAAGCTAACTCCGCCCCCTCCCATGCAGGAAGCAGAGGGGAGGGACAGGAAGTATATGAGGCTGGCCCTTTAGCTCAGTTGGGCTGGAGCCGGTGAAGGAAGCAAATGTCTCTAGCCCACTGCAGGACTCTGGACCAGACCCTGAGCCATGCGGCACCCTGCCCCTAGAGGAGACCAAGAGTGGGGAAGAGTTGCTGGGACTGCCATCTGTCACATACCCTGTGGAGACTGAGGACCTGCAGACTATGGAGCCACACCAATAGATTGTAGTAGGAAGTAGCCAAGGGATTGAGCTGTTGCAATATGAGTCATTGTGTTTCAGCATGATCCCCCACTGTTGTCGGGGTCCTGCACTGGGACCTGGTGAAGTAGGGTGGCCCTAGGTCCCCCTACCTCCCTGCCACCAACTGAACCATGAGATGGTATGCTACTTACCCTGGGCCTGAAGGTCTGTGCCTTATTTGTGGCTTGCCCCAACCAGAAGGCTGCAGTCCCCATGACTGTGTTTACTGCCTGCCTTAGCCAGAAGGCTCAGGTGAAAGACTGCTTGTTGTTCTGCCCCACCCAGGGAGTCAGAGCCTAGACTGTGTTTACTGCCTGCCTTAGCCAGGAGGCTTAGGCCCAAAGATTGCTTATTGAAGAAGGCAGTTTCTCAAAGTATCTTGTGGTCACAGTATCTTTAAGGCTCATCTCTTACTCTTGGTTTTGTCTGAAGTTGCGAGGGAAGTTTGATCTTCTTCTGAAGCGTCATGGTTGGCCGCAGCTGGAGACATTGGATGGGGATGGCCAGGGCTCTGAGGTGTGATCAAGCATAATCTCTCTTTGATGCTTGGCTAGCTGGTTCTTGCTCATGTGCTCAGGGTCTAACTGATCATCTTATGTGGGGTTGAGAAGGAATTTTTTCTCCAGGTCAGATTGTCAGTGACCTTGGGTGTTTTTCACCTTCCTTTGCAATGTGTACATACAGGTCAATTGCCAAGATTATCTGGGTATATCTCAGTTTATCATTTCCCTGTCTTTGCAAGAGGCTCAGATGCTGGTGCACCTTGGTTCCTCCTATTCTCTGCCTGTGACACATAATAGTCTAGTCTTCTGTGGGTTGTAATGTGGTGGATCCTCAGGGGCGGATGTGGTTCCCAGGAGGCCAAGACCCATCTACATGAGTGTCTTTGTGCCTTTTTACTGACTCTGGCCTCTTGGCAATGTCACCCCTCTTCCCCCCCTCTCCCCCCCCCAAAAAAATCCCTGGCAGTGTGATTCCACCGGAGTTGTGCTAATAGAGTCTGGCCCTTCTCCCTCCATGATAGCTCATGGGACGCCTAGCAAAAAAGCTTATTGGAAAAAATAACATACTTTGGCTGTATTATTATCTTCTCCAGGGTTTCTCCCTGGGGCTTGGGAAGGAGGATGATGTGCATCCAAATGGGCTCTACCTGCTTCTTCCTCTTCCTCTCCAGTCTCCATCAACTTCTATCAGAATGAGCTCCAGATTTACAAAGAAGCCTTTGTGGGATTCAGAGCAGGAAATGGTATTATGGAAGCAGCTCCTTGCAGTAGAAAAATCTCAGTGTGCAGAGAGTCCCTCTATGCATGGATCTCAAGGACACAATGAGGCTACTGTAGGGGTGGCCAAACTCATTGACACTCTGAGCCCCATATGACAGTATTCAGAAGTTCAAGAGCCGGGGCATACCTGTGGGGGCTTCAGCCCTGCAGTAGGCGTCTGACGGGACTCAGGGCTTCAGCCTTGTGGGAGGCTCCTGACAGGGTTGGGGCTTCAGCCCTGCTCCTGCTGAAACCCCGAGCCCTAGCAGGTGCTCCCCGCAGGGCAGAAGCCCCGAGACCTCCCTCCCCACTGGACTGAAGCCCGAGGAACCCCCTGCCCCGTCATGGGCAGAAGCCCCTACCCACCACCTGCTGCAAGACAGAGGTTCCAAGCTCCCCCTCAAGTCTAGTAGGTGGCGAATGGGGGGGGGGGCTATGTGAGCCATACTTTAATGGTAAAAGAGCTGAATGTGGCTCATTAGCCACAGTTTAGCCACCCCTGGGCTATTGCATTGAATAAGGGTGGTTACAAACAGTAGAAGCAGCAACATCAGAAAAACAGCTCTGTATTCAAACCCAGGAGCAACATTTTTGAATTTGTTGCTTCTTCCTGGACACTCCTTTCAAATTTTAAGACTCTCTGTGTCTTAACCTTTCCCAGACTAATCAAAACCTTTTAAAGTCACATGCTGAGTTATCACTTAGTTACCATCCACATCAACTAGCTAAGTGTCAGTTAAAATCATTCCCTTCCTCTCAAAACTGGTGAAAATCCAGCTGGGATTGCTTGGCATTAGAAATAGTAAAACATTTTAAACAGTTATATTTGAAAGGGACCTGCCTCTGAGACAGTAAGTGAGACAATAGGGTCATTGTAACAAGTTTTATTTCTAACAAAGCACATCAAGAATCCATTCTGATCACACTCTTGCTTTATATACTGTGACAAAGTTCCTGCTCTACCTTGGTGGGTCTTGTGCTTATTGGTGGATTTGCTCACCTTGGAGCTTCACGGCACCCTCAGCTTGGCCGTTTTTCTGAATTCACAGTCCAGGTCGACTCCTCCTGTGTCTGACCAGGAGTTGGGAGGATTTTGGGGGGAACCCAGGCCTGCCCTCTACTCCGGGTTCCAGCCCAGTGTCCTGTGGAATGCAGCTGTCTAGAGTGCCTCCTGGAACAGCTGTGTGACAGCTATAACTCCCTGGGCTACTTCCCCGCGGCCTCCTCCCAACACCTTCTTTATCCTCATCATAGGACCTTCCTCCTGGTGTCTGATCATGCTTGTACACCTCAGTCCTCCAACAGTCCGTGTTCTCACTCTCAGCTCCTAGTGCCTCTTGCTCCCAGCTCCTCACACGCACACCACAAACTGAAGTGAGCTCCTTTTTAAAACCCAGGTGCCCTGATTAGCCTGCCTTAATTGATTCTAGCAGCTTCTTGATTGGGTGCAGGTAGTTCTAATCAGCCTGTCTTAATTGTCTCCAGAAGGTTCCTGATTGTTCTGGAACCTTCCCTCTTAACTTACCCAGGGAAAAGGGTCCGACTTAGCCTGGGGCTAATATATCTGCCTTCTATTACTCTCCTATAGCCATCTGGCCCAACCCTGTCACAATACTCTGACAGTTATAATTAGCTAAATTCTGCACTCAGGTGTCTTAAGCAAAGAATCATTAACCCAAAGGCTTGGTGCATCAGGATGCCAGCAGGGGCTTGCAGCATGTATCTCAAATATCTATTTCAATGACTCCATACTTTTAACACTCTTTTTAGGGAAAAGGTGTATGGACAGAGCATCACAGAAATAGAAGCCTCCATCTGTGTGGATTAACCCCTTATTCTTTTTACGGTTTAAGACCCCGCCTCTTTCACTGTTGCTAGTCCCACTGTGAGTAATCCCACTGAAGTTAGAATGCAAAATTAAGCACACACATAGATCTTTACAAGATTGTGGCCTGTATATTTATTATGTTTATTGCTGACATTTTTTAAAAAGTGAGGGTTTGCCTGGATGGGGACTTTGTGCGAGGCAAGCCAGGGTGTGAATGTACAGCACACTCTGGTGGAATGGAGGAAAAATAATTCACTTTGGATACTACGCTGCTCACATATTACACTGACTAGTGCCACTATAAAAACCTAGAGACACACTGTATCAGATAGACCTCCGATGAAAAGAGTCCATAGAAACTAAGGCTACACCTACATTTGATCTGGATGGTGTGATTTCCTGTCCACGTAGACATACCGTCTATAGCTCTGCTCGAGTGAGCACCTAAAAATATCAATGTGACCAGGGTAGCACAGGCGGCAGCTTAGAGTACAAACTAACCCAGACCCTCTGGGTGCGTACTTCGGTGTCTAGCCTGAGCAACCACTTGTGCTACCTCTGCTACACTGCTCTTTTTAGCGCACTAGCTCAAGTAGAGCTAACACAGGTATGTCTAGGAGAGCTGGAAATCACACCACCTAAGTCAAATGTAGACATAACCTAAGAGTTACTTGACTTTTGATAGTTTGATCCACTATGTTGGCAAAGACACAGAACTTTTAGTTGAAATGACAGAGAATTTTTTTTTAATGAACAAGCAATTATAAATGAAGTGATGCAAGTTTAATAGAATAAATTGATGTAAGGACTTTAAGGATGTGACTTGAGACACCTTACTTGTGGACAAAAGTACTAAACAAAAAGATATTCACTCATAACGAAAAAGAACCTGACTTTTAATGGGATCACTGTATATGCAGTACAAAACAGCTACAGTACATGACTCAGCATGACAGAACCTGGAGCAAGAAATCTCATCTTGGAAGTGCCAACAAGCTCACAGTAACATCTCACATCAAGGAAAGTTCACGTGATACTTTTGGTGTCCATATGCAGTAGGACATACACTAATTTCTTAAGATAAAGAAGAAACTTCCACCTTTGGCCAAGTAACTGCACCTCTGCAAATTAGTCTCTTTTCAGTTTTATGTTAGGAATGCAACATTTTTTCATTGTAGAGAAATGCTCTCCTTTGGTATGTTTTTAAAAAATAACTCTAAATTAAAAATCTTACACTCTGCCTTGCTCTCAAGTAGCAGTATTCTTAGAAATTCCATCCCACGGGAACTCAGTTATCAATCTGTTTAAAATGTAAATTAATCAAACTCCACTGCTTTCCAGGAAAATCCTAATCAGTGAGTTTTCCTAAAATGTAAAGAAATAGAATTAAATGTAATTATATATACATTAGCAGCTGGTGCAGCTGCTATTTAAATCAATGGGAGTCTTTCCATCAACATTAATCTGTTTTAAATAGGAGCTTAGTTTTAAAATTGACCATATAAGGTCTTCTTCCTTTGATAGCTTGCAATACATTGATGCATCATAAAAGCTTAATAATGTACTTCGCTGTAGTCCATTACAACCTTTCTTCATTACAAGAATGCTGCTCAGAATACATACAATTCTTGGTTCAAGAAAAAGGTTGGTGGAGAAAGCACTCTGTGTTATTGTCCTTAGCTGGCTTAGAATTTTAAAAATTTAACCAACATAATTTTGCACCATTGGATTTTTAAAATTTGCCTTTCCTTCCTCCCGCCCACTCCACCTCACCCACCAAGTTCAATGCAGTAAAGTACAATGATGTTGTGCTATGCAATATCTTGTACTTTATTTACTTTTACATGCTCTTTTAAAAAATTGATACATTTTTCTTAATTTTTTGCTGTTAGTATTTGATATAGTGTTGTAGCCACACTGAAGGATATTAAAGCAGGATGAATGATGGGTTCAACAGCAAACACAGAAATAATTCCCTCAACTATTGTTTGTCTTTTAGCTATTTAATATAAATATCTCTCATTTGAGTAATAAAACACGTTTACTAGTCAAACAGCATATTTGCATGTACATTTTGAGATTTACTGCTGTGGATCAAAGATTCTGTCATTTCAGTAACATGTCTGCTCATTAATACAGTTGCATTTCTCTTCTGAATTCCCCATTTGAATTGAGCATGTTAATACGTGGTGGTGCTGAATAAAAATCTTGTCGCTGGCTTATAACATAAAGAAACTCCCCAAACTCTAAGCACGTCATAAGGCATGAACCCATGTGAATCAATCCTGCCAGTATAGTACGAACTAAAATATATGGTACAACAGAGCCTTATAGTTACAACTATCTCAGGAATGGAGGTTCTTCATAACTCTGAAATGTTTATAACTCTGAACAAAACGTTATGGTGGTTCTTTCAAAAGTTTGCAACTGAACATTGACTTAATATGGCTTTGAAACTTTACTATGCAGAAAGAAAATGCTACTTTTAACCATCTTAATTTAAATGAAACAGTTTCTTTATACTGTCAAATCTTTTTTTTTAAACTTTCCCTTTTTTAAAAAAATAATTTACATTTAACATTATATTTACCTTTTTTTTTTTTTTTGGTCTGTGCTGCTGCCTGATTGTGTACTTCTGGTTCAAAAATGAGGTGTGTGGTTTACCGGTCAGTTTGAACTCTGGTGTTCATAACTCTGAGGTTCTGCTGTAGTTGCACAGCTTTACTGTTAGGCTCATAGAGTCTACAGCACCTTAGTACTCATGGGTTACACTTTAAAATAGTGGGATATTTGTTGATAAGGGCCATATTCTGATACCCTTACTCATCTTGAGCAGCAGCTTGCACCACAAGCCCGCTGAGTACAGGTATCCAAATCTTGTCCTAAATTATTACAAAAAGAAAACAAGCAGAGTTTCCATTGTAACAGTGATATGGTTTACTATCTCTCTATTTAGCATGTTAAGGTTTCTATAGTGCCCATCAGCTTCGTACAGAGAACAGTCCATATACCACAGGCAATGACAATGAGTATGATTTTATAATACTGCATTATAGAGTTGGTTGAAAAATAGTGAAAAAATCTGTGGATTTTTCCTCCCCACTTTTCATATACATTTTGAATTTTATGAAATTCTCCAGCCAGCTCTTCTTCATAATAATTATTGCTCACTTTAGTCAAAGCTGCTCCATCCTGAGAATACCCAGTAAGAATTGTTTGCCCATGGTAGTTTCACTGATGTGAGCAGTATGTAATGAAGCTAAACTTCTCGTCTGGGAGTTAACCAGCTTGAGTCACCTCAGCCTGTTGCCATGTCCAATGCATTCTATTTGAGCACATAACTTGGCAGGAAAACTTGGCTGCTGATACTAAGGAACTACTATGATTTGTTTATTTAGGGTATTTTAAGAATAAGCCAATGGGGACAATGCATTGACAATAAAAATGAAAAATAATAATGAATCTCCGTTAATGTCCTGCAGCATGGCTAAGTTATTTTATATAGCAAAGTGATAAGTGTCTTAGAAACACCTTGGACACATGGAAGGTTATAAAGAATGCAGTTGCTCCAGTTGATTTAAGCTTCCTTTTTTATACAAAAGGTCAATTTAGTTTCTTTTAGTTCTAGTTCAGAATACAGACATACTTGTGCCCTCCAACCAGTACCAATCATAAATGCAGTTGCAGAGGTAATTGCACAGCATTCTTCTAGGCATTCATAAAGTTCAGATTTTCAATCCATATACAGTTCAATCAAGAGATGTAGGAAAAAGCTACATATAAAGCTAAGATATAATGGCTAATTGTCTGAAAGTCCTCAGGCCCTCATTAGAAATTGCAATGAGGACATAGTGGACCTAATTCTCTGTTGCTCTGCACCTGTTTGGTAGCACTGGGCACCCACTTGGGCATTGTTGTAAATGACAACACAAGGGGTAGGGCACTGGAAAACTAGGTACTCCTGTCTTACGTTGGGTAATTAGATTAAAAAAACCTTCCTCTGCAAAGGAGACACCTACTTTCCTCAGCTTGTAGGGAGAACTGAGTCCCCCTTGTGCAAACTTATCATAGGGTTCTGCAGAATGGAGGGTCTGATTCAGGCCCTTCGTCGATAGTGAGTTTTATCCTGAGGGAATAAAGCATGTAAATGCCCCCTACCTTTATGGAAGAGTTAAATCCTTTTGAGTCTAGCAAAAAGGGCCATTAATCTTTTCTGAAGTATTGCTTTTGGTCCACATTGTTCCTTTACAGGGAAATATGCACATGGGGAGGAAAACCTGACCCCCAGACTGTTCTGTTGGGAAAAGGGGGATGGGATTTGCAGTGGCCATCTCAGCCTCTAGTCCCGTGGACTGAATAGGGGGTGTGCATCTCAAAAACATGGAGATCTCTCAAGAGCAATGTGAATCTTGTGAGATATACTGGAGGCCAGCACTGTCTGCATGGAGACCCTGTGTCTCTGCACTGTCTCCTGGCTGACTGTAGCTTTCTTCCACCCCAACACCTGCTGTGCCAAAAGGCTTCCTTCTCCTGACAGGATATCCTCTCCTGAAAACTTTCCTAAGACCATAGAAAGGGGGTGCAAAAAAGTTGACATGGCTTTAGAGAGTGTTAAGTTTTCAGCAGATTCCCTGCTGGTTTCTGGATGACGATACACAGCACACATACCACTCCCAACCCCTAACGCCTTCTTCCAGAACAGATTCCTCACATGAATTGATAGGGATCCAAGAAGGTTATGATGCAGTTCTTCTTCTGTACTCCTTGGACTGCAATCCGATAGTAATGGGAACTGGTCTGACCCATTGTTAATGACTCATAGCAATAAATTCTACTCTTAGTAATTCATCAACTGTGCGCAGCCTGAAAGTATCAAGGTACAGAGTTTCCCTAATATGGAAATTGTGAAAAGAAAAATAATTACACATTTATCCCTAGTAAACATTTTGCACTGTACTATTTTACATTGTGGGCAGAGTTATTTTAGTTGGAAAAATGTATATGTTGCACTGTTTGCTGATAATCAATTTTAAAATACATCTGTAGAGCTGTTGTGTGTTTGTAAATATATGTATATATAGTTAACATACATATTCTTGTCTAATTTCACTTAGAGCATTTGTGGTTTGCTTTTATGCTTTCATTTATGCTTGGCTGCTGTTCACTTATTTAAACATCCTCAATATCTTCTGGCTTAATAATACTCTGAAAAGTTATTATTTATTATTTGTGTTACCATAGTGCCTAGGAGCCCTAGTCATGGACCAGAACTGGATTGTGCTAGGCACAATGTAAATACAGAACAAAAAGATGGTACCTGCCCAAAAGAGTTTAAAATCTAAGTAAGAAATGTGTTTCGTGTAAGAAATCATAATTATTACATCAAGCTTTTACAGTGGACATTATACTTTTAAGTGACTATGAAATAATTTACAGAGGAAAGTGGAGACTAAAAAGAAGAAAACATTTGAAATGTTTATGATGTGAACATGGCAGGCAGCATGTACAACCTTTTCCCTTCTGGGCTTTATTTGGTGCTCTAGTAAAAGGGGTGTATTGGAAAATGTATTTGTTACTGTGAGATATTTAAGCAATAGTGGCTTGTTTAGAGGACTTCAATTTGTCAATTAATGACCAGCTAGTGGAGGTTAGACCCCAAACTGCGTAGACTGAAGTCTCTTAAACCATGATAAATGATGAAAAGCACTGGTGCTAAGTCTGTGAGTGCTCCAGGGCTCATGAACCCACGAACAAAAAAAAGGGGGGTGCTCAGCACACACAGACTGTAGCCCCACCTGCACTCCACCCTGAGGTCTCATCCCCACTAGTCCTCTTCCCCTGAGGCCCCTGCCGCTCACTCCTCTCCACCCTCTCTTCCCGTCATTCACCCTTAAGGCGGGGGAAGCAGAAAGGAGAGAGAATCGGGAGGGAGGTACTCGGAGGAGGGGGCAGAGAGGAGTGAGCAGCAGGTGGGCATGTGGGGGGTCTTGGCGGAGGGGCAGAGGAGAGCAGTGGGCAGGGGGTTCCTCGGGGGAGAGAGCGGAGAGGAGCAAACGGCGGGTCGGGGTGGAGAGAAGTGAGCAGTGGGCGAGAGGGATGGAGAGGGCAGGGGAAAGGAGTGGGGGGCTCAGGGGAAGGGCCAGAGAGGAGGAAGCGGTAGGTGGGGGGGGTCTCGGGAAGAGGCAGAGCAGGGATAGAGGTGAGTAGGGGCGGGGCCTCAGGGGAAGAGGCCGAGCAGGAGTGAAGCGTTGGGGTAGAGTGGGGTTGGAGCACCCACCGGCAAAAAAGAGAAGTCAGTGCCTGTGATAAAAAGGTAATTATTGCATAATGTTTTTATGCTGGGACCACCACAAAGATAATCAAAACTTCTGTTCTCATAACTGAATCTTCAAAGAGATTTGTATGTTTCGGGTTGGGAGGGAGGATAGTAATGGAGAGGCAGTTTCAGGCCTTCAGGAATGTCTCAGCAAAGCAGCCATGGCTATATATGTTGGGAGCTGAGGAGAGTTGAGGAAAAGGAGGCAACCACTTTTTATTTTTTCTGAAACAGTTCACCCATCTTTGCTGCAAACAACCATGTTCATAAGTATTAATGAGACTTTTTCCAAAGTTAAAGTAGGATACATGGTTGCATGTTCACCTTGAGGCCCAAACATATGGTGCAGATGCTTGAGACTGCACTAATAGCAGAATGATGAATACTGTACAAATAATTTGAGCTGATCTAAAATTATAGAAAATAGATGCAGTTATTTTACATTTACGTATATGGAGGTGTTGATTAGGTTACAGTGAGTTTTTAATTTACAGTAGGAATTCAAACTGTTTTCCATACACAATACAGAATATCTTCTTCAAATTTATAGACATAATCTGTGAGTAACTTTTCTGAGAGGTTTTAAATAAATTATTAATTAGTTTGAGTGTAATTTTTAAAAGTGGTCACTTTACAAAATTTGTTCTGCTGAGTCTCACCTTTTTTTGGTACAATACCTAAAACAATCACTGCCTACACAAACTCCAAACTTTATACATCTCATACTCTGAGAACATCTCAGATACTTTTTCAAAAACCATGTATTTACTTCATCACCTAGCATTTTATGAGGTAGCAAAGCTAGTGAAAACTCTTCTCCCTTAGCAGTAAATTTCCAAAGTGTTCTCCTGTTTCAAAATGGCCACCTGTTCTCATTGTTATAATAGGCCTGAGGCCACAGGTTTCCCCCATCTTTTCTTTACAGCCAATACATGTGGCAGTTTTTACTGCTCTTAAGAAAGATGGCCACTACCTCCCATTGTTCCCAATAGGAGAGAAGCCAGGCTGCTGTCTGGAAAAAAGGTGGTTCTCACTGATATAAAGAGGCAGTGAGAACCCTGGAAGGTGAAAAAATATTTGGGGCAAGAGTGGGGAAAGGGAAAAGGTTTACAAAAGTGTGAGTGAGTACCCCTACACATAGACAAGGGAGATACTCGCATTATTTAGTCAGTGCACGCGGTGGACTTGGGCTAAGGGTCTGTTTTAATTGCAATATAGACATTTAGGCTTGGGCTGGAGCCCCGGCTCTAGTGCTTTTTGAGGTGGTAGGGCCCCAGAATTTCTGCAACACAGTTAAACAGACCCTTAGCCCAAGCCCTCTGAGCCTGAGTCAGCTGGTTTTTAATTGCAGAGTAGAAATACCCTTAATGTTGAATTTAGAGTGGATGGTGTCCCCAAAAGGCTTAACAGTTGGCTGGCAGGTAAAAAACCAAATTATTTATTATTTTCATATACAGTAACTCCTCACTTAAAGTTGTCCCGGTTAAAGTTGTTTCATTGCTGATCAGTTAGAGAACATGCTCGTTTAAAGTTGCACAATGCTCCTTTATAATGTTGTTTGGCAGCCGCCTGCTTTGTCCACTGCTTGCAGAAAGAGCAGCCCATTGGAGCTAGCTGATGAGGCTTGGAACCAGGGTGAACCAGCAGCCCCCTATCAGCTTTCCTGAGTTCCCTATGCAGCTTGCCAGGCAGTTCAGCCATCCCTCTCCCAACTGTGGTGTGCTGCTCCTGCCCTTTGCCTTGGAGCTGCTCCTGGAAGCCTCCTGCTTTTTGTGCAAATGGGGGCGGGGGAGAGGGAAATGAGGGCTGCTAATGTCAAGGTGTCCTCCTACCCGTCCTACTCCTTTACCCCATCTCCACAGAGCGGGGGTGGGGGGACACACGACAGGACAGGGCTCAGGATGGGGGAGCTTGCTGGGAGCGGCTGCTGTCTCAACTTGCTGATCTACTTAAAAAGGCAATGTACTCAGAGTTGGGTCAGCTTACTTAAAGGGGCAATGCTTGTCTCTCTCTCTCTCTCTTTCACGCACATTGTGTGTGCCTCTGTCTCTCTCTGCCATGATGTTTCCCCTCCTTCCATTCCTGCTGCCTTGTAGAGTGTGAGGCTACATTAACAACAACGTGTTAACCCTTGAGGGCTCAGCGGAGTGCTAGTTCATCATTTAGCAGTAAGGCATTCCCTGGGAAATATCCCACCTTCTTCCACCCTCTGACTTCACCACCTCCACCAAGTGTCACAATCTTAATTGCTGTGTACGGTATTAAATGGTTTGTTTAAAACTTATACTGTGAATATATAGATAAAAATATAGTATTTTGTCTGGGGAAAAAATTTTCCTGGAACCTAAACCCCCTATTTCTTATGAGGAAATTGGATTCGCTTAACATCGTTTCACTTAAAGTAGCATTATTCAAGAAGATAACTACAATGTTAAGCAAGGAGTTGTGTTTACTAAAATATGTAAATATTAAAATGATTTTAATGCAATCTAATGGTTTGGTGTCTGATACATGATATTTGATTGTTTGTGCTGGTCATACTGCTTCTATGGCCCTCTTTCATTTCCCTGTTGCAATCCCTGCTTCTCTTCTCAGGGAAGGGAGATAGGAACAATAATCTTAAATTTCTGGGTTCAGAATTCCACAGATGCTCCTCATCTCAGCAATGAAAAATTCATCTGCATGTGAAATAACTGGAACTGGCACTAGACATGAAAGGATCCCTATTCATTTATCAATCTCGTAAGCCCCCTCAGAAGGTTTTTTTTTTAATATGTAAAGTGAATATGGTTTAATGAGATGGTTTATTGTTGTTATTATTAAGATTATTTATTATTTGTAGTACAATAGTGCCGAGGTGTGCTAGTCATGGTCTATGACCACATTATGCTAGGCACTGTACAAAGAGAAAACAAAAAAGATGTCCTTTCCCTGAATATCTTACAATCTAAATAGAGAAGACAGATACATGGTGGGGGAAGGGACTATAACACACAACCAGAGACACCAATGTGATGATGGCAAACGTCATGTTAGTTACATGATGTTTTATTTATTTTTGTTTTTTGGGTGGTTTAATAAAAGGGATCAGCTAAAGGGAAGGGAGAGGGGACATTGAAGGGAAGGTGGTCTGGGCTCAGGGAAGTGGGGAAGAGGAATGATGCTGAGATGAAGAGAGTGTGAGGTAGAGGGAGATGGAGAGGGTTGGAGCAAACAGCCAATCAGCACAGGGCAGAGAACGTCCAGTCAAAACTGGAGAAAGTTCTTCAAAGGACGAAAGGTCCTTGCTTTGTCTGCTTCTGCTCCTGTTGGCTGTAGTGACTGTCTGGCTCCTCTTTGCAGCTTTCTCCCAAGCCCAAGTGAAAGGGGAGGAGAGACATCACCTGGGTCCTAGTACCCCCATAGTGATGGGTCTCCCTTTCACAGTTCTGGGTTGAAATGGGCTCCATTTTCTCTGGGCTCCATTTCCTGTCTGGGCTCCATTTTTTCCTCTGCTCCCATTGCAGCAGACCCTGCTTTGTCTGTGTCTGTGATACACGATTCCTGTTTCTTTGTATTTTTCAGCAAATTAACATAAATATAATAATCTGTGCATGGAGGAGAGAGGGTCAGAGATGCAAAGTAAATGCACTTTATCCCATTTTGTTATATGGAACAATAAATTTATGTTGTGTGTAACAATATCTATCTCTGTATAATGTAACATATATATTTGCATGGTGTATGACTCTCAGCACATATTAATTTGAACTATTTTACAATCTTTTAGGTGGCCATAATAGCAGGAAATTTTGAGCTGGCTGAATATATCAAAAATCACAAGGAAACAGATATTGGTAAGTTAAAATATTTACAAAATAGTGACAATGAAAAGCTTTATGGAATGTTGACTGGAAATCTTTAAATCCAGATTTAAATCCTATAAAGAACAGTTAAATCTGGTTTTATGTGAAATATAATCAGAAGGCTGACTGTGCGGTTGATACAGAGAAATATTCTAAGTTTTTTTCCATTTTCTAAAACGTGAAGAAATAGGAAAAAGGCCAAATTGTTTTTCAGAGAGTACTTTGTTTTAGAAAATTGGATATAAATACCCCTACTGGATCATAGGTGTGTTCTGAGTAGGTGTGATTTGTTTTGGAGAGATTAAACACACACACACACACACACACAAGCCAGAGTGGGCCAGATTCTCCCCTTCATCAAGGCTGCTGTGCACTGTCACCAGTGCAAAGCAGTGCTAAAGCTGGTGTAGCTGATCACAGGAGGATCACCTCAACACAGAGATCCTCCACTGGGTAGGACGTGCATGGCACTTCCTCCCATATGCCATGCCCCCTAACTGCAGCAAGTAGAGGGTGGCTGAAAGGAAAGGATGATGTGTGGGTCAATCCCCTGTGATAGCCCCTCAGGGTATACATACTTTAGATCAGTGGTTTTCAAAAAAATTTCTGGGGACCCAGTTGAAGAAAATTGTTGATGCCTGTGACCCAACGGAGCTGGGGATGAGGGGTTTGGGGTGTGTGGGGACGGCTCAGGGCTAGGGCAGAGGGTTGGGGTGAGGGATACGGGGTGGGGCCAGGAATGCGGGGCTCCAGGTCTGGGCGGGACTTAGGGCTGGGGCAGGGGGTTGGAGTGTGGGAGGGGGTCAGGGCTCTGGGCTGGGGGTGAAGGCTTTGGGCTGGGCTCTGGGCTGGGGCTCAGGCACTGACCAATGGGAGCCTAGAAGCTGGACCTCCTGCTGGCTGCTTCCAAGGTGCAGTGCGGTGTCAGAACAGGTAGGCACTAGCCTGCCTTAGCTGGGCAGCACCGCCAACAGAACTTTTAACATCCCGGTCGGTGGTGCTGACTGGAGCGATCCTGTGCCTTACATGCTGTGACCCAGTACTGGGTCACGACCCAAACTTTGAAAAACGCTGCTTTAGAACAGCCTTGAAGCTGCTTGAAGAGATTGCAACTTTATATGTAGGCATGGATTTCATTTAAAATGGGATTTTAAGCTTACTTAGATCAGTGGTTCTCAAACTTTTGTACCAGTGACCCTTTTCACATAGCAAGCCTCTGAGTGCGACCCCTCCTTATAAATTAAAACCACTTTTAAATATATTTAACGCCATTATAAATGCTGGAGGCAAAGCGGGGTTTGGGGTGGAGGCTGACAGCTCGTGACCCCCCATGTAATAACCTCGTGACCCTCTGAGGTGTCCCAACCCCCAGTTTGAGAACCTCTGACTTAGATAAACTGATTCAAAGGACTCTTTGGAGACTCTTATTTCAGTTTATACCAGATTTATTTCAGTTTAGTTCATTAGTCAGAAACAGGTTCAAGCTAAAGCAAAAAAGCCACTCATTCTGAAATAAGAGTGTCCACACAATCACTTGCACTGGTTTAACTAACTAGTGCAAGACTGTGTGTTGACAAAGCCTCATTTATGCTGGAGCACTGGCACAGCTCCTATCCCGCTGAGGATTGCGGAATACAAATGTGGATTAAAGCCATCTTTACAACTCCCTCTCTGAGTGGCTCCCTGTGCTCATTGCTTGCAGTTGAACATTAGATCAGATATCTTGAGTTTTAATCTCATGTGATATTCTTTGTTTATTTTTTCCAAGATGTGTGGTTATTGGACAAAACTGAAGAGACTTGCATAAAACTTAAGGCCTCTAAGTAGCCTTATACTTAACATGGTAGTACACTGAAAACAGCTCCCTTCATTTAGTTTCTGTTTCTTCTTTCTGCATTTACAACCAGTGCTGGTTTGAAAATGTCAAGCTGATGAGGTCAAGCAATTGCTGAAAATGAACCAGTTGCCTATCCCTAATGAGCATGTCACCTTATTACCCTGTGCTTACAACTAGTTTTTGATGGTTCTACAACTTTGTAGATGTTAAAATGAAAGCAGTCAATAGGGCTAATTCAAATGTTCCAATTTATTCCTGCAGTGTTGCTTTTTAATATTCTGGTTTTGTCCAATTCTTCTGTACACAAAGAAGTATTACATTTTTCTGCACATAGTTTATTCTTTTGTTTTAAAAAAATTGTACACTGTGCAAGAAAGAAATCAAGAAAAAGCAGAGTATAATTATTAATTACTGGGCAAAGGCCCCATTACTGAAAAGGGATCCACCTACACGCAGCCCATGACTCCATTGCTGCAATGTCCTCAATATGTGATTAATGCTCAGCTCCACATTATTTTCTCATCAAGGATGGACAGTGTTGTTTCCCAGTTGTCTGAGTATATGAGGGAAAATGGAATGTAGTTGAAAAGTAGCTGGATGAGACTTAGTCCAGGGAAGGAAGGATCGCCTTGTGGCTTAGGCACTTGAGCAGGATTCAGGAGATCTGAGCGTAATTCCTGGCTGTGGCACAGACTTTCTTTGTGACCTGGGGAAAGTCACTCTTAACCTCCCTCAATGCTTTATTCCTCTTCTGTAAAATGGAGATAGTGATGCTTCATTTCCTCATGTGGGTGTTGTGAAGATAAATTCATCAATGCTTGTGAGACATCTTGGTACTATAGTGCTGGCTATAGATGGATAGGTATGATGGTGGTGGTTGTGATAAAGAGTAAGCATTACTTGTTTGAATTTCTTCACATTAACTTTGATTTAATGGAGGTACTTTTCCTTTAACATTTTTAATGTTATTTTGTTAATAATGAAGTCACAAAAATGTATATTTATGGAATAGTTCCACAATGTGGAGAAAGCAGGATACTGAGTGAAAAAACTGAAATAAGGAATGAGAATGGAGCTTCTGTGATGCTGAATGTATAGAGCAATGCTGGTGTTTAAACTTCACCAACTTGACCTTTGTTTATACTGAGTGTGTTATTACCCATTATCTTCATCTATCTTTTGGCTGAGATCAGACATATTTCCATATGAGTAATGCTCCTTTTTAAAATCAGGAGGCTTCATGATGGAAAAAATGACCATCAGACAGCTGAGGAGTGGTTGTAGGAATAAGTTTCAATCCAATGTCCTGATGAAGGTAAGAGGGATGATTCAGATTAGGAGGTCTTTTAAGGAAGTTTATTATCTGACATCTCTAGAAAAATGTCCTCTGTTTTAGAGAAGTTCCTGAAATTGAGCAAGATTATGAAAACACATTTTATACCTATGTAACAACAATTCTTCATTAAGGTGGATGCCTATCATCCAAACTTGGGAATATTTAGGAATCTAAGCAACCTTGTAGTGAGTGTCCATTGGACATGGAGGATTCATTGAGGATAGGTCCATCAATGGCTATTAGCCAGGATGGGCAGGGATGGTGTCCCAAGCCTCTGTTTGGCAGAAGCTTTAAAAAAGGGAAGAAGGAGGATCCGGGGAACAACGGGTCAGTCAGCCTCACCTCATGCAGCAGGTCCTCAAGGAATCAATTCTGAAACACTTAGAGGAGAGGGAAGTGATCAGGAACAGTCAGCATGGATACACCAAGAGCAAGTCATGCCTGACTAATCTAATTGCCTTCTATGATGAGATAATTGGCTCTATGGATGAGGGGAAAGCAGTGGACGTATTATTCCTTGATTTTAGCAAAGCTTTTCTTATGGTCTCCCACAGTATTGTTGCCAGCAAGTTAAAGAAGTGGGAGGGGTTGGATGATGGGCTGGATGAATGGACTATAAGGTGGATAGAAAGCTGGCTAGATCGTCGGGCTCAACGGGTAGTGATCAAAGGTTCCATGTCTAGTTGGCAGCCAGTATCAAGCGGAGTGCCCCAAGGGTCGGTCCTGTGGCTGGTTTTGTTCAATGTATTCATTAATGATCTGGAGGATGGCGTGGACTGCACCCTCAGCAAGTTTGCAGATGACACTAAACTGGGAGGAGTGGTAGATACGCTGGAGGGTAGGGATAGGATACAGAGGGCCCTAGACAAATTAGAGGGTTGGACCAAAAGAAATCTGATGAGGTTCAACAAGGACAAGTGCAGAGTCCTGCACTTAGGACGGAAGAATCCCATGCACCGCTAGAGACTAGGGACCAAATGGCTAGGCAGCAGTCCTGCAGAAAAGGACCTAGGGGTTACAGTGGACAAGAAGCTGGATATGAGTCAACAGTGTGCCCTTGTTGCCAAGAAGGCCAATGGCATTTTGGGCTGTATAAATAGGGGCATTGTCAGGAGATCGAGGGATGTGATCATTCCCCTCTATTCAACATTGGTGAGGCCTCATCTGGAATACTGCATCCAGTGTTGGGACCCACACTACAAGAAGGATGTGGAAAAATTGGAAAGTGTCCAGCGGAGAGCAACAAAGATGATTAGGGGACTGAAACACATGACTTATGAGGAGAGGCTGAGGGAACTGGGATTGTTTAGCCAGAAGAGAAGAATGAGGAGGGATTTGATAGCTGCTTTCAACTACCTGAAAGGGGGTTCCAAAGAGGATGGCTCTAGACTGTTCTAAGTGGTTCTGATGACAGAACAAGGAGTAATGGTCTCAAGTTGCAGTAGGGGAGGTTTAGATTGGATATTAGGAAAAACTTTTTCACTTTGAGGGTGGTGAAGCACTGGAATGCGTTACCTAGGAAGGTGGTGGAATCTCGTTCCTTTGAGGTTTTTAAGATCAGGCTTGACAAAGCCCTGGCTGGGATGATTTGTTGTGGATTGGTCCTGCTTTGAGCAGGGGGTTGGACTAGATGACCTCCTGAGGTCCCTTCCAAGCCTGATATTCTATGATTCTAAGATGGGAATAGGCGACGGGGTGGATCATTTGTTGATTACCTGTTCTGTTCATTCCCTCTGAAGCACCTGGCTTCAGGTCCCTTGGAAGAGAGGACACTGGGCTAGATGGACCATTGGTCTGACCCAGTATGGCCGTTCTTATGTTATGTTCTTGCCCAATGGAAGATTTTTGAATGGTTGGAGGATATGGAGTTCAATGGTTATAGGAAGCAGACAAAAGTACTTAACCTACCAACACAATCAAATTATTACCAATCTCATACATTTTTGTTTTGCTGAAAAAAAAAAAAAAAAGGGAAAGGAAAGGAAAGGAACCATTAATGTGGAATGAGCCGTTAGTTTTAAAGCCTGTGAAAAATATATGTGCATTATCTTAAGATGACAGAACAAAACAGAGAAACAACAAATCATGTCTGCTTATAGGAAGAAAGGGAGTTCAGTATTTATGGATACAGGATTTATACTTCATGTATTTCAGAACTTTTCTCTGCAGGTGGCAAGTGAGAGATGGAAATTGAACACTGGCTGCATGGAATATATGACAGGATTCTCTAACTACAAAATAAGCACTGGAACAAATCCAAGCCTTTATTTTTCTGAAGAACAAAGCCAGCAATCGTCTAACTCTTGGTAGTCTTGATAGACTCTGTGTGGCTATCGATACTTCCTTAAATAAAAACTTAATAGGCATCTAGCTAATGGAAATGGCAATTAAGATTTGTATAAAAAAGTCCACCCTTCTCTTTCTCAGTTGTGCCATTTTAGGGATGGTCTATTTTAATTATTTACTCATGACAGGAAATGGCAGATTGGACCTAATTTCAATAACTTCATGAGCAGGTTTTCTTTTATCCTGACAGAAACAAGTTTTTGTATTTCTAAAACTGAGGCATTTCAAACGTGCAAAATTATTAATCGCTTGTGACCTGTAATCTTTGGAGAAGGGCCCAGTCAATGGGTCCATCTTCTGTTTTTACATTTACTAATTAATGTTCCTCTTAGACCATTTTGCTGTCCCAGGCTATTGCATTAGGAATTGGAGAACACATGTACATTCCACACAGAAGTCATTAAGTGGTAGTCTTGTACTATATCAGTAATAGTCACAGGGCTGTGTCCCGTAATGCTGCCAAACCTGCAATCATGGAGACCTAGCACCCGTAGTGTGATGTTTACCATTCATGGTCCTGTATAACACCTTGTAAAGAATAAGCTGCTTTGTTCCGTAGCAGTGATTATAACTTGAGTCCACTAGAAAGTCAGGATATTGCTGCTTTTATAGTAGTATGAGTTGGCACACATTGCAGATCTCTCCTCCTATTAAAAAGGAAATCTTAGTCCACTATTCTCCTAAAGCATTACAAAAGCAAACACAAACACCTTACTTCTGCGTTCATTACCTGTTCCCCTATCCTATTCCCTTCCCACCACCTAACATTTCATAGACTTTTAGAGTGGGGTAGGGTAGGAAATCACACACCAAACCTTGGACCTTTCAGTCAAGAGGGAGAGCCCAATTAATGGCTTTGCAAAGGGCTCTTCATGGGTGTGGACCAGTCCCAACGAGCAATGCTAAGAAAATGCCCTGTTACTGATGGAGTTTATAGGCATTTTCCAATCCAGTAGAAAATGACTAATATGAAGCTGGATTGCTTTTTTTCTTTTCCTACAAAGATGGCATCAGCTTTCATTCTGTGGGTCCAGCACTACAGCTCTTATTCAAGCAAAATTCCACTTCATTTCCAGGGCAGTTTGGCTTAAATGAAGGTTGCAATATCAGACCCTCTACTTACAGCTATTATTGGTAATCCAGGGATGAGAAGGAGTCAGAAGACCAAATTCTGCCTCAGTTTCCCTGTTGTGTGTATATGTTGTGTGAAAACAATGATGTCCCTACATGTGACAGTTGGAGTTCCATGGAGCCCCTTTGTAGGATCCCTAGAGCTTCCTATATAAAACCCTTTAACTATGCTATCGCATTAAAAAGTCTGAACAGTTGTGTGGGCTTGTTCACCCAGGCCTTTGCTGCTCAGATCATTAGATTTTTCTTTTGCTTAATGGAGATACCTTGCTGCCTTTCCTACCACCTATTGTCAGTTAAGCTTAAGTAACTCTACATCCCCGTTAGTATATGCTGTAACTAGATGACTTTTCTGCGGCAGTCACCAACAGGAGAACAATTACCTACCAGATAAAAAACTGCGATATATTTCTTAGTTTGGACCCTACCTGTTTTCAGACACAAAAAAGACTCTTGAAAATAACTCTTGTGCCATAAGAAACTCACTGGTATTAAAAAGGGATGTTCAGAGCAGTCTTGCTTCTAACAAGAGTGCGTGCCATTTTGGAAAACCTAATCCTGTGTAAGATATCGAGAATTCAGAGGGGAGGGGGGAAAGGTTAACACTGAGGGATTAAAAGTAAATTCTCATATCATTGTATTTCTTGCTAAACAAGGTTCTAAACAACAGACTCTTTTTTTTTTCATTTTACAGATGTCCAAAGGGTAAATAAAAATTCTTATGTCAATTATTGTTCTGAAGTAACTGTATTTGAAATAAGTTAAAAGTATTTTTGTAAGGCAAGAAAAGTTGTTATTATGAAGTAAAAGTCTCATAACACTCAGTACATCGCTCAATTTACTCTAATCTAAGATGCTCCCTGATGAGCTTTTCCAGGGATGATAAACATATTAAAACACCTTATTTTAATGATTACATATTTTGAAACTCCTTGGAATCCAGAAATATCTTGCAGCTCTGCGCTTATACAGTTCCATCTTTTTTCTCTATTTTGAAAGAGACATTACATCTGTTGTACTATACAGTCTTCATGAACTGCACAGTAGTTATACGTTACAGATTTACACCCATTTTCATTCGTCCTTTAATTAGTTGTACTGTCTTATTTTATTTATTTATTTTCCCAGCTAAGGGAAAGTAATGTATTAAAAGATGTGATGAATAGAAAAGTTAATCCCTGATTGTTTTCGTCCAGCTTACAGCTGTCTGCAAGTAAATGAGCACAGGAGGTTTAGAAAGCATTTGCTACACAGCATTTACTATGGCTTCTATAGGATGGAGATACAAAAAACCAACAATAATATATATAGAAGTCCTGAAGCTCTCATTAGATACAGTTATGCAGATATTAAATATGTTGCAAACTGATAATCATTTGACTCGGATAACCTATTTTTAAATCTCTCTCTTTTTTTGCCTTGGCTCTTTGTGATGAGATGAATTATCAGATGGATTAAATGACATGGGTTGTTCTTCTTCAAGTGAACAAGGTTTGTTTATACCGTACATCTTGTCCTCTAGCAGGTCTGATGATAGAAGCAAGAGGGTTTTTTGTGGATTTTTTTTTTTTTTTAATATGAAGCCCATTGAGCTGGTGTGTGAGGTTTTTGGTAGTTGATTAGCAGACTAACTAATACTTGGATACTGTTGCTAGGCTTCAAGTCTGAGTTCCTGTATTCCTCTATAATTATGCAGAGATGTGTATGTGTGATGGTTTGTGGGTTTTTTAAAACAGATTTTTTTTTTGTAATTTAATAATTTTTGTGAATGCCAAAAGTCTGCTAATATATTAAGCTTATTCTTTAAAATATACGTATTTAGTATAGGACAATTGCTTTAGAATTAAAACAACAACACTTGTTATCCCTAAGAAAAATAATTTGTTTTTATTAGCATTGTGGCAGTAAATACACTGTTTAAGATGAAACATGCATTTTGTTGTTAAATAAACAGAATAACTGTTTTTAAATAGCAATGATATTATGTTTATTCATGATAAACTTGCTTTTCTAACCTATTTTCTTTAATTAGATCAGAGTAATTGAGGTCAGTATTGTTGGCTCTTCAGTTGCAAATATTTAAATTAAGTACTATCAGGTCCAATACATATTCTGTTTGTTTCTTTTTAAGAGCCATTTAGCAGTTTAATTTTTACAGATCAGATTCCTGCAGCATATTGTCTAAGCCAGTTATGAAAAAAAACAATTTAAACCAATAAAATCAAAAAGAAAAGGGACAGTATATCAAAAAACATAAAAATCATGTTATTTAATAGAACCAGAAGAGATGCAAGTGTGTGATATAACCATGTTCATTTGGCATTTCAGATGTATGATTAATCTTAACCTGTTTCATATGCTATAAGGTATTTTCTCATGGAAAAGCACAATGTTATTAAAATAAATATAAAGGCAGCGACATTGAGATCTTTATCATTCACCATATAAAATATATGCTATATATTGTACTGTAGATACTCCTCATCTTTTGTAGTTGTAGTCTGTTAGCCCTGCCATAAATGAATATTCATTGCTAATAGCCATAGGAAAACTTCACATTAATATTGTCTAAATTTGGTTCTCATCAAAATAAGCTGTTGATTAAAATAGGAAATAAATTGATTGTTGCCATCACTTATCAGATATTATCAAATGATACTAAGGAATAGAGCAATTCATTTGACATGTTTTGTCAGACTGTATATAAGTGATCAAATTGGAAAATTGGTTGTTTGTTATCTGTTAGTGTACCTGTCTTACCTACTAGAATCAGACTTTGAATAAGATACAGTAGTTTCCTAATCCCTTTGATCATAAGTAAGGTTTTTCTCTGTGTATGCTAGCACGTAGACATCTATTAAATACACAATTTACATCAATTTTGAAACATAAACATTATTTTCAGAAACTGTATATTTCTGGCTGATCTTTGTTTTAAATTTAGTTTAGCTCTTGTGCATATTAAAATATATAAAGTTGCATATTGATAATAGATTAATTATAGTTAAGACTTTTTTATCCTTCAAACTGATCTAATGTGAAATTGGAGTACAGTGTGTCCCAAATTACATAGTACATAATTATTGCTTATGATTTGCTAGGCTTATTCTCAAATCTAAAATGAAAGTAATAAAGGAAATGATAAAATATTGAACTCTGAATAAATGCAATAGAATTCAGAACATTATGGTCTAGTCTTGCAATCTCATCTTTTTGGCCAGACTCCTGTTCCCATTGACTTCAACTGGTGCAATGATTTTCCTGCATGGACCTGATTACAGAATCAGGACCTACAGCGTAAGGTACAGTGGGCTGACATTCTGGGGTCAATACATACAACAAATATAAGCTACTAAATACAAAGTTTTTGAATATACAAAGATCTATGTTGCAATTTAGTAACACATGCAGTATGAATAAAAAAAATTAAGCTTAAGTATAATAAAGGAAAAGATATGATTTAAGTATATATCAAGCCAATATATGAGAAGAAATTGGTAATAACCAATGAGAGACAAAAATGGAAAACACAGTAAGTCATATGTGAAACTGATATTATTAAAGACATAGATTAAGTTCTTGTTTTACAAAAAAAGAAGGTAGGTGGTTTGGGTACATTATCCTCTAAAGGTGGCATTTAAATGGTTAAAACGACTCTGCCATTGCAACTAAACAGATAATTAGAGTTAAACTATTAGAAGATGACCAGGACCAGAATTTTGAAAGTAGTATTAAGCTAAGTTGAAACACGTTTGGTGAAGATTTTAGGCTGCTCAGTAAGGGGTGAAATTCCAAGGATCATCACAAAGCCTCTGCATTAGTAAACTTCTATTTTTACAGCTGAAGAAGTACTTGAGTGAATTTGAACCTAATGCCTAATCCTGTGAGGTGCCAAGGACCCTAAACTCCCATTTAAATCAATGGGAGTTGAAGGCAGTCAACACATCTCTAGAGGAGTTCAGTACCTTGCAGACTCAGGCACTCAGAATAAGGTGCCTGATCCTTCTCCATTGAAGCTACATTGACTTCACTGTGTACAAGAAAAAACACAAGGTTAGGAGCGGGGAAATTCAGGATTATGATAGACATGTGGCAGGATATGACTTTTCTAGATGTGGATTGTTTTGTACTGTTACATACTCTGTAGTGATTTCCTGTGAGATTGAAAATCTCACAAGAAATCAAGAAACAAGTGTAAACCCAGTTATTTTCATAGAGAAAATTTGAATTGGGCTGAGTAGCTTAAATTGAGGTGGTGTAAAAGAAGGTGGGTTTGTGTTTGTTTTACATTAATTTAGGAGCTGAAATCTGTTCAAGATTATTTAAACTTGAAGTTTCCTACAACAAAACAAGTAAGAAAAGTGTGTGTGTGGAGGGGGCGGGGGTAATGCTGTGGAGGAAAGTTAGTGGATGGAGAGAGGTTTCACTAACTACCAGTAGGAATGCAATGGCCTTTAATGCAGCTTCATAGCTTATAAATGCTGGAGGGACCAGTGTGATCATCTAATCTGATCTTCTACATAACACAGGGCATAGGAGTTCCTTGAATTAATTTCTGTTTGAACTAAAGCAGGGGTGGGAAAACTTTTTAGCCCGAGGTTCACCTGGGGATAGAAATTGTATAATGGGCCATGAATGCTCACAAAATTGGAGTTGGGGTGTGGGAGGGGATGAGGGCTCTGGTTGGGGGTGCGGGCTCCAGGGTGGGGCCAGAAATTCGGAGTTCAGGGTGTGGGAGGGGGCTCCAGGCTGGGGTGGAGGAGTGCAGTGTGGGCTCTGCGGTGGGGCTGGAGATGAGGAGTTTGGGGTGTAGAATGGTGCTCTGGGCTGGGACTGAGTGGTTTGGAGGGTGGGAGGGGAATCAGAGCTGGGGAAGGGGCTTGGGGTGCAGGAAGGGGTGCAGGCTCTGGCTGGGGGTGTGGGCTCTGGGGTGGGGCTGGGGATGAGGGATTTAGGAAGGTGGGAGGGGGATCAGGGCTGGGGCAGGGGGTTGGGGTGTGGGGAGAGGCTCATGGATGCAGGCTGCAGGTGGCGCTTACCTCAAGCGGCTCCCGGAAGCAGCGGCATGTTCCTTCTCCAGCTCCTGTGCAGAGGCGCAGTCAGGTGGCTCTGCACACTGCCCCATCTGCAGGCACTGCCTCTGCAGCTCCCATTGGAGCACCGGAGGGGTCCATTGGAGTGGGGCCATTGAAACATGTAGGAGCTGGAGCGGGGCCATGCTGCTGCTTCTGGGAGCCCCGTGAAGTGGCCCTTGACCCTGCTCCCCGGCTGGAGCGCCGGAGTTGGACAAGCCCCAGACCCCACTCTCCAGAGGGAGCTTGAGGGCCAGCTTAAAATGGCTGGCAGGGCGAATCCGGCCCATGGGCCGTAGTTTGCCCACCTCTGAACTAAAGTATATATTTTAGATAAACATCCAATCTTGATTAAAAAATTTCCAGAGATGGAAAGTTGTGTGCAGGTTCCAGGGCTTTACTCTCCCATTTACAATGGGAGCAAGAGGTGAGAGAAGTTGAATAAGGACGCTGAAATAAAAGACAATCAGGACAAATTTCTTGATAAAGAAGTTGGAAGGAAAACGAAAGAAATTACCAAAGACAGTAAGAGAAGTAAATGTAGAGCAAGACAAAAGGAAAAATATATTAATTCAATATTAGTGGGGTGAAGAATATTAAAACTTGTTCACATGCTGACATTTATGCACTCTGAGTAATCCCATTGAACTCACGGGGTCTACTTATAGCATATCTTTGTAGAGTCAGGGTCTAGGCTTTTAACTCATGAATTTATCAGGGACAGGCTTTGATGTACCAATGAGTCTTTCTCTGGCCTTTAATATTCACGTTACTGGAATTAGTTAGTGTCCAATCCAACTCCCATTCAGGCCAATGGAAAGTCACTTGTCATCTTATTAAATTTAGAGCAGGCCTTTAGCTGGATGTGGTTTTAAAAATTGATACCATTTCATGATATGGTTGTCCTACCACATAAAATAACGTATTTTGTGTCAGGCAGAAAAACAAATATTTTCCCTATAGATAAATTAGATTCAAATGGCATCTAAAGCAGTCACCTAAGTACCCTGGTTGCTATTATTATCTCTGCATACTGTGATGGGGCAAGGCCAGATGGCTATAGAAAAGTAGTGGGAGATAGATATGTTAGCTCCAGGCTAAACAAATCCCTGGTACCAGGATAAGTGAAATGGCAGCTGCCTCAGGTCAATTAAGACACCTGGGGCCAATTATGAACTTTCCAGAAGGCAGGGAGAAGACTAGGTTGATTGGGACACGTGAAGCCAATCAGGGGCTGGCTGAAACTAGTTAAAAGCCTCACAGTCAGTCAGGTAAGTGTGCATGTCAGGAGCTGTGGGAGGAAGTTGTGCTGTTGGAGAGGCTGAGTAATACACACCATATCAGGCACAAGGAAGGAGGCCCTGAGGTAAGGGTGAAGTGGAGCTTGAGGAAGTGAGGGCTGCTGGGAGGGAAGTAGCCCAGGGAATTGTACATGTCATGTTTCTAAAAGGTCAGCTACCATAGCTGCTACTATTAGGGTCCCTGGGCTGGAGCCCAGAGTAGAGGGTGGGCCCAGGCTCCCCACCACCACCTTTGCCCCCTGATTAATCACTGAGACTGGGAGACAACAGAGACTGTGCAAGGTAGAATAATTTCTCCTCACCTCCCTCGCTGGCTTATGATGAAAATGGCTCAGTAGACTGTGACCCTTGTCTCTAGAGAGAGAAGGGTTACATGCAGGGTCACAGTGAGCCTCTGAGGCTAGTGAAATCCACCAGGAAACGCGGGACCCACGGAGGCAAGGACAGAGCTTTGTCACAATACCCTCCTTGCCCTCAGTCAGTCAGTGACTCCCCTACTCTGCCTGTCTCCCTTGCTCCACTATGTTTATGTTAGATCAGGAGCTTGTACCTTCCTTTTTAACACCCACACATACTAATTTTGCTGCTATACCTTATTTTTGCTGTTAAGTAGGTGAAATGCTTAGCGTTTACAATACAAAGGAACCCTTTTTTTCTTATTTATTTGGGCCAGTTACTTACAGATTACAAATTTACTTACAAATTTAGTTCATATAAAAGAATAGTTGTTAGTGGAGGAGTCCTCTCAAAAATAATATTTAATGAATAATCTCCTTTAAAGAAGAAACTTCCAGTATTACACCAAATAATACAATGCTATTGAAAATTGGCTTGTAAATGAATATCTATTAAAGGAATATAATTTTTGGTGCAAACCATTTATTGTCACACTGTATATGAAACACCATGAAATAAGAGCTTTTTAAATGAACAGCTGTCAAATAATTATGTGGCATATTTATTTAACATTATTTATAGTGCCTAAAATACAAAGTAAGATACAGTCTTGGCCCTGAAGAGCATACAGACTAAATTTTAGATGTGATACATCAAGCGAAGGCAAATTATCTCATACTAAAATATCACTGTGTGAACAAAGAGAGTTAGTGATCTTATAGAATCATAGAATCATAGAATATCAGGGTTGGAAGGGACCCCAGAAGGTCATCTAGTCCAACCCCTGCTCGAAGCAGGACCAATTCCCAGTTAAATCATCCCAGCCAGGGCTTTGTCAAGCCTGACCTTAAAAACCTCTAAGGAAGGAGATTCTACCACCTCCCTAGGTAACGCATTCCAGTGTTTCACCACCCTCTTAGTGAAAAAGTTTTTCCTAATATCCAATCTAAACCTCCCGCACTGCAACTTGAGACCATTACTCCTCGTTCTGTCATCTGCTACCATTGAGAACAGTCTAGAGCCATCCTCTTTGGAACCCCCTTTCAGGTAGTTGAAAGCAGCTATCAAATCCCCCCTCATTCTTCTCTTCTGCAGGCTAAACAATCCCAGCTCCCTCAGCCTCTCCTCATAACTCATGTGTTCCAGTCCCCTAATCATTTTTGTTGCCCTTCGCTGGACTCTCTCCAATTTATCCACATCCTTCTTGAAGTGTGGGGCCCAAAACTGGACACAGTACTCCAGATGAGGCCTCACCAATGTCGAATAGAGGGGAACGATCACGTCCCTCGATCTGCTCGCTATGCCCCTACTTATACATCCCAAAATGCCATTGGCCTTCTTGGCAACAAGGGCACACTGCTGACTCATATCCAGCTTCTCGTCCACTGTCACCCCTAGGTCCTTTTCCGCAGAACTGCTGCCTAGCCATTCGGTCCCTAGTCTGTAGCTGTGCATTGGGTTCTTCCGTCCTAAGTGCAGGACCCTGCACTTGTCCTTATTGAACCTCATCAGATTTCTTTTGGCCCAATCCTCCAATTTGTCTAGGTCCTTCTGTATCCTATCCCTCCCCTCCAGCGTATCTACCACTCCTCCCAGTTTAGTATCATCCGCAAATTTGCTGAGAGTGCAATCCACACCATCCTCCAGATCATTTATGAAGATATTGAACAAAACCAGCCCCAGGATCGACCCTTGGGGCACTCCACTTGATACCGGCTGCCAACTAGACATGGAGCCATTGATCACTACCTGTTGAGCCCGACAATCTAGCCAGCTTTCTACCCACCTTATAGTGCATTCATCCAGCCCATACTTCCTTAACTTGCTGACAAGAATACTGTGGGAGACCGTGTCAAAAGCTTTGCTAAAGTCAAGAAACAATACATCCACTGCTTTCCCTTCATCCACAGAACCAGTAATCTCATCATAAAAGGCGATTAGATTAGTCAGGCATGACCTTCCCTTGGTGAATCCATGCTGGCTGTTCCTGATCACTTTCCTCTCATGCAAGTGCTTCAGGATTGATTCTTTGAGGACCTGCTCCATGATTTTTCCAGGGACTGAGGTGAGGCTGACTGGCCTGTAGTTCCCAGGATCCTCCGTCTTCCCTTTTTTAAAGATTGGCACTATATTAGCCTTTTTCCAGTCATCCGGGACTTCCCCGGTTCGCCACGAGTTTTCAAAGATAATGGCCAATGGCTCTGCAATCACAGCCGCCAATTCCTTCAGCACTCTCGGTTGCAACTCGTCCGGCCCCATGGATTTGTGCATGTCCAGCTTTTCTAAATAGTCCCTAACCACCTCTATCTCCACAGAGGGCTGGCCATCTATTCCCCATGTTGTGATGCCCAGCGCAGCAGTCTGGGAGCTGACCTTGTTAGTGAAGACAGAGGCAAAAAAAGCATTGAGTACATTAGCTTTTTCCACATCCTCTGTCACTAGGTTGCCTCCCTCATTCAGTAAGGGGCCCATACATTCCTTGGCTTTCTTCTTGTTGCCAACATACCTGAAGAAACCCTTCTTGTTACTCTTGACATCTCTGGCTAGCTGCAGCTCCAGGTGCGATTTGGCCCTCCTGAAATCATTCCTACATGCCCGAGCAATATTTTTATACTCTTCCCTGGTCATATGTCCAACCTTCCACTTCTTGTAAGCTTCTTTTTTATGTTTAAGATCCGCTAGGATTTCACCATTAAGCCAAGCTGGTCGCCTGCCATATTTACTATTCTTTCGACTCATTGGGATGGTTTGTCCCTGTAACCTCAACAGGGATTCCTTGAAATACAGCCAGCTCTCCTGGACTCCTTTCCCCTTCAAGTTAGTCCCCCAGGGGATCCTGGCCATCCATTCCCTGAGGGAGTCGAAGTCTGCTTTCCTGAAGTCCAGGGTCCGTATCCTGCTGCTTACCTTTCTTCCCTGCGTCAGGATCCTGAACTCAACCAACTCATGGTCACTGCCTCCCAGATTCCCATCCACTTTTGCTTCCCCCACTAATTCTACCCGGTTTGTGAGCAGCAGGTCAAGAAAAGCGCCCCCCCTAGTTGGCTCCTCTAGCACTTGCGCCAGGAAATTGTCCCCTACGCTTTCCAAAAACTTCCTGGATTGTCTATGCACCGCTGTATTGCTCTCCCAGAAGATATCAGGAAAATTAAAGTCACCCATGAGAATCAGGGCATGCGATCTAGTAGCTTCCGCGAGCTGCCGGAAGAAAGCCTCATCTACCTCATCCCCCTGGTCCGGTGGTCTATAGCAGACTCCCACCACTACATCACTCTTGTTGCACACACTTCTAAACTTAATCCAGAGACACTCAGGTTTTTCTGCAGTTTCGTACCGGAGCTCTGAGCAGTCATACTGCTCCCTTACATACAGTGCTACTCCCCCACCTTTTCTGCCCTGCCTGTCCTTCCTGAACAGTTTATAACCATCCATGACAGTACTCCAGTCATGCGAGTTATCCCACCAAGTCTCTGTTATTCCGATCACGTCATAGTTCCTTGACATCACCAGGACCTCCAGTTCTCCCTGCTTGTTTCCAAGGCTTTGTGCATTTGTATATAAGCACTTGAGATAACCTGTTGATCGCCCCTCATTCCCAGTATGAGGCAGGAGCCCTCCCCTCATCTTGACTAACTACTGGCAGTCCCTTTTATAGGAGTGATGCCCCAAGCCCTGTCTCACAGGCATCACATTATATGGTTGCCTCTTTGTTCACAAAATGGTATTTCAGGATGGGATAGTTGGTCACCAGCTCCTTGATATGTGTGATGGCTGCATCATATTGTCCATACTGTATCTTTGTCTGGTAGTCACTTCAGGAATTTCCGTACATCTGAGAGTCTTGAAAAAAATTGTGTAAGATACAAATCCTGACAGTCTCTAAACTAATTTAATGTCTTTAGGTATGGGCATCTGCTGTATTGTTTTTATGTTTTTGGAGTTGGGTCCTAACTCTTGGAGTACAAGTTTCTCATGTATGGTACTACAGTCAATTGCAATTTCATATTGTTTTTACTCAGTTTTAGATTTACTTCCCTGAGTCTTCTAGGAACTAGCTGGGATTGTGGTCATGAATTGCCATAACGTCTGCCATATTGTCTCATGTCCAGATACCTGAATGTCATCAGCCATGCTGATCCTTGAGAGTTTTGTTAGTATGTCTTATTGGCAGTGTCGATATTGTTCCACTGCAGGTATGACCCCAAATGGCATTATCAGTGATCTGAATCAGCTTGCTGGCATCCAGCATGTGAAGAAGTAGCTGCTTTCCTTATTCAGTAACACTTGTCAATATTTATCTTTTGCATTATGAGGTAAATGGCCCTGATATGGGCCAAATGTATCCACTTCAGTTTGCTCTTAGCTCAGGTAAGGTTTATATTTAATAAACCCAAGACTGCTCCTTTGGCTTTGAGATAGCCTTTCAGTCCATCAGAGTAAGTGAAACTATTGCTAGTTCCCCAATTCTTTACTAATAAAAAGACCCTTATATGTTTAAAAGTGTTGGGAGAATGAAATTATGAGTGATATAAGGAAATTATGAGTGATGTAAGGAACCATAATAGATCATTAGGCTATTGAATATATGTTTGGAATGTATAGAAGATGAGAGGAACTTCATCAACTACACCACCATGGAGGAAGGGGCAAACCCACATCCACAAAATCATCTCCTGATCCATGTTTTTCATATTTTTGGAGGGTCATCTATTCTTTTACGTAGATTGCCAGTAGGGGATGGGGCTTTTTAGAGCGGCCAAAGAATAAGTTATCCCACCCTCAACCTGGATTGGACCATGTTATTTGGTACAAGACTTGTGATCTCCTAATTTGCTCAGAAGATCTCCAGGGAGGTGCCATTGGGTGTAGCAAATGGGAATCACTGCCTTCAAGGTTTAAAGATCCTCCTCCTGGGCCACAACACCAAGAAGGACTGCTTAACCCCTTGTTGCCCAGTGTGAAGTTTGTATACCCCATCACAAGGACCAAGACCAGAGATGACATCACCTGTCTACTGAAATGCAGAGTTGACTCTGATTCTCCAAAGATCAGCAAGCTAAAAAGCCAACCTTTTCCTTGAAGTCACTGGTTTTCAAATTGTGGGGGGTGCGACAAGGTTATCGGGGGGTGCAAGATAGGGTGTGGGGTTGTGGCCAGATGGTGTCTGGGCCAGGGCAGTGAGACAGTGGGGAGAGTGTGCAGGGAGTCCCTAGTGGTTGGAGGGAAGCGAGGAGCACGGCCCCATCACACGTAGCGCAGCCCCACCCTGGCAGCAGCCTACTACTCTCCCTCTCTTCTTCTCCCTGAGTTCTTCCTTGTGCGCTCTCACCACAACTTCCCTGCCCTGACCCACACACCTGGCAAGCTGGAGCCCCACATATTTTAAACCCTCTGGAGCCTTTCAGAGCAAGACGCCCTGGAGCAAGGGGGATGAAGGGTGGGGAGCTTGGTTCTACTCTGCATCATGCTGCCATGTATTCCTCCAGGGATAGAGCCAGCTGGGTCCTGCTCATGCCCTGGGTATGAGCTGTCTGTTCCCTTTGGTGATTCACTTTCTGCCCTGGATGGACAGGAGTTGGGGTTGAGGGTGGGGCTTGTAATGCGACTCCAATGTAGAAAGTGAGTCCAGCAAAAAAAGTTTGGGAACCTCTGCTCTAAGTAACCTTTTTCATTTTTGTTTATCTTTTTATGGTATACCTGGCATGGATGCTTACCATCTGTGTTACTGAATTTTCTTTAACACCTTTAAACATGTAAATGAGAGATGTGTGTGTGCGTGTCACACAGCATGCACTCATACTAATTGAAAGTAAATCCTACCTTAATTGCTTCATGTCACCCTGGGTTGTAGAAGAGTGTCTGCATAATACTACTTCTTCTTCGAGTGCCGTCCCTGTGGGTGCGCCACTCTAGGTGTCGGTGCATCCTAGCGCCGTTGATTGGAGATTTTCGGTAGCAGTGCCTGGTCGGGACGCAGGCGCCCAGTTGGCATCTCCCATCTCATTGGAATCTTCCTGAGCGCCTGCGTCCCACACCCCCCTCAGTTCCTTCTCTACCGTCCCCGGCTGAGGACGGGACTCGGGGCAGTGCTACTTCTCTTCCCTGGTCTCTGTTGGAAAAAAGTATCAAAGAATATAGAAATAGTTATTAGTTACATCCCAGTTGTTTCCCTTCTTTTAGTGTAGTTACATAGTTAGTTACTTAGTTTAAAAAAAAATTTTCGCTTCAGGCTTGTCTGCTGCTGAGACACTCTCCCCTGCCATTTCTAGTTCACAATGCCAGGGGCTTCAGGATTCAAACTGTGTGTTTCCTGTCAGGACTCCATGCCACGGTCTGAAGGGCACTTACGTTGTGTGAACTGCCTCGGGGAAACCCACATCCCTGCAAAGTGCCTCCACTGTACGAGCCTCAAGTCAAGGGCTCGGCGTGACAGGGACCTGCGACTGAAAATGCATCTGATGGAAAAATCCCTGCAGCCCCTTTTGGAGACGGGGACAGTTAAACCCGCTCCTACATGCACCCTGGCCAGATCCGAACCAGTGGGAAGCACTGCTTCACCCTCTCTGGAGCAGAGGCAAGAAGCACAGCAGTCTCAAGGGAGAGACTCCAACAAGGGTGTCCCGCGAGATCCTCACCCTCTGTGCTGACAGCACCATAGGCAGGCTCCTCAGCCCTTTCTAAAGCCTCAGCCGCGGTTCCCACAGACCGCAGAGGCAGGAAGGTCTCCGCTGCCCTGAGCGCCTCAGCGCTAAAAATAGCCGCGGTGCCGGCTGTGTGCTCTTCCCCGGTGCTGGGAAGAATGTCGGCACCAATTCTGCCTCCTGCCCCGGCACCAGCAGCGGACCCCCCGCAGGGCACTTCTAACAGACCCGTGGCACCGCTGTCACTTTCACTTTCCAATGCAAATGCGCTAGAGCACAGTCCAGGCTCAGCGCAGCCCAGGGAGCAGGAGCAGCAGTTCCTCACTGCCAGTGATCTATCAGTGCCACCTGAGCTTAACTCTCCGCTCCTGGATACACAGGGCTCACTCTTCGAACAGCTGCTCTCACCACCTGAACTGGCTACCTTCACTGACAGCGAACCCGACATACAGCAGCAGGCAGAGTTCTCCCCACCTGCGTCTCCTCCTCCACCAGACCCTCTTACGGGCCTCAGCCACCAGCCTCAGTTTTCCTACTTTGCCCCCCCATGGACGGCACGTGGGTTCTCCTACCCTATGCCTTGGCCCCAGTGGTACCCTTGGCCACATCCTCCTACCACTCATCCTCAGACCTCTTCCATGAAACCACTACTTGCTTCTGTGCCTCGATCTCCAGCTCCGTCCACTTCTAGAGTACCTGAACCCCCTCCTGAGAATGTGAGCTATGAACCATATCCCTACTCACCGACCCCTAATTCTCCATCTGCTCCAAACAGAGCCCTCTTCCCCCTGCCTCCACAGAACGTGGATGACTGTAAACAATTTCAAGAGCTTTTCAAGAGAGTGGCACTCAGTCAAGACATCCCCCTAGAAGAGGATCAGGAGACACGATACAAACTCCTCAGAATCCTTCAACCCTCTGCACCCTCAAAGATCGCACTCCCTATAAATGAAGCTCTCCTGGAACCAGCTGACACTCTCTGGCAAACTCCAGCTTCTTTATTACCTACCTGCAGAAAGGCCGAACGTAAATACTATGTTCATGCTAAGGATCACCCACAACCGAACTCTCTTGTCATGGATGCAGTCGCACAAAGGACGAAACAGCCACAATATCGGCCCACCCCGCAAGACAAGGACCTTAAACGCCTTGACGTCTTCAGATGCAAGGTTTACACGTCCTCCACTCTACAATTCAGTATTGCAAACTACTCTGCACTCCTCGCCAGCTACGTAGATAACTACAATAAACTTTTTGAATTTGCCTCCTACATTCCAGAGGATCGGAGAGCGGACTTTAAATGAATTCTGAGCAAGGGCCAATTGATTTCCAGAACAGCCCTAGAAGCCCCTTTAGACACGGCAGACACAGCAGCCTGTACTACGGCAACTGCTGTGGTTATGGGCAGATCTTCATGGCTTTCTGCATCTGGCATCCCTAAAGATCTGCAGACCAAAGTGGAGGACCTCCCCTTTGATAAAGACAAACTGTTTTCCAAAAAAACCGATGAACTACTTCACACTGTGAAAGATTCTAGAGCGGTACTGCGCACCCTGGGTATTCACCCATCTCTTCCCAGAAGACAACAATACCCAAAGACCACGCACACAACAATATTATCGGCTTCAACCCAAACCATATGACATAAATAGGAATCACTCTAGACCCCCTAAGCGCAGACAAATCCAGCTCAAGCAACCACCTCCCACCCATCTGGGAAAAAACAACAATTTTGAAACGTTGGTCAAGGGTCTGCACGGCCACCTTTTGATTCTACAGCCTACTTGCCCATTTGGCCACCACCTCCAGAGTTTCCAACATGCCTGGCAGTGTATTACACAGGATCGCTGGGTTCTCGAAATAGTTCAGTCCGGTTACTCTATCCCATTCAAATCTTATCCTCCTACCCTTCCCCCTTCCCCATCCCTCTTCAGGGACCCATCTCACGAGCACCTACTTCGTGTAGAAGTGGCTCACCTTCTCCAGCGAGGTGCAGTTGGAACCTGTGCCGATGCAACATTGAGGGAAAGGATTCTACTCCCATTACTTCCTGACCCAGAAAAAGAACGGGGGATGGAGGCCTATACTGGATCTACGCTGACTGAACAAATTCGTGAGGATACAAAAATTCAAGATGGTCACACTGGGCACAATAATTCCTGCACTGGATCAAGGGGACTGGTTCGCAGCCTTCGACCTATAGGATGCTTATTTTCATATATCAATTCATCCAGCTCACAGACGCTTCCTACGATTCACAATTGGTCACGACCGTTTTCAATACAAGAGTTCTTCCTTTTGGCCTCTCCACAGCGCCGAGAGTCTTTTCCAAAATTCTAGCCATGGTCATGGCTTACCTCCACAAACATGGGATCATGCTTTTCCCCTGCCTGGACGATTACCTCATCAAAGCAACTCCTATGGCGAGACACTTCAAGCTACCCGTTTCACCATCTCCCTCTTTTGCAGGCTAGACCTCCAAATAAACATCCAAAAATCCACCCCGACACCTACACAACAGATCGAGTTCATCGGAGTTCATCTCGACTCAATCCAGAGCAGGGCCTTGATCCCATAGCACAGATTCCTCGACATCACGCAGCTCATACGCACGCTCTCTATTCGTCCCAGGACACAGGCAAGAATCTGTCTACAGCTCCTTGGTCACATGGCAGCCACCACCTTCGTGGTCCAGTATGCCAGGCTATACATGAGATGTCTTCAGGGCTGGCTCAATTCCAATTTCAACCCAACAGACGCATCTTAGGGATGCTGCTAACTCCTTCTTCCAATGTTCTAGCTTCCCTACTTTGGAGGACAAGACCTCTGCACGGGGGTTTCTTTCCAGCAGCAATCCCCAATGCTCATGCTCACCATGGACGCTTCCCTAATCGGCTGGGGAGCGCATCTAGGGGGACACAAGGCCGGTGGTCCGCATCAGAGATGCACCTACACATAAATCTCTTAGAGCTCAGAGCTGTGACGCGAGCATGCCTTCACTTTCTTCCCCTCATAAAGAACAAATCTATTTGGGTCTTAACAGACAACATAGCATGTATGTACTACATCAACAGACAAGGGGGAGCCCAATCACATTCCCTTTGCATGGAAGCCATCCGACTATGGAATTGGTGCACACAACATCAAATGCAAATCATCGCTTCCTACCTACCAGGCTGCCACAACACTACTGCTGACACACTCAGCAGACACTTCTCAACAGAACACGAAAGGGAACTGCATCCCACATGTGTGTTTTGCTCCAGAGCGGGACTCAGGACTGCATCCCTAGGAGATGCGTTCCTCATCCCATGGAACAGCTCTCTCCTCTGTGCCTTTCCACCAATTCCTCTGCTACACAGGGTTCTTTGGAAGATCGTAGGCAACAAGGCCCGGGTCATCCTAATTGCCCCGGCTTGGCTGAGACAGATGTGGTATCCTTACCTAGTCTGCATGTCCTCCTATCATCCACAGGCTGTCCCCAACAGGCCAGATCTCCTTTCCCAGGACAACGGACGGGTTCTTCACCCCCAGCTCCAAAAGCTCCACCTGACAGCCTGGTTCCTTCATGGTTCCAAACCCATGAACTCGCCTGGTTCGAGCAAGTCCAATACGTCCTTCTGCAAAGTAGAGAAGACTCCACTCGTAAAACTTACCTGCAGAAGTGGAAGCAATTCGTCCTCTGGTGCTCAGGTAATCACTTAAAGCCCAATACGGTGACCCTCCCTAACATTCTAGACTACCTCCTGAAACTAAAACAGGACGGACTTTCGCTCAGCTCCATCAAAGTACACCTGGTGGTGCTCACCACCTTCCAAGACCTGTTCAAAGGTTATTCACTCTTTACCCACCCCACCATAAAATGATTTCTCACAGGCCTACAAAATCTCTACCCTAAAATTTACCCAATGGCAGCTACATGGAATCTTAACCTCGTTCTTCATGCTCTCATGAAACCTCTATTTGAGCCTTTGGCTACCTCCTCTCTTCTCCATATATCCATGAAGGTAGCTTTCTTAGTTGCAATAGCATCAGCAAGGAGAGTAGGTGAAATAAGCGCCCTGATGACCCATCCTCCCTACACAATCTTCTCCAAAGACAAAGTCACTCTGAGACCACATCCTAAATTTTTCCCTAAGGTGGTATCCACCTTTCACCTTAACCAACCAATATACTTGCCTACATTTTATCCCAAACCTCACAAGACTCCACACGAAGCATCCCTACATACTCTCGATGTCAGGCGAGCAATTGCCTTTTACTTAGACAGGACTAAGCCATTTTGTAAATCTCCACGAATCTTTGTCTCCATCACCGAAAGATCGAAAGGTATGGCTGTCTCTAAACAACGTCTGTCCAAGTGGATCTCTGACTGCATCAGATCCTCTTATCGTATTCAAAATATTCAACTGCCCGAAGGCATTAGAACTCATTCCACTTGAGCTATGTCAACATCCGTTGCCTTCCTACATAACGTACCCATTTCTGACATGTGTAGAGCGGCGACATGGTCATCTGAACACACGTTTGCCAAACACTATGCTATCATGCAAGATACCATCGCAGACACTATAGTAGGCCATACAGTACTCTCTACAGTACTCACTGCCGCATCTCCAAAGTCCCACCGACCATAGTGGGTCCTGCTACACATTCACCTAGAGTGGAGCACCCACAGGGACAGCACTCGAAGAAGAAGAAGAAGAGGAAGAAGAAGAAGGGGAAGTTACTCACCTTGCAGTAACTGAAGTTCTTCAAAATGTGTGTCCCTGTGGGTGCTCCACTCCCCACCCTCCTCCTCTCTACTTTGGAGTGCTAGTATAATTGCTCCACAGTAGAGAAGGAACTGGGGCGGGGGGGGGGGGGGATGTGGGACGCAGGTGCTCAGGAAGATTCCAACGAGATGGAAGATACCAACGGAGCGCCTGTGTCCCGACCAGGCACTGCTACCGAAAATCTCCGATCAATGGTGATCACTCACTGACACCTAGAGTGGAGCACCCACAGGGGGACACATCTCGAAGAATTTCAGTTACTGCAAGGTGAGTAACTTCCCCTTTATCCTCAAAAGGGAAATTATGGTTTGCATTATAGAAATATAGATTAGGTGGGAAAAGAGTTCACTGTAGGAGTCAAAGAGGTAACTTTGATGGAATCTGGTTATTGCTTCATAGGGCTGAGAAGCAAACTTCATCTTCTTAAGTTTCCAGGGTTAAATAAGATTATTCATATGTTACATTAACTTCATCATTTAAGTATTGGTTGTGCTCACCTAATAATTTGGTGTTGATTCCATTCCATGTTATTGTCAAATTGATTTATTAATGCAATTCCAATTATAAATATGATTACGTAATTGTGCTGCTTAATTCTTAATCTGGTAAGAGTTGTAATAAGTAGTTTTGGTTTGAAGTTTACTTACTTTTAATTTTATTTTTATTAATTTGTAATAAAGCCCATACAATTATAAAGCTGTTTTTTCTTTTAAAAATAGCAACAAGGGTAAAGTACCCTCATCTGGGGCTAAAGGTCATTTGTTAAAGTTTCAGAGCCCTTTGATTCTGGCCTTAAATTAATACCTTTATCTCTCAAAACATCAAGTACTGAGAATATTTTTGCTTTTGGCAAGTCAAGTAATATTACCAACGTATTCTCAAGTAAGGTAAAAATATTCAGTTCTAGTCATTTGGTAGTGAACTCTTTTTAATGATTTGTTTAAATTGCTTGGGTCTATGAAAATGCACAGCTTACCAGGCTTCACAGAGGTTACGATTCTCCTTATCCAGCTTGTGAGCTCTATGATTTAACAATGATTACTTCTTTTTTCATTTGCTTTATTACTTCCTTTATTTTTTTCTTAATGCAATGGATAGTCTGCAAGCAAGGTACTGGCTGAATAATTTTATTGATTTCCAGATATAACATGCCTGGAAGACAACCCTATCCTTCAAAAACATCATAGCAATCTTTAGCAGATGCTACAGTGAATTGTCTTCTCTTACGCTTTTTGTTTTCCTTGTCTGCCTATTGTATGAATCAGAGAGACAAGATAGGTGAGGTATTATCTTTTATTGGACTTCTGTTGGTGGAATGAACAAGTGTTTGAACTTCATAGAACTCTTTCTCAGGTCTGGAGAAGGTAACCAATATGTCCAAGATAAATATAAGGCGGAACAGATTGTTAAGCATAAGGTGTTCACGCGCTGTAGAAGACCACTTAAAATGAAGTGAGCAACTAAGGGTTAACAGGCAGTAGGGTGCGTTACAAATTGTTGTAATGAGCCATAAAATAAGTGTGTTTGTGAAGTCCATGGTTTTTAGTGTCCAGCAGAGTTATGTATATACCAGGCTTGTCTTTAGAATGTGTTGTGCAGATTTCCTTTACAGATGAGGACTGAGAGATCAGATATGGAGCTATTGCTTTGTGTAGGGTGACCAGACGTCCTGTTTTAAAGGGATAGTCCCGTATTTAAGACCTCCTGCAGGTATCCCGACTTTTTCTTAAAAAAGGGCAAATTGTCCCGTATTTTCTTTCTCCTCACCATCAGTAGTGGTGGATTTTGCTGCTGGTCCAATCCCTGCTCGCCAGCCGCCTACCCACCAGTGTTGAGTGAGGGAGGTCAAGGGACCAACAATGGGGGTGGGTGTGCAAGGCTATTGGCGGGGCATAGATGCAGTGCTCAGGGTCATCCGCTCCCCCTGCTGATCCGTCAGCGCAGCCCGCTCTGCATGCTGGCTGTTGGCTAGCAGGGCCCTTCCCCAGTCCCATTTCTGACTGGTGCAGGCTGCGCGCTGCAATCTGAGGTGTCTGGTGAGTGAAGGGAGGCACCAGGCAGTGGCCGGTTATGTGTCACCTCTGCTGCCTACCCATCAGCCCTTTATGTGTTCCACCTCTCACTGTCCTCTCCCTGCTTTGCTCCTTTGCTCCTCTCCTAGCCCCGCTGCTCCTTCATATTGCCCCTGGCAGGGCGCATCCCACTCCCCCTGCCTTGCGGAGAACCAGCCCCTGGTCGGAGTGCTCAGCTCACCAACAGCCTGGCTGACAGGTGCCTTCCTTCCTCCACTGCCTCTGGCTAGGTTGGTGCCCCAGGAAAGCCCAACACCCTCCAGCCTGGGGTGCTGGCCAGGAGGAGCCAAGCCATGCATGTACTAAAGTCCCACACAACACTGGCACGGGGAAGCCTCTCTGCACCTCAGCTAAGTTCTGGAGTGGCGGGGAGGAAGCGATTTCCAGCCTGTTCCCACCGCAACCATGCAGGCTCCACAGCAGCCCTGGGGCAGAGGCTTGGCACCCTCTTCCCTGGGCCCTGGTGCACAATGAATCCTTAGGGCTTAACCCGTTCCTGCCCGTGCTGGGTTATGTTGGTAGCCAGCAGCAGCCTGGAGGTGTTAGCTGTCTTTGAACACTGTGTGGGCAGGAAGGGACAAGCTGCTTCCAGCCACACAGTGGGGAGAGAAGAGATAAGTGCTGCAATGACATGAGCCAGATATTCCCTCCCCGCACCCCGCGGCTAGAAGTAGCTCCCATGCCTTTCCGCCTCTCCTCTCCCCTCCCCTCCCACACAGTGCCGAAAGACTGTGGCTGGTTACATTCTGATGTGAACCCTGGCAGAAATCTGGGGAGGGGGTCATGTGACCCTGCTTCCCTCTCCACATGTTGCCTCGGGAAGACATGGTGCCAGGTATCAGGAGAGGCGGGTCCATCCCGGGGGCCCAGCCAGGCACGGAGCATGGAGAACCTCGGGCAGGGAGGGTTGGATTGGTCAGTCACTCCCGCATGTGAGAGAGGAGTACAGGAGTGTGTGTGTCACTTCTTCCCTTGTGAACCCTAAAGCCTTAAAGATAAGAAGGTAGAAAAAAGAATCTAACTACGCAGTATTTCTTTTTAACAGGGGCTCAGACAACCTGATGTTAATTTGAATGTTTGTACTGCATAGTTCTCATTGATTGCCGTTGAACTTGCTTGAATACGATTAATTTTACCAGGTGTCCCGTATTCAGCATAGGGAAATGTGGTCACCTTAGCTTTGTGAAAAGTGTTCACCCATGGGCAATAAGGGTTTTTTGTCTTTTATCATTGTTCCGTGTGGTGAGTACATTCAAGAGCATAGTGATTGTCTCGTTTCACCCAGATAGGTATTGTTGGGAGCATCTGATGCACTAGATTGGGTACACTACATGTTGTGATACGTATGTGTAGGACGAATGGATCTTGAAAGGTGTGTTGTGAGGGTTGTAGATCATCATAACAGTGGAGATATGTCCACATCTCTTGTTTGGCAGGATCTGGTGCTGATTTGAGTTGGTGTGTCTAATTTGTGGAGAGTTTGCTTCTGATGATGAGCTTGATGAGGTAGGTTGTATGAATCATTTGTCCTAGGTTTTGTGTCATTAGAGTCACGCATTCACTTTGTTACTGGTAGCAGTGGCTTCTGTTTTACCTGAAAGTTCAGCCTCTATGCTTTTATTTGGTGTTTTCTTTTACATTTAAATTGTCCTAGTAGTATTGTGATTTTTGCCATCATATAATATTAATTTAGCTTTGCTTGGTTGCAATTTCACATTCTTCTCTTGTATAATGCTGAGGAAGTCTTTGTAGCCTAGCATATTCACTGATGCCCCACTTTCAGTTTGGCATTCAGTTTCCTTTTTGTTTGTGTACTTCTGCCTTGTCTTTGGATATGGTATGAGTTTGAGTTTTACAAACCATTTATTTTTTATAGTTGTACACTGCATTAATGTCTCATACAGTATGTGCAAATTTTCATTCTGAGTCACTGTTTACTTCCTCAGTATGGTTCATTTTGGTTTGGTTGTTTGTTTTTATTGTCTGCAGACATTTGGCATAATGATTTCTCTTGCCACAGTTATTACATATGGCTCCATATGCAGGGCATCTTCCATTATCATGTTTTTCTCCACAGTCCTACAGGTCTTTGTTTGCATTTTACTTATCTCCTTTGCTTTTTATTTGTGCATTTGCCTCTGCACAAATTTTGGTGTATTTTTCCTTGTTTCCCTGCTCTACTTGGTGAATTATATCTGTGTCTACTCCACATGTGCTCTGCATTTAGATGCGAGCTTCTTCACTAGTAGCTTTTGTACATGTCTATAGCTCTTGGAAGAGGCAGTGTGCACTCTCTGAGCTTTATTATTTGAGCTCCTACAACTTTTGACCCTATTACTAATCTATCATGAATGAGTTCATCTTTTAAAATTTGATAATTGCATGGGTCAACAATTTTGGCAATACTGAAAAATATCTTTTGTATATAATGCTTATTATGGATTGAAAATGCTTTTGTAGTGCTTCTAGGATTTTACATCGGTCCTCCTGCTGCTGTTGGGGCATGTGCCAGCCTTTTCACCTTACAGCTAAGGTTGTCAACTTTCTAGTCACACAAAACTGAACATCCTTTCCACGCACCTTGCCATGCCCCTCCTCCAAGGCCCCACCCCTTCTCTGAGGCCGTGCCCCTGCTCACTCCATCCCCTTCTCACTCACTCACTCACTCACTCACTCACTCACTCACTCACTCACTCATTTTCACTGGGCTGGCTCAGGGGGTTGGGATGTGAGAGGGGGTGAGGGCTCTGGCTGGGGGTGCACACTCTGGGGTGGAGCCAGAAATTAGGAGTTCAGGGTGTGGGTGGAGGCTCCGGGTTGAGGCAGTGGGTTGGGATGCAGGAGGGAGTAAGGGCTCTGGCTAGGGGTGTGGGCTCTGGGTTGGGGCCAGGGATGAGGGGCTTGGAGTGCAGGAGGGAGCTCCAGGCTGGGGGGTGGAGCCAGTGAATTCAGAGTATGGGAGGGGGCAGGGCCAGAAATGAGGGGTTCAGGGTGTGTGAGAGGGCTCCAGGATGGGGCAGAGGATTGGGGAAAAGGGGAGGTGAGGGCTTTGGCTGGGGGTGCAAGCTCTGGAGTGGGGCTGGGAATGAGGGGCTTTGGGTGCAGGAACATACTCCGGGCTGGAACTGAGGAGTTTGGAGGGTGAGAGGGGGGATCAGGGTTGGAATGCGGGGGGATGGGGCAGTGACGGCTCTGGCTGGAAATGCGAGCTCCGGGGTAAGGCTGGGGCTGAGGAGTTTGGGATGCAGGAGGGGGATCAGGGCTGGGGCCAAGTGGTTCAGAGGATGGGAGGGGGATCAGGGCTGGGGCAGGCGTCCAATGGGAGCTGCAGAGTCAGCACTTGGGGTGGGACCAGCTTTCGGAGCCCCCTGACTGCCCCTATGCTTAGGACCCGGAGCGGGGACATGCCACTGCTTCCGGGAGCCGCGCAGAGCCATGGCAGGCAGGGAGCCTGCCTTAACCCCACTGCGCCGCCAATTGGACTTTTAATGGCCCCATCAGCGGTGCTGACCAGAGCTGCCAAGGTCCCTTTTCAACTGGGTGTTCCGGTCGAAAACCGGACACTGGCAACCCTACTTACAGCTATGGCTGTTCATATTTTGTTTCCCTTTTTATCCAGCAATCCTGTTGTTATTTCAAGCTTTTCTATTGTGATTTAAAGAATGTCCAATTGCTAAATACATGTCCAGCTGCTAGTGGATAGGAATCTAGTATGCTGCCATGATTATTATTTTCTCTTTATTTTGTTTGTTTGTTTTTTCTTTGCAATATTCTTCGTTTCTGATTTCACATACATGCAGGAGCTGATTCACTTCTTCCACTATGTTTAGTGTTCAAACACAAGAACAGAGAGAGCCAAGACAATTCAACATTTAGGCTTTATTCCTTTTTCCATTTCTTTTGTCCTCTCTCATTAAGCACTTCCTGAAAATAGAGTACTTCCAAGTTCCTAGACATTCTCCTATACATAAGTATATTATCATATTATAAAGCTACCTATTAGGAAGTTGTTTATCATAATACCATCCAGCTCAAACACACTATGGAACTGATTCATCCAAAAGGGGCCGTTGAGCTTGTGGCCAATGGAATTTCACAAAGTGTTCTGGGCTTTGCAGCTGTAGAGAGTGGCAAGGTCTCTAGTCCATTCCCCTATCAGGGCAGGATTTTTCTATACAGTTCTCAATTGCTTTGTCCAGTTCAGTTTTAAGATGACCATAGAGTGCAACATTATGTATTCATCAGCCACTCTACTGCCCATGAATAGGGCCTTTTGCCTTGTCTAGCATGACCACTGTACATTATTGGCCAGTCTTTGGGCATGCTGAGGTGGAGCAGCTTGTAGGCTCAAGAAGTTTGATTTCCAACTGCAGGGGTGGAATCATCCCCAAATCTCACCATGACTTATTTGAAAAGATTTGTAAAGGTGCTGAAACCTCAAATGTATTGTGCTTAGTGGTTGTTTTAATTCAGTCAGACAGTGAGAGGAAGGTAATAAGCCCATTCGGCCAAAGACTTATTTAACCTAAAAAATAAAAAGCAGTTAGGGAAATAAGAGAGCCCTGCCCTGCCTCTTCATTGATAGGGATGAAGACAAAGAACCCCAGCTTTTAGATAGAAAATATTTGCTCCGTTGGTCCCAGCAGCATAAAGGTAGCTAGACTGTTTGACAAGCCAGATAAGCATGAAAAATGGAACTAACTTCCTTTGGTTTCTACTGCCTGAAAAGGGATGTGTTTGGGTTCTTCAGACTTGGCAGGCATGAAATGTCATCAGTCTCCCTATAATGACTCTGAATAGTGCAAAACAGATAGATCAGTCTCTTGACAGGGATTTTCTCCCTTTTATTTTTTTCCACCCAAATTGTGAAGGTGTTCTTGGCAGCAAATAGACACCCTTAGCCCTTACTTCATGCTTCATTCCAATCTGTTGTTTCCTGGGTCTCATGCAAATATTTTCCTCTTTGAAAAATTTACAGGAAAATGATCAGCGCTTCAGTATTACTTGACACTTAAAAGCAAGAAAACGGGCAATCTGAAGACCTTCATTAGTCAGACTAGGAAAAATAAATTTGGATAATTTGTCCACAGACAGCTAAGACTTCAAATTTGGTAATCAATAAGAAAATATGGTGGTTCTGATACTTCGTTTGTGGACTCAATCTCTCAAGTAAATTAAAATGAAACACAGTTACTACTGTGATTGTCTAAAGGCATTCTTATAGATTTGGCTTGTTCTGTTTTTGATTATTTTGCTAGGGTTTCTCACTTTTTGTTCTTGTGTTTTCAATGTGTTCATCTCTCAGTTGGTCTCCTAGGTTTAGTTATGTCCTCACTTTGCTATAAAATTAAGGTTTGGATTTTTAACAAACACTCAGTTGCTGGTCTGCTCCTATTTGAAGTCAATGTTAAAAGTTCTGTCAGATTCAATAAAAGAAAGGGCAATACTGAGCACTGTTGAAAACCCAACCTAAAATCTCTTTGCAACCACAGGACTGACAATGAATCTGCACTGAGGCTATGTAATAATTAATTGAAAAATCAAGTAAAAGTTCTAGAGACAACTCCTTGGTTGGTATAAATTGGTGTCGCTTCATTGACTTCAGTAGCACTATATCAGCTTACACCAGCTATGGAGCTGACCCCTAATACTTAAATAATATTATGGATAATGTCCATTTGCTTTTAAATTTAGATACTTTCTAAATTGATTCACTAACAAAAGGACTGGCCTCATCAGAAAGTTTCCCATGTTTTCTGAACATTAATTACACAAACTAGTTCTTCTTTATGAACTGAAACATGGGGATATTTAGATTTCTATTAATGCTGAAATTTGTTGATACATTTCTCATATTTTTTAGCAGTCTCTTCAGTGCTATGTGTTTTACACTTCTTTGGCCCAGGGTACGTAGGTCTCTGCTTATCCTGGCTGCATTTTTGTAACCAAAAATCCAAAGAGGATGGCCTGATGTATTGCAGAAATTCTTCATTTTTTAATAAAAACTAACCCAGTACGTGTGTATGTATATAGCTTCTATAAAAACGTGTTAAAATAGTTAGCTTGTGTGTAAATGAAGGATTATTTTGCAAATTAAACTGCTTGTTACTGGCTGTAGCCATTAAATTCTGTAGCAAAATATCAGAGAGAGAGACCATCTTCCTAAAATCAAATCAAACTGTGCTTTGCACCAGCAGCAAATAATCAAAATTTTCCACAGAACTCTCCTTTCTATTTCCTTGCCTGCTGTATTCTCCTCTTCTGATCAAGTCAAACTGTGTCCTGCATCCTCATCCTCTGCTTGCTGCTGCTAAGTGTGCAAGGCTCTGAAAGTCAATTTACACTGCAGTGCTTTTCAAACTTTTTGTATTGGTGAGCTCTTTCACACAGCAAGCCTTTGAGAGTGACCTCCCCTTATAAATTCAAAATGGGGGGGGGGATAATTTAATTTAATGGGGGGATTGTCAGCTCTCTGGTTTACAGTCTACTCTGGTTTACAGTCTACACTGGTTTGGGTGGAAAATTAAACAGTTGTTTGCCTTTCTAGCAAAAAGAATTGCCTTTGAGTTAACTGACTGTATTTGATAAACCCAGGCCCAATCTGTTCTCTCCCCAGTCACCCTGAACCTCTGATCAGACCACCAATGGACAACACCTCAGGCATGCTCAGAGTGCACTTCCCACTGGTCTTCTGACCACTTCTCCGAAGACTCTGCGCATCTTCTCCTCTCCTACCTTTCAGCTAGTCATGCCCACTCAGCTTGTTCAGTTACCTTTTCTTTCAATTATCAGCTCAATGTTGTTGTGTCAGGTGCCATTCAGCCCTCTCTCAACTTGTTATCTTTGCATTTCAGGCAGAAAACTTGACGCTTTTTCTTACGCGGATAGGACTCTGACTTGTCCCAGACTTCTGGGCCCAGATCCTCAACTTGCATAAATCAATCACAGCTCAGCTGGGGTCAATGGAGTTATGACATTTTATACCAGCTGAGGATCTGACCCCTAGGGTGAAGGCTCTTTCCCAGACTGCATTAGTTCAAAGCTACCTTTACTTCTCTAGAGCTATCCTTTTATTTAATCTTAAAGAGACAGTTTGCAATTCTAATGCAGCTCGCAATACACCAGAGTTTATAGTGCTACCGCATATACAATTGTAGCTTTAAAATGTCATAATTTGCAAATGGTTATCAGACATCAGTATTTGAGATGCATTGGCATTATTTTAAGCATAAGTGTTATGGTATATCATGTAGTACTATGTTGTAACTGTTAGCAGATGATGTGACCACTGTTTTATAACAAATAATGGTAGTGGGATGCAAACAATGGGTAACAGTTTAACCTGAGTCCAAAACAAAGTTACATTAGGAGAAGTAATGAATTACCAGCAATTCCAGTGAGTGCTATTGGTTTTATGTTGGAGCCACTGACTGCTGAATTTCAAGCATTCTCAGACTATTCTTTCAGGTCCCAGGAATTAAAAATAGCTAAAAATGATTGTTGTTCATAAGTTCCAAGAGTTCAGCCAAACCCCTATGGTTTGTGGCAGTACTAGTCATGTTCTTTTGTATACATTTAAGATAAAGTTGTTTGTTTGTTTTACCTCCACAGTTCTGTTCCCCAAGTTTATTAAAAAAATCATAGTGAGGCAACGGTTCTACAATATCATTGTAGTGATGTTAATCAGAAAAGATGGGCAGAAATCTAAGAAATGAAGCTAACATTTTTTATTCTGATTACATGAAAGTGAATTGGTATTAGCTGGTTTCTAGTACAGCATGTGCTTTGTTATGTAAGGAGACTAGGTGAGGGCTTTGAACTCTATAAAACAGCACTGTACACTCCTTCATGATGGCACATAATATTCAGTAACATTAGCTTTTCTCTGTATGTCCCCTCATTTGTGTCATAATATAATGTAACTGATGTTCGAACCAAAAAAGGCATGCCCTGGTTTAAATAATGGACCACTGTGGCTACAGCTACACTGCATGCTGCTTTCTGCATGTAGCGAAATGATGACTCACTGGCATGGAACCTCCTGCTGGTCGTCTGGGAATTAGCTCTTCTCCAGCTTACGGAGAGCCTTCTGCCCGCTGGTGTCTCACCTGCCGCTGGCCCCCTGTCCCTCCTGGACCCCGATGCCCTTTACCCTGGGGTTCTGCCCCAGCAGTACCCCCCCACACTCTGGGTGTCCCCTCCCAGGGGAACCCCCAATCCTCTAAACCCACCTTGCCTCAGTGGCTACTGCCAGTCATCATCTAACCCCCGCTCACTGGGACAGACTGCAGTGTAATGGCCACTCATCATTGGCAAGGGGTTAGGACCAGCTGCCTCTGCCTAGTCCCAGGCTGCCCCTCTGCAGCCCCAGTACCTTTCTGGGCCTTTACCAAGGCCTGCAGCCTGGGGGTTTACCAGGCTGGAAATCCCCGGCTCCCTTTGCCTTCCCCCAGCACTGCTTCACCCCAGATACCCTTTTCTCCCAGGCAGCCAGTCCCTCTCTCTCAAAAGCGAGAGAGAGAGAGAGTCTCTTTCTGAGCTCTTGGCTCATAGCCCTTTTTTCGGCCAGCTGTGGCCTGATTGGGGTGTGGCCCCAACTGTGGCTGCCTTCCCAATCAGCCTAGCCTTTTCTCGCAGCCCCAGCCCTCTCCCAGGGTGGGCTTTAACCCTTTCAGGGCCAGAGCAGGGTGACCGCCCTGCTACACTGCAGCTCATAGAGTATGTACTCAGGTAGCCCCATAGCATGGGTTTACGTAGCAACGTAGATTGTGAGGCACACCCTAGGCGCGGATAATACAGACATGACTGAAGGATATGATTATATACTTGAGTAGCTCTACATAGCTCTCAACTCGCCCAAGACCTGCCTCTTCATCTATACTGCTGGGTGGTGTCCTGCTCCCTCCCAGCTGCTGGAGCCTTCCCCTGCCTCAGGACAAGACTCCGGCAGTGAGGAAAGGCTGTGGCAGTGGGGAAGCAGTGGGGAAAGGCTCTGGCAGTTCCCTGCTGCTATAGAGTTTTTCCTCACTGGAGGTAAAGACTCTGGCAGCAGGGAAAGGGTCTGCGAGTTCCGTGCTTCTAGAGACCTTTCTTGCCTCAGGGAAAGACTCCAGCAGTGGGGAAAGGCTCTGGCAATAGGGGACTGCAGAAACCTTTCCCCACTGCCTCCCTCCTGCCAGAGGTTTCCACTAACCCATGTAGCTGCACACTGCAGTGTAGATGCAGCTTGCTTTTCATTGTAGCATGTAGCTACACATGCCACTGAAAGTGGTGTGTAGTGTCCCCTGTATGAAATTTCCACAGTGATAGCAATATTCTAATAGTATCCATTACTCACGAATAGCAACAAAAACGTGTAGACATGATATTCAGCAGTTAAGAAAACTGTATATTTTTCTTTACCTGAGAATGAGAACCTCGAAAAGCAAGAAAAATATTTGGGGAAAAGGAATCTCTTCCTTGACATGGGGTTAGCTCACTATTGAAGACAGCTCCATTGACTTCACTGGGGCTGTGTTTAATAAAACGGCATCAGATTCTGGCTAGCTTATGTGAATGGACTTAATCCAAAGCCCACTGAAATCCAATGAGTCTTTGCATTAGCGTTAATGGAACAGGCCCCAGATGTACAAGTTACATTGGTAGGGAGGGGAGGGAAGGGCAAAGCCAGGGCTCACCCATCACCTTCTGTACCAGTAGATATAGCTAGATGCAGAGTGGAAAGCAAACTGCTCCATCTCCACAGGTGGCAGAGTTTCCCCTAATGCACCCCTAATGGTTGCATCAGAATTCCTGCTGTCAACCGCAGCTGCAGAGTAGCAACACTTACCCTCCTCCAGAGCACAGGGGTAGGGCAGAATCTTAACTATATACATCTATATAAAGAAGTGGTTCAAGACTATATAGAAAAGCTGGATGAGCACAAGTCCATGGGGCCAGATGCGCTGCATCCGAGAGTGCTAAAAGGAGTTGGCGGATGTGATTGCAGAGCCATTGGCCATTATCTTTGAAAACTCATGGTGATTGGGGGAGGTCCCAGATGACTGGAAAAAGGCTAATGTAGTGCCCATCTTTAAAAAAGGGAAGAAGGAGGATCTGGGGAACTACAGGCCAGTCAGCCTCACCTCAGTCCCTGGAAAAATTATGGAGCAGGTCCTCAAGGAATCAATTCTGAAGCACTTAGAGGAGAGGGAAGTGATCAGGAACAGTCAGCATGGATCCACCAAGAGCAAGTCATGCCTGACTAATCTAATTGCCTTCTATGACGAGATAACTGGCTCTGTGGATGAGGGGAAAGCAGTGGTTGTGTTATTCCTTGACTTTAGCAAAGCTTTTGATATGGTCTCCCACAGTATTCTTGCCAGCAAGTTAAAGAAGTATGGGCTGGATGAATGGACTATAAGGTGGATAGAAAGCTGGCTAGATCGTCAGACTCAACGGGTAGTAATCAATGGCTCAATGTCTAGTTGGCAGTTGGTATCAAGCAGAGTGCCCCAAGGGTCTGTCCTGGGGCCGGTTTTGTTCAATATCTTCATTAATGATCTGGAGGGTGGCGTGGACTGCAAGTTTGCAGATGACACTAAACTGGGAGGAGAGGTAGATACGCTGGAGGGTAGGGATAGGATATAGAGGGGGACCTAGACAAATTAGAGGATTGGGCCAAAAGAAATCTGATGAGGTTCAGCAAGGACAAGTGCAGAGTCCCGCACTTAGGACGGAAGAATCCCATGCACTGCTAGAGACTAGGGACCAAATGGCTAGGCAGCAGTCCTGCAGAAAAGGACCTAGGGGTTACAGTGGACGAGAAGCTGGATATGAGTCAACAGTGTGCCCTTGTTGCCAAGAAGGCCAATGGCATTTTGGGCTGTATAAGTAGGGGCATTGCCAGCAGATCGAGGGACATGATCGTTCCCCTCTATTCAACATTGGTGAGGCCTCATCTGGAGTACTGTGTCCAGTTTTGGGTCCTACACTACAAGAAGGATGTGAAAAAATTGGAAAGTGTCTAGTGGAGGGCAACAAAAATGATTAGGGGACTGAAACACATGACTTATGAGGAGAGGCTGAGGGAACTGGGATTGTTTAATCTGAGGAAGAGAAGAATGAGGTGGGATTTCAACTGCTTTCAACTACCTGAAAGGGGGTTCCAAAGAGGATGGCTCTAGACTGTTCTCAGTGGTAGCAGATGACAGAACAAGGAGTAATGGTCTCAAGTTGAAGTGGGGGAGGTTTAGGTTGGATATTAGGAAAAAGTTTTTCACTTTGAGGGTGGTGAAACACTGGAATGCGTTACTTAGGAAGGTGGTGGAATCTCCTTTCTTTGAGGTTTTTAAGATCAGGCTTGACAAAGCCCTGGCTGGGATGATTTAGTTGTGGATTGGTCCTGCTTTGAGCAGGGGGTTGGACTAGATGACCTCCTGAGGTCCCTTCCAAGCCTGATATTCTAAGATTCTATGTCTCATAGTTTCTGTATGATCTTAGCAGGTGTGTTTCAGTAGGGAATGTGCATACTGTAGAAGTGCTGTCCGAAGAGTTGGTAATATTAATATCCAGGTGTTTGTATCTGATGGAAGGATACATCATGGCAGCTTTTTGACCATACAAAAGCATAATAGGATTGTTTTTTCTTGTGTTGTTTTCATTTTCATATTTTTCTTGATGAAAATATCATGGAATCATCACCTAGAAGAGTGTCACTGAATATTGTTTTTTGAAGTTTACATCTCTTCCTTGGCCGAAATAATTATAAAAACCAAAGTAAAAAGAATGATACAAATTTTATTTTTAAATCAACAGTGTTGAGTGATGTTTCTAAGAACAGTATCCGTGTGTTATGTGATGCAGTGGTTGTTATGGTGATAGCTCTTTGTTTTGAACACTGTAGAATAATATCCGTATGATGCAAATGACCAGTTTGTGTATTATAGGTACCAAGGGATTGATATACCCTGCATGCTTTCCCTTTTTCAAAATAGTGAATATTTCCCCCCCTCACCCTTAACTAAGTATAATTTAATCTCTCAACCACAGTATGATGATTTTGGGAAATCTGTCAATATAATTTATGAAATGTGGTTGAAATTGTGAAGTTGTTATTTTGAAATTGTTGTATTCTGAATGCCTCTATCTGCATCTATGTGGATTCTGCCATTGTTGGCAGGGCTGTTCAGTATCCCTGCCAGAACAGGTACAATGGCGGATTGTTAGAATTCAACGGCAGCTTCTTCAGGTGGTAGCACCTGAATGACAATCGTTTCGTTGTACCTTAGGAAAAGATACTTCCTCCTATATGTCTGAAGAAGGAGGAAAGTGGTGAGAGTGGAAAGTCACCAGGACTAAGAGACAGAGGTGTTGGTGGGACATATGAAGTAGAGATAAAGAGACACACAGGAAGTGTAGGGGAAGGAGAAAGGATCGGGGGGATGGACTGGCCAAGGTCAGAAAAGCTGAGCTGGGCTAGAGAAAGCTCCATGTTACAGAACACAAGCCATATGCTGTAGTGGAAGGTCTCTGGATGCTCCAGATGACTCTGCCCCAGCCCAAGAGTACTCTGGAGTGGTGAAGAACCTGAGGCAGGAAGATGTGTGTCGGGTTTATTATTTATATATAGAGCTGTGTATATCTCATGTGATTAAAGAAATCGTCTTAGAATTCTGCACAAAGTGTCTGCATGTTTTATAACCTACACATACTACCTGCATCCTGAAGAGGTAAACTGTGGACCCAGAACACCTCAAGGCTGGAGTTCTGGGGGAGAGAGTGTTTAAGATATAGGGTGAGATTAAGGCGTTCTAGGTGCTGGGCAGGGGGCCATTTGGTTGCAACTCTCAGGATGAGGTGCAAGATCTTGCTCCCCAAGAGTGTTCCAAGAGGCCCTAAAACAGGCCCTAAAATGCCTGGACTCTGTTCAGACTCTAGGGGCTTAAAATACCTGGGGATTCAGCAGCTGGATTTCATCACTGGTGAGGGTCAAGAGGAGGCAATGTATTGCACCTATGAGACACGGCTCATCCTTTTTCGGTTGATTAAGCACCTTTTTTGGCTTCTAAACGTAGTAACACAGGGCCAAACTGAGTTCAGTTTCATTAGTGTAAATCTGGACTAAACCTATTAAACTCCATGAAATTAATGTGGATTATGTTGATATAACTGAAACTGCTTTCTGACCCAGAGAGGGATGTTTTTCCATTTGAGAAAAAGAAAAGGGACAAAAATTCAGTAAATTTATTCCTACCAACTGATGGTTTGTACTTTATGTAATCTGACTAAGAAATACTTCTTATATTCAAAGCATGGGCAAACCAAGCAAACCATTATGTTTTCAGACAATCAATATCAGAGGTTCTTTTATGAATTAAATCTTCCTAGTAAGATAGTGAAAATGAATTGGAATGAGTTAAGAGTAAGAAATTTGCATGAGGGGTTTGTTTTAAAGTAACCAGCTGTACCTATAATATGCACTTAAAACACAAACCTATCTCCCAAAGGTATTAGGCCAAATCTGAAATTTAAAATTATTTTAAAAAAAAATCTCTTTTTCTGGTTGGCACTGGTTTTTGGATGCCAAGGTAGTTCTGCTGCCAGTTCTGTTGAAACAACAAGTCACAGTGACGTTAGCCTTGAGACTAGTTCTAATAGATTACAGCAGGGCACTTTATAAACACCTCCAGTACAACAGACACATTACAAATATAGACTCTTGCTTCATAATGACCGTTAATGAATACAGCTAAATTTTCAGTTAAATTTAAGAATATGGTTCAGTGCTATTCTTTTTTAGATGAGTTTTTTTTCTTTTTCTTTTTTAAAATAGTCTATAAAATAGTCTTTAGATTCATTAAGCTTCATATTTTACTGTGGGAAACTTAGAGAGAGAGATGAAAACAGTAAGAGCCATCCGAACACATATGTAAACCACAGAGGGCCTGAGTCCCTGTTCTAGTTGAACTGTCCTTGGCACAAGACAAAAGGCTCGGGAAAGGTGGCCCAAGTTCTTCACATAAGCTAGAGCATACTCAGAGCCCCAAATTGTGTAGGTTGCCTTAGCCACACTCTCTTTTCCCCAGATACACACCCTGTATGCTGACAACTGAGATGGGGAATGATGTAGGAACCACCAAGCTGACTCTTGCCACCTGAAGATTTTGCTGGGCAGGGAGAGAGCTCTACGGGCTGACTGAGCAGGCTACAGGGCTGCTGGAGCAATGCCAAAGATCTGGCCCTTAAATATCAATGCAGACATAAGGCCCACTCCTGCAAGCCATCAAACACATTTATACTTATCATTCACCTGAGTAGACCCATCAAAAAATCAATGTTTTAATAAGTTGTTTTAGTCAATGAGGCTACTCAAAAGAACAATATACAAACACATCAGCCTTTTTCAACTAATAACATAGGTGCTGCATTCATGTAATTTCCTTGTAAGCTACAGCCAATGTCCTATTCAAGCAAGATACCCAAAAACAGTATTAAAGAACACTCAGCAGGTTGCTTGCCTATCATGTGGCTGGAAGTGAATAGATATGTAAAAAAACCAGACTAACTTAACCAGACCAGTCCCAAAGCAGGAGATGCCTTACTTGTGCACAGCTGAATACATGAATGGATGAGTCATATTCTGATGAAGAGCCTGCAATCTTACTCTGTTCTCTCTGCGATGTAAATCACAAGTAACTTCACTGAATTCAATGGAATTACACTGCTCTGAAATGAGCTTAAGTGAGATCAGAATGAGAATCTCTATGTTTAATAGTACTGAAGATTTTCTTTTTGAACATCATATATAGGTTTGGTTTAAGATAATTACAGTTTTATTGAGAATATACATGAGAGACAGACATAGCAAATTCTGAATTTATTTGAGGAAATGTATAAAAATTTATTTAATAATGCTTTTTCTGAAACATGACTACCAGGTATCTTGGTATGAGCTGCAAAAACTATAAAATCATAGATTATAAAGTCAGAAGGGTCCATTGGATCATGTAGTCTGACCTCCTGTATAACACAGACCATAAGTCTTCCCTGAATTAATTCCTCTTGAACTAGAATTCCTTTGAACTAGAGCATACCTTTTAGAAAAACATGCAATCTTGATTTAAAGTTCTATCACAATTCTTGGTACGTTGATCCAGCAGTTAATTACTCTCACTGTTTTTAAAAATTGTGCCTCATTTCCAGTCTGAATTTGTTCTAGCCTGAACTTCCAGCTTTGGATCTTGCTCTATCTTTTCTGTTCTAGAGTGAAGAACCAATTATCAAATTCTTCTTCCTTATGTAATTACTTATAAACTGTGATCAAGTCTCCCCTGAGCTGCCTTCTTTTAAGGTGAATAGAGTGAGCTCCTTGGGTCTAATATAGAAGTCTAATATAGAATTTCCCCATGTTGGATGCAATGTTTTCTGAGATGGGAAATTGTCATCTTTAATATTAAGAAATTCTGAGGATGTTTTAGGCGGCATGTGACCTCCAGCATGTGTCACTCAGATTAAAGTCCCCCATGATCACATAGCCTTTTCCCCCTATACATTAGAGATAGGTAGAGCCCTGCACGGATACAAAATTTTTATCTGCATCCGATCCACAAACATGGTCTGTGAATTTAAAGTGGATATCCACAGATTTACAGGGCTCTATAGATAGCCACTTAAGGAGTTATTCATTCTGTTCTCTAGTGTGGTAGGTGGTCGGTATCCCATCTTGTGCTTTATCTTTATCTATCCATAAACATTCCAGATCATTGTCTTGGTATTTTTGACATAGATTTCAGAGTAACAGCCGTGTTAGTCTGTATTCGCAAAAAGAAAAGGAGTACTTGTGGCACCTTAGAGACTAACCAATTTATTTGAGCATGAGCTTTCGTGAGCTACAGCTCACTTCATCGGATGCATACCGTGGAAACTGCAGCAGACTTTATATACACACAGAGAATATGAAACAATACCTCCTCCCACCCCACTGTCCTGCTGGTAATAGCTTATCTAAAGTGATCATCAGGTTGGGCCATTTCCAGCACAAATCCAGGTTTTCTCACCCTCCACCCCCCACACACAAATTCACTCTCCTGCTGGTGATAGCCCATCCAAAGTGACAACTCTTTACACAATGTGCATGATAATCAAGGTGGGCCATTTCCAGCACAAATCCAGGTTTTCTCACCCCCTCCCCACCCCCATACACACACAAACTCACTCTCGTGCTGGTAATAGCTCATCCAAACTGACCACTCTCCAAGTTTAAATCCAAGTTAAACCAGAACATCTGGGGGGGGGGGTAGGAAAAAACAAGAGGAAACAGGCTACCTTGCATAATGACTTAGCCACTCCCAGTCTCTATTTAAGCCTAAATTAATAGTATCCAATTTGCAAATGAATTCCGATTCAGCAGCAATTCAGCCACACTATCAGAGGCTCGTTCACCTGCACATCCACCAATGTGATATATGCCATCATGTGCCAGCAATGCCCCTCTGCCATTTACATTGGTCAAACTGGACAGTCTCTACGTAAAAGAATAAATGGACACAAATCAGAATTAGTCAAGAATTATAACATTCATAAACCAGTCGGAGAACACTTCAATCTCTCTGGTCACGCAATCACAGACATGAAGGTCGCTATCTTAAAACAAAAAAACTTCAAATCCAGACTCCAGCGAGAAACTGCTGAATTGGAATTCATTTGCAAATTGGATACTATAAATTTAGGCTTAAATAGAGATTGGGAGTGGCTAAGTCATTATGCAAGGTAGCCTATTTCCCCTTGTTTTTTCCTACCCCCCCCCCAGATGTTCTGGTTTAACTTGGATTTAAACTTGGAGAGTGGTCAGTTTGGATGAGCTATTACCAGCAGGAGAGTGAGTTTGTGTGTGTATGGGGGTGGGGAGGGTGTGAGAAAACCTGGATTTGTGCTGGAAATGGCCCACCTTGATTATCATGCACATTGTAGGGAGAGTGGTCACTTTGGATGAGCTATTACCAGCAGGAGAGTGAGTTTGTGTGTGTAGTTTTTAGGAGGGGGGTGAGGGGGTGAGAGAACCTGGATTTGTGCAGGAAATGGCCCAACTTGATTATCATGCACATTGTGTAAAGAGTTGTCACTTTGGATGGGCTATCACCAGCAGGAGAGTGAATTTGTGTGTGGGGGGTGGAGGGTGAGAAAACCTGGATTTGTGCTGGAAATGGCCCAACCTGATGATCACTTTAGATAAGCTATTACCAGCAGGACAGTGGGGTGGGAGGAGGTATTGTTTCATATTCTCTGTGTGTATATAAAGTCTGCTGCAGTTTCCACGGTATGCATCCGATGAAGTGAGCTGTAGCTCACGAAAGCTCATGCTCAAATAAATTGGTTAGTCTCTAAGGTGCCACAAGTACTCCTTTTCTTTTTGACATAGATTGTCACTCCTCATTGCCAATTTGGGTATAACCATTGATTTTAACATTCCAGTCATGAGAATCATCCCACTAGATTTCAGTAATATCAGCAAGATTGAGCATAAATGAGAAATTCCATTTCCTCTTGTTTGTTATACAGGCTCCTAGCATTGGTGTATAGGCAATTGAATAATGTTTTCTCTTTGTGTTCTTTGTTGTCTTGATTAATTTTGTTCTCAGCATCATGATTTTGTGCTCACTGAAGCATCATTTATTTCCTCTTTCCACCCTCCTCTTTGTTATTACTGTAATGCCCTCCTGACGGCTCTAGTCAGTGCTCTGCAGGTACTCAACTTAGATGGATAATTAGTCGCCTTAACACATGCTGATGAGATATGTGTAACATGGTAATGATGCTAAAATTATTATATGAAATAGGGCTGTCAAGCAATTAAAAAATTAATTACGATTAATCATGTGATTAATCGCACTGTTAATAATGGAATACCATTTATTTAAATATTTTTGAATATATTGATTTCAATTACAACAAAGAATACAAAGTGAACAGTGCTCTCTTTATATTTATTTTTCATTACAAATATTTGTACTGTAAAAAACAAAAGAAATAGTATTTTTCAATTCGCCTAATACAAGTGCTGTAGTGAAATCTCTTTATTGTGAAAGTTGATCTTACAAATGTAGAATTTTGTATTAACAAAAAACTGCATTCAAAAATAAAACAATGTAAAAATTTGGAGCCTACAAGTACACTCAGTCCTACTTCTTGTTCAGCCAATCACTCAGACAAACAAGTTTGTTTACATTTGCAGGAGACAGTGCTGCTGGTTTGTTTACAGTGTCACCTGAAAATGAGAACAGGTGTTGGCATAGCACTGTTGTAGTCCATGTCGCAAGATATTTACGTGCCAGATGCACTAAATGTCCCTTTGTCCCTTCATGCTTCAACCACCATTCCAGAGGACATGCATCCATGCTGATGACAGGTTCTGTTCAATAAAGATCCAAAGCAGAGCGAACAGATGCATGTTCATTTTCATCATCTGAATCAGATTTCACCAGCAGAAGGTTGATTTTCTTTTTGGTGGTTCGGGATTTGTAGTTTCTGCATTGGGGTGTTGCTCTTTTAAAACTTCTGAAAGCATGCTCCACACCTTATCCCCCTCAGATTTTGGAAGGCACTTCAGATTTTTAAACCTTGGGTCGAGTGCTGTAGCTATCTTTCAAAATTTCATACTGGTACCTTCTTTATGTTTTGTCAAATCTGTAGTGAAAGTGTTCTTAAAGAGAACATCATGCTGGGTCATCATCCGAGACTGGAATAACATGAAATATATGGCAGGATGCAGGTAAAACAGAGCAGGAGACATACAATTCTGCCCACCTGACTCCCCACCGCCCGCAAGGAGTTCAGTCACAAATTTTATTAACACATTTTTTTTTTAACAAGCATCATCAGCATGGAAGCATGTCCTCTGGAATGGTGGCCGAACCATGAAGGGGCATATGAATGTTTAGCTATCTGTATATTTAAAAATATAGAAAAATATTCAAAATATTTAATAAATTTCAATTGGTATTGGTATGATTTAAGAGTGAGATTAAAACTGCGATTAATCACGATTAACTTTTTTAGTAGATTCATTTTTTTTTAGTTAATCGCGTGAGTTAACTGCAATTAATTGATAGCCCTATATGAAAGTAATATTTTAAATCCATTGTGGATCCAACATGTCTATTTGTGGTCTTAAAATCTTACAAAGTCATTTATTTTTCTGGTGCATATAAATACCAAGACATGCATACAAATAAAGCAGGTACAAGGCGGATTAGCTTAGTGGTGAAAACATATTTGAAATACAGAAACCCTCAGGAAATCAAAGGTTCAAATCCTGGTAGGGTCAAGTCAACCATGTGGTCCTTGTTGGGTAAATAACAGTTTCCTTCCAGAAGAGATCTTAAAAGCAGAGCTCCAATCTAGATTGTATGGACATTAAAAAAAATTCCCTGATGCTTTGCATATCATAAAGATTTACCCCTAATCGATTTGCTACAAGTTCCCATTTTTCTCATTGGAATGCTCTGTGCCAGTTGGCTGCTATTGTCCATCCTGAAATGGCTCTATTTCAGTGGTGCTCTGTATCTACTATATTTCAGTATTCAGAGAGTTCAGTAGAGACTCCACGCCTGGAAAAATTCTGCAGTGAGTGACAAGACATCAGTGAAGGGGGATATGGTGTGTTGGGAGAAAATGAGCAGTTGGAGTGGTGATAATTGTGAGGCAGAGGTGGTTTCAACTATTTAAAGGAGCTCATATTTGGCCAGCGATATGAACCATGTCTTAGTTTTTTCTGAACTACTATTCCATCTTTAACTCTTAATTGTGTGTTGTTGATGCCAGACTGCTTTTGTTATTTGTCACCATCCTATTTTTCTCCCTGTAACTGATATATTGTATTTGCTATTTAGATTTTTGTTCTGAAATTCCTTTTTATTTGTCAGAAAACTGGTCTGTGAGGGTGACAAGGGGTATCTTACATATCAGAGATTGATTGCCACATATCATGATTTTGCATTTCTTCATTTCACAGGAATGTTTCCACTATAATTTGGCATTTTATAATCTCATAGGAAGTACCTAGGGAAGTAAATAGGACTTTTGGTTTGAACCAATTGTCATCAATAAAATGCTGGCATGAAATTTGAGGCATCTATTTTAAAACTAAAAAGTAACCTTCACCTAAACGTTACTGCTTCTTGTCTGCAAACTAAAACACTAGTTTCCATGCCATTGAATAATCCAGTAATATTTTATTCAGATGTTTTCATTTACTTCGAGTGAGCTATGGGAAAAAAATATAAAGCTTTACTTTCTTCTTTATACAAATTGCATAACTAGTGCACGTAAATTACACAGGTAAAACAATTGAGCTATGTAAACCATATAATGCATGGATTTTGTCAGCCTATTGAGGATGCATGGTAGATGACAAATCCAAAATCATGGGCTAGATTATTCTGGAGATACTAACTTAATGCACAGTTCATTCAGTTTTTATGGAAAACTTCCATAATCAGTAATCATCATCCTGAATTTCTTGGAATATAGTAGGTTCTTCAGTTGGCCTTGTTGGGATTATTTGTGATGTTGGTATGAATAATCATAGAAATGTAGGGCTGGAAAGAACCTCAAGAGTTCATGAAGTCCTGCTCCTGGGCTAAGGGAGGACCAAGGTACATATCTATATGAGAGACATAGTAATACAAAAAATAATATATTCTAATAATATTAAATTCAAAATGACCTGAACAAATTCGAGAATTGGTCTGAAATCAACAAGATAAAATTCAGTAGAGACAAGCAAGAAGTACTACACTTACGGAGGAAAAATCAAATGTACAGCTACAAAATGGGGAATAACTGGTTAGGCAGCAGTACTGCTAAAAAGGATCTGAGGGGTGTAGTGAATCATAAATTGAATATGTGTTAACAGTGTAATGCAGTTGTGAAAAAAGCTAATGTAATTCTGGGGTGTGTTAACAGGAGTATTGTATGTTAAAGATGGGAGGTAATTGTCCCACTCTTCTTGGCACTGGTGAGGCCTCAGCTGGAGTACTATGTCCTGTTCTGGGTGCCACATTTTAGGAAAGATGTGGATATATTGAAGAGAGCCTAGAAGAGAGCAAAGAGACATGGTTTAAAAAACCTGACCTATGAAGAAAGCTTAAAAGAAAAATTGGGCATCTTTAGTCTTCTAAAAAGAAGACTGAAGGGGGAACCTAATAACAGTCTTCAAGTATGGTAAGGACTCATATAAAGAGAACAGTCATCAGTTGTTTTCCGTGTACACTGAAGGACAAGATGTAACTGTTTAATCTGCAGCAAGAGAGATTTAGGTCAGATATTGGGAAAAACTTTCTAATTATAAGGATAGTTAACTACTGGAGAAGGCTTCTAAGGGAGATTGTGGAATCCCCATCACTGAAGGTTTTTAAGAACAAGTTAGACAAATACCTGTCAGAGATAGTCTGGGGGTACATGTTCCTGACTCAGTGCAGAAGACTGGACTTTATGACCTGTTGAGGTCCCTTCTAGGCCTACATTTCTATGATTCTATAGGCTATTAAAATAAATATTGAAATAATCAATTACTGTTGATATATCTCCCTCTGAGAGTAAACACTTATCCTACTTTATGTATAGGACATTGGTACTGAAAAACACTTGGGAGTGACTCATTTCCTCACTGTGGTAGCATTTGATTTGTCTAGGCTGATAGTACTTAATGACTTCAATGTGCACGCAGTTGACGACCTATTAGATTTCACGCAGGAGTTGTTTCATAACCATAGGAGTGTCCTTTTTGGTTTCTGGCTTTGCACTTACAGCTGGCTACACTCAAGTTGTGGTAATGGAAGGTGGGGAGATGACCTCCATGAAATTAGTCCTGATTCACACTGGGCGTAAGTGCGATCAAAATCAGGCCCTGTGTTGTAATGGATATTCACAAGCAGGTAGAGTGCATTCATCCTTAAATCTGGCATATAATGATTCAGTGCTTAACTGTGCAACCATAATGTCTCATTAACAGTATTTTTAGTGTGTGTGCATTGAATAAGATAATAAATATGGTTTAAATCAGCCAAAATCAGAAGCTGTAAAACTATATATGATGCCCCACATTCTTCCCTTCACTAGGACCTCCTTGTACCATATAGGCATTGCAAAGAGTATTTTAGGCAGCATATCCAGCCCTGGGAGGATCACCGCAGTTTAAGGAGACACCCCAGTGGAATGACAGTTAATATGCAACCTCTCTAGCATTGCTGCCAATGAAGGTCATGTGGTCTGTGAGAAAGTAGCTGTGGTTACTGCTTAACCCTAGATATACACCAGATGGTATAATTGAAAGCATCCTTTAAGCTGTTTTAAGGCTTGTCTATATGGGAAAATTGACTGGAAATAGCTATCCCTGGGTGAACACTCTATTCTGGAATAGCAGTAAAAATGATCTTATTCCAGAATAACTACTCCTCTTTGGAAGTGTGCTAATTTATTCCAGAATAAAGTTATCTTTATTCCAGAGTAGAAAAAGTGCCCAGACAGGGAGCTATTCTGAAATAGCTATTGCAGAGTAGTTTATTCCTCAATAGCTATTCTAGTCAACTTCTCCATGTAGACAACCCCTCAATTTATGCCTGGAGTCTTGACAGGCACACAGCTAGCCCAGGATAGGGGAGCACCAAAGTGACTTTAAGCCACCTTTGTATCCCCTTCCCCTGGCTGCACTTTGCACTTATTGACTGCAGCCAAGGATCTGGGCCAGTCTTTCTATCTTAATTCATGCCCCCAGTTTGTGTCTTCCCTCCCACATTAAATTGTTGTTTTTAACTTTAAATGTCATGGCTTTTGCTGGTTTTACCCACAACATAAGAACTTTGCCAACATATTTTAGGTGTTTTATTAGTTAGTCTCAATTTAAAAGTTATGCTGTAGTGCTTCATAGATGCTGTTTTTGTCAACCTGTAGAGTAGCTGGGATTATAGATTGTCAGGATTTCAATTGTGCAGCATTTTCTATCCTTATTACAGTCTTTGTAGTGAAAATGTATAGATGTACCATGTTCTGTTTTTATTAGAATCTGGGGATTGTCTTGAGAACTGATTAGTTTTGTGACATTTTCTGCTCTTGTCAGAATCTGTCATGACAATTGCTTAATGAGAAATTTTAAAACCCCATGGGTCCCTAATCCTATTTTATCTTTGTCTGATAAAGTGTTCATAAACACACTGTAGAGAATATCACATTCCATTCTGTAAAAATGGTGCTGAGAACTGAGTTCATTCTTATAAACCTGCCTTCAACAAAAGAGAAAATTACGCAATGCACTTTTGGGGGTAAGCTTTTGAATAGTGAAAACAGAGAGTGATGCAAAATATAGTGAGCCAGATCCTTGGTGCTCCTGGTAATTCAGGCTTCTCACCTCCAATTGCTTTGTGCTATTCAAAAAGTGGCTTACTGGCCCAGGGAGCTCTCCCTGTAGTGACTCCTAGGCCCATGCTTCCAACCACAGGAGGCATGGCTACGGGCCAGTATCCCCGTACCAGTGGTGATCCCCCTGACTGCTGGAACAGCTCCTTGGGGGAAATCTGCACAAATTAGAGTAGCTTTAGGGCAGTCACAGGATTGATTTGCACAAACATGGCTTAAAGTCACCTTTGCACACACCCCTCCAGAATACAGCTCAGTAAGTGGATAGATGTACTTAAATTAAATAAGAAATGATGATCCTCTCAGGAACTAAGGGAAGGTGACTTTTTTTTGTAGGATACAGCTTTATTGCAAATGATCTGAACAGCTGCCCATACTAAGGTTAGCTAATTGAAAATCTTAGTTATTGAAGGCAAATGGCAATTTTTAAATAACCCAGCTAAGAACTTTGAAACAGAAATCTGTATTTGCAGGGGCCTCTCATTTTGTATAGAAGGGTTAGATCAGGACACATCATGTGATGTTATCTGACATTACACAATGCACCCATCACATTGCATCATCATTGAAATAAACACTGTTCCAATTGTGGGGTTTTTCCTTCTGTAAAAGCTAACCAACAGATTTATTGCAATTGCACATGAGAACAAGTAGATTCCTACTCCTTTTCCTATCTGACAGGTTTCAGAGTAGCAGCTGTGTTAGTCTGTATTCGCAAAAAGAAAACGAGTACTTGTGGCACCTTAGAGAATAACAAATTTTCCTACATGTTGTCTCAAAAAGAGTGTAATTTGAGAAAGTTAAATTGTAGTAGCTGAAATTTACTTGCTATCAGCTTTCCTAATCATTCATAAAGACTCAAGGCTTTGCCTTAGTGTAACTTCCTCCATCTTTTGTTAAACAAAAATAGTCATAGAAATTAGAGTTGGCAAAAGGGCTGAGGCAGTACAATGTTTCTATGATCACCTTTTGTCAGCCTAGCATTGTTCCCTACAGTATATTTCTTTGTGATTTGTCCAGTTTACTTTTCAATGTCTCAAGCAGTTGGGCTTCCACCATTTGCCTTGGGAGATTATTCCACATTATAATCTCTCTCACTGTCATGGTTCAATTCAATAATATTTTATTGGCAACACGTATATCTTGCCATGCCAAACTTAAAAATATATTTAAAAGTCCTCATGCATGTTAGGTCTTTACAATATACTTGGGGCAAAATCCTGGTCCCACTAACATCAATGGCAAAACTTTTATTGACTTCAGTGGATCCAGGATTTTATCCTTGGTTTATCTTGTGATCATTTGTCATGGTCCCTTTTCTTTTTATTTGGTGGCAGTTTACTGCTTAGTGTAAGTCTATCTCTGCTCTTTCCTCCCATTTACAGTCACATAACATCCCTGTGGAATCTACAGCAATTGCTTGCATGGAAAAATAACTTTAGTAAATTGTTTAATGTAGTTCGAGTTTCTTAAAGGTGATTTAGGAGTTGGAAATTGGTAGAGAAACCAGCACCCTGTGAACATTCAGCTACACAGAAACCATCACCAACTGCACTGAGGACCACAGTTTGACAACCAGTGGCTTAGACAAACTTAAAAAAAATTATTAGAGGGATGAAAGGATTGATATAACTTTTCTTGAAACATAACCAGTTTATCAACATCCAGCTGGTAGTGAGGTGTCAAGAAATGAGTTGAAGTATTCCAGGTATTGTCTTTCTAGAACTTTCTAGAACTGTATAATAGGATAACATAACTTCCATGCTCAGTCATTTGATTTTTTGTTTATATCTTAATGCGTTGTAAATTCATATCTAATTTCTCCATTAGGTCTCTTTGAGCATTATAGCTTTCCAGCTTTTTCCCTCATTAGGCATGCAAGTGTCCTGGATTTATCACCAGATGTATAAATATAACTGTATAAATGTATCTATAATAACTTGAATCTGTCATTTTAAAGTTAACCTTTTAAATGTTATTTTGTTAGCAGATTAAGGCTTTGTCATGAAGGAAAAAATTTTTTTTTAGAAAATCCTAAGGCTGGCACTTTGTTTGCCTCAGATGTGGCTATAGACCTCAGTGGAATGCAGTTTAAACTTTGATATTAGCTTTGGTTTTCAAATGGTTTCATTTAATGCATTAAGAAGCCAGACAGAGAAAGGTGTTGTCTAACAATATCAAAGTATTGTGATTCCTTGGGAAAACCAAGTGGTTGCTATGGTTCACAAAATTCTATGGTGATGACTTTTCAGAACTGACTTCATGATAGATGGAGTTAAGATTTTCAAACCAAGGATAAAGCAGCATCTTTTGGACAGAAAATGTTAATTTGCAGGATAAATGTTGATAAATTTCTATTCATAAGATATTTTTTAAAAAATAAAAATGCAAGTATATGATGACATGGATATTTTCCACTACTGCAATTTAATTGTGCTTTTTTTTCCAACTGTCCTAGAACACTACACAATTTAGACATATTTGTTTAGCCAGGCAAGCTTATGTGCAGCTGCTTTTAAATACAGATGAAGAAAAAGTGCAGTCCCTTTGAAATAAACTGAAGGCTGGTAATTTTTAAGGAAGCACACAGTATGATGCAATTTTGTGGATTGTTAGCATTGATTTAAAAAATGTGAAAGGGGTACATCCAGTTTGTTCCAGGGACTTCAGAATAATTCAGTTAAATGATCTTTTAAAACCAGGGAAAATATTTGAATTTGAAAACTATTGTGTCAATTTTTAGAACTGTGCATAGTAACTTCTTTTAACACTACTGCCATTAACTATTCAGAGTTGGTGATATGAATATAAAGTTGAGTTGTGGCCTCTGGGAGCTAATTGGTTGTGTGGCTTGGAAAATCAATTGTGGGTGTGAGCCATGGCTTTGCCTACTCCCTTTCCAGTGAGTTGGTCCTGGGGGAAGCAACTTGGTAGCTACTCTTGCCATTCCTTTGAGCACAGCAGCTCAATCCTGGCCACACAAAATATAGCCTACACAAGGATAGGTGAGACTACTTACTGGCCCTATCCCCACCACTGCAAGGCCATGTGAGTAAATCTGTAAACCAAGGGACAGATTTTAAAAGGCATTTTGGGTGCCTAAAGATGCAGATAGTGGGATTTTCAAAAACATGTAGGCACGTAACTCTCATTGATATAGATGTGGCCCAAAGGCGTTTTAGGTACCATACAGGATGAAGCTAGAAAATATGCTGTAACTAGTAAATTCACCATCACTTACTTAGCAGTGGCCACCACAATATTTTGTGTTGATTGCTCCTATGGTGTTTTTTTTAAAAAAGCTAAGTAATGTTCTTAGTTCTTACTGTGAACATCAACTAATTCTTATTTTAATGTGAATAAAATTATACACAAACCCTTTACTAATACTTAATCATTCTTTGAATTAGGAAAAAAGTGCTTGTTCTTGAATAAAACACAAGATCAAATAGTTTTGTAATGTCTGTTCTCTTCCCTTAATAGCTTTTCCTTACAGCAAGTAGGTCCAGTCTTAATTAATTTTTCTAAAACATATATATATTTCTCAACCTTGAACAATTAAAATTCATCAGTTCCTTATTTCAGTTCTGTTTATAAGGGTGGCTAGAAATTATTCAATATTCTTAGTGCAGCATCGCTTATATGCATCACTGCATTTTTCACTTTTTTATACTACTGTTAAAGACAGAGGATCCAACATTATTGCAGATTCTGTGTATTTTCAGTGTTCAGACCATATTGCTATTGAGGATATATGCATTTTTCTTCATTAGTTTCAATCTCCTTTATATTCCATTTATCTTTCTTCATGGTACGAAACCCTTCTTTGTCCATTCTCTCAGTCCATGCATTTCATTCTAATATTGTTGCCCATTATCTTGTCATCTTCAGTCTCTCAAAGAACTGAGAGCTAGGTTGATACTTTCATTGCATGTTTTGTTATTCTTTCTGAGTTAATTTTCTTTCTTTTCTGTCCTCTTCTGTAACCAAGCTTCCATCTGCCTCTGCAGCTTTTATTTTATGCACTCTGGGTCATCCTCCTCTTGTTATGGTTATCTTTCTATGGACTTAGTCCTGCAACGTACTGACCAAATGATTAGAGAGTTGAGGACACTCAGAACCATGCTGGATAAAGCCCTGATCGTACTATTTAAAACCCTGTTTGAATATTCTAGTGTGGAGATTAGGCTCTGTAGGTCAGCAGATCATGCCATGCCAAGTGGTTCAAAGACACAACTCAAACTACATGCTCATGCCTCAACTTCTTCAGTGCTATTTATGATGGTCTGTCTTCATCCAGTTCATAACTGCCCAGTGACACCTAATATTTGTTTTATGTCACTACTTACATCTCCCTTCTCTTATCTCCACTCACTTAAAAATTCTCAAACACTGAACGATATTGCCTGAACTAGTTCTATCTTTATCTCTTCTCATATTAGTCGCTAACTTCCTGTTTGATTCTGTCATTCCTCTTCTCACAATTTTCTTATCATGATTTGTTTTTCTATAGGTATTTCTAAGAAATGTGCTTTTTCTCTCTTAGCCAATCCTTTGGAACTGTCTTTTCTCACTTTTCTGTTCTTTTGAGTCTATTTGTCACAGTAAAGCCTGTCTCCAGATCACTGTTTCCTTCCTCTTGATCCTGCTTCTAGTGGTAGGATGTCTCTTCTTTGAATGACAGGTTTCAGAGTAGCAGCTGTGTTCGTCTGTATCCGCAAAAAAAAAAGGAGTATGCTCAAATAAATTTGTTAGTCTCTAAGGTGCCACAAGTACTCCTCTTCTTTTAATGCTTCTTGTTAGTGCAATTATTTGTTCTTTCTTGGGACCAACCATTGTTTGCTAATTTTTTGTTGTGGTTTATCTGTCTCTATTATATTTAGAACCCACCCTTCATACCAAGCAATTCTTATTTCTCTCTGGTAGATTACCTTTCTGTCACCTTTCACCGAAGCTTGGGATCAAAAGTGCTATATAACTAAATAGACTCTAGATATTACTTGTTTTCTCCTCTGCATGGCTTCAGCCAACAAGTACTGAAACCAGCACTACTCAGAACATGGGATTACCTTCAATTTTATTTTTCTAATAGGGTTGCCAGGTGTCCAGTTTTCAACCGGAACACCCGGTAGAAAAGGGACCCTGCGGTGCTGACTGGGCCGTTAAAAGTCCAGTCGGCAGCACAGCGGGGCTAAGGCAGGCTCCTTACCTTACTCCACGCAGCCCTGTAGAAGCAGCAACATGTCCCTCAGCTTCTAGACGGAGGTGTGGCAAGGGACTCCATGCTCTGCCCCCGCCCCGAGCACCAGTTCCGCAGCTATGGGGGCAGTGCCTGCGGGTAGAGACAGTGTGCACCGCACAGAGGCACCTGGCTGCGCCTTTGTCTTGGAGCTGAGGGACATGTCGCTGTTTCTGGGGAGCCGTCCAAAGTAAGCACTGCCCAGAGCCCATACCCTGACCCCCCTCCCGCACCCCAACCTCCTGTCCCAGGCATGAGCCCCCTCCCACACCCGAGCCCCCTCCCATGCCCCAACCCCCTACCCCAGCTCAGAACCCGCTCCCACACTCAGAACCCCTTGGCCCCAGCCCAGAGCCCCCTCCTGAACCCCAAACTCCTCATCCCCAGCCGGAGCCCTCACACCCCTCACTCCAACCCCTTGCCCCAACCTGGAGCCCCCTCCACACCCTGAACCTCTTGGCCCCAGCCTGGAGCCCCCTCCTGTGCCTCAAACACCTCATCCCCATCCCCTCCCCAGAGCTCCCACCCCTGGAGCCCTCACCCAACCCCCTGCCTCAACCTGGAGCCCCCTCCCACACCCTGAACCCCTCATTTCTGGCCTCATCCCAGAGCTCTCACCCCCTCCTGCACCCCAACCCCCTGCCTCAGCCTGGAGCCCCCTCCCACAACCTGAACCCCTCTTTTCTGGCCCCATCCTGGAGCTCACACCTCTAGCTGGAGCCCTCCCTCAAGAGGGTGAGATTACAAAGATGCCAAGATTACAAAGAACATCTCCCCCTCAAACTAAGAATACAATCAAAACCAAACACACCAAACTAACCAGAGGGATAAATCCCCCTTTAAATAAGATGGAAAACAAACATATTTCTTCTGAGAATATTCCTTTCGTAAAGTCCTTCTGAAGTTTCTGATAGACTGTAGTGATATCATCATATGTTAAATTCAACATCAAATCTCAAATTAAACAGGAACAGATTAGAAGAATACTCAGATAGGAGACGTTCAAGAAATGTCGAATTACTGTTGGAAGTGCTATTGGGAGTTCACTAAATGGTACCTTTCCTTCCAAATCAATAGTGACTACTCATTCAATACCCCAGAATGGTGTCAGAGGCCATTGTGTTGTGGTCTTTGGGTGAGATGTCAAATCAAGATCCTAACCACAGAATCTGAGCCTTGAAAATTCCCATGGCACCCAGAGATGCCATGTTAACCCCAGTGTCTTATCCAAACCCAAACTCAAATGTTGTGATTTATTACATTTGAGACATTGTTTCAATTGGCTGAAATATTATAATTCAGTTTCCATACTCATCTGTTGTGATTGCTGTACTGTGTTATACAGCTTTCCAGCATTACTCCAAATGCTATGATTTTCTGTGGCAGACAAAATGATCCCTCCAAAGTTTTAATTATCAGTTTAAATTTAAAATGCTTTGAGATCCTCTGGGATGAAAAGTACTATATGATTGTTAGATATTAAAATTAGGTTATTCTAACAGATTTTGGTTCTGTAATGTCAAATCAATCTGTTACACTAGATAGAATCAGGGAAATGCAGGGCTCCAAGGGATCTTGAGAGGTCATGAAAGTCCAGCCCTCCGCACTGAGCCAGAACCAAGCAAATCTAGACCATCCCTGACAGGTGTTTGCCTGACCTGTTCTTAAAAACCTCCAAAGATGGGAATTCCACAAATTCCCTTGGAAGCCTATTCCACAGCCTATTCCACAGCTTCACTACCCTTATAGATAGATTAGCTATTAGGAAGAACTTTCTAAATCTTCTTTGCTGCAGATAAAGCCCATTACTACTTTTCCTACCCTCACTGGACAGGGAGAACAATTGATGACTATCCTCTGTATAACAGACCTTAACATATTTGAAGACTGTTATGACATCCCCCCACAGTCTTTTTGCAAGACTAAACATGCCCAGTTTTTTTAAGCTTTCCTCATAGGTCAGGTTTTCTAAACCTTTTATTATTTTTGTTGGTCTCCTCTGGACTCCCTCCAACTTGTCCACATCTCTCCTAAAGTATGGAACCCAGAATTGGACACAATATTCCAGCTGAGACCTTACCAGGGCCAAATATAATGGGACAGTTACCTCCCATGTCTTAAATACCACACTCCTATTAATATACCCCAAAGTGATATTAGCCTTTTTTGCAACAGTATCACATTGTTGACTCATAGTGAGTTTGTGACCCACTATAACCACCAGATCCTTTCCAGCAGTAGTACCACCTAGCTAGTTATTTGTTTTGTATTTGTGCATTTGATTTTTTCCTCCCTTGTCTTTATTGAACTTCATCTTGTTGATTTCAGACCAGTTCTCTAATTTGTCAAGGTCATTTTGAATTCTAATCCAGTCCTCCAAAGTGCTTGCAACCCCTCACAACTTGGTGTCATCCACTAATTTTGTAAAGCATACTCTCCATTCCATTATCCAAGTTATTAATGAAAATGTGGAATAGTACTGGACCAAGTACTGCCCCCTGCAGAACCTCATTAGATATGCCCTCCCATTTTGACCGTGAACCATCGATAGCTACTCTTTGAGTACCAAGAAAAGGAGTACTTGTGGCACCTTAGAGACTAAAGGTGCCACAAGTATTCCTTTTCTTTTTGCGAATACAGACTAACACGGCTGCTACTCTGAAACCTGTCTTTGAGTACCGTCTTTCAACCAGTTGGGCACACACCTGATAGTAATTTTTATCTAGAACACATATCCCTAGTTTGCTTATGAGAATGTCATATGGGACTGTATCAAAAGCTTTATTAAATATATAATGTTTATTGCCTCCCCCTATCCACTAGGCAAATAACCCTGTCAAAAGAAAGTTAGGTTGGTTTGGCATGATTTGTTCTTGACAAATCCATATTGGCTATTCCTTAGACCTATTATCCTCTAGGTCAATGGTTCTCAACCTTTGCAGACTACTGTACCCCTTTCAGGAGTCTGATTTTTTTTTTGCATACCTCCAAGTTTCACCTCACTTAAAAGCTACTTGCTTACAAAATCAGACATAAAAATACAAAAGTGTCACAGCCTACTACCACTAATAATTATGTTCTCATTTTTACAATATAATTATAAAATAAATCAATTGGAATATAAATATCGTACTTACATTTCAATGTATAGTATATAGTGTATAGTATAAACAAGTCATTTTCTGTATGAAATTTTAGTTTGTAATGACTTCGCTCGTGCTTTTTTGTAGCCTGTTGTAAAATTAGGCAAATATCTAGATGAGTTGATGTAGTCCCTGGAAGACTTCTAAGTACCCACAGGGGTACATGTACCCCTGGTTGAGAATCACTGCTCTGGGTGCTTACAAATTGATTGTTTAATAATTTGTTCCAGTTTCTTTCCAGGTAGTGAAGTTAGGCTGACAGGTGTCTAATTTCCAGGGTCCTCTTTGTTCCCCTTTTTGAAGATAGATATGTTTGCCATTCTCCAGTCCTCATGGACCTCACCTGTCCTCCATGAGTTTTTGAAGATAATTGCTAATAGTTCTGAGATTGCTTCAGTTAGTTATGTAAGTACCCTAGGATGGATTCCCTGCTGGCTGCTGACTTGAATACATCTACCGTATCTAAATATTCTTTAACCTGTTTCCGCACCCCACCCATTTTGGTTTGCATTCCTTCCCCTTTGCTGGTAATGTTAACTGTGTTGAAAAGGCATTAGTCTTTTCTGTGAAGACTGAAACAAAATAGGCACAAAACATTTCAGCATTTTTGATGTCCTCTCCATTAAGGAGAGGACCTACACTTTTCTTCAGCTTTATCTTGCTTCTAGCATATTTCAAGAACCTCTTCTTCTTGCCTTTCATGTCTCTTGCTTGTTGTAACTCATTTTGTGCCTTAGCCTTTCTGATTTTGTCCTTAGGTGCTTTACTGCTCATTTGTACTCCTCCTTAGCAATTTTTCCATGTTTTCACTTTTTGTAGGATTCCTTTTAGATTTTCAGGTCATTAAAGAATGGATGGAGCTATTTTGCTCTTTTCTTCCTATCTTTTTCTTCTTCTTCTATTTTTCCTTTGTTTCTTTTGCACTGGGATAGTTTGTGCCTTTAATATTGGCCCAGTTTGAAACTGGCATCTCTCTTGAAGTCCTTTATCTGTTAGATTTTGTTCCCATGGGACCTTACCTACCAGTTCCAATTTCTAGAGTCTGCTTTTTTGAAGTCCATTGTCCTTACTCTACTTGATCCTTTCCTTAGAATAATGAAATCTATCATTTCATGATCACTTTCACCCAAATTGCCTTCCATCTTCAGATTCACAACCAACTCCTCCCTGTTGGTCAGAACCAAGTCTAAAATGGCTGTTCCCCTGGTTACTTCCTCCACTTTCTGAAACAAAGAGTAGTTCTTGGAATGGATTCAGGGCCAAAAGAAATCTGATGAGGTTCAATAAGGATAAGTGCAGGGTTGGGAAGAACTTAGGACGGAAGAACCCAATGCACAGCTACAGACTAGGAACCGAATGGCTAGGCAGCAGTTCTGCGGAAAAGGACCTAGGGGTGACAGTGGACGAGAAGCTGGATATGAGTCAGCAGTGTGCCCTTGTTGCCAAGAAGGCCAATGGCATTTTGGGATGTATAAGTAGGGGCATAGCGAGCAGATCGAGGGACGTGATCGTTCCCCTCTATTCGACATTGGTGAGGCCTCATCTGGAGTACTGTGTCCAGTTTTGGGCCCCACACTTCAAGAAGGATGTGGATAAATTGGAGAGAGTCCAGCGAAGGGCAACAAAAATGATTAGGGGTCTGGAACACATGAGTTATGAGGAGAGGCTGAGGGAGCTGGGATTGTTTAGCCTGCAGAAGAGAAGAATGAGGGGGGATTTGATAGCTGCTTTCAACTACCTGAAAGGGGGTTCCAAAGAGGATGGCTCTAGACTGTTCTCAATGGTAGCAGATGACAGAACGAGGAGTAATGGTCTCAAGTTGCAGTGGGGGAGGTTTAGATTGGATATTAGGAAAAACTTTTTCACTAAGAGGGTGGTGAAACACTGGAATGCGTTTCCTAGGGAGGTGGTAGAATCTCCTTCCTTAGAGGTTTTTAAGGTCAGGCTTGACAAAGCCCTGGCTGGGATGATTTAACTGGGAATTGGTCCTGCTTCGAGCAGGGGGTTGGACTAGATGACCTTCTGGGGTCCCTTCCAACCCTGATATTCTATGATTCTATGATTCTACAATACATACTGCCTCCGTACTGAATTACATCACTGCTAGAGAAATGACCTTTCCTGCTGTAATAAAAACAGACAAAAACAAAGGACAGGGTTCTAAGGGTACATCTGCATTGCAAAAACAAAATGTTTCTCAAACTGGGGTCCATGGATCCCTGGGGGTCCCCAGGCCTCGCTGATCAACTGCTCCCCCTCCTTCCTCAACTCCTTCCCCTCCCAGCGCCTCCTGCATGCTAAAAGTCCAGCAGCGCAGTGGGGCTAAGACAGGCTTCCTACCTTCCCTGGCTCCATGCTGCTCCCAGAAGCGCGTTCCTGTGACCCCTGGTGAGGGGTGGCAGGGGGTCTCCGCACGCTGCCCCCAGCCCGAGTGCTGACTCCACAGCTCCCATTGGCCAGGAACTGCAGCCAGTGGGAGCTGTGGGGGCAGTGCCTGCGGGAAGGGGCAGCATACGGAGACCCCCTGGTCCCCCCGCCTAGGAGCCTCTGCCAAAGGGATGTGCCCGTTGCACCCCAACCCACGGCTCTAGCCCAGAGCCCGCACCCCTGACCCCCTCCCACACTCAAACTCCCTCCCAGAGCACACACCCCATGTCCCATCCTGCACCCAAAACTCCCTCCCAGAGCCCACATCCCAAGTCCCCTCCCGGAGCTTGCATCCTACACCCCCACCTGCAGAAGGGTGCAGGGCAAGGGCTGAATGGGGTGGTCCCTGAAAAAAATTAAATCAAAATGCGGGTCCTTGGGTTGCTAAAGTTTGAGAACTACTGCCCTGAAGCAATAAGTCTGAGTCCAGGTCAACTGACTGCGGCTCACAGGGGTCATGCTATTGAGCTAAACATTGCACTGTAGAAGTTCCCACTCAGGCTGGAGCCCAGCTACACTGCTATTTTTAGCACCATAGCATGAGCCCGAGTGGGTTGACCTGGGCTCCGAGACTTGCTGTTGTGCATTGTGTAGACCTACCCTATGTGTGTCACTGGTGGGCCCCCACAAATAAGTAGAGATTGAAAATTAAATATATTGATAAATGAAAAGTAATTAGGTTGTAAGAGGCAATAATGTCGTCTCAAGTCTCCTAGATTCCATAACACGTGTCTAGGAAACAAGAGGAAACGAGTGCTTCAAGAGGGGTGGTCAGAGAGGTTACTAACATTTAAGGTTTGACTTCAGTTCATATTTCAGGCCTTGCTACCTCTTTTACTGATGCCAGAAAAGTGCAGAACAATAATGGTACTGCCAGCTCAGCCCTGTAAAAAAAAACAGTTGAAGGTTAAAATCAGATGCTAGGGCTTAATTAATCAGTTCCTAAAATAAAATCTGCATTGAAACTGAATAACAAGATGATGCAGAGATCATCAGTGCTTAGTCTTCGATGTTATTTACCATTAACAATATATAGGACACTTTGGGAAAAGGCTATGCATTTTTGTACCATTAATGATCACAGTTTCATACAAGTAGCTTTGAAAAAAACTTTAAATACTAAAGGTCCTGTTCTTCTGTACTCTTCAGCCTTCAGTTTACCATATTTGGTCCAACTGAGTATCCAGCCCAGGTACTTTAAACAGTGAGAGAGTAGGACACTGGTCAAGTACCAGCATTTAACTAAGATTCTGAGCCCCCACACAGGGTGGATTTAAAATATTAATAATGCAATACTTGTAGAATTAGATGGAAAGACAATTAGGTCACCCTGTAGTCATGACTCGGCTGCAGGTGGTCTGACCTAGTGGTCAGAGGGGGAGTTGGGAGTCAGATCAGGTCAGATACTAGGAGATTGGAATCTGAGATATGGCAGAGGGCAAACAGATAGGTGTCAGGTCACAGAAAGGGGCAGGTTACCTGGAGGTCAGAGTCAGGCAGTAGCAGCAGGTAGTGCAAGGGAAGCTGTCCTAAGCACGGGAAACCGAGTTGCAGGGACAACTTCCTGTTCCTGTGCTTAGTTTAAAGACAAGCAGGGAGCCAATCAGGGCAATCAGATCCCAAGACTGGACTCCTCTGTCAGAGTTCAGCTTCTAGTTCTGGTAATTGTTAGTGGGTGAGAGTTCAGAATTTACTGGCACCTAAGAGCCTTGGGGACCAGGGTTTGACACCCGTGGTCCCTGACACCCTGTCCTTGCCCTGGCTAGTGCAGGATTATTCCATACAGCATGTTTTAGAGTTTTGTCTGTTCTTGTTTTAAATGTCCCAAGCACAGAGCCTTCTACCACTTTCCACTGAGAGATTATTCCACATTCTTAATAGATCTCACTATCAAAGCAATTTTCCTGAGTATTATTTCATAAGGCTAGGAAATACTGTTAAGGCACAGTCCAGCATTGGTGGTAGTGAAAAACTGCACCACCCTAGGCAGAGTTCTAGATGGCACAGTGCCTTCTGAACTTCATGGGGTTGCAGAGAGACTCCACTGGTGACCCTATCTTTAGATAGCTATGTTTATGCTGTGGTGACTGGTGTGGAGTAGCCCTTCCTCCTTCATGACATTTTAGAAGTGGCTTGCATGCCAGGGTCAGAGAGTGGTTTATGCACTCAGGAGGACATGAGTACTATAACTGTGTGAGAGGTTTGGGGGGGGTTGGGGGGGTGGGGGGAGGAGGAGCTAGTTGTGCTTTCCCTGTTTGTGCACAATCTGTGCTTGCAATTCATCCAGTTATTCGTAGTCATGCCTCTTTGTATCTCTTTAAATAATTCATTTTTTTCCCTTGGTGTTTGTGTTCTTCAAATATTTCCAGATTTACTGGGTGAAATTCTGGTTCCACTTAACTCAGTGACAAAACTCTCAGTGACTTCAACAGGCCAGGATTTCACCCATGTGTCTTTCTCTCCTTAACCATCTCTTAGGAAAACTGCAATAAGATCCAATTAAGTCACTGGCAAAATTCTGTGAACTTCAATGGCATTTGGATAGTGCCCACAGTGTTTACTCTTAAAACTTGCTTAGTATCTTAAATTAGTTCTTCGTCCCCTTAATTATGTATCTTTTCTTTTTGAACACTCTGATTTGACAATATCTTCCTGGTAATTAAGTGCCTGGAACCAAGTTGCCTGTTACCACTTTATTTCTGAATATGATGTGTATGCAAACCAAGTTACATTGCTTTCTTGGCTGCATGTTGCACTGCAAACTTGTATCTCCAATATGCTGGCCACTGTCATGCCTGAATATCTTTTAGCAATATTCTACGACAGTGGTGTCCTTAGTATATCAGTGTTTCAGATAGTTCCCAGATTTATTAACTTGCATATGTTCACCCTTAATTTCTCTGTATTTTATGCCCATACCTCTAATCCCTCTGTTGCCCTTGGTATTATTTCTCAGTCCTCACTGGTGTTTGTATATCCTCTATTTTATTATTTGCTTTGGGTAGCTCCCATGATATGCTAGGTGCTTGTATGATCCCTGCTGCAGATATTTGTGTGATTTAGGAACATCTGTAAATTTCATTACTGTGCTGTTTGCTCCCTTTTTCCGACAAGAATGAGGCTGTTAAATCAGTCATGACAGAAGACCAATCTCCTTAATACTTCATTAAACAAGACTTCCACAACTCAGTGCATTGCTGTGTATACATTCTCTGTTTTACAACCCTGCAGCCAGTTTTTGGTCCACTGGGAGATAAATTCTAAACTATGCTCCATCCCTTGGCCCCACACCAGCATAACTAACTCTTATGCAATCCCCTTCCTGGCACCTGGTGGAGACATGCCACAGGTGTTTTGAGCAGAGTACATGTGGCCAATACACCACTGAGCTCCAGCGGTCACTGGTAGGTAGAAACTGCCTTGGGGGCTGTGGACAGTTGTGTTTAGAGCAGCTCTCTAGCTACTCTAAAGTGTGCTGAAGACTAAACCAGCCACTGACCAGTTCAGGATTGGGGACCCACAAATGGATCTTGTGATTTTCCCACTAAACTGCCCTCAGTGGCTACTGGGTACAGCAGAGGACTGATTCCTCTCTTTCACTTTACTTTTCTATACAAATCTAAATGAATAGTAAAACCAGTTGGAATTCAGTTTGCAATTGAAATTTTCAAATGCAATACATAATCTGAAATACAGATTTCATGATACCTCATCTGCTTTATCTATATTGACTTGTTTTGTAACTTCATTAAAAGAGCAATAATTTGTCTAACAAACTGTGGTGTTCATAAAGCTGTGCTGTTTATTGCTTATGGCTCTATTACCTCTGGGGATCCCAGTTCTGCCCTTAAATAGACAGGCACAACTCACTGACTTCACTTGGAGTTGTGCCTGTAAATGGGTCCTAGATGTATAGTGCCAAATCATAAGTCATGTAAATCATTCTTACTACAATGGGATTGTGTGAATAAAGGCTACTAGCATTAGTATGTGATTACCAATCCAAGTGCATGATATAATGCTATCCCAAAATATCTAGAACATGTACATCTAGATTTTTCTTAGAAGAAAAGAAATGAGATGGTTTAGTAGGGAAGAATGTGCAACTTACTCATTAATGCAATTTCTCTTCTTTATGTGATCTCCGCTTCTTTTACTTGGACATGCATTTCCCAATCTCTGAGCTTCAGTGTAGTCCTGTATGCACAAGACTTAGTCTGATGAACAGATTTTTTGCAATTAAAACACAGAAGTTCAATTTTTTATTCCAGAACCCATGATGTTTTTGGGGTGTGACTGACAAATAAGATTTCTAACACTTCTAACACTTTTCACAGTAGTGCATTGAATTTAGCCATGCATTTTCTATTGAATTAATGGAAATCATGTGGCTAAATGCCTCCATCACTGCTAGGACAATGTAAGAATAAAGGAAGTGGTAATACTTCCAAAATGATGTGTATACAAAATCAGTTATTGTTAATGGGTTTTATGCATAGGTCTAGTTTATTCTAGTAGTTGCAAATTAATCTTTTACCTACTCTTACTTACTAAAATGATGGAAACAGAAGAATGTTTTTTCATGTTCTTATCATAAAATAATCTCCTATATGCTGTTGTAAATGCAAATCTCCAACCAGAGGCTTGGCAGGCCAAAATGAAAGGCAGGGTAACTTTAAAAAAATCCTTTCTTGTATCTACTCAGCACTCTGTCTGATAGCAAGGGGAACATTGTGGAACATTGTGAAATGCAAATTACAATGCCTTTTACTAGAGCTAGGCATAGTATTGCTAATATTGCTTCAATTATTAATCTACCGTACAAATCTTAGTGAGCAAGCCTTCCTCTCTCTCAATGGAATTGACTGCTGAGAATATTACAAATACTACAAACACCTACATATTTGTACAAAGATAACCCCATGTTAACACTGCAAGATTCCTTTTTTAATCCCCTGTTATTTATAAAAGTATGAATCATTAACAGTTATTTTTGAGATGGAGAAATGTAGCCTATTAATGTAATTTAAAATGCTGTTATTTTAAGCAATAACAAAGACAGCAAAATCTCAGGTTCTTTTTAATACCAAATGTCTTAATAGCAGGAAGAATGGTGAGGCACTTTGGAGCCTAACCTATTGCTTTTAAAAAAAAACCATGTTTGCTGATGTGCCCTTTGAGTTTTCTTTCTCTTGGATGAAAACTAGGATGGAACAGCAGATTCTTCTTCAAGTGATGGTCCCTTTGTGTATTCCGTGTATGGGTATGCATGTGCACCATGTATCCGAGTCCAGAAATTCTTCAAAGTAGTGTCCGTTGGCCCATACATTCACAGTAGCTCTCCTTGTGCTCCCAACCAAGGGTATAAGAGGCAGTGCTGGTTGATGCCTCTCCAGTTCCTTCTTACTGCCACATGGCCTGAGTCAGATTGTGTTCTCCTTCACTTTTGTCCCTTACATAGGGGGCAGGTATAATAGTCATGGGGAGGCTAAGCTCCTGCCACTGGACTCCAAGTTGCGGGTTTTGGTGGTTTGAATGGGGAAGTTTTTGCTTATTATTATGCATTATGCAGGCTCCGGGGCAGCTGAGGAGATGGTATATGCTACTCAGCTTCCTGGGTTCATCAGTAATCTCCCTGAACTCCAGCACATGCCACCTCCTCAGCCTCCCCGGAACCTGCAGGTCAGATATCAAAAGCTCAGGTTCTTTGGGAAGAGACAAGAGCTTTTCCCGCAGGACGACTTGGGGGCTCAGGAAGGAGGTGTGGTGTGGCTGGGGCAGCTCCAGCCATCTCGGGGATCCTCTGCAGTGGGGGAAGAGAGCGGGGGGGCTCCTCCAGGACATGGGGGTGCGGGAGGCTCCTCTGGGTGTGAGGGGCTCAGGGCTCCAGCCCACGAGGAGTGCAGGAGGGGCTTGGGGCTCCTCCAGGCAGGGGGGCTCGGGGCTCTAGTCATGGGGCGGGGGGACTCTACCCACCATGGTTCCATAATTTATGAATAAAACATTTGTAAGTAGCTATATTAGTAAATTTGTAGTTAGTAGTTAAGTTTTTAGTATAGTATAGAGTGTTTCTTTCTTCCCATTTGGGGAACCCCTCCCCAGCTCTGGGAATATGCCCAGATTCCTGGATTCAAGTATTGCATCTCCTGCCTCGATCCTTCTTCATCAGTGATGAACAATCAACACTGCCTGTACTACCTGGTTGGGGCACATATCTCTGTGAAGTGTTGCTCCTTTCCATCTAGGATTCAAGAAGCCCAGGAGTTTTGCCTATGGAAACACCTGGTGGAGAAGGGTGAGGCCCCTCTCCAATCTGGTCCAGGAAAACCACCCTGTACATCGGCCTCAACTGACCAGCAGTGCCCCTCCAAGCATGTGCCTTGGAGTGGAGCCCTCGATATCTAAGCCCAAGGACTGTGCTTCCAGGGCTTCCCATGAGAGTGTAGGGTGCTTTCATGGGCACAAGGACAGATCCCCCTTGAGGACTATCCATAAGAAATGCACTTCTTCCTCAAACCTGTCCAGATCAGATGAGACATCGTGTATGGAACCTAAGGAACCAGCTCCAATAAAGACCCCCAGAATGGAGGGCAAGATGAGGAAAAAGGATGAGTGGCTGGTTCCATCAGTCACCTTATATTGAAGTGTAAGCATAGATATTCACTGGTTCCGTCTGTGAGTGCCGGTCTGGACCCATCATCAATACTGCCTTGTCTATCTGAAGACCAGCTGGTCACTGCACATGCACAGGATCCATCAGACTTAACTGCGGGAACCCTGCGGTGTACCAAGTATTATATAACATGGGAGGATATATTGCTTCCTTATCCACAGTCTCTGCTTCTTTCTGGCCTGGCCCTCCTGAGAGATGTCCTTACTCTGGAGAAATAGTCTATAGCACTGTCCCAAGAGCTGTCTCACTTCCAGCCATCTGGCAGAGTGCCCTGGTGCTGATGGCACCACCACTACCAATGGAGCAGACCTCCGAGTCAGATGAATTAGAGGAGATGGCCACACCAGTATCTCTGTGCAGGCATTTGAGCCCCAGTAGCCAGTTGAGAGGTTACACTTGTCATTCTGCTGGGTATGACCCCCTTCCCCTCCCGGGACAGCTGTTACCAATTTCCTTGGGGTCCTCTGCAACCAACTGATCCTTCTTTCTACCCTTATTGGGATCTGTGGAATCCTTATGGCAGTCGTCTTGACCTTCAAGAGTCGTACTCACTCCTCTCTCACCAGCCAGTTCCTTTGGTGTACGAGGAGGAGGAGGTGGAAGTAGATCTGCAGGTGCCAATGGTTCTGACGGGCACTTCTGCTTCATCCCCAGATAAGGCGATCACTCATTCTCCTTCACTGCCAGATGACCACCCGCAGTACCAGGAGCTGTTACAAAAAGTTGCCATTGACCTACAGATCCCATTAGAGGAGATCCAGGATCCTCATCGCCGGCTTCTGGCATCTTTCGGCCTCGGGACCGAGTAAGGTGTCCCTGCCAATCAATGAGGCCATACTAGATCTGGCTGGCATGGTATGGCATGCTTTGGCATCCTGTGCCCCTACACCAAAAAGGGCCAAGAGACAATATATTATTCCTACTAAAGGAGCTGAATTCTTGTTCTCCCATCCTTCCCCTGACTCGCTGTTGGTTTAGGCAGCTGTTGAAAGGGCTTGGTCACACTATCAAAGGGCCACCCTGGCAGATAAAGGCTCTAAGGGTATGTCTACACTACGAAATTAGGTCGAATTTATAGAAGTCGGTTTTTTAGAAATCGGTTTTAAATATTCGAGTGTGTGTGTCCCCACAGAAAATGCTCTAAGTGCATTAAGTGCATTAACTCGGCGGAGTGCTTCCACAATACCGAGGCTAGAGTCGACTTCCGGAGCGTTGCACTGTGGGTAGCTATCCCACAGTTCCCGCAGTCTCCGCTGCCCGTTGGAATTCTGGGTTGAGATCCCAATGCCTGATGGGGCTAAAACATTGTCGCAGGTGGTTCTGGGTACATATCATCAGGCCCCCGTTCCCTCCCTCCCTCCGGTGAAAGCAAGGGCAGACAATCGTTTCGTGCCTTTTTTCCTGAGTTACCTGTGCAGATGCCATACCACAGCAAGCATGGAGCCCGCTCAGCTCACTGTCACCATATGTCTCCTGGGTACTGGCAAACACGGTACTGCATTGCTACACAGCAGCAGCAACCCATTGCCTTGTGGCAGCAGATGGTGCAATAGGATTGGTAGCCGTCATCGTCATGTCTGAGGTGCTCCTGGTCACCTGTGTGAGGTCCATCAGGAGCGCCTGGGCAGACATGGGCTCAGGGACTAAATTTGGAGTGACTTGATCAGGTCATTCTCTTTAGTCCTGCAGTCAGTCCTATTGAACCATCTTATGGTGAGCAGGCAGGTGATATGGATTGCTAGCAGTCCTATTGCATCATCTTCTGCCAGGCAGGCAAGAGATGAGGATGGCTAGCAGTCCTATTGTACCATCTTCTGCCGAGCAGCCATGAGATGTGGATGACATGGAGTCCTTCTGCACCGTCTGCTGCCAGCCAAAGATGTAAAAGATAGATGGAGTGGATCAAAACAAGAAATAGACCAGATTTGTTTTGTACTCATTTGCAACCCCCCCCACCTGCCCCCCATCTAGGGGACTCATTCCTCTAGGTCACACTTCACTCACTCACAGAGAAGGTGTAGCGAGGTAAATCTAGCCACGTATCAATCAGAGGCCAGACTAACCTCCTTGTTCCAATAAGAACAATAACTTAGGTGCACCATTTCTTATTGGAACCCTCTGTGAAGTCCTGCCTGAAATACTCCTTGATGTAAAGCCACCCCCTTTGTTGATTTTAACTCCCTGTAAGCCAACCCTGTAAGCCGTGTCGTCAGTCTCCCCTCCCTGCGTCAGAGCAATGGCAAACAATCGTGCATCTGAGTTGAGAGTGCTGTCCAGAGCAGTCACAATGGAGCACTCTGGGATAGCTCCCGGAGGCCAATACCGTCGAATTGTGTCCACAGTACCCCAAATTTGACCCGGCAAGGATGATTTAAACGCTAATCCACTTGTCAGGGGTGGAGTAAGGAAATTGATTTTAAGAGCCCTTTAAATCGAAATAAAGGGCTTCATTGTGTGGACGGGTGCAGGTTTACATCGATTTAATGCTGCTAAATTCGACCTAAAGTCCTAGTGTAGACCAGGGCTAAGAGATTGGACCATCTGTAGAGGAAGATATTCTCCTCTGCAGGCCTGTAATTTTGTGTCACTAACTATCAAGCATTGTTAGCAAAATATGATTTTAATAACTATTCCAGGCTTGTGGACTTCACAGACAAGCTTCCCAGAGAAGACAGGACCTAATTTCAGTCTCTTCTAGATGAGGGGAAGCTAGGGGCAAAAGTAGCCCTCCAGGCTGCAACAGGTGTGACAGACATGGCTTCCAGAAGTTTGGCCACTGTTCTGGTCATGAGGAGGGATTCCTGGCTGCAATCATCAGGGTTTCTAAGGGAGATCCAGAACACCATGCAGGACCTCCCTTTTGGTGAGTTGAATCTCTTCAATGAGAAAATGCATGAGTCTCTGCACTCATTAAAGGACTTGAGATCAACTCTGCATTACTTGTGATTTGTACTCTGGTGCCCAGGAGGAAGCACCAGAGGCAATCATATAGACAGAGGGCACCCTGTCTTCATGCATCTTATTTATCAGCTCACTGTTGAGCCTCCTTGCAAAAACCAAAAGATCAGAGGCCTTGTTTCTTAACCTCCTCTACTGCCACAGCCTCTACTCTCCCTCAGCCACCAACCAAGAGCCACTTTTGACATATTGGTCAGGACCCACGAACCACCACTGAGGCCAATCACTCCGTCCTCTATCATCATTTTACACTCTTTGCCCACAACTGGAACAAGTTCACTATGGACAGCTGGGTTCTGGAAATTATCCACCAGGGATACTCCATAGAGTTTCTCTCCTTGCCGCCTCACAAACACCGCTTTGGGGACAACTCTCACGCAATAATTCTTCAATGGGAAGCAGAATTCCTTTTATACCAATGGGCTATAGAGCATGCCAGACTCAGTATCATGGAAGGGGGTTCTGCTCCTCATCTTTTGTAATCCCAAAAAAAGATGGAGGGTGGAGACCCACCCTGGACCTTCTGCAACTCAACATCTTTTATTTGAAAGCTGAAGTTCTGGATGGTTACACCAACATCTATAATCCCTTCCCTTGAGGGAGGTATGTAGTTCGCAGCTCTCAACAGGAAGGATACATATGTCCATGTGGACATTCACCCATCACACAGGAGGTTTTTCTAAAAGGGCAGTTTTGTTGGAAAATCATTCCAACATTTTTTTATCAGCTTTAATTATAAGGCTTGATTTTTCAGCCCTAGGTAGTCATTCATTTGTACCTACTCTGCACGCTCACCACTGAAAGTTCTCATGCAAACAGCTCATTTGCATATACTCCTAGGCAGACAGACATCCATAAGAGATTTGAAAGGGATAGATGCTTTGCTTCTCTCTATCAGGGATTTACATGTTAGCACATTAGAAAGTGGGTCCATGTGGTTGCATATGCAAAATGTATACTTACGTAGGGTTTGAAAATCAGGCCTTAGCTGGTTACTTTGGGAAAGAAGGGATAAGAATTATTGATTCACTTAATCATCATTCTTAAGGAGCACGTGTACTGAAGTGTAAAAATGACATTGTGGGATTACATGCTTATGCCTGTCAGTGACTTCATATCAAAGATGTTTAGTATGCAATTCAAATAATTGTTTTTTCTGTCTACCATACCTGCTAACACAGGCTGGGATCAGAGAGTCCTGCTGGAGTCTTTCTGCCTGATGCAGCCTTACCAGTAAGGGATTCTGTTAGCCAAGGATATTCCCTGTTACACCTCTGTAACCCTACTTTCTTTAAATTCTGTCTCCAGTAGTTACACACTCATTGTCTTCAGATAGACTGCAGAGGTGTAACTGAGAATTTAATCCTTCTCTTTAAATTTAGTTCACAGTTGTGTTGATGTATGAGCCAGAATAGAATCTACCCTCCCTCCCTTTTCCATCACTGTGTTGATTTTGTAGAGCTATTGGTCACTAGAGTAATTAGAAACGAATAAGTAATGAACAGGTTTCTTGCATGGGAAGCAGAGGTTGAGTGACATGGGGTCATTGTAGTATAGTCACTTTTCTGTCCAAAAATATCTTTCAAGCCCAGATATGAGCATGGAGAAATATCAGTTATGGGATTTGTTCTTTCCCAGCCATGAGTATTATTTTTGAAGTAGATACCATCATGCAACATGAGGTAATTCATACATATTATATATAAGGCACCTGTTTTGTTTCCTCCCACATTTCACAGTGAAACTTCTCTTTATGGAAGTCAGTTAACTTGTTTGACCATTGTTAGAAGTGTGTGTGTGTGTGACAGTCCCAGACCTAGGCATTTTTCTGCCATAGGTGAGCTGCAGCATGTGCTCCCTTCCTCCCGCTTCTCTGTCCAGTCTATCCCATTTACTTTCATTACTGATTTAATGTAGCACTTAGCTTTTAAAATGTCCGTTGTGATAACTTTTAAAAACTCTCCCTAGTGCACTTTTAATATCCTTTCATTCCTTTTATATTCTTTGGACTGTACATGTCGGTTTAGTTTTTTCCTTTTCCCTTCAAACTTTTCTCCTGAAGGGTTTTGTGACAGGGTGATTTGCCCCTTTAAAGGCTGGAGGCCTGGAGCTGGCTAGCCTTGTACAATTAGCCCTGCCTGCCACAGCTGGGATGAGGTATGGGGTTTAATTAGTAGAACCAGCTGGGTAAAGAGGAGCTGGTTCTCCTGTAAAGAGCAGCAGGAATGAGAAGGGGGAGATAAACACTTTGTTTATGGAGTCTGCTGAGGGTGAGTAGCTGTAGCAGGGAATCCTGAGTTTTCAGGGGAAAGGGCTTTAGGAAGAGAAGGCCTGGGAGACTCTCAGCAGGAAGACTGGGAGCATAGACTTGAGGGGATTTGAGAACTTTTTGTTCTGTATATTTTGTTCTGTAAATGAATCCATCCTCAAGGAGGGGGATTGCTTAATTTGAGAAGAGATTGTTTTGATAATCAGAGATTTCTGAAAAGTGGGGAAACTGAAGCAGGGGCCCTACAAAATGACCTGAGGCCATAAGAGGAACTCAGGAGATGACTGACTTGTTCTCCCTCCTTTTTTCATTTTTCTGTGTTTGAGTTTCCCTCAGTCTTTTCTTCCCTTTTCCACAATCCCCCATCAATTTCCCCCTTCTGTCTTTTCACATTCATCCTTCATGCCACCAGTATATTTCCCCCTGTTAGTTTGACCCTAGTTTTCCTTCCCCTCAGAGACTATATTACTTGTTCTCATGTTTCCCCTTTCATCCACCCATGGTCAGTTCACTGCAGATACCCAGAGCCACTAATTAATCCTCCATTCATGAGCCATCCACTCATGGCTTGTTGGTTTTTTTTCTCTCGTTTTCCCTTCACTGCTCCTGCTCTCAACCACAGACAATTTGAAGAAAAAGCCAGTGTGTTTTCTTTAAGAGTCTTGCTTTTCTCCCTCAGTCCACATAAGTCAGTGAGAAGACTTCAGGGAGATGGGGTAACCTATCTCATCCACTGGAAAACAAAATTGAGATACTAGATCTCTAGGCTGGGTGACTGAGGGTATGTCTACACTACCCACCAGATTGGCGGGCAGTGATTGATCCAGCGGGGGTCGATTTATCGCATCTAGTCTCAATGCGATAAATTGATATGCGAGTGCTCTCCCGTGAACTCCTGTACTCCACTGCCACGAGAGGCGCAGGCGGAGTTGATGGGGGACCGTCATTAGTCGACTCACCGTAGTGAAGACACCGCGGTGAGTAGGTCTAAGTACATCAATTTCAGCTACATTATTCACATAGCAGAAGTTGTGTTACTTAGATCGATCTCCCCGCCCCCAGTGTAGAACAGGGCTGAATGTACTGACTTGAGTTAGTAACTAGTCTGCTTAGAGGGAGCTAAATTTTAAACAGCTATTCAAGACAAAATGTACTGGAGGTCACAGCAGAGAGACTGTGCTGCAGTCAGGAAGGGAAAGTGGAGTGGCACTGGAGAATGGCAGTGGAGAACACTAGGACCAGAGAGATGAAAGGGAGGGAGCTGTGCCTGCAAGAGGGCTTTCTCACTTTCTTTCAGGCAAGTATTTGTTTTTGTTCTGCCCCCTCTGACTTGTTGCCTTAAACCAACTCATGGTCCTACATGGCCGGTACGGTAATGGCTCTGATTCTTCTCTCTTGCCCTGCTATAGCTGGCCGTACCATGGTGGTGGATGGGCAGGTTGAGGGTATACCTGAGGAGCCTCTCGATAGTAGGCATCATAGGGAGCATGGGAGGAGGAGTGGGAAATGAACTACTCTGGCTCGCTATCTGATTCTCCACTAGAAAGTGGAGGTGCATGGCAGAGTACCAGAGAAGATTCCTGCTCTTGGAGCAGACTTGGTACCCAAGTTCCAGTGCCAAATAGGGGAGACTATTATACAAGATACTTTGAGTGCTCTTGAGTGCTGCAATTCCGGCAGTGACAACCGACCTGATGCCATTGGCAGTACAAAGGGAGTCAGGGATCTTGCCTGCACTGAACTCTCCAGTGCTGGATGGGGCACTGATGACGGTGCCAAAGGTACAGTGCATACCAGCAGCATCTTCTTACTGGAGTGTTCTCTGTTCCTATCTTTTTCCATCAGTATTGTTTGCTTGGTGCCTGTGCCCATCAGGTCCTTAGGCATGTCAATGGTACCCGCCTCCCCAGATCTTTGTGAGCCCTGGGTACCGGACTTTGAGTGACTCCATGCTGATGGTAGCAGCTTTTAGGAGATCTCCTACGTTTTTCCTATCTACTGCGGAGAGATCTAAGGGCTCAGCAGTATCAGCCCAGAGACACTCCAGATGGGTCTCGAACTGCATTAAACAACATTTTCAGGTTTGCAACATGACACCTCCAGATGGTATTTGCATGCACTCCATGAGGTCAATCTCCTCATCCGTCACCTTCCTGAAGAATGTCCCTATTTCAGAAATCTGTAGAGCAACAACTTGAGTGTCAGTCCACACCTTTGCAGAACATTATGCGATTACTGGGGATTCCACCTCTGATGCCATCTTTGGCTCCACAGTATTGTCATCTGTAACTGACCTGACTCTGAAGCCCCAGCCCTCCTGTGTGGTTACTGCTTGGGAGTCACCTACAGTGGAGCACCCATAGGGACATTACGCAAAGAAGAAGTTACTCACCTTGTGCAGTAACAATGGTTCGAGATGTGTGTCCCTATGGATGCTCCACAACCCAACCTCCCCCTTTGGAGTTCTTGTTTATGGCTCTGTGGTAGACAAGGAACTGAGGAAGGTTATCCCATGTGCACTGGTTCTCCTTGTGGCAAGGTAGGAGGAGAGAGAGCACATGTGCGGGCCTAATGGACACTACCACAAAAGTTCTCTGATCAGCAGTGCCAAGATGCAAGCACACCTACAGTGGAGCACCCCTAGGGGGGCACATCTTGAAGAACCATCGTTACTGCACGAGGTGAGTAACTTCTTCACTATTGTGGCTATGTTAGAGATATTATCCAGATGAAATACAGGATATTCCATAGCTTTTGCTATCTTCTTAGTGTGGTAGTAGAGTGGCCAAATTTCTGATTGCAGAAAACTGAACACCCTTGCACCACCCCTTCCCTGAGGCCCCTTCCCTGCCCTGCCCATTCTCAGAGGCCCTGCCCCCTCACTCCATCCTCCCTCACTCCGTCGCTCGCTCTCCCCCACCCTTGCTCACTCACTTATTTTCACTGGGCTGGGACAGGAGGTTAGAGTGTAGGAGGGGGTGAGGGCTTCAGGGTGGGGCCAGACATTAGGAGTTCTGAGTGTGGGAGGGAGCTCTGGTTTGGGGCAGGGGTTTCAGATGCAGAGGGGGCTATGGGCTGGGGCCGAGGGGTTTGGAGTGTGGGAGGGGGCTCAGGGCTGGGGTAGGGGTTTGGGCTGCAGCAAGGGGTGTGGGGTGTGGGCTCTGGGAGGGAGTTTGGGCGTGGGAGGGGGCTCAGAGCTGGGGCAGAGGGTTGGGGCTTGGGCGGGGGTGAGAGGTGCAGGTTCTGGGTGGTGCTTACCTCAGGCAGCTCCTGGAAGTGGCCATCATTCCCCTCTGGCTCCTAGGTGGCAGCATGGCCAGGTGGCTCCGTGCGCTGTCCTGTCCACAGACGCCACCGCTGCAGCTCCTATTGGCCGTGGTTCCCAGCCAATGGGAGCTGGGGAGCCAGAGCTCAGGGCGGGGGCAGCACACGGAGCTCCCTGGCTGCTTCTGAGCCTAGGAGCCAGAGGGGGGACATGCCACCGGGAGCCGCGCGGAGGCAGGGAGCGTGCCTTAGCCCCGCCGACCAGTCCGGTCAGCAGTGCTGACTAGAGCCACCAGGATCCCTTTTTGACCCGGTGTTCTGTTTGAAAACTGGATTCCTGGCAATGCTGTGTGGCAGGGATCAATGACTTTTATTTGAATTGGAGAAAGTTTTTTCTTTAAAATTGTTAATTTTTGTATCTGAGAACTATTAGAATGTATCTTTCATTTTTGTGTGGTTTACACCTGTAGCATTTCACTCTATCAACTAATTTCAGTTACATAATTATGCCATACTTTGCATTCTTGGTAGCACACTTTATTTATTTTTGTGTGTGTTGTGGTAGTAACTGGAGGCCCAGTCAGAGATGTAGACCCCATTATGGTAGGCACTATAATCACCAAGTAGCAAAAAGATGATCTCAAGGCTAAAGTGCATTGGTAGTTCAGTTTTAAACTATCAAAATTTGCCTTTAAATCTGAAAGGATCTCTTGAGCAGTGATGGACTAAAGCTGGATTGAACAGAGGACAGTTAAGGTCCTCATCCTGCAAATGGGTCCCCAAGTTTTGTAGCTAACCCCCATATTAGACATGCACAATAGGAATTTGGAATTCAGAGTTTCTGAAGGGTACTACTTGTTTTTTTTAGTCTATTACCTTGCCCTTCTTAGGGACAGATGAGCAAGTCTGAGAACCCATGGTATTGGTAAATCCAGGCTGTTTAGCCTTTACATTTTTTTTATTTAGCTAGTAGTGATTAAGGCACGGAACTGGACAGCGGGAGGCCTTGGTTCCATTCATTTCCTGTGTGACTTTGGGCAGTTCTCTTAAGCTATCTGAAGCTCATTCTGGGCCTAGGCTTTATATGCTGCACAAAGTAGCCACAACAAGCCCAGAAGCAATGTAGGATTGAGAAACTACCCTCCCTCACAGCCCCTGGTCTAGAGTAGTGGTCTCCAAACTTTCTTGATTGCACACCCCCAGGAAAAAAGAAAAAATTGCTGCAGGTGTGCCGCCGAAGAAAAAAAAAGGAAGAGCTGTTATGTAGAAGAGCTGCCACAGGCGTGCCGGCAGCGCACTTCCTGCCGCGCACCCCCAGGGATTGTCTTGCGCACCCTCTGGGGTACGCGCATCCCACTTTGGAGACCACTGGTCTAGAGGCATACCCTTACTGCTCAATGCTACAGGGATTCTTGGCTGTGGGACAGCCAATAAGAAGCTCTGAGGAAACTGCTACATGTTAGAGATGCTTTTGGAGCTGATCTAATTTATGCTAGGGGCCATCTTGGTCCATACAGTAGCCCAGAATCCAGATATCACAAATGTCTTCTCTTGACTACACCTTCTTCACTGTCCATCTCAGCAAGTGCAGCACAGGATCAGCTTCTGTGTCTCCTTTTGCTCATCTGTAAAATGGGGATAATACACAGATTTATTGTTGCTAAATTTATTAATGCTTGGGAAGCTATTGGCTAGCCTTGGTTGGAAGACATTATAGAAATTCAAAGTAGTATTGATAATAGTAGTCTCTTTCCAAATCCCAACTCTAAAAGATAATCAGTGAGATTAAGTTGAAATAGCAGGAATATCTTTCTAATGTGCAGACGCTGATGCATTCGTATTAGTGGCTATGTCAAGTTCTGATGTGGGAGTTCTTATTCTGGACGCTGTTTTAATTCTCACCATGAGGGCGTAATAAAATGCATATATTTATAAGTTTATGAATAAGAGTCCAAGCTTATTCTACAGAAAGCTATGCATGGTTTCGATTGTCAAAAAGACCATTCCTGTGCCCATAGATTTTCTATGCAAATCTGTGAACCAGTGTCAAATCCATTCATTTAACTTTATATATACTCTTGTCCCAGTTTCCTTTGTATATTTTCCACCTATTGAGTATTTTGTTTTAAATTAGTGCGCTGAATTTTTATCCTCACATACCACTTTGTAAGAGTATTTTTTCATTAACAATTATAGCTACATGAACATTGAAATGTTAAATGAATTCTAAACTGTTAATTATCAAGCATAAATAAGTACTTTTCTTTACATTGTGAGTTATTTTATAGATGGCGTATCAGGCATATGGAAGTAAAATCCAACTAAGTAATCCATGTGATCCCTCTCCCTCTTTTAGTTGATGGAGCAGTGGTCTTACCAACACAAAGATCTAGCGTTTAACTACGGATCTTATCCTAACAATCAGCGGAGAATGCTGCAATGGAGTAATTATTAGTATGCCGTTTAGGTTTATGCTATATGATGTTTAAGTCTGGGTTAGTCTTTGTAAATCTTACTCCTTAGAAGCCGTATATTGCATTGCTGAAATATTTATAAATATATCCAAAATGGAATTGTGCAACAGCTAAGCATTCATTTGATTGTGAATGCCTAAGTCCCACGTCCTATTTGTAGTGTTTTCAAAAAGGTAATCTTCAACTTTCTGGTTGTTTGTTCTTCCTCTGTAAAGATGTTTGCACTGGCTTTCATTGGTATCCATAGACATTTTCCATAAATAAAACCTTTGAAAAGTTGCAATGGTTAAAGAATTTTATTGTCATCTGCATAGAATTCGATAAAGTAGCTGGGGTTGCCTTTTAATGTGTTTTCCCCTTGTATAAAAAAATCTATTTATTTCAGTGTAATTATCATAATAGAGGGGGAGTGGAAAATAATTGGTGCTTGCTTCTCATCCTTTTCAAACTGGAATATGGGTCATGTTCAGATATGCCGTTTAGTGGCAGTTTGTCTAAATTTTTAATGTAGGCACGGTGTGAAGCTTGCTTATTGTTAGATGCACATACACTCTCAAATTGACTCTGACTCTGGACAGCATTGCAAAAGACAAGCAAAAAAATATCAAAAAGCATAGAAAGTATCTGAACATTGAGATTCAGCTATGCAAGTTTAAAAGCTAAGCACACTTATTCAGTAGCTCCCATTTCTTTCAGGATTTTCCCTTCACAAGTTCTAGCTGTTGAAATGCTGATATGAAGTATCTTTCCATGAATGATTCCCCTCCTCCCTTTCCAAATATAAATGTTGTCCCCTCTTAGCTTGCACTGCTTCTCCTTCCTTCAGTCCTGTGTTTGCTTGTTCATAAATGTAATGATTACAAAAGCAGAGTAACGTCTGAAAGACTATGGTGGTGGTGTTCACATGACTAATACAGTGAAAGATAGCAAGATTTTTTTATGAGCAGCTCCAGTCTACGCACAGTTGGTTCCCAGCTGACAGACAGAATGTGGGGTGGGCTTTGTCACCAGAACGCTGGGTACTGCATGCCCAGCTATGCTTGCAATTACACGGTGCCCAGAAACCTGCTGCTTATGTCAGGGTGCAGGCAGTTGAAACACATAGAAACTGGGTAGTTTTTTCCCTCTTTCTTCCTAGAAAAGGTTATGTAATGAGGGGATTGCTGCTAAAGTAAGAGAAAATGAAGTCTTTGTTAAATGCCTTAACAAAGAAAGAAGGTAAGCAATGAACTCAGAACATTTGATGTTTGAGAACTGATATTTTTCTTGTGTACCTTTAATATGATCTGCTTACTTATTGTATAATTAATCAGTTCTTGCCATTTCTTTTTTCAAAATTCTTGTGTGTCAGAGTATCCATTTAGGCAACTAATTTTTAGATCTAGTTGATACCTGACTTATTCATATTAGTTTTTTCTTAAACTTAGGTAGATATAGAAAATGTTCTGTTTTCTAAGAAATCCATCTGAAGATGAATGAGGATTTCCTCGGTCAATATTATCATTGTAAGCTCCTTAATAGCCCCCTCATAAGTATGGATTGTTAGATATAAAATTCTGACAGCTGGAAGGAAAGTATTGTTTAATTTTTAGGTTTGATATAAAGGTACAATAATTACTTGATTTGAAATTAAAAGCATGGAATTCGTTGAGATGTTTTCATGTCATTTTATATTATTTGTTTCTCCAAACAACCTTTGCAATAAGAATCTATAAGATCTGTAAAATAATTAACTAAAAATAAAAATTAGTCCAACAGAGTTTAAAGCATGCACATTTGTTTCATTATTTTGTGGTGTAGTTATTTTTTTATTGTGAAAAAATATAAATATTGCCATGTAAGAGGCAGCTAAGAAAATATCCACCCACTTACAGTTTGCAGATTGCCGGGGAAAAAACAGTTGGTTGGAATATTAATCATTTTGGGCATGAAAGAGGTTATTTTTTAACTCTTTCTGCATAGATATGTGCCTAAAAAAATCCTAATTGTGGCTTTGATAATTTTCCCTTTATTACCTTCACAAAGAAAACGTGAGTCTTTAATTCAAAAAGTAAAGACTAATTTTACTTGCAGCTATTTCTTTAAGAATATAAAATTGATATCAAACCAAATGTTAATTCCAAAATGATTATTAAAATCCTTTTTTTGAAGTATTCAGTGGGCAAAGATAATTTTACATGAAACCTGGGAAATATATAAATGTTTTTTATTTGGAGTGGTATGAACATTTTTCATTCTTCTCAAACTTATCAATGTAAATGTGCTCAGAAATACTCATCCCATTCTGTCAATTAGTCCTCTGATATCTCTGCAATATTCAGAACTATTAAACCTCCTCCCCCCAAACCTTTCAACTTTTTTTACAATAAACCCTCAGTAGATAGTTAAGCTCATGAAAAATTAGAATCTATGAGCATTCAAAATCTTAGTGTGGAGTCTTCATCCTGTCCATTTTGTGAACTAACAAATAATTCTAGGGGCCACATCTTGGTCCTGTTCGAAGCCAAATGCAAAACTCACATTGACTTCAATTGGATATAAATAGGCAAGCCTGTACCTATTGTATCCACATTATTTTGTGTAATCTTTATTAAAAGAAAATATTTTACCTTATTTTAACCCATAAGATCTTATTCACAATCTGCCTCTCTTCAGTGGCATTGTTAGTAAGAAATATGCTAAATGTCCCAAGCATAGCTATATACAAACTGTATATCCATATCACACACTACATGTAGCATGGCAAGATAACAGAAAGTATTCTATTTCCCAGAAAGTATTCTAAAGTGGCAATGAATAAAAATTGAAAAAGAAATTGTACCTTTTTGCAGAAGATTCAGACACACACACTATGGAAGATTGTGTTCTGAATTTTTTTTAAGACGTTTGGGTTGGCCTTGAGCTGAATCTTTTAGAAGCATTGTGTCATACATTCAAAAGCACCTAAGTGGAGTTAGGAGCACAAGTTCCATTGACTTTCTTCTAAATGCATTTTTTTTATAAGTGGGCATTATGATATACTTGAAAAATCCCCCTCTCATAGGTTCTGTAGATTTTTGCCATTTCCATCATAAACTTAGCACTCTCTTAAGTCTCATCCTTCTTAACAGCCTTGTTGGTAAAGATCACTATTATTTAATTTTTGCTTCAAATAAAATACAGTAGAATTTAATATCAATTTCAAATCCTGTTCTCTATATGTATCTTTTTTGTTAATATTTATAACAGAAAGTTTAACCTAAATGAGAGTTTCAACTACCTGGAATTTTGACTGTTTGCTATACTGTGTCATTTTATGATCCTCTTCAGAATCACTTGTCAGTCAAGAATTCTGGTGAAATTTTTTTGAGGAACTTCATTCTTTAAGCTGCAGTTACAATTGGTTAAAATATTCTTCATTTCCTGTCCTAAAATTGTGTGAAACATTGCTCTGTTATCTTAAGCACTTGTTGTGCTTCACCCCAGGGATGGCTGTATATTAGAGGAGGATGAAGTCATTTCTATGTATGCTAATATCTATATTAATATGTGTGTTTGTATAGTATGACATATTTGTTCTATTTTATATAAGCTTATGCTTTTAAAGTTTTGATTGTGTACTTAGTTATCCTTCAAGATGAATGACATTGTATACACGCAAAATATTATCTGGGGTTTCTTTCCTAACTGAAATATTATATAATTTTTGAAAATTACAGTCTGCATAGTCTTCTGAATAATTATAGGCTGCCTTTTATTAGTGATATCATTATTATTACTTTGCAGATTTAGATTTGTGAACTCTGGATTCAATCCTACAAACCCTCTGAGTCCCACTGAAGTTAACGGGCTTATTTTTCATAAATAAGAACTAAAATAAATAAGGGTTTTCAGGGTTAGACGTCTATTAGTTTATGAAATTAGTAGGAAGAACCATCAGATCTAGGGTGTGTATAAGATGCCTTTTATTAGAAAAGTCTCTTTAAACTGTATTTGAGGCTAAAGAACCCATTACTTTGAGAAATGGAGAGTCTTGGGGCATAGTGTTTACTAATATAAATTGTCCCATAATTGCAGTGCTTTTCTAGTAGCATTTGCAGGATCAGGTTCCTGATTTGTATATTTTTCTACTAAAAGAAATTAGTTAAATGATTTATTGCTATGTTTAGATATGTCTTGGTATATTCTCCAGTGAATGCTTGTGGGAGCTGAAGTGAGCATATTACCTCAGGATACTGCACTCTCTGCTCTATATACAATAATAGGTGCAATAGAAATGCCTAGATTAGAAAAACAGACACCTAGGGATTATGTCAGTGTAAGAGTTCTAAGAGAAGAAGAATCTGTCCTGAATTTTTAACCTAGCAGATGGAGATAAGGTGACCGCTAACATTAAAGATTTCCAGGCTACTCCTGAACTGACAATGGAACCAAATTCTCTCTCTCTCAGTTTAGGTCTCTATAGGAAAAAGGAACCCAAAAGATACAGCATGAAAGAAGAAGTTTCTGTGGATCAGTTCAAGTCCATGAACTTGTGTTAGGCTTCAAAGAAAGCTTGAGAGAGAGGGCAAATAGTGTCGATGAAAGCTTGGCAAAAAATAGATGTTTGCCATTACTATTCATTGATGTTTCCAGTATTGTGGGGCTTAACTATGTATTACAACCAGTAAGTCAAAGTATGTTGCATATGAAAGTGGTTTTCAGTTTTAATTACATTTTAAATATAATTCTGTTATTTAGCTTGATTAGATAATCAGTGAAGATAGTTTTTCTCTTTTACTCTAAGCACCCGAAAAAGGTGCCATATGTTGTTGAATCTTTTTAAGGAGTGATAAATATGCATAAATGATCAAATCAGATATGATTACCATAATTGTTTTTCCCCTCCCCCTCTTAATACAGTGCCATTTAGAGAGGCTCCTACCTATTCAAACAGGAGGCGGAGGCCCCAAAGCACCTTGGCAGCACCTCGTGTCTTACTTCGTTCCAACAGCGATAACAATCTGAACATCAACAACATTCCTGAGTGTTCAGCTTCATCTTCTGCTTCTTCACACCGCAGCCTTTCACCTCACCTACTTCAACAGATGCAGAATAATCCTAATGGAACTGTAAAAGCTGTTGGGAGTTATACCCCATCCTCTCGGAGTCGGTCACCATCATTAAACAGGGTAGGAGAGGATGCAAAAAGACAGCAACATAGGCACATCAGGTGATCTTTTTCAATATTTCTACAGCATGAAATATACCATTTTATTGACACACTGACCATGATATTCATGAATACAGATTTATTATAAATGTCTATCTTGGGGCTAGGGTAGATATGAACATTTGAATAAAATCATATGCATTGGAGCAATGTCCAAAAGCTGAACTTGTCAACACCTCTAATCATTGCTTGCAGATACTCTTATCCACTCCATCCATTTCCTCACAAAGTCAGCGTAAATAGATAAACCTAGCAGTATGATCTGAAGGTTACCAAATCATGCTTTGGTGTCCCCTAGCACTCCCCTCCTGTTTCAAGCAGGGTGTTAATAGATCTGGAGACAGTTTTTCAGACACTTTCAAAATGTAACATTCTGATTTTTTTCAATTCCGAATGATCTTTTGTTTTGAATTTTGATTTTGTTTTTAAAAGGTTACACTCAAAAACAAAATGAAACATTTCATCCAGAACAAACATTGTTTTACTTTTTCAGTTTACCAAAAAGTTTGAAATTTAAAATTTTTGTTTCCGGTTGACTCAAAATAATTTTTTGTTTTCTATATTTTGGTTCAGCCAATGAATTGAAAAATCATTTCTTCACAGAGCTCTAGATGCAAGTAGCTTGAGAGTCTTGTATGGTTGTAATAGCTCTAATAAATAATGGGAAAAGAGAGACTCTCTGAGGTAGTAGGGACCAAACTATCTCTTATGGCTGTAGTCTGCTTACTCTACAGTTGGGCGAGGGGGACTGTTGTCCATCAGGTTGTTGATGGAACCTGAGTCAATTGCTTTCTTCCAACCCCCTTCCCAGACAGCATTCAAGGCCAGTTAGAGGCAACATACTCAACTCCACAGCTTCTTGAAGTCCCATTTCCACTGATCTGGAGCTGAACAGTATGCAAGAAGGAAGAAAAAGTGGAGGTCTGAGGAATTCCTGTGTGGCTGGTTAGCGGGGTTGGTGGGGGAAGAGCTGGTGAGGGGCAGCAGCTGGAGGCGGTGGTAGTAGGAAGCAAGCATCTTCTCCCATTCCTACTTTCTGCAGGGCCCTAACACTTGAGGATTTTGCTGCTTTATTTTTTTCCCTTTTGACTAGTGAGTGTGACCAAGTGGGTGCCTACCTATGGGCCGTGCCCACTGTATAAGAAGTCTTGCTTTATTGGAGAAAGGTGGATGCTGGCATACATTTTAATAGAACAAAATTGATAGATTAGGTGTGAATGCTTTATCTTTTAAAGAATGTCAGTACACACCAAAATGCTGCCTTATAAAGGGATAATTACAGTTTAAGTTAGGGGGAGAGTGAGAGACTTAAATAGAATTTAAATACATTGATCCAATAAACTTAATTCTATTGTCATTCAAAATAATGGGCTTTCTCTGTCATATTTCCTGATCTCAATATGAAAAAAGAAAATGAATATTGTCAAGTAGCAGTGTTGGCTACTGTTGGGTGTCACTTTGATATTATGTATAATAGATTTATATCTAAATTTGTAGTCATTAGAGCAAAAGAGAATTTGGCTGAAGTTATTTTCCTATTACTTTCTTCCCTTACTTTGCTCCTTTTTTTCTTCTCCCCCTCTTCAGTTATGGGCACCCAGCTAACACATGTTTTCTGCTGGTGGTATTAGCAATACCACCAGAGATTTCTAATGTTGCAATCTAGAAAATTCACAACAGTTTTGCTTAAATCACATATGGCATTGACCACTTCATGAGATAGGATTCTGAACTTCATAGGCCAGTGGTCTGATCCAATATAGCAAAGTGTTCCAATGTTGTATATTGTAGTAACTGTGCAAAGTCATTCAGTTATTACCTTAGGCCTCACTCCTGCATAGAGAACCACGTGGACAGATCCTTGTATCTATCTGGAGACTACACTAGGATTCTGCATAGATGCAGGGGTCCACCTGTTAAATTGTCTTTGCAGGAGGGACCCTCCTCTTTGTTCCTTCCAGTTAGAGGGAATGTGTTTTGCTTTCTCCAAAGGACAATCTAGCTAAAAACTATTTAAAAACTTGAATTAGAATTAATTAGAATATACAATGTTACTAGAATAATATCTCTAGGTTCCTGGAATATAATTTGTTGATTTATGGAGCTGACCAAATAATGCAAAAACTTTCTGTGAATATTAATTAATTTTTTTTTAAATGAAATTGCTTTGGCTGCTCTCATCCCTCTTCTATTCTCACTGTCTGTGAATGCTTGAGTGAGTTTCACCAGCACAAATGTTAATGGAAGCCAATTTCATGCCGGAAAATTTGTGGAAACCAAATGCTAAGTCCTCCATGTGTAAGTATTTGTACTGAAACTATTTGCACACCCATCCAAACATAGAATAGGAAAAAGAAAAGGAGTACCTGTGGCACCTTAGAGACTAACCAATTTATTTGAGCATAAGCTTTCGTGAGCTACAGCTCACTTCATCAGATGCATCCGATGAAGTGAGCTGTAGCTCACGAAAGCTTATGCTCAAATAAATTGGTTAGTCTCTAAGGTGCCACAAGTACTCCTTTTCTTTTTGCGAACACAGACTAACACGGCTGTTACTCTGAAACCTGTCATAGAATAGGAACAGTGCCATGTGATATAACCTATGAATATACATCCCCGGTGTCTCCAGTGCATCTGCTGGTGGTCCACAGAAAGCTGGTTGGTCACATGGTGCTAGCTCTTATTTCCAGCTTCTAAATTTGTTGAAGACCACTGAAACACTTTCCTAATGTTCTGTGCCACTGTAACACCAACAGACCCTGGTTGTCGGGGGCGGGATTGAACCGGGGATCTCTGGAATTTAGTGCATGAGCTAAAAGTCAACTGGCGCTTAGCTAAAGCTGTAGAGCAGACTCATTCATTGCGCTCTCTCTCTCTCTCTCTCACAGTGGTCTCGGTGCCACTAAATGGGACAGAATACCACACCCAGAAGGTGTGTGGTTACACAGCCATTGCTGTAGTTACCACAGAGATGTTGTGCAGTTATGAATGGGGGCAAGCACAGGACTCCCTCCACCAATTCTCTTCCTTGAAGTGTCACCAAGCCTTTACTTTGAGCTTGAAGGGTAATCTTTGTTCTCTCCCCTTGCGATTTGCTAGTGGTTCACATAAAACTGTCCCTCGCTTTAGTCCAAAAAGCCCCAGTCAATTCAACGAAAGTTTTTTGTGGCTTTCTGCAACCTAAACCAAAGAAAGCAAAAAGGAATGAAAGTGAGTAGCTTGCTCCAGCCAGTCCCCCAATAAACATGCATTTTCCATAAATCAATCTTTCTTTGGCTCCATGGTGAGCACCTCTTGCTCCTGAGTGAGCTTTTTGAAAAGTTCTTCCCTTTCTCAGGAACAGCTTTCATCTCCCCGTTGTCTGAAAGCCATGCCTGTTTACAGTTGTGATTAAACCCAGCTGTTCCACTTTCTTCCTCTTCTTGGATCTATATTAACACCTTCCTCTCCCTCTGTGTGCAAGGAGTTTATACATCCCATCAGTGAGGGGAGGATGCCTGTGATAGTGATTGAAATGGGAAGTATTCACAAGAAAATCAGTCTATGAAAACGAAGAAAAAACAGAAAAGCCTTACTCCCTCCCCTCCCCCGCGAAGAAGGGAGGTTGAATCTTTTGATAGGTATGACCTAAGAGGCTAGGATGTGACCTTATGTACAATTGTCCTGACCTATTTCATCCATCTGGTATTTTTCTTGAAATACTAGCCAGCCTTCATGATTAAACTGGGAATTATTGGAATGGAAGATGCCAGCTAAGATTAAAGGAAGCAGCATCTGTGGTACTTGGTCCTAGCAATAGGGTTAAGGGAGATCCACTCTCTCATTAGGAAAGGGGACTCTTAAATCATAGAAGTGATGATGGTTTATGTCCTAACTCATAAGGTTTGGAGGATTTATACTCTACCAGATTAGAAATCCTCTATACCATCCCATGCCAATGGGGGTTGAGTGTATAAGAATACCTGCTTTGTGTATATTGCAGGGCTGTAACTTGCACAGGATGGCTGATCTGGTCAGGACAGGGTGGCAAACCTGCTTAGTCCAGGCAATTAGGAAGTGCTGTTTAGGCCAAGGACACTCGTTATATAAGCATAGAGATTAGTGGAGATGAATAGAAGGAGATGGCTAGTGAGACCTAGGGTTACCACTACCTCTTTCACTTTAAGCAGCTGCCACAGCCTAGTGAGCTTTCACCAACAGACCTCCAGTCTGCACAGCCACTTGAAACATTAAGTGGAGTCTGTCTTTATTGGCATCAGTCCTTGGCACTAAAAGAAAAGAAGGAAAAATAAATCTAGAAAATGATCAAGTCTGAGATCAAAGGCTCCTGATAATGTGTGGTTTACTGCAGTGAAATTGATTTGGGTGGGTGGGGCAAACCCTTCCTTATTCAGAAGTTCCATTATGTTAAACTTCTTCCAAGTTTCCCTTGTTTACTTTTTATCAACAGCTTTGTTGACACAGTCTTCATTCTTTCCTAGTGGATTATTCTCTCCCCGTTTGTTAAAGACCGTTAATCATCATTGATATTTGTTTCCCTCATACATTAGAATGCCTACTTTCACTTTGTCTTCTTTACACCAAAAATATATTTGTGAAAGCTCACTTTGTTCCCCTTAGGCTGAGCTCACCAGTGAAGTTTTCTGAATTATCTATATATACTAGCTCAGACAAAAATCCTGCTTGCTCTTCCTTGCCATAATGGTGTTTTTTTTGTTTAAAAGGATATCTTACTCACTAAGCCAAATAAAAAACCCATCCTTCTCATCCCAAGCAATTACGCAAGTATTAACTAATTCTGTTTTTTCCCCTGCCCTTATCTTTTCTCTGAAAACACTGATTATTTCTGTGTATGCTTGTTTCCTTTGCATATATTCTATTTTCAGCATTTCCACATAAGGCTTCTTGTTCCTTGCATTTATCCTTAGCAGTGGAACTGTAGCATGGTCCACCTTTTTTATGATGCCTTTTAAGATTCTTCTACCCACACTTGAATTTTACCATTTCCTCCCTGGCACCAGACATCGTTTCTCAACTATTGTAATATTTGATTTCCTAAAGGAAATGCCTTTGTGGTGATGTGATCTAGCACCAAGCTTCTTTATTTTCCACCCTTTATCAATGAATTCTTCTTTATTCAAAACAAGTAGATAGGTGTTCATCTTTTGATCACTGATAAGAAACTTCCTCTGAAATTATACTGTATCAAACACAAAAGACATGATGCATCTTTGGGCACATTCAGAGTTGTGGTTTTGGTTCAGGCCCGTGAATGATGCGTATTCCTATAGAACTATTGTGAACACACCCAATCACAGCAGTAATTGTAGATTTTAGTGGTCTAAAGTGTTCTACTTATTTCTTTTGCAGCATGATGATGTGTGTGTACATATATATAGATAGATATATAATCTATAAAGTGTGTAAATTAAATTAGCTGAAGGGCTGGAAAACTGCATGGTTGTCTTAGTTATTGTCTTTTCACATTTTGTTTTAACAAAACTGTCATTATTTGACCTTTTCCACTTCAAAGATTATCTAAAAAAATACTGTGTCTAGACCAGTGGTTCCCAAACTTGTTCCGCCGCTTGTGCAGGGAAAGTCCTTGGAGTGCCGGGCCAGTTTGTTTACCTGCTGCGTCCACAGGTTTGGCCAATCGCAGCTCCCAGTGGCCACGGTTTGCTGCTCCAGGCCAATGGGAGCTGCTGGAAGCAGTGTGGGCAAGCAGCTCCCATTGGCTGGGCACAGCAAACCACAGCCACTGGGAGCCGTGATTGGCCGAACCTGTGGACGCGGCCGGTAAACAAACTGGCCCAGCCCGTCAGGGGCTTTCGCCACACAAGCGGCGGATCAAGTTTGGGAACAACTGGGCTAGACTAACAAACTAGTTTTGTTTTTCCAATAATAGCTACCTTATTGCAAACTGCATACTTATTGCATATTCTCCCCGCTAAATATGTTCTGTTGTGTCATGAGAACAGAACCATATTAATGTCTATTTTAAATTATAAACTAATGCTGTTTCATTGCAATCCCCAGTGCCGGTTATAATCCCAGTGCCAACAAGGATGCTATCGCTGCCTTGGATTATCAGGGTCCAAAACGCAAACTTTACAGTGCTGTACCTGGAAGACTTTTTATTGTCGTCAAGCCATATCAACCTCAAGGAGAAGGAGAGATTCATCTGCACAAAGGGGATAGGATAAAAGGTTAGCCTTTTCTCCATTAGTTCCTGAGTAACCATAGCATTTTTTTCTGATTATACACAGATCTTGTTTTTAATGCCCTACATTTTCTCATCTATAATAGAATAATTTATTTTAGCTCATATGTTAATATATCTATTATTTTCACTCCAGTATTTCTTTACACCAGATTTTACTAATAATTTGTGGACTTAGTTATATTTTGTAACCAAAATGTATTCAACTACCATTTTTGTTATCAACAATTTATGCAGTGGGTGCCATTGAAATTCAAAAGTACCTGCAGTAACAATGGTATCTTCCTATATTTAGAGTAGGAGGTACAGAACTGCAGTTATTGCAGAGGAGCAAATGTTGAGTTTTAAGGATGTTGTAAGATGGTGGGCTATCTCATCAACCCAGGAAGGAAGGAATGCTGTGCCCGAGTCTGATTCAGACCTTACCTCAGGGCACAATTTATTGGTTTAAACAAAAAACTTGTAACATGAAAACAAAGCAATTCCCTTGCCCGGCATGGACTGCAGTTCCCAGAAGCTTTTTCCTTTGTCTCTCTCTGGGTCTCTGGAAGAAGGATATACTGGGTCATGTGACACTTAAATTTTTCCTGGCTGTTCTACCATGGCACGAGTGGGGGGGTACTTTAAATAGTGCTGGGGGGGGGGGGAATACCTTTTAAGGTAAAAGGGAAATTAATGGCTACTAGTTTGCTTGAAAGCCAAGAACATAATCCAAGTCAGGATCTAACTTATGTCTACACTGCCCTGCAGTTCAGACTGCAGGGCTGCGAACAGCTGTGCACACCAAAGTGCTGTGCTGTAAGTACCCTGTGTGGACACTGTGGGCACAAACTAAAAGGTTCCTAGAAGAGGACTATGTTAATGAGAATAGTAACCCTTCAGTTTGCACCTGCAGTGTCCACACAGGGAAGCTACAGCACAGTACTTTGGTGTGCACTGCTGTTTGCAGCTTATAGTCTGAACTGCAGGGCAGTGTAGACATAGTCTTAGTGTTACTTTTCAAGACAGCAGATGCATCCCAGATGTGACATGCTCAGTTTGTGGAGACGAAGGGCTGCACTGACGGCAGACTGAAAGAAGCCATTGTTCTTGCCCTCCTGAATAGTAGTATAGTGCCAGATTGGTGAAGTTGGTAGAGGTTAAAATGTGGGTAGAAGGGCAGGAAACACACACACACACACACACACACACACCTTTCCCATCTGGCCCACAGATGAAAACTTGCATCACTGTGTAGGCTGTCAGAAGTACCTATCTACATGATCATTTTAGCTGATCTATGTTTGATTCCCCCACCTCTCAGATTATTAATCATTAAGACATAGGGGCAGATTCTCTGTATCATTCTACAATAGAACCTCAAAGATAAGAACATCAGAGTTACAGATGGAGGCGCCGAATTTGGGGTTTCCCTGGGGATGCTGGACCCCCCCCTTTGCCCCAAGCCCCCACCCTGACTCTTCCCTCCCACATTCCGCCCCTCCCCCACCTCTTCCTGTCCCCGCTCCTCCCCCTCTCCCTCAACACCTCCTGTTTGCCGCTGAACAGCTGATCGCAGCAGACACTGGGAGTGCGGGGGAGGAGCTGATCGGCAAGGCCCGCTGGCAGGCGGGAGGCACTGGGGGCAGAGGGAGGAGCTGATCGGTGCGTCTGCCAGTGGGTGGATAAGGCATATCCACTATTTTTTTTTCTGTGGGTGCTTCAGCCTCCCCACCCCGACTCGGAGCCCTGCCCCTCCCCTTCTCCGCCCCCCCCCCACCCTGCGGCTTCTTCCCCAATCCCCTACTCTGCCCCCATGGCTGAAGTCCGTAATCTCTTCTTCAGAGTTACGGAACATTTCAGAGTTACAGACAGCCTCCATTCCCCAGGTATCTGTAACTCTGAGGCTCTACTGTACTCCCTTCCCTTTTAGGGCAAAGGGAGTGGATACGGCCTCCAAATCTTCTACTAGAGATACTCCGGTGTGGGGGAGTTCCTAATGGCCAACAGCACAAGGGGCATATTAGGAAAGGACATTTTAAGATGTCTGTGTGGGGTGTGAGGAGCACCTGAGGACAATGCACTCCAGCTATCCCCATTTGCCAAACAGCCCTTTGGACCATGGTTTCATGATCCTTTGTGGTTTAAAATAGAGAAGCCTCAGGACATTTAGGGTGCACCACACCCCCATCCCCAAGTGATTATGAATATTTGATCTTAATAAAGTCATTACTGTAGCATTTTCTTCTTGTTCTGATTATTAAACATGATGGAAATACTGGAAAGCATAAATTAGGATTTAGTATAAATACATGGGAAACAGCACAATTAAAAAGTTTAAATATTTTCAACAGAAACAAAAATTTAAAGTGGAAGTGGTTAGAACTTAACATTTTAGAAAATTTTCATCAAGATGGCTGTCAGTAACACTGTTGGAGCTTTACTATTGGCTAAGGGACACATGACCCTGTGAGTTTAGACAGACATTTCTGCTACCTGTGGCCTGACAGTTTGGCTCTCCTCCTTAATCTTTAGTCTTCCCCTCTTCCTTAATCTTTAGCCTTCTCCCCTTATGTGAGCCTGACCACAGCTCTAAATGATATGCCTTATGTATATGCCAATTTGCCTAAGACTTCGATTTGGGCTCCAGAAACTCCTTACCATCACTGCCTCTGCTTGAAGGTCAAGGGGTTCTTGTCTCTTTAGGGCTGTATGCATAAAATTACTCAATTTACATTCTACCAATCAAATAATCCTGTCAAAGCAAGACCTTGTTAAAAACTGAGATTAATGTCGGTGGAGCACAAACAATTTGACTGAATATCTGGCAGTTTAGCTTCTGAGAAGTGTACTAGATCAAGCTTTCTTTAGTTACAATAAAATAGAGGAAATCTTATATCTCTTAGGCTATGACTATACTACCCAGCTTTTAGCGACATGGCTGTGCCGCTACAGTTGTGCCACTAAAAGACACGCAGTGTAGCCACTGTTTGTTGGCAGGAGAGAGCTCTCCTGCAGGCAAAAAACTTCCAACCCCAACAAGCGGCGTTAGCATTGTCGAAATGCTGTTCACACCAGCACTTGTCATCGAGAGAACTTTTGTCTTTCTGTGGGATGTTTTTTTAACACCTCTGAATGACAAAAGTTTTGTCTTTCACTTGCCAGTGTAGACAAAGCCTTAGGTATTTTTTCTCTCTCTGGATATGTGCTGGTCACCTGCAATCCTCCTCTTGTCTCCTCTGCATGTCCTTATCAAGTCCCATGATCCAGGGCAGCTCTGAGGTGTTAGTGTTCCTCTCCACAGTGTTTGATCAGCTGTACTGTCTGGAGAAAACGAAAGACTTGGATTCCCATGCAGTGATTATTTTTCCCACTCACTCTGATAATACTTTCTTCTTGCCACATCTTTATGGCTCTAAGTTGAGTTTATGGCTCTCAGATCAGTTTGCAATTTGCCTTAACCATACTCGCCAGCCAAGGTGAGTGAACTTTTATTTGCATGTCCATTGTTTTGGCAATGGATGATATATTGTGCTTTCAGGATACCTGTTTCCAGTTTGTATCAGGGCCTCTGCCTTTCAAGCATAATGGATTTTCCTCAGTATAAATTCTCGTTACCTATTTTCCCTTGCTATGAAATGTACATCAACAGACTCCGGACCCTCTCTCTCAACCCCTCACTGCAAGGTGATGAAGTTGCAAGAAAAATGACAGAACAACATTAGGAGTTTGCACACTTGTGTAGGCCAAGATTATTGCACACACCAGGGGCTCCTTGCATCCCTCCATTTCCACCCCCTCACAAGCTACCTGTGTACCACCCTCCCACCTCACCCCCTCTTTTTTCAGGGGCTCCCTACAACCTCTCCCCATTAGAAGTTCTGTTTGTCCCCCATTCCAGTAGCTCTGTGTGTACTCGCATTCCCACTTACCTCCATTCCCTTTTGTGCCAGGGATTTTCCCCAACCTTCCCTCTGACTAGGGGTTCTGTGTGTCTCCCCTTCCCCCCTCACCCATTAAGGGTCCTCCATTCTCCCACCCCCATGCCATGGGCTGTGTTCATGCCCCCCATTACTTCTTCCCAGTCTTCCATTATACTTCTTTCTGTCTGGGTAATAAGTCATTCAGGGTGTCAACATGTTGTTGGGGTTCCCCTGAAACCCTTTCCACTTGGTTCCCCAAGAATTCAGATTCCAGTCTCATCACTCAGGTTCCATTATTTGGCATATGGTAAAGCTATGCTGAGTTGATCATATTCTAGCATAGGAGGTAGCTGTAGGGGTATGCTACACGTACAAAGTTACTCAGAAAATCTCTTTTCAAATACACATTTACGCATTACATTGCTTTTACTATACACTGCATCATGTGTTTTTTTGATTGGCTTGGTTACTTTGTAGGAACCAGTTCCTATACAGCATGCTCTGGTCCATGTACGATTTGCTCTTTACCTCATCTTTACCTTCCCAACTTACCTTATCTTGATCTTAAGTAAATGGTTACCTGTGTGATGCCCCTCTTATCTTACCTTGCTCAGATATCTTCTTTTGGCTTAGGACCCATTTATTTATCTTAGCACCAACATTTCATTTTCAGCCTAGTTACCTCCCTAATTCTGTTTTCCAAGAAATGATGCCTCCACCATGTTCAATTACTCATGTCCAGCCAGGCCTATGCATGATAAACTATTGGGAAATTGATTACCTCATCCACCTTGTCTCTGTAATATCTTTCACTGGACCAACTTCCATTGGTGAAAGAGACAAGTTTTTGAGCTCTTCTTCAGAGTCTGGGAAAGGTATTCAGAATGTCACAGCTGTAAGCCACAAGATGGTTTAGCATAAGTAGTTAACACATTTTCTAAGAGACCATTCAAGGTGAAATGGAGGATGAGCTGAGGGGTGCCCCTATGCTGGAAGGTGTTAGTGGGTGTCATCAACCAGTTATTTGATCTATAGACTATTGCAGAGGTGCTTGGAGGAATTACTTGAAGCTGTGGCTGTGCCAGTCAGATAGAAGGCGCTCTATTTGTCCCCCGTTTTTCCCCTTTCAGTTTTCCAAATTCTCCGAAAATCAAAATGATTCTGTCCTTTGATGCCTAGAACATTCCCTGACATTTTGGAATTGATCCAATATGGTGTTCAAAAGTTAACACGTGACCTGCATGCATGCATACATAAAAACAAATATCAAGCTGGCTGTAAAGCCTTCACAAGCTTGGACAACAAAAGAACATACATAGTTTTTCCCTATAACTGAAGGCCCCCCTCATACTATTGTTATTGAGTTGAAAAAGTGACCAGCTGCTTCAGACACTGTACAAAATAGTAGGCCATATTTTCAGCCAATGGCATAACAGTTTACTCATAAAACTTAATTAAAATTTAAATAAAACTAAAATTAAATGCAATTTCTGCAGTACAGAGCTGTCACTCAGCACAGACAAAAACAGTTCATTGACACTTTTTGCTAATAAATTTAGGATGTATGATCTGTTTGTGTGACTTTTTATTTTTACATGAGGCATATAAAAGTTAGGGTATGTGCTTTTTATGTATCTGAAATCAAGATAAATAACAACATATAAACAGAGAAAAACATAATCTATAACTTTATGATTTTGTGGTGTGTGTTCAGTGTAAAATATTGAAATTAGAATATTTACTTTAGGATTCCTTGGGACTTCCAGTAATCAAAGTGTCTTCAGAATGCACGGTGTGCCTCTGTGCTGCAGGATACATTTTTCAGACTTGCTTGAAACCCTAACATCCCATGATAAGAACTACAATGAAAGCTGGGAGCAAGGACAATTAACTCAGGGACAGAGAGAGAACAACATGCAGAGGAGTGGGATTGGCTGGGAGTGACTCATATAGATTAATTTAAAGGAATAAGAAGAGAACAGTTGGAAAAGCTGGAGAGGGAGGGGGTACATTTCTGAACTGAAAGGCCTTCAGTAAGGATAACTGGTAATTTTTGAGTGAGGTGTTTGTTCCCAAAGTTGGTTTGTCCTTTCTGAATAATTTGATAGGGTGGCAGCATGGATTTTTATTGGAGCATGTGACTGGAAAATAGAAGACCTGGATTCTATTCCTGACCCTGCTGCTGTGTGGCCTTGAGGAAATCTCTTTACTGCTCTGTACCTCAGTTTCTCTTTCTATAAAATGGCACTATACTGCTTCTTTACTGACCTTTGCAAAGAACTTTGTGATCTTCAGATTGTGAACCCTATGTAAGTGCAAAGTCTGTTTATGATAAAGTAACTGGATATATAATAAAGTACCTAGCAGTGAGGTATCATTTTCTTTTCATAAGAAATGCATGAATGACAATAGATCAAAGTGTCTGGGACTGGAAGTGTTCAGAGAAAGCTGTGTGTGGGCCAGGTTCAAGTGAAAACTTAAACTAAATACAGTGTGGTGTATTAATAGGATGTTGCAGAGTCTAGATAAAAATATCCGCTTTATTTTTTACCCATTAGTCATACACACTGACATCATTTGTGTGTCTGCCACTCATGATACAAAAAGGGCTATGTCTAACTTATAAAAATAAACCTGATATTTCTATTTGGCCAGGTAATATCATAGAGATTTGATACGGAAAATATCTATTGCCTTCTGCAATGGAGAATTATTTCCTTCAGTATTTTCTATTGTTTTCTTCAGTTTGTTTAAAAATCCATCACAGTATATTTGTAAATCACCCATATGTTTATATCTAACCTAGATAATATAGCTGATGCAAAATACGTTAATTACTATTACCACCACTGTATTTTTTATATATTAAAAATGCTTCAAAAGTCAGCAGCATCTATTTACAGAACCATGAATCTTAGAGAGAGATTGATGTCTCCCAAAGCTCCTTGTCTTTTATTGGTGAAGAACTTGTAGTTTTCTGAGTAACAGCCGTGTTAGTCTGTATTCGCAAAAAGAAAAGGAGGACTTGTGGCACCTTAGAGACTAACCAATTTATTAGAGCATAAGCTTTCGTGAGCTACAGCTCACTTCTTCAGATGCATATCGTGGAAACTGCAGCAGGCTTTATATATACACAGAGAATATGAAACAATACCTATTCCCACCCCACTGTCCTGCTGGTAATAGCTTATCTAAAGTGATTTCCAGCACAAATCCAGGTTTTCTCACCTGTATTTCTGTATCACAAAAATAAGGCAATGCAGTAACATATGGGTATCCTGCATAGGGCTACCAGTGACTGAAGTCTATGCTATTATATTTTGTTTCTAAATGGTAACAGATACTAGTGACGGGTAGCACTCTGCATGATGGAGAGACAGACCATTTCTGGTGACTGAAAAATACACTAAACAAAAATTCTTTATGAAAGCACATGATCTTAAACAAGCTATGAAACTGTGGGGAGTGTAAATTGTCCTTTGCCAGTGACCTTGCTTAGCTCACTTATGGATCTGCTTCACATAGGATTTATCTAACCACTTGTAAGCCCCAAGGAGATTACCTAGATTCCTGGGGCTCTGTCTGCTGGCAGCTCAGTGAGAGGCACACTGCCCCTGGTAGGGAGGGGGAGCCAAGTCAAACTCAGAGTCTGCCAGGGCAAGGGCAGTACTGGCTGTGTGGGGAGCTGGTAAGTCCCAGCCCTGTATGCAAAGTTCCCCCTGAGAACTGGCCTCTAGGGACCTGAAAGCAAGATCCCTAAGCTGGGCTTTTCCTTCTCCACTGACGATTTTGTAGAGTTTTGCTGGGAAACTTCCCGAGTTTGTAGAGTTTTGCTGGGAAACTTCTCCAGCCAGGCTGAGTTAGCTCTCCAGCTCCCTAGGTGAGACCAGTCACCACATGGTCAGCTCTGCTCTGCCTGCTAGTTCAGGGCTGCTGCCTGCTCTGTGTGTGTGTGTGTGTGTGTGTCTGGACACTGAGCTAGGAGACTACAGTTTGGATTTTAGTACAGTTGTGTAATCTGTACCTTGAGCCTTGCACCCCTTTGTGGTGAGGGGAAATCCTGGGCCTGAAGGAGCCTGATTCCTGCCTCAAGAGGATCTCTGCCAGCAGAGATCAGCCCCTCTGTAGTGACTGAGGAGTCCAGAGATATCTCTGAACCTGAGGATCATTCATGTACCATCTTTTAGTTAGTCTGAGTGCACCATCTTTTAGTTAGTCAGTCAGGAAATTTGTTTTGGGGACCCCCTACTTCCTGAACTGTGTCCTCAAGCCAGAGAGTAAGGGTTTGGGGATTTTATAACCTGATGCATATTAAACCTGTGGAGGGATTTACCACCTTCTCCCACTTGTGAGTCTTTTGGGCTGTACTGAACCCAGTCAGCCACACTGCTAAACCACTGCAGAGAAGAATTTTGTGGTCTTAGGTCATCAAGGGCCCTAGCAAAGTACGCGTTCCAATGGGACACTAATCTTACATTTGCTACATTAAGTCACGTGACTGGGGAAAGTCACAGGTATTAGCAGTGTGGGCACCGGTGAACCTAAAAATAGTGTTTTACCCTGTTATGTTATATTTGTCTCCTGTTTAATACAATATATTCAACACAATAATTATATGTGTTTGTGTTATTTTTTGGAAGTCTCCAACTATCTGGCAAGTAAGTGGGGACTACCCTGTGGTTAGAATTTTTCTCCCAAGCTGCCCTGGTGACCCTGCCAGGAAGGAGTGAGGGGGGTGGAGGCACTGCCAAATAAATTCATAGGAAAAAATAAAGAAGATACACCCTGCACAAATCCTTCCTTGTCCTTGGATGGTACTTCTGCCACCACCAAGTGAGCTAGACAAAGATTCAGGAAAAGGACCACTTGGAGTTCCTGTTTCCCCCAAAATATCCCCCCAAGCCCCTTTACCCCTTTCCTGGGGAGGCTTGAGACTCATATACCACCAAATAGGACCAGACCAGACCCTTGGGTTTTTAGGATACTAAAAACCAATCAGATTCTTAAAAACAGAACTTTATTATAAAGACAAAAGTAAAAGAAGCACCTCTGTAAAATCAGGATGGAAGGTAATTTTACAGAGTAATAAGATTTAAAATATCCCGGATTCCCCTCTAGGCAAAACTTTAAAGTTACAAAAAACAGGAATAAACCTCCCTCTTAGCATAGGGAAAATTCACAAGCTAAAACAAAAGATAATCTAACGCATTTATTCGCTTTACTTACAATTTTTTTAATCTAGATGCTTATTTCAGGTAGGGATTTAGGATAGTTTTTTTTTTTCCTGCCCTGGTCTCTCTCTGTCCCAGAGAGAACAACAAAAGACCACAAAAACAAAACTTCCCCCCACAGATTTGAAAGGATCTTCTTCCCTTACTGGTCCTTTTGGTCAGGTGCCAACCAGGTTATTTGAGCTTCTTAACCCCTTACAGGTAAAGGAGGGATTTTATGCTACCCTTAGCTGTATGCTTATGACACAGCTACATTTTAAAAATCAGCAAAAGTGTATGGGGGCTGTACATTCTTTTCTAATCCTGCAAGGTGCTGAGTACTCTGAGCTCCCATTGGCTTCAGCTGGGGTTCACAGTGTTCAGCACCTTGTAGTCAGGCTCCAGGCATGGAATGCCCTTAAATAGCTCAAATATGCTCCAGCACTTGTCTTGTGTTTTGTTTGTCTCCTCTGATATAGATTGCAAGTTCTTCTGACAGGGAGTGTCTCCAGCTGTGTTTATACAGCGCCTAGCATAATAAGTCTTTGATCTCACTTGGAGTCTTTGAGTACTGTGGTGGTGGTGATTCAGGTCCATATGATAACTAGAATGTCAGTAGTTTTTAGCACTAGAAATTCTGATCAGTGCTTAACTACTTCTGGTTCAGTGTGACCTCAGCCAACTGGGCAACCCAAGCATGTAAAAAACATATTCATCTATAGTGAAATCCATCTTATAACTCAGCTTGAGAAGAAAAAGATTATTGAACCCCTACTGGGTTTGAAGAAATTACTGACAGACAATACCTCTAGACAAAAAGAAAGTTGGGGTCCTGGGCTTTTGCACAAATTAGAATAGTAAATAAAATATTGACAAGAGAAGAACTACAGAAAAGCTGTTTTGTTTTTCAACAGTAATTTTCCTACTCTGCATGAGTAAATTCAGTAATCAGAGTGTTAAACTATTGGATAAGCAAACCTTAAAAGTAGAATACAGTAGAACTTCAGAGTTACGAACGCCAAAGTTACGAACTGACCAGTCAACCACACACCTCATCTGGAACCGGAAGTATACAATCAGGCAGCAGCAGACACACACACATAAAACAAGGCAAATACCGTGCAGTACTGTATTAAATGTAAACTACTAAAAAAATAAAAGGAAAGCAACATTTTTCTTCTCCATAGTAAAGTTTTAAAGCTGTATTAACTCAATGTTCAGTTGTAAACTTTTGAAAGAACAACCATAATGTTTTGTTCAGAGTTATGAACATTTCAGAGTTATGAACAACCTCTATTCCTGAGGTGTTCGTAACTCTGAGGTTCTACTGTACTGTGTGGTGTATAATTGTATATTTACTTTAACAGAAATCCCTGCTAAGAATAATTGTGACTTGTTACAAGCTAACTTACTCATTCACAAGTCAACTATACTAGAAAATGACAGAGAAAGTTGTACCCTTGCTAACTAATATCTCAGAACATTGAAACTAGAGCTGGGTGAAATTTTCAGAGGAATAGTTTATTCATAGGAAAAATTCAGTTTTGGTTGATCCAAAGCTATTTGTGAATTTGACACTTTATGAATTATTATGAATTACTACTATGAATGACAATAAAAATAGTCATTGGACCAGAGAATGAGAATGACTCTGTAACATGGTGTTTAGTGACCTGACCTGGGGTGGGGTAGAAGACCCATGTTCAAGTTGTGCTTCAGTTATTTAATTATTTATAACAATTGGAACACCTTCAGCAGGAGCCTTTGAGGGAGACCTGTCCTAGACTATCCCATAGTCCAGTGGTTAGGTCACAAGGTAGGAGATGATTCAAGTTCAGATCCCTTCTCTGTAGCAGGGAGAGGGAGGAAGTGAGCATAGGTCTTCTGTGTTCTTGGCTGCTTGCCTTAAAATTATAAAGGAGGCTGCCAGTGGGAGATCTCTGTTCTGGGTCCATTCGTTTGACCCAAAACAGATTTTTTTTCTCTTGGCTGAAAATTGTCATTTTTTTTATTCAGCTCCCCACCCCCAACACACACACATTTTGTGAAACTGCCAGTAAACAAAAAAAAATTGATATTTTCCCAGCTGTAGTTGTAACAACACATGGCTATTGCAGGGTGGGAGGGGGGTGGGGGTGAGTGCTTTAATTTGTACTAACATTAACATCTCCCTCCCACCGAGACCTTTGAAGCACCCACTGAGCTTTGTGAACTAAGCTAGTGGTATAAAACCAGCCAAGCTGTACCACCCAAGCATTCCCTTATGCCAAGGGAATCACCAACTGGCTATTTAAACCACCTTTCTTTCATCTTTGCAGTGTTCAGGGTCAGTAAGATGGTTGGGAGTATTTAGGAAGGAGGCTTAGAGGGAGTGTAGGCAACAAATGTGAATAGTATCCAATGAGTTCGGAAAGAAGGCAGGGCCCTGAAGGTGGAGGAGTAGGGTTTTTTTATCTGTGTTCCCAGAAGAAGGGGTTGGTCCTGGAGACTCATAGAACTGTGGGGAGGTCTCTTTTACTGGAGACCTGAGCTGGGGCCATGGTGAGAGTCACGAGACTAGTCTCTCATGGATGGCCTGGAGAGTGGTACCCTGGAGTAGAGGCAAATAGAAGTGGGAACAGAGTGGTGCTATTGACTCTTGACCTGGAGGCATTTGTTCCAGCAGAGTGGAATGGAAAACCTGTTGTGCCTTTATGTTTACTGAGGGTTTGTTGAGAGTAGTTTTATTACAAGGGTTTTGCGGCAACTATTGCACTAGTGTACACAAATAAATTATGGCCAAAGACTATGTATCTGAGACTGTTCCTTTCATGAGGAAACTGAGGAGGGGTGCACCTGTCATGCCACAGGAAGGTGCCCCAGCCAAGGGACAACCTATGGCAATATACTTAAAATTGGAGCTAGTGTTTTTTTGTTTTTTAACAGATGGTTTCATACTACCCACTTTAGCAGAAAGATTATAATCAGAATATATGGTATGAGTCTAGTGATCTGATGCTGATGAATGGCCAAGGCAGTAGTACTTGGTTACAAGATGTAAATCACTGTGCTACAATATACTGTAGATATATTCTAGACACAGTCATAGGCAACTGTAACCCTCATCTGACTTCCTGCAGAGGCTCAAAGCAAACAATAGCACCATGAGAGTGATCCTGGGGAGAGAAGTTCACAAAAAGCTGGCCAATTTCGAATTCCAGAGCGCCCCGATTCCATTGAACTCCCTCACTGCCTTATCTTTTCCACACTGGCCCTTGGTTCTGTTGTTGGAATCTGCCTTACCAGGCACCATGCAACTCTTCTATAATTCACAAAAGTGGATCTACCGCCCCAGTCTCTAGTATAAAGTGGGGCCATTAAGAGTGGTCCCCTCCTGATGGCAGATAGGGAAAAACTACTATTCAGTAATAAGAACCCAGAAGAACTCAGGCAGGCTAATTTAACAGACAAAGTACTTGCAGATTTCCTCAGGATTAGAGCTGGGCAAAAAAATTTCAGTGAACAAAACTTTGTTTTTTTTTCTGTGCAAAGCTGAAAAAAATCAATTTCTGTTCTACATAACCCCTCTCCCACCCCCCAGTTTGTCCACTGAATGATCAATTATTTGCTCACCTCCACCAAGAAACATTTCTACTCCTTGTCTTGGAGTCTCAGGGACCTAGCAATCTTTGAGGAGACTGGGTTTGCTTCTTCCCAACTCCCCTGAATGTCTGCAGGGCTGAAGATACTTGCTCCCTGACCACCTGCCGGCTGGCGCTCCAGACTTGTCCCACTGCTCTCCAATAACACCATAACATCTTTTTGATGCTGCTTTGTATGGTCAAAAGGATCTGCTTACATGGCACATCCTCTTCAACACCAGCAACAGGGAGGGAGGGTTTCTGACAGTAACAAGTAGGAAAGGGAGAGGTTTGGATGGGAGCAAAATACAATCTAAAATTAGAAAAAGGGACTTGAAAAACTAGAACAAAGTCAAACTAACTTGTGTTGACCTTAATTATGTAGTAGGTAAGATCTGTGACTTAGGATCAACTTCAGATGAAGAGAAATGTCATGCTCCAAAACACTTGTTAATAGCCTCATTCTATTAACTTAGTTGTATTCAAAAATAGATTGAACATTCTCATTGTTCCTTCATGCTTTGATTTTTGGGTCTGCTTAGGAGAGTAGGAAGTTACCATTATAACCTAAGGAGTTGGTTGTGTGAGTTAGGGACGGGCAAAAGGGAGTTTCTCCTGCTCTGGGGTCTTAGATGGCAAGGCTATTTCCTCATCCAGGTGCATGGGCAGCGGCTGGAGCCCCCCTTTGGGAAGGCTAGACCCCCCCCCATCCCTTCTTCCCAAGCCCCCCCCATGGCAGGAGCCACAAGACCTCCACACACACATACCCGCAGCTGGAGGAGCCACGGGCCAGCTGCACCTTCCCTCCTGAGACCCCAAGGGCACTGTGAGGTAAAAGCTCGTCTCTTTTGGAAGAAACTGAGCTTTTTATATGCTCCATGCAGGTTCCAGGGCGGCTGAGGAGGCAGTATGTGCTACTCAGCTTCCTGGGTTCTCTCTGGAGGGAGATTACTGATGAACCCAGGAAGTTGAGTAGCACTTACTAGCTGCTCAGCTGCCCTGAAACCTGCATGGGGCATAATAATAAGCAGAAAACTTCCTGTGCAAACCCTGCAACTGGCATCTGGTGGCTGCAGCTCTTCCAGGGGCAGGCTACACCTTCCCTGGCCTATTATACATACTGCCTATGTCCAGATGAGTATTCTTGTGGGGCTTATTAGTCACCTGGAACTCAAATTAAATGAAGACTTAACTTTGAAAAGTTCTGTCAAAAGAGTGTTTTTCTACACCCACCCCGCAATTAATTAGAATTCCATCTAGCTCCAAGAAGAAAAACCAGGACTCCATCCATGTAACCAATTAACCCCTGTTTTTATTATTACCCATTAAAAGTAATAAATCAGGAAGGCAGATTATCCAAGAAAAAATTTTAGTACAAGGCTTCCTGGATGAGCAGAGTTTGAGTTTTGTACTTTTGGGGAGACTAGGTCTATAAGGCCTTACATGGTTTTCTGCCTAGTTTGGAAAGGTTTCAACATAGCGAAGAATGAAGACTTAAATTTTTTTCTAGTTTAATGAAAAGCACTGTTGGGTTTGCTATCCCACTACCCCCAACTATCTCCTGATCAGGGACCAATCATACCATGCTTCTGTAGTAGGAGGGCCAAGAAGCCAATCAACCTGTTTTTGTTTGCAAAAGAAGAACATTTACAAAAGCCCATTCCCACTCTTATTGAATCTTTCTGTTGACTTATGTGCAAGCTGGTACAAGCCCTAAAACAGCAATATGCAGTATCATTTAAAACCAAATACCCAGAACTGTAAAGACTAATACATTCTACCCAAAATGCTACCTACCACCTCACAGACACCATATTATCAAGCAAGCATCCTACATATAGTTCTGCCAAACTCCCCTCATTTAGTAGTTGATAACACTTTAAACGTTCATTTAATGATGATCCAAAGTGGGATTCTTAGAAATCTACTTGTGGCATTTAATAGTCACTCTTTACCTTGAATTCACCTGTGGACTCAAAGAAACATGCCTTTTTCCACCTTGATGAGGATGGACTAGCCATTTTCAGCTGCTACTAGCATGAATATGTCAAACTTTCCCTGTGGGTGTGAAATACCCACCTGACTTATAACAAACCAAAATATAAATTCTATGTAGAAACAGAAGGATCTATGTAATGTATATGTAGATGCATAGACAGTATTTCTAACTTTAGATACAGAAATCATACATGCATACAAATAGGATAATTATATTCAGTAAATCATAACCGTTCCAATGATATCTCACATGCATAATCTTGCATAAAATACATCATAGTTATGCCATAATCATATCATAACAATATCTCTATGAAGAATATGGAGGCGTAGCGCCACAGTGCTGACTTACATTAATAAAATACTAGCTAGGGGAAGGAGGCAGTCTTTCTCCATTGCGTGGCAGTCTACGTTCTCCTTCCTGTGAGTTAGTAAAATGAAATCAGTTTGAGATTAAGTGCTCAGAGCTCTCTGTACAAAAAATAATTATTTGCAACAAGAGTCCTGCATTTTCATACATTTCATTATCTCTTCCATCTGACTGGGATCCCAGGCTAGCTTCCACCTTTTTTGGAAAAAAATAAAATTGAATTGATCTACAATAGTAACTTGTACTCAATCGTAAAATAAATATAATATCTGTATCTCTTATTAATAAAGTTTCATCTGTCCCTTCACATGTAAAGACATACACCCTGTTCTTATATGAAGATTAAAGACCATGAATCAGATTCTGCTTTGTTACACTGACGTATATATGGAGATTTCCTCAGTTCTCTCTACTGTTCTGGATTTTCATCAGTATAACTAAGAGCAGAATCTCCCCCAGTGTTTTATCAGATGAGAGGTAGTAGCTCAGGAGGAGATCTCTGCCTCTTGTCTGTTGAGCTAGTCACATAAGATTGAACATTTTTTATTATAGGAATTGTAAATATATTTTATACAGCTGGGAAGAGATTCCTCAGACTTTTATGTGTTATATGCACATGCTGTAATTATTTCCAAGAGCAAGTGGGATATATCAGCATAAATTGTTCGTTTTTTTTCTTTATAAATGGTCCTCACAGTGATACTGAGTTTCTTCTGTTAATATCTTTAAAACACGAGTATGGTTTTGTCACTTTCCCTCCCTTTTAAACACAGACCTGGGATTGTTTATGCACACAAAATATCTATGGCTTTTAGGAAGATTAAAAAAATGCATTGAAATTTAGTCAGTCTCTAACTGTATATTGTATGTAGCCTGAGCAAAAGTTCATACATATTCATTGTCTTCAGTGGGAGCTGAGGGTGCTCAGTCAGATGAGGGCCCTAAACCCAGATCCTGCAAATACTTAAGTATATGTAGGACTACTCATGTATATAAAGTTGTACAGATGCTTAATTGTTTCCTTTAGGGCGCTATATCAGAGGTGGGCAAACTATCGCCCACGGGCCACATCCAGCCTGTGGGACCATCCTGCCCGGACCTTGAGCTCCTGGCCAGGGAGGCTTGCCCCTGGCCCCTCCCCTGCTGCCCCTCCTCCCCTGCAGCTACGCCGCCACGCAGGCAGCCGGGCTGCAAGCTCCTGCTGCTCTGAGCGGCATGGTAAGGGGGCAGCGGTGGCAAACACATTGGGTAGGGGGATTCCGGGGGGCAGTCAGGGGACAGGGAGCGGTTGGATGGGGTGGAAGTTCAGGGCGGTCAGGGGATCAGGGAACAGGGGGAGTTGGATAGGAGGCGGTTTGGGGCGGGGGGTCCTGGAAGGAGGTGGTCAGGGGACAAGGAGCAGGGTGGGTTGGATGGGTCGAGGATTCTGAGGGGGGCAGTCGGGGGCGGATAGGGGGCTGGGGCCAAACTGTTTGGGGGGCACAGCCTTCCCTAACCAACCCTCCATACAATTTCGCATCCCAATGTGGCCCTTGGGCCAAAAAGTTTGCACACCCTTCTTCTATATAGATTCAGGGGTCTGTGCTTGGGGATCCAGTTGCTGGATTGTGGGCTTAAGTTTGTACTTTTTACTTTTTAGCATGACATTTGAAATGTTCATTCTGTAAGGTCTATATATCTAAACTTTAAAAGAAATAGAATTGACAGATGAGGAACATTTTCCTATCAAGTATTTTTATTTTAATAGACATTAATAAGTAGTATCAGAAATAGCTACTATTGCATTACTGCCTTAAATCTAGGTAAACATTAATACCATATATAATTTTATACTGGCCTTCTCGGGTGTGACAACTGGAATTCCTGTTAGTATTAAAGAAAGTACTACATATCCTGCCATGCATGGGCTTGATTCTTCATGTCACTTACATCAGTGTAAATCAAGTTGAAATTCAAGTCCTCTGAACTCAGTAGAGCTGCACTTTTCCAAAATGCAGGTGCAATCAGAAACAGCACTATAGTTTTAAAGTTTCATTATTTTTCACAAGGAGTTTTGTGTGTGTGAGAGGGAGATCAAATTAATTGTCTATTTTAAGTATTTGGCATTGGTTTTGCTATTTTTATTTAAAATGTCTACACAACCTTGTATTAATTTTTTCTTTGGAATATCTCAGGCTTCTTATTTTAGAGAGGTACTAAATGTACAGTGATTTATCTGAGCTTCTTTAAACATCAGAGTTGGAAAAATATATTTTAGTTATTTTAATTATTGTAATTCATTTACTCTAAATGTTTGATAATAGTACTGTATTTATACTGTTGTTCTGAAGTCCTCTGTCACAATCCTTGCTAAGAGATAAGAGCAATTTCAAAATGATTACCTATGCAAAGTAAATCTTTTCCTCCTCTTAGAAGAAGTTCATTCACTCCCCATTGTCATTTTCTTCCACTGTGAAAATCAGCAGAGTGTTTCAAAAGGTACCCCCATTGTGTATATTAGCTTTGGGATATGCGAGTATTCATTATATGCTCACACCATGAAATTCATATTACTTGACCCAGATTCCAAGTCTCTGGAGTTAACCGTTAAATAAAGTATTGTGCTCTTCAAATTATTGTCCCCATGGGTGCTCTGTATAAGGTATGTGCATATACCAATGCACTCTCAATTGGAGATTTTTGTCATTCGTGTCTGTGGGTATGCACCTGTGCCCTGCACTTCGTGTTTTACTACCAGGCTACATAGGGAGAGGCAAACTTACAGCCACTCCACTTCCTTCTCAGCCACCTACAGTTTGAGCTGGAGTGTCAGGGTCCACTACATAGCACATTCATCCCTTACCTCATTTGTATTTCTCTTGTTATTGTAGTGTGCTTTGTTTAGTTTTAGTACACAGTTTGTCCTTTTGGGGGTGTCCCCCACCTTATTTTCAATTGGGGCCTACTTTGGTCTCTTTCTGTGGACTTTACTGGATTGTGCCAAAGATCCTGGCTTTCACACCCAGCCAGACCTGCCACATGTCCTTCCCCTTCAGTGACGGACATTCACCTGGCTTCTCTGCTTTGGAGAGTCTCACATCCCCTCTAAGTACAAGATCTGATCTGGCTTCAAAAGCAGATCCAGAAAGTTGAGAGAGAACAGATTAAAATTGCTACTTATGGAGTGTTCCCTGAGACTGGCAGGGTCTGAGACATTGGCGTCAACAGCTCAGAATGCTCTGGTGACTGTGTCAGCCTTGCCTCTGTAAGCAAAGAACATATGGAGAGCCTTGGGAGTTTTTGAAATCCTCTAATATGAAGAAGCCCTATTTCCTAGAAAGGGGGCCCAGAAGAGAGGAAAGGTCACTCTTCAAGCCAGGGAACAAGGAGGTTGCATATCTCAGTGTGGGTAATGCTGAGACTCCTACCTCCTGTGGTATTGATACCTTGGTATCACCCAGAAAGACTTCCAGTTCCAAGAAGTCTACCAGCAAGCAACGCTGGGTGTCACCAGTGTTGATACTGGAATTGGATTCTTCAAAATGCATGGACTCTTTGAAAAACAAGGACTTGAATCATCTCTGTACTGTCCTCATAGTGTCACAGCAAGGAGTGCACAGATCGCTCATCACTACCATCCCCAGTATTGCTCAACATGCTTAATCCCAAGGAACAGTACCCAGAGTCACCAGCATCATTCTGGTTCCTCTCCCATGCAGATCTTCATATCCTGGAAAAATATGAATTCCCTCTGCTGAAAGTTTTCCTGTAGGTACCAACATTCGCTTTGGAGCCAGCCTATTCTCTGGTGCTACCACACCATCTCATGAAGACTCAACCCCCAATACCAAAGTGGTTACCACTCTCTCCTCAGCTTCTGGTACTGACATCTGTAGCTCCTTCACTAGACATAGGAAAGGATGTTTCCTTGCATCCGTCCAGGATTCCATCACCTTCCTTTTCCAGCCTTCCTCCCTTGAGATACCATCCTGAGAATGGGACCCCCCGCAGTATACATCTGATTCATCAGCCCTGGCAGGAGCACCCTTGGGTCCTATCCCTTTTGGTTATGCCCCATTGGAATTGGGTTTCTGGAATCCTTGAGTCACCTATGGCAAACAGTTCTAAACGGTACTACTGTGTAAGAGGACCCTTCAAGACCAATAGCCACTGATGGTTCTTGACCCTCTTCCTCAGGAGGAACCTCTAGAAGAGCAAGAGCTAGGCATAGGGGAGTCACTACCATCCAATAAATCCACCTTCTCACCAGATGAGGCAGTTATGTGCACCTTGCCATCCTGCACAGATGACTTCAAGGCCATTCAGAATTGCAGAGCCCTTGCAGATTCTCTTGGAGGAAATGCAAGAACCTCAACATTCCTTGCTGGACATCCTCCAGATCACTCCTCAAGTCACGATTGCATTATCTATCAATGATGCCTTATTGTCACTAGCCAACATGGTGTGGCAAACACCAGCGACCATCCCACCTACTTCCAAACAGGCTAACCTTAACTCTTCGGTCATCAATTCTATCAACAAAAGAAATGGACAGTATTGGTCTAGATCAGCCCTCTCCAACAAGGAGCTTAGGCGCCTGGACTTTCTCAGTTGTAAGAATTATTCTTCAGCCACTCTACAATTCCCAGTTATTAACTATCAGGCCTTGATGGTGAAATATGACTTCACAAATTACTTGAAATTCTCTCATTTTGTTCATCACTTGTCTCAAGAGTGGAGGGAGACATTTCAAGCTCTCATCACCAGATGAGAAGCCCAGATGATCACTTAGACTTTCTTTCAGGCTTCACTTGATGCAGAGGACAGAGTTTTGAGTTCTATAGCAACTGCTGTAGTCATGTGCTGTGTTGTGTAGTGGCTACAATTCTCTGGCCTGCCTAGGGAAGTACAGAATACCATGGCGGATCTTCCGTTTGAAAGGTTAAGCTCTTCAGTGTTGTCACGGATTGATCCCTCCACTCTCTCAAAGACAGGGCAATTTTGCAATTTCTTGGCATCTATATACCTGCAACAAAGAGAAAATACAGTCAGTCACAAACAGCTCAACAGTCTCCCTCTGTCCACTACCAAACCTCCATGAAATAGACTGAACCACGCAGAAACAGGTCAGATTTCCTAAGAAGGGGCCAACCTCCACAGTGACATCAGTCAATGGCTTCTTCTAAGTGACCGTTTTTGATGCATTGGTTGAGGGTCACACCAACCCAGATCCTTTGATGCACCAATCCATCCTTCATCAACATTATGGAGTCTGCCTCTCCCATTTTCTCCTTCCTGGGAGCTCATCACCTCTGACAGATGAAACCTAGAGGTAGTTTCAATTCCATCCAGTTCAGTTCCATTCCTCCCTCTTACACCCCTTCTACACTCCTCTTCTGGGACCCTTCTCACAAGGGTCTCTTACATCAGGAGTTGCATTCTCTCCTGTACTTCATTGGAAAAGGGTTCTAATTTATGGTTCCCAAGAGAAAAGGAGGATGGAGACCGATTCTGGATCTCAGGATTTTAAACATCTTTGTCCACAGTCAGTGGTTCAGGATGGTAACCTTGGCAGCGATAATTCCATTTTGGGATCTAGGGGACTGGTTCATTGCCCTTGACCTCCAGGATGCATATTTTCATATAGCTATGCAGCCTTTCTACAGATACATGATTAATCCCATGATTAATCATTGGCAAAGACCACTATCCATGTCCTGACCTTTGCCCTTTCAACTGACCTGAGGATCCTGACAAAAGTCCTATCAGCCATTGCAGTCCGTCTTCATCAGATGGGAATAATTGTTTTCCCCTGTCTCAGCAACTGGATCTTGCTCCTTTCTCAAGGTATAGTTCACAACCAACAAGGCTCTATCCCTGTTCCACACTCTGGGCCTCCAACTCAGCACAGAGCAATCTCCTTTCACACCTGTACAATGAATAGAATCTGTTGGAGCCACTCTGGACTCCACACTTGCCATAAAGTACTTGCCTACGGACAGGCTTTCTCTGATGTCCACCTTCATTTGCACATGTAGCAGCTCGACGCTCACCAGCACAGCACGTCCTGCTGGTTGCCTCGGGAATTAGCTCAATTCCAGCTCTTAGAGAGTCCTCTGCTGGCCGGTATCTTGCCTGCCTCAGGCCCATGTCCCTCCTGGACCCCGGTGCCCTTTACCCCCGGTTCTTCCCCCAGCAGTAGCCCCACACTCTGGGTCCCCCTTCCCAGCAGTACACACACCCCCTATGACCACCTTGCCTCAGTGGAATTAGTGCATATCTCACATCATAGAAATCTCAAAGGTTCACCTACAGAGGTTACAGAACACTGCAGCTGACTCCCTGAGCAGGGTTTTCCTTGAAGACCACGTCTGGCATCTGAACAACACAGTATTTCAGGAAATTTGTCTCACCAGGGGCTCCTCAAAGGTAGATCTCTTTGTGATACTGTTCAATAGAAAGTGCCGGCACTTCTGCTTGAGGGGAGGGCATGCTTCCAAGTCACGGGGAGATGCTCCTCTTGGCCTTGTGTCTGGCTGTGTGCTTAGTCCCTAGTGCCATTGCTCCTTAAGTTCCTGAACAAGCTGAAATGAGAGATGAGTGTCCATCCTTAGAACACTGTCATGGCCAACATAGGTTTGGCCAACAAATTCCTGCGATGGGCTGTTTGCCTTCCTCTGACAGCAGACCTCCTGACCCAGGAATCCGGCACCAAGACTCACCCCAACATCTTGTCTCTCCACCTAAAGGGCTGGCTCCTTGACAACACTCTGACATAGAAGGAGATTGGTGTCTAAAGGTCCAAATAATGCTGCTGGAAAGCTGAAAACCTGCCACAAGGAAAACTCGTCTAGAGAAGTGGAATAGTTTCTGAGGCTGATTTGTCCAATGATCCATAATCTCCTCTTGAGTCTCTCCTCACACATATTTTCAATTACATGCTAAATTTAAAAATCATGGCTCTATCACTGACCTCAGTTAAGGTTCACTTAGCTGCCATTACAGTGTTCCACTGTCCGATTGAGGGTGAGTTGTCACTCACCCTACTGCTGCAAGATTCATTCTGTTCAACCTGTTTCCACATCTCAAAGAACCTACTCCACTTGGGGACCTCAGCTTAGTCCTCAGTGCCTCGAGGAACTTTTTGGGGACCTGTTACTTTCTTCATTTGTGCTTCAAGACCTCATTCCGCATAACCATCACTTCGGCCAGATGGGCAGGAGAACTAGGAATGCTAATGGCTGATTCACCATACATAGTGTTCTATTGGGTTAAGGTGACTTCACATCCCCATTCTCACTTCCTACCTAAGATCTTATCAGATTTCCAAATCAGTCAGGACATTCAACTATCAATTTTTTACCCCAAACTCCTTAGGAAAGGAAGCCAGTCTCCATACTCTGATTCTACCTTGATAGGACTAAACCCTTTAGGGCTTCTCCCAGACTAATTATTTTGTGGAAAGAATGAAAAGGCATCCAGTGTCCTCCAAAAGTGTATCAAAATGGGATGTCAGGATGCATCCTGGCAAGTTATGAGACCTCTGGTGGGTTGTCACCCACCTAGTACAAATGGCCACTTCACCACTTAACTTACCTCCATAGTTTTATCCAAGAGTGTACCTATCTTGAACATTGGCAAGGCTGCACTGAATTAATATCCTCAACACCCTCGTCTGTATTTGAGGTACTGCTCGGAAATCTCCTAACGTGGAGCACCCATAGGGACAATTACTCAAAGAAGGAGAGTTTACTTCCCTTGTACAGTAACTGGCGTTCTTTGAGGTGTGTTGTCCTTAAGGGTGCTCCACTACCCACTCTCCTTCCCCTTTGCTTTGGGATCTTTGACTCTGGAATTTAAGGTTCAGAAGGAACTGGAGTAGCAGCAAGTTTGCCCTTCCCTATTTACCCTCACATTGGAGCTCAGGGATGTGTAGGGCACAGGTGTGGACCTGTGGACACTGCTGACAAAAATCTCCAATCAAGAGACTATCCTGACGTGGTGCATCCATAGAGACTATGCATCTTAAAGAACTCATTACTATATAATGTAAATACTATCTCCTTTTTCCTTAGGAAGTATAACATTTATGAGTAATTAAAAAAATAAATTCTGAGACCCAGTTTACCAAGAATCTGAGCCTGTTATTGGTTTAGCATCTTCAGTTCTCATTCTTTCCTGTTGCTGAGATTTATGATTTATAACATCAGTATTGCAGAAATACAGTAGTATATTTAAAGGATCGTGGTGGGGCCTTGGGAGTCATATGTGCACCTTAAGCTCTGTTTCAACAGTAGGCTCCCTGCTTCCATCCCCAGTAGTAATACCTGAGAATCACCTATGCAGGTGATTCTGTGCGGATGTTTTGGGAAGCAGAAATTGGCTTATTGTGCTATGTTCATTTTCATGGGTGTGCCATTGTCTAAATAATCTTAGAATTTAAGTTTATTCCAGAGGAAAAATGGTGAAAAAGTTAATGTTCCATTTGTCTTTCTCTTTTGTATTTAGTTTTAAGCATTGGTGAAGGTGGATTCTGGGAAGGCAGCACCCGAGGACTTGTTGGATGGTTTCCCGCAGACTGTGTTGAGGAAGTGCAGTGTAAACCAAACGAAAGCAAACCAGGTAAGTGGATACAATTCAACAATAATTTGCACAGTAACAAATGAAATGTGTCTAGTTGAGCACTGAGGTGGCCTAAATTAGAATATATTACATGGCCTTATTGTGCAACACTGGAAATTGAAGTATTAAATAAGGCTGAGCACTGGATTGAAAAAAAATAAAGATCAGTGAAGATGTATTTATTGATCAGACTTTCCTGGTCTTTGTCCAAGCCAAACAATCTTTTTCAGAAAGCACTCTACTGTAAAGTACTGGTATAGCTCTCAGGGAGAAAATGACTATAGACATTTTTTAAGGCACTATGTCATAGTTTTATTTTCTAATAGTGTGTGAAAAGTATCTCACTGGTTGATTAAGCACTTGAAGGAAATTTGACCTTTGGCCTCCCAAATTGGGATAGTGACAAAATATGTGTTAAACTGCCATTTATTATAATAATAAAAAAATCTGTTCACTACTTTGAACCTTTCATAAATTTTTGAGGATGCAGTTATAATTAAGGGTCTAAAAGATCTTCTTCATAAACCCTAGTTTGCAAAAAGTTAGTGATAGAACTAAAAAAATCTAGGGATTGGTGGAGTGAGTGCTATATTTTTTTAAATGCAGTAATCTAAAAAAAAAATTAGTAGTTTGCAGGTTTCAAATGCTGGATAATGTTTCTGAAAATTAAAACCAGTATTATTATTATATGCAATGATGTTTGGCAAGAAACGAACACATTTAGGTGCAGATACCTGTGCCCATGGTAATCTCAGTGCAGAATGAGAACTGTAATACATTTGTTACTGTGTTCAACTGCAGCTTTTGAAAAATGATACTCTTTTGAATGCCTCTAAGGTATACTCCACGTACATAGCACAAAGGCCACTTAAAAGTGTTGCTGTACTGCTATTAACCATGGCACAGAGAGCTGAGTTCTCCATTACTATGTGGCTGTGCCGTAAATAAAGCAAAGACAATTTTATTTAACCACAGTTTATGGTTCCAGGTATTACAGCATTCATGAATCAAAAATAAATTGGCTACAATATTTATTTAAAGAATAATGCACCTAATGCACCATAGCTACTTTCCCTATTTTTAAGGGAATGTGGACATGCTCATATATTCAGACTGAGAACTCACTGTGAACTATAACAACTTCCAGAGTATATTAATGATATCTAGAAGTATGGACTGGATACAATGAAATGGTCTAAATGAGCTATTAAGGTGAGTTAGATGATTGATATGTGAATTAAGAACTTCTTGAGGATATAAAGACATTACAATATAATTTTTGTATGGGCATTCATGCAAAAAGTATCAGTATTTCACAGATGATTATAGTCTGCCCATGCATAATTTGTGTTCAAGTATGACCTTTGTGTAGACAGAATAGGCTTGAGAAGGAAACGCTGAGCCAGACTGTTAAAGAATTAATGAATGCTGAAAAACTGGGGGTGTTGTAGGATTTGATTATTTTACTATGTAAAGGAAGTGGTGGGATGAGGAATCAGGGATAGGAGTTAGGGTATGTCTACACAGCCTGCAGCAGTGAAGCTCCCAGCCCGGGATGATAGAGGTCTGGGATGCCCAGGGGATTCAGGGGGCCTGGGGTCTTCGGCAGCGGGGGTCCTTCCGCTCCGGGTCTTCAGGGCACTTCGCCAAAGACATGGAACGGAAGGACCCCTGCCGCCAAACTGCCGCTGAAGACCCGGAGTGGAAGAAGTGGCGGCGGGTCCTTCACTCTGGGTGTGTTCAGCGGCACTGAAGGACCCCTCCGCTGCCAAAGTGCCCCTGAAAACTCTCGTGGGGGCTGTTGTGGGGCCCGGGACCTGGGGCAAATTGCCCCACTTGCCCCGCCCCCCCGCCGGGCAGCCCTGATAGAGTTGGGCATGCAGGCTTGTACTAGCACTCTAAAAATAGTTGTGTAGACAGCACTTTAAAATGGGCTCTGAAGCCCACCCTCCTCCGAAGGCTTCAGTGTGAATGCTTAAATATTCATTGAGCCAGAGAGTGAGTGTGAGTGGGAATGACTTTAAAGCACAGTGGCTTGCAGGTTCTAGTTCCTGCTCCAATTAATATTTAAATATTTTGTACAAAATGCAAAAGATTGAACAGGAAAGATTGATGCCAGAATACCCTATTGCCTAGGGTAGTCACTGGGGAGATAAGTAATCCGGGTTCTAATCCCTGCTCCAAATCAGGCAGAGCGGGGATTTGAACCTGGGTCTCTCACATCTGGGGTGATCGCTCTAGCCATGGAGCTATAAGTAAGGTAAGATTTTGTCTTGGTTAGTTTTAGTAGCAATAACTGACAGGTTGTGGGCAATAAACAAAAATTTACAGAAGCCCACAACCTGTCTGTGACTTTTACTAAAAATAATGTGTGTGTGTGTGTGTGTGGGACTGATAGGGAGAGAACTGAAGTCCAAGACCCACGGGTAGGGTAGGGTGGCCTGGGGGGGAGAATAAGAGCCCAAGCCCCACTGTGGAGGGCGGGAGGGCTTCAGCACCCGCTGCTGCCATAGCCCAAGAGCTGCGGAGACCCCAGGGCCGGTGGTATCCCGTGGCTTGGGGCCCCTGCTGGCTGATATCTACAGTCCTGCCACTACCAGGGCTGAAGCTGCCACAGAGGTCTCTGAAAGGCATGGAATCTGTGACGTCCATGGCAAAGCCTTATCCTTATCTATAGAGTATAAGGGCAGTGGTAGTACCATCACCACCACTTCTCTTGAGAAAGGATTGACCTGATTTTAGGCACCTAACTCCAAGAGAGGGCTCATAGCTGTGAATCCTGAGCAAAGATAGGTGCCTCTCTCCAGCCCAGATTTAGGGTGCCTAAATCCCTTTGAGGGACAACCTCTTGTAATGATCCACAGGTCTCAAACCCAGGCCAACAGGATTTATGTGAGAGGCCACATTCCAATCCTCCATCTGGCAGCCCGCTGGCAATTGTTTACCTAGGACCCAGTGTGAGGGTCCATCCCTGAGGTCCAACAGGTGGAGTTCCAGAGTGGGCGATTGGCCCACTGGCCCTACTTAAGCCAGCAGCAGGAACAGGAAGCTGTTCAAACAACTGGGCTCCACTCTGCCCTGCCTGTGCCCCCACCCTGATTTCCAGGCATCTGACTTGTGATTTTGATCTCTAGTTTGTCTGCTGCTTCTGGCCTCCTGGTATCCTTACCCAGAAGAATCTTAACTCCTGTCTCATGACTGTAGACTCTCACTCCAACTACTAGGTCTGGTTGCTCATGGCCCTGTTACCCCTCTCGTTGGCATTTTCTGCTGGCTAGTTTAGGTGGCTTCCTGTTCAGCCTGCCGGCTTTTATGAATCCCATTGTTAGGTGCCTAACTCTCCCCATGCATTGTATAGTGAGCCTAGGAGTCTAACTTGGGGCTGTGCATTCTACTAGGCAGAAGAGCACCTAGATTCAGCGTTGAAATGCTGTTTATTTAAGTCTCCTTTGTGGAGCTAGCCCTAAGGTTCTAGTCTTGCAACTGGATCTATGTGGGTGGACCTCTATGGCCTTGCAGAACCTGCTGAAGCCACCCCATGTGGGTTCAGGAGTCCATCTATGAGTATGCAGTTGAAGTATTGGTGCCTATGCCGTCCCCATCTTTACACTTCCTGGTTCATCCTGTTTTTTCTCTCTTTTTGATTATAAGTTCTTTCAGGGCAGATACATTGTCTTTGTTTATCTACTGCACTGATGATATGACATAGGACATAAGACTGGAAGGAACCTCCTGGGTCATTGAATCCAATACCCTCTTATCACTGTTATATTAATCCTGTTAATAAATTTATTAAGTACCATCTTAAAATTAGTTAGGCGGTTTGCCTCCATTATTCCTGTTGGGAGGGTGTTTCAGAACCTCACTCCTTTGATGATTAAAAACCTTCTTCTGATTTCCAACCTAAATTTGTTCATAGCCTGTTTATACCATTTATTCTTGTGCCAACATTGTCCTTTAACTTAACTAGCTCTTCTCCCTCCCTTATATTTACTTCCTGATGTGTTTATAGAGTGCAATGATATCCCGTCAGCCTTTGTTTTGGAAAGCTAAACAATCCAAGTTCTTTTAGGCTCTCTGTTCCCCGATCATTCCAGTAGACCTTCTTTGCACTTGTTCCAGTTTGAATTCATGTTTCTTGAACATGAATGACCAGAATTGTTTGCAGTATTTTCGGCAATAAATAATCTTTAAATATACACTTTTCTCTTTGGGAATGGAAAAATAATTTGATAAACATAATGGACAAATTTTCTATAATTCCCTGTGAAGTTGTGTACTCACATGTGGGTTTTGTAGGTAATTTTGAAAACAAACTCACCCTCTTGGAGTCTGAATGAACAAATACTTCACTGTGTAATACTTAATTGTGTAAAACACTATATGTTGGAATTATTCATAGTATTCAATCAGTAACGACATGAGGGGCCACCAGTGATGAATCAGAAAAATGTGATATGTTAGAACAGTATGATTACTGAAGTATGGCAGGGTATGGTAAGTATTGAAAGCAGTTGATGACTTAATTATCATATGCAGTTATTTCATTTCCTTTCTGCACATGAAACAAATGCAGTGTAAGCTGACTGCTTTACAGGCAGAACTCAGTCAATACTCCCTGAAAGTAAAAATGCAAAAATCAGATAGGAAAAAAGTTAATAAGCATGGTGAGAGGATCACTTGGTGAAAGGATTACATTAATTCTATTTTCTGGGACTGTTTAAAGGACATCAGCTATGAAGTGTCACAAACCTGCACAAGTTGTGAGAACTCACACCATAGACTGTGCAAAGTAGCAGAGATTTCATGCCAGTTCTTTAGAAAAAAAAGATTCTCACGGTGTCCCATATTGCACTGCAGAATTCAGCACTCTTTTTTTCATCCACTAGCACAGTAACTGATTTTTTTCATAGCATTTTCTATAAATGGGATCTCAGAACATTTCTTCAAGTAACCTGTGTTAGAAGAAGGAGCAGGCTGACCCAGAGGCGGATTTGAGTAGATGAGATTCTTTATTGCGGTACTTGTTCCCCTGGACCCAATTGTCCAGTAAGCACTGGATTAATTACATCACACTCTTTTTATTTAAGTTAATATGTAACACCTACATACGTTACAACACCCCCAAAACCCTTACTAAGTAATAGGAACACCCATACTGTTAGTATGTCCACCCCTTTCCATTGTTTGCAGCATTACACATGTCATACAAGCATTTTTACCTTGAAAATACATTTCTTTGCAACAATTTGTTGCCATAAATCTCCCTTAATTTGCAGTTCTCAGGGGCAGGAGGAAGGGGCCGTGATCCAGGGCTCGCTTATGTAGCTGGGAAAGGAGGGGTGGAAGAGATAACACTTCTTTACCCTTCCTTATCCTTTAGATCCCCACATTTTTTATGCAGCTGCAACACTTAACAAGGAGAAGGGAGGGGAAAGGGGTAACACTTCATTTATTAAGCGAAGGAATAGTGCGTGCCGCTGCCTACTCCCTGATACCATGCCAGCACACCAGCGGTTTATTGTTATACTTGACCTTAAAATATCCCAACAACCTGCCTTCTCCATTAAATTTAAATAATAATGTTTAATAATAGCTGGTCATTGGCATGCCACAAATGAGCGAAAGAGAGCTGATTTGTGGAAAAACAAACTGCAATTAAACATTACGTTCTCAATAAAATGGTATGGGCAGATTGTTCTTGCCATGCTGATATAAAATCTCCCTCCTACAGACAACATGTTCACACCTTGGGCAGCCATATTACTATTGAGACCCTTCCATAGGAGTGGACTTGGCATTGTGAAACCCCCAATGCTGCCTGTGACTTTTTTCTCTCTCTCATGTACCATAGCTGGAGGTCTGCCCCAGTGCAAGAACTGTCCTCAATGACTCTCGCTCAGATTAACACAATCTGATTAACACACCATGACATAGCTCTTCCCAGTTATTCCCTCCCTGCGCTATGGCCCATGGTTTTTGTGAGGGTCCCCAGAACAGTGGATCTTGAAATTTATACCCCATTGAGATGCATGAGGCAGTTCATCCCTCATAGAGCTATTGGCTCGGACTATCTGCACACTTAGGCAGATGTCACTGCATTGGTTACACTTGAGTCATGTTTTTAAATGGTTTTTCACTATCATGAGACCTGGAAAATGTTTTTAAAATGAAAATTCAGATTTGTCCTTCATCTCATGTTCTATGCATCAGTGGGAAGAACCCTATTAATTCTGTTGTAAACTGGAAATGGGGAGACACAGACCCCCTTGCCTCTGGTTAGCAGACATAGCATGAGCTTCAACCATCTCTGTAATTGTCTAAAGATCAAAGAAATGATTGATGTGAGCCATTAATATTTTCCATCATAAAAACACCCCACAGGTCAGCTCTGCCCTTAATCCCAATACAATATAAAATGTTGACATGCTGAAGATTTATCTCGTATACTCCATATCCATGTCCACATAAAGTCACGGGACCCCTTCATCAACCTTCTCCTGGTACTGGCCAAATTGGCCATGTATCAATTAAGGAGGAAGGGGTTAGATTGGGGGTCGGGTGGGGGTAGGTTCATGCAACTGGGACAGTGGACTTGTCCATTCATGTGTCCAGGCGGAGTTCCTCTGGGTGCCATCCACTAACTCTCTGGGCTCTTTCTAGGAGTGGGTGCTGTCCCCAGTGGGTCTGTTTGGTGTCCCCCTTGGTACCCTGAGTGTAAATCTATGTTCCTCACTCCCATCCCTATTTTTTCATGTGTTGTCCCTGGAATCAGTTGATCTCTTTTTTTTTTCCTGGTCCTTCCCCTCTGAATGGGGGGTGGAGGGGGGCTGAGGGTGTAGAGGCCCTTTTAGTTTACTAGATGGATCCCCTTTGTGCATCCATCACATACTTGAGGACCAAATAGGCCTAGATGGAAAAAAAAAAGAATGAGGGAAAAAGGGGAAACTATTGGGCACACAGTTCTTCTGGAATGACGGGGGGCACACACAACCGCTGGCAGGGAGGATTGGGGGACCTTGGGATGGGGAAAAGGAGGAATTGGGAGAGCTCGGGGGGGTGGGGACAGACTCAGAGCCCCTGGCATGGGAGGAAGGGGGAACAGAGAGCTCCTGGCATGGAGGTCGAATGGGGGTCCTGGTATGGGGATAGGAGGAGATGGGGGGCACCAAGAGCCCCTGTCATGAGAGAAGGTGGTGGGATTTGAAGGGAGTCACTGAAATAGAGGGGGATGGAAGTGTAGAACAGGTGGAGCAATGAACCTGGCCAACAGAAGCAATAAAGTATATGACCCTTTGGTATATAAATTACTTAGTATTATATGAACTTTGGTAGTTTATTAAATAGTGAGTTTTTTCTATGAAGGTCCTGAAAACAATTTTGTCTGTATATAAAGGTCTGTTCTACATAAGAATATTAAATAGTACCAGAAGCAAAATGTACACTTGCAATACTATATGTGGATGTCAAGCACTATACACAGTAATCTTATGCAAGGATACTGTACACCAGTCTTGTGACTTGAAAAAAAAAAAGCTTAGGAATATGATTTAAACCACATTTACACAAACTATTGGTGTTAACTTAGAACTGTCCTACATTAGAACATGGAAAAAATCTTTCATTCTTTCATATCTGGATAGACTAGGAGCAGTGATGTGGGTAAGGGGACTAGATTGGAGGTGCGTTGGCAAGCTAGTCAACAAAAAAGCAGCTGATTTAACAGCTCAGTGCACTAATGTTCAAGCAGTTCTGACAACCCTCTGTAGCTGAGACTGTAGTATCAACTCCATCTTTGCCTCAAGTAATGAGAGTTTAATGAATGAACCTACAACAGTAAGTTTTTGCATCTTAGCCTAGCTCGACAAAGCAATTGTTTTCTCTATGATAATAAACAGCAGTTTGGGAAAGGGTTTCTAGTGAATTCACTGCTTGTGAACTGGGTTGACAGTATAGGTAATGCAAAGCCTCAGTTTACTTACCTACCAGATAAAACATTGAACAGTGTATGCTTCCCACTCAACCCTGCCAATGTAATCATCTCTGATTGAGCGAGTCTGTACAGGTGAGAAAAGTATCCACATTTATTCAGTCACTAGTCTTTCTAGTGAGACTTTAACAAAAGTGTCTGTTATGATGGTAATATTTGTGAGGTAAAACCTGTCCACTGCAAGATGAACTGAGACCACCAACCTGTTTTCCACAGTTTACTTAACATGCCTCAAAGTACACTGGTTTTCTTTCACTAATGACCTGAGTTAAGTTCATAGGTGTAACCTAGAAGTCTGAAGATTCTGTTTTCCCTGAATAATCTCCTAATCCATCCAATTCCCCTGAACATCATAGAATTATGTGAGGATTAAGTCTTATTTAGAAGGAAAAAAACTCAAACGAACCTAAGCCTGTGGCTTCTGAGAAGCAAAATTTAGGCCCGCAAATTTTGTTTTTAAGCATACATCTGAATTTTAATGTCAATTATATCTTTTAACTCTGTACATTTTTATTTGTATAATTTTTGGGCTGTCCCTACTTCTCAGCTGACATGCACTTCAACCTTTTCGCTCTGATTTTCACGGTTGCTAAGAGCCACTTAGGAATGTCTCTAATCAGCTGAAAAAGGGCAGTACAATTCCCTAAAGAACCGAAATAAACTAAAAATAAATATGAACTAAGGAGAAATATAAAAACAAAATCAAAGAATAGGCTACCCTTTGGACATTATACTCTTCGAATAGAACTGGGATTTTTGCAGTGGTGAGTCAGTCATGTAAGCATGCGTCTTCCCTTCCATGATTCTTTCTGCTCCTTTTCTGTATGTCCACCAAGCTTCTGTATAGAAGAGTACAAACTCTTCAGTGTCTCAGAAAATCCAAATGCAGTTGTGCTATTTTCATGCTCCTATTAATCCTGGGCTTTGGCATTTTCCATTAATCTTCCCATTTTATCTAATTTGCAAAAGTAATCTTTAAAGTGTGGGATCATCTGGTCATGGCAGCAAAAATGCAGATAGCAAGCATACATATAAAATATGTAAAACTGCCTTCTGAGCTGCTGCTTAGAACAACGAAGAAGGTATGAGGGTGATGTAATGTCATCATGCCTCAGTGGGTCACAGCTGAGAATACCAGATTCAGGATAAACAGACCAGACGTACCCCAAACTCCTGGTTATTCTTCCATATGATATACCAATCCAGTAACAAAAATAAACTTCTGTCTCACCATGCTGGTTAACAAGAAGTTAGAAATGCAGTCTCCATAGGTATCCCAGCCCTTGTTTCACCACCCAGACACTAGACTTAATGATGAGTGGTTATTTAAAACCAGTTTAATCAAACAAAGGGCTCTTCTAATCCTAAGAGACCAACCACATACCCAGGTCAATATATAACTCAGATCTTACCCAATAATCACACTGTTGTCAATCCTTTATATCTAAAGGTTTATTTATAAGAGAAAAGAAGAGGAGAGTTAAAATGATTAAAGGAACCAAATACATACAACAACTGCAGAGTTCTTATATCAGGTTTGAAGCAGTGATGGCATAAACTGCTGGCTTGTAAAGTCTTCGGTAACTTCCAAAAGATTAGAATGTCCTCAGCCCATTGATTGGAATGCTCTTTTTAGTGCAAGTCCATATTCCAGAGATCAGAGACGGAAAGAGGCAAAATAGAGATGCTTCCAGGGTTTTTTAATATCTTGTTCCATGTGGAGGGATGCTCTCAGTTTGTGGAAAATTACAGACTCAGGATGGAGTCCAGATCAAGTCACATGCCCTTGCATGCTTTGATAAGTCATAGGAACAGCCATTACTCATATTCTGGTTAAAATGTCCACAGGAAGGCCCATTGGGCGAGGACAGGCTTCTTCTATGGTCTGTTTTAAAAGCTGTGTCCCCTTTAATGGGCCATCAACTTGAATAGTCCGTTCACAATGTGCTGGCCATTTTGGATGAAAATTACCTTCTGCATGTTACTTCAGGAGCAAACACATTTGAAATACTGATACACAGTCAATATTCATAACTTTATATACAAAGATGATGCATACATACAAACAGGATAATCATATTTGATTGTAAATTTTCCATTGATACCTTACATACATACTTCATATAAAATTTGTTGCAATTATGTAACTGTGGTAGCAACAATGATAGACATTGTCATATTTTAATCATACAACATCACACAAGTGTGTGTGTGTGTATATATAACTGCCTTCTGAACTGTTGCTTAGAACAGCCAAGAAGATATGAAGCAGAGAGGGTGATGTATCATAGGGTGAGGTAGGCCTGTGAGGAGTTAAGGCTTCAGTTTCTGGCCTGCTACAAGATGCTTCAGGCTAAATCAGAGTTTAAGAGCACCATCACTGTTATGCACTGTGTGAACAATCTAGGAATAAAATTTTACCATTATGTCTTCAAAGCATATAAACATTTTAAACTAAATCAATAAAGCAATAATCCCACTCTCAAACAGATTTTTCATATAATAATTGATTATGCTGCTAATATCTCCATTGGTCTAACTTGTGCTAATTTGTAAAACAAATAAATTACAGAAGAACATGTTCTGATTGTAGAATCATAGAACTATAGGATTGAAAGGGATCCTTTTCTGTAGTACTCCTTCCTAGGCAGTCATTCCCCATTTTGTATTTGTGCAGTTGCTTAATCCTTCCTAAGTGAAGTACTTTGCATTTGTCCTTATTGAATTTCATCCTATTTATTTCACACCATTTCTCCAGTTTGTCAAGACATTTTGAATTCTAATACTGTCCTCCAAAGTGCTTTCAATCCCTCCCAGCTTGGTATCGTCTGCAGACTTTGTAAATGTATTCTCTATCCCATTATCCAAATAATTTATGAAGATATTGAAGAGAAATGGACCCAGAACAGATCCCTGCAGGACTCACTTGATATGCCCTTCCACTCTGACTGTGAACCATTGATAATTACTGAGTATGGTTTTCCAACCAGTTGTGCACCCACTTTATAGTGGGTTCACCTAGGCTACATTTCCGTAGTTTACTAATGATAAGGTCACATGAGACAGTATCAGAAGTCTTAGTAAACCTTTAGTGAAGACACTACTCCACCGACGGGAGAGCTTCTCCTGTCAGGAGGTACTCAATCCAAGAGGCAGAAGCTATGTTGGCAGGAGAAGCTCTCCCATCAACATATCACTTTCTATGTGGGGGGTTAGGTTGGTATAACTACAGCACTCAGGGGTATGGATCTTTCACACCCCTGAGCAACATAGTTATACTGATATATGTCTGGCCTATGTGAATAGTGTAACTCAAATTGACATAGCTTAGATCCACAAACTGTGGGGTCCACACTACACTCTCCCATCGACTCCCCCTACTCTTCTTGATCCAGTGGAGTACAGGAGTTGACGGGAGAGCGATATGCGATATGTCAATGCATTGATCGCCACTTGTTGGACCCTGGTAAGTGTAGACAAGCCTGAATTCTTAACTTTTTCTTTGCCTATTTTAGCCTCAGATTCTACTGCATTTACACTGATGTGTGCTATTTTACTCATCCAATCACTGCTAAGCTGGTGAAAACTGAAACAAAAAAGGCATTTAACACTTCAGCCATTGCTGTGTTTTCTGCTATTGTCTTTCCCTCCTCATTGGGTAATGGACATACTCTTTCCTTGGTTGTCTTCTTGCTCTTTTGTAAAATGTTTTCTTTTTACTCTTTGTGTCCCTAGCAAGTTTAACCTCATTTTGTACTTTGGCTTTCTAATTTTGTCCCTACGTGCTTGTGTTTGGGGTTTGTTTGTTTGTTTGGGTTTTTTGATAGAGATAAGTGAGATAATATCTTTTATTGGACCAATTTCTGTTGATGAGAGAGACAAGCTTTTGAGCTTATACAGACCTCTTCTTTAAGTCTGGGGAATGTACTCAGAGTGTCACAGCTAAATACAAGATGGAACAGATTGTTTAGCATAAATTGATAAAACAAATTTCAAGGTGAAGTGGCAGTTAACATCTCTTCAGTAATAGGGGTTGGGAGAAAGGTTGGGGGGATGTTTTGTGGGTTGTAGATTGTTGTAATAAGCCATAAATTCATTGCCTTTACTCACACCATGATTTTTCGTGTCTAGCAAAGTTATGAATTCAAGCTCCCAGGCTCATCGATTGAAGGAGTGGTTCAAGTTTCCATTGAGGATGAGGACTAAGATGTTAGAGGTAGAGTAATTGCTTTGCAAAAAGCCTTCACCCACATGTGATAGGGTGTTTCGGTCTTTTATCATTTTTCCATGCAAGTTCATTTAAGAGCATAGTGCTTTTCTTGTATCACCCATGTAGTTGTTACTGAGGCATTTAGTGCACTGGATGAGGTGTGCTGCATGTTGTGGTAGGCATGTCTAACTTTGCTAGACACTAAAATCATGGGCTGAGTACAGATGCTGGATTTATGGCTTATTACAACAATCTATAACCCACTAAACCTGTCCCCGGCCTTTCTTTTTCATCCTGTGACTGGAGGAGTGTTAATGGGCCACTACACCTCCAATGGTCCCTTAACATATGTGTTAACTACTTATGCTAAATAATCTGTTCCAATTTGTAGTTGTCTGTGACATTCTGAGTTCATTTTCCAGACCTGAAGAAGAACTCTGTATAAGCTCAGAATCCTGTCTCTCTCACCAACAGAAGTTGATCCGAGAAACGTTTTTACCTCATCCACCTTGTCTGTCTAATATCCTGGGTCCAACACAGTTACAAATGCCACTTTTTTTTTTAAATTCATCCTTTGTAACTTGACCTAGTTTTCACTTTTCGTATGACTCTTTTTTTGAGTTTCAGGTCTTTGTAAATCTCCTTGTTAAGCCATCAGCAAGGAGAAGCTTGTTAATTTCTCATTCATGATGGTGACACCCTATTGTGAATGGCAACATTTTTACATTAGGAAACGAGTGATTCCAACAGAATAAGGCCTCAAACCTGCAAAATCATGTGTAAAGATGTAACTTTACACACTCTGGGGTATGTAATGGAGCCATGACAGTTTATACCAGCTGAGGATTAGCCCCTGTGAGTAGTCCCATTAAAGTCAATGTGCATAACATTAATCAAGTACAAATGTCTTTGCAGGATCGGGGCCTAAAATAGCAAGGATAATATATCACTAAATTTACTTTGCATATTTATTTTTAACATTATGTTTGAGTTCAATTTCATTGTGTTTAAAATTTCATACTGAACTAGTAAGCAAATGTACCATATTATGTAAAAATAATGAATTCTTATTAAATCTTTGCTCAGAGATTGGTGATAGAGAAGCAGGTTTTTATGTCCATATTAGGAAGGTTTATTGTATTCAAACCTTGTTACTCAAAGATATTACTCCATATCACTTCAGTATTTAAAAATGCTAATTTTAGCCTGTATTCTTTTTTTAATTATTTGACATACTCCATCATCTATGATAGCCAAACACTCTTCTCGGATTTTGGAGTATTTAGGAACGGATGATGAACATTTATTTTGATATCAGTCTCTCAAATTTGTCTAGTCTAATAATTCCTTTTTTCACGAATACAGATCTCTCACAAGACATTGTAATTGGATCTTAACTTAATTGGTCTTTACATGAACCGTTTATTTAAACTTATAGTAGTATTTGGCCTTAGTGGCCGTTTTTATCCTGAAAAAGCCCCAGAATTTGTCCTTTTATGATTTGCTTAACCATATTTCACTTTCGTGTACATGCCTATTCAAATGGTATTTATATGGGAATAGAACTTCTATTAAAACCATTCTATTTATAAACCAGTGTTGACTAAATTATAAGTACTAGGTATCCTGTGTCTTGAAACTATGTAGCCTAACACTTCTTAGGCAATTAGTTAGTTCAGTGGACAATGTCAGTAGAATACATTATTAGAGTATAGCAGGACAAATCCCAGAGTGATGATTACTTTGACATGTTCATAAATCTGTGCCTCATTTTCTTCTGAGTTTTTCTAATTCTAGGCAAAATATTTGTTTCTTTATCTTCTTTCAGCCATCTGAGTCATCCAAAATAAAAGGCTTGATAACAGTAGAGGCTGCATTTAAAAGAAAACGCTTTCAAAATACTGACTAATTCTGTGAGATGTAATCTTTGTGAATTTAAAGAAGGTGTTAGGGCATCTGCTCACAGAAGGAGCAGAGTTATAAGAGTGCTATAAGAAAATGGGCCTGGATAGCAGTGACTGGACATTCCTACTCTGCTGGTTTTTGACTGCAGCCTCAGATCTTAAAATGATTTGAGAATCTGTCCTTGGCCTTTGCATCAACACCTGCCTATAACCAAAGACAGCAGAAAATACATTTGCTTTTCCTTCTGGGTAAGTGATCTATCAATATCAGGAGAACTAGTTGAGAATATTTTAGTTGACAATGACTGATCATAGTGTAAACCACACACCTCCGGGGTGTGGTGTTGTGTCCCATCTAGTGGCACTGAGACCAGTTAGAGAGAGAGATAAAATGAATTTGCTCTACAGCCTTAGCTAACAGCCAGTTGGCTTTTAAGTCATGCAGTAGAGGCTCATGCACTAAGCTCCAGAGGTCCCCTGTTCAGACCTGCTCGCTGACAACCGGGGTCTGTCAGCGTTACAATAACAATATCATGAAAATGAGCAAATTTATTTTGGGTCATGAAAAAAACTTAGATTATGTTTGGTATTTGTTTACACACCAGTTAAGGCTCTCATTCTGAACTGAAAATCATATAGGTAGAGCTCTGCCCTCTGAACTCCAAGGACTTCATTATAGGATTGAGGCCTAATTTTACCTCTGAAATTTAGTTTTCTAGAAGAATTATTAAAATGGTATGCTTGAGTATATTCTTAAATAGTCAAAAATAATATCAAATAAAAATTGATAGTCTTATTTTTCAAGCCGTGGACAAGTTCTTATTTGTGTTTCAGTAAAAACTAGAGCTTAGTGAAAATTTCCGAAACCGTATTCGTGAACATTTGTTTGAATTTCAATTAGCTGTTGAGTTTGGCCATAACCATTCACATAAACAGAATTTTGTTTGCACAGAAGTTTGGGGAATTGGCTGTGTTTATGGGTCTGATCCATATTAAACTGAAGTTATTTGAACAACTCCCATTGACTTTCCTGGGCTTTGAATCAGGGACTGTAGGATTACACTTATTGGTATGTGTGAACAAGGGAATTTGTACATGAACAAGACTATTTGCCATTCATTTTTCTCCTATTTAGAAAGAATAATCCAGAAGAGGAATTCTGTCAGAGAATGGAGTCATATACGGCAAATATGCAAAGGGTATAATTTGCCAACACATAAACTATGCAGGAAATACCAAATATGGTTGTAGAAATCACAATGATTTTGTGAACAATTTACCAACAGAAAACAGAGTTACATTTGTCTGGTCATTCATTTGCAACAAATAATTTGATCAGTTACAGGAAAGATAACTGAATCCATTCAACCTCGGCTCACGCTTGTACCTCCCGTTAATCAAATGTTATGCAGAACAAGAGAACCATACCTAATCCAAAAAGAGGAGGAGATTTAAGAGATTTTCACTGTTTTAGGTTAGAAATTATTGATATAACTCCTGGCAGTAATAAAAGGAGTAGTGGTAATTCCCTATACAACACAACAACAGTTTATCAAACATAATATAGTGTATTCTTCCCTCTGTATTATATTTACATAATTTCTTGTAAAAATGAGTGAAGTAGTAATTTAAAAAACAAACAGATCTACAGTTTGTGGAGTAAAGATTAACAGAAAACCCCCAAAGGCAGAACTTTATTCTCTTTCGTGTACCAACTAGTTGAATGTTGCATTATACAGTCATATAACTGCTCGTTTTTATGTTATGTAAAATACATGACCAGTGTATAAATGTACGGTTATGATATTGGACACATTTGTGTGTCTGATAATGTAGTACAAAGAACTTGAACATGGTACTTTATAGCCTTGGTTTTGACATTGGCCATTATCTTTGAAAACTCATGGCGATCGGGGGAAGTCCCGGATGACTGGAAAAAGGCTAATGTAGTGCCCATCTTTAAAAAAGGGAAGAAGGAGGATCCTGGGAACTACAGGCCAGTCAGCCTTACCTCAGTCCCTGAAAAAATCATGGAGCAGGTCCTCAAGGAATCAATTCTGAAGCACTTAGAGAAGAGGAAAGTGATCAGGAACAGTCAGCATGGATTCACCAAGGGCAAGTCATGCCTGACTAATCTAATTGCCTTCTATGATGAGATAACTGGTTCTGTGGATGAAGGGAAAGCAGTGGACGTGTTGTTCCTTGACTTTAGCAAAGCTTTTGACACTGTCTCCCACAGTATTCTTGCCAGCAACTTAAAGAAGTATGGGCTGGATGAATGGACTATAAGGTGGATAGAAAGCTGGCTAGATTGTCAGGCTCAACGGGTAGTGATCAATGGCTCCATGTCTAGTTGGCAGCCGGTATCAAGCGGAGTGCCCCAAGGGTCGGTCCTGGGGCCGGTTTTGTTCAATATCTTCATAAATGATCTGGAGGATGGTGTGGATTGCACCCTTAGCAAGTTTGCAGATGACACTAAACTGGGAGGAGAGGTAGATACGCTGGAGGGTAGGGATAGAATACAGAGGGACCTAGACAAATTGGAGGATTTGGCCAAAAGAAATCTGATGAGGTTCAGCAAGGACAAGTGCAGAGTCCTGCACTTAGGACGGAAGAATCCAATGCACCGCTACAGACTAGAGACCGAATGGCTAGGCAGCAGTTCTGCAGAAAAGGACCTAGGGGTTACAGTGGATGAGAATCTGGATATGAGTCAACGTTGTACCTTCTTGCCAAGAAGGCCAATGGCATTATGGGATGTATAAGTATTGGGATTGCCAGCAGATCAAGGGACGTGATCATTCCCCTCTATTGGACACTGGTGAGGCCTCATCTGGAATACTGTGTCCAGTTTTGGGCCCCACACTACAAGAAGGATGTGGAAAAATTGGAAAGAGTCCAGCGGAGGGCAACAAAAATGATTAGGGGACTGGAACACATGAGTTATGAGAAGAGGCTGAGGAAACTGGGGATGTTTAGTCTACGGAAGAGAAGAATGAGGGGGGATTTGATAGCTGCTTTCAACTACCTGAAAGGGGGTTCCAAAGAGAATGGCTCTAGACTGTTCTTCATGGCAGCAGATGACAGAACAAGGAGTAATGGTCTCAAGTTGCAGTGGGGGAGATTTAGGTTGGATATTAGGAAAAACTTTTTCACTAGGAGGATGGTGAAGCACTGGAATGGGTTACCTAGGGAGGTGGTGGAATCTCCTTCCTTAGAAGTTTTTAAGGTCAGACTTGACAAAGCCCTAGCTGGGATGATTTAGTAGGGGATTAGGTCCTGCTTTGAGCAGGGGGTTGGACTAGATGACCTCCTTAGGTCCCTTCCAACCCTGATATTCTATGATTCTATGACATTAGTTCCCCCCAATACCAAGGATTCATTTAAGAGGAAGAATAAATGTTTTAATAAATGTTAAAATGTTACACACTAGATAGAGTAAATACATAATCTGCAGACTATTTGCACAGCGAACTTGTTTCCTGAGTTCAAACACAGCACTTCCATGAAATAGCTATGAACTGAAGAAGGGATTTGAATGGTGGATAAATAGATGCATTCAGAAGCTGATTTAGAATTTAGTCTTACTGATCATGAAAATATATTTTTCAATTTCTGGTCTTGCTGTTTATAGTCACAGTCAACTCAATGTGTCATCATAATGAATGCCAATGACTCACATGCCACTGTGAATGATGGGAATGTAGTTATAGAGAAATCATGCTAGATATTTAACGTTGAAGGGGGTAAGGGGCTGCAACTTATATGAGCAGTACACATTTAACAAATACGTGACTAGGATGACTGGTTTTTTTAAGCCCTCTTTGGGCCCCCCACATATCCATATCCTGATTTAGCAGGGTCCCAAATCCCAGCCAGACCCCTGAACTGTTTTCCCAGAAGTAGTTCAGTTAGTACCTACACATCTCCTTCCCCCTGAAGAGGAACTGGGCCTTCAGCAAGGCAAGTCCCTGAACTATGTTGCAGCTGATATTTCTATCTGCATATATTTGTTTCAGGAGATTCCTATCTCAGCTCCCAAGTCTTTCTCTAAGTTTGGCAGAAACTATATATCAGACATATTTTTGTGATGTTTATCTGCTAGGCCTGGTCTTTAGTAACGATAATATTTTGTATTTTTATCTTGTATTTAACTTCCATCTCAGTTTTCTCAGAGGTCTTTGCAAAAGTTATTGTTACAACTGGAGAAACCAAGGCATGGAGCTGAGCATGTAGCAGAGCCAGGCTCAAAGTCACACACGGATGAAGTAGTAGAGCCAAAAATAAAACTCAGACTTTCTAACGCCCTGTGCTTTAATACTATGCGTCCTCTCCGAAGCCCTAATTCAGCAAAGCACTGAAACACATGTCTAAACCCTAATGATGTCAAGTCAATGGGACTTAGCACATGCTTAAGTGTTGTTCTAAACTGGGGCCTGAAGTGGAAAAGATACAAGAAGAAAAGCTAAATTAACAGTTCATAATTAAAAAAACCCACCACCTGTTGCTCTAAAATATAAAACTCATCCCACAAAGACAGGAAACATAAGCATGATGCAACCTGGTGAGCAGCTGGCACAAAATGTGTAGATGCCAATTGCTATATCCTCCTTATGAGAGCTTAAATCTCAGCCAGCTATTGGCAACAGCATAACTTGTTTAAAATATTTTATTTTATTTATTAGATTGTAAGGTTCCAATGCTTCAAACATTCAACTCATGGTCATAAACTTATGGGCATGAGTATTTGCCAGATCAGGGCCAAGTCCTCAGCTACTTAATTGCTAATGAAAATCAAAATAATAAAGCAGACATAAGGCTTGGAATCTTAACTATATCACTGTAAGGGTCTTGCCAACCCTTATAATGCTTTCCTCCATTCTCTGTTGTTACTTTGTTTGACTTCACTGTTAAATACTCCTGTTGTGATATAACTTTGTATATGACCTGGTGTTTATGTATTAAAGTATTAAAACAAAAACAAAACAAAAAAAGGAAAGGTACATGAAACGTCAACTTCTGATTTCAATCTGAAAAGCTTTCCCTCCTGGGCTAATCAGTTAGAGCCCAAGAAAGAACTTTTCCCCACCTGGCATCTCAATGCCATCAGGCCATCTAGCACTTGACAATCATGTATTAACCCAGTAAATACATTCTGACTCTTAGGTGTAAAACCCTATACATGAAATGCATGCTTGTTCAGAGGGCCAGCACAAAGCCTATACATAAATCCTATTTAAGCCCTCTAAGGGATTGTGCTGACCCTCTGCACAGGTGTGATACTCCTGGAGACCTTTGGATAAAAGAAACAATACTTTTCATTTATATATATATATAACCTGCCATGGCACTTTACAACAGGGAAGATTCAATGAAAACCACAATCCATATTCTGAAGAGTCTGTAGCCTAAAGCACGAATGACTATTTTCTAGTGAATAAAATGGCCATGAGATACAGTGTTGCTAGGATTTATTCTTCATAAGAACCAGGTGGATTTAGGGAACGATTTCATATGTGATTGTGAAGACAGGACTTGCTGTGAAGTAGCAGCTCCAAAGAGAAGGTGCAAATTGTGAATAAGCATAAAAATGGAAGCTATAAGGGGAAAAGTTTGGATAGAGAAAATAAGAATAGAGATGCCAGCATTTGAAAATTTCCTACTGATTGAAGCATATAAACAATGTGTTCTCAGTTGTCAGAGGTCAGCTCTAGTTAATTGTTGATGTGATTGGGGCTCAGATCCACAAAGAGACTTAGGCATTTTAACACCCAACTTTTAGGTGCATAGAAAATCACTGGCACAACAATGGGATCCAAAAATGCTGAGTTAGGTGCAGAGGCTCCCTGTAAAATGCATGGGGCAAGATAGGTGCCTAAGGGTGAGATCCACAAGAACCAGTGTGCTATTGGAGGAGCTGCTTAAACTAACCAATGGGAGATGCCAATGAAAGGAGTCGGTCCTAATTCCCCTCCCCCATCTCTGGTTGTGACCCACAGGTTGGAATCCCTTTCTTGGAGTCAGATGGGCTAGATGACTAAGCCATTCTTGCAAGCAATGCCAAAGTGATAGTGCCTACCTTATACATTTTACCCCAGTGGTTAGGGTGCTCACTCACATACAGGCTCAATGCCCTAACTGCTTGGCTAAAAGTTATGAGTGAGGTGGCAGTACCACCACTTGGTTTGAGGATCATGCTGGTGCTTTGGGCGTAGAGTGAAGTATTGTACATATGCTCAGAGGCAGATATTCAGGTGCCTAGGGAACTTTTACAGCAAAAATTTAGACACCATATGAGTTTAACCACCCACAGGGTTAGCATGCAGCAGCTGAGTGGGGGTTTTGTGGGTCTCAGTGGTGCCTAAAACTGGGAAATAGATGTCTAAATCTGGAGTTTAGGCACCTAGGTTCCTTTGTGGATCGGGGCCAGGTTGGGAGAAAAGCTAGCAGGAGAATGCAATGTGTAGAAAGAAAGCCTGTTGAGACAAGGAACTTCTGGTTGGAGGGATTTAGCTGGTTACTGAAGGTCCTGAGACTTTTCTGAAACACTTATTTACTGTCAAGAGTTAAATGATTTCCCAGCAACATAGATTAATGGCATATAAGCCCATAATGAAAGTTAATAGCCTAAATACCTTTATGGATCTGATCCATAGCTATGAAATAAAAATCTAACTATAAAAAGCAAAATGAACAAATGTCAAGTAACTATGGTCCAGTTCTAGTCATTAATCACTCTGTTGCCATTAATCAATCTATTGTAATGTTTTTCAGCTTTTTCTAAGCTCTTCCACTGAACCTCACTCTTCTCTGGTCAATACTAATACTAAAACTAAATTGGTTGAGAACTGTCTTCTAATTCAGTTTTAAAATGGCACCTAGTGCTTAATAAGACCCAAGCTTTAAATTATTCACCTGTTTTCAGTTAGCCATAAAACAGCTAGCCACTATTAGTAGAGAAGCTAGTATGCAAAGTAACATCCTTGTCTCTTTATTTTGAACAACTGTTTTCCACAAAATGTGAAACAAGGATGCTGAGGAGATATATTACTCTCATTCCTCACTCACCACTTTAAAGGTCAAGCAGTTATAACAATTTAGAAAGCTAGCAGAGCCTGAGAGTAAGTGGCTAGAAGCCTTTGCGTAGGGTATGGTGTATGAAAGAAGATTTGAGTAAGAGAACTGCTTTCTGCTAGGAAGAAAGATGGACCAAACAGGTAAACTTTTTTTTGTTTCTTATCTCATTTTTGCTTCATTTACAGAGAGCAAGTTAAGGGGCTTAGCTTGTATTTTAAACAGCAGTGGGGGAAATGTTCTTTTGGTGGTGTAATGATTCATTTTTCCCTTATGATAAAAAGAATGACTTTTTCTAGAAGTGAATGACTGGGGCCTAAGGAATATGTTACAAACCTAGAACTGGGTTACCTTTTTCCATCTAGCTGATGGAGTAAAACTTAAAGCTCCTTTTCTATGTTTTTTCTTTCTGATTTTTGTGTTTTTGGGGGGAGGGATTGAACCTTGCAGACTGAGCCATCCAGCCCACCCTTAAACCATGAAGCTCTGTTGGGGTGTGGAGATATTTCAACAGAAGCTCTGTACAAATCCTAGAATACAGTTTCTCCCCAGGCTGTATTAATTTGTGAAGGGGTGCGCCCGTGCAGAGAGAGAAACTGTTTTAAACTAGTAAAGCTGCATCATTGTGTTATTAGACTATATGGTATTTACTTTAATTGTATTTTCTTGTAAAAAAAACTGTGGGATTGTGCATAAAAACTATATAACCTATGGGAAGTTGCTTTGGAATACAAAATTCTTCAATTTTTCGGATTAAATTGATCTTGAAATAGATGCTGCCATTAGTTGTACAACTGTTGTGATTCTGTTAAGAATACAGCTGCATGTGATTTGGACAGTGCGGGGGGTTCTTATAACATTAATTTTCCTGAATACAGTGCTTTAAAGGAATGCAATTAAAACAAAAACGGCAAAAGAATGCATTTGCAAAAGGAACTGTAAACAAACACAGGAACATCCTATCATTTACCAGTGACTGACTTCAATTTGTTCAGCCTTTTTTTTTTTTTTTGGGTGGGGGGCAGAGTGTGTGTGTGGGGCACAGTTATTTTGGTGGTTTGGGTTTTTTTTTTTGCTGTGATCTGCTTAAATTTGAATTAATTCAACAAAAAGACCCAGTAAAGAGCTGATTATCAGTCACTCCAGACTGGTCTGTATGACTGATTGACATATAAGGCAAAACCAAGTGCCCTTTAGTTCCAAACTGATAGTTAAGATCTATTGGTCAGTAGTATTTAAGGTCTTCTATATCTTTAAGTTGTTTTTGGTTACTTAGTTTGTCATGGTACAAAATAATATGCAAATACTATAGAAGCCTTTTAAGATGAATCATTTAAGCATAAATATCTCATGAATGATCCTGCTGGTTAAGTACATTATTAAACATGAAGAGTCTTCAAGTTACCCTGCTGCTTATTTATGAGAGATACAAATCAGCATTGTGCTGAATACAAAAGTGTCTGTTAGCTATCTTGATTTCTACTCTGTAAGGATAGATGTACATTCAGGGAGTCTTGTCTGTATGTATCTTTGCATTTTTCACTCAGTCATTCATCAAAGCTATGTAGTGTATTCCCTGCCTGAGTTCTATTGATACTAATTAAGGTTAGTTCATTAGAGAGACCATGCTCTCTTATATAATTTACATGGCAACATTCAAACTGTTTTGGAGTCTGCTGGGAGATTTGATTTTTTTTTTTTTACAAGAAATTGTTACTGACACCTGCCCTCTCAAAACTGGGTCCCTTTAAGGTGTCTCAGCTTGGTCACTCAAAAATGTGAGGCAGTCAGAATCACAAATCACACTTGAAAAATGTAGTCCTTTCAGTTTACTCTTCATGGTAATATGACAGGTAGGTGTTGAGGTGTAGTTTGTTTTTTGGTTTTTAATTTTATAAAAATGAAAGGCATTTAGCTTTCATACATGTAAGTAAAGTGTTCAGCTTTGGGGAAAAAACTGATCTTCTGTAATAGCTACTGATTTAAATAGTTGATTTGAGAATGGACTCCAAGTTTATTAAATGAATGATGGTGTTTCCTTTGTCTGTTTTGCCAGTTTAACTCTGAAGAGCTTCCTCTGTTGGGACATCCATGTGTTACCGTAATACAAATAAAATTACACATACAACAACATTAAAAGAACACAATTATGGCTGCAAAGTCAAGCACCCCAAACTTAATCAAGGTAGCCTATGCAACCTTAATTCAGCCCCATTAAAAACTATCATAATGCATACCCATAATCACATAATACTTTAAGGCAGGGGTCCTGCAGAAATTTAAATCCAGCTTTTCCCCCCTGCCCTCACAATCACATTCTCACTAAACCTCCTTCCCTTTGGTTTGGCTATTTGTCCCCTTTGAATTTGAATCAAACTATTTCATTCAGAGCATCGCAGAGACAACTCCATGCTCTCATTTCAGGAGTTGGGTTCTACCCTGGCCTGGATTAGCCATTACAGGGAGACTTCGGCTTTGCATCTGTAATAGAGCATGCTCAGTCGTTGTGTGGGGATTGGTCATGCACTGTCCTGTTGGCTGCAGAAACAGTAAGGGGATGGAGCATGCTTAGTTAGGATGGGATCTTTGGAGGTTTTATCAGCTAAAGTCTGTACTGAGCAAATATGAACTGACTCTTTTCAAAGGCTTATAACTTGACCAAATATGGGTGGATTTTCATCGGAATGGCAAAAGCACACCCTTGGCATAAAGATCCCATCCCCTGCCAAATTTCAGATCCCTGCTCCAAACCTTCGGGGTCTCTAAAGCTTTCCAAAGAAAAGGTTTCAAGAACTTAACATGGGGGAATGTATTTTTTTCCCTAGCCTCATTCTCAGAAATGGCTGATCAACTTTGACTGAAATTTTCCAGAATAATTCAGCCTGAGGTAGATGCATCTAGTGTGGAAAATTGAAGCCCAAACAATTAAAGTTTTTTCTATAAGCAACTTAAAACAGGGTGTTATAATAGGATGAGCTGGGCCACCATAATAATGGGTGGTGCTACCAGCCCTCCCTATAAGAGAAGGGGAATCAACCTATTATGTGCTTGAACCTTGAGATTAGCTTTAGCCAGGTACGTTTTATTCCACTGCACTTTTATTCCATTGCACTTACTGCATATAGTATGAACTTCAAACATGTCTCTTTACCTTTTTTAGCTCTGAAGTGTAATAGTATAGCTTTCTCTGTTTCAGATGTCAGTGTGGATGGAAAAAGAAAAGGAGTACTTGTGGCACCTTAGAGACTAACCAATTTATTTGAGCATGAGCTTTCGTGAGCTACAGCTCACTTCATCAGATGTTTACCATGGAAACTGCAGCAGACTTTATATACACACAGAAATCATGAAACAATACCTCCTCCCACCCCACTGTCCTGCTGGTAATAGCTTATCTAAAGTGATCAACAGGTGGGCCATTTCCAGCACAAATCCAGGTTTTCTCACCCTCCACCCCCCCACACAAATTCACTCTCCTGCTGGTGCTAGCCCATCCAAAGTGACAACTCTTTACATAATCAAGTCGGGCTATTTCCTGCATAGAGGAAGTTATTTTGGAAAGGATATTCATTTTGAGTAGAGGGAATGAGTGGCATCAGGCATAAGTATTCTTGTATCAAGGCTTTATCAGGCATAAGTATTCTTGTATCAAGGCTTTATCTATCAGTCACTAGACATGGCTTTTTACTGAAAGCCATTTGAAAGCCATTCGACACTACCAAATATATACAGTCGAGAGACGTAGGCTTCTTGAAAGTAAAATTTTATGCGCCTCATGGATAACTCTGGGATGGGAAGAGGGAACAAGATAAATACTGCATTTTAGTGAATTTATGCCTCTTTCCTATAGTATGTTGTGGAGATGATGTATGTTCCTTTTGTATTTAAATTTAATAAATAAGGGTCTGATCCTGCTCCCCACAGGAAAACTTCAATTGTTTTCAAATGCAGGAGTGGACCTGTTATACGAATACAGCCTGCCTGTATTCCTGTCTTCACTGAGACATGGGAATTTAAAATTCTCAGAAATGAGAATACAACAAAATAATATCTAAGTACAATATATAACTGCAGAATGCAACTCAGAATGAGACTGAGTCATGGATCTTCAGATTTTCAAGTTTGCCTATATGCTCAAGCTAACAAACCAAATCCACTTTCTAGTGGCTTTGGAAGTATAATGGGGTAATCACCAAATACAGACCACTCTGAGTTGCTTTTATTTGAGGACCAAATAAGTTGTTCTTACTCTTGTATTATTGGAAGTTGCATATGCAGGTTATTGTTTCTAAGAAGTTGTGGGTTTTTTGGTTGTTTAAATTCATAGAGAGGGGAGCAATAGCCTAACCTATTTCCGAAACTTTTTTAAAAAACAAACCCTGGAATACTAATTATTATTCCAGAATGAGACTCAGTTCTATTATTTTTATGGCAGTCTTTAGCAAGAATGTAAGTCACTGCTACAAAGTTATAAGAGCATGTGAATTAAAATATATTTCTGATTCATATGTACTCTAATGACTTTAAATGGATATTAACTCCATCAAGCTCCACAAATTCCTTTCCTTCACCAAAAAAGAAAATGACAGCTGATGGTTGATGTATATGGAATGAATGAATGATTGCTTGACAATTAGTAAGACCATAGAATCATTCTGTAACATGTCAGTATGGGGGCTCTTGTCATTTAGTCTAAGAAAATAAGTTTTGCTGGAAAGGAAATAGGTTTCCATACTAATGTGTGTCCTTGTACCAATACATGAGTAGTTTTTAGAAGACCTTTAAACTCTTAGAATTGAGATACCTTAGGCTGGAGTTGGACTACTATTTCATCTCATCTGATGCCCTGCTTCAGTTAGTTTTAGTGGAAATCCAGAAACCTAAAAGCTCTCCTGTCAATTGTGAAGCATAGGTGTAAAGCAGGGTGGATATTTAGAAAATTAATGCTTTCATTTAAGTCATCTAGAACATACTAAAGTGTGATTAAACAATTGAGTTTTATAGATCATATCTGCAGTGTATGAATAGTTGCATAGATTTTTTTTTTCCCTTTTCTCACCTTCAAGACAACGTCAATTTAGGTATTTTGTGGCCCTTGTCGCCATAGTATCTAGGCACCTGTTCAAAGTGCCCCAAAATAGTAAATATTATCTTTCTGAAATTCCATGCTCACCCTATACTTACTGTTGACCTAGTCAACCAATTCATTAAGTTTATTTTTAATAAAGAAAAATATTATCTCTTGTGCTGGAATCTTGCCTGGCCAGTTTTGCTTTGGATCACTTTCTTACACTGTTTTTAATCTTTGAAGATAGCAGAGTATAAGAACTTGCTGTTACAATAATTTTTTTATAGCGCAGTCTGTATTTGTGTAGCACATTGCATATGACACTCTTAAAGTTCATTAAGGAATTCAACAGGTCCTACCCCCTTGTGGATTAGGCAAATATGGTCCCTATTTTATAGCAAGAGAGAGAGTACAGCATGGAGAGATGAAATGACTTGCCTGAAGTCATATAATGAGTTTGTGACAGATTTGGGGAAAAGATTCTGGTCTCGTAGTAGGAAGCATTAATGACAAGCCCATCATGTCTTCCCTACCCTTTGCAGCTGATATGTCTAACAGTCCCTGTCCAAAATGGATCCTTCTTGGAACTGGATGCAGTGCAGTGCAAAATGTGGAGGGTTTTTGTTTGGTTGGTTTTTTGTTTGTTTTAGAATTGCAGTAAGTTTGCAGGTTTATTGTTCTGTAAATAACTGCATTTTAAAGTGCACAAAATATCATACTCAACAGACCTATTAAACAGCTAATTACTTTTTTTTTTAAATGAAGGTAACTAATCTTAAGGGATTCTGAATTAAACCCTGTTTAAAGAATAATCAGTCTTCTTTAAAATCCTAAAATCCACAGTGTTTTCCTATGCCAGCAGTATTATTAGCATCTTTATGGAAGTCCTTTATGGAATTGGGCTTGGGCATCTTGTTGAAAGATATTCACTTAAATTATAAATTGAGCTATTCCACTGTACTAACAGAAATAAAATTTGTTAGGTTCTTTAGGACATGGTGCAAGGTTGCATGGTTTTTTTTTTTTTTTCTTCTTCTAACTTTTGCCTGTGTCAAAGAAGTTGGGTCTGTGTGAAAAATCTCTTGGTTTTGAATCTTGAAGTTTTCTACTGTTTTATGTGAAATACTATACATATGCCTAGATGCATCATACGTATAGCTTCGTATATTAAAATAATGCCTTCTATTGGTCAGTATCCAAAATTCTCCGTATGAACATTTTGGGATCTGGTCCATACCTGCAACTCTGGGAATGCAAACAGAACCTCCATCTCTAGATACTTGTAATGGCCTTAAGTCTTTATGGATTTGTGCTCCAAATATCCTATGAGATAGGGAACTATTATCTCCTTTTTGTGGCTAGGGGATCTGAGAGAGAGACAAAGTGATTAACACAAGTTCACCTAGGAAGTCTGTGGCAGAGCTACAAATACTCAGACCAGATGGTCTTAGTCCCAGTCTACAGGTTAATCAAAAGACCTTCATCCTGTCTATGTAAAATAAAAGAAAGATTTGGAAAATCTAGTAAGTATTGTATATTATAACATCTTTCATAACAGTTAAAATCAGTGATGCAGTTCTGTTCAGTAGATGGTCACTAGATGGCATTGTTTGGGAGCGGAAGTTTAAGGAAAAAATCAGTAATGTCTAAAAAGGAGTCTACCAATTCCACAGCATTTCAGTTCACTGTCTTCATGTGTAAGTATAAGAATTAAATTTAAATTAAAAAATTTCAAAGTAAAATTTTACATATTGCATTTTTAATGTTGGCTGGAGAGAAATTACAACATGATTAACTTATCCTCTGTGGGATTGCCCTTCTGGGGTAGGGGAGGCAGTGTTTTAATTACCTGATCTTAATTGCACATATGGGGAGTAAAGACTGTTTGAAGTATTGCACATTCATGTTCTTGCAGTCTGACTTGGACATAATCAGCTGTATTTTAGAGTTCATTAATACTCTTTTCTGTGTAGGGATGATTCTGTTGACTTATAGGTTAATGGAGATGTGCCTGTGTAAATGCTTTATTTTCATCCTTCTTTACAAGTGTTGACCCCACCGCTCTAGGTATCTGCACAAATATAAAAGCATAATGATAAACATTCCAGGTAAAATGAAGAGGCCTTCCAAGGCAACAAAACTGAAACCAACCAACATGAAATATCCTTCAGCCCACCCACTTGGCAAAGTTCCAAGAAAGCTGTGTTCAGGAGGTCAATCAACATTCTCACTTGCCCCTCTCTGTGGTTAGGGAAGGGAGTGGGGGAAAAATATTAACACACCTCCTTGGAGATGCTTTGCCACTGGTCCCCGTTTTGTTAATCAAGCTGGTGTTATCTCAAGCTCCTCAAATGATCACAGCTGTGGCATTATCAAATAGGGAGAGGCAGTTGCTGAAGCAGCTAGGTCCCAAACTATACCATAGTGCTTGTTAGGTCAAAACCAAGAACTTAAGATCCATCCTGAAATAAACTGGCTTAGGGTACATAATACTGGCATAATGTGCTCTGTGTGAAGTTCCACTTAATGGCCAGTGGAGCATATCGATGCTTAACTTAAATTTTTGGATGACCCTGGTATTACCCACAGTGCTGTATAGTAGAATACATTTAAGGTGACCAGGGCCCAGACAGTGTGCTTCATGATGTTTGCAATCAGACTTCATTAATGGGAAAATGTAGTTGAGGCTCCAGCTTCTTCCCTGCACTGAAGTACAGGCAATAATCTAACGAGACCCCCACCACAACCTTATACTAGAAACTTGAGTAGCAAACACCAGTTCTTTCAATTGGTGACTAATGTAATCTCTGCTGCATATTACAGTTGCATTCCTCTCGCCTACCACAGTTACCTGATTTGTCTAGATCGGAGCTTTGATGAAGGCTATATCAGATGGATGCTGTTACTCATTTGCTTTCATGGCTAGGTGATGTCAGCCTATTTAAGCTACTGTACCCCTTATGAGTGTGGCTTACTGCCACATAGGGCAGGTGGCAAGATAGACTTGTAGTTTCCAGCATAGTACGAGATTGCAATTGCCCAAATGAGCAATTGCCCAACTCTAACTTATGGGACTTTCAGGATAAAATGGAGCCACTTAAGTTTCTCCATAAAATCCCTGCTAATAACTCCAGATGTATCTAAACCTCATGACTAGTGGCATCAGGAGACAGCTGACAGATCTAAATGAAGCAGTATGCATACTTGATCTTTATTCGGTACTGGGAGGAGGTGTAGCTAGTGCATTTTCTGTAATGTCCACACATCTGAATCCAGCTTGACTTGGAGAAAAACTGAGGACTTTAGATACCTCCAGAATTACTTCATTGCAACCTTCTAATTTGATAGTTTTTAAACTTATTGGTAACAGGCAAGACTCTTAATGTCAAGACACCACCTTCAGTAGGGGCCATATAAATGCTTCCTGAAAAGATAGCTGTCACTCTTAAAGGGAGAATCTGACAATGCAAGGCCCAGTTTTTTTCCGAGGGACCTCTATGTATTCCCACAAATAGAATAAGCACAGGCTATTCCCAAGGAACTCCTGTTTATAGGTAACCTTCATCTTTTCCTGATGACTATTTCTGGATGGTTTTGGTGATTCAGAAGGTGGCACTGTTTCCCTCTCAGTCAATATAGGACCTTCTTGTCAACAGTTTTTGAAATGGGCCACTCTCCTTACCACTACAAAAGTTATTTTTCCTCCCTTGATATCCTACTGTTAATTGAATTGTCTCATTAGACTGACCTCACACTTGGTAAGGCAACTCTCATCTTTTCATGTATTTATACCTGCTCCTGTATTTTCCACTCCATGTATAGCCCATGAAAGCTTATGCCCAAATAAATTTTAGTCTCTAAACTGCCACAAGGACTCCTCATAGTTTTTACTGAAGGCGTTATAATTCAGATTAAATGTAAAGCTGGTGTCCTATTTGGTTGTCTTAAATATCCCATGGCATTTCCAATCAGGGTAACAATATCATGTAACTTAAATTCCTTCCACCCCACCCCTATGAAATTTCAATTTTGCATAGTATTTCATACTATTCTAGATGTTCTACACTGTTGCGTAGCATTGTCATGCAGATCTAAATAGTTATTTGCTATGTTTGCACCAAATGTTGCTGGTCTTCAGTGATAGGTGAAATACTTCATAAAGTTTATTCTATCAATTGTTTGCTTAAAGCACTTTGAGATTCTGCAGAATAAAAAACTGTGTGTGTGTATTACAAAGAAAGCTACAAGTTTGTTTCACCTGAACCAGTCTGTTTCTGTATGCTACAGTGCATTCTAATTTGTAAGTCCTGAAGCTGGAAGTTCTCTATTGTATTTTACATCCCTGTGCCACCACCACCCCACATATTAAAAGAACACTATGATGTTTGCAAAGTCAAGCATTCAAAAGTTAGTGCCAGATTTAAGGTTGCCCATGCAACCTTAATTTGCCCCTCTAGTGAGCTTGCGTTATGATAGTCTTTACCTGTATGATCATACTATTTTATCCCCTTCCCCTCCTCCCATAGGAAAATAATAGGCTGTCATACACTATGTGGACCGGTACTAGAGAGGGGATGGATGCTTTGCCCAAGGGTTTTACAGACATTTCCTGACAGCAGAGGAAGAATGAGACTCTGGAATCTTAAGTTCTGTACCAGGCTCTGTAGGGGTGTGCTTAGGTGAGCCCAGACACTCTTGCCCATTCCCCTCAACCCCCCAAACCTGACCCCTTCTGCTCCATCTCCTCCAGCCTGTTTCCCAGTCCTAACTTTCCCCACCCCCAGGCTTCTTGTCCCAGTACCATTCTGCTCACTAGCCAGTCACCCTTCTTCAGGTGTCACATCCCTGTCTGCTTGCCCAGCTAGTCTGTTTTCTTCCCCTCCCTCCTGGCTCCATTTTAATTTGTCTCTCTCCCTCCAGTTGTCTGCCCATGTTTCCCATCTCCACTGGCTCCCAGTCCCACTTTCCTTGCCCTTCACCTATTTCAGTGTCCTCCCTCCACTGATTTTATTCTGTATAGGTTCTTAATACTGCACTCATCACCCTCGATTCTGTGAGCCTTCCAGTACTGAATTAAGCAATGTGACCAGGGCCAGATTTATACCTTACGTGCCCCTAGGCACAGCATCTTTAGTGCCCTCCCTTGCCTACAGCTGACCTTTGTGGGTTTTTTCCATAAAAAATTAAACTTTTAGGTGCCCCGAGACTGCCAGTGCTCCTACTGTGTCTAATTGGAAATCTGGCCCTTAATATGACTGACATCTTTCATGTATGTGTTCTCTCGTCTCTCCTCAGTGATTGAATTGAGTGCACTGAAGTGTCTTGTTTTGGTAGGGTGATTTTTTTGTGTGTGTGGAGGGGCATGCGGTTTTTTTTTTTTAAATATACCTGTTGCTATGTACAGTAGAACCTCAGAGTTGAGCACTGACCAGTCAATCACACACCTCATTTGGAATTGGAAGTGTACAATCAGGCAGCAGCAGACACGCACAAAAAAGCAAATGCAGTGCAGTACTGAGTTAAATGTAAACTACTAAAAAAATAAAGGAAAAGCAGCATTCTTCTTCGGCATAGTAAAGTTTCAAAGTTGTATTAAGTCAATGGTCAGTTGTAAACTTTTGAAAATCATAACTTTTTGTTCAGTTACAAATATTTCAGAGTTACAAAGTACCTCTATTCCTGAGGTGTTCGTAACTCTGAGGTTCTACTGTATTTATGTTGGAGAAGGGAAGGGCAAAGAAATGTGCCTTTGCTTAGAGCAGAAAAAAAAAAGCAGTTCTGTCTGCCACACAGACAAGCTTTTCTCTTATTGTAGAGAGGGGTCTAGTGGTGTAGGTGCAGTATCCTGTCACTACTTATTGGGTACATCTCTCCGGGAGGGACACGCTATTTTAGTGTGTTACACTGGACACCTGCCACACCTCTCAGGTGAGACAGCAGTAACTTAAGTATCTTAAGGTTGACTGTCTTGAATGCTGCACAGTTCCAGGAGGGTCAGAAGGGAGGTCTGTCCTCTAGTCAGGAATGAGCACCTCTTGTCCATGACTAAAGTAGTTGCAGTTCCATGTCCTGGCCTGAATGCAGATTGTGTTGAGTTAGGGGCCAAATATTAGCTTCTATTAAGTGAGCTTCTCGTTTGCTGAGAAATGAGGTGGTAGTCAGCTATAACTGATGTATCCAGGGTAGGCTTCTTCAGGGTTGGTCAGACTATTGCATGCTAGATGGAATTGTCCTTTTCTCTGCCAATGAATGATACATTGGGTGATGCGAGTTGCTCATGATGATTTCACAAGCCAAGAAGTGCATAAGTCAAATTCAAAAGTTTTGAATTGAGACTCCCTTAGAACTTCTTGATGAGTAAATGCATTGAACTCTGGGAATACAGGTAAGCTGTTGGTTAGTGACTATAGGCAGTGTATATGCCATTTTGAGAAGGTTTCCCAAAAGGGAGTGATCTTCTCACTGAAGTAGGTTGATAGTTCATTGTCACTGCTGGTGCTTGATACTGATGCAGGCTATAGGCACTTGGGATTGATGAAGTGGTTTATCACTCTGGATAGTTAGCTTCTTAGGGAGGATTTGGTAGCTTCAATGAAATGTGATAGGAAGGTTGTCCTCACCTGTAATTCAGCCTCAGCATGGATTCCTTATTCTGGTGTCTCTGCTTAGTCAATCACAGTAATCTCTACCCTCTTCCTGCCCAACTGGTTCCCAGTCCCAGTTTCTTTCTTCCAGCCTCTAGTCACAATCTACTGTCCCCATCCCATCTGGTTCAACTCTTGTCCCCTCTGCTTGCCCTTCCATGCTGGGGCCCAGTAGGATGTCATTGAGAGTACAAGACAGATTTCAATTGCAGGAAAAGTCCAGAGCTGCAATTGCAGGAAAAGTCCTGTTCTGCTCTTGGCTGGAGGTGCCAAGTATGGATGTAATCTTCAGGAAATTTATCTACAAAGCTCCAGCAAGTCTCTGAGCATGTATGAACTGTGACTTTACATAGTCTTGTAAAATGGCCAATTTTTTGGTGTTGATTTTCACAGGGACAGGTAAGATACAGACCACCCCATATAAAATCTCAATTCCTTCTCCAAGGCATAGTGGCATTAGAACACTTCAAAGGAAAGATCACCAAAAGTTTAATGTGGGGAAAAACTGCATTTCCCCCTCAGCCTCATTCTCTGAAATGGCTGAACCATTTTGGCTGAACTTCGAAAACAATTCAGCCTGAAATAGACACCGAACACAGAGAATTTCAACCCAAACAGTTCTAGATTGTCAAAGCAACTTAAAACAGGGTCTTAGAATGGGATGTATTGGGCAATTTTAATACCTACATATATAATACAAATATGTGGTAGCCCCACCTATAACTTCATAGATTATTTCTTGTTCCATTCTGGAGAACAGTTCAGGTAGCCGTTCAAATTTATTTTATTTTTCAGATGAAAGACTAATGTAACCAGGTGTAGACACCATAAAAAGTTTTACCAAGCAGGAGAACTACAGTATGTTGCCCTAACTTCTACACAGTAGGGTTTCTACACAGAAGTATGGCTGGGGTTAATTAGGGTAATGGGCCCTAATTGAAAGGTATCTCAATAAAGAGTAAATGTGGCTGAAAGTGAAGTGTGAAGAGTAAATGTGGAAACAAATTGCTTCATCATCCTGAGCGTGTGATTTCTCTCTGACATGGCACACACAGCTATGTTTTGAAAGCAGGGGCTTAAGTTTCCAGCTGTGAGAAGAGCAACTTGTGCATAATTACTGTTTTTAAAAAAAAAACAAACAAACCCTACTTTTTCTGCTCTGATAAGACAAGAGACACTTAAATCCCAGACACTGCACATTTTTCCCCTGTGAGCCAGTGCAGAGCTGACCAATTAAAAGCTTTCTCAATGATAGAATATTTGGGGCAGCTTAAAAACATGAAGCTAGTTTTAGAGTTCTGCTACTTGGCAGAACAGGATGAAATAAACCGTTAGGAATATCATTAGAGAACTATCACTTTGCAGTGCACAAATATCTGGCCTATGAAGGTTCTAGGTTAGATCTAAATCTTGATGCTTTCTCTCTTCTGGGATGTACTCTGAATTCTCTTGGGATTTAAAGATTCCAAAGGCAGAAATTATAGTTGCTTTGCCAGCTGTAAAAAAACTACACAGTGCACTCAGTCTTAGGGTGGTATTGTAAGTCCATGGAAGCGGCTGCTTAGTTGCACTTTGTCTGCCATCCTAAATAGTGTATTTAAGGGTGCGGGTCTTGTATACTTCTGAAATACTGTAATGTGTTCTTAGTATTTTTTTATGTAGCCTTGAAAATGTCTTTATGGCACTTTGTAAAATCCAGAGAGAGATGGTACTTGATGTTGAGAAACTTATAATTGAACTCGGATAAATGCGATAGGATGATTGACTGCCACTGTTTAAGGGAGACTGTGCAAATAGCTGACCCCCCCCCCCCTCCCCAGTTTTCTGGCAGTTCTGGAAAAAAAGATTGTTTTTGATTAAGCAGAACATTTTGTTGGACCTAAAATGTTTCATTTTGATTTGAAGTGGGTTTTAACATTAATTTTTAAAATAAAATTGAAGAAAATTTTAAAATGAGAATTTGGGATGTTTGTGTTTGCCTGAGAGTTCATGATGTGATTTATTCTGTAGTTTTTCTTTTTTGACAAGTTGTTTTCTGAAGGCCTCATAATTTAGATCTGCTTTGATTTAGTCCTCCTTTATTTTTTGTTTGCAGAAGAATGTAGATTAGGATGCTGTAATTTGAGTATGTGGACCTTGTTTCATTTCTGTCCATTTAGGATTAAACTGTTCTTTGAGTGATGTTCCTGTGGATGCTCCACATCTGCTGTTGGTACATTCCCGCACCTTTGATCAGAGAATTTCAGCAGCAGTGTTCATCCAAGTCGTGCACGCATAGTCCCCATCTTGCGGTGCCATTGGCGAGTCATCGAGTGTGCGCACAACCCGACCTCAGTTCCTTTTCAACCATCCTTGGCCTGAGACAGAGTTCTCCGCAGAGTCACAGAGTTAGCTTGTTTAGTGTTGAAATAGTTTGAGTAGTTTAGTTCCTTAGTAGGTACCTACCCTCTCTTCCCCATTACTCTATCACTTACATTTCCTGCCCTTATATTAGTTGGGGCTTACCCTTACAGTGAACCATAGTTATGCCTGGCTCATCCAGCTTTAGGTACAGCCTTTCATGTCAGGATGCCATGCTGGTGTCAAATAGCTGCTTTCACTGCATCCGCTGTCTGGGTGAGTCACACATCCCGCAGAAATGTGCCCACTGCAGCAACCTAAAGGCTTGCACTAGAAAGTGACAGATTTATGTCTCAAGCTCGTTCTCAAGGAAAAGTCCCTGCATCCAGCTTCAAATCCCAGCCAGCAGATTCCCTCTGGACAGGGGTGCCCAAAGAGCTCACCCTCGTTGCAGAGGAAGGCTCCTTCCTCAGAAAAGTCAATGAGGAAAAGAGCAGCGACTTTGCGTCAGACAGAGCCGACCAAAAAGAAATAGCTCTGACTCGGTCTCTTTCCTCTGTGCCAACCACACTGCTGCCTCTGCCGACCACAGGCATGCTGGCTCAGAGTTGAGAAAAGAGCAAGCCTGCCTCCACCGCACCATCAACACCACTTAAAGAAGTGGCGCCCAGACATTGACCACAGACTCTGCCACCACAGCCTGCCCCGCTACCCACCAACCCGTTGTGGCGCTGACAACTTTATTGGTGGTGCTGACCCTGGCACCAAAACCACCAGCACCGTAACGCTTCCTTCATCATAAGGACTTATTAATTTCTTTGATGCTGGAATCGCCGCTCTTCAGCACCAAGGGCTCTCTGGGGCATGCTGTACCGGAAATGTCTGATTCACCACCAGCCCCTCTTCTGTCCAGTGAGGAGGACACTGATGAGGAAGAGACTGTTTTCTCTTCAAGACTCTCTTCCTCTGCCCAGCTAATGCCAACCCCTGGGCCCCTATGACTGAGGCATTATTATGGAGAATGCATACGCTCATGGTGTGGCCACCCATGGATGGGCCCACCTACGCCATTCCCAACATACCTGCCTTACTGAGACCCCTGGGCCACTTATGGAAGGCATCACAGCATAGCCCGTACAGGGAGGGGATTAGATCCCCACCACCACCACCATCAGTGCCCTGCACAATTGGAAACAGCTGAGAACTCCTTTGAGGAACAGGAGGAGGATCTAGCACAAGACACTGCACCCCCTACCAACATCTCCTCTTCCCCAGAGAAGGCCATCATGCCTCATCCACCCATAGCCAATGATGACTTTAAACAGTTTTAGGAGCTCTTCAAATGGGTAGTGGACACTCTAGGGATCGCTCTTTAGGAAGTCTTGGAGGCCCAATTTAAACAGTTGGATATCCTCCAAACCGCCTCGGCTTCCAAAATAGCACTCGCAATCAATGATGCGCTAATGGAGCCAGCCGAAACAGGTTGGCAGACCCTGCCCACCATGCTACCCACCTGTAAGACGGCTGACAAAAGTTACATATCCTCAAAGTGTAGACTTCCTATTTTCCCACCTGGCTCCAAATTCTCTAGTAGTTGACACAGTCAACGAGCTTGGTAGACCACAACAATACAGGTTGACACCTAATGACACAGACTGCAAACAGCTAAACCTTTTAGGCTACCAAGTCTATTTCTCAGCAGCCCAGCAGTTTCTGGTTGCCAGTTACATGGCCCTCTTAGCAAAATATGACCACAACACCTACTCAATGTATGGACTTTATTAACGCTATCCCAGGACTTCATTAACTATGACAAAAGGGACCATTTAAATCCCTCATATCCTTAGACTACCTGACACAGCAGCCAGCTCTACAGCCACTGTGGTGGTCATGCGCCAGGCATCATGGCTCTCTTCTTTAGGCTTCCACAGGGAGAATCAGTCTATTGTGGAGGACCTCCCATTCAACAGGCAGAAAACATTTGCCACAAAGATGGACTAAGTCCTCTATACCATGAAAAATTCCCAAGCAACACTCCATACACTGGGTATTTACAAGCCTGCAAACAGGAGAAGGCAAACCAGATATTGGCCTCACTAATGCAACAGATCTGCCCCATTTGCACCACCTCAGCACCAATATGAGACAAAGGCCCAGAGATGCCGACCTCCTCGGCCACAATCATCAGCATCTCAGTTGTCCTCCAGGAAGCAGCAATTCTTCTTCAAGTGCTTGTTCACATTGATTCCAATCAGGTAGGGGTGTGTGTGTGCTGTGTGCATAATTGCCTGAAATTTTTCCCCCAACAGCCCCCGTTGGGTCAGCTGTGGAGTCCCCTGGAGTGGCGCCTTCATGCACTTAATACATGTCCCTGCTGCCCCAGCCCCTCCTCCGTTCCTTCTTACCGCCTGCAACAGTTGTCAGAACTGCGAGTGGCTTGCTTACAAGTTCTGCTCACTTCCCTAGCTTTCTAGTGTAGTTTACCTTAGTAGTTTATAGTTCTAGTTTTATTAGTTACTAGTAGTTCTGTTAGGAGTGAGGGGTTTCCCTTCCATCCCAACCTTTCCTCTTGGGTACCTTGGGGCATGCCTTGATCCGTATGGCTCAAGTCCTGGAATAAGCCCATGCCAACAGGTGACTCCCATGATGCTTGTTTAAAGTATCTGGGGGAGGCTCACCAAGCCAATAGGTGCAGGATTTGCAAGGGTTTTTGACCAAGGACCAAAAAGGAGCGGGATTTCAGGTTGAAACCACTCCTTATGGAGATTTCAGAGTAACAGCCGTGTTAGTCTGTATTCGCAAAAAGAAAAGGAGTACTTGTGGCACCTTAGAGACTACTCAATTTATTTGAGCATGAGCTTTCGTGTAGCTCACGAAAGCTCATGCTCAAATAAATTGGTTAGTCTCTAAGGTGCCACAAGTACTCCTTTTCCTTATGGAGATGGCTCTTAAATCACAGCCTGCCTTGGCACAGCAGGAGTATGCCAGCATTGGTGGCAGAATCGGCACTGTGGAAAATCTCTGAGCACAGAGACTCGCAGCACTGCCAATTTCCCCCATGCCTAAAGCTGTGGGAACTGCGCAGCACCGGTCACGCGCTCTGGCACCACAAAAGCAGCACGCCAAGCAGGGAAGAGGTGGATCTCCTGTAAGACCCCGCCGTGTGGTCTCAGCAAATGGGGTCACATCCCAGAGAGGAACACCCGGCCCCAAGACTCTTGGAGTCGGTTCCAGGAACTTCAGACGCTCAAGGAGTACCATTGAGCCCGGGACTGTTGGACTACCCAGTCCACATGGTGGAGGAGGTGGGGCCGCCGTCCACTCCAGACACCTTTGAGGCCATGCAGGACCTCATTACCATGATGGCACCGAGGTCTCAGACTCTCTGACCAGTGCACAGCAACAACGAGGGCACTACCATCCCACGGCGACACAAAAATGATGTGCCAGCCTGCATTGCCAGGTCACCGATCCCTGGCACCAGAAAGGGGGCACCACTCGGAGTCCCAGCGCTGCGCTCAGACCCATTCTAGACCTGCGCAGGCTCAACAGTTTCATGGTGAAGTTGAAGTTCCGCATGGTCTCCCTGAGCACTATTATTCCTTTCTTGGATCCAGAAGGCTGGTATGCTGCCCTCGACATGAAAGACACGTACTTTCACATAGCTATTCAGCCCATGCACAGATTATTTCTGCAGTTTGTAGCTAGCCAAAAAATGCTATTAGTTCACGGTCCTTCCCTTTGGTCTGTGTCAACAGCCCCTCCTCCCTCCCTCCCCCTCCCCCCCCCCGGAGTGTTCACCAAGTGTATGTCGGCCATAGCAGCCTTCCACCACAGGAGACAGGTGCAAGTGGAGTCTCAAGTCTGACTAGTCAGAGCGACTTTTAAGAGACTGGGTCTCCTGTTCATTGTGGACAAGTCCACCTTGTTACCGACTCAAAGAATAGAATTCATCAGTGCGGTGCTGGACTCGGTATAGGAAAGGGCACTCCTGCCAGAGACCCAATTTCAGACCATGACAGACCTTCTCCAAAGCCTCAGGCAGTAACCGACCACTACCACGAGGGGATGCCGTGGTCTCCTTGGCCACTCAAGGCTTGTGAGTTGCTTGTTGGCTAGTTTTTGGCTTGTAGCTTGTCACTGCTTTTAATTGGCTCCTGGCAAGTGGGGGGGAAAAGCAGGGGCAAGAGGTAAGTGTAGGGGAGAGAGTCGGATGCACAGTGGGCCCACCACAGTCCCAGACTGCATGCTGGGGGGATCTAGTCACATAGAATGTTGGGGCTTTTAGGAATTGGCTTCTTTTGGCCTTGTTTTGAAATGGGATTAGCTTGAGATCTGGGGCATGTAAGTGGAGAAGCTGCTCCACATGACTCATTCTCTTGGGACCAAGAGATTACCTTAATGGATGTTTCTAGAGATATATTTCCCCATGGAAAACAGCACTGGGCCAGAGCCCACACCCCAAACTCCTCGTACACCCTGCAGCCCAATCCCCTGCCTTGAACCCACTGCTGCACCTTGCACCCCTCTTGCACCAACCCCCTGCCCTGATCCCCTTCCTGCACGCCACACCCCAACCCCCTGCCCCAGCCCTACATTCATGGCCTGGAGTACCTGGACTCTGTAGACCCTGGCTCAGAGGCTTCTAGAAAACCCTATCTACTCCCTGGGATGCCACACACCCACACAGAATTCACTCTGTCCTTTTATAAGGTCCAGTGTCCATTAAAGTATCAGCTGACTCCCTTAGCCCTACCTCCTGAGGCTGGAAGCAGTAATTAATTATGGCATAGGTGGGACTGTCCCCAACTCCCTTGAAAGGGACCAGTCATCCTTTAACAATCTAATTTGAAAAATGGCACCACCAAGTGGGCAATATTGACTCAGTTGAATCACCACCACCATTTCCTATAAGGCCCAGTAAGTATCGGACCAAAGCCTGTAGAACTACTAGATAGAGAACACCTCCCCACGGCCACCTAGCAGCAGCTGTCACTAGCTCATACTTTACTATCCATGGCCTGTGTGGGGACAGACCCTGGGAAGTCCTTCCTCCACCAATCTGACCGGCAGCAATCTCATGGCTCCTGATAGGTTTATATAAGGCATGCAATTTCCCCAGCCAGGTGTGGCCCTTGGGTCAAAAAGTTTGCCCACCCCGATCTATAGCATGATTGGTCATTAGCAGCACAGCTTTTCAGGGATTTACCACTAGTTGGGATGGTTTGGGCCAACATTTTTTTTAAAATGTATTCTCGTGTCCAATTTTATTTAATTCTTGACTTTGTTCTGGATTGAATGCTAGAAAATATCTGTGCTTGTATAGGCTGCTAAACTGCTTAAGAATGCAATTTTGTATTCCTGCTAGAAACATGTTAGCTTCTGTATGTTCAGCAATGTCTGCTGTATTCTGAAGAGTAGCTTAAGTAATTAAAATTCCCAGTAATCAACAGCCTAGTCTTCTTCAGGGTCTCCCTTTATACAGTAGAACCTTAGAGTTACGAACACCTCAGGAATGGAGGTTGTTTGTAACTCTCTGAAAAAAACATTATGGTGGTTCATTAAAACGTTTGCAACTGAACATTGACTTAATATAGTTGCTTTTTTCCCCTCTCTTCTGCTGCCTGATTGCATACTTCTGGTTCCAAATAAGGTGTGTGGTTGACCAGTCAGTTCGTAACTCTGGTGTTCATAACTGAGATTCTACTGTAGTTTTTTTCTGATTACTTTCTTCAGTTCTCCTGGCATTCTGTGAGATGGCTGATTAAGTCTTTGGGCCAAATTCTCCTTTCAAATAGTCCCATGAAAATTTAATGATGACCAGGAGGTCTGAGCCCTTGTACAATAGCTGCAAGGAGAACTTTGGCCCTTGATTGAGTAATCTCCCCTCAAACACATAAAGAAAATAAAGATGAATAGATATTTTCTGTTCACTTTTGTTTCTGTTGGTGGGTGCTTTTGAAGAGGGGTGTGTGTTTTTTTTTTTTGGGGGGGGGGCTATTTTAGCATATTTATATACACTTTTTTTCATATTCTAGTTATTGAATGTCTCTCATTAGTATCCTTACTATTTTAGTAATGATTAAATTGTTATGAACTACATTAATTCCATTATCATGATCTACAGTATATTAAAATAATTGCAATCACCTACAAGCTGTCTTCACTAACGTCCCAGTTTAAAGACATTTGTCTCACTGTAGCTTTCTGGATAACTGTCAGCAATTTTCTTTACATCTAGTTCCCTGGTATGGTCTTGATGCATGTTAAGGACAGCTACATTATTCAGTTGAGTCTATCCTATTGACAACTGGAGAGAATTTTTGTCTACTCAATGAGGGGAGTAGAGGGAAACATTACCAACAGGAGAGTGAGTTTGTGTGTGTGGTTTTTGAAAAAAGGGGGGGGGGGGTGAGAACCTGGATTTGTGCTGGAAATGGCCCACCTTGATTATCATGCACATTGTAAAGAGAGTGGTCACTTTGGATGGGCTATTACCAGCAGGAGAGTGAGTTTGTGGGGGCGGAGGGTGAGAAAACCTGGATTTGTGCTGGAAATGGCCCAACTTGATTATCCTACACATTGTAAGGAGAGTGATCACTTTAGATAAGCTATTACCAGCAGGAGAGTGGGGTGGGAGGAGGTATTGTTTCATGGTCTCTGTGTATATAATTACTTCTGCAGTTTCCACAGTATGCATCCGATGAAGTGAGCTGTAGCTCACGAAAGCTTATGCTCAAATAAATTGGTTAGTCTCTAAGGTGCCACAAGTACTCCTTTTCTTTTTGCGAATAACAGGAAATGTGGAAACAGAGGTGGTTAATGACTTATTTGTTTCGGCTTTCACCAAAAAGGTTGGTTAGCGATTGGACATCTAACATAGTGAATGCCAGTGAAAAATGAGGTAGGATCAGAGGCTAAAATAAGAAAAGAAGCTAAAAATTACTTAGACAAGTTAGATGTCTTCAAGTCACCAGAGCCTGATGAAACACATCCTAGAATACTCAAGGAGCTGACTGAGGAGATATCTGAGCCATTAGCAATTATCTTTGAAAAGTCATGTAGGGCGGGAGAGGTTCTAGAACATTGGCACTATATTTGCCCCTTTTCCAATCTATAAAAAGAGAAATAGGGACAACCCGGGGAATTACAGACTTGTCAGCTTAACTTCTGTACACGGAAAGATAATGGACCAAATAATTAAGCAATCAATTTGCAAACATCTAGAAGATAATAAAGTGATAAATATAGTTAGCATGGATTTGTCAAGAACAAATCTTGTCAAACCAACCTGATAACTTTCTTTGACAGGCTAATGAGACTTGTGGATGGGGGGAAGTGGTAGATGTGGTATATCTTGATTTTATCAAAAGCTTTACTACTGTCTCACATGACCTTCTCATAAACAAACTAGGGAAATGCAACCTAGACGGAGCTACTATAAGGTGGGTGCATAACTGGTTGGAAAACCATTCCCAGAGAGTAGTTATCAGGGTTAACAATCATGCTGGAATGGCATAATGAGTGGGGTCCTGCAGGGATTAGTTCTGGGTCCGGTTCTGTTCAATATCTTCATCAATGATTTAGATAATGGCATAGAGAGTACACTTATAAAGTTTGCAGATGATACCACCCTGGGGGGTATTGCAAGTACTTTAGAGGATAGGATTAAAATTCAAAATGATCTGGATAAACTGGAGAAATGGTCTGAAGTACATAGGATGAAATTCAGTAAGGACAAATGCAAAGTACTCCACTTAGGAAGGAACAATCAGTTGCACACGTACATAATGGGAAATGACTCCCTAGGAAGGAGTATTATGGAAAGGGATCTGGGGGTCATTGTGGCCCACAAGCTAAATGAGTCAAGAGTGTAATGCTGTCACCAAAAAAGCGAACATCATTCTGGGATGTATTAGCAAGAGTGTTGTAAGCAAGACGTGAGAAGTAATTCTTCCACTCTATTTTGCGCTGATTAGGCCTCAACTGGAGTATTGTGTCCAGTTCTGGGTGCCCCATTTCAGGAAAGATGTGGACAAATTTGGAGAAAGTCCAGAGAAGTGACCAAAAAAGGTTAAAGGTTTAGAAAACATGACCTATGAAGGAAGATTGAAAAAAATAATTGATTTGTTTAGTCTGGAGAAGAGACGACTTGAGAGGGGACATAAGTTTTCAAGTATATAAAAGGCTTTTACAAGGAGAAGGGAGAAAAATTATTATTCTTAACTTCTGAGGATAGGACAAGAAGCAGTGGGCTTAAATTGCAGCAAGGGAGGTTTAGGTTGGACGTTAGGAAAAAATTCCTAACGGTCAGGGTGGTTAAGCACTGAAATAAATTGCCTAGGGAGGTTGTGGAATCTACATCATTGGAGATTTTTATGAGTAGGTTAGATAAACACCTGTCAGGGATGGTCTAGATAATACTTAGTCTTGCCATGAGTGCAGGGGACTGGACTAGATGACCTCTCGGGCTCCCTTCCAGTCCGATGATTCTATGAAGCTGGAGAATGAGTGTTCTGCAATTCAGGATGATACGGGCACAGTGAGGAGGAGTCTTACAAATTTGCAGCACTCTGGAAGCCTAGTGCTTCCAGAGTACTGCAAATGACTCCAAGATCTCTTTCTTGATTCTTAACAGTTAGTTAATTAAGACCCCCATCATTTTGTATCTATAATTGGGATTATCTTTTGCCACGTGCATTACTTTGCATTTAACATTGAATTTCATCTGCCATTTTGTTGCCAAATCACCATTTTTGTGAGATCCCTTTGTAACAGTTTGCAGTCAGCTTTGGGCATAACTATCTTGAGTGATTTTGTATCATCTGTAAATTTTGCCACTTAACTGTTTTGCCCCTTTTTCCAGATCATTTGAGTATGTTGAACAGCACTGGTCCAAGTACAGGCCTGTGGGGGACACCACCTTTCCATTCTCTTCATTCTGAAAATGGACCATTTATTCCTACCCTTTGTTTCCTATATTTTAACTGGAGTGCCTGACAATGCTTTCAGGATCATCTAACAATCCCTTAATTTAATGACCAGCCTTTTGTTGTTTTAGTCACCCTGCCTCTGTTTATAAACAAACTCCCTGCCCCAAGGACAGAAGCTGTAAGCCGCACAGAACTTATCAAGCTTTGTCTGGGGCTAGAGAGTGCCCTGTGAGCAGACCTCAAGTACAAAACTATGGCTGGTGGGTTCCGAACACCCCCGTATTTTTTTTTCTGTGGGTGCTTGAGCCCACGAGCACCCATGGAGTCCGTTCCTGTGCTTCTTATACAAAATAACATAATGGATCCTCCAAGGAAAATGATGGAATTTGATTTGTACCAACTATTCATCTAAGTTACTGCCAATCAAGTAAGGATGGGAGCATGTAATCTGTATCATGCCTTCAGTTTCAAGACCAGGATAAATCATTAGATGTGCTTTCATTCATGAGATGATTTACATATTTTGGTTGTGAAATATCTCAGCAACTATCAATGCTGCATACAATAGGAAAAAATACTGATTCTACTTTATACAACCTTGGTCAAACTGTATACAAAGTGTAAATTTCTAAATTAGAGACATCTTCAAGTTAATACACACAAAATTAGTGGAGCACAGGTATATGGTTGGGGCAAGTAGGGATGGAAGAACTCCTTCTGCATAATGTTAAACATACTTTACCAATTTAAATCCACAATGATACATTTTTAATGTTACGTGTTACACGTGGGGGAATTCTAATTTGAAATAAAACAGTGATCCAGGACTTCTTGCCGTGGCTGAGAAGCACTTGTAAAAGTTTCTCTTCACACTCACAAGAGGCTGGGGCTGCTCTGCGCTGGTGTGATCTCTAGGGGAGTGCAGTAACCTGTCATAGGTTGCAAGAGCCCCAAGGAGCCATTAAGGTGACCAGGGATTATTAGGGCATTGGGGAAGCCCTGGCCCCCAGTCTTTGCCACCCAAGCTGGCAGCTGTGAGGAGAGTGGAAAAGGAAACCACTGTTGTGGTACTGCACCACCTAACAATTTTCTTGTTCAAGGGAGATTCAATCTGTCGGGTGTAGTGAACTGTCAGGTGTAACTGAACTGTTGTGAAGAATCTAGCTCAGAATCAAGATCTTTTTATATATATATATAAACCAATCATTTGCCAATTGACTTTAGGAGAATCCTCCTTTAAAAGGTGTTTAACTTCTAAAATTGATTTCAACTTTGAGGGGAAAACAGGCTTTTAAAATTAAAGGATAAAATTTTCACAGTGGAACTAAAATTCATTTTGAAATTTCTAACTCAACAGGTTTTGTCCATTCAAAGTACCACGGTTGCTTCCTTTTTTTTTTTTATGCAGGCTAGTTGAACTCCCTTTGTATTTACTTTTGTCTGTTCTGTGTGTACCTTTTTAAAGAAAAAATGCAAAAAGAAGTGGTATTAACATTGTTCTTATTACTGTATTTGTAATGGGAAATACAGCAGTCAGGTAAAACTGTGTATATTGAATTTTTTAAAATGAAACCTTTTCTGTTTTGCTATGTTCATTCAGTAGAAGACAGGATAAAAATGTTAATCCTAACTGCTTAAATGTCCTAAACAGTATCAATGTCACTTACAGTTTTGTTCCTATGGAGACTTGTCACTGAAGACTGTGCTTCAGACACTTCACATGAATGATAATTGTATGACATATTCTGCTTGCACAGTACTTGAGCATCAAGGGAACAGCTAGATTAGAAATACTTTTTTCTTCACAAGAATAAAATCCAAAATTTCAATTGCATCTATTAATAACCAACAATAATATTATTACAGTATCTGTCTTGGGTTGCCAATCAGATTGAGTCCCCCATTGGTCTGAGTGTTGTTCACACACGGACCGTAGTCCCATAAACTGATCCGCACTGGTAAGTAGAACGTTAATGCCTGTGCAGTATCCTAATAAAGTCAGTGGGCCCCTGCATCACCCGAGGGCCCCACATGCAGCTGATTCATGTGTGGGGCCCTGATCCCAGGCAGAGTCCCATTGACTTTATTGGGATATTGCACAGCCATTGAGGTCTACCAGCATAGATCAGACTGCAGGATTAGGGCTGCAGTAAGAGAAAGTTCCTGCCTCTACAATCTTACAATCTGAATTAAGAAAAGATGCAAACAAAGGAGGTGTAAAAAAATAAACACACACCCTGAAGCAAAGGAGAGAACATAGGTAACACTGTTTGCTAATATACATAGTCAATTATTCCTATAAGCAATTAGCAGCTTTCAAATTTTAATATTTACAATATAAACAAAACTAGAATGTTATGTCAAGCTAGCTGCTTGCTTGCCTAGCTGTTGCAGCACCTAGATGAAAATGTATGATGTACAAATTCTATTTCATGAATGTCTGTCTGTTTACTTATCAGGAGTGGCTATGTTGCAGTCCTCTGCACCTGTATGGACATCTCCTTAGTCTGAATACAGACATTGCCATTCTGATTATCTGCCTCGGTCATCTGTGTTCCCTGAAAACTGATATTGAATATAAAAAATGAATGGCTTGGGTTTGCAGCATCTTTCAAGAAACTGGAATGGTATCCATAAAGATATCTGGACAGCAAAATCAGGGGGTCTTTAATTATGCATGTAGTAATTAAAGGCATTTCATAGTTTGATACTGTATAAATGTTAGTTTACTTTCTTTTTCTTTCAAATGGGCTCTTCCAATTTCTGGGTGTCAGCAATGACCAAGGTAATGATAGCCTTGCAGAAAATCTTTAGTGTAGTAGTTTTTCATTTCCACAAGCACCTTGCCTCTTTGAATTGCTCTCATAGTGTAAGAATTCCATGTAGAATTTTGACATGGAGGTGGAAGGAGGCTTTGTTAACGTCTGGTTTGGAAAGGAACAGAGATAGTAACACACACACACTTCCACAAACCAAGCAAGTACAGAAATTGTATAATTTTCTGTTTTAGAATTTCATTTGATTGCAGTGATAGTGGATGGGTCAGAAAGATGGCTGTCTTCCTGAATCACTTGAAAGTATCCAGACATTCCTGATATCCAAAGCAAGCATAAAGTTAAAAATTGACTTGATTTATAAAATCTCCAAGAAGGGTGTGTTGAGGTGGGTTTTTTTTTTTCCCCTTCTTTTCAGTAATTTGTACTTTCCACTAAGCTGAAGAGCCCTTTTCTCTCCTCCCACTAATTTAACTCCTCTGCCTTTCTGGGTAGGGAAGTCCACTTCATGAGCTCTCTAATTATGCATTCATGAAACTGCTAGTTCTTTTTTGGCTAAGAAATACTCATTATAGCTCTGTTTTCTCGGAGCAAACTGTGTGGCTTTTTCTCTCTCCTACAGAATAAAGCAGAGGTCTTTTGAAATTACAAAATACAGATGTATGATTTCATTGAATGTTAAGCTAACACTAGTGATGTGAAAAGGAAATGGTAACTAAAGCAAATATCTTAATACTGATTTAACCACAACTGGGTGGTGGGGGAGAGGAAGGGGAGGAACGATAAACATTAAAGCCATTACAAAATAGGTGTTTTCCTGATTTAGATGTAAAATCTTACATTACCTTGTAGAGAGGGAAAACCTTCTTGCAACATGAATGCTTCTTTAAAGTATGTTAAGCAATTTTCTGTTAAGCTATAAAATATGGAGGCTTTTCCAGTTTAAATCTTTTCTACTTGCCTCCCTTTCTTTTTGTCCTTTTACCTTGTCTTCCTCTATGCTGTCAAACTTTGTTTTTTTGCTTTTCCCTTCCTTTTCTCCTCATAACATTTTAATCTTTCTCTCCTCTTACAATTTGTTTGCAGTGTTATGTTTGATAGCATTACATTGACTAGCGTGTTTGACAGATAATTCTTTTAAAATGGCATTTAAATAGGTGCTTTTTGTTTTTTGAAGAGCTCAGTCCTTACATTTCTCTTGGTTAAATATCTTATTCCTAGATGTGTTCAGATATGCCTTATACTCATTCATCATCCTCTTCATGAGCATTTTTGCCTTCTATTGTTTTGTTTTAGTAGCTCTATCCACAAGATTAATCTGCAAATCACATTATAATAAATGGCATCTCCCCTTAATCACTCATTATTCTCAAAGCTTCTGTCACGTCTTTCCCTAATAAAGGAGAGGATTCAAAGGAAAATGTATATATATCTTCAGTTGGTGGCTACCCAAAATGGCAACATGGAATTTTTTGCCCCCCTCCCCCCAACAAAAAACAACCATCATTATGATGAACTAGAAGAAATGCGACTTATGCAAAGCTGATCTCTGCAACTAGCTGGAAAAAGCGGCTTTGGTAACTAGGAAAGTACTTACTGAGCCAGGAGTCTGAGGATAAAATAGACTTTAATGAAAGGTGCTTGTAAGTGATCAGTTGCTTGATGGTTAACAGGGATTATGCTTCAGTTCTCATTGCAAGAATCTTCGCATCACCAGTCTTGGTTCAATTACTAGATATTAGTTTCAAATTTATCACAGTTTTATCAATGTAAAGTAAATTATTTTTCATTGCTCATTATATACGCTTTTCTAAACCAGGATGGGGTTAAATACGGATCAGCCATAAGGTATTAGATTGAAATTTGATGTTTCTCATCTTACACATGTGCTTTGCCTGTCTACCACTGATGTTTCAGCTGCAGCTCTTTAAACTTCAGATCCATAAATCCACAAGCTTCTGGTTTATGACCATCTCCAGCATTCTCATCATTGTCTTCTAAATATTCTCTTTGCCCTGCTTGGGGGACAATAGAGGAATTTAGTTGTGGTTCTATATTTGCGCTACTACTGCCCCCCCCCCACCACTTAGTTTTAGGCAATTGGGTTGAGAAGATGTCAGAAATTCTCATAGTACAGATTATGTAAATTTGTTACTGACGGACTCCTTTTTAATCCGCATTTTCAAGATGCTAGCCAGCAACAAAGATGCGGATTTGGCATCTCACTCCCTTCAGCTGAAGCACGTAGACTCCCCAAATCCACTTAAAAAAGGGATAGCAAAACAAAATTAGGGAAAGCAAAGCAGTTTACATACTGTGTGCACATGTTCTGAAACCCCTACAATATATGCTAATTCATGTTGCTGAATAGCTGTTTCTCTAATCGGTGAATTTGCTTTCTCCATTGAGCTCTGAACTACCTCCATTTCTTTCTCATCCTAGCAAAATTCAGGCTGCCCTTTCTTTTGGATTTGTCAGGTGCTCTGAGTCTAAAAGGGTTTTTGTGGCTATTCAGAGTGATGGACCGCACAGAATACAATGTGTGTGCTCCTATGTCTTGATTCTCTATTTAGGGAGGGACTGACTCAAGATAAGAAGGATCCTTAGAACCAGTGACCATGAATTGCGTGAATTCAGTGCACAGTAAAAGGAATGAATTTGTGGCATGTAGCAGTATTAAGGGTTTTGGATTTCAGGAAAGCACACTTTTGAAATACTAAAATCTGCCACAATAAACTGGAAAACCCTAAAATGGTAGTTAAACACAACATACTATAGTATCTTAAGAAAAGAATGGAAGAAATAAGAATCCCCTTTTAATGATTTTTGAGGGATAAAGTAGCTGCAATATGCAGAAAAGTATCAACTACAGAGGGACTGAACATTTTACTCTGACTTCTTGTTTACGCTGGACCTTGGCAATGGGCCTGTCGTAGCTGGATAGGCAGCAGACTGTATCTGAATCCCAAAGCAGATATTGTCTACAGATTCATGGGAATGTCTAGAAGCTTAATGAGTTCTCTAAACAGCAGCATAAAATGATGCTCCTTAATCAAGAATTCCTATTAAAAAGACCAAAAGGTCATTATGGGGGAGCTGTATTAAGAAGGTTGAACTGTCCCATCATTTGTCAGTGCTGTTTAGGGATTATGAATTCAGATCTCTTATTGCACAAGTAGAAGTGTGGTAACTACATACACAGCTGCACAATGAAAGAAAAAGTGTTAGAGGTGCTCTCCTACTCAAAAAGAAAAGGAGGACTAGTGGCACCTTAGAGACTAACCAATTTATTTGAGCATAAGCTTTCGTGAGAAGTGAGCTGTAGCTCATGAAAGCTTATGCTCAGATAAATTGGTTAGTCTCTAAGGTGCCACAAGTCCTCCTTTTCTTTTTGCGGATACAGACTAACACGGCTGCTACTCTGAAACCTATCTGCTACTCAAATTATTGATGTTTTTCAACACATGGTGTCCAGGGTGAAAACCATACTTTGTAAATACAGTCTCTTAAATGTCTCAAAATATTCTTACACATAACACCAAATAGAATGTTATGCCATATTTATGTTTAACGAAGTTCCCATTCAGGTTTCACTGCCATACAGCGAACAAGACTGCAAGTAGGATAGCGAGTGAACTTTCATATGTCAAGATGATAGCAATTAATGTCTGTCTCACAAGTGCATTTAATAAGCATTTTCTACAGGTCACTTTCTTTTTTTGAGCATGGGTGTTTTTGCTGACACAGATTACTCATTCCCAATTAATTTAAACAGTTCTCCAACACCACCCACTGTTGAAAGCTGTACTGATGTGGCAGAATACCATGGCATATTTTGACTACTACCATTCTTGCAAGGTGCAACTAAAACAGTGGAATCCTATCGGAATAGTCTATATTATAAATGTGGTACAACATTCAGCTGGTGTCAAACAGTTACATATTTTGCATGTTCCTTGAGGACATCTTTGGGCCAGACTTTCCTACCAAACCAAACATTGAAAATGAATATGAGTAGAAGTCTAAGACTGATTAGACCAGCAACCTTAAGGAAATATTAGTTGTTTCATCAGACCTCATTTTAAAATCTCTTTAGGCTTGAATTCACTGCGCTGCTAATTTGAGTGTTACCCCTTATTCTCTGCACTGAAACACTTAAAAGCACCACCACGCTGGAATTAACTCAAGTTTGCTGGCCTGTCGGGGGGGGGGGGGGTATAAGCTTAAATTTGAGTTAGCAGCACAGGGTGATCGTTAGCAGCTAACCCAATCATTCTGTGCACTTCTAGTATTCATTTTGTAGTGTGGCAACTCACACCTGAGCTAGACTAACCTATGAGGAATAAACTTGAATGTAGATAATGCGAGTTGGCTCTGCAATAAAGGTATAGCCTTATGTCTCTTTTTAAAAAAACACAAACTGTATAAATGATTTCACTTTTTAAGTATAGGAGAAAACTAATGAATATGAAGACAATTGTCTTCATCTTCCTGATCAATCCCAAGCATCTTCATTAGAGCTTGGCTAATACTGTCAAAGTATTTGCCAACATGCATTAGAATGACTTTCATTCTGTTTGTATTACTTTTCACTCCTTTTTATTTATTTATTTTCTGGAAACACTTGTGGGTGGGTGGGTTGGTTGGGGGGTTTTTGATACAAGAATAGTTCCAGAAAGTGTGAGCTTTATGCGTGCCAATATAAAGGTTCATAAAACTTCCGAAATGTAAGAACAGTAGGACAATGGAACAGACTGCGTAGGGAGGTCATGGAAGCTCCTTCACTGGAAGTTTTCAAAAGGAGGCTGGATGGTCTTGGATGTTTGACCCAATAAATCCTGCATCTTGGCAGGGGGCTAGAGTTGATTTCCCTTTGTGCTTTCTTCTAACCTTTATGATTCTATGTTGCATGTGAATCTGGCAGTCATTAATATTTGCTTTCTCCTCAGCTACGTGTGTGTGTGGGGGGGGGGTGGGGGAGTCCTCCAAACAGGAAGCAGAAAGTCATGTTGATAAATTGGTGGTAGACTCAAGGAAAACCAATTTATTTTAGTTTAACAAAGAGAAGGTTAAGGGGCGACTTGATTACAGTCTAGAAGTATGTATATGGGAAACACATTTAATAATGGGCTCTTCAATCTACCAGAGAAAGATGACATGATCTAATGACTAGAAGTTGAAGTTAGACAAATTCAGATTGGAAATAGGGTGTAACTTAAGGTAATTAACCATTGGAACACTTTACCAAGGGGTGTAGTGCAGTCTCTTCTGGCAATTTAAAAATCAAGATTAGATGTTTTTTCTAACAGATGTACTCGAGGAATTGTTTTGTAGAAGCTCTGTGGCATGTGTTATACAGGATGTCGGACTAGAAGATCACAGTGGTCCCTCCTGGCCTTACAATCTGACATAAGTCAACTGTGAATCTGACATAAGTCAACTATGCACATGGGCAGGGAATAGTTCTAACTACAACATGTATGCAAGGCCCTAGGCATTTCAGAGTGGTGGAATTTGATCCTGAAGCACAATTGTTCGGCAATCTTTTCATTAGAACAAAAAACTAAAATTAACGAAAACTACATTTTTCTTTCATGTTGCAGACAGAACCTTGAAAACATAAGAGTGTAAATGTGATGCTGTCTTCCTGAGTGAACATACAGACTGAAACTGTAGCTCTTCAATGGTTTGAATTGTCTCTTCATACTAGTTAGTTTTGGATTTAACTGCCAATGTGACAGATTAGACATTGTCAAAAAGAAAAATGTAGCGTATTAAAACGGAAATTGTAGCACCAGCAACAATATTGTTTATCAATATAAATAACTGTAGGGATGTTCTGTGTGATTATATTTATTTTCATCTTTAAAGTCAATATAAACTTCATTGTTTTTTGGTTTTTGTTTGTTTTAAGCGATTTGAATCTGCTGCAGAATTTTTAACAGTGTTCCACAGAATTCAGGGACTTTGCCATGAAACTTGGGTCCGGCTCTCTGTGGAGTACACAGAGCCGAAACCTGCAGTAAGGTGTCACACAGTTCTAGAGCAATTGCAAATAGAAACTCCTGAACAAAAAAATAGAGCTGGGCAAAATTTTTCAGTTGAATAGCTGATTGACTGAAAAGTGCACTTTGGGTTGACTTGAAACCGTTTACAATTTTGACACAGATAGTTTTGGCCAAACTTTTGGGGAGGTGTGGGAGTGGAAGAGTTAGATGCCATGTTCATAATGGAAGAAGTTCAGGTGCCCTCCTTAGAGCCTCTATTCAAGCAGTTGAGTCTCTCACCTGGCATGTGAGAGACCCAGTTTTAATTCCTACCCCCCCCCCTTTGTCTGATGTGGAGAAAGGATTTGAACTTGGGTCTTGCACACTGCAGGAGGGTGCCCAGAACACTGAGCTATGGGATGTTCTGATCTCAAACTTCCTCTTGTTTTGAAGCTGTTCCAAGTTCAAGTCCAATGACTATTTATATAAAATGGTTGTCTCATCCTGAGTAAGTCTCATCACGAGGCTACAGTCACTTTCATTCTTTTCCTTACTCTCTTTTCCTGGCCCAGTGACTCTTCATTGTCATTATGAATGACTATGGATTGCAGCTATGAATAACATACATCCCAGATGAGCACCCTAAGAGCTGGGCTAAAAGTTATAAAGAGACAACCACCACCTTCTCCCCCAGCTGTTTTGTGAAGGTAGCCTTTTAAAAATACCTGAAACAGAATGTTCTGGGTCAAACAAAACACCTCATTCAACCCAAATTTCTTAAATTCACGAAGATCTATTTCACAATTTTTGGATTCAGTTGGAGATGGACAATTTTTTTTCAGAACTGCCAGTGAACCACAAAATCCGTTTTTCTCCCAGCTCTACATGCAAGGTTGAATTTGTGTCTAAACTATTCAGTATGAATCGTGAGTCCAGCTCTACTCCTCTCATCCCTGCCATCTATCTCAGATATGACATGCATACCGTAAGGCAGCTTTTAAAGTCTTGTTTTACTCTGTGTTAACTACTTGTCCCTTATAAAACTAAATTCAGGATACATCAGAATGGCACACTTAAAAATAGTTACATGCATTTTCTCTCCCATATCTTAGGTCTTCATATCTCAGTCAAAATTTGTCTAGTACATTCCTGTAAAGGGTATTTTGAGTGATGATTAATCCATTACATTGCAGGTCCTACAATGCATATTTAAACATAATTGTTGTTCATCCAGTTAGATCACTTTTGAAGGTCAAAAGAAGAATTCTAAAGATTTACACAATTTAAGAACTGTTACATGGTTCATTCTCTTTAATCTTATTCCAATGCATAGAGAGCAATCAAATGAAATGGCTTTCATGCAGGCTAAAATATTATGCTTTTTATTTTTAAAGGATCAGATTTCAGAGAGTTAATTCTGAATTCTTCTTCGAGTGGTGGTCCCAATAGTATTCCACTGAGGGTACTATGCATAAGCCATGAATCTGGAGCCAGAGAATTTTGAAAGGAGTAGTGTCTGTTGGTTCATATACGTGCCCTTGCTCCATCTCATGGTTTCATCTGAAGTGATCAAGGTCAGTCTGCCCTATCCACACCGTCAGTTCCTTCTCACTGCCACATGATCCAATTCGGAGCTGTTTGCGTCAGCGAGAGAAAAGAGGACACTTTTTAGAATTGTACATAGTCTGTTTTTTTGTTTGTTGTAGTTTTTAGTGTTAGTAGCAGTTTCAGGAATTAAGAGATTCTGGGGACTCTGTTTTCACTGGTTCTCCACCTCCGCACCCGCACCTGGGTATTGGATTATGCTGAAGATGCTGGGGTCCAAGATCTGTGCCTCCTGCCTGTGTTCGTTCTCGGTCAGTGACAAACCCCAGTATTGCCTTTACTGCTTGGGAGAAGCCCACATTTAATCCAGGTGCAGTATCTTCCTCTCCTTCCAAGCCGTACCTGGAAGGCTGGACTCTCTGCCTCAGGAATCACATAGAGTACTTAATTTACATGTAAACAGCCAGATAAATTGTTTTGTCTGACAGAGAACATGTTTTTCAGCTTTGGTGGTAATCGGTTCCTAGACAGATTTAAGAACATAATTTTCTGTGTGTATAATTTAAAAAAAAAAATTGCTTGCACAACATACATACATACGTTCATTTTGCAGTATTGATGACTATTGTGACACTGGCTCTTGTTTTGAGACCTCACATGACATTCTTTTGATGAACTAGAATGTACATGTAGGACCCAAGAGATCCCTGCAGCCCCTGTGCACCCACTCTGTGTCCCTTGCCTAGTTGGTGCTAAGAGGTTCCTGGGTCACACTAAGGTAGATTTATTTATTTATTTGAATATGAATTGCCTCTTATTCCTCCTAGTGGTAGTAGTGACTTCATGTATGATGATCACTGTGTAAAACCTTGACTTTTGTGACTTCAGACAATTCTTCATCCTAAATATAGGGAATGTCTCAAATAGAATGGTACAGATGATATCATGGGTACTATTTGAATAATATCTATTACATGCATTCCTATAGTTGTCATATTTGAAGATGCAAAGGACCTTTTGTACCATAAAACATTGTTTGCGTGACGCATATTGACGTGAGTAGCAGTTAATGGTATAGCTATACAATCTGCCAGTGATGCACCCAGGGGCATCATGTACTATAAAGATTTCAAAGTCCTTATAAACAATCTTTACTTTAGGAAGGCCTTTTCCTTTTATTTTTAGACATTTTAAAACTATTTTTGACAAAGCATTAGAAACTTTAAATTTATAGACAGTCTAGCACTAGCGAGAGATGGCCTAATGCCATACGTAATTTCCCTCCAGCATTTGTGATGTATTTTGTTTTTGATGCTGGTGGTTCTTCTGGCTTTTGAAGGCTTCATTAGCTAAAGAGAAGTCATTTAATGTTTTTGGATGACGTAACTAACACATTAGTGGCTGCTGTGACAGATAAATGGTATTGAAGGTGATTTAGTGCCATTCTACTCTGTGACCTTCTTTACCCCACTGATACACTTTCTATGTTTGTTCAAAATTAAAATCACTCACTTTAGTGACACACAAGCTTTTATTTCTCAGTATCTGATAGTATGTTGGCTCCACAGGCTTATGGCAGAGGGAGCCATTTTCTGTTTTCCTTGGGCATGGTGAACAGAATGGTATACCGAGTTACAAACCGTTTTACCTAAAATGGGTTTTCATACAGATGTAACAAAAGCCCTATGACTTAGCTAGAAAAACCTCCAAAGACTAATGTAACAATGAAATGGCTACTGGTAGCTCAAATCAGGTCCAAGTACACAGCGTCAGAAGCCATTTATCAGACCGGCAAGGATACTGTCAGCAGCCTGAGCATCCTGGCCCAGTCTAACTCGGGATAGCATTGAAACACACGGGTGCGATATCTAATGGTGATTGGAATTTTGTTGGTGTTAGGGCTACATAGAATAGTAAAGAAAATATGCTCTTTCTAAAAGAGTGCAAAAAAGCTCTTAGCTTAATAAATGAACTGAAAATTAATTGCTTTTCAATAATTTCTCAAGTGAGGATTAGATATTGTAGGCAATGGATATCTCAGATTGTCTGCTAGTTCAGTATTTCACTGCCCAGTGGTCAGTTGTACAAGAAAGTGGATGTGATGAACAAGACTTTTAACACTTATTTCAGGATTTTAGCAAGATTTCTCTGGCAATAACCAACAAAATCACTTCCTATATGCAAAGCTATGAAACAATGGTAACTTGATTGTTCTGAGGAATGATGATGACTTTGGGATGCTTGGAGACCGACCTTTTTAATGTACCACAAAGGAAATAAGCAAGGTCAGCTTTGTTTACCCGAGTATTTGATTAGACAGCTTAAACACTTAAACTCTCTAAGCTTTCTGTAAAATTTTCCTATTTGTAAATAACTCATGGCCAACTGTTTAGCCATAGGAATTCTTTCGTCTTAGTTTTGGTCAATAGACTCTAAATGAGGGCCCTAACTGAACCTTCACTGGTGGAGCTCGCAATCTGAATGACACTCCAGCATACCAAACAAAATACTCATACTGTAACCTGTTCACAATGACAGGTACAACCCATGTTTTATGTGTGTAACTTACATTAGCAGTACAAGGCTTCAGCACACATTAGTTATATCGGTGTGACTTACACAGCGCTAAGAACAGAGATCTATGTCAATACAAGACAAAAGTGCTATAGAAGAGTGACAATCCAACCCAAAATGACACTGTGCCTTGCTGTAACTCCTTTGGAACAATCTCTACTGTCCTCCTAACTCAAACTTGGTGGAAAAGCAAGAGTTCCCAGAGCAGCCATGAATTGTCAGTGTAAGGTGCTATCACAACTTACACCACCGGAGGATCTGCCCTGTGGGTTTTTGGGGGCTTCATTCTTCTCTTCTCTCAGCACCCTGGCCCTGGCTCAGGCAGCTGATGGGTTCTGGCAGGAAGAATAACTTGCACTCTAGGATCAATTCTTGACACTTTCTTCCAGTTCCCAAGCACAGAGAAATTAGCACTGGCCTGAGGATAGAAGGAATGGCCCACAGGTAAAGGGGTGCAGGCATAGTGAGCAGACAATAGGGTAGCATAGGGAGGTAATACAATAAGGGCAGGGGAGAGAAATGGAGTGGGAAGAGACGATGGAATAGGATTGAATGTGGGGGGAAAAATTAATGAAGGCTAGAAGAGCTATATTTAGTTGGAGATTTAAAGGAGGAGGCGATGCCATGCTCTACCAGGGAGGTGAGGCAGGAATCTTTGGCACCAATAATGCCTCTGGAGAATAGGAGGAAGTCTATGGTTTATGCCTCTTAATTGTTCATCCTAAACTCTGTAAGATTAATATGATAGTTAATGAAGAGTCATAACAAATATAATTTTGGGTTTTCCAGCATTCTGGTATGTTCTCTGTGATATATGTAACTATTGTGATTGTTTGTCCTGTGATATTTATCTCTAAAAGGTCCGCAGAAAACTAATAGTCTGCATTTAAATGGACACACAATAGTGGAGGGCAGGCATATGCACACATACAGATTCCCTAGCCTTTCTCCTAGAGGTTTTACTTTTGTACTTATTTGGTTTTTGTTTAATCTAAAATAAACATTGTTCTGACTGGAGTAAAATGATGGCTCTCCGTGGATGTGGAAAACATTACATTCTCTTCACTTGTTATTCAATTTACTTTATAATCTCAGAAATCTTGTAATTGTTCACTGTTATTGCAATAAACACTATTATTCTTAGATCTTATATTACTAATGAGTTAAATGAAATATTCTTGCATAGCTAGCACTTAATTAGCAGATGTAAAAATATTGGATTGTTAGGTGACTGAGCTAGCAAATGGAAAATTCTATTTTAAGAGCAACTTTATTCTGGGAACAAGTATGTTGATTACAAAGAGGATTTTACTGTTGTGGGGAAAAATAGTTTAACCATCCAACTCAGTGAAGAACAGTAGTGAGAAGAGGAAGCAAGGTATTAGATCAGGTTGCTGAGAGAGACCATCAAGCAGATTTTACTGTAACTGTATAAAACAGTGATCCTGGAAGAGCTAGAGCTCTGAGGAGGCATAAGTATCTTCCCTTGAAAATCCCTTTTGTAGCATTGGACTCTGAAACAGTGTGGAGTTCTGACAATGTCCAGTATTAATGCTGCTTTGGAAAATGTAGTGTAAGGTAACAGGCTTGGGGGAAAAAAATCCACTTTATAAGCGGTTTCAGAGTAGCAGCCATGTTAGTCTGTGTCTGCAAAAAAAACCAGCAGTACTTAGAAATTTTCAAGGGTTTATGTTCACTATTCAGATAAAAGTTAAGTCTGGTTGACTTGCAGTCTTCCAAAATTCTGAAGCTGATGAGGGTGCATTTCCTGTTGTCTTTCAGCCAGATGACCTCAGTATACTTTGCAAATGAGACAGTCTGTTTTGTACATTTGTAGATATATTAGCTGAATTTAATTGCAAAGGCTTTCGGATGTTACTTTTCAGGGCATAAACTAGACAACATGTAAAACCAATAGATGCTCACAGATACGCAGACCACATTGCACAGTGACATGCATTTTTTCTGGTGAATCCATCAACTGTCCCTGTACCAAATTAGATAAAGTGGAATTGTTCTACTTTTTCCAGGTTTTTCCATTTTTATAGGATCAATTGAGTCACCACTTCTTATGCTTTTTGGATGAAATGGGACAGTTGTTTAATGGTGCACAGCAGTTTGATAGAAAAAAGCAAATTATCCTCTTGAAATATGGACTGAATTTTAGTAATCTGGCCAGGATACAAAACTGATACATCTCTAATCTTGCAGAAGGTTCAGTGGTATCTTTATTGATCAAAAGCAGCCAGGTCCTTTTTGTGTTGCATTTAATCCAGGTGTACTGGTAACAATAAACCGGACCATCCTTAAGATTTAATAATTTATTTAAACATATTTCTTAGTGAATCAACAAAACAACCTACTGTACCACTAGGGTTTTCCATGGTGATCTCCAGTCTAAATACTGCCCTGCCCTGATGCTACATAGTTTATTCAATCAGACGATCTCATAGTTTGAGTGACTAGACACGGTTTATTGGTGGGGGGAGCGGGAAGAGGCTTCCAATGAGGACACATACTTTAAAACTTTAGGAAAACTAGGGAATGGAGGCAAAATAGTTTAACACAATTGACAAAAAACGAATCCTTATGGAAGGCAACTGGATTACCAATATAAGGGAGTTACAGAAACGTCAAGCTTTGTGGAGACCTGAATCAGAGGGAATGGGGTCTGATCTTGTACCCAGTGAAGTCCATGCCAACACATGCATAGTCCAGAGAAAAGAAAAATGTTGAATGTCACCTTTGATCTGACTATAGGCAGTTATTCCATGCATCTACTGTGTTCTCAATATACTTCTTCCCTTAGTAGTTGTGATTGTGGTTCACAAAAATGGTAAATATGACTATACAGAAAGACCTGGGATTGCAAAATTTTGAAGGAATGGCAGATTGAAAATAATTGGTATTTGCACAAGGAGTGAAAGCAAACTTTGTTGCCTTCAAACTTTTAATATACTCCCCCTTAGTCCTGAAAGGACCAGCACAAAAATCCAACAGTTAATCAAAAATGGCTCTGGAAATGCATGACTTTGGCAAAACATGCTAAGCTTTACTCAGTCTTTTTACTTTTTGCTATCTACCCAATTATTTGTATGGATTGTAAGCTTTTGGGAGCAGGAGTTAGTTTACATCTTACTTCTCTCCCATTTACCGTGGTCTTTATCCAAAGTGTTTTACAAAGGAATTATCACATATTTTACTGGGTGTGTTTGGTGTGTGGGGTTGTTTTTGTTTCTTTGTTTTTGTTTTTTGTGGTGAGGTGAATGGAACAGACACAAAATGGTTGTGACTTCCCCACAATCGCATATCAAGCCAGTGATGGAATCAGGACAAAACCCACGTATTCTGACTCCCAGTCCTGTTCTGTAACCACTATATTCTTGTCTGAACAGCATATAACATGCTGCTAGCACAACTACGTTTAACAATGTTCTCAAGTTCAGGAAAAAAAAAGTTTAAAATGTCAGAATTTAGGTTGCATGTGATGGGAGCAGCAATTCCAGGGAAAGTCAGGTTTTGCAACTGTAGCTGTGGGCTAGAGTGAAGCATACTAAATTGTTTTTTGGATATGGAGCATGTTCAGTCTGGTCAGCACTGGGAGCCATGAGCTGGGTGAGGGTGTGCATGCTCAATGAGGATAGAATCTTCAGAGGTTTTAGCTGCTAAAGTCTCAAATTTCTACTGGACACGTTGAACAGCAACTTTTCAAAGAAAAGGTCACCAGAATTTTTTAACATGGGCAAAATAATGTATATTCCCCTATCCTTGGTCTCAGAAATGGCTGAACAGCTTGGGCTGAAACTTTCAAAAAATATTCAGTCTGAGGCAGATCTCCAGCTTGGAAAATTTCAGCCCAAAAGGTTTAATGTTTGACAAAGTTATTTGCAACTGAAAACTGGATCTCATAATGGGAAGAGTCAGACAACCTTAATGGGGGGTGCTACCATCTATATTTTTTTTAAATAGTTTCATCCTCCTGACAAAGCAATTGACTGTACTTGTCGTGGAGTATCATCTGGTGATCCCCATTGTTATCCAGAGCTACATTGTGCTGTAATAAAAATGTAGCCCATTCCCCAAATTGCTAGCTTCCTTAAGCTATGACAGGAAGCAATAGTTGGAAGAGAAACAAATGGGGATGGAGGGAAGAGGACAAGACAACAGAGAAATTACGGTTCAGTATACTATGTAGCAGTCTCAGCATGCCAACTGTCCGTCCATTGTCATTTGTCTTCTGCATGAGAGCAGAAGTGAGCCTTAAGGAAGTGATTGTAGAAGGTCATTGTAGGGCTAAGAGTTCTCTGCGTCTCTCCCACAGATATGGGAGACACTGAACCCTATACTGCTATGCATTGTACCAAACATAAATATGCTGGGTACTGAATTGCATGGATTTTATGTACAAGGATACAAACCCTTGCCCATTGTTGATTGTGATAATTAACTATCCTGTAGAGAAACACTATGCAACCCAGATTTTTATATTTAAATGGGTTCTTTGGGAACTAAGACCCCTTTAATGCAGATCAAAGCATCAACCTTCCCATTTCTTCTAGGAATAGCTGGTCAAAGATATTCTGCTTTTAGTTATGGAGGGAAGGATTCATGCTTAAATAAATAACCATGGTAAAACAAATGCATGCTAATTAACTATTCGTGTTGTGTTTTGCATCTGAAATGGTCTGAATTTAGCACACACTCACTACCTGAGAGATACTTTTAATGTGGACTTTTGAAGAGACAGTAGAAAAGAGTGGGTTTTCAGAAACAGTAAAGCAGTTTTGTTTGGAGCAGTACAACAAAAATATAGACGTGATAGCTGTACCATGTTACTAATAGCTGGGTTGAATCATATTCTTTTCCTCTCTAATGGCATGCGTAATTGCTCTAGGTTTTCAGGCGTCCTTCACCCGCACTTATTTAGATTAGTGACTGATGCATTTCCATGGAAACCTGCACCAGGAAAAAAAAAATCTGTTGGCACAGTGTGGAACTAGGAGGATATGGGCTGTGATTCTGAGCCTACAACTTGTATAAAATAACAGATTCTTTGGTTGATGCTGGATTTTTTTATTATTATTCTTGTTTACAAGAGTAAGAATTACTGTGAACGTCATTATGGATTTAAAAATTTAGAAGCTTCCTTTTTCTTTCTCTGTCTCTCTCTTAATCTTGCACTTTGGAGCAACTTTTTGTGTACAGCTGAAATAGTTACATTTCAAAATTTACTATCTGGATTGTGTTTGTTTCGTCATGGGGATGCAAAAGAACAACACATTCTAGTGAGATGGTTACACCTAGGTTAGAAACTATGACTGAGAACTCAAGATTCAAGAAGAAAGTTCATTTTGGAGGTATTGTGTAACTTAAATGAATAACTCGTTGCGTGGCTTTTAAATGTAAAGATGAGACTACAATATGGAGCAGTGCTTGGAAAATAAGGATTCTATTTTAAAATTTTAAACTATAATGTGGTGTATTGCATTTGTGCTCATAATTTCATACATTCTTATTAGTGCCTAGCCTATAGTCTATTTCTTCTTAAACCTAAAATATATTGTAATTTACAGCACATTTTAAAGAATAATTGAGACATTAGAAAATAAAGTGAGAAGAATAGGTACAATTCCAGATGTGTTACTGTAGGATTTGGAAATATATGGAAAGCTTAATTTTATTTTTTAATTTTTTTTTTTTATATTTGGGATAACCGGTCATAGAATTTTAAAAGGAACTTGTCCTTATAATGAATGTTGTTCTAATTTAGGGATGTGAAGGCAATTATCTACCTTCATTAATTTAGAAATATATTCAATTAGTCACTTTTCAAACTCCATTCCATCTCTCCATTGGACAGGATACCAGTCCAGTTTTCTAAACTGATCACTACAATCTCATAAATCAGTTTACATTTCAGTTAGTAGGCTTTGTGTTCATTTATCTGTACATTAGCATGTAATACATGTTTTAGGATAAATTGCCTCCATCAAAATAAAGTAGGTCATCTCAGTACCTTGTGTAGCTTGCGGAGTATCATAGGTGCAGTAGACAGTAGGTTTTGTACTGTACTAGTGAACAGATTGCTTTAAGGAACAGAATTTCTTCCATAAGACGTCTTGGATTTCATACAAGTTTGCACAATGCTATTGTTCTGTTAAAATGAAATAGCAGCTCAGATTAATTACCTTGAAATTAAAATCCCCATGTAATTTACAAGTTATCCTGGGGAAATGGCAATAAAATGTCGCACAGCATTCTGATGCAGTGTGTAATCTCTCTGAACTCATCTCCCTATAATATTGCTGCACATGGATATATACAGTACCATCAAAAGTGAAATTTGGACTTTTAAAGTACACGAGCGCAAAATGTAGGGTGACATGAGACTGAGTTAAGGGTTAAGTTTGAGTTAACTGAATTTCATTGTTTGTTTCATTGACGGTATCTGTAATTTGCTATTTAAATATAGATCCTGTTTTGTTTTTTAAGCTTTCCATTTTTAAATGTATTGATAAGCATTTTCAAATAGACATTTTTCTTGGTGTGTTTTTTTTTTAAGGGTATCCTAAAATGCATTTTGATGTACTGGCTATAAAAGTGATGCTTGTGATCCAAATTTAGAAACATTCTTGTCCTTAGGAGATATTTAGCTTTAGGTTCTAAAGTGACCTTAATCTCCTTCCTTCTCGTACCACACAGGCTTTCCATACCTCTGGCTTCGCTTCTCTTTTCAGTACACTTCAGCACTGGAACTGAGTTCTCTACTCGGCTGACCCAGCATATCATTTAAAATATTCTCAAGGTTTCTCAATCTGATGCTCAGTGTATTCCAGGGCATATCTGGTGGGGAAATAGCAGGGCAATTCAAATTTAGAACTGATCAGTTGCTGTGGACACAGCTGCCAAGCTTTTTGTAAGGGTCCATTTTTCTGCTAAGTATTGTTCGAGGCGGGTGGAGGATGGGTGAGGTGAAAAACGACCGGGAGGAACCTTGCATCATCCCACATCCCGTGCTCATTCATACCCAATAGGTGGCGTCATCCTTTTATATTAAAAATATTTTAAAACTTTAAATAAAACTACTGTTATAGATACGTGAGAATTCAGCATACATGTTGTAGATCCCCAAAATAAGTAGCAAATGCCGTTACTCTGAATTAACAGTGTAACTAAAATTGGTATCTGGTACTGTAAGTACAATAGTCATGATTTTAAAAAAAAATCCTATAGCGAGAGTCCATGCCAGGTTTTTGTGTCTGAATTATATCCTCTTGTAAATGGTACCACTAAAGTGCTGGTTATCATGAGGGAGTAAATGTGTAAGCAGATGCTGGAATGATTATATCTGGTCAGTATTTGAAGGATTGTTTGTTGCTAGCATTGTCTTATCTATCTTTAATCTTCTCCTCCTCCTCCTTGCATCATCTTTTGCTGGAAGAGGGCAAGTGGTGCTCATCTGTGTCATTCCCTAAACATAATTGCTGAGAATGTTTTAGTGATGCAGCTGGCATCTTTCTCTTTTCCAGAGATGGAATATATTAACTCCATTTCATGTGGGCCTAAACTGGCGTGGTGCCTGAATCCCCACTGTTGTGCTTTGGTCTCTTGGAGAAAAAAAAATAAATAAAAAATCTGCAGTCAGTTTTGAGACTGGAAGTAACAATTAGAAAAACAGCATTCAGTTAACTGAATGAGACTGATGTTGGGTGTAATGAATAAGAATATAAATACATGCTGGAAGTTGTTCTAGTTTGAATCCTGCAAAGACTTGGTCAAGTGAGTAACTTGACTCTCATCAGTAGTTCCATTTTACTCCAGTTATTCACATTCTGGAATGGGGCTTCAAGAGGTCACTTGTGAAAACATGCATGTGCTTAATTTAAGCATGCAAATCCCATGGAAGTCCGAAAACTACTTGTGGTTGAAGTTAGGCATGTGTAAGCATTTGCAGGCTCAGAGCCTTAGTCAGCATTTCACTGTAGGGAATAAAACTCAAGTTGTAAGTAATGACAAATCTTGTGACTGTTTGGATTTATTCTTAAATCAGTTCTGCTTGACTGTGTCTGCACTTTATTGTTTTGCAGTCTACAGATATTCTAACAAATCATTGTACCAGTGGGTACTCTAACAATAACAGCATATTCCGACTCCGTGTCTACACAGCAAGTTACAGATTTGCAGCATAGTTTGCTATGCAGTATTACACCAGGTTCTCTGTATTACACCAGTAATGTCCCATGTGGAAATTGCTAGAGCACAATGAAAGTACTAGCGTGCAGCCTACTTTGGGACTTCCCAGGTTCAAGATGTATCTTCACTGCATAACTTAAAAAAATGAATACATTTGAGGATGTTGCAATATGTTGACAGACAGCTAAGAACAGAGAGTGAAAACTGATTGAAATAAATTATTTGTTACAAATTGCTCATCCAACTTTCATAACTTTATAAAAAGATTTAGCAAAATGTATTTGGGATTACGTTTTAACTTTGGGCCTTATCATGTAAATAGGATGGGAGTAGAGTGCTGATCATCTCAGAATTAGGCTCTTGATATGTTTCTGTGAGATTAATTTTGTTTCTACTTGTTTTGTTTTGGGGTTTTTCCACCCCCCTTTGGAATTGGTTGATATAATGGGGGGTCTGATAAAATTACAATAGCTCATGATTATGGATTAGGTTGAGATTCAAGGCTCTTCCTTTAGGATTTGAACTCAACAGGGAGATGTTTTACTATTGAAATTTACTTTTAATTTTTACAAACTATAATAAAAGCACCCATCCAATGCTCTTGGCACCTTCAAGCATCATTTAAAAAATATACTAAATTAGTAATCAGACTTGATAACTTCCCCCAGATCAAGTTAAATTACTCATCAATAACATAGATATAATACCAATGAATCAACTCCCCACATAATCCCTAGAATCCCAGATAAATCAGTACCCAAAATGCATTCATTCTTGGGCAAGAGAGCCTGCAGTATACCCTGAAGGCTAAAAGATATAATACATCTTCAGTCAAAGGAAGCAAAATTTACCCTTGCCATGTCTCTAGTTTCTTTCTCCAACCAACCAACATCACCTCAGTCTTATGTAGGCTGAATTAAAGCCAGCTAGTACTCATTCATGCCCGAATCTCTCCTTACTTGGATAATATAATCGATTCTTCCAGCTGACTCAGTGGAGACTCCAGCCTGCTGGGGATACTACAACATATGCTTCCTCCCTAACCAATGACCTCCATGCATGTGTCGCCCCTCTTAACAAGACAGAATACAGAAACCCACAGGAGGGAGCCCTCAGGAAAGAGGAGCAATTGCCAAATGCCACCCTCTGTGAGTACTCAGCAAAGCAAGCTGGTTCTGAGCCACCCTAAAGCAAACCCTTCTGTCCCTTTTGTGGTTTGCAAATGAGTCAATACTAGTTTGCCTAAAACAGGAAAGGCCTTGTGAGGAAACACTATCCATCCCAGAGACTTGTTCCATCTTTGATGTTTGCATACTTGCATTTATTTCTTCATAAGTAAATGCATGCAGGTGACGTTAAATAAAAAAAAACAAAAAACAATAAAAACAAACACAGAAAAAACCAAAACCTGTGGAAACAGAGTTAACATAATGGTGTCAATCTTGTTACATACAGCATTAATTTGATGGTCTCAGCTATGTAATCTTTCTTTTGAAACACAGAACATTACTGGAAGAAGAGAAGCTAATGCTATAACAATTGCTTATATGGAAAAATATTAGGCAAGTATTTACTTTTGGTTTTCTTCCAATTAGAGCCAATTTTGTAAATAATATCAGTTGGTCAAAACCAAAACTTTTCATGGAAACCTATCAGTTTTGACAAAGCTTTCATTGGGAAGGTTGCTCAGGTCCAGGATGGAATTTTTGTGGAAAGACCAAGACTGAGCCACAGAATAGCCTGGTGGTTTAGGCCCTCACTAATTCAGAGCAGGGACTTGAATCTGAGTCGCCTACATCCCAGGCGAGAGCGTGAACCAACAGACTATTCCATGTGTCCGTTTCCATCTCGGCGCGCTCTCTAGAAATTAGGTGAATCTCTTAACCTCCAGATTATTTCTGGGGAAGAGTGGTCTCTGGTTTTACACCTAAAATTTGAAAGGTCTCTGTTTTGTCCCAACAAGGAATCTTTGAAATCTTCATGTGATGGAGAAATTTGTGCATGTCCAGCTCTACTTGCAAGAGAGTTAAGTGCACTAATAGTTTTCAATTAACACTATGAGATCAGCAGACCACTGGTGGTCCATGGGCTAGGGATTTTGAATCACTGTTCTCTACCATTGTTCCAGGCTGATGATGCCCTTTTCATAACTCTAATTTATGTTACCTTGTAATAAGATGGTATGTGTAAGATTTCCTTTGCAAACTCCATGATTCACTAAATTTGATCATCCCTTTCAGTATCTTCTGTGACTAAGACAATTCACCATAATCCTAGTAATCTTTGTCCTAATAATCACTATCTAGGCTGCAAAATTGTACTACCAACGGTCTTTTATTTAAAATCCATAATTCCAGAAGAACCAGGGTAGCACTACTGCAAGGAAGTAGTTTTATTTCAAGCATTTTGTGCCTATTTCAAAAGAAGAAACTTCAAATACTTTTAAAAAATTTGTGGTTTTTCTGTCTAAAGAAGAACTGGTCTTAGGCTGTGAGAGCCCAAGAGAGGTGAACACTAAAATTTCAATAAAATTAAAATCTGTTTAGAATTAAGCAAGTCTTTTTTTCCTCCCCTCTTACTCGTAAAAGGATTTTGCAGTGGTCAACAAAGACCACCTTTAATTTTGTTTAAAAAGAAATTACTTTGTTCCTGAGCTCATACTATCTCTCGTTAGTATCCTTACCATCTCCTATCAGTAATCATAGTGAATCTTACCCCCCCAAAAGAGGTCATAATGCTATTTCTTCAAATTTGCACAAAAAAGTACTCAAGATAATCCTTGTTTCTTCTGATATTAGCCATCACCTTGCATTGTACCTAACTGCAGGTTTTGGTTCCTAAGTAGCATAACTTGGGGGTACATTTTAGTCTCTGTACCTTAGACAGGTTCTGCTCGCGATGAAAGTTGCCTACAGAACTAATTTGTTTTATTTTTAGCTTCAAAACTGCACAAAATACTGTGTAGGACAAAGGGAAGTTCTGGACCTGCTTCTGAAGACCGCATATTGGAAGGGCATTGTCCTGCAATGCTTACGTGATTAGTTGCTTTGAAGATATTGTGGAAGAGATGCATGATCAGACCATTCAGCATTGATGGTCCAATTTAGGCCTTGGATGTGAACCTCTAAGGCTTAGCCTACACTAAGTTTTTTGCTGGTATAGCTTTACGGGCATAACTCTCTTAGTGTAACCACAGCTTATACTGACCTAAAAATGCATTTGCCTGTATTACTTATATTGGTTCCCCAAGCAAAATAAACTATACAGGCAAAAGCACTTTTATGATGGGATGTCTACAATGGGATTTTTGCCAGTTTAGAAATGTTGCAAAAATCACTCCCCTAACCAACATTGCTACATTGGCAAAAGTTTCCACTGTAAGCCTGGCCGAAAGCTTTAAAAGCTACAACTGGGTAGAGAACTGAGGCATGACTTCTGGCCTTTATCAAATCTGCTAGCTGTCTTTACTCCCCATTTCACTGTAGCAGGAGCAACACTGCTTCAGTCAGAATTATACCTATATTGGTAACATTTTTCCTTTCAGTCTAAAAGGGTTTCTTATGCTTACTGCAGGGGGGGAAATGATAGGCATGTATACATATTTTGTGGGAAATTGAAAAAATACTGTGTTGTGCCATGAAGAGTGATATGCCTCTAGGGTAAATTCTGGTTTAAGTAGGCAAGGTTCCCAAAATGAACATGTGTACATGGTGCAAAATCAGTATCCATATTATGGCTGGTATCTGAACAGATCCTGTGCTCCCTGCATAGATTGTTCCTGCCCCCTGCATGTTGTTCAGGGTCCATTGTTGGACTAGGAACAACAACAATGCAGTCCACATCCTCTGACTTTGAAGAACCACCCTCTAATGTCCTTCCTTTTGGGACAGTATATGGCTTTTCCACAAAAGTTTTATTCTGGCAGTGGGAACAGTGTGTGGTGGATGCCTTCACTCCCTATCTCTGCCAGATACTTGCTTTCTGACAGACCTATGCACAGCACCTGGCCAGAACCTGGCCCAAAGTATGGAATGTCTGTGGTTACATATCACATGTAAAAAAATATCCCAGATACCCATATGAGGGGCGAAAATGTGCTTGGTGGGGAGGCACTAAGCTATCGAATTTATTGTGGCCAGCTAATCAACAAAGAAGGATTATAACTCCATGAGTGGTAATTTGGAATGGCTATGTTAGCTTGTTTTCTGGGAAACACTTCCATACAGCATGCAGAGCTATTTCCCCCTACTATAAATTAGCTTGTTAGCATACAACCAAAGTCCTAAAAATCTCTCTAGCATGGTGACACTTATAATCATAAATGAAATAGTTTAGTAATATAACCTGACTTTACAAATAACTCACATTAATTAATGGGGATAAAGCATCTAATGCTTTGGGTTGTCTCTAATATTACAAGAAAGAAATGAAGTAGTCTAGTATTTACTTTCTTTATGCATCACATGCACATGTCTGCCACTCTAAACTCTGCCCACAACTCTGGCAAGCAGTCTGAGAACATATCCAATCAATGATCAACCCACAGCAGTTTCCTAGGTAACCAACACACAGCTGTTGAAATGCACTGCTAACAGGAGAAGGGGGAAGAAAAGAAAGGGAATTGCTGCATGTGTTTTTCACTATTTTTTTTATACTCCAAAACCATTTAAAATGTAGAAATCTATTAAAAATATAATACTGTAATAGGACCAGTTTGGCTGACATTGGCTGCTCTGTGTCATAGGGACATCCCAGTTAAGGGATAAGATCATTCTTTGCTCCCTAGGCAAACATTGCTGTGAGTAATAGGACTGTATCTTCTTGGTATGGAGGTGGGGCAGCTATGGAGGAAATCTTCTGGCCCAATGATCAGGCTAGTATAGTGGGAGGTCCATGTGGAAACCACATCCATGTATCCCCAGCTGAAGGACTGCCTCTCATTGGGTGGGAAGTGGGCCAAAAAATTCTCAGTCCACATATCGTCACAATGAATACCTTCATTTCTTTCAGCCTGTATGCTAGTGACATCATACTGTCATTTGTCTTTATACTGCAGCATACCAGGGGTATCTGTCTTGAGCAGTAAAATCTCCCCTTTACTAAATATGAGCTAAATTAATCTAAGTTTGTACCACATCTATCCTGTATTATGAGGATCTCATTCTTGGTGCAACTCTATGGGCTTCAATGGACTAGGCATAAATTTGTCATGTTGTTTTATTCCATACAGGCTATTACACTTCCCTTATCACCATACTATCTGAGAGCCTTCCAGAAGTGCATTAGAAGACATGAATAACATCTGTCGTGGTTTTTTTTGTTTTGTTTTTTTTTCTTTCTCTCATGTCCTTCCCAAGGTGAAGAATGTGTGCAGTGTTGTGGTTTGGTAGGTTTCTATTGTTTATATGTATATGCTTCTGAGTACTTGTATTAGAGAAAGAACAATCAATGAAGTACACCTTGCACTAGAAGGTGAGGATTTAGATGATTCTTTGTTCTTGTGGAAGTTTGCTCCACAGACTGGGACCAACCCCCAAGAAAGCTCTGCAACCTGCACAGAGGAGCTTTTACTCTTGTGGTGGACATTTCTAATGTGCCTGAAGAATGGAGTTGTCGACCACTGTCCTTATCCTGGAGCTTCAGACAACCTTTTAACTTTCCTCTGTCTACCAACATAATTTCTGTATTGCTGAGATTCCGCTTGAACCAGCTGCTGTTCATCCATGAGCTGATCACCTCTGAGCAAAGGGCTATCTTGGTTATGGTAGTGTATTCTTATGTGGTGAAGGATAAGTAGGACTGTGTGTCATCTGGATATTGCTCACTCTTGACTCCATGTCATTTTAGTGGTTCTCCTAGTGCCTGTGTAACACCTACAGACCCCGGTCATTGGCAGGCAGGATTGAACTTGGGATTTCTGGAGCTTAGTGCATGAGCTAAAAGCCATATGGCTGTTAGCTAAGGCTGTAGAGCAGACTCATTACTCTAAGTGGTCTCGATGGGACAGAACATCACACCCAGAAGGTGTGTGGGTTTCAACCGGAATATAGTTAAGTAGGATTGGTGAGAACTGATCCTTGTGGGATTCTACAACTGAAGGGTCTAGTTTCCTATCCCATCTCTTCCCTTCCCTTTGACTCATCCTTCCAGGAAGGATTTGAATCATTTTAGCATGTTGACTGGACTCCTGCAACACCTCTTAGGTGGACAGCGGTATCTCATGATTGGTAGTGTTTAATGCTTCAGAGAGGTACATGAGGATGAGAATGGATGTCTGCCTTCCATCCATTGACTGAATGGGTTAATCCATCAGTGCCACTAAATCTATTTCTGCCCCAAATTCTGGCCTGAATCCAGAACAATTGTTTGTTGTGCAACTACTTATAGGTTTTTTGTATCCCTTTCATTCATATATGGAAGGGAGAGGAAGCTGTGTTTTTTGGGGCCTCCAATTTGTGGTGACTGCTTCCTTCTCTCTTTGTGGATTGTTATTTTGTTGATGCTGGCTAATAGGGTAGGCTGGATTGTGAACAGGGATATATGTAAGGGGAGGATGGGTGCCACAGAACTTCAGGGCTGATGTATCCACCCAGGAAATTGAGTTCACCTTGTCCATAACGTGTTTGGACTCTGGGATGGGAGACTAGTAAGTCTAAATGTTTCCCCTAGGAATTCAGTATTCCTTGTGAATACACTATTGGAAGGCACAAAAATGAAAACAATAGACTGCTGGTTCGCACATACTGGAGTAGTTAAACAATGTAATCTGTTTTACTGCATTTTGCATTTCCTCCCATCTGCTTTGGATATGTTGATAGAACCGCGATATCATGCTGTAGAAAACAGTTTCCTGCAGCAGCAGCATCTGGCTCCTTAATAGACTCAACTAACAGTATTGAGAGCACCGAAATTTTCTTTTTTGTCCTGTTTTCTGATCTTTATTCTCTCAAATTGGCTTCTGAAACAGGCTCGTAACATGTTGTAAATGGGATCTATGGATAGATTTCACATGAAGTCTCGCTACCTTTTGATATAATTAGTGTTTTCTGTGATGTTCAGTACAATTTCCAAAAGGAATCTGCTCATTGGTATCTAGGCCATTTTATAGGTGGGTCACTTCAAAGTTGTTCTTTGGGGAAGTCTTCAAGGTCACAGCAGGTCATCAACTACATAAGCTAACAAGTACACCTGGGGGCAAATGCATAATACATATACATCACACATCCCTTACAATAGTGTCTTGTTCAGATGGTACACACCTGTAGCTTATTACCAATACACTTGAATATTGTGTAGCTACTTCAAATCCAGCCTAATAGCTTTGGGCAGTTTATTTTGTAGGCTAAGCTCACAGCTTTTCCTCTGTGAAAGGGGAATGCATCTTCCTCAAGGCTTTTCCTCCCTACCTCCATCCCCAGACCATGCAGCTAACTTTTTGGGCCATGGTTGAGCCTGACGTGTATTACTTGCATCCTCCTCTCTCTCACAGGAACCAGTGGTGAATCCCACTGAAAAGTGAATATAGGCCTCTTCAGTGAGGCCTTCTTCACACTGTTGGTTCCGGTTTCAGAGGCAGGTAAAAGGACCGTTGGGATGAGGGTGTTACATATAGCTTTGGTAAGATCTATGAGTTGTCTGGTGAACCACCAACTCATGTTGACATGGGAGGAGACAAACGCCAGGCCCCAACAAAACAATTTGTTGGGAACTATAGAGCCATGGAGTTTTTCTCCTCTGTCACCGTTCCACAGGAAGGGGACAATCTGGCCATCTGTTTATATGAAACTTTTCATATCTCTTTATGGCCAACTTTTCATACATATCTTGTGAACTGGTCTACCGGTATACAGAATCTATTGCATTCCTTTTTCTGTTTTTAAAAGTGTATTGCATTTCAAAATGCAGAGGCAGCTGTATATAGGTTTACTTGTTTAGCTTTTAGGATAGTTTGAATTTGAAAAGCTTTTTTTTAAATCAAAGCTTAATCCACCTAGTAAGTGCTCCCAGGAATTGGAGTTTCTGCATTAGTGCTGACAGTGCTTGGTCAAAGTTTAGCCCTTGACTATTTTTAATATGGTACAGAAATAAAACCTGACTAAAGAGTGTTTTCTCAAGTCTAAGTACAATAAATGATCACAAATATCAAGAACAATCTTTCCTAAAAAGGAAACATAATCTAGTGGTCAACTTGCAGGACTCTGGGCTGTATGAAGCAACCTTAGTGAACATTGAGGACTTGGTGATCTCAAGTTATATAGAAACTCTTGTATTGAATTTGTGTGACTGATTATCAAATCACTGTAATCTGGTGGTAGTTTTAGGGACAACTTTAGGGAAACCTGAGGGATTTTCCCAAACCAAACTGTAGTGACTGGAAATCGCCCAAAAGTGTTTCATGTCCAAGATATTTGTCTTATTTGGAATTGGGAACTACCCGAATGTATTCTGGGGATAACAACCATGCTGAATATCTCAAAATGTCATCTTGATAATCGTTCCATGACATGATTTTCGGTAGGTTATGCTGGTTGGCTGTGGATGATCTCAATGGCCCTTGTATCCAGAAGCAAATGACCTAGCCCTCTGGAGCAGAGCGCATTTTAAAAAAAAAATCTCATTGCTTAGAAAACAGCTACCATTGTTCTGCACGAGGCTGGAGAATAGGCTGCCCATTCTCTAGATCATTAAAATTTTGTTTTATTTTAGAGAGCTCCTAGGAAGTTATGTAGTTTCCAAGAGTTGTGAATATTTTGGAGAAAAAAAATTAACTACATACAGATATTTTTGTTCTTTCTGAAAATAAATATGGCAACAGATAAACACTTACCCCATACCTCTCCACAAAGATGACTCTCCTAACTTCTTAATTACATATTTTGGTAGTTTTTGAATATTTTATGACTTGCATTCAGTTCGAAAGAAACTAACTGGTGGAGGCACTAGGGATTGCTGCAGTTCTTCTGCAGGTGTGGCTAGTTGATACTTTTGCAGGATCCCTGACTTAGAACGTTGAGCTATGAGGTTTCCTTTTGGATCACATGTGATTTCAGATCCCAAAATGGTGATAGATTCCAAGGCCAGAAGGGATCATTTTGATTCTCTAGTCTCATGTCCTGTATAACACAGGCCAGAGATCTTGCAGAAAATGATTGCTGTCAGATCTTTTCAGAAAAACATCTTATCTTGATTAAAAATTGTCAGTGATGTAGAATCAGTCACAACCCTTGCTAAATTATTCCAATGGTAAATTAACCTCTGTTAAAAATGTATGCTTTATTTCCAGTTTGAATTTGTCAAGCTTCAACTTCTAGCCACTGGATCATGGTATACATTTCTCTGCTAGATTGAAGAACTTATTACTAAATATTTGTTCCCCACGTAGGTACTTATAGATGTAATTAAATCATCCCTTGACCATCTTTGTTAGACTCAAAGAGCTCAATCTATTTGGCTTATCACTGTAAGGCATGTTTTTTAATCCCTTAATCATTCTCGTGGCACTCTTTTGGACACAGTATTCAAACAGCAGTCACACCAGTCCCAAACACTGAGATAAAATGATCTCTCTGCTCCTACTCAAGATTCCCCTGTTTACGCATGCAAGGATGGCATTAGCACTTTTGGCCAGTGTCACACTAGGAGCTCGTGTTCAGCTGATCATCCACCACAATCCCTGTCATAAATATAAAGGGAAGGGTAACCACCTTTCTGTATATGGTGCTATAAAATCCCTCCTGGCCAGAGGCAAAACCCTTCCACCTGTAAAGGGTTAAGAAGCTAAGGTAACCTCGCTGGCAACTGACCCAAAATGACCAATGAGGGGACAAGATACTTTCAAATTGGGAAGGGGGGGAAAACAAAGGGTTAGTCTATCTGTGATGACGCTTTTGCCGGGAACAGATCAGGAATGCAGCCTTACAACTCCTGTTAGTAAGTAATCTAGCTACAAATGCGTTAGATTTCCTTTTGTTTAATGGCTGGTAAAATAAGCTGTGCTGGATGGAATGTATATTCCTGTTTTTGTGTCTTTTTGTAACTTCAGGTTTTGCCTAGAGGGATTCTCTATGTTTTGAATCTGATTACCCTGTAAGGTATTGACCATCCTGATTTTACAGAGGTGATACTTTTACCTTTTCTTTAATTAAAATTCTTCTTTTAAGAACCTGATTGATTTTTTTTATTGTTCTTAAGATCCAAGGGTTGGGTCTGTGTTCACCTGTAAAAATTGGTGAGGATTTTTATCAAGCCTTCCCCAGGAAAAGGAGTATAGGGCCTGGGGGGATATTTTGGGGGAAGAAGTCTCCAAGTGGGTTCTTTCCCTATTCTTTGTTTAACATGCTTGGTGGTGGCAGCATGCAGTTTAAAGACAAGGCAAAGTTTGTACCTTGGGGAAGTTTTTAACCTAAGCTGGTAAAAATAAATTTAGGGGGTCTTTCATATAGGTCCCCACATCTGTACCCTAGAGTTCAGAGTGGGGACGGAACCTTGACAATCCCCAAAAGTTTTTGAGAGTCACTGCTTCCCAGGATGGAGTCCCACATCCTGTAAGTATGGCCTATGTTCTTTGTTCCTAGGTGTATACATTTACATTTAGCCATATGAAAATGCATATTTGCTTGAGCCCAACTTACCAAGTGATCCAGATCCCTCCTATGTCAGTGACCCATTCTCTTTATTTGTACCACTCCCTCAATTTTTGTGTAATCTGCAAACTTTTAGTGATGATTTTGTTTTCTTCCAGGTCATAGATGATAGTGTTAAATAGTCAAGAATTGATCCCTCCAGGGCCCCACTAGAAACACACCCACTTGATTCTCCATTTACAATTATATTTGAAGAGCTATAATTTAGCCAGTTTTTAATCCATTTAATGTGTGCCATATTAATTTTATATTCAATTTTTAAATCAAAATGTTGTGTGGTACCAAGTCAAATGCTTTACAGAAGTTTAACTATATTGCATCAACACTATTACTTTGATCAAACTCGTAATCTCATAAAGGCTGATATAAACCCATGTTGATTGGCATTAATTATTACCACCCTCCTTTCTGTCTTTCTTTCATGAGCCACTCTATTATCTTGCCCAGGATCGATGACAGGCCTATAATTACCTTGGTCATCCCATTTACACTTTTTAAATATTGACGCAACATTAGCTTCCCCCCCCCCCTAGTCTTTTAGAACTTCTGCAGTGCCCCAAGACTTTTTGAACATCAACGTTAATGGTCCAGCAAATTTCTAAGCCAGCTCTTTAAGAACCCTGGAGTGCAAGATATCCAGACCTGCTGATTTTTTTTTTTAAATGTCTGACTTTAGGAGCTGCTGTATAGTATCCCCCTGAGATACTAGTGGAATGGAGAAAGTGGTATCCTAAGATATGACTCTTTCACTATTTTCCCAAATAGAGAACAGAAATATTTATTGAACACTTATCCTTTCTGCATTATTGTTGGTGATTCTACTATTTCCATCTAGTAATGGACCAATACCATTGTTAGGATGTTCCTGATATACTTTTTAAAAGCTCCTTTTTATTGATAGGTTTTGCTGTACATCTTCAGAGAACAACTACACATTATTTTGTATATGTGATGCTAAATTTAAACCTTTACTTAAACTTTTATCAACATTAAACCAATGTTAATATGATAATAGGGTCTGGAAAAGTGGAAGGGGGATTTATTTGAAAAAAGAGTTTGTGGTCTTGGAGATTAGGTTGATGCTGTCATTCCCATCTGTAGGGTTTATATATTTTTTCAAAGAAGTGTCTCCCAAGCTGTAACATGGCTGACTTCTTTTTCAAATGGCTTTTTGGCAGGTATATTGCTATACTTCATCCCTTTTGAGGCCTTTTGTATTCCAACAGTGTTACCCCTGTACAGGTGTAAAGGGAGTACAAATTCCACACCGACGTTGTTTTCTTTTGTGATTTGCTTGGCAATGATGGATGAGAGCGCACACATCTCTTCCTGTGCCCCCATTTTCTTACTGCTAGTTATGAATTATTCAAATGGTTTTGATTGTGGTCCCAAAGTCCAAAATTACTATTTTGCATGCATGTTATTTACTTACTTATTTACTTACTAAAAAGGGGTTTGATATTTTTAGTCCAATCTAGGGGGAAAATCAGATTGGTTGGTTGTCAGGAGCTTCCAGGTGGTGATGTGGACAGCTTTGTCAAGTAACTTGCAACATCTGATCTGATCTTTCTGAGTAAGGAGAATTTGTTGTTAGTGATGCACTCGAAGAAAAATTACTGCTAATTTTGTACTCTGGGTGGGTGGGTGTGTGTGTGTGTGTGTGATGTGGAATATCTATATTTTTATCATTTGCAAAATTAACATTTTTCTCACCTGAAGCACTTGAGACCATACTTTGAGGTACTTCCAGTGGTTTGTATTAATATAAAACAGAGAAAATAATATCTGGTTTCAAATTACAAATAAAAAGGGCACTAGATTATTTTTCCTTCTAGAAGTATAGAAGTATTATTAAAAGTTTTGTATCTTCCATCTTTATGCAGAAACTCGAACGGATAGAACAAAGAAATTGTTTAGACACTACACAGTTGGATCATATGACAGCTTTGATGCTTTAAGGTAAGATGTCTTCCTTTTAGCTAGTAATATTCGGATTACAGAACTTTAGTTTTTTTAAGCATAAAACAATCTCTTTACATCTTTTGTAAATATAGGATTATATTAACATATTATTCAGGTAGGAATTGGGTCTTCAAAACTCAGCCAGAGCAACTGAATCTACTTTAGTGCTGCAGCCTCTCTAAAGAGGGAGAATTTAAGGCCCTATTCTGTAAGGGGCCAAGTGTTCCCAACTGCCATGGAAATCGGTAGGAGTTCAAGACACCCAGTGCTTTGCAGAATTGAGCCTTTGATGATGATCTTTGCAGTGTAAATAGAACACTATCTGGTTGCAGGACCACAAACCCTGGTAAGAGGGCCATGCAATAGGTTCTCATATTTAGTTGTTTTAAGGGGTGATTCTCCATCTGAAGCAACATTGAGTAGAAATCAATTTAACTGTAAATTGTGGGATTCTTTTTCTTGCTGTTTCTGCTAAGTATCTGTTTTTGTTTTTTAAACAGGGTTTCCCCTCCCCCACACACCATGAGCATGACCCACTTCTGGCAGGGAGGGTGATCTTGCAGCACAGAAACTCAATCTTTTCTTTTACCATAGCACTGGGATAATAATGGTGGCATATTGAAAATGTTTATTTTTTCCCTGGTGTGAAGGCTCTCCACTCTCCTCTCCTGACTATCTAATTAGGATTCGTTTTTTCAAGAAATATGCACTGCCTAAACCAGTGTATTGATAAATTCTGAAATGCTGTAATTTAATGAAGACACAATTTCATGCAAGTATTTTAAAAATATTTGCTAGCAACATAAGATGACACACAACTTTCTTAGCATCCTTGTCCTGAAGATTAGTGGATAATTTTGCAATTCCTAATAAAGCTAGTTAAGTGACTGGTGGTGAGGTTTTTTTTTGTTTTTGTTTTAAGACTTCCATCCACCAAGATCCTATCCTACTCTCCCCTCAGCAGGCATGTGCTGCTGAAAAGGCAGTGGGACTAGTGGTATTCCACTGCACATGAGAACACAGAATAATGTTTTGGTGACATCATTGGTGGACATGCAACTATGCGGATTGACCTCTTTTACCTCACCCTGCATGTTGCTGCTGCAGTCTACTGTAGCCAGTGTGTGGCAGGTCACAGAACAGCACCCTTGATACTCTGATTTAGCTGGAGAGGAACATATTTTGGACCTTCACATAGCTTCTTTGTGATCAGGCCCATTAGTGGGGCTTTTTACAGGAACCAGGACTGCACCTTCATGGTTGCAAAGATGCACAGGATAAAGTATACTAGGTAGACTGTTGCAGTGGGGGAGGGTTAGGTTGGATATTAGGAAAAACTTTTTCACTAGGAGGGTGGTGAAACACTGGAATGCGTTACCTAGGGAGGTGGTAGAATCTCCTTCCTTAGAAGTTTTTAAGGTCAGGCTTGACAAAGCCCTGGCTGGGATGATTTAATTGGGGATTGGTCCTGCTTTGAGCAGGGGGTTGGACTAGATAACCTCCTGAGGTCCCTTCCAACCCTGATAATCTATGATTCTATAGACTTCCATAGTCTGTACGCTGTGAACTACATAAAACTACAACTCCCTTGATGTAGTATGAGATACTAAATATTTAGTTAAGTGCCCAATAATAACAGATTTGTTTAAAGAGTGTGGTCCTTTATTACTCTGTAAATCTCTAGTGATGGGGCTATTTCATCTATAAGGAATGGAGCTGTTCTGGTAAAACGAGGAGCTATAGCCACCCCACCCTGGTCTACAAGCATGTTTTCTCAGAGTTCCTAAATGCTTATGTTTTGTCAAAGGAAATATTCTATAGAACTAAGTTTTTGACAAACCAAGTTTGTCATTAAATAATGAGCCACATTCTTTGTTGGCATAACTGCGCTGACTTCAGTCGAGTTCTGCCAACAGAAAATCTGGTCCTATTTGTTGAAAATAAGTAGTAGTACAACACTTCTGTGGGTGAGCAGAGCTTAATTTGAGGAAGAAGTGGAGGAAAAGTTTCCATTGCTCAATTGGTTTAATAAATATGGTGAGAGAATTGAAGGAAAGGGCATCATGTTACCCTCCATTAGGAATTAAATATTAGAGCATTTCTCATGTAGATCACTTCACTGGCTTCACAATGAGGTATGTTAAGAGGAGAAGGGAGACAACAAAGTTTTCCTGGGCTCTTCCAGGCTAGCTCAAGTATGGAAGAAAAATAATGATGCTTAGGTTTTTTTCTCCTCCAGTTACTAGGTTACCAAACTGGACCCAGTAGGTGTAGTAACGACTACCAGGTTGTAAATGGAGCTTGAGCTAATAGGAAAAAAAAAGTTGTGGGAACTATAATAAGCCTTATCAACAGACATTGAAGAATCCACTTAACCTATATGAAATAAACACACTTTCTCTAAAAAAAACTAAAAATGCATTATGTAGAAACACTGTGCCATTAGTTTATTTAAAATGAATTAGCTTGAAGAATGTGTGTTAGTTTCTTGCATACAGGTGAAATTAGTTTTTGTGTATATTATGGAACAATTCCATCAAGAAAGGCAAAACTGTTTCTTTAGCCCATGCACTTAGCGGAGGAATACCCCATTACTTTTTCTGTTCTGCAAAATGGAGTAGATATAGGGTCTGGTTTAAATAGGTCCTCAGTAGACCTAATTTCCTTGAATCTGCAACACTAAGCACAACTAGATGCTTAAGCAGCTGACTGGTTGCAAATTCAGTACATCTAAACCAGGGGTGGGCAAACTTTTTGGCCTGAGGGCCACATCGGGGAATAGAAATTGTATGGCGGGCCATAAATGTTCACAAAATTGGGGTTGGGATGTGGGAAAAGGTGAGGGCTCTGGTTGTGGGGGCAGGCTCTGGGGTAGGATTGGGGATGAGGAGTTTGAGGTGCAGGAGGGTGCTCTGGGCTGGGACTGAGGGGTTCGGAGGGGGATCAGGGCTGGGGAAGGGGTACAGGTTCTGTGGTGGGGCTGGGATTGAGGGGTTTGGCGAGCTAGAGTGGGTTCAGGGCTGTGGCAGTGGGTTGGGGCATGGGGAGAGGCTCAGGGATGCAGGCTCCAAGCGGCGCTTTTCTCCAGCGGTGCTTTTCTCCAGCGGTTCTCGGAAGCAGTGGCATGTCCCTTCTCCAGTATGGAGGTGCGGCCAGGCAGCTCTGCACGCTGCCCCATCCACAGGCACTGCCCTTGCAGCTCCCATTGGCGCGCATAGAATCATAGAATATCAGGGTTAGAAAGGACCTTAGGAGGTCATCCAGTCCAACCACCTGCTCAAAAGCAGGACCAATCCCCAATTAAATCATCCCAGCCAGGGCTTTGTCAAGCCTGACCTTAAAAACTTCTAAGGAAGGAGATTCCACCACCTCCCTAGGCAACGCATTCCAGTGTTTCACCACCCTCCTAGTGAAAAAGTTTTTCCTAATATCCAACCTAAACCTCCCCCACTGCAACTTGAGATCATTACTCCTTGTCCTGTCCTCTTCTACCACTGAGAATAGTCTAGAACCATCCTCTCTGGAACCACCTCTCAGGTAGTTGAAAGTAGCTATCAAATCCCTCCTCATTCTTCTCTTCTGCAGAGTAAACAATCCCAGTTCCCTCAGCCTCTCCTCATAAGTCATGTGTTCCAGACCCCTAATCATTTTTGTTGCCCTTCACTGGACTCTTTCCAATTTATCCACATCCTTCTTGTAGTGTGGTGCCCTAAAACTGGACACAGTACTCCAGATGAGGCCTCACTAATGTTGAATAGAGGGGGACGATCACGTCCCTCGATCTGCTCGCTATGCCCTTGCTTATACATTCCAAAATGCCATTGGCCTTCTTGGCAACAAGGGCACACTGCTGACTCATATCCAGCTTCTTGTCCACTGTAACCCCTAGGTCCTTTTCCGCAGAACTGCTGCCGAGCCATTCGGTCCCTAGTCTGTAGCTGTGCATTGGGTTCTTCCATCCTAAGTTGAGGACCCTGCACTTATCATTATTGAACCTCATCAGATTTCTTTTGGCCCAATCCTCCAATTTGTCTAGGTCCCTCTGTATCCTATCCCTGCCCTCCAGCGTATCTACCACTCCTCCCAGTTTAGTATCATCCGCAAATTTGCTGAGAGTGCAATCCACACCATCCTCCAGATCATTTATGAAGATATTGAACAAAACCGGCCCCAGGACCGACCCCTGGGGCACTCCACTTGACACCGGCTGCCAACTAGACATTGAGCCATTGATTACTACCCGTTGAGCCTGACGATCTAGCCAGCTTTCTATCCACCTTCTAGTCCATTCATCCAGCCCATACTTCTTTAACTTGCTGACAAGAATACTGTGGGAGACCATGTCAAAAGCTTTGCTAAAGTCAAGAAACAATACATCCACTGCTTTCCCTTCATCCACAGAACCAGTAATCTCATCATAGAAGGCGATTAGATTAGTCAGGCATGACCTTCCCTTGGTGAATCCATGCTGACTGTTCCTGATCACTTTCCTCTCCTCTAAGTGCTTCAGGATTGATTCTTTGAGGACCTGCTCCATGATTATTCCGGGGACTGAAGTGAGGCTGACTGACTGGCCTGTAGTTCCCAGGATCCTCCTTCTTCCCTTTTTAAAAGATTGGTACTACATTAGCCTTTTTCCAGTCATCCGGGACTTCCCCCGTTCGCCACGAGTTTTCAAAGATAATGGCCAATGGCTCTGCAATCACAGCCGCCAGATCCTTTAGCACTCTCGGATGCAACTCGTCCGGCCCCATGGACTTGTGCACGTCCAGCTTTTCTAAATAGTCCCTAACCACCTCTTTCTCCACAGAGGGCTGGCCATCTATTCCCCATGTTGTGATGCCCAGCGCAGCAGTCTGGGAGCTGACCTTGTTAGTGAAGACAGAGGCAAAAAAAGCATTGAGTACATTAGGTTTTTCCACATCCTCTGTCACTAGGTTGCCTCCCTCATTCATTAAGGGGCCCACACTTTCCTTGGCTTTCTTCTTGTTGCCAACATACCTGAAGAAACCCTTCTTGTTACTCTTAACATCTCTCGCTAGCTGCAGCTCCAGGTGCGATTTGGCCCTCCTGATTTCATTCCTACGTGCCCGAGCAATATTTTTATACTCTTCCCTGGTCATATGTCCAACCTTCCACTTCTTATAAGCTTCTTTTATGTTTAAGATCCGCTAGGATTTCACCGTTAAGCCAAGCTGGTCGCCTGCCATATTTACTATTCTTTCGACACATCGGGATGGTTTGTCCCTGTAACCTCAACAGGGATTCCTTGAAATACAGCCAGCTCTCCTGGACTCCTTTCCCCTTCATGTTAGTCCCCCAGGGGATCCTACCCATCTGTTCCCTGAGGGAGTCGAAGTCTTCCTGAAGTCCAGGGTCCGTATCCTGCTGCTTACCTTTCTTCCCTGTGTCAGGATCCTGAACTCAACCAACTCATGGTCACTGCCTTCCAGATTCCTGTCCACTTTTGCTTTCCCCACTAATTCTTCCCTGTTTGTGAGCAGCAGGTCAAGAAAAGCTCCCCCCCCTAGTTGGCTCCTCTAGCACTTGCACCAGGAAATTGTCCCCTACGCTTTCCAAAAACTTCCTGGATTGTCTATGCACCGCTGTATTGCTCTCCCAGCAGATATCAGGAAAATTAAAGTCACCCATGAGAACCAGGGCGTGCGATCTAGTAGCTTCCGCAAGCTGCCGGAAGAAAGCCTTGTCCACCTCATCCCCCCTGGTCTGGTGGTCTATAGCAGACTCCCACCACTACATCACTCTTGTTGCTCACACTTCTAAACTTAATCCAGAGACACTCAGGTTTTTCTGCAGTTTTGTACTGGAGCTCTGAGCAGTCATACTGCTCCCTTACATACAGTGCTACTCCCCCACCTTTTCTGCCCTGCCTGTCCTTCCTGAACAGTTTATAACCATCCATGACAGTACTCCAGTCATGTGAGTTATCCCACCAAGTCTCTGTTATTCCAATCACGTCATAATTCCTTGACATCACCAGGACCTCCAGTTCTCCCTGCTTGTTTCCAAGGCTTTGTGCATTCGTATATAAGCACTTGAGAGAACCTGCTGATCGCCCCTCATTCTCAGTATGAGGCAGGAGCCCTCCCCCCACAGACCTTCCTGCCTGTGCTTCCTCCCGGTATCCCGCTTTCCCACTTACCTCAGGGCTTTGGTCTCCTTCCCCTGGTGAACCTAGTTTAAAGCCCTCCTCACTAGGTTAGCCAGCCTGCTCGTAAAGATGCTCTTCCCTCTCTTCGTAAGGTGGAGCCCATCTCTGCCCAGCACTCCTCCTTCCTTGACTCATCCCATGGTCAAAGAATCCAAAGCCTTCTCTGACACCCCCTGCGTAGCCATTCGTCGACTTCCATGATTCGACGGTCCCTACCCAGGCCTCTTCCTTCCACGGGGAGGATGGACGAGAACACCACTTGCACCTCAAACTCCTTTATCCTTCTTCCCAGAGCCACGTAGTCCGCAGTGATCCGCTCAAGGTCATTCTTGGCAGTATCATTGGTTCCCACGTGGAGAAGCAGGAAGGGGTAGCAATCCAAGGGCTTGATGAGTCTCGGCAGTCTCTCTGTCACATCGCGAATCTTAGCCCCTGGCAAGGAGCAGACTTCTCGGTTTTCCCGGTCAGGGCGGCAGATAGATGACTCAGTCCCCCGGAGTAGAGAGTCCCCGACCACCACCACCCGCCTCCTTCTCTTGGGAGTGGTGGTCGTGGAACCCCCCATCTCAGGACAGTGCATCTCATGCCTTTCAACTGGCGGAGTCTCCTTCTGCTTTCTCCCCCCAGACATGTCATCTGGTCCACTCTCCGCAACGGTACCTGTGGAGAGAACGTGAAAGCGGTTAGTTACCTGTGTCCGCGTTGCTGGAACCTGGACATTCTCCCTTCTTCTTCTGGAGGTCACATGTTGCCAAGCTTCTTCACTGGCCTCTTGGCTCCGCTGTGCAACCTGCTCTAAATCTTTAGAGCTTTGTGCCCGTAGAAGCATATCCTGACTTTTGTCCAGAAAATCCTCCGTTTCTCGTATGCAACGCAGGGTCGTTATCTGTTGCTCCAGACCTTCAATCTTCTCTTCCAATATGGAGACCAGCTTGCACTTTGTCTGTACAAAGTCGCTTCTGTCCTGTGGAAGAAAGACAAACATGGCACATCCAGTGCAGGTCACAACAGCTGAACCCCCCCCCCCTTCCATATCCATATTCTTACTATGAGCTGGAGCTGGAGCAGGGCCATATCACCTTCTTACTATGAGCTGGAGCTGGAGCAGGGCCATGCAGCTGCTTCCAGGAGCCAAGTGGCGCGGCCCTGGACCCAGTGCCCCAGCTGGAGTGCTGGAGCAGGGCTGAGCCACATGGTGCGGCTCCTGATGCAGCACTCTGGCTGGAGAGCCAGAGAGGGGCAAGCCCCGGACACCACTCCTCAGCGGGAGCTCACGGGCTGGCTTAAAACGGCTCGTAGGCTGGATCTGGCCCACGGGCCATAGTTTGTCTACCTCTGATCTAAACAGTGACATCAATTTTGTCTGTCATCTGTGGGTGCAGAAAAGGAGCCCATATTAAAAACTGGCCCATAACATAGACATTTTTTGCCTAGGCCTAATAGATTTAGTCCCCAAGTTAGGAGCTCCCCACAGGGAAAAGAATAACTGAAAGGAAGAGAGATGTCAAACTAATACAGTTCTGGAGTAATGTTCTGTTGACAGCAGTCTTGTTCCCAATGAACTATTTCCAGATTTGTACCTTGCTTTGATCACTTTCTCTGTCATGAATCCTGGCACTGTAAGGGAAGACTATAGTGCAATGACTAGTTATTTTCAAAGTAATTGCTGCTTTACTAAAGTTGTTGCTTTTATAAGATAATCAGGTTGTTGTGGAAGACAGGATTGAATCCTTAGCACTTTGATTTAACTCCCGATTCAGTTCTTTTTCAAAGGTGACTTGGTTCTCACATGTGTCCCTTTCAGTTTCTTGAATACTCCGCTGAAAAAGTCCCACCTCCTTTTTTTTTTTAACCAGAGCAAAACACACTGTGCAAAAGTTAGTACATGATTTAAACATTCATATTAATAGGCTGATGTATTTGAACCAAACATCCTGAATGTGGCATTTTTCATTTTAGACAAGTGAAGTTTAGTAAAGCAAACGTTTTTGTGATTCATTAAACCTCTTTTCAACTGTGAAGAAGAGGACAGGTATCCATTATGCCCTTACAGATTCATAGTTTATAAGAGGAAGGGGATATATGCTGAATAATGTCACCATGTTTACCAATCCAAATCTATCTAAATGATTTGCAAAATGTGACAAGTGATTTTTTCAGGTGAGGTTAAGCAGGTGTACCCCCCATACTCTCTGCTGTAGTGATGGCTAACAGAAGTGTTATGCTACCATCTGTGCCTTATTCTGTATCTGTGATACATAGCACTTGGCATTTTAGGTTTCTTACATGATACAGAAGCTTGGATTACCATGGTATTGGGTTTCAGAGGAACAGCCGTGTTAGTCTGTATTCGCAAAAAGAAAAGGAGTACTTGTGGCACCTTAGAGACTAACCAATTTATTTGAGCATGGGCTTTCGTGAGCTACAGCTCACTTAATGTTGTATTACATCCGACAGTGATTGAGGGATCTCTTTCAGTGATCTTGAGCTCTAACTTTTCAGTGACTACAAATGGTGTAATCCTTTATACTTGTATTAAGTGTGTGCTACAAGAAAAACAATTTACCCTAAGAGACAAGCTGATTTTGTATGTCTATACTGCAGTTAAACACCCACAGCTGGTCCCTATCAGCTGGCATGGGGAAAGGTGCTGTTTAATTGCTGTGTAGACACTTGGGCTCAGGCTGGAGCCCAACCTCTTGGATCCTTCCCCCTCACGGGGTCCCAGAACTCCTGCTGCAGCCAGAGCCAAAACAGTCTAGAGGATGGATCTAGACTATTCTCAGTGATAGCAGATGACAGGACAAGGAGTAATGGTCTCAAGTTGCAGTGGGGGAGATTTAGGTTGGATATTAGGAAAAACTTTTTCACTAGGAGGGTGGTGAAACACTGGAATGCGTTACCTAGGGAGGTGGTGGAATCCCTTTCCTTAGAAGTTTTTAAGGTCAGGCTTGACAAAGCCCTGGCTGGGATGATTTAGTTGGGGATTGGGCCTGCTCTGGGCAGGTGGTTGGACTAGATGACCTCCAGAGGTCCCTTCCAACTCTGATATTCTATGATTCTATGATCTACTCTGCAATTAAACAATCCCTTAGCCCGAGTCCCAAGAGTCAGAGTCAGAGTCAGCTGACATGGGCCAGCCGCAGATGTTTAATTACAGGGTAGACATAGCCCTATAGCCTTGTCTCAGGTGCTTCACAACTCTATCATGTCCTTGTCCATCTGTATTATACTTAAACTGGATGGATGCCTTTGGGGGAGGTCTGGCCATAACTGACGCTGGACAGGGAGTCAGAAAGGGCATTCTCCTTGATCACAGTGTGGCAACCATGCATTTTAATTTAATTTTTATGTGGTGAATCCAGCATCCCTCCATGCATGGCCCTAAAGGGAGGAACTTGTCAGAAGTTCACTTAGCCCTGGTCTACACTACAGGGTTAGGTCGAATTTAGCCGCGTTAGGTCAATTTTTAAAATGAATGCGTCTACTCAACCAGCCCCGTTCCATTGACCTGACGGGCTCTTAAAATCTGTTTCTGTACTCCTCCCTGGTGAGGGGAGTAGTGCTAAAATTGACCTTACTAGGTCGAATTTTGGGTAGTGCAGATGCAATTCGACGGTATTGGGCCTCCAGGAGCTATCCCAGAGTGCTCCAATGTGCCCACTCTGGAGTTCAAAGTGCTGCCCAATGCACTAGCCAGGTACACAGTAAAAGCCCCAGGAAATTTTGAATTTCAGTTCCTGTTTGGTCAGCATGGCGAGCTCAGCAGCACAAGTGACCATGCAGTCCCCCCAGAATTGCAAACGAGCTCCAGCATGGACTGAAAGGGAGACACTGAATCGGATTGCTGTATGGGGAGAAGAATCTGTGCAGGCCAAACTCCTATCAAAAAGAAGAAATGCTAATATATATGCCAAAATCACACAGGGCATGGTGGAGAGAGGTTACAACAGGGACACACAGCCATGCTGCATGAAAGTTAAGGAGCTCAGGCAGGCCTATCAAAAGACAAAGGAGGAAATGGTTGCTCTGGGTCAGAGCCCAAGACATGCTGCTTCTGTGATCAGCTGTATGGCATTCTAGGGGGGGACCCTACCACTACCCCACCACTGTCCATGGACACCTGCAAGGGGGGAGTCTCACACAACAGGGAGGAGGATTTTGTGGAGGAGGAGGAGAATGCACAGCAGGCAGGTGGTGAATCCTTTCTCTCTGGCAGCCAGGACCTTTTCATCACCCTAGAGCCAATACCCTCCCAAGGCGGGATCCCCAACCCTGAAGGCGGAGGAGGCAGCTCTGGTGAGTGCACATTTGCAACTACAGTACAGGGTTTAAAAGCAATAGTGTTTAACGTTTGATTTGCCCTGAAGAATTAGGTTGCATTCGCGGCCAGTACAGCTACTTGAAAAGTCTGTTAATGAGTCTGGGGATGGAGTGGGAATCCTCTAGGGACATCTCCATAAAGCTCTCCTGGAGGTACTCTGAAAGCCTTTGCGGAAGGTTTCTGGGGAGGGCTGCCTTATTTCATCCTCCACAGTAGGACACTTTACCATGCCAAGCCAGTAGCAAGTAGTCAGGAATCATTGCAGCACAAAGCATGGCAGCGAATGGTCCTGGGTTTTGGTCACATTCAAGCAACATTCGGTCTTTATCTTTCTGTGTTAGCCTCAGGAAAGTGAAATCATTCATGGTAGCCTGGTTGAAATAGGGGAATTTTTGTAAGGGAACAGTAAAAGGACCCCGTTAATGCTGGGTTGTTTGCACTTGGCTAAAAGGGATCATCCCAGACAATAGCCACGCGATGGGGTGAGGGGATCATCCCAGAGAATAGCCACGCAGTGGGGTGGGGGTAGGTGTGTGCTGCACATCCACCCGAAAACCGCAGCCCCTCTTTTTAAATGTGAAACCCAACCGGCATTGCTTGCTATGGGAGAGGATGGCGCTGCAGTTTGAAACCATTCCCACATGATATGAAGGCATAAGAAGCCAACCCTGTGTACCAAAAGGCTTACAATGGCTGCCTGGAAACCGAATTCTGTTGCCCAGCCGTGTGAGATGTATCACCATACTGGCATGCGCTCAATGTAAAAGGCAAAATGTGACCTTGTACCTAAAGCACATGTGCTGTCTGCTGTGAATTGTTTGATTCACTGTGAAAGAGTCTCCCTTTTTTGTTCTCAGTGCCCTTGATAGCAGAATGTCAGTGATTGCACTGGCTACTTGGATCACAGCAGTATCATCTTAAATTTTACTCTCCCTTTTTTCCCCCACTGCAGCTGCAAATGTTTCTATGCTCCTCCTATCATCTCCGTCCCTGAGATTATTGCAGATTAGAAGGCGAAAAAAACACACTCGCGATGACATGTTTTCCGAGCTCATGCAGTCCTCCCGCCCTGATAGGGCACAGCTTAATGCATGGAGGCATTCAGTGGCAGAGGCCAGGAAAGCATTTAGTGAGTGCGAAGAGCAGAGGCAGGAGGTGATGCTGAGGCTAATGGGAGAGCAAACGGACATGATGAAGCGTCTGTTGGAGCTGCAGGAAAGCCAACAGGATCACAGACATCCATTGTATAACCACCTGCCCTCCTCCCAAAGTTCCATATCCTCCTCACCCAGATGCCCAAGAACGCGCGGACAGAGACGCCAGGCACCCAGCCACTCCACTCCAGAGGATAGCCCAAGCAACAGAAGGCTGTCATTCAAACAGTTTTGATTTGTAGTGTGGCTACAATAAGCAATGTGGCCTTGTCCTTTCCTCCTCCCGCACCCCACACTCGGGCTACCTTGTCAGTTATCTCACTTTTTTTTTAATTAATAAAGAGAGAATGCATGGTTTCAAAACAGTTACTTTATTTCCTTTGCCAGCTGTGATTGAAGAGGAGAGGGTGGTTGGCTTACAGGGAATTAAAATCAACAAAGGGGGTTTGCAGCAAGGAGAAAAACACACAGCTGTTACGCTGTAGCCTGGCCAGTCATGAAACTGGCTTTCAAAGCCTCTGATGCGCAGCATGCCTAGCTATGCTCTTCTAATTGCCCTGGTGTCTGGCTGCTCAAAATTGGCCACCAGGCGATTTGCCTCAACCTTCCACCCCACCATAAACATCTCCCCCTTATTCACAGATAGTATAGAGTAAGCAACAATAACAATGGGAATGTTGGTTGCGCTGAGGTCTAACCTAGTCAGCAAACAGTGCCAGCGAGCTTTTAAAGTCCAAAGGCACATTCTACCGCCATTCTGAACTTGCTCAGCCTATAGTTGAACTGCTCCTTACTACTGTCCAGGCCGTCTGTGTACAGCTTCTTGAGCCATGGGAGCAAGGGGTAGGCTGGATAACTGTTGGCATTTCGACATCCTCAATGGCAATTTTCTGGTCTGGGAAGTAAGACTCTTCTTGCAACTGCTCGAACAGCCCAGAGGTCCTAAAGATGCGAGCATCATGCACCTTTCCCGGCCATCCCATGTTGATGTCGGTGAAACATCTCTTGTGATCCACCAGTGCTTGCAGCACCATTGAGAAGTATTCCTTGTGAATTACTTTACTGGTTGGCAAGGTGGTCCGGTGCCAAGATAGGTATATGCGTACTGTCTATCATCCCACCACAGTTAAGGAACCCCATTGCAGCAAAGTCATCCAGTATGACCTGCACATTTCCCAGAGTCACTGCCCTTGATAGCAGAATGTCAGTGATTGCACTAGCTACTTGGATCACAGCAATCCCCACAGTAGACTTGCCCTCTCCAAATTGATTCCCGACTGATCAGTAGCAGTCAGGCATTGCAAGCTTCCACAGGGCTATCGCCACTTGCTTCTGAACTGTCAGGGCAGCTCTCATCTTGGTATTCCTGCGCTTCAGGGCAGGGGAAAGTAACTCTCAAAGTTCAAGGAAAGTGGCCTTATGCATCCAAAAGTTTCGCAGCCACTGGGAATCATCCCATATCCACAACACTACGTGGTCCCACCAGTCTGTGCTTGTTTGCCGGGCCCAGAATTGGCATTCCACTGTATCAACCAGCCCCACTGCCACCATGATGTCCCAATTACCACAGCCCATGCTTTCAGGAACATCTGTGTCCATGTCCTCATCACAATCGTCCTCATGCTGGCTTCTCTTAGCCTGGTTCTGCAGATACTTCAGGATAATGCGTGAGGTGTTTTACAGTGCTCACAACAGCAGCGGTGAGCTGAGCGGGCTCCATGCTTCCCGTGGTATGGCATTTGCACGGATAACCCAGGGAAAAAAGGCGCAAAACAATTGTCTGCTGTTGCTTTCACAGGGGGAGGGAGGGGCGACTGACAACCCCAAACCACCCTTGACAATGTTTTTGCCCCATCAGGCATTGGGAGCTTAACCCAGAACTCCAATGGGCAGCGGAGACTGCAGCAACTGTGGGATAGCTACCCACAGTGCACCCCTCCATGAGTTGATGCTAGCCATGGTATTGAGGACACTCCGCTGACTTAATGTGCTTAGTGGGGACGTACACAATCAACTGTATAAAATTGATTTCTAAAAATTGACTTCTATAAGATCAACCTAATTTAGTAGTGTAGACATACCCTTAGTATGTACACCTATCACTGGCAATATAGTCAGTGGTTATTAATAAGATTTGCAGGATTGTATTGGCACTATCGGTATCTTAGAGGTTTTGCACTCTGCACTCTCATCTGGGTTCTCCAGGTCTAGAGCATAGTGAAGCAGAGGCTGGCAGTGTAATTAGCCAGCAGTATGCTTTTCTGGGAATACCTTTAGTCAAATCTGTCAGTCAGATGATGTCTATTCCTCTTTATGAATTTTTTCATGTTAAGTGTAACCTATATAAGCAGTATAATCGAGTTTGGGTGTATCTGTTCTGTTTCTGGGACAATTTTATATTTTTTGTTGCATATTTTTGGAAGGTATTTTTAAAACGGTTCTTGGTTGCAGGCATTGGGTTTTAGACATTCTGTTGTCTCCTTGGTGGGGAGAGATGGGTTATCTCACTATCATGATATAGTTGGGGATTCCTTCCGTATTCTTTCAGTTGAATTTGGTTTGGCAGATGTTAGGCACTTTTTATCATCAAGGCTGCTTGTAATTATAGTTTTGTGTATGTGCATTTTTTCATACAGAAGAAAATTTCCTTTGGTGTGCTAGTGCTGAAATTTAATGATTAAGGTAGACTTAGCCATTATGCATGCACATACATCTAAAGCATGGACAATAAGTAGTTAGCAGCAGTTATAATGAGGAAAAAATGTTAGAGCATGTGAAATGCCTTGGGGTGGGGGACAGTTCTTCAGTGTTTAAATAGTTAGGCATGGCTGCTTGTTCTGAATTGTTTCACTCATTTGTAGTACACTAGTCTTCTTTTTTTAAAGGGAAAGTTATCTTTAGGTTTTTAGATTACAAGTAATGCAGCCGTAGATGCTTTTGCATTGTAGAATATCCTCCTGTCTGAACATTACTGATACACTCCACAGATGGTTGAAAAGTTGGTAGAGGCGTCACGTGATTTGTCACTCATCCTTCATTCAGTGTAAGAGAATGGTGGCATTTCAGTCATGTTACTGAATTAGCTCTTTGCGGGTTCTTGAGTGATTCTCTCTTGCTTCTGTGGAATTAAGATGGATTATGCCTTGGTCTGCATTTTGTGGGCTACAATTAGTGATTTTTATTTGGAACTGTGTGTCACAATGTGATTTCTTGGATTATTAGATGCCCTAATTTGAATTGTAATATGAAGATGTCATATCTGATCAAGTCAAAGCTGTAAAATTTAGTTCTAAAAATATGCTATTTCATATATTGTGTACATTGTATTCTCATACCGTGATTCTGAGGCTAGGACTAGATCATGATTTGGTCCAGGGCTCACAGCATATGTTAAAGCTGTCTGAAAACTGTCTTAGTTAGAAGGGTGTACATCCAAAAGTTTGGCATTTGGGTTTGGATCAGATAAATATCCAAAAATTGCTTATACCGACCCATGGGTCTTTGAGCTTCAGAGTCCCTATGCGAAGAGGGTAACACTTATTTTGGGATCTCTGAATTCCTATGGAAGGTCTTTCCATCTAAATCTTGCAGACTTGGGTGATTCAGATAGTCTAAACATTTTCAGGACTGTTGATGTTCCCAATGAACCCAATGGAGTTCTGCCATTCCTTTCCATGGGAGTAGAAGCATGCTTTTGGGGACCTCAACATGAGCTGCAAAGTCGCTATTCATGTCTTGAAGCGCGCGTGTGTGTGTGTGCGCGTAGCATCTTCATTCAGTGCCAAAAAGTAGCTTTTACACAGTTGTGTAATAAAATTATTTAAAAGAACCGGAACTCTTCAGACAGCTTGAATTTTTAAAATGGCTCTGAAAGGTCTAGAACTTCTAAACAAAATTCTTCCTCTAACTTATGACAATTTAATTTAATATTTTGATCTAGTGATTCTGTAGAAACTTGATATAGTCGTATTACTTTCCATTACTTGGTTATTTTAAATATTTTGAGGTAAATTTGAGTTCCTAGAACTGACTTCTACCACTGATAAAATTGGATTTAGTATAGGTAGTAAGTGTAAGTTACAACTTTGCTAACAGGCATCAATCCCAACTTGCAGTATCCAGTGCTATTTGGTAACTAGCTTATCGTAAGAAGATGATAATTTGCCAAATTTTTGTCATGTTATCCATTGTAGCCTAGATTTAAGATCTGTGATGACCACTTGTGAAGTTTTCCTCTATTCTGTAGCAATAATAACCATAGGAAAGAGAGTTTATAGCTATCAACTTGTTTTATATAGGTAACTTTATGTAGTCCTTCACAACATTATTTTTGGCATTCTTCTTGCTAAGAAGGTACCTGGCCTGCTTGCTGCAGACTTTGTGTAACGTTGAGGGAGCTGGAAATGAAAGCTTGTGTGCTCCAGTCATTTGCCATATCTGTCCCTCTAGGTGAGCAAGGAGGATCTAGTACAGTAGTAGGAGAGGCAGCACTCTGGTGAAATGAAATAATGTATCATGGTGGTTTCAATAGCAATTGCTTTGAAAAAGACCAAGTGCTTTAATAGCCAACTTGGTTTCTCAATCACTTTCTCAGCAAGAGATGAAACTCATTCCTAGATGAATAAGAAAATAAAATAGTTCCAAATCTCTTTTTAAACTAAGAATGTTTTCCAGATGGCTAAGCAGTTAAAATAAAAAATATAAACACCACCTTAGCTTTCCCAGTTGCCTCATGTCCAGCTATTTGTTGGGAAACAGAGCCAACCCACCCCAGACATCACCTGACACTCTCATACGTGCTTCCCTTTTCAGGTCTTTCCTTTTTCAGGCTTACATTATCTCTACTCTGCTGCTCCAGATGACAAATCTCTGAACTGAAGTGCTTTACTCCCTTGCTTCTACTGTTCTAATATAACTTAATCGGGACTCAAAGGTCCCTTTGGGGATTGGAGCACCATTTGTACAGGGCCTAGCACAATGCTTATAAAGACAAAGTCCGTACTTGGGAAAGATTACAATATAAAAAAGTGACAAATCAGTGTATGGGGGGGGAGGGGGCAAAGCATACAAACGTAGTGAAGAGGATGTTATAAGGCATATATTCTGTTAGTTCCTTGTCTTTAATTGTTTTATTATTATTATTTCTTTACTTTATTATTATAAAAGCTCTGGGTTATTTTGGTGGGAAGACACCCAGAGTTAAGTTTAGGGAGTTGAAAGGATTCTGTGTGTAAGAAGAGTCGGTAAATGTGGAGGAGTGAAAGATGGGTGAGAATTATAACGAACAGGGAGAGTGAAGGTGGGCAACTCAAAGGTAGCACCTGTATGGGTTGTGGCGAGGTGAGACAATGTTGGATGAACAAACAATAGCAACACAGTAAATGGGGGAATACGGAGGCAAAGTTTCAGAACTGAATAAATGATGTCAGGGGACTGCGAATGTTCATCCCAGCTGCTGCTTTTTGATGTGCAACAGAGAGCAAAGACCACTGAGCCCAGCGACCCAACTTGGTTCTTATGGGACTACGTGCCCTTGGTGTGATCTTAATCAATTTCAGTCTCCACCCATGCCATGAGCAAAGTGCATCGGTTTGGAGCATGGTGCCACATTGACTCTGCAGATGCCAGCCATGGTTGACTGGCAGAGAAAAGATGGGGAATGACTCTAAGACCTCATTTGTTCCAGATTCCCTGCGGTGCCACTCTGCACTTGCCTGAGGCTCAGGGGCAACACCAGCCTCTTCCTGGTGGAGGGGCGAGGGGGGGGTAAGGTGGGCCTTAGTGCCCCCCCGCCATGAGGCCCTGCCTCCTGTTCTCCTCTTCCTCCAATGCCCTGCCTCAACCAGGCCAGAAGCCAGAGTAGTACTGTAGTAAGAGCCACCCGGAGAGCCTGAGCCACTGTCGGGAGCTGTGGACCCTCTACCTGCTGTGGGCGGCATGCCCCCGGGGGCAGGGACATGGGTTGGAGGCTACTTTTGCGTATCCCAGCACCCAACCCAGGGCAGATGGACAGTCCAGAGCTCCCCACAGTGGCCTGGCCTCCCTGGGCAGCTCTTACCACTGCCTGGCTCCGCTGTGGCTCTGGCCTGGCCAAGGGGCGGGGGCTTGGGGGAAGAGGAGAAGCAGGAGTTGGGGCCACAGAGCGGGATGGGGCTTCTGCACATGTCCTGTTTCCACATTTTGAAAAGGTGGTCACCCTAGATGTCGCGTCTATAATACTTGAAAACAAAACTTTTTGGTTAATAATGAAAATGGTTTTGCTTTCCAATAAACAGCTTCTGCAGCTGATAAAGCACATTACCTCTTACACTGTCATACATGCTACTGTGGCTGAGCTCTTTACATTTATGATTGTAGAGAGCATCCAGAGAAACTGCTGAAATAGGAAGTAAAAAGACAGGTCTGTGATTTGCAGGCAGCATCTTTTTTTCTACCTCTGTAATATAAACGTACAGGGGGGCATACTGGAGACTATTCAAGAATGAAATTACAATCAGACTTGAGGCTATACAATGAATCCAAGCACCCAAAATTAGTTGACATTTTTGGCATTGGTCTCTGTGTCTCAGTTTCCTTTGTGTATCCATTGTAGCCCCTTTTCTGGACAGAAAAGTGGGAATCTCCATAAGGAAAGCAAACCAAAATAATGATGTAGGAAACGAAAATGTGGAAACTTGTCTAGAATGTCTAATGGATGGGGTGTGCAAATTAGAATATATCCCTGGCATATCTAATGTATACAGCAGGCTCAACAGACAACCCAAGGTGACACTGATTTGTCATTTGTCATTCTTACAGGAGCAATATTTTCATAATAGTGCTTGAGTAATTTCTTCTGTGTGTTAGATCCACATGCTTTCCATCAATGCCAGACCAGAGTTTTCCCCTATTTTTCTTTTTATTGTAAGTCACACTTATAATTGCCAATTCACAAGCATTTTATTGTTTTCTTGCTGTTCTGCCATATCCTTTTTGTAGCCTTTTGGAGAGATGCAATTGAATAAGATCTTGTGCCAAACAAAGATGATCAAAATGTTGGGGTGATATTTTTTGGGTTTGGTTTGGGTTTTTTTGGCAGGGGAACCCACCTTACCCTCTGCCCAGATCCCACAACACTTTGGTCATGTTTGGAAACAACCTCAGCCCAAATATATTTGCAGCTCCCCTCCATGCCCTGAGTTTCAACACTGCTTTGAACCAGAAGTGCAGATACACAATCTATACCCTGAGTGAATGTGTTCCTAGAAGTTTTCCACTCCAAGTTTCCTGATACAAGGGTTTGATAAGACTCCAAACCAACCCCTAATGCGGTGTTCTTTAGTTACCTCTGTTACAATCCCCTTGATTAGTTTTCTTTCTGGCCGCTCAAGCATAATGGATTAACCTCTTTAGGACTGTGTGTTTATACATAAAATATAAAAATGTGATCTCTTCTTAAAAATAAAATTTTGATGCCAGTTAACCTAGTGGATAGGACACTGGACTGGGACTCAGGAGATCTGTGTTCAATTCCTGCCTCTGCTCTGCAACTTTGAGGAAGTAATTTCTTTCCCTGGGCCTCAGTTACACTATCTGTAAAATTGCAATAATGATGATGCCCTCCTTTGTAAAAGTGCTTTGAGATCTATTGGTGCTATGAGAGCTAGATATTAATAATCATCCTTATTTTAGTGTGTTAAGATGATTCAGTAGAAATTCCCCTCTCCTCATGGTTTAATGGCAAGAGCAACAGTGGTTATGAAGGCAGCTGTTTTCAGGTAGGAAGAAATACCAATATCAAAAGTAGATCAGGTAAGTGCCCATGTCTGTTTAAACCAGGTGGTCCCCATATGGTGGTTTTATGCTCTTGGAGTCATCTTCTTTGCTCAGGATGACAGTGCAGGAGTGGACAGCTCAGACAATCAACAATTAGTTTTCTAGCAGTAGGCCACCTGTTCTAATCAAGAGAGAGAGTAGTAGCTAAAAGTTGCAACGGTCTTGACTGTTTGCGTGATATGTATGAATTGATGGATTCTGTCTATTCTTCACTGGATCGGGATCTGTATAATAAAACCATCACATTAGGTACTACTAGACATCCCGTATACTGCATCCTTCATTCATAGCTGTGCTTCATGTATGGCACTAGAACTGATGTTGATAGCATTTAATAGAAATATTTCAGTTCAAACTCCAAACTCAGAGGAATTGATATTACAGCCTTATGAGTAATAAGGATACTGCATGTAATGAAGCAACTGTTCAGTGGAGAGAAGAGGGAACTTTGTGTCCTGGTTTCTCCTTTTCCATATATATTTTTAAGTATATGCATAAATTTTCACATCCGGAATATCTATAGATTTACAATTTCAACATTTTCTTCAATTTGCCCTGTGTTGAATATTTGTCACAAAAATAAAATCGGAATTTTAATGTGCAATAAATCTTGTGGAAGTTGATAGATCAGAATACTTTGTCATACTTTTCCTTTCTATTTTGGTGGACAAAGCATTGCATTGCTTTACCATAGGTTAGTGAGGTTTATAAACAATGGTAATTGGGAGGAGGAGGGGAGAAACCAAAATTAGTAATGTCCAATTCAGCTGATACTCTTCCTTCATCAACAAGGCAAATCACAAAGATATTGCCTCTTTTCATATTGAGCACCACCAGTATCAACACTAGCTTAATCCTTCGGATGGTCTCGCTGGATGTTCAGTTTGTATCTGTCATTGGTGGTGGTCTTATGCCACAAAAGCTTTTGGCAACCATCTGATTGTCAGCTGTGTGGCAGCTGTCTTTTTTGGTAAATGCACTTTGTAATTCCCTGTATCAGTAAAACTGCTGAAACTGGACCAGAGCTGATGGAGGCAGTAGCTGGGGTTGTCTAAGAATATCCTCATTTCTGATCTGTGTGAAGTGGCAGGACAAGAACAGTTGACAAAGCCTATGAGAATCAAAAATGTCAATCATCCATTGTTTAGTGTTTCGCAGTGCCCACGTTTCACTGTGATGCAATAACATTGATATAACCTTTCGTGAGCTACAGCTCACTTCATCGGATGCATACTGTGGAAACTGCAGAAGACATTATGTACACAGAAACCATGAAACAATACCTCCTCCCACCCCACTCTCCTGCTGGTAATAGCTTATCTAAAGTGATCGCTCTCCTTACAATGTGTATGATAATCAAGTTTCCACAGTATGCATCCGATGAAGTGAGCTGTAGCTCACGAAAGCTTATGCTCAAATAAATGGGTTAGTCTCTAAGGTGCCACAAGTACTCCTTTTCTTTTTGTGAATACAGACTAGCACGGCTATTACTCTGAAACCTATTGATATAACCATGGTTCTTTAGATTCACAGCTTCATAAGAAGCTTGATGTAATGACTTCTCCTGAGACACCACTGAAGGACCCATAACATGATGGCAGCTGCTATGAAAGTGTCCATATCTTTTGAACATACTCAAGCACTGTCTCTGATAAATGCATTTTGTAATTCATTGGTCTTCCATTCAAATATGTCAGCACCAAGTATCTGAGAATTGCCATCTGCTTGATATTGTGTCTGGGCAGGTTAATACTGTACTGTGTTGGTTGTAATCTAGAGTTGGCGGCGCTTAATGGTAATGGCTGGGGGGGGGACACACTAGTTGTGGAGGTTTTTTTATTTATTTATTGTTTTGTTTTTCTTCTGAATTGATAACTAAATCAATACATGCTAACTTTTGCCTGGTAAGATCAGTCATCAACTGCAGTAATTTATCAAACTGAACCAATGAGGCAATGTCACTGATGTATTTTGAGGTTTCCAAGTAAAATGGTGGTCAACTCAATGCCACCAGCAACTGCCTCTTCAAGCTTATCCATCAGTCAGTCAGTCTGCTGATACTGAGCAACAATGGTGATGACACAGCCTTGCTGAACTCTTGTGGAAATAAGAAAATGTGCTGGATATCTACCATTAATTCAAACACCACTTTCTGTTCCCCAGTAGAGAGAGCTCTTCTATTAATAACACTATCTTCCCAGGGATGCCAAGTCACCTGATCAGATGATCCCACAAGTTTGCTTGATGCACTGAACCAAAGGCCTGATGAAAACCTATTTTAAAAGTGCTATGCATAGCTTATTAAATTCAGCCATCTTCTCAGAAAAGCTGTCTCAAGGTAAAAATCTGGTCAATAGTGGAATGGCCCAGTTCTAAAGCCACACTGACTAGACTGGCCTTTGCTTCCATGGTAATATCTTGAATCGGTGATGCACTTTTTGAAAAGACTTTTTTCCCCTGTGAATGACAACAACGCAATGCATTTATAGTTGCTACATTTGACCTTGTGGCCCATTTTGAACAGACAGAATAATGCCCTTCCAGTCATCAGGTATGATATTAGTGTGCCAGATGGTCTAGCACAGCCTATGCAACGATGGAAAAATAGTAGTCACTGTCTTTAGCCATTTGGGGGTATCATTACAAATTCCTGGTGCCTTCCCAGACTTCAACTTATGGATGGCAAACCAGATCCCTTCTTGCTTTATCGGAACTCACACTTATACTATAGTGGGAAGAGGGAAAGTAGGCACCAGACAATTGAGAAATATCTAAAAATGATCTTCCCATTGATGCTAGTGATGTTGCAGGCTGGTTAATGCCACCATCCCAATTCTTTACTGGGCAAAATGGTGCCACCTTCCTCCACAATCAGTGCAAAGTTGAATGGAGGCTGCTGAAATTATGCCTGGCAACTGCCTGTACTAACATGGCTATCTGTGTTGACCACCAGAATTCTTTATCTTTCTTGCTTAGAGACTAGACAACATTCCAGTGTTGAACTCATTCAGCTGTTCCTTTTGCTCTTGACAGATGTGCTCAAACTGGTGTGATCAATGGTTGATATTTGAAGGGCTAAGAATTCAGTACCAAGCTGGAAGTTATCAGCACTGAGGTATTGAAATAATGCCACTCCTCAACAGATGACAGAGGAAGTGAGACTGCAGTCTCTAATTCTTCAGTGACTTTGAGAAGTTCAGAATGGAAAGCTATTTGATAATTCATTTCTAATTAGAGCTTCAGCCCATTAACTGGCTGTCATTGAAGTCAAAGGTGCACTTTTGTCAGCAGGAGCCATGAGTCAGTGTCAGGTTCTGCAAATATGCAAACTCATACATCAATGACTGGTGTCTGCCAACTGTTACTGACAAGAACATGATCACAAGCCTAGTGAAACCAACTTGTCTATACCAAGTCTGCTTGTGAATTTTCAGGTAAAGGAAGAGCGAGCCCATGATCACCATGTCATTGATAGCTTCAAATTCCAGCAGTCACTACCCCTTGTTCTTTTGCTCAGCACCAAAGTTCCCTACTGTACTTAACCACTCTGGGAATCCTCTCTTATCTGTACATTTAAAATTGCCCAGGGTCATGATGTCTTGCCTTATCTTGAGCTTTCATTAAAGACTACCTGCAGTTGCTGGTAAAACCTTCAGCTTCATTGTTAGCCATGGTGTTGGTGGGACCATACACAGTGATGATGGTAAGATGCCCACAGCCAGTACAGAATCGGACATTGATGAGTTGCTCGTTACTCACCTGCCAACTCTCCAATGCCCACTGAACAATAAGTGAAAGTACAATAGCCAGCTTTTACTGGAGCAACCCATTGGGGCAATCTGAGAAAAGAAATAGTCCTCAACTTTTTCACTGCTTCTTTGCTAGCATACTTCAGATAAGGTGCAACTATTGAAGCTCAGACTCTTCAGCTGCTTAACAAGGACAACTTTAGCCATTTCAGACAGTGTTTGAATGTTCCAGGCACCAATTTTACATTTGCCACAAACATGTAGGATACCAGAGTGGCCTTGTCACAAGGTTTCATTGATCATTTTTGCCTCAGTGGCTGGCACAAACTGTTAGCCATTTCGGCTGCAAGAACAGTTGAACAAATTGTTGCAGGTAGCTGGCTGCAGTAGATGTGAATGTACCAACTCCAGGTTGTTGTTTTTAAGGTATTACAACTCTGGTAATTTATTTTTGTGACAAAGATTTGATTAACTTCTCCTCTGTTCTCCCTCCCATACTGGATTACATAAATCTTAGTTTATGACCTAGATGACTACAAGAATGAAAGAGAGACACATTTATTTTATTTACACTTTTTCTCTATGGAAAGCAGTGTAATTTATATGTTCGACTTTGAGTGACGTAAAGATGAGTGAGAGAGTCCAAGTTTCTCTTTAGAAAACTTTATAGTGAGAGAGCTGTCCTGCTCTATTTTAAAAGATTAATTAGTGAAAATATGTAGTCTTTAAAGACAGGATCACTTTTTACCACTACGGTTAATCTTATTTTCCTTGCAAATTTACTAATCATAAGGTTGGAAACAATAGCGCAACCTCCCCTGCTCACCAATGTTCATCAAATGTTTTTTCAAAGCTGTTAAAGTTGTAATTTATAGTAAAATGCAAGTCCTTTTTTTTTTTTTTTTTTTTTAGTATGTGACAAATATCCAAAATCTTCAGCTAATCCCTCTTGGTTCCTCTACTTGTCCAAAAGTTTGATGCATATTCCTATATGGAAGAAGAGGAGACATTCCTTGGACATCTTATTGTAGTACTTAATCTCTGTACAGTGTTTAGAAGCTGTGGTGACTAGCAGTGAATATATACTAACAGGGTAGTTGCAGTATTAGTTATATATAATTAACAGGGTAGTTAGGGAAAGAGGGCTAGAAGATGGGCATGTTGCTATAGGTAAAGCAGTGAGCAGCAATCTGAAAGCATTCTGCTGTTTCTCACTACTACCTTACTTATCCCTAACATACACACTACTTCTGCAGCTGACTAGTTCAGGAAACAGCTCAGTTACAGAAACACAAGTGGTTTCTCACAGAATATCTGTGGACACCCTTTCTATTCTAATCAGCATGAGGCTTTTTGGTGAGTTTTTGGGGCATGGGAAAGGAAGTCCTCAGGGAAGGTGCAGTTTAAAAAAAAAAGTGTGGGGGTTGGGGGAAAGTGCAGTAAACCAAGAGGTCAGAAAGGGGGAAATAGTTGGGTGGTTTTGTTTTTGTTTTGTTTTTTTGTTTTTCAATAAAATAAGAAAAAAATCTACTGAAAGTGTGTCTGCTGAAAGAAGGCTACCCAGGCCATCATACAAGGGGCACTGGTAAGGGGGTGCATCACTCATAGACTTTAAGGTCAGAAGAGACCATTGTGATACATTGCAGGCCACAGAACGTCACCCAGCCCTGAAATAGACCCCTAACCTCTGGCTGAGTTACTGAAGTCCTCAAATCATGGTTTAAAGGCTTCAAGTTACAGAGAATTCACCATTTACACTAGTTTAAACCTGGAAATGACCTGTGCCCTATGCTGCAGGGGAAGGTTAACTGCCCGCCTTCCCCCACTCCCCCCTAAGGTCTCTGCCAATCTGATCCGGGGGAAATTCCTTCCTGACCCCAAGCTCAGTCTGAAAGCCAGTTAAGTGTTTTTCCCCCTGCTGCTCGCCTTGGAAGGCAGTTCTGGAACTTCACTCCTCTGGTTAGAAACCTTAATGTAATTTCGAGACTAAACTTGTTGATGGCCAGTTTATAGCCATTTTTTCTTGTGCTTAACTTAAATAACTCCTCTCCCTCCCTAGTCTTTATCCTTCTGATGTATTTCTAGAGAGCAATCCTATCTCCTCTCAACCTTCTTTTGGTTGGGCTAAACAAGCCAAGCTCTTTGAGTGTCTTCTCATAAGGTAAGTTTTTCCATTCCTCGTATCATCCTAGTAGCCCTTCTCTGTACCTGTTCCAGTTTGAATTCATCTTTTTTTAAACATGGGAGACCAGAATTGCACACGATATTCCAGATGAGGTCTCATCAGTGCCTTGTATAATGGTACTAACACTTCCTTGTCTCTACTAGAAATACCTCACCTGATGCAGCCTAGGACTGCATTAGCCTTTTTCACACCCACATCATATTGATGGCTCATAGTCATCCAGTGATCACCCAATACACCCACGTCTTTCTCCTCCTCTGTCACTTCCAACTGGTAAGATCCCAGCTGATAGCAAAAATTCTTAGTCCCCAAATGAATGACTTTGCACTACTAAATTTCATCCAATTTCTATTATTCCAGTTTACAAGGTCACTGGAAGTTGCAGGTTCTCTGCAAGCACCTGGCAGGATCAAACCCAATGGCTGGCCTTAGACATATCTCAGTTATCCTTTCTTTTAACATTAAAGTCTCTTTCTAGCTTTATTTATCACTCTTAAGTTGAGACGGTTGTCGGTGTTTTCCATGTTTTCTATATATTGTTATTACAGTTGGTTTTGTTGGGATAGCTTTAGAATTCCAAGGCCAGATTATCTCCTACATTCTTGATGATACTCTTACTCATCACCCAATGAAAATAGTTGCTATTGGAAAATGAGTTTATGAAGCCTCCCTTAGCTCTTGTGGGAGGGGTCTTCAAACTAATTTTTGCCATCCTCAAATAAAACAGATTCTTCTCTGTCAAGGTTCCACAGTAAACACAAAGCAAGCCCTGAGACTTTTTGGAGAGGATTCACAAGAGGGTTCTTTGTGAGACACCCCAAACTTAAATTGACTCATTTTACATAAAAACTGCATGTATGTGGAGGAATGTTTAGGTCATCACCCAATCACCTATTGCAGAATCTGAACACAGTTAATTGGGTTTTTTTTTTTTCAAGAGTATCACTAATCTGTGCAAGGAAAAGGGGAGAAACTTTTTTAGATGAAAGCTGATATTCTCCTTTTGCTTCTATTTTGCAAATCCATTAATTCCACAACTACAGTCATTGCAGAGACCAAAGGACAGCTTTAAAAAAAAATTAGTCTTTTCCCTTCATCCCTTCGTTCTCCGACAGTCCAACTAGTGTACCATCAACTTCTTTTACTGTCTAGTCCTCCTGTAAATGGTGGTAGGGATATTTATTCTCGTGTCTGAGGAGGGTTTTCAGTCCAGTTTCCTGAATGTGTCCCAATATTTTTATCCTGATAAAAGGTTACATTTTCCTTCAGTGGAATCATGTCTTGAAAAGTAATATTTGCTACTGTCCATACAGAAAATTGATCACTGTTAAAGATCCTTAAGTTAAATTTTCTTAATGCCACCTAAGAAATTTTGCTCTTAACAACCAAAAGGATTTCTGCTATCCTATATGAAAGGAAGAGTTCAATATAAGTTAGAATTTGTCTCCCCCTTTCTTCCTTGCAGAAATGACAAACTGAAATGGTTTTAGCAAGAGTAGACTTTTATTCTGTTGAAACCATGTGTGAAGTGTTTGATACATGGGGGTGGGGGGGACAAACCTTAGTCATGCTTTATATTTTAATAAAACTTGCTTCTGCTGGATTTTATTCGGTTTATGGCAATTGCCTTGCAAAAGCAAATAGTACTAGAAGAAATAAAAATACATAACAGCCATACATATATTCTGCAAAATGATAAAAACAATCTTCATAGAAATAAAAATAATAATGCTAATACATATCCAATACTTAAGGTCATGAGGGCAGTATACATATAAAGACTACACAGTAGAGAGGTTAAAGAATAAATTGCAACCTGAGATGCTATTTCCCAAGCTTTTGTAGTTCTCATGCCTATCGTACAATTATTTTTCAAAATAAATAACCAGAATTTAGTATCAGCATGTACTTTTAAATAAGCATCAGCACGATCAGAGGTCTCTGCATGGGAAGTACTGCAGAGAGACTACTAAAAGTTTGATAAGTGTAACACAATATCAGGCTGGTTCTATTTGGATTGTAAGCATTTTGGGACAGGGACCATTTGTGTATCTTCCCACTTATTCTGTATACTGCCAAATGCACTCTTGCCACTTGAAAATAATTAATAGCCGCTCAACGAATTATTCTATCTCTACATTTTGCTTCAGTGAATTGCACAGCTGGATGATCAATGGCCAGGGAAATTTAAGCAATCAAATGTCATCTCTTCATTAATCTTGACGTTCTTAATTACTAGAATCCGCCTCTCATTCCAGAGCTTGTTACAGTAAAGGAGATACCTATAAATAGTAAGACAGATTGACCCATCCCAGCAGTGGCAGAACCTGTACTTCACTGGAATTTCATTGTATCTTGCAATAAAATATACTGTAGGAATTGCCTCAAATCTCAGTCATATCAGTGAGCTGCAATTTGGGATTCCTTGCATTACTCAAACAGTATTAGAATTCAAATGTAGCTGCCTACATGGACCATTAAAAAGAATGGAAACTGGGAACCCACGCTGAGAGCTCCTCTGGAATGGATAAAAGCTAGCTTTTCTCTGCCCTGGGAGAGATTAAATGTGTACAAAGAAGCCACTTGCATTTCTCTCTGTTGCTTTGGGCAAAACACCTAACCTCCCTTCCTCAGTGTCCCAGTCTGTAAGAATCCCTAATTTTTGCATACCTCACAAAATGGTTCAGATTTAAAAGGCATTACATAGATGTAAAGGAGTATGTTTTATATAATAACTTTTCCTTCAGTGGTGTGGTGGTCTGTTTTGCTAATCCAGCAAACACCAACAGATTTAGAATTAGGAACCTTTTTTTCTTTCTGCCAGATAATAATAGTTCAAAGTTAGGGGCCGACAAACTGTTATGGGGGAGTAAAGGGGCATAGGTTAAACCGCTCATGTTATATAAAGTAATGACCGGCACACTCTAACAGATGGTCTAATTACATTTCATCTTGTATATAATGTATGTCAGGTTTAACCAGTCCAGTGGTAAGTTAACTAATGCCCTGTATCAGCAATAACCTATCAATTTAGTACTACTAACCTGACAGCCATAATCTAATAGTGGAAAAACAAACATTATCCTGTGAATTCCTCTGTTAAATGCCTGTTCCTTAATTTCAGTTCAAAACAGGACAAACCTAAATTCACATTTTTTTACCTTCTGGAGTTTGGTGTAAAGTCATCCTCATAGCCACTAAGTCTCATGTGGAGCCATATTTTCTACTCAAACAGACCATGGAAAATGTTCCTTTTATCTGTTGGAGACCAGCCCTGTGTGTGTCTTACTCGTCATTGGTAGTTAAGGCCTTATACAAATACCCTGTAGCTAAGTATTCACACCACCTTCAGGATTGAGGGAGTGCTACCAAGGAGGCTTGATCCATGATAATTTGACCTAGTTATGGGATGGGCACCATTTAGTCTGGTAGACCCATGTAAACTGTAAACAGGCTTCCAGCATGGTACACCCAGCATAATATTAGATAAAAGAATCCTGTTGGGACAAAATAAACTAAGGAAACTATATTAGAAACAATTTATGCTTAGACATTTTGTTGTTTTAGGGGATGAAAAAATGAGCTTGTTGCCTATTGATAGCTTCCCTTGCTCATTCTGCCTGCTATTGGATTCCTGGCTCTGCAGCAGTGAAAACATCAATTTATGTCTACTCTGTCCCACTTTTAACTTCTGTTCTGAGACACTAGTTGACAGCCATAAGGTCAAGGCAAGTCCCTCCTTCCTGCAGGGTAAAGGAGGGAATGGCCACAGATTCATTTTCTCAAATCTTTTTGTTGCTTTCTTGTTGTTTGGGTATTCTTAAAATGTAACAGCATGATTTACATTATTGTAAATAGCCACAATCCAGCGTCTTTAATATGGGTTATTACAACAATCTGTAACCCATTAACCCCACTTTTTTGCTGTCTGGCTGCAGAGGTATTAACAGGCTACTTAGCCTTGAATGGTCTCTTTAGAATACGTGTAAACTACTTATGCTAAACAACTTGTTCCACCTTGTATTTAGCTCTGACACTCTGAGTACCTTTCCTAGAGCCGAAGTGTATCTCAGAAGTTTGTCTTTCACCAATAGAAGTTGGTCAAATAAAAGATATTAACTTCATCTACCTTGTATCTCTAATATCCTGGGACCAGCACAGCTTATCCACAGTGCAAAGAACATTACTGCTGGGGAAATTCAGCTAGTTGCTTTGACACTGGAATATTGATGGTGGGATCGAAAATGGAGAGAGGGTGGGTTCTAAATGGCACGTCTGATACTTACCTTCATCATCATTCTACCTGAAGTGCTTGTTAAATGGATTTCTCTAAAGTGAAGCTGAGCTATAAGAAACTGTCTGTAATATATGAATGTGCTAGAGTTTGGAAGGTGTCCATTGGTGTTAGTTCTGGGTATTTTAGCCCTGGTTTGCACTGTGAGGGAGTCGATGTAAGGTACACAACTTCAGCTATGAGAATAGCCTAGCTGAAGTTGACGTACCTAGATCGACTTACCGTGGTGTCTTCACGGCGGTGAGTTGACTGCCGTCACTCCCCCATCAACTCCGCTTGCGCCTCTCGTGGCGCTGGAGTTCCGGAGTCGATGGGAGAGCACTCGGGGATCGATTTATCGCTTCTAGTCTAGACGCGATAAATCGACCCCCGATATATCGATCGCTACCCGCCGATCCGGCGGCTGGTGTAGACCTACCCTTTAAGTGTCATGATGCAATCATACATCTCTATTCAGAGCTTTAAATATGCAGTTCCCACCATTTTTTCTTTATCAGAGTTCATCCCTCTCTGGGTTCTTTTTATAATAGTACCAAAACAGTTTGACTCTCTTGCAATAATGAATGCTTTCTTCTCCTCTGCAAAAGAAGCCTTAGTGACTGGATTCTATAGGTGAGCAGTAACAGCCAATTGTGCTGTTTCAAGTCTCCTTCAAGCATCTCCTTTTTGAAGTTGATCTGCATGTATGGAACAGAGAGAATTATAATTCACTCCTAGTTCATATTTACTTCCATCTTTACTAGTAGTGTAGTTTTAAGCCCTGCAGCATTATGTTTCATAGTACATTTTGTTTGTGGTTAGTTATTTAACCTCTAACCTTGTCCTTGTTTAAAAAGTGCCATGCAGCTTTTAATGGGCAGTAGTATCTGTATTTGATACCTGTGATTAAAATTGTTTGGTTTTCTTACCTTGTATTCACTTTATATTAACCTAAGTCTAATTACCTTGTACTGATGAAAGAAAGGTGAGGGAAAAAGTTCAGGCCACTTAAATCTTTTTGTAGCTAGGCTTGCACATTTTAAAAAATATCCAAGCTAAGCCTGTTTTTATTTGCTTATTTTGCAAATCTGCATTTTCTTCATCCAGTGTCTTTTTTTCTTTGACAATGTGATAAAGAATCTTAAAGGTACATTTTCTTTAAGTGAATACTGTCTGCACAGAGTCCTTTTCACTATCTCCCTGTTTTATAGCATTTATCTGTTTTGCAAGGAATAGGAAATATTTTTAAAAAAATTGTTTTCATGATTGCACTTGCCTTGTTACTATTTCAGTTATGCAGATTCTTGATGCTGTGGAGATTTGTGCTTGATGACGCCAAGGCAGCTGCACGTTGTTAGCATTGTAGGTTGTCAGATGATCATGTGGGATTCTTGCAGCATGCAACATTCAATAGGATTGAAAAAGGGCTTTTGATGCAAGGCATAGCTTTCTGACTATATTTGTGCCTTTTTAGCTGGCTAATACAGAAAACAGATCTAATTTAAATTTTAAAATGCTGCCTCATTTTTCTTCTGGTTGGTTTCATTTTGGCTTCACTAGAAGATGCATCTGGTACATCCATGATTGAGGAGTTTATTAATGATATTGTCATTCAGCTCACTTACTTTCTTTTCTTTTAGAATCCTAGCTAACCCACAAATGACATGATCACACATTCATTCAGTCATTCATATAGAACACAAACCACCATGCATGATTTCTTCCTCTTTCTCTCCTCTCTCTGCTTTTTCATTCCCTTTAAGTTGCATTGTCATGTTCTCTTTTACCATTAAGCTTTGTCTTTTGTCTTTCCCCCACATTGTTTGCTGTTGGTTTGGTTTTTTTTGTTTTTTTTTCCCCATGCTTGGTTACTGCAATATTATTTGATTAACTGGCTGTGATGATGATGAACCTGCACACTGGAGGAGCAGCTACTACAGTGGTGATGAAGGGATGTAATAATGGTCGCTATCCTCGGAATTCTCTCTACAGTGACTGCATTATAGAAGAAAAGGCAGTGGTCCTGCAGAAAAAAGACAATGAAGGATTTGGATTTGTGCTCAGAGGGGCAAAAGGTATGTATTTTTCTGTGTGTGTCTGTGTGCATGTGTAAAAATATATATATATATATACACACCTCTAAATAAACAGGAATTTATTCTTGGTGCACTTGGTTGCTAGACAACAGTGTTTGCTGTATGCTGTGCTACTCAGATGGATTTTAGTGGTTTCTGTTTGAGCAGTTTGGATTTTGTACAGAGCTGTCTCATTATAATCTTCCTTGAGGAAGAAAGTTTTAGTTTTATTTTTATTTCCAGGGCAGTTGCAACATTTTGCCATGTTTGCCATTCTGTTATCTATCTAAGCTAAACTACAGGTGTCTTGCTTCAGAGGAAAAAAAAAATCTTACCTTCTGTATTTCAAATGTCAGTCTATTAAAATTATGTCTATGAATAGGAAATAGAAAAGGCAGGTTAGGGTTTTGCTTAAAATAGGTGTGGACCTTGTGCAAGGTGACATTGGTACAGTTTTAGTATGAAAATATGATCCTTTTTTATATATTCAGAAGCTGCACATATGTTGCATGGCCTGTAGTGTGTTCTAAAAATTGCTTTTCTTCCTATGTTAAAATGTTAACCTTTTTCTTAGAGTAAAATCTACTTTTAGAGGATTCTTAAGAGTAAAGCCTTACATTTAGTGCTCTGCTTTTTAACTTCAATGACAGTAAATTTTACTCCTTTTATGTTTTAAAAAATATATTGATGGTATGTCCCATCTCTTGCTCCCCCTCAGTTTTTCTGTGGGTTCTCCCTTGCCCTGCCTGGCTCCAAGGCTTGCCCACATGTGGTCATGAAGGATATTCCACACCCTCATTCTGGGGACACCATTTTTTATCTTCCCTCACTAAAATTATTAATACAATCTCTGTTTTAATACCAGTAAAAGGATTTATTCTGTCATCCTAGTTAAATGCATGTGTGTGGGGACCCCCAGGAAAGCCAATGTCTTTATCAGTTTGTTGATGAACTGGCATGAGTTGTCTATGCAGCAAAAAGAGGTTACACCCTCTGTGGAAGCCCAAGTATTTCTCAGTCACTCTCATGCTCTCTCTCACGAGAGTCTGAGTTCCTCAGGTAAAAGATCCAATGCCCTTACTAATCCTAAATCTTTTCTGATACAGGGCTGCTACTAGGGCTGCTGTGCCTTCTCTACTATAGAAACTGATATCTCTTCTGTTCATGTTTTGAGATGCATATAAATTATAAAGAATAACTTAACTTGATTTTTACGTTTTCATTTAATGTTGATAAGACTTTTCCTTACAGCTATAGATCATAAACCATGTTAGTCAGCTCTTTCAGAGAATGAGATGAGCATTTTAACATATACTACATTTCCAAAAGGCCTTGACATTCACTATCAAAATTGAACTATTATTGCACATTTTGATTGCTTTATGTGGCAATAAAAGGAAATATACTTCTCAAAAATGGAGAACTGTAGAGTACCAAGGCCAAGGGATTGCCTGTATATAGATTATTTGTGCGGCAGAGGCCTAGTTTACTTTCAGCACCTAGTATGTTTTTGCATAAATCATAATGATAGTCTTTTTTCAGTAAAATTATATTTGCAAATACTGTGTTATTTATTTGTAATATGACATTTATTTTCAAAGCTGATACACCTATTGAAGAGTTCACCCCAACTCCAGCCTTTCCTGCTTTGCAGTACCTGGAATCTGTGGATGAAGGGGGAGTAGCATGGCAAGCTGGCTTGAGAACTGGAGACTTCCTGATTGAGGTAGGAAAACATGGAATTTGATTGTGAATTCTGATGGGGGAAAAAGTGTTTTATTTTGAAAAACTTACCTTGAAGAACTGTAAATTATGCTTTATGACCAGTAGTGCAGAGGATGCTGCTAATATATTAACAATAGTATTTTGGTTTCATATATCATTTTAGGAAAGTAATAACACAGAGATTCAAATGTTTCGGGTGGAGCTTTTGGTTTTAGTTTGAAAATATACCATGCGAGAAACTCCTGGTGGTTGATTCTACTTCTGATTTGGGGTAGTTGCATAGACTACTCATTCTGTGACTTTAAAAAAATATATTTTGAAGGGTCGCTAAACTTAATTTTTATAGCCTTTATATTAAGCCCCTTTTTGCAATCTTGTGTTGGGTAACAGTGGGGAATAAATGAAAGGACTTCAATAGCACAGTATAAATTATTGGTGACAACATATTCTAAATGCAAATTAATTTCTAGACAGTAAAGAGATGTTATTGACGTCTGAATTAATTTTATACAAAAGGTAAACTACATTATGTCCTTTAATTGCATCCACAAGAAAGCCTCCATGCCAGATTTTATATTTGGTAGATATGGCCAGTTAGCAGAGGATTGTTAAAGACCAGTAGCAAGAAGTACTGAGTGGTTGGTTGGTTGGTTTTTTGACTGATTTATTGCTGTAACACAGGCCATGATAGTTTGGAGGATGCTTCCATTACAACTTTTGTTTCAAATAGAACATCACTTGTTATATTGTCAGCACAGTTGATGCTATGTTTCCAGATATGTTTTGCAACATGAATCTACAAACTAAAAACAATACTGTTCACACAGTATATGCATATGTATTAGTGTTCAGATTTTCCTTCTGATGTTTTGTTTCTGTGCTGATTTATCTTTTTTTCCCCTCTCAGAGTTGCGTTTGTATTTGTCAGACTTTTAAGTTGGAATACAAAACAAATTCTGCATAGATGAAATGAAAGATATAGGGTTCTAGTCTATCTTGAATGTAAAGACAATTTAAGTTTGTAACTCCATGGTCATGCAAATATGCACAAGAACTCCCTATGTATCCATGAAAGAATAGACTGAATAGATTTTTCAGGATACACACAAATGTACATGCCCCTCTGAGCTTTAAGTACATTTTATATACTGTATATTTACTTGAGGTATGTAACTACTATGAAACCTAGCAGATCATTGACTTCTAATTTACAGTAGTAAGTACATATCAATTTATATGCTTAAACATGCAAAGATACTTTAAAAATGAGAATTACTGGTGTGATGGGTCTTTAGCTAGTTTGTTTTTAAGATTTTATTCTGGTAGTGCTAGGCATTTGGAGGATAACCTGCTATTTTATAGTGCTTTTTTTTGAAGATCTGTAAAAGTGTCAGCACTAAATTTTCTCTAAGTGACAGGTTTCAGAGTAACAGCCTTGTTAGTCTGTATTCACAAAAAGAAAAGGAGTACTTGTGGCACCTTAGAGACTAACCAATTTATTTGAGCATAAGCTTTCGTGAGCTACAGCTCACTCACGAAAGCTTATGCTCAAATAAATTGGTTAGTCTCTAAGGTGCCACAAGTACTCCTTTTCTTTTTGTCTTTAAGTGGTCAATTTTCACAGGGGCTATTCACAGTCAGCTTTGATCGTGAACAATGGCTAACTTCCTAAAAGGGAGATAACAGGTTGACAAAATGACTTAAAAGAATTGCTTTGGAGATTTTGAAGAGGTGTAATAACTGTAGGATAAGTAATACTGTACAAAACTATAACTATAGTTATAACTATGGGCCTAATAACATCAGCCACACTATCAGAGGCTCGTTCACCTGTACATCCACCAATGTGATATATGCCATCATGTGCCAGCAATGCCCCTCTGCCATGTACATTGGTCAAACTGGACAGTCTCTACGTAAAAGAATAAATGGACACAAATCAGATGTCAAGAATTATAACATTCATAAACCAGTCGGAGAACCCTTCAATCTCTCTGGTCACGCAATCACAGACATGAAGGTCGCTATCTTAAAACAAAAAAACTTCAAATCCAGACTCCAGCGAGAAACTGCTGAATTGGAATTCATTTGCAAATTGGATACTATAAATTTAGGCTTAAATAGAGACTGGGAGTGGCTAAGTCATTATGCAAGGTAGCCTGTTTCCTCTTGTTTTTTCCTACCCCCCCCCCCGATGTTCTGGTTTAACTTGGATTTAAACTTGGAGAGTGGTCAGTTTGGATGAGCTATTACCAGCAGGAGAGTGAGTTTGTGTGTGTATGGGGGTGGGGGGGATGTGAGAAAACCTGGATTTGTGCAGGAAATAGCCAGACTTGATTATCATGCACATTGTGTAAAGAGTTGTCACTTTGGATGGGCTATCACCAGCAGGAGAGTGAATTTGTGTGGGGGGGTGGAGGGTGGAGGGTGAGAAAACCTGGATTTGTGCTGGAAATGGCCCACCTGATGATCACTTTAGATAAGCTATTACCAGCAGGACAGTGGGGTGGGAGGAGGTATTGTTTCATATTCTCTGTGTATATATAAAGTCTGCTGCAGTTTCCACAGTATGCATCCGATGAAGTGAGCTGTAGCTCACGAAAGCTCATGCTCAAATAAATTGGTTAGTCTCTAAGGTGCCACAAGTACTCCTTTTCTTTTTGCGAATACAGACTAACACAGTTGTTACTCTGAAAATAGTTAAAACTATAACTTTGGTTTCTTAACAAGCTTCATAATGAGTTAAATCCACTTCTAGACCCCAGTTCAGTAAAGCACTTAAAGCATGCATTTAAATACTGCCTTGAAGAGGGAGATTTCAGAGTAGCAGCCGCGTTGGTCTGTATTTGCAAAAAGAAAAGGAGTACTTGTGGCACCTTAGAGACTAACCAATTTGAGCATAAGCTTTTGTGAGCTACAGCTCACTTCATCGGATGCATTCAGTGGAAAATACTGTGGGGAGATTTATATACACAGAGAACATGAAACAATGGGTGTTACCATACACACTGCAAGGAGAGTGATCAGTTAAGATGAGCTAATACTAGCAGGAGAGCGGAGGCGGGGGGGAACCTTTTGTAGTGATGATCAAGGTGGGCCATTTCCAGCAGTTGACAAGAATGTCTGAGGAACAGACTCCCCCACTGTTCCTCAGACGTTCTTGTCAACTGCTGGAAATGGTCCTCTTCTGATACAGCACAAATAAAATTGAAGGAAAAATGCAAGAATGACCTTTCAGATTGAGAACAGGCAAGAGCTGGAGGTTATAATATTCACATTAATAAGCACTTGGGTATTCTAGATTTCACATAACTCTTGTTAGCATTGATAATCCATCAGATAGGAAATTTTGTTTCCCATTTGGCTTTTATAATTAGAGGAATACTGTGTAACTTGTCCTTTCAATTATTCTTACATTTTTGATATCTGTATGCATTATTACACTGTAGTACCTGCCCAAGTGGAAAAAATGAATAAGTATAGAGCAAATTACTAATGTAGTAAGGCACCAAATGATATCTGGATAGTTTTCCTTGGCACTTACAGCTAAGTCATAGTTCCACAAGTAAACCTTCTCAGTGATCAAGCTGACTTGATGAGTATGATTATATTGAGCAATTGGATTTTTACAGCACTTATACATTGATTAAATTGTATAAATATTTATAAACATGAAAAAAATTGCTTTTATGTATATGTTGGAGGATTGTAAATCCAATATGTTTGCAAGAAAGTCAGAACACGGTACTTCTCTGTTCACCCTCTCACTGACTTGCTGGGTGACCAAGACCCCTCACCCTGACCTCTCTGCCTTTGTTTCCCCTGTGTAAAATATAGGTCACACCACATCTGCTTCATAGGAGGGTTTCAAGGTTTAATTTTCTTAATGTATAGTGCTCTGAGATCCTTAGATGGAAGATGCTATAGAAACACAGAATATAGTATCTAGTGTAATTCACTCATGCTGATGCCATTAGGAAGCTATTTCCTTGTTCCCATATCTGGCTTGTGTAATAGTTTTATGGCTGTTAGTCTCTCCTATTTTAGCAAAATTAACATCAAGAATTTTCCCTTACATTTGAAACAGCTTCTTATTTTACTGACTGATACTTAATCCAAAGATTCTCGGATACTGTATTTATAGGCTTATTTTTGCTACTGGAAACTTTTTAGGAAAATGTGTGGCAATTGTTCTTTTAGTAACTTCATTTTCAAATAGAAATAGATCCTTTCATTTGTATAAGGTATAGTTCTTTATCAATACATCTAGGGTATAGCCTCTCACATTTTTTTTAAATGTAACCTGTGAACTCTTAATTAGGGTATAATTAAAAAATAGTTTAACGAGGCATAATTACATTGCCAACTTTGCAAAGGTTTAGCATAGACGTATAGATTTTTAAGGCCAGTATAAACCATTGTGGTCCTCTAGTTTGACTTCCTGTTTGACTTTTTTTTTCCTAGTTTGACTTTAGTGCAGGCCACTAAACTTCCCCAAAACAATTAATATTTGAACTAGTGTGTGTATGTGCGTGTGTGTGACATATATCTAATAATGCATCATCATTGTAGTGGCAATGTCATCATTAAACTAAAGTATACCTACTATAAAAATGAAACTACGTCTGGAACGTTTTACTAAAATGATTTTATTCGTTCCTCTTTAAGTGATGTTAAAAACTTGCATTTTCAGGCAGATTGAAATGTTATTATTGGAGTATTGATTGTTTTATAGTCCTAACTGGAATTCCAAGTTGGTAACTAACAATCTAGTGTTTTATTGTTATAAAAAGAAGAAAGCAAAATTCAAGGTTTGATTGAAAGATTTAAAATTAAGTGAATATTTCAGTGGGTAACTATGAAAAAAACCAACAATTCTGAATTGATACATAGAAAGGAATCCATATTAGATTTATGGAACAGTGGTTTCTAGACTGAGAGATCGTAATAGGAATCCTTTCTCCTTTTAATCTAGTTGGTACTTAAGAGTCTGTAGCACATTCTTGCCTTTTTCTTCAGTTGTTATTTGAAGATTTATTTGGTATAAATTTGTGATTTAAGTATGGATGAAATGGAAGCAAATTATTTTATTTTTATTGTATATGGCTTCATTTAATATTTTCCTTAGATCAGAATATCCATTCTTTTGAGTGTAGATACAAAGAGAAGTAGTAATCATTTTGATCAAATTTTAAAAGCTGTATAATCAAAGAGCTGATTTTAGAGTCACAGGTTTAGCAGTAGACGTTCTTTTGTTTCTTTATGGTACATTTTAAGCTTTGGTGGATAAGAACTGCATACAAGAATAATGCAATATTAAACTGATTTGACTAGCAAGCTTTTACTGTTGTAACCTAGATAGTGTAATTCTGAAAAGTATAGTGAAGCTTCATTTTTAATATCTGCATTGGAATATCAGATTTGTGTAAATTAGGAAAAATAGTAATTTAAATATTTTGTGTGCATGCAGGTAGTACTTTAAGAATAGTTTTATTTTTTAAATAGAGCTGTTGTTTACAAACCTAATCCTGAAAAGGTACTAGTATGACTAGCTTTCTTCCACAGATATGGTTGAAATTCACCCTTGTGCAGGGGGCCCACACAATGTCTTAAATCCCACTTAATCCTTATTTTGAGAATGTAAGTGGTGGGAAAGCCTTATGCTGTCCCTCTGCACTGAGGGGGATTTCATTCATGTGTGGGAGGAAGCGACTTGAAGGAGTGACTTTTTGTAGGTTCAGGCCCTATGTTCATATCCAAAAAACTTCATAACATTTAGTTTTAGATTTTAAAGCAGCAGGGACCATTACAAACATCTACCTTGACATTCGATATAACATTTGGCCATAGAATTTCACCTATTTCAAGCCCACAAAACTTCTGGCTGACCTATGGCATTACTTAAAAATTCTAATCTTAATTTAAAGACTAGAGCCCAGATCCTCAAAGGGAAATAAGTGCCAAGCTTCCATTCAAATCAATAAGAGTCAGGTAGCTAAGTGACAGAGAATCCTTCACATCCCTCGGTAGGTTGTGCCAGTGGTTAATTACCTTCCTTGCTAAAATTTTGTCTCTCTTCTAGTCTGAATTTGTCCGTCTCCTTCCAGCCATTGGATCTTGTTATGACTTTGTTTGCAAAATTAAAGAGCTTTCTACTATCAAAGATCTTTGCCCATGTAGGTACTTACAGATCATGATCAAATCACTTCTTCACTTCTCTAGCATAAATAGAATTTCTTTAGTATCTCCCTGTAAGGGAGATTAGACTTTAAATAATTCTTAGATTTTTTTTTCCCCAAACCCTTTTCATTTTGTCAATATCCTCTTAGGTGTGGACAAGAGAACTGGACATAGTATTCCAGTAACAGTCTCTCTAATATTGTATTCTGTAGCAATAATTTTTCCCTACTCTTATTCCCCACTCCCTTTATTCTGTATTCCCCTGCATATACAACCAAGGATGATGCTAGCTTTCTTAGCCATCATGCTGCATTGGAAGATCATGTTCAGCTAGCTGTCCACCATGAACCCTCAGTCCCTCTCAGTAACAGTCCTCTCCAAAATACAGTCCACCATTCTATGAAAGTACATTGCATTTTGCTGTATTAAACCACAGGTTGTTTATGTGATCCAGATCATTGTATGGAATTAACCTATCCTTATAATTTATCTCTCCAACAATTTCTGTGTCCTCTGCCAGCTTTACTTGCATATCATTGATAAAAATATTGATTAGCATTGGGCGAAGAGCAGACCCCTGTGAGGAACCACTAAAAATATTCCAATGATGATCATTCCATGTTTACAATTGTTTTTTTAAATCTTATCAGCCAGTTTTTAGTCCATTTAATATGCGCTACACTGTTCAGGCTTATTTTATGTTCGGAAAGTCATGTCACATGGCACTAAGAAAAATGGCTTAGAGAAGTCAAACTATATTAATGCAGTTGCTTTTATCAACCAAACTTTCTCGTCAAAAAACGATGTCAAGTTTGTTTAACAAGACCTATTTTCTATAAGACTTTGTTGACTGGCATTAATTATGCTGCAGCCTTCAATATTTTGATTGAATCCTGTATCAGCCCTTCCGTCATTTTTGCCTGGGGTCACATCAAACTAATTGATAACTACCTGTAACTTCCATTTACACAGTTTAAAAAATGGCAGAATATTAGCTTCTTTCCATTCCTCCAGAACTTCCCCAGTATTCCAAGATTACTTAAATAATCAACCTCAGTGGCTCACAGAGCATCTTGATCAACTTTTAAAACAAACAAAATTCTTGGGGGCAAGTTGTCTGGTACTTCAGATCTAAATATGTTTAACTTAGCTGTTGCTGTTTAACATCCTGCCTAGGTATTGTTGGAATAGCAAGTATTTTATTATGATAATGAGTAGTGAATACATCATCCAGCTTCTTTCCAAAATACAGAACAGAAATGTTTATACTGTATAACACTACTGCTGTTTTTCTGCATTATTATTGACATTTAGTTCATCGCTGTCTAGTAACGGACCTATTCTATTTCTAGATTTTTTTTTATAAATCCCTTCTTTTCGTCCTTAATCATGCTAGCCATAGAGTTGTTTGCATTTTTTATCAATTATTTGTATTTATTATGGTTAATTTATAGCCATTGCTATCAACTTCCCCTTTTTCCCATTTGAGATATATAATAATTTAAAAAATGTTTATTGTTCCTTTCATTTCCATTTTTAACCAGGATAATTTTTTAATAGAAGAAGCCTTTTTTGATAGTGGAAATGGTTTGAGTATCTAGTAGAACATTTTGAAACAGCTCCCAATAATCATTCATGCTGTTTTATGTTTCCTTCTTGTCAATTTTGTTAATCATTTTCAACTTTGGGAAATAGACTCTTTTTAAAGCACCCTGTGTGTGTGTGTATATAATATTACTGGCTAGGATTATAGACTACTTAAATGTAATTGGGTACAAGTGATCATAACATAGGAAACCACTGTTGTTTTTTAGATCAATGGATCTTTAACTATCAGATTGAAGTCTAATATAGAATTACCCCAAATTTAGTGTATATAATCTCAGCCCTGTATGAGGTTGGAGATGACTTTTTATCCTGTTGCACAAAAAAGCCAAAAGAAATGCGTAGATTCAGAAACGCTGAAGGATTTATATAAAATGGCTCATTATAGGCCTCAGTCTGTTTATCCTTCCGTTTTTATCGTTGACTTTCTCTGTTGCATTAGTTTTTTAGTCTCTCTAAAAATGGGGTTGTTATCAGTAGCAGTTATATCATTTGTATACTTGAGTCTTGGCTCAGAAAAATGAGAAAATGAAGTTGTCAATGAAGGTGCCTTCACCCCAATTCTATGCACCATTCACAGCTGTGATATTTACAGCGTAGCTCTTTTTTCACATGAAGGGTGCACGTGGGGCAGCTTCTCTTTAGCCCTGTCGCAAAGATTACAGTTTGAGAGGGCCCCAAAGAAACATCAGTGTTTCACTGAACAGCCACATCAAAGCATGTAGTGGCAGCCACAGTAGAGTACTCAAGGTAGCATCCTTAATTAACGAGCTCCTGTAAAAGTAAGACAGGTTACAGTGTCCTGTGTGAGACTTTGATTTAGACAAAGAGGAGGTCTATGGGATGTAGCCCAGGGCTATTTTTAAAATAAACCTTGCATCAGAGATTCTGATTGATTCAGTCTTTCTTTTTCTACTAAACGTTATGAGTTCCTGCCTTCAGAATTCTAACCACTAGAGTTTACTGAGGCCTACACTTATTTGATGAGTGTCTGAAATTTGTGCTCTTAAGTCTTTTTCCCTCCTCTATCAGGACATCCATTGTTCTTTTTCTTGTAAAGTTAATCTCTGTTTGCACAGATGTTTACATAGCCAAATTCAAATGGCTCGGCAAGGAATGGAGAAAAGAGAATTCTGTGGAATTATTGAGGGCTATTTTATAGAATGTATAATGCATTCCTATAGAATCTTCTTTAGTATTTTCTTGACTTGTGCTCTGGTTAACACTGGAAAATAGGAAGTGTGTAAGCCAGAAAAGAAGTTTAAATGAAAAAATTGTAAAGCAAACGGCTAATACTGGCTTGTGTTAAATTTCTGTGTTTTCGTTGTCTTTGTTCCGCTAAAAAACTCAAAGCTGACTGGCTAATGTCCACCCTAAAACAATACTTTGCAGTAAGTTCTGTCATTGCCAACTTGGCTGCCTTTCTTTTTTTATGATGCAATCTCCTTCATTTGAACATTGAGAGAATGGCAGTGCATATTGTAGAACATTCTAGGTTCTATTGCTGGACAGTGTAGTCTTTGTATGTAGCTCACCAGGACAAACCAATCTACTGTACTGTAATCCTTACCTGAACTGGTAAATTAGAAGAATAACTTCTAATGTGTAATGGTTGGGTCATTACACATATTGACAGGTTTCAGAGTAGCAGCCGTGTTAGTCTGTATTCGCAAAAAGAAAAGGAGTACTAGTGGCACCTTAGAGACTAACCAATTTATTTGAGCATAAGCTTTTGTGAAGTGAGCTGTAGCTCACGAAAGCTCATGCTCAAATAAATTGGTTAGTCTCTAAGGTGCCACAAGTACTCCTTTTCTTTTTACACATATTGAATCTATTTCCCTAAATTAAGTTTCCTCACACCTGCTTGTCAACTGTCTAAATGGGCCATCTTGATTATCACTACAAAAGTTTTTTTCTCCTGCTGATAATAGCTCATCTTAATTAATTAGCCTCTTACTTATCTGGATGCATAGTACATTGCACTGAAAAAGTAAGAAAAAGATACTGCATACACAGAGGTTCTTGCTAGCCTTCCAGTACCTCTGTGTATGCAGTATCTCGTAGCAATAGTTTAATTTCCCAAACATATAGATCAGACACTAATGTCTCCTAGGTCTGTGCTCAAAGAAAACTGAAATGGGTTCTGGTTTGACTAGCAGTTGGAGGTTTTAGGAAATCCCTGATTACCAATTAGTCACACAATTCTCTCTGACTCTGGTGCCTCAGTAACACACTTTGTGAGTACAACATTCCTGATGCTAGAGGGAATAAAAATTTCTATACCTCCTCCCTTTGGTCACAGTCCATAAGAAACTTTCTGTGAAAATTTTGGGTTTACACCTCTCTTACATTTAAATCATGTAGGTGTTGGTATCAAGCCGGTATTGGTGTGACTGTAGGAATAAAATAGGAGTGATTATGCTTATGTTGGTGTTTAGCCTTTGGGAATACCCACTGTTTATCTCAGCTTTTACAAACCTGAACAGACTCGGACCATGCTGAGCATTTTTGCAGTTAATGAGAAGGCTTTTGCCTTCTTCCCTAACAAACCTGACACCTCAGAGCTTATTAAACATTATATGGTGTTAGAAGTTGCATGAAACCCAACGTTGAAACTGTTGTTCATCAGAGTCCACTGGATTTGCAAGGAAACCATGCAGAAAAGCGGCACCTGATTAAGACCCTTCTCTGAGTACTGCAAACAAAGCACTTTACCTGTAGGCAATGACACTACTCCACATTGCATGTCTAGATTTACTAGTATGAACATCTCACATTCTCAGCAGAATACCCACAGAGTAACGTGATAGATGAGAATGCTACTCAGGCTCACTGACTGTAACCCTAAAGATCAGTCACTAGTTTTGTTGGATCCTAAAAATACATTAATAAAAGAACTAGCTTCCTCACCACAGGTGCAAATGGGTAGATTAACAAGGACTTGACTTCCCACAAGACCTCAGTTATTCAAACCTAAGCAAATAACTCTCTTAAAAATACAACTGAAAGGCAGACAAAATCATTTGGCTGTTGTCTGGCATACAAAACCATTGCCCAGAATGACATCCAAGCAACCAGTGTGCTTCAGAACAGATGATAGCTAGAAGCTGGTATCACAGGTTCAGGGCAAGTATTCCTCCTCCATGGTCCAACCAGGGCACCCAGTTTAAGCTTCTGGCTCCCAGCCATCACCTCTCTTTGGTGACCTTGGGACCAGGGTTTTTCCAGGCTGCAAAGTTCCCTGCTGACTCTGATATTCTCAGCAAGCCAGATGGCCTAAACAGGCCAGTATCTTTGCTTTCTCTCTAGAGGCTATGAACAGTGTAATTGCCCACAGACACAAGTTACCGCACACCTTTTGTTAAGCAAGCACGTTTATTCTTGGGGCGAAAGCATTACAGAGAAAACATTTAAAAACAATGAAAGATCCTACACGTGCTAAAAAGCTTACCAAATGTCACCTGAACTGAACCTCAAGTTCTGGTTGGTGTCAGTTCTTCAAAATCCACAGCTGGCTTTTCTTCATAGTTACAAGTTCATAACTGTCTCCAGTTCTGAACCAGAGTGCAGGCTGGGCAGTTCATCTGTTTCTTTATGTAGCTGGGGCCTTTGATCTAGTCTCTGGGAACAGGTAATCAGCAGGTAGTGATGCACTTTTCAGGGTATAGCTTCAAAAGGCTTGTTGCGGAAAGTGGGGGGAATATGCATTAACCTCTCCCTATGTATTCCCCAGAAAATCCACTTCAGACTTACTCCCAAAAGCCTGTTCTTGTCTGATGCATTTTCAATATAGTCTTGTGAATATGAGGTCTCACATCACATCTCCCCCTAGAGAGGTTGCATGAAATTTCAGCCCACAAAAATGCATGCATTTTGCATTTACTACAACAGACTCCCAAAGATACTTAAACTTAGTTAAATAAGGTCTCCCAAGGATATGCAGGAAATTGCTATATATGTCACCGATGGCAAATGTCTTTATCCTGCCATGACTTTGCTGTATTGTGGAGTTGGATAGTCCCAAAGTACCTCAGACATTACTCGTATTTACTTGAAATACCTGAGATATCATAGATACCTGCTTGATGATAAAATAAAATATGGAAACGTACTTCCTTGGGGAAGAGAAAGGATTGAAAGAATGTCAGTAATTATTATAACATGCAAAGGCTTCAGTCAAGGTTAGCACCTGGATCTGTTGGGCACTGTGCTAACATAGTTTAAGAGATGGCCCCTGTCCTGGAATGTTTGCAATTTAAGGGCCAGATTGTGATGTGATACTATGCAAGTTGATTACTGCCTTACTCTAAGAGTAGTTGAAACCACTAGGCGTTACTCTTTATGAATTTATTCTTTATGAATAAGGGTACTATAATGTAGTCCTCCTATAAATATTGTACCCGTGCCAGAAGAATAATTAGTCACAAGCACCATCAAAGCTTCCAGTACAGAATCACTATGCACCAACGTCACTAACGTTTCTGTGGTCTCCCAAGGATATGCAGGAAGTACAACCAAGCCAAAGGCACATTTTGATCAGCTTCTGGAGTAGTGGCCTTGCCCTAGGAGAACCAACCTGCATGCATACATACAGAACCCAAAGTATAACTGCATAAGTTTCTTTGACAAGAATTTCAAAATCCATTGACCAATTTATGGTATTGGCTTTTGTATGTTTGAGATCTTTATCTTATGCTGTAGGTTTGTGTGTGTATAAATAACCATTTCTCTTGCCTTTTAGTCACATTTTCTTTCAAAAATCAAATTGTAGGATGGATAGTCAGTCTTTGAAGTTTAAATGTGGATATATCACTGTAAATCACAGCTATGAATAGAGTCTTTGTTACTTTAAAAATCTATGAATCCCCTCTTTTAAATGACTTAATGCTTAAGTTGTTAAGTTCTGAGGCTAGACCTTAAAATAGTGACCTTACTATGTATAGGAAAGCTATTTTAAGTAAACTTCAGAAGTTTATAAAATATATTTTGTAAAATTTCCTTGAGTCCTGTACCTTTGGTCTCATGGTACTATGGAAGCCTAGCTTTATGGGTTGAGAAATAAAAAATAGCACTCATTTATATTTTTTCTAAAATATGAGGTACATACAAATGCTATAAATAAGAGGTAGTGCCACAAAGTTGCGGAATTGTAGGGGAGGAAGCCGGTGAAGCTATATCAAAGGTGCAGTAAATGAACAAAACTCACATTGGCCAACATTCTATCCCTGATGAAGCACAACTGTAATATATGGTTTGGGGGTTGTTGTTTCTTCTCCTTCCCCCAGGTGGTGGTAACATTTTATGTTAAGACTTTCTCTTGTCGCCGTACTTGGGGAATGATACAGCTGGTAGTATGTTTTATGTTCAGTAAGCTGTCTTCTCAGTGATGTTGCTTATTCTGAAAATGGCAATTGATTTTGTGGCTATGTAAAGATTCTAAGCCTTCCAGTAGTGAAGCACTGAATGCCTAGTTATCTCTTTTTACAAGCTTAAAGACTGTCTAGAATTTAGAAATGATGTTCTTTGGTATATGAAAAACATGCACTACAAGAGTCTTGATCCAAAAATAGTTATTTTTCAAGGAATTATGATCACCTTCTAAATATCTGTGAAATCAACATCCAAATATTGAAGCACCTTTGCAGTTAACTCACATATATTAACATGGTCTAGACATTTTTAATTTCTCCTTTTCTAGTTTGGTTAGTAAGTTCCCTGTTACTGAAAAGTGCTTGTTAATATGCTAGTGTGTTCAATGAATAAAAATCTTAGAATTAATGTAATGTTAAGACTGCGGTCACTCAGGTCAGGAAATTTGCACTATTGAGGTTTTCCTGCTATGCACATTGTACAGTCTATATAATCTCTTGTGTGTGCTGATAAACATTAATTAATATTACTCTTAAGAGAAAGAGGGATAGAAAATACAACCAATACAGGCAGAAAATACAACAGATACAGGGAGAATTGCAGGGGGCAAGTTGTCGGAGCAACCATCTTTTTTTTTTTTTCGGAGTCTTTTTACTTTTGAGTTCAGTATTGCGGACAAAATACTGCTTTAATTACTGATTCTTTTGCATTTAATTTCTAATGTGTTCTCAATAAATAAATTAATTCACAGGAGAAGGTCCTTTTCCATGCTATTGTACATATGGGATTCAGAACCAACAGCAAACTTGTTGCAGTCTTTCTTCTCTCCTACTGTCATCATTTCAATCTAAATAAGGGCACTTATGTAGCAGTTGTATGTTAACAGAAGGCTCTAGCTTCCACACTAGACCATGGAAGTGCTTAAACACTGCCACTGTAGTGTAGAACCTAATTCTTTTTTTCAAATCACACGTGAGAAGCTGCTTCTCCTCTTAGCATTTAAAGACCTAATTCCTGTACTGGATGGCCTGATCCAAGATTGTTTTAAAGAAAATATCTGGCTCATCAGTCTTGATGACTTACCATTCTTACCTGGTGTTGAGACAGAGTTATAACTGTTGGGAGAACAAAGTTTATGAGGTGAACATGGTGAGAAGAAACTGTTTTCACAGGGATTACAAATGCTATTCATCTTTCTCAATGAATAACCTGTGCATTTTTTTTTCTGAAAATGTCCAAAACTTTTCTCCTTCTGAATGTGGGATTCTGCCTTTTTTACTTTCCAGAACCACAGATGTATCAGGAAAACTGCAAAATAAACTAAAGGTCATGAGCTTAGATCCCACCCTACTGCCTGAACAGTTTTTCCCTACAAGTGTTAAAGTAACACCAAAGATTATTGTAAATGAAAAAGATTACAGAAGAAACAGTATTTCTCTCATTTTTCAGTTTTTTGTTTTTGACAGCAAATTCATGATGTCAGCTGCCATGTTTCCCTTATAAGTCAGTTGCTACTTTTTGCCTGTTAACGTTCCCAATCCAGTCTCATAGCTGTTTGTCTTTCTCCTTGTGTCCTTGAGATAATTGGAACTCCTAGACAGCCTTTATGACAAGTAGCAGACTTCCTTTTCTCTTGATGCTGGAGGTGATTTGGAACCCAAGGTCTGTAAGGGCTGACTAGCCTGTGCAGAGGAATCTGGCAAGTAATTGCAATCGTAGGCCTATCGTAGGTCTAAGGTTTTGTTCTTGAAAAATTCCATCAAACAAAAGCTTAACGGGAAAAGATCAGGTAGCTAAATGCATCTTTCTTTGCTGGATTTTTGTGGCTAGATCTGTAGACTCAAATGTGGTAGCCCCCAGGCACCAGGGGTTGGAGATATGGAAGGTGGATGTGCTTCTACACACACAGAATCATTCAGAGCAGCCCATATCAGAAAGTGCCAGTTCTTAATCCAGTATCACAGCTGGTTGCTGAAACAAGGAACTCTTAGTCAAAGTAGTATGACAATTATAGATAGAATAACTCATTGTGGAAGAAAACTTAAGATGGAGCATGCATTTGCAATATCATTTGGCTCATGGAAAGTAGCTGGTATCAGAGTGCTCAGAAATATGTAATATTTTTCCCCTAGAGCTACAAGTAGTGAGACTAGTACTGATTCATATCAGAGACCACATAGCTAACCCTAATGTATTATTGATTTAGGCTAACATCTTGAGTATATGTCAAGACACAAGTGAAGTTCAAGCTCTGTTTTGCCCCGGAAGCATAAATTCATAAAAGGCATAACATCTGAAGTTCTGGACTAGCATTCTAGAGATTAATTACCTATTGTCCTTATTATATCCCCATGTCATAAGGTTCTTTGAAAGCAGTTGTGTAGTATAAGATTCTGTAAGAGCACAGGAAGCTTTTTAATGAATACATAGGAATGTAATACCTAATTTCTCCAGAAATTACAGTCTGTACTGTTGACAAAAGTGAAGCCTCACTCGTAATCTTTTTCTTCGGTTAACTTACTCTATAACATGTTCTGTTCCTCTAACAAAGTAAGTTATTCAGTCCTGGGGCTTAAACTTACACTCATCTTCCTTATTTCTGTATTGATCGTGACAGGACAAAATGACAACTTAGTCTCTAAGGTGCCACAATACTCCTTTTCTTTTTTAAAACTCTGTTAGTTTAACAGATCATTTAGTTTTAACTAAATTTAGTTAAAGGTGGATTTAAACATTTAGTTTAGGTGGATCATTATGACTTTATTTCAGTTACTAGATGCAAGAACAGCTCTCTTTAAATGAGTACAAAATATTTGTTGCAAGTATTTCTGAAAGTCTTTATTATGAGTGTTCTAAATATTTTTGGATTTTCTCTATATATAATCACTCACGAAAAGCATCTGAGTAATGGGTCTAAGCAATGTCCTAGAAATATTAGTCAGAGATAGAAACGTGTCCTTGAATCCAAAGTTAAACTCTGTCTCTAAAGCGGGTGTTTTAGTCGTACAACCCACTATTAATTGAGAACTATCCCTCAAATCGCTTAATATGTTAAGAAATGCTTACTCTGCTATCCGAGTTTGGGCTTTGGTGAGACTGGAAGTTGTGTAGACCTCTTCGTTCAGGGGTGGGCAGTAGTATTGTCCCGGAAGCATTATTCCTTTTTCCACCTTCCTCCTCTTCCCCTGTTGAGAGTTACTGGTTTTCCCTTTTTCCTGCTCCTTCCTCATTGTGTGGGTAGGGAGTGATTTGTGGCATGTCTGGGTACTTGGGCGTCTCCCACCCACCACTACTGCCAATAGGCAGTGGAGGTGATGCAGGTCTGTGTTACAGACTTCTGTCTTTAGGAGGGTGAAAGGAAAGTATGGGAAGTTTTCCAGGGTATGGGTTGCTGACGCACTGATTCAGCCCCCCTCTTCCCATCTTTATATCGGGTTTCCTGGATATCCTGGGATGACAGGAATGGCTGATCACCAGTTATAGGTCTAGAAAGGCTTTTTCTAAGTGACAAAATTAGCGAGCTGTTGTGTGGGACCACTGCATCCAAGAGGTCTAGTTGTGGGGAGGGGGAGAAGTTGTTAGTTAAATCACGGTTGTCACAACTTTAGGTTCCAGTGTTGTTTACGATTTAGTAAGGTTCATTTGGGAGTTCTATATCCCAGTGGGTTGTTCTAGCATTTGTCCTGGGCACTCGCATGGCATGGTAAGGTGGCATACCTCAATGTTTGGCACAGCTTGTGACTCTTCTACCTCTGGTGAGGAGAGGAGAGGTCAGGACTATGGTATCTTGACAGACTCCTTTGGCAGGCCTTAGGGCAACTGCCTTCACCCTCATCATCTGGTTAATAATGCAACAGGGGTCATTGGTGCCTGTTTGAGATCTGCACTGAAATAGCCCTGCTGAGTAGTTTAGGGTAATTTGCCCCAGTTAGGTATTTGTTAAATAAACCTGCAGCCTCCATACTTCCGTATAATGTCATGTGCATGTCTTATTGTTTCCATGTCCACATCAATTAAAGTCAACACCTTTTAATATAATGAGTCAGGCAATCACTTATGTGTATTTACCCTCCAAAAATGTCAAATCTAAAATTAAAGATCTTCTATAAATTGGCAAATACTAGGAAATTCAAATATAGCTGAAACGCTATCCTTAAACCAGCACGTTCGTAGATACACATGGTGTCGTCTTTAATATGGCCGCAAATGGGTTATGCATGAAATGTCTCCTTAAACCCTCTTTTTCTACGACATGGTGAATTTTAGCTTGTCTCCAGAAGTTATTTTCATTTATTTAATCTTCTTTTCTTGTTTGGCCCAAATGTTAGGTCTGGAGACTCTGGTTGGAACTTTCAAACCTGTCTAGGGGGGATCAGATGCATTTTCCATTAATTTTAATTTTTTCTTATAACTAATGAAAGATGTCTAAACTCACTTCAACAGCACTGAAAATCCCAACCTAAAGCACTTTACCTATTCACAGAAGTGTTGTGACACAAGCCGCAATGATGTAAACATCACACACATTGACCTTGCCAATGTGTCTAAACTATGTTTGGAAAGGACCACCTCTGGGCAAAAAGTAGTTCAGTGTCTATGTACATTAATAATACCTAATAGCACTTTTTATCAGTAGATCTCATAGTGCTTTACAAAGGACTTACCATTTTACAGATGGAGCTGAGGCACAGAGGTGAAGTGACTTGCCCATGGTCACCTGCACCCTAGTGGCAGAGCTGGAACCTAGATCTCCTGTATCCCAGTCCAGTGCTCTGTGCACTAGGCCACAGTCTTCAGTTTTTGTACTTTATTTTTCTACCTAGAGTGCCAATTGTGCTTTCTTTTATTTTTATTTTTATTTTTAAAGGGTAGATATTTGTTCATTGGGAACTAGATTGAGGTTACCAGTGTATTTCATATAGGCTACTGTATGGTACTGGTCACTACCGATCTTGGCTAGATTTGAACCAATAACTTATCTATATGTTTTCATGTCTCATAATTAATTCTCCTAAATCTTCCAGGATGTATGAATTTTGTGTGTTTAACTGGGAATATGAAAGGTATGACATTTTATAATTATGTATGACAACTGGCACGATTTTTGTAATCAGGAATAGTACTTTTTAAATTTCTCTTTTCTCTGCAGTCAATAATTAATGATCACAGTTGCATGTTAATTTGCATGGTAACCCTGTTTATAATTTAATAGCTAAACAAATCACTATTTATAACTTAACTTGCCTTCTAGGGGGTTATATATAAAAGCTGTGTTTAGGCCAGCTTCCGTTTTGAACTTCAATGACTGTGTCAACAGACTTTACTAATCCTATTTAAAATATTCCTTAACAGTTTATTACTAGGCTCGTTATACAGTGGAGGATGGAAGTCTCTTAAATTCTACAGTAATTGATTTGAATTCAAATCAGGTATAAACAAAATGGTCACAATGCTCTGTTGGCAATTGTCGGTAAAGAGAATTTAGTACAGTTCAGCACAATTGCTGGTTGTTCAAAATAGCTTGAGGTCAATGTTCAGATGGCTGTACATGGCAAATTTATTTGTTGTCCCTTCTTAAACATGAGCTGACCTTCAGATTGTCAGAATGGTGCAAATCCATCAACTTGGAGAGCTCAATTAATATACGACAAATTAAATACCTAAAAATAGGGGCAATAGCCATATACAGGATGATACCAAAATTAAAGTGACCATCTAATCATAAATCAGATTAAACCAATTATCACACTGCTATAAAAAGTGCCTCAAATATCAAAAGGGGGGAGGAAATTACCAGAAGAAACTGATGGAAAATAGTTGGCCAGAGTAGTATTCCATTTGCACAATATTATCCTACATTAATAAGATCCCATTCTCTCCCCACCCATCCTCAGAATTTATCATTTTCATTTTGTGCAGAGATGGGCTTACTGAAATCCTGCTTAAAAACTACTCTTAAATTGGCATTCAGAAAACCCTGCATGCTTCTGTTTTTATTATGTTTTGACAGTACCTTTATTTTAAATGCATAATAATATTTATCTTAAACCTAATGGTTACTTTTTATCTGAATCAGAGCTTTGCAGCCTGGTCAAGGCTGTGCAAGGGGGGTTCAAATGGTTCCAGTGGAACCAGGCTTAGTCCACTCAGAAGCCGATAAAGGGCCCTGTTTACTTCTTGCTCTTTTCTCCCACCCTGTGGTCCTTGCCTTTTCTGTAACAGCTGCCTTCACTTGACCTCATCTGCATTCCTGAGCTCTGGCTTATTAGTTTCCCCTGATATAGCTCTGATTTTCAGAGAGATTATGATTTTTCACTTGATTTCTCTGAATTTTTCATGGAGACATTAGTTAGATCTTTCATCTGCTACTGCAGTCATTCCAAACCTAGCAGTTCATTAGTGAAGAGCTTGGTAGGTGAGTTTTTAGTCAACTGTGATTTCCACCATGAATACCAACAAGCACAAGAATAGTGCTCAAAAGCGCAAGCTGCAACAGGCCTGTGGAAAGGAAGAAACGTGAGTGGTTTACAGAGTTTCTTGAACCCTGCAAAGTTCAACCATCTTCCTGGTGAACAATCTATGGATGGTTCTGCTACTTGCAAATGCGAAGGGAAGCAGGTATTAAAATTGCAGCGCTTTGTCAAAACTCTTAATGGGGAATTATGCCAGAAATCTTGATCGATGTACAGGTCAACTCTTGCCTCCTTGTTCTTTCTCTTGTTTACTTTTCCAAATTCCTCATCTTCCTTTGTAAAATTGGGTTCACAAACTTTTTCCACTTTAGTGAGTGAGTAGCTAACATGAACGTTAGAAGGAACATATGGAGGCAATCATTCATTGGATGGAACTTACACAATAGTTGGAAATGGTTTGCACAGCTAACAAAGGTTTTCAAACCTGCTATCAGATGCAGGACATATGGCACAATATTTTGTGTTATCTCTTGGATATTTTGCTGTACTTAAGTCAAAGTTGTTTAGCTTTGAGAGGTTCAGATGAGAAACTAGGCAGTCCTCATAATGGTAATTAACATACCTTGCAGGCAATTCAAATAAATTCATGTGTTGAGATCATGCGGAAGCTAATAAGGCTGGTACCATAAAGGTGATAAACTTATGAAACCAAATTCAAAATAAATTTAGCAATAGGAGTGCAAGAAAAGTATGGCAGGCTATTTTTGACAGGGTTAGAAAAGCTAAATACATCTCTTATGTTTGACTGCACTGCACACAACATCTGAGGCATTTGTTCTGTTCAGGAGGGAAGGTATGTTGTACAGAGAGAAAGATTGTTGAGAGCTTTGTAGATTTCATTGATGTGTGTACCAAAATAGGAGGGATGTGTTATGGAGATTATTTTAGAGAAGCTGAAAAAAGTCTGTTTTTTTTTTTTAAATATGGCTGATTGCAAGGGGCAAAGCTATGACAATAAGCTAGCATAGTTGCAGCATATAAAGGTGTTCAAAATCAAATTCAGTAGGTAAATTAGTATGCATCTTTTGTCCAGTGTACCGCCTACTCACTGAACCTTGTTGGCAAAGCTGCTGCAATGGTTGTACTCCCAGTTCTATTTTTCAGAATTGTTCAAAGATTGTATATCATTTTCTGTTTCTACTAGTCATTAGGATATGTTGAAAAAGCTTAGTAGCATTACATTAAAATGTCAAAGTTGGACATGACAAGATGGTCAGCCAGGGTACAGGCAATCCATCCGCTATGAAGTCAGGTTGAGGTTTTTAATACTTTAGATGAGATCAGGGCTTCACATAATCTTATGACAGAACTTAAGTCAGAAGCTGACAGCTTGCAAACAAACATTTTAGTTTTTCATTACTGTTCTAAAATTTGATTCACCTATTCTGACTGTCCATCCGTTTGGGGATGAAAGGCTGTGGAGAGATGTAGTTCAAAGTCTAAGGGGTGAAAGTGCTCCTCTGAAAAGTGGGAGTCAAACTGTGGTCCGTGATTTGACATGATGTTGGAGGGCAACCCATGAAGCTTCAAAACATGTTCAAAGAAAAGGGCTGTCCATTCTGTGGTGGGGATCTTGTGGCAGGGCACAAAGTGGCACATCTTGGATAGGAGGTCATAATATGTGAATATAGTGGTGGTGTTCTGGGAGTTGGGGAGCTCCACAATAAAATCCATTGATATGTATTCCGAGGGTCAGAAAGGAGTAGGTAGGGGACTTAGGGTGGGGAACCTTCATATGGCAACATACCTCACGTCAGTTGATGTAAGATCTCATGGAGGTGTGCAATCTGAGCAACCAGAAACATCATCCAAAATGGTTGGCCTGAGATGAGTCATGGCAACAGTCAAAGAATTGCCAGGCAGGATTGGCCTTCGGGCACATATGTGGTCTTTGAACAGAAGTACCCCATTTCTAACAGATACCTGGGTCAGACTTAGCACTGGGAGACATCTGTTTAGTCACAAATTGGCAACTTGGTAGAGAGGATTTCATGAAGGCTAACAGGTCTGTGTTCTCTTGCACATGGGTGAAATGGCGGGGCTTCAGAAAGGTAGTGGGGTCTGATCGTCCTTCCTTGCCATTAAGGTACTCCGGGAGAACACATCAGGCTTCCCATTGCAACCTCTGGGCCAATAATGTAGTGAGATCTCTAAAAGAGAGAAGAGCAGGGATCGTTGGATCTGGGCGTGGTTGTGGGCCTTCATGGATTGTAGGAGTTCTCAATTTTTATGGTCCATGAATACCTAGATGGGAGAAAACATGCCTTCCAAGTAGTGATGCCACTCCTCAAAGGCAGTCTTAGTGACTAGCTGCTCTTTGTCATAGATTTCATAGTTGCATTCGATGGGAGTTAGCTTTCTGGATAAAATGCACGTGGATGGAAAATGCTTGGTGACACCTGTACCTCTGGCAGTAGCTCTCCAATGGCATAATTGGAAGCATCTGCCTTAACAACAAAAGGCTTGGACAGGTCTGGGTACCTCAATATAGGTGCAGCAACGAGGGCCTTCTTTAGTTGCTCAAAAGCCCATTACATGGAATTCTTATGGAGGAGTTGGATAATTGGGCAACTACTCAGGAAAATACCATGATGAACCTCCAATAAAAATTCATGAATCCCTGGACACACTGCATATCATGGGTGATCTTTAGTAAGGTGTAGTTCACAATGGTGGAAACTTTCTGTGGATCATACTGATCCCATCAGGTGAGATGACACAATCCAGGAATTGACAGTGCTGCAATTGAAATCATGTTTTTCCGGTTTGGCATACAGGACATTTTTTCCAGAGGTGTTCCAGCAGTTTTTGGATGTGCTGGTCATAGAGATTCCGGTGCTCTGAAAAGATGAGGATGTTCAAGTATTTTGCAATGAACTGGTCTAGGACATCTTTGAAGATATTGTTCATGGAATGTAGCCAGGGCACTGGAGTGGCCCAAGGGCATAACCAGTTACTCATGGTGGCCAAACCTGGTGTGGAAGGCTGTCTTCCACTCATTGCCCTCTCAGATGCAGACCAAATTGTATGCACTGCGCAAGTTGAGCTTGGTAAAGACCTTTGCTATGCTAACCCATTCTAGAAGCTCTTTAACCAGCAGGAGAGGGTATTTGTTCTTGACAGTAATACTGCTGAAGGCCTGATGATCAGCACAGAGGTGCAGTGTTCTGTCCTTTTTTAACGTAACAGGATGGGGGCTCCAGTTGGGGACTTGGAGGGCTGGAGGAAGTTCTTAGCCAGATTCTAATCCAAATAATTTTAGGGCCTTGAGTTTGGGTTCTGATGAAGGATAAATACACACAACAAGGATCTTTGCCTCTTGCTGGAGGCCTATAGGGCAGGTGTGGGGGTAGGACATCTTGCATTCTTTTTATCAGACATATCCTTGAGGTAACTTAGCCAGACATATATTTGGTCAGAAACAAAGAACCCATCTCTCCTGATGCTGATATAGTACCAAGCAGGGAGATGCTTTCCCAGGGGCCAGTTTAGTCTCTTCTCCACCACCACCCCCACCACCCACTTGACCTTACTAGGCACCACAGCTGGCAGAACCAGGAGTTTAACCATACCTCCCATGCCACCCAGGAAATGCCCAATATGATCAGGAAATGCAGCAAAAGGATCAAGTTGAACTGCATAATTTGCTGGTTGTCCCAGATCTTGAGGAGGAGAGGGGCTGTCCCGGAGGACAGTGTATTGTGTCAGTAGTTTCTACCTGCTGTGGGACAGGCTTTCTCCAGATTGGCAAATGGCTGGCATGAGCAAAGGCCAAATCTATAAAGGTACTGGACACCCTGGAGTTGATCAGTACTAGTGAGATTCAGGTTACTTTGGGTGTTGCTGGGGCCTGGAGGCAGAGGAGAATCTGCAGATGTGGTTGGTAGGGCTCCGCCAGTGCAGAGGTACATATGGACTTCAGAGGGAATCTGTTTGGGGAACTTGCTCTCCTGGTTATGTCCAGCTGTGATCCCTCTACTATGGCTGGATAGGGTGGTTTCCTGGCAGCATAGTGGGCCTGGGTTTGTGGAGAAACTTTTAGGTGAAGTGGCCATCTTTTCTGCAGTGTAGGTAGAGGACATTTTGGTACCTCTACTCTGTGGTCTGAGAGTTCTCTCTTGGAGGACTCTGGTCCAGACCTGGGCAAAGGGTGGGGCCCTTCCAAGAGGGGCGAAACACAGTCTTCTAGAGCTTCTCCAGACAATAGACTGGTTATCAGTTCCACCTTCACCTCATTGTTTGAGTACAAGGATGGCTGCATCAAGAACAGCAAGCAGCACTGGTTAATAAATCCCTTGAAACTTGTGGTGGTTGCCATTGAATCTCTCTGGCAGGGGGATTTTCAGACCACACTCCAGGGCTGCTGCTATGGGAGGGCCCAAGGAGAGAGGCATTCTCTAACTAAGCTGGGCAACCTGGTTCTGGAGTAGGGATGCTATCTCCTGTGGCACAGCATCCCAGTGCTCTATCTGGGCCCTGAGGTTCTGGGCTCTGTGTGTATGTGCGCGCGTGCAAACTGTCAGGGTCTGGGCTCTAAGTGGTCAGGCCTGGTGGTTGAAGCAGTGGTTGGGAACCAGTACCTAGGGTTGAAGCTGGACATAGTCAGGACTGGGCTGAGAGCGGCACTGAAACTGAATTCTTGGGACAGGTCAAAACCGGGGTTAGAGTCCATACACAAGCCAAATCAGAATCATACTTGGAGTCTCGATGCAGGCCAAAGGTCAGAGCTGGGCTGGAATCAGTCCAAGGGTCTGGGGATCAGGAAGTGGGTGCAGTTATGGGGTAGGTCAGGAACAGGGCTGGGGAAGGATCAAGGAAGTCTGTAATGCTGCAAGGCAGCAAAGGGTTCCTAGCTGAGTGGTGCTGTTGCACAGACTTACTTGCAGCTCTGGCAGTGAGGGTGCCTTCGAGTCATGTGACCGGGGCCTACCCTGGGATAGGCTGCTGCAGCATGCCTGAGGGATGAGTCACTGCAGGCTCTGCTTGGGGGATGAGTCAGTGCCGCTTAGTGAGCAGCCCTGGTCTGGTTGCGGATTTGACTCACACCTAGTTCCTCTGCTGCTTTTTAATATGCTTATGTTTAATTCAAACTTAGATCCCAAAATACTGGAGTAATGGTGTGATGGGTTGAGTCCTCCTTCTGGGATGCCACCTGCTATACTGGGATTTCACTGAGCCTCTCCTGCTCCACCAGCCTAGGTTCCTACTACCTGTTTTGCTGAATTAGGCTCTCCAGCCTCTTGAAGTGCACGCAGAGAGGGCCACACTCAGCTGTAGCCACAGACTAAAGTCAGCTCTGTGTGAGAGGACTTCCCCAGCATTCACGTGCACACCTCTTTTGGGAGATAAACACAAAATAATACTGTCTTGCACTGTATAGACAAATCTGCACAGCGCAAGCTCATAAAAATCTGCCATCTTCCTCAGTGTGAAGAGATGTGCAGACTTCTTGCCCCCTCCCATTAGAAACTACATAAATTGGGTTTAATAATCCCACAAAATAAATTTATTAACTACAAAAGGTAGATTTTAAGTGGTTAAAGGGATAGCAAACAGAACAAAGCAGATTGCAGCTTTTGTTTATTTACTAAGGTAAACAAAGGTTAACACACTGGATAGATAGGATACAAATTAGCAAATTCTCACCCTGAGTGATAAACAGGCTGGCAGATTCTTAAGGTATCTTAAGTTGCCTTGACTTGCCCAGGTTTTCTTACACAGGCTAAAAATCCTTTCAGCCTGGGGCCGTCACTTCCCACAGTTCAGTCTTTGTTCCTCAGTTGTTTTCAGGTGTGTTGTTGTAGGGAGAGTGAGAACCCCACATGTTGTCGTTGTCCCTCTTATCTCTCTCTTCCTCCCCCCGCCCCCACTGCTCCAATTGCTGGAAAGCCTTTCTGCTGTGATCTGGGTCAAACAGTTCCCATTGTGTAGATCTGTCTCTGAGAGGTTTCTGTTACACACAGTTCCTGGGGTAATCCTTATGCTTGTCTGCCTTTCTTCAATAAGTCACTAACATTGTTTGGCCTCATCCAACATAGCACATTTGAAATATAGAGACATGGTCAATATTCTCAGCTTTCACATACAAAAATGATACATGCATACCAATTGGATAAACATATTCAGTAAATTATAACCTTTCCAATGATACCTTGCAAGACCCATCTTGCATAACGTATATCTTAGTTATACTATATTCATATCATAACCATATTTCTATGAAGAATATGGGGTGTAACATCACAAATGCCTTGTTTATTATGAAGATCTTTTTAGTATTAATGTGAGAAGTACATCTGTGGCATTAGTTAAAAGCACAACCTTGGAAGGCAATTCTTTCATTTCAGGAGACAAAAATCTCAGCCGTACCATCTGATGCTCGCCTGTCTTCCATTCATAGATATTTAGGTCAGAAGGGACCATTATGATCATCTAGTCTGACCTCCTGCACAACGCAGGCCACAGAATTTCACCCACCACTCCTGCAAAAAACCTCTCACCTATGTCTGAGCTATTGAAGTCCTCAAATCGTGGTTTAAGGACTTCAAGGAGCAGAGAATCCTCCAGCAAGTGACCTGTGCCCTATGCTACAGAGGAAGGCGAAAAACCTCCAGGGCCTCTTCCAATCTGCTCTGGAGGAAAATTCCTTCCCGACCCCAAATATGGCGATCAGCTAAACCCTGAGCATATGGGCAAGATTCATCAGCCAGATACTACAGAAAATCCTTTCCTGGGTTACTCAGATCCCACCCCATTTAATATCCCATCACAGGCCTTTGGGCCTATTTACCATGAATATTTAATTACCAAAACCATGTTATCCCATCATACCATCTCCTCCATAAACTTATCGAATTTAATCTTAAAGCCAGATAGATCTTTTGCCCCCACTGCTTCCCTTGGAAAGCTATTCCAAAACTTCACTCCTCTGATGGTTAGAAACCTTCGTCTAATTTCAAGTCTAAACTTCCTGGTGGCCAGTATATATCCATTCGTTCTTGTGTCCACATTGGTACTGAGCTTAAATAATTCCTCTCTCTCTCCGGTATTTATCCCTCTGATATATTTATAGAGAGCAATCATATCTCCCCTCAACCTTCTTTTAGTTAGGCTAAACAAGCCAAGTTCCTTGAGTCTCCTTTCATAAGACAAGTTTTCCATTCCTCGGATCATCCTAGTAGCCCTTCTCTGTACCTGTTCCAATTTGAATTCATCCTTCTTAAAAATGGGAGACCAGAACTGCACACAGTATTCCAGGTGAGGTCTCACCAGTGCCTTGTATAATGGTACTAAAACTTCCTTATCCCTACTGGAAATACCTCTCCTGATGCATCCCAAGACCACATTAGCTTTTTTCACAGCCATATCACATTGGCGGCTCATAGTCATCCTATGATCAACCAATACTCCAAGGTCCTTCTCCTCCGTTACTTCTAATTGATGTGTCCCCAGCTTATAACTAAAATTCTTGTTATTAATCCCTAAATGCATGACCTTACACTTCTCACTATTAAATTTCATCCTATTACTATTACTCCAGTTTACAAGGTCATCCAGATCCTCCTGTAGGATATCCCTGTCCTTCTCTAAATTGGCAATACCTCCTCCCAGCTTTGTATCATCCACAAACTTTATTAGCACACTCCCACTTTTTGTGCCGAGGTCAGTAATAAAAAGATTGGTCCCAAAACTGATCCTTGAGGAACTCCACTGGTAACCTCCCTCCAGCCTGACAGTTCACCTTTCAGTAGGACCCGTTGTAGTCTCCCCTTTAACCAATTCCTTATCCACCTTTCAATTTTCCTATTGATCCCCATCTTACCCAATTTAACTAATAATTCCCCATGTGGCACGGTATCAAACACCTTACTAAAATCTAGGTAAATTAGATCCACTGTGTTTCCTTTGTCTAAAAAAATCTGTTACTTTCTCAAAGAAGGAGATCAGGTTGGTTTGGCACGATCTACCTTTTGTAAAAACCATGTTGTATTTTGTCCCTTTTACCATTGACTTCAATGTCCTTAACTACCTTCTCCTTCAAAATTTTTTCCAAGACCTTGTATGCTACAGATGTCAAACTAACAGGCCTATAGTTACCCGGATCACTTTTTTCCCTTTCTTAAAAATAGGAACTATGTTAGCAATTCTCCAATCATATGGTACAACCCCTGAGTTTACAAATTCATTAAAAATTCTTGCTAATGGGCTTGCAATTTCATGTGCCAATTCCTTTAATATTCTTGGATGAAGATTATCTGGACCCCCCCGATTTAGTCCCATTAAGCTGTTTGAGTTTCGCTTCTACCTCAGATATGGTAATATCTACCTCCATATCCTCATTCCCATTTGTCATGCTACCATTATCCCTAAGATCCTCTTTAGTCTTATTAAAGACTGAGGCAAAGTATTTGTTTAGATATTGGGCCTGCCTAGATTATCCTTGACCTCCACTCCATCCTCAGTGTTTAGCAGTCCCACTTCTTCTTTCTTTGTTTTCTTATTTATATGGCTATAGAACCTTTTACTATTGGTTTTAATTCCCTTGGTAAGGTCCAACTCTACTTGACTTTTAGCCTGTCTCACTTTATCCCTACATGTTTTAACCTCAATAAGGTAGCTTTCCTTGCTGATCCCTCCCTTCTTCCACTCCCTGTATGCTTTCTGCTTTTTCTTAATCATCTCTCTGAGATGCTTGCTCATCCAGCTTGGTCTACAACTCCTGCCTATGAATTTTTTCCCCTTTCTTGGGATGCAGGCTTCCTATAGCTTCCGCAGCTTTGATTTAAAATAATCCCAGGCCTCCTCTACCTTTAGATCCATAAATTCTTCAGTCCAATCCACTTCCCTAACTAATTTCCTTGATTTTTGAAAGTCAGCCCTTTTTGAAATCAAAAACCCTAGACGCAGATTTATTTTTGTTAATCCTTCCATTCAGTTTGAACTGAATTAGCTCATGATCACTTGAACCAAGATTATCCCCTACAACCATTTCTTCTATGAGGTCCTCACTACTCACGAAAACGAAATCTAAAATGGCATCCCCTCTAGTCGGTTCAGCAACTACTTGATGAAGGAATCCATCAGCTATTGCATCTAGGAAAATCTGAGCCCTATTATTACTAGCACTCGTCCCCCAGTCTATATCTGGGAAGTTAGTCTCCCATGATCACACAGTTTCCATTAGTATTTACTTTATTAAAAATATTAAAAAGGACTCTATCCATATCCAAATTAGATCCCGGCGGTCTATAGCACACCCCAAGCACTATCCCAGGGGAGGCTCTACTAGTTTTCTTTCCCAATGTAATTTTTGCCCAGACGGACTCTAGCTTATCCATTCCATCACTTCTTATTTCTTTACATTCTACCTCATCATTAATATACAATACTACTCCACCGCCTTTACCTTTATTTCGGTCTTTCCTAAACCGCACATACCCTTCAATACCTGTAGTCCAGTCATGACTACTATTCCACCATGTTTCTGTTATCCCTATAATATCTGGTTTCACTTCCTGCACAAGTAACTCTAGTTCCTCCATTTTGTTACATAGGCTCCTCGCATTGGTGTACAAACATTTTCATTTTTGCTGTTTAGCTTCGCTCACATTCTTTACCCGATTAGGCAGAGACATTCTACCGCCAGTATCACCTATTAGACTGGTGTCTACACTACCCTTCCTACTTATGTCCATTCTCCTACCCACGGCTGTATCCTTTCTTATTGCGTTTTCTTCCCTCTCAATGTTAAAATCCGGCGTGGAGATTACCTGGACATCTCCCAACCATCTCCCCCAAATTCCTAGTTTAAAGCTCTCTTAATCAGTTGTGCCAGCCTCCATCCTAGAAGTCTATTTCCTTCCCTACTCAGATGAAGTCCATCCCGAGAGAACTGTCTTCTATCCATGAATGCCTCCCAGTGGACATACATCCCAAAGCCCTCCTTATAGCACCACTGCCTAAGCCATCTGTTGATGGTCATAATCTTGTCACACCTTTGTTGCCCTTCTCTAGGAGCAGGCAGAATCCCACTAAAGATCACCTGAGCCTCGATTTCCTTAAGCGTCTTCCCCAGACTAGCATAGTCTCCCTTAATACTTTCCAGCAAGAATCTAGCTGTATCATTTGTTCCCACATGAAGGATAATTAGGGGATTCTTTCCTGCTCCCTTTAGGATCCTTTTCAACCTCAGGTCTACATCCCGTATCTTAGCACCTGGAAGACAGCACACCCTTCTATTCTCTGGATCAGCTCTGGTTACAGACCTGTCTATTCTTCTCAGTAAAGAGTCCCCGATCACATAGACCTGCCTTTTCCTGGTGATGGTGCAATTCTCCAGTCTATCCCCTGTTCCCTCTGGCTGCAAGTTCTTTCCATTCCTATTCTCCCTTGTAATCCTCTTCAACCCATCCTGAATCCTCCTGGGGCTCATATTTGGTGTAGTCTCCATTAACTCTTTCCCTTTTCCTATAGGACTAGCCACTCTTCTCTTCTTCCTTGCCCTTCCATCTTCAGTGATTACCTGCTGAGCCCCTTCTTCATTTTCCAACTCTGCAAACCTATTCCTGAGCGCTATTTCTCCTTCACTAGCCTGTCTTTTCCTCTGCCTGGTTCTTTTAGTCACATGCTTCCACTGACCACTTTCCTCACCCGGTCTCCCCTCAGAATTCCCCAGCCCTGATTCCATCTGCAAGTCTGAGCTTTTTCCTTCAGATACCTCATGTCTTGGCTCCATAATCTGCTCAAACCCCTTCCTAAACTCAACCAGACTTTCCACCTGCATCTCCAAACCTCAGATCTTTTCCTCCATCAGCTCTATCAGATGGCATTTCATACAGACAAAACTCTTACCAGGTGCCCGCTCCAGGATCATGTACATACCACAGCTTCCACATCCAGTCATCTTGAGTGTGTCTTCCACGACATGGGTCACTCCCACTGCTGCCTCTGTATCTGTCATTGCCTTCCCACCTAAATCCTGTTAATCTGGGAAACACAAACCACACCAAAACACCACCACCCACAGCAAAAACAAACCCCAAACAAGCACTGCAATACAAACTCCTCTGTTTGCTGGCTCCTGTGCCGCTGCAGCTGTCTGTACCGCTGCCTGACTGGCTGGCTGCCTTTTAGGACCCCTAGTCAGAGAAGCCCCGCCCCTTAATGAGGGCTCAGCTTCTCTCCCAGCACAAAGGCCCTACAAACCTCTCCACATACAAATACTACCAATACAAAGCCAAATACAAATACCTTCTCCTCCAACAGAGCTCCCACTCAAACTCCCCTGTTTACAGCTGTTTGCTAGCTCCTGTGCCGCTGCAGCTGTCTGTGCCGCATGCTCTAACCCTTAATGTAGCAGGCAAAATTTCATTGTAGACATATGTGCCCCTTGGAGTATGAGGGAGACCATGGAGGCTTACCAGAGGGGTTCAACAAGGTAGATAAGAGAACAGCTTTTGCAGGCCCAAGTATGGCTATCAACCACATGAAAGTTGTTCATGGAGAGCTTTATTTCACCTAGTACTGGCTTCTCCTCCACTGATGCTGCTTCTACACATGTAGAAACAGATTGTTTTGTTGAAGAGTAAATGGGTGTAAGAGTCCAAAACCACCAGCAGAAAAAACTCATGAGTCACCAACCAGGAACTCCCTGAATGAGATGCGTTGAGGTGAAAATAGAACAGGAGAGCTGGGCAGAGGAAACAAATCTGTGCTGTTTCCTGTACATATACAAATGCACTAAATAAGTTGACAGAGGGGTGGTGTGGGATTATTTTTCATCAGTCCATGTAAGGTGGGAGGGGAAGCAGGGGAAAGAATTCCTGGCTTGGAATATCATAGATATTAAGGTCAGAAGGGACCATTATGATCATCTAGTCTGACCTCCTGCACAATGCAGGTCACGAAATCTCACCCACCCACTCCTGCGATAAACCTCTCACCTATGTCTGAGCTACTGAAGTCCTCAAATCATGGTTTAAAGACTTCAAGGTGCAGAGAATCCTCCAGCAAGTGACCCATGCCCCATGCTACAGAGGAAGGCGAAAAACCCCCAGGGCCTCTTCCAATCTGCCCTGGAGGAAAATTCCTTCCTGACCCCAAATATGGCGATCAGCTGAACCCTGAGCATATGGGCAAGATTCACCAGCCAGATACCCGGGAAAGAATTCTCTGTAGTAACTCAGATCCCATCCCATCTAACATCCCATCAAAGGCCATTGGGCCTATTTACCATGAATATTTAAAGATCAATTAATTGCTAAAATCGTGTTATCCCATCATACCATCTCCTCCATAAACTTATAGAGTTTAATCGCAGGAGTGGGTGGGTGAGATTCTGTGGCCTGCATTGTGCAGGAGGTCAGACTAGATGATCATAATGGTCCCTTCGATTGCAGCTGTACATACCTGTTAAGGTGTTCATATCAGTGATAGTTTACAGCTGTTGCTCCTGAATATAGTGACTTCAGTGGTGTTTTTGTCTTGTGAATATCTATAACCATAGAATAGGTCAGAAAACCATACATGATAGTGTTTTTACTTTCTATATTTAAACTTCCTAAGATGCTGCATGATTTTAATTACTTACTGTCCAGCAGAATAGTGTACAAGTTATAAACACAAGGGAAGGGGTGTATTCTTTCACATAATTGCGGAAAAATGGGTTTGATATCCAAAAACCACATCACGACTAAAACAGGTATGCTTAGAATAATGTCAGTTCAGATGAATATCTAATCTGGGTTTTGTTTGTTTCTTGTCTCATAAACAGTCTGAGACTTGGTAATGGCAAATGTTCAAATTTATTTATTTTTAAAAAGTATATAGATATTGCACGTAAAGTTAGTTTGTTTTGCCATCACACCTCTTATTCATTGCTTTTATTGCCAGAAAAAAAAAGTGTGTGTGGGGGGAGTTCTTTGATTACAGAGTGTAGTGAAGGGGAAGAAAACAGCCAAATTAACTACTACATTTGCTCCTTTTGAAGAAAATCGGAATTTAGTTTCTTTACACTCTCTTTTAACATTGTAACATTTTCAAACCTTTGGTAAATGCTTGATTTAAAATAACTAGCACAATGGGCTGCCATGCATCTTCTACTGGTCACTCCCAGCCTTCCCCATGTCGCACTGTCTCGAGTGGCTCTATCCTCAGTTTCATCAGTTTGTTTCTTCTTCTTGACCCAGAGTACCCCAACCTTACTTCATGCTCATGTTGTTCTTTCTCAGCTTCCAGGAGCCTCAGTTGAACCAGTTCTGCTGCAGCAGCATCTGGGACATAGCAATGCTCAGGCCCCGCTCTTTGGTCAAAGTTTATGAGCAAAGTTCTCAGTTCCTGATCTGAGGCTTTCTTCTTACAGGATAACCCCCATTCTTTATGTAATTTTTCAAGGTCGTTTGTGTCAAGACCCTCACATAACTGACTGATTCACTGTAACTAATCTTTACCCTTAACACTCTCAATAACAAATTAAAACTTTTAATAGCATCAGGTTATGATCTTTAAGCCCTATTGACCTGTGGCATATGAATCCTGTCATGACTGTCCACTGTCTGGAGTGGCTCACCGCTGTGAGTGCACACCTCAGTGCAGACTATCTGAAAACAGGGCAGACACCCCAAGCTAGTGGTGTGTTCTATAATTTAGATTTTGCCAAGCCAGTAACAAATGTGAACTCCTAGATTACTGTACCAGTCTTATCATGGAGTCACAGACAGTCCCCTTAGACTCTCCAATCTATCTTGTCACCAAGACAAACTGAATGTAATGATAATGGTGACTTAAACCAAAAATCACACCACATCAGGTTGCCTCAGTCCCAAGAGACTGGTTACTTACCCCAGATCAATTGGTACTCCAGGTCTTACACCAAAGACAACACTGGCAGCCAATTCTATAGTAAAGTAACTACAGGTTTATTAGATAAGAAAAGGAAATGAGAGTTATTGAGAAGTTAAAGCAGGTAAAATATATTAACAGGTGAGTCAGAGTTTCTAATTCCAAGAGCTAGCAGTCATGTAATAAATTGCCAGTTTTCCAAAAGTCTTTCAGGGTACCCAGACTGTCTGAGGATCTCCGCTTTGCATCTGGTACACTTCCCCATAAGATCCCAACAGTCCAGAGATAATGGATCTTTCTTTGAATCCATATTTATAGTTTAACACAGAAAGCCAGCTGACAGTGTCTCTACCCACTGGGCTTTTCCTTTGATGATAGTAAGTGAGGAATGCACTTAGTTTTTTGACCTCCAACCATCATACATAATGACCACTTGCTTTGAAATTAGCATTTTCTGTTAAAGTCCTTAAGTCTTCCATTAGCATTTCACAAGATTTCTCTGATGGATGATTTAGTTACAGGGGTATACACAATGTAAATGTTTTCTATTACATTATAACAGGAACAAATAAGTGAAAACAATGCAAATAACGTCCCATTAGTTTTCATGAAGTTTAAACAACCAATGCACACTTGTACATCTAACAATTTCTTGTATCTATACTAATACACAAGCGAGTTTACCTGAATACACTCTAGCATGACTTGGTCTGCCAGGTTCATACCTAGCTCTTGCTATTTGTCACAAGTCTCATAGTATTTGTTGCCCTAAGTCCTGCAGTTACCACCATATTTTTTTTATTTCTTTTTAAAAAAATGTATAGCCTTTATGGTTGCAGAGAGAAGTTTGAAAATGTGAACTCTAAAGCTCCAAAAGCCAGGAGGCAAATAAATTAACTCAAAATATTTTTTTTAATCTTTTTTTTTCTTGATTCGTGATTTTTGAACACTTGAGGAGTGGAAATACTGTTACTACAAATAGTACTTAGAACTTAGTCCAGTACTGTACTCTACTGTAATTTGAGTTAGCACTGAGAAGTAGCTCTTTAGGTACCCTGTTCTTTTTATTCACTGTCCCTGATTGTCAGTCTGTTTCTCTTACTAGCTGGCTCCATGGTTGGAGAGTGTTTGATTTCAAAAGGTGTTTGACAATTGTTTGAAGTGCCTATCCTCGCAAGACCTTATAGTCGGCCACCCTGTGGTGTATTTTTTTCTCCTAATATGCAAGTTTCCTTTTTTAATGTAGATCAAGAATGCTTTCTGCTTTGGTTTTGACCGCCAATACATATAGGTTCTTAATGAAGTACAGCAACTGTGTTCAATAAAATTTAATATGTTTACATGGTATCTGCAGTTATTGTTCTGCAATGGTGTCTTTGAATGAAATAGCTTTTTTGAATTACAATTTTAATTAGGTTTAGTTTTGGTTTTGTTATTGCTTTTCCCTGTGTTAGCTAGAAACTGTCTTGTAATGAAGGAGTTTGCTTTTAAAATTGCTATTTTAAATATATACTCTGAAGGTACAGATTGGGTACTGCAAAGGCTGTTATGTGCAAATTGAGTGAGTGGAAAAGAAAAGTTGCAATCTGATCTCTGTTACAGTTCCCCTATTCCCATGATTATACTCTGGCTAGGGCTACTTTGAGAGAGAGGAAGGATGTTAAGGCTACAGACTGGGACTTGGAAGATTTGGGTTCAACTCCCAACTCTACCATAGATTAATGACTTGCCCAAGGTCACACAAGAAGTCTATCTGTGTTTAAGTTCCCCATCCATAAAATGAGGATAATGAGACTTCCTTTCTCCCACCCTTTGCATATCTTCTCTGTTTAGACTTTAAGGTTTTCAGGTTGGGAACTGTCTCTTACGAATTTGTTTAGATGAGAAAAGTCATCAAGGTTAGGTCAGGTTTAGTGAACAACTAGATTACATTAATATAGGGTTTTCCTAGTCTAGATAAACCTATGTTTTCTAAAACCAGGGGGGCTCAGTCTCAGTTGGGGCTTCTAGATGCTACTGTAATATCAATAGGGTGGCCAAAGAAATGTCCATGTAATGCTTTATTATTAAAGCAAAAATCTTAATAGTAATTTTGTTCTATTTTTTGAGAAATATCCATTTGAGCAGCGGATTAAAGAGGCGCTCAACTCACTTAACGGCTGTCAAAGTAGGGGCAACTGCAAAGAACATTGGTTATTACTACCAGAATTAAAATAGGTTTGAGGCATGACCTATAAAAGCGAATAAAGAAGTGTACTAGAGTCACAGATCATTTTTGCTCTGTCAACAAAGTTAAAACCCTAGGTTATGCTCCAAAATATTTAAAAAAAAAAAAAAATTGAAAAGTGAAAGAGAATGGAGATCCTGCAAAAGAACTTACATTAGGGCTGATGGATTCTTTTTTTCCTTGCTTATCTGTCTTAAGATCTTCAGATTCAGCTGCTGAGTGTAGCATATTTGTGCTGCTGTTTAGAATTGTTCCTGATGCTTAATGGAAAAATTCAGTATTCAGATGCCCATTTAAAAAAAAAATTTAATCATAGTAGTTTAAACACTTTATTCTCCATGGGAGAGTTGATAATTCTAAAAAATCATATTGAACAAATGTTTTTGTAAGTTGGATATTCAGAACCTGAAATGGGAGAATATATTGTCTGTTTAAACTGTCGGGGGTAGCCTTGTTAGTCTGGATCTGTAAAAGCAGCAAAGAGTCCTGTGGCATGTTATAGACTAACAGACGTATTGGAGCATAAGCTTTCGTGGGATGCCTTGTTGAAACTATAATTATGAAAATGAAGTTTCTAAAATGCTGTATTTATTAAGGCAGTCATAACTCTAGCAATTTTTCTCTGAAGTGCTTGACTTTGGTACCTGAATAACACATTTTTGTAAGTAATTTTTTAGGTTTCTTTTTTAAATTAAGAAGGTAAAACCAAATTCTGTTTATGTATAACTGTAGCAATGCCTAGGGTTGCCAGGTGTCTGGTTTTCGACCGGAACGCCCGATCGAAAAGGGACCCTGGTGGCTCCAGTCAGCACCGCTGACCGAGCTGTTAAAAGTCCAATCAGCGGAGCAGCGGGGCTAAGGCAGGCTCTCTGCCCGCTGTGGCTCTGTGTGGCTCCCAGAAGCAGCGGCATGTCCACCATCTGGCTCCAGTGTGTAGGGGCACCAGGGGGCTCTGCATGCTGCCCCTGCCCCAAGCACTGGCTCAGCAGCTTCCATTGGCTGGGAACCATGGCCAGTGGGAGCTGTGGGGGCGTTGCCTGCAGACAGGGCAGCGCGCCGAGCCACCTGGCCACACCTCTGCATAGCAGCCCGAGGCGGGGATATGCCGTTGCTTCCAGGAGCTGCTTGAGGTAAGCGCCAGCCAGAGCTTGCACCCCTGACACCCCCTGTGCCCCACCCTCTGCCCCAGCCCTGATCCCCCTCCTGCCCTCTGAACCCCTCAAACCCAGCACAGAGCACCCTCCTGCACCCCGAAGTCCTCATCCCCAGCTTCACTCCAGAGTCTGCACCCCCAGCCAGAGCCCTCGCACCCCCAGCCCAGAGCCCCCTCCTGCCCTCCAAACCCCTCCTCCCCAGCCCCCAGAGTCTGCACCCCCAGACAGAACCCTCATGCATCCCAACCCCCCTGCCCCAGCCCAGTGTCCCCTCCTGCACCCCAAACCTGTCATCCTCAGCCAGAGCCCTCACCCCCTTTCGCATCTCAAACCACTGCCTCAGCCTGGGGCCTTCTCCTACACTTTGAACCCTCATTTCTAATCTTATCCCAGAGCCTGCACCCCAGACGAAGCCCTCACTCCCTCCTGCACCCCAAGCCCCATGAAAAAGAGCAAGCGAGTGAGAGAGGGTGGAGAGAGCAAGCGAAGGAAGGGCAAATAGAGTGAGCGAGGGGTGAGCCTCGGAGGAGGGATGGGTCAGGAGGTGGGCAAGGGTGTTTGGTTTTGTGCGGGTAGAAAGTTGGCAACCCTAGCAACTCCCCTTCATCATGCATCATCAGGTTTTTAACCCTTAACATTTTGTACTGAAACCAGGTAAACTGGTTGAAACTGGCGTAAAGAACAGAATGATCAGAGACACAGATGAACATGCTTTCTTGGGGAAGAGTCAACAAAGTGTAAACATGCTCACCAATCTATTAGAATTCTTTGAGGTTGTCAGCAAATATGGACAAGGATGATCTTATGCATATTGTGTACTTGGACTTTCAGAAAGCCTTTGACTAGGTCCCTCACCAAAGGCTCTTAAGCAAAGTAAGCAGCGATGGGATAAGAGGGAAAGTTCCTCTCATGGATCAGTAACTGGTTAAAAGACAGGAAACAAAGAGTATGAATGAATCTGTTACTTGGACCAGTGCTGTTCAACATATTCATAATGATCTGGAAAAAGGGATAAACAGTGAGGTGGCATAATTTGCAGATGATACAAAATTACTTAACATAGTTAAGTGTAAAGCAGACTGGGAAGATTAACAAAGGGATCTCGCATAACTGGGCAGATGAAATTCAATGTTGGTAAATGCATAGTATTGCACATTTGAAAACATAATCCAAATTATATATATATGAAATCATTAGGTCTAAATTCACTTTTACCACTGAAGGAGCAGATTGTGGTGTCATTGTGATTAGGTCTCTGAAAACATCTGCTCAGTGTGCAATGGCCGTGAAAAAAGCTAACTATGTTAGGAACCATTAGGAAAGGGATAGATAATACAGCAAATATGACACTATATAAATCCATGGTACACCCACGCCTTGAATACTGTGTGCAGTTCTGGTCACCCCCTCTCAAAAAAAGATTTATTAGAATTGGAAAAGGAACAGAGAAGGGCAACAAAAATGATTAGGGGTATGGAGCAGCTTCTATATGAGGAGAGATTAAAAAGACTGGGACTTCTCAGCTTGGAGAAGAGACAACTAATGAGGGGATATGATAGCAGTCTTTAAAATTGTGAATGATGTGGAGAAAGTGAATCAGGAAGTGTGACTTACTCTTAAACATAACACAAGAACCAGAAACTAATAAGCAACAGATTTAAAACAAAAGGAAGTACTACTTCACACAACACCCAGTCAACCTGTAAAACTTGTTGGGATGTTGAGAAGGCTAAAACTATAGTGGGGTTCAAAAAAATTAGATAAGTTCATGAAGGATACGCTCATCAATGGCTTTTAGCCAAGATGTTCAGGATGCAACCCCATACTGTACATATCCCCAGCTTCTGATTACCAGAAGGTGGGAGTGGATGACGGAGTGGATCACTTGATGATTGCCTGTTCTATTCATTCCCTCCAAAGCACCTGGCATTTGGCCACTGTCAGACAGGATACTGGGTTAGATGAACCATTGATTTGGCCTAGTGTGACCATTCTTATGTTCCTATGGCTGTACTGCAAGGCCTGACTTTGAACTAATAATCTCTCTCTATGTGTGTGAAAGCTTCAAAAATGTCAAGGAGACATATCTGGAAATATTTCCCTTTCTGAAGTAGGGTATGGGTGCTACCAATTTAAACCTTTAAATGTTTTACCTGGTGTAAAGGACATGCAGAGTATATGAAAGAAGCAAAACTATCTTGTTTTGCGGTCTTGATATGGACAAGATATAGCTACTTATAAATCATTTTGATATTATTTAAGCAAGAGGAAATTGAATATTTACCTTTCTGACCGTGTGTCATAGAAGTTTGCAGTGTGGTACATAAAATATAAAGTGCTTTAAAAATAATAGTAAAAATATATATTCCAAGTAAAATTCAGTACAGATAATTATCCGTGTAGTATCACAATGTGTATCTAAATCTAACTTTCATACTAAATATGATGCATGAAAATATATCAGCAAGAATAAAATGTCACTAAATAAATCATTTAAACTGCAAGTGTGGGGAAATTATATACTGATTGGCCAACAAGTAAAAATGTCTCCTTAATAGAGCTATGACCAATATTCTGTGCTCATAATGCTATTTTCCATTGCTAGTTGAGTTGTAACTCAGAGCAACAGCCTCCTAGCAACAATCATTGCACTGTGTCACTAGCAAGGATGTAAGACTTTCAGAGGAAAAAAAAAGAATGAGACAGCTGTTACAGCTTTTAATGCTAGCCATTGAGTTTTCAGATTATCTCTGTGTGTTTTGAAAACAGAGAGCCCAAGGTCCCCACAGAATTCAAAACCGCTTATTACAACGAACTCAGTTTTGACTAATTCCTTCTGCTGGTGAAAAAGTTACAAATTGTTTCATTAGGACAATTGGTAGATGAGCAAATCTATTGCAGGAATCATACTTACTTATCTCGTTACATCAGCATCCACGCAGATACCTCATTTGTGGAAAAATTGCTATTTAGAAAATTCTTTTAAGTGCAAGCAAGTTCTAGCTGAAATTTCCAAATAAACTGCTGTGCTTGGAAACTCAACTACAGGTCTCACCGGTGCAAATTTAATGTAATTCATGAAAATAGATATTCACTGTACAAAAGGGACCCACAGACACCAGTCTCTTCTACTTCTCCCCACTTGCACTGCAAATGCAGTGTCAGCTTCAAGGTAACAGCACCTGGGTTCCCCCTCTATGGTCCTTTGAGGGCACCCCCTTAAGGTTTCTGTATAGCAGGCGTCTCCTCTCTGGGGCACAGACACACACCTCTCTCCCTCCTGACTGGTGTTTTTAAAACTGCACGGGCCCTGTGCCCTACTCACTGATATCTCCAACAACCCAGTCTGCCTAAAGGCCAGCACCTGTGCTTTGCTTTCTCTCTGAGGGCTAGAAACAGTGTATTGCCGGCAGTTACAAGTTACCACACACATACTTCTAAGCAAGCACATTTATTCTTAAGGTTAAAACATTACAGATAAAACCTATAAAAACAATAAAACTTCCTTTACACCTGCTAAAAGCTTACCAGAGGTCACCAGCAGTTTTTGGAGCCCTAATAGTCCAAAGTCTTTCCAACCCTTCTGCAAGGGTTGGGGCCCTTGGACAAAGGATCCTGTCTGTTTGTTGGATCAGAAAGAAGGCCCCCAAGTCAGTTTAAACATGACCTTTTTGTGCCAAAAGTCCTTTTTGTCCATTGGTCTCTGGAAAATCCAGTTTGAACCAGTGTATGCAGGGGATGGTACCTCTCTAGGGGGTGTTTACAACCTAAATGATTCACCACCACCACCATCACTGTTTTTGGAGGAGCTGAGATAACCTTCCCTCCTGCTATTGTGTACAATCCCTGGCCTACAGGCATACATAAACTTAAGACAATATGGTCACCAAAGATAGTGTATGTGGCTGCAGTATCTGTCAGTCAGCATGCCTCATCATTCCCCTTGTCTTCTCTTACAAACAATGCCATGCCGTTTTTTATGCCACTCTTACGCCTGGAATATCCCCTCTCATCCTGCCTGCCAAGGAGCTTCACTCCCCTTCTTGTGTTTTTTCTTTAAAACAAAAACTGTCTTCCCATGTTGATTTGGCCCTAGCTGAGCACTTTTCTGTTGTACTTACAAAGCATAAATGTGGTGTTTAAAAATACAAAAGTAAATATAAGCTGTATTCATAAATCATTTTACTTTCTGTACTCCAGTTTCTGTACTCCAGTAGGTGGTAGGCACTCTCCAACTGTATAGGAAGAGGCAGTCCTCGAAGTCTAAACAAAAGAACTAACAAGATATGTATGAAAAAAAAGTATCTCTCATATCTAAGTGTTGTAGCCCTTGTCCTTCCCATACACCTGACCCAGTGCTTTGCTATCACTCAGTATGTTACGCTTCTTTTAGAACCCAGTCCAACTCTTATTGAAGCCAAAGGAATCTTTCAGTTGACTTTAATGGGACACTAGACTGTAAACTCCTTGGGGCAGGGAATTGTAAACTGTCAAACACGTTGTTATAGAAATAAAAGTAGGTATAAAAGCTAACAACTTAATTTATTCCACAAAAGGGAAATTCAACTAACACTTTCATTTAAACCAGTGGTTCTCAAACTTTTGCATTGGTGGCCCCTTTAACACAGCAAGCCTCTGAATGTGACCCCCCCCTTATAAACTAAAAACACATTTTTATATTAAATGCTATTATAAATGCTGGAGGAGAAGCCGGGTTTGGGGGTGGAGGCTGATGGCTTGCGACACCCCCCCCCACACACACAATAACCTTGTGACCCTCTGAAGGGTCACAACCCCCAGTTTGAGAACCCCTGATTTAAACCATATGTTATGATAGAATGTAAAGAAATAAGAAGCGATGAAATGGATATGACTGAGTCTGTCTGGGCAACAATTAAATTGGGGAAGAAAACTATTAGAGCCTCCCCTGGGATAGTGCTTGGGGTGTGCTATAGACCGCCGGGATCTAATTTGGATATGGATAGAGCCCTTTTTAATGTTTTTAATAAAGTAAATACTAATGGAAACTGTGTGATCATGGGAGACTTTAACTTCCCAGATATAGACTGAAGGACGAGTGCTAGTAATAATAATAGGGCTCAAATTTTCCTAGATGCGATAGCTGATGGATTCCTTCAGCAAGTAGTTGCTGAACCGACTAGAGGGGATGCCATTTTAGATTTGGTCTTGGTGAGTAATGAGGACCTCATAGAAGAAATGGTTGTAGGGGATAATCTTGGCTCAAGTGATCATGAGCTAATTCAGTTCAAACTGAATGGAAGGATTAACAAAAATAAATCTGCAACTAGGGTTTTTGATTTCAAAAGGGCTGACTTTCAAAAATTAAGGAAATTAGTTAGGGAAGTGGATTGGACTGAAGAATTTATGGGTTTAAAGGTAGAGGAGGCCTGGGATTATTTTAAATTAAAGCTGCAGAAGCTATCGGAAGCCTGCATCCCAAGAAAGGGGAAAAAATTCATAGGCAGGAGTTGTAGACCAAGCTGGATGAGCAAGCATCTTAGAGAGGTAATTAAGAAAAAGCAGAAAGCATATAGGGAGTGGAAGAAGGGAGGGATCAGTAAGGAAAGCTACCTTATTGAGGTCAGAATATGTAGGGATAAAGTGAGACAGGCTAAAAGTAGAGTTGGACCTTGCAAAGGGAATTAAAACCAATAGTAAAAGGTTCTGTAGTCATATAAATAGGAAGAAAACAAAGAAAGAAGTGGGACCGCTAAAAACTGAGGATGGAGTGGAGGTCAAGGATAATCTAGGCATGGCCCAATATCTAAACAAATACTTTGCCTCAGTCTTTAATAAGACTAAAGAGGATCTTAGGGATAATGGTAGCATGATAAATGGGAATGAGGATATGGAGGTAGACATCACCATATCTGAGGTAGAAGCGAAACTCAAACAGCTTAATGGGACTAAATCGGGAGGCCCAGATAATCTTCATCCAAGAATATTAAAAGAATTGGCACAAGAAATTGCAAGCCCATTAGCAAGAATTTTTAATGAATCTGTAAACTCAGGGGTTGTACCGTATGATTGGAGAATTGCTAGCATAGTTCCTATTTTTAAGAAAGGGAAAAAAAGTGATCCAAGTAATTATAGGCCTGTTAGTTTGACATCTGTAGTATGCAAGGTCTTGGAAAAAATTTTGAAGGAGAAGGTAGTTAAGGACATTGAAGTCAATGGTAAATGGGACAAAATACAACATGGTTTTACAAAAGGTAGATCGTGCCAAACCAACCTGATCTCCTTCTTTGAGAGAGTAACAGATTTTTTAGATAAAGGAAACGCAGTGGATCTAATTTACTTAGATTTTAGTAAGGCGTTTGATACTGTGCCACATGGGGAATTATTAGTTAAATTGGATAAGATGGGCATCAATAGGAAAATTGAAAGGTGGATAGGGAATTGGTTAAAGGGGAGACTACAACGGGTCCTACTGAAAGGTGAACTGTCAAGTTGGAGGGAGGTTACCAGTGGAGTTCCTCAAGGATCAGTTTTGGGACCAATCTTATTTAATCTTTTTATTACTGACCTGGGCACAAAAAGTGGGAGTGTGCTAATAAAGTTTGCAGATGATACAAAGCTGGGAGGTATTGCTAATTTAGAGAAGGACAGGGATACCCTACAGGAGGATCTGGATGACCTTGTAAACTGGAGTAATAGGAATAGGATGAAATTTAATAGTGAGAAGTGTAAGGTCATGCATTTAGGGATTAATAACAAGAATTTTAGTTATAAGCTAGGGACGCATCAACTAGAAGTAACAGAGGAGGAAAAGGACCTTGGAGTATTGGTTGATCATAGGATGACTATGAGCTGCCAATGTGATATGGCTGTGAAAAAAGCTAATGTCGTCTTGGGATGCATCAGGAGAGGTATTTCCAGTAGGGATAAGGAGGTTTTAGTACCGTTATATAAGGCACTGGTGAGACCTCACCTGGAATACTGTGTGCAGTTCTGGTCTCCCATGTTTAAGAAGGATGAATTCAAACTGGAACAGGTACAGAGAAGGGCTACTAGGATGATCCGAGGAATGGAAAACTTGTCTTATGAAAGGAGACTCAGGGAGCTTGGCTTGTTTAGCCTAACTAAAGGAAGGTTGAGGGGAGATATGATTGCTCTCTATAAATATATCAGAGGGATAAATACCAGAGAGGGAGAGGAATTATTTAAACTCAGTACCAATGTGGACACAAGAACAAATGGATATAAACTGGCCACTAGGAAATTTAGATTAGAAATTAGACGAAGGTTTCTAACCATCAGAGGAGTGAAGTTTTGGAATAGCCTTCCGAGGGAAATAGTGGGGGCAAAAGATCTATCTTGCTTTAAGATTAAACTCGATAAGTTTATGGAGGAGATGGTATGATGGGATAACATGGTTTTGGTAATTAAATATTCATGGTAAATAGGCCCAATGGCCTGTGATGGGTTTTTAGATGGGGTAAGATCCAAGTTACCCGGGAAAGAATTTTCTGTAGTATCTGGCTGATGAATCTTGCCCATATGCTCAGGGTTTAGCTGATCGCCATATTTGGGGTCGGGAAGGAATTTTCCTCCAGGGCAGATTGGAAGGCCCTGGAGGTTTTTCGCCTTCCTCTGTAGCATGGGGCACGGGTCACTTGCTGGAGGATTCTCTGCTCCTTGAGGTCTTCAAACTACAATTTGAGGACTTCAATAGCATAGATATAGGTGTGAGGTCTTTTTTAGGAGTGGTGGGTGAAATTCTGTGGCCTGCATTGTGCAGGAGGTCAGACTAGATGATCATAATGGTCCCTTTTGGCCTAAATATCTATGAATCTATGATTGTCAATTTGTGGAGTTTTATAAGTAGATGGCAGACCTGTATTTGTTTCACATATGATCTTATAATGAGCTTTGCATTGACCAAAATTCACAGTTAAAATTTGGGAAAATTAAAGCCTGTTATGTAGCAGGAGGATTGGAAGCAGCTCAAGATATGCAAAGCCTTAGCAGGCTAAGGCACCAACTAATCAGAAGCTAAGTGAGGTGATTTTAAAGAGAGGAAAATAAGGGGACTTTTCCCAGGGGTGAGAGCACTGTTCTTTTACTAGTACTGTTTCCTCTTGGGCCATATCTACACTAAGGATTTTATCACATTGTTCTACTGGTGCATGAGAGGGAGCTTAGTATGGGGAAAGCACCAGAGCCATGTCTACACTGTGGCTTTGACTGGTTTTACTGCTGGTACTTCTGAATCAGTGCTATCAAAACCGTTCCACTGGTGCTAAAACTCCATGTATAGGCAAGGCCTTGGGGTTGTATGATGAGGGAGAGAAGTCAGGACAGATTTGCTTTCTTCTGAGTGAAATTGCTTACCTCCTTCTTTCACCTTGGTTAGGTGGGTGGTCATTGGGTGATGACAGCGAGGGTGCTGAAAGGATCAGATTTGCCTTTCTTGTTTCTGATGTTCCCAGCCCCTCTAGCCAAGATGCACCCCATTTTGTCTTGTGCCAACAAAGTTCCAAGCTAAAATATAGAATTCACAGTAAAAGACTATTTGAGTTACACCATTAGGCAATACCTAAATGGCTCATTTTATGGACGCTCCGTTATTTATTTCAGCAGTACCATTTTACTGCTCTTAATAGCTCTAAGTAACCTGCTGAAACATTTGTCATAAATTAAATGACTTCTCTAACTGTAATTATAAAGGAGAAAGTAAAAGCTGTATGTTCCAGCTTCTAGGTGACATAATGTGCCATGTTTTAAAAACAAAAAGCTCTACAATGTCTGTATTTGAGATTTAGACAACTGATTAAGATATTGTATTTACAGTTTTTAGCAGGGGTGGATTTAAGAAAATATGGCTCCTGCACTGTTCCCCAGAGGAGCGATCAGGTAGGAGTAGAAGTTTGGGAACCATGTAGTGAGCCGGTTGGCAAGCTGAATGAACTGCATAGCTGCACGTCTGCTTGCCCCACTTCCTTGTAGCTGGTGTAAAAGCTACTACATGGGTATAAAGCAGGAACAAACAATTGAGGGGAAAGGTGGTGGGGAGGATCTGTTGAATCTGCTTGGGACTGACCGTCTCCCTGACTTGTTCTGCTTTGCTCTCAAAGAGTTGCATCTCTAAGCATACTGGCCCTTTGCCTATATTAGTAGCTAGGACCTAAGCATTGCTTGTTGAGCTATCAGCCCATTACAACTAACGCCTTTCTTGAGAAAGTATCAAGTTCAGCCTCCTTTCTGCTGAACAATTGCCATGAGATAAACAAAATATGCCAATTGCAATTCCTATGGGCTTTGCAGACCCAAAAAGGGATGAAAGCTCACAGCCTTTGAAAATGTTTTTGCTTGGGGTTTTGGTTTCCCACAAACTTGAAAATACAAGTGAGACACTTTTCCCAGGGGCTCCCTCACCATACATTAAAGTCTTTCTGGAGGACTGTTTGGTAGGTTGTAGCATACTGTGACAAAGCTCTGTCCTTGTCTCCGTGGGTCCCATGCTTCCTGGTGGATTTTGCTAGCCTCAGAGGCTCACTGTGACCCTCCATGTAGCCCTCTTTTTCTACAGGCAATGGTCACAGCCTACTGAGCCATTTTCATCATAAGCCAGCAAGGGAGGTGAGGAGAAGCAACCCTCCCTCACACAGTTTGTTGTCTCCCAGTCTCAGTGATTGATTGGGGAGGAGAGGGGGGAGCCCAGGCCCACCCTCAACTCTGGGCTCCAGCCCAGGGACCCTAATAGTAGCAGCTATGGTAGCTGACTTTTTGGAAATAGGACACATACAATTCCCTGGCCCACTTCCCCACAGCAGCCCCCACTTCCTCAATATCTACTTCACTGTTACCTCAGGGCCTCCTTCCTTGCACCTGAAATGGTTTGTACTTCTCAGTTCCTCCAACAGCACAGCTTCCTCCTACAGGTCCTGACACAAACCCAACTGACTAACTGGGAGGCTTTTAACTAGTTTCAGCCAGCCCCTAATTGGCTTCAGGTGTCCCAATCAACCTAGCTATCTTCCCTGCCTTCTGGAAAGATCTTAATTGGCCCCAGGTGTCTTAACTGACCTGGAGCAACTGCCATTTACTTATCCTTTGGGATTTGTTTAGCCTAGTACTAATATATCTGTCTCCCACTTACTTTTCTATAGCCATCTGGCCTTGCCCCGTCACAATACACACCACTTTCTGCTTCATGGAAGAGGTGACCGATCTTTCTCAGGATCGGTAGAGGTGAGAAGTGACCACCAATAGCTTTCTGTTTCCATGAAGAGAGATGGAGGATTATCTGATATAGTTGCCATCTGCACCTGTATTTCCCTAAAATCCTAGAAAGTGGTCTGGGTGAACTGGAGTCTACAACCTGTTGCTAACAGCAGAGGAAATTTGAGGCCCGAGATGTCCCAACATTGCTTGGGAAACATCAGGGTGTAACTGAATGCTTTATGGGGCACCTTAGTTGCCAGGCTCATGGTGCAGGTAGTACCAGTACGGTTTCAGGTACCGAATATAGTTTTCTTGTCCTGCTGGTCCCTAGTGAAATGGATGTAAAAGTTGCAGGCAGCCTATGCCTCCTCTGGCCCCTCCATTAACAGTCACTGTGTGCAACCTGAAGATCCTGTAAAAAGGACAGAAGATTGACTAAAGACAAGCGGAGGCGGTTGCACATCCTTGCATTCCTCTGGGAGGACTTGGACAGGATGGAGAAGGGAAGAGAAGAGGACGGCAGCTGTGAGGACAAAGGCAGAGAGAGCTTGCTGCTGTGCAAATCCCTGAAATGTAGCCTAGGTTCTAAAACCTTTGTGGCAATTCTAGGCTGATTTTTTTTTTCCGTAAAAATGTTTCACACAGGTTTAATTATCTCACACTACAGCTCCTTATAATTTCCCTACTAATATTAAATATATCTTATGTGTTGGGCTACATGGAGACATCCTGGAAAATTCATCTGAATTAACTAGATACCATATGTCATGAACAGGTTTCAGAGTAGCAGCCGTATTAGTCTGTATTTGCAAAAAGAAAAGGAGGACTTGTGGCACCTTAGAGACTAACCAATTTATTTGAGCATAAGCTTTCGTGAGCTACAGCTCACTTCATCAGATGTATTCAGTGGAAAATACAGTGAGGAGATTTATATACACACAGAACATGAAAAAACAGGTGGTGTTATACACACTGTAAGGAGAGTGATCACTTAAGATGAGCTATTACCAGCAGGAGAGCGGGCTGGGCGGGGAAAGAAAACCTTTTGTAGTGATGATCAAGGTGGGCCATTTCCAGCAATTAACAACGGGGGGGGGGGGGGGGGAGAGGGGAATAAACGTGGGGAAATAGTTTTACTTTGTGTAATGTTCCTCAGACTACAAAAAGAAGGATTCTAGGTGGACTCCTCCTGAAGGTCGAAACAACAGACTGGACTTCTACATAGAGTGCTTCTGCCGATGTACACGGGCTGAAATTGTGGAAAAGCAGCATCACTTGCCCCATAACCTCAGCCTCACAATGCCATCCACAGCCTCAGAAACAACTGACCTCATAATCAAAAAGGCTGATAAAGGAGGTGCTGTCGTCGTCATGAATAGGTCAGAATATGAAGAAGAGGCTCCTCGGCAGCTCTCCAACACCACTTTCTACAAGCCATTACCCTTTGATCCCACTGAGGGTTACCTACTCCCTGAAAAAGCACAAGAACAAATCCGCACAGACACACCCCTGGAACCCCACCCTGGGGTATTCTATCTGCTACCAAGATACATAAACCTGGAAATCCTGGACGCCCCATCATCTCAGGCATTGGCACCCTGACAGCAGGATTGTCCGGCTATGTAGACTCCCTCCTCAGGTCCTACGCTACCAGCACTTTCAGCTATCTTCAAGACACCACTGACTTCCTGAGGAAACTACAATCCATCGGTTATCTTCCTGAAAACACCATCCTAGCCACTATGGATGTAGAAGCCCTCTGCACCAACATTCCACACAAAGATGGACTACAAGCCATCAGGAACAGCATCCCCGATAATGTTACAGCAAACCTGGCAGCTGAACTTTGTGACTTTGTCCTCACCTATAACTATTTCACATTTGGGGAGAATGTATACCTTCAAATCAGCGGCACTGCTATGGGTACCCGCATGGCTTCACAAAATACCAACGTTTTTATGGCTGACTTAGAACAACGGTTCCTCAGCTCTCATCTCCTAATGCCCCTACTTTACTTGTGCTATATTGATGACCTCTTCATCATCTGGACCCATGGAAAAGAAGCCCTTGAGGAATTCCAACATGATTTCAAGAATTTCCATCCCACCATCAACCTCAGCCTGGACCAGTCCACACAAGAGATCCACTTCCTGGACACTATGGTGCTAATAAGCGATGGTCACATAAACACCACCCTATACCAGAAACGTACTGACAGCTATTCCTACCTACATGCCTCCAGCTTTCACCCTGACCACACCACACGATCCATTGTCTACAGCCAAGCTCTGCTATACAACCGCATTTGCTCCAACCCCTCAGACAGAGACAAACACCTACAAGATCTCTATCAAGCATTCTTACAACTACTATACCCACCTGCTGAAGTGAAGAAACAGATTGACAGAGCCAGAAGAGTACCCAGAAGTCACCTACTACAGGACAGGCCCAACAAAGAAAATAACAGAACACCACTAGCTGTCACCTTCAGCCCCCAACTAAAACCTCTCCAACGCACCATCAAGGATCTACAACCTATCCTGAAGGATGACCCATCACTCTCAGAGATCTTGGGAGACAGGCCAGTCCTTGCCTACAGACAACCCCCCAACCTGAAGCAAATACTCACCACCAACCACACACCACAGAACCACTAACCCAGGAACCTATCCTTGCAACAAAGCCTGTTGCCAACTGTTTCCACATATCTATTCAGGGGACACCATTATAGGGCCTAATCACATCAAACACACTATCAGAGGCTCGTTCACCTGCACATCTACCAATGTGATATATGCCATCATGTGCCAGCAATGCCCCTCTGCCATGTACATTGGTCAAACTGGACAGTCTCTGTTAGGATAAAGATATTCAGGCCTGTCTGCAAAGGCCTGTACTTTAAGAATTTAGGGGTATTCTTATCACTTGGCTAGTTCTAGAGGTATAAAAGAGAGAATCAAAATCACTGTCTCCTGGTGTAAGGGCCTTCTCTTACTGTGACAGTCTGAGGCCCTGTTCTTAGGCTAAGGCCTTTGTCTAGCAGCAGAGGCAGCCATAAGCTAGGAAGCGATCGGTCACATCCTCACATTCCAAACTAGTCACATTGAAAGAAGGTGCTATTGGGCTGTTAGGAATACAATCCTGTCCTGATATTGCCTATCACCTCCAGAGAAAGGGAAGTGCCTAGAAAATGTAAAAGGAAACAGCATCCTGTCTGGCAAGAACTCACTTATCAATACTGGGATGTGAAATCCTCACTTCTGTATTGTTTTGTCATTCTAGTTCCCACTTTGCTATTGTTTGTCAGTATAATCTCTGTCTGGTACTGTGATTGTTCCTGTCTGCTGTATAATTAATTTTGCTGGGTGTAAACTAATTAAGGTGGTGGGATATAATTGGTTACATAATCATGTTACAATATGTTAGGATTGGTTAGTTAAATTTCAGGAAAATGATTGGTTAAGGTATAGCTAAGCAGAACTCAAGTTTTACTATATAATCTGTAGTCAATGAGGAAGTGTGGGGGTGGGGGTGGGAGATGGGAACAGGGAATGGGGGTAAGGCAATTGCAATCATGTTTTGCTAAAGGGGGAAATGGGAACAGGGAATGGGGGTAAGGAAATTGGAACAATGTTTTGCTAAGGGCAGGAATGGGAACAGGGACACAGGTGTAAGGCTCTGTGGTGTCAGAGCTGGGAAGGAGGACACTAAGGAAGGAAACTGGAATCATGCTTGCTGGAAGTTCACCCCAATAAACATCTAATTGTTTGCACCTTTGGACTTCGGGTATTGTTGCTCTCTGTTCATGCGAGAAGGACCAGGGAAGTAAGTGGGTGAAGGAATAAGCCCCCTAACAGTCTCTACGTTAAAGAATAAATGGACACAAATCAGATGTCAAGAATTATAACATTCATAAACCAGTCGGAGAACACTTCAGTCTCTCTGGTCACTTGATTTCTGACCTAAAAGTCGCAATATTACAACAAAAAGACTTCAAAAACCAGACTCCAACGAGAGACTGCTGAATTGGAATTAATTTGCAAACTGGATACAATTAACTTAGGCTTGAATAGAGACTGGGAGTGGATGAGTCATTACACAAAGTAAAACTATTTCCCCCTGTTTATCCCCCCCCCCCGCTCTTCCTCAGATGTTCTTGTTAACTGCTGGAAATGGCCCACCTTGATTATCACTACAAAAGGCTTTCTCCCCCCCCCCATTTTTTCATGTTCTGTGTGGATATAAATCTCCTCACTGTATTTTCCACTGAATGCATCCGATGAAGTGAGCTGTAGTTCACGAAAGCTTATGCTCAAATAAATTGGTTGGCCTCTAAGGTGCCACAAGTACTCCTTTTGTTTTTGCATATGTCATGAATACCCTCATTTGGAATTAAAGTGGCCTTAATTCAGTTTAGTTTAATTTACTTCCAAAGTGAATTAAGCTAAAGCGAATTAAGCCCACTTTCATTCTGAATAAGAGTATCCACACAGAGATTTAATGTGGTTTACCTAATCACTTTAAATTCACACTTTTTTAGTTAATTCGGCTTAATTTTCCTGGATGTCCCTGTGTAGACAAGCCAATTGTAAGATACCAACATGCAAAATATATTAATGATTTAATGGAGAACACACTTGAATAAAAAATTCACCATTACATAATCATTGTCTCATAGGTCCATTTTATTTACTGGAGCTGTATGTAATGTAGTTTAATCTAGATTACCTTGTTTTATTACATTACTAATTAGTCTTAAGCAGTTTGTGTAAGATGATATGCTGCTCGGAGGACCTAAGGTTTTTCCTTTTTTTTTTTTTTCTTTTCTTGAATTCCCTCCCCCTTTCCCCTGCAGTGTACCTAAAAGTTCTTTCCATCTCCTATAAAGCTAACTCTCATTTTTTTTTTAAAGACAGTACAGTAGTGCCTAAAAAAATCTCTAAGGTAGCTGGTTTATCTAGGAGCTCTAGAGGCATATACTAGAAGTTTTTAAATTAAAAAAAAATTCTAGAGATAAATTACCCTTCTATTTAAAAAACAAAAATCCTTTACTGGTTGCTGCCATGGCTTTAATTACAGTGTTAGCCGTGATTGCCAAGTTCAGCTTTCGCTTAAATTGTTAATTTGGTGTTGCATTAAATGAAGACACAGGAAACTAAAGAGCATATGATTCTGAAAGGGCTCATTTTTTATGATATGCAATGTCCATTAAAATGTGAACTGCATAGATAATCTTTATAACGCATATTTGGTTATTTCAGTACTTAATATGATCTAGGTCATAGAGTAATTTCAGATAAAGCTTTTTAAGAGAATATTGCTTTGTGCTGATGATTTTAAAAAGTTACATTGCTCTTTTAAAAAATATAAATACATCATGGGGTGCTATCCTACACCATTAAATTCAGTGGCAAAACTCTAGTTGGCTTTAACAACGTAGGACTAGGGCTTTAGACTTCAAAGGTTTAAACATAACTGTAATAGCTGAAGACTGGATACCTGTGTGGCATGCCGTGTTTTAGGGCTTTTTTTTAATGTCACTCTTCAGATCCTATCCTAGCATGTTGCCTACTGTATTAATATGTTGTGTACATCATACATACTAAAGCCAGGTGAAAAAAACTGCAGAAATTCAGAATAACTGTCTTGGATTATATTCATCATGTAATACTGCGTTAACAGTTCCAATTATATGCAGGTAGTCAAACTATTACAAAGTTGCTATTGAATATAGGTCAGACTGATTAATTTGAAACTTTATCACTACTGAGTTAATAATGGAAGCACCCAATTGCCTGTTCCAAATCAATTTACTGGTTGGACTCTGCTTTACTTTAGAAGAAGAGAGAAACCTGTAAAACAGCAACAAATACTGAGAGAAATAGTATTATCCAGCCATTAATACCATAAACATTCAAGAGAATTTTTGCCTCATGAGTCCAAACTTATGTCCACATGTATTCTATTACCTGCTTGAACTGAGTTGCATGACTTAATAGAGTCAAGTATATTTTTGTTTTATTTATGTAAGTAATTTATAAAAGCACCCAACAACTGGATTCTGAATCCGGAATACCATTTTACTATTACATTTTGCCACTCCCTGGAGACAATCTGTTCAGCAAAAGCCTGTGTGAAAGAGGAAAGCCCCATTCTGTATATGAATAACCAACTGGCTGGGCCCTGGCAGACCAGTGAGGGAAGTGAGTTCTTGACCTGAGGGCCCTCCACTGATATTTAAATTTAAGGTACTGTTAGCTTGATCATGCCACAGCTGATCTCTGCTTCTTCCCTGATGGCATGCTAGGAGAGTGGAGGTAGCAAGAATCCAAACGAGGTAGAAATTCATGTCAGTATGCATCATGGGAGGCTACAAGGTATTAAGTGAGAAAATGCAGTCTTCATAGATCTTGTGTAATATTCTCCCTCTGACTCATGTGACTGACAATAATTTTGCACTGTCCCTGTCTTACCTCTTCAATAACTTTTGACTACGAACAACTAACTGGTCCACTATTGACTGACCCATGACCTAAAGGAGAAAAAGATAATTCTAGAGCGTTTAGAGGGGAAAAAAGACTTGCTGAGCCAACTTCTGTGCTGGCTTATGCCTCATGTGAATGGGTAACCACAAGGTGCAAGCAGGAGCTGAACTTGGCCCACTAAATAAGAAATTCAGTAGTGATAGCTTTTTAGAAATGAAATGAGTACAAGACTGACCATTATTTCCATTCATTTTGTTTTCAAATATAGATGAAGATTATCAGTCTGTGAATTAAAACAGAACAGAACAGCTCCTGTTTGCTGCTGTACTTAAGACATAGAACTATGTGTGTCTTACTAACATTTGTTTTACTGGTATTACTTAAGAAAAAGTAAGAGTGCAAGTTCTACTTGAGTTACAAACGTGGGCTTGTGCAAAATATTTTTCTAGTTTTTATGTCTAAACTCAATTCCTAAATTATTTCATATGCCATTATGACTTAGTCATTAAAGCAAAGGACTGGGAGTCAAGAGACCTTTGTTCGTTCTCCCTGACTCTGGTACTGACTTGCTGTGTGTCCTTGGGCAAGCCACTTAATCTTACTGTGCCTTAGTTTCCCCATCTATGAAATGGAGATATTTTCTTTCTTTTGTAAATGGTTTTGAGAAGTGTTTTTATTTATTCTATTAACATATGTAGACAGGAAACTGGATATATCTTTTGTTGTTGAATTAGGCCTTTTGGTGAGTTTTGTAGTGAGATAGCTCAGGGTCTCTAAAGTATTAATGTCTAAAAAGAGCACATCCAAGAGATTTTCAGTCCTTTTTATGGTGTTCTTGCCATTAACTAAAAAAACGTGCAGATATGCTATTTTAAATATTTCCTTTCCAAGTGACACATGGTCTCTGGTATAAATTCCAGTAATTGTGAATCTGTAACTTTTAATTATTTTAAAAATAAAACTATTATACCACAAAGAAAAAGGTTACAGATTGCATATTACTGCACAGAAAAAGACTGAGCTTAAACATGGTAGGGCCCCAATCCTGATAACACTTAGGCACCTGCTTAATTTTATGCACATCAGTAGTTCCATTGACTTCAATGGGAATACTCACATGCATAGTTAAGTAGGCGTTTAAGGGAGTTCTCCTTCTATTACATGTAAGTAACTTGCATTCATATTATTGTGAGCTGCATGTCTATGCCAAGAGGAGAAGTGCTTGCTTTAAGGATCTTGCTTGCTTTCAAGTGTCTTGTTCTGACATGAGTATTTGTTTAATGTAATTTACACATGCAGTGTGACTCTCCCACATAGTACCCAAGATCAGTAAGCAGCAAAATGGATTACTCACCATACCTATTGGATACATTTCACTTACTGAGAAATTGATAGAAGTGGGGATGTGGCACAAAAGAGCCTCTTGTAGCATATCACAAATAAAAAATAAGTTTAGAAAACAACAACAGCTGTAACTAGTACCTTTCATTTTACTGGTAGACCCTATCTTGACAATGTTGGGGTAAGATATATATAGATATAGAAATTCTTCAGAGTATGAGACATTAAAAATGTCTTTGCATGTCTTTTGTCTTCATATTTTTCTTTTTAAATCAAATACAAAAGTGCTATTTGCAGAAAAATTTATCTTTGTATCTGTTTCATTGACTTGTTTTTTCTTCAGAGTAAAATAGCATTTAGGCAGTACAAAATGTTGTTTGCCTATTTTTTTTTTTTAATTGGAGGGGGAAAAGAGGAGTTGGGTAGGGTTTCCTTTTTAGGACTATGTTACTATAAACTAAGCTGTAGCATTTACTTATCACCTTGATCAAAATTTTCTCCTTTTATGGATCAATGTTTGCTTTTTCTCAGTGTGGCATATGAAGACCTAGAGTACATGTGCCCCCTTACCCCGTTGCTCAGTCATCTGTAGTGACATGAAGAGCAGACAGGAAGGTAGCAGCTTTACAGGCTCTCTGGAAGTGGCAGCATCAGTCCCTTTAGCATAAGAGGTTGAGTGTGTTCCACTTTGGGGTGTTGTCTTTTTTGATTAATAGCATGTAGACTACACACCACTCTTACTGTAATCAGTTTGGAGGTCCGGTTATCAAGGGGGAATAAACACACACAAATCCACTATTTGAGATGGTTAAATTAATTTTATTATTCAGAAGTTTATCTTTTTCAGTCAACCTTATTGAACATCTACCATCTATAGATAACTGTAATTGGTTTTGAAGAAGCATGCTATGAAATACATATTTCTATAAAAACATGCTCTTGTGTGTTCTTTTTAACAGTAGAAAAAAAGTGCCCATGGTCTCTGTTTCTAACATTACCAATAGTTTGTAGCATTCCATACACAAAGATCACCAGATGACTTATTCTTGGGTTTTACATATAGGTCTTTTAAAACAAACAAAAACAACTGCCCCCCACACATCTTCAGTTGTATTTTAAATACATTAATTATTCTTTGCAGATGGCACTGTATATTTAACAAAAACTAATAGGCTCTCGTGGTTTTGAAGGAATTCTTAGTCAAAGTAAATCGTGGAGTTCAAGTTTTTGGACTTATCAAATGTGAAGAGATACAAATGTATGCCATGTCTTTTTATACTAAGTATTTAGGATTAATCCCTTTCAGCTCAACTCCTATAAACATGCATAATCAGTTGTGCAGGTGGATTTGAATATATGGCTTTCTAAAGAGCAAGAGGTTGGGAATACTAGCAGTTTGAAGGAGTAGGAGGATGGGGAGTGGAGGTGGTTGCAGACTGCAGAAATTATAGCTATGGCAACAGTGTTTCTTCTCCTTTTAATACTTTTTTTTTTTTTAATATACTCTGTATGTCCTGGAAAAACACTGTTACTGCACCAAATGAAATACTGGGGACCCTTATTAAATGATTTAACATAAATGAGAAATGAATATCCCCTCATAAGTACCTAATTTACAGTTAAGGTTGCTACAGTAAACAACACTTGTAAAGAACATAAAATGTTATAATCTAAAATCCTCCAGTTCTTAAAGTGTGAAAATTTTGAGTTAAGGTAATTCAACTAGGTAATTAATCACGCCATTGTTATTAACTGATCATATGAATGACATGTAAAATTTATTTTTTTTATATATTCCTAAAACAACCTTAACTCTGGTCCACAGAACATACTTATAAACTCTGAAATCATACATCAGTTACTATATCTACATACAGAATCATCTACTATGTAAAATATGTACAATTAATTGAGGATATTTTGAAAGAATAAATCTGTTGGGTTCCACACATGGAAAATAAAGGCCATGAAATCTGACCATAAGGACAGATTCAAAATATTTTTTCTTCCAACTTGTCCTGCAGTAGTGCTCATGAATATGTGTACATGTGAAAAATAAAAATCCAATCTCCTAGATACTCTTAAGAGCAAGTCTAACCATATGGCTTTCCTTTTTGGGTACATGCCTTGCCTTAGGTTAGATTTGGTTTACAACATGCCAACAAGGAAGACTATATTTCTTAGCAACTCTGCTCCCTTGGAACTCAGGGTCTGTCTGCATGGGGAAATATATCAGCATATACTCTCAGTGTGGACACTCCATTATTCTGGAAATGGGTCCCCTATAACATGGGGAGTTATACCATTATAATTACAGCACTATAAGTATAGTAATATAGTTACACCAATAAATTTTCCCAATTAGACAAGTCCTCAGACCGAGAAACTAGTTGAGAACTACCCAGAGCCAGTCTTGGTATTCACTGCTTGGGGTAAGGGGATGTTCCAGCCTGTTCCAAGAGAACTCCAGGTTGGTGGCCTAAAACCAGTCAGCAGCTTGAGTTGTTTACAAATGTCAGACTGCTTCTGCAAAACAATTCCTCTTCCTCAGTGAACTTGCTATAGCTATTGTTGCAGGAAAACCTAGAATGGGTTAGCACTGGCCCGGGAGGCTTTCTTTCCTAAATATTAAGGCTGGTAAACCCTGTTTCAAATTGATAACAAATACATATTTTATAAATATTATTTGCCTGGCTGAAAGTCACTGGAACAAAAAGCATTTTTAAAACAGCTTTTTTTCCTATTTTAAAAAATATAACTTAAAAGTGGGAAATATTGACAATGTTTAGACACTGGAGTAGCCCACAGTTAGTTCATTTGTGACCTGCAGGGCTGGCCTTACCATGAGGTGACCTGAGGCGGCTGCATCAGGTGCTGGGGTGGGGGCATGCCACGGGGACCCAAAGTGTAGAAAATTGTGTCTGCTGCTGGTATTGTATTCTCACTGCTCTAGATGCACACAGATGGTGGAGTGCTGAGCTGGAGGAAGGAGGGCACAAGAGACATAACAGGCAGGCAGGAGAAAAGGTGAGAGAAAATAACAGAAAGCAGCAGGAGCTGCAGGGAGAGAGACGAGGAGGAGCCTCTTATGTACCTCTCTAGCACCCCGAGGAGCCTGGACTGATTAACACCAGCTTCTCAGGGAGCTTCCTGTTTCCTGCTGCTTTCCTGAGCTCACTTGAGGAGAACAGACACTCAACTGAAGTAGTAGGAGCCAGTTAGGCCCTTAAGAGGCCGATATCTTCTCTCCCTCAGGCCCTGCTACCAGTCTGCTTATTTGTCCCCTTCAGTTGAGTGTTGAGAGCCACTATAGATGGCACAAAACAGCAGTCATGAGTGAAAGAAGAAAACTCCCCTCTGGGGCAGCATTCAGAGAAAGAAAGCAAGCAAAGGAAGCTTTTCTATCTAAGCAGGAAGGAGCTCTCCTGAGATACATAGGACACAAATGTTCACGGTGAGCCTTCCAGCCCCAGTGAGGATGTGTCAAGGATGTGGTGAGGAGATGCCTGATCTTCCAGTTAGTCAGAGTGCAGGTGACCTGGCAGCTACTGCAGCAGCCATATCTCCATCTCAAATGGATGTAACCATGCACATTCCTGAAGAAAAGTGTAAATCAGAGAAGAGTGTGGTTGAGGCGCAAGAAACAGCTGCTGCTAAGTTTAGTTCCATAAATCTAGATGATCCAGGACTGTGGACCCACTTGAGCAGTAGCCTGAAGGACTTCCTTGTACTGCATGGGCCACAGCAAGTGAAAAACTTCATGTTCCCCAAAGACGGACAATGAAAATAGAAGTTTCCATCCAACACATTACTGGCGTGAAATCCCCAATGGTGACAAAGTGGAGAGGCCATGGCTTATGTACTCAAAAACCCAGAATGCTGTATACTGTTTTTGTTGCAAATTCTTCCAGTCTAATGTTCCAGCTACGTTGGGTTTTACAGGAACAAAGGACTGGAAAAATCGGGCTAGAAATCTGTCAGCAAATCACCAGAGAGCATTCCATAGGTGGAAGAGCTTGAGATGAGATTAAGGTTGAAGGCCACCATAAATGATCAGCATCAAGAGAACACTGCCTCAGAGTCTCTTTACTGGCACAATGTTCTGAAAAGGCTCATTGCCATTGTGAGAGTGCTTGCTACCAAAACCTAGCACTGCCTGGCACTTCAGATCAGCTGTATATGCCAAACAATGGAAACTTCCTTAAAATTGTGGAGCCGATGACTGAGTCTGATGCTGTACTCCATGAGCATCGAAGAAGAGTCACCACCCAAGAAATGTACACACCCCACTACCTTGAAATCACACAGTTACTGGCAACAAAAGTCAAACAGAAGATGGTGGCAGATCTGAAGTCAGCAAGATATTATTGTGTTATTCTGGACTGCACACCTGACATCAGCCACACAGAACAAATGACTTGAATGGTGCGTTTTGTAACAACAACAACAGAACCTAGTGAAAATGTCGCCACAATGGAGACTGTCAGAGAGCATTTTCTAGAATTTTTTGACATTGATGATACTACAGGAGCTGGTATGACAAATGTGCTTCTTAAGAAACTGGAAGATACGGGAATTGCGGTAGCTGACATGAGGGGTCAGGGCTACGATAATGGTGCCAACATGAGAGGAAAGAACAGAGGAGTGCAGACACGGATCTGAGAGTTAAACCCTAGAGCTTTTTTTGTCTCATGCAGTTCTCATTCACTGAAGTTGGTGGTCAGTGATGCAGCATCAGCTTCTAGTGAAGCTGCTGAATTTTTTAATGTGTTCAAAGCACATATGTATTTTTCTCTGCATCAACTCATCGGTGGCGAGTTTTGAAGCTATATCTGGGAACATCCTCTCTGACACTGAAACCACTGAGTGCCACACGATGGGAAAGTCGAGTGGAGGCGATACAGCCTATCAAACACGAAATTGGGAAGATAGATGATGCCATAGTTGCCATTATGGAGGATAATGCTATGACAGGAACTGTTCGTGGGAGAACAGTGGCAGAGGGAAATGGAATCACCAGAAACATACATAACTTCAGATTTCTGTGTGGCTTAGTGTTGTGGCACAACATACTGTTTTGAAATAAATGTTGTAAGCAAGAGACTCCAAGGCGTTGACCTTGATATATGTGGAGCAATGGAACAACTGGACAAAGCAATGTCATACCTACAGTCTTACCGGTCAGAGGAGGGATTTCAAAATGTTTTAAAGAGCACACAGAAGTTGGCAGAGGAACTTCACACTGAAGCTATATTCCCCACCCATTCAAGAATACAAGACTACATTTTGATTACGAGGCATGGGATAATCCCGTAAGAGACCCCAAACAACAATTCAAAGTTGAATTCTTTAACCAAGTGCTAGATTGTGCAATACAGTCAGTTGAAGAATGTTTCATGCAGCTCAAGGAATACAGCAGTATATTTGGGATGTTGTATGACATTCCAAAACTCCTCACTGTACCTGAAGAAGACCTACACCAGCAATGCAGGGCACTAGAGACTGACACATGATGACATGCGCGATATTGATGCAAGTGATTTAGGAGATGAACTGAAAGCCCTTTCAAGATACATGTCAGCAGGATCAACTCCAAAGGCTGTTCTGGAATATATGTGTACAACTAAGAGGACCGCCCTCTTTCCAAATGCTTTTGTTGCTCTGCGCATACTTCTAACACTTCCTGGAACAGTTGCCAGTGGAGAACGCAGCTTCTCCAAGCTGAAGTTAATAAAAACACATCTACGCTCCAGAATGATACAGGAGAGGCTGGTCTGCCTTGCAACCATCTCAGTAGAGCATGAGCTGGCCCAGACTGTGGACCTTCAGCAGGAAGTGGTTCAAATCTTTGCAAGCAAGAAGGCACAGAAAGCACCACTTTGATTATTCAAACAGATAAAAATGCCAGTGTTTACTATGCAGACAAGAAAAGTTACATTTGCTGTTCAGGCATTTGAAAGTTAAAGTGTTACTTAAAATTTTTGAACAAGGCATATTAAGTTGTTAGTTCTCCTTTATTGGGGTAGGTAGCAGAGGAGTAGAACAGGAAGAAGGCAGAATTGAGATCTTTTGAAGTTTTGGCCCAAGCAAGGGGACATGGGGGCGTCATTTGAGCTCCTTGCCTCAGGTGCCAAAATGTTGTGGGCCGGCCCTGCCTTCTCCTCATGTCTCACTGTGTGTCATTCATGACACTGAAGTCCTGCACACACTTTATCAGACCTAGAGGACTTCATTCAGTTCTACAAGGCTCAGCAGAACAGTCTAAACCAGGTAGCGAGGAGTTGAGCAGGCACAGAACAGTGTGTCTCATCCTCTTAAGGTCCCTCCCAACCTAGTGCCTCTACAACCTGTTGAAACTAGCCCTCAAACATATTAGAAAAAACAATTTGATTATGTTACATGCTTAAAATAAAAGTAAAATGTTGTCAATGGATTCCTCTTCAGCCAGAGCACACACATTCCTCTATCTGCTTCATCTTTTGATTAATGCTGATCTGTTCTCTCAGGAAAATTGATTCATGATGACTCTCTCCTCTTACAGACTATCCTTAAATATAATTTTCTCTCTGCAAAACCCCCCTCACAGTTCATTATGAAGTAGGAGAAGACAAACATTCAAAACTCATTGCAAAAAATTAAACTTCTGTGGTGGAAAAAACCATCATGCTTTGGCTGCCAACCAGAGACCCCTAAGCCCTTCATGTGGACTTGCGCAGATGATCAGAGGAGAGTAGTCGTTGAAAAGCTGTTCCCTCCAGCACTGCTGCTGCTGACACTTCCTAGCCTTCCTAGGGCTGACCAGAGGAGAGAGGAAGGAAGGAGAACATTTTAAGCATTTACATTTATTTCCTTAGAATGACGTCACTGATCCTTGGTAGTATTTTTGTTTTGAAAAATTTGGCTTTGCATATCAGATACTGTCTGTAAGGTTGCTAAAAATCCTCCCTCAAATGCCATGGTGATGGCACAGTATAAACCTACTGAACAGTTTATTGGTTAGTGGGATGAGTAACTATTTTTTCTGCCCCAAGGAGAACATTGTTAACATAGGATAAGAAGATTCTCTTCTGTGAATGCGATTGTTGTTCCTTCTCAACAGGAACAGCCTCTTGGGGCAACTGAATGCTCCAAACTATGCCAAGTGCCTCTAGACTTTTCTAATTTGAATGAGGAGACGGGTCCAGCACTGAATTAGCTAGGGATCAGGAAGTGAGCAAAAGAGGTATGAGGCCCAGGCTGGGTCTTACACCAAGAACATCTCAGCCTAAAAAGGAAATCTAGACCCATGTGTTTTAGATTGTGTATAGATAATTAGTTTCTGTACCTGTGTTACTAACCTTAAAGAGAGAGTTTAAAAAATTCAATTATGCTTTGCAGTAGGTTTGCTCTGTGGTTAATTTGTGCATTTCTTTCAGCTTGGACACTTAAAAGTATATTTTGCTTCTGTGTCTAATTCATTTCACTTACAGTTCCCCGGTTTTGCAATGTCTGGGTTTCAAATGCTGCATGGGAAATGTTTATTTAAAATCTAGCTTTCTTAAAAAAAATATAATGCAAACCTTTTATAAAACATACAAAGTTTCTTTTTAAAGAAAGTTAAATTTTAGCCCAAATTTGTGTAGTAAATTTAATTTATTTTATTTCATGAAAACCAGAAATATAAAAGAAGAACGGGATCTCTCTCTTTTGGAGCCTATTCCATCTCATTGGTTGATACAAAGGGCAGTCTGAAGTTTTAACATCCTAAAATGGTTTATTTGTTTATTCCTGCACACTAGTTGGCACCAACTACTGTTCAGATATTCTAGCTGCTAGCCACAAAAATTTGGTTTGTTTTAGCTTTACACACACCCCCTGGAATTTAATTACCTTACTGCTTTCTTTTAAATCTTCTATTTTGCCTTGTAAAATGCTTTACATTTGCATTTTCTTACATTATGAGGTCATGTACTCAAGTTATTTTCCTTATTATATACTTGTTACAGTGTTTAAAAGACTTTAATTGAAATTCTAAAGTCTGGGCCTAATGATGGACTTCCAAGATTGGTTTAAAAGAAAGAAACACAAAAATGGGGGTCATCTTGAGACAAGAATGTCAGGACAAGATATTTGTGATGGATAGAATTCTTATCAAGAACAGACAGACATAACTGTGACCATTATAACAAATATATTTCTTAAAAGAGAACTGATCCTGCTCAGCATACCCAACTGAAGTAGCAAATAGACACTCATGATAACTTGTGTCATCTTTTTAGTCACAAAGTTGGGCAACGTGCCACAAATTGAATACTACTTCTCCTTCCCTTTTCTAGATGCAAACAAGCTTTTGAAGAGAGATACTAAAGTCTATATCTTACTTCAATACAAGACTAAGCCTATAATAAGTCCTTTTACAAAGAGCCTATAAATTAAACAAGAAATCTTCTTAGATTGAGTATATTTAAATTTAAATTAAGAAAATGTGGAAAGACTTCAGTGTGAGTATTCTGCCCCGCTGTCCTTCCTAAATAAAACACAAAGGGACTTTTAGCTTAAAAAGTTTGACTGATTTCAACTGCTGCAGAGAGGAGAAAGGTAGTTTTTCTGGGGTAACCAGGATTCAACACGTTTATCTTAAATTACACCTGGAAATGAACTAGTGCCACTCAGAAACATCTGAGAAACCATAGAACAACCCAAATTTATTATATCAACAGTGATACCCTGGTGTAGTAACTGTTTGTGCACGCTGACTTTCATATGATAAACTCTGCATATTGCCATATAAAGGAATTAGTTTATTGATAACGACACTGGGGGGTCTTTACTAAGTATGAATAGAGGATATCTAACATCCCCTGTGTGCGTGGGTGTGATAGGCAATGAAGGTGGATTCTCTCTTTGCCATCATGTCCAAAAAAGCTGAAAATAACTGTACCATTAACTTTAAAGACAAACACCACAACAAAAGCCAAATAACCTTCAACAATATAGCATTCCAACCAATAAAAATTTCAGTGTTAAGTAGAATTACATTCAAGATATCTAGTAATGGGTTTTACAGGCCTATAGCTTCTTTTTGTGGAAAGTTCTTTAAAATTATATTTGGTGAGCCGAGTTAACATACTGTAACTGAAAAAAGTTTTAAGTATACTGTTGCTGATTTAACAGTGTAATGGACTGTTGCCAAGAATGGAAGCTGTATTCAATTAGCTTACAAACATATGTCTCAATGTGTTTAGAAGTGTGGGGGTGCCATTAAATCTGCTAAAATTGTTTTGCAGATGGAATCTGATTAGCGTGCATCTCTGTCACATAATTATGTCCAACAGTATTTTTGCTCATGAGGAGAGAAAAAAAAAAAAAGAAAAAAGTTAAGACGACAGAACCTGAAAACTATGTACTTTGCTCCGTTGGGATGTGTTGTATTAATTTAGAGGGAATATCTGGGTCCAAAGATGTTAACATAACCCAGTCACTGTTCAACATATAATAGTGTTAAACAAGGTACGGGGTTTGGTATGCAAACACTTCAGCTAGCTTAGTACTATGACAAATTTTATATTTGTCAAATATATTTTATATATAGTCAAATATTAAAAATCCTTTAGTAACAGAGCAGAGGAGGAAAAACAGTTAAAGCATTTAATGTAAAGTATTACGTAAGGCTTTAATTTTAACATTTCTTGTTCCCGTTCCCTTTAACTGAAGAGAGTCTTTAGAAGGAAAATACCTGTTTGACAGTCTCTTATCAAAGATGGTAATAGCTATCCTTTTGGGTAAAAGAGAACTTGTTGGGATGGGGTGGATCACATGATGATTACCTGTTCTGTTCATTTCCTCTGAAGCATCTGGCATTAGCCACTGTCGGCAGACAGGATACTGGGTTAGATGGACCATTGGTCGGACCCAGTATGACCATTTTTATGTTCATACATGCTTTTTACAGTTCAATTCACAATTTAGAGTAAATTTGTAGGCTCTATTATAACAGATACAAAGTTGATGATAAAAAGTAGACTTGAACTCATGGTATAAATTTATATAAACTTTGCTTCTCACCTGTAATGTACAGTGGAGAACACTAACAGTACTATAGCAAGAAGTCACCAGTTCCCTGATGGTACTGATCTAAGAGTTTTAAAAAACTTAAGAATGGAATGACTAAATTGCCAAAAATATGCGCACATTAAAATTTGGTAGTATGCCAGAGCACCAGAGGGTAGCAGATGTGGTACCTAGCTTTAAAAGTTCAAGAGGTGATCCCAGGCATTACAGTCCAGTATAATTTCAGTAGCAGGAAAACTTGTTAAAACAATTAAAAATACATGTATAAAAGATATCATAAATATATATGATATGATCAAGTAAACCAGCATGGCTGTAAAGGAAAATAATGAAACAAATAATTGGAGATAATTGTATTAAATGAGAACCACTTGACATAACTTATTTGGACTCCCAAAAACCTTATGACAAATCCCTCATGAGGGGCTATTAAGGAAATTAAGTTACAGGGCAAGAGGTAAAGTACTGTCATGGATTAGATACTATCTAAGACAGAAAACAAAAAGAAGGAGTAAGTTATCCATTTTCAATATAGTAAAAAGTTTAACATTGTGGTGCTCCAAGGATCCATAATGGAACTGGTGATGTTTAATATATTTATAGTGACCTGGAAAAGGGAATGAATAGCAAAGTAGCAAAATCCACAGATGACAAAGATTTTTAGTTAGTCAAGTAGTGAAGGCTGTGGAATTTCAAATGGGACCTAAGTAAGGAAAGTGAATTGGCAGTCCTCTAGTAGATGAAATTCAATATGGACAACAGGTGAAATTTTCAGAAGCGCGTAAGTGAGTGAGGAGTACAAGTTCCATTGAAAGTCAACTGATTTGTGCTCCCAAGTCAAGAAGGTATTTTTGAAAATCCCTGTAGGTCTTGCCTTGTATTTGTAAGTTATAGCATGAACTATTTATACATATTACTGAATTCTAAATTCATTGGGAGCCACTTTGGGAAAGAGACTTGCTCATCATTATGCCCAACTCAAGACAAGCTTTCATTACAGTGCAGCAGTAGTCAAAAAGCCAAACAAAATGTTGGAATTAGAGTAGGTTTAATAAGAAGGCAAAACAACGTTATGCTTAGTAATAATATGTAAAGGTAGTAAATTTATATGGCTGTTCAGAAGATCTAGATCAGGGGTGGGCAAACTTTTTGGCCCGAGGGCCACATCTGGGAATAGAAATTGTATGGCGGGCCATAATAAATACTCTCAAAACTGGGGTTGGGATGCAGGAGGAGATGAGGGTTCTGGCTGGGGGTGTATGCTTCAGGGTGGGGCCAGAAATGAGTTCAGGGTATGGGAGGGGGCTTTGGGCTGGGGGGAGTATGATGGGGGGTGGGAAATGAGGGCTCCAGCTGGAGTGGGGCTGGTGATGAGGAGTTTGGGGTGTAAGAGGGTGCTCCAGGCTGGGACAGAAGGGTTTGGAGGGCAGGAGGGGCATCAGGACTGGGGCAGGGGTTTGGAGACTCTGGGCTGTGCTTACCTCAAGTGGCTCCGGAAACAGTGGCCATGTCCCCACTTAGGCTCCTACACGGAGTCACAGCCAGGCAGCTCTGCACGCTGCCCCATCCGCAGGCACCACACCTTCAGCTCCCATTGGCTGCACTTCCCGGCCAATGGGAGCTGCAGGGGCAGTGCTTGGGGCGGCGGCACGTGGGGCGGGGGCAGCATGCAGCCCCCTGGCTTTCCCTACACATAGAAGCCAGAGTGGGGCCATACCGCTGCTTCCGCAAGTGGTGTGGATCGGACCCGACCCTGATCCCCAGCTGGAGCAGCGGAGTGGGGCCATGCTGCTGCTTCTGGGAGCCATGTGGAGCAGCTCCCGACCCTGCTCTCCGGATGGAGTGGGGCGAGCCCCAGACCCTCCTCCCCAGCGGATGCTCGAGGGCCGGCTTAAAACGGCTGGATCCGGCCTACAGGCCGTAGTTTGCCCACCCCGATCTAGATTATATATAGAAATCTAGATCTGATTGCACATGCGCGTCTACACACACACACGAGAAATATACATTTCATGCTTAATTGTATAAGTCAATCATTGACATGTGTTAGGAAAAAATTTCCTCTGAATGCAATGGAGTTTCTGGCATTTCCTCTGAGACATTACATACTAGCTACTACTGGACACTGGCCAATACCGAGACATCTAATTATGTTATGGATGAAAAAGCAGCGCTGCAAAAATAATACATTAAAATAAAGATTTTTTTTATGACAGTATTACTTTACACGAAATTAGGCCCTGATCCAATGCTCATTGAATAAAATTTTTTTCCACCAACTTCAATGTATGTTAGCTCAGGCCTTTAGTGCTTATATATTAAACAAAAAAATTTCCAAAAAGAGATAAGAAAAAGCTGAATCATATTGGTCGGTCTTGTAATTACATTAGAGATACATTTGCATGTCCAATTTGGACCCTAAATTATGTTTTGCAAAATCAAGAATTTACAAATTACATTAGAAACATCTTTAGAACAGTAGTATATATTATTTTAATTTTACAGTGTGTTTCTACTGAAGTCTTGATTTTTTATTACTTTTATATTCTGTACATATATTTTACAGACAAAAAGCTTTGTTAAATGTATAGTATTAAGGATGCAAAGTCAAGCATGCAAAAGTTAGGAAATGCCAGAATTAAGATTGCCTTTGTGCATCTGCATTATGACACAGTCTAACTATACGATCACATACTATTTTTTCCACAGGATCCCTGCCTTATTCAGTGCAGAGTATTACCCTGCTCGGAGGATGAAGTAGGTAGTAAAGGTAGTTTGTGTAGCAAAGGAGGTTGTTGTCTGTAGGACCCCTGTTTGTTTGTTATTGAAGTTGGAAAGCGAGTAGTAAATCATAGAATCGGAGGCCCAAAAGGGACCTCGAGAGGTCATCTAGTCCAGTCCGCTGCACTCATGGCAGCACTAAGTATTATCTAGACCATCCCTGATAGGTATTTGTCTAACCTGCTCATAAATATCTCCAACAATGGAGATTCCACAATCTCCCTAGGCAATTTATTCCAGTGCTTAACCACCGTGAGAGTTAGGAAGTTTTTCCTAATGTCCAACCTAAACCTCCCTTGCTGCAATCTTAGCTCATTCCTTCTTGTCCTATCCTCAGAAGTTAAGAAAAACAATTCTTCTACTCCTCCTTGTAACAACCTTTGAGGCAGGAGACTGCAGGAAGAGAAAAGACAAACAGTTAAGGCAGTTGAATGCTGCCCCACAGAGTTAGAAATCTGACCCTGCCTCTGCCACAGGGCTCCTGTGTGATCCTGAGCAAATCAATTAAACCAAACTTATCAGTGTCACTTAATGTGTGTTCCTCATTTTCTGGATGCCTGACCTGTGACTCTGGGGTCTGATTTGTAGAACAGCTGAGCACTCACAGCTGCAACTGAAGTCAATAGGAGTTGTGAATGTATAAAGTACTATATAATGCTAGGTACTCTGAAAAATCAGCTCTTACACATCTCAAACAGGGCACCCAAAATCAGTGTATACTTTTGACTTTAATCTCTGGTTCCTTAGTTCCCCATCTGTGAAATAGGTATAATACCACCCCACCACCACATCACAGAGGTCTTTAAGATATCTTAATGTCAGTGAAGCATTCAAATGAGTGCCATAAAAAGCCGATAAGGAAATTAGTAATTTCATCTTCACAGCAGGGTTTGAAAAGTGTGCAGTAAAGAAAGTATGGTGCTGCTTATTGAACAATGAGGGGAAAAACAAAATATTGAATAGCTGCACATTAAATGAGTACTGTCCTTCCCATGCACTGAATGAGACACTGTTCCTATGGAAAAAATAGCATGTGTTCACGTAATTAAAGACTATCACAATTAAGGTGATGTTTTTGTCATGAATATTATTAGTAAAAAAGTCAGGGACAGGTCACGGGCAAGAAACAAAAAATCATGGAAGCCATGACCTGTCCCTGACTTTCACTAAAAACATCCCTGACAAAACAGGGAGGGAGGAGGGTCTAGCACCCTGCCCCTCACCCGCCTGCAGCAGCTGGGAACTGCAGGGTCCCCTGCCACTGCCGGTTGGGGAGTTGTGGGGGGCCCCCTTCCAGCAGCCGCTGAGGAGCTCTGGGGTCCCTCTACCATAGCCAGAGGCAGCTGGGAGCTGGGAGGGGGGGTGGCCCCTCGTGGTGGCTGAGCAGCTGCAGGGCTCCCTGTCAGCAGCATTGGCTGGGGAGCTGTGGAGGCCTCCCGCAGCCGCTGAGCAGCTCCAGGGTCCCTCAGGGGTCCTCGGCGGTGCCGGCAGCTGGTCAATTGCAGAGGTCCCCCACAACCCAAGGAGGCTGGGCTGCTGCAGAGGTCCCCTGCTGCTGGCTTCTGCAGGTGTTACTGAGCATGTTCAGTTCATGTACGCATGATCAGTACACCTTAAGTAGCTCATTCAGTCAGATAGTTTTTCACACTACTGGTCAGCTGTGGGGGCCCCCAATGTCACAGAGGTTGGTGGAAATTGCGGATTCCGTGACATAATCGTAACCTTAATCATAATGTATTCACACAACGGGGCTGCATTAAGGTTACAAATGCAAGCGTAATTCTGGCATTTCTCAACTTTTGAATGCTTGACTTCGCAAGCTTAACAATGGTCTTGGTGAGTCACTATCTACGTGGGGATGGCACATGCAAGTCCATTCACAAATAGGAGCTGTGAAGGGATGGAGCATGCTCAGTCAGAATAGAGAGTTGACTCGGCAGATGAAATTAAAAAACTGATGAAATTAAAAAAGTCTCCACTGAACATGTATGAACTGTGATTTTTCAAAGACTTATAACAGTCAAATTTGGGTGGATTTTCATTGGCATGGCAAGAGGCACCATGGTGACATAAAGGCCACCCCCCTTGCCAAATTTCTAGTCTCTGCTCCCAAGCTTAGGGTTGCTAGACCTTTCTAGGAAAAGATTACCAGAATTTTTTAACATGGACAAAACATCATATTATTTCCTAGACTTATTCTTGGAAATCAGTGAATAGTTTGGCTGAAATCTTTCAAAAGCAATCAGCCTGAAGAAGACACCTGGTATTAAAAAAGTTCTGCCCAAATAGTTAGATTCTGGCAAAGTTAGAAGTGTCTAAAACCAGGGTCTTATAATGTGACGTGTAGGCAAGCTTAACAATAGATAGTGCTACCTACCCAAACCTATAAATAATTATAATATCTTGTTTTATTTTTTAAAGGAAACATTCTAGTGCAGTGATGGTTACCCAACATTGTACCAATGCATTAGTGCATGAAAATGTCACTGTGAAATTTACTAGGAACCATTTTCCTCATCCAAGCTGCAAAAATGGCTTAAAAAGGGAGAGAGAGTTAGACAATTACATTCGTAATTAAATTACAAGTAGAATGCAACTACATTTATAGAAATCAAAAGTGTGTTTTTAGTGCCAAAAGGTAAATAAAATATCTTTTAGGAACAAATGTAACTTGACGGAGTTTAAGGCCTCTCCTTCATTCACGTACAAAGTAATAAACAGCACAACACCTTTTCAGAGTATATGTAGCATCTTGAATGGACACAGTACTTTACATGTTTGGTGTTTTCATTTTACCCCCATTTATGTAGCACTTATTACTCTATCATGGTTTAATTTGGAAAGACAACTGCATGGCTGCTCAAGCAGTAAATTTAAGAGTAAATGGATTCTTGGCTGCTGATGGCCCAGTTTCTGCTTGTTTCCATAGAAACCAGCGTAGGAATGGTAAAAATAAGAAAGCTTTTGAAATGCTACTTTAAAAATAAAGGAACCTTTTCCCTTAACTTCTTTACACTTGCTGAACCTCTGTTTCCATGCAAACGGGATCTGAGTGGCCCCCAGTTTAAAGTTTTTTCCTCCCTTTCTGACTATTTCAACAAAAACTCTGAATGGAGAATTCCCACTTAAAGATGGTAGTTGCTGGCTAAAAGCTACAAGTGCTGAATTACAAAGTTTGGGAACCCATAGCATCTGCAATACTTGGGGAAAACAGAAGTAGAAAAATGCCATATGGATTTTTTTTTTTTTAATTCTTCCTCCTCTCCACATCACCCTGTGAGGGGCATAATGATCTCCAAGAGCTAGCTAGCAGAATACATATTGGACGTGTGCCCATATAGTTTTCACTGTTGAGATTCTTCAGTTAATAAATGCCTGTCATGACACTTATGCATAGTAAGGAATGCATGCTCTCACTATAGAAGAGATCCTTCATGGACAAAGGGAAGCAGTGAGCTTGGTCTTCAAAAAACATTTTAGCCCTCAAAACAGAAGCAGTTTTTCAAACACTGCGACTTGGCAGGTGGGGACTCACTAAGATTTTGTAGTAAATAACTGACATTAGGACTATAAAGTCTTTGAGACAGGAACCACCTCTCATTCTTATCACTGTAAAGCACTAGGAGTACCTACACTAGAATATAATTGCCACTTAGAAGCACCTAAGATGACAGGCCCAGAGGGTCTCACATTCACCACTGATTTTCCAGGTTCTCTGGCCCAACCCCCACAGCTGAACAAACACAGGACCCAACACTTAGATAGAAATGTAGGAGGCACAGAAACTACTCCCAGTCTTTAACTTACCATGCTACAGACCCCTAGGTCTGGTGAGTCTCCAGATCATCATAATCATGATGTTCAGCTAATTCACCTTAAAGACCAGTGCGGGTTGATTGGAGCATATGAAGTTGTTTTCATTCATTCCTCCTCAGCAGCTCCCCCTTCATGGTACTTCCCATATAGATGGAGTCCAAAATGTCTCATTCCTGTCCTCTGCTATTTAATGCATGTATGAGGACACAAGAGAAGATGGACTTCCGGTACCAGCAAAAAGCTGATGACACCCAGCTCCTCCGTTCTTTCACATGGGCAGTCATTCAGCTGTCTGAGCGTCAGGCAGATATAACCATCTGTCTGAGAAGGCCTGGAGGAACAAGTATGAACTACAAGAAGGGCAACAAGTATGCATTACGACTCCCCAGCAAAATCATGAGACATGAACAAAACACCCTGAAGAGAAGGTATAGGAAAAAACTGGATTTGTGAATTGAATATCAAGTAAATGCTGATTATTTGCAATCACTGGGGAACCACAAGATGAGGCTTCTTTCAGGAATTTACATGCCTCTGACTTTTCTGCCTCTATAAACGAATTAGATTTAGAAACACATTTTCCAGTAATTAAGTTTATAAAGTGGCTTGCATGAAAGATGCGATCAAATTGGCTGAAGTAGAATCCTGAACCCATGAAACTACCTCCCAATGAATGCTACCTTTGGGACTGTAGTGCCTCTGAGACCAGATTATAAGACTAAAAAAAAAAAAAAGTATTCTGCGTATTAAAGTCAATTCTCCATAGAATTTACCTAAAACAGAATGAATAAAAGCTTGAAACTTGCAACTAAAAGTATTAAAAAAAAGTTGGTTCTGCAGTTTTTCTTATGTTTAATATTGAAGTTAATATGAGCAGGTGAAAAAAGAAAATCAAAACCTACTCTCTGGAGTATATTTTAGCCATTATGCTATCTGCAACTCTTTGGTCTGTTGAGAGACAGTATAATTTGCAACAGCTTGTGTTTCAGCATACCAAGGTGTGTACATATTGAGAAGTACATGCACACTTCGCATCTTAATTAAGGGGAAAAGAATTTGTAAAGAGCGGCCTTTGGGTATTTTTTGATTTACATAATGCCTTAGGTACCTTGCATTTAAAATGTATAAAGACAAAGGAATGAACCGACATCAAAGGCTAAGGGGATGAGATATAGGGAAAGAGAATAGTTAAGTGACAAAAACGTAAAGACTAGATGACCTCCTGAGGTCCCTTCCAACCCTGATATTCTAGGATTCTAAGGAAAGAAGTTAAAGCAGGAAGTGCATTACAAATGACTTTAGTACAAAATATTGTACAAGTTTGGTTGTATGGAAGCATATAAACAAAAACAACAGATGTGTATATACTTATGAAAATACTCAAAGCACTATTATAAACACTAATAATTATTCCTAACAGCCTCTACTGTGAAATGGGTAAATATTTTTATTTTCTATTTTACAGATATGGGTAACAGAGACAGATTAAATGTCCACTTGGGATGGGGACAGACCTCCTAATGCTCTAGGAACACAACTGATTCAGGAGTATTGGGTTCTGATCCTCATTTTGTCATGGACTTTGTGTATCCTTGCGCATAATAATGAACTTCTAAGTCTCAATTTTACAAGTTAGGGCAATAATAGTTGTGAGGCCCCACTAAACAATGTTTGTGTATTGCTACTGTGGAAGACTGGAACATCATCCCAGAACCATATTTAAGGTCACTTTGAAATACTGATAAATTGCAAATATGGAAAAAGTATGGTCAGCACATCTTTTACAACGGCGTGAAAACAGCAGAGAGAGTTTTAGTTCTTCCAAAGAAAGAGAAACCTCTCCTCCTGAGGATGGTTAACTAATAAGCTAATAATCCATTCACCTTAATGCTTTAGTTTAATACAAGCATGGATAAGATCAAAGAAACATTATTCTGATCAATGCATAAGCAAGGATAGATTAGGCAGTGTCAACGTGTGAGGCCTGAGAAGTGTCTGGATGGAGTTTGAAGATCTGATATTTTTATTGTTTTACTTTTTAGAATCTTGACAATAGCTGCATGAAATTTTTTTCTAGATCTCCTGCATGCTTGTTCACCTGTGTGATAATTAGAGGACAAATGGACACGCCCATCACAACCAGTGGGGAACCACAGTTCTCTACTTCATGATGTGGAACTTTCCCTGAGGAGGAAATGGCAGGTTAAGGAGAGTTGAGGTTAGTGTGATTGCCTCACTGCTAGGGAGTGGAAAGACAGAAAGGGGCCAGAGGCACAGAACCCGATCCATGTATGCAGATCTACATCCTAGAAGTCCACAGCTACCTGATTTCCCCTTCTGTTTGACAAAGGAGAGATCTCCATACAGAGAATCCCCATCGCACACAGACCCAGGATACACGATGAGGACCAAATCTTGGGAAGATGTTACAAAGTAAAATTCTACCCTGGACCACGAACATGCATGTGAAATTTCAGGTTTAGTTTCGACAGAGAACTCTAGCTCATTCAATAAATTTGGGCTTTATAATGGAAAATTAACTTCCACCTTGATTATAGAAAAGCTAGTCTCCGTAGTTGATAAGCACCCTCTTTAAGAAAGAACATGAAAACTGAAAAAAGATACAGCTGTTCCAAAAACCAAATGAACAAACAAACAAGTCAAAACACCAAAACTTCCAAAATGCCGGCCATACACTATACTTATATTTTCCCTTCTGCTCTCGCATGACGAGGAGTAAGGAAATTGAAGATTGCAAATGCCATTCTTCCATTCCTGGGCATTGCAAGATTACATGTGTGTCAATATGCCATAACCTAAACCATCTGAGAATATTTTTGCAGCCTTTCCTAATCAACCATACTCTTTGGTTATATTTTCAATTTCTTTAAACAGAAAGGTGTTGTTTTTTTTAAAGCAACCCTCAGCAGCTATTTAAAGCTGCAGACATCAGCTCCAAACCAAGAGAAAATGTCAGCTTTTATTGTAGTTTCCGAGTCTGCACAAAATACATGTTACAAGGCTGTACCGTACTTAAGAATGCAAAGCTGAATGTTCCATAAAGGTACACTACCAAAAAGTAAAACAAAACAAAAAACAAACAAACGACCAAAAATATTTACCTTCTATAGAGAGGCAAAAGAGGATGCTACCTGCTTTTTTCCACCTCATTTACAAACATGCTGTTGAAGCCTTTTGCATGTACTAGATTACATTATGGAGTTATTCTAAAATTTTGGAAAAACAAACAGGCCAGAACTTGCAAGGAATGACAGCTTACCATTCTTAGTACATCCCCATACCCAAATGCACAAATAAGGAGTTCTTTAAAGATGCCAGGTCACTAGGGCCGGCCCACAACATTTTGGCACCTGAGGCAGAGAGCTCAAATGACGCCCCCATGTCCCCTTGCTTGGGCCAAAACTTCAAAAGATCTCAATTCTGCCTTCTTCCTGTTCTACTCCTCTGCTACCTACCCCAATAAAGGAGAACTAACAACTTAATATGCCTTGTTCAAAAATTTTAAGTAACACTTTAACTTTCAAATGCCTGAACAGCAAATGTAACTTTTCTTGTCTGCATAGTAAACACTGGCATTTTTATCTGTTTGAATAATCAAAGTGGTGCTTTCTGTGCCTTCTTGCTTGCAAAGATTTGAACCACTTCCTGCTGAAGGTCCACAGTCTGGGCCAGCTCATGCTCTACTGAGATGGTTGCAAGGCAGACCAGCCTCTCCTGTATCATTCTGGAGCGTAGATGTGTTTTTATTAACTTCAGCTTGGAGAAGCTGCGTTCTCCACTGGCAACTGTTCCAGGAAGTGTTAGAAGTATGCGCAGAGCAACAAAAGCATTTGGAAAGAGGGCGGTCCTCTTAGTTGTACACATATATTCCAGAACAGCCTTTGGAGTTGATCCTGCTGACATGTATCTTGAAAGGGCTTTCAGTTCATCTCCTAAATCACTTGCATCAATATCGCGCATGTCATCATGTGTCAGTCTCTAGTGCCCTGCATTGCTGGTGTAGGTCTTCTTCAGGTACAGTGAGGAGTTTTGGAATGTCATACAACATCCCAAATATACTGCTGTATTCCTTGAGCTGCATGAAACATTCTTCAACTGACTGTATTGCACAATCTAGCACTTGGTTAAAGAATTCAACTTTGAATTGTTGTTTGGGGTCTCTTACGGGATTATCCCATGCCTCGTAATCAAAATGTAGTCTTGTATTCTTGAATGGGTGGGGAATATAGCTTCAGTGTGAAGTTCCTCTGCCAACTTCTGTGTGCTCTTTAAAACATTTTGAAATCCCTCCTCTGACCGGTAAGACTGTAGGTATGACATTGCTTTGTCCAGTTGTTCCATTGCTCCACATATATCAAGGTCAACGCCTTGGAGTCTCTTGCTTACAACATTTATTTCAAAACAGTATGTTGTGCCACAACACTAAGCCACACAGAAATCTGAAGTTATGTATGTTTCTGGTGATTCCATTTCCCTCTGCCACTGTTCTCCCACGAACAGTTCCTGTCATAGCATTATCCTCCATAATGGCAACTATGGCATCATCTATCTTCCCAATTTCGTGTTTGATAGGCTGTATCGCCTCCACTCGACTTTCCCATCGTGTGGCACTCAGTGGTTTCAGTGTCAGAGAGGATGTTCCCAGATATAGCTTCAAAACTCGCCACCGATGAGTTGATGCAGAGAAAAATACATATGTGCTTTGAACACATTAAAAAATTCAGCAGCTTCACTAGAAGCTGATGCTGCATCACTGACCACCAACTTCAGTGAATGAGAACTGCATGAGACAAAAAAAGCTCTAGGGTTTAACTCTCAGATCCGTGTCTGCACTCCTCTGTTCTTTCCTCTCATGTTGGCACCATTATCGTAGCCCTGACCCCTCATGTCAGCTACCGCAATTCCCGTATCTTCCAGTTTCTTAAGAAGCACATTTGTCATACCAGCTCCTGTAGTATCATCAATGTCAAAAAATTCTAGAAAATGCTCTCTGACAGTCTCCATTGTGGCGACATTTTCACTAGGTTCTGTTGTTGTTGTTACAAAACGCACCATTCAAGTCATTTGTTCTGTGTGGCTGATGTCAGGTGTGCAGTCCAGAATAACACAATAATATCTTGCTGACTTCAGATCTGCCACCATCTTCTGTTTGACTTTTGTTGCCAGTAACTGTGTGATTTCAAGGTAGTGGGGTGTGTACATTTCTTGGGTGGTGACTCTTCTTCGATGCTCATGGAGTACAGCATCAGACTCAGTCATCGGCTCCACAATTTTAAGGAAGTTTCCATTGTTTGGCATATACAGCTGATCTGAAGTGCCAGGCAGTGCTAGGTTTTGGTAGCAAGCACTCTCACAATGGCAATGAGCCTTTTCAGAACATTGTGCCAGTAAAGAGACTCTGAGGCAGTGTTCTCTTGATGCTGATCATTTATGGTGGCCTTCAACCTTAATCTCATCTCAAGCTCTTCCACCTATGGAATGCTCTCTGGTGATTTGCTGACAGATTTCTAGCCCGATTTTTCCAGTCCTTTGTTCCTGTAAAACCCAACGTAGCTGGAACATTAGACTGGAAGAATTTGCAACAAAAACAGTATACAGCATTCTGGGTTTTTGAGTACATAAGCCATGGCCTCTCCACTTTGTCACCATTGGGGATTTCACGCCAGTAATGTGTTGGATGGAAACTTCTATTTTCATTGTCCGTCTTTGGGGAACATGAAGTTTTTCACTTGCTGTGGCCCATGCAGTACAAGGAAGTCCTTCAGGCTACTGCTCAAGTGGGTCCACAGTCCTGGATCATCTAGATTTATGGAACTAAACTTAGCAGCAGCTGTTTCTTGCGCCTCAACCACACTCTTCTCTGATTTACACTTTTCTTCAGGAATGTGCATGGTTACATCCATTTGAGATGGAGATATGGCTGCTGCAGTAGCTGCCAGGTCACCTGCACTCTGACTAACTGGAAGATCAGGCATCTCCTCACCACATCCTTGACACATCCTCACTGGGGCTGGAAGGCTCACCGTGAACATTTGTGTCCTATGTATCTCAGGAGAGCTCCTTCCTGCTTAGATAGAAAAGCTTCCTTTGCTTGCTTTCTTTCTCTGAATGCTGCCCCAGAGGGGAGTTTTTTTCTTTCACTCATGACTGCTGTTTTGTGCCATCTATAGTGGCTCTCAACACTCAACTGAAGGGGACAAATAAGCAGACTGGTAGCAGGGCCTGAGGGAGAGAAGATATCGGCCTCTTAAGGGCCTAACTGGCTCCTACTACTTCAGTTGAGTGTCTGTTCTCCTCAAGTGAGCTCAGGAAAGCAGCAGGAAACAGGAAGCTCCCTGAGAAGCTGGTGTTAATCAGTCCAGGCTCCTCGGGGTGCTAGAGAGGTACATAAGAGGCTCCTCCTCGTCTCTCTCCCTGCAGCTCCTGCTGCTTTCTATTATTTTCTCTCACCTTTTCTCCTGCCTGCCTGTTATGTCTCTTGTGCCCTCCTTCCTCCAGCATATCACTCCACCATCTGTGTGCATCTAGAGCAGTGAGAATACAATACCAGCAGCAAACACAATTTTCTACATTCTGGGTCCTAGTGGCACCCCACTACAGTCTGGCACCTGATGCAGCCGCCTCTGTTCGGCTAATGGTAAGGCCAACCATGGGAGAAGGAGATGTTTGCATGGAAGAAAAGGCAATATGTACTCATTTGTTTCTTTAAGGCCCAACGCCCACTCTCCAAACTAGGAACTTCCGATTTCTCCCAGGCAACTGCTAAGTACCTCACCCTGTCCCTACAGTTTCAATAATAAGCGGCTCATAGGAGAAGTAATTATATAGGGTAGCTTCTATCAGGAGAGTCTGCCAGGGTCCTGATATGCCTGAATTGGTCTTGATGCTAAATAAATACCAACATGTTAAAAAAAAAAAAATCTGAAATGTATTTTCATTAATGCAAATTCAAATGTACTATTTAAAGGGACAAAATAACATTAATTATTACCTGTTGTGGAGGGGGTGGAAACAGTCATGTGTTCTACATTGTACAATGAAGTGTAAGTTAAAACAAACGTCAGTGTGGCTAGTGCTTCAGCCTAATCTCAGCTCATACATACAACAAAGTGCACTGCATGTAAAAGGATTACAAAATTATACCGGTTCATTCTAATTTGTGACTTGCTGTAATATCAAACAGCCCAGTATTAAGATAGCCTGAACACAAAATATAAAAAACATTGCAAGAGCTAGAATTATTTTAAATTGCATGCTACATTCATGCTGTTTTGCTTCTTAAGTAAATAAGATGCTGAATATATGAAAAAGCAGTTAATCTTAACATTTCTTATATATTCACTAGACTGGGTTAAAATCTTAATTGTTTTAAATAAGTCATTAGGGGGCAACTCTTGACAATGTTTTTTTGTTTTGTTTTTGCTTTGGGTTTTTTTAGTTGTTCTGAGTTTCTAGTCATATCACAGCAAGAATTGGCAGTACTTATTAAGACTACCTCATAAATGCAGGAACTTGCCTTAGGGACACAGTCCTACAGTCTTCATGTGACATGCTAGCTAGCTTTTGTGGCTAGTCCACAGAGTATAAGACCTTACTACAGCTACCCAGTAATGGAGGTAGTTTAGCTCATTGGCAAGAACTGTGCTCTTTGTTCTAAAGAGCCAGGTCCAAAGCCTGCTGACAAGCCTTGGTGTGGAAAGGAATGTTACATCTTCTCAGGAAAAAGGCCCACTAAATTTAGTGAGAGTTCTGTCTGTCTGAGGACTGGAAGACCAGGTCCTAAATAGAAACATACTTAATTATTTTGGTTCCCAAATGTGCATGGAGCGTGCGCCCGCGCCCCCCCCCCCAAAAGCTTTGCTGATCTGGCAAACCCCATTTATGGTGAGATGGGATAGGGCGGGGGGGGGGGGTTGGCAAGTGTACTATTTATTGCATGCTATTAAACCAGACCTAATCTAACTGAATTTGTGCTTCATGAGTATTTTTATTTTAAAAATTGGTGGATTGCAAAAAATATCCCTCTGAACACACAGGAATGCATATACACTGTATAATTATAAGTGAAAGTGTATTCATGTATAAAGTTTGCAGATACAAATCTGGGAGGGGTTGCAAGTGCTTTTCAGGATAGGATTAAAATTCAAAATAATCTGGACAATCTGGAGAAGTGGTCTGAAGTAAATAAAATGAAAATCAATAATGATTAAAGGTCTAGAAAACATGACCTATGAAGGAAGATTTTCAAAAAATTTGGGTTTGTTTGGTCTGGAGAAGAGATGACTTAAAGGGGCCATAACAGTTTTCAAGTACATAAAAGGTTATTTCAAGAAGGAGGGAGAAATAATTGTTCTAGTTAACCTCTGAGGATAGGAGAAGAAGCAATGGGTTTAAATTGAAGCAAGGGCAGTGTAGGTTGGCTTTTGGCTTTGTATTAAAGGTGGCAATGCAACTTTCTTTCAGGTGCAGTGCATATTTATCAGAGAAACAATCATGGGAGACAGATATATAAAATCAATTATTCACATTAGAAAATTTGTAGAACATAATTTGGCCTTAGTACAATTGTATGTCATGCTGAAATTTTGGTTACTTACTATATTGTGTAACATTGTCCATACCTAAGCCTTTTATCCTAACTCACTTGCACATGAAAATCAGAATGTAGTGTTCAGAAGGCAGGTGCCAATATATCATCCTAATTGATTCATCTTTAGGTTCATTGTTTATAGTTTCTCAATGAAAAACAAAATTTTGAGTTGAACTCAGCAAGGTCATGGGCCCGAGAAGTGATACTTGTATAAAAGTCACACTTGCAGTATTTTGGAAAGTAAAGGTGCCACTTTAAGACAATTATGACACTTTCTCAGGCTCTCTAGGTCTGCAAGTCACTGTGTTACACCCCCACACACACACCTCAGTGACACCCCCCCACACACACACACACACACTTTCTTGTGGTAGCTCTGTGTCAGCTCCCTGACACTGTCAGCCACTCAAGCACTCTCTTCTGAGCTCTGCCATTCCTACTTTGCCTTACAGATAAACATTTTGGTGTACTTCAGTCCCCAAACTCCTCTGAAGCGTCAGCCTGTAGTGTCCAGCCCCTGTCTCTAGACACAGTAATTACCAGGTTCACTACTTCTGATGGACTAGAATACACACACCAGCTTGTTTCATTCAGCTGAGTATCATCTCCAGTGTAACAACACAGCACTTTGAGTTATAGTGAAAACAAATCTAAGTTTATTAACAAAGGCAAAGATTTAAGAGATCATGAGCAAGGGTAATAAGAACAAGAAGTTACATGTATAACAAAAGTTGTAAATGTGTCTTAGAGTCTAAATTTAATTATAACCAGCTAAAATCCTGGTCTAAAGTGAGTTCTTAGCTAATGCAATCTCCCAGTATCACTAGCCCATAGGGCCAGATTTCAGCTTTCATGAATACAAAAAAACACTGTCCTTTTTGCTTCCTCAGTGAAGAATAAAAAAGGGGTGCATTGTCCTTCCTTTTATAGTCCAGTATACCTTTTGAAATGCACCTTTTGATGTGAACCCGCAGATAAGACTCTTCTCCCCTTTTGCTTTTTCTCTAGTGTGCTCCCTCATACTGGTTTTACATCGCTCAGTCACCCTGTTTTTCCCATTATCTTCACATGCCCCACAGAGCTAACAATTAAATAAAAGCACTTTTTTCAATGGTCCAACACTACGCTCTCCAGACAGACATACAAAACAATGTATTATAAAAAGATGATACTTAAAATTACAGACTAGACAATAACAGTAGACTCTTCTACCCACAAACTCTTCAGGATTAATAATTTCCTACTCCTATTAAACCCATTCAATCCCATTATTACAGGAGTGCTCTGTGTGTGTGTGTGTGTGTGTGTGTGTGTAGTTAATAGATAAGGTGCTAGCAGATGTCATGCAAAAACATTTAGCATAGATCCTGGATTCTGAAGGACCAATAAAACTTTATGCAGTCCTTTACAAGGAGCTCTTAATACCCACCACTTTCTCAAATGTCTAGGAAAACCAGTTCATCATTGCAGAGTGCACTGAAGGTCAGCAGACTTGGGCTTTGTTAGACTGAGGGAGGTAATTAATTCCAATGTCAAGGTCCCTTCACTGAAAATAGTACCAGCACCACTTATTTAGATCCATGCCCAAATCTCAGCTGCCATATTGCGGTTGCCATCTCCCCACCACCCCACACACGCACTGCCTTTTTGGTGTGTCAAGCTAGGACATTTTTCCACTATTTTAAAAAAAATCCACAATGTACAATGTTTTTGTGGGTCTTGTTTTTAAAAAAAAAACCCGCACATTCAGCAGCAGCTGTGGCTTCCTTTTATTTCAGCACCTGAAAGTGGAATTAACTGTAAGAAAAGGAGGACCAGACTGTTGATTTTTTTGCATTGCACAAGCTGAGGGAAATCAAAAGAGTAAGGATGCAGCATAAAGAGTTTAAGTTAAATTGGATTTTAAAAAATCTTTTCATTTTAATAGCCAAAGAGTTCATTAGTAAATGGGGAAAAAAATCTGTTCTCTTAAAAGAAGATTCTTAAGTCAGTGGTATCCTTTCATAGCCTTGCTACTGCATTGTAAATTCAGAAATTTCATTTGCTAAATATTATTAATGTAACTTTGGAAAGACACCTGATTTCTATCTGTTCTAGACATTCAAGTGACCTGACTAGTGGCATTGCTTCTCTTGATTTTACTTCTTAATTTCCTTCTTGCTGCCGGATTCTCTTACTTGCTAAACCTAAAACCAAATGTTCTAGGACGAATTTTAGAACGGTGGTTTCTTGTCAGCCCCACTTGCAGACTGGTGTAGTGGATTAAGCAAGTGCATAGATTTCAGGAGCTCCTGAGTTGTAATACTGGCCCTGTCACTGCCTCACTATAGTGATAGCTTGGACAAATCATGTAACATCTGTCTTTTTCCATCTGTATCACTACTTCACATGGATGTGTGGTTTGCTCAGCACTTTGAAGATTTAAAGCTGTTTGACAGGGCTTTTGAAGAGGACTGAGTGTGTGTTTCCTCTAACAATAAAGGGTTGGGAAAGAAGTTTCTGAAAGTGTCTGGCTAAATTGCTGCTGAAATGATTAATTTAATGCTGCTGGAATTTTATTGTATTGAATTGTTAATGATTTCTTGGGATTCTTAATGCCTTGGATAGACTTATGTTTTTTATTTTAAGTCTAAGTAAATCAAAATGCTAAGTATTAATAATGAGGTGACCTTATAGTAGTTTATCGCAGTATTTTGTATATCCTTGCCAGGGGATGCATCAAATAACTGCATCTGTTCAGAGCGCAATAACAATATGCCATTATAGTGTTGAAAAACTTGTTTTGTACCTGTCATAAATATAAAGAGAAGGGTAACCACCTTTCTGTATAAAATCCCTCCTGGCCAGAGGCAAAACCCTTTTACCTGTAAAGGGTTAAGAAGCTAAGGTAACCTCGCTGGCACCTGACCGAAAATGACCAATGAGGGGACAAGATGCTTTCAAGTCTGGAGCAGGGGTGGGGGGGGACAAAGGGTTGTCTGTCTGTCTGTGTAATGCTTTTGCCTGGAACAGATCAGGAATGCAGCCTTACAACTCCTGTTAAGTTAGTAAGTAATCTAGCTAGAAATGTGTTAATTTCCTTTTGTTTAATGGCTGGTAAAATAAGCTGTGCTGGATGGAATGTATATTCCTGTTTTTGTGTCTTTTTGTAACTTAAGGTTTTTGCCTACAGGGATTCTCTATGTTTTGAATCTGATTACCCTGTAAGGTATTGACCATCCTGATTTTACAGAGGTGATTTTTACCTTTTCTTTAACTAAAATTCTTCTTTTAAGAACCTGATAGATTTTTCATTGTTCTTAAGATCCAAGGGTTTGGGTCTGTGTTCACCTGTACCAATTGGTGAGGATTCTTATCAAGCCTTCCTCAAGAAATGGGGTGTAGGGCTTGTGGGGGATATTTTGGGGAAAGATGTCTCCAAGTGGTCTCTTTCCCTGTTCTTTGTTTAACATGCTTGGTGGTGGCAGCATATGGTTCAAGGACAAGGCAAAGTTTGTATCCTGGGGAAGTTTTTAACCTGAACTGGTAAGAATAAGCTTAGAGGGTCTTTCATGCAGGTCCCCACATCTGTACCCTGGGGAAGGAACCTTGACAGTACCTTATTTAATCTCCTTAGGTAAGCTACTACAGTTTTGTGGTGGTAGACTTGGTTGTTATAAGCCACTTAAAACAAAGTTTTTTCTGAGATGATTAGAATAAATTAAAATAATCTGGGTACCTCTTCTTAATCAACTTGGTTGTAGTGCAGATTGCACTGTGTCCAACAGATCAGCTGTTTATAATCTTGGAAAACAAGATTCCATGTCTTTCTCTGTCTCTTGAAAGGCTAATACTGTATCAGGCTCTTATTTTCCTTTCTATTAGAAGGGACACCTGCCCCAAATCATCTTTTTTTGAAAGTTACCTTTAATGTTTCATAGTTATTCCTCCGATTAGGACTACAATGACAAAATTATCTTAAAGTGCAACAAGTCTGTGCATGTGGGTTATTCCTACACGGCTTATTGCAACAAAAATAAATATTTTTTTTAAAAAGTAAAAAATGCTTTCAAGACTTCATTTGTAATAAAGTATTTTTATATAAAGGTTTTTCAGAAAGAGGCTGGCTTCTTTGCTGCTAAGATTTCTCCTTCATGAAGTAGAAACCACTGCATACTTCATTGTAAGCTCCTTTGGGTAGGGATTTTTGTAGTGTACATTGCTAAGCACATTTGTCAGTGCTAAACAAATAATAATCCACCTTCTCTCTGGACATTTAACTCTGTCTGTTATCCAACCTTTCAACCTGCAAAAATCCAAATGTAGTACACAACGTATGCCAAACACCCAAATGAGTGGAAGAAGAAAGCATCCATTTATAAAGTGTTAATAAATGGTTAATAGAGGTTTTAGTACATGGTTTGTTCAATTGTTAGTCCAACAGGTTGCTTATAACCATCTATAACACCTTCTGCTAGTCTTATAACCCTTTCTGACTTATGCTAATGATGTCTTTACCAAGCCTATAATACTTATTAACAAGTTATAAACCATTTATAAATGGCACCATAGTTTCATGATTCTTTATTTCTGATAAATAACTTTCAACAAAAACCAGGAGACACCAAATTTGTTGTGGGACTTGAATAACTTCAGAACAAAAATGAGTGACATCCCTTGGGATGAGGGATATTTGAGAGATGTGATCCAAGCATTTCAACAACCTATCCAAAATTTCTCTTAATTATGCCTCTTCCTCTCCTAAGCATATTACCCTCCTAGCCATCAGTTTTAATCTCCTTGACTTCACCTTCAAAGTTCTATACATCTCTGCTCCACTGTTTGGGCCATGTGCTCTAATTCCACTTCCTGTCATCCTGTTAGAATTCTTCTTCAACAAACACATCTGTGCATTTTTCCTATTATTTCCCTTAGCCCTGTCATGTCTTGTCTAATTCTGTACACCCAGAAATCTACTCTACCAACCAACCCAATGCACTAACAAGATACTGCCCTTGTAAGAATAGGCATTTTCATCTTGTCGTGAGTATAGTTCCCTTTTGCCCTGCCTTTTTGTCTTCCATCTTCCGTGCATCTTGTCACGTAGTAATTAACTTAGATAATACGCTCCCAAGGGCAGGAACCATATCTTTATATTTGTGTAAAGATTCATCTCCAGCATTATATAGAAGTATTAACAATTGTTTCCCCTTTTTTTGTTGATCCATGCTGGGCTACATGGACCCCAGACCTGAGAAGCACAGTGCAGAGACTGTGTATGGTGTAAGTGAGAGAATGAAGCTTTGTGAATATGGGGCACAATGGGCTTGTCCCCTCAGTTCTTGTTTGTTGGTTAGGTGGTGGGGGAGGGGGTCAGCTGAGGGTTCTTCTCTTTGGAACAACTGTTTTCTTACCAGACTGGTACCCTTTCAGATTTAGGTAGCTCAATTATCAAAGGTCTTGGGGTAACCAAATTTTTCAGATAACTGAGGGCTCAGAAAAGCTAAGCCATTGGAAACTGAAGCTGTCTGTTAACTGTGGAGCATCAACTTTAAGCCTGGGGCTCACACCTCTGATTTTAGATCATGCCAACTAGCTTACCCCTATCCAGCTGGCTCTAGTGCAGCCTGGGTCCTCTGAGCTTGGTGCTCAGTGGATAGTTTGCTGTTGGAAAACTTTTGTAATGCTAGGCTTTCTGGATAGGTGAATGTTCCAGGTTTGGTTGGCCTGGAGAGCATTAAAGATTTGCTGGATGTCCTAAGCACGATGAAGCTATCAAGTAGGGGCTTGGCGGGAAAGCTCAGCACAACCCTGGGGCGCACAACAAAACGTTTTGGTTAATCAGGGTTGTTCTCCTAGTATTAGGCTTATACAGTGTTCATGGATTCTGTGATATGTTTGTAAAACCTTCCCCTAGTTGTGTTTGAGGAATATTTCGTGGTCTGATTTCAAGGCATTTTCCATGGCTTGTGGCTCGAGTTGCTTTCTCATTTCTGGTTACCTCAAGATACTGCCTTGTTACGCCAACTCTGAGACTTGATTGGCCCAGGCTATTTTCAGCACCATTGTCTTCTGTATTTTCGGGAGAAAGTTTTGCAGACTGGGATGTCCCTTGAACCAATCCTATCTAAATGGGAATTTAAGGATGCTTCTTTCCCGTTTACCAGACAATGAAAACTCAAGTTTTCAGCCCTATCTGCTGCTTTGTACAGACAATCTCCCTTCGTTAAATCCTTCCAGTCATGCTGTTGTGCATGCTTCTCCTTCATTTCAATAAGATTGTAGAATGACCAAGCAGATGATATGGAGGGATCAACAAGACTCTTTCATCAAGGGAGAATGATATGGCAAGAAAGGAAAATAAGTTAATATAAAAAGAAAAGGAAATGGAAAACTCAGACCTTCTGTTTAGCATTCTCCTCCACTCACTCCTTAGCAGCTAACAAATAGCCATTCCCCTGAGCACCAGTGCAAGGAGAGGGAAACTGGAGCTCAGGTTAACCCATTGATTTATTGAAGACAAGGTAGTGACCCTGTATCCTATCAAATTTTCTTCCCTGTGCCATAAGGATCTTCTTCATCTTCACAGAAATGATACTCTGCTCCAACAGCTCCACTGGTGGACATGGTAATTAGGATGAGGTGTGGTTCCACTTCTTACAAAAAGAATGGAGTCCTAAATTATGGCTTCCTTCTGCTCTAAGCCACCCAAAAGGATGACAGTTAAAGCTGGGCAAGCAATAGGGAAAAATTATGCAAGAACTTGTTCACATCACTGACAATTGATGAACAGGGAAAAGGGTAATATCCAAGTAATGAATTGTTTTGCAATAACTGTTTCAACCAGCTCCAGTGAGAATTCATCATCTTAAGAGTTATGTTTATAAAATCATTTGGTACCTGATCCCCCTGCTCATTCAGCATCATCTGTGTAACATCTACCCCCAAGGGTTTTGTCTGGCACATTGTGGTCAAGTCCGACCATGCACAGATCCCAACCAGGCTGGTCTTAGCTTAAGAGCCTGTCTATCTCTGCTAGTTATATTCTCCACGGCAGCTGTTTCTCGGGCACATACATGTGAAAGGAAGATCCCCTTTCTTCCCACTTCAGTTTGAGCCTGCTAGGGGGGTATTTACTGACACTCCCCAAGGATTCAACTGAGTATTCTCCTTTTCTCTTACAGGATTTCCTAACAGACTCAGAGTTGAAAAAATATTCTGCTCCAGTGTGTCCAGCCACTGCCTGCGGTATGTCATGTCTACCAACGTTTCTTCTCCCCCAGATGGTGTGTCTGCTTTTCAGGAGTTAAATCATCCTGTAGCTGTGGAACTGGATATTCAAGAGAAGTCTAACTCTTCTATTCATTTTGCCTCCCAGGGTTGAAGAGAAGGTAGCCCTTCTTTAATACTGGGAGCTACTTGCACTAACTAAGGAATTAATGATCCTATCCTGTCTTAATACCCAAGGATTCCTAAATCCAGTCCCAAAACAAGAGCGTTGGTTATTCTTTAACCACCCTTTGGTCTCTGCTGTGAGTGAGATCTGAAACTTGTGTTCATCCAAAATGAGTAGGGAGTTAGGAAAGTGAGTCGGGTAGGAGTTAGTCTTCTGTTTCTTTCTCTTCTCCATGTAAATTACATGTGGTTAACTATTTTAAGAATAGTGTTACCGGGACTAGTATTCTACAAGATCCTGAATGAATACAGAGTAAGATTAAAATGCCTAGATGCTTCTATTAATGATGTAGATCTTTTTTGTAGCAATCCTCAATGGATCAGGTGACTTGTGTAGTTGTGCTTTAAAATTTAACCTGTTTCCTCTTCCCTCTTAGTATGTAGTAATTCTTGACCCTGGCTACTTGTTTTCCACTCTGTAATTAAATGCATCTGGCACAGACGATACTCCTGGAGGGAAATCCTGGCCCCCTTAAAGTCAATGGGAGTTTTGCCACTGACTTCAATAGTGCCAAGATTTCACCCCAATGTCTTGCAGGATATCTTTTTAAGAACCTTTTATTCAATAATGTCTAGACCTTTTGAAACCTTCCCTTGGGCGCATATTTTGTACTGAATATCACAGCACAATCCTGCCACTTCTACAGCAATACTCAGGAGGGGCATGAGTTCATATTCAGGTAGTTTAGGAAAAGATCCTTAACTTACCCTTTTTGCTAACCATTTCCATACTAAAACAACACCTTGGCCAAGCTTAAGGAGACAATGATGGTAGAAAGTTCTTCTGTTTTCCTTCAGCCCCCAAATGTCACAAGAGTATCTACCACATGAACAGTCTTATCATTTTCATTGTAGAGACACAATTTTTGTCACTGTCCTCTGGAAATTAGCTTTCAACATTTCCACTGACATCATTGGGCTTTGTTATCAGACACTTAGGCAGTAGTAATTGCATGTCAGGTTATTATTGCACTTGAATATTGTATGTACAAGTAATCCATGGTAAATAGTGATGAGTCTTTTAAACAATTTAACATAGCATTATCCTTGACAAATAAGGAATAAAGGTTTACTAATAGCTATTAAGGGTTGGGATTTTTTTAGATACGGTGCCCAACCAATTCCTGAATGAAGATCTACAAACAACCCTCTCTCAGAATATCCTCTTTAGCCTCCTTTTGAAATATTTTCTGCCATGATTCCTGGCATTTCATTGAACAGGTTTCAAATTGCTGAAAAAATAACTATTTGCAGGCCTCTAAAGGCATCTTAATAAGCATGTAGTAAATCCCACTAGTGCATGTGTTGCTTTATCCTCATCTGTAAAATGTCCTAGTAATTTCCATAAATGCTCCCAATTAATTGAAGTTTAGCCTGTTTGCTGAATGCTGCTGCTTTTCGTCCCAATTATCTTTTCCATTTTACTATTTTTGGTTGTCGTACTGCAGTTAATGAGAACATGAACCCGTTCCCACTTCCTCAGACACATTTTGCATTCATGGCTGTAGCTGTATCCCTCCCTTTCCTTATAGGAGCCTTTTCTACATAAACCATAGATCTAATACCCAACAAAAAGTGTAACATGCCCATTGATGTGCTTAAGGGAGCTCAGAAGGGCAGAGGTCCTGGAAGTCCTTTGTTAAATCTTCAGAAAAATTATTTCCCAGTTCCTCCTTCACTCCCTTCTGTCTGAATGAATACATCCCTGTGGCATGGGGTTTATCACCGGTTGAAAGGGAAACTTTTGTGGGATTCTGTAGTTAAAATGTTATTAACCCATCACTGAATACACAGTTGTATGTGATGAAACAAAGCATCTTTCCTTGGCCAAATGATCTTAGTTCCTCATATTTTTAATAGTGTTGTAGTTGAATAACATTTGTGCCCTACTGAGCTTATAAAAGTATTTTAGTTTGCTGCCTTTGAAAAAGCTAAGATTGGAATCCTGCCTCCATTGAAGTCAATATCAAAACTCCTGCTGACTTTAGCAGAGCCAGGATTTCACCCTAATTCTATTTTGTACATATTACCATGGTATAATGAGTGAATTCCCATGTTTAGTTACCTCTCTCTATTCCATGAGACTTGATTCTTTTCCTGTTCTTTTCATACTGGCTTTTTTCCCTCCTAATTTAGAATATTAAGTAAAGTTCATTAACATATTCACTATACCACAGTGCTCTTTGTTGACCTAACGTTAGGCATTTGACCCAATCTATTATTGGAAATTCATCACAGTAAAGGAACTGAACTGGTTGCGTGCAGGACAAGAATTGGGGGTTACTGGTAATTTTTTTTTTGGTCCCATGATCACAGTTTATCAGGCTTTCAAATATCTTTTTGTAGAAGCAGTTTCATCCTTAGAATTTCTTGTCGTTAGGCACCACTAGCTCTCCTTATTTCTTATGTAATAAAGACCGGTACCAATCTACTTGCCTAAAGTAACATTTTTATTAAAATGTTAAGAAATTATTTTCTTTTAACTCTCTGACTAGAATACATGGTGGAAAAATATTTGTGTGCACTTGGTATGGAAAGTGTAGTATATGTCCTAGTTCTGTAAAATAAAAAGCAAATGAACTGATGTTCTCTTGCCTTTAATGAGCTGTGACGATAACTGAAATTAAAGGAGCACTGAAAAGTGTTTATCTCAGCTATTCTCTCTCTCCTCTCTGATAGGTGACACATTGGCAGATATTTGTTTACATATGGATAAATGGTAAATTGATGTCTATGTCCCTTATGACTAGTTGGCCCTCCTTTTCTTATAGTAGATTATCTGCAGAATCATCTATAAGAATGCAGAATTCTGGTAGTTATTCAGTAACATCATTAATTTTAATAAGGCTTAGTATGGTGAATGGCCTTCAAAGCAGATTTGGTGGCAGACTGGTGGTGCACCAGCTGTCGGAAAATAAGTGGTTCTTTTTCTTTAATAGCTCTTCCATTTTTCCAGTCTCTAAATAATTTTATATAAATGTAAATTAATTTATATTTTATATTTATAACATATATAAATTCACTTAAATATAGGCTTTCCTACTGCACTCATCAAGTAATATCTGAGTACCTTACTAGTTTAAATTGATTTAGTTTCAAAAAACACTATTGCCAGGAAGGGAAGTACTGTCACCAGGAACTGAGGCACAGAGAGAATAAGGGCCCTATTCTGCCATTCTTACTCATGTTGAGTAGTACCTTATTTTTCAAGTAGCTATACTGAACCTAGTGAGATTATTTGAGGTATATGGTACTAGAATGGTGACGACAACCTAACGTTTAGTGAGTTGGTCAAAAATCTCCCAAGAGGTGCTGGTAATAGAATCCATGTCTGTTTAGTATTTCTCCTCTATCCTGATCTCACAACTATCCTTCCTGTATTAAGTCACAAGATTCTCTCTGGGACCTGAGCCCAGATATGTTTGTGTGAACCTCATAGCTGTGTGGAGCAGTAAAATAAACTGTCTATTTAATTAGCTGACATATATCATAGCAAATCTGTGTCATTCATTTGCAGTGCTAAGTTAGCAATTATTCACTGCTAAAAATTAAAAAGTAAATAACCTTCAATGAGACAATCTAGTTTATTCAAAGAAATAGGCCACACTGTAGTTTTCTATTCAGTGCAGACTTAGGTCCCATTTTTAGGGCAATTCATCCACTGACTTCAGTGAGAGATGCATCCATTTAACTGAGGGCAATATAGGTAACATCACAGCTGCTATTTTGCACCTACCTGGAATGTATTAGCTCACTCAGGAAGAAGACTTCTGTTGTGGCATTCAACAAAGGAATTCAAAGTTTCTCTCCTATTTCGGATCTTCAGATGACCTTAATGATTTTTCATAGCTAATTGTGTCAATCGGGGGCAGAGGAGGGTACTTAAGGCAATGTTTATTGATCCTTTCTTTTTAAGATAAAAATTTCTGTTTCCAAAGATGCTTCAGAACCCTGAATTTTCAGATTAAATGTTACTTTTTTCCAACACAAGCTTGAAGTAAATGGACAAATTGTGTTATTTATAAGACATGAAAATTTCACTTAATCTGAATCCTTTTCAGAATCAGCCTATCAGAAATTCAAACAAAAGTTGCTTGTTTTATGTTGGAAATCCATTCTGAAGCTTCCTGTTCCAAGGGATGATACCTTTATTTCTTAAATGTGAGACATAAGCTGCTTTCCCATCTTCCAGGTTGTTGGTGTGGGTTAGATACCTGAGTAAGCCAAGTGGCAAAATGTTCATTTTTTCTGTAAAGGTGAGTAGTTGAGCCATTTGACCACAACCTAGGGCCCTAAGCCTTAGAGAAATCCTGCTGGCAATGCAAAAATTCAGCAAAATATTTTACATCTGATGGCAATTTAGAACCCAAAAGGGATTAAGGCTTTTAGTTTAATTTAAAAATAAACCCAACATACAGTGAATTGATAATGGCATAGAGAATACACTTATAAAGTTTGCAGTTAAAGATACCAAGCTGGGAAGAAGAGGCTTGACAGAGAAAGTTATTCTTTGTGCAACTTTCAGAGTCCCAACCATTGATCTTAGCTCAGTATACAACAATTTCTCTTTTTGCCATATTTGTAAAGTAACAGAATTATTATTCTGTTTGTGTATTTTGCAATTTTGGTCAGGTGTAGGGTTTTTGAAGAAGAGTTTGAGTGAATACACAAGATTATTTTTGGGCGTGTAAACTGATGGTGCAGGATGCCTGGTCCAACAACAACAACAAAGTCTGTCCCCCAGAGAATTTTTCTCCAAATTGCTGCTCTCAAGATTGAAGGCTCATAGTAGTCCCAGTCAGAATCTGGGCCCTATGTGATAGTTGCTATACAAATAGAGAGAGTCTGTGCCTCAAAGAGCTATTGCTCAAAGAAGGCTTCCCCTTTGTGGCATAGGAAGGAAAGGGAAGATGGGAACGTCATTTATATTTTTGTATATTTTTTTTTAAAAATCAAACCTCTATTTCAATGGTGGCTAAAACTAGATATTATTAGTTGGATGATTTCTGTAGGTCATTACATCATTCCTGGCAGCTCATATAAAAATACACTTGTTCTTTGAATACATATAGCTCTAAAAGATTGTTGTATAAATCTAATAATAGCATTAGGTGGATTGCAAGTACCTAACAGATAAGATATAATGTACCTTAAATATATTTTTGCTGGCAGGCGTTATGTTAGCTCAAGAGGTACAATCCAGCCTGTGCAAATTACCTACAGCCAGTAACTGCTTTTCCAAAAAATCCTTCTGATTGATGGCACAAAATATTCAGCAGGTTCTCCTAATTCTACTAATTCTTAGGCCTGTCTGATCCTCTGCCAAAACACTAGTCTTTGACACAAAACAGCAGTGGGTAGATGATTGACTGCCCTTCTCAAAGGTTTTTCCTTCGAAGTCTTACGTGCTGAATTAAAGTGGACTTGTTGAAAACTTCCAGCAGGGCCAGATAAGATAGTGAAGCACTTGTCGTTGCTTTGGACATCACAGTATGACACACTAATACATATTTCATATCAAGATTTAGAAATGTTAGCAATAAAACTGACATGCCCTAAGTTTCTAACTACTTGAACATTTTTATTAGTTCTACCTGTATCCCCCATTATATGTATAGGAAACATCTCAAACTTTGAAATTGGGAGAAGTATTTTAAGTACCCATTGTAATGTCAGGAGCTTGAATGAGTATATAATAAAAGGATATTCTATTATACTCCTACAGAAGGTATATGGGGAGTCGGTGCTTTGAAGAATTCCAAAGCCTACCTTCAGACAGAAAGGAGCAGAGGAGAGACAGCTACTAGCCACAGAATATCTGTGTGGTCTGGCTTGCACAACCTGCTAGTGGTCATTCTAATGTCTGATTTCTGAGAAAAGTCACTCAGCTTGTTATAACCCATTGTGTGGAAATTTATGGATTTTTGGGAGGGAAATGTAAGCTCTACTGAGACTTTTCAGCAGTCTGTATATAATAAACAGCACATACAGGGTTGCCAGGTGTCCAGTTTTTGACCAGAACGCCCAGTTGAAAAGGGACCCTGACGGCTCTGGTCAGCACCACTGACCAGGCCATTAAACGTCTGGTTGGTGGCGCAGTGGGGCTAAGGCAGGTTCCCTGCCTGCTGTGGCGCCGCGCAGCTCCCAGAAGCAGCTGCATGTCCCCCCTCTGGCCCCTATGCATAGGGCTCTGCATTCTGCCCTGGCCCCAAGCACTGGCTCCGCAATTCCCATTGGCCAAGAACCACGGCCAATGGGAGCTGCAGGGATGGCACCTGCGGATGTGGTTGCGCACAGACCCACCTGGACATGCCTCCATGTAGGAACCAGAAGGGGGAACGTTCCGGGAGCTCTTGAGGTAAGCGCCGCCTGGAGCCTGCACCTCTCACCCCCTCCCACACCCCAACCACTTGCCCCAGCCCGATCTCCCTCCTGCACCCCATCCCCAGCCCTACTCTAGAGTCTGCACCCTCACCCCCCTGCCTTGGCCCAGAGCCCCTCTCACACTCTGAACCCCTCAGCCCCAGCCCGGAGTCCCCTCTTGCACCCCAAATCCCCTGCCTCACACCAGAGCCTGCACCCCCAACTGGAGCCCTTACCCCCTCCCGCACCCCAACCTCCTGAGCCAGCCCAGTGAAAATGGCCAAGTGAGTGAGGCTGGGGAGAGCAGGCAACAGAGGGAAGGGGGATGGAGTGAGGAGCAGGTAGGGCCTTGGAGAAGGGGCAGGGCAAGGGTGTTTGGTTTTGTGAGAGTAGAAAGTTGGCAACCCTAAACACACAGCTTTAATTTTTGGAGAGATGGGTTTTTATCAAAAACTGTTGGAACTCTCATTTTGGTGGCAGAGAGGACCACTACTTGTTCACTGTTGCTAGAAAATAACTCCTCAGTATGGGACAAACTGAAGGGTTTTGCAGATTTCTATAGAAGCTGAAAATTTCATCTTCTATTTTGGAATATCTTCTCTGACTGGAGTCTCTATGACTGGCAGCCTTTGAAGCTTGGAAGCCTTTCCTCCCCCTCCCCCCCCCCCCCCGATAAAATTAAAATTTAAATACCTTAAAATATGTCCTATGTTCAAAAGTGATGTTTTCTTTTTCAGATGAGAAAATGCTTTTAAATTTTAAAAAATGGTCATACACAGTTGCTTGCAGCTGCCATTTTCAGCCAGCACCTACAGGTACTTTTAGAAGATACACTTGAAGTGATACTGAAATACTCTTTTATGGGAAAATGAAGATTTATAAGCCGCTTTGAGATTGTGTTCTGAGACTGAAACAGATTTAAAATATTTGCTGACATTCTTACATTCAGCCGATGCCAATTTCATTGCTATCTTTTAACTAAAAACAAACAAACCCCACATATGATTTTCTCTTAAGGTCTAAAAGAATCGTGAATGACGACAAATTGTGTGGCGTGACTAGGCAGCTCTAATGAAGCAAGTGGCACCAGAGCATGTGCATCTACCGCTTTTATGAAATGACAGCACTATGTGTTGCAGACATTTTTAAAGTTCTGTGCTTGCAAGAAAGAGACGACTATCTACTTGCAGAATTGACTGCGTAGGCCTTGCTATCCCACATGACAACACCATAACATGTTAGTTTTATTTATGCTAATAAAAAATAAAGAACACCTATAACTTGTCTGAGGAAGAAAAAAAGAATTGCCTAGCCAAAGCTAGTCATCATCTTTAAGTTTGGAAGGTACTCAGACACCAGGGAAATGGACATGGTTTCAGTCTAGTTATAAAGTAGTCCCTTTCATCTCTCAAGATTAGGAAATCTCAGTGTTTTTCAATATATGGATTAACTTGCTGTTAATACTTGTGCTTTGTATATTAGATCTTGAGAAGGTAACATTTTCTGACATTACAATATATTGCAGCCGGTGTAGTATATTAAAACAAAAATGTTCATACGTTAATAAATTGAATGAACAGACAGTTATGACCTTGAAAATTCCAGTAGTCCTGCAAGAGACTTATTGCTCTGCATAGTGAATTTAGTTGAGGAATATTGAGTTCCAGTTTTAAAACTAATTTAAAAAAAAAAGTTACCACCTATTCAGGAGGAATTTTAACTTAAATATATCGAGTCAAGAACATTGTTTAATCAATTTAACAAACTAGTGCAGTTTGTAATGTCTTTCATGCACAGTAGTGAACTTTAAGGAACTGTCAATCCAGCTATGCCTCATTTCACAGTTCCTTTCTGGCTTCTTTGTTTAGAGTATAAAGAAAGATCAGTGTTTATGGTGGCAGTCAGAATTAGTTTATAACATTTGCTGAAGAGTCATTTTCAAGAAAGAGAGATTTTTAGTGGTTGAATCGCTTTCCAATTAAATGTACTTTTTATTATGGCAGTGTTGTGATTCAGCTAGGTTTTATATTTTTCTAAATGATATCTAAAATATGTATGGTGCAATTACAAAGAAGCATGTAGTTTAGCCTGTGTCCTATGGGTCACATCCTTTGAAAACAAATTTTCTATTGCAATGCGATACATCTGCTGTGATAGAGAGAGAGAGAGAGAGATTGCTTTGAGTTGCAGAATCTTGACTGTATGCCTAGCTTCTTTTCCTCTAAACAACTCTATTCCTTTGGTCAAGTTTTTACCTGCTATAATCTTTCTGTCCTCTCTCACCTGGGTGAACTCTATATCTTTCCATATCTTCCTTTCTTCATCACCTTTGAAAATGTTGGTGTCCTTCCCATTACATTCACTTGCAACCTCAATATCTTATTCAACTGCTCTTTCTTTTACGGTCCTGACTGTCTCCTACTCTTGTTGGTTCTTGCTTTACATCTCTAAAACCTCGTTTCCCTTATACTCTTCCCACCAATAACTTTCTATGAAAATGCTGTGTCCAAAACCACACTTTTCTTCTGCAATTCATACTATATTACTCTACTATTCAGAACCCTTCGTTGACTTCTCCTTGCCTTCCCTGTAGAGTTCAAGTGTCTTGGCATACCTTGGAGGTTCTGTACCTGAAGGCTCTCACTTCGTTCTCTTTCCCCAAGTTTTCCCTTCTGCTACTCTCTCTCATATTCTCTTCCAGATATCATCTGTTTCGTCATTCATGCTGACCTAGTCTCATGCGCCAGATGACCTCCCATTGCTCTTTCAAATCCATTTCTTCCACAAAGATGTTTAAAAAATTTATTTTGCATGATTTTACTACCACCTAAGATTCATCATGCTCATATCTCATTGTACTGTGTCTAAATAGTTCTGTCTATACCAGATTGTATGCTCCTTGGGGAACAGGTACTGTTTCTTTAAAATATATTTTGATCCCATAAACACTAAGATATGCAAAGAGTAATTTTAAAGAGTAATAGCTCCTGTTGAAGACAATGGCATAATCCAGTTGACTTCAGTGGTACAGGATCAGTCCCTACATTTTTGGTCCCTATACCCCTGGAAAACCACGCAATCTGCTTTCATTCATTAAATAATTGAATGATTTTAATGTCATTCCATCCATTCAATGGATCTTTCAGAACAAGGAATTGGTACATTGCATCAGAAACCGGTTTGTGTCACTTTTACAAATTGTATGGTATTTTAACTTGAATTTGTAACTTTTAGCTCTGAGTCTATGGTAAAAAAAAATGCATTAACTATGTTGTCAAAAGGCTGCATCCCTCTTTGAGAATAGACTTCTATATTGGGACATACCTTTTTTCCCCCCTGGTGTCATACATATTTCTTGGAAAATTTACTGGCACCAACATGGTTCCTTTTGAATTAAAAGAGAGAGAATATAGTAGGAATCTGTGTTTCTAATTTGATGGGTTACAGATTATCTAAAATTGACATAACTCTCAGGAGCCCACTAAATCAAATCACAGATACTGTATGCTGCTTAATCTTTTCTTAGCTATCATGCAAACTAAGGTAATTTCAGTTTGAAGTTAAAATAAAGCAAAATGGCTACATTTGCTTTAACTTCAAACAGAAAGCTAAATGGAAAGTTTTGATTGTAGAGGATTATTTTGCCAGCTGCTGTTGTGATCCAGTTCTCATTAGTGCTGTGTAATGTTTTCAATAGCACAGTTCATTGTTGTTTTTTTTTATTGAAGTTTTGAACAAGATTAACAGAAGGACAATTAATAAGTATTGCTGCCCACATATATTACTATATAAAAATTGTAATATGTCAAGATTTACAAAATCAAAAGTAGAAATAAAGGAGAAGTGGTAAAAGGGCAAAGCAAAATAAAAAGATAACAGGAGAATGGGACGTGAGCATTTGTTCTCATGCTGTCACTTGGACTGTGTAGAGGAATATGTACATGTTATGCACCTTCATGATATTCTGTCCTGAATCAAATCTGATGTGCTACTGGGGTATGATGCCTGTGAGGTACTGGCACACCATTCCGCCATCATGTTTTAGGTCTTCTGGAGGGTCTCTTCAAATTATCATTGGGTCAAAGTTAGAGATTATTCTTGCAGGGAAATTGGTAGGCATTTGGAGCAGATGACCATCCCAATTTAAAGAGCATTGAGTTACAGTTTGAGTGAGTGGGACCTGTTTAGTTAGGAAGCAGAATTCTTCGTTCAGTTTGAATTTGTACCATGTGATGATTTCAAACATTCAAAGATGTTTCATCTGACTGGTGTACAAAAACTTTTCAATCTGACAGAAAGGAGCCATGTTTCAGTCCCATAGGTCAAAATACTGACATGCCAAACTATTACATAGTCTCATCTCCATCTTTCTAATTATCAGGGTGTTCAGTTTGCAAAAGACATTCTTGGGGAGGCACCCCATTACTCACAACATTTTTACTGTGCGGGCTTCAAGCTTAGGTCAGCGAAATCACTGACTGTCTTGACTGAGTGGTCGTCCACTAAGATTTTGCTAGAGTTTGTAACATGTTCAAAATCACCAACTTGGAAGAATTTTGATTTTACCCCAAATGATTTTCGGACCAACTCTTACCACTGAGCTTTCCAGGGCTTTAAGTGCCATAACCAGCTTGTCCATTGATTCAACAATTAGCTTTATGTCGTCAGCAAAATCTATATTGGTAAGGTTCTTATCAAGGCGTATGCCTAAAATGCATTTATGTAGCATCTGATCAAGCATATCATCTATGACAGCATTGAACGTTTTTCGAGCAGCGACGTGTCGTTGTTGAACATCCGGCCTAATTCGGAAGAATGTGGTTCTTTTCCCATTCTCAAGAATGCAACTTGAGAAGTCATCATATAAGAGACAGAGCATTTTACAGAGCTTGTCAGGAAGACCTGCAAGTTTCAAGATTGGCCAAAGCAAATCCCCATCAATGTAGTCAAATGCAGCTTTGATATCCACAAATGCAATGTGAATGGGATGCTTGAAATCTTCTTGATAAGGGCGAATGGTGAAGATTTGCTCCAGGAGTGAAGACAGCTTGTTGCAGTCTTCTCTTGATCCTTAAGATATCCATGGCTCAGGCTAGCATGACAGAAGCAAAAACTTTCCCCAGAATGAATAGAAGAGTAATGCTGCAATAGTTAACAACAGTCTCACTTGCTGCCTTTACATTTTCAAAGCCATAAAATAATGCCTTTTTGCCAATCAGGTGGGACCAGCTCTGCTCTCCAGATGATATTGAACAGCATCTGCAGCCACAAAAGAATAGGTGGGCCAGTGCTTTTTAACAGCTTCCTGCCACAGATTCCTGATGCCTTTGTTTCCTTAAACTGCTTTACAGCTCAGTGGATTTCATCCATAGTGAATTCACCAGGATCATTTGATGCAGAATGGGCCAACTTAGCAGCAGTGTTAATGTCAAGGCCAAAAGAAATTGGGGGTATATTTAGCAGCAGGGTGTATTTTTCATTCCAGTATGCCATGTATTCTGCTTCTGTATTGATTAGCTGACCAGAACTAGAGTAGACCTCACTGAGTGAAATGAACTTTCTCATCAGTGAGGTCACGCAAGTGTTTATGTAAGGAAGTGACATTGTTCCTGGCAGAAGTTTAGGTGGTAGAGTAGAATACAGTTTCAAAATATGCTAGCAGGTACGTCAGATCATGCTGAAAAAGGAGCGGTGGACAGCATGTCGAACAGGAAGGTGAGTACAATACCTATTGAGGGGCACTGTGATGGGGTTTTATAAACTCTGCACTAGGACTGAGGGGATTCAGAGCAACTCTGGTCCCAGATGACCCTGCCCAGCCATACCTTCAGAGCTTGCCCCGGATGGAGGTGGAACTTAAAAGGAAGCCAGACAGCTCAGAAAAGGACTGACAAGCCAGGGAGAAGGACCGGCCCTGGTAGCTCCTTAGAAGGGATACTGGGCCAGCTCCTCTGGGGAAAGAGGAGCCTACCTGCTAGGCCCAGACTAAAGGTTCAGTTAATACCTTTTTTTTCAGTACTTTTACTACAGACTGCAAAGCTTGGACTATAGAGTGGGGGTTGGGAGGGCAGCTATAAGGCACTCTTGGGTGCCTTGCCTTTGGTAACCCTCACTGGGCCAGGGGCTAGTGGAGTGGGAGGGCCTGGGCTCCCCTACCAACTCCCTTCTGCATTAAGGAGGAATCGACCCTCTAACAACTAGGCAATGCTTCCATCAAACACCAGTCATCACAGGTACAAGTCTGTGGTTCTCGAAAGCTTGTCTCTTCCACCAACAGAAGTTGGTTCAGTAAAAGGTATTACCTCACCCACCTTGTGTGTCTCCATATCCTGGCACCAACATGGCTACAACACCACTATAAAATAGTAATGACAGGTTTCAGAGTAACAGCCGTGTTAGTCTGTATTCGCAAAAAGAAAAGGAGTCCTTGTGGCACCTTAGAGACTTAGTCTCTAAGGTGCCCACAAGGACTCCTTTTCTTTTTATAAAATAGTAAATATTCAGTACTGTGGGAGTTTCCAATAGCTGTTGGCAATATTAACTTCTGTCCTATATTTCTCTTTAGACTAGGTGCTTCCTTTCTTAAAATAATGAACATGGTAAACAGATTATTACTAATTTACTCTGATCTCAAACCTTTTGTCACTAAACTAAATCAAATATGATGGCAGCTGGGGCCAACATTTGCAAACTTTAATGCCTAAAACAAATCAAATTAGTAAAATTAGAAGCGTCCTGATTTTTTAAACCACTTGCCGCTCCTTTGGACTTTAGTGGGACCCTGGTTGTTCAGTGCCTTTGAACCTTGAGCCTTTGTTCAGGCTCCTTGCATCTAGGCACCCCGGATTTAAAATGTTGATCTTAAGCGCTGACCTTGAAGCTCCTGTACTTGTTAAATGGAGAATTCCCTATGTAGCAGATTAAGTTATAACATGAAAGAGGAGGAAACAAAAGTCTGGGTGTTGTAATTTTTAGCATAAAAATTACCTCATGATTAATCCCAAAAAGCCTTCAAGAGACTGAAAATAATACAGCTGTTAAAACCAGCACCCCATTCACGTAGTGTAACAGCTACAAGACCATACATAATAGATGAGGTTCCTTTATCCAAAGTATCCATTGTTACTCCATTGCCTGCAAAGAGTGGTTTAGTAGAAAAAAATATGCATTCATGGCCCTGAACTGCATCACAACGGAATGTTTGAAGCTTTTTTTCCCCAAAGCTACCATGAGTTAAGAACAGCTTTTTAAAAAACATTTTAAATCCCCTTTTCTTCCTCGTGCATGTTCTGCTATATAGTGGGAAATAAATACCCAACTGTAACATTAGTTAGTAAATAGGAATAAAAGTAAATTTACCATATTTTGGGTACAGTTTGCTTGCTTGCTTCTGCAGTGTTTGAGTTCTGTATATTATAGAGCAGCAAGCACCCAATTGATCCCAAACAAAGAGATCCTGGCAGCAACGCCCACACACATCCTTTGCAACAGTATCACTTGCTCTCTGAGACTTTTACATAAACAAAAAAAAGAAACATTTTTTTCTTCTTCACATCCCTTCTTGGCACCATAGGACCCAAGCACAGATATTTTTGTCTCTTGATAAACTGTTTCTCTGCAGAATTGCTTTTGCCAAGCACAGAAATTACTATACTTCGTTTCATTATTATTTTAATTTCTAACTGAATTTGACTAACAGCTGTGGGTTTTGAGGAAGGCACGATGACGCAGACATGCTTTGCATGCTTCCTCTACACTGCTCTGCCATATCCCCTTTATCTGCAGCTTGCTGCACCTTTGCTGTTCCAGTCCCCTTCCTGTCGAGCACAACTCACAACCTGTTATGACTTGTGAACTAGTATGTGTTCAGGGCCAGATTTTTAAAGGTATTCAGGGCACCTAAAGATGCAGATAGGCACCTAGTGGTACTTTTAAAACTTTGTAGACACCTAACTGGCCCTAAGGGACTCTTTCTACCCACCCCCCTACCTAGCCCCCAAATATGTTAGGCTTTTCCCAAAGAACATGGGCCATGTCCAGAAGAAAGGTCAGTCTTGATTTGATTTAACACTGCAAGTAAGGGTTAAAAACAGACAGGAGGGAGTATTGAGGGTGTGGGGGGAGAGGAAACATGAGTGACAATATCACTTCATTACTCAGTAGATGTATCAAAGGAAGTATCAAAACTTGGATTACTGATGTGGAGGGGAACACACCAGGAAATTGGATCAGAGAAGGCTGTAATGAGAGCATACTGTTTCACCTAGGATTTCAATCCAGGTCTTCAGATGCAAAAGCTAGTGCATGCCATTGGATCCATATCCTATTCTGCAGTCTCAGAGAGCGGCAATAGCGTGTTGGGCCTTTCATCATCTGTGCTTACTCAGGAAATTGCAACTACTCCTCTTCAGCTGGGACCTCACAGCAGTCATCCAATCTTTTGTCACCTCCAGAACAGACTAATGTAACTGCTTAGGGCTGCCTTATGAAGTCTATCCAGCCATTACACATAACAGGGCTGCTCCTTTCCCCAACGAGACAAGCCACTTTCAACAAAACGCATGCGCCAGTCTCAGCACTGGTTTCCTCTTCTTTGCTGGTGGTATTCAAAGTGTGTGGGTTTGAATATCTCTTATTCTTGTATCCGAGAGACAGCCAGTCATCCTCTACCCTGTCACATTATTAAACGTCAGCTGGGAGGCTCTAGCTGACCGCTCCCTGTGCTGAGTTGTCCAGGACTGACAGTTGGGTTTTCTATGCCATGACAGGTTATGTGTGTTAAGGGCCAGATTGTTAAAGGTAGAGAGAGACAGCTTCTGAAACTGAGGGGTTTTTCTCCATTGGTGGTCCTTCAGAACCAGAGTTTAACAAACTTCTTTTTATTCATCACAAATTGTATTCCTGCTAAGGTTTCTGTAGCCACAAACATTTTCCTTAGTGTTGCCCATTGTGGATAGTTTTCAGTGAGCTTTTTTATCTTGTAACTAAGTACCTAGATGCTACAGCAATAGACACCACAGGCCAATCAGTAAAGATCACATTGTAAAGATCAAAAGCTGCTTTAAAACAGTCGGAACTTTTCACTCCAGCCTCTTCCCTTCCTTTTAGGTTTAGATGAGCACTTATTGGAATGCCCATCACCTCGTATTTGTTCAACACCAAACAGAGTTTCGTATACATTTTACCCGTCTGGGCATAGAGGGAGGTAAAGTTACAGAAAACATTTTGAAAAGGAGTTTGGAGTTGGAATGCAGGGGACAGGGGTCATTGGCCGGGACAGTCCCTTTTTTAAGACCTGTCCTGGCTGTCCTTATTTTTTTGGCAAAAGTGGGGTGTGGAGGAACATGTGTGGGGAGCAAACAGTGATGCCAGCCCCAAACAGGGAGGGGAAACAGGGCTTGGGCAAGCAGCAACAATCAGCCCTGTGCAGGGGGGCAGGCAGGGCTCGGGTGAGCAGCAACACCAGCCCCAGCCTTTGGGAAATATGGTCACCCTATCTAGTATGTGTGTTGCTGCTCGCCCAAGCCCTGCCTGCCCCCCACACAGGGAGTGGGGCTTGAGTGAGTGGCTAGGGCCAGCCCTGCAGGAGGTGGGGAGGGCTCGGGCCAGCCCTACGTGGTGTCCCTTTTTCCCTTTGGGAAATATGGTTACCCTACCAATTAGTGAAATGGGAAAAGTGTGAAAGTTGGTGGTGGCCTCCCTCCACAATTTAACAAGTCATAGGGTGGGGAAAGAACTTTCTGTGAAAAAAATCCTTCTGTGGGGCGAAACCACAACCTTTTCTGAGGCCCATGGGATTTTACTGCTCCATTGTATATAATTCACTTTGCTGCTCATGCATCTGATCTCTCAGAGAAGCACCGGAGCAGCTGGAAAGAGGACAGAATGGCACAAACTCCATCTGAACAGACACTTGAACACAGAGACAGAAATCTTTCCATACTTCAGCTTCCCCTGAGTTTTTCTGTCATCTTTTTGCCTATGTTCTTCATATGTTAGTGCTTGCCCAAAGACACACAGAGACAACAGCAGTTGGGATGGTTTCTGTGTGAGAAATTGGTGGCTGGCTGAAGGGTTGAACCTATCTATTTTCTGGAGTTGTGTGAAATCCAAACTGTGCTGCTCCTTTTCCTGTTTCAGTATCCATCCATGCTGAAAGTAGTAATGGGAACTGTGTGTGCACCTTGAGTGAATATATTCTAGCACAGAGGGACTTCATGAGGCTATATGTACCACCTAAACTTTACCTTAAGGACATATGTGGAGTATAGGGACTTGTGCAGTTCCCCAGTGCTAGGGTGAATTTTACCCATTGTGGAGAAACAGACTTGAGATTAATATCTTGTGCAATATGTCCACTTGTTTCTCTCTCTTCCTCAATTTCAGATATTTTCTATCCACCTTGACACCATGGCAATATAATTTAGTGTGGGATTCATAAATAACCCCAATGCCCGTGCTGTGCTTCCCAGGCCAGAGCAAGAGTTTTTTGTTCTTTTGCTTATGCTATCAAGAGTACAGATCACATCTGTCTTGCATGTTTAAACAAGTGAGTCCCTTTTTATTTACAGAATCCCTTTTAAAGAGTCCCACCATTGACTACTAGCAGTTTCCTTGGTTAAAGGAGCTGGCCAGAGCCAGGGCTTGCAATTTGGTAGGAAAGAAATTTCTATTTGCTTAGAACCTTGCCCAAATCTCCCCACTCACTATAGAAATTTAAAGCTTGGAATACTTGAGGATGAAATTTGGTGCATTTTGTCAATTTATCATCCTGAATAATGTAGATTTGAGTAAAGGCTAAACATTGCTTCTACTCCCCTGAAGAGTCATCACTTTTATTTAGTATCACAGCTGGCATAGCAATCGGAATGGTAGAGCTTTTACATGTCAACCTGCTTCCCAACTGAACACATCCCTGTGCGTAGACTGTGCCAACTGAACAGTGTAAACTTAGCATACATGTGCAGATTCTAGGGCTGTATAAGTCAGAACCTATTTGGTATGAAAATACTCTAGCAAAGACCCCGTATTTTAAGAGATGTGAATTATTACCGGTAGGTGTGAGGTATTTGGAGGAAAAATTTTAGGATTTGACTGTTAGATGGTGTGATTCAGCTGTCACAAAATCAAAATGGAAGTTCACTTTCTTGGGTGAATGAAAAACTCAATTACTATAAACTATTCAGTGGCAAATTGTACTTGTTAGGAGCAAGGAAGAATGACGGTGTGCTATCAAAATAATCTGTTTAAAAAAAAAAACTTGGGTAAGACATCTCATAACATTGTTGTTGTTCTGCCCCAGTGAGTGATGGCAAACTGTGAAAAGATTTAGCTATTGCTTGGTCACAGCAGGCAACATCCACTTGACAAATGATTTGAATGAAAATAACTTCTGTACCCTATTAGTAACTTAGATCTTGGGTGTGTTACTATACCACACACAGAGTCCATAACTGTATCAAAATAGGGAGTTTTAAGATATAGCAGGGATCGGCAACCTGGGAGTGGCCCATCCCTCGGCCCACGCCGCTTCCCACAGCCCCCACTGGCCTGGAGCGGCGAACCGCGGCCAGTGGGAGCTGCAATTGGCTGAACCTGCAGACGCTGTAGGTAAACAAACCATCCCGGCCCACCAGCAGATTTCCCTGGTGGGTCGCGTGCCAAAGGTTGCCGATCCCTGAGATATAGGATTTTCTCCTTTTAATATGAGTTCCCGGGCAAAGGAAGAAGGGAGCAGGTCAGGCTACAGACTGGTTCTGGTTGGGCTCTTGGGACTGCACTAGGCAAAACTGTATGTGTGTAACTAGTAGTCAGACTAAACTACAGTTTGGTTCAAAAATTGAGTTGTTACATTTTGCTTCTTTTCAAACACTTCCCAGTGCACGATGCATTGAAACAATAAGGAGCTATTTTGTGACCCATTATCCTTGCACTGAGTGTTGATTGAGTTGTAGCCCATCTGTAGCAGTGAAATGTACTGCCCTTTTCTGTGTATTATACTTCTAAATTCCTAAGAACTTTGCCACTGTCAGCCATTTTATTCTCAGCATTGCAGCAACCAGTTAGCACAGTAGGTATGAGAATATCTTTTCTCAGGGAGTTCCAACCTTTTTTTCTTTTTGGTTTACTGTTTTCTTTTATCTAAAATAAATCATTTGCGTCGAGAACTGTTTGCACTTGAAAATGGAAAACCTAGCACTTCAGTACGATGAGCAGTGGCAGCATGACTGGGCTGCCATTGATGCCAATTTCCAGGTATACTTGTGACCTGGGAGTAATCCATTGCACTGGATTTATGAAATAATGAAGGTGAAGAGAGTAGCTTTAAAGAGCCACACAACACCCATTATCACGATACCTGTGATAATAGGCATCATACTACTGTATTCATGGGCATGTTAAAAGTGTGCAATGCTCAGTGCTCTCTGACATCTCCTCTTCCTTGGAGCAATGGAAAGGAGACTCAAAAAGCAAAGTGACAGAAGAAGAATAAAGCAGAAAGCTAGAGACAAAAGAGGCATTGATATATTAAGTTGGTCATAGAATCAATCATAGAATCATAGAATATCAGGGTTGGAAGGGACCTCAGGTCGTCATCTAGTCCAACCCCCTGCTCAAAGCAGGACCAATCCCCAATGAAATCATCCCAGCCAGGGCTTTGTCAAGCCTGACCTTAAAAACTTCTAAGGAAGGAGATTCTACCACCTCCCTAGGTAACACATTCCAGTGTTTCACCACCCTCCTAGTGAAAAAGTTTTTCCTAATATCCAACCTAAACCTCCCCCACTGCAACTTGAACATCACTAACATGATGAACATTTTTATGAAGATAATTGTGGCCAATTGGGGTGAGTAAATATTTGTTTTTCTTCCCTAAATGTTTATGGGTTGCTATCTACTCTAGTAGCTGGGGTGATCCAAATCATTCTAATTGAAACAATCATATTGTTTATCATTCTTAGTAACTTTTTCCTATGTACGCATTCTGTTATGTTCACAGGATATCCTAAGATTCATGTGGTCACTAAAGAGAAGCCATTCTGCCTACACTATAAATTGTGTAAAAATGTTTAATTCAGCTGAAATAAAAAGTTGATATTTTATATGTAGTTGTAACTCCTGATGGCTGAAGCAGGCTAGAGGCAGTCCAGAGCAGTGGCCAAGTATGCCTGGTACCCAGGAGGTCAAACTGTATCAGAAGCAATCCAGAGCAATGGTTGAACTAGTTGCAGGGATCTGTAGCTGGGAGATAAAATCCAAGGGGCTCGATCAGTGGGTTAGGGAGATAAGGGTTGGGTGACGCAGCAGGGTGGTAAGGCAGGGCCAAGTGAAGTAGGGTCAGACAAGGCAGCAGGTCAGGGTCAAACAAGACAGTAAGGTGGCAAGGTAAGATTCTGCGAAAGTAACAAGGCAAGGCTACCAGCAGGCAATGATCTATTGTTCAGACAGCTTCCTCCTCCTGTTGGGGATCTTTATATTGTCCAGGTAGCTAATGAGAATGTGGTCTGTCCAGCTAATTGAGGATCTGGGGTCTTGCTGCTGAGGGGGTGCTGACCTTAAGCATTAAGACTGGTGGTCAGGAGTAATGCATCAGTGTACCATCATTGTGTGGAGGCTAGAGGCGCCATCTAGGGCTCTGTGGACTAGGGTTCAATACTGGGGTCCTCCTGACAGTAGGATATAGAACCAGTTAAACATCTCTTATGTACTGAGAACCTCATTAGCTGTGCTGTGGAGGTCAAGTACTGTGCACCGTGTTTCATCTGCGTCTCTTAACAAAGCTATTGATTGGAAGGAGGGGTTTTAAGCAGATTTCACCACATTGAATCTGAGCAAAAATGCATATGTATTTCTCTAGATATTTATGTAGCCTGGACCTTTTTCTTATTACCTGACTTTATATTATTTCCACTAAACTGATGCCTCCAGATAGTTAGCATTTCTGTTGTGCATAAATGTGCTGTGCAGCCTCTGTCAAAAAGATGGTTTGTTTGAAAGGAAAACAGTATAGCAGCTTTTGCTGATTCATGCTGTACCTTAATATCCTGCTCACACAACTAAATTACCCCTTTCCTCCGCATCTTCTAAAATAAATTACCCTTTATTTCCTTCTTCTCTCTTCACCCCTTCCCCCCACATGCACACTCGTTTAGGGGCACCTGTGTTAGTTATTCAGGACTCAAAAAAATCATTGCTCTCCATTTTCTGGAGTAGGGGAAAACTGAATTAATCAGCCCGTTAAGCAAACCTCTAGGACTCTGAGACAAGACATTGGGAAGTGTTTACTCAGTATTAAAGTAGTCGTGAGGAAGTTCTGCCTCCTTCTTTCTGTGCACGCCTTTGTGTGATGTAGCTGGCCACCTAGATGGCGTAGGGGAGTATAGCCAGGGCCCTGTCCATATGGGGACATGGTGTTCTCTTGAGGGAGTAGGAAGTTAGGGTTACCATATTTCCCAAAGGAAAAATGGCGTACCGTATGGTACTGGCCCAAGTTGCTCACCCAAGGCCCATCCCCCAGCATGGGGCTAGGGCTGGCGTCTGTGTTGCCCAAGCCCTGCTTGCACCCTGCGCAAGGCTGAGGCTGGCATCACTGTTCACCCAAACCCTGCCTGTCCCTACCTGAGCCCTGCCTCCCTCCCACACGGGACTGGCATCGTCACTTGCCCCCTGACGCATGTTCTTCCTCACCCCACTTTTTCGTCAAAACTGAAAAATTGTCCCATTTGTTCTTGCAAACTGATCAATTCGGCAAGAGCAAACAGGACAACAGCCCACTTTTGCCGGAAAAGTCGGGATGGCCGGGACAGGGACTGTCCCAGACAAAATGGGCCATATGGTCACCCTATAGGTCACCTGTATGGTCATCCTACTTTTTATTCTTAATTAAATTAAAATAAACAAGCTTTTTGTTTTCTTTTTTTAACAAAGTAAAACTAAATTTTTATTCAATGTATAATAATGTAAATAGAGCATTTCACTAATTTAAAGGGAAATTTACATGATATTTATACCTGGCCTATATTCTGAGGGCAGCATAATGAATTAGCATTTTCTGCCATTACATTCCTTAGCTAGGCTTTCAGGGCACCATGAAACAGGACTTTATAAATCATTTAGACTTTATAAATCATTTAAAACTGTAAATTTCATTTTAAAACTCATTTTTCATCAAAATAGGCATTTCTGAGCCTCCTTCATATGCTGCCATCTTGTTGAAAAAAATTACATTTGTAACGGACCGGATTTGAAATGCCTATTGAAAGACTGTAAACCAGTTTCTAAATTTTATACTACTAATTTGGAGCCCTAAAGAACATTCTAACTCTGTCTAAAATTAACCCGCAGGATGTGGGTGTATATGTGCTGATATAAATGTATGTGTGCTGATAGAGGAGTTTGGTGTAAGATTATACTAGCCACTACTCACAGTCCATTTATTTAGTAAAGAATTTCTCCTTTTAATCATATCAGATCCTGCTCAGAATATGCACTATAGTACAAAAATGTTTCTTACCTTCTTACGTTTCACAGTAGCAGCCGTGTTAGTCTGTATCCGCAAAAAGAAAAGGAGGACTTGTGGCACCTTAGAGACTAACCAATTTATTTGAGCATAAGCTTTCGTGAGCTACAGCTCACTTCATCACTTCATTCAGTGGAAAATACAGTGGGGAGATCTATATACACAGAGAACACTGTAACGAGAGTGATCAGGTAAGGTGAGCTATTAACAGCAGGAGGGCGGGGGCGGAAACCTTTTGTAGTGATAATCAAGGTGGGCCATTTTCAGCACTTTACAAGAACAGTAGGAGGGGAAATAAACAAGGGGAAATAGTTTTACCTTGGGTAATGACACATCCACTCCCAGTCTTTATTCAAGCCTAAGTTAATTGTATCCAGTTTGCAAATTAATTCCAATTCAGCAGTCTCTTGTTGGAGTCTGTTTTTGAAGTTTTTTTGTGGAAGAATTGCAACTTTTAGGTCTGTAATTGAGTGACCAAAGAGATTGAAGTGTTCTCCGACTGGTTTTTGAATGTGATAATTCTTGACGTCTGATTTGTGTCCATTTATTCTTTTACATATAGACTGTCCAGTTTGGCCAATGTACATGACGGAGGGGCATTGCTGGCACATGATGGCATATATCACATTGCTAGATGTGCAGGTGAACGAGCCTCTGAGTGTGGCTGATGTGATTAGGCCCTATGATGGTGTCCCGTGAATAGATAAGTGGACACAGTTGGCAACAGGCTTTGTTGCAAGAATAGGTTCTTGGGTTAGTGGTTCTGTTAAAGAGGCATGATAATAAGTGAGTTAGAGGCATGATAATAAACTATTGCTACTGCTGTGACTCGCGTCACCTTAGTAATGAGTAAAGCACTGTCCCTCAAGAAAGGCAAGATGACTTACTGTTTGGCACAGAAGAATGTGTTCTTTCTTTCTCCCATGGAAACAAACAGGAAAAAGTAATAGACTTTTGTAGAGCAAAAGAAGAACCAAGCCCTGGTCTACACTGGGTGGAGCGGCGGGAGAGAATTGATCTAAGTTACACAACTTAGCTGAAGTCAACGTACTTAACCTACTCACCATGGTGTCTTCACTATGGTGAATTGATGGCTGCCGCTCCCCTGTCGACTCTGGCTGCACCTCTCGCGGCGCTGGAGTACAGGAGTCGACGGGAGAGCGCTCGGGCATTGATTTAGACTAGACGCAATAAATCAACCCCTGCTGGATCTATCACTGCCCGCCTATCTGGCGGGTAGTGTAGACATACCCCAAGAGGCATGCAAGTGTTAGAGGAAGACCTTGAGAGCCCCACACTAGCTGTGCCTATCTAATCCCAAACACCTGTTCAGGGAAGTAACAGTGAATCTGTGTTGAGGGGAAAAAGTGGCATGGTAACTGTCCTGTAGGGTTTGTAAGCAAATGTTATACAAGTGCTGAGCAGGTAGACAATTTTTCTTCTCTTCCACTAACTCTTCTCTGCCCCCTTCTGCCACTGTTAAAAATAAATAAATAAAATGGTTAAAAAAAAAAATCTGGATGCTGATGTGGGCTATGTAGCAGTTTTTAAGCCAAACAGCTGTGTGGCACTGTATTAAGGTCTAAATAAGAAAAGCCCTTACTATCATACTTACTTAAATTTAGTTCAACATACAAATTAAATTTGAATCAAAGCCACATGCAAAAACTGGAAAGTCTTATTTAGCTCTAAAAACCCTGTCTTTTTGGCCATACTGAAAATTTGAAGTCTGGGATTTGCTGGCATTGTCCGAAAACACCTGCCTGAACTTTTCTATGGTTTAAATACATTTTTTTAAAAAAAGTTTGAGGACATTTAGTCCTCCCCACCCAGCTAGCTTACTTTGTATTCAGAGGTCCCTCATACCTTCAAAATGCTTTAAAGGATAGTGGGGCTTCATGCTCCTAACCCACCCCCCTTTTTTTCTCCAGAACTTTGGTTTGTGGCCATGCTTCCTTTTTATGTGGCTATTTTTTACTTCTAAATGACTACTTCTAATAATTTTCCTTTCCCAGCCACTAGAAGGGGTTTTATTAGTAGAAACATTTAAATTTAAGTTGAAACTTTTAAAACTTCTTGTGGCTGATATTAACATCAGGGACATCTGTTTTTTTGTTTGTGTTTTTTTTTTTTTTTTAGTCAACTCACTTTTAGGCAGCCTTTGGCCAGATTGATATCATCAGTGAACACACTTCCCGTACAGAGGACTTGCGAAAAACCTCCAGAAGGCCAGTAGGACCCAGTTACTCAATATCTGATCTCTAAAATGAATTCTCAAACTGACTAGTCATCTTCTCAATTGTAGCTTTCTTTTCAAGTCAACGTTTGCAGATTGAGGAGATGAGTGTACCTCCATGGAGAGGAAATTAACATTTTGCTATCCACCATTCATGGCCCATTAACTCACGGATTTTTTTTTTTTACTTTTACTTTGTTTACTTTGTCAACTTCTACCAAGCTGTGAGAGAACTTAATATTTAGTGCCTTAGCAGTATTTAAAATGTGAATTTTGGGCCCAAAATGTGAAAACTACAGATGGAACTGTAAAATGTTCAGATCTGGTTGTGAACTGTTCCAGATTATAGGAGAGAGCAAGGACAGGTATTGTATCGATTTTTCCCAGTGTAGTAAAACCATAGAAAATTCATATGTAAAGTGTGTGTGTGTAAAATATGTATATTTTGGCTTTTAACTAACATAATCCTATATTTTGATGCATAAGAATATGCAAATGTCTCCTTTTTATATCGAAACAATCCGCATACAAGTAATGTGTTTCACATACCAAGATCATATATCACTTTTTAAAACGTCATCTTTGCCTATGGTTGGTTCAGTCCATTTAAAGTTAGGGACCAGTCCAGAAATTGTGATCAGGTTATGAACTAGTCCAGTGTGGGAGGTGAGGAATTTGATATAATATTTTGTTGTGTATATTTACAGACCAGGGACCTTATTTAGCTCAATATGAACTATTAGTGTACAGCACATACTGTATCTTTTTTTCATTTACTAAAAACTGTTCTTTATCTTCCTTTATCCCATAGTAGTGGCTCTTCTGAATAACAATGAGAGGTTACTTGGTTCAGCTTCATTCAATTGCATTTCATTCTGTTTGTGAACACTCAACCAATTTTTTCACAGTTAGTGGCATATTAGAAAACCAAGCTCTTCCAGTATTTTTTCATTACCCACAGGTGTCATACAGAATGGATTTATGATTGGACCCATTCGGCATCTTAAAAATTGCTGACCCCTTATATGACTAGTATGGATTATCTTCATTTAAAAAAAAATCAAATTGTAAATGTTAAATTAGAAATGACCCACTAAAGGTAAAATCTAAAGAGAACAGTTTGTCAACTATGAATGTCGTATAGGTGCATGTTACTATGTTAGAAATAGAGTAATTTCAAATGTGATAGGACTATAAAGATATAACACAATTACCATTGTCAAGGCACATTCTAAAATGGTTTGTTTATTTTAGACTTGCATGAGTCATCCTTATTCAATATAAAAGACCAGACAAAGGCAGAGCAGTTTTACTCGCTTTGGCCACTAATAAAAATAAGAGAAATTCCTCAAAATGCCTGTCTCAGTTAGATTATTCTTTCTCTCTTTCAGACATATTTCTTGTTATGACAGTGGAAAAGTAAAAATGGGTAACTATAATTTAGAGATGTGGTGATTATAATACCAGGAGATTGTTTAGCCAGTAAATGGCATCTACAAGAGAAATAGTTCTAAAACTCTATACGGCTCAGTGAGGATTTTTTATTTTTTTTAGTAGTTGTCGTCATACAGTTTTAAATCCTAGCCCTGGGCCATGTTAGATCTCCTGCAAGCCTCCAGATGGGCTGTAGTTACGTCAAATAAAATTCATCTTCTTTTCTTGTTGAATTAAGTGATAACCCTGGGGTGAGACAAAAATACATAAATCCAATTTTGTGTGCTTCGGGTTAGGTGCTCTGTGCTAACCTAGAGGCCAGCAATATGACTGCTAGGCAGTGAGGTAGCTCAAAGCTTCTTCAGTGGCAGGTTGCCTAACATTTATAAGTGAGAGTAAACTAATATGGCTTTTTAAAGAAGTGATGCTTGGTTTAAAAAATAATGGTAGTATGAAGAGCAAAAGTAAAAAAATAGTTGGCGTGTTTTCCGCAGCCCACACTGAGTAACATTGTTCAAGTCAGAAGGCTTCATAGATGACCCGTTCATCCTGGAGTTTGTGATCTCTTGATCATGAGCATGAATCAAACATGATGATATTTAAACAGAGACTCTGAAGAACATAAAAACTAAGAAAAGTGTAGGTCCTCTACTTAGTGGAGAAAGAGAGCTAATAACAGATGGCATCAAGAAGTCTGAGGTGTTTAATGCCTATTTTGCTTCAGACTTCACTAAAAAGATTAATTGTGACCAGATACTTAACACAATTAATATTAAGAACAAAAAGGAACATAAGCCAAAATAGGGATAGAACAGGTTAAAGAATATTTATACAGTTAGATGACTTCAAGTTAGCAGGGCCTGATTAAATTCCCCCTAGGATACTTAAGGAACTAGCTAAAATAATCCTAGAGCCATTAGCAATTATCTTTGAGAACTCCTAGAGGACAGTGAGGTCCCAGACAACTGGAGAAAGGCAAACATAGTATCTATCTTTAAAAAGAGGAGCAAAGAGGAAGTAGGGAATTATAGACCAGTCAGCCTAACTTCGATAACTGGAAAGATACTGGAACATATTATTAAACAATCAGTGTGTAAGCACCTCGAGTATAATAGGGTTATAAGTAATAGCCAACATGGATTTGTCAAGACCAAATCACATCAAACCAACCTAATTTCCTTCTTTGACAGGGTTACTGACCTACTGGATGGGGGAAAGCTTTAGAAGTGATATCTGCATTTTAGTAAGGCTTTTGACAGAGTCCCAAATGACATTCTCCTAAGCAAACTAGAAAAATGTTTTCTAGATAAAGTTTCTCTAAAATGGCTGGACAACTGGTTGAAAAACCATACTCAGAGTAGTTATCAATGATTTGTTAAACAGGATGTGGAAGGTAATATAGTGGGACCACTGGGGGGGGTCTGTCTTGGGCCTGATGCTATTCAATGTTTTCATTAGTGACTTGAATAATGAAGTGGAATCTATGCTTATAAAATTTGCAGAGGGTGCCAAGCTGGGAAGGGTTGCAAGCACTTTGGAGGATAGGATTAGAATTCAGAACGACCATGAGAAATTGGAGAATTGGTCTGAAATCAACAAGATGAAATTCAATAAAGACAAGTGCTAAGTATTTCACTTAGGAAGAAAAAAATCAAATGTACAACTACTGAATGGGGAGCAGTGACTGGCTAAGTTGAAGTACTGCTGAAAAGGCTCTCGGGGTTAGAGTGGACACAAAGTGAATATGAGTCCAAAGTGAAGCAGTTGCTAAAAAGGCTAATATTATTCTGAGATGTATTAACAGGAGTGTTGTACATAAGAACTGCAGGACTTAAAGTAATTTAAATTTCTTACCGGTATGGTCGTGTCACAACCCCCCTTCCCACCTACACACTTAACTTAATGGATCCCTTCGCATGACTTCGATACATAGCTGTCTACCAGTTTTATTTTAGAGTGTTGGTAGTAGCTTTAAGGGTATGTCTACACAGCCGACGTTAAAGCTGTGCCGTGACAGCGCTTTAACGTTGGCTGTGTGGACGTACCCTTAAAGCTGCTACCAATACTCTAGAATAAAACTTCAATATTGGAATAAAAGCCTGAAGTAACCTTATAGAAACTCCCGCATTGGCCTGTACAGCTGATCTTCCCTGTTCTAATGCCATGCCTTGAGATGAATGTGCTGCACGTCGGCCCTTTCCAAGCCACAATTTCACACATGGCATCAGATTCCACGGAGTATAAGGAGGTCCTACACGTGAAATGAATATCAAGTCCGCTACATGATAAGTGGTAAGTGCAGTCCATTTCACTGTAATGATACTATTCATCACACTGAATCCTCTTTCGCAGTCAGCGTTGCTTGCAGCAAGGGTGTCCACTGCAAGGGCGAGTTTTTTAAACATTCCAGGTATGTGTTTTCCTTCAGAAGCCTTGAATTCCACAAATCCCAAGTGTGTTTCCTGTTGACTGATTCTCAGTTGATCAGCCAATGCTCTTATTTCCTTTTCTCCAAAGTGGGGATTCTCTGGATTCTCTTGCCATTTTTCTGGATTCAAAACTGACAAATCGTTAAGTTCTTATAATCAAAAGCCCTTTCTTCATGTGCTTTGATCTGCTTTGTTTGAGGTAGTTGTGAATAGTTTTTTTCTCATGTCAACGACTGCTTGAATTAATTGAGATGAGTTGATTCTGGGGCTTTTTCCAGCGCTATTTAGTTTGCTGTTTTTGAACATCATGGATTGTTCAGCCTTCTGGGCTTGTTCAGAGTGAACTCCTGGGTCTGTTTTTTAGACTTTCGATTCTCTTGATGTATATTTTCATTAAGTTGTCTGCTTTTGGAATGGTCATTTCTCTTTCTTGTAACATCTCAGACAAGTTCTTCAGTTCTGTCAGCACATCCAGCATTAAAGAAAGGTTTCTAATAAAATTTACAGAACACAGCTTTGAGTGTAGTCCTTGAAATTTAAGACGTTCACTTCCGACTCTCAACCAGTCTTGTGAGGCCTCCTCGAAGTGTTTTGCCAAAGCAGAGTACGTTTACCAGACTGCACTGACTACTTTCCACGTTGACACCATCCACCTTAAATTGAACACTTTGCCTATTTTTTTTTAGGACCATGTGTAATTCATTGGCATGAGCACTCAGTTCATGAGAGTTTTTTGGTGATTGACCGTACAACAAATATAATGCATCCAAAAAAGCCTTAGTCATTTGTACCTCCGGTGACTTCTAAAGCTTCATCAACAGCAAGTCCAGTCTATGGTTGAGGCAATGCCATAATATCATGTTAGGAAAATCTATATGTAGTAGTTTTCCAACACCAGCTTTGACTCATAATGTCACATTTACACCATCACTACAAAAGCAGATCAACACTTTGAATAATAGTTCTTTAATGAACCCACGACGCAGCAAGCATTTTAAATTTTCCATTTTAATGGCTGCTGCTTTTGCACTTTGCAGCTCAATCAAGTCCAGAGGAAACATAAGTGGCCTCATATTTCCATCTATACTGGCTTTCAAAAAAATGATGAGTCGAGTTTCCAGCAAGAATAGTTGATTAATTGACAAGTACTGTAATTTTTTACTAATTGTTGATGATTTTGTTGACTATGTTCTTTTTCATTTCAGTAGATATGAGATTAATTGTCTACACAAACTGTTTTACTATGCAACAAATGCCCCATTTCAATTCCGTTGATTTGCTGTAGGTCAAGTATTGGAATATGTTTCTAAGGGAGGTTGTGGAAATTGCTGATTTCTCATTGCATCATTGCAGATTTTTTCAGAGTAGATTAGCCAAACACTTGTCAGGGATGGTCTAGATATACTTGGTCCTGTGTCAGTGCACAGGAATGAACTATTTGACCTCTTGAAGTCTCTTCCAACCCTCTATTTCTATGATCCTGTGATAATAGATGTTAAAAAAAAAAATCAGGCATACGTAGTTCAGTTTTGGAAGCATGCAAGCAAGGAAAGTAAAATACATGATAGTTTCCCAATGCTGCACTGAAGTGAAATGTTAATGCACCTAGATCCTGTTTCAAGAGGGAGAAAGTTAATCCATGTCTTTGTTTGCAACCTGAACGATCCTTCCAATTTTCTATGTTTCACATTCATTCAACTACTAAAGATATTTAAGTTCAAAGCAGACTGTGAAAAGTTACAAAGGGATCTCACAAAATTGGGTGACTGGGCAGCAAAACGGCAGACGAAATTCAATGTTGATAAGTGCAAAGTAATGCACATTGGAAAACATAATCCCAACTCTACATGTGAAATGATGACATCTAAATTAGCTGTTACCACTCAAGAAAGAGATCTTAATCATTGTGTATAATTCTCTGAAAACATCTGCTCAGTGTGCAGCGGCAGTCAAAAAAGCCAACAGAATGTTGGGAATCATTAGGAAAGGGATAGATAATAAGTCAGAAAATATTATATTGCCTATATATAAATCTATGGTACACCCACATCTTGAATACTGTGTGCAGATCAGGTTGCCCCATGTCAAAAAAGATATGTTGGAATTGGAAAATGTACAGAAAAGGGCAACAAAAATGATTAGGTTTATGGAACAGCTTCCATATGAGGAGAGATTAATAAGACTGGGACTTTTCAGCTTGGAAAAAAGATGACTAGGGGAGGATATGGTAGTGGTCTATAAAATCATGACTGGCGTGGAGAAAGTGAATAAGGAAATGTTATTTAATCCTTCACATAACCCAGTGGTCATCAAATTAAATTAACAGGCAGCAGGTTTAGAACAAACAAAAGGAAGTATTTCTTCACACAATGTACAGTCAACCCATAGATCTCTTTGCCAGAGGTTGTTGTGAAGGCCAAGACTCTAATAGGGTTCAAAAAAGAACTAGATAAGTTCATGGAGGTTAGGTCCATCAATGGCTATTAGCCAGGATGGGCAGGGATGCAAAACCATGCTCTGAAATGTCCTTAGCCTGTGTTTGCCAGAAGCTGGGAATGGGCGGCACAATGGATCATTGATGATCGCCTGTTCTGTTCATTCTCTCTGAAGCACCAGGCATTGCCCACTGTCGGAAGACAAGATACTGGGCTAGATGGACCATTGGTCTGACCCAATATGTTCTTGAGGACATTACCTTTCTAGCTAAGAAGGGTCATGATTCTTTTACGAGCCAGTCAGTTATGCTCCTATATCAGCCACTGAGACCAGATCAACACTACCGACCTATATTGGTAGAACTATGTTGCTCATGAATGTAAAAAAAAATCTACACCTATGAGCGATGTAGTTATATGGACCTAACGCCTCGTATAGACAGCACTATGTCAGTGGGAGAGTTTCGCCTTCCGCTTCTTTGAGGCAAGAGGTTTTCCCACATGTTTTAAACATTATAGCCAAAATATTTCCACTAACTGCATTCAGTGGTTTTTAACATCTTAAGTTCTGGTTCCCAAGCATTTTGCTAAGGTGACCTATAAACTGCATTTTGTTTTTTGGGGTGGGGGGACCAACCATTACGTGTATACTGTTGCTTGCTTTCTAGAAGCTGTCATACAGGGCTGCAGAGTGCTATGTAAAGTGGGTGGGTCCCCCGGCCCCTGTTTCCTCCCTCTCCTCCCTGTCTCAATCCTCCAGCCCCCTCCCTTGCCCAGCCTGGTCTGCAAAGCCCCTGCTTGTGCGCTCTCCCATCCCCACCTCCCCCAAGTCTCCTTGTTCTCATTCTTCAAGCCCTGCCCCCTCCTGCAGCCCCAGTCTGCTGCCCATCCCCTTGCTGGCTCTGGCCGCTTCCTCCATGCTGCCCAGATATGATCAGCAACTGGTCCCAACTGTGTGCGCCCTGAATGCACTTCCTTCACTCTGCTGCCTGGATCCCACTCCCCATGCTGCTGCCCAGGGGAAGTGAAAGTGAGGGTGGTGGTAAGTACAGCCAGGGCATGCATGACCCAACTAGACCCTTCCTGCAGCCCTCTTGGAAACACTGTCTTTGTTGTCAAAGTTGTCACTTTGGATGGGCTATTACCAGCAGGAGAGTGAGTTTGTGTGTGGGGGGGTGGAGGGTGAGAAAACCTGGATTTGTGCTGGAAATGGCCCAACTTGATGATCACTTTAGATAAGCTATTACCAGCAGGACAGTGGGGTGGAAGGAGGTATTGTTTCATGATCTCTGTGTGTATATGATGTCTGCTGCAGTTTCCACGGTATGCATCCGATGAAGTAAGCTGTAGCTCACGAAAGCTCATGCTCAAATAAATTGGTTAGTCTCTAAGGTGCCACAAGTACTCCTTTTCTTTTTGCGAATACAGACTAACACGGCTGTTACTCTGAAACCTGTCTTAAGTGGCATATGCAATCACAAAATGCTGCAACTCCAATGTCAGGCTGAGCTTGATGCACAGTAAATGCCAATTATACTTAATTTTTAAAAGAATTTAATATAGTTATCTCTATTGTGGGGGATAGATGTGTAGTAAACACCTAGCAAGGTGGCACTGCTCCTTTTCTAGAATTGATTTACTTAATTCTAAGGAATGTTTGGATATAAAATGTTTCCAACAAGTTAGAAGATAAATTTGACATCAGATTGGAGGAGACTGGATAACATTTCCTAAGTCATTGATCATAGCCAGTAAAATAGCATATTTTATATAGTACAGTATATTATAGTTTTCTTCCTTGAACACACATTTCATAAAATAACCCAAGGAGTATTAAGTGGGTTTAGCCCACAAAAGGTTATGCCCAAATAAATTTGTTAGTCTTTAAGGTACCACAAGTACTCCTCGTTCTTTTTGCTGAACAGACTAACACAGCTACCACTCTGAAACACATTTCATAGATACCTACATGTCAAAATCTTACATTTGGGAAGCTTTCACTCTTGTTTACTCCACAGGCAGGGCAAGTGTCAAAGGATTTTTTGCTGTTTTTTTTCTCTATTATATATAAATAAAAATAACTTCTCGATAGTAATATGTACTATCCTCTGTTGCATTGGGTTAGATTTGGTCACTCTGAAAACAAAGTTAACCAGGATAGAAACAAAATTAACCAGGAGAGAAGATTTGTGTTAGATGCTCCTATCATGCACAGTAGCCTTTTATTTCTTGTTCACTGCTAGATACATAAGTACATTTTATGAATACGTAACTCAGCAAAATCTGTTATTTCAGATTTAATCTATTTAATCTGTTATCTGTTGTTTCAATTTCAATTTATAGATTGCATAGACATCCATAATTGTCCCAGGCACTTAGCTAAGAGTCTTACTGCTTATTGCTATCAAACAAAGGAGACTTCATCCATCACAGCTCTGGATGGCTGTGTTTTTCTTTCATAAAGTTGCCATTTTTAAAATAAACTTTGGGTTATTTTAAGGTATGAATTGAAATTCCTGTATTTTTGTTACAGTAAAAGGTGAATCCATAAAATAAGACTGATATTTTAAAAAGGAATTTCTTATTCTTATGTGGGAAACTGAGTGTACACTTCACCGATCTGATTCTGCCATATACCCAAGCATGAATCCACTGCAAACAGTGAGCTAAGGTACTTGTGGAGCTAAGGTACTATTTAAAATGAGTAAAAATTGCGGAATCAAGCCCTCTATGGATAGAACAATAGATGACATGACAATCAGAATTTAAGGGAGAATTATGTGAATGTTTTTAGGAGAAAAGTATCACTTTATGCTAAAAAAAATTGCTAAATACTGAATCACTGGTTTCTAGTTCATTTTCAGCTCATTACTAATTTCCCAGCAGCGAGCAGAATAATAAATATACAGCTGTGTATATATTACATGCGATAGCTGCTTGCATGTCAGAACACAAGTGGCACATGCATGTTCAGTTAAATAAAAATCTGTCCAGAAATGTCTCCCTGTGACAACATTAGTTTCAGTCCCAAACCCCCTAATCATAATTAAAGTTGATTTTTAAATACAAATTTCAAGAATAGTGAATGAGAGACGTCACGTCCTCAGCAACTATGAAAACTTAAACTTTCAGGCTTCCTGATTTCTTTGCTGAGCAGGAGAAAGATCTGTTGCTGGGGAAATGGATATGTGGAAGAGGAAGTGCAAGGGAGGGTAGCGGACTTGAACTCCTCATAAAGAGTAAGGGAAGAGTTGTCAGTGTCATAGTTAGGCAGTGCAAAGGCTCTTTGGAGCTTTGGCATCTTCAGAATAGAAACACTATAAATGTATCTCTCTAAACTGGAAGAGCCAGGACTAACCTATCCCTCTACAAATTAGATTGTGTGAGGTAATTGGCTGAGTGAAGCTAGGCCTTACACTCAACTTGATGGCATTTCTCTGTTAATGGTCTGTAACATAATAACTTTTGAATGCTGTATCCAATCAATTCCAAACAGGGAATTTTCCAAGCATTAATGGACAAACCCTATCAGTTTTTGGTGAAAGTCAGAAAACTCAGAAGGGTGAAATGGGGGACTGTGACGGGGTCAGGACTCACCATTGCTGGCACCTCCTGCTGGCTGCTCCGGGAATTAGCTCTTGTCAGCTGTGGAGCGCCCTCTTGCCCGTCCTCTGCTCTGCTGGTTCAGGATCCACGTTGCTCCCCTCTTGGCGGCGTCCTCTTCAGGACACTGCCCTCCAGCAGTGCCCACTATTCCGGTCTCACCCCCTTCGATGGGGGAGGGGAAATAACGACAGTCCTTCAGCTAGCACCTGCCTCAGTGGCCAACCACAGCACCAAAGTCTAGCCCCTCACCTCAGGGGCAAGTTGCAGTCTGTCTCGGCCACACTCCTCTGTGGTCAGGTGCAGTGCAAGGAGGAAAGGGGGGGACCCAGGCCCACCCGCTACTATGGGTCCCAACCCAGGGACCCTCTAGCGGCAGCCTCTCTCTGCCCTCCTTCGCTCCCCTCTTGTCCACCTAGTTTACCTGGGCCACTTCCCCTTTGGCCCTGTGCACCTTCTCTGCCCTTTCTAGCAGGGGCCGCAGCCTAGCAGGTAACCAGGCTGGAGCTCTTCTCTGCTCCCCCTCCCCCCCCCACCCCCAGCCTGCCCAGCACTACTCTGTCCAAGGTGCTACCTCATGAGCCTGTCCTCCCTTGCTAGTCAGGGAGAGACTCCCTCTCCTCTGCTAGGCAGCCTTTGTATAGGACCCAGCCCGGTCCTGATTGGCTCTCCACAGGCCTTTGCTGATTGGCTGGTGGTCTGTGCAGCCTCTCTGGCCTGTTCTAGCCCTTTTCCTCATGGAGTGGGGCAGCCGCCCCACTCCAGAGACGCTCAGGGCTCCTGACATCTGGATAGCAGATCCGTCAGTTTCCGTCAGGTCTGTAATTTTTTATATATCAAAGAACTGGATGAGGGCAGCTATTAACACCTCCCAGCATACCAAAACCCCACCACACACATCTCAGCTTTTCCCATTGTCCCCAACAGAGTTTTTAAAATGTTGACACCCTAAATGATTTATCTCCCAGAAAGAAAGAAATAACAATGTTATGGGGGAAGGAGCGATTGGAGAGGGAATCACGCACATCATCTGGTGTTGCGGGAGGGATCGGAGGGAACGATTAGGGGGGCGGACACCTGGAGCTTCTGGCACATGGCAGAGGAGGGAATGAGGGGACCCGCAAAGCCTCTGATATGGTGGGGGAGAATGAGGGATACTGGCCTGAGTAGATGGGGCAGTACACAGGATGGGGGTTGCAGGGAGTCCTTGAAATGGTGAGGAGGTGGGATGAGCACATAGGAAGCTTGAGGGGTAGGAATAAAGGAATGCAAGGAGCCTCTTGTATGTGCAGTGAGCTTAGCCTACAGAAGCAACAAAGTGTGTGACAGTGGCTAACCTAGTGGTTAGTGTAAGGAGAGGGAGGGAGGGAACTGAAATCAGCAGGCTAATTCTCTCAGAACATCTAGTCATTTATTCTCTCTGTATGGAAAGAATAGCTTTATAATGTCCCACAGATGTGTTGAAGTACTGTTAATTTGCATAAAAAGAATGGTAGAAGCCAATTACTTGTTTTGGTGAAGTACTCATGGATTGTGAGGTCAGAGCGTCTTCTCGTGCACACAGCTGTGGAAGCAGTGCTCATATCTGGAGAAAAAGTCCAGATATGGCCCAGCTTTGTCATCCTTGCAGCTGACAGCTGTCAGAATGAAGTTAGGACAAAAGCTCTTACATAGTGCTCCTTAATTCAAGTGCTATGGCTGTCGTTTAATGTAGAAGATTTGATGGACTGCTAGCCATGTTTTTTTTTTCTCTCTCTCTCTCTGGCACTCCCTTTAATTGCAAGTTTCTGCTTTCACATGAATTCAAGATACTCCCTCATCACATCTCCCTGAATTCTGGAACCACATGTTCTCCCCTCCTATGGACATCATGGTGATTTAGCTGCCTTCCTCTGGGAAGCAGAAGTCACCCTTTAATTGAAAGACCATCTCTTCAAACCCCCCTTCCATCCCCCCCCCCGTTTAACCCAAGCAGGGCATCTCATTTTCCATCCTTTTTGTAATATCTTTTAGTGATCCTTGCTCTTTAACACTGAGTTTTTTCAAATGGCTTAGGAACTGATGAAGCCAAGACTACTCCTGAACCTTTTCCACCTCACTTAGTCTATGATTGTGCTAAGCTGCTTGATTTGGTGTACAACAACTTTTCCTGGCTTGGAAGCTAATAGGTTAGGCTGAGCCTACATGTGTTTTTTTTTTCCTCCAGATTATCTCTCTATAGATTTAGAAAAGGTGTTTTTCTAGTACAGATTAGAAATTCTTCAAAGTTTTGGAGATATTTAAATCTGGCCTTTTGGACAAAATGTGAGATGGTGTATATGACCTGATCGAGGTTTTTATTTTTGTAAGCCTATTGTTCAAAAATTGTTGCTCCTGGATATTTACAGTTTTGCCCAGTGGGTAGGTCACCTAGTTTCAGTTGGACCTTTTGCCTGCATTTGCCTCTCTTTCTCTGGACAAAATTGTATCTGTTTTTACATACATTCTTATTGGTAGAGTTGCATTGGAAGGAATGATCTCTACAAATACTAATTACTCGATTTATTTACAGTCAGGAATGGGACTGTATATTTGGAAAATCCCAAATTATGATTATGTATTTATATTGAAGTAGTGCCTAGGGATCCCAGTCATAGACAGGGCCTCATTGTGCTAGGCTCTATACAAACACAAAACAAAAAGACTGCTGTCAGTCTACTATTTGTCATGGTGCCTTCATAAGTGTAAGGGGACTAGTAAAGCAGGACCATCTGTGGGTGTGTGATGTGTGTATGGCAGAGCACAGAGAACTTTGGCTTTTTTTTTTTTCCAAATAAAAATGCCTCGATAGTCTCCATATTCTTTTAGTCAAGAACCCAACGTTCCACTGTCCCTTCTCCCATGATAAGAAATTAAGACAAGTTGTGACACTGGCAAACAGTGGAGCACAAAGGCTTCTGAGCATTTTGGGTAAAATTTTGAAACGCTCCTAAGACCCATTTTTGAAAGTGAGGTGTTGCAAGCACACAGACTTGAAGCAATGCATAAAGCAAACACGTTGCTTGACTGTGTATTTTATTTTTGCTTGCAAGGATATTGCCCCAGGACAAGCATTCAGTCATAGGGTAGCTGTGGCCTACTTTAAAGGCCAGCACTCGTGTTCTATGAGTCATCATATCACATAAGACTAAAATTCTACATTTAATTGTTCACAAATAAAATCCAACCTAATGGAAAGTTTGGTGTGAACATTTGCCTATTATGACACACATGTTTTGGGGATTGTTTCCTTCATACTTCTAATATTGTTGTTTAGTAACCCAAAATAAATCATTCTCTAGCATCTGTACTGTTACTTGAGATGATAAAGGGCCATTCTGCATGAATATTAAGTACAATAGAACTTTGTCAGTTTGAAATAATGACTAGAAGACCCAATTGTGAATTATTAGATTTTGCGACTTAACAATAGAGCAATCAAAAACAACTAAAAAAAGTGTTCCAAAAGGTTTGTTCTTTATTTTGTCAATTGTTTTAGTTTCCATTGATATTTTATTGCATTTGCTAGTATATTGCATTACGTTATATTTACTAGTATATAGCATTGTGTAAAAATGAAATGTTAATATATGAGGGACCTCACTAGAGCTTCCACTGTTTAATCTTTGCGGAAAGAGTCCAGTTTTCTGTGTTTTTAGGAGTGTAGATTAACGAGGTCCCAGCCAGATTTTGATATTCTAACCCACACTGAATAGGTATTCGTTCCATGAATACACCCATGCAAATCAGTGGCTTTACTTGTGGAGTAAGATAAGTAAAGATATCAGAATTTTGTCTGCAATTGGATCTTTTATAATATACAGTGGCTTCTGTTTAAATATATCAAAGTTGTTCACATTCATAGATTGAGCCAAACTGAACCACTGCAAGTTACCAATGTTTTCCCTATTTTAAAGATGGATAAACTGAAACACAGAGTTGAAATGATCTGCACAAAGCCACACAGTGAGTAAAGGTCAGAGCTGGGATTAACATGCAGTTCTGCTGAGTCCCAGTCCCATATCATTTTGTCGTTGTTCTACCGATTATCACTTGGATACAATTTTCACTTGGATACAGAACTTTTTAACATAGCGGTGGGTCAAGAAAATATTTTAAAAACAAGATCCACATCGAGCAAAGACCTATCTGTGTATGGCATGATTTATACCAATTCTTAATAATATTTAGCACTTAACCAGGCTTTATACAAACTAAATTTTCAAGACATAAACCATCTGGCCCGCAATCTTCCTCACCCCAGCCATCCACGTCCAAACACCAATTTTGACATGTTGGTTAAGGTGCCGATAGACCACTCCCACAACTGTTACAACTAACCACCACCACCCACCCATTTGGTTCCCATTTGGCAGCATTCCACAGCACCTGGAAGCACATAACCTCAGAGCTAATGGGTCTTAGAGATAATTCACAATGGTACTGTCTCCATTTTATCTCCCTGCCCCCTCAACAACACTCTTCCCCATCCCTCTTCAGAGACCCTTCTCATGAGAGTTTACTATGACAGCAGGTAGTTTGTCTCCTCTAGTTAGGAGCCATAGAACCAGTACCACAACATCTATAAGGCAAAGGGTTCTGCTCTCATTATTTCCTAATGCCCAAGAGGAAGGGAGGTTGGAGACCCATACTAGACCTCAGTGCTCTCAACAAGTTTGTCAAGGCTCAAAAATTCAAGATAGTCAATTTAGCAATGATCATTCCAGCATTGGAACAGGGAGACTAGTTTTGAGCCCTCATGTCACAGAGTCCCCGGGCAATGCTCTGGAATTGCTCCCTACGAAGCCAGTCAGGACTCGGGTGAAGTCTCCTCTCTGTGAGCAGACTGTCTTCAGAGCAAGAAGCTCACACAGATTCCACCTTCCTGGGTCTGACCTCGAATCATTCAGCATCCTCTGCCCCTCTGTGTGCTTCCCACAGCGAGTCCACCCAGGCGGGGCTCCTAGGGAAGCCAGAGGGTCCTGCACCCCAACTTCGCAGTCAGACGTGACTCTTAGTCAGCCAGTAAAACAGAGGTTTATTAGACGACAGGAACATGGTCTAAAACAGAGCTTGTAGGTAGAGAGAATAGGACCCCTCAGCCAGGTCCATTTTGGGGGGCAGTGAGCCAGACAACCACGTCTGCGCTTCACTCCATATCCCCAGCCAGCCCCAAACTGACTCGCCCTCCAGCCCCTCCTCCTCTGGGCTTTGTCCCTTTCCCGGGCCAAGAGGTCACCTGATTCCTTTGTTCTCCAACCCTTTAGCTATCACCTTGCGGGGGGAAGGGTCCAGGCTATCAGTTGCCAGGAGACAGAGTGTCGGCCATTTATGTACACTGGCCCTTTGTTCTGCAACAATTACACCCCCTTATTCCACCAACTAGAGACTTACGAAATGCATAGGAGAAACTGATGCACCCCTACAGTATTCAGAGGAAACATTAAGAGCAGTCCCACTTTGTCACACCTCGGCCTTCAGGATGCCTATTTTCATATCTCAGTCCTACCGACTCAGATGATTTCTCAGATTTACTCTGGGACAAGACCACTACGGGTACAGGGTGCTCCCCTTTGGGCTATCATTGGCCCTGAGAATATTTTCCAAGTTTCTCTCAGTGGTGGCCACTCTCTTACGCTCCCAGGAGGTCATGATTTACCCTTATCTGGACGATTGCCTCCTCAGACCCAGCCTCTCCAAGAGGCTTACTGAGTCTCCAGAGCTGCAATTCATTTGTTTACAGAATTGGGCCTACTGATCAGTGCCCAGAAATCAACGCTCACTCCAGTATAGTGCCTGGAATACATAGGCGCTGACCTTGACTCTTTTAAAGACCAGAGCTCTCCTATCTCACCACAGATTCGTCTCTGGCCACGCTCACAGAGACCATTCAAAAGAGCCCACAAGTATCAGCCATACACTGCCTACAATTTTTGAGGTACATGGCAGCAGCTACAGCGGTAAAACCACATGCCAGGTTTTAAATGCAGTGCCTTCAGATGTGGTTCAGCTCAGTTTACAGACCAAACAGGGACAGACTAGACAAACCCCTGTGACTACCCACCAGGGTCAAAATCTCCCTAGACTGGTGGAGAGACCCAACCAACATTTGCAAAGGGATCCCCATCTCACAAAACCCTTTGTCATTGCTTCTCACCACCGACGCATCACTCATGGGGTGGGGTGCACATCTAAATGGCCTTATGACGCAAGGCAAATGGTCACCTGTGGAGATATGCCTTCACAACAACCTTCTCAAGCTAAGGGCAGCCAGGAATGCCTTCGCCCACTTCCTCCTGCTGATCCAACGATCACACAGAGTCCTAACAAATAACGTAGCCTGCATGTTCTGCATAAATTGAGAAGGGGGAGCTTGGTCACCCTCCCCCCCCCCCCCGCAGAAGCAATGAGACTATGGAACTGGTGTATCTCCCACAACATCACACTGTCAGCAGCCTACCTTTCAGGCACACACAACTCAATGGTGGACAGTCTCAGTCGCAAATTCTCAATGACCAGGAGTGGGAACTAGACCCAGTAGTACTTCACGATCTATTCAGGCAGTGGGGAATGCTGACCACAGACATGTTCGCCACTTACACGAGCAAGAAATGTCCATGCTACTGTTCCAGAGCAGGGATAAGACAACACTCCCTAAGCAATGTTTTTCTCCTCCCCGGGACAGGAACCTTCTTTATGCCTCTCCTCCTTTTCGCCTACTATCGAAAGCCTTGCAAAATAAAAAGAGATGGAGCACATGTCATTCTGATCGCTCCTACTTGGTAGAGACAGACATGATACCCTTACCTGCCACAGCTCGTGATGTGCCTGCCAATCTCTCTTCCAGTCACTCCATACCTCCTCTATTAGAACAGAGGACGTACCCTACATCCTGACCTGGCGATTCTCCGCCTCAAAGCATGGCTCCTTCTTGGGTCAAACCTATTCGACGGAGGTGCAGGAGGTATTATTACATAGCAGAAAGTCTTCGACACAACGTATTACCTACAAAAATGGTCCAGATGTTGGTGTACTTCCCAACAAATCTCCTCAACATCAGCAACTCTTCCACGCACCTTAGACTATGCGCTGACCCTAAAAAGATCGGGCAGAGATTAAGCAGTAACATATTAACATGCATTCTTCTAGCTATCGTAGACAGGTGAGCTCTAAATAGCTATTTATATTTATGTATAGGTTAGGTATTTATAGTGTTTCATCATAGAATCTAGGCACAGATTAATTGTAGGCTTTGTGTTTATAATGTAAACATTAAGATACAGATTCTCTGCTGTGCTCACCTTCAAATTTTAATAAACATTTGGAGAATTTACCAAAAAAGGGTATCTGAATATACCAAAATATTTAATTATTTTTCCTGTGTTTTGTATAATTATTTTTGAATAAACCAAAAGCAAACTTAACAGAAGGCTGATCTGCCCTGAGGTAAAAACTCAGCTCAAATACATCAGGCAAGCACATATTAAGTAATGTAATCAAGTACTACAACAAAATAAGCTAAAATATGTTGTTCAGCCACTCGAGCTAACCTGATTTAAGCCATTTGTCACTAGATACAATTGAAAATAGCAACAGAATTTATAAATCTGCAAACATCGTGTTATAGTGAACATATCAACAAAATGGGTTTCTTGACAACAGTAGCCGGGTGAGAACTCTCATAATAGCCTTCTTTACCCCACAGATGTTAAGGTCAGAAAGAACCATAAAATCTTCTACTGTCTGACCACCTATTATCACAGGCCCTTAAATTTCAACTAGTTACCCTTGTATTGAGGTATCGATAACTTGTGTTTAGCAAAAGGAGATATCTTTTTGGATTGGAATGCTGATTTGAAGATCTCAAGAGATGAAAAATCCACCCCTCCCCTTAAGACTTTGTTAATCATGATTAATCGCTGTTAAATTGTGCCTTATTTACCATTTGAATTTGTCTGGCTTCAGCTTCCAGCCATGGATTCTTGTTATGCCTTTCTCTGTGGGAATAGAGCTCTTTTTAATACCCAGTGTGTTTTCTTCCTGAAGATACTTGTACACTGCAATCACGTCACCTCTGTCGTCTTTTTGATAAAGTAAACATACTGAGCTCTTTAGGATCTCACTGTAAGCCATTTTCTCTAGTCCTTGAATTATTTTTGTGGCTCTTTCTTGCATCCTCTTCAATTTTTCCAATATCTGTTTCAAAATGTGGACACCAGAACTGGACACCATATACAATATCCATCTCACCAATGCTCTGGAAGGAATATCACATCCCTACTTGTACTCACCACTTCTCTATTTACATATTCAAGGATCACATTAGCCCATTTTGCCACTACATCACACTGGGAGTTCATTCTCAGTACTTGTCCACTGTGACCTTTAGATTCTTTTCAGAGTCACTGCTTTCCAGAATGCAGTCTTACATTCTATAGGTATGGCTTGCATTCCTCATTCCTAGATATTTGAATGGCTCCATCTTACCAAACAAGCCAGATCAGAGTGTATGACTGCGTGGTCCTCATAACTATTTACCATTCTATCAAACTGTTGTCATCTGCCACATTCATCAGCAGTGATTTTAAACGTAGTTCCAGATCATTGCTGAAAATGTTAAATAGCTTTGGGCCTAGTACTAATCACTGCAGTACACCAACAGAAATACCCCCATTCAGTGAGGATTCCACATTGGTTACTACTTCTTGAGATCTGTCATTTGGCAGTTAAGCCATTTAGAATCATAGAATCATAGAATATCAGGGTTGGAAGGGACCCCAGAAGTTCATCTAGTCCAACCCCCTGCTCAAAGCAGGACCAATTCCCAGTTAAATCATCCCAGCCAGGGCTTTGTCAAGCCTGACCTTAAAAACCTCTAAGGAAGGAGATTCTACCACCTCCCTAGGTAACGCATTCCAGTGTTTCACCACCCTCTTAGTGAAAAAGTTTTTCCTAATATCCAATCTAAACCTCCCCCACTGCAACTTGAGACCATTACTCCTCGTTCTGTCATCTGCTACCATTGAGAACAGTCTAGAGCCATCCTCTTTGGAACCCCCTTTCAGGTAGTTGAAAGCAGCTATCAAATCCCCCCTCATTCTTCTCTTCTGCAGGCTAAACAATCCCAGCTCCCTCAGCCTCTCCTCATAACTCATGTGTTCCAGTCCCCTAATCATTTTTGTTGCCCTTCGCTGGACTCTCTCCAATTTATCCACATCCTTCTTGAAGTGTGGGGCCCAAAACTGGACACAGTACTCCAGATGAGGCCTCACCAATGTCGAATAGAGGGGAACGATCACGTCCCTCGATCTGCTCGCTATGCCCCTACTTATACATCCCAAAATGCCATTGGCCTTCTTGGCAACAAGGGCACACTGCTGACTCATATCCAGCTTCTCGTCCACTGTCACCCCTAGGTCCTTTTCCGCAGAACTGCTGCCTAGCCATTCGGTCCCTAGTCTGTAGCTGTGCATTGGGTTCTTCCGTCCTAAGTGCAGGACCCTGCACTTATCCTTATTGAACCTCATCAGATTCCTTTTGGCCCAATCTTCCAATTGGTCTAGGTCCTTCTGTATCCTATCCCTCCCCTCCAGCGTATCTACCACTCCTCCCAGTTTAGTATCATCCGCAAATTTGCTGAGAGTGCAATCCACACCATCCTCCAGATCATTTATGAAGATATTGAACAAAACCGGCCCCAGGACCGACCCTTGGGGCACTCCACTTGATACCGGCTGCCAACTAGACATGGAGCCATTGATCACTACCCGTTGAGCCCGACAATCTAGCCAGCTTTCTACCCACCTTATAGTGCATTCATCCAGCCCATACTTCCTTAACTTGCTGACAAGAATACTATGGGAGACCGTGTCAAAAGCTTTGCTAAAGTCAAGAAACAATACATCCATGTATTTAATGTGTGTTTTATTGATATTGTACAGTGCTAATTTTTTTTCTAACTTGTGCCTATTACTGACCTGGCTGTCCTGCTAGTGGACAGTTACCAGTCTGTTGTAATCCGACCCAGCCTTTGGAACCCATGTGCTTTCAAGACAACAGATAATGGGCTTAATGTGCAGTAAGGGAGATTTAGCTTAGATATTAGGAAAAAATAAGGGTAGTTAGGATCTGGAATAGGCTTCCTTAGGAGGTTGCAGAATCCCCATCATTTAAAAGGAGGTTGGACAAACACCTGTTAGGAGTGGTCTAGGAATACACTATCCTGCCACAGCAAAGGGGCTGGTACAGATGACCTCTGGAGGTTTCTTCCAGCCCTACATTTCTGAGATTGTATGATTCTATGGATACTCTGGTTTATACTTTACCTGTCACTTGGTGCTAGAGTTAAAGTAAGGAACAGAGGCATTGCAGGGTAGTTACTAAAACCACAATAATGTTTAATCATCAAAGGGGTAGGTAACTTTTAAGACTTGTTTACATGGAATTATTCTGGAATAGCTATTCCACTTTAAATTCACACCTGCTTTATTCTAGAATAACTTTCATGTGTAGACAAGTCCTTCCTCTCTCAGCATTCAAGAGGTGCAGATTTAAAACAATAACAACCTGTATACTTTCTACCCTAAGTCTATGCTCATCTCTTCTTGTAAGTCCTTATGCCCAGTCCATGTGTCAGGTCAGTCTGCCCCTCCATCTCATGCAATCCTTCTGTTGCCTGACAGTGTTCAGCTGGTGACAGCGAGAGAGCTTGCAGCTGATCTTGCCTTTAGGTTTCTGCCCACTTTGTCATGTGATCGACCAGCTTTAGAGCCCCAATCAGGTATTTAGCTGGAAAATTGCTGCCCTCCTGGACTCCAAACAGGGAAAACCAGTTTTCTTCAGCCTGGCCACTCTTTTTAGCAAGACCATTGTGACAGTGGGTTCCCTTCGATTGGGAAGACAGTTGCCATTGATGACTCTTGTGTTTGTCTATTCACGAAGGTACACAATAAACTGCCTTGGTCTCTTCTTGACAGCTCTCTGCAGTCGATTACATGCTCAGAATGTAAGACAACTACTTCAGCACAGTGGTTACAGTATCAAGTAAATTCACAATTTTGATCCGGATTTGTACAGGCATATACAGTAAAAGTGTTATATGGCATGTTGGGGGAATAGGAGGTGCTGGCTAATCAAATACTCCGGTTAACTAAGAGTTATACTTACCAATGGAGGGAGAAAGTTTGGGTGCGGGAGGGGGCTTGGGGTAGGGGGTTGGGGTTAGGGAGGGGTTTTGGGGTGCCAGATCTGGGCAGCGCTCACCTCGGGTGGCTCCCCGCAAGTAGGAACATGTTCCTGCTGCTCCTAGGTGGAGGCACGGCCAGGCGGTTCTGCACACTGCCTCTGCCTGCAGGTGCTGCCCCCGCAGCTCCCATTAGTTGCGGTTCCCAGCCAATGGGAGCTGCTGCGCCAGTGCTCTGGGTGGGGTGGGGACAGCACGCAGAGCTGCCTGGCTGCACCTCTGCCTAAGAGCAGCAGGGTCATGTCGCTGCTTACGGGGAGCCGACCAAGGTGACTGCTGCCCAGATCCGGATACCTGGCAAACCTATCAAAAATGCTGGTTTCTAGAACTTTCCAGTTTGTAAAGTGCCACATAACACAGCTTTTACTGTACCAATCAGTTACCGTACCATTTTGAAGTGTTCACAGGAATGAAAAGCTATTTGATGTGTGTGGTGGTGGGTTTTGTTCTGATGTGTTTTGGAGGTTTTTGTTTTTTGGGGGGGTTGTTGTTTTCTGTGAAATACTGTAATGGATTATACAGCAATAGAATTTTTTTTCTCACATCTTACAAAAATATGGAATCTTTCTCTCAAGTTACCATGTGAAAATGACCACTCTGGACAGCACTTTGAACTCCGATGCACTAGCCAGGTACACAGGAAAACCCCCGGGAACTTTTGAATTTCATTTCCTGTTTGTCCAGCGTGGCAAACTCAGCAGCACAGGTGACCATGCAGTCCCCCCCGAATCGTCGAACATAGAATGTTTCGATGCTCCCCCTATCCTCTCCATCCCTGAGGTTATCGCAGATTAGAAGGCAAAAAAAAAATGCATGGAGGCATTCAGTGGCAGAGGCCAGGAGAGAATTAAGGGAGCGCGAATTACGGAGGCAGGAGGTGATGCGGAGACTAATGGGGGAGCAAACTGACATGATGAAGTGTCTGTTGGAGACACAGGAAAACCAACGAGCACAGACCCCCCGCTCCATCCACCGTATAACCACCTACCCTCCTCCCCATGTTCCATAACCTCCTTACCCAGATGCCAAGAACACGGGGGGAATGGGAATGTTGGTTGCGCTGAGGTCTGACCTAGTCAGTAAACAGCACCAGAGAGCTTTTAAATGTCCAAAGGCACATCCTACCACCGTTCTGCACTTGCTCAGCCATGTCTGTCCAGGTGCCCCTGATTGACCTCACCAAGGTCTGCCAGGAGTACCCAGGAGCACGTATGATGGCGATCAGTTGTACTGCACCATCTGCCGCGAAGGCAAGGAGCTGCTGCTGTGTAGCAATGTAGTACCGCGTCTGCCAGCAGCAACCAGGAGACATACGGTGACAGTGAGCTGAGCAGGCTCCATGCTTGCCGTGGTATGGCGCCTGCATGAGTAACCCAGGAAAAAAGGCACGAAACGATTGTTTGCCGTTGCTTTCATGGAGGGAAGAAGGGGGGCCTGACGACGTACCCAAAACCACCTGCGACAATGTTTTTGCCCCATCAGGCATTGGGAGCATAACCCAGTATTCCAATGGGCAGCAGAGACTGCAGGAACTGTGGGATAGCTACCCACAGTGCACCACTCTTTAAGTTGATGCCAGCCACGGTAGTGAGGACACACTCCGCCGATTTAATACACTTGGTGTGGACATATGCAATCAACTGGAAAAATCGGTTTCTAAAAATCAACTTCTATAAAATCGACCTAATTTCGTAGTGTAGACATACCCTGAGATGTGCTTAATTGTGACATATCCTAGGAAGCGTGACTTAAATCCAGTGATTCATAATAGCAATGAGTACTACTTAATGGAGACAGTAATTCTGTTTAATGGGGATGTCTCCAAGTTACTGAGTGGTGCTTAGGTCTTCAGTGTGTTTATCTCATGATGGTTTTCTTTACTTACCACAGCTTCCAATTACTCTCTGGCTAAAATAAATGCCAAGAGTCTTGCAGCTGCCCCTGGTACGGGCAGTAGACAGGCAGCAACCTCCATGTCTGTCATAGTTTATACAAGTACCTTCTTCCAACTTGGCAGGCCTGTAATGTAACACAACAGGTTCTGCCCCTGGCTGCACAGCAGCAATACTATTAAAATGGTGTTTTGTGTTATGTGGAAATTCTTTTTTATGAGACAAAATAATAACCCACTGTGGAATCAGGAAGCAGAGGAGTCTGTTGACTTGGGTGTATTTCCATTACATGTTCTCTAAAGATGGATTTCTAAGGAATACCTTTTTTTCATTTGAATATACAGAAAATGTAAATTCTTTAGAGAAAAATGTTCTTAGAACTTTAGTCCTAAAGAAAATGTTGGACAAGGAGGTACTTTATTATTCTGATTGCCCATGTGTCCTAAAATATTGATCCCATTTTCTCCTAAATTGAACACAGAGAAGAAGCTGCTTTTAACATCAGGGTTAAGAGCAACCGTTGAATGAGAAGATGAGATTTTTAAAATGTATTAGTCTGTATATGTTTCCTCCCTTACTGATTTGTGCTGATAATCAGAAAAAGCTGTAGATGGAACTAGGTCCAATACTGGATTTTCTAAATTATTCTATCTCCAAGTGTACACACAGAACTGTAATTCTTAAGTCACTGATTTATCTATTTTTGTTGGTTTCCTTATGGAAATTAGGATTGAGAATTTAATAGGGATGAGATTTCTCTAACAACTTGGAGACCTCTGAAGTTTTGTACAACTGTCCCATAGAATTATGCATCAAGAAAAATCTCTACTGCATTCTAAAGGATGGTGAAAAGAAGATTACAGAAAAGCTATCATTTTCTATTGCATTCTATAGGACTCTTCCATTAGGGTGGATATACTTTTCAGTATGTATCCTGAGATCTTTGGAAAATTATGCAATCCGGCCAGGAAATTTCAAAAGAAGATCTCTACTCTCCCATAAAAACTTCCCTGTTACACATAGAAACTAACTCCCTTTATCCCCCTCAGCTCTCCTCAAATACATTTGTGTCTTAAACCTTTTTCAGTATTTCAACGGGATCTGGTGCTGCTGTTATAAATTTACATATGCCAAAAGGGTGGGTAGTTGTCTCAGGAATGATCTGAATGAAAGACCACAAAGTGAATCCAAACAGATTCTAATATCTATACTGCAAAGAACAGGGCTCTTTTTTTTTTTTTTTTTTTTTTAAAAAAAGAGGCCATTATATATCTCACTCCAACACACACGAATGTATGCATGTGTACACATGAATGTATGTGTATGTATGCAACATACATACATGTTTAAATAAAATGTTCCACCAAGTGGAAAATATCTAACTTATTCACTAGTTTATTCACTGTATCAATCTTTCCTAAGGGCTGCATGAAAATGACTAACAAAATAAGGTCATGTCTACACTACAAAGTTTTGCTGACACAAGTTGTGTCAGCATACAGGCACCATAGTTAGCATAGCGCTTGTGCACGTGTGTACTTAGCTCCTTGCATCAGTACTGTGCGTAATCACCAGGAGTGCTTGTGTCAATGTGCAGTGCACCATCGGTAAGTATCCCAGTGTGCAGCCCATCACCATCAAGCATACCATCCTTTGGAAAGTTTTGGCAATGCGTGGTGGGGCTGAAATAAGTCTTTCAGGGGTGACTGGGAGTAAAAAGTCAACTTCCCATAGTGCAGCATTCTCTATCCCATAATTTTTTCACCTTTTCAATTTCCTACAAACCCACTTGTGAGATTACTTGTTGTCTGCCATCTCTGACAGAGGCATGGAGCCTGGACAGCTCTGCACTACTGTCATGAGAGTTGCAAACACAGGACACATGATTCTCTGATATTTTGCAGAGCTGCAAGAAGAACCATGGGGAATATGATGATTTCCTGGTGGTCAGTTTGCAGTGGGACATAGTGAGAACCAATTCAAGGTTTTTGGTGGCGTTCATTGAGCAGCTGAAGGTGGTGGAGGACAACTTAGGGGCCCGAGAAATGAGCACTGACTGGTGGGAGTGCATCATCATGGGATGATGAGCAGTGGCTGTAGAACTTTCAGATGCGACAGGCCACATTCCTTGTCTGCCAAACTTGCCTCAGCCGTCCAACACAGGAACACCAAACTGAGAGCTGCACTGGTAGTGGAGAAGCAAGTGGCGATCACATTGTGTAATATTTGTGTTTTAGTCTAAGTATGTGCATAGGTGCTCAACTATTTTAAAGTGTTTAGGGAGGTATTTGTGGACCTATGTGAATCCACAATTTTGTTTTTCGCTGTTTCAAATAGGTTGATGATTTTGGGCTGGGAAATATGGGAACTGCAGCAGGTTTACATTTAAGTCTGACTCTAGGCACTCGTAGCCAGATAACACCATAAGAGGGAGGACTGAGGTCTGCTAACATCAGTGCTTTTGCAAATGGCTGATCTATTTTTCTGGCCATTCTCTCAGCAGAAAAAGTTAAGGATCAGTTCCTGGTGAAGGCAAGTGTATGTATCTGTTGGCAAATAAGGCTGTTCTTGTTATGATGCATGGAGGGAATTAACTTAAATAGATTTTTTTAAAAAAAGCGAAGAAATCTTTAACCATATCTCTCTACTGGTGTCTTTCCTTTTTCATATTCCTACAGGAAGGCTGCTATGGTGAATGTTTCCATTTAATACATCTGCTGACATAAATTATAAAGAATTTTTTTTACTAGCACATTTCATAATTCTCTATATCACAGCAATACCCCCTTGGAATGAATTCCTACTGGCCGTGTCAAGAAAATCCACATCAGCACCTACAGGAGATCCATTAAAACATGGTTTTATGAAAAGCCCACATCTTTTTATCATTGTACTTTTTCTCCTTCTCAACTGTACATACGCACGTAAATCCAGTAGCACTATTCAGATCTTGGCAAGTCTGTTTATAACCTAATCTTTTTGGAAAGGGGGAAATAATGGTGCTCTAATGGAGCTACTTTGTGTGGGATGATGTATATTTAGTGATAATCAAATCTCCCCATCTAGCATGAAGAGTACATAGCATGAAAAAGCCACATTTGGGGCAAGGAAAACGTGTGTGTTTGTTTAATATTAAATCCACAAAAATTGGCTGTACAGAATTCTTTGGGACAATTCCATATTTGACCTCCTTTCTGAAGTAGATTCAGCTTTTAGGCATTGCAATAATTTTCAGTGTTGTGTGCAGTTGTTGCATCTGATGGTTATAATTAAATAACTGGCTCATTCTTTTTGTGGTTGTCATTAGAATCTGCCTCACTGCCATGGCTAAAATCTGACCATTGGTTCCCCCTTTTATTGCCGCATATTCAGGCTGCTGTCCCTTAGAAGGCCCTACATAATGTTGACCTTACTAGAGCTGTGCAAATTACTGATTTTTCAGTTAGCTGGCAGTTCTGAATTTTTTTTTTTAATTTGGTTTGAGTTGAACCAAAATAATTTTTTTTTTTTTTGGCAAACTGAAAACATTTATTTCTGTTGAATGGAACACTTCATTTTGGGTATTTTTAAAAAAGGAAAGGAAAGGAAGGGCTATATTCACAAAATGGCGATGGTGGTGTTGCCCACTTATACCCAGTAGTTAAGGCATTCTGCTGGGATGTGGGAGATGCATGTTTGAATCCTCACTCTGGAGGGGGGACTTGAATCTACATCTCCCCACCCACAAGTGAGTGCACTAACCACCAGGCAATGGGTTGGAACTCTGTCTTTCCTGTTGAAGTGTTCCGCTTTATAAAAGGAATTATTCACGGAGCTGGGGGATATCGCCTGGGTTATCCCACCTCCCAGGTGAGTGCCTGAACCACCAGTCTCTAGAGTCATTTTCTCTCTCTCTCTCTCTCTGGCCTGGTGACTACGCACGAATGTTATACAAAGTGGACCAGCTTCAACAGGAGAGACTGAGAGAGACCAACCTGGGAACATCGGATAGCCTAGTGGTTAAGGCACTCACCTATGAGCGTACCCATCATAGAGTGGCTAGTCCATAGCACCATCGTGTGTTTTGATCCTCCACTTCCCCTCCAGTACTTTACTTATCTAAAGCAAATTACAAATGTAAGGGGCACCACTGTACATATCCCTTTCTTTTCCAAATTTTAAGTTTAGGTTGAGTTTTCACTGTGTACTTGAGAGCAGAGGTATGCCCAAAATGATACAGTAGGATGGATGCCTTAATGGTAGGTGATACATGGCTATATACATATTACATTCCTATGGAAATGCATGGTTTTATTTTTCTATTAGTGAAATTAATTTGTTGAAATGTATGTGTCTGGTTTTACAGCTGTTGTTGAACAGCACTCCATCAAACTATCATCTGCATCTTCTCCAATTATTGTCGTCAATCATTGTTAAAAGCCAAAGCTTTCATATCCAATCGTAGTCTTCTCCTCTGGAGAACCCACATGTTGATTGTGCGAATTTGAAATCAATGCTAATATATACAAATTCAAAATAATATGTTTGTCTTTCATAAACCCAAAAGTACTTTGCCTCATGACTGTTGCTTAATTTTTTGTACAAAATCCACAGCCAACAAATACACTGAGTTTGAAAACATAATCATTTTTATATAGGATTTTTTTAAACAAGTGAAACTTCAAGAAAAAAAAATGTTTGTTGTATTTCAGATAACATAATTACATTTAATACCAAGATCCATATTTAAATCCACTCTTCTAGAGTTTCTATGCCATTAAAGGAATTGGCACAGGTGAAATATACATTTAAGTACTTCATTGATTATAACAATTACCTTCTTCAGTCAGATTTTAAAGAACAAGTTGGAGAGATGCAGTAGTCATCTGAAATTATTCATTGCAAAGGCTTTAATATAGAAGCAAAGAAGCACCATCGCCAAATTACTTGTACCTGCAGAAGTCAATGGACTTTTGTCATTAATTACCCTTTCTTTATAATCCAAAGAATACAAGGTCTCCCCAGTAGGGTGGTGATGGTGCTAATGGATGTGAGACACCAGTTGGTTGGTTCTGCTATGGTTTAACCACACGATATACTTCCATTGCTTTCTAGAAGCAAAGTACCCTCATACCTCCTTTCAACATCTTTATTCTTGTAATAAAAATCTTTTTGTTTCAACAGCTTTTTAATGTCCTGTATCTGTGCCTCTTTAACAAACCCATTGTACGCATTCAATTATAGATTGAATCTGGGACAGTTTTTGAAAAATATGCCTTGTATAAATGTGTTCCTGCTCCAAATGTTAAATAACATCATTGCACATAATGATATGCCAACAGATGGTGCCATTTATCACTTTTTATAGTAAAGTGTGCACATGTTTGATTAATATTCGGTTGATTTATTGTAACTCTGACTTTTTTCTGAAAACATTGGGGGAGGGAGTTATTCTAATCAGTACTGACTTTGACTTTTTTAAAAGAAATAACTCCACATTTAAAAAAAAAAGTAAAGGCAACATATAGATTCTAATTAGAAATACTTGTGTTCTGTAGTGGAGGAATTGGCTTGTTGAATTGTTTAATAATGGGAGCTTCTTAGGAAGTAAAACATTCATTTTGTTTCATAAAATATATTTAGGAACTCAAGAGTTAACCTACCAGATGCCAGTGGTGTAGCTAAATTAATACCCAGTCTCAGACACATCAGCCAATACCAGATGCTAGTAAGTTGTAAGGAATTTTATAGCTGCTTTTGTCATGTTCCTTCAGTCATCTCTTTAAAAATATATATATATATTTATATACTGCAGCCAGCATCTCAATTATAGCTATTCAGTTTTGACCCTCCACCACCAGAGTGAGGGAACCCCACCAGTCACCATGTTATAGGGCTGGATTTTCAGTGTGTGTATTTACACCTACCTTTGCTCATGTAAAGTGAAAAGACATCTGTATGAGCACACACAGTATTAGGGGCACCCAAGTTGACCACTGCTTTGGAACTTTTGACTACAATGGTTCCCTGACTAGCCCCTTACCAAAAATATATTTTCATCAAAGTGTGTGCATCTTACTTCATTTAATGTCTGAAAAATTCAGGAGTGTATTTCTGTTTTGGTTTGGGTTTTTTGACAACGCAGAATGGGCCTCCTTTTTATTTGTTCTCCAAATCACAATAACTTTGAATGGGAAATTTTGCTCTAAACTTCCCTGTGATTAGTAGTGATGGATGCTCAGTCTTTCAGAGAGTTTATTAATGTCAGACCTTTTTTAATGTAACTTTTAGTTTGCTTTGAAAAATGAGAGATTTTTATGAATGTTTCTTAACACCTGCATATAAATGAAGTCAGATATTTTCCTTTAATAATTTTTTTAAAAGCTTGTTTGATATTTGTGTGTGTTAAATGGTGTCACTGGCACATCTCAGGCTGGCATCATTGACCATTTATGTTCTTTTGTCAGACATGACATCTTGTAGGAGAAAAGGTTACCCACTTCTGAAAGGTTGCCGACTCTTGGATTAGATGATCTGATGATCCCTTCTGGCCTTAAATTCTGTGAATCTATATTCTGGATAAAAAGTGAGAAGTGGTGTACCGAGTCTTCATTTATTCAATCTAATTTAAGGTTTTGCGTGCCAGTAATTCATTTTAACATTTTTAGAAGGTCTCTTTCTATAAGTCTATAATCTTGCCGTTGTTAAAATCATCCTTCCTAAAGTTTAGTGCTACAAGACTAAATTTTGGTATGATACTTCCACAAGGATGTCAACTGTATATTATGTGGTTCAACTTTGGTGGGTTTTGGGCTTGTCTACACAGCTCTGTAGTGCAGATTACAGGAGTCTGAGTTGCAGTACACACTTAAGTGTTAGGTTATAACTGCCCTGTGTACACCCTGCTAGCATGAACTGAAAGGTGCCTAGTTCTTGGACTTGGCAGCAAACACATACTGCTTAATATTTTTGTATTTTGTATTTTAATATTTTATAATGAGCTTATATCTTAACATAGGTTGTCAATTTCAAATATAATCTTAAATGTTTTTAATAAACCTGTATTTAACTGCAATTAATAAATCTGATATTTTTAAACTATCGATTTTCATCCATCCTGATTTGTATTTTTAAGAATTGGCATTTGTTTCTGTATAAATTCTACTAGGACTTGAATGTCCATCTGTTTATGATAATTTCAAAATGTACATGCATAGAGGAGTCTGCAATTTTGCCTCATTTACCACATCTGCCTGTCTCCATCTGCTGATGAATACTGTAAACTGTTTCTGTTTTAAGGATCTCTTACTGGCTATCTTCTCAGTAAGAGAATTGCAATTAGCAGGAAAAATAGTCTTGGTGCTTGATGTCAACGTTATAACTTAGAAACAATTAAGAATCACATGAGATTCAAGTCAACATCATTTTTCTAATGCTAATGTAAACTAAAGATGGTGCCATTAATTTTTAAGATGTTTACGTTGCACAAAGCCACACAGAATGACAATACGGAGACTCCAGGACTATGTACTACAGAAATAAATCAAAATGGTCAGAAAAAACAGCATTTTGTTCTTGTTTGGTGAACCCAGGGAAAATGACCCTATTTTTCTATCCAGCTAAATAAATTAGGGATGCAGCCTCATCTGGAATACCGTGTGCAGAACTGGTCACCCCATCTCCAAAAGGATATTGCAGACTTAAAGAAGATTCAGAGAAATGTGAGAGAGTTTAGGGGCATGAAAACACTCTCATAAGAAAAAGACATTGAAAAGATTGGGATTGTTAGTTTAGAAAGGAGACGAGTAAGAGGGGACATGTTAAAAGTACATAAAATGATATATGGTATAGAGGAGGTAGATCAGAAACTTCTATTTTTCCAGTCTCACAACACAAGAACAATGGGATATTCAGTTATATTAAAAGGTGATAAATTCATAATTAGCTTGTGAACATATTGCCACAAGAAGTCACTGAGTCCAAGAACTTGGCAAAATTCAAGTGGATAACACAGTAGATAGAATATTTAATGATAACATTTTGGAGGGTGTACGCATATCTTAAATCGATCTCTAACTAGTAAAGATATCTAATGGTGGAGGCAGGTTGTCCCAAATCTGCCACCTGTGGAGTTCTTGTCCTTTTTTTTCAAAGCATCTGGTGCTTGCCTTTATTGGAGAGATGATAGTGGACTAGAAGGACTTGAGATCTGATCCAGTCAGGCAATTTCTGTGTTCATGATGTCCTGAATGATTTGTGGGTCCTTATTCAGTTCATCACCTAAATACTGCTCAAACAGGAGGGTAAAGGAGGCAGAAAGGGCTCTCTGTGCACATACTTTCCAACACCAGTGTGACATGTAGTTTCTTCCTATATTGCTTGACGTAAGTAGTAATAATAAGAGTTCAACTGCTCACCTTCAAGTTAATGAGCAAGCTGAACTAACTTAAATAATGTAGGACTTAATAGTACTCCAATTGCATCTTGTCTTGGAGTATAAAAATTGCTATTTGGTATTAGGCAAGTTTAAGGGGTGGGGGAAAATCAGTGGATACGGACAACAGTAAAAGAAAATAGTGTCTAGAGCATATTGCCATTTGGCCATATGTAGAAGTGAACTCAAGCTGTGCCATTGTTTGAGACGTTCTATCACAGTGGTCAAAGTAGCTAAAGGATATCAGATGGAAAGCACCTTCCTGCAGTTAAAATATTTTCAATGTTGATGCATGACTCCATGTGTAACGTATCTTGGATGCCACATGAGTGGTAGTTTAGTAGTATATTGTATTTTCTGGTGGTGATTTTGTAAAAGATGTTAAGTAAAATGTCTTGCTTCATTAATTATTAAGCTCAGTGAAAATATTTATTGTGCCATTTGACATTCTGAATAATTTTTGAACAATTTCATTAAGGACAGTTCCAGGCTCAATCAGTGGCACTCAGTATAGTCAGCCAGCCGTAGAACATGGTGACTTAAATATAAATCTCAAAGGTTTATTCCAATATCAGAGATCCAATAGTTTTCCAATATAATAATATTTTACACTAATATTGCACTTCTCATCCAAAGATCTCAAAGTTCTTTCCAAAGATAAGCATTCTATACCCTCTATTTTACAAGTGGAGAAACTGAGGCACAGAGTAGGCAAAATGACTTGTCCAAGGTCACATACACAGCGGCAGAGCCCGAACTATAGCTCATGTCCGCAGACTATGTGCCGTTGTAATAGGTTAGGGTTACACAATAGCTAACTTACTGTTACTCTCCTTTTCTGTGAGAATGCTTTTGGATTGTGCTAGCCCTGCTGTCATTGCCTCTGTTACTTTGGGCTCCCGCAGAGCTGGGGAAAGGGCAGAGCACTGAAAAGCAAACAGAGAAGAGCATAAAATAAAAGAGCCTGTTAAGTGTCAGAATTCTTCAAAAGGGTGACATTGAATTATTTCCTGGATCTGAATAGAAATGAAAACCCTCTAAATATCCTGTTGGGCGTATGAAAGGAAAAACAGTAGACATAAATATTTGCAGGTAATGTAGAAGTATAGTCAACTTAAGAAAATCAATATTTTTGCCCCTTGTACTCTATAGAGGAAAAAAAAAGTGACGTGACATTTAACTCTGAACTAACCCAAATCTCTTCCTTCTGATTTCATGGATAACCATGGAAATAAAAGAATCATGCATATATTTTAAGATCTAGTTTATATTTTTCCTGTTGCAATGTCAGTTGACTTACATTTTTGTAATGGATTTTCCTTATTTAAAAATATAGAAATTCTGTAATTTCCTGTGCTGCTCTCCCCCATTTTTAAAATTGAAAGAATTTTTTTTCCTAATTCTTATCTAAAATAAGGTCTTTTTTTTTTCCCTTGTAGGTTAACAATGAAAATGTAGTGAAAGTTGGCCACAGGCAGGTGGTGAACATGATTCGACAAGGGGGTAATCATCTAGTTCTTAAGGTTGTCACAGTAACCAGAAATCTTGATCCAGATGATACAGCTAGAAAGAAAGGTACATTTTTTTTCTTTGCTGCCTGAATTTGTTCTGGTACTGCTCTTAAGAAAAACAAGATGTAGGCTGGAGACTATTTACATTATTTTAGTTACTGCTATATTATATATTCCTTATCTCAAATGTGCAACAGCATTCTACTATGTAATCTACAAGCTATTTACATTTGCTGAAGGAAAAGCCAGACTTCGTTTATAGGTATATCTGTGCCGAACAAGATATAGTTCATTGTTGTCATGTTCACTGTTGAAGTCCATCTTCCTAGATCATTCTGCTTTTAAGAATTTATATTCAGACTTTTTAATATGTTAGAGTATTTGAGGGAGATGAAAAAAAATATCTGTCCCTTACTCAAAGCTCTAGGCAAAAAGGCTGGGATTTTAAAACCTGCTTGGACTTGGGCCCGAATCTAATTCTGCTCCTATTAAAGTCCCATGAGAATTTTAATGTTGAGTGCATTTGAAAATACGGCATCTGTGAAAATAAGAAAATGAAGCACTAAAATATTTAGCTTGACATGTTAATAAGAAAGCAATACATTTTGAGATGCTCACTGGTTAAAATAGATTGAAACTGGATGGGGAGCTATCACCACTCTAGCCAAGAAGAAGGGGATCTCTCCCTCAGCTTATAGCAGAGGAAAGGGTGTTGTGCCCACCTCCGTTACCACCTCTGGAGAAGGGAGAAGCTTCTGCTTCAGTAAGGGAGCAGATATTTTAGGGTGACTTGGTGTAACTTCAAACATAGCAAAATTACTTTCAGAATGTAGTATCTTTGTACCAAATAGGAGCTTTTTCACCTAAAAGCACCCCATTTATTCCCATTAAAGCTAAAGAGTTAACACAAATCATGAATTTATTTTAACTCTTTAGTTTTAATGGGGACTGATGTGCGGCAACCCATGTACTGAAATTAGACTATACCCATAAGAGATGTGACAGTTCTTTGTATTCTTACTTTTTTTGGTATTGAATCTCCCCAAATAACTTTTTAATTGCACTTGATTAAGTGTACCCAAAGTTTGTTCAACCAGGAACTGTAGTAGCAACTTGTTAGGAACCACTGAATGCACATAATTTGTATTAATCAGAGAATATTGTTGCTGACCTCCTCGTCCATACAACAGTGACACACACACTAACTTCTCTGTTCCTAACATGGATGTTCCATACTGATCAGCGTGACCTGACAGCTGAGGTCTCCTTGAGGTAATCCTACATATTAAAGATCAGCTCTCCCCCCATACCTCATCAACACTGTTGAATTCTGTGGGCCAGACTTTAGTCATGCCTGCACTAGTCTTTGAATGGGAGGGATTGAACAAATGAATACCAGTCCTACTACATGCATTTCTGTTCAAAGACATGCCTTTTAAAGAACTGCACTCTGTTTACCTTGCTTTTTAATAATCCACTGGGAATTTAGATTTTTAAAAATTAGAATACCTAAAAAGAAGAAAATATACTGAGCCCAAATAAATCTTACCCAACTACTCTTTCTTCATTTATTTTTAACAATTGTATTGATAGAATTGTTTTATCTTACTGCTACATGTTCCAGACACACACAGCATTTCTTTATACTGACATAGGTTATGTTTTCTGCCCATAAATAAAGGGAACTTGTAAATTTGTGAATGTTGACGCTTCCCTACGGAAGGACAGGTTGCTAGCTTTTCTCAAGCCAAGCAGTCCTCTACTCAATGAACTTTCTCTTGATGTTGACTTTTTGAAAATTAACATCGTTATAATCCCCCTTTTGGGGGGCAAGATTATTTAGAAAGTGATGACAAGGCAACACTCGAATCACTTGGAGATCACAGATTTCTTTGATCCCTGTCAACCATGGTCTTGGTTTGGGAATTGTACAGAGACTATCCAGGTCTCTGTGGCTGAAGATCTCCTCCTGGTGATGGACAAAGGGTCAGGTGATGATTAAACATCTCTCTTGTACAGACTTCTCAACAGATTGTTTTCATTCCTCTTGTTCAATGTATCTGCAAGGCCACTGGGGGAGACAGTGAGGCAGTTTGGCCTGTTGTGCAATTAGTATATTCATGACACAGCTGCATATTTATCATGGAGTCTGGACAATGCTATGTCTTTACTTTCCCAGTGTCTAACTGACAGAAGCTTGGATAACAGCAAAGTGAATGAGCCTTAATTCAGATAGGATGGAGGGGATGCTTGTGTACCTAGAGAGTATGGCATGAATTTTGTCTGTCTCCCTGATTTGTTTGCTACTCTTTGTTAAGGTGCTTCATAGTTTTGGGATACTTCAGGATCCTTGATTGCTCCTGGTGTCCCAGAAGTCCCCAGTTTTCCTATCTACATTTGTCATGATGGAAGACCATTTCTCTATGACATATGACTCTCTTTTATGACTTCCAGAGAGGGTTATTTTAATTTGTTCTACAGTGCAGCACTCCTTGAAAAGCACTTGGAAGCTATATGTGGTGCAAAAAATCTAATGCTCTACTACTTCTCTAGCAGTGTTAACTTTACATCACTGTTCCAAAGACTGTGCACTGGCCTATAGGTACAAACCAGATGTTTGCATTAATCTTTAAAGACCTACATGACTTGGCTCCTAGCTACCTGAGGAACCACCTCTTTTCCTATCATGACCACTGAGATTAGCTTGTGCGCTCTGATTTATGTATCTTCAGAGGAGGTTACTGAAAGCTGGAATTCATTTTCCTCAGAGCCTGAGCTGACCTTCAGGACATAGTGTAAAGTATATCTGTGTCCCTGGGCTACTGCCTGAAAGGATGACATAAAGGACTGTGAGGTAGACTCTTTTTAAAGTTATTTTTTTATGTGCCCATACACAATGTGTTAGGTACATTTAAAAAATACGGGTGTATAAACACTTAGCTTAAAGATTTCTGCTGTATATCATTATAAGCCTGCTGATTTTTTTGACTAACCAGTAGGAAAGCCAGAAATGGTTAGAAATACAATCCATGAAAAGCTCCTGGCCCTTCACAAAGCATACTGAATGTTTTGTTTCCTGCCCCCAAAGAAATTACTGTGTACGTGTATTTGATAGTCCTATAATGAATATATTGGAGATAGATTTTTAAAATCTAATAAAAATGTGTATTCCATGTGATAATCTTTGGTTGAATCTAAAAAGTGTATATGTGAATATACTATGCTTTGGAAATGTATATTTACTTATACTGTATATCCTTCTATTTAATGCAAAGCCCCACCACCTCCAAAGCGAGCTCCAACCACTGCGTTGACCTTGCGGTCTAAGTCAATGACCTCAGAGCTTGAAGAGCTTGGTAAGAAAGTGTTTTTAACAAGCATGCTGAGATAATGGAGATGTAAAGAAAACTTAAAATTATTTTAAAGGAACTGCACCCTGGATAGTACATGATATAGAAAAGTTTCAGGAATGCTGCATCTCTGGAGAGATCAAACTATGCATGATGTGCATGAGTGATTTTTTTTTAAATGTGTGCCTTTACTGCTCTGCAAGAGAATGTTGATACATTTTTTTTATGCATCATCAAAGATTGGCACAGTAATGCTGTATCATATTTTATTAGCTTGCTTTTTAATCTTTCAGTTCATCTAATATTGTTTTATTTTAAATTTCTGTGGCCTCTCATTAGTGGATAAAGGTAAGTTGCCAGAAGCCATTGTTGAAAAGTTGACAGTTGTTAAAGCAGTACAACTGCAACTGCAACTTAGACTCTCTAATCTGAAAATGTGTATATATTAATATCACTTTGACTCTTCTGTTTGAACACAAACTTAATAGAGTATTCTGTTAACTTTTAGCAATGCAAAGTGATGAGCATTTAGTCTTTGACTCGCTAATTCTAAGTGATGTAAATGTAGGTGTCCCAGCAGTAGGGTGTATATTGTAGATTTGTATAACCGCTTGGGATTTCTGACTGGAAGAAAGGAATATTTTTTTTCCTGTTGGGTCAGGAGAAAAGTGGTACTTCAGAAGCCTAGACTATCAAATATGTTATCTGACAGTATTTGCAAAAGACAAAAATAAATGTATGTTTAGATACAATCTGGCTAGGATAAATATCTGATGTGTATTGTATAAAGGAACTATATCACTCACTTACAGAATAATAGACTTGATCATCTCTTAGGTCTCTTCTTTCCTTACTCTGATCCTGCATGAGTTTAACAATACAGGTTTCATAATCATTTTATTTTAGGCATTAATTAACATTCATTCAGATGAAAGGAGTCAAGTCTTGTAGATAATTAGCCACATTAATAAAATAAAGGTTAGAAAGTGCTAACATTCTGTGGAAGGAAGGACACTATCCATCCCTTAAGGGATGAAAACTCTCACTGTCTTTAAGTGGAAGTTCTGACCAAGAAAGGGGTACTGAATAGGGCCCTAACTATTTTGGGTCACATTACAACCAAGCAAAAACATCTATTAGTTTAGGCTAGTATGGTGATGGTACAAATCTCAGATTTTCATAGCTTTGATTATTTTTTGTCATAACCTTTTTGAATGTAAGTTTTTATTATCTGTTAATTATCAATATTTTTCCTCCAGGGTTTAAAATGTGAGACTTTTTTCTTTCATAGAGTGTTAAAATTTTGTTTAATTTTAAACCATTCTGGTTTATCATGCAAATCTGCTATAAGCAAAATATTCTTTAGGCAGCCCTCCTACCCGCCCACCACCAAAGTCTTCCATGTCACTATGGAGCCTGAGGAGACGCCTATAATTCTCCCTCTTTACAGTTCTTCTGTACATCTACACTATGAGAGAGGGGTGTGAGTCCCCTGTTCTCACTCATATGCTTGTGCTAGCTCTTCTCAAGCTAGCACAAGTATAAATATCAATATTTGCTGCAGTAGCACAGGTAGCCGCAGTGAAGCCACGACTTAACTGTGCAAAGTACAAGCCCTCCTGAACCCCATAGGTACATACTCAGTACGGCTAAGTCGTGTCTCCATTGCCACTACAATACACTGCTGTTTATACTCGCACTTGCTCAGTGACAGCAATCCCAAGTATGTGTATGTGAGCAGGGGAATCATACCATCCTTCTAGCAAAGGAGGACTGGAAAGAACGACTTCAGGAAAGAACAGTGCTTTAACTGGCTCAAAATGTTGTTGTGTAGCTGGAGGTGTTCTCTACCCAAAGGTGGAGCATTCTTCAATCCTAGCCCTACTTATCTCAGGTGGTATTCATTAGCTCCATACAGTGGAGGCTTTACGGCTATTGGCATCCCAATCAGAAACTATTTTGAGAATCAGTAAGCTACCTGCACTTTCTTTTTTTTAAAGCATGTCTTTCCCTACACTTCCATCCTCATGGGACTAAACAAACGCTCCATTTTCAAGGCTTTCTTGGTCCAAAGAATACTGTTTAAACTCAGTCCAGAGGTTCATTATCCCCTAAAAGGCTGCATAGCACTGCATAAATTCTTCTGTGCCTACAAGATTACAGTCGTCATGTCCATGATATTAACATTCACCAGCCCAAGGAACATAGGGGCTGCCATTCTAGATAAAATCAGTGGTCTGCCTAGTTTAATGTACTGTCACTAGCTGTGGCTATAAACAGGAGGTACACGAAACCTTATAGTGGACAATAATGAAATAAGATGCTCATACAGAAAAGTTCTTATTACTCCCATTGAACAGAGGTTGGTTTATGTCCTGAAGTATGAGAGAGGGTGTGTGTATTTATACTAGATTTATATATGTGAATAATGACAACATCCACCGTTCATCTAAATCTAGTAAACTCAGTCTCAATGATGTCTTGTAGCAAAGAGTTTCCACTACTTATGTGCTATGTACAAATGTATTTTCTTTTATCAGTTTTAAATGTGTTGCCTTTTAATTTCATTGAATGTTCCCTTGTTATTCTATAGCAAGAAAGGGTAAAAAGGAATTCCCTTCCTTTTATATCATTCATTATACTGTATATCTCTATCCTGTCCCCTCTCTAAACTAGGTAGTCCTAATCTTTTCAACCTCTCCATATGGAAGTCTCTCCCATCACTTTTGTTGCCTGTCTCCAAACCCCTTCTATTTCTGCTTGTATTGACATATTTTACTCTGTTCTCCATAATAGTGCATGGGTGTCCCATCTACTGCTAACCAATGGCAGTTGCTGTTATCCTACAAAGAAATTAATCCAAAGTATTAACTAATGGCATATAAAATGTATCTACAATTCATTCCACTTCCGAACTGCAATGATATTAAATGCCCTATTTTCATAGCCCATTTATATATCATAAGTGCCCAAATTGATTATTTTTAATTTTAAAAAATAAATCTCACACTGCATAGCCGAGGTATCTAAGTTTTATAACTCAGTAATTTTCTATATAGTCAAAGTATAAACCCTGATAAACTGGGCTATGCCAAGATGTTTGTTTAAAGTGGTTTGAAAAATACATGCACAATCCACAGTTAGCATGGAGAGATTAACCTCTTAAGAATAGAAGAAAAATGTTTGTGTTCAAAAATCAGTCAAGAATTTAGCATTTAAAATGGGCTTACCTTCAGAATTGATTTACAATTCATTCCCTTTCTGTTTCCAAGCTTCAGTACGGAAGAAGAAGGGTAAGGGGAAGCATTTTGTCTCTTGTTTAATCTGTTTCTCACCTTTCCATAGTGAAAGATAACATAACTATAAATGTTGGCATATGGTCCAGTTTATTTTATGGTGTCAAACGTACATTAAATATTGTATATGTTTTTAGTTGTTTAGCTAATACCTTGCAAACACATAAAGAACTAACTTTCAGTCAGAAGAACACATTTGAAAATATTTCCCTCATTTCTTCCTTTGTGTTCTCTTCTCCGTCCACCCCCATTTTTCTTCTGTCTCAGATTTTTTTCCCAAACCCTTCCATATCCTCCCCTCAGAGTTACTGTGCTAACTGGCAATCACTGAGAAACAGTGGCAAGTAACATGATATCAGTGTAGTCCTACATGAATGATTTCACTTTCCCTCCTAATGGCCAAATGTTACTCACATAACCACACTGTCTGTCTCAGGAAATAGGGACTTCACACACATCATAAACTCTGACCTGGAGAAATTCTGCTCTGCACAATTTCAGTTTTTAATATAACATCTTCCACACTGTCCCGTATGCATGGAATGCCCTCCCTGATTGATCCATAAGGCCACTACTCTCTTCTCATTTAAATCTCTCCTTGAGACCCACATTTGCTGGGATTTCTATACAGCAGTCATCCACTTAATGATGGCCAGGTGGAGGGGCAGATAGATTGACCTTTAATATTTTACCAAAATGTAAATATACATATGTATATACAAGTTTGTTTGTGTTTAGCTGTATCCTCTTTTCCTCACCCTTTGTATATCACTTACTTTCATAGACTGTAAGCTCTTTTGGGCAGGGCCTGTGTCTTTACGTGTCTGCATAGCACCTTGCCTAAGGGAGGGCCTCAATCCTGACTGAGCCTCTGTATGATACTTCAGTATAGTTATAATCAGTGGAAGGAAAGTTAAGATTGCTGATAGAGAAGCTTATTTGTAGGTAGCATGCCTCTTCAGTAGTGAACTATTTCTCCTATATCTTGTTAGGATAATACAGAGTAAATCAGTTGTTTTCTTTTTCTTCATTTTTGCTTTTTTTAATCTTTCCTGCTCTCTCATTATGTTGGAACTGTTTTCTGCTGCTAGCAAGATCAACTGCTGGTACATTTATTGCTCAAAGCAAGAAACGGTCTCTTCAGAATATGAAGGAATAAACAGTTATTGGTTTTCTGACATAAGATTTTTATAGCAACAAATATATTTTCATTATATGACTATCAAGAATTTTTACATTCATTTTTGTAGGATAACTTGATAAAATTAATGTTTCCTAGTTATAGGTGACGGGGAGGAGACTTTTTTGAGAGTGTGCTTGTTTTTGGCTTGGTTGAGGGGAAGGGTATATAGGCTGTTGGTACTTCTCTTCAGATCGGGGATACCATTTAACATCCATACATAAAAGTTCCAGTTAGGTAATAACAACTTTGTCATATAACCTCAAAGAAAAAAAATTAAATAGGCATTATTCTAGCTTCTACTCAAGTTATCATATCACAGACCACTGAAACCTCAACAATACTAAGTCTGCTGCACTGAGGTTTTCTGCTCACCACAATTGCCCACTACAGAGGGACAGCATCAGATTTCAAAACACGCTTTTTTTAAAGTAAGAATCCTTTCTGTTTTTTCTTTTGTTGCTTGTAGGTAAAGAATTAGTGAATGAGTGAGACATAGCAGTCTGTTAGGTAACCAATCTTTTTATGTTGCAGCATCATGTTTTAAAGCCACAGTTAGGGTGTGTGCAGGTGCCCCTATCAGTCTTGGGGAAGATCAAATAAAAATGTCATGCAGTAAATTAAAATAAGTAAAGAGGAGAAACAAATTAAAAAAGTAAAAATGAATTTATTTAACTTATGGTATATTTGTAAACAAAATTGTTTAATTGGCTATTTGGGGAAGAAAATCTTCATAATATTGCACTTCATTTATTACCCTCACAACAAAAATTAATAAAATATTAGCTAAAAAGTCATCTTTCCAATTCACTAATCAAATGACATAGAACTCTAAGTGATATGTTTTTCCCCACCATAATTTGTCATTTTATTTCAGTAGTCGTACAAATAATGTTGGAAATTTGAAATTTATATTTAAAAGAATTAAGAGAATCTTGAACTCTAGTCATTAAAAAATAAATAGGTGGAACTCATGTGCCTTGTGAAAAGCTGCTTTTAATTTATCTTCAATTAATATTTTGACTAGTTAATTTTAGTTAAGTTTTTGATTATGATGTATGCTCTACATCCAAAAAGGTCCAAAGATCTCATGATTTTCTAGCAAAGAATGGATTTGATTTATCAAGCAACTTCAGATTTTTTAGGGCCTCTGCAGAGAAAAGCAAGGATTAGCTGTTTTAGCTGGAGTAGAGAAATTTAAAAGGCCAAGAGAGAAACTAAGAATTGGAGATAACACAGATATAATTCCATTTTTGCTGAGCCTACCAAAGACAGTAATACAACAAAGTATGGATTAGATGAGAGGAAAACAAATTTGGATTACAAAATACTGGGTTAGTGATGGCTGGAAACTTTTAGAAGGTATCCTTTTAGTATCCAATTCAAAAAGAAAACATTTATTTTTGTTTATTGGACTTAAGGTATAAATGTAGATTGTAGGACTCTCCCTACTTTTGGCCAGATTACATGCTGTTACAATCTTGCAGGTATATAATAATCATCAGCACAGAAGTCTGTTGGGTATCTGGTATCAAGTAATAGTATTTATTTACGAGAAAAATATCAGTTATAGCATTCAAAATGAATATTATTGGCTCTGTCCTCCAACAAACATTCATGCTCCATTCCATTACTGTTGTCCATTGTTTCAAAGGTGGCACACATCTGAAACAATGAAATCACAGAGCAAATAAATATGTGAATGCTATATTAAGGTTGAAACAAAAAAGTTACCCTGTTTGAAGAAATCATGCACAGAAGTCCCTGGATTCAGAAACCGTTTTTAATTTCAACGTGGTGGAATATATGACCAAGATTTGTCTGCAGAAATAAAATGGAAATAACACCCCTTCTGCAACTCCCTTGATAACTTCCGCTACCAACATTGATTGTAAATAGGAAAAAGGTTTTCCAGACCTTCACCAGACACTACATTTGAAAGATAAGAAAAAAATGGCACTGCAGCTCCAGGTTTAATGAAGAGTACCTGTAGAATGTTCTTGTAAGTAATATATTTTTGCTACTTATTGGAAGTGTTAATTGATATTGTAGTCACAAGTAATGATAACGAATCTTTGAATTGTTACCATTACAAGGACATGCAGTAATGGTTTTTGAGGACAGATTTTAGAACTTGTATGCCTCTCTTATTTTTGTGATTATAGATATTCTGCTCTCATTTATACTGATGAAGCTAAAAGTGATTATTTAGACTTGAGAGAATTTACTGTGGATTCACACCAGTGCAGCAGAGAATAGAATCTGGCCCACATATTTGCCATAGCTATGATATCTTAAAATATTAAAAAGAAAAGTATTTGGAGTTAGAGTATTGGGGAAAGAAAAGACTTAGCTTACATGTTCAAGTATCCATAATTTTGGGTGCCCAGCTGTAAATGCTTTAAGTCTGACTTTTCAGAAACAAACTCTGGCAATTTCATCTGAAGTCAGTAGGTAAACAGTGATTGCTGGACGCTTCTGAAAGTCAGGGTCTGTGTCTAAAGTTGGGCACATAAAATTGTCCCTCTTGTAAACACTGACTGTAGTGAATAGAAATGAGGTTTTTTAGGTCTCCACATAAACATACAGCTGTCAGTTGCAATCAGTGTTGTTATTATTGTTGTTGTTGTTATGAATTTTTATTACTTTAAACTGCATTAATCTGATTATTCCTAAACTTGAAGCCTTTTCATAACAGGTACTTAGTTGTTTTTCTTTGTCACAGAACTGCAATTGAAGAAGGTTTCCTAACTATCCAAATAAAACAACAGTTTGTGGGAAAAGCTGGAAAAGAAATTGTAAGTGTTTAAGGAAACATGTTTTTGTGGCATTTGGGTCCATGTGAATGGGAATGCTCTGGCATTTGTGAGAAGAGAACTCTTATGAGTCATCATCAGCTAAATATGTAGTACTGCGTTCAGAGCAATGGGTTATTTATGAGCAGTAAAAAAAAAAAGACAGGAATGTTTCCAGTGTGATACAATTGCATAAATATAAAAGTTTTCAAATTTTTTTAATATGTTCTCTCTCTCTTTCAGGAACCAGGGAGATGCACGACAATCTCCTGCATCTCACCCCAAAATTTTTTTTTCTTGCCATTTCCCTTTTTTCTTCAATTGTTCATTATTCCATGTTCATTAACTTCTTATAAAGCTTAAAATAAATGTTTTGGATAACTCGTGGTGGTTTGATTTTCTTTCCTTGGTGTGAAAAGTACATGTCTCACAGGATAAAAGATTGCAAAAATGACTTAATTTCTTTTCTTTCTATCTGTCTTATTTTTTCTTTCTTTTTTTTTACCCGACTGAGCCCAGTTTTCAAATGCTGTCTCTTAAACAGGACATTCAAATGCCATTTTCTGTTCTCAGTCCTTAAAATCCCACCTGACTTGCAGGATGGGGAATGGTCTTTTGTTTTTATTTTCTGTTCTTGTTTTTATTTTGTATACAGGGACCCAGTGATACACAATGACCATTCCTCTTGCAAGGTAGGAAACTCCTTGTAAGGTAGGTTGAATTTTAAGGCTTTAGGCACATTTTAAATGCCTTTGAGCTTCTGGGATATTGGACATACTGTTAAAGAGATGGTGCTTGAAAATTGGGCCTATAATAAGAATTTTAAGATACCAAAAATAGCACTTGTCTGTGTCTGCCTCTCTCAGAATTATCTTTTAAGGGTATGATATGTTCATAATATGCAAACATGATCTATATGCACTGGGGTGAAAATACTGAGTCATAAAAGTACATATAAAGCCTGCTTGGAAAAATAGCTTAGATTCCTCTTAATTGTGAATAGATATATGCCAAACACTCTTATGTATCATGTTTTGATGTTTATAGATATTAAGGTGAATGATTTATATGTTTAGTTAATCTGTTGTTACCAGCAAACAGTTTTTATGTTTTAATATTTATTTTTAGATATTTTATCTTTTTCTTGGACTTCCAGTATAATGGGAAGTATCTCCAAACAAACACATTGTATTTCTATCCAATTTTCTTAAAAGGAAACTTTCTCTAGATGGTTTGTCTTTGCTTTCATGCTGTTCAGAAACTGTAGCTTATTTGGAACTATGTTGTCAAAGCTCGCATTACTTTCTCCTTTTACTAGCCGCTGAAGTTAAATTTTCTGCATCGTATTTTCACCATGGTAAATGTTTGTTTGAATCTGGTATTATAACTAGGGTGTGATCCTGCAAACTGCTGTTTGTGTGGAGCCCAGTGGCCACATGGAGCCTCTTGCAAGTCGGTGGTCCACATTTGCTCCTGATTTAATATATATGTCCACTGTAGCAAATTCTCCACCATGGAGCAATTTTAAAATGATTATGTTATCTATGAACATTGGCCTAACTTTGAATGGAAAACTGCAAATATTTTATTATATATAGTTTTTTTGGCACATATCTTCTTAAAAAAGACACTGTAGAGGCCATTTGAATCTAACATAGACTAGTCACTTAACCTATTCAGTATTTTAAAACCTTTGCATCATTTTATTCTTCTATTTAAAAAGCATTTATTTGGCAGATTTTGATTGTTTATATTGTTTTCTTATCACAAGCGAGAATCCCAAGTTGAAAATTTGGATCTGGATTTTACCCTTCAGGGTGGCATTTCAGAACCAGGGTTTTGGCTGAGGCCATCTTTAGTGCACGGGGTGATAACATAAAGAGCTGGCAATACTTCAGTCTTCCTTGCTGAATTTTCTTCTTTTGAGCTAATTTTGTCCACCCAGTCATACTCGTACAGGTAACGAAGGCTAACAATTTCCAACATGACTGCCTAAAGTTAGTCATGTAATTCTATCTTTAGACACCTACATAAGTGAATGGCCTGATTTTTCAGAGGTGATGAACATCTACAGGGCACACAATGGGATTGCAAGTATTCAGCCCATCATGGTCCAGCCATCTACTTAATTAGATGCTTAACTTTAAGCTTGCAAGCTTGTAAATGTTGGCCTAGACCCCTTGTACTTCGCTTACCTAATTTGTACTCACTTCTGATTCTGATCTCTATGCTAAAAACAATGAAAATTCTCCATAAACCAAAAATAACTGCACAAAAGCTGTTACATTTCTGACAAAAAATAAATGCACACTATTGACAAACAGATTTTAAAAATACACATGCATTCCAATACCTGTGCATAACTGAGTATACCTTTGGTTCCAGTACTATCTAGATGCATCTAGTTGTTCCAAGGGAGAAGGTAGATAATAAGGTACATTTGTCCCGTTGCCATTTGACAAAGACAAATAAGTGCTTTTTGCAGATTCATGACAAGAAAAAAGGAAGCATATATTGTTTGTGGTTGTGAAAGTAGTGAAACTGAGATGAACTTTGCAATCTTACATTTAGATCAGGCAGGGAATCAAGAATTTGTGTGCTTTAAATAAATAAAGGACCAAGGTTTCAAAAGCTTGAAAGTACGGGAGGGATGGGTGCCCTGGATGGCCATCAGTTTTCAAAAGAAAAATGTACATGCAAAATCTTTGAATGTGGATGCTAGAAAAGGTGGGTGAAACCACAGTATGAAGATGCAATTGGCATTGCATTAAGTTTTGTATAATTGATTGTGCCTGGCACAGTTTCTGTCTGTATCTATCTTAGGTATTTACAAGGCACCTATCACCTTGGTACCTAAGCAGTTTGAAAAATGCACCTGCAACAGGAGGCATGATGCAGATACAGGCAGAGGCCCAGGTCCAGAGCAGCAGTGGCAGGTCCCAGGAAGCTCCTCAACTGCATTACAGCTGTTGTTGAGCTCCTGGCTACACTTGTTGTGCCCAAGGAACATCTCCACCTACCTGTCAGCAGGAAGACGCTGCCCCACAACTCAAGTCCAACAACTCCATTTGTGGGGAAAACTAAAGATAATGGAAATGGCAACGATCCAGTAGCAGAGGTGAAAAAGAAATTGTGGGATTTGAAAAGGAGGGATTCTTAAAGAGCAGCACACTTCAGGGGAGGGATCCACTGCCAGTCCAAGTGGCAGGTAAGGCACAACACAGGCTTAAGTCTCTCAAATTATCTCAGATGAACAAAAATTAATTAAATACTTCTGCTGTCCCTAGAGTCTGTCTGCTGTCCAGTGCCCAGTGTAGCCTGTGCTCTGTTCTTGGCCTGCTATCCCTACAGCTGGGTAGGCCTTGCAGTTCTCTTTGGATTACAAACCAGAAAACACAATGTAAACAATCTCCAGCATTCTAAATATGTTTACTGGCAAACTGGAAGGACTGATACCATGCAAGTGTGACAACGCCTTTCATGGTGCAAGGAGCCAGCGCTACAAAGCAGTACTCCAACACCATGACCTTATCCATGCCTCCAGAAACGTGATGTAGTCCTGCCTTCTGGCACTATTTAGCAGATGTCCTGCCTGCAGCATCCAGGAGATGTAGTTTGCTATATACAGAGCAGGGAATGAGAAAACACAAAATAATGAACAGACACATGACAAACGTGTCACTCTGGCCCTCAGAAGAAGTTACAACACTGCATAAGCTACCACATCAGAAAAGACTGATCAAGTGCAACAGGCACATGAAAGTGTCAGTCTTGTCTTTCGCCAGAGAATCAGAGGACTCATTTGACAACACAGAGGAGAGGGAGGCCTCTAATACTGGCTCATTAGTCACTATGCACAGGCCAGCTTAAAGAAATAGTCACGTCTGTTGATAAATGCAATAGAATCAGTAGGCTGAAGCAGAAACCATCCCCCAGAGATCTGAAAAGGCCATTTTGATTTTGGAAAACAGGTGCATACTGTGTGACCAAACATTAAACTTAAAAGGGCAATGGGCCCTAAACTCCCAGATCCTTATCTTCCCCACTCATCATGTGCGCACACCTTTCTTACTTCCCTACTGGACAAATTGGGCTGTGGCTAAAGTCTCATTGTGTCAGGGCAAGGTGGGATCAGGGACGTGGAATGAGTCCACAATTCATGAGACCATCAAAACTTGTTGCTTCACCCCTTAAGGTATTTTTATGCTGCCAGGAAATAAAATGACTTTGTGAGAAGTGTGAGCCAGGCGTTCAACTGTGCAGTGTTATGTACCACTGTGAACAAGCAGGCTGCCAAGCTGGCTTATGTGGGTACAGGCATTGTTTGATTAGATGCAAATTATCATTGAGGTCAGAAGGAGTCTGGACAGTTCCTCACATTTCCCTTGCCATTGGCATCGCATCATGGGCAGCCACAACATGGTGCTTGTGCCCACTATGTTTAAAACTTCTTTCAAAAAGAGAGAAATGTTGTTTAAGCCAATTAAGAACAGAATCGGTTTGTTGATTCACATTTTGTTAGACATTTATGGTCTCTGTTGCACCAATGACCTGGCATATTTACTGTTGCTTGTGAAGAGTCAGCCCATTGCCAGGAGGTAGGGTTGAGGCAGTTAGTTTAGGTAACAGTTTAACTTTGGTTTTAATCCTCCTGTCACCAGTTGTCAGGGCAGTGAGCCACTTGGCCATCCATTCCTCCAGCTGAGCAGTACAGTTTCTAGGGAAACCAAATTTTCCATTTCCACTATTGTAGCTGACACACCACTTTCACAGTTCCAATATAGCAGCTGGTTATATTAACGAGTTCCAGTCTGAATCAGGGCAACCTTTAGTCATCAAGGAAAGGAATTCTTGGGCAGAAACTGATACCTTTGACACTGTGGCATGAGCTCTTGACCCTGAGCTAAAGTTTCCATGATTGCCGTGCAGTGAATGAAAGTATGTGTAAGGCTATGCCTGTGATGCATTCATGGCCCATACCGATATTTAATAAAGCTTACAAGAACATAGTTATTTGAGTTGGTTGAATGCTTTGTTATGAATTTAGTCCCTTTTTCATTAGTGGCTAGTTAGCAAACCTATCCCAGTATCTGTGAATGTGTTCATTATTCATAAGTATTGGCCAATAGTTTTAATAACTATCAGCCCATTAGTTATTCACAAACTGTTTGCTTAGGATATTTGTCATTTGTGTGATGATGATAATGCTATGCCAGATGATACCGTTTCAGCTCCCTGACTTGGAGACAGAAAATATTTAAGTAGGAGAATGACAAATTGTAAGCTTTCATAATTCTGTTTTTAGAGAAATAACCACTTGTGCTAATATTTGTGAAACTTTCCAGGGTCACGGACACTTTCATAAATATCTGACAGGTGCCCAAATATGTGCAAACAACAAAAATAACGCGCCCCCCTCCCCCATCAAACTAAATTAAATGATGTTGACAAAAATATTCACAAATTAGTTTTTGCTCTTTTTTTAAAAAAAATATTTTACTCTATTTACCATCATTAGGAGGGCTCTGTTCAAAGTGCTGGTCAAGAGAATGGAGTATTCAAATATGGGGAAATTTCTGATGATATATCAAAAGAATGACACATTTTGTATGACCAATGGCACAACTGGAATATATATTCCCTTTATCTCTCTGATTCCATACAAATTAGCTGGAATGTGTGTTTGCTTTGTGTGGTAAAAAGAAGTCCCCTGTTTTTGCATGTCTACTCTATTAGAGAAGTGTTGAGAATTAATTTCATGGTCCTACACTGTAGCTGCTGAAAGATACTTGGCAACAAAGGTAACAGCTGTGGCTGTGTTAGAGAAAATAGAATTGCAAAGGCAGCAGGTATTACAGAGGGATAATGTCAAAGTCCCTTTCAAAATTTTCATGCAGTGGCACAGCCAATGATTGCATGACAACTTGTCCCTAATATTCATTTCCATAAGGAGCTCATACCTTTTTACAAATACGATCTCATCCTCACTTTCCATAAAACATGCAACTGGACAGTCCAATCAGACACAGACCGAATGTGAATACTTTGAATGTGAATACTTTAAAGTAGTGAATATATTAAATGCACAAATAATATCCAGCACAAAAATTAATCACATTAAATAATTATATTAAATCATTAACTGTAAGTAGCCCTTTAAATAAATAGAATACTCAAGGAATTCAGATAGTGAGTGATGAGGACCCTAATGATGATCTAGACAGACAGGGATCAGTGTATAAATGTGCTGATAGAGGGATGGATCCTTGGGTCTCTGAGAAGGGGTCCTAAAAACCAAGAACAAAAATATATATAAAAATCACCCCAGGAACTCCTGAACAAACAATAAGCCCATTAACAAAAATGATTAACCTGACCTCAAAAGCATCCATCAGACAGAAATGCACAACGCCAGCTGAAGGTCTTAAGAGCAGCACATGGTGTGTATCAAAGAGCAGAATGTAGTCCTTAAAGAGCAACACTTTCCTAGATTGTAGTGCCAGGGCGTAGATATGACATGGAATCACCATTCCTCACATCCTAGCACCAACACTACAGAGCAACCAGTTAGTTGGTGATGATCAGCAGCTGCTGTTACTTAGATGTGATAGTCTTACAGTGGTGCTTCCACATATCCCTTGCCTGAGTGAAAAATGCAGGCTCTTTGGGCTAAATTATTGTATTGTATTAACTGAACAGCCCCAGATAGATTTCTTACAGTCAAATTGTCTCCCCAAAACATGTGATACTCATTATTTATTTGTTTCAAGCATAAAAAGGGTGAGGGTTCTAGCCACAAATGTGAACAATTCAGAAATGGTGCTGAGTAGATCATACTGTAATGAGAGCCGATGATTGATGTGCGTGCAAAAAGTCTAGTCATTTTCAGTTGGTGGGAGTATATTTTTATATATGGGTAGATTTAGATTAAGCACATTTGCAATGTCCTCTTCAATAGCATAATTAACCACTCCTCCTTCCATATTAAATTGTGCACAGGGAAGCACTTGCACATTTCCACCAAATGTCCTCAGGCAAGGGAAGACACAGCCAGGAGAGAGCAAAATGAAGGTTATCTTATCTGGGGAAAAAAAAGTCCTGGTGAGCAATGTCCTCAAATAGGATCACATACCGTTTGGAGAAAGCACTGAGAAAATAATGCATACAGAAAAGATAAGGCTTGGGAGGCCATTGCTCACAGGATAAATGTTGTTGGCAACCACAGTTGCTCTACAGCTATGATTGGGGGGGCCCAAAACATTGGGGGTGGAGGGGTGATATGAAACGTCGGACAAAAGAGAAGATAGCCAGCAGTGCTTCAGAACAGCAAAGGGCTACCACACAGGCCAGTGGTGGAGCACATCTGACACCACAGGAGACTCAATTGGACAATTGACCCTGAGCTGATCACAGGGATTTCTGACTGTGACACCACTGCAATTCATAGGTGAGCTTTTTGAGAGGTTCACTGACACTTTCTGTCACAATCACAATGAGGTGTATTGGTAGTTATGCCGTGGGATCCAGCACAGTTGTGTGTGTTATGGGTGCAGGACAATGTGCACGTATATAAAGTGGTTAGTAACTTCAACTGCCACATACCCAGTTCAGCCACTAAACTTTAGTCTGCCCTTCTGTTTGCCCAAACACAAACACTGTGGTTTTCCCAATTGGCTTCTTTCTATGTGTTGTCCAATGCATGTAGATTCCTCCATCTTCCTGGCCTCAGATACAGTGGTTGTTGCTCCTCTATTTGATTGCCAGATGTCACTGGGGAACAAGATGGGGAGGTTCCTGGATGCTCGGGGCAACCCAGACGTCAGAGAGCGAGCTCACCCTCCACGCCTGAACAAGAACAGGAATCTTCAGAGCCTGCTTCCGACGAAGATTCACCAGCCAGAACTACAGAGAGTTGGCAGTGGCCATTGTCGTCATCTGAAACACACAGCAACGTTGGGGAAGATTTTGAGGGATTTCAAACACCAGAGCGGACTCCAGAGTGTACAATGGACATACAGTCTCCTGGGGATCAGTCACTCAGTAGGACTCCTCAGTTTGAAAGTGACTCTCCTGAGGAGGAGGAGGGGAATGATGAAATGAATGAAGAGCACCATGGTGTTCAGCCTGTCCCTAGGGATCAGGGTTGGAGAGGGCAGCCCCACCTAACAGAGGGGGAAAGGCTGTTGATGGAAACCAACAGTAGGATTGTGCAGCTGCTGGAAAATATCAAGAGGGAGCATGCACAGTCCATGGGTCTCATGTCACAGTCCATGGGCCGCATGGAGCTGCAGCTAGGCATTGTGGCTACATCCACAAGAGCCATCCATAACTACCTGTCTGAGATTTTAGCTTTCCTCAAACAGCCAAGGACGCAGGTCCTTGAAACACGTATCTCCCAAAGAGCCACCCCCCATGTTGAGTTAACCAGTGCCTCAACGTGGACTGGTGAGGATGCAGTGGCAGCCTCCACTGTATACTTACCAGGGGATCAAGGAACAAGTGTCTCTCGAGAACCACCACAGGCCACTGTGCCTCGTCGCAGTGGCCGGCTGCAGAGAGCCATAACTGAGAGGGCCTCGTTGCCCATGCCTACACGCCAGGCAAAAGGGGGAGGGAAGAAAAAATAATCACAATAACGATAGGATTTTTAGGGGTTTTTTATGTGCCTGTCCTTTTAATTCTTAGCCATAAGGCCATGAGTGGCAGAACTCAACCATTTATACATTTTGGCTAACATTGTATTCTGGCTGACTAGATTAGTCTAACATTTTGTAGTTTATATTTGCATTGTTAACAATGTGTGCTGCTGGTATTTGAAGAACATTTGCCTCCGTTCTTTCACTTTAGCCTCATGGGAGCATTTTTTTACACTGTGCCAGGCATTCATTGCTTTTCTTACAAATACAAGTCATTTCTTGAGGCAGCTGTTTTTTGAGTTTTTTTTCTCCATTACCTCCATCCCCTCTGAGCAAACATTATGGACTTGGTGGTAAGTATACAGGTCTTGGCAATACTAGCCTCAGAAACTGTGTTCAATCAGTCTTTGCCTGGTGTTTCTGGCATGCTGGCCTGAGGTGTTGGGGTTAGCCTGGAAGTGCCTTTTTGGATCATGATCATTCTTATCCTCTGTGGGTCTGACAAGGTCAATCTCTAGCCCTTCAGGTGGAGCTAATCCACATCTCTTGGCTATGTTGTGTAATATGCAGTCTTGCCAGGATTATATGGTATATTGTGGGGCCTGTACAATAATGTGCCACTGGGCACCTGACTCTCATTTTCAGAGTTCCTTCTTCGATGCATCTGGTGGCTTGATGGGTGGGCAGCATAATAATTTTCCTCTGAGAGAGTCAGGGAATTTGGAACAGGAGTCATTCACCATGTCTTTATGGGATAAGTACCATTTTCTTCAACAAATAAATATATTATTGAGGGGACGCCATCCCTAGTAATATCACAGATATTAATTTAAACATAACAATGCTACTTACCTAGCAGCCAGACCTCCTGAGAATGTAAGAGTCATGACATGCTGTTGGGCACTGTGCTACTACCTCTGTGATTAAACTTTTGCATCACAAATGACCTGCACACAGATAGAATGGAACTCCTCCTCATCCCATTAGGCCATCTAATTTCCTGAGGGGAGGGTGCCCTGAGCAGAATATAGGTGCGATCAGTAGCACACAGGACATACAGAAAATGCACTTTGGAAGACAATTATTTTATGACTGTTGGTGCTGCCTCTCTCGGGGAAATTTAATACAGTGGCACTCAGAAATTGCTGCATGCATGCAGAGGCATCAGACTGGCTTATACTTGTGATATCTCTGTGGTCCTCTGAAAGGTTCCAGTTATCAAGAGCCCCTTGAGCAGTGGTGTCTGTAACTATCACAGGTGTAGCATGGCACCTGTGTTTGACTCTCCAGATCCCCATGTAAGTTTTCATTAAAATTCAGGAGAGTTTGATTGTCAAGCATACTGAATTTCTCCTCTGACAAATGTTGAACGTTAATCTTTGTCCTAAAAATCCTGTCCTATGGATGCATTTGGGCTGTGCTCTGGCTGCTGAGCCAGTGGATACTCCTCTTCCCTTTCCCCTTCTCTGAGACTGAAGTTGGTCAAAATGTGAGCAGGAAACATTTTACTATTCTACAAACTAGCCACAAACTGCTCCTCATAACAGTTTGTTTTGCCTGTGGCTGCATTTTGCTAAATGACTGGGTTAATGATGAAATGTCACTGGTGTGGGCTGACCCCTGGTGTAGGCATGTTGCAGATACATTTTCTAATTCAAAATATTTCTCCTATGACCAACTGCATGTGGGCGCTCACCCTTTAAGAATTCCATTTTGGTCCACTTTCTTGGCCATGCCGCCAACACACCACTCATGCCAGGTGTAAATTCTTGCACCTGCATTTCATTTGCACCCCATCTGTGCCTCTTCTAAATTTTGTTTGTTTATATAGGTAGCCTCATAAATAAATACATTTCCAGTAACATCATATGAGAGCCCCTCTTAGTGGTGCAAGAATACATATTACAAAAATATGTCAAAACACAAAAAAGGAGATGGGGGAGGAGAAGTCCACTAGCAAAGTTGACAAAAAGTGTTCCAGTGTGCTGCCTTTTGAAAATGCATTACTGGCCCAAACATGGCTTGCGCACTACTACTGCGGACATGAACAACCTATTTGAAGGGCACAGCCCTTTGAAAAATTTGTCCTAAATATCTACTTTTTATTTCTTTTGGATGAGTTTATTGTGGAATTGCATAGAAGTCAAGAAAAGGCCAGTTGACTCTTGACGTAGGTAGCACATATCTAATATTATAATGAAAATGTATTTATTTACATAGTGCTGTCACTTTAAAAGTGTGGTGGAATGTGGGGGCCATATATTAAGATTCTGGTATATTCCGCAGGACCCGCCATGTAGCTGCTGCCATTTTGGATTACTTTTACTTCATCCCACATACACCCTAGCTGCTTTGGAAGCTTCAAAATTTTTGTTCTAGTTTTAAAATGCCATCTTACTGTTCTACATTTGTGCTCTGACCAAAGACAGCAGCGCAAAAGGACAAGTTGGGCAGCATTCGCAACTCTGCCTGTACAACAGTTGGAACCACAGCTAGGTGCAAGAAGCCCCTAAAAAGACTTTCTTTGTAAAACAACTTAATCATATCAACTTCTCCCTCCCCACTCCAACTTGCTTCAGCTGTTCTCAGCTATGACTGGAAAGGAGCCAAATACAATTGGAATGGGAGCAGCTATAGGGTGAGAAGGACTGAGGAGCTGGCAACATTAAAGCTGTAAAATCACAAAGAATAAAGTTCCCCACAAGCTGATGTGGTAGCAATATCAGATTTTGTTAGGAAATCTGTACAAACTGATATTGTGGTCAGGTCAAATACTAAGATCTGACTTCCAGTATTGTCTTGCAAAATCAGTACAGTTGGAGAGTATGTATGTTTCATCCCCTAAATGAATATTTCCATGCTTTTCAAGTGTCTGTCATAGCCTCATCATTCTTTCCCTGTAGTTTTTTTGTTGTCTGAATAGGTGTATGGTTATGTGTCTGTTCAAAATAAAGGGAATATGTTTTTATATGGTATATTTGTTATTTACAGATTTTGGGTGTCTAGGCCTTCAGTCCCCAAAACACCCCTATGTCTGGATCCCAAGAACAAGTGTTTGGCCTTCTAGGATCATATAAAGGGCTGGAGAGATGTAACATGAAATTCCCATGCCCTTGTTACAATCAATGGTAGATACCCCTAAACTTGATTCTGCAATCTAGCAATATTTTTTTCTGTGTAGCTCAAATGCTTAAGGCTAAACCCATGGCTTTCTGATACCTTTTGCCCATCAGAAGGTTACAGGTATTTTCTTCTGAAAAGTGCACAGTTTGAATTACTGTTAAGACCATATGGAATGTGATTTTTTTAATGTTTATTTTATTTGCTTGTGAAGGTTTTAAGCGTGTTTTTTTTTCTCCTCTCTCTGGATGGTCTATTATATGAAAATAAATAAAGCAAACAAAAAATGTAATACTAATTCCCGTGGAAAGCAGACAGTAACACTTCTGAATAAGCCAACCACCTACAATGTTCAACTTAATAATTCTAGCAGCTGTTCCTCTCCTGCTCTCTCCCTGTCACCCAGTGCTCCAAAAGTCTCCTCTCCCAAAACAAGTGTCTTCCCAACCAGAGAAGGCTGAATATAATTCTTCCATTTCTGCACCAGCCAAAGCTGCTGGTTAGGGAGAGACCATCTTTCTTCCTCTTGCCTACTTCCTGTCCCTTACCACACTCCTGGAGTCTGAGCGTAGCTGTTTTTCCAGTGAGGGATCAAGCTCAAATTTGATACTTTGCATAGTGGTGCCACTTCTAGCTGTTTTTAAGTCAGTAATAACCTAATGCGCTAGTTTTATTTTCTCCTAAACTAAATTATCAAACCTTACTATACCATACAAAGACATACCATACTTAACTCCTGAAAAGTAAGGTGTGGCTTGTAAAAATTTTAAGTTGTGGAAGCCTGAGACAAGAGGAGCTACCAGGCTAAGGAATCACTTCTAGTTGGTTCTAGTACATTTTTTCTGAGAATACACATAGGTTGCGTGACTGGTGCCCTATTGCTTTAGAGAAATTAAAAAGAAAAATGCCATCCTAGCTTAGCATGACTACCAGCCTGGGGGTAGTACATTTAGTGCCAGTCAGCAGTCTGAGAGTTCACAGGAACAAAAGATAAGGTGAAAGGGGCAGTGCGGAAGGTTATTGGTTAGAGTATAAGTTTTGGATTCTAGTCCAAGTTCAGAGATTGAATGACTCAGTGGCCTTAGGCAAGTAACTTAATTACTCTGTGCCTCAATTTCCCAACCTGTAATAAGGGAGTTGTAAGACTATGGTTGATTGCATAGTGATTTGAGATCCTTGGACTTAAGGCGTTATATTAGTGCTAAATATATTCAATAGTATTACTGCTGCATTTGGTTTATAGTCACAACTGGAGCTGGGCCTGGGTCCAAACACTCCTGAACTTTGAGGGATCTTACATGTTCACAGATGGTTTCTATCACTATATAGAATGCTAAATCAAAATCCCAGTTCTGAACCACTGTTCCCCAGTGTTGGGAAAGTTTTGATCCAGATTGGAACTTTGCCTATTGGGCCCATTTCTGACCACAAATATGATAGTTTTAACCAAAACTAATATAAAGCATATTTAAAGTTTAATTAAACAGAGAGACATGGAGCAGTTTCCAATAATGCTAAGTTATATTGTCTAATAGACTGACATGATGAATAGATTAGAAATTACTGGAGAAGAAGAATAGACACAAAGAGCACTTTTGAAGTACTTGTTGTTCAAAATATCACTGAAATTCTGGTGACTAAGTACTGTCTGCTTATCGCTATGTGAAACAGTGCTCTATGGGTTCATTATCTCTAAAGGTCTTCTTTCCGTTTCTATATAGATATTCTCCCTTCACATTTTGAAGGTTTGAAGAAGAGGATTGTTTTTCGAGTCACACTAAGTAAACATTAAATGCATGCAGGCTTAAAACTAAAGCATGCATGTTACGCAGCAGCAATAAATAAGTGCTCGGCTTGCACGACTTTTGATGCTCAAGCATTGCCTTGTTAAAATGCCAAAAAAAAAAAAAGCCACCCTTTTTCTTTGCATTTTTTGAAAAGTAAAACTCTTCCTTTGACCTTGCAATATTTAGATTTTCAGTCTTTGGACAAATTATATTTATTTTAGTGAATACTTTTATGTTACAGATAAAGTGGATGAAATTGTACCAGTTTCCAAGCCATCAAGAATTACAGACAATGTAACTGTGGACTCAAGAGTGGCAACGATTAAACCGCGGCCTTCCAGTAGATGCTTTCCTTCAGCTACAGATATAAATGTACGTGGTGGTTCCTAAATTCTTGCTTTCACTTATGAAACTGTGGTTCTAGTTAGTACTGCTTTAGTAAGTCCAGTCTTTTTATGCACACTAGTTGCCATGCTGTTATGTATACACCAGCAATGGGGGGGTTTATAAATGTAGTTAATCATTATGATTATTCTTTATCACCATTCTAAGCTTCGTCGTTAACAATAAACCTAATCCTTGTTTCATTACTGGGTTTATTTACTCCCAACAACATTGACTGTTTTGGTTTTGACTAGATAAAGTTGAGTAATTTATAAGGGGAGGAGATAGCAGTAATGCTATAAAAAGCACGAACGACTGAAATGCTATATCCTGGAAAGCTAGTTAGTGCGTGTAATTACTAGCTCAAGAAAAGACACCCACACTAGCGCTGATTGAGTTAATGCCTTAAAAATAGAGTGCTAGGTGCCCCGAGTACATACCAATCGGAGATGGTAGGCACACACTTGGGGCAGCTAGCGCTTCTGGGTGCTTGTTCCTTTGTGGCCACGCTCAATTTTTAGAGCACTAGCTTGATCAGAGCTAGCTTGGGTGTTTCTCCTTCATCTGGGAATTACGCTCCCAGTTCCAAATGTAGACACCCTCAAATCTGAGTTTGCTTCCACTGGTTGTAAAGTCTTATGAGGAAAAAATAATTTTTCCCTACTGTCTAGCTGCATTTATTTCCCACTGAAGTAGTACCAATCCTTATTCATACGCTTCGCTCTTGTCAGCTGCAGAGGAAGGAATCCCAGAGTGTTCAGAATTGTATCAGCAGTATTGTAGAAAATAAGTAGGTTTGTGACGTCTACAAGTAGGAAGGATGGGGCACTGGACTGGGACTTAAGAGACCATGGTTCAGTTCCTGATTCAGCCGAAGACTTCTTATGTGACCTTAGGCAAGTCACTTAAGCCTAGATTCTCAAGGACAATTAGGTGCTGAAATATCTTTGTGGATCTGAGCCCTAGTATCTCTCTACTTAAGTTCCCCATCTGTAAAATAGGGTTAATAGTACTTCCCTACCTCAAAAGCGTATTGTGAGGATAAAAATCACAAATCCATTATGAGGCACTTGGAGGACAACCTGTACATTGTTAGACAGATCGGGGGGATACAGATTTAGGATAAGCAGCAGTGTCTTTTAGTGAGTTGCAGACAATCATTTTTTGGGAAGGTGTTCAGCTGCCATGCTAACATAGCCCCCCTCCTGATCCCAAAAATAATAGAGCCCCTTATCCTTCCTCCTCAAGGGTTTGGTGAACCACAAATGATTACCGGAGTCAGGTTACAGTAGCTAAAGAGGAAGCAGTACTGGAGTTGTTCTCTGCAGCACAGAGGGAGATGCCATTTTGTGTGTCTTAACTAGGGGGGTTGATCTGGAGAACCCAGCTCCACAAAGAAGAGACTGAGCCCTAAGACTCCACTGCGCCTTGGGGGGCTGACTGCCAGCTGAGTCCACTAGGCCTTCCCTGCACTTGGAGACAGCTGGGGCTTGAGGCCATCCTCAATTTACCCCTATCTTTTCAAGGAATAACATGTTGTATATCCTTATAGTCTGTCTGGTCCTAGATTCCCTGTAACTATACATTGTAATGCCAAATGTCTGTTAGTTTTGCACTGGGCTGGAGCCCAGGTGAAGGCACCAAGTGCAAAGAACCCAGGCCAATTGAGAGAGGAGGGAAGAATTAAGGGGCTTTACCCCTTGAGGATCAGGGGTGCCCTAGAAGCAGGCTAAACACTAATGAGAAAGGGGAAGACTACTGATTATTCCATGTTCTGAGATGTGCCCACAATCTATTTTACAAGGAGTAATTTCTTCTGTTGATCTGCATGTATTCCACGCTGACTGGAAAATAAGATGGCTTTCTGTCTCTCCTTCAACTGTTTGATAACAGCCACCTGATGTATCTCTATTTTTTAATTGTCCCAGCTCCCTCCCCATTTTAATTGTCAATTTATTGCATAATTATATTTTAAAAATCTTAACCTCTCTTTCTTGCCCCTTCCTGCTCTGTCCTACTCACCCAACTCATCCTGCTCCTGCCCCCTCCCACTGGAGTCCCATGGCTCCTCCCCTCCTTGCTCCTGTAACACCACTTCCTCTATTCCTCCCCCTCTGCATTCCGATCAAGCAGCTTCTTCCTTCTCATCACTTGCCTGCCTGCAAGCAGGGGGAGCATTAAGACTGCAGGATAGTTTTCCTGCTCCCATTTTCCATATTTGGCGCCACAATGGGCCCCAGGCAGCAGTAAGGAGCAATTGCAGGGAAAGTCCTTCTCAGCCCCTGGCCTGGAGAATGGCACTGCACACGAAATATGGAAGACTGTTCAGTAACTGCCAAGCTCTAACAAGTCTCTACTGAGCATCTGCAAACTACAGTGTTTGGGGAACTTGGCCAAATTTGTGTGGAGTTTCAGAGAGACGGCAAAAGGTGCATCACTGACACCAGGGTGTCCCCCTGCCAAATTTCAAGTCCCTTCTGCAAAGCATGGAGGACCTGGAGCTTCCTAATTATATAGTTGAACATTTTTTTAACATGGGCAAAACTATGTGTTTTCCCCTATCCTTGTTCTTGAAAATAACTGAACCGTAGTAGCTGAAACTTCCTTTTAAAAAAAAATAAAATAAAATTTCAGAATGAGTCAGACAGCTAGCATAGGAAAGTTCATCCCAGAAAAGTTGGTTAAAGTTGGCAGTTATAAACAGGTAGCCTTAACTGTTGGCAGCACTCCCCGCTCTGGCTATAATGAATACCCTACAAGCATCTAGGCCCAGAATAAGCCTAGGTAGGAAACTGCTGTCACTAATTCTGTCTACTTGATCTCGAATATTTCTGATTCAATGGTGAGACCACTTGAAGAAGACACACATCTTTCCATAAAAACACTATTTCTGAAATGCTGAGATCCTGTTCTGTTCTGTTCCTGATGATCGTGCTAAACCATGGTATTCAACTATAATTTCCTCGTCAAAACTCTTCAACTTCATAAAATCAAAATATAAGTTTAGGACCAAATTCTGAGTCTCACAAATAATTTCATTTGAAATCAGTGGGGCTACTCGTCCGCGTAGTATAAGCAGATTTAGAACTCTGAGTATTTAACACACTACACCTAGAAAATTTAAGGTCTCTCTTCTATGTCAAAATATTGGAACCCAGATGTAGGTGCAGGGTGACTTGAACAACGGTGCAGTTTGTGGCAATGTTTTTAGGAGGGAGATAAACAGAAATGTGATTGCTTGTTATACCTTCAAATTTACCCTTAAAATGTGGTAGAAGAATAGATAATTTTATTTGACCACTGACTATTTAAGATGAACAACAAAGTAGTATGTGGAACAGGAGATGAATTATTTTTCTTATGGTGTCTCTCTCTAACATTGCCCTTTTGTACATAACCTTTTTGTTTTGTTTCATAGTCCATGTACGATAGACAGGGTATTGCTGTGATGCCACCTACTGTACCTGGGACTCCTCAAGGTCTTTTTCTAGGTATACCTCGGGGTACAATGAGAAGACAAAAATCTATAGGTAAAATTTTTCTCATGTAAATTCTACACATGCATTCATTTGGCACCTTTTATTAACTTCTGTTCTTGCTTAAAACATTTTGACTCCATTTTTCTTCAACTTAATTGACTCATTAGTTCTGATTCAAAGCTCAAAAACCAAATCAGTTTGCCTGAAAACTAGTACAACTTCCATGTTTTGCTTTGATCACTTTAGGCAAGTGTTGTGGGGTTGTAATAGCTATGGAAAATTGCCTTTAACAAGGAAGGCCAGAATTTTGAAAGTGCAAAGAAAAAGAATCGAGGAAGATCTATTGTCATAAATCAACTATAGCTAAGAGTCATCCAGATGTTTTTATTGACATGAAAATACCATCATGTGCTATGCAAGGTGTGATATGCATCCTACTGGTCAAATGTATAAAATAAGCTCACTTTTTAAATTCAAAATTATCCTTTTTCTTTATTGGGGGGAGGGGGGAAAACTTAGTTTTTGGTGCATTTGCTGTTAAAATTGATCTACTTTACTCAAGGTATTTCTGAACTAATTATAAGCATTGTGCTTGTGTAAAGCTGTTCAGCAAAATACACACAATATTTCCAGATATTGTCTTATGGCATAGCCACCTTTTATACAAAATGCCTTCCTCTTTGAGTAAAATCATAAATTACTTTTATTACATAGAGCTGTGGTTCTGAACCTCTGGGCTGCCTGCAGCCCAATCAGCACACAGCTGTGGCCCATGTGACACCGTCAGGGCCATTAAGGTAGTGTATATACTGTGTGGATGTGGCCCATATAACAGAGAGAGCTGCATATGCGGCCCACAATAGTAAATAGGTTGAGAGCCTCTGTATCAGCAGTTAACATTCTCTAAAACATCTAAGGGACTTAAGAGGTTCCTAAGTGCCTAAAACACTTTTGAAAAGGGGACTTAGGCTCCTACATCACTTAATTGCATTTGAAAAATGTTATCCAAAATTAAAATGTCACTTTTTATGTAATATTGATGGTTCTCTATATTCCTTTTACTAAAACAATACAGGCAAAATTCCCAGAAATGCTTTAATATTGTACTTGCTGTGTAAGCATAGCATTACTTTGTGTGTTTCTGGATTGCTAGAGTCAGAAACACAGTTTCTCTGTATAACAATGCCTTGCCTTCTTGACACATTTCAGAGAAAATTCCCTTCTATGCAATTAGCTCACACTCATACAGAATCTTTAATGTTGTTTTGAGTAGTTTTTGTCTTTTTTTTCATACTTTCACTTTCTTTTGAAGAGTAATATATTGGCTCCAAAGGTACATCAAACAAAAGCATTTGCCTACAATCAGTAATCAGTTCAGCTTTAAGAAAAGGAGTACTTTTGGCACCTTAGAAACTCTAAGGTGCCAAAAGTACTCCTTTTCTTTTTGCGGATACAGACTAACACAGCTGCTACTCTGAAACGGTTTTGTTGCTGTTTCACTCCTCTTTAATACTACCATATGGCTTTATGGAAATTCAACAATTAGAGAACTTTTAATGAGCAGGAATCAACAAGCCAGCCATGGTTTATTATTTCAGATCTGCTCCATGCCATGCAAAATTTCTGTAGCATCTTTGGGTATGTCTATACAGCCCACAGAAGCAAGCCTACCTACTCAGGTCAACAAACCTGGGCTAGCAGGGTTCACCCTAGTACTCTAAAAATAGCTGTGTAAACAGTGCTTTGAAGTTGTTGCTCTAACTCTGAAGCTTACAGAGGGGGGGAAGGGTGGGCTTCAGAGCCTGCGCTCCACCCCAAGCCACAATTTCAAAATGCTGTCTACACAGCTATTTTTAGTGCAGTAGCATGAGCCCTGCTAGCCCAAATCTGTTGACCTGGGCTGGGAGGCTCGCTCCTGCGGGCTGTGTAGACATTCCCTTAGGGTCATATCTTTAGTGGAAAAATATAACACTGTATTTAATTATACTGCAGATATTTAAAGTTTTCCCTTTATTCATTTTCTTAGGAATAACAGAGGAAGAACGTCAATTTTTGGCTCCTCCTATGTTGAAATTTACCAGAAGTCTGTCCATGCCAGACACTTCTGAAGATATCCCCCCTCCACCACAGTCTCTACCCCCTTCACCACCACCTCCTTCTCCCTCCCTTTATAACTCTCCCAAATCTCCAACATCAAGAAGCTATGGAACAATAAAACCTGCATTTAATCAGAATTCAGGTTCAAAGGTTTCTTCAGGTAGATCTGAACATATGGGAACAATAATGAGGGACAAAGGGATGTATTACAGAAGAGAACTGGACCGTTATTCTCTAGATTCTGAGGACTTGTATAGTAGGAATGCTGCGTTGCAGGCAAACTTCAGAAACAAGAGGGGTCAGATGCCAGAAAACCCATATTCTGAAGTTGGGAAAATAGCAAGCAAAGCAGTTTACGTGCCAGCCAAACCAGCAAGGCGGAAGGGAATGCTAGTGAAACAGTCTAATGTTGAGGATAGTCCAGAAAAGACCTGTTCTATTCCAATTCCAACAATTATTGTGAAAGAACCATCTACCAGCAGTAGTGGGAAAAGTAGCCAAGGAAGCAGTATGGAGATTGACCCTCAGTCTTCAGAGCAGCCTGGACAGCTCAGACCTGATGATAATTTAAACGTCAGTAGTCCATTTGCAGCGGCCATTGCTGGAGCAGTGAGGGACAGGGAAAAGAGATTAGAAGCTAGGCGTAATTCTCCAGCTTTCCTTTCTACAGATTTGGGAGATGAGGATGTTGGCCTGTTGCCCCCAATACCACGTATGAGGCAATCTAAATTTACTGATGAGGACACGTTTAGTAATGAAGATAGTTTTAGGCAAGTTATGTCACCTTCTCCGGTTCCTGCACCTAGAGAATCTGAAAATCTTTTTAATAGCAGTGAACCTAGCAATGAAAGTGATGAAAGGACATTAAACTCTTCATCCATAAAAAAAGTTACTGAAAACGATATGGTTGCAACTCAGACCGTTAATGTGTCCAGTTCGGATAATTATGTTCATCCACTCACAGGAAAGCTATTAGATCCAAACTCACCTCTAGCACTCGCGCTGTCTGCAAGAGATAGAGCCATGAAAGAACAAACGCAACAAACTCCAGGCAAAGGAGAAACTGGTAAAGCAGACCTTAATAAACCACTTTATATTGATACAAAGCTGAGATCTAATATTGAAACAACATTTCCTGTGACTGCTGCTGTTACCAGGCAAAATACACGTGGCCCACTGAGAAGGCAGGAGACTGAAAACAAATATGAAACAGATATGGGGAAAGAGAAGAAGCCTGAAGAAAAGAAAAACATGCTGATAAATATTATGGATACTTCACAGCAGAAGTCAGCTGGTTTACTAATGGTTCATACTGTGGATGCAGCAAAGTCTGATGACACCCTTGAAGATAAGAGAGTTGAAATGGAAATGAATCCAGACAATTTTCCATCGGAGATGCCAGAAGATAGTGAAGAAGCAGAAAGTGGGTTGAATGTATCTGCTACACCTGAGCCACCTGCATCTCCCTGCAAAACTATTGTTGCAGCTAGCTCTGTTGATGACCCTGTCATTTTGCCATTTCGCATCCCTCCACCCCCTTTAGCATCTATTGATATTGATGAAGAATTTATTTTTACTGAGCCGTTACCTCCTCCCTTAGAATTTGCTAACAGTTTTGATATCCCCGATGACCGTTTAGCTCCAGGTTCTGCTCTAACGGACTTACTTAAGCAAAGAAAAAATGGAACACCTACATCTGCTTCATTTAACCCCAACCAATCCACGAATTCTTTAGACAGTAAAAAACAAGTGGGTCTTTCAAACTGTTTGCCTGCCTCATTTCTGCCACCCCCTGAAAGTTTTGATCATGTCACTGACTCTGGGATTGAGGAGGTAGACAGTCGATCTAGTAGTGACCATCACTTAGAGACAACCAGCACTATCTCAACAGTGTCCAGCATCTCTACCTTATCCTCTGAAGGTGGTGAGAACTTGGATACCTGTACAGTCTATGCAGATGGGCAAACGTTTCTGGTGGACAAACCCCCAGTACCTCCTAAGCCAAAAATGAAGCCCATAATCAACAAAAGCAATGCACTTTACAAAGATGCTCTAATTGAAGAAACTGTAGATAGCTTTGTTATCCCTCCACCTGCTCCACCCCCACCTCCTATCAGTGCACAGCCCAGTACAGCTAAAGTTTTACAGCAAAGGACCTCCAAGCTATGGGGTGATGTAACTGAGGTAAAAAGCCCAATTCTCTCAGGCCCAAAGGCTAATGTTATTAGTGAATTGAACTCAATACTACAACAAATGAACAGAGAGAAATCCTCAAAGCCAGGGGAAGGGTTGGAGTCGCCTTCTGGAACAAAAACTGCAAGTCTCAGTACAAGGTAAATGAAACTAAAAGAATTAAAACAAGAGCTATACTTCTTTCAAGATGTAATTACTCAGTTTCTTAAACAAGGGTATGCTTTTGAGAATTTACATAAGCAGGCTCCACCATAGGAATTTTGATAACATTAAAAGATCACCCTCAGGTATAAATACACTATATAATTGACAATTTTCACCCTTCTTATTCTGCTAATTTCCAGTATAAAATAATGAGCACTTATGAAAGTAATGTACATTTTCATTGGAAAAATGAGCCCACTTTCTGAGGCTTCTAAAAAAACTCACCACATCGGCCAATAAGGCGACCCCTAGCTACAAGCTACAGTTAGCTCTATTGTAATTCCCTTTGCTAGAATATCACCCCTTTAACACACAAATTTTAGGTTTCTGTGGAAGTTCCTTTTGAGGAAGGTTCAGTAAACAGCAAAAGCAAGAAGCAGAAACCAGCGGGAAGTTTATAATTAGTTGTTTCCATTTTAAGTTCTGTTTTTGTGGACACTAGCTTGAAGGGCTTGTGTACGTGGAGCAGCAATATGCACTAATGTGTTGCACGTTAATTGGTTCATAGATTCTGCAGATGCACATTAAAAGTTCCCTAATGTCCTTTAATGTAGTGCTGCTCAAAACAGTACTACGTTAAGGTGCAGTAGGGAATTTTTAGTCCACACCAGAAGGGTCTACATAGTTGAATTAATGTGCAACACATTAACACGGTTTAAAAATCACACCCAGTAGTGTTTGCATTGCCCCACTGTGTAAACAAGCACCAGGACTACCCAATCTGCATTCCTACATGAGTTCTCTCAATTGCTATCCCTTTGAGAGACAGAGTATCCATTATTTTGATGTGAATTATTTAGGTTTATGTTTAAGAACTGGTGTGGTTTTTCTTTTACAATAATATTTATACAACAGAGTTCTTGCAGTTTTACTCAACAATTATAATTATATTGAAATTTTATTCCATTCCATAACTGATTGAGGTTGATAAAATATCAGTTTTCACTTAAGTCTTTTTTCACACACTCAACATAACATTATTTGATTTAGTTAGATAACTCAGTTAATCAGCAACATTAAATTTAATCCTTATAGTATGACAAGACATGATCCACAAAGCAATTTCGTGAAGCTTTTTATTGAAATCACATTGTTACCACTAAATTGTTGATTTAAATAACCCCTGTATGCAATATCCTTGTAAATCACCTGGTATATTTACTGTTTTCAGGTTTTTTTATATTTCAATTGCACGTATTTGTTTACTGAACAATCTGTGAAAGAAAATTTCAGGGAGCTAGAAAAGTTTCTAGATCAGCACTCCTTTTGCAGCCTAGCTCATGCATTTTTTATGGAATTGATTTCCAAAGAATACCTACAAAAGTCCTAGGAAGAGATCCCACAGGATATCTTATATCCTTGCACTTTTAAATGTATATTGTATTACACTGAACACAAAAATTGTCATTAAAAATGAGCTGGAAGAACAGGGGTACAATAACCCTTGATGACAGGCATGTGCAGAGGCCTGCAGGTAAATGAAAAAGTGTTTATATTTTGCTAAAGTAACTATAGGTAGGCCACACATCTGAAAAGTGGATATATTCCTCTAAATCCTAGATTTGGGTTAAAAAATTGTTTATCTTTAACTCCAGTTTTCTGAATGTTACCACTGTCCTACAAGAGATTTGAATAATAGGGTTTGACCTGTATATTTTAAGAAAATATGGTATCCTCTTTGTGGTATGGAGATGTTTGGCATTATGCAGAGTTTAGGAGTGACTGCTGACCTGCAATCCCATCTTTGTCTGCAGTGTTGTTAATTGCTTGATATAATCTGCCATGTGGAAATCTATTTTTGTTTGGAGTATATGTGCAAAAATGTAATGTCACTATATATTAAAGTTACTATCCAAATCATTCCCCCCCCCCAAGAATTACTGTGCTGAGTAGGCAGTAGCCCCAAAAGAAGAAACACAACATGGCTCCCACTCTTTGGGTACATCAGGGAGATGTTTGGCATTATAGAAAGAGTGGCCTTTTTTAATACCAAATGATCTCTCAGTATTATCTCAAGCCTTAGAGGATAGTAGTTAAAGTTTGTTCTTTCCCACTGGATATAAGCTGTTGAACTGGTGGCCATAAAGGAAGGTATGAAGGATCATACAGCATTCCTAGACTGAAGATATGAGTAAAAAATTCCAGGGGAATGGAATGCCTTTCAGTTGTGCTTGACATAAACAGAGAACATAAGGTGGGTTGTCTAATGCACTTGAGAGGCCTTAATACAAAAAAGACCATTTCAATGAAATTTGTACAAATTGACCAACATATCTTGGTTGCTTAAGGTAGATGGTCTTTTGCCAAAGGTGGAGCAGAAACTGAATTGAGGATGCCTTCGGTAATCCCGTAAAACAGAACGTTGCCGAATCATAGATGACAAGACCAGACTGTATAGTCTTTCTGTTACCTTCATGACTGCAGGGTCATTTTTAAATGTGTGCAGTTCTTGCTTTTCTGTGTCTAAAGTCACATTAAACAGCTAGAATACCTGGCTTTATATGCCTAATCTTATTTAATTCTGTCATATTTAGGAGTTCTTTTCCAGGTTACAGTGGAACTGAACGTTCCTGTTTATTTCCAAATATTGTGTGTGGCAAATAACTAGCACATGCTTTGCCATTCCTTCCTATTCTGAAATAATCAGAACTCTTAATTTCACTGAATTCTTTAATGAGTCAAAATTAAGCGCTGCATTTACTGGGGGGAGAAATTGACAGCAAGCTAATTATTCTGTGGAAAAATAATCCCAAACATATATTTGGGACAGAGAATGCAGGGAAGGAGTAATGCTGGAAGACCTAGGTTGTACAGCAGACAGCAAATCAGACATGTGTTGACAATGTGACATAACGGTTTAAAAAAAAAAAAAGGCCTATAAAGTGTTGGTCTGCATATAAAGATGCATCACCTCACCAAACAGGGATTTCACTCTTTCTATAATTCTAGTAGAATGCCTCTTGAATATTTGGGGAGGGAAAAGGTTTTTTTGTTTAATTCAGTATCAGAAAGGTGTAGACACACATGAGGTATTTAAAGATAGGCAGAAAAAAGGGAGTTGAGGAGCTGGATGATTGATGTATGAGAAAAGACTTAAAAGAGCTAAATAATTATTTATTGGCTAAGCAGAGATTGAGGAAATGGGGGCAAGAGATGGTCTACAACTATTTAAAGGATGTAAAAATCAATGGTGAAAGGAATTCTTTAGTGTGTTTACAAGGGGGAGGTAGGAGAGTATATAACTGAAGTAATAAGATTGAGATGAAAGTGAAATATCAGGAAAGCTTTCTGCTGCTTAATATGCACAGGACTCTGCATTTCAGGCCTGATCTGCTCCCAGTGAGGTCTGAGAGCCTTGCCAATGACTGCAGTGGGATTGGACCCTTTAGGTCTTTTTTCTGCTTAACTTCCTCTGTGCTCTGTCTAGGGGCAAGAATGGATGACAAATTCCTGGATGGGGTGGAGAGGAGGAAGAGGAGAGGGCATGAGAGGCTAATGGCAAACTCATGGGAGTGGACAGAGTGCCTAGCTCTTCATCCTGGCATTAACTTGAAATTGGCCCTAGCATGTGTGTTAATGTCTAGAACTGTCCACTTTAAATTTGTAGTTCTTCTCCAGAAACTGCCTGTGTAAAAGCATCACTGCCTTACTCAGCAGATCTGTTTCACCCTGTGTATTCGGTCAAACATGCTGACTTCAGTGACTGCTTTTAGTCCTATCCCAACTATGACTGAATAAGTTCAAGATTGTTTTTTCTATTTGTGCATGATAAACAGAACTATTTGCTAAGTTCCAACATACTTTGGACTATCCTCCTGCCAAATTTTCAAGCCCTCAAGGCATTAGAATTCTTTTTAATATACAAAAGCATTGGGCAAGCTAAATATAGGGGTTGCTGCCTTTCTCTCTGCAAAGTAGTATTAGAAAGAGAACTAAGAAACTTACCTCAGAAATGCAGAAATCGTATTGAATTAAAGGAGCAGCTCAATTAACTCTGCCAAAGGAAACTGATACACATTTTAGTAGGCCTATCCAAAGAGAAGCAGTGGTACACATACAAGCATTGTTCACAACACTTGGCACCAGATGCCTGGTGAAATTAGAACATACATTGTTCATGTGAAATGTACAAAACTACAGCCTATGTAGCATTCCTAAACATTACTAAAATGATCTCTGCACAGCGAGCAACAGATGCTTTACCTGTAAGGCTTACTTCCAATTATATGATGCTTTGTAGCTGTCATAACTGTAGCTCAGTCATGGTGATTGTATCATTTCATGGTGCTGATTAAAATTTTAAGGTATCATAGATGCATTAAATTATAGATAATTTGTGAGCATTAGTCAAAGAGAATAATGAAATATGACCTCTGTGTGTTTTCTGGTAAATGAGGACTACAGAGATTTTATTGTACAGTAATGAGCAGAATTTCACCCTCAATTATTAAGCAAGTAGAAGGAGCCAAGACCTTTCTTTCTTCATACCTTGCTATGTTAATAATTCTTGTGTGTTGTTGTGATGGCCCTGGGACACTGAACGTATGTTAATATTGAAAATAATTTAGCTAGAAAGTCTACTTGTGTCTCAACTGAATTACCTAATTTGTGCACAAAGGCAGGAAGAAAGAGATAAGAAATCCAAAGGATGAACTTGCTTAAATTACACTGCAAAAAGAAGAAATGATCACTAACTAGAGAAGGGATTTGATCTGTGTTTGAATCTGGCCTGTAGCCCCACCCCTAGATCCTGCCAACCATCTAGTTCAGGCAATTTTGGAGACCAATCCTAATTGCAAAATGTTATATAGAGTCTGTCTAATATATCTTCCTACATTACCTAAGTTCTTACACCCCAAGTCTGGATATCTGATTCTCACTGCCTCCCTTTTCATCATCCCCCTCTCCACCCTGCTCTCCCCAAAAAGGTTAGGCTTTGTTATTCATGGGGATTCTATTTGAGCCCAATATAAAAAAAGAGGTTTTAATAATAGCTGGATATATTCAGCCTCAGGGATTTTGATTTAGGTTCATCTATTAAAAAAAAACTTAGCAGTTATTTGGAAAATAAATCTTCATTGTAGCAGCAAAGGAGTTATATTTTTCCCTTAATGTTGGGAGCTAATGTTAGCAGTTCTATAAATTCATTTTAAAACATACAGGCTTCTATATGGATCTGATAAAGCAAAATAGTAGAATAAATCAGGGGTTTTTAACCACTTTAACAGATTACTGTGTACTCTGTGAACCAAGTAGTTGCTTAGCAACATAATCCAACCTGGAGGATCCAGTGAATAATGTCAGTGTGATTAACACTAAATAAACCAAGTGGTTCCGAAACGGAAGAAAAAAGCAGTAGAACAGCCCAAGGTGAAAAGGGCATCATTCACCATGAGTTTCCTTAATTGCTCCAGTCTGATTCAACATGCTAATAAGTAATAAATAGTAATGATAGTTATTGTAGTTTACTATCACCACTGTTACCAAATCACAGTGCTTTAGACAGAAATGGTTATTTATTCAGGATGTAATTCTTATATGGTTCTGTTTCATTAAATGTTTTGATGTTTTTTATGTTAGCAGTGGCCCTTATTCTGTGTGGTGGTGCTAAGTGCCTTCAACTTGCATTGAAAACAATGGGAGTCAAAAGTACTTAGGCAGCTTGCAGGACTGAGCCCTGAAGCGAGTAAAAAACAGTAGTGTGTTGGTATGATTTTTTGTAAATGAACTTGCTATTATAAATGTTTTCTTACCTGTCTCAATTTTTTATAATATTTACCTAGAGAAGTGACATAATTATATCACAGCCAGGTAAGGCAGAGTTAAATTCAGTAGCGAGTTATGCATAGTAAATATCAGTGCATTTGGTTATAAGGTGACTGCAGCTTTAACTCAACACCATCATCTTCTTGTGACTATTCTAAACATACAAACCACCAGTGATTTTTTTTTCGGTTACTATTGTGTCCATTAGTTTCAGTTCATCTCATTAATTGTCTGTCAGCCAGTTTCACAGGATCTCTTGCTTTTGTATGTTGTTTTGCATGTCTTAGTCATTCCATTTTGTCATTTTTATTTGCTCCCATGACTGCTGTTAACAGAAGAGTGTCATGCTGAAGTGCTGTGAAGTAAGTGACAACAAAAAGCATAGAGTATTCTATGTTGTTCCTTCTCTTTTTCTTTAATTTTCACTCATTTGGTATCACATTTTTAGTGTTAACTTTGTTCCTAACTGCAGTTGGGATTAGTTTATCCTAATCCAGAAATGGTAGCCATTCTAAAACCATTGATTTACAGAACTGGATCTGATTTCAAACTGAGATTAAAGCCACCTTTTTCATGGAGAAAGATTTCAGGAAAGATTCTTAAATTGGTTCCTAAATCCATATTTAGGTGCCTAAATAAGTGGCCTGATTTTCAAATATGTGCTGTGCTCAGAGCTTTGCTGTTGTGTTTGTGGGGGTTTTATGTGTTGTTTACATACTATTATTCTATTGGATAAAGCTCTCTTTTTTCCCCCCTTCACTAGTGGGTGACTTCTTTATGTTTGCAAAATGAGTTAACTACCAATGTTTCTGCAATATTTTAATTCACAAAATTTGTCAGATCATACAGAGTTTCTCCAAAGCAATCATTCACCTGGGACAGCGCAGGACAGTTCAACAGCAAAACCCACTCACTACATTGATCCCAGATGATGATTCAACTAGCTTTTTCACACGCAGCCACATAGCCTCATAGTATCCTCTTGCTTTGCTTTACCATTTTCACATGAGTCTGCTTCATTATTGAACCAACTGAATAAACTCCAGTAATAAATGAGTTATTTGGCCACAGATCAGTTTTGTTCATACTTTGACAAAATGAAGTTGCGTCTTATTTTGCTCCCACTGAAACCATATCCCCTGAACAGAGACTTCCCTTCACAGACCATTTCCCAATCCTTCCTAGCTAACACTGAACTAACTACTCAGCAAAATACTCTGTGCCCCACCAACCCGCACACTGTCCCTTATCTTCACCAGCCCCAGGACCAGGATTCGTGATCCTGCCTCACTTCCTTCCTCCCATAAACCACCTCATAATGGGACCCAAGGGCCTCTTCTGATCGCGCTAGCAAACAGATTCTGGCAAATAGCTTTTCAGTTTGTCTATTGTGCTGAACTGAAGTAAAATACAAACATTTGTGATTAAAGAAAATTTTTGTTTCCACAAGTTAGGGCTTGAATAACCTTATTTCGTACTGTATTGCTATTTATATATTATTGGCTCTTTCTTTCGCTAAGACTTTTTTTTCCTAAAAGAAGGTGGAAGAGCTTTGTCATAGACAGCAGACCTTTAGGCAAGTCACTATATAAAAATAACTCTGATGAGAGCATAATGCAGGGTTTTGTTGTTTTCCCCCTCTCCCCTTTCCCGCAAGGGAGCCATGGAATACACTGCAGCATGCTGTCAGCCACTGAATCTCTGTTAAATACACGCTTGTATTTTTAATTTTAAATCATGCAAATATGATTCAGAATTAGCTAGTAAGATTTCTTGTTTGCAAGCCACATGGACTGTTTTTTCACTTGAGAAATACACCATTGTGACACAGTACTTTATATATTATGATGTCATATGAGACAGTGTAATATGCATTGCAACAAGTGCAATCACACACAAGTGAATGTCTACACCAAAAGAAAAGGAGTACTTGTGGCACCTTAGAGACTAACCAATTTATTTGAGCATAAGATTGCATCCGATGAAGTGAGCTGTAGCTCACGAAATCTTATGCTCAAATAAATTGGTTAGTCTCTAAGGTGCCACAAGTACTCCTTTTCTTTTTGCGAATACAGACTAACACGGCTGTTACTCTGAAACCTACACCAAAATATTATCATTTGCTGATTCTTAACAGGGATAGATTTATTTAAAATAATCATCATGTTCTTTACCTTTTCAAGTATGCAAATAAGGGAGGGAAAGAGTTCAGTCTGTAATTTATAAAGAAATTTGGTTTTAGGCAGGAGAACATTCATATCCCTACTATAATATGATCAAACACTCACACCTTTATGTTCACCAACTAGAATATATGAATCCATTGGCTACCGTTTGCTGACCTTCCTGTCTTAACGATGAGCCACACAACAGTAGAGAACCAATATGTAGTCTTTCGTATATAGCTTTTTAAAAAACAGAAATGAAAGGAAAGAAAATTAATTCAAAGAGTCTAGAATAGTATAGTTGCCATAGAAAAGGAATAACAAACCATCGGCAGAATGGGAGTTACTCAATTTTTTTCTTACACAAATGTACGATGGTCTCATGTTATGACACTGAGTATGCTGAAGAAGCTATATAGATTTCTGTATAGCACATGTTTTAATGCAATGATTGGCATGGCATGTAAGGACAGCCAAAGGAGGCTTGTGTGATTTAAGGCACAGGACTAGGAATGAGGAAAGGAGGAGAGTTCTATTTTTGCTGTGCCACAGACTTCTTATGTGACCTTGGTTGAGTCACAGAACTTCTGTGTCTATTGTCCCATCCGTACAATGATGTTAACAGCTACCTCAGAGGAGGCTTGCAATTGTAAAGTTAAATTCATTAATGTTAGTGGGGTGTTCTGGGTTTCTTGGAATGAAGGTGCTATAAAAGTGTAAATGTTATCATTACAGTATGTTTGTTTGAGATAGAGCTGCTAATGTCTTTCATTAATCAACTAAAACAGATTTGTCCCATCTATCAGACAGTGCCATAGAAATAGTATAAATATTTATGATAAGAACATACTGCATAATGCAGTTTAGATGTAAAAGGTACAATAATGATTTTCTGAACAAATATATACTTGGAGTCCATTACAGCAGTAATTTATGTGCAGTGACTGTACGTTTTGAAGTGGAAGATGGAGGTGGAACCCAATGTTGTCAGTTATATCACTGCTATGCAACAGGAAAATATCAGTGCCTAGCACAATGGGGACCCTTGGCACCACTGTGATGCACATGGATTAATAATCAAACTGTGTTGGTTTTTTTTATAATAGTATAGGAAAGTTAAATCAAAGACACACAGTAGGTGGAGGCATATGGAGAGGTTTTCACATGCTAGTGGATTAGGCCGTTTATATAAATCATGGCCATAGAGTGCAATCCTTCTTTTTCATAGCAAAACTACCATAGTCTTCAAATGGTGTCTAGCCTTATTGAGGAATTTGAGTGTGGCCACTTAATTCTAAGTTAAAATTAGTAAAGTTATTTACTTCTCTTGGTTCACTGATTTCTTTCCTACTATATACGTCTTACAATCTGCTAGTGCTGTTTGTTTGGGCTCAATGCTGCAAGGTGCTGAGAGCCATTAGGATACAAGAAACTCACAAGAAGGTACTGAAAACCTTGCAGATTTTTACCTTTCTTGGTCAAATTACAATACTGTGCAATAATAGCTAAATTCTGAAACTATGGCTCCTAATATACTTTTGGAGTAACTAAAGGACTGACCCTGCAAGCCTTAAAAGATTTTGCCTGTTCCCTTTGAACCTGTGAAATGGTTTGTGTGAAATTAGTACTGCTTGTGTGCATACAAATTACTCAAAAAATAAGGCTTTGCAGGATCAGGCCCTGCTAAGAATTGATATGTTGTGTTACTCTGAGCTTTTCAGATAAATCTGATTTATCTGACCTTTAGCTGTCATCACAGTGAATATAATTGAAATAGTGTATACTGCTAGTACAGGTGTTTTGTATTTGAACCTCTATATGAACTATTGGCTCAAAATTAATATGCCTGTAGAATACCAGTTGATGAAATAGTCAGATTAAATTTAACCATTTTCATGGTAGCCAGATTGTATAACTTTGGAACTGCATCACTTAACACGTCATTTAAACCATTTTCCAGGGCACAAATAGACATCCCCGCATTGTTCACAAAAAAGTAGGCAGGCCATATTTTTATTATACACTTGCTGTTCAAGTGACTGAGCTGTCAAAACTCTGAGCACCCTCAATTCTCCTTCTAGTCAAAGGGAGTTGAAGGCACCTAGCATCTTACAAAATTTGACCCACAGTAACTGGAGCTGTGCCAAATAAATTAAAACTGAAAACCTATTTTATTTGTCATTTTAAGAAAAAGGAAAACAGATTCTTAGATTTTTAAGGCCTGAGATGTCCACCTTGATCATCTAATTATAACTGGAAAGTTTTTCATCATGAGGAACAGATAGTCATTTGCCATGGGGAAAAAAAATCTGATTAGGGAAACCGGAAGTGGCAACATTGTGGGAGGAAAGAAGAACTGACTATTAAAACATAAATTTGGTTTGCTGTTGGTTGATTGGTACTCTCGTCACACTTATAATGGGTTGCCTGTTTGTTGTCAAAAAATATTGGAAGCAAATTTTCCAAAAAACAGTGACTGGATGGCCCAAGGTATTTGTAAAGGGATAAAGAGCTTTTAACCGGTAGGTAGGTAGGTAGTTCAAATGCTGCCCAGGTCAGTAGTTTTCATAAACATAAACAAAAGTCATAATCTCCACCAAAAGATTGGTAATGCCAATCCCCTGTACCCATATCCATATAAATTATTGGCACCTTCACTAGGCAATGTCAGCAAAGGCTTTAGTGGACACTTAAAGACTAAACTAAGAGGTGGTCTCTGCAGGGATCATTTGAAGAGATTCAGGAAACTTTTTATATAAATGAGTAGGAATCAAAATAGGCACTAAAATTAACTCGTCATTTGATATTTTTAAGTTCAAAGCTAAAGTAAATAACATGCTTCAAGTAAGTTTCAAATTCATGTTTAAACTCTGCATTTTTTTAGCTACCCTATTTCACTGTGTGAGATTTAAATCCTGACTTAGTCAGAGAGGGGACCAAACCAAAACCAACCACTCCTAGTATTTGAGGGGTGTTCATATTCAGAGCTAAACTTCATGCCCTAGTTACATATCTAGAACTCATACCCGAAGAGTCCTTGTGTTTGTAACATTAAGTTTCTCATTTAATTTTGTATTACTTTATAGAGACCATCGAGAGGGCAGAAAATGTAAATTTATCATGTTCTCTGGACTTTTTTGAACGTCTCATAGGCAAGATTTTAATTTATAATGATGATATGGCTTACCATTGATCATAGAGAGTTGGGTTTGTTTTGTGGGAAAGAACTGTGGAAACTTCTTGGTGCTTGTGCCTTAACCTGACCTTGTTACAAAAAGTACATTCATGTGTGAGATCTGTCCAAAAAAAAAAAAAAACAACCTTCATTTTTGTTACTCCAAAGCCACTTTTTTCTCTTGTTGGTAAGGAAAATCCTTCCTTCAGTTGCTGACTTTTCTGGATGTTTTCTGTTTTTAATTTCAGGAGCACAGAAGTAATGAGCACTGTCTCAGGTACACGAAGTACAACCATCACTTTTACAGTCCGGCCTGGACCCAGCCAGCCCATCACATTGCAGAGCAGGTCCCCAGACTATGACAGTAGGACATCAGGAGTGAGACATGCTCCAAGCCCTGTGGTTTCACCAACAGAGATTAACAAAGACATCATGCCTGCTCCTCTGACACCTGCTGCTTCAGCTTCATCTCCTTCTCCAACTCTCTCTGATGTATTTAGCCTACCCAGCCAGCCTCCTTCTGGGGACTTATTTGGCTTGAACACAGGTCGCAGCAGGTCTCCTTCTCCCTCAATATTGCAACAGCCAATCTCAAATAAGCCTTTTACAACTAAGCCTGTCCACCTGTGGACTAAACCAGATGTGGCAGATTGGTTGGAAAGTCTAAACTTAGGTGAACATAAAGAGACCTTCATGGACAATGAAATAGATGGCACCCATTTACCAAACCTTCAGAAGGAAGACTTGATAGACCTTGGAGTGACTAGAGTTGGGCACAGAATGAATATAGAAAGAGCTTTGAAACAGCTACTGGACAGATAAAAATGGCTACTCTTGCCTCTCAAACTTCTGTTATAAATAGAGATGGGCTGGTACTGAAATACGCAAAATGTCTTGGCTGTCTGTGAGTGCCAGCAAAAGAAGAAAAGGTTTAATTTAGCTGCTGGTACTCAGTAATGCAGACTGTATGTTTAGTGCCCAAGCTTAAACCCAAGTAAATGAAATTAATGGGGCTATTTTATTTCAAAGGTCGGGGTGGGGAGGTGTGGGGTGGAGATAGAGACAAAAGATAATTGTTAACTTTGAAATATTACCTATCCATTTATGATGCCCTTCAGCTGGACCCAGAACATGTATGTTTTTTCTTTTGGTTTAAAACCACAAGCATTTCATTTTTGAGCAGAAAACACCTTATTTTATATACACCGCTCCCCTGCCATCCAGGGTAATCTGTTCTTGACACTCTTGTCATGGAATCTCAACTTTTTTCCCCTTTTTGGCTTTTTTAAATAGATCCTCACATGCTTAACTTCTTTTTACCCGTTTTTAATCAATAAATAGTAGAAGCATTACTTCACCCCCTCTTTCACAATGTCATTTTGATCCAGTGTAGATCTTTGGTTTGTTGGCAGTGAAGCTGATAGTGCTGTTGGAGACTCTTGTTCAAAGGTAACTGTTCTGCTTTACTTAGGTATTTCTTTATTTCTGCGTTTATATTTAGCACAGTTCCAAGGTAGCAGAACAGGTTTTAAACATGGTGTACTGATGTGATAAGTAGAATGTGGAAACTATGTATAGACTGGAAGAGCATTCTCTGAGATACAAAGAAATGAAGCTAGTTTGAACCAGACACCCCCATTTGGCAGCCAGATAAACTGCTAATGAGGCCTAACATTGACTATCTGAGCAGATTAAAATGTGGTTGTGATGAGTGTTAGCTATACTGTGTCCATGTGCATCTTTAGACTTTTATAGTCAGATTTTTCAAACATGCTGAGCCCCCACAGATCCTGCTTAATTCATTGAGTTGCAAGTGCTCAACAACTCTGAAAAACTGGGATAGAAGACAGGATATTGCTTCCATGGAAGTTTGTGGGAATGTTGCCACTGACTTAACTGGGAGCAGGATAAGGCCTGTCAGTAGAAATAAAAATGTTTCAGCAGGTGATCATCTACAGTTTAAAAAAATATTTAAAGGGTAAATGTTAACAAGGGAGGGGACATGTGGTGTCCTAGAATGCAAGTGTTCCAAAAGGCCAGGAAAACAGAGAGGTCCAGATTTATTGACTTGGTTCCTCATTTCCATTTCCTGGCTAGTCTGGGTTGGGCTGTTGGCAGAGGAAGCATAGTCAATGCCTAAGCAGGAGCAGAAAGCTTCCCATCACTCTCTAGTGACTTCTTTACTGTAATCAGAAATTATTAGTGGCAGGGTCCAAAGAGTGATCCATCAAGCCCTGATCAGCATTACAGACAATTGGCCTGACTTTGGAGTTGATCGTTGACTGGTTCTGCACTCTCTGTGTGTCCTGGGGATACACCATTTTGGCAGATTTGATTTTTTTTTTTTAAAGTTAACAATTTTCTCTATCTGACCCCTTTTATAATTAACACCTCTATTAATTTTTGTAAGAGTTTTGTGGGTCTTGCTTTCTGAACATTCAACCTGTTCAAGGTAGGCACAACATGTATGGACAGCCAGACTCTCAACCTACCATACCATCAGGTTCTCCCATCTTTTGGAAGGTTCCTGATTTTTTTTTTCCCTTGCTATGGTCCAGCCGATCTCTAATTATAATTTTTTTTTTCTTCTCACAATCAAGTGTCTAATTAGGTCTGCAACAGCCCTAGAACAAGTACATAAAGTTTAGCAATTTAAATACCTTTCTTTACTGCAAGTTTAAATAGTTGTACAGATAGTTTATAAGCACAATATTTTAAGAAAATAAGTGGCTGGTCTACTGGGCAGCCTTTGTGCCACTTCAGTGCTAGAATGTTAAAAACTTAAAAAAAAATACAAAAAAAAAATACAAAAAAAAAACACTTTTGTGGTTTAATACTATTTCTGTGGAATAATAAGTCTTGACCTTTTTAAATCAACCTCATTTGGATGCATCTGAACCAGCAGAGCTGTGTTATATTTTCTATTTTTCCTAGAACTTCTTCAAAGGAGGATGAATACTTCTTCAAAAGTGATTACACAATTAACAATGCATTAGCAAAGCAACTATTCAACCTCCTGCCCCCTTTATGGAACAACTCTTTTGACTTAACATCTGTTATTACACCCTTTGCAGGTCTATATTTGTATTTGAAAGTTCCAAGTAACCTTGTAATAAAAATCAAATATTGAGGCATTTTACTTTCAAGAGTACTGAGTTTTTCCATAGTTACATGGCTATTGTTGCAGAGAATGACATTTTCATTCAGATATTCAATAATGGCACCTTAAGGCCATCAAATACTATAAAAAGTGTAAAAATGGTAATTCAGCCATCATTGTCTTCCATTTGGTGATATTACAGAATTCAGTAAATAAACCACTAATACCATGCTCCTTTTTGTTTCTTTGACTACAGTTGGTATTACCTCTATAATATGTGCCAGAAAATACATTAGATAATACGGTAGTAAAAGAAAATGTAGAAGATGACTTTTAAGCTGCTTTTTAATCACAATCTTATTGTTGAATTTAGGTTTAATGAGTGCTGACATACACAAGTAAATTACAGCTGATGGTAATCCCTTTCTTAAACAAGTGTTGTTTCTTGCTTATGTATCTTTTCAGGCACTTAAAGAATAGGTACAGTATAATTAGTAGAACAGAGATTAAAAACACTAAAGAGCTAATGAAATAGTTTATTTTTACATTGTGTCTTATGATCTAAAGGGTAACAGGGCCTGAAAGGATCTACTTTTACCAATAAAATACACCTCTGCCAAGATGAATTGGTCTCTAGCTCTGTTTGATGACTTTGCTACAGAAAGCAATAGTAACAGATATAAGTCCTAGTATTTTCATCAGTTTTGAAAATGTGGGGGTGGGGGAATGGCCCTATTATTTCACACTACTATGATAGTGGAGAAGAAAATGTTAGAGATCTATGAAACATGTTATGATATTCCAGGTTTTAGGATCAACTTTTGTTTATATACTGTAATTTAAATAAATTGCATTTACATGCCTAGTTTCTGTAATATTTGTGTATACAATACCAAAATCACACAAGATGTAAATTGTGTATAACTGCAGGCTCCTTTCCTTGAGTGTCTGGGAACATTTTAAGTTTCATTCATATATTATAAAATGACTAGATGTGACTGTTGATTTACAGAATTTACATATCACAAAAGCTAATTATTTGTGGTACTTAAGTTAATAAAAATAGTGATTTTCTGAGTTCTTAAACAAGCATTACCCAGTTGATCTGGCAATGATTGTGTGTAAGCCACAAATATTGATAATTTTTCCATTACATTTTTTCTTTTCTTTTCTAGATATTAATGTTTCTCAATATAGTTTGTGTAACAATTTGTGTTCACGTTATCTATGTTGCTGTAATTTTTGTGCTTTAATTCCTCTTATTTTGAATTGATTAAAAATCAAGCTCCTGTAACTTGCACTTTCCCCGATCCTTAATACTCTTGTATGGCAACCAAAATTCCTGTAAGAAATAAATATAATATTGCACTAAGGTTGTGGTTCTGATTGCAAACAGTGAAAGCTGTCTGAATTTTTGTTAAAAAGTTGCCAAACTTACAATCTAATGTAACGTTATTGAAACAGCAGAAAATGCTTTAACTGCATATAGCTAGAGAGAAAATGGGTTTATCAAATATTAGGGGGGGAAGTTTGCTTTGGTTTATCTTTTAGTTAAAGATTTTTAATGCTGAAACCAAATAGGTTTTGAATTTCAGATTTACATATAAGATTTGAAAAGTAAAGAATTTTGTTAAGTGATGGGTTTCAGAGTAGCAGCCGTGTTAGTCTGTATTCGCAAAAAGAAAAGGAGTACTAGTGGCACCTTAGAGACTAACCAATTTATTGGTTAACTAACCAATAAATTGGTTAGTCTCTAAGGTGCCACTAGTACTCCTTTTCTTTTTGCGTTAAGTGATGGAACTTTTTTTTTTTTTTTTGGCTTGGAAGTGATTTCAGCTGATCATTTTTCTGGACTTGAGGTCGGTCTTTATTTTGGTGTTATCAAATAAGTGTAGCTGATTATGCAAGACATTTGAATTGTTGGCCTACCTAGCAATCTGGTGAAATTCTAATGGTTTTTGTAGGAGAGAGCCGCATTACAAAGAGTGAAGAAAAAGCAGCAGCAGTCCTTATCCAGAGTCCAGACCTCTTGCGATAGACACTACCGCCAGACTTCATTAGTACTTTGGATAAGTTGGGCTCCACATTCTTCTTCTATCTTTAATTGTAACTTCAAGAATTTTTTTAGATATTGAAATAAATATTTTAACGGCAGTCATTCTGTTTTATATCTAATACTTCCTTTTTTTTCCTGGCATGATGATCTATTTCTTCTACTTTTTTTTTTATTTATTTCCTGTTTTCCTACATATTATTCGAATATCAACAGCTTTGTTTTATTTCAGGTATTTTAATAATTCACTTATACAGAATATCTTTGTATCTGTCGGTATACATGTCAGTAGATGATCAAATTAATCATAAAAAATAGTTGTGTAATACACAACTATAGCATGCTGTGGAACTGCTAATTCTATGTGGGAATCAAGGTGGTTATACAACCAGTTTTCTGAGAGCAGAATATTTAATAATTTATATTATTATCCAAATTATATTGGTGGTTTTTTTTCTCTTGTTCCTGTAACATGTTTCTGCATTTCACAGTCTTCACAGTTTTATGTCCAAGACCACAACAAAATACTGTCCAGTGCGACTAACCTGGAACAGTATGGTTATCGGAAATCCTAACTCAATGATGCTTCAAAACACACACAAAGGAAAACAAGTGTGTGCCTTGGATGTTTTGAATCTGATCTGCATAAAACCATGTTGTATTCAAATGATGTACTTAGAGGAAAGGAACATTTTTATCATCCATGTATTGTCGTAGCTGATAAAATAGTTAGAGTGCCTTGTTTTCTGAACTGAGAAGTCCCTATCAATGCACAACTAAAAATGGTTAAAAAAACTGAAATGTTAAGATCTAGATGATATTCTGGGGCCTTCTCTTGATCATGAGACTATATGACTTAATCACAGTCATTTAAATTAAACTAAATAAAATAAAGAAAATTGAAATCAGATTGTGTTTGTTAATTTCCATTAACAAATGTATTACTAGAACATACACTTAGAATGTAATTATTTAGTTGAGTGTACTGTATTTTGATTGCAAGGTAACAGATACAATAACTAGAACAAATAAGCTTTTGCTTTTAATTATGTTAATGTTTTATGCTGACATCTAGTGGTCTTTGAGGGCCATGGTCTCAGAGCTATATTTTTATATAGGCACAGAATGTTTTAAAACCTTTATTTATTTGGCTTTAAAATATAATTAATATACACATTCTTTCAACAGAAATTCATCAAAATGAATCTGACAACTGCATGTTAGGCCAACTACATAAGTCAAAGAATAAGGCTGAATTATTGTCAGATTTTTTCAGAAAATAAGCAGCGTTATAAGGAATTGCAACATGTGTTTTTCAGATTGCATCTCTGTACTGCCCCTTCAACTTTAGTAGGCATGTTTTTGTTAGGGTGACAAAAGATGAAAATAGATTTTGCCTACCGCACTGAAAATCTTGAACCACTAAAAAAGTTTCATTAAAATGTTAAAGATAAGCCAGAATTTTCAAATCCAGATGGCAAATGCCCTAAAGTTCAGGGTGCTTTGAGTGGGGGAGCTAGTTCAGTAGATCGTAATGGCTGGTGGTCATTTCCCAAAATGTGGATACAGAACTGTGGTTGGATTTTTTTAACCCACAGTGTATGCAGGCCTAACTCTAAAAAGCGTGAGTATGGATTTCTAACTTGAAGTTTCCTGGTTAGGTTTAGAAGTTAATGTGCGAGTTGGAGAACAGCACTATATTTATTAAAATGTACTGGCATAAATGCTCAGCCTACTATACTCCTTTTACCCTCCGAGATTCTACAACAGCCACTGTAGAGAAATCTCAAGCTGAACTTAATAACATTAGTATTTTAAAGAACTAGTTTTTCCACTCACGCCTTTCCATAACCTTAAATTGTGTCTATTTTAAACTTCCTTATATAAGAACTGAGGTGAGATGTTGGATATCTGCCAGATCTCAGGCTTCAGTTAATTCTCTTCCCCTTGAACAAACTTCTGAAAACTTTTTTTTTTCCACTGAGATGCGTATGTATGTTCTCTTTTAAGGATGAGCCTGAAGAAAATTATAGGCTTGGTGTGACCACATTATGGCTATTTTTAAATTAATATTGATCATGTAAATAGATTCATGACAAGTCAAGGTAGCAGTCTCAGATCCATCACCAGAAGGTTAGAGAACTGATGAACTTTTCTCACATGAGCTGGGTGAGGGGAGTTGACTTCCAGATGCAAAGGAGACTAGTATAGAATTAGAAATTGTGCTGCTTTGCTGTTGCCAGTTTATCAGAACACCTCAAAATAATTTTAATCAGATTTCTAAATAGACAAACTAGAGATATATATTTAAATGCATCTTGCTAAAATAATACTTTCTTACCATTACTCCGGTAAGGCCACATCTCCTATCCACTATCCATTTTGTTACAACAATGTAATCAACTACCTTTCCTCTATGCAGGGAGGGGTGGAATCACTGAGTATAAGCAACATTCCAAAACTATTGCCTCTTCTCTTTCATTCAAATGTAATACTTTACCAACACAATAATACTTTCCTCTGAGAAGCTCTAACCACTCTAGAAATGTTGGTAAGTGTTCGCTGCAGGTGCAGAGATTGAAGCACAGAAAGGTGAAGTGTTTTGCGGATGATACCAAGCTGAGGGGGGAAGGGGGGCAAATGCTTTAGAGAATAGGATTAAAATTCAAAATGAGCTGGACTAATGGTATAAAGTAAATAGGATAAAATTCCATAGGGACAAATGCAAGGTACTTCACTTGGGAAGGAACAATCAGCTGCATGCATACAAAATGGGAAATGACTGCCTAGGAAGGAGTACTGCAGAAAGAGATCTGGGGGATCACAAGCTAAATATGAGTCAACACTATTGCAAAAAAAGAAACCTCATCCTGAGCTGTATTACCAGGAGTGTTGTAAGCAAGACGTGAGAAGTAATTCTTCCACTCTATTCCTTGCTGATTAGGCCCCAACTGGAGTGTTGTGTCCAGTTCTGGGTGCCACATTTCAGGAAAGATGTGGAGAAAGTTCAGAGAAAAGCAACAAAAATGATTAAAGGTCTAGAAAACGTGACGTATGAGGGAAGACTGAAATAAATTTGTTTAGTCTGGAAGACAGGTGGTACTCTGAACCTCAAAGCAAATCCCCATATTCATCCCTGTTGTATGATTATATTTATTACAAAGCATGCCATGTAAGATATATGAAAGTCATGATCTACTGAAACCCATTGTTCCATCCAAATATGTATACCGTTAGTAGGCATGAAGTTGAGATTTTGCTGCATGGCTGTTACTGAAGTATGTTGCAAGTTTGAGAAGCTCAACTGCTAATTCCCCAGTGACAACAAGGGTGGTGCTCCACACCCATTATTCGGCTGAGGAGTTGTTAGCAAGGGATTTACAATTCTGTAAGATACACACTACATAATGGGGGATTGCTCAACCCTGTGACTCAGCAAAGCCCACCAGGAACATCTCTGGGCTAATGTTTTCCAGGCACGTGGATTGAGGATATAAAATAGACAGTGGCATCATGCTTTTGCCTTTCTCCTCTCCCATCTATGCTGGAAGCAACATGAACACAGGGAAGATAATACAACAGGCTTACCCTTATAAGCCTAGGATCAGTCTCCTCAGTTGAAGTTTTTAAGAACTGTAACATTGGGTGAGGTGAGAAAACTGCTTGATCCCAATACTGCCTACTGTAATAAGATTTAGACTGTATGCTTACCTTTTATTTTTTTGGTAACTATCTCTGACCTTTCGTGCCTACCATTTATAATCACTTTAAAACAGATTTATTAACTACAGAAAGATTTTATTTCACCTAAAACAATGTTTTGGTTGAAGTGCTTGGAAAATCTCAGCTCAGTTTATAAGCTCAACACAGGGAGGGGTTGAAAGGTAATAAACTTATGTGGCTACTGCTCAGGCTTCTGACCAGGGCAAGATATTACAGTTCTGAGATGCAAGGCTCGGGAACTGCGGGGGGGGGAATTGCCTGGTGCCTTTCTGTGCGATTCATGAGTGGCTCAGGGAGTATTCATACAATCCAGATGTGTGACGGGGGCTCCATATGCTATTGGGCTGGGTGATAACTGTGCCTGGAAGAGTTTGATGCTTGTCACTATCAAAGCATTGTAAGAGACCGCCCAGGCTGGAGAGTTAATGGGACACAGCAGTACCCTGCTCTCCGCTTGCTTGCTTGCCAGGGATCCTGTCACAGGACACAATAATTTTCAAGTACATAAAAGTTTGTTTCAAGGAGGAGTGAGAAAAACAGTTCTTGTTAACCTCTGCAACTAGGACAAGAAGCAATGGGCTTAAATTGCAGCAAGGGCAGTTTAGCTTGGACATTGGGAAAAACTTCCTGTCAGGGTGGCAAGCACTAGCATAAATTGCCTAGAGAGGTTGTAGACTTAAGAGCAGGTTCAGCAAACACCAGTCAGGGATGATCTAGGTAATACTTAGTCCTGCCATGAGTCAGGGACTGGAATAGATGACCTTTCAAGGTCCCTTCCAATCCTATGATTTTATGATGATGAGCAATGCACTTTCAGAGCTAGACACATGGACAATAACCTTTCTAGTGCATCATCTCTGGACTTAGACAGTTTCTTACATTGCTACACTATTATGGAGAGGAATTAGGAAACCTTTAAAGTGTCATCAAGACCATCTGTAAAATATTTTTGCCATGAACCTTTTACAACTTCAAAGTGAAGAGACAACTGCTGAAACATAAGTAAGTTGTAATATTACAAATAGAATAGCAATTTATGTGCTGTCCGGTAGCCTGATAACCTAGATGCACAAGTATACCCATGACTTCAAAAAAGCGAAAGTGTTATTTGTTCCCTTAGTCACTAAATTAGATGAGGAAAATCTAAATCCAGGATTTTTTTTTTTAATTTCTCTCTGTCTTCTGTGGTGTTTGCTGAAGAATATATCTAGTATTTCTTACCAAATAAGGGCTGGAGTCATTAGGGGAATTTAGGTGCTTAACTGAACCTTTAGGCACCTAACTACACCATTTAGCTACCACTCATCACAGAAACCCCAGCTCAGTTGCTGCCTTCTGACATTGTTGATGCCTACATTCATACTGGTAAAGTGCCTGAATTTCTGCTGTGGACATGCACCATTGAGCAGCCCAGCACCCTATGTGATGCCTCAGCTCTGGTGCCATTCACCATATGAAGAAAAGGAGTAGTGGTGGCACCATAGAGACTAACATTTATTTGAGCATAAGCTTTTGTGAGCTACTTCATCACTTTTGTGAGCATCACTTCATCAAATGCATTCAGTGGAAAATACAATGGGGAGATTTATATACACAGAGAACATGAAACAATGGGTGTTACCATACACACTGTAACCAGAGAGATCATTTAAGGTGAGCTAGTACCAGCAGGAGAGAAAAAAAAAAAAACCTTTTGTGGTGATAATCAAGGTGGGCCATTTCCAGCATTTGACAAGAACATCTGAGGAACAGTGTGGGGAGGGAAGGGATTCGTTCTTGTCAACTGCTGGAAATGGCCCACCTTGACTGTCACTACAAAAGGTTTATTTCCTCCTCCTCCTCCTCCTCCTCCTCCCCCCCCCTTGCTAGTAATAGCTCACCTTAAGTGATCACTCTCTTGTTATAGTGTGTGTGGTAACACTCATTGTTTCATGTTCTCTGTGTATATAAATCTCCCCACTGTATTTTCCACTGAATGCATCTGATGAAGTGAGCTGTAGCTCACAAAAGCTTATGCTCAAATTGGTTAGTCTCTAAGGTGCCACAAGTACTCCTTTTCTTTTTGCGGATACAGACCAACACAGCTGCTACTCTGAAACCTGTCATTATTCACAGTATGGTTTTCCTTACCTATCTTGCCTGCAGGACCTGCTCTGGTAGACACACCCTGAGGCTGCCTTAAACACATCTATCAGAATGGCCCTTATGCAAAACCGAGGAGGGTGGTGGTGGGGCCCTTGCTGCCCTTCTTGTCTGCTCGGCCAGTGGTTAGAGCACTCCCCCAGGATGTGGGAAATTCAAGTTCAAAGCCCCAACTGGGCACTGCTGCCTTTTTTTTAAAAAAAAGGAAAACTGACAGGGAGTGGGTTCGTGGCTGTGAATCCTGAGGAGGGAGAGGTGCCTCTATCCAGCCCAGAGTTAGGCACCAAACTCCTTTCAGGGGTAGGATTTAGGGCCCCGCCCCTCACCATTTCCTATTGGCTACTTTAGGAGGTTCCCCATTCAGCTTTCTGGCTGTTGTAGATCCCATCCTCTTCCCCCTGTGTAGTACACGGATTTTGGCTCCTAACTCAGGGCTGTCGATTCAATTAGGCAGTAGGTTGCCTAAAGATTAGGTGTTAAAACGCTGAGTCCTATGGGCCCTTTATGGAGATAGCGCTCAATGCCTAAAACAGATGAAGCTGTAGTTTATCCAGATAGAGAGCGAGTTTGTTAGTACTTTGTCTTCTTTAGCCTATGAAGATAATGTTGCATTCAGAAGATGCACTTTGGAGTGTCATCCGTCCGTCCCCGCCCCAAGTGTGCCCCTTGAGCACCCTAGTGGTGACTTCCTCTCTTGCTTGAGGAGGCCATATCACAGTCCACAGAACAGAACACAGCAAAGGACACTTCCATGCACAAGCTGAAACCAGAACTCAAAATAAACCTCTGTGGAACAGGAACCGCAGGATGGATCTAAGCCATAGAGTTTGAGGTAAGACCCTAGCAGTTATGAGTCAAGAGCATTATAAGCTGGGGCCCACATAGTTTGAGATTTCACAGCTGCACAGTTTGCCCTAGAATCCACCCTTGGCTGAAGAACTATGCTTCAGCATCCAAGATTTCATTTTACAAAAGGTTTTTGCTTGCTTGTGGTTGTGAAGAAAATCTTGAAAACCTCAAATCAGTGTAAACCGATGCACTGATATTGTGCCTGAAACCACACCTGTGGAGGGTTTGGACTGCCTTATTGGGGTATTAACTCAAACGTAAAATGTGTCAGTGTAAATAGCAAGTATTAACTATAGCACTGCTGCTCATTTTAACACCTGAACCCAAAACTAGTGCTTTGCTTTCCTGGGTAGTAGAGGAGAGGTGGGGCTTTTGACAATCTCCCAGAGCTTCCAACTCTATTTTGACAACTTCTGTTGAAGTTATGGGTTGCCAAAACTACATTGCAAACTGAAGTTAACAAAATTAATGGACTGTAATAGGAAAATAAAAGGGCCCTGTTTTGTTTATATTGCTCACTTTTATACTTAAATACCTCAATTTTAAACATTTAAAGGAAATGGACAATTTTCAGCATACTTCAGAATCCAGGGGCTTTACCACAAAATGTACAACCCTCAAAGTATGCAGGGCCTTAACTACAGTAAGTCTACCATAGGCAATAGATTTCACCTGTGAGACCAAGAAATAGCAATCATAAGGTTAGAGGTGTGAGGCCATCACAGCAAATTTCCTTTTAGCCCTAAGGACTAGGTCTATAAATCAGATCCCTTTGTAAACTAAGTACTCAAGTTAAATCCTCCTGAAGTACTCAGATTTTCAAGAATTGCACTGTCATTACATAATGCACAATATATTGTGTATACAGCATGTGTTCTGACATAAGTAACTTTAACAATAGCTAAACATCAATGTGTGTATTTGACGCAAAGTTTGAGAGATGTATTAAAGAGTATGCAGTGTTTAAGTAAATGCCAATAGCTTGGACATTTATAACAATGACTGTACTGTTTAAGGGTTACTTGCATTCATTGTGTGAACTGTGCTTTTTTTTTTTTTTCTTGAACAGGCCGTGTCCCTCTTGAACTAGTATTTCAAGAGTTGTTATTGCATACATAGTGGCCTGGGTTTAATAAATGAGAGCATGCTTAGAAAAACAAACTACCACCAATGTGATTAAGCTGTGAACAAAAGTGTGTTCTACCAAACATTTACAGACCTCTGGGAATAAAGAGGGTTCTTAGAAACTGTCAGCAATAAATTATTCCCTGAGCTTCACTGAGAGCAGCAGACACATCTCTGCTATGACATGTGCTGGCCAACAAAAATCACAGCCCATAACATTAACTACTGTGTCACATGTTACAACAACTATATATGGGAGGATATACTCCATGCAGAGTTATCTGCTGTAACAAAGAAGTGTCTATACCTTGTCACTAATGTAAAATACAAAAGGGGAATGTTTGTGCACATGGCTTGGAGCAGCCTCATTCTAGAGACACATAGGCAAGAAGTATTGAATATAATTTCTGCCATACAAAGGGTTATGTATATTTAATCACCTAAATTTCATGGTTTGCATGCTCTATAGCCAACAATAGTTTGGAATCAATGCTTTGAATGTTTATTATATATAAAATTTGGCCATCCATTCTACCTGCATTCAGCAATAAGAGGTTGATTCAACTCAAGAACTATTACCAATGGTAAAAACACTACATAAAGTCCACAGGCTTTCTTCAACAGCAAGGCTACCCTTTGGCTATATGAAGTTTGCTTGCATTTAGCCCAGATATTCTAGAGCATAAGATGCTCCATATAGAGTCATGGAAAAAGCTACAGCTGCAACTTTATCTAACCAAATTAATGGAGGACAGTCATGCAGCTCCTTCCCGAAGAAACTACCCAAGAAGAGTCCACTATAGTTTCCAAACACCAATCCTTAAGAGAAGGGTCCTGTAAAATTAACCCAGGGATCAGCACCACCCTTGCCCTAGTGCCTTTTTCTCATGCAAGAGATGAGGTTTAAAGAAAGGGTACGTCTTTCTGTACCAAACATTTATGCCTGCAATACATAGCAAGGACCCAGTCTGATGGTATACGGCCAATGCCTGGTACTTCGGTGACAATCTCTCCCCCCTGCCCCACCTAAATTAACTTTAACTGGACACCTTCCATAGTGCTAACAACTATCAATACACTACTTGCCCCTAATCTCCCATCCTCTCTGAGAAAGGGAAAAAAAACAACCCCCAAAGGAAATATATTGTGGGGCAGAGACTAACGGGTGACAATGGTGACCCATGTCTTGCAGGAGCAATGTAAGCTGCATCAGCTCTTATAACAGTCTGGCTCCTGGGCTAGTGAAGTACCTTGTGGCCCCTGAGTGGACCAGTCAAGCTTTGGTGGTGAGAAGGGTGGCAACTAAGGGCCTCTCCCTGAGGTCTGCCCCCAGCCTTGCCCATGGATGAGGCTATCAAGAAGGGATTATTGCTGTTCCAGTGCTAACCAGGAATCTAGATTTTGTGAGTCTAGCCAAACCTCCCTACCCCACAGCAAGCAGTGGGGTGGAGGGTTGAGAATATTAGCCAAGCCTTACAGAAACCATAAATTCCACACTATCCTAGTAGCTTCACTATTATCTTCCATTATAAGAGCCCAATCATTCCATATTCCACATCATAATCTCTCTCGTACACATACATCATTCCACAGAAAAGATTTTTAGGTGCCAATCAATCAGTCATGCTACCACCCCCTATGTTCATGGAATTTAATGCGCGGAAAGCCACAAAACTGGTTCAAAGCATGGAACAGGGCAAACTTCAGGGGTATGTATCCTGTGCTCATGGCATACCTATACACGAAGCCTTGAAGTGGCCAAGCAAGTTGGAGGGAGCATGACTTTTTGCTCTGCAACTATTAAGCTCAGGGCTACTGGGTATTTAAAGACTTCTAAGGCAAAGCTAATTGCTGCAATAAATGGCTGTAGTTCAGTTACAGCCTAGACTCTGTCTCAGTGTTAACACCAATGTCCCAGCATGCTCCTAGGAGGTACTGTGCTGTTGGAGGGGGCCCATCGTTAGATAAAACTGGCATTTTTCATATAAATACAAGTATCACTGCTGGTCCAACTTGGCCCTCCCCGTTGAATTCCAGTCTGAAAGTGTGCCTTTTTTTGCTTAGCCTTACAGATTGCTGGGTACTCATGCTAGCGCAGAGCTGTCTTTGCATTTCTGTAGGGATGCTCTCTCTTCTGTGCATACATATTAAAGTTCTACACTAATATTTTAATGTTCCCCCTCTGCATCGGTGCAATTAAGGACAGTGACAGCAGAACAAATTCTAATGTGTGTAAAATCCTTTCAAAATGAACACTGCTGTATTTTATACTATTAATACTAATGGCTTCATTGCAATAACATTCTCGATCATACCCATGTCTAGTGTCTGCATTAAACAAACTAAAAAGGTGAACATATAAACAGCTGGGGCTTGAATTGCTTCTTACTTACTCAAGTATAAACCAAGGGTAATTCCATTTCTATCAAATTAATTACACCAAGGTAGAACTGAAGTGACATCAGAATCAGGAGTCCGGAGAATAGGCTTTGCAATGGAAATGTCCCTTAACATTTAGTGATGTATATCACTCTCCAAACATACTGTACCATGAGCCTGTCTTTGAATTTTCATATTAGTAAATTTTTATTTCTAAACTATTAGTATTCTCATGTTCCTGTTTTGTTTTAATATGTTGGCAAGTACTACTGCCCAAGATCCCAGAAAATATCTGACAAGTTTTCCTGTATCATGTATATAAAAACGCTATATATCACTGTAGAAGGGTCCAAAAATATTGGTCCAGTGTGATATCAGCCAAGAGCACGGCCAATAAAAATCACAACGCTAGTTCTCAGAGGTCTGATCCTGAAAGGGGAAAATTAGAGTGCTTAAGCCAATAAAACATATATTTAAAACAAAGTAGGAATTGTTCTGCCATCTAAAGAATCCTAGCTTTGTTCCTCTGGTACATTGGCAAGCCTACAATGGCTTGCTGGCAGAACTCAGCCCTAACACCAGCCATCTGGGCACAGGAAGATTCCCTGAATGGCACAGAACTTCCACAGCAGCTCCTATGCCAGCCCTCTCCCAGCTGCTAGCACAGGGGACAGGGCTGGAGCATCCCTCTGTTGTTATAAGTAGCTTCCCAATAGAGAGTATTAAGTATGATTATAGTATGCAGATGAACTTTGGGAATGCCTACCCTGGAGTTGCAGGTCTAATTTCCAGCTTGGGTAGATATACCCAGGTTAGTGCTGACTGAGTCACAGCAGTGAGAGTGGGGAGACAGGCTAGCCAACTACATACCCATCTGAAACCCTAGGTAATTACTCGGGGCCCCTAGCCCATCCAGCTGCTCACACCACTATAGCTACACTTCTGTTTTTAGCATGCTAGCTTGTACATGTGCTAGCTCTGATCATCTACCCAAGCTGGAAATTTTGCCTCCAGCTCCAGTTACAGACTTATCCTTAGAGAACTCTACTTTCGGGAACTACTTGGTGAGAGAGCACAGCATATGTGGAAGAAGGAATAAAGCCTGAATGTTGCACTGTTCTCTCATTCCATACCCCCAGTGCTTGAATGCTGAACATAGTGTCAGAAGTGAGAAAGCCCCTGCAGGTATAGGAAATCTGAAACAAAAACTCTGAGGGTCTGGGAATTCATGGCAGCATAATGGTGTGACACTCTGTACCTTGGGGGAACACCCTACACCCCTACATTTTATAAAATGATTGTGTGGTATCCAATGCAAAGTTTGTCATGTTGGCTGTCTTCGGAAAGCTCATAATGCACTGAGCATGGGTGTTATAGGGATGTTAAAATAAGGTTATAATTTAATTTATATAGTTATGAGGCTGAAAATGTATCCGCATGGCTTGAAGCAGGGATTCGCAAACTGGGGTCCGGGACCCCTCAGGGGGTCGCGAGATTATTACATGGGCGGGGGTCACGAGCTGTCAGCCTCCACCCCCAAACCCCACTTTGCCTCCAGCATTTAGAATGGTGTTAAATATATAAAAACATGTTTTTAATTTATAAGTGGGGGTCGTACTCAGAGGCTTCCTATGTGAAAGGGGTCACCAGTACAAAAGTTTGAGAACCACTGGCTTAAAGCAAGCCCATGCAAAAACTCTTCAAGAACAGAGAGGCAGTTCACACCTCGTCAGGGCATGGATGGGACAAAGCCTCACAGGAACAATGGACACTGGCTTAGGCAGTAACAAAAGAATCTGTTGGACGGAGTCACCCCCTTCCTTAGAGCAGTTTGGAACTGCGATGAGGTTATGCTCACCTGACTCTGAGGTGGGGGTGGGGGCAAAGCCAGGAGGAAAGAAAGGACATGATAAAAGGGAAGAGAGATTTTGCTATGCTCTCTCTTCCATCTACATACACCACCACCACCACCAAGCAACTGAATCACTGATCAAAGGGGAGAGCCTCACTGAAGAGCAACCAGCCAGCCTGTGTTGAGAAGCATCTATGTTTGTAAGTACATTGAAAAGTGTTAAGATCAGCTTAGAGTGCATTTTGCTTTTATTTCATTTGATCAAATCTGACTTTTATGCTTTGACTTATAATCACTTAAAATCTATCTTCATACTTAATAAATCTGTTTGTTTATTCTACCTGAAGCAGTGCGTTTGGTTTGAAGCATGTCACAGGCTCCCCTTGGGATAACAAGCCTGGTACATATCAATTTCTTTGTTAAATTGACAAACTAATTAAGCTTGCAGCGTCCAGGAGGCATAACTGGACACTGCAAGATGGAGGTTCCTAGGGTTGTTTCTTGGACCGGAGATATTGGCTAGTGTCATTTGCTTGCAAATAGCTGGGAGCAGCTTACACGCCAGAGGCTGTGTGTGAACAGCCCAGAAGTGGGGGTTCTCACAGCAGAGCAGGGTAAGACTGGCTCCCAGAGTCAAGGATTGGAGTGGCCTAGCAGATCTTCGGTCCAGATAATGCCAGAGGCGCATGTCACAAACAGATTCCTGTCTCCTAGGAGATGGATAAGAAAGGGGATGTGTTTAGCAATTAGACGCTCTTTAGATTATAATGAGAAAGTAATAAAATTTGCAATGGGGCTGAATAAAAAGTAAAATAAAATAAGAGTGTAACCCATACATCTTCTGGGTGCGGTGTTCTGTCCCATCTAGTGGCACTGAGACCACTTAAAGAGAGAGATTAATGAGTCAGCTCTACAGCCTTAGCTACTAAGGATATGGCTTTTAGCTCATACAGTAGAGGCTCATGCACTAAGCTCCAGTGGTCCCAGGTTCAATCCAGTAGTCACTGGGGTCTGTCAGTTTTACAAGAGCAGCCCACTATTAGGTATATTGAGCAAAGATTGCCACATGCTCCAACAGAGTCTAGATGTCAGCAATAGACTGAGACTACCCATGTAAATCTTAGAAGAACTACGAAAGCATTTTCAATGCGCAAAAAAAGTCGTATATGAAAGGTATTTTTTCCAACAAGTGTAATAAAAAATCTGGAGAAACAGTACATCAGTTTATTGCCAAACTGCCAAAAATGGCTGAAATGTGATTATCAAATCTTAAAAGATAGAATCATAGAATCATAGAATATCAGGGTTGGAAGGGACCCCAGAAGGTCATCTAGTCCAACCCCCTGCTCAAAGCAGGACCAATTCCCAGTTAAATCATCCCAGCCAGGGCTTTGTCAAGCCTGACCTTAAAAACCTCTAAGGAAGGAGATTCTACCACCTCCCTAGGTAACGCATTCCAGTGTTTCACCACCCTCTTAGTGAAAAAGTTTTTCCTAATATCCAATCTAAACCTCCCCCACTGCAACTTGAGACCATTACTCCTCGTTCTGTCATCTGCTACCATTGAGAACAGTCTAGAGCCATCCTCTTTGGAACCCCCTTTCAGGTAGTTGAAAGCAGCTATCAAATCCCCCCTCATTCTTCTCTTCTGCAGGCTAAACAATCCCAGCTCCCTCAGCCTCTCCTCATAACTCATGTGTTCCAGTCCCCTAATCATTTTTGTTGCCCTTCGCTGGACTCTCTCCAATTTATCCACATCCTTCTTGAAGTGTGGGGCCCAAAACTGGACACAGTACTCCAGATGAGGCCTCACCAATGTCGAATAGAGGGGAACGATCACGTCCCTCGATCTGCTCGCTATGCCCCTACTTATACATCCCAAAATGCCATTGGCCTTCTTGGCAACAAGGGCACACTGCTGACTCATATCCAGCTTCTCGTCCACTGTCACCCCTAGGTCCTTTTCTGCAGAACTGCTGCCTAGCCATTCGGTCCCTAGTCTGTAGCTGTGCATTGGGTTCTTCCGTCCTAAGTGCAGGACCCTGCACTTATCCTTATTGAACCTCATCAGATTCCTTTTGGCCCAATCTTCCAATTGGTCTAGGTCCTTCTGTATCCTATCCCTCCCCTCCAGCGTATCTACCACTCCTCCCAGTTTAGTATCATCCGCAAATTTGCTGAGAGTGCAATCCACACCATCTTCCAGATCATTTATGAAGATATTGAATAAAACCGGCCCCAGGACCGACCCTTGGGGCACTCCACTTGATACCGGCTGCCAACTAGACATGGAGCCATTGATCACTACCCGTTGAGCCCGACAATTTAGCCAGCTTTCTACCCACCTTATAGTGCATTCATCCAGCCCATACTTCCTTAACTTGCTGACAAGAATACTATGGGAGACCGTGTCAAAAGCTTTGCTAAAGTCAAGAAACAATACATCCACTGCTTTCCCTTCATCCACAGAACCAGTAATCTCATCATAAAAGGCGATTAGATTAGTCAGGCATGACCTTCCCTTGGTGAATCCATGCTGGCTGTTCCTGATCACTTTCCTCTCATGCAAGTGCTTCAGGATTGATTCTTTGAGGACCTGCTCCATGATTTTTCCAGGGACTGAGGTGAGGCTGACTGGCCTGTAGTTCCCAGGATCTTCCTTCTTCCCTTTTTTAAAGATTGGCACTACATTAGCCTTTTTCCAGTCATCCGGGACTTCCCCGGTTCGCCACGAGTTTTCAAAGATAATGGCCAGTGGCTCTGCAATCACAGCCGCCAATTCCTTCAGCACTCTCGGATGCAACTCGTCCGGCCCCAGGGACTTGTGCACGTCCAGCTTTTCTAAATAGTCCCTAACCGCCTCTATCTCCACAGAGGGCTGGCCATCTCTTCCGCATTTTGTGATGCCCAGCGCAGCAGTCTGGGAGCTGACCTTGTTAGTGAAAACAGAGGCAAAAAAAGCATTGAGTACATTAGCTTTTTCCACATCCTCTGTCGCTAGGTTGCCTCCCTCATTCAGTAAGGGGCCCACACATTCCTTGGCTTTCTTCTTGTTGCCAACATACCTGAAGAAACCCTTCTTGTTACTCTTGACATCTCTGGCTAGCTGCAGCTCCAGGTGCGATTTGGCCCTCCTGATAACATTCCTACATGCCCGAGCAATATTTTTATACTCTTCCCTGGTCATATGTCCAACCTTCCACTTCTTGTAAGCTTCTTTTTTATGTTTAAGATCCGCTAGGATTTCACCATTAAGCCAAGTTGGTCGCCTGCCATATTTACTATTCTTTCGACTCATCGGGATGGTTTGTCCCTGTAACCTCAACAGGGATTCCTTGAAATACAGCCAGCTCTCCTGGACTCCTTTCCCCTTCAAGTTAGTCCCCCAGGGGATCCTGGCCATCCGTTCCCTGAGGGAGTCGAAGTCTGCTTTCCTGAAGTCCAGGGTCCGTATCCTGCTGCTTACCTTTGTTCCCTGCGTCAGGATCCTGAACTCAACCAACTCATGGTCACTGCCTCCCAGATTCCCATCCACTTTTGCTTCCCCCACTAATTCTACCCGGTTTGTGAGCAGCAGGTCAAGAAAAGCACCCCCCCTAGTTGGCTCCTCTAGCACTTGCGCCAGGAAATTGTCCCCTACGCTTTCCAAAAACTTCCTGGATTGTCTATGCACCGCTGTATTGCTCTCCCAGCAGATATCAGGAAAATTAAAGTCACCCATGAGAATCAGGGCATGCGATCTAGTAGCTTCCGTGAGCTGCCGGAAGAAAGCCTCATCCACCTCATCCCCCTGGTCCGGTGGTCTATAGCAGACTCCCACCACTACATCACTCTTGTTGCACACACTTCTAAACTTAATCCAGAGACACTCAGGTTTTTCTGCAGTTTCGTACCGGAGCTCTGAGCAGTCATACTGCTCCCTTACATACAGTGCTACTCCCCCACCTTTTCTGCCCTGCCTGTCCTTCCTGAACAGTTTATAACCATCCATGACAGTACTCCAGTCATATGAGTTATCCCACCAAGTCTCTGTTATTCCGATCACGTCATAGTTCCTTGACATCACCAGGACCTCCAGTTCTCCCTGCTTGTTTCCAAGGCTTTGTGCATTTGTATATAAGCACTTGAGATAACCTGTTGATCGCCCCTCATTGCCAGTATGAGGCAGGAGCCCTCCCCTCACAGACATTCCTGCCTGTGCTTCCTCCCGGTATCCCGCTTTCCCACTTACCTCAGGGCTTTGGTCTCCTTCCCCCGGTGAACCTAGTTTAAAGCCCTCCTCACTAGGTTAGCCAGCCTGCTGGCAAAGATGCTCTTCCCTCTCTTCGTAAGATGGAGCCCGTCTCTACCCAGCACTCCTCCTTCATGGAACACCATCCCATGGTCAAAGAAACCAAAGCCTTCTCTCCGACACCATCTGCGTAGCCATTCGTTGACTTCCACGATTCGACGCTCCCTACCTAGGCCTTTTCCTTCCACGGGGAGGATGGACGAGAACACCACTTGCGCCTCCAACTCCTTTATTCTTCTTCCTAGAGCCACATAGTCCGCAGTGATCCGCTCAAGGTCATTCTTGGCAGTATCATTGGTGCCCACGTGGAGAAGCAGGAAGGGGTAGCGATCCAAGGGCTTGATGAGTCTCGGCAGTCTCTCCGTCACATCACGAATCTTAGCCCCTGGCAAGCAGCAGACTTCTCGGTTTTCCCGGTCAGGGCGGCAGATAGATGACTCAGTCCCCCGGAGGAGAGAGTCCCCGACCACCACCACCCGCCTTCTCCTCTTGGGGGTGGTGGTCGTGGAACCCCCAACCTCAGGACAGCGCATCTCATGCCTTCCAACCAGCGGAGTCTCCTTCTGCTTTCTCGCCCCAGACATATCATCTGGTCCACTCTCCGCAACGATACCTGTGGAGAGAACATGAAAGCGGTTAGTTACCTGTGTCTGTGTTACTGGAACCCGGACATTCCGCTTACCTCTTCTGGAGGTCACATGTTGCCAAGCTTCTTCACTGGTCTCTTGGCTCCTCTGCGCAACCTGCTCTATATCTGTAGAGCTTTGTGCCCCTAGAAGCCTATCCTGAGTTTCGTCCAGGAAATCCTCAGTTTCCCGTATGCAACGCAGGGTTGTTATCTGTTGCTCCAGACCTTCAATCTTCTCTTCCAATATGGAGACCAGCTTGCACTTTGTACAGACAAAGTCGCTTCTGTCCTGTGGAAGAAAGACAAACATGGCACATCCAGTGCAGGTCACAACAGCTGAACCCCCCCCCTTCCATATCACCTTCCTACTATGAGCTTCCTCAGAGCAGTTTGCACGACGTAAGCCTCACTGGGCTCCCTCCAGGTGAACTCCCAGGCAAACTCCTGCTGTGTGCTGCTCTGCTGTCCCCGCTGCTCAGCTGGTTCGCGAAGCTCTGGCTATTTTTAAACAGCCAGGCTTCCCTGTCGCAAACAAACAGACACCCTACTGCCCGCCCCCTGCAGGCTAGCAGCCAATCAGACACTCACTCAGGCTCTCACACTGCCCCCCCAGCAAACACACGCTCGGATACTTCCTCAGCAAGCAAACAAACACAGACTCGGATACTTACCAGTCCCAGGCAAACTCCTGCTGTGTGCTGCTCTGCTGTCCCCGCTGCTCAGCTGGTTCTCCGCCGCTCAGCTGGTTCGCGAAGTGATAGATTAGTAACAGAAGCAAAAGATAGAAGATCTTGAATTAGAGTGCTCTGAAAGCCTAACTCTCCCAAGAGCTATAAACATAAGCATAGTTAGTGAACAAGCTTCCACCCAAATCATAGAATCATAGAATATCAGGGTTGGAAGGGATCTCAGGAGGTCATCTAGTCCAACCCCCTGCTCAAAGCAGGAACAATCCCCAATTTTTGCCCCAGATCCCTAAATGGCCCCCTCAAGGCAAATGCCTAGCATTTGGGGAGCCAGCAGAGGTAATTCACCAATTAGCATAGGGAAAGCATGAAAATACAAGAAAACACACCCAAATTTGTGCAAAAGCACATGCACAAATACAAAGCAAAGGAAGAGGAAGATCTGTGGAGAAAAACTTGGTGATGGAAAATGCCCTGCCTATGGGATCATATACAATAATTGTGGCAAGAGAAATCACTATCCCAAATGCTTGTGTAACTCCATCGGCAAGCGGGATCAAACCTAGGCTGTCTAGAGCTCAGTGCATGAGCCTCTACTGCATGAGCTAAATGCCAACTGACTGTTAGCTAAGGCTGTAGAACAGACTCATTTTCTCTCCCTCTCTCTAAGTGGACTCAGTACCACTAGATGGAACAGAATACCGCACCCAGAATGTGGGTGGGTTACACTTGCAGACAAGAAAAATAAAGAAAATAATGCACCACATCGAGGAAGAAAGCAGTGACTCAGAATATGAAATTTTGCACATATGGCATTACTGCAGTGCAAAAATTAATGGTTCATAAAGCTGAAACTAACTCAAGATTCAAGGACAAGGCAGCAGCACATAAACAAAAATCAAATGCCAAACAGACAGTGGGCATCAGCAAATGGACTAGGTTATGACTACTTCCTCAGCATCATGCAGGAGAGAAAGTGAAATTGGATCAAAGCACAGCCAAATTAAAATTATACAGTGGCACACAATCATATCATCACTGGGACAATGTAAATTACAAGAAGAATACAAAGGAGAGTATATAAGCTGAAATTGCAGGTAGAATAAACACCACAGAAACCACTACTTTCACTTAAAATAAGTAAATTCATGAATCTGCTAACACCAAACCTGTGACAAATGATTCATACAATAGACACATGAGCAAGACAAAGAACATATCCAAAGCGGACAATATATGGTGGCATACATGCAGCAAAACTTCTAGACGATTACATGGTGTTTTTGAAGGATTGGGAAAGCTCATATGTTGAATAACCAGCATAGTCGCCATGAAGAATGGCAGGCATTGACTCAACCAGCACTAAACAAAGGACTAAAAAGAGATCTGACTATCAAATGCCTACAGTTGAAAAAATATTACTTAACTTGGCAAAAGCAAAAACATTCTCAGTATATTGGCAAATTCTATTGGTTAGGGAAGCTGCAGTCTCACCACATTTGGCACACCAGCAGGTAAATACAGCTGGTTGAGAATGCCATTTGGGGTCAAACCTACAGCGGAAGACTATCACTGCTACCAACAAGACAGACTAACAGAACTTGCAGGGATCAGCATCATAGACTATCAGGGTTGGAAGGGACCTCAGGAAGTCATCTAGTCCAACCCACTCCTCAAAGAAGGACCAATCTCCAACTAAATCATTCATAGCTGATGACATTCTGGTGCACAGACATGGAGACAGCTTGGCAGAAGCTGTGCCAGATCATGACCATAGAAAGAGCCAGAGAAGTAAATCCAAAATTAAACAAAAACAAGATGAAATTGCAGTTGACTGCAGTACCATCCATGGGATATTTGCTGACCTTCCAAAGATAAAAGCAATATAGCAGATGCCCACACAAAGGTATTAAATCAGTTCCGACACTATTAATATTGTAAATTGAAAATTTCTTCCAAGCCTCTCAGGGTACGTCTACACTGCAATGTAAACTAAGATTCAAACTCAAGCCTAGTTTGCATCCTTAGTCCATCTACAGACAAATTGCACTAACCCAGGGTTCCAGGACCCCATGGGGGTAGAAGGTCCAAGCCTGAGTCAAGCCAGGATCCAAGGTTCAAGCCCTATTGCTTTGTGACAATAGACATAGCCTCATCGGACTCATGCTCTGGCAGTCTGCCTAAATTATACCACAATCCCATGGCCCAGCTTTCTTTTTCCTCTGGACAGTCCACACTGCACTGTGAACAAAGGGCTAAAGCAGCCACATTTTGAGAGGACACTAAGAAGTCTGGGCTGGACTCAGACCCGAAAATGCGGTGTAGGTGCTGAACCCCAAACTGGGACCCAGGGTTAAACAATTCCTAACCTGGGGTTACAAATGAGTGTAGATGCTCAAGCCCTAGGTTAACAAACCCAGGGTATGCTAACTTGAGTTCTACTACCCCTGGGCTTACATTACAGTGTAGACATACCCTCAGATGTGTGCAAACCCAACAATAGAGGGCGTGATAGTGCAATTATGGATAGGAATTTAGGAAGTGCTAGATGAGAGAGAACAGTGTACCTGGAAAAAAGAACTAAAGCTTGAATCTTACACTCTCTTTTGTCTCTCTCTCTCTCTCTCTTTGTGCTTGAACACCAAGCACTCTGCATAATGACAATCCACAGCTGGCAGAATAGCTCCTAGTGGCCATTGGCAGTCAGCACAAATTAGAGCAGCCTTCAGGCTCCTTTAACTTGTGCGAGGCACCAGACCAGACTCTAAATGGACAGACTCCACCACCTGCATCCCTCAGTTTTTAGTTTTCCTCATCTGAAAGCAAGGAGTTCAGCTCTTTGAATCTAGCTCCTTTTAGTAACTCTGACAGGACTGAGAGAGAAATTCAAGAAGAGGAACAAGAACAGGGACATTCCAGCCAGAAAAGGCCATGACTAAGCACTGTCTGGTAACCCTAAATTGGTTGTACACATAGTGGAGAGGGAGAGTCTGGAGCAAGGCCTGAACCAAAGTCAGCAAAAGCCATGCTATGAGCAAAAGTCAGTTCCTGTAATAAAGCAAATGCTTGCTTACAAGTTCACTGTCCGGTACATGAACTTGGCAAAAGCATGACTAGCATTGCTAAAACACAGCTACTCCTAAGTACTAGGTGTTAGGATATAGATATTCAGGCCTGTCTGCAAAGGCCTATACTTTAAGAATTTGGGGGTATTCTTATCACTTGGCTAGTTCTAGAGGTATAAAACAAAGAATCAAAATCACTGTCTGCTGGTGTCATAAATATAAAGGGAAGGGTAAACCCCTTTGAAATCCCTCCTGGCCAGGGGAAAGCTCCTCTCACCTGTAAAGGGTTAAGAAGCTAAAGGTAACCTCGCTGGCACCTGACCAAAATGACCAATGAGGAGACAAGATACTTTCAAAAGCTGGGAGGAGGGAGAGAAACAAAGGGTCTGTGTGTCTGTCTATAGTCTGTCTTTGTCGGGGATAGACCAGGAATGGAGTCTTAGAACTTTTAGTAAGTAATCTAGCTAGGTATGTGTTAGATTATGATTTCTTTAAATGGCTGAGAAAAGAATTGTGCTGAATAGAATAACTATTTCTGTCTGTGTATCTTTTTTGTAACTTAAGGTTTTGCCTAGAGGGGTTCTCTATGTTTTTGAATCTAATTACCCTGTAAGATATCTACCATCCTGATTTTACAGGGGGGATTTCTTTATTTCTATTTACTTCTATTTTTTTATTAAAAGTCTTCTTGTAAGAAAACTGAATGCTTTTTCATTGTTCTCAGATCCAAGGGTTTGGGTCTGTGGTCACCTATGCAAATTGGTGAGGCTTTTTATCCAACATTTCCCAGAAAAGGGGGGTGCAAGTGTTGGGAGGATTGTTTATTGTTCTTAAGATCCAAGGGTCTGGGTCTGTAGTCACCTAGGCAACTTGGTGAGGCTTTTTACCAAACCTTGTCCAGGAAGTGGGGTGCAAGGTTTTGGGAAGTATTTTGGGGGGAAAGACGCGTCCAAACAGCTCTTCCCCAGTAACCAGTTTGGTGGTGGTAGCGGCCAGTCCAAGGACAACGGGTGGAATATTTTGTACCTTGGGGAAGTTTTGACCTAAGCTGGTAAAGATAAGCTTAGGAGGTTTTTCATGCAGGTCCCCACATCTGTACCCTAGAGTTCAGAGTGGGGGAGGAACCTTGACAGCTGGTGTAAGGGCCTTCTCTTACTGTGACAGTTTGAGGCCCTGTTCTTAGGCTAAGGCCTTTGGCTAAGCAGCAGAGGCAGCCATAAGCTAGGAAGCGAACAGTCACATCCCCACATTCCAAACTAGTCACATTGAAATAAGGTGCTATTGGGCTGTCAGGCACTATCAGGACAGGATTGTATTCCTATCAGCTCCAGAGAAAGGGAAGTGTTGCCGGCACCCAGTGCCGAGAGGCTGAACAACAGCTTGAGTTGGTTCGTTACCCGGTGTGCTACACCCAATAATCACAACGGGGTGGAGAAGCAGAAAAGTTTATTTGAAGCTTCAAAAAGGTACAGGGAGATTTGAATCTCAAATCCTGTACAACAGAGCAGGAAGTTACACAGGCTTTTATACATCCTTTTTCCCAGCATACTTATCCAATAGCAAGCTGCTCCAAGTATCCATATAGCCAGCCAATCCAGTTCCCAGCTAGTTCCCTGATTCTCTGTATCATTTGTTAAACTATACATAAAGCTGCTTTATTCAGCATTGTTCTTCCATATCTCCCCTGTTTGGCCTTGCTTAGTTTCAGGCAGTCTGACTCTGCAGCATACTGTTGCAGATTCTCAGCATAACTGCTGTGTGTGCCTCCACGCGGGGGGGGCCAAGGACACTTGGGCCTAGCACGCAGAGCTGCTGCGAGTGCCTCCAGGCAGGAGTGGGGGGGCCAAGGACACCGGGGCCTAGTGCGAGGGGGCTTCATCGACACTCGTGGTCTTCCATCCCCTCGAGTTACCTAGTGGCCATGCCCCAGTGTTCCCAACAGAAGTGCCTAGAAAATGTAAAAGGAAACTTAGTTTGATAGCATCCTGTCTGGCAAGAACTCACTTATCAATAGCTGGGATGTGAAATCCTCACTTCTGTATTGTTTTGTCATTATAGTTCCCACTTTGCTATTGTTTGTCTATATAATCTCTGTCTGGTTCTGTGATTGTTTCTGTCTGCTGTATAATTAATTTTGCTGTATAATTAATTAAGGTGGTGGGATATAATTGGTTAGCTAATCATGTTACAATATGTTAGGATTGGTTAGTTAAATTTCAGTAGAATGATTGGTTAAAGTATAGCTAAGAATATTACTATATAAATTAGGGGCAAACAGGAAGTAAGTTGGGATTCGAAAATAAGGAAAAAGGAACTTGTATTTAAGCTTGCTGGAAGTTCACCCCAATAAACATCAAATTGTTTGCACCTTCGGTCTTCGGGTATTGTTGCTCTCTGTTCATGTGAGAAGGAGCAGGGAAGTGGGAGAGTGAAGGAATAAGCTCTCTAACACCAGGTTTTGAATATTTATTACACATTCAATATTATACAATTAATATTAATAACACATTCCTGGGAGATGGTACAGGACCACATCAACCTCGAGTAAGACAAGGACAAGAGGACAGAATAACAAATGGGGATGTTTTATTTGAACCAGTAGGTACAAGGTGTAGGGTTGGTAATGTCAGGAGTATAATACGTGACTTGTTTGTATCAATGTATAAAAGAGCACCTTTGTCTAGCCTAGGGGGCAGCAGAAAGTCCTGCTGCTGACTGAGCTGACTCCTTGCCAATGGGCATTCATGTGTTAGTGTACCTGTAGACACTGATCTGTGAAGTTAGTACTGTGTCTTGAATAGGGTGACCAGACGAACTGACAAAATCGGGACTGTCCCGATTTTTAGGTCTTTGTCCTGCGTCCCGACTGATGCACAGTCGGGATTCCATTTGTCCCGATATTGCAGCTTTGGCCGCTCCAGCGTTTTTTGTTGTTGTTTGTTTTTTGCTTTGGCAACTCCGGCCACTGTTTTTTCTCCATTTCATCTGGTCACCCTAGTCTTGAAGGCAATAAACTGTGGTCTTTCTGAGTAATACCATCATGGTCTGCTGGGTTGGCTATCTGCACAGAGCCAGGCCAGCACACGGAGAGAACACGCTTGCCAATTGAAAACAGTACAGATTCCCAGTACATAAAGAATCGTGAGGTTTCCTAAAGCAGTTGTGCCTGCCCAGTGGCAGGAACATTTTCAGAGAGAAACTTTGACCGGACTGCATGCATGTTGTACGTGATCCTTCCCTCCCTGCTTCTGGAGGCATAGGATTCTTCTTCTCAAACCCTTTATTTGGTGGGGGTGGAAGGGATAGATTCCAGCCAACCAGGCTCCTCTGGTGGTGGTGTTAATGCTAATGATGTTTTTGGGACCTGTAAAAAGAAAAGGAGGACTTGTGGCACCTTAGAGACTAACACATTTGAGTATAAGCTTTCGTGAGCTACAGCTCACTTCATCGGATGCATTCATTCCGTGTCGCTGCTACCACCACCCCCTCCAGCTCTCCCTCAGATTCTGCAGCCTGACTCTGCGCCTTTTCTTGCTGCTCCTTCAGTTTCTGCTGCTGTCTCATTCCCTCCCTCTTCCTTCTTCACTCAGCTAAATATACAAAAGATCCTTGGTGGGGCTCTCTTTCCCCCTTTCTTTTTTCCTACCCCATCCTCAGGTTTTCCCTAGCGGAATCTGAAAAAAGAAAGGGTCTCCCTCTCCAACACAGAGTTCCAGGGGAAAGCACACTGGCCGACAGGCACCACTAGCCTCTGTGCAGGCTTTTAGGCTCCTTCATCTTGATCCTGGCTGGGAGGTTCTACTGCAAGTGGTTCTGGTTAGCAGAAGCTGCTGCTGCTAACCTAGAACAGGGCACGCTTGCTGCTAGATCTTAGTTTATTTGCTTTCTGTCATGTCCCAGCAACTGTGAACACGGCTCCCTGGTTTGTGATTCTCACATGAGCGTTGGACCTTCTGGTTTAGCCCAGCAAGCTCCCTGAAAGACAGCCCTATATTACATGAATTCAGCTTCCCAGGAATTGCTGTCATAGACTGAGACAGCATCTCTCCCACCCCTCCAGAAAAGAAATTGCTGGACCTTGGGACTTCAACTGCCCTCACCAAATAATGAGTGCTAGACCCTATGTAGCTCAATAAAAAAACTTGGCATATCCTTGTCCTCAGGTAGCGTCTGTCTCCCCTCTTCAGTGCTAGTTTTCCTTCCAACTTTTTTGTCCCCTTCTCATAATGCTGCATACTCCCTTGGCCTGCAATACTGCCTACTTTCTGTCTGTGCAAGATTCTCATAATCTGCTTGTAACGTTGCTTCCTTCTGAGCTATGTTTCATCTCAATTTTCCAGGTGGACAAAGACAGCAGAGGGAAACTTAACTCCTCAAGTTTTCCAAGCTGCTTCTTAGGTATGAGTACCCGGTTACCTATGCCTGTAGTCTGGAATTTGTTCACGGGATGGGAGACAACAGGAGATAAATAAATGATAAGGGAAATGACTCACTAGCAATTTGGGTTTGTTGTTCTTCCTCTTTTCCCATCCTGTATCCTCACATGTCCTGTTTGGGTTGGGAATTGATGGTTTTAAAACTTACCTAGAAGAGGGTGAAAGAGTTTGTCCTTATAACTGGTGCCTTTTACTAGTCTTTGCTTCCCTCTTTTCTGGTAGTCTGGAGTTCACCACAGAGCGGGAAAAGAGGATGTCTCTGACAAGCTGAATGACTAGCAAGTAGTTTTCCCATATTAGATAGAATGGCATTCATCTAGCAGGTTTACATAAACTAAAACAGTGGTCCGCAAACTTTTCAGGGTTGCGCCCCCCCCACCCTCTTATCCCAGTCCCTGTGCTTCCTCCCCCTTGGAACCAGGACCAGGAGTGGGGCCGCACTCAGGAGGTGGAGGGGATGTGGACAGGGTAATGGGGCCACAGCTGGGGCCACATCTGGGGGCAGGTCTGGGGCCAGAGCGAGGAGCAGAGCCCGGACTGGGGGCTGAGGCTGGGAGCAGGGCCGAAGCCAGGAGTGGAGCTGGGGGGTGGACTGGGTGGCACTCCCTTCCTACCCCCCGTGGGGGCTGGCGAGGGCCCCTCCGTGCCTCCCTGAACATTCTCCAAGCCCCCCTAGGGGAGCATGCCCCACAGTTTGGGGACCACGTCTGAACTAAAATGTGAATAAGAGGGAAACCAGATGACAGTTCACTACGTTTCATCTTAGCTTCTCTGAGAAAAATATTAGTTTAGATGTACTCTGTGGCCCTGCTTCTTGCAATGTTACACCTGGGATAAATCTTACAGGAATATATCAGTCCAAAAGATTAATGTTTCTCAAAGCTATCACCATCTGAAAGTAAGGCTTTAGTAATAGAATTTATTTTTCAATCAATAATAGTCACTGCCAACCATAATCATCATGAATAAGTTAAATGAATGTAACCACCGATTTGTGTAATGCAGCTTTGAACTTAATCAGATGACAGCACAGTCCCACACATTAATAAGTACAGCATCCCCAATCTCACTCAGTGCTAAGCAGTCATTTGCAATGTAGACTCCATTAACAAACTGTTCATGTACCAATTTATGCTGAGCCTGGGGAACTCTGATAACTCTCTTTACAGATCTACAGTATTATCGTAGATTCTTGCAGGACAATATCATTCTTTCAGCTTCAGGCTTTAACATTAATTCCCCAAATAGCTTAATTTTTAATTAATCTCTTATACTTGCAACCCATTTAAGATGTATTCTTATTTAATAAGTGGTAACATGCAAGAAACAGCCATATTGTTGCCCCCAGTCTCCTGTAATTATGGCTTTTAGACTAATGATCATGAGCCACATGCTCTGAATTTGGCCCACATTGCACATTCTGACACCCAGAAAGGTCAGGTTAGTCTAGGAGTACATTGTGAAGAATATACAGTAGATGTTCTGAGGAAAGTTATTTATTCAACATGCAAAGTAAATGAACTTTGAACCCAAGTGAGCCCTAAAGAATTCTCGTGTTTGAACCTGCACAGAGCTCAGCAGTAAAGAACCATTACCCGTGGAACAGGGACAAGAGTAAAGCAATGAAGTCACTTACACATGGATAATTTTATGTGGGTGAATAATCCCATTGATGCCAGTGGGACAACTTATCTATGTAAAGTTGCACAAATTGGTACAATACTGAACTAAATATGGGCTTGGGAATTCCCAGTCCTACAGTGGTAGAGAAGCATTAGAGGAGAAGGATTGAGGAAAGTCTATCTTGCACCAGCCTTCTAGCTGAGGGCATGCTGGTGTCCAGATAGTGTTTCCATTCCACAACGGAGTAGCAATTGCTTAGTTTGAGTCAGGGGGTGGTATGGAAAAAGCTATTCAAATTCTTGGGGAAAATGTCTTAATTCATACATCAGAACACATGCAAAATCCCATGACAGCAATACCTCTATCTGAAACCATACTAGAAGAGTATGGACAGTTGAGACAACCTTTCCACTTCCCCTCACATGAAACCATTATTTAAAGACTAGTACATGATGAAAGTCCCATTATCTGCATCTGACTACTCTCTGTCTTTACCTCCCCTTTACCATATTGTGGTGCTACATCTATTGACACAGTACATCAATTACCTTTTAGTACTAGCGTGACATTATCTGATTAAAATATGACCGTGTAGATCATTCCACTGTTATATATATAACTGCAACAAATCTTGTACAAAGCATGTCATGTAAGACGTCTATAGAAAAGTTATGATTTGCTGAATATGATTACACTATTTGCATGTATGTATCATTTTTTTACCTGAAGTTATTAATATTAACTCTATACCTATCTTTCAAATGTTTGCTCCTATGGTAACGCCAACAAGGTATTTAGACAGCACATCGAGAAGGAACTGTTCAAGTTAAATGGCCCATCAAGGAATACAACTCACAATGAACTATGGAAGATGACCATCCACAGCTGATGGACTTTCATGTGAACATTCTAACTAGAGTATGGATAATGGCCTCTACTACAACTAAGCAAAGCATGCATGGACATGTGACTTGCCCATGTCACTCCAAACACCATCTTGTTACCTGTAATTTTCCACAAACTAGAACAGTGGGTTTCCCTTCACTTGGCAGAACCTATAAAAGGCCCTGAAAACATCTCCTTTTAACCTCTTTCCTGCTCAGACTTCTGGACTATGAACTTATACTAATGGGAGCATTCTAACCCAGGGACTGAGGATCTTCCAATGATTTGGAAGCAGCCAGACACTTGATAAGCCAGCAGCTTATTCCATCACTGCTACAAGCCTGATCCAAGAACTTTGCAATTATTGTATGTATTTGATACCTTTAACCAATTTTAACTCTTACCTTTCTTTCCTTTTTATAAATAAACCTTTAGATATTAGATATTGAAGGATTGGCAACAGCGTGATTATTGGGTAAGAACTGAGTTATATATTGACCTGGGAATGTGGCTGGTCCTTTAGGATCAGAAGAACCCTTTTGTTTGATGAAATTGGTTTTTAATAACCACTTATCATTAAGTCTAGTGTCTGGGTGTTGAATCCAGGACTGGAATACCTAAGGAGGCTGCATTTCTGACTTCTTGTTAGCCAGTGTGGTGAGACAGAAGTTTACTTTTGTTGCTGGATTGCTATATCTCATAGAAGAATAACCACCTATTTTGAGGGGGGATGTCTGCCCATTTTTCCCAGCAGCTTGTCCTGAATTTACTATTCTCATTTGTGACCCACAGAGACACAGTGACTACTAGTGAATATATGCTCCCTCTGGTGAAAGGCCATTTTCAGAACTGGGATGCTAAGATGTGGGCAAGTAGTAAGAGATAGAAAGGACAATTTCATGATCCCTATTCAACCAAAGGGTGAAGTGAATGCCTCAGGGTCACAGGGTGAATCAGTGTCAGAGGCAGAAATGGAACCCAGCCTCCTCCTGATTCTTAGCCCTGAGCTGTAATCTCTAGTTCATAACACTTCCCCATCCTGCAGTATTTGAACACTTGCTGCTTTCTCTCTCCAATCACTGATATTTTTGAAGTAGAATCTATTTCACCATTCACTTTAAAAGCACCAATAATTGGTCAGTGCTAACTTTACTGCTGGACACAGACTAGTGGGAATATCAGTGAATAAAATATTTTATGATTACATTTACCCACTTTGGATAGGAAATAGAGATTAGGCAATGATACAATTTTCCTTAAGGCTTTGGTTCATGTAGGTATCGTGCAATATTTAAAAGAAACAATTAAATTGAGTCCTTATCTTAGCACTGTTCTAGGTCTAGCCCTGTACTATCAATATTACATACCAAAAATTAACATAGGGCTAGTGATTTGTTTGAGTGAGTTTTTTTGGGATAAAAAAACTGATGAGGTTGATAGATTAGCACAATAATAATAATAACTTGTTTGCTATTTTGGGCTTCTCTAATATTTTAACAGTAGATTGCACTTAGGGAACGCCTAACATCCAAAACTCTTAAATGCTTTACAAACACTGGCATATTAAGCCTTGAAATCCCACCTGCACCCTTTTCCCCCACTCCCAAAGGTAAATATTATTGTATTTTGTAAAGGGGAAACAGGCAGAAAGAGGCTGTTACAAGTCTGAGATTATTCGATATGTCAGGGGCAACACGGTGGCTAAAACTTGTTCTCCTGACTCTACAGAATGCGTTACCCATCAGCTCTCACACGTGGTCCAAGAGTAGGGAGATGGTTGGGCAGCTGAACTGGTGATACTAGTCAGGCACACATCTAAGCATCTTTTGCAACCAGTTTCAGTTCCTCACCTTCAGCTACACAGAGAAGGAAATGAATCCCCCCAAATACATGCCTACATGATAATCTTACTTCTCATCTTGTGTGGGACAGGCAAAGAATGTGGGATGATAGACAGGAGGAAGCAGACTCTTTGCCGTCACCTCTCATTTGGAAGCCACCAGGTCTATAGTTATCTTAAATCTGAAAGGTCACCACTTCTAGGTTTAGTTCTCTAAGTCTAAGTTTACTTGGTCCAGCCTCAGCACAGGGGGCTGGATTGAATGACTTCTTGAGGTCCCTTCCAGCCCTACATTTCTTTGGTTTGTTTAAACCCTGACCTAAAGGGAAAGGTTTAGAGAGAGTCTATGAGAAAACACAATTCGCTTGCACAGGAGAGATCACTGTATCTTCTGACTGTGGCAGTGAGTCTCCTATTTTCATTATCCCAACCTACCATGGATGATAAACTAGCAGACCATTAAGTATACTGGATGCTTACATGTAAGTGAGAATAATTGTTCATGAATTTTGCCTGATTCCAGCTGACCTTTAAAAGTTAATCATTAAAATCGGCCATTGCTGAAAGCTCTATTGTTTGTTTGCAACTTTCTTTGGACGTACTCTCAACACAACTCAAGGCAATGCCATCCCTTTTCCTTCAGAAGGCCCTCAATAGACCACATTGTCATCAATTTGAATTCTGCATTTGGGAGACTTTCAGGATACTACTCCCTTCCTTTGCATTACAAATTTAGACTGACTTTTGGGGTTTTCCTCCTTATGTGGCAACAACAAAACATTTGCCCATCACTGCCTCAATCTCTAAGGCAAGAAGCAATGTTATGACTGTTATTTGTAAACCATCCTACAAACATTTTGCCCAATGTGACAATAATGTGAGAGGCCAATAGTACTATTAAGAATGCATGGTTATACACATGTATACACACACACACAATCCTCCCCTAAATTTAATAAACTTTTCTTCTCAGTATAACATAAGATTGCAGATAAGGATAATCCTTCAAATATCCTTTACTTTGAGTATAGTAAAATATGCACTAATTATTTATACTTTTGTCTGAAAGTTCTATGATGCTCATTAACACTTGCAGTCTCTAAGTAAAAGGGTAAATGCTAACTATATGAAATGAAACGTACCCTGAGCTTTCTATCATAGTGAAATGACTCATTGTTCATGTGTTAATGACCCTCTCCTTTGCTCTGCATGCCCTAGATGATCCAGAAAATGACAGTTGCTGTGGTCAGGTTTACAATTATGCCTAGTATATTATATAGGAAAAAAGCTTTGTCGTTAGTCCTTTATTTCATAGTTTCACTGACAGTCATAGTGTTTGATATTTTCCACACTCCCACCTTCTTGCTGTTATTCTGATAGGTTAAAGTCTCCTAGGAGATTTTATATTTGTGGCTTGAAATATGTGGGCTTGCTCATAAATCCTGTGTTTGCAAAAGTGTTCTTCGAATACGACTATTTAATCTGAGGCACGTCTTACTTTGGTATCTAAAAACAGCTCCATTTGACATGATGGAGACCTAAAGTATCTTGAGACTAGTGAGGCAAGTCTTTCAAGCTTTGGATAATACCAGTGATGGGCACTATTTCCTGGTACTGTACATAATGTGATATTTTACTGAGACCCACATGCGGGCTCTCTTTATGCCCTTTACCTGAAATCATAAAAGGATGATTCATGTCACTCTGCTGAAGCAAAATCTCGCATTCAGAGCAAGTGCCATGATATTAAAGACTGTAATTTCCTTCACTCATTGTTTCTAGTTAATTGTCACAAACTGCGTAGTTGGATTTATCCCCACTATGGGGAGTCCGGTCACAATGTAAAACAGCAGGAAAAGACCCATTGCACATAAAAATCTAGCACAATATTCCACAGCTTCAAGGCTTTATGTAAAACAAATTGAATGCAAGAGCATCCTTCACCATCCTCTTAAGCCTGCCATCTGGGCAAACTAAAAGTAAAGCAGCAGCTTATGGAGAGGTTTTAGAAAATGCAGTCTATAAATACATTGATAAAGATTTGCTAGGCTCTTAAAACAACTCTGATATACTAACTAACCCTCCTAGGTACGTATTGTGGATTGCATCTTCATCGGCCTCTTTGTATATATAATTAAAGCATTACCTACATACCTTTTAAATTAAAAAGACACCCTTGCTAGAGTCTTCACATTAGCCAAGAGCTCTCTCTCTCTGAAATATCTGGATAGTTTAATTGCTATCAAATTAGCAGGAAGGGACAGGGCTACTCAGTCCTATTTAGGACATTTTATCTAATGGATGAGAATGTCAGAGGTCTCCCTGAAGGCATCAGGATTGCCTGCAGTTAAGAGGAGAGAATCCTCAGGCACAAAGTGTGACAAGCTCTTCAGATCTACCATACACAAAACAACTATTTCTACCAGCTGAGAACATGTAACATGAAATCTTGTATGCACTTGCTTAACTATTTCATAACAATACACAGGGAAACCATAAGTAAGTTACAGAGTAACAGAATCACATTGCTTCAACCATAGGCGCCGACTTCCCCTCATTTCCATGGGAGCTCGATCCCAGCTCTGCACCAGCCCCTCCCTCACTCTACCTCTTCCATGAGGCCCCACCCCTTCCCACCGCTTCCCTGCCCCCATTCCAACCCCTTCCCCAAAGTCCCCACCCCAACTCCGCCCCCTCCCTGCCCCTATTCCAACTCCTTCCCCAAATCCCCACCCTGGCCCTGCCTCCTCCCCTGAGCTCGCCACATTCCTGCTCCTCCCAGAGCATGCAAACATCTGTTTGGTGTGGCCAGGCGGGAAACACCGGGAGGTAGGCAGAGGAGTGGGCACACGGCCCGCTCAAGGCGGGGAGGAGAAGGTGGAGCGGGGTGGGGGAGAGCTTCGCTGCCGGTGGGTACAGAGCACTCACTAATTTTTCCCCGTGGTGCGCCAGCCCCAGAGCACCCATGCAGTTGGCGCCTATGGCTTCAAACACATATTCAGAAAGGAATGGGAAAGAAAACACACAGCACAACAGATGATCACAGCTCCTGCTGTACAAATGCAAGTGCATTTATCAGGGATGTTTCACATTCTTTGAATACTTCTCCACCTCCCACATAACTGCCCTTCAGATGATGTTCTTCGCATCACTGCTACTAACTGTTTTACAGACATAGGGAAGGGGAAAGTCTAAATGTTTTATGGAGCATTTTTATTACACATTTAATCATATTGTAAACAAACAAATATTAACATTTAAAAGATTTAATAACCAAATGTTTGGATACTGCATACAAATATTTAATGCTACCAGAGCACCTTCTACTGGAGGATCTTAAACATCAATTGAACCTCATAGCATGCCTATGAATTAAGTATTATTTCTATTCATTTTACAGAGTGGGTAATTGGGAGCAAAGAGGAATTAAAGGACTTGCCCAAAGTCATACAGTGAATCAACGACAGAGCTAGTGAGAGAACTGAATAGTCCTGTTTCCTGCTCCTGTAAGTTACCCATGAGGGTAACTTTTACACTTGGATAGTTCTTACAAGAGTATTGTTGCAGATGCTCATGAGTGCAAGTACTACTTATGAACAAGAATAAACTATCTTGCTATTCTAAGGCCTGAAAATACCTTGAAGGCAGCAATAACATGGGCACACAGCATCTATGGGTGCTACCAGAATATAAATATTTAATGAAAAAAAGCACATATTCAAAAAAATAGTACTGCAAAACTTTGCTGCACCATTACAGCCGTAACAAATATATACTACTTCTAAGGCACCTCTTATCTTCCTAAGATATGGGCTAGTTGGCAAGACCACAGATTTCTTGTGAATTTGCAGTTGGAAATTCTTGTATTTATGTATGGAAAGTGTCACCTATTCTAAGATACTAGTCTCAGTGGGAAGCTGTTAAATTAACAAATTAGGTATAGTCTCATCTCCACTATAGAGGGAGTTACATGAGAGAGTTCCATTCTCTAGATCAGGAGACAGACTAGCATTGCAGTAGTTATTTTTATTGTCAGATGCCTAAAACTGAGGTTATAGACACATCACATATAAAACTGTAAGATGTAAGTTTCTACAGAGGATAATTTAATCTTTGCCTTCATGGCTTTTCCCTCCATAGTTGGCCCCTTATTTACTTCCATTTAAAGGGGAAAAATTACTTCAGGCAAATTACTACCCTTTTTAGAAGTCTCAGAAGATACCAGCCAACTGGCAGTCTAGTCAAAGTTTCCTTACCAAAGTTCGAAGTATGGTAGTTTCAGATGCTGTGTTTGTTCCGAAGTCTCCCTGACAGTTTTTAAATTTTAAATTTATATTTTTAGTTTAAAAAAAAAGTAATTCCTGAGTAGATTGTGAAAAACTTACACAAAAGGGAAAACTGACTGCACAGGGAAAGCCCTAGAACTAACCACTCAAAAGTGCTGTCAAATGCATGAAAAAAATATTCTCTAAATTTTCAGTTACAATGATCTTAGGTGTCTTAACATTCAGATTGAAAAACAAAAAACAAAATCAAGCTGAGGCATGATTTAAATTGATAGCATCCTGTTAACATAATCTCCCCAATTTCCTGCTAGATGGATCCTTCTTTACCTCCCTTTTGACTAACAATGTGTCACTTCTGAGGACATAAGCCAAGCACTTGGCTTTCTTCTTTATGTATTGTTACTTCCCACTTTATCAGTTCTACCACTGTTGAGAGAGTGTCGATCAGTTAGCATGAAAGTCCTCTGCTGCAGGACCTACCCACACAGCAGCACACAATTACTGCCATCATGCATGAAGGGGCTTTTAGAACCAACACAGACTAAAGTTTGCAGACACTGTTTCTGTTCTACACATAACTGGAGCCTACCTGGTCTGGCTCCAGGCCCGACTGCGGTCTCAGTTTATCATCTCCTCTCACCTTCCGCACTGTTCAGTTGCTGAGGTAACTCAGCCCTCCAGCCAATTCAGACTCTTCCAGAGTACCAAAGTCCAAACAAACACAAAACCAGTCTTTTGTCCCAGCCTTAAGCTGGGCACAGCCATGTTTTCTGAGGGTCTGTCTCCTTTTCTACCTCTGCCCTGCCTCTGTGTGAAGCTCTAGCCCCTCCTGGGCTCTACTCAGTCTCTTTATCCTCCCCTTCTTAGCACGGGTCACTGCCTCATCTTGCTTGGTAGAAAGGTAGCAACAACCAACAGCTCAGTCCTCTCCTTAATGGCTGGGAGTCACTGCACCCCCTCACAGGGTGGCACCATAAGGGGAGCCCACACCCATTCTCTTCTATGGATTCCCAGCCTTGTGAACCTTACACAACTGGCCCGGACTTTCGATCCCTGTAGCCTTTCCAGGGCCTCTTCCTGTACTCCTAGCTATGCTCCTACACGTTCTAGAATGCTGACCCACAGGGCTTCTTTGCTTGTAGTCCCTCTGTTTGATTCTTCCCTCTCTGAGAGCCACAGACTGCTCCTGTTTTTCCAAGCAGGCCAGCTCTTAGCCACAGCATTCCCTCCCCACAGTGAATTCATTTCCTCCACCTGTGGAGGCAAGCTTCTCTGGCACAGGTGCATCTCAGCTCTAACCCCCCTTAAAGGGCCAGTCATCCTGTGACACTATTATACTTTCACTGGTATAAAAATTAACCCTTGACACTGCAAGTCTAGATTTCCACACCAGGCAGGCATCAGCTGTTGTTGAATGTCTGAAGTAATTGTCATGTATATTTATTCTTTAATGCTGCTTATGTGTCTGTCCAAATTATTTTAAAAGCAAGAGTGCTTAAATTAATATATCTGGTATACGCAGAGACCCCTATATTGGGCAAGTTCCCAGCTGCAGAGTCCCATTGCCCCCCCCCCCCTAAATGTGCAACAGAATTTAAGATAAAGGGTTAGGAACTTATTTTTTCTTTGAGTTACAAAGAAAACCTTCAAAGTATGAACTAAATGTAAAGCAATGCAGTCTGCAGAGAGCCACAAGCTCTGAGATATGTATCAGCCTCATTCATCTCAAGTGGATGTTAGTGCCAAACCCTAATAGCAGTTAACAAGGATCTCTTTCCAGTTATGATCATTTTTTCAATAACATGCACCTAGCATTCTTACTCATTTTCAGGTGATCCAGGTCTCACAGTGAAGGGAAGAGCAGTGGGGGTACCTAGTTACTAGCTAGTGAAGGGTTAGTGGGATGGGGAACTTGGAATTCAAGTTGCCCCCCAGAATTTTATGTCACCTATGACCCTGTCCACATGAGGGAAGGGGGAAAAAAGAACATGCATCTTCTTCCCCAGTACCAGAAGGCTCAGCTACCTCTTTGGACACAAAATCCCAAGCCACCTACAATTTCCACCCAGATGCCAGAAGGCCTGGCTGTCTCCTTGGACAGCTACAACCTACTCCCATCCAGCTTCTTCCAAGGTGGTTTCTACAACACAGATATGCAACTTGCTTTAGCTTTGTATCAAAAAAATAGTGGAGAAGCTAATGCTTCAGGACCTTGAATAGCAGGGCTATGAAGGTAAAGTTTTATGACCCAAGCAGCAGCTGGTTTTCTTAGGAGCCAGTTATGTACAGCTTTTTTCTCCCTCACAAAACACAGTTAGGAGTCAAGTGTTCAAAAAACCGTAGTATCCTGTAGCTCCCATTGTTCTCCGCACCTCTCATTCTCTGAAGGGAGCTGTGGCATACTGCATGTGTTTGTTTTGGGCAGGGGGAGTCAGCTCACTTCACTGAAGTGCCTAAATGAGAGCTAAGCTCTTTTTGAAACTCTGGCCCATAACCCCCTTTTTTAAAATCTAAATGTTTCCACATGGGGGCAGGAACAGGAGGCTAGCCAGTGGATCTGCGTGTTAGGGAAGTGTTCAGAAAGTTCAGCAGAGTGCTGCTGGGACACTCATTCAGAATGGTACCTATCACTGCAATAACTGGGCACCATGTAGCAGTGTCCACTGGAAATACTCATTATTCATGGTTAAGGGTCTGATTGACATGGAAGCAGATATGGTGAAGGTGACCAGATGAGTGAACAAAGAGAATCTCTGAACTGAAACCTCAACATTCTTGAAACATCAGCTTTAAAATACAAAAGTATCCCATGAAAATGGTTCAAAAAGTTTATTTGAATATTTAATTTACAAAAAATCATATCTCCTATGTGGTGTTCTATGCAAAATTGGATAAAATAAATTGCGTATAAAACCCAACCCAATCTATTAATGCAATATGACAAAGAAATGAAACCATGGGAGAGAAAAAAATATAGTCATATGACATACATGACATTCATTAAAGATTGTCCCAATCACCCAAGATTTGGTTTCCACATGATACCTTCTTCCTAGATACACTGTGCCATTTTATACAAAAAATTTCTGTTCTCCACTGGTCCAAATGTGCCAGTTCCACACTGCCACTCTCATTTTTATGAGAAGGTGGATACAGACAATATACACATTTAACATATGCATTATTAGCTGGAACTTACTATCTTTGGTAGGGACACCAACTTTTGTGGTGAAATAAACCAATTTTTAAAAGTGACAAGAACTTCAATTTCTATTTGGGCAAAAAACAGGATTAACTCCATCATTAGGGACAAACGTTCCTGGCAGTTTCTGCTGAAATATAAAGAGGACAGTTGTTTTTGTGTGGATCAGAAGTGGAGACTATCTGGAATGGTTTTATGCTATTTGTATTAACATTTCTTGACTGAAATCCAGTTATAACTGTCTTACTGAACTGCAAGCCTGCCTGTTTCATTGTATGAGCAAAAATATATTTGTACACACAATGCAATATACCAACATTGTACTGCCTTTTAATCTTTAAAGCAGTGAGACTGTTACTGTAGGTAGTGAGGTACTGGTTTGGATGCCGGTTTGGGGTTCCTTGAAAAGACCAAGCACGTCCCTGGGTGAGTCAACACTGGCATTTTGCAAGCACTTCTGTAACAACTTTAAAAGGGTTTTTCGGGAGGGGGGAGAGAACGAAGCGATTAGCAAGAGCTAGTGCTAAGATGTCCATAGGGGAAAAGACAAAAGTGGTAGCACGAGAAAGTCCATGTTAGAGCCAAGAGACCTCACTTTAAAATGAAATAACGAATAACTGGACTGTTTCCTTCATAGCATCAATATATTTCTAACCATTGGCCAATATTCAAAGTTAGGTAGTTGTCATTAACTGTAAACTTTCAAGTCCTTCTCTTCCCTTATCCATACACTATATATGGAAATACAGGTGTACTCCTTCTTAAGTGGAAATGCAAATTACCTGCATAGCCATGATCTTTAGCTGACAACATTTAGTGGAAGACTAACTAGACTTAATCACTAGGTAATACTGTTCACTTACAGGTATGAGTGAAACGTGCATTCTTATGACAGGCAGCTAATAGTCCTTGAAATGGTATTTAATGCCAATCACTAATTTGGCAAAGAATAAGGAAAAATATTTCAAAATACATAAGAACCGTTACCAGGGACCTTGGTGGGGAACATGAGAGTTACAATATATTAGCGAATTCTGTGGCATAAACATTTTAAAAAGCATGAGCAAAGTATTAAATATAAAAGCAATATGTATATACCCCCCCATCCTCAAAAAAGCATCATGATTTGTAGTGTATTAAATCAGGTTTAATGACTATGGCATTAAGGCATAATCGGTTGACAATATTCTTTACTGCCTCAGCTCAACATAATTGGCTGGGAAAAGCCCATATCTGCCTTTGCACACTCCCCTCCACCAGCCGTCATCAATCATTTCTATGTTCGTGATGATGTCATCTGGATCGAAGGAAATCTCATCATCGCCCGCTGAGAAAAGAGTGGAAGAGGCAATGTGTTCAGTACTCTCACATGAAGTTCTACTTTGGTCAGCTTTTTCCTACATACTGGTATTTTTAGTAGCATTAAGTGATTTAAAAGGGAGTTATTCACAGAGGAGCCTTAGTAATGTTAGCTACCTTCCTCTCTCCAATGCACCAAACAAGGACATTTAAAACAGGATAAAAAATGTGATAATCAAAAGATTTATCTGAGCAACAGACTCCCTCCTCTTACTTGTTTTTAGTGGCAGCTTTCATCCTAAAAGGAGAACATTCAATTCTTATCTATTATAAGTTGGGTATGCCGTTAATTTTGTATAGTGACTGCTACCCATCACACCAAGGAAAACTTTCTATAACCATAATATTCATGTTACTCTTCAGCCCTGGCAGTCACTTAATATCTAACTGCTAGAGCTGGGCTTAATGTATTCTGGGTGGAGGATATGTATTATGCTAATATTACACTAGACAGAAAGTTATTCATAGGTTACAAAATTAAAAAGAACAAGACCCGCGCTTACCAGCCTGATAATCGTAAAGGGCAATGGCTGTAATTCCAAGTTCATTTTCATATTCATCATAAGTATTTTCTTCTAAAGAGTGTTAGAAAAGACAGACACATTAGAGAACTAAAACCACACTATGTATAGATAGAGCCCTCATTTATGAAAGTGTAATCTGGCACCCATCTTCCATATCCCCATTGTAATTTGGGCCACAGATTGAAGTAAGGAAAAAAACTAGCCAACTGTGTCAGTGTGTACCCAGAAGAGGCACAATTTTGGCAATATTTGCATAGGTTTTGATTGGTTTCTTTGATATTTTTATAACAAATTAGAAATTGAGATGGATGGGGAGGCTGTTATAGAAAGGAGCATGAGAGGGTAAAAATGAAGCCCCACAGCTTTAGTTCAGGAAAAGGTCTATAAAATGTGACTAGATCCAGGGACAAACTTTGAAGAGAAATTTCATTCTCGCATGGCCTTGGTGAGAGGGTAAGAGACAGGCAGCTTTGAATTAGTTTATGAAGAAATTTTGAGAAAAACAACAATACATTTACAAGATGAAAAAAGTACCATCCTGCACACCTTATATCACCCCCACCCCCAAAGTTACATGATGAAATAGGAACACACCCTTCCAATCTCTACTCTCCCGACCAGCAGATTTAACTTTCTAGGCTTAATGTCTCAGACTGCAAAGGTTAAAAGATGTGTCTGTTGCTTAATTCTAAAGGCAATTATTTGTTAGTAGGATTTTCAAGATGGCTGGCCAGCACTAGCTAAAATAAGCCTTTATTTGAAGTTCACCTTTGTATTTTTTTCCAAAGCCAATTTGTGTTACATGACATATGTAGAAGCAAGAGGATGGCTCTCTCTAAACTTCAGCTAAAAGCGGTCACTAGTTTGCCTTATAGTTAGTTCAACATTAAATCATGAATCTTATTTATTTTCAGCATTGGAAAAAAGGCCCACTCATTATAAAGGCAGGTCAATGTTCTTCTTTGCCATATTGCCCCTTTAATTTGATACCAGCACATTTAAATTAAAATTTAAAATGTTGTTAACTCAGATTATGTTGCTGCCCAAACCAGTGACAGGGACATATTAGCACAATTATTCACTGACTCACTACCTACCATTTGAAAGTACCAACTCAGAAATAAGAGCACTCTACCTGCTTGATAGAGGTCTCCTGCCCCTGCCACTTCATAAACTGTCTCTGGGTCATATTCTGACTCCCGCTGACTGACTGCTTCTTGGTAGTCTGACTCTTCAGCTTTGTAGCTAGATTCTGTCTCATGTACAGTTGAATATATTGTATTGGAATTCTTGTAGGTTGCATCTGACTCATATGAAGCTGCATCCTAGAAAAACAAAGATGAAACTTGTCAAGGTCACATAAGCAGCCCCTCAAGCAAGACGTCAATAGTGCAGAAGAGAAGTTCTTAGGTACTGCATTCAGCACTAGAATTCAAACTTTCCTTTGAAAATGGTAATATTCAATACTACATGACAACAATATGTACATGTGCAGGATTGTCTTGAGGTCACCCTAAGTATGATTAGAATCCAACAGAACAGCTCAGCTATTCTACAGATATCAAGTTAGTCTGCCATCACTGTTATGATTCCAGGAACTAGTGACACGATACCTTTAAATCTCTAGATACCATTACAACAAGTGCATTACAACTAAGCAGACACGTGTGTCTGTAATGTCAACAGGTCCATTGTGTAAATATGGTTATATTGCTAATAAATGGTGGCTTATGATACAAGACAAGTCTATTTCTCAAAATTAGACACTTTTTTGCTTGCATTTATATTTTTCTTATTTACAACAAAAACAATCACATTTTAATACTAGGAAGAATAAACATCTCTCACTTTATTTCAATTTTACCCTTTAGGCTGAACCCTAACATTAATTGTTGTAAGTACTCCATTTCCCACATTAACCCCTTATTAATATTTCAACAGGAGAGAATGGATACAAGGCTACCTATATATCTCCCTACATTGACACATCTAGCTTTAAAACCCAAACGCCATGACCCATTAAATAGAACTTCCTACAAGAAGGCAGCTTACCACTTTACTGGACATCATAACTTTATAGCAAAGCCATAAAAATTACGCACAAATATAAAGCCTATTCACTACTGAGATGTGTTTAGGACAAGCTACTAATTGAGATTTTAACTAACCTCATAAACTGGGCTTGAGGGCAGCTTCTCATCAGCTGGCTGTGGGGTGGGAGATGGAGGTGGAGTTTGTTTTTTGGCTTTCGCTTGTTCCTTTATCAAAAAGAAAAGTGATTAAATTCAGGATAACTTTGAACAGTGACTCCAGGCTAGTGAAGTAACAGCAGTGTGGGTGCAATGACCAGCATGCTCTTTAACTCTAGAAGGACTGGTGACAAAGGATGGGGTTTTTTTTACTTGAAAACACAGCATTTAACTAATTGCATAATTAAACCTGTGTGTTTTGTTTAGACTGGCCATAAGGTGTGTGAATAAATAGGGTGGATTAGAAGAAAAAGAGTAATTTATGTAGGTTATGTGTAGAATGTAAAGCGAGCACCTGATTCTGCTCTTTGGAATATTTGCATACGATCTGTAGGTTATTTGTATTCAGTATTTTAAAATCCATGAACCAGGCTTCAAATTGCATTTTAATTCAAGTGTAGGGAACTTGATACCACATGTTCTAGTTATAAAACTGACATGTCATTTTTGATGAGAAACAAACTTTTAAGCTTTTCCTAGAATGTTAACCAGCTGACAACACAACAGGCTTTGAATAGCTAGGACAGAACTAAATTTGCTACAATGCTGTGGCCTGAACTTCCATAAGGTTTCCACATGGTGTAAATAAAAGCAACACTACCACCGCATTCTGCCACATAGGATGCAACAATTTGGAGCTCCACACAGTCCACTGCATGTTATATTGCCCCTGATTCAGGTGCAATCTTCAGGCAAAAGGATGCATGAATCTTTTGGGTTAATTTTGGACCGAGGTAGGATATTAAAATACAGAAAGGTTAATATTACCATGATTTTAAAAAGTTAGGCATTGCCAGCTAGTTAGTATTTGCCTCTTTATCTGCAATACTCAGGAGTAACTGCCTGTGCCATTCAGCAACAGAAATTAACATGTCTGCCCTGTGTTTAATTCTTCTCACTAATGTAACAGACATTTTCAGGAGCATGCAGTACTCTGAGAATAGAAGTATGTGCTCTTTGCAGGGACACAGCCAATATCTTTTTTTTTTATGGCTCCCTTATGATAAAAACAGGGCATTTTTCACAATTTAAAAAAAAGGAAGGGTAAAGACAGGGAAATACTGTGTTTTTCAACTTTTTAGAAAAAATTAGGACTATCAAGCCCAGTCTTCCCTGTAAGACCTTCTGTAGAAATCCCAGCCTACAGCTGAAAGGCTTATACAGAAACCTTTGCTCCTCATTATTTGTCAAGAGGCTGAGTTAAACAAGTATAACCAACACACAAGGACAAGAGTCTTGAACATTGGCCCAGATTGAAGAACTCAACACACTGGTGCTGCGCTCTTATGAAAATCTGTCTGAGTGTGAACAAGTCTCCTCTTTCTTTGCAATTGCTCAGGTTTTAGTATCTTGGAGAGTCTTCTCAGGGAGTTCTATAGCAATAGGGAATCCAAGACCTGAAATGTATGATGCGTAGATGAAGCAAGCAGAAAAAAAAGTTGAGAAAAGTTAGAGGTGTTCTTTATGCACTACTAAGAAGCAAAATAATGGGAAAAAAAATTGTTTACAGTTCACCTTTAAGTTCTGTAATTATTATTTTATACATAATATTTTGTAGCATTAGATAGACTTCTTGCAGGGTAGCCCAAAAGAAAGGTTTCACAGATTCCCAGTCCTAGCTCTGCCATTGACTGTGTGATTTTGGGTAAGCTACTTAAACTGAGTGCCTCGGTTTCCTTACCTCTAAAAATGAAGTGGAGACACTGATATTCATCCACCTTTGAAAAATGCTTTATGTTCTTTGGATGAAAAGCACTGGAAAAGTGCCAAGCATTATACTACTTTAAATTGGTACAAGTGTAAAACAAGTGAAATTCTCTGTTTAAAGATAGCATTAGATACTTGCAACCTAAGTTAGCAGCCTCAAATGTCTAAGTACAGATTGAATTATAATGTTCTTTAAAATGGCTATGTGCTTCTCAGACTGTAGTTTAGATGCCAACAGTGTATTTGCTTTTCCATATAACATTTAAGATGCTTAAAATATGGTCTTGCCAAGCAGCCCAGAGCTGGGTTTCTGCCACCATAAATTGCTCTACACGAAGCTTGGATTAGAAAGCAACTTCTAGCATTTGAGACTAACAATTGTTAGAAATTGGCTGATTCAACATAGCATTTAAAGAAAAGCTTCCTGAACACCATCCTAACTAGAAGTAAAAGGAGCATGAGAGGGAAAACAAAACAAATCTCATGTAACCAACAAAAGCAGTGAGGTAATTAGCTGAAGCAGTCTAGATGGAGAGACCACCCTTTGACTGGAGACACAGGAGCGGGAGAATTCGCATTCATGCCCTATGAAACCTATACTGCAAAAAATCAGTTGTTCAACTGTGAATTAACGAGCCTATCTGCTATTATTGTATTTGACTATACGTACACCAGTTATATGTTTCTTTGTTTAGACATAGCTTGGGTTATGTAACAATAAATGAATTTATTTTGTGGTATTTTAAATCTCTCTTCCACACAGAACATAACACACCAATTTTTAGATGTTTTAAATCTATGCAGGGCTACACTGACCATCTTGGAGGCAGATGACCTCAGTCTATGGGAAACTGTGCAAGGTTCCCTCAGTCTAACTCACAATACCCCATAGAGATGAGATGGTAGTTCATTCTCTAGACCCATTCAATCCTTGGCATCTGTTGAAATTGTTAACAAGGATGGTTATATGTGTAACATGGTGCCCTGTCCCCTAAGAGACAAGACTGAGATCATCAACTCATTTCCTAGGAATGGCAACTACCAACCTTGCCTGGATTTCAGCCAGTGACCTCGATGTGAAAGAACATTTATTGCTAACACTCAAACCATCCAGTCTCATTAATAGGGGACAGTCATGACTACACTAAGTAGAACTTAGTTATTCAAAATTAAAAACCATGCACATTTCCAGCATCACTGTGTTCTATGAAGCATGTCGAGGTTAAGCAACATTATCTCCATTTCCAGTTCTAGGATTCCATTAGCTACTCAGAGGTTACTTTTATAGCTCTTGTGGGAGTCCAGCTGTGTGTATGGAGGTGCAGTTTGCTAGAAAGGGGCCCTGGCTCCCAGGTGAAGTGCTAGCACCAGGATACTTAAATGTCCAAGTCTAGCAAGAGAAAGAAAGGAGCATGTTTTCTAGAGGATATACCCTTCTCCTCTCCTACTCCACACTCAGAAACCACCAGAGTTTGCCCAGAAGGGCTCTGAATCTTACTTACTTCTAGTTTCCTTCTCGCCTCCTCCTGTTCTTGTTTCTCCTGGGCCATTCTTTGCGCTCTCTCAGCTTCTGCTTTCCTTCTGTCTTCCTGTTCCTTTTCCTTGGCTAGATTTTCAAAGTTAGCTCGGATGTTGCTTGTTTTATTATTCACTGTAACATTACAAATATTTTAAAAAAAAATTAAGATCAAAATGAAAAACAGAAAAAAGTGTTCTACTTGGACAGAATCTCTGCAAGGTGCCATACTGGAGTCAGTTTACAGCCAGATTTCATAGTGGGGGAACACACACTTCATGAGAGCTTCCCGTGTGCCATCCTTCTCTATTGATGGGAATCCCTGCAAGTCCCCCTACCCTTACCTCATGGCAGAGGCTCTGTGTCACCCATGTTCCACTCCCTCATACCATTGGATCCCATTCCTCTCTCACCCACCATGGCAGGGGCTCAGTGCCCTGCCAGGTCATCATTTCCCCCACCATACCCCTGTCAGGTCCCCATTTCCCCATCGCACCCATTCCAGGTCCATGTTCCCCTCTCTGAGGGCCCCATTTTTCCTTCCCCATCTCCATTTCCTCTGACTCTGGGTCCCCACTTCCATGCCAACCCACCCAATTTCTGCTTTCCTCATCAACCCTACTCTCCATCCCATTACGGGTTCCTGCTCCCCCAAATTGCCAAGACTGCTCCCCTTCCTTCCTCCAGGAGCCTGCTTCCTCACTGGCCCTAAGTCCTTTCCAGGTCACTGCTTCCTCCCGCCATCTGGTCCACTCCCCTGCTCCCACCACTCCCTGCTTCCCTCACCAGTACAGCCCCATTTCTCTGGACTGTTGTGCTTCCTGTCCCCAAATCCTGTTAGGCTCTTTTCTTATTTCTGTTAGAGTCCAGGCTACACTCTCCCCATGCAGCAAGTAGAGTGGCTGCCTCTGATATATGCAGATCGGGGTGGGCAAACTTTTTGGCCCAAGGGCCACATCTGGGTGGCGAAATTATATCCAGGGCCATGAATGTAGGGCTGGGGAAGGGAGTTGAGAGGGGGTGTGGGAGGGGATGTGGTGTGCAGGAAGGGGCTCAGGGCAAGGGGGTTGGAGTGCAGAGGGGTGCAGCAGGAGGCTCAGGGCAGGGTGTTGGGGTTACAGGAGGCACAGTAGGAAGGGGCTCAGGGAAAGGGATTGGGGTGCAGCAGAGGGCTCAGGGCAGGGGGTTGGGGTGCAGGTGCAGAAGAGGTTCAGGGTGTGGGGTGCAGCCCGGTGCTGCTTACCTCACGTGGCTCTGAGGTGGCAGCGGCACACAGCGGGGCTAAGGCAGGCTTCCTGCCTGCCTTGGCCCCGCACTGCTCCCGGAAGAGACCAGCATGTCCGGCAGCGGTTCCTGGGGGTGGCAGGCGGCTCTGCCGCATGCTGCCCTCATCTATGGGTACCACTCCCGAAGCTCCCACTGACTGCAGTTCCCCATTCTCAGCCAATGGGAGCCATGGGGGCAGTGCCTGCAGGCGAGAGCAGCACATGGAGCCCTCTGACCCCCCCCCTTACACCAGGGGCTGCAGGGACATGGTGCCGGCTGCTTCTGGGAGTGGTGCGGGGCTAGGACAGGCAGGGAGCCTGCCTTAGCTCCGCTGTGCCACGGGGCTGGCAATCTGACGGGCCGGACTGAAAGCCCTGAAGGGCCGGATCCGGCTCGCAGGCCGTAGTTTGCCCTCCCCTGATGTAAGTAGTAGCAGGAGGCACTTAAGATTCCTGGGATGTGGCATTTCAAAGTTACTGTATTACAGACATACTAACAAATGCCACTGAGTTGAGTGTAGAGCTTCGTATCTTTTGGCCAATTAATAGACATACACTGTTGTAGCAACATCCTCTTGGTATAAATTCAATGTGTTTTGGGGAGCTGAAGTGCAATTCGTTCTCTTGCCACCCCAAACATATGCTAACAATGCTAAAAAAAAGGAAGATTTCACTAAAGTAGTCTGACACAGACGTATAGTACCATCAGTACTAAAGCTTTTTAAGAGAGCTGTTTACATCTAAGTATCAGTTCTTAAGATTCTTTAAGCTCAGTTACTACAAGCCCTTCTTCTGCAACAACTTGGTTCAGCACTTAGCTTTTTGTCATATTTCAAAGTCTTGGCAGACAGACACAGCCCAGACATGGTATCTCAGCAGCTACACTGCCAATAGTCAAAATACATCTTAACCACACTCCTCTGCCCTTTCTTCTCCCTCCCCTACCATGTGAAGGAAAAGAAATATTCCCTGTTCCAAGATTCATTCAAAGCATAAGGCCCAGTCCCGCAAACCACCTCTGTTTGCATTTAATGTGTGTTCCACGCGCACAACAGGCTTGCAGGATCAGGCCCAGAGACTTCTGAGGACTTTAGTAGGACTCAGGCAGTGCAAAGCCTTTGTTCTGGTCCACTGCACAGGGGTGAATTTTGCCTAGGGCAACTGGACCCTTTTGTCACAATGCTCTGTTTGTTCCCTACTTGGAGTGCTGTCAAGGTGGCTGTGCAAACAATTCTGGTGTGAGTGTATTTAATTATTCCTGGGGAATTCTGCACCACTGCTCGTGCTCAGTAACATGTCCCCCCACAGATTCTCTTTGCTTCCCCACAGAAAAATGGTTTCTGTGGGGGAGCAAAGAGAGGCTGCACTAGTGCTCATTCACCCCTCCCTGGCAGTGCACGTGTGTCTATTCGGGCACCTGAAGCAGCCCAGGAAGAGGTAAATCACCACGGGGGTTAGACGGGACAATGGAGACTGGGTTCCTCCCTGCCCCCTCACTGAGCAGCCGGGGCTGGATCAAATCAACCCCCAGAAACCTCCCCCAACTGCAGGAAACTCTGCATTGTGGGAGGAGGGGGTTGGGTGCGAGGCAGGGGGTGAGGCACTACGGGAGGGGGATTGGGTGCTGGGGGGTCCAGATGCACTGCGGTAGCGGCTTCCCATAAAGTGACCCCCTCCCCAACTTCCTGGCCCCATTGCTCCTCAGCCTCACCCCTTGCATCAGGGCCCCCCCCTCGAACCCACCCCAAATCCCCCCGAGCCTCACTCCCTGCATCCGGAGCCCCCCACTCCCAGATCTCCACCCCACTGAGCCCCAACCAGCTGCACCTTGACCCCTACCCCACCAATCCCCACTCTCCCAGCACCCAGACCTCCCACTGATTCCCCCACACCCAGACCTTGCCCCACTGCACCCTAACCACTTTCACCTGGACTCCCCTGCAGAGTCCCATGCCCTAGCACCCAGACCCCCCCCAAGCTCCTGTGCATCCAGATTACACACACACACACACACACACACACACACATCCCGCCAAACTGTCTGCATCCAGATTGCACCACATAGAACCCTGGTACTCGAGGTAATTCTGAACCAAAAATTAAAAATTCTGCACATTTGTCAAAACAAAACAACATAATCACATCATTTTCAATTATTTTGGTAATTTATTTCAAAATACTTGTCAGCAAATAATTGAAAATACTGTGTTATTCTGACAAATAAAATGTGCAAAATTTTGTAGAATTTTAAAATATTGTGTGCCGAATTCTTAAACTTTTGGTGCAGAATTCCTTCAGGAGTAATAGTATTTGTGATACTTTGAGAACTAAAATTAACTCAACCCAGTGTTTGTGAAAGCAAATAAGATTGTTAAGTAAAGCCAGTCAATATTTATTCAGGCCAATATTTCTATGCAAGAAAGTGCCTTCTTTAGAGAGAAAGAAAGGCTCTCCTAGACAGCCTTCCAGAAGATTTGGAGAGGGGGAAGGAGAAAAGCAATTAGCTAACATGAAATGACATGCAACAGCAACATTACTTACCTTTGATCTTTGTAAGGCCTTGTCTAGATGAGAAAGTTGTGCTGGTTCAAGTCAGTTTAGAAACCAAACTTAGCCAACATAACCTACAGTTGATATAAATGACTTTCAAACTGAAACAGAACACCTTCACAAGAAGTTGCACCGAATTTAATTAAGTCCATTTCTAAACTAATTTAATCAGTACAATTTTCTCATGTAGACAAAGCCTAAGTTGTCTAGCCCATTCTAGAAAAGCTTAGCACAGTCTCAGCCTGTGTGAGAATCAAGGAGATGCTTTTTAGTTTCTTGGTACTGTTTTTTCTCCCTCACAAAGAAACAATGTATTGTTTAAATGCAACTCTAATTTGGACTCAAATGTTAATACTGAGGGGGGAAATGAGTGTCACCTGTCACTCAGAGAGGAGACTTTACAGTCAATGAGTAAAATAAGGCATATGTGGGTGCTACTGACCTGCCAAGGTCACAAAAAGGAAGCTTGGATTCTTACTCATTGGTACCAAAGGGGGTGAAATAACCTTAGGGGTGCCAGAGTAAGGTGACCCACCTTCTACAGCCCATGAGAGAAACATAAAAAGGGGATTCTGTAATCAAGAATATAATCTTACCAGCTTCTACTGGCTTGGTCTTCTGATAAGTTGATGACAGTTTCTCAATATCTTCAAAAGTCGATGCATTCTACCAGAAATGAGAAAGTATCAACTACTACACAAAGCAGCACCAGTTCTCTCTTCACATGCTCATTCAGTAAACAAGACAGCACCCACCTGCATGATCTTCTGCTGCAACATTCTAAATCAGGACTTCTACCTCCAAGGTTTATTAATTATTATTTTTAAAGCCCACTACATTTTTGGGACTAAAACATGAAAAAGGGAATTAATTCTTTCAATACACCACACTATTTAGGGCTAACCTTCATTCAGAGACACGTCACACTAGATTCCTATTAACACTAATTTTATTACTGATTAATCTCATTTATATATTGATGAGTCATAAGAGTAGGAGACAGGGAAATTTGCTGAATGCTTGTTGTTCTGAATACAAAATAATCTTTCAGTCTGTATAACAGAAAGGTTTCTACCAAGATAAAACATCCAGCCTAAAACATAAAAAATAACTAAAAGCAAACCCTAAACAGAGAGGTAGTTTTGAGATAGGTGTTTAAATAAATTAAAGAGTTCCCTCAGTTAAAGATTTCCTGATGTTTGGAATCATGGGTAAGACAATACACCGATAAAGTAGAAGAATTTGAAGCTTTCATACTTCTGTAAGTTAACAGATAGGTTTATTTAGTGTGGTAACCAGGTCTGTATACAGACCTTCATCTTTTAAACTTGTGAAATAAAGCAGTATTTTTGAAAGTTTACATAAAAGACTAAAGTTAGAATTGTGGGTTCTGATGAAATTCTATCCGGGGTGTATTAGACAGAGCTACTTTTAGTTTGTGGAGTGGGTAAATGACTATTCAAACAGTTCGGTGTGCTACTTACTGCAGCAGGATGATGAAACATAGCAATATCCCTTTAAATTATAAATGGACAAATGAGGTAAACACAGAGGCAACTATTTTTAATTAGTTGAGAGGACATTCACAAGGTGTAAGATGAGGTACTGTCTGGTGGTTAGAAGAGAAGACTGGCCAGCTAGATTTCAGGGTTATATTTCTTAATTCTGCTCCTCTCTGAGTGGGAATTTCACTGTCACTTAAGTCCTGTGTTTTAATTTCCCCCCTGAATATAATGGCCTTTGTAAAATCACAATAATCACCAATAATCACCTTTGTAAAATGCTTTGAGATCCTCAGATGAAAGGCGCTATATACCATAAAGAATTGGAGAGGAGAATTCCCTAAGCAGGATACAAGTATAGAGATCAGAGCACTACAAATCCAGCCTCACTAATAATGGTGGAATTTTAAACCAATCGCCAGACTACTGAATTCATGATCATTTCAAACAATTTACCTTATCCATTCGATCCTTTTGTACTCCATACTTTCCACCAAACCCTTTTGAATAATCTAAAAAACAGGACAAAGAGGTCACAGTAGGCAGGTTTAATCTTTTCCCTTTTTTAAGGTCTGTTAAATGCAAATGGCCATTTCAAAAAGCAGCTACATGCAGAATTCCAAAGAAAATGCAACTTGTTTTTGATGCAAATCAGAATATATATAAACATATCTATCTACAGAAGCCTCTTCATATACCAGCAGGCAAGAAAGATGTCGTGAGCTATGTGCATGCTTTTCACATCCTTTTAGTGAAAGTTAAGCGAATAATTGCTATGTTGACAGGAACCAAGCAAAAAATAAGGGATGGCCCCTCACGGTACACCACTTCTAGAGCACAGTCTTTCACAGTACTAACTGTTATTTCCTGTAGTATAGGTCATATTACCCAAGTTATTTTCCTTTGTTCAGAGTAGTGTGCTATCAAGTTTGCAGTAACACTTGTCAGGGCACAAGTGTCACTTAAATACTTTTTATTTGCATGGCATTCATTGAATTGATCAAGTAAAGACACACGGCTGCCAAATTCACGTTTTCTGCTATTTCAGTATTGATCCAAGGTTCATGCAAAATTAAGACAGGTGTTCCATGTATCTGCAATGGGAATGTGTCATGTAGTTCCCTTTTGCCTTATTTTAAAAATGAACAGTTACCATTTAAATGAAGAGTGCTCGAAGGTCTGTGCCTTGGAAAACTGACTTACAACTTCTTCCTTTGCTCCCATTCCCAAAATATAGGGTCCACTAATCAGTGACTTTGTGTGTGTATATTTGAACTCCTCCTAAAGCTATCCTAGACTTCAAATGTTTGGAACTAGATCACGACAGTACGTAAAATACTGGCTGCTGTTAGAAATAGCCGGCAAGCTATCTTCCTCTTTAGTGTGTATTGTCAATCAGAATAAATGCATGGCTTTATTAACCACCTTTATAAATTGCAATTATACTATTCTGATTTAGGGTTTCCAAAAGACTCTACACTATCAGACTTCTCTCTTAAGATGTCAGCAGAAAATAGAACTTGTAGTTCTTACCTGAATTATCCCACAATGAACAAAGGCAGCTTTATAACATGCTATACTTTACTACTACACCTCTACCCCGATAGAACGCGGTCCTCAGGAGCCAAAAAATCTTACCGTGTTATAGGTGAAACCGTATTATATCGAACTTGCTTTGGCCTCGAGCATTTCCGTTATTAATAATCACTTCCCACCCCCTGACTGACCCCTCAGAACCCCTGACCCATCCAACCCCCCCACTCCTTGTCCCCTGACTGCCCCTTCTAGAGACCCCCCTGCCCCTAACCACCCCACCCCCTATCTAAGCCCCCCCGCTCCTTGTCCCCTGACTGCCCCCTCCTGAGATGCCCCCGTCCCTAATCACTCCTAGACCCCATCCCCAACCCAACCCCCCTGCTCCCTGTCCCCTGACTGCCCCCCCAAGACCCTCTGCCCCTTATTCAACCCCTTGGCCCCGGCCTGGCACCCTTAACATACCGCTCAGAGCAGCGTGTCGGTAGACATGCTGACACGCTGATCTGCCGGAGCACGCAGCCCCGCCCCCCCAGAGCGCTGCTTTGCCGCGTTATATCCAAATTCGTGTTATATTGGAGTAGATGTGTATTTCAACTAAGGCAAAGGGTTACATTTGGACTTTTAAGCTGGTGTGATTGAATGCTGGTGTAGAGCCATGAACTAAATATTGGAAATCTGGCTTCTATTTTATTAGCTGCAGCATTTGGAATTTTATGAACCCATATCCTTAATATAGGCTTGTTATGAGATCATGTTTAACATCTCATTTTAAGGAAATAGCCTGATGTTGCTAGATAACATGGGGATAGAAATTTAAGAGAATGTCTTCTTTAGATTACTTATGGCAAACATCAGTCTTTTTACATGACTATTTAAAGTCTGTGTTAGAAGCGACTGCACTAGGAAAGTTACAACTGGAGACTGTGCCTTGTTGAGACTCATGCTTCACTAGTTTCTCCTTGTATTCAAACCCCACAGCAGATGCGTCCTGCCTCTCTGTTTGAACATGGAATTTCCCTCCAAAACCACTCTTATAATCTGAAAAAGCCACATGTAATAAGGAAGGGGAAAAAGGAACAGATAAGTTTAGTTAGAAACAATAAAAAAAACATAACCGTAAGCAGCAATTCTGATGAATCAGGAGTACTTTTAGAAGAATCTGAACACTCATTTTTAAGTGTATATTCAGAATGTGAACAATTCCACTTGGGATTAGGAAGAGGCCAGCTCCACTTAATATTAACAGGAATATAAGAGAGACAATTCCATGTTCTTAGCTGTATTTTGCAGCTCTTCCAATACTGCAGACAACACTTCTCTGCACAACTGCTTATACTGTAAACATGCACTCGGATATTAAAATATGTTCATGATCAGATTGTGTGTGTATTCATAGGTACTCAAAAGAAAAATATAATATGTGAGTAGGACAATATTTAGGAGCAAATTAAGTTTATTTCATGGATACCATCACCATTTGTACTTTATAGCCCTGCTTTGAAAGGAATACAGATCAGGAGGAAAAAATCCTAAAGTTATTCCTATTTGGCACCGTCAGAAATAAGGAATGTTCTTGCTACTGCTCTACAGGGAAAAAAAAAAAAATCTGTGTTCTGAACTGCTCCATTCATTGATAGCTGTTCTGGCACAGCCATTTTGATGTAAGGTGCTAAGATGAGGGCACAGATCATCCCTTCTCAAAGGAAATACCACAGGAAGTGGCAAAGGGAAAAGATGAGATCCCCTTTCAGCGTGGGAGCAGCACAGACTGATCCACTGTGGAAAAGACTATGGCTGCAGACCTTCCCATCTTCATGGAGGCCATGAAAATCTGGATGAGAAGGAAGAGGTCAGAATCACTGATGCTGAGTTTCTACCTCCTGCAGGTATGGGAGGGGAGACAGGGCAAGGAAGAGGAAAATAGTTTGAGTACAGTGAGCAGAATTTGTCCATGAATATGAACTGGCAGTTTACATAATACAGGAATCAATTCTGACAGGCTGGCTTCCAGAATTTCACTGAAAAAAAAATCAAGAATCCAAGCTAAGTGCAGATTCATAAGGCTATTTCAACGTATCTCCCAGCACTCTGAGTCAATATTTTCAGTGGCACTCAATACCAGTCATGATTTGTTAAAGGGTTGTAAAGACATTCCACCAACTGCAACACAGTAACATTTCAAACATGGAGAAGCAACTACCATAGCAACTACTACTATGAAACAGTTTTACCAGAGCTGCAGAGAAAATAAACTGTAACATGAACCAGAAGTGTGTTAATAGTGTAGTTAAGAAGTTTAACTCAAATATACCTTTCTGGGATTCGTGCAGTTGCACTTTCTCCTGATGATCCCAACCAAGTGCACATTTGTCCTGTCTGTCTTTCTGTACACCAAACTTGCCTCCAAATCCTTTCACATAATCTATGTACATAAAATTCCACAAGCCATTAGTGTGATTGTTACAGATAACATTTTGAACAAAATAGTGATATTATAGATGGGACTTTATCCCCTAGTATTTCATTAATGGTACTGAATTATTTTCATGGTCCATTTCCCCCTGCCAAGTCATCTCTTTAATGGGGGAAACAGCTATCCAAAAAACTAATGTAAGTCAGAAAGTGCAGAATAGCCCACCCACATTATACTCTGATTTACCCTGTAGTAAGTGTCTCAACATTCACAGAATAGCTACATGGCAAGTAAGAAAAGGACAATTCTGATGCATGCAGCACACCATCTCTACACTACCAAAAAACATACTATGATATGGTTCTTTATCCAGATATCATTATTATTGCTGTTTATTAGTTACAAAGGTCCCAGTCATGCAATCTGATCTGCATCTGAAGACCATCGTGTCCTATTGATGTCTGTGGAACTCCACATGCATATCAAAGTCCTCCCATATGGATCAGATTGCAAGATTGGGGATGGATTTTGCAGTTACATACTTTCTAGTTTAAAAAAAGTCTCACTGGCAAGAATGCTGATATTTTACCAGTAGACCTCCCAGCTTTGAAATTCTCACCCTTACTTAAGAGTGTTAGACTCAACCCATGCAAACTTTTATGTAATAAAGTTTAATAAAAACCTTTCTGTGATTCATGTTTCTCTGTTTTGCCTTGATATTCAAAGCCAACTGCACTTTTGTCCACTTTGTCCTTGTCAACTCCATATTTACCACCAAAGCCTCTGGAATAATCTGGAGACAGAGTAAACACAGTTTTATTTACAAATGTACAGTAACAAGACACTATTAAGACAAGACTGCTTTAACCATAGCCACTTGTTTTAAATTATGTATTAGAAGAATACTGACATCCCTGGCTAATCTAGATCCAGGATATTAAGTCTTAAATTCTTCAGAACGTATCACCTAACATTTTCCCCTTAAGCAGGGGAAAACAAAACAGCAGTGTAAAAGCTAGCCAAAGCACTGAACGATGTGAGTAACTTTAATCTTTCAAAGAGTTCAGTGATAACTAGGCATTGAAACAGTGAAATTACAATGGAATTCTAAGGATACATCAAGAGCAGTATGGTTGCCTTTTTTATTACTTCATGTGATAATGTGATGCAAATACATTATTTAGCACTGGTCAGAAAATGGGAAGATTTTGAGAAAAATAGGTGTCCCTTTGTTTGCTAAAAAATTTCAAAACTCTTTTTTTTTTTTAAACAAACAAACTTTTTTTTTTTTTACACCAGCTATAACAACACTACATGAACTTTAGAAATCTCTAAGTGTTACCTTCATATTAGTAAAATTTACATTTTAACTATCAGGTGATTTTGTTAGAAATACCTCACGGCTGTGTTTGAGCATTTAAGGGTTTAATATTAGATTGGTCAAAAAATTTCAAAGTTGCCAGAAGTTTTTTTTTTTGCAAAAAGGTTGTTGATCAGCTCTGGTTACAATGTAATTGAAACTCGACCTCGCCTTGTGCTAGGCAAACTAAAGTATATGGTTTAAAGTTCTCCTTCAAGAAGAAAAAGTTTTCAGTAACCTTTATGACTTATCTAGTGTACATAACGATACAAAAAAAAAATCTATCAATATTTACCAAAATGAAATAGTTTACAAGACCGTTCCTGGTAAATGCACCCGCATCACATCAAAAATAGAACAAAAACATGTATGTTGACTAACCTTTCTGAGATTCATGCTTCTCTGTTTTACCCTGGTAATCGAAGCCCACTGCACTCTTGTCTACTCTGTCGGCCTGCACTCCATATTTACCACCAAAACCACTTGAGTAATCTGAGTCCAGAGAACAAAGCACAATCAAACATATGAACTCACCATGTGTCATTGTCAATGTTGCAATGCAGAAATCCAGCATAATATCTCAGTTTCAAAATAGCTACTAGCCCACAAAATAAAATGTACAAACACAACAAGCAGAATTTAGCATAGTATTACGGCTCATGATGTCACATGTATGTGTCAGTGTTCCCTATTTGTAAATCTGGATGCTGTTAAAACTTCTGCCTAAAGTAATTTTGTGTTTAAATTAAGCTAGTGGAACCATTCATGGGTTCTGCTAGGGTTTAGTCTGCCCTTTCATTGATAGTTGTCCAAAACACAAGAACCATTTATTCCATTAATATTAACCATATTAAAATCCCCTCCCCACCAGCAAGAGATTAAATGCAAGCCTATACTCTTATTTTGATTTCTAGCATTTTTTTAAACATTAGTATGATCTTACTCCTCCACTTCCTGTCATGTAGGCAGGAGAGGGCTTGGGGTGAAGATCATCACTACAAGGAGAAGGAAGGGGCACAGAATAGCAAGGCTCTGCTATGGCCCATTCTCCACTAGCATATAGTCCTTGTGGGAACTGGCATAGGTTAAAGCTGCCGCTGGGGGTTTAACTTCACCAGGGACAGGTGGCTGAAATCTAGGGAGCAGTGGCCTCTCCAGGGAGCCCAGTCTAAAATATTTTGGGGGTGGGGAACAAAGGACAAGTCAGATCCTCGAAGACAAACAGAGTATTTCATTTTGTTAAGGCCAATCGAGTAGTTTTTGAGTCCACTTACTACAAGAGAGTAGTAAATCATTTTGGACACAGAATAACTGGATAACTGACAATGCAGGTTGAGGCCCCATTGTGCTAGGCACCTTACAAACAGTGTTTCCTCAACAGTTTCATATACAAGCTATTGTAGTACAGTCTTACAACAAGCAGCTAATATTGATAAAAGTTATTTATTTACATACACACATTCACCTCAACACGTTACCTTTTTGAGAGGCATGCTTCTCTGTTTTCCCCTGGTATTCAAAACCCACAGCAGACTGTAGGAGAAATAATAGTTATAAGCATTTCTAAAAAAAAAAAAGTCCAACATTAGTAGCACAATAGTCTGCTTCAACAGAAAAATACTCAGCATAAAAGAAATCAGAGCTTAGTGATGCTCTAACCCTCTTGGTTCTGGAGCATAAGTGTCTGTTTAGATTTCTGGGCCAAAATCCTCAAAACATTAGAGAAGAACAGATCCATTAAGCTATCTTTCTCAGCCACTGCCAAAGCAGATTGTTCCCTGAAGTACATTAGGGTCTTGCCAGGTTTAGTGATTCAGTACAATAGAGCTTCCACCACTTTCAGTGGGAGGTTATTGTACCAGTCTTGGAAAGTTTCCCCACTTTGATAGTCAGCCTAGTGGTTCAGTTTGCTAGGCACCCCAAACCATGCTAAATTCCTTCACTACCTGGTGTTCATCTTTCAGTTCACATAAACTTATGTGCCTTGGCTCACTGGCAAGTTTTTAATCTTTTCCTTCAAATCGGGCCATCCTCCAACTTAATTGTGGGGGAAGAATTTTTGCTTCTTAAGAAAGTATTAATATCCATAATAACCAAAGCCAATTTACTGATATGCACAGAGTGCAGTGCTAAAAATGAGGGACAGCGATGTTTACACCTAGCAGTAGCAGTTTTTAGCGTGATAAAACCAATACCTTATATAAACTGATGAACGCAACTGCTGTAAGTAATTGCAATACTGTAGGAAATTACTTACCTGGTCAACTCTATCCATTTGTACTCCAAACTTGCCTCCAAAACCTCTTACTGAGTCCACTTGGGAGCAGTGTTTAGAAAGCTTAGATTGATATTCATGGCCAACAGCTGACTGAAAGAAGTTAGAAATCCAAAAGTGGATTACTGCATTTAACAAAAATGGTAACACACTACACTTACTAAGTCTGAAAACAAAAGGTTTGAGAGTAGGCACCACCTAGAGGCCTGTTTATAATTTATGTGGCTCTTTAGACATGCAACTTGTCAGCATTAGTAGCAGTTGCACAGTGAAAGCCATGCATGTTAAGGGTCCAATTCTGCAAAATACCCACGTAAAGATTTCTCATAGGAATAAGAATCTGTAGGATTGAGTCACCAAGTTGTCAATATAGTCCTAGGAAAGAAAGTGATCAAAATCCCAGGAAAGAGTCTGGCAACACTGACTATATACTTGGTGTGTGTGTGTTTTTTTACTCAGGATTTATAAATTAAATTTATAAACTACAGAGATGGTAAAAGGAAAGATACTGAATCAAATCCTATTGCCATGATCCAAGGGAGGCCTCACTTCTAATAAAATACAAGGAGTGATAATGGTGTATGCAGCTATCGACCATACACAGTAGAAAAATCATCACTACAAACTTAAACACAAGATACTTCTTGGACAAAAGAAACTTAGTAGAATTCTGCAAGTTTAAAGCAAAAGGCTAACATCAAAGGGTGCCTAGACTGAATGCAGCATTCACATCCACCAGACATTAAATTTATCATTGGATAGCAAGAAAATTATTCAAATACAGGCTATGATGTGGTATTAAATTAAAAAAAACAAAAACCAAAAAACAAGAATTCTCATAGCCTAAAAGAAATAATCATTAATTTAGGAAAACAGGAATGACAGTTCTGGAAGATAACACCATCCACTGATCCAAAAGTTACGCAGATAGAAAATGTACTCTCTCGTATACTATGTTAATTCTAGCTAAATGTCATTAGCTGCCTCAGACCACTAGTTTACTATTTGAGCCCCATGCAACTTGAACAACAAAATATGTTTCTAGGAACACTATGCTTATTTCACTTTATTCCACAATCACTTCATTACACTTTGGCAAGGAATTTTTTAAACCAGAGAGAGAGAAAAGTAATCTGACTCTATTTACAAACAACACACAGTTATCACAAATTCCTGTCTTTGCAAGCAGACAATTTCAAACAGAAAACAGATATCTGCTAAAAGACTAATGGTAATCACTGAAGTAAAATCAAAATAATTTCCATTGCAGTAGAAAAGTAGGCAGCTAATTGTTGAAAGGTATTTGATTACTAGTGTAAACATTAAAACTAATAAGAAAAGGAGTACTTGTGGCACCTTAGAGACTAACCAATTTATTAGAGCATAAGCTTTCGTGAGCTACAGCTCACTTCCTCAGATGCATATCGTGGAAACCGCAGCAGGCTTTATATATACACAGAGAATATGAAACAATACCTCCTCCCACCCCACTGTCCTGCTGGTAATAGCTTATCTAAAGTGATCATCAGGTGGGCCATTTCCAGCACAAATCCAGGTTTTCTCACCCTCCACCCCCCCACACAAATTCACTCTCCTGCTGGTGATAGCCCATCCAAAGTGACAACTCTTTACACAATGTGCATGACAATCAAATTGGGCTATTTCCTGCACAAATCCAGGTTTTCTCACATCCCCCCCCACCCCCATACACACACAAACTCACTCTCCTGAGGGAGAGTGGGGGGGGGGGATGTGAGAAAACCTGGATTTGTGCAGGAAATAGCCCAATTTGATTGTCATGCACATTGTGTAAAGAGTTGTCACTTTGGATGGGCTATCACCAGCAGGAGAGTGAATTTGTGTGGGGGGGTGGAGGGTGAGAAAACCTGGATTTGTGCTGGAAATGGCCCACCTGATGATCACTTTAGATAAGCTATTACCAGCAGGACAGTGGGGTGGGAGGAGGTATTGTTTCATATTCTCTGTGTATATATAAAGCCTGCTGCGGTTTCCACGATATGCATCTGAGGAAGTGAGCTGTAGCTCACGAAAGCTTATGCTCTAATAAATTGGTTAGTCTCTAAGGTGCCACAAGTACTCCTTTTCTTTTTGCGAATACAGACTAACATGGCTGTTACTCTGAAACCTGTCATTAAAACTAATATAATTGAAGTTGGTTCCCATGATCATTGGCACATTTCTGTTTTATGGTACAGAAAGCTAGAGTTATGGTTGTAAACAACTTCTGGCTAGGGCTATCGTTTCCATGAATATTTCAGTTAAGTATGCTACAGGAAGCTGCTAGACATTCTTTCTTTCCCGAAGTCTATATCAGAATAAAGAGATGACTCTTACCACTTCCCCACCATTTGCTTTTCAAGTTATCACTGTTATACAGTACAAAATGGCAAGTGACAGTACAAAGCACATTACATCTCTTATCAGTCAACAGCTTTTCCAAAGCCTGGTTTCATGACCATTTCACGGCTTAATGTTTTTTCCCCCCCTTCCCTTCTGTTCCAATCAGTCACTGGAACATGAGCCAGGCATAACATCTTAAAGTACAATTATGTCACACTGAATTACAAAGGAGCCGGGAGTAATCTTCAAATAAGACAAGATGGTATGAAATTACACACTGGAAAGTGCATCTTACTCTAGTTACTGATAAAGCTTCAAATTTGCACTAATATAGTACTAGTATAACCCCCAAACTCTGCACTCTGTGTCCAAACTGAATAATTTGGTCAGACACTGGAAAATGTGACAAGTGTGCCTATGCTGAGTGAGAGGGCTCTGCAATTATTAGTCCAATCTAATGGCTGGAGCTGCTGCCACAGCCCTTCCACAACTCCTCTCCACGAATGAAAAGTCTGCTGCACATGGCTCTGCCAAAGATTGAGGAGCTGAGTTCTGTGGCATAGATCCCTAGCTCTGGCTCACAGCATATTGTCCAATGCAGTGGAATGGCAATGGTTCCGCTGCATCAAGCCCCTCTGTACCCATGGATCTGTAGATGAGTGGGGGGAGGCAGAGAATTGGTTTTGATTCAAGTGAACATAACCTTATATCAGCAGAACCCTGGCAGCTATATAATACTTGTGCTTTAGTTTTTGATGGTTTTGAGAACAATCTGCACTGAACATTTTGGCCATTGAGGAATGCTTATTTTTCATTCTCAGCCTACTGGGATACGCAAAAAATACTAAAAACCTTGATTCCCAAATCAGCATCTTTCTCTGCAGAATACAGTATTGCTTTAATATCTCTGGCAGACATATATGGAGTACACTGGACTTTTAAATTCAACTGACCATCCCTGATACAATAGGAAGATGTTAGGTGGAGTTCCATACTGGAATTCTCAAATATCTTATTAAATGAATCACCTGGGCTCAAAGTTCTACCATCTACTCTGTCCAGAGAAGCATTTGGGCAACTGGCCTGAAAATTGTATGGGAACATGTTATCACTGAAACACATATACATTTCTTAACACTTACCCAAGCTGCTTCCATGAGTCAAGATGACTGATAATACAATACAAAAATGAGATATGCACAGCCCATACCAGAATCCAATAGACTGCATTTTGCAATCAGCCTTGCTTTGGGAAGTTTGCTGCTGATTCAGAGAGCCACTAATAGGAGTGTCCCAAGTTGAAATCCTTGTGAAATGAGCAGTTCAGTACTGGCATAAAACATAAAACTGGACTCTTTTTTAAATGAGCACAAGGTCACCAGAAGCCTTGGCTAGCTAAGCAAAAGGTGAGTTTTGAAAATACCTCCAGTTGCAAAGAATTATATTCTCAAAACAGAGAGGTGAAGCTTTGCTGAACATAATATTCTGAAGCAATTGTCCACTTACAAAATGTGGAAATTATGAATCTGAATATAATAAAGATGTTGCCAATTTCTGCATGTCAACTCTGATTTATATGTAGGTTAGATACTTCTTTATAATTCTGACCAACCCAGTATGTCTCTTTCATGTAGCTTGTTGATAACGTGTGGTGGCCAGTTTTCAGTGACATTAATGACTTTTTTAAGGGGATGGAAAAAAAAAATGTTCAAAGCAGTGCAGATAATTTATTCACACATCTTTCAATAACTTTGTGGAAGATCGGTGGCTAAATCCCACAGCACTGTTTTGAAAGTCTTAAACTGTATGTTTAGCCAGATGTTTTTCTTCCTGCTTTATCAAATTCAACTAATTAAATCTGTACACTGTTTTATCTTCTTCCATGGCACCACATCAGAATGGAAAGCGTCTCTTCCTATTTCATAACTAAACACCAAGTATTAAGTACTCAAAGATGTATCTCTGTATATTTAAAATATTCAAAAGATTGATTTAAAAAAACCTAGCTCCCCTGGAAACCCGTGGTGAAGCAGTACTCTGGTAGATTTTAATTAATCCTGGAGCTCTGACCCATGCAGTTATGCAAGTGATCAGTTAGGTCCACATCAAACTTATGACACTTAGACTTCAGGGCAAAATCCTGGCCCACTGAAGTCAATGGTTAAGCTCCCATTGAGTTAAAAGGAAACAGGATTTCGCCTGCAGTGAAGAGCTAGGTAGATGCTCTTGGAAAGGAAAGGACTGATCTTTTAAAGGATAAATAATTGTATGGTATTGTGGTATCATTTTAAAGATCCGTTTGTACCATCATGGAGTACTGATGGGGCAGACATCCAGACAGTTAAAATTTTGTTCTTTTACAGAAAGTTAAGTGTTACAAATACAGCACTATCTGCAATATTTGTTATTAACTCCGTTCCCCCCCCACCCCATCCACTTAGAAGCAGTCTTAGCATTTGTTTATTTAATGCATTCAGTTAGAATCCTAAATGGATGAGGGGAGGCCTAAGTAGCCAGCATGAGAGAGCTTGGAGTCCACAAGGTAGACTTAATAACTTAATCCAATAATTCTCTTACCCCAGTTCTCCACTGATTTGTGTTAGCCTGTTTTAAGGGTACAGAGGGTTATATAGCAAATTTCTGTGAAACAATAGGGCCCTGCCTACAAACAAACCAAAATCTGTTGGATATGATTAACAGGTAACGGAGTATCTTGGAAGCCATCTTGCTAGGTACCCACAAAGTTAATTAAGCAAGAAACTAAAATGTAATCTTATTTAGGCCTCAATATTTTAGCTCTAATTTTCTTATAGTGCAGTATTGTGCTGCAATGATATTACAAGTTGGATAACTAATGGGGGCAGATGAGCAACTAGAACAACTTCTAGTCAGCATCTTTTAATGTTAATACCACCAGTGAGCATGCAGTTATTTTAAAAAAAACCTAAGGATCATTAATATTTATACTTTGCACTGATGTTGACAGTGGTTTTAAACATTGACTCAATAGTTTATATTTCAAAGATGATAGTTGCAATCTGCCTAAAATACAAAGCCATTTTCTGGGTATCTGGGTTACTTCTCGCTGCTCATTTTTTCATACTTTTTTGAAGTGAGCGCTAGCTTCTAATTCAAGAAAATATAAATAAATATATTTATTCATTCATCCTTAGGCAGTCACAAGTACACAAAGAATTGATGCAGCAAATGAAATAGAAAATGGATTTATTCATATCTAGGTGCTTTCTTAATTTAGAAGAGTATCTTTAGAAACCTACACATTTACAGGAGGAGAAAGACCACAGGGCTATGAATTTTTGTTTATTGCCTGTGATCAGTCCATGATTTTTACTAAAATTACCCATGACTAAATCTTAGCCTTACTAATGAGCACATGACACGAGCAAGCAGACCAGGTCTAAAAATCACAAGACCAGGAAGAGGTGTGGAGCACCAATACATCAGTTCTCAAAAAGGCTTCCCTTTGTTACTCACAGATGACCCATTAACTCCCTTGAGTAAAATGAGACACAGGACCTGATCACACAGAGCCTAGATCTACAGAAAGGTTTTACAAGTATAATTAGCGTTAGTGGAGTGATAATTTTGCTGACAGTTACATCAGCAAAAGCCCTAGAGCAGACACAGTTATACCAGAATAAAGATGGTTTATACTGTCATAAGTTATTTTGATTCCCAAACTGGAATAATCTATAGCAGTATGAACACTTTTATACAGATATAACTGCATATATACTAGAGAGTTTGCAACTTTTACTGTACTGATATAATTAAATCAGCAAAACTTTTATATAGACACACCTAATTCACAAAAATAATCCCATCCCACTGACTACAATGGTATTTACTTAGGTGAGTAAGGCTTGCATTATCAGACCCATCCGCAATACATCTCCTGAGAAGATATTTTACACTTACTTTATCCATACGGTCTTGTTCCACACCAAACTTCCCTCCATAGCCACGGGAAGCTTTTGGTCCTGTTTCAAGCTCTTTCTCCTTGAGGCTCTGGTGTTCTTGGAACACATTCTCTCTCAGTTGGTGAATGCTTTAAAACAGAGAATCTGGTAGTTATATAATAAATTTTATAGACATGGTTAACGTTAAGACTTCCTCAGAGACAAGACTTTCTACTTGATGTGCTAATTTTGCACCCAAAAACCTGATCTTAACTTTAGGATTAGAAGATAAATGCTGGTAAGTGTACAATATGTATTTAATTATTATTTTTTTTTAGCCCTTCAGTACACCAAGCACTTCAAGTCTGGTTTTAAGAACTTTGACATTCATTTCATTGTGAAATCTGTTTTTAAAAACCAAAAAAATCCAGAACCCTTCATTTTAAGATCTACCATCCTGCATTGGGACTATAACAGGGAAGAGAAGTTTGCTATTTGATATTAATCCTGAAAAGTTGATTACCTAGTTACCAAATATGATTTTTTTTTTGTTTACCCTATCTAGGTATTTATATGACCCTCATCACTGTACCATTCTCTCTTCCCCTCCTCACCCCTTTCTTGTTAGTTCTCCCCTAGTGTGGGGGTTTTTTTGAGGGGGGAGAGAAGGGGAAAAAAAAGACTGTAAGCTTTTCATGGCAGGGACCATCTCTTCCAGTGCATTTGTACAATACCTACTGCAATGGGGTCCTAATTCCAGTTGAGGCTTTTGGACATTAATATAAAACAAGGAGGAGCTGAAAATAGGTTGATTTCCTTTCCCTTCCGCCAAGCTCTCTCTCTGGAAACAGAAAAAGAGGCTGGATGTAGAGGGAAAACCAATGATCTGCGCTTGACACTTCTGACATGAGTTTAAAGCTGCCTAAAGCATAACTGCTGTATATTTAGCCTGTAAATATCAGCAATGTACTCCAGAGAGTAAAACTGATCCCTAAAGTACACAAGAATTGCTGTACTGGGTCAGACCAACAGTCCATCTAGCCCTGTATCCAGTCTTCCAACAGTGGCTAGTGCCAGATGCTTCAAAGGGAATGAACAGAACAGGGCAATTATCAAGTGATCCATCCCCTGTTGTCCACTCCCGGTTTTAGTCAGTTAGAGGCTTAGGACACCCAGACCATGAGGTTGCATCGCTTATCATCTTAGCTAATAGTTATAGTTCTGGCCTTCACAACATCCCAGCAATGAGTTCCCCAAGCTGACTGTGCATTTTATGAAGGTGTATTTCCTTTTGTTTCTCTTAAACCTGCTGCCTATTAATTTGAGTGACCTCTGATTCTTGTGTTATGTGAAGGGGTAAACAACACTTCCTTATTCACTTTCTCCACACCAGTCATGATTGTAGAGACCCCTGTCATAGTGTCCCCTCCTTAGTCATCTCTTTTCCAAGCTGAATGGTCCCAATCTTTCTATTCTCTCCTCACATGGAAGCTGTTCCATACCCCACTTTTGTTGTCCTTCTCTGTACCTTTTCCAATTCCAGTTTTTTGAGAAGAGGCAACCAGAACTGTACGCAGCATTCAAAGTGTGGGCATAGCATGTATTTATATAGTGGCATTATGATATTTTCTGTCTTACGATCTATCCCTTTCCTAATGGTTCCAAACGTTGTTAGCTTTTTTCACTACTGCTGCACATTGAGCAGATGTTTTCTGCTCAAAGTAGGCCATTTAACTATTAAAAATAATTCCCTATTTTCAGCATTTGTGACCTTTTACTCCTTCAGCAAACAATGGGCACCTACATACTGCAGTGACTAGTGCCCTATGAATACGTAAGATAGAAGGAAGAGCTAGAACACTCTTTAGCTTTCAAAAGCAGAAGTCAGTTTTGAGACTAAAATTTCAAGCATGCCTTGTTAAGAAGTACGAGATTGAGAATTTGGTTGTAAAGGCACCTTACCATTTAAACAAGCTCTTGAGCTGATGGTCCATTGTGACACATGCATTTTCCTTTCAGATAGAGGCTAAAATATTGTTACAATATATTTTGGCATGCCAGAATTTTTAGAAGTTAGGATGACAATTTTTTAAGCCAATTCTAGGAATATAGGGCCTAAATCTATCCCCAGGAAATGGAGCTGTGTGTACCACCTGCCTCAAAAATGTCCATGTCATATGGTGATATACATCTTTTCACCTGAGCACAGCTGAGCACCCATGTGTAATTGTGAATATTACAAAGAGCAATTGTACAACCTATAGCCAGAAAGCAAGACTTTTTAGGTGCCTGCAGTCACAAAGGAGGCAAGAAGGAAAGGATTTGTGTAACCAATGCTCTATAGAGAGCCTCTTGTATTTTATCCATCAGGATGTAAGTTACTAAGGATCTGAACTTATCAAAAATTGCCTACATTAACAGTCACAAAGGAATCAAGAAGAGCTAGTTTACTTGATGTGTTCTTGATGTCCAGATCCTTGCACAGTTTTAGCACCCCAGCGCTGTTCTTTCTCACTCACATCATTCTGTCAAAGACATGTAAAATAAGTTAAAAACTATTAGACTTTAACCCAAGATTTCAGAGTTTCAGCACTTTGAAGGCCTTAAGGCTCTCTCATGCCACTGAAACAAGAAAGATTAGCTAACAACCTCATTGCCGCATTCACCTGTTTCTACTACAACCACCTCCCTGTCTTTTCTGTCATCGCCAATGAATAGAACACACTCCCAGTTCCTGCACCCTGCTTACCCCATCTCCACAGAGCAGGGCGGGAACAACAGTGCTCAGGACATGGAGCTTGTAGGCAGCAGCTGCTGTCTCAACTTCCTGATCTAGTTTAAAAGGGAATGTACTTAGAGTGGGGTCAGAGTACTTAAAAGGGGCAATGTGCATCTCTCCCTCTCTCACACAGGGTGTGTGTCTCTGTCTGCCATGCTGTCTCCCCTCCCTCCATCTGTGCTGCCTTTTAGAGTATGAGGCTACATTAACAACGTGTTAACCCTTGAGGGCTCAGCCAAGTGCTAGTTCATCATTTACCAGTAAGGCATTCCCTGTAAGAAATATCCCACCCTCTTCCATCCTCTGACTTCACCACCTCCACCAAGCTTAGGGTGACCAGATGAAAGAGACAAAATATCGGGACACATGGGGGAAGCAAAAAATAAATAAATAAATTAAAAAAAAAGCGGCCGGAGCCGAGTTGCTGAACCAAAAAAAAATAAAAAAAGCAGCTGGAGTGTCCAAAGCCGCAACATCGGGCCGTGGGACAAAGAACTAAAAATCGGGACGTCTGGTCACCCTAACCAAGCGTCACAATCATCATTGCTGTGTACAGTATTAAATTGTTTGTTTAAAACTTATACTGTGTATACATATATATAATATAGTCTTTTGTCTGGTGAAAATTTTTTCCCTGGAACCTAAACCCAGCTCCTCCCTTTACATTAATTCTTATGGGGAAACTGGATTCGCTTTACATCATTTCGCTTAAAGTCACATTTTTCAGGAACATAACTACAATGTTAAGCGAGGAGTTACTGTACCTCAAAATCAGGATCTGTCTCCCAGTCGTCAGCTCCATCACTCTGGTTGACTGAAATGGCATGACCTGCAGTAGCCTTCCACATCTGAAACACCATCAAATGAAGTACTGTCACACTAGAGTTGCACTTAAATTCATTTCACATTATGACTGGGTTGATTAAGGACTAGTCCAATATTCTGAATATACTAGAGAAGTAAATTGTTTAATTAAACAACATTCGTAATATTGGCAGTTACAGCAGATGTGGTTACTAATAGTATCAGTTGTCCAGTTGCATTTGCAAACCAGACTGATAGCTCCCTGTGGTTTTTCTTTTGGCATTTAAAAAAGGCCAGAAATAATAACTGGCATTCTTTCAAAGAGAATGAGGAAGTTTCTTCTGGTAAGAGTCAAAATGTGTGGGCTTACTTCATTTATTAGTAACATGTGATAAACCATTGATGAGCTCTGTTCAAATGGGTCTTCTCATTAAAGTTTGCTTCACAAAAAGCTATTAACACTCAGATACTATATGTGTACTTATGTCTTAAAAGTAATATTTTTTCTAGCCTTTAGTAATGATGAGCACAGCAATTGCTAAATGCTATATTCTGTAGGTTCCTTTCATGTTTTACATTAATGAGATTCAGATATCAAGTATTATGAAAACAATCTGAATTTAAAATGTTTTAGATTTAGAAGGCATTTGTCCACTTGCAGGCAATAGTAGTACACATACTACATTTTTAAAGATATTCATTGATTAAAAATATGTACACATATTATTACTCTGTTTGCATAATGTTTCAGTATAAAGCAGAAGGAAAAAAATCCCCTTAAGTCCGCCGCAGCTCCCTACAGCTGCCCGCGCGGCTCTCCCCAACTCGGCTCCGGCCAGGGATGGGGAACGGCTCGGAACCGCAGCCTGGCCACGGTAAGAGCTGGGCAGGCAGCTGTGGGGAGCTGCTACCTGCCCTGGGCAACTCCACAGGTCTGCCCACTCCCCCCTGCCGGACCAGCATGAAGCCCAGCCAGGGAGCTGTGGCAGACCCTCCACCTGCCCACAATGAGAGCAGCCCCAGCCGTGTCCCCGCCCCCAAGGTTCCCCGCCCGGCTGAGGGCACGTGGAGTGTCTGCGACTCTGTGTGGGTGCCCCACAGCTGCCCACAAGGCTCTCCCCAACCGGGCTCCTGTAGGGAGGACGCCTTGGAGCCTCAGCCCGGACCCCAGCGTAGATCCACGGATGCGGATATCCGCAAAAATTATCTGTGGATCGGATGTGGATACACATTTGTGTATCCATACAGGGCTCTAGACAGAGCTACCAACCACCTCTCCGGGAGGTGCAGTATCTAGGCATTGGTAGTATCTTCACTAAGCAGTACAGTGGTGCAGCTGCACCACTGCAGCACTGTAAATATAGACCAGCCCTGAGGTAGAAAACTATGGAGTAATCTCCAGGGAGGCCTTAAAAAGAATAGGAGCAGAGAAGACAAAAAGGCATGATAACCTTATATACCTCCCCATCTCCAGTTTCTATAAAAATTAAGGACAAACATTAGTTAAACCACTCACTCTCTAAAATTCAATATTTTCAAGTTTTTTTTAATTTAAATACTAGGTTTTCTGCATTTATGCCCTTATCTTTAGTATATTCTCCCATTCAACTTTGTGCCTTTTTCCGTGCCACCCCATATACCAGAAATTCCCTCCTGTCTAAAATCTGCCAGTCTTCATTCAAAACAACTCTTTTAGCCACACACATTTTTGAGTCTCAACCATTTTAACACTGAACCTCCACTTGGTGTTTGTGTTGGACTGCACTGTCTGATGTTGTTTGATTGGAAGTGCCTTAGGACAGGGAACATAATTGCTTCTGTTCTGCTAGAAAAACTGAGGCTTGGTCTATACTACAGACTTATGTTGGATTTTCCTACACCCCTGAGTGATGTAGTTACATTGACCTAACCCCAAGTGTAAACAGTGCTATGTCGACAGGAGGGCTTCTGCAGTGCCAGCTATATATATATATATATATTTATTTTAATATATACATAAATGTTCCAAGTATGTGCTTTTACATGCGATTACACTATACTTCCATTTCTGTCAGTCACTTAGGGAGTGATCAAAAAAAGTATTTTGATGCCTAAACCCCAGACTCAAACACCTACGTCCATGCAATCCACAAAACTCCCACCGAATTGTATAGGCACCTAAACTTACTTGATGCCTATATTTCTGCCTTAGGCAGCAGCACACAACCTCTAGGCATCTGGTCACCTATCTTCCACCTAACCCCTAGGCCAATTCATGAACCCGGGAAGACAGGCCACCTAAGCTGTGTGCAAGTGCCCACTACAACAGGTGTGTCCAGAGGGAGCCTGCCAGATTGGGTCCCATTCAAAATTGAGTAGAACCTTATAACTTTTAGTCCACTGGTTAGAGCACTCCCCTGGGATGTGGGAGACCCAGGTTCAATTCTCCTTTTGCTAACAGAGCAGGAGAAAGTATTTGAATAGGTGTCTCCTACCTCTCAGGAACATGTGCTAGCCACTGAACTATGTAGGGGTCCCTCAGTCTCTCATGATGATTGTTCTCATTGAGCTAGGGAGAAAGAATACAAGTAACACTGTAGTCTAGTGGTTAGGGTGCTCATCTGGGACGTGGGAGACTCTGGATCCAAATCCCATGCTCCAACCACTCTTTCATTATTTATCCACAGTGGAACTGCTTCAACAGAACAGAGGGAGCCCCTGATTCAAATTCTCCCCCCCTCTCTGGAGGGAAGGGGGGGACAGGAAATTAACCTGGATCTCCAACATCCAAGATGAGTGCTCTAATCACTAGGCTAAGAATTAAAAGATCAGCACCACACCACTTCCTCCTCAAGCCATTTTGCTGGAAGAGAGGCAGGTGCCTAACTCATTCTCCACAAGAAACACCTTAGACACCTAAGCCATCTGACTCCAGGTGGTGGTATCCATTCGTGGATTGTCATGTACAGGTAGGCCCCTCCCTGCAGCCTGGACTTAGGTACTTACCTCTGTGAGAAGTGTGGGGCTTAGCACTGACCCTTCTGGTCAGCATTTCCCATTGGCTGTCTTAGGCAGCTCCCCAACAAATAAGCTGGCTTTTGTGAATTACATGGCTATTCAGTGTTTACACTGCAGCCTACAAGTTACAAGATAATTCAATCAATTCTGAGTTTAGCAATATTCAAGCCTAACTCAGAATGTATTTGTTTCCTCCTCAACCTTGTTAAAAGTGGTAATCAAGAAAGACTGGAAGCTGAAGGACTTTTTATAAACAGTATTTTAAAAAATCCTGGTCCAAGACCATACTATAACAAATGTCCATCCTCTCCCCCCTCTGTCCCCCAACCAGAGTTCTGTTAGGGTAACTATAAAGATATAGCAATAATAATTAAAATCAGATACATTTTCTCATTTTCTACTAGGCATAATTTGCAGCCCCACCATAATAGGTTTCCTCAGTAGTTGCTGTATCTGTATCTGGCAGATCTCTTTCCAACTAGACTACAGAGAAATATGATCCATACTGTATCCAGGAGTCACTGACTCATGTGGTCAAATTTCTGGAAAAAGGGAACTGCAGTTCAAAACACACAGAGGCTAAATATATGCTTTTGATTTATCAGGCCATTTCTGTCCTTTATTATGTTGACGAATCAGCAGCCACAGAGTTTTCCACAGAGCATATTTGGAAGTAGAGGAATTCAAGCTCCCTTCTCCCACAAGGGGCTAAGAACAGGTTCCCTGAACGAGAGGGAGGTGCCAGTCAATTAACTTGGTCAGCAATGCTATATCTAGAGGTGCTTGTTGGAGTCAAAATAACGGATGGGTACCTGTCACAGTGAAAGGGCTAACTGCACCTCTTTTCCCTTTGTGATCTCTCAGAGTGTACCCATTCAGATGTTAGGCCTCCTGCCTTTGCCTATCTCAAGAGGAATTTTGCAATTCTCCCACACCTCTGGGAACTGAGGCCTGGGTATCCACCATTATTAACCTGCAGGCCCAACTGAGTGCAGGCACCTTTGGAAGCCTGTGACCAGTGATCACACCGCTTTCTTCAAAACAGACCAAAGCATTAGAAGAAAAATGGGATTTTAAAATGGCAATAGATGCACATCCAGCTTACCACCCTCCTAGAACCTAGAAAGCTATAAAGTCTCCAGACACAGCCAGAGGCAGTTGTGTGTCTTGGTCTGGTTCCCCTGAACAGTTTAACTACTGGCCCTCTCTTGAGAAAGGGTCCCTTTTCAATCCTGTCAGAGCTTCTTTGTTCTGATTGGTGTTCCCAATCCATCTGGTCAAAACCAGTTTCGTAGGTTGGAGGAAACAAAAATAATCAAAGCTAGCAGTTTTGGCACAGTTCCTTCTGTTTGCTGAGAAGAGCCTACCTTCATTCAGTATTCTACCTACCTATTTCTTCAGACAGCTCTTTACTGAGTTAACCCAATATAGTCACACAGTAAGCATCCCAATAACAAGATCAACATACAATACCTATGAATATTACTGAGTAGCTCCAAATCCATCACAGTACCCAATTGTGGAAGTCCTACTGGAAAGCACCAAGAAAGCCAATGAAAAAGAAGTGTATTGCACTAATTATTTACCGTCTCATTCAGGATATAACCAGTTTTCTACTCCGGATAGACACTGAAAGACTGTCAGGCCTGCAGGGCTATCAAGCTTTGACAGTTTGAATGAATGAGATTGTCACACACAGAAATAACCTGTGAGTGAGACACATGAAGAATCTTTCATCACCAGAGGCCATGTTAAAAACCAGACTTAAATTTACAGCTGCTACTCTGAAACCTGTCATCTGGGATTAATTTTGTTAGTCTCTAAGGTGCCACAAGTCCTCCTTTTCTTTTTTCCAAGATGACAGTGACTCCTTCCAAAGGAAAACGAATTAGGAGTCAGCTGCACCTAATGATGCTTTGTTCCTCATTTGTCTGATTACAGAAAGACACCCCATTCCCTCCTGAAGTCTTATACAGAGACAGCTGCTGTAGGCCCTAGAATCAGTCACACCCATCTGCATTTAATCACAGATTCAGTAGGGGATGACTAGCTTTTAGACAGTAACATGGACAGCTACCACAAGCCTCCCAGGCACAGAGTGGAAACCTTGCCCCCAATCTCAAACGGGTAAACCTAGGGAAAGAATGAAGAGCTCTGCTGCACCCACCCAGTATCCCAGAGAAGTCCACTTCAACATCTCAGAAAGAGAGACCCAGGGAAAAGCTCAAACTGCCTAGTTCACACACATACCAACCCCCCCCCCCCCCACACACACACACTCACTCGCATGTCCCAGGGAGAGGGGGGGACTAGCTGAAGGCCATGGTTAAACAGCCACAGTTCAGGAGGACGGGATAAGGGGGGGGAGAGAGAAAACAAAGAAAGTTAGTCATGTAGCTGCACTGTGCGTATCAGGGGGGAGTGCTGCAGACCAAATCATTAACACCTCTCTGGGGCAGGCTGTACCCTGCCCCCGCCCTAAGCCTCCCCCGCTCAGACCGCAACACAGAGCCGGAGTCCGTCACCAAACCGTGCTGCTCAGCTGGGGGGTTAGCCCGTAAGAGAAAGTTCAGCTCCGCCGCAGCCTCCTCTAACCCCACCACCTTCAGCAGCCACACTCGTCCAGCCCCACCCCGCAACTCAAGCCAGGGCGGGCCCAAGACTAGCTCCCGCTCGCTTTACCGGGGCTAAAAGGGAGAGATGTGGTGAACCAACCCCGGGTCGGTTGTTCCCCGCCCCCCAAAAAGACGGTGGGTGGCCTGACTTCCTTTTGACACCCACCGCTTTGAAGAGCAAAACAACTGGCACAGAGATGAAGGCGGCCGCAGCGTCCCCCGGGGGAAAGGGGAGAATACGGAAAAGCAAATGTCTCCTCCTCATCCCAGCTTTTTGCCCCGGGGATTGCGCTCATGCCACTTACTTTGTTCCCAGCTCACTTCCCGACTGCACAGCTTCTGCAGCGGCTGCTTCCTAGCTCGGCTGCTGTGGCAATTTCCGTTTCTCCCAGACTCCCATTTCCTGTTCTTCCCTCGCACGTCAGGCGGTGGGGTATGGCTGCACAAGCTCCAGGGCTGCTGGGCTTCCGCCCGCGGCCCGAGCCGCGCTGCCCGAGTGCCCCTGTCGGCTTGCCCCCCGGATCCCTTTGTCTACGCAAGAATCGTTGCTTCTGGGCTCGGAGCTGCTCCCTAGACCGCACTCCGGGAAACCCACCGTCTCCATTGCGCTTCCCACTCTCCCTGCACCTCCGGCAGCTTTCCAGAGCCCATTATCCATGCATCCTCTGGTGCTGCGCCTTCCTGCTGCTGCTCTGCAGAGCTCATTTCAACATTATTGTTATTGCTTATTTCAACGAGTCAGGCTTGTCAAACTGGGAGAACCTGAATGAGCCACATGAAAGTACTAGTCTCGAAGGATTGCAAATTCCGGGGGAGCGCTAAGATACATACTGTGGCGATGAGACCTACGGAAAACACGAACAGCGAGACGCCTATTAAACGGCTATAAAATACAATAAAATAAGCAAAAAGTGGGGACTTTTTTGCCAAAGGATAAAACGTGATAACTCTACAGAGTATCGCCCCCACCTCATTGCAACAATATTGGTTAGCGTGAATTTAACCGAACAAAGGACCCAATGAAATAAAAAAGTTACCTTGAGGCAGGGATGTTATAATTTGAATAAGGGGCATTAAATATGGATAATCTAAATGTCTCATTAAAAACACTTTATTCCAATTTTAAACCTTGCTTTATAGAGGACCGGTACTGGAAAATAACGGATTGATAGACTTTTTTTTTTTTTGTGCTGCTTCTTCCCTGGAGAGAAGGTGGGTTAGTTTTTGGGGAGGACGGTAGGTACTTTAGTACTTTCAAACGTCACATCCTGTCCTTCCTGATTTTGTGGAAGGACTTGTTGGAGAGCTCTGATGTATATGGTTTTTCATCTCTTTAATAAAGATTCAGCAAGCACTACAATTAAAATCCCCTCTTCCGTCTCCCTTCCCGGACATGTCAATTGGCCATTTGAATTAAATAAATGCTACTGGTTTAAAGTCTGAGTAAAAATTGCTCAACCTCAATTGATATGGTGATTTTACTTGCTTGATGTGGTTATGTAGTCATGCTATAGTTCATAGTCCCAGAAAAAACAGGAGGCAGACAGGTTTCAGAGTAACAGCCGTGTTAGTCTGTATTCGCAAAAAGAAAAGGAGTACTTGTGGCACCTTAGAGACTAACCAATTTATTTGAGCATGAGCTTTCGAACTGAATTTGTAATGTAAAACACATCCCTCCTGCCAAATAATAAAGAGAAAAGTCTCTCTTTCCAAATGAACTAGACTTGCAAATCTGAGTGCTACATGAATCTATCAATACAATATTTGAAAATTAATTTCAATTACATGGGTGGTTAAAAAAAAAAGAAAAAAGGTTATTTGAAGTGCTTTCCATGGACTTCCATCCAGCCCAGTATCCTGGAGGTCAAGGTAAGGTTTGACAAAGTCCTGCCTGGGATGATTTAGTTGGGGACTGGTCCTGCTTTGAGCAGGGGGTTGGACTAGATGACCTCCTGAGGTCCCTTCCAACCCTGATATTCTATGATTCTTGTCTACCGACAGTGGCCAATGCCAGGTGCCCCAGAGGGAGTGAACCAAACAGGTAATGATTTTCCTCCTGCCATCCATCTCCACCCTCTAACACAGGTTTGGGCCACCATTCCTTACCTATCCTGGCTAATAGCCATTAATGGACTTAGCCTCCATGAATTTATCCAGTTCTCTTTTAAACCCCATTATATTCCTAACCTTCACAACCTCCTCAGGCAAGGAGTTCCACTGGTTGACTGTGTGCTGTGTGAAGAACTTCCTTTTATTTGTTTTAAACCTACTGCCCATTAATTTCATTTGGTGGCCCCCTAGTTCTTATATAATGGGAACAAGTAAATAACTTTTCCTTATTCACTTTCTCCACACCACTCATGATTTTATATCCCTCTGTCATAGCCCCACCTTAGTCTCCACTTTTTCAAGCTGAAAAGTCCTAGCCTCTTTAATCTCTCCTCCTATGGGACCCGTTCCAAACCCCTAATCATTTTTGTTGCCCTTTTCTGAACCTTTTCTAATGCCAGTATATCTTTTTTGAGATAAGGGGACCATATCTGTACGCAGTATTCAAGATGTGGGCATACCATAGATTTATATAAGGGCAAGAAGATACTCTCTGTCTTATTCTCTATCCCTTTTTTAATGATTCCTAACATCCCATTTGCTTTTTTGACTACCACTGCACACTGCGTGGTCATCTTCAGAGAACTATCCACAATGACTCCAAGATCTTTCTCCTGATTAGTTGTAGCTAAATTAGCCCCCATCATATTGTATGTGCATTGCTTTACATTTATCCACATTAAATTTCATTTGCTATTCATCCCCAGTCACTTAGTTTTGTGAGATCTTTTTGAAGTTCTTCACAGTCTGCTTTGGTCTTGACTATCTTGAGCAGTTTCGTATCATCTGCAAACTTTGCCACCTCACTGTTTACCCCTTTCTCCAGATCATTTATGAATAAGTTGAATAGGATTGGTCCTAGGACTGACTCTTGGGGAACACCACTACTTACCCCTTTCCATTCTGAAAATTTACCATTACTACCCTTTGTTCTCTGTCTTTTAACCAGTTCTCAATGCATGAAAGGATCTTCCCTCTTATCCCATGACAACTTAATTTACGTAAGAGCCTTTGGTGAGGGACCTTGTCAAAGCCTTTCTGGAAATCTAAGTACACTGTGTTCACTGGATCCCCCTTGTCTACGTTTGTTGACCCCTTCAAAGAACTCTATAGATTATTATTAATTATTATTAATAGATTAAGACATGATTTCCCTTTACAGAAATCATGTTGACTTTTGCCCAACAATGTATGTTCTTCTATGTGTCTGACAATTTTATTCTTTATCATTGTTGCAACTAATTTGCCCAGTATTGATGTTAGACTTACTGGTCTGTAATTGCTGGGATCACTTCTAGAGCCATTTTAAAATATTGGCATGATATTAGCTATCTTCCAGTCATCGGGTACAGAAGCTGATTTAAAGGACAGGTTATAAACCATAGTTAATAGTTCCACAATTTCACATTTGAGTTCTTTCAGAACTCTTGGGTGAATGCCATCTGGTCCCAGTGACTTATTACTGTTAAGTTTCTCAATTAATTCTAAAACCTCCTCTAGTGACACTTCAATCTGTGACAATTCCTCAGCTTTGTCACCTTCAAAAGATGGCTCAGGTTTGGGAATCTCCCTAACAGCCTCAGCCATGAAGTCAGAAACTAAAGGAATTCTTTGCTTCACTGCGATGACTTTATCGTCTTTTAAGTGCTCCTTTTGTATCTCGATTGTCCAAGGGGGCCCCACTTGTTTAGCAGACTTCCTGCTTCTGCTGTACTTAAAAAACATTTTATTACCTTTTGAGTTTTTGGCTAGCTGTTCTTCAAACTCCTTTTTGGCTTTTCTTATTACATTTTTACACTTAATTTGGCAGTGTTTATGCGCCTTTCTATTTACCTCACTAGGATTTGACTTCCACTTTTTAAAAGATGCCTTTTTCATCTCTTACTGCTTCTTTTACATGGTTGTTAAGCCACGGTGATTCCTTTTTAGCTCTTTTACTGTATTTTTTAATTTGGGGGTATACGTTTAAGTTGAGCCTCTATTATGGTGTCTTTGAAAAGTGTCCATGCAGCTTGCAGGGATTTCACTCTAGTCACTGTACCTTTTAATTTCTGTTTAACTAACCTCCTCATTTTTGCATAGTTTCCCTTTTTGAAATTAAATGCCACAGTATTGGGCTGTTGAGGTGTTCTTCCCACCACAGGAATGTTAAATGTTATTATATTATGGTCACTATTTCCAAGCAGTCCTGTTATAGTTACCTCTTGGACCAGATCCCACGCTCCACTCAGGACTAAATCGAGAGTTGCCTCTCCCCTTGTGGGTTCCTGTACCAGCTGATCCAAGAAGCAGTCATTGAAAGTATCGAGAAATTTTGTCTCTGCATCTTGTCCTGAGGTGACATGTACCAGTCAATATGGGGATAATTGAAATCCCCTACTATTATTGAGTTCTTTATTTTGATAGCCTGTCTAATCTCCCTTAGCATTTCATCATTACAATCCTCGTCAGGTGGTTGATAATAGATCCCTACAGTCATATTCTTATTAGAGCATGGAATTACTATCCATAGAGATCTATGGAACATGTGGATTCATTTAAGATTTTTATTTCATTTGATTCTACATTTTCTTTCACAGATAGTGCCACTCCCCCCCACCCCCTGCACAACCTGTTCTGTCCTTCCGGTATATTTTGTACCCCGGAACGATTGTGTCCCATTGATTGTTCTCACTCCACCAGGTTTCTGAGATGCCTATTATATCAATATCCTCTTTTAAAATGAGGCACTAGTTCACCCACATTATTTAGACTTCTAGCATTTGTGTACAAGCACTTTAAAAACTTGTCACTGTTTATTTGTCTGCCCTTTTCTGATGTGTCAGATTCTTTTTTATGTGAATGTTTCTCATCTGATCTGGCCATTACTTTATCCTCTTCCATCCTCTCCTCCTGACTAAAACAGAGAGTCTCTATCAATAGACTCTCCTTTAAGAGAAGTCTCTGTCCAATCATAGAATATCAGGGTTGGAAGGGACCTCAGGAGGTCATCTAGTCCAACTCAAAGCATGACCAACCCCCAACTAAATCATCCCAACCAGGGCTTTGTCAAGCCTGACCTTAAAAACTTCTAAGGAAGGAGATTCCACCACCTCCCTAGATAACACATTCTAGCGTGTCACCACCCTCCTAGTGAAAAAGTTTTTCCTACTATCCAACCTAAACCTCCCCCACTGCAACTTGAGACCATTACTCCTTGTTCTGTCATCTGCTACCACTGAGAACAGTCTAGAACCATCCTCTTTAGAACCCCCTTTCAGGTAGTTGAAAGCAGCTATCAAATCCCCCCCTCATTCTTCTCTTCCACAGACTAAACAATTCCAGTTCCCTCAGCCTCTCCTCATAAGTCATGTGTTCCAGTCCCCTAATCATTTTTGTTGCCCTCCGCTGGACGTTTTCCAATTTTTCCACATCTTTGTTGTAGCGTGGGGCCCCAAACTAGACACAGTACTCCAGATGAGGCCTCACCAATGTTGAATAGAGGGGAATGATCACATCCCTCGATCTGCTGGCAATCCACATGCTCCTCTGCAACAATCGGCTTTCCCCCATCTCTTAGTTTAAAAACTGCTCTGCAACCTTTTAATGTTAAGTGCCAGCAGTCTGGATCCACTTTGGTTTAGGTGGAGCCCATCGTTCCTATATGGGCTCTCCCTATCCCAAAAGTTTCCCCAGTTCCTAATAAATTTAAACCCCTCCTCTCTACACCATCATCTCATCCATGCATTGAGACTCTGAAGCTCTGCTTGCCTACCTGGCCCTGCGTGTGAAACTGGAAGCATTTCTGAGAATGCCACGATAAAGGTCCTGGATTTCAGTCTCTTTCCCAGCAGCCTAAATTTGGCCTCCAGGACGTCTCTCCTATCCTTCCCTATGTCAGTGGTACCCATGTACCATGACCACCAGCTCCTCCTCAGCACTACACATAAGTCTATCGAGATCCAAGTTTATTTTGTCATATAAATTTATTAGGTGTTTTAAACAGGGATCTCTGATCATACAACTTTCAGACTAATAAATTTATACAGCCTACAGGCCCAGCAGTAGTAAAAAATGCTTGTCACCCTTCTTTCAAAGGGTTTTTATTTATAAATATAAACTATAGGAGAAGGTAAGATGGGAGAGGAGATTGAACTGGGTAAATTGTGTTTTCTGTATGCGAGACTGTTCCTGCTCTTAAAATCTCCAAAAAAATTACTTCTTTAAAGTTTTCCCAGTTGACTATCATTTTTCTTAAATCACCTAATGAAGTGCTCGCTGCTTAGTCATATGCACAAACTTTTCACTTTTACTGCAGCTGCTGTGGCGCAAGCATCTGGAATACATTTGGCACTTTGCATAATGACATACACAAAACTTTTAAATATATAATCTACTTAAAATTCAGGCTGAGATTTATCTACTTTAACACTCCAAGAAGTGTTCCTACATAAAGTTAAGAATGGCATATTGCTGTTATGTTTTTCTTTGGTGGTAGAGAGAGGTGGTCAAATTTTAATTAAAATTATATTGAAGATTTGTTAAAAAGTTAATACAATAAAAAAATCAGTAGCATTACCACTTTTCTATTTGGCCTTCTACTCAATTTCCCTACCAATTCCTAATTGTTTCTCATTTTACACAAAGTAGCATTTGTCATTTTGACTACCCCTGCAAAAATGTTGTCAGCACATTCTATGGGAGACTATTCCCCAGTATTTCCCCACTTCCAAGATGTTCTCATAGACATTTTTAACTATGGACAGCTTCCCTCATTTCAGTGCTGAAAAATCTTTACAGCTTTAGGACAGCAAACTTTTCAACTGGAGGCCAGGCAAAGGGAGAGGGAGAGTTTTTTTTTTTTTTTTATAGTTTCATCTCTTGCTAGTGAGAAAATTATTCTCTGCAATTAGAAATGTATCCAGGCTGACCTACAAAATGATTGAAGGGAAGCTCATTTATGCAAGTAAAGGCAAACTGCAAAGTGTTATGTGATTGTATTTTAAAACATCACTCACAAGATTTCTCCCTTCCTCATATCACATTGAACATGAAGCTGTTAACCTGGAGGACAAGTTGAAACATCTCATCACTGAAAAATGAACTACAGAAAGGTAAAGACAGACATAAGGTTTGTCTACACACAAGCTGCACTGATTTGAAAACCGGTTTAAACTGGTGCAAGTCCAAGTGTGGTTCTCTTACAGTGGCTTAGCTTATGCTTGTACTACTCAAATATGTATTTTCCTCTAAACATTCTGATATTCAAAATTCAGACTATGAGAATAATATATTAACAGGGGCAGTTTGTACTTATAGCTTTCTAATGGCCAGAAATCTTTGAACTTCCTCAAACTAATGAAAAGAACATTAACCTTTTTTCCTCTACGCAAAATAAGACATTGAGTGTTTAATTTACTCAGATGTGAAGTGGAAGGATATACCTTAAACATTATTGAATTACTTTCCAGACATCAGTTGAAACAATAAAATTAGGGCTGTCAAACGATTGAAAAAAATTGTGATTAACTGCACAATTAAAAATAGAATACCATTTATTTAAATATATTTGGATATTTCCTACATTTTAAAACATATTGATTTCAATTACACGACAGAATACAAAGTGTACAATGCTAACTTTATATTTATTTTTATTACAAATATTTGTGCTGTAAAAATAGTATTTTTCATTTCATCTCATACAAGTACTGTAGTACAATCTCTTTATCATGAAAGTTGAACTTACAAATGTAGAATCATGTATAAAAAATTGCATTCAAAAATAAAAATGTAAAACTTTGAGCCTAAAAGTCCACTCAGTCCTACTTCTTATTCAGCCAGTCACTCAGACAAAAGTTAGTTTACATTTAAGGGAGATAATGCTGCATGCTTCTTATGTTACCTGAAAGTGAGAACAGACGTTTGCATGGCACTGTTGTAGTCGGCATCACAAGATATTTGTGTACCACATACACTAAAGATTCATTTGTCCCTTCATCTTCAACCACCATTCCAGAGGACATTCATCCATGTTGATGACAGGTTCTGCTCGATGACTATCCAAAGCAGTGCAGATCGACGCATGTTCACTTTCATCATCTGAGTCAGATGTCACCAGCAGAAGTTTGATTTTCTTTTTTGGTGGTTCGAGTTCTGTAGTTTTGGCATCAGAGTGTTGCTTTTTTAAGACTTTTGAAAGCATGTTCCACATCTCATCCCTATCAGATTTTGGAAGGCACTTCAGATTCTTAAATCTTGGGTTGAGTGCTGTTGCTATCTTTAGAAACCTCACATTGGTACCTTCTTTGCGTTTTGTCAAATCTGCAGTGAAAGTGTTCTTAAAATGAACAACATGTGCTGGGTCATCATCTGAGACTGCTATAATATGAAATACATGGCAGAATGCAGGTAAAACAGAGCAAGAGACATACTATTCTCCCCCAAGAAGTTCAGTCAACATTTAATTAACGCTTTTTTTTTTTTTTTAAAACAAGTTTCATCAGCATGGAAGCATGTCCTCTGGAATGGTGGCCAAAGCATGAAGGGGCATACGAATGTTTAGCATATCTGGCACGTAAATACCTTGCAATGATGGCTACAAAAGTGCTATTTGAAAGTGCCTGTTCTCACTTTCAGGGGACACTGTAAATAAGAAGCAGGCAGCATTATCTCCCGTAAGTGTCAACAAACTTGTCCGTCTTCGCAATTGGCTGAATAAGAAGTAGGACTGGGCCGACTTCTCGGCTCTAAAGTTTTACATTGTTTTGTTTTTTAGTGCAGTTATACAAGAAAAAAAATCTACATTTGTAAGGTACACTTTCACAATAAAGAGATTGCATTACAGTACTTGTATGGGGTGAACTGAAAAATACGATTTCTTTTATCATTTTTACTTTGCAAATATTTGTAATAAAAATATAAAATGAGCACTGTATACCTTGTATTGTGTTGTAACTGAAATCAATATATTTGAAAATGTAGAAAAACATCCAAAAATATTTAATTTCAATTGGTATTCTATTAACAGTGCAATTAAAACAGCTGTTAATCGCGTGAGTTAACTGCGATTAATCAACAGACCTAAATAAAATCAATATATCATATTGAATAATATAACAGATCAAATGTGAACTTTGACCTCCATCAGAAAATTGAATTGAAGCCATAGTGAACATCAGTTATCTGCTGAAAGAATCAGTCATGTCTTCATTTGAAGCGAGATCTACATAGCAGCGATCAATTGTTAAGATGCTTTATTGACAACTCTCCAGCATTCACCACAAAAAATAGGTTCATTTTTGCATACGATTACATCTTAGTTTTTTCAATAGCATTTTATTGGCAGTGGAAAAATGCTTCAGAACTTTACTGAAAGAAAGCAATAAATAATACTGTGGTAAAAATAGTTCAAAGTACTTAGGCTGTACATACTTCGTTCCATAATCAGAAGTACACAAAAAAAGATTAGAAAAAAACACAGAACAGTAACAATGAATTTCAGTTGTACAAGTAAACTAAAGAGAAGAAACCAAACAAGAAAAAAAAAGACATGCTATATATACTGTTGCATAATAAATAATGCACCATGATCTGAACAGATTTCTTACTGGCTTTTTAATGTGCCATTCAATGATACATTTTCTACGCAAAGCCTGAAATGGCTACAACCATCAAAAATTTTAAAAAATCTGGACAATTTTTAGAACAAGTTTACAAACGAATGCAAAAAGATGACTTAAGAAAAATAAGGCCTTTATTCGAAGTTGCACTACTTTATTCTTCAGCATACTGTGCCTTCATCTTTTACTTTTTTTAATATTAGACTGCAGTGCTTCATGATTGGTCCGCTAAGAATAGTTGCATCAGTGCCTTTCCACAAATGTTTTTAATCAAAAGGATATGGGAGGAAAGCACTTTTTGTGGCCTGTGGATTACTACCAGGAACTATTATGAAGTCTTTCTTCCTTGGCTGAGAGAAAACATTTCTCAGTTTATGGCTTATGTTCAGTCATTGTAAAGACATGCTATACAAATACAGCAGACTGGAAGTTATGAAGGAGTTAACCAATTCTAAAACATGTTCCATAGTGTTATAATGTTCCCCCATTTTAAAAATGTACTAAATCATTAAATGAAGACAAATTCACCCTGACAAATTTTCTTTGTAAAAAAGGTACAACTATCAACAGAAATAAAAATAATCTATTAGACCTGCTTACTAAAACGTTTATCTGAATGCTTATCTGAAAAAGGCTGGTTTATTTCATGTTTAGAACTAGCTAATATTTCCAAAAGACAAAATATATACTGCTTGGTGTCATGATACTTTTACAAAGACAGGAAAATCCTTTTCACCTTCAATTTCATTATTAAAAAACCCAATGATAATTACAATAACTGCATAATTTACAAAAGCCCTATATTGCTTATAGGGACATATACTTACAAGCATTACAGTACATTCAGTTGGAAAGACTAAAATTACGGATAAAATCAGCAAGGATTTGATTTATAGACTGAATACAGATGGAAATGGTAAGTAACTATATAAATGAAGTCACATAGGTTTACTTAAATATAAGAGACATTTAATTCTAAAATATTTTCTCTATGGTACTCATGAATTTGTTTGCTAATTAAAAACTCTGTAATAAAATATCTCGAAGTGTCCATTTAACAAGTATTAACAAATTAAAGATTCCACTGATTTCTAAAATATGGTCTTTGAGTTCAAAATGCTGCATATCACCGGTAGAAATAGTGTGGGTAAACTGCAAAATAAAAAAGAAATCTGTTATACAGTGTCTCAGGATTTTTATTTTTATATATATATATATATATATATATATATATATATATATATATATATAAAAAAGCAAACATACATTACATTCCAAGTTTCTCAGTTAAACAGCTCATTGTTGTGGCATGTATTTAATGGATTACTACCATTTTGTGAAGTATAGAGTTCTATTTGGTCCCAATATATGTTTCAGTTGCAATATGAAGCTTGAGGCCAGAGGTCAAATACCTTCAATTCCCAATAAGAGATTAACTTTTTTTTTCTGGATGATCTTACTGTGTAATATATATATATTCTAAAACCAACAATATTAAGGCGATTAGAGTTAAGAGCTTTAACATTCACAAAGAAATGTTTTTAAGGTATCAACTTGATTTATACAGGGATGGATCCAGCTCATTTAAATTGCCCTTCACCTGCAGGAGCTTTCTTTCTCAGCATTTTATACCACAGAGCTCTTTTAGAGTACTTTTATATATTAAAGGCTACAGACTTTGAAGCTCCAATTATACTAGGAAATTGAATCGATTGCTATGAAAGCTTATCAGCACCAAGTTCCCTGGAGCGAACGTTGAAAGTAATTTAACTATGAATATAGACGATAAAAATATTTTAAGCACCACTACAGAAACATGATTTTCGCTTTCAAGTGACAGACTTAAATCAGACAACTTTGGAATTTCTGCCTGTTCTTTAAGAAGTAACAGATCGATTTGAGATGTATATGATGTAACCTAACATAGACGCTCCTTCCCACCTTGTTGTAGGATCTTCTGAGGTACAGTTAAAGGGCATCTTCTGCCCATCTGCCTATTAAGGCTGTGAATTTGGAAAACTAGAGAATATGAAAAATGATGCCCTGTCCTATTTTGCATATTATATGAATATGTACTAAGTAATTTACATAAGTAGTTATTACATAAATTCTCCCCACCTGCTTCCCCATCTATACCCAGCCATACTCTGATTTGGCTCATTTTCAAGTTCCCCCATGTCACAGCCCCATCCCTCTGGTTCTCTCAATTGCCCCCTTCAAATCTTCCCCCACACTATGTGAAGTATTTGCAGCTATCTGTAATACTTTATGAATATTATACGTTCCATCTATTTCTTACTGTGTTTGATACAGGATTATATGAGGTTACCTGCATGTATGCAGGAAAGGAAACAATAGCTTCAGGCAGCCCCATTTACTGTAACTTAAGGACAATGAAAGGCATCTTTCACTTTGAAGACCGTGATGAATTCAGTCTGGCATGGCACAGAGTGGGGAGTGTCCACGCTTATAAAGGGGAGCACGCTTATAAAGGGGAGGAACCCCCAAAGTTGGAACAAAACTATTTGGAAGGATAAAAAGGACAGGAGTAGGCAGACACTGTTGGGAAGCAGACTGAAGCCCAATCCCGAGAGGATGGGGGTCTCTGGAATAAGATAGGCCAACCTAAGTCTTTAGGTAAGATAGATGTATGTACAGACCGGTTATTGTGTTAAAAATCCTTTTATCTTATCCTGTGATCCTACTATTAAGGTTAAACAATGCTCCATTGGGTCACTGTATTCTCCACTGATCTCAGCTTCCAAAGGAAAGAAGATGTCACTCACCCTGTGCAGTAACTGAGGTTCTTAGAGATGGATGTCCCTGTGGGTGCTCCACTTTAGGCGACTTTGTGCCCCTGCGCTTGTAACTGAAGATTTGTAGTAGAAATGCCTGTTTGGGTCGCACGTGCACTGTCTTCATCTCATGCTACCTCAGGTGATTACATAGTGCCGTGTGACCAACCCCACCCCCACCCGCCAGTTCCTTCTCTACTGCGGAGACTCTAATGCAAAAACTCTGAAGTACAGAAGAAGAGAGAGGGTAGAGGAGCACCCACAGGGACAACCATCTCAAAGAAGCTCAGTTACTGCACAGGGTGAGTGACAGCTTCTTTCCTTTGGAAGCTGAGATCAGTGGAGAATACAGGGGGGGTGGGGGGCAGCGGTGAACAGGACTCACTCCACCACTAATACAGGGTTTTGCCATCATGCTAGTGATGACCAATGTGGTCCAGGACCTTGACTACACGGTCCATGCTGGGTCTGTTGGGGATTTAGACTGACACCAGCCATGTCTGCAGTGGCCTGAAGTGGAGTCGCGCGTGCCGAATCATGCAAGTACAGGTTGCCATGGGGCCCAACAGCTGTAGGCATGTGTTGGTGAGAGAGTGAGCTTGTATACATGAGATCAGGTCTGCCATGGCCTCAGGAAGGAAAGCCCTGGCCTGGGTAGAGTCAAGGACCGCTCCAATGAACTCTCTGCGCTGCATCAGGACTAAGGTTGACTGTCTTGTTTATCAATAGCCCCAGGTCGCAACAGATGGAGCAAACCAGGTTGAGATGATGCCGTACCTGATCTCAGTATCAGCCTTTTATTAACCAGTCGTGGAGGTACAGGTAAATCTGCATGCCTTTGTGCCTTAGGTAAGTGGCCACTATACACTTCGTGAACACTCTCAGTGCTGAGGAGAGGCCGAGGGGCAGTGCCGTGAATTGAAAATGGCAGTGGCCCAACAAAAATGGAGGAAACACCTGTACCCCAGGAAAAAGGAAATATGTGCCCTTTAAGTCAAGAGTGGAGTACCAGTCTCCCGGATCAAGGGAGAGGATAATGGAGGCTAGGGAGACCATGAGGAACTTTAACTTCTTGAGGGACTTGTTGAGGTATCGCAGGTCTAGAATGGGTCTGAGGCCTCCTTTTGCTTTTGATACTAGGAAATATTGGGAATAGAACCCTTTCCCTCTCATGTCTGGACAGACCTCCTCCACCACCCTCAGGTGCAGAAGGTTCTCTACCTCTTGCACTAGTAGTTGCTCGTGAGAAGGGTCCCCGAAGCGGGGTGGAAGGGAGGGTCGGCCATGAATTGCAAGGTGTAGCCCAAAGAAATTGTGTTGAGCACTCAACGGTCCAAGGTCAGCTTTGACCAGGCTGACTGGAAGGGGCGTAGACAGTCGAGGAAAAAGCGGGGGAGTGGATCCTAGGCAGTGGCTGGGGCGCCATCCTCAGGCGCATCCTCAAATCGTCTGCTTCTGGCTGCCCTGATCTCGAGAGGGGCCATGCTGGGCAGAGGAGCAGGAAGACCAAGGGTGATGTCGCTTAAACCCCTTGTCTTTCTCCTTTCTGTAGAAGCTGGGCTGGGGGACACCCTACGAGTGAGGCAGCAGCCGGAATGGCTTTCTAGCCAGTTGAGGGGTGTGCAAGCCCAAGGACCAGAGGGTGGCATGGAAGTCTTAATGACAGAGCCATGCACTGGTCAGCTCCAAGAAGAGCCCTGCTCCCTCAAATGGGAGATCATAGAGAGTAGTCTGCATCTCCTGGGACAGCCCAGAGGACTGTAACCAGGAGCTGCACCTCATGACTGCCAAGTCTGTAGCATCCTAGGCCATCTGGAGGATGCTTCTCGCCACCGCTTTGCCCTCATCCACTGGCGGCAAACTCCTGGGCTTTGTCCTGTGGAAGGCCCTCCTTGAATTTGCTGATGGAGTCCCACAAGTTGAAATTGTACCCGCCTAGCAAGGCCTGATAGATGCCCAAAATTTCAGGCTGGCTGTTGAATAAACTTTTCTGCTAAATAGGGCTAGTCTTTTGGTGTCTTTATTTTTGGGGGTGCTGATGCTACCAGGGACCCTGCAGAAGTGGTGGTATACAGGTATTCAAATCCCTTTGCAGGGACATAATATTTCTTTTCTGCTTTCTTGGAGATAGGCAGAATGGAAGAGGGGGTCTGCCAACACCAACCTGGCAATTTTCAGGACCCCTGGGTGGACAGGCAATGCGACCCAGGCCGGGGTGGAGGAGGGTATGACATTGAAGAGGTCATTGGACTCCTCCACTAGCTCCTCAACCTCCAGGTTCAGGTTAGCAGCCACCCTTTTGAGCAGTGCCTGGTCCTTCTTAAAATTATCAGGGGGGCTGCTTGCTTGCGAGAGGCCCGCCACCACCTAGTCCGGAGACGAAGAGGATGACTGAACCACAGGGGGAGGGGCGGCTTCCACTTGCCTGTCCAGGGATGGCTCGTTGGCCATTGAGACCTGCTGCACCGCTCTTGCATCAGACTCAGCACCATGCTGCCTCTTGCACAGCCACCACCAGTTTGTCCAATGAAGCCTGAGAGGAATGGTGGGAATACGGAACCAGCATGACGGATACACCACGTGGGCTCCAGTACTGCCACAGGGCTGGCCACTGCCCTTGCTACCACGCTACTGCCTCCAGGGCCATGCCCGTCTTGCGGGCCGTTGGCGATTTGCCTCTCCTAGGTGAGAAGCTGAACTCTCCCTCTGGCTCCAACCATTGCCCTTCTGTTGACCAGGGCAGAACCGTAGATGCCTGTCTAGAAGAAGCCGTAGAAGTCTGTCGGCGACTGGTAAGGACAAGGCAAGGAACGGTGCCTGCCCTGAAGCATGGTACCATGACCAAAAACGATCCGCACCAAGGGGGATCGATGCTGGGGGGACCGCTAGGCAATGGGAATCTGTGCTGCGGTGATCTCTCGTGGGAGGTTAGGTGGTACTGTGGGTACGGGGATTGGCGTTGTGACTTGGGCATCCCGCACCTCATAGGTGGTGACCTTGGTGTTAGAGACCTGGGTCTTCCACCCAGAGATCGAGGCTGCAGCGCCAGAGTCCTAGGCTGCAGTGATGGGGATCAACGCCTGCAGTCCAGGGACTGGGGACACTACGCTGCTTTGGAAGGAGATCCATAACTGGCTAGGCCTTAGAGGTCTGGGCCTTAACCGGGTCCATCACCTGGTTTGGCGTCTGCAGTGCCAGCTGGCCTACAGTAACTCCTCGCTTAACGCTGTAGTTATGTTCCTGAAAAATGCAACTTTAAGCGAAACCATGTTAAGCAAATCCAATTTCCCCATAAGAATATAAATGGGGAAGAGGGGTTAGCTTCCAGGGAAAATTTTTTCGCCAGACAAAAGACACTACACACACACACACACACACACAATAAATTTTAAACAAACAATTTAATACTGTACACAGGAATGATGGTTGTGAAGCTTAGCTGAGGTGGTCAAATCAGAGGGTGGAATATTTCCCAGGGAATGCCTTACTGCTAAATAATGAACTAGCACTCGGCTGAGCCCTCAAGGGTTAACACACTGTTAATATAGCCTCACACTCTACAAGGCAGCATGAATGGAGGGAGGGGAGACAGCATGGCAGAGAGAGACAGACGAACATTGCCCCTTTAAGTATGCTGACGCCACTCTAAGTACATTGCCTTTTTAATGACAGGTTTCAGAGTAGCAGCCATGTTAATCTGTATCCGCAAAAAAGAACAGGAGTACTTGTGGCACCTCAGAGACTAACATTTATTTGAGCATAAGCTTTCATGGGCTACAGCCAGTAGATTAGCAAGTTGAGAGAGCAGCTGCTGCCAGCAAGCTCCCTCCATCCTGAGCCCTATCTTGTGGCGCCCCCACCCCCCCCCCGGCTCTGTGGAAATGCGGTAAAGTTGGGGGGGGGGGGACAACACCCTGACATTAGCATCCCTCTTCCTCCCACCTCTGCACAGCAAGGAGGCGGCTCTGGGGAGCAGCACCAAGGCAGAGGGCAGGAGCAGCACATGGCAGTGGGGAGAGGGACAGCTGAACTGCCTGGCAATTGATAGCCTGCTGGCGGCTGCCGCCCATGGAACTTAGGGGTGCGGGGAGCTGACAGGGAGGCTGCCGGTCCACCCTGGTTCCAAGCCCCCAAAGGGCTGCTCTTTCTGCAAGCAGTGAACAAAGCAAGCAGCTGCCAAACAACCTTATAAGGGAACATTGCGCAAGTTTAAACAAGCATGTTCTCTAACTGATCAGCAACATAACAATGAAACAGCAACATTAACCGGGACGACTTTAAGTGAGGAGTTACTGTACTTGGTTGTTGGCCACTAGGGCTGCCTCGGGCACAGGTAGCCCTACGAGGGGTCAGGATCCCTGGCTGGGATGGGGGTCTGGCCACAGAAGTTCCCCTGTGTAGCTCCGGGGTGAGTATGTGGCCTAACACATGTCCTTTCCCCGAAGCCCCCTTATCCTGCGGTGCCAACAGGCCCTTCGGCTTCAGCCGCTTCTTGGGCACTGGGGAAGGGGCATGGTGACAGGCGGGTTCCGGTGCCGGCAGTGCGCTATGCGCTGACACTGAAGTGCTAGGCATGGAGTCTGACCGGAAGGGCTCCAAAGCAAGATGAAGCGCAAGGAGGGCCCTCAAGTGGATATCCTACTCCCTTTGAGTTTCAGGGTGAAAGTTCTTGCTGATCTTGCACTGGTGTTTTCTATGTGATTCCCCTTGACATTTCAAACAGCTATTGTGCGGGTCACTAATGGGCACTGGCCCGGTACATGATGACCATGGCTTAAAGCCTGGGGAATGGGACATGCCCCACTCTGTAGCGAAGTCCCAGCCGGGACTCTAACTACTAAAACTATTGAACACTTAACTTACCGGTCAAATGAAGTACATAAAAATCCTAACTACAAAGGAGACAGAACAATGAACTGAAAGAACGGCTAACACTCTTGGAATGCAAGTCAAGACACTCTGACCAACCGTCACAGGCGGTAAGAAGAAACTGAGAGGGCATAGGATCGCCAGCACCTGATATACCAATGCATGAGCATGGCACTCAAGGAAGTGCCACAGCCAACCCTACGGATACTGCTAAGGCAAAAGTCTCTGCTGAGTGTGCACAAGGGCACGCACGCACACACCTAGAATGGAATTGAGATGAGCAAGCACTCAAAGAAGAATGTTGTGTATGGGGGAGGAAATGCCATAAGGGCTCCCAATTTCCCTACTCACCTGGCAGATGTGATGGTCACGAGGAAAGCCACTTTCACTGAAAGGTGAAGTAGTGAACAGATCACGAGTGGTTCAAATGGGGGTCCAGTAAGGCCCTGTAACACCAGACTGAGGTCCCATGATGGAGTAGGGGCTTGTATTTCTGAGTAAATGTTATGAAGGCCCTTGAGAAAACACTTGGCGATTGGGTGAGCAAAGGTCGAGAACTCATCCACCTTATAGTGGAATGCAGTGATGGCTGTGAAGTGTACTCTGATCGACCAATTTGTTTAAAGTTCCAATATATAGTCCAGTACCAGTAGTAGAAGAGAGGAAACCACCATGATTTATCCATTTTGGCACCATGTATTGAATCATCTCCATTTGTGCAGGTATGTATGTTGTATAGTTGGTCTACAACAACGGTTTAAGAGAAGTTTCAGAGTAGCAGCCATGTTAGTCTGTATCTGTAAAAAGAAAAGGAGTACTTGTGGCACCTTAGAGACTAACAAATTTATTAGAGCATAAGCTTTCGTGAGCTACAGCTCACTTCATCGGATGCATACGGTGGAATATAGTGGGGAGATTTTATATACACAGAGAACATGAAACAATGGGTGTTACCATACAGACTGTAACAAGAGTCATCACTTAAGGTGAGCTATTACCAGCAGGAGAGCGGGGGGGTGGAAGCCTTTTGTAGTGATAATCAAGGTGGGCCATTTTCAGCACTTTACAAGAACAGTAGGAGGGGAAATAAACAAGGGGAAATAGTTTTACCTTGGGTAATGACACATCCACTCCCAGTCTTTATTCAAGCCTAAGTAATTGTATCCAGTTTGCAAATTAATTCCAATCCAGCAGTCTCTCGCTGGAGTCTGTTTTTGAAGGTTTTTTTGTTGAAGAATTGCCACTTTTAGGTCTGTAATCAAGTAACCAAAGAGATTGAAGTGTTCTCCGACTGGTTTTTGAATGTTATAATTCTTGACGCCTGATTTGTGTCCATTTTATTCTTTTACGTACAGACTGTCCAGTTTGGCCAATGTACATGGCAGAGGGGCATTGCTGGCACATGATGGCATATATCACATTGGTAGATGTGCAGGTGAACGAGCCTCTGATAGTGTGGTTGATGTGATTAGGCCTTACGATGGTGTCCCCTGAATAGATATGTGGACACAGTTGGCAACAGGCTTTGTTGCAAGGATAGGTTCCTGGGTTAGTGTTTTGTTGTGTGGTTGCTGGTGAGTATTTGCTTCAGGTTGGGGGGCTGTCTGTAAGCAAGGACAGGCCTGTCTCCCAAGATCCGTGAGAGTGATGGGTCATCTTTCAGGATAGGTTGTAGATCCTTGATGATGCGTTGGAGAGGTTTTAGTTGGGGGCTGAAGGTGGAAGGTTCTGTTATTTTCTTTTTTGGGCCTGTTCTGTAGTAGGTAACTTCTGGGTACTCTTCTGACTCTGTCAATCTGTTTCTTCACTTCAGCAGGTGGGTAGTGTAGTTGTAAGAATGCTTGAGAGAGATCTTGTAGGTGTTTGTCTCTGTCTGAGGGGTTGGAGCAAATGCGGTTGTATCGTAGAGCTTGGCTGTAGACAATGGATCGTGTGGTGTGGTCTGGATGAAAGCTGGAGGCATGTAGGTAAAAAAAGCGGTCAGTAGGTTTCCGGTATAGGGTGGCGTTTATGTGACCATCGCTTATTAGCACCATACTGTCCAGGAAGTGGATCTCTTGTGTGGCCTGGTCCAGGCTGAGGTTGATGGTGGGATGGAAATTGTTAAGAGAATGTCCCTTACTTCCTTGAGGTGGAATCTTGCCAGGTTTGGGTGGAGGGCCTGGCCCGCATTCTGAGAGAGAGGAGATGAGGCAGAAGAGGAAGTGTATGGGGTGGGCACACAGCCATCTTTAGGAGGTAAGGAAGCCAAATTTGTCAGCTACAGGGGGCTTTCAAGAGGACTCTGGTGTCCTGATCTTGTGTATCACCCGGGATAGAAGAGGGGTTGGAGGAAAGGTATATACTAGGGGTTCATCCCATTTGATGAGAAAAGCATCGCCCAGGGAACAGGATTCCAATCCTGCTCTGGAGCAGAAGTGCGGGCACTTGGCATTTTGGATCGTCACAATAAGGTCTATAGTTGGGAACCCCCCATTTGAATATATTCTGTAGTATTCCAGGTTCATTTCCCACTCATGGTCCTGGGAAAATTTTCTGCTTAATGCACCTGCTGTGATGTTTTGGCATCCTGGGAGGCAGGAAGCGGAGATGTCGATGTTGTGACTGATGCACCAATTCCATAACAGCATGGCTTCTGTGCACAGGGATTGTGACCATACTTCCCCCTTCTTGTCAGTTTATATAAAACAGGCAAGCAACGTTGTCTGTGAGGATCTTTATAGTTCTGTCCTTGATCATAGGTAGGAAATGGGAACATGCATTGTGAACTGCCCACAGCTCCAGTAAGTTTATATGTAGAATGGATTCCAATGGGACCAGCAGCCTTGAACCGTACAATTGCGCAAGTGTGCTCCCCAACCTAGTAGGGAAGCATCTGTATTTATTATTATTATTGGAGGGTTCTGTGCAGCCATCATTTGGTTGGGTCCACAAACTTAAGAGGTTTTTTTTTTGTTTTTGTTTTTTTTACTTTGGCTGGCATCATGAGATGTTTGTTTAGGTTGTGTCTGTGTGGAACATACACTGTCTGGAGTCAGGCCTGCAGGCCTCAAATGTGGAGACTGGCACATTTCACGAACATTGTTGCACATGTGGCCCAACAGTTGGAGGCAGATCCTGGCTGATGTCTGGGGACTGTTTGGTGTTGTGGAGCTTAGATTTAGTAAAGTCATAAATCGGTGTCAGAGTAGCAAAGCTGTAGCCTCTGGATAGTCGAGGTAGGCCCTGATGAACTCCAGTCTCTGCACAGATGTGAACATTGATTTGTGTGTGTTTATTTGTAGGCCTAGACATGTGAAAAGAGCTACTGTGTTTTGAGTAGCTTTTACTGCCCCTTGTTGAGTCACTGCTTTGAGTAAGCAATCATCCAAATAGGGGAATATTATGACCCCTTTTCTGTGGAGGTGAGCCGCCACCACCATGAGAACTTTTGAAAATACAGTTGGGGAAGTGGACAGTCCAAAGGGCAGTACTTTCTACTGAAAATGGTTTATTCCTAGAAAAATCTGAGGAACCTCCTGTGTGAGGGATATATTGTTATACAAAGTGTGTGTTCTGGAGGTGAAGGGCTGAGAACCAGTCCCCTCTTTCCAGTGCTGGAATTATGGTTGCTAACGTGACCATCCCGAAGTGTTGGGTCTTCATGAATTTGTTGAATCTTCTTAAATTGAGAATAGACCTCCAACCTCCAGATTTTTTCTGGGTTAGAAAATAATGTGAGTAGAATCCCCTCCCACTGTGTTGTGTTGGTAGTGGCTCTACTGTGCCTAGGCATCTGAGATGGTTTACCTCCTGTCACAATAGATGTTTGTGAGAGAGGTCTCTGAAGACGGTTGGGAGGGAGGGTGGGTATGGGGAATGAAGGTAAATGGGATGGAATAGCCAGTGTCAACGATCTCTAATACCCATTTGTCTGACGTGATGATCTGTCAGGCTAGGTGGAATAGGGTCAGACAGTCTCTGAATGGATGGGAAGTAGCAGGTGTTTCCAGCACTTGAAAATGTGGAGTAACTAAGCTATTCTAAAAAGGGATCTAATAACTGAAACTTAATTTCCTATAAGAGAAAAAAGTTTTGTTTTTGTTTTTAGAAAAGAAGAAAAACAGTGAAGGAGAAGTAACTATAAAGCTAGCTAACAACAAACTATTAACTAAATAAATACAGTAACTATTCTAAGCAGAGAGGCACTGCTAAGTGCTCCATCTCAAGCCGAGGGCGGTAGAGGAGGAACTGAGGAGGGGTTGGTCGCACAGTTCTATGTAACTGCCTGAAGCAAGACAGGGAAAGTGCATATGCAACCCAACCAGGCACTGCTCCTACAAATCTCCAATTACAAGCACTGGGGCTCACAATCGCCTAAAGTGGAGCTCCAACAGGGATACTCCTCGAAGAACCACCACAGGTAGCCAAACCTAGTCAGACCTGCTGAGCAATCCTGGTACATACAAGAGTCCTGGGCCAGGTCTAAGAGTGGGCGAATTGTGGGATTCCACCCAAGAACAGATGAAAGCAACAGGCTTCACACCTGAGGGAGTGCACTGAGAGACCAAGGAAGGGGTAAGAGGTGCAGATAGCCTTGAGCCATGACACCCCATACTAAACTCCCTTGACCCTCTTTAGTTGGCTATTCCCTCTCCAGCCTCTCACGCTCCTCCTCTTTTACCTCTTTTCGCCCTGAAACTAGAGCAACAGTACTCTGCCCAGTGTGAATGAAAACTACTCACTTCTCCCTCTCAATTTAGGTTTCACTTTCTTGGTGTCTGAGATGTCATAATCCAGCTAGGACTACCAGATGACCCTGTGAAGTCCTTGAGGAAAATCGAAGTAGATAATGCCTGAATTCCTAATGTAAAGATGACCAAAAATCCAACACTTTTTGCAGAAAAACCCTTTCATGCCTTTTAAAAAAATATATCAAAGGAGCAAAAAAGAAAAAAAAGATCAATTATTTTCCTTTGCAAATTAACTTTAAAATTAGGATTATATTATGTAAAGGTTGACAGCCTTAGCTAGAAGGAACTACCTTAAAATTCTCAATGTAGTATTTATATTTTAAACTGGTTGGTTTTCCTTTTTTTTTTTTTACATTTAGATATTAACAGTTTTTGGATTTGGTTTAAACTTTAAAATGTATATTTTACAAAGTGGCCTATTTTCCTGCTATACCTATCTTTTTTACTCACCAACAGAAGCCTTTAACAGGAGTAAGTCCTTACTGTAGTGGAATCCAGCCTTTGTGTTCCTGATACATTGCCTGTTTCAACAATCATAGAAGGAAGACATGCAGAACACAGCATGCAGTTAGTCTTCAAAAAAAAAAATCACACAGCAATGTGATTACAGCTACTGTACACACTCAACTAAGGTTACAATAAATTAGAAAAGCAGAATTTAAAATAACGTTAAGTTCATCTATTTACTAGTTCTAGTTTCAGTGCTTAGCTTTACAAAAAATTCCCAACAATACTCATGCAAGCTAGGGCACTGTAAATGGCAGAAGTGAATCATGTCTAGAAGTACAACTATTAATATTCTTCTTTCTAAGATTTCTCTCAGCTTTTGATTGCACATGGAGAAGAAAACCTGAATTTTTAGAATGTGAATGTTTAATATTTTACATTTAAATCAAATTAAACATTATATGGTGCAGAGAACTCCTGGACTAGATATTTTACACTAGTGAGAGTAATATTTACAATTTTAAGCATTCCACTAACATTCTTAATATTTGTGTAATATATTGGGGTTCTTCTTAAACTTCATGTATTTAGTTAAAGTGTTCAAACAAACTAGGTACACTACCAAGGACCTTTGGTCCAAATTTGCCCAAAGAATGTTCTCAAACTGTAATTGCGTGGTACATTCCATCACCAATAACATTTTCCATGTGGCAAGCACTGATATTCATCTTATTTCCATAGTCCGAGATATAGAAAAAGTATTTCCTAAATAAAAAGACCTTCTAGTCTTTTCCTAGAGAAAAAAAAACCTGAAAAGGAACCATATATCTGGTAGAAAGCTCACACAAGTTACTACAAAAATAAACTTGTATTTGAAATAAAAAGTTTTACACATATAAACATGCACAAGGCAGATGCTTTTATGCAGATTAAAATTAAAATATTCTGGCTACTTAACTAACTTACAACCTCACGCAAAAAAGTTCATGCTTAAAAATAGCAAAGTAGTTTTTGTACCATCAATTTGCATCTTCTTTGGCTGCATAGAAGGTGAAGACATTGAGGCGGTAACTCTGAAGTTTGCAGGAAGGGTCTCTGCAGATCCAGCAGCTAAGCCTTTTATGTCCTTTGGTCTAAACTTCTTTCTCCATGAAGGTGCTCGTCTAAAGCTTTTATCATCATCCTGTCAGATTGATTAGTATCATTAGTAATTCTAAAAACGGGATTATTTACCATAAATTAAAATTAGAGCAGGGTCAATACCTTTCCCCACAACTCCAAGCATCTATATGAGTCAAGATACTTAGTATTTCTTGGAAAAAAAAGATCTGGCTGCCTATCTTTAACTTAACTGCACATTAGGGTATATTTGTGATTTAGGATTTAAGATTATTCACAAATGCCATATAATTTAGTAGTGAGAAGTAAATGGAAGGGTTATAAAAAGACAAGAGAACATGAACAACCAGGTATAAATTACTTTAAATAATCCCCTTGCCCTTTTAAATTCCACTTTTGCTGGAATATCTATATTGAAATATAGCACTACGGCACAAAAGATTAGAGGAAAGTGAACGCAAACAGTGAACGAAAACAGTACAAAACCACAATAGTACTGTACTACAGTACCTCCCTAACCTATGTATTGTTTCATTTTTAAGTGATTTGGAACCTTGTAATAGGGCTATGTGGAACAGAGTGCATCCTCAAACTGAACTATTTCCTCCCCTCCCCCCTACTCTCTAGTAGTGCATCTACAGCTTAAAAAATGATGTTTTTTAATTCACAAGAGTGACACTGGACCTACTAACCAAGACAGCTGGAGCCCTGCCCGAGAAATACAATATCCCATAGAAAAAAGCCTTGTATGTTTATGTGCATATATATTCATGGATTGTTTATATTTAGTATCACAATCCACTACAAGTGATCTGGTTAAACGTTTTGAACATTTATTTTTATCTAAAAATATTTAGCTCAATTTCTTTAGGATTTAGAATTAAATGGATATAAATATCATTTCCTAAAGCAAGACCCCTCACGATTTGCTCTGGTCCTTGTGCTGCATAAAAAGGCTGGAGCAGCATAAAAGTGCCCGAAAAGCTCCTTTTTATATTGTGGGAAGATTTTCTGGTACAGTCACCATGGAAGATAGCGGTAAAGGTACTTTCCAATAACCCTCCTTGCAAGCTGTAGTTTAGAGGGTAAGCTGAGGGTAGAAGGGGCATGTCAGGGTGGGGCCACAACACAAAGTAAGGCAGAGATTCCAACTAGGCAGTGCTGCAGCCTATAGTGCAGCTTGGGGAGGCAAATTAAACACCCCCTTGCCAGTCCGCCCATGGTGTTGTCTAAATTATGGTAGGGACCCTGGATCAGCACTAGATCAGAGAGCACAAGGGTGTCTTATGGCCGCCGTATGTACTTCTTCCACCTCCTAAGTACATCTGCATTATAGACTTCTTTCGATGGTATGTAGAGTACATATCTGCATAGCCCCCCAGCACAGGTATAAACGGCAGTGTAGCTGGTGTGGCATAGCTTAGGCAACCAGAGTAAAGACGTGCCTGAAGGGTGTGGGTATGTATGTGAGTACATACCCTATGTGCTTTCTACTCACCCAAGCCACCCCTCCCCATCTACACTGCTATTTTTATTATTATAGTGTCCTGCTGCGGGAGCCTTTGCCCTCTGCAGGAAGAGACTCCCCCAGCCAGGAGAAGGCTCTGGCAGGAGGCGGCAGCTGGGAAAGGTTCATCCTTTTCCTGTTGCCTCCAATGACCAAGTCTTTCTTTGCCACAGAAAAGATTCCAGCAGCTCCCCATTTCTAGAACCTTTTCCCACAACAGAGAAAGGGAAAGGCTTTAGCAGGGTAGAGGCAAGGGGGAAAGCCCTGCTCTCTCCCCTCTGCCAGAGCCTTTCATGGACTAGTAGCTACACATCACAGCATGGACGCAGCCTGGTTTTGGCTGCACTATGCAGCTACATGTATACTGATTGACGCCGCCAGACGTATACAGTGTAGACAAAGCCTTAGAATTGCACCACAAAAATCTCAAAAAATGAATTCTTCAATTTCCTAATATGTCTTCTGGAATAGACTTTAAATATGTCTTTTAAGTAGTAGGAGGAAGAAAAATATTTACATGAAGCTTTCATTATGAATGATCCCAGCCTGCCTGAAAGATTAAAAAAGGATCACTAGGCTATTAGTGACATGTAGCTGTCTCTGGTAGGAAATTCTGCATGAATACTATAAAATATATTACTATGCAAGTTGGAATCTGTCTGGGAAACTAGGGTTTAATGTCACTACTTTCAAAAGGTACCATATATCTTTAATAACTGCAAATGGAAAAACTCTAGGTCTTAACTCTCTTCTGGAAAATGGGCACCTCCAGCACCAATCCCCCATGCACTATGTGGAGGCAACAGTTAAGTACTGAAACAGAGTAAGTGCCACTTATTGAACTGTCATTACCACTACTGCAACACTTGGGAGGCTTTCCATTAGTCTCATATCCAAAGTATGGAACAGATACTATCCTACTTAATTGATCTCACAAAAGCACTGCCTTATAGCATGGGCTCCAAGCCATGCTTACATGCACTTGCTAACTGAAAAGGCAACAGCTTAAAAACATTTCTTGGAAAAAAGATCTATATAGATTGGATAACTGGGCATTAAAAAGAGGGGAAAAAACAAACAGCTGATTGGGTGGACTTGTGAAAAAGGAGTGGCATGGGGTGCAGCCTTCAGAAGAAGGAAGTTCTGCTTTAAATTGTTCTTTGTAAAGAAGGCAGACAGTTCCAGTTTCACCCACTCTCACTATCCACTCCAGTAAAAAAATGGCAAGTCATAAGCTACCTAAAGTACTGTGCACTGGAAAAAAGCAGCTCATGTAACACAGAATGATGCTGAACTATTTAGATGAAAATCAGATGGGTCCCACCCGCTAAAAACAGCACTAGAAAAGAATACCAAAAACCAAAGTGAGCAATAATAGATGTAGCTTTCCTGGGACTAGCTCTCTCTCACTGAGCAAGTAACTTTTTCCTCCTACCTCTAAGGTCATGCATGGCCTCTGAAGGGCATTCTGGTGATTTTCATGCATCTCTGCACTGAAAGTCATCGGAACAACATCCTATTTCTCTTGATAAGAGTGCTAAATAAACATTGCTACATATGTGCTGGGGAAATCCACTTCCTCTGAGATGTTTCAAATGCTCATAAGACCACTTTATAAGTTCTGTCACTGGACAGTAAGTTCCATCATAAAAGTACACTTGTTCTTTCTTCACCTCAGCAGGCAACAAATCTGTAGTCTGCCTACGATGCACTTTGCACTGCACATCTGGCTACATCAGCAGCACAGAAGTTCAAATCAACACATGCTCTTAAATATTTAATCCCCCACTGGTGCCACTTGAAGAATAAAAAAACTTATCTTTCACCTTATTGCTACTGTTTTTATTTTCCAGCTTCCATAATATTACAGTATCACTTCTAACTTTTCATTTAACAACTGGGACCTTCTACTCTATGTCCATGTTTTATAAGCACCTGAAAATAAACATCACTTCCGAATACAAATAACTACAGCATCATGATACAGTAAAGATTTAGATTTGAGTAGTAAGCAGCAATGATAAACACCTATTTGCACCTACATTGCTTCAGAACTAAGATGTTCTTGCTTTAAAAATGCATTCAGGTCATAAGCTGGATAAGAATATAAAGTATACGAGAATTTGGTAATTTTATTTTAGTTTACATTTTACAAGTTATAAAGCCAACAGCCTACTAGTAGTGTGCTCAAGAGTGGACCAGAATTAGAACAGAAGTATTGCTGTAGATTAAGGCTAGGTACGTTGGCAGAGCTACATGCTTACACAACACCTATATATACTATGCCTTATTAAGTGAGTGTCAGTAGTCTGTTACTTTCTTATATTTTAGGGAGAGAGAGAGATTTAGACAAAAAGGCAATCTCTGGCACTAACTATGGTTAAAGTTATAGGCAACACGAATTTGCTGAACACCTCACACTTTGACGTTCAGAATAATTCTGTCTAAATATGATCTTATACACACAAAATACGTACAGTAACTCACAAAGGTAAGAAAATTCAAGTTAAGGCTTCCACTTTTTAAAAAACATTCTCTGTATAGTAATAGTTTAAAAGACTATCCAATTCAAATTCCTTCATTTTAATAGGTTGATCAGAGATCAGGCTTCTTCTTAATGCAAATTAAAACAGACCAATAAATCAAAACTCACTTCATCAAATCTCCTGTCAGTGCCCATAACAAGAAGGTTATTAAATTCCCTCTCCAAAACAGCACGACCCTAAATTAAAAATGAAAACATTAAAGTGAGTCTTGAAAGGCTAACAAGCCACAAGCATCTATAGTACATTTAAAAAAATATTCCAATGTACACATTATAAAATGAATATATGGCAACGCTATTATCACAGTAATACAGCACTAATTTAGTACTTGCAAAGTTGCAATCACACATTTAAAGGGGGATTTCAGTGCAGTCAATCTTATATCTGTGTCATGAAAATTCGTGATATCAGATGCAAAATTAATGACTTCACAGTGAAAACAGCGCCTTTTCTTTGTATTTACAGAGCACCTAGCACACTGTGGGTATTAACAGAGACAAATAAGTGATAATAAAGGATAAGCCAATTTATAGGAGAAGATGTGCTGTGAGAAAACAAACCTGTTTAAACACAAATACATTAAATTAGAACACATGGTAGAGATTATGGAAAATTTTAAGTTTTATTGTGATATGTTTCCAGGTCTATGGTAGAAGACACTATAGATAACATTCAATTTTTAAAATTTCTACAGTTGACTAAAACAATTACTTGCTTACATAAAATTAGATTGTATGACCATATGGTTTATTAAAATGGCTAGGGAAAAAAATCAGCAGACATGAAGTTATTACCTGTGTGTTCTGAGTAGGTATTTGTAATAATAGAGCGAATGCATTGAAATCAAAAGTTTCCTCTAAGGCCACAAGTGCACCATGAACTCCACTTTCTATAAGGTTATTTGCATATTCTTTAAGACCGATTGACAGTACCCAGCGGATCATTCTGTCATTGCTCCATACAAGAACATCTAAAGAGGAAAAACAAATATGCTACATAAAACTGCATAACAAAATGTCTATACAAATAACTACAAGTCTTGTTTCTTCTATATCGCATTGGCATAGGGCTCAGTTGTGTCATTTAGGCACAGGCCACACAGCAAGGGGTATTATGGAGCCAACTAGTCTCAGAGAGTTTAGAGGAAGAAATCTGCTTTAAATAAGTATCAATATAAATAAGGTCACTTCCATATGTATAAAATATTTGGGTTATTTAATTTGATATTCAATTCATTTTATGCGGTCTCTAAATTTTCAATATGCAGCAGATGTTTTTATTGACAATACAGAATTCCTTCCTGTGCTCCACAGAGCAAAGGGAGACAGTGCTCATTGCCACATCATTTACTGCATTTTACGCTGTCCTGCTTTACGGGTGGGTGTGAAGAAGTGGGGCATATAACCCACCCTCCTCCCTGCCTGTGAGAAAGTATGGATGGAGCAGTTCTTGTGCTCCTTAGACTGCATGGACTGCACCTTTAGCCTGGCACTTATGTGGGTGCAGAAGCTCTTTCCATCCCACAAACCCCTTTAATGGTTAGACATTCCTATCCTTGTAGAGCAGTTCTTTAAAAACAGTTCTTTAAAAACAATGATTTTCCCTATAGTTTACTACTGCACTTGATCTTTCCTGGGAATGCAGGAGGTAAGGTGCGGGCTTGAATTCCTACTCCTGCTTCAACACTACCTCCATCCCCTCTTCAGTATCCAGAGATTAACTGGATGTTTTTAATTTAAAAAAAACAAACAAACACCACACAGTAACAAATGGTTAATATTCACAAACTGTCACACAACAGTAGGCTTCAGAGTTACTGAAAAAATGGGGACAACTGTCATCTCAGAGATGCTTCTTAAATAAAACAGTTTCTTCGGTTCACACTTGGAAAATTTTCTTCAGAACAATAAGGGTTAGAAAAAAAATTAAATGAAAGCTCATTTCAGAGCACGATTGTTCTACAATGGGTTCTGTGGCATATTCTGTAGCTACAGAATTGTAGACTACATAGGGCCCTACTAATAGGTCGCTTCCATATGGCACTTTTACGACACCATAAAATAATCCTTTTCCAATTTAAAGAAATTGACTTAATTTTAAAGTAATGCAATTTTGAGGCATCTTACTGGGAAGATTTTAAAATCTAAGGTGAAGCCAAGACAGAAATAGTTAACCTTTTATTTCATTCTGGCTTTCTTCTCTTCTTCTTTCCAGTTCTTTTCGGTCATAATTTAATTTTCGCAAACACATAATACCACACTGGAAACTGTTTCTGTTGGGAAAATAAAAACATATTTAGGGATAAGCTAGAATACTTAATCAAGAGTATGATGAAGACTTCTTTAAATTTATTTACCTGTGAAAACTGTCAACCATTTTAAGTTGTCCACGGAGATCTTTCTTAGTCAAGTGATCTAGCATTCTAGCATCAACTAGACATTCCATGAAGTAGCTGCGGTATTGAGGGAGCCCCAAACTGGGGAGCCACTCATTGCCAATCCACTCATGGTTCATATCACCGTATGCTAGAGTCTGTTTTTAAAAAGTAAGAATTATTCAGTGTGATTTTCTCATATCAAAAGGCAAAGAAACACTAAATTTATTTCCCTAAACTTCACATTAGTAAAAAATATTTTTAAAAGTTGCCTTGCCTTCCATTTTTTAACTGGTCCTTTTTACTTGGGGAAAAATACACTAATGAAAGCGTTGAGCTGAAGTTTGCCACTTTACATTTAATCTTTTCATTGGAAAAGGATGCTTTTTTAAAAAAAAGGGAATATAAAAACGTTCAGAATAAGTAAGATTTCCATTAATTTTTCTATCAAATTTTGATGACTTTTTAGATGTTGCTCAAATTCAGACCCCTTCAATATATCAGTTTGACACATAACAATATAACATAACTTTGATGAGATATTGAACACACCATGTCTCATGGAATGGACATGAACAACAGATCTCAAAGAACAACAGTTACAGAAGGTTAGTAATAGTTTTTTCTTCGAGTGCTTGCTTATGTCAATTCCATGCTAGGTGACTCACAAACAGTATCCTTGGAGGTGGGCTTGGAGTTTACAGACATGCCGACTGCAACACCGCTCTCCCGAAACTGGCATCGCAACAGGCCTGTTGGGTGATGGCATAGTGGGACGGGAAGGTATGAACCGATGACCATGTCACAGCCCTGCAGATGTCCTAGATTGGTAACTGCATGAGGAATGATGCTGCTGAAGCCTGGGCTCTTGTGGAATGAACTGTCATGATAGCTAGAGGCAGAATCTTCGCCTGCTCAGATGCAGGCGCTTATCCAGGATGAGATTCTTTGGGAAGACACTGTTAGTCTTTTCATCTTGTCCACCACAGCTACAAAAAGCTGTGTAGTCTTGCGTAAGAGTTTAGTCCCTTCGATATAGAAGGCCACCGACATCTAATGTGTGAAGCCTCTGTTCCAGAGCAGTGCTGTGAGGCTTCAGAAAGAAGACAGGCAGAAAAATGTTCTGCTTGATACAGACCTCTGTTAGGGAAGCCTTGCAAGAGCAAGAAGACTGTTCCAAGCAACCGTCACTGGCGGTAAGAAGGAACTGAGAGGGTGCAGATCCAGCGGTGCCCCTTATACCGGTGCATGTGCATCCAGGGGGCACTAAGGCCAGCCCTAAGGACACCACTAAGCAAAAAATCTCCAGCAACTATGCACATGGTGTGCGTGCACACCTAGGATGGGACTGACATGAGCAAGTACTCGAAGAAGAAATTATACTTTCCGTAACAGGACTGTGCTGGAGGCCAGAGAGGAAACGAAGTTGTACAGTTCAAAGATATTGGGTTAAAGAAGCTCTCTGTTATTTTACTTTTTATCCTTTTTTCTATATAATATAATATTATATTCTCACACACACACACACCTGGACAGACTCCATCACATTAGTTAAGGCTACAAATGGGATTTACTACAGTTCTAAGGCTGAACAACTGTGCAAGCAGGACTCTACTGGTGACACAAAAAACACACTGTGCCTGGACATAGCATCTCTATGATAATAGAAGTTGGCCAGTGATCATGGTAATAGTGAGATTGTAGTAGAGTCTTCCATAAAGGCAGATATTTTCTTTGAACCATTGGCCTGACACAGAGCCAGCATCTCCACAGCACTCCAGGCTTTAGATGCAATAAGGAGTTATTTGGTATTAAACCAATTCTCTAACCATTTATCTGTTCTGCTGCTCAGCCCAAAAAAGTCACAGACCACAGTTTAAGGAAGAACAGCTTTCACATTAACTTGTTATAATGTCATAGAGGACAAATCGTTTAAGTAACAAACAATAAGCAGGGCTTTTGAATATTCCTGTTATGTTAAACAGCCTTGGAAATTAAGAGGAAAGAAAAACAAATTTTTATTTAGACACTTGTGCAGTGCCCACTGTATTATGACAGATGTAACTTCTTCTAAACAAAATGTGTTTTTTCATATTTGTTCATGATGTGCTAACAAATTTTAAAATGAGTGAACTACAAAATACAGTCTGAGAAACACATTGCCAGTTTATAAGGTTAGTAATAATATCTACAAATTTAGATTATCAAAACATTCTCAGAGGAAAACAGATTATCATTCATGCTCTAATTGCATTGTGTTGCTTTACATATACTGTATAATAAATTACATAAAATCTCCAACCTGAGCCCAGCTTCCCTCCTCATCTTCCTGATGTTATGTGGTTAGAAAAGCAAAAGAACACACAAATGTTAGTATTTATAAGTTTAGTATTAAGAGCAAAGTTAAAGATGTAAAGCAGATGCAGTATCTTTATGGCATGCTAAAAATCTAAAGAATGCAAGCACCATGCATTTAAAAATAATATAAAATTTAATGGAAATAGGAAAATGCTTGTACTGATTGGGTTTTCTGTAAAGAAGAAATTTATGTGCAAATAAATTAATTTGGCTGTACACACAATACAGTTAGTCTGCCTTCAATAAAAATCACTGTTGATTTTTTTTGTCCCCAAGGGGAAAAAAAGAGTAAAGTGTGAATTATAGTTTCATATAGGGTTAGTAACTAAAGGAAGCCATAATCCAAATACTTGAGCTTTTTTAATACTTTCATTCTTTGAAAGACTAAAAGGCACATGATTCAAGCAATCAAAAAGTGGGAAAAGCACTATAAAGGAACAGAAGTGTAGTGCTGTAACTAACCGTTTGTGGCGTGGCTGTAAGATTTTCCATTTCTTCATGTGTTACCCAGACATTTCCCGTGGTCTAATATGACCCCACAGTGAACCAATCACATCCAATGAAAAGAAAGCAGTAACAAAGAGGAAAGGTTGCAGAATATAAAAGCAATAGGTACATATAAGGAGCAGGCATGGGCAAAAGCAATGGTTTCTAAAGTCTGAAGTACAAATTTATTTAAAATGATAATGTAGCATAAAGGTGCACTGACATGGGGCATCTCCTTTCAAAGATTATTTAACAATTACAAAGTGTGTGAAACAGTTTACACTGATGTGATTAACAAATCAACTATGACAAGAACTGTAATGTTGAACAAAATTCTAAAATACTCATTTTAATAATGTCCCTTTTATAAATTATTTGTTCTTAACTACAAATTTTCCTTTGGTGTGTTACATGTACTTCTGGACAGCATTCTAACACAACAGCAATTTTAATTTTATTAAACATTTTTGTAATTCTGCACACTTGAAAGTATTCTTGATTTTTTTTAAGTCACTATTTTCATGAGAAGTGATACTAATCTACTAAACGTCATATGCATTTTGCTAAAATTATTACCAGTACTTATTAGCAGTTTCTGCAATAGCCACTTGCTCTCTGTTCAAGCCTCAAATATTTCCAGAAATATTTTCCTACATGGTAGTCAGAATGATCATGCAGCCAAAGATCCACATAACTACCATTTAAGTAAATAGACCATTGGGTGCAATATGAATGCAGGATGAGACCTATGTAAGATTTAGCATAATTATAATTTGAGAATCTGATTTTGGTTATATAAACAAAGATGACTTTTTATTATTATTGGAACAAATTTTTCCACATCTGCATAAACCCACTAAGTAAGGAAGAACTAAAAGAACCCATTCCCTAATAGGAAAGACATTCTACGTTACAAAACATTGCTAACTTATGGAAAAGGTATGAAAAAAATATAGTACTTAAAAAGCCATAGTATTTAAAACTAACTATACGGATTTATTTTCTGGAGAATTTTTCCTTTTTTTTCCTCCAAAGTTACTACCATTTACATTAATATATTTTGTCTGCCGCTTATTCCTTTCTGAATTTAGCCTATTACGGCATAATGATCTGTCAAAATTCTTTGACTTCAGATTAAAAACAAATAAATAATCATCAACAACAAGAAGTTTGTTTTTGTACAATATCTCTAGCAACATAAAAAGGGGAATGAGAATAAATCACCAGAATATCCTTTACCCAGGATTTTTTCCAATATTTTCCAAGAGGAGTCAGTGCGCCTCTTAGTAACAGTACATGACAGAATACAATTATATCAATTCAACCCTCTCCTTTTACTGAAATGTCTCATGCAATTATAGAAATACTTTAAATTATGCAAAAGTAACTCAAATATTTTTAAACCATGGCAGTTCTCCAGCAAAATTCAGAGCATATATGGAATGTGCCAATCACAAGCCCCAATACTGCCACTGGCTACGTGCAGGTGGACCACTATGCCCACATGGAGCCAATAAAATCACAGACAGTTTCTCATGGCAATAGTCACACTTCATGATCAATAAGGCTACGTTTTAGTCACGGGTATTTTTAGTAAAGTCATTGACAGGTCACGCGCAGTAAACAAAAATTCACGGCCTGTGATCTGTTCATAACTTTCACTAAAAATACTTGGGACTAAAATGGGGGGCAGTGCGCGGCCCAGGAGTGGGACCCCTGCTGCTGCTGTGGGGGAGGGCCAAGGGGGGGATTGACAGGGGCTCCCTACCCAGCTCCGCATGCTGCTCCCACCACAAGCGCCGGCTGCTGCAGCTCCCATTGGCTGGGAACTGCAGCTAATGGGAGCTGCAGGCTTGGGCAGCACGGAGGCCCCCGGTCCCTCTGTTGCCTAGGAGCTGTAGGGCAATGTCAGTGGGAGCCGGAGAGCCCCCCACCCCGAGGTGGGTGCACTTCCCCACACACACCTCCCTGCCCCAGCCCCCTCCCATACACCCAAACTGCTGCTTCTGGCTCAGTTGCTGCCCACATCGGGCAGCCCCTAAGCCAGCACCAGCCACTGCAGAAGTCACGGGGGTCACGGATTTCATGACCTCCATGACAGACTCGCAGACTTAACGATCAATAATACTGAGATGCTGCCATTGCTCAGAATTCCTATCACCCGTTCGGCTGAATTAATTTCTCTCTGATAGCAACTTACTCAATCTTTTACAAATTCTAAAATGAACTCTTCCTTTAATTTACAACAGTTACATATATGTATGTTATATTCCTTAATCAAAAAATGATTCAATATACACCTGGCAAATTATACCTATTCTTAATATTTCCCTCATTTAAAATAGACCGTCATGTTGAAATGAAAACTAGCTAATCTTTCCCTAAACAAAAAAATCAGTAGACATCTTCATTCAACTTCAATAGCATACAGTGTCCACTTTATAATATTAATGTTTTTTGGCAGTAAAGTAAGAGCTATTATAAGCTAATATGATAGTTATTCCACGTTAGTTTTTTGGAAACTAAAAGTCTCCTCTTTTTAAACTTTGGTCCTTAGCAAGTTAAGGTACATTTCTGAAAATTTCTCTTAAAAACTCAAATTTCCCCACTCAGAATATTCTTACATTAGAATTCTGGAATCTGCTGAAGAAATTTCTGTATTTAACAGAGCAGAGAAAAAAATGTTTGATGCTGTTTCAGAAGTAATTTCCCTCCCACTAGCTTAAGTTACTTCCAATTTTTTTCTTACCGTTCTTGATGTAGGAGGGGCAGATGGACTTGTTAGTGACATGATCTCTTGAATGGCAAGCCTCAGTTTCAACCTGTGCAGAGGATTACTGATTCCAATTTCACGCTGTATTTCCGTATCAGACAAGGCAGACATGATGGCCCCGCTTTTCACATTTGCTCGGCAAGCAGCCACATACCATGCTGGCATCCCTACCCACAACTGGCAAATAGAAAATAATATGTCAGTAATATATGTAAATATATGTTTCTTCAAATCTTCAAGTTACTAAAAATGCTACAAGTATAGGTACCCTATGTTTTAAAATGGGATCACTTACTTCTAGCCACACCACCACAGTAGGGCCATCCCATTGTGCAAAAGGCAGACCTTGCCTTCTAGCTTCCTCAAGCAATTCATGTCTAAAATTATAGAAACAGTCATTAAATGAAGAGAAAGTAATATTGAAATAGTAATTTAACTCTACGTTTCATTTATTTAACACTGGTATTTTGTTTCCTTCATCCAGCTTTTCTCCTTTAACAATCTTACAGACACAAAGATACCTGAAAAGAGGACAGGGCCATAGCAAATGCGGCATGGCATGATCAGGGTAAAATTTCAGTACTGCAGAAATACTAAGTCTTGCTTTTTTGGAACTAGAAAATGCTCTGTGCCAGGTGTTTGCAAACATGCGCCAAATGGTTGTGTTCATCCTGCCCTTACCATATTGCTAAGTGAGAGGGGAGTCCCATATAATTTGGAGGAGGATTTCAAGGAGATCTGGTAGAAAAGGTTGAAAACCATCAATCTACGCTGGTGAGAGACTGGTTAAAACGGACATCACTTACTGATTATGTAGCAAATTTGCTATTATTCAGTGAATAAATATACTTTACAACTATTACAACATATTTCTTTGTCACAGGAACCCTCTGTAAACACTAATTGAAAAAGTTTCACTCTGTTTTCTATAAAATATCTGACATACTCCCCAACCTCTCTCTTCCCCACTTATTTATACCTCCTCATCCTCCCAAAGGAGGATAAAGCTTATACAGTCTCACTCATAGATCTGAAAAAAAGAACTTGGACTAAAATTATGTTTGGCTTTTTGGATTCTAATACACATACACAGCATTAAAAATATTACTGGACAGGGACTCTCTAATGGCTTCTAAATTAAAGAAATCATAATCGACACTGTTGAAACCTACAACAAGGAAATAAATTCAGACATCCTAAGGAACGGCATTCTGCACCAGATGGAATTTATGTAAGGACTTTTGAAGTTCAGTTTTGTCCATTAAGCTACCATTAAGCAGGATTTGCCTGCTTGTAATGAAAAAAGACTAAGGCTAGAGTATGGACAGTACAATCCCAACTATTTGCATTACAGCATACATGTAGTTATTGTACACACTACAAAGGCCGTTGAAGAGGTCCCAAAGATGGTGGTCAAAACCTGCTTTTGTCACAATTAGACCCAAGTAAACAGGCAAATGAGAACTTGCATTATGTGGCATTTATACCATGGGAACAGTATTTGCATGTTATATTTAATTAAAGGTAAGAGTGAAAAATTCAACAAAAAATAAATTTAGACTGACAGCATGATTTTGTGCATTGGCAGTATATTTTTAAACAGCCAAAGTTAGAGCTAGCTAATTTGATGAATTTTGTAACATATTTCAATTTTGCTTTTTCTTCTTCCCCATTGTTTATCCAGCTTATAAATTTGGACCAGTTATTCTCACGAATTAATTTCCACTAATTTTTTAAATACAACAGTCACCAAAAACTTTCTTTAATAATCCAGCTCCATCTCTGGTACAGTATTCTATTAAAAATATATATGCAGTAACAAGATACTGTATCCTTGGCTACATACGCATGATCTCTTTCCATTTAAGTCAATAGGTGTTCATCAAAAGTGAACAATGTCCACATCTCTAGACCTATAATATTGAATGATTCTTGTCTTAAGGAATTGTCAAAATTCAGAAGCCTTAGAATGCTACAGCCACAAAAGTACTTTAGTACAACTACGGCTCTGCAACGTAATAATTACAGTCAGGGTACAGAAAAGCCTTACATTTTATTCATATATATTGAAGTGTCAAGACTATGAGAAATTAGCCAGTCGTAGGCGATCAACAGACAGATCATTGATTTTATTGTTTCTCCTATAGTTTTTTGTAGGTGAATGATTTAATGTTCAACTGAAGTCCCAACTAGACGATAGTAATAAGGTTGAGAATAACCTTGCAAGCAAAAAACAAGTACTTATCCAGAAAATGAACACCTAAAACTGACAGGTTATTTTCTTATTTTGTGATAAAATCTTGGTTTTAAAAATGGATTATTTAAAATAATTATTTGCAAACAAAACCAACAAACAAAAAAGTTAAGGCTAAAATTATGTTTTAATGAAGTCCAGCTAATAGTCCAAAACGATTTACATTGTTAAGAAATTCTATATCTTTTTTTTTTTTTTAAAACTGGAATTGAACAGTTAAGGGATACATCCTGTTCCCTACTCCCACATAATCCATGACCCACGTCCCATCACCTGTGTACACTCAATTTTACATATGGGTTTGCAAATTTTAGGGGGTGAGGTCAAAATAAAAATTCCAGGAAATGACAAAATTCCATTTCCTATGCAAGGAATCAATTTCCAATAATCTTGTATCATTTCATTACTTGTACAGTATGAAAAAGCATTAACACTGTAGTGGTGAAGATGCTAAAAAGGGTAACAAGACTGGTGTCATTCACAGAATGGAGAGGTGACATATGCAACACAATTAAAAGCAACGTAGGTTAAGCAAGAAAAAGCATGAAGTTATCTCATGGAATAAAGCACAATAGTCAACCTTGCAAATGGACAACCTCAGCAATGCTACAGCAACACTGAAAAATTTAGTACTATTAAACAGCTTTCCAAAACAGAGTTAAAATTGTTAGGTGGTATAGTTTTATCATTTAAATGAAGTACCGAAATTCACATTATGTACATTCAGAGCACGCAGTGTAAGATAAACGGCTTTGTTTTTGTCAATGCCTTAACAAATACCGTTAATAGGCTTTCACTATAAATGCTTCAACAGAACATTTCACTGTCTAATATAGAAACATCACCTCTTGTAAAAACATGCATTTAATTTGCTGAACAATTAGGGCTTCTAATACATCATTAAAATCAAAGAAAGTTTCCAGATAAATTTCTCACACATCCACAACAATCCTAATAAATTAAATATAAACTTACCCTGATTTTGCACTACCACATCAAATGGTAAATAATAAGGAAATAAAACAATGAAGGAAAAATGTAAAACTATAATTAAACTGAACTCGTAACACAAATTTAGAAACAAACAGAATGAAATAATGTAATACTGTAATTCAGTTCTTTAAACATAAGATTGTTAATAGAGACTTCAAATAAAATGGTAACAATGCCTGTTGCAAACACGTTTGAGATTGTGTATACAGAAACAAAACAAAAAGTTATGAAGTGATACATAAAATAAGCACAAAGTAGCTTTTTAGTCACTGCTGCTACAGTTACTTTTTACATTAGGTTTCAGAGAAATGTGAAATTCTTAATCCTTTTCACAAAAGCTACCAGAATATTGTTTTGCAATATAGCGTATGGAATCTTACTGAGTCACTCAGATACTCTTCACTGTGTACATGTTTTTGAAAATGAGCAGTTAGCCTTGAGAATTTGCTCTGACACTATCCTTTTCATGTTTATGATTACTCCCACTGAGGTGGCGATGGATCTTCTCTAGTTATTTCTAACGTATTTGTGCTTCCCGTGTTCAGTGCACTTTGGCAAGTTTTTGGAATGCACTGATAAAAGTATAGTACTGTGATGTGAAGAATGCTAGATTAGGGTTACCAACTTTCTGACTGCAGAAAACTGAACACCCTTGCCCTGCCCCTGCTCCTTCCCTGAGACCCTGCCCCGCCGCTCTCTCCATCCCACCCCTCCCTCCCTCTCTCGCTCTCCCCCACCCTCACTCACTCAATTTCACTAGGTTGGGCAGAGGGTTGGAGTGCAGGAGGTGGTCAGAGCTCTGGCTAGGGGTGTGGGCTCTGGGTTGGGACCAGAAATGAGGGGTGCAGGGTATGGGGGGGGCTCCGGGCTGGGGCAGGAGGTTGGGGTGTAGGAGAGTGGGGCTGGGTGTGTGTGCTTCAGGGTGGAGCCAGAAATGAGGGGTTCAGGGTGAAGGGGGGGCTCCAGGCTGAGGGTTGGGATGTTGGTGGAGCTCCAACTGAGGGTGTGAGCTCTGATGCAGGGCCAAGGATGAGGGGTTTGAGGTGTACAAAGGGGGGCCTGGGGCAGAGGGATTCTGAGTGTGGGAGGAGGTGCGGGCTCTGGGAGGGAGTCTGGGTACGGAAAGGAGCTCAGGGCTGGGGTGCGGGCTTTGAGTGGCGCTTATCTCAGGCGGCTCCCAGAATTAACTGGCATTTTCCTCCGGCTTTTAGGTGGAGGTGCAGCCAGGCAGCTCCGCAACCATGGCAAATGGGAGCTGCGGAGCCAGCGCATGGAGCCCCCGTGGCCACAGATTCGCCTACGAGCTGGAGGGAAATGCCGGCCACTTCTGGGAGCTGTGCAGAGCCAGGGATCTGCCTTAGCCTCGCTAACCAGATTTTTAACAGCCCAGTCAGCACTGCTGACCAGAGCTGCCAGGATCCCTTTTCAACCAGGCATTCCAATCGAAAACTGGACAACTGGCAACCCTATGTTAGACCCCAACTCATACAGGTTGAAGAGTCCTACACTCTGTCCTGTGGGACAGTAAAATTAAAGAAAATGTACATTTTTGCTACATATTTCCACCAGCATAACAAGGCTTTTATGACAACCTATGCCTTTTCGGTAATACTCTTTGCATTTTGAAATTTACTATGTAAACCCCATCATATTGATCAGTAAGCACATATGTGTACAGGACTGGGTGTACAGGACTGGGAATCAGAGTTTATGAAATCCTATATTTTGATCTTGGGAAAGCCACAATTTCCAATTATGATTTGTCATTTGTAAATTATAACTTGATATGTAACACCTGATAAATATCATGGGTTGTTTAAAGGATTAGTTAGTTTATGCTTGTAACATACTTGCATATGTGGGTAAATATTTTCAAAATAACTCAGTAAATGGAGAACGGCCAATGATCTGAATATAGTTTCCAGCAATGGTAACAAAATTTTGAAAGGCAGTCCAGGAAGCAAGTGCATATTAATTTTCAAAGCAAAATGATTATTATTCACCTGCAAGAAGTAGCTTTTGAGTTGGTGGAAGCCAGCCAGAATTGCATGTGAATGTTTTTGCTGGGTCTTATTTTTGCAAAATGTGAATTTTTTAGCTGGCATTGAGACTCAAGAACATTTTCCAAGGGGGGGGAGGGGGAGTGCAAAGACAAAAAGCTATGGTAATAGGTGCTGCTGTGATATAGCTAGGCTAACATTTCTCTTTCAAGAAAAAAGAAAAGGAGGACTTGTGGCACCTTAGAGACTAACCAATTTATTAGAGCATAAGCTTTCGTGAGCTACAGCTCACTTCCTCAGATGCATATCGTGGAAACTGCAGCAGGCTTTATATATACACAGAGCTCACGAAAGCTTATGCTCTAATAAATTGGTTAGTCTCTAAGGTGCCACAAGTCCTCCTTTTCTTTTTGCGAATACAGACTAACACGGCTGTTACTCTGAACTCTTTCAAGAAAGTAGAGGTAATATCTGAAAACTCCATAAACTATCAAAATCTTTAGAACAGAATTTAATCACAAGGTGGGATTCCATGTATCAGCAATTTTAGAAGCAACAGTTCACTGTGTCATTACAGTCAAAATAGATTACCAATATTGAAGTTTTCAAATAAAAATGTTGCCAATTTTCTTGGCAATTAACCATACATTTATTTTATTTGCTACTGAATTTAAGAGCATATTTTCTGCACTTTAGGAGTCATTTTCATTTAAAAGGGAAACTCTGATGTGCTTGCTTCTTGCACATTCACTACCTAATCTTCCCGAAGATGAAGCAAGACATCCATAATTGACCTTAAATCAATTCAGCTTAGTTTCTGACACAGAGGAAAACAATAGTTGGGTGGATTAAAAACAGTAATACTATAGATGTATAAAAAAATATATGTTCTTGTTTTTATAACGCACAACATAATGACAGCCAACTAGTATCTTATTAAGAGGGTGAGTGGGAAGGACCCAATGAAATCCTAATTCTGCCTACCTTCAAGTTTTCAATAGTATTCTATTCTGCCAGTTAAATATTAAGTCACAGATTACCACCATGAAAGTTCTCATCTGCCTTCTGCACTCATGGACTTTGCTACCTCTCTGCTGCCTGGTTCATTTGGCAACACCACAAAATGCAGTACATCTTTAAATGGTAAACAAAGCAGAAATTTTTTTGCACCTTAATTCTTATTGGAAAGATTCCAGAAACAGGCAAAAAATTACTGCTCTTTAAAACATGTCACTTAAAAGAGCACATCTATACTTCGAACTGGATGTGCAATCTCCAGCTCAAGAATACATAACTATGTTAGCTCTAAATTATCTAGAGACAGAAGTTTAGCCAGGGTGGCGAGAGGAGTGGGATGGGCTAGCTTCCCCAATACATACCTAGGATCTCAGAGGAGATCCTACTCAAGGCAGCCACGCTTCCCACTTCTATTTTTAGCATGCTATGCAAACAGAGCTAGCACAGGTATGTCTCCTTACCCTGGAAATTACACATCGAGCTCAAAGTGTAGATATATCCAAAGACTGGCAAGTAAGTGTTCAGCAAACTAATGTACCAAAAAAAAAAAAAAAAAAAAAAAGGGGGGGGGCGGGGCAAAAGCCATGAAAAGACAAGAGGAAACAGAAAAATCTTGAGTAATAAATTTAGTGAGCAGACAAAATGAAAAAAGGAAACTGCTTCATAGTCAACTGTTAAAAAGAACTAGCTGCTGGACACACTAGGGATCCCTAATGTTCCAAGAAGGGAGGCTTGCACTATGTGGCTCTCAGCTGGCAGATAAGACACTTGTTGGACTCTTGCCAGCAATTTACACAAGGAACAAACCTCAAGAACAGGAATATAAAATGACCATCTCTGTTTCAAGACACCTTTTTACTAAGTCCATTTTTACTTTTCCAAAATTCATTTATCATTACCGTAATGATTTCAGTGCTGAATGCCATCACATCAGGTTTGTCAAGACCACAACTCATTTTTAAACACACTATATTAGAGATGTATGTAAAAAATAAATCTGCAAAACTTAATGAGGCTTGATACTGCATCAGGCATAATCTTTGAAGTTTTTCCTTTAAACGCAAATTATTCATTTCCCCTAAATTACATATTTGATAACTTACTTTTTCTGTAGTTTTCTATTTTTTTCTGCCTGTCCCCCAAGTTTGCTGAGTCCTAAGGCATCTTGAGAAGAATTGTCTGTTTCTGCCAAGCCAACTACAAGGAATAAAGAAAGGTACTTAGTGACATATTTTTTGTATTTTACCTTGAATTTATTGGTATAAACCAGCATAACTATCATATTCCTGAACAAAGTAATTAGTACTTTCTAATGTACTAATCAGCAGTAATTGTCCAATTATGTTTCTGTTGGTAACTCATTTTATTAATGAGATGAGAAGAAATTAAAAAAAAAGATAGCCCTTTTTCCCCCCCAGAGATACACTAAAGCATATAGTACTTGAATATGAGACATGAACAAGCATTTCAGAATATCTTTATTCTCTCCGCACTCCACGTGTCATGCACCTAGAATCTAAAACAAACATTACTTAGAAAAACACATTAAAAATGTATACCATGAGACTAAGGCCTTGTTTACACTATCGCAGCAAGTCGACCTAAGTTACGATACTTCAACTAAGTGAATGACGCCGCGCTGCGTCAACGGGAGATGCTCTCTCGTCCACTTATCTTACTCCTCTAGTGGAGTACTAGAGTCAACCGGAGAATGCTCTGTGGTCAATTTAGCAGGTCTTCACTAGACGCGCTCAATCAACCCCCGTTGCATCCACCGCAGCAGCATCAATCCCCAGTAAGTGTAGATATAGCCTAAGTCTTTCCTTTCTTTTATACTGTTGATAATACACAAGTTAGAAGATAACAAACCAACCTTGTCCCAATGATTCTTTGCTGGTTTGTCCAGGTCGACCCTTTTCTCTCTTACCAAACAAGCGACCTATGGAAGATTTGATCCCCTTCTTTTTAGGGGCTTTGTGAAGGGAATCCTGGCTACTATTACTGCTACTGGGGTTGCTTACTTGCCCATCTTGAGAACCTGTAGAACTTTAAAGAAAAAACTTTTTAGTTTGTAAAAGAATACACACAAAATAATCCCTACTTTCAGCACAATACATTTTTATGGCAATTTGAGGTTTTGGTGGAAGCTGGTTAAGACTGTCAAGTTACCTCAGCAAATTAATTTCCAGTTTTTAAACATTTCTCGTTACAAAAGATGTGAAAAGCATCACAAGAAGATGTATCAAAAGATTAAATGGAGCATAAATAAAAACACCGGACAACATCCAATATCTCAACACTTTATCCCTTTTCTTATTAAGATATCTTATTAGGGTGACTGACTTATGTCAAGCAACTGCAGGTTATTTGTATATTACAATCCACTAGATGTCAGATTCCCTACCAAGTTCAGATGATCATAGGTTGAATTTAAGCCACAGATCTGGAAATGAGTTGCATAATAAATTAAAAATCCAGCTTCCTTTCATCTAACTTTCTTCTCTATAATATGCATTTTACATAAAGTGATAAAAAGAAAGGCAAACTGCTAGTACCTGAAAACTTCCCCATAGAAAACCAGCTGCCATTAATGAATGTGCTAAGGGGACTGCTTATACATATTAACTTTAGCAAATCAACTGACAAATTATTCTGACTTTTCCATTTACTTTAACTTTTCAGAAGTTTTAAAAATCAATTTCTTAAAACTTGCATGATTTGAACAACAACTTTGTAGTCAATCAGCTTTTTAAAAATCTGAACCTTAGCTACGTTATCTGAATATTACCCTCATATTTTTTTGCCATCTTGCTTACTTACTTTCTTATGTCCCTGATGTCTTCGTGGCTCAATGTATGCAAAGCTCCTTTATGGACTCTATCCAAATGCAGAGATCGAGGCGAAGATGGTGGTGATGTCTCACATTTTATTGTGGTCTTGTCATCTCGTACTTCTTCTCCAGAAACTGGAGACTACAGGAAAAAAAGAATGAAAACTTTAGGGTTTAGTTTTTAGCATGAATTCTACATTAATACTGTACAAAGAATTAAAAGAAAATGTATTGATTATTTTTTCACTTGACAGTGATAAGGTTCTCCCAGCTCTTTTATTCTGGGGCCATCATTTCTACTCATTCTCTCTGAACTTCCTCTTACTTTTGTAGACAACCAGTGTTGCTGAATTAATATTTCTGCTGGAAATCAGACCGTGGCAATCTTATATAGAATTCATTGCCTCCCTATCCAGCAAGTAGGGCTCAGAGCAAGTATACATTCCCTTTAACAACTCCCTAAAACTAAGTATGCTAATATTACAATATATACACACCTGACCCTTATTAGTTTTCAGTAAAGCCACATAAAACATTACTCCAATTATGAGGAACCAGAAGAGTTTTAAACAAGGTGTTCTAGATGTCATGGGCTTAGATGATTACTAGATTTAATCACAACTTCTTGAAATCAGGAATCCCTTTGTCAACACTTATGAAGTTCCTTCAAGTGTGATGAGGATCAGAAATTCAAACTAAGTAATTTAATTGTGTGCTGGTAATCTTCAAAATTCAATGCAAGTATGCCTTTACAGAGACACAGGAATGGCTACTGCAAATGGATAACATACTACACCCTTTACTTGGGGTAAAAGTGTTTCAAACTAAATTACTATTTCTTCCTCTAAAGCAGATCATCTTCCTTTTCATTTCTTTATTCCCATAATTTTTTATTAATTTAATTTAATATTATTTTAATAGTAGAGATTAAATCTGAACATGAAATAATTTGCAATTATTCACAAATATGTAACTCTTCCAGCGGATCTCATTTGCACTCATACTTTATTGTAAATGACACAGCAAAAGAACATAACTAAGTGGCTAAAGAGTTTACCTTTCTACGGTGTTTCCTTAAATCACTAGGCTGACCATGCATGCAAAGAAAAGAAATTAAGAGAAACCAGATTTATTGCAAACTCTGTAGCACAAACTCAAAGCATTAGCAGAGACAAAAACACATTAGGGAGAAGATAATATAGCAGAACATATATGGAAGAAAACTAGAAAATATTTAGACCACCATATAGTTGAAAAATCTAGCTTTATAATGGAAATACCGTAGATATGTAAATAGTAGTTTTAGAGGATAACAATATTTCACCCATATCTACAAGGCAAAATTAAAAAAGAAAACATTCTCAGCAAGAAAACCAGTAAATTAAATTTTGATTTCATTTTTTTTTTTTTTAAATAAGGAGAATACTTGGGCAAAGACTCTCCCTTGATCACACGTATCAGAGGGGTAGCTGTGTTAGTCTGTATCCACAAAAACAACGAGGAATCCTTAAAGACTAACAGATTTATTTGGGCATAAGCCTTCATGGATAAAAAACCCACTTCTTCAGATGCATGGAGATCCCTTGATCACAAAACCAAAAGGTACTCAAGGCAGGGACTGAGATTTCTATGTTGTCTGAGTTAGATCCTATGAATTTCAAACACTCTTCATTCTGACCAGTTTGGAATCTTGTTCCCTTTTCTGCACTTTATATAAGCAGATGCATTACAGTATTAATCATGAAATCCAGAACTCTGGCAGCAGTATTGTGAGGTAACTTACATTTAGGTTGTTGGAATGAATATGCCCAGTCTATTACCACTACTTCTTCTCCCCCACCCTCACCAAAATCTGTTGAATCTCACCTCTTAGACATTCCCAACCTTTAACAGTGTGCAGAGCAAAAGATCAAAGATTGTTCATTAACTGAAGTTGTACATAGAGCATAATCATATCAGACTGATACTGGTAAAAAATTACATTTATATAGTTTAGGAAACAGATTTACACTGTACTTGGCTACGTATTTTAAAAAAGGACTTCTAGGCAAAAAAAATTTGAGTATCAAAAATTCAATGCACTTTGTAATACAAACAAAGAATGTTTAAAAAGATAGGGTAGGTTTGGGCATTCGGTCCAAAAATAACTGGTCAATTGACCAGTCAAATATTAACAATTAATTCAAAAATTGACAAATATTTTCGAGTACTAATATATTAGAACAGTAAAAGGAAGGAAAAAAAAATACAACTTTATTGTCTCCAATAGGTATAGGGGAGATACTTATGCCCAATTACAAAAAACAAATTACATCAGTTATTTTCATTCAGAAAAATGCAAAACACAATTAAATTAAATACTAAAAATGCAGAATGGCACTATGATGCAATTAAAATAGTAGGCTGCCACATACATCAGGGTATTCTTGTTGGAATATTTGAGAATACCGGCCGTGGTCAATTGTAAGGTCACTGATTGACATTACTTGACTGGTCAATTGACTGGCTTGCCAAGTCTACTTGGATTAAAAATATGCAAAAGGTAAGCAAGCAAGGAAAATGTGTAAAGATTTGCTCAATCTTCAAATATTTCTGTTTTGATTATCAATGTTACTACAGTAAAAGCTGTGTTATCCGGCACTTTACCAACAGGAAAGCTCTAGAAACTGACATTTCAGGAAGGGCTAACGGGACATGGGCTCTGGGAGGGACTTTGGGTGCCGGAAGGGGCTTGGGGCACAGGAGGGGTTGTGGAGTGCCGGATCCAGACGGCGCTCATCTCAGATGGCTCCCCGCAAGTGGCGACATGTTCCTGATGCTCCTAGATGGACAAATGGCCACAGGGGCTCTGTGCGCTGCCCCCGTCCCACTCCGAGTGCTGGCTCCGCAGCTCCCATTGACCTGGACTGTAGCCAATTGAGCTGCAGGTGGAGGCAGCATACAGAGCTGCCTGGCTGCGCTTCTGCTTCAGAACAGACCAAGGTGAGTGCCGCCCAGATCTAGCGCCCCAAAACTCCTCCCACACTCCACACCCAAACTCCCTCCCTCCCAGAGCCTGCACCCCCTCTCATGCCCCAACCCCCAGGCCCGAGCCCTCTCCCGCACCCAAACTCCCTCCTTCTTAGTTAACCAGAATTTTTGACTTACTGGCATCCCCCATCCCCCCAACATGCCAGATAACAAAGAACAAGCTAATCAAATCACAGTATAGACTTAGTTTACCCTTGAGACTTCCATCAATAGAAAATAAATTAGATAACCCTGAAAGGTGCATCAAATATTAAACATACATGGATTCAGGGTCTAAATGTGCTATTTAAATACCACCCAAGGACATCATCCATTCCTCGTAAAGAAAATCTTAATCATTATAGGAACAGGTGAACAGAATAGAAAGATGAATAAAATCATAGATTAATCCAGTCCTCAATATCCAGTTAATTTTGGGATGGCTAAAGTAAAAGACACCACTGCAAGAAATCAACACTAATGAAAAAAAAAAAATAGTGTCAGCCAGCACTTGTTAAAGACAGCTACAAGCTTTTAATTCACTTGTTTTAAGTTAAACTAAAAAAGTAACAGCACTGAATTTTTAAAACCATGATTAAACTAGCTTGCATTCACAAATCTGGGACGGGGATGGGGGGAACCAAGGCAGCAGTACTATCTCTGTGATAGCATTTGATACAATGACATGGGCTTAATGCAAGCTAACAGGATTAATGTTAGCTAATGTTCATAAATAAAGTGGATTTTTATCAGGAAACTACAAAATAATGTAAAAAAATAATCCATTATTCACAATACACATTAATAAAAATCCAGTATCTCCACTCCTGTAGTTCTGGAGGAAGTTTAGGATCTTTATATTACCATACTTCAAAAAATTATTCAGTTATAATAGCTCGGCTAAATATTACCACATGTGATTTGGTCAGTTCCTTTAAATCTTGGAGTTGTGAATTTTCAGTTAAATCAATTACAGTTTCAGTTACTACTGAACAAAAAAATTCATGACAATTTCTAGCTGCTACAGGACTTGCAGCTTATTTTTGCTCACTAAAACTAGATTTAAAAAAGTCATGCTGCATTGGGAGAGGAAGCCTTGGGAATAAATATTCTGACCTATTTTTTCATGGAAACAGCTGCGAAACTCATTTTTGAGTCAATTTCTGCAAAGAAAATATTTAGATTAGAACTTGCTTAAAACATTTCCTCTATAAATTGCTAGCTCAAATAGATTTATTTCAGTTCACTTCATAGCTGTACATTTCAAATGTAAACAACACTTAATCATTAACCTTCAAGTTTATTGGTTTCACATATTTATATAAAATTATTTATTTGTTGAGCATTCAATAGAAATGTGGATTACGACCAACAGGCAGCAATAAAACATGTATGATTTGAATAGACTTAAGAAAGAAGGGGCTAAATGGCTGTTGCACCAGGATTTGGAAGAAAAAGGCCAAGTTCTCCCAGGCACAGGCGGCAGCACAGAGCAAGACTAGGATGAGGAGACAAAACGTAGGTAAGAGATGTGAGCAGAGAAAAGAGAGATCAAACTCTTGGAGACTTTTTGAAAGTTAAGATCAGCAATTTGAACCTGATGTTGGAGGTGAAAGGACACAAGTAAAAAAAATTCAATAAGGGAAAATGATTCAAAGGACAAAGGTTACTGGGGTTATTTAGAATGAAGATATTTTCTATTGTAGAGAAAAAAAATCTGATACTTACTAGTGTCATGATACCTAGTCTGTCCACTTCCCGAGCTGGACTATGTGGAATGCGCCTTGGTGTGGAACGGCCACTGCCAGGAGGAGAGGAACCAGCGAGGGACCCACCAATAAAAGGAAGGGGAATGGAGTTCATTGACCGAAATCGTCCATTGTTATCTAGACTCCCGCTACCAACTCGACTTTCAATTTCCTCTGCTCGCTGCTCCGTATTTTCCTTTTCTTCTTGTATCAATCTAAAAAAAAAGTTTAAAGACTAGGTGATTTTCTTTTCTTTTTTTTTTTTTTAAAGTTGATCAATTCACTGTAAAATAAGTATATTTGCAAAAGCAATGTGAGACTCAATTACACTGAGATAAGTGATGGGGCTGGCTGAATAATAGTTTTAAGTTCTGTGTGATTATTTGTAGGACTCTAGAAAACTAGACCTCTACAGACAGGAAAGACAAGACAGCTGCAATTCAAACAGACAACATATAAAAAGAATAGGAATTACGAGGTGACAAAAGGTACTGTGATTGATGTTTTGTTAGTATTGCAGTTCAGGTGTTTTATGTTCTGTCAAATTAGTAAAACTTCACAATGCAGAATAATATGTAGGCCTTTCCTTTCAGAAGAATTTATTTTAAAGGAAGAGCTTGAAAAGAGTGTTTAGGCACAATTAAGGAGAGGGATCCAAACACAGGGAGTTGTATAGAAGGACGAGTTAATATACTGTAATATTGTAAAAATATCATTTGGACTGAGAAACTGAAAGGTAGTCTAAGAGGAAGGCTAGCCTTGTGGCAAAAGCACCAGACTTCCTCTGTAAGCAAGGGCAAGTTATCACACCACTCTATACCTCAGTTTCCCTATCTATAAAAAGAGGTCAACACTTCCTTATTTCACAAGGATTTTGTGAAGCTTATTTGTAAAATGCTTCAAGAATCTCATATGAAAGTGTTATATATTCAAAGTATGTGGTAACTATCATTTAGTAAGTACAATATAATTAAAATGAAAACTGAAGGTACTATTTAAAAACAACAGAAACAAGGAAATCCAAAGAAGTTACAGCCTTTCTACTAAAAAAAACGGAGTACTTGTGGCACCTTAGAGACTAACCAATTTATTTGAGCATAAGCTTTCGTATTTTCCACTGAACGCATCCGATGAAGTAAGCTGTCGCTCACGAAAGCTTATGCTCAAATAAATTGGTTAGTCTCTAAGGTGCCACAAGTACTCCTTTTCTTTTTGCAGATACAGACTAACGCGGCTGCTACTCTGAAACCAGCCTTTCTACTATTATTACTCCACTGTGCCTAGGTATTTTACCTCTTGCACAGTACAGAAGATCATCCACTCTAACACCCTTGGAAGAATACTACGATAGTAGTAGTTACTACAGAAAAATTTATGGGAGAATAGCCAGCAACTTATCGCATGGCAGTTTAAATGATGAAGTTTTGCACTCAATTGCTATTAGCAGCAACAGCTACTACCACCACCACCATTTATATGGTAATGTCCATCCATATATACAGCATTAAAAGCATTTTACAAAGTTGGCCAAGCATAACCACTTTTTAATTTTTTTCTTTTTCAAATAAAACAGAGGTTGTGTGGCTTACTCATAACCACACACAAATCAATGGAAGATATTTAATTTCTGCTATAAAAGAAGCTTATTTTATCATAATTGTAATTAACAGATAAACTATACCTAATCTCTTTGTTAATTGCATCCAATTGCTCTTGAAGCATCATGGCTAAAGTCTGAGCATCAGCCTGACCACTAGGTGACAAAAGATCGACTGAACTGAATATAGTCTCTCTGTCATCTTCACCATCCGAGACATCAACATCACTCTCGAATGCTTGTGCTACATTTGCCAACACACTTGCTTGTTGTGCACGTTCCCAATCCTGTTCATTAAGGGTTTGAACCTGTTTAAAAAAAAAAAATAGAAATCCCAATCTAATTGAAAAAAACAATATAAAACCTTTACTATTTAATTACTTTCAAGAAGCTAAAAAGATACAAAAACAAAGTCAACAAGTTCTCACTTACATGCTGTAGGTATCCATCAAGAAAGCAATATTTACAAAACAGTAAAAACAAAACCAGTTCTTTAGAAAACTGCAGACTTATAGTAATGGTTCAAATCATAGAAATCTCACACGTATCCCACGCAACTCTAATGCAATATTGCAAAGGTTTGCCAACAATATTAATCCAAATTCCATCATATGTTTGAGGGACAACTCAGTATATTTAGGAACTGAGCCCTGTCAAAACTCAAGTATTTAAAGGTACAGAGAGATTGCTTGCCAAATGATGGATAGCGTGCTAGACTATTAAATTGAAACTACATCATCTTTGAATGTGCACACAAATTAAAATCTGGATTTGGGTTGTTTCAGATGATATATTTCAGTTTCAAAGTTATATTTTCTATCACACTTTTTAACAATGAACACAGTATCAAAATCCCTACTTTTTCAGTTATTAAATAACAATTAAAACATACATTAAAAGTACGGGTAATTATGTATTTTAGTGAAACAGGAAATGTAGTGTATACAAAAAAAGCACAATCTAGCAAAAACCTACACTTTAAGGGACTGACGTTTTTATTTTGTATACTAAAGAAAAAGAAGAGTTTTTAAACGTCTAAGTAGCCCACTTTGGGAAGATACTATGATAAACTATAAATATTATAAGTGCGAAAAACTCTAGTGTCATTATTTAACAAGACTACACTATGCAGCAGTCACATACTATGTACTTCTATCCTACAAACTTGCAGTTGCCTATTAGATCAAAAGAATCCCAGCATATTTTGCTATCAAAGTAATAATGTTCCATTACCTTTGAAGGTTCATCACGTAGAGCTGCCAAACGCCCTTTCTGGGGCCGTCTTAACACTGATGAGGTGCTATAGGGATCCGTATGACTGTCAGCCACAGATAATGGTGTCATTGGATATCTGAAATCTGGTACACTACCCAAATGTGGTCGGCTAAAACGTGAACATAGATTAAATCTTTAGATGTTCGGAAAAGACTGTTCTTGCTCCTCCAGTTTTAATTTTTAAACTGAAAGTACTATTGTAACATTGGCATAGAAATGTTCATTACTACACTCAGTAAACATGTTTAAAATTATAAGAGAAAAACAAAATATAACAAAACTGATTTTAATCTCTAGCAAAACAGTATTCTCATTAAATGCTTGTACCTATGATGAAGACAAGTGGCTCTGATCCTCATTTGGTCATTTTCAGCCCTCATTGCTTCTATATTTAGTACCAGTTGATCCTGCAAAGAATAGAACAAGAAAAACAAATCAGGAAACAAACATACAAGAGCTCTGCCATTACATTCATTTAAAAAAAAAAAAGTGTACATCTTCCAGGCCCATAGAGCTCATTTCCACTATTATGTGTTCCATGCAACGGATTGCCTTCAAAACTACTCCTCAGTGAAGCAGGCCTTCAAAAGACTTCTGCCATATTAACAGTGGTTACCATTAAATCACCATTACTGATCTACCAAACACCAGAGAGCAGCATTGGAAGTACTGTGGTAATTGAGATGCCTCATTCAATTATGCAAGGTTAATGCTGATTTTTTCTTTTAATTGAAACAACTGAATAAGGGATGTATCCACATGTGAATGACTGGCTAACACTGATTAGAGTAAATGAGAAAACTGAATTAGTAAAGACAGCCTGAGGATGGCTGAAGCTCTGTACAAAACAGGACCTTAAATCCAGCCACTTGCAACTAGGATCTCCTCATGCTTCCCAGAATTTTATATGTAAATAGTAACTGAATGATTGAATAAGTCACTTCAACAGAAGACTGATATGAGTGAAATTAGGAACCTAGATAGCCAATGGCGAGTGGCAGTTCCCAGGTTGAGAACTCTTGTCCCATGCCACAGATATTCAAAGCCCATCCTGCAGAACACACTAATATAACCTGCAGCTCTTAGTTTCTTTAAATCTGCATAACTGATGTAAAACCTGTGCAACTTGGCCAACCCTGAAACTCACTTCACAGCAAAGTATTTTAGGACACATAGTACATACCATTGCTGAATAAGCCATACAAGTATTGTGATGTCAGAGCAGACATTCCCATAGCTGCTCACAATGTGAATCACCATAACTTTGGGAAACAGTCAATGAAAGGTTGTGCCCAACATTATTTAGAAAGAAGTGGGATGGCCAGACAATTAAAGGAATTTTGTGATTTCTGAGACCCCATGCCCAGAAAGTATAATCCAATCCTCTCCTCCAAAACATCTTCAACACCTTTCGTGACAAGAGCTCTGCTCCTGATGATTCTGAGCTGCTTAATCCTCCCCCGACCGACAAGAGCTCAACACAGCAGCCAAGTATGATAGGTGCTTCTCCTGTCCCACTCCATAATTTTTGGAGTAGTTTTTAAAACAGTAGTGTACAAATTTCACAATATTGTTCAGTAGCAAGCTTCTCAAAATGTACACTGGATGCCTGTGTTATAAAAATATACATTAAGATGCACTTGACACTGAAAAGTTTTATTTGTGTTTTTACTGCTCAATGCATAAGCTATGCAAAAATATGAGTTAGACAGGGCCTTCAGAATCCTGGTAAATCATCAATACAGCCCTCTTGTTTTCACCTAGTTTGTACCTACCTGAATTAAATTAAATAGACAATTCTGCTGAAAAACTTAAGTCACCTGTAAAAGCTGCAACAATAATCCTCTGAACCAAAGGAGGCAACCAATCTTTTACAATAAATAGTACTAATTGTGCCACAAGAAATTACCAAGACCAAGTCAAGAAACCAAGGAAGTTTAAATATTTTTACACAACCTGCTATAACTAGAAAGTTTTTTAGTATAGTTTATATCATATTCCAGCTATGTCCCAATGAAACAGTTAGTTTCTCAAATCAAAATGTATCTGTATAATACCTTTTCATGTTGAAGATCCTCTACTTGCTTCTTTGCATTTTCAACTTCTCGAAGAAGAGAGTTCTAAAATAAAATTTATTGCACAAGTTATGTTACTGTTAATCATCGTAGATCTTTCAATTTTTGAAGGGTGATTAAGAAAAGCTATTACAAAGGTCCATTACATAAGGCATAACTGCAGTACCTCTTTTAACTCATAGCTACTTAATTTATTAACTAAAGAAAACTATTTGTTGGGCATACCACTGTTATTTTTTTAATATAATTAAAATAGATTCAGACTCCTGGGTCTGTGCTCCTCTATATGATTAAATTACTAGTGATAAAAGTTACCAGAACACTAAACAATTACAACTAATAATTAGAGCCCTGCAAATTTGCAGACCATTTTTGTGGATTGAGGACTGGATGATACAAATTTTGTATCTGTGCTGGGCTCTACTAACAAACAGTGGTTTTATCTGTTTGCTAGTTTCCTTTTGACAAAGTTATTCTAAGTAGCAGAAATATAATTTTAATGAAAAAGATGACTCTTAGACAATCAAATCAGGATTGTGGTACAGTTACCGCCATACAGTAATTTGTCAGCTATACAGCATTGTAAATGCCGGCACTCTTATAGTTCTCATTAAGAAGAGTGCAGGGATTTGCATAGTCATCATATGGCTGTTTATTAATATCTGTACTATAAATATACACATTTTATACAATAACTAGCCACTACGATCATGCTCAAACTGACTCCCCAACTCAGACTACGAAAGTTGTCTGTCAGCTACAAAGATCACCACCACCACCAAAGCATCTGGCTTCCTTCAGCTGAAGGACAAGACCTCCAATAATGTATGCAACTGTAGTAAACAATAACAATGAAAATGGCAGTGTCACTGCAAAAGGGAAGTTGTTTTAGGAAGTTTAAAACCTTTTGACTTATTTTCTCCTCCCCCGCCCAAACCTGTTACACACTTATCTTGAAAATTCTTGTTTTTAATTGTTTGCATCTTAATTCAGTTTTGAAACACTGTAAGCTACAATATAGGACATTCTGGGGAGAAAGGCTTAATGACCCGGATAGAGACAAATGTGATTCTATGCAACTATGCATTTTTGTTGGTTTCCTATTAATCATTCATTTATACAGAAAAGTAACAGTACTTTTCTGAGCATTAATACTAACAGTGAAGTATATCTAAACATTTCTTTTTACTTCATGAATATTATCTCAAACTTAGAGAGGTCAGTCTTATTCCAGAAAGAGGTTTTGTATCATGGTCAGGTCAAACATACAGGCACTGCAACACAGCACATAAAATACATTCGCTGGTGGTGGGAACAGGTCAGTGCTTTGAATCTTGCTTCCCCGCTATGTTACAAAGCCAGAGGCCAAATATTTCAGATTTAGGGAGCCTACCTTTAAGCACTTAATTCATTAGCTCCCAAAATTAGCCAAGAGGGCCACAGCAGAGCTTTAGTCAGTCATGCCTGATTTTCCTCAGTTCCCTTTGAGAACAAAAGCAGAGAGGAAAGCAAAACCCCAGCTCTCTTGGCATTGTAGCAAAGAAGTCATCTGCCTCTAGAGCCTCGGAATAGTATTGTCAGAAACTCAGCTGGGGTGCTGGAGACAGACCACTTGCTTGTCACAGTGAAAACAAGTGCCTCTGAAAGTTCAGATGGATCATAAAATATGCCAACATGTTGAAGTCTTTAAAGAAAGGGCCATTTAACTTTTACTGAAGAGTTTTCCCAGGTGAGCACTGTATTACAGAAGACTCAAATCTACATCTTCAATACGGGAGACTGAAATGATCACTGAACAAAAGGAGAAAATGCTACCACAGAAGGAAATTCCTTGTTTTCCTTTAAGGATTCTTTCATCCTACTGGGAGGAATCTCTGAAGTACTACAGATGAAAGTAAGCCAATAAGTGAAAGTCCATGCAGGCTGCAAGATGTCACAAGCTGGAAGAGGAGCTGAATTAGGAGGGCAAAGAACAGAACCTTGGACAGAGGTCTGAAGCACACAATAACTGATCACTTGGTCCAGTGACCATTTTTATAGTCAAGTAGACATTCTCCTGTGAGGGAAAGATGATATTTCTCTAGCTGACAGGATCACCACCATGATCCAGGAAACGTTGGACTAGACAGGAAAGGAGGAGTAGGGCAAATGATATAGGAGAAGAATGGGACTCAAGATCTGTGTTCTGTTCCTGACTCTGCAACAGACTTCTTGTATGACCCAAAACCAAACATGTTTATACGGACAACGCCAATCATCAATAGAAAGCATAAAAATCCTTTAAAAAAAAATTAAAGGAATCCCCCTCCCCATCCCCTAAGAATTAAGTTTAGAACATAGAAAGCACTCTTGATAAATTGGCTTAGTTTTCTAAGAATCAGCTATTTTCAAAAAGTCATGCTGATAGTGTCTCTAAATGGAAGTTGTTTATGATAAAAGATACATTATTTAACAAATAAAGTTACAAGACTAAATTATATATGTATTGTAAAATGTGTAACAAGCATATTGCTAAACATTTCATTAACTTCTAAGCTACTTTCATCATCACATTAAATTATTTTCTACCTTATCTTCCAGAGCAGCCATCCTTTCCTTGAGATGAAGCTGAAGTCTTTCATTGGATTCAGACAGAAGTTTATCAACAGTATCTGATAAACGTTTATTATGTTCTTCATTCATCTTCTCTCTGTGTCTAGCCTAAGTTATTTAGGAAGCATTAAAAGTATGATTAATTCAAAGCTGTTGAAGTTATCTGTCCTACAAAACATTTTAAAAAAAAAGTGTCATTTAGAAAGATCTCCAGATTGTTAAAACTGTAAGGCTCATCAAACCCAAACTCCTTATTTTCTCCAATGAAAGACACTTTCCTCAAAGGTTCAGAATTAATCCAGATACCTTGATCATCCAAAGGCCTTCAGAGATACCCAAAACCTTCAGATAATCAGAAGTACTAGATTCGCTGGCTTCCAAGTGTGAGTTTACAGTATAGTGACTAAGTCGATTTCAAAGCCTGCAGAGCCAACTCCAAGGCCAGCTGACTCAGTATGTCTACAGAAGATTTTTTTTTTGTGAGAAGGGAGATCTAATTAGAATAAATTGTGGTAGACCGGTACTTTTCAACATTTTATTTCAAATTTCAGTTGGAAACTCAAAGCTCACAATCAAGTTCACTAACTTTAATTAAGAGCAACAACTAACAATCATCATAAATCCCCCAACCTCGCTGCAACTTTTAGCACCACATTAGAGGTGGGACATAGAAGAAGGGAAGGCCCAGCTCAACCACAGGCTACCATGCAAGGGATCAGAGTTTTACTTTTCAGGTTGATTTCTATACCAAAAAAATATTTTTGTAATACCCTTTGCAATTCCTGATTCTTTTCCTCCAATTGTGCTTCCATCTGTCGTAACCGTTCTTCAATGTTGCCATGTCTCTCCTCAGCCTGTCAATTTGAAAACAAACTAGAACTAGTATTTAACTCTTTAAGAATGTACTGAAGACTGATGTGCTAGCAGGAAGCATAACATGCTTTTGCGTGCAAACTGCCATTTTTGTCTATATGAAGTGCAAAACAGCTTACTACCAGAACCTAAGAACCCTCATTAGGTTAAATGATGATCAATTAGTCCTCCCACACCGGAATTTCATGGTTCAACCATTGCTGACAATGGACTTCTCACCAGGAAAATTTACATTCATATTTCCAACAATGCAATAATGTACAAATCCTGTCACAGGATTTCCTCTCTACCCTCATCCCCATTGCCTATGTTAGTAATCATAAAAAGCAGAAAGCGGCAAGCAGAAACAAGGACCCGTGTACAAATTCTACCTTCCTAAACTTGGAGGCAAGTTCCAACAGTTTAGCCTCTTTAGCAGCAGAGTTCCGAGAAGACAAAGGGTCAGACTACAAAGCCAATAAAGGGATAGGAAAGATTGAAAAAAAAATATGAAAACAGACTTTAAAGACACTCAAGAAGTCCATTTATAGCTACTAGACATACTATTGCTTCATACTATAAGCCGCTATTCTCCCTGCAGCAATTTAAGGACATATAATGCAAGCTGAAATTTGACTGCCCATTACTTAAAATCTTCAGCTCAATCCTTGGTTAGGCCTGGCCTATACCTAAAAGTTAGGTCAACAGATACACTACTCCAGGGTGTGACAAGTTCATACCCTTAAGCACCACAGCTATGCCCATCTAACCTTCAGTGTCGATGCAGCTAGGTCAACAGAAGAGTTCTTCCATCAATCTGTCTGCCGCTGGTAAGAGAGGTAGATTACCTACAGCGATGGAAAAACCCCTTCTGTTGCTGTAGGAATTGTTTATACGATGGCACTACTGTGGCATAGCAGCAGTGCTGTAATGCAGACATGGCCTTAATTTTAAAAAAAGGAAGAAACTGTCTTCTTCCCTGCCAAGTCATAAGTTGCTGATCGTATTAAATGACTCCCAGCACATTCTTTCTGGAGTAAAGCAGTTCTATACAGTAACAAAAACAGTAATTCAAACAGCAAAGGGAAAGGAAACAATTTTCACAATGCAACACACAAAGCTGATACAAAAGCTGCTACAGCAAACTCCCAATAATAGAAATACAGAAAGAGGAAGTCATTAGAATTTAAATATTTTGAACATATGCTAGATAATTAGAAGAATGAATAAACAGAAAGCACAGAATACAGAAAACATTTTACTGATTCTGTTTGGAAAATCAGTGAAAATAAGACTGAGAACAGAATTGCTATAGTTGGAATGACCACAGAAGAGACACTCTCACAATGCAGTGAATTACTGTCCCACCTTTGAAAGTGCTGCAACTCTTTGTGCCAGTTCAGCCTCCACCTCAGGCAAAGTCTCAGCTTTTCTCAAAGTCTGCTGCAACTTTTGCTCAGCCAGTTCGAGTCGTTCTTGCAACTGTCTGTTCTTATCTTCACTCTAAAGATCGAGAATGCAAGAGTCACCATTTACAACTAACATGGTAGCTACTTGTTCCTTTATCAAATACTGGAGTAGAGAGACAGACAGCTTCCTTTATTAGACTAATGGAAAACAGTTTTTCAGCATTGATTGTACTTTCCAAATACAAAAAGGAGAAAAGCAGCTTCCCAAACTAACTTTTAAAATTAAGTTTGTCAAATAAAAGTGCTATTTCACTGCACTAAAAATTGAATTCCTTCATAAACACAACCACAGCATGCACACTATCATGAAGGCACTGCTTATGGATCCAATTTTAAGGTTATACAGAGGTTTGTAGTTATAGAGGAGATCAAATTCCTTTGCTATTTAAGTAAAATTAGTTATATGAGCACTAAATGAGCACTAAACACTTAGTTTTCTGGCAAAGTTAAAAGTAAATGTGTTCAGTATTTTAGAAGTTAAGGTTAAAAATGACTTAATGTTTCCTTCTGTTCCCTCTAGCTAAGTGACTGGCTTATAACCCCTCAAAGTTTAAATTAATTTAGTTGTACACAAATATCTCAGGCATAAACCAGTTTTCTTTTTTCAATAAAATAAAGAAAGAAAGTGATGAGCATTATTTGGTGCAACTGTTTCTGTCTAAGTCAAAGGAAAGAGATGGATCAAAATTATTCAAAATCAGAAATGGTTCCTGTCAAGGTTCCTCCCTGACTCTGAACTCTAGGGTACAGATGTGGGGACCTGCATGAAAACCTCCTAAGCTTTCTTTTACCAGCTTAGGTTAAAACTTCCCCAAGGTACAAATTAATTTTACCCTTTGCCCTTGGAATTTCCACTGCCACCACCAAACTGGGTTTACTGGGAAACGTAGTTTGGACACCCTGCTCCCTACCTACTTTCTCAATCCCCAAGCAATCCACTTTCCTTCATTCTGTCCTCTCTTCCAGGTAGCCCCACTCACCTAACTGCTTCCCTTCCTAGACCCTTAGCTAGAGCCATCAGCCAGCTGCTCATCTTATTGTGCTATCTCTCTGCTAAGATTCAAAGGGAGTCCTGGTATGATATCCATTGCCTCCCACAGGTTTGCTCAGTCTAGGTTAGAGCAGTGGTCCCCAAACTGTGGGGCAAGCCCCCCTAGGGGGACACTGAGAAACATTCAGGGGGGCATGACAGGGCCCAGGCCAGCCCCAACGGAGGGCAGGAAGGAAGCACCACCCAGCCGAGTTATGCCCTCAGCTCTGGCCCCAGCCTTGGCCTCTGGCTGCTGGCCTGGCTGCAGCGACACCTCCAGCCTCAGCTCTGCTCCCAACCCCGCCTCCAGCTCAGTCCCTGGCACCTGGCCATGGCTCCAGCCCCAGCTCCCCGGGGGCGGGGGTAGGGAGGGAGAGAGGAGGAAGAAGGCAGGGCTAAATAGGGGCACGATGTGAAAAGTTTGGGGACCACTGGGCTAGAGACATGCATGCACAGAGGCAATAAGGATAAAAGGTTCATAAAGGCTCTACACCAGAAATAAGAGATGCAGACTAGTCATTGTGGGGAGACAGGAAAAGGAGGAAACAGCCAAGCATTAGGATTAATCAGTGGGGTTGAACAGTGGTGCTGAGAAGGGATGGGCAGTGGAGCTCTTCCCTTCTACCTCTACCCCACACTCTCCTGTCCTGTTAAACTTTCAAACATTTTATAAAAATGGAGCTCAAAGTTACTCCAGCAAGCCAAGGAGTCCAGGGGCATGAAGCAAGCTGCAGTACATGAAGAAGAGATCTAGAAAGGGATCAAGCATGGGGCAGCCCAGAGAACCAGCAGAAGCAGAGATGTAGGTGAACAAGTATAGGAGCTTAGAGGGGGGTTGATAAAAGTGGGAAATCATAGGCAAAGTTTTAACATAATACACTCCACTAATTCCAAAGCAGCTATAATTCACACACATGCAAAAATATGCAAAAGGACAGCACCAGTGTGCCTCCCCAAGATCTGTCAAGAGCACAACCTTCTCTGCCATAAGCTTTATACGTCAAAATGTTTAATTATTTGTTGCTCAACAACAAAATCATGGAATTTCCACACAAAACACTATTAGTTAAGAATATTTAACTACATTTCTTTTCAACACAACCATTTAGAGAGTCTCCAGTTAGAATTACAACATCCTCCAAGTGAACATTAACACTTTTCACTAATAATCATACCCAGATACACAGACTCCTCACCTCCACAACAAATTCTTTTCATTTCCAACATAAAATTGGAATTCTAATTCTTCAAAGAGAAAACAATCTAAAATACAACCTTAACTTTGACCTCAGACTTTCACAGGCAACCATAGCACATTAGACTTATTTTTAAAGTATGACTGCTTGTAAAAAGTAAGTTCCTTAGCACACATTGGGTACTACTATAGTTTAAATATTACCATCTTCATCAGGAATATATTGAACAGAATTTTCTTAATATTTTAATTAAAATTATTACCTGTCGGTGCATGGAGTCTTTATTAGCAATTTCATTTTCAAGTTTATCATTGAGGTCATGCACAGATGTAGCTTCACGCTGTGCAGCGAGGTAGCGTTTTTCAAGAGTTGTAATTCTCTCTTCCATGTCTTCCTTTTGGGCCATGGCCTATATTATGAGAAACTACATTTACTCACTAAAAGCTATGAATTATTTATTTAATAATCTGGGCTAAAACAGTATCATAGAATTCTATGATTCTATGATACTGTTTTAGCCCAGATTATCAAACATACTTACTGATTGTGCTGTAAGAATGAGAAAGTATAAGGTGTTGAAATATTTACTTAGAAGAATTGTGTTATTAAATTACACACTCACTTTAAAATAAAAAAAAGGACTAGCACAGAGTCAAGTAGTGAGTTACAGAATGCTTAATTGTTATTCACCTCAGAATTATTACAATATTAGAGTAGTTTTCCTTATAGTGTGTTAGACTGAACTTAACGCACTTAAATTTTTTTAACTTGGAGCCTTAAATTCAGCTCTTAAACTCATATTCAGCCATTAAATTTTAAAAAAAGTGTCCTATCTTTAAAGGTTTTGTGTACTCCTAAATCCCACTAAAGTTCAGATGTGCTTCAGGAGCTCAGTATCTTTAAAACCAGGATCTTTATTTAGGTAGCTAGATATGGATTTAAGAGCCTAATTTTAGGCACTAAAGTTTGAATATTTGGGGTTAGGCTTTGACATCTTTTCCAGATTGTCTATTTTTGCATAGTGTACAGCACTGCTTACATTTCCAGACTAAAATTTATTTTAAAAATATCATTGAATGTTATCTCCCAGCTTCTTTTAAGTACACTTTAAATCACCTTTAGAACAGTCGGTCTTATTACACAAAGTTCCACAAATCAAAGAAACTGTGAGGATTATGTTCTGTACTCTGAAATCTTTGAAAATACGAAGTGTTTTATATTGTAGATATTAGGCATTTTTCAAACAATTTGTTATAGTTAACTTAAGGAAAAAAAGAATTGACAAAAGTTAGGGTATCTAAATTTTATTCTTATTCCTAGAGTAGCCTTGCCCTTAGAGGATTACAGAGATAGCAATGTTTATCGTATTTGTGTATTCATGAATTTTTGGTAGAACATCTATTCTAAAGCAAGCATGGATAAATTCCACATCTTTTTTCCCCCTGGGGTAGCTACATATATGCAACACCAAATTTTCCTTGATCTAAGTCTAGACCCTAGCTGACAATTAGCAAAATACATTTCTTCCAGCCCAGAGGGCAGAATGTAGGACACCTACAAGATTGTTAATGTTTCTACTAATTAATTAGTAACCATCACTTTAGCAAACAATAGAAACACAAAATTGAGAATACACAATTGAACGATACAACATCAAGAAAATTAGCACTCAGGAATGAGCTAAGCAATTAGGCCCAGATCCAAAGAGGCACTTAGGTGCCTAAATCCAGGATTTAGGTGCCTAAATCCAGGTGGTAGATTCCCTCCATGGACTGCTAAAATGAGGTAGCATCTCCATGAACCCCAGACTTAAGCACCTATCGCCATAAGAGGGAAAGGGCTTAGTACACCCACGTAGCGTCTGGCTTAGCTGGGACTACTGAGACTTTCACAGTTCATTCCTCACCTCTCGTACATCTCTTTGCAACTTTGTATTCATTTCTTCTGATTTTATTAAATCTTTTCTAGCTGTGTCAAGATCTTCTTCCAGCTCTGTCACTCTGCTAGAAAGAGCAGTGAGACGTTCCTTCATTTGGCCTTGCTCGTTGATCTGCTTGTCTATGATTTCTTGAAGTTCTATAACTTTAGCAAGGTCTTCATCGTGGCTTGAAGAACCATCAGAAGATCTCTATTACATTAAAAAAAAACCACCACCTTAAGTTTCCACACTACATGGAGCTTTGAAATATACTATATTGTTTCAATATAACAAAGCTAATTAAAGTTCGTTTGTGCAGCCTATCCAATAATAAAGTTGTAATAATTACCTTGTGCTTTAATTATATACTTAAGAGTGGACAAATATTGCAACCTATACACGACAAAAAAAATCCGTCAGTGTTAAACAACCTTACCTTCCCATTTGTGCTTGGTGTATTTTCCTGATCATGATTTATATCCAGCACCCCATCAGTTAGCGTTCTTTTCTGATTGTTTTGCTCTTTCAGAATCATTAACTAAAAACAAAAGTAAAAAAAACTGTAGCACATTTCACTTTGTATTTCACTTATCACATAAGCAATAGCTAACATAGTACAATAACCTCACTTTGAAGCAAATGAGTAAGCTTGGAGTAATGAATTTTACTGATTTAATCTTTAGAAGATTATTAATGCTTTAAAGAAGAGACTGATGCATGGGCAAAGATGTAATACAGGCAGCTAAAAACCTATTCCATGCCTGCTATGCTACGGCCATTGGTCTTAAACCAGAAAAAATTCTCTCTGTGAGACAGAATTATCAGCTCATATGTATAGTTCCTATACAGACTTCTATCAACAAAAACTAAAGTGAAATCAAACTCATCCAATTGGGATCTAACTAAACAAAAAACTACTAGTAAATAACTTTAAGAATCATCTGCATATACTAATATTTGGAAAAATGTTGATTTGATGCTATGGAATAAATTCTTCCACCCAAACATCCCCCAAAATTTTATTTTACTATAGGGACCTACCTCTTTATGCGTAGTACCTAGTTCTTCTTCCAATAAACTACATCTTTCAAGTGCTACTCGTAATCTTTCCCTTACCTGAAAAATAAAGTCATCAGTAACAATCTTATAGCTATCTTAGCACTGAGCAACTGTGAACACAAGACAAAAATGTTATATGCCTAGCACTATGGCTTCCCATTTCAACATGCTTAATTGCTCCACCAGTGTCAATGACTTACACCATCAAATTCTGAAGTTTTAACAAGCATCACAGAAAGGATCTTCTGGAAAACTGACTAAGATTTTAAGATAAACTTTTGACTGACACTTTACCTAACAAGGAGTCAGAACTTCTCCATTGGGCAGGTGAACTCCACTTGCTGCCACCTTTTAAACCTAGACTAAATTCTGTGTATTTAAAATATACCTCCCCCTTGTAAGGAACACTCAAAGACCTGTAATGTTTGTATTATCTAAGGAGAAGTTAATGATTTCAATTTATAGAATTTGCAAGTTATAAGAAATAAGCATTTTACTAGACACAAAATTTAGGAATCAAACTGCTAGTTGGGAGTGGGGTTTATCTTAAGCTGCGCCCATTTGCACAGCTGAGCTCTATGGTAGAAGGCCCAATGCACAGGTAAACTGAGGAGCTCCAGGATTCCCCCTTTAACCAGCTTCCTCCTGTGTAACAAATCCAGGGTTGGCGGGGGCAGAGAGGAGCTTTTCCCCGTCCCTCCCTTTCTAGCCCTACTTCACTATCTTTCCTTCTTTTTTCATTTTCTTCTATTACACACATATGCTGTCAATGTAAGGGAAAGGATGTGTGGACCAGGGAAAGGAAGAGTGGGATGAAAGTGAGGCTATGAAGAATGAAGAGCATGTGCAGATGAAGGGGTAGAATGAATGAATTTTCTACATTAAGAAAATTTACACAGAAGTGTAACACCAGTGCAAATAAGCTCCTTGAAGAGATTTTATTCTTTAAATCTTCCCCAGATGCAGCATGACTCCCCCAGCCCCAGAGCAGCCACCATCCTATCTTCGCTGCTCTTGCAGCAAGAAGCAGCAGCACACTCAAACTCCAACCAAGTAGAGCGTACAGAAAGGCGTAACGACTTCACAACACTGGGGGGGAGAGACAGCTCAGTGGTTTGAGCACTGACCTGCTAAACCCAGGGTTGTGAGTTCAACCCTTGAGGGGGCCATTTAGGGATCAGGGCAAAAATTGGGGATTGGTCCTGCTTTGAGCAGGGGGTTGGACTAGATGACCTAGTCTATTCTATGAAAACATGTTTTTGCTTTCCCTGTTGACTGCACTGACTGAACTGGTAATTATCATCACCTCCTGACCGACTCACTCACTAGTTCACTTAACTGCTTCTTTGATCTGCCTTGTCTGGGCCTGGTGTAATTGTTCACCTTAAGTACGGAGCCACTTACTACACTGCTACTAATTTCTCTCATTTAACTACTTACATACACAAGTAACTGTCCCTTGAGCATTTGATTATTTATATAATTTTGTATTCGTGATTAGGAACAGAGACAGTAGGAATCAGTAGATTCCTTGTAACCACACTGCACTGTTGATTATTGGTACCACTCTACACTTTTTGCTCTCATCTCTAACTTTACCATTTCTCTGCATTGCATTTATCTCCCTTTTTCTCTCCCTTCCCCTACTTCATCTCCCCTTGCATTCTACCCTCTCCCTATGTTACTCTCATCAGCTTTTCACTCTTCTGTTCTTCCTGTCCCATTCCACCACCTCCTCACTCCTACTCTCACAAATCATACCTCCCCTTCTCTCTTGCCTTTTTCTGTTTGAATCTGGTAACACCCACCCCAACTCTGTCTGACTCCAACTCCTCCCTGAACCTTCCCTATCATCATCACCACCTCTCTGAGTTCCTCCCCCAGCAACTTCCCTTTCACCTTTTTTCTCCAGTCCAAATGGAATACCCAAACCCTGTTTATAAAAAATGTCTCTGCTATCCACAACCATCACATTTCCCTTTCTCCTGTCTCTCTCGTCCCTAATTTCCTCCTCCAACACTGATAAATGCCAGCTTACCTGTCTCTGTCCTCTTAAATTCATTAAAACTCTTGCTGGGGAAAAAAAAAAGTCTTCCTGGTTTGTTGTTTCAACCACACCACCATTTTGTTTGTATCATTTCACTGGCTTCCCTTTCCCACAACATCAAGTACAAACTACTTGTTTTCATTTTTAATGCCCACTGTGGCCTCAGATCAGACTGATCTCTATTTTCTCTCCATCAGCGATGCCAGCCTTGATTGCCTGTGTCAAATTTTCCAGCATGCATGTTTGTTTTCTCCCATGCCATTTCTTTTTCATGGGAACAGCACCCTGCAAAAAGCCACATAGCCAAGCCACATAGCCACACCACACTATTCTCCTTAAAACTCACCTATACCATGATGACTACAAAACACTTGACAATGGTTTATAAACTGCTGTTTATTTCTCTAACCACAACTGTCAGCATTAAGAAAAGGAGGACTTGTGGCACCTTAGAGACTAACAAATTTATTTGAGCATAAGCTTCAGCATTGTTACTCTGTGCTCCCACTGTCTATTTGTTGTGACCACCTGTTGTCCATTGTCTTCTACTTTGTGTGTACAGTACCTAATCAATGATGCCTTTTATGTGTTACTGTAATACAAGAAAATAAGTGTGAAAACCCCTAATGTAGATATGTTGCATGAGCACAAAGTAGGGCTTTTTACACTAATGCAGCTTACATTGGTATGTTACTATATTAAGTTAGTTACACTGGGTTTGCTTTAGTACAGCACATCTATATTAGGAGGTTGTACTGAAGTAACTGCATCAGTATAGTTACACTAGTGTACATTTTCTTAAAGCAGATACGGCATAGTCAAAGAACCTAACTTCTGAAAACTGCACGAGCAAAAGTTATTAGTTCCACACTTTGGCCAGGGGAACGGGGGGGGGACGGGACGGGGGGCAATTAGTTGGCACACTTCGTTACCTTTTCATCAAGGGCTTTGTGATGTTCAAATAATGATTTTAGTGCTTTGAGAACTTCAACTTCACTAGAAACTCCTGCTGGAGACTGAGCCTGTCTCTTTACAACAGTCATTCTAAGGGACCGCTCATGTCTGGAGACTAGACATTCCAAATGTTCTAAAAGCAGCTGAAATAAAAACAAAAAAAGTAAATAAGGAACAAGATGTTTATACCTGTTTTGAACATCAGACTAGAATGACTTTACTTTCTAAAATATTAGGTTTGATTTAAGAACTTTCAACCCAGGAATCAAAATTCAAGATTAAATATATTAATTTGTTTGCCTTTAACATTTCAGTGATATCTTTGTATAAAGTTAATAAAATGGATGAGGTGCAACATGGACCACTGTTCACCCTTTTACCCAGCATTCTTCCCCAGACGTAGCCTCTAGGTAAGATGCCAGGTTGACAGAGCTTCATATTAATCTTTGCTTCGATAAGACTTCTCAGTTCCTTGTCTGTTTCAAGTCTGGGAACTGCTTTCTAATCACGTGGACTGGGTTATACACAGGAAATATATGAAGAAGTTGTTGGGGAGCAACTACTCGAACCATGGTTGCACGAACTGTGTGGATCTCCATGACCTGCACTTCTGCTCCACTACTTCAGAGTCTTACGCTAATTCAGAATCCCTTATCATGAAGGAACCCTCTGGCAGTCAGAGCTGCAGTCCTTTATCTGCCGTTAGCTGGAATATACACAAGATGCATTCACAGCCTTAAAAGACACTGCTATACTGTCACTTCCTTATATGAGGCACAATTGTACCAGCAGCGAGAACCCATATGGACAATACTCAAAGAAGAATTTACAAATTTTTATCTTTGAGTTTTAAGTTGGTGTATAAGAGCATGATACACAGTCTGAAGGGAATCTCAATATTAAGTTCAATTCTCCAATTAATTATATTTTCCTTAATGATGGTTTAATGGGGTTTACTGGTCCTTTAAGTAAAAGAGGAATTCGAGGGGGATGGAGTCAAGTGTCTCCCCATTCCAAGAGTCTCAACAGACCAAATATCCTGGGGAGAAGTGGGGCAGACATGGGGAGAGAGGAAATGGTCTCAGGGAAAGAGTCTTGGAGAGACTATTTAAAGGCCTGAAGCCAAGACTTTTGTAGTATAGATATTTGTAGCTCCCTGTCTCCTAATCACTCAATCAATCATCCAACCAAACAAGACAAAACCCAGGTAGGTAGGGGATAGCAGAGAAAGCTCCCTGTTCTCACTGTGAGAGCAGATGTTATCATCCAGGAAGGACTGTTTGCTTGCTGACCTCTCCTCCCAACCCAGGAGAGCAAGTACTGAGTTGGTGAGGCCTAGAATACAGCACCCCAGCAGAGACACTTGTTTTGTATTTGAGGTAATTTCATTTTAAAACAAACAATATTGCAGACACTCCAGGTGGAGCTAGACAGAAAAATTTAAAGGGCCTGCCAAAAAAGAGGGACAGACCGGCTCTGGGTGGTAAGCCAGCCACAGATGGCAATAATCAATAGAGATCAGACAAGTAACTAACCCTTGTATTATTTCTTTCTGCTTTCAGTTCAGCAATTTCTTCTTCCCTTTCAAGGAGCTGTTCCCTGCATACATTAAGCTCTTTAGTAAGTGCTGCAAACTCCTGGAAGAAAGCAAACAACAATACATCAGTATCATAAACGGTGTGCAACCCAATTATATTAATTATTACCACAATAAGTAGTTCAGTAAAGTTGTAATCAATTATTTTTATTCAACACATCTAAGGAAAAAGTTTATCCAGGAAGGGGATGGTGATGCTAGAAGAGGGGTGATGTTTTCCAGGAAACAGGGCTCATGACTGGAAGTCAAGAGACATGGATTCTCCTCAGTATGTGAATAATCTCGTGTGGTATGCGTCAAGTCACTTTAATTATCTGTGCTTTTATTTCCTTTTTTCTTAAAAACTTTTCAAGCCTAGCAAAATATACTGTTTATTGAGGACTACACATACACTAAGGCCTTGTCTACACTTGCAAGTTGGAGCGCATTAAATCAGCCCCAAGCGCCCTAACTCCAGAGGCGTCCACACTGGCAAGGCAGTTAGAGCGCGCGGACCCTGCGGCTGGAGCACCCCTGGTAATCCACCTCCACGAGAAGCATAGAGCTTGCTGCGCCCCAGCTGGAGCACCATGATGCCAGTGTGGACACCTGGTCTATTAATGCGCTCTGATCAGCCTCCAGGAAGTGTCCTACAATGCCTGTTCTAGCCACTCTGGTCATAACTTTGAACTCTACTGCCTTGCCCTAAGGTGACCAACTGTCAGACCCGCCCTTTAAATTTTCTGGGAATTTTGAAAGTCCCCTTCCTGTTTGCTCAGCAAGGCGTGGAGTGCTTGCCGCGCTTTCCAGGTGACCATGCCTTCACGCGCCAGGCAATCCCCAGTATGGAGCAATGGCGAGGTGCTGGACCTCATCAGTGTTTGGGGGGAGGAAGCTGTCCAGTCCCAGCTGCGCTCCAGCTGTAGTAATTAAGATACCTACAGGCAGATGTCATGGCCCCTTTCTGTCATGGCCCTTGATCAGGATGCAGTGCAGGGTTAAAGTGAAGGAGCTGCGGAATGCCCACCACAAAGCGCAGGAGGCAAACTGCCGCTCCAGAGCTGCTCCCATGACCTGCCATTTCTACAAAGAGCTGGATGAGATATTTGGGGCCGACCCCACCTCCACTCCGAAGAGCACCATGGACAATTCCGAGGCCATGACAGCCCAGAGTGCAAAAAGGCAGAAGGCAGAAAATGGAAGCGAGGGTGCTGAGGAGGAGGGGGGCCCAGAGACAGAGGGGGGCCTAGTATCCCTAGATGCATGCAGCCAGGACATGTTTTCAAGCCAGGAGGAAGGTAACCAGTCGCAGTGGACGGTGCTTGGGGAAGAACAAACAGCAGATGAGGTAAGCGGCTTTTATTTTGAGAAGGGAGTTGTTGGGTACGGGCTGTTGGGACGAGGAGGGTTACAGAAAGAAGGGTTAGGGCTGCATGCATGCCTAGATGTGGAATAGGGCGTTGATGTGCTCTCTCACATCGTGGTAATCGGCCTCAGTGATCTCACTGAAGGTCTCCTGCAGAAGCTGGGCAATCCACTTGCGCAGGTTCCTTGGCAGAGCTACTGTGCTCCTTGTCCCAGTAAGGCTAACATGTCCGTGCCACTGTGCCATTAGAGACGGGGGGACCATTGCTGCATACAGGCAAGCCACATAAGGGCCAGGGCAGAAGCCGCATTGTTGCGGAAGACCCTCCCTTTCTTCCCAGGTCACCCTCAGCAGCAAGATATCTTCCAGGACAAACCCATCCTGTGGAAAATGTGGGGACAGTGTTGAGTATAGGGGCCCCCGGCAACCAAAAATGACCAAAAGCATGCTCCACAGTCATTCTGCACTGACTCTGCCTGTTGAACAGATCCTTGCTGCTGTCAAGGCTCTCTGTGTACGTTTTCATAAGCCAGGGCATTAAAGGTCTCAAATGATCACAATGGGCATTTCAACTTCCCCTACGGTGATCTTCTGGTCCGGGAAGAAAGTCCCAGCTTCCAGAACAGGCCTGTGTTCCAAAGGATGAGTGCATCATGCACCTCTCCAGACCAACCTATGTTAATGTCCATGAAACGCCCACGGTGATCCACAAGAGCCTGGAGAACCATCGAGAAATACCCCTTCTGATTTATGTACTCAGAAGCTAGGGGGTCTGGTGCCAGAATTGGAATATGCGTGCCATCTATAGCCCCTCCGCAGTTAGGGAAACCCATTTGTGCAAAGCCATCCACAATGTCACGCACGTTGCCCAGAGTCACAGTTCTTCGGAGCAGGATGCGATTAATGGCCCTGCACTCTTGCATCAACACAATTCCAACAGTAGACTTGTCCACTCCGAACTGGTTAGCAACTGATCGGTAGCAGTCTGGAGTAGCCAGCTTCCAGATTGCAATCGCCACGCGCTTCTCCACCATCAGGGCAGCTCTCAATCTCATTTCCTTGTGCCACAGGGTGGGGGTGAGCTCAGCACAGAGTCACATAAAAGTGGCTTTCCTCATCTGAAAGTTCTGCAGCCACTGCTCGTCATCCCAGACTTGCATGACAATGTGATCCCACCACTCAGTGCTTATTTCCTGAGCCCAAAAGCGGTGCTCCATGGCGGTAAGCATGTCCGTGAATGCCACAAGTAATCTCGTGTCGTATGCGTTATGCGTGTCGACATCATCGTCGGACTCCTCACTGTCACTTTGTAGCATAAGTAGTAACTTGAATGCAATTCATGACGTGCTGGCGAGACCCATCAGCATATTTCTCAGCAGTTTGGGATCCACTCCCGCAGACCGAAAGGGAAGACAGAGTGTGCAGTACAAAAAACACTTAAAGATGGCACCAAATTTAGATGGAAGCGATCCATCATGGGGCACTGGGACAGGACCCAGGATGTCATGCACCCTCCTCCCCCTTCCCACAAGCCACAGCGCCAGTACAGAATGGGAAGAGGTGCTCTGTGGGATAGCTGTCCACAATGCACTGCTCCAAATGCCACTGCAAGTGCCGCAAATATGGCCATGCCACTGCGCTTGCAACTGACAGTGTGAACACATGGCAGCACTCTCCCCGTTGCTGTCTCCAAGGGCTGGTTTAACTCCTGGAGCTATACATCTGCAAGTGTAGCCAAGCCCTAAGTGTAAAGTTTTAATACAAAGCTGTTTTGAATTAAGCTAGACATGCCTGAAAACAAATTCCTTTGAAAGGACGCCTCAGCTCTACCTAAAACATCACTACTACAATGTTAACATGTGCAACTAAAACAGGCAGACTCAAAGCTGATGTACAAAAGTTTCAGAGCCCAAGGCTTTGTCTACACAACACACCTTTTAGTGACACGTCGGGCAGTGTAAACGCTGTTTGTGAGCGGGGTTCGCGTTGTCGACAGGAGACCGCTTCTGCCACTTTTACACTGCCAACGTTTACACTGCCACTTGCCGCAGCAAAACTTGTGTCTTTCAGGGTGGGGGAGGGCCTTTTTTAAGCACCTGTGAATGACAAACGTTTTGTCGTTCAATTGGCAGTGTAGACAAAGCTTCATTCTGTAAACTGTATCCAAAAGATACATGGGATTGGAAAAAAAAACACAAAAAATAACTTCTGTGGCATATGCTCCTGGGACTCCTGACACATTAGACTGCTAAAAGTCACTACAAAAACCAATAGTGGTATCACTGTCATCAGTTACATACAATCCATGACTATCATGAACCCTCCCTCTTAAAAAAAAAAAAAAAAAAGTCTATTCAGTGGAAAAACAATTCAGATTACTACTGAGAGTGAAGTTCAAATGGCTTTTTTAAGTCAATCATAAAAGATTGCTCCGTTTGACGAAAAAGGGAGTCCTCCTTTAACAAAATAGGAAAAGCAAAACATCTTTACTCTTGTTGCATGACAATTAAATTCTTTTTGCCATTTTCAAGCAGGAGGATGATAAAACTTCATTAGGACAGTTTAATACATTTAATGAAAACCTGATACGGAATACACAATCAAAAACACAAAGATGTATTTCAGATGTTGTTCATTCTAAGTTGCCTACATAAATTAAAACCTTCTAATGCTGCCAAGATGCAGACCTTACTAAAGCAAAACGTGTCCTTACAAGTTCTTCATTAATAACGCCAAACAGAAAGCACACAACCATTCCCTCATTCCATTACTAAAATGACAACATGGGAAGAAAAAGGAAGTTCTCAAATAGCTGAGTTATAACTATTAGAGTTGGCTGGAAACTGGAATTCTCAATCCACAGGAAATTCCAAGTTTCCAAAAAAAAATGTCTGGAACAGAAAGAAATGAAATGTTTAAGTTTCCTGAAGAATCGGAATTCCAAAAGTTTTGTTTAGAAAGTCAAACGCATTTTGTATCAAGCTTTCGCAGAGCCAGGAAGCTCATGGAGCCTGGGCTCCCAGGACTTCTGGGGAGGGGAAGAGACACAGAGGTGCTGACAGACAGCTGGTGTTGCATCCCGGGCCTGGGCCAGCTGCCCTGCCACTGTGACAGGGAGCCACACCACACTGTCTCCCACCTCAAGAGTGAGGTGAATATACCCCGTCTAGCACTCCCACAAACTGTAACCCCCTTTTCAGCTCCCTCCATGCTCTCCAGCAGTGTCCTCTTTTTGTGAGCCTGAAAGATGGTAACACTAATGCAAACTGCCATCTAGGAAGATTTGTCCTGTTCCATAGAGGAGTCCTCTTGTATCCCTTTTTCCCCTGTCATGCAGGGAGAGGGGTCTGAAACCTGCTCCAGGTTCCTACTGCTCAGGGTCCAGATTTGCTGCTTCTAGCTTGGGGGAGGAACTTCATGAATATGTCCTGCCATGTCTAGCACTGCTGAGAAATGCAGGTATCCCAATCACAGAACATGCAAAGATCCCTATCTAGGTATTCCACAAGTGGAGTAGAGCAGACAGTGGTTTCCCCACTTTCTTGTCTTTTATCCCCTCCCCCCCATACTGTACTCCACAACAGTGGGAGAGGAGGGGATGCACCAATAGTGTCTAAGCAGCAGATAGGCCATTAAATCCCATTGTTGAGAAAGAACCAGAAATACAGCTACAGAAGGCAAATGTATGGCCAAAGTTGTTTGTTTGTTTTGTGTGGCCAAAGTTGGTTGGTTGTTTTGTTATGCAGCCACAGATCTGCCAAACCTTCTTATAGTCAGAGGCAGAATGAAAAACTGGCAGGCTATTCAGGGTAGCTAGCCACACCTTCTCTTATCAGTGACTGACAAGTCTGGTTCTGCCTGTATAGCTACATGCAAATAGAGTATATAGGTTAATTGGTTTTTGCACCTTGCACATTAAAGAGAATACTAGGATTATAGTCTGAAACATGCGTAATGCAACAAACATACCTATCTGTACTACTAAACTCAAAAACACATGACAAAGTGGTAAACGATAAAATGCAGTTTATGCCAGATTTGCATAAATAGCTGTTCAGGCTATCATTTTCGTGTAAAAAGACACATCTTTATTTAGCACTATCCAATAGAATTTTACAAAGCCAGGATAAAACAACACTCCCTCCATATGATGTTGTTGCTGGTTTTATAAGAGAAAAATTTAGTATCTCCACTATTGCTGATGGGAGAACTTCAGTAAATCTCTCTACTTTTGCCATTATTTTTCAATTTCATCTTGTGAGTTTCTATTGTGATTAGAACAAAGTATGTTTCTCAGAAAAGAGCTTACAGAAACTTACACACTGTTACCCTAGGGGGCAGAATACATTTCAAAATAGATAATTTTTGAGGAAGGAAATATATGACTTCAACCATTAGCTGAGTAGGCTCTTTTTTCTTTTTGAAATTAAAATTTTACACTGTGAGCAGTTCTATCTACAGCTGAAAACAGTGAAACATGTCTACATTCAATTTTTTTCTTAATCTCAAGGTTTTTTTAAAATGTGCACAATAAAAAGGATTTTTTTAAAAAATAGCTGAATAGAAGAGTTCAGAATGGAATGTGGATATCAAACTAGCTTTTTTTCCCTTAAACATTTAAAATAAAAACCTATTTTGAGATCTCTCAATACTGAAGATAAATTAGTCAATAATTAAGCACATAGGAATGCAGCAAGTAGGTTGTAGTAAATTACTTGTGTCACAAACCAGTCAAACCCACTAACATGAGCCAAGAGTTTGACACATCCCACTTAAAGCTTCAAACAGAATTCTTAACAAAATGGATTTAAATAGATATTGTGAAAAATTATCTAACCTTTGGGACCAACAGGACTATAACACAATCACAAAAGTTATTTTTCATTCCAATACCTATCTTCATCACTTATCTTTCACAAAAACTTTTGCAGTTTTACCTCTCAGCCCGAAGTTGAATACAACTTGAAACACCTGAATAAAAATCAAGCAAATTGTTGTCTTACGCAACTATTTAGATAACAGCTTACATGTTTTTTAAAGACAGGTTTCAGAGGAACAGCCGTGTTAGTCTGTATTCGCAAAAAGAAAAGGAGTACTTGTGGCACCTTAGAGACTAACCAATTTATTTGAGCATGAGCTTTCGTGAGCTACAGCTCACTTCATCAGATGTTTACCGTGGAAACTGCAGCAGACTTTATATACACACAGAAATCATGAAACAATACCTCCTCCCACCCCACTGTCCTGCTGGTAATAGCTTATCTAAAGTGATCAACAGGTGGGCCATTTCCAGCACAAATCCAGGTTTTCTCACCCTCCACCCCCCCACACAAATTCACTCTCCTGCTGGTGCTAGCCCATCCAAAGTGACAACTCTTTACATAATCAAGTCGGGCTATTTCCTGCATAGATCAAGGTTTTCTCACATCCCCCCCACCCCCATACACACACAAACTCACTCTCCTGCTGGTAATAGCTCATCTAAACTGACCATTCTCCAGCTGGAGAATGGTCAGTTTAGATGAGCTATTACCAGCAGGAGAGTGAGTTTGTGTGTGTATGGGGGTGGGGGGGATGTGAGAAAACCTTGATCTATGCAGGAAATAGCCCGACTTGATTATGTAAAGAGTTGTCACTTTGGATGGGCTAGCACCAGCAGGAGAGTGAATTTGTGTGGGGGGGTGGAGGGTGAGAAAACCTGGATTTGTGCTGGAAATGGCCCACCTGTTGATCACTTTAGATAAGCTATTACCAGCAGGACAGTGGGGTGGGAGGAGGTATTGTTTCATGATTTCTGTGTGTATATAAAGTCTGCTGCAGTTTCCACGGTAAACATCTGATGAAGTGAGCTGTAGCTCACGAAAGCTCATGCTCAAATAAATTGGTTAGTCTCTAAGGTGCCACAAGTACTCCTTTTCTTTTTATGTTTTTTAAAACTATCAACCTTTTAAAAAGCAAACCAGTTTTAATTTTCCATCTGACATTCAAAATAATTATATATTTAATCCTCTGAGGACAGATCTAATAATGTTGAGAAGAAAGTTACGAACATTTTAAAAATGCAACCCTTTTAATATATTGCTGTTTTAATTATTCTGAGCCAGAGCTATGCAGCAGAGGATATTGGAATAGCTTCACCTGTCTCTTCAATCACTCAACAAAAATGTCCCCCTCATGTCTGTCTCCACTTCAGAAGATTTCCACTAACTCTATATTAGTCCCTACACCAGGGGTGGCCAACCTGAGCCTAAAAAGGAGCCAGAATTTACCAACGTTCATTGCCAAAGAGCCACAGTAATACGTCAGCAGCTCCCCCATCAGCTCCCAGCGCCTCCTGCCCACTGGCAGCCAATCAGAGCAAGGGCATGGCAAGCTCAGGGGAGGGAAGGGGTGGAGTGGGTTTCAGGCCTGTGGCAGAGCCAGAGGTTGAGCAGTAAGTACCCTCCCCCGGCACATTGGAAAGTTGGCACCTGTATCTCCAGCCCCGGAGTCGGTGCCTATACAAGGAGCTGCATATTAACTTCTGAAGAGCCGCATGTGGCTCCGGAGCCACAGGTTGGCCACCCCTGCCCTACACAATCTCCTCAGCTTCTAAACCTGCAGATGCTGTGCTGATGCCTACCTCTCCATGGTGGGGAAGGCTGAATCAAGAGCAAGAACCAGACTGTGCTGGATAGGCAGAGAAATGGGACACAAGCAGATCATGCAGGCACAGCAAATGGACTTATATGTGTCCAGTGCAGCCTGTGGCTGGGTAATCACTGCCAAAAAGCCAGAAGCAACAGAGAGGGAGAGCTGGGTTGTGGTACACTGGGTGCTGACAATTTTTTTTTTTTTTTTTTTTTTTTTAAACAAGGAAATTAAATTACCCAAAACTTTAACACAAAGTTAAGGTTGCCCAGTGTTGCCTTGAGACCTTCGAGAATGTAGTGTGTGGCTAAACTGAAGCCTCTGAAAACCAAGATATGAAGAAAAAGGGTAAATGACACCCCTGCAATGTAACTTTAACACTTCTCTCTTTGAGCTATGAATATTAGGCTATGTCTACACTACCGCTTATGTCAATATAACTTATGTCACTCGGATGTGAAATAACACCCCAGAACAACATAAGTTACACAGACATAAGCGGTGGTGTGGACAGCATTATGACGGTGAGAGATCATCTCCCACCAACATAGCTATTACCGCATGGATTGGATGGATTAATTATATCGACAGGAGAGCTCTCCCCCACTAGCATAGAGCGGCTACACTAGAGATCTTACAATAGTGCAGCTGCATCAATACAACTGTGCCACTGTAAGCTCTCTAGGGGAGACATAGCCTTAGCGCTTTATCCTTAAAGATGCTACAGAATGCTTTGGGAAGACAGCACTTGAGATCTGCAGAAAGAAGTTTAATATCTTCTCTTTGTTAAGGCAAAACTTTAGGCCAGGTGGGGCAAACAGGATCTACTTACACTTAAACACTATGCCTACACCATACAACCGCACCCACAGCCCCTTCACTTGTGCCCTGAAGATTCCTTCTGAGATACTGCCTTCACTTACCATTCACAAAACCCTGGAGATCACTGCCATGTTTTCCACCAGGCTGCTGACATTCCTTATGGCAAGAAGATACCCTTGTGCTCCTCTACTGACACAACCTTCAAAATTTATCATTTCTTCATATCAGTCACAGCTCTCCCAGACTGCTCCAGCTAATCCCTGCATCACTTCTCAGCTATACCGAACAAAGAAGACAGCTGGCATGCCTGCGGGACCCTCCTGCCCGGTCCCTGAGCTGCTGGCCCAGGAGGCCAGCCCCAGGGCCCTCCCCTGCTGTTCCCCCTCCCCCGCAACCTCAGCTCACTGCACCACTGGCGCAATGCTGTGCGCGGTGGGCTGCGAGCTCTTGCTGGGCCCAGTGCTCTGTGCTGTGCAGTGGCGTGGCTGGCTCCAGCTGGGCAGCATGGCTGCCTGTCCTGGTGCTCTGGGCGGCGTGGCTGCAGCGCCACCAGCCACCGGTGCTCCAGGCAGCGCGGTAAGGGAGCAGGGGGGTTGGATAGAGGGCAGGGGTCAGAGCGATCAGAGGACAGGGAACAGGGGGGTTGGATGGGGTGGCGGGGAGCAGTCAGGGGCAGAGGTTCCAGGGGCGGTTAGATGGAGCAGGGGTCCCGGGGTGTGCAGTCAGGAAAGAGAGGAGGGGTTGGATGGGACAGCAGGAGGCAGTCAGGGGGCAAGGGGTCCGGGAGGAATGGATGGGGCAGGGGTCCCGGGGGGGGGATGGGACACCAGGAGACGGAAGGGGCTGAATGGGCCAGGAGTCCTGGGGGAGTCGTCAGGGGGCGTGGGCCGGGCTATGCCTGGCTGTTTCGGGAGGCACAGCTTCCCCTAACCGGCCCTCCATACAATTTTGGAAACCTGATGTGGCCCTCAGACCAAAAAGTTTGCCTGCCCCTGCCTAGTCCTTCCTCATGTCTACTTATTGCAGATTCATGGATTTGAGAGATTATAACGGATCGTTAGATCAGCTAATCTGACCTCCTACATAACAGGCCTGATAAATTCATCCATTTACTACTGTACTGAGCCTAGTACCTTGTGTTTGAGTAAAGTCTCTGAAAGGCATCCAGTCATGACTTGAGGAGATGGAGAATCCACCACTTTCTTTGCTAGCTTCATACTAGCCCTACTAAACAATTTGCAGTAGCTGTTGCAAGTTTCAACGGGGCAGTGCTGCAGTTGCACCGTGGGGGCATCATTTGCCTTAACTTTTTATTTCCTGGTTTTCAAAGATTTAAGTGTACATTACCTTAATGCTTCATTTCCTGGTTTTCAGAGATTTTTGTTTAGCCACTCTCTACATTCAAGAAAGACATGAGAGTCATCACTGGGCAAACTTAACTCTGCATTAATGAAGTTTTTAGGCATTTAATAAAGACACATAAGATGCAGTTTGTTTTTCTAGAAATTCATGTTTTTCCTTCTTGTATATCTTTATGTAATGCTCAATTTAAGTACAATATTTTGAGTATAGGTCTAAAGAAGCTATAGAATAAATACAATCACTTCACTGTAATCCTCCTCTCTCCCCACACTTTAAAGGGGAATTAGGAGGGAGGTGGGGGGGTAGTCTAGACATTACTCAACTCTCTTGCTTCTAATGTGCAGTAAAAATCGATGGAGAAGAACTAGACCCTTCCTCATGTGACTAGGAAAGCCCACAGAATATGCTGTCTTGCCAATACACTTAAAATTTCTTTTACTGATACATCCATTCATATGATGGATATAAGCTTATTTTCATCCTGCTCTTTTATTAGAAGGCAAGCCTCCGTCTTTAAGCAAACATTGTAAAGGACTGAAAATAGTTTCTATACACTTCCTCTAATGTCAAACACGACTAAATCACAAATATTTTTAAGTTTCAGAGTAGTAGCCATGTTAGTCTGTATTTGCAAAAAGAAAAGGAGTACTTGTGGCACCTTAGAGACTAACCAATTTATTTGAGCATAATGCATCCGATGAAGTGAGCTGTAGCTCACGAAAGCTTATGCTCAAATAAATTGGTTAGTCTCTAAGGTGCCACAAGTACTCCTTTTCTTTTTGCAAATATTTTTAAGTTACTATGCTACACATACTCTAAAGTCACTACAACTTACATTATTTTACACCTATAAAACAAATCGAATTCAAATCTTCTAGAATGACAGACTCAAGGGTCAACGACCTCATATTCATCTGAATGGACAATACAGTACAGCAGAAGCTTCATTTATCCAAAAAGATATCAAAGATTAAACTATGTCCAATATTTGAATACAACATAAATATTTCCTAACAGTATTAATCCTTCGTGAACAAATGAAAATTTTAAGCTCGATTGAAAATGGCTTATTCAGATTGTTCTCCCTCACTGAACAGCCTTCTTAAAGTAATACTTTCAAATGCTGGAAGCAACTTACAGCCAAAAGCTAGCAAACAAGAATATCATCACAAACAAGAGCACTCTTCTCAACTTCATGTGACACCTGAATATTTATTCATGAACAGGTGATAGCGATCATCCCTCCATCATATGGCTGCTGCTGTTACTTCTTGTATTACGAAACGTATTTTACTTTAGCTGCTCTTGGTTGGACAGCATATTTCCACTAAAAGTGTACCTGCAGTACACACAAAGACTTATTATGAACCACATATCCTGTTGAATCTGAACAAAAAGAAAAATGTTTTTAAAGGCAAATACTAAATTTAATTGCTGAAAAAAGTATAAATCATGATTTTGCAGTGTATGACTTCTAATTGAATTACACACGACTATTGTGACCTGGTAAACAGCATTAGTGGGTGTTCTAGCCAATACAGAATTTTCCTCAAAACTACAGCAGATTAAATACAAACTAAGAATATTTGTAGTTAATATAGGAATAAAGTCTTATAATGCTCTGCATTTCACTCTTCAGTGGCATTTGGTCTAAACCTCTCATGAACACAGGCGCATTTCTTATTACCACCTTAAATTATTGAAGTCTAACACTCTTCGGGACTGAAGAATCTTTCCAGGATTTCACAATAAGAACATTCAGAATCTTCTTCGCCATCCCCCAGTCATGTTTTGATTGGCAGCTGATACTGCATGACTTCTCAAAGATGCCTAAAGCTACAACTATCTATGGAGCTCATGTCAGTGAAGAAACTCCCACACCTACTTTTTCCCCATCCCTCACCACCATTATGGCAAAGGATACACTTTTAGTTTAATTAAAAAAGAAAAATCCTGTGCCACCAGTTTGAAAAGGTATGAGGCAAACCCATCTAAATTTCAATTACATCTTTGAGACTTTTCTTAAGAACGTTCCCCCACTCTTTCCCTCTCCCCCACAAAAAACAGGCTGAGATCCACTAGGATCCCACACATGCTGGGATATAATAGAGAAAAAGAGAGAGCCTGTCTGTGTGGAGGGGCAAGGGTGGATGGTATGTATGGTTCCTGTCCCCAAAATTCTAAGCCTGGCTCTGGTTACAGTATATTTACATTTGTGAAAATTTAATGAGGATTCAGCTTTTCTGCTGGGACCTCACATTACAGGACTGACCAAAAGCAAAGCGTACTGAAAGATCAAATACTCTGAAATCAAACATTACTGAATTGCAATTTGCCCAACGGAACTTACAAGTATGTTTCTGTTTGTAAATTAACAAGCACACTTTGTATTCAAAATCAATAAATAATGGTAGAATTCTTGCCAACTGGCATTTTAGTATTAAATACATTTTTAGGCTTTCTATACAGTTAAGATGCATCTGCAATTCAACGTTTATAAGACAATTAGTCACTACATGGGTATTTAATACCTAGATTTTACTGACACCAAATCTAGATATCTAAATATTCTTGCAAGAACAGATGCTGGTCACAACACATTCTGCACAATAGTTTCAATGGAATGATGTTCCTGTTTGTGAAAGCTGTGAGAAGCAGCTGAGGCACTGCCCTGACCCACACAGTCATTCATCTTTGCCTCTGGCTGGCAGAATTAGGGCTAGGGCTATCAGTTATAAAGTAAATTTTTCAAACTGTGTTAAAGGGGAGTGTTTTGGGAACATCTGTTGGAGGTTAACCAAGCCACACGTTAGGCAAGCGTCAACAAGAATTTCCCCCCGCCCTCAGTGCTCTCATATATAATTTTTTTGCCAAGTGACGAACAGCGTGGTTTTATAATTCCAAACTTGCTCAAGCAGGTAGTGCTCAATAAGGACAGATACCTGTAACAAGTCTACCAACATTTGAGAGAGAACTAAAGTTATGGGTGCTTAAATTTTTTATTTTATGTTTATGCTATATTATATACAGGAAGTAATATTAGTTATCCAAGTTTATTTGCCAGTTAAGAACTTGGCATTCACTCTGTGCAAAGTAAAGTAAAATCTCTCATTTTGTTGATCTACAATGTAAGTGTACCCTAGGGTTAATAGCTATGGGAACTGAAACATACATTGGGAAGTTCAAGAATCTGTTAGAAGTAATTTTGAAAAATACGCTTTAAACCAACCTGGTTAATATAAAAGAATCTTAGCAATCTTAAGCCTGTAATTTGATTTCTCATTTGTTATATGCCACAGTTCTAAACATGAAGATAACATCTTCATAACAGATATGCACATGACATTTTGGTACAGTTATCTAATAAAGTAATTTAAGAAAAAGATGTCAAAAATTTCCCCAGTGCATTCCTCTCCTCCCAAAATTACTAATACTTACTTTAAAACATAGTTAAGAATTTAATATCTATTATACAAGCTAAAAAAATGTTTAGTTTTGAAGTCAACCATAGTTATAACTATACTGATGTAAATTCATATCTTAGATTATACCAGTGGTTCTCAAACTTTTGTACTAGTGACCCCTTTCATATAGCAAGCCTCTGAGTGCGACCCTCCCTTATAAATTAAAAACATTTTTTTTATATATTTAACACAATTATAAATGTTGGAGGCAAAGCGGGGTTTGGGGTGGAGGCTGACAGCTCACAACTCCCCATGTAATAACCTGTCAACCCCTTAAGGGGTCCAGACCCCCAGTTGAGAACGCCTGGATTATACTGAATAAAAAATCTCTATATACAGACAAGGCGTTAGTGTAAATGACAATCAGGGCTTTGAGTTTAGAAGCCTTCTCCAAAGAGCTCATTCTGAAAGTGTGACCACCAGTCTTCTGCAAGTGAATCAATCACCTTTACCACCATGATCAGAAATTCCAATAGTAATTACAATGTTCTTTATTATTGTTAATTACAAATTATTACCTTATGAGCTTTTAAACTATGAGACAAGAAAAATGGGTGCAGCTGTCTAAACATTTGACCTCCTCAAATTATACCAAGCAGTACTAAGTATTTTCCCGATTTCTACAGCCTACTTAGACCATGGAGACATATTGATATTGCACAACTAAATGGTGATTTAAGTCTTAGAATTTTCACATCCTACTTTGGAAGCAAAAACTAATTGTATGAGGAGTATAGAACAAAAAGGCTCAAGTTTCAGAAGATGGTATTGTTGAACCCCACCCATAAAATACATTTTGAAGGCTAGCACAAACTGCTCTAAGGGAACAAAAAAAGCTCTAGTTACACTTGCCTGCCAAATGTATGCAACTATAAACATGTGAGACAACACCAAGAGAAAAACTGAATGTAAATGAAAACTTTGTAGTCTTCACAGCATTTTCTGTGGATTTTTTTAAAATCACCTTTGATTGCAAACCTGCAAAAATATAACTCCAGACTTACAAGCCTAAGACTCAGTTATCACCACATAAAATACTTTTCCTAAAAATAAGAATCCATAACAGCCCAAAGCAGCTTTTAGAACTCAGATATACAAAAATAACTACATCAAGCACTAAAACAGTTACAGTGAAAAACAGTCTACAAAAATTAGAACATGGAAACGAAAAAGTTCTGTGATACTTTGGTACCTCAGAATAGCACCCAGGAAGCCCCATGTTCACCACTGTGATATGACTATGTGTTTTGTGCAAAATATGCCTTGTGAGATATCATTTAAGAAGTCTTGATTTTTTGAACATTAATACCTGTTGAATTGTGTGTGTTACCATTGTATCTGAAGTTATGATGTTTTGGGAGTGGGTGTGTGTGCGTCCACAGCCAGCCTTTCAGGGGCAAAGGAGCATCTACTAAGACACACTTACATCAGGACCAACCATGGCCCATTAAGGGGAACCCAGAATCTTTCTAGCCCCTGGAAGAAAGTATAAAAGAGGGACACAGTGACATCATCACTTGGCTTCTCTCCTCCCCGATCTCAACATCTGGAATACAAAAACTTTGAAGTGGGGAAGATTGGTCCCAGCCTGAATGGGAATACAGCCTGTGTATTAAGAACTGTGAGCTGCCAGTAATATCTTTTAGGGTGAAAAACTGCTTGATTCAAATCTTGCTTAGTCTATAGAATTTACACTACAATTTTATTTTTAGGTCTTATGTAAGCAACTTTGATCTCTACGCCTGCTACTTAGAATTACCTAAAATCTATCTTTCTGTAGTTAATAAATCTGTTTTATATTTTACCTTGAACAGCTTCTTCCTCTCAGGGAGATGCATTACCTATGGTGTCCGGAGAACCCTAATGTCAGCATAGGTAGTGTCCACACTGAAGTGCTGCAGCTATGATGCATAGATGCACTGCTGTACAAATACAGACTGCCAGACGCTTTTCAATGGACCACAGGTGCAGGCCATGCCGGGTGATGTTTCCCCCCCAACCCAAAAATTGCTCTGGATGGCATGCCCAGAAGCAAAGAGGCAGCACTCCTCCTGGCAGCAGTGCTCTCAGTGTGCCTGTATAGCACAGGGACTGAGGAAGCAGCATGGCAGTTAGTTGAACTCCTCCCCGCCTCCTACATGGGACCCTTTCCCCTTCCCTGCTGCCGGAGTAGGGTGCTGACTGCTCTGCAGACCATCTACAGGTGAGAGGCAATGCGTGGGACTCCAGCAACAGAGAAGGCAAAGCAGCCCCATGTAACTGGGGGAGGAGGAGCTCAGTCAGTCACCCTGCTGCTTCCTCCCTCTCAGCAAACTCATGGAGAGGGCCACTGCCAGCGGGAGTGCTGCTTCCTCGCTTCTGGACATCCAAAAAAATTGGGGGAGGAGGAATGTGACCCCCCCAGAATCTTTTATTTGTGCCTCCACCCCGACTAGCTACAACTACAGGCCACTTCCGCACACGGGCTGAATCCATGTTGAACCATGCTTGCGCTCCATGCAGTCCCCAGAGCCTCCCGTCCAAACCTGTCTCCTGAGCACACCCCCCTCCGGTCTTGTGGCCCCCACTCCCGAGCAGCCCCCGGAGCCCACTACCCCTGGGCGGTCCCCAGAGCCCCCTCCCCTTCAGGGCCAGTCCCCAGAGCCCTCTCCAGGCTCCTCTCCCACCTCCCAACCAGCCTCTTTCCCTTCCCAGTCCACCTCCAGTCACCAGCTTCTGCCACATCCAGGCCTCCCCTCATCTCCCCAGGGCTGCTTTCTGGAGTCTCCTTGGTCCCTCCCACTACCCAGAGCCTCCTTCCTGCCCCTCTGCTATCCCAGAGCCCAAAGGGTAGCTGGATCATAGTCCAATGGCTTCACCTCCAGTCTCTGAGCTCAGAAGTACTCCAACAGTCACACCCTACTCTGCTGCCCAGATCCCAGCACACACCCATTCCTCTCCCTCCCGCTGCCCCATATTTGCTATTTGGCTTATCTGGGGGCACGAAGGAAAGTTTGGGGACAGGATGGGAAGCACCCACGCCAGGTGGCTCAGGTCAGCCTCATGCATCACATTTTCAATTTAGGGAAATAAGATCACCTTACTCTCTGGACAGGGCAGGCGGGGAGCTGGCAGGTGATTGGGAAGCTGGCGGGGGGGGGGGGGGGGGGGGCTGGACCTTGAATATACTTTGACCAAGAAATTTGGACCTTGACAAAAAATAAATTTGACTACCCCTGTTGTGACATTTCAAGTGTAGATAAATCCTTAGTCCTGCCTCAATGCAGGGGACTGAACTAGATGACCTATCGAGGTCCCTTCTAGTCTTGCATTTCAATGATTCTGAGAGTCACTGAAGGGAGCAGGAGGATCCCAACTAATTCTTCCCCAAGCTAAATGATGGAATTCAGTGGTTGACTGTTTTGAGCTATTTGAAATGACCTATTTGGATGATAATTTGTGAAGAACATCATGACAAAATAGCTGGAACTATCACAACCAGTTTACTTCACTCACCCCAGGTAATCCCCCGTTCCTTTACTAAATCATTGACTGGAAATATGAAACGTGCTTTGAGAAGAGAAGTTTATACATTTAAGATTGTTTGGTTTAATAAAAATAAATTTTATATGCTGTTCTGTGTGTTTAATTAAATTCTAATTACCATCCTAATACAAGTTCACACAAATCATGAGCAAAAAGTAAATGATGTAATAAGTGAGATATCATTCACCACTTTGACAAAAAAGGTAAAATTAATAAAAATCTGAAAATATTAAGCTACATAATTGCTTGAATAAATGTGTATATGTAGTGTACGCTCCAAGGTAGCAAAGGAATGCACAAATCTAGGGTAACGGCTCTGTTCAAATCAACATGTTTTAATGAGAATGCACCTTCTTTAGAAAATAACTGGAGTACAAATGGAAAAGTAGATTAAAATAGATTTAAATTGAGGCTTTCCACTTGGTGATTTAAATCAAGGTAATTTAAATCAGTCCACCTGAACACATTCAGGATGCATAACATAGCAAAATTAACATTGCTGAAAGAACATTAATATTTGCACTTCCTGACAACTTATAACTGCAAAACCTTTATGTTGCATTTATGAATTTTTCATTTTTAAAAAAAACTAACACCAGTGATCTCCACACACCCCAAAAACATAATATTTTCTGATTAAGACTGCAATGCTATACAGGAGTACTCTCTGTAAACTTACGCTTTGTCCACACCAGCATTTTTCAAACTTCGGGTCAGGACTGGGTTGCAGCATGTCAGGCACTGGGTCGCTCTGGTCAGCACCACTGACCAGGACATTAAAAGTCCTGTCAGCGGTGCTGCCCAGCTAAGGCAGGTTAGTGCCTACCTGCTGCGACATGACACTGCACCCGGAAGCGGCCAGCAGCAGGTCCTGCTTCTAGGCAGGGGGGGGGCCTGGGGCTCCGCACACTGCCCCCGCCCCGGGAATCAGCCAATGGGAATAGGGGGGTGCAGTGCCTGCAGGTGCGAGTTGTGCGACCCACTTGCACGCCGCCGCCTAGGAGCCGGACCTGCTGCTAGGGCGCAGCACGGTCCGTGGTGCCAGGACAGGCAGGAAGCCTGCCTCTGCACCCCAACTGTGCCGCTGACCAGGAGCTGCCCAAGGTAAGTCCACGCCCCAACCCTGAGTCCCCCCTTAAACCCCTTCCTGCACCCCCAACCCCTCGTCCCCGGCCCCACCCCAGAGCCCTGACCCCCTCCCGTACCCCAACCCCCTTCCCCAGACCAGAGCCCCCTCCCACACCCTGAACCCCTCATTCCCAGCCCCACCCTGCAGCCCTCACCCCTGCACCCCAACCCTCTGCCCCAGCCCTGAGTCCCTCCCAGACCCCAAACCCCTCATCCCCCATTCTGTTGGGTTGCCGATATCAACAATTTTCTTCAACTGGGCCCCCACAAAAAGGTTGAAAACTACTGGTCTACATTATAGCCCATGTGAGCATAACTTATGTCGCTCAGGGGTGTGAATAAATCACCCCCGCAAGCAAAGTAAGTTACACCAACATAAGTGCTCATGTGCATAGCGCTATGTCAGCGGGATAATCTCGCTCGCAGAGGGGGCTTTTTTATGCCGACGGGAGAGCTCTCTCCCTTTGGCATACAGCGTCTTCACCAGATGCGCTGCAGCTGTATCAGTACAGCTGCAGCACTGTACGTATATGCATGGCCCTAGTTAAAAATCAACATTTTCAGTTTACTGGCTTTTACCAGGTAAAAAATGCAGGGTGGATTGACTTAAATCACCAATTTTAATCATGATTTAAATAAGAGAGAATGAAACACTGATTTAAATAATTGATTTTAATTGTATTTTGCATTTGTAACTTTTAGTTACTTTCCTAAAGAAAGGCTAATTCTCACTGGTTGGTAACAATTAAAATGTGTTGATTTGCACCTAAATATAGCTTTTACACTAAGTTTTCTGCTTTTTGCTAACCAAGAGATTACACTGTATCTATTAAGCAATTATATATATTATTCATATTCTTATTTTTTACTTTTTTGTAATATTAGACAACGGTGAATAATGTATTTCTTTTTTACTAGATAATTTTAATTGTAATTTGTATCATGCTCAATACAGATACAATGCAAGTCCACTTAAACGTGCACAAATACAGCATTTAAATTTTAAAACTACCTTAAAATGTGTTTGTCAAAAATCACAACATGTTTTGCATTTAAAACTAACATTTATTAAACAAAAGAAGTATTTAGTAGATAGTGAATAGACTGTTTCTGATCTCCATATCTTTCGAGGTTTTAAAACTAGTGGGCTCTCATTCCCTCACACTTAGTTTTTGTCCATACCTTGGAAGACAGAGAGAGCAGAAAAGCTTGTTTTAACTCTCAGTTGGTTTCTCAACTTTGAATGAACTACCTTTGAACTGAACCAGTTGAATAAACTGAAATGAAGAAAATATTCTCTCTGTACCTGCAGAGAAGGCTACTGCTGTCAAAAGCTGGTTTAGCACTTCCACAACTCTTGGCCCATGGGTTCCACAAGTTCAGCAGTTTTTCTTTAAAACTTGGCAGAAAATATGTACTACTTAATATTATTGTTGTATTTAACGTAAATGTTTAACAGATTATAGGTTTATGCCTTATATTATTTTTAATTAAAAAATAAAACTAATTTAAATTTAAAATATGTTAAGTTAAAAAAAATCAGATTTTTTAAAATATAATTGATTTTTATCCAACCTGTAAAAAAAGCCTGACAGGACAAAGTACAGAAAATAAGTCTGTTCACTTAAAACCTTTCAAACAGTTGCAAACTTTTACACAAAAATACCTTTGTTGAAAATAGTTTTCTAAAAGACTGCCAGCTACCTTACAAACACAATTAAAAAAAATACAAAAAAGCACACGCACAAACATAACTTAAAATTTTTAAAGACTGAATCCCATGATACGAGTGAAACATTTCTCTCTCCTTTAAAAACTATCAGAGCTGTGGAAGCCAAGTCAGAGTCCTGTGGATCTTAAGACTGCTAAAACTACAAAAATTCACATTTTTGTTTGAACATTTTTTATTTACTTTTATATTGAAAATCAAGTCAATAAATCAAAGTTGTTCATGTTTCTACATGCAAGTTTACTTATGTAGCCAAGTGGTCAGAAAGAAAGCTGTTCTAGAAAGTATTTTTACTACCTCAAAGTTGTATTTAAGACATTTTGTTTCCTCGTATTCCAATATTTAAATTTTTAGTAAATATCCCTTATTCCAGAAAAACCATAAGCAAAAAAATACCAATGCATGCATGTCACTGTTTTGAAGCTTCAGCAATGGTATCAATCTCTGCTTACAAAATAAAAATAAAATAAACTTGGAAAACTGATTCATCTTAACATGATTAATTAGTATTTTTTTTTTTTTTTTACCTTGAACCTGCAAACACATGACAATGACTTATACTATGGCTCTAATACTTGCCTTTCTGTGGAAAAACATTTTTCAAAGAAAGAAAGGGGAAAGAATTAATTCCATTCAGCATTCTTCAGTGGGATACATTTAACTCTCTTAAAATTTTATTGTAGTGGAAAAGATGGGTCAATGCTCCACCCCAAATAAATATTTTTTAATGAAAAAGTTTTCATTCAAAATCAGGTGAAAATTAAACTTCCGTGTTTAACGATGGATCATTTAAACTTAAACAGACAACCATTCCCAGCACAACATTATATTAAAAGTGAAGTGAACTAATTCAGAATGGAGTAAAATAATTAAATCCTTCCTATTCAGTCAGGAATTGTCTATATAGTCCTGAGCACAGTGCCAATATGTAAATATTAATTCAGTGCAGGTACTGAACACTCTGTATGACTTATCCATTAAGCCACTAGCCTCTCTTCATTCAAATCCCTCTGCAGAACTCAGTTATTCCATGATATTTACAAGTAATTACAACTAATTAAACTGAGGAGAAACTGGGTGCATGTGAAGTACATTTATTTATAAATATGCACAAAAATATGTATCAAAAGACTCTGCATACTTTAATCATAGCCCTCTCCCCTACAACACACTTAGCATGCTACCTCTCATCTTCCTATGCATTTGTACAGGATCTAGGATACTGGGGCCCTTATCCCAACTGGAACCTCTACATAACACCTCAGAAGAAATAATAAATAAAAAGGAAGGCTTACTCACCTTTCAAAGCTGCATCTAAACTAAGCCTCTTCTAAAAGCTTCTCACTAGATAGCAATCCAAATATTTAGTTTATCTCCAAAATTTCCCACTTACAAACTGCCTAACACATTACTTGAAAAACAAAGCCTGAGGACAATTTCAGGTTATTTTTAAAAATGTATCTGTATTTGAGGATTTAACACATCAGGATAACATTGAAGTTAATTCACAAACATAAAATGCTCAACATTTTAAAATCAAATTTAACTAACAGGTCTGTTTAAATAAGAATAAATCAATTTGAAAATTAATAAGGGCACAATACCATTAGTCATATACGATCAATTAACATCTGCTCATCCATTGGTTACAGATGGATTTCGTTTTTTAATAGGAAAGCAACCACTAAAATAAACCCTTTAGGATTTTCACAAATGTATTTAAATTAGGGTAACTGAGCAGTCAAACCAAATGCTACAGACTAAAGTAACATACAGATGTCCTGAACATTCTCAAGCAGAGCCTGGAGTAGCTCAAAGTCTACTCAGAGACTACCAGAAGGTAGTTCTGAAACTGCTCATCGGCCCCCAAGAACACTGACACACGGTCCTGCAAGGCTACATTGCATCACCCCTTCTGCTCTACTTGGAAAGCTGGGAACCATTAGGAAAATTAGTGAGGCACTATGAACAGTAGTGATTCTCAATATGCAGACAGTATTCTGATTCCCACATCTCCTTCAACCCAATCAATGAAGCTGTAAACAAATCTACCCAGTGCCTAAGAGACTGCGGCTTCAATGAGATTTAGCTGACGGAGGGAAGAAATTGGAACAATCAGCAGTTTATTTTTACCACCTTGATTTAGGGAGTTTGCCTGTTTTGGCACACGCTCGGTCGAAGAGGATGACCTCCCAGATAGAGGAGTACAGTTCTTCGGTCAAGGGTTTACGGTAGCTGCGCTCCCCTGCTAGAACCTCCAAACAAGCTCAAGGTTCTATGAAAACATTTGCACAAATCGGAAAGTCTTATGAGATCCCTGCTGCTTCTGGATAACTAACTTGCAGCTGTGACCAAAAGCTTTTGTTTTTAAATTTGATAGCCATAAGGTATGCTATCAAATGCAGACCTTACTACAGCAGTAGGTACAGCCTGGGCCACCTCAAAACTGGACTGTTTTCACAAACTCTACATAGGGCTATATCCAAAGATCCTTAGGAAACTTCAGCTGCTGCAAAACATGTCACTTAACTAATAGTACTTCCCACAGAGAGTACATTATATTTGTGTTCATCATATCTGACTGCAATTAAAGATGTTGTTTCTAATCTATAAAACTCTACATTATTTAAATCCAGGATGCTCCTTGACAACACAAAGAAAATCAACTGTTGCTAAAAATGTCAATAATTATAAAGATGAGACAACTGATTCCTGGCCATTGCACCATAAGTAATCACTGTAAATTATGGTTTTAAAAAGTTTGTCTTCAGATTAAATGTTCAGCATTGTTTTGTAAGAATCTCATTTGACATATCTGTTCATGTTCTCCCAGTGAATGTGATTAAACCAAAAATGGATTATTTATGTCCACTATATGGTTTGAGAGAGATGTTTATATAGTTACCTGAATATTTTTCGACCACAACTGCACCTGAACTCTCACTTGAATATAATTTGCAAACACTCACAATCAATATTTACACCCCCAAAAGTGCTAAAATGTGGAAATCAAAATGGTACAGCAAAGATTGTGGATCAAGGTCTTAATTAAAATAAAATACTACATACTGTTACCATAATAAAACTTAGTACCAAAACAAAACCATAAGCAGCTTTTCTCCTCATTCAGGCTCTGCATTCCACTAGAAGCTCAAAGATGTATACGCACAATGCAGTTCTTATTCCTGACTTACATAAACTTGATTTTTCGAAATAAAGAAATTTTGAACAAGACTACCATGAATACAGAAGATAAATGATTCCAAGCCATAACACTATTGTTTTTACACCATGCAAGACGGTGAGTCAAAAAATAGGATGTGTTAGCACACCTTTTAATAATAGAGTTGATATCCAGAAATATCTGTTTCTATATTGTTTAGCATGAAGTTTGTTTTAGCAACATCTAGAATTTGTGTAAAAAACGTATGCTGCGATTGTCACCTGTGCACAAGTTGCTATGCATGCCAGTTCTATTTTTTCCCTTTTATTTGTGGCAAATATTAGTGCTATATTAGACTTTAAGTTACATGAACACAAATAAGTCTAATATAGCACCAACCTGAGCCACCAGTAGTGTTGGCAAAGTTACAAAAGCTTCCGTACACTGTTCATACATTAAGTGCACCCAATAGTTCAGAATACATTTGATGGTTATAGTCTACAGTTAAGTTAAGAGGAAAGGCAGCTTAGTTCTCCTATGAAGGAAGCATTGCTCTGGGCAACAGAGAGTGAAGTAGACCAAGACTACGTATCAGTCAATCTACTTCAGTTAGAGTGAGTTCTATAGGTAACACATCCAAACTTAGTTAAAAAAAGCACTGAACCACCATTTTTATATTTCTTCCTTTATTTTAGTAGCCTATATATTTGTCACAGCATTCCATTAGCTAACACAGGCCTTTTGGTAACTGATGGGACTACTGTACTAGAAGAATATTAGCTATCTCCGGTAAGTGTCTGAGAAGTAGGATTTGTTTGTGTTTTTTTAAACAATACTGTGTTCAGAGCACAAACTACAAGACAATTTTATGAATTTTGCAACAGTACCATATATAAGTAGACAAATAGTGACTGAACTGTGATCCTACAATTGAACCTGCACAAGTGGACTCCCTGAACCTATGCAGACCCAATCACAGATTCAGTTCCTTGATTAGTAAACCAGAGTACATCAACAAAATACATTACTGCTACAAATACAGTTACCCCAGCAATCTTGCATCTCTTTTTCACACAAACACAGCTCTGGAGTGTTCATAAACAAACACCAGTTCATTCTACTGTATAACAACCCTAAATATTACCTGAACATATGGAAAGGGGAAGTATGCATATGGACTACTGAAAAAATAAAAATAAATAATAATAGGTTCACTAGGGCACTGGTTTTCAAACTTTTTTTCTGGTAAGCCAGTTGAAGAAAATGGTTGATGCAGAAAATGGGGAGGGGGGGTTTGGAGTGTGGGAGGGGCTCAGAGCTGGGGCAGAGGGTTGGGGTGCAGAGATGAGGGTTGTGGGGTGGGGCTGGGAATGAGGGTTTCAGTTTCAGGGTCCGGGAGGGGCTCCGGGTGCGGGCTCTGGGGTGGGGCTGGGGATGAGGGGTTTGGGTTTCAGGAAGGGGCTCTGGGTTTGCGGGGGGGGGGAGGGAGATGGGGATCAGGGCTGGGGCAGAGGACTGAGGCACGGGCTTACCTCGGGTGGCTCCCGGTCAGCGGCTGTCCTGGCACCGCGGACCGTGCTGCACCCCAGAAGCAGCCAGAAGCAGGTCCAGCTCCTAGGCGGAGGCACGCAAGCAGCTCTGTGTGGCTCTTGCCCGCAGGCACCACATCTCCCAGCTCCCATTGCCCGGTTCCCGGCCAATGGAAGTGCAGAGCCGGTGATCAGCACGCAGAGCCCCGTGCCCCCCCAGGAGCCAGAACTGCTGCTGGCACTGGTTATTGCAGGGTTGCAGCTAAAGCCGAGCAGCAGGGTTCCCAAAAAAAAAAAAAAAAAAAAGCAGTAGTAAGGTGCATAAACACTGCTCGTCATTCCTGACCACACACTACAATGCCTATACGTCACAACACATGATACATATTCTTTGGTAATTTGCCTCCCCTACAGAGGCAAACAGCTAATACTTCAGTGGAAGGCAAAAAAACAAACCCAACCCCATAATGTAATTATTGAGTTAAGTCAATTCTGCAGTGTTCTGAGACTTCTGCTCTGCCATGGCACCACAGTGCGCATTAACACAGTATCAGACCTAACCTTTCAAAGTTTTTGTTAGACGTAGTTTAAAAGATACATACAGAATTTCCTAGGTCTTAAATAAAAGCCACCAGAAAGGCCTACTTTCCGTTCACCAACCAACCCATATGTGCTCTCTGGAATATTTTATACTTTACAATATGCGTGAATGAAATAAAAAAATAAAACGAACACTAAGATTGTTAAAAGATATCCGCCATTCAAAGCATCCATACCTGTGGAAGTGCAGTATTGAGCTGTCTCTGCAAGGAATCTCTTTCATGACTGACTTCATGTAGCTTGCCCTGGGTCAATACTAGTGTTTCTTGAGTCTCTCTTAGTGTGTCCAGAAGTCGATCCCTTTCCTCCAACATGGATACCATTAACTGCTCAAAATGGGAATCAGCATCCGACTGTAAAGGAGAGCCTGAACTATGGCCTCCATTTCCCCCTGAGGGAATCTCTGCCTCGCTGATGGTTGGCATCACCTCACACATCATCTTGAAATAAAAGATTCAATGTAAAGTTATTAATAGTAACCGAAAAGTGCAGAGTACAAGTCCAAACAAAATGTTGGTAAACCAAAATGCACAATGACCCTGCCTATCCAAGAAGAGTTAGCATCCACAATACATCACCAATTTAGCTTCCCCAGTGATACCAACACTAGAGGCTGACATAACTTAGGTGTTTACCGCTATGTCATGTAATATTACAGAGATGCAGTGTACAATGAGCCAATTCATTGAAGACTCAGTTTTGACAAATATTAGTGATTTTCCTGCAAAACTATATTTCTATAGTACTACTTGTGACTTCATTTTCTAAGAGATTTATGTTTTTTTCTTTTTAAACTGTAGCTAGTACCTTCAAAAAGTACTGAAGTCACACACAGCCAACAAAAAATGATACAGTTAAACCAATCAATTATCTACTGTACTGCTCAGCTATTTGGAAAGAGCAAAACATGGTTCCCCCAAACTCGTGAAACTCTATTCTGACATCAAGACAACTGGATTAATTCATGACAGAGAGCCAGTACTTCGATCTTGTTATACTGGCCATACAATCTCTACTGTAGCAGTTTGCTGCAAGAAAATTAGCAGTAGCACATTTCTGTATCGGGATACAGCAATTGGAAAAATCAGACAGATTAGCGCAGGGGAAATTAAAACCAAATTAAGGATGTGAAAGGACATTAAACCTCTCAGGTAATAGTACTAAAACAAAACCAACAAGGCTTCAACACGTGCCTGCAGTACATTATAGGTTATCACTGTAGATACCAATAGTAAAAGTTGCCTGTAAAGAAAAACAGACAGACACAGAAATTTAATAAAAATATGAGAGTATTTTTGTGCTATCATGCTTAATAAAAGTAACAACGCCTTACAAGAGGAGCTTAAACTTGGAAAATCATCAATTTAAGTAGAACCCTACAGCCCGTTTTGAATGCTCAGCCATCATGATTTCGAAACAGAACTTGGAGAAATTTCTGTTCCTCAAATTTAAATGCAATGGAAACGAGAAGGCATTGTTATTCAGCATTAGCACTGAGCCACTAAGACCTCAGGAATTCTTGGGACAGAGTGTGCCTTAACCTTCTTCACAAGCTTACAAGAATAAAAATCCATTTGCAAACACATACAAGCAGTGAAGCAATCAATTTTCTTATAGGGGTTGAAACATCGCACACTCCCCCCATGCTTTCAACTACTATATAATGAAAACAGACTTCATACTTCATCTGAACATCTACATCAGTAAAAGTTTATTTGTCTCTAAATCTGACGAATAAACTTTACATTTCAGAATTAATTTGAAGATCTCATTCTTGGGAAGAAAGATTTTACAATGCATTTCAGAGATACTGTCTCACTATTTAAAAAAATATATATATCATGTCAAACCATCAGAGGTCTTTATTTTAAACACCACTAATTTATTTACCTTGTTCGAAGAAACAAAATGGCTTGAAAACAGCCCCCAAAATTCTAGCAACACCAGATCTTTCCTGTTCTTTTAGCAGCTTTGTGTGATCCCAAGACACCTTTCAGACTGTAGAGCAGCCATCCACCTTGGGTACAATGTCCATTTACTAAACAACCCCACACACAAAAGGATAAATAAACTTGCTGAGCAAAGTATAGGTCCAGTAGGAGCAGCAATGGTTTCAACCGGCCAGTGAAGTCCCGAAGGCAAAAAAGAATGGGTGCAAAGAAACCAGTCTCAGCTTCCCTTCTCTCTACTGATGGCCCACAGTTCCTGCAACAGCCCGGGTGGGGGAAGCATGTGCAAAGGCAAAGCCACTTCTATCCTGCTGGTGCAACAAGCTTCAACAGTGCATGGTTCAGAATTCCCTCTAAGGTCACAATGGCATTATTCAAAAGAGTAAAAATAGAAAGAAAAGAGGGAATGGCTTTTCTTGTGGGGAATTTGGAAAAGCTCTCTCTTTTCCCCCCTCTGTTAGTAACGGTAGGATCCTTTCCTTCCCTCGGTTTCCTGGGTCTTCTCTCACACATTTATAATCCCAGTGGTGGGTGCTGCTGGATGCTGTTTTGAAAGTGGGGTGGGGCTGTTGGGGTATTTGTACTTTCGGTTATTGTTCCCTCCACTTACCCTCACACCAATGACTCTTCAGAAGAGGCTCCGGCGCTGAGATGTCCTGATCCAGCCCAGTAATCAGTCCGCTCTAAAAACTAAACAAAAGGGTATCCCAGAGGCGGGGGGCACAGGTGGGGAAGGCGCGTCCCAGGGCCCAGAGACTAACTGGGGGAAGAGATCGATGGTTTGGCGCCGAGGTCCCTGCGGTGTAGGGGTTGTTCTCCTCTCCCCAGAGGCCCCAACCCCTCAGGAGCTGCGAGGGTGGCTTAGGGAGCAGATAGGCGGCTTTTCCCCTGCCGGAGGCCCCAGGGGAGCGCCGGCCTGGGGAAAGGCCCCTTTCCCGGAGGCCTCGCTCCCCTGAGCGGCTGGAGTAGTCTCGGCTCCCAAGAGCCTTAGCGAGGAGGCGGGCTGGGGCTTCCCGGGTCCCGGAGGTGGGAGCTGAAGTTGCAGAGGGGGCCCGGCCGCCGGGGGCTGTTCTCTCTCCCGGCTCCCTGGGGCAGAGGTTGTCCCGGCGCTGGGATCTCTCCTGGTCCGGTCCGGTCCGGCTCCGTCCGCCGCCACCTCCACGGTGGCCGCTGCGGGACTGGCCGAGGCCGGGTAGGTGCCGCTCCGTGTCCCGGCGGCGCTGGGGTGGGCAGGCTACCCTCACAGCGGCCGGCCGGGCCCCGCACCCGCCGCAACTAGTACCAGCGCCGCCGCTGCCTCGCGTTCCCTCAGCCCCCGCCGCCGCCGCCGCCGCCGCCACTCTTCCCGGCGCCCTCCGCGGCTCGGGCCCAAATCAGTGCGGGTCCCACAATGCACCGCGCGGCGCCAGGGGCTCACGGAGCGGCTGTCCCCTTTGCGGGTCTGCGCCACGCTGGGAGGCTGCCGGTTCGAGACTCTCCTCGTCCTCCCCCACCTAGCGGAGCCCGGCCCGGCCTACAGCGCTCAGTAGTGACGTGCCTCTGTTGTGTGCACAAACCGCGCTGCTGCCCTGCGCGGCTGGGGCGGGACCAGGGTTGTTCAGCCAGAGAGTCAGTGGTAGGGAGGGCTCAGGGTGGAGGCGGCATAGTCACCACGGGACGGGCTGGGCAGTGAGGGTGAACAACACTGAGGTGTGTGTTGTGCGTGTGGAAAGGTCGCCTGTTCATGCAATACAGGGACAAACGCTGATTTCTTCCCTCCACCCACGGTGCGTGGCCGGTTCTCAAACTTGTACTGGTGACCCCTTTCACATAGCAAGCCTCTGAGTGCAACCCCCCCTTTATAAATTAAAAACACTTAATAGATTTTAGATTACAAATGCTGGAGGCAACACGGGGTTTAAGGTGGAGGCTAACACCTCGCAACCCCCAGTTTGAGAGCCCCTCTGCTAGGCATTAGAGCCACTGCCCTGAGGCTGCCCGCTTGCTGTCCGCTGTACTGTTCACTGCTGGACATAGGCCTGGCTGCCAAACCCATGTCAGCAATCCAATCCCCCAGCTACTCCTTGTTCTCCAGACTGTTAGCTTTTATTTAAAATAATAAGGATCATCCTACACTTAAAATTGTACCAATATCACTATATCAGTTAAGGGGGTAATCTTTAATCAATCAATAAAATCCCTAGTGTGGATGAAGTATTGCCTTGTTATATAAAGGTGACTTATCACACTTATTCCCTTTCCTATATGGGAATAGCTATACTGGTATAAAGCACCTTTATACTTACATTAGTGCATGTACATGGGGGTGGGAGGTGTACTGCTTTGACTATACCAAAACAGTTATAGTGGGACAACTCTCTAGTGTAGACAAGCCCCAAAGGCTCTAGCTGTTACAGTTGTGAAGAAAACCTCAGAAACCTGAACAGAGTTCTCTAGGTGACTGCAGACTGCCTCGAACGATAGTTCAATTGGGCATGACGTGCCCAATTCATGTGACTGAGGTTCAAAGGGTATATCTCCAGAGCAACTAGACACCTGCAGTGGTGGACCAGGCCAGCTGACTTAGGCTTGCAGGCCTCAGGCTGTGGGGCTGTTACATTGCTGTGTAGACTTCCTGGTTCAGGATCAGCGTAGGACCGTACAAGGTGGGCGGGTCCCAGAGTTCAGGCTCCTGGCTGAGCCCAGAAGTCTACACCACCATGAAACAGCCCAACCCCCATGAGCCCACATTGGCTGGCACAGGCCAGCCAAAGGTGTCTAGTTGCTGGGTAGACAAACCTGAAGATGCTGATCATTTAAATGTCAACATTGTTAACTATTTCATTCCTCCTACCCTCCTTGGAGTCCAAGCATCTACAAGAAGTGGTCCATAGATTACAAGGCCAGTAGGGAATCAATGTGATCATCTAGTCTGACCTCCTGTATCACATAGGCCATAGAAGTTCCCCCAAATAATTCTAAAATCTTTTAGAAACACATCTAATCTTGATTTTAAAATTGCCAGTGATGGAGAATCTATCAAAACCCCTGTTCCAACCTCTCTCTTTTAAAAAAAAACAAATATATATATATATATATATATACACACACACACCCCTACCTTATTTCCTGTCTAAATTTGTCTAGCTTCCACTTCCAGCCATCTGATCCTGTTACACCTTTCTCTGCTAAACTGAAGAGCACATTATTAAATACTTGTTCCCAATAGACTGTCACCTTCTTTTGCTTCTTGAGTCTATCACAGTGAGGAATGTTTTCTAATCCTTTAATCATTGTCCTGGCTGTTCTCTGAACCCTCTCCAATTTATCAACATCCCTCTTGAATTGTGGAGACTCGAACCAGACACAGCATTCCATCAGTGGTTACCCTAGTGCCAGATACAGAGGTAAAATACTCATTAGTCCTACTTGAGAGTCCCCTGTTTACACATCCAAGGATTGCATTAGCCTCTGCTACAGCATTACACTGGGAGCTCATGTTCAGCTGATCAGCTATCACAACCCCAAAATCTTTTTCAGAGTAACTGCTTCCCAGGATAGAGTCCCCCATCATGTAAGTCTGGCCTAAAGTCTTTGTTCCGAGGTGTATATATTTACATTTAGCCATACTAAAACACATTGGTTGCTTGCACCCAGCTTACCAAGTGATCCAGTATCAGTGATGTGTCCTCTTCATTATTTACCATTCCTTCAATTTTTGGGGCATCAGCAAACAATATCAGTGATAATCTGATGTTTTCTTCCACATCATTGATAAAAATGTTTAACACCATAGGGCCAAGAACTGATCCCTGAAGGACACCTGCTCGATGATGATTTCCCATTTACAGTTACACTTTGAGACCTATTAGTTATCCAACTTTTAATATGTCTGTCAAGGTTCCTCCCCCACTCTGAACTCTAGGGTACAGATGTGGGGACCTGCATGAAAAACCTCCTAAGCTTATCTTTACCAGCTTAGGTCAAAACTTCTCCAAGGTACAAAATATTCCACCCGTTGTCCTTGGACTGGCCGCTACCACCACCAAACTGATACTGGTTACTGGGGAAGAGCTGTTTGGACGCGTCCTTCCCCCCAAAATACTTCCCAAAACCTTGCACCCCACCTCCTGGACAAGGTTTGGTAAAAAGCCTCACCAATTTCCCTACGTGACTACAGACCCAGACCCTTGGATCTTAAGAACAATGAACAATCCTCCCAACACTTGCACCCCCCCCTTTCCTGGGAAATGTTGGATAAAAAGCCTCACCAATTTGCATAGGTGACCACAGACCCAAACCCTTGGATCTGAGAACAATGAAAAAGCATTCAGTTTCTTACAAGAAGACTTTTAATAAAAATAGAAGTAAATAGAAATGAAGAAATTCCCCCTGTAAAATCAGGATGGTAGATATCTTACAGGGTAATTAGATTCAAAAATATAGAGAACCCCTCTAGGCAAAACCTTAAGTTACAAAAAAGATACACAGACAAAAATAGTTATTCTATTCAGCACAATCCTTTTCTCAGCCATTTAAAGAAATCATAATCTAACACATACCTAGCTAGATTACTTACTAAAAGTTCTGAGACTCCATTCCTGGTCTATCCCCAGTAGAAACCAGCATATAGACAGACACACAGACCCTTTGTTTCTCTCCCTCCTCCCAGCTTTTGAAAGTATCTTGTCTCCTCATTGGTCATTTTGGTCAGGTGCCAGCGAGGTTACCTTTAGCTTCTTAACCCTTTACAGGTGAGAGGAGCTTTCCCCTGGCCAGGAGGGAGTTCAAAGGGGTTTACCCTTCCCTTTATATTTATGACATGTCGCAGCTTAATTATTCTAATTTTTAGTCAAAATGTTTTTCAGTTCCAACTCCAACATCTTACAGAAATCCAAGTATAATCAACACTATTTCCTTTATCAACCAACTTTGTAATTGCATCAAAAAATACTAAGTTAGTTTCCCAGCATTTATTTTCCATAAGCCCATCTTGATAGGCATTAATTGTATTACCCTCCTTTAATTCTTTTTTAATTGAGTCCTATATCAGCCACTCCATTTTCTTGCCCGGGATCAACCTTGGACTGACAGATCTATAATTATCCAGGTCATCCTTTTTAAATATTGGCACAGCATTGTCTTTCTTCCAGTCTACTGGAACTTCCACAGTGTTCAAAGACTTATTATACATCAGCATTAATGGTCCAGCGATCTCCTCAGCAGCTTTTTAAAACTCTTGGGTGCAAGTTATCCAAACCGTCTCATTTAAACATGTCTAACTTTAGTTGCTGCACACATTCTCTTGAGATGTTAGTTGAATGGAGAGAACTTCATCATCTGTTTTTTCCCCAGATATAGAACAGAAATATTTACTGAACACTTCTGCCTTTTCTGCTTTAATATTCTTAATTCTACCATTCCCTTCTAATAGTGTCCCAATACCATTGTTGGGATTCTTTTTGCTCCTAATATACTTAAACTCCTTATTGTCCTTAATGCTGTAGGCCATAGATTTCTCCTTACGTCCCTTTGCTTTCCTTATCAATTTCTAGCTTCTGATTTTTCTATTTCCAATTTTTTATTTTATTAATAAATGTTGCAAGAAGGTTTCCCTGCTCCACCTTGTCAGCCACACTGCTCTGATTCCTCCTCTGTGGCTTCATACTACCTTCCCTGTTGGAAAAGGCTAGAGCTGCAGAAGAGAATTAATTCTGCTTCTTGCAACATTAACTCTCTCTAGCAGTCTATTGATGTTGGAAGGGAGCATTTTGTCTACTTTGTTTATCAGCTTCCCCTCAATTCCAGATGACCCCAGTTCCATCATTCTCCCTGTCCCACAGATCCCTGGCTCCACAGATACTTACGGGTGCAGAGGCTTCTAGGAAAGGAGGAGTATGTAGAATTGACTCCTTTCTCCTGATATTTTTTGAGTTGTATCTGCCATTGGTATCCCATTTGCTTCTCTTTCACACATTGAGTAGAGGGAAGCATATATTCTATGCTTTTTGTATCAGCAGCTCTTAAATACAACAGTTAGAGGTGCACTGTAGAAATACCCTAGGCCCTGATCCTGCAATCAGACCTATGCACATGAAGCCCTGCCCCTCATGCTGTACTACATTGAGCTAAGTTGGATTCCACATAGGCATAAGTGTCTGCTCCTGGGCAGCAGATTTCAGGATCAAGACCAAAATTAGAAACCTTTGTATGAAGTAATATTATAGTCTGTACACAATACCTATAATGTATATTGGATATAAAAACAACGCAAGTCCTAGTTATTTTCATGTTTTTACAAAGAGTATATTTTACAGATTACTTAGTGTTCCTATTCACTCTCTGATATATCAAGAAAAATACCAAAAACTTAACCAGAGCGTATAGAATAAGCATTGCATGAGGAGAAGAAAGCCTTGGCACCTTAGTTCCCTATAATCAAAGGAGTTTTACACCTCTCTTTGCACAAGATCAGCAAGCTGGCTTGGTAGTTGGGTGTATCTCAATGAATAATAAGATGTTGTTATACTTTTAGCCATGTCCACATAGAGCCATTCTCTATGTCAGTGAAAATAAAGTAATCAGCACAATGAATCCCACATGTTAAATGTCTTGTTCAGCTGTTTCACCACAAGACAATCATATAATCAAGTTGAAACAAGAGAAGTTGGGAAATAGGAAGAGGAAAAAGCCTTCTTTTCTTGGTCACATGGTAAATTAGGTCTCAGTGTTTATCAAGCTCAGCAAAAGAGCAACTCCTACCACCCTCTTCCTCTTATAGTCCTACCTAGTTTTACACAATAAGGTCATTGGGTTCAGCTGTCCAATGAGAACAGACACCTGTTTCAGTATAAGAGTCCAGAGGTAAGGTTTTAACCCAACCCGTCAGCTATAATATAGAGCATGCAATCAGAATCTGAACAGACAAAAAGGGCTGTTTTTTCATGGCAGTATATAATGGTATCTATGCCTTAAATTCAATTGCTGCCCACATAGTTCACTGTGGTTCAGTTGTATTGAGATTTTTCTTTTTGTGCCTCAAAGCCACCCTCTTACATAAAAGATCCATTGGGAAATCAAAGATTGCATGCATAGCTTTTTCCCCTCTGAATTGAGCTTAAAGTACCTGATTTACCCCTTGTCTTGTATAGATGACTTTGACTTATCAGGAAAATGTGTTTTGTTCACATTTCAAAGTCATAGCCTGCTGAATTGAATGGGTAGAGAGAATAGGTTTGCCAACAGCACTGATTATTCTTTTGTTAATAGATAGATGTGACTTAGACTCTGCCCTTGCTATACAAGATGTATCTTGAAGTAGGTAGAAGAAAGATCACACTTTAGGGAGAAGGAATAAGAGGAGAAGAAGCCTGAGGGTAACCTACAGACAAGAGGACAGAAATAATTAATGGTAGTGTCCATTTATAAAGATAAGTGCATTCAAATGTAGGTCAGCCCTTTGGCTATAGAATTCAAGATTTCCAGAAACTAGGGTCTTATTCACCTTTCATTTATGTCAGCTCTGCACTGATGTAACTCCATTGATTTTTCTGGAGTTGCTCCTGATATATACACTAGTATAAATAAAGTCAAAATCAGGTCCACTAAAGAATTGCATTTTTGAGCTGGATGCATGTCGTATAAGCCAAGGGAAAACAACAATATCATATTTTATTTGATTTAGCTAGAGCAAAAAAAAAAGCCCAGGTTTCTGGTGATCTCTTAATATGCATGAAAGATGTTCTTTTCCAATTTTTCCCCCAAAATTGAACAAAGAAATTTGTGGCTAAAGTTTCAAAGGCATTGGATGAGCTTATAGCCTTTATTTGATAGGAAATCATGCATGGCTAAAAATCCTGCTAAATTTTCAAAACGGTAGTCCCCATTCCTGCAATGAGAACTGTATAGGCAGTCCCAAGTGCAGCCCTGCTGAACATTAAGGGCCCTCTGCCTAGGGGTTTGCTTGTGTGATTCTCAGTTCAGGACTGAGGTCTTATTACTTACCCCTCTCAATTATAAATCACAAAAGTATCTCCAAACTGGGAAGATTTTTAAAATAAATAGTTTTGATTTAACTCAAAGTAAGCATCCACCAAAATTCAGTAATATGTACTAGACTATCAGCAAGGTAATTTTAATAAATGTTAATCAAATAGCTTTTGAAAACATGAAGTTTGAAAAAAACAATTTAAAAATTCAAACAATTATAAATTAGGGAGGTAAGATTGTACAGTGGATGTGAAGAATGATCCATTTCTTATTTACTTTGTCACATGCATATTCTTCATTTAATTAAAATTTACATTTTGGAAGGGCCAGATGCATGCACAAGCATGTGACAGTAATGATAACTGAGAATAATAATAAAACGAGAAGTGGCTAGAGGTAGGATTTCAGAAACAGCTCCAATGTGCCATGGTTCTTGAATAACTAACAAAATGCTCAGATGTTTGGGAGACATTGCAAAGTGTGTTAGTAGCAGAAGTAAACCAAAATGAACATGAAAGAAGACAGAAATAAACAGTTGTGTTATCAAGCTATAACTGCTTATTGCTTTGGATTCAGTCATTATTGCTCATTTTTGATTTATTAATTTTAATTGGACTAAAGTTAACCACCTGTGTAAGTATTTGCAGGATTTGGGCCCAAAATAGTAGAATGAAGAGAAATGCAATGATGTTCTCTTAGAGCCTGATCCAGCTTGCACTGAAGTCAATCAAAACTCGTATTGATGTCAATAGTGTAGATGAGGCCCTTGCACTAATAAAATCCATTAATTTAAAAAAAAATAAAAAAAAACCTGGTATTCCTATTGCTCCGTTCATCTCAAAAGGATACCAAAGCACTTTACAGATTTGAGCACTGACCTTAAAGTGAGCTCTGTGGAAGTGAAGCCTTGTGCCCTCTCAATCTTCAAACCAATGAGGCCCCAAGAGGGTGCAGGGGTCAGCCTGTATGGAACTCCCTGCAAGATTTGGGCCAAATTTGTAAAGTGTTGTGAAATCCTTTGGGATGAAAGGAGTTGTAGAAATGCAAGTTATTATTTTAATACTTATACATGAAGTTAGTCTACATGTATGTTAGTCACGATGAAGTGAGAAGGATTTGCATGAGTGAAATGTTAAGCCTGTGTAGAGTTCTGTTGACTTCAGCAGGACTGAGGAAATAAGGCTCCACCCCTATGGATCCCTTTGGAGGATTTTGCAGGATCAAGTCCACAAACTGACATACAATCTTCACACACTACCAAAATGTATCCACCTCAGTAGCTGTTGAACAGGGCCAAGCAACACTACACAAAATTTTCTTTTCCCTAATCATTCTCCTTTATAGTGAGTTTAGGCATTAGTTGTAACCATAGTAGTTAAACAATTTTCAGACAGGCTACATATGTTGTTTTTGCTCTGGGGTGAAAGTCAGTCTAGGGACTTACTGGTACAGGGCTGGGCTGGGGCCGGCTCTGGCCCCCAGAAGGGGTGGGGCTGGGGGAGGTCAGAGCCAGCCCCGGCCCACCCTGTACTGGCAAGCGCCTCCTTCCCCCTCCCTGGGGTAACAGCAGCAGTCAGGGGCTCTGGCAGCAGTTTAAAGGGCCCTGGGTGGTAGTGGCGGACAGAGCCCTGGGCCCTTTAAATCATCCCCAGAGTCCCGCCGCCGCTGCCCCAGGGCTCCGGCCGCCATTACCACCCGGGCCCTTTAAATTGTCCCTGGAGCCTGCCGGAGCCCTGGGGAAGTGGCGGCGGGGCTCCGGGGACGATTTAAAGGGCCCAGGGCGTGGCGGCCGCTACCACCCAGGGCCCTTTAAATCGCTGCCACCCCAGGGCTCTGGCAGTGGGGCTCTGGCAGCAATTTAAAGGGCTGGGGACTCCAGCCGCTGCTGGGAGCCGCAGGCCCCTTAAATTGCGCCTGGGGAAGCCGATCCACCCCGGTACGGTGCACTGACTCTTGCCGGTACGCTGTACCGGCTTACTTTCACCTCTGGTTTTGCTTCAAAGGACACCAGCAACCTAAACATTATATTTCTGTGACTGATTGTAAATTTACTAGTTGTAACACCTAAACCAGTGGTTCTCAACTCTGGTCCACTGCTTGTTCAGGGAAAGCCCCGGCACGCCCCAGCACATCCCTCGGCCCACACTGCTTTCTGCAGCCCCCATAGGCCTGGAGCGGCGAACCGCAGCCAGTGGGAGCCACGATCGGCCAAACCTGCGGATGCGGCAGGTAAACAAACTGGCCCGGCCGACCAGGGGCTTTCCCTGAACGAGTGGTGGGCCAGAGTGGAGAACCACTGACCTCAGCTTTCTATAAATTAAAGAGGATGAGGGGAAATCACTATTTTTACAGTGGAAGGCCCCCTCATTGACTTAGGGCCTGATCCAAAGTCAATTTAAGTGCATTGGATAGCATTTTATGTATAGACAGCATTCTGTGTTGTGGGTTCTTCACACCACAGCAGGGAAGAGAAAAATTTTTCTTAAAACAAAACAAAAACACAACCCCAAACACCGGACAGTGTTGTTATAGTGGCAGGTTTTGTAGTTGAAACTTAAAAAAAAAAAAAAAAAGAGTTAAAAGGACTAGCTTTGAAGATGATAATATCCCTTTATTATAGGAGCATCATTTGTGTGAAATTATATCCAGCAGTTACTAAAATCATATAGAACTGAATTGGATTGAAACATCCACCTGTAGATTCTTTTACTAATTCCACTATAATATAGCCCAGACAAAAGAACCTTTTGGTGCAAGTTTTCGGTTCACATGAAAATACTGTTTTACAAAAATTGTTTCTAGGAAATCCATTAATTCATGTACATATGCAGTGGACACAAATTTTTTTTTCCCCTCTATAATTTCAAATTTTTGCCTAGAAGTTTTGGCTGGACATTTCTGATTTGTTGAAATTAAATGGCTACTGTAGTTCAAAGCCATCAAAGAGAGCACAGCTACTCCAGGAAATCATAACAAGCACTGTAATGGATAAAAATTTTAAAAAGCATGGAAAAAAATTCAACTTGGGGTGACAGCAATATACTTGGCCAAAAACGACCTCACCTTCCAAGATGATCCCAAGGTTCCTAATGAAATTACAGTATCTGCCAATAGCTGTGTCCCACTAAACTGCTGTCAAAGGAAGCTCACCTCTAACACTATTGCCTTGTAACAAACAATAGGAATGCTATCTTGGCTATATTAAGGTATAGCCAAACTATTTAAATCTGAATTTTTCCTTGAGCATTTGGACATGAAGGTGGCTGCTATTCCAGGATCTGACAGGTCATATAAGTATGTTTGAGAATCATCCATATAACAGTGAATACTGAGGTTATAACATCTAATAGTAGCTGCAAGTAGCAACATACAGGCTGAAAAGAATTGGAAACAGAAATAGAATCTTCAGGGAGGACAATGAAATTTTAAAAAGGGCAGATCTACTGTTATCAGAGAAATAAAATGAGGCCTTTGGGATGGTTCTCTAGTCAATGCAAAATAAATTTGAAAAAAAAAAAAAAAAGTGAAGGAAACACAGCAAGCATGTCTTCTCTCCTTTGCAGAAGATACCTGTGCTGTTTGTTAAAGTTGTAGGGATTTTGAATGTTCGCTTGTATGTTTTCCATTTATTTTCCACTGATCATAGCTTTTCTTTAAAATTCCTTTTCTGCTGGCTGCTGTATGGACCTGCCCTAACCCTCCATCAAAAATTAAACATGCCCCAAAGAACCCGCTACAGTATCATAAAACTGCATTTTTATACTTTGTTATGTTGGACTTTAGACCCAATTCTGCCATCCTTAAGCAGGCATGGCTCTTGTTGACATCACTGGCAGATTTGGCATCTAAGGACTGTAGAGTACTGTGTCCAGTTTTGGGCCCCACACTACAAGAAGGATGTGGAAAAATTGGAAAGAATCCAGCAGAGGGCAACAAAAATGATTAGGGGACTGGAACACATGAGTTATGAGGAGAGGCTGAGGGAACTGGGGATGTTTAGTCTACAGAAGAGAAGAATGAGGGGGGATTTGATAGCTGCTTTCAACTACCTGAAAGGGGGTTCCAAAGAGGATGGCTCTAGACTGTTCTCAGTGGTAGCAGATGACAGAACGAGGAGTAATGGTCTCAAGTTGCAGTAGAGGAGATTTAGGTTGGATATTAGGAAAAACTTTTTCACTAGGAAGGTGGTGAAACACTGGAATGCGTTACCTAGGGAGGTGGTGGAATCTCCTTCCTTAGAAGTTTTTAAGGTCAGGCTTGACAAAGCCCTGGCTGGAATGATTTAATTGGGGATCGGTCCTGCTTTGAGCAGGGGGTTGGATTAGATGACCTCCTGAGGTCCCTTCCAACCCTGATATTCTATGATTCTATGACTGTAGGATGTCATACTCAGAGTTAAAAAATTGTTGCTATTGTGGATGTCTCATGCTTGTTGGACATGCCTTTTGCTCTTCAAATAGATGTCACATTTCTTTATGATGGTATCTCACAGCTTTTATGGAGGTGTAGTAAAAGCTGGTGACATTTATTTCCTTATATAAAAGCCACATAAAATCCATCTGCTGACTGTAAGATTAATATACTAGCTATCTCTGGAGACGAGAAAGATGGGAAACACTGTCCCCTCTCCCACCTTCTGACAAAATATTTGCTGTCTTGAGGGAGTGGGACAAGATCTGAGACCTGGCTCCGCACTGCTTGTTGGTATATAATAATTATACTTAACACTTAATTAGCACTGTACAAACATTAACTAGTTAATCATTAGCTAATATCTTACTGGATGATAATGTGATGATAGCAGTAAAGACCTAGCAAATGGACAGTAATAGTCTTGTGTGTGTGTGTGTAATGAAGGGAATAGAAGTCCAGGATGGAACAGTCACGAATCATTAAGGGACTCAGTCTATAATAAATAAGGGGAAACATTGCCCTCAGTTTGTTTCTGGCCTAAAATTCATGTTCCTCTAAACTCTGCTCACATGAAACATTTTGACTTGTGCCATACTATTGACATCATTACTCTCTCATAAAAGAGCCAGCATAAATATTTTCTTATGAACAGACTCCTAGGTTGGGCCATAAGTAAAGCTGTCAAAACAGAGAAAAAAACCCATTACATTCTCATACATAGAAATGCAATATGCTCACCCCTCTGCCTACTTTAGGCAATGCATATAGCTTGTTTTAATTCACAATATAGTTCAAAGCCCATCCCAAATCAATATGCATATTATTCAAGGGACAAAAAGAGGTTCTATTATGTGCACAGCAGTTAACACTTTCTTTTAATGGTTCATATTTCTTCATGTAAAAAGAACACTGTTTTGTATATTTCAGATTTGGAATATTTAATTGCTGTGAGATTAATTTGGTGGTCTCAGACCAGTTACCAGCACCTAGATGCCATCCTCACAAAAACCACCACTGAAATTGGTACCAAATAGCACTCTGGTTGGCTCTCTCATCAGTGAAGTCAAGGACCAAAAGGGCAGAGAGAATGATCTGTCCTTTACCACCTAGAAAGTGTTATTCAGGAGAGCATGGGGAAATTCGTACTGCTGCTGTTTGAGCTGACTTATTTATGAATAACTAAAGGGCTTCATTTTCCAAAGCTTTCAGTCCAACATCTTTCATGCAGCATTGAATTCACATGAGCTAAAAATGGACATAGAATGACCTCCGTTCCACTGTGGCCCATGCATGCTGCTCCATTCCCATACAATGGTCATAAAAGCCCTGCAGCCAGTGATGAAAATTTCTCAAGTATGTACAGTAATCATAAATGATCTTATGCTGCCATCCTGCAGGGGGCATGGGGCTAGGAGGCAGAAGAGGTCATATCAGTACTTGATAGAGTCTTTGCAGCTCCGTATTAAGGAACAGCTCCTAGGAAGCTTTTGGGGGGCTGCTGTAAATGAGAGAAGCCTGTGGTTGCTCTAATTTACACCACATGGTACACCAGCTGGTCCCTATAATGCTCTAGAATTGGGAGAGTGTAAAGAAGTTATAAAGCCATCTTTACTCCCTTTCCCTGGGGCTGCACGTTCTCTACTGAGCCTCTTGGCAGTACAGAATCTCTCCCAGAGCTATACCTTATGTGCTTAGGGTTTATCTAAAAATAGAATGCAGAGTGTTAACAAAAGGTAGGGCTCCCCCTGGTGGTTGCCACAAGGAAATAGATCCATATGGAGATACTGGCAAACTATAGTCCTTAGACTTGACTTGGCATAATAAATAGTCCTTACAGGATAGTTTTGCTTTTCCAGATCATTTTACAATAATTTTATTTAGAAATGTTGGAATATATCAGGGCAAGAGGAAGCATTTGACTTTAGTCTCAAACTCTTCATTGTAATCTCATAGTAAACTGTGCTGTTTTAGCATAAGTAACATAAGTAAAAAGAAAAGGAGTACTTGTGGCACCTTAGAGACTAACCAATTTATTTGAGCATGAGCTTTCGTGAGCTACAGCTCACTTCATCAGATGTTTACCGTGGAAACTGCAGCAGACTTTATATACACACAGAAATCATGAAACAATACCTCCTCCCACCCCACTGTCCTGCCGGTAATAGCTTATCTAAAGTGATCAACAGGTTAGGGTTAGGGTGCTGGAAATGGCCCACCTGTTGATCACTTTAGATAAGCTATTACCAGCAGGACAGTGGGGTGGGAGGAGGTATTGTTTCATGATTTCTGTGTGTATATAAAGTCTGCTGCAGTTTCCACGGTAAACATCTGATGAAGTGAGCTGTAGCTCACGAAAGCTCATGCTCAAATAAATTGGTTAGTCTCTAAGGTGCCACAAGTACTCCTTTTCTTTTTGCGAATACAGACTAACACGGCTGTTCCTCTGAAAAAAGTAACATAAGTGTGATTCCAATATATATCATCTTCCAAGCAAAGTACAAACATTGCTTTTTGCAGTAGTAATCAGCTGTTGGATACAAGTTTGACTAACCACATGCCAAGGGGAACCTTGAATAAGTTCAGCTAGTTCAGCTAGTTAACCCTTGGGCTAATCAAAGGAATTTTCAATGTAACTAGTAGATGTGGGGGACCTAACCCTGTTTCAAACAAGAGGGAATTTTGGATTATCAATGTTATTCTCGAAATGAAAGTGTCAATTTTCAGGCCTACCAGAATTTAGGGTGTCAATTTAGTAGTTTCTGGAGATAGGTGTGAACTGCAAAATTCAAATCTGGATTTGGATTTTGGAGTTCCCAAAGTTATGAAGTGCTTAGTTCCAGGGGTGGTTCAATACAATATATAGAGAGGTGTTAGCAGTGAAATTTGCATCAAGTCCAAGTTCAGATTCCGCACTACTCTGGTGATCAGAGGTACATGAGTCTGGGGGTTTGATTCAGGCCCTTCACTAATTTTGTTTTATTTTAATATCTAGAAACTGTGGATCTGAGTCTGAGATATGCAGAGTTCTTCCTGCCAAAATCAGCAGGAATTTAGTTCCCGTAGCACCTCACAGTAATTTTTGGCATTTTGCTGGATTGGTCTGTATTTGTCCTCTATTCTTTTAAATTGCTTTCCTTCACGGTGCCAAGTGGGATGAAGCAGCTTTTCTGTGCTGTATAAAACCACCACATTAAAGTTTGGATGCTTTACCACATATTATGGAAAGACAAGGACATGTAATAATTACAGCATTGTTGCTGGCAGCCTACAGCAGAGAAGTCCTTGACCCCAGAAGCTGAACTGCCAGGAGACACACAGTACATCTTACCTATATCAGTTTACGGTCAGAATCCCGGAAAAAAGCCTGTATTCCGGGCCACTTGTTAATACTTGAAGAAAGTTCTATAGAGAGCATGAATGAAAGCTTTTTCAGCTCCTGTGGTTCATTTCAGTTGCATGATCTGTGTTTTGTTTTGTCAGCCTTCAGTGATGTCACTTTTGTGATACCAAAAAATGTTGTTGAAACAAACTAGAAATATTCCCCAATCCATTCTCACTAGAAAAAACAGGACATTGCTGCTGCTGTAGTGCTTAGCATAACAACGTTTCCAAAACAGGATGTTCTCTGTCCTGCACACAGGTATTGAGGCAACTCTAGTAGCAGCCCTGTTTGCTACTTTAGATTGGTGAGCAAACTCAGCTATCTGCCTAATTTGAATACATTAGATTTAACTAGGGCTTGATCATCTGACACATTAGGTCTTATCCAAGCAAATTCACAGCCCTCTGCAAAGTTATAGTCCTCACTGCAACGCCAGTGTTCGAGGTGACCTAAGCTCCTGTGGTATGATGGATGTAAGGTTGTTCAGCTCTTACAAGGGACATGGGGATCCAAAATGGGGGTACATGTTTGTGGAAGGAAATTAAGGAGTGTCCTCTTTCCTTTTAAACAGGACAAAGAGGCTAACCTGTGATGTGCCCCAGGCAAGGCTGCATTAGAAAGAAAGATGTCTTGATTCCCCAGGAGCTCAAGTTATTAGCCTCAGAGCTCAGTCCACACAAAGCAGCTTACACTCCTTATGATGCAGTATTGGATCACGAGCGGTTTTGGTAAGTCTCCTTGTGGATGGAGGCTTGGCAGCATCATCTTTGTCAGTCATTGTCAGGTACAGTGGTCTCAGTTAAACTTTCCAGTTTTGCTTGACTACAGCATTGCCAATAATAAGCATATGCTACAGTAAGAATACTAAGTTTAGGGAAACTGAATACTGTGGTAACATTATTTACTTGCAAAGCAAATCCAAGTCTTTTAAGGATGACCACTGAACATTTAATACTAAATTACATTTTTTTACATACATACCTTATATAAATATTCCATCTAAATCTCTTATGGGAGAGTTGTTGTGGATTGGCAGCTCTGGAGACCTTTTGTGATCACTAATTCCCATGAATAATGAAAAGTATATAAAGAGAATCTATACCTTGTGCTTAATTCTTCATTGCAATCTGCCCCTTCTACTCTACTCACTGAAAATCTGGTTAAAATGGTCCCTAGGGAATATCTCCAGAGCAGAGGATTTTCCCATCTGGCCTGAGGATTCTGTACTTAACCCCCTTCCCAGCTCCTCTCTTAAGTGATGCCAGGGAAGAAAGGAGGCATTCTGCAGAGATTCTAGAGAGAGGGAGGGAGTAATGGCCAGAGGATGCTGTGGTCTAGCTATCCACAGGGATCATGGGCAGCTCTCTGTTTGTTGAGGCCACTTGCTTCCCCAAAAATATGGGGAGCACAAATGTGGATTAAAGACGCCTCTGTCCATCCCCCACACAATAACTACACAGAATACAGAAATGGAAAATCACGGCCAATATGTGGAGGACTGGTCATACAGCAAACATTAAAATACCTCTCTTGGCAGCTGTCTAGGTTACATAGTTAAGGACTTACATTCTTGTTTAGTAATGTGTTCATTTGAAACAAAATATAGGGATGTGTCAAATTCTTACTCAAGTAGTCTTTAGTTGAATGAGAACAGGTTACTCACGCAAGTAAATGTTTGCAGTGTTGGGAACTGTAATGTTTAACTGGTCCCAGAAAATAAAGGAAATCTTTTTCCCCAAAGAAGCAAATAAATAGATTATCTTGCCAGTTATTTTTTTTTTTTAAAAAGAGCTCTTCGTTCAGAACTGAGTGTTTAAATCCAATTGGTGGCTATGAAATCATTCTCTTGCATGAAACTGGACAGGGCCACTTTCTGTCCAATCAAAACATAGAACAGTAAATGAAGGCAACATTCATCAGCTTCAGTCATTGACCTATTTTCTCCTTAAATAGTTGCAATATATACCTGATAAGTCTCCAAATATAGCTAGAACAATTTCCTAGGCTTTACACTAGGGCAGTCGACTAATCGCAGTTAACTTACGTGATTAACTGAAAAAAATGAATCATGATTAAAAAAATTAATCGCGATTAATCTCAGTCCTGTTAAACAATAGAATACCAATTAAAATTTATTCAATATTTTGGATGTTTTTCTACATTTTCATATATATTGTATTCTGTGTTGTAATTGAGATCAAAGTGTATATTATTTTTTATTCTAAATATTTGCACTGTAAAAATGATAAAAGAAATAGTATTTTTCAGTCACCTCATACAAGTACTGTACTGCAATCTCTTTGTCGTGAAAGTGCAATTTACAAATGTAGAGTTTTTTTGTTAAATAACTGCACTCAAAAACAAAACAATGTAAAACTTCAGAGCCTACAAGGCCACTCAGTCCTACTTCTTGCTCAGTGATTCGCTAAGACAAACACATTTGTTTACATTTACAGGAAATAATACTGCCCTCTTCTTATTTACAATGTCCCCTGAAAGTGAAAACAGACATTTGCATGACACTTTTGTAGCTGGGATTGCAAGGTATTTACGTGCCAGATATGATAAACATGCACATACCCCTTTATGCTTCAGCCATCATTCCAGAGGAAATGCTTCATGCTGCTGATGCTCGTTAAAAAAAATGTGTTAATTAAATTTGTGATTGAACTCCTTGGGGGAGAATTGTGTGTCCCCTGCTCAGTTATACCTGTATTCTGCCATATATTTCATGTTATAGTCATCTCAGATGATGACCCAGCATATATTGTTCATTTTAAGAACACTTTCACAGCAGATTTGACAAAATGCAAAGAAGGTACCAATGTGAGATTTCTAAAGATAGCTACAGCACTGGACCCAAGGTTTAAGAATCTGAACTGCCTTCCAAAATCTGAGAGGCATGAGGTGTGGAGTATGCTCTCAGAAGTCTTAAAAGAACAAAACTCTGATGCAGAAACTACAGAACCCAAACCACCAAAAAAGAAAGCTGCTTTTGATTGTTACTGAGCAGAACCCATCATCAGCATGGACATGTGTCCCCTGGAAAGGTGGTTGAACAATGAAGGGACATATGAATCTTTAGCGAATCTGGCACATAAATATCTTGGACGCTGGCTATAACAGTACCACGAGAACACCTGTTCTCACTTTCAGGTGACATTGTAAACAAGAAGCAGGTAGCATTATCTCCTGCAAGTGTAAACAAACTTATTTGTCTGAGTGATTGGCTGAACAAGAAGTAGGACTGAGTGGACTTGCAGGCTCTAAAATTTTACATTGCATTCAAAAATAAAACAGGTTTTTTGGTACATAATTCTTCATTTATAAGTTTAACTTTCATGATAAAGAGATTGCACTACAGTACTTGTATTAGGTGAATTGAAAAATAGTATTTCTTTTGCTTTTTACAGTGCAAATATTTGTAATAAAAAATAAATAGAGTGAGCACTGTACGCTTTGTATTTGGTGTTGTAATTGAAATCAATATATTTGAAAATGTAGAAAATGTCCAAAAAAATTTAAATAAAAAATGGTATACTATTGTTGTTTAACAGTACGACTAATCGCAATTAATTTTTTTAATCGCTTGACAGCCCTACTTTACACTAAAACTGTGTTTTAGATTTAAGCCTATTATGAGCACTGAAATAAATCCCAGGGCACAGGAAGTTTTCAAAGCTTCTCAGTAAATGTAACTGCTTGTCTATTTTTGGTTTATCAGGAAAATGGGATTAGAGGTATTTTTACATTTTTCTCTAAAAAGATGTATATATTGAGTGGAAATATAATCTATTTTGCTTTCTATTGTTAAAAGTGATGTTTTTACTTGAAAACATTGCTGAATTATACAAAATAAATATTGGCTAAGTGATGTATAACAACATTGCAAATGTAGGTAGACTGTACACTACATAGTTTTTGCTCTAATTAGTTTTAGTCTGTGTGCATATAAATTAGTAATTGCATGCACAAACATGCAGCTTCACACACAATTCCCAGTTTTCATGAGTGAATGTGACTGCAAAAACTGGTGCACCCTCAAATATTTTAGGAACATTTTTAGAAGACTTGGAAATAATTTTCTTATTTCCTAGGCCCCAACTCCTCTGCTGTGCCCAGTCTCCGCTGGATACAGCAATGAGGAAGGGCTGTCAGGACCCAGCTGTAGTTACCTGATCCTAGAATTTTTTTTGTTTTTTTTGTTTTTTGGCCAGTGTAGAGTAGCCTGAAGGCAGCTATAAACTCTGCCAACTTGTAACAGCTCTCACCAAATGCTCTGCTAGTTGGAATGGGCAGAAATCAGTACACTCCAGCCCCCCCAAGGTACGCCTTCAGAGGTGGCGGCCATGCAATGGTAATTAAGCTAACAGAGTATGACTGCTAACAATTCCCCCACACTGGTTCTGCTCACTTTGTGCCACTGGAGCGGGGTAAAGGGACCAGGATCTAGCATCTAGTGTGTATGGTCCACTCCTAAAAGGTGCTGAGCACTCGTAATGCCCAGTGTTTCTATAAATTGCTATAATTGAGCAATATATACTATAATGCCACAGAAAGCATTTGCCCATGAGTCTACTGTTCAGAAAAGAAGATAAAAAGGGTGATTGGGGGGTTGATTTTATTGTTTAGATATAGTTAGTGCTGTGTCTAGTTTAATAGATGGGGTAAGAGAAGTTGTTTTTTAAAAGTGGAGACATGCCTACTTTAACAAACAGAATTTATTAGATCCTGAATAATAGCAGAGAGTGATTATTCTACAAGACAAATGATTATAGCTTTGGAGTAGAACCATGTACAACAAACACAGGAAAAGTTTCTAAACCACTTAAAGAGGCTACACGTAGAGACAATTATTTTTTTGACCAAGTGTTTGCACGCACTCTTTTTTGATCCAACTTTAGATGTCTGTACTGAATTTCTGCAGATAAGTCAGTTTGATCTGTATACAAAATCAGCTATCAATTTGTATGTACAAATGCTTTTTTTGTATACAAGTGTCACAGGGCACCTGTGTTGCTACCTTGTGAACCTCACTGCCAAGCCAGTTCAGATGGGGGTCAGCAAGGGGTATCCAGTGGATATAGTGTATTTAGATTTTCAGAAAGCCTTTACAAGGTCCCTCAGCAAAGGCTCTTAAGCAAAGTAAGCAGTTATGGGATAAGAGGGAAGGTTCTCTCATGGATTGGTAATTGGTTAAAAGATAGGAAACAAAGGGTAGGAATAAATGGTCAGTTTTCAGAATGGAGAGAGATAAATAGTGGTGTCCCCCAGGGGTCTGTACTGGGCCCAGTCCTATTTAGTGTATTCCTAAATGATCTGGGAAAAGGGATAAACAGTGAAGTGGCAAAATTTGCAAATGATACAAAACTATTCAAGATAGTTAAGTCCCAGGCGGACTGCGCAGAGCTACAAAAGGATCTCACAAAACTGGGTGACTGGGCAACAAAATGACAGATAAAATTCAAGTTGATAAATGCAGAGTAAAGCACATTGGAAAACATAATCTTAACTATACGTATAAAATGGAGTCTAAATTAGCTGTTACCACTCAAGAAAGAGATCTTGGAGTCATTGTGGATAGTTCTCTGAAAACATACATTCAATGTGCAGCGGCAATCAAAAAAGTGAACAGAATGTTGGGAATCATTAAGAAAGGGATAAATAATAAGACAGAAAATATCATATTGCCTCTATATAAATCCATGGTATGCACACATCTTGAATACTGCATGCAGATGTGGTCGCCCCATCTCAAAAAAGATATATTGGAATTGGACAAGGTTCAGAAAAGGGCAATAGAAATTATTAGGGGTATGGAATGGCTTCCATATGAGGAGAGATTAATAAAACTGTGACTTTTCAGCTTGGAAAAGAGACAACTAAGGGGGGATATAATTGAGGTCTATAAAATCATGACTGATATGGAGAAAGTAAATAAGGAAGTGTTATTTACTCCTACTCATAACACAAGAACTAGGGGCCACCAAATGAAATTAATAGTCAGCATGTTTAAAACAAACAAAAGGAAGTATTTTTTCCACACAATGCACAGTCAACCTGTGGAACTCCTTGCCAGAGGATGTTGTGAAGGCCAAGACTATAAGAGGGTTCAAAAAAGATCTAGATAAATTCATGGAGGATAGATCCATCAATGGCTATTAGCCAGGATGGGCAGGAATGGTGTTGCTAGCCTCTCTTTACCAGAAGCTGGGAATGGGCGACAGGAGATGGATCACTTGATGATTATCTGTTCTGTTAATTCCCTCTGGGGCACCTGTCATTGGCCACTGTCAGAAGACAGGATACTGGGCTAATAGACCTTTGGTGTGACCCAGTATGTCCGTTCTTGTGTTAGAAAGATGGGGGAAATGGACATGATATTAATGCTAATTGAGTTTCTGCTGCTAAAGTAAAAAAATCTGTGGTATGCTTGAAAATACACTAAAATTAAACAACTTCAGCCTCTGTCATTCATCATATGTCACTGGAAATGTTGAAATTACTAACTAAACATACAGATTAAAATCTAATTGTGCATTACAATGAGTACTGAGATAAGAAACCTCCACACCGTGATTTTTTTGTGAAGCTGTAGCTATTTTAGTGATGAATGGGTAAAATCCAGTATGAAAGAAATAATTCTTCTGATGAAATTTATGCCTACTTCAGTATACTCTCTTCAGAGCCTAAAGGGTGGCTGCATGTTTGTATAGGTTCCTATATACAAGTGGGTATGGGTGTCTTCGTGTTATAGGCATGTCTGTATGTGTTTCCTTATAAAGTTAAAGAAATCTGAGCTTCATTGGCTATAACCTTGGCAGAATATAATGTATTTCCTTTCCTTTCTTTTCCTTTTCTTTCGTTTCAATCTACTATTTCCAGAATCCACTGCAACATACAGACTCCTTATATAGCTCTAATTGCTCCAACAATGAAGGGGTTATGAATGTAGCAACACATTTTTAAAGCTCTTATAGTTTTACTAGTTGTAGTTCAACATCATGGAAGGAAACAGCACCTTCCCCCAGTAAAAAAAATCTAACTTTCCTCTGGCACACAGAAGAGGCGGTGAATTCATTTCTGTGATTTCATAATTGTACTTTTAAAATTTGCAGTAAAAACACTGTTACAGGAAATAAGTAATAAACCAAAGAGAGTAGTTCAGAAAATCTCTCCTAATGAGGGAAATTTATCAACATATTTCAGGGGGTAAAAGAAGATCTCTGCAGGGAAAAGGCAAGAACCTCAAAGAATAATATGAACCAGACTTAAAAATGGAAGTTAAAAATACTCAAGACATGAAAAGTATGAGTTAAGAAGACAGAGGTGAAAGGTACAGCTCAGAAAGATTCAGCATGTGAACACACAATGTGCTGCTTGTGTTAATGAGGGGACTATATACAGCAGTTAGCATGCTGGTATTTCAGGGCAGTGAAATGTGAGATAAAATGTGCTCCAGGGATAGAGAATGTGGAAGGAAAACAAACATTGCACTTAAACCCTTTACATACAAGGAATTTTAATGATGACCCTATAGCATAAGTACTTAAGTTCTTTAATTAATTTATGAAAAAGTAATGGTACATACATTTGTTTTTACATTTAAACACATTATATATGATTCATATCCCAAAACACAAAGGCAAGTGTGTGTGTGTGGGGGGAGGGGGCAGGGGATCAGGGAAGATGACAGCCCCACTATCTCCCCTGTCCAGTGATGTGATGAAAGAACTCTCCAGAAGTACTCTGCCTGAGATCAGAGGTGGGAGAGGTGCCCAGCATCCTGAGCCCTGGTAGGTCATTTTGATATATTTTTTTAAACAACTCATTAGCAGACCATGGGTCTGAGTAGGTAAGGCTTTAGTAATTCTCATGAAGTATTTGGCCCTCACAAGGTGGTGGAAGGATAAGGTATGAAATTGCTAGAATGGGCATCACAGGTATTCATATCACAGTAATACATGCACTATATAAATATATATATATTTTCAAATGGTATGGTGTAACACTTGTTCTGGAGTGACTATGCTAATGGCTGTTTAATTTCTGAGTATGCCCAGGTGTTTCCAGAAGCCTGAACAGACTCAAATTGTTCATGCATTTTTTTTTTAAAGTGTTGTGCCTTCTCTTCTGCCAAATAAGCCTCCTGAGTCTTTACTCAACATTGCATGGTCAGATTTAAAAAGAAAGAGAATTTTAGTGCGCTCTTTTACATCACAACTCTTCCCCATGCAACACTTTTTGCAGGGATTTGGTTTCAGGCTCTCCAGAGGAGGCAGAACCTTTCTGAGATTACACTGGCCTACTACAGAATGATGTGGTACATTCACGTCTTCATACTGTGGCAATTGTGCCCCAGAAGTAACTATAAGAAATTCCAAGAGAAACAGTATTAAGTCTTACATGTTATACTGTTTGATTTTATGAAAATGATCACTAGTAACCAATGCCCGAAATGTAGGTTTTAGTATTGCCACTTTTTAAAAACAAGGTTTCATATTCAATATAAATGTTTTAATTCAATTTAATAAGTATAATTGAAAGGAGACTTTTGTTTGGCTTTAAGCATTCACTGACATTTTTTGTAATCTAAGCATTGCGCATGAGAACCAGGAAGCAAAACTGACTAGCAATGCACATTAAAAAAAATCTAGTTTATTTTTATTGTACAAAAAGTGAAATACAAAAAGTAAACACAGAATGGGGAAATATTTCTAACATTTTTGAGTTTTCATGCTATTTATTATTTTAAGGCTATAACTTCATGCTCTCCCTTTAAACTATATATTCAATGGTTAGAAAGGCTGTAATATGCCTTCATTTATAAAGCCACATAATGTAGGGATTCACAGACTTTAGAGATTAGCTTTGCATGTCTTTCATTTAAACTTTTGCTGTTCATAATCTATGAGTGGGTGAGGAAGCATTAATGACAATACTTTGTTCTCAGAGCTCCTGATAACTACGGTGAACTCTTTTTACTCCTGTTCTATATTTGGGGAAATGGAGGCATTTAGAGGCCAAGTGATTTTTTTTTCCTCCCCAAGCTTAGAGGAGGCTAGTGGCAGAACTTGGAACAGAAGAGAGGTCTTCTAATTCCCCGTAGTAATCACTAGACACAGTTTCCTTCACAGTTTATGTGACTATAAGAAGTTGAATTTTGGATTTTTAATCACAACTTTTTGATATTGAGAACTCAAGAAAAATTAAACTTTGAATGAAGGCTCCCATATTTTTCCTTTTCTCATGTTATATCAAATCAGGAAAATATATAATTGACAACTGCACATTTTTACTTTTTTCTCCCCTATCAACACAGATACCAAATTCATTTTTTCGTGAAAGGAAAGATGTTTTAAGAAATACCATTTGTGAAATGCGCATATAAAATCTTACAATTTCAATCTTACATGCAGAAATTCAAACATGATCTATTTGGTGCATCCTACCGCTCCCCACCCTATCCCCATTGCTTCCTTATTTCACAGAGTCAACAAATTTTATATTATTATGTTCCAATTCTTGAGCAAATTTGGTTTTAACCATAGTATGGGTCAGGTGCTGCTTCCTTCAAAAATATGACTCAGCCACATGTAAAAACTTTTCCAGTTAGTTCTCAAAAGAAGATATTCTAATTACATGCAAGAAGTACCATATTTGTAATCTTTGTATCATATATGTGTATATCTGCTGTGATCCAAAATACCATATGTTATGTTAAATATTGGGAATAAAGGGGAAAAAGTAATGAGGACAAATTGCTTGGGACATTGAACTTTCAGTTGTTGCAGAGGAGGTTTTGCTATTTCACTACAAAATTACATTTGCATTTTCTGTAAACTTAACAACTCATCCAACCAACATTACCAAAAAAAAACCCTGAATATAGAGAATGAAAGGCAGAAAATTTTGAAACAGATCATGTTATCTTTAGAGCAAGAAGAGTAATGAAAAAAAATCCATAGATTATTTTAACAAACTAAAATTTGTTGAATTTGTCATTCAGCTCAAGATTAGCATTTTATTCAGCGCTGAATTCAGAATTTGTTTATTTATTCATTAGTTCTTAAGAACTCTTCTGAAATCTGTATGAGATACAGGCAAAGCAAGCTATTGTTCTATTACGGTTCAATTACTTAAAACTATATATGCACAAAGGCAGACATGTGGAAGCCAGAGCATCACCCTTTACTCCTTTCTATGTAGACACTTGCAAACACTGGTCTCCGGCTTATTAGGATCATAAATATCTGTGTGCCAATCTTTCACTGTTCAGCTTCTAAAGAAAAGCCTTCATGACAATGTTGTATGAAGGTACTAGGTACACATTACTTCAACCTTTCTAGTAATTGTAATCATGTGTTAACTTGTCAATTTCTGAAGCTCAGTCATCAGCTGAATTGAAAATATGGAGACAGTCATCACAGTTTTGTGTTGTTTCTACCTGCTGTCATTCCCATTGAATTTCAGGCTTCTTGTCAATTTCATACTAGTGCTGAGTGCAGTGGAACTGACAAAGAGCAGTATGCTATCAGCTACCCAAACAAAATGAGACAGGTTTAGCAGAGAAGTGAAGCCTCTCCATTTAGGTATGAATTTTACATTATGTTTCTGAGGCTACCTGCTGTCCTAGTCAAAGTCAAATCAATATTGATTTCAGAGGAACTCATGCAAGATGCTGGCACTCGACATAGGTGATAGAGAAGGCATGAAAGCACGTTTTAAAGTAGGTGCAGTTTTCACAATCTTGGGTTAGTGTAAGGGCCAGATTTGAAGGAGCTGACATCAAGGAAAACTGAAGAATGCTGATTAAAGCAGTATTGGACCTGGAGCCACCTTCAGTTAGAGCACCATGTAGTAAAGAACTGATCCTCATCTGCATAGCAGGGTGGATAAACTGTAGGTGATAGGATTATATTTTCTTCAGTAACTTCATTTCTCCATAAGAAAAGCTTTTCTTTATTCACTTTGTATCTCTTTGTCTTAACATTTGATGTTATTAAGAGCACAGACAACTGAATTCTACTTTCCCCATTGAAAATTGTGCCGATGATCCAAATGGGGTCAGTGCTCTGGGTTCTACTAACAGGGTCGGCTGTCAGAGTTGCTGTGGTGGTGGCTGTGAGCAGCATCCTCAGATGTACAGTTACAATGGGCCGAATCTTTTGCAGGAGGAACAAGGAGGGCCTTCTACACAACTACAGGGCAAGGAGTTTCTATGTATTTTACAGTGGCAGGGTAGCATCCCTTTCGTTATGGCAGGGAAGGCACTTAATATAAACCCTTTGTCTCAGGCAGTTTATTCTGAGAACAGGCATTTTTGAGCTGAGGAAAGGCCACCAGAACTGCTGGGCCCCTTGCACTGCAATCTTAAGGCCTAATTCTATATGGTGTTTAACACCCTTGCATGGAAAAGAAGTGCTTGAAGCACCACTCAGAACATATTCCTTGCCTCTCGAGATCTGGCAGAAAGGGCAGCATATTGCTAGTATCTATTTTTATTATTTTTTTTATTACCAACAAAATTATTTAGCCAAAAATTTGGAAATTTCAAAAATTTGGAAATGCATAGAAGTCAGTTTCCCACACCAATCACCCTGCGTACATATTTCAAAGCAAATTTTAAAAGCATCTGCAGTCATGCAAAATACCATATATGGATAGTGGGCTGAGTTGGGGGTACTGAAGGAATTGCAATTTTGAATTTCTTGATTTTTGTGAATTTAAGAATAATATTTTATACTTAGGAAGAAGCATTTCATCCAAGCAGCGCAAACTTCTTTATAAGCATTACATGAATAAGCTTCACAACACTCCTTTGAGGTAGGTTCCACAAGTAGTAATATTCCTATGTGGCAGATGTGGGAGGCAAAGAGAATTTCACACTTGCGTGCCTAAATATGACTGTGGGCATCAAGATTTAAGTATCTACAAATCAGATGCTAAGGCCAGAATTTTCATAAGATACTAATGATTTTGGGTGCCTAACTTGACAAAAAAATAAGGATTCTCAAAGGGCAGGCAATCAGCATTTTCTGAAATATCAAAATCCTTTAAATGGTCTCAGATTGAGAACCCAAAAATTAAGGACCCAAAATCATAAGTGTTTTCTGAAAATCTTGGTCTATGTCTCTAAACGTGTATTTAAGCTCCTAAATCAATGGTGGAGTATCCTGACTCTTGTTCTAACGGTTAGACAGTATTCCCTCCCTTTTCATTTAAGCTCTCAGTTTTAATGTTGCATTTTGTATATATTGTATTGATTTCATTTAGTTTTAGTTCTCCCGTTGTAAAAGTTCATTTTCGACTTTGTCTGCTACCAAGTTCATTTTGCAATCCCGAAGGGCTTTTATTAAGTCAGCAACCTTAGCTTCCTTTCCCTTCCATTTCTGCCACTCTCGAAGTGACTGCATCAATTGTTCTTGCAAGTTATAAGGACTGGCTGTTAGAATTCTGTCAATTTTTGTATCAGAAATTCCTAATCTTCGAACTAGCATTTTCCAGTTCTTCCCAACATTGTCACATATAACTTCAAAAGCTACATTCTGCTGACCTGAAAAATAAACAAAATGGAAAAATCCAGTTTATGCCAAATGAATGATTTACGAAGAGACATTTACAATGTGCATTTCTCTATTAATTCTTACTGTATAGGTACCTATTAAGGATCACACTGTCACAGTAAAGCCACTGGATGTGCTGAGGGCAGTGTAGAAACACCTCAGACCTGATGGAGTTTCCAGAAGCCTTGCGTCATACAGTGACAAAACTTCTCCATAAGTGCCAGGGGAGCTATGCTACCCTTTCTGAAAAGCTGGTTGCAGCATGTACTCCCTCACCCTCCTGCATGTGGCCAGTGCAGAAGCTAGTGTATGGAATTCCATGTGGCAGTTTAGAGCCAGAGATAGTACTAGTTTGGAAGTCCTTGTTAAGAGTAAGTGAGACTCAAATAATGCATAGTTCATGTACTGGCCTTTTGAAGAGGGGTAAATTTCACCACGAAACTATTTCCAACTATTTGAAACATTATTCACTTTTTTTTTTTTAAAGAGAGAGGCAGACCTCTGCTCCAAAGTATTCCCATGCAACAGTGTTAGGGGTTAGATTGAAAGATTTCCACATATAACTTACTTAAAGAAAACCCCATTTATCAGTGGTTCCCACAGTGTTAGTTTGCAAAATAAAAATAAGAAGATGTGTCCACCTACGTTTTTCTGTCTCATCTAGATGGTTGACAACATCACCTTGTCCACCTTCTATGAACTCCTGTAGTTGGATTATCAGATCTTCTCTTTTAATGGTTTTGATCATAAGCTGGAGAAAATCTACCTTCTCTTTTGCAATCTCCCGCTGTTCAAGGAGGATGAGGAAGAGATCAATACCAGTTTTGACGGACTCAAGCTTCCTTTTGCCAATTTTGTCCAGGCACAGAAATTTAAGGGAAGAGAGATCATGGTCAGATAAACTCATGGAAAATGAATGCAAGAGAGACAAAAATGGGTCCATTTTGGTAAGCCCTGTGAAAGAATATCAAGAAAAAAATATTTTGTGTGTAAGAAAACATACAGGAAGTCTCACATGTTGTTTGCTTTCTACTTGCCTAGGAAACACCTTTCATCAGAAGCTAAAACTTTCTTTTATTAAATATACAAGTTCTTAAAAACAAAAGTAAAGCTCTTTGGCATGATTACCTTCCTGGAAGGCAATTAACATTAGCTATTTCTCTACAAACATTTCTTACTTTCACTTTCACAACGCACTGTCATTATCAGTAACTAAAATCTTATACTTTCCAAAGTTTGGAACAAACTTCAATATACTTTCTCCAAAGGAAATCAAATTGCTGTTATGAACAATATGTAAAGATATGTTTCATTTCATAGGAGTTGCTACTTACTTCCTGGTTTAATCTATGTTGCCCTGAAAGCCTAGCCGCGATGAAGAAAAACTTTACTGTGCTGAAGGCAGCTCTCTTTTACACAGAGATCTGCCTGTCACCGGAAATCACATGAATGAATGATGCAAACTTTTCAGCCTCCGGGAGTGCTCTATTTTCAAGTGAACACTAGATGGCAATACCATACAACTATCTATCCTACCGTATACACACACATACCCTGAATACTAGTGCCATGTACACACATAGTACTGAATAAATAGATCAAAATCTGTAGTCTAAAGATCAACAGAAGAACTGTCAAAATGGTTCTAAATTATTATGAAAAAGCAAAGCAATTCAATTATATGTTAAGTAAAACATCACAGTTAAGGATTGTGTATATATTTAAATCAAATCCTTCCCCTTAAGAATTGTATCAAGAGTAAAAACTGATGTTCAAAAATATAAAAAATAGAAAAGAATGTGAAAGGATTCAGAAGTTTTACTCTGAATTATTATGGTAGCTGCATAAAGGTTTATTTCACACTAAAAAAGTGGGACAAATTTATGCCTGGTGTAATTCCCTTTAAATCAGTGGATTTACATTAAGAATTAAGTTAGCATATTCTTTTTACTAATCCAATAGTAAGCCCTAATCATAAGAGAATCAAAGCCTATTTTCACACCTTGCTCAGTTCTCAGCACCTAAACTGAGATTGAACTATGACATCATGTTGAAACTGAACCCCTGGAAGTGTACATGGATTTTTCAGTGTAGGGGTAGATAAATTAGAATGGGGTAATTATGGAGTAAGTCAGGGTGCTCACTGTCAGGGTGCTCACTGCTAAGTACATTGTGCCTATTCCATATAGTTTCCTGCAGAGATTAGTGTTTAGGATATTGACGACACAGAAAAGTAGTTGACCAAATTCAGAATAGATATGAGGGCAGATTAAACCTTATTTGAAAACTATCCCCACAGTGAGGAATACATAAAGTTAACAGAGTCATTTTATGTTAAATTATGCACAATGTGTGTGTTTGGTGTAAACATTCAGTTCACTACCTGCCTCCTGCTGCAGGAAAAAGGGGTCTAGCTGCTTGGCTGGTTATCTGTGCATAGTTTCCTGCAATTTGAAAACATTTGTGAATGGTAAGTGTTTAAATAAACCAGGGAGTCTTGGGATAACTAGGCCCCCATTTGCTGAAGGATTTTATGGCTTCTGGTCAAGTTTAGCATTTACATAGTGCTTTACAAGCTATCAATCGGCACATAACTCTGCAAGGCCTACTTATTATTTTCTCTTTACAAGAGGGGAATGAATCACAGCAGTTAAGTGATGAAGTGAGTTGATAAAGGCCACAAAGGGAGCCAGTGTCACAGCCAGGATCAGAACATAGGAGTCCTTTATTCCTTGTCCATCATGCTATTAAGATGCTTCTCCTTGTGGCCAAAAGTCAAAATGGCTGCTCAATGGAGAGGTCAACTCAGCTGCAGGCTATCGGCAGCAGCTGCCTGAGTTATACTGCCATCCACAGCAACGAATTGATATCAGGTTCTTCTAAAAGCTGAGGGACCTGAGAATTTCACTGAACTCAAAGGTGAAGCCTAGAATTATGAATACCCCATGATTGTTAAGAAAATCGGACAAATTTTCAAACCCAGCAATCAATTAATATTTCAAGCCTGTTTTTATACAGAGAAAGCTTTTAGTTTTAAGAAAAGCTCCCAGCCTAAATTCAGCACTGACGCTGCTAAGCCCTGGGGAATTTGTGATTATGGGCTTTACAGGGACCAACCTCTGACTTTTTCCATAACTTTGTAAACCAACCTGAAGTTCTCCCCTGTGCTCTGCTGTGTGTGTGTGTGTGTGTCTGTGTGTCGGGGGTGGGGAGGAGCTCTCTCACTCTTCCCCAGACCACAAACATTATTAATTATTTCCAGCCAAGCCTTCAGTTTACTAGGCACTGTACATACACAGAAGGTACAGTCCCTGCCCCAAAGAGTTTTCAGTCTCACCTATACAAACGCAAAGGTTATTGTCTGTGTCTCCCACATCTCCATCCTCATGCTCCAGTTTTAAGGAGGCCAAAAGCCATTTTCTACAACTTAACTTTCCGGCAAAAATTCTAAAAAATCCCAAAAGAACAAACCAACCCCCAACAATTAGTCCCTTTAAATTCTATCATCCCCATGGTACATGTGAAACCTTCTCTGACCCTACCTCCAGCTAATCACAAAAATCAGGGTTAACACTGGTGTCGTCACCAGCCTCCTCTCTTCTTTTTTGATCCAGGAGAAATGGGTGGACTTCCTATCAGGCAGGTGTTATAAGATGGCTAATGTATATGCATCACCACTGCCCTCTACTGGCTGGAATATCAGACCTGCTTAAAGGTCTGGTTCTGTGGGAGCCCCAAATGGTGCAGGAAGGGGAGAATTACCAGCAGCAGTGTCATATGGAGAGGATATGCTAATACTGGAGAGAATTATCAACACTGATAATGATGGACATGATAGAACTCACTCCAGGCACTTACGTTCCCTGTTTTCTAAGGAACAGAGTAGGTCTAAGTATTTTCTTTCTTGTGTCCTGATGATGCCTTTAAACAAAGGCATGAGACACCAGAGTTACTGTGGGCTGGTGTAATGAGGTCCAGGTAAGATCCATTCACAGCACAGCAATTTGAAATACTCAGGTTCAGAATGTAAAGAATTATCAGGCATAAGGCCTAGTAACAAACAATATAAAGTCTGATTGTACAGAATGAGGCATTTTAGTGTATATTTTTATTCTGCAATAAAATATGAATCTATCAAACTGCATTAGTGAAACAATAAAATACATGGAACTCAGTTCAGGCTTGGTGATGTCAGTGGGTCAAATTCAGAGCTGAGTCTATTGCAAAGGAATTCTAAATTACAGTAATTTACACCTTTTTGGTAGCTCCCTCAGCATGTAAATTAAACCTCCTTAAACTCAGATTATTTTAGACACCTAGAAATTCAGGGCCAGAGTCAGAGCTGATATGTGAAGTGATGTAATTGCAGTTCAGTATGTAAATGTGAGTGTAAGGGAGTCTAAATTGGTATCAACACTGTTTAATTTCCTTAGACTCACCTCTGAAATTTGGCACAATGGAGTTGCACCCATTTTTACCAAGCCTGAATTTGGTCTGTTAAGGCTAGTCTGATACATGCACAGTTGAAAAACCCAAGCAGCTTGCTTTCCTTTAGCCTATTGCCTCTAAAGCCAATTCACAGGGTTGAGTGAAGGAGATGTCGGCCAGTAGGCAACAAATTTTAACTTTTTCAATGTGCAGAATAAAGTTTAACAAAAACTATGCATTTGACCAGCTCAGATTTCAGTGACAGTTTCCCAGATATATAGCTCTGAGAGTGATCCTATCACATAATCAAATGATATGTAGATTTCAAGGGCAATATCTTACAAAATCAGACAGAGGGTGCTCAAAGCTTTATAGAACATTAAACAGATCTGTGCTGCAGAGTTTCGAGAACAGCATTAGTAAGAACTCCAGCTCTCTAGATTTCTATAAGGTGCCAGTCTCCAAGGTATCTAGGCATCCACTAAAGAATACAAAATGTATTCTGTAAAGGATTTTGCTCTCTGCCCTATGAGTTGGCTTCAGTTACTTTGTGCGTGTAAACGTGGTGTAGATGGTACATCTTAGATGTCCTATTGGAAGGTACATCATTTGTTTCCTTGTTGTTGCTTTAAAAGCAGTATACCAAGTTGTGTGTATTGTACATTAATGACATTTAAGTAACGTATATAGCACTGTGTTTGAAATCCCCTGAGCAACAACGGTTTTGCTAAGTGGGTTTGTGTTACACTTTTGGAAGGTGCTTTGCGTGGCCCAGCTTTGGCTCATTTGGCTGGGCTTGCCTCATTCTGGGACACCTACAGTCTGGTCCCCTATATACTTCTTTCTGTATTCTAGTACATTCACACAATGCTTCCTGTGGGACCGATGGTCTACTTACTCTAATCTAATGTAGATATCAGTGCTCATTCCCATCACATTGGAGCTGCTGTATCCAGTTGTAATTATAGTGCTTTCTCTACTACTCTCAAGCAGCATCCTCTGGGCTGAGGTCAGTGCATCTGTATAAACTGGCCAAACAGCCTCATATAAACAATGTCTTCCACCCCTCTCCTCAATGACGTGCCTTATGGTAGGCTTGGAAAATACGGGATCTGATTTCTTTATCAGACCACTCTCTCTCATTTAATAGAGATTGCTTTCCCTTCCCAAGACTGGGAACCCTGGGTACAAAGTATGAAGTATATAATACATATTGCAGTATCACTGTATATATTTCATCTCTTGCCTTGTTTCTGAGCTACAAGTCTGTCAGTTCATATTTATTTTGCTTGCCTTTGGTATGATGAAAGTCAAAATCAATTTGATACTTTAGCATGATGCCCTGCTCCCTCATATACCTGAATAGCTGAGATAAGAGGGCGTGGTGCTCACTGGATCTGTAGTGGCTCATGACTGAGATTGTACAGATTAGAGGAGAGCTCAGGAACATGTCTTTAAAAGAGCTGCTACCACATATATGACCTGACTATCCAGATCAAAACCGGTGCCCCAGCTGCAGGGTGAGGAGAGAGCCAACAGGCAGCTTCAGAGGTAGAAGCTGGATTCAAACCAGATGGGACTTGAGAAAGCTTGCCTCCCTCCTGCTGTTGCTTTACAGGTGGATAAGTGGCTTTTGTAAGAATGGCTGGGCTGACTGTCATAAGAGTGAGAAAACTGGCAAGGGCCATGTGGTTTTTATCTTGGGAAATAGAAAGCAGAAGGGGGGCATCCAAAATGACGAGATATTGAAATTCATTGCATTCCAGCCTGGTGTGATCAATCATTTTGCTGGCATCCTCTTCCTATGGAACTGAATGGATCCCCCAAAACACACCCCAGCCAGAATGGGGCTGTGAAAAAAAGCAGTCTTACTTCTCTGGCCAGAAAAAAAGAGGAAAACATAATTGAAACCGGCAATTGTCAACTGCTGAACAAGAGAGTCAGTTGGTAGCTGGAACTTACAGATGATGTCTTCAATTTAAATAGGCTTAAATAGGTTTGAATGATGGAGATAAGTTACCTATCTGACTTTCAGCTAAATAGGTATCAAGTATCATTCTCTTTTAAGGAACTTATGGGCATCTCAGACAGAAATACTGAAGAATATTGCAGTTAAGGAGAAATAAAGTAACAATCCAGAGGGAAGTAAAAGAACAAGGACAAGAAAAGTAATTTAGCTGGATAATATCTCATTTCTTTGTACTTCTAAGATAGATAAGCTGAGTTCCATGAAATTTGTTATATATTGAGGTTCTTACACTACTCCCATCTTGAGGGTCTTTTGTATGTGAGATCATGAATGCTCTGCATGGACATTAAAGCTCCCGTGGTACTTTTAATTAATGAAGTGGTTTGTCCTTGAGTCTTTGGTCAAAACTTACCCTTCTCTACACGTGTGCTGTGTGCAGTGTTGTGGCTGCCTTCCATTTCACAGGTGGCTGCATTTTGATGAGGAAGCTGTTTCTATACTGTTTGTAAAGGGCTTCAGGATCCTAAAAGGGAATTGTCCAGTATGAAAGGGGCTTTTGGAAATGTAAAATTATCATGGTTTAAAAGAGAGAAAATTAGAGATAGACTTCTGAAATAGCTTTCTGTGGGGAAAAAAACACAAGTACAGCCAAGGAACTGAACTTCGGAATAAATACCTTGCAAACAGTTAAAAGATTTGACCAAGTAACAACATCAACAAAAAAATCAATTGTTACCAATGGCTGAACTTACTATTGAAACAAGGGGAGGGTTAATCCAACCAACTGTAGATACATTTATGTTGTGTTACTGTTGGCAGCAGAAGGCTAGCATCAGTTAAATTAAATTAAATTACCTTTAGGGGAAAGGTAAATTTTAAACTTTTGTTTATTTTTTCCTAGCTAAAAACCTCTTATATTTGATTTTTCTTGAAATAATCAATGTTTATCATACAATGTAATTAACAGACATTATACAAGCATTATACATATAAATATTATGATAGATCCACACATTAGCTTAACATTACATTGCTGTCCACTAAAGCCACACTTTTTAATTAAGACACATATAAATTTTTACACATGGGGAAACTGAGGAACAGAGAGACTAAATGACTTGTCTAGAATCACATAGTGAATCAGTGGCAGAGTTGGCAATATACTATAGGAGTCTTGACTGCCAGTCCCCAAAGCTAACATGCTATCACTTAGTGTCTAAATATTGTATACATTTATTCTCTTACTTACCTGCCATCTTCCTTTCAGCTTCCAACCCAATAAAAACAGGGGAAGGGAAATACTTAAGGGCTGAAGTGTGTGTGTGTGTTGTCTCCCCTATGTTGGAGATACAAATTTATAGACAGTTATAAAAAAGGTTTAAAGTGCATCACCATGAATTATTTTACAGAGAGTGGGTCAATTTTTGCACCAACTTAGGTCCCACTCTTGGGAACACGTTTTGCACAAGCCCAAGCATGTGACTAGTCCCACTGATTTCAGCCTCTGGAATCCTGCTCCAACCTTGCTCAGCAGAAAAGCAGCAGATCTTCTGCTAAAGAAGCCTCTGTGGCTGCAGAAGTAAGGACAAGATTTTCCCAGTGTGACTATTTCAGCCGTGAGCTCTTCCAACTGAACAGAGTTCCCTTTGGAACCTTCAATGTTATAGCCTTTATTTGGCTTAATGGTGTGCTGTTAAGTAACATATGCTTTTTCCTATCAGCACCCAAATATTCTGTTTCTGCACTCGCTTCCCAGTGCTCTCATAAACTAGAAAATAAAAACTGGTCCCCTCCCCTCCATCAGTTACTAAAACGCCCATTTAACAAAAAGAAAAGCTGGCTTCACATTAAGAAAATGGGAAGTAATTCTGAATGGGACCTCACACTAGTTTTACACCAGTGGTGTTTTCTCCACTGACTTCAGGAGATGAAGTGAACTGTAGATCACGAAAGCTCATGCTCAAATAAATTGGTTAGTCTCTAAGGTGCCACAAGTACTCCTTTTCTTTTTGCGAATACAGACTAACACGGCTTTTACTCTGAAACCTGACTTCAGGAGAGTTAGTCTTGATTGATAGTGATGTTCGTGAGAGCAGAATCAGGCCTCTTGTAGTCACAGTATTGAGCACAGACAATGACTCATAATTTAATACCAAACTAAGGTGCATTTATTTCTTAAAAAACAAGTACCAATGCAGACATCTGGGATTGTTTCATCTAAATACAGTCACTGATTAGAGGTGCGACTAAGTACATTTTACTTTTCCCATTAAAGAACATAATCAAACAGTCCTTTCCTTTTCTGTATGAGTCAGTTGGAAGGTACACATTTTTTGGAATCTGATTAGAAAGGGAGGTGCCCTGCCTGCTCAAACAGTGTTCTTCAAGTAGTCATTTCCTTTTACATTCTGGATAATTCAGTGCTGCCAATAAATGATACAGGATATGACTAGGCTAGTTACTCATAGGAATTCAGAAATAATGAGTAAGAAAATAAATCCACTGTCACAGAACCCCACCTTTGGCATTCAAAGTAAAGGCTACCTCTGAAATATAGTATATTTTTCTCTTCTTTAAACAAACCATTCAATACATGATGGGTTCGTAGTGCAGTGTTGAATTCAAATACACATTGTGATGGGAAAAGGCCAGATGGCTATAAGAAAGTAGTGAGAAACAGGTATATTAGCCACAGGCTAAACAAATCCCTGTTACTATGGTAACCAAATGGCAGCTGCTCCAGGTCAATTAAGACACCTGGGGCCAATTAAGATCCTTCTAGAAAGCAGTGGAGACAGCTAGGTTGATTGGGGCACCTGAAGCCAATCAAGGGCTGGCTGGAACTAGTTAAAAGCCTCCCAGTTAGGCAGTTAGGAGCATGTGTCAGGAGCTGTAGGAGGAAGCTGCGTTGCTGGAGAAACTGGGCAGTACAAACCCTGTCAGGCACAAGGAAGGAGGCCCTGAGATGGGGTGAAGTAGACGTAGAGGAAGTGGGGGCTGCTGTGGGAAAGTGGCCCAGGGAATTATACTTGTCCTGTTTCAAAAGTCAGCTACCAATAGCTGCTACTATTATGGTCCCTGGGCTGGAGCCCAAAGTAGAGGGCAGGCCCGGGCTCCTCCCCTCCCACTCTCCCCGAGTAATCACAGAGATTGTGATACAACCGAGACTTTGCAAGGGAGGGTTGCTTCTTCCCACCTCCCTTGCTGGCTTATGATGAAAATGGCTCAGTAGGCTGTGACCCTTGCCTCTACAGAGAGAAGGTCTACGTCGCGGTCACAGTGAGCCTCTGAGGCTAGCATAATCCGCTTGGAAGCGCAGGACCCACTGAGATAAGGTCAAAGTTTTGTCACAACATACAAACACAAATGAAGGACAAGTTCCTTGCACTTGAAAGCGTATCATCTAGGAAGACAAGTGCCACATGGAAGGTGTAGGAATTGGATACAATCAAATCTATACAATTTTTATATATACACAGTATATACATTTTTTAGTTTATTCAAACAATAACAATTAAAAGACACCTCCAGTATGCTTAACTGTACCTCAACATAGTTCAGACACTTCATGCTTTTTTGTGATAATTATACAGCATCATTCTTAAATACAAAGTGCATACAATTACAGCAATGTGGCTTGCAATCTGAGAGCGTTTGTACACAGCTACACCCACCCTCCCACCCACATTCTCACTCTATTTTGCCATTTTTGTGTAACTTTGAGGGAGGACCTTTAGAGCAGAGGGGCCTTTCTGTCCATCTCTGCCCAGTCACCTGATAGTGAATGGCTAATATTTCTTACTCCTGGCTAAACCAAACAGCAGCAGGAGGTCCTTTTGTTGACTTTAGAGCTACATCCCTCTATTTAGAGATGCACCTGAACCAAAAGCTCAGAGCCAAACACCTGTGGACATGGGAGAAATTTAACTCCAGATGTGACATTTGTGGCTCTTCCCTATAAGGGTCCAAACCAATTCCCATCTGATCATACTGGGACTTAGGAAAAGTTCACTTTGGATGCACACCTGATTGAAAATGTTTCCCTGTTTACCGTTACATTTTGAGATCTATCAGTTAGCCTGTGTTTAATCCATTTAATGTGTGCTGTGTTAATTTTGTGTTGCTGAAGTTTTTTATCAAAATGTGCAGTACCAAGTCAAATGCCTTACAGAAGTCTATTACATCAAAACTATTACCATTATTCAAATTTCTAATTTCATCAATAAAATATATTTTTAGTTTGAAAGGATCTAGTTCCATAAACCTATGTTGATTGACGTTACTTATATTACCTCCTTTAATTCTTTATTGAGTTCCATATCAGCTGTTTCCATTATTTTGCCTGGGATCGATATCAGGCTGATAGGCCCATAATTAACCTTGTTGTCCAGTTTGCCCTTGTAAAATATTGGCACATTAGCTTTCTTCCAATCCACTGTAACTTTCCCAGTGTTCCAAGAGTTATTGAAAATCAATTATCCAGTGAGCGCCCTAGCCAGCTCTTTTAAAACTCTCAAAGGCAAGTTATCTGGCATTGCTGATTTAAAAATGTCTAATGTTAGTAGCTGTTTAACAGTCTCCTGAGTACCTATTGGAAAGTGTTTCACCCCCCATTATATGATATAACTACATGAAACAGTGTCCCAAATACGGAACAGAAATATTTATTAACACCTCTTCCTTTTCTGCATTATTATTGACAATACTACCATTTCCATCTACTAGCCATTGTTAGGATTCTTTTTATTCCCAGTACACTTAAAAAGCTCCATTTTATAGTCCTTAATTCCTCTGACCATTGATTTTTCCTTGTGTCCTTTGGCTTCCCTTATCAATTTTCCTATAATTCCGAGCTTCTGATTTGTATTCATTGCTGTCAACTTTCCCTTTCTTAGTTGTTTGATTTACATTGTAGCTAAAGGGAGCCAAAGAAAGACTTCCTTTGATTTCAGTGGGCTTTGGATTAGGCCCGTAAAGAGGATGTCAAAAGTGAAGAAAAAAACATTTATGGTGTCCTTTAGGTCTTTAAAAAATGATTACTTTCTTTCCCTAAGTATGTGTCTGTTTGGCTAAAATAAAAATAAATAAAATAAAAATGATTATTACTCTAATTTATTACTGTATTAAAATGGCATATTGTGCTTAAGTCATGAAAAATAGCAGTTTACATGTGAAAATAATTGAGCAAGGGGAGTAGAATAATAGTGAATTTTAAGACATATATAAGGATTAAAAACAAGAAGAGTTCTTTACTTCTGAAAATGTCATTGGAAAATGAAAATGCTTTCAAAATACCTAAAGGTATCAGTGCTGCCCCACCCTCTCAATTAAGAAGATGAAAAGCAATTTTTAAAATTATTATTAAATATCATGTGACAACCAGAAAGCTGATTAGCAGCTACAGCACCAAACATCACTGAAAGGTTAAAAATAAAAGCATATCTGTGCCTTGACTTGAGTCTTATTTACCCTTAAGCAATTTAAGTCTGCAAAGTATTTGTAGTGCAGTATCTTAGAAACACAATGAAATGGCAATCCAGAAGATTTAGTCTTGTACTGTCACCAGAATAGGGTCAGAGTGATTTCCGCTTCAAACAGAAATTATGTCTCTCCTACTTTTGTCAGTGAAAGATAAGTAGTGTATTATAGCAATATTTTAAAATGTTCCAGCTAAACACTTCCAACTCTAATCTTTCCTGCCCTTCAGCCTTCACTTGCTAAGTGCACAGTGGACAATTTCACAATTTCAGTTGTTACAGCTTTGCACTCAAATTATATTTTTGCCCCTTGGAGAAGACTGATTTTTCCTTTGTTGGATCGCTAGCATTTAACATTCACTGCAGGAAGCAGCTCTAAAGTGCTAATTGATAGGATGTCAGAGAACAGGCACCTTCATGTTAATGCAGTACTCAGCTGAGGGAGATTCAAGTGCTACCCATCTTCACACACTGGGACTCTTGCCCACACTGTAGCTGAGAATCACAATTAAGTCTTTGCAATTAGAACTATTATTTCTTCCTCACTCCCAGCACTCTGGTTGTGAATTAATGCCCGCTGTTGTTTCTGTTCAATCTTTTATGAACATAATCATTCCTCAAACTGTTATCTGAAAGGTGAAACAACAAACTTGCCTCCACTTGCAACAAGAATATAAATAGAGCTTTCATTAGCATTAGATAACTAACTGAATTCTCACCTCTATGGCACACCTACCTCCTACTTTGTCATCAGTCTTTCAGAAGCGACAGAACCAAGCCAACCACCAGTTAATCAATGCCTTATCGGCTTCTTACAAGATTGCCCACTCTGGTCCAAATCTATTACCTGAATAACATGAACTGGGACTGTGTTTGACATGGGTTATTGTTAAGGTTTGTTCTTAGCCTACTTGATAAGACATCTTTAGTACAAAACTAAGGCCTTACCTTTGTTTGGAGAATACATCAGCCCAAGCACAATAATATAAAACACTGCACGTTGGCTTCAGTGGGCTGACTAATGTTTCAAGTTAAGCATGTGTTTTAATGCTTTTCTGAATTGGGGCCTTATATGTTATATTAAGCTCCTAAAAATAAACTATTTAAAGTGTCTGTGTGTAGTCTAGGAACACTTTTCAATATCCAATATCTCAGTACATGACACACTACTTTCTAATTAAATTCTAAGTGCACCAATCAAAGTTAGCTGAATTGCAGATTTTGGGGACTGAAAGGGAAGACTGGTGTGAAAAATCGCTCTTTTTTGGTCTACTGGAAACTCCAATCCAAAGGTTGGTGGACAAAAAAATTAAATTGCTTAAATCCAACCATGTTAGTTGAACAGGTCTGACAACTGCAATAAGAATATAATCTGCACAATCTATCCCTTTCATCTTCTCCACTCTTCCACATTCTGAGGTGGGTTAAGCAAAGGGAGATGTGAGAGAATGAGCCAGTGTTACAGCTTTAGTTTTACCTTTTGATACAATAACATTTTTGCCTGCTATTCAGACACATATCCTTGCCAGGAATCCAATTAAAACTATGCTAATGAAGACTCTTAGGTGCTGAGCAGCCTCGGCTCTGACTGAAGTCAATGGGAGATGAGGGCAGTCAGCATCTCACACAAGGGGCTTACAATCAGTGCCGGTGCTAGTCCATTGGGGGCCCTAAGCAGGAATATTTTGCCCCCCCCCCAACACACATTAATAATTAATAGAGGCCACTCTTGAACTGCTCAGGGCCCTAAGCAATTGCTTAGTCTGCTTATGCCTAGCCCCAGCTCTGCTTACAATAGCGTCTATAAACAGATTGGTTCATGTATAATGGCAGAAAGATTTCTCAGCTCTTGTCACTAATGCTCACACAGACAAAGCACAGTGTAAAGCAGTGGTGGGCAACCTGCGGCCCCTCAGGGTAATCCACTGGCGGGCCAGAAGACAGTTTGTTTACATTGACTGTCCGCAGGCACAGCCATCCGCATCTTGCCATTCCCAGCCAATGGGAGCTGTGGGAAATGGCGGCCAGCACGTCCCTGCCCGCTGCTCCCATTGGCCGAGAACAGCGAACCACGGCCACTCTGGGAGCTGCAGGTGGCCATGCCTGTGGATGGTCAATGTAAACAAACTGTCTTGCGGCCCGCCAGCGGATTACCCTGATGGGCCACGTGTGACCCGCGGGGTGCAGGTTGCCCACCACTGGTGTAAAGAATACTGCATGTAACAATATCACTACATTTATGCATTCATTCAACTCATTTTCCACGTCTCTCAAGTCCAACAATACTCATGTTTGCACACAGTCTGTGGTGATGACGGGGGAATGGAATCTGTCCCACAGGAGAAACTCTTGTATATTTCAATTTATTCTGAATAAATGTTCAACAAAAAAATTAAAGCATTTACTTTTCTTAAAAAATGGTTTCCATGAAAGGATTTTTATATAGTCATCTAAGTAGTAATACAGTATTTATATACAAAATCTCATTTCAAACAATTTACTGTACAAAAGAAAGTATAACCATCAGTTACTCTTATGATTTCAGCAAATAATAAAATTTATGACAAATATGTACTTGGGTATAGTTTTACTATTTACAGGAATGTCAGTATTAAGTCAAGAATATTAGATAAATTATTTACAGTTGAAATTCCTTCAGAGGAAGTTCCCGAACATTTATCTTCATAAAAGGTGTCTACCTGTTGGTTTTCTTCTAGAATTTTTAGGTTATTAATGAATGAAATAAAGAATATATTTTCTATAAGAAGTATGGACACAACTCTGCTTGTCTTACTCAGATGCTAGTGGCTCTGCTGCAGTCAGTGAGCCTGATTTTGCATACAGGTACTACCAGGCATACTCTGTGCTAGAATAAATCAGACAGGATTTGGCCCTATTTTACTAAAACATGTCAAATTATAATTTAAAAAAAATAGTGACATTCCTGCAAGTCAAAATATTAGAGAAACAAGCGTTAACAAAATATAAGCCCTTTATTAATAAAAATCTTTGGTTGGATCAATATTTTAAATTAGTTTTAACAATATTTGGTTATTATAATTCACTTCTTTCCACATAATTTCTCTTCTGGTGTCTTTTTGAACACACTACAGAAAAAACATCTGAAGGTAATCACATACTTTAGAGTAAAAACAATAAATATTACAAAACAAAGTGTGGTATTTTTAAAGTTCTATTTTAAATCTTTATATTACTTTGGCAAACAAAATAAAAATAAAAAAAAGACACCCCCCCATCCCTACCCCACTTATTTTCATGAACTATAAGTCTTTTGACATTTGGTTTTGTAACAAACCATACAGTAGACAGACTGAAAAACTTTTGTTTTTATTTTAGTTATTTGGTTTAGTGTATTGTTTAGTTTGCTTTTTCAGTATAACACCAAGAGAAGGTGTTAAAAGAAATGAGGTTCATTGCACCAATATTCTTAGGAAGTGCAGTTTATCACTAGACAAACCTTAAACTAAAAATTTACTGTACATGAAAAGAGTTGCACTGATGGGGTCTAGATATGCATTACAGATAAGGATTTTAGATTTATTTTAAGGAAATGTTATATATATAAGATAACATATTTTAAGACAAAATAAAAGTCCTGTAATTGAAGTTCTGGTCCTGTAGTTCCAGAGTAGGCAAAACTTCCATTAAAGACAATAAGATCCATATTCATCCAGAATCTACCCTTACTCTTCCTGGCATAGTCTCTGGTAGATGTTACCAGTATCAGAAAGTCTGCCACACTGGGGAGACTGTAGCCAAGCAAAATGGCTGTGACCTCCTCTTCATTGCAAAGGAGAGTGGGCTGTAGAGAAGGAGCTAGTGGGGAAAGGTGGATTCAGTGTATCCTTTCAGCAACGATGTTGCCTAGATATTAGGCAGGGCAGTGTAAATTACTGTAGCTATACAGGTTTCAGAGTAACAGCCGTGTTAGTCTGTATTCGCAAAAAGAAAAGGAGGACTTGTGGCACCTTAGAGACTAACCAATTTATTAGAGCATAAGCTTTCGTGAGCTACAGCTCACTTCTTCAGATGCACGATATGCATCTGAAGAAGTGAGCTGTAGCTCACGAAAGCTTATGCTCTAATAAATTGGTTAGTCTCTAAGGTGCCACAAGTCCTCCTTTTCTTGTAGCTATACATGCGCTCATGATTCAGGGACACTTTTGAAAATGCTCTACAGTGCTCTGGCTGCTGGGAAATCCTATGAAATTGTGCTGGTACTGCTTCAGAACCCTTAGTAGATTATGACAAGACCACAGTACAGTCTAGGGCACTGGAGCACCTGCACCAACATGAATCGTTCACCTGATGAGCTTTTGGGGTAAGTGAACAGCTGTCAGTGGTACACAGAGTTAGGATTAAGGTTAACGTGTGCTGCACCGACTTCATCTGCTTATTTTTCACAGTGGGGAAGTGCCCAAATGGAAGACTCTAGTGCACAGCAGACTGCTAGCAGGGTCCCTGTGGTGTCTCAGCTTTAAAAAAAAAAAAAAAAAGATATTCCCCCGCCCTATCCCTGTCGATGGGGTGAATCTCCCAATGGGTAATTTACCGTGCACCAGCTTCAGTGTATCTAGCCTAGTTATATACTGTTTGATGTAAATCTTTTCAGACTCCTGACAAGGAGAGTTTTGTTTGCCTAGGATCTGCAGGTTCAAATCCAGATTATGTCTGCCAGGGGAGCTGAGCTGCATCTTTTGAAACTGAAGATGCCTTATAAGGTTTATATTGTTTCTCTTCTCCTGTTAAATGAAATGCTAGAGCACATTGTAAAATTGACTTTGCATATATTTTGTAGATCTGCTCAAAGCCTTTCAGGGATTGGCTGCCAAAAAGATTTAAAATTATGATTTGAAATTTACTTTGGTTATTTCTTAATTAATAAGCTAAAGTCAGATTCTCAGAGAACATTTCTAAGTACCAGCATTTTGTTAACACACACTAACATCCACAGTGTTATCTAACTATGAAATATAAAAATTCCCTGCATTACTTAAAAAAAAATCCTATCAGAAATAGAATGTGGCCTTCCATATTTGTAAGAAGTGCATTTCTCACAAAGATGAGAGCAAAATGGTTGCACATACTTAAACATTCACCTGGTTGTCCATAAATCAAGTCTTGCCCTTTAAGTGATGGCTTGTTTATCAGTGGAATGCCTCAACAAAACAAAACTACCCTCCTCTTCTATACATCAATGTGATATGAATGGCAGGAGGACATGCTCCCGCTGTGGCTCCTTGAGACCTTGGGGCTGTGGTTGTTACAGTTTTCACCTTTTTTCATGTCCTTGTCTTTCCAGGTTTCTATCATTTGCAGCTTTCCCTGTTCTTCTTTCATGAACACCTCCACCATGAGAACTTTCTCTTTATGAATCTGCTGACTAATGTCCTTGGGAATGTCTGGGATAATCCAGTCCACAAAGTCACTCATAAACATGACCAAGTTCTGAAAAATAAATTTTAAGAAAATGTTAGCAAGGTCAAATGAAATGAGACTAGATATAGATATTTAGATTTTTGTTGTAGTTCAGAAGGGACAATATTCTAGGCTGGGCCTTTCTCTTCCTCACAAGCATGTTAAAGTTCCATGTATCAGCTATTTAGCTTTACCATCACTTTCCCATAAATATTAGGCGACAGAGGAAAATGGCAGGGATAGGTCTCCCTGACTGATGCAGAACAAATACAGTAGTGAGAAGACAGAGGGAAATACTGTAGTTGGTATATGGCTGTTTATGCTTGACATTAACAGTGCATGAAAAATGACTAAGTAGGCTGAGAATTTTCTGAGGGAACAGTTCACTGTTACAAAATGCTGATTTGACAAAACAGAACATTTCATAGGAACATAACCATTTTGTCAAAAATGTTGATGAAATAGTATCAAAATATTTCAATAAGGTCAAAATGTTTACTTCAATTTTGATGTTTATGTAATCCATTATATGAAATATTTTTATTTAGCAAAAAATGCAGAGATTTTGACTTTTTCCTCCCAGTTTCAGAGGAAATCAAATTTTGAAATCTTGGCATTTCCCATGGCTGGAAATTCATTTTTTGGCCTGCTCCAGAAATGACTCTAGATGAAATCCATTCAGGACCAGCATACCAGTCTATGAATCACTTAAGCAGGCTTGGTTTAAAGGCTTTTGAGGCCCTGTGCTCTATGGAAATTGGGGACCTACATTCAAATTAGGCCCAGTGACTGCCACACCTCATCTGCTGTCATGACAGAGGGGTGGCTGGGGCAAACCTGTGGAATGCTGTGACTGCTTGAGCTTTGCTCCAGCTTCTGCCAGAGCTGCACGACATGAATAGAGGCCCATCCAGCAAGCGCACCCAACCCATACCTACCTGCTACACCAAGCCCTGAATGCACCTCCCAAAAATATATATACCCCAGAAACCCTTCCCCAGTCTCCACTTATCCTGACAGCCACCCCATGTATCCCATCAGCCCTGACATACATCCCTCTCACTGAAGCCCCCAACACCACAGCCCCAGTTGCCATAGCCCCCACATCCTGGCCCCCCATTACCTCCACAGCCCGCACAATTCACTCTACTGCTTCTTAACATTCCCCACTTGCCACCACCCCTCACCCCACAGCTCTGAATCTCTTCCCGCTCACCCAATAGCCCACCAACAATTTACCCCCAGTCCCTCACCCACTGCTTTGGGATCTTCCTGGGGGCTCACCAGTGGGCCCCCCATTCCTCCCATCTTGGCTCAGCGCTCTGCTGCTGTCCTGGACTAGGGAGGCTCCTCCTGATCCTGGCTGCCCAGTGACTCTCTTCAATCCCACTGCCTGCCTCCCGCTCACAGGACAAGACGGGCTGGTGGCTAGGCCAAATTTGAATGAGTGGCATTTCTACATGGCACGTGGGGTCACAGCGCCACTCAAGTTTGGCCCATCACAATGCCACCCATCCAAATCCGGTGAGCAGAGCACCCCCTATGTTAGGGGCCCTGTGCAAGTGTACAGAGTGCCCATTGGCTATTCCAAGTCTGCACTTAAATCCTTCTTAGTCCATGCTTGTATGATTTAAATGGGACCTAAGTGATGCACAGGCCTTGTGCCTCACCTCCCATTAAAGTTACTGGTCTATATACACTGCATGTGGTGCAGGGAGCAGTGTATCCCTGTGGGGGATACATCCTGTGGCTGTTCTGTGGCTTTGCATCATGCTTGAGAAGGTTGTGAAGATCAGTGCCCCCAGGGAGGAACTCTGACTGGTAAATGATATCCAGTGGACTCTCATCTCATTTAGTTAAGGAATAGTTTTATGTATGTATATGTGATCTCTCTTTCCTTGTTAGGAGTCTGAAAAGATTTACATCAAACAGTACCTGAAAAACTATCACAAATGCTAATCTTGCTGCTAGGACAGCCCAGAAGTCCTTTGAAATTTCATATTTGTTTTCAGACCATGGGGGTTCTCGGTAATCTTTGTATCTGTAAAACAAGACATAATAAATCAAGGATGTTGTTTTAAAATGTTCACACAATTAGGATTTAGTACAGAATATGCATTAAACTCTAATTCAGATCTTTTTGATACAAATCCCTCTTACAGAAAGGCTGTGTAAAAATCCAGCCAAACAAGACAAAACTAACAGCCTGCCACAGCCTTGAAATTTTATGTGGATTAGAAGAAGATAACTCTTAAATGTTTATGCTTTCTGATCAGTATGAACAATATAAACTCAGAGTAAAGAGGGGCTGAGCTGCAATCTCACAATCTCAACTTCTTCCAAGTTTGGGAGGTATTTTATGTTTCAGGTTCAGCTATAAGAGCAAAATACTGAACTCAAATTGATATGGTGGATCAGAACTCCAATATTTAGATTTCCACACATAGGAAGAACAGAAGATTGGAGTCAAGCTCTTGCTGAGTTGATATGAAAGAAGAATTTCACCATAGCACTGGTTTATATAGTCTATGAAACTGTGATGTAACAATAGCAATTTTATTTTGTTTTTAAAAAGTATCCTGACCAAAAAATGGAAGAATTTAAATTAATACCATTATATTATAAATGTATGCAGAAATTATATCTCCATATTCTAAAATGTGATTTTACAAGAAGAAAGGGACTGTGAGAGAAAAGATGGAATGAGAATTAAAAAGGACTTGTGGGGAAAGGAGAGAAGAAAACACAGTGCTCTGTGTTGGACCATGAAGCCTACTCTTCCCTTCTAGTCATAATTCTACACTGAAAACATTTCAATCAAACTGGTATTTCCTCCCCCAAGAGAGATCACCTCAGGGATACAGAGGAAAGGAAAGGTAGGTAAGAGTAGATAACTTTGCTGATTCTAGCTGGTTTTTACTTTCATGTCACAGTAAAAGTGATTTTTAATTTTAATGGTCATTTTAACAGATTAAGTTTTGATTTCTTCGACAGTTGTAAATAGTGTAAATTAAGAAAAACTCTGAATGATCTTCCTTTTTTTTTCTTGTCAATTTCTGTCATTTTCCAGTGGAAACAGACCAAAATCCTGTATTTTTTTCTGTAATGTCTCCAATCTTTGTCCTTATCTTTGCTGTTTGAATTGCTTTCATTGCTGCTCTTGGCTTTGATCCCCAATTGCAGGCTTTGAGAACATTTTGAAGCTGATGCATATCTAAGTTAGCCTAGGCAAAGAATGCATTTCAACGTTGACCCAGATTTCTTGACCAGCTGAAATATTCAGCAAGAATTTTCCTTTAAAAACGCAAATAATATGGAACATTTGTTTTGATCACACTAGTTCCATGTATATTAGGATTTTAGATGGGTCTAAGACTAAGGATTTAATTCTGTCAGTGCTGAAGTCAATGGGAATTCCACACCAGGAGGGATGGGAAAATTGGGCCCACAGTGTAGACAAAGTTGCCATTATTGTCAGCTTGAACTACTGGATCAACTGGACAGTATGATAGGTAGACCTTGAAGTAGTGTCATTGCATCAGTACATCATGATTAGGGTTGGCAGACTTCAGTTTTTATTTTTTTGCATTTTTGATTAATATCTATTATTATTTTAAAAAACTTCTATTTTTAAAGTTGTGGGAAACTAAGGGAGACAAGGTTGTGGTTGGAGTTAGGGAAAGTGCTGACAATGATGTTTCAGGGAGTTCCCAGCACTGACAGCTGAGCTGCAAGGACCAAGGCGCTGAAGGGCCCAAGACATTAGGAAACATGATGCAGGGGAGGCCCAGCAAAGTGCTGGCTCAGCAAAGCAGAGACCCTGGCCAGGACTGCAAGGAGGAGGATGAGCCCCCAGCAGCAGGGAAGGTCACTCTGCTGCTGAACAGTTCTGCCTGGGAATGGCCCCTATACTCCTGCCTGGTGAGTGAGAGAGAGGAGCCGTGATGGTGGAGCTGCAGATGGCTCCCTGCATAGTTGTGGGGCCGATGACACCAGATCCCTGCAGGCACATGGATGGGGAAGGCTGCAGCCAGAGCAGAGACCCCTGCCCAGGACTGCAATGAGAAGGATGAAGATGAGCACCCAGCCGCAGAGGAGGCCACCTTTCTGCTGAATGTCTCCATCTCCAGGCAGGAGCCATTCAACAGCGGGGTGGCCTCCTGGAGGCCAGAGGCTTGCCCTCCTCCTTGCAGCCTTGGCCGGGGGTCTCTGCTCTGCCCCACCAGGACCATAGCCTTCCTTGCACTTTGTGCTGCAGGGATCCAGCATCACTGGCCCCACAGCGAGTCTCTGCAGCTTCTGCATCATGGCCCGATTCCCGCACTCCTGTGACAGCAAGGCTGCAGATGCTCTCTGTACTACTACAGGGCCAGAGACAGCCAATCCTTGCAGACACAAGGTGCACGGGGGAGGCTGCATTTGTGCCATTTGTAACAGATGGATTTTTTTTCCCCGTCTATTTTGGTGCGTCAGTTGAAATCAATGTTTACTGACATCTATTGATTTAAATCGATTCCTGCCAAGCCTAATCATGATGCAAAATTGTGACATCTTGGCAAAATGTCATCTTGTTGCCCCAAAGCATCAGTATGCTGTGAAGTGACTGCATCAAAACATCATGTCACAGCACAACATTACGATGTGGTGATATTTTACAAGCCTCAAAAATAGAATCATGGAAACATAAAATCATCTCAGTAAAATGGCACCATCCTGGAACAAGCATGTTGCAGAAGACCCTCCTATGACTACCAGTATCTCCCTCTAGTTCTGTAGTGACTTGATGTGATGCAGAGCCTTTTTGGCCAAGCAAAGGAGAGAAGTGCCTTGCACTGACCCACCAGCAGCTTTGGGTGATTAAGAAAGTGGTGTTGCCCTATCCTGAGCTGGAAGGATGCTGGTTATGACTTTTTAAAAGTGGAGGAGGTTATGACTTTTTAAACTCACCAATCATGCTAGATCCTGAAATTGGATAGGGGAGTTCCATACAATGTTGGAAGTTTGAGGTTTTTTTGTTTTTTGCTCCCTCCTGTAACCCAAATAGTTGATAAATATTTTGTCAGCAATAAACACTTTTCAAATGCCCTGACAAGTATTTAATGTTTACTCATTTTCTCAAACTAAGCAATGTATATGCTACAAGTGCTGTGGTAACTTTACCTATATGTAAAGATTTCAGTGGTAACTGCTCTCTCTATTGGATAAAGAAGACTGAGCTGCCAATAGACTACAATAGGACCTAAATCAGGTGGTATGTGACTGTGTAACTATGAGTCCCACCAGACACATGAAGAAGCTAGTACCTCCATTCAACAGGGAAAATAACTTAAAATGGCTATCATTCAAGAGAGTACCTGCATATCTGAACCTCGTAGCCAAGTTCCATTGGGTCATTTGGAGCTGTTCCTCCTTGAAAATCGCTGACATTAAAAGAGGATAGCGTATGGTTCACGAAGCCATGCATGGTGCCATTCTCACTGTACATATACAGGTACACGAGGCGTGGAATGAAGTCAGATGTGAATGAGATCACAAATGCCTAAGCCATAAGAGTAAAGAATGAACGCAATATTCAGGTAATGTTTAGTGGATAATATACTCAAGTGCATCTTCCCCACATAATGCTTATGAATCGAAGAAATGGTATACAGTGGGCTGATTCAGACAATAAGTCTAAGTCTGCAGCCCATGGGATGCTAAGGATATGGAAACCTCATCAGTGTGATGTTTGCTGCTCAAGTTCCAGAGCTGCATGGTGTCAAGTATAAGTAGCTTCATGTTGGCTGAGATCTCTATGTAAATAACTTCAGCTCCCTGGAGAATCCAGATATTGTCCCCGTTTTCATTACTCGGTCCCCATCACCCTTATGTAGCACAAAACCTCTATTCTTCGAATTCCACAAACACATGTACTAGTCCTGGACACACTACTTTTTCTGTTCCCACTTCAGCTCCCTCTCAACCCCTATCGCAAGCCCTCACATTCTGTGTTTAGGGTAGACAGAAAGAGAAGATTGCAGACTGAGCTTTGGGAGTTGAAGATGGGGGCTCCAAACAAATGACCTTGCAGAGACCCCAGATTTGTTTCAGCTGGCCCTGCATATCAGATAATAGCTGATCACAACAAAAAGGGAACAAGATCTCCTTGTAACAAAAGCTGCTAAAGATCACTACAACTTGATCAACCATGATCAGACCCAGACTCTAGAGTTTCTTAGACTTTGCAGAGTTTTTTTGTTTGTTTTTTTGTTTTGGTCTTTTGCTATTCTTAGATAAATGACTAGAATAAATAAATAGCAGGTATTTTTCTTTTTAAATACCAGTAATATTTCCAACCTTAAAGGTGTCTTAGATTTTACTGTGCTTTTCTGTTGTGTATTAATTATATTAATTCTGTGACTGTACAGAATAACTTGTGCAACATTGCTAAAAAGCAAAACACCATGCTATTCCCCTCTGCTCCAATTACAACTGGTCCCAGATGGATTGTATAAGCTCTGATTGATTGCTCTGGATGTACTTTTATGTGCTGCAAATAACTTATGGTGAACCAACTCTTTAAATGCCCTCTGCTTTGCAAAAATCTGTTAATTTTAATGAGGTTTTTAACTAGATCAAGATAAAACAGCAAGCATGTTGGGCCAGATGCCTTTTTACAGTCACTAAAATTTCTTATTCTCCTCAGGTTTTATAAATAAGCGTGATATACAGAGTGCAAGGACAGACAATTTAGTTGTGTTCTCAATAGCTTTGGCTTTTCTCATTTATTGCTATCATGAAAGACTGTAATTTGCGTGCAGCTCATGTATGTGCAGTACAAAAAGTTTTACTTATGCTATGATAGAAAACAGAGAGTAGATTGATTAAGGTAAGGAGAACAACAGTGGTTAATGCCTGAAGAGATTGCAGGGAGGAATGTGGGAGAATAGGAAGATTTTCTAAGGCAAAAGAGGAGAAGCAGAAAAGATGAGAAAGGGGAAATTAAAGACAGAACACCAAAATATAAGACTGATTGGGATCTAGCTCTGCCAACAATTCTGGGTGCTGGCTCTGAGACTTCCCTGCTTGGAAATAAGGGCTTGATCCAAAGTCCTCTGAAGTCAGTGGAAGTCCTTGCATTGATTTCAATGGGTTTTGGATCAGTCTTCAGTGAGAAATCACTTCCCAAGTTACTGAGGTGCATGGTGGAGCTAACCTGCTTGGAGGGAGGGTGATGGGCTATATGCTCTTTGCTATCCTGAGGACCACTTCTGAGTGGCCTCTCATCTTCTCCTTCCAGTTGGAAGAAGACTCCACAGTAACAACTGTCCAGGAGCTAGAGAGGGAGCTTAAAAGTAGAGCTGTGCAAATAATAGATTTGTTTAGTTTTCTGTCAAGTCTGAAAATTCAAGAAAACAATAATTTTGAGTTGACCAGAAAATGAAAATTTTCAAAACTTTTAGTGAACAGAAAAGTTAAAAAAATTCATTTTGGGTCACACAAAATGTTTTGTTCTACTCAAAACAAAATCTCCATTTTGATTTTGATTCTTTTTCTTTTTTAATTTTTACAAAATGAAATTCAAGGTAATTTCAAAATAAAAAGTCATTTTGAATCAAAATGTTTAATTTGAAATGTTGAAATGAAACATTTTTACTTTTTCAGAATTTTTTGTAGGCTATTTCTTTTTGACCAAAGCAATTCAACAAAATCTATACAAATTTGCACAGTGTTTCAGTTGACCCAAATCTGCATTTTTTCCTGAAAAAAATTTTGTTTGAAAGATTTCATCCGGATCTATTTATAAGATAATGTAAGGGGAAATCACATCCTTAGAACTTAAGGCTGGGAGAAAACCAGAGACTCCACAGATGCATGGTATTCAAGACAAGCCACGCCACATGTCCAGCATTGTCTCCTCTCTTGTTGTTTCTAGACCCTCTTTTCACCTTGTTTGTAACTTTGACACAGATCTAACTTTTGGTGGGTGTGAAGGGACTATGAGATGAAATAGTGTTTGTTTGTGTACCACATGGAATACACCCTCACAGAAAAATGTGTAAATGTAAACAAAAGTCAGAGCTATTCTACTGTTTTAACCCCAGTATAAAAGTTTTCTGAAGACTCGAATGATCCAAAGCAGTCTGATTATATGACACATCGAAGTAGTCTTGCATGTTTTCCTAAGGGCCTAGTCTGCACTCATTGAAGTGAATGAAAACATTCTTATTAATTTCCGTAGTTGCACAGAGTCCTAAAGACATGGATCATATCCCATCTTCCTAATATGAACACATCATATGAACACATCAGATCCCCAGGTGGTGTAAACTGAATGCAGTCAAGCTAAACTGACGTGCACCAGGTGAAGATCTGGCCCAATATGTGTAGAGGGGTAACAGGTTTTTTAAATTAGCATTTGTTTAAAAATGTGGTCAAGGAAAGATACTTACAAAATATCTAGACCACTAGGAAGCAAGCCTAGTTTAAGGTCAGCAGATGCAGTAAAAATAGTCTGGAAAAAGATGCCAAGGCTACCACTGATTATATTTACTATGGCTTTTATTGCCAACTAGCCTTTAGTACTGAAGCTTTTAATTTTGCAAGTTTTTATAATGCATAAATAATATATGATACGCTGTGACAATGTAAAACTAAACCCTGGACCTGATTCTCTAGTTGATGAGCTTCTTTAAATCATGTGACTCCACTGACTTCAGTGGAAATTAGTTAGAAGAAAACCAGTGTAATGGAGTGGAGAATCAGGCCCATTGCATTCAAATTTTACTGACAAAGAATTACTTACATTTATTATTACAGCAAGTTTTCCTACACCTCTGAGGATATTATACCAGATTCCTATGGGAAAGACAAACATGGTGGTAAATGCTTTCAGATTGTTAAACTTATCGTTGTTAACTGAAAATATCATGTATCTGCCACGTCTCGTGATTGCACATCACTACAGCTTTATTTAGTTTGTAACAAACTTTATTTAGTTTGTCTTCAGTTTGTAACAAACCCTATTTCAGACAACAGAAACCAACAGGAGCCTAAAATATGGCTCCATACATCCATATTTAGACACCTGCCTCATTTTTAAAAGCACCTGAGCCAGCCACTCTTTTGCGGGGGAGAGGGGGGAGAGAAAGGCAAGGTTACTGCAAAATGGAAGAAAGTAGCCAGTATATAAGCAAAAAAACATGAAGCTTGATCAAATGGGCCCAAATAATTTTCTGTAGGAAGGAGGAAAAAATGACACATGGGGAACTAGAATCTCAACAGAAGATCCCTTTGCAGAATATATTGCTCTGTTGAGAGTACCAATCTTAAGGGATCTGTCATAAACTAGGGCTTTCCACATGGATGCCTTATTTCTTTGCATTGCCTCTGCCCTCCTCACCAGCAGCATGGTTCTAATGAAGCCACTCTGGTAAGGTTTCTCCTTGCTGCTCACTTCACTGTATCTGGGAACTCCTGAGCATGGTTTCTGCAGTATGGAGGCTGTGCATGCAAAAGATATACTGACAGCATATTAACTTAGTATCAACCGTGGGGGTGTGCTGGAAGGATGATGCACAAAGATCACCCAGTCCCACTGTGCAGTCTCTCCTTATATTCTGTGGTGTCTTGGTATAACACACTGATTTTGTGTATATGATAACGCACCCAACCAGCAACTGTCCCCCTAGGACTGTAACAACCTTCTGGTTACTAATCACAGCTAAAAGAGTTCTCCTTTAGCTCAAGTTCTAGGGGCCTGTGGTTTTGGTGCTGAATGTCCCAGGTTTGATCTGTGCCAATGACTCTGGTATCTAGATGTATAAGGTCACAGTTCCATGACAAAACAGCAGCCCAGCTGGGACTTGAGCTTCTGTAGCCCTTAGACACTCAAGATGAGTTTGTCTAACATCTACTGGTTTGGTGCGTGTTTACTATACATAAAGTTTCCAGGGACTAGTACTTTGTAACCTAGAGAATCCTATGTAATTAAGATAAACCCTGAGCAACTAATAAGCACAGGGGTGCTGGAACAAATTGTGTAGCGAGGCTCCTGAGAGGCATTGAATCAAACTTTAAATCATGTATATGATAGAAACCACTTCAAGTCAGGTAGTGCAGCAGCACCCTCAGCACCTCTAGTTCTAGCATCTGTGAATAAACAGACGGTCAACTCCACCTTTCTCATCATTTATTTTGAATCTGGTCATTGTTAGTACATCTCTTTTTAGCAACAGTGACTTAATTCGTGTTTCAGAAAAACTAAGGGAGCAGACAAAAGCATCTGTTTTTCCAGCAGAGTTGTAACAGAATCAGATATAGGGCCTTCTTCTGCTCATGTTTAAAGGCCAATCTTGGGCTGTGTACCAGTTGTGCTTGGTGAAGAGCTGATTGTGGGGAGCAGGAGTAGGCCCCTGGTCACTGCCAGTGATTGCATAGGATTTCTGTTATCTAGATTCTAGAACATCCCCTCTCATTATGCATGCTTCTCCTTTCTGTCTGTTGATTCCTGTCTCAAGCCTTATGTGGTTTTCTTCATGACAAGGTGATATTTTGGCCCTGTGGAACCTTGGCAGAAACTCATTTTAATCTGAAATTCTCCTCAAATATCTCACTAGAACTGAATTACAATCCACAGACATTTTAAAAACACAGCAGTTGCTGAAGAAGCCAGGGAACTCACACAAACTACAGAAAAAAGGATGTGATGGTGATGGCAACAATTTGACAAAAGGAAAGGAAAAGACCACAGAAACAACCCTTCATGTGTCCTTCAATACCTAGGCACAGTGGGGAGCATTCAGAAATGCCCCAGAACTGTGGAACATATTGTATGGTAATTAACCGTAGATTTTCTTTACTCAGATTGACTATACTATAACGTGAATAATTCTTTTCATTGAGTTTTCTGTTTGTGAATTTCCAGTATCCCAATTAACTGGTAATGAGGGAAAATAGCTTGCAGGGGCAAATCCATCTCTCATCACCTCTGCCGTCAAGAGATCCCTCAGGTAGCAGACCTGGTTCTGTGCTTCTATGCAATTGTAGGACCTGGTTTCAGCCAGATACACTGCTGTTTCTAGCCTTCAATGTCCCAGAATTCATACTGGCCAGGAAGGAAGCAGCTGAAATAACTCCCACATGTTTCAACAGTCACTCAGTCTCCCCTTTGCCCCTATGTATCTCCCCTGCCCAGCTGAGGATCTGGAGTTTTTAATGCAGAAGCTTTTGTTTCCGCAATAAAACTTGCATGGCCAGGAAGAACTATTGATGTGGAAAACCATGCACTGTATCTCATTGTTTTATTGATCATTCCTGATCCTCAGATGTTTTATGCTAACTTAATAAAATATTAATCTGAATTTAAAACACTGCTCTTAATATTTTAAAAGTAAAGCTTTGATAAGTTATGACAATTCACAGCTAAGTTACACTCTAATGTTTTCAATTGTACTATAAAGATCTTCCTGTTAATTAACCCAACTCAGCATAAAAAAATTCCTGCCATCAATCAATAAATAAAAAAGGAGTAACATTATCTCATGACTAGGCTATTTGGTAATCTACTAGGCTATTTGGTAATCTACTTACCTATATCTTTTGCTCTGACTGCAACTGGTCTTCTAAGCTCAGTGACAAATTTCTTTGCATCTAAACGTATTTCAATGATGTTGTTCAACAACGCAAACAAAGGAGCCAGCGGGAAGGATGCAACAAACAAGGTTACAAATCCAAACTGGATAACTGAAAAGAGAAACTGTTTCACTGAGAGTGCTCTGCAATTATGAACTGTGCTTTGGTGTGTTACAACAAATTAATGCTTCCCCCGTAAATGTTTCTACAAACCCTAACAACATAGAGAGACTTGCTAGTTATACCTCACACAAATTTCAATATGTAGTTGATTAATTGGTACTTCATCCAAGCATAAAGAGCCATAAGTCCCTGTTCTGATAGTTTGTGCTGGTCAGGCAAAACAACCACAAAGATGCCCTAAAGGGGCAGCTGGGAATTCTTTTGACATAATTAAATCCCCTGAGTGGTGCAAAGATGGTTTAGCCAGGTTTAGGCCACCTGCTCCCCATCTGAATAGGAAGCATGTCAGAGGCAGGGAGGAGTCATGCTGGGAGTGGGGCTGGAATGTACCACACTTCAATCAGCCCTGGAATGGTGCTTATGAGACTGCAGCAACCAGCATAATGCAGAGCAATCCTTAGCATCCTCCAGAATGAGGGGAATGGAAAGGTGGATTACAGCTACCTGTTCCCTGCTCCTTCAACAGCAGTAAGCTGACACTCTATGCTTAAATTAAGTACTAATTAATCAATTACTAATAGGGCTGACAAGTGATTAAAAATTAATTGCTATTATTCGCACTGTTAATAATAGAATACCATTTATTTAAATATTTTTGGATGTTTTCTACATTTTCAAATATACTGATTTTAATTACAACAAAATACAAAGTGTACAGTGCTCACTTAAAATTTATTTTTATTACAAGCATTTGTACTGTAAAAAAACAAAATAGTGTTTTTCAATTCACCTAATACAAATACTGTAGTGCAATTTCTTTATCATGAAAGTTGAATGTACAAATGTAGAATTATGTACAAAAAACTTGCATTCAAAAATAAAACTGTGTAAAATTTTAGAGCCTGCAGGTCCATTCAGTCCCACTTCTTGTTTAGCCAATCAAGTTTGTTTACATTTGCAAGAGATAATGCTACCCGCTTCTTGTTTATAATGTCACCTGAAAGTGAGAACAGGTGTTCTCATGGCACTGTTGTAGCTGGCATCGCAAGAGATTTACGTGCCAGATGCTCTAAAGATTCACATGTCCCTTCATGCTTCAACCACCATTCCAGGGGACATGCGTCCATGCTGATGACGGGTTCTGCTCGATAATGATCCAAAGCAGTGCGGACTGACGCATGTTCATTTTCATCATCTGAGTCAGATGCCACCAGCAGAAGGCTGATTTTCTTTTTTGGTGGTTTGGGTTCTGTAGTTTCCGCATTGGAGTGTTGCTCTTTTAAGACTTCTGAAAGCATGCTCCATACCTCATCCCTCTCAGATTTTGGAAGGCACTTCAGATTCTTAAATCTTGGGTCAAGTGCTGTAGTTATCTTTAGAAATCTCACACTGATACCTTCTTTGCATTTTGTGAAATCTGCAGTGAAAGTGTTCTTAAAATGAACAACATGTGTTGGGTCATCATCCGAGACTGCTATAAACGTGAAATATATGGCAGAATGCGGGTAAAACAGAGCAGGGGACATGCAATTCTCCCCCAAGGTGCTCAGTCAGAAATTTAATTAACGCTTATTTTTTTTTAGTGAGCATCATCAGTATGAAAGCATGTCCTCTGGAATGGTGCCCGAAGCATGAAGGGGCATACGAATGTTTAGCATATCTGGAACATAAATACCTTGCTATGCTGGCTACAAAAGTGCTATGCAAATGCCTATTCTCACTTTCTGGTGACATTGTAAATAAAGAAGAGGGCAGCGTTATCTCCATTAAAGGCAAACAAACTTGTTTGTCTTAGCAATTGGTGGAACAAGAAGTAAGACTGAATGGACTTGTAGGTTCTGAAGTTTTACATTGTTTTGTTTTTGACTGCAGTTATGTAACAAAAAAAAATCTACATTTGTAAGTTGCACTTTCAGGACGAAGAGATTGCACTATGGTACTTGTATGAGGTGAATTGAAAAATACAATTTCTTTTGTTTATCATTTTTACAGTGCAAATATTTGTAAGCAAAAATAATATATACTTTGATTTCAGTTACAACACAGAATACAATATGTATGAAAATGTTGAAAAACATCCACAAAATTTAATAAACTTTGGTGGGTATTCTATTATTTAACAGTGCAATTGAGTTAATTGCATGAGTTAACTGTGATTAATCAACAGCCCTAATTACTAAATAACAATTTGTGTGTGATCTGTGTGAGATTGCTGGAGTATCTGTGAGGATTCAGCCCAGAATTCAGGAAACAGGGCCAAATTTTATGCTCTCTTAAACCAGAATTAACTCTACTAACTTCAGTGGAGTTATTGCTGGTGTACAGGGGTGCAACTGAGAGCAAAATTTGTCTCTTGGAGCCAAATGTAAATGGAGCTATAAATATAGTATATTTCAAACTGTGTGTTAAACTGTAACAAAGATCAACAGATAACACCTGGTATTTCAGTAGTGTATTGAGGTATCTGGAACCATGGCTGTCAGCTATTACCACAAACATATGGTATGGAAGATAGAAGCCAGCCCTTTTCCACTTGAGCTGTTGTTATAGGGCTCTTTTATCTTCTCTAGGTTAGCCACTCTAGGACAGTGGTATACATACACACACACAGGCATTATGCCATACCATATGAACCAGTTAGTCACCTGTAGCAGCCAGCAGGGTTTCAGTTACTGCCAGGGGGGACATTTTTATAAAGGAATGTAACATGAATCACATCTGCTAGTTCAAAGAACTCAACTCACCATCTCCACAGTTATAGTCATTACAGTTTAAACTTAATTATTTTCCACTTCACTCACTCATTTCCATGTATTCTGGAGTAAGCCCAGCAAAAGGTTCCAAGTTATAGTCCACTTCATAGCGTTGTTTTTTTTTCATATGCTCCTCATGATCTAAAGAGCGTTGTTGCTTTAATTTGATATATCTGATTAATTTCTTCATTTTTCTGGAAGAAAAAAAATGATCAGCTTAGCAGGTCTTTTTCCCCATTAAAAAAGCACCCCCTGTTTGGATGGTTCAGGAATGACAGTTAAATTCATGCTAATAGACACAAAAAAAGCCTTATATCATCAGTTTTCATAATCTGTACAAAAACTGTGTAAAAGCCAAAGGTAAAGACAAGCAATTAGGGTTCAGCACTCACTGATATTCAAATCTGGTAACAACTGAACCAAATACTGAACATCAAACTCAGCAGTAAAGAGTATAAAATCAATAGTCTAACACTTTTCAAAGAAGTCCGCATGTTACAAAAATGCATGAGGAGTTTGAAAATGCTATGGGGTACAAAGGCACAGCTATATTGCAGGCATAGTCTTGCTGTAAAGATTTCTTGCACGAGGACTATAAACCAAAAGAAGCCAGATGTTTGCATCATAAAAGGTTGATATGCAGTGTACTTTACGTATGGTATAAAATGAAGGTAACTATATTACTTACGGGATACCAATCTCAAAGAGATTATTCTGAATCAGCTGTTTGCCCAACATGATAATACTAAGCTGGATGCACAATTCCATTAAGCAACCACCAGGGGCACACTAAAGCCAAGAAAGGAGATTAAGTCAGCATTTTTGCCAAATCATTTGATCGTGAATTCACTGTTATTTTCTTGATCAATGATGAATATGCACAAGATAAATTGCAATTACCTCTTCCATTCGGAAAGAATGAAAAATGTAGACATAATCTCCTGGACGTCCAACAAATCTAGGATAGTTTGGAAACAATGGTTAGAATTATATTCTACCTTTTTATACATCTGATCCTGCAGTCCTTCATGTAAAATAGCTAATTCTTTGAATGAGAGTTACACATGCCCAAGGACTTTAGGATCAGTTAATAATTTGTCATCACATAGTAAAGTTCAGAAAGGACAATTTTAGGTACTTGTGTTTGGAATATTTTATTTTTTAAATTTAATTGGTGAATTAGTTAAATTATAAAGTTTTTTCCAAGTTTCCTCTATACATCCTAAGTATTACAGACACATATCTGCAAACTTATTTTAAAAGTACATCTAACAAAGAAAAATAAACGAATTTTAGTTAAAATGAGATAACATGAGGAGATGAGAAAGAGAAATGGGAAGTCAAGTAAGGGGACAATACTAGGAGAGAGAGAGAGACAGATAAATTCTATGGATCACACTTTAGATGTCTTTAGATGTATCTTTAGATGTATGTAAGACTCCCAGTACTAGCTGCACACTGAGACTCAACCAGAACATGTCCCTACAAAAATAATCTCAGAGTAACAGCTGAAATTTTAAACTATATGTCTAGGTTACTCACCGGCCTTTGAAGAAAGCAACATAGAAAATGGGAGTGTAGGCATTGACAAATTTCAGAAGGAAGGCCTTGAAGATCAGCCGCTCTTCAAAACTCTTGTCTGTTTTGGGGACCTCTGAAGTAAACAAGACACACATAAAGGAAACTTCTGGACTGGAAAGTGTTAAGGGTTTATGAAGTTGGGACTTTGGAAAACTCCCTAATGTAATCCAAACAACTATTCCCTTAAGGACATATGAACATATTTAAATGGAGGTGCAGAAACCTGATCCCACTGAAGGCAATGACCAATGGGAAAAGAAATAAGCCACACATATAACTTATTCTGATCTACTTAATATATGTGAGGTTTTTAAAAAACAACAACAAAAGAGCATAACAAAACAGGAGGGCTGTCCTCAAGTGAAGTCCATGGGAGCTGCTTCCATGTATTGATGGCAGAACTGCACATTTAAACAAACAGCTATGGCAGGGGAAGATAAGAAAATTGATTAGAGAAAAAAGAAAGGTAATTTGGGTGACCTACTTTACAGTATTTCTCAAACAATAGGGCCAATTTGATAACAACTCTGTGTCTGGAACTCCCATGAATCTCACTTGCAATAAGAATATCCAAACTATTTGTGTCTGTAAAATTAGTATGGATCTAGCATAAAACAGGAGATTGGATAAAATTTCTGGCCCTTCTGCTTCTGGTCCTGTCTGAAAATAGCACAAGAAAATTAGTTCTACAGTGTTTTGGCACATCTTTTTTCCATGTCTTTATATTTTTCTGTGCTAAATAAATAATGATTGGAAGTGAAAAAAAGAAAGAAAGAAAGAAAAGAAAAGAAAAAGTATCTGTACATTACCAAACCTTAGAAAGACCCAAAATAATTTGCATCCCCAAAATAAGTTATGACTGGGCACAAGAGTTTTAATTTATCCGGATCCATTTTGCCCACTCATAATTGGAGCAATAGCAGCAGAGAGAAAAAGCAGCTAAAAATAAAACCAATTTCATGCGCCCTTTGATGTTTTTTCTTTAAGCTAAGGAGATAGAATTGCAGCCTTATGGTTGAATTTCCTGTTTTTGCTTATTTGTCTGAAGTTAGAAAATGATGCCATGTAAATAAGTAGTTTTTGTACTTTATAAAATAACTGATCTAATAGAACTGACAATAATTTATACCTACCAATCTGAGTTAGCCACCTGGCTATGCAGCCATATACTTCATCCAGGATGATGATCACCACCAGATTAATAATAACTGCAGTTGCAGTGACTGTTACTCTAACACTAGACCGGCCAGAGGGAGTTGAGCTGAGGGCTAAGGCTGCTGCAGTGGAGATTCTGTATATAATGACTCCAAACACGATAGCAAATGTCAGTCCAACCTGGGAATAAAAGGTGGCATTATCTGTTATAAAACACCAGACTGTCATTCATCAGCAAGCAGATTGAACTCTGAAATGCCTCCCATGTACTCCCTGGGCCTGATCCCAATCCCACTGATATCACTGAAAGGACTCTTATTGACTTCAATTGGCTCTGGCACAGATCCTCTGTTCCTAGCACTTTGATCATAACAGTAATTTTATATAATGGTGTTAGCACTTAATAAAAAGAAAGCTAAATGCAAATGCTAGAGGTATAGTTTATATTAATATTAATGCACTTCACTTTTAATTGATGCTCATAACATAATGGATATGTGGTAAGTGGCTTGTTATAAAGGAAAATCCAGGAATGAATGTGGCCTGTAGATATGAAGAGGAGAATATTTCTGAGAGTGATATGGCTTAGCTTTTCTTTGTGTCTAAACTTCTGAATGTCCTTCTGAGACCTCCAATTTTGTGAGAGTTCAAAGATTAAACTAAAAGTAATGGTGCTGCAAATCAACTACATATTATTACAAGAGCATAATAAAACCCAGAAAAATATAGCTGACTCCTGAAAGATTTGGGAACAAAGCCATGCTTAAATGGAAGAGTATATTAAGAACATGATCCTGTAAGATACTGAACACTTTCCTGAGAAGCTCCCACTGAAATCAAAGGATGCACTCAGAACCTCTCAGGATTGGGCCTTAAGAGGACTTCAGGAACATATTTCTGTCCTCTGATCCCAAATGGTGCAGGCCCACCCGTTCGGAATAAAGAATTAAAACACTGAACTATGGGCTATTCTACATGTAGGCCTAGATCATTGTTCCCAGACTCAAACATCTCCATGAGTTCTTTGTTTTACCTCCAATGCAGAAGTGGGGGGTCAGCTACCTGTGTAGCACCTCTGCCCCCTCGGAGGCCATTCTATCGGTCTACACACTGGAATAGGGGGCAGCAACTGGATAGGCCAAGTATAGACTAGGGCCTAGGACAATTTTGTCCTTCCTCATCTTCACAGACATTCCCAGGAAGATATAATATAGCCTAGGGCCTATATTATCTTTTCCACTGAGAGTCTCTTTTCTCTTGCTCATACACACACACACTAAGGCAGAGGACAGATAAGGCCAGAGGGAATCCCTGATAATGAGGCTGTACTGGAGCTGTTCTGCTAAGGAGCTGAGAGGCTGGTAGCCACCAGGATCAGAACTGGCATGGAAGCACATGGTCTCCATTTGAATGCCCTTGGCCTCCCTTAGAGTATCCAGATTTGGAGACCCCAGGGCTTATTCCATGGAGACAATTTCATGAAACAATTAGTTAAGAACTCTGGAGTGGGGATCCCCAGCCACCTGTCCTGCAGTTATTACCATGAGAAGGGACAATCTGAGTCATAATAACTACAGCAATTTTCTGCCCATCTTCTGAATTACAGACCCTGTGTTACATGTAACTGGTGAACTTCGATTGCTCTGACTCAGATGTAAGAGAAGACACACTCAGTTTGGAACCTGTAATCCAAAAGAACCCATGACTGACAAACTCTCCAAAGCAGACTGCGTGTGGTAAATTACCATCCCTTTCAAAGCAGTGCATGGGAAGTGTACAGTTTTATAGAGAAATATATCTTTTGTTTCCCAGTTCTCATTAAGGACACTATGAAAGAAAGACATACAAGCAAAACAAAAGTCAAGTACCACCTGAGCAAAGTGATTTTCAAATGATTTAAACTTTAAAGTGATCAAATAGTTTTTTCTCCTAGATAAAGATGTGTCCATTGTAAAAGATGGATTTCACAATGACTCACTAAGGTGAATCTTAAATATTTGCCAGGAAATACTTACCATGAAGATAATGCCAACAAAATTGGTAAAATATGCTGGAAAACGATCTTTCCATGTCAGTTTCTCTTTATCAGTCTAAAATATGAAAAAAAAATCCACCCTGTAATTTAATACAGCATCTAAAAAGATCCCTTCTATTTGTTCTTGTAACAAAAACACCAAGGCACAGGAAAACAATCAAACACGCAACCAGTTAGAAGGTGGAAGGACACATGTTTAAAGATACAATTTTATACAGGTAAACTTCTTACAGCACATTTAGCTTCAATTTGGTGCTAAGTCCTGCATTGTATAAATGAGTCTGAACAGCTTTTTTGAGAAACACACTCAAGTAAACTATTACACTGTGAAATTAGATTTCTCCTAGTGTAAATATTTTATTTTCCTTTCCCAGAAAAGATTTAAACTTTTTTTGTTAGAATATGTTTTCAATAAAGCACCATTAGGACTGTCCCTGCAAGCCTTACTCACATGAGGAATACTTAATCCTATAGGTTATCCCATTGCAATATAGATTGCTCACATGGGGAAGGCTGTTCAGGATTGGGCCCTTAGTGCAATGTTGCCAGGGTTGATTTTCCTTTGCTATGGATCTAATCCTGTGAACACCTAACTATGAGTAACTTTTACACACATGAATAATATTGATGCCAGCGAGACTACCCATGAGATAAGTTACTCACATGCAAAATCTCTGCAGGATCACACTTACTATATTTGATCACTCTATTAATTTTGATCACACAATCTATCTGGGAATGACAATCTCATTTAGAAAGTCATCTCTGATCTGATTTCATTTGTAAAGTTTGCAGCATGAGAGTGATTTCTTAAGAGCGGAAAGAAAATGGCAAAGGAAAGTAACATGAAAGAAGATGACACTACATTGTACTGAACAACAATATCTCATTCAAAGTTACATGCATGTTGTCTAATAGAACAGCAGGCAACTCTGTCAAACATGTGGCACATGCTTCATTACAAAAATGCAACATCCATTCAATATGGTAACCCAAAGATTAGCCATGCAGTGCCATCCCCACTACACGTAAACACAGTGTCTTTCTGGGTGCCGAAGAGAGGAGAAAATAACAACTGAACGTGAATATTAAACAAAGGTTCAACAACCAAAACAATCAATTTGTGTCTTCCATAATTACTCATAGTTTGAGTTTCTCCATAAATTTGAATGAAATGTACCAATTTCACCCCAGCCATGACTGCCTTAACTCTCTGTCTCCATTTGTTTGCTGTCTCTTCTGGCAAATGTCGACGCTTCTGATGGCAATCAAAGGGAAAAAAAAAGGACCATGCGATACAACGTTACAAAGCATTGACTAACAATGCCAAATTAATCCACACTCTCTCTGCTGAGTAAGTACACAGTGCAATTTAGCAACAAGTACTTCATTAGTTTGCTCAATGATTTGTGTTCCAGCTTCAGGTTTATTAAAAAAAATAAAAATAAAACCAAAAAAAACCCAACAACCCACTATCTGGAAGAAATCCCACTTTTAAAGGTGACCTGCAAAGAATTTACAAAATATCAGGCCCTTTTCTTCTTCTTTATGATGCATAAAGAAAGCCTGAAAGACTTCTCTTCTGAAAGTTTTTTTTTCATTTTGAGGTTTGGTCTGAGAAATATCAGGAATTTCAGGTCTGTTTTTTCCTGGTTTGACTGGCTTCCAAGAAGTCTCAGAAGGGATGTTTACTGCAAGCTTTAATACATTGGCACTTTAGGCTGAAATTTACAGGAGTGAGACTTGTATTTCTAAAGTATTAAAAGTAGAAAGCCCCCCACTTTTGCTGGGGAAATAAAAACAACATATTCAGATCTTCTTTCTTCATCACAAAAAAGCTTCTTTTTTTTTAAAGTGATGCTGCATGTAAGATATTCCACACTGAAATTAAAACCCTTTCATATTAAAGAGGTTAAGCTTGAACATTTTCTGCTATAGTCTAACTAAAATGTATTTGAACCAGCTGATGCCATTGTTTAAGAATGGCCAAACTATACCTAAATGTCAGCATGTAAGAAAACAAAACAGACAAAATTAAAATAATTCCATCACTAAGTAGATAGGTGTCCATCACTAAGTAATCTAATTGTCATATGATAACTGGCTATAATAATAGCCGGCATTTACAGAATACCTTCTATCTTGAAGGATACCAATGTGTCTTACAATCCAAATGTCTGCTATGCTGTACAAGCTTCTCACAGGTATCACTTCATTCACCACTGAAATGCAGCCACCTCTGGGGTGACACGTAGCAACTGTTTAACCACAACACAACAAAAGAAGTTGGGACCAGAAGTGAAGGATACCTTATTCAGCTGAGATGGCAGGGGGATTATATTTAGAAATGTGGAAGGTTATTGCCCAAGCTGGAATCCAGCCAGGATTTTGGGGTTAGTATTATTATTAATTATTTTAGTAACTATTTTATTAAATGCCATGGGATTTTTAAAAGCCACAAACATCTCAAGACCTAAGCGCAGAAAGCCAGATTCCAATCCAGTGGCTGAACATTTGTCTTTTAGATGCATTTTTAAATTTGTGAACAGTCCATTCCAATAGATACATACACCATAAAGAAGGAGAAAGCAAATCTTAATTTCCCAATGGAAAAGTAGGGAGGAAAATCCATCAGAGATGCTTACTGAGTTTTCCTCTTCCAGATACCTCTCCTGTGGGAAAATCTGCAGTAAGATATGAATCAGCATTCAGATTTTGCTCAGTTCTTATTCAGCCAAACTTTGATTGGAATAAGTAAAGGACCTCAAGGTTTGACCCAAACAATTAGCATGTTGTTATGATGATGGATGCTAGGAAGGCATGAGAATCTCTCCTGAGAAGTTCTAGTTACTTATAATACTGCAAGATACCAGGTTAAGTTATAGATTTCTCAAACTTTATCCATAGCCTAATAAGAATTCAAATGATAGGTGAAGAATTCTATTAAAATATATCTTATACCCAAACATTGAAGTCATTTCTAGAGTTGTACAAGCTTTATATATATGAAATGTATGTACTACTGCAAATGTAATTAATGGTTAAAGAAATGTTTGAAAGCTTACATGTGATATACAACAGTGTCTTTATGTTTATTTTTGTTTCCAAAATCTTGGTCAAGTCATCTGTAAATGGATTTGTTCACCAAAGAAGTTTACGTGGTTAAAGAAATAAATATTTTACCATACCTTTTTATGTATGTATTCTTTCCTCAGTGATTTTTCTAATACTTTAGCTTCATATTCTGCTCTTGGATGAGCCTGTGAAATAAGTCACATTTAATAGTAAAGAAATTATATCGATTTCCTAGTTCATCTATATATGAACAAATGACAAGTCCAGTTCCTACTAGTTTCCAGTTTCTCATACTGAATTCTAATTTACTATACATATCACTAATGTAATGTTGATAGCATATTGTAGCTAAAATCTTTTAAGTACTATATCATTCTAAATTCTGTTCCTTGGAATAAATGTTTAGGAAACAGAAAAAAGCTCTACAGAATATATCAAGTGTAACCCTGTGCAGATCAAGCTTGGGTCATTGTGATTTACAGTGCAGCTTGCAGAGACTACAGATCACAACATTTGATGTTCCATCTTGATATGAGACATTGCCATTTGGATCAAGATGAAACATTGCATTCTACAAACTATAATCTTTATGAACCATGCTTCTTGAAGGGTAGCTGTTATCTGCTATAATTTAGGCAAAATATGTGCAGCTCTTGGGGTACTGGCAAGTTGCCAATGAGGCCCTCAGGTGGGCCAAGTTTGGATACCAAATTTATTCATACCTACAGCAACATCCCTAGAAAGGTACATCTTTGCAATGCAACAGACACTGCATATTAAACTAGCCACATACAATGAAAAGAGGAGATATAGGAAAATAACCCGAAATAGAAGGAACAAAACAGCTGAAGGATTCCAAAAATACCCACAAGAATGCACTGGATGGAAAAATAGAATGGATTTGAAAAAAAAAAAGACCAACCACTGGAAAAAAGGAAAGAAAGCTGTAGTGGGAGCTTTAAGGAAATTAGATGCTGGAAAAAAGAAGTGGGTGAAATCAAAAAGATACCTTTCACTGATAGACACGTAATAAAAAAGGTAGAGCAATTAAAAAAATTCCAAACCTTGACTGCCTCCTTCAGGAAACCAGAAAAGAAAGAAAAAAACAAAACACAAAAAACAAACAAAAAAGATGATTACTGCACTGTTGCAAATTGCACTGAATTTATTTTTTTTAAATCACATGCAACAACATGATAGATAGAGTGGATGGATAGACACAACCAGGAAAAACCAGTCTGCTCTTGTTTTCATATTGAAGAGATACTAACATTACTGCATCAAAGAGTTTACTGAATAAATGTACCCTACAGAAGATTAAATATTTTAGTATTTTAGGATGCCATCTAAGATCCTGATTCAGCAAGCATTTAAGCATCTGCTTAAGTCCCATTGAAGTCAATGGGAAGTTAGGAGCGTAAGTGTGCTGCTAAACAAGGGGAGCTAGCGGGGAGCATATTAAGTGGAGAGTAAAATATACTTTATTAACAGCTGCTGTCTCTGGTCAGACATTGTTTTTACTGCAGAGAACTCTGAACACACCCACGAAGGGGATAGCTGTTGGAAAGATACAGTTAATCCTTTCCACTTTCATGTATGCTAACAATTAGATACCAAAAATAAAAGGATAGTCATCTTACAATAGCTAGGAAAAAAAGCATCCTCCTATTGTCATCCAATAAAATTGCAGGTCCCAATCCTGCAGCATGCATTGGCACAGGATATGCTTGCACGGAGAACTTATCAGGACTGGGACCTTAGAAACCAAACTTTCTTCTGAGAAGTCAATTAAAAATAAAAAAGCTTTTGTAGAATAATTATATCAGGCCCATCAGATAGCATGACACACTGTTTAATAAAAGACAGGTTTCAGAGTAACAGCCGTGTTAGTCTGTATTCGCAAAAAGAAAAGGAGTGTCCTACAATACACTCCCATATAACTGAATAATATTTTTTGTGAATATAATCACTATGTCTAGATTGCACAGGCAGTCATATTTTTAATAAAAGAAGTACAGGCATAAATCCCAAGAAATGAACTTTACAAAGATATTGGGCCCAGTTCAGCTCTCATGGAAGTTAGTGGAACAGCTGCACCTGAGTGATGGCTTTGAATGGTTTTTTGAGCTGAATAAAGCCCAAAATATTTATCACTCAGAACTCCCATTGCCTTCAATTCCAATTTGCAATCCAAATATTGTTTCTAAAAAACCCAAAACACCTGAGATGGAATAAATCTAAACTGTTCTCCTTATCTTCTATGGGTTTTTTGTGTATGCCAAAGATGCTCAAATGAATTGTGCGGCTAGGGTCTCATCCAAAACGTATTGAAGCCAGTGATAACCTACAACTGCCTCCAATGGACTTTGGATCAAGGGCTTTGAAATGTAGATCCTCAAAATGACTCTTTTCCTTTTATTCCATAAACATTTTAATATTCAGCACTCTTTTGCATATATTATATATTTAGTACTCTTTTGCTTGGATATTCCTATCTCTAACCACTCCCAAACATGTCTTTTGGCACACACGGCAAAGACAACCTCCAAATTTGTGTCCTAGTGTTTTTACACAATGCTCCATACCAATGTACCTGCAGTATTCTCCACAAAATTTTCCTGATTAAAATGTGATCCTGCACCATTAATGTTTATGGGAGCTTTTCCCATTGGCTTGAATGGAGCAACTATGCCATTTTCAGAAACTAGTTCTTCATGCTGGCTTTACAATGGTGTAAACTTTATCAACTTTGACAGAGCCATTCCTGACTTATAGCAGAGTAGCTAAGAGGTGAGTAAGTCTCTCTGCTTTTAATATCCTTTCTTGAGTCAGGGAATTATGTATGAGCAATATATTCCGTGCCTGCATTACTAGGTATGACCTAACATAATTTTTTTAAAAACAGTGTGTGTGTGTGTGTGTGTGTGTGTGTGTGTGTGAGGCGTGTTGTTGTAGATATACAATTATGCTTCCATGGTAACAAGATGTGCTAGCAATACACCCATAATAAAAAACTCAGAAATAGTTCACATACAGGATTTTCCTTTGCACCAAGGAATTACTGCAAAAATCTTGCAGTATTCCATGAAGCAAAGTCTTAACAGTTTAGAGTAAGGCGCCATTTACAGTGTAACTATTGAAGTTAAAATGTAACAAAACAAAACCAGGAAATGGAGTCAAACCAAACCAACTTAAATACTAACCTCCTCCTCTTCAAACCCAGTCAGATCCCACCTATAGTTGAGACGCATCTGTTTTCTCTTCCAGTGTTCCATAAAAGTGGCAGCTAGAAATTAAAAAAAAGTTTGTTAGAGCATAGTTATTTGGACCATTTATAAGGTCTTCAAAATCAAATTGGCCTGGGTTAGAATTTGTCTAAAGTATCTGCTTAGGTGTGTTGGGTCAAATTTATTCTCAGTTACCCTGGTGTAAACCCAGAGGATCTCCACTGAGAACAACTGAGAGCAGAATTGGCCTGATATCTACAAGATGTTAATAAGTAAAACTATTATGCATAAGGGCCTGGTTTTGCATATCTGGTACATCCAAAACTTCCATTAGGTTTGGACAGAAGGTGGCTAGTTATTAGGGCAGTTTAATTTCAGGAGCTGTTTTTAAAAATAATTTATAATTAAATTGTAAATGGAAATTTATGTTAGTGAGAATTCTGAGTTCTCCAGTAGGAGTACTTGGTAAATACTAAGGGCCAAACTCTGGGAGCCAACTTTTAACTATGGGAGCCAAAAGAAATGCTCATATACCCACAAAACCTTTGTTTGTTCCTGGTAGCGGATAGTTAAGTGCACGATTAAGGCTGGAATTTTCAAAGGTACCTCAGGGAGTTAGGTGTTCAAATCAAATTTAACTAATATTTTGTGTCTCTGTAATGATATTAGCAGGTGTCATTTGTATATGGCTGCCTAGCAAGCTGAACAGTATTAGTTTTGTCCATACATAACAGTTGCAGATCTCTAACTATACTGGTATAGTTAAAGTGGTATGACCCCCCTTCCCCCTAGCTCATCCCCAAGTGTGGACACAGTTATATTGGTATAAAGGTACTTATAAGTTATTCCCATTAGGGAAGTAAAATAAAGGAGAATGAGCCCTGGTCTACACTAAGACTTTAGGTTGAATTTAGCAGCATTAAATCGATGTAAACCTGCACCCATCCACACGATGAAGCCCTTTTTTTCGACTTAAAGGGCTCTTAAAAGCGATTTCCTTACTTCACCCCTGACAAGTGGATCAGCGCTTAAATTGGCCTTGCAGGGTCGAATTTGGGGTACTGTGGACAGAATTCGACGGTATTGGCCTCCGGGAGCTACCCCAGAGTGCTCCATTGTGACCGCTCTGGACAGCACTCTCAACTCAGATGCACTGGCCAGGTAGACAGGAAAAGAACCGTGAACTTTTGAATCTCATTTCCTGTTTGGCCAGTGTGGCAAGCTGCAGGTGACCATGCAGGGCTCATCAGCAGAGGTGACCATGATGGAGTCCCAGAATCGCAAAAGAGCTCCAGCATGGACTGAACGGGAGGTACGGGATCTGATTGCTGTATGGGGAGAGGAATCCGTGCTATCAGAACTCCATTCCAGTTTTCGAAATGCCAAAACCTTTGTCAAAATCTCCCAGGGCATGAAGGACAGAGGCCATAACAGGGACCCGAAGCAGTGCCGCGTGAAACTTAAGGAGCTGAGGCAAGCCTACCAGAAAACCAGAGAGGTGAATGGCCGCTCCGGGTCAGAGCCCCAAACATGCTGCTTCTATGATGAGCTGCATGCCATTTTAGGGGGTTCAGCCACCACTACCCCAGCAGTGTTGTTTGACTCCTTCAATGGAGATAGAGGCAACATGGAAGCAGGTTTTGGGGACGAAGAAGATGATGATGATGATGAGATTGTAGATAGCTCACAGCAAGCAAGCGGAGAAACCGGTTTTCCCGACAGCCAGGAACTGTTTCTCACCCTGGACCTGGAGCCAGTACCCCCTGAACCCACCCAAGGCTGCCTCCTGGACCCGGCAGGCAGAGAAGGGACCTCTGGTGAGTGTACCTTTTAAAATACTATACATGGTTTAAAAGCAAGCATGTGAAAAGATTAATTTGCCCTAGCATTCACGGCTCTCCTGGAGGTACTCCCAAAGCCTTTGCAAAAGGTTTCTGGGGAGGGCAGCCTTATTGCGTCCTCCATGGTAGGACAATTTACCACTCCAGGCCAGTAACACGTACTCGGGAATCATTGTACAACAAAGCATTGCAGTGTATGTTTGCTGGCATTCAAACAACATCCGTTCTTTATCTCTCTGTGTTATCCTCAGGAGAGTGAGATATCATTCATGGTCACCTGGTTGAAATAGGGTGCTTTTCTTCAGGGGACACTCAGAGGTGCCTGTTCCTGCTGGGCTGTTTGCCTGTGGCTGAACAGAAATGTTCCCCGCTGTTAGCCACGGGGAGGGGGGAAGGGTTGAGGGGGTAGCCACGCGGTGGGAGGGAGGCAAAATGCGACCTTGTAACGAAAGCACATGTGCTATGTATGTAATGTTAATAGCAAGGTTTACCCTGAAAGAGTGTAGCCACTGTTTTATAAAATGTGTCTTTTTAAATACCGCTGTCCCTTTTTTTTTCTCCACCAGCTGCATGTGTTTCAATTATCACAGGATCTTCTCCTTCCCAGAGGCTAGTGAAGATTAGAAAGAAAAAAAAACGCACTCGTGATGAAATGTTCTCTGAGCTTATGCTGTCCTCCCACACTGACAGAGCACAGATGAATGCGTGGAGGCAAATAATGTCAGAGTGCAGGAAAGCACAAAAGGACCGGGAGGAGAGGTGGAGGGCTGAAGAGAGTAAGTGGCGGGCTGAAGAGAGGGCTGAAGCTCAAATGTGGCAGCAGCATGATGAGAGGAGGCAGGATTCATTGCTGAGGCTGCTGGAGGATCAAACCAGTATGCTCCAGTGTATGGCTGAACTGCAGCAAAGGCAGCTGGAGTACAGACTGCCACTACAGTCCCTGTGTAACCAACCGCCCTCCTCTCCAAGTTCCATAGCCTCCTCACCCAGATGCCCAAGAACGCGGTGGGGGGGCCTCCGGCCAACCAGCCACTCCACCACAGAGGACTGCCCAAAAAACAGAAGGCTGGCATTCAATAAATTTTAAAGTTGTAAATTTTAAAGTGCTATGTGGCATTTTCCTTCCCTCCTCCACCACCCCTCCTGGGCTACCTTAGTAGTCATCCCCCTATTTGTGTGATGAATGAATAAAGAATGCATGAATGTGAAGCAACAATGACTTTATTGCCTCTGCAAGCGGTGATCGAAGGGAGGAGGGGAAGGTGGTTAGCTTACAGGGAAGTAGAGTGAACCAAGGGGCGGGGGGTTTCATCAAGGAGAAACAAACAGAATTTTCACACCGTAGCCTGACCAGTCATGAAACTGGTTTTCAAAGCTTCTCTGATGCGTACCGCTCCCTCCTGTGCTCTTCTAACTGCCCTGGTGTCCGGCTGCGCGTAACCAGCAGCCAGGCGATTTGCCTCAACCTCCCACCCCGCCATAAATGTCTCCTCCTTACTCTCACAGATATTGCGGAGCGCACAGCAAGCAGTAATAACAGTGGGAATATTGGTTTCGCTGAGGTCTAAGTGAGTCAGTAAACTGCGCCAGCGCGCCTTTAAACGTCCAAATGCACATTCTACCACCATTCTGCACTTGCTCAGCCTGTAGTTGAACAGCTCCTGACTACTGTCCAGGCTGCCTGTGTACAGCTTCATGAGCCATGGCATTAAGGGGTAAGCTGGGTCCCCAAGGATAACTATAGGCATTTCAACATCCCCAACAATTATTTTCTGGTCTGGGAATAAAGTCCCTCCCTGCAGCTTTTGAAACAGAGCAGAGTTCCTGAAGATGCGAGCATCATGTAACTTTCCCGGCCATCCCACGTTGATGTTGGTGAAACATCCCTTGTGATCCACCAGAGCTTGTAGCACTATTGAAAAGTACCCCTTGCGGTTTATGTACTCGCCGGATTGGTGCTCTGGTGCCAAGATAGGGATATGGGTTCCGTCTATGGCCCCACCACAGTTAGGGAATCCCATTGCAGCAAAGCCATCCACTATGACCTGCACATTTCCCAGGGTCACTACCCTTGATATCAGCAGATCTTTGATTGCGTGGTCTACTTGCATCACAGCAGCCCCCACAGTAGATTTGCCTACTCCAAACTGATTCCCAACTGACCGGTAGCTGTCTGGCGTTGCAAGCTTCCACAGGGCTATCACCACTCACTTCTCAACTGTGAGGGCTGCTCTCATCTTGGTATTCATGTGCTTCAGGGCCGGGGAAAGCAAGTCCCAAAGTTCCATGAAAGTGCCCTTCCGCATGCGAAAGTTTCGCAGCCACTGGGAATCGTCCCAGACCTGCAACACTAAGCGGTCCCACCAGTCTGTGCTTGTTTCCCGAGCCCAGAATCGGCGTTCCACAGCATGAACCTGCCCCATTAGCACCATGATGCATGCATTGGCAGGGCCCATGCTTTGAGAGAAATCTGTGTCCATGTCCTGATCACTCACATGACCGCACTGACGTCACATCCTCGCCCGGTATCGCTCCGCCATGTTCTGGTGCTGCATATACTGCTGGATAACGCGTGTGGTGTTTAATGTGTTCCTAATTGCCAAAGTGAGCTGAGCGGCCTCCATGCTTGCCTTGGTATGGCATCCGCACAGAAAAAAGGCACGGAACGATTGTCTGCTGTTGCTCTGACGGAGGGAGGGGCGACTGACGACATGGCTTACAGGGTTGGCTTACAGGGAATTAAAATCAACAAAGGGGGTGGCTCTACATCAATGAGTATTTCAGGCAGGACTTCACGGAGGGTTCCAATAAGAAATGGTGCACCTAAGTAGTTGTTCTTATTGGAACAAGCGGGTTGGTCTGGCCTCCGATTGATACATGGCTAGATTTACCTCGCTGCACCTTCTCTGTGAGTGACTGCAGTGTGACCTAGAGGAATGAGTCCCCTAGATGGGGGAGGGGGGGAAGCAAATGAGTACAAAACAAATCTGGTCTATTTCTTGTTTTGATCCACTCCATCTATCTTTTACATCTTTGGCTGGCAGCAGACAGTGCAGAAGGACTGCAAGCCATCCACATCTCATGGCTGCTCGGCAGAAGATGGTACAGTAGGACTGCTAGCAATCCGTATCGCCTGCCTGCTCACCATAAGATGGTTCAATAGGACTGACTGCAGGACTAAAGAGAATGACCTGGTCAAGTCCCTTCTAATGTAGTCCCTGCACCCATGTCTGCCCAGGTGCTCCTGGCCGACGTGGCCAGGAGCACCTCGGACATGACGATGACGGCTACCAGTCCTACTGCACCGTCTGCTGCCACAAGGCAAGGGGTTGCTGCTGCTGTGTAGCAATGCAGTACCACGTCTGCCAGCACCCAGGAGACATACGGTGACGGTTACCTGAGCGGGCTCCATGCTTGCCATGGTATGGCATCTGAACAGGTAACTCAAGAAAAAAGGCGCGAAACAATTGTCTGCTGCTGCTTTCACGGAGGGAGGGAGGGAATGGGGGCCCGACAATATGTACCCAGAACCACCCGCGACAATGTTTTAGCCCCATCAGGCATTGGGATCTCAACCCAGAATTCCAATGGGCAGCGGAGACTGCGGGAACTGTGGGATAGCTACCCACAGTGCAACACTCCGGAAGTCGACTCTCGCCTCGGTACCGTGGAAGCACTCCGCCGAGTTAAAGCACGTAATGCACTTAGAGCATTTTCTGTGGGGACACACACACTCGAATATATACAACCGATTTCTAAAAAAACGACTTCTATAAATTCGACCTAATTTCGTAGTGTAGACATACCCTAAGCTATACTGTATAAGACACCTTTATACTGATGTAAATATGTCCATACTAGAGGTTTTACTAGTATAACTGTTTCAATAAATGATCACACACGTAACCAAAATAGTTATACAAAAACTGCATGTAGACCAAACCTGATAAGTGTTGCAGATAGGGAGCTTTTTAATGGCCATTGTAAGGGAATCCACTGTGCAGCAGTCATTTTGTTTTTAACAGGCTAGACCCAGGAAAAAGGAGCAATATGAAAACAACTCTTGAGTTGTAGCAAATAACCCTGTTCTTTATCAGTGTACGTGCCTTTGAGGTGGAGGAAGTTCTCAGAGGACATACATTTTAATGCTGGGAACAAACCAGCACAGTTCAGTAAATAAGTAATTATGAAAGAAGCAAGTCCATTGAGAAAGGCTAACCGCACAAGAATTCTTCTGCAGTGAATACTAACAGATGTGCTCAACAAGATGTACCCATGATATTCAGTAAAACCTTGGAGGCAGAGAGGGGAGAGAAAGACTAATATAGATAAAAGGGTGACTGGAATCAGGCTATGCTTTTAGCATTCATCAGTCCTCCAAGTGAAATTCTCACGTACAAAGCCTCCAGCTGAACCCCTTTATAACTCTTGTGCTTCCTGTAAACTGGTAACATCATAATTATATCTTAAAACAGTCTATGCTATAATCCTTGAATGCCTGCCCCTTCTCTGTGTCCCTGGGAGCTCTTACACTGTGGTCTGTAGTTTCCATGTACAGTGAGAAAATGAAAGACACATTGTGTCATGCTGCTACCAGAAATCATTTTACAGCATCAACTTAGAAAAATGTAAAATTAAATATTACATCTGAAACATAGCCATCTGTTAACTCATATGAGAAGCACCAACTGAGTGCGGCAGGTTCAAAGAAGTAGCAAAGAAAGAATGTCTTTCTGCTAAACACACATGCATTTTCACATTTCATCTGTGCCCATAAACACAAACTGAGCTCAAAGGTTCTGGTAGATTGCTTTCTAGATCATTATTTGAGCTGGATTTTGAGGGATTCTGGATGAGGTTTCATACCACATAAATTCAGGCCTTATTTTTAGGGGACAGAAAATCAATGTCAGACTGCTCATTTAAGAGATGGGGGATCCGCAGCTCCCAGGTATTGCAGGTGACAGGGGGTCCCTGCAGCTCTGAGCTCTGAGCCACAGTGGAGGGGCTCTCAGCAGCCACAGGTTGGGGGGGACCCAGAGCTCTCACCCGCTGGCCCCAGAGCTCCGAGACGCCATGGGCAGCGGGGACCCCCGCAGCTCCTAGCTGTCATGGGCAGCAGGGGAACCCCAGATCTCTGAGTCGCTGCAGGTGATGGAGGGCCCCTTACAACTCGCAACAGCCACAGATGGTGGGGGGCCACCTGGAGCTCGAGCCACTGTAGGCACCCATGCAGCTCTGAGCTGCTGCAGGTGGTGGGGAAATCCGGAGCTGTCAGCCACCATGGGCGGCAGGGGGACCTTCCTGCTCTCCTCCCACAGTAGGGCTTGGGCTCAGCCCCATTTTGTCACAGTTAGTTTTAGTAAAAGTCAGGGACAGGTCATGGGCTTCCGTGAATTTTTGTTTATTGCCCGTGACCTGTCCCTGACTTTTACTAAAACTAACTGTGACAAAATCTTCACCTTTCTGATACCTAAGGAATGAACTCTTGTCTCCATAGCAATACAGCATGTGTGTTGGAGGTGGTGTGAGAAAGACCAGTAAGTCATGGAAACATAAGGGTATGGTATGGGAAAAACCCTGTCTTTGGGAAGCTTGTTATTGGCTTGTAGCAACAGTAGCAGATGTGGAATAACTGTGTGGGTGCCAGGCAGGTTGGCCATGTGAGAGAGGAAGGATGATCTTGTAGTTAAGGCCCTATTCTGTGACTCAGGTTATCGTAGTTTCATTCCCAGCCCTTCCAGAGATTTCCTGTGTGATTTTGTGGAAGTCACTTAGGTCCACATCCACAAAGGGTCTCAGGCACCCAGATAATCACAGGAACAACACCGCAGTCCACAAGACCTGAGTTAGGTGCCTAGGCTTCCTGTACAATGAATGGGGAGACATAGGTGCCCAGGAATGCAATCCACAAAAGCCAGTAACCTAGGCCAGGAGCCAATGGGATAGTTGATATGTCCTGAGGCCCACCCCTTGAAGGGAGGTGCCTATCTCTGCTTGTGATACATGAACTGGGGAAAGATAAGGGTTCCTCTGCCAAATTTGTCTTCAGGGCCTGATCCAGTAGGTGTGGTCAGAGGCTGCACAACTCCATACAAAACAGCTGGGGGGTGAGAGACAGCTCCCTTGTAACATTGAGTCCAGTGATGAGGGTACTCACGTGGGGTGTGGGAGACCCCACGTTCAAGTCCACTCCCCTCTGCCTGATGAGGAGAATGGATCTGTCACCTCACCACTGAGTGCTCTTACCACTAAGATACACAGTGATTCTCCCTTTTCCTCCAGCCTAATTAATATTAATTATTCAATTATGTATTGAAAGTGGAACAACTTCTACAGGAGAGTGAAGGAGTCCCACATCAGAGTATCCCATAGTCCAGTGGTTGGGGCTCTAAGAGAAGTGGCAGATTCCTGGTCAAATCCCTTTTCCCCCTCAGGCAGAGGGGGGACTTGAACCCTTGGTTTCCCACTTCCTAGGTAAGTACCCTCACCACTGGGCTAAAGCATATAAGAAACTTTCCCTTCCCCCCCTTGTTTTGTGTGGAGTTGTGGCAGCCTCTGAGCACACTGACGGGATCAGGCCCAGCACACAAGTTAGGTGAATGAATGCCTATCTTCCCCTGGGTGTGGATTGCTCTGGGGTTTAGGGTAAGAGATAAACATCTGGGTAACTAGAGTAGGGTTGCCAATTTTGGTTGGACGTATTCCTGGAGGTTTCATCACAAAGGACATAATCTTGAATGAAAGATTACTCTTTGATTCCTGGAGACTCCAGGACAATCCTGGATGGCTGGGAACCCTAGCCTAGAGGGAGGCAGCAGGGTGCAAGCCCAGAGGCAGAAACATAGGTGTAGAGTGCATGCCGCAGCAGTGCACTTGAACTGATACAGCTGTGCCGCTGCAGCGCATGTGGTGAAGACGCGTTATGTCGACGGGCATACAAAGAGCTCTCCCGTCAGCATAAAAACCTGACCCCCGCGAGTGGCGCTAGCTATGTTCGTGGGAGAATTTCTCCCGCCGACATAGTGCTGTGCACATGAACACGTATGTCGGTATAACTTATGTCACGCAGGGGGGTGGAACAGTTATACCCCTGAGCGACATAAGTTTTGCTGACAAAGGCAGCAGTGTTGACATAGCCTTACTCTAAAATACGTAGGAGTCTTGTGGATCCTGGTGGCGTCTAAAAATGACACAGAGGTGCCGACGTACCTTTATGTATCCAGGCCTAAGGCCTTACTTTGAGGTACTTAAGCATGTAAGTAGTACTATTAAAGTTAATGGAAAAATTCAAGCGTTTAAGTTAGGCATATGCTTAAATACTTTTTTAAAAGAAGGGCCTTGATTGCCTTATATCTCAGTTCTTCATTGTAAAATAAGGGCAATACTTCTCTGCCCCAAAGAATAAATTCATAAATGTCTGTGAGGCTTTCAAATGCTCTGGTGATGGAGGATATACAAGTATCCAAATACACAAGCAGTTGTAGGGGAGGTGTTTTGCTGACACCCCCCCCAAGTTGTTCGTTTACTCTGACTTTGCACAATGATAGAGATTGCCCCTTCAGTCACCAAAAATGGGTGGAGGAGACCAAAATACTCTGCTAAGAAATGGAATCCAGGCAACCTTCCATGTCATGATACATTTGAGTAGGCTGCAGACCAATTGGAGTACCTGTCAATGCACACACACACACAGAGAGAGAGAGAGAGAGAGAGAGCGTGCAAGTAGATATTTGATTACCCGTTTGACAGAATCAGACTATTTAAAGTCTCTGACATGGGTTGGCATGCTGCTCTGGGTTATATCACATTTCTCAATATATGTAACATGACAAGATGCTGTTCAAGATAAAAGATCACTGACCACCACAGATTCTGCACCTCTCCTTCAGATTTCCTGCTGATTATCTTATTATGCCTGTTTGCTGTGTGCATTTTAACCCAACTCTCGACAGGATCATATGATAGGTACCCACCCCTCTTCCAACCTTACATTGAACAGAATATTCAGACATAGCAGATGGTATTGCACCTTTTATAAATTTTGGCCACAAAACCAAAGTTATTACTTTATTTTGAAGGATACACTAACCTCATCTTAAATCACTGCTAATAAAAAAAATGGTTCCCTATATACCTCAGTAAATGGAAACTAGGGTTGTATTTCCAGAACTATATGAGATACAGTGTCAAAAACGGAGCTCACTACTCATACATAAAAGCCTGCATAGGCAAAGATCTCCTTGTGCTGCTTTTAGTGACGTACTAGTGACGTTGTGGCTATTCAACGTGGTGGATGGCAGGAATGAATCTACCCCCACCGAAGCGGAAGCAGGCTATTAGGCTGAAATGCAGACTGTGGGCTGGAATGGCAGCTAGCCTTTGTCTGTGCTCCCTAGTGCAGGGTTCCTATGTATTAGGTTTGTACACAAGTGGCTCCAGACCATCTATCTCTGTCTCTCCTAATGGAAACCCCCTGACTTCAAGAGGATGTGGTTAGTCACTTAACTGGTATTCCCCCTCATGCAGGGCCAGGGTGACGGTTCCATAGCCATGAGGGCCTTATATGAAACCTCCCACAGCAAGTGAATGTCACCCACAAAGATTAGTAATGCTAGAAATTGGAGTTCTCTCTGTTCACCCAACCAGCTAAAAGGAAACTATTGCTTTGTGCTTCCCACCAGTGGCAATGATCTTGACTAACTGAGTTCTCTATCCTAAAGGAATAAGTCCTTGTGTTACTTCAGCACTGAATCTCTCTTCAACAGAAATCTCCTGTGTTGGGATTTTCTGATACCATCTAGGCTACTGTCCACACTAGGGAATCTAGCTGAGACAATAGTAATAATGTTTAGCACTTACACAATGCTTCTAACCACTTTACAAACTTTATCTAATTCATTCTCACAACACTTCCCTGGGACAGGTAATATTAACAACTCAATTTTACAAGTGGAAACTGAAGCAGAGAAACTTGCTCAAGAGCTCAGGAGGAGTCAGCATTCGAAAAATAATTAGAACGCAGCAGCTTCATGTTCATGGTCCTCTGTGCAGACCACTAGTCCAGGCCTGTTCCCTGATAAACTTAATTGCACTTATGAGCACAGCAAAATTCAGTCATGTTTTGTTCTGAGACACGAACTGCCATTACGCTCCTCTTTTCCCTCTCTGCCCCACGTACTCTATACATCTCTTCAGCAATGTTCTAATTTGGAAGCTGGCTCTGTAACTAGATTTTGTTGGCAAGCTATGCAATCCCCTTAATGAAATCTAGACATGCCATGCAGCAGTTTTATGACATATGCCTAACAATTTCATTTTATATTCGTCTGAGCAACCTCCTGAATTTTAACCTTCAGTCCAGCATATAAATTTAGGGACGACAGTTTCATTGGAAAAAAGCAGGGAGGGGGCTGGGTGAAGAGGAACTTGACATAATTAACTGCCCGAGCATAAAAATACTGGTTTAGCTTTTGTTTGTTTGTTTGTTTGTTTCCCTCCTGTATTTAAGAGAATTAAAAACCCCACGTCAAAGCCATAAATTTCGTACCCCACAGAGCCATGAAGACAGAGAAGAAGACGGTTGCTGGGTTGTCAAACAGGTGACTCGCTCGAGCAGTGGCGCAGGCAGAGCTCATTTTCCAGTAGCTGCACGTTTTGTCACATAGAGGGCACATGGTGATGTTGTTTCTCTCATCACACATCTCCATACTGCCAGGAAAGCGACAAGTAAATGCAAAGAGTAAGGTTAATACATTTCATCTGCCATGCACAGGTCATTTCTTCTGATAAGGCATTTGTCCTCTGCATATGTTCCCAGTCACTGAATGCACATTCAACCTGCTGGGCTGCCAAATGCTCCCTTCATATTTCTTCTAATTTCTCAACCTCTTCTTAGTATTGTTACTTATTTAGTGTTATGGTCAGTCCTAGAAGCCCCAAATGACATCAGGGTCCCACTATAGGCCTGATCCAATTCCCATTCAGGTCAACAGAAGTCTCTCCATTGACATCAAGAGGAAATGAATCAGGCCCTATGCTATTCACTGTATAAACACAAAGTGAGAGAGAGCCTGTTCTGAAGTGCTTATAGTGTAAATAAAGGCAGACAAAGGATAGGAGAAAAATAAGTATTAACCCCATTTGATACATGGGGAACTGAGGCAGAGAGAGAGAGAGAGTGTGTCTGTGGGAGACCTGGAAATTGAACTCCGATCTCCAGTGCTTTAATCACAAAACTGTTCTTCCTCTCTACTGTCCTCAAGACAACCCCCTCACTTAGCTCTGTCTCTGGAACTACACTATCGGGAATATGTGACCTCAGATCAAGGCAACACTGTTAGAAGGGACTCATTAAATGAAATTGATCTAATGTTTTTTGCTTTGACCTGCACTCCATTTAATGGGGAAAAGAGACTATCTGGCAGTCCGGTCTAAAGTTTGCTGTGCCGCATGAGAAAGAGTGTCTTGGAATTGTTGGAATTAGGCCACTACTACAGTCATGAATCTTAGCACCACATGTTTTAAGGTGCCTCAATTGAAATGCTAATTTTGCATCTACAATCAATTGCAGGTGCAATCAGTAGCATGCGAAAGTGACAGAGTTTCGGGGCTAGATTCTCTAGTCCTGCTGTGCTAAGCAAGGGATAGAACTGGTGAGGTGATAGGCAAAATTGATTTTAACCTGTGCCAGTGCCCAGCATAAAGTACAGCAGGAAGGGGATTGCTCTACTTTAAGCAAGACTGCCTATGATTCCCAGCAACTACTCTAGCATCTGGGGCAGGAAGATGAGCTCACTACATCGTCGACACAGAAATCCCCCCTATTCTAGAGGCTGGTAAGGGGATATTGGAGGAGCTTCTATGCTGGCTGCTAAGCTTGTCAACAGTTGGACTGATGCAAAGCAACCCTATCGGACCAGAAAATCTGCCCTAGACATCCAACTACATGATTTGTGGACACAGATATCGTTGTTCCTGATTGATATCTAAATTTCTATCATTTGCACATAAAACAGATTATGGAAGCAAAACTGGAAATGCAAAATTAGAAGCCTTTTTTGAAAATGTATAATAAATAACTAAATAGTACAATTAAAAAACACCCGGCACCTGGATTTTACTAATTTGACCAGATTACGTAGTTTAGACATATGTATTCTTGAGTTGTCTTTGTTGTTCATAGTAGATGCTTTCCACTACTTTATAACAGACATGACATCTGTGTTCTGGTTACACAATTTTTTTATGTTCTTTTAAGATTAATTTATATAATGATCTGATCTACAATTATGAAAAGGACAGAAAAGTCGCTGTCAACAAGTGAGCTAAAATAAATTATTTTTAGCACATACCTCATCAACAGGCCACACGATTATTTTGTCACATCTCTGGAGATTTAGGTGTATATAAACTCAAAACTTAAGCAAGTGCTGATTCATCATAAGCTTAACTGTGACCTTCTATTTTGTCAACATGCTATCTGTTTTTTTACCCACAGCTGTTTTCCAGATTCTACTTTCTGAGAACATGTATTTTGTTCTGTACATATTTTATCTTTCTGCTGTGGAGAACAAACTCTTAGATGAATACTGTGAATACTTATACATTGTCATGCACACCTATGGCACTGTATTAATAAATAATAATAACTCACTATTAGATTATTAAGGTGGTAGAATACTGATAACATAACATTTTTGCCCAGTATTGGATAGTGTGGACTCAGTCCTGAAACCTGCTTCAAATCCTTTAAGAGCTCCAGCATTAAAAGGAAACAGAAAGAGATCAAATGTTCCCTCCTAAAGATTCCCCTGGTGTGGAAGAGTACCCATCACATGTAAAATGCTCAAATGGATGAGGCGTGCAGGAGGTGTGGCCAAAGCTGACTGTGTTCTGGCATTTGCAGGCTGGCAGATAGACACTTGGGACCCATTGCCAGACAGCATACATATATTAATGCAGTCCATCAGACAGAGTCTGGTGTAGAGCTGGTTCCAGGAATGGGGAGTTGTAACTAGCTTCCTGGTGTGCCAAACTCTAGGCCTTAATGACACTACACTTTCACAGATATGTAGCATTTTATTTTGGGTTTTTAGTTGCTTCAACCAAGTACCAGAAGGAAAAACTGTTGTTCAATACAAAATTATGTAATTATCTTAATTTATTTTACATATCCTATAGCACTGATATTTCCACTATACCTGAAAAACTAAAACAAACGCCCAGAAAACTAATCTTTTCTCATCTCCAATGGCCTGATTGATGTGAACTATTTCTGATCAGGCATATGGAAGTTTTATGATGCAGCAGTTCTAAATTATAATTGTTTCAGAACCAGGCTGCCTAGATTCTTAAACTGCTGGCAGGGACATTCAATTTTACGATTAATTGTATCTTTACTCCAACAGATAAGAAAATTTACTGATGTTAAAACTTTGCCAAATTATCTGACATGAACACATGTACTCACTTGATTCTGCAAACACATGTGACTGATGTTATACACCTGAGTAGTCACATTGTGTGTTTATGACTGCAGCCTAAGTTTGGAATTCAACCTGATGCAGAGAGGCAAGGCTTGTGCTGGAATTGTGCAAAGGAGAAAGACTGGCTGCACAGGGTGAATTCATGTACCTTGTGCACCTTTTCATAGATTTCAGAGTTTAAGGCCAGATGGGACTATTAGATCATCTACTCTGCTCTGTACATCACAGGCTAGTAAATTTCACGCTATTACTCCTATACTGAGCCCAGTTACTTGGGTTTAAATTGTTGTGTGCCACAAGCAGAAAACAGGAGAGACTGAGGTGCCAGCAACACCTTGAGGCCCCTGAAATGGAGGGGAATTGATTAGGTGAGATTTGCCCAGATGATCTTAGCAGGTGATTCGTGCTCCATGCTGCAAACCTGCTAGGTCTCTGCCAATATGATTTGGAGGGAAATTCCTTTTCAACCCCAATGTGGAGATCAGTTGTATCTTGTGCATGTGAACAAGATATACCAGTCAAGCTTCTAAGAAAGAGGATTTTCTGTGCTGCTTCAGAGTATTAGTCCACCCTGTCTGGTGTCCTATCTCCAGCTGTGGCCACTGCCTGATTCTTCCGAGGAAGGTGACTGCCCCCTACTCTCATCCCAAATACATCTGGCCAATTGTGCTTTGGGTGAAAATATCCTTCCTGACCCCTGCAGGTGACTGACTGAATCCCTGAAGCATGATATTTGCTCATACTCATTATCTTGAAGCAGAACTGCAAGTGTTTTGAGTGTGGTGATGGTAATGCAGAGCTTCCTGTTCTCTCCAAGGCCCATGAAGGGAACAAATAAACATGAGGATTCACAGACTCTCATGCCAGAAGAGACCACTATGACCATCCTATGTTCCATGTGACTTCCTGCACACACAGGCAGAATTTTTCCCAGAAGCTGAATTAAAGAATATCTTTTAGAAAGATATTTAATCTCATTTTGAAGACTCCAAACAATGATGGTGAATTCACCACCACCCAGGTAAGATGTTCAAAGTTTAATCATCATCCCTGCTAGGAAATTGCATCTTATTTCAAAGTTGACTTCCAGCCACTGGATTTTGTTATATCTTTGTCACCAAGAATAAAAATCCCTTCCATCGGATATCTTTTCCACATCTAAGTCTCTGTACACAATGATCAAGTTACCGCTCAAACTCCTCTTTGATAAACTGAATAGATCGAGCTCCTTAAGCCTCACATTGTAAGTCTTAGAGTAACGGCCGTGTTAGTCTGTATTCGCAAAAAGAAAAGGAGGACTTGTGGCACCTTAGAGACTAACCAATTTATTTGAGCATAAGCTTTCATGAGCTACAGCTCACTTCATCGGATGCATACTGTGGAACATTTCTGAACTATTCTGAACAGCCTCAGGAACATTTCTGAACTCTATTCAGTATGAATTCTTTCTATGCCATGAATGATACGAATGAACTTTATGAGGGCAGCCTGGTGGAAGGTAGGGGAGGGGCTCTAGGATCTGTGTTTATGAAGATCTCATTATTCTATCACACTGCATAAGTGATGCAAAAGGGCTGTGGCCAGTATTCCAACTGATAGCCTGGTCCCAGGTAGGATTGAAGATTTCAGTGCTCCAACCCTACAACTCAGCACCAACATAAAGCTTGAATAAACAATTGGTGTCATACATGTATAACAGACTGGATTCTGAATGCCGTTTGGATGTGTAAAGAAATAAAAGTGAGAATTTGCATTTTTTTTTACCTTGGTATATTCTCATCCACCGTTGCACAGCCATACAGAAACACAATAACCCCTACAATGGAAGCAGGAATGAGCATTTCAGTATAAACTCCCAGCCAGGCAAAATACAGTCCAATCTTCTCTCCAAAGTATTTTCTGAAATACATTGAGGGGGAAAAAAAACAGTGAAATGTTTACTATAGCTTAAAATATACCATGGCTAAAATTATGAATCACAGCAGTATTAAGCTTGAAGGGGAAAGTAAACTCTTGACTAACTGGAATGCATTTCCCCTAGGAGGATTCCTTTTTGCATGCCCCTTGGAATGAATCCAGTGATGGAGGAACCAAGAAAGTCAGTTAGCTCTACTAGCCAAACTCTTTTGCTCTTGTGTGTGTCTAAACAGATATATTTAGATTTACCATGATCAAATCTCCCTAAACAAAAATTTTTCCCTTTTCTTTATTGAAATTACTCCATGGACTCTGAATCTCAACTATGACAAACAAAACTAGTCCTCAATAAAAAGAAAAAAACCTCAAAATCTTATATTCTTTTGTGCACCTTAAATTCCCATTGTGGTAAGCTGGACTTTTGAATGTATTGGGAATGCATGGTCAACCTGAGAGAGAGTGAAGTGGGAATTTAGGAAAAGAAAGCCTTGTCCCCGTTCCCATTGGAACTTTAATTTAAACTTAACTGCAAGCTAAGCCAAATGCATTTTCTGGTTTAAGTCACTTGAAAGGGCTGATGTAACTAAACTAAATGTCTGTTTCCCATCTGGACCCATCACTTTCTGGTTTTCAAGCTTTGTCAGTCTGTCTAATGGTCTATAGTCACTGTAATAACTAAGCACAAATATCTAGGTATTATCAATATCCTGCCACAGTGCCTCTATGGAGCAGGGGCGGCAAGTTATATGGACCCAGGGTGCCCAGACTCCAGCAATATTCAGGGCCCGGCTCCACCAATATTTGGGGCCGGTCTCTCTCCCAGCCGAGCCTGCTGCCCCCATGTACCTCCCCTGAATCTCCCCTGGCCCCCACTTTCTGCCACCGTGTTTCTCCCCTGGGCCCCAGAGTGTCCCTGTCTCAAGCAGGTGGCTGCCCCCTGCAACTCCATGCTGCGCTGGGCTCTGCTGGTTCCCAGCATCAACTGTTGCTGCAGGGTCCTAATGCCCCCATCCACTAGCGCCAGGGAAGGCTGACCCTGCCCTTCCCTTCCACTTCGGACCCTTCCCTTTTCCAGCGGGACCCTCCCCCCGCCTGCAGTCACTGCTCCTGCCCCACACTGGGCAAGGGGCAGTCCCATCCCCCACCCCCAGTGAGGCTACAGTGAGAGGCAGCAGCAGGAGAGGAGGTGCACATGTGATGGCAGCCCTCCCCAGCCCACTGGAGGGCAGGCGAGGGGGCTTCCTGGACCTGAGAGGGGCCCTAGGGCCACGTGCAGTGACAGTGGTGCGAGGTGAGTGTGCTGCCGGGCGGGAGGGGAGGCCCCTCCCCTGGAGCTTGCTGCTGCTGGCAGGGAGAGGGTTGGGGGGAGTCCTCCTCTCTGGCCCCAGCCCTGGGTCAGCCTGCCTGCACCCCAAACACTTATCCCCATCCCTGCCCCATCCCAGAGCCCTCACCCCCCCACACACCCAACCCTCTGCCCTAGCCCTGAGCCCCTCCCACACCTCAAACCCCTCATTCCCAGCCCCAGCCAGAGCCCTCATCCCCCTGCACCCTAACCCTCTGCCCCATCCCTGAGTCCCCTCCTGCATTGTGAACCCCTCATCCCCAGCCCCACCCCACAGCCCTCACCCCTGCACCCCAACCCTCTGTCTGAGCCCCTCCCACACCCCAAACCCCTCTTTATCAGCCCCATGCCAGAAGCCTCACATTTTTACGTTATTTTAAAAAATATATATCAGCTTACAAGACAGGTGTGTGTGTGTGTGGGGGGGGGGGACTTGGACCTGTTCTGGGCACCACCAAAAATTATGCAAACCTGCCGCCCCTGCTACCGAGGGAAGGTAGCTTTATGTTCTAGCCAGGGAATCAGCACGTATACTGAGTGCCCCGGCCCTGACCCATCCCTAGCAAGTTCTGCCCACCCCCCCGGCTCTCTCTCTGAGCTGCATCAAGGGCTCTAAGCCTATAGAAGGTTTGTGTCTTTATCATCCCCCAGGGAGGACTTTCCACTGCCAGGGATCCTGAGCCTGGGAAACCAGTAGAATCCAGGGAGAGAATCAGGCCCTATATCTGTATCTGTGAACTTTATGAGGGCAGTCTGGTGGAAGGTAGGGGAAGGGCTCCAGGATCTGTGTTTATGAAGATCTAATGATTCTATTACACTACATAAAACTTTATGAAACTTCTAAAATTCTGCCTGGAAACAGGACATTTAGAATTCTCCTTACCTCACTAGGTCAATTGGCTGGTATTTATAAAAGACTCCATAGCTTGCCCATTCCTCACACAGGAGCTATAAAATAAATCACAAATGAAAGCTAAAATAAGGCATCACGTAAATGAGCTGTTTCTCCTTTTGTTCCAAGTTACTGCACAGTTCGTGTTGTGCTCTGGTGTCGCTCTTCTTGTGGTTGCACATACCTCAATCGACCAATACATGCATCTGCATTAAGTATGAAAAACAAGTTTGATGGTTTGGCACACTGCATGCTACAATGATGAATTCTTCTGCATTAAAAGCTCTCCAACAACAGGACTAATGGATAGATGTAAGGGGGATTTTATGATTTGTTGCAAGTCATACATCAGTCAAGTCTTTAGCAGAATGGATGTGGGTGTGAAGGATGGTTGTTCTTGGAATTATTAGAGAGAGAGAGACACACACAGACACCAAACTGGAATAAACTAGTTTGCTGTTGCTGCACTAATATTTTGCATCTGTAGAGAGAAAATGTACTGAAGTGTCCAAGAAACTGCATTTAAGATCTTAAGAAGAACACAATGGTCTTCACTCATTACTTTCAGTCAGGATTTGGGCCAAAGAAAATAAAGGTCACCATTAATGGCTCACAAAATGAAATTACATACTCACAAAACTAGGTTCATCTGAAAGCACTCAATTTATTACATAATTTACATTGTAAACAAGACTACACTTCTGAGATTTGATTCTTCCTGACCCAGTCCAATTCTGAAGAGAGAAAAAGGAGTTATTAAACTGGCTACTTGACATCCTTCTTGCCATTCAGCACATTTTATATCTTGCCACAGAATATTAGTTTTGGTACAAAAATCTCATTGATTTCTGTGAAAGTTCTTCACACAGAACCAGGAAAAATAAAGCCCTAGATTCCCATGATCTACCTGCGAATTCCAGTACAATGATAATCTCTCTATTTAGTTTTTTTTCTTTAGTTTGATATATTAATATAAACAATATAACAATGATTAATCCCTACAAGCAATAGCAATGAATAGGTCTGTTTGTTCTAATGGTCACCACTGTCTTCATTCAATCATTTGACAATGGTAAATCCTCTAAAATTTAAATGCATGAGTTGGTTGCTATCAATATGTTTCTTTAACTGTAATCTTTGGTAAGAAAAAACCCAAAACACATGAAATGTAGCACAGAGAATCAGAATCAGATTAATTTAACCAGCAAGTGCATTCAAATTCTGAAACACCAGGATTCATTTAAAAGTTGCTGCTAACTGCATCTTTTTTCCCTTTGTTTCTAGTTTAATTTTAACCAATTTAGCATTCCACCTATCATCACAGGGGTCACTTGCACCTTAGTTCTAGACATGAGGAAGCAAGCAAGTGAGCTGCATGCTCACTTATTTCCCACTACCAGAACATGCAGTAGGTGACTGGGCATGGAGATGGGCATAGCCTGCACCCCATCATCCCTACTTCTGGCTGGAATGGGGGTATAGGCCAACAGCAAATTATGAACCTAACCTGCAGCACAGGGATAGCTGGGCAGGATTTAATTTGGAGGTGTGCCTCTGTGTGTCAATGCCAGCCATGGCTATCCACTTGCGTGGTGCAGTGTATGCGTCACTTTTACCTAAAGCTAGGCTTAAAGTCAAACCCTCTCTCTGAATTAACAATTAAAAAACAGTAAGTGGAATATTAAATAGCCCATGTGGAGCTGAGAATGGGGATGTGAACACTGGCCTATTTACAAAACCAAAGAGTTTGATATTTTTCTTTAGAGTTTTATTTAAACTGATTCATAGAAGCAAAATAATTAAATCATAAAAACTAGCATTGTCTAATTGTTAAATAATTAATTAAATAAAGGCTTCTAACTCGTAGACACAAGGAGTTCTAAATTAATTACCCTTCGGTGCAGATAAACCAATTTCAGATATTTTGTTCATATAAGAATAGCTAACAGTCTGATGTTTCCTAAAGTCATTAGCTTATTTGAATCACGATGTGGTGAAACCTGACATCTCAGCAGTTTACAATTCTACCATGAAATAAAATAAAATTAAATAAAAAAACCCAAAAGCCTCACTGCCCTCTGATTTCGGGGGCCCGATCTCAGATGCCTTTTGTCTGATTTTCAGACATGCTGACCACCTGCACTTCCCACTGACTTCATTTGGAGTTGTGGGTATGCACCAATTCTGAAAGTCAGCCCCAAGAAGTCTCAAGTTTAGAAACCCAATAACTGAAGCCCCCAAACTTTGTGTCCTCTTTTGAAAACTTTGGTCTTATGCTTTTTGTCTCATTTTTTCTGTCTGCAAAATGGAAACCCCTCTTCTTGGAAGCATTATGAGAATTAAGTTGATTAATCTTACAGAACACTATATATGTACCAAATATTATCTTGTGCAATTGTCCTTCCATAGTTTGTTATACCTATCTTAGAACCTTCCTCCTCATTCCCACTTTCTTGTTTTTTCTATAAAAATATTATATATTTAAAAATGGAAAACAGAAGATCTGATGAAATTCTATCTCTCTCTCTCTCTCTTAACACGGTGTCTTGAAACACAGTCAGTCTGAAGCACCCTGCATCAGGAGAGTAACAACATCCTTTAAGTCATGAACTTGGCGAAACTGGAACTAAGTGAGATCCAGTACTGCCAGTAGGGCCCATTTGGGAGATGAACTGTAGCCTCCTTAGCACAGGCTGGGACTTAAAGAATAAAAATTTGCCCTTAACTTAGTTACATACAGCAAAACCTTGTTTGAAACCAGGCAATCTTTTTTTGCCCAATAAATTCTAAGTATCAAAATGGTTACTTTTGAGATTATTTTCCTCAGGGTCAGGTTCTGATTCCCTTACTCATGCATAGCACTCATGCAGTATAGCTGGGAGTGATTTACATATGTATGTGTGAGCAGGCCAGGAGTGGTTGCTCTCACAGCAAAGCAGTGTAAAAGGCACCCCAGGTTGGAGAACTGAGGGGACACAGCTGTCCATCAGTCCAGATTGTACTTAATGTCACAGCAACCTTAAGAGAAATTAGAATGTAAATGTTGACATTTTTCCTATGATGATGTGAAATGCACCATTATTACATGGGGTAATTTAAACACATCCATGTTGGAGTAAAATTAACATTTAGAAATACTTCTGCTATATGGCACTGATTGCCTTTCCACGATATTTTCTGGGAAATCTTGGCAAATGTCCAGTTCCCGACAGGTGATTTGTGAGGCTAACACTCTTGAGAACTTGCTGAATCACATATATCAACTTACTTTTCTGTCATTGAGCTCAACATTTTCACCTTCGTAGTCACCCTTTAAAGAAAGAAAAATGGCATCATCCAACAAGTCACACCCAGAACCGTTATGCGGCTCACATACCATGTATCCCACTCACGTAATGCATCAAAAACAGAAAGGCAATTTGTAAAATAATGCTGTATTATATGGGGTCATTTCTCATGGCACACTTTGTCTTCTGTCATCGAGCACATGAAGAAAAAGTAATAAAGTCGGTCACAGGGTAAAAAGCAATGAATAAGTAATAAAGGCAGCCTAAAAATGTTAAGGGAAGAATGTGATTAGAGATAGGCCCACATTTGAGTGATATTTGGGGTTTAGTTAATCCATTATAAAAAGAGGAGACCAGCTTAGAAGGCTGACCCATATCCAAATTGTCCCAAAGCTCAGGGATGATTAAATCTGGGGCTTTGATTTGGGGGTCATTTCTAAATATGATAAGGAATACAATTATGGAACAAATAAAATATACATATCAGTGGCTATCAGTAGCTGTCTACATGTCTAATAAAGCACAGCAGAGCATTAGCATGTACATGAAGTAGAATTTATTTAATCTTTTTTGAACGCTAAATGGTATCTCTATAGCAGATGCTTGTGATAAATGCCAAATAGACAAAAGGCCGGATTCTGATCTCATTCACACCAATGTAAACCAGTGATAAACCCATTCAAGTCAATGAAGTTTCATTAGTTTTAAACCCCCTGCAAGTGAGAGGAGTATGAGGTTCAAAGGGCCTTTTCCACCACTGCGTTACTTCAGCTTCACATCACGATCCTTTATACACTCACAGAATAGGTGCAGCAGGGGCATCAAACACTGCTCTATAGACATTCATGAAGCCTCTATAGGAAGGGACCATCTGTAAATGTTTCAACACCAGCCACTTCTCAGTCTCTTAGGTAAGGGTGTCAATTAATGCTAACTGTGGTGCACCCATCAGTCCACTTTGGCATGGATAGTGATCCCCAACTCATTTTATAGGACCATCAAGTCAGAGGATGAAATCTTTGGGTCACTACCAACCCGATACAGATCCACACCAGTACACCTGTGGTAAAAGACTCCATATAAATTTCCTTACTGTCTGATCCTACCAATCTCTACTGGCACTGTACATTAAAGTATTTGGACACTTCCCCAATGGCAACCCATTATACATACAATCACTGACATTTGCTATTTATATAGGGGGATGCCAGGGGATTTAGACCAGGAAATTAGTCACCTGGAGTACAGATATGAATACATTTCCTCGCCATAGTGCCAGAATCCTTGGGAGCAGAAGGTCAAAAAGTAGCAAAAGTATTTAATTTGCCAAGACACATTAATAACTCCACTAACTTTATATTAAAGTAGCATTTTTGATGACCAAGGGAACTAACTTGGCAGGTATTATTAAAAGCCAACACAGCTGACAGGTAAAGATTGTACAAGTTGTGAAAACTCATTATAAAAGCGGAGTAGGAAATTAAGCTTGTGAAACACTAAAGATGTTTGGGATGATGCCATTAATACATAACACACTAAGGATTTTTTGGTGTCAGATTGTAGAAATGTAAAATATATTCCAAGATCACTTACATCATGCAAAGGATATGCAGCACTGTAAACTCCATTGGCAAGCAGACTGGTGATTCCTTGAAAGACAAAGGCATAATAGCAATGTACAATTTTAAATTTGGACAGTCTCAAGTTAACATCCAACATTTCTGAAGAATTCCCTCAAAATAGTACTCATTTGGTTAGCTAATAAATCTTCTGCCATCTAATTCCTCTCTATATAGTTTCATTTTCATTCATACAGATCATTAAGCAGGATTAATTTTACAAAATGGAAAACTGCAGAGAGTAAGAGGAAGTCATATGTTTGAGAATGAAGAATTAGGAGACAATGACTTGAAACCAGTCATTACAATAAATGACATTCTCTGAAAAGTCAGTCTGATTTGAAGAGCAAGGCTGCAGATTTTAAAGCAAAAGGCTGGATCATAAGAAGAATATGGCTGGATTGATTGTGTAAGGGAACATACATACTAGGGTTGCCAACAGTTCCTTATTACAAGGGACGTCCCTTATTTTTAAATCTCTGTACAAGAAGGTCGGGAGTTTCCGAGTGCTGCAAAAAGCAGCAAGAAATACCCCAGGCAAATGTAGGTGAGTACTACTAATTATTAGTATTACTAGTACCAGGAGGAGGGGCAGGGAAGGGGTGCTAAGAAAACAGTCCCTTATTTTTGAAATACAAAGTTGGCAACCCTAATACATAGGCACTCATCATACACTCAGAGTTTTTGAGATTGGTTAGCAAAGTTGTAGGGAAAGCCTTTGCAAAGACCTTGGCATAATACTTACCATATTTACCACATTTCCATCTTTTATTTAAAAGTGTAGTTTCCGTCTTTCTTCCCTCTCCTGTCCCTGTTTACACATTTATCTATTAGTTACATGCATGAGCCTTAAAGCAGTTAATGCTGCATCTATAATGTGTGTGGGGTGGGAGAGCTCTGTGGAGTTTATTCTCTGCCTTGTGGAGAGTGATCTCATTCTTTAACTTTGGGATTAATTAAGAGAAGTGAGGACATAACAGGAGAAGTTATACATATGATTAGAATTGTGCAATGGGAGAAGAATGCACTTAGAAATCTCATCTTGCTACAGAATTCCAAAGACTGCTTAGCAGGACACAGATCCTTGGAGGCTACGGTATATAATTTCGAGATACTGTAAGTTTTATTACAGCTGTTGGCATTAATATAGCTACTGCCAAATATGGAGTTTCTACAAGTCTTTGAATGGGTCTCGTTACCCACTGAAGATATGTTTGGTGACTCTGCTACCTAATCTTGAATGATGACTTTTAAGATCACGTCCTCAGTTGGAGTAAATTGACATTGTTCCATTGATTGTAACAGAGCTAAGTTGATTATCACCAGATCAAAATTGGGCCAATGTGTATAATAAGAGTTTAAGAATATTACAAAGAGAAAACAAAAAACCTGACATATTGTGGTGTGTTCTAGCTAGACAATTGTTTATTGATCCCTCACTGACATAACAGCATGGGTCCGGATGTAGAGAAATATAGGGTATGTCTACACCAGTGGTTCTCAAACAATGGGGTAGGTCTCCCAAGGAAAGCATGGGAATGTGCCAAGGGAGGCACGGACTGTGGGGGGGGGGGTTGGTTTTGTTTTTTTTTAAGAGCTTTGGCTGTCAGCCCCGGTGGCTGGGGCTCATGCAGAAGGTCCGTGCACGCCTGGGAGACAGGGATAAAGGGTACAGCTGGAGCCATACCACGTAGGCTCGGCTCTCCTTCTCCCCCACCCCCATCCATCAGCTGGAGGTGGCGGGGCTCTGGGTCTCAGCCCCAAGGTGGCAGCAGCAGCACAGAAGTAAGGGTGGCAATGGGGCGCTAAGTTCAGTGTGAAAAGTGATATTGATGAGTGTTATTTTTCACATGGTCTCTCTTTCTTCTATACTACTGCTGGCATAGTGCTGCCTTCAGAGCTGGGTGACCAGCCAGCAGCCACTACTCTCTGCTCTGCCTTCAGTGCTGGGTGGTGGTATATATACTTTGAGAGGGGGAAATAAATGACTACAGACAAAAAGAAGGGGGCCTGATCAAATAAGTTTGGAAACCACCGGTCTACGCTATCATGTGGGTACGGCCTCTGACACATGCCCGAACCCCCTTACCATCCATGAACATGGATATGCTCTTCAATGTAGATACACCCTAAGAGCATGAACCAATGAAGGGTGTGTTTTTTGTACTCTTGACATTTTTACAAGCTCATTGAGGCCCTGATCCTACAAGGCATTAAGTGACTGCTGGAGGAGTTGCTGAGTGTCCTTAACCCTCAAGAGGTGCTCAGCACCTTTCAAGGCCATACTTTAAAAAAAAAATCCTACCAAGACTGCACAGTTATCAAGCAGTAAGAATTACCTGCAGGTTTCATACTACCTTCAGTTAGAAATAGGTAGCAGGCTGGTAATGCACAGCTCTAGTGATTGCACTGCTGAGGATTTGAGCACCCCACCTACTACATATGGACACGAAAAGTTTTGGACTACAATTCGCAGTTTCACAAGTATGCACTAATAAACAGCAAAAGGCTAGCGTGTTCACTGGGCAGCTTTGTTATTTCTACTTGGCAGCAAAGTTCAGAGGAAAGCACTTCCAAAATATCCTAGTGTTACTCGTATTTGTTCAAATCTGTTCCAAAACTTTCTTTGATTATATAATGACTGAACATACAAGGTCAGATGGAACCACACTGATTTACACCCACTGATTACGTGGCCCAATCACCTCTTTATATCATGCACTGTGTGTGGTTTTTCCATGCCCATGTCTGGTGAAGACGGAAGAAGCAGGGGGACCCAAAAACATAACGTCTTTTTCCTCATTCAAGTAACTGTTAATGTGGTTCCTGTTTCTGACCAGGAAAGCAGCCAACTCTAGGACAAGATTCCACACTGAGCTGTGGGACTTTCCCCCTGCCACTGTGAAAGTTTGTCATTTCGGCTGTGAAACCGATCCAACAGGAGCTTTGAGAAAAGGAGGCCACTCCTGCATTTGGATTTTCCACATTACAGGAACAGTGCCTGGTTGCACTCAAAGTAATCTTAAGGCATATAAGGATTCGCCACCTGTACACTGTAGGTTATGTCTTAAATTGCAAAGTCAGAGTATACAAAGCACATCTGGCTTAATCATCCCTCCATTATTAGATGGATTTCTTAACAGCATTTTTGTCACTATTTTGTCAGAGCTACCTGTAATTCATACTTGTATTTAACTACCTGTGGACAAATGAATGTTTTAACAGTTTCCAGTTTTTCCATTTGATTTTTGTCTTCCATGGGATATCAGGTGTGGAGATGACTGGACTTGAGGAAATTTAGTTTTTGCCACACATGATTTGGTTTATTATGAGCTATTTATTCACTTCAGTGCCATAGTTTAGTGGATCCCTGCATATCATAATCAGTGTTAAAGAGACTATAAAACAGCTGAAGAGGGGATATATGGTCAGTAGGTCTTTATCAGGGTGACCTGATTTTTATTTCTTCCTGTTAATGAATTTAACAGTTGGATCAGTTCTGAAGGCTAAAATCCCACATCCATCGGCAGCAGTAGTGTAAGTTTCTCCTCCACTTTGTCACTGAACTGGAGAGACTACGTCTACTTCTAGTGATGAGGGATTAATCTAGTCCCCATGCCTACTCCCATACATGGCCTCTCTGCTGAGTTCGTGAAGAATGCCAACAAGTGCCAATTATGGGAGAGTTTTGAAGACTTGTCAACTGAGACCATTTCACACAAGCCCTTAAAGAGATATCAAATGATAACAATTTTAGGTGACTATTGAAACAGACTGGATTTATGTGGCTGGTTCTAGACTGTGATCCTTAAGCTGCTGAAGTCCATGGCAATACTCTCATTGACTTTAATGTGGATAGGATTGAACCCCTAGTGGTCAAGAAATGACCACACATTATTAGTTCTTGGCCATATCTTAGTGTTTTATACTGCCATTCAGTCCCTTTGTGAACGACCTCTTTGTGCCTGAAAATATTAATCTTGCTTTACAATTTGCTTAAAGATCTGACCATAAAATTGGTTTACAGCAATGAATCTACATCTTTACAGATGAAAAATGTTCCTGACTAAACATAAATCAAAAACACAATAACTAAACTAAGTGAACTTAAATCAAAACATGGAGGATAAAAACAAAACAAATGAACAAACCATCCCTTCAGTTGCAAATTTGCAAACATTTGTGACACCTGAAAATTATGCTGATCTCAAACCTACGTAAAGTTCCTTACCCATGCTGTACTTGGCTTTGGTACATGTTGTTCTTTTCAATATTTCATAAACCTATATTTGCAAGATGGAAGAAAAGAAAGAGTTACTTGAGATACTGCCAGTGGACATGTTCTGTGCAAACAAATCTTTTTCAGAGTACAATCCAAATAAAAGTTATTGGCACAATTGAGCTGTTGATCACAGCTAGTAAATCAATGTTCTCTATTAAAAGCTTGATGTTATTATGTTTTAAAGAATGTGGTTATTTTCATATACACTTTCTGTAGAAAGGGGGGAAAAAAGCTTGATGACTAAACTGCCAGTTAGTAAGATATGTGATTTTTATTTGTTTGAGGAGGAGTGTGTTAGATTTAACTGTTCACTATGATAGTGATGCTATTCATAGGCGCCATAGGAAACACATAGATCCCAGATTAAAGACCTTTTCCTACAAGCATCTTGTATGTTGCTAAACTGGCATATAGCGCTAGATCCTCAGCTGGTGGAAATCGACGTAACTTCATTGACTAAAATGGTACTGTGAATATTTTACTACCTGGGGATCTGGCCCATTAGATCTAAGCAAAGCTCCAAGTACTCACCATTTTGTCAAACACTGAGTTACACAATAAAATAACTCGACACTAAAATTTCCGAGGCATAAGGACTTCAGTGCCAAAAATGGCATTTATTTATTATTTAATTTATTGTCAAACATGTTTGTATGTTCCACCAGGCAGCCTGAGTGGCTGAATAATCACCCCTGTAGTAAAGAGATGTGCTCTCATGCAATGAAGCAAATATTGGGCTGGAGGGAGGCTAGGGGAAATTCTTTTATAATTAAAAATGAATGAAAATAATAAATAAACCCTGTGAGGGAAAGCACTCTACTCCCCTTTGCCCTGTCTGGTCACAAAGTGGTTTCTTCAGGATGCTGGCCTGCTCTATCTCCTCTACACCTTGTCCCAGCCAAGGGCAACATCATGCAATTTCCTTTCCCTCTTGAATTGAGTGGGCAGGTGGATATATGGGACATTCCTCGCTTCTTTCAAGGCAGGCGATAACCGAGGGTGCTGTTGCTCTTCTTACAGATATTCTAGAGGGCCAATTAATGTTTATAACTTGCTAGTGCAACCACATCTATAAGTTAGTGCTTTGAGAGAGTGCACCAGTTTCAGAAGTGCAATATGAAGGACTCTACCACACAGACGTTGATGGAGCCAAAATAATGTTTGAGGTCTATTTGGTAAAGAATTTACATGCTAAGGATGCCCAAGTATACTCTGGCATTGTAAATTACATGCCTATTCATATAAACATTCAAAGGGTTAATTTTGGATGTCTTTGCTTTTACCTTATGAGGTAGGTATATGACTCATCACCACAGAATATGAGTGCCTCATAATCATGGATGGATTTTATCCTTGCAACATTGAAGTGAGGTAAGAAAATATTATCCTCATTTTACAGATGGAGAACTGAGACACAGAGTAGACTAAGTGACTTGCCTAAGCCCAATCAAGTTCCCTATCCACTAGGCCAACCTTCTTCCCATCTGTCATTCTGCCTTAAATCTTACTGTTTGCAGTGTTGGTCCCAGGATACAAGAGATAAAAGGTGGGTGAGGTAATCACTTTTCTTGGACCAACTTCTGTTAGTGAATCAGACAAGCTTTTCGGTTCATGGAGTTTGAAAGCTTGTCTCTTTCACCAACAGAAGCTGGTCCAATGAAAGTTATTACCTCACTCACCTTATCTCCCTTAAATATTACTATTTCTTAACTTGCTTGAGCTCTTGCTCTCGTTCTCACATATGGCAACTTGGTTGAGCTGAGGGGTTGTTACAGAAATCAATTCAATTGTCTCATATGTTTACTAATGATTATATGTTATAAACTATAGTTCTATCAACAAACAACATAGCTCTTCTTGAGACACATGCATTAGCCTCTCAAGGGACTGCCTGATCATATTGTCTTCATCCTTGTTCCCTGACCAAACCTCATCTCCTCCCTTTGCTCTTTTCTTAATTTAGGGCTATATTGTGACTACCCCCCACCCCGACACAGCCAAGGGGCATGTCTGTGTGTGAGGATTCCCTTAACATCATACAGGTGTGTAAGGGCTACCCAAACCATAGTGTCTCGGGATGCTCAGAGTCTATACAGCAGATGAGCAAGGAAACAAGTGGGCAGGAAGTTAGAGGAGCCTCAGAGGAATCATTCCTCTATTATTATTTGCACCGAGAGGTCTTAGATGAGATTGGGATGCCATTATTATTATCTGTATTATTGTAGTGCCTAAGGACCTTAAAGAATACCAGAACTCCATTGTGAAAAAAATGGCAAGAGACACCCTGCCCAAAAGAGCTTACAAACTAAATGGACAAGACAGACAAAAGACAGGAGGAAACACAGACACAGAAAGGTAAAATTACCTGCTCATGATGATGTCATAGGTCAGGAACAGAGCCTGTAATACAGCCTAGGTTTCCTGACTCCACATCCAGTACCCTATCCACTAGACTACATCACCTCTGACATGCCTAAGGCACAATCTAGTCCTTAGATTGTAAATGCTCTTGGGGCAGGGACTATGTCTTTATTTGCATTGCACGTCTGTGGCACAAAACAATTAAATAATAATAGCAGCTCTTCAGAAGAGCTCTGTGTAAGCTTGAAAGCTGGTCTCTCTCACGAATAGAAGTTTGTCCAGTAAATGGTATTACCTCACTCACCTTGTCTCTCTATGGCACTTCTCCTACACACAGAGCATTAAGTCCTGCAATGGAGTTGTAGGGGTGTAAATTAGGGCAAATTTATAAAATGCTGTACAAGCAGTATACAAGGGAGTGTGTCTAGTGAACAGAACACCAGATGTGGAGGCAGAATCTGTATTCTGTTCCTGGCTCTGAACCAACTCACTGTGTACCTTTGGGCAAGTCACTTCACTCCCAGATGCTTCAGTTTCACCATCTGTAAAATGGTGACTGACTTCCTTTGTAAAGAACTCTGTGGATGAAAGATTCTATACACCTGCTAAATATTATTAGAGTTCTGACAATCTACCCTAGCACTGACTAAAGTGCACCATAGAAGTGAATGTCACAAGTTAACATAATAAGGGGGAATGGTCATTCAAACAATAACTCCGATTGAAATTCAGTGACTTCTGTTCCTATTAAGCTTGGTTTAATATGATTTTTGTTGTTGTTAAATACAGATATTATTTTAAAAGTTAGGAGATGTTAATCCTGCTCCATAGCCCAATGCTGCTTTAAAAATATCCACCAGTACCAGTAATGCCTAGCTCTTAGATAGTGTTTTTCATCAGTAAATCTCAAAGCACTTTACAAAGGAGGTCAGGGGCCTCACTTTACAAATGTGGGAATATAGGCATAGGAAGGGGAAGTGACTTGCCCAATGTTACTGAGCAGACCTGTAGCAGAGCCAGGAAAGGCATCCAGATCTGAGTCCAAGTCCATGCTGCGTCCCAGAATTACTGAGACTCTAAGGGTACGTCTACACATTTGGTGGAGTGTAAAGTACAGACACTGCACACCAAGTGAGCATGTGTATAAAGAGCAGTGTAAACGGTGAGGCACAGCTTAGGTGGGCAGAGTAGAGTAGAGTAGAGTGCCCAAAATGCCTGAACCCCCAGTGAATATAGCCTACGTTGCTCTCTACATGCCCCAACAACACCTCCCATGTCTACGCTGCTATTTTTAGCAATGTAGTGTCCCGCTGCCTGCCTGCTGCCAGAGACTTTCCCAGTTGTAGTGAAAGGCTCCAGCAATATTGAAAGGCTCTAGCAGGCGGAAAGCTGTGTGGAAAGCCTCCCCAATGCCACAGTCTTTCCCTGTCGCGTGTATCTACACACTGCAGTGAGAAGTGTGGACACCCCCTGCTTTTCACAGTGGCATGTTTCTACATGTATAGTGCCTGTACTCTACACACCACCATAAGTGTGGACAAAGCCTAATAGAATCAAAACTGAGTTACTGTGCAAAAGAAGGCATACTGTTAATCCCAAACAGTATTTAGCAGCCACACTAGAAACTGTGCACTGGAAATGCTTCATTTTGTTATTTAACCAATTTCTGTCATTGACAATTAGTGGCATTTGGTACTGGGAGTTTGGATTAAAACTAGCAAAGGAGCACTTGAAACCCACATCATGATGGGAATACCCCTGCTGTAAATGATTTTAAAATACAATACTTACTATCGTGCTTCTCGTTTTGCTGTCAAAAAAGGACTCTTTGTCAGACAAATCAAATCTGTTAAAACATTAGAAAGGAGAAAAAAAGATTGCACATTAGGTAAAAAGCTGCCTATAATTTTCTACACTTGGTGACCTCTTTTCATTTATCCTGAGGATACCGCTGAGCAGTAAAGTTTACTGCTTGTAATGAATGTTATTGTCAATGAATAAACATAAAATGAATCTAATCTAATATCCCTTCTAAAAGAAATGCCCATCCCAAACTCCCCGGTTTAGGGGGTTTGGCAACATGGTTCATTGGTTTTATAGATTCATAGATGTTAAGGCCAAAAGGGACTGTTATGATCATCTACTCTGACTTTCTGCATAACACTGACCTAGCATTTCACCCAGTGATTTTTTTGATCTAGCCAAGCGTTCTTTTGTTAATCATGCTGGGCCATCTTTTGCCTCCTTTATCCAATGATTACTCTAAAAGTAGTTTAATTGAAAGAAGAAAAAAAAAGTGAGACAAGACGTGTAAGATCCTTTTCAATCTGAGTACAAGTTACTAAATCTGATCCTTAGTGATACTCGGGCATCTGATTGTTTTATTAGATGAACATCCCTCATGCTATAAATTCTCTTATCAGGTCAATTTCTACAAATCTGGGCACATACCAAAGGTGACATACTCTGCAAACATGTCATTTACACGCAGCCAGATTCTGCCTGATACCATCCTACTGCACAGCACCCTTTCATGTTCTGTGTCCACTAAAGGTAAAAACAAATGTCTGTGTGGTGAAGATGCTGCGCCCAGCCTCTGCTTTTTCCATTTTTCCTGACATGTATGTATACACAATTGAAATTATTCTTGAGATCTCAAAATGGGCCCAAACCTGTTCCTATTGAAATCAATGGCAAAACTACCACTGACTTCAAGGAGAGCCAAATCAGGCCCTCTCCTTGTAGATGGTACACAATACATGTATTACCTGCCCATATACTATTAAGGAGGCTATCAGTTATGTTTATCAAACCATACTCCTATCTACAAATCTTACTGAACACTTCGTTTTTGCAGTGAAAAGGACCATAGTAAAACCATAAGTATTATGATATAAATTTATCTTTGTAGTAAAACAGACATATTTGTTACTCTGTTCAGGAGGGTTGCTACATATACTATATGACAGCTAAAATGAACACAAATGCCACACAGAGATTCTTAAAAAGTCTGATTCCTGCACAGTGAATTAGATAAGATTTCACTTATTATGAAAAGGAAAAGTGTCCATTTTAATGATCACTACTGCAATATCAGTGCTGATGAACATTTTTCTATTAACCTATTCATGCCTGTGTCGCAAGTGGTATTGCAAAGTCTGGATCCTGTTGATGCAAATGGTTAATTTAGATGAAGCTTTCACTTACAAGTGTTGTTTCTCCCGGGAGAAGGGGTAAGAGAGGCGTTTCACTGTCTGTGGTTTGAGTTCTGCTACTTTTGGCTGGATAGGTTCTGTTATTTTTTGAATTACAGAATTAATTTTTTTCAAAAGACCATGGGCTTGATTTATCTGATACACCTGAGAAGAAGGAAAATGAACAATTAATACTGTATTGCTCTCAAAATTATTCATAAAAGATTCTGAAGTATAAGGAATAAAACCATCATTTAAATAAATACACTCAAATAAACTAATGAGGAGCAGTGTGCTATCGCTCTACCTTCTTTAAAAGGTTGAGAAACAGATGGACGGGTTGTGAAAGGGGAAAATTGAGGCAACCTCAGACTCCAAATGTGTCTGAGTCAAATCCTGCCCCTTATTCATTCCAAAGGATATTCATTCCAAAGGATAAGGCTGGGCCGCTTCACAGAGCTAAAACCATAGAGCTACTCCATGGCCACTATAGCAGCTTAAAGGTTGAAGTAACTTCTGTGGCCCTTGTAAGCCACTCTGTGGGGTGAAACCAAGGACTGGAAGATCCACATAGCAATGGATTCCTTTCTCCCAAGAACTGATGAGTGTAACCACATCAGGAGCACACTTCTGATCTCCATGGTACATAGGGAAGCTTGCATGTGAATGCCCTGCACCGCGGACTTTTGGCATCCCACCTCTTCCATGTAATGGAACCACAGTGGAACTACTTTTCACCAGTGCAGTAAGGGCAATTTGGGCCTATGGTACCAAACAAGTGCCAAAGTTATACAGGAATTGCATTAGAAGATAAAAAAAGAAAAGAATAAACGTCACAGCCTGAGCCACAAAGTTCCGCTCTACAGCCAGAAACAAACTACCTAGATGAAGGAGTTTGGTTTGAGCTCATTTCTAGGCGTAGCCAAGTGAAAATTCATTCCTCATTTCTGCTAGGTACAGGAAATAACTGGACTGTGCCTGAAAGCTTAGAAACCTCTCACTCACTCTCTTGACAAAAATGCCCTTTCCTATGTAATACAATTGCTCCAAGGAACTTAATGGCCTTAACAAAAGAGGAAACACAATTAAAGTAAACAAAGTGATAAGTGGGCTAGGATGCTACTAATACAATATTTAAACCAAAAGTTTAAATTTATTTTTACTTACAATAAATTACTTTGGGCTTTGAGGCTGTCTCTTGTTCCATTAGAGACTTCTTTCTCTGCAGTGTCTGGAACCGGCACTTAGGATATCATTAAATATTAATCCACCTCTACGTTATGTTCATTGAATAGGTACAGCTACATATCAAAGATTATTTAAATTTTGGTCTCTGGAGAAAATACACTATCACTTTTATAACGATATTCCAAATATTCCGAAGGGTAGTTTATTCTAAGCTAATTTAGTTCCAGACCCTGCAAACATTTACATGCATGATTAACTTTATGCACATGAGTAGTCTCTGAGCTCCATGGAACTATTTGCATTCAAAATGCTATTCCCACACGTGTTTTCAGGATTGGGGCTTTGCTGGAGTAAGAAAAAATAAGCATCCCCCATAATGTATATTTAGGAGTCCATTATCAGCTGCAATCTACCATTTCAAAATGTACTGAAGGTATGAAATACTGTACAAACTCATTTGTATCATGTGAAGAATAGGACCAGAAGCTAGGAACTCTTGATTTCTGTTCCCAGTTATAAACATGATTCTTTCTGTAGGGTTAGGTAAGTTAATTAGGCATTCCTCCTCAAATTTCCTTATGTGTAAAAGGCAAATAGGAATACTTATCTCCCTCGCAAAATTGTTGTGAGGATTAGTTAATGCTTGTAAAGTGCTGTGAGGATGAAAAGCCCTACGTCAGTGTTGTGTGTAAATTGTGTGTGTATGTGGAGGTGTGACTTTTGGAGAAAAAGAAAATTATCACAAACCTTTTTTGTGGGCATCTTGAGTTTCAGAAATTCTGCCTCCCGGCACAAAACATTCCAAGGTGCATGTATTTTTACAAATCCAACCCCATGTATTTTAGTCTAAAAAAGGAAGAAAGAGACAACAATTCAGATGAAATAAAATAAAATGCTATTTTTCTTCCAGTTTCATACATATTGAGGAATCAAGTAGCCTCCACCAGACAACATTATAAATCTAATCTGTTTAAAACAAAACTGGGGAACAACTGCTTCTAAATAGCTACGATACTATCATTGAATAAATCTTCTGATTTATTGTCCACAAGGTGCTCAAACCACAAACATGAAACACCATTGTCCTCCAACAAAATAATTATCCCAAGGTAGAATAATTATCTTATTTTAAAGTGAGAAAGTAAGAGTTACTTGGAAAATAAAAGGTATTTCCTATGGACAAGGAAAATATACCCAGTCACTCACATTTGAATTAGACAAGAGTATGTCTACACTGCAATTAAAAATTCACAGCTGGCCCATGCCAGCTGACTTGGGCTTTCAGGGCTCAGGCTAAGGGACTGTTTAACTGTGATGTAGATGTTTGGGCTCAGGTTGGGAGGGTTGTAGACATACCCAAAATGGCCTGAACCTGTGAGATTTGAGCATCTTGTGAAAGGTGTTAAATGGATTGATGTAAATGGAGTTGAGGATAGTCAGCAGCGTCTCACAACATATGCTCAGAACCTCTAAGGATCAGAATGACAGTCGTCTAAGAGGCCAAAATGCTTCATCTGCAGAGCTGTTGTATACATCTGAGCTTAAATGGTGAACTTTTACATTAATACTACAGAAAGATTTATAGGAAAATATCCAATTTCTTTATACATTGGTCCAGATTCTTCCCTGCATTAGGGCCACTTTGTACTGCATGGCTGACATGAAGCTGTCCTAAAGCCAGCATAGCTGACTATATGAAGAGGCAGAGAGTTGGTGTAATGGTTCCTATGACAATCCTGCCCCCCACCCCCGCCCTCCAAATGCTAGCGTACAGGGATGGAGTGGGTTGTCCCTGCTGAATTGTGCAGAATTGTGGTTCATTCATCTTTTCTATTATAAAAGTTATTTTCAAAAGACACATTTGCTCTTGGTGGTGTGTTCCTCACTATCCCCAGTAATGACGCAGCTGCTGAGAGAGTTCATGCTTGCTGCTTCTGAGCTGCATGTGTTGAGTGCAGTCATGTAACTGTAAAGAGGAACAGATAGGGCATGCCAATGCATTTCACAAGAGCAGACTGGTGACATTTGATTTGAGGCTAGCCTTCAAAATCAGCAGTTGGCATTAAGAGGAAGCCATGGAGCTCATGAACACATATAGATCACAGGAATTGCTCCCATCTATTTTCTGCCTTCCTTTGGCAGCCAAGTTTATAAGTAATATTTAGTTCTTCAGATATTTTTGTATTGTGTGATCTAAGAGCCATGGAGTTGAAGTACCTACTTGCCTTATTTCTGGCCTGCACATAAACTGAGGAGCTTTCATATGAACAGCTGTGTTATCTATGTGCAAAGGCAAGTAAGTCTGTAGAGAATTTTAAAGCCAGTAGTACAGGTTCTGTATTTGAAGAACAGAAATCTTCAAAAGCATAACCACCTCGCTTGTAACACTGAAAGCAAGGAAGAACCTGGGGTGATTCCATGCTTTCGATAGCATATACTCACAAAGACAACAGATGACAGCACTGGACCTTTTTGTTCCTGTGTGTAGTGGAAGTGCTGGAAATTCCAAATATGCATGAGAAAAAAAAGCCTTCCTCCTCCTTGCCCCCAGAATAGTGTTGTCTAGATGCCATCCTGCCATTGAAAAGGGGAATCCTAGGAAGGTGGGCAACTAGCAAAAGAAGAGTGCCTTGTCCGATTCCTGTGCTTGTCATCCTCACGCATATGCGGTAGAGATTTTCCGACACTTACAGCCACCCACGATCCTTCAGGCCCTTGTCAGATGCACATGTATTTAAATGTACATTATATTGTGATAGTGGTTTTCTCCCCTTTCCATTTCAAAGCATGAGAGTGAATGGCTCCCATCATTCATCAGATCAATAGGCTATTCAATTTAAATTGAGGTATAGCTTTAAACAGGAAAAGACTTCAATCTTTCTGGCTTTATCTTTCCATTCTTGCTGCTATACTTGCTTATGCAAGTATAAAAGCTTGTTTCAGCCTGTAATATTCTGCACCTGCTTTCTGGAAATACATTACTCTGGGGACATAAATAGTTGCCATCCTCCGATGTGTCACAGCTTCAGAAACATTTATGAGTTAACTCCATGGAAGAGAGTTTAAGCAATTTAATATAGGTCTTACTTGTAACAAGTGCTCACTTTTACTAATATTAAAGATCTGCAGTGTGACTTCATGGCTTTCCCAATAATGCCCTTCAGACTCAAGCAAGTGTCTGCAAGCCTTTGCCTTATATTCAAGCTTTGGACATGAAAGTTGATGTAGATCCCTGTGGCTCTCATCTCAGTACATTTCTTTTCTGTTTTGATCTTGTATTGAGAGGACAGTGTCCCTCAGGATGGCTATGCATTATGTCCTAGTTTGAACTCAAAGACCTTCAACATTATTTAAAGTAGTACTACACGTCAGAGGTGGGGACACCCTGCCGTGTAAACTATTTTAAACTGCATGACTTGGCACAAGATGACTGCCAATCTACTATGATAGTTTGCAAATTAGATGGAAGGCTCTTTTTACTTACATTTGGGAATATAGAACCTGAAATGGAAACTCATTTAGCTTTTCCAGGGTTTGTCCTATCTATACATTCATGAATATTTAATAGACATATTGAGCATCTTTTAATGCACAGATCACAGATTTAAAACCCAGCTTTTAGATATTGTAAATAAAATTTACAAAATGTTTACCTTCTCCCTCTGCAACTTCAGGCACATTGGCTGGATCAGTTAATTAAAACATAGTCGCTTCCTTTGAAATGAATCTGACCATGGCTATCTCTGCTAATCACACTGGCAGCAGATCACATACACTCCCAATCATTTATATAGTCAGTCTTTTAATAGAACACATTGTTTTTGCTGTGCAGGTGAAAGGAGTTATGTACAGCATCACTGATCTCTAATTATAGCGGAAAGATGAAATAACATCTGAAATCCATGCAATTAATCTAGACTATTTACACAAGGCCCCCATGAACAGATTTCATTCCTTTGGAGGCTAAACTGAAATGTGACAATTTCAGTGTAAATAGCTCTTTTTAAAAACAGATTGGAATTACAGGTGGGCCAAACCCACAGAATTTAGATGCAGTTTAGATGTTGACCAAAGTTCAAGGGGTGTTTGAAACTGGAGGTTTTTTTTCAGGCTCAGTTTTAGCTGTAATATTAAAGTGTCAGTGACTTCTGTTATAACAAAGGATACAACATAACATGAACTTTCAAGAGATAGTCCTAAAATGAGAAACTTCAGATCTAGGTCAATATTTTAAACACACCAATAGAGTTGTTCAATCTAAGGGGGTACCTCAAATTCACATCTCGGTTTTGAACAGTCCAAAAGGTTCAGGGATGTTCAGATCTCAGGGTTTGATGTGGGTCCATCTTAAGAACTTTCAAAAAGTCTCTTAAATTACAGATTTTTAAAAAATTCTACATCTTTTAACAAGGAGGCTAATTATGAAGAGTACTATGTAGATGAGTTAAAGATCACTATTAGCAATTCCACAAAAATTTTCCCCCCTGATGTCTGTATTAATGTATTTGCTATTTTAAAAGCCCGCGGTATGCAGAAGTCTAACTCTGAGATGTATTAAATATTGTAATGATTAACTTCTTGGATTGACAATGGCCACCACTTTTGGTCATACTTATTCTCCTCCTCCACTCCACTTTTGTCCTCAGTTTCGCTCCAACAGGAGGGAGAAAGTTATGGCCAGGACAAACCCATAAGAGGGGTATAATTAGAGGGAAATACTGCAGATGTTTGAGTTCCTGAGGGAGAGAAGGCAGGATTTGCAGGCCTTGAGTAGGAGAAAGGGCTCTCCAAAATATATGGAAATCCTGAAATCCGCAGAGAAAACTTACACACATCTGGCCATCTGCAAAGATGTCCAGGGCATTCACTGATGGCTGTCCCTTCTGTGGTACTCCCCTGGCTTCTCCCTTTCCCCAGAAGTAGGACTCTCAGGAACCAGGCCTCTCTGCCACCTTGTTCCTTCACACCCCCCACTATCTCTCCGGGGCTGGATGGGAGGGGTGTCATAGACAGTAAGAGACAGGTCCTGGGATGTGGTGCTTAATATTAACAGGGTCAGAACTCATTTCCATGGGAATTTCTCAACTGGTTTGTCTTGGGACAATGCTACATAAAAACTTCTCCATGCCACTGACTGGTCACGCTCCCACCCAAACCCGCAGAACCTGTAGTGTCTGCATGGAGGGCCTTGTGTGGACTAAGTGAGAGGAGAGTGTGTGAACAACCAAGGGGATTCCATTCATTTCAGCACCTCCACACCATGAGAGGCTAAATATGCTACTGTCCTGAATGTGTTCACAGTATATTTGCTTGTTTAGGCCATGAAGTTGATTAATGCTATTGACATTATATAGAATATGAATAGCTGAGAGAATCTGAATATTGCTAATGAGCATATTGAGTAACATTTTCCCAGTGGTTTCAAAATGTGCTATCAGTTTGTGTTATATTATATTTATTAAGAAGAAGAAGTTATATCCTATTTTGCTAAGACAAAAATTGAGGTAACGTACTCTTCTCACAACTTCTAGGGTTTATTCGTTACTGATCTCAGCTGCCATATCAGGCTCTTTGGGGCTGTTGATACATATCTTAGTTTAGTGCAGAGTTCAGGCAGTTAAGCTCTTGAAGTACAGTACACTTGTATACTCGTATCAGATATTTTCCAGAGAAATATGGGTATCTGTCTGGAAAATATCAGATAAGACAGTTCTAAAAATGCTCCAGTTTTATTCTTCACTAAATACTCAGAGTACTTCAATTCCCGGATGATGAAAATGCCGTGAGAAGCCTGCATCACGTTTTTTTCTTGAGAAATTAAAATATGAATTTTAAAAAGTTAACACTTACTTCAGAAACTGTCTTTTATATACTGGGAGATCAACTACACTATGGGCTGACCCAGTGAGTTGCTGAGATGACTGGTATGAAAGGGAGTTGAGGGTGCTACAAAATATAAAGGCCAAATACTGGGAGGCCATGAGCATCTGTAACTCCCACTAGAGTCAACAGGGGTTTCAGGTTCTCAGGAACTGCTTGATATTTCTCAGTATTTGGCGCTTACTTATCTTATTAAGGTAAAAGAGTTCAAAAGTTTATTTACATCTTCATCTCTTTCCAATTCCAGACCAGCCTCCATGAGGTTGCCTTCATACTCCTCTCTGCGGAATCTCTTGTCATCTTCGTGATAGTCCATGTGGAGCTCACTTTCTCCCACGTCAAGGTGCCCACCCTTCCCAGGAAGCTGATGATCCTGTTTGATGCTTCGGGCACTTGAGTCATTGTGATGAATTCGCCTAGTGAGCGTCTTACTGACTGAGGACTTCTTAAAATGGTAAACCAAGATGTAATCCACTTTCCTCTTGCCATCTCGAAAATAGAGTCCATGTTTGCAGTTGGCATCTGGATCCTGACACAGCGAATTTAATAACTGTGAACAATGGGGGGAGGAAGAAGAGTAATTAGTACACTTGCAGACATGGACACCAAACAAACCAAACATTAAAAAAAACCACATTCACATTGTTTCTCCTTGTACAGAGCAGAGAACGTCTTATCTTCAAACATATGAGAGTTTGAGGACTGCCTCCTGTGCCACTTAGTGAAAGATTTTGCAAGTTAACACCTGCAATTCTGATGATTGACCAGTTGGAGTTTTATTGGTCAGAAATTAATAGATAAAATGACTGGAATTTAATCTAATTACCAGCACACTAGTTCATAAGTGAGCTACTTGGTGGGTTTGATTTTCCCCCTTTGTAGGCTAATCACCAGTAAGATCATCTGTCCTTCACCAAAGACATCTGTGTTTTAATTCTGATAAACAGATTAATTTCATGTGCAAACATTTCTCACTTCTCTTATCTCTGGCTACAAGTTTGCATCATCTGAGAAAGAGATCAGCTTAGATAGAGACTAACAGGAGCCAGCTGGCTATGTAGCAGAGCCAAAAATGCAAGTGGATAGTAGACAGGGAACCGGGTTCAGTCCTTGGTTTTAGTTTAATTTTTCTCTCATGTACAGCCCACGTCTCATTGCAATTTGATGGTAACAAAGATACGTACTCCAGACTGGAATAATTCACTGCAAATTAAAACCTATTTACACTGGTGTTATGAGATGCTAGAAACTCCATTTTTGAGACTGAAACTCCAGTAGAACCCTAAATCAATCATTTCTTTATTAATTCTAGACTTGACAGGGTAAATACAAAAAAATTAATATTAATAAAATATTAATACATAACACTATTTATACGCCTCTCTCATTTAGTGTGTTCTCACACAATACCAAATTCTGCCTTTGGATGTGCACACATAACAACAAGGGCAGAAATGGGCCAATAGATTTTACTTGTTTCCACAGTAAATACTAATGGCAGCAGTGACACTACAAAGGTTCAGGAGCCCTTGTACATTTTATGGCTTTTAATTTAGTAGGCAGAATTTTAAGGCAAGAAATACTTTCCCCTATAATAAATTGCTGGTGCAAATGGTAGCAGTTGGCCACCAATCATGAATCAAAAAGTTCCATGTCCAACTGCAATATGTGCATCTGCAGTTTGCTTGGTACATAAAACAGTGGATGCAAACATTTGGGGGAACACAGTTGTGTTCACAAAGAGGCCAGGTTTGATATCTTCAAATGAAGAGAGCTACATATTGTTACCATTTTTTCACCTGAGTGGCTAGTCAAAGTTTGGGGCCCTGGGATGTCCCAGTTGGGAGCAGAAATTGGTAACAGATGTTTCTTTGATGCAGTTTTGTTTATTTACAAAAGACCTGTCTCTCTAAATGCAAAAGGAATCAAATAGCAGGACCACGCAAGGATCAAGCACAAGCACCAAGAACACTCTTGTTAGCCGGCATCCCTGACTGAAAAACCTCTTTCAGGTTTCTTCCAGGGTCAGACACCTGGATTTCAGCTGCTCCTTTTGGCTCTCCCTCTGTCTGTTAGGCCATTTCTACATTATAGATGCTACAGTTGCATAGCTACATCACCATTGCTGTGCCACTATACTGCTGCAGTGTAGATGAGTCAACAGTGATGGGAAAGGGTTTCTCTGTTGCTGTAGAAACTCCACCACCATGAGCCACAGTAGCTAGGTCAATGGAAGCATTCTTCTACTGACCTAGTTGTGCCTACACCAGGGATTAGGTCAGGATACCTACCAGCGCTCAGCTATGTTGACCTAACTTAAGTGTAGACCAGGCTTCAGTCTCTCCCTATGTCTGTCTGTTCAGCCTTCTCTCCTTCCTTCCACCCACACCGGACCTACAACAACACTTAGCAAAAGCTCCTAGGTGGGTTCACATATTCCTCTTCTCTTAGGTGAGGGGCTTATCTTTACAGTTATGTTAACTGAAGGATGTGGTCATACCTATTAGTGAGGTTTTAATTCAAAGTATTACAAGGTTTGGCTGTACTCATAACATTCAGAGTGCAATTCATTACAGCCTACTTTAGACTCAATATTAAGTTCTTAGGACCAGATTAAAACAAAATCCTTCAGGATGCATGAAAAATATGTACATTCTGCTAAAAGGTCAATTTTTGTTGGAATTGCTAGTCTGATTTAAAGAGGCATCATCCCTTCTTCCTCTGATCCTTCACTAGAAGCACCTTCCACATATTTAGGGCGTCTTTGGTCTTGATGAGTGTGGCCCAAGTACATCTCTTTCTGCAGTATCAACCCACTGTCCTTCAAACCTGCAGGATTCTGCTGTCTTAGAACTCCTCCTGGGATAAGGCAGTTCCATACTTCCTCTAATGTAAGCCAGTGCCTTCAGGGGACAAACTGGTCCCAAGATTTTGTTTATTATTAGGCCAAGTTCTGAAGTCAATTTACACTCAGGCAATACTCTGACTTTGGCCAACAATTCTCAATCTGCCTGAGCTGGAAGGGAACTAGCTGATAAACACTTCAAATAGGGAGCGAGGCTGGGATGACCAAGCAAATGTCTCTCTTGTTTTACAAGCATAGTAATAACTATGCCAATGGTAACAAGATATAATTTACTCATTGTTCATTTGTTGATGAAGGAAGAGTCCGGATGGGACCACTCCTCTCCTCAGCATCCCCCTTCAAGAACACCATTCGGACATTTGGTTTGCAGGGGGCAATTCAAAGATGAGCAGATTTTGTGACAGCAAAATATTCTGGGATACAAAATACTTCAGTCTTCATGCAGTCAAATCTCTTAAGTGCAACCAGCCACTCTCAATAAGGCCTGGGAACTCTGGGGATTCCATCAAGATCACCAGTCTCATTTAATTTTGAAAACTTGGGGTCAAATGATGAATTCCTCAGTAAAATGCAGGCTGGTCTAAAAGGTAAAAGTTATGGCCTGATCCTATGAGCACCTACTATTCCCACAAAGTGAATGGGACTTTCTGGGGTGCTCAGTATCTATCAGTGGGCCAATTCTGAAAAGTGCTGAGTGTCTTCAATTCTTATTGAAATAACTGGGCTAGTCTGTGGAAGTCACAAAGAAGCCATTTTCACCTCCCAGGTTCTGTGGCCAGTTCTGCATTGGATCAAGCAGATGATTCCAGCAGATTAGAACTACTGTGCCAGTTGTTTATGGCCTGCACCCAAGGGGCCACCTATCATCTGGAGATCATCCGAGAGCAGTGCACTATGGCCACACCTTTCCCTACCCCCCAGAACACCTTCTGTAATAGGGGTGGCAAAGGATGGCATAGAAGATTTATTTGCTTTCTGGTCCCTTTTAGCCAGCAGAAAGGGGACAGATTGCATTAAAGAATCTGGCCCAGTGGAGGATGAGGACCAGCGGCACTTCTCTCAGTTGGGATCTTCCTTTGCAAACTCCATTTGTATTTCAAATGTTTGTTTTTAAATCTGGAGAGATTGGAGTCTTTCCATAGTTAAGATTGCTACCAGCTCTCTCTCTCTCTCTCTCTCTCTCTCTCTCTCTCTCTCACACACACACACACACACACTCACTTACTCTTTAGAGAATAATTCTAATGGAAATTTTCACCTCAATAAAAACAGATGTTGTTCACTTTTTGCGAAAAAAAAAAAGAATGTTGTAATGGTTTTTGTCATGTTATTTCCCCCAAGCAGCATGGTCAACTTACTTAAAATGTATTTTATTCCATAGTGTTTGGTAAGCTCTAGCACGTATGTTTGGATTGGACAGTACAGATGGTTTAATTTTGGAGTCATTCACTAGTAATTTGCTAAGGTTTAAGAACTGCACCAGTGCTCCAAACAAGCCTGGGAACAGCACCAAGATTCAGAAACAGAATGGGAACTACTGAGGATCCAAAAAAGCAGGCAAATGTGCCAATGCTCTAGGGTACAAAAAAATATGGCTCCTTCCTCTCTCAGTCCCAAATGGACTCACATTTGCACATCTTTCATTCCCACACAATCTTCTATGGAGACTATAAGCACAGAAAGGATTCAACCAAGTATTGAAGCAGCTCATGTGCTCATTTCATTTTCTAAGCCCAGCACAGAATCTAATTGATCTTAGAAACTACTAAAATCACTGGGACGGGGAAACATAGAGACTAACACCTCCCACCCCACAGCTCATAAAAACAAATCTGGGTTAATATATCACAGACATTGAGATTCTCAGCTCTGTACAGATTCCTGCTGAGAACCTGTCCCCCTCTCCTTCCCTCCTCCCCCGGCCCTGCCCCATCCCTGAGTCCTACTTACACTGTGGTAAAACCTGATTGGTTAAGGACTTTAAGGAGTCTATAGACTTGGCCTCAATAAAATTACTAAAGTATGAGGATATCATGAAGATCACATCTGAACTGGCAAGGTGGAAAGATTTTAAGAAGCTTGCAAGTACAGCTTGGAAGAAATATTGGTGCCGGTCTATTAACCAAGCGGCTACACTCCTGTAATCTATAATATCATTTATATACTTGGGGGAGAATACACAGTTCCACATGGCAAGTATAATAGGAATTTCTTGCTATAATGCTATTAAAATGCTGAGGAAATTCCCAAACCAATAACTTCATTAACCTTGGGTTAAGGTTGAGAAGATATTCGTAGGCCATATCCTCATTTGATGTAAATCAGTGTAGCGACATTGAAATAAGCAGAGTTATGCTGATTTACACCAAATGAGGATCAAACTGCTCAATCTAAAGGTAAAACCACTAAAAAGACAGTTTAGTTTTAAATCCCCATACTTAGGAGGCTGTTCATGCTCTATTCTTCACGCCCAAGTCAATTCCAATTAAGTATTCTTTCTCCATTGTGGAAGGTAATATTCTATTTCCAGTACATTTTCCTTGATCATTTAACATTTGTGTTTCGGTCCTTCTCAACCTCTGTTCCCTCCTCTATTATTATTAATTTGTATAACCATAGTGCCTATCATGGGCCACAACCCCATTGTACTACATGCTGTACAAACAGGAGAAAAAAAAAAGACAGATCCTGCTATAAAGAGTTTACAATCTAAGACAAGAGACAACAGATGGATACAGATGGACAAGGGAGTTCAAGGAAACAATGAGACAATATTGATCAGAGGGATAGCAATGGTATCAACACACCTATACACATTCTGACCTTTTACAGGTATGTGACATTACTGATTCCTAACGACCTGTGCATCTACATTACAACATTTAGAAATTACTGCAGGGTATTTAAGGTGCAAAACATTTTAATTAAAAAATTTAATGAAGGCATAACAAATGACAGTGAAAATCCATTCAGACAACAGGAATCTATACTGTAGGTTATTGGTGTACTGTTATCAATGCAAGCAGATGTGTAGCTTTTGGGTGCATATTTTTAGACATTTAAGGGCTCTCTTTGATACAGCCACACAGATTCAAAAAGCTGCCATTGCCTTGTTTGCTGGTTTGTTTAATCTGGGAATAAGCAGCCCTTTTGGGTGACCAGATAGCAAGTGTGAAAAATCGGGATGGGGGTGAGGGGGTATTAGGAGCCTAAGTAAGAAAAAGCCCCAGATATCTGGACTGTCCCTATAAAATCAGGACATCTGGTCACCCTAAAGCCCTTTATATGATTTAGCTCAAATTAGGATCCCTCAATCTCTCCCACTCCCTTCCTCCTATATATGAGTCAACACAAACCCTTTAAAATTGCCTGTATTGTGGTTGCCGGTAACTGTTCACATCTGACAAGGAATAGTGCAGAACTCACACTATCCAAATCCCCAAATATATATTTTTAACATTTATATATTTTTGCAGAGGGGTGATGGTGTTGAGAATGAAGGCACTTGAATTCCAGGGTGATAAGCCAGGGTACAAAACCCCAGAAGGTAAGTACCATCTAATAACTGCTCTACTCACTATACTTTCATGCTGGACGTATCCGATGTCTTCAATAGCTCGGATGTTGATAATGTGAATCCCCTTCTCCTCAGCAGGTAGAGAGGAATATTTCTCATTCACTCTCATTGCAGTCTTATTCAGAGCCTCACCAAGATCTTCTGGCAGAAATTCCACCCCATGAAATGCACGGTCAGTGTCTAAAAAAAAAAAGAAACAGGTTGGTCAAACACTTTCATCCCTGTCTTAGTTCCTCCCAATGTACCCCATCTGAAACATAAGCAGTTCTTGCCTTTCTCTGCCCCACCTTCCTTCTCTGTTCCCACCCTTTATTGTTCCTCCCCTCTCAGCCTTACCTCCTGCTACCCTGACTGTGCTCTCCGCTCTTTCCAGCTCCCTTCTGGATAATTACCTAAATTGCTTTCTACAGTGCTTATTAAAACTCAAGATTTGTTTACTAATGATCTCTTCTCAGCCCCACAGGGACTTGAATACATTTTAGTTAAAAATAAAATGATTCTGCACATTAGCAGTGGAGTGGAGGTTGCATGCCCTTTCCCCCTTGTACAGTAGAATTTTTATTCCTATTTTTGTTCAAGAGACTCCATATTTTGTGCCTAAAAGTCAAAAGTCATCATTTCAGGGGAGCAGTTTCGTACAGGAGCTCTGCTCGCAGCGCACATCCTAGCCCCAGGCAGTGCTCTTACTGCAGCACTGCCTGAGTGTGACATGCGAGTTCTGCAGAGGAGAGGTGCTGCTCCCAGCTTGTGCCCCTGGGGCAGGGAGTCCATATTTTGTTTACAAAAAGAGGGAGGGTGATTAAGATAAGAAAGAGTTGGTAATTAAATTAAGGATCTGAAAGTCATTAGAAGAGCCTATAAAACACGAACCCCTTTGCAAGGCGCTTTGGCGGGGGGTGGGTGGGAGGGGGTGTTGAAGACAGAACACAGGGGACTCAGAAGAAATACAGCCCAGGTTACATTCAGAAAAGAGGGAGCTGTGAGGGGGATAGGTGAAAAGAAGGGGCCAAAACCAAGGGAAAGGATAGCAGTGGTATAGATATAGTTCCCACTCTACTTGTGGTACTTATGTGGCCACATCACCATAGTATCTGAGTGCCTCACAATGTCTAACCTATTTATCTTAACAGCCCCTCTGTGAGGTAGAGCAGTGTTGTTAACCCCATTGTACAGCTGAAGCACTGGGCACAGAGAAACTAAAGGCCAGATTTTCAAAAGTATTTAGGCACCTAGTGAGATTTTCAAAAGTGCCTAGAAGGTTAGGTGCTTTGTAAACCCCACTAGATGCCTAGCTGCATCTTTGGGTGCCTAAAAACCTTTGAAACTCTGTCCCTAAGGCACTGGCCTGAGGTCATAAAGGAAGTCCATGGTGGGAGTAGAACCCAAGGTTCTTAGGGTAGCTCCCTATTCACTGAACCAGCCTCTCTCTCTGCTGCAAAAAAAAGAGGACTCTGATAGATGGGAGCAAAACCAAGAAGGCCAATTCTCTGAGACTCCAGCAAACAGTCCCAAGGCGGTTAGGAAGGGTGTCATGGCTGACACCATGAAAAGCAGCACAGAGGTCAGGAAGGATGAAGAAAGAAAGAGAACGAGAGTCAGATGAGAGGAGAGCTCTAAACCCCCAAGGAGTGGCAGGTCCTGCCCTATGTTGGGTTGTTGAGTAATGGCTGCTGTTAAATATACATTTTACCTGAACACCATTTTGTTTTGTAATTTTTTTTTTACTTTGAGTAAAGGCAGGAGTTAGAAAGTGTTGTCTGAGTATCAGATGTGTTTATGTCTCAATTTCTTAGGGTTTCAGCTGTACTGAGGCCAATTCCAGAGCAAAGAACAGAAACTGCATCCATAGAGTCCATAAAGTCAATGATTATTGTCATGACTTGTATTATTCACCAGGCACCATCTATGTGCTCAGCACTGTTCTGAATATGCCAGAAAACATAGTCCCTGAGCCAATGTGTATAAAATGTATAGCCCTGGATAAGATGGCTCAGATATTTAAGTATATTTAAACCATGATTTGAGGACTTCAATAGCTCAGACATAGAGGAGAGGTTTATTGCAGGAGTGGGTGGGTGAGATTCTGTGGCCTTCATTGTGCAGGTCAGACTAGATGATCATAATGGCCCCTTCTGACCTTAGAGTCTATGAAGTGTATAGTTATTGAGCACGTTAATATCTATGAGTGGAGGCACTGATGACAGTAGGAGTTTTACCTGTTTAAGGACTGGAAGATTTGACCCTCCAACTATTTTCAGGAGGAAGAGCTGCCCAGAGCTCCTGTGCCTGTTTGTTTTCCTTTCCTGCCTGCAATGGCCCCGATATACTTCAGAAGTCTCCATTTTTTTCCTCAACTTAAAAATAAAGAATTTTCTTGGTGATTGGTTTTAAATATTCTCCTATGAGAACTGCAACTCGATCACTGTAGTGTTGTGTTTAAGAGCCTTCTGGAAAGTAACTAGCCTTTAAACAGAAGTGAAAGCAGTGCTGCCAATTCTCACTATTTTGTCATGAGGTCCCATGATAATTATTGTTTTCATTAAAGCCCCTGCTCCTGGAGTCAAGTGGATATGTGATAATTTCAGCCTTTCTTAAAGAAAAGTAAGTAAGTTTCTAGCCCTTGTGGCTGTGGAGAAAGCTTAAAAAATGTGACCCCAGTGCAGCCTAAAGGCTCAAAAAGCAGAAGGCAAATAACAAGAACACCAAATCTATTATTTTTACATAATCTCATGATTTTTGGTGAGCCTGCCTCATGATTTTTGAACATTTGGGGTTGGCAATACTGTGAACTATAGGGATGAGTGAGGGGACATCATTTCACTGCAAATAAAATTCTGCAACATTTTACATATTTTGTTTTTCCTCTTCTCTGAATTTATTCAACCTATACTTCAACTGTGAGGTACATTTTCAGAAAGGGGCAAGTCAGGTAGTTAATGACACAAGTACTTATGTGTTATTAATTAATTAATTTTGTGGGTGCAAATTGGGGCTGCAAAAAAGGAGTCTGGCACTTAACTGGGCTGATAAAATACCCTTGTATAGCTTTAATACAAGTTATACAGGCAAAGTAGTTCTTTGGGTTTTTTGAGTTCACGAATTCTTAGCTTAATCTGAAATTGCCAACCTTCAGCCAAATTCAAATTTACTATTTCAGATTTGGCTCAGCTGTAAGGAATTATTTGCCACAATAATATTCCGTAGAGGTGAATTCCACAGTGGAATTAAAGGTTGGCTAAAAAACCTCTATATATCCTTTTAACCAGTTTGAACATACTTATCATCACAGCTAGCACTACAGAAACACATACTGTGATAAAGGTCATCACAGAACCTTATAGCCTGTGATAAATATCAACATGGAAATATATACTGCAGTAGATTTTACAAAACCTCAAAACCCAATGTGATCTACTCCCATTGAACCTGCATAAAACCCAAAGTATGTATCAGTCAAAGCATCTTTTGTGTTGTGATAAAAGCTACTCAGTGTTAAAATATCAATATTTACCTCTGAGTTCCTATAAGTAGAACTAGTAGATGCTTCAGGCCTGATTGAAAGCTTCCTGGACTCAATGGAAAGATTTCCATTGACTTCAATAGGCTGTGGAAATGCTTAGCAATTTTGAGGTATATAAGTCGTGAGTGACAAGCACCTCACAGAGAACTGAGGGAATGGAGAGTGAAAGTAAACAAAGGCTTGAGTCCGCAATCCTCACTCATGCAAATTAACACTGCAGTCAGTAGATGCTTTCCTGAACAGTATAGCTGGATTATGTAAAAGTTTGATCTTCTAATACCACATAGCATTTACAACACAATCCAACATATGAACTAGCTAATATTATGTTTTATTGAACAAAACTTGCATTTAAACTTCAACTGTTCTGCACATATTGTATTGTAAATGTGTGTGTGTGTGTGTGTGTGTGTGTGTGTGTGTGTGTGTGTGTGTGTGAGTGAGAGAGTATGTATATATAAATACTGGCATACACACCAGTACTTTAAGATGGAGTAAAGGTTAACAAAAAAACCCAACACCTCCCCAAAGACACAGTAACTTAAAAGTAACAAAAAAAGTCAAATATTTATTTAATAAAATAAAATCAATCATTTTAAAAATTAACCTTGCTCTAATCACCCTCCCCAAGACATTAGTAAAAGCAAGATAAGGTTGTCTCAAGTACCTTAACTGGGTGTTTTTATACTATCAAATTCTGAACTGAATTTACAGTTCCTGCCTTTCTAATGTTTGGTTGTTAAAACGACAATGTTCTTGTGTGTATTTTTTCCCTAAAAGGTTATTGATACTTCCAAACATGTAACTCTAGCATAAAGTCGTTAGTCTAGAGATTTCTTTAGTGTTTTGATAAAGTTATCAAGAAAAAAATTCTAGTACCCCAATGTATCTACATATATTTTTGACTAATTACAGGATATAAATGTACATTCTATCCTAGATTTATGGTGTTTTACATGGTAGAATGGTACTAGAATTTCTTCAAACTGACACCCATAGACTTTTAAAAACTTTTCTTTCTGGCTGCTTTGCTATGGACTTTAAGAAGTCTGCATACTTCATTAAGTCTATGGAGACAAAGTGTCCCTAATATCCAGTATGTTTTACTAAAGACTTTAAGGTATCCTTGCAAGGCTTACAATCTCATTTGTAATTATTACATTAGTCCAGATTCATTGCATGATATGATTATCCTGGTGTTTTGAGGACTGGGGCAGAGGAGAGTTCTTGCTCCAGGCTCAATGAATGTAGTGGCTTCAAAACTCACTTAAAGGCTAGGCAGGGCTAGAAGGTGGATATAATAATACCTTCCAGATTCCTTGCAGGCTAGATGAGTTCCACAGAAGGACATGTAGGAGTTAGCTGTTCCACTGTAGTGAAGGCATTGACTCAGGATGTGAGAGGAGACGTGTAAGTCACCTTGGTATATTTCTTGTGCTTGCCAGAGATCTGGGGCAGCTATCACTCTTCTTTGGAACTATGGGATCCAGATACTATGATTCTTTGGAATTCATACTTCTTTGAAATCTTGAACCCAGCTCTCATGCCACTTTAAAACTATGAACATTTTTTACACTTCTTCAGAACTTTGGCACAACTGTTGTGCTTCTTGGGAACCTGGATGCTCAGCACCCACACTCCTTTAGAATGCGGTATGTTTCTGACACCTTCTTCAGAATACTGGTGCACAGCTCCATACTACTTTAGAACTGTGGGGCATTTCCCACATCTCTTCAGTTTCTTGGCACAAGTATAACATCTCTTTGGAACTTAAGCATTTCATCAGAACCTGGATGCCCAGCTCGCAAACTGCTTTAGAATGGAGGTGCCACTCTTCTTTCGCATCTGGGCATAGATCCCAAACCTTAGCAAATCATTAATGAACAAGAAGTTCAAACAAAAGGATTTTCTTTTGAAGAATGTAGAGCTGTGGCCAAATCAGGGTTTCACTGGAAAGCTCAATGCAAATTTATATTATGGAACATTAACTATTTTTATGATTCATATGTACACACATACATAGGAAAAATATATATGTATACACACTTCCTACATATATGAAGGTGATATCCCTGTTCTCAGTCGCAGAATCCTAAGGGCCGAGTCATTCATTCTCTAGCTATGTAGTGTTCAAATGGTTTTATAGAATATATTGAACACTATTCTGAATTTCTTGTGCCTGAAAAATCCCAGTGTCTTTATTGGGACTTTTGAGGTGACCAGGAACATTGGAACAGATCATTACCTCTTTCCTAAGCTAAAGAATCTGTATATACCTTCAGGACTTGTAAAATGTGTGTTTGTGAACTGACGGGTGTTTTTCCAGGAGTTATCCAAGAAATCTAAAACATATTAAAATACAGTGGTGCAGCAAAACATAAGTATGAGTAAAGACTTAAATAAAGAGAAAATTGGAAGTGATTAATTGAGCCCTCTTTGTTGTGAGGTTGCATTTTGGAACATAAATCATTGAGTCTACAATAGGATACATGCAAGATCAGACTGGAACTCTGTCCAGATGACTCAGTACTATTGTGTGAATTCAAATAATCACCCATCTGCCAGTGTATATTTACCTCTGTGTTTGCACACCAGTAGCCTGGCAATATATGAAAGAACAAATGTAAACACAGTAGGTAAGGAACCAAACATTTTGTTTTATGACTACGAGAAAACATGTGAAATGTGAGTATTTTATTGATATAATCCTACTTAGAACAAGTTTGCAGTAATTTTCTACATCAGAATGTCATAATATAATTTAATATTGGATAGGTCAGTCCAAGCCATTTAGCTAAAATCCCAACCTGCATATAATTAGTGATGTCAAATTTGGCATAAAAGGTAAAAGCACTCTGGTGCACACCATCAAGTTTATTTTTGGGATACTGTTCAGAATAGTAAGCATAACTGAATTTTAGTTTGAATAGTCTATGGCCATACGTTATACCTCAGACCCTCCCTTTGTACTTTAGCAGCATTTAAACTATTGTTGAAGCCACTCTTCCAAATTGAGACTTTTATTCATGTAAACTATATGGATTTCAATTCCTATTTTATTTTAAACATATTAAACACAATTCATGTTTTCTCGGATTTGGAAAACATTTCCAGTGGTATTTATAGAAATATTAGTATACATAGCAAACATAGCATGTCAACACGCTTTCGTTCTGTAGAGGCAAGGGCATAATCTAGTATTTTTTCTTAGCATGAGGTCTTTTATGGAAATTCCCAACTTCACTGTCTCTTTACCCTAAGGCCATTCTTGATGTCCCGGGAGTATGACTATCACAACCCTTTCTGTTAGCCAATCAGAATACATTACATGAGATGCAAATAAGGGCTGATACAACTACTGCTCTCTCAATGGCCCACAAGCTATTTCTTCACTATCCTTGCTCTTGCATCTTATTAAACCTACAGGAATGTAGTATATAATAAAATACCGTACTCTATATCTCATATGTCTCAGCCTTGACCATATATGAATTATGATGGTGTTGTATGCACCTGGCAGAGGCCAACATTTGAACAATAGTTTCAATTAACTGCGCACGCCCGTGTTCAGTCAACATTAGGCATAAGTGTCTTCTATTTTCTTGACCTGTGGCATTGCCAGGCAATTCCATTATTCATTAGTGTCCACATGTCTCTATATCCTGACAATTAGTAAAGATAGGTAGGTTCTTGATTTGTATTCATGTGTCTTTAGGGAGAAATCACATTCAAGATTTTTGATCCACAGAGTAACTGGTCATAATAATTGCTGTTTTTCAGCAGCAGTTCTTTTTTTGTGGCGAGCTGTACAGATTGGGAGAGTAGGACAGAGATGATGAAATACTAATATGGACCCTTGTTGCATCTCTCATGCACCCTCTCTTTCTCTCTCCTCCCACATTTAGGCATTAAGGAGATGAAAGTAACCCAAATATAGGCCAAATATGGCCAATGGGCACAGAATGCAAGGTTGGGAAGGATGATGGGATTGGAGCCAAAGCTGCAGCATTCTCCTCTTCTCCAATATAGGTTTATGCCCCTCCATCTGAACGCTATGTGGTTGTAATCCCATGAATATTTGGGAGGATCAGTCATTTGGAAGGGGAAGGAAAGCCAGCTGAAAAAGAGCTCAGAGGTGTACAATATCATTCCCTAGCAGCAACATAGAAATCTTACCTGAAAATCCCCTAGGACTTAGTGCTGGTGGTTTGAATGTTAACTTTCACTCTGTAGCTCAGATGGAGGGACAGGTGCATCCAATGAACATCTTCAACAATTTGAGGTGAGCGATGCTTAGGGAGGAGGGGCTAAGATGAAGAGCCTGAGGTATGCTCTCCATGGGGTCCCTGCACTCTAGGGAGTTTTCCTCTGGATCCTGAGACATCCTTTCCCCAAAAGAAATGACGTGGCAGGATCTCCAGTGGTTCTCAGCTGAAAAGTTTCAGAAGATGGCAAAAGCAATATGGCCTTTTTGTGGACGATCCTGTTGCTTTAGTAGTATGAAGTAGATTTTGTTTATTTGTTTTTCCAGGAAAGAATGTTGAAATGGTTCAAACAATACAAGCAAATCGCTGCTCAAAATTCAAATCAAATTGAACTCAAAGCTTCTTAGATTAGGAAAAGTTTAAATAACTTATTTTGCTTGAGTTCTAAAATCTTTGCACTTAACTGAATACCTTTAAGTTTAGAAATTGCCAGTACTTCCTGGCTTAGATGGAGCCTTTAGGCACTGCCCTGAAAGGGTTGGGGCATAAATTGCATCAGTCCAGGAGTAGCCTTGGAACACTACGACCCAGACTTCTGAGTCATGATTCCACTTCTGTTGGCGTGTTCTGGAGGTGAAGGAAATGAGTGGTAATTTGCGGATGATGTATAACAGCAGCAAGTTATGACCACCCCCCTTCTGCCCCTGGCACCAATATAGTCAAAGCTGCACAGGCCAGAGAGCGACGACTGTAGCCAATTCCCAGCTATCTGCTCTGAGGCGAGCTTTGGACTCAGGATCCAGGCAGGCTGCCCCAGGGTACAAAGAGAAGGTAGTCCAAGTCACAACTTAGCCCCCTGAATAATTCCAGTTAGAAATATAGTGTTACAACAGCTTTTCTTATTTTCGTCCAGTGATTCTGTCTCTGAGTCCTGACAAAAGCTTTCAGTTGCTATGATTCTATGAATCTTTTCAGGTCCACCAACAAGTTATTTCCTCAGGGCACTACCTACTGTTGGAGGCTGCATTTTTGTGGTAGAATGTTGTGTTACATATACAGAGTCAACTCAGTCTTGTGATGTCCCCCTTCATTCTTAGAGAAAGGGGGATGGAATTCCCTGGTTACTTCCCTAATGTGAATGCAACAAGTCAGCCAAACTCTGCCTAGAGACAGAAGCATGAGTGCATGTTTTGGGGAAGAAGGCCTTGAAGGTAATAATCAGTTTTGTCAGCCAGACAATCCTCAGAGAAAAAGAGGTACTCAAACTTAAAACCCCAGGAGACATCAGTTGCGATGAAAACAAAAAGTTTAAAAAAAATAATCAAGCACTGGTCAAACAACTAAGGTTGGTAAAGCACAGCTGCAAATCACATACTTGTATGAACCAAACAGAAAGGATCCTGAGGAAGGAATATTAAGAAGAAGAAGACCAGAAGAAACAAGTCACCCTGAAAAAAATACTATTGTAAAATCTAAGTGAGACAACAGAAGAAAGGAAATGGCATGTGCAGGAGTATTCTCCCACAATGAATTCCCTCCCTGTTGAAAACATTTGTTTCACTTTGCTCAGACTTTAGAAACACAATTGTTAAGATTCTCATCCAAACTGTCCTCTCGTAACTACAAATGGATTATTTTCTTTTATGCAAATTTGGGACTTGATCCTGCAACCGTAACTCACTTGAGTAATACTCCCTCCCTTTGACTTCAGTGGGAGTACCCACGGGAACAGGATGTCAGGCAAGTTGCAGTATTGGACCCCCTGGTTGCACAGCAAAACAATTAGTTTAAATATTTTAGTAATAAGCACTTAACGGCCATTTAATACTCTCAAACCACAAAAGAAATTTTCATTAGAATCAATGGACGATCAGCAGGCAGGCTGAGTGCAACATACAGCTCTCAGTAAAGTGTGTTCACAGCTAAATGAATATCATGAAGTCACCCTGACTGTATGTAAACAAATTATTGCAGATAGCTGAAAGAAATGTTTCTCAGAGAGAATTTAACTGAAGTTTTTTTCTTATCTCATCTTCATTTGTTTTCTATTGAATGATTATATTTAAGAAAATGGCTGGAATAAATACATCTAAGTTTGAAACCTCAGTTGTTCCCAACACACACTGAAATCCAACAGAGAAAAGCAGATTGGTCTGCCAACCTTTGCATGAATGTAAGGATTAGAGTCTCTCATGTCAAACAAAGAATTAGTTCATTGCCATTTAGGAAATATGGGTCTGATTTCTACAGTGGTAATGCTGGAAAATTTAAAAATCATGCAGCAATTAGCAGTAAAAATAAACAGGATTTTTAACTGTGTGAAATAATAGTTTAAAAATCATATTATAGGTCCTTCTCAAAAGGGGCTTTGGTATTGAAAATTTGTTACTAGAATCCTTAAAATTAAGGCACCATGTTTATCATTATTTATTGTATTACAGTAGTATTCAGAGGCTCCAAATCTGATCATGGCTTCATCATGCTAGCTATATACAAAAACCATGTTACGAAAGCTGCTTGGTAGCCTGTAAACAAATATATTTGTTTGCCACTTGTACTGACTTTCCTCCTCTCTAGATTCTACGTTTGGGTTATACTGTACTATACTTCCGCCTGCTACTAATAAACAAAAGTTGCTGTTTCACAGCAGAATTTTCTGGAAATCTGACTTCCCACAGCATGGCTCTGTGGAAGATACATTGGAGCAGAATTCTCTCACTGACAAGGTAAGTACAGGGGTATAATAATAGAAATAAGGTTGGAAAGACTCATTAGGTTGGGAACTATCTTGGATGGATATGAAATGTACCTTTAATTTAAGTACTGTCTGTTGGTGTTCAAGGAAGGGAAGCCTCTTCCCCATCCAGATAACAGGGCAGACTCTCTGCTTATTCTCAAGGAGGTATCAGGAGAGATCTGAGTACCACACAGACACATGCACTTCAAGAGGGTGTGGCCTGCTAGCCAAGGAGGAGGTCCAGCCCATAGCCTGCTAGTGCACAAGCTGGATTTGTGGCATATGCTGTCCAAGGAAGCAAGCTGCTCCTGTTTAGGATTTCTGGGGGAATCCCATCTTGGGAGCAAGATTCTTGGAGCACAGTATTCAGATGTCGCATACTCTCAACTTTCAGTGCTGGCCAGAGACAGAATTTGGACCAATATATTTGTATAGAACTTTGAGATCCTCAGCTGAAAGGCATACTAGAAGTGCAAAGTCTTATTAATATAATGTTTAGTTTAAAATCATGAATTACTGTTTGAAGCAGCCCATAAAATCTTTATATTTTGGCCTTCACAAGGGACGCCAGCTATGACTGTGCAGCCTACAGTATGCACCATAAACAGAGTCTCCTCCTTAACAAAGGTCTATTGTATTAAGCTGCTGTTTTGTAGATGAAATAAACACACCCATGGCAATTAGTTATATCATGTTATCTCAGAGATTTAGAATGGATTGAAATTCTTCCAAAAATAGGTATACAGGGCGTTGCCTTAAAGTCTGGTTGAAGTTAAATACTTTCCAACAAGCTCCTTGTCAGGGACTTGCAAGTGTTACTACAGCCAGGGAAATGAATAAAGACTCACAAAGGGCCAGATCACCCTCTCCTGCAGTAAAGTCCATCTGAAGGTACGATGTATAGGAATTGGGTAGCATCCCTTTAAAACAATTGTTTTGTCTTTGCTTTCTGCATAATACTGAGAATATGAAGACACCACATAGGCAGTTGGATTCCAAATAACCATGTTTACTACCTATATGCAAACACACAAAGCCAAGCTATGCATATAAACTACTGTTCTGTCAAGTTCCGGTGGCTTCAGCAATAATAGACAGGGAGTCTCATAAGAGGGCTCACAGGCTCTCTTAAGAGATACTACCCCATTCCTGTACACTACAAAAAGGGATAAGAGAAGAAGTCTCCTGGAGGTTCTATTCATGGAATTTCTTCTAGATTATTCCATTGGCCAGCTAGGAATTGTGCCCCCTGAAATGAGCTATGGGTTCTATCCCTAAACCTGGAGAATCTCAGGAGTTTCAGAGGTGGCAGGGGAATGTGCCTGAATACAGTGCTTCTAGGCCTGTCCTGTTCCCAAAATCACCCCTATCTCCCTGCTTCCTGACAATGTAGTTCCAAAGGACATCAGAATCAGACAGGACTTACCATACCAGATATTACCACTGTTCTAATGTGGTCTTGTATCATATCCCTGGAAGCAGCCAGTATTAGATGCTTCAAAGAAAGATAAAATATTATAGCATGGCTGAGCTTTGAGTTTGCCATGTAGCTTACTAATTTCAGGATAAATTGGTTAATGTTTTTCAGTACCTTATACAGAACACTATGCAGAAACTACCCCCCTGCAACTAAGAAACTCCAGCAGATAAAGACTAGTTTTCAGATGTACTATGACCTGACAACTAGAGAGAACACAAAAGAGAATATCACCTATTCAGTGCTGCCTACAGATCATCAGAAACCATTATAGTTACCATATCATTCTTATTGCCCATCAAAGCTTAGCTACAAATGACTTCATGCAATAGTGTTCTCAAAAAGGGGCCAGATTCTGCATTTCTTGTGCAGACAAAACTCCTGTTCATTTTCAAATTGCAATGGGAATTGTGCTTGCAGGACTGAGCCCATAAAACCTATTTTTATACTGTGAATAGAAAATACATAAAACTACCATGTATCTAACTTAAAATAAGCAGCCAGCAAATAGGTTTATTGTTAGTGCATTTTCCTGCTTTTCAGAAAAATAGCTTTTTTAACCTTTAAATCGATGATACAAAGGACTATAAACAAATATGTTTACAGCACACAGAGAACGTATTTTTCTCTTGCGGAGAGGAGGGAGCCATTTATAAAATTATTAATGGTTTCTTCATGATCAAAGTACTTTAAAATCACTGTGAATCTTCAGCGTAGAAGCTTTAGGCCAGCATAGTAAGGCATAGAGCGGGCCATAGCGTTCCACACTCATTATGTGTTCTGTGATTATTTGTCTGATAACATGAATGATAAGAGAAATGGGAAATGCATTCACAGCACAAATGAAGATGTATGGAAAGGGAGAGCACACATTATTTCTTTCCATCATTTCCCAGTGAAATTCCTGAAAGTGTTGTGTTCTTATTAGTAGATTTGCTCTAGGAAGCACTCCTGGCCCCAGTGAAGACAATGGCAAAATTCCCATTGACTTCATGGAGCCAGAGTTTCATCCTAGAAGTTTAAAGAGAGGGATTATTTCCCTCTCTCCTCACCGCTTTCTCCTTCCAAGATGGGATTAAGTTTATATGCTTCCACCATAGTTTAATATGTTATTTCTATTTTTACTTAACTGAAAAATAGTTTTGCTTTAAAGAAAATAGTAAGCAAGTCCACTAGTTCATTTATCGGGTAAATGTTTGTCAGATAGTTCAGTGGGAATACTAAACAGTGGAATAAAATGGAATTAAACCTTAATATTTTGTTCTCCAAGCCTAGAAACATGATGGAAAATAATATTCTATATGATGGAAAGTTTGTGTTTTTATCAAAATATTTAGACAAAAGTCATTTTATTTTTATTTTTGATATGTTGCTTCAGCATATCTGTAATTCGAAAAAGAATTTCAACAACGTATTGCAACTACAGTCTATCAGCAAACTTTCCTGCTTTAGTCTTCATAATTTCTGTTCCACATTGATATGTTCAACTTGATTTCAGAAGCATCATGCATTGCTTGCCAGCTAAGAGGTTTTTGTTTTCATGAATGTGCTTCTATTTCTGAAATGAAAACATTAACATTCAGTCTTTGTGTTCTTCAAAAATCATATCAAAGTGATTGCCTTTAAAATTACTATACACGGAGAGCAAATTTGTTGTTTGAAAATGGAAAAGAACTTCATTTGAGCTGGCCACAGTACTTTTATTGATAGCAATATTTGACTAGAGTGGAGGGCAAATAGTAACAAATGACAGCCTATAGATTAAAACCAAAGATGGTGCAATATTGAGTTATGGAAGGAACTGTTTCAATCCTTATGTAGAAAGTTTCCTGTTTTTGCCCTTGAATCTACTCACATGCTGTTTTCTTAACCTTTTGGATTTTTGGAACCCTTGGTTGTTGCACGGGAGATACTCTATGATGTGATGTGATGGAACAACAGTGGTAAGAGTGGAACAGGCATGATGACATTGGATAGGCTATTGCCCTATGTAAGCAAAATATTAACTTCTGGCCTTTAACCCCCTCATCCTGCCCCTCCAACATCAACATCAAAAGTAAGCTCTCCACTGACCAGGACACACCAACTCAAAGTGGCACCAGACCCTGCCAGAATAACAGATGCAAAACCTGTAGACATATGTCCACTGCTATGATGATCAACACACCTTTCAAGATTTATGAGTCCTACACATGCCTATCACAACATGTGGCACACCTCATCCAGTGCATCAAATGCTCCGATGATGACTATTTGGGTTAAGCCAGATAAATTACTAAGCTCTCAAATGAACTCACAGAAAAATTATAAGACAAAAACACCATATCACTCATAGGCGAGCACTTTTCACAAAGCGATCACTCAAAATCTGACTTCTCAGTCCACATCCTTAAAGGAAATCTGCACAACCCTTTCAAAAGACAAGCCTGGGAATTTAAATTCATAACTCTGCTGAACACTGACAACCATGAACTTACCACAGACACGTGTTCTATGGCCCAGTTTTTACAACACCCTGTTGCCCACTAATCTTCCACTGTCCTGACTGAAGAGGTGTTAATTGCCTTCTTCATTTTAAGTGGTCTCCTACAACATGTGTGTTATGTGTAACAATCTGCACCACCTTCTATTTAGTTTGGACACTCTGGTTTCTTTCTCCAGACCTGAAAATCTCTGTGAAGCTTGAAAGCTTGTTCCTTCCACCAACAGAAAATGGTCTAGTAAAATATATTACCTTACCCACCTTGTCTCTTGTATAAACCTATAGGAGGACAATGCCCCTGACCTGAAAAGCATACAGTCCAAGGATTAATACACACACATACAGGGCCAGATTGCTGGACCAGTTTCTAGCTTCTTTGCATAGCAAAGCCGCCAGATTTGTCCCTGGCCTAGGAGAATCTCCAAGTGATACTGATACAGCATAGTAGGCTCTGCACTACACCCTTCCTTTCCAGTGTAGGGGCCATGCTTGAGTAGTGGGATGTCTGATAGGGGCTATTGCATGTGGTGCTTCAACAATTTTCACTGGCATAATGGCCCCTAAGGAGCCAGCCAGTGCAAAGTACAGCAGCAATTGTCAGTCGGGGAAAAGGAGGGGGAAGTAGGTACCATGATTTTCACTGAGGGTCAGCTTGGTCCCTAGCTAGATCCAGAATTGGACAGGCAAGAGAGAGGGAGAACATAGTGGAAAGTTGGTTTAAAGACACTTTTACTCCCAGTATACATAAACAATACACAGTGTAGACAGAGGATGGTAGTAACTGTACACATGATCAAGCGACTGCATAGCTCAACCAGGTTACAAGTACAATTAAAGGAATAGTTATTTCAATATTAGTACAAAACCTCAAATTCCTTAACCTATTTTCTCTATGTAATTTTTACCTGGGGCCTGATTCTGGCTTATGTGGCCCTGAATTCAGTTTCTTGATGTTTAACTTTTATTACACATTTTCAATAAAAGAAATTGTTTAGAACTGATCTCCACCATTCTCATCTTGTTTATTCATTTTCTCTCTACAGGGCTAATTCTTGCCATTGGTGGCCCTATGAACTCAACAGAGGAAAGGTAATTTGTACCTCCACAAACATTGCTGTAAATTCTGGATTTAGCAGACAGGGAACTCAAAAGTGCATTAACCAATATTGCTGGCTCATGTGCCGAGATGTTTCTCATAGCCTGAGAGGCTGGAATAAAATGGTGGCTTGTGGAAGGAGATACCCTGGGGATGGATATATAAATATCTTCCCCATTAAGTTTAGACAGAGCCTGGCTAGCTCCAAAGCTGTTGAGCGCACACTATTATAGAAGCACATATATGTATACTAGCATTGTTACCACTGAACAATGTGGGCCAGCTGAAAGGAGTTAAAAGGGCACATCGCAGCACCTACTTCAGCCTGCTATGTGGATTTCTCCACTGCACTGTCAGGATTCCTTTTCAACTGGTTGTAACAGATAGCATCTCTACTGCGTCTGGCTGAGCAGGCCTTCAGGCACTAGTGCAGGACTTGACCCAAGGCCTCCTAAACAAGATTCAGCAAATCAAATGACAACAGCAGCTGAAGACAGACAAATTAGTGTCTTCATTCTTATTATTAAAAAATAATAATTTAGGATCATGTTGACATAGCTGGAGACACACTGATTGTCTGGAACTTTTCTGGTATGTTGATGCCCAATTGGCTCTTTTCTTTATGCAAACTGCATCGGGGTGATTTATGATATTAGCCCTGGTGGTTTGGATGGCATATCACATACCAGCTCAATAAACAATTTGAAGTGCTCTTTAAATGTTGAAATACTGTGGCAGCAGCACACGCAAGTGAAAATATGCTCCATAAAAATCAGTGAGAGGTGATGGTTTTTCTGTTTGTTTTGTTTTTTAACCCACAAGCTATTGTCTGACTTTAATTGTATTTTTAATCAACCATATTGCATCATTGAGGAAGGCCAGACAATTCTAAGATTTACAGACATCATTGATGGTAACATCATTGCTCACACCTAGAAGATGGACATTTCTATCCACTGATTATCTTTTAAAAAACCTAACATTGGCTTTATCTGAATAAAGCAATATTGCATCAAGAGCTATGTGATGTGACAATAACCAGACACACTGATAACATCAAAATGCTCATTTAGAATCTTCACTGGTATGTACTGCTTACGGGAATATAGTTCCACGTGTGAAAGAGAATTTTGTATTAGTGGTTCTTACGCTCAGAAGTACTGAGGAGTGGTATAATCCATGGCAACATAGTTCTATCAGAGTCGTGGTGCAATGCGGGACTCAGGGCAGAGGCACTCGGAATCTGCAGCATTGCAATGTGTCTGTAGTGGATGTGAGAGATATTAGAGAGATTCCCACGTCTTGTGGGAATGACAGAGCCTCAGAGCTCTCCCTCCTCCAGCTCCCGTCCTGTAGGTTTTACAAATAAAATGTATACAATTATTTTAAAAGTTCTTAATATTCTCCACACCCTTACTGATCAGGCTCTGAACAACAGCAGAAAATGCAATAGAAAAAGGACAGTAGCCAGCTTTCCCTCTCATTACAATTCAAATAAGAAAACCAGTTGGAATGGTCCAACACAGAAAGAGTGGGGCCAACTTTTTGTTTCAGAAGGTGGAGGAAGTATCCAGAGGGACAGACACTTTAGACTCCATTCTGACTAACAGAAAGGAACTGGCTGTGAATCTGAAGGTTGAGGGAAATTTGGGTGAGTGATTATGAAATTATAGATTTAATGCTAAGGAAAGGAAGGAGTGAACCGCAAAATAAGGACAATGGACTTCAAAAAAACACTTTAGCAAACTCAGAGAACTGGTAAATAAGGTCCCATGGGATGAATATCTTAGGGAAAAAAGGAGTTCAGGAGAGCTGACAGTTTCTCAAAAGAGATGATACTAAAGGCAAAACAGCAAATCATCCTGATGCAAACAAAAGAAGCCAATATGGCTCCATCAAGAGCTCTTTAATGAGCTGACAATCAAAAAGGAATCCTACAAAAAGTAGAAACAAGTACAAATTGCTGAGGATGAGTATAAATGAATAGCACAAGCATTTAAGGGCAAAATCAGAAAGGCACAAAATGAGTTGTACCTAGCAAAGGACATAAAAGGCAGTTAGAGGTTCCATAAATACATTAGGATCAAGAGAAAGCAAAGGAAAGTATAGGGCCATTACATAGCAGGGAAGGAGAGTAATAAGAGACAACCTCAAGAAGGCCTATTTTGCTTCAGTCGTCACTAAAAAGGTGAACCTCAACCAGACTCTTGACACAATCAACAAGGAGGAAGGAACACAAGACAAAATAGGGAAAGAACAGGTTAAAGAATATTTAGATAAGTTAGATGTACTCAAGTTGGCTGGGCCAGATGAAGTTTGTCCAGGAGTATTTAAGGACCTAATTGAAGCAGTCTTGCAGCCATTAGCAATTATCTTCAAGAACTCACAGAGGACGGGTGAGGTTCCAGAGAATTGAAGAATGGCAAACATAGTATCTATCTTTAAAAAAAGTGGGAAGGGAGAAAGAGGACCCAGGGAACTGTGGAACAGTCAGCTTAACTTTGATATCTGGAAAGATACTGCAACAAATTACTAAGCAATCAATTTATAATCACCTAGAGGACAATAGGGTTATAAAGAATAGCCAGTATAGATTTGCCAAGAACTCATGCCAAACCAATCTAATTTCCTTCTTTGACAGGGTTACTTGCCTAGGGGATAGGATGGAAGTTGTAGACTAAAATATCTTGATTTTTGTAAGGCTTTTGACACAATCCCACATGGCAGTCTCATAAGCAAACTAAGGAAATGTGGTCCTGTTGAAATTACTATAAAACAGGTGCACAGATGGTTGAAAGACTGTACTCAAAGAGTAGTTATCAATGGCTTGCTGTCAAATTGGGAGGATGGATCTAGTGGGATCCAGTAGTGGTCTGTACTGGGTCTGGTACTATTCAGTATTTTCATTATGACTTAAATAATGTAGTGGAGAATATGCTTATAAAATCTGCAGATGACATCAAGCTGGGAGAGGTTGCAAGCACTTTGGAGGGCAGGATTAGAATTCAAAAAGACCTTGACAAATTGGAGAACTGGTCTGAATTCAACAAGCTATAAATCAATAAAGACAAGTGCAAAGTACTACGCTCAGGAAGAAAAAAATCAAATGCATAATTACAAAATGGGGAAGAACTGGTGAGGCAATAGTACTGCTGAAAAGGATCTGCAGCGTCTAATGAGTCACAAATGGAATATGAGTCAACAATGTGATGCAACTGCTAAAAAGGCTAATATCATTCTTGGGTGTATTAATAGGAACGTCCTATGTAAGTCACAGGAGGTAATTTTCTCATTCTATTCAGTGCTGGTGAGGCCTCAGCTGGAATACAATGTTTCGATGCTCTGTGCTTCTTCGCTGGCACCAGAGAAAGGGATTGGTGCTGACTTTCCAATGCATTTTCTGGAGGGGCACTGCTAACCAAGGTAGAAATACCGGATGCCCATCCTGAACGGAAAGGATCAGAAGGTGGACCATCTTGCAAGTGACCCTCACCAAGGGTCTTTAGACAAGGATCAGAACAGGAGTTACGCATCAGCAAAGACTTTTTGCAGCTGGCATGAGGCTTAAAGCTTGGAGATGGGCATAAACCCCAGTATTGGGAGACTATTCCCCTTGTAAGGTAGGGATTTGATACTCAAAGCTGTAATAAAAAACAACAAAGCAAGCCATGCTAACTTACACTAACAAGTACTATTAGCTAACTATTTACAGAGGGGAGATAAACCCTCTGCAGTGGGAGAAAATGTACAGTAGCAAGCTGACATGCTCTGAATACTTATCATGGGCAGAAAGAAGGAAACTGAGGGTGGTTGGGGGCAGCCCTGGTCTGTCTACCATAAAGCAATGGTGCACGAATGCTAGGGGCACTGCCCTGACAGATACCGACAGGGGAAAAAATGTCCGGGTCTAGTGCACTTGTCATGTATACTCCTGCCATGGACTTGACACGTGCAATCACTCAAAGAAGAATATTATTGGCACCTACATACTCTGATAATGGGGGCATAGAGAATAGCAAGACATATATGATGCTTCTTTGTGATATTGGAGATATCAAAGAAAATCTCTGAAATACTATAGGAATTCCAGCACTATTTGCAAAAAAAAAAAAAAAGAGGGTAACAAACTTAGAAATTTTCCCCTCTCCTTCTGTTTTTTGTTGAAATTGAAAATTTCCAGGAAAAAATCTTAACTGAAAAAAATCAGACTCAAAATATGAAAAAATTTCACCCAGCTCTCAATAGAATTCACAGAAAGAAGCAGAATTGAATAAAAGAAACCCCTGAGACTATAATGCAGTGAATTCTACCAGAATTACCCTGTATGAATAATCCGTATATACAGGCTACTATTATATGGATTATGAAATGTATTGATATCTTTATATATTTCTTTAAAACCTGAACAACCATTCGTCCTGTTTGAGCCTCACTAAGATATGGACTTAATTACATTGCTGAATGGAGCCTTAGCATCATGTAACATTACACATGTGAGTAGTTCCACTGATTCACTTGCTTTAAGTTATATACCTGCTTATTGAATCAGGTCTTTAAAAACAGTTAAGCAGAGCCCATTAACAGGTCCGACCTTAAAGATATTTGAAACATGAGGCCAGAGAAAGAGGGCACTCTCAGTTGTGAGTATACCTGGGCTTATTGCCACCAAAACTCCTACACAGTTCCATCATGTTACTTTAAAAACAGTTGTTTCCCACTGGCATTACTTAAATGTTTAATTACACAGAGGTAGAGTTGCGGTCTTCCTGCTTCCTCTATTTGCACATTAAAATAAGCTTCCCCCTGTCCCAGAAAAAGGCCTGGAAAGGGAGAATCAATATATCTATAGTAACAGAGTCCAAGAAGTTTTGACATATCATCCCTTTGTGTTCATGCTGGAAGGTTCAGTGGACATGGTCAGAACTATATGCACATCGTAGGCTGAAGAATAAAGGATGCAGATAATGGAAACCACCTGGAATCTGACCTAACCCTAGCCACGGGCCTAACCCATCTATCTTCTTCCTTGGCATATCCACATTTTTATTGACTCCTCTAGAGTCCATTCCTAGATCCTAGTGGAGCCTTGGTCCTTGCCTTTAAACAACAAATTTCTAAGGCCATCTAAGCAAATAGTGCATAAAATTTGAACACTTACATTACAAACATTAACTTAACACTCTCTTACCTTACAGGTACATTAATTAGTTTTTAGAAATTTTCTTTTCAGGGGTGCAATAGCTGTTGGTATCAAGGGAAAACAGAGGTGGAAGTACTTTTATAAAGCCATTTCCAAAATGTTTTTACCACATCCTGGATAATGGAATATGTACACATGCTGGGGTGAATAAGAGAATGTATCACTCAGAACAAGACAGAAGTCTGAAGTTTTCCATCTGAAGGTGATCCTGTAATTTTTGTTAGTTACCTGTTAACACAAAAGCCATTACAGTATTCCATAGTAAGGCTTAAAAGTGAATAGAACTTACCATACTGTATCTGCAACATTTTTGCACCATTTCTGTAAATACTCCATAATATTTTATGAAATAAGGCCCAAAGATTTTGAAGGTGCAAGAACACAGAATAGTACTGTGGAGAGCTTCCCTCTTTCTATTTATCTTTTAAATTCAGTAAGATCACATGGATCTTTCTCTGTTCATTTAGCATCTACTGAGAACTCCTTGATTCTATGTTGCAAACTCCCAATTTTAGCAACTTCTCTCCACACTGAACTTTTGTAAAATGCTTAATGACTTCAATGACTTGTGCATTTGTAATATTGCTGCCTCTGATTCCTCCTTTCATGCCTCCTGTTTGGCTTGTTCTCACTAACAGCCTCTCACAGGAATCTCCCCTTACACACCATAAAACATCTTTTGAGGACTATCAACTTCATTTACACCAGAGAGATCATTACATGGTTTTCTTTTCATGTGAATAACAGAAGGGTAAAAACAAATAGACTACAAGCCATTCCCTTGTAAAGCACTATATTTAGGATTTACATAATAAGCTTTTCTTTTCCACTCTAGCACAGTACTAGTGCAGTAACAGTTTGTAGTATGTTAATGTTACGTGTTATGTATATTGTTATTAGTGTAAAATAATTTACAGGAGGAGGTAGCAGGAGAGAGGTATCATTGAGGAAGGGTGAGAGAGGCCAGAGACTGAAGAAAGTGTCAGTGATGTCACAAATAAATTTATATCCCAGCTCTGGCACTATTTTAAAATGCTGGTAGGTTTACTAGCCTATGCTAGTATGCTTATATCTCTCTGCATTGGCTTCCCCAGCTCTGTGCATTCAGCTGAATCTTTTGAGCATGTAAGGTATCTACAGCTCTGCTCTTGTCTCCATTCTGATTGCATGTGTACCTAGACCCCTACCCACCCTATGCTTTATCCACTGTTTTGCTGGATTTTGGAGTGAATTAAAACCTTAATTTCTCTGAAGTGGAAAGTCACTTTAATCTTTGACCGACAAATGGTTGATAAAGGGTTTTCCAAAGCTCTTAGTGAAGTTACAAGACTGTTAGACCAGACTAGAACTGTCATAAAATGAAAGGGAATGTCCATATGCAGATGACAGGACAGCTCTTTTGACTGACCAATGTTGGTACCCCTTTAACATTTTATTCCCTAAAGCATTTAATAAATTAATATTGCAGAGAATTTAAAGCACACCAAGGACATCATTACCATTACAGGCTGGTACTTGGGCAATTACCACATCACTGGACCTTTTTCCTGATCCTGAAAAAAATGTTCTGATCAGTCTAGACAAGAAGAGCATCATCTCCACAAGGGGTGAACAAAGGCTCCTGCTAGTCCCTCTACAGCATGTCAGTTTCTGCATCACCTTATTTCTCCTATTTTTCTCTGTTTAACTTCTGTCTAACCAGAGTCAAGATCAGCAAGCCAGCACAAATCTAACCTTACAACACTTTGCTGTGATCAGGTTGGCATGCTAAAGTGATTCCATGTGCCCTGCTGTCATAAATATAAAGGGAAGGCGTCATAAATATAAAGGGAAGGGTAAACCCCTTTGAAATCCCTCCTGGCCAGGAGAAAGCTCCTCTCACCTGTAAAGGGTTAAGAAGCTAAAGGTAACCTCGCTGGCACCTGACCAAAATGACCAATGAGGAGACAAGATACTTTCAAAAGCTGGGAGGAGGGAGAGAAACAAAGGGTCTGTGTCTGTCTGTATGCTGGGTCTTTACCGGGGATAGACCAGGAATGGAGTCTTAGAACTTTTAGTAAGTAATCTAGCTAGGTATGTGTTAGATTATGATTTCTTTAAATGGCTGAGAAAAGAATTGTGCTGAATAGAATAACTATTTCTGTCTGTGTATCCTTTTTGTAACTTAAGGTTTTGCCTAGAGGGGTTCTCTATGTTTTTGAATCTAATTACCCTGTAAGATATCTACCATCCTGATTTTACAGGGGGGATTTCTTTATTTCTATTTACTTCTATTTTTATTAAAAGTCTTCTTGTAAGAAAACTGAATGCTTTTTCATTGTTCTCAGATCCAAGGGTTTGGGTCTGTGGTCACCTATGCAAATTGGTGAGGCTTTTTATCCAACATTTCCCAGGAAAGGGGGGGTGCAAGTGTTGGGAGGATTGTTCAGTGTTCTTAAGATCCAAGGGTCTGGGTCTGTAGTCACCTAGGCAAATTGGTGAGGCTTTTTACCAAACCTTGTCCAGGAAGTGGGGTGCAAGGTTTTGGGAAGTATTTTGGGGGGAAGGACGCGTCCAAAAAGCTCTTCCCCAGTAACCAGTATTAGTTTGGTGGTGGTAGCGGCCAGTCCAAGGACAACGGGTGGAATATTTTGTACCTTGGGGAAGTTTTGACCTAAGCTGGTAAAGATAAGCTTAGGAGGTTTTTCATGCAGGTCCCCACATCTGTACCCTAGAGTTCAGAGTGGGGGAGGAACCTTGACAGAAGGGTAACCACCTTTCTGTATACAGTGCTATAAAATCCCTCCTGGCCAGAGGCAAAACCCTTTCACCTGTAAAGGGTTAAGAAGCTAAGACAACCTCGCTGGCACCTGACCCAAAATGACCAATGAGGGGACAAGATACTTTCAAATCTGGAGGGGGCGCGGAACAAAGGGGTTGTCTGTCTGTGTGATGCTTTTGCCAGGAACAGATCATAGAATCATAGAAGGTTAGGCTTGGAAGGGACCTCAGGAGATCATCTAGTCCAACCCCCCTGCTTGAAGCAGGACCAATCCCCAATTTTTGCCCCAGATCCCTAAACGGCCCCCTCAAGGATTGAACTCACAACACTGGGTTTAGCAGGCCAATGCTCAAACCACTGAGCTATCCCTCCCCCTGGGATCAGGAATGCAGCCTTACAACTCCTGTTAAGTTGTAAGTAATCTAGCTAGAAATGCGTTAGATTTCCTTTTGTTTAATGGCTGGTAAAATAAGCTGTGCTTGATGGAATGTATATTCCTGTTTTTGTGTCTTTTTGTAACTTAAGGTTTTGCCTAGAGGGATTCTCTGTTTTGAATCTGATTACCCTATAAGGTATTTACCATCCTGATTTTACAGAGGTGATTCTTTTACCTTTTAATTAAAATTCTTCTTTTAAGAACCTGATTGATTTTTCATTGTTCTTAAGATCCAAGGGCTTGGGTCTGTGTTCACCTGTACCAGTTGGTGAGGATTTTTATCAAGCCTTCCCCAGGAAAGGGGGTGTAGGGCTTGGGGGGATATTTTGGAGGAAGATGTCTCCAAGTGGGCTCTTTCCCTGTTCTTTGTTTAAAAACGCTTAGTGGTGGCAGTATATGGTTCAAGGACAAGGCAAAGTTTGTACCTTGGGGAAGTTTTTACCTAAGCTGGTAAGAATAAGCTTAGGGGGTCTTTCATGCAGGTCCCCACATCTGTACCCTAGAGTTCAGAGTGGGGAAGGAACCTTGACACCTGTTCTGCCCACAGTTTTCCAGTAACTGACATGCAAACATTAAGTGACTGCCAGCACATTTTCTTTTGGTTTTCTTTGCTCTCCCTCTTTATGAGCATATGTCTTCTTTTGTGTTGAGAAAACACAGGCTCAAACTTTAACACAAACTCTGAGCACTACCACGTAAAGCTGACTTTTCCCCTCCAACAGGAACATTTGGAGAGGATGTGAAAAACTTAGAAGGCAGGATTTTTCCCTTTAAAAGACTAAGTGAAAGAGAATATAGGAGTTTACTAAGTGAAGATTTACTTGAAGTTTTGAGTTTTAAATGTTAATCTTTTCCCTCTTTTCCTTTTGTGCATGTTCAAACTAAATTCCTTAGTTTGCTGCTATACAACAAAGCAAAGCAAATCCCTAGCAACAGAAATCCAAATGAACATTTGTTACTTTTGTACTACCACAATACTGAGTAATTTTTATATTATAATGTCACAAAAATCTTGTTTGATCCTCACATCATTACCCTAGCCTCCCTCCTTATCACTACTCCCCTTGCCCACTCTTGACTCTAGGCCACATCCTCAAATGGTATAGATGGCCTTCAGTGAAGCTACTCTGATTTATATCAGCTGACAGTCTGGCCGCCATGTCTTCTTCCAATTACAGAAGCTGGCAATGAACCAGCTTCCAAATCAATATTCACTAAGCTCCTTTAAAATCACTCCTAACCCCCCACCCACCACCTGTTGAATGTCCATGGGGACATTAAATGAAACTGGAAGGTGCAAAGGGAAACTTGATAAAAAGAAATACTTATTAACAGAATGTGCTTTAGCCTATGGAACTCATTGCCACAAAATATTAACTGAGTCCAAGAGCTTAGCAGATTTCCAAAAGGTATTAGACATTTATATGGATAAAAAGAATATACAAAGTTGTAACAGGAAATACTACAAAACCATACATGAGTTTTAGAAGGAATATAAAACCCTAATGCTTTGAGGTTTAGCTATGCTTTATCTATTGGGGCTGGGAGGAAACTTCCATTGGGTCAAGTCATCCCATGCCATACCTGCCTGCTGCTACACCTTCCTACACCTCTTCTCAAGCATCTGGTACTGGCCGACGTTGCAGACATGATACTGGACTAGATGGACCAGTGGTCTAATCCATTATCATAATTCCATATTCTTGTATTAACATCCAAATGCAACTTGCCTTTCAAGTTCTTGTAGTAATTGTACTATTCTGTGTTCATCCTTAGAATATATGTTCTTTGGAGTATTTTTATTACTGCAAAGTGTTGTATACATCTGTACTGCAGTATTACTATTTATACACTCTGTAAAATGTAACCATGATTCACCAAAATTGTAATCCCACCCAAAGCCCTTTAAACGCCTCCCAGACCCTTCTTCCCAGCTGAGCCTCTCAGGATGGACTGTCTCTTTTGTGCAATTCCCAAATGAAATCTTATCTTCCTCCTGTTCCTGAATCCTTGATCATTCTCCCAAGTGAGGCAGCCCTGCTTTCCCCAGAATACATTAATCAGATCAGATGCATGTTGCACAGCTGCCTAATACTGACTCATTGTTCCATCTGGGTGCCCTCTGACCGTGGGAAGCTAGGGGAGTGGAGGGCACTCAGTGCCTCTCAGGAGCTGCTCAGCCTAGAGTTTACTGTTGTGGAGAGACTGCAGCAGTAAATGTAGAGACATAAAGCAATGAATATCTGTGTCTGTTTTCTACATTGCACACTAAACCCGAGCTCTGACTCAGGTTTGAGCTCAAGCCCCCCTTCCATTCACACTCAAAATCAGTCTGACTCGGGTCAGCAAGCACTCAGGTCCTAGGACCCTGCTGGGGGGGGTGGGTCAGAGTCCCTCTAACTGAGGTTCAAGGCCTCTCATTTTGCAGTGCAATGAGCTCAAGCAGCAAACTTGAGTCAGAAGGTCTGCATAATACAGTATGTACATGTTAGCTGTGAGACCCAGGTCCAGAAATTGTACGCCCAGGTTTACAATGCCATATGGACACTCCAGCATGGACTTGGAAACACCAAGTCCACAAGCCCAGGTCCCACAGACCCAGGTTTACAGTGCTAAGACACAAAATGGATTAGCATCTCTCTTTGGAAACCTAGCTTCAATTTCCTTTGCTCCAAAGAACAAAGTGGCCTGTTCTGACACACAGTTTGGCATATTTCCACATAATTTTCAATCTCTGCTCAGAAGAGTCTGGGGATTGCAACTGTAAGAGCATTGCAAACAAGGTGAATTGGAGCTCTTGTAGGGATGCTTGGTTCTAACCAACACTCTATTCCTCCCTTGTACAAGAAAATTGTGTCTTACTTTCCCTGCCCGCTGACCAACAGATAACTCAGGAATATAAAATCATTCCTGGATACAGCTTCAGATTCTACAGTCACTGGAGTATACAAAGCTCCCATTCACTTCAGTGGGAATTATGTCTGCAGAAATCATGGGAGCTAAGAGCACCTTTCCTATAGCCAGACACCTCAGATATAGTCCAGCAGTTCTCTGTGTCTATTGCTTCCTTCCCAAATATAACCATACCTCAAACTCAATAAATGACCAGATTCTTTGTATGAAAAAAAAAAAAGGAAAAGTAACCAGAAAAAAACCCAAGATGCAGAATTAAACAATCTTCCTTAAAATAAACTCTGTGGTAATGTCTGCCTATTGTCAAAAGTTATTAGGGAATAAATGTGACAGACCTGTCTGCTAAAAGACTTCACTTGAACAGGGGACATACGTAAAACTTGTCAGAGATTTCCCCTCTATTAGTATGTCTGCTTATGCTTACTATACACACCCTGTTACACTGGTATATACTCTTGCATTGTAGAAGGAGCTGATTTATTTGTTGAAGGAAAGAACACTCCTTTCCCCCATGTAATTCTACCCACTTGGGGTTATAGCCTTTGTTTACTCTGAACACAAAATAGCAAAGTCATAGACTAAAACCAGACTACCTAAGATTACTTCTGCTTAAAGGATAAAGTCAACAGGGACCGGCTAATGCAAACAAAGGTGGAATTGACCCATCAAACAATTGTATACTAAGTTGCCTACATTAGATATTCTTTAAATAAAAGCTAGAACTTGACAATATTTTATCAGGCAATTATAAATCACAAATTGTAGAGGGGACAGAACAATTCAGGGTAACAGGCTCAAGAAAAAGAATGAACAAACTAGAGATGGCCCCAGTCCAAACACCAATGAACTTTGGATATCCAGAGCTAAGCCTTGACCTGAATTTTGCAGTTAGATCCTATGTCTATGTAATATATGAAACTTGAATTCCAAATCCAAGCTTCCTCAACTTTGGAAATGTTTGAAATCTGCACACCACCCTGCACCTGAATTTCATAGGTTACACGCATATCTAGCAAGTGTGAAAGCTTAGAATGGATGGTGCAGGGAAAGTACAGTTATTTAGGAGGAAAATCTTTCAATTCAGGGGCTAAACAAGGACTCTTCTAGTGGCATCAACAGACGATGTAATCATGAACATATTCAAAGGCATTAGAAAAGCACTTAAAGCTGAACTCCTGTGGCTTCTTGTCATGCAAAACTCCTAATGGGAATTAAAATAAGTAAAATAAAAATATAGCAAGCTACATACATTGGGCAGATGGGATTTAAATGGACTACAGAACTTCCTTCTGTACAAACAAAATGTCAGCATATGAAAGGGAGGTGCTCCTTCTTCCTTTTCATCAAAACTTGCCAACCTGCTATCTGATCCCGCAGTTCTTTACTATACCAAACTCCCACTGAATAGTATGAGAATACAGCATGCATAAGGATTCCCATAAGTGCATATTAGTCAATACCATAATACGGGAAGCAAAAAACCTCTCACTTCAAATGGACAGCTTTGAAAGCATGACCCTAGCCTGAATCCCAGGGGGTGATAACTTTTATTATGAGAGCACCTTTCCTATAGCCAGACACCTCAGAGACATCGGTCTCTGAACTTAGGGGGAATTTGTTTGCTGTATTAAGGCTGAAAGTGGAGAGCTAAAACAAATTTGACAAGCACAGTCCCCTGATACTCAAACAAACAAAGTCATTCTGAAAAAATTGACCACTAAAGTAATTTTGTAATAAAGGCAGTGTGGTCTGGTATACTGAGCACAGGACTGGGGGTAAGTAACTTCTGTATTCTAAAGCCAACATTACCACTGATTCCTTCTGCAACTGTGGGCATGTCCCTTAACCTCTTTGCAGCTCAGTCAGCAGGAGTCAGAACATTTAACTACGTACTACACTGAAATGTTATGAGACTTAATTGTGACGATGAGAGGGAGATTCCCACACCTGGGCCATTCTTTTTAGGTGGCAAATGTGAGGAACTGTCCCAAATTGAGGTGTCAGTGTTTTGGAACAAGTTGATAAATACCAGATGGTATTCACCTAAAAGTTCTGAAGGATCTCAAATATGAAATTGCAGAACTACTAACTTTGGTATGTAACCTATCACTTAAACCAGCCTCTGTACCAGATGACTGGAGGATAGCTAATGTAACGCCAATTTTTTAAAAGGTTCCAGAGGTGATACTGGCAATTATAGCCTAGTAAGCCTAAATTCAGTACCAGGCAAATTGGTTGAAACTATAGCAAAGAACAGAATGATCAGACACATAGATAAACACAATACGTTGGGGGAAGAGTCAACACAGCTTTTGTAAAGGGAAATCATGCCTCACCAATCTATCAGAATTCTTTGGGGGCGGGGGTGTCAAATAAACATGTAGACAAGGGTGATTCAGTTGATATAGTGTACTTGGACTTTCAGAAAGCCTTTGACAAGGTCCCTCACCAAAGGCTTTTATGCAACTTAAAGAGTCATGGGATAAGAGGGAAAGTACTCTCATGAATTAGTAACTGGTTAAAAGATAGGAAACAAAGGGTAGGAATAAATGGACTTTCACAGCAGAGAGAGGTAAATATCAGGGTTCCCCAAGGATCTGTACTGGGACCAGAGATGTTCAACATATTCATACATGATCTGGAAAAAGGGGTAAACAGTGAGGTGGCAAAGTTTGCAGATAATACACAATTACTCAAGATAGTTAACTCCAAAGCATACTCTGAAGAGTTTCAAAGGGATCTCACAAAACTGGGTGACTGGGCAAGAAAATGGCAGATGAAAGTCAATGCTAATAAACGCAGTGCATGTTGGAAAACATAATCCAACTATACATACAAAATGATGGGCTCTAAATTAGCTGCTACCACTCAAGAAAGATCTTGGAATCATCCTGGATAGATCTCTGAAAACATCTCCTCATTGTTCAGCATCAGCAAAAAAGCTAACAGAATGTTAGGAAAGGAATAGAGAAGACAGAAAATATAATGTTGCTATATAGAATCCTGGTACACCCACAACTTGAATACTGTGTGCAGTTCTGGTCACCCCATCTCAAAAAAAATATATTAGAATTGGAAAAAAGCAGAGAAGGGCAACAAAAATGATTAGGGGTAAGGAACAGCTTCCATATGAGGAAAGAGTAAAAAGACTTGGAGTATTCAGCTTAGAAAAGAGATGACTCGGGGGGGGAGGGGGGGGAATATGATAGAAGTCTATAAAATCATGAATGGTGTGGAGAAAAAATGTCATTTACTCCTTCAGATAATACACAAACCCAGGGGTCACACAATGAAATTAACAAGCAGCAGGTTTAAAACAAACATAAACTGCTTCTTCACAGGGTGCACAGCCAACCTGTGGAACTCATTGCCAGAGGATGTTGTGAAGGCCAAAAATATAACTCTGTTAACAAATAATTACATACGTTCATGGCAGATAGGTCCAAAATGACTATTAGCCAAGATGGTCAAAGAGACATCCTCATGATATAGATGTCCCTAGGCCACTAACTACTAGAAGCTGGGACTGGATAACAGGGGACGGATCACTTGATAAATTGCCTTGTTCTGTTCACTCCTTCTAAAGCATCTTGCACCGTCCACTGTCAGAAGACAGGATATGGGGCTAGATGGACTACTGGTCTTACCCACTATGGCCATTCTTGTGTTCTTATGTAAGATGGAATGGAAAGCATTCAATGCTGAATTTTATTAATGAAGAGTTTAACAATGTAGGAGCTAATCTGAACCACCATCCACACAGAGGCCTGAATTTCAGGGGAACTGGATTTGAATCCCTGGATCTGAATTGGTCATTACTGATCTGGTTAGGTTTTTCATCCAAACCAAGAAGGGATCTATTTTCTACATCTAGTTTGAACATTGGCCCCTAAAAGATATGTTTTATGAAAGGACCAGTTTGAGATTAAATATTGTAAGGAACATTTTGTGAGCTTTTAGCACTCTTGAATCTGAAGCCAGAGTAGCCCTAGTTTGATCCTGAGCCAGCATTCTGAACCCAACTTACACAGGCTCCAGACCCAAAATGAAAACTGCCTCAGACTATCACTATTACCAATAAAGCATTGAACAGAAAAGTCTTGCTCTTGTAAAGTCATGCAAAGAATAACATTTCCAACAGTTTTGAATGCACGTTGAAAACCCACCCAATTGGGGCTATTTTATTATGTGGTTTTTGGAACAGAATGTGGAAGCACAAAATAAGTTAAAATGATAAAGACCTGAATAGAAAATTGCAGTTATAAATGGAATGGTTGCTGTAAGCAGATAGTTCTGTACATCCACATCTGTTCCAGTTCAGAGCAGTTCATGTGAACCAGTGGGAGAAACTGTTCCCCCCTAGCCCCCGCCCCTTAGACTGCTACAAACCTATCTGCATTTGCTCAACCACCGGAAGTGGAAAGAGGTGGCAACCACCCAAAAATTGGCTCAACCTGAGTTTTACTGGGACAATATCTCCCCACCCCATCCTTTTTGCTTCCATCTTCCCTATCCCCACAACAATGCAGCATTATTTGGGGGGGAAGAAGAACCAGATGTATTTTCAAATTCTTATGGGAATTCAAAAATGTTTGGTTTTGCCAACTTATCAAGTCATTTGCAGTTTAACAAAAGCTGCATTTTTGTCCTTCACTACAGATTAGATTTCTTTCACAAGTGTCCCCTCAGGGGTCACTTAGATGATAAATAAGGAAAAAGCTGACAGAAGAGTCAAGTGGGGAAATAGATATTAAAAATAATGAGGCTGCTCCAAAACTAATTCAGGTTCCGGACAGAATGCAAACTTCCAGCGCAGAGTTTATTTTAAAGTGTCTCCTTCCCCCTCCACTTCTGTCTCTGTTTTATCTCCTGTATTTTCATCTTTTTTATGTCTTAAACCCTATTCCTAAAAAAGACAGTAATAATAGAAGCAGCCACACAGAGAGGAGGCAAGATGTAAACATTCTGTTCCAAAATCCGCTGAGAAACAAAAGGGCAAGGGGATTACATTTGGTAAGGGCTGAAATTTGTCCAGTGTTTTGAGCTGAAACTGAACCTCAATGTGTTTGGATGTGTCACCCCTCTGAAAAAGTATGACTAGGAGAACTGATTATTTTTCAATTTGAATATTCTTCAGTTGATTAGTATTGAGCCACAGGCAGTTTATACACAGAATGCATTTGTTTTAACTATTATTTTTAATAGACGTTTAAATAGATCTGTGTTTTTTCCAACCTGCAAAAACTTCCAAGCTTAAATTCTGCAGTTGATTCTGCATGGGCAGTTCTGGGCCCCAGACTTTACTATGTGTTGGGGTCTGTCTGGAGAGAGCCAGTTGCATGACTAGATCTTTACTGCTTTCAGGTGAATTATGTGAACATACCAAAACCAGTATCTGGCCCTCCAGGACTGCTTTGACTGGACATTGCTATAAAGATTTAGTGCTAGATCCTGTGAGTTAGTGGACTTTTAACTCCAATTAGACCTGTGTTTCTGCTCCAGAAGTGAAGTCAATGGCAAAACTCTCACTGTCTTAAATTGGAGGTAGAACAGGCTCCTTTGTAATTTAACTGGAATCCAGGATGCTCAGCACCTCACAGGATTGGGTCTTTAAGGAAGAGTGGACTGATCCCACACTTCTTACTCAGACTAAACACGCACTGACATAATTAAAAATATTCCTGAGAAAGGGATGCAGACTCTAACTTGTAATATGTCTCAGTAGTTAAAAGAAAGAGTAGTGTCCCTGTGTTTCAGTTTAGGCTATGCTAGTGGTGGGTGCTGAGAACATCTTGGAAAGTACTATGCAAATTAAATTTTTACTGAAAGTAGGGTTGCCAGTTTTGGTTGGACATATTCCTGAAGGTTTCATCACATGACATTAATCTTTAATTAAAGATTAATCTTTAATTCCTGGAAACTCCAGGACAATCCTGGAGGATTGGCAACCCTAACTGAAGGTGGTTATAAATGGAGGCTGCTTAGCATCTGCAGATCAGGCCTTCAGCCACTTGACCACCTTGTTTTTCACCAAAAGTGATCATTGGGACTACTCACATGCTTAAAATTAAAGCACTTGCTTAAGTGCTTTGCCTGATTAGACTCAAAAACTTTCAAGACTAGCCTTAGATAAACTATTCTGGAAAAATACATTGCAAGACAGAGAAACTGACTCAAAAAAGAGGCTTCATTCATTTTAATAGAAAAGTAAAAAAAAATTATATTTTGGAAACAAGAGCCTAGCTTCTTTAGCAGAAGGATTATTAGCAAGCTGCTGAAAGGAGAAAGATTAAAATGAAATTAATGTACCTACCATTTAAAAACAACTAACGTGGAAGGCTTATATTCATGCAGCAGGTATTATTATAAAATTTTAAAAGTCTACAGTGTGAAAAAGGGTTCTGCTTTTCCATTGGCAGGCTGTAGAGGTTCTGCTTTCTGTCATCCAACGAATCATTTATATTCTGGCAGTGATTTTTTTCTCCCTTTTTGAAGATTCATACGTCTATCATAAACTTATTTACTGGACCAGCATGAAGAAAAAATACTTTTTACATGATCATTTGAAATGGTATTTTTAAGGCACAGTTTTTCTTCCAGTTGATGTTAGCATTATTATCAGTTATTATCGTAACCCTAGTTTGAGACCATATTTGCTCTGAGAGGAAACTAATATGGACCTAAAATGAAGCCATATTTTCTAAATGTGCTGATCAGCCAATGATCTCTTTGAAGCAGACAGCCAAACTAATGAGTGTAGCATGGTAACTTTAGGCCCAGATCCTGAGCTGTAGCTGAGGAACACCTGGAGCAGCTCAGAAGTGGGGTTGCAAAGATGGCTTAACACGATCATTGCACTCCCCTGATTCAGAGCAGAAATATGCTGTTTTGGTCTCCTCCACTGCAATTTGCAGCAGCCTACTTTGCAAAAATGCCACTATGTAGTTCCATGTTTTATTATCTCTCATTGACTCCATTTCAAATTTACTCAGGTTGGAAGGAAAAAGGTTTTGCCCTCAACTGCCAGCCCAACAAATTCAAATCCGAAAGTCAAGTCCTCTCCTCATCATAATCATGCGTAATAAAGGGTTGGCAAGCCAAATCATACTCTCAGTAAGACCTGTGCGACACCTATTTTCTCCAAATCATGCCCTCAGGTACATCTGTGCAACCCCATTGCAAGCTCATTATGGTTTGTTCTTTGATATCTGCAGTTGGAAGGTGCTATAGAAGTACAAAAGATTTATTCCATTATAAACCCACCTCAACAGGATTATTCAGATTAATGTTACATATCAGTGTTTAATCCTTGGACCTCAATCTAGCCTCCTCACCCACCTTAAAAGAGAATTTACTGAGTATGAGAATGTCCTTAGGTACTATAGCTCAGATATGTAATACATTTCTGTGTTTGGAAAGCCTGAATCTCCTGTACAACACCATGGCACAATAGCTGAACCTTTCTCAGGGTTTCAGTTATAATACTGAATTTCTTGTCTTTGTTGTTTGGTTTAAGTCAGTCTCCAAGGCATGCCTTAAACTGAGCTTTCATTCTGAAATGCATTTTAGCCCAGGCTCAACTGCCTGCCAAATATCATTATTGATAATGACTGTAAAGGTGAAATAATATTTCAAATCTGCTTCCCTGTGATCAGCAGAGGACCTAGAAAACTGTTCAGACAGAATTCAGGTCACCTACTAATAAGATTCTACTTTTAGATCATTGAATTCCACGTCCCTGGAAACCTGCAATCCCAATACACTGAATTAAAATGATTAGGGCTTAATTCTGCCAGTGTTTATAGGTGTCTTTCATTGAAGAAAATGGAAGACACAAGCATGGATCCAAAGATAAAACTAACTTTTTTTCCCCCTGGTCCAACTTTCAAACTTTTATTTCATTTCATCATCTAGACATTCAGAATCTATGATTTGGATGCCTTTCACAAGACCCTATATACTGACATTAACAGAAATTCTAGTTTTCAGCAAACAGTGCAACAGTAATTCTAAGCACAGGTGTGGATAAAGCTAAACATGTTATGGCTCCCAAAAGGACAAAAAGGAAACCATCTTTCATACAAAATATATTTGCAAACAGAGGCTATAAAGAAATGCTAGTAGTGTGGATTAGAATGCACAGACATAGTACATACTGTACGTACCAAAAATTTAAGAGCCTGTATCTCATAAGCCCAGAAAAGGAATACATGGAATGGGAAAAGAGAAAATTCTTATTTTAATCTTATAATACACACAAGGTCAAGGAGTAGAGATCACTTAGAAACATGTACAGTATATTGTTATGGTCTAAATTTCTTTAATCACTTGTCTGGACACAGCAGCCCTGAGAACTCTACCTATCATATTGAAGGGAGGTTTTATTACTACCCAGTCATGTCTCTAGTCAATTCGGTCATTCCATTTTTATTAATACAATGCATAGTGGACTTCAGTAAGCCCTCCCCATCCATTGTCCATACAGCATATCCTATAAGACAAGCCCTTATATCAGGCATACATTATACTGCCTAAAGATGTACCTTTTTGAGAGATATATAGTATACTCTATAAGGTTTGCTTTTGCACTGGATATACAGGGTACTGTATGGACCTGATCCTGGGAAGTGCTCCAAGTCTCCTCTAAAGAGATGTACTCCCTCAATTCCCCATTGACATCCAGGCATATTTTAGATTGGGCCCTATATTTTCCAAGGACACAGAAACAAGATAGTAACTTATGATTTGTATAGGTTAGAAGATCCCGATATTTTAGTAGATAATCCCCACAAAAAGGTGGACTCTTCGCTTACTTAAAATCTGAATGAAATGCATATATCTTCAGACCTATTTGAATGCAAGATTATGGGCTTATCAGCAAGATGATGAACTGAGAGTATGTGCTAGGAAGCTTAAATTATGTAAAAAAAATTTTGCTTGACTTAATGAAGTGGAAGTAATTGTTATTTTGGACTATAGCCTGCTCAGTATTAGGAGTGGTGTTGAGGGAATAGTTAATTGGAAGCTCCCTCACGCTTAATTATTTTAGTAATTAACAGACCTTAATAGATTTCTTAGATTCTCTTTTGCTGATTGTGCAGATGCATTTATTTACAAGGTCTTTCCAACGATCTCCACAGTGCTAAAGGGACAGGAGAGGGCATTTCCCAATATTCTACAAATAAAACATGTGAACATTCTGTATTAGAAAGAAGCCTGAAGCAGAACCCTGGATCCACTCCCCTTCCATACTCAACACACATCACAAACCCAGGATCCTAATCCTAATCCTCTACCCCCACTGCAAATGGTGAGACAGTTTAGTTCCATATCCAAACTTGGTAACTCAGCTGTTACACTAAGTCTCCTGGTAATTATATGGTTGAATAAAATATATTAAGTCACAGGAAATAAAAAAAGGAAAAACCATTAGTTTATTTTTAGAAACCTTGACTTGTCATTCATCAAAAAGAACATTCACAATATGCACTCAGATACCAGCATCTGCACGAGGTTTGCCTGACCACATGCTGAAATGCATATTACATATAGAGAACCATTTTTCATCTTTAGACCAGGTTCAGACTCTGTGCCAGTGAACACAAGATATATACAGCAATGTAATAATTTCTACCAGTAAGTAGAACTATACCAGGGCTTCACTGTACATGACAGAGCTTGCTTTGACATAGTCTGTTCAGTCTTATCCTCTCACTGCTGCCACATCTGATTTCCCAAACCATTCAATACACATCTTCAATTGATATTGGCAGTGTGCACACTTGAATATTAGAGCAGAGGACACATGGCCTTATTCAGCTCCCTCACACACATAACCACCAAATGGGCCCATACTCATGTTCAAGAAAGCAGTTTTAATGGATGCCTGAATGTTCATCTCTCAGCAACCCAATGAACAGATTGTTCCTACTCATAACACTGTGTGTGTGTGTGTGTGTGTGTACGTACACGTGCATACACTGCCACTATCAAGTCAGGGAGCATATGCACACAAGTCAGTGAAACACACCCACTAGGTCTGCTGCTCTCCCTGAAATTTTTCCTGCAGTGGCTCTGGTGCTAGAATAGGGGTGGAAAAGTGTATGCACACAGATGCACGTGAAGAATTCCCTTTTAAGACATCAGTACCACAAATCAGTTTGGGTCAATTTAGTGACTTTTGGCACAAACACTTCCTTCTTTTGTATATTGCAATAATTTTCCCCCTAGGTTGGCACAAAGTTCTTTGAATTTCTACATGCCAGTCCAGAAAAAAAAAAAGTTTAAAAATCAGTCACTATACACAAACATATAGGGGATGGGAAACAAGATTTTGAAGAGATAATATAACAATATGACAGACTAGACATAAATGAATAAATTTCTTCCTGTTATTGATCACACTAAGCAGGCCCAGATCCTGTAAGGAGCTGAACACTTTCAAACCCCACTGAAGTTAAGGAGTCAAATCCTGAGAGTCCTAAATAAGGCCCTATCTTATCCCACTGAAGTAAACTGTAAAACTGCCCCAAAAATAAAAGCAATGGAAAAAGGTGGCATGGACAAATTATATTTTAGAGCAAGCTATTTATATTTAGGGATACAGTGAAGACAAGAGTCTAAAAGTCTTTCATCCTTACTTCAGCAGCATCAAAAGGCCAACGTTAAGTAAGTATCTGCTCAGGATAGCCGGCTCAGAACAGTGGTTGTGTGATTTACCTAATACAAGGCAACATGTTCTGAATTTTGTATTTGTGAATTTAATAGTTGTCCATGCGTTTCCTTTCCTGTCATTATTAACTGGGTGCTTTTAAAATTAGTTTAATCTCTTCTCCTTGGACAGAATTTTGCTATTTGATCTCATCAGCCATGCAGATTTCTATACCATATTCTGAGCTTGTTCTATGAGCAGAACTTCAACTGACATCAGTGAGTGCAGAACAGGCAATAAATATCTGTAGTGTGGACAGGAGAGAGAATTTTGCACATACTGGTGCATACTGATCAAGTTTCCTGGCGTACAGACAGGAATGGTCACAGGCCTGGCATCCAGAAACACCTGAGTTTTAAACTCAGTTCTCAAACTAATTTGCTCTATAGCCAAAGTTAAGTCACTGAATTTCTCTGCCTGAATCCTTCCTTCTGTAAAATGGAGATAATATTTTCCAGCCTCACAGGATGCTGACATGATACCTTAAATGTTTGTAAAGCAATTTGAAATGTGCTGTAAAAAGGCTTAGTATCAGGATTATAATATGACCAATAAGCATCTATGCTGTGCAACTGACCTAGGAGAAAAATGTTGTACAAGTTCCCTTGTAACCTCTTAAAAAAAAAAAAAGCAGCGATATTCTCTGTAAAGATAGCTATCTATCTATCTATGGAACTTTAAAGATTATTTAAAAAGCGACAAATTCCATCTTGGGGAGTTGCACTCTAAGGGCTTAGAACCTGCAAACCCATATACATGCGAGTAGTCCTAACCAGCACTAACAATCCCAGAGTATAAATATTACAAGGACCATTTGCATGAATAAGAGTTTGCATGAGAGGGCTCTAACTTACAAGCCACCTATTTTGATTGCTGTTAAAAAGCTTACCTTTATTTAAATTATCTCAGAGTAGCAGCTAAGACATTGCAATATTTTCCTATACTTAGAACCAAAAATAGCAGGAATTTCTCAGAGAACACATTGGTATAACAGCTGGCACAGGACTGCCTTTTTAATAGTATGACTAGGGTATTGAAGGTGTCAGTGTGACAGGTGTTCTACAAGTGATGGAGATACAATGCTTTCATGCATATAACCACTCTTAAAGTCAAAGTAAGTGCTGCCTGCATGTGGATTGTAGGATCCAATTATAAAGGCAGAATGTTTATGGCAAACATGGTTGGGGCTCATCATTTTAAATTTGCATATACACATTTTCCTCTTGTTCCCATCCATGCTATTACTGGAATCTCCTACGGTATGCAGACCAATTTCACATAATATGGTCACTAGCCAAGCAGATCCAGTTAGATATTATATATCCAGAGGTATATTGTCATGACCCTAGCCATTATCACAAGGGGGAAAAAAAAACAAATTGTGACATATGCCTGCTTATGCCCTTGGAGTCAAAATAAATAATAGATTATTATTTACCTACAAAATAACTGTGACTGCATATGAAATGGAACTCTGAAGACTACAGTTCTTGAAATGCTTTGTCACCTTGTATGAGGTCAATTCCATGTATTCAATATAGGCCCAATCCAGACAGTTCCTCAACACCCTCATCTCTCATTGATTTCAGCATACACAGCACCATACAGGATTCAGACCTCAGAATATACATTATGAGGCTGTAAAAGCTTTTGAGTTATACTTAGCTTTGTTTTTAGAATGTATGGTAAATACCCCTACTGATGGTGGATGAATTAGAGCTAAATGCCTCTCTTGTATTTACTTTTGGGGTTTACTCTAACCATGTGTGAAGAAGGCTGCCATAAATGCACCAGAAAGCAGCTTGCCAAAGTCTCAGTCATTCCAAGGTGCTGAGCAGTTCCTGAGAAGTGCTCAGTGCTTTGAAGCCAATGGGAGATGAGGGCATTCAGCACCAGGATGAGGCCCTGAAATCTGCAATGTCTGCTAAGATTCCCCAAGAAAAGTGATTGAATACAGTCTCTCTCCTCACTCACAGTGAGTCCCCAGCATTTCCTTTTCTCATCAGAATCCAGGGGGTATAATACAATTTAAAAGGGACATTTTTTCCCCTCTTGGTGCCAACAAATGCTCCCACTTCCCAGGGTGACTCTTCTGCCTTCTGTTTTGGCAGGCTAGCCTTCTTCCATATTTCATAACTACAGTTGCGTAACAGACCATAGCTATAGCAGCTTCTGGTTGTGGTAAACATGCTGGGTCTTAACCCCATTACCAGCTCTGCTGTGTCACTTATTTCCTGATACTCACTTTCTCCATAACCCCTTGCAGTGACTGGTGAACTGTTCTGCTGCCTGCCAGGCTTATGGAGGACTAGACATATTGTACCGCAAGTTATTCAGCAGAGTGAGACATCTGGCTGCAGACCGCAAGAACTGTCACTGAATCAAAACTACCTGCTGGAGGTGCTCAGGCTGAACGTGTACCCATCTCCATAAATGAATAAGTTATTTCAAATTAAAACAAAGTTAATGAGATGAATGACTGCAGAGCTGGAAGAGAAAGTCTAATTAAATCAAAGTGGTTATTAGTTAGTCACTTATCACTACTGATTAATTATTAGCTGGAGATAATTCATCACTTTAACTGGTAGTGGAAATAGCTCAAGTGTTGTTATCAAGGGAAGAAATGTAATAAAAACAATAAACCTATAGGTCTGCTCTAGAAGTTCCAATTCAGAGCTGAATAATCTCTTCTAGAGGGAGAGCGAGGGAAATGGGTATGGGGTGAAACCCTGGCAAAACTCCCATTGACTTTAGTAGGGTCAAGATTTCACCCCAGGTGGAAGGGGGAGGGGAAGAAGGGGTTGAAGGTTTAAACTTCACTTGGAAGTGGGGATTTGCTTCCATTCTAGTTCTGCAGGAGACCTCATCTTCCAGTCCTAAAGATATACTGAGCCTCATGCCCATTGCCACCAAACTGCTCCCCAAGGTATCATCTTACCTATGCCAGCATGGTTCCTTCAGACACTATGTTGCCCATGCCAGCATGGTTCCTTCAGACACTATGTTGCCCATGCCTCCTTTATAGAGGGAGCCCCAGCACTACCTCTACTTGCAACTCCACAGCATAGGAGAATGCTGAAACCTGTTAGCAATGCCGCGCACTATCACATGCCTAGGCGTTTGGGAGGCCATGACACAGCAGAGGACACTCATCCCCTTTGATCTTTCCCCTTCATGATACCAATGAAGCCCAAAATTCCTGGAGGGGGCTTCTGATGAGTCAGTGGCAGAGGGGCACTGATGACACTTAGGCTCGACTATAGTCTCGCATAAGTCAACCAATTTTTGCAGATTTTTTCTTGTTTACCCATTCTCTTCTGTTTTTTTAAAAACATGTCCCTCAATCCTTACTCCAGGCTAAATTGCAACCACAGTCAGTGGAAGTTTTGCTTGAGTAAGGACCAAGTAGAGACTTCAGGAATAGGTCCTACATCATTTTTCAGTGGGAGCAAAGGTTCCCAAGGTAAACTGACAATCTACAGCTCTGCAGTGTAGTTAGATGGCTTATACTTTTATAAACATTCAAAAGAAGCGTTTTGGATGGCTTGTCAATAGAAATGCAATGATGTATTTGGGAGACCAAAAATTGTTCCCTGCTCATATTGATGGGATTGGGTACATTCAGTTCATGCTGCTAATGGGTGAATCAGTAAATTAAATGGAGAATGTCACTAAAGTATTATTTATAATTTCTCAGAGCTCTTTTGGCCATCACTTTGATTGCCTTATGATAAATAGCTGCCTGCCTCATGAGAAATAGTATTTTTTTTTAGTACTAATCGGTCCTCATATTGATTTCACTCTTGATGTACTTTAATAACACTTTAGCTTCCCCTGTTTTTCCTGCTTTTTTTCCCTCCAGAGTGCCCCTTCATGTTCAACTTTGAAATGAAGAAGTTATACCTCTTCTTCTACTATAAATATGTTAACATGGGGGCAATTAATGGACAGCGGAAGAGCAATATTTTGATATAAAACCCAGCTGTTTTCTGTCAGGTTTATTTCCACAAGTTTTTTTTCTTTTTTATCCTGAGACACTCTGGCTAGTCTGAGATTTGATGAGCATACAGTGTTACTTTTAGAAATGGGCTGAACTCCAGTTAAATATTTGGCTGTTTAATACGCAGACTTTAGGATAACAGTCTTCATGGGAATCCAAAAAAAGGGAGTGAAGAAAGGGCTCCCCGTGCTATTCTTAGCAGCACACAGTTAGATTTGGAATTTTGATTGTAAAGCATGGAATTTATAAACGTTGCCATTCTAAATTTACTTCATTTGTATACAATTCAGCTGGATAATCAAGTGTTACAGTATGTTCCTGCTTAGCAGCTCAATTCTGAGTTTAACAGCCTCTAAACTAGGAGAAAATTTCATTCAATAAACATTGATAGTGTCATTTGTTTTCCAACTGTTGAAGTAAGTGAATTTTTTGTGTGTGTGTGCATATAGATGTACATATACACGGCAATGATTTATTTCTATGGGGAAACCAAGGAAATTCTCTCCCTGTGCCCCATATCATCCAAGGTATCTGTTCTTTGGTTCTAAATGTTAAGTAAGTTCTCACCCAAGGAATGTACTTTCACTCTCCAATCGATAGATGTCTGTTTGCACTCATTAATTAATAGTGGGATACACAAATTACCTTATTTAACAAATACATTACTGATTAGCTGCACACCTCATTTATACACACACGGAAAGACATTTCAATTTAAATCCTTCTTTGTTTGTCTTCGGTTTTATAATGTGAATTCATTGAAATAGTATTTGTTTATATATCATTACCACATACTGCATTTTTCAGTGTTTCATGGGTAGATTGGCTTTGTAAGACTTGAGCTTTCAATTGCTATATTTAGGCAGCTATGACTGATCATGTTTTATGTTTTAGAAGAAAATAAAGACTTATTTTTGCCAGTACTTTGCTAAGTAGGATATTACTCCTAGAATTTTAAAGTATTAAATAAAAATTGCTAGTAAGTTCCTTAATATGGCACTTCTGATGGGGAAGCATTTGGATAATCTGGTTTTCCTTTAGAATTACCAGACTAGAGTAAAATGACGTTCCCTTAAACAACATCCCCAAGCTCCAAACTCTAAGACCTTTTGCATCCCCCCTTCCCCCATTGCTATAAACACTTACGTGGCCCCCAAGGTGCCTCTGGGGGGATTCTGTGAAGGTCAAGCTCATCCTTATCCATTTCTTATCCAAGCCTGGAAAGCTCAGCTGCAAATTAGTACCAAAAAGAATATTTGAACTTGAAGGGATCCTTCCTCTTTGCCTTTTTTTGGGGGGGGGGGGTGGCTCTCATTCAATGGGCACAAGAAGCCAGTCCGCTACTGCAGGTTGCCACACAGCACACTTGCAAGCAATCCTACTACCACCACTAACAATAAAAGTAGGATCCCTGGAATTGAAGGCAGCCAAATTTGAAAGAGAGAGAGAGAAGAAAATTCCCAAAATTGCCCTGGAAAACAGAGCAGCTTAAAACGCACCAAAGAGCGGACCCTGCTCCCCTTGCAAGGAGTCACAGATGCAGCCTCTGCCCGGCACAGGAGGTTTAAATTGATCGCTGCTGCTACTGCAGCCGCTGCGTGAGGAGCCCCCCTGGCGAAGAGAGAGGCACTGACTTTAAATAGCAGCGCTCTGCGCCGAGTCCGCTCACGCTAACTGCGTCCGCTGGAGACATAAGGCAGTGGGAACCCCCCCCCCCCGCCCCGTCCCCGCGCGTGACTCAGATGGGTGCAGAACTATGCACGAAAATCCAGCCGGGAGCAGGCGGAGGGGAGCGTCTCTTCCCACATGGTCCAAACCTCTCCCGGATCCGGGGCTCACCGACGCACACGCGGACCCTAAGCTGCCGGAGGAACCGCCCGAGGAAGACTTGGGCGCACTTCCCGCTCACGGTAGCGCAGAGACCAGCTTCGGGCTCCCGGCATCACCCAGGGGCCCCACCAGCGCCCGTGCTTTGCTTTGCTGGCTTGCGGGCGTCCGCCGGACTAGCGAGACAGAACCGTTGTGTGGCTCTGCCCTGCGGCGCCGGTCGGGTGGAATACGAGCCCTCTCTCTTCTGCACCGTTGGTTGGCAGGCATCTGAGATCGGAGCACCTGTAGCTGGGTGTTTTGCCCAGGGACTGTGGGGACAGGAGCGTTCCCTTTACAGGAGGAGACGCACTACTGCCGAACGGGCTCCTGTGGTAATCCCAGGCTCTGGTCGGACTCCGAAGTGGCCGGGAGGGGGTGAAATTGGGGTGCCTGGAAAATGCAGAGAGGTTAGGATGGAGCTGCCCAATCCTCTCTGCAGTAAGTCTGCGGTGTTGAGATGGGAGAATTTAGAGAAAGGGGACCCGGCAGAGCGGAGGGTATGTGGCTCTTTTCTAAACTTGAAACATTCCCAGTGCCTTTCCACAGGCTTTGAGGCCAAAGGAGATTTCAGGCGCTCTCCTCCAGTTTTGCTGCAGGCAAGGGGGGCGGGGGGGGGGGGAAGAAGAGTGCTGAACCGTAGCCTGCAAAGGAAGGCGCCTTCTTATGTATCCATAAAACCCTGCCAATGACACCCATAGATAAATATAATAAATCCCAAGCCAGATCTCCCTTAAACAAAGCAGGTTTGCAGCAAGTGAGCTGACCTTGGGCGTTTGAGTAACCCGCCTGAATGATGGCAGCAGCTGACATGTGCAGGGAGAATTCCTCTCAAAGGTCACTAACGTTTTTTTCCCTCCAGCAGGCTGCAGAAGCCTAGGCAACTTTTGGAAACCACACACTGCAACCTCAGAAGAACTTTTAAGGGGGTTGGGATGAGTTCTTGGATATCACCCCCAGCATTCAGGGTGCTGAGAAAATTAATGTGTCTTGCCTGCTGATAGCAATCAGAGTAAAATATAATTAAGACACTATTAGCACTATAAAGTCTTTGGTGGTTTGACATCTTCAAAGCCAAATGCCACTTAATAGGGTAATTATTGAAGATATTGATCTGTCTCCTTTTGGAGGATTTTCAGTGTCCTAATCTTTTTTGTATCATAGTTTATTTCTTTAACTTTCCCAGACTTCATGGATGCTGAACCTGTCCATGAATCTTTCATTAAAGAAAACAAATCCTTTAGCACATTTTGGGCTTTTACCCAAGGAAAGGCCAAAATTTAATAGGACTGTGGTGAGGAGGCCCTCCTCATGCATCTTGCTGGTGCTCAACTGCCTAGTCAGATCAGGATTTAATGGTTGAGTGCCCACCAGAGTTTTATTTTTAACTTTATTTTCCCCTCTTTTTAAGAATATGTAGGCCTTGTCATCTAAAATCATTCCTAAGGGCCTAGTTTTTAATGTAGTTGCCTAAAGATGCAGATAAGTGCCTAGTGGAATTTTCAAAAGCACCTACTTTCACCTTTAGGAGCCTACATATCTTTAAAGACCTGACTCACTGAGCCTCATCAGTGATGTTAGAGATGGGGAAATGGAAGCAGGGCATTTTGTAGCTCATGAATACCTGTGCAAGGGAGTAAAGTGCATAAGGAACTCCCTCATTCCCCTAGGTGGGCTACCTGCATTGTAGGTTATAGGGGGGTGAGAGCAGCTGCTGCTAGGCTTCTGCTCCCCCTCCTGCACAAGTAGGCCAGGCCTTGGTTCTGTCCTCTCCCCAATACACTGGCTACCGCTGCTTCCAAAATGAGCTGCACCAAGAAAGAGGCAGGTACAGTTTACTTCTCCCACAGAACAAGGGGGACGCAAGGACCCTATTATGATGGAGTCATTTTGATGCCTCATTGCTCCTGGAGCAGTGCAGCTATGGTCTACCCCTTATTCAGGGCAGATTACAGGGTGCCAATGTAACTCCAATTGGCTTAGCCAAAGCTGCAGAAGTATTGGGGGCTAGAGATGGTATTAGAATTCAAACTCTTACCTTCTACGCATAGCACTAGGCCACAGACCTGATTCTTTTTCTCTCTCACTGAAGGAGTGCTTCAGTAGTCAGACTCCTAATTTCACTTTCTCAGGTTTCCTTGGTGGTTTAACTGGTTAGGCTTTTATGGTCACTGCAGTACTAAAACAAAGAACAATTTTTCTCAGAATAAGTTTGAAATCGGACATGATGGAGTGGAAAGACACAGTTGGGTAAATGTATAATCAAGGGAATTTTAGAATTTAGATCATTTCTTGACAGAATGTAATCCTGAGAGGCTTTAAAATGAGTCAGTATGCTTTTAGGCTATTTTTAAAACCCATTGTTTACTCCCTTTTAACTTTTATTTTTATGCAAATATGAGTTTAGGCAATTTTGAAAATATTATTAGAGTAGTAGTATAGTATGTTGTTTCGTAGATCTGTGATATATTTGAGCCTAATCTTGCTACTCTTATTTATGTGAGTATAAACTGCTAGAGGATCATGCCCTTAATATCAGACAGTTCTCTTTTCCTTTGTCTAAATTTCATTCATTCCTGCTGGAGAGTCACAGCAGAATCCTATATATGAGCAAGATCAAAATTTATATTTCACAAAGTTTAAAATATAAAAAAGGTGGGTTTTTTTCCCTGTTAGGTTTTGTAAAGTAGAAACTGTGGAAATCTTCACACGCAATTAACCAACTGCCTACCGTAGTCTTGGAAAATGCAGCCATAAGGATCCAAATTCCAGTACTCTTACTAAATAAAACCTTATAGATGTGAATAGTCTCAGACTATTTAGGTGCTACTCAGTGTGACAAAATATCATAATCTAGCCCATAGACCTCATTTCTAGGTTTTATTGCATAGAGTAACACTCATCAACCTGGACTTTAACTCATCATTTTTGATGAATACTCCCACACACATAAAGTACAGATGTAGAAGCATCCAGTTAAGAGAGTAGAAGTGATATTTTCATGATTGGCGAGTGTGAAATCACTCATTTATCTAGCTGGGGCTGACCAAAGTTAAGCCATCCGTGGTAAGTGAATGGCTTAACTAGTTGGATTTTAAGAAGGTGGAATACCTCACATCAGGGTTCTTACCATCTGTGAAGATTTTGAGCATTGGGACCTTTCCTAAACATACACACAATACATTGCAACAAAGTAGTCATTCATGGCTTGGCTGTTATCACAAAACATATGCCTTTTGATAAAGGCTATTCTTTGCAGAGGACTTGAATGGGACTATAGCCCATTCAAAGGCAGCCCTCCTCATGATGACATTGTTTTGTAATTGCCTTGGAAAATGTTGGTCTGACAAGTAAGATTTCAAATACTGAGTTTCTGTGCCAGCCAGCCAGTGTAATTATTTTAGGGGTTTTATATATTGAACCAGACATCTGGATGAATGGGGACAATATTAAATGTTAATGACTTATCAAGCCTTCATAAAAGGTCTTGAAAATTAAAAATATAGTACGTGTCATGTACTCCTATAAAGGATCAAATTTAAAAACAAAGTCTTGCATTCAAAGAAGCAGTCCTGTCTCCATAAGTCTATAGGCTATGTTGCTTCCACTTATGATCATTTGCATTCATTCAATGATCAAGGCACACAGTGCAATAGTACTTTTCACCACATTGGTGAGTGCAGGGCCATGGACTTCTTACTAATCTAATGTCAAAGTACCAGGTAGCTTTCATAAGGAATGTTGATGCATTCATGGATATAAAATGGTCAGATAAAGCAAAACACAGATGCTGGTTTCACCATTGTACAGGCAGTGCCAGTAGATACGCGATTTGGCTAGCACACTAACATCCTGTGAAAGGAGAAAGAGCCAATACCAAAGCATGGAGCTCAGACTGAAGGTCTCTTCTTGCCTTGAAATCTATAATCCAAAGGTGAACTGGTTCATGGAAAAAACAAGCATAAAAATCATGCTCATTTTATTCATCCCTTTTACATCAGACTACTCATGTAAGTATAGCAAGCAAAAATCTTCCCCTCAAAAAAGGTACCATACATTCAAATAAAATGTGCACCTGTACAACATTAACATATGTACATTGGAGAACAGGGCTGTTGTCAAAGGATGTCCTGGATCTATGGCCAGTAAGGGGTACTAAATGTGACCTTGTAGGTGCTCCCTATCCCCCAATGTCATCCAGAAGGTCACTAAGGCTTTACATAGGGAACAATACAGCCTTCCTGAAGGGTAGGGAGGTCTACTTTATTTATCAAAAATAAAAGTAAAATACAAGCAAGCCTTCCTCCCAGCATCATAGTTGGAAGATGGATATCCTGAGACAGACTATTCCCACCTAGGTCCATCTCTTCACTCCAGTAGGCTTCTCTCTGCCCAGATCCCTTTCTTGGGGTTAGAGATCTTGCCACTACCTGGCCCTTCCCCAGAGCTAGAGGTCTACTTAGATCTGACAGCTGCAGCTCTTTTCTGGTACAACATGTCAGTCCTGATAGGCTGGACTTGCCAGCCATTGCTTAGGAGTTACCTGTCCTTCAGAGCACACTTTCCAGAGCCCTTGCTCTGGTGAGTTCTCCTGGGAGCACCTCTCCAGCTTCCAGTCACTACAACTTATCCCAGCAGCACCTTGGTAACCTTTTATCAGGCTCATTAGCTAATTAGATACCAACCAGCCACCTAGAGATTGAATTCTTTTCAGATGTAGCTGAGTTGGCCTATTCTCTCTTCCAGAAGCCTGTGGCAGGTAGGTTGACTCCCCTTCAATGGCCAGGCTCTGTGATAGCTGCCAACTGAACTTTCAGTAAATGTCAGTGAAGTTCTGTCAGTGTTTTAACAAGGGCCTCTTGTGATAATCCCCAGTCTACCATTGGAGTGTGTACTTGCAAGGAAGAAGCGGAATGGACCAGTGAATCTATTCATTTGTCTGCCCATTTGAACAAAAATGCTTTCTCACAAGCAGGGAAGGAGTCAGCACCACTTGGCAATCAAGCTTATATTTTTAATTTAATATAAACTTGCATGCAATGTTTATACTTTGCTCCTGAAAAATATACTGAGTACCTGGATAGTATAGCAGGGCTCCTCTCACATAATTTGAAACACAGAAAACAGACATTTTATTTGGGTCTGGGGTTTTCCCCAATTGTCTTGCAGTTGATCTGGAATGATTTAATTATTTTTGTCCTAGGATTATTTTTATGAACCCCTTGGATGGCTTAGAGGTGAACCCTATGGGAGGCAGGGAAATCACTCCAATTCTCTCTTGGATTGGGTGGTAGAATTTTAATAAGGGGCACCAAAGAGAACAGCTTTGGCAATAGAGTGACACTCTTTGAGGATAATCACATGATCATGAAACAAAACACTGACTGTGTTTACAAGAACAATCCCATAGCCAATGTATTTTCTTCAATAGTAGTACTGTAAGCAATAACCTCCCACCTCCAATCGTCAGTTGCAAAATGTCAACAGGTAGGGCATGTACAAGGAATACAATTGGACCATGTAATACTCAATACCTAGCTTTCATATAGCACTCTTCATCCACAGATCTCAAAGCACTTGATAGCTTGCTGTTTATATCCTATCATTCCCTCTGAGGAATTCTCATTGAAGTCAGTTCATTTTTTGCGCAAAACTCCAGCTATTGGATATGGCCCAAAATGTAAAGACACCAACTCGCCAGTATGTGATTTCAATGACATGAGCCAAGCTAGTAAAGGTAAGTGTATATACTCATGTTTGCAGGATCAGGGTCCTATTGTATAGGCATCATAACTAGGACTGGCACTGGCTGACTTATTCTTTCCCCTTCCAATGAAAATGTAATTGCTGTGCTGAAGTGCTAGTAGGACTTAAGCGCTTTGCTGAATTTGGGCAAGGGTGAGAGAGGTATTTAGAGTTCACTTTATAAACAGAAATATGCATTATGTCAAATTAACTCATTGCATACAGTAATATATGCCCTAAAAACGGGATACATTTTTAGGGCATAGGACCAGGTAAAGATGTCAAACTGGGGATTTGCTACCCAAACTAATGTATTGCTTTGTCAAATAAAATAAAACCTGTTAGCAGATCAGCAGGAGAGATAAGGAAGGTTTCAGATACAAACTCTTTTACTTTAAAATAAAAAGGGATTCCTACATTTCCTACCTTGGGTTCTTCCCTTCTTAGCTCTACATGAAGTAACCATGAACAGTCACAAGGTTCACTGTGGCCCTGATCCTGCAAAAACTTATGCACATACTTAACTTCAAGCACAAGTAGTCCCACTTACTTAAAGTTAAGCATGAGCATAAGTGCTTGCAGAATTTGGGCCTAAATTATTATTTTATAACATCTGCTTACACACAAAACACATTTGACACCCCATTCTCCCTTGTATTACTTGTGTTTACTTTGCTCACTTTACAGCAGCCAAGATTTGGGGGTCTCTTCAGTGGCTAACTGTATTTTCCACTGAATGCATCCAATGAAGTGAGCTGTAGCTTATGCTCAAATAAATTGGTTAGTCTCTAAGGTGCCGCTAGTACTCCTTTTCTTTCAGTGGCTAACAGTAACTAGTACAAGTTTTAGCACTAGTACTGGTAAAAGTTTTCAAGAGACATTTTGAGGAAGCTGAAGGAACTCAATGCTTCTCCCACTGAGGAGGACACTGTGAGATGTAATGCTATCTGTGAGTTCAGAGAGGACTTTGAAGGCTAGATTTTGATATAACTGCAAGAAGTTATATATAAGCTGCATTGCCATGGGAGTAGCCAGAGAGGCACTGACTCAGACACAACTCTGAGTCACAGTTCCTCTTGCTCCTTTCTTGCTGTTGAGGGAAGGAAATTATAGCAAACCCCATGCCAGTCCAGCTGAATAGGCAAGGGGGCGGGAGGGATGGAACCAAGCCACTTGTCATTTCCCTCCACTCCCCACCCACTGACAGCCACTTATTCCTGCATGCCTGGACCTAAGAGAGCATAAGGGGAGTTATGACTCTTGTTACTCCCTTGCAGGGGTGTGTAGTTCAAGTCACAACTAACCCCAAATATAGGTTCTGAATGGTAGGCTCTACCTGTGCCAGCCACTACTGCATTCTGACTCTTGTCTTTCTGACTCTACTGAGGTGCCAGTTAGAAAAGCAGGCAGACAGTGTTCCCCCTAGATTAGAAAGCAAGAGCCTTCATGGTTCTGGTTACAGCTAAAGTTCCTTCAGCCCCCTTTATATCACATGGAGAAGAGAGTTGAGTATTTGTCTATATGCTTTGGCATTTATTTAATTTATAATATACTCTTCTCCAGAGATGTGTGTTGAATTCACAAAAAGAAAAGGAGTACTTGTGGCACCTTAGAGACTAACCAATTTATTTGAGCATGAGCTTTCGTGAGCTACAGCTCACTTCATCGGATGCACTCATGAAAGCTTATGCTCAAATAAATTGGTTAGTCTCTAAGGTGCCACAAGTACTCCTTTTCTTTTTGCGAATACAGACTAATACGGCTGCTACTCTGAAACCTGTTGAATTCAGTGACCTGTTCCACACTGTGATGTTGCCTTTCCAATCTAAGATCACTGTACAATTTACAAGGAAAAGTATAGAGAAGAGGTTAAGCCTTTTATTCACTTCAGGTATTGTGAAACCTTTTCAGTGCTCCTTCTAATACATCTCTTCAGCAGTTTGGTTAGATGGATATTTAAAGACAGTGGCATACATATAATCAAAATGATCTGAACAGCATAAGAGCAGCAGTCACTCCTGTATGCACATGTATCATTTGATCACAATAGTTCCATCTGGCCTTAATCTATAATTATACTTCCTTTCTGGTTCACATTGAAATCAAGAGGCATTTTGCCGGTAGTTATAATGGTTTAAGGTAGACAAATACGTGAAACAGACAGCTATACATTGATACGTCTTTATTACATATCATGGAATAAATCACTAGAACTCCTACCTACTAGAGTGTCAATTATTTAATGGCACATTTGATGCAGAGAGAGCAGATAATTTAGGGCCAGATTTCATCAATCTCATTCACAAAAAGTAGTACTTTATTATTCATATGGTCCCACTGAAACAGGGCTACTTATGGACTAAAGTGCTACTCAATGTGAGTGAAGGTATCAGAATCTGGCATTACAAAATGTATAAAAGATACAACAACATGTTGCAAAACTATTTGGGTGATGTTACCAAATATACTATCGTTACACAGTGTCTCAGGAAACAATCACATGTTTTACATTCAGCCACTCGTGCCATAGGGTTCTAATACAATAATTATTTCCCCTGGTATTTAACAAACAAATATTGCAAGACCCTTTTATAGTTAACCATAATTAGTGGAGTACTTATGCAGAAAGACTACTACAGAGTTTCTTGCCTTCTGTATGTTTCATCCTTATGTTTCATCCATAACTGTATTCTATAGTCAATATTTCAGGTTTGTTTTTTTTTAAGTTACCTGTGTTGATATCAATAATTCATCTCTAGAGAGCTTGTGCTAAAAAAACAAGTGAGGCCCAAATTCAAGCATGGCCTCTGTGAAGGTTCACTTGAAAAAAAGGTAATAAACTATGCAGAAATCAGATGTAAGGATGGTGCTGATAGTTAAAGGAACAGATGTGTTGTCTTCTTCAATCTTCCTACCTATATACATCTAATGTATGTGCCCCAAGAAAAACTGTTTCTATGTGGAATAATTTAGCCAGGGAAGAATACATAGATCCAAGCAGGACTGAATATCATATAAGAATATGAGCGTTGGATTTGGATGAATGTAGGCATTTGAAGATTGCAGATTCAGTGAATTAATTTCGGTCATTTCTGTCATCACTATGTATTGAGTTGTTGGGGAATTGACAGGTCTGTTTATATTAGTATATTTTAAAAAAATAATCAAAGGTGCCCAGAGTATTAGATGAGCATATTCATGTTATGCTTTTTATACATCTAAATAAATAAAATAAGGCTGCTATGATTGTGTCCTAATTATTATAAAGTGCAAGGGCAGAGTGTGTATTTGCACATACACAGCCATATGTGAGCAAACAGCAATGGTGTAAAGGATGCTGCATGTCTCTCATTGCATAATTAAAACTAACACACCCATAAAATACACCAGGTGTAGCATCTGCAACACAGCAAGCTTCAACACAAGCAGTAGTGTGTTAAAAATGAGTAAGAATAATTTACGTTTAAGAAGAACCTGTCTAGATTAATTTTTGTCATATTTCAATTTAGAAGTGTCAAGCAGGCCATTTTGTTTTAGTCTCATCTTCTCTGTATACCCTTAATAAATGAATCATTTGAGACTTAAATTGTTGATTGGGAATTTCACGAAGACTGTCCCAGAGAGCTCAAATAAATAGTCTGCTACCGCTAAAGAATGGTAGCTGAAGATCAGTCATTTGGATCTTACCCTGCTCGGGATTCTCAGTCAAGAGCCTGGACTAAGGAATCCTCTTCCAGAATATGTGCTGCTTGAAGGGCAGCAGTCAGAAGTATATACAGGAAAGTCCTCATAACCACAGATGAAAATACAATTTAAGGGGCTTCAGATAACAGTGTATATACCAACATTTGTTTCCACAAATGATAGTGTTCAAAAAATGCATGTACAAACTACTGTACTTGCATAAGCAAACTTGTGAACATATGGTGGCTAGGTTGAGGTCCCTTCAAAAGGGGACATTTTAAGGCAAATTTTGAAAACACAATGCATTTTAGCATCCTTTAGAACTCGTTGGATCTTTGTACTATATCTGCATATACCATCCATCTAACCTGTATCTGCACCTCACAATTCCAATTGCTGTGCCACAGTCTAGTATCTCTTTTTTGGTAGATATGCTGCTGACATGTCCTCATATGCTTCTAAATCAATGTGGACTATACACCGACAGCTGAGTTGCAACAGATATGATGGGTGTAATTTTCTGCCATTAACCCCAGTCTCAATCACATGTGTGTTTGCCAATTCTGCTGCTGACTCAGAGGAGAATTCACAAAGACATTTGTGTTAGTTTTGGGACCTGAATGCCATGGTTTTTCCCTCCCCTAGGTCTGTTTACATGACTAAACACAAAATGTAGGCATTAGCAACTAAGCTGATATTATATGTCTATGAACAACAACATTTTTATGGTGCCAAAAGACAGACAGACATACAGGGTACTTCTTATAGTCATTCACCCTCATCTCAAGATGCTGTAAAAAAGGTACATAGTGTTAATATCTCCTTTTATAGATGGAGACACTAAAGCTCAGCATAGTTAAGTGATTTGCCCAAGGTGTGAAAGCAAGTAAGTGACAGGTCTAGTTACATAATACAGGTGCAGATTCTGATCTCAGAGAATTTCTATATGCCTGTATAGAACACGTAAGAGTGACATCAGAATCAGGCCCCAAGTCTTGTAAATCTTTTCTTACCATGCCTTCTCTGATTAAGAATACAGGGCGAGCTTCTGCCAGCCTTACACTGAGTAGTATCTCATTCCACAGGTACCCAGTTTTGTTTTAGTAATCATGTCTCTATGAAATACCTCTATAATAGTGAAACAAATATTTTTGGTTCAATAGAGCTGTTGTAATAATTAATAGCGATAGTAAAAACAATTATTTGAAAAATGGCTTTTTTTAAAAATTGTCAGCACTATCCAAATTTTTCATTTTCATGTGAAAAAATTTTACTTTCAAATTTTTCAATAATATTTTTCAGAATATTTAAACATTTGAAACATTATGAAAAAACAAAAAAGTGACCTGTTTTGAGCCCTTCAAAAAGAAAGAGCTTCAAAAATTCAGTTTTTTCTCAAAATTAGATTTCATTTTTCAACTGGCTCCAATATTTCAAGTTCTCCTGTATGAAGTTTACTTCTTAAAGGATTAAAAAGCATCAGGCAAAATGTATCCGGTTCTTTTAAACACAAGGGGGCACCAGCAAGCTAGTGGAGCAGGATGAATGATTAAATTTTTCTCATGCATGTTAAATTAGAGAACTGCTGCAAATCTTCACACTTTTTGAAGTGAAAATGATTTTGAGAACAAAGGGTGGCCATGTAATATGCTTTTTAATTTATATTAAATAACTGTATAAACAAAAATCCTTGTTATGTGCCTTGTATGCTGTTTCTTTTGCTAAGTGGAATTTGAATTATTTCATATTACAGAGGGTAAAATCCAGTTTCTTTTACAATGTAGGGAAGATATTTTAACATCTCAGTAGAAATTGTTGAATGTGTGGGGATCTCTGAGTGAGAACACTGATCCCAGAGGACATGCAAGTGCCTTTTCTTTTTTTTTTTTTTTTTAAAATGAAACAATGGAATTTGCAGGATTATGTGTTAATTCAATCCAAATGTCAGCTCCAGATCTGAATTTTGCATTCCTTTCATAGGCAATTCCAAACACTCTTAAACTTGGGAGCTTGAAATGTAGATTCAGATCTGAACTTTTCCATTTTAAATTTATCAACTCTGAACTCGAATCTGGGGTTTGGATTCAAGGCCATCTCTTTACATATGCACATGCTCACAGTGAAATTCATCTTAGTGCTGAGGGTCAGCATGAGGTCTGTGCACCATTAAAGTCTCAAAAACAGGGCAGCAGTGGGACATAAGAGGTAACTAGGCCTTGGGATTGTCCCTTTTCACAGGGGTGAATTTTACTGAGTACATATAAACCTTCCCCCCGAATAAATAAGACTCAGCTTGAGACCAGTGCTGTTCTGTATGGAAATATTCATCGAGTGATGTGTCACAGGCTCCTAGAATTTTTCTCCTACTCTGGGATGGTCCAAGAGTTGTACCTGTCATCCTGAGTTATGAAGCAGCATTTCCTTACAATATACTAGGATATATAACTGAAAAGTGATAATTAAAGCCCTGAATGCTCAGTGTATGCCTTGCTTTCCTAACTCTCGCAATCTACGGCACAATCCTGTGTCATGTTATGAGATTACATATGCGAAGGATCACTTACCAGTATTTTGCTATTTCCACTTTTGCTCATAAAAAGATACTCATACTTTTTTCCCTGTGTTCATACATCTTAAGCTTGCCCTGTTTTAACTAATATTTGCTAGTCACTGTCACTGACTTGTTTTATATAGAATTACCAGTAGAGTTTAAGGTTGAGAAAATTTTCCTGGTACTGTAAATAAACCCACATTAAAGAAAGCGTACAATGTATTCTTTCAGTTCAATAGGCTTGCAAACATCATGCAAACTTAGAATGGTTTTGTGGCTAAAGCACAGGTGTGGGAGTCAATAGATCAGATCTTTCCTAGCTCTGGCAAGGACTTGCTGTGTGACCATTAATCAGTTAGCTTTTCTGAGTTGAGCTCTTCATGGATAAAATATTTACCTATTGTAAGGAATCCACGCATTCATGACAGACACAATTACTAGGAAAATCAAACACTAGTGCAGACCTGGACCTAAACCCCTACTTTTGTAGCTCCAAAAACAAAGGCCTCATTTGATCTAAAGGAGATGTGCTCTAATGCAGTGGCTCTCAACCTTTCCAGACTGCAGTACACTTTTCAGGAGTCTGATTAGTTTTGTGCACCCCAAGTTTCACCTCACTTAAAAACTACTTGCTTACAAAAATCAGATAAAAATACAAAAAAGTGTCGCAGCAGACTACTACTGAAAAATTTCTTACTTTCTCACTTTTGCCATATAAACTATAAAATAAATCAATTGGAATATAAATATTGTACTTACATTTCACTGTATATGGAGCAGTATAAACAAGTCATTGTCTGTATGAAATTTTAGTTTGTACTGACTTTGCTAATGCTTTAAATGTAGCTTGTTGTAAAACTAGCAAATATCTAGATGAGTTAGTGTACCCGCTGGAAGACCTCTGTGTACCCACAGGGTACACATACCTCTGGTTGAGAATGACTGCTCTGCTCTAACTGAGAGTAGCAGCAAATCTCCTATCGTCCCTGGGGCCTGTCACTAGAGGGTAGAGGTCACACATCCAAAGCAGGTTAGCTTCCACTCCTTCTCTTATTTAATATGAGGCTGTTGGTGGGGATGGAAATGGGGAGGGGAAAAGCATTTGGTTTGGACCTGTTAAGCTGGTACTTAACCCAAATTTTACTCCCTTTCTTCCTCCCTTCAAAAATATCAGTGGCATTCACTTCCTATATATATACACACACACACACACACACCTCTGAATATGATCATGATTCAGCTATTTTATTGTGATTGGGTTCTTGTACTTCCAAAAGCTTATGTTTCCTTCTTATGTGATTGCACAATGTTCCCTATTTATCCAGAACTACCCTCAGCCTGCACCACTTGAGACAATAGCAGTCACCTTACTAACTGTGAGGGCTGTGGTGCACCTTTTAAGGAGGGGGCATAGATTTGCACCCCTGCCTGATCCTTCTCTTGCCCTCTTAGGCATCCCACAACCACCTCCAGCAGACTGACCCCCTGACTAGGGTGACCAGATGACGAGAACAAAATATCGGGACACATGGGGGGGCAGCCACAGGCTCACTCCTCCCCACCACCACCACCACCAGGGCCAGCTCTGGGTCTTTTGCCGCCACAAGGAAAAAAAAAAAAAGCCGGAGTGCCGCTGAAGCAAAATATCGGGACAAATGGCATCCCGACTGTACATCAGTCGGGACGTGGGACAAATAACTAAATATTGGGACAGTCCCGATTTTATCAGGACATCTGGTCACCCTACCCCTGGCCCATTAGCCCCTACCCTCTCCAAATTTGAGTGAGTAGCACTTGGGGTCACAGCACCACTGGAGTTTGGCCTAGCCAAAAAATGGTTGGGCCATGAACCAAGTGTCTCCCCCCAGCTCCATGGCCTATGAACTGGAATAAGTTTATTCGCTAGATTTTACAACTGGGACAGATAGTTTGGATTATAGCAAATGCAAGGCATCATCTATTCTGCTGCAACCCAGGACTAATACCTCTATGTTTTTGTGGATCCTTTGTTTACAATTAGTACTTGCTGTAGTGTTTCGATATTTATCTTTAGTTTTTTCTCCCCTGTGAAATACCTTTGATTCCTACCGCTTTCTTTCCATTTTGCTAACTTTTTCAGCGACCGATATTTTACATTTGTACACTGACTTTCATCCCTTGTCACTTTATAGACAGATGTACATACAACACCACTGACAACCATCCGCTTTGGGTGGTATCCAAATAGAATGCAACACAATGAACAACACAGAGAGGTGGATCAAGGACACCAGAGCAAGCCTCTACTATTGCAAACAGTGCCCTTACATCTTTTATGTTCACGTAGAACATCTGGTTCACATCCAAAAGATCCTCATGCAAGAAAATTGCATGATAATATAGCTACCTCAGAAGTATGAATCAACTGTGTTGGGATTTGAACATGTTGTTCTAGGGAAGCGAGACATTCCACACATGATACTTAAGTTACTATCTAGAGCTTGTCAAAAATTTTCCATTGGAAAATGCTCTTTTGTCAAAATCAAAACTTTCTGCAGTAATGTGTCTCAATGAAATTTCACTTAGAAAAAAAATTGAAAACAGTTTCAATGAGGTCAAAACCGGAACACTTCAAACTTATCATAACAGAATGTTTCAACTTTTTGTTTAAAAATGTGTTATTTTATATTGTATTAAATTCTAATTTTACATAAAATCAAAATCTGAACAAAACATTTTAATGATGTTTCATAGAATATCAGGGTTGGACAGGATCTCAGGATGTCACCTAGTCCAACACCCTGCTCAAACCAGGACCAATCCCCAATTTTTGGCCCATATCCCTAAATGGCCCCCCTCAAGGATTGAACTCACAAACCCTAGGTTTAGCAGGCCAATGCTCAAACCTCTGAGCTATCCCTCCCTCCCAGTTGTTTTGATTGAGCTGAAACTAAATATTTTCAAACATTTCCATTTGTAGCATATTTCAAAATGTCAGAATTTCCCCTGGAAATTGTTGTATTGTTAAGCCATCCACTAAAACACAAGTTTGAAAAAAGTCTGATGGTCAACACACCATAATTCACTTTCTATTTTATTTTCACTTTCCAATTAAGACTATTGTTTTGTCCTCCGAAAAATAATGGCCTGAATTCATAGAACACCACATAACATTAATAAAAGGGAGCTTCTACATACAGTACATACTGTGGACACAAGCTTGGATATCCAATAATGCACGTTTGAAGGCAAAGCTCTCCAATCCACGTGTCTTTCTTATAGATACTGTTTCATGCAGCGTTGTTGTAGCGGTGTTATCTGCAGTATGTAGCTCTGCTGCAGATCTCCATTTGTTTTGCACAGAGAATTTCCATTATCATCAAATAAAATTGGATCTGCAGAGAATTGTGTTCTATAACTTGTTACCTCTAACGCTTTAATTTTAAAAAGTGTAATGCTTACTGAGTGCATTTGATGTTTACAGAACTGCTGAGTAATCCAACAGACCTCAGATAAACTTTATTCTAAAATATACTAAAGAATCAAGATTAAAAAATTAAATAAAAAATTATTTCAGTCAGTTTAGTGCACAGTAGTATAATCAAAAGAGGTTCCTTACTTGGTAACAGTGGCAAGGAAGTACATTCTGCAGTGGAAGGTGCAGTTGCAATCCCCTGTTCACATATTCCTGTTTCAGATGCTACAGTGTGCTAGAAACAAAAGGAAACCGCTAGTGAAAATTGGACCTCTCGATTTATATGAGCAGGAAGTTAATGGGGAAAAAATAACAAAACACTGCTGATAAATAAAGGTGGAGTTCAGTGTTCTAATGGAACCTACCTTGAATTTCTTGAACAACAAGTTTATAATCTTAATTCACAATTGACATATGCCAACACTGATTAGAGAGTTTCATCTTCAGGACAAGTTTCACAGGCCATCCTAACATGGCTAGGGCAGAGTTTGCAAAAACAGAGTGACATGATTAAATGATAGAAACAATTTTTGTTTCAGAAGTGTTTTTTTTCCTTTAGTGACATTGACTGTGGAATTTTTTCTACGTTGAGGAAGACAACTCTTTCATCCTAAACTGCTGTTCCCCACTCCAGCAGCAAATTCACTGACATTTCTCTGTGACCACAATAGAACATAATAGCATAGTGTAATTCTGAGAGTGCATTTTGCCTGATTTGTATCAGGGCCTGATCTCAAGGGATGCCGAGTACCTTGTGCAAGGCAAAGTCTAAAGAAATTTAGGGTGCTCAGCACCCTGTAATATTGGCCCTACACCCACAGAATAGCTTAACATATTATTGTTAAATAGACAATGGAATTATGTAAGAAAACATTTAATGAAAACTACACAGAGACTGATTCTCCTCTGTCTACATTGGTGTAAATCAAGAGTAACTTTACTGAAGTCCATGTAGGTACACTGGTAAGACAGAGGCCTAAAGTACTGGACTGAGCAGGGCTTAACATTTACACTCATCTTATTATTACAGTAATGCTAATAACCAAAACATTGCAGTGCCAAACATTTATAAATACTGCCAGAGTATTAATATTATTCACGATACACTGCAGCAGTAACCTTGCTCATGTGATAAATATTGAAATAAGTTTAAGGAAAAGACATGTTTGTCTCAAAAAACGATCTCTGCGGTTTTGGTCTTTTTAATTAGTTCCGCTTTCTGTCAGGCTCTGGGATTGATTTTTACATGTTTATTCGTTCCAAACTGTGTGTGAAATTCTTATATAAGTGCCAGAACTCAGATGATATTTTGTTCATCTCTGAAGCTTTGTTAAAACGTTTTGAAATTGAAAAATGGAAGTTTCTATAAATCTGTCAGAGATTCATAGCCAGTTTTTAAAAAGATAAAGAAACTTGGAAATGGGCAGGAAAGGTTGAAATATGTTTTCTCTAACAGCTTGAAACATCGTATTTCATGTTGCTATTATAAACAGTGAAATGCTATATTACCTTTTTTGGTTAAAAATGCCTATGAGCTATATGCAGAAGGTATTCTGCCTTAAAAGTTTTTTTCTTCTAAAAGGACAATTAATTACATTGCATTCTAGTTGGCATACCATATTGGTGCTCCTGATTTGTAAAGAGAACTATTGAAAAGTTCTGTTTTGAGGTACAGTTCACAACCTCTCTGTTTGGATTAACAGGGGAAAAATGCTTGTATGAATTTTTTTGTAAAAACATGAGCTTCCAATGTTTAATGGAAGTGATATAATAACACAGTCCATGTCTCCAGAGTTATCTTACAATGAACAGCAGAACAGTTTTAAATGCAAACATAGATTTCATAAACTTGAGTTTATTTATTTGATCTTTTTAAATGAGGGGATAAATCTTCACAGTCCAACAAAGGAAAAATTTGTTAGTCAAGCATTGTGTTAAAGCTTATGCACTGGACAACCGTTTCCAAGGAACTGTATGCTTTGTAGTCAAGATAGCCATTTACCTTTGATTACACAACTTTCAATAACTGGAAGTTGAAACTATGTAAAGCTCTTTATGTAGCTTTGCATATCTTTTTTCTAGGTTGGTTATCTGTTCAATCTAGGTCTAAACATAGGTTTAGCATTTAAAAGCACTACCCTGCCCTCTGATACCAAAACATGAATCATCACATACCAACTCAATTCTGATATTTGCATAAGTGAAGTATCTGATCTTACAAAGATACATGCCAATGCCTGCACGTATTGGGTGGCAGGACTGGATTCTAGCTCTACTAAAAATCACAAAAAGTATGACGGTGAGGGAGGATGTAAAATAAGCTCTCCGTACTTACACCTGCCAAGGACGTGCTAGCTGCCGCTTCCCGCAGCTCCCATTGGCCAGGAACGGCGAACCGCATCCACTGGGAGATGCAGGTGGCTGCGGAAATGTAAACAAACTGTCTGGTGGCCCACCAGCAGATTACCCTGATGGGTCGCGTGCAGCCTGCAGGCCACAGGTTACCCACCACTGCCTTGAATTCATGCACTCTACCATTTCATGATCACTTTCACCTAAGCTGCCTTCTACTTTCAAATTCTCAGGCTGTTCCTCCTCCTTTGTCCAAATCAAATCTAGAACAGCCTATTCCCTAGTAGCTTTCTCCACCTTCTGAAATAAAAAATACAAAATAATCAAAGCTGTATTGGAAATTTTGGGTGGCGTTGCAGGGAATGCCTGAGATGGTTTTCACAGGGTTTTACTAAAAAGAGGTACAGAAGCCAGTCACCACAAGATGTTTTATTTAAATAAAATCAAACCTTAACAGGGCTGTGTGTAAAAGAAGAAAGTTAATCAGGCTTCTTAAGCACAAACATCTTCATTTTCACTTTGTCATAGAAGATAACGGAGATAATGCAAAACGCTGCATATGCCTGGCCACTGAGTTATAAGAGCGGGCCTCAGATTCTATTCTAATTGAAGTCAATGTTATTTTTGCCATTTTGAGCATAAAATAAATGACTCTAAGTGCTAGATACTATGGAGGCTTTGCAGATTCATGTGAAAAATAGAAAATATCTTGAAAGTGAAGTAAAAATATTAATAACTTGCTTTTTCCTTTTCTAAATTCAATATTATTTTTCCAAGTTTAGTTCAAGTAAAATGGACAGTTCACATACTGTGATGAACAAGTGGGAAATGACTGCCTAGGAAGAAGTACTGCAGAAGAGGATCTGGGAGTTATAGTGGATTGCAAACTAAATAGGAGTCAAACAATGTAATGCTGTTGCAGAAAAAATGAACATCATTTTGGAATGTATTAGTAGGAGCATTGTAAACAAGACCTAAGAAACAATTCTTCCACTCTACTCAGCATTGATAAGGCCTCAACTGGAGTACTGTGTCCAGTTCTGGGCACCACACTTTGAGAAAGAGGTGAAAAAATTGGAGAAAGTCCAGAGGAGAGCAACAAAAATGATTAAAGGTCTAGAAAACATGACCTATGAGGGAAGATTGAAAATAGGGTTTGTTTAGACTGGAGAAGACTGAAGGGAGACATAACAGTCTTTAAGTACATAAAAAGGAGGGTGATAAATTGTTCTTCTTAACCACTGAAGATAGGATAAGAAATTCTGGTCTTAAATTGCAGCAAAGGAGATTTAGGTTAGATATGAGGAAAAGCTTCCTAACTGTCAGGGTAGTTAAGCGCTAGAACAAATAACCTATGGAGGTTGTGGAATTTCTGTCACTGGAAGTTTAAGAACAGGTTAGACAAATACCTGTCAGGGATGGTTTAGATCAGTGCTTCTAAAGCTATCTGATGTGGGGGACCGGTAATTTTTTTTTTCCAATGTGCGCGCAGACCGGCAGCTGATGGCTCGCGGACTGGCACCAGTCAGCATGGGTTACACATGTATTCAGAATTATACCTGCCTTTAAAGGCTAAAGATTTTTCTGCTCTTTTCTACTGCTAACTATGCAGAACCAAACCAATAAAATATTGTGAGCTGGATCCTGTTTTCTTTTGCGCATAATCAACAGAAGAGTTTGCCAAGTTCCAATCAGTTACATGTTATGTCTATGCAACCTTGTTAACATAAATGGGTCTGCGTAGGTATCACTGAGGGCATAATTTAGCCTACAAACATTGCTATTGATCATATACAATTAAGAAAGAACCAAGCTTGATTCTAAGATCTCAGTTTGAGGTTGAAGGGTTGGCACGGTGGGCCCGGAGGGACGGGACGGGACTCTGATATTGAAAATCTGAAATTGACAATACATTTGATACTGAAATTGTTGAGTCATTAACATGAAACTCCACAATTTTACAGTCACTTTTTGGAGAGTAGAAATGCACTTTGTGTTCAGTGGAGAGAGAGAAAGTGGTCTAGACTATTGTATAGATAATTACAGGTAACTTCGTAGTCTGTGTATGTACATATGCAGAGTTATGGTCATACATTCACAGCATACACAATGCACTCAGATTAGCAAAGTTTTCTGCATGCCTACGTACAACACTCCCTTATGCCCCACCCTACAAAAGACAAATAAAAATAATAGAAAATATTTCAAAACTATAAGATCAGGTGCCACATGTCAGATTGTGCAGATACAGGGCTGCTTTCCAACTGATCTTCTCTTCATTTGGAAGATCTATTTCTTTCATCTCTACAGAGTGGTTATTAACATAGATAGCAACTTCTCTGGAATGGGGATGGAAAGGAACAGCTGGGTGGGAGGAGAAAAGTTATAAAACCAGATTTGTCTTTGTCAGGTCTACTGAATAAATACTGCTAATGGGGTTTCCAGCTTCTGAGAGTCTCCTAAAGGTCTTGTTTTCGGGACAAAGTCACCATGGGGGAGTTGCCAAGAATAAACCATAATTTAAAAATAAAATATCATTCCTCTCTATTTAGAGGAGATCATCATAGCATCATAATTTCCCACAGACTTGAACATAGTTAGTGAGATGCTCCTTCTAAAGATATTTCCATTCTAGGGGGCTTCCCCTTCAAAGATTCTAGCATGTTATTACAGAGTCACTATATGGCTGCCAAGGATAGTCCTATGAGAAAATTACAACTGTGACATTGCCTTGTGAGGTGTCTCTCTTCTCATTCTCCATGGGACTGGGAGAAAATGAGAACTGTGGTGTTGCACCTCTCAGAATTTGGCCCATTTTGCACTAATTTCATGCTAATCTATATATATTCTTATATCATGCTCATCACCATATTATCTGAACGCCTTCCAGTAGTTCATTAAGCGACGTGACTAACATTCATCACATGTTTGCTCTCTCATCCTGTCCCCAGAGGGAGGAGTGTGTTCAGTAGAATGTTTATTATGGAATTTTTATAACATACACATGTTGCTACATGTTTATGTTAGAGAAGGCCAGGTCAAAGAACTGCGCCTTGCTCTTAGAGCAGAAGGTTGTGAGGATTATGTTGGTCCTGGATTCTTGTGGGAGTTCATTCTACAGACCTGGGGTGGTCTCTGAAAAAGTTCTGACTCCTGCACAGATGAGTTTTACCCTTATTGTAGAAAGTTCCATTGTGCCAGAGGAACATGGTGGTCCAACATAGTCTTCAGCCTGAGCTTTAGGCAATATTTTAGATAGCCTGGGCCCAGGCCATAACAACTTTGAAAATTCAGACTGAGACCTTGAACTTGATGTGATATTCAATGGCAAGCCAGTACAGAGAGCAGAGCACAAGGTTAATGAGCTGAGGGTAGCCTGTGCTGCTGAGGAGATGCATTGCAGTGCTCTGTACTAGTTGCACTTTCCCAAGTGCTGAAGGCTTCACGCCCGGGTTTATCACATTGCTAAACAGTAACTCCCCACTGAATGTCCTCTCGGTTAACGTTGTTTCGAGGTTGCGTCCCTGCTCCATTACAGAACATGCTTGTTTAAAGTTCTGCAATGCTCCCCTATAACGTCATTTGGCTGCCTGCTTTGTTCACAGCTGGCGGACCCCATATCATCTCCCCTACGCTCCCCACCCGGCACCTTCACCTGCCTGTGGACCCCGTGGATCAGCGCCTTACCCCTGCTTCCCCCGTCTCCTGACTGCGGCAATCAGCTGTCTTGCGGAGTTCAGGAGGCAGGGGGAAGGAGCGAGGATGCGGCCCACAAGCCTCCCCCATCCCTTCTCTCTCCCCTGCCTCCTGAATGCCCCAAACCAGCTGATTGCCACAGGCAGGAGAAGGAGGAAGAGGCTGCGTGCCACATCCTTGCTCCTTCCCCCCGCCTCCTGAATACCGCAAGACAGTGGATTGCCGCCGGCAGGAGGCTGGGGGCAGGGGGAAGGAGCAAGGACATGGCGTGCGGAGTAAAGGAGGAGGAGGACGACGACGAGGCAGGGGAGAAGAGGCGGGTTAAGGATGGGGTTTGGGGGAAAGGGGTGGTGTGGACGGGCTGAGGGTTGAGCCCCCCGTCGCTGGCAAAGTTGGTGCCTGAGCTTGCAAGAACAGCAAGAGGAGCGGCCGGACAATCCACCCTCTTCCACTCTCTAACTCTACCACTTCAACCAAGCTTCATACTCAGCAATGATGATTATAGTATTAAATTGTTTCTTTAAAATTGTTTAAAACTTATACCTGTATTAAATTGCTTGTTTAAAATGCACATAATGCCTTTTGTCTGGCAAAAAAAAATCCCTGGAACCTAACCTCCCTATTTACATTAATTCTTATGGGGAAATTAGATTCGCTTAACATCGTTTTGCTTAAAGTCGCATTTTTTAGGAACATAACTACAACGTTAAGTGAGGAGTTATTGTATTTCAGCCAGGAAGTGACAAAGCCATGAATAACTGAGGCCCAGTCACTGTTCACCAGGATGGGACGGAGCTCCTTGCTAACCAGAGATGGTAGAAAGCATTATTCTCTGGTGCTGCTATGTGGGAGCCTCATGTTGCTGAGAAAGGACTCCAGGAGCAGTCCTAAGCTACAGACTACACTGGCCATGACTGGGTGTGTACCTTCAACCAAAGCACCTAGTATCTCACTGTCTTTGTTAGTGTTTCTCTTGGATAACTTTTATCCATTTGGGATGTTTCTTCCTCTGGAAAGATTCAGACTGCAGGAGCAAAATCGGAGAAGACTTTAGCCTGCCTAATGGGGTCATATTAGGGTATAAGTAAAAGAGATAAGAAAATGAAGATAGACAAAGTAGTTCTGAGAATATGGGAAATAAGCTTGTTCTGACTGGAGCTATAAGAAGCTTGGTGTTTTGGTTCACAAGTTATATTTTTGTTACCAACATTTTGCAAAAAAACTCTAATTCTTGCTCTATGTCAAGTACAGATAGAGTACTCGTCTGTTCTATTACAACAATTCCTGAAGGCAAATTCTGAAGTTCTTAGTTAGACCCCAAAAAACCTAAAAGTTTTAACACAGTCACAACTCTTAAAGATTTCTGCATTTGGCCCTTATTGCCTAATCTTAGTTAGAGATGACATCAATATTGCCAATGTAGCTGTGTAACTAAAAGATGTTGACTTTTTTTGAGAACTGGGGCTATAAATGCAGTAGGAGTCCCCCCCCTACATAATCTATCCCATCCATCATGAGCAAAATGCAGGGTCATGACTTCTTTGGCATCACTCCAGAAACTCTAACAAAAATATCCTGTACAGACAAATACAGTAGGTCATATTTTAATTGAAAATCCAGGTAGCTGACTATTGTTCACTCTTTCATTCCTACTGTACTTTAGAAATTACCCTTCACCTCTCACTGCTTTCAGTACATTTTCCAAAGGATAGCCGAATATGAATTTACTTTATGAAAAAGGCCTGAGTACAGCGAGGCCTGGGAAATGTTTTAATCCGATGATGGGCTTCAGTCCTTGCCCTGTCACAGACATGATACCAAATATTTTGTTTTTGGCAATACTTTCTCTGAATAAACTTTCACACTACAGAGGACTAACTCACTAAAGGTAGACTGGATAAACATGGGTTGTGTTCATCCTTGGTGTCAGTCCATTGATTTCAGCTGAGTTGCACCAGGGATGAATTTGTCCCAATATTTTTATCTTTCATTTTCTAAAAGTAGATACAGACAGTAAATCCTAAAGTAGGATTTGCTACTTACAAGTGCCATGTAATTTATGGTATTCTGTAAGCAGAGATATTAATGCCCATGATAGCCAGAAAGGTACAAAGGATTCATTTTGCTTATCTCATGTATGAGTTCTCCTACAGTACTTATTTCACTCTTAATTTCAGCTAATCATTTTAAAAACTTTGTTAGTATAAAAACCTGTGTTTATGTTTCCACTATTGACTTCCACTCTGGCTGACTTGTGTGTGAAAACTGCATGCCACATGGCGCTTTAGCCAGTGGAAGTGGTGCATTAACATTAAATTCACACACCGGAAAAAACAAAACAGAACTGAAACGTGTTGAAATGAACATAACTCCTAGGCAACAGTAATGAATAGATTAGTCTAACATCTTATAAAACCTGACAGTCTGTTTTACTGAAGAAATGTTAATACATAATGTGCTCCTCAGAATACATTTCATTGGGTCACAGTACCACAAAACCCATTACTGAATGTTGAGCTGCCTTAAAGAAACACACACTAGTACATTCTGAACAAATCTAAACATTTTGAGAAAGAGGCATAAAGTGTTGAATGTTCTTTAAAGGTCATATTAATGTTTTAAGTGCATAACTTATGTAAAAGACAGCTGGTAACTTTGTGAGGGCTCATATCAACGATAGTGACAGCATCAGCAGAACAATGAGTAGAAACTTTGCAATCCTTTTGTCATATTACCTTTTAATTTCTAGAAGCATTTCCCTGTGGAATGTCATTAAAACCTCAGTGATGTTGATAAACTAGTATTGCTACGTCAGCAATGAGGAGACTTATTTTTCAGAGATGGTACTAAACTGGAGAGAGGTTTTTAATAGTATCATGGAGTTTGGACATAATAGAACTGTATAAAGTTTTCCTTACAAATTCCCCAAAATAAGCAGATTGCTGCTGGTTTCCTGTTAAATTACAAACCATACATTTTTGGTAACTTTTGAGTTGAGATACAGAGCCTTTTACATTTTAGATGGTTCAAACCCATCCCATTAACCTTTTGTTGCCTCTAATCCCCCATTATAATCCTTTAAATTTAAAACAGAAAAACAAAATTTAATTAGTAAACTGTATCATCCTTCAATAACTGAAGCTTTTAAAAAAACCAACAACTTTACTGAACACCCTAGTTTAGAAGCCATTCTGTTCATTAATTACCTTTTAGGGAGTCATTTGGTACAGACAACCTGGAAAAATTGAGTACTTTCTTACTTTTAAAAGTAAGCTAATGCATAAAATTATGTTCACTATTTGTGATATTATTTCAACTCTTGAATGGAGTCTGCAAAAAGAGACACACTAAATCCTCCACCTTAATCCAGGTTTGACTGTGGTTTTCAAAGGAGCCTTAGGGAGTAAAGGTACCCAAATCCCATTAACATGCATTTGGAATTTTGTTCTAAACTACCTCAGGCTCCTTTGGAAACCCCAGGTTACCTAGTAAAATAATTAAATTCCACTTCTTTATTGGTTAGTCTCTAAGGTGCCACTAGTACTCCTTTTCTTTCTTTAGAGTGCTTTTTATTGGTTCACAAACATAACAACACTTACAACATGTCTCACACATATTAAAGCATCAGATCAGCAGTAAACAAGACTTCAAGACAGTGGATATATCATGAGAATTTCTTACAGAGACTAAATATTTGAAACTTAGTTTCGGGGGAAGAAAACTCAACATGCCTAAATAAAATACATAAAAACCACACACCTCTATCCCCATGATTATTGATTATTTCTATCACAGTACTGCCTCAGTGCTTAAAGTGGGGCCTTTGTTTCATTGCAGTAGACACTATCCTTCAGCATGTACCCTTGAAAGATCTAAAAAAGCCCAGCCCAACTCCAGTATTTCATAGTAACAAGTTAGTCCACATCCAACTCAATTTTGTTGTTCTGTCTGGAGGACAGTTCAGGTATTGCCTCCATACATTCCCCTTTCTCCCTCCTGAGGGAAGAGTGTTTAATCAAATACAGGAACACATGCTTTTGGAAGTTACTACTAGCTATTTTGCATTACTAGTTAAAGGGTTGCCCCAAATCTATCATTTCTGAATGGGAAAAACAAACAAACAAATCAAACAGGCTAGGAGATTTAACAGTTCTCCAGAGAGACAAATGGGGGATTGACCTGGTATACTAGGTCTATAAAAGTTGAGATAACAGACAGAGGTCACTTGGTTTGAGAAGGTGGCTGACCCTGACCTGTTACTCAGAGAAAAATGAAAGCCCTGCTGCAAGTGTATGATAATAAGATGTTTTCTATATCTGTGTTAGTCCTTGCTGAATATATTTGAATTAATGTATCTCCATCATAACATTGCTGTTAGAAATGGAAGCAAAAAGCTTAGCCCTAAATGGACTTTTGTGATCACATCAACTAGATAAAAGAATCAAACACAGCACAAACTGTTTCATGATGCAGTAAAACAAACCTCAAGCCTCTCCCACCAAAAATCAGAGAAGAGAAAAGTGTTTGTGTAGTATAAAATGATGGTTTTCAGGAGTAAAAACTAAAGGTAGCATTCTCAGAAAAGCTGCAGTGGAAAATATCCCTATGTTTGAGGGAGTCTTGATTTTTGCAGTTCAGTGACGCTCTGAGCACATGCATACAAATCAATATAGGCCAAATCCTGCAGTCCTTAAGTCAGGCAAAACCACCACTGATTCTGGTGGGAGCTCAGTTAAAGTCAACAGGAACTTTGTCCACAAGATCTGGTCCTGTAGCTACATTTTACTTGTCCTTGCCATCTTCAGTATGACAATTTAGAACATGTGTTATCCCAGAAGAGACTGATGAAAGAGCACATGCCATCCAAAGGAAGGCTGGTTCAAATTCCGAGTGGTTTTTCTACATTTTATACATTAGGTCAAATTCTGCTTACCTTTCTCACGGAAGTAGTCAGATTGACTCTAATGGGATTACTGATGTGTGTAACAAATAGTAACTGGCTCATCTTTGTCATCTTGTGGTATTTTCTATAAATGCAAGCATCTTTTTCACACACATGCTTCTGCACCACACCAAAGTACCTGGTATTAAAGCACATTAAGAACAGTTACTTTCATTGCATTTGGCAACCTTGTTGGCAGTCTTAGAAGAGAGACTAAGGATGCTATCTCAGACCTAGCCCTAGACTGAAGTTCTTTATGCACAGTGCTGATAAAGAAGATACAGCAATCCAAGCTTGCCTTACAAAGCCATCATTCAGTGGGTATGGATGCTGAATCATGTCTTAAGCCTAGCAACAGGCCTGTCTCTCCTTCTGCATCTGCTCTGTGCATATAGAAAACTTCAGCCTAAGGCTTCTAATTGCACATTTGTCATTAATGCTTACATTTATTTAGGAGAAAACACCTATTTTAAAAGGTACATGCACTAGAGGCATACCATTCAGGCCCAATTCAAGGGTCTTTATAGGACAGCTGTAATTAGACCTACAAGAAAAATAGGGAAGTTGGTTAATTAAATGCCTTTTTGTCAAAATCTGATTCTCCCTGAAAGAGTTTTAGGATAGCTCGCACATTTTTTAGAAGGCAACAGGATTTTTCTGCTCTGACCATCAAAATTCTCACATCAATTAGTGTGGATTTAGCAAAAAAGATTGGATTGATCCATAGAGATGCAAGACCAAGATGGTATTTCCAGTACACAGGATATTCTACTCCACAGTTTAAATCATATAGAATTAAATGACCATCTCAGAATGGATATTTTTCTGTCCTTTTAGTTGCTCTGTGTCTATATATGGTCCCCAGTGTCAAGAGTATCATCAGTGACTAATGGGCCAAACTCAAATAATTGAGACATTTATTCAACCAAGTATGAAATGATCACTTTTGCCTGGAATTCACACTGTAGATCTCATTGGACCTTTGATCTGATTTTCATTGCTTCCCAGTTTCAGAAAGGTCAGAAACAGTGCAATATATTTCCTGGCAGTATTTTGGAACCTCCATTTCTGCAGACAGCTGCAGCGGCACAGGAGCTAGCAAACAGAGCTGTAAACAAGGGAGTTTGAGTGGGAGTTCGAAAGGGGAGTTTGTCTTGTGGTGCTTGTTGTTTGCTGTGGGTGGTGGTGTTTTGGTGTAGTTTGTGTTTCCCAGATTAACAGGATTTAGGTGGGAAGGCAATGACAGATAAAAGGCAGCAGTGGGAGTGACCCATGTCATGGAAGACACACTCAAGATGACTGGATGTGGAAGCTGTGGTATGTACATGACCCTGGACGAGGCACCTGGTAAGAGTTTTGTCTGTATGAAATGCTGTCTGATAGAGCTGATGGAGGAAAAGATCCGAGGTTTGGAGATGCAGGTGGAAAGTTTGGTAGAGTTTAGGAAGGGGTTTGAGCAGATTATGGAGCAAAGACATGAGGTATCTGAAAGGAAAAGCTCAGACTTGCAGATGGAAGCAGGGCTGGAGTAATAGTAATAGAATGAAATTTAATAGTGAGAAGTGTAAGGTCATGCATTTAGGGATTAATAACAAGAATTTTAGTTATAAGCTGAGGACGCATCAATTAGAAGTAACGGAGGAGGAAAAGGACCTTGGAGTATTGGTTGATCATAGGATGACTATGAGCCGCCAATGTGATATGGCTGTGAAAAAAGGTAATGCACTCTTGGAATGCATCAGGAGAGGTATTTCCAGTAAGGATAAGGAGGTTTTAGTACCGTTATACAAGGCACTGGTGAGACCTCACCTGGAATACTGTGTGCAGTTCTGGTCTCCCATATTTAAGAAGGATGAATTCAAACTGGAACAGGTACAGAGAAGGGCTACTAGGATGATCTGAGGAATGGAAAACTTGTCTTATGAAAGGAGACTCAGGGAGCTTGGCTTGTTTAGCCTAACTAAAAGAAGGTTGAGGGGGGATATGATTGCTCTCTATAAATATATCAGAGGGATAAATACCGAGAGGGAGAGGAATTATTTAAGCTCAGTACCAATGTGGACACAAGAACAAATGGATATAAACTGGCCACTAGGAAATTTAGACTAGAAATTAGACGAAGGTTTTTAACCATCAGAGGAGTGAAGTTTTGGAATAGCCTTCCAAGGGAAGCAGTGGGGGCAAAAGATCTATCTGGCTTTAAGATTAAACTCGATAAGTTTATGGAGGAGATGGTATGATGGGATAACATGGTTTTGGTAATTAAATATTCATGGTAAATAGGCCCAATGGCCTGTGATGGGCTATTAGATGGGGTGAGATCCGAGTTACCCAGGAAAGAATTTTCTGTAGTATCTGGCTGATGAATCTTGCCCATATGCTCAGGGTTTAGCTGATCACCATATTTGGAGTCGGGAAGGAATTTTCCTCCAGGGCAGATTGGAAGAGGCCCTGGAGGTTTTTCGCCTTCCTCTGTAGCATGGGGCACGGGTCACTCGCTGGAGGATTCTCTGCTCCTTGAAGTCTTTAAACTATGATTTGAGGACTTCAATAGCACAGATATAGGTGTGAGTTTTTTTTTTTGTAGGAGTGGTGGGTGAAATTCTGTGGCCTGCGTTGTGCAGGAGGTCAGACTAGATGATCATGATGGTCCCTTCTGACCTAAATATCTATGAATCTATTTCTGAGGAACACCAGGCAGTGCAGAGGCATGCAAAAATTAACACAAATAAACTAAAAGGTTAACTGAACTCATCTGAAGTTTAAAGTGTGAGGTTCATTTTGGTTCATGATTGGACCCAGGTTTATATCTACTTATATTCGATAATAAAAGCTGTCTCAGTTACCTTGAATAATAAAAAGAGACTGTGGCCAAAAGCTGGAAGCCCTTACTCAAGCAAAACAGTGATTGAAATCAAGGAAGTAATTAGTGAAGAAAACTGAGTGAGGACTTTAGGATTCTATTTAGAATAATGCCTAAATATATTAGCTTGTACATAACTTTACCCATGCAAGTAGTCCAAAGGGATAGTCATAAGCATGTTCATAACTTTCATATTTGAAGGACTGGCACCTCACTTTTTACCATTATGTTTAATTAAACTAGTTACTTTTTATGCTTTATTTACCTGGATCTCTAATGCGATCGGACAGGTCAGCTTCACTTTCTATTTACGTTTAGTGAGAGTGAGAACCAGAAAGTGAAACTGAATGTCCTGATCCAGCTAAGCTCTTAACCACTTGCTTAAAGTTAAGCATAAGCTTCAATGCTTGGCTGAATCAGGGCCTATGCTGTGGAGACGTCAAACACCACAAGGAGGGTAATGCTTTAATTTAAAACAAAATTTCTCTTTCTGCAAGCACACACTCACAAGTTCTCACTATCCTAGAGTCTATTTACAGTTCAAAAGAGTCAATTAAAGGCTTACATACTTGTTTACATTTTACAATGATTAACCACCACTTTATCCTCTCCTCTTCCCTAAATATGTCACACTCTGTATCCTTCCATTGAACACAGCAACATCATAGTTTAACTATATTCTTTTAATAAACATGATATTAAAATACTATTTGTAAAAGTCTTCCTCATTTTGCAATAGTAAAGTCTTCCCACAGTGGGGTTTGTCTCCTGGGACAAAGTTAAATATAGATAAATTTGCTATTGCAATCACTCCAGAACATAAACAACAAGTGGTTCTTAGGAATATTGATAGAGGAAGATTCAGTAGATTTACATTTACACTGAGGATAAGAGTGTTTGATTGCTCTGATGGAATCCATTGGAAAACAGGATATTTGCATAACCATATTAAAATGACTGGCAGTTTTCCTTCATGAGAGGAAAACAAACTTCCTGACAAAGATAATAGCATAATAGCTTAGCAACCCTTTTGTGGTAACTGGAACACCAGTAATAGAAATATTTACACTGTTTTTATAGCACTTTAGGACTTAGTTATCTAGAAGGCTAGAGGAATTTTTCTGTACTTCTAAAAATGGATGCCAGACAGAGGGCCTGAAAAGAAAAATATGCTTTAGCTTTTTGGAAATATGTATAGTGACTACAAAATAAAATGTTGGCACTCAGTGCCACTGCCCAGACTCTGATGCTTTTTTCTTTGTGAGATGCAGTTTGTGAATTTGTTTGAATATCATTTAAAATATTCTATTGAATATCATCAGTGGTTAGAATTTCCAATTGATATCAGGTATTACAATTATATTCTAGTCTGAGTAGAAGGAAAGACTTGTAAACTAGCAAAGGTTAAGTTTTTCAGTGTAACTATTACCACAAATGGAAACCAGCAAAAAGCTGAGAAGGCAACATGCATTTGATAGGTTTCAGAGTAACAGCCGTGTTAGTCTGTATTCGCAAAAAGAAAAGGAGTACTTGTGGCACCTTAGAGACTAACCCAATTTATTTGAGCATAAGCTTTCGTGAGCTCAAATAAATTGGTTAGCCTCTAAGGTGCCACAAGTACTCCTTTTCTTTATGCATTTGATAGTGAGTAAAAATACAAAAAGGTCTAAAGAACCTCTTAAATTCCACATTTGATACTTATTATATAGGTCATTAAATATATTTAGATTACACACACACACAATTTATACCACAGAAGTAGTGCATACACAGGACTACTCACTTATTAGAGAATGATGATGGTTTAAGGCCAGATTGTGATACACTTCTCTTTTCCCCCTCCCCTCCCAGACACACACACACACACACACACACACAGAGGAGAGGAATTACACAGGTGACTAAAGTCAGTGGGACAATGTGTGTGAACATTTTTTCACTATGGCCCCTGCTGAAGAAAACATACCTCTCAGGAGGGTGCTTAAATACCAAGTACAGGCTGAAGTACTCTCCTGAATAGGGATAAATTTAAGTGCTTTCCTAAATTGGGGCCTATGGAGAGGAAGGGGTTTTGCAATCTGGTCCATAAGGTGTAGTGGTTTAGTCACTACTAAAATGTCAAAATTCTGTGGGTAGCTGTTGGTAAATATTATCTGAGATATTGAAGTTCTTCCTGTTCTGAGCAGAGAAAAGCAATGTTTATCTCAGATACTGACTGTGCTCAATGAGGGCAAATGCTGATTTTTGACTGTTGACCTTCACATGAAAATACTAAGGTACAGGTGGATTTGAAAGCACCTACAGTGATTTACTGAGCGACATGGCATCTCTCTCAAATATGAGTGGAGGACTGGAAGGTACAACTCTTGTGTATCATAGGACTGCTCTTTGTCATAATTGTAAGTAGACCGGCTTTAACTCTGTCTTCAGAGAGTTGTTCCATACAGAGGAGATCAGTGTTTTCCTTGGATGAAGGCTTTGCTACCCTGCAGTGGAAGAGAGGAGGTTGGGAGCTAATCGCAAAAAGAGGCTGAAATCCTAAACCCATTATTCATGCAGCTAGTATCTAATCAGTTTTGACTAGGAGCACCAAATCATAGAATCATAGAGTATCAGGGTTGGAAGGGACCTCAGGAGGTCATCTAGTCCAACCCCCTGCTCAAAGCAGGACCAATCCCCAACTAAATCATCCCAGCCAGGGCTTTGTCAAGCCTGACCTTAAAAACCTCAAAAGGAAGGAGATTCCACCACCTTCCTAGGGTAATGCATTCCAGTGCTTCACCACCCTCCTAGTGAAAAAGTTTTTCCTAATATCCAACCTAAACTTACCCCACTGCAACTTGAGACCATTACTCCTTGTTCTGTCATCTGCTACCACTGAGAACAGTCTAGATCCGTCCTCTTTGGAACCCCCTTTCAGGTAATTGAAAGCAGCTATCAAATCCCCCCTCATTCTTCTCTTCTGCAGACTAAACAATCCCAGTTCCCTCAGCCTCTCCTCATAAGTCATGTGTTCCAGTCCCCTAATCATTTTTGTTCCCTCCACTAGACTCTCTCCAATTTTTCCACACCCTTTTTCTAGTGTGGGGCCCAAAACTGGACACAATATTCCAGATGAGGCCTCACCAATGTCGAATAGCGGGGAACGATCAAGTCCCTCGATCTGCTGGCAATGCTTCTACTTATACAGCCCAAATGCAGTTAGCTTTCTTGGCAACAAGGGCACACTGTTGACTCATATCCAGCTTCTCGTCCACTGTAACCCCTAGGTCCTTTTCTGCAGAACTGCTGCCTAGCCATTCGGTCCCTAGTCTGTAGCGGAGCATGGGATTCTTCCATCCTAAGTGCAGGGCTCTGCACTTGTCCTTGTTGAACCTCATCAGATTTCTTTTGGCCCAATCCTCTAATTTGTCTCGGTCCCTCTGTATCCTATCCCTACCCTCCAGCGTATCTAACACTCCTCCCAGTTTAGTGTCATCTGCAAACTTCCTCAGGGTGCAGTCCATGCCATCCTCCAGATCATTAAAGATGATATTGAACAAAACTGGCCCCAGGACTGACGCTTGGGGCACTCCGCTTGATACCGGCTGCCAACTAGAAATGGAGCCATTGATCACTACCCATTGAGACCGACAATCTAGCCAGCTTTCTCTCCACCTTATAGTCCATTCATCCAGCCCGTACTTCTTTAACTTGCTGGCAAGAATACTGTGGGAGACCGTATCAAAAGCTTTGCTGAAGTCAAGGAATAACAAGTCCACTGCTTTCCCCTCATCCACAGAGCCAGTTATCTCATCATAGAAGGCAATTAGATTAGTCAGGCATGACTTGCCCTTGGTGAATCCATGCTGACTGTTCCTGATCACTTTCCTCTCCTCTACTCTAAGTGTTTCAGAATTGATTCCTTGAGGACCTGCTCCATGATTTTTCCATGGACTGAGGTGAGGATGACTGGCCTGTAGTTCCCCAGATCCTCCTCCTTCCCTTTTTTAAAAATGGGCACTATGTTAGCCTTTTTCCAGTCATCCGGGACCTCCCCTGATCACCATGAGTTTTCAAAGATAATAGCGAATGGCTCTGCAATCACATCCACCAAGTCCTTTAGCACTCTCGGATGCAATGCATCCGACCCCATGGACTTGTGCTCGTCCAGCTTTTCTAAATAGTCCCGAACCACTTCTTTCTCCACAGAGGGCTGGTCACTTCCTCCCCAAGCTGTTCTGCCTAGTGCAGTAGTCTGGGAGCTGACCTTGTTCGTGAAGACAGAGGCAAAAAAAGCATTGAGTACATTAGCTTTTTCCACATCCTCGCTCACTAGGTTGCCTCCCCCATTCAGTAAGGGGCCCACACTTTCCTTGACTTTCTTCTTGTTGCTAACATACCTGAAGAAACCCTTCTTGTTACTCTTAACATCTCTTGCTAGCTGCAACTCCAAGTGTGCTTTGACCTTCCTGATTTCACCCCTGCATATCTGAGCAATATTTTTATACTCCTCCCTGGTCATTTGTCCAGTCTTCCACTTCTTGTAAGCTTCTTTTTTGTGTTTAAAATCAGCAAGGATTTCACTGTTAAGCCAAGCTGGTCGCCTGCCATATTTACTATTTTTTCTACACATCGGGATGGTTTTTTCCTGTAACCTCAATAAGGATTCTTTAAAATACAGCCAGCCTTCCTGGACTCCTTTCCCCCTCATGTTATTCTCCCAGGGGATACTGCCCATCAGTTCCCTGAGGGAGTCAGTCTGCTTTTCTGAAGTCCAGCGTCCGTATTCTGCTGCTCTCCTTTCTTCCTTGTGTCAGGATCCTAACTCGACTATCTCTATCTCATGGTCACTGCCTCCCAGGTTCCCCTCCACTTTTACTTCCCCTACTAATTCTTCCCGGTTTGTGAGCAGCAGGTCAAGAGGAGCTCTGCCCCTAGTTGGTTCCTCCAGCACTTGCACCAGGAAATTGTCCCCTACACTTTCCAAAAACTTCTTGGATTGTCTATGCACTGTGGTATTGCTCTCCCAGCAGATATCAGGGTGATTGAAGTCTCCCATGAGAACCAGGGCCTGCGATCTAGTAACTTCTGTTATTTGCTGGAAGAAAGCCTCATCCATCTCATCCCCCTGGTCTGGTGGTCTATAGCAGACTCCCACCACAACATCACCCTTATTGCTCACACTTCTAAACTTAATCCAGAGACTATTAGGTTTTTCTGCAGTTTCATACTAGAGCTCTGAGCCGTCATACTGCTCTCTTACATACAATGCAATTCCCCCACCTTTTCTGCCCTGCCTGTCCTTCCTGAACAGTTTATATCCATCCATGACAGTACTCCAGTCATGTGAGTTATCCCACCAAGTCTCTATTATTCCAATCACATCATAATTCCTTGACTGTGCCAGGACTTCCAGTTCTCCCTGCTTGTTTCCCAGGCTTCTTGCATTTCTGTATAGGCACTTAAGATAACTCTCTGATCGTCCCTCTTTCTCAGTAGGAGGCAGGAGCCCTCCCCTCTTGCGCTCTCCTGCTTGTATTTCCTCCTGATATCCCACTTCCCCACTTACCTCACAGCTTTGGTCTCCTTCCACCAGTGAACCTAGTTTAAAGCCCTCCTCACTAGGTTAGCCAGCCTGCTTGTAAAGATGCTCTTAGGTGGAACTTGTCTCTGCCTAGCACTCCTCCTTCTTGGAACACAATCTCATGGTCAAAGAATCCAAATCCTTCTCTCTGACACCACCTGCGTAGCCATTTGTTGACTTCCACGATTCAATGGTCTCTACCCAGGCCTTTTCCTTCCACAGGGAGGATGGACGAGACCACCACTTGCACCTCAAACTCCTTTATCTTTCTTCCCAGAGCTACATAGTCTGCAGTGATCTGCTCAAGGTCATTTTTGGCAGTAACATTGGTGCCCATGTGGAGAAGTAGGAAGGGGTAGCGATCTGAGGGCTTGATGAGTCTTGGCAGTCTCTCTGTCACATCATGAATCCTAGCTCCTAGCAAGCAGCGGACTTCTCAGTTTTCCTGGTCGGGGTGGCAGATAGATGACTCAGTCCCCCGGAGTAGAGAGTCCCCGACCACCACCACCCGCCTCCTTCTCTTGGGAGCGGTGATCTGTACAAACAGCAAGTCGCTTCTTTCCTGTGGAAGAAAGACAAACATGGCACATCCTATGCAGGTAACAACAGCTGAACGCTCACCATCCATATTACCTTCCTTCTAAGAGCTTCCTCAGGTGTTCTAGTAACTACTCAGAGAAGCCTGCAAGATGAAAGCCTTAGTGGGCTCTCCCCAGGCAAACTCCCTCTCTTAGCCTCTCCGCTGTTCGCCGCTCAGCTGGTTTGCAGCTGACTGGCTTTTTATAACAGTCAGGCCCACTCAAGGCTCTCCTGGAACAAATGATGCATTCCACAGGTATTCAATCCCATGTTGAAATTCAGCGAAGTTCAAGTTCCACTGGTATTTCGAAAAAACATTTTTCTTTGGCTGCAGATCTGGGTGTGGGAAAGTATCTTACCATTTTTTCTCCTGTGCCATTAATGTAACTAAACCAAAAGTGGTAGATGGAGAAATTCAGTTTCATTATACAATCTCCATGCTTCTGCTATAGACACTTCCCCCTCTGGAAATACAGTACTTGCAAAACCTAAGTTTCCCTGTAGAACATCATATTAAGAATCTAATCTACCAGACGCTTATGTGCATTACTCATGATGTGAGTATGGTTCTCTCATTGAATCTCAGGGAAGGATGCTGAAATAGATGTAAATCCAGATCACCTGGAGAGGGATTAATAATTTTCAGAAAGAAAAATCAAGCAGTAGCATGGAGAAAATACATGTTCTTGCTATCTCAGGCCTATTATGGGATGGGGAGTAGCACACTCAGCACAACCAAGAAAAACAAATTATCTTATCACTGTGTGCTATGAAGACATTTAGTACAATATGCCAATAGAGTGTTATGTGTTTGTCTGCTCAGCAACAAGGCAGAGTTGTTCTGTTGTGTTTAATTCATCCTTGCTCTTTAACTTCTCATGTGAGACTGAGGGGGGGGGAGGTTGAAATCAAATCCAGGTTTGTCTACTAAGCTTCTCCATCATGGCAAAATTTACTGAAAGTAAAAAAAGGTGGGTTCTCCCACGCTTATCGTCTCAGATAATAATTAAATAATAATTAAAAGGGTTTAAAAAAATGACCTCCAGATTAAATACATCCAAGTTTTTAAATCTTTCTTCATAGAAGAGACATAATAGTTTCAAGCACACAAAAGGAGGAGGGAGAAGAATTGTTCTCCTTACCCACTGAGGATAGGACAAGAAGCAATGGTCTTAAATTGCAGCAAGGGACGTTTAAGTTAGACATTAGGAAAAACTTCCTAACTGTCAGGGTGGTTAAGCACTGGAACAAATTGCCTAGGGAATCTGTTTTTTGGAGGTTTTTAAGAACAGGTTAGACAAACACCGGTCAGGAATGGTCTAGTGCAAGGGACTGGACTAGATTACCTACTGAGGTCCTTTCCAGTCCTATGATTCTATCATCTTCTGCTATGATAGCCCTCTCACTCCACTAGCCTTTATGGCCCTAATGTGTCACCACCATTTCTACCCCCTCCCCAATAGTTTTACATAAAATTCACAGATTAAAAATGACTGATCAATTTAAGACTTGGACTCATACTAGGATTTCCAGCTTAGGTTTTCAGACACAAGTGGTTGGATAAGCTTCTTTTATTCCTTGGATGGGTCACTGGCAGCAGAGATCAAACATGGGACCTTTGCATCTGAAAGCATGATCTTCCACTGCACAGTTAAACAAACCAGCTCTCTTAAGGCTGGAGTAGGCTCATCCATTTCTACATATGGCTCAGCCACCACTTTAGGGAGACAGAACCATGCTGAGCAGGTCTAGGTTACACATCCAAATTTGGGGTTTGATTTAGATAAGCATTTAGAAAAATAAGGGCAACATTTGGAAACCTAGCTGATTTAGAGTCTAACTTCAAATCCACATATCAGACCTAAATAAGAGTGGCCTGGTTTTTTGTCTTGTGGGTGATCAGCAGCTCTGAAAGTCAGGCCACTCTTGTTTGTGTGCTGATATAGTCATTTAGACGCCTACTTTTAGGTGACCTTATCCCTTAGAAGGTGACCCATCTATATTCCCTGGAAAAGCTATAAGTACACTTCTAATATGAAGAGTCTAAAGCCACCCTTTTCGTCATCAAAGACACCTCAAAGATCACTGTAAAATCACTGACCTTCTCAGACAAGTTGAAAATCACCATTGTTGGTAACTCATAATGCATTGACTTATGGGGACAAATCTCAGCTTGTGAAAATTGTCACTGCTGCTGATCTGGCCCATGAGCTGTATGTAATTAATCAACCGCAATGTGTGCCTTAAGGGTTCTGAGACATTTCAAGTGAGCACCTCAACTGGAGTAAATCTATATAGCTTAGCTGAAGTCAGTAGAGATCCTCTGCTGGTGAAAAAAAATCAGTGTATCAGGTCTCTTATGTTGAGATCTGTGTTTAGGCTGGATCTAAGGGAGTAAAGTGCCCAACTCCTGTTGAAAGCCAGTCTAGCTCCTTTTAGGTTAGGGTTTTCAATGAAGTCTTTGAGCAAAAGTTAGGATGTAGGTGGAAAGAGGGTAACAATTAGACCATCGTTCCTTGTGTAATTTAATGTGAAAAATGCATATTTGTACTTAGCATTTACTTTCAGCATGCCAGCTGAGATTGCTTGTAAAAACAGAAAATGAAGCTAGTCAAATATACCTACTGCTATAATCTGAATCTGTAAGAATTTTGCTAAGTTTTCTAACAGAAGAATCTGTGTGGCGTTTTGTTTAATTTGTTTCATTATCTTAGTCAAGAAATATGACACAACACTTAAGAACGTAAACACTCTGACTTATGACAGTTTGTTGCTATACAAGTAAAAGACTTTTCTCAAAGCTATGGCAGACATGAACATACACAAAGATGTTCTGCATAGCAGAGAAGGCCACACACAAAGTTCTGTGAATTTAATTTTTTGATTCACATTCCTTTTCTCCCATAAAACCCAAGGTGGGCCATGGCTGTTTTTTTCATAAATGCTGAGAATTCTCAAAGCCTTGCCATTAGTGCCTCAAATATGGAGTGTCAGAAAAAAAAAATCAGACAAGACCCTATTTTCACGTGTACAAGGGACTAGTGAATTCCCCATAAGAAAAGCTTAGACTAAGTGAAGTGTTATGGAGACCTTATTCTTCTACATTCTAAAGAAAATTCCCTGGTTGCCATCAAACCTTACTCCTAATGCCAACCAAAGAGCCAGCCTCAGGAGATATTACTGATTGAAAAATGCATTCTGAAGGTTGGCATCTAGGTCTTGCAGCTGCTAAGCACACGCTATGGGTGGTCGGAGCTGTTAACGCCGAAACTGCAGCAGTCACAGACAGCAAAATAGATAACAGCAAAGGAGAAAGGAGACAGTGTCCAGTAAACATGTACCTGACCCAAATTTGTCTGGTTACTCAACCTCTATTTAGAGCTAAGGTGACCGTACATCCTGTTTTGGCCAGGACAGTCCCTTTTCTAAAGCCGTGTCCCAGCCATCCTGACTTTTTTTTTTTTGGCAAAAGTGGGCATTTGCCCTGTTTGCTCTTGCTGACTTGATCAGGTGGCCTGAGCAAACAGGATAAATGCCCACTTTTGTCAAAAAAGTGTAGTGCGGATGAATATGCGGGGAGACAGGCAGGGCTTGGGCAAGCAACGACGCCAGCCCCAAGCTCATGCGGGGGACGAGCCATGCCACCAGCCCTGCAAATGGGGAGAGGGGACCCACGCTCCGGTAAGTGGCTTAGGCCAGCCCCATGCAGGGGGGCAGGAGGGCTCGGGCTAGCCCTATACGGTGTCCCATTTTTCCTTTGGGATATGGTCACCCTATTTAGAGCAGTAGTAGTGTCTAGAAACATGTGGATGTCAATGGAGCTATGTGACTTCACACTAGCGGAGGACATGGCCCTTAACATATGACTTCCAAATAGTACAAAAGTACAAGATATCTATGTTTAGAAGGTTGAAGGGGAGAGAGAGAGAGAGAGAGCGCAAGATGCTCTCATCTTAATCCTTTAAAGCACACGATCTAGAAATATGTTCTTCCTTCCCTAAATGGACCCTTCCACTATTGAGACAAAAAAGAAATGAGCTAACAAGGACATTTGTACATTTTATTTACATAGACAATCAACCTCTCCCCCTACTTTTTTGCTACCGGTTTGTTGTGTCCTGTCTAAAATTAGACCATTAGTAGTTCTGTTCAGGGACCATGTTTTATCTGTTTTTTTAGGTGACTAGCATAGTTGCAGTGCTATAGAATATATAAAAACAATCCTGTTAGAACACATTTAAATGCCTATGATGTGCCAAGCAGCTGGACAAATTCTCAGGCTTTGCCAGCTTTTTCTGTACATCTCAACCAGCAATCATGTGAAGCTCAGATTCATTGTACCACTTTTTGACACTAACGCAGTTAAGCTGCTGTACTTCTTCCTCATACCAATAGCTGACTAACTGCCATTTACTTGGGCACAAAGGAAATCCATATACAGAGATTCAGTGGAGGAAGTATACTGAAACAGCAAATGAAGCTCTGCACTGGCTAAGGAAATGGGGGAGCTGAGGGAGAGCCCTGCTCCTTCAAAGCAAGGAGAGAAAGGGGAAGCTTCTCTGCTTTAGTAGAAGAGCAATAGTTGTCCTCTCATGAAACCTCTTTACTTTAACCCTCTGGGCACATTTTCCAAAAACCATCCTGGTAGAACAAAACCAAAAATAAGGACCAACATTCCAAATATCTACAATAAAGGGGCATGTACGCTTCCCAGGACAGGAATCATGTGTGCATTTTAATCTTCTATAAAACTGAGCACAACATCAGCACTCGTTTAACAAATAACAAGCCTAATAGGATAGTGTCCCAACAGGTTCATGGACAAGACTTTCATCTCTGGAGACCTAGGTATATCCTAATTTACAGTAGGTCACATGTAAAAGTAAGCTTAGTGGAATCCTTCATCTCCCTATCACACAGGTTAACTTAATTAAGCATATTAGACAGTTTTTCCCCCCCTCAAAAAAAAATCCAGGGATATCATTTCGGGTAGGAAATGGGTGGTACTGACAAAGCTTTGGCAGGGAGCTTGTGAAATTCTTGCTCATGGCCTTTTTAAAGACATTGAGTCTCACACTGCTGTTTTAAACGGGGGGGGGAGGGGGGGAAATAAGTATTAAAAACTCCACTAATTCATCCAGCAGTGCCTGCATTTCTGGTACTGGTAGAGGAGGTATGGAAACAAAACCCTGACTCAAAGATCACCAGATATTTTTCCTAAAACTGATGAAAGATGCATTTTGAGACTGAAAGCCAAGTTTCAGATCTTCACTGGACTTTTTTGTTGTCATGAATTTATAACGAAAGTATCAGCACTGAAAAGAGTTCACCATCTCCGATACCACACTGACAGGCACCGTATGGGAACCCACACAGAGAGATGGGTCTGTAGGGATATATACTTTTTACAATTTTTATTTATTATTTTTTGCAGGCATGAATGAAATGTGCTTGTGCCCAAGTCCAGGCTTCTTTTTATCATCACCTTGTTCGTGCAAGCATTCATTTACTACATCAAGATCTGAGGTTTCCCCTGTATAACATGATCTTGGCTTCCTATGAAACCTTGTATGCTCTCCTGGAGCTTAACATCCTGAGGCTGAATCCAGCACCTCTTTAATGGGTGAGTAAATATTTATACTACATTGTCCAGAATTTAGCATAACAACTTCAACACTTTCTGTCAAGAAAGCCAGTACAGGTCACTCTGTCAATGGCAAGGCTTCTCAATAACTAAACAACACTCACTGGCCACTAATTTATATGCATTAGAACTCAGATTTAATAACTTGTGTAGGCCAACAAAATAAACCATTCAGACACCAAATATGTATTTGCTGTGACACTATATTTACATTCAAGTACACCAATGGTAGTGACTCAAGGGAAGACTTTAGAAGAGGAAGAATAGAGGATGCTTTTGCTTTCCCGTTTGTTTAATAGCTTACTGTATTTATGTAATGGTTTGATGCAAAAAAAAAAAATTAGGGTGGGAGTCTTTAATTACGGACTTCAATGGGCCAAATCATGGAATCATAGAATATCAGGGTTGGAAGGGACCTCAGGAGGTCATCTAGTACAACCCCCTGCTCAAAGCAGGACCAATGAACTCTTTGTTTTCTTATAAAAATACATAGAAGACATGGGACCCAACCCCAAACCTTGGAGCTAAATGCACTTAAGTTATGGGTAAGTTTTGCACCAGACATTCAGGGCCAAGGCCCATCCCTGGTAACTGGATAGTAATTGCTCTTTGTATAAAACAAGAGACCTCTCTGATGTAGGCTGCAGTGTACACCACTCTAAGTCATGGCATACAGTGTAGCCCATTAAAGTTCACTTATTGTTTATTATTTGTATTACCATAGTGACTAGGTCCTCATTGTGCTAGGTGCTGTATAAACACAGAACAAAAAGATGGTCTCTGCCCCAAAATACTTCACAATCCAAATAGCTGTATGTTATTTTGCCCTTCAAATTTGATACATTCTGGAAAGTCAGTAGAATAGAAAATCTTGTATATATTTTTTGGAAATAAAAAGTAGTCTTGTCTTCCTTTTACAGTTCAGGATAAATGTACCTTAAAAGGCTCAAGAGAAACATATAGAGGGCAGATCTAATTGTTATCCTGTACTGCCTATTATGTTCTAGTGCAAGTGTACTTTTGAAACACTTCCAAACTCAAGAGTTCCTTTTCAGTGCTTAATACCATTCATAGAATCATAGAATCATAGAATATCAGGGTTGGAAGGGACCTCAGAAGGTCATCTAGCCGAACCCCCTGCTCAAAAGCAGGACCAATCCCCAATTAAATCATCCCAGCCAGGGCTTTGTCAAGACTGACCTTAAAAACTTCTAAGGAAGGAGATTCTACCACCTCCCTAGGTAACGCATTCCAGTGTTTCACCACCCTCCTAGTGAAAAAGTTTTTCCTAATATCCAACCTAAACCTCCCGCACTGCAACTTGAGACCATTACTCCTCGTTCTGTCATCTGCTACCACTGAGAATAGTCTAGAACCATCCTCTCTGGAACCATCTCTCAGGTAGTTGAAAGCAGCTATCAAATCCCCCCTCATTCTTCTCTTCTGCAGACTAAACAATCCCAGTTCCCTCAGCCTCTCCTCATAAGTCATGTGTTCCAGACCCCTAATCATTTTTGTTGCCCTTCGCTGGACTCTTTCCAATTTATCTACATCCTTCTTGTAGTGTGGGGCCCAAAACTGGACACAGTACTCCAGATGAGGCCTCACCAATGTCGAATAGAGGGGGACGATCACGTCCCTCGATCTGCTCGCTATGCCCCTACTTATACAATATATGCCCCTTCAGTACAATTCTAGGTACAAACACCTTATATGTTCTCTGTAGCAGAGAAGTGTCAGAAGCAGTTCATATTTGATGCTAATCCCACTGTGTTGAAAGTGTATTACATTACGGTATGCTACTGAAACTTCCCCAGGCATAACTGATATCTCCTTACCTACATAAAAAATGAAATATTTGCAAATAAGTTTTGAAGATCAGGTGCATAACTAAAGTGGACCCTTCATGCTATAGTTAGCTCTATGGCTATCTGCCTATAACTGTGGTGATTCTTGTATCCAACAAACAATTCTACATCATCATGAGTGGTCTTCTCTTATTAAGCTCTGCTCTTGCACAGTTCTTTCTTTAATAGGTACGTTAGCCACAATAAGTTTCTGTACATTTAACTTGTTCTAGTAGAGACAATATCTTCACCGTAACACAAATCTATCTCTTTGCAGCACTTATATTCAGTCTCCCAAGGGAGGAAAGCTACATAATAAGGAATGGACTGACTTAGAATGGAAGTTCCTTGGGGCAGAGATAATCTTTTAGTTCTGTGTTTGAACAGCACCCAGTACAATGTGGTCCTGGTCCATCACTGCGGCTCCTCGGTGCTAAGATAATATAAACAATAATTAAAGACACTCTGAGGCCCAAGGAACACCATGGCATGGTCCCCATTCCTTTCACTCACCTGAAATTGCAGTATTGGGGGTCCCTCTCCCTTCCCACCTCCAGAGATGCAGAGTCATGACATGGACCCTCTACCTTCCCCAGGAGAAATAGCAGAAATCCTTTCTCCTGCCATCTCCCATCTATAAAAGCAATGAAAGCAGCAGGAGAGTCCCCTCACCCTCCAGCATGTAGTGGCTTGGCTGGCTAGACCCACTGCATCCATCTCATCTTATTACCTATTCTGAGATGTGTAAAAGAGTTGACTCATCACTAGAGTGTCCCCTCATGGATAAACATGGTACAGCAGTCTCTCCTGTGTAGAGACCCCTGCCAAACATCACTCTGATCCCAGGGTAGTCTGCCTTTCCTCCTGACATGGCCCTCCAGCCAGGTCATGCTTTGGTCCCTACCCCTTCCCAGGTAACAAAGTCCAGCAAAACAAGACAAATATCCAACCCCTCTGTGAGGTCTGCTGCCCTCAATTGTAGTCCCAGAGGTTCATACCCACTTTCTCATGTTCTCCAGTAGTCCAGATCATCTTCTCAGGGGCATCCATCACTTTACCAGTGGCTGTAAGGGAACCCAGGCCCACCTTCTACATCAACTACCAGTTCAGTAACCTTAGGACAGGCAATCAACGTTCACTCTGCCGGATTCCTTGTTACCAGCTCTCTGGACTTCTTCCTAATAAGCTTCCCCTGGGCTTTCTACTGGCCCTGAATGAGACTTGTTGTTCCTTTGCTCTGAGTATCAGGAGAGCAAATGCAAAGTTTCTCCCTATAGCCCCCTTCCTTTTCTTCTTCTTATGCATAACGGATAAGTAAATGCATCTACTGAGTCTATAACCACCACCTATTATAGCCCTCATACATTCACACCACTACACTTTCTTGCTTTCCTCTACAGCCTTAAGGAGAGTTTTTTTCATGAGAGTATTGGGGAAAGTGGGGTAATATTAAACACCTTACAGAATGTTCTGTCACCTTAAAGCAGCTAAATTCTTCATAAAGAGCCTTTCTTTCCTGGGAACACCCCAGCATTTCCGTATCAGGTGAACAACTGTTTCTTTATCCTTTCATGTGTGACATTTGTATTTATTCAATAAATATAAGTTATTATTCAAATCAAAGCAACCAGTTAATCTAAATAGGAGAACTTCTCTGATCCTTTTATACCTTTGAAATGGTGCATTATCCTCTATCTGGGGGCATACTTCATAGAATCATCTTCCTCTTTTCTCCTTATTCCACAATTCTTGCTATTTTTTAAACTCCTTTTCTTCCCCTTGCTGAACTGCCTCTGTTTATAACACCACTAAACCTCTCCCCAGCTGGATTTCATCATTAATTAGACTTGACCCACTCTCCAAGTGCAACCAGGTGGGCTAATTGAATTCTCTGACTGCTTTAAACTCTTTGTTTACCTGTGTGGGGTAGATACCTCATCACAGATGGTTATTATTATTATTTATTTGTATTAGAGTAGCACCCACGAACCCTAGTTATGGACCAGGACCCCATTGTGCTAGGCACTGTACAAACAGAACAGATGGTTCCTTAAACGCTCCTTAAAACTATCGTTTTCTGTGATGCTTACAGAAAACTTGAGAACTGCTGAAAGGTTTTGATAGGCTCCACAGAAAGGGACAGTTTTAAGGAGGATAAGGCATTAATTTTATTGATGTTTTAGTTCCACTACCTGGAACTAAATTGCCTATTTAATTATTGATACAAAGTAGAACATCTTCAACAGGAGAGATTAAGGAACTCCCCACCCCAGAATATACCAGAGCACCTTATTTAGGGCAGCCACCTGAGAGGAGGCCTCTGTTCAGATAAATACTGCCTTCCCATGAGGTAGAGCAGGGAATTGAACCTGAGTCTCCTACATAGCAAATGACTGTTCTAAGCACTAGGCTGAAAGTTCTACTATACACACTAATCCCTCCTACTCTTCCTCCTTCCTTCCATTGTGAGTGGGGCAGTCTGTTAGGTGGCCTCTGAGCACCTCTGAGATAGGTGGAAGAGCATGCCTGTCTTCTTCTAGTTCGTAGTTCGCACTTGGGCATAGGCAGAAGATAGGTTTCCAGGCTTGCCTAGAGTGAAGCACCAGTGTGCATGCCCAAAGGCAGATACTTAGGAGTGTTGGGATTCTTTTTCCTGAAAACTTACGTGCCAAGTGAGTTCAGGTGCTTACAAGGTTAGGTGGTAGCTGAATGAGGGTTTTGTGGCTTATGGTGGTGCCTAAAACTGGGAGTTAGGCATCTAAGTATCTTTGTAAATTTGGTCCCAGGTGCTCAATCTATTTAGTTTAACAAACAGACGGTTAAGGGATGACTTGAACACAGTATATAAGTACCTACTGGGGGAGCACAACTTTGGTAAAAAGCTCTTCAGTCTATTAGACAAAAGTATAACAAGATCCAATGGCTGGAAGTTGAAGCTAGACAAACTTCGACTGGAAATAAGGTGCATATTTTTAACAGTAAGGGTAATTAAATATTGGAACAACTTACCAAGGGTTCTCATGGATTCTCCATCACTGGCAATGTTTAAATCAAGATTGGATGTTTTTCCTCTGTTTTGCACTACTTGAAACAGGAATCAATTCAGGGAAGCTCTGTGGCCTGTATTATACAGGAGGTGAGACTGGATGATCACAGTGGTCCCTTCTGGCCTTATAAACTATGAATCTATGAAGAAAAGCATGGTCGACTGTGACAGGTCAAGGAGGATGAGAATGGAGGACTGATTCTGACCTTTGGCTAGAAAAATGTTATTAAAGACTTTGGCAAGAACTGTTTCAGTGGAGTACAAGGAGCACTGATGGCCTTAGTGTTGATGGGGGTCCCACAGAGAAGTGGGTCTTGGAGTTAGCACCCTATTGTGATGTCTGGGGTAGCTCATGTGTTTCAGAGCTATTGTATCAGCCTGTCTGAAGACCCTGGTAGATGTTACTGCACCTGTCACATTCAGGTCATGTTTTCTAACATTTCTTCACCACTGTGAGGGCTAGAAAGTTCTTTTTTTAAAAATAAAGCAAGCTGAAATTCTTATGTAATCCCCTCTGTCCAGGAGCTTGGGCCCCAGGGCCGTCCTTAGGTATACACAACATATGCAGATGCACAGGGCACCTGAAAATTTGGGGCACCACTGGGTCTTAGGGCTTGGCTACACTTGCGAGTTACAGGGCAATAAAGGAGCTCCGGGTGCACTAGCTCACTACCCATCCACGCTGGCAAGGCATGTAGAGTGCTCTGAATCCGCAGCTACAGTGCTGCTGGTACTCCACCTCGGCGAGCGGAATGATGTTTGCTGCACCCCCTCTGGAGCACCGCGGCACCAGTGTGAACGAGGTGTTGCATTACTGTGCTCTGATCAGCCTCCGGAAACATCCCATAATCTCCTTAAGTCAAGTGGCCACTCTTGTCATTGCTTGGAATGATGGAAATGCCCATTGAAAGCTCCATTTCTGACAGCCCGCTGCTTATCTCCTCCGAGACAAAGCAACCATTTGTGTGGAACGCTGTGTGTGTGAGAGAGAGTAGCGGGGTGGGGGGGGGTCCTGCTGATGTCTGAACTTACAAGACAGCATGCTGACATGCGTTCAGCCCCACAACAACACACTCCCTGTTACACTCCATCCTCCCTCCCCCGCATTTGAAAGTCACTTGCATGCTGGGATAGCTGCCCATAATGCACCACGCCCAATGCCTCTGCAAGTGCTGCAAATGTGGCCACGCCAGCATACTTGAAGCTGTCAGTGTGGACAGACTGCAGTGCTTTCCCTACTGCGCTCTATGAAGGCTGGTTTAACTCAAAGCGCTCTACATCATGCAAGTGTAGCCATGCCCTTAGTGTCCACCCTTTTGGCTTTCCTGTCCCTGTTCTGACCCTTCCTGCAGGCTCCCACAGCTGGCTGCTGCAGCCTGGTGAGTCTTCCTCTGTAGGGGATCTAGTAGTTAAAAGTGAAAAAGCGCTCCAGCCTGCCAGACCTATTAACACAGCATTGAAACTGTCAAAGAGCCATTCAAGGGGGAATTAAGTCATTTAACAGGCATTTGCCAAACCCCAGGTGTATACTGTCAGTTTCTGAATTTACTGACAAAAACAGTTGTGCATTACTGTAATATTTACACAGAACATGTCAGTCTATAGGACCTTAGTTTAAAATTTGCTTTAAAATATTGCATTAGTGAGTTGGTGAAGATTATAAAATCACATCTCTAAAAAATCCTTGTATAGATTTTTAGATACAAAATCATCTTTAGCCTTAAATGCCTGGATCTTCAGACACATAGTTTTTTAAATAAATCCTTCAGAAAAGATCACCCTTATCTAAAATACACATTTTAATTGCTATAGTAAAAAAAAAAACTTGCTTCCAAAGTCTTCCTGTCCTTTCTGTCCATCCCTTTCTCCCTTCATCCCCATTCCCCCCACCATACCCCCATTGAAGAGAGCCCTTAAAGGGACAACACCCTTTTCCTTCCAGATAGCTGGACAAAGAATTTCCCTTTCTTTACTTTTGACTTTCTGATGAACTAGTTCTAAGAGAACGGTCCAGCAAAATCAGTATCTTAGTAAGATATACAATCCTTTTAGGCCTAATTTTTTTGTAAACATATTTTTTAAAGTTGGTGAAATTTCATAAACATGTCTATTGTTATGTTTTAGAGTAGCAGCAGTGTTAGTCTGTATTCGCAAAAAGAAAAGGAGGACGTGTGGCACCTTAGAGACTAACCAATTTATTTGAGCATAAATTGGTTAGTCTCTAAGGTGCCACAAGTACTCTTTTTCTATTGTTATGGAGATCACACAAAGTAAATTAGTGTTCCCTTTTTCTAAAAGCAATTAACATTGTTATGAACACACTAAACCTCTGTGACTGATTAATTTAAAATAATGTCTTTGTTTCAGTGAGTTAAATATGTACTAATCTGGAATGATTACGTTATGAAGGGTTAAGAGTACATTTAAAATATAAAATCGGCTTAGAAATACTGATTAAGAAAATGTAAAACAGAGAAGAGCTGCATCATGTATTCCATAATATTTAATGTTGTACTCAGCAAGACAGCTGACTCACCCTTACTTCAAAGTTTTTGCAAATAAATGTCTGACAAACTTCAGGGCATATCAAAAAACCTGTGACTGACATTTTTTATTCCCAATTTTAGTACTTTTAATTAGGTACCTTCTGCATGTCCATTCTGCATGAGGGAGAGGGTACAAGGGTCTCTGCGGGGAACTGTGACTCTCTGCCACTGTGAGGCAGGGCCGCGCGTCTTGTTATTCTTTGCTGCCTCATCCCTCCCAACCCCTTCGGGCTGCGAGCTCGGGCTGCCTCGGGCATAGTGACACCAGTTTAATAATACTGGATATGGCCCCATAAAACCTATGGACGGCCCCGTTGGGCCCTACACATGTGCTTGTATTGCCTATGCCTCAGTCTGGACCTGTACACAATACAATAATAGTAGGTGCAGTTGGAGATCTATATCTCTGTGTTAATTGAAGTCCAGATGAAAAACAAAATCACCGCTAACATATGGTGTCCCACAAAATTAAAAACACATACTCTGTACAGTGCTGAGTGTTTTGTTACCTATGCATTCTATGAAGGTGTTGCATTTAAAGGAGAGCTATGAACGATTGGCATCATAAGCAGTCCACACAAGCAGAACCTATAAAACAATATGAATATTTTCTCTCTCAAATAATTGATTTCCAACTGAAGAATTCTTTTTTAGAAATCATTCATTTTAATATGAAGTAGGCAGACGTATGCTAAGCACTTACTTTCTTCTGTTACAGTACCATAACAGACAAAAGTGCTATAAACAACTAAAGGGCCTGATTCACTCCTAGACAAATTACCACTTGTAGAGGCACTTTTTGCAACCAAAATTTCCAAAAAAAAAATTCAATAGAAGATAAGGAGAAAGGAATTGATAACGGGTCCTGAAAACATTAGCAATACATCCATTTTGCCTTTTCACTGTTCACTGCGGTGAAGCAACCCATGAAGCATTGCTATTCGACATTGGTGAGGCCTCATCTGGAGTACTGTGTCCAGTTTTGGGCCCCACACTTCAAGAAGGATGTGGATAAATTGGAGAGAGTCCAGCGAAGGGCAACAAAAATGATTAGGGGACTGGAACACATGGCTTATGAGGAGAGGCTGAGGTAGCTGGGATTGTTTAGCCTGCAGAAGAGAAGAATGAGGGGGGATTTGATAGCTGCTTTCAACTACCTGGAAGGGGGTTCCAAAGAGGATGGCTCTAGACTGTTCTCAATGGTAGCAGATGACAGAACGAGGAGTAATGGTCTCAAGTTGCAGTGGGGGAGGTTTCGATTGGATATTAGGAAAAACTTTTTCACTAAGAAGGTGGTGAAACACTGGAATGAGTTACCTAGGGAGGTGGTAGAATCTCCTTCCTTAGAGGTTTTTAAGGTCAGGCTTGACAAAGCCCTGGCTGGGATGATTTAACTGGGAATTGGTCCTGCTTTGAGCAGGGGGTTGGACTAGATGACCTTCTGGGGTCCCTTCCAACCCTGATATTCTATGATTCTATGATTCTATTCTATAAGCATATGATATATTCCAAAGTAAAGTGTATCTTCTTCTCATGGTTGAAGATGCATTGAAATAGGAGAGCTGTGGATTCCAGTACATTCCTATTGTTCTTGTCATAAATTGTATTAGGTGTTTTCAAATAATTTTTGAATGTAATATCATCTGAATGTAGAGTGCTAGATGGAATTTCATTCAACTTTTTTGACAACAAAGTTTTATTTCTTTTAATGAATTTATTCACAGATCTCTAGAGAGTACTCCTTTGGCATATCTCCTGATTGTCACTGACTGATAGGAAGTAAAGGAAAGGAAGGATATAAACAGGAAACCCTCCACTAGTATTTAATACAGTAATATAGATAGCTCTAAAGGGACTCCTCTTCTAGTACACTTCCTTGCTCACTGAAATTAGAGGCATAAAATACCTTTTGGGCTTGATTTAGTAGCCAATGATTTTACGCCTTCAGATTATTGTGTGTACATCTTATAATACTTTGACATCTTGCTAACTGTGCATAATTTTCTCTTCTTAATGGCCTTTTTTTAAGAAAGGATTTCTAAATTGTATAAAGTAGTCTAGCTTCCTTCAACCATACTTTACATTCACATACTGAAAAAAACTATCAAACATACATTTTTAGAGGCACGTAGAACTTGCTTTCTCTTCTCTCGGAAGAAAATAGCCTCTGGTACAATAGATTTCACATATATGTTAAATCCAGATTATATTTGGCCTCAATGAGCAAGACTTTGGCCTGGTCTACACTATGAGGTTAGGTCAAATTTAGCCGTGTTAGGTCGATTTTAGAATGAATGCATCTACACAACCAACCCCGTTCCGCCAACCTAAAGGGCTCTTAAAATCAACTGCTGTACTCCTCCCTGATGAGGAGATTAGCATTAAAATGGACTTTTCTGGGTTGAATTTGGGGTAGTGTAGATGCAGCACTATGCAATTTGATGGTATTGGCCTCCGGGAGCTATCCCAGAATGCTCCAATGTGACCGCTCTGGACAGCACTTTCAACTCCGATGCACTAGCCAGGTACACAGGAAAAGCATTGGGAACTTTTGAATTTCATTTCCTGTTTGGTCAGTGTGGTGAGCTCAGCAGAACAGGTGACCATGCAGTCCCAGAATCGCAAATGAGTTCCAGCATGGAGCGAACGGGAGACACTGGATCTGACTGCAGTACAGGGAGAAGAATCTGTGCAGGCAGAATTCCAATCCAGCAGAAGAAATGCTGACATATATGCCAAAATCCCACAGGGCATGGTAGAGAGATGCTACACCAGGGATGCACAGCAGTGCTGTGTGAAAATTAAGGAGCTCAGGCAAGCCTACCAAAAGACAAAGGAGGAAAATATTGCTCTGGGTCAGAGCCCCAGACATGCTGTCACGGTTCCTCCCCCACTCTGAACTCTAGGGTACAGATGTGGGGACCTGCATGAAAAACCCCCTAAGCTTATCTTTACCAGCTTAGGTCAAAACTTCCCCAAGGTACAAAATATTACACCTTGGACTGGCCGCTACCACCACCAAACTAATACTGGTTACTGGGGAAGAGCTGTTTGGACGCGTCCTTCCCCCCAAAATACTTCCCAAAACCTTGCACCCCACTTCCTGGACAAGGTTTGGTAAAAAGCCTCACCAATTTGCCTAGGTGACTACAGATCCAGACCCTTGGATCTTACGAACCATGAACAATCCTCCCAACACTTGCACCCCCCCTTTCCTGGGAAATGTTGGATAAAAAGCCTCACCAATTTGCATAGGTGACCACAGACCCAAACCCTTGGATCTGAGAACAATGAAAAAGCATTCAGTGTTTTACAAGAAGACTTTTAATAAAAATAGAAGTAAATAGAAATAAAGAAATCCCCCCTGTAAAATCAGGATGGTAGATATCTTACAGGGTAATTAGATTCAAAAACATAGAGAACCCCTCTAGGCAAAACCTTAAGTTACAAAAAAGATACACAGACAGAAATAGTTATTCTATTCAGCACAATTCTTTTCTCAGCCATTTAAAGAAATCATAATCTAACACATACCTAGCTAGATTACTTACTAAAAGTTCTAAGACTCCATTCCTGTTCTGTCCCTGGCCAAGACGACTACAGACAGACACAGACCCTTTGTTTCTCTCCCTCCTCCCAGCTTTTGAAAGTATCTTGTCTCCTCATTGGTCATTTTGGTCAGGTGCCAGCGAGGTTACCTTTAGCTTCTTAACCCTTTACAGGTGAGAGGAGCTTTCCCCTGGCCAGGAGGGATTTCAAAGGGGTTTACCCTTCCCTTTATATTTATGACACATGCCGATTCTATGATCAGCTGCATGCCATTCTAGGGGGAGACCCTAACAGTAACCCAACACTCTCCATGGACACGTTCAAGGTGGCAGCCTCATGCAACATGGAGGAGGATTTTGCGGATGAGGAAGAGGGGGAGGAGGAGAATGCACAGCAGGCAAATGGAGAATCCATTCTTCCTGGCAGCCAGGACCTTTTCCTCACCCTGGAGCCAATATCCTCCCAGGGCCTATTGTTCCTGGACCCTGAAGGTAGAGGAGGCACCATTGGAGAGTGCACATTTGTAACGACACTACAGGGGTTAAAAGCAATTGTGTTTAATGTTTGATTTGCCCTGAAGAATTGGGATGCATTTATGGCCAGTACTGCTAATGGAAAAGTCTGTTAATGTTTCTGGGGATGGAGCAGGAATCCTCCAGGGACATCTCCATGAAGCTCTCCTGGAGGTACTCTGAAAGCCTTTGCAGAAGGTTTCTAGGGAGGGCTGCCTTATTTCGTCCTCCATGGTAGGACACTTTACCATGCCAAGCCAGTAGCTAGTGGTCTGGAATCATTGCAGTACAAAGATTGGCAGCGAATGGTCCTGGGTTTTGGTCACATTCATGCAACATTCAGTCTTTATCTTTCTGTGTTAGCCTCAGGAGAGTGATATCATTCATGGTCACCTGGTTGAAATAGGGGAAGTTTTGTAAGGGAACAGTAATCCCCTCTGTTTGGTGATCCCTGACACGTTAAACCCGGAGCATGCTGGGCAATTTGCACTTGGCTAAAGGGTGTATCTGTGTGTGTGTGTGTGTGCTGCACATCCATCCCAAAACCGCAGCCCCTCCTTTTAAACAGCAAACACAATTGGCATTGGTTGCTATGGGAAAGGAGGGTGTTGCAGTTTGAAACCATTCCCACACGTTATGAACACGGAAAAACCTCCCGTACCCTTTGGCTTCCCATGGCTGCCTGCAAACCGAATTCTGTTGCCCAGTCATGTGTGATGTGTCACCATACCAGTAGGTGCTCAATATAAAAGGCAAAATGCCACCTTGTGCCTAAAACACATGTGTTGTCTGCTGTGAATTGCTCAATTCACTGTGAAAGAGTTTCCCTTTTGTTCTCAGAAATGTATCTTCTTAAAAGTCTACTCTCCCTTTTTTTCCCCCCTGCAGCTGCAAATGCTTCTATGTTCCCCATATGATCTCTGTCCCTAAGGTTATCACAGATTAGAAGGTGAAAAAAATGCACTTGCGATGGCATGTTTTCAGAGCTCATGCAGTCCTCCTGCACTGATAGGGCACAGCTGCATGCATGGAGGCATTTGGTGGCAGAGGCCAGGAAAGCATACAGTTAGTGTGACTGGAACATGCAGGAGGAGATGCTGAGGCTAATGGGGGAGCAAACGGACATGATGAGGAGTCTGGTGGAGCTGCAGGAAAGACAACTAGAGTACAGATCTCTGCTGCAGCCATTGTGTAACCGCCTGCCCTCTTCACTAAGTTCCACATCCTCCTCACTCAGAAGCCCAAGAACGTGGTGGAGAGGCTCCGGGCATCCTGCCACTCAGCTCCAGCCCAAGCAACAGAAGGCTGTCATTCAAACAGCTGTGATTTGTAGGGTGGCTACAATAAGCAATGTGGCCTTGTCCTTCCCTCCTCTCTCACCCCACCCCATTATTAAACCTTTTGTACACCCAGGCTTCCTTTTACTAATAAAAGTTGTCAGTGATCTCAAGTATTTTTTAATAAATAAAGAATAAATGGATTCAGAACAGTGGGGACTTTATTTCCTGTGCCAGCTGTGATCGAAGGGGGAAGCGGGATTGGCTTACAGGGAAGTACATTTGCCAAAGGGGGCAGCTTTGAATCAAGGACAAACACACAAAACTGTCACACCGTAGCCTGGTCAGTCATGAAGCTGTTTTTCAAAGCCTCTCTGATGCGCAGCACGCCTCTGTGTGATCTTCTAATTGCCCTGGTGTCTGGCTGTTCAAAATTGGCTGCCAGGCGATCTGCCTCAACCTCCCACCCCGCCATAAACGTCTCCCCCTTACTCTCACAGATATTATGGAGCACACAGCAAGCATTAATAACAATGGGAATATTGCTTTCGCTGAGGTCTAACCTACTCAGCAAACTGCGCCAGCGCCCTTTTAAACATCCAAAGGCACATTCTACTATCATTCTGCACTTGCTCACCCTATAGTTGAACTGTTCCTTACGGCTGTCCAGGCTGCCTGTGTATGGCTTCATGAGCCATGGGAGCAAGGGGTAGTCTGGGGCCCCAAGGATAACTACTGGCATTTCAACATCCCCAACGGTAATTTTCTGGTCTGGGAAGAAAGTCCCTTCTTGCAGCTTTCCAAACAGCCCAGAGTTCCGAAAGATGCGCGCATCATGCACTTTTCCCAACCATCCCACACTGATGTCGGTGAAATGGCCCTTGTGATCCACCAGTGCTTGCAACACCATTGAGAAGTACCCCTTGCGGTTTATGTACTCTTTGGCAAGGTGGTCCTGTGCCAAGATAGGTATTATGCTTAAACAGAGCACACAAGATCTTTTTATAGAGTAAAAGGCAACACGCTGCATTTATTGAGAAGACAGCAATTAGCATATGCTTTTCAGTCACACACACACTCACCATGCACACAGTCCCGCCCGTCGATGTTTATAGTTACCAGTTCAAAGTCTGGATCAATCTAGTGGCCAGCCAGATTGGTCAGAGAGGGGAGCCAGGCTCTGTCAGTCACAATCTGATGCTCCTGGAGTAGTGGCAAGACAAACTCAAAGTCCCATGGCAAAGCACACTGTTCTTGTAGTCTTTTTTCTCAATTGAAGTCTATGGATTTTGCTGTGTCAGTTTGCGACCAGTTACTCCTTAATTGGTGTTATCTTTTGATGGCCTAAAACACCTCCAGAAGGGTCATCCTATCTGGTTTCGATTTAATCAATTATCTTGTGTTTTAAGGGTGCCAGCCTTCACCTCAGGGTTGTCAGTCTGCCCCTCCTCAAACATGGATGCCCGTTGATGGTTCTGTGGTGTCTCTGAGTCTCTTCAGTTTCTTCACTCCTCCTCCCTTGGCCATCTGGCTTCAAAAATGGCCTTCACACCTTATCTTTCCCTGATGCATACATTCCTCATTCACACAAACAATTCTTTGCAGAGACCTTCAAAAGGTAACAAATAGTAGAGTTTTATGTTGAACAAGAAAGGCATCATAAATTAGACCTTACTAAATCTTGTAACTGTCCTTTCCCACACTGGGGCCTGGGCCTCCAAAATTCTTCTAATCTAATTAACATAGGCACAGATAAAATCCTGTCTGTTACTTACAAGGCATAAAAAGAAAATGGCTAATACTAGTATCCACTATCCTATTCATTTATTTTAATACCTTAATTCTTACTATAAAACATACACTGGATATAGCCAAAACATAACCAATTATATAGCACAGTACCCATGGTATAACATAGGGATATGCGTTCTGTTTATCACCCCACCACAGTTAGGGAACCCCATTGCAGCAAAGCCATCCACTATGACCTGCACATTTCTCAGATTCACTACCTTTCTTAGCAGAAGGGTATTGATTGCCCTGGCTACTTGGATCACAGCAGCCCACACGATAGATTTGCCCACTCCAAACTAATTCCCGACTGACTGGTAGCAGTCAGGCTTTGCTAGCTTCCACAGGGCTATCACCACTTGCTTCTCAACTGTCAGGGCAGCTTTTATCTTGGTATTCCTGCACTTCAGGGCAGGGGAAAGCAATTCACAAAGTTCCATGAAAGTGGCCTTACACATGCAAAAGTTTCACAGCCACTGGGAATCATCCCATACCCGCAACACTATGCAGTCCCACAAGTCTGTGCTTGTTTACCAGGCCGAATCGGCATTCTGATGTAACAACATGCCCCAATGCTGCCATGATATCCCAATTGCCACATCCTGTGTTTTCAGGAATGTCTGTGTCCATGTCCTTCCCACACTCTTCCTCATGCTGGCGGCTCCTAGCTAGGCTCTGCACATACTGCAGGATAATGCACAAGGTGTCTGCAATGCTCACAAAAGCAGTGTTCAGCTGAGTGGGCTCCAGGCTTGCCGTGATATGGCATCTGCATGGATAACCCAGGAAAAAAGGTGTGAAATGATTGTTTGCCATTGCTTTCAAGGCAGGAGGGAGGGGAGACGGATGACATGTACCTAAAATCACCCACAACAATGTTTTTGCCCCATCAGGCATTGGGAGCTTAACCCAGAATTCCAATGGGCAGCAGGGACTGTGGGATAGCTACCCACAGTGCACCACTCTGTGAGTTGAAGCTAGCCACAGTATTGAGGATGCACTCCGCCAACCTAATGAGCTTAGTTGAGACATGTACGATCGACTGTATAAAATCGGTTACTAAAAGATCGACTTCTATAAAATCGACCTAATTTTGTAGTGTAGACATGCCCTTTAGATCACTATATGGAGATGAAGCAGAATTGGGTGGCTAAAACATAGAACTGCTCATCAAGCAATCTGTTTTCTATCTCTGACTCTGCTGCAGACTTGCTGCGTGACCTTGGTTGAGTCACTTACATTCTCCCTATCTCATTTTCTCAAGCTCTGAATATTAAAAATATTAACTTATCTCACTGTGGTATTGTTAGACTTTAAGCAATTTGGTGAATTAAAGTGCTTTGATAAAGAATGCTCCACCAATGAAAAGTGCTATAGAACTCAAAGAATTATTATTATAACCATTTTGTTGGAAAGGAAATGGATGAAGACTCTACAGATCTGATGTTATGATATTTATTGGTCGTCAATGCGATTGCAGAGAATACCAGTAAAAGTACAAACTCGTATTCCATGATTATTCCAATAGAACCTGTACCTCATCTTTTTCCAGTCTCATCACAGAATAAAACAAAATGGAACAGCCCCATAAATCAAACATCTGAACTGTGTCTTGTTTGTATTCTGGGTAGGCAGGATGTAATGTACTAGCTTACGAATCCAATCTATGGCCTCCTGTGCTTTGAAAACGTGGCCAATGATTGAATTAGAAATGGAGTGTCTCCATTTTCTAGGGCACACTGAGAATTTGTGAAACACAGTTTGGAACGCATCACAGCGTGGCAGCCATGCACAGGAAATTTGATATGTAACAGATTTAGAAGAGTTATGAGGAACAACTTCCTTTCTGATGACGTCTAGGAAGTCATTTATCATCCCACAGAGGAGTCTGGCACCTTCAAGTGTTTATCTAAGGAAAGGAAATGAACCCCGGCTTCTAACAGAAACAGTATTTGATTAATTTCACAATGAAATACATTGGTCAAAAGAATTTTAAGTAATTGTGGACTCCAGCATTTGACTGTACCTGGTTCTTGTCTCCAGGAAGGGCTCAATCCGTTATTTTCTTGGTGTTTTCCTTTCTTTTCAGCCCTTTCCTTGTTCAGGCAATCTTCTGGTTTGAAGATCCTCATAGATTCACATATTTTCAGATACAATGTAGAAATATGTTTATTTGAACAAAATAGATTGTTTAGATACACCAAAAAAGGGGCTAATAAGAAAAACAATGAGGAGTACATTATAACTTTTTCATGTCTATAATGCAGACTATAATGCACTGGTTCAAAGATAAAGCTGGCTCCCATACATAGGGTCTGATCCAAACCTAATGAATTTTTTTCTGTTGATTTTAATGGACTTTGGATCAGGCTGTTAGTGCATATTACACTACATTTCCTAATTTCTGTGGTCACCAACAGGTAATGCAAACTCAGAAGTCCATTTATAAGATGGAAGTGGCATTAGGATTGTAATGGTCCAGTAATGCACAACCACCAGGTACACACAGTTCTGCAATTCACCACCAGCAGTCTTTCTTTTCATGCTCCTGTAGAATAGGAAGCTGTAGATAAAAGTACAAGTCATCAGGCCTCATTGAGTGAATTGTTAACAATAAGGCACAGACATCCTAAAAAAACATTGAGCATGGGCTTAAATTGCAGCAAAGGAGATTTAGATTGGACATTAGGAAAAGCTTCTTGTCAGGGTGGTTAAGCACTGGAATAAATTGCCTAGGAAGGTTGTGGAATCTCCATCATTGGAGGTTTTTAAGAGCAGGTTAGACAAACACCTGGCAGGTCTAGATAATACTTAGTCCTGCCTTGAGTGCAGGGGACTGGACTAGAAAACCTCTTGAGGTCCTTTCTAGTCCTATGATTCAATGAAGAGGAAAGGAAGAAGTTATAGACATTTTAGAGGAAGATTTGATGGGATACAGTGACAGCCTGGATATAGTGGAGACGGAGGGAAAGCAGTCAAATGTGACACCAAAGATGTGATCCTTGTATCTTCAGTCAGCAACAGTAAAGCTAATAGAGCAAGTAGGAAATGTAATGCATGACAGGAGATCTTATTCTGGCATTGATTTGTTCAAACCCAAGTATCACAGATTGCTCCACACACAAATAGTCATCTATAACAGAAAATACAAGGTACCAGATAATCATGCTGGTTAACAACTAGATGGGTACAGGATGGAAGACGAAGGAAGAGGAGGGAACAAGGAAGCTGCCCCTTATTTTTTCACTTTGCAGGGGCCGGGCACAAGTCCCATCTTTACCCTGAGGAGATGGATTGAAGCTAGTACTGACAGCTATGCAAGCCTCCTGAAAGCAATTTAAGAAAGTGGAGTTTAGGGCTATGGCCCTGTCATGTATTGCCTCTTGGCCGAAGGGCAGGAGGAATGAATAGTGGATCCCTGTAGCAAAGAGGTGTGGCCTCCCTCAGGGATTGGCAGTGAGGGAGGGCCACACACACCATGATGGGCAGAACCAGGGAGTCTATGCCCACCACGCCGAATGTAGAGAGGCGGGACAGGAACAGGAAGCATAATAGGCAGGCCCTGTAGCTCAGTTGAGCAGGAGCTGCCAAAGGAGGCAGATGCCTTTAGCCTGCTGCTTGAACTGGAACCTGTGGAAGACTTCTGCTGCCCTGAGGACACCTCCGACAGGGAGCAGGATTGCCAGACACACCTGACGTTGAGGAGCTGCTGGGATTGCCACTGGCATTATACCCCAATGAGACCCCTGCCGGTGCCCTAGAGTGTTTGCTGGGTGCCTGACCCTGACCCATAGACTCAGCTTGGTGCTCACCCCAGGCCTGAGCCCACAGATTGTGGGTGGTGCTTGCTGCTGCCTGAGGGCCAGAGCGCTAGATTGCAAGGTGCCCCACCCTGCCCAAGGGCCTGGGCCTCTGAACAGTCTTTAACTACTGTACCCCACTTGAGGGCTGGAACTCTAGGCTGCTTGGGGCCTTGCCTCACCTATGGGCTTGGGCCCCGAGATTGTTTGCTGCTCTCCCATGACTGAGGGTTGAGCCCATGAGACTGCTAACTTTCCCCCTTTGATAGACTGCTACTCTAGGGGCATGACAGCAAAAAGGTGTGGCCTTCCTTGGAGACTGGCAGTGAGGGAGGGCCACACACACCCTACACCACTACAATCCCATAAAAGGACCTGCACACATTTGTGACCTGGAGTTACAATTGTAATGTGACAAGGGGGTCATTTTTCCTAAAGAAGAAGCATCCCTGAGCAACAGTTGAAAAAATATCAGCTTTGTGCTCTTGATGTGAAAAATCCATAGAACTGGATAAATGGTCATGGTTTGCAGAGCACAAGTGAAGCAGGGAAAGGAACTAATTGCTCCTTCAGGTGAGATACTAAAACCCATTAGTGTACCTGGGACTATTGTAGTGGGTCCCCTTCTTCAGAGCTTAAAGTGGTGAAAGGAGGAGGCTGAGGATGAACAATTCCTTAAGCAGGGGAAGTGGATGTGATTGCTCTCCAGTAACACCATTCCATGTGATACACAAGCCACCTGCAAGGCAATGAGAATGAGCTATGGACTCTCCCGCTCTCCCTGTCTCAAGAACTGTATATAGGTGGGTTTCTGTCAGCCTTTCCTCCTTAGTTATATTTCTCTCTCTAACCCTTACTTCAATTGTAGTCTGATTTCTCTGGACTCTGCTTCCATCATAGCCAGCACCACATAGCTGCCACCACAGGATGATTCCCTTGTATTAGCCATCCTTTGAGATTAAGGATTTTTGAGATGACCCTTCCTGTCTTCGCCTGTCTGCTGCTCTCAGATCCCCATACCATCTTAAAATCCCATCTCAAGATTCCTCAGACTAGTTCAAATAAAACAACTAAATTGTCCTCCTCCCACAGCCTCTAATTTCACTGTGGTGCTAGCAGACCAGGAGCCAGCTCAAGCCAAGGCCCCGAGGCCTCACTGCATGTTGATAAATGCATAGCTGGAAATCAGTCTGGCTCACCTGTGAGTTAGCATTGTTAAAATAGACGTTAAGTTGAAAAGAATGTTTAGAATTGACAAAATGCTTGTATGATGCTGCATGTATTGATCTCACTTCTAACATCTGTAGCCCATGGTATAAAGTTATTTTGAGTGTTTGCATTGTAAACCTCTGTAATTGTAAAAAGAATAGGAGTATTTGTGGCACCTTAGAGACTAACTAATTTATTAGAGCATAAGCTTTCGTGGGCTACAGCCCACTTCATCGGATGCATAGAATGGATCATAGAGTAAGATATATACATACAGATAAGTTGGGAGTTACCATACAAACTGTGAGAGGCTAATTAGTTAAGGTGAGCTATTAGCAGCAGGAGAAAAAACTTTTGTAGTGATAATCAAGATGGCCCATTTGGACAGTTGACGAGAAGGTATGAGGATACTTAACTTAAGGAAATAGATTCAATATGTGTAATGACCCAGCCACTCCCAGTCTCCATTCAAAGGCAAGTTAATGGTATCTAGTTTGCATATTAATTCAAGCTCAGCAGTTTCTCCTTGGAGTCTGTTTTTGAAGCTTTTCTGTTGCAAAATTGCCACTCTTAAGTCTTTTACTGAGTGGCCAAAGAGGTTGAAGTGTTCTCCTACCGGTTTTTGAATGTTATGATCCCTGATGTCAGATTTGTGTCCATTTATTCTTTTGCATAGAGACTGTCCAGTTTGGCCAATGTACATGGGAGAGGGGCATTGCTGGCACATGATGGTATATATCACATTGGTGGATGTGCAGGTGAATGAGCCCCTGATGGCATGGCTAATGTGATTAGGTCCTATGATGGTGTCACTTGAATAAATATATGGATAGAGTTGGCAACAGGCTTTGTTGCAAGGATAGGTTCCTGGGTTAGTGTTTTTGTTGTGTGGTTGCTGGAGAGTATTTGCTTCAGGTTGGGGGGCTGTCTGTAAGCGAGGACTGGTTTGTCTCCCAAAATCAGTGAGAGTGAGGGATCATTTTTTCAGGATAGGTTGTAAATCTTTGATGATGCGCTGGAGAGGTTTTAGTTGGGAGCTGAAGGTGACAGCTAGTGGGGTTCTGTTATTTTCTTTGTTTGGCCCGTCCTGTAGTAGGTGACTTCTGGGTACTCTCTGGCTCTGACAATCTGTTTTTTCACTTCAGCAGGTGGGTATTGTAATTTTAAGAATACTTGATAGAGATCTTGTAGGTGATTGTCTCTGTCTGAGGGGTTGGAGCAAATGCGGTTATATCTTAGAGCTTGGCTGTAGACAATGGATCGTGTGGTGTGTCCTGGATGGAAGCTGGAGGCATGTAGGTAAGTGTAGTGCTCAGTAGGTTTCCGGTATAGGGTGGTGTTTGTGACGATCGCTTATTAGCACAGTAGTGTCCAGGAAATGGACCGCTTGTGTAGATTGGTCTAGGCTGAGGTTGATGGTGGGATGAAAATTGTTGAAATGCGTACTCTGAAACATCTGTAATTGTGTATCTCCCCAAACAGGAAAGAAGCAATAGATAGTATAAAATGCTGGTCCTGTACACAAGAAGGCCCAGTGAAACCAAATGAGCCATTGTGAAATATCAAAGGACATTTTGTTGATTTCTCTCCACCTCACCCATGAAGAGGGGATCTGTGCGTGAACTCCTCCCATCAGCTTGAACTCTGGGGGGATGGAATAAAAATGCCTGACAAGAAGAAACTAGATCAGTATGCTGCTTGGATTTTGAAGAGGGCAATATTTCTAAGCACAAGCAAGGGATCCCCAAGCTATTTGACTTGGGTTAGCCCTAAAAGACACACAGGGCTTGCATATTATAGCACATATAGCTTTTGGAACCTAAGAATCTATCTCCATTTGTGTGTGTATGTTTATCAGCTTTTACCTTGTAAAATAACTCTTTTTCATAGTTAATGAATCTTTAGTACTATAGGATTGGCTAAAAGCATTGTCTTTGGTTTGAGATCTCAGGTACAATTGACCTAGGGGCAAGTGACTGGTTGTAACATGAATACTGTTGTGATTTTTGGCATAAGAAACCATCTATCACAAAGGCAGGCTTGCTTGGGTGGCAATATAGAGTGGAGTGCCAAAGGGGACTGTCTATGACTCCATGCTAAGGCTGTTATAGCGCTTTAGGAATTCACACTTGTTACTTGGTTGGTGAAATCCAATTATAGAACATTAAACCAGTTTGGGGTTTTTGACCTGTTCCTTGACAGTCTGCCATGAGGTTGGCACTCATGGTCGTGTGCTACTCTGGACAGCTTGATATTCACTTTCTCAGCTGTTATACCAGAAACATGTTTATTACAATATCCTTTATTTTGCCTTGCTGTATCTATGGATGCTGTGGCATTCTCTAATGCTTTGCTTTATGTAAGTTGCACTGCTATCTACTACATTTCTTATTGCTTTATTTTTATTCTTGCAGACTTTTTTTTGGCTGTCCTTTACTCTTACTGGTTGCTTGATACTTTCATCACTTTTGATTTCATTTGATTCTTTGTATCTGGCCATTGCCATGAACTGTACCTCCCCCACCCCCATCAAATTCAAAGAACAAGTTTATGAAAAAACATTATCATCTGCCTGAGAATCCCTAACTCTGCCCCTGACCCATTTGAGTCACTCAGTAGAAAGCTGTGTAAACATTTTTAGGAACTGCCAGAAAGAGAACAAACTTCTCATGCACAGATTAAAACAAGAAGTGTCAGTCCAGTTTGGTGGTCTAAAATTATGGCAAAATTGCTACAAAGGAGCTTCACAGCTCATGACATCACACACCAGTGATGTGACAACAGAACTTAGACCCTGTGGAACCAGATTGAGACAGCTTTTTATTTTTGGCACTTCTCCATTGATATGGATACAGAGCTATTTAGCTTCAGATAAAGTCAATGGGCCAAATTGATGCGTGGCATAACTCTGTTAGCCCTCCTAGACATCAGTGGTGTTACACCAGGGATTAATTTGGCCCTGACTCGCCTGCCTAAATCCATTCCTCCAGTGCAACAATACTCTTCTTATGGCATTTAATTGACCTTGTTTAGAATGATGAATCAGAGATGAAAAGTATAAAGCCATATGGAATTGCTGAACTGGGAAAGGTTGCTGGGTCGAACAAGCCTTTTATGTTTATCTCTATTCTGTGTTCCTGCTGTGTCACTAAATCCTTAAATCCACTCTCTCAAGTAAAATGTTCATCTTCCTCTCTAACTCATTAAACTTTACTTTATTTGATGGCCTTACTTGGCAAATTAGTCATTTTGTTTACCGTGTCAGTGAAATCTCTGGGCCTGAATCCTCAGTCTGTTCTTAATTTTCCTTTTTCCCTTCACTTGTGATGTTCTCAGCCTCATTTCTCATTCAGTTTCATCAATCTCGATTATAGATTTTTTTCAGTACCTCTAGAAGTAACCTTAAAAGTGCTCTCTCTTCGGTTGAATTAATCCAACCTCTTTAGCGTAATTCTTCTGTCCCCGTTCCCCCCACCACCACCTATGTTACATGTTGTGCAGGACCATTTCTGACTTGCAGGAAGGTAGTCAAAAGCAAGAACACCTGATGGAAGCTAATCCCCATGATGCCTTTAAGAAATAAATGCTCTTAGCTAGGCTAGTTTCTCCTCTCACTTACACCAGTTTAAATCCTGAGTAACCCCAGTAAAGTCAATTGAGCTACCTCAAGAAAAACTTGGTGTGAGGGGAGAATCTTCACATTGACACCCCCTCCCCCCCAAAATCGTGAAACGTAAATTTTTTTACTTTAATGGAAAAGGTATTCTACTGATTTTAGTTACATAACTGGCTGGGTTCAGCAAAAGGGTAGAGACACCAAGCAGAACCCACTCAGACTGTTCAAAAATCTTGGCTCAACATTCACACCCAGCTTCAAAGAAAATTTTCTTCAGGGGAAAGTCAGGGAAAAAAGCAATATAAAAAGACATATACTTACTAACTGAAAAGGAGGGAGCAAAGGGGAGTTAGACTCAGTGTTGGCAGTCCCTAACTTTTAGGTGCCCTACCACCAGGTTAGGTACCCAGGCTTCTTATACAACACATGAGGAGAGTTAGGCATCTCAAATGGGGACTAACTGAAACCAGCACTCTGAGGGTATGTCTACACTACGAAATTAGGTCGAATTTATAGAAGTCGGTTTTTTAGAAATCGGTTTTATGTATTTGAGTGTGTGTGTCCTCACAGAAAATGCTCTAAGTGCATTAAGTGCATTAACTCAGTGGAGTGCTTCCACAGTACCAAGGCAAGCGTCGACTTCCCGAGTGTTTCACTGTGGGTAGCTATCCCACACTTCCCGCAGTCTCCGGAAATGAGATTCAAAAGTTCGCGGTTCTTTTCCTGTCTACCTGGCCAGTGCATCTGAGTTGAGAGTGCTGTCCAGAGCGGTCACAATAGAGCACTCTGGGATAGCTCCCAGAGGCCAATACCGTCGAATTGTGTCCACAGTACCCCAAATTTGACCCGGCAAGGCCGATTTAAGCGCTAATCCACTTGTCAGGGGTGGAGTAAGAAAATAGATTTTAAGAGCCCTTTAAGTCGAAAAAAAGGGCTTCATCGTGTGGACGGGTGCAGGTTTACATTGATTTAATGCTGCTAAATTCGACCTAAAGTCCTAGTGTAGACCAGGGCTGAGTGGGAATTGGCCTAAAATAGCCAGTAGGAAATGCCAAGGAAAGGGTGGGGCCCAAACCGCAAAGGCAGTAGGTTCCTCCTTCCATTTGGGCTTCACAGCTGTGAATGCTTTCCTGGAGTTAGGCTAAACCAGGTCAGGTCAAGAAAAAAAAAGGAGGAGGAGTAACCTCTTCCTTTAGTCCAGTGGTTAATGCACTCACCCAGGATGTCAGAGACCCAGTTGCACCCTCCCCTTCTGCCTGATACAGAACACAGGGATTTGAACCATTGTCTCACAAGTCCCAGGTGATTGCCCTAATGCCTATGGGACATTCTGGGGTGGAGCTTTCTTCTGTTGAACCTGTTCCATATTTTATAAAATATTTAAATTTTACAGGAGCACAACTTGAACTTGGGTCTCCCACCTGCTACATGAGTGCCCTAACCACAGGGCTATAGTCAATCTCTCACCCCCCCTTGGTCCAATGACTATTTACATATTTTATCAGAGGAGCTACGCCCCAAAACCTTTAAAAATCTGGGCCACAGTTATGCTGTATTTAATGGAAAATGTAGTTTAATATTTTTGTCATGTGTTATGCAATTTTTCAAATTTACTAGATTTTTCACTTGTGGCAAATCATGGCAGTTTCCTGGAGTTTGACTCAGACCCTTGTATAGCAACTTTACTTGTTTACATAGGACTCTTTCTCTTCATACATTGAGGTTGATTTCAATCTATCTGTAGTCCCATTACATGGATCAGCATGATGCCTAATTGTTCCACTTTAGCCTGCTCTACCTTTTTTGCCCAAAGCTTTATTTGCCCAAATTCATCTCTGGTGAATATCCAATGACTTCAATGCCTATTTTTTCTATGTTGTAACAGAAGTCATTGCACTCAGTAGACATTGCCTTCTGCTACATGTCATGGTAAACTGTTTTGTAATCCTGACCCATCTCATATGAATTTGGCTGGTAAATAAAGTCAGTCTCTTCTGTATGTCAACCCTTCATTGGGTACCATCAACCCCGAGTTCTCGTGTACCTGAAAAATCCAAATCCCTTAAGATTGTGCACCACCCTTTGTCATTTTAATACTTTCAATTTTGGTATTAGCCAAACTTCATTTCTGGCTCTCTCCCTTCAGGGCCCCTTCCATTATCTTTGTCATTTAGTCCACAGGACAAAGGGATTAGCAGTTATCTAAAAATATCAATAAGGATGTCATTAATTTTGGTTACTTCCTTGGAAACTCACATACACATACTGTTCAGACTTTTGTCCACATAAGTGTATTCAGTCTTTCCATAGCTGTTTCCCTTATGATCTAAACAATCTTTCACTCCTCCCACTCCATGTTAGGAAATCTAACCCCCATGGGCCAGTAGCTCTTTGGACTCTCCCTGCTCTGTAAAGACAGAAGCTAAATAATTGTCAGATTAACCTGACATTTCCTTATCCTGTCTGAGATTCACCATTTGTTCTTAGTGATTGCTTCCTCATTTACTTTCTGTCTACACTGAATCTCCAGGGTTTCATTAATGTCAGTTAAAGTGTTCTGTTACTTTGTTTAATATTTCTTTCTGCTAATTAACATGTAACATACTATGTTTTCTTATTCTTATCAAATAGTTCATGATTTTAAAATAACATTTTGTATCTATTACAATCAAGCACCCAAAGATAAGCTGTGTGCCTTACAAAAGAAAAACCAATCCCTGCCCAAAATAACATACAATCCGGATTCAACATGATACAGACAGTGCATGTGGATGTAGATGATGGGGGTGGTCAAAAACAGACAAAATTGTGGGAAGGGAGAGGAAGAATAAAGGAGATGAGAACAAGATAATGTGGTTACACAATAAGCACCTGATCTAATGCCCACTGAAGTCAATGGGAATCTTTTAATTGATTTAGCAATCATTGGGTAGGGCCTTTTGATACAACCAGCATCTTGATGGTTACATTAAAACAACTTATATATTTATTAGTGTGTTTAGCATTTCCTCCTATGCACTTCTCAGAGGCAAGATGGCAGAAGTGAGGTTTTTAGAAGGGATTTGAAGGTGTGCTGCAGGTGACTTGGTTGAGGGAAGGCATCCCAAATATAAGGAGCAGCACAGGAGAAAGCACAAAGATGCCTATAAAAGAAGGATACAAACTGGGTATCAAAGCTGCTGTGCCATTGGTGGAATGAGGTAACAAGACTGGTGTGTCACTGGTAAGAAGGGATAAAGAAAAAGTTAAAGGCTGCCTGGTTAGTGAAGTACACTTTGATATGGCACCATTCATGTAAGAATCTCAAAACACCTGAAAAATAATTACCTCACAGATAGATTTTAATAAATATCTAAATTTTCCATTGTACCGTTGGAGCAATTATGATATAGAGTGGCTATGTGCTTTGTCCACAGGAAGGGAGCAAGTCAGTGACACAACTGGAAATCCAGGAGGCATGAATCCCAGACGTCTACTGTAAATTCTAGACAACACTCCTTCCATTTTTATTTCTTGACTACACCATTTTGTCAGATTCCCTAATCAGGATGACTTGGAATGAGTTTTAATTGTAGTTTTGCTTCTTTCATGTTTCTTGCTTGTCTGGAGAAGCTCACATTAAAGAGTTTTAATTAAAACTCCTCAGGGCATTCAACATCCTATGGAAGTTGGGTTTCTTAAAATCGAAATTGTTCCTGTGTAATACTGTGCTGCCCCTGTAGCTGCAATATTGCACTATCACAACATCTCCTCCACAATCTCTTCATACTGAAAGACTGATAGAAATAGCAGGTAATTCACTAACTGCCACCTTGTCAGCAATGTCTCCGTCCTTCCACAACCTTTCGTCTGCTGCATATTTAAAGACCAGACCACTTACAGAGAATCACTTGACTTATCTCATCTAACTTCTGTTCACACTGTCCAGCCAAAATATTTTACTGCATTTTATCTGCAAACTCACTGTGACTCATCCTAAATGCAGAACCTCCCCTCCTTCTGCCTATCATCTGTCATCTTCCTAGTTTAGCTGTTTCTGTTACTCTAATTACAGTGGCATCTACTTTAGTGAAGGATGAAATATGCTTTCCATTCTAATCCTCATTTTTCCACATCATTCTTTTTAAAAAAAATCATCTATCTACATATCTTTTGGGCTGAATATTTTCATGTTTGGTCTCAGTCCCAAGAAATGTTGAGGGAAAGTTTGAACCATTTTTCAATTATTTAGCATGAATAAAAAGAATGTTTTCTTTATGTCTTCCAGTAGTGATCTGGTAACTCAAAAAGGATAAACTAGAAATTTTATACATGGCCTTGTTTTGTGGATGTCACTGAGTTCAAATCAAGCCAGGACTGATGACCATCAGTTTTAAATATATGAATGATTAATGTTGTCAATTTTGCTCAAGTGCATTAGAACTTCTCCATGATTACTTTTTTCTAATGCAGTTGAAGGACCCATTTGTTAATGATTTATTTGCATAAGTGTAAATCCCACGGGTTGAATATCTCCATATCAAGCAACTTACAAACCAGTGAATCATGGTCTAGTTAAGGACAGCTGATTTGGCCAGTAGTCTGCTGCCCTTTTAAACTCTGCAGAGGAAAAAATGCCACCTGGAGGGGGAGCTTTAAGTACAGTATATGCTCAGGAACAAAGAATATACGAGATCTACTAACAAAACCAAAATCCCCAAGCTAAATAGCCCTGAACTGTTGTTTTGTGTTTTGGAGGGTAAATTCTCTTCTGAGTTATTCCTAAAACTTAAGTGGTGCATAAGACTTGTGCTGGGATGGAAATACCACACTGCATAAATAAGCCTCAACTCTTATATTACGAAAGAGAGCCTTCATTACACCCTGTTATTTCTGGAAGAGTGGCAATGTCATTTCTCACACCTTATACTTGGTTGCCAGTCTAAAACTTGTCAGGTTTTATTGGAGACAGGAATAGGTGACCGATAACCCTTATTCTTTAACACACACCAAGAACTCCTTTAAACCTATGGATTAGAAAATGTATTTTTTAGGCTCACAAACAATAGAGCCACCAGACACCATTTATAGCTTGGTGAAAGTGGGTAAATAAGTTAAGACCAGGATTCAACAAAGAACTTAAGCACATGCTTAACTTCATCATTTCTCAGCAAAGCATTTAAGAACATGCTTAACTTTAAGCACCTGCTAAATTCCGTTGTCTTCAATCACACTTAAGCACTTGCTTAAACTCAGGCAAGTGCTTTGCTAAATCCCCTTTCTGAATGCAGAATACTTCAGAAGTTACTTCCTTAAGAAAGAAAAAGACCTGGGAATTAGAATAATATGAAACAGCCCTTTTAAAGAGTTTACTACAAAATGTCAACTTCTGTACTGCCAGTCTACTATATCTCTCCACCTAGATATTTCTGTGGCCCCATCACTGTAGTGTCCGAATACTTATTTCAAAAGCTTCTTAAAATTTGGACATTCTTTATTTCTCACTCTAAATCAGTATTATACCACCAACCAACTAATACATAATAGCATGGCAACAAATCAGACTCTCAAAGTAACCAGAAGTGGGGAAAAAAGCATGCAAAAAATCCCCAAAAAAGATATAACTTTCCAATCTAAATAAACCAAACTTATCGTGGCAGGAGATGTCAAGCCCCATCTACTGGCTACTAAACTGTACTTCCAGTTTACCAACCTTGGGAACATGGGCCACATATATTAAAGGAACAAGTAGATGCATTAGCTTTGTAGAATTTCAGTCCTATTCGCATTTCGCAGTATTTTAGTCCCTCTTCCTTGAATATCTGCTGTATTTTCAAATGATAGAATTGTTCTCGCGATAATTACTGAGTTCTTGTATAGTCACAAAAAACTACTTCATAGCAATGTGAAGTTGCAATATTTGAGTGTATTTAGATACCCTTTTCAATAAACATAAAAACTCAGGAATTAATCTTTTGTTCTGTTCATTTGGCTTTTATACACATCAGTTCAGATTTTCCATGAAGCTTTCAATTTTATGGTAACCCTGCAGTTCACACTGTCCACAACTCAGTCTAACCTCCCATCCAATACAACAAGGGACAACAAGCAACCTTTACTTGCAAATAGATACCTAAGGTGGTTAAAATAGGAGGGAAGGTCTAATCACAGCAGTCAGAAGAGGGAGCTGTGCTTACGTAAACCAAGGAGGCGGGCACTCTCCTCCTGGTTTAACAGAAGAGGGGAAGCTGTCCTCCACCATTATTATATCTTGCAGCCCCTCACCCTCTGTTATTTCACTCTTTGGTTAGCTACCCATATGTGCATGTATTTACCTTATTTTCATACACAAATGCACATTTGGGAGCATAAATGAAGACAGTGAGAGCTTTGACCAAGTAAGGACTGCAGTATTTGGATCCTGAATTTTGAAGTCAATGGGACTTTTGGTTGAGTAATACAGGATTTCATCTAGTCATTAAAATAAAATTTGCACCATTACACTTTTATTCGTTTAAGAAAAATGGTCCCTTTGTCCATTTTATATTGCAAAAAAGAGTTTTAAAAAATCATATTTAACAGACTGAAAACTTGAGCTGGTGCACAGATTTAAATTTATCGAAAGACAATGAAGATGTACAAGTTTTAGACAGGGATGGTGCATTTCCACCTTATGGAGTGTTCAATAAATACCTCAGATTTCCAATGACATTGAGCAACGAGAGAAAAGAGCAGCTCAGCCAGAAATCTGGCGTGCAGAAAATTTAACAATCAGAGATGTGATTAGTGCTAATAGAAAATGACATCTCATCTGTTTTATCTTTATTTATTTTTAAGGGAACATTCTTGCTTCAAACCTGTTTCAAAATGCCACTGTACTTAGGTCTAACGTTTATTATTATTATTAAGAAACTGGTAGAGCAGAGTCATTCTAACCTGCATCATGTCTCAGCTCAATGAATGTACCAGTTACACTTGATATTTGGACTTCCTTTCCTCTAATTCCATCCTAGATGGTCTCTCTTGCATACTTGCAGTCCACTGAAGCTGGTCTCACAATCTCTTTCGGGACAAAAGCCAGAATTTGACCAATTCTATTCTTGACAAATGCCATCTTGTCACCCTTAAATCCATTCAAAAATCTGCTAGAAAAGTCTTCTTGACTCCTCATTTCAACCATGTCACCAGTTTCTTTTCATAGCCTTATAGTGGCTCTTTTTCACCAGTAAGTCAAGTATAAACTACTTGTCTTCAATATTAAGAGACTTCATGGCTTATTCCTGACTCCAGTATGATCTCTCATGGCTGCTGAGCTGTTGACCTTTGCTCTGCTCCACCAATGATGCCATCTTTCATTACCCATTAACCAATTTTTCCCCACAAATTCCTTTGCACTTTCTCCAGTGCTGCCTCTTATTCTTGGGTGGAGCACCTCGTAAATATTTGCAAGGTCACCATGCTATCCTCCTTCAGACCTCTATTATGCCATGATGCCCACAAAAACCTGACTACGGATGGGCAGTTTTGCTACGGCCATGTTTTATTACATACAGTTAGCATCATTGTTACTTGTGCATCCCACATCTGTTCGTGGTATCTGTTTGTTGTGTTTCATCATATACTTCAATCATAAGCTGTTTGGTGAAGGAACTGTTTTTTATGTGTGTAATGTGTTCCAGTGCAATGAGGCCCCAATCTCTGAATGGGGCCTCTTGACAATATCACCATTATCACTGAAATTCTTTGTGAACCTAAATTCATAGGCTCTAATTCTGCAATGAACTCCATGTTGGCAGACCTCTCCCTCTAGTCAGAGCACCACTGAAGACAATAGGGCTCCTCATGGATGCTGGGGTCATCTACACAAAGCTCACTGTGAGATTGGGATCTGAGATCTTGAATCAATTTTTATCAGCTGGTCAGTGGAAGCTGAGAATAGAAAATGACTTCTAGTTCACTGGCCTGCACTTACAAGAGAGGGGCAATGAATGAATGAGGTGAATATTTGAAATGGATTTCTGTGCCCTATTGTGGAAATTACAGACAGGGCATTTGACTGAAGGGGCACAATTTCATTTTATGACTGTGGGGGAGAAACTTTTCTTGAAAATCCAATGAGAAAGAAAACTGTCTTCAGTAAAATAAAATAGCATTATCAAACAAAATGAACTTTCAAACGAGTCCCAGGTCAGTTAGTTTACAGTTCAGGTTTCTGTTGTATATTCATAAAGCCAGAACATTGCACTGAGGAAAACAGAGTCAAATGAGTGAAAAATGGAGGAGAGTCCTTCACATGTATTGCAGTGATGAGCACTTTTCAAAGACTGATATGAATGCAGAGGAATGATACTCTGGTGTCAGTGAACCTGCAAGTCTAGAGAGGAAGGATTGATATGTTATCGTCTCTATTTATAGCACTAGATGATTAATAGCTGGACAAAGTTTCCATTAAATTAACAAAAATCCAAAAATGTTGTGAGGGGTGGAGGTGGGGAGGAAAACAGGCCCACTTTGAACCCTGTGAAATGGAATCATCCAAAATTGATGTTTTTCATTACACTGGTTTTGGACCTGCTATGATGATCCATTGGTTATATTTTTATACCTACTCTAGGTTTTTCTATATTCACCTCCCAAATCTTCAAGAAATCATAAACAAGACTTTGCACTTCAATATTATCTTTCATTCCATGACAAAGCATTTGACAAATTATTAGCTTAGCCGCACTCACCTATTAACAGATGAATAAAATGAGGTACATAGTGAGTAGGTGACTAAACCAAAGACACGGAGGATCTAATACATGGAGTATTTCCACTGGCTTCAATGGGTTTTGGATCAGACCCAGAGTGACTTGGCACAGATCTGGGAGTAGAGTTTTGGGGCCCTGACTCCCAGTCCCAAGAACTAAGCATTCAATCAATTCTATTTATTTGTATTTGTTGCTACATATGTAGACGTGTTCATTGTATTTGTCAGTCTTTTTACACCAGTTCTCCACTCCCATACCTCCTTCCGTCTCCTTCTCCTGAAAAAAAATCATTTATTTTGTTGAAAGTTCTGGTATGTAAAGACCTATCTACTGGAATAGGCCATGATTCAGAAAGGTATTTAAGCACATCCATAACCTTAAGTATGTCAGGTGTCCTATTGAAACAAGGGAGAGTAACACATGCACATGCTTAGGCATCATCCTGAACTGGGGCAGTTAGTTTACTACTGAAATTCTTAAACATTCATGGTGAAATCATAGCCTGCCGTGCACCTAAATAAAAGTGGCTTGTTTTGGTAGCTTCATTTTCTGGAAACATTATTTCAGAAGTTTTACAATGTGTGGTCATTGGGAGATTCTGGTATGTGTATGCACTATTAGTCACATAATTCATCTCTGCAGAGGAGAATAGAATTCCCACCAATGTTTCCCGGAACAGTCTGAAGTGCTGCTGATTTTAAGGCAAGAGAGATCATAAGTCAAATGTGGGGAGCTACAGTGTTCTAGAGAGTTCAGACCATTTTAGTCTTTTTTTATGCCTTGCCAACTCATAATGAGCAGACATAACAATCAGGATGAGATAGAGGCAGAGACATTTGGAGAATCTGAGGCTAAGCTAATGCAATGAAGAATCAAGGCCTCTGTGTCTACAAATTTCAGGGGAAATATCTCATCACTTGTGAAGCTGGAGGATGATATACAGTATAGATAAAATTCACCCCTGGGTAGAAGGATGCACAAGGCCTATGAACCATCAAAGACCCACTTAAGTGCTTTAGGGCTTGAGCCTACACTCACTGATGTCGGTAACAAAGCTCCCATTGACTTTCACGGTGCAGGATCAGAGCCTAAGTGCATAGTTTTATGTTGTCCCTCTGTTCAGGGTCATCTTTATGCTTACCCACTTCTGTATACCCCAAATTGAGACTCTTATACTACAATCACATTATTTAGTCTTTACTTAGGCAATATTCCTACCAACATCAATGGATATTTAGGAAGAATAAGGTCTTCAGAAATGTCCCTAAATTCTCACTAAAATAGAGTATGATATTAATATGAGAATAATTAATTAGCCAAGGTAATTTATTCTTACTCCTTCATCTATGTTCCAATGTATTTTTTCTTTTAAAAGCAATTCTTTTAACAACTGGATTTAACATTGAATGATATGGAACATGGTTTGGGATAGGGAGGATTTTGTGTGTATTTTTCTCTTGAGTTTCACTGTATTAAATTGTGAGGCATACTGGAATTCCAGATGACATTGGGTTCGGGATACATAAACATGTGTAATATTTACAAAATATTTAAATTTACAATTGTTCAGTAGTTTGTCAAAATTTCTTATGCAGAAAGTTTTTCTGCCAAAAAGCATGGTTTAGTTTAAACTGAATTTTTTTGCAGGAAAATGTCATTTCTAATGAAAAATTTTGATTTTTTCTAGAAAGAAATGTTGAAACTTTTTTTTTTGTGTGTAGACTTTTCTGTTTAGGAACTTTTCAGTGCTTTGATTTCTGTTCCAGTGCAGAATGGAAACTAATTTTGCAATGGTTGAATTTCTTGTTAGACAAAACTTCTGTTTTACAAACAATTATATAAACATGTATGCACCAAAAAGTCTGGGTGGAAAAGATCTGCTATTCAGGGAAAACATATTAGTTCCTAATGCACTGAAGAAATTGTTCAAGAACTGGGTATTGCAGTGGCAACATTACCCTGCATCATAATGCATGTCTCCTTTTAATCTTGAAAGGTAAGACCCTATTAAAATGGTCTGCTTGATTTCACTTTGTGTGTATAATGTGTGTACATTATTACCTATATAAGGAACTTATTACTTTGCAAGAGCTAATTCTAATGACTTTTTTCATTATTTGGTGTATTATTTTCAGTAACCAATTTCTTAATACTGCCACCAGATGGCAGCCTCTACACATCAGTGAAATGTAGCTGTTATTTTGTTGTTGTTTTTTATGTCTATTTATTGCAATGCCATTCAAAGTGACTCTGTCGTTGTACATACTGATTCCCAGGATGCCTTCATTTCAGCCATTTAAAATCACATGTAGCTGAACCCTGTGTGACAATTATCAGCTTTGGCTCAAACTGTTGTGCTGTCTGTAATGTTTTAAATCTTTTAATATCTCTAACCCTGCACAGCAAAAATGTTAAGGGCCAGATCCTGAGTTCATGTAAATCAGCAAAGCTCCATTGACATCAGTGAAAGCAAAGAATAGCAAAATTATTAGGCCAAATCATGAAGTCCTTACTCAGGCCCCCCATATTCTAATCACGGTAATATTTGTCTCATCTGTATGGGAGCCTGCACAATGTGGATCACACACTGTACGTGGTGGAGAGGGAACAGGCTACTGGAATGGGGAAGTGCCAGCACATAGGAAGCTGCCTCTCCATCCACCCCACCCAGGCTCCATGGGAGTCCCTCTATGGGCATTCTGTAGGGTCCCAGCAACATGGATTTGGAGGGGAAAGGAAACAAAGCATTCTTTTCCCTCCCCCAAACCTAAGAGCAAAGCAGAGGAAGCTTCTCTGCTGCCTCCTCTGTGATTTGGATGCTGCCACCTCATCTTTGCAAGGGAAGTAGGGGGAGCTGGCAGGAGTTGTCCAGTCCAGGGGACAGTGGGAGATGGTGGGCCCAGGGGACAGTGTGGAGACAAGGGTCCCCTTCACAGAAGATATATACAGGATTAGGAGATGCAGGGGGATCTCCACTTTTTTTCTGTCCTTAGTTAGGCAAAACTCCCATGGCCTCACCCCCTCCAAGAAATGGCAGCACCGAGTCAGTGGGACTGTTGACCGTGTAAAGGATTGAGCAAATATTCCTGGATTTGGCCCAGGAGAATTGAGCACAGCAGCAACATCCTAACCTCTCCCAAAGATGGACCGACAAAGCCTTGTGCTTTGTAAAGTGATATGGGGTAAGGTAATATGGCCCACAGGGCAATGCACTTCCTGCCGTAGTGTGACATAATCTATGAAATGGCATTAGGAAATCAAGTAGTTTGATTTGCCTGTTAGTGAGTCATAGCTGAGAAATGATAGTACAGTTCAGGAGAAAGATTGTCACAATGGTGACAGTGCTGATGAACTCCACAGGTATTGCTACATCTCATCCAGTAAATTAGGTGGGATGAGAAAAATAAATACTGTAGTAGAGAAAAGGGGGTCAGAAAACAAATTCTACTAAGTGCCTGATGCTGTAACCCTTACTGACCTTGGGTAGTTCTCATGGATGTGAGTGGTCCCACTGAGTTCAGTGTAAACACTGCTCAAGCTGCATAAGGAATAACAGACCTGCTCTCTTGTGAAAGGTTAATCACAGTGCATAAGGGTTGCAGAATTGAATCCTAAGTTATTTTCCCCCTATAAGCCATGATTTTCAAGACTGTATATGCCTAATTAAGGATCTAGGAGCATAACTTCTGGCTCCTGTTTATGCAAATCTCAGCCACCTACTTTAAATGTAGTAAAACAGGATTCTCAAACTGGGGGTCGTGACCCCTCAGAGTGTGACAAGGTTATTACGTGGGGGTCGTGAGCTGTCAGCCTCCACCCTAAACCTCACTTTGCCTCCAGCATTTATAATAGTGTTAATTACAAAAAATGTGTTTTTAATTTATGGGGGGGGGGCGTTGCACTCATAGGTTTGCTGTGCGAAAGGGGTCACCAGTACAAAAGTTTGAGAACCACTGGAAGGAATATATAGGTGTCACTGCATAGCACTGTTCCTTTTCTGAGTTACCATGCACCAGTGATCATATTATTTCCCAACAGAAAGAAGTTCTAGCACCGTTATTATGGATGGATCTGAACCAAAACCATGGATAGACGCATCTTTGAACTTTCTGGAGGAGATGAGATTCTGAATCCAAATTTCACAGCTGGCCCATATCTTTACAATGGGCCACACCTAAACTTTTGGGATGTCTAAAATCCTGATCCAGGTGGGAGTTTTGGGGCTCAAGCCCTTCTGTAATGTATTGCTAGCAAACACTTACATAGGACTGTAGTCTCACCCTTTGAAGTCAAGGGTAGAGCCAATCAGGACACAGTATATTGCACAACAGTGCTGGGAAGAGAAATGTTGGTCAAGAAGAATGGGAATGCTAAAGGTGCCATGGAATTTCTAATGTCTATACTGGGTGGAAAGGACCTTCATTTTATAAAGTTGCATCCTGAAAAACTCCACACAGCCAGTTGCCTGGAGCTCATTTGATCTATACCACAAGGATAGTGTGCTGAGACATCCACCTATGAAAGTCAGATACAACCCACGTGTGTTATCAGGATGCCAAATCAACCCTTTCAAATTCTGAATGGTGGTTCTAAAGAATCTGAATCCCACAGCATGCTGTAAATTAAAGGAGATTACTATATACTTAGGTATCTTGCAGTTAAGACTGCTAATCCTGCATGCACCTGGATAAGACATTTCTATAATTAAACTAGTCTAAAGCTTGATTTATGGTGTAATAATTCATGGTGAGGTTTGCTGTTAGTAGGAGGCCAAATATACCTAGACATGAATATAATACCCCTCTCCCCCACTGTTCTTACTGCTTTTACCCATTCTTTTCTTCAGAATGTTACAAGTGGACACAGCGCTTATGAAAATGAGTAGCTAATAGCACTGACTCCAGCCAGGAAATATGTTTCCTCTCCCCAACATCTCAGCCACCAGTCCATATCTCAGTCCTCATGTAACAGTACAACAGCACCCCTGCTAGTACAGTCCAAATAGTGAGGACTCTCTTGGAAAGAGACTACCAGTCACATGGGGATTTTATTACATCCACAAATGGGGTCTAATAGAGCAAACCCTAATGCACATGATTTACTGTGAGCATGTCAATAGTCCTGTCAAAATCAATGGGCCTATTCATGTGTTTAAATCCAGCACATGCATACATTTATGTAGGATTGGGGCCTTAACTGGGATTTGTAGCCTGCTGTTCAAAATTAATTAAGAAAATTCATTAGTTGGCATGGTAACCAGATCTGCACCAGCCTGACCTACTGAGTAGGAAGGACTCTCATGGAGTGGAGGTAAAGAGGTTTCCTTCCCAGTGCTTGCTTTCCTCAATTAGAGCAGGAAAGTGCACCCTAGCCACAAAAATAGGCCAGGATATAGCCGGCATTGTTCACCAAATGTAATTGCTTATTAGGTATGATATAAAAAAGCCTAAATAATGACAGGTTTCAGTGGTAACCGTGTTAGGCTCTATCAGCAAAAAAAAAACAAACCCAAAATGAGGAGTCCTTGCGGCACCTTAGAGACTAACACATCTGTTTGGGCATCAGCTTTTGTGGGCTAAAACCCACTTCATCAGATGCTGTGAATGATGGAACTTCTGTTACACCTTAATTCCTGTAACTTGAAATCACTGATTTGTCCCTCTAAATATTTGTCTTAAAAATCCTTCCTGGCTCCACCTTGATATGGAATGCTTACACTCAGACCAAATTTTGAATGTTAAGCTATGATTACAGGGTTTCTGGATGGCCCTTAACTCTACCATATCGACCAGATGCTGCTACAGAGAGACAATTAGACATATTGATCAGATCAGTGGTGCAGACAACCAAACAACAGTCACTGTATGATCAAAGGGCAAGTCAGCTAACTTACTGATCACTAGATAATGGGGTTTAGGCACCAAAAGTCCAACAGAAGCTCAGTAAGGCTGTCATGATCCTGCAGTGGGAGATGAGAGTGCTCAGCTCTTCACAGAAGCTGCTTAGCATTCTACAGGTTCAGACTCAACATTTTTATACCATTATGAATTTGAATTTCTCAGCTTCTCATATGTCAACAAGATTAATGCACGTGTTCTTTGTTTAATCTTGTATTTTATCTCCACGTAAAGGGAAGCAAATTTTAATCAAATAATTGTAATGAGCAAAGGAGCCACACAAATGATGTGCTTTCAAAATCATGATACTGAATGTTTTAATTTGATGTGGCGTCCAAATCATAGCTTCAGTTTGGTCGGACTTGCAAGACTTAAAGGTCTTTTCTAAAATGTTGCTTTAGCCAGGACAGAAACAAATGTGTATTTGCACTGTGAATCCACAGTGTCTGCCTGCTTGAGTGTAGGAGTAAGTGCAAATTGATCCTGACACTCTGTCATCAGCACCCAGTGCTCAGCTCCAACGGGGACTGCCACACACAGCAGTTGTGAGTTCATGCCATCCCTTCTAAAGATAGCAAACGATGATCAAGAAGCCTTTGCTCTTGTTTCAAGCTCATTAGATGAGTGATGACAGGTTATAGTGGGGGTCCCTTGTGGCCAGCCAACAAGCAGGGCCCCCAACTGCTGCTGTCCGCTGCAATTGATGTTGAATTTAGCCAGCTGTTATAACAACCATTATGACATAGGATACAGACCTCCCCTGTGCTCTGGTGTACTAGCTTGGCACTTTTTGTAACTATTGCTTTGTAAAAGCCTTCTCAATCACAGTGCTTTATGCTATTAATTAAATATGTGATTATATCCTTACTCCCTCCCCTCCAATATGTCGGAAGCAGCTGTCCTCCCAGTCATGCTCCCTCTTAATCTGCTCAGCTGAAGCCAACTGAACACCCATAGCGTTCAGTAGGGGCAAGCAGGTAGCTAGCACTCTCCTCCCTACTATGGCTGTCTGCGCTGGATCTGCAAGTTTGTGCTCTTCTTTGCTTGCAGAAATGGACGGAGGCATTGGGATTCTCTTTTCACATCCTACCTTATAAACAAAGACCCAAGGGATGGATGTGTTATTAGCCCTGTTCTCTAATCTCCAGTCATCATCTCATGTAGTCAAATGTTGGATTCTTTTCTGGTATAACCATATCTTACTATTAACAGAGCTGGGCCCAACCAAAAGCATTAGCATAGTGAAACGAAAATTTTGTGAACTGAGTGAAAACATTTACAGTGGAAATTTGTACTGTTTATGAAACCTGATTTTGATGGTTGCACTTTATGCAGGTTAGATTTCTGGAACATCATGATGAATGGAAAAGTGTTAGAATATTCTGTAGGAGTAAAGTCGTTTGCATTCAGAATCAATAAAAAGTGCAGTCCAGAAGAATTAGTAGCTAACTGAAGGTCAGCCAGCAAACATAGTTTAAGATGGGTTTATGGAACTGTTTCCCCATTATAAGTATAGATGGATAATGCATTCAAAAAAAATAAGGGTGACATCATGGTAGAGGTCTACTATATACCACCAAATCAGAAAACAGAGGTGGATGAGGCATATCTAGAACAAATAAAGGAAATATCCAAAACACAGGACGTGGTATTAGTGAGAGACTTTAACAACCCAGATAGCTGTTGGAAAAGTAATGTGGCAAAACACAAAATTTTCAATAAGTTCTTGGAATGTACAGGAGACAATATTTTGTTCCAAAAGGTGGAGGAAGTAACCAAGGAGGCAGCCATTTTAGATTTGATTCTGACCAACAGGGAGGAATTGGTAGCAAATCTGAAGGTGAAAGGTAATTTGGGTGAAAGTGACCATGGAGTGCAAGATTTCAAGATTGTAAGAAAGGAAGGAGTGAGAGCAGCAGAATAAGGACAGTGGACTTCATTAAAAAGCAGGCTTTAACAAATTCAGGGAACTGGAAGAAAATCTAAGGGAAAAAGGAGCTCAGGAGAGCTGGCTGTTTCTCAAGATACAATATTAAAGGCACAACTGCAAACTATCCCAATGCAAAGAAAGGATAGGAAGAATAGTAGGAAGCCAATATGACTCCATTGAAAATCAAAAAGAAATCATACGAAAAGGTGGAACATGGACAAATTACTAAGGAGGAGTACAGAACGAATAGCAGAAGCATGTAGGAACAAAACCAGAAAGGCTAAGGCACAAAATGAGTTACCCTAGCAAGGGACATAAAAGACAAGAAGAAGATGTTCCCTTCTAGGAGAAGGGAAAGATGAAGGAAAATGTAGGTCCCATACTCAGTGGGGAAGGAGAGCTAATAAATGATGACATCAATAAAGCTGAGGTGTTTAATGCTTATTTTGCTTCAGTCTTCACTAAAAAGGTTAATGACAAACAGATAATCAACACAATTAATGTTAACAATAAGGGGGAGAGAATTCAAGCCGAAATAGGGAAAGAACAGGTTGAAGACTATTTAGATAAGTTAGATGTATTCAGGTTGGCAGGGCCTGATGAAATTCATCCTAGGGTACTTAAGGAACTAACTGAAGCAATCTTGGAACTGTTTGCAATTATCTTTGAGAACTCCTGGAGAACAGGTGATGTCACAAAGACTGAAAAAGGGTAAACATAGTAGCTATCTTAAAAGGGTGGAACAAAAAGATCTTGGGGAATTATAGACCTGTCAGCCTAAGTTCAATACCTGGAAAGATACTAGAACAAATTATTAAACGATCAATGTGTAAGAGTCATAAGGAATAGCCAGCATGTCAAGAACAAATCATTCCAAACCAATCTAATTTCCTTCTTTGACAGGGTCACTGGTCTACTGGTTGTAGGGCAGATGTGTTATATCTTGACCCACATGACATGCATTAGCAAACTAGGGAAATGTGTTCTAGATGAAACTACTCTAAGGTGGTGCACAATTGGTTGAAAGACCATACTCAAAGAATAGTTATCACTGGTTTGCTATCACCTTGGAGGGCATATCTAGTGAGGTCCTGCAGGGGTCAGTCTTGGGTACAATTCAATATTTTCATTAATGACTTGGATAATGGAGTAGAGTATGCTTATAAAATATGCAGATGACACCAAGCTGGGAGGGGTTGCTAGCACTTTGGAGGACAGGATTCAAAACAACCTTGAGCAACTGGAGAATTAGTCTAAATTCAACAAGATGAAATTCAATAAAGACAAATGCAAAGTACTTCACTTAGGGAGGAAAAGTGAAATGCACAACTACATAATGGAAAATAACTGGTTAGGTGGTAGTATTCCTGAAAAGGATCTGAGTGTCATAGTGGATCACAAAGTGAATGTGAGTCAACAATGTGATGCAGCTGCAAAAAAGGAGTAATATCATTCTGGGGTGTATTAACAGGAGTGTCTTATGCAAGAGAGTTATGTCATTATCTTGCTCTACTTGGCACTGGTGTGGCCTCAGCAGGAGTACATTGTCCAGTTCTGGGCACCACACTTTAGAAAGATGTGGACAAATTGAAGAGAGTCAAGAGGAGAGCAACAAAAATGATAAAAGGTTTAGAAAACCTGATGTAGAAGGAAAGGTTAAAAAAAACTGGGCATGTTTAGTCTTGAGAAAAGAAGCCTGAGACAGGATCTGATAACACTCTTCAAATATGTTAAGGGCTGTTTTAAAGAGGACTGTGATCAATTGTTCTTTGTGTCCACTGAAGGTAGGACAAGAAGTGATGGGCTTAATGTGCAGCAAGGGAGATTTAGGTTAGATATTAGGAAAAACCTTCTACTTAAAAAAGCTAATTAAGCTCTGGAATAGACTTCCAAGGGAGGCTGTGGAATCAACAGCCTTGGATGTTTTTAAGAACAGGTTACACACAAACCTGTCAGAGATGGTCTAGGTTTACTTGGTCTTGCCACAGTGCAGGGGCTTGACTTGCTGACTTCTCAGGGTCCTTTCCAGCCCTACATTTCTGTGATTCTATGATTAAAGTGATTCCAGGAAATAAAATAATCCTGCTGTTGTGTGTATATGTTAAAAAAAAATATTGAACACTAAAATGCGAAGGAGAAAAAACCCGGCAACTTTGCTTTGCCATTTGTCAATGGAGTTTTGAGTTCTGTTTCTGTTTAGTTTGCAGCTGATGGATATATATTTATTTAGATCTGTAATCACAATTCTATCTTCTAGAATAATGTGGACAAGTAGAAATAGAAAAGGGTTTTGAACACTGATTATGGTATGCTGAAACTTCTCAGAATATGCTGAAAAGATTTTATTTCTGGTCTGTATTACAGATCCAAATATTGATTTATTGTCCTCAAACTTTTTTTTAAAGCATAACTCCATAGTTGCTGCTATACGAGGCAATGTTGGGCAGCAAGACGTAACTTGAAGGCTAAGAACATGATGCAGCCTTTGTACTGTATGTGATATTGGGTTATGTCATTTTTGAAATAAACTGCCATAACAACAAATACAGTATTCTTATTTCAATCATTGTTTTCTGCTCTCATGGAGACAAGGATCTTCCTTCTTCCCTCTTGAGAAATTTGTAATGATGGATGAAATGTCAAGATGCATTGAACAAAGTATTGATCTAAATCCAAATAGAATAAGAGACCTTTTATGAAAAACTCCCACTACATTTGTGAAAAGCGTGAGCCAGAGTTCTGAGAGAGATTTGTTCTCTTAATGACTCTGATTTAATACATTCAGAATAATGTAACAATTTGTGGGATGCATGCCTTTAATTTCCTTCTTACTAATTTTGTTCTCAACATGAAAATATTTTTTCCTTTTAATGCCAGGGAGGAGGCTGAAGCTCCCGATTCCCTGTGCCTGCCATGGGACTGAAGCCCTGATCCCTGGTTCCTGCCGTGGGACTGAAGCCAGAGCCGCAGGGAGGCTGAAGCCCCCGATTCCTGATGCCCGCTCCAGAGCTGAAGCTGGAACCATGGGGGGGCTGAAGCCCCTATTTCCCAGCGCCTGTCGTGGGGCTGAAGCCAGAGTCACAGGGGGTAGGGGGTTTAAAACCCTGATTCCCAGCACCCACCGCAGGGCTGAAGCCAGAGCCGTGGAGGGGGCTGAAGCCCTGATTCCTAGTACCCACTGTGGGGCTGAAGCTGAAGCTGTGGGGCTGAATGCCTGAGCCCTGGCGACCTCCGTGAGGCTGAAGGCAGGAGCTGCAGGGCTGAATCTTGGATCCCCAGTCCTCTCCATGGGGCAGAAGCCCCGTGAGCCCATGGGCAGAGTTGGGGGGCACCGGGAAAGTTGCCACCCCAAACTGAAGTGCACGTGAAGGGGTATCCCAGGGGCAGCTTCACACCCCCTATACCTCCTTCTCTCTCTGCCCTCTGGACAGTTCAGAGGTGGGATGCTGGAGCCGGGCAGTGCAGAGCAACAGCTCCTCTGGCTGGTACCATGGAGCAGGCAGCCATGGTGTTCCCTCCTCTCCTGCTGGCTGCTCCTCAGCTCCCAGCACCCTTTTCTGAGGCAGCCTATAAGAGCCGTAAGGGTGGGGCTGGCATAGCCCTCAGGGAACAGAGACTGCTCCCTGCACCCTGAGCTACCCCCTGCCTGCACACAGCCCCTAGCTATCCCCTCACTTCACCCTGAGCTATCCCCTGCCCATACACAGCCCCTAGCTACCCCCCTGCCTGCACACAGCCCCCAGCTACCCCCATCCTTGCATCCTGAGCTACCCCCTGCCTGCAAATAGCCCCCAGCTACCCCCTCCCTGCACCCTGAGCTACCTCCCGCCCCCCCCCACAGCCCCCAGCTACTCACTTCCCTGCACCCTGAACTGTTTTCAAACTTTTTGAGCTGAAACCCTTCCCCCAAGTTTTAAGTTATAATTTTTGGTTGTGCCTCCCTCCTGTCACAACCAAAACAGATTGGGTCGCCTCCTGGGGAAAGTCAGGGTGAAGGTGGCACTCCCTCCCCGGACCCACCATGTGGAGCTGGCTTGAGCCCTGCTGGCCCCTGCCCCCCAAAATAGAAGACATACTACACCTATGCCCGAGGCCACTTCCCCCAACCCTTGAGGCCCCCCTTTCCCTTCTGGGCTCTGGAGTTTTTATAGTATGTTGTGGGGGCTACTGCATAGTTCTGATTGATTGCTGTTGAATATGAGAAATTTTACCAGGTGTCCCATATTGAGCATAAGGAAATATGGTCACCCTATCCATAAGGGTCAGTTTTGGGTCCGGTACTATTCAATATTTTCATAATAATTTGAATAGTGAAGAGTATGCTTATAAAATTTGCAGATGACACCAAGCTGAGAGCAGTTGCAAGCATTTTGGAGGACAGGATTACAATTCGAAATACCCCTGACAAACTGAAGAAATCGTCTGAATTCAACAAGATGAAATTCAATAAAGACAAGTGTGAAGCATGACACTTAGGAACAAAAACTCAAATGCACAACTACAAAAGAGGTACTAACTAAATATGTGAAAAACTGAATGTCCTTTTATTAATCTGTTTTCCACTTGTGAGTTCATGACATGAGATTATGCACATTATACATGAAGTGAAGAAATAAACTCAGTACTTCCTTTACTATTTTATGTACAATAATCCCTGAGGCCTTTTATGATTTATTGTATTCACAAGGTAATGTACTATGATTCAAATTCATCCCTGATATAACTTGAAATTCCAACATAAATTAATTTAACCAAATTTGTTTTTGTTCTGATTTACTGCAATCCTGGGGAAAGCAGTTGTATTTTAGGATGATTATGTGTACACAAGTTGTTTTCATATATTTGCCATTAATTCTCAGATTGTTTAGTTAATTTAAAAAAGGGGGCTTGTGTAAGTGAGGTCTGGCCATCTGTCACTTCCAATACATTCTATAAAGCTTTGATTCCTAGACTTTTGCCAAACTGTGTTATTGTTCAGGTCCTTTGTCTTCCCATTAATGTTCTTAATGTTATGGTTTTGTCTGCAGGGTCAATGAGATTAGATTTCATTAGCACAGCAAACTGAAAAAAAAAATACATATATATATATATATATATATATAAAAGTTATTATATAACAATTAAAGCACATCTGTTGCCTTTTTCAGGGTGCCAAAGTCTGAATTCCATTGAACTAGTGACATGGCACTTGATCAATACTTAATTCAGTTATGGTCAATGAACTGCAAAAGGATTACAATATCAGCAGCTAGTTGGTTCAACTTAAGCCCTGACAGCTTTGTTTAAATTGCAAAGAAAGGTGCCTCTGTGAAAGAGAATGAAACAATTACAACAAGAAAAAATTAACATTCTCTGGGCCCACTGCATAAATTGCACTGCACTGGTGTCTTCTTTGGTATTGTGCCAGAACTTCAGTTCCCCATGTGACCTAAATACTGAAGTGAGCTGTAGCTCATGAAAGCTTATGCTCAAATAAATTTGTTAGTCTCTAAGGTGCCACAAGTACTCTTTTTCTTTTTGCGGATACAGACTAACACTGAAAGAGTAGCAGCCATGTTAGTCTGTATCCGCAAAAAGAAAAGGAGTACTTGTGGCACCTTAGAGACTAACAAATTGTCCCTGTATTGTCCCTGTTGAAGCCCCCGACCAATTAAAAAAGTCTCTGGAGATTTTTGAACCTGGAAGTTTGGCTGCCAGAGCATGGGACCAAATATTTTCTTATCATAACAGTATCTGATGTATACAGTAATCTGGAGACCTAGGTGAGTTAGATGTCCAGCTCCCATTGAATTTCAGTGTGATCTGGATAACTGACTCAATTAGGCCTCTTTGAAAATCCCAGCTTCATTGTATACATGGGCGGCAGGTAAAGCTTCCCCTTGGAGAGGCTCGTTCCCTGTCCCACCTCTTCTGGCCAAGGCCATCCCACTCACTGCTCACAGCCCCACTGTGGCCCTGGCCAGGGCAGTGGGGTCTGAGAGCTCAGACGGGGCCACCAGGGGCATGGGGGCCTGAGAGCTCAGCCCCCTGCTGGGGTCGAGCTCTCAACCTCAGTCGGGACCATACTGAGCTCTCGTCTGGGCGCAGGCTGGAGCTCCAAGCCCAGAGCCCCTCCCCCATTCTGCATCTTCCACCTGCAACCCTGCCCATGGCCCCACCCTGTTCCACCTCTTCCCCTCAAGGCCCTGCCCCCCGCTGTGGCCCAGAGACTGGAAAAGGTCTCCTCCAGCCCCCGGGCTATGGAGATTTTTCCAGGGGCCCCAAATCCACCACTGCCCCCCCACCCCCGACCCAGCAGCGTGAGGTTTGGGGAGACTTAGCTTTCCCCAGTCACCATTATGCACCGCCTCTGATTGTATAAATAATGTAAATATGAATTCACACACCAGACTGTAATTAAGTTTCTGGAATTATCTTCTAAAAACTACAGAGGCAGAAAGAAATATATATATATATATTTTCAGTTCATACAATACAATTTAAGGAGCTTTTGTATGTTTGTAACAAAACTGTCACATATTCATCCACGCAAATTTTATTGATTTAACTACCTTATGCAGTTTGTGACGTTATCCAAAACACCAGTGTTTAAGTTTGATAGCCATCATCTTTTTAAAGACAAGAGTTACTTTGTTTCTTACATGTTAGAAATGTAGTGCTGAATCATCAGTGGTGCTAAACTCAGGCTAGGCCCAGCTGTGGGAGACTATGCAAAAGAGGGTCTAAGCTACTTTTCTGCCTCCACTCACCCTGAAGGTGGCAAGAGGCCACTTTGAGCCCTGATGCAAATTATAGCAGCCCTATGACTGCTATAACTTAGACTGGTTGGAACAGCCCCTTAGGAACTGTTGGGCTGGCGTAGGATGACTAGACCATACTATATTCTGGCCACATCCCATTCCAATCAATACAGAGAGGGGTGAGTGGATGGCATTAATAGGAGAATTGCAGCTTTAAGTCCCTTTGCACATCTGCAGTATAATAAATCTGATTTAGCCTGTGCCAAGGAATGGGTACATAACATCTTAAAGATGCTAAGTACTTCCTATGAGATGCTGAATGCATTTATGTGACTGGGAACTGAACATGAGAATCTTGCTGGAATTGCTTAGCACTTCAGAGGGGTGGGTCTTCCTGAGTCAAATTGTCTTTCTTTAGAATACATTCTTCAAACTGAATAAATACTTTGCCATCTAGTTGCATGTATATGGAACAATAGAGTCTTCCAGTGGCTGCCTAGGTTCAACAAACACCTCTTATGCTTTGTTTCCTATTTTAAAATGGCAGCAGAAACAGAAGTCATATTCATTGTTCATGTGAAAGCTCAGCTACCTGTATTGGTTGTCACGTTATAAAACTGTTTGATAACATGCTGCTTACTACCAATTGAAGCTTTAAGGCAATCTTGGCGAAGTGCCAGCCTATGCATAGACATTAATGTCCAGCTTATGTCTTAGAAAAGATTGTTGGAGCATACCAGTGCAAAAATATTTTTAAACATTTAGAATTTCTCTTGGAATTTGCTTTATAGAGAATTGTGAATACTCTGATAGAAAAAGCAGAAGCCATACCTTTTACAGACCTGGCCTGGAATTTTCTTGGCTTATAATTCTGAGTAACAAGGGCACACACACACTGGAGTTCAGCAAAGCATGGGGATTTCATTCAATGTTATGCATTAGATTGCTTTGCTTTATAAAGGCTTGATCCAAAGCCCACTAAAGCCAATTAAAATACTCTCATTGATTTCAATGTGCTTAACTGTCTTAATAGTGTATTGACTTTATTTTCGGTTACATATTCAGCACTGATTGAAATTGCTTTTCTTATGAGTGAGCCTTTCTATATCCAAGCAGAGACGTGTTGTGGGTACACTACTGAGCAGTACACTGTGCTAATAAACTAGACATACCTCCAGCTCTTGCACCTGTAATTAATGGGTAACGATATAAATACTTGCATGGCACAAAACTGAACGCCATCAGGACGTTATTGTCAGCTATGTTTTCTATGGATTTAGATAGACTATTTGTAAAACAGCCAGTTAGCTAAAATTCTAAACCGTACTGGATTGAGTTTGACGTTCAATTTGTTTTGCCTCTGTAAAATTTAAAACACATATTACTGCATATTACTGTCTTTTAAAAAACATACAAACAGAAAACAAAAACAGGTAAAGTTCTGTGTTTGTACAGAGCGTAGCACAATGCGGTTTTGCTGCTCCATGATTATGGCTCCTAGGCACAATGGTAATACAAATAAATAATAACAATAAAGAGTAATAAAGCTGAAATGGTGGATCCATGTTAAATATTCACTGAATGCCATCTTTTTGGATGCCTTTCGCCCCACAACCATTTTCAACATTTTTTATATTTCCTTATAAGTATTGTTGACCCTGCCCTCGTTAATCATAGCAAATAGCTGAGGCTATACGATTTCTCTTTATTGTACTCCTGGTAAATCAGCACTCCCTGTCACAGCCTGATATTACTCACTTTAGTTATCAGTAATAAACAAGATAATTCTCATACACCAGTAAAACTGTAACTGGTGGTGAAAGGCAAATTAGAGATAAACCCTGTGATTAGATGTTTATAGCTGATGAATAGATATTTAGTCAACTGACTGTGTTTCTCTCAATTTTTGTTTCTTTCCATTACTGGCTTATCTATGTGACATCGCATATGAGGGCGTAGGAGGCTAGCTATGTGACTGCTACCCTTTACCAGAAAGTAAGAATGTTGAAGAAAGCACTATCACTGGATAACGAATGTTCTAACCCAAGCAATTAAGGAATAACAACTGTGTAACTCTGAACTCCTTACCTACATTAAAAGGTCAATTGTATATTTTTTATTTCATTAGGAGTTATACTTTCCTTCCAGCCTTGTAGCACACTGAGCACCAGAGATGTTTATAAACATTATGCACATCTGGAGTAATAAAAAGGCAGCAGTGGTTAATAAGCTCACAACTCTATGGTTTTGTGTTCTTTAAGCCATATTCTCATGCTCAAGAATAGCCATTATTTAAATTGTATTGGGCTAGCGTTTGTAACATAATTAATCGATGGACCTGAAGAACAGTCTTTGTTTCTTTTGCATCCTGATGGAATTTTGTAAGTTAATATGTCATTTGTAGAGTGTACTGTCAAATTCAGCCTTCAGACAGAAGCCATAAACTCACTTTTGCCAGGGGATGTCTCCCTCTGGTTTGTAAAATTAAACTGAAACCTAAGGACTCTGGATCAATGGATGCATTGTCTTGTGACGTGCTGGACAGTGACACATCACTGGACCTATGGGATAAGATCATGTGTTACATTAAATGAGGGAATGAGACACAAAAGAGAGCAGACCCTTTCCTCACATTCAGGCCCTCAATAACATATCATTAAGCCAGTTTTCCTACTTTTGAGAAGAAGAGAACAGGGTACACGTTTCACATGTCTCAGACATCTGAAAATGCACAAAGAACTTAGCTCCCACACCTGGGCCCAAAAGAGCTCAGCTACCATGTAGGCATCTAAATGAAGTGGCCAGATTTTCAAAAGTGTTCAATTCCCAGAAGCTCCCCATGAGAATAATAGAAAATGTCAGTGCTGGGCTTTTTTGAAAATCTGATCCTAAGTGGATAGTTATTGGCACAATATTTTGCACATTAATTCTGCTACAGACAAATCCATGCTATTGCTCTTTCTCAGCAGCTATACATTTTCAGAATATAGTTTATATTTTATTGGCTAAAGCATTAGAATGAAAAAATAGATTGACTACATTTTATTTAGTTTCACTTGGTACAATAGTATGAAAGAATCCAAAAATGTCAAAATTTCTGAAGATTTGGTTATATTGAACCATAAAACCACAAAAGTGAGGAAAGTCAGAGATGACGCTGAAATGTACAGTATCTCTCTAATGCCTAAGATACCAAGGATACAAAGTTATCCAAGGATATGCCCTGACTGGTAAGCAGTTGGAGACTATTTGATATATCTCATCCTTACTTTGTAACATCTTGCTTCTGTGGCTGTAGGAATCTCAACAAGGTTAAATAGTGGTGTGAGTAGCAAAAAGGTTCACCCTTCTTCAGGTCTCCTCTTTTCAAGGATAGCCACATTTCTCTGGACTAGTTTGGTAAATCCACCATTCTTTCAGCTTTTGGGGCCTGACCCTCATCACCTTCTAAGACTCCTCTGTACAACACCAACACTGCGGTGAGATTTACAGCAGCCCTGAGGTAGCGGATGAGGATTCTGCTGGTACAAAGGAACTGTTAGCTGGTTTAGGATCGACACAGCCAGCTGCTGGGCTGGGACCAATACCAGAGTGTGATGTGCACTAGCAATCATGGCCAGCAGAGCAGCTCCGTGTGAGATATTATCCACCCATGCATGTTAGATCACTACTGAGTCTGTTCTAACTTGGGCTGGGGGCCAGTTTGCCATCCAAAGCCCCAAGGCTCAAGAGGGGGAAAGCCCCTTGTACTCCACTCTCCCCTGGTGCCCTGATTGATGCTCTGGTGTTCTTGCAGATCTGGTCCTTTACTTTTAACAGAGCTGGCTCAGGCCCAAATCCTAGATTCGAACAACCCCTCTTCTGGTTCTAAATGTGTAACTCAGGTTCATCTCTAATTTTTAATGTTTAAAATGAGGCCGAATAGACCTTAGGTGACAAAAATCAAGTTCTCTCCCCTATCATGAATTTGTGGCAGAATGGCAATCCTGTGAAAGAAATGGCTTGCAGGATGCGGAGTTTGCTTGTACAAATGGTTTACTCCAGATGCTTTGTTGTTTTCTTCTACATATAATTACTTTCATTAACCACTTTCTAAGAGTTAATTTAGCAATATCACAACCCAATGAAATCCTAACATTGCCTTACATTCATGTTACTTTAGTTTTCTGGAGAAACTTCCAGTTCTTGTGACTCATAACACCACCTACTGGACAGCTTTGTATGTTATGACCTAAACTGTGACTAAAATGCTTTGTTAATCTGTGCATTGACCTATGTGGAATTATAACACATTCATATACGTACCTGCTGCTGTCATCATGTAATATATAGCTCATGGCCATTTGCTGAAATTGATTACTTCAGTCATGTTAAAATCAATTACTTCTTAGTGTCAGTGAATAAATATGTGCCAAGGTTTAGAACATGATGCTTTGCTTTGCTTTAGGCCTGGGGTATATTTTCATAGGAAGGATTGGAAATAATGATTCACTTTTGGCATTTTTTAAATACTAGCAACTAAATGCTCATTCAGCTAAGCAGTTATCTGTGTCTGTGATTTTATTTCTGTCAGAAAACTGCGTATTTCCTTCCCTCTTCTCATTTCAATTGCTGTGGAAGCTGGATTTCTTAGATACTAAGATACTAAGCTCATTCGTTAATAGGCAAATCTATCACAGATGTCACCACAGGGCCCTAAAGACTCAGCAGTGGAAGGAGTCCTTCTAAGTAGTCATTGGATCAGGCCCTAAGGTCTCTATCCTACAACGAGCTCCATAGAGGTAGAGCTCTGAGCTTCTGCAGAGTCCTTATCAACTCAGTAGGACTCTGGGTGGGCACAGGGGTCAAACCACAGGATGTAATTTGTAAGTTCACAACGTAAGTGAATAACCATGGACCAGATTATGCCATCAATTGTTAGGCTTTTTGAGACAAATTGGGAGTTCTGTTTAAAAAGTAATGGCAGAATATGGGCCAATGTTAGCATCTACCTTCAAAAATATGGATTTTATTGTATTGTCTTTACAACAGAGGGGGAATTCTCAAGAGAAAATCTCAGGATTTTTGATTTAATATGGGTAAGCAAGAAATGGGGGCCTTAGCTTTGGGAGATGTTTGGATCCAGTTCTGAACTTTGAAATTTGAACCATCGCTAATAAGCCTACAGACATTTGGATTCTTTTCTGATTCTTGTGGAACTGCAATATAGGGCTGAAAATCTCACAAGAACAGCTTCTTATGAGATTACCAGATCTTCCTGCCTCTGCTCATGCTGGAAAGCCTCTTAGAAATCCTCTTGCTTAAGCATGTCTTCTCCTGATCTCTGCAGGATCCTTGGCCCCTGTGCTCTGTAGTTAGGTAGGGGAGAGACACCGATGTGCCAGTCATTTAATAGTAAAGGCACTGATTACTACTGACTGGCCACCTCCTGCCAGCACAAGACCCAAAGAGGAGGAGAAGTATCCTGGGTACATAGTACTGCTGCCCCTTAATCTCTGAGGTCAGATCCTTATACGAACTAATGGGTAGGGCTTATACATCAACAGGGAGTTGTCTTACTCTATTTTACAAGAATGGATGAGATAGGATCATTGAATCCCTGTGACCTAAGCCCTGTGGTCTCTGACTACAAACAGTGATCTAATTTATGAAATTCCAGAGTCTATAGACCTTTAGTTTGAAAGGAGTATTTTATTTAAGGGTGCCCGAAGGAAACATTGAGAGTCTTCTTTTCACAATCTCAAGGGAAGTAAGTAACTTCTCCAACAATATTTGTGAACAGTATATGTAAGCTAGGCCCAAAGCTTCCACCCATCAGGGTGGGTCTTCATGGCTTGTGTGGTCCCTTCTTTTTCTTTTCTCCTGAAGAATAATGGGTGTAGGCTGGTGGACCCACTCGTCCCTTCTTTTTCTTTTCTCCTGAAGAATAATTGGTGTAGGCTGGTGGACCCACTCACCAGACTGAGACAATTGGCAAGGCCCAGTGCAGTTTGCAGTCCTTTCCTCAGGGCTTAATTTATCCTCAATGTACAAACAGAAGGACATGTGGAACAATAACAAAAGCAATAGTCCTGTTCTTGACTGAGACTGTGGGGCCTTCTAATAGCTAAGGGTATGTCTACACAGAATTTTGGAATAAGCCTCCCAGCCCAAGTCAACAGATTAGGGCTTGTGGGATTCCCACTAATGCTGCAAAAATAGACTGCACTTTGAAGTTACAGCTCAGGCTGAAGCTTGGGCTCTGAAGCCTAGGAAGGGGCTGGGAACCCTCTCCTAGTCTGGGGCTGCTGGGGCCCTCATTTATATCCCCCAGGTGGGATTCAGACTCAATCACTTAATGTTCTCCAGCTGGGTCAGCTGATTCCCAGCAACTGCCATCTGGGCTTCTGTCCAGAAGAGGACCAGCTACTCTCCTGGCCCTGACAAGGACAGCCCGCCCTGTTACAATTGGCAGATCTACTTCTTTTCTCTTCATTTTCTCTATTAATTCTTCATCTCCTAGAACTTTTCTGCTGTAAGCTCCTTGGGACAGGAATCTGTTAACATGCAGTCATACTAATCATCCAAAGGTTGGGTGGTCTGTTAAGGATGAGGAGAGGCGATAGAGAGAAGAGGAAGGCTAAACTGAATAAGGGAAACATAATGTTTCCAGAAAATAAGATATAACGGGTCAGGTGCATTAAAACTGCGTGCACTACATACAAGGGACAGTAATTTCAGGACTGAAAGATTGTAGTAGTCAGTTATCTGAAATAGAACCACAGGGAAACAGGACCTTCTGAAAGCAGAAATGCTGATTTGTCTTGCAAGGTTTTTAATCCCATCCACGCTGTTTTATTTTCAGCTGCCTTTTTTGAGCTGGTCAGAGAAAAGAGACAGACCAAGGTTAGGCCCCTGATACCTAGAAGCCCATCTATTCCTCCAAACGGTATAATTAAGGATAGAGAAGTGGATGCGACTGATTTCTTCATTAAGAAAAAAATAGCAAAGGCATATTCTGAAAACCTTCTCCATGGAATAAAGGCCACCCTTTCCAGAGAGCTCAGTCTGGGGTAGGAGGTATCTGAAGGAAACAAGAAATTCATTTGGAAACTTGGGTTGTTGTCTGTGCTTTGTTGCCTTTCTGCTTTTTTGTTTTTGTGTTTGAAGTTGTTGACTTCTGCTTTATTTTGTTAAAATAATTAAGATCAATCCTAAAACTGCAAATGCTGAGCTAGTGTATTTTTGTTGGTACTCACGTCGCATCATCCATTTAAATAGCACCTACTTTTAACATGTGGAAATACATTTTTCTACAATAGACCAGAGCTATTTGTCTATTCTTAAGTGGTACAATCCTTTTCTTGCCCAGAAATTCAGATTAGACCAGACAGTTTATTTATCATCTTTCTGGTGCTGTGGAAATATTATAGCAAATGTGGGATTATATCTCATTCCTGAATCTTGTGCCAAACTCCCACATGTCTAAGAGATCTCCACAAAATAAGGCCCTATTGGTAGAGCACACTCACTGGCGGTGCTCAAATTATCCTTCAATAGCTAGACACAAAGGGCTAGATTGTGGTCTTGTCCTACATGCCTCATGGCAGCTTTTGGGGCCCATGGATCCTGGATCTGGGTCTAGTGTGGAGTGCAGCCCCTACACGCTGGCTACTCCCTCTTCAAGCAAATAGGTGGGCAGTATGTAGATTAGGGCAGGGGGGAACTAATTTGCATTATGGGGTGGGAAGGGTATTACAACTTTCTGCCCACAGGCGCATGTGCAAACAGGAGAAGTATTATGATACTCTGAGCATCAGTCTAGCCCAAAGTGATGAAGTGCTGTGGCTTTAAACCAGTTCCTCAGCTGGTGTAAATCGGCATAGCACCATTGAAGCCAAAGGATCTGACTTTTATTTTTAATGTAGATATTGTTACTCTTTGGGAGGGAGTTTATCTAATAGTTACAACAAAGACCTGGTTTCAGATCTTGTGGTGTAGACAGCTATGAAATTAAGATTCCTTTGTTTTCAATGCACTACACTTCAAAATGTCAAAGATCTCTATGCGCAGAGAGATCAATCATTTTGTTCTCAGAGTTGCTGCAGCCTGTTACAGAAAAGACACATGCATACAGCTCATCTGTGATGACTTTGACTTTCTTTCTTGTTGTTTTCCTTAATCTAAACCAAAAGTAAATATAGACAGAAAGTGAATGGTTACTTTAGGTCTGGAAAAACAACAAAACAAGTTCTTATTCCTGTGTGACCTTCTGAGTCCAATTTTGGCCTAAAACTTTTAAAAGCAGCTACTGATTTCGGATGCCTCGATTTTTCAGTGCTCAACTTGAAACACATTGAACCTGATGTTTCAGTGGTGCAGAGCATCTGCAGCTCTCATGGACTTCAGTTGGAACTGTGGGATTGGAATTTATTCATCAATAAAAATCAGCTGAATTGTCTTTTCAAAGGTGTGGTGTTATAAAATTTAAAGTTACTTGTTTCAATAACATTGTAAAATGGTTGTTTATCCAGGAGCTTGAAACCTCAGTGGCAATCGGGTTACTTAAGTTTTGCCCGAAAGTTACCTATAATATTTCACTTAAGTGTCTTTCCTCCTGGCTGCATTCAGAACACTTAAAACCAACGTTTATGACAAAGAGTAGGCTTTATTGCTTATGATGAATGATATACCTTTGATAAAGACATTTCAATCCCTTTATTACCAGTACTATTGCTTAAGAGCCAAGAATTAATGACACAAATAAACTCATTAACCTTAAGTCTTAGGTTGAAAATGTCCAAAAAAATTTGCTCAAACTCCATGTAGAATATGTGGCTAAAATGATATTCCTCTCTCCCTGTTCCTTATTTTCCATGATGCTTGCAAATATCCAAAAAATTGAGGGTTTTTGAAAGTTAGAACTAACTTCTAATGACAAAAGAGTAGCTGTTCTTTCCTTTAAAGCGTTTTCCTTATCCCAAAGCAATTAAATGGAGCAAATTAATGGAGTAGCTTTCAGATTATTTATTACTTTTTGTCAGATACTGTACCAGACAGCCCATGGCTCTTACAAATAATTATCAGTCTTTTATTATTACTATATTATTATTATATGTTATTACTACTAGTTGCACTGATAAACAGATCACATGAGTTTGGAAAAATACTTTGTAGTAAGAACGAAAATGTTCTGTGATTTTAGATATACGTGCGCAAGGGAGTGAAATCCTGGCCCCATTGAAGTAAATGGCAACATTCCTCTTGATTCAGTAGGGCCAGAATTTCACCCCAGATAAAATATAGGGGCTGATTTTTAGTTATGCTGGAATTTCAGATGTTGGAATAATGCATTGATTAACCAGTTTCATGTTTCATACAGAGGCTGAGATAGAAAACACATGCACATTCCAAACGTGCAGATTTGCTCATGCAAAACCGTACTTTGTGGTTGAGAGTCTATTTTTGACAAACAGGCCTTGTGAATTAATTCCAACTAATATCTCTAAGAAGCAGTGTGCTCTAGTTGCTAAATCAATATTCCTCGTACGTGTTCCCGGCTCTACCACGCTTTTGCTGTGTGATCGTGGGCAAATTCTTTAACCACTAAAGAATAGTTATGTGGCTTGGGAGTTTGAATTTAATGCATATTCACTAGTGTAAAACAGGATTAACACAATGGTGAATCAAACTGCGTGTGTCTACCGAAGTTACTGTCTAACAACTTCTTGTTTTAGCTGCTGATTGTAAGCAGTTACGTTTCTTGTTGGTATAACTGAGCAACCTGCCAAACTCCACATAAAAAAAAAAATTATTAGCACTTTCAGGTTCACCATGAGAAGCGATGGGCAAAAGGCCTGGTGCTAAATCCAAATTTGTTTGAATTCAAAATTCTGGAGCGGAGTTTTAAGTACTTATGGAAAACTATTCTTCCACTTTGAATATATTATTTACCACAAGATGGCACTGTTTTTTTGTTTCTTTATTGTCTACTACTGCAGTCCACAATGCTCTTATGTTTCACCAAGTGCTGTAGAGAGAAAATAGCCAGATGTCATTAATATTTAACAGGCACATATATTTTATACACCTGTTTATTTTATCTACACACTGTGTAGCTTTTAAAACATGGGGATCTAGCTATACATGGATTCTTTATGGAGTGCACCTACATATTATTTTCCTTTCTAATCTATGCAGGATTCTCAGCCATACATTTTACTTTGAGTTCTCAGTCAAAGTAACTGAAATTTGCTTTGGTTCCCATATAAACCACACATTGGTTTGGATGTGAAATCATATGGCAACCCAGGTACAAATGCAAATATCACAAACCTTGGCAATCCTTTGGGTGAAGCTAGTCTGAGTTTTGAATTTGCAACTATATATATATATATATATATATAAAATCAGGTAAGTTTCATGTGGACTCATAGAAGCATTTCATATGGCTCTAATATCAATATCTCTTTCTCTATATGTAGGAATATATATATGGTTATATATAATATGCTCTAAACAGATATAGCAATATGATGGGTGTCATTAGAGACTCCATAGAAGCATAATGATTGCAATAGCAAGGCATTCCCTATTCTTCTAGCTAAATAAGTTAGCCCAATTGCTGTAGATACCTGGGGTGGGCAGTACTGAATTTTTAATAGTTTCTATTTTCAAATTATTATAGGCTTTTTTTCAAGATGTGCTGCAGTGCTCATGATCATATGTCTTTGAATGAATCCAGAATATTGCTATTTATAAGTAACCATATTTGTGTGGATTTACAGCACCTTCAGTATCTAAAGACACAGACCAGAGACACAGTTGCTGCAGAATTCTCTACAGCCTAAGTTCTATCATACCAATTCTTCTTTAAGTGCAATGATATATTTATATTTCTATGAACTTTTGAGTCAGTAGTATACTGTAAGGCAATCAAGACTCCCCCCGCCCCAGCAATATCCCAAGAAAATATCCACTATTTGACAGACAATATTATAAGTCATATGGATAGTTTTGTGGGTTTGACCTGCTTCTACTTTTTCAATAACTTAAGTCAGTATGCACAGTGAGAAGGACAAGCATGGGCCTCCTTTCTGTATAATGGATAGACAGCAATAACCTTGCATCTGCTCTTGTGTTAGTCTGTCACTCACAATCATAGGTTACTTGATTCCTAAAATAATTCCTCCCCTGACAACTAATTCATCTGGGAAGAAAAAGAACTCTGTCCAGATGGTGGGACTCTCACAGGCTTCGGGGTTGTTTTTGTTGTTGTTGTTGATTTTTTTTAAAAAGACAAAGTGTCTCCTTTTTAAATAGACATTTTATAGGTTATATAATATTCTTGGAGCTATTCCTGAACTAATCTTAATTTTTATTATCCTTTTAGAAATTAAGTCTTTCCCCCAGTATGACAATGTCATTCCTCTGAAATAGGTGGACTCTTGCAATCCCTTACAAAATCATATTTGAAATTCAAATATCTTACACTTATCTAGATGTAAAAAAAAAATCACAAGGGACAGGATGGTAGAGAAGAACTGTAATGGGAAATACAGGTTTTGACTTCCTACATGGCTTAAATTTGCGCAGGTTGATAGTGACCTTTAGGTATTTCCAGCTGAGTGAATAAGCTCTTACCTTAAAACGTGGGCTCCCAAGCTCAGCCTTAAGATATCAGAAGAGTCTGTTGAAGACGCTTGCACAGCTACAGCTTGCAATAGATTTGTGATATTGTAAAACTAAAGGACTTCAATCAACAAGCAGTGTTGCCAGCTCTCAGGATTTTAGTGAGAGTCTCACAATATTTAGTGTTTTTCTTAAAGCCCCAGTTCTTGGAGTCCAACATCTCCATGAGAATCTCAGCTTTCATTTTTTGAAAAGTTAGTTTCTAGCCCTCATTGTTACAGAGCCCTATATTTATTATTCTTTTAAAATATAAGGATTTTTAAAGCCAATCTCGTGATACTTCGGGCCAAATTCATGATATCTGAATGCAGTCCTGCCAACCACAAGCAACAAGGCTATCAATCTGTCATCTTTCATGTGAATTTTTTTTTCAGAAAGCAAATGAACAAAAAAAAGATGTAAAATGGGGCTGACTCTTAAGAGTGCCGAGCACCCTCCATTGCCCTTGAAATTGATGGAAGTTGTGGTCACCCAGCACCATGCAAGATTGGGCCTATTATTTATATCATGTCTTTTAAGCCTGTGATATTTTGCTGTAGTAGGATATTTTAAAAAAGGAAGGAAGGAAGGAAGGAAGGAAGGAAAGGTCTCCTAATATTGAACCTCAGTTTTTAGAGACTGTTTACTGTAAGTGCTTTCAACTATATATTAAACATGCTTTCAGTGTAGATACTGGATATCCAATAAGAACTTAGGAAATGTAGTGCATTCATAATATTCTGCAAAGAGATCATTTAAACATTTAGACTGGGATTTTCAACATATCCTAAGGGCATTAAGTGTCCCAATGTCACTGAAATTCAGTGGTAGTTGGATACATAACTCCATTAAAGGTTCCTTTGAAAATCTCAGGCCTAGAAACTAGAGAAGGTCCTGCAACAAAACCCCATATCTAAAGATCCCTGAATTTTTTGGCTTAGGCCATCTCTATATGGAAGATTTGAAATCTCTGAGTTCTTTCTATGCTTAGCACAATTTTAAGCCTGTTGACTTTTCCTAAGTTTCCCTCCTTCTTTTAGTCTCACTTTTATCCTTTTCCCAGGCTATCCCTTTGCTCATAACACCTTTCCTCTGTAAGTCAGTGCAATTGCCCAGATGTAACTGGGAGGAGAATTTTGCAGCAATTCTTATTTTCTTATCTGCAGCTCAAAACTAAGAGCTTTCTTACTTATCCTCTGGCTGAACAGCTAGATAAAAAGATGCATATAAAGGAAGTGTTATGGTATGGCTCCAGTTTGGTGTGGAACTGACCATATCCTACCCTGGTGAACTCACATAACTTCTAGTAAAGTCCACATGGGAATCTAGTATTAAGAACATTATCAGGATGCAGCCCAAAATCAGGGCAGAGAAAGTACTGCTGGAATTAAACATTCCATGTGCTTATATTCAAAGAACATAAGGTATGATGGGAGCTCCCAAGTGGAAGTATTATATCATCTAAAGGAAACTTGAGCAGAGGACATTCAGAACACTGAAACTCAGACTGTATGCGGAATACTAATACAAATAAGATTAAAGAGAACATCCCTGAATTTAAAGTCATGATGTGAATAATGAGACTTGTAATAATAAATCAATAGAAATTCATCAGACTAAATCGGAATGTGGGGTCTCCTTAAGTAGGAATCATTGATCTAAAGATATGCAGTGTTGTATTTTGCCATTAAAATAAGGAGAAAGGTCTGGCAGAGCTGAACTCCATTGCATATCTGACCACTAGCACTAAAGCATTAATTACCTAAATGAATGAACACTCAGTCAAAGTTTTTCCCATCAAAAATTGAACAGTTCAGCTGTTTGCTTTGCTTTCTGTAAAAATCAAACCTTAAGAAGGAGAAAGGTGTCCCAAGCTTGAAAAAAAAACAAAAAAAACCCCATGTGTTTTTCTAGTATCTCCTTTGAGATGCTGTGGTAAACGAAAATATTATAATAAATAATAATAATAGGATGCTGCAGTAAAGGTATCAGGGTAAAATTAATTGATAGGCTTTGAATTAATTCCTTGTTTCTGCAAGGATCATTAAAGTGCTTTACAAAATACTAATTAAGTTTTGGAGCCAATATTTGATAGATGAGTAAACTGGGGGACAGAGAACCTAAGGCTAGGGTTTTAAAAGCTGGCTACCAATTGTTTGACCATAGTTGGCAAGTGCAGATAATTGTGAGCTACAATTAACAGTTTTCGGATATTGAGATACCCAATTAGTGAGTGAAATCAGAGTCTCACATGTCTACATGATATTACTTACACGCACAATTATTTGCACCCACAATTTTGTTGGCACAAAAAAGGGAGACTGGCCTGAGGCTAGTCTAAAACTCAGGCTCCAAGTGACTGGACTATGGTCACAAAGGAAGTCTGTGGCATTGCCAGGGGATGGGAATGATAATTATTATTACTATTGCAGTAACTAGAGGATCCAAATGAGATCAGAGCCCCGTTATGTTAAGCACTGTAAAAAAAAAATGCATAAAGAGACAGTCCCTGCCCTGAAGAGTTTACAGTCTAAATAGACAGGACAGACAACAAAGAGCAGGTTACATCATACAAGCAGAAAATTGGGAATTGAGGGAAAGAGTGAGTAACTGGCTTGCCTAAGACACACAGAAGGTATGCAGCAGAGCTGGAAACTCACCCTGGATCTCTTGAGTCCTAGTCCAGTGCCTTAACCCCAAGAGCAACCCCTTACTATAAAAGAGGTTTGACTATACAAAGCTGTAGTGAAAGAGCTCATGAAAGGGTCCTGTTTTCCTGTATTTTGAGGTGGATATGAGTGCCCGCTAATGACATATGCGGAAAAAGGGGTTTTCTTTATATATATCACAAGGACGTAAATATGTAACTCCTCTATTTTCAGGTACTCAGTGTGAGATTTCATTCTAACAGAATGATAAACTTCTTATGGCTGCATGTAGGTTCTCTTCCTGAGTGTTCAACACACCTTTCTGAACTCACTTTAAAAAAAAAAAAAAAACAGAAAAAAGAATTTCAAATACTTTCACTTTGGATTTCTATTGTGCTAGGACATTTAAACTGGTACTTTAAAAATATGTTATAATGTCATAAAACTCTGAGAAAAATGTCCAGCTCACTCAACTAAGTGGCACTTTGGTCAACACATCTCAAACCAAATTGCCTTGTAAATGTTTTGCAGTCTTCACATCTGCCAGTAACAGATTAAAAGGAGATTTTATGTATTCTTTGTAAACAATGCTAATAAACCTTTAAACACATGTTATTTATGTCTAATTTGAAGAAACTTTGATCACTGAAGGCTGAAACTCTCCTCCAAATACTTGCAAGTAGATTGACAAAATAAATTCACTGAATGTACACCACTGAAATTAATTCAAGGATGGACACCAAGAAACCTTTTGGATCTCCAATACTTGATCTTCTCTTCAGCTAAAGTAACACAAGAAAACTTAAGGGCCACATAATTACAGTTAAAAAATAAAGTGAATTGTGATTTTTCAGTGAAAAATTATAGAACATGTATTAAACAGATTAACAGATTAACTGAATGATTTTCAGTGCATGTTCTCCTGGTTAAAAGATCATTTTCTCAGAGTTTTATGACAGCAAGTAGCATTTATCTATAATTAGGAGACAGCTTTTTACTGCTAACTCTTGGATTTATGTCTTCAAAGGGAAACAAAGAACAATAGTTCACAAAGCCCCTTACAAAGGGGGTAGCATATCATTATCCCCATATTACAGATGGGGAAATTGAGTCACAGAGAAGTGAAATTACTTGCCCAAGGTCACTAGCAGGCCAGTACCAAAACCAAAAATAGAACCCAGGTCTTGTGCATCCCAGGCCAGTACATGATCAGCTAAGCCAGGCTCTCTCCATTTAATGTGTAATATAGTTAAGTATTGGAATTGGCTTCCAAGGGAGGTTGTGGAATCCCCCTCATTATAGGTTTTTAAGAACAGATTAAATAAATACTTGTCAGGGATGACCTAGATATACTTGATCCTGCCCCAGTACAAGGGGCAGGACTAGAGGACCTCTTGAGGTCTCTTCCAGCACTACATTTCTATGATTCTAGTATAAGCTTTCTATAAACTTTCCATGTTGCTTTACCTGTATTCTTGTTTTTACAGGTTTTCAAGAATTCTAATTGTCCCCTTGAGTTACAAAGTTTTAGGGCATGGTTACACTAGAGAGTTTACAGTGATGCAGCTGCTTCGATGCTCTCTAAGCCAACATCGGCTTAACCACTCCAGCCCCCGTGAGTGGCAGTATCTATGTCGGAGGGAGAAGCTCTCATGCAGAAATAGCAAAAACAACGAGGAGTCTTTGTGGCACCTTAGAGACTAACAAGGACTCCTTGTTGTTTTTGCTGATACAGACTAACATGGCTTCCACTTTGAAACCTGTCACCATGCAGAAATAGTGCTATCCACACCGGTGCCTATGTCGGTGTAACTTATGTCACTCAGGGTGTGTGTGTGTGTGTGTGTGTGTGTGTGTGTGTGATTTATTTAAATCACACCCCTGAGCAAAATATCTTATACCGACATAAGCTGTAGTGTAGACATAGCCTTAGAGACTCAGAGCAGATGAGATCTCTTTTCATAAGGGTTTTCATTTTATACCAACACAAATGAAGGAGTCCTTTTTCTTTTATAATTCACAAACATCTACTGAATTGTAACTGGATCAGAGATGAAGATCTGATAGTGACAAGTAGGTTGAGTGCTTTGGACTTTTTCATGTCAGAGTTTTCCCATGGGCACAGGATTGGAATAGCAGAGGTGGGCCTAGTTTATTTTTAATTTTGGCAGTGGCCCTTTCTGTGAGGCTCTGTCATAGTGATCCTTGTACAGAATTGCCCTGGCATGCCATTTGTTGGATCAAAGACATTTTGTTTACAGCTATCTTATAGCACCTTGTGGCTATAAGGTTTGCAGTTCTCACATTTGCTGGATGTCAATGAACTATAAAATAATTAGCTAAGAATCAGCCCATATCACTTGAATCAGTTTATGACACTGAGTTTTCTCATCACTGGTTCAATTGCCTATAACAGCTACTGGGGGATGGGGATGGCTTAACACAGGTAGCCCCATTTGTATCACCTTTAAATGGGATGGATCATGCATTACTTAGCAGTTATTCACACATTGCCCTGTGGAGTAATTTCACAAAGAGCTGTATAAATTAGAAGATGAAAAGGAGTTGGAGTTCACTGCTCTCTTAATCTGTGCAGCTGCTCCACCCTGACATCCCTTTACTAAATGTTCAGGAATCTTCATCCATTGACACATCATTAATAAAAAGAACCTCTAACTCTTTATTCCCCTGGGCATCTTCACTCTAGGTAAGAGTGATATCTGAAAATGGATCCCATAAAACTGGCTCTTCCACCAAAAGCTGCTGTGAGGTGCTCACTAAGATTATGGACTCTAAGAAAATGAAATCAGAGACAAGATTTGAGTCAAAGAGTTTGGAACCAATTTCCGTCTTCCCCAAACTCACGAAGAATTTGAATCTGGGGGTTTGGCTTGCCCAGCTGTAGCAAATGGGACAACTGCAAAGTCTGTCCCTGGAGACAAACTTTACCAAAACATGAAATGCTTGGATATAGGGTTTGGGACTATCACCCCTACAGGTTCACTTAGTAAGGCTCAGTAAGGGTTTGATCTTATTCACTCTTTAAGTCAATGGCAAAGCTCCTATTGCATTCAGTAGGGCTGGAACCACCCTATATAATTACTATTCATTAGTTAGGACTGAGATGTATTAAAAAACAAACTGCTAATGTTCAGCTGTAGAGAAAGAGATGGATTAAAGGATGGAAGCAAGAAAAAGGTACACTATATGAATCTAGAAAAGCAATACGATAAATGTGTGTAATGCCCTTTTCCTTGCTGATTTTGACTATACAGCTTTCCATAAGATCAAGCAGTCATTGAGGTTTTGTTTTTTTTTTTAAAGAGGAAGAATGAACTTGCTTACTGAATTGTTTTTTCCAAGAATACTCTCTCATTTCCACGGCATGGTTCCTCGTTACATTGATCTGAAGAAGGACCCTTTAAAAATTGGAACTGCTCAAAAAACAGGAACAAACAACTTTCTAATTTGGACTAAAAAAGTGTTGTCATCCTGGGCTGAAAATGCAATACAAAAATTAAGTGCAATGCCAATGGTATTAATCCTCTGTCTGCTGTATCTTGTCAGGAAAGCTCAGTGTTTAGAACTGACTAAAAGCTTAACTCATTTCTCAGTCATTGGCTCATATTTAATACTGACACTGCACTACTAGTGATAGAGAGTTAGAAGTTTAATCACAATACAATATTTTCTTGTCAATATCAATACTAAGGGAATGATTCTGCAGTCTCTATTCAAACAAACTCTTTGACTTCCATAGAAGCTTTGTCTAGGCAAGGAGTGTAGAATCACACTCTGATTTCCAGATTTGAAATTAAGGACCATACATTCCTTTAAATACATGGACATATATTTAAGTTGTGCCTTTAATCACATCTAAATTTTTTGTTGCCACCAGATTGCTTGTGTAAATGAGCCAGTGGTGCTGCTCAGCCGTTAATTCTGGTTAATCTATTTTAATAAATAATGAATCTGAGCCATCATTTTAGATTGGTTAAGATTCCACTGTAAGTAGTAGGTTGTTTCTAATTTTCTTAAAATAGTTATCTTCTTTTTTCTGGTTTCAGAGTAGCAGCCATGTTAATCTGTATCCTCAAAAAGAAAAGGAGTACTAGTGGCACCTTAGAGACTAACAAATTTATTTAAGCATAAGCTTTCGTGAGCTACAGCTCACTTCATCAGATGCATTCAGTGGAAAATACAGTGGGGAGATTTATATACATAGAGAACATGAAACAATGGGTGTTACCGTTACCTGCTGGTAATAGCTCACGTTACCTGATCACTCTCGTTACAGTGTGTATGGTAACACACATTGTTTCATGTTCTCTGTGTATCTAAATCTCCCCACTGTATTTTCCACTGATTGCATCCAATGAAGTGAGCTGTAGCTCATGAAAGCTTATGCTCAGATAAACTTGTTAGTCTCTAAGGTGCCACAAGTACTCCTTTTCTTCTTTTTTCTATTAGTTAACTATCATTTAAGAACTCTAGATGATTGAAGCATATTATAACCTACTCAAGGGGGATACTCAGAGGATGTTTGTAGTGATCATAAAAAATTGTCTACAGTTCAAACCAAAATACCCGATAATAGCTTGTGAAGTCTCTGTAGTTTAAAAAAAGCATCTTAAGATGTTAGATCTCCATTATTAATTGAAGGGTTGATTCTGGTATTTGCCAACATTGCTCTATGTCTAATAAAATGTGGGTAACAGAACGGGATTGTATTTAAGCTCTTTGTATTAAGAGTCAGCACTATATAGTAATGCAGGAAATAACACTAGAAGGCATATACAACTCATAGAAACAAATTTGACTCTCCATATTGCTCATTAATCTTCTTTCATCTCATGATGCTGTAACTCTATTGCTTTCAGTGGAGTTTCTTGTGGTGTATACTGGTGTACCTGAGAGAAGAATCAGGCCAGAGTTATCCTTACCAATGGACTTCAAACTATTCAGCTCTTGTACAGTTAATATATTCGCAAAAAGGAAAAGGAGTACTTGTGGCACCTTAGAGACTAACCAATTTATTTGAGCATGAGCTTTCGTGAGCTACAGCTCACTTCAGCTCTCCGGGGTGGGAGGAGGTATTGTTTCATGGTCTCTGTGTATATAATGTCTTCTGCAGTTTCCACGGTATGCATCCGATGAAGTGAGCTGTAGCTCACGAAAGCTCATGCTCAAATAAATTGGTTAGTCTCTAAGGTGCCACAAGTACTCCTTTTCCTTTTTGCGAATACAGACTAACATGGCTGTTACTCTGAAACCAGTTAATATATTGTTAGAACAGTTTTCTATCTATGCGCTAAAATCTATGGCAAAATTCTAATGAGACCAAGATTTGGCTCCGAGGCAGAACACTTTTAAAAAATCACAGAACAGCACCTTTTGGACTATTCTCCCTTTGATGTGTCCATACAATTCACGATAATATTAACATAAGTTGTGCATTTGCTTAAAGGAGAGAAGGGATCATTTGGCCTAGATATCATTATACAGATCCAGACTAACATAGCTACCTCTCTGATTATAAACGGAGAACAAAATAATGAAGAGTTCGGTTGAAATTTTCAAACCATCTAGGAGATTTTGAACCTCAATTCCCATTAATTTTAATGAGCACTGAATATCAAACCCCTTAGGCTTAGCTTTGAAATTTCAGCCTAAAAGTTTATTCTGTGATTAATAAACAATGGTTTCTGAAGTTACTATTCAAGGGGTTGGATGATACAAAACTGATGGCCTTGCGTCTTTCAAAACTGTCATTCAACAAAACAGATACTATGATGATCTTGTGAGATTTCCATCATTTGGGACCAAAATATTATAGGATTTTGACATTATTGAATTTACCCTTGAATCCCCCTCACCCCATTCATTCCAAACTGGATCCCCATCCAGATCTGATATTGCATCTTCAGCCCATCTCTAACTAGGTGCCTGTTAAGTGTGCACCTCTTTTCAGCACATTTCAGTGAGTCAGAGAGCCATAAGGATTTAAAAGGGCTAACTGTAAAGGGCTTAATGCAATACACACTTTTCAATGTATGCTATTACTGGATTGATCAATTCTGCCACTGTAACGTGGTTATGCCTCTCTAAGTAATGATGCTTTTAAGATGATCTGAGGTGGTTTAGATTATTATGTTGTTTAAAAATCTACTGTGCTTTAAAACCTCATGCCACTTAAGGATTTCAAGTTGTTTAAATGCTAATGTAGCTGCAAAGTGGCTCAAGCACTAATACAGGTATAAATATTTAAAGAGGTTTAAAGATTATGCCCTCTTCAGCATCTGAAAGTTCTTAAATGCTTTGACCTCCTTCAGAACTTTTTGTTAAGAAATATAATGCAACAATATATATAATTTTGATACTGAAATAGTACCCATAGAGGCCCTAGTCAGTATTCGCATTGTGCTAGAAGCTGTACTAAAATAAAGCTAGACACAGTCCTTGCCTTAAAAAGCTTACCCTCTAACAATATATGCCAGGTGGTGAAGAATTAAATGATCAAAATATGAAAAATGTATACATATATACACTTGCTTATGTGTGTATACATACAAACACACAGAGAGCTTTGTAATTAACTTAATACATAACAGAATATCAATGTTTTTCACCCACCTCTCAGCCTAGCCATTAAAATGCTGGTTGATGTCTTGTAGGCATCATGGCTGGTGTGGGTTTTGAGAAAGGATTTGAAGGAGAAGAGGGTAAAGGCCTTAGAGAACAGTCCTGGGAGGGCAGCATTAGAGTTGTAAAGTAACATTAGGCTGCTCAATTCATCCCCAAAAGTCAGGAAATGCAGAAAAGTTAAAGTTCGACCAGCAATGCTGAAATCAGCTGGCTTCCACTAGGTCTGAATCTGGTTTTAAGTGGAGCCTGACTCTTGATCAGCTGATATTGGTATAGGTCAGGAGTAATTCCAGTGAGATCAGTAAAACTGGATCAATCTAAAACTGGTATAAGTGAGATCAGAACCTGGCCAATTTTTTCCCAAGAAGCATGTGCATAAATGACTCTACAGCTAGACACATAAAATCCACTGTTCATTGTTACAGGTGAGTTTTGCATGCTGTTATGCATGATGCATCCAATGAAGTGAGCTGTAGCTCACGAAAGTTTATACTCAGATAAATTTGTTTGTCTCTAAGGTGCCACAAGTACTCCTTTTCTTTTTGCGAATACAGACTAACATGGTTGCTACTCTGAAACATGCTGTTATATGAAAGTCTGGCTTTGTAAACATAAATTGATCAGTTTCAGAGATTTAACTGAAGGGTATAAGGTTATAATAGTTAACATAAGTGTGAATGCCAGCTCCATGGGTCATCGGTAAAATGGAAGGCTTAGCAATGGATCAAATTGTATCTGCCAAGTATATTTATCTTTCTGCTTTCTAAGTGTTAAAGAGACCTGGTGACACTGATAAGGGAACTGTTACTTATATTTGCAAAGTCTAAATACATTAGGTCATGACCTGGATAAGATAAGTGGTGGCTAAACTTATATGGCTTCCAACAAGAGAAAAATTACAGCAGTGGTAATTGGGCACCAAGTATGGAAGAAAATGTGAATAGCAATAAGTACAAAGGAGGACTATGACTTTTTGACTTCAGGCATGCTTTAGTGAGTATATGGACCATGCCACTATAGTTTTATCCTCACAAAGGAGATGTCTTTGAACACGCCGAGACTGACAGCTTTTTTTGGCTCTGTGTGGGGTTAGAGTCTGGGGCCTGGCACTCATGTCACTGATGCATGACCAAAAGTAGAGAAGTTACACTTTAGTAACACAGTAGGCCTTCTGCTTCCCTCTTTGTTCCTTAGGCAGTCCAATGTTCTTGCTTATCACAAAAATACAATAAAGGTGCTAGCCGTGGATTTGGTCAAGGATGAGACTGGCATAACAGACCTGCAATGGTGCAGAACTAATCTGCAGCCAGACCCTTCCTGTGTGATAAGCCCCCCACCCACGTAACCTAATCTGTGATGGGAAATCACCAAAAAAAAAAAAAAAAAACGGGGGTACCCAGCCTTTAGTGATGGCCTGAATTTTTTCACAGTCATTTGCAGGTTTCTATTGGGTTCTTCTGAATCATTTGATGTGGCAATTAGCAAGGGGACTTTTGTACTCTGGGAAGATGAAACAGCCTCCTTCAATAATTATGTTTATGTCTTGAACAGAAACAAAAAAAGCCTGAAGAACAGATAACATTGTTACATCAAACAACAAACTGATTGTCCTTGACTATCTATTTTCTTTTATTTAAGCAAAGTGTTACTTTTCCCATGAGAAAACTCTTACCTCATGAGACAATGTCCCCATAGCCCCCTAGACCTCACATTTTTTCATGTGGGTTTCTAACCTGTTCTTTCCTTTGCTTTGATCCCACAGTAATATTTCAGTTCTTTTTTGTTTAAATCATTGCTATGAACTATTAACAATTATGGGCAGAAATTAAAGCAGCCACAATATCCATAAACCCTTGTTGTTTTGCCAACAAAGCTAGACATGTTGAAGGATTAAAGCATCAGATTGTTTCCTTGATATGCTTAAAGAACCAATTTACTCTGCATCAATAACATTGCATAAGCACCTTTAAGTGAGAATGATCTGATTCTATCTATAGTGAAAATAACCAGGTTAGAAAAGCAATATAAAAAAATGCAGGGATCTGCAGTACTTGCAGTGGCTGGGACAGATAATGACTTCTCATGATTCATCTAAAATATAGAGATATTTATAATGGTCAATCACGTGACAAGATTTAACATATCATATCTTCAAAGCAGTTAAAATGCATTCAGAGCATCGATCATCCTATTCATCTGCATGCTAATTTATTAACATTAACGGATTCTCACAGTATCCCAGGGAGGTAAGTAAATAGTTCTCAGTTCTGCAGATTGGGAAACTGATGCAAGGGAAGTGACTTGCCAAAGGCTACACATTTAATCTATAGCAGGACTTCAGGGGTTCTAACCTCTAATCTGATTCCAATTATACTGGGCCTCTTAGATGGCGAAGTGAAAACATCCAATGGGAAATCAATGGGAGTTAGGTATCTAAATACCTTTGAGGATCTAGGTGCTATTGACTTATTTGGGATAATAATATTTAGAGCTATGCTACTAATGTTTGGGTTTATTTGTCATATAGTCATAGGAACTGAGGAAGATAATATCACTCATTCATATTATAGTTTGGAAGGGAAGGTTTTTATCATCTTTTGTATTGCTGCAATCAACTTACACCCTAAAGAAGAAGTTATAGAAACTATAGAATTACTACACATATTTTACTTTTCATCTGCACTGTAAAAACTCCCTAATTCATCCAATATGTTCTACGTTATTATTGGCATTTAGTCTTAATAAGACTTTTTTTTATAAAGAAAAATCAGAGCACCTGATTTCGTTGCACGTGTACAATGAAGTCAGTAGAATTACTCCAGTGTACACTGCGTACAAGGGAGAGCAGAATGATGGTTCAGTATGTTCCATTTTCCATTAACTACAGAATAAAAGGAATTATCCTATCAACATCCTTCTCACAGGCAGGTAGTGCATTGCTGCTGTTGCCATTGTTATTCCAGCTGACATTTGTATTATACAAAATGAAATTACATGACAGTTCAAGGAATTACATTAAAAAATATGTATTGTGCTTTATACTTCAGACACATAGGTAACTTTCTGCATCTGACTAGATGGATGTAGGTCTTAGGATCAGATTTCTGGTGCAAATACTGACATTTTCACATTCAGAATTCACTTCCTGTGACTCTTTTCAATGTTTGCTCGAAATTCAGTGTTTCCACACACATTTTTGCAACTAAAGTCATTGGCTAGAGCAGCCTGGGAAAGCAAATGCAAAAGGAGCTCAAGCAAATTTGTTTAAACAGTCAAATGAATAGTCACAGCATATGTGTTGAAACATGTGCTCAACTCTAGTGTTAACATAGTGAGGTAGGTAGGGGTGTGTGTGTGTGTGTGAGAGAGAGCGAGAGAGTTTAGCATGCTCTGAGTTTAGGAGAGTGTTTCGAGAGGCACAGGAAATCAAATGAAAATTATGTAGTGACTAAGCATATGGGCACATCTGGATTTTTTTAAATGACCAGCAGTGTTTAGATGAAACATTGGCAGCCAAGAGCATGGAGCGTTGCCTAACAAGCAATATACTCAAAAAACAGCACAGAACTTTGTAGGCTTTGAAAATGAAAAATGCAGGAGAAAAAAAATGTTTAAAATTAACAGATAAAAACTGCAACAATATATCTTTGTGCTCTAAAGTCAATCTCAAATAATGTACAAAAAGGAGAGATTTGAGCTGGGGGGCAATTGGAAATATATATTACTTGAATACAGTGCAAGGACAAAACACACCACATTATGTCTTTAACTTCCTGCCTTCTCACATATATATAGAAAACAGGGACATCCTCCCCATTTCTTAAACAACTCTATTGTCTCCACCATTCATTTCAGCATCTCTGTTGCATCTAACATAAGCTGCTTGTAATCACTTTCAAGGCCCTTCACAGTCAATCACCATCCTACCTATCATCTCTCATTCACTCCAGCTGTCAGTGCTTGCCTACGATCAGCCCCATGATGCTCCACTGCCTTTCCCCTTGCTGCTGCACACACTTGGGAGGAGCTCCCCATAAACACCTGCAAAGCTAACTCTGCATACCCTCTGGGGTACATGTACCCCTGGTTGAGAACCACTGCTCCACACAGCCTTACCAATGCTGTTGTGAGTGTCTTTTCCTCTGCAGCTCCTGTCCGCTGGACAGACTTCCTATGGATCTCTGCCTCACTTAAGGTACATCTACACTGCAGCCGGGAGCATGCTTTCCAGCTCAGGTAGACAAACACTAGCTCTGCTCAAGGTAGCCAATTAAAAATAGCAACATAAGTGGCTCAGGCTAGCAGCCCAAATGGGTACCCAGGGGTCCAGGTGGGCTTGTGCTCAGGCAGGTAGCCCAAGTTCTGGCAGTGCCGCAACATCCATGCTGCTATTTTTTGCATGCTAGCTCGAGCAGCTGGGAAGCATGCACCCAGCAGCCGTGCAGAGGTACCTTTTGTCTCCAACTCTTTTCAGATGAATACATGTCTTTGATCCCTTGTATCTGTGTCTGTATTTCTCTTCCCTGTGGGTACTATTTATTTAGGTAACTATTATTTAAGCGCTACACTGTGGTACCCTGTGCCAAAAGTATAAAGCTGCCTTACCCCAGGTGGAGCACCAGGGAATAGCCTGAAGTGTTAAGAATTTGTGTAAAGAGCAGAACAGAGGAAGCCACTTGCAGTGCACGACAAGATTATTGGTTCTTCTACTCCCGAGAGCCCTCCAACCTTGTACTGTTGAGCAAGGGACTTTGTTAGTCTAACTCTGTAAAACATTTCAAGGGATACCATTTGTCTGAAAGAAGCTAAAATGCAAAGACACATTGTATACTGCTGGTTTTTGTTGTTGGGTTTGGGGTTTTTTGGTGGCAGGTACAGATTTTACTGAGCTTTAGAGTAAATGGCCTCCTCCATCTCTCCCTATGCTTCTTTAAAAAAATATTGATTTTGTTCTGTGTAGCAGGGCTCAATACATCCCTTTTAACATCAGCATCTTTTGAGCACATAACAATGAGCTCACCTGCTGTGATAGAGGAAAGGTGCAATTCCCAAATGGAATTGCTAGAAACAATTGGTGCACTCCACTTGTTTCAGGTAAAATTTACGTAAGCCTATGCAGTTATGACAGAATGATCTCAAAATTGAGGGGGAAAAGGAGAACATTCTTTGATATCAAAATAAATATATGAAAGATCTTGTCTGAGTCAAAAAGAGGGAGTGAAGACCATAATGAAGACAGTTCTAAATTGTAAAGCTCAGATCCGGATAGAAATTTTCCCAAAATAAAGGGGGTCCAAATGAGTCTTGCAGAGATGGACCCAAGCTGTAAATAAAGAATGCTGAAACACATTTCCTCACTATTCTAGAGTACTTGGATCCATTTTGGACTCATGTCTAGAAAACAACATTCATTAAGTCATAAAGCAAACACACAAACCACCGGAAAAGGGCTTTGCCAGGGTAAATGTTAAACTTGTCGGAGCCCAGTTCTACTACCCTTGAAGTCAAGAAGAGTTTTGCTACTGATTTCAATGGGAGCAGGATTAGGTCTCTGATTCAGGACAGCATGTAAGGATAGGCCTAACTTGGAGCATATGCATAAAGCTCATTAACTTAATAGGACTTAGGCTCATGTAAAAGTGCTTTATTGAATCAAAACTGTTGTCCTTAAAAATCCCTTTTTGAAAGGCCTTATCTACATGGGAAAGTTGAACTGGTATAACCTAAAGTGTGAATTTAAAGTGATTTAGCTAAACCAATGCAAATACCTGTGTGGACACTTATGTCTGTATAAGAGCAGCTTTTATTTGTTTAGCCTAAATTAGTTGGGAACAGGTTTAAGCTAAAGCAAAATAAATTACTCTTAAACCAAATTAAGGTCATCAATCCATTACACAGGGCTTTGTATCAGTTTAACTCCATTGGTTTAAAAACAGATTTAAATTAAAAGGATGCAATTTTCCTGTACATGCAAGGCCTCAGACCCTGCTTCTTAAATTATACGTTCTTCATTCTTGATTAAAATATCACTGTAGTCATCTCATTGGGAGTGGGTGGGCAGGAGAAACCAGCAATGATACATATGTTCTTTTAACTGCCAGAGATGCTGTAAAGAACATCAGAGTTTAGGAAATGACAGAGCGAGTGGGCGGCGAGACAGGATCACATAATGATCCAAAAGAGTCTTTTGGGGAGGGATTAATTTCAGGATGTGAATAGCAGCTGTGGGTTTTCATTGCTTATAATGCCTCAGAATTCTTACAACTCTTCAGATTGGGACAAGCTGACTGAGGGCTGTAGTGCACCCTCAGAATAGCAGCTTCCCTATGCTCATTAGAAAAGGCCTAGCTGGAGGAAACCCATGTTTCATCCAATTGCCTCATGCGTCACAAGAGCAGCATTTTTTAAATAGAAAAACCAGATTCTCTCACTGGGGCAGGCTGCAAACATATTTTTCAAAATAACAAAATCCATTCAGATGTCAAAGACTAGTTCAAAGTCCAAACAAAAAGTATCCGGATTTTAATGCTAAGTGACCCAAATTCTTATGTCTTTATTTAGGCAAAATGCCCAATGACATTGATCAGGTACAGTATGGAAGCAATGGTATCTATGTAATGCTGTATGAAAAAATGCCTGGTACTAATAGAGTCTGTGAGATTTCCGGAAGCAAAGGAAAATACTCCTTAATTATACTACTAATAATGCCCTTCTGGGGCTAACAGCAGTACTCATTCAGAGACCAGAGTATAGGAAGCAGGATCAGACCCCAGATCTAGCAGTTCTTGTTCAGGCCCTGATGGTCCCCTCTCATGGCAAAGTCCCTGGTACTTTACATGCTGATGCACAGTTAAGATTTGTCATCATTCACTTATTAACTTTATAACTTGCCAAAAAAGCAATATAAACCCAGTCCAAAAAATGATAAAAATTCAAACCAAACAAACCTTGTAGTTCAAGATTCAGCTGGGATTTCTTTTTTTTTGAATTAGTGATAAAACTCATATTGGTATCAGAGGAAGAAATACTGGACCCTAACATAGGTATGACAGAGTTGCTATCATGTTAATTAGGATGTTGACTTCCAGGGTACTAACTATCCAGATCCCAGTCCATTCTATGTCTGGAGTACTGTGTCCAGTTTTGGGCCCCACACTACAAGAAAGATGTGGTTAAATTGGAAAGAGTCCAGCGAAGGGCAACAAAAATGATTAGGGGTCTGGAACACATGACTTATGAGGAGAGGTTGAGGGAACTGGGATTGTTTAGTCTGCGGAAGAGAAGAATGAGGGGGGATTTGATAGCTGCTTTCAACTACCTGAGAAGTGGTTTCAGAGAGGATGGTTCTCGACTATTCTCAGTGGTGGAAGAGGACAGGACAAGGCAAGGAGTAATGGTCTCAAGTTGCAGTGGGGGAGGTTTAGGTTGGATATTAGGAAAAACTTTTTCACTAGGAGGGTGGTGAAACACTGGAATGCGTTGCCTAGGGAGGTGGTGGAATCTCCTTCCTTAGAAGTTTTTAAGATCAGGCTTGACAAAGCCCTGGCTGGGATGATTTAATTGGGGATTGGTCCTGCTTTTGAGCAGGGGGTTGGACTAGATGACCTACTGAGGTCCCTTCCAACCCTGATATTCTATGATTCTATGATTCTATGTAATAGCACCGGGCCTGATTCAGCTCACTTTGTATCTCTTTCCCCCTACACTGTGACTGTATTATCTATTTAGATTGTAAGCTCTTTAGGGCAGGGATATCTACTATGCTGTGTCTGTCCAGTGCTCGTACAATGGGCCATGTTTTTGGTTGGTCCCTAGACACTACCATCATCATCATCATAATAGTCAATGGGAGTCCTTCCATTGTCCTTAATGGAATTTGAAATATATAATTCATAAGGACGTAGTAAAGCCATTGGTCAATATATAGTTTAATAGAATCACAGTAATTAGAAATAGAAATGACCTATTAAGGTCCCAGCCCTGGTCCACAGGCTTGTGTTAGTGGGGCTTGCTCTACTGCACTAAAAATTCCTATGTAGACATTGCAGCTCGGGCTGGATCTTGGGCTGTCGTGGAGTGGGGATTGGCTTGGACCCAAGCTGCAACATCTATACAAGCTATTTTTTAGCATGGTAGCATAAGCCCTGCTAATACAGGTCTGCGGAGCCAGGCGGGGAGCCTCACTCCCAGATGCCATGTAGATATACCTTGTATATCAAGTTTAGCTCATTGACAAGCCGAACCATGGTCTTCTCCACAAGGATGCAATCAGATATTAAAGTGAACATACATTGTGTTTTACCCAATTTTTTATCAGTTATCTAGTATAATTTCAGAGGCCATTATTGAACGTCTAAGGGTTTGTGGTATTTTGCTTTTGTGCTAATCTGTTCCTTTATTAATATTCAGTTAAATACGTGCAGAAGCTAAGTGTAAACCAATTACCTTATAGTAATTTTTAATGCCTAAACTGTCTCCCAGATGGCTAGACTTTCAAGCACATTCAGTGTGCAACTGCATGTGCAAAAATTCATGTGAATTTGCATGCACATGCTTATCAGACAATGGCATTTAATTATAATTTGTACTTACAGTTGCCTGATTTTCACATGTAATTAGGCTGCTTTCCTAAAGTATTTGACCTAGACTACATAATTATAAATAGATATTAGAAAAGTGTTATTTCAATTGTTATTTCATATAATTTATTTTTGTTCCCACTCAAAACTGGAGACCAGGCACTGTACAAGCCTGGATGCTGGTTGAAATCTTTTGCACTAGAAGTTTTCCTATTGAAAAATGGCTTTTAAGTAAATGAAACATTTTTGGAAAATTTTACTTTCTTCACAAAATTTTCTGAATTTTTTCCAACAAATTTTATCTCAATCATTTTTTTAAACTCATTATAGAAATGTTTTGTTTAATAAAAAATCACATTTTCGTACTCAACACTGGGTTTTGGAAAATGAACATTTTAAAAAATGATTGAAAAATACAAATTTGAATTAAAATATTGGTTAAAAATATGGTAGAAAATGTCAAGGAAGATGGATGGATTTTGGATTCTGCAAAAGTTGAAACTTTGAAATTTAATTTTTTTGCAAATGATTTTCCTGTTTTCAATCAACTCTAATAATCAAATAAGAAGAGGAGTTCTTGCCCCAACATGCTCACATGAAAGAACACCCTGTAGCTCAAACGTTTGTTTCTTTCACCAATAGAACTTGGTCCAATGAAAGATATTACCTCACCCATCTTGTCTCTCTAATGTTTAGAATCTGAAAGACAAAAAGTGGAAGAAAGGAAATATTAATATCCCAATTTTACAAGATGGAGAGGTGAGACAGAGAGAGATTAAATGACTTAGGCTATGTCTACACTAACACTTTTGTCAGGATAGTTTACGTTGCTTAGGGGTGTGGGAAAAAATAACCCCACACCCATAGCGACATAAATTACACAGAAAGAAGTGCCCATGTGGACCGCGCTATGTCAGCGGGAGAAGTTCTCCCGCCAACATAGCTACTGCTGTTCATTGGGGGTGGTTTAATTATGTTGACAGGAGAACTCTCTCCCTTTGGCACAGAGTGGCTACATGGGAGATCTTACAGCGGTGCAGCTGCATCAGTACAGCTGCACAACATCCATAATTGCTATTTTTAGCATGCTCGCTCAAACTGAGTGAGAGCTAAGTCTGTCTGTCTGTGCTGGGAATCACACCTCCCAGCTGAAGTGTAGTGTAGACACACACACAGGGAGTCTGTGGCTCATCCAGCAACTGAACCTAGATCCCTTGAGTCCTAATCTGGTGATTTAACCCCAGTATCCAAATCATGAGTCAACCCTCCCCCCCAAAATCATGAGTTTGGCATGAAATCATATGGGCTTCGTTTTATTTGCGGAGTTCTTTTTATGTACTTTCTGGTTTTTGAGCCTTTAACGTTTATATTTTCAAGCTTTTCCCCCCCACAAACATGAGAACTAGGAAGTTACTTTATGTGAGTATCTCAGCATTTATTACAAAAATAATCACCACTCCAGAGCTGAGGCTTTCAGAAAAAAAAAAAAATTTCACAAGACTTGTGATTAAAAATAAATAAATAAATAAATAAAATCAGAAGAGCAAGAACTATAATCCCAGGACTTTCCTTCCTCTTTATTATGGAGTCAAAACACTAAGAACATGAATGAAAATCACTATGGGCCATATTCTAGCTTAGTGGCACATTACTCCATAAGTAGTATTGACTTCAATAGACAGCTCAGGATAAAAGGAACTATTCAAAATGAGTAAGGATATCGGAATCTACTGTTCAAGAAAAGATTACGATTATTAGTGATATTATTACTAGCTATTTATTAATAATTTTCAGGCTTTTTTACCTGCTTCAAATGTATGAAATGTTGCTTTTGGTGTTATTAAAATATTAAAGATTATGGATAGCATAAAAACAACTATTTCTGAGTACATAGGGAGGTGAATTAAAACTCCCAAGAAGTGCTCCCCATGAGTTAGGAAATTGATGGTTCAAATGTCACAGGGAAATAGCATGTCAGTGCAACTTCTTTAGTGATCAATAAAGTATTCTGTATTCATGCTTCACAAAAAGGTTTCTGAGAACCTTCTCAAACTCCCCCGGGGACAATCCTTTGACATTTTCATTGACACCTCCTGAAGTAGTTGCCTTTTTAGCTGTGCTGTAAGACAGCAATTTGCCACCTCATTATCAGTTTGATTGATGAGAACTCTGTCTTAAAATGTCTGTCACATTATGATTGTTAGTTTGGCTCTTTCACTAGATTCATCCTCTTAAAAGAAACATTGATGTGCATGACAAAATGTTTTCCACAACAAGATGTCAATGACAGGTTTTCTGAAAGAAATTGCAGTTTCTGCAAAAGTAATTGACCCCCCCCCCACACCCCACCTCGTTTTTTTGTCTTTCATGTTTGTGTTTAAAAAGTGGAATAGTATGCCCCATTTAGTTATAATGACACTCCAGAGGCAGCTGCATTTTAGTGGCATAGATAGTGGCTTTTACATGTATGAACTTTAAAGTTTGTGAAGCACTTGGTGATTCTTCAGTATGAAAAGTGTTGTTAAATATGTAAAAGATTATTATCAGTATACAAATGCTAACAATAGACCTGAGCTTTAGAATCTACTAAACACTAAATAAACCAAATCACTACAGTGCTCGTTCATTTGTCTTTTAAGAGTTTGCATAAATTCTCAATGTCCTAATATTTATTAACTTCATCTTTCTAATTATAGTACTTTTATGGCCTCATTTACCCTAGTACCTCACATTTTTTAATGTTTCTTTTTATCCTCACACTACCCAGAGTGAAGTATTATCATCTCTTTTTGCCAGTGGGGAAACTGAGGCTCAGAAAACCCAAGTGATTTGCCCAAGATTGCACAGGAAGCCTATAGGAGAAATAAGGAATTGAAAATCCCATCTCCTTAATCACTAGACCATCCATTTTGTCAGCTGTACATAATACACATTTTCTTTATTTCTGTTACCCAGCTTTCTGTGTTTATAATCTGTATTTAGACACCAGTTCAAGAAAACTGCTGTCCTGTATCAGGAAGCTAAGCCTGTGAATTCAATGGGATGTCAGAACATGCCTAAAGTTAAGCAAATGTTTAAGTGCTGTCCTGAGTAGGGATGGACTTGAACATGTTTAGGGTTTCCTAAATTGAGGCCTTATTTAAGATTATAGGTTTCAGAGTAACAGCCGTGTTAGTCTGTATTCGCAAAAAGAAAAGGAGGACTTGTGGCACCTTAGAGACTAACCAATTTATTTGAGCATAAGCTTTCGTGAGCTACAGCTTACATGCATATGTCCACAGTATGCATCTGATAAAGTGAGCTGTAGCTCACGAAAGCTTATGCTCAAATAAATTGGTTAGTCTCTAAGGTGCCACAAGTACTCCTTTTCATTTAGGATCATACTGAGACTTTACAAAGTGTGAAAAGTGAAGTGTGATGCAAAGCCCCAGCAGGGTTCAACCAAGAATGTGATTGAGAGAGGGAGAGAGAGCGCGCATGTGACCTTCCCTGGTTTCTCCTCTTGCTCCAAAGGGGAAATAATGTCACCCAGCTTTTGTTATCTCGTGCAGATTAATGGCCCCAGTGCTGCACTGGGTTAGCTGGGCTGGCTACACCCCACCTCACTTCACCTACTCCCTGTTCACTTGCATGTCCCCCCTCCCATCCTGCAGAGACCCAGATAGCTCAGCAGTGGAGAAAGGGAGCATGTCTTGTCCTTAAGAATTAGAATGAGCCAAAATGGGGGGAGGGGGGATGTGCAAAATCCATATGCATTTGCAAGCCTTTTTGTCAACATTTTCAACATGTTTTGACTGGCTCCCTTAACCATCTTTCTTTCTTCTATTCTCTTGTTTTTCTGCAAGACAGCAGCCGTTCCCCTCACTTTTTATTCTTTAGCATACCTCTCTTCCCTTCCTCCATCCTCTGTATACATTTTCCTCAAAAAAGCATCATCACAGCATTCAGTCACAGTGGGCAGTTGGCACTGAGATTGAATGCAGATGTTAGCGCAAAAGCCACAAATAACTCCTACCATATAGAGAATCAAATTAAAACAAAATCTGATGCATTCCACAATGGCCTAAATTCCACAATGTCATGTTTAGCATCCTCTTGTCTAACAAAACACCCCATATATTGTAGTTCACTTTCTTTCCCAAAGGAAATTGTATCCATTTTCAATCTGAATTATTTAACCTGTCCATAATATTATGTTGTCTGAGACTCTGGACTGATTCAGTTTTGGATCCAAAAAACTCGCTGGACACAGTGCATTTTATTGCCATCTCTACCTCATCTATAGAAAAAATGAGTCTGTTACAAAGAAGACTTTCAGGAGCTGGCTATTTAGTTCAAGCTGGAGAGACTCATGAGTCCTTACAGCTCCCAGTTCAATCCCTGGTGTGGGTCACGATGGTGGCACCCATGTATGTATCACTAAAGTCAGATTCTACTCACATAGCGCTCCCTTTGAAGAAACTAGGACAATTTGTGGAGTGACCTACTTGAGTAGAGGTGGCAGAATTTGGAGCTGTCTGAACATTACAGTAATAATGAATGGTGATGGGTGGGTTCCCTAAACCAACCCCCTAGAATTAATGTTATTCTGTGTAAAGATTTGCTCATCATTCTCATCTTAACGCCTTCAAAAATATATGCATATTCATCCATTTAAATCATTGCATACAAGCAGTCATCACAAAGACATTAGACAAAGATTGTAAAACACAAATCTTTCAGAATTTGAAGATCCTTCATCTTTTCCAGGTTGACTAAATAAGTATATAAATACTACTTTCCACATCTTCAGCACCTTCTGTTCAAAGCTGCCTTAGTGCTTCAGAGAACTTCAAGTAAGACACAAGACCTCTCTGAGGATAAAGGATATTCAGGGACCACTGTGAGCCACACTGAAATGCAAACAGCTCTGGACTGGAATACAGTAGCTGTATAATAGTGCACAACACCACTTTCTAGAAATGGAGTGCAGGAGGTGACGATATATTATATCCAATTGAAATTGTAGTGAGAATTAAGGTAGGTAGAAGGCACAAAAAGGAGTTGGAATTTAACCAGAGCACTAAATCTTTAAGAAGGTGCAATGAAATATCTAAAGACCAGCTTCTTGACGTAAACTGTTGTATCTCCACTGACTTCAACTGAGCTACTACTATTTTCAAACATGGAGGATCTGGCCCAAATGACACCTCTGATAGCCCACCCCCCTACAAATGCTCTGAAGGGCTGTGTGTTTGTAAGGATTCAGAACAAAGAGTGCCATCCACTTAACCACTTTGTGCATGGAGGTGCTCCTGGGAGTACTTCCCTCTAAGTACTTACCTGACCTTTCTCTGGTTCGGCTACGGAGGTGTGCTGTGACTCACAACACAATGTGGTATGGTTGCATGCAATTAAAGAGAAAGAGAAAAAATATCTGACTGAGTGCCAGAGTGCACTTTTTCCTTCATCGCTGCCATTAGGCCATGAAAACGGGAAGGTATGTGAGGAATTTCCCACTTTATATTCTAGCCCCCATCTCGGGGGGAAAAAGCCCCCCTTTGTATTTTGGCTATGCCAGAGTAACATTGTTATTCTCCCATGCAGTCTGGGTGAGTCAGTTATCTTGTTAGACAAGACTGATGACAGGGCAGTGGCTGACTGAGCCACATCCAGGGTTTATCAATGCAAACTGAAAGAATCTCGCCCATCAGTGAGTGAAACAGGAGACATGGCTTCTTCGGTGAACCACTTTTTGGAGAGAGCTCTTTTGTCCTGTCTCTTTCATCTACATGAAAACAAACAGCCTTTGCTTAAACATTCGCTTTGTATTAATAAAAGGTCAGTGACAGTAGCTGTATACAATTACAATTTAAAATGTATTGAGAACTGCATTTTTTGTAATGATGCCCTCTGTATTTCATAAAAACCTTGATTTTTTTCTTTTATAGGATGAAATCTTGTCCCTATTTAAGTCAATGGTAAAACTCATTTTGACAATGGAGCCAGAATTTCACCCACAGATTCTTCCATCAAAATATTTCCAAGCATTTTACAAATATTAACTAACTGAGCCTCATAAAATCCTTTTGAGGTAAGGTAGTGTTATAGCTACATGCGTGAGAACGACCCCGAGTCATACTGGTCTGGAAAAAATTGTATCCCTAATCATGATATTCACCTTTACAGAAATCTGATCTCTGCTTATTAGTGATTCAGTAGGTGGCACTCTTCTCTTTGAGTCAGTACTGAATTGATACCCATCATCATGTTAGGGGGTCAGTGCAGAAGGAAGAGTCAACTAACAGGTGGGAAACATGACACTGTGTTATTCAAACATATGTTGTAAGCCCCCATGCAGCAAAACACTTAAGCACATGCTTAAAACCACCACTATTCTGCAAGGCACTTATGCATAGGTTTAAGTTTAAACATGGGCTTCAGCCCCACTCTCTAAAGCTAGGCATGTGCTAAGTACTCTGCTGAATTGAAACAGACTGCAAAATTGGGGCCTAAGATATCTAAGATCACATTTATGGGTGCAGTACTAATATAATACAAATGCTAATTAATAACAGGTAGTAATATATTAAAATAATGTCCTAGAGTTTAATAGTGGAATAAAAAATTTTATTTATGTAGCATTTGCTGTCATTTTTCCTATAGTTTCTTACTTTAAGGATTTCTCATAATCACAATTCTTATTGCCATTCAAGATGTCCATTTGTATTTTGGAACATTTCTGTTTTAAATGAGGGATTTTATTTTTAACCGAGTAAGTAATTTTTTGAATTGTCTGCACATTATTGAACCCTTGTTTCTAGATGAAAGGTATGGAATATTTATCATTCATATATTTTTAGAATAAATGTCTGCCATCCTTGGTTTTAAAGTGACTTTAGTAAGAGTGCTTTTAGTTTGAATAGGCAGATATATTGTAGGATACTGACTTGCTACTATAAACTGAATGGTGTACTGATTACATTACAGGAAGTGAAGTAGTGTGAAAATATTATAGAAATTTTAGCAAATGCTTTTGAACCCAAGAAAGATTAGGATTAACGGAGGTACAATTTGGATGCAGGCTTTTGGCTGTTTCTTGTTTCACTTCAGTAGTTTTGCCCATTCCTACTGTTCATATTTCAGTTACTGGAGAATACATTGGCTGACAAGCACACTTTAACTATTTGGTGTGTTATAAACAGTAAATATGTAAGCACCAAAGGAGTTGCCTAAAACTAGCTGTTCTGAAAACAAATAGAATGTTCACAGTGATATTCCCCCCCTTTTTTAATGGTTTTGAGAAAGTTTCCTACCCTCTGTAGAAACCTTGGCCAGGCAATGGAAAATATTTTTGTGAAGATTTTTATGATTTCTTGCTAGCCCTGATTCTTTGAAATTATATTCCAGTTGAAGTTTTCCAACCAGCTCTGCCAACACCATCACTGAAATATTTAACAGAAGATTCTTAGGCTGTATGTTTTCCTTCTTATGACTCCATTAAAACCTGCAATTTATTTTCTTTCCAAAAGTGTAAATGGGATGCATAGGTTATATATTCCAAGGGGTTTCCTTGTTGCTTTGTGAATATATTCTTACAGAGCCTCACACAATTTAGCATAAAGACATAGGGCTCCTAGAACAGGTCCATGATTTAATGTTAGCAGCTGCAGCAGAAAGGATTTCTGGCCTAGTTTTGGTGGCATGCATTCAGGGAGATGCTCCAAAGTTGTTTTATACCACATTACATAGCAACAAAATACAGAGCGGCCCAACACTTATCTTTCTGAACCCGGACAGTTGAGAGGCAATAAGAATTAATGACAAGTAATGGCAACATTGCAGATAGGGATGATACCCTTAAATCATGCCTCAAATTCATTTTGATTTCTCTTCTTAACGTAAGTGAGCACAGACTCTCTCCTCCAGCTCGCTTTCACAAGAGGCTCCATATTAAGAGTGCTGTCCCTCCTCATTTGTCTTGTGGTCTCCTCAGACCAGCAAATTTACAACTTGAGCTGTTACTTCAAATAGCAATCCATGTCCCAGCACCAGCATTGAAATGCTCAGGACCAAATTCTGCTCTGAGATACACTTCATAATACTTTAGTTGCAGTTATTTTGTTCCTCTTCGGATACTAAAATATATCTAAATCAGAGGTCTCCAATCTGTGGGGTGCATCCCCCTAGGGGACACTGAGAAATCTGGGGGGGGGAGGGGAGAAGGCTGGGGCCTGAACCAATCCCCACAGGGGGCAGGGAGGGAGTAATATCCTGCTGTGTTTCTGGCCCCAATTGCCAGTCCCACACCTGGAGTCCTGGCTGCCGGCCCCAGCCCCCTTGCCCATGTCTGCATTCCCCTCCCAGAGTTGTGGCCCCACTCTCAGCCCCAGGGGGAGAGCACAGACAAAGGTAAGGGGGTGGGGTGAGGTAAAAAGTTTGGGGACCACTGATCTAAATAGTAAGATGTGGTGGCTGGAATATCTCTTATCAACAGCCTCTAAACCATACATTGATGTAACTCTTACGTGGCAAATATCAGCAATGTCATATTACTTTAAAGTGTGGTTCTGGCCTTCCTTACAGAACCCACTCAGCCTTAAACAGGTTTGAGACTCTAATGTGAAGCGCATGGTGCAGCACAGGTGTACCTGCTTACAAAATTTGGCTTGCACATTTTCAGTGGGGCTGATGTCTGAGATTCAGAGGCCAAGGGGGGGGGGGGGACAAAAACCCCACAACTTCTTTTAACTTGAAAAAGGTACCAAATCTGGTGGGATGCAATGAATATGGAATCTGTCGTTCTTATAGAGTCATTTTTTAGGCTAGCACTGAACTTTAACATGTAGCTGGCTTTCATGTTTCATGTCCTTTCTTTGTATTGCAGGTTCTAATCTCCTCTGGCTAGTCTTTGTTCTGAGGCGTTCTATGCGTCTTCCTATCCTCATCCATTCAGCTGCAATGCTATGCATAGGCTGATGTTCCAGATCAGCTATGTGTACATTATATTATGTAATATTCAAAGAAGTTGTACATGTTTTGGTTTTACTGCAGTAAATGATTCCTCTTTTCGAGAATCAGTAATTTGTAACACACCACACTGCCTGCTACTCAATGTCAGGAGCCCAACAAGGGCAGTTAGGGCCCAGGGTCAGAGCAGGGGCAAACTTGAGGCTGGAAGTAGCGGGGGAGTTTGTAGTCCGTTTCCAAGCCAGGACGGATACCAGGGGTCAGAGTCTGAGTCAGGAGCAATGTTCCCTCTAATTTTTTCCAACCATGTGAGGAATGAATTTTGTCATGTGGACCACATTGAAGTCACGGGCAGATGTGCGCCACAAATAGAAACCAAAAACCTAGATATAATATTTTTTTTAAAAGTTACCATTGGGATAATTATTCCAGCCAGGACAGGTTAGGTGTTTTAGAACTCACTAGTCAAAGAATTAAATTTAAGCATAAGAGAAATAAAATTATGAAATGCATAAACCCATCAAAAGTAAAATAACAGCACTTGGAAAGAATAAAATTACAGAGAATATATGTGCATTGCAGAAAGTACCAAGTATAATAACTCCATCAGTGTTGGGAGGTGAGTGAGAGTGAGTGCGCTGGTTGCTGGGGAAGTCTATGAGAGACCGTGCACTGTCTCTTTAAGGCACTCACCAGAAGGCTCAGCCCACAGCAGCTGAGCTCTCCTGATCCTGAGCCCTGTTCCCACTCCCTTGCTCTGCTGAGATAGGGTACATGGGCAGGGGAATGGTGGGGGGAGGGGGGACACCCTGACATCAGCACCCCACACCCCCCTCCTGCTCTGAACAGCAAGCAGGAGGGTCCTGGGAGCAGCTGGCCAGGGCAGAGGGCAGGAGCAACATGGGGGAGGGGCACCTGAACACACACTGCTGTGCACGGCTCTGCTAACCAAGTTTGCGGCACTTGATTAACTCCTGGACGCTCGCACGACTGCGCAGCTTAGAGGGAACACAGGTCAGGAGGCAAAGTTCAAATCAAGTCAGAGCCAGGAATTCAGAAGCAAGGATCAGGAACAGTCTTGGCAGCTACAGGAGATCCACACTGGTGCCTGGACACTTCTTGTAAGGCCTTTGGGTTTATATAGGGCAGGGAACCAATCAGGAGCTATGAAGCTATATGTCAAACTCTTGAGGTAGAACTTCCCATGGTCTGTGTCCACAGCAAGTCATGGAAAGTAGAGCACAAGCTGCTTACAAGCTGCCACTGGGTGACAGCCTGGAGATGTCAGCTGCCTGGTAGCTCTTCAGGCCTGGGTTCTACACCTATGGGGCCTTACACTCAATTGTCCACTTCAAAACCTTGGAGGGTTAGGTTGTTAAGCATCAGATTGCCTACTTCATTCCAAGTGACTGCTTTCCACATGAGTTACCACTTCTGCTTAACAATTAGTCCCAACTTGTATTTAAGTCACAGACATCTGGATTTCTTCCCAGACCTGAAGAAGAGCTCTTGAAAGCTTATATTTTCCATGAGCAGAAGTTGATCCAATAAGAGATATCACCTCACCTACCTAGTTTCGCTCATATCCTGGGACCAACAAGGCTACAGAAACACTGCAAATTCAATAAATGGAAACCAAGGATCTCAATATTCATCTTATATTTTGTGTTTTTGATGTATTTCCTCATTTACCACAGAAGTTAGTCCAATAAAAGATTACGTCTCCCATCTTGTCTATTTCATTTACCAGTCTCCAGACTACCTTATCATAATGGGGAGTCCTTTTGTTTGCTAATAGCCTGCTCTCAAAGCTCCATTTGCCACAGGAGGTGCAATATGTCCCTGTATTCTTGGATAGCTGCCATGTTAATTGGCAGGCGTAGAAGTAAAGCTAATGTGGTATGAGGCTGTCCAATAGGTTGCATTGAATTATCAGCTAAATTTGTTCTTGGATATTTACATTCATTTAAACCTTTGTTACTTTTCATTAAAAAGTAAAGAAATTATGACAGGGCAGGGTCCAGCTCCTGTCTCTTTTCAAGTTACCAGCAGCTTGGAAACCTTCTTCTGGTAAGCACCTTGTGGTTTGTGTCAGTGTCCTTCCCCACCACCTTTACAGACTCATGCAGCCCTATATTTACACTAATTCAATCCTTAGATCCTTTGGCCAAGGTGCGGCTAGATAGAAGAGATCTTCCCTCTGGGAGATCACTCTAGGCCCTGACTATTAAAGCCTCTTTACCCCTTCCTGTGTCTTTTCTACCTTCTGCCTAATGGGCTAATTAGCCTTTTAGCTCTCCTCAGCCCATCCTAATCCATCAGGCCAACTAGATTTCAGTGATCAGGGTGTTGGATCAGCTACTGTTGCCCAGCTCTGTCACAGAAATATTCGAACCAAATCAAAGAAAGATTCAACTCAATAGCAATTTCTAAGAGAATCCATGCCCACCTTCCAATTAAAATTAAAGCTTAAACGTGCTGTACTTGAGTTACTTGTGCACCACACAAATGTAAAAAAGCGGGGGGGAAATCTAAGATACTTCAGAGTCCCAGTAAAGGAAAAAACAATATGATGTGGATATAAGTAACAAAGAGAAGCAGAATCTTCCATATAAGATAAGAAAGATGACAAATATATTAGGAAGGAGAAGACAGATGTGGTGAGGGCTGAGAGAAGGGAACAGGAAGTACCAAGTATGAGCAACTAATTCATATCTCCTTTAGTTCACTTCACTATGTAAGGAAAGGATTTCTCCAAAATTCAATATTTGACAGAATTTATGTCAGTTGCCTTTAAGGAGGAGTGTACTCTTTTCCTTTCAAGGTTAGGGCAATTTTCTATCCCTAAGGAAAGGAAATCTGGAAATCTGGAAAATTTTGTATACAGTTCAGGCTCCCAGTGTTTAACGATATGATGGATGGAATTTTCTTAAAAGTAATGCATAATTTTATGACTAATAAGATTTGCAAAATGAATATTTGCTGTGTAAATTGATAGGATATAGCCACAATTTACCATGTTTTGCTTAATCAGACACTTTGTTTAAGCAAAACTGAAGAGCAAAGTTACATTCCACAGCATTTTACTGTGCTGCCCTGGGCCTTCCTCTTGTACTCTGTGTCCCTACCCGTCTAAGGAATAGCACAGGCTTCTCTTCCAAAGCTCATTGGCCTTAAAGCTGGTCAGCACTATAGCCTCACTACAACCAGGGTGAAATCTTAGGCCCATTTAAGTTGATGGTAAAAGTCCCTTTGACTTAATAGGGTCTGAATTTCAGCTCAGGTCACTTTGTCCTGGAACAAAGGGCTTCACCACTAGGGATAGGCAGCCTTTAGGAACCTAACTTACACTGCATGCCACACCATGCTTGGCGTCTACACTGCATGCCACGCTTGGGAGAACCAGAGCAGAGACTCAGCAAAGTCAGCTATCCTTGGGCCAGTTGACTAGCTACTCCAAAATTATTTGAGCCAGTGGACTTAATGGGCCTTTGCACTGTTGAGGGATCTATAACCTAAACTTCCAAGCCTGATTGACCAAATGCCCCAACTTTATGAAAAGATGGCTTTCCAAAGGTTTCAGTTGTTATAGGTAAGTGGCTATCAAGGCCCATATTTCAGAGTTATGTAAGACTGCAAAAGGACTTGTCCTCCAGGTACAACATTGTTGAATTGGGCAGGTGCACTATGGGTGTTCTCTCCCAGCCCGCCACTTTCTTCTAAATCAGAAACTTCTGAGATGGGAAGCTGAACTAGATGAATAGATGCTCTAATTCAGGATGATGCATACTGGATTCCACAAGATAACTGACAAAAAAATCACACTATGGAAAACTGAGAATATTTTCATATTTAATAAACTGTCAATTATTTTAACATATGTTTCCATTTGTATTGTATTTAATCTTGCATACATTATGTTATGTACCATCTTCTAATTTGGCTTGATTTTTAGTTTCAAGTGAGACCTATTAAATAAGACAAGTTTGAAGAAAATTGGTTCAGGAGTTTTAAAATAGTTTCCTTCTGTTTTTGACTCTGGGAGTGAACATTATATATTAATCAATCACAAGGCTATCTTCAGTCCTAGGCTGTCATATTGCAAATTTGTCCCATTTCCTTACAAAATCTGATAAGATTAAGCTTTAAGGATCCAGTTTTGGCCCATCTGTAGTTGTCTGTGGATAAAGAGATAGGACCAAAATGTAACTAATAGTAGAAAGTTTAACATAGAAGATAACAAAAATTTGGGAAAAGGACAGCTATAGTAACTGACTCCATTCTTTCCCCTGGCAGTTAAACACTTTGCAATCTTGGTTTTAAATGAATTTAGTCATTATACCAAATGCTGACATTGGCTCTGACCCAACAAACTCCCAACATTGTTAACATTCTCAAAATAGACTTTGCCTTATTATATTGTTGCTTGTGTCCATTTCTAGTTCTAAATGTTTTTGGAATGCAGTTCATTCTGCAACAAAAAACTAAACATTTGAACCATAGAATGCAGTCAGTGTTTTAGAATTAAGAACAAATACAAATGGCAGGTAGCCTGGTAAGAGCACTTTGACTTACCAGTATGCATTATTTATGAATATCAACAGTGTGCCAACAAAGTTGCCACTTTCATGTCATGATTCTGCTGGGGCTGGGAGGCCTCAGTTTATAGGGACAATTTCTTCCCTCTCAATCTTTTTGGTTCTGATAGCTTATTACACCTATGCTTCTTTGGCTCAAACAGCCACGGGTGTGGTGTACAGTTGGCGGGTAAATTTTGCAGACACCAGTCTTCGAATTTTATTTCCTACGAATGAAAACCAATTCTCCCACATATAGCCCAATTGATCAAGCTCACATGGGATGAGAAAGTGGGGCAGGCAGAAAAAAATGTCATGCAAGGGCATGTGGGGCAGGGGTGTAGTACCAGTCTCCATCCCAAGCAGCTGCATGTTTCAGCATTGTCTGCACTAGAGACAGCAGTAGCCCACCCGCTCAGCAACACAGGCCACCAAGAACACATTATCCTGATACATGTTCACTGCAGAAGTAGAGAACACAGAGTTGAGATTAAGGTTGCTGTCCTGTTTTACAAAGCCTCATATGGAATTTGTCTTGCTACCTGAGAGACCATCTCTCTCCATGACCACTGCTTCCTACTATAGCTATGTTGCACTGGAACAAACAGATGGGCAATGGGGGAGGGGTTCATAACCCCAGGAGACAGAGGGTCAGATCTGCAGCTGATGTAAATCAGCATTGCTCTATTTGAGCCAATGGAGCAATATTGATTTACATCGGTGGAGGATCTGGCCCTCTTAGGACCATCACATTTGCCAGACCAAGAATATGCAACTCACTGCCAGATCTAACAGCAAAACCCACCTCTTCATCCAATCTTTTCCATAGAAGTTCCCTCATTAAATATTAAACACCAGAACTGCTAAAGCCTGCCTCGAAACAGAGCGGGAAGAGAGAAACAGAGCCATGTTAGCACTGTTAATTTTTTCGGAGCGATTTGGATAGTAAGGGGCCATATAATAGTTGGGTACTACTTATATACATATAGATCACATTAGGAACTCTCTCACATGCTTGTAAAACAAACTTTCATTTTTGATTAGACACCTTTACACCTGGCAGAAAGGAGCCAGATTAACTAGCCAGTTGTAAACAATCTAATGTTTGGGAAATTCTCAGCTAGTTTAAAATGAGCCAAACGAGCTCCCATGCCAATGGCCTACCCACAACTCTAGGGGGCATGGTAGAGGCAGAAGGGAAGAGGTTGAGCTTGAGTAGAGCTTCACTCTATCATTGCTGGAGTATGGTGGCTTAAGGGCAGTTGCCAGCTTTCATAAATTATAGCAGGCTCTGGGATGCTGTGACTGATGCTGGGGATTGGAAGTTTAAGATTCAGGTGAATGTAACTGGTTCCCTGATGCCCACCAATCCCAACTATTTATGATGAGCTTATTTTGGTGCAGGAGAGAATCTTGTCTGCACACAAAAGTGCTCCAAATAGTTTGCATGTGTGCCAAATGGCATTTGGATTAGACTTTCTTTCAGCATGGCTAATTGCCAGCCTAGTCTGAATTGTGCCAGCCAACACACTGTGGATGGCCCTAAAAGAGTTGAGATTGAAAGAGTTAAAGTAGTCCTCCACTTATTGTCCCACAGCGTGCCAGTGGTCTTTGAAATCTTCCAAGATCCACCAATTCTGAGAACTGTGCTGGGTACTGTGGGATAGGTACCCAGAGGGGACTGTAACTGAAACTGTTTAGAACAGCACCAGAGTGGAGCAAACCTACAGTGGTTCATCCTTCGAATAAGCAGTCCAGTGGAAATATACTGAACCATTTCAGTTAGAGACAGAGCTTTCCTCTGCAGGGTATGTGAACACACATTTAAAGTCCATCTGTGTTTTCTCCTGACTGTTCTAGTAAGCAGTGGTGCACGGCATTTCTTCTAATGGCATGCATCAAAGTATGAATGATTGTACAATGCTATTCCATTGATGAGGTTAATTTTTCAAAAGGTTTTCAGAAGCTATGGTAAATAAAGGACGAACCTACATCAAAGACATGTCTAGGTTGCTTTCTTTAAAAAAAAAGAGTTTACAAAATAAAAGATTACTAAACATTGAAGGATTAGGGTTTATCATGCCGGCCTTAAAGAGTGTCAGGTTAAAAAATGTACACTGCCAAAGTTAAATAATGAATGTTTAATTTGAAAATATGTTCAAAAATGAGATTTGTCTTAAAAGATGGTACTTTTAACAGATAATTAGTGATAAAAGAAACCATTTACCTTTAATTCCAGACTGACGCCAATAAAAATTATACAATGGATTAGGCAAAAGATGTCAGTAGTTGTGAAAGTTTATATCTGTATATTTGGATCTGAAACTAGCAGGTGCAGGCTTCTGTTCACAGAAGACCAATCACTTTAATAGTATCTTTAAGGAGTTAGATCTAAGGTGCTTTGCATTTGGATCACCATGTCTCACTTCGGTTTTGTCACTCAATAGGATTACACAGATTAAATCTTAAAAAAACCTGGTTTTGAAGAGAGTTTCCCATATTAAGTAATTGAATATCAATCATATCCAGGAATGCAATACATACTAGTCAACACATTGAAAAAGGCAAACTTCAATTTGTAACGGTGAGAGAAGAGATCAGACTAGCTACAAAGTTGTTAAAAACATAACTGTAGTAAAGTACACTAGTTTAATCTGCCTTTTCAGGATGGGATCAAACAGAAACTGATCAGTGTGGGTTTGTATTTGAATAGTGACAATATCTCATTTATATAGCAGATTTCATATGGCGCACATGTACATATACAGACACTGTGGGGTATGCCCTGCAGCCTCAATTCCTGACCCTGGTTTGGATCTATGGATTTCATCTCCCCAACCTACCTGAATGCATAGGCACCAACTCCGTGGGTGCTCCGGGGCTGGACCACCCACAGGGAAAAGTAGTGGGTGCTCTGCACCCACCACCAGCCAAGCTCTGACCCCCCGCCCCACCTCCCCCTCTCCTGAGTGTGCTGCGTCCCTGCTCCTCTGCCTACCACTTCCCACCTGGCCACTGCTTTAGCACGCTCCTGGAGGAAGGGGGAGGAGCGGGAATGTGGTGTGCCCAGGGGAGGAGGCGGGGAAGAGACGGGGCTGGGCGGGGATTTGGGGAAGGAGTCGGAATAGGGGCAGGGAGGGGGTGAAGTTGGAGTGGGGACTTTGAGGAAGGGGTTGGGATGGGGGCAGGGCCTCATGGAAGAGGTGGAGTGGGGGTGGGGCCGGGAGTGGGGTCGAGCACCCACGGGAAAGAGGGGAAGTTGGCGCCTATGCCTGAATGTCTCTTTTTTATTAAGCAGCACAGAGGAGACAGGACATGGACTGATGCTTTATTCAAAGTTTCCTCTGAGAAGGAAGTCAGCATAAGGGCTTGAATTCAGACCTATTAGGAGTCTTAACTCAACAATCTGCTGGCCCAGCAGTGTGACTGCTAGTTTATTAACAGGGTCATTTTACTATCCCCCCAAATGAATGCCTCTAATAAAATGTACTTTCTAATTGTGACTGTATGATGTTTCTGAATAGTGCATAATTCACTTAATACTATCATTTAGTATTGAGGTGGCAGCAATGATCTAAATTAGTGTGACACCTCCCATGACCACAACTCACAGTTCAGTTCTAAGTTTAAGTGAAAACTAACTACACACTAAACCGGTTTAGTCCAACCAAACATTTAAGGGAAGAAGTTCCTTAGCAGCATCAGGGAAATGTCAGTGTCCAAATTGTATGAACCAGGGGATTTGATGAATCCTGAGCTGCATTCTCTGGTCTTAGTCATAAGTTTCTTCTTTTTAACCAGACAGATAAGTAGATAAATGGATACAACAGTTCATAGGCAGTTGTTTTGACAAGTGCAACTGCTGTATGCATCAGGATCCTGATTCGAAGTCAATGGGAACCTTGCCATTGTCTTCAATGGGTTTTCAATCAGGCTACTGATCACTATGCTCTATAAACATGGCTGATGCAAATGCCTATCAGGGCACTACCCTGTTACAATTGGCCTCTCAGAGTCCATGAGGGAGTTTTGGAGGCAAGGCTGAGGTGTAAGGCGGAGGAAAATGTAGGAGAGAAGCAGCATGTCTTAGGGAAGAGAAGGATATAAATTGTTTATCAATAAATTTAGGCTTAAAATTAGATGGAGGCTCCTAACCATCAGAGAAGTGATGTTCTGGAACAGTCTTCCAAGGGCAGTAGTGAGGACAAAAAACCCCCATGCTTTTTAAGACTGAGCCTGATAAATTGATGGAGGGTATGGTATAATGAGTGCCTACAATGGCATATGGCTATCTGTGACTGCCATTACCAAATATCTCCAATGGCTGGAGATGGGACACTAGATGGGGAGGGCTTTGAGTTACCAGGAAAAGAATTATCTGTAACGTCTGGTGGGTGGGTCTCACCCACATGTTCAGGGTCTAGCTGATCACCATATTAGGGATGCGGAAGGAATTTTCTCCCATGTCAGATTGGCAGAGACCCTGGAGTGGGGAGGTTCACCTTCCTCTGCAGCATGAGGCACGATTGCCTGCATCTTGAACTAGAGTAAATGCTGGATTCTCTGTACCTCAAAGTCTTTAAATAAAGATTTGAGGACTTCAGTAATGGAGCCACAGATTATGAGCCTACATAGAAGTAGGTTGGTGAGGTTCTGTGGCCTGCAGTCATCATGATGGTTCCTTCTGTCCTTAGAGTCTATGAATACTATAGATGCAATGTTTGAGAAAATGATAAGTGGATGATGCGACTGTCATGTAGCATTTACTGATCTTCAGAAAGCATATGACTTGTTTCTGCAGGAGCTGGCATTTGGAGTACTGAGATGGATGGAAGGGGAACGTCAGGAAGTGGAGATGATAGAAGAGCTGCATCAAGGCTCAAGAGCTAAGATAGTAAATACAGAACTGAAATTCTATGAGGTGATGGTGGGATTTAGACAGGGCAGTGTGCTGAGTCCACTTCTTCATCCTAATTATGGAGTTAAATTAGTAGGAGTACCAAGTCCATGGAGACAGAGAAGACTAATCTATGCTGTCAGATCTGCATACATCAACAAGGAATTGCTAAATATGGTATCAGAGTGGACATCTGTGTCTAAAGACCATGGTTTGAAGATAAACACAAAGGAAACTGAAGTTATGCAAGTAGAGAAGGTGGAAGAAGAACTGTTGATTGAAGTTTCAGGAGAAAAGTGAATCGGAAGAAAGAATGTGTACTTGGGAAGTACACTTAGTGCTATCAGAGAGATCTGGAGAACTGGAGAACCCAACGTGCATGGACATCAGTGAAAAAGTTGGCATGAGTACCATGGGCTGTTGCATGTGCTTATCCATGCCTGCTCTATGGTTTGGAAACAGTGGGTCTTACAGAGATGGAAGAAAAGAAACAGGTAGTAGGTAATATACCAAGGAGAAAGGGAGGAAAGCAGAGGCTAGACAGAGTATGCCTAGAAATTAGGGGTCAGATGAAATTGGGACTTTTATCAGATGTGCTCTCTAGCCTGTCTATCACTAAATGGGAGGAGAAAGAACAGGAATGAAAGCATTGGAGGAAAAGGACAGCAAGAAAGGATGTGAAAGACCAAGCATCCAATGGAAAAGTCAAGAGAAGTTTGAAGAGAAAGGGAGTGGAACACCAAGATCTTGAAAATGTGCCATGGACCGCAAGAAGTGGCAAAGAATTATGGGCACCTCCAATCCTGTGTAAATGGGGAAAGGAGCGGAGGAATAGAGTGAAATGTGTGTGTCGACTATAGATAGATAGATCAATCTTAAGAGCTTCAGAGCACACATATACACATTAGTTTGTCAGTTCCCCATTCTTTAGCTTTTTTAGTTCCACAGTAGAGCACACAGATTAACATTGTTAAACTTGTTTCTAACAAATGTAAAGAAATGTTTAGTGCCCTTCCGCATTTCATGCCATCCTCAGTTAGCTGGCTTCAGGAGAGGTATTGATTTTGTTCATTGGCTGTTAAAGAATAGTGAGTTTAAGATGTCACCAGGGGAATATCTCCCAAATTATGTGTTTTGTTTTATTTGTTTAATTTATTTTTAAGATTGAGGCATCTTTGGTTTCCACACCATTCTGTTCCATATTAAGGGCAAAGAAATGGATGAGAATCAGTTTTGTGAACCTTAAAATATGCTGAGTTGAGACAGGTTACATCTAGGTTATATGATTCAAAATATTTTTTGTTCTTTTGTTCAGCCTCTTTGATTTATTAACATAGGTTTCTTTTTAATCTGGCCATATCTTGTCAGTCCTGATGTCCCACCCATGGACTTTTGATTTCTTTTTCATCTAGTGATACCAGCAAAGAACTCTTAAAAAGACAGAGGGAGGGATTTGTGGTTGTCATATAAAACTTCTGTTACTCAGTTTTCTATATCTCATTGAGCCTCTCACAGCTTTGATATTTTAAGTAGGCATCACAACAAAGGAAAAACAAATGACTGGAAAGGTAATGCAGTATATTAGGCCTGTTAATGGCTCTGAAAGTCCCAAGCAGACCTGCTGAAAGAAGGGTTCTTTCCCATGAGTGCTATTTAATTTCTGTGGGAGGGTTTTCCTTGTGATTTTTAAACTCCACAGAATACATTTAATAGTGTGACTGATGTCTCTCCAGCCTATGCTTAGAGCACAGCAGTATTCTCTAGTTTTATGGTTCCTTTAATTAATTTAGTTTAACAAGCCAATCAAGGGGATGTTTCTGGAGATTCCATTCACTGAGAATTTACTTCAGCATTAGAAAAAACACGTGGAAAAAAATCAGACAGTTTGTCATCCCTCCATCATGGCAAGGCAAAGAAAAGTGGGTGATGACAATATCTTATTACATTGATTCTGCGTCTCTAAAACAATCATTAATGAATGTGACAGTTTAGTTCAGATATACCAGATGTCTATACAGATGATTAAATATGAAGGTATTAAGCACTTTAAGCATTTAATTAGAAGAATTATTTTGATACAGGAAGTTACTAAAGTTGGTAGGTGGAAATGACTGGCATTTTAAAATATCTCAAGTCATATTCCACTCTCAGATATATCTGTCCAACCCTCTGAAGTCACCTGAAGTCAATGGGCTTGCATATCTGTAAGTGAGGAAGAATGGTCTAGTAGTTAGGGTACTAGCTGCGGACTCAGGAGTCAGATTTCCTGGTTCCTGCCTCTACCACTGACTTGCTCAGGATCACAGTCTTCTGCACCTCAGTTCCCCATCTGTAAAATGGGGATAATACTACATTCCTAACTCACAGGGGTGCTGTGTGGCTAAATACAATAAAGATTGTGAGATGCTCAGATACTGTTGTGTTTGGCATCAGGGTGATAAGGGGATAGAGAGACTAGTTTTACTGTTGTGGCTACCCTCAATAAGACTTAATACTACTTTATTCTGAACAGCATCTTTCATACAAATTGCCTCCCAAAATGCATTGCAGCGGCAGTTACTTGACTTAAGACTCTCAGGCTTCAAGCAGCTTTATAGTGACCCACATATGACCTTGGATGCTGTAAATTGGATTAGTGAATATTTATTCATTTCACCTGGATTACAGGAAGCACTGAGAAATTCAACAGGTGATGTAGGATCAACCAGAAGCTATTTCCCCTCCCTGCAGGAGGCCAAAAGGCAGGACTCATCACTGTATTACATTGCCATTAATACCAAATATTGAGATGGCATATACTCCTTTTCCTATCACATCCAATTATCCCCAAAGAAATCCACAGAAAGGAAAAATCCCATAGAATATAATACAATACACATATCTATTAGCTCATCCATCATCCTATAAGCTGCATCTTATACCTGTAGTTTACATACTCCTTACACAGAAGAAGAAAGAATTCCTGAAAGCCCTCTAAGAATGCTACAAACCACTCTGTAGGTCAGATACTATATACAAAGAATTCTATGCAATAAACATATTAAAGAAACAACATCAGACTTTAAATAAAAACATAAGTTTACTAGGTCTATTCAAAGGTACTATTGGTGTCAGAATCATGTTAGCATAAGGTACCTCGTAACTTCCCCAAACATAGGACTCCTGGTAGATCAGTCATCTGCAAGTGTCTGGTCTTTTTGGCATGGGGCTGGCATCTCCTTTTCTCCCCAAGAACTCAAATACCTAGGCTCGATCTGGCTTTTTTCAAGATAGCACCAATCTGTTTGCTTTCTGATCTCAAGCCAATCTGGAATTGCTCCTTCCAGGGTAGCTAAACAAACCTAGCATTTCAGACCCTCTGTCACACAGTGTTCTACTCACCACTGGAGCATCTCCTTGGTGCTCACTCTTTCTCAAGATTTAACTACTCCCTCTTCATGACTTGGCCCTCTAGCCTGGTCACTGTAGTCCCTGGTCACTCCCCCTCCAGGGGATTCATGTACCAAAGTCTCTTTGTAGCAATCATCCCAAACAGTCTTCCAATTCACCTTCCATCTGGAGTACTCCCATCTTCTTGTAGCTTTTTATCAGTCATATTAACTACTATAGAAAACAACAAATTCTCTCCAATGACAGGTTTCAGAGTAACAGCCGTGTTAGTCTGTCTTCGCAAAAAGAAATGGAGTACTTGTGGCACCTTAGAGACTAACCAATTTATTTGAGCATGAGCTTTCGTGAGCTATGAAGTGAGCTGTAGCTCACGAAAGCTCATGCTCAAATAAATTGGTTAGTCTCTAAGGTGCCACAAGTACTCCTTTTCTTTCTCCAAACAATATGTCACTGGTTTAGAAACATTTTCACTTGTACTGCCATTTTAAAAACAGTGAACGCTCCAACACTTTTCACATGCAAACTAATAAACTTTCCACTCAGTTCTTCCTTTTCTCCCATAAAAGGCATCAACAAATTCTTGATTGGAGGCTCTTCAAAAAGTCCTGTATCGCGGACCTGTCTGTTTGTCTTTTTAACAGAAAGTTCATTTAAAAATACTATTTCACTGAACTAAATTTGTACATGTAATGTGCATGTAATGCATGCATCAATCTGTCTAAGTATCAAAATGAACTCACCTATTTAGGTGTCCCTTAAATGTCCCTCATCACTGTAGTAACAGAATGGTACTGTGTATAGGATATTGGTGATTTCTTGTGGAGAACAGGAGAGCTCAAGCTCAAAGCAAATAAGCCAGACATCGTTGAGTGCCTGATATGCTGTGTGAAAAACAAAGTGGCTGAGGTATCTTTTATTGGATCAGCTTCTGATGGTGAGAGAGACAAGTTATGTCAAGTAAAATATATTACCTTCTCCACCTTGTTTAATATCCTGGGACTGACACGGATACAACCACTCTACATTCAACAATGGATGATGTGCTATGTGTAACAGAAATAAGAAAAACCTGTGATTACATACCGTTGTAGAGCAATTAATAAAACTTGCATCCGATGAAGTGAGCTGTAGCTCACGAAAGCTTATGCTCAAATAAATTGGTTAGTCTCTAAGATGCCACAAGTCCTCCTTTTCTTTTTGCGAATACAGACTAACACGGCTGTTACTCTGAAACCTAATAAAACTTGTTAGCCAAAGCACTGTTGGAAAATGAGGTCATATATGTGTGTATCTTTTTCAGCAATATATTTCCATTATTATGAAGAAGGGAAAGAACTTGGCTTGTAGGATTTCTTCAGAATTTAAGAGAAACACTCAAGCTCCTAGAAGAGAAAGCGAGGTGGTTTACTGACCTGCTATGTGTGCTCTCTGCTGCTATGTAGGGGAGAGCTGTGTTTTGCAGGCTCAGGTTCTTTCTCTCTGGGCTGGGGCTAGAATTGCTGTAAACACGTTATACTCAGCATGGAAGAAGGGGTGGAGTGCCTTGCATTGCTCAGTGATTGTCCTCTATGGCCTGGTAAAGAGTGGCACTGACAAGTTCCCAGTGTAGTCCCATCCAGTCCAGCCCTCCAGGCACAAGGCAGGATAAAGTGAAGAAAAATTGGTAGTAATCCTTAGAGACTTTATATGAGGGGAAGATTGGAAGGGATTCTTGTTTTATCCAAACCCATTTGCCCCTTCCTATGTTTATGATACTGACCCAAATGACCTACAGCAGTACATGGACAACTATTTTAGTTCTAAAGATGAAAGGCCCTTCCTTTTCAGCAGGGTTACAAACATTGCATTCATATTCTGCCCTGACTATAACCACAAGAAATGTTGTCTAAGCAGCTCACGAATTGTATATTTGCTTAAAGGGAAAGTGTCAACTTACAACTCCAATTATGTTTTTAAAATGTTGTCCTTACCTATGCTACTAAAATAACTATAGCACCTTAGAACTACAAATATTTTTAACATTTAATAGAAATTAATCATTTTTAGTGAGTTAATGTTTGTAGAGCGCTCTGAAAATGGAAAGCACTGTTTATTATTTGTGCCATATGTTTGGATTCTGCCAGTGAAAATCTCAAACCATAAAAGTGAACATTCTCAAGCACATGAGGTCACTCAAGTTAATGGGAGGAGGGATCCTCAGCATCCCTTTGGAGGCACTGAGCACCTTGCTGGATCAAAACCCTCAGTCCTGTGCGCCCAGATCCAAACTTCCCCAATGTTTCGGTGTAGTGATATCTAGGGATTTAGTGTGGGTCCATCTTTGGAATTCATTCATCTTGGACAATGAAAACAGACTGGCCATTTTCCCTTTTGGTTTTAGTCAGTTTCACTGTCCTTTTTCCATGAAATGCCACAATACTATTGTTCAGACTGCTCTGCAGGGTTGTTATTTAAATCTTTATAAATCAGTTTTATTGGTTTTAAAAATGTATTTTAAACATTTCCATTAGATTTTGAAAATACCTTTTCTTTCACACAATCTTAATTTGGGGGCTAAAAAACAGTTGACAGCGCCCCTTCAATTAGACATAAAACAGCAGGACAATTGTCTTTCAATAAAAATTTTCTATATGTCCCACCTGAATAAAAACAATCTTGTAAGAATTATGGAAGAAAAGGGTTTGATCCTGCAAGCACTTACACACATAAGAAACTTTAGTCATGTGAATAGTCCCATTGAATACAAATGTTTGCAGGTTACAAGGCCTTAAATTAGAATCGCCAAAATAGAAAATGCATTTGATCACAGCCCAATGAACACAATGAGGACGTTGCTGAAATGAAAGAGGAAAACATGGATCATCTGTTGATCCTCCCTGCAATGCTGCTTGGCTTCCCCCACTACAGACAATGCACAACCCAATTTGTGCATTTAGTTTTTAAAAAATTATGTTTTCAACAGTTACTTAAAGGCTCTTTATTTCATGATCTCTCACATTAAAGATCTTTAAAATCTGACCTCAACATTGAGTTAGTTCAATTAGAGATGACCCCTGCTTTAACTTTTTATAGATTGCATGTTCCTTGTGGTCACTCTACAGAACTCAGTATAATAGAACATTTCCAGCTGTAACAAGAGAGCTTAGCCCTGCAAAGATCTGAGCCACAGGCTTAATGCTGTGCAATCTACATCTCCAAAACACCTGTTCAGAGGATGACTGACAAACAATCATGCTATTATTCATCTGTGAAATTGGCATGGTAAACCCATAGCCCTGAAATCCTAACCACAACAAAGAGTCAAAAATAAGACAAATTCACTTACATTTGGCTATTAGTTGATGTAATAGATGAGCCAATGACTTATTTATCAGACTGTCCCACTAAAAGCCATATGTGCATGCTTTTTCTACTTGTGAAAACTTTATAAGCAGTGATAATAATTAGAACAATTTTGATATTTTGTTTAGCAAATGATCCTTTCATTTGAAATATTAAGGAAATACTCACCTTAATCCAAGTTTGATCTTGTGAAATTAGAAAATTATTATATGTTCCATTAATAGTTAGGGATGATTTTGTTAATATTTCTGTAGAACCTCTTTTCTTATATTTTGACATTCCTGTTAGACTTTAAATAGTTCATTAGCTATTTGAGATGACCACAAAGCATCTTTTGAAGCAATTATCCCCCATATGACAATGAAGTACTATTCATAGAAGATATAGTTTTGGACTTCCAAAAATATTATAAACCCAAAGATGTGGCTCTTAAGAACAGTAATATTTTTTATTTATACTTTCAAAGCAAGGCAATGAAACTCATGCACTCAGATCTGCTACTGATCGTTGAAACAATTTAAATCAGTGGGGTCACTGAATTCCAAGGAGGCTGTAGCAAATATTCATTAGTCATTAGAGCAAATATGTCAACCAGTTCAATGAATACTAGAAACCACAGTATAATTTAATGATATTTTATAATATTATGCATGCCAAGTTCTGTGGTCAGAATTTGTTTCCTCAGAAATTTTGATTTTTATAAACATTTTTTTTTTAATTTTTGGCTGAACATTGAAAACTTTTTGATTTTTTGACAAAAAGTCAAAACTTTCCCTGGAAAGCAGACATTTTTTGTGAAAAAATTCAATTTTCTTCTGAAAACCAGTTTCCACAGAAAATTTTCAACCAAGCCTAATTCCAGGCCAGAACCTCAACTAGTGTAAATCACAATAGCTCATGGAAATTTGATCTTCTGTTGTCCAAAGAGGATTTTTAATTTAAAGTGGTTATTTTTGATTTCATACCTGTTTATCTGAGGAACATAAATGTCTTTTCGGGATTCCTTTTATATTTTTTGAATTGTTTAGTGTTATATCAATAAATATATTTAATTGCAACTGTCAATTGTCTACAAAGGTCATTTTGGACTGTAGCTCATGAAAGCTTATGCTCAAATAAATTGGTTAGTCTCTAAGGTGCCACAAGTACTCCTTTTCATTTTGGAGGGTGAAATTTCAGTCTTCATGTGAGAAAGGGGAGAACAACCAAGCCAATGTTCCTTCTTTTTAACTTAGAGTCTCTGATTGGTTTCCATTGTGGCCCAAGTATACCTTATGGGACTCCGCATATTTCAGATCAAAGAGTAAACAAAATACCATTTAGAAGGTAGGCAAATAAGTTGTAATGCTTTGAACAAATGCCACTTCTTTTTCTATGTGCACATTTTCTACAACACATCACAATTTCCCCACATGTGTTCATTATTCTAATTTTTTTTCAAATGCTTAATTTGCAGATTGCTCATGAGCAGTTTGTTGCGACAGCTCAGTATTTGTAAATAAAATGTAAGCAGTTTTGGCTGAACTTGTAGGTCACATGGGATGTTTCCATTTCTTAATTGGCATATCTCTTAGAATCAGTTTGACAGAGCAAATGCTCAGGATTATGAATTTGAAACTTGCTTCCAGTGAAAATTCTCCAAAATTCACTTTAAATACTCCTTGTATTGCATATTTGTGGAAAGCAAACACAAAAGTGGAGTACTGTAAGTACAGCCTGAAGTAAATTAATGTAAAAAAATGTGTGGAATGTTTAAGCAATATTCACTGAGCCTTATATAACTATCCCCTTAATAGGAGCAAGATCTCCAGAGGCTGTATTTGGGACATCTGGTGAGGATCTTTTTCTCACTGCATAATTTCCCAAAGACCAAGGGGCAGACAAACGTTTACTTTCTTGAAACAAGAATATGACCAAATAAAATAAAGAAATGAACACAATAATTTGCTTTTCTGTCTAAACTGGTGTCTGGGGACCCTCTTAGCCTGGAAGAGTGGAAAGGGGAAGTTGCCAATGGTTTTACTGGTTCTTTAAAATACATCTCTGGTTACAAGCTGTAATAGAAGGGTCCTTTTCAGTGCCCCCTGTCAGAGAGTTGATCTAGTCTGTTATACACAATTGTCTATTTCACAATAAGATATTTCAGTCCTGTGGTCTTCAAAGTGCCCATTGAAAGCACTAATTAGTGATCGTTTAAGGTACTTATGTAATGTTAACTTCAGCACACAAGGGATGCTCTTGAGCCTGGCCCCTGTTCATTCCATTTCATTTTGGAGCTTTGAAGATAATTGATTTTTTGAAGACTGCAGCATTCCCTTAAAAATCAGAGACTAATAGAGTGGGGAGCTAATTTTGACTCAACCATTCATGCCATGTTTAGAGGAAGAACTGACTATTTACTTTTTCTCCGCTGGATATCAATTAATAGAATTTAAAATCAGTGAACTAACCAAATGTGAAAGAGCTTAAAGCATAATTACATTGGAGCAGAAATCTTTAATTATAAATAATCAGGATCACAAGAGATTTAAAAAAAACACTAATGGTGGATCAAAACATGGAGATAAAAATCTTAAAGAATCAGTTTGTAAATATTTTGTACAAGTATATGGGACCAGCTCCAAGGCTGCAACTGCAAGTCAAGAGAATGTATATGCAAAGGTAAATAAAGCTCACTTTTGCACTTCCTGGTTCTGCTGCTAGCTCTAGTCCACCTGTGCTGAGTTAGAGCACCCTGCTGGCTGCCAACAGCCCCAAAAGTCCAGAAGCATAGCTGGAGTTTAGCAAAGGAAAGAGGCATCCCAGCCACTTCGCCTTTCCTCTAGTCATGCCTTGTTTTCCCTGTTACATCAGCAGCAGAGAAAGGAAGTGGCAGAACAGCCTCTCAGTTGGCTCCACTACATTGAGAATCACCTTTGCTTGGAGAGATCCTCCCTGAGCTGATTGCACCATCTCTAGGGCTAGACAGTGCAAAGCAGCAGACAGCATTCACACAACTAACTTGTGAAACAGATCCCTGAACTTCTGGGATGGCTTACAGCCCAGAAACTTCCTTGCAAATGACCAGCGTCAAGAGATGTATTGAAATCCGTACCTGAAGTTGTAACAAGGGGCATTTTCTGGCTGTTATTTTTCTTCAAATGTAGACTAATCGATGAGTATGCTGAATTCACATGACCTCTCTACCTGCACAAGATAGTGTTATATGAGGATGGCAGTCTCCCTCTGCACTGTATGGTTATGCCTATTTCAGTCTTTCAATCAAAGAAAGAGAAGTAAGTTAGGGTCTAAACTAGTTGAATGCTTCAGTCTCAATCATTTCTCTATCTTGAACTATCTTTGGACCTCTCAACCTGGTTTGTTAAGTTATAAATGTCTAGATAGATGAGTGAGTTACTTGGCCAGTCATGAAAAGTCTTGTGAAAATTCTTCTTGTGTCACAGTCAGTGCTATGGTTTTAAAAAAAAAAGGTGTCTGGTTACTAGGAAAAAACGAATGACTTTCCCCATTCCTTGCATCATCCAAGCAGCCATGTGCATCTCTCTAGGGCAGTGGTTCCCAAACTTGTTCCGCCGCTCGTGCAGGGAAAGCCCCTGGCAGACCAGGCCGGTTTGTTTACCTGCCGCATCTGCAGGTTTGACCGATCACGGCTCCCACTGGCCGCGGTTCGCCACTCCAGGCCAATGGGAGCTGCTGGAAGCGGCGTGGGCCGAGGGACTTACCGCCCGCTGCTTCCAGCAGCCCCCATTGGCCTGGAGCAGCGAACCGTGGCCACTAGGAGCTGCGATCGGCAGAACTTGCAGACACGGCAGGTAAACAAACTGGCCCAGTCCGGCAGGGGCTTTCCCTGCACAAGCGGCGGAACAAGTTTGGGAACCACTGGGCTAGGGGATTACATCAGGCTAAGCTCCTGGGTTTGCATTAAGGACACTTACCTGCCAAGAAAACAAGAACCTTGAAATTAATTGTAGGACAACTATAGGGGCAAAATAAACCCCACTCACAAGGCTATGACTAGCATGAAATGGTAAGGGACTCCTAAAGGTTTTCTTGATATTGATAATGAGCTGGATTCTGCAAAGTGGTGAGCACCTCTTGGGAGGTGCAGAGCACCCTCAGCTCTGATGGAATTCACTTGAAGACACAAAGCACCTTGTAAGATAGTGTCCCAAAAGTGCAGGGTTGGTAGGCATTAGAATTCGAGTTCCTGTTTAGAAATCATGTAGCCTTCTATCAATTTTCTAGCCCTCAGATCCTGTTAGTGGCTGGATACGGCAACCGTCACCAGGAGCCCGATTGTGTTACCCTTCATCACAAAGATTTCACTGTTGGAAAGTGTAGAGTATTCTGATGCTTTCTGAAAGCTATTTGAAATTTGAAGTCAAGAATCAAAGAGAGGTGAAAGTGTAAGAAAGCCTATCCAGTTTCAAGTCAGAGAAGCTTTCTTTTCATACAGAATTTTGAAGGGAAATTGTCCAACTCCTCCACTGTAGGTAGGGCACATTCACAAAGAAGCAACTAAATGCCTATTGCTTGGCTCAAACTGAAGGAAATTCTAACTGGAGCTTTTAATTTCTTCATACATGGTCTATAGCAAAAGAATCACAGATCATCAAATATTTATAACCCATTAAGAATGTTTGATACTGAGTTTACAAGGTGGTTCCGGGAGTATGCTATTAAGTGCTAAGTCATACTTGAGAAAGCAAATTTAAAGAGATATTTAATGCTTCTTAGTTATGAGGAATAATGATTTGTTGTTGTGATTTTATACGCACTCAGTAGTAGCAATGTAAGCTGAGTATACTGGAGGCAGAAATCTTGCTGGTTTGTTAATAGGTTTTGCATGTGGACACTGATAATGGGCTAGTAACTATTGTCTTCTTTCTCTTCAACTGGTAGAGTGTAAAGACTGTAAAAATAAAATACTCTTTCCAGATGGAACAACTATTGTGTAATTTTTTTTAAATGGCTGGATCAAGTTTTCAGAAAAAATACAAAAAAACCAAGCTAACAAAAATGCAGTAAGAAAGTTGTTTCAATTAATACAATCACTGTAATTTACAAAAATGATAAATGCAAAACACAAATCTATTGCTCTATGTCTTTTAGCTTCTATTTTCTTTTTTTAACAGAAGTAAACCCAGTGCATGAACATAGGTTCAGTGTATTCTACTTACATAGATAAATAAAAAAATGTTGGCTTAGTAATGATATCACTTATGAGCCACAGTATATCACAACTTTATTAATGTACCAACATGACACCAAATTTCAGAGTGCTTTCCCCCCTTTTCTCACTAATGTAACATTGTTTCCTGCATTAAATCTATGTTTGATTATCCTTTTAAGCATTCTGAATAAGTTAGGGGTCTGTTAGCTTTCCATTCTCATCAGGGTCATCCGTACTAATTTCTTGGTCTTCCTTGGAAGGCATCTTTAATAATTTCAGTATACACATTTTGGGAGAGGAGCTGATCTTCATATTCAAATCTGTGGCTTGAGCCAAAGACCACTGAATCAATGGAAAGACTCCCAATTGTTTCAAGATGTTTTGGATTTGACCTATATTGCTTCAACATCTTTGTAATTTGTGACAAGAGAAAAAGGTTTATAGGACAGGTCAGCTAATGGTTAGAGTATAATTTTTAAACTTTTAACAAAAGTCAGAAGAGCAGAAGCCACAACTGTCTCAAGAATGAAAAATGTAATATGATATGGATGTAGAAATACCAAAGGTTCTGGAGATGAGAATATGCTTTCTGTCCACTGACCAAAGTGCTCTCAAAGAGGGCAAGAAGAACTTCCCAGCCCCCCTCTCTCTCTCACTCCAGAAAGGTTCTGTCTGATCCTACATCCTCTGAAGTCAGTAGCTAACCTACTAGTGACTGTAATGGGAGCAGGCACCATCAAAGATTGGGACACTCCATTTATACTAGAGCATGGGTGAAACCCTGGCCCCACTTTAGTTAATGGAAGTTTTTCTATTGACCTTAATGAGGTCACGATTTCGCCCCATGTGTTTTAATCCCATCTCAGTCAAATGCATTATTTGATCATTCTACAAAGAGTCACCATTCCATAACTATGACAGGATTAATGTTTTCAGACCAGTCAGATTGGTTGCCTTTATACCCACCTATATGTTATTTTATTCCATTTTCAAGGCCTTGACCTAAATATAAAATGGCTCTTGCAATTCCATTTTTAAAGTAGTTTTAAGACTTTTTCAGGAAAGGGAATACGAATTTCTAACTCAATGCAGGTTTAGTAATTATGCATTCTTATTACTACTATTACTGAATATATTGTAGTAGCATTCAGAGGTCCCCATCAGAATCAGGGCCAACTGTGATAGTCATGGTACAAACACTTCAGAAGAAATAGCCCCTATCCCCAAAAGTCTGAAATCTACGGTGGCAAATGGGAGAAAGAAGAGGGATGCAATCAGATGTATACAATTTTTATGTCCATATACACATTGGAGGCTTTTTGTTATTATAAAGTAAGCCTCAATGATCCCCATCTGCTCCTCCATGTACACTTCACTAATTGGCTGTTCCTTATAGGTATCAAAGCAAAGGTGGGTTTTGAGGTGGGTTCTGAGGAAGTTAAGGGTGGTGATCCTATTGATCACTTCAGGGAGGACATTCCATGCATAAGGGTTAGCACTAAAAAAGGTGCAGAGATATTTATGTAAGAAGCTGACTCCAGGATGGATGAGGCTGCTATTGTTGAGGGGAGGAAGCTGGGCACATTATAAGACATGAGAGAAATTAAGTAGGGAAGCTATAAACAGCTGGAGCTCACCTATATTATTAATGGCTCATCTTGATTTCTTTGAAGTCAATGGTGAATTTTGCTCTAAAATCAAAGGCATGATGTGGCCCATTGTGAGCAGGTCTGGCCCACTAGCTGTGGAAACAGCAGATCTATTAAATGACTGAAAACCTTTAAATATCAAAGAATGAAATGTGCTTATTTTGGTAACAATAAATAGCCAGGCACTAAATGACTGGGGAAAAAATCACTGTACATTAACCTTCTTCTAAACTGACATAGAATTGATGAGGTTTGTGGGATGGGTTAAGTGTAAAAAAATAGATTTCAGAAATTGAACTGGGGAAGGAGCACACCTATGGCCAAGATTGTGTACTGGAAAAGATTCAGATGGGACACTAAATACACCAATGGTTATTTACTATGGGATTAATTTCTTTCACATTAGAGTATACCTATTATTTTTCTTTAGGTTATGCTTCAACAGCCATCTAATTAAAGGGAATGGATCTTCCATTAAGCTCATAGCTGAACAAAACACTGTCTGCTCTGCAAGAATATTTTTATTTGATAGGTAATATGCTGCATAATTACAATTAGCAGGATATTTCATTTAACCTTCAGAAATTATCTTATCATTCCACCATAACTGAGCATTCCTTTCTGGGTCTGTGGGTCAAGGAAAGGGTTAAAATTCTCTATCACTATCTTGATCTTTGTTGAAATGGTGTATGGGAATGAAATGGTTGCCAATTTCTTTGCAATGCATTCTGACTGTACGGGAGTTCTTTTTCTCCTGACAGGCAGGTGAGATCAAAGTGGTGCAGGACAAAAGGGGCTCAGCAGTGATTTGTCAGGGGACGAAAGGCAGTCCTGTCTGGGAAAGTGGCTGTAGCCCAGAACGAGCCTTCAGATCACTAACACACTAAAGAAATCATGGCATGAGAAAAAGTACAGCAGAAAAGGTTCAAAGGTCAGTTTTATTTGGTTTGGATTATTGGTGCCTCCTTTTAAACCAAAGAGCAAGAGGGAAAAAGAACAGGCTAATAACCCTTGTTATTGTCCAGGAAAAAACTCTTTTGTACACATTGCTTGGAGATTGTCTGTAATTAAAATGCTGTTTTTAGAACAAGGGCCTGATCCTGAAAAATCCTTACTCACGTGAGTAGTTCTTAGTCACATGAATAGCCCCATGGAATTCTTCAAGTGCACAAAGAGAGTACAGGTTTGCAGGCTTGGGCACTAAATTTGGATTGGGGACATTCCTCAGAGGTTGGCATTGCCCTGTTTTTCAAATAAAAATAGGAGTGCAATGAGTAATCTAAGAAAGATTTTTATTTAAAAATTTGTTTGTAAGATCTCAGGGGGAAAAAGCCTTTGTAGAAAGACTAAATTAATCCATTAGTTTTGTATTATATTAAAATATAAGAAAATAATTACCTCCCTCAGACCTAAGCAATTGGACTGATCCTGCACATAAATAAAAATAATGAACCAGATCCTCAGCTGGTGTAAATTGACACAGATCTTTCAATTTCAATTCAACTATATTGATTTATACTAGCTGAGGATCTCCCCCCCCCCCAATAATTATATATTTTATAAATTGTTTTGGACTAGAAACTAACACACTCTACATTTGAATCCAAAACTGAATGTCTCATTCCTTGATCTGGCATTTTTAGCTCCCGTTGAAAAGTGTCAGCCATACTAGTGGATCAAGAGTGGCTTTGAAAAGACTTCAATAAAGCCTTCTAAGTCAGAGGATAGTTATGGTGATATGGACCCTTTGCATAAACCTCTGCAGGAAGATGCAGGGTGACCTTGCCTCCAGTTTCTCAGTACAAAATAGCATTAATCATGCCTGATGTGCTTACATGGAATTTGTTCCTTGGCTTCACCTTCTCCATCTTGAATGGAGTAGAGGAACAGATAAGCAGAAAAGGGGGAGGGAGGAGGTCAGAGCAGACTCCTGTCTTTGTACCCTCTTCTTTTCTTCTGTCTTACCGCAATAATAAATATTTGTTGAAATTTTATGGTTCAGTTAGCTTTAATATGATACTGAAAATAGTATGTACATTTATGCGGGGAAATGGTATATTTCCAGGTAAATGGAAAGACGTTTTGGGGTCCATGTCAAGATTTCCTCCTATGAAGAACATGGTTCTCATTTTCATGATCTAGCATCTGATTGCAGAAAAGGAAATTTCTATGACCGAGGCTGAAGTACCCTTCGTTTTTGAGTAAACTTCAACAATCACTCCTGAATGCCTTGTCAATATTAGTTATTTTAATGTATTATTTACATTGTGGAAATGCCCAAAGGCCACGATCAGGATTAGGGCTCCATTGAACTAGGTGCTCTATAAACATTTAAGAAGACACAGTCCCTGCCCATAAGAGCTTATGGTACAATATAAAAAGACAAAATTGACAAAGGTCAAGGAAAAAGAGATACAATATACAAACAAAGTGGTCCAAAGGGTAGCAGGCACCCATGACTTTAATTCCATCTTTGTTTATTTTACAAATTTGATTGTATATTTGTTTTATTTATGACAAAAACATGTGCTCAGTATCCAAAAACCAGTATATATGAAAAACCTATATTCACTGTCCATTTAAAGGACTGTTAAAGCGTGGTCTCTAAACTGTTATTCTTTCAATGAGGGTGGGTGAGAATTATACTTGAAAACCTGAAGAGAACCTTATAAAAATTAAAGAACAATAAAAATAAAAATTATTGTTCTTTTTATAAAAGAGTTAAAATACAATTAAATATTTGAAATGGAAATATGTAGTAAAACGGATTTTTAATATATAAAAGAGGTTATTTGTAGCCAAATTGTTGATACCCAAGATATAAATCACACAGAAAAAAATGATACATTGTCATAATTGCTATGGTTCTTCAAGATGATTTCAAGCATGGATCCCCATTATAGGTGATGAATGGAACCACAGCACAGAAGCTTGAAACTTTTTGTAAATCAGTGTATTTTGCAACTGTGTTCATTCCCTGCCTGTGTACTTACATACCCAACTAAGGGTGTATAATGCGGTGCAGCCATAAGCAACACTCATTTCCTTCTACTGTATCAAGAATTTGTTGTAAAGAACTATGAGCCAGTAATCTCAAAGAACCACAATTACTTTGGTGAATAACAATTCTTTCTTCTTCAAGCATAGTCTGCATGGATCCCTGTAGTTCCCTTATGAGGTAGATTTGAAGAAAAGTACATTAATAAAGATTCCAGAATGTCTCTGTTGAACAGAGAATTTGATCTAGAGGCCAAGTCCTGAGAATAATGCTACACAAATACATGGATGGACTCCCAAGTAGCATCTTTTCATATCTCAACAAAAGAGACGTTTTGGATACATGCGGATGAATTTGCCTTGAATGTGATGGAATGTACTCTTAACACCTCTTGGTACCAGAATCCTCACTAGTTCATAATGAGAAAATATACAGCCTTACTTGGACGGTGTCTGAGTGGAGATAAGAATCTGATCCTGTTACTGGCACAAGAGTTCTAGAAGATTGTTCAGGAGACTAGAGAATCTGCTGCCAGATCTAACAGGTTGGACTACCAAAAATTTAATACTTTGGTTCTGAGCAACACTTTGGATCAGTTTTGTCTGATCTTCTTCAACACCTTCCAGTCCAGGGTAATTGAAGGGAATGTACAGAAAAATATCTAGCTCCTTCCCAAGAAGAATGTATCTGTTAGATACCCCAGATATGACCAACATCTCCATCTGAGAGGTTCTGAGAATGAGGGCTATTGTCTCTTTAAGGGGTCAGTTTTGCTGGGTGCTGTATTTTCTGCTGAGATTACCCACTAGGACACTATCTTTTCCTGGAAAGTGGAAAACTGTGGGTGTGATACAAAGATGGACACCCTTATTCCCAAACTTTATGGCTTCCTGTTATAGAAGTGGCACGTACATAGTTTGCTCTTGGCAGCAGCTTGCTATAGAATATACTGCGGTCACATTGTCCATTAAAATGAGAAGAGAGTTGTCCTTCAATGAGGGTGGAAATGTCCTGTAGGCCAGACAGACTACTCTCAATCCAAGGACATTTATGTGGAGGTAGGTCTGCTCCCCTGTCCAGAAGCTTTGAATTGTGGGCTGACCCCTATGAGCTCCTTATCCTAGTCCCAAAGCATTGGTTACCAACACAACAGAATGTGGAGGTTGAAGTGGATGCCATTGCAAGCAAGTATTGGTTTCATCCACCACAACAGAAAAAATATGTCACCCATTGATCCAGGGTGAGGCTGAAATACTGGCTATACACAGTCATTTCTGCAATAATCTCAGGTGGAATCTGGCCTACCTACATTTGAGAACCTATGAGACTTAACAGCCTGAGAAATAATCTGACAGTTGTGTGAGGAGTTGATTGGAACTCAAGTATTATTTATCATGTGGTTTTGTGGGAGGTACGTGGTCATGATCTGGAGTCAGAACAGTCCCAATTAACTTCACTTCTTATGTCAGGATGAAAATGGACTTTTTGAGGTTGATTCTTAGGCCCAATAATTGGAATATCTGGCAGAGTGTCCTGAAAGCAGATTAGAGAAAGCAGTCTTCTCAGCCAGTCCTAAAGATATAGGTACTGTCCCCAGTCCTCTCCAGTGGACTGCCAGACACTTGGTGCTCAATTCAGCAAGATACTTAAGCACATGTCTATTGGAGTTAATGTGACAACTCAGGTGCTTAAAGTTAGGCATGTGCTTAAGTACCTTTCTTAATCAAGGCCTTGATGAGTACTGGTTAGGCTGTGGAGAGTGTAAATTGCAAAATGTGATACTGGCAATATTAGTCTCCCTCAGAATCTGAGGTATTTCCAATAAACAGTGCAAATCATAATATGGAAACTCACACCTTATACACTGAGAACCATGAACCAATGCTGTGGCCAAAAAGAAAGAATTATAGATACCAGTGTCACTATCTGGAACATCAGCCATCTGATGTATTTGTTCACACATCTGAGACCCGTATATGATTTTGGGATGTAACTCCCCTTTTATTTTGTATATTCAAAAGTAATGAGTCTTTTAAAAGCTCAGAGACCCCCTGCTATAGATCCCATTTGGAGGAGTGCCCTTTCTTGTAACACAGACCTCTGAAAGGGGATTGAGAAGCAGGATGAGGGGGCAACAATAGAGAATAGGAATGGATGAAATAATGCTTTTTTATTATCTCCAGGACCTGTTCTGCTAAGGTAATGCCACTTCACACCATAAGAAGACAGAAAGTTGATAACCAAAAAGGAACAAGGAGAGAAAAATGTCCACAAAAACAGATTGACATGAGATTCTTAAACAAACCCCTCAAATGTGGAAGTTGGTACTGGATGCTGATAAAGCCAGGTCTACCAAGATGGCCTTTTTTGGGGTAGGATTTGTTCTGATGGTGAGGTGACTGCTTATGTGCAAGCTCCTACTCCAAGTATTGCCTGAAAGAACACTGTGTCCCATATCTGACAATGGAGGTGTGTCATTCGGCAAACATAGTACAGGGGGTCAAAGATCTGAAAGTGGCTTGGAGTCTTTAAGGTGGTACAGTGAGTGTTCCACCTTGCCATTAAACAATTCAAGCTGCTCAGAGGGTGGCCTGTATCCTTCTTGGTAAACCAGAGGATATGAGTCATAAGTACTAGTGCATGGTTACCAAAGTAACCACTGCCCTTCACTGCAGTACCACAGCATCACAGGTGTCCTGTAGGCCATGTTTCTTCACTTGCTCATCCTCAGGAATCACAGATTTTACCTATACCTTCTAAGCCTCTTCTAATAAGTTCTTTTGTGCAAGGATTGTGTTTGTTCTGTATTTATACAGTGCAAGCACAATGGAGTCCTAGTCCATGTCTAGGGCTCAAAGGCAGTACAGTACAGTAAGAATAATAATAATAGTAATAGTAATGAGCACACGTCTGTCCTAGGCTTGGAAGTCATATTTGGATAATAATGCTTGCTATTCAGGTTTCTCCATTTGCAATCTGACTGAAGAAGGTATCTTCTAGGCTATCTAGCCACAGGGTCAGACTGACTTGAACTGTCCTTAGTTGCAGACATGGGTGGGGAGCTGAGGACATGGTGAGTGTTAAAAATATTTAAATCCTTTCAAAGAAACCTGGTAACACTGACCAACTCTCTTAGATATATTGGGTTTTGAGTAGCGGGTCTGCCAGAGATACAGAATAACTTAATTAACTGGGAAGGCTATGGTGCCAAAGCAATTTTGACTGAAGAATGACAGAAAGTGGAGACAACGTCTTGTAGATCCAAGCTTCAGCCAGTCTCCCACAGTGTTTCTGGAAATTCATTATATCATTCAGGATATGGTACACATGACACTTAAAAAGGGGATGCAGGAGAGCTTTTCTAGTTTGGGTCCATGGAAGAAGAAAATGACAAAACCAGTGGTAAGGATAATGCAGACAGGGCTATTGCTGAGAAAATTCAACCTGCTGCCTGGGAAAAAGGAGCAGTCAGTGCCAGTATACTTGGTACTACGGGCTGATCTACTGACACTCGAGAGCTTGATAGCAAGGTGATTGAGGCCATCAGAATAGACAACACTATGACACCAGATGTTGAGAGAGAATGCCAACAAAAAAGGACCTTGATATCAAGACACCAGGCACAGAGGGGCACGGTGCAGAAGCACTGAGCAATGGGAGACCCTACCTCAAAGAGCCTGACAGTGAGAGGCCTACTAGGGCCTAACAGTAGCCATATTATACTATCATTTAAAAAATTCTAAGAAAAAAAAGCTACCTTCCCAGAAGTGGATTAATAGGTGTAGCAGCAGTCATGGCTGATTTCTTTTCTGCTGCCTACAGTAGTCAGAAGGAAATGAGTAGCAGCTGGCCCTGCAGTTCCCTCAAGAAAGGAAGAAAAAAGATAGGTAGGTTGTCTGCATTACCCCAATAGATACTGCTTTCCAGAAAGTTTCAAACTGTCAAACATGCCATGTCCTGTACATCCCATATGGATAGAATCTAGCCAGTAAAGAATATATGCTGGATAATATTTAATTGCTGTCAGGTATTTTGAAATAAAAACTTAAATGAAGGATGGCCCAAGGGTTAAGGTACTAGCTTAGGGCTTGGAAGACTCAGGTTCAATTTCTTGGTTCACGACAGCCTTCCTGTGTGACATTTGGCAAGTCATTTAGTCTCCCTGTGCCTCAGTTCCCACATGTACAATGGGGGTAATAGTATATTGATTTCAATGGGAGTTAGGCACCACAGTGCTTTTGAAAATCTCACTAGGCACCTAAAGATGCAGATAAGTCCATTTAAATAGATAGATATGTACATTTTAAAAGCTGGCCCTTAGAGATCTATAACTTGTTAAAGGATGTGCATGTGTCCGACAAAAAAGTTTAGATCAGAGAACGGAGTGCTCTTTAACCCACCACAAATGATGCCCCAAAAGTTATTGCTGATACATATGCCACTGGGCTTCTAGGATTATCACATTATAATCACTGAGTGTGATACAAAGGAAGAGTATTTTCTCATTGAAGTAATTAACAGTCTCATCAGTTGTCCACTTTCTTCCCCACTTTACCTTTCCCTTCGCCCTCCATTCCCCTCCCCCAACCAGTGTAGTTGTGGTATAGTGGGATTGATCAGTGGGTGGACTAGCATAATTAAAAACACTGTGGAGCTGTTCTATTTCTGGGTAGGTTGCATGTATGTAATCATACCTAAAGTGCATGGGGTAGTTATGATAAAACAAGGATAGTTAACTTTGTGCCCATTTTCTGTGTATGTTCCGTTTTCCAAAAGGAATGTTAGGTGGGGGCGGGCAGTACCACAAGGAGCCACCTTTTCCTTTCTTTCCTCCTCCCTTGCCATGTTTTTTCTCTCCTCCATGACATGTGGGAGGGTGAAGAGTGTGTGTGTAGAGGTTGGAGCATACTGGGATTACACTTAGTTCTTGCGGTACCACTCTGAGGCACTTCCCCCTGTGTAACTGCAGGTAGATGAAAACTGGAACACAAGGAAATTCATGTATCGTGTTCTCTTGGACCAGTACTTCCATTTTTTTCTCCATTACATTTTTAAATGTGAAACTTGCTCGACCTTTCCCCGATCACCCATGCCTCCCTCTTGCCTCCCCTCACATCTTACCTCCCAACATAGCTGACACTTCCTCAGGATACAGGACCTATTTTACATCTTGCATAAGGGCCACTTTATCACAGTCTAAATCACAATGTATGTCATCTGATTTTATGGAGTATGAGATGATCTGATCACATCCATGTAGCTGAGGAGAGGATTGATCTTGTTCCCTTAAAATTATACAGTTCTGTAAAATGTGCAGGATCTAGTGAAATCCTAACAAGTCTCTGATTGTAAAAGGAATAAGGACCAAATTCTGAAAGCAGTGGGAAATTAGCTAGAATTAAATTGCAGGATTAGTCACATCTGACAACCACCTCAGAATTATAGGCCAGACACTAATATTTGTCACATTATACATCAGTATAAATCCAGAGTAACACTGTGGGCCAGATTTTCAAAAGCTCTCAGCTTACTAAATGTCTGTCTGGGAACGGATAGAAGATGATCATTTTTGAAAATCTGTCCCCATGTCTTCAATGTATTGCACTTCTTTTGTTCTACTCTTCTAATTTTTCTCCCTATCTCTCTTTCCACACACACATATACACAGTCTTTTCCTTTCACAGAACTATTTTCATTACTCTACTTTGAACTATTGTATTGTTCAATATATATCTGTTACAGTTCCATTTGTATCTTGCACTATTGTATTGCTCAATATATTTCTGTTACAGTTCCATTTGGATCTCTGAGAGATATACTTCAATACTAAACCACGTGACATGACCATATGGCAGACAAACAGACAACCGTACTGTGTGATATTATTACCATGGGGTTTTGTGTACTTCTGCTCCCCCTTTTCTTTAATTTGTTCCTTTCTTTCACAGGGAATAAACAATAATACTGAAAAAGAAAGTTGTTTTAAAAGTTAGCTTAACATCTCTGAATTTTTCTTTTTGAATCTCTTAACACAATAAGAGGTTGTTTTCTTCCTATTCTTAGATAATGATTTTAGTAATAATATAAGGCCTGACTCCTATGAAGTCAATGGAAAGATTCCCACTGAATTCCATGTTCTTTGAATCAGGCCCATAAAGAATCATTTAATCCTGCAATCCCTTACCCAGGCAAACGCCTGCATACTTAAACACAAATTTTCCTCAGTAAGGAGCTCAAGAACTAGCTTCTTAATAACATTAACAAAACTGTAAAGCATAACAATTATCTAAAATGTATATAACATTTGTACATAAATGTATATGAGTTTATGGAGATAAATGATATGAGTAAACCATGTAAGGCTTATATAACTAAATGTTCTGGGTCGCTTTATTACATTTGAGTTGTAAAATAGCTAAATAGTTAATACAGTAGCTATAGTATTGACTGTATTTTCCTCAAGTTAAAGAGCTTGCATTATGTGAAGGCTTTTTATTGTTTGTTTATAAATAAAAAGTCTAAAATAGCTACAAAGCTGAAAACCATTTTAAATGAAAAAACAAAAGAGAGAAATGTTTATACATGTCTTCCATTTATCTAATTTTTCCACCAGGGAAATCTTATTATCTATGTTCATTCAATGTATGATCAACTAAATCTTACATTATCCACCTGAAAATGTACACTAAACTTTTAAAAATACACCTCACATGCAACTGTATGTCCAGCACCTCATATGTAACTCTATTTAAAATACAAACATCAAACAATATACAATTTAATAAACAATATTACCTACATGTATGGAACAAAGTAATGTGATGCTGTTTTGTTTGGAAAGTCATTTAAGCAAAGTTATACTGATCACAAGGTGCAGAATTGCCTCACTAGAGAAACCACAAAGAAACTAAAACTAGTTGAAAAAAACCGAATAGAATTGTATGAGGTCTATACAACAACAATTAGCAGCAGGTGTGATCTAACTGGATCTTAGAGGAGAATTATATACAGAGTGAGATTATTAACTAAATTGCAAACAAACACCTAATAATCACTTTGAATATGTTTTCTTTGAGACCTTCCCACGGTCCATGTTTGAACTAGTAATGAATTTTTAATTGGGGGAGGGAGGCAATTTTTCTACTGGGGGCTCCGCCTCCTGAGTAGGTATTTATTGCTCTACAAATTGTAACTTCCTTCTTGCACTAGACTAACAGCTTCAGTTGTAAATCATTGACGTATGTTAAAAGAAACATAGTGTGTACCCTAGAGTATGCAGATCACTGTGCTTGGAGTAGATGAATCAGACCAGTAGTGGAACTAAATTGTAGATCACTCAATATTAAAACAGCATCACTACATCAGTGCAATGGGTGTTTGTAACATTTATTACCATCTAACAATTTCAGAACCCATTTATTTGCTTAGAGATTTGTTTAATATTTAGGTTTATATATTATTTAAACAGAATTGATAATATAAGGCAGTGTTAGTCACAATACATCACTTATCTGTGTATATACATACAGTTATATATGTATATATAGTTCATATATATTCATATAATTCATATAACATATAATTCTTCTATGGTAGTGAATTGGAAATATATTCTGTTATTAAATTGAAGCACACTACTACTAACATAATCAGCCTCAAACACTTTACATAGTGACTTGGTAGGAGAAATATTATCTGAATGACATTTACATGTAAGAGCATTTAGAAATATTTTGCTAACAAGATCAAGGATAAAAAATAACCGACATTTAACGTGTTCCACTTAAAATCACACATTTCAAGTGAATTAATAGCTCATTACAGGTTGTAATTCTAATTTAGCTGCACGCTGTCTCAAGCCTATTCTCTCCCTCCACATTAAGTAATAGACTCAAACTGCTCTCTGATTATCACTCTGGGGCTACAAGGAGCTTTGGGGGCATAATTAAAAATATTTCCAGAAAGAATCTGTAGACCACATCTGACGTCCCACCCTCTATTAGAATTAGACCACATCAAAGGGACCTTTTTTGTTTTCAGAAATGGTCACCAGACAACGTACAATATACAAGAGTGGGCTTATGTTTTATTGTATAGATGTCTGACTAGAGCAAAACGACTTAAGGTTGCTTGCTATTCAATGTTGCACCAAGTGAGACAAGGTAGCTATAGCCCTTTGATATTTCACTGGAGGTCGTATTCATTTCATTTGAAAGGGAACCATTAATGACAGACCTATAAGTGTTCTCTTCCCTAATAAATAGAATACACATCGTTTGGGAAGCATGTCTGTGTTAGATGCCCAAGGCGGAAAGATTTGTAGATGATGGTGCTAATTATAAAAATGGTAACCATAATGTGATCAAGATGGAAGCAATTTGAGCAAAAGTCCACCCACTAGTCTTTTTGGTTTACTATTGTAGGAGGGAAGAAGTATCTTGGAGTTTTTTTTCCCCCAGAGTACTAATGAAAAACTACCTAGAAATCTAAAACTGTAAATTTTCAATTTCACATCTTTATGGGGATCCAACAATCGTAGAGATCACCCTGACTTTAGCTATGAAGAGACTTACCTAATATTTCTAAATAATCATTATTTTTGTCCTTCTATATCCGTCTGCTTATATATCTTCAAACTATTTTCCTCCTCATCTTAGTACCTAGGTGCTATTTTGTGCAGTAATTTGTGGGTGATAAAGAATTTATAAAACCTAATGTACTATTCTCCTTCAGGGAAAGCTTGTTTCAGGGAGGACTTTTGTTTGTTAGTCTCTAAGATGCCACAAGTACTCCTTTTCTTTTTGTTTCAGTGTTAGCTGAAGGATTTGGCTATTACATAATGATCTTATTAAAAAAAAGTTTAGTGCCTTGTGTGTTTATAGGTTCATATTTTTCATTAGCTATTATAGTTTAATCAAGTTTTTACTAAATAAACTGTACCTACATAATTGCATGCATGTGGCATTGCAAAAAAAACAACACAAAAGAATTAATTATACAAACATTTATCAGTTCTCAGATCAAACTCTCCTAGTGAGGCTGGGACATAACTTATGGGAAAAAGAGGGAGAATGGTACTGGTGGAGAAGGGCGCTTGTTCGTTCTGTATGTATTTCCTTGAATTCCAGACAACTAAAGGATGGAAAGCCTTTTAGCGTTGGAGGGCTACTAAGTTTTAAGTTTCAAAGTAGCAGCCGTGTTAGTCTGTATCCGCAAAAAGAAAAGGAGGACTTGTAGTCTCTAAGGTGCCACAAGTCCTCCTTTTCTTTTTAAGTTTTAAGCATATCTAAAAGGGAATCGCTTTCTAGATCACTTTGTCCGCCTGCCATTCCTTTTAGAAAAAGATCGTTTCCCTTCGGTGATTTTTCCGTCCAGTAAAAGCTTATTTTCTTCTATATTGTTTTAAGAAACTCTTCTTTTTTTCCGTAGGAAAGCCTTATTTTATATATTTCCTCGTAACCGACAGTGAATAAAAAATCATATTGGTCAAGGTCAAACGGTCGAATTTTGACATGGCTCCCTTCAAAGGCGCATTTGTGTGGCCTTCAGCCGCATTAATACTAACTAATACTCAAACACTTCCAGGAAACTTTTAATTATTGACGGTTTCATATGAAAATCTAATAGACGAGCATCTTTTGAGTAACACACCTGGGCAGCATAATGTTTTTGTAGAAGTTGGATAACCTTTTGCGTTCCATTTTTATGTATAGGTAACTCCACTAGACGAGACAAAAAGCTGATAAAGATGTGTGAAGTTGCAGACCTAACTGTTACGCCTGATGTAATTTACCAGACAACAACAAATAATAAGTTAAGGGGGAAAGATTAAAACCAATGTCTTGCAAATATATGCACGAATACATATACTTTCTCTGTAGCTGGGCGCACTTCGCATGAGTGAATTTAGAAATTTGTCAGCCTTAAAGCCATCCAGATATTGCATATTAGCAACCGTTAAATGATTGATTTACTAATAACTGTTTTCTTTCAGCGTTCAGGACAAAGGGAAGAAAGACGTTTAAGTCACTAAAGACTGACAGTGAAATCCTTTAATACGTATTTTCCCTTCAGCCACCCGAGCAGCCAGTGTCTGAACCCCTTTTATTATGCTCCCTTTTTAAAATGTGCATTTGTAAAAGTTACTTCCCCAAGTTGTTTTAGTTGGACATCAGTCATCCCAGCGGTCATGTGTTGTGATTTGCGATAGGGAGTAGCCAGGGAGAAGTGACAGACCCCAGGGATGAGCGCCTCACCGCATAATTTTCAGACGCATAATTGTTCTATTTTGGATCTTTCAAAGCAGGGGGAAACCAAGGCAGAAGCAGCTCTCTGCCCCTCAGCTGGGTTGCTGCTGCTGCCTCCCCCCTCTCTCTGTGATGCGGTTATCCGCAAGAAGCCACCGTGTGTGTGTGTGTGTGTCTGTGTCTCTCTCTCTCTCTCTCTCTCTCTCTCTCTCTCTGTGTGATGCTGTGTAATTTTATCCAGGCTGCACTCTGGGAGTTCACACAAGACTGATACCTTTGCCTCCCCGCTTTGTATCAATTGGTCGCAGATCAGGCTATTGTTGCAGGAAGCTTCCTTTATTTCAATGCTCCGTCGATCAACGAATTTTCCCCACAGTCTCTTCCTGAAATTCAGTGGGTCTCTCTCTCTCTCTCTCTCTCTCTCTCTCTCATGCGTGCAGTCTGTCTAGCTGGAGACCCAAGGAGAACTCTGATCACTGCAGCTCCATCTAATCCAAACAGCTGGGACGCCTCGGTGGTCTCTGCCCGTGTTTTATTGATTTAAGTAGCTCTAAGACAGATACAAGGGACAGATCGAGGCAGATAAAAACTTGCCAATGCTTCACGATTTGAATCAGTGTGTGCTTTGCAACTTTGAAGGGCTGCTAGCAAGACTTCTTTAATGGGACCCCTGGTGTCATCTGCGCCAAGCCTTGATCTCCCCAGCAGACTAAGGGCTGCGGCCATCATGCCACAATGGTTATAATTTGGATCTTGCTGCTGAGTTTGTTGCAGGAATCTTGGTCCCAAGGGCTGGCTGCGGAGGTGCCCAAGGTACCTTACTGTGCCAAAGGCCAAACGTGTGAGCCAAGGCTGCGCAGAGATGCTGGGGGGCGCGGCGGGGTCTATGAGCATCTCGGGGGAGCACCCAGGCGCAGGAAGCTCTACTGTGCCACTAAGTATCACCTCCAGATCCACTCCAATGGGAAAATCAACGGCACCCTGGAGAAAAACAGCGTCTTCAGTAAGTACTGTGCATGCCTCTCCCCTGCCCATTTCCTCCTCTATTAGCTTTGCAGGGTGGCTTTCAATTACTATTCGTTCTGACCCATTGAATTGTCCTTCAGGTCTAACCTTAGAAACCAAGGCGATTAACGAGCTTGGGGCTGTTTAGAGTGAAGTGACAGTGAAACAGACACACGGGGGGCCAGACTCCGACACCCTTGCTCTGAAGGGCGTCTTACTCCCGGAATATCCTAATTGAGTTCCATAGGATTGCTTGAGGAATAAGGTGCTACCCCAGGGGAATTAGGGTGGCAGAATCTGCTCCTTTATTATTAGGATTTTTTTTCCAGATTCAAATTCAGCAAGATTTTGCCCTGATCTGCTTGCAAAGCTGGAATTTCTTTGCAGCACACATTTGTCCCTCCCCGATAACACTGGCAGAAACAACTAATTCCGAAGCTGCTAATAACCGTAAGAGTAATACACTTCTGTCCAAGAGTTCCTCGGTTTGGATTTTGTTGGATCTTTAATACTACCCAACAAAGCCCATCTCTCTCCTTCCTTCCCCCTGCCCTTTTCATGCAGCGTATTCTCCAAACTCCTCTGCCCACATGCAAGGCACAAGACGGGAGAAATACAGATGTGGACCCGACCCAGTGAAGTCAATGGCAGAATTATGGCTGAGATCAATGGGAGTCGGATCTGGTCCTCCTTTTTCTCCAGAATCGGCGCACTTATTAATAACTAGTTAATTTTAAACCAGCTTCCAGAATTACACCCACACCCACCCACGGAATTGCTCAGCGGCTTGTGCTAAAAGCGAATGAGACAAAGGGAAAGAAATGTACCCCCATACCCCCCGACTTCCAAAAAGTCAAAACAAAATTGTTTTTTCAAGTTGCCTCTGATTTGGCGATAGGAGGGGGCCTACTGACCAAAGCATCTGAGTGTGTGTGTGGGGGGAGGGGGTTTAAATCTGTTCTCTTGCCCCAGATTTCTCCATGCTCTGAACAAGCAGCTCAGGTCTAAGATGCAGCAACTTGTGTCCCAAGCCCCCTTTGATTTGTACACCTTCTTTACAGACACACCCCACCCAGGCTGAGTCCCCCTGGTTGTAGCAGTAAGTGTAGGAAGCAGCTTTTGTGTGTCCAGAAGGGGGATAAACCAGGATCGAGGCAACGGCTACCTGCACTCAACTGTCACTTTGTCTAACCATCTTTGCTACAGTTGCAGGCATCTCTCCTCACATTTCCTTTCAAAGCTCCCTCGCAGCTCCCTGTCACCAAGCTAGGACCAGTGCTGACTCCTGAGGAGCCTGCAGACCATCCAATGGCTTTCTTCAGTCTCAACCCGGGTTTCGGATTAGTTCTCCCCCCTCACTCCGTGTGCTGTCTCCCCGCCCCCAGTCTTCTTGTTCGTCTCCTCCTGGGGGGGATGTGAGGTGGTATAGACTAAATGACTTTTACCCCCCTTGGCAATGTGCGGGGAATCAGCGGTAATTGAGATGAAACGGGATATGTCAAGAGCAAAGGGCTGTGAGTGAGAGAGAGCAGGAAAGATCGGGATGTTCAAATACTTTTCTTAGCAGGCCAGTGGAGCTACTGCAGCCGGTATGTGGACTCGGGGTCCCATGAAGATGCTTTGGGGAGGAAACAACTTTCTTCTCACAGCGGAACCTTAAATCCCCAGAGATCCGGGACTTTCCTTTCTTCCCACTCCCCGGGATAGGAAGTGCAGCATTATTTCTGTGTAAAGCATCCCACGCTGGGTGTCTGGAGCCCAGGATGCTCCTCCGGGGAAACCTACGCCCTTGCTCTCCTTAGCGCGCAGAGACCGGGAGACCTCCGAGATCTGGCTCAAGTGCACAGAGGAAAACCACGATTTCCTAGAGAAAAAACCCTCTGGTTATCAAAGACTTTTAGGAGGCATTCTTCCGAGCTCAGTCGACGGCAAAACGACGGGTGATTCAAAACAGCTGTACGTATTTGTCGAGATTGAGGTCAGACCAAGAATTGAACTCCGCGAAATAGGAAGGCTGAGCACTGTGTGTGTTTTCTAATTGTCAAAAGACGCTCCTGGGTTTACATCCGGCTTCTAGATCGTTACAGAGAGTACTGAGCTTTGACACCAGAATTGCTGAACTGGGAGCTTCCAAATCACAACAGCACCTACTACCGCCTCGTCCCTTACACGAGTTCTATGATAGTTTGCACCTAGCATCCTTTGGCGGGATGTAAACCCTTTGGGAGGCTGTCTGGGCTTCTCCCCCACCCCCTTGTCTAGTGCATTAGACACGATCTTCTAAGGGCTGAAATATCTCCTCCCTTATTTTCATACTGTCCTTGTTTCAAGCACTACGTCAACTTTCTAAATGACAAGTTCCTTTCATGATTATATATGTGGTTCTAAGATGCAGCCGTCTTACTCCATTTTACCCTCTGGAGACCTCAGAAAGAGCATTGCCCTGAAGAGGGTAGCTTTGTGACTGGTTTCAGTAAGTCAAGCGCTGTGGTATCCCTCAGAAAAGCATTAAAGGGGATTTAAACTTTTTATACATATACGTATAGGATTCGGTGAACCTGCAGTTCAATGTCAGATCTTTCCTTTTTAAAAATAGTTGAAGCTCAATCAAACAAGTAGGAATTTACTATCAGTTTCCAACGATTCCCATCTCATTAGTTTTTCTTTGTATTGTCTAATTATGTTAGTCTTGTTTTATGTACATGACTACAGTATAACTTCTTGAGTGTATAAGTTATAAGTGCAAACTCATATTCTGGAGGTAAGTAGCTATTCGGATGTATTTCAGAAAATTACATATGAAGGGGAACAACCCATCTCTCCTCTGTTTCTAGGTATTCTAGAAATAACTGCAGTTGATGTTGGAGTCGTTGCCATCAAAGGGTTGTTCTCTGGCAGCTACCTGGCCATGAACAAAAGGGGAAGACTTTATGCTTCAGTAAGTTTTATTTTAAGACAGTGGCACCTTAACTATTGTACTGAAATGGAAACATGTTCTATTTGGGTGTCAGTAATTTTCATGGGGATGCGGGGAAGGAGCACTATTATCTTGAGTGGACAAGGTTTATCTGCTATGAATAAATGCTTATAGAAAAAAAAGATTGATAGCACCTTTCTGCTACAGCATTTAAAGTGCTAAGTATTCTAACTTTTCTTGTTGCCTGGACAGCCAAAGAAACAAAAATAATTTATTTGGCAAAGGCTAAGATTCTCTTGACAAGTTTTTGGGCTATACAAAATTAAGCAAGAAAATACACCAGAAACAAATATGATATCAATATATATTCACAATGGCCCAAATTAATATATTAAATATATCTTTGACAGCAGGAGTAGGTGTAAATGTCAGATGGAAGGGAGTCAAAAACTAGAAAACCCTTCATTGATGTCAATGGGACCATTTCTCTTACAGAGTACAAAATTGGGCCCCAAGCAAATGTAAGAGAACTCAAGCTGGGGTCAGAAGACAGAGATATAGCAGGAAAAGCAACTACAAAAAGTGATAAGAAGGTGTAAGTTAAAGTAAGCCCCTCAAACCATTACTTTAACCTTACACTTTCCTCCAGACTTTTAGGGTGAAATCCAGGCTCTAGTGAAGTCAATGGGAGTTTGCCAGTGACTTCAGTTTGGCCAGAACATCACCCTTGGTGTAAAATACCTCAGCTTCGACTCCTTTACACTCACTTAGGTACAAAGAACTATTTACCAACATGTAACTTACACCACTTCATGATCCATCAACTTTGAATTTGGTCCAATGTCTTTGACTGAATCTCTGGCAATCTTGAGATCAAACTATTATTATGTAGCAACTAGACTGTACGGTTTCCCCAGGAATCCTGAGATACGAAAGCAGATTTTAAAAGAAAAAAATGTGCAGGGTAAAATATAGCTACCTGGAACTTGCTTTCCTCACCTAGTTATTACATGTAATTCTATTGATTTGAGCAATATGATACGTTTAAGCTAGGAGAGCTTTTCCATGGCCATGCAGCCTACATAACGCAATTACCATCAAAAGAGAGGGAGTTCTCAACTAACTTAATATATTTATGTATTTCCCTCTACCACCTCAAGAGTATTTTCTGGTGAATGTTTACAGGATGCTTTCTGTAGTGTCCACTGGGGCTTTATAAAGGGATTGTGTGTAAGGATGATGGTTCTTTGTTGGTATAGTGGATTTGTGTCACAAGTAGCTTCACCAAAGAAAAACCGTTGGAGTGGAATGTACCCCTTCTTGGCTCTATGTCACAGCAGAAACAGGGCTAGCCCTGTGCTCCCACCTAGAGGCATTGATGAGCACCCCTTTTCTAGAATGGTGCTCTTCCACCAACTCAGAAAAGCAGTCCATCCCAAATGAATGAAAGATGTTAAAGTAAATTCTTACTTTTCCTTGTTCAGAGTAGATATTTTTTCCCCACGCGGTATTTAAATGATGCTAACAGACTCCTAAGGAAAAAAGGTTAATCTCTTATGATGGAGAGAAGCCACAGAAGGTGGCTGAGAGGCCTTCCCTCCTGGATTTCTCCCTTCAGTGTGAGAAAGGCAAGCAAGCCACTTTGTGGCTGCCCCATGTTGGTCTCAGCTCCAGCGGGAATGGAATCAGCTGCAAAAGTCTCCTTTGAATTGTGAAAAATTGTCTTTGCTACTCCTGGTAGAGTTCACAACTTCTTCTCTTCTATAGGGGAAGGGACCAGAGTGGGAAAAGCTATTGCATTCCCACTTCTCCTTTTCATAGGGCAAGTAACAGGCAACAATTCAGACCAGGAGGGCACACCATGGGCTTGAATACATGGGGAAATTGACTAGAATGATTCACAGTCTGGAACCAGTCCCTTGGGAGTGCCCCTTTAGTATTCTGAACCCCAAGGGTTCACACAGTTCCACAGGGGCAGGCCCATGGCCTCCAAGACTGGGCTTTCAGTGCCATTGATTCCTGTCTCTCTCTGTGGCTCCCTGCAGTAAATCCAGAAGGAGGCTTGTACTGTACCCCCTTCAAGGCACAATGTTTCCAGTGAGTATTTGCAGTGGCAGCTTGTATAAAACAGCGTAACAATTTATTAGTCAGCTGGCACACAGAATCTGAAAGTCTTTAGGATAGCAAAGAGAGGCAAAGGTCCATCCTGGTCACACAGTCCATCCTGGTCAAACCAATGCAATTGGCCAGCTAAGCTGTTATAGACTCCCTTAGTGGCTCTGGCTCACTCCTTTTGACCGTAGTCCCAGGTAAGACCTGCCAAGTCCCTCCAAAACCCAACCCTTATCCCCATTGTTCTGTTCTGGGATAACTATTCCACTATAGCTATTCTGGAATAACTCCCTCTGTGGACACTCTGTTCCAAAATAAAAGTGACTTTATTCTGAAAGAATTACTCTGGAATAAAATTGGAGAGGAAGAACAGAAGCAGAGAAAGAAAACTCTACCTATTGCTGCCCGCATCATTATGGTATCTGACAACCTCATATTCTTTCATGTGTTTATCTTCACAACATCCTTATGAGATAGGGCAGCAATAACATTACCATTTTACAGACGGCAAACTGAGACACAGAGAAACTTAGGGCCAGATTTTTAAAGGCATTTAGCTGTCCAAGGATGGAGATGCCTAGTGGAATATTCAGAATTTCACCAGGCACGTACCTTCATCTTCAGGCATGTAGATACCTTTAAAAATCTGGCCCTTAGTGACTTGCCCAAGGTCAGACAGGAAGTCTGTGGAGGGCCAGAGAATTGAACGTAAGTCTCTCAAGTCCCAAGCTAATGCTGTAACTACTGGAGAATTCTTCCTCTAAAGAAGAGGTTCTAGGGAAAAGTTCAACAAAGAATGCTGTAGAGGTTCCTTTCTGCTTTTATGTTCTACAAATATTACCTGTTTAAGTTGAGAGAATGGCAAAGAAAAGAAGGGACTTTGCTTCTTAGCAATGTGGAGGATGTTCCTCCAAATCTAGCCTGAATGTTTAGGAGCTAAAACCCCAATACCCAATTTCTATTGTCCACAGCAAGGTGAAGGCATTGACTCATGCGGGATTTCTCAAACCCCATTTTTATCCTTCAATAGAGGATAAAGCTAAAGGGACAAATCTCTGTGTCTCATGTAAAAAGTGAGCATACATTAAGTGAACAGCATGTATGGGATCTGACATACTGACCTTGTCACTGCTATAGTGAGGGAATGGCATGAAGGGGCATATTTGTCCCAGGAAGGATGTGTGTTTGTATAACTCTTTGTCATGTAAGAGGAGTTATATGTTTCAGAGGACCATTCAGGTTGAAGTGTACATACACCCAGGGGCGTCAAGTTATATGGGCCCATGGTGCCCGGGCTCCAGCAATATTCGGTGCCCGGCTCCACCAATGTTTGGGACCAGGTCTCTCCCCCAGCCCACCTGTCACCCCCACGCACCTCCCTCAAGTGTCTCCCAGACCCCACTTGCTGCCCCGGGCAACTCCCCTGGGCCCCAAAGCATCCCTGCCTCAAGCTGGTGGCTTCCCCCTGCAGCTCCGCGCTGCACTCCACTCTGCCGGCATCAACTGCCACCATAGAGTCCTAGTGCCCCCCCCATCCCCTAGTGCCAGGGCAGGTTGACCCTGCCCCTGCCCGTCCGCCTCGGACCCTTCCCTTTTCTGGTGGGACCCTCCACCAGCACAGGGGGCCCCTCCAACTGCAGTCACTGCTCCTGCCCTATGCTGGGCAAGGGACAGCCCTACCCCTCACCCCCAGTGAGGCTACAGTGAGGGGCAGCAGCAGGGGAGGAGGCACACATGTGATCCCAGCTCCCCTCCACCCTGGCACCCACCACAGGGCAGGCGAGGGGGCTTCCTGGACCTGAGAGGGGCCCTAGGAGCACGTGCAGTGACAGTGGTGCGAGGTGAGTGTGCTGACAGTGGGGGAGAGGGGGTCCCTCCCCCAGACCTCCGGGGAAAGGGCTGGGGGGAGTCCTCCTCTCTGACCGCAGTCCCAGGGCAGCCTGTCTGCATCCCAAACTCCTCATCCCCAGCCCCGCCCTCCCACAGAGCCCTCACCCCCGCAAACCCCATCCCTCTGTCCTAGCCCTGAGCTCCTCTCACACCCCAAACCCCGCATCACCAGCCGCACCCCAGAGCCCTCACATTTTTACATAATTAAAAATATATATATATTGGCTAACAAGGCAGGTGTGTGTGTGGGGGGACGGAACTTAGACCTGTTCTGGGCACCACCACCCCTGCACACACCTCCTTAACCTCAAACAGATATTAAGGAAGTTTAAAGGCAACTGTTACTTAGGACTCAGTTCATTGTAATAGTCCACAGGTGTATTGCATCTACCTATTAATATATAGTTCATCATCAAGATACACAGTTTTGTCTCTTTAATAGTTTCAAAATGTGCATAGTACATAAGCACCAGGAAATTAGAATTATATTTTCAGTGCACAGACATATAATTATAGGTCCAGAAATGCAAGCAAACTAATAATTTCATCTTGACTGAACAAATTGTAATGATATGCCTGAGTATTTCTACCCCACTTTCCATCTTCAAAGTGATTTTCAGGCATTAATTAATAAATCCTCATAATTCTTTGAGACAAATGTATTGTCCCTGTTTTCCAGATGGGAAAATTGAACTCAAGGGATTAGGCAATTTGCCCAAATCCCCTGTGAGTTAGTGACAATGCTGGGACTAGAATTCAGAAGGTCTGTTTCCCAGTTCCACGTTCAAACTGGGAACACAGACCTTCTGAACCTCTACAGCATTCTTTTATTATTATTAATGTGTATTGCCATAGCACCTTGAAGTCACCAAACAAGTATCAGGGCCCCACTGTGATGGATGTCATACACACAAGCACATAACAAATAGAGCATATAGAATCAAGAATATCAGGGCTGGAAGGGACCTCAGGAGGACATCTATTCCAACCCACTGCTCAAAGCAGGACCAATCCCCAACTAACTCACCCCAGCCAGGGCTTTGTCAAACCTGACCTTAATAACTTTGAAGGAAGGAGATTCCACCACCTCCCTAGGTAACCCATTCCAGTGCTTCACCACCCTCCTAGTGAAAAAGTTTTTCCTAATATCTAACCTAAACCTCCCCCACTGCAACTTGAGACCATTACTCCTTGTCCTGTCATCTGCTACCACTGAGAACAGATTAGATCCATCCTCTTTGGAACCCCCTTTCAGGTAGTTGAAAACAGCTAACAAATCCCCCCTCATTCTTCTCTTCCGCAGACTAAACAATCCCAGTTCCCTCAGCCTCTCCTCATAAGTCATGTGTTCTAGTCCCCCAATCATTTTTGTTGCCCTCCGCTGGACTCTCTCCAATTTTTCCACATCCTTCTTGTAGTGTGGGGCCCAAAACTGGACACAGTACTCCAGATGAGGCCTCACCAATGTCGAATAGCGGGGAATGATCACATCCCTCGATCTGCTGGCAATGCTTCTACTTATACAACCCAAAATGCAGTTAGCCTTCTTGGCAACAAGGGCACAGTGTTGACCAATATCCAGCTTCTCGTCCACCTAGGTCCTTTTCTGCAGAACTGCTGCCTAGCCATTTGGTCCCTAGTCTGTAGCGGTGCATGGGAGTCTTCCGTCCTAAGTGCAGGACACTGCACTTGTCCTTGTTGAACCTCATCAGATTTCTTTTGGCCCAACTCTCTAATTTGTCTAGGGCCCTCTGTATCCTATCCCTACCCTCCAGCGTATCTAACACTCCTCCCAGTTTAGTGTCATCTGCAAAATCACTGAGGGTGCAATCCACGCCATCCTCCAGATCATTAATGAAGATATTGAACAAAACAGGCCCAAGGACCGACCCTTGGGGCACTCCACTTGATACCAGCTGCCAACTAGACATGGAGCCATTGATCACTACCCATTGAGACCGACAATCTAGCCAGCTTTCTCTCCACCTTATAGTCCATTCATCCAGCCCATACTACTTTAACTTGCTGGCAAGAATACTGTGGGAGACTGTGTCAAAAGCTTTGCTAAAGTCAAGGAACAACACGTCCACTGCTTTCCCCTAATCCACAGATCCAGTTCTCTCATCATAGAGGGCAATTAGGTTAGTCAGGCATGACTTGCCCTTGGTGAATCCATGCTGACTGTTCCTGATCACTTTCCTCTCCTCTAAGTGCTTCAGAATTGATTCCTTGAGGACCTGCTTCATGATTTTTCCATGGACTGAGGTGAGGCTGACTGGCCTGTAGTTCCCAGGATCCTCCTTATTCCCTTTTCTAAAAATGGGCACTACGTTAGCCTTTTTCCAGTCATCCGGGACCTCCCCCGATCGCCATGAGTTTTCAAAGATAATGGCCAATGGCTCTGCAATCACATCCACCAACTCCTTTAGCACTCTTGGATGCAGTGCATCCGGCCCCATGGACTTGTGCTCGTCCAGCTTTTCTAAATAGTCCCGAACCACTTCTTTCTCCACAGAGGGCTGGTCACCTCCTCCCCATGTTCCAAGTATAAGAAAAGAGACAACAGGTGGACACAATAAACAGATCTGGGGGAGCACAAGGTAATAGCAAGATAGTTATGATTAGTGATAAATCAACAAAGATCATCTACAGAGGAAAAAAATCCATAGATATACACATATAGCAATTTAAAAGGTAACAGTTTGAATTATTGTCCCTTTCTATTGCAGGTTAGTTTGTGAATGTTTTTCACATATTAGTTTGTGAATTGCTAGATATTCTGATACTGTGAGACCTTGTTAATAGATAGAAAGGTAGATAGATGCTGTTATTCTGTTCTGAATCCCTCTTATACCATCCTTCTCTCATTCTAATCTCATGTTTCCTCTTCTATATGCTGCAGTCCTTTGTTTAATAATCAACTGACCCCTCTGTAAGTCCTGTTCCTGCACTAGTCAGGATGCTCAGCTATTGTCCATGCTACCTTTCTGGAGCTGATGGTTGTTGTGTTTGCTTTACAGGAAACTTACAATGCAGAGTGCGAGTTTGTGGAAAGGATCCATGAGTTGGGCTATAACACTTACGCATCTCGCCTGTACCGGACAGTGCCCAATGGAGCCAACACCAAACGCAAAGCCAGTGCCGAGAGACTCTGGTATGTCTCCATCAATGGGAAAGGCCGACCCAGAAGGGGCTTTAAAACCCGCAGGACACAGAAATCCTCTCTCTTTCTGCCCAGGGTACTGGATAACAAAGATCATGAAATGGTCCGGCTATTTCACACAAATGTTAAATACAGAGAGAGTCTACTGAAGCCTCCGAGTAAGAATCAGAGAAGAAGGAGAGGACACTAATGAATTCCTTGGGGGGATTGGGGTGGGCACTGAAAGCAAAGAGTGTTCGAAGTGTGACTAGAAAACAAACAGCTGTGACTGTATGACATATCAGCAGGGACATTCTTGATACAATGTATATATAATTGGATGTCACATCAAACCTATTTACTTTTAGATATTTTAGAATTATTGCCTGTGCTAAAAACAAGTAACATAAATTGAGGTACACTCAAATGTCACTTAGATGGATGTAATAATTTTGTCAATGGCCTTTAACATTTTTCTTTTCCTTAATTTAATTTTTTTTCTAACTTACTTTAGGATGTTCTTCCAATGGGGTATTCCCCCAGTGAACCATTCTCTCCTATGAACATTTTACACCTGTTTCTTGAAAGAAAGCATAGCACTTTTATAATCCTTTCAATAGTTTCCCAGTACAGGACTATATTCAAGTTATAATGGAGTACAGAAATCTCAGAACTGGTTTATTTTGTAAGTTACATGTATTTATTTTTACCTTTGTTTTGACAAAGTCAGTATCATTCATTTTCTCTCCCCTGAAATTAACTTAACATGAAATTGTAAGATTACTTTGAATTGAAATATTTCAGCAGTGCTACACATTGTTATGGTGTTCTAGAATTTGTTTAATTAAAACATGAGGTCATCTGATCTTGTTATTTAATGGTTTTCTATGAAGCTTGATAAAGGATATAAGCTTTACTAATATAAAGGGTTGGAAGACCATATAAACCAGTTTATTATACATTGAATCTTATTCATTGCTTTAAGACTAGAATATGATGTTAAAGTTGAGTCCAAATTTCCATTAGAAACCTCTCTTATAAGGGAATGGGAACTCAGGGTCTGCTACTGCTACCCCAAACTCCTACTGAAGTCAATAACTTAACTGGGAGTTGTACCTTGGGAAAATTAGCCTTCAGGAGAGGATCCTTGATCAAACATTTTCTTTGACCTGTTTTCTATATAAAAATCTTAGTTCTGGGAGTTAATATATTTTAACCAGTACAGCAAAATAATCAGTTTGGTTATGCAAAAACAGATTTAAGATGGCTTTTCTATTATTATTATTATTATTTAAAAATGCTTGTATTTTGAATAGAGATAGATCCAAGATGCAAAGTTCAAATCCAGATCTGGATCAGTGATCTTGGACTTTGGTTCAATCTCTTATAGAAATGGGGTCAGTTGCAATTTCTGATTTGAATCTGGAAGTGAACTTTTGCAAAGTTAAGTGTGTTTGTGTCATGTTTTATTCTGAATTTATACCTAGTTTTGAAAAGTGGAACTTTGCATTCAGGTAATATGATCAGATTGACAGAGCAATATTCTGATTTAGAAGTGTCTGGTATGCATGGACAGTAATCTTATCAATCAGTATGTTGAAATTATGTTAGCATGGGAGTCAAGGTGATCAGCACCTTGGCAAGTCAAGCCCACATATAGCACAGCTGAGTGCAAGAGACTGCAATGGATTCAGTACAACCAGTAAAATGGATTCAGGTATTCTTTTCTTTGAAAGTTGTTCAAACATGGGTTCAAACATTGTTCAAACTTAGATCCTAAACCTCTTCCCACTGAAGTTGATGGGAGTGTTGATTTCATTGAGAATTGTGGATACTCTGAAAGTTTGGCCCATTAAAATCAGTAAAGACACCAAAGCATTTATTTAACAAATCAGACTGTTCAGTAAATAAATATTAATAGGTGCTATTTTGGTCTATCCATTTAATAAGGCATTTAAGGACAATTCATGCAAAACTGCCATTGTCATCAATGAGAGATTTTCATGAGGGAGAGGGGAGTATTTGGCCCATAAATTGAACACAGAGTATTTTCTCAATCCAACCTCCACATGTGAGTTCATAATCGCACCTTTGTAAGCTTTCATTCCCTTGTCCATTTCATCCACACTTGTCTGCACCCCCACTTTATTACACTCACAAAGAAGAAAAGCTATCGCTGAATAAGAAAGATGGCCAATCAAAACTTTATTTGATCTCTGGGCTTCCATTATATCAAAAACATTTCGAAAACACATACACATTAAAAATGATACAGCTTATAACATAGGGAATTCAGGAGCTGGGTAAAAAGGGATAAAATATGTGAATTGTTTTTCAACCTTTTAAAAAAGGGGGGGGGTGTTTTCCTTATGAGGGCTGAAGAATACAGACATCAGGCCCTATCATGTCCTCCCGCATAAAGAGCCACAGAAAGACCCAAGTTAAGCAGAAAATTCAGTGGTCCTGCGAATGCGGAGTTTCTTCATTGTGTTCCTCACTGGTGGACAACCCTGTGGAGGGACAGAGGGCATAGTCTTCCAACTCCATGAAGGGTCCAAAGAGCCACAGGAAGATGTTACAGATTTCAAGACGTCTTTGGAGGGTTGGCTGCATCTGTGTAGAAGGCCAGACATTCCCTTGTCTCCTAGACTCTGATTGCAACATGACTTCCTTAGATGCTGTGTTGGCCTTGCAATATTCCCTTTACCCCAGCCACAAAATGCCCCAGCAAGGCATTGAGTGGGAACACACAGGAATTAGTGATGAGAAGACAGGCAGTTTGGCTGGGCAGGCAAGAGGTGGAAAATGAGCAGCTTTCACAGCCCTAAGAATCTTGAACATCAGGAGTGATGTGAAGGAAAGGAAAAGCTGTGCTAAATTAGGAAGGGACTGTCATGGAGAGGCAATGCTTAACTTGTAATGAAAGAGGTGCCGGGGCTCAAGCAATTTTTTTACATTCATAACTGACGCAGCAAGCCCCGAGGTGCCAGGGCTAGGAACTGCCAAGCCTAGAGGTGCCAAGGCTCAGCCCCAGCAAGCCCTGGCACAAATTACACTGGGGAGGGGTATGGTGTGGTTGTGGCTTAGCTTGCCTGAGGCTGCCGTGTGCAGTAAGATAAGAAGGTAGCTGGATAGTGAGGAAAGATGGAGACTGCTCCTCTCTGCTGCACTTAGCAGATAATGAAGATTGACAATCAGGCCCACAAAGTGAAACACAACTGGAAATGTTCATTCTGGCTTAATATACATGTTATGATGGGGAAAAGATGGTGGGAAGAACAACATTTTCTGACCTATGAAATGATACTAGCTAGATATATTTTTTTACATATACACAGAAATTTAAGCAATTTTAATTGCAAAAAAACAATTCTTACTTGAATTTGATGTGGTTATATCTATTTGGGGCCAAATTTTACTCTTAATCACATCTGTGCAATCCTCAGTGGGCAGAATACACATTTAAAGAATTCACCCTATTGTAGCTAATTGAACTGATACATAAACTTCAGCATTTCAGTGAACATTTCTTTGTGTTATTACAGCCATCTAACTCCTGAGGGCAACGGGAGTCTTTCCATTATCTCCAATGGAACTGGATCATTCCCTGTGAGAAAAGCCTTGCGACAATGCTCTAGACTACCCAGGGTTCAGGGGACAACAGGGTTTTCATAAGCGGATGTAATAGGAAGTAAAGGAGGATTCCAGAGTAAATGTGTTTATTCTCTTACACTAACAAAACCCCTTGGCTTTTGGAGATCGGGATAGTGGAATGGCTACCAATTTCCACATGTCACTGAGATCAGAACCTTGCCTATCACTTTGAGGACATTCTATACAAAACCATTCATTTCAGTGGGGCAAAGCAGAAAGACAAGCAGAGAGAATGAGACAACAGACCTACTAACTCTCTAGAGAAACATGTACTCATGAAATTTTGTTGTGCCAAAAGAATGAGCATAACAAAACTGAATAGCTTCAGTAAGGGTTCAATTTCTTCTTTAATGCCAAGTATCTACTTCCTTTTCTATTATGGAAGATTTGTATACTTCCTGTCTGTATTTTCACTGGTAAAATGCTTTCATATAGAAGAAAAGTATTGAACTGAGGCTTTTTTTTTTTAATAAGCTATTTTAAATAGGCCTTTGAAGCTTTCAGCAGAGCTCAAGTTCAGATGTCTCCTGTTTCCTTTCGGAAGGTTTGAAGGATTTGGGAAGGTGAACAAGCAGATCTATAATTAAAGAACAGTTGATGGTAACCGTCCCTCTTTGTTAGCATTCTCAGGCCACCTCCAAATTTAGACAGTTAAAGAAAACTCTGTCCCGTTTTAGTTTTGCAATAGTTTAGATGCCACTGTTGCATAGCAGAAGGGGAGCCTTTCTGAAACCCAAAGAATATCCCCTTTCTGGATGCAGACCACAAAAAGAAATGCAATGATATTCATAATCTTCCCTTTATAAAAATACTGCAGTACTAATCCTAAACACAGCTATTAATGTTGTAATCTGTACTCTTTTGGACCAAGGGACAGTGGTTTATTTGTGAAATTCCTACAAATGGAGGGAGGGGGATTACACATAAATCTTGATGCTGCATGTAGAGGTAAATAGTGAGCTCTAATATACTTTTCAAATCCTATAAAACATATAATTGGATGGAAAAAATAAATGCCCTGGAGAGGAAGTTATTGATCATTTAGAGCAAGGGAAAATATCATGTATCTGTGAAAGAGTTAATTTCCCTAGTTTACCCCCTATAGATCAGTCACCAGTCAGGAAAAGGCAAATTAGAGGACTGCCTAATATTTCAAAGGGGAATAAACATGAATACAGGGAATAGCTTCTCTAAATCTATGTTTTAACGCTCAATTATTTAATGCAATTATAAGTGCAGAACACTCAGGCCAGCAACCCAGTTAAATCTCTTAATCTGAAATGAGGAGAGTGTAATTATGTGGTGCTGGATGAATTCAAAGAAACTTTGAGATAGACTGTTTTAAAAGAAGCAGTCACCAGAGAGATGAATGAGTCGCCCTGCCTTTCAATAGAGGACTCCGGAGAGCTGCATCTATAGTGCATACAAACTGGAACAGACCCCCTCAAAGCATGGTGGCACTGGGATTGTATACCCCTCAGAAAATCAGATTGTAAAGGTCCTCACGTGGTAGCTCTTTCTTTAAAAAAAGCCATGATCAGCCAGATGCCAGGCCAAGGCCCTGAACTATTGTTCTGCATTTTACTGCCATTAGTCCCCATGTTAAAAATCAATATTACAAAAACGTCAGTATCATGCAGGAAATGAAGGACAGGTATACAAACAAGAGAGGTCTCATGTAGCCCCACTGCCTCTATTCTCTTCCCTGCCCAAGAAGGATGCTAGCAATAGCATGCCAAAGGTCTGAAAAAAACATAGCTAGTCCGAGAAATTTTGACAGGACCATATTCTGTTGGAATATGCAGTTCCAACGAAATTGAAATTCTTCCCCAAAATCAGGCTGATTTTGCCAGAATTTCATTTATGAAGAAAGCTAATGGGGAAGTTCTGGCAATGTCAAAAAGTCCTGCCTCAATATTTTTGGAATAAAATGTTTCAAGTTTTTGTTTTGAAATGACTTTTGTTGAGAATTGTTTTTCTTTCACAGTATATTATAATGCAATATAAAATTTTTAAAAGTCAGAATTGAAACAGTTTGATCAACCCACAACAAACAAAAATGGGAATTTCTCTTGATGAAGAATTTCAAATTTTTCAGTTTTCATTACCATTCCAAATCTTTCAATTCTTCACAAAAGCTCCTCAAAGCTCTAATGGAAAAATATTAGTAACAGGTCAAAGCTCCACTTCCCTTTAAATTTCTGCTGGAAAATAGCAACCAAATATTACTTTCTGAAGTCAGATATGAGCTAGAAGGAAAGAATTCTGCGAGGGTCCTCTGAGATGGTTATGCTAGAATATAGGTGGTGTATATTACTCAGACAGTGCAGCATAGCGAGAGTATGATGATGTATACATGGTTTACATTACTCAGACCATGGCGTATAGCAAGCATGTGCTACTCAGACAATGGAAGCAAGCTGAAAATTATTCTTGAATTCTTAGACATTTCTTAACGGTAACACAGTCCTAAAACTACAGCAGCAGAAACTGAGTTTATTTGTGTCCTGCAGTCTGTCTGCTTGGAGAGTCTGATAGCCATATTCAGTAGTACACATGCAGGCAGCAAAGGAAATCCTCTGGATCAAATTAACCAATTCCTTCCCCCTCTAATGAAATGAATGAAAAGCATATTGTGTTTCCACAGTTGTACAGCGAATGGCTTCAAAATAATTATTAGGGGAATATAGTGGTACTAAGATCCTACAAGGAAGGACCGGCAAGGCAAAACAGGGTTCCCAGGAATTGATTAATTTCTTTATGCCCCAATGAGTCCTTAAACAAAGATAATTTCCACAGTGTTAAGTCCAGTTGTTCTAAACAGTGCCTTTGGGGCCAGATCCTGCTCCTCTAGAGGTCACAGGGTGTTTTCTTCATTGACATAAATGGAAAGATTGGGCCAAGTGTCAGATACTATTTTTGATTTATTATTTAGATCAGTTAGGGGTGCAAATTAGGTGTCTGAGAACGTAGTGCACATTCAAATAAACATGCACCACAAAGAAGCATCACATGGAAGTCCTTCAGTGATTACTACTTATGGGCCTGATCTCTTTCTACTTCCCTTCCCTCTGCTTATTTACAACCTTCCCTGCCCCGCATCGGTGTTGGTGCAAGAGCCTTCTCCCCTGTAGACTTTTGTCATCTTGAACAGACTTTCTCCCTCTAGCTGCCATGTTACCTCTCCATGTGTTTTTAGAACACCCCTAAAAACCTATCTTTTCTCCTTCACCTTTGTGTCTTATTTCTCTCCCTCAGCCCTTATTTTGCATTAATCTTTTTAACGGTGTTACTGAATCCTAGAGAGAATGTCTAACATATATGAATTTAAAAGTAATGCACTGACTCTTTTGGAGGTGACAGACCATATCTGTAGATTTGCTGCTAGAAACAGCAATCTGTTAGCCATTAAAAATGTTAGGAATAAATTTCTATGGCAAAATTACAATTAAATTTATTTTCTAATGCTCTCTGGTACCCAGTGCACCATCCCCTATATTTACACATAAATCTGCCTCTCCAAAGGTATTGCTTTGGAGAAAGTTTTTGGAAGAGCTGAGACATGATACAAAGGCAGCAGAATTTGGACCGTATTGTAACCTGTACATCTCATATATTTGCTGTTAGCTGGCCAGGAAAGGAACCTGCTTCTGATAAAATTGAAACTTCTGTGTGGTGGGCACTCTATTTACTGAAAAGCAAATATAAGGACTATCCCACTCCTATGGGTTTTAGAGCAAAACACAAATACAACAAGGCTTCCCTCGGCCAAAGTAATAGTATAAGGTAGAGCTTGTTTTAGCCAAATCCAAAGCAAAGGTTTGACATGTAGCTTACTGCAACCACATTTTTGACCCTCCTCCTACCTTATTCCCTGACTCAATCCCCCCAGGTCCCTCCAGCACATTTCTCTTATAGTGTAGGGAGTGGGGTGGGGAGGAGGGTTAATTAATTCCCCACAGCTGTCCCAGCCATGCTACCCTGCAAATCCCTGCACTCAAGAAAAGCAGCTGTGATCTTTCCTCTTGCCACAAATTAACCTCTTCCTTGCTTGCTTCCTTGCTAATTTCTGAATAGGGTCCAATCAAATGTAGATCTGAACTTCATCTCTCTTTAATGCATCAAACAAAATCCAAGATCCAAACATTTTGAACATGGAGGTTTGAAATCAAATCTGAATTTCCCCAAATTTCAGGATACTCAGTTTTGGTCCATTAGAGATACACTGCTAGATGCAAGCTGGGAAATTGAATCTGAAATTGCATAGATCTGAGGTTTTGGTTTAGAGCCATCTAGGTTTGTCAATATGAACGTGCTGCAACAATTAAATTACCTGAGCAGGAATTTGGTCCGAATACTAGGTTTAATTATCCTAAGTAATCAGGACCACGGTTTCACATTTCATTCAAACTAAGTGTTCTTTGGAAAGAGACAGGAGCCCACAGAGAAACAGTTTAGCATGGAGGCTAATACAATTCAGATGATTCTTTGAGTACATTGACAGAGACTCCTACTCACTGAGGTTCAAATCCAAAGTTCTATTAATGTAGACTGATCAATGATACTTATTTTAAAACACTAACACATTGTTGATACCATACAAATTATTAATGATAATAGAGCATTCTCAATTAAAAAAAAATACATGTCAGGATGCTTGTTAAATTTGCATTGTCATTGTTTTGCCTGGGAAAGTTACAAATAAACACTGAATATAACTTTAGTCTCACCCAGCAAAAATGAGATGTGAGAAACATTTTGTCGGAACTGCACCATTCGCACACCAATTTCACCATTATTGATCTGGAGGAGGCAAAAATCTGTGTACCCCTGGACCAAACATAGGTAAAAGTAGCTCTGCAGCATTATTATATAAATGTGAGGTTCCAGCTCTAAAGAGAAATTGGAAAGATGGAATAACCTTCATTTCAAAGTGAATTTTGGAGCAAATCTGGTTTTGTGAAGGAAAGAGGTAGCAAGGCAAAGGAAGAAATCTTTCTGGTCAATGATGAAGCATTGAAACAATTAGCAAATGAATTGTGGAAAGGGTTGCATGATAACAGTGAAACCTCGTGCTTCTTTTCTAAACAGCACTGATAATAAAGCAGACTAAAACAAATCATAGAAGGTAAATATGGAAAAAAGGTTAAAAAAACTTTGCAGGATAAAACATAAGAAAAATGTGTGAGGTGGAAATTTGACATGAATTTCAACCTTTTATACAGCTCAGAATTATTTCAGTTTTTGGTATGGCACTGACCCCCCACTTAAAATCCACAAAGAAAAAACAGAGTTTAGGGGAAAGAGCTATAACATACAAGCCAGTGATCAAGGTGATGGCTGGCACCAATCTTGTTAGTTCTAGATAGGCAAATAGACAAGCCCCTATTGCGTCATTAACCATCAATAATTCTGGAACTGATTACAAAATGTCAGTGGAAACAATTTTCAATGAAAAACAGAAGTGAGTTTTTGCAAATTTCCTCACTCTCCTCTCCTCAGGCCCCATACATTATTTTCTGACAAGATCTAAATTAGTTCTATTTTTTGTGTTTTTTTACCCTTCCTCCCAGCCCTTCACCCATGTGATCTTAGGATACATACCCCCCCCCACACACACACCAAAAAATCTCCCTCACTGTTCACTTTCCTTCTGCCACAACAGTCCCTTGAATGACTAACCATGGAAAATCAAAATTGCTTCATGGACACACTTCACTCATTAGAGTCTCTGGCTTCTCCCAACCTCAGTCAAGGTGATAGTGTCAATTACAAACATTGTAATACTTCACCAGATCTGATTATGTCTGTAAAATCCTTTCCACTGCCTGGACAGTTCTGTTAACTTCTGCAGTCTATGTTAGCTACACTTCCCCTTCCTCCCTGGAGTCTGGGCCACTCATAGCTGTCCTGGAGCAAATAGAAGCTGCAGCGCCATGTGATTTGCAGTGGGGGGCACTTTCTTGGGTTCTGTCATCTCTTCAGCTGAGATCTAATCCAGGGTGAAGGAACTGATGAGCCCACATTCTCCCTTGCTCTGTGAGGGAGCAAGGGAGTTGTATTTTCACTGAAGTAAGGAAGCAGTCAGTATAATTCCAATTAATTCTTTTTTTGTGTTATTTTAAATAATGTAAGACCTCTTTCACCATCTTGTTGTTCTCCTCTCTTCTCCCCTCGATTACCTCTCCAGGTTCCTTCTAGGGTTCTTCAATATGTATTGCATTGTACTACCTGCAGCTCCATGCCCCACCCCCTTAAACACACAGAGCACTCTACTGGGCCATCTCATCTAACCTCCTGAATCATGGCAGGAATGAATTCATTATCTCCAAATCATGCCTGTTACTGAAGTTATCATGGATGGAGTTCAAACAGAAGCCTTATGGTTTAAAAGTCACTTTAAAGACGGCATTTGGTAAAACAAACAAACAAACAAAAAACCCACCAAAAAAAACCCCACAACTTTTCCTACATAATTTTTAGTATTATTGTTAGCCTGTCAGGGCAGTGATTGTGCCATCTTTTGGACAGGACTGTGGCGTTTATGGCACTGCCATGCCTAGATTAACCACTGCTCTCGGTGCACTTGTACAGGCCCTACATCTCAAAGCAGCACCTGACCACCAGAAAAAAAAAAATCCTGAGAGACGCTGAAACTCCCATGCATGCGGTCACATGGCCACTCACTCAAATATGGACCATCTGGTCCTCCATCGGGGGGCGATGGTTGGGCCAAATCTGAGCAATGAGGAGCCGTGTGAGAGTGGAGTGGACAATGGGAGCGAGTAAAACTGGGCAGCTGGAATTGGAAGGAGCTGCCCTAGCTTGGAATACGGGTAGAGCTCTGAGCTGGGAGGCGCTGGTGAATGGCCAGGAAGGTCCCTGGAGTAATGGGTGAGGCACTGGGGGTGAGTTGGTGATGGGGTGAGTGGGGAATATTGGGGATGTGGAGACAGTGGGGGTGGTGAGATTGGGGGTTGTGGCCAATGAGGCTGAGGTGTTGTGGGATGTGTGTCAGAGCTGCTGTGATTGGGGGGGGCTGTGAGGATAAATGGGGTTTGGTGAAGGGATTTGGGGGTCTATGTGAGCATTCGGGGCTCTGTGTGGTGTGGCAAAGAGAGGGGTGTTTGGGGCTGCGTGTCAGGTGGGGTATGTATGGGATGGAGGTGCTTTAAGGAAAGGGGCAATTTCCATAGTGCACAAGCCCCCAACATTCTTTAATCTAGGCCTACCTAAGTAGGAGATGGTATAGGGCTCAGGCATGCAAAAATCACTATCTGGTTGCTCCTTGCTTACCATGAAAAACACATCCTGTGCCATCCATTAGCATGGAGTGGATTGCACTGCTGCCATTGTGCTGGCCCACATTCAGTGTGTGAGGTAGAGGGGAGCATGTGGCAAAGGCCCTACCCCACCCCTTTTTTATTGTCTTGCTCTCCAAGTGGAGCAGGAGTGAACAATTGCTGCACTGCCCAGAGCACATGGACTGCTATTATGGGGGGCAGCTGCTAATGAGTGGGTCATAGGGGCAGAAAGGGAAGCAAGCACAGTCGAGGAAAGCAAGTTACCAGTCTAGCCATGTGTGTCCATATAATGCCTAGCACAAAATGGGCCACCAGAAACAAACAATTATAATGAAGAAGGAGGAAGACGAAATACATAAACCAATGGAATAATTTACTTAAAGAGGGATGCCCCAGACATGGGATATCACAAGCTTATTTGCCAAGCAAAAACTCATTTCATTCATCAGCTACACTGTGAGAGACACAGGTATTGTGATTTCTGTAATTAAAACTAAAATTAGGATTACTTTTTGAGATTGCAGTTACTACTGAGTCACTTAAAACTACAAATATTTGGTGATAAAACTACACTTCTGAAAATCAAATTTACACAAAGATACACAGATACTGCCAAAAGGAAAGCGGATGCTGTGTAAGAAAAAAAAAAAGGAAAGAAAAAGAAAAAAACACCAAAAAGTGAATTGTACATCTACGGATATATGCATGTTTAACATCCACCACTAAGTAATCACTTTTTGTGGATGACCTATAATATAGTCAGATAGCATAAGGAGTACAAATTGACTAAAACTCTTTTTCCAGGACTCTGATGATGTCATGAATGATACTGATGCACAATCAAGGAAGTAAACAAAGCAAAACCAAAAAGAAAGCCATTTTATTGTTATCTTCATTGAAAACCCAGGATGGAAATTATAGTTTCCCAATCCAGCAAAGCTAAGAACCATGTACATTATCTAATCATAAGAACACAGGTTCAGATTTTCAATCCCACTGGATTTCAGAATGTCTCTTCCAACTGTAAAGCAGTTCATCTGGCTCCGGCCACTCCTGAACTGGAAACTAGAATGGTGAAGGGTGGGATTTTCAAAGGAACCTGAATTTCAATGGGATTTAGACACCTAACTCTCTTAGGCTTCTTTGAAAATCCCAGCTGAAATGTACTAACTCATATCAAATTCCTGGAATTTGTGTGAGATGTGGTATCCAATTAGCCCTGTTTTAATATTAATGTTTTTAATATTTTAAGGTAAAGTAACGAGTGTTTCCCATTTATTATAGACCTGTCATGATCATTTCATTGTTGTTGCCGTTTTAATTTTGGAAATGCATATTAAGTGCAAACTCAATCTTCCAAATGTTACAGGGAAATTGATTGTCTGGATAATTAAGGTTTTTAGTAACTGAGGGACTTTTCAATGTAAGTAATAGATGTCAGGCAATCTGACTCAGATTACAGGGAAGATGACTGAGGTTTGGATAATCAAGATTTTACTTAGTTTAATGTGTACATTTGGGGCAAACAACTCCTACAAGTCTGAAGGAGTAAAGAACATACACAAACTGCTGCATTACAGCATTGCTGTGACCTAGTCAAGAACCTCAAGGTCAACATTAGGAGAGTTCAGCTTTGCGGCTTGGGGGTGGAATTGCACGTGGGTTATTAAACATTTATTACAATGTTTGCAAGAGGACACCTGCTAATTGTCAGAAGATTCTGCAGCAACTTTGTGTGTGTTCCTAAGCTAAAACTACAAGTTTTACACAATTTCCAGACATGCTTGTCAAGCTACTGCAGCCTTTTTTCCATCAACAGTACAAAACTTTAAAGCAGAAGTATACATTTCAAAAATATTCAGAAGAAGATTCTCCAAAGATTTTCTCTTACCAATCTATTTATGTGAAAGTGGCAAAGAGTCCTGTGGCACCTTATAGATAAACAGACATATTGGAGCATTAGCTTTCGTGGGTGAATACCCACTTTGTCAGATACCCTTCTGATACAATGTATTTATGCGTTTCCAGAAATATGTGACTCTAGTACTGCAGTCTTATAAATACTCAACATAAAGGGCCAGATCCTCAGCTGGTATAAATTGGCATTGGTGCATTAAATTCAGTGGACTATGGTAAATCACACTAGCTCAGATCTAACCAAGAGTCTACTCCACATGAAAACAATCTCTATGGGCACTATAAAGCAACCATGAGCAAGCCTTACTCACATAAGTAAAGCCTGTAGGACCCAGCCCTATATGTCTAAATATATAGCAGAATTCCAATTAAACCCTTCCTTTATTAACATTAAACCATATTTGAACATCAAGGTGAGTCAAATCAGTTTTGTGCTGAAGTTCTCTGAGTTTCAGTTTGTTGTGCTACAGTATTACTCCCCTACATCACCCCTGTATTTTCAGCTCAGTGATTTTCTTTGCTTTGAGTAATAAAACACTGTCTGCTCTTCAAGACTAATATATAGCCCCTGAGTGAAGGGAAGGGTGTGATTCAAATCAAGACTTCTGTTGACACTATAATCCTTAGGAGCACAACTGGAGCGTTTCATGCACAGGAGCAGAGATCCTCCATTGATTTACTGCCTTGGTATTCAATCAAGAGCTGCGTTGTTAGCTGTAACATACCAAAAAACAACCCCCCCCACACCATGACTTCTAATTGAGGAATTTAACTTGTTGCCCGTCTTGTAGGAAGAGATTTGTCATATATGTGATATGAGGTAGCTTTTAAGAATTCTCCCCTATTTTTATAGTAAAAGGGCTGCAGGCATGTAAGAGGGTCTTCCAGATTTTAAATGAGATGTACACCAAAGAGACTGTCACTTGCATGAGGCAGAAACTAAGATTAAGAAGTGGTGGGATTATAGTAATTGTATGTTCCCCTTCCTAATGGAGCATCTCTCCCTCCATGTGTCCCAGTAGTTGCTCCCAGTTTGTATGAACACTGTACTCACCCCGGTGGGGAGGGAGGAGGGGCATGTTCTACCCTCAGCTACATAAAACTCCTATTGACAATGTGGCCCTGGGCTTGTTTTTTGGAAGGCAAGTAATCTCTTCCAGTACTGCAATAGCATTCTACAACCAGAGTGCCTAACAGCAAGATACATACTGCACCTTCCTTCTCTCACCCCTCAATCCAAAGACTGGAAGCATGTTGCCAACCCCCACTGACCTGAAGACAAGAGTTCCCTAGATTGTTTCCAACCCTGTGTTGCTAACCCCACTAAGCCAATAGTATTTCCAGTATTTTGGGGGTGGTGACTCACAAGAAAGTCATGAGGGCCTGTTAAGGGGCTGTCCAAAGCCACTTTTTGAAAGTGTTTTGTTTTGCTTGTTTATTACATAGGCTGACTGCAGCTGTATTCATAACACTCACATACATTTTTGCAACTCCATTGTCAATGTAGCAGCCATAAGGAAGGATGCACCATCTGAGGCAGCACCTACAAGACACAGAATCAGTGAGTTCAGAATGTGACTCCCTTTATCACCCTCCACACGTACTAGTAATAATACTGAACTCTTCTGTTCTACACAGATTCATCTCTCACACCCACTAACAGTGCTACCCAAACATTGATTATCCCTTACAAAGCCCATGTGAAATAGGTAAGGATTATTATTATTTCCTTTGTAGCATGGAAACTGAAGCTGAGAAGCTAAGGTATTCGCCCAAGACCACAGAAGGAGTCAGCGTCAGAGGCGGGATTAGCACTCAGGAGTTTGTGTCTCTAAATCCCGAGTGAAGAATAAAGGCGGTATCTAGTGGTATGCTGGGGCTGTTAATATTATGTTTAGTTTAAATTAAAAACAACTGACAAGAAATATGGTAACTGTCTGCATATCTGATTACCACAAACCCCAAGGGTAAGACAGAATTGTACAAGGGGGCAAAATTAGAAGTAAAGGTATGAAGAAAAGAAAAAAGAAAATGTGGGGAAAGCATCAGAGAAAACTAACAAATGGGGAGATATTTTAGACTGTGAAATAGTCTCCCAGGGGAAAGGTAGAAGCCGCATCATTTGAGACAGTTAAAACTAATTTGGATAAAGCATTGGAAAATATTCTGTAGGGGATAATCTACACTATCAGGGAGATGTGACCTCATAGGTCTTTTTTAATCTCCAGTCTTCAAATGTCCCAGGTTGAGCTGCTGTCCCTGGGTTCTAATCCTAATAGTCTCTAGTTTCCCAGATCAATGGACTTCTCGTATTTGGCCAAGATCCTCAGCTGATGTAAATGGGCAGCTCCATTGAAGTCAATTTTGTGCCAGGAAGAAAATGGGCCAAATCCTCAGCAGGTGTAAATGAGCAAAGACGGCAGCAAACCTTTCTTCACCTAGATGGAACCTCACAGGAATGTCTAATGTGGGATAGATTATTCAACTGTTCGTGGCAATCTACATAGTCAGTCTTTCAACTTTTCAGGGATGAGAAATTACCCAGCAGGAAAGCCCCAGTTAGTCAGCAACTGAGCAATTTGTTTATAAGACAGAACCCCGTTTGGCCATACATCTGTCTCAGGTTTGCACAGAGGGGAAGTGTTTCCTAGTGGATAGAGCACTAGCATGGGACTCGGGCAACCTGGGTTCTATTCTCAGCTCTCTCCTTGGCTTACTGGGTGGTTTTGGGCAAGTTATGTCACTGCTCTGTGCTCAGTTTCCCCATCTATAACATGGGGATCATGATAATGATGTCCTTTGTTCGTTATCAGTACAGTGCCTAGCCCAATGGGGCCTAGATATCCTTGACTGGGGTTCTTCGATGGAATAATAATGATGAATAAATAGTTGGTGCAGAGGCCTTTACATCTTATTTCTTGTTTTGAGAATTTTATATGGAAAACATTCCCGAAGACTTATCTGTGTAATCCATACAAAACGTTCACTAGAGCATGCCTTTATTGGCAAGAAAGAGAAAGGTTATTACAGTCTCTCTCATTCAGAATAAGCAATCAGACTTTCTAGCCCATGTGTTGTTAAGGATGAAAGCACACCCCTCCAGAAATTAAAGAATAATGAGGAGATAGTGTAGCCATGAAGCAGTGCCTTTGTATATTCTTGCCATTTTAAAACAATATTTTCTTAGGTTATCATCATCAAGCAAGTTAAATATTCCAACAAATTATTTTCTCTTGAATTTCTGTTTTTGTATTAATTAGAGGCCTAATCCTGCTGCAGTGGAAATCAGTGGCAAACCCCCCATTGACTTCAATCATGCAGGATCAGACTCTCATAAAATAATGTCATGTGAAATAATGAGAGTATAAGCTTTATTATCACTTATCCGGTGGGGCTGGTGTTATCCAATGGGAAGAAATACTACCAAAGGCCAATGAGATATGAGATATGGTTACCAGGCAGGAATCCTAGGGGATTCAATTACCATGCAGGAATCCTATGAGACAGTATTATCAAGCAGGAATCTGTAGTATTCAGTTTACCACAAGGCAGTAATATTAGATTTTTAGAATGAAATCCTGTGGTATCTTATTTTATAAGAGATGGCACAGAATGAATAAAGTAAAAAGGCAATGGAAGGAAAATGTTTGCTTGAATCTTGAATTTGGAACAAGTGGCAATTGTTTATCTCCATTTCTAGCAGAAATAAAATGTCACAAATTTTCCTGAAGATTCCCCTGGAATTGTAACTAAAAGTTTCAGATACTTAAAGGTGAGAGGGGATTAGTTTGTGTTCATATTTTACACACTTACTTACACTTACACACACACACAAAGAATATAATTTATTCTTAGGCCTGGTTTTATTGTGGTCATTTTTTGATTAGGGGTGGTAAGCAGCTGTTGGCTTTATTTTTGATTTATAGTGTTTTCAATTTTTGGCAAAAGTACCAAAACCTTAGGTAGGATAAGATTTTAAATATATTTATTATAAATCATCATTACCTAAGATTATAAGCTGTTTGGGGAACAGGATGTCTTTTTACCACCTATTTGTACAATGCTTAGCACTATGGGGCCCTGATTAGGGTGAGTAGCTGCTAAAGATAAACAATAGCAATAACTGAAAATATTTTATCTCAACATCATCTTATTGTGGCAGCAATAGCATTAAAATTAGCAACAAGAAGCAAACAGAAAATGGTTACACTTTAGATATGAGTGTCAAGAAGATTCTAGAGAAGTTTGTCTCCCTAGAATCTAAACTTTCTAGAATGGGACTTCTAAGAAGAAGATTCTTAAATGTGTAAAAAGAAAAGGAGTACTTGTGGCACCTTTTTGCGAATACAGACTAACACGGCTGCTACTCTGAAATGTGTAGAATCTTCCCAATATTTGTGAATAACCATCCCCTACATACCATAATCACAAAGTTTTAGCTGAATTCCTAATTCCCATTGAAAGAAATGTGATCTGCATTCATTTCAACCTGGTTCTGAAGGTGGGTCACTTCATCTTTAATTTGATGAGTCCTTTACCAGCTGTGGATACAGTTCTGGGGAAATCTAGTACTCAGGACAAAAAAATAAACAGGGATTCCCAGTTCTTTTTATATGACTTAATTTGGTCACTGGTGTTGCTTGCTGTGATTATACCTCATTATTGTTGATTGGTCAGATCATTCCTTTAACATTTGGCTTTTTGATACTGCTTATAATTTTAACATACATACCTACACACACACACACACACCAGCCAGATCCTTACTCACTGTTTTTATTCACTATTTATTGAGGCAAACTCCTAGTTATGTCAATGGCTAAGTGACGACTGAGCAAACTTTGGGTGAGGATCTGACCCATTTTGAGATTTGCCTGAGTTCATACTGAATTAAGACCTCAGTTTGGGTTCCAGATGCATGAATCCACCTTTGAGTCAATGTATCCCAATGAGTTTCTAAATAGATTCTTGCAAATTCAAACCTCTACTAAAATTTTACCTTTTGAAAGATAAGTGACAGAAGCAGTAGATCAAACTCTTCGAGCCTTTCAGGTACCTCCATGTGCATGGATAACTAGAACTGTTTTGGTATGGAATGTTTCAGTATGGAATGGTATGGTATCGGTGGGAGACATTTCCTTGCATAAAATGCCACTGAGGAAATTTTAAAAATTGACTAAAAATGTAGATTAGAAAAAAAAAAGTGAGGTGAAAAGTATGGTGGCAGTGCATCATGGGAAATGTAAATAGTAGAAATGGAACTAGAAAACAGGAGATCTGTGTGCAATAGAACATGGGATTATAAGGGCTTCATCCAAGGCTATTACAGTAAATGGAAGACTCCCACTGATTTCAGTGTCCTTTGGATCGAGCCCTAAATGAGGCATGTTAAAGGAGATTCCAAAAGAATCACATCCTCTCCTTGTTATATTGATGACAAAGGTGTTAACGTGATAGTTGCAGGAATAAGAATTTCACAAGGCTCCGGAAGGACCTGTCTGCTTTATTCAAATGCAGTTATACAGAATGGGACTGATTATATTTCCGCTGTAGAAAAAGGGGAGGTGGCAGGAAGGAGTGTAAAACTCAAGAGGCATTATCCTGCTCACAATGTTTGCAAAAATGTTTGCTTGAGTGCTTCTGAACAAGGAAGTGGTACAGCTGAATGGTAGGCTTAAGGAAAGTCAGAGTAGGTTCAGAAAAGGGTTTGGATGCACTGATCATATCTGAACTCTAAAAGACATGATCAAACAGTATTGTGATCATGGAAGAGATCTGGATGTGTTAAGTGGACTTTTAGCAAATATATCACCTATTGTGGCGGGGAAAGTGTCATGGAGATACTAGAAAGATTACTAAACTGATACAATTAATGACTAATAAACAAGTTCCTGAACCCAAATGCTGGAGAGATGCCAATTGTGACCATTGTGATTTTGTGATAAGGATCTCAGCTCACAAGCAAATGGATCATTAGCTCACATATCATGAGTCACCAAACAGCCATCAGATGGCAATGACTTTTAGTCACTAGTGATATCTTGAGATGACTGCATTCTTTGGGGTCTCTCTATACCATTTTAAAATTTCCCTGAGATATCTAGATCCACCATTTAGTGCTTATTGGGTGAATTCACCCCGTACGGACAGCCAGTAGAAAGTCCTGAAAATAAAGCTTAAATGTGACATAAGTTGTGCATGGGCCCCTGGAGAGAATTTCATTCCTTATGCACAGTAGCTAGTTTTCATACATTGTAACAATATAGAATGAAGACAAATAAAATGAACAGAGCCCTGTTCAGAAATCAACAGCCATTTTTTAATCATAGGAGTGTAAAAAGCATCTAAACCTGCCAAACATCTTGGATCAGATCAATCCAGCCTTGTTAACAAGGCTATTTATTTTTTCACTTCTTTAAAATGTCCTGTCCACACTCTAATCTTGTCTGTGGGCTCCAGTCAAGTCCTTTCACTTCCATGCACAAGATCAGGTCATTTTATTAAGTGGTATGTTTGGTTTAGGCTTACTTTTCAGGTTTCTGTTTATTTAATTAACTGTTGCACTGCTCTGCAAGCAACAGGGTCAAACCTTGTTTTATAGAAGTGGGAGAGAAATGCTGTCAAACTGGGCACTTACCAGCGTATTGTGCTTGAGGATGCCATTGAAAAGGAAACTAACATTTCATAACGTCTCTCTCTTTTGCTGGTAGTTCTCCAACTGCTGTGCTCCCATTGGCCATTAGCATTCCCTGACATCAGGGACAAGTTAGCATATGCATAGTAAATCCAGAATCACACTAAGTGCATTCTATCTGGACATGAGACTATCCAGTAGCCACCACATGATTATGTCTGCCTTGTCAGTGTCCAAGATCTGTGAATTCCTTGGTTTTCTGGCAGAGGTGACTTATATGGGTTGTTCCTACCTCCATTAAAATCAGCAGGCCTTTTGCAGTAGGGCTCATATTGTAGATTATCTTTAACAATAGGTTGGAGCGGAGACTATTACTCTAAAGAGAACAAACTCCAGCATTACCAGTAGATTATCTGGCCTCCATCCCCATAGTACCTAAGTGCTGAGAGAGATCCCAACAGCTGAGCAGAGAATAGATGTCATTCTAATGACAATAAAGGAGATTTATTTAAGACTTCTGGACTTAGGCCCTGTGCTTCTCTGTGGCATTGTAGCTCCTAGGTTAACACAGCATGTGTTGCCTTGTGTCACCACAAGGGATCTGCCTATATTCTGGCATGCACTACACAATCAAGGAATAAGGCTGCTGACTACAATACAACATTAAGTTATCTGCCAGGCCAGTGCCTTCTGCCCATTCAGTTTTCACTGGTATGCACTCTGCTCTTACTTCACTGGAACATTGATCTCTCACTGTTGATAAGTGATTTAGTTTAGCACTGTTAATCAGCTTCTAAAAGGCTTTTCTTTGTTTTTAGATTCCACTGGACACAAGAACAAAAAGAATACCTTTTTTGCAAATGGAAGCAGATAGAAGAGATCACAGGGAGATGATATTTCATTAGCTCCAACTTCCAGCTCCAAAGTTCCCAGGAATGAGGAGAATGAAGATTGATCTCAGCAGCGGAGTAGGACAGAGCTGTTTAACGAGCCATGCCAGAAGTAAGCAAGCGCATTGCTGAGGTTTGGAGTGCTATGCAATACTAAGTTCAAGATGACCATCACTATTGCACAGAGCAGGTTACTAAGATGAAATATAAAGGCAGGATTTGACCCTATTCTGAGATTATATATAAAGCCAGATTGCTCCCACAGTTACACATCTGCAACCCCAGTTAAATCAGTGCAATTGCACTAATGATGGCAGAATTTGGCACTTAATGCTTTGCAAGTACCATGTGCGTGTATGATCCTGTTGGCTAGATCACTGTGCTGGGACTCAGTTGAACTGGGTTCAGTTCTCAGCTCTGCTTCTGGCCAGTTGGGCAACTTTGGGTAGTTCAATTCTCCTCTCTGCCCCTTGGTTTCCCCATCTGTAGAATGTGGCTAATGATACTGGCCTCCTTTGTAAAGTGCTTTATGATCTGCTGATGTAAAAGTACTCTAAGAGGTAGGTATTATTATTCAATGTAGATGTTGTCTGAACAGTGAGTGGTCATCCCATCAGTTTTGTTTTACCTCAAAAGAGCCCATGAGTAGAAGTTATGCTCTTAGTGCAAATGATGCATTGAAACTTCTAGAGTACACTTGCAGAAACAGTGGCCAGCAACTCCTCAATCAGACAAGCCCCTAAGAGTTTCATTGCCAGAGTCTGGTCCACCTCCCAGTGAAGTCAATAGCAAAACTCCCTTTCACATCAACAGCAACCAGAATGGGCCGATAGCTTGCAGGTTGCACAAATAATTAGGCAACAGATGTTCAGCCCAGAGAGTGATAACATGTAAAATACATATAGAGTTCAGCCTGAGGTGGGTGAAACAAGCCTTTAGTTTTTATAAATAAGACATAGCAGACAACATCCACTCAACGTGCAGCGGCAGTCAAAAAAGCTAACAATATTGGGAATCGTTAAGAAAAGGATAGCTAATAAGGCGCACAATTTCATATGGCCTCTATATAAATCCATGGTATGCCCACATCTTGAATACTGCATGCAGATGTGGTTGCCCCATCTCAAAAAAAAAATTATACCAGAATTGGAAAAGATTCAGAAAAGGGCAACAAAAATGATTGGGGGGGATGGAAAAGCTTCCATGTGAGACGAGATTAATAAGAGATATCTATGCAGAGTGTTCGTACAATGCCTAGCACAATGGGGTCAAGGTCCATGACCGGGGCTCTTAGGAGCTACTGTAATACTTTTGCTGCTGCTACTGCTGCTGCTACTGCCTAGAAACATGTGACTTGTATTTGGTTAACCTAATTACTGTTCAGACATCCCTCACCCCAGCTTCGCAAGGTCTCCCTGCCGCATGGTTTTACTTCACATGGCACTCTGCATTGTTCCCACTTGAATGATGGAGTTTATACACAATTTTTGCTGCCATTCCTCATCATTCCAGAGGGTCAATTAATGGAGAATCTTTGCTGTTTTCTAGCATACAAAGCAATAAATAGCTGCTGAGGCTGATTAATGTCAAAGTGAAAATGAGGTGGTGGGGGATGGATTTTGCAACCTTTACTCACATTGAGTAGAAAACACCTTTGGTATGAGAATGAGTTGCAGAATTGACCTTTATCTCTGTAATAGAAACAGGTATGGTGAGTGCATACAAAGCATTGCTAATTATTGTAATTATTTAACAAGCCATAATTATATACTAGGTTTTCCTCTTGGGAAAGACTGAGAGAGTGATTCTGATCTCACACCTACTTTATACTGGGAATTCTCCTTTGCACTACTCAAAGTGAAAGTCCTTGAAGGACTCAGAAAGTCCTTGAAGGAGTTTCAGTTTTCATAGAAAAGAGAGATGTGAATGAACACACATAGGGTGGATCTACATTAAAGGCCTGGTTCAAAGCCCAGTGAAGTCAGTGGAAAGGCTCCCATTGACTTTTGATCAAGCTCTAAGCGAAGAGACTATTGCAGGGATGTTGGTTGCATGAAGTGGTTCTTTCCTTATTTCTCTTTGTAATAGTTCAAGCATTCCACACAAATATTCTGTTTCTGACAAAACAATTTTGGAGGGATGCATAGGAGGTACAGAACAGTCATTCTATCCATGCATTCTGAATCTGTATATTCAATTATCCCATAGTAGTCCCATCCTCGCTGTTGGGAATGGCTAATTTTTAAAAATGGGCACTACCTTTCAGAAAAATGAAATGCCTGCAAGGTGCATAAAAACTTTTAAAAACACCACAATAGAAGCTCAGGTTAAATGTATAACTCAAATTAAAAAAAAAAAAAAGGTAAGAGGACCAAAAAAAATGCCACCATGGCTAACCAGCATAAAAAAGGTGGTTAGAGGCAAAAAGGCATCCTTCAAAAATTGGAAGTGAAATCCTACTGAGGAAAATAGAAAGGAACATAAACTCTGACAAGTCAAGTGTAATTAGGCAGGCCAAAAAAGAATTTGAGGAGCAACTAGCAAAAGATTAAAAAACTAACAGCAAAAAGTTTTAAGTATATATGCCAAACAATCAGTGGGGACACTAGACAGCTGAGGTTCAAAAGGAGCATTCAAAGAAGACAAGGCCATAGAGGAGAAGCTACATGAATTCTTTGCATCGGTCTTCACTGCAGAGCATGTGAATGAGAGTCCCACACCTGAGTCATTCAATCTGAGGAACTGCCCCAGATTGAGGTGTCAATAAACGAGGTTTCGGAACAAATTGATAAACTGAACAATAGTAAGTCACCAAGACCAGATGGTATTCACTCAAGAGTTCTGAAGAAACTCAAAGATGAAATTGCAGAACTACTAACTATGGTGTGTAACCCATCACTTAAGTCAACCTCTGTACCAGATAACTGGAGGGTAGCTATTGTGATGCCAATTTTTAAAAAAGGCTCCAGAGGCAATCTTGGCAATTACAGGCTGGTAAGCCTAACTTTAGTAACATGCAAACTGGTGAGGAATGATTTCTGTTTACAAAAGCTGTGTTGACTTTTCCCCAATATATCATGTTCTTCTGTGTGTCTGATCATTCTGTTTTTTTACTATAGTTTCAACCAACCTCTTAGAATTCTTTGAGGGGTAAACAAACATGGGGACAAGGGTGATCTAGTGCATATAGTGTGCTTGGATTTTCAGAAAGCTTTGACAAGGTCCTTCACCTGAGGCTCTTAAGCAAAGCAAGGAGTCATGGGATAAGAGGAAAGGTCCTCTCATGGATCAGTAACTGGTTAAAAAACAGGAACCAAAGGGTAGGAATAAACAATTTGTTTTTCAGAATGGAGAGAGGTAGATAGCAGTGTCCCTCAGGGATCTGTTCTGGGACCAGTGCTGGTCAACATATTCATAAATGATCTGGAATAAGGGGTAAACAGTGAGGTGGCAAAGATTGCAAATGGTACAAAATTACTCAAGTCCAAAGCTGATGGCGAAGAGTTACACAGGGATACAGCAAAACTGTGTGACTGGGCAACAAAATGGCAAATGAAATTCAATGTTGATTAATGCAAAGTAATGCATATTGGAAAACATGCTCCAAACTATATGATGGGGTCTAAATGTTGGGGTCTAAATTACCGGTTACCACTCAAGAAAGATCTTGGAGTCATTGTGGATAGTTCTCTGAAAACATCTGCTCAATGTGGAGCAGCAGTCAAAAAAACCGAACAGAAGGTTAGGTACCATTAGGAAAGGGATAGATAATGAGAGCAAATATCATAATGCCACCATGTAAAACCATGGTATGCCCATACCTTGAATAGTGCATGCAGTTCTGGTCACCCCATCTCAAAAAAGATATTAGAAATGGAAAAGGTACAGAGAAGGGCAACAATAATTATTAGGGCTGTGGAACAGATTCCATATGATGACAGATTAAAAAGACTGGAACTGTTCATTTTAGAAAAGAGATGACTAAGGGGGGATATGATTGAGCTCTATAAAATCATGAGTGGTGTGGAGAAAGTGAATAAGGAAGTGTTATTTACCCCTTCACATAACATAAGAACCAGGGGTCGCCCTACAAAATTAATAGGCAGCAGGTTTAAAACAAACAAAAGGAAGTACTTCTTCACACAATGCACAGTTAACTTATGGAATCCATAGTCAGGGGATGTTGTGAAGGCCAAAACTATAACTGGGTTCAAAAAGAATTAGATAAGTTTATGAAGGATGGGTCCATCAAAGGCTATTAGCCAAGATGGTCAGGGATGCAATCCCAAGCTTTGGGTGTCCCTAAGCCTCGGGCTGCCGGATGATGGGACTGGAAGACAGGAGATTGATCACTTGATAATTGCCCTGTTTTGTTCATTTCCTTTGAAGCATCTGGCATTGGCCACTGTCAGAAGACTTGATATTGGGCTATATGGACCATAAGGCTAACTCAGTATATATTCTCATGTATACTCAGGCCTGTCAAGAGAAATCTGGGGACCCTGTACCTCATGTTTTCTGGGGCCACATCCCCTCCCATTTCACTTTATTTATATAGATGTTACAGGTAAGCTCAAGACCCTGGTACAATTGTCCCCCTTTCCTTCCCTCTTGTCAGGCTAGATTTCACTGTGGCATGGAGTTATATGAGCCTGCTGACTTGTGCAATTGTCTTGTGGCTTCTTGTCCATGCTGGAGTGACATTTTTGTAGATTGCATGAGTTCAGTTGGATCTAAGCTAGAGATCTTCTCCCATGTTGCATTCGAATCTGTACAGTCAGTGTTCATAAAATAAGTGGGGTGGCTATTGTGTGTGAACACAACATATTTTACAGATGTTCCACTCTCAAGGATTTCCAACCAATGGTTTGTTCCAGCATCTCTTGTCAGAACCGTAGTGAGAAAAAAGGCCTCAAATATCATGCTATTTTGAGGGGCACTATGTTGGTTTTTCTTTTCCATCTTGCAAATAGTGGAAATTCTTGAATTTTATACTATTTTCATGCCACTAGTTTGAAAAAGGTGCATAGTATTTTGAATAATGTCTAGAGGCAGTTTGAATTATGGTGCTTTTCAGTACAGGACATGCCTTTTGGACCACACTACTGTGAATCCTTAACTGAAAGCTCTATGTACCTATGTCTGAAGAAGGGGAAGTGATGCCTGGTGGAACAGCAGCAGCAAATATCAAGGTATCTCCAAGTCCTTCCAAATGCTGAATAAATCCTTCAAGGTGAACAATACAAATTCAAATCTTTGTTTCTATTTTGATTCATGTGGCTTTTGACCCCTCAAGATTTTCTTTGAGTTTCAGATTTGGACAGACTCAAAACTCAAAACAAGATTCCTTCAAACTCCCAGCATTTCTCTCCATTTCACATAAGAAGCATGCTCAGAACTCAGCCTGAACTCAGTCAAAACTGATGTTCCCTGTGCAAAAATTCACACACATTTTGGTGCAAAAGTGATTTTACCCTTTGCTTTTTTCCACCTGACTGTTTCATATCAAATCTGATCCTGAGCTAACCTGTAGCAACCTAGAGTTTTCAGAACTGGGATCTCCTCAGAGTATAGAAATATTGTTTTACATGAAAATCCGAGAAATATTGTTTTACATGAAAATCTTGCTGGATCGACACTATTGGAGGCTGAAGTGTTTTACTAAAATACTCCTACCAATATAATAAGGAGCAGAGTCTGCAGGACTCTTCACAGGTAAAGTTGTTTGAAAAGCAAAAAAATGATTTTGAAACAAAAATCAATTTTTTATTTTGTTTCCCTTTCACAGAGTTCAAAATGAACCCATTTTTCCATAACATTTTCAGTTAAACATTTACTGAAACTTTTATGGAAACTTTTAAAATAATTTTCTAATCTATTTTTTACTTTGTTTACCTAAGACCCAGTTTTCAGCAAGTAACCATTTTTTTTCAGAAAACAAAATATTTCTATAATGATTTTGAAAATTATTTTGTTGAAACTTTCAGTAAATGTTTTGGTAACAAATATTGTGAAAATTGAAATTTTCAATATCAACAATTTATTGTGGAAAGTTTCAGTTTTTAATAAAGGCCTTTTTATGAAAAAAATTTACATAAATATCAACCAACTTTATTCACAGATATTTTTCAATCCCTTTCTGGAGGGCTCATCTTGAAAGGAGAGAAAGTAGTTCAGACTTTAACCTTTAACCTCATTTAACCTTCAGACTTTCTCGTGAGGATGCTTCCTCTACTTTTTCCAGTAGACAGTAACTGTAGTCCTGTATCACTAATTGCAGAATATGAAACTTTAAGGGTTGAATACATGTGCATGAAGAAACAGTTCTCCCCTTTTCTTCTATTTTATCATTTAGTAAAAAGAAATTCTGTACGGGTGACATAATCAATCCCTCCATAGAACAATGGCTTCTAATGAATAGGGAATAAATAGAGTCAGATTTATGTCAAAAACCCAGATAATTCAGAACAATGAGCAAATATTATGACTACACTTTCCTACTCCTTGTCTGAGGTAACAGACAACTGTTATGGGTGAGAACAAGAATAGACCAGGATCCAAGGATTCAAGATTTGGAATCAGATAGTTCTATCCTTCTCCACTACCAGGTCATGTGCTTTGTGGTTATTCAAGTTTTGGTCTGAACAAACATCTCCTGTCTTTCCAACACACTCACTGTCAGCCTGCTGATATTGTCATCTAAATGGGGGTCTGGTTTGATCCCTCCAATGATAGTGCCATATCTGAGCTGGAGCCTTCTTCCTGGTCTACTATGGTACAGCTTCTTGTTCATCCTCAATTTCCCTGCTCCTGCAGCCATCTTGTGCTAATCTATAACAATGACAGCCCCCTCCTCAAAAAACAAACAACCCCCACTCCACACACACGCACGGCACCGTACTTTGTGGCAGCTATATGAAGAACTCTCTTGTCTTGAAATGTCCCACAAGTTAGAGTGGCTAGTCTGGACAACACCACATTCTACTTACATCTGTAGCCCACATCTGATCAGACAAAAATAAATGGTTTACAATAATTTAATTAAAGACAGTACTACTACCACTGAAAAATGGGGCTGCTTGAGTGTTTTCAGTATGCAAATTAGCTAGCAATTTATTCAGGGCATTATTTTCTCCTAGAGGTGATGCCAACATAAAACTTTCAGTTAGTCCTATAACTCTCAGAATTTGAGGATGACTTCTGCTGACTTTACAGCAAATAGTAATTTTATTTAGGGTGTTGTAGGCATAGTGATTGACATGGTTAAACAGGAGGGCAAAATAATATTTTGCATTAACTATTATCACATCATTTTTTCCCTTTGTTTTCAAAATTAATCCCCCCCCCCCATCATTTATGAATTAACTTCTCAAGCAAGTTGGAGATTGAGAGCTTGGGAGACTTTATTTAAGGCTTGAAGATCAACAGCAGGAGCTCAGAATAAATATATAGATTTTTGCAGTCTTCATGAATATGTTCTGTGCTCTGGAAAACAATGTTTTACAGAGCAGAATCCATTTTATCCAATAATAATTTAGGTTATGTCCCCAGAATTTGTATCAATTTCATGAAAAAAATCCAGGCCTGATTCTCATTTATCCTAAAGCCACTTTACACTGTTCTAGTAGTGTAAGACACCTTAAAGTAGGTGGAAATTTAGTTTACTCCCATCTTCAGGTTCCTTTGCCAGAATGGTATAAAGTGGCCTTAAGGTAAATCAGACTCAGGCCTTTCATCTTTTAACCAATTTTCCCATTTATTTGAATAAATTCCATGCAGCCTGTGCTGTTTGGATAAACAGAGGTTCTGCTGTATTCCTTTAGTGGGGGAGGGCGTGCTAAAAAGGTTATTCTAAGTCTAAGACTTTGGGGCTTGAAGGGCTTTTTCTGGCTATGTCTCTGAGTGGAATATTTCATGACTGTATATAGCATGTGGCAAATAGCATAGCAGTGACTGCACAATACTGTCTGGATTCTCTGGGCAGGGAGTTTTCACTTCATTAGTTCATCATTCACAACCTGTTGCAGTGGTTGCAATAGCTTTCAACTTTATCCTCCACTCATATCAACACCAATATCATGTTAATTAATATTCCGGTAGAAATAACAGGTTTGTCTAGTTTCAGAGTAGCAGCCACGTTAGTCTGTATTCGCAAAAAGAAAAGGAGGACTTGTGGCTCCTTAGAGACTAACCAATTTATTTGAGCATAATAAGCTTTCGTGAGCTACAGCTCACTTCATCAGATGCATTCAGCAGAAAATACAGTGGGGAGATTTATATAAACAGAGAACATGAAACAATGGGTGTTTGTCTAGGAAGCTGAGTAAATAAATCTCATTAGACTGGTGGTGGTTGACTCTTTCTGTGGGTTTAGCTTTTCCCAGCTTTGCACACTGACATTAATAGAAAGTGTCAATAGATCATATTTTAATAGTAACACTGGGCCAAATTCTGGGATTAGATGCCAGTAGAAGTACATGGGACAAAATGAGAGCAGAGTTTAGCTCAGTGTCCTCAGGACAGTAATTTGTTCATTGTCTCACAGTGAGTTAGTGGCAAAGCCAAGAAGAGAGCTAATAACCATACATATTAGTCCTTCGACTATGAACTGCCTATATATGTTGGATATTGAGTTTATTTCACCACAGTATTAGTGATAATGTACTCAGAGCAAAGTCACATGCTTATCTTACACTCACAAGTAACATATTCAGAGAGAGGAAAGGGTTGATTTGGTTCAATTTGAAGTGTGGTCCATTCCATTGGTGGAGGGGATTCCCTTCTTTGTTGGCTGTTCTTAGGGACCCAGCAAGCATAACTACTTAATCTATTATCTGCCTGAACTAAGAATCGCCTCAAATCAAGACAAGTTATGAAGATAAGCTCATTTCACATCTGTATTTTATATCTCAGCAAAGTGTCATTCCAAGAAGTTACATTAGAGGTCTGCAGTTGAGAGACATTTCTGTCTCTAAATTGCAGCTACTGGTGACCTGTTCCCATGGTCCACCTTAGCATTATGCTGCCACCTAGCCCTCTGTCCATTAGCTGCTTTCTTGATATAAATTTCAAAGAAAACAAGGGGGGGGGCGGTAAATCACAGTGAATGGCCACAACCAGTACTATGTACTATGCAGCCTGAGTGGCATCCTCATCCAACCTGAGTTAGGGCCCCACCCCGATCCCACTTAATTCTATGGAAGCAGGAGTGAGACCTTAGTGAGAAGTAATGGTATTGCTATGTTACCAAATTTGGAGCTACCTTTGCTGTTTCTCGCCCATTACTGAGGAATAGTACGATAATAATGCTGACTTACAAGCAGAAAACTCCTTCTGAACACTGCCAAGGATCATCCTCCTCCTTCTCTCTAAGGTAAACAGTCCCTGAGCTTTGTGCTAGTTTGTCATCCACTAAAAATGTACCCTATATATCAGTGCATTAATGAGTTCATATGGAAGAAAGTATCCATTATATTCATTACCTCTACTACCTATATGCAGAACATGGAGCTCAGCTGAGCAGCCTTAATGGATAATACCACATATGTAGTCATAAGAACCATGGGGTAAATGTCTCTTTCTGCAGTAATGGAATAAAATGCATAACCATGGAATAAGAAGCTCCAATCCCGCTAACACTTTCACATGTGCTCAACTTTAAGCAGCAGCCCTATTGACTTCAACAGAACTACTCACATGCATGCAAGTATGTGCATAAGTGCTTTTAGGCTTCTCAACAACCTTAAGGAAATTCTGATGGAAGTGGTTTCTTTTGTGAGCTATCATCAAGTACTGGTCAGTTGGGAAGGGGAAAAGGCACCAATCAAAAGCATCTATGATCTCTCTTTTCTGTTTCTTCATCTGTTTCAATGACTCCTTTGCAAAATTTTGGCTCTCAGCTTCAAAGTATCAATTAATTAATTGACATATTTACTTGATTAGCTTATCAGAAAAAAAAATTCAGAATGTTGGAACATTGACAACTTTTTTCCACAAAAAATGTCAAGAAAAATATTTTCCTTTGTTTTCAGCTTGGAATACAGCATTGGTTTCATGTTATTCCTTAAGATCCGTATGTAACACATGGCAAATAACATCAACATCTGTAGATATGGTGGGAATAGAATTGGGCCGTAAATTTGGTTGGATGATAGAGAGTGCGTAATAATTTTATTATTGTTGTTGAAAGACCAAAGTTAGCATCACTGGCAGAGTGATGAAAATAGAGGGGAGTTGTGGAATTCTGTCGAGCCTTGAAAACAACAAGCAGCAGCAGTGTTATTGATTAACTAAAAACCTAATAGCTCACAAACACAGCTGGCTTCTTCCAGTCAGAAGAGTGTTTCCTGTGTGAGGACTGTAATTGTACCCATGATATTTATTAATATCTTATGTAGCCTGCTCTGGGGGTTCTAATCTTTCTCCCATTGTAGTGAATCGAAGTTTTGCTATTGACTTCCATGTGAGCAGGCAACAACCTTTTCAAAATCTCAGACAACCGTTCTAGAGAGCTATAGTGCCTGTAAATTTGTCATCTTCTTCTGTGTCTCTTCAATATGTTTATGCGTGCCACTAATCTGGCTTTGTAGTTTCCCTTGCTCGAGACTTTTTGGGAAAAAGTCACATTCTGTCAAGTTACTAATATTTTCATGAGCAAGTTTTCTCTCAGCAATTCTTAAAACAAGAATACAGTAATTTTAACAGTATTAGAAGTGCGACAGATTGTTATAAGCCTTAATGTTGTCACTGTTCAGTCAAATCAAAAAGCATGGCCATACAATGCCCAAACCATTGTTAGGAACAACAACATCAGTGGACACTTGGGAAGTAAGCCACACACCAATTTGGTCTCAAGCTTTTAAACTGTGTTGTGCACTATGGGTTTTTTATGAACTTCAATTATGCAAACTGCAGCTCGTCTTTCAAAGGTTCATTCAGGGGCTGAAACAGATGTTTGGAGAATGACACCTTGACAGCTGTGAACCTTCTCTCATCAGACTCAAGTGTCCACCTATCTGTCTCCAAGCTCATTTCATGAAGAGTGACACAGTGCTGGCTTGATTCATCCTTGCGCAGGTGGTATGTGAAACTAAAGGAGGGCAATGGAATATGTTAATCTTTGCTGGGACAGTGGCAATATATTGTTTGTATTACCCTTTTGTACATCATGGAGTTTGAAAAGTAAATGCAAGCTACGGTTTTGGCCATAGTGACTACTTTAATAGTGGATATTAGAGAAGAAGAATGGCGCTATGGTTAAATCTTTGAATAGGCTTCAGGAAATATGGATTCTGTTCTGAGCCCTGCTACAGTCTCTCTGTGTGAACTTTGGTAAGTCACTTAATCTCTCTGGTCCTAATTCACCACTCCAATGCACCAGTTGTATGCCAATGTAACTCCACTGACTTCAGTGCAGTTACACCACTGTAAAACTGATGTAATAGAGTGGAGAATCATGCCATTTGTGCCTTAGCTAAATATAAATTGGGAGTGATAATAATACTTCCCTATCTCATAGGCTGTTCTGAAGATACATCTGATCATTTTTGTGAGGTGCTCAAATGTTATGGTGATGAGCACCCTAGCAAAGCTTAGGAATAAATAAAGAAAACAGACTAATTTGTTTCATAGTTGTGACACTAAAGGTCAACTGGAAAAGGCCCGCTCAGGGAGGTTATGAGTTTCCAGTTATCTGTATATATGTTCTGACAGATTTTGTGTTGTATTTTGCTGGACAATTTTCAAATTCAGCAATACACGTCATTTGCTTACAACAGCCAGTTTGCCTCACAATAGCCACCAGTAGAAGGATGATTCATAGAAGAGAGGCCACCACATGTTGAGCAGACCCATTTAAAGCACTTATACTGCATTTTAAGGTCAGCGAAAGAGATTCTCACACAAAAAGTTAACTCAGGATGCTGTTTCCCACAATAACAATAATAAAAATTAAGCTTAACAAACAGTTATCCTGGTTCCCAAAACCCATTTTATATTAGGTTTCCTTTTACCAATTTTCTTTGGCATATAGTTATAGCATATCAGCAAAAGTGTGTGTTCCATAACTGGGCAAAAGGGATAAAGGTATATTTTTAGTTAAAAAAATAAAAACCTAACTTCAAGAGGTAAAAAGAATACAAGGAACAGCAGGACAAGGAACAGCAAAACAACAACTGCAGAAGTGTCAGCAATGAATAAAATGCTACGAGTACAATGAGCTGAGAAAACATCGAAAGGTGCACAGTACACAATTACAGGTATAAGGAGAATCTGACACAAAACACTTTTACTAAACAGGTCAATTAAATAGCAGATATTCACTTAACACAATCTCTTAGAGTACCTCTATATAGTACTGTGCCGAATACAATGGCATCCCCAACCTGGTTGAGCATCTAGTTTCCACTACAATATAAATTAACAATGCAACAATAATTGCTATAAGGATTCTTCATGCACAAGGGAAGCTATAATCACTCCATCTATATGCACAAGATGGGCAATCCTTGAATCTAAAACTTTCAACCGTGTGGCCTTAGGTCCCCTGCCTGGTACAAAGACTATTTGGACACTGGCCTACCAGGCTGTGTCTTTTGATCCAGACCATGAGTCAGAAGTGCTCCAGTCATGTAAAGTTAGACCTGCCACCAGGCCAATCCCTAGTAGTCTCTATCAATGTGTTTCTTAATGTCCTGTGGTTTAAATCAGTAGTTCTTAGCCTTTTCCCATCCAGGACCGGAAAATATCCTTGTTTCTTGCCATGACACATGCAAACCCCAATACTTTCCACCTAGTAGTCAAACATGACCAGTTTCTTGCTCCAGCCGCATGATCTCCATGGTTGCAGAGGATTATGGGATTTGCAAGTATTAGGAGGCTGTTTTTCAGAGGGGTGTAGGGAATGATGAAGTCTTCTGGTTAGGCAGGATTGTTGAAAGATATTGGAGAGTGCTGCAGCGGGTGGGTCCTGCATACTGTGTTTTGCTGTGTGGGTGCTGGAGGCTGGGTGTGGGCCTGAGGAGAATGCTTCCCCCTTTCTCTCCAGCAAAGTGTTCATCTTGTCTCAATGTCCAGGAATCTCTCCAATATACTTCTAAGTGAACTTACACACCTTGTGGCTGACATTTTCCAGGATTGACCAATAGCAGCAGGACTATGGGTTCCCCTCCATACTCAGCACAACGACATATTAGATCATACCTACTTTGTCAAGGGGAAAAGACACTAAAGCTGAGTCGAGTCCAATTTTTCCTTAATTAACAACACAAAACCTAGTGATAAGGGTTGATGTGGCTACACTTATCCTAAAGGAATAAATACAAAACCACTGCCCAGGTAACCTGAGAATGATGGGATCATATGAAGGACAGCCAGGATCTGGGTCTGTATGAGCACAATACAATATTATCACCATGAACAGCCAGAGACCTCTCCAGAGAAGATAGCCTGCCATGGCAAGATACTGTAGGAGTATCTCCTCATGGCACCGCCACATGATCCCTCCCATTTGTGATTTGCCTTGGAAAAAAGTACAGATAAAATTGCATTTGCTCAGGACCCAAACACATATTGATTCATAAAAGCAGTCCTGGATGGGCCCTACCTTTGGGCCCAGGTTGGATCTTTCCAGTCCTAAAAGCTGAAAGAAAGGTTAAGGAGGGATTCAGTGCCAAGAAAGTTGGCACTCCCATATAGTCACTTAAGAGCTGGATGATGTCTGGTCATCACCTCTCTGCTTACTGGATCTCTCCCAGCCATTTTTAAAAAATAATAATAAATAATCTGCAAGGTTTGAGGAATCCAGTTGCCTAGGAGAAGAAGGATATTAGTGACAAATGGAAAGGCATAATAGAATGGGCAAGGCCCTGTTTCATTAGAATCACAATGAGGTAAGGAAAGCCAAACATATTCCCAAAAGTCACTTATTGCACCCTGCCCTCCAAAAAAGGACTGTATTAGGATGGAACTGATCATTCACCAATCCCTAAACCTATCAAATGCCAAGAGCTAATAAGTATTCTTCTTGCTCCCTGGTAGACTCTCCGCATTCACCTTAGGTATAAGCCCCTGAAACTTGCTGGTGTGAAGATGAGAGATGCAGCAATGCTGCTGCATATCTCTGGGACATGCTGGACTGGAAACAGATGCAGGCATTGTAGGACAAATTCCTAGACCACCTCCATCACACAACCAAATTGAGAGTCATGCTGTTTAATATAAACCATGGCCAAATTGTCAGCTCCAAATAACATCTTTCTGTTAGAAAAATATTGTCACCACACTAAAAAGAAAGGAGTACTTGTGGCACCTTAGAGACTAACTAATTTATCTGAGCATAAGCTTTTGTGAGCTACAGCTTACTTCATCGGATGCATCTCCAATCTTCCAAGCACACACAGCCATGCCCAGTTCCTTTAACAAGGTTTATTTTCTTAAAACATACGAGTAAACAAGCAGAAGAAACAATCTTAACTCACTCCTTTGTCTCAGGCTTCAGGATCACCTCTCTCAGGGATCTCTGGCTCTCCTGCTCCTGGCAGCTTCCAAGTTTTAGTCAGCTCTGCTCCCTTCCTGGAGCAGTAGGCCCCAGGACTGCTTCCCTGGGCACCTGGCCCCTTGCTCTAAGGGCCCACCACCAGAGTTAGCTCCGCTCCGCTGTGGCTTCCCTTCCCCAGGCACAGCCTTTCTCAATCACTGTCTCCTCAACTTCTCATTTCCTGCCCTTTATAGTCTGAGGTGAAGCCCGGCCTCCTTTAACTGGGCTCACCTGCCCTGACATAGGGGCTCTAGGCCCAGCTCTACTCACATGGACCAGGTACCCTGTAATACAACTCCCAACTTTTCAGGAAGAAAAAAACCCATGTTTTTTCTCTGTTCCTTTTACAATGAGATTCTTTATAACACTCCTGGACCTCAATATTTCCCCAGACCAACCAAAACATTCCCCTTAGTCTTTTAAGGTTTCACAAGATCTCATACAGTATTTCACAGAAATTATGGTAGGTCACAGAATATTCTTTCTGTCCCAGGGACCCGAGCGCAGTCCTTCCAGCAAAAACCCCTTTTCCTATTTGCCCCAAGTCTTACAGTGTGGTCAGAGTCACATCCCAGGCTCACCAGCCACACACAATATACAATCTTATCTTGCTGCCTGGACTTCAAAGTCCCTGCACGCATAAGTCCTTCTGTCTCTGCCTGGAATTTCTACCTCAGTTTCAAGGTCATGAGCCATGAGGAGTAAACATCCTTTTTCCTCCTTGATGAACCAGAGATCGGTCACGAGTTGTTCTTTCTCAAACTTGAGGTTCTGTAATTCACATTCTGCTGCTTCCAGATGCTCCAGGAGGTCCCAGCCCTCAGGACAGGAGCCATAAAACAGGTACCTGCTATATCCTTCCTCATACCAGAGCCCTGTTTCCATCCTTGGCCCTCCATCTGGGCTTCTTTTTGTTATTGTGGCCCCATTTGAATCCCCATGCTAGCTTGTTTAATGGGGAGTCCAATCTGGGTCACCATAGTACCTTGTTGGGATTCTGCTTGGGTCTCTACAATATCTGGCCAAATCTGGGACTCCGTCCAGGTTTCCACGGTACCTTGCTGGGTCTGAGACTCAGCTGGGTCTGAGACTCCATTTGGGTTCCCATTAGCTTCCGTACCTTGGTACTTCTCTCTGTCTGGGGTTGGTCGAATTCTTTCTTCAGGATCAAGCATTGTTGCTTCTTTTTCTCAGCCTCCACCCAAACCCTGGCTAACTCTTGTTTAACACCACTAGCTGGTTAATAATATTCTTTCATGAGATGCTTGCATCATCCAACCCCTGTTGGCACTTGCTAAGTTGATCCGTCACTCCCTGGAAATGGTCATGCTCTCCATCTCAGCCTCCCTTTGGCATCTTAACTCTCTCTCCTAGCTCTCTTATTTCCTTTTCTGATGGATCCCCAACCCTCTAGTCCTGGGCTGTTGTTCTAATCTCTAGTTTTCAGCCTTACATGGGCTGAGAAACCTACCTAGTTTCTCCCCCAAACTATTAGCCAAGGCACACCCTTCAACACCCCAATATGAAATCGAGCTTTCTGACCCTGAACTTACAGGTCAACCTCTGCTGTGGGCTAGACACAGGTCTCACCATGGAAACACGAGTCTTGTACTGGGAGACATTAGTCTAGGTTATTTACCTCTTCCGTTTCTTCCTGATCAAGATTGCACCCACAACCTGAATCTACAAGTCCCTTAACAATGGTTCCTCCCAACCTAACTAGTACCTCCCATGGCCAGCCCCCTGACTTTCTAAGTAAGCCTCCCCTGCCTGGTGCCAGTGTAGTAACAGCCTAGCTAATCACACTCCATCATTAATCAATTCCATTAAGTGGCCCAAACTGGCTACACGTGAAGCATACCATGGTGCCCGTTGGTCCACCCCCTAACTGTTTCCATTAAACTGTGGAGCTAGTCAAGATCCTTGTAGGTCCTGTCTATCCCGAAGTTCTGGCCACTCAAGGTCTTTCTCCTTTGAAAGTTTCCCTGGAACATCCCCCTTTGAGCCCCTCTCAGTTTGCCATGCCGGCCACTCCTCTCCTTTGGCCTTAAAGGAGACCTCAGCTTGTTCCACACCTTCCCCCACTGAGGTTGTCTGGAAGTGCCTTACACAGCTCTGTGCGCCCACGGATAAAACCATCAGGAACTTCTCCAAGATAATCTGGTACATGACCTTCTCTATCAAGCTGGTCTCAGAGCAGACCCATCACATTGTGTCTATCACTGTCTGGTCCACTACCTATGAGCAAACTCCTTGTGGAAATGGTTCAACCCAAAACCAGTGTCTGTATGACTCAGGAGCAGCCCTCATTGGTTCAAAATGGCTGCCTTCACTACCAAGTAGGCATTTGCCTGGTCATTGCTTGCCACCCTGTAAGCAGTCTATGCCTCCTCTGTCAAGAACAGTGTTATGTGGGCTGCCAATGTCAATTTCTCACAGCCTGATGCCTTCACCACCCTATCAAATGTTCAGAGGAAGGCCTCATGGTTGTCTTCTGGTCCAAGCTTCACCAGGTCTGGAGCCAGCTGACACAGGGTCCTCTCACCGACTGTGTTGCTTGGTGATCCTTGGCTCCCTTCTGCAATCACTCTTGCTGTTGGAAGTGGACTATTTGCCATCTCCGTTGTGCTGCAAACTGGGCCTCTTATTATTTCTGATGATTCTCCATCAACTTCATGAGCACGGCCTGAGTCTGCCATTGTTGCTCTTGTTGTCACTATATTATGGCCATCTGATGCTGCTGCCCAGTCACTAACAGGCCAATTACCTCCTCCATCTTTCTCTTAGCCCCAAACTAGATAGGGTCAGCCCAGCTTTCCTCTTCACTCCTCCCCGATATCAGGGCCAATCGATGTGCCCCCATTCTCCACCATATGTCATACACCATATGCCATACATACCGTATGTCACAATGCAGGGCTTCACCCCAGCTTCCAAGCCCACACAGCCATGCTCAGTTCTTTTAAGAAGGTTTATTTTCTTAAAAGAGACAAATAAACAGTCTTTTAACTCACTCCTTTGTCTCAGGCTTCAGGGTCACCTCTCTCAGGGGTCTCTGCCTTCCTGCTCCTGGCAGCTTCCAAATTTTAGTCAGCTCTGCTTCCTTCCTGGAGCAGCAGACCCTAGGACTGCTGCTCTGGACACCTTGCACCAGGGATACACCACGGGAATTAGTTCCACTCCACTTTGGCTTCCCTTCCCCAGACACAGCCTATCTCAATCACTCTTTCCTCCCTGCTCATTTCCTGTCCTTTTATAGGCAGAGGTTCAGCCCAGACCCCTTTCATTGGCTAGATTGGGCTCACCTGCTCTAATACAGGGCACTGGTCCCAGCTCTACTCACAGGGATCAGATACCCTGTAACATTAAAATAGTAGGTTCTGTGAACCCATCCTCATCCGAGTTCAGCTAGGATGGACAAAGAGGGGAAGAAACTGGACAGAAGTCTGCCTTGTATGCAGTCGTGAACCTCTGGAGGAAAACGGGGTACTGGGTGGTGCTAAGATGGGCCTTGCCCTCCTAAAGGACTCTCCGATAAATAGGAATTGGAATAGCCTGCTGGGAAACTGGTGGGAGGGAAAGAGAAAATGACACTCCAACAGCTGCAGTAACAATTCTTCTGTCTGGTGCTGGGCACTGCCTTGGTCAGATTCTGTTGGCAATGAGTCAGGAGCGGCAGCAAGGGGCTGGGGCAAAGGGAGACTTTGCCTGATTTGCCTTATTTAGAGCAGTGGTAGTGATAGTAGTATATGTGCTGGACACGTGGTTAAAACCATCTCAGCCCTAAGCAATAGCAGCAGAAGCTTCTTGGCCCATGGCAGATGCAGCCCTGGCAATGGCCTGACCTGATTAATCTTGTATGACCAAAAATCATCCTGGAGTAGGAGGGAAGTGAGCTGGGGAACTGGAATACAGTGGTCAAGAGGAGTGGACAGGGAGATAAGGTAGCCATAGAAAGGAATTGAAACAGGAGAGAGTAGTGGGTGATGAGAAGAGTGGGAGGGAAAAGAGATGGTAAGGCAGCCAATGGGGCAAAGAAAGGTGCCAATTGGAAGGAGGCATGCCAGTAGTCAGGAACTTCTACAAATGGGGAAGCTGCTGATGAGGAGGCGGAGCTGCAGCCTGCAGAAACAACGCTTTCTCCAGGTGAGACGTGGGGGATATAATAGCATGGCCTTGTGCGTTTTCTCATACATAAAGAGGGCTGGCCCCAGGTCAGCCAGTCAACCAGGGGCCAGTGGGACAGCCAAGTGCCTCAACAAAGCCATGGTTGGTGGCTAGCTGAGAGTGTCTGCTGAGTTCCAAACAATATTGATGCCAACAATATTGCCCCCCAGCCACCCTAAGTCTCTAAGCTAAGCAGGTTGCCCGAGGTAGCTAATCACAAGTCTCAAAAAACAATACTCAAATGAGCAAATAAAACACTTACAAGCTGAAGGAAAAGGATCCAAAGAAACTGAATGCAATTAAGGGGGATTCAATCTTTTGTGGTCCTAGGAGGAAGCACTGAAACCACTAAAACATCAGGTAAAAGATCAAGATCACTTCCTCATCACCTCATTCTGAAGCAAAAGGGTAAATATGAGCAACATAGTATCCAGCAATAAGTATAAACTGCAACATCAGAGCCCATAGAGAAACAGACAAACCATGCAGATGCACACAATCAAGTCCCCTACAGTAATGTTAATCAGTGCTTTATAAAGAGGTATTTTTCTGAACAAATTCAGTTGTGCCAGAGATAAATCAACAGAAGGAGATAGTAGCTGTTGAAAAAGTCCATATGCATTACAAATAAAATGACACAGACTTTTCATTGAGCCCTTTGGGTATCCTCACACATTTGATCCATATTATTGCTGTCTTTGGTATTTATCCAGTACCCTATTGTAGCTGGCTACTGCTATACTCCACTGCTCTTTTCCAACATATGACACCACATCACATCCCAAGATAATAAGGTTTTGATCAGGGCAGGACATTTACAACAGCAAGAAACCAAGGCACACAGAGATCAAATAGACTGGCTGCAAGGGGAAAAAAAAAAAAAAAAGGCAGCAAACCATGCCTTGTGTGCACATGGCCAGCTAGTGTGTGTGTAGTGCAACTCCAAGAGGACTGGATGGTGAGGGTCTCCCAGCGACACTCCAGCCATTCTGGGTTGGGCCCCCAGCTTTGCCCTGCATTCCAACCCAACCTCCTCTCCCAGGACTACTGTCCCCTTTGACATAGAGAGTCAGCCAGACGTGAACGTGAGAAAGCTTTGTCAGGCGAGTCTCTTCAGCAGATCTTTGTGCAGTGTCCTCCAAAATAATAATAATTAAAAGGGGCATGTGCAAAAGAGAGGTGAGGAACAGACCTGCCTGTTTGCATTGATTTAGTTACATACAAACAAGGTGAAAGAGAGTTTTCCCCCCAACAATATATTTTAAGAAGTGTGATCCCCATTCCCCCTCCAGTCCATTCCCCATCCATCTAGATCAAAGAGTCTCAGTATAATGTTTTCCTTCAGTAGCAGAGCTCAGAAGATGTATCTTTTGGTCTCTTCAGCAGGATTAATAAATAAATAAAATGATTTTTTTTAACTGGTTAATTCTATCTCCTTATCTATATACACACATAAGGCCAAATTCTGCTTACTGTTACACCAATGTAAATCCAGAATAACTTCAGTGACATCAATGAAGTTATGCCAGATTCTTTCTTTCTTTGGTTATGTCTGTAGCTAAAGAGAGGGGAAGAAATGGGGGACAATTTTACTGGGGCCCAAAGCTCAGGGGGACCCCAAAACATCTGTAACATCTGTGTAAATAAAGTGAGATGGAAGGGGGGAGCCCCAGCTAACATGATGCACCAGGGCCCCACATTTCTCTTGACAGGCCTGTGTATGTCTATACTGCAATAACAGAGTATGATTTCTAATTGTGTAGACAAACCTCACTTAACCTTAATCTAGCTAGCTCAGGTCCTTAATCTAGCTAGCTCAGGTCAACAGCAGCCTGGGCTTCAGTGCAGGCTAACCATGTGAGTAATTACTCAGAACTCTGGGTGGGCTTGTACAGCCTGCACTGAAGTACAGGTTACTGAGGCTTCATTTCTCTGAGACCCTAGCTTGCTTGATAAAGCTAGGTCATATATATCTACTCAAGCTGCCATCACATCCTGTGATTGAAGTATATATACATAACCTTTCTTTCTTTCTTTCTTTCTTTCTTTCTTTCTTTCTTTCTTTCTTTCTTTCTTTCTTTCTTTCTTTCGCAGAATATATATTACATATGAGTATACATTTGGAGATCTCTGTCAAGACACAGTCTCTGCATTAGAGATGGACCTAACACCTCAAAATGTGGTGTGTTCTGAATCTGAATGAGAGGTATGGATCTGAATTTTATGAATACCCTCTTATTCCAATTACTCAAACCTCAGTTTGGATTTCAGTTGTGACATTCAGGTGCATTTCTAAGGGATAGAGCCAGAGACAAGGATGAACAAATGAAAACCCACCATTTTAAATTTAAAATATCAACTATAAATGATTGTATCACATAAGGCCCAATGGTTGTATGGAACTGATATAGAACTTGATTGTTGAAGACTATGAGCGAACTTCTGGTGCTCTGAACACTCTCAGCTCCCTTTCATATGCAGTAAAGTTGAGGGCACTTGTAACCATCAGAACCTGTTCAGTACCTTGCAGGTGCCCATAGGACAGAAGGATGATCTTGTAGTTAAGGCAAAAGATCAGTTCCTGGTTTTGCCATAGACTTCCTGGCTGACCTTGGACAAATCACTTAATCTCGCTACACCTTATTTTCACATCTGTAAAATGGGGGTAATACTTTCTTTGTCCACTTTCTTTAAGTGCTACTGTAATAAAAATTATAAAGAGCATTGTCTTTCCTTAGGGATAGATCAAGGCATCGGTAAAGATGGTTGCCGGGAGAATGAGGGACTGTGCTTGTGTGAGAGACAGAGAGAGAGAGGAGGAAGGCAATTACTCAGTTCAACACTGAGGGACTGAAAGAAACACCTTCACATTGTTCTTCTCAAGGATCTTGAGTTCTACAACTGCATAAAAAGTGCCTTACAATGAACAAACAATTTTTGTTTTCCCATAACTTTTTCATGATAACAGAAGTTGGTTTGTTTTCTGGGCAGAAATTTGTATTTTGCTGTGAAGAAATGTGGGCCAGATCCTCCCTTGGTGTAAATCAACATAGTTCCATTGAAGTCAATGGCACTACACTAATTAACACCAGCTGAGAATCTGGCTTTTTAAGAAATGGCAAATTTTCACATACCCATCTATTAGGTGGGGCTTTGGGGGAGGGCTTGAGATATAGGGGTTTCAATGGAAGTGGAATGGGATATACTTCTACTCTGATTTATTGATGGCAAATTAAATTATTGTATTGTGTCATGCTCCCCATACAAATTATGAATTTAATTAATTTTCATGATGCCAAGAGCTTAGGTGCAGGTATCTTTTCATAGTTAAAATACCACCAAAATACATAAATAGCAAATAATCACAAATCTCAGCATGTCACCTGTCGCTGGAATCTTGTCACTTTTGCTACCAAACAGGACTTTATTCAAAGCACTTGTGGAAATGATGAAGTTTTGCTCTGAGTCAAATTTATGAGTGAACTTGTGAAAACATCCTTTATTAATAAACTTGGTAATTCTATCAGGCAACTTTCATGTAATCATCTCAAAGCACTTTTCAGTTTTATAGGCCCTAATCTTGCATATACATATGCACATTCTTAATCTTAATTTTTAGTGGGTACCTAAAGTTAAATGTGTGCTGCATGTTTGCAGGACTAGGGCCCTAGACTGTAAGCTCTTTGTATCAAGGGCTGTCATTGACTCTCCTTGCACAGTGTTTTACACCATGGGATCCTGGCCTGGCTGAGGACTCTATGCATTACCATAATAAAATAACAAACATTAGTAACAAGAAAACAATAACAATCATTAACACTCTAGCATCTTCAAAGAACTTTACAAGCATTAATTAATAATATCTAATGAGTTAAGTATTTACACATTAATTAAAGTCACAAAATAACTTTAGGGTTTAAGTATATATTGTTATACCCTTTTTGCAGATAGGTTGGTAAAGTGGGGCAGAGAGAGACTGGGACTGACAAAATAAGTATTTGCCATGGGGGATAGGACCCAGGAGGCCTGACTGTTGTATACCAGCTCTAACCATTAGACTACTTTGCCTGTTGCCAGTGTTGCCTGAATAGGCATTAGACTGCAGATTGCCTGTATAACTGCATGGCTCTGTTAGCAGAAATAATCTGTCCTGGGCCTTTTTATTCTGATGATGAGTCAGTTTCATCCACAGCTGTATTTAAAAAGCAGCAAATACCTGCAAACTTAGAATTATGTTAGGCTCTCCCTTTTCTAAGGACAAGGGGCTGTACTGCTCAGGAAAGGGCAATAGGGGATGGAATTGTTAGTAACCAGATAGATGAGTGCCAGTTTTCCTTTCAGGGCCAAATAATGATATCCTCAGACATGCAGTAGTTACCTTAGTCCATAAATAATAGCATTGGCTTCTGTGGGATAGGAGGGCTCCTAGAATAGGGTATCGTTCCATAGGAATAAGAGTATCAGAATCTGGCCCAGAATTGTTTGACACACTAACCACAGCCCTCCAGTGGGTTTTTTAACTTTTGAGGACCAAGCTACAGCCACCCAAAAAAGCAACAAGATCTCAGTCCTGGCTGCCGTGTTGCTGGAGCGTGTCGGTCCCGGGATATTGGAGAGACAAGGTGGGTGAGGTAATATCTTTACCTCACGCAAAGTGTCTCCCTAAAGGCCTCTCCTGACAACCCCGAGGGCCAAGGAGAGAGAAGGGACTTGGTTGGGACATGCCACACACACAGTAATATGTGTGCATCTCACAAGAGGGGAAAAAAGGACATCATCTAAAGTTTGCTTAGGTTTAGCGAAGGTCAGAGATTTTCGCACCTAGGTGAGCTGTCATCTGGCTCGGGGCAATTCTCTTTCCTCTCGCATCTCTTGCTGGAACAGCAGGAGTGCTTGCTGGCGTGAAAAAGACTAAACTGTCCTCGGGGGCTATAAAAGAGCTGAGTCACAAACAACTTTTTTCTGTTGCATATTAATTTAGGACCATCCAAAATTGTTCTGACATCCTCCCACCTGTTTGTTTCTGAAGACATCGAAAAAGACCTAGGATGAGGCTAACCGAGCCTTTGTGACTTGCCCTTATTAAAACAGTTACAGGTTTATCAATTCTTACCTTCTGCTCCCCTCATTTTGAATATTGTGTTAATATTTTATGCAGGGAAATGATTCCAAGGAGTGAATATATCACATTAAAAGATCAGAAATCAACTGTATCATTGAGACAACACTGCAATACTTAAGTGAATGTGAAGAGATTAGAAATCAGCTGCATCACTAAAATACCATTCAATATTTGTAACCAGTGTTGAATTCTGCATTGTCTTAAAGTAATGCAATGTATCCGATTTCTTAAAGGGACACTTAGAATCCAAAAAGTTAGTTTTACTTTCGAACGTCCTTTGCCTCTTTAAGTTTTCCCCTCTGTATTAGAGACTTAGCCCTTTGGTTTAATAAATGCTTCCTCCCCCCCGCCCCCCCCCCCAGTTCTTTCATTTTTCATTTCTTAAACCTCCCATGCAACAACTATTTTGGCTTTTAATGAAGGGAATTTTTTTGCATCCAGTAAACTGTAAACCATGTCGCCTGGATACAGCAAAAGCCGAAATTCCACAGATTTCCACAAAGTCAGACATTGTGTTGAGGGAAAAGCGTGTTGGGCATTCTTTGATTTTGGTGTCCTGCATTAGCATTTGTAACAAAGAAAGAAAGAAAGAAAGAAAGAAAGAAAGAAAGAAAGAAAGAAAGAAAGAAAGAAAGAAAGAAAGAAAGAAAGAAAGAAAGAAAGAAAGAAAGAAAGAAAGAAAGAAAGAAAGAAAGAAAGAAAGGCTGCGTGTGATGAACGCAAAATGTGACATTTTCTTTTTTAAGGTTGGCCTTTCCTGCTAGTTGAAAAAAAAAAGTCCCCCTTCCTCTCCCCTCAAGACACGATTCGAAGTTGTTTAGCATCTAGGGGTGATAATCTGACTTCTGTTGAACTGGATTGAACGCTGCAGCAAAGAGCAGTAGGTGGTGATGTAATAGGTACCAACGCACATGGATATATAAATATCGTGGCTAGGGCTAAAGCGCTATGGCTGAGCAGCTATAGAAGAAGATCAACACTTCAGACAAGACTTCTGGAGTTGAGATCAAGTTCAGAATAAGATTCAGCTGAGTCGATTCCCCCCCCCCCCTCCGCTTTTCCTCCCCTTGCTCACAGGATTTCTTCCCCATGCAACCTGACCAGGGAAACCACAGCTCCTTTGGTGACTGAGCTATTGGGATCCCTCCTTTGCTACTTCGTCTCCCTTTTTTTCTTTGATCTAAGTATAAAGTGGGAGCTCGGAGGCGAGTGTATTTTTAGAGCAATTGACTCCCTTCTAACCACGTGTGCTGCCCATGTTGATCAGGATGACTCTCCCCTCGGCCTTCTTGCCAATCTTGCTCCTGGGACTGCTTTCGCCTTGGGTGGTGCGCTGCGTTCCTTTCTCTGCCCAGCACAACGACACCCTGGAGTGGCGCTGGGAGACTCTCTTCTCCCGCTCCATGGCCAGGCTCCCGGGGGAGAGGAAAGAGATCAGCCGGGACAGTGACTATCTGCTGGGCATCAAGAGGCTGCGACGTCTCTACTGTAACGTAGGCATCGGGTTTCACATCCAAGTCTTGCCAGACGGCAGAATCAACGGGATTCACAACGAAAATCGATACAGTAAGTTGCTTCTTCTTCTTCTTCTTTTTTAATTTCCCTCACCTTGTCAATTTTCCGGGGGGCGGAGGGGATTTACGACAGGGGGGCTTTGGCACTTCGAAGTGCGTCTCACCTGATTCCTGACATTTCAGCTGGTGACTTTCATAAACTCCCCTTCTTAGAGGGACCAAATGAAGAGTTGTGGGGCTCTGTAGTTTTTGAAAAAACGTGGAAATCAGCTGAAGGGCACTTGGCTATATTGGCACTTTTCCTTCTTGGTGCCCTGTTCGGAAAATAGATTCGCTTTCCCAGCGTGTGTTGCACTTTGTATATTAGAGCCTTCTGCACAGAAACACACAAGGGCCCCTTTAGAGGGAAAAATTATTATCGCAGCTGGTTACCTAGGTATTGTGAGCGGCTTACAGAAAGCTTTCCAAAGTCAGCTGAAAGTCGGTCCTAAGAATGCACGGTCAAACTCGAGCTGCATCGACTGACTTCCTTGAGCTCAGGTTTGAATTGGGTTATCAAGTCCCCCAAATCAGTGGCATTGGTCCTGCTGAAGACACCAGGTTACTAAGTAAAAAAAAAAAAAGTGCTTAGCCAGCAGTCCCAGCGCCTTGGGTTTGAAAGTCCACATGTATATGCTTAAGCGGCATGAGCATTGGAAATCAATCAGGGGAAATCTTTTTGTTCATGTCCTTTCCTCCGCCCCCAAGGACTTGTTTTAAAAATAATGGCACTGCAGGGCTCTGATTGCTTGTGTGAGAGCGATTTATGGAGGAGGCTCCTGTGTATGGATAGAATTGCTTAAAGCAATATTTTCCCTGCTGTCGAAAATAATCAGGTGTTCTGCCCACGTCAGCATCTGGATGCTCAGCACCACAGCGTGCAGGGTGTTCCTCCCCACCCCCAGGTTTTCAAACAGTAAATTGGGATTCCTGAGTCAAAAGCAACTCTCAAGCGTTAGCACAGTCCAATAGAAAAGCATCTGTTAGTGACTTAACCCTTTGGCCCCATGACTTTATCTGATACCCAACTGAAACAATAGGATTTGAGGTTATAAACAGCATGATGACAAATGTTTGATTTGCCACAAACTTATTGTTACTTATTTTAAACTGAGCAATGAGTGAGATTCCTCGTTCCCGTTTAAAATATCGGGGTTGTTTTTATTTTTGATAGAGCTGTTTTATTTGACTTTATCGAGCCACTGAATGAGAGCGGGATTCAGTCTTTAAAGCACAGGGGGAAACCTAACCCACATAATCATCTTGAAAAGTTTCAGAACTGTTTCATCAAGAAAGTCACTGTGAAGTCACGTATAGAAGCATGTGGGTGATGTTAGGCAAATAATCACGATTTAGCCTTAATTGGAGGGAATAGGTTTGATATGGCCACTGTTCGTGTTAAATGAACCCACAATAAGGTTAATACATGTATCTATATTCTGTGTGACTCCATATGCATCGTTTTTCACCATAGGTCTGCTTGAAATTTCTCCAGTGGAAAGAGGAGTGGTGAGCCTATTTGGTGTTAAAAGTGGACTCTTCGTAGCCATGAATAGCAAAGGCAAGCTCTATGGATCTGTAAGTAGCATATGAGATACTGAGTGACTGGATACATGACCATTTCAATCCCCCATGAAGAGCGCCTGTGGTGTTTTGGGTTTAAATCGCCCAAGCCCCAGTCCTACACTGCATTGCTCATCGAAGTCACGGTCTCCTTGAAGCACTCTGTTTTACTGTGAATGGAAGGGGCACTGTGCAGAGATACTATGGGAGTAGCGCCTTTCATGTAAATGCCATTCTTTGCATTTCTAGCCACTAGATGTACTTACTATCCTTCCTGGTGTAAAAGTCACTCAGCCAGGGACCACCCATATTGTCAAGTTTATCCCCAAACACAGTAATCGTTTTGTTGGGCAATACCACAAGCTAGTCTGCATAATAATTAATTAATTAATTGCATACAATAAATAAATACTAAAGCTCTCCAAATAGGAACCGCTTCAATCAGGCATGTATATCTGCTCAGTTTCTCTGAGGGAACTTTAATTTGTGACCAGTCCCACGTGCGTTTTTTGTAATCTTTTATGACACCCCAAATCAATACCTACCCTGATCACTCTTTGTAAATGCTGCGGAACTGTCACTCTGCTCCGATGATGGATAGACAGTCATCAAAACTCCCACTGCAAAACTCCCTCTTATTAAAAACAAATTTGATCTGTTCAGCCAGAATGAAAGTATGTCTTGCATTTTTACATTGGATTTTGGGAACAAATAGTGGACAGGATTTCATTTTTTAAGCCCACTTGGTGCTAAAAATAATAATACAAGTCTTGTTTCAGGTCACTTAGAACTTTCCCTCTGCTTGTTGCCTTCCCCTTTGTATACGTTTCTGTGGCCAGCATCATTTCAGTCCTATGATCCCGTATGTAGAATTCTGCTTTCAGACTGACTTCTCTATCAATGACTTTTCTGTTTCATGTCTTTCCGCATTCATTTTGAAGGAGTTTTGGTCACACAAGGGCCCAATCCTGCACCCCCTAATTCCGGCGAAGCTCTAATTGAAGTGAATGGATGTTTTGCCTGAATGAGGATGTGAATATACAAAGTAACTGGTTTAGGGCCTGATCCTGCACCAGTGCAGTCAAGAGGCCATTTTGCTATTGACTCCAGTCGAAGTAGTATCAGGCCTTCAAAGTACAACAGCTCCTCTATCATCATCTCTAATAGGGACATCAAGCGGGCGTCTTGGCTGCATTGTGTGCCCTGGGTGTTCTAATCTCCAGTGCAGATTTAACTACAGCAGGTCCAGCCCTTATTTACAGAAACTAGTGCTTAAAATTAATAATAGATATAATCCCATTAGTTACTTTAGTATCTATCAGTGCCAGCCCAATACTGTCCTAGTATCTGTATCCAGGAAAAGCACCTGCCTCCCTTTGTATCCACATAAGAAATTATTTCACCTGCAAAGAAAGAGTGTCCTTTCCTTACCCTTCAAATCAGTTTGCTTTCCTGGTCTCTTAGCATCAACGGATCCAAATTTCTCATTCAAGATCAAGTTTTAAGGAAGAAATACTGTCAGTTCTGAAATGTTCTGGGTACCTTCAAAATTCTTCCCTCTTTCCTATCAAAACATTTTGCCAATATTTAGAGGGTCCTGAGCTCTGAAATATCCTAGAGAATGTATTGTTGGAGGTGCAGCTAATGTTTTTGGAAGCCAAGGGTTTCTGTATATATTAAATGTAATCTATTTAATATCAGAAAGATCAATGGGCCTATTATTTAAATAAGGTGACTTGAAGGAAGGTTACATCCTGCAAAACTTCCACTGACTTCAATGTAAGGTCTGAAAGTCAAAATCCTGATCCTTGCTAATGGGCAAAGTCCCATTGAATAGATCTACCTGAGGAAACCAACAGAATTTGGCCTTAAATTTATACAAGCTGCATTGCCAGCTGTGTTAAAATGTGACACATTTCCATGGTTGTGTAGACAGACTACTAGATGCTTTTAGCCCCTTCGGACATATCTGATTGATCTGGATTTTAAAACCCTTGATGAATCCATGGTTTCTCAATGGGATGATCTCTTCAAAAGATCACTAGGGGGAAAAATCAGCTGTGCATTTCCCTTCATCAGGCCTACACCTGTTGGCAATAATATTTCCACGCCTGATGTTTAATATTTCCTCCCCCCTTCCTCCTCCTTTGCATTTCAGACCCATTTCAATGATGAGTGCAAATTCAAAGAGATTCTTCTGCCGAACAACTACAATGCTTACGAGTCCAGGATTTACCCTGGCATGTACATAGCTCTGAGCAAAAATGGAAGAACAAAGAAAGGCAACAAAGTGTCTCCCACAATGACAGTGACACATTTTCTTCCTAGAATCTGAGCCATCTTCCTTCAGACCTACCTCAGCACAGGGGAAGAGACAAGCCACGCTTGGGGAAAACATGGTGCACTTTTATTGGAGAGTTTTATGCAAGACTAGGTGTAAGATATTTAAATTAATTATTTAAGTCTGTATATATTGCCACAAAATTATTTATAGTTCTGATTTTTTTTATTTCTAAAAACAAGCAAACAAAAAACCCAACCCAAGGTATTTCATTTGATGGTGCAACTGTAGAAGACTTCTGCTTTGTGGTTTATTTAACTTTTTTTAAATTTATCACAAGTGTGCTGCTATTATGTGTTTTAAAACAAGTGAAATTCGATTCCTATATTACAATGTTTTGCACTGTTTGTGTGTTGTACAGTGTTTGTTGGTGTACACGTATTTGTTTGTTTTATTTTTTAACCCACCACCACCAGATAAGGTCTTAGTCTTTGAAAATGAGCTGTGCAAACCTTTCTCAGTTCTGATGCTAGCTTGTAGGAACTTACAATGTCTGACCTCCTTTGTGCAGTGTTGCTATTTAATTGAAATGGTATCGGTTTACTTCTGGTACAGAAAGTGCAGTGTTGAAGTACTACCCCACAAATCTGTTTTTAGATCTGCCAGTGCTGAACTTTGAACTTTCCTGCAGTCAATCTTTGCAGAGCTACTAGGCAGTAGAGACCCTTAAACAACTATATAAACTCATTTTTTTTCTGTTCAGATAAATAGGAGCATCATTTCTTTTGTGACCCTTAGAGAAAGCTAATATTACATATGATTGCTTTGCACATGAGGTCTAAAAAGTGTGTCAACCCCTCCCCTAACAAACACTGTGAAATATGCTACCATGAACTCATTGTGTTTATTTATTCAAATCAAAATTCCTTCTTCAAATTTGTAGACTACACTTATTTTCCAAAGCCTATGAAACTCTATTGCTCCCATAATTTTTAAATATATAGTCAAAACACATTTTCTGGTTCTTGAGAAACCCAAGCTCTATAGATAGAAGTCAGACTGGTTTTAAGTGAGTAAAGCTGGTCTATATTATTTTTAAAATGCAGTGTTTGGAAGGAGAAATATGCTGCTCTTTTCTATGTCTCATTCCCTGACAAAGTTAATTAATTTCTACCTCACTAATTCTTGAAGCCAGTCTCCTAACAAAATCTGCATAGAAGGTGCAAACTTTTCTCTTCAGTATTATAATTCCAGGAAGGGGGTGGATCTTTGCAATCCCAAATCTCTATTTTTCCATATGTAGCCAGAAGTATTTAAGATAGAGTCAGTTGCATCCTATTTGAGCCTTGTCACGTTTGAGCTATCTTTACCCAGTGATTTACTTTTAGTAAGGATAATCATGGTGAAAATATTTGCAGACAGCTGTCAGGCTGCAGCACTATATGGTCATCAAGTAACCCTATATTTTTCTTTCTATATTTTGCAAATGTAACCCATGTCTCTAAAGTAATGAAGGAAAAGGCAGGTTTGATCATGAAAGAGGGGAGAAAGGAGACCCTGGAATGATGGTAAACTTTTAATTTTTTTATAAAAGTGAGACTTCATGATCTTAAGTTGAAACCAGGCCTGATCACAATGTTTAGTGAATAAGTTTAATACTCTTACAGGATGTTTACAGACAGATAATCTTCCAAATTCAACTAATCATTTTTGGACATATACAAGTCCCAAGGCTGCAGAAAATTTGAGTTCAGCATTTTTTCTTTCTACATTCCTATATGAAAAGTTTTTGTTCCACTAGAATCACATATGCTTGCATATATACTGTACTTACAAATGACCTTGAAAAGTAAAGCTACTCACCAAAGTTCAGTGAGATCAGAGTGTAGCAGGACCAGATTTTAAACCATCTACTGCTGCTGTTCAAAAATAAAACCAAATTAAAAACAAAAAACAAAGCCAAACCTAATGAAGCACCTAGGAAACATGGTGCCTAAGGATTTCTCTGCAATTTGGGGGTTTTCTGTACTGTCTCTGTTTTCTATATTTGAGTAATCATCAGTGTCAAGTATCAGAGGGGTAGCCGTGTTAGTCTGTATCCACAAAAACAATGAGGAGTCCAGTAGCACTTTAAAGACTAACAAATTTATTTGGGCATAAGCTTTCGTGGGTAAAAAACCCACTTCTTCAGATGCATAGAGTGAAAATTACAGAGGCAGGCATTATTATATTGACAATAATGCCTGCCTCTGTAATTTTCACTCCATACATCTGAAGAAGCGGATTTTTTACCCATGAAAGCTTATGCCCAAATACATTTGTTAGTTTTTAAGGTGCCACCGGACTCCTCGTTGCATCAATGTAACTTTCGCCACTACCTCTGAAACTTCACAATTCTTCCATGTTTCAGAAAGCAAAATCAGACTGCAAAGAATTTGTCTGAAGAATGGTTCTTCTGTGTCACCTTTCACTCCATTGAAATCCATAACTGACAGCCTCACTCTAGATGTATTCAGAGATAATTGTTGTAACTTCCGAATATTGTTGTAAAATCTTTATATTGATGTTACATGGTATGAGCTTTCACCATTTACCAGAATCTGTCTGTAGTTTTATACAGGTGCTGTTCAATATTGTGGTGTATGTGCTGTGCACATTTAAATGCATAATAAATGATACACGTTTACACTAGAACTGATTGAAGTTATTTAGAATGGACTTCATTCCTCCTATGAAAGACAAGACATTATTCCTCTCTTTTAAACACATGGGCACCTTTAAATAATATTTACAAGAAGTTGTTATGCCAGATGCTCCCAGCATGCCCAATTTTGTAGTCCTTACTCAGGCAAAACTGTCACTGAAGGCACTGGGAATTTTGCCTGAGTAGGCCCAGGTTCTTGTAGCTGGTTTTAAATGAGCACACTTGCATTCAAGCCAGATCCATAATAATAAATATAAACTATCAATGACAGTAGCAAGAATAGTAGTCACGAGAGACCCAAATTGAAACTGGAGCCTTATTTTGCTAGGTTTATACAGACTTGTGGTAAAAGATAGTCCCTGCCTCTTAGTCTGTCTAGGAGTGATGCTTGATAGGTTTTCACCTGGCTTTAATGAATGCTATAGTCACTCCTTGTGACTTGTGATTTAAGATTCTCTGGTCCTATTTTCCTTTGCAGCTGTTCATTGTGCTGTTGCAAACATTTATTGTAATGTCCATTGGGGGAACTATTAGAAATCAAGTACTCAGTGGAGCTCATCTGGCAGGGTTCCTTCTGGTCTATTTTTTTCTCTCAGGTTTTAATCTATACTCAGTTTCTCAGAAAAAAATGTCTCTCTCTGTGTGTGTATATATATTTATATATACACATATAAATATCTGCCATGAGAAAGGCAATATATAAGTTTGATTCTACACCCACTGACTTCAATGGGAGTTTGTCTAACTAAGAACTGTGTAAAACCGGAGGTAACTCACCCACACTCATCCAACCTGAAAGCAAAAACTTACCATCTGACCTACATGGCCTACATGGCCAATCAAAATAGCCTGAGTTTCACATATTCAATCTTGCATACTCCCAATGAATTGCTCTCAAGCAAATCAAAAACCAAGGAATTATCTGGTGGACCATTTTAAACAACTAATATATTTGAGAAGATCACGATCAGTCCAGAAAGAGAAAAGGAGGCAAAATATAATGAATGTATATTTGTTATGGATTTTTCACCCAAATGTACTGTTAACTGGTGAGGTATGATGAAGTCCTTTTCTGCCAGTTTCACCCAAATAATTAGAGCTCAATGAATAAGGTATTTGATTAATTTCCATTTCTTTTTCTATTTGAAGAATGTACATTAGCAGATCCTGATTTTCTATTATTTATTAGTTATTTAATAATATTTTATGGATAACTGTGAAGTTTGTGTACACCTCAGGATTTGAAATTCAGAATTTGAGTTGTGTTCATTAGTTGTGGTTGAACAACTAAAGTCACTCCAATCCTGCAAAGACTTGATCCAGTGTTTAACAAGCATGTGACTAGTCCCACTAATGTCCATGTGTAAAGCTAAGCATACATACCGAGACTGTAGGCATGGTGTTATTCCTGAGTGTAGAAGTGTAACTCTTATAATCAGGTTTCTGGAGTGAATGTTCCCTGAAAGAATTTAAAATTTGTTTCCCATAAGCATGCAAAGATGCAACCTTAGAGTTTGCTTACTACTAGCATTCATGCTTGTAAAACTTTTTTGCACAAATGTTTGAAGAAAGTAAGTGCAAAGGTGGTGTGAATACATCTGGAGCAAATATATTTAAAAATACAAACAAGTGTTTGCAAATGTTTTTTCCCCCAGCTCTATAAATAAGATAGCACTCATTACATAAAATAAGCTTATATATTCCCAGGTAGAATGTAATTGATAATAGCTCAGGCATGCTGGTAATTAACAAAAGTGTGTGTTTAAATATATTATTTAAACAACTAGAGGACACACACGCATCCACACACACACACACACACACATCTATCATGATTATGTCCTGTAGTTGTTTAAGTTACCAGCATGCCTGAGCTATTATCAATTATGTTCTACCTGAGAATGAAACTATGTAACAATCTCTGTTTATGACCACTGAGCTCATAATATGATGAAACATAAATATCAACAACAGTAGAAAAAATGAATGAAATTACTGCTTAACTACCTAAATGAAACTGTACCTAATGATTAGATAGAGCTGAATTTTTTCCAATGGAAAGGTTTCCCATCAGAAAATGCTGATTCACCAACCTTATAAGAACAGAATTTTCAATATTTTGTTTCTAAATATTCATGTATAAATTATGTTTTATTCTATACTATATTATAAATTATACTACAAATAACATTTTAAAAGTCAATGTTTCAATTTTATCAAAACAAATTTTTTCAACTGACCCAAAACAACAAATTTTGTTTTGCTAGAAATTTTGAAAATCAGTGTTTTAGTCCAATACAGAGCGAACATTTTTTTCAAAATCACACACATCTTTACAGTACTACTAATAATGAATCCAAAATTGATGAGGGGTTAAGTACCATAAAACTGAAAAAGACTAGTGCCCAAAGAATATCTCTTCAAAAGTAACTGTGTAAACAACTGAGATGAAGACAGACAAGGTGCGGGAGGAAATATCTTTTTATTGGATGAAGACAATAAGTTAAATTAACTGACAGTCTCAAGCACAAATTTACTCTTCTCAGGACAAAAGGGCATGAAAGACACCTGATCTCTGGGCTGCAAGGTCAAGGGAATTTAAATGATATGCTGCCATTTCATTTTTTGCAGATCTGTGTTTGTGTCTCTTACTGTGGGGAGCATTTGTATACCCAGGCTTCTAAATGTGGTCAGCGTTTAACCCATAGACATGTCTACAGAAAGTTCTATACTCAGGTGTTCCCTTGTCAAGCATGTTTGCTCTGACTGTTCAATCTAGATGTACCTTCTTAATTGGACATAACTATCATGATTATATTTATTATTTACATAGTACTACAAATACACGTAATGCTTTCCAATAAGTATAATGAGCAAATGAAAAGTCCCTGCCCCAGACTGATCACAATTTGAGTGCAGAAAGCAGATATGATCCAGTGAACAAACATAAGGGACTTGCTGATCAGTGTGCTGAGGTTCCGTCTGGCAGATGAGCGCTCTCACCCTCCACTTTTTGGTCTAATTGTGCTCCCACCAAAGTCTGTGTGTCATAAATCAGGAGATGGGGAAGAAAGGTCAGGCCTAGTGGTCAGAGCTGGAGTCAGAGGCTTAAAAAGCACCAAAGGTCAGAGCTGGAGTCTGGGACCAGGAATCAGAGCCAAGGATCAGAGCCAGAGTCAGCAACCAAGCAGGAGAGCAGGGCTGGAATGGACTGGTCAGGACAGGAGGCTGTGAACTAGGCAGGTACAGGGCTAGAGCAAAGCTGGAGCAGGGCGGGCACAGAAGAGCTTGCAGTTGTGGGCATGTGCATTCAATAGCCAAAAATCAGTTATGAGTGTTGGGCTTAATCAGGTGAAGTAGTCAATCAGACGGCCCTGCTGTGGCTCAGCTGTGCACATAGGCATAGGCTGCCTGGAGACAGGGAAGGAACATTTGCAAGTCCTCATTCCTGACACAGTGGGGATTCTAACTAGACCTTTTTTCCTTAAAATCTCCCTCCATTGCTTCCACCAGAGCTAACAATGGTTGAGTCATTACAGTAGACTGGCTGCCAGGGGCTTGACCACCATACGCTCTAAGCTCCTGCTCAGAGAAGATCTAAATGACATGGTGACCAATGACAAAGTTCTGGTAGAGCAGCCTATGTGTAGAGCCGTCTACACTACTCCTCCCAACATTGCTAACATCAGTGTAGCTGCACTCCAGGTGGAAATGGTGGGAAATTTCACGGGAAAAGTCTAGTGTGGGCAAGGTCACTGGACATTTTGTCATTGACCAAAGAAGGTGTAGAATCAGTCCTTAGACCACTGAGAGTTGAGACCATGCAACACAGTGCAGGAGTTGCTCAGCATCTCACAGGCTGAAGCCCACATCAACATGTGGCCTTATAATCGGATGCTTCAGGAGAAGGTGGAGTTTTCTTGAAGAAGAGGAGGGAGGGTACATTGCATAGATTAAGAGGGAGTGAAAGAGTCTAAAGGAGCATTCAGGAGAGAGGTTTTAACAGATTGTCGGAAATGGAAGGAAGCATAGGGTACAAATGTAGTAGGGTTGCCAATTTTGGTTGGATGTATTTCTGGAGATTTCATCACATGACATAATCTCCTGGACAATCTTGGAGGGTTGGCAACCCAGTGTCCATCACTAAATATGGTAATTTTATCAATGTCTGTCCCGCAACGTGGTGGTGCCAACCCCTGCTTAGACAGTAACTTGAAAAGAAGCTTGAACTTTATGTGGAAAAAGTTAGGAAGCTAGTGCAGAGATTCAAGAAGGATGGAAACGTGGTCCTACTAGCAGGAGAATAAACATATCTTGATAACAGTGTCAACTCAGATTAACAGGGATGTGCTTGAGAATTAGAGGTCAGCTCCAGAAGCAAACTTCTACCAGTGTTGTAGGGTTTGGGTCCAGAGTGTTGTTTTGATCCATTATAGATAAAGGAGACAGCTGCAACACTCTAATCCAGATATTACCTTCAGCAAAGTTTGGGAGTCTTCATATATGTCATTTGGGCACAGGCCTATGCCTATGCATGAAAAATACAAATCTTCAGTTGAAAGTGCAGGGGCTATACATAGAGTGTATAATATGCAATATGTATAATATCTGCCCTTACTTCTCATATCTTATAGTTGACTGGTACAATGGAAGTCACATAGCCCAGCAACAGAAATGATTTGTCCAGGGTTGTGGAAGGAGAGATGAAACAAGGCCAGGGAGTAAGAGGAAAGGGAGAGGCAGAGGACAAGGAAGAGAATGGGACATAGAGGAAGGGGGTCAATGGAGGTCACAGGTAACCAGGGAAGTTAAGGAAAGGGTAGTGAAAATGTGGGTACAATATAGGAGAGGAGCACAAAAGAAAGGGAGTCAGAAAGGGTGACAAAGAATGAAGAAAAGGAAACACACTGAGGAGGCAGAAAAAGGCAACCAGGGTGAAAGAAGGGGACGGGGATAGAGGGGGAAGACACACAACAGAAGAAACCAGAGGAGACAACATGGATGAGATAGGAAATATTCTTCCTGTCAAAAACAGCCCTCTTTGAACCAGAAGGACAAGATGGGTGAGGTAATGTATTTTATTGGACCAAGTTCTGTTGGTGAAAAAGAGAAGCTTTTGAGCAACACAGAAACAGACAGCCAGGAGGCATTGCCATACAAGAATTGATTCAAATACTGGGCAGGGCAGGACTTTTCAGGGAAGCTGGAAAATAAGACTAACAGAAAGAGGTAAGAGAAGGGGTTACATTTCCATTGGCCTTAAAATGGTTTCAGAATATTTCAGTTAAGAAAAATCTGAGGACACCACACAAAATTGAGTTTCTCCCTTGGACACCTCTTCTCCTGATCTCTCCCCTGCTTCACAGCTCCCCGTCATTTCATTCTGAATCAGGGCTTGTTTACATGGGAAAGTTTTACTGGTTATTTCAGCATAATTATACCTGTATAGTTAAATTTATATAGTTATACTAATGTAACTCCTAGTGTGGACACTCTCATTCCAGAATAAGAATGGCTTTTTTCAGTTTAGCTTAAACCCCTTCCAAAGTGACATCCAAGCTAAACCTAAAAAAAGCATTCTTATTCTGGAATAAGAGTGCACATACGAGAGTTATACTGACATAACTATATTGGTTTATAGTCACACTGTCGCTTATCCTGGTATGACTTCCCACAAAGACAAGCCCTTAGCTGCAGCACCAAGTAGCCTTTCCACTGGAGAAATATTTGCAATGCATGTCCTCCCTGTCAGTGTGTTCCCATCCCAGTGAGGGCTGGAGGAGGCCTAAAAGCTGGAGGAGGTCTGAGGACTGGAACCATTGGAGTCTGCATTGGGTTAGTAGGATTAATATTAAAGGAAGCACTGAAGCAGTCTTGGCACTGGCTCCATGGTAGAGTAGGCTAGTTCCTATGGAGGCAAAACAGCTGATCCTGTCATTTAGATACAAACCATTGTGGTCCAGCCCACAGGCAAGTCTGACTCATCATTGGGAGAAAGGCCCAGTTCAAGGAGTCAGTTGATTAGCCGGAAGAGTGAAACAGAGGACTACAAAATAAGTTTGTGGAACAAAATAATCAACACAGAGGGTGATGCACACACATAAATGTACTAATCTGCTGAGCTTCTTTCAGTTAGAGCTGTGATAGGGTACATTTCTTTCAATACCCTCATTCAAGAGAGTTGCAACCAGTTTCCTTTGGGATTCCAAACACTCTCAGATTCTCCATCTATACTACAAGGGGACTGGCATTAAAAATATTCCCAATGGTGGTTCTAGAGCTCCTACTCTTTTACAGTTGTATGATTGATATTAAACAGCTGTATTGACCATTGGCTAACATTCCCAAATACATTTCTGGAAGCCACTGGAAGCAAACAGATATAGCTGTGGAGTTAATGCAAAAGGATGTAAACAGTAGCTCCCCAGAAGCCAAAGCATTTTGTCAAGTGGCTTTGACACTTTCCAAAAACCTTTAAACTGATGAAGAGTTGATTTGTACTTCAGAGGTAACCTGATTAACCACCAGTTTGAAACTGGTATATGTTAATTGGTACAAACATCACTAAATCACTTTCTTTAACCTGTATGAGATAGTGTGAATGAGAGACAACAAAGGTCAATAAAGCATGGGGGGAGATAAAAAATGGTGCTTGGATCACTTGTGCATGTACTGACAGTGGAATACTGGATGATTAGTAATACAAAATAAAGTTACATACAAAAAAAGTATTAAAGGAACATTAAGGTTACAAAGTCCAGCACTCAAATGTGAGGAAAGCCAGAATTTATGTTGCCCATGCAATTTAAATCTGCCTTTTTTGTGGGCATGCATTAAGAGCCTTTAATCACATGATCACTTTTTTTTTTACAGGACTCCTTCCTAATTCATTGTACAGGATGGAGAGTGCTCACTAAATGAGCAGGTACTTAAGATTTTATTTTATCTTCATTGTTAAACCAGTGATCCCAGGCCTCACTTACAGCGCATTATTCGAACCTTGCTCTGAAGGTAGAATTATTAATTTCTTCATGAGCTATCTATGGCACTCATCACTATAATATCTGAGTACTTCAAAAACAGTAATGAATTTATTTTCACAACACCCTGGTGAGGTAAAGGGGGGGGCACATTTTACAGATGAGAAACAGAGGCATAGAAACATTCAAGTCGGAAGTGTCCACTCATTTTAGGTGCCCAGTTTGAGACTCTAAGGACACGATTTTTTCAGAGTACTTAGCATTATACACACTTTATACATTCAAAGCACAGCTCACATTGACTTCAGCTGCAGCTGTGAGTGCTCAGCATTTCTGCTAATCAGACCCCAGGGTCTCAAGTCAGGCAGTCAGAAAATGAGGAACATACAATTAGTGACCACCTGTGAAAAATTACACACATAGGAACTCTGGCAGAGTCAAGAACAGAATCAAACTTTCCAGGGCAGCATTCACCTTCCTTAACCATGAAGCCATTCTTTCTCTTCCTGCCAGATCCCCTGCCTCATTCACTGCACATATTCCAGGTTTGCTAATAAATGAAATGGGGTCCTATAGACAACAGCCGCCCTGTCCCATCTCAGTCCATCCCCAGCTATGGCTCCCAAGCCTAGTCTCGACCCCAGATTCCTTGCCCAGACAGTCCCAGTCTCCCACTCTTTGGCTCCTCATCTGATGTCAGTCTTCCCCTAATACTGGCTCCCGGTCCCCCTCACCAACTCCCAGTCTCCCCCAACTAGTCCCAGTCTCCCTGCTCCTATTTCCCTCCTGCCCCCCAGTTCCCAGTCCCAATCTCCTTTCTCAGCCAGTTCCCTCAAGTTCCTTTTCCCAATCTACTCCCTCAACCCTTCCCTCCAGTCCAGTTCTTGTCCTCTCTGCATTTGCTTCCTCCTCCACACTGCCTGAGGGCCAGCAGGGGGAGTAGTGATAGGCTCCCTGCTATCACTTCCTGTGCATGGTGGCCCCCTGCATCTTGAAGGGCTAGTGGCAGGCAAAGTCCTTCTCAGCCCCTCTAGCCCTGGGAAGGAGCATGCCCAGTACAGATGGACTCGTCAGGGAATTTAGCTCCCAAGTCTTTACAGAGCATGTCTGAACTGAGATTTTTTCAAAGGTTCATAATTTGGCCAAGTTTATGCAGATTTAAACAGGGATAGCAAAAACTACATCCCTGACACCAGAGTGAGCTTCCTGACAAATTTCCTGTCCCTGCTCCAAAGGGTACAGGGTCTAGATCAGTGGTGGGCAACCTGCAGCCAGTCAGGCTGATTCGCTGGTGGGCTGCGAGACAGTTTGTTTACATTGACTGTCAGCAGGTATGGCTGCCCACATCTCCCAGTGGCTGCGGTTCACTGTTCCCGGCCAATGGGAGCTGCGGGAAGCGGCGACCAGCCCGCATCGCAGGTTGCCCACCCCTGCTCTAGAGCTTCTCAATGAAATGGTTGTCAGAATTTTTTTTTTCATGGGTAAAACAATGCTTTTTCCCCTAGCCTCAGTCTCAGAAATGCCTGAAGCATTTTTCTTGAAACAAAACAAAAAACTGAGGCAGACATCCAGTATGACAAATTTCCACCCAAATCCAGGCAAAGTTGTAAGCAACTGAAAACAGGGTCTTTCAATGGGAAGTATCAGGCAACTTTTACTATAGGTGGTGCTACCAGCTCCACCTATAATCACACCTGGATCACCTGGATGGATCAGTCTTCAGCTGTTGTTAAGACTATGCCGATCACAATGCGTCCACCATTTTTCTCGCACTCTTGCCTTTCTTTTCCATGTTCGTCTGAAACATTTAACAATGTCATTTTCCCATCTTCTTGGAGGCCGACTGGGTGGTCTTTTCTGTTCTCACGGGTACCACTCAGCAATGATTGCTATCCACCTATTGTCCATGAGCTGTGCTGTGTGGCTGGCCCATCACATCTTGTTATGTCTGCTTTCCATGACAATATCTTTCACACCGTTGCGTTCTCTGATCATTTCATTTGGGATGCGATCCAGAAGGGAAATTCCCAACATAGCTCCTTCCATTGCCCTTTCAGCTACCAACAGCTGCTGTTCTTCTCTCTTTGTCAGTGCCCACATTTCACAGCCATACAGCATGGCTGGCAGCACTGTTGAAGTGAAGATATTTGTACATATGGTCTTGTCGATTTTTCCTTTGAGGACATCCTTGATGGAATTAAGTGCACACCATCCTGCCCGAATCCTTCGCAAGAGTTCTCCATTCAGGTCTTGGCGCATATTAACTTCTTGGCCCAAATATATGTACTGTTCCACTTCTTCGATTTCTTCTCCTGTTACTGTTATTCGGGCTTTTCGTAAGACATTTGATCGCATGTATTTTGCTTTGCAGTCGATCATTTTCAGGCCGACCTGACTGCTTTTCTTGTCGAGTCTTTGTAGCATGCTTTGCAGTTGGTTGGTGCTTTTGGCAATTAGTACGATATCATCTGTGAATCTGAGATGGGATAATCGTTCTCTGTTTATGTTGACACCACTCCTCCAATTGATCTTGTTCATAACCATTTCAAGGCAGGCGGTGAATAGTTTCAGTGAAAATGTATCTCCTTGCTTTACGCCTTTCTCAATTGGGATGCGGAGGGGAGTTTCGAGGAGAGTAATGTCTGTTGTACATCCAGTATTCGCTTCCTTCAACAAACTGATGTACTGCGTGTTAATGCCCTGCTACTGCGTGTTAATGCCCTGCTCTGCCTTTAATATTGCATTAAACTTGACGCTATCAAAGGCCTTTTCATAGTCGACGAAAGCAATGCACAGCAGGAGTTTGTATTCTCTCGCTCTTTCTAGGAGCTGGCTAAGGCTAAATGTATGGTTGATCATGCTGAAATTTCTTCGAAACCCTGCCTGCTCTCTCGGCTGTTGTTCATCCAGACTCTGCAAGAGTTGGTTCATTATCACCTTTGTAAAGAGCTTGTAGATGTGAGAGAGCAGGCATATAGGGCGGTAGTTCTTAAGATTTTCTCAATTGCTCTTCTTGTGCAGCAAGATGGTATTCGACTCCTTCCAGCTTGATGGTATTTTTCCTTCTCCAAGATATCGACTAAAACTTAAAGCGAGGGCCTTCCAAAGTTTTTTGCCTCCCGCAGAAATCATTTCTGACGTATTTCCATCTTTGCCGGGAGCTTTTCCCTTCTTCATCTGGTAGAGTGCGCTTCGGACTTCACTGACGATTATTGGGGGGATGTGTTCTTCTGACTCCTGGAGCGTTGGGAAAGGGATGATGATTCTTGATTTGAACAGTTATGTATAGAAGTCCTTGCAGACCTCCTCCATCCCTGCTCTGTCGATTACTGTCTCTCCGTCCTTGTTCTTCAATGCTGTTATGCTCAATCTATACTGCGTCAATTCCTGCTTGCATGTCCTGAGGCTTTTGTGTGATTCAGCTGTTTTGAAGAGTTTTTCTTTCCAGAAGTTCTCAAAGTCTTCCTTCACCTACAATATAGAGCGGAATCTATGTCCAAAACCTCACCTTAATATTAACGCTAAGGTATTCCCAAACATTTCACAATGTTAAATTACTGTACCTGTTTCAAATGAACAAGGTAACAAGAGACTGATCAAAATTCACCCCAGATATATCTTTTCCCAAGAGAGTAACTGAACTGCTAAGGCCCTCAGAGACCATAAGACATACACTGGCTGGACATGAAGCTGGTGTACAGGAGACTGCACTTTGCGTAGTGCTGTGTATCAATTTAGAATTTAATGCTAAACACTTGACAGGAGCTCAGTTTCATAATCTCTACCTTTCTGTTTCACCTGTCTAGTGTAACTGCTGACAAAAGAACAACGTTTCAGCTACAAATGACCTCTTCTGCCTTAAAAATCTGTTCTTATTAATCTGTTCCTTAAGTGATTTATAAACAAGAGAATAATTCTTGGGTCATATCAATGGGATACAATATATAAAGGAATTTCTCTTAACTTTTCCACTAAAGTTCTCAGTCACCGCTAACAAAAGGCCCAAAGCCCTTAATAGACCTCCTTTTATTGATTGCTTGAATGATCAGTTAATACACAGTAGTAGATGCCAAGTGGTAGAGTGTCAACAGGTGAAGGAAATAAACTCTGTATGATGGCTATGCCTAAGCTTATGGCTAGGTATAAACAGGGCAGGGCTTTGTTATGGTGATTTTTACAAGCACAGATTAGACACAGCCAATTTGTAAAATTTCACAGAGGAGTCACAGAATTTCTACTGCAGGCCTTTATAAAACCAGCAAGTCTGCAAAGGCACTAGTCTTGCTGCAGTGCAAGCTCATGGCGGGAACCCAGAGTGCCAGCTTCCTCAGCAGGCCGGTGTTGGGTGTGGTTCAGAACTGAATCCTTCAGGGGTAGCTGGCTAAGGGGCAAGGTTAGCATGAACCATCTTTCCCTTGTCCTGTGTGATGGGGGTGGGTCTCATCTGGTTAGGGAATTATTATTTTTCATTTCCCAAAGAAGTGGGTATGTCACAGAAGGGAAGAATCTATTGTCGTGAAAAGTTTTTATTTTCACTTCTGCCCAGAGAAGTGTTTGCTAAATGGAGGATGGGGGAGGGATAGCTCAGTGGTTTGAGCATTGGCCTGCTAAACCCAGGGTCTGAGTTCAATCCTTGAGGGGTCCATTTAGGGATCTGGGGCAAAAATTGGGGACTGGTCCTGCTTTGAGCAGTGGATTGGACTAGATGACCTCCTGAGGTCCCTTCCAACCCTGAGATTCTATGAGTAATAGCCCAAATTATAGCAAAGGTAAGTTCTGCAACACAATGCCTTCATGAGGTTTTCATTTAGGGTGAAATTAACCCCTGTGCAGAGGACCAGTGTAAGGCCTATGCATCACTTAAGACCCACCATAAATGGGGTTTCCGTGGTGCATAGACTTTGTACACTTCCTCTGTATGGGTGAATCTCACCTTTAATGCATTTGTATTCACACTACAAAAGGCCATGACTGATAGGACGGAAAGGGGAGTGGATGCAAAATCCTAGTTTAGGAATGGAGTCAATACTGGTGAAACTAAGGAAGGACGGCTACTTCTAAGAACGCTTTCTACATTTTAATATCTCAGGTTTGTCAGTTTGTGGTGGCAAAACATTTAATGTATTGGGTTCTTACTTTTGTGGAGTAACAAGTATATGCGAAATACAAATACTGTGTACTGCTACGAACCTACAAGAAGTGCTTCTCTGGGATGATATCTCCTGGAAGAGTCTAGCATAAGGACCTAACCTTGACTTAAATATGTAATTGCATATCTCCTCAAAGTTTACCAGCTTTATGCAGGTCCACAAGGCTTTTCTCAATTCTCCAGACTGTATTTTTCTTTTATAGCTTTGGAGTGTCCTGGGGTCACAAAACTTACTTACATTAATTTATTTGTTCATTGCTTAAACCCTACGTAGTAAAATAAGGGGGGGGGGAATTATGAAAGGCTACAAACACGTACACTTACTGACCCATCTAATCTATCATTCAGGAGCACCATATACATGATGCCTTGATTCTGCCCATAAAGACCTGTACCTACATGGGTGCTCTATTGATTCCAGAAAAGATCTATATCAGTCAAGTGTCCACCCAGGCAGTTCCCTTTGAAGGATCAAGCCCTACGTTAAGATAATGATGTCATCTTTACATGTGATCGGGGAAAAAAGGATCAAGTACAATTTCTTGTGCAAATAGTGGTAATGCAGTAAGGAACATACAAATGACTAAATGATTGAATGTATAACTGAGAGTCACAAATACACATTTAATATAGATTTTGCAAGGATCATTTTTGACTCAGTACCAAAGGATCATTTAAAACATCATCAAAGAATACATACTTATATTAGCATAGCTGCTAATGACCAGTAATTATATTTTCTATAATTATTAGTGTATTGACATTTAATAGTAATCTTATTAAATCTCACTGGAAGGACTATGTTAGAACTTTACTTCAAAATAATGATACTTAAGGAAAATCTGCTAAATCATTCCATTTTGGTTCTATTTTAAATAGAATTTAGGTTGTAGATGAGGGAGTTCTATGTAAGAGATTTTGAAAGTAAGTCATTTTATGATTTCATCTGAAACATATGGCAAGTCTAGAATGCAGTTTACCAGTACACAACTTATGAAGTGAACAGGAATTTTCTGTGACTTTCCCAGTTTCATAAATAAATCACTCAGATTATTTTCCCCAACTGTAATCCACTTGTAAAATAATTGGAGTAATCAGAAAGGCTGATTTAGGCTTCAATAGCTAGATTATTGCAATAGTGCTGGTGATTAGAAAACTTAGTGAAATTTAGTTGTGTATCCCACAAACAACAGTTGGTAACAAAATATTCCCCTTTTGCCGGCTAGAGAAATTTTAGGAAGGTGATCCCTATTCATTTGTAAAATGAATGTATTCCTGATAATTGAATTAGGAACATCAGTTGCACAGGCAAATACCAATCACAGCAGAGATGCTGAGGTCCACACATAATTTGTTCCTGACTCTTTAGCAGTGTCCCCTCAGACATACAGAAAGCAGAAAGCAAACACTCACTGCTTAGCTCTCCCACCTAGTAAATACTTCTGAGCATACATTAGGAAAAGCAGCCTTTGGCACAATGGTTTGTTTGCCTTGAGGACTAAAGGTCTTTTATGGAGATCTTATACTAATACAGTACTTGAGCAAAACAAGAATCTGGCATGTCTGATAATTTGAAGGATGCTCACATAGGTCGAATAACATATATTCAGATACAACCTTATATTACAGACCTGATTCAGCTTTATTGAAGTGAATGGGAAAATTTCTACTGACTTCAACGGGTTTTGGGTAAGGTCCTGAATCAGTTATTGGCATGGAAATGTTCCCAGCACATTCCCCCCACATGTATTCTTTGCCATTCTAGCCCCAAGTAAGGACAAATGTGACCTTTGTCCTTTCATGGGTGTATGTTGTGCACATGTATGTATGTGGGAGGAGTCCTCTGCCCACTTGCATGCCCTATACAAGGGTAAGGGCAGTAGTGGTCCCTGCAGTCAGGGGAGGAAAAGGATTGCTCTCCTAAGGCACCCCAGAGGTACAATCCATGCCAAAGGTATTAGAGGGGAGATGAACTTATGGTCCCATGATTCTCTTTGCATCAGCCACAAAACAAGCCAGGTGCATGAAGATAGGAGGCTGCATTCCCCTTTGGGGTGAGGCAGCTCCCCACCCTACCCAGAGCTGTGCTATAATGTCACAATTTAGGTTACACTAATTCTACCCGGATACATGTGTTTGGTAAGACATTGAATTAATTTATTAAATGTCAGCTGAACAAATAACAGCCAAAATAAGGTAGGTGGAATGCTGTGTATGGCATGGGTTGCTAACTGGAAAAGGCAAGCTGAAAATAGCAATGCAAGGTCACACTGAGATTTCAGTTTAAGGTCTTCTTCACGAAGGATCTACATAAGAAAAAGCCTAGAGAAGATAGCCATAATCAAGAGAGATCTCTTTCTCTGCTTGGCCACTGAACAGGGAGATAGATGGGCTTGGCTCCTAGGGGCATGACTCTTTCAGAATCCACCTAATCATAAGAGTAAGTCCTTCCCTGTTGTTTGTAAAATACCCTTTGGAAACTAGAGAATAAAGAGAAAGAGGAAGAGGAAGAGTCTCCCATTTTTGTATGTTTTAAAAGGACATTAAGTGAATGGACATTTGGACAAATAACACAAATATCCAGAGTTATAATAATCAATTGTAACATCAAAATCTTCTGTTTATGCATGAGGGAGGTGCAGCGTTACTGCCTGACCAATATGCCTCACCTCTGATCTGGAGGGATGATATCGCCTTTGCAGGTGAATGAATAGCTCCAAGTCCTTTTTGTTGAGTCTCCCAACAAAGTAATGGTGATCACCTTAATCACCTTGATCGATCAGTCCTTCAGCCATCATATAGATTGCACTGATCACAACATGTCTTCCATTCTTCTCTTATTTCTGGCCTTCCTTCTCCATGAGCAGCCATGCCTTTTCACGATAAAATCTTCCCATCTTTTTGGAGGTTGGCTGAGTGGTCATTTCAGTTCCCGTGGATACTACTCAGCTACAACTGTAGTCCATTGATAATCAGTGAGCCTAGCTATATGCCCAGCCCATTGCATTTTACTGAACCTGCTTTCAACAACGATGTCCTGCATTACTTTCTGTTGTCTGATCACTTCATTGGCGACTTGGTTGCAGATTGAAGTCCCTAGAATTCTTCTTTCCATTGCCCTCTCTGTGACAGACAGTTGTTGCTCCTCTATCTTTGTCAGCGCCCATGTTTTGCTGCCGTACAACATTGCCAACAGTACTATTGAGTTGAAGAGGTTGGCGTGTGTTGCCTTGTTGATTTTTCTTGGAGAACATCCTTGATAGAACTGAATGCGCGCCAACCAGCTTTCTTTCTTCACAAGAGTTCACCTTCTTGATCATGGCGCATTTTAATTCCTTGGCCCAAATAGATGTATTGTTCAACTTCTTCTATTTGTTCTCCCTTGACTATTATTTGGGCTTTTGGCAAGGCATCAGACCACATACATTTCATTTTAGAGTGGTTCATTTTCATTCCAACTTGGCTGCTTTTTGTGTCGAGTTCTCACAGCATTTTCTGTAGTTTGATAGTGTTTTAGGCAATCAACATGATATCATCTATCAATCTGAGGTGGTTTAACTGCTCTCTGTTGATGCTGACTCCACCCTTCCAGTTCATCCACCTCATTACCATTTCAAGTCAGGCTGTGAAGAGTTTCGGTGAAACCGTATCTCCTTACTTCATACTTTTTTTGACTGGGATGTGAAGGGGAGTGTCAAACAGAGTTATAGCTGTAGTGCAGTCAGAGTTTGCTTCCTTTAGTAGTTTGATGTAGTTTGTGTCAATGCCCTGCTCTGTAAGAGCTTTCAGCACTGCATTGATCTCTGTGCTGTCGAATGCTTTTTCATAGTCAACGAAGGCAATGCATAAAGGGAATTTGTATTCCCTTGGGTGCTCCAATAGCTGGTTTAGAGTGAAGATATTGGTCCATTGTGCTGAAATTCCTTTGAAAACCTGCCTGCTCTCTCGGCTGCTGCTCATCCAGTCTCTGTGAGAGTCAGTTTGTTATTATTTTGGTGAATAGCTTGTAGACATGTGAGAGCAGGCATATTGGATGATAGTTCTTTAGATCTTCATGATCACCCTTCTTGTACAGCAAAATGGTGTTGGACTCCTTCCAGATGGCTGGTATCTTCTGCATTTCAAAGTAATGACTAAACTTCCAAGCAAGGGTTTTCCAGAGGTCTTGGCCTCACTCTTATCATTTTTGGTTGCTGCAAAATCCTACCTCAACGCCTCAAATCGGCACAGTGGTGATCCTGAATTGTCTGACAGTGATGATGGAGTGTATTCTCCAGTAGACCCTACCATGCTATTAAGGTGTCAGACTGTCAAGCCAGGGAGGGGACAGCTGTCCTCCATCTTGAGGTTGGGTGCTAGCTAAGTTGACGAGGTAAATATGCCACTGACAGCATAGCCAGTGGGTGGCTGAAGAAAAAGCTAAAACGAATAAATGGGCCCCAGTTCCTTGCATGTCCCTTGATCCACTTTACAGTGGTGGTGTGGAGTTTGATTGACAAAGATGCTGCTAAGAATCTCAGGGGCCAAAAAAATCACTGCCATTTCAGTGTGTACCTACAACTGCAGGACACTGATGACTCGATCAACCATCTAATGGAGGAAAAGGCAAGGACAGCCTGCGATGTCCTTGGTTTCTGTAAAACACGACAAAGAAAGGAGATGGAAATGAAGTGGAGACGCAGAAGCACTATCATTTTGGGAAAAGGAGAGGGAGTGAGAACTGTTGGAAAAATAGGTTTTATCATGAACAAGGAATGATATTCAAAAATCATCTCCTGCAAGTTCAAGTCATCACACATTGGAGTGCTATACCTCCAACTGAAGAAGACTAGCACCCTCAAGATTATCTACATTCCCACAAGCACAAGTGAAGACGATGATATGGCAGAATTCTAACAGGAGCTGAAGGAAACCCTCATTCAAAAATCCACACATACAATTGCAATAGGAGACTTCAATGCCAAGGTCAGAAGAGGGAAAGAAGGCAAAAAGTTCATTGGAAGGTATGGCATCGGCGAATGGAATTTACGAGGCGAGAGACTGGCAAATCTGGTGGAGACAAAAGAAATGTTAATTGGTAACACCTGGTTTAAGAAGGCCAAGAGAACGCGGACATGGATCTCACCCAATGTGAAGAACAAGAATGAGATCAACTATATTCCAATCGATAAGTGGTGCATTGTACAAGACATCTCAATAGTGCCATCATTCAGCACCAATAGCGACCATCACTTGATCAGAGAGAGGCTCAACTTCAACGTAAAGGTGAAAAAGAAAGCACTATAGATGGCAAATCAGAGACAGTGGCTGAAAATATTGGATGAGGCAACCCAGAAAGTGAACATTTCCAAGGAAGACTGGAGTCTCATAGTTAACTGTGATGAGGACTATAAAAATTTCTCTGATAAGTTGAGGCAATGCATGAAATTAGCCGAGAAAGAAAAACCGAAAAGCGCGAAAGAAAGAATCTCAGAGGAAACAAGGAATTTGCTAGAGAAGTGGAGGAATATGAAGCGAAATGATGGTGACAAACTTGAGTACTCCCGTCTCTGCAAGCTGTTAAGAAGAAGACTAAAGAAGGACTTTGAGAAGTACCAAAATGAAAGGCTCTTAAAGACAACTGAAGATCTCAGAAGCCTCAAAAAATGCAAATGGGAATCGATGCTGTACAGGTCGACAATAATAGCACTGAAGAACAAGGATGGAAAAGCAGTAATTGACAGAAAAGGGATGGAAGTGGTCTGCAAAGATTTCTACACCACACTGTTCGTGTCTCAAATAAATGTCCCACTACCAACACTTCAACAGATCAACAAGCACGTACTCCCAGTCCTCATCAGCAAAGTTCGACATGCAGTTTATCAAATGAAGGAAGGAAAAACTCCAGGAAAAGACAGTCAGACAACCAAAATGGTAATGATGATACTTTCATTTTTAAGTGAACACCTGTATACTGTTGACTGGGCTAAGGCTATCAACATATTTCACATAGACCACGGAACAACCATTAAATGGTAATGCAGTTTGTCCCTAAATACATCGACCAGATTACCAGTGACCTATAAGTGAAAGGCAATGTGGTGGCAGATTAAGTTAACTGCTAACAAATGTAAGGTAGATGAAGTCAATGTGACTAACCATATGACTAAAATAAAAAGCTGAAGTGCTTTGCCAGGTCAGGGCATAATTGACCAATTAACCTTTGGAATGTGCTTTGAGATATTGGACAAACAGTGCAATACAACATAAGTTCAAAGCATTGTATTATTGCACAGACATTTGCTGGGTGAATTAAGAAATATGAAATTGGGATATACATTCACACTAACAATAATTAAAAATATTAAGATCATGATAGTAACACAATTGAACGCTGTCTTAACTTGGCCTCAGAAGTGGAATTGATTTTCATTTCAACTTCCTGTATGATATTCTGTATTACCCTTGTAAGGGTATGCATTCACTGTAGTTAGCCTGGGTGATTGGCATCCAGCTCTGAGAACCCAGATTAGCCTAGTGTGAGCAGCCACATTACAAAGCCATACCCAAGTTATCGTGTCCTCACTGGTGCTACACTACCCCATGTGTCACTTAGACTTCTGGGGCATATCCCATGGAACTTTTGTGATGTAGTAAGCAAAGTTACTCTATGATTCTTTCCCAGTGAATTCTGGGAGAATTTGTCCTTCCACAGGAGGAACTGGAGAAAGGCATTGGAGGCTTATCAGCACTCAAGTGATTTAGCCTGAGTCTTCACTGCAAGGTGGGGAAGTTACCCAAGTGAAGGCAGAACCCTGGCTCTGACCCACCCATGCCTCTTTTCCTCCAGCCATGCTAGCCAGTCCAGGTTGAAAGCACAACTTAACTCAGGTGAGAAGTTTTTGTGTGTGTACTGTAGGTGGTTTAGGGTAAGAACCTAAGTAAGAGCCCAGGCTAACTCTGCAATGAGGACATACCCTCATGCAGCACAGAACTCACAGGCAAAAGACAGTGTGTGTTTTGCTGAGGAGGGCAGAGGGAAGTGGCTCAAGAAGTTTTAAGCCACCTTCATGCCATCCTGATTCTGGGGTGCTTGGGGGACTGCAGAGGCATAACTTAGGCAGCCCTACAAGGCCTAAATTACAGCAATCTCCCCAAGGCTGACTTTGAGCCTGGAATATCTGCAATGCTGTGCACTGTAGTCCCACTCCCATGCCTGCCTCTGGAATGACCCCTATACCACTCCTGCTGGTTTCAGGGGAAATTGAGGGCACTCAGCATAATATAGGAAAGAGCTGGCGTCTAGCAGGATGGAAGATTTTATGATCCTGATCTAAAGTCCATTGAGTCAGTGAGTGTCTTCAGTGGGCTTTGGATCATTGGGCTTTGGATCAGATGCTGTAAGAATAAATGTCATGACCAAGCTCTGGTTTTAATCTTGAGATGAAGATTAAAACTTGAGTCAAGTTGTCTGGTGATAAATTACTTGTTCTATGAAGCTGGGCTAAGTAAATGAATAAAATAATCACCAAAGCAAGTAACAAGTTAACATACAATTTCAAGCAAGCTAAAGGAAAAGGAAAGAGTGGCATTTGTAAGTGATATGTCCGGCTGATTCTTTGTAAAGCCAGCTGTGAATTGTAGCTGTGACAGTTTATAGCAAGGTGTGCGCAGTCTTCGATATGTATAAGTGTAAAGTCTACAGACATCAAAAGGTTTGAAATTCAAATCAATTACTGGAATACTGCCTTTATGTATGTCAAAGAGGAAATCAGTTGAACTTTCCCTATAATTATTATCTTGCAGCATGCCTTTAATAGACCATAGGGAAACACTTGGAATGAGACAGCCACTATTGGCATATTGAATAGATGAAATAACTAATAAGGAGAGTGTTGGATCATTTTATCTGTTTTTTTCCTCATTGAGATTTCGTCCATGTCTCTGTAGAGTTGAATTTTCAAGTCTCACACTTAGTGCTGCTGCTACTGTTCTTGGTGAGAATTGGATGGGACTATATAGCAGATCAGGCAAAAAACGATAATGTAGCAAAGCCATGGAGAGAACTGTGGAGAACGATAAATGAAAATTGTGGTCATAAACTGCAACTATTAGCATAAGTCCTTTTTTCCCAGCAGTACGTTTTCTAATAAATCTTGCAGCTGCATTTCAATCTTTTGAATATTTGAAACTGGGTTCCTTTCTTTGGTCTCCACTGATTAAAGAATTTAACTAGAAATGGCTGAATTATTTGCTGTGAACATGGTGAATTTATCCCTTTTTTCTGTTTGTGAATTGTTCATAAGCAGATCATGATTTTTATCAATCTGTTTTATCAATCATAATTCATAATAATGGATTGCTTACATAAACAAATCAGCCTCTGCATCATTTGAAAAGTGTTTGTAAGGTTCATTTGATTATTCAATGGTTGGAATTTTCTATGCAAGTTGTGTGATTGGTTCCTTAACTCACATGATGTTGTTTCTGTACTGTGGTTGAATGGCCTCACCTTTTAAACCACTACCATTTATGTCTCCCAAAAAATTCTTGATTAAACAAATCTCAATGAAAGAGGCCGGAAATTTGCTTTCCACTGAAGGTAGGACAAAAAGTAAGGGGCTTAATCTGAGGCAAGCGAGATTTACTTCGGATATTATAAAAATCTTTCTGATTATAAGGGTAGTTAAATTCTGGAACAGGCTTCCAAGGGAGGTTGGGGAATCCCCATCACTGGAGGCCTTTAAGAACAGGTTGGACCAACTCATGCCAGGGAAGGTAAGTTGACTTCATCCTGCTTCAGTGCAGGGGGCTGGATTTGATGACTTTTCAAGTTCACTGCAAGCCTCACATTTCTATGATTCTATGTTTGTATATAAAGAAAATTGAGCTCTACTTAAAGGGGCTGGATTCACAGCTCTGTAGAATGAAGTTCTCTATTTGTCCACTGACCAAATACAGGGCAAACTTCCCCAGCCTAAAGGGATCACCTCTAATCAATAAGACCTTGGCTTTTCAGCTGAAACAGTCAATAGTAGCAGAGCTGACTTATACTTCTGCTTATTAATGGAAACTACAAATTAATCCAAATATTTTCACCAAACATGTGACCTAATGATTAATTAATGTTATGAAACAAAACTGAACCCATACACAAAGATTTGCTTGACACCTTGAAATTGAGTTGCTGGTGCAGAGATATGGCCCAGATCTAGATCTCAGTTACACAGGTGTAAGTACTCAGTAACTCAACTGATTTCCATAGAGTTACTCTGGATTTTTATCATGAAATTTACACCAAAATCTGACCATTGGAGCCACAATTGAAAAAATATATATAAACTGCAAAACTGAGATTATATCTGCATACAGATTTTGAACACTTCAAAGATTAATGATATTCAGATCCAGGGTTTTGGGTGGCCCCATTATAAAGACAGAAATAATTTTGAAAAATATGGATCTGGAGCCAAGTTTGCACATCCTTAAGCTCAGGCAATGTTTGGTTCTGGGGTTTTGGTCACAGCCCATTCCAACATATGAAACATATGAAAAGCCAATGCAATAGTTATTTAAGATGCGTTCAATGAAAACTTTGGAATCAGAAAACAATTTGTTCTACACAAGCAGTCACTGGCTAATAAGCAAGCCCAGAGTAGCCTGTCTAAAGAATGCAAGATATACTGTGGACAATGTGCATTTTTTTTTAGGAAAAGGAATTATTGAGGAACCAACTGTAATAAACACAGTAAGGAAAACAAACGCATGAACTGGCTTTAGCACAGACAAAAATGGATGGCTAAGGGAGAAATTCTATTTCAGAAAGGTCATTCATTCGCTTCTACATTCCTTCACCACATTTACATGCCTGCCAATTGGTTTCATCAAAGGTCTTTATTATTCTTTTTTGGCACACATAAAACAATCACTTTAATAAATAATAACATAACAACTCAAATAAGACGAAGGAAAAAATGAAAATTATTTCCTTCAGATGTTAGCATTTAGCAGCATCCAAGAAAAGAAGCTAAAAGTATTTGTACAATGCATTTAAAAGTTGTATCTGGTAGCACCTATCATGTATTTCCTGATGAATAAAGACAACGGGCCTGATTCTCTCTTAAGATGTCTCTCGGTGCTGTTCTAAGGGTATGTCTACACTACGAAATTAGGTCGATTTTATATTAGTTGATTTTTAGAAATCGATTTTATACAGTCAATTGTGTATGTCCCCACTAAGTGCATTAAGTCAGTGGAGTGCATCCTCACTACTGTGGCTAGCATCGACTCACAGAGGGGTGCACTGTGGGAAGCTATCCCACAGTTCCCGCTGCCCACTGGAATTCTGGGTTAAGCTCCCAATGTCTAATGGGGCAAAAACATGGTCGAGGGTGGTTTTGGGTACATGTCGTCAGTCTCCCGTCCCTTCCTTCCTTCTTCCCTCCCTCCCTCCCTGCCTCCCTCTATGAAAGCAACAGCAGACAATCATTTCATGCCTTTTTTCCTGGGTTACCCGTGCAGATGCCATAGCACGGCAAGCATGGAGCCTGCTCAGCTCACTGCTGCTGTTGCGAGCATTGTAAACACCTCATGCATCGTACTGCAGTATGTGCAGAACTGGGCTAAGAGACGGCAGCACGAGGACGATTGTGACGAGGACATGCACACAGACATTCCTGAAAGCACGGGATGTGGAAATTGGGACATCATGGTGGCAATGGGGCTGGTTGATATAGTGGAACACCGATTCTGGGCCCAGCAAACAAGCACAGACTGGTGGGACCACATAGTCTTGCGGGTATGGGATGATTCCCAGTGGCTGCGAAACTTTTGGATGCATAAGGCCACTTTCCTGGAACTCTGTGAGTTGCTTTCCCCCATCCTGAAGTGCAAGAATACCAAGATGAGAGCTGCCCTGACAGTTGGGAAGTGAGTGGCGATAGCCCTGTGGAAGCTTGCAATGCCTGACTGCTACCAGTCAGTCGGGAATCAATTTGGAGTGGGCAAATCTACTATGGGGACTGCTGTGATTCAAGTAGCCAATGAAATCACTGACATTCTGCTGTCAAGGGTAGTGACTCTGGGAAATGTGCAGGTCATAGTGGATGGCTTTGCTGCAATGGGTTTCCCTAACTGTGGTGGGCTGATAGATGGAACACATATCCCTATCTTGGCACCGGACCACCTTGCCAACCAATACATAAACCGCAAGGGGTACTTCTCAATGGTGCTGCAAACACTGGTGGATCACAAGGGATGTTTCACCGACATCAATGTGGGATGGCCAGGAAAGGTGCATGACCCTTGCAACTTTAGGAACTCTGGGCTGTTTGAGCAGCTGCAAGAAGGGACTTACTTTCCAGTCCAGAAAATTACTGTTGGGGATGTTGAAATGCCAATAGTTATCCTTGGGGACCCAGCCTACGCCTTGCTCCCATGGCTCATGAAGCCATACACAGGTAGTCTGGACAGTAGTAAGCAGTTCAACTATAGGCTGAGCAAGTGCAGAATGGTGGTAGAATGTGCTTTTGGACATTTAAAAGCTCCCTGGTGCTGTTTGCTGACTAGGTTAGACTTCAGTGCAACCAACATTCCCATTGTTATTGTTGCTTGCTGTGTGCTCCATAATATCTGTGAGAGTAAGGGGGAGACGTTTATGGTGGGGTGGGAGGTTGAGGCAAATCGCCTGGCTGACAATTTTGAACAGCCAGACACCAGGGCACTTAGAAGAGCACAGGTAGGCACGCTGCACATCAGAGTGGCTTTGAAAACCAGTTTAATGACTGGCCAGGGTACGGTGTGACAGTTGTGTGTGTTTCTCCTTGATGCAAACCCGCCCCCTTTGTTGATTTTAATTCCCTGTAAGCCAACCACCCTCCCCACTTCGATCACAGCTGGCAAAGGAAATAAAGTCACTATTGTTTTGAAACCATGTAGATGCATTCATTGTAAAATCGACCTAACACGGCTAAATTTGACCTAACCCTGTAGTGTAGACCAGGGCAAGCTTGTGTTCTTTTTTCCACAGGATCCTGTGGGTTGTAGGAAGCAGAGAATAGCTAGAGCACAGCCAAAATTCTGATACTACTCTTGCTCTGGTCTGCCCCAGCATATCCTGGATGGGCCGAGAGGCAGTAGGTCATATAATCACTCTAGGAGCTCTACACAGGTTAGGGAACCCCATCACACTGGAGGTATTCCATAGGGGGCTGTTTCTGCTCCCTTTACAATCGCTTTACATTGCCAGAGCAGCACAAAAGGACTGAAATGCAACAAGGAATCAGGATGAAAATCTGTAAATTAAATACATAGTTGGTATGATTCATTTGTAAACTAACCAGTGTCTCATAAACAAGGCCTGCTCCAACAAACAGATCTTTATGCAGTTCTCTTCCATGTTTATTTGGAAAAGCTCATGATGTAATCTTAGTCAGCAAATGTCACATTTGGCAAATGACTCATTTAGGCTGCCCTCACGTGGGTTTAAAAAAACCAGCAACCCAGCTTCAAACGTTGCCTGTATTTTGGACCTTAATAATACTAAGTCACATTTACAACTATATTGATTATCTGGGGAACAGAATGTTGCCTACTGGGACATGTACTTCCTTGATCCTCTGTGCACTTTCCCCTAGAGGGATTAATGGTGTTCCTGGCTCTAATGTCTCTGAAAATGTGGAAGATGTGTCCTGTATTACTTCAGACCATCCTGACTACAGGCCCATATTACTGCTGCTTTGGCACTATTCATAAACATCCATAGCCATACAAATATCATGTAAGGCTTAGATTCCTCCTATTATATTCATGTTAATATACTTCACAGCAGCATCACTGGAGACCCATAGAAAAATCCAGCTCATTTCCTAATTACTAATCATTTTACATTGGATGAAAAACAAAAGGCTTAAGCCCCAGTGGGATCATATGTGTCTGACCCACGAATAATTGTTTAACTTCAGAAGGTTTATTATCTCCTAACAGGAATGAGAAGCATATTTCTTAATGGGTTCCCTACCCTGGGCAGTACAAGCCTTCCTTCCTTTGAAGAAGATCTCTATGGTAATTGATGTTAATGAGCAGCAAGCCATGGAGAAGCTCTGGGTCACCAGGTAGGACGCCCCCCAAGAGATAATCTAATTACTCTCCAAAACAAATTACTTTCAACCAAAACAAATTACTTTCAATCACTCTGCAGCAGATAAGATCAGTGGAGAGAGCTCAAAGCTGATGACAGCTGGAGACTGAGGCTTCATGAGTTTATGGATTGATCGCTTTTCTCTTTGGTCCATTTTGTTGAATGACAATGGAGTGACAGAAAACTGGAGCCAAGAACTGTGCTTCCCTTTCATTTCATTCAGATAAGTGCACAGGATCTTCCCAAACCAATACTATTTACAATGAAGTCCACTGATCTGAGTGAGAAAAAGGACATTACTTAAGTCACAGACGCATATGCTCATGTGTGTAATATATGAGAAAAGACTTCTAGTTTTAAATTTACATGGACTGGTATGGCATAAATTATAATCTTAATATTTGTGTGATTTCATCGAGAAAGCATAAGATGTAATATATTACACTGCTGTTTACTATGTGTTTGTACAGTGCCTAGCAGAATGTAGCCTTACCTGGCCTAATGCTTCTAGTTGCTACAGAAATATAAATGTTAAATAGTAATAATAATATTTAATAACCAGTGCCTTTCCCTGCTCCCTTTAAAGTAAATGGTATTACTTCCATGGAGGACATGACTGTGACTTAGCTCTTTTTATTAATTGATTATTAGTATTATTAATTAATAGTATTTATGAATGTATTATATCTGTGTGGCATTTTTCACCCTGAAGAATCACAAAAGTATTTTTCAAAGTTAAATTTAAATACAAATTATACACAGGCAATCAATTCATTAACTAATGAAATGCAGTCACCATCAGCTGTTTCCCAATGCACCACAACTCTACAAAACAGTTCACAGGCAGCTGAAAAAGTTTTATCTTTGCCAAATGAAGACACCGACAGGATTTAAGTTGGCAGCACGTAAATCACCAATAAAACAGGCTTTAGTCTTCATACCTCTCCGTTAAAATAACTTTTATGGAATATATAGTTTGTAATGCAGCTCTAAAAATAATTTGATTGAAATTAAACATACAAGGCCATTAGTTAATTAATAATATTATTACTGTTTCTGTTATTTGCCAAACTGTTGCTAGGTGCTTATGTTTGTTTGTTTTTTTATTTGAATATATATTATATAAAAATTAGTTGTGTATATCTATCTTATAGGGATAGGAAATGCTCATGTACCTTGCATTTGTACAGCAGTTTTTGGTCTTTATTTTATAGCATGCCTTTAATTCCTGAGTAATATAATAAAATCAGTGACACATTCTGCTTAACTGTGAAAAGCAGTTATGGAAGCGCAGAGTAACGAGTTTTCATCAATCAAACAAAAAACACACCTCCAGCATTTGTAGTGCAAAGATATAGTTAGCAGGGATATTATCCAAGTTAGCATGATAGACTAAACTAAACAGTCTTTAAATTGATTCTGACATGGCAACTTGTAAGAATTCCTGGATCCATATACCATGTCAGTCTCTGCATGCAACTCTCATAGACAATGTCTGGACTGCCAAAGCAGACTGATGGCAGAATGTGGCCCATCTGTCAGGAGACCCTCCATGGATCACGGACAGTCTATTGTCTGTCAACAGGTGTTCTACTGTTGATAAAGACTCATATAATAGAGATCCATAGTTGTTCTGCCATAGGTCAAGGAGAGCTCCATTTTCTATCATGGGAGACCACCAATAAAGAGAAAGAGTAATATACCGTTTTCAGTGAGACCCTGATCCTGGCAAATAGAACCACATGGGCAGACCCTTGCACCTGTGTGGATACCCACTGAAGTTAATGAGGTGTGCTGCCTGAGCACATGGCTCCTTTCGTGCAGTTCTCTTTGGAAGATCAGTGCCTGAGTCAGTTTTCTCCATATTACAGAGTCTATGCACTATAGGAGTCAGAGAACACAACCCTGCCACCAGCTCCCCAGTGTGTAGGAGGAATGTTCAAGCTGCACTATCCTCTCCATAGCCAGCCAGGGTCATGAACTACTCTATGTGTAGTGGAGTCCATAGTTCTCATCCTCATCCCTGTTAGGTTGATTTGTTCACGCAAGGGTCCATGGAGTGTCCCTGTCCCTGGTATTGGGTATGCAAGAGGTTGGAGGGATGGGCTGTTTGTGCTGTCCCCTGCATCCCTGCTCATTCACAATTCATCCAGATTGTCCCTGGCCCTAAAACTCTTGGTTCAGTTTAGTGGAGTTTTATTTCTTTTCATGGGGCTATTTAAAAAATAAATAAATTAGAATATCTCTATGTTCACATAATACACAAAATGGGAGAACTCAGATTTCTCTGCCTCTTAGGTCAGACCAAGGTGTATCACGTGAGCAATGGCCAGACAGTGGGTGATCTTACATTCCATTCCACATGTGCTGAAACACTTAGGTTGACAAATGGAGGGGAGGGCTCAGCCCTATTTCTGAATTTCCTTGTTTTGTCTTTTTAACTAAGACCTTTCATCTTACTTTTAAACATTAGTTCAGTTTTTATCTATATATTTACACAGGTCAATTGATGAATTTGAATGACTTTCAAACAGAATAAGACATCTACTCCTTTTCAGTTTTTTCACTACTCAGAAGTGTAGTGTTCAATAAACTTGAATTACTTTTTTTAAGCCATCCATTCTTTTTTCCATGTCGATTTGTTATCTGTTCTGCTCTTCTTACTTTCAAATGGTCTTTTAATTGACCATTTAAACTAGGAAATTATGGCTGATTAGGATCAATCCAAATGCAATGCTCAGATGGACTGGCTATTTCAGTACCATTGTTTTAGTTACTTCTGCTTTGTCAAATAAAGGTCAGCTCTAGCTGCCATTGGCAGGATGCTTCAGTAACCTTTGCCCTTCAATTCTTGACCCCGACTGTCCCTGAGCCATGACTCATGGTGGCAAACCCCCAATGTGAAAAGTTAAGAAACTGCACTGGGGAACATAAGAGTGAGTTTCTTATCATAAATCCAGTTTCCTGATTACTCAGGAATCATGAAATTACATGACAACTGAAGTGTAGCCTTTCCATCAGGAGGAAAATTATCTCAAAAGACCTATTAAAAGGACAGTTTCTCGAAACATTTGTCCGTCTCCTCTTCAACCTAAACTCTCTCCAAACTCTCTATGTAGTTTAATGCCAACTACAATTAGGACTGACAATGACTGTCTTGTCAAGCAGAGGGGAGGACATCACCATACTGTAAAATCCAGATGAAGGAGAATCTCACTTTGTTTACTGAATACATTTTGGAGGATTTGTATACAAATATTTTACTTCTGCTTTCCAACATCCTTCTTCTTGACTTTCAGGCCAGATCCTCAGCTGGTATAAATTGGAATAGATCCATTAACTTCAGTCGAGTTACACATAGCCAGAATTCCATCCATTGAGGATCTGGCTATGTGTAATACATGCTAATCAGTGTAAATCCTAAATGACACTGATATTCTAAATGACATTGTTGGCAAATTCGAAATCACAATACCCCTTAAAACTTGTATTTGTTCAGGACCTTTTCATAAAGGACTTGCTCATTTCAGATATAGAGTCCTTCTTGTAATATCAAAACCAAAAGAGATGTCAATAAGTGAATAATCATTATACAAACCTCCCACGTGTGCATTACATTGACATTTTTTACACAATGGCATTTACTAGAATTCAGTAATCATTTACAGCTCTCTAACCTCTTCATGAATGCTATCTTGTCCCTGAAATGGATTATGACATAATATAAATGATAAGGGGCAATGTGCAATAGTAATAATATGCAACAAGTATGGGTCTCAGTTAACTTTATGATTTCCTTTATACCACTTTATCCTCTGAGGTAAGGCAGCCTGATCTCATGCATTGAGCATAGGACTGAGACCCAGGAACTCCTGAATTCTAGTCCCAATTTTCTTGGGCAAGCCACTTTATTTCACTGTGTCTCAGTTTCTGTGGAAAAAGGCTAATATAATTCTGGGGTGCATTAACAGGAGTGTCATATCTAAAACATGGGAGGTAATTGTCCCACTTTGCTTGGCACTGATGAGGCCTCAGCAAGAGTATTGTGTCCAGTTCTGGGTGCCACACTTTAGGAAAGATGTGGACAATTGGAGCGAGTCCAAAGGAGAACAGAATGATAAAAGGTTTACAAAACCTGGCCTATGAGGAAAGGTTAAAAACACTGGGCAGGTTTAGTCTTGAGAAAAGAAGACTGAGGAAGGACCTGATAACACTCTTTAAATAAGTTAGGGGCTGTTATGAACAGGGCAGTTTTACAAATATCAATTGCTCTCCATGTCCTCTGAAGGTAGGAGAAGAAGCAATAGGCTTAATTTGCAGCAAGGAAGATTTAGGTTAGATATTAGGAAAAACTTTCTAACTATAAGGCTAGCTAAATACTGAAATAGGCTTCTAAGGGAGGTTGTGGAATTCCCACAGTGAAGGTTTTTAAGAACAGGTTGAACCTGTCATGGATGGTCTAGGTGTAATTAGTCCTGCATCAGCACAGGGGACTAGACTAAATGGCCTCTAAGATCCCTTTCAGCGCTACATTTCTATGATTCTCCATTTGAAAAAGGGAGATAATAATACTCCCCTATCTCAGAGGGTGTTGTGAGGATTAATTAGTTAATGTTTGTGCATTGTTTTGAAAATGCAAAGAATTATATTGGTTTTAGTTATTAGAATTAAGATCCAAAGTTGTCAGAACATGGAATTTGCAAATGCAGAAGGGCTAATGTCTATATTTTTCCTTCGGAAGTCCTAAATTTATGGAATACCTCAGGGGTGCTGTAATAATTTGTATAGTGAGGGTGCTGAGAGCCATTGAACCAAACAGTAAACCCTGTAATGGAAACCCTGTAATGGAAACCACTTCAAGCCAGGGGTTGCTGCAGCTAGGATTGCCAACTTTCTGATTGCAGCAAACGGAACACCCTTGCCCCGGCCCCTATCCTGAGGCCCTGTCCCTGCCTCCCTTCTCTGAGGTCCCACCCCTGCTCACTCCATGCCCCCTCCCTCGGTTGCCCGCTCTCCCCCACCCTCGTTCACTTGCTCATTTTCACCAGGCTGGGACAGAGGGGTAGGGATCGGGAGGCTGTGATGTCTCTAGCTGGGGGTGCAGGCTCTGGAGTGGGGCAAGAAATGAAGGGTTCAGAGTGTGGGAGGGGGCTTCAGGCTGGGGCAGGGGGTTGAGGTGGAGGAGGGGGAGAGGGGTCCGGCTGGGGGTATGGGCTCTAGGGTGGGGCCAGAAATGAGGGGTTCAGAGTGTGGGAGGAGGCTCCAGGCTGGGACAAGGGGTTGGAGTACAGGGGAGGTGAGGGCTCTGGCTGGAGATGTGGGCTCTGGTGTGGGGCTGGGAATGAGGGGGTAGGGGTGCAGGAGGGAGCTCCAGGCTGGGGCCAAGGGGTTTGGAGTGTGGGGTGTGTGTGTGTGGGATGCGGGCTCTGGGAGGGAGTTTGGGTGCAGGAGTGGACTCAAGGCTTGAGCAAGGGGTTGGGGTGTGGGAGAGGGTTCGAGGTGGGGGCTCTGGGCATCACTCACCTCAGGCAGCTCCCGGAAGCATCCGGCATGTCCAGCTCCTAGGCACAGGTGCAGCCAGGGGGCTCTATGTACTGCCCTCACCTGCAGGTGCCACCCACATAGCTCCCATTTGCTGTGGTTCCTGGTCAATGAGAGCTGCAGAGCTGGTGCTTGGGGAGGGGGCTGTGTGTGGAGCCCCCTGGCCACTACTATGCCTAGGAGCTGGACATGCCGGCTGCTTCTGGGAGCCGTGTGAAGCTAGGGCAGGCAGGGAGCCTGCCTTAGCCCCGCTGCACCACCGACTGGACTTTTACTGGAGCCTCCAGGATACCTTTTTGACCAGGTGTTCTGGTCAAAAACCAGATGCCTGGCAACCCTAGCTGCAGCACCCCCAGCACCCCTAGTTCCAGCACCTATGGAATGTTCTGGTCTTTTGATTATGGGCATATGATAAAATTAGCTCTTCTGAACCAGGTTCAACCCCTTTTTTATTTCAGGATGGCATATTGATGATACGTTATGCTTGTACATGTTGTTTTCTGTCTCTGAGGCATGTGACAAATCAGGGATTCGTAGATTCATAGCTTTGAAGGCCAGAAAGGCATGTCGTCTGACCTTTTGCATAACACCGGCCATAGAAATTCACCCAATAATTTCTATATCAAGCCAATGACTTGTGTTGAAACAGAACTTAGATGGATATGAGCCTAATAAATAAAATTAGACGTATTTTCATTCCTGAAATAAATTACAGTGTAATATTTACAACAAATCAGAAGTGTTCTCATACATGTCTTCACGGTGTGGAGAGGACATTTGTCTTTTAGCTGGGTGATAACTGAATCACATTCCCGAAGATATAGCCCCTTTCTAGGAAAGGCCTGATTTCAAGCAGAGGGTTCAGTTGACACCTCCTTCCCCATACAGAAGGGGTTTTTAAGTGCCTCACCACCAAGTGAGTCACAGCTAAATCCCCTCGGTCTTCCCCTTCCCTTTCCTGATACCTTCAAATCACCACTTGCCAATCTCTGCGTTAGTCTCCCAGTTAATGAGCAAAGCCATTTTTAAACCTCAAGCATCAAGGAGTTAGAGATAGTGGGCCAAACTCAGCTCAGGTCTAAATCCACTGGTGTCAGTGGAGTTACATCACGGACAAGTTTGGCCTAATGTTTGAACATGGTGCCTGATACTGGAGTCCTTCCACACCTAAAACTACTACTGAAGTCTTCAGGAATGACCTCATAGCAGTTACCATGGAATCAAACTTAATAAAGCTGAGTACATTGGCACTGTACCCCCAGAACTTTGGATACATTTGGATCAGAATACAGAAACAGCTCTCACTTTGTGACTCTGTTCCCTCTCTAATAGCACACTTGTTCCCGTCTTTTAATATTAGTGTTTCTGAGCGAGTCACCAAAAGGGATCAAAATGCATGAGATTTAAATAGTATAGCAGCTTCTTTTAGGGTCCTATCCCATCTCCTGTTGAAGTAAATGAGAGTTTTCCCACTGGGAGTAGGGCAGGCCTTAAAAGCAACATTGTTTAGCCACTGACAATATGAAGCACATAGAATGTTCTTCAGAAAAATGCCTTTGACTTCGCAGAAAACAACGTGGAGTTCCTCACTTCTGGACAGTTAGAAAATTGTGGCATGTTTTTCACATGTTGGGTAAACAGTGTCTGGGGTCATTAATCTCTAGTTCAAACTAGAAGAGCACATGTAACCCAAAGCTCACTGACAAGGAAGTTTAATAACAAAATCAGGTTGTCAAATACCTAGGGCAAACACCCCAGGAATAGAACACAAAAGGGAGGAGACTATTTCCTTGCAAAGCAGAGGTCAAGTTTCAATCTATCCTATAATCCTGAGGGGTTATTTTTTTAATTTACCAGAATTTCTGTAGGCAACTGTAGGATAGGCACAAGCCACAATGTGTGGATCACAAATATTACAAAATTTTGAGAGGGGCCCAGCCCGGGCCAGAGACAGCTTTTCTATATTTAAGAATATTACACTATCTAAATCTATTATCCAAATGCCCTCACTCGACAACAAATAGGAGCTTCATACTATTGAAAGGAGAAACTCTCAGTCGTTGGTGCTATGCCATGAGGGGCTCGAGATAACTAACTTTAGAGCGTGACTTTTATGGCATAAGAATGCTATTTTAGATCACTTTTAGAGATGTTTTATTTTTTCTCTCCCCTCTCACCCCAAATCACGCAAGCAGTAGAGGGATAAAAATGAGTGCTGGGAATCTCCCCTATTATTGTTATAAAGCTTGTGTTTATAACGATGTAGGGTCACAATCCTTATGCTTATAAGAAGCACACAGGATCTTTCTCGGGGAAAAGGCAATACACCACATTTATTGAAGATACAACAATTAGCATATGCATTCAATCACACCACACACACACACACACACACACTATCTCGCCAGTCGATGTTATAGTTACCAGTACAGAGTCCAGATCAATCTAGTGGCCAGCTAGATTGATCACGGGTAGGTAGGAGATCGAGTTCTGTTGGTCACGACATGATGTTCTGGGGAAATCTTGGCAGGACGAACCAAAGTTTCATGGCAAGGCACCCCGTTTATATAGTGATTTTCCTTCATTGGGACCAATGAGTTTTGCACCATCATGCTGTAGTCAATTGTTGTTTGACTAGTGCTTGTTTTTTTAAATTGCCCTTTTTATATTTTGTTTTTTTAAATTGTCCTCTTTATTTTTTATTTTGTTTTTTTATTATGTTTTTTAGGAGTTATCCCATGATGGTTTTAATTACAGCAATCTTGTTGCCATTGATAGATGCCTGTTTCATTTTTAGAGTCGTCAATTTACCCTCCTCTAACATTTCAATAGAGGCGTATTGCAGCCTCCTGGTGCCCTTGCATCTGTCTTCGGTTTCTCCCTAGAACATCTAGCCTGGTGATGGCCTTCATACTTATTTCTTAACACACACATTTCTCATTTACACACAAAACAGAACTGCTTTACACAGAACATTTTGAACAGGAACATCAAGTTGCAATGCAAAAGAAAAACAATCATTGCCTTCTTTTACTTATTTTAAAATGCTAAACCTACAGCAAAGTGCTGATCCTAAAAGGTCTGTTACTGCCTTGAAATCAGCCCAGACACAGATTCTGGCTGATTCAGCTCTACCAATGGCCCATTAGGCCATTCCTTTCTGCTATTCAAAAAGGGTGGCTGGCAGGATATGGTGAAATCGTACGTTAGTACGTTAGTATGTAGTAGTGCTACATTATTATCTATTACTCTTTATTTTTTTCTTTTAAATTATACAAAATACAGACATAAAATCCTACATCAAGATGCTGCACTTCAATAGCATAATATTTTAATGCCTATTGGCCTGTGGGAATGTCTACATTGCAAGCACCACAGCAGCTGTAGCTGTAGTGCTGTAGTATAGACAATTGCTACAGCGATGGCAGCAGCTAGGTCGACAGACTGTGCCTACGGTGGGGGTTCGGTTGACCTACCTACATCCCACAGGGCATGAAATATTTCACAGCCCTGAGCAAGGTAGCTAAGTTCACCTATGTCTTAGGTATAGACCAGGCCTATGTGTCTACAAAAGGGTATCTTTGGGGAGGAAGAACGATACATTTAGGAGGACAAATGTTGTGGTGGATTGACTTTTAAAAATGGAGGCTGTTTGAAGCTGCTCAGGATTTTGAATGCAAATCCCTGGGAGATAGATGAGTGGACAGATAGAAAGTGAAGGGAATGACGTTACTCCAGATTTACACTGGTGTGCAGTCAGAATCTGGCTGTACGTGCTTACTGAAAATAGTGACCATTCACCAGGTCAGATCCTCAACTGGTATAAAATCCACACAATTTAGTGGAGCTACAATGGTTTAACCAACTGAGGATCTGGCCCACTGAGTTATCTTTATCCTTTTTTATTTGTTTTTTGGTTGGTTTAAAACAAACAATAATGCAAAGAATTTCAATACACATAATTCAGGAAAATCAAAATTATGGTGGACACAGCTACAGTAATTTGGTTATACTGCCCATACATGTATTAAAGTATAAATTCGGCAGTATAAACACAAGAGTAATATAAAATAATGTATATATAAAATGTGGCTGAATTACAATAGCTTTGGATGCCATAGCTTTAAATTACAGGGCTCTTTTATGCCTCTAAGTATTCAAATATAATGTTGAATTAATGTAGTATAAATAACTATTAAATCAGATGTGTCAATATACTTGGTTAAGTTAAAAATTTTCCAACATTTATGTAAATAGAAATTGACTCTCCAGAAGAAAAGAAAAGAAAAGAAAAGAAAAGAAAAGAAAAGAAAAGAAAAGAAAAGAAAAGAGAGGGATAGGATGGGTTTAGATTTTCTGATAAATATTTCAGTGCTGAAAATTATCCCTTTCATTTTACCAGTTTCATATGTATATAAAAAAAGAAAATTTCCCCCTTGAACTTTTGAGGAAATTAATGGAAAAAACCATAAGTATTATTAATGATCCTGCCAGGAAGTAGTTGGGACTTAGTAGGAGCATTAGTAGGAGCATTGCCAACAGATAGAGGGAAGTGATTGTTTCCCTCTATTCGACACTGGTGAAGCCATATCTGGAGTATTGCATCCAGTTTTGGATACCCCACTACAGAAGGAATGTGGACAAATTGGAGAGAATCCAGTGGAGGGCAACAAAAATGATTAGGGGGCTGGGACACATGACTTACGAGGAGAGGCTAAGGGAACTGGGCTTATTTAGTCTACAGAAGAGAAGAGTGAGGGGGGATTTGACAGAAGCCTTCAACCACCTGAAGGGAGGTTCCAAAGAGGATGGACCTAGGCTGTTCTCAGTGGTGGCAGATGACAGAACAAGGAGTTGCAGTTGTGGAGGTCTAGGTTGGATATTAGAAAAAACTATTTCACGAGGAGGGTGGTGAAGCACTGGAATGGGTTACCTAGGGAGGTGATGGAATCTCCATCCTTAGAGGTTTTCAAGGCCTGGCTTGACAAAGCCCTGGCTGGGATGATTTAGTTGGGGTTGGTCCTGCTTTGAGCAGGGGGTTAGACTAGATGACCTCCTGAGGTCTCTCCCAACCCTAATCTTCTATGATGGTACGATTTTATGTACGCAAACTTCCTATGGACTTTTGAGACATAACTCCCAGGGCATTAAGGCTGACCAAGGAATAAAGGATTCAGCTTTAACAAAACATGGAATAATTATTGTCCTTATGAAGAAAATGCAGTTAGGCTTTTGAATCCATTGGAAGTTCTCACACTGACTTCATTGGGCTTTAGATCAGGCCTATAAAAAAAATGACAGACAATATTTGACCACAGAATATCAAGTCAATCATAAGGGAAATAATTCCCTTAGGAATGTGTTCACTGCCTGCAATGATTAAGAATTGATTATGTAACAGAATTGTCAAAGATGTTTGAGATAAGTTCTATAATTGTACTGATTTTTTTATAGAATAGATGTAACAACAAATTGCAAGCCCATCTCTTTCTCTAATGAATTGGCCTACTTTTAGTACAGCAATTTTATAACAGAGGGATTAAAGATGTATAGTACATGAGGAGGGTGATCGTATTTTGCCCATTTGGGACTCTTGATATTTAATTTATTTTTATCTTGCTATTTTAGTTTAGATTTAGATTTTAGTTCAGCAGGGAATCCCACAATTGTGACATCTTGAAAGAGTTTATATGAGGACAGTTGTGTAACCCATTAGGGTTCCATCATCTGGAAGCAAAATCTCTGGAATCTAATTATGAACTTATCTACAGCCCAGAAGGAATTTATGCCACCTTTGTGCCTCCTGGATTCTGGAGGCAGCTGGGGATTAGAGTAGTCCCCAGGAATAAGGTAGAGTAATTGTAGGCTGTTCTAACTTGTGCTGGGCTGCTATGGTTATTTATTACGGCACCCAGCATTCCAGAATAGCAATATAATATTGTGTATTACAGCTTCACTTTTGTTCTTCCGTCATTTCCTCCCTTATTTTCATCATGGCTTTCTGTGACCTTGGTAACATTTTCGTTATCCTGCTCCCACTGAAGTTAATGACAGAATTCCTTCTGAGGAGGATCAGGCCCAACCATATTTGGTCAGACATGTTATACAATAACGTGTAAGCAATAGACAAGGCTTCTTTACCTGGACTACATGTTTGGCAGAAATGTGTCCTCTCCTAAACTTATTGGAGAGCTGCCAAAGGGAGCGAAAGGAGATAAAGATTTTTTTTTTAAATCCTTTAACCTTTTTTTCCTTTCCATTTGTGAAATATAAATCCAAAGTTACTAGACATAACTCTCCTTTTGAGCTAGTCTAAAGTTGCATGACCTTCTCATAAACAAACTAGGGAAATGCAACCTAGAAGGCGCTACTATAGGGTGGGTTCAAAACTGGTTGGAAATCTGTTCCCAGAGAGTAGTTATCAGTGGTTCACAGTAAAACTAGAAGAGCACATCAAGTGGCATTCTGCTGGGATCCGTTCTGGGTCCGGTTATGTTCAATATCATCATCAATTATTTAGATAATAGCTAGAGAGTACAATTATAATGTTTGTGGACGATACCAAACTGGGAGGGGTTGCAAGTGCTGTGGAGGATAGGATTAAAATTCAAAATGATCTGAACAAACTGGAGAAATGGTCTAAAGTAAATAGGATGTAATTCAATAAGGACAAATGTAAATTACTTCTCTGACTCTTGTGGGACCCCACTAGATACTCCCTCCCAGTTTGACAGAAAGCCATTGATAACTACTCTTTGAGTACAGTCTGTCAAACCAGTTGTACACCCACTTTATAGTAATTTAATCTAGACCACATTTCACTACTTTGCTTATGAGAGTGTCAGGTGGGACTGTGTCAAAAGTTATGCCAAAATCAAGATATATCAAGTCTACTAGTTCCCTCCATCCACTAGGCCAGTAACCCTGTCAAAGAAGGAAATTATGTTGGTTTGGCATGATTTTTTTTTTTTTTTGACAAACATATGCTGGCTATTCCTTATAATCCTATTATCCTGCAAATGCTTACAAACTGATCGTTTAATAATTAGTTCCAGTATCTTTCCAGGTACTGAAGTTAGGCTGACTGATCTATAATTCTCTGCATCCTTTTTAAATGATAGGTACTATGTTTGCCCTTCTCCAGTCATCTGGGACTTCACCCATCCTCCATGGGTTCTCCAAGATAATTGCTAACAGTTCCAAATTGCTTCAGCTGGTTCTTTAAGTACCCTTTGATAAATTTCATCAAGGCCAACTGATTTGAATACATCTAACTTATCTAAATAGTCTTTCATCTGTTCTTTCCCTATTTTGGCTTGCATTCTTCCCCCTTGTTAAAATTAATTATGTGGCATATCTGGTCACCATTAACTTGTGCAATGAAGACTGAAGCAAAATAGGATTAAACACCTCAGCTTTCTTGATATCATCAGTTATTAGCTCTCCTTCCCTGCTAAATAAAGGATCTACACTTTCTTTTGTCTTTCTCTTGCTCCTAATGTATTTTAAAAACCTCTTCTTATTGTCTTTTATGTCCTTGCTAGGCATAACTCATTTTGTGCCTTAGGGCTTGTCTACACTGGCACTTTACAGCGCTGCAACTTTCTCACTCAGGAGTGTGAAAAAACACACACACACACCCCCGAGCGCTGTAAGTTTCAGTGCTGTAAAGTGGCGGTGTAGACAGTGCACCAGTGCTGGGAGCTACTCCCCTCATGGAGCTCTCTCCCAGCGCTGGTGCCACGACTGGACAGCCATGTTAAAACGCTACCATGGCAGCACTTTAACACTGCTAGTGAAGACATACCCTTAGCCTTTCTGATTTTGTTCCCACATGCTTGTGTTATTAGTTTGTACTCCTTCTCCTTAACAGTTTCTACTTCTTGTAGGATTGTTTTTTGATTTTCATGTCATTAAAGATCTCATGATGGAGCCAGATCGGCCAATATACATCATCACTGAGATTTTCAAACCAGCCTAAGGGAGTCAAATGCCCCAGCTCCCATTGGAACTGAATTTCAGTGGGAGTTGGATACTTAAATTCCAGCCGAAATAATAATAAAATAAATAATAATAATAATAATAATGCATAATTAATCAACTAATTTCACACAGGCCTCTTAACAGCTGTTGAATGATAATGGCTTTTAGTCAGCTATAACACTGACTTGTAATGTGACTTTGGGCAAATTCCTTTACTTCTCTGTGCCTCAGTTTCCTGATCTTTAAATGGGGATATTAATACTTACCGAATTCATAGGTGAGTTGTGAGCATTGATTCATTAATGTTTGAAAAGCATTTTGAGCTCCTCAGATGGAAAATGCCATATTAGTATCATTATTATTATTTCATTCCAGTTTATTGAAATGCATACCAAATAGCTGAAAAACCCGCTCTCCGATTCATTTCAGTGTGTACCCTCTTTATGTGAGAGGTGCTCTATTCCTTGAAATATGCACATGTAGCCAGGATGAGTAACATGCACAACTGCTGTGGGGCCCAAGGTTGCTGAGCTGTGAACTGCCTTTGTAGCAGTAGTGTAATGATGTTGCAGAATCAGTAGACAAGAAAATGAGGATCTCCTACTCCTTGTTACTATTTATTATTTCCATAGTGCTGTAAAGCTGTAAAGTGCTTTACAGACCAATATTTTCAAAAGAGACTAATGATTTGGGGTGTCTGAGTTTTTGGGTGCCCAGCTGGAGATATCTTGCAGGAGTGACTGATTATCAGAAATTACTGGGTAACCATGCCCTGAAAATTCAGCTCCTTTTCAAGTTAAGCACCCAAAAATTGAGGCACCCCACATCACTGGTCACTTTTGAAAATCTGGGTCAAATATAAGAAGACAAGATTCATGCTCTGCCAACCATACAATCTAAGGCCCAGATGATTCAAACACTTATGCAATTTTACTTCTGTGAGCTATTCACAGTAGTAAAATTAATCATGTGAATTAGTGTTTGCAGGACGCAGGCATAAGGGCATGAGCCTGCAAAACTATATTCATGTGAATAATTTTATGTACATAAGTAGTTTAATTGAACTAAATAAGACTTATTTTCTGAGTAAAGTTATTCCCTGGAGTAAGAGTTGGTAGGATGGTGCTGGATGTGTACAGACAGAGGGATGGAGGTAGGAAAGTAACAAAAGATATACATATTGCATTATTTGAGTTGGCTGGCACTGTGTAGTTTCAGAGGGGATTGTCTGTCTTTTATTTTTATTTGTATTTTTAAATGTATCTTGTGGTTGGGAAAAGATGTTTATTTGTTAGTTAGGGTTCTAAAATCCTATGGGCACCTATCTTACACTGTAGGTACCCCTTGTAATTATTTAAAAGTGCAATAAACATGAACAAAAGAAAATTAGCAGCAACCTACAAAGTATAATAAAAAAAGCCCCAAAACCTCAAATGAACAGTAAAGCACAGATAAAATTTTAAAAAGCAACATCACCCCTAATTAGTGATATGTTTTTCCATATACAAAGAGCAATCATATTCTTTCAGGTTAATTACATAAGAAAACACAAACGTGAAGACTCCATGACAGAGCACAGTGTTTGTGTATCTTCTCTGTAACCTGCTACATCTGCTCCACTTCACAAAATGGAAGCTGCTTTCTGCAGAGCCTAGACTCCGAGACATTAAATAAGCAGAACACAGAAAACATAGTAATAATAGTGACCCAACTGCTTGTGCCACAGTTAGTAGTGAACCTCAAGCTGAAATAAGTGATTTTTTAGGAGGGACTCAAAGGAGGAGAGTGAGGTGGTATTTGGTATAGAGGAAGAAGGAGGCTGTTTTAAGAACAGGTGTGGAGATTTGAATGGTAGTACATAGAGTTCCTCCACAGATGATCAAGGCCTCACACAACTTTATTCTCCATTTCCTGTAGCTATCTGAAATATCATTTATGGCAAAATATTAGAGGATTTATTTTAATTTGGGGGCCCAGAGATGTGTGGGGATAATACAGTTTTACTACATATATTTTTATTTATTTTCTTTTGCTAACCTTATAACCAGGATAACACAAAACAGCTCCATCTCAGTAACATAACATAGTATTTAAAAACTATGGGTTAAATGGCAAAACTCCCATTGACTTCAGTGGAGTCAAGATTTCACCCCCAGATTTACCCCTAACAGGGAAGTGTGTGGGAGAGAACTGAGATTTAAGGTTTTAAGCTCCATCTAGTGGCCAAATAGAGAATGACGTACAGATAGTAAAGTCCAATGCACGTGATTTGTATATTGCCTGACAGGTGGCACTTAATTGTGGACCATACCTAGGTCAAAAACTGGCTTCCTGTCCCGCACAAGCACTCTCCATTAAAGGTTGCATATTCGGGACATTTCCCATAAAAGAATGGGAACTGAGCCCCCTGTTCATCAGCCACCAACTGCAATGCTGCTGAGTATTCCTCAGTGACTCATCTTGCTTCTACTTGATTGGGAGTGAGTGTGAAATGAATTACTTGCATGCTTGACGTTATCAACTATGAACGCTATTGTTATGTCTTAGATAATCTATGGCCGCAACGTGCTTCTGGGAAAAGCAGGTGGAGAGTGCTTCCATCTCTTTGTTAGTATTTCTCCTCCAGGGGAAAAACATTACAGGGTGTTTTCTTCTTCTGTTGGTTTGGCTTCCTTTTGCTGTATGGTTGGAATCCAGAGCTGGGCTACCCACAAATTGGAAATAATAAGTGTTACATTAATATTATTTCCCTGATCTGCAGCATCTCATTCCCGGTCAAATGTAACAGGAGGTGGGAAGATTAGCTGGTAACTGCAGGTAATCCTGGCTGGGCGGCTGATGGGCTGTGGAGTTGACCCTTGCTTTGCAGATTTTTATTATTATTATTCATCTCGAGTCTGGATGGTTTGCATACTTTTCCATCTGCACCTGCCTCTGGAACAAAGGGTGAGTAATTATAAAGGTGCGTGCTAAGTGAGATAACGTTAGGTCACATCCTCCTCAGTCTCTTCTCTGGCGTAATGTTCACCAGGGAAGTTGGGAAAAGATTATCTTTCACCTATTCTGCAGTATCTCAGAGCCATGGTACTGAATAGGGAGATCTGGGGAAGTAGTATATATATGAAGGCGGAAAGGTGTTGTCGTAGTGTCAGAAACTAAGGGGAGCCTTCTTCACATTTAATGTTTTGCTTAGTATTAATATATTTAATACTGTATCTTTAACACTGAACCCCCCCCCCCTTTTTTTTTAAGGACTTTAACTTTCTCTTTGAAAGGGAAATACTGGGGGAAGTGGGCGTTAGATCCCTCCCAAACAGCTGATTGACTTTAACAAAGAATTTGAGCTTTCATGGGTAAATTAGGGCATTGTGATCTTTAATCAAATCGTTCTTGTCATGTATATGACTCCTGCCCTTGGCCACAAAAGATGTCCCTAGGGTTACCTTCATTTATGATTGATTGATTGATTTTGATTTATACACAACCACATCTGTCCCCCTCCCCCAACTCTAAAACGCGGGCACTGTGTGGGCAAGAGAACATTTCGGACTCTGAAGTTGTCCCTCACAGACTGAAAACCGTCTTTCTTGGTTTCCCACTTCAGTGCCAGTCCTTGCATTGACAGTGCCGATCCCACGTTGCGTAGTTTTGCACCGGTATGTAAGTGTTTGCACCCAAATACACATTTGTGCTTTGCTAGGCATAAGAAATGCTAGACTCCAAATAAGAGAGAGATTTCTGTATAAAGCTTTTAGGAAAGAGAGAAGGAGGGGGGGTGGGAACAACACCCTAGGGTGTCCCCTGTGAAATGATGTCATCCAATCAATACTTGGGGGGCGGGGGAGTTGTGACTGATCTGACTAACTCCTTCTATGAAATAGTCTCTATATTGGAATTGGAATTAGCCGTATCGATTGGGCTGATAACAGAGACCTATAAAAAGGCAGGGGGATTGGCTCTGCATTTACTACATCCCCGAAGCATTTAGCTCAAAAAGCACCAAGCCACTGCCTTTTCTTTAGTGGCACTTGCGCCTCTGTATGCGTGGCGGGGGGGTCTGTGCCTGGAGTCCTCTTGCAATTGAAATAACCTGGAAAAGATGTGGAGGAGCCTGTGCAAACCGTACACGTCCCTGGCTCTGCTTGGACTCTGCTTTGCAATGGTCGTCAGATCTCTGCCTTTCTCTGATGCAGGGCCACATGTGAACTATGGCTGGGGGGAACCTATTAGATTAAGGCACCTATACACAGCCAGCAAACACGGTCTGTTCAGTTACTTCCTGAGGATCAACAGTGATGGCAAAGTGGATGGCACCAGCATTCAGAGCCCCCGCAGTAAGTATAAGGGAAAGCTGCGGTCTTGCTCATGAACGGGATCTCGGCTAAAGGAATGGAGCCCCACGCCCTGAATTCCCTTAGTGAGCTTCTGAGGCTGCATTCTCCCATAGCACTGGAAACAGGCAAGCGTGTGCTTGGGTACCTGACAGTAAGGGCTCCTTTGTGAAGGGAACAGGACGAGTTTCACCTCCGATTACCTGCGAAATGTAGCCCTGAGAGGCGGTGGGGTGAGGGGGTGTGTGGCTTGCAGACGGCGATCCTCTCCCCCCCTCATCTGAACGCTGTTTTGGTTTTGCTGCATAGGTCTGCTGGAAATCAGGGCTGTGGCAGTTCGCACGGTGGCGATCAAGGGCGTCCACAGTTCCCGGTACCTCTGCATGGAAGAAGACGGGAAGCTGCATGGACTTGTAAGTTACAGGCAAGGGAGGCTGAGCTGATCGGGGGGCCGGCACTGAATCGGCATGGGAAAGTCCATAGCAAATGCGGGGATGGTTGCATGCGCTCGCAGGGCTTGTTATCGTATTGGAAAACCCGGGTGCAGGGCTTGTTATGATTTTATCTGGAAGCGTCCAGATAAAACAACTTGAACCGATCACATCTTTGCTCTACCACCAAGCAGCTCATGAAGGGTCTGACTTCAGCGAAGGAGCAAGGAAATCAAAATGTATAACGAGACAGTTTGTGGCTATGACACTGGGCAGTAACACTAATAACACTGGGCAAAATAAATAGAAAGTGTGCGTTTGCTGTAAGCTTTCATTTTAATAGGTCTCAGAGCCCCCTAACCTAAAATAATGTGTAAGATTAAATGGTTGAGTTCTCTTACTATAGAGAGTTGATAAAATGTAGACAGAACTCTGAGCTGTTTACTTTTTGTCATTACTCTCTCATTACTTTTTGTCACTATTAGTGTCATTAAACTGTAATGTTTATTAGTAGAAATTTAAGTTTAGTGTCAAATGAGAAAGCAACTTTCCGGAATTTCTAAAACAAATAAAAATAAGGAGGGCAATCGGCCATTTTCATTCTTTGTTGCATTTCCCCCCTTCCAATTTTCTATCCACTTTTAGTTAACATAGAAGAGAGGACCCAATAATGTCTACTATAAACAGCCTATTTGAGATGTGGCTATTTATCTGCAATCAAACTAAAACATGTTCATTGCATTGGAATGTAAATGATACAGGCATATTTGTAATTATCTTCTTACTGTTCAGCTTAGGTATTCTGCAGAAGATTGCTCCTTCGAAGAGGAGATACACCCAGATGGCTACCATATGTATAGATCAAAGAAATATGGGGTTGCTATCTCTTTAAGTCATGCCAAACAGAAACAAGAATTCAAAGGAAAGGACTCTCTCCCACTGTCTCACTTCTTACTTGTGATCAACAATGCACCTGTAGGGTTATGGGAGCCTGAGGACTATAGTGATTCTCTGACATGGTGTTGTTAACTCATGCCTTTTTGCCTAGGTTTTTCAGCATATCAGCTAGATACATCAGAAATACGGTCCTGCTCTTGAGAGACCCCTGCAATACCTACTCAAAGGCATGAGTTAATGAGAAAGGTCCAAATTCATTCCATGTAACTCCATTGTAGCTACCTGAGTTTCATGGGTGGGAGGTGCATTTTCCCCAGAATGCAAATGTAAGGCTTGATCCTACTTTCCTTAGCAAAACTCCCGCTGATTTCAACTGGAGAAGAAGTGGGCCCAATGGCAAAACATCCATGAACTTTAATGAGAAAAGGATCAGGCCGAATAGGATTTTTACTTGAGTATCTAGGGCAGAATTTGCCTTTCAAGTCTGAATTTCCTTGCTTTTATTATCTAAAGTCAGACCTTCAATAAACTGAAAAGGTGAGGGAGGTGATCTGGTTTTGGGCTCAGACCACCATATATGGAAAGTGTCAGTTGGAAGTTTTTATTGCATGTCCAAACTGAAATACTCAGTGACTGATAACTATAGATAGGATCCTTCTTCCACTGAAGTCAGTGGGAGATTTCCCATTGATTTCCCTAGCTGCAGGCTCTTAGTTGTTGCACTGTGCATTATTGTAATAGTCTTTGAGGAAAAAAATGAGCAGCCCTTAATTTGTAACTGTTCATTGAACTATAGCAATACTTCATTACATTAATTGATATTCTGAATAGGTACGTGTTTGACAGTTATTAGCCATAACTGCCATTCAAACTCCTGTATATGTACTGGACCAAATCCTGTATGTCTTACTCTCATGAGAAGTCCCATTGACTTCCCTAATAATGCTCACATAAGTAAGGTGAGCAGAATTTGGCCCAGAGAAAATTTGTCTTCTGAGATGCACTATCCTTTCCCTGTTTCCACTCTGCTCCATATGCCTTGTGTGTGTATATGTATATTGAGGGATGGAAGAGGAAGTCATTTACTACTGGCCTATGCCAACAGCAAATTATGGACTCCCACACTGGTTAAAATGTGCTAGCCACTCCTAACCCACCTACTCCAGAGTGATGCAGGGAAGGAATTGATGCATAATGTCTTCTGAGTCCTCTGCACCTAGACCCACCATCCTAGTAGCCTGTGCAGGACCCAAGGGGATATTTGTACTCTTCCCCTTACTCATTTTGGTTAGTACCTTACTCTGAAAGTGAATGGGGAAATGTACTACTCAGCATGAGTTGGGAGGTGGTGTGCTGGGATGGACCGGAAGGTATAAAAGCATGATCTACTGTGGGTTACAAGGTGATACCTTAATTCAGGCATTGACTAGTAGAACCTTACTCCAGGAGTAGTTCTATTAACTTCAGTGAGACTACTTGTGTGACTAATTTGGTCACCTGTAGAAGTAAAGTGTTCACAATCTGGCCCTGATATACATTCATTCAAAATGTGTGATGTCCAGACTGATAAATATTGCAAGTCTTAATCGGTGAGAAAAGCAAGTTGTTTTTTTTTAAATTTATTCCTTCAACATTAAAAGTACTTTTAAAAGGTGACCATAGCAAACACAACAGTCTATTCTACATTGTTGATGGTATTTAACATAGTTTGATTTTTTACAACTGAAAAAAAAAGAAGTCAAATGTGCTCTGGGTTATATTTTGACAGGTAGAGAGTTCATTGGGGAACACTTTGTTTGTTTGTTTTTATCATCAAAGACCTAGACATAACCAGCAATTCTCCTTTATTGGCCCAGAGTTCAGTCACCTCGAATGACTGAGCCAGAAATAACACCAGAGTTGTAAGGAAAATAGTGATTACTTAAAGGATCTGGAAAAGTCTGAGATAACACAAAATCTCAACATACAAAATCTCAACCATATCTACATATAAACTATGTCTAAGATTAATTCTACAAATTGCTAGGCAGGTTATAAAATATATTATCCTATATAGAATCTTTATTGGTGTCACAGTAGAACTGTTTGATAATTTAATGCCTGATGAGAAAGAGATACTGTACTAATACATTTTTAGAAACTTTAATAAAATGACAAGAAAAAACTTGCAGTTTGCCCTTTTTTATTGTTGTTTTTTATTTATTAATTTTCTTTATTTTAAAACCAGTCTATTATAAAAATACCTTTCTGCAGACCTGATTCTTGAAGCCCTTACACAGGCAAATCTCCTGTGGGATTCAAATTGAGTTTTGTATGCATTAGGACTGCTGGATTGAGCCCTTAGCTATCGTGGTTGCAATTAAAACATCAGCATTCATCAAAATTTATAAAACTGAGATATCTACCAGAGATTACCAAAGTTTTCCCCTAAAATCATAATAGGGCAGTCTGTAGCAACTGTGTGGTAATAGATGGAATAAAGATCACTGAGGATAATGGAAAGACTCCCAGTGACTTCAAGGGAGTGTGGATCAGGACTATGTTGACTTTTTAATGACCTCATAGATTGTTATGAATTCTGTGCATAATACGGAGGGCTTGAATCTCTCTCATATCAAGGAGAGCAGGGTCAAGCACATACAAGATTTATATCATATCTGATAAGTGTCATAGACATATCTGTAATTGTCTTCACTCCTTACTGTTCAGCTCAGGTATTCTACAGAAGATTGCTCCTTTGAAGAGGAGATACGCCCAGACGGCTACAATGTATATAAATCAAAGAAATATGGAGTCTCTGTGTCTTTAAGTAGTACCAAACAAAGACAACAATTCAAAGGGAAAGACTTTCTTCCATTGTCTCACTTCTTACCTATGATCAACACTGTGCCTGTAGAATCAATGGATTTTGTGGAATATGGTGATTACAGTCATACTTTTGAATCAGATCTATTCTCTTCACCTCTTGAAACTGACAGCATGGACCCCTTTGGAATCACCTCTAAAATATCTCCAGTGAAGAGCCCCAGCTTTCAGAAATAACTAATGCTCCTGACTTTAAATATGGTTTTTAAGAAACATTACCAGAACCAGGATATTATTTAGCTTTTCCAGTAGTAATATGTAGAATATGTAAACTTTTAAGGTATGGTGGTAGCATTGTTCTTGCAATGTACTAAACTTGTAAGGTAGTAGCACCATTCTAAGGCTACATTCTAAGAACCACCTATTCATGTTTTCACATCACATTTGGGGGAAAAAAAATCTAAATAGCTACTTAACTGGTTCACCTCTGACAAAAATACACAACATGCAGAAATTCCTTCCATCTGGTGATGGCTGGGGTGATAAGATCACTAACATTTTTCTCCACCACTTTATTACTACTTATGCTCACTTCGGATTCGTGCTGATAGGAGCAAATGCAGCAAAAGCTTTTCATTCACAGGGAGGTTAATGACCTCTTCAGTTCATAGCTTTTCAAAGACAAACATTTGTAATAAAACATGATTACAAAACCTAACAAACATTACCCTGGGAACTAGGGTTAAAACTATCTCTTAAAAAACTGCTGCTGATACTCTGGGACAACTTTCCATTTTAAACATTGCATTGAGAAATAATTCTGCTTGTATATTACACATTTTCTTCCCTTCTTTGATTATTGCTAAGGACTCACGCTGGAACACTGGATCTTTGATTCTTTATGGGCTTACCTATGTTTGCTGATGAATTCTTTGGGACCTGTATTAATATCCTTGGTCTGAGGTAGAATTCTCATTAATGTTAGTGGGAATTCTATGTATGGATTGAGGATCGTACAGAATCCATAATTATGTTAATCAGGTAGGGAACAAGCAGTAGAAACAGATTAACTTTCAGGTCATAAAGGTCCTGTTATATGTAAATATCCATAGCAATTGAAGGAAAAGACAGAAAATAAATGTTGTATAGGTCAAATGGCTTCCAAGTATGTTTTTATATTTTTCCTTAAAGCATCAGCAGTTCTTTCGAGGCCATATAAGCCTGATCCTGCACCCATTGACTTCAATGTTGCAGAATTGGTCAAATACTGCCTTTGATATGTGGTGGAGTGATTCTCGGTAGTATATGGCCCATAATGTATATATGATACTTTCAGTCCTGTTCTCCTATGTTAGCATTCGAGCAAGAGAATAACAACAAAAGGAATGTGAGACAAGGGGTCCAGGAAAATTACCCATTTCCAAAGTTTCATTTATAATAGGTATTTCTATACAGAAAACTGTACTGGAAATGTTAGTATTTTCTTGACCTAGCACTTCATTACCAATGCAATATTTATAATTAATTTATTGAATACATACATCTGTTTATTTTGTTACTGTTATTTATACTCAAAATTATATTTATGTACTCATGAAGGTTTTTTTAGTTTTAACAAATTTTGTGAAGTTTTGTAATCATGAAATCGTAAGGAAAATATAACTTTTTTTAAAATTTTCTGTGATGTCAGTAATTTAGTGTGTAAATTTGTAATTAAAAAAATCATCTCCAACATAAAATCTAACTGACTCTGTTTCAATAATTATGTGGCACCTTTTACTCAAAGACTTCAAAGAGCTTTACAAATGGTATTGGATTAAGTTTCACTGCAGCCTTGTAAGGTAGGTAAGTGTTATTATCCCCATTTTGTAGATGAAGAAACTGAGGCACAGAGAAACGAAGCAACTTGGCCAAACTCATGCAGTGAGTGACAGAGCTAGAAATGGAATCTGTTCAGGCAGGATTAGAGTGCTGCTTTCAGGATGTCAACAATGTCTCTGTTGCACATTAAATGTAATCTGATTAACACAGTTTACAGAAGCAAGGCAGGCCAGATACAATTTTAAAACGAGGGGAAATTCTGTACTTATGGGAAAAGTCCAGGAGATTGTTCACTAAGTGGCTGACCCTGGGATACACTGAAGTCATAATTCCCATTGACTTCAGTGGGTCAGGCCCCAAGTTCTGGTTCTCTGGCATAACATCTTACTGAAGCTCTAATTTAAATTCTGTATTCCTTTTATGAGGAAAAGAAAGAAAAATGCCCATGAGCATGGATTCAGGGGCATTTTTTATAAAGCCCTGTCTGCTTTAATTTTGCAGTAGTGTCCTTAAATCCTTTCTAAACTGTTGAAAAGTGTGCAGTAGCTTTCCATAAATAATTTAGGGACCTGTGTACACTGATAATTTGCCTTTCTTCCAGCAGCCACATACTGGAGCAATTGCCCTGCTGGAAATCCTTATTGTAGACAGGCAAAACTGGTATAAGCTGTGATTTGAACCACTTGGTTTCATGCAGGGGTAGACTGCACAGGTTCAAATAGCAGGTATGCACAAAGGAGTTGCACAGATGCAGCTGCTTTGGTTTCTGGCCACTGATGGCTGTCATTTGACAAAACTCCCAGCATGGATGAAGGCTGTTCTAGTCTGTGCACTGTAGCATCTGTGCCTTTAAAACAGACATGAAATGACAGTGAATAAAATGTATGTAGTGATTTTCATCCAAAGACCCCCAAACCATTCTATAAACTTTACAAATAGATTTATGTATTAACATATAAAGAATACTTCATCCGCCTGTGAAATGCAGGCACCTCTGGGGAGGAGTGTTCTGCCTTTTCTAGGAAAACTACAACACTACCCAACAATAGACCGAGGCAGAAAAGGGGTTATTTTTCTGGAGAAATTTTTAACTTTCCAGCAAGAAATTAAAAACTGAACATTTCAATTTGGAAAATCTGTCACAGTAGCTCATATGAATTGTAGTTCAGATTCCTCAGGTCCCCACTCTCCTCTATGAACTGAGTTTCTGGGGTAAACTACAACTCCATGGTGCCCCACGGTCTCCTCTCTTGCTGAGCCACCTTAGTCCCCTGGCCATAGTGCATCATGGAAGATATCATCCAGCTTTTCATGTTTAATTTAGCACAATTTGGGGGGGATTTTGAGTGGTCAGTTTCTCAACAAAAATTCAAAATTTTCTGTGGAAAGCAGATACTTCACAAAAAAATTGTTTAGTCAAAAACCCAAATTTTTATCAAAAAACAATTTTGATGGAGAATTTTTGACCAGCCCTATGCAATAGTTTAGGAGAGGTGTTGCAGCTATTAGAAAGCTGACAATTGTCAAGAAATATAGTGACCCTTCAGAGAGGGGTTCAAAAAATGGATCCAAGAGCACATTTAATGTGAGGAAAGATCTCATGGGCTACACCGTGAATAAAAGGAGGTCTGATTAGGACTGTAACTTTGAGAATAAATGTGTGGGTGATGGGATCAGATAGGTTAATCCTTGGCTGCAAGAACTGAGGCTATAAACAACACTTGAGATCTGACTGAATTGGATACATTATCTAATTAAAATTACACCTGGAATTTCAGGTAGACAGAATGTAACTACTCAGATGATATTTGGCTAGCGCACAGAGGTTAGCATCCTTACATTTGTGAAAAGTATTCTGAGATCTTACTGACTCCATGTGCTGACAGCTTTGGTTTTACATCTCACACCAGCAGTACAACATCTCTTATTGTAACAGCATGGTCAGTATTTACTCATAGAGAAGAATACCAGAAACTGAATCATCAACACCCCTTTCTGTAGCACTTAATTTTTTGCTGGAGGTTTCCCATCCAATCACTGACTAAGCCTGGCTGCTTCACTTATGAGATTATGACAATAAAATGACCTAAGGTGAAATGATGACAGGAAAATGTTTTTTCTTACTATTAGACACCTGACTAGGTCAGGAACTTGGCATGCAAAACATCTAAACAATATTGTCTTGCATTGATGGTTGGAATATAAACAACACAACCATCATGAATTGCACTGTATAAGTCAAAGGATAACTATAGTTTGCTAAATACGGTAAATTGTTTGCACTCGCTTTAGATTTATAGGTTTCAGAGTAACAGCCGTGTTAGTCTGTATTCGCAAAAAGAAAAGGAGTACTTGTGGCACCTTAGAGACTAACCAATTTATTTGAGCATGAGCTTTCGTGAGCTACAGCTCACCGATGAAGTGAGCTGTAGCTCACGAAAGCTCATGCTCAAATAAATTGGTTAGTCTCTAAGGTGCCACAAGTACTCCTTTTCTTTTTAGATTTATAATTACATTTTACAGCCCTCAAATATTTTAAAGGATTGGTGTCCAATGTTTGAGTGTGAAATCCCAGTTAGAAGCTACAATTGTTGTTCAAACTATGAGTAAACTATTGAAAGGGAGACAGTGGACATTTCTGTCTGATGTCTTTGGAGAACATGAAGGATGAACAATGCCCTTCGAGCAAATACCATATTAGAGTGATGGATGTTTGAGATAACAGTACCAAGACCACATATTTGCAAAGTCTTTTGAGATACTGTATACTTTGCCACAAGTGTTCTGTCCATCTAGGGAGAAGGCATGGTGGGAAGGTCTAAATCCATTTTTTCATCAAAAATGCTTGCACTTTGGGCAAATTCAAGCCTGAAGAAAACAAATGCACTTCCCTTTGAAGTCAATGAGAGTCCAAAATCAATAGGAGATGCACTTGTTTGCATTAAGGATAAATTTAATCCATCGTGTAGTTTTTTTTCATGAATCCCATCAGGTTGGGACCTCTTCTTTAAGCTAAGGAATAATATGCTAAAGCCAAATTATTGCTAATATTTTGTAGTCTTGAACTGCAGAGAAACTATTCAGTAATTTTTGATGTATATAACCAACCTAACTACCCTTGAGATCAGAGGAAGTTTTGTCATTTACTTCCAGGGAAGAAGAACCAAGCCAAAAGACTAGATTTATTTGAATTAATTACATAGACTGAGATTTTCAAAAATGCCTCAGGTTTCTGGACGTCAAATTCCCATTTGGAAACTGAGCACCCAAATTCCTTAAGCAGCTTTGAAAATCTCAGCTATTTATTTATTTAGGACAACCAAAAAGAAAGCTGAGTCACTTGGTATCTTTTAGAGAGTTACTCAGAAATGCTTTATTATACCCGCACACACACAAAAATTCCAGCATTAAATGCAGAAGAATCTTGTAAAAATAAAACACTGTAGAACTATAATTTTTGATTGGAGATTCTGAGAATTACCACAATATTTCCAGTCAGAAAAAAAAAATGTAAGTCTTATAAAATTTCATAAGAGAGTAAGATGTTGCTGATTTACCTACGGCAAGACTATTGATGAACATTTATTCAAACTGCTTTATTCCATTGTATTGATTTTCACCATCAGGTGACTGTGCTGATAGTCTTAAAAACGTGCAAATGTATGAAACCTCTTTTGTTCACGTAAATCTAAGAAAGATCTTAGATTTCTATGGATCTGCATAGATACTTTTGAATGTGCTATTAGCTTTTTTAGTATTAGTCAAGATTTTCTAACAATGCAGTGATATCCCCAATATTCATGTCTAAGTTGTTCTGACCTCTTTCAGCTATTGACCCATAACTATACAGGTTAGAACTTCATTAGCCAATCAAATCACTTACTCTTTTCTGCTCATTTCATAATTGTAGATGGTGCTGGTAGCTACACCTCTCATTGAGCATACCAAACACTTTCTATTATGTGACTCTGTTTTCTGCCTCTTATAACTTTGACAGACTTTAACTGTTGAGACTGAAATTTTTCATAACAGGTTTCTGCCTTGTAGCGAGGCGGTCTGGTTCCCTGCCGCCCCGGAGAGGGACGAGCCTCTCTGGATGCCAAAGTGGGCGGAGCCAGTGAACCCTGCGCCTGCCCCTCAGAGGTCAAGGCACAGGACTGGAAGTATAAAAGCCTGACCCCAGAGCTCAGTTGAAAGACAGCCACTGGAAAGGCCAGACACATGTGGCAGAGCTCCCAGTCAGAAGACCATGGTGATCGGCGGCTGACCCGAGGACTGGCCAGACCAGCCAATGCCTGATGCTAGTCCGAGCCCAGAGACGCTGCCAAGCTTGCCGTTCGCCAGTTACCCCGAGGAGCCGCCAAGCCAACTGAGTGCCAGTTACCCCGAGGAGCCCATGGTGTGTGACCTCTTCGAGGACGCCGGCCGGACCCAGGTACTTCTGGAGGGGGAGGTAGGAAGTAGCCCGGGGGCAGCCGATCCTGGACACAGTGCAGTGGGTGGGCCTACGTCCCTCCTGTCACCCATCTTGTGGGTGGCAGTCTCCCCCTCCCAGGCTGCTCGGAGCCAGGAGCCTGGGTTTGCTATTGAACTCTGCTCAGCCCCTGCCTGAGGGCCCTGAGCTACTGACTGTTGCCCTGCCCTGACCCAGGGCTGGGCCTTGCTATTGAACTCTTTGCTCAGGCAGGCTAATTCCCCAACACACCTGACAGAAGTAGCGGAGCGGTCTGGTTCCCTGCCGCCCTGGAGAGTGACGACCCCCGGCTGGACGTGCCTACACGCCTCAGTCTGGATTTTTTTGGAAACATTCAGCTGGAACAGTTCAGCCTTTTCACTGAAAGCAATGAAGCTGCTCACAGTGAGTCTGTGAATCAAGATAAGCATATGTGCATATCTTTTCTGGAGCAGGGCCTGAGACTGTCACTTCCTGAATCTGATTCTGATCTCCCTCATACCAGTGTAAATTCAAAGTAACCACATTAGGTGGTACACTGCACACTTCTTATGGCATTGTGTAGCATACATACACAGCTAGCCCTCCTAGTGCGGGTATAAATAGCAGTGTAGATGGTGAGGCACTGAGTAGATGAGTAGAGCAAAGACATGCCTGAAGCTTGTAGGTATTTATCCAGGCATATATCTAGGATGACCAGATGTCCCAATTTTATAGGGTCAGGCCTGATTTTTGGGTCTTTTTCTCACATAGGCACCTATTACCCCCCACCTCTTGTCTTGATTTTTGACACTTGCTATCTGGTCAGCCTACATATATCCCACATGGTTCTTTACATGCCGGAGGAGAGCCTCCCCTGTCTATACTGCTGTTTTTAGCAATAGAGTGTCCCACTGCCTCCCCCATTGCTGGAGCCTTTCCCTGATGCAGCAAAAGACTCTGGCAGTAGGAAGACAGAAGGGAAATGTTCTTCCAGGTCCCTGCTTCTGAAGCTTTTTCCTGCCCTCCCCCCACCAGAGCCTTTTCTCACCTTAGGGAAAGACTTTGGCAGCAGAGAAAGGCTCTGGCAGGCAGGAAAGGTCCAGCAACAGGGCTGAAGCTTTTCCATGCTGCCTCCCCCACCAGAACTTTTCACTGATGTGTAGCAACATACCTGAGTGTGGAAGCAGCTTGCTTTTCACTGCAGTGTGTAGCTACACATAGCCTACATGCCGCTGACACTGGTGTTCAGTGTAGACATAGCCATTGATGTCAACTGCGTTACTCAGGGTTTACAACAGTGTAAATCTGGCCCACTAGATCAGCCTGATATAGTATCAATTTTAAAACAAAGTTTAATGTATTGTTTTATGTTTTGTAATATTTACTATGAAATAAACTCAGGAGAACAGGTGAACTACTATAATTAATGGCATCATTCAAATTTCAGGTTGAGCTACATTACATGATAGATAAGGTTGCCTACTTTTAGTATATATAAGACAATGTCCTTGTGAGAGTTTAAGAACATAGCTAACTGCATCATCGATTATTTTGTTACCTACTAACAAAACATTCAGCCATGTCAGAAAAAATAAAGAGCCTTTCCTTACTGTGTTTCTCACTCTAGTATTGGGGCAGGGCCCATCTTTTGTTCTATGTATGTACAGTGCCTAGCACAATGGTGTTCTAGTCCATTATAACTCATAGGCATAGGCACCAACTCCATGGGTGCTCTGGAGATGGGGGCTTAGGGAAAGGGGTGGAGTGGGGGTAGGACCTGGGGTGGAGCAGGGGTGGGAAGTAGCAGGGTGAGGGCTTGGGGGAAGGGGAGGAGTGTGGGCGGGGCCTGGGGCAGAGCTGGGGTCAAGCCCCCTCCAAGAACACAGGAAGTTGGCGCCTATTTTCATACTGGGTAGAGTAACAAAGCTGCTTTTCTATTCTTTAAATATCTAACACTGCTGTGAATCAAAACCATTGAGGAGGTTCAACTGTTGCCTCTGACAGTGAATTGTACAATTTTTGTTGTGTAAAAAATCATTACCTTTTATCTATATTAAATGTATTATCTTAACTTCCTTGAGTGGCCTCTTGTCATATGGGAAACGGTAAACAGCAGCACCTGACTGAGATCCTTTACTCGTAATTGTGTATAATGTCACTGCTCTGATTCTCTTTTAATGACCAGGAGCCAGACTGGCTGATTTACACAAAGGCCTGTACTGGAGGAGAGCTGGGGTGCTTCACCCCTTGCAGAGTTGAGAGATTGTGGTCCGGAGGTTGTACATCCTTTCCTTTGAGTGCTGCAATGTACTTGTCCAGGGGACCTGTTCAGCTGACTGGTCGAGTGGTGCCATTGTCTCACCTCTTCCCTGCCCATTTTGGGATGCTATGCACACTTGGGGACAGACAGAGGGAGCAGATTCTGAGCTTCAGAGTGAAGGGACAGCAATTGTCCCTAGTCTTTGAACAGGGGAGCATGGTAAGATGAGGCTTATTTTGACTTCTCCCCTTTCCTGACCTCAAAGATTTGCTTACGGGCTGAGGGTTATTTAGCCCTAAAAAAATCTAATCCTTTAAATTTCAGAATGTACAAGACTCCTCTGAATGCTTCCCTGTCTTTAATCATGTCTGATGCTACCTCCAAGAGATTCTTCTGATTCTTTTTAACACAACCACAAGATCTCACCATAGCCAACAGATCAGCTCTCATTTTTTCAGTAGCTTTATATTAAATACGTTTTAGATAAAGATTAATTTTCAATGTTCCTTGCTCAATATTTATGGTTTATCACCTAGCTTGAGATGGGAGCTGCTAGATGTTTGATTAGTCTTTTTGTATTATTTTTTGCTTGAACATCAAAAGGACCATCACAAAAGTCTGGGTTGGAAGAGACCTAATAGGCTATCAAGTTCAACTATTATCAAATTCTGTTTACATGAATTATGAGCATGGAATTATTTTCACTGTGCAGGGCAACCAACAAATAAAATTCTACTGCCATAGTAGCTCTGCTGAAGGGGTGATATTAACACCACTCTCTGCATCCCAGCTAGCTAATGGACAGGGAAAATGGAGCCTTAGTAATGGAAAATTAATAATACCATATGGAACGTGTAGGAAGAAATCTTGTGTTTGCGAAGTATTCGGGAACAGGTTGCAGAACAGAAATAGGTGAAATCAGAGAGATATGAAGTGGAAGACAGTAATTCCATGGTAGATAGAAAAGGAGTACTTGTGGCACCTTAGAGACTAACCAATTTATTTGAGCATAAGCTTTCGTGAGCTACAGCTCACTTCATCAGATGCATACGATGAAGTGAGCTGTAGCTCACGAAAGCTTATGCTCAAATAAATTGGTTAGTCTCTAAGGTGCCACAAGTACTCCTTTTCTTTTTGCGAATACAGACTAACACAGCTGTTACTCTGAAACATGGTAGATAGAGAAGATGGAAATGTTATTTTGGACTCCAATATGGGCAGCCTGCCAATGAAGATTTCTGATAATGGATGTGAGGTTCTACCAACTTCATGCAAGGAGATGGATTGCAGCTTCCATTTTCTGACAAACCAAAGTTGAGAGAGTCGTAAAGGAGGAGTTACAGTAGTAAAGCTGAAAGGAGATGAAAGCAGTACTCTGTGAGTTTGTTATAAAGAATATTACATTCCTGATACATCTTGGTCTAGCTTTACACATTAAAAATAAAAAAAATTATAGAATTTTTAGTGTCAAAAATGAGATATAGCATAAGCCTACATATGGTCATTAAAAGAACACCAGTGGCATGATTCAACACACCATTACATCAATGTAAAAAGCCAAAAATGCAAGATCAACTGTGAAACTGTCCAGTTAACTCACAGATATAATTATGCAAAACTAAGCTATTTTTTTTCGGCGGGAGGGCTGTCACAGGGTGGCCAGCCCACCTGTGGAATAACTAATTAGCTGCCTCCCAGATTGAGGGGGTGGGATTAAGGCGAGTCAGATGATAGTTTAATGGACACTTGGGCCTTGCATGAGGGTTGAGAGAACTCAGTCTGAGAGTAGAACCACAGGGAGTGGGTAGGTTTGGATGGAAGACCCTGAGAATGGTACGCCAAGGGAACCAGCTTGTGCTCTGTCCCAAAGTAGCTCAGGAAGGAGCTGGGAACAGGGCCTAGAGAATGGGTTGAAGACAAGCCCCTCAAGGGTAGAAGAACTTTGTTTACTGGAACTTTTTAGTTGGTCTTCTGCTACCCTGGAAAGGGTTAAGTCGTTTCCAGCACAGAGCAGTGTGTGGAGAGCTAAGGAATTTCACTCTGGGAAAGGAAACTGAGGCAGGGAGTGGGGTAATGCCTGACTAGCAGAGGGTGCTATTGGGCAGCCAGGAGCCCCTAATCAGGTCCAATCCTGCAAATTAATCTACATGGGAAGATCCTTACACCAAGGTGGTGTCACATTCAAGCTGTCTTCATGTAGGCACAAAGATCTGCCCATGTGAATCTGACTACAGGGATGAAGACTTGGTTTGTAGGGGTTCTTCAGATAAATCTTTTATTCAGTGTTGGTTTCTGTGAGTCTTGTATGTATTCAACTGGCAACTATAAATAAACTCACGTTCACTCAGAAATACTGTCAACTTTACTTTAGAACACAAAATTTAGATGACCTCTCATGTAACCATATATCCATAACTCATCTCCTTCCTAGCTGAAAAACAAGAAAACAACGTTCATGACCATTTTTATCTGATTTTTTTTTATTGTGATGGCAATTTTTTAAACAGTTCAAAATTGTAATCAAACTATTGCCTATTGATGCAAGATATCAGAGTTTTGGTTAAAAACATGCAACAAAACACTAAATGCTAATCTAAACCCATCTGGACTAAATTTAAGATTTGTAATGACTGGTTTGGGGTTTCATTACAAAAATTTCTCACAACTGGAAATCTGAATAAATTTGGTTGATTTTTAATATTTGGATGCAGTTTATACAAAACAAAAAATAGATAAAATATAAAGAAAACAGCCTAGGGTTAACTAACACCCTGAATATATGACCCCTTTTTATAATCTAAACATGAAAAGCTATTGCTGTGTTTATTGTTTTTGTCTTTTTAATCTTTTCTTCATTAATTTGTGCTATTGCTTTATATTTTTATTGATATAAATGGAAAGCACCTGAGCACCGTCTAGTGGTTAGTCACAAAACTGACAACAGAGAACAGAAATGTCCAGATAGATATTTTCTGTGTTTATTGTGCCACCCAGTGTCCACTGATTGCTGTACCCGGTGAACTTCTTCAATGACTATTCATTCACTTGTCCCCATCTTTTATCTCTTGTCAGCTAAGCTACATTTTCCTGCCTTTGCAGCAATTGGAGTTCCATTTGTCAAAGTAGAGGTGGCTGTCTTGTTAATTTCTTAAAATTAAAAAATAAACTGAGTAACAATGGTCAGTGGAGTAACAATAGTTAAATGCAAGTACTGCAGTGACAACAGCCAAATTCAAACAAACTCACTTCCAGTATACAGGAAAGAGAAAATGTATCTTTTGCTTAGGCATGCAATAAGACATTTAATACAATAGACAAGATGATTATGTGCCAACTCTGTTAACTTAAAATTAATATTAGTGATGATGTGTTTTGACTCGCAAGGATAATTGCATTTGCCATTAAATTTTAAACTAATGGCAAATGCAATTAAATGCAAGCAAGCACCCTGATTAGTTGGCCATTTCTGCACTGGGCACAGGGGAGGCTGCTCTAAGGTATGCCACCTGATAATGGTCCCTAAGAGGCATCTAATCAAATGTGAATTGCCAGAACAGTGTTTTCTAGCCACATCGCTTTTCCCTTTAAAGCCAGGGCTGTGCAGTAAATGGGGGGGGGGGGAGTAGGCAAAGAAGCTGGATGTGTCACACAACAGAATAATCCTCGGAAGACGGAATTGTTTCTGTTCTCTTTGTGCAGGCTCAGAGGCAACGAAGGGAGCTCCAGCAGTTGGGATAAGCTGTACTCGTATGTATTTGTATTACAGCGGTGCCCAGAGGCCCCAAGGAACCCCAGGGTACTACACACGCACAGAGGGAGAGGCTCCCGGCTAGCACAGCCCTACCAACCAGGCCGAGGGCTCGGGCTGAAACATCCAAGCAGCAGACATGGGAAGGGAAGCACGAGGCGATTAGAAGGCTCGCCCGCGATCACTGCGGGAGACTGCCCCAGAGCAAAGACGGTGCAACTCGGATCTCCTGGGTCCCAGCCCGGGGCCCGAACCACGGGAGCTACCGCGCCAGGGACAGGCCGCGCAGCCAGTGACCGGGCCGAGGGGTGGGGCTGCGCTGGCCCGGCGGCGCGGGGATCTCGAAGGGCTTGGGGCCCCTACAGGGGCAGAAGCAGGGCGGCGGGCAGCGCGGGCGAAGGAGGGGGCTGTTTACATGGGAGGCGGCCTGCGGGGGCTCCCCGGGGCGGGGCACAGCGAGAGGAAGCCACGCCCACTAGCCTCGGCGGGTTGGATGGGGACAGGCCAGCGCGGGACGCTCCTTCCTTGTCCCCCCCCACCGAGCCTGCGCACTAGAAGCTCCTCGGCGCTGACTCCTCCGGCTCGCCGTCCCTTCCCAGCATGCCCTGAGCGGAGCGTGCGCGCCCGGCCGGGCGTTCGGGGAGATTCGTCGCGCGATGGCGGCGGCTGCCAGCGCTTCGGATATGTTCGACGCTATCGTGATGGCGGAGGAGAGGTGGGGCTGGCAGAGGGGAGCCCTGCCCGGGGCTCCGCCCGGTGTCTCCCCCTCTAACGGGACCGGGGGGGGGAGGGAGAAACGAACTATCCCGGAGGGGAACGAACTTATCCCGGGGCGGCTACAGGCCCCCCTTCGCTCCGCGCCCCGTTCGGGAGCCTCAGCGTGACTGGAAGCCGGCCGGAAGTCGGGTGTCGTGACGGTAACGTTCGGCCGCAACCTCAGCCCCCGGCGGGCAGGCTCCCCCAGCCGGGCGGGCACGCGCCGACTCCCCCTCTTCTCCAGCTGCTGAGGTCAGGCTGCGCGCGGGGCTGCGGGCGGTTCTGTGGCAAGGTGGACAGATAACACGGGTGTGTAAGGCTGCGGAGCCTGGGGCTGGGGAGGTGCGTGAGAGCCGCCAGCCCGTGGCGTTTAAAGCTGCTGCGGGGCTCTGACAAACCGTGTTCAGCACAGCTGAGAAGAGCGGGGCCTGCATGCGGGGGGACTGCCCCCGGTTGTGCCGTGGTTTCCCAACGCTTTCCCCGTTAGGAAGGAAGGCACTTGTGTTACTGTGTTGACCTGTCGTGTGTGATCTGAAGGTCCAGTGAGGGGAAAATGTTCTAAATACCTAAAGTACCAAAATCTCTCCCTTCCTCACCTACCTTACCAAAGCAGGGGAGTTGTTTAATATATTAGGCTAAAGAATCATAGAAATTAGATTCTATGTTAGTTTTTTTGCAAATGCAGGTTGGAAGGAGAGCGTGCTGCACTGATTGGGATTTCAGCTTTGGCCTCCATCATTGCAGACAAGATATCTACCATCATCTATGTTACATATCTGAATTCTTTCGTTTAACACTAATTTCTGAGAGTTTCCCCTTTAGATTTCCCTTTCCCTTCCCTAGCCTTTCTATGTTACCAAGACCTCAAATATTGCAGAATACTACTGTATGCTGTGTAGTGGTAGCTGTGTCAATCCCAGGATATGAGAGAGAAATGGTGGGTGAGGTAATATATTTTATTGGACCAACGTCTGTTGGTGAGAGAAACAAGCATTTGAGCCAGAGCTGGATGATCTAACAGAACTTTTGTCGTCTTTAAATTACATTATTCTTTAATCTAATATATTAAACAACAACTTGGTCCAATAAATATTACCTCACCCACATTGTCTCTCTAATACCACTATATAGCACATAGAGTGGTGTAATTGTTACTCTACTTTGTCTCACGAATACGCCGTCTGAAATTGCTTTGAAATCTGTTGGAATTACAAAGGCAATATTTCAGTAAAAATAATAAAATATTCTCTATTTTTATGGCCTAGTATTTCTGCATTATGCCTTTGCTGATGATTTTATTAGGATTAATTTTTTATATCTATTTCTCTTTACAGATTTCATGGTGAAGGGTATCAAGAAGGTTATGCTGAAGGAAGCCATGTTGGCGTTATTGAGGGAAGCAGGTATGGAACACTACATGGTGCCAAGATTGGGTCTGAGGTAAATGTCAAAACTTCCTAAAAATCAATGTGTTGCTGAGATTAGATGATGATGTATTGAAGTAGTGCCTGAGCAAAGCATGATGGGTGACCTAAGCCTTGTATTGTTTTTATTGCTCCATGGCCTTCATTCCAGGAACACACAAAAAACTGATCTGTAAACTGTTCTGAATCCTCCATTTAATCCCTTACAAAAAGCTATATTAAGAACTTGAAATTCATGAGATGCCACAGCTGAGGTTATGCTCATATATGTGCGTTGTGCAGTCTTTAATTACATAATAAGACAATTTCACATTTTTTCCTTCAACCCTAGGTACGCATGTGTCTTGTCTTGTACCACTATGCACCACTCTGTATTTTAGGCAATGTCAGTGAAACTCATTTAAAGGAGGTATTTTGTCACATGAATGCCGAAACATGAAGTTTCAACATTCTCAATATATTTTTGTATTGATTTTTTGTTTGTTTTTTTTTCAAGAAAAAGAAGGGGGGGAAAAACATTAAAGCTCTTCTGGCTTGTACATATTGGCAATAAGAGGCTGTAACTTCCATAATCTGGAGCAGTTTGGCTAGATGCCACCTTGGCATCATATTCTGTGCATCTTAATAGAGAAGAGAAGAAGAGAAACCCACTCCTGTGTGTCCCAGGAGCTATTCAGGATCTAGGTTCCCACCTGCATATCTTAAAAAAAGTGAACAACAGCCCTTTCTACTTCTTTTTCACTTTTAGTACACTTTTTACTGTAATGCTAATTTAACCAGACTACTGTATAGTCTACCTTGTCTTTGCAGTTTAAGATCCCAGACTGCTTGCACAGTCTCATTGAGATCAGGTGGATTTCTGTGCAAGACTGGGACATGTGGGACAGTAATTATTTTATAATGTGAGTTTTTTATATTTATATATTTTCCCCCTTTTTCATAATTAAAAGAAAGCCTTAACCATTTTTGCTCAAATTCACTTTCAGGAATAATTCAGCTCCAAAGATCAGGGCTTCAGAAAATTGAGTGACAGAAAACTGGGCATTAGAATGAGGACTGTTATGAAACTGAAATTGGCAGTCATCTCTTTTCAATATAATAAACAGTTAATTATGCTAAGAATCTGATCTTTCAGTGTTGGCTGCAGAGCTTTCTGATTTCATGTTATGGGCTTGCCTCAGAAGACCACAAAGGACTGAAAAGGACTACCAAAGGAGTGGTAGTCAAGACAATTGTGGCCATGCGAAAGCTCTCTGAGCTTGCTCAACCATTTTAAAAGATGCTAGATACAGATATCCTGCCAAATTTCTCTCTCAGGTATTTATAGGGAGTAAAATTTTCAAAAACACCCAAGTGGCTTAGGCACTTAAGACGCTAAGTTTCATTGAAAGTCAGTGGGACCTAGGCTCCTAAATCATGTTTGAAAATGCGTGCATCTCCTAGGTGTCTTAAGTTCAATGCCATTCCCTGCCCCCTCTCCCCTCCCCCACCCATGCAGCTGGATTTGTAATTATGAATCGGAAGTGTGGTAACAGATGCACAAATTTCTGAGGGATCAAAGCAGATGAAATATGGTGGGGTGTTTTCAAAACTGCACTTTCCATCGCAGTTTATATTGGAGGTTCAACACACTCTGATGCGAAACAGATTTTAGAAGTAGCATAACAAGATGTTTTGATTTTAGTTTGTCATGTGCTAGTTATCAACCAGAATGTATATTTTTAAAATTATTGTTTAAATGAATACAGATAAAGGATAATTTTTTTTAATTGAATTCTTATAAATTCACAGATTGGATACTATCTTGGGTTTGCGTTGACATGGCAGCGTTTGCTTCATAGATCTGCAGAGGAAAAGCCCAGGTATGGTTTAAAAATGTAGTATTGTTAATATTGCCCTGAATTTCATAGTTTCTTTTCTCTAAGGAAAGGCTAAAATATTTTTATAGGAGCCCTGGTAATGCCCATTATTTTTTCAAGAAATATACAGGAGGAACAACTGATAGTTTGTTTTTTTTTCCTTTGCATTACAAGAATCAAACTGGCCAACCACAGGTAGAGTGTTTTTGAAATGAAGTAAAGTAGAAACTATGAGAGTAACATACATGCAAGGATGCCCTCTTCACAGCTGTGATGCTGAGAAAAATATAAATTATTGGTATAAATGTAGATATTATCCTTTGAGTGAAACTACTAGTTGAGAACATACCAAGTTCTTACTGCTAAAGATTGAGGGTCAAAGTCTATGCAGCATCTCTTAGGTCCATATCCTTCAGCCATGGCACACTCCCTACACTGAAGTTATGATGGGGGTCCAAGTAGGATATCTTACTGCCCTCCTACACCATGCCACTGCTATCATCTATGTGGGGCCAAAGAGGAATGGCAGAATCCCTTCCTGCCTGTGTTTACTATTGCCTGTTCTTCTGCAGCATTCATAATTTCAGTGGCAGGAGGAATACAGAGCTGAAATCTTGGTTCTAAGGAAAGGAGTCTGTTGTGTTGGCCCACCCAGAGCATCCTTTGAGTACAGGGGTGGGCAAACTTTTTGGCCCGAGGGCCACATTGGGGTGCAAAACTGTATGGAGGGCCGGGTAGGGAAGGCTGTGCCTCCCCAAACAGCCTGGCCCCTCAGAACTCCCGACCCATCCAACCCCACCCCCCACCCTCTCCTTGTCCCCTGACCGCCCCCTCCCAGGACTTCCTGCTCCTCCCCCCCGAACCTCTGCCCTATCCAATCACTCCCTGTCCCCTGACTGTTCCCCCTCTGCTCCCTGCCCTCCAGGTTCCCCTGCCCCATATCCAACTCCCCAGTCCTCTTACCATGCCGCTCAGAGCAGCATGTCTGGAGCCGCACCGCTCGGCCAAAGCCAGACACACTGCCCTGCACAAGCGCGCAGCCCTGCTGCTGAGAGTGCTGCCCATGCAGCTGCGGGAGAAGGGGAACAGCAGAGGAGGGGCTGGGGGCTAGCCTCCACGGCGGGGAACTCAGGGGCCGGGCAGGACTGTCCCACGGGCCGTAGTTTGCCCATCTCTGTTTTAGTACATGATGAATCTGGTGAGGTCCGTGATTTGGATCTGCTAATTGTGCCATCCATGAACCATGTAAGTTCTATACATCTAGGTATATTTAGCCAGCAGTCTTAGATATTCAGGTCCTCTTAATATGACAGGATTGACAGGCCTGCTAAATTTTTATAAATTTCCATTTCTATAGTGTCTTTCATCGCAAGTCTTGTATATAATTTTATTCACGTAATGCCTGTCTAACAATGTATCACAGACACTTTGCAATATAACAACTAAAAACAAATTAAGTACTACAAATATACAAGATATAAACAATTAAAACCTATGTAAAATCATAAATAAAATCAGTGTTGCTTCAAAAGCTTTTTTAAATGTAAATATTTTTAAACTTGCTTTAAAAGAAGCTACTTCTGTTGTCGTCTTGTCATAAAATGTGTGGTGGGGAAGGAGTATTTCAGTCCTGAAGCAACAGGTGCCAAAATACAGACAATTTTCATATTCCAGAAAACCTATACTTTAGACCTAAGAGAGTGGGATGGTTTAAAGGGATATTTAGGAATCCCTCAATGAAGAGCCTTGGGCTATGTTTACAGCACTGGAGAGGTTCTCCATCTCCCTGAGAGGCAGTAGGTAGTTCAGCAGAAGAATTCTCCTTTTGATCTGGCATAGTCTACACCTGGGGTTAAGTTGGCGTAGCTACACTGTAATAAGTTTTTGGTGTAGACCAGCTCTTAGAGAGAATTTTAAATTCAGGTCACATTCCTGTAGACAGCTAATGAAGTGAACACAACAGGAATATGGATTTTCCACAGTCCATCCTATGTTAAGCAGTTAGCTCAGTAAGCTGTAACATTCAACATTTGTTCAAATACTAGGTGTAATTCTTGATCAGGGCTGACATTAAATTAGGTATCAGCTGTGATCATAACTGATTTTTACCTTAAGTATGTGTGAGGGGAATAGTTTATATGGAAATACAGACCTTAGATAGAACTTAAAATGTAATATTTCAAATGGGTTTTCTCTTGGTAAGTTTTAAAGTAACTTTTCTCCATCAAGATGAAGATTCCAGAAGATAAAGTTGTTTGAGCTATATACCAGTTTCAGAATAGGAAGGTATTGTAATTGCCTTGTTGAAGAAATGGAGATGTTGAAAGTGATAATAAGTTTGAACTTATTTTAAATTTTGCTAAATGTTTGCTAAACAGGCTGATTCAATGGTTCTGTTTTTAATAGGATTTTTAAAATGAACTTTTTGTAAACTGGTGACATAATGTCATCTTAACACCTTGCTCTCAGGTAAGACTGTGCTAGCTTCCTCTAAAGTGGTCTCTGTATTTGGATTGTTTATATTTATTTATTTGGGGGGGGGGTGGTTGGGAAGAGTGGTTAGAGACTTAGTCTCTCTGTGTAATACAAAACACTGAATATTTTTATAGTGATTTTATAGTGATAATATTTTCCAAAGTGATGCTTGTTAAGGGTGACCTAATTTGAACCTGATTGGGCCAAGTTTCATGGCTCCAAGTTAGGTCTTGCACCTGATTTGTCTGAAGACCTTGGAGGAAGGCATTGCAAGGCAAAGCAAAGTTTCCAAACCAATACAATCAAAATTGGTTTGGAAACTTTTCTCCTCTCCTCTTCTCTGTCTTCTCTGCCAGGCTAAAAAATTTTTTGGGGGAGGGGGAAATAGCTCAGTGGTTTGTGCATGGGCCTGTTAAACCCAGGGTTGTGAGTTTAGGGAACTGGGGCAAAAATTGGGGATTGCTCCTGCTTTGAGCAGGGGGTTAGACTAGATGACTTCCTAAGGTCCCTTCCAACCCTCATATTATATGATTCTATGATTGGAGGGCAACAAAAATGATTAGGGGGCTGGGGCACATGACTTACAAGGAGAGGCTGAGAGAACTGGGCTTATTTAGTTTGCAGAACAGAAGAGTGAGGGGGGATTTGATAGCAGCCTTCAACTGCCTGAAGGGGGGTTCCAAAGAGTATGGAGCTAGGCTGGTCTTAATGATAGAACAAGAAGGAATGATCTCAAGTTGCAGCGGGAGAGGTCTAGGTTGGATATTAGGAAACACTATTTCACTAGGAGGGTGGTGAAGCACTGGAATGGGTTACCTAGGGAGGTGGTAGAATCTCTATGCTTAGAGGTTTTTAAGACCTGGCTTGACAAAGCCATGGCTGGGATGATTTAGTTGGTGTTGGTCCTGGTTTGAGGAGGGTATTGGACTAGATGACCTCCTGAGGTCTCTTCCAACCCTAATCTTCTATGATTTTATGAAATGGAAGTCTGAGACGCTTTCAGGTCACAAGCCATCTGCGGAAAGACTGACCTTCCGGAATCTCCCAGACTGATCACCTTAGGGAGAGGAAGTCACAACATCAACAACCAGACTGCTCCAACTTTTGACTAGTCTCTCCCTGTACCAGAAGGAGACCCGCTAGTGAGAAGCTCTCTGCCAGCAGAACATCACTATCTCCTTTACTGCTGTTCCAGAGCCTATTTTAGAAGAGACAAGAAGACTAAGAGCTGAAGAGTGTGCATCCCCTCTCTTATCTATCTTTTCTGTTTCTTTTATTTTTATTCACTGGGAGACACCCTAGCTTTTTATTTTCTGGATGTGGAAGTAAATGTGTGGCTGTGTGCATTCACATTTGTATGAGACCACCAATAAAGTCCACACAGCGAAGGTGCCTGAAAGAAAAGCTCCCCAGGTTTAAGCAGCCTTATATATTGTCTAAAAAATTATTCATTAAACTGTGTTATGTGTCGGTCTAAAAGTCCTGAGAGACTTGAGAGTGTCATCTATAATATCTGGTAAATAAGAGTTGTTAAGCATCTGCTGATCAAGAGTGTCCTGTTAAAGTCTCTGTTATTAGATCCTTGGTGGGCGGTGACGGGAAAGGGAGGAGGAAATGGTTAGACGCCACATAAGAATTGAAATCTGGGAAGGAAACTTTATAACTTGTTCTGAGGCTGTGTTCCAGACATTAGATGATTATTTGGTTTCAGTATTAAGATATTTAATCAAATCTATAACAGGAATGGTTGAATTTAGTAAAATTCTTTAGGTGAGACTCATAACCAAACAGACAGCTACTTCTTTAAACACCTCCTTGGAATTTAAGAATTATTTAGTATTAATTTGATTATTTAATTCCATGACAGTCTTGTGACTAATTTGTTTTCTTGATTTGATAGTGTAGTTTAATAGTAATGGTAACTTAGCTTCGGTGTTTTTTTTTTTAAGTATTTTAATAAAATTTATAAAAAGAGTAAATACTGAGTAATATTTCTTTCAATACCAGAACATTTGAAGACCTGGGTGGATACCTACTCAGTCAATATAAAACCCTGACCAGCTTCTCCTAATTAGTTTTGGTTTGCACAGATGTCCAACTGCAGCTGTCTTGTTCACCTGACATACGCAGTGCATGTTAGTCTAATGTGAATGCCACAACTGTATTGCACTTCGTGTGTTTTAGAACTCACAGTCAGTAATAACTGTGACTATAGGCTCCCAATTCCATTTTAGATGTGAGCTTTAGCTGTCAGGAATCATTTTCTCAAGCCAGTGAGATGTAAAGGCATCACTACTGTTTCATGAATGATCCAGAAGTAGTGCCAGAATGCCTGCAATCTCTGCTTACCCTACCTGAAGAATGGCTTAATTACTTTTATTTTTTTCCTTACGGCAACACAAGTATGTCTTGCAAAATCTTTTTGATGCCAAGAGTCTGAATTTCTTAGTGCCTGTTCTGCCAAGTGGGAAGTAGATTTTTTTTTTTTAAACTCTGCCATGTGTATATCTGTAGGTTACTATAAATTTTCTAGTGTCAGGTTGTAGTAAAGGTACCTTAAAGAGCCACCACCACACGTACACAACTTTGAAATATATTTTGGCAATCTGTCTTACATATATCAGCATTTATCAGCATTATTACTATTCTTGTTTACCAATATGTTTAATAATACGTTGCATTTTCATAGTTCCCTCCAGCCACTGGTCTGAAAATATATTATAAATATTTCCTAATGAGTCTAAGGAAAAATCTCTGTCAAGATATGTACAAGGCATTTAACACAAAGTACACACAGTGTGCATATTGAAAAACTAATAATGCATATGATTGGCATTGGTAGTCTCATTGACTGAAATGGGGAGCATTGCGTGATAAAACGGTGGCAGGATTGGGTCATGTATTTTGAAGTATAACACTAATATTAAATACTCGGTGTCGTCTTCATGTGGCAACTGGAAAAAAAATCTTCTTGCTGCTGAACAGAACCACCATAAGAAAATCTGTATTTTCATTTTTTGCAGTAAAAAGAAAATAAAGGCTCTGGAATCATTAATAGGAATGATTCAGAAATACCCTTTTGAAGACCCCATTTATGACAAACTTCACGAAGATCTGGAAAAAATCAGAGGAAAATTTAAACAGGTTTGTAGTACTTAGTTGTCATTTTAGAAGGTAATAGCAATTTCTGAAAAGACTGCAGTCTAATGTGGCAGTAATATAAAGCTGCAATTATGCAGTTCAGAGTAATTATTGTTATGCAATCTTTTTGGGCTACTTTTACCAGTTACAATTGTAATGTTTAATTAGCGTGGGGGGGGAAACTAAGGTGCAATTCTCCAGTCCACAGAAAATGCAATAAACTCATCCTAAAGGAAAAAGCCATTTAATACTGACTTGAGAGAGAGCTGTGGAAGGGAGAGGAGAAAAGAGTAAAAATGGGGAGGGTATCTTGTTACAAATTTACCTGAAATACACACACACTTTAAAACACCTGTATGTGTTCTTTTTTCTTTTTAGGTTTGCTCATTGCTAAATATTCAGTCTGATTTTAGAATCAATCCTGAAAGATCTGCCCTTACTTTTTGAGCATAACAGATGAAGATAAAGAAGAAATGTTAAGGAACAGCTATCTGGGGGAGTGATTAACTATAATAAAGGCAGATAGTCAGAATATAAACAGGTTTTTATTTTCCGAAAGGGAGGGTAGAAGAGCTAAGCAGCAGTGGAAGGGCACCCCTTTAATGTCTGCTGTGTCCCAGTTTTATTTGTTCATTGCAACACCAGTGCATGTCCTATTTTAAAAAACAAAAATGCACAACCTCCATATTCATTCAACACTAGTCCCATATTGATAGTCTGTCTTTAATTTCTACGGGAAAAATCATTTGCTTCTATGATGGTTTGTTTTATGATGTTTTTCCCTTACTTATTATCCAAAGGATGAATCTTTCAAACCATGTATAGATCACTGAATTTACATAATATGTATACATTTACACAAATAGGTAGTAAGATATTTTCCTTGTCCTGAGGAGCTTACAATAAAGAGCTATGTTATTTTTGAGGGTGAAAGGGTGAAGCAGAGGATGGGATAACAATGAAGAGGAGGTGTATTACAGACATGGTTCTGAAAGCAGCTACAGCTCAAAAGAGAATATTGCTGCTCTGTTGTTGGTTTTTCTGTATTATTTTCGTGAGCTGAGACACCTGATGTCTGATCCAGTGCTGAAAAAATGTATTGGCAGCTGAAAGTGCTGAACATATTTAAAAGAATGAGATCTACCAGTGCCACTTAGAATAACTAAGTAATGGTGAGGTGTGTGAGGTAATATCTTTTATTGGACCACTTCACCCACTTTTGTCTCTCACATTATGGGACCAAAAATGCTGCAATAATTGAGTGGTAAATTGTTTCCAAGATGGGAAATGTATTTTTCAATTTAATTTAGAAAATGGATGCTGTCAGAATATGTAAGTGAATACTCCACTATGTTAGTTTAAGAGAAACAAATTATTTTGTTCAAAAGATATTTTGTATTTTGGTGCTAGAATATTTATGTAACTTTTTACAAGTAGAATGTAAGGTGATCACTTCTAGAAGGCATTTCACTATAGTGTAGTGTATGTATATCTGTGGAGCTGGTTCACTTATGTCATTGAGCAACATTCCTTTATGTTCATTTTTAAATTTTTTCTAAATACAACTATACCAAAATTCATCATAATACACAAAGTAAATAAAGAGGATTACAACATTCCTTTTAACGTGTGTGTTCATCCTGCTTTCACATTTGAGATATGAAGAGGGAAAATTACAATTTTAGAAGGAGAATTCTAAAAAGTGATATATACCAGATCTTTAAATTTTTGTTTGACACACATGCCACTAACCAGAGGCTTTGTGTAAAAGCTATCACATTTTGACATTTTTGAATATATGTTTACATGGCAAAGCATAAAAGTACCTGCTTTAGAGCCACCTACTGGAAGAAGCTATTATATCAACTCAAAAATAAGATCCTCTTCTAAGTGTATACATGTGACTCATCTTTAAATATTTTTGATTATGGTGTAAAAATTTACATTCTTTTGAAATAGTTTTCTTAAAGTATTAGTTTATACTGCTACAGTTTGCATTGATTTAATTAATGCCATAAAGAAAATGGAAAACATTCTAAAATAGATAACTATAACACATCAGAAAGAATTGTATGTCTAAGTAATCTTGTTTATGAATGTAAGTAAATGTTTCAAAACAAATATTTCTTCAGATAAATGGAAAATGTTTCAAGAGCTATCCTACAATACATTGAGGGTCAGTTAATATCAATAAAAAGCATCTGCATGTTAAACATGTTCAGCAATTAAGATTATTTAAAAGCTTTTTCCATGGGTATTTGGATGGTTGCCCTGTGGCATCTTTCATTGAAAAAATTTGGAAGCAAGATACCATCCTAAAATGGTCTATTCCTATAAAACAGCGTGCTGTGGGACCACCCCACACAATCTCTGAGTAGGTAAAAAGGGTCAGTTTAGCTTGTGACAAGCTGCTGGAAGAGAGCCAGGAACTGATAGACTAACTGATGATGAACCCCAGCTGAGTAGGGGCAGGCAAGCTTGTATCAAGCCAGCAAGGTGAGAGCAGAAGAGGCTGGTAGAAAGGAACTCTGCAGTCACTCCCTAGAGGAGGAGATTTGGCAAGAGACAGAGTGGTTCTAGGGGGGTAAACCCTGGGATTTGGCCTGGGAATACAGATTCTGGCAAGAATTTCTTTTTGGGGTGGGGGTGGGGGGATAGTCACAGGGAGCAGAGGAAGCTCCACTGGTAAGGGCAGGGAGGGAGGTGGCAGAGCTAGAGAAGAAATAAAGGAGCCCAGGAAAGCAGTGACAGGGTGTGAGTGTGTGTAGAGAGTGGTTGTTGGGGCATAGGGACTCTGGGCTGGAACCTGGAGTAGAGAGTGGGCTTGTGTTCCCCTTCCAGCCACTGTGGAAATGGCATAGTCAGGGCGGTGCATTCGAAGACTGCCTGAGACTATTCGTCCAGAGGAACTTCGATGTACCAGAAGGGGAAAACTATAGTGGCCATGCCACAAGGAGGGAGTAGCTTGGGTCCTGGAGAGGATGTAACTTCACTCCAAAAAGACTGAGGGAGACCAGGGGCTAGAGGCAAAAGGAGGGGGTGTCAGACTGGTTGAGAGCAAATCCCTAAATAAGCCACAAGGAGGTGTGTCAGCGATGAGTAGTAAACTGCAGTTTGAGGGTATCCCTCCGTAATTTAGTTTCTAACAGCCTTTTGGCAACCACATCCAGCCTTGGCAAGCAAACTCATGAAAAATGCTTAATTTTAACCTTATATTTATTCAGCTTTAATATACATTAGAGCAGGGGTTCTGAAACTTCATTGCACCATGACCCCCTTCTGACAACAAAAATTAGCACACAACCCCATGAGGGGGGACTGAAGCCTGAGTCCACCCGAGTCCCACTGCCCTGGGTTGGAGGGGCCAAAGCCTGATCCCCACCACCCCAGACGGGGAAGGGGTCAAAGCCCAAGTTAAAGGGCTTCAAGACAAAGGGCTTCAGCCCAAGACAGGCGGCCTATAACCTGAGCCCTGCTGCTCAGGGCTGTGGGGCTTGGGATGAAACCCGAGCCCCAGCAAGTCTAAACCAGCCCTGTTGACCCCATTAAAATGGGGTCACAACCCACTTTGGGGTCCTGACTCACAGTTTGAGAAGCGCTGCATTAGAAACAAATTGAATTAGCAAAAATAGCTGTGGAAACACTATCAAGAAAGGAAAATATCACTCTTGGGAAAATAAAATCTCATCTTTATATCCATTCCAATGAGATTTGCAAAATCAGTTTAAAAAAAAAATCTTAAACTGCATCTGTGAATCAGTTTTCTTTCAGGAATCAAATCAAAGGGTTTGTTACATATTGACTTCAAGAATGAAAGGATGCAGACCATTTGCTGTGTGACTAATTTTGACTGCTATAAAATGTGGTTGGTTGCAATCCCTTTATTATGTTCACAATGAAAAATCCAGAAACCAGTTCTTTTTTGGTGGTATGAGGAAAAAAATGGAAGTCAACTTACTGTTCCTGTGCACCATGGTAGTGGCAGAGATAAATAGCAAGGGATGCTGGACACCTGGAACTCATGTTTTTCAAGATTTGTATCTCTGTTTTGGGATCTTTGTCCTGGATCCACAAAGGGGATTTAGGTTAGAAAATCACAGGAACAATACTGTGATCCACAAAGCCTGAGTTAGGTATCTAGGTTCCCTATACAACAAATGGAAGAGAGAGGTGCCTTAGAATAGAATCTACAAAGCCAGCATTTCAGGTGAGGAGCTGCCTAAGCTAGCCAATAGAAGCTGTTGCTGAGAAGGGTACTAAGCCCCAGCCCTCTGTCAGTCTGGCATCTAAGTCCAGGCTGCTTGTGATTCACAAACCAGGGGAAAATGGACACTGACCACCTAAGTTGTGTATGGGGCCCAATCAGATGCCACCTCATTCTACACAAAACAGCCAGGGAGAAGGAGGAGCTCCCTTAAAACCTTTTGTGTCATGGTTGGGGTACTCACTTGGGATGTGGGAGACCCTTCTAGTTGAAGTCACCCTCTGCCTGATGAGGAGAAGGGATCTGAACAGGGATGTCCCACCTCTCTGGCAAATGCCCTAACCATTAGGATATAGATTTCGAACCCTCCGGCTCTATTATTTAAAGTGGAACAACTTCAGAAGGAGAGCTTGAGGAAGCCCCTATCAGAATACTCTGTAGCCTAGTGGTTAAATCACTCAACTGAGAGGGGGTAGATCCCTGTTCAGATGCCTTCTCTGCAGAGGGAGACTTGAGCTAAGGGTCTCCTGCTTCCCAGGTTTGTACCCTAACCACTAGGCTAAAGATTAGAAAGGTGGTTCTCCTTTTTCTCCCCTCCCATTGGATCAGGCCCTACATGTGACTTAGGGAGCTGAACATCTTTTCACTGGTCTGTAAATCATACTGGCACTTAGGTGGGGAATAGGCATTGGTGTGCCTGGAGTGAGGCATTAGTGTGTATGCTCAGAGGCTGAAACATAGTTGCCTAGGGAACTGTTACTGCGAAAACTACAGCACTCAGCGATTTTAGGCACCTACAAGGTTAAGCAGCAGTGAAGAGGAAGTTTTGTGGATCACAGTGGTGTCTAAAAATGGGACCTAGGCACCTAAGTATCTTTGTGTATCCCACCTTTCATGCCTGGTTTACAAACTTCAGTATAAATGAGGTAAGAGCATGAAGTCGCAAGACATCTGTAAATGATTTTATTACTATAACTTTATATATTGTAAGGTGAATGTAAAGTATCACATCCAGATACAGCAGTAAAGAAAGTAAATTCAAATATTTTAATCAGTCCTTCTGAAATGGAAGGGCCTCCGCAAGTCAAAGCAGAGAGTTACTATGCAGTTGACTGACTTTAAATAGACATCAGTGGCTGTAAAACATGCAAATTCCTGCACACTAAATTGTCAGTTTCCTCAGACAAATAATTATATATCAAAAAACTATACAAACAATGTTAAGGTTGTAAAGTCAAGAACTCAAAAATTAGCAAATGCCAGTCTTAAGCTTGCCCTGCAACCTTAATTCAGCTCCCTTGTGCATATGCATTGTGATAGTTTTAATTACATGATTACTAAACATCTTCCAAAATCTGCAACAGATGAGGCACTACGTTCAGTACACTACCTTGATTCATCTCCTGAACATTTCTTATTGGCAGAGGAATGAGCCAGGGGTCCTATGGAAAAATTGCGCTAATGTAAATTAATACTTTATTACAATGCATCTGCACAAGGAGGCCGAACATTCTTTTAATGGTTTGTTGTGTATAACTTCCCAGGATTTTAAAACAGCAAACTGAAAAAAACCAGAAAATCTCATCGTATGGAACCATACTGATTCCACCAGAGGTTATCAGTAGCATTGGAACTTGTAGAGCCAGAGTAACTAACTGAATGCAGTAGTGTGTCATCCAACTATTAGAGGGGGACGAGGGAGATATTTGCCACTGGGTTTCCTTAATGGCAGCATTCAGAGAAATGGTGAGACTCAGGAATCCTGGATTCCAAACCATGTTCTGAGAGGAGTGTATTCTAGTGGTTACAGAACCTCCTGTCCCTTCTGGCCTGTCTTTGATCCACTCTTTTGCCCCCAACTCCTGGCTTCTCATTTAAGCTCCCTTCCTCCACCACCTCAGCATCTGCCAGTCTTCCCTACCCTACCCTTGGCTTCATGTCCCAAACTCTTCCAACATTCTTCAAAAGCCCACTGCCCAGCTCCTCAACCTCTGTATTCCAGTCAAGCTGCTTCCTCCTTCCTGGGCACCACAGTAGTAGTAGTCAGGCTGGTCCAAATCCAATCAGTCTTATCTGAAACAAGCTAACAACTCTTGGCATTATCGTGCTAACTTACTTTTGGGTTTATAAGTAAAATTTAGAATGCCAGGTTCAATCATACTGCATTCTATCTCATGGTCTTTTGAAATTAAATTACTACTAATGTCAGGATCTAATACTGGCCTTGTGACACAAGAAATAATTAAATCTACATCTTTTATTATATACAGTACTTCAAAATTGTGATTTAATAGTAGTTATTTTTACAGGTTCTTTCCCCAAATACAATACAGTACTGTAGTGCAGTGATTCTAGATGCCCTGTTGAAATTTTTGACTAGTTGTTTAATTCTTACATACTGAAGTGTTCTTAAAAGGGAATGGTGGAGATTTGACTGAAAAGCATTTTCTGGAGATGAAAATGATGGTTGTCATTACTGGGTTGGGACTCCTTGTCATTGTGACTACTCCCAAAATAATGTCCACCATGATTACATTGATAATTTTGGTGTAATGCTGATGTTTGTTCTATAAATACTATTTAGAATTGTAGTTAAAAATACAGGGGCACATAGGAATTGTCATACTGGAGCAGACTAGTCCATCTAGTCTATATGTTGTCTCTGACAGTGGCCAGTACCACACGTTCCAGATGAAAGTGTAAGAACCTTGTGGTACACAGATGTGGAGTAATCTGCTCCCAACATTCAATCTCATCCTGATCTCTAGTAGTTGGAGATTGGTTTAAACCTTGAAGCATGAGGTTCAATCAATTGTTCAATCAATCAACAGTGTGGGAAAGGGAGAAAACTCACCAAGCTCCTCTGAGACATAACTAAAAAAGTGTGAAGTAAAGATACAGATTTCGGAAGTTTTTCATTAACAGGTAGTACTTGGAATTGCATTCTTAGCTGAAATGTGTGAAAGATGAAAATTAGGCCAGACTAATTATATACTGATTCTAAAATTGCATGATACAAAGTTTGTTTTAAAGTGTTGCTTTCATGTACTCATATAATTAACAAATATGGATGCTAGCATTTTGTACACACACTTTGGCATCTCAAAATTAAGTGGACAAGATTTCTGGGTACTTTATAGAAGCAGCATGTAGCTTTTATCTTGAAAAGGTAGAAAGCACTACTTCATTCATAGAGAATTTGCTCTGCAACTAAGACAGTGGTTTACTGTACAGTTTGACACTAGAGATAATCAAAGTGACAATTATTGTTTGTAACATAATTTCAAATTAGGTTGCACATGTTTAGCAAAATGTTTAGATAGAAAAAGATTAAATTATGCCTATACATGCTCCCCATCTAGGCTTTGTACGAAACAGGATCAATACCAGCATATTTTACTGCTTTATTTAAATACTATATATAACAAAAAATCAATGTTCAGGATCACAGGGAATAATCAACATTGTACAGAATCTTTCTTGAATGTAGGAACTGTGAGTCAGCAGCCCTTTAATTTTTTTAGTTGCAGCTATTGTTCTAGCAGCAAGCTTTACTGCTATTGTCCAGTGTTTGTCCAGCTCACGTTTACTGGACTGTGGGAACGGATTAGGTTTTCATGGCTTTTTTTTTTCCCCCTTCTTGCATAAACTCTTGATCAAAGACATTCCTTGGATGACAAAACACTGTATACTGTGTCACACAGTCCTGACCAGACTGCACGAATGGTAGTTTAAAAACACATGCCTACATTGTTCTCTAACTGGCATTTTTTACAATATATGTGCGGACACACTGAATTTTTTGAAACCCATTTTACCTGCTTTACAAGAAACCAAACAAACCACAACTTATCCATGGTAAACAGTTGCCAGTTTTTTAAAACTAAAAAAAAATGGAAAACTGGATTCTTCATTATCCAGTACAAATAACAGACCTATGTGAATAGACAATGGTGCCACTTTTAAAGTAATTTGAAGTTATATCTGCTGTGTATTTGCTACCTGAAGTAAACCTCCAGTGTGATGTGGTCTGTGAGACTTCTATTTGGGTCAAACTCATCATGAATCTGTATTGTCTTGATATATCTTTCTGGTACTGCCTATCTAGAACAGCTGAATAGCGTGGAGAATAGAGCATAAGTGGAATTCAGGATTTGGTGTGAGGGCAGAAATGGGTGGGGGAGTGGGGATGAAAGACACCAGGTTATATAAATTGAAGTTCTGGGCCAGATCCTCAGTAATTATAGTTGATGGAGATATGACAATTTTTATCAGCTGAGGATCTGGCCCATGATATCTGTATAATACGTTTTTATTTTGTATAAGGTCTTTTGTACAAACTATATCACAACAAGCTTTACAAGAATCAAATAATATTGTTAGAGAAATAATAACTGAGAAAGAGAGAAATTAAGAGTTAAAAGTTAAAGAATAAAGAGTGGTTTTTTGGGTGAGATTTGAACACAGAATCAATAAGAAAGGGAAGCTTTTTCAACTATCATGAGCTTCAGGGGAAAATTGCATCTACCATAAAAAGGCTGGTTCTTGCTGGGCAAAAGTGGGAGGGAAGCAGAACGAGTTCAATGAAGTAGCCTACATATTGGTAGGGAAGTTTGCAATGTTATTATCTATGGTGAACCAGTTCTGTGAATAAATTGGGGACATCATTTTCTGTTGCATGCATTCTGGGATCTTTAACAATGAAATGTACTTAACCTAACTTCCCTAGGTCCTTATGGTTAATCTACAAATGAGTTCCATGCACTATGCTTTTAATGTTCTGATTCTGTAAGGAGATTTAGATAAATATAAAGAATAAAAAACTCGCTACAATACTCTGCTTTTAGGAAAAAGCAAAATTCTGTCTTTTGACAGAGACTTTCACATGAAAGCACACTTCTTGAGCTTGGCTAGAGACCATGTAGCCTCTCCAGACAATTTGGATATAAACGGTATGCCTGTCAGGGTTGTCTGAAAAGAGCAATGTATTCTCCATATAGATCACCACATACTGATCCAATATATCTCGTAACACAAAGTAAATAAAATGCTTGAAGATTGCCAAGGCATCTGTCAGCCCAAAAGGCATGACTAAATATTCAAAGTGGCCACAGCAGGTATGGAAGGTGGTCTTCTATTCATTCCCAGCTTTGCTGTGCATGAAGTTGTAGGCTTTGCTGCTCACAAACCGGGAAGAATTAGTGGGGGAAGCAAAAGTGGATGGGAACCTGGGAGGCAGTGACCACGAGATGGTTGAGTTCAGGATCCTGACACAGGGAAGAAAGAAGAGCAGCAGAATACAGACCCTGGACTTCAGAAAAGCAGACTTTGACAACCTCAGGGAACTGATGGGCAGGATCCCCTGGGAGAATAACTTGAGGGGGAAAGGAGTCCAGGAGGGCTGGCTGTATTTTAAAGAATCCTTATTGAGGTTATAGGAAAAAAACATCCCGATGTGTAGAAAAAATAGTAAATATGGCAGGCGACCAGCTTGGCTTAACAGTGAAATCCTTGCTGATCTTAAACACAAAAAAGAAGCTTACAAGAAGTGGAAGATTGGACAAATGACCAGTGAGGAGTATAAAAATATTGCTCAGATATGCAGGGGTGAAATCAGGAAAGCCAAAGCACACTTGGAGTTGCAGCTAGCAAGAGATGTTAAGAGTAACAAGAAGGGTTTCTTCAGGAATGTTAGCAACAAGAAGAAAGTCAAGGAAAGTGTGGGCCCCTTACTGAATGGGGGAGGCAACCTAGTGACAGAGGATGTGGAAAAAGCTAATGTACTCAATGCTTTTTTTGCCTCTGTCTTCACAAACAAGGTCAGCTCCCAGACTACTGCACTGGGCAGAACAGCTTGGGGAGGAAGTGACCAGCCCTCTGTGGAGAAAGAATTGGTTCTGAACTATTTAGAAAAGCTGGACGAGCACAAGTCCATGGGGCCGGATGCGCTGCATCTGAGAGTGCTAAAGGACTTGGCTGATGTGATTGCAGAGCCATTCGTTATTATCTTTGAAAACTCATGGTGATCAGGGGAGGTCCCGGACGACTGGAAAAAGGCTAACATAGTGCCCATTTTTTAAAAAGGGAAGGAGGATCTGGGGGACTACAGACCAGTCAGCCTCACCTCAGTCTCTTAAAAAATCATGGAGCAGATCCTCAAGGAATCAATTCTGAAGCACTTAAAGGAGAGGAAAGTGATCAGGAACAGTCAGCATGGATTCACCAAGCTCAAGTCATGCCTGACTAATCTAATTGCCTTCTATGATGAGATAATTGCCTCTGTGGATGAGGGAAAAGCAGTGGACATGTTATTCCTTGACTTCAGCAAAGCTTTTGATACGGTCTCCCACAGTATTCTTGCCAGCAAGTTAAAGAAGTATGGGCTGGATGAATGGACTGTAAGGTGGATAGAAAGCTGGCTAGATTGTCGGGCTCAATGGGTAGTGATCAATGGCTCCATGTTTAGTTGGCAGCCGGTATCAAGTGGAGTGCCCCAAGCGTCAGTTTGACGTCAGACTAATCAGCCTGTAGTTATTCATTTACTCCCTTTACTCCCATTTATTTATTTACTCCCATTTACTCCTTTTGTGGCATGAGTTTTTTTCCTGTCCTCTGGAACTTCCCTGGTGTTCCAAGATCTGTTAAAAACCAACATTAATGGTTCAGAGAGCTCCTTGGCCAATTCTTTTAATACTCTTGGGTGCAAGTTATCTGGTCCTGCAGTTTTAAAAATATGTAACTTTGATAGTTGCTGTTTAACAATAATAGGTGCTTTTTATTAGTGTCTGTGCATTTAAGTGTAGATTGACAGTCAGATATTAAACCAAATTCAGATTCAATATAGAAGGTGCTATAAATTAACTCCTTCCCACTCAGCTAGACACCTAGATCCATTTACACCCACTTGCTGATGTGTGTAAGGGAGTCTCAGGTATACTTAGTATCTTACTTTCTAAGTAGTGAGGATGTAAGTGGTGTAAATTAAGTTAGGATAAAACAAAATCCTGTGAAAAATAATAGGTACAGTTTTACCACCATTAGTTCAGACTCCTTCTAGACCTGTTTAAACTCATTCTAAATTTAGCTTAGGTCTTCTCTTCTTCCATCATGCAAATATCCCCCCACCAACCCATCAGCGTGCCCTAATCCTTTTAAGGAGGGACCATTTCTAGAGGAAAGTACTAGTGTAGACCACATAATTCAGCCTCTCCTCTGTAAGGAGAGCCAGTAAGGGAACAAACTAGTGCCACGTGTAACAATGTTTGTGATGAGGATACCTGTGCATTGGGTAACTGCAGTGAGACCAAATCATTTTGCAGCTGGCTACCAGATTAGATGATGACAACTTTCTTACAACTCTTGAAAGTTTTGGTGTAGTTATTGCTTGAAAACCGTAGTGTGCTGTGAAGTCTAAGTGGCAGGTGTTACACTGGCCACATGCCAGTTGCCCAGGAAACTTATGAGTCAGGCTCTAGAAGTTTTCATGATGGGCTGGGGGGGGGAAATGTATGTCTGCTTTTAGTCTGGATCCTTTGACTGATGTACCTAGTGAGAAATAACATCCCCAATTTTCAAAACAGAGATTTGGGATAAAAAGAACTCTCCTTTAGGACTTCGGATTGGGACATGATCATTTATAATTCAACCTAACTTTAGTTTGGTATTCATATATATAAACAATACATTGGATGTATATATACACACACACTTAACTTGCTAAATGATCCAGCACGTATCTACCACTGTTATTTTTTCAAGCCTAGTTCAATTCTTTTCCTATTTTGTGTATTGCCCTTTACTAGTGTTAAGCTCTGTAAACAAAAATAAGTATTTTTACCTTTTATGGCCTACTACTTTATTTGAACTAACGGTAGTAATACACAATGCAGGCAGGTGGGAAATAAAAATCTAACACTACTGTCTTTGAAATACACTAGTCATTATCTAAAGGGGACATTTCCATTACTCTGGTAAACTTAAAAGCTAGAAATAATTTTGTAGCATCAAAATCCTAATTTATTTTACTTATTATTGAAAATATCTACCAAACAGCTGGTTAGTCGAGATAGAGGCATAAAAGAAAATCTTAAACCAAAAAAAAACACCAAAAAAAAAACCTTTGACATTTAATATATATCTCTCTAGGAATTTGTGCTGACTAACCCATTGCCAAAAGACCTATCATTTCCTAGAGATGTTGAAGAATGAATTATTTAAACACTGCAAACTTTAAAGCATGGAGTGTCAACACAAGAAAATGCCACGTGGTTTGCTCACTACATCAGGATCCAGTTGTTTAAAAACTGCTGTGTGCTGTTAAACTGCAAATTTTACATTCATGAAGCTAATAAAAAACACAGCACACAGGCATTGGGTTTTACAAATTTTATTTCTAGACTTTAGTTCTTTTGCTGGAAACTTGTCTGTTACAGGTCTGTTGGTGAAAATGTGCATTTCAGACCAGTGATGCCAATAAGTACAATATAAAAAAAATGTACAAATCTGAATTGCTTGCTTACTATAGATTGTTATAATAATGTGACAAATAAAACATCTCTGTTGGCACATGAACCTGCTTTATCAGGATTTGGCCTTTTAGTACATACATATTTAAAGAAATTTGCAGTATGTACTGCCACTCAGTGTAACACACATAACCAACAACCACTAATGCAATAATCATGTTTGGTTCAGAGACACAGAGATGCCACAAACAGAAGTGTTCATGAGGTAAGCAGTAAGAAATGTTCCTGAAATTTGGACAGAATGTATCCAGTCCTCCTGGGTCCTGCGACTGCTAGTAGCATTGCAATGCTTTATTTATACACTATGTAGGATCTTAACTGCATTTGCCCTCAAAATGAGTTCTAATTCTGTTTTGGTTTAGCAGCATACAGGCAACAGCTAGATTATTCTTCAGCATACAACTCTGTTAGCTGGCTTATTTATGAGATTTACAGGCTTTTTTAAATTAGCATTACGCTATAATTAACAAAAAACAAAACAAAAAACCCTAGTATATTATAACAGATTAAACACACAAAATACTTAGAGTTCCAGAAGATAACCTATCATACCAAATGATGAGTTCCAGCTGATGGGAAACAACACCAAGTGGCATATAAGAGTTATATTATAATGCACCTTTCATATATCAATGTGGCTAATAACACATCTTAAAACTACTATGATAATAAACCCCAGATCAGACAAAGAATCCAGCTTTATAAAACGCATAACAAAAAACTGACATTACTTGATCTTCTGAAATGTCTGTCGTTTTTAAATTAATGCAACCTAGTTGCGAATCGCGAGACCCATTCAGAATAACGTTCAATGCATTTCAGTTTGCAGTAGAACTATGAGGCACTGTGTACGAACATTAAAACCTGGTCTAAACATGGTTAACTGAAGTATGAGGTATTGTGAAACAGGAACCTTTTTGGAATAGAGCAGTAATAATCACATTAAGTAAAAATTGATCACATAAAAAATCTACAAAAAATGATGTCAATAATATAATTTTCTATGAGAAAATTAAAACCTATAACATGGCAGTATATGACATTGTATAACAACAAAAAACAAAAACAAAAAAACTGATCCATAAAATAGCAGCAAAACACAATGACAAAGATACAGAAAGCAATGTTAATTTTTTTTCAAACCATGCTGGGAATTTATCCATAGCAGCTCAATAAAAATGGAGCATCCACTCCTTTTTTTTCTTTTTTTTTTCCTTTCTTTTCTTTTTTAAATTTTTTTTACAATCAACACCTTAGCGGCAGTTTTCTCACATACATTTCACCATCACATTCTCCTCGAGCATCAACTTCAACAGCTATGTCCACGTCCCTTCAGCTACTTTCTAAAATAATAATAAAAAGATACATAGCCAAGATGTGCAAATTTTCTATTTGTAGCTAAATAAAAAAACAACAACTGGGGGATATATTGGAATAAGAACTCCTTTCAAGTACACCAAATCTATTCTTTTTTAACTATGGCGTTTCTCATGGTTAGATAGTTTTTGGAAATGTCTAAGAAGGGGCCAAATACACTGTTTTTGAAAAGAGTGTCTTTTTTTTTCCTTAATAAGCTGTGTTAAAACTGCAACATCAAGGGTAGAAAGATTTTTTTTTTAAATCAAGGGGCGATTGCGTTATTTTACAAATCATACTGGCCTTATGAACATCCTCTGCAATAAATATTCTTTTTGCCTTAACTATAAATTATATATTTTAGTGTTTAAAAACCTTCAGTTGTAAAACATCTAGAGACAATCCTTAAACTATGTGTCCTATACGTGAACCTTTAAGGCCCCTAATTTACAAACGTGAGTTGGCACCAAAGGATTTCTAAACTTCAACTTTTCTATAGAAAAGGATAGGAAGATATCCTGGCAATTTGTGAATGCAATTTCTCTCACTGGAACACAACCTTCGAAAAAAAATCACCTTTCCTCTAACACCATAGTTAAATGCACTTGCTTTGCAATTCAAAGTTTGCGCACAAGCACTTATATATTTCCAAACCATTCCATTTAAAAAAAAATTCCCACAATAAAAGAACGTATTTCCTATATCTAATGGACTGAAAGTGCTTTGAATGGAATGGTTTTAGAATATTTAAAAAAAAAAAAAAAGAGAGAGACTAGGCTGTGGATTGAACCTGACCATAATGAGGCTGAATATCTGTTGGGTCAGACCAGCATTTTATACACAGGTAACTACAAAAATATGAAGATTACAAAAATATAATATATTATGTCAATATTTCGGTTTCTCTTTATAATAGAGTATCGTATGAGTAGTACATTGGCCCTTCCCCGACAATGCTAAGCTGGAACCCTACAAAAGCCTTATGCACAGGCAATCCACAGGTACAAAAGATTAACATATAATAATGCTGTATACTAAAATACACTAACTTATGGGTTACGTTAACCATTTATAAGGTGAAGAGGATAAAAACCTAAGAAAATAAAATAAACATTTACAGATGAATTATAAAGTGACTAAATGCATAAGCAAGCAAGATACAGAAAAGCCTAGAACTGCGTTAAAGCTATGCTTTTTATAGGAAAAAAACAAAAAGAATATGTCATTTTCTATTAAAAAAAAACCCTCTTCTACTTTAAAAATGGTTCGTTGGTTGGTTTTGTTTGTTTTATATGTAAGAAATCAAATTTAATACCTCCCCTGGAGACATTGTGTGTGTTAATGTCTATTTTTACAACATACAGACAAGAACACTTTAACATAAAAACTAGTTGATTATTATTGTATAAAAATCCTCTATTTTTTGTAGCACAAACCCCTTGGGGTCATGCAAATATTATTTTTCTTTTTTTTTTTTAAGACAGTTTTGGGGTATTTTTTTTGTTTGTTTGAAGTCACAGATGGAAGGGAGAAAGAACAAGGAAAAAAATAACAAGAGTGAAGCTTTCCCTTCTGGTATAAAAATGTCCTGGAGAAAAGGGTTTCTGGGGGAGAGATCCTGATGCTGATTCCTTCTCAGATGCCCTTTCTTTGTCTGCTGTCATTGCCAAACAAACCGATTTGCAGAAGTCCTCTTAAATGTTCACGTCTCGCACATCGGTGGGTGTGCAGGAAAGGTCTGCTTCATCCTCAACAGTCTTTGTTTCTGAAGATATGTTGTGTTGCTGTGCCTGGCGTAGACTGGATTCGAGGAGGGATTCAATCTGTTCTTGGCAAGCTCGTAAACAATCCTAGAGAAGATTAAAGGGGAGGGGGAACACAACCCTTTAGAAAATATATAAAACCGTGTGCCAAATACTATTTTTGCAGAAGGCAAATAAAAATGTAACACCATTTATATAAGGGGGGAAGGCGGGTGGAAGCGAGAGAGATAGAAAGACTGGATAGCTCAAGGGGCTGGGCTACAGGTTTTTGCCATCTGGTATTTAGAGGATTATGTCAAATGAGAGTGTAGTCTCAGTTCATCTCCCAGTGGGATAAGTGTGCATCTCAACAAATTGCTACCACAGTTAACCTTAACTGGCCCAATGTTAGTCTCAGAAGAGAAGCCAATAACTGAATGGGGCATGGAGACTAAACTATAGTGTCACCACTGGTAATGCTGCCTCCACCCCTAAAGGCACATTGGTGGGACAATGTGTTGAAGCTTATGATACTTCTACCTGTACTGTAAGTGTTCTGTAGATGAACAGAAGGCTCTGTCTCCAAGGCTGTCAATCTTGCATCTTTCGTGAGTACAAGAGTTTCATGGATCGTGTTTTTCGAAAAATTCTAATAGCCTCATTCTGATCTCATAGCAGTGTGAATCAGGAGTTACTATCTTGCAGTCAGTGCAATTACTGGGCATAAAACTGGAGTGAGATCAAGAATTAGGCCCAAGACTGTAGCGCTATATAATTTCTACTTCTACAACAGAAATGCCTTGGCACTATACAATCCAGTAGAAGTGGTATGAGCCATTTCATAAACAATGGCTTTTCAGTTAAGGAATGGCTACATTTTTTTGAGACGAGCTTTTCAGATTAAAGGTGCTATATAAATACAAAGTATTAGTAACTAATATTCTGATTATATTCAGCAATGGCCTGATCATGTTAGCTAATTGATTACTAACTCTGGAAAACATCTAAACAAAAAATGCAGCATTCCAAAAGACCAAAATGGATGCCTTTCTGCTGAATGCAGGTCTTTCACAACATACCATCAAACAGCCAGCAACCTCATGGCAATGATTTAGAAAGTGTTGCCAACCTTTTAGCTTGCCACTGCACTCACCATCACACAGAGAGAGACCAACTAGGAATGAGACAATTCTCTCTGTGACTCATGGCTCAATATGAGCTTGATCCTGCTAAGTGCTGAGTGTCTCATGTCTCCAGGAAGGTGCTGAGCACTCTCCACTCCCATTGACTTCAATGGGAATTAAGACCACTAAGCACCGCACAGGTTCAAACTTCATATGGGTAAAAGAAACCCCCCCGGGCATCTAAGTGTACAGTTAGGAATCGGCACATCAAGCATCCAAAATCTATTTATTCACAAAATCACAGAAATCAGAGATGGAAAAGAGCTGTTAGATCATCCAGTCTGTCTTCCTGCAAATGCAGGATTAGATATTCTTTAGTGCCATGCACACCCATTGCATGGGCACAGACTTGGAGTGCCTTAAACAAGCGAAACAATCACACAGTATATTGCCAAAATTCCTCAGGCACATTGTTTACTCACATCCTTATAACAAACATTGTGAGCTTTTCTCAACATATTTAACTTTGTGTAGTAAGGACTTTGAAGTTTTCTTTTAGTATTGCCTTTTCTGATTTAACCTATGACATGCGTTAGCCCTTGCAGTGAACCCAGTCTTCCATGATAAATTGCCGTCAAAAGTGTTAGGATGTGCATGACTGAGAATGAATGTTGTTTTCCTGAGAGGGTGACCTGCCTGCTGTTTTCTTTATCTCCCAGTTTCAATTCTGCCTTCATTCAGAAGCTTCTTGTGTGATCTACCAGCTTTTCACTGATTCCACTACCACAAGAACCTTCTCTGCCACCAATAAGGGCACATGGCATTTGGGGTAAAATAAGATTAGAAACCCAAGCAAACAATTCTCTGCAAGTCCTTTCTGAGAGAGAGGGAGGTTAATCCTACCTCTAAGCAGATCAGACCATCAGTTACAGCTCACTGAAAACACATAACCTATGACCTTTTCTGGTTTAAACCCTAGTGTAATATTTCCTCTTGACAGAGACACACAGTATTTTAAATGACAAAAAGAAATGCCTCATATCCTAAAGTCATCATGCCTTCGACTCCTACGTACCTCTGGCCTTCCCAGTGAGATCTCTAACAAGACTCCCCAAGATATGACAGATCATTTCTGACTTTAGATACCACAGGACACCCATTTTAACTCCTGATAGCACGCATACCATGACACACGTAAATAGATATACAGAAATAATAAGTAAACACAATTTATTTTTTGCTTCCAAAAAGTTCAGGCACTTTCAGGTTGACTCAGCCATAACTAGGTGGCAAGTTTCTCACTGAAAGCCAACGCATAGTTGTTTCAGAGCAATTCCAACGCTGGCTCTGTTTTTTGGAAACACTCCCACATACATGTTTGACTCTGAAAACTGAAATGTGAACTAGTTTTACTCATAATATTGAACAAGCAATGAATACATTTTGTAAACAGCTTGGGAGGATTTTCTATAAATGATTATTCTTTTCCTTTTCGGCACTGAAAAAAATCTTCACTCTGACACTGCAGGAGTGGATTGAGTTCTGATTGTATGTTGTTAAATAACATACAATCTTTACAGCTTACTGTAAACAGGCTGTCTGCTAAATTGCAATTTAATGAACAATGTGATGTTTGAAATGCTTTATGTTTTTGTTCAAATTATTTTTTCACGTAGATATTAAATGAACAGCTTCTCTGCAAGAATATTAAATTTCTCAAAAATGCTACATACAAAAAAACTTACTGTGTACATTTTCATCACTAGCATAACATTATTGATGCCCAGTGTTACACTTACATTTTGTTTTTCCATTCTACTCACAGCTTCTGAATACTGGGAGCAAATACAAAACTTGTGTGTTAGTCTGATAACTTCTCCCAACAACTTTTCTGCTTCACTACCCAAATTTTCAATGCCCACAGTTTGTTCAAGGTCATAAGCCCTTCCTGGATTAATTAAGCTTCTCAGTGAAAAAAAAAGGCCTACTAGATTACTGATGTGGTCAAATACCTTTATTTAACATACACAGTAGACATGATCAGATTGAAATTCAGTCCAGCATAAGATTTAAGGTCAGATCTGAAGGAAACAAACAACAACAAAATCTATTGGAAATCCTTTGTTATTGCCTGGCTCATTAAGAATAAAAGACATATGTTTGAAGGTGTCTCTGGAGTGGGCAGGGAGGAGAAGCAAATTCCAGTGTATTAACAGACAGCATGGAAACCCAATCTAATCTAGTTTAGCAAATTTCTGGCCTGGAAATGAATGTCAGGCAAAATTCAATCCATTTGGATGATGGGGTCAGGAACAGAATGATGGAAGACAGCCCAAGACTTCTAATTGTGATTATCTGACTTCTAATTACCACTGATCAAAGGCAAAATGGGAAACTGGACTCCTACCAACATAAACATGAACTATACAAGAATTTCAATCAGGTGATATTCATTTTACTTTAGACTCAACTTTTTTGAGACTAAGGTAAAACTTATCAGTATGAAAACTGAAATCCAACAGACCATCTGCTCTGGCTAGCAAACAATCAGGAAAAGTGTTAACCATTTTGTCAAAATGCATCAGTCTAATAAATACTTTGAAACAATCGAATCCACATGATATTAAATGTATGGCAATATGTGCCATCACTTGTGGATCAACAACCCAAACAATGTTATTAAGAAAACTTTCAAGATCAGGATTAGTGTTTGATCCATCAGTTAAGATAATTTGTTTCATAAGAAATGTGTAGTAAGCTCTAAGGCCAGAGATCCCTCTTTATAGAAAATCCAGTAATTGTCAAATTCACAGAATAATTATGGCAGAGGATATTGCACCTTTATTATAAACATGGGGACAGAAATCATGTTAATACAGAAGACCAAGAAAGAAATCAACAAAGATTTAGGTGATCTTTCCTTTTTGAGGTTCCTTAAAAAATTTACATATAACTTTATGATATTTCTTATTTTATCTAGCAAACTATGTAAAAATCTTAATGTCTAGTTATTGTTATTTTAAGACATAAACGTAATTATCACAAAAGTTTCCGTCCCACTCACCTTAAAGATCTTCCTTTTAAGTTCAGTTCATATAGACTGTGGCCTTGCATACTATTTATGAATAATAAAACGCAGTGCCCAAAGTGCTATTACTTCTAATTAAAACTACTTTCCTTTTTCAAAGAGCTCTGACACTGACTAAGTCAAGTCATGTAAGGACATGTTGCAGTTCTACATGACACAGAGTTCTGCGATGTGTTAGAATCTAATTCATGGTTATATATGAAAAAAATGTAAATAATATTTTCTTTTAAATCAGACATACACTATAGGTGCTGAAAGCAGATTGCTTGCTTCTTCCTAAGTTCCTGATTCAAATGTCTTGAATTGGATAGAGTTCAAGCATACACTTAAGCACATGCATGGTCCTAACAAACAAGCCAGAATATTACAGGTACACACCACTTCAGCAGTGGGATACTTAAAGCATCTGTAGTACTTAAGAGTATATAACATTTCAGCACTGAATCAGTACTACTAAATTCTGCTCCTAGTAGTATTAAGAGCAAAAATAATTTGCTTAACTGTGTGGTATAGTATCTTGAAATAGTTAGGATGGGCCGATAATAAGCAGCAGTGAAGTATTTGTCTGTGTTGGCATCATCTAAATTCTAACAAAATATCAGAAAAATATTCCCTTATATCGGAACTAATCATAACAATGCTTTCACAATTTGCTAACAATCATTAAAATTCTACATATCACAGCCCTTTATATTAACTTGGGTGTGAGTTGTTTGGTTGTTAGAATAATTATATATCTTCAGTTTATGAATACATAAAATGAAGGGTTTTACAGCATCTCAAAGATTCTATTGCAAACCACAGGGTTGTCTTTATTTGAGTCATTGTCCAGAGCTTGGAGACCTCACAAGAACCTTTTTAAAGCATCTATTTATTGGTCTTCCACATTGTTACAAAACAAAGCTAAACTCTGCCCCAACTTCACACACCATTATGACATGGATCATTGACTTTAGGTCTTCCTTGTAGGCTCCCTTCCTGGCCCATTCACTCATGAAAGGTTTATTGCTCACTAGTTACTGATGTGCATCTCCTGGAAGCTGCAGGGCAAAATGAGAGTCCTATGAGGACCATCTACCTTGTCAGAAAGTCGTGGGACAAACATTTGTTCCAAAAAGGAATTCAATACCAGCTACTGTGCAGGTCTAGCACGTAATAAACCAAATTAGATAATTAGAACCCCCTTAAAAAAAGCATTTCACACCACTAGGCACAATAAAGGGTCTCAAGAGTGGTCAAAGATAAGCTCAGAGATACCATGACGTCTATTTATTGCAATCTTAGTAACTATTTCCTTGTCTTATTTTAAAGGTTTTTGTTCTACATAGGCTGCTGGTTTAATAACCTACAAACCGAATACAGCCTCAGCAATTGTCCTAAACCAATTTAAGAGCTTCCTTTGCTTTGTTGATATGTCTGTCTTAACAACATTAGGACTGGTCATGGTATTCATATCAATGAACTGCAGTAGCGTAATCTCTGATTTTTAATGTATATAACGATGACTAATAGTCACTGGGAAGAACAAAAGAGAATACACTTGAAAAACCACATCCAAGTTGTACTTTGATCAGCGTTTACTGTCAAATCATATACTACAGTGAGGCACTCAAAAAACTCTAAAATAGAGAGATTGAAAGAATCACTTACCGGGTCACATTTGATAACTTGTGATAGGAAATGTGTGAGACTTTGATAGGAGAGGAAAGTGTTAGTGTCTCCCAGGTGAAGGCCTTGCACGGCTGCTACCACACTCCCAGCTGCGATCATGGAAGGTGGGTTTGAAATAAACTTAACATCTGTTTAAAGAAAGAAGTGGGAAAAAAAGAGAATTGATTTCTTTAGGATGAGCTTGCTTGTGTCACTCCTAAGAGTTAGACCTGATTGCCAGATAATAAGTCTTAAGAGGCTGTAGGATTGCAAACATAAAGACTCCTCCTAATGTAATTTAACAATATCGGCAATTAACGGGCCCGATCCCACAAGCACTTATGCACATGAATAACTTTACCTGAGTGAGAAACCCTTTTTTAGAGAAAGGCCTGAAAGGCTAATCATTCCTTTGAAGGATTTTGAGGATATTAGAGCCCTAATCCTGCAAACACTTATAAATATACTTTACTCCTGTGAGTAGTCCCATTTAAATCAACGTGATTATTCACATGAGTAAAGCTATTCACATTTGAAAGCATTTGCAAGATCAGGTGCATTATGTAATGTAAGCAGTCTCTGAATCATATACCCTTTAAAACATAAACCTTTACAATTATGTTAGAAAGAGAGAAATGTATAACTTTAATATAAAAAAAAAGCAAAAACAAAAGCGATTAAGACCACTTAAACCTGTCAGTAGGTGAATATTCTATATTTAAATTAAGGTTTCATCTTCAAAATGCTTTGTCTCAACCTAGTCTCTTGTCAGTGGCTGCCATCCATCCTGGCAACAGGGATTTAATGTAAATGTGGCATAACTAAGTGACGGGGGTCCCAAGAATTGGCGGACAATCAGTTACATTCTGATGTGACACCATGCTGACAAGAGGCTGGGCCCCCTTCCAGACTGCATTGCTGTAGGTCTCTCTACAAAGCCACTCCCATGATTCTTTGAGGGGCCTATCTCTGCCATTAGAATGTTATTTCCCCCCCCCTTTTTTTTTTTTAATAAGGGCAAATAATGTGGAATAATCCACATTTTAATGCTAAGGCTCTTTCTGCTATACAGGAATGTGTTTGATTTTTGATTCATGGCAAAATGAACCCTGGACCAAGTATTAGGAGGAAAAGAAATAAGTGGTACTAGTAAATGTCTAACTTTTTAGGGGAGAAAAAGGAAATGATATCTTATATACGATAACTTGAGATACATTCCTTCCCCTATTATCAAATATACAACTTTTCCTTTGCTGCATAAACATAAAACCACCTGTCAACCCTTGAATTAAATCAAAGACATGAAAAACTTAAGCGGGAGGGAATGGGGGCTCTATGAAACAGTTTAAATATTAAATCATTTATCTCTTTATGATTTAATATCTTTTGTATAAAGGCTTTAACAGTATAAGCATCAGGACTCTCTGTATATACTAAAAAGAAAAGGAGTACTTGTGGCACCTGGTTAGTCTCTAAGGATGCTCAAATAAATTGGTTAGTCTCTAAGGATGCTCAAATAAATTGGTTAGTCTCTAAGGTGCCACAAGTACTCCTTTTCTTTTTGCGAATACAGACTAACACGGCTGTTACTCTGAAATCTGTATACACTAAACACCTATTGTTGTAGGTATTATAGGTACAGTTTGGGGTTTATATCTCTGCCACTCCATCTGTACCCTGACCCATCCCATACTCACCTTCCAAAGGGAAATTTACCCCAAGCTCTATGAAATTGAAAGTGCCTTCAGAACTAAATTGATGTGATTAAGTATAAAAGGGTTTTTTATGTGCTATGTTGCCAGCTAAACTCATGTCACATCTTGACATATCTGAAATAGGTCTAACTTATCTCTTCCCTCCCCCACCTCTCCCCAACTCTTTCCCAAAAGATTTCTAAATAGATTCAGTTTGACCATTGCCAATAAATGCATCCCAGAGATAGTATCTAATCTGTTCACTCAAACAAATCACTGGTATGTTTTCTTAGGTACACTTAAAATGAGAGGCTTCTGTTGGTTTAAACAGGTCTGAAGATTTGATTCACCAAACTTTAGTTGTATACACATACACAGTCACAGTGAATTATCTCCAGTGTTTATTAGTTTCTGCATAATTATCATCCCAAAAAATGGCCAAAATTGTGTACGTTTAATGAGCCCATTCAGACAGTAGTAAGTTTGGGATTCCTGTTTGCTTTTTTCTTTTAAAGGGGGCAATACACAAAAACATGAATTCACAGTCACACCCTTAGTATGTCCAAGGTGGAAAAGTAATAATGCAGTTTAAATGACCAGTTTATGTCTGTCCCCATAACCACTCCAGACAAGCAGCATGGACTGTCTTTTTGTTGCAACTCAACAAGGAATTATTTGTGGCAGAGGCCACTAATTTCAGCATATTAATCAGGGGGCCCCTCTGGCCTGTAATTGGATGCCCCCAAGTGAAGAGTGTGGCATCATTGTCAGCCTCCATCGCCTCATCTTGCGCTATTGAGCGCTCAGGAACAAGGGGGCTTCGGTGAGATGAATTAGACCTGACACAGCCACAATGGGGAAGGGGGCCCCATCAATTGAAGCACACATCCCCAGTAGCCTATCTGAGACTTCATCCAAAAAGAATAAACAACTTCAGCGTTGTTAAAAAGAGAGAGAGGGAGAATGAGAGAGAGAGAGAGAGAGAGAGAGAGAGAGAGAGAGAGGAGGGGGAGGAGAGAGAAGAATGCCAGCCACCCTGAAGGGAGGACAAAGCAGGCATCTAGGCGCTGCAGCGCTTTAAAAAAAATTCCTAACAAGGCGAGTCACCCCTTTTCCTTTTTAAATGGAGCAGCAATTCTATCCGTCTGGAGAGCTGGGGGCTATGAATGAAAATCTTTTCATTGAGGCAAATCAAAACTGTGAACATAAATCACTTGCTGCAAGATGCAACAGGTTCCAACTGGTCACATACCTTGAGTCTCCCAATTTTATAAAGGCCAGAGAATAGAAGAATTGTAGCAAAGTTGTTTCAAAGGGAAGTCTTTTTTCTCTCTCTCTCCACCAGGGAGGAGGAAAGAGAGGAGAGAAGAACAATAATAATAACATAAAGGGGCCTGGTATGTTTAGATAACCAGAGGGCCACAATGAAACGCTGAAGCGCCCAATATTTGTTCCTTTTCATTGTTTTGCTTGTATAGAGCTGGAGTTTTAACTTAACTCCAGTCTTAACTGGGGCCAAAAAAGGCCTGTTTCCTTCTGAGTTATCCCTGCCTTACTTGGCCACGCCAAAGCCCCATTTATTAAGGTCAATTATATGTTAACTTCGAACAACCCCTGGTAATTTTTTCTTTCCTTCTCTAACCTACCACAGCAAAAAGTTGGTGAAAATATATTTAAAAAACAAAACAAATCCCCTTCTATTAGGCAGGCAACTGAGGATGGAGCATAAAGGGAATTCCAGTCAACATCACCTTTCTATGTAATCTTTTCTATCAGAAGCAAATACTCATACACATCTTCAAACTCTCCCCTGCCTTCACCTTGTATTTCAAGTAGTGCTCACACAATGGCACTGGAGTCAATTTCCCAGTGGCTTCCATGGGCTCTGGATCAGGCTCACAAGGTATTCAGGGAAGTACAACCGGTTTGCAATCCACCTAGATTAGGGCTGGCCAGAAAAAAATATAACACACCAAAAAGTGAAGGTCAGATGCTGCTGACGCCACGTGTTCTTTATCTTGTCTGGGCATCACTAGCCAACAAGGGAGTCATCCGAAGAGAGACAAAAAAATCTTGGCATCCAAAAATGAAATAAAAATCCAAAGCTGATCAAACAGCTCTGTTCAACACTCCTTACTCAGGTAATATTCCCAGTGACTTCAATGGAGCGCTGAATAAGTCCCATAATCTTGATGACCTCCATGCTATTTTAAAAAGCTAAGTAAAATTCTCTGTACATGGGTCACATTCGCTGATCCATTTTCCAGCTACCCATGTGGTGAGGAGCATACTGTTAAATATAGACTCTGGATGTGCTTTCTAAAAGAACCATAACAACACTGACAGTAGATCAAAGTACTGGACTCCTAGCAAGGCTTCAACCTTTGAACTACTCTTGTTTTCATCACTATCACTGCCAGCACAACCACCTAGATTAAACATCCCCATATCCAAAGGGGAGACTGGATAGCTGTAAAGAAACACCATATACAACTAATCTCTTAGGTGGCTTCAGACCAGGCAATCACACATTCGAATTCACTACAATCTCAATGTTCTGCTTGAATCTCTGTCTAGGAAAACACATTTGATCCACAAATGTTTCAAACCCTTTAAAAGCTGTTTGGAGAGGTTCTATTACTCACATATTAGGAGCAATGTGCTGAGTCAGTCAAACTTGTGAGCTGCCTGCCATTCTGTACTTAGGCCTATGATAAAGGCAAGACTGAAACCTACCAATAATGTATATATTTATCTTCAGAGATTCTGTGGCTATATCTCCAGGCCAGACACTTCAGTGACAGTGACTATGTGAGACCAATAAATTATTTTTATTTTTTTAATGCTTATTATTTTTCTTGGATCTTTTGACCACATCCATCCCTGGTGTAACACCACTGAACACCAATGTACATCAGAGATTAATTTGCCCTTTGGCTTTAAATACACCCTAAGCTTTCAAGTACAGAGAGATGGGGGGGAGGGGTAGCTGCATTAGTCTGTATCCACAAAAAACAACGGAGGAGTCCAGCTACAACCAACAGAGACCTTTTCTTCAGACTGAACGACTCAATGTCATGCAGGCATGACCTCTCCTTTCACTTAACTATTATTGGATATGAATATTCATATTTATAAAGGTATATTACTAATTTCAAGTGAGTTTTTTATTAGTATCAACACGATCCTTGACATTCATCTTTATGTGACGCTACAGGCTTCCCTTCAAAGGAGCATTTGCTTTGGCTGCCTTTGTTTCCTTATTCTTTTGCCACATTTGGGTTTCTCATGCCACAATTGAAAGGAATCACGTGAAGTGGATTTTAAGAAAAACTGATCAATCCTTTGAAAATCACCTTTGTCCTGCCTGCCCCGACACTCTTTCCCATGAGAACAGTGGTATCTGGAGGAGATCATAAAGGCAGTGTTGCTCTTCTGATCTCTTGCTCCCCATCTTACTCTTGTTATGGTTCAATGGATAAAATGCATGACCGCCTGCACACCATTTGTGCACGTGGAGTTTCCGGGAATTAGCACACACACACACACACACACACAATGCCCTTGAAACCAAAGATCAAGCCTCTGCAAACCTGGCCCAGGGAACAGTCAGTGTCTCTGGCTCCTCTGCAGTCCGCCCCTGCACATGCCTCCAGCAAAGCACGTGGCCAGCTGGGTGTGGACGGCAGACTTAGCCCTGTGCCAGAAAAGTGTCTGTGCCATGTGCCCCTTCTGCAATCCACCATCTACTAGCATGGGAAAAGGGGAAACTTGAATGAGGGAGATTTTACAACAAGCCAGTGAAACGCACCCATATACAGAACTAACTACATGCAAATTCTTCCTCCTAACTCTTTCAAAACTGCCTTAAAATGAATCCACAATGAGGGAGTCTGCTTCCAGGCCAGAGATTCTTTGGCAGGCCTTCATAGGCCCAGATATACACTGGAGAAGGATCTGGCCATTCTTTGAGATAGGTTTATTTAATCACTTTCCATGAAGAGTTTTACATATTTACTTCATGTTAAACTCAGAAGAGAGGCATCTTCTCAGAAACTTACCTTCTGAAAAGTAATCCACCTTCTGCAAACAACAGGGGACAACACTCAGTGCTTAAATTATCTGCACTGAGTTCTGTGAACTTGAGTATGGTAACTCTACGGAAAGTCTTAGGAATTGGGGATAAGGGTGGGTGTGCATGTTGGGTATGGGGAACAACACGCCATTTTAGTGTGCAGGGCATACCTGTTGCGCACAGAGCCACAAAAGTCTGGGCATGTTTACGGATGATTTGCTTGGTGTCCTCCGCCACAGGCATTTTAGTAAGGAAATGTTCAATGAAATCATGAGGGGTCATTGCGGCCAGATTCCATTTCAGCTTATTCACCAGAAACAGCTCCATTTGCTACAAAAACAAAAAGGAGGAAAGGGGGAAAAGAAGGAAAACAGTTAGAAGCTCTGCTTATAAACAGCTTTGAAATGTAGCAATTGCTTCTGAAGCAGTTAAGGTGAATTTCATCAGTTTTTACTGTATTCTGGAATCTTAATGCATGGGCTTCTTTTTGAGGCACTGACTTCTGCATGATTGGAGACTGATGACTAAAACACTACACTTCCTCACCAGTGGTGCTGTGATGGTGTGAAGGAGGATTACTAGCAGAGGCGTACCAAGGTGAGGGTGCCTTTATGCATGAAACTACTGCAAGACTGTCCTCACCCACAGGCCTGAAATGCAGCACTCCGTTCACCAGTCAAGTTGCTGAACTGCACACTAGGAACGCAAGAGGGCGCCAGCCACCCACTTTTTACCCCTTGTCCTGTGTTTTCTCTGAGGGTGAGGTAATAATGAGTATCTTAGGGATTTTTTCATTCGAATAATCTACTGCATCATGTAGTCTGCAATCGCACAGAGTCTGCACGAGCCCAACTTTCGCTGGCTAAGAAGCGCGTGGAACCCCCTGACGCCAGCTTACTGGAGCGGAGGGGGCGGGGGGCAGAGACAGCCGTGTAAGTTACATCTGTTGCTCCCATGTGCCGTAATGGAGTTAGCCTGGGAGCTGGAGGTGAACGGCCAATAATTCTAGGGGGTGAATCGCGCATAATTACTCAGTGTGAAGTAGGGGGTCACACTGGGCAGATCTGAAGAAGGAGCCTCGCGATTTTCTCTGTCGGGGTTGATTTTTATTTATTTTCCTCTCTCCTGATCGTGCTTTTCCAGATGAAGTAAACACGAAATTACCAGTAATTCGTCGGGTCTAATGGAGTTGTCGGTGTAAATGCTCAGTTTTTCTGCGGTTAGAGGAATCGTTTCCTTCATTTTTGAAGCCACAAACATGCAGGTAGCTCCCAGAAGTTGCAATCGGTTTTTCTTGAGGGGTTCAAACGACAAAAATCTGTCCAAATAATTCATAGCCAAGGGGAAAACTTCCTCTTCACATTTCTGCTCCTCGCAAACCTGGAAAAGGAGAGAGCTCGTTGAAACGAATAATAATGATAGCAACTAGTCATGCCTCCTCCCCCCGACCAAAGCTTGAAGGGCAAGGCAGAGAATAGGGGTGACGGGGGGAGAAATAAATTTCCCCCAAAAGAGTGGGGAAAAGACTTAAAAGAAACTGAAAGAGAAAGTCGCAAACGGAGAAAGTAGGGAAATGTGGCGTTAGCAATCCACAGCCGAGCTCTGGCCAAAAGGGGAAATCTGGATTCTCACAGATCGGCAGCCGCTTTGAAAAAGGCAAATAAATTGCAAAATGATGCGGGGACAGAGCTGGGATCCCAGGGTTTTGTTCTTATTTGCCTGGGTGCTGCAGATTCTCTGCTTTGCTCGAGACACAAAGGTGGCGTCCGGAGCAGCAGCAGCACCAGCCCCATTTCCCCAGACGTCATCTTTTCAAAAAATATTTAAAAATATTTAAAAAATCAGCCGAAGCTCCAAAAAGGGCTGAAAACGACCCGGCGGGGGTCCTTTACCGATCCCCGGGCTGATGGGGCACCTGGGGGCGTACAGGGAGATACCCCGAAATCAAACTCACAAGGTCCCCCTCACCCTCTTCAGAAAAGCAACGTGCGACATTTCGAAGAGCAAGGGCAACGTGCTGTGCTTTCAAAAATTAATTAAAAATAGATCGCAGGCGCCCAGGGCTTCGGAAAAGGCATGAAAATGTAGCCCCGGCTCCCTAGCTCCAGCTGGAAATGCCCTGACACATGTCCTGCCAGGGGAGTGGGGCATTTGAACTCGATTTTGCCATGCGACCTTGCCGAAAGTTTCTGCAACACAAGCATGTCTTTGAGGGGTGACCACAGCTCGCTCTCTGCTCTGAACAAAGAAACTTTCACCCTGCATTTCCCCAAGAAATGACAGAGCCCAACAGCCGATCCTCCTGTCCACAGCCCCAGCAGGGACCCCCGTTTCTGGAGCACCCCCGGCCCCCTTTGGCTTGCTCCTGGGGACTTGCTAATTTTCTAATTATTAATAAACACTTTTGCTTTGCAATAAAAGAACAAAGATGGCGCATAATACTGGCACGGGCAGCACTTGCATACGTGTACATGGATATTAATTTAAAATAAAATCCCAATAAAATAACTGGCGAGGTTTAACTGCAGCCCTAAGACAAGAGTGGGGCGTCGGGGTGCCTGGGAAGTTGCTGTGCTCATCTGGGATCCCAGAGAAGGACTCTTAAGGGGGCTTTTTCCAAGTGGGGCTTTCAAACTTTGTTTTCTCTGGCACTGAGTTCATTCTAAAAGGTTCAAGGGAGACCCCCAGAATTTATTTTCTTTAGAGATGGGGGTGTGGGATTTGCTTTCCCTCTATCGAAGACACCTCATTGTTAACAAGTAAATAAAAGATAAGGGGATAAAAGGCATCACACTCTTGACTGTCAATATATATCTGTAGCAATATGTCCTATGCTGAAGGAGGGGGTGTTTTTTGGGGGTGGGGGGGAGCTGGGGCTGGAATGGGGGAGTTATTCAGGGTTTATTCAGGGTTTATTCATTAATGCAGAAGCTTGCAAAGAAATCTCTGAAACATACAAACCTCCAGCATCCAAGTGGCAACTATTTTCCTCATATATGGCAAGATTTCCTTCTGCACGCACTTGAAGTAGGACACAGAGGGCGAGCAGGTCTCCTCTGCCTTCAGCATTGTCTGCAGAACCCTGTCATTTAGTAGGTTGGCATCTAGATAGGCTCTTCTGATGGTTTCCACTTCACAACACAGCAGCTGATGTTCCATGTCTGTCTCCTTCTTCTAAAGTCAGTTTTCTAAAGGACTGAGTCAGTCTCTCTCTCGCTCGCTTGCTCTCTCGCTCTCTCTCTCTCTCTCTCTCTCTCTTCCCCTTCCAGGAGTCCCTTGGATGCTGCTTGCTGCTACTGCCGCTACAGCCCTCTGGAGGCTGAAAAACTTTCTAACTTCCAACAAAACTCTCCTGTATAGTCCCTGTGACGTTACTGTTGTTAAGCAGAGATCAAAGCACAAGAGAGAATGAGAAAGAGAGTGAGAGAGAAGCCAAAAGCAAGGGGCAGAGCCCTAAAGCCATCCCATAAGCTTTAAGTCCTTCCCCTTATACAGAAGCAGGGGTTTAATGCAAATGAGACAAGGGCTTGCTTTCTTCAAGGGAAGCAGAGAGGTGGGGGAAACCCAAATTGTCTCTTCAGTGTATGATGCATAATTTTTAAAATGGAGAGAGTTCTGCAGTGGGAGCTAAATGATGAATGGGACTAGGCCACACACAGTCAGGCATGGGTATAAATACAGGGAAACTTATTTATTATTATTTTAGTGGGGGGAGGGCAGCAGGACCATATTAATTATTATTATTGCCTAGCTCTAAATGAAACTAGTATTATTTAAAAATATGCTTCCAACTCGGAGTGCCAGAGCACGTACAGGACCATGTCCTTTCCCCTTTCCATTCCTTGTATTCCTCCCCACCCCCATTTCAGCATAGATTTCTGCTACATCCCTGAATTTGAACAGAATTAAGTTCCCCCTACAATATTTGGTTTTTTTTTTAAACTTTAAGCTTTTACTCTGCAAACGGGGTGGGGAGGAACATGGTGATAGCTCATCCAAGCTGCACTAAGAAAACAGTTAACCCTAAACAGGCAATAGATCAGATATCAACCCCCCTCCCCCACTACACTACAACCACCCACAAAAATCCCAGCAGTGCAGCAAAATGGTGACCAGCACAGTTTCCTCCAGCACAGTTCACACCTGGAGGAAGGTGCTGATAGTCACTGGGGTTACCAAGGGCCTGAGCCAAAGCCCATTGAAGTTAGCGGCAGCCTTTCCACTGCTGTAATATTTTCTAATGTCCTCCCAGCATGGGTGACTTTAGTTTCCCAACAAAGTTAGCCTATTTTATACCCAAGAATCCTTTTCAGTTTTGTTTTTTTTTTAATTAAACACTTGTTAAAGTTCTTCCCTTTAACTCGAAACATTTTCAGAAAAGAAAGCTGAGCAGGCATTCGGGACTGAAGGGATTTTGCTGCTTCTTGCATATGGGTGAATGCTACGAGTGAAATCTTAGCCCCATCCAAGTCAATGGCAAAACTCTCATTGACTTCAGTGGAGCCAGGATTTCATTGTGTCTCTTGACTGTTTTGGGGGGATTGTAGACATGGGAGTCCACTTTTGTCTCCTGTTTGCCGAAATGGTTCTCCACCTGCCTAGTGTGGACACATCTTAATAAATAATGCATAATAAATAATAGTAATACCTAGCTCTTCTGCAGTGCTTAGCAAAGCATTGCCAATTGGGTTAGATTGCATGGGTGCCACAAATATGCATGGGGCATGGTATAATGCTGTGTAGCCACATCCTTGTCCCTCTCCCACACACAGATAAGATATATTGGACATATTGCTAAGATCACAAGACACAGGGCTATAGTTTTATTTATGTATAGTATATATATGATAGGTGATCTTCACATCTGACATGTCTTTTCTTTGTCTTGTCTATATTATGATGACACATAAAGGCCCCAATCAGGATCTTAGCCCCTATTGTACTAGGCGCTGTCTACCTAGGTGAATGTATAAGGTCCTGCCCAGAAAAATTTATGGTTTTTTTTTTAATGTGGGAAGAAATGTCCACTTATATAAATTACATTTCTTTTTTGAAAAGTAGCAAGTATGTTTCCATTTTTATTAAACAAACAAGCAATACACTCACCCCTTTAAATTAAATAAACTAGTAGTCCAGCCACCATGGCCAAGTTTAGGGTTACATTTTGTTTCACCAATACTTAAATCCCTCCTCCACCTCAAAGGTTTTTTTTTTTTTTTTCTAATTCCTGATTTGTTCCTTTCAAGAATTAGTGTCATTTTCTAAGGCATTACAATTTGAGGAGCGACTGGGCATCTTCTCTTCCCCACCCCCTCCCAGATCATGGTCACATTAGTATTTGTCTGTTTGTTTCTTGGTCGCCTTTGCTAATAAATCTTCATCAGTGATCAGCTGCACTTATTCTCCTTCCCCTTCCCCCACACTATATTTGCTTTATGGAATCCTTGCTGTCCTGATGCATTTGCTTTTTTTTTTTTCTTCTTCTTCTCCTTTTTTTTTTCCTTGCACGATGCGAGCAAAGTTGTTTTTTCATTCATAAAAATCCGCGTCGGTGTGGCAAGAGCCCTTGATTTATGAGGCGGAGTGGTATCAGCTACAGCTTTTCCGGAGCCCCCCTTCCACCACCACCCTCCAGCTGAGACTGCTGCACAGACTGGCTTCTGCTGCGTGTGGCAAATTATTGCATGAACGAAATCGCCCACTTAAAACAAAATTGGCTCTAATTCCTGGAGGGAACCCCCGCCCCCTAAAATGGGCTGAAATACAAGAGGAAACTGGAATTAGCATAAGCCAATAGGGGAATAGATCTGTTACCAGGCGGATCAGGCAGATCTGAACTAGGAACTTGGTTGATTTCTCTCTGACAAGACAAAGGGGACTGCTCAAAAGTGCAAGAGCTACAGAAAACCGTAAAAATCTTGGATTGACTGAGGGAGGAAAAATTTTATGACACTTTACATGCAGAGGTTCACACCACTACTGCTGTCACTGATAGCCAGTGACTACTGCTCTTTTGCAGACATAATTCTCAAACATCAAAGCAGAGTCATGAGGAATTAAAATATTTACTTGTACACACTTTAAAAATCGCATCCTAACGCCGAGCAGAGAGAATTCTCAGCTCATTGTAGAGCTTCAAGTCCGATGTTTAAAAGCTCAATTTGTTCTATCATGGGTGATCGGCAGCAGTTTTAGCGCTGTTGCACAGAAGCATTCAGAATACAGTTTAATTCCCTTCACAGAGAAAGAAAAGCGTTGCAACATTTCCAGAACAGATTGCATATTCGTGCCTGTCCCTTTATTATTCAAATGCAGGCAGGACTTAGAATTGTTCAGGTAGGGGATAGTTTTATACCTCTATTAAAACATCCATTTGGGTTAAGTTACCCACATTTACATGACTAATCTTGTTCACTGCTGTCTCTTCTGAGTGTGCACTTTTCACTCGATCCCAGACGGAGGGAACCAGCCTTCTTTTGTTTGTAAGAATGCCATAAATTAAACAAACCACTTCCCACATGTGTAGGTGGAATCTCACCTTGAGCCAGATACCTGATCGGCAACTTTAAAGGTTTTTTTTTTTTTTCCCTCCTCAGTCAATGTTTTCCATTGTTAAACTTTTTCAATCTCTCATTGAAGGGGAGGGGAAAAAAAGAAAAGAAAAGAAAAAAAGCTTCTTCCTTCACGCTCAGTCTCCCTTTTCACATCGCAGATTTCTGAAGTTTGCCTAACACATGCTGCGAGTCCCAACCACCCCTTAATTCTGTCTCGCATTTTGCCTTCCGCAGCGCGTGTTGTCCCTAGGCTTATATTCTGCTGGCAGTTTCCACCAATGCCCAAAGCAATCAGCCCTCTCGAGCTGAGCACACATCCCACTGCCTACAAGACAGAGCGAGAGTGCGTGGAGAGGTGGTGTGGGAAGGTCGTTAGCGTGTTTAAAAGCAAAGCTGCCTGTTTCTTTTGGATCAAAGTCACACGAGGTCTTGGGCAGGCAAGGCTTTAGCAAGGGCCTGGTACAAATAGATACGCTACATCCCGGGAAGGACCGGGATTGGGGGTAGAGGTGCAAGGTGGGAGTCCCCACAGTGAGCCAGGTCCACCAGGCCCGGGCTAGAGCAGCACTAACGGGTCGAACGGGCCATTTCTATAATCACACGTTTGCCTTTGGAGGCGACGTTCTCCTTGTGCAGTAAAAGTCCCATGTGCGCTCTGTCCCACAACGCTTCTCCCAGCCAGGGGCAGCAGCAAACAGGGATCCCACACGCCCTCAAACTCCTCTGTGGGCTACTCGCCCGAACTGAATGAGCACAAGCAGTCTCACGCAGCAGCAATGTGCTGGCGCTTGCTCCGCAGCCAGTCACTTTCCTGGGTTGAGTCACAACCTCAAATTAGTTCTACTTTCCGCCCCCCACCCCGACTTATCTCTATATAATGATTAACAGGAAGCAGGCTTTGGGGAAGGGGCGCTGGGCACTTTTTAGATCAGATCAGTAACCAATAAACCATATAGTGCGAGAGATTTCTGTGTTCTAGGATTGCCCAGACACTGGGCTATTGTTGCTGTTTAGATAATTATATTTTCCAAGATCCGACTTCGTCTCTCAAAGGCTTTTTTTTTTTTTTTTTTTAAGACAAAGGTACCTTAAAAAGCTCATGAAGGCAAGAGATTTTTGTCTTTGACATCTAACCTCCAGACTGCGTGGTGTAGCAGGATACGCACCCCTGATCTCGCCTCTCTTTCTCCAGCACACACATGCATGTTTTCTAAGGGCTTGCTGTGTCTTGCCCTTGATGTTGAATCGCATTGTGTTCCTAGCGATGAGCATTTCTATCACTTATCTAAGGATTTTGAAGAGATTTGGATGTTTAATTTGCGAAATATTCGCCTTCTTCGTCTGGTGCTTTTTTCCCTACAGTTAGAGGCTCACTTGTTTAACTATCCTGCAGAATCGAAGGGGGGTGGGTTTTTTGGGGGGAGGGGGGTGTCTCTTCAAGCCAGTTTCTAATGATATAAAGATCATTCCCTCCTCATGGGCAATGGGATAACTGCAGAATATAAAAACTCGGGGGGGCTAGCAGTTCTCTGAACTGTGTTCCTGTTATACAACGTGGTCAAAGTGGTTGGACACGCTTACATATTCTGGAGGTCTCAAATAATAAATAAAAAGAAAAGGAGGACTTGTGGCACCTTAGAGACTAACACATTTATTTGAGCATGAGCTTTCCTGAGCTACAGCTTATGCTCAAATAAATTGGTTAGTCTCTAAGGTGCCACAAGTCCTCCTGTTCTTTTTGCGAATACAGACTAACACGGCTGCTACTCTGAAACAAGTAATAAATACTGGATTATGCCTTGCCTCAAAAACACTTTTCCCCTTACATGTGGGCCATTGGTTACATTGTATTCTCATGGAAGAGGGTGCATCCAATAGGACAGGATAATGCAAATAATTGCTATTGTTATTGTATGAAAATCTGTAGCCTTAGGTATTGTAATGACAAATAAAAAGTGACAGTTTGTAACTGCATATTTAATAGATTCTGCATGTTTGTGTAGTGTCGCTGAATATTTTGGTATAAATTAAGTAACCTTTTACTTTCTTCCTTTAGTTTTTAACAAGACCTTTTAAAAGAAAATAAAAAATGGTAGTAATGATCAATCTCTACTATCCCATGATACTGTTCAAAATATGTTACCTCCCCCTCCCTCCCCCCCAAAAAAAACCCCCCAAAGCCCACTAGCAAAGATATATATATATTTGGTGAGTTCTGTATTGAAGCCAAGGCTGGGGAAATATAGTATGCTATCGCTTTAATTGAGGCTTCTGTCTTCTGATCATTAAATGGAAGCGCTGCACATTCCTCACATTCCTGCCTGTGCCTAAGTTAACAAGCCCACATGGTTTCTCTTATCACCACCGTATGTCGTAATCTTTCTAAGAGGCGGACACATTAAACGTGAAAAGTATACAGCATCTTCTTAGCCACATGATTTACTGTTTGCAGGTTTTATTTATTTTGGAAACTTTGTTAACGCTGAACAAAGTTTTATATAACTAGCAGGTTTGCTTTTTGCAGCACAATTGATGTAGCAGTGTCAATGCTTTTACGCATGAAAAACATATACATTTATTGAAAGTTGCATTGTTAGAGATGAGAAATTCAACTCACAAATGAAGAGTAAACTAAATCTTTGTAAATATCATAGAAATTAACTGTGAAATAACAGACCTATGCACTGATGTCAGACTCAGGAATAAGAGGGTTACATCACAGACAACATATCATTTTAGAAAACCGGACAATATATCTTTACATTTCTCAGAATTACAGTATTTAACCAACATGAGTATTTTTTTTTAAATTAACTTGAGAGCTTAGTCTTGTTCTATTATACTTTTCCATTATTTTCCTTTTTTAAACTCAGTGCTATTTCTAATTATATTACTTTATAGTATAGAATCATAGAATCATAGAATATCAGAGTTGGAAGGGACCTCAGGAGGTCATCTAGTCCAACCCCCTGCTCAAGGCAGGACCAATCCCCAATTAAATCATCCCAGCCACGGCTTTGTCAAGCCTGACCTTAAAAACCTCTAAGGAAGGAGATTCTACCACCTCCCTAGGTAACGCATTCCAGTGTTTCACCACCCTCTTAGTGAAAAAGTTTTTCCTAATATCCAATCTAAACCTCCCCCACTGCAACTTGAGACCATTACTCCTCGTTCTGTCATCTGCTACCATTGAGAACAGTCTAGAGCCATCCTCTTTGGAACCCCCTTTCAGGTAGTTGAAAGCAGCTATCAAATCCCCCCTCATTCTTCTCTTCTGCAGGCTAAACAATCCCAGCTCCCTCAGCCTCTCCTCATAAGTCATGTGTTCCAGACCCCTAATCATTTTTGTTGCCCTTCGCTGGACTCTCTCCAATTTATCCACATCCTTCTTGTAGTGTGGGGCCCAAAACTGGACACAGTACTCCAGATGAGGCCTCACCAATGTCGAATAGAGGGGAACGATCACGTCCCTCGATCTGCTCGCTATGCCCCTACTTATACATCCCAAAATGCCATTGGCCTTCTTGGCAACAAGGGCACACTGCTGACTCATATCCAGCTTCTCGTCCACTGTCACCCCTAGGTCCTTTTCCGCAGAACTGCTGCCTAGCCATTCGGTCCCTAGTCTGTAGCGGTAGCACATAAAGACCCCTCTCAGTGTTGGGGTCCCATTGTGTTATGTGCTGTACAAACACATAGAAGAGACAGTACCTGCCCTGAAGATCATACAATCAGTGGCCCCAGTCCTGGAAACTAATCCATGCAAGAAGATCCTTGAAGTCAATGGGGCTCTGCATCAGCTCATGCAGCTCAGTTTACAGGATCAGAACTATATGAAATAAGACATAGAAAAAGTAGGAAGGACAGAGGGAAGAAATGGGTAATACAAACAAAATCATGCAAGTATATGGGCAAGGATCATGTGATTACATGGACTAAGATCACATAGTTGCATCTTGACAAACCAGAGAAATGGTCTGAATAAATAGGATTAAATTCAGTAAGGACAAATGCAAAGTGCTTAACTTAGGAAAGAATAATCAATTGCACAAATACAAAATGGGAAATGACTGCGTAGGAAGGAGTACTGCAGAAAAAGATCTGGAGGTCATAGTGGATCACAAACTAAATCAGAGTCAAACAATATTATACTGTTGCAAAAAAAAAAAAGGGAACATCATTCTGGGATATATTATCAGGAGGGTTGTAAGTAAGAGAGAAGAAGTCATTCTTCCATTCTACTCAACAGTGATGATGCCTCAGCTGAAATTCTGTGTCCAGTTCTGGGCACCACGCTTCAGGAAAGATGTGGACAAACTGGAGAAAGTCCGGAGGAGAGCAACAAAAATGATTAAAGCTCTACAAAACATAACCTCTGAGGAAAGGTTGAAAAAATTGGATTTGTTTAGTCTGGAGAAGAAAAGACTGAAGGGTACATGGTAACAGGCTTCAAGTACATTAAAAGTTTGTATAAAGAGGAGGGGGATAAATTGTCCTGCTTAACCACAGAGGACAGGAGTAGAAGTAATGGTCTTAAATTATAGCAAGGGAGATTTAAGTTAGACATTAGCAAAAACTAACTGTAAGGGTAGTTAAGCACTGGCCCAAGTTACCTCAGAAGGCTGTGGAATCTCCATCACTGAGGTTATTAAGAACAGGTTACACAAACACCTGTCAGGGATGGTCTAGATAATAGGATGAATGCTCGTTTTTTTCCCACTTCATGAATATGCATATCTAGTTTCATAGTTTCAAGGCCCGAAGGGACCACAGTGATATCTAGTCTGTTTGACCTCCTGTGTAACAAAGGCCACAGAGCTTCCTCAAAATAATTCCTAGATCATATCTTTCAGAAGAACACCCAATATTGATTCCAAAATTGTCAGTGATGGAGAATGCACCACGATCTTTGGTAAATTGTTCGAATGGTTAATTACAATTAATTACTCATTGTTAAAAATTTATACTGTATTTCCAGTTTGAATTTGTCTTGCTTCACGTTCCAGTCATTGGATCATGTTATACTTTTCTCTGCGACTGAAGAGCCCATTATTAAATATTTGTACCATGCATACTAAGTCCGGCTTCAGTGCAGGGGAGTGGACTAGATGACCTATCAAGGTTCCTTCCAGTCCTACATTACTATGATTTCTATGTCAAGATCATGTGATTACATAGATTAGGATTATGTGGTTACCTGGGTTATTTTACACGGGCTAGCATTATGCAACTACATAGGTTAGATGTTGTATAATAACGTAATGGTTCCTAATGGCTCCAAAGAGTCTTTAAAATGAAATTAGCTACCTTGAACTATTGCACAGTCAAACCATTATTAGTTGGATGACTTCTTGTAGGTGTCACAACAGAAGTGAATCTTGAGGAAGGTTCTGAAAGAAGAGACAGAAGTCACAAGGTGCACTGGGTCAGGGATGTTAGTCCATGTACAGTGAATAGCATGGGGAAAGAGTGGAGTGCTTGTAGGAGTCAGCATGTAAAGGATCTGGGTTTACATAGTAGGGTTTCAAATCCAGTACTGAGGAAAATGAGAGCTGAGGCTTTAGCAGAGCTGTATAGGGCCTTTAGAGGGAGGATGAGTAGTTTGAAGAAATTACAAATTTAGGAAAGGGATTTTAGTAGGGAAATTACATAGTAAGGTCAGCAAAAAAGGAAGGTAATTTTTAGTAACAGCATTTAAAACAACTCAAGGGAGTGAGAGTAGGTCAGAGAGTAGGTAATTAAAATACTCTAGGTTTTTATCACCAGATTGTGGAGAAGGGCTTTGGTAGTAAGAATCAAGAGGAAGGGAAACATTTTGACAATGTTGCAGAAGAACAAGTGATAGACTTTACCAAAAGCCCGAAAACTGGAGGTAAGTAGAGAAAGAAGACAAGTGTGATACCAAAGTTGTGAGCTCAGGAGATGTGGTAGACAGTGCATTTTCTGTCATGGTGGAGAAGGGAGTGCTTGGGGATGGTCTTGTGCTTTTGCGATGCCAAAACTGAGTTGTGGTAATGACATCTAGGAAAGAAAGCCAGAGAGACAGTGGCAGATGTGAAACTGAGCAGATATAAAGATGTCAGGTAGATCTGGAATCATCGGCATACTAGACACGGGATAGCTGCAGAAGAGCAGGGAGGCCAAGAACAGAACCATGAGAAACACCAATGGAGATGGGAAAAGCAACAGCCAAGGGAGACACATCAGGAGAAGGAGGGACTTTCTTTCACTGTGTAGTGTTTGCACAGTGTCTAACACAACTAGGATGGTGGCCTCTGGGCCTACTATAATAATAATTAATAATTAATAATATATAAATAACCTTCTTTAAAGTTTATAGTTAAGATATGACTTTTTGTGAGATATTTCCTAAAAATCTGTGAGCAATACAAAAGTAGAAAACCTTTTATTTAATTGAAATTTGTTTTAAAATATAGACTACAATTCTAGCTTGTGCTTTGCAATGTGTGGGTTACTGAAAATCCTTTCTTACCAGTCTATTTTGATAACACGTACATGGCAATGGCAAATGTAGATGCCATTGATTTGTGAGCTGTGTAAAAACACACATATTAGCCATGCTAATACATTTAAACACAGTTACATGGCACAATTTAGAGATAACACATTTTCCACCTCAGAAATGTACAATTTTTTTCTGTGTAAAGTTACAGGATGATTTAAAAACCATATAGTAAAGGCAAATTTGAATTTTTGTTGAACTAGATATGATTATTTTTAGCCTATGCTCTTTAATTGCTTTTATAACAAAGAAATTGAAAGGAGATGCTTCATTTTTCATGTTTAGGGTATGATTCTACTCCCATCAGAGTCAGTTTTGCCATTGACTTCACTCTGAACAGAATTGAGCCCTATCTGTATGCAGAATACATGATGGAGTGGTAGGGAATCAAGGTGTTATTGGAATTAAGTTAGGTTGACTGTGTGACTCATAATTTCAAAGCCAGGAATGAATGATGTAGGTCATCCCAATTGAGTGCCTGTAAATTCTTTATCCCACAGCATATCATCATATATTGAGTATATGTCACATATGTTACAGAAAAGCTGTTTTAGCAACATCTTAGAGATTTTAAAAATATTTTACTGGGATTATTTATTGTATCCTTTTGCTTGTAAAGCCAATTGCATTAGTAATCATGGGCCAGATCCTCAGCTGGAGTAAATTGACATATCTCCATTGACTTTAATGATGGATCTGCCCCTGTGCAGATGTCCAAGATTCAGATGGAGTTAGCTATACAGACATCAACAGGTGACCAAAAACACTTTTCTGTACATAACAATGGCATGACTTTAAAGACTTTTATCTCTGCACTTTCTGGGACTAAAAGCAAATGAGACATGGCATATTTTAGTTAGCAGCTCAACCACTCATTGTCTACTTCTTTGAGAGAACCTTTGGGTGTATAGCATCTGGGTTCGCGATTTGTTACCTGTTATTTCAGTACCTGCTCTTCTGACACCTGAGTCTCTGACAATATCTCATCTTCATTACCTGAAAATGGCAGATCTGCATTAGGTATCTCCTCAGCATTCTTTGTGGTAAAGAGTGATGCAAGGAATTGATTTAGGGCCAGATTTTCAGAGGTGCTCAGCACCTACAACTCCAGTCTAGTCAGTGGCAGCTGAGAGGGCTCAGTACTTCTGAAAATGAGGCCCTTGATTTCTCTGCAATGTCCTTACATTCTTTAATCACACCATCTGCCCTTGGTAGTCTGGTGGACCCACTAATTCTCTGGCAGGCTTCCTGAACCCTATGTATTTAAAGAATTTCTTGTTTGTTTTTATATCTTTGGCTATTTGCTCTTCAGATTCCCTCTCAGTCTCACTGAGTTTCATCTTGCATTTTACCTGCCACATTTAATGATCCTTTCTATTGACTTCAGTAGGGTTGGTGTTCCATTATTTGAAACCTACTTGATTGGTTTGAGTAACCTCTTGAACACTGCCATTTAAACATACTAATTTGAAAGAATATGACAGATGACCAAAACGGGAGCAAGAATTAATCTTCTCTTAACCTGTAATATTCTGTTCATATATCATGTAACATTCTATTACAACTTTACCATATAAAGCCATAGAAAGAAAGAAAGAAAGAAAGAAAGAAAGAAAGAAAGAAAGAAAGAAAGAAAGAAAGAAAGAAAGAAAGAAAGAAAGAAAGAAAGAAAGAAAGAAAGAAAGAAAGAAAAGCTGGTAAATACAGTATTTGTTTGTGGATTTACACCAATGCAGCCCCATTACAAGCAGTGAGGTTGGATATTGTAAATAACAGAAGATAATATTTCTCAGGGTGTTTTATTTAAAGGGTTGTGGCTAAATACTCATATCCAAGGACACTGGAAAATCATACCATTTTCACCTGACCTCAGAAGCACCTGTCAAAACACCCCCTCTCCCCCGTCCCCCCAGCTTTCTTCTTTCTAAATAGTCATTTTAGGGCTCTCCATAAAGTCAATGAAAATTTTGCTATTGGTAAAACAAAAATGCATTAAGTTAATGGTATTTTTACCATCATCATTAAAAGGAGCAGAATTGGATCCATAACTTACGACACCAATGACTAATGTCAAACAAAAACTTATATTGGGGTGATTCTCCATGGCTTTGCACCTTCTCTGTGGGGGCACCTTTATGTGCATGCCAAGTGAGTGTAAAGTAGATCTAAAACACTAACATTTTGATTTGGTATCATTTTATATCCAGTTGACACAGGTGTAAACAACTAAACAATGTGCAAAGCAGTGGAGAATCTGGTCCATAGGTTTCTGTAGATCAGTAATGGAATTGAAGGCTGGAAAACCTTGAAAGATGAGGTATAGTCTCCAGGCAGACTTTAGAAATATTTAAACTTTCCTTTTGTTAATTGGTGGCTTCTTCCTTGGTTCTGTGTCTACATATTTAATTAAAAGTAAGTTCTAAGTATCACATCCTAGAGATACTGTCTATTATTTTAGCTCCATCTTCAGGATTAAATTGTTTACTTTTGCTTTGTTTGAGGGATACCTGCAGTTTTCCAGCACTGGGTTAGCAGATGGGTTGTTTTCCCTGTATCGGGAGTTCTTACTTGATCAAATGCCCATGAGCTCTAGTTGCTAGAGAAGAGAATGCAAGCTATGATAATAGCTTCCTATTTAACTTAATTACATTTCTTTTGTTGAGTAATTTTCATGTGCATTCACATTGTGTACTAAATTGCTCAGATTTACAACCTTAAACTGTGGAAATATCTTGTTGAAAAAAGGAGAGTCTGCCTACAGCATGCTTCCTATTTTTCACTGGGACTAATGATAGACACAGCAAGTGAGAGTATTTCTACAAGTTGAAATAAAGTTAGACTGTCAATGTTGATTAACAGCTGCATCAAAGAATACTTTGGTTCCAAAGCACAAAATATATGTGCATGGAGCTCACAGATGGAATTCTGATCAGACAAAATAAAAAGCAGCTCCCATTATATCCTCATTGAACTCCTGACTTTACAAAAGCAAGTAAATTCAGAAATAGGGATGCTCCACAAATGGGATTCCTAACTTCTCCTGTCCATTTACATTCTTTGATTCCCAGCTTAGGGCTTATAGAGATCTTAAATAAATGCTTGCATCTTTCGCTGCCCCCATGATGGGATTTCTGTTTTTCACAAAATTGTAGAGCTCAGTCAGCTTGTTTAAATACATTCATAATGCAGATATTTCATTTGATGGGTGTGTTTTTAATACTAGACAGCAGCTTCAGAGGGGAAACCAAGCTGGACTGGTCTGAATTTTTCAATCATGAGTGCATCAGCCTGCTTAGAGGCTAGCCATGGATGGACTTAGTGGAGTTAGACGGGAGCAACTGACACAGATTCTCAGCTGGAAAATGGTACCATTGCCAAACCCACGAGTTTAAAAATCTGAAAACAAACCAAGATAAACCCATAATATTTATTCCAAACCAGAAATACATATAAAGTCCATGCCAATGCACAAGTCTGGATCCCTTGCATGCGGGGTGCTGTGGCGTGACTGCGAATAATACCATGTCTTGAAAAGACCAGGAGACTTACAGAAAAATATCTGATGGATAACTGGAGGATGAAACCAAGTTTTTGCTTCTCATTTACTCAGGGTTGTCTGCTACAGATTTTGGAGAAGACTTCTGCCCCTCCTCAGAACTTCTTTAGAGGTCTAACTTTTTTTGGGGGGGTGGGGGGAGCTACATCCAAATTGCAGTTCAACCAAGCTTTGTCAAGTTTAAGCGTTGCATATACACTAGAACTAGTGGGGGGATTTGAGTGGAAATAAAATGTCAATGGAAAAACAGGAAAAGTTTTTCACAAGAAATATTGAGAATATTTTTTCTGTTTTTTCAGCAACTCTAACATGTGACTCAAAAACATAACAGTGATTTTCACTGGAAGAAATGGGTCTGGATTCTAGATGATTAAGAATGGGACTACTCACAGGTTTAAAGTTAGACTATACATGTTCTTAAGCATCTTGTTGAATTAGGGCCTACGTGTAGATCAGCTTGGGCTCCTAAGTCGGAGTGATATTTACACATTCAAGTCAGACATGCATTTACCTTGACCTAAATAAAAGAGCTTTAAAAATACAAGTTGGAAGGACTCATCATGCATTAAAAACCAATGAAAATATATTTTTGTTCTAAATATGAAATGCTTATTTGATTTTATCTGTTAGGAAAGGAACAGTATTTATGTTGAGTAGAATGCACTTGTTTCTTCAGCTTATGATGGGCTAGTCATCTTCTCAGCTGTACACAGACATGTGGAGGAGGGGCAAATGCCACCAAAATTTGGCCAGTAGCTAAGGAAATGGGAAGGAGCATGGTCTTCAAAACATCAGACTCTCATCCCTCAAGACCGTGGAAGGTGTTCTGCACAAATACCATGGGTAAAATCCTGACCCTATTGAAGTCAATGACTTCAAAGGGGTCAGGATTTCACCCCATCTGTTTGGGGCTCTATGATATTGTGGAAATGGTGGCCATCTGGCAAAGCTGGGGAATTCTTCTGGAAACTGTAATGTGGTAAACTGGCTGATTTTTCAGGAGCAAATCCATGAGGACTGAGTGCGGCTCAGGGGAGCTGATATGAAGACACGTGGCCCTTTCACAAAGGCTATGCTTTACTGAGGATACACTGGGGTCTGGGCAGATCCTGGGAATGTGTGGAACTTGGGTGGGATATGTCAATGGAATTATTATCCATTATGCAGGTTGTAGTGGTGGCAGATCTTCCCCTCTCCCAATGGAAAGATTTGGGGAAAACTTTGTGAAGGGCCTTTCATGCAGTTTTGTGCCTCCAATATCCTTTCCTGCATGTTTTCTGCAGTGGGAGAAGATCTGGTCCCATGTAATTATATCATGTTAATCACTGTGATATCGCAGCACTTTACTGTCTCTCATGGTTTCACAATAAGGCCCAATACAAAGATACATGTTTTTAATAGAAAGTTTCCATTACTTCTAATGTATTGTACATACCAGATTATTATCACTCAGCAAAAATCCAGGCTTTGATGCATTTTCTTGTTTATCCAGGATTCTAACATGAACCCACCCCTGTTCTTACTGGCTTTGGTTCTGACTGTATAGTCTAGTATGTTTTATGTGAGTGAACAATGAGCCGGGGTGGAGCACTGAGACAAGGAACATCAGACAGTAAAATACAGTCTTGATGACATACTTCAGCTCTTGTAGACTATAGGTTATCTGATTATCAAGGTCACTGCTATACGCCGGGACAGTTTGAAAGAACCAGCTCCTGTTTCAGACATAAAGGATCCCTCTTGAATATTTTAAGCCTCAAATTCAGGTTTTTTAAGTATATGTTGTCTGTGCCTGTGTGTGTTTACAAAACCTATTATAATTTTTTTTCTTTTCTTATATAATTTCAATGGATTTAAACATTCATGCACAGCGTTGGAAACTCAACACAGCAGCATTACTTTCTATAAACAGAAAGCAAAACTGGTCATAATCAGGCCACTTTCACTGTCTAAACTGGGGGAAATGGAAAAAGTAACCAAGCAGCAGAAACAGTGAAAAATGTTGATCTTTAAATTTCAATTTCAGTTTTAATAATTAAATCTTATTAGTAGCAGGAAGTAAGGTAATGTGTTTTAGATATGATTTTTATCTCAGCAGAGTTTATTTAAAAGAGAGAAAAATAAGCAAATGTTTGGAAATAAATCCACCTCTAAATACATTATTCATCTGAGTAATTATTGCATCAGTGACTTAATGTTCAGTGTTAGACTACAGTGCCTTGCTCTTACTCTGATGGTCTGTTCCTATCACTTTGATGAATTGTTTATCTTGTTCTGCATGTGACAGTGCGGGTGCCTATCACAGCTCACACAACACTTAGAACAGGCTAGATTGTGCAACTTTTACTCATGGTGGTGAGCACTTGGGTCCTGATGCTGCAAAGAGAGCCATGTGGGTGGACCTTTGCACATGCACAGAGCCCCTTTGAAGTCACAGGGCCTCCATACAGTCACAAGAGTCTGCCCATGGTTTTTTTGTTGCAGAATTGGGGTCTTACATTGACTTCAATGGGATTACTCCTATGACTAAACATCCACTAGGGTGCGTAAGGGTTGTCTAACCTAGTCTATTATAAGTGCGGCTGTGTGAGCTGTGATATGCACTCTGGCTATCATATGGAGAACAAGATAAACGACTTCTCAAAGTGATAGGGACAGACTCAGTCAAAGTAAGAGAAAGCCACTATACTATGTTGCACCTTTTTTCCCTGACAGTTTGCACCAATTCCTGTCCATTTTCCCACTTAGCAGTAGAACTACACTGGTTCCATTGACTGTGGGCCCTTCACACCCGTGAATAAAAGGGCAGAAACTGCCAACCCATACTCATAGTCTTAATAAATGAGCTCAAGTTATTCTTCACTTTGTTCTTTCTTGGGGATTTCTTATAAAATTTTATATTAAAATATTGGATGTAAAAGTCAAAGAGGAGATAAAAATAACTTAGAATTTACAATCTAAGGGCCTGACTTTGCAAACCATCCCCCTCGCCCCCCGTTTACTCACATGAGTAGTCCTATTGCAGCCCATGGGACTTCTAGTGTATAAAGGCTCCTCAAGGGAGTAAAGGTTTTCAGGATTGGGCCCTAAGAACCCAAATAGCTTTTTGCTTGCAGCTTATAGAATGGTGATGACCCGGATTTTAGCCATTCTAACTGATGGAGTTGGGGGAGAAACAGGAAAATAACATTACTAAAAAGTTTCTTCCATCTATGTTTATGAAAATTCAAGTTGTGCCTTGCTCAAAATGTTTGAAGCTATTATATTACAAAGATTCGGTATTAAAATGATTAGGTTAACAGTATTCTTCTGTAATACACATCATAAAGTCCTGTCAGAATGAAATTTAATGCTAAAAACATCCAATAATAACTTTCACAGACCATTAAGGTTTAAGGCTACAGCGTGGGAGTTTATTACAAAGGGACCCTGAAACATTGTTCTCTCTTACATCAGCATATACTTTAAGCTAGAGGTATTTCCCCCCCCCCTAAGCTTTATTTGCTCCAAAATATGATGTAAGTTTTTGCTTTGGCTTTGTTTATGTTCATATACAGACTGGCTTAGCTTTGCACTGGTCTATTGCAATAAAGCCAGGAGTCTAGGAGGAAGAGATTGAAGAAGTCTACTAATTTGATTCTCACAGAAATTTGAATACCTAAACTCTTGCTCACTTCGTCCTTGGTTGTGATGGAAAACTATCCTCCCCCTTTTTTTTATAACCCCTCTATTTCCCTCCTATTACAGTAACTGCCACTGCACTACACAATGGGATGGGATATGCCCCTCCTTCATGGCTGTCTTTCATGGTGCTGTATGGAACTGCTGGTAGAAGGTGACACCACAGATATACTTCGTGCCCTCCCTTCAGTGATTAAATATTTCAATCCTTCAAGTCACTTGATTAACCACACAGATCATTGCACGGTGCCAGGCATAAATATACTCTGTTCAGGTAACCCAGTGGGAACTTGGGTACAAATCCATCTTTTTAAGTATTTGTAATGTACTTGTTTGTCATTGTGGTAGCTGGGTGGGATCCACAAAGGGACTTAGGTATTGCAGTGCTGAGTGTCATGGCGCCTAACTTTTAGGCACCTAGAAAATCAGAGGAAAGCCACTGTGATTCACAAAGCCTGAGTTAGGCACCTGGGCTCCCTATACAATGAATATGTAGAGCTAGGCACCTAAGAATGCAATCCACAAAAGCCAGCACACTATACAGGGAAATGCCTAAACTAGCCAATGGTGACAGGGGTGTGTGCTAAGCCCCACCCCTCTGACAGAGATAGGTGTCTAAATCTGGTCTGCAGGGAAGTGCCTGCTTAGAGATCTATGAATGGGAACCAGTCACCTGGAGTCAGATGGCTTAGGTGCCTAAGCTGCTTCTTGAGGGATTGAGTTAGGCTACTCCCTTGCTCCACAAAAAACGGCCACAAGATGAGGAAGTGGTACTGGTGTTTGTGGTGCCCAACTTACCACGTTTAGCCCAGAGATCAGAAATCAGAACATTTGTCTGGATATGGGAGATCTGGCCCAGTGTCTGTTCCATTGTGGATAAATACTTAAACAGTCCTTGGGCCAGAGGGTGAGTGAAAATGACTCTGTAGTCCAGTTGTTAGGGCACCCACGTGGAGGTGGGAGACCCAGCATCCACTCCCCTGCCCCAATCACTCTTTCATTATTTTTCCAAAGTGCAACAGCTCCAGCTGGAGAGATTGAGGGCACCCCACATTGGAATATCCCATGGTTCAGTGATCAGAGCACCCTTTTTGGAGGTGGAAGACCCCTGTTCAAATCTCTTCTTCCTCTCTGGCAGAAAGAAGGGTGTTGAACTTGAGTATCCCACATCCTAGGCAAATTCTATAACTATTGGGCTCAAAGTTATAAGATGAGCACCTCTTTTCTCCTCCTCCAGCCAGATATTGAATGGACCCGATCTAGTAGGTACCTTCCGAGCATGTCTACCAGATTGGGCTCTGCATGCAATTTAGGCAGCCAAACACCTGTCTTCCCTGGTTTGTGAATTGCTCTGGGGCTTAGGCAGGAAATTGGCAACCAGAAGCCTAGAGGGAGGCAGCAGAATGCATGCTCAGAGGCAAAAACATTGGTGCCTACGGAACTTTTACTTTGAAAACTTAGCCACCAAGTGAGTTTATGTGCCTACAGGGTTCAGTCGGAGTTGTGTATTTTGCAGTAGATCCAAAACTTGGGCTTAGGCATCTAAACCTGAGTACTTCAGTCTGTAGTTTAGGTGCCTAAGTATCTTTGGGGACTTGGGCCACTGAGTTTCAAAGTGGGATCCAGGGCCTGATTCTTCTCCCATATTGACTCCACTGATTCCAGTAAAGTTACTCCAGATTTAAACTTGGGTAAATGAGAAGAGAATCATGTCCGGTGAATCTAGTTGATAGAATAAGGTTGATAATGCATGTGAATTAGCAACTGTTGCCTTGGGTGGGAAACTTTATCAGTCGGTAATGATAAAAAGTTTATGATTAAACAACCGGTTTGATTATATTACCCTTTAATTAGGATTGTCAGCTTCAAAGACCAGGGACTTTGGTTTTTCTCTCTTTGTATCTTTCTTTCTTGTTTGGCTCTGCCACTATATGATAAATAATTCTTATACTGGTGTAGGTTCTTTCCCTTCCACTCTGTGTTGAATGCAGGTCTTGCACTGATTTCCTCTTACTGTAATCAATACAATCCCAAAGAGGGAATTTAAGGTCATATTCTTGTGAACTGGCTCTTCCATCATCTGAACTATTTTATGAAAAGTGAAAGTGTATGTGAAAATATGGTTTGATTTAGTTTATTTTTCAACGTTACCTTCCCTTGCCTTGGCTTCCTATTTCAACTTTCACTCAACCCTACCAGCACCTGAACACACATCAGAGAGGTTTCCTTCTGAAGAAAATGGCTGATGCAAACCATTGATGCACAGCACAGGCAGCTGTTACTAATAGAATTTTACAGTTATTTAATACTTTTCATCTTGTATGATCCCAAAGCACTTTAAAAACTAATCAAATTCAGCACCGCTAAAAAGCAGCCACCTCTGGGGAATTGGGTGGCAGCTAACTTGCAGGCAGTGCAACACAGGCTGGAAAGAAAATGTTGTCAGAAGCCACTGAGGTAAATTCTGTCTCTTGTGAAAAGTGCCTTGGGATTATCAGTGTCCATGGGGAAAAGGGAGGACCCTGATTTGAGAGACAGAAAACTGTCTAGGACTCAGTTTATGTTCCTCAGAGGGACAAGAAGTTTAGTTGACCCTGGCAGGATAAAGGATTCTAACAGTTCCACTGCATTCATGGATCTGAGTCTGATTTTGAACCATTTTTACCCCATTGACTTGCATGGAGTTTCTTTTGATGGTTAGAGGTAAAGATCAGGTCCTACGGGCTAGAATCACAAAGGAACTTAGGAATTGCGATGCTCAGCATGGCAACAACTGATTTTTAGGCACTTCGTCACAAAGTGGAATCCACAGCACTGAGTTAGGCACCTAGGCTCCCTAAATAATGCATGGGGAGAGACAGTCACCTAAGAATGGGATTCACAAAAGCCAGCTCACTGAGTGGGAAGCCACCTAAGCTAGCTGGCAGGAAATGCCATGGGGAGGGGTGTGGCCTAAGATCTGTCCCCTCAAAGGTAGTTAGTCTAAATCTAGGCTGGGGGGAGGTGCCTATCCCCAGTTGGGTTTTTCTCAGTCATGACCCCTCACCTGGAGGTAGTGATGTCTCCACCACCCTCTTATAACTAGTAAACCTGTCTCATAATACCCCATAACCAAATGGTTAGCACATGCTGCTTGGAGGAGAGAGATCCAATTTCATATCCACGCTCCACATCAGGCAGGTCAGCCACATCTTGGGGGAGTTTTTTATCCTCTAGGCTAAAAGGTATAAGAGGGAGCATCACCTCCTCCTATTTGGCTGTTTTATGTGGGCTTAGGTATGCTCTGAGAACACCTACTGCATTGGGCCCCATAGGTGAGTCTGAGTTTCCCATTGGAGCTTAGGCATGAGATAGGTACCCAGATGCCTAGACCGGGGTATCTGTGCACATGCCCGATTGGCAAAAACTTAGGTGCATAAGGGACTTAACGGTCAAAATTCAACTAATTGGGTGTAGGGCACTTAGAAGCCTAAGTTCCATTGAACTAGACGCATTGGCTTTCAATGAGACTTAGGCTCTTAAGTGCCTATGACACTTCTGAAAACAAAATGTAGCTGTCTATGTCATTTGGGCCTTGCAAAGTTGAGTGGAACTATGCCTAAATTCCTTTAAATAGCTGGGTCTCAGTCACTTTCAGAAGGCACTCAGGCCCTGATCCACAAAGATATTTAGGCTCCTAACTTCCACTGGTTTCAAGTTAGGAACCTAAATACCTTACATAATGACAGGTTTCAGAGTAGCAGCTGTGTTAGTCTGTATCCGCAAAAAGAAAAGGAGTACTTGTGGCACCTACAGCTCACGAAAGCTTATGCTCAAATAAATTTGTTAGTCTCTAAGTCCCACAAGTCCTCCTTTTCTTTTTGTAAATATCTTAGTAGATCTGGGCCTCAGTGTTTTGTGAGATTAGGTTGCGTCCATTATTGAGATGATATGCTTGGTCCACAGGTAAAGAGGGTGGAGGAGGAGGATTAGTGTGCCAAGCACTTTACTTTCACTTTCACATCCTCAGTCCATGAAGCACCTTGATGGAGCCTCAGGGGAATTCACTTTTGACGACTTTCTTGCTGCAATAGAAATTGTGCTAGATAGACCAAGCAAAAGAAGTTGGGAGTGGGAGGAAGAATAGGGCATAGGACCATATCTGATCCATTAAGTTTGACATCTTGTCTGTGGCAATAGCTAGTAAATATATGGCTCACACAGTGCTGTCAAACCACCCCATGGAGGCTATATTGAAATGCTAATGTGATGTGGATTGTTTATATGCAGTAGGTGTTGCTTCTTGCAGGGAGAGTGAACTCCAAAAGGAATCAGGATGTCTTTTATTTTTGAATAAGGAACATCCCAGCTCCCCACTTTCCTGTTTAACAAGGAAACTCCAGTCATTAATCCTCTAAACTCTTCCACAGATTCCTGCCTCAGTTCTGGAAACATTACCTGTTCCCCTCCTTGCAGAAGACTGAGACCCACCTTCTAACTGGCCTGGCATAAAAGACATTTGGGCTTTGCAAACATTGAGCTGAACCAAGTAGCTTTGCTGTGGGGTGCCAGATTTTTTAAAAATTTTTGACAGGCCCTGCCAATAACTGATACTTTAGAGGAAGAAAATAAACTTCCAGCATCTCAAAATGCACCTGGCCAATTGTGCAGCTTTGTACGTTGGGAGGTAGAGGGAGGATGAGAATGGAATTTATACCTTCTCCTGCTGTTCTCCTCTCATACCTTGCAGTATTAGACTTGATTAGCTTTGAGGCTAAATCAGGGGAAGAGAGAACCAGCAGCCCTAGAAAGAAGGAATGAGCTATTGCTCATACTGAGATGAACTGGTGTTCCCACAGAGGCACACACCAAACCACATCAGTGAAGAGAGATTATAGATGCAGCATAGTGTATTGGACTCAGTTAAACATTTTTGCATGTTTTCCCACCGCATAATTAACAACATTTTTTGACATGCCATGTTGAACCAATAGGCTATGTAAAAATTTCCAACTATCAGTGAAAAGCCAGCAAAACACTTACCAGCACTGAAATGGGAGCCCAACATGATAGCATCAGTGATCATATTTTAGTACCCTTTATCAAAAAATATCCAACAGCCTTCTATAGCGGTTGTCCTAAGCCTTGAAACTCCATTGTTAATTTTAGTGTTTGGTTTCTTCCTCCAAAATATTGTAGTCATTTTTAATAAGGGATGGAAGATCTAAATTTGCTGCTCTTTATCTTACCACCTTTTATACATAAAATAGAACTTTGCTAATCTGCACAGCCTTTAACTGGCCCAGAAAAATCAGTGGTCTCACTCTACTTCTCAGGAAAGACTTAATAGCTGGGTACTGTAGTGAGATCTTGTACATCATTATGTTAATACTTTATTCCTTTTTAGAAAATGTGTGAGAATACTTTGAGAAATCTACTATCCAGTTTATTAACTGAACTAACTACACCTAAACTATACTTGTCAAATAGATGAACATTTTATGGTACCTCTCCCCTGCCTTTTATTGTTCATCTTTGCTTATTTGGTAGTTTGCAAAGTTCAGCAGTTTGCAGTGAGTCTGCCAGCCATTTGTACAAGTTAGCAATGTTTTACTCTGGATAATCAGAACCTAAAGTTTCCTCCCGTCCCTCATTTCAAAACATTTTCTTGATTATTAAAATTAAAATTTTCCATAAATATCCTTTTTCAAAGAGGAAACATTTCAAAGCACTTAACACAAGTTTAGAAAAGCAATGAAAATAAATAAAAATCAAAGCCATATAGAAGGGTCAAATTCTTTAAGGACTGGAACCTGCAAGGTGCTGAGCATCTCCTGGAAAGGGGGGGATCAAGTGGATAGAGAATTCTGGGGAGCTGATCCAGTGACGTATCCATCCCTCATAGATGAGTCAATTTAAATCACGGAGGTGAAGGAAGGACATAGCTGTCCTGGTATAATCCCTCATGTATTTTCACTTATGTCAGAATAAAAGTGCTGTTGGTGGTATAGCTTATGACTCTCAGGGAACTGGTGTAAGATATGTTGGCTGAAACACTTTTTTTGTTGGTATAAACTGTGCCTACCCTAGGAGGATTTGCTGGTATAGCCATATTGGTTAGACAAGGCCCTAAGATGACAGACACCCTAGAAATTCAATAAGAAAGATGGGGTGTCTGGCTCCCTAATTGGTGTTACGCAGGATGATGCCATCCCCTCATCCTCACTCAGTTCCTCAAAAGGCAGCAACAAAATATTAGACTGAACATTGTACTTCACAGGGAACTGATATATGCTGTGTCCACTGTGACATAATATTGACAGATAAATAAACCCATTGTATTCGACAATGTTCACATTACCAGGCAAAGTATGTTCACTGTAACTAAATATACTTAATGCTAATGTGATATGGATTGCAATAGTCATTGTCTTAAATGAACTGAGAATGCAAACAAAAATAGATTAACCGCAACTGAATTGTATTTATCTTCTTTGGCAGAGCTAGCTCAATGATGAGTCATTTTCTGATCTAATATCATTGCCATCTCTAGTATCCCATGTAATTGTTACTGCTGGAAGAAGAAGTTCAAACAGGCTGAAGGCTGAAGTAGCAAGGGAGTATTACAATGGCAAGCCTGATCCCTAAAAAAATGCAATACACCAATTAGTTGCATATTTCTTTGAGCCATGAAACTGAGGTCTTGGTCAGCTGGGTCATTAAAGAGCTCATGAGACCTTTTTGTAAAAAGTGGGGGGTGTTTACCCTGGTAGAATTCTAATTGGGGTAATTACATTTCATTGCATAGATTCTACTGGTTACTGTATTTGCCACTTCTGGTGTTTAGTGCTGATGTGCACAAATAAACATTTGGTCTGCTTAAGCCTTAATTTCAGTGGTTTATTTCATAGTGGATGAAGGAATCTCTGCATGCAGTTTAAAGGGCTAGACTGTGCCACCCTGACACTGAATGTGGATAAGAATGGCATAATCTGGCCCTAAGTGGGCTTCTTTAAGGGATCTTTCCAGAAGAAAAGTAATAGACAAATATGCTGTAAGAACATTATCATTTAAAATAGTTTTCAAATTGATTTTCACTATATCAGATATTACAACACAACATCAGGGCCAACCAGATTCGAGCTGGACAGGGGCTTTGGAGATAAATAGTCAAAGCAAGAGTGCATAACTAGCAAATGCAGAAATGATTTTACAACCTTAACTATATTGGGAGAGTTTTGACTGTGATCAAGCACACTGGGGTTAAATCTGATCTCACGCACATTAATTTAAAGGCCTGATCCAAAGCCCATCATAGTCACTGGATCCAAGGAGTAAATATTTAAGTCAATAGAGTTACGCTGCTGTGAAACCAGTGCAGATAAGATCAGAATCCAGATCATTTATCTTTTTGTGCCTTTTCTTTTGCATATTAATAGGGATTTTGTATTAAGGACCATATCCACTGCCATCACTCATTTTGCAAAACTCCCTTTGACTTCACTGGGAGGTTTGCATGTGGATTGATGGCAGGATATGGCCTATAGTAACACAGGGAGGAAGAAGATTACATACCTTTGGGTGTGTAGCACATCTTTTTGTTTACGCTGCCAGAGGCAATCAGTCGCACTTGAAAGCATTTGCATTGAAAGATCAATTGACTGTAAGTGGTTTGAAAGCATGACAAGGCATGAAAATATAAAACAAAACTCTAAGAATGACAGGTTTCAGAGTAGCAGCCGTGGTAGTCTGTATTCGCAAAAAGAAAAGGAGTACTTGTAGCACCTTAGAGACTAACCAATTTATTTGAGCATAAGCTTTCGTGAGCTACAGCTCACTTCATCGGATGCAGTGAGCAGTAGCTCACGAAAGCTTATGCTCAGATAAATTGGTTAGTCTCTAAGGTGCCACAAGTACTCCTTTTCTTTCTAAGAATGAGTTCAACCACCAAATTCTTAGGTGAAACATTAATGGATTGTAGTAATCAGTTACCAGTTTGCTCTCTGGTTCTTTCATCAAAACTCATTACCTGTTGTTATTATGATGATGATTATTTATTTGCATGATGTCTTATGAAAAATAGGTCTATGGAAATATTGAAAACCAGTAAGTAAGTAGGAATGAAGGATGCAAAGCTGGAGTTTTCCCATGGCCTGAAAATGACTCCCTCCCTGGCTTGGGGCAGCCACAGGTATGCTGTTAATTTTCAGTCCCCTTGCCAGAAGGCTATAAAATGCCTTTTCATCTTATGTTACATAAGTATCCAACAAATAAGAAGACTGTTATTATAAAGGCAACCACACTGAAAAAAGGTTTCATTTACTCTGAATATCTGCATGAAAGACTTCTGATGTTTCTTTGTGCCTTTTAGGTTGCTGAGTGCTTTTGGAGAGGAAAAATGCATCAAATTCTTTAAAAAATATATAACTTTGATGCAACACCAAATTGGGAAGTTGCTGGGGAACACATGATTTACTTACAGTTAAATATTACGATGATCTACCCTCTCAGATGAGCTTTGATATTCTTTCTGCCTAGTTGACAGCATTGTGGAAAACAGTGTTAGTATTTAGCATTGTCTGGTGATTAAACACCTTGGTGACCCTTCTGAACTAACCTGAAAAGGTTCCATGTACAATCAGGGCTCAGAACTGTGAGCTGCTGAGTACCTCCTGTGAAGTGACAACTGTGAGGGCTGAGGGTACTCAGAACTACACAGGAGGTGCTCAGCAGCTTAGCCAACTGTGTCCTAAAGTCTAGATCCAATGCCCTTTGAAATCAAGGGAAAGATTCCCTTGGAGTTCAGTGGGAGCAGAATCAGGTCCTATAGAAGTGTTTGCAATAAATATGTCACTATCTCCATGGTATCATTTTCTCTAGGAAGGCAAACTTGTAATTTCTTTGACAGTGTGAGATAAGGGAGGGAAATGGGGAGCTAGGAGGGTGATTCAGCTTTTGGCCAACATGTCCCTCATAATTAGAGGACCCTTCCTGAAGCCATTCAGTTGTATTACATCCATCTACATCTTCACTGATTCTAAAAAGTTCAGTTTCAATAAGAGTAAAAGGTATCTTGATCCGACCATGCAGTTTCGGCCTCGTTTATGTTAAAAAATATAGGCTTGAAGGAGAAATACTGGTCAGTTAACGTCTAGGTGCCAAGGAATCTCTGCTCCTCGATTCACAGCAAAAAATAGAAAATGTCACCTTGTAGACAGCCTCCTTGTGAACTGATGATACTCTCACAGGCACTAAAGTTCAGAAACAATGGGTCAGTCTGTGAAGTTAAGCTGATTTACACCAGCTGAGTATCTGTCCTTTGATTCTTATTGAGAGTGTTATAAGTAATTAAATAATTATATATTATCTATTATGTATTCTTTGTAATATAGTGGCCCCAACTGAGACTAGGGGGCCAGTTGTGTTAGGCAAAGTACATACACACAGTAAGAGACAGCCCTTGCTCAGATGTGCTCATTTCTAAATAGGTCAGAGAAAGGAAGTATTACTTATTATCTCCATTTTACAGATAGGTAACAGAGACAGAAGAATTTATGTAATTTGCCCCAGATCACCCAGGAATTCTATGGAAGAGCCAAGGATTGAACATAGATCAGCAGAGTCCCAGATAAGGCCAGCCTTCCTTTTGAGAGTAGCACAAATGTCTCTTTCTCTGAAAGACTTCTCATGTATTAAAAAATCTGGGGTCTGATAATTTTTACATTGCATTAATTCTTCTTGAGGACAAAGGTATGCATTGGATTTAGAGGTCCAGTTTTCCCCTGGTTGTTGATAATACTGTATGTCCTATCCACCCAACCCATATCAAACATGTGACTTTTCAATAATAAATAAATAACATTTCAAAAGCAATAGATAAGGGCCTCGATCAGGCGTTGTCCTGAGTGCCTACAATTCATTGACTACTTTCAGGTGATTTAAGAGTTCCATGTAAACCTTTCTTCAGCTCTAAGGCTAAGCATATCCAAGAACACAGGGTGTTTTTAAAAATAGACTGTGTATAGATCACTTCAGAACTTTCACTGCCAGGGAAACAATGGGCTCCCTTAGCTCCAGCAATAGCCTCCACCCTGGATTAAATATTTGAGCATAAGCTTTCGTGAGCTACAGCTCACTTCATCGGATGCATTCAGTGGAAAATACAGTGGGGAGATTTATATACACAGAGAACATGAAACAATGGGTGTTACCATACACACTGTAACGAGAGTGATCACTTAAGGTGAGCTATTACCAGCAGGAGAGCGGGGCTGGGTGGGGGGTGAAACCTTTTGCAGTGATAATCAAGGTGGGCCATTTCCAGCAGTTGACAAGAACATCTGAGGAACAGTGGTGGTGGTGGTGGTGGGGGGAATAAACAAGGGGAAATAGTTTTTATGGCTGATTTAGAACAACGCTTCCTCAGCTCTTGTCCCCTAATGCCCCTACTCTACTTGCGCTACATTGATGACATCTTCATCATCTGGACCCATGGAAAAGAAGCCCTTGAGGAATTCCACCATGATTTCAACAATTTCCATCCCACCATCAACCACGGCCTGGACCAGTCCACACAAGAGATCCACTTCCTGGACACTATGGTGCTAATAAGCGATGGTCACATAAACACCACCCTATACCGGAAACCTACTGACCGCTATTCCTACCTACATGCCTCCAGCTTTCATCCAGACCACACCACACGATCCATTGTCTACAGCCAAGCTCTATGATACAACCACATTTGCTCCAACCCCTCAGACAGAGACAAACACCTATAAGATCTCTATCAAGCATTCTTACAACTACAATACCCACCTGCTGAAGTGAAGAAACAGATTGACAGAGCCAGAAGAGTACCCAGAAGTCACCTACTACAGGACAGGCCCAACAAAGAAAATAACAGAACGCCACTAGCTATCACCTTCAGCCCCAACTAAAACCTCTCCAACGCATCATTAAGGATCTACAACCTATCTTGAAGGGCAACCCATCCCTCTCACAGATCTTGGGAGACAGGCCAGTCCTTGCTTACAGAAAGCCCCCCAACCTGAAGCAAATACTCACCAGCAACCACACACTACACAACAGAACCACTAACCCAGGAACCGATCCTTGCAACAAAGCCCGTTGCCAACTGTGTCCACATATATATTCAGGGGACACCATCATAGGGCCTAATCACATCAGCCACACTATCAGAGGCTCATTCATCTGCACATCTACCAATGTGATATATGCCATCATGTGCCAGCAATGCCCCTCTGCCATGTACATTGGCCAAACTGGACAGTCTCTACGTAAAAGAATAAATGGACACAAATCAGACGTCAAGAATTATAACATTCAAAAACCAGTCAGAGAACACTTCAGTCTCTTTGGTCACTTGATTACAGACCTAAAAGTTGCAATTCTTCAACAAAAAAACCTTCAGAAACAGACTCCAATGAGAGACTGCTGAATTGGAATTAATTTGCATACTGGATATAATTAACTTAGGCTTGAATAGAGACTGGGAGTGGATGGGTCATTACACAAAGTAAAACTATTTCCCCTTGTTTATTTCCCCCCATCCACCTCCCACTGTTCCTCAGACGTTCTTGTCAACTGCTGGAAATGGCCCACCTTGATTATCACTACAAAAGGTTTTTTCTCCTGCTCACCTTAAGTGATCGCTCACCTTAATTGATCACTCTCCTTACAGTGTGTATGGTAACACCCATTGTTTCATGTTTTCTATGTATATAAATCTCCCTACTGTATTTTCCACTGAATGCATCCGATGAAGTGAGCTGTAGCTTATGAAAGCTTATGCTCAAATAAATTTGTTCTTCTCTAAGGGGCCACAAGTCCTCCTTTTCTTTTTGCGAATACAGACTAACATGGCTGCTACTCAGAAACCTGGATTAATTTTATCTCACAATTGCCACCTTGTCTTCTCCTACAAAGTATCCTAAAATCCTACTTTCCTGGGAAGCATTTCAGTTACCATGGCTACGCACCAAATTGCATTTGCCAAGATGAGACCTTCCCAGCTAATTTGTATTGTATTATACCCACTCATGCATCTAGATTGTAAGATCAACAGGGCAGGGATTCTGTTCCTTGTTGTATCCTTCTGCCCATGAATTCTTAGTGTGTGGTGGCCACACATCAGGTCTTAAAGCCAACTTATTTTGCCACAGGAGAATTACATCCATGCTGTGGAATCTTCCAGTGTCATAGAGTTGTTTACCGGAGTTTCCACATTCCTTCTCTCCCTGCCTTCTATCAGTAGGGTGACCAGACAGCAAATATGAAAAACTGGGACAGGGGTTGGGTGGTAATAGGAGCTTATATAAGAAAAAGACCCAAAAATTGGGACTGTCCCTATAAAATCGGGACATCTGGTCACCCTATCTGTCAGCATATGGGTCATTGGCAGCTTTCAGCCTTCAGGCTGCTCTTGGTTATGCTGGGGACTTCCCTGACAAACAACCAGCCCAGGGAGAGTAAAGGTGAGTGTCATGTGGTCCAGAGGAGGCATTGTGGTCCAGTGGATAGGGCACTAGATTGGAAGTGCCGCCCTTGGCTCTGCTACTGGCCTACTGCATAACCTTGATCAAGTTTCTCTGTTTTTCTAATTGTAAAATGAAATTAACGTTACTTATCCTCCTTTGTAAAGTGCTTTGAGATCTCTGAATGAAAAGATCTAAACTATGCATCTTTATAAACTTGTTGGACATCTCAATAAATTGTAGGAAGACTCCTCCATATATTGTGCATTTGCAAGATCGGCCAGGCAAGTAATATTTGAAAGACATCAGAATCATGGCTTTCTGTTCTTAACATGAAGTAAACTCAAAGCCATACAAGCTTGGCAACTCTGAGTGGTATAATATTGGCCAGAGCCCACAGACCTACTGGCCTGCAGATCTACCAACAACCTAAGCTATATGTTGCAATGCCCTCAAAAGGCTTCTAACATAGGCAGAGGGGGGATCATATATATTCTAAAGATAAATCTGTTATAAATGGACTTTGTTATTCTATCCTTCTAGGAGATCAGAGACTATACTGCACTTGCAATTAGCAAAATGAAAACTATAATACAAAAAGGTAACAAATCTACCCATCCTGGTGACAGTAAAACATTGGCCATTCAGTTATACCAACTACCTTATGATTATTTATGAGCATGGTGTCTTATGAAAAATAGGTTTGCATTTAAGAGGCAAACAGATTAATATAAACAAATCAAGAATTCTAACATACTCACAAGAAACTTCATTATGGTTGCTGCCACACAATAGGGAACTTCTGCTCCCTGGACCCTTCCAGAACTTGGGACCAACTCAAACATTACAAAGCCAGGAAATGTTAAGATAAGACAACCCCCAAAGAATGCTACTGTTACAAGAAAAAAATCAAATCACAAACCAGGAAAGGAGAGAGACAAGGTGGGTGGGGTAATATCTTTTGTTGGACCAACTTCTGTTGGTGAGAGAGACGAGGTTTTGAGCTTAAACGGAGCTCTTCTTCTGGGACCAACACGGCTACAACAACACTACATACACCTGAAAATGCACAGTTAATGTGGTTCTCTCTTTCTTTCTCTCTGCCATTTCTATCCAAGAGCCTGTGCAGTGCTGGTATTTTGTGAAGTGATCTGGTACAACACTTCATAGAACAAAAAAGAAATTGAATAACTTTTTATATATATATGTTTGCATCACTTGTTCTTGTATTGGACGCTAGGAGTGAAACCTGGCACCATTGAAGTCAATGACAAAAGTCCAACTGGCTTCAGTGGGGCAAGGATTCCATCCTAGATCTTAGCAGAGGCAATCCAATGATATAAATTTAACGTGGATATTGTGCAAAGATTTTACCTTCTCTTTGAACAAAAAAACGTTATAACAAAGTTAAAGGTAGTGGTGAGGGGGCTATACCTTGGGACCCCTTGACCAAATGATCTTAAATTTGCAACACAAACTCTACTCCAGGCCCTGAAGTGGTATGCCAGTTTTGAAGCCAATCTGACTACATATATGGATTTTTGGGAGATTTAAAATTTGGCTCGAAATACAATCTATTGTTCATTCAACTTTAACTATGAAGTGACTCACAGTTGCTTCATAACAATAAGTTGCTTTTCCACAATGTTAACTGCAAAATATTAATATGTATCAGTCCTAGAGTAGATATTGACCTCTTCAAGTGAGACCAATTCAACATCCATGCCATTTTGCTGGATTTTAGCTATAACATAATTTTCTGCCTCTTTCTCAGATTGAAAGCTATTTGACTAGCCATGCAATTCCACAAATAACTGAACAGGGAACAAAACAATAACTTCTCCCAAGTAGTCTCTTGGTTGAAACAAAATCTTTCTTTAAATGAAGTGGATGTATAATCTGGCTAAGTACTTATTTTGCAGTTCTGAATTCTGGCAGCTTAGTAGTTTGAGCTCAGTAGTTTGAGCATTGGCCTGCTAAACCCAGGGTTGTGAGTTCAATCCTTGAGGAGGCCATTTAGGGATCTGGGGCAAAAATTGAGGATTGGTCCTGCTATGAGCGGGGGTTGGACAAGATGATCTCCTGAGGTCCCTTCCAACTCTGATATTCTATATTCTATGATTCTTTAAGAGCTATATTGTGAAATGACATGGCGATACGCTGGTTGGAAGGCATGAGATGCACTGTCCTGAGATGGGGGGTTCCACGACCACCACTCCCAAGAGAAGGAGGCGGGTGGTGGTGGTCAGGGACTCTCTACTCCGGGGGACTGAGTCATCTATCTGCCGCCCTGACCAGGAAAACTGAGAAGTCTGCTGCTTCCCGGGGGCTAAGATTCGCAATGTGACGGAGAGACTGCCGAGACTCATCAAGCCCTTGGATCGCTACCCCTTCCTGCTTCTCCATGTGGGCACCAATGATACTGCCAAGAATGACCTTGAGCAGATCACTGCGGACTACGTGGCTCTGGGAAGAAGGATAAAGGAGTTTGAGGCGCAAGTGGTGTTCTCGTCCATCCTCCCCGTGGAAGGAAAAGGCCTGGGTAGGGACCGTCGAATCGTGGAAGTCAACGAATGGCTACGCAGGTGGTGTCGGAGAGAAGGCTTTGGATTCTTTGACCATGGGATGGTGTTCCATGAAGGAGGAGTGCTGGGCAGAGACGGGCTCCACCTTACGAAGAGAGGGAAGAGCATCTTTGCAAGCAGGCTGGCTAACCTAGTGAAGAGGGCTTTAAACCAGGTTCACCGGGGGAAGGAGACCAAAGCTCTGAGGTAAGTGGGAAAGTAGGATACCGGGAGGAAGCACAGGCAGGAATGTCTGTGCGGGGAGGGCTCCTTCCTCATACTTAGAATGAGGGGTGATCAGCAGGTTATCTCAAGTGCTTATATACGAATGCACAAAGCCTTGGAAACAAGCAGGGAGAACTGGAGGTCCTGGTGATGTCAAGGAATTATGACGTGATTGGAATAACAGAGACTTGGTGGGATAACTCACATGACTGGAGTACTGTCATGGATGGTTATAAACTGTTCAGGAAGGACAGGCAGGGCAGAAAAGGTGGGGGAGTAGCACTGTATGTAAGGGAGCAGTATGACTGCTCAGAGCTCCGGTACGAAACTGCAGAAAAATCTGAGTGTCTCTGGATTAAGTTTAGAAGTGTGAACAACAAGAGTGATGTAGTGGTGGGAGTCTGCTATAGACCACCGGACCAGGGGGATGAGGTGGACGGGGCTTTCTTCCGACAGCTCGCAGAAGCTACTAGATCGCACGCCCTGGTTCTCATGGGTGACTTTAATTTTCCTGATATCTGCTGGGAGAGCAATACAGCGGTGCATAGACAATCCAGGAGGTTTTTGGAAAGCGTAGGGGACAATTTCCTGGTGCAAGTGCGAGAGGAGCCAACTAGGGGGGGAGCTTTTCTTGACCTGCTGCTCACAAACCAGGAAGAATTAGTAGGGGAAGCAAAAGTGGATGGGAATCTGGGAGGCAGTGACCATGAGTTGGTTGAGTTCAGGATCCTGACACAGGGAAGAAAGGTAAGCAGCAGGATAACCGTAGACCCTGGACTTCAGGAAAGCAGACTTCGACTCCCTCAGGGAACGGATGGGTAGGATCCCCTGGGGGACTAACATGAAGGGGAAAGGAGTCCAGGAGAGCTGGCTGTATTTCAAGGAATCCCTGTTGAGGTTACAGGGACAAACCACCCCGATGTGTCGAAAGAATAGTAAATACGGCAGACGACCAGCTTGGCTTAATGGTGAAATCCTAGCGGATCTTAAACATAAAAAAGAAGCTTACAAGAAGTGGAAGGTTGGACATATGACCAGGGAAGAGTATAAAAATATTGCTCGGGCACGTAGGAATGAAATCAGGAGGGCCAAATCGCACCTGGAGCTGCAGCTAGCGAGAGATGTTAAGAGTAACAAGAAGGGTTTCTTCAGGTATGTTGGCAACAAGAAGAAAGTCAAGGAAAGTGTGGGCCCCTTACTGAATGGGGGAGGCAACCTAGTGACAGAGGATGTGGAAAAAGCTAATGTACTCAATGCTTTTTTTGCCTCTGTCTTCACGAACAAGGTCAGCTCCCAGACTGCTGCGCTGGGCATCACAACATGGGGAATAGATGGCCAGCCCTCTGTGGAGAAAGAGGTGGTTAGGGACTATTTAGAAAAGCTGGACGTGCACAAGTCCATGGGGCCGGACGAGTTGCATCCGAGAGTGCTAAAGGAATTGGCGGCTGTGATTGCAGAGCCATTGGCCATTATCTTTGAAAACTCGTGGCGAACGGGGGAAGTCCCGGATGACTGGAAAAAGGCTAATGTAGTGCCAATCTTTAAAAAAAAGGGAAGAAGGAGGATCCTGGGAACTACAGGCCAGTCAGCCTCACCTCAGTCCCTGGAAAAATCATGGAGCAGGTCCTCAAAGAATCAATCCTGAAGCACTTACATGAGAGGAAAGTGATCAGGAACAGTCAGCATGGATTCACCAAGGGAAGGTCATGCCTGACTAATCTAATCACCTTCTATGATGAGATTACTGGTTCTGTGGATGAAGGGAAAGCAGTAGATGGATTGTTTCTTGACTTTAGCAAAGCTTTTGACACGGTCTCCCACAGTATTCTTGTCAGCAAGTTAAAGAAGTGTGGGCTGGATGAATGCACTATAAGGTGGGTAGAAAGTTGGCTAGATTGTCGGGCTCAACGGGTAGTGATCAATGGCTCCATGTCTAGTTGGCAGCCGATGTCAAGTGGAGTGCCCCAGGGGTCGGTCCTGGGGCCAGTTTTGTTCAATATCTTCATAAATGATCTGGAGGATGGTGTGGATTGCACTCTCAGCAAATTTGCGGATGATACTAAACTGGGAGGAGTGGTAGATATGCTGGAGGGCAGGGATAGGACACAGAGGGACCTAGACAAATTGGAGGATTGGGCCAAAAGAAATCTGATGAGGTTCAATAAGGATAAGTGCAGGGTCCTGCACTTAGGGCGGAAGAACCCAATGCACAGCTACAGACTAGGGACCGAATGGCTAGGCAGCAGTTCTGCGGAAAAGGACCTAGGGGTGACAGTGGACGAGAAGCTGGATATGAGTCAACAGTGTGCCCTTGTTGCCAAGAAGGCCAATGGCATTTTGGGATGTATAAGTAGGGGCATAGCGAGCAGATTGAGGGACATGATCATCCCCCTCTATTCGACATTGCTGAGGCCTCATCTGGAGTACTGTGTCCAGTTTTGAGCCCCACACTACAAGAAGGATGTGGAGAAATTGGAAAGAGTCCAGCGAAGGGCAACAAAAATGATTAGGGGTCTAGAACACATGACTTATGAGGAGAGGCTGAGGGAACTGGGATTGTTTAGTCTGCGGAAGAGAAGAATGAGGGGGGATTTGATAGCTGCTTTCAGTTACCTGAGAGGTGGTTCCAAAGAGGATGGTTCTAGACTATTCTCAGTGGTAGAAGAGGACAGGACAAGGAGTAATGGTCTCAAGTTGCAGTGGGGGAGGTTTAGGTTGGATATTAGGAAAAACTTTTTCACTAGGAGGGTGGTGAAACACTGGAATGCGTTACCTAGGGAGGTGGTAGAATCTCCTTCCTTAGAAGTTTTTAAGGTCAGGCTTGACAAAGCCCTGGCTGGGATGATTTAATTGGGGATTGATCCTGCCTTGAGCAGGGGGTTGGACTAGATGACCTCCTGAGGTCCCTTCCAACCCTGATATTCTATGATTCTATGATTCTATGATACAGATTAGCGGATAACATGTGGCCTAGATTCTAATAATCAATTTTTCCCACTCTTAGGAAGTCTCCTGGCTGAAAGCACCAGAGCAGAGTCCTCTATATTAAACAAAGTCAGCTAATGGTTTTCCAAAAAATGGAGAAGACCTTCAGAAACACTAATGAGACTTAGATGCCTGATCCCTATATCAGTGTGTGTGTGTGTGGGCAACATGTTGCACACATTTATGCTAATAGTGAATTTGGCCTGCTGTGTGCAAATATAGAGCTGGTTGAAAAATGGGGATGGTGGGGGGAAATTGAGTGAAACATATTTTCCATTTTCATTAACATGTTTCAATGGGAATGTTGAAACCGGCTCTGATTATATACTAAGTGCTGTACTTTGTATCCCCTGGTATTAACGGGGAATGTTGTCACTCTTTTTCTGTTTCTCCAAATACATTTCATTTGAACACAGTGAAAATGTGATTGTGGATATTTTACTTCAGTGTAATTCAGGAAGACCAACAAAGGGCTCTAAGGAGTTTTCCATGAAATGTGGTGGCTGGCATGCCAGCTTGCAAATCTAAGACTGAAACTATGTTCCAGTCAAAGATGTCTATTCAGACTGCCTTCAAAGAGAAAAATATGTGAACAGGTCAAGGAGTTTAATTTCCATAGCACTTGCGCTTGTAACTCACATGTAGTGTACAATAATGACTTAAATGCCCATTGGCAATAATGTAATGGGAGACTTCTGTGGATAAGAAGAAAATGCATTGAAGGTAACAATCACAGGCCAAATTCTGTGTGTAAACCATTGAAGTAATATGATGTAACCGAGAGCATAATTTGGCCTACTGTTTTCAAGATAGTGCTCTTATGAATGTTGATTTTACTGTTATGAATGAAGCTCTCTTTAGTTAGGATCTTAGGCCAAGATTTTCCAAAGTGACTAGTCATTTGGGTTGCCTCAACTTTTGGGTGCCAACTTGAGACACTTAAAGGAGCCTGATCAGGATTTAAATTCAGCAGGAGCCATCCAGACCAGAGCTCCGGTAAATATTTTCAAACCTGCGGGAGCCCTGGCACCTCCCATGGGGCTGAAGCCCTGAGTCCCAGCGTACCCTGCAGGGCTGAAGCCCCAAGCCTGAGTGCTCCCCAAGGGGCTGAAGCCCCAAGCCCTGATGCATCCTGCAGGGCTGAAACCCCAAGCCCCCCCGTGTCCCCGCCCCCTTTCAGGGCTAAAGCCCCAGCGCCCTCCACCCTGGGGTTAAGCACTGGCACCCACTGCACTGGAGCTGATGCCTGGAACCCCAAATAGGAGGATGCATGGGGGGGGCTCACAGAAATAGTCTCTGAGAATTTAAGCCCTGAGCTGATTTTCAGACTGTGGGCTACTCATCACCTTGTGAAAATCAGGTTCCTTTAAGGTATATTGTTGGCCACCCAAAAATGGGTGCACGCAAAATCACTAGTCACTTTTAAAAATCTCGGCCTTACTTTTTAAAATTTTTTGGAATAATTTGAAGTAAATTTTCATAACAAAACCCTGATTTTATTTAAAAAAAATCTCTTGGGAGGATTAGGGTATCTGGCAAGAATATAAGTGCAGGGGATAGTTGCACAAAACTCTTTTAACAGTTTGTATATTTTCCTCCTGATCCTTATTCACTTTTCTCCATGAGATGATTCAGCTGAACATATAAACTGTCGATAAATATATTTTCAGCTCATCTCACTAACTACAGTTGCATTTCCATACAGAGGCGCCGACTTCTTCTCTGCCCAGTGGGTGCTCGACTCCCCTGCCCCGCCTCTTCCTGCCCCTTCAACACCCTCTTCCCGCCCCCATTCCACCCCCTTTCCCCAAGCCCCCACCCCTCCCCTACCTCTTCTCCGCCTCCTCCCCTGAGTGCGCCGCGTCCCCACTCCTCCCCGTCCCTCCTGGAAAGTCCTAAGCGCCACCAAACAGCTGTTAGGCAGTGGTGGGGGCAGTGGGAAGTGCTGGGAGGGTGGAAGAGGAGTGGGAATGCTGCATGCTCGGGGCGGGGGGGGAAGGAGAGGGAGGTGAGGAGGAGGCAGCTTGGCTGCCAGTGGGTGTGGAGCATCTGCTAATTTTTCCCCAGGGGTGCTCCAGCCCCAGAGCACCCATGGAGTCGGTGCCTATGTTTCTATTCAAAGTTCTTACATTCAGCATGCCCAAGCCTATTTTATTTGAAATAACTTCTCAAATTAGAAGCTTGGTGTGTTTTTTTCATTGTTTCATCTGCAATGTATCACCTTCATGTTATTTTTTAAGATGAGATCTTATAGTATACCGCTAGTCATCCCACAGCTCATTGGATTTTATTTATTCTGGCCTTCTAATCTAATAGAACTTCTATGTTGTAACTTGTTGCTGTTTTTTTCCCAAGGATACATCATATGATTTTAAACAACTGCTGTATTTCAAAGTGCAGATATAAACTACTCAATGGTCTCTAGTCACTCCCTGGATAGGTGTGGCATATGGGAATTCTTCATTTTCTGGCTGTAGATCAGAACGTGATTAATGTGATTCCACATACAGTATATTGGTTGGAGAGAACTGGCTTTGTTTCTTCTGAGTATGATGTTGAAAGGGGGTAGGGAGCGAATTGTTGTACTGTTTCCAAAAACAGATTTTTACTTGTTCAGTTATATATAGATCTGGAATGTAGAGATATTGGGCATGATTCCCCACATCTTGTATGTATGTATGTACGTGCGTACGTATGTATGTATGTATCAATCTATCTATCCGCTTCTTCTTTTTCCAGTGCATGGGCTATCTTAAAACCTTAATTTCAGCCCTAACGAATGGTACATAGCTGCACTACTCTAGAAGAAGCTCCAAGAAGGAACTATGACTCAGAGAGCCACAATTCCTTCCATGGTTCCTCCTTACTTCAGTGCAGAAGTCAGATACCTCAGCATTTTCAGTTACCGAGTGTATTTTATTTCTCTTCTTGTGCTTGAAAGGCTCTGCCCACTTTTCACTTCTCCCTATCCCTTCTCTGCTCACCTACTCGCAGGTGGGAGTACGAACAAGGGTAACTGGGAAAAGGGGTCCTTCTTCCCTTTATTCTCTGGCCAAGTGCGATAAGACACAATCTAACTTTATATGAGTGCCTTCTCCTTGGGTAGTCATTACATATCCACTCATTAGTGTTTCCTTTGCACTTTGCACAGGTAGATGCCTTGCACAGGTATAAATGACTATAATTTGGCCTATTAATTTTTGGAGTTGGATCCAAATTAATATTGGAATGATACATTAATCATCGGGCTGCTTGTTGGTTTTTTTCCTTGTGGAGAAATGCTATGTTGTTTTGATTTTTCTACTTAGTCTTCACTGACTTCCACATGATAAATTATGGTCACCATCAGGCCAGTGTACCATTCACCATACACATCTGAAGTTCCCTTTAGGCAATGGATTTCCCATGGACTAGATCCATTGTAATACAGGCCTGAGGAACTAGATTTTATTTTCCATGGTAGCAGTTTGATATTTTTCCCAGGAGCAGGAATAGGAGTTAGAGCCAATAATCGATGTTGTTGCTAAAACAAAAGCACCAATTAGTATTTCCTCTGAACCTAACATTGGTAATGTGATTCTGGGGCCTGAGTCTCCCTCTGCAAGACACTAACTTTTCTTGAAGACAATGAGAGTTACTCACATCTTCAGCAGGGGCTGAGGCTGGAAACTGAGTCTTTTGGATAATTATTTTTAATTATTAGATATTGCCAAAATATTCAGCTGCCTCATGCTCTGCAGTGTTAGAGCAGTTTAGAAAAAATGTAAATTTTTTTGGTATGAGCAAGGCACCAGCATGTATTTGATGTGCTTCACCAATAGATAGACAATTGGGAATAAGTTCTCTAAAGATTCAAAGCCTGATCCAGCATGCATTAAAGTCAACGGAAGCCTTTCCATTGATTATTATTTTTTATTTGTATTACTGTAGCAACAAGAAGCCCCAATCAAGATCACAGCATCATTGTGCTAGGCACTGTACACTCATTTATCTGCCCCACTGACTTTTCAATCTAAATAGACAAGACAAAAAAAGGTGGCAGGGAAACAGAGATGAAATAACTTGCCCTAGGTCACACAACACATAAACGGCACAGGTAGGAAAAGAACTGAGATCTCTTGCCTCCTATGAAATGGATCTCACTGTGCTAGTGACTTGAATGGGCCTTGGATCAGGCCCTCAGAGGGAAGATTTCTACCAGCTGATCCGCTAACCCACTTCCTGCAACATCTGGTTGTTTCCTGCATGTTTCCCATCCCAGTCTGCCATGCTAAATTGTGATCAAGCTGCATTACAGTATAGGGTGATATGGACAGTAGGCAATTCAATTTTTGTGAAAGTTTTCATTTGTGCAAATAAATAAAAGATAGGATGTAGAATACAGCCTGAGCTATGCATAGCTTTTGTATTGGTCTAATTATTTTGGTTAGGGGACTTATTTTTTACCAAAGTGGTTATTCCAGCACAAGCCCTAGTTATATTGGTTATAAAGGTGCATTGTACCAGTCTGAATTATTTCCTTTTCCATTTGGGAATAGCAATACTAGTATAAAGCTGCAACCACATGGGGAGGGGGAGAGAGAGGGGGGCAGGGAGGGGGGCGTGTATGGCTTTAACTATACCAGTATAATTAAAACCATGCAACATTTTTTGTGCAGACAAGCCCTGACTGTATACACATTCACATGCCTCTTTCTCCCATTTGCCATGTGAGATATAGATATTAAAATGGGCCACATTGATTAAGGAGAGTGATTCTGCAGTCAGGTCTACATGAATCTTATCTCTGTGCAGAACCCTATTGACTGAGCGAGACTCCATGTGGGTGGAAGGTCTGCCTGCATGGAGTTTATTAGAGTCAGGACCTGGCTGCATTTGCAATGGAAGTTCCCTTTTCCTTTGCCTATGTACTTTCTGAAGGGTAACTTAGTGGGAATAAAAGCTGTTAGAAAGCAGGAGTGTAGATTTTTGAGGGTGTAAATTGGAAATGTTAAGAAAGAAGTTTCCTGTCATCTGAAGACTGTACACCAGAAAAAGGTATTAATACATCTGAGAACTTATTAAAATTGCAGCTCAATTTTCAAACTGTATCATTTATGAGGATCATTTTACCAAAAGTGCTTTATCTTGACTTTATTCATTTACACAAAGACTAGCAGACTTAAAGACAGTGAGCTAAATTCTCCTTTCATTTATACTTCTGTAAATCTGAAGTAGCTCCACTGACAAAAATTGGCCAGATCATCAGCTGATGTAAAAGGGTGCAGCTACCCAGAAGCTGATTTACACTACTTCCATTGGGCTTACACCAGTTTTAAAAATAATCTAAACTAGAGGAGAATTAGGCTTACTGGACCAAATTCTGCACTCAGTAATATGAACTGAACTAAGAGCCAAAGTTATCCTTTCAAGTGCAGTATTGTGTGAAAAATTGTATAGGTGTGTTTAGGTATATATCCCAGCTTTGTACTCTGAACTTTGAACAGTGTCAACACTGGTTTGTCTGCTCTGAGTATCTGAGACAGACATATAAATGGATATAGAATGAGAAACACACTTCCTTTGAACTGACCTTTACTCCTAGAGTGGGCATAAGTAACAGACGAAAAAGGTAAATAAGACATCAAGTGAAAACATACAAAAGTTACTCTTAGTTTGCATCAATTTATACAAAAATATTCAGGTATTTAATATAGACTTAGTTAAAAATCTGTTTTAATAATTTGTTGATCCTTTTTGAACAACTTCATAGGAAATCTTCATGTGGCTAGTTCTTAAATATCGTAAAAAAGCAGATTAATTTTGTTCAGTAGCACATTGTTGTACCAGGTAACAGATAACTTCCTGTGTTGAAAAGATGACTTGAAGATTTCATAGTAATATATTTGTAGACAAGGAAATATCATCTTCCAAACCTGCTGTGTCTTAAAGAAATCTATGAGAACACCATCTAAGTCAGTATTTTAGCCCACCTAAGTATTAGCCAAGGTATTAGAAACATCCAGGAGGTATTAAACTCATACACCTTCTAAATTATCTTAGCTATCTTTTTGGTTTAGAATTCACATAACTGGCCAATTTAGTTAGATCTCTAGGGCTAATAGTAGTTGACTATGTCACTGCCAACAGTGCTAACTGCCTAAATAAGAAATAAAAATATTTATTACGCTCAAAAAGATGTGCAGGGGACCATTTACTGTACTTGCCACACTGTTCACATTAATTTCCATTTTAACAATAGGGCATATCACAGACACGCCTGGGAAGGTGAATACTCTGGTGTGGTAAGCATCCATTTTTTAATGTTTGTCAATGTTGTGCACATTATAGAGGATGTGAGGAAAGGAGTTCTCAAATTCTGTTCTCATTTTCATAAATATAAATCCAAAATAATAGTTAAATCAACTCACAGTAGAATTTGACCCGCCTTGATTAATACTATTGTAACAAAACAAAACAGTTTTATTCAAAAATTCTAACAATTTAGTATAAATTATCTTCTGCATTATGTAGTCTTTATTTTTATTTTCTCCATATTGCTCTTTTTCTTCCTCATTCTCCGTTTTTGCCTCTCCCACCTTCTGCCTTCAGCAACTGATCACAGAAAAGCCAGCAAACTAAATGAAATCACACACCAAATACAGATGGTAGATTTAGCAGTTTGGATAGGACAACAAAAAGCTATTACAGAAAAAGCATATCACTGTAAGGTAGCTATCATCAGTGCTGATCTTTGACATTACTAAGAGGGGAGGGTTTATTCCTTGTATTGTTTCTGTTCCTGAGCACACTCCCTGTTTTTCAGATTGTGTAACTCCCTGAACAAAATGGGGACAGAAAGACAACACAGATTCTAATCCATATAGATTTTTGTACTGTACTCATCATGGTAGCATCTGAGCACTAGATGTACTAACATTGATACAGTATAAGTTCATGCAACATAAAATATTGTGCTCAGGGTCTGCATTAATTGAAGGTACGTACAAACAGCGGGCCAAATTCTCGGCTAGTATATATGTGGCTCCAGATCTGGTCCAGTGAGTTTCAAAAGGGAAGTTCAAGACAGAACATTGAACATCTCCAAAGACAGTCACAGGGGTACTGGAAAGAAATGGCCATTTGGGACAGCAAGTTAGAAGAAACGTGTCATGTGGGCTCATTTCTCTAAAGCATAGAAGTCATTAATCATTTATGTTCCCTTCCATCTGAAACAGCTGCCTGCCTGCATTTTGCTGACCAGACAGAAGCTAAGTTTTGGGCCTCTCACTGCCTGTGCTTGTACATTCTATCTATATATTAATAATCTCCCTGCCTACTTGTGCTGATGAGAGAGGATGTAACTTTCTTGGCATCTATTTTTTGTAGTGAAGTGAAACCCTAAAACATTCATGCTTTTAGTGAAACTCCTTCCTGAAATTTCTCCGATTGCTCATTATCCCACAGGAGGTGCTGCAGTCCAGTCTCACTTGTGGTATCAAAAGTTCTAAGGCTTGACTTGAGAATTTCAATAGCTTTCGACCTATTATTTGTATTGTCAGAAGATTCTCTCCTTGATGAGTTACAAAACAATCCCTCATATCAAGCTTATTTACTCATCTTCTAATAAGGCAGAACTAAGCTTTCCATAAAAATTCTTTACTTCAGAAAGTATGCTGTCATCCCTATGGACTACTGCAATTAGTGAAATGCCAACCAGCAGGTGGAGACGCATGAAAGCATTCTCAATCATAGGCAGACTGCTTTGACATTTCATTCCCATAGCTCTGGCCAAGCATTATAGCTGGCCAGGTCTAGAAAATATTGCTACTGGTTCCTTGGAAAAGTTCAGAATTAAAATCTTGGACTGCTGACAACCAACATGAGACAGAGCAGCTCCTACTGTATGTCTCAAATTCACAAAGCCACAACAACGTGCTGCAAAGCTATTTAGTCAGTACCTTTCATATATCACTGAATCATGAAGAGAAGTTAGCTGTTGATTCCTATCCCGACCTTGATTTATTCAGTTTGTTCAGCAGCTAAGAGTTGTCTGTCAGCATCAGCTGTGCTGAATGATGCAAGAAACCACACAGTGTTCAGTATATGCAGATTCACTTACGGCCTTGTACTATATAATGATGGGGCCTTTCATGGCTCAGTTCAGATACTCTCCAGATGTGTTTGCACCTATTTTATCTAGAAGTTTGTATTAAAAGTCTCATGAGTATAGCTTTGCTTCCTCTACCAACCCTTCCCCTGCCTCCCACCCAGTATTTCCTCTTTCTGATCTGAGTGGAAATATCAAATATCACAATAATAACTAGTGCTGAAATATTCCTGCCAAAATCAGGAAGTGCAGAAATATGCATAAGTAAAAAGAAAAAACAACAACAACAACAACTCACTTTTTCGTATTGTTTCAGTGTGAGTTTGGGGGGATAATTGAGGATGATTCTTAATTTTCTTCAAATGAGTTAATCCATCTCTAGACCACTGTACAATGATGTACAATAGGAAATGGAGACTTCACAAAGCTTCTGAGTAGTGAAGGAGTTTTAAGCCATGATTCAGCAAAATACTCCAAGGCATGTACCTAATCTAAAGCTTTCACATTATTAAAGTTAGGCATGTGCAAAAGTACCTTGCTGAATTGGGGTCCATGTGCAGACTCTTTACCTGTAGCAGATATTACTGCTGACAATGTGGAAAGGTTAAATTTATCATTGCTAGCATCAGCATCAGTGCCTGCATATACGAGTGATAGGCACTTCGGAAATGAGGATAAAAGGGTAGATGATAAGTAAATAAATAAACAACAATAATAAAAATAATAACTCCAAAAACCATGCTAGACACCCTACAAACATATTGCTCAAAAGAGTTCACCATCTAAATGCCCACCATAGACACAGATTTGATTGATGGTAATGATACTGTGATGCATGCTGCATTATTTTGCTGTCACAAGTAAATCCATGCCCCTCATCAATTGGGCATCCATATTCAGCTTTGCTGACCTATAACAATTTCTTATACTTTGTTTAGGTGAGATGTACTAAAACTTGGTAACTTGCAAAGTTAACTTCTGCACATTTAAAATATTTAAATCCATTCACTCTGCAGACTTCCATCTCTCAAGCCATTCTCTACTCTTTGGACTCCTTATTTATTTTTTCTCTGATCTCCTGCTCTCCTCTCCTCAGAGGGTGGAGTTTAACATGCCATTGAGAAGATAGCATACATACGAACTCCCTCAAACATAAACACACTTAAGGAACAGATTCATCACACTGTGTTTCAAAATGTGAAACTGCATTCCATCTGATCCCTTATCCAGTGGTTGTTAGCTTAGATGTTGAATGGACTTTCCTTAAAGTGAAGATTATGAAAACATACAGAGTGCTCAACAATGATTCATCAGCTCCTAAAGTCACTCTGATGAAGAGCATTTGAGTTTGAAGTGACTCAGGCTTGGAACTTTCAGAATGTTGTGTAGGAATTTGCCACATGGAGTCTGCAAAACAGTCTTCAATGATTTCCTTGATGACTAAGAAGTGCTAAGTTTATGTGACTAAGAAACTTAGATAGGCTAGCTCATTTATTGTGATTTTTAACGTATTTAAGTTACATAAACTGTTCATAATTAAGCCCATTTTGCAGACTATAGATCTGATTCTCCTCTCACCTGTATCAGATTTACACCAGTGTAACGTCATTGACTTCCACACACTCACTCCAATTTACACCAGTAGGAGGGAGAGAAGAATCACACCTCATGAGCTTTTGTCTGTCATTGGTTTACAGAATACAATAGATTCACTCAAACACTACATCATGATAAGGCGGGTTATTGCTATTATTCCTTGACCTATTCTCGCCGCCAGTGCAGCCAGAATTGTTTAAACTTGTAAATCAGTGGGTTTAAATTGCCAGCCTTAGCCTGACGATTTTGTTTACTGCCCTCTTGTGTAGTGTCTCCTTGAAAGATTTAATGATTATTTTAGATTATTCATATAATAGTATCTACTTATTTTTTTACTCCATTTTCTTGATAGTCCTGCATTATTTTGATGGTGGACTTATATATATACGAGAGAGAGAAATCTGTCCTGTATTATTCAGGGCAGTCAAAGATGATAGTCAAAAGGACCATCTAGTGGCTAGGGCACTAGCTTAGGACTCAGAAGTTTTGGGTTCAATATCTGGCTCCACCACACATGTTTACTGTAACATGAATACATAATTTAATCTATGCTGTGCTTCAGTTTCCTATTTGTAAAATGAAGAAAATACTTGACTATGGTGTCATGAAGACTAACTGAATTATTGTGAAGTGCTCAGATTCCATGGTGTTGAGGCCCACGAAAGAATCTAGACACATGAGTGTCTCTTAAAATCTATGAATATGGTTTTTAAAGAGTTGACTGATGGCTGATCTGAGTTTCTGAAGTGAAATGCAGCTTGTTTAAATTGAAAAAAAAGTGTAAGAACACCATGAAGTGGTGATGAAGCATTAGAACAGCAGGAGTGGGGTGGTGGGAATGGCATCTCTGCAAATGATTACCAAACTCTGGATTGCTGATGTGGTCTTTGCAACAGCTTACGTATATGGAAGCATAGTCAGTCTGCTAAGCGGTGAATTCATATCACTTTCATTCAGTTGCCACCCATATGGATGCTTTGGGCTTCTTACATCATAGAGGTAACATCCCCTGTTAATTTTACCATGCGGTTGTTATTTAAATATATATGTTTAACATTTACATTACTTTTCAACATTACTTAGCCTCTTTATTAAAGGATATTGTATTATAGCTCTCCAGACCTTAATGTGTATTGGGCCAAGTTATGATCTCAATTACTTCCTGCAACCTCTTTGAAGTCAATGGACTGGGTCTTCAGTGGGTATACGTCAAGGTAGATCCACGGAAGTCAATGGAGTTATTCTGATTTGCACCAGCTGAGGATCTGATCTGATGTGAGAACTTCAGAATAGGGCACCAAAGTAGGTTTGCCAAAACTGTGTACCATAGGGCAAATGTGGTCTCTAACAAATCCCTAATAGCTCTGTAATATAATTTCTGGAAGTATCACTGTGAAAAAAACTTCTGTGAAAAATATTTCTGACTTGGTTGCCAAGGTCCTACTAGCCGGACTGGTGAAGGCTCTATTTGACATCTTACTTTCATGGTAACGTGTATCATCTCAGAAAAAATATTGATATATATTTCATGCCTGGACATTGATCATCGTATAAGATGAAAGAGCACAATTTAAATGAGCCCATTTTTCTGATCCCTGCAAATATTCTGTACCCCAGATGAAGAAGAACTCTGTGTAGCTCAAAAGCTTGTCTCTTTCACCAACAGAAGTTGATCTAATAAAAAATATTACCTCACCCACCTTGTCTCTCTAATATCCCAGATGAAACACTTTTGAAGGAGCTTCCAGACTTACAATGTTGTGGATCACATGGATACCTATTCTATCTGTGCATTAATGACAGCACTTGGCTTATGTTATAAACTTGTAAGTAAGTGGCGATGTTGTAGAGAAGGAACATTCCCATAATCATTTCATATGTTTTCAGCCTTTAAGTTTCTATGATGAAAATACAATATAATTATACACATGGGAGTTCTGGTTTGGAAGAGGTCCTGCAGAATTCTATGATAAAACAAGCCCCCAGCCACAAAAGTTACATACAGTGATTTGACAGTCAAACATATATAATCACTTATGCTAAATTAAAGGCAGTGTCATCATTTTAAAAGCTTCATATCGAAACCCATTATGTCATTTTTGGCCAACAAGTGAAAAATACTATAAATCTAACCAAAATGCTGCCTTGAATAAACTTTGAACAGATTTTTCCAAAAGGTGCTCAGGGTGGTCAATTATATAAAGAAACTGGAATGTAGAGAAGAGTACTTCAATAGGATTCTTGAAGGTGACATCATGGGATCCCTGTTGTATCAGATGAAGTCAGCACTCCTGGTTCTTTTTGCTCTAAATCAGTTTCTAAAGCCTGTAAATGTATCAGCAGCTTAAAGGCTGCTATAGCTAACCTTCATTCAGAACCATCTCATTATGGTAAAGCATAGAGCTTAATTTCTGTAAAATTACACATCTCACTCTATAGGTGGGATTTTTCATTAGTTTTTCCAGTTAAAGTATACATTTTTTTGAAATTCATTAACCTTATTTTCACTCCACCAAAAGTGATTCCCCTTTGTCTATGAAGTTCCTGGGCCAGATCCTCAGCTAGTGTAACTCAGTGTAGCTAAACTGAAGGCAATGGAACTATGCAGATTTACACCAGCTGAGGATCTGGCCCACAGCCAGTACAAGTATAAATTCACAAAGCATAGAGTCATGTGAAATAAGGAAGTGACCTTTGTCAAAAATATTTTGGAAAGGAAAACCAAAAATGATGGATGTACCATTGGGGCCGAGGGAGTGGAGCCTGACTCAAAGAAGACCTTGTAGAGCTGCCAACCTTTCCAACAAAACGTGCTGCTACCATAGAGGGTGGGGAGATTTCCCCATGGCAAATGTAGCCACACCAAGTGCCGTAATAACAAGTATGTATATTTTAATGTGCCATCTCATCAAAAACAGACTGAACCTCTAAACCATTTGAGTTTGGCCCATCACTGATTAACAGGGCTTGCATTGCAAACTCTCGTAACACTGGCAGTAGGCCATGCTAGTCAACAAGTGAGACAATATATTAGAAAGGGAAGGACCTTTTTTCAGAGACCTTGGATGCTTACTAAGGGCCTTATCCAAAGACCACTAAAGTCTGCAAGGTCAAATACTGAATAGTCAGGAAATTAGAAAGTTATAGGGTGAGCACACTGTGAACAGTTAACAAATAATAATAACTGGGAATAATAACTCAGCTCTGTTTCACATCCTGTACACTTTACATTTTATTGTATACATTATATCACAAAGAATAATATATTAAAGCTTACACTGAACCTAGGACGGAAGACTAGGAAACATGCATACTTGCAACAAGGCTCAGTTAAAACTGAGTGTGCAACATGACAGAATTAATATTGTAGGAGCAATATTGGTTATTGGAAATTTCTGACTTTCTAATGCTTTATCAGGAAAACTTTATGCTGCATTGCCCTCTCCCTCTCCCACCCCCCCACCCCCCACCCCGGCACCTTTTCTACCTCTGCAAGTAATTGACTTGATCATGTTAGCGTTCTTAGACCCAGCAAATACACAGTTGGGGCTCAGTATAGCTCTCACTTAAACTGATTCAACTCACTATTCTTCAGTGAGAAGCTGAACTACATTGATGCAAAATTTTAAGTTTCAAACTTCAGTCTTTTGCAGTTGTCGTTTGCTAAAACCTGTCTAAAAATAATTATGTTTTTGACTGAATTTTCAATTTTTCTCCCTCACTCGCACAGAACTAGAAAATGGCTGGTATTTTCCTCCAGCTTTTTGAAAAAGTTCACCTTTGGCCAGAGACTCCTGTTCTGGGATCTGCTAGAATACCACGTAGAATCTCATTAGCTCCCCATGGACACAGGGGTCTATGTTAGCAAATTTCACTGAAGAATGGGGCCCAAAGATGGAAAATATTAGCTGAAACAGTGAATATTTTTGGATTTTTTGAGCATGTTAAACAGGTTTGTTTTGAAACTTTAATGAAAGCAGACATTATCAAGTGCCTCCTATTCTATGTAGCATTCTATATTACTATATCTACTGTTAGGTTTCAGAGTAGCAGCCGTGTTAGTCTGTATCCGCAAAAAGAAAAGGAGTATTTGTGGCACCTTAGAGACTTGCTTCATTGTGATGTGCACATTATTATTTATTATTATTATTATATTGCAGTATCTTATTACCATAACTCTTATCTTTCCTTACACCATCCTTCACTACTGTGTGCCATTCTCACATGGTGCCACATCTAAAACATCACAAGGTTTTCAGGACTGAGACCATGTCTTGTTCTAATTTACTCTGTAGGGCACCTAGCAAATTTCTGGGCATCATGCAAATTAATTAATTAATTGATACTATTTGTATTCTTGAAGTGCCCACAGTCTGCAAGGCACTGTTCACACATATGGAAAGAAGCTATCTTTGTCTTAAAAAGCCCCCAGTCTACTGCTACAACTGCTCATGTAAAGACCCTATTATAATGCACTTACACAAGGCTGGGGGAGTTAGGATAAATATGTATGTCTGACATTTTCCTGTTTAATGGCCTGATCTGTATTCTTTTCACACTACAATCTCCTGTTAATTTCAATGGGAGTTTGGGGTGTTCAAGGAATACAGGACTAATGAGGAAATTCTCAAATATAGCACTGCATTAATATAGGACTAATATGGTACTTCAAATTCAGACTTCTAAGCCAATATCATGCAGTGCCTACTGTAATCTTTTTATTGCCTTGAATTTTCTCATACATTTCCTCACGGTGCAGATTACTATATTTCTCTGATCTCTGACACTGAAAAACCTTAAGGAGCTTCGAGATCCATTCCATCTTTTTAAAAAGTCCCCCAGATAGTTGTTAAATAAGGAGAAATGTCTTTTGAAATGAAGGGAAGTAGTTGAGTTCTTTGGCCAATAATTAAAGAAGCAGACATTTTTAATCACTGTGGCAGATGGAGTATATCTTACAAAATATAGACAGTACATCAGCTGAAATCAGTGGCAGTTGTGGGTCCTCAGAACCTTTCAGGACCAGGCCCTTAGACCAGCTCAGCATAATTCTCTTTATTAAGCAGCAAAGATGCAGAACTCTCAGCAGCCAGAAGAGCTGGACTACATGAGATCTTGCTCCCTATCTTCCAAAGGCCTTCCCCAGACATAACTAAACACATTTCTATAGCATTCTCCCTCAGCCCCCAACTCCAGGAGTTCTGAGTCTGCAGTGATATCAGTCTCAATAGGCCTGTGGATATGCCTATTTTTTCTTTGGCTACATTTCCCCCATATATTTTGCAACCCTTCTTAGTAAATGGACATTTAAGGCCATTAAGGGGCAGGACTGAAGACTCTCTGAGTGAAGAATTCAAGCAGGTGTTTCTGCATTCCAGGGACAATGGGAAATGCCTGGATCACTTTTTCTCTTCCTCTCAGATGCAGATAGAGAAAGTAGGATGCCACAAAAGACACAATAGATATTATTCTCCTGTCACCCCTATAAAGAATAAAAAATTCGGTATGTTATTCTTAGTGTAAACATTAAAAATATCTCTCTGTACTTCAATGAGGAAATATCAAGGTTCAAAAATATTAATTCTAGGAATTTTCTCATTCTGTCCATAATCTCTCCCAACCCCCTGCTAAAATTCCACAAGCACATATTTCTGTCAGAATTTTTCAGGGATCAAGATGGTGGCACTTTGTGCCCTTCAAGACTGGGAACGTATATTTTTTTAAACTGGTCTTCCTGATTCATAATACTTTGGGCTAAACATGGTCTGAGATTTTGTCATTGCTTGAAGATAGCTCTTGACTCTAGTCCTTATTCAAAGCCCGTTGAAGTCAAAGGAAGAGGTATCATCACTTTTGCTGGGCTTTGTATCAGACCCTAACTCAGGAAAGCACTTAAACATGTACTTAACTCTGAGCATTTGCTTAAATCACATCGACCTCAAAGGGATTTAAACACATGCTAAAAGTAAAACACATGCTTAAGTGTTTGCCTAAATCAGGATGCTTTTTCAAAGCAGGGCCTTCATTAATAAAAACATATGAAAAAAAGGGAATTCTTCAGAAAAAAAGCCCTGGGTAGGCAAGGCATGGTGGGGAAGATTAACCATGTCATAGAGAGAGATCCAGACTTCATTAAAAGAAAATGCTTGGAGTCATCAGAAGATAAAAAATGACTCTACTGAGACTGTAAGCAGCTAGGAATAGGGACTTTGGTATCCTTACTTGTTTGTTAAGCACCTAGTACCAAACCCTTTCTGGACATGGGTGCCTAAAGTGAGGTATCTACATTCATATTTAAAGAAGTCACTTAAGTGGGAAATGTGGGTGCTCAGCATGTGTGAAAAAAGAATTAATCATGGTTTTGTGATTGTGATTTTTCAGGGTATCTAGTGATTATAAAAGTTTAAGAATTACCAGGTTTCTCAAGAACTTGTATAGCCAGAAGCATGCAGCACATTGCAGAGAACTCTGTTTGGGGCTGATTGTATATCCAGCGACACTGCAAAGGCCTTCAAAGAATTGAATAGTCATAATACAATGATTTAGCCAATTTTACATACCTTTTCATATCCCTGGGAAATCCTTTGGACTAAAGCTGAAGCTGAAATTATAAAGAGAAATCTCTTCACTTTTGAAGGTGATGGGCAACTCTTATAGCAACAAATTTCAATTGACCACATACGTGTCCAGTGCATGGTCAGCTAAACTGAACTTCCAGTCTTTGGGCTTCTTCATCTGCTGTATTGATTTCCTTTGACTTTTTTTTTAAAGTTTTCAATTATGCGCAAAACAAATGAGTCTGTTTCTTTAGGTCCATTAATTATTACATTCCATTTACATTTTCTGTTTATTTTTTCCCCCTCTCTATGGAACCTATTGAAGGTCTGATGATTCAGAATGCTCTGGGAACACTATGTGGCTTTCCTTCTTGTTTGCCCATTGTAACAGAGCTCATTTTTCAGTGGAGGTTTCCCATTATTTTCAGGAAAAATGTGGTCAAACCCATGTACTCCCAAACCTTTTGATCTTCTGAATCCTCTTCATATCCCAGATAAAAAAGTCAGTGATTAAGACAGAGTTCCTAAAAGGACACATAGTCAGGCTTCTCTTTGACCAAAATGGTTTCCCAGTGAATCAAACCTTTCTCAGCTCAGGGGGGGCTCCACAATAGGCCCTGAAAAGATGGATAGAGCAATTGTCCTGTTTAGTGATCCAAGAAAGGAAAGGGGTCCTTGGTGAAGGGAGACCTACACTAAGTCTGACCTGACACTGCAGGAGTAAGACAATAAAAGGTCAAGGAGACTAACGAGAGGAAAAATGCAGACAATAGGTGCCACAGCTAGCACACAGCTCCTGCCACACAGACTATGGGGCAGCAACGTTAACTGCCTCAGACATGTGAAGGGGAAGTGAAGCGGAAAGAACTTGAAGTTTCCTTCTTAAGAATTGTGGCCCAGAATCTTCAGGATTTACCCAGGCCTCACAAAGAGGTCAAAGTGACACAGCTAGACCTGAGATGAATAAAAAATAAAGATTAATCTAATTGGAGAGGAGAAAAAATATAGATGTTTTATAGGCTTGAACTAAAAAGGCAACAATTTATCAGTTAGCTTCTGCAGAAAGTTTTCAGGACACATTTTGGGAGTGAGTAGTAGGGGGAATTTTTGCCTAATTCTATAATTATGATGATGCTCATATATGTAAGGCTTTTTCTTCTTCTTCTTTTTTTTTTTTTTTTTGTATGAACAAAAAGATTCTGGGTTCACCCCTGCCCAGGCTTCAGCACAGAGAACTTCCTCAAGTACTTAGCAATTGTCTCTTTCTATATGTGAAAGAATCCTTGTTCTTGTGATCTGTCTGGAGACAAAAGGAGGAATCTTTGTGGCTTCTGCATGTATCCCTGTTGTCAATGGCATCTCCATTATCACTTCTTTGTAGCTAGGCCTTGCCCTCATTAAAGTGAACAGCCCCTTCCTACACAGGTTGGGCGAATACTCTAAATACTATTTTTGCATTATACGTAAACAGACCAATCTTTAGAGATGTTAACAACTGCCTGCTGCTCCCCAATAATGTTTAAAAGCTTAATCATAGGATACAGGAAGAAAATCTTCCCTAGTTCTATTTTTCATATAAATGGGGAAAGATTTTTGCCATTTAAATCACATTCTTCAGCTTTTCAGTGACCCTGTCTGATCTTTTGACTGGAGACATACAAGCACTGACATTTATCAGAGTATCATTTCCAGGATGTGAACTGGCAAGCGGAGGAAAGGTTTTACTAAGCTTTTCACATCTTCTTAAATACATCCTTTTAAAGATAAATAGAGCAATGCAAACACAGCCTTCATTTGTATGGTATCTTGTATAGCAACTTCATCCCCCAACCAATTTTTTTTTTTTACAAAGTTAAATAATACAATTACAGAGATAATGGACTGGAAATGTCAACTGGCGGGCAGAGCATGAGACTAGAAAGCAGGGTACCTGACTTCTGTTCCTAACTCTGCTGCTGGCTTGTTCTGTGACCTTGAACAAGTCACTAAATCTCTCCCTGTCTCAATTTCCCCAGATGAAAGATGGATAATAATACCCACCTTTTAAGGCACGTTGAGATCTTGAATTAAAAGTGCTATTTAAGTATTAATGGATACTACTGATTACATCTATTTTATTATAAATAACAGGGAGGGAAAAATTAAGGAGGTATGTGTTAGGGGACAAGCAGTAAGTTTTTCAGCTGATAGATGACTAGCAAAAAATACATAAAATACATTGACTCAAACAAAAACAAATTATTTTAAGAGCCATCTAGATTGGGAACTTTTAGGTAATGTCTTTGAGACTGGGGAAGGGAGTAGACAATATTCTCCTCTCTAGCTTTGATTCTTCTACCTGTGAAATTACCTAAGTTCAAAATGTGCGCCCACCCATCCAAGGAAGCCGGATTTCACACTGGAACTATTACTCTAAGTTTCCATATTCATAACTTTGTTTTGGTATTATTTTTCTTAGCTCTGCAGAACCGTAGGTGTGCATGGCACTTTACAGAAAATTTAAAGACAGGTTTTTGCCCCAAGAAACTTGCAATTGAAAGGTCTGCACTTGCTCCCTTTGAAGTCAGTGGAAAAACTTGCATAATTCTTGAAGGAATTCTACTCAAAACCAAATTGAAATGGGGCAAATCTTGAAATGGCCTGCATGAGGTTGTCAACTTTGTAGTTTAAAAATAAGGGTCTGTTTTTTTTAGCACTCCCACCCTAGCCCTCCTCCCAATATTATTAATGTGTTCAGATTTATATGGCCCACATGAGACCATGCCCCTAAAATTTAGTAAAGAGAGCATAAGTCTGACTCCATTTTATCTAAAAAGGGAGGCAACTGAAACAACAAAAACTACTTTCATAATAACTAGCTGTTATATAGCACTCTTCATTCATAGATGTCCAAGCACTTTACAAAGAGCAATATTTTTATCCTCATTTTACAAATGGGGAAAACTGAGGCACAGAGAGGGGATGTAACTTGGCCAAGGTCACTCAATAGGCCAGTGACAGAGCCAGAAATAGAACTTAGGTCTCTGAATGCCAGTGCATTGCACTATTCACTAATCCACACTGCCTATGTTGTGGTTTGATGAAAAGAAAAATAGTAAGGACTGGCTTACATGATAACATTTTACAGTACTTAAGCAGAGTTGTGTAAATCAAGTGAGATGGCACCATGCGGTTAGTCTCTAAGGTGCCACAAGTACTCCTTTTCTTTTCACAACTTTGTGGTTAGTGTAGAACAGAACAAATCAAACTTGGCATAGTCATGACTGGTTGACGCGATGTTGACCATGAATCATCCTGGCCTACATTGACTGTATGGTTGTGGTCAGCCTCAGGTTAGCTAACACAGTTCTTTACAAATATGCTGACATGTGACAACACTTTGTAAAGAAGACAAGCCCTAAAATCCATTGAAATTGAGCAATAAAGGTTAATTACTCTTATGCCCTCTCCTACTCCAGCATCACAACTATTCTGGGGACATTATGCATGTCCTTTGCTTTGTCTGTTTGTGTGGGATACGTTTCACTCACCATTTCTGAATGACCTTGTTTGTATTGTTACTTTTCATGACTCTGCTGTTCTTTAAATAGAGTTGGGAGTGTGCAACTATGTATAATACTATTAATAACAGTTTGTACTTATATAGTACCTTTCATCTGCTTATCTCAAGGTCCTTCACATATTATACTAATGAATTAAACCTCACAACAGCCCTGCCAGGTAGGGATTACTATCTCCACTTCACATGTGGATCAGTTTGCTGTTACATAGCTTACAGTTCATGACTTGCCCAAGGTCATGCAGGAAGTCTGTGGCAGGACTGAGAATAGAAACCAGATCTCCCATTCTCATTCCTTAACAAGACTATCTTTTCTGTTTGTGAAGCTAGTATGCAGTTTATATAGCTTTACACATGTATTTTAAAGAAGTAAAATTTCAAAGATCTAACTGTTCTGAACAAAGGCTTATACATAAATGATAAAGGTCTGCATTCTTGAAAACTTGTAAAAACTGCTCACAGATTTGCATGCCTAATTGGTGCAGACAATCACAGTACTGCCCATACAACCAATTTTGTGCATGCAATTTTCTAAAAGTTTAGACCGGGAGAAAGGTGAAAGAAATGGTTTCGAATAGAACACTTGTACAGTGTATATATTCGGATTAGATCTGAACCTAAAATTAAGGATGTTTGAACCTGGGATTTTGGATTGGGCCTGATATACACCGTCTGCAGCCTTTGTTATGCACTAGATCATTTTAATACATTGTCTTAAAATGTATGATGCCTTGTATTTATCTTCAGTAAATAAACAATGAATTTCTCATCAAGGTGTTTAGGAAAGTAAACAGGTAAGTTGATCAATATTTTGTCCTGTAATACATCCATATGCTTTTGTTTTTACAAGTCAGACACAATTAGAAAGCTTTGACATGTATAAAACGTTAAGGCTGTTTTATTTTGCTAATGACAGTTGTCCTCTGAATCCTGTTCAGTTAAAAACTTGATTAATTAACAGTTGTTAGTTAAAGATATGCCAAACTTTGTCACACATGAGAGTTTGGGTCATATTTATATAGGAATCTTTGATGGAAGTTTTCCCTGAGTAAGGCTGAATAAGAATTGAATTGAGATTTTAGGATTTGACCTGTTGAAAATATGTATAAAACCTATATTTAAAAGATTCATAAGCCCACCCATCTCTGAAAGTTCCTCTGCTTTATTCTCACAGTGGAAGTTTACGAACTGCTACTGTCTAATCAATAGTGTAGAAAGAAGGTAGGGCCAGATCCTTAGCTGGTGTAAATCAGTGTAGCTTCTCTGTCTTCAACAGATCTGTACCAATTTACACCAGATGAGGATATGGCCCATAGGCTTCAAGATGCCAAATATGCCATTTTCGTTTGCAAAGTCTCAAGTAAAAGGATGTGTGCAACAGATAGAAAGCCTTCTTTAAGCCTGGCGGTTCTTAGTGAAGGGGATCTTTTTTATTTCTTTTCTTTTTTCGCTTCATCAAGTCCATTCCTCGCTTATCTGATAATGAGTGGGGAGTTGTTAGTTAATTCTTGACAAAACACTATAAATTTACAAAAATGAAAATCTTTAACAAGGATTGAAAGGAAATCATTGATTCATGGAGGGAGTCTCAGTTAACTGTGAATTAATTAAATTATATTACAGGGATAAGCACAGGCTGAGAGATGAGAAAATCTGGATTTTTCCAGGAGCAGGGTTATTACTGGACTGAGGCTTGTGGGTAGAGTGATAATAACACCCCAGACATCTGCATATAGTGCAAAAAAAAAAATCTCTTTGGCAAATGTTGAAATGTTACAAGTGAAATACAACTAGCTAAGTGTCAACAATTGTTCAAGGGATATTGTTCAAGACAAAATTTACACCCACTATTCAGGCATTCTCCCAGACCCACTAGTCAGGTATTTACTTTGCCACACTTAGCCCAGTCATCATTTAATATATGGGGCTAACATGTCATGTAGACAATTCTGCAGTTACTCAGTGGGACCACACTTATTTTGCAGTTAAACTTATATACTTTTTACGTGATAGTAGAATATTTAGATAAAAATGTTTTCAGCTACAATTGTCTTGAGTGTAGTAATGCAGTAGCAGTCAGTAAATTGGTGCCGTTGGCAATTGGTGCAGTGGAAGCTGGTAAATGATAGGGCTGCAGGTAGCAATCTCCACATCATCAAACCCTCATTAGCTGCTTGATCAGATTTTCAATGTAAAAACTGGGACACTGTGATTGGAAGGGGACAGAGGTTGCCACAGGGAAGTATTTTGTTGGGAGTTAAGGGAGGTTGGCAAGAAGCAGGAAGAAAAAGGGTTGCCCTCTCTCGTCTGTCTCTCTTACCCCCACTATCCAGAAAAACAAGGAGCAGAGAAAGTAGGTGATCTGAAATAACTCCACCCACAAGTCTGTAATTCCCTGCTCTGTGCTTCTTTCTTATTTTGCAAGGGCAGAGGCAGACAGTTCTACATCCTGCCTCTGTGGAGCTCACCCTACTAAAGCCTCTAAATTCTGATCTATGCCCCCTGAAACCCAAGTACCGCAGAGTGTCAGATAGGTGTACCCTATCCTGAAGGGGCTAACATAGATGTAGTTCCATAAGGAATTGCCCAGTGGTAGCAGGTAATACCGTAATAATAATATTTAGGTCTTACATAGCCCTCTTCTTTAGTAGATCCCAAAGCAATTTCCTAAGGGGATAAGTATCATTATCCTCATTTTACAGATGGGGACACTAAGGAAGAGAGACTGGCCCTAGATCACCAGGCCAGCAGTAGACCTGGGAATAGAATCCAGATTTCCTGAACTGTAAGCCAGTGCTTGATCCACTAAATTATATTGCCTCCAAAAGAGTTTCATTGTCTACTGTGTAGTTACCCTACAGATCCCAGAACAGCTCTCTGAAGCAGTAGCTTCTGGGAAATTGTGAAAGGACTTGTGGGAGATCAGGTCAAACTCCCACAATTCCCAAAAGACAGTCCTTTAAGTCCCTGGAATTAGTGCAATTCCCAAATTGTCATCTCAAAATGGAAGCCAGAATGAACAGCTCTCACTACTTGCTCAGCACGAAGTATTTTTGTTTCAGCTTTGGAAAATAGTTGAGAGGCACCTGCATTTGCTATGGCCAAGTGGAGGAGGATGTCCCACCTGCACAGAACTGGACACCAGTAACTCACAAAGTTATTGCAGCAATGGTTACACATCCTACCCAAGCCAGAGCCATTCAGTCCCTGAAAGTGACCTGCATTTTCTGGAGATCCGCTTTTGGTCCAGGCCACAGACTGATGAGCTGTCCTTGAAACCTGACTGAGCAGCAGTGGCTTCATAAGAAGGGAAGAAAACTTTCTGCAGCCATTTGGTAAGCTATCCTTGACTTTACAGCAGCTATCATTAGGTTGAGAGCTCTGATTGTTGTGGGAAAGAGAGTGGTGATTGCCGTCTAGAAACTGACAACATCAGATAGTTATCAGTCAAATAGGTGCCAGTCTGAGTTGGGTACTGTTGCTTTGGAGATGAACATGAGAAAAGATAGCATTTCAAAGGCATGTGATCAATGTGTCTAATGTGACAAAGTCCACTGAGGGATTTAAGCATTTTAAATTCCTAAACTGTGCAGGAGCTATTAAACGAACCCATGTGCCCACAACGGCCATTTTTCTCAGAACATAACAACGGGCATAGTGGATCAGACCAATGGTCGTTCTAGCCCAGTATCCTGTCTGACAGTGGCCAATGCCAGGTGTCCCAGAGGGAATGAACAGAACAGGCAATCATCAAGTGATCCATCCCCTCTCACCCATTCCCAGCTCCTGGCAGTCAGAGGTGAGGGACACCCACAACATGAAGTTGCATCCCTGACCATCTTGGCTGATAGCCATTGATGGACCTGTCCCCCATGAACGTATCTAGTTCTTTTTTGACTCCCGTTATAGTTTTGGCTTTCACAACATCCCCTAGCAAAGAGTTCCACAGGTTGACTGTGCGTTGTGTGAAGAAATACTTCCTTTTGTTTGTTTTAAACCTGCTGCCTATTAATTTTATTGGGTGACCCCGGTTCTTGTGTTATGTGAAGGAATAAATAACACTTCTTTATTCACTTTTTCCACCCCATTCACGATTTTATAGACCTCTACCACATCCCCTCTCTCTCTCATATCATCTCTTTTCCGAGCCGAAAAGCCCCAGTTTTTTTAATCTCTCCTCATACAGAAGCTGTTCCATATCCCTAATAATTTTTGTTGCCCTTCTCTGTACCTTTTCCAATTCTAATATATCCTTTTTGAGATGGGGTGACAAGAACTATACGCAGTAGTCAAGGTGTGGACGTACCATGGATTTACACAGTGGCATTATAATCTATTCTGTCTTATTATCTTTCCTTTCCTAATGGTTTCTAAATAAGAACATTTTGCAAAAAATTATTAAAATTCAGTTTTTGAAATGAATCTAGAAAATGAAATTTTTTTAATTTGTTGTTTTTATTTTTTTAGTTTATCATTTTTCCTTTTTATCCCCTTTCTCTGTTTCCTCCTCTTACACACCCACCCCTCAACTTCTGTGGCAAAGTGTAAAAAGGAAAAAATGGGGGACAAAGGGAATGAAAGGAAAAAGGATGAACAAGGCATTATTATAATACCTGTCTGTTGCACTTTACATAATGTATGTAAAAGCAAAGGCAAGGGCTTCAACACGCAGTGCAATAAGGAGGCAGCATGACTTGCAGTAATATATACACAGATGGACATACAAACTGTTGGATCTGAGGCTGTTACCAATATTACCATAGCCTGTGATCAGTGTGCTGCCCACTTATAAATACTCTGGGCACACACCTTCAAACTAAAGTTGTGTAATTCGGTTTGCATCGTTCACATCAGGGAAACTAAATGTTACAATTTTTAAAAAATGTGGAGTTATTTCTTGCTATGTTGATGGGGGATTTCTCTTTTCTTTTAAAATAAGTATTAAATATGAGCTTTCTTAATTGTTCTGTTAATTTAATTTGTATGGTGAAGGATTTTATAGTGTCTAGAGTTATGTCTGTGTTGAGGCAATAATAATTAGGAACAATGCTATGTAGTGCCTTTGTGTGCCTTAGTGGTGGGCTTGTACTTTTGTTGCTGGTAAACATTTATTTTTCCTATGGTTTCATAATCATTTGCAATGGTGAGTTTATGGAGGAGTGATTTGTTGTTGCATTAATGTTAAAGAACAGTATGATTGATGTACTCATTATACAACAACATTTTTTTCCATAATGTATTAGATCATACAAACACAAATATGCAGGCCAGCTGCAATATCAAATCAGTGTAACATATTTATAAAAATAAGGTCAGTAGGGATTGCATTTCACAGGGGAATAAAATGCTTGTCTTATGGATTCCAGTTGTCTTTCCCTCTATCATGCAAAGGGGTGGAATGCCTTGAGATTGGATCTACCAGACAGCTGGTAGGGGGCAATCTTGTTGGTATTAGAATCTTGAGTAACTGGTTTATATTGGGCAAGTGGTGCAGGAGCCAGTTGTTGGGACAACTCTTCTCTTCTCTTCTCTTCTCTTCTCTTCTCTTCTCTTCTCTTCTCTTCTCTTGCCCATCCCTCATGGTGTCTGAGCCCCTCTGTTATCTTTTTTTGGAGCTCCTAGGTACTTATTAAACAGTCACTTTGGAATTGTGTCCTAGAGTGTCATTTCCCTCTCATTCTGGGAATAGTCCAGCTTAAGTTCCTTGTCCTGCTGCATGAACCTGTTCTGTCTGATGTAAGTGGTCCTGATTTGCACCTTCCTAATTGAGACCATTCAGACCAAGTCTCTCTGCATGTCCAGCAAAATGTTTTCCTTGGTTTTCCTTTCCTAGCCCTCAAGTTAATCTGTACCTATGTGGATACCATTCACCTGGTCTGATGTACCTACTTGGGTAGAATTCACCTGACCCCATGTAGCTCTCGGTGGTACATGGTGGCCACTACATGAAAAAAATAAAAAGAAGAAATGACAGGGTTAATAACTATAGGGGAGGTTTTCAAAATCTTCTAAGGGATTTAGGAATACAAGTCCTGTTGAAAGTCAACAAAACTTGTGCTTTAAAATCCCCCAGGTGAAAATAATTTATCCATCCCTTGGAATACCAGGAAATTAAAGTAACAATTAAAGTTCAGTTGCAAATTCCAGTGGTTTCCTGCAAGGTACTTTAGCTTGGGCTTGAGATAAAGGGCACACAGTTAGATTTCTCACACAAATCTTATAAGAAGGAGAGCTGGAAGGGCAAGAAAATTGAGGGAATGGAAGCTCTGATGATGAGAAAGGGACTTGTGGGAGGCTAATCACAATTACTCATTGCAGGCAAACACAAACCTCAAAAACATGACTGTGTTCTTCTTGCCCTCTGTGTGGAGGGTCCCAGCAACGGACAGAAAAGCTGTATGAGATTTTGTGGGAGTGCAAGGAAATATGCACTTCCTGAAAGAGTAGAGTCAAGTAAAATATAGCCTTTCTGTGTTTAATTTAGAAACCGTATTGGCATTGATGTTACTGGAATGGATGGATCCAGAATGCTAAATATGAACAAAACTCTACCACAAGCACAATGTGTATCAAAGTTGATCTGGTTTAGCATTTCTAGGATTTTTTTTATCTTGACAAATTTTGGAACACTTTCCGACTTAATTAGCTCTTTAAAGATACCCTCTACAGTACAAAATGTCAGTTAGATCAACTACTGTAACTTTGTAAAATTCCAGACATGGTTTTGGTCTAACAAGCATAAATCTTTTTCAACTGTTATAATTTGTGTCAATCACAAAACAGTGAAATGGTCAAATCAGAAAAGCACAAATCAAGCCACACAACAAGGACATAATTTAGACTTTAGTTTGGCAATTCTTTTTCTATTTGGTATGTGAAATATTAATTGACCATGAGCAGCCAGTTATTAAATGCTTCTGAAGGTGGTTTCTTTGAAAGCCAATGAGAGTAATATCAAATACACTGTCTTCCTGCTTCTGAAAATGTATTTTCTCATGAAACAACTAAAATAACTGAGAAATATGGTTACAAGCTCCTTGATAATGCTGGATCAAGATTTGGCCTTGTATTAGAAGTAATCATTGTGAGTTAGTGGAGTTTCAAACAGCTGGAGCCTTCTGTCTGAGCTGCTGTTTTGAAACGTAATTTTTTTCTGGGACTTTGGTCTTGATTTTCTGGTCTACGTGAAATAGGCAAAACATTTACATATCTCATAGGACACCCCTTTCTTAGGATCTTGGGAAGTTACTGAGGGAGTTCTATTCTCAATTCTGCCAACGAATGAAATGTCGAACTTTGGGCAAGTCACCAGACCTTTCCACTCATGAGCGGCACGTAATGGAGGCTGGGGGAGACTAAGCATGAGCTGAGAAGAGGAATAGAAAACTTCTCAGAAGTTCTCAGAAGCCAGTCACAGTCACTAGCAGAGTACCTCTTCCTTTGTATACTCAGGGGGTCAAAGCATCCAGGTTTCAGGTAGGGTGACCGGACAGCAAGTGTGAAAAATCGGGACAGGGGGAGGTGGGTAATAGGAGTCTATATAAGAAAAAGCCCCAAATATCGGGACCGTCCCTATAAAATCGGGACATCTGGTCACCCTAGTTTCGGGGCCTCGAAGAGCTGCAGTGTTCAGGAAGTGAAGGAGGCTAGACCTGCAAGGGTCAAGAACTTAGAATCATAGAATCATAGAATCATAGAATATCAGGGTTGGAAGGGACCCCAGAAGGTCATCTAGTCCAACCCCCTGCTCGAAGCAGGACCAATCCCCAGTTAAATCATCCCAGCCACGGCTTTGTCAAGCCTGACCTTAGAAACCTCTAAGGAAGGAGATTCTACCACCTCCCTAGGTAACGCATTCCAGTGTTTCACCACCCTCTTAGTGAAAAAGTTTTTCCTAATATCCAATCTAAACCTCCCCCACTGCAACTTGAGACCATTACTCCTCGTTCTGTCATCTGCTACCATTGAGAACAGTCTAGAGCCATCCTCTTTGGAACCCCCTTTCAGGTAGTTGAAAGCAGCTATCAAATCCCCCCTCATTCTTCTCTTCTGCAGGCTAAACAATCCCAGCTCCCTCAGCCTCTCCTCATAAGTCATGTGTTCCAGACCCCTAATCATTTTTGTTGCCCTTCGCTGGACTCTCTCCAATTTATCCACATCCTTCTTGTAGTGTGGGGCCCAAAACTGGACACAGTACTCCAGATGAGGCCTCACCAATGTCGAATAGAGGGGAACGATCACGTCCCTCGATCTGCTCGCTATGCCCCTACTTATACATCCCAAAATGCCATTGGCCTTCTTGGCAACAAGGGCACACTGCTGACTCATATCCAGCTTCTCGTCCACTGTCACCCCTAGGTCCTTTTCCGCAGAACTGCTGCCTAGCCATTCGGTCCCTAGTCTGTAGCTGTGCATTGGGTTCTTCCGTCCTAAATGCAGGACCCTGCACTTATCCTTATTGAACCTCATCAGATTTCTTTTGGCCCAATCCTCCAATTTGTCTAGGTCCTTCTGTATCCTATCCCTCCCCTCCAGCGTATCTACCACTCCTCCCAGTTTAGTATCATCCGCAAATTTGCTGAGAGTGCAATCCACACCATCCTCCAGATCATTTATGAAGATATTGAACAAAACCGGCCACAGGACCGACCCTTGGGGCACTCCACTTGATACCGGCTGCCAACTAGACATGGAGCCATTGATCACTACCCATTGAGCCCGACAATCTAGCCAGCTTTCTACTCACCTTATAGTGCATTCATCCAGCCCATACTTCCTTAACTTGCTGACAAGAATACTGTGGGAGACCGTGTCAAAAGCTTTGCTAAAGTCAAGAAACAATACATCCACTGCTTTCCCTTCATCCACAGAACCAATAATCTCATCATAAAAGGCGATTAGATTAGTCAGGCATGACCTTCCCTTGGTGAATCCATGCTGGCTGTTCCTGATCACTTTCCTCTCATGCAAGTGCTTCAGGATTGATTCTTTGAGGACCTGCTCCATGATTTTTCCAGGGACTGAGGTGAGGCTGACTGGCCTGTAGTTCCCAGGATCCTCCTTCTTCCCTTTTTTAAAGATTGGCACTACATTAGCCTTTTTCCAGTCATCCGGGACTTCCCCCGTTCGCCACGAGTTTTCAAAGATAATGGCCAATGGCTCTGCAATCACAGCCGCCAATTCCTTCAGCACTCTCGGATGCAACTCGTCCGGCCCCATGGACTTGTGCACGTCCAGCTTTTCTAAATAGTCCCTAACCACCTCTATCTCCACAGAGGGCTGGCCATCTCTTCCCCATTTTGTGATGCCCAGCGCGGCAGTCTGGGAGCTGACCTTGTTAGTGAAAACAGAGGCAAAAAAAGCATTGAGTACGCTAGCTTTTTCCACATCCTCTGTCACTAGGTTGCCTCCCTCATTCAGTAAGGGGCCCACATTTTCCTTGGCTTTCTTCTTGTTGCCAACATACCTGAAGAAACCCTTCTTGTTACTCTTAACATCTCTCGCTAGCTGCAGCTCCAGGTGCGATTTGGCCCTCCTGATATCATTCCTACATGCCCGAGCAATATTTTTATACTCTTCCCTGGTCATATGTCCAACCTTCCACTTCTTGTAAGCTTCTTTTTTATGTTTAAGATCCGCTAGGATTTCACCATTAAGCCAAGCTGGTCGCCTGCCATATTTACTATTCTTTCGACTCATTGGGATGGTTTGTCCCTGTAACCTCAACAGGGATTCCTTGAAATACAGCCAGCTCTCCTGGACTCCTTTCCCCTTCAAGTTAGTCCCCCAGGGGATCCTGGCCATCCGTTCCGTGAGGGAGTCGAAGTCTGCTTTTCTGAAGTCCAGGGTCTCAAACTTTTCTGAAGTCCAGGGTCTCAAACTTGCGGAGTTTGAGAGCTGGAAGATTATAGAGAGAGGCAATCTGAAGATCCAAAGGAAATGAGGAAACTCTTAAGAAGCTGGGAGCTGGAACAACATGAGTTATGATCTGATTTGGCCCTAAGGAATAAAGAATTGATCCCTTCCATAGACTCAGAATCTTGAATTGTTAGAAAGGTATATTTTTCAGCCACAAGAATATCTGCGCAAGATATGTGTTTGCTACCAGAAAATCCTGGGTTATAGTGTAAGAAAATGGAAGCTAACAGCAGCCATGTTCATTACTAAAAGTCTTTTTTCACTTTATGTCATTGTCAGGCTACATATCAAGTCTACAACATTCTTACTGCAAGACTCTACAGATGGATGGACCATTTCATTGCTTCTCTTGGACCTATCTCTAGCCATGTAGAATTTTGCTTTTTTTTTTTTTTTGTTACTCTGAAGAGCATCATTGATCATATGGAGGCTGGGTTTGGAAAAATCTATGGAAGCGATTAAAATTATGGACATTCCTGTTAACAGCTCTTCCTATTGCTATCATAGTGGTCAGCAACATGCTGGCTAGTTCACATCTGGTCCACTCTTGCCTTTCCTTTAGAAATAATGTAGAGAAGCAGGCCTCATAACAAATGCTGTGGTGCAGGGTCAGAGTCATAAATGAGGGCTGCACCACCAACTTGGGGCTAGATGGTAATAGTGCCATCATTCTGAATATTTAGTTTCCATTGGAGCCTGATATTTTTGTGCCCATTGTTTTCATTCCATGTGTCTATAAACTCCTCAGCATACTGAGGAGTATCTCTCATTAATGTGAAGAGAGTCATCTTCCCTTGCCCTGAGTAAAGTTATAGGGATGAGAGATAGGTGCTTTCACCCCTATCCCAGTTGAGGTGACCTTTGTGGGACACTGTGAATCCTGCCCCTCCACAGACTCTCTAAGGGAGATCCAGGAAGGGACCCATGTCTCTAAGCAAGTGCTTTCATCCTAGGAGCACGAGAAGCTGATGCCATAGCATATCCATGAAATAAGAGGCAGCCAAGCCGATCATCCAAGAATTAGAAATAATACGAGTTTTGCCTGCTTTGCCTTCTCACCACTGCATAGGATCTGAAGGAAATATTGCTGTCCTACTAGCAGTTAGTAGCTGGGGTCAGATGGCATTGCTTAGCAGTGGCATCTTTCTGAAAGATCCTAGAGGGTTAGTACTAGGCAATTTGTTTGCCTGCCCCAACAGCTCAGCCCTTTGGGTTACCATAGGGTGTCTCCCCTCCTGCTAAATGTGCATAAGATTATTAGGAGGGTAAGTGAGCAGGTGATAGCTATGAGGCCTTTGGTATGATGATGACACCAAGCTCTATGTCTCTAGTCTTGTCTGAGTGATTGAGTGAGCAGTGTGCCTTACATGTGCCTGGCTGAAATTGGAGCTTGAGTAAGGGCTAGCTGGCTCAGGTTCAGCCCAGACAAGAATGAGGTAATGTTGATAGGACTGGGAAGCAATCAGAAGGAATTGCAGAGATTATATCTGTTACAAGAGATGTCTGTATATATGTAAATAGTTAGTAGATAAGGTTCCAGTAGATAGGTTTTGTTGGACCAATAAATCTTCTTGTTCTTGTGCACTGCAAATGGCTTTCTTTGTGCAGCTCTCAACAATATCAGCCCCTCAGCTGAGGGTGTGTGCTTCTTTTTATGCAGGTTTGCACCATGGGGGTTGCATTAGATTCTTAACTGTTCCTAGGTGCTCAGTTCTCCTTGCTTTTGCCAAGAGCATCTGGGTTTGACTGGAAGAGTGACGCTTTTCTTTCAGATGCAAACCTTGTTACTGTTACTCTAATCTTTGTCTCCTTGTGATACTATGCTCTATATGAGGCTACATCTTGGGGCTATTGAGAACTTAAATTAGTGCAGAATGCAGCTTCCTGTTTAGGCCATGCTATTCCATTCTTACCCTGTAGCACAGAGGTGGATTACAGCAATGGCAAGTTTCTTCTATTGCTGTAAGAACTTTACCTCTTAGAGAGATGGTAGCTATGTCAGTGAAAGCATTCTTCCATTGTCCTAGTCCTATATACACCATGAATTAGGCTGGCATCATTACTGTACTGAAGGCTGTGGATTTTTCACACCCCTGAGCACTACGGCTATGTTGACCTAAGTTTTAAATGTAGACCAGGCCTAAATCCTGGTCTTCATTGATAAAAAGAGTGTGGTTTCTCTTACTTCCGGGTTACTAATACATATGAGCTATCCTGATGTAGGTACACAGCAAAGACAAGGCATTTTAATTCTACTGCAAGGTAAACTAAGCAAGGTCATCACTATATTCTTGTCTAGGGTTGATCCCACCTAGTTTACTTTGCATTGAGATTCAAGTGCCTTGTCTTCACTCATGTTTTTACCTCAGATACCTCATGTGTGTTAGTTACTCAGCTGTAAAAAATAAACCTCTTTTTTTAGCAGTAAAGGCCTTACTAAGTTGTGGTTCATTTAAAGAGAATATCACACCTGTGCTTCTTAAGCAATGTCTTCACTGCAAAAAAGATGTTTTTTTTCTATAAAATCTTAGTGAAGACACAGCACTGTAGTTTTGCCATGGGCAAGGGCATAGTGTTGATGTTGTCTCCTTACTTGGTAGTAAGACTACAGTGCCTTGTTTGCTTTAGCTCACATACATTGATTAACCTGTGGTAAAAACATACCATTTTTTGGCAGTGATGATAAAGCCTCAGTCTGTTCTGGCAGCCATTTCATTTCAGGGTGGAACATATAGTGTTGTCTTTGACCTGCATTTTAGGTCCTAGCCACCTGACAGACCATCTGTGATACCACTACTTTTTTGGGAAAAGGAAGCACTTAAACCAGCACCCCATAATTTATCAAAAAAGTAGCAGGCCCTTTTCCATGACAAAACTTCAACTTTGATCCCAGAGACCAGATCTGTTGCCTTTGCAAGACCAAGGGATGGTCATCTATTTTCCTGGGCTTTTGCACAAGGGAAGTGTAGTGGGATTAGACTGATTTGATAAGGGTTATATTTTCCTTTCTCGGGACCGGTAATTTTATCTATACCACTCAACCACCCATCCCTCATATGCTCAGATTGATTTATATGTAAGGGAAAATAATTTGTATTTGGGATCTTATTTGTAGATACATTTAGATTGAGCAGTATCTGATTGACTTCAAAGAGACTATTCATGATACAACTCAATGTGAGTAAGGGTATAAGAATCTGGCCTATAATTTGTATATTATAGCAGGGGTTGTAATAACCTCTATATTTGGGTTCTCTAACCCTTTCTATTATAAAAACATGAACATACTTGGTTTGGAAGCTCTAACTGTTCCTTTGTTTGCAGCAGCCCTTTCAAATTTGGCAGCAGCTAGAGATATGCCTTTCCCTTGCCCTGTGAACATTGGTTCTGGTTTGGCAGAGTTATAAACTGTGAGAAAGCACCGTTTCCCTTCTTTGACCTGAGTTGCTGAGGAAAAGGTTGGCAATCTGCCAAACTGGCAACTGAACATTCTAAAAAACCAGGTCCACATCTCTGCCAAAGTAGCAGTAGCACCCCCCCCCACCACATGTTGTACTGGAGATTCCTGGGATCTACCCGACCAGCTGGAGCAGCATGGGGGTGGGTGGATGGTCGTTGCATTTCACAAAAGCACATATTCCCCACCTGGGGCCACCACATAGAGGCAGGAGCTCCCCCAATTCATGATTGAGGAGAGAGAGAACGGGCTTTCTCCAACATGTGCCAGACCCAGCCCATGGGGCACATGGCTCCTCTCCCTCTCTGGAATAACAGCCTTTTCCATTTACCAGCTAGCGTAGCTCGTCCTGTAGTTCAAGTGGTAGCAGTCTGTCTTGTAATGCTGAAGGATCAAGCCCTAATGACGCTTCTGCATAATGGGGGGAGGGAATTATTACAATTGTACATATTAGTATTTGTTTTCTATTTTTTCCTTTAAAAAAGTCCTAGGATATTTCATCAACAAAACCCACCACCACCAATAAACCAAACCAACCAATCCTACATTAAAAGAAAGTTAGGAAATACCAGACTGACAATTGTCTGTGCACCCTTAATACTGCCCTCTTTTGCACAGGTATTATGGTACAGTCTCTAATTGCCTGATCATATACTGTTTTCTTCACAGCACCCCACTTCATTCAGTGCAAAGAATGGATGCACCCAAAGGCAGAATTAGCTTTGTACAGGCAGCTATAAATCTGACTTTTCCTAACTTTGGAGTGCTTGACTTGGCAACCTCAATAACGTTCTTTCAATGTAGTTTTTCTGTATGTAATTTTTTGTATGCTTAGGGGTTAGATTAGATTCCCAGCTATTAATGGATGTTCATCATTCAGCATTAGCCAAGGCAGCTTGTTACCATTTACATTTGGCTAAAGCACTGCAACCTTTTCTTTCTGAGGCAGACTTCATTACCACAATTCATGCCTTTATCACTTCAAGACTGGATTATTGTAAAGCACTCGACTTTGGGCTATAGCTATACTTTAAATCCATTCAGAAACTGAAGCTAACACAAAGTACTGTGACTAGATCTCGGTAAAAACTGGATTTTTCATTATTCAGAGAATTCTGCAAGTTTGATAAGAAAACTATTAGAAATGTAACATGAAAATGAACTCTGAAAAAATCATTGGGGGTGGATGGAAACATTCTGTTTTGACAAAGTTGAAACATTTCTTTCCGGTTTTGACTTTTCAATGTTTGTGTATTATATTCTTAAAAATTGTAATGAAATGTAACTTTGAAATGGAAAATTGAAATGTTCAGTTCCAAATGTTGAAACATTTCTACCCTTCGAAACACTTTTTATTTTTCAATTTTTCTTTCAGAACTAACTTGTCAAAATCAACATCTTCACACAAACCATTTCTCTTTTAATGAACTGATGTTTTCTGACCGTGGAGCCATCCATCGGAAAACTTCGGATCAGTTCTACCTGTGACTCACTTGTAAAGTGAAGTGTCGCACTGCGAGTATATAAACTGATATGCTTGTGATCTGCACTAGTGGCTTGTGGGTCTGCACAAGTGGCTTGTGGAGTTTAAGGAATTGGCATCTTACCTTGAAGATGCTCTCCTCAGCTTTTGGCCATCCAGACTCTATTTACATAATTGATGGGCAAACCAGTGTGGATAAAATAAACCCACTAACCTTCACCTAGGTTTAGAATAGAACTCTAACCCAGACCAGCTTATTTTTTTCCCCTTGCATTTTTTATATTGGTACTCTGTGCTCCCTTCAACCACCTGGACTATAATGGCTCTTCAGAACATTTTCTGTCTAACTGGAAATGGAAATCCTAGAAGAGCAGAAGATGGCTGGTAAAGTTTAATGTTCTCCAATCAACTTCAGCTGCAGCTATTTGGGTTGGTTAGTAGCCATTGATTTACACTGAAACCTCAGAGTAGCACTGCTCTTTACTGATCCATAATAAATGTCATCTATTTGAATGAGAAGTTAATTGGTCTGTGGAGCTGTCCATTGGTGTGAATGGAGACCCAGTGAGGCTTATGGTAAACCTGGTTTTGTTATGGTGGCAATTAAGGTCAACAGTAACTTCTTGGAATCAATGGAAATCAAATGCAGATAATAGACATTAACTTAACATTTATTGGAAGTAATTAAAATTAATTGTAGTCATGACTTAATTACTGGAAATTAATGACTGCCATTTAGATATTAACAGAATTACTGGAATGTAATGACAGTCAATACAAGAAGTTTACAAGTGGTTGAGTTAAAGAAAGGCTTATTGATATTAGAAAAGGAGTACTTGTGGCACCTTAGAGACTAACCAATTTATATGAGCATGAGCTTTCGTGAGCTACAGCTCACTTCATCGGATGCATACCGAGTTTCCACGGTATGCATCCGATGAAGTGAGCTGTAGCTCACGAAAGCTCATGCTCAAATAAATTGGTTAGTCTCTAAGGTGCCACAAGTACTCCTTTTCTTTTTGCAAAGACAGACTAACACGGCTGTTACTCTGAAACCTGTCATTATTGATATTAGTGATCTTCAATATTTTTCAGTGGAACTATAATCTAAACTAGGGCTGCATTGCAATGGGAGAGATTCTGGACTACAGAGGACAGAGAACATAGGCTGAAGGAAAGCAAAGATCTGGTGCTACTAAAAAAGGTGTCAGGTTCTGTCATTTAATAAAAAAAACAGTAATCTAAATTTTTGCATTCCCCCCCCCCTCCACACACCATCACCTTTTTTATAAGGATTACTTAATTAAAGCAGTACTGTAAGGTAAGAACTGGGTAATCAACGGTTCTGCCTCAGAAACAGCATTATGATAATCTTCTTTGGCAATAAGTCACATGATTTATATTTGTTCTCTTCATCTGCTGAAAGTTCCTTCATTTTTCAAGGCGTTTTGGACATACTCGTCCTTGTTAAGTCTACACTAATCAACATTCTGGGGAAAAAAGATTCTTATATGGCATATCCATTAGCAAATTAGTACTTCCTCAAGCTATTAATACTTTCTCAACATTGCCTTCTAAATCTGCAGTGGTTGTGCCCTATTGGTTTTTTAACTGTTTTCTGAGTATGCTGGTAGAAGATGCTAAGTACACAGGTAAATACATTGGTATGTTTCATGTACAGTATAGCCGTAATAAGTAGTTATTACCCTTTTTCCAAGTACAGTGCATGGTAACCTTAAGCAGAGTCAAGTGGTAATGTGGTAACTGTTTGGGTACCCAGATAAGTAATACAGTGACTTTCACATGGGTAGATTATTCTGAAATACATTCTTACATTTACATATAAGTATGAAACCATGAATTATATTGATTGTAAAAGGACCACACTGTAGACTCTCTAACCATGTAAATATATTGTTCTTGAATTTCATATAATGTACCTCAAGTTTTTACATCTGATTTGAATTATATGAATTTCTTAAAGATCTCTGTTCTGTCCAGACATGAGAAATGGCTTTGGTTTAGACAGCCATACCCTAGACTGGGACACAGATGATTGGGGTTCAATTTCTAGCTCTCTTGTAGACCTTGGGCAAGTCACCTAATCTTTTTGTGCCTCAATTCCTCATCTGTAAACAGAGACAATAATGCTTCCTTTCGCTCATCATTTGTTTGCCTTGTCTATTTAGCTTGCAAGCTCTTTGGGGTAGGGACTGTTTTTTACTATGTCTTTGTACAGCAGTGAGCAGCATGGAGCCTTGATATCAGTTGAGTCTTCTACGTGCTGTGCGAATAATTCATATAAATAATAAGTCCCCCTTTATCTTCTAATCCATGTATCTGTGTGAAGGGAATGATGGAATGCAAATGTAGGAACTCACTGTGTTGAGTTCCCTCAGTTCTTATTGATTTCAATAAGGGCACTCAGCACTTCACAGAATCAGACTTTGTGTTATTTACTGCCCTATTATCCCCCACTCTGCTTTCCATCCCTCAAAGCCAGATCTTGAGTGGTGCATAAAAGTCAAAACTTATACTGAAGTCAATGAGAGTTGCAGATGCTCTGTACATCTCAGGATCAGGCCTTCATTTTCAGTGCTCTTTTGATTTATTAACTTAAATTACCCCTGTACTGGGTTCATGCTTTATCACTACAAAACTAATGGAGCTAACAATGAAGAGCAAGTCTTAGCATCTCTTGCGATGTGTTGAATAATTTCAACTCTCATGCGATAGGGGATTCAGGGCAGGGTGTTCGGGTGCGGAAGGGTGTGGGGTGTGGCAGGGGGCCCAGGGCAGGGGGTTGGGGTGCGGGGTACAGGAGGGGTTGGGGTGCAGGCTCTGGCCCAGCGCCGCTTACCTGGAGCAGCTCTGCGGTGGCAGCGGTGCGCAGTGGGGTAAGACAGACTCACTGCCTGCCCTGGCTCCACGCCGTGCCGCTCCCGGAAGCAGCTGGCACCATGTCCCTACGATCCCTGGGGGAGAGGGGGCAGAGGGCTCCACGCACTGCCCTCCCCTGCGAGTACCTCCCCCAAAGCTCCCATTGGCTGTGGTTCCCCGTTCCTGACCAATGGGAGCTGCAGGGGCATCTTGAGGCAAGAGCAGAGCACGGAGCCCTCTGCCCTCCCTCCCCAAGGACTCCAGGGATGTGGTGCCGGCCGCTTCCAGCAGTGGCGCAGGGCCTGAGATATGTGGAAAGGTTAAAAAAACTGGGTATGTTTAGGCTTGAGAAAAAAAGATGGGCGGGACCTGATAGCAATCTTCAAATATGCTAAGGGCTGTTATAAAGAGAAGGTTATCAATTGTTTTCCATGTCCTCTGAAAGTAGGATAAGAAGTAATCAGTTTAAGAGTTTTAAAAGAGCTGTCTGAGGAGCTTGCTGGACCATTAATGTTGATTTTCAATAAGTCTTGGAATGCTAGGAAAGTTCCAGAAAACTGGAAGAAAGCTACTGTAGTGCCAATATATGAAAAGGTTAGAGGGGATGACCCTGGTAATTATAAGCTAGCCAGTGTGACATCAATCCCAGGCAAGATAATGGAGTGGCTGATACGGGACTCAGTTAATAAAGAGTTAAAGGACAGTAATTTATTTAATGCAAATCAACATGAGTTATGGAAAATAGAACCTGTCAAACAAATGTGATTTTTTTATATGAGATTAGATGTTTAGTTGACAAAAGTAATAGTGTTGATGTAATATACTTAGACTTTTCTAAACTCTTTGATTTGGTACTGCACAATATTTTCATTAAAAAACTAGAATGATATAAAATTAATATGGCACACATTAAATGGATTAAACTCTGGCTAACTGATAGGTCTCAAAATGTAATTGTAAATAAGGAATCATCATCTAGCAGGTGTGTTTTTAGTTGGGTGCCACAGGGCTTGGTTCTTGGCCCTAAGCTATTTAATAATTTTATCAGTAATTTGGAAGAAAACACAAACCCATCACTGATAAAGTTTGCAGATTACTCAAAAATTGGAGGCGTGGTAAATAATGAAGAAGACAGGTCACTGATACAGAATGATCTGCTTTGCCTGGTAAGCTAGGCGCAAACAAACAATATGTGTTTTAACATGACTAAATGTAAATGTGTATATCGAGGAACAAAGAATGTAGGCCATACTAACAGGATGGTGGACTCTATCCTGGCAACCAGTGACTCTGAGAAAGATTTGGGGGTCATGGTAGATAATCAACTTAACATGAGCTCCTAGCGTGATGCTGTGGCAAAAAGGGCTAATGGGATCTTTGGATGCATAAATAGAGGAATGTTGAGTAGGAGTAGAGCAGTTATATTGCCTGTATATTTAGCAATGGTGCAACCATTGCTGGAATACTATGCTGCTGCTGGTGTCCATAATTCAGGAAGGAAGTTGATAAATTCCAGAAGTTTCAGATAAGAGCCATAAGAATGATTAAAGATTAGAAAACATGCTTTATAGGATTGACTTAGGGGTTAAATTTATTTAGCTTGGAGAAGAGAAGGTTAAGGCATGACTTGATCTCAATTTATAAGTACCTACACTGGGAACAAATATTTGATAATGGGTTCTTCATTCTAGCAGAGAAAGGTATAACATGATCCAATGGCTGGAAGTTGAAACTAGACAACTTCAGTGTAAATAAGGCGTAAATTTTTAACAGTGAAGGTAATTAACCCATGGAACAATTTCCCAAGGACCATGATGGATTTTCCATCACTGGCCATTTAAAAATCAAGATTGGATGTTTTTCTAAAAGGTCTGCTCTAGGAATTATTTTGGGGGAAGTTCTATGGCCTGTGTTATTCAGGTCAGACTAGATGATCACAATGGTCTCTTCTGGCCTTGGAATCTATGAGTCAAGGCAAGAGAAATTTAGATTAGATATCCTGAAAAACTTTCTAACTGCAGTATAAGGATAGTTAAGTACTGAAGTAGATTACCAAGGGAGTTTGGGGAATCCATATTACTGGAGGTTTTTAAGAACAGGCATCTGTCAGGCATGGACTAGGTATAGTTGATCCTGCCTCAGTGTGAGTAGATGGACTAGATGACCTTTGAGGTCCCTTCCAGGACCATATTTCTAGGATTCTATTTATTTTGTCTCCTTTTTTGTCAGTGAATTTTCTGTGAACAGCTTGCTATTTTCTCAAATGCATGTGTTATTCAAAATTATTTGCTGAGTAAATCATTGACCTGAGTGGGCTTTGGATCACGTCCTAATTTCTGAAAATAATCCTTAGGCCACATCTACACTACAAACTTTTTCTGTCATAGCTTTGTTAATCAGGGGTACGAGGAGGTGTGATCCTTAACTAACAGAGCTGTGATAGCAAAAGCCCCTGCTGTAGATGCAGTTATATTGGCAAAACCACACTTTTGTGATAATAGCTTTTTTCATTTGTGGGTCTGAAATAAGCGATACCAGCAAAAGCACAGTGAGTTTTGCCCGTATAAACTGCATCTGCATTAGGTGTGCTTTGCTGGCGCACTGTAGCTATCCTGGCAAAGCTTTCCAAGCCTCAGTGTATATTCCTGAGGCGTTTCCTACAAGTTTTTAGAAGCTGAAACTAGAGGTGGTCATGTGAATTTTTCCAGACTGGATGAACACAACTCTTAGAAGCAGGATTCTGTTGCAAAATTTCAAATGATGAACTCAGAAATTCTATAGTTGTAAATATTCAGCAACATTTTATAAATTGTCTGTTCCTGCAAACATTCCCACCAGGAAACTGATTAGCTTGACAATTAATGGAAAGTGATCGCAAAATGACTGTGAGAAAAAAAGACAAAGTTAAGTTATTTACAAATGTGAATCAATATTTATGGATTTTTTTTGCAGCATTTAACAAAATCTATTGAATGTATACAGAAAAACTGAAGGAACGGGTCACACTATAATACAATATAATACCAACTTTTTTTTGAGTAGTAGTGTCTTGTTTTAAGTGATAAACTGAACTCACCCTTAACACAGAAGTGCTATTGCACTTCTGAAATGTTTGAAATGTCTGAAATGTTTGAATTCATTAACAACCACAGATCCTGTACACTTTACTTAGACAAGACTCGAACTATAGTAAAGGGAGATATGCCTGAGTACAGAACTGCAGGAATGGCTACACAGAGATTATTGTTTGTATTTTTAAAATCATATGACTGTACTTTGTTTCTATAGTGCTTATGCTGTAGCCTCATTGTTAATTATTTCCCTTATTGGTGTGCAGGAAAAGGGATATATTGCATTTATTCCCTGTACCATTTAAGGTAGAGTGCCATATGACTCCCAATCGTTTATTCCTTGACAGAAAAATAGACATCTTTGTATTAAACTTCCTGGGAACAAATCCTTCTCCATTTGGAATCAACGGGAATTTTACTGTTGACTTCATTGGAAGCAGAATCCACCCTCTAGTGTGAAATGTATTTGTAAGTTATTACTTCTCTTACCTAAAGGTGTTTTGAGTCATCTTGTTTTTAATGGGGTTTGTAACAAACCTTGCTTTGTAACAGAAGCTCTTATGGAAACAAACTAATCTCTGTACTGCGCAGATCCCTTTAAAGCAGATATTTTGTCTTTTACAGCCGTCCATTTGATTATCCACTGATTTAAAATTAAGCTATTTGTGGTGTAAGGTTTGGCAAAATAGCTTGTAAAACCAAACCCAGATTCCATTTTGTTCCCTATAGTTTAAAGAGAAAGGGAGAGATCCCTTAATTTCAACAACTTCAGAATGCATTCTGGTAAACAATTTTTGCACTAAATTTCAGCTCAGTAAGGTTTGAAATGAGTGAGATACTAAACCCAGAAAATCAGATTTTACAATGGAAATACCAGCTGATCCTTTAGTATATCATTGGCACAACTCTTTGCTGTTATTGAAATAAAGCCAATACAGCAGGGTTATCACTTTTCCATTCTCACATCATTTGTTTAAAAATAATTGTTTCCTGATTCATAGCAGTCCACACATATCAGACCTCTCTCTGGGTATAATCATACAAGGTGCTGATGTCAATGTGAGTTGAGGATCCTCAGCACTTCACCAAATCAGGCCCCATGCAAAGGGAGAATGTAATTTTTCAATAAGTGAAAGAAAAAATGGACGTGATAATTAAAGATTGTTAGTTATAAATCCATTTTAGGGTTCTAATGTTAGCAACTGTAGACTCCAGTTATGCCACTCAGTCCTCCACAGAATGTCACAATTAATCTCTAGGTTTTTAATTAACATTTTCCACCCCATATTTTATTTAATATTTCTCTTGGAGATTTTGTCCTCATCTTCCATCAGTAGTTTAGTTAATAGGGCTCTAAACCCAGAATGACCCCACTGAAGTCAATCTAGAGTAATTTAACTAAATTCTGTTTTCAGTGGAATCACTTAGGACTTACACTGGTGTAACAGATATTAGTTCGGACACTTGGGATTTACAGCCATTACCTCCAGCCACGTCCACTGTCATTTTCATGATATTTGGGTAAATATACACATTCCAGCATTTCAAAAATAGTTTAATTCATCTCAAAATGATAAAATTATCAAATATACTAAAAAAATCCTCAGGAATTTGGCTAACTTCATATTTAGTCAATTAGCAGGAATCAAGGGTCTTGAGATCAACAACCATGATCTTGTGCACTGTCTAGAATCTTTTGCAGCAACTCATTCACTATTGTGCAACAATAATAAGATTGTTTTGATGATTAAAAGGAGCTTTGCGTGTTATAAATTGGAGCTTATAATGTTCTTTTTGTTAGTAATATAATTTGGACCTTAAGAGCTGTGGGTTTGGCACTCAAACATTAAATAGTTAGAACTTCCTTTTGGAATTAAAGTTAGCAAAAGGGACTGACTGCATGATCCCAGCTGGCAAAGAGGACATGCAGCCTTTTAAATGGACTTCTGTCTAAAACTGCTTTCCTCATTGCACACTTGTCTACATCTTCAGTCACTATAACTTAGACAGAGGAAATTGTCCAATAGTTTTGAAAAATGAACGAGTGGATTGATTCTCACATGGGGCTTGATCCTGTTCCCACTACAGTCAGTGGCAACTGACTTGAATGGAAGCAGGATGAGATCTGTATAGTATGGTTTATATTATTTTTATTTAGAGATGGGCCTGAACCAAAACCTCAGATCCAACTCTCTGGAGATTCAAAATCCAGACCCAACTTTTGCAAATGGTCCCTATCTTTTTAATGGGCCAAACAAAAAACCCAGATCTGAATACGACCAAAATTTGGAGTATATTAAATCCAGCTCTGGATTTCTGTTTTCATTTATACAGACAAATGGCATAATTTCACAGTCCTTTAAAACTCAAGGTAACAGTTTGCTTTGTCCCATTGCTTGCAGGAGTCAAAGTCTAATCTAAGAGGCAGATGAAGCATAAAGTGCTAAACAAATGAATGTTATCAGCAGATGCATGGCACAGTTATGTTTTGGGAAAGTAACATGTTAAAGAGCTGAGAGAAACTCAGACCTTTATTTATTTATCTATATAGCTATTTATTTAGATTCTTTAGGGCAGGGGCCATGTTTGAAAAGCAACCTAGCACATTTTGGAAATGATTATTATTAATTATTACTATTACTATCATTATTCCCTGTTCAGGGGTTTATGCAAATACTTTCTTTGATTTCCCAGAACATAAGAGGTTACAACTCAGTGAAGCTCAGTGAGACATGAAATTCTGCCAATTAATTTCAAAAAAGTTGCTGTACTAACCATAAATCAGTCCATATTCATTTGGAGTTGGGCTCAAATTTGCTGAAATTGGGTCAGGAGGATCAATCAAAAGGTAATCTGCAAGCATTACCATCAACCTCAGCAGCACCTAAAGTTTTTAACAAAGCTATAAAGGTGGCTCTCTGGTTTGGGGTTTTGTAATGGAGGATTTGCACAGCAGCAATAATGAGTGGGTGAGGAAAGTTTAGAGAGAACAAAGTGTGGGTGGGGGAAATATTCAAAGGGCATAACATGGCCATAGGAGGAAACATAAGGGCCTCCCAACCCTGTGATGGAAAGGATGTCAAGGCTTCATGAACATGAATTTTATCTACCTATTTATTTATTTATTTTAACTCTAACACATTGTCATTAGGAAGGCAAAAATGTGAAATCGATACAGTTCCTTTTTCAAGTGGGGAGCTGACTGTGGCTGCATAATAGAGCTGTTTTATAATCTCCTTCCAAATGTGTGGGTGCCTCTTGGGTTTCCTCAAATATTTCATGGATCATTTTCAAAGATTTATGTAAAATCAGGCCAACAATGTCTACATCCTCTACCACATCAGTGAAAAACTACATGACGTTTCAAAGTCCTGTAAAATCTCCTTGATGGGAAACATTTACATTTTACAAAGTATAAATTTAGCTGACCGTTTCGTTTGGGTAAATTCATTCCTGATGTAAGTCCACTGATTTCATGACAGTTACACTGTGGATTAGGTCAGCCTGGTAGACTAATGCTAGCAAGTTGAAAAAATGATATCACATACAACCGTGAATGCTATAAAGGTTTTAGGAGACTGCCAAAAAGTGCTCAGATATTTGATAAGATATTTTGTTATTGCCACTCTGTATTTTTATGGGAACACATATAGTAAGTAAACAAATTTTTCAGTTTGTTTTATGTTTCTTTATCGTACTATTATATGGCATGTTAGATATAATAAAGCAATCCATTGAACATTCTCCTTGACTTTTCATATCCATTAGTCCTATTAGCAATTTTCACTTACTACTTCAGTGAAAGTAGATCAAGAAGCTTAGGAGGTAGGAGTGCATACAACAACTTTCATTTCTGAGTCACTGGTTCAAATATGGCCAGTTTCAGTGCAGAAAAAAAGAGCCTTAGCCACTAGGGCTGGTCTAGACTGGAAAATGATGTTGTTGTGTTATAACAAATGTTAACTAACACAGTGTTAACCGTCTTTACATATTTTTATGTTTAAAATTATATTAGATGGTCCTGGGCTAATTAATTCAAGTTAATAGTCTGACAGGATTTTAAACATGACAGTTCTTGTCTACATTGAATACTAATTTATGTTTAACAACACCTGTTATAACGGTGACATTTCCCAGGGTAAAAAAGTCCTAACTTCTAAATAGTCTATTGAGTAGCTTACAATATATGAAATAAATTGGTTGTATCAATCCAGTTCCTAAGTGGCAACTGTCTATATCACAAACAGCGCCATAACTGCCTCACTAGACAGGCCAAAGATTGCTTGGTCATGGAGACTGAGCTACCTTCCGCTAAATATAGTCACTTTAGAGCATGGTTGAAGAATTCTGGTGGAGTTAATGTTGGGATACTCACGCACATCTGCTATGTGGATAAAAAAGAGGATTCCATTTTCCAAAGCTGCCTATATTTCAGAAGAACTTAATTTTCTTAAAACAAATGTAAAGGATTGGGGTAAAGTCCTGTCCCCCCTGAAATCAGTAGCAAAACATCCATTGACTTCAGTGGGCAGGATTTTAACTTTTATATGGAATCTAAGATTTTGGAAGAAGATGGCAATGCAATAATTCAAGCTAAAAGGTAAGATATACATCTTAAAGTATCCTTTTTGTCAATCAGGAAATATATTCATTGACAAAAATTGCCTTTCGTTCATGGCAAAAAATAGTGAAATTGAAAAGTGATTTTTGTTTTGCTTTTCAACGAAAGCTATGAACACTCAAAATATGACAGTTTTACACTCTTTTAAACTATCAGAGCTCATGTTGCAAGAATTTGTAAACTAAACTCAACCAAGAAAGAGTTTTCTGAACAGTTGATGTGAGACTTGAAAAGAGGCAATGTAACAAATGAAATGTGGGGGGAAAATGCTTTCATTCCAATACAGGAACATCTGGTTTATTGCAACAATATCTACTGTAATTATATCACTGCTGGAAGAACTGCTCTAAGTTAGGTTAAATTTGTGGGTTTCCATAATAAACACTGCTTGGGAGGAGTGGGGAGGGGGGTTCACTACTCAGCCATGTCAGATCACATTGAACTGAACTGTGATTTGAGGCAAAAATAACAAAATATGGAAAACATAAAAGCAATGTTTCCAACCATATATTTCTTAAGATATACTGTTGGTCTATTCCTTATTCTAGCAAATGGAATCTGTGCCAAAGAACCAGATTGTTGGATGGTTGACCATTTTTCACTGATAAAAGTTACAAATGTAAACTTTTTGACAGCTAGGAATTGGCTCATTCTTAATACTGCTATTATTAATAATAATAACATAGCCCTCAAAGCACTTTACAAAGGATGGTAAATATCATTATTTCCATTTTACATATGGAGAAAACTGAGGTACTTATGATGGGTCATATAGCAGGTTAGAGGCAGAGCTGGGAATAGAATCCAGGTTTCCCGAGCCCCAGTCCAATACTCTGTCAAGAACAATTGTTAAAACAAACCCCCCCAAAACAAAAAAAAAACCCTTGGACTTTTACGCATAAGGGACTCTGTGATAGACTCTAACATCCAACCAGTTTGTCGTATAACAACGCTAATCAAAATGCAGCAGTTCACAGTGTGTATCAGTTTCTCTATTTCACAACATGAAATGGAAAGTTTCAATCTAAACCAGTCATTTATTACGACAGAAATAATCATTGTAGTAGAATGTTGTCACAGGACCAATTAAATCTTTTGATTTCAAAATAAACTTCCCAATGTTTGCCTCAGTATTTATGTAGCATCAAGAAACCACTATCTATTCCATTGACAACATGGTATCTTGACATGATAGTGACAATGGACTACTACTATTATTATTATTATAGAAGTGCCTAGAGGCCCTAGGTCACACTACGGCTCCAGTGCTAGGCACTGTACATGCACACAGAGACAGTCACTCTGAGGGAATGTCTACACTACAATTAAAAACCCAACAGTTGGCCCATGCCAGGTGACTCTAGCTTGCGGGGCCTGGGCTAAGAGGTTGTTTAATTGCAGTGTAGCCATTTGTGATTGGGCTGGAGCCTGAGTTCTGGGACCCTCCCATCTCACAGGGCCCCAGAACCTGGGCTTCAGCCCAAGCTCGAATGTCCATACTTCAATTAAACACCCCCTTATCCTGAGCCCCATGAGCCCAAATCAGATGGCCTGGGCCAGCTGCGGATATGTAATTGCAGTGCAGATGTAGCCTGAAAGGCTTGTAATCTCAATAGACAAGATTCTATTCCACCCCCAATGAGTTCAGCACCAGGATAAACAAAAACAGGTACATATTTTGTTGGTTAGTCTCTAAGGTGCCACAAGTACTCCTTTTCTTTTTACAAGTAAGAAACTCATTTCACAATTGGAATTTCCATTAGAACATTCTGGGCTTGTCTACACGGGGAGATTCATATTATGATGATGTGGGCCATCAATTTATAAAGGGTGCAGAGGGTAAGGTGGATCAGGCACAAAATCTTCAGGAGTTTTTTTTTTTTAACCTTTTTCCTCCATCTTGTCTATGTGGAGGCTTAGTGCATATCAAACTGGGGTATGAATCTACAGCACATGAGCTTGCCACACACCAACAGAAGTATGTCAAAACACATTACAAAACTTTTAGTGTATGGTACGAGGGTCCACAACCCAGTTAGTGCACTGCACTCTAGAGAACTGTAGAGTAACACCCTAGTTTGCTGCGCACAAAGTCTCTATGTAGACAAGCCCTCACATTCTGATGTTGTTTTCCCAACCTTTGTCTGGATTCATAAATTTTTATTCTATGGGCCAAATAGAACCTGCAAAATATGCTTGTGCTATACCCAATATATCCATGGTGTTTAACTCATGAACAAAATGTTCTTTCATCTGTGTGTCTGCAAACAGGTACTTATGTGAGCAATCAGTTGTGTTATACATGCAAATGCGGTTTTGTGTGTGCAACAGGCTCATGCTCAAATTTTGTGGGTGCAGGTTAGACACTATCTTTGTTATTGTCTTCTGCAATTGAGGTAATTTCTTATCAGGGTCAGTGCTTAGAATTGAAGCTGTTGCTGCACTACCCTGCACACTCAATAAAATAACGCCAGAATATAACATTTGAGATATTTTTCTCATTTGTTATCAACTAGAAAAGTTCATGTTAAGGGTGTATTACAGAATCACTCAGCCTAATTCAGTTTCAGTAAATTGCATCATGTAAATATGCAACCAAATACTGCTGAATGTGGATATGTAATTGCAGTGTAGACATACCCTGAAGAAAAATATATGAAAACCCAGTAGGCTTTTCACAGTAGCATGTTAGAGAAAATTAAGAAACTGCTTCAAGCATCCAAAATAAAAAACAGATTTCTTATTATTTACCATTTACTGTGTCTGGATTCCTATTGGAATTATACAGCATAGTGCTAATTGCGACTAGACAGGGGCACATCAATCATATCAAAAGAGTTTTTCTGGCAGAGTATTATATATGTTATCCCCTTTTTGACTTTCTCAAAGCTTTCTTTTGTGCTTGTCCAATTTTTCTCCAGTTTCATATTAATCTCTTTTTACAAATCAAATCACACAAATGCTAACAATAGAATAAATCTGAGGTGCAGCTTAAAAATTCCATACACACACGCACACACCCATTTCAATTTTGAAACCTGGGTGGTTGTACTTTTATAAGAATTTAAATAGAAAATCGAATAACTGAGATCCTCATATCACTAATGGATTTATTTTCTTGCTTATAGATTAAGTCCTCTTTTCTGTTTCCCCTAAAACAAATGGCTTCCTCTCATTTATTTCAGTGGGGAAGGATCATGCCTCAAAGTAACATACCTGGGGACAGATCCTCAGCTGGTGTAAACAGTCATACCTCAACATGACAATGGAGGAGCTGTTCCCTGAAGTATTAGACAGTTTTATATATATATATATATATATATATCTGCTATGTAGAGAATATATGTATCTGCCCCGGCCTGATTCTGGGATATGAGCAAAGGGAACATAATATAGTAAAATCTCATTCCATGGGTAAGTTTGTGACAGCAGGGCAAGCGAGGCAATTATTTGCTTTATAAAACTCTACAGAATCATAATTTCAATGATGTCAGCCTTTATGGCATGGCAGGGGGGATTTATTCCCCTCCCCCCCACTTCCAACCTCCCAGCTCTTCCACAGTTGATGGAAATTTTTATAATACAGTTTAATCAGAAATGGGTTGATTTGGGCACCATTTGAAAGCCTTTCTCCCACCAACACCATGGTACCAAACATGACAAACCTAGGACAATTACATGGATATATATTCGAGAAAATGTTTCAAAAAACAACTGTTTTAAAATTATGCTTTAACACAGGGATTCATTGCTTATATAAAAAAAGACATTGATTTTTGGTAATTCTAGGGAGGTTATCTTCACATGTAGGACTGAATACATGTATTCATCAAAGTCACTAGAAATGTCATCTCTGTCTAGAGGACCACATACGGTCGAAAAGGGATCCTCCGGGTGAAAATGAGCAAGTGAATGAGGGTGGGGGAGAGCGAGTGACAGGGGATGGAGTGAGCAGGGTAGGACCTTGGAGAAGGGGTGGGGCAAGGTGTTCAGTTTTGTTCGGTTAGAAAGTTGGCAGCCCTAACTACTAGACACGTTGTCATGTGTCCATGCTACACTTCACATATCTCCGTACAAGGCAGGCTGCTGACCAAATATTTGCAGGATGGTGACCACCTGGTCTTTGCACGTGAGCATTTGCTTAGCTGAAGGACTGATTCAGGAGCACATGGTATTTCACTGGTGTGATCAGTCCATCCTTCAAGATTCATCCATGCCCAACAGAGGAGGGGAGTCTGGGATGTGCATGATCATCCTGGAGCCATTCCACTGTTTGATCATTTGTCCTCCTGATAGACAATATAAATGCACCCCTTGTCATTTGCAATTTTTCTCTGTTTGTCTGCTTCTTGGAAAACATCCACCAATATAACTTTAGAAGTGTCATAAGGCTGGACTTAAAATGGTAAACTTGGCATATGAACATCTCCAGTGCATTTGTGACTTTTTCAGTCATTGTCTCTGCCATCCGAGCACCTTCAGAGTGAGGAGAGAGTTTTAGGAGGTTGAATCAAATGCCTTCCAGTAAGATAGTTGGGTCTTTTCAGCCAGCCTTCCAATAGTGTTACATCTTGGAAGGGTGTGGAAAACTGGCTGCGTTCTGGTGCAACCACACTGATGAGTCTAAAAAAGAAAAGGAGGACTTGTGGCACCCTAGAGACTAACCAATTTATTTGAGCATGAGCTTTCGTGAGCTACAGCTCACTTCATCAGATGCATACCGTGGAAACTGCAGCAGACTTTATATACACACAGAGAATATGAAACAATACCTCCTCCCACCCCACTGTCCTGCTGGTAATAGCTTATCTAAAGTGATCATCAGGTTGGGCCATTTCCAGCACAAATCCAGGTTTTCTCACCCTCCACCCCCCCACACAAATTCACTCTCCTGCTGATGAGTCTGTGTACCGATGGGGTCGGGCTGCAGGGTGATCTCCCAGCTCTGTGCTGCCTGTGGCCTGTGCTCCCCACTGCCATACTGGAGCCTCCATGTTTCTTTCTTGACAAATAAAATGTGAGAATTTCACGGAATTTTAAAATACTGTGCATAGAGTTTTTATCAATCATATGCAATATGTAATGGAAAGCAGAATGTACACTGGAGGGGTGGAACTGCTCTCACAAGTCCTGTACACTTTGGGAAATTACCTCAAATGCATTTTCAAACACATCAGTGTTTTTCAAAGAGGTTATCTAAGTAGCATTTTTGAAGGGCAAGAAGAGTTCGGAGGTATGCTTCTATAGTGCAGCACAACTTTTCCCTGCAAGCATTTGGTTCACAGTACTGCATTCCCCACATCTCAGGAATTCCAGTGCCATCAACCAAGGAGCCGTAGCACATATAGGTGTGAAGAATATGTGCAGTTCACCAGGATATAGACTCCACCATTCACAAAGATCATCATGGGACATTATTAGCTGTTGAACAGGCCTGTAAACAGAGTCTTCATATTACTGTTGCCAACAGCACTTTCTTCCATTTTTGATCCCGCCATGTCTTTTGCAGCATTTAAGGATATTCACTATGATTCATTTTTGCAGATAGGATTGCTAAAAACTACATCCATACCCCACAGTTCATCTTCAATAAGTGCTTTTCGAGCCTTTCTTCTAAGCAGTTGTTCCTCAATGCTGTTCAAAGCACACATTTCTCAGTAATTAGTCTCTGCATCGGCCATCCCCACAACTTTCTCATCTATTACAGCCTAGGCAAGGCAACTCATGAATTCCAGCAGTGTTGCAGTTTGCAGTATAAAATCAGGATTTGTTTCTGTTGCTTTTACCTTTTGATGCAACACATTACATACATTCTTGCTGTAGCACTCAATGTGATACATGGGCGTCTTTTGTGTCAATGTACCCACTTTATTTTCCACACAACATTCTCACTAAGAGTGACTATATCTCACCTGTCTCACATGTTGAAACTGTGCTTAATGGATGCCTTCTGGATTCTGGCTTACTACAGAAGAAGCAGGTGTTCTTCTTGGAATGCATGCCATAGCACCTAGTATAAACTGAGTCTCATACACAGCAGACATGTGTCCCAGCATCTTCAGCTTTTTCCTGATGCTCGATGTACTTCCTCTCCAACCTTGCCAAATTCTGTTTATGGGTACACTTCTTATAGCATGTAAGCTGCCACCAGGCATTATGTTTAACCATAAGGTCCTTTATTTGCCAAAGATTCAGCTACTAGCTGGTAGTTTTCATCTCCCCATTGATGCTTAAAAATGATCAAGACCAAAGTAAAAATAAGGATTTTGTAATAAATTATTTGGGGATTGTAGTTAGTTATGTTATGTAATGTATGTTATGTAACTATGTGCATACCATTTGCAGATGGATTTTAGTAATTTCTGGCTGGATGCTGATGTTGTAACCCATTGCCTCATTTCAACTCTTTTGGCATAATAAACACAGCTGAGAATTAATACTACTGAACCGCTTCTTTTTTTACCAATGATGGCAAATCCCCTGGAAGCACTCCTTTCATTTATAGTAACTCGTAACATTAAAAGAATTAATCCATTTCTGAGCCTTAACTGATCACACAGCACTGTCATTTGAGGGCCATAGTATAACTTGGGGAAGGCTGCTTTGCTAAAGGATAATTAAAATAAGTTGTTTTTTAAACATTTTCTTCAATATGTATCTCTAGGTTTGTCATGTTTGGTACCATTGTGTTTGTGGGAGAACAGGCTTTCAAATGACACCCAACTCAATGCATTTCTAATACAATTGTATTATCAAAATTTCCACCATCTGGAGAACCTAATTGTGGGAGCTTGGGGGGGGAGGGAGGGACGACACACGCAGAGGGTGACACCATTGATATTACAATTCAATAGATTTTTATGAATCAAATGAGATCTCCCTTACCTTTTTATCATTAACTTGCCCATGGAATTACACATAGTCCCAGACTAATAGTCCTGGGAAGTACTGAGAGTTTCCTGGGAAGAGCTAAGCACCCTTTGCTCCTTTTGAAATTGGTAGGTTCTGAAAATGCTCCACACACATTCCAGGATTAGGCACTGAAACAATAAAAGCAGCTGAATGCTTGTAGCATTATTCCATTTAACCTGCATCAAAATTTTGGGTGAGATATTGAGCTAAATCATGCAAAATGCTGAGCACTCTCAACTCCCAGTTATTTGAAACTAGAGTTAGGTTGATCTAAATGTCCCAGGAGTCACTCGGCACCTTGTAGGATTGAGCTCAGAGTATTTAAAAAAGAAAACCTTTTTCTTTATATAAAAGCAAAGTTTTAAAATATCTCATACTAACCTGAAACACAGTAAAACACCCAAACACCCCAAGACATGATTTCCAATTCTCCAGCCCTTTGTTTCCGCTTTTATAGTGTTTCATTAGTAACATCTAAACAGCAAAAAATTGCTTATGGCTGACTGACTTCCTCCCTTGGTGCTCATAAGTCATCACTGATTGGCTTGACTGCCTTTCATCTCTGCTAAGCTCAAATCAGAATTACTTGCTCCAAGGATGTGTTCACTTCCAGTTGTGGGCCCCACACTGCATTACAGAGCGAGAGGTATTTATTGGCACTGGCTGCTTATATTTGCAGAATTTTGCTTGGGAAAGATGGGGCAGCACCTGGATCTGTTAGATGTTTCATTTTCTTTTACTGATAGCATTGGAGATTTTCCCTGTGGGAGTCTGAACGGCTTATTCAGTTTTGGATTTTGCATTTTTAAATGTTAGCTTGGAAAGGAAAGCTCTCTGCTCTGAGAAAACATGGGAAACATTATTTCAGAGAGAGGCAGTAAAGTCCTGTGGACAGAGCAAAGGTCTGGGAGAAGGAACACCTGAAATTTAAATCTTGATGCTGCCAGTGATTCACTCGATGGCTTTGGACAAGTCATTTAACCTCTCTATCAGCCAAATTCAGACCTAGTGAAAGTCAATGGAGCTACATCCTCTTATACCAAGTGTGAATTTGGACCTATGTCTGATTCTCCCCATCTGGAAAATAGGGATGATAATATTTGCCGCGATGTTGTAATTAGTTAATGTTTGTCCAACACTTACAAGATGCAGAGTGCAATATAAGTGATAAGTATTATATATATGCTGTACAAAAGAGATTAAAATGATTCTGGTCCCAGTCCTGAGATGCTGAGCATCCTCAGCTCTGGAGGAGACAAGGGGCGAGGACATAAGAGACAAGAGCAGATAAGAATGGAGTTGCACAGTTCTGGCGAGTCTTGAAGGCAGAGACAGGAATCAATCAGAGATGAGAATGCTCAGCAACTTCCAGAGCAGTCAACATTTGGAAAACAGATTTTATTAGGTTTCTCTCTTGTTTTCCTACTATTCTTTAGCAGACCTTTTACAAAAGGAGCTACTGCCAGTGCATGAAAGCTGACATTTTTCAAAACCACATAGGGCATGTAGATGCACAACTCCCAATGGGAATTGCATATGCAAATCCCCGAGTTGGATCTGAAGATCTCAACCGAAAATAATATAGATTCTAGATACAATATGGCAAAGACGAGCATGACAAACCTTGATCAAAAACAGAACAGTTCTAGCAGAAACTGGTTTCAGGCAATCTTTACTTTTAGTTTTTGGTTTCCTTTTTAGAGTTTACTTCGATGACTCTCTGGTCACAGCCCCTGTGATTGGTCTCCTGTGTGAGATAATTGCTTTGCTGTGGTGCAAGTGCTGGGTGATATAGAATCACAGAATCATAGAATATCAGGGTGGGAAGGGACCTCAGGAGGTCATCTAGTCCAACCCCCTGCTCAAAGCAGGACCAATTCCCAGTTAAATCATCCCAGCCAGGGCTTTGTCAAGCCTGACCTTAAAAACTTCTAGGGAAGGAGATTCCAACACCTCCCTAGGTAACGCATTCCAGTGTTTCACCACCCTCCTGTGAGAAAGTTTTTCCTAATATCCAACCTAAACCTCCCCTACTGCAACTGAGACCATTACTCCTTGTCCTGTCATCTGCTACCACTGAGAACAGTCTAGAGCCATCCTCTCTGGAACCCCAAATATTTTGGACACTATTTCATATACAGGCACTGAAACTATTTTCTGGAAGAATATGGGTATGTTAGCCCTGTGGGTGTATCATTGACCTCCCACCATTAAGCCAGCTGTGACTGATGCCAAAATTCATACCTTCATTAGCGTGGGGCCATCCTGTTACAAGGGAGTGAGATAAAGAGAGACTTGCAGTTGAAGTGTGATGGAGAATACGTCCCCAATATTAAAAAATATTTTCTGTAGTTTTCATTGCCCATGCTGATGGTAAGTGGTCCTTGTGAACCATGTTGTGCCACCTCAAAATGAAAACAGTTTCATTAAAGAGGTTTCGATGGCCCTTTCAAGATTTACACTCAATACAGTCCTGTTGCAACAACAAAGACTTCACACTATAGAGGTCAGACATCAGAGATGCACTCAAGCCACAAAATGCAGATCCTGTGATTTCAAACACACCAACATTCAGAGTTGTTCCAATGGAGGGCCTGAACAGCCAAGGAAAAGAATATACATTGAAACTTAATGAGCATTGCAAGAGTGTATATCCCAGGATGATCAGCCCCCATGGTATTTTGGTAAGCTCTGAAATAAAGATAGGGATCATATATAAATTCCAGCTCATAGAAACTTGTTTGGATTTCAAATTCTGCTCAAGTTTGGGGACATTTGGCTGCAGAGTTTTGATTCAGACTGATCTCTGTTAGAAACAGGAAATGCTGGGGACTATTAAACGTGAATTTTTACGGGAGACCAGCTCAGGTTATTGAGAGCAGGTGTTTTTGTAATTGTGATACACTGGGAAAATTCTCAGGCTCTCAAACCTATATTTCTGGGATAGCATGTAAATGGTGTATAGTGTTAGCACATTAGGCTGTAATATGGAACACATAGGGACATACCTTGGCTCAACACTTGCTATCGTGTGTGCATGGGTAGGCATTTTACATGTTTCCTCATTTCTGTTTAGTGTTTTATTTTAAAAGCGTGGGAAAGCCAGAAATAAATGTTAAGAAGCCAGGCATCCTAATCTTCAAAGTGCTTTACAAACATTAGCTAATTAAATCTCTCACATCCCAATTACACAAGTAAATAGCATTCCCTTTTTATGGATGGAATCTGAGGTTCACAATGTGGGAGCTACCCAAAGCTAAAAGGCAGCCAGTGTCAAATCTAGGGATAGTAATGCCTTGTTCTCTGACCTGTGCTCAAGTCGCTTACTCATTATACATTTATCCCACTGTATTTGTGGGTGTAGAAATTTTTTCTGGAGGGTTAAGAAACATTTAAGTGAATGATTCCTCATTGACCCCTTCCTTGCTGGTTGTCACATCTTCAATATTACAGTGGTACAGGGCAGCATTATAAACTAACGTTGCATTCATCTAGCTGGCTAAACTTTTCCACAGTTTTCCTCTCTCCCACCACCAGAAATCCTGTCTTTGTGGTCTCAAGGGTTTGAACTGAGGAGAAACACACAGGGGAGAACTCGTTTTCCCTTATTCAGAAAAATTAATGTCCTTTCAATGCTCTCCTGCCGTGCACTGGCCTTTGCACTCTGGCCTGAGGTCTTTAGCTGCTGTCGTTCATCCTGGAAGAGCTTTCCCACATGCTTTAATGTCAGGGGACTTCCTGAACATGGACAGTGGTTTCTGTATGTGTTTGTGTAGGAGTAAAGGAGCAGAGGTGCCACAGTAGGCTGGGAGAAAACAATTGCTGACGGGACAGAAGAAGCAGAGCTTGAAAGGCCTGGATCAGAGTTGGGTTCTGTGGGTGCAGAGTCCCTGACCCTCCATGGCCTGGTGTCTATACAGGTAAAGGCCATTAAAAAAATATGTGGTTGCTAAAATTGCATCTCCTGTTTTGCACATCCACGTTTTTATATGCACAAAAAAATCAGATTTGCAGGTGTACACTACATCATAGGCCCTTTTGTCCACTGCCTTTGCTTAGTAAGTGCATGCTTCCCAGATATCTTGCAAAGGAAGCTACTAATGCAAAAACATGCAGTTGGATGGCTATTTCTGACTTGACACACTGTGAATCTCATTGGCTCTGTACACTAACTGTCCGATACAGATATTTTTTCAGTTTCTGGTAATTAAATCTAGGTAGCAGGGTTAGAAACAGGAAGTAGCAAGGGACCCAAAATCTAAAATTTTGACCCAAACTTTTCTATAGTTTGGGAGAGCTTGAGCTTATGGTTTTGATTTTGGTCCATCTTTAATGAGAAATAGTTAAATTCTATGTTCCTTTGTAAAATAATACATTCTGGGCCCCCTTCCTAATCCTCATGATCTACCCATAGTAAACGATGGATGAAAATTCTTTTTGACTGTTTATTTTATATATATATCTTAAAGTCTATATAAAATCTATTCCATCCCTGGTCAGAGCATCTTAATGGACCGTTCCCTCTCACTAGTTCTCTGTTATCTGCTGCAAGGGTGCTAAGTGCCTTCGATCTGAATCCTGTGAGCTGTGCTTCTCAGTGCACTGCAAGATCAGACCCTAAATAAGAGCCCAATAATGCAGCCACTCAGTCAGTAATTACATTAGTGGATGTTCTATGTGGTCCTGATTCTTCAAGGTGCTGAAGCTTACCCCATTCTGGAGGCTCACAGAATCCAGCCCTGTGGAAGAAACTACAGGTTTAAGTCCTCATTCTATAATATAACCAATCAATACCTTAGATCCTTGGTCACAAGATGTTAGATCAGATTATAGAACTGAGTTTTCTTAATCTATTGAATATCAAAAATGGTCACTTCTGGCTTGCTATTCACACCATCTGTTGCCAGCAGGTTGTACCTGCAGTTTCAGGACAGATTAATAATTGTTACTGATTTTTGAGTGCTGAGTGGTTAAAAGCAAATCTTTAGTAACTGAGAAAAGTCTTCCGTCATTGATTTCATTAGGATATGTTGGCAAGGTAAAAAGAAAATATACTGCGTGAGGCTTCATAGAATTATTTCTCCCAGCCACATGTGATATAAATAAAACAAACCTCGAGAGTCTGGCTCAGAATATGGAATAACATTTATCCTGCAATCATTTCTGTTGTGTTTCACCACAGAAAATGTTGAATTATGGGCGTCACCATATATAATATTTAAATATTTCAGTGGTACCAAAGCTCCCAACACTCTTGTTACTTTCCCACATGCAAGACAACTTGCCAGCAGCATTTCAAAGAGTAGCACAGTCCCTTTGTAGCAGCCCCTTTGTTTCAGGAAATATAAATCTGATGGAGAGATGCATATAGGCTGCAGATGGTGGGTCACATTCTGAGCCCTAGTTTTATCCCCTTTGTGATGCATGAGTGGTGCAAAGGGCTTGGAATGGGGCTGGGATTTCCCTGGCATAAGGGAATCCCTAAGTGGTGTAAAACTAACATAGGTAGTTCTGTGCCATCACTCCTTGCAGGGGTATGTGCCATGTGCTTTGGTGATCCACAGCTACTAGAATTGTCAGTAGGGGGTTTCCTAATGGTGTGACTTAGAGAAGCCCACTTAGTAATGCCACCGGCTAAGCAAACCCAGCAGCTGGTCCCAAGATTGAGGGAGTGGAAAGATGGCTTGAATGACATATCTGTCCTCCTTTGGTTACTGCACTGAAAGCAAACTTACCAAACCAGAAGATCTGACACAAGAGGTTAGTGCCAATTAAAAGAAAATGAAGTTCAGTGAGCAGCAAAAGCTCTCAAATATCAACTAAAAAATAAGATTGAAGATGGTGACTTTAAGATATTGAGGTGGGAAATAACAAATAAACAAAAAGAAAAGGAGTACTTGTGGCACCTTAGAGACTAACACATTTATTTGAGCATAAGCTTTCGTGAGCTTCAGTGGATTCACTGAATGCATGCGATGAAGTGAGCTGTAGCTCACGAAAGCTTATGCTCAAATAAATTGATTAGTCTCTAAGGTGCCACAAGTACTCCTTTTCTTTTTGCGAATACAAACTAACACGGAGGCTACTCTGAAACCTAACAAATAAACAGCCATCCCAGATAACCTCTTAAGATGCAGAGATCTTGTGTATGTACAAATTTCTCTAATAATAGAGAACAGGTAAAAATAAGTAACAATAAATTATATAAGTGAAGAAGTATTTCTAAATAGGATATGTTTCATGAAGCATCAGTGACTCTGAGGATTTTATGATGCACATGGGGTTTGAATAGATCATTGGATGTGACACAGATTTTTAAACAGGTTCTTTATTTTTTTTCTTAGGTATTTGTCCTTTGGGCATTATAGCAGGAATTTTCAAAAGATAATTAGGCAAATAAATGTCACAATGGAGGATGCTGGGGTCTGTATGCATTTGAAAACCTCGCCCTTATTTAGGTGCCTAAGTAAGAGCTGAGCTCTTTTGAAAATCTGGCCCTATCAGTTTCTTAGAGTGTACAGTATGACTTTTTTTGTACAAAAAATATCCTACATGATCTCTTAGAAATTGGCTAATACTTGCACACTTGGTAGACTCCACTGGAGGGCACTGTGGCAGGGAGGGGAAGACTCTGCTGACTGGGATTGAGTCCTGACTCAACTCACCTACTGCTCTTACCCATCTCCTGCATCCTCATGTACTCTCTGAAGCCTCTTGCCAGATTCCATCTGCTCCCTTAAACTGGGAAGCAACTGGGGGAGTTGGATTGCAAGAGCATTAAAGGCAAGGGGAGGAAAGGATCAGCATGTTGCTGGCAGAATAGATGCAAGTATTACATAATGTAGCACACTATGAGCAGGAATTACACAGAGCCTCATGAGGAGTGTGGGGAGAATGGGGCTGATGGCTAAAGTAAGGCAAGAGTGTATATGGACTGGAGGGAGGGCAGACAGGTGGAATGGTATTTGAGAGAAGGGAGAGAGCAGTAGTGGAAAGGGAGGTGGAACTTCTTTTGGGATGAGGGAGAATTTTCTCTTGGAAGAGCTTCCTCAGTCCCCATCTTTTGGAATGTTGGTCTGAGACTTCTAAGGGCTAACAAGTCTAGACAAGCGGAAAAGACTTCTGCCACAGACCCTCTTTGTGTTAATATATAGCTATTTCTTTGTGAAACCTTTCATCTGAGGAGCTCAAGGCCCTAAAACATTAGATTAAACTCCACAACATCCCTGGTATGTGGGTATTAATTGTAATTTTCATTTTGCAGATGGGTATTCTTAGGCACAGAGAAGTTAAGCGACTTGTCCGAAGTCACACAGTGACTCAGGATCAGATCAGGGAACAGAATTGAGGAGTCTTGATTCCTACTTACATGATCTCACCCTTAGACTACACGCCTTTACCACATGAATATAGCATCTGAGTGGGGCACTGTGGATACAGGATGTCTCTTTTCCCTGGAAGCCTGTCAGTAGCAATCAGGGGTACACATTGCCTACTGAGAGAATGGATGATCAGAACACTCTGTGGTTAAAATAGGAAACATTAGTCATTTTCCTTTCGGGACTACAGCAAAGCCCTGCATGAATGATATCATCAGCTAGAATATTGTAACTAATGGATGAAGCTAAATGTAAGCATTAACTGTTGTTTTTACACCTTCCTCTCCTCCACCAGCATTATGCAAGGGGTAAAATCTTGTAGACGGACCTACAGAACCTTCTTTACAACCTTCATATGATATCAGTAGAGGCTTGGACCAAAAGTAGTCTCTCCCTTTTCAAGCCGCATGAGCTACAGCCGGGAAGTATGAGTCAGCAGAGATTTCTGGTAGCTGTAGTTTGGAACCAGCAAAGTGAAGTGTTTTCTATAGAACTATAATGAAGGCAGAAGGATCCATAATTAGAACTTCTCTCTCTCTCTCTTTTTGCAAAAACTTTTTTTTTGACCAAAAATTGGCTTTTTGACAAAAATTCCAATTTTCATGGTGGGTCAAATTTTTCATTTTGTCAACAAAAAAGAAAGAGAAAAAGAAATATTTTCAATCAGAGTGTTTGGGTTTTGATAAAACTTTTGGTTTTTTGGTTGGAACCCATTTTCAGAAAAATGAACATTTTTATCAAAAGATTATTTGTTTCAAAAACAGAACTGAAAAAAAATTATTCTTTCTCACTCTCTCTTCCCTGTTTTTTCTGTAGTGTTATTTCGATAAAAGCCTTCTTTAAAAACTCCCAATAAAAATAAAAGACAGTTTTGACCAACTCTAGCCACAACAGTTTATCCTATGAAGGTTACTGCATATTTATAAATACCAGTGATAGTGACTTGTACACACATAAATAATAGCATTTGTGCACACAAATAGGATTTGCTTATACAAAGAGGATAACTTTGTGCATTTCATAAAAGCATTAGATGCACATGGCTGTGCTACATAAGTGAATCATGCAATACCCCAACATAATAATGTTTGTTGTAAAGTGATACATAGGTATTAATAATAATAAACTGCACACAAATTTGAGGACACAGCCTCAGATGGTATAAATCAGTGTAGCTCCACTGAAGTCAACAGAGCTAAGTTGAGCTGAGAATCTGGGCCTTTGCTATCTGAATACTGATAAATGGAGGCATAGAGAGGTGAGGTGATTTGCCCAGTGTCCCACAGAAATTCAGAGAGGCAACATGGACCAATGGACAGGACATGGGCTTAAAAATGTCTCCAAGTAGGGCATTCCAAGCATAAGGGGTGTGTGGAAGAAAGTGAAGAGGTCATGGTGGCCAGATGTGATACCAAGAACAATATTTTTGGTGGAATGGAGGAGGCAGATGTGACAGTAAGAGTCCAACAGTGAGGAGGGAAGAGGTGTTAAAGGTCTTGAAGGTGAGAAGAAGCTTGACCATGATGTAATGGAAAAGGGGAGCCCATGTAAAGATTCAAACAAAGGATGATGGCATTAGATTATTAGATCATCTGGGTTGTGTATGGATTGGGGGACAGAGATATGGGTGTCAAGGAGGCTAGAGATGATAAGGCAGCAGCAGTCAAGGTGGGGGATAACGAGACACTGAATGAGAGTTTTGGCCATAGGCACAAGAAAGAAAAGGTTAGATCTTACAAAATTTGGAGGCTGCCTGGGTGTTCAAGAGAGAGGGGAAAGTTGAAGACATTTTCATGTCGTGTTAATGGCCATGGAAGATGGTAATGTTGTCAACAGTGACAAAGAATGGGAGGAGAGGGGAGAAGCTTAGAGCAAACATAAGGAGTTCAATTTTGGCCATGTTAAGTTTAAGCTGACAATGTTCAGATATGATCTGGTTCAAGTTTGTGGACAGTGTTTGGGCAGGTTCTTATTTTATCTGAGTTAGTCATCCAGTGGTTTATCCAGATTAAAGTGTACATTGGGTAAAAATGCAATAGGAACCCTTTATAGAGACAGAATGATTTAGACTGAAAATTGTAAAAAAAATCGTAAAAACATTTATTTTTATATTGAAAACCAATAGATGCAATAATCAATAGAAAGGTTAGTATAACCTTTTTAAAGAAATCCACTGAAAACAGGATTTTTTTCGGTTATTATTTAAACATTCCTTTGCAATGTTTGGAGTGCAAACAGTGCAACATTGTGTAAGAGCATGGCTGCTGGAAAACGAAACTGACTAAAAACAAAAGTGAAACTATTTTCATTGGGCATGCTGGAAGAAATTCCAAATGTAACCAAATAATAATCAGTGTTGACAACTTGTGCCATTTTATTGTAAGTATCATGATATTTGTAATTTTTCTTAAAGCTCTGGAGTGATGTGATTACATCAGAATCTCAATTTTCATTTAAAAAAGTGTGCTTAGATTTTTTGATTGCAGAGAAGAGTTTGAAAATTTGAACCCCAAAGGCTCAAAACTAGGCAGCAAATAAAAAGAATCCCAAATTTATTATTTGTTTCAAATCTCATGACTTTAAGCTAATCTCATGATTTCGGGGGCCTGATTCATGATTTTAGCGCTCCTATACATACCCACAGGGTTCAGATATGTCTTTTCTCTCCTTGCCTAAGCAGCATGTCACCATCTACACTGCTATTTATACCCACGCTGAGAGGGGCAAAGGGGCATGTAGTGTATGTACTCTACACACTTCCAAGAGGAGTGTGCAGCGTAGACTTCTATTAAGCAAATCACTTGATGATGTACAAAAGGGAATAGAACCTAGGTCAGGTCTCTTTAGCTGGCCTATCTCTGAATTTTCTTGCCTACCATAAGGCCTTAATTCTGCAATTACTTGCATGGTGTTATTACACTCCAGCATATGTGTGAGTGGAGGCTACATGTGAGTGCAGGTAAAATTAGGGACTATGCATAGTCCTCCTCACTGAGCAGTAGTAAATGTCAAACTCCCTCTTTCAAATTCTCTTTCTCATAAATACTCAGGATAAAACTGGAGTATGAGCAGAAAATTGTTGAATTTGAGAAATCATGTACTTAAGCATGACCTTCAGTGTGCCTACTGAGATGTTTAACTACAATTTTCCCTCTGTGGGTCTAATCTTGAAAACACTTGTTATCAAGCCTAGTCACTTAGAATGGGTTCCGTGAAGGGACTTACGTGCTGCAACACTGAGCCTAGAAAATCACAGGAACAACGCTGTGATCGACAAAGCTAAGTTAGGCACCTAGGCCCCCTGTACAATGAATGGGGAGAGACGGGCACCTGAAAATGCAGTACACAAGTCAAGCTAAGTGGGGAGCAGCCTAAGCTAGCCAATGGGAGATGCCAACCAGAAGGGAGTGTGGTAAGCCCTGCCCCTCTCTCAGAGATAGGCATCTGAGTCTGGGCTGCAGGGAGGTGCCTAAATTGGCTTGCAATCCACAAACAGGAAACTGCCACCTGTAATCAGGCAGTTTAGGTGCCTAAGGCTTTTCTTGTGGGGAAGGATTTAGGAATCTGTCTTATTTCACACAAAACAGCAGGAGTAGGAGGTGCCAATCTTGTAACTTTTAGCCCACTGGTTAGAGCACTCACCTGGCATGTGGAGACACAGATTTAATTCCCCACTGTCTGCCCTAACCACTAGCCTACAGAATCATTCCCAGTCTCTCTTTCTGGCGTAGTGATTGTTCCACTATGGATAAATAATTAAATAGTCATTGGTAAGGATACCGTTCTGTCATGGTGGTCACCACTGTCATGGAACGTGTGAATTTTGTCATTTATATGGACCCTGGGGAATGAACTGTTTGTTGCTTTGCTTTGATATAGTCCTCTCTGCAATAGGACTAGATTAAAGCTGTTAATGTGCAGTAGTAGGGGGCACATGGGTTTTTACCATAACCATACCATGAATTATACATAATTTTACCATGACAAAATTGTATCCATAGGCAGGGGGCCACAGAGAGAGCATGACTCTATAGTTCAGTGGTTAAGACACCTACATAGCAGACCATGAGTCCAATCCTCCTGCTCCAACCACTCTTTCATTGTTTATCCACAGTGGAACAGCTTCAACAGAAGAGACTGAGGAAGCCCCCTACATCACAGCATTCTATAGCTCAGTGGTTAGAGCACTCTCCTGAGAGATGGGAGACCCTGAGCTGTAGCTCACAAAAGCTTATGCTCGAATAAATTGGTTAGTCTCTAAGGTACCACTAGTCCTCCTTTTTTTTTTGCAAATACAGACTAACACAGCTGTTACTCTGAAACCTGTTCAAATCCTTTATCCCCACCTGAACCTGGGTCTCCCCCATCCCAGATGAACGCCCTAACCACTAGGCTAAAAGCTATAAGGTGGGTCGTGGTAGCACCACCATCTACTCCTTCTATAGCTGGATTTTGAATGGGAACAATGCTGGTGGAATGCTCAGAGGTTGCCTGCTGGATTGGGCCCTGCACGTGAGGTAGTTGGCCGAATGCCTACCTTCCGACAGTTCATGAATTGCTGTGGGGCTTAGGCAGGAGATAGGAGTCTAGAGAGGGACAGCAAAGTGCATACCCCAGGGTCTAAAACTTAGGTGCCTAGGGAACTTACAGCAAAAAGTTAGGTGCCAAGTGAGTTTAGGCACCTACAAGGTTTAGGAGCCTACAAGGTGGCAGCAAGCAGGATTTTAGTGGATCACAGTGGTGCTGTGCTTGGGGACAGAGGCTCCTAACTCTGGTGTTAGGCACCTAAGTTTCTTATTGGATTACACCCTTAGATAACTAAAAACCTTTGAGGATCTGGGTCTAACTCCCACTGAAATCTATGAGAGTTGGGGACCTAAATACCTTTGAGGGTCTTGGCCTTCGAGCTTACTCCTTCTACTTGGCAATCACCTGAGAACTCTCTAGTTAAGTCCCCAATCCTCAGGCAAAATTCTCAGTGATTTCAGTGGTGTAGAACTGGGCTCTCTTGCACTCCTTGTGCTGCTCACCACCATTTACTTTTTACTTACTGCCACAGCATTCTACGTCTGTGCTGTGCAAGATTAAGTTTACAGAGATTGGCAAAACACTTGTCAGGGTTTGAACCTGAGGCCTAACCCATTGAATCATACACCTTATGAATGATATTTATACAGTACATAGTATATAGTATAATAAATATAGGGTAATAACACCTCCCATTCTTGCTGATATTTCAATGTATAATATTTTCCTATCATGGGCACACAAAACAGTGACATGGTATCTCAAAGTTGGATCTCCCTTACGCATCACAAAATAAAACCAAGCCGCAACAGGCTGTTCTTCAGTGGAGGGCAAATGTGATTCATGTCACAACAGGTATGCCATTACCATAGGGGCAAGTTTGTACTTCAAGAAATGATTTGGTGAAATAGCAAAAAACATTTATTATCTCAAATAACCCCTTTTTAGTCCCATTGCCTGTAATGAGTTCAGGATTTTGAGGAGTTTCATATCCATCCATGTTGCCCTTGCATCACTGCATCTTGACACGTAATCCAGTGTGATATAATTATAAAGTACATCATCTGCATCAACCATAAGCACGTAAACCTCCCAAATTTAGTGATTTTCTTTTTTTACCACTGAGCATTTCCAATTGTGCACAATTCTTATAAAGGCTGATACAGGTGCAGATTTTGGAGAAAAGTCACTTTTACATTACTTGGTATCAGAACACTTGTAAACTTTTTGCCCACAAGGCGAGATCAAGGCTACCTTAGAAGTGGTTCTAAGAATGTGTTAAATGTGAGTGTGCACAGAAGATACTTTAAACATTTCTCCCTATTTCACAGTAGATCGAGTTGTTTGATCATAGCATTTGGACTGCTTTGATTAGATCGCAGTATGTTCCAGCGAAGCTGTAAGGGCTATCCCTATTGGTATCCAATTTAATAATTATGATAGCAATGATTAGAATAAAAAAAAATGAGGTAATAGTTATTTATATGATTGACATTCTGCTTCAGTGTTTTCACACAAAGACCCCTCTCTCTCTGACATGCAGGCACTGCATTCCCCACACATTCTTGCAGCCTACACCACATAGTCAAACAATAGAGAGCCTTCTTTCATTTTCCTGCCTAGTTTCTGTGAACAGAACTCTGTTGACAACAGAGTCTGTTCTCACTCCTGAAGAATTCCAAAAATTGAACAATATAAGGAGAGCCTGTGACTTTCAGGAGACATCTTAAAGCACTCTGTTTTTAAAATTGTGGTTTGGTGCTCCTTTTCTTTGTTTTGTTGTTGTTTCAAAGGAAACCTACAAAAATGTAGTTGTCCTACATTTCAGTCCTCGTACCATTAATGATAGCAGTATAATGCAAGTAGGCTGGACACTTGCTCTCTTAGACCATTGCAAATTCCTACCACCACCCCCCAAACTTTAATCTCATGATAGGTGCCAGCTTGACAGCTTCAGGACTGAAATCTTTTACACAGAGAATACCTACAGCATAGGCAGGAGCAGTCTTATTTTCCCCTTCCTTCCCTGCTAATACGCCTCAAGCCTGAAAAGGAGAGACCACCCCTAGGGTTAAGAATGCAGTCCATTCACCATTCCCTTCATTCCTTGTCCTCTCTGTTGCCCCAAAGGGTGGCAAGTAGTGCCAGTTATGTTGGTGGTTCTTCAGTGCTATGGATACCTGCACAATAGGGAATTGATATGAAACCAGCAACTCATTTCACATAGGCCATTGACCTGTCGGCAGATGGTAACAAATTTGGCCACACTACAAGTATAACTGACAAGGGACTCGGCTACAGATTAGCTATCTCCTGAGCCAGTCACAAAAGGGTTAATGTATAGGACTAGTAGGACCTAATAGAGTGGGACCAACATTTTTATTTATTTTAATCTTCAGTGTTTTTAATATAGATTTGAACACACATAGTAACAGCACACCTTCCATCTGAGGATCTCAAAGTGCCTATCAAACATCAACACTATGCATGAAATTGGTACACATACACATATTGAATTTTGTTACAGTAATGACCAGAGGGCCTGGTTGAGATCCGGATTGCATTGCTAGGCACTCTACAAACAAATAGTAAGAGATTTCCTGCCTCAAAGAGTTTATATCTAAATAAACAAGTCAGAGAAAGGAAGAATTATTATCCCCATTTTACAGATTGTGAAGTGAGGCACAGAGAGTTTAAATGACTTATATAGGATTGCTCAAGGAGTCTGGGTAGAGCTGGGAATTGAACCTAGATCTTCTGAATCCTAAGCTAGCCCCAAACCAGAGCTTCTTTTAATCCTCTTAAGTGGTGTTTATTTTATATTCTTTTTCTAAAGGAAGAAATATTAGACATTTTTACCTGTCCTATTTACTTCTTATTGATGAGCTGAATCATCTTCGCTAACCACCATTGACATAAGACTGTGGGTTGATACTGTACCACCCCTCAGGGAGATGCTGCACAAAAGGTACCACCCTGGAGGAGGTGGGAAAGTTAGAGAATCCCCCAGAGCTTGAATTTACGCCTGTCCCAGGCTGCCTACTGACTGTGGAAGAGTCCAGAATTTCTGTAGGGCCATGTCCCCACTCTGCCCTTTTCCCATTCACAACCCCAGCATGCCTCCCCCATGTCAAGACTTGCCAGGTGGTCAATGTAAGGCTGCTTATGGTAGCTCTACACTGTGCCTGTGCTCGAGGAATATTCCCGAATCCTCTTGTGGAGCCTTAATGGACCCTTTGCATAATGATAGTGACATAAGAGGCTGGAGAGGGGATAAAATTTGCCCAACTGTGCATGTTTCCCACCTTTTTAAAATATGATTCTCTTGCCCTAGATTTCAGTATATTTTTCACTGCAGCATTTCTGTTGGTGATAGCACTAATGCTGTGTGTGTGAATACACACACACTCACACCTTATTTCTATTCATGTAGCCTGCTGAAATTAATGTATATTATTTTAACACTGCTTAATTTTAAATTTAACAAAGATTTCATAGTGCCTTATAAGATTATATACAGAGATATTTCAAGGAATGTCAATTCTTTATTTAGGCCTAATTTGTTCCTGGCTTCTGACTTCTCCGAGAGGGTCTGGCATAGTCAAGGCTAAAATGGAACATCAATGAACTGGCCTGTTGACGTCACTAAGAAAAGAAAACAATTGGAAAGTGACAATGAAAGGAAGGTGAAAGATCTAGTCCCACTGCTTCCTGTTTCAGTTGATAGTTTATTCAGATGGTCTGCAGATAATTTATGCCAGATAGATAACACATGTAGTGAGATAGCATGATGTTTATCCGCTTGGCTTTGTTGATAATCAAGTACTGGAGCACTCTCTGTTCTATGCTTTGTATATCCCAACCATCTCCACTCTTGGATTCAAGACTTAATTTATTGTGCAGTGATGATAGAAGAAATATGGGCAAAGGAAGGTCCAATAAATGTAAATATATCTAAATATGGCAGAGCTTTGTGTGCTACAGTGTCTCTGGTGATGTAAGGTTACATAATATTAGGTATATAGCAACATAAATATACTTAATAGTCAAATAAAAGAGAATGATCCCAATTCCCATTTACAACAGTGCTCTGGCAGTATAAAAACGCTTTAAAGTGAATGTAAATTTACAGACACTTTGACGTCCTTTTACACTGCTAGAGTGGTATATAGGCCCCTCAGGGCACATGAGAATCAGTCCCAAAGTCTCTTTCCCAAGCATCTTACAGACTAAGGCCCCATACTTGCAATGAGCTATGCAGAGGCAGAGTGAAGTGCTGTTGACCTCAGTGGGGCTCTACACAAGGATCTTCAAATGTGGTGCTCATTGCAGGGCTAGGGCTAGTTTAAGACATACCAGGAATAAAGATGATAGATATTAGTTCAGTACAAGGAAAAGGGAGGACAAGGTTTAGAGCGGTAGAAGCATGTAGCTAATGTGCTTAGTAATATATGCCTCTGGGTCGGGCGGGGGTTTCACATGATGGATTAGTTTGTTGATGGCTGGAGGGAGAACCATGTTCATTGGTTTCATGGAAGAAATTGGTCAAATTCATTCCTGCTATAACTGTATTGAAATCAATGGCCAACGGTAAGGCAGAACTTGAGACCTACTGCTTTGAAAGATACTTGGGTTGAAGGAAATTTGTTGGTGATTATAGTATTATTTGATCTATTGGGCCAAATTCATCTCTGGTACATAGGTGCTGAAACTTGGGGTCCAGGGGGTGCTGCCGCATGTACTGGCTTGAAGTGGTTTCCATCATATACATTTTGGTTCAATGGCTCTCAGCACCCCCATGATATGGTTCAGCCCCCTGCTCTGGTATTATCCCCTAGAAGTCAATAAAGTTGCAACAGGGATATATTTGATAACCATTAAAATGGAACATAGTCAGATATAGTAGAGTAGGGCTGAAATCCTATCCAGTAAAGAAGGTGGTAAAATGAGCATGCATGTCTCTCTTTCACACACAGACCCAACGTTAGAGAGCTTACACAATGTAGTTATCATTACACTATTTGTCTGTCTGTTATGTTTTTGTTGTTGCAGTCTGGTTTGGGAGGTTTTTTCCTTAGATTTTACATACAATATAGCAAGGTACATTTTAAGCAGGATACAAAACGGCCAAATTATTGAATTCAAACATTTTAAATTATTAATTGACAAAAGGGTTTTTCTAGATATGTGTTACATTCATACAAACTGTTCAGAAAACTAAAAGTGTTCCCTAACTGGGAATGACACACAAGAAAATAACTACGTATTCTCTATTTGCTTGTGCAAACTCTGTCATTTCAATGGTGTCACAGCTAAAACTACATTTGTATACAACTTAGATTCTTATTTTTCCCTGAAATCTGCCTATACAAAGTGCCATTATTTAATTCACAAATGCAAAAACCCAGCATGCAGACAACATTAGGGTTCAGAATAAAGCCCTCAAAAAGCAGGAAATTCAAAGTTAAGGCTTCCCTTCACATTTAACCCACTCTGTTGCTTTTTAGTGTTGCATTTCAGAAAGGATATAGAATTTCCTTTCCTTCTGAGGTCTCCAAACTAGAGAATAATGTGAACTGCAGTATAAAGGCAAAGCATAGTGAGTTAAAGAGGAATCAATCTGAATTTAAGGGTTTCAAGTTTTAAATCTACCTGAATGTAAGGAACCTGTCTGAATTGAAGGGTTTCAAGTCTGACCCTTAAAATCACTTTCCTATCAGTTTTTGCATTGACTTCCCTTCTTTTATGATATATTTCATATTTCACGAGCTCCTAATGTAGGTGACCATGGAGTTCACATTGCTTAATGTCTGCTACTTATTATGAACCACGAAACTCATTTCCCACATGCTATTTAGCATTAGCAAACTTTAAGCATGTGAGTAGTCTCAATAGGACTTTAAGCACTTAAGAGCTTCAGAGTCAGAAAGCTGAACACATTGAAGCACATTTAGCAGTATAAGCAATGGCCCAATCCTCCAGGTGAGTGGAAGCTTTTGCCATTGACTTGAATAAGAGCTGGCACTATTTACAGAAACGACTCCCAATATGAAGTCAAGAATAGTGATAGTATGAATATTTTGAAGTATTCGCATTCTAAGAGAACGGGGGTGAATTGTACCCCAGTTGTTATACCTGATCAATTGGAGGGCTGCAGGGGTATAAATTTAGCATATGCACTAAACTCACGTTTTATGACAGGTTGCAGAATACACGTGTAGCACTTAAACAATTGACTTGACTGTGATAGGAAGCTGAAATCACGCAGAACAGGAAATGACATAGGGCTACATGTAATGCTTTTAATAAAATACTAATCACACAAGTTGTTTGCTATGGAACATTGATGGAAACAAAACCAAAATTAGTTAACTTTGGCATCGGGTCAGGTCCTGAGTTCCCCAGGCTGTTGGAGAGCTGAAGGGTCAGAGCATTCAGGTCTGAGGCCAGGATTTTGGGTGATGGGGAAAGAACAATTGTGTCTGATGGAAGCAGAGGGTACCATTGACAGGCTCCAGAGGAAACCATGTCGAGCCTTTCTTGTCCAGAGAAGGGAGGGTCATCTTTGACGTAGGGTCTTTCAGGACTGGGGCTAGGGGCAAGGATCTCTAGGGAAATCTTCTTTCTCTCTCAAAGCAATTAACTTTGATATATGATTATGGAGCTATAATTCAGACATCAATGTCTTGGCTCTTACTCATTTATTTTTACCAAAATACCAAACTGGGGACTGAATGCAACTGAAAAGGTAAAGTGTGCCTACCTATAACTTAGAACTTAGAAAAAACAGTGAAACATATGAGTGCACGAGTAACACTGCTCAATTTATCACTTTTCTGTAACTCAGATGAGTGGGTTAATGTTACTGTCATCAAAAGTTATGACATAAAACCATGAGGGCTGACAAGCTGTAGGCCAGCTGTCAACCTCCCCTGATGTGAAAGCCTAGAGATGAAGCTTTACGAAGAGAGTTGGCTATGATGGTGTCACCATCAAATCTTGAACTGCAGTGGTCTTCCTGGGCACCCCAAGCATAACAGACAAGCTAAATTCATTTGAGTAAATATAATCACACTAATTATTATAAATTACAAATGTATTTATTCTGTTTATGGAGAAAACTCCTTTGGGGCTCCAGATGAGACATTTCTCACATGTATTATTTAGCTTTTCCTGAGGCCTAATGAATTACTTTAAATTACAGATCTAGATATTGATTAGCCTCATTCAGTTGAAATCTAGGCTTAACAATCTATACTGGTCTATAGTTTATTTGTGATAATATTCCTAATAAAGAGCTGCAATTAATCCACATCAAGAAAAATCAATGAATACAGATTTGTATCACAAAGAAAGAAATCCTCCTGAATTGTGCCCACTAATCCTGAAGCTTAGGCCTATTTTTGCTACTGAGGAGAGCAGATAAAAAATATTGATTTCACCCTCTTTCCAAAACTAACAATGGTGCAATAAGAACATGCAGAACAGACGGGGCTTATCAATTAAAACATCTTCTGCATATCCTATGATAGCTGAGGACATGACACTCTTCAGCCTATTCCAGTTCTGTGCATTATTAATAATTATGAAGATAATGACGTACCATTCGATGTTATAATAATGCCTTGCAGTTATCGCACTCCATTCATCCATGGATAGCAAAGATTTTGAATTCACATAGATTCTGGTTATTAATTTTACAATCCTTTGAATTATGGCATGAGAGGTTCTAGAAATGAAGCCCCATGTTAAGTTCAGTTGCATAGGAAAGGATAACTATTCCATTTAATTTTTGTCTAGTGGTACAAAATTGAAAAGGCACAACTCTTTTCTAAAGTGACTACAATTTGCCAGTATGATGTCCCATTTGAATTGAGCCAATATCTATCTTAATTTATTAAAAATCAAAACCCAGCATTTGCCTTATCAGAGCCTTTTTGCAGGAAGCATCACATAAACACTCTGAATTAGATTTTTCAATTTTATAAGACAAACGTTGTAAGCCCTGTAACACAAAGAAGACAACAATATGTCATTGTCCTTTTACAATTCCCATTGTAAACTGTTTATATGATTTATTGTTTTGCATGCTAGATAATTACATATTTTATACGAGTGTATCATCAGCAAGTCGTTATTTTGACTGCCCCATAATAGAAATTGTGTATTTTCCCACTGCAGTGAATGCTATTCTTAACAAACATTGCCCTCAATCAGCTAAAAATATCAGCATCCAGTTGCCTGTGGGAAAATTATGATGAAGTTATTTCAGTGAAAAGTTTTGTACTGATCTCTTATTAGACTTTTCATTCTGTCTATGCCATTCACATACAATGCTGTCTTCTCTCATATGCAATTACTTACAAGTACTTAGGTGTCACATATGGCACATATTAGGCAAATAATGCCCTAATTCACTGTAATGCTAACATTAACATGAATGATTGGGACTAAGATTAGTCATTTTCACATAAATCACAATGATATAGAAACAGCTATATTAAGCATTAAGAGGTATTGATTATTGTAGTTTATGGATTAAGATATCAAATCATATGACAAAGTATTTGGTCTTGGCAGGAGGATCATGAAATTAAAGACAAGAATAGCCATCCATATTTCTTTGTGTTTTTCGATCTAAAATTTCATGGGGGCGTCAGGTTCTGAAAAGATTGTTGGTGGTTTGTTGTGGGTTGTCCACGTCAGCAGGTAGCTTTTTCCCCATCCATCCAAGGTTTTTATCTGGAGAACTAGTATCCATCACACAGCTAAAGAAATAAAGAGAAACACTAACCTTATAACCCATTCCCTTTTGAGCCCCAAATTGATGTAATCTTCAGATTTGAAGATGCCCATAAGTAGGTGACAATATTTATTTTCTCTATTGCAGCCATTTGAAGTTCTCTTTGTAATGATAATTAAAAATAAATGTTTTGCATTTCTCTTGCTCCTTTCATCTGAAGATTTTTGAAGCCACTTTACAAACATTAATTAATCCAGCATTCCTTTATAGTATATTATACACCCTTAGTCTTTTCATCATATTTCTAAACCTAAATTATTTAGGCTTCACTGGTTAAAATCAACATAGTTCCATTGACTGAAGTAGACACCATCTGCGGATCTGGCCCAAAGTTTGTCAGTCATGAGAAACGGGACATTAATTACTCTTAAGTAAGTGATGATGGGGTCTCATGTCGATATCAATATACGAGGAGTCAGCAAACAGTATAGGTGCACACAGATATGTGAGGTCAGACCAATGTGAGAACCCAAACATGGTTTTGTGTGCAACAGACAAGACTGTCCATGACCATTTCAGATTGTTGTATCCTTATTTTGCACTGTTCACCTTTTTCACATTAGGTGCTAATGTGCCTTCTTCAAAGCAGTTAGTGAAGACATGACAAACCTTCCATCACCTTGCTCTCTTGTGGGCTGTTGATTCCCAATTGCTGGAATCACATCCTGACATTCTTTCAAGTTTGACTTCAAGTGTTTTTATATTGTTTGTACTGGCTACCATGAGACCAAGTGCATTACTTTAGCTGATCACAAAATAAGGTGTTAGAAATTCTGGAGTTTGCCAAACAAATAGGATGCCCAGACCAAAGGAGCTGAGCTTTTATGAGCATGCTTTGAATACCAGACATCTGACAATGATTCAAAATTTCAATATTGAGAATCTTGTCACACCATTTGACCCTGCAAACAGACTGAAGACAGCACATTTGGAACTGATCGAGTTTCCTAATATGGCAGCAATATGTTGTCCATGGCTCACAAAAATATAGAAGTGTTGTAAGCACAACTGCCCTATAGACATTTAGTGTAATGCTTATTTTGATACCGCTATAATTCCATAGGCAGTGTGATATCATTCCAAATAGAGAGCTGCCCTTGGCTATGAAATCTCATAATCAATTGTGACATTCTGTAAGCATACTCCCTTAGATAGCAAAACTTCTCCATGGCTTGAGAGGAACATTGTTAATCTTAATAATTGGGTAGACCTGCACATTCTCCAGCAAAGGTTGGTACAGTACTTCAGCTGTCTTTAGATTGATTGTGCAACCAAAATGATTGACTGCACAAGCAAAGCAATCATTTATAAACAGAATGTAATCAATCAAGTGAGCAACCAGTGCACAGTCACCTTCCCAGGGGTAGTGTCAAAGGGTTGCAGATAGTGCAGTGTGGATAGCCAGATGTGGAGAGTAGCTGCAATATAAGCCGGAAAACCTGTTGAATAAACAGGTAGGGACAATCTGACCACAGTACCAGCAGTGCATGGTGGAGCAGCAGATGGAACTGCTTCCCCTATAAAATGCCACAGGTGGCCACAGATAGAATTGGACATAGTGATCATAGGCCACCATCAAATAACTCAATAGCCAGTTACAACCGATAGGACCATGCAATTGCCCTTCCAGAAGTAACTCTGGAAAGATGGAGGAAACATGAGGGGTCAATAGCATTTGCTAGAAGAAGGAACTCCAAGCATAAACCTGCATCCAACTTTGTTGCCTTTTCCTCTGCAATTTCTATACCACTATGGCACATGGCTTATGTAGATGACAGAGTCAGACAGGAACTGCAACTTCAATCTAATCAGCAATGCAGACTTTGCAAACCCTTAACAAGAAATCCAAGTCCTGAGGAGATGGGGACATGGCAATGGAGAATGGCTGAGGATGCTGCTGTAAGTCTTTAATCACAACCCTGCACACAGGCGGCCTTGGAGTCATTGTCATTCATTGTAGAATGAAGCAGATGCCACATTCATATCCTTCCAAGGTGTCAGAGAAGCCCTATTTAGAGACGTGTCAGGGGGTAGCCATGTTAGTCCGTATCCACAAAAACAAAAAGGAGTCCGGTGGCACCTTAAAGACTAACAGATTTATTTGGGAATAAGCTTTCGTGGGTAAAAAACCCACTTCTTCCGATGCATTAATAAGCAAAATTGGTTTGTGTTAGTAATGAATAAATACAAAATCAGAAATAACTAACATGGAATTTATTGCCCCTGTTTTAGGATTATTTCCTCTCCTTTTGCTCTGTATTTTTACTTACCTTCTTTTTCTGTTTGATCTTTTGATTTATTTTCACCTCTCACTTTGGCATTTTGAATCTTTCATGCATGTCATCCATGCCCTCGTGAAGGCCGTTTCCCAGACAATATACTGTATGTGTTGTTATATATATACTCATCTCTTCACTTGTGTATAACCAGTGACTGTTCTATTTGTCCAGCTGTATCTGTGTGTTCAATATGTTTAAATGTAATTAATCTTTTATTCCTTTAAAAAAAGAATTAAATATGAGCACAGTTATTATTTGTGAATTTTAAAAATATTTTTCTTTAAAGGTGACCTACAAAGGGAGTAAGGGCAGCAAAATAGTTTTTTCTCCTTGTTTTTTGTTTATTTATGATGTGTAAACCTGAAAGGTCTCCCCCACATCAGCTTCACCTGACATTCCTGATATTTTTAAGTCCTGCCTACCTAGAAAGCTTTACCAGTTTAACTAAATTCCTTATTGACATAAGCTATATCAATATAAGGCACTCGTAAATCAATTTAAGAGTGCCCACAGATGTGGGAGAGGTTGTACTCTGATTTAGCTAAATCAGTCTCTAAACCAATTTAGTTGCTTTGATAAAACTTGTGTGTAGAAAATATCTAAGATGAAAAACATGCATATGAACAATGGTTTCCAAAATATAACACTTTTCATTCCTTCTTTATACATGATAAATAGTCTTGGAAGGATTAGATTTTTATTGGTGAATGTCAGTAATCGTCAATTTCACATACACAGACAAACCGATGGAAAATATATTTCCATTGATAAAAATAATTTACAGATAGACAAAGTAAGAAAATGTTTTCATTCAAGTCCCATCTTAGAATGTATAAAACATGTTGTAATGTCAGTATTAAATAATTGTCTGAAACCCTGTCCCCCACAATATCTCACAACTGTGAAAAATGAAAGTTTAATAATTGAAAAAAAACCCAAACCTTTAAATCTATGATTTCACCCAACTGTGAACATTTAAATACATAAAAATCATAAAAAGCTTAAATCTAAACTTTGATATTATCCATCAAAAGTATAAAAAAAACCCCATAAAGAATAAAATAAGGGCATAAATCCAGTTTTTAAAAATCCTTTGCAGATCCACATTTAATGGTATGAAAAATACAGTCACATGCATAATTGTGAACCAGAGTAGACACATACTCTCCTTCTCATTAATTTCCTTTCTAAGTTCCCATGCACTGTACTTCTTTTACACTTTTCCTTCTTCCTATTAACTTTTCCATCTTGACAGTTTCCTGTATCTCTCCTCTTTTGGAGGAGTCCTGCTTTTATCATTATAATCTCTCCTCTGGGACCACAAACACCACTTGAACAGTCTTTCCCTTATCGTAGTCTGGTACTTTTTCCTGCAGTCCCATCCAGAAGTATGTGTGTGAAAATGAAAAATAATGAGAATGAAATGTAGCTCAAATGCCTTGACATGAGGGGCCTTGAAATGAGTTTTGGGTGTAAATTCAGGATAATCTAATGTCAACACTTTATCTGAGGTGTTTAGCAATTTGCAGGATTGGGCCTGAAAGCAAACCTTAATAATTATTGTTCAAATAAATTTTGTCCCTGGTATGTTATTCATACTAATGTAATACAAACAATAAACCATAATAATAAGGCATTAATTAATATGATAATAAAGAATGAATCATACTCTCATTATCCAAATATCTCAGAGCACTTTAGTGTGTGTGTGCGTGTGTGTGTGTGTGTGTGAAGTAATCCGAAAAATAACTGATAGACTACTTAAAATGAAAGGGGGATGTTAATGGATGGACTCATGGATCAGTGTTACCAACCTTTTGTTGGAAAAAAATGATTGAATGTGTTGCTGACACTTTGGGATAAATCTTGTAGGGCTCTTGTATCAGCCGAGTTTGTGCTATACACTATACCCACATTTGTGTTAACAAATGACCACCTGTTTATGTACAATGGGTGTAGGAATTCCATAGGTACATATGTGTTTGCTTGTTCAATTGCGTGAATTTCATGTCACTTACATGTCCAATTACCTGAGGGCATATCCCAAATCCGGTTTTTTAGGACACAAATGAATGAATATGCACGATGCAGTTTAGAAAACTCATTTTGGCAGACTTCAATGACATCTGATGATATTGCATTGCTAATGTATATTAATGTGTGTGGCTTGGTTTAGAATAGAGCTGATTGACTAATTCATTTTTAGTGGATAATTTACTCAGTGAATTTAGCCTTGTGTTCTCAGAGCCATTTAACAGGTGGAACACAATTTCATCAAATTTGTTTTTTGTTCCAATGTAACACTTTTTTTTTAAAGAAAAGCCTTGCCCAAGGCATTATTTGCAGAAAAAATTAGACTAGTGTAAGATTTATTAGCTGGATGAAGAGCTCAGATTTAATTATCTCTTGTCACACACCAATTATATGTACTTGTGTGATCCTAGTTGCAAAGAGATCCCTACTTGACTTTTTTCTAGGGTATCATAGAAGGGTTTTGAGAACCTCATTCTATCATTTCCAGTGCAAATGTGCATGCATGGAAGCTTAAAATTCACTCTCCTTGACCATGTAACACTTGATTACTTAAATTATCACAGGACCTGAACACAGGACAGGTACAACACAACTGAATAGGCTTTGGAATATTTTTTTAATAGTCACCCAGCTGTAGTATGGGAGTTTTATTTAAATTTTGACTGGATTTAGTGCTCACAAAAGATACTACTTTCTATCCTCAGAACATGTATGGCACAAGTAATAGATGAGAGAGGTTTTTGCATACAGTGCCCTGCTCCTGTACCTCAGCACTGAATAGACTAGAGACACCACTTACCTGGCTGAAAGGGCAGTTTAGCTTTGATGGCCATTAATTCTTTGGGTCTCTGCCAAGACATACCACAGCACCTAATTAGTGGTAGCTGTGCAGGACACCTATATACTTGATTCAGAAACCAAACTAATTTCACTTATATCACTGGACAGCTAAAGTGGGTAACAACATTTAGTCACTGCAAAACTGAACTGGATTTGAACCAGCTATTTAGATAAATATGTTTAATCACCTACTACTACCACCTTGAGCCATCCAGTCCCTAGAAGCTACAGGCAAAATTTTCAAAAACACCTAGGTCCCATTTTCAAAAGTGCCACAGGCACTTAGGAACGTGTCACATTGAAAGTTAGTGCTTACATCATTTCTGACTTAGGCTTCAAAGTCACATAGATGTTTTTAGAAAATTTTACCCTATGTTGTTATGGTTTTGCTTTTTGTATCACCTACAGGTAGAATGAGGTTTTGGACACTTGAGCAACTCTGTCATTTGTTAACACTGATTTTATAGCCCAAGTTATATTACGTTTCACGAGGGAAAGAAAGCAAGAAAGATGGACAGCACTAGCTTGACTACTCCTGATCCCTCAAGTCCAGTGGCTCTCAAACTTTTTTACTGGTGACCCCTTTCACACAGCAAGCCTCTGAGTGTGACCCTCCCTTATGAATTAAAAACACTTTTAAATATACTTAACACCATTACAAATGTTGGAGGCAAAGCAGGGTTTGGGGTGGAGGTTGATAGCTTGTGACCCCCCATGTAATAACCTTGCAACCCCCAGAGGGATCCCAACCCCCAGTTTGAGAAACCCTGCTCAAGACCAACTGCAAACATACTATGGCCTGATGGTCATAAATCATAAACACACTATGTAATGGTCATTCCACTTCTTAGTCAAAGATATATTTCACAGTGTACGGTTTTAATAAACATACAGCCTTTGAGTGGCCTATCTGAAATGAACTAGTGATCTTAGTCCAGTTCCAAGTACTCATGTTTTTGCAGCACAAAGGCCACCAACACAAATGGAAAGATTGTGAACAGGCTTGAATGAAAGACTGAATGACTTTCTCACCCCTAGTGATGGGAGAGGAACATTAATGGAAAGGTTCCCATTGGAGTCAATGGGCTTCAGATGAGCCTCTAATAAAGGTAAGTATTGCAAAGTGACCGGCCATTGATCATGAGGTCCCTGATCCATGAACAAACTGAGAATTTTAATCTCCAGAGCTGTCCATCTGGCACCTGTCATGAGTGAAATATTAACTTTAGATGGGTAATTAATACACATAAACACTGCACTTTAGTAAGTAAAGTGCATAGAAATGCATATTCCTTTCAAAATTAAGCAGCAAACTCATATGTGCTCACATGGTCTTTTGAAATGCATTAGGAAATATTAATTATTCTTGGACACAGTTCACTTTTAGTACAGCGGTTATAGCAGCTATCAACATTTACTGCTTTAGCAAGCCCTGTTTCTGTGAATTTGTGACAACATATTCTAGAGTTCCTTGGCAGAAATATGCTTGACCACTTGCTTCAAAATAATTCCATATTCATTGGCCTCATGCATATTTTAGACATTATGATGAAACCTATTTTAGGGGGTTTTAGGAATTATTTTTATAAACGTTGTTTGTATGCATAAGAATTTAAAAATTAACATTAGAAAAGAAAAACGTGTATTTCCATTTTTTAACTTACACCTCAGCTAAGTTCCTCCAAAACTTGTTAGTATCTGGCAGTTGGTATAGCACCACATTAAGACAGCTGTGTTAGTATAAGTAAAATTTAAGCAGGAGATAACCAAATACAAGTAAACAGTGTATCTCACAATATTATTCTCATTAATAAACCTCGACTATTTCTCCTAGAATGTCAAAACCCTTTGTGCCATATAGTGAAGACAGTATATAGAATAGTTTGATAAACATGAATATTGGCCAACAGGCTGGTGCCTTTAGAGAACAGAAATATTAGGAGGCAGTTTTACTATTCTCTTCAATTTCATTTGATAACCAGGATATAAGATGTGCTTACATGACTTTGTCCTTTGTCCTTGACATAAACCATTATCTTCAATGAATATTTAAAGTAGAGAAAAGAATCAGATTAAATCCTGGATCTGAAATTATTCAAACTTTGGGTGTCATGCATGTAGCTATATAAAGGATATAATGACTTTGTTTATATAAATACTTTGTGTTCTTTGTACTGCACCTTTCAAGTAACTAATGACTCTCCCTGTTTGTGGCTATTTTTCAGGATGGAATGAAGCATATTGCAGAGGAGATACACACACACACACGCACTGTGTGCTCTGATTGATTTTTATTAACATTGTATGCTTCACTACAGTTCTAACAGGAAAAATAGGTTTTTAGAACAAATAAGTTTTTAAACACTTTTGTTAATAACAGTTATAACAATATGTAACCCACTGGTCAGGATGCATTATACATTGTGATCTACGCCTGCTCCACAGAGGAAATGGGTCAGTTATACTTTACGTCTACAGAGCTTGGCTCTTAACTCAAGTGGTACAGACTTATGTGTTTAGCTCTGGAAATCCTTCTGTTGGCCAAAATGGCAGCCATCAGAAATACACATGCTATGATATAACCTACCTCATGAGGGCACTGTGAGGCTTAGGTGATTAATATTTATAAAGTGCTGATTGATCCTTTTCAGTTATTATAGATATGTAAAGACACACTATAGTATATGAATATATCACCTTTCATCCCAAAGGGTTTCAAAACACTTTACATGTTTGAGTGCAGTCCCCCCTTGGAAAAAGGACAGCAGCAGCTATTTTAAGAGCACAGGGAACACTGCACTACACAGTTTGTAATATAAAATAAAGATAAATTCTTTATCTAATACTTCTTACGTACCAGCAATATTGTTTATGGTTCTGTTATGGAACAGTATTCTAAATATTCCTTTTTTTTTCTTTTTATATGAACAATAAATTTGTGCAAACAAAAATAGGAGGAGTGCCAACTGCATCTGCTCAGACTTCCTATGTGCCAATAATGATCCAAGTCCAGCAGGACTGGGTCTGTGCCTAAACTTAACCATGCTGTTGGCAGATGCATGTACTTACTTTTTCCCATTAGGCTGGCAAAGATCCCTTTGAGTGTTTCCCAGCCAGATGAAATCTAGGAATTGCAGGTATCCCTGGTTTTGATCAGCCTGCATTTTCACTAGGTCTGCTTAGCTGAATCTGGATAAAGATGTGAATGAACTGCAGTCAGCCAGAACTCACAAAGCTCTACTTAAATCAGCTTTTCAAGACTGGCATGGTGACTTAACAAGCTAGAGAGTTGACTTGTTGATCCCGAAATGCTCAAAAGACTGTTGTTAGATTCCTGGCTCCACGAATGAGATTGAGAATTCTGACTACAATAACTAGCAGAAACTTTCCATATGTCAGTGTGCCAGGAAAAAAAGGGATACTCCTTGCAACAGTTGCTCCCTGAGGGTGGAGGAAATTAGAGGGAGGGAAACATGGAGAGAATTACGGCTACCTTACACTACTGAGTTGGCATGTGCACTGATATTATTGGCTGGCAGAGCCTTGCTCTAAAACAATCCTGTGGCCACATCCTTCAGTGTTCTGAATGACAGTGTCGTGGAATCCACAACAGTATGCTAAGCTGTGGAAGAAAGGAGTAAAATCTGACTGCGGACTTGAACCTACGTGGTAATTGACATCCTGTACTTAACATTCACTTCACTTTACTAACATTGACAGCATTTAGTATCTTGCAGGCTTGAACCCTACATACAAAGCTAACTATTCAAATAGAAATTTTCCAGGCAATAACCTTATGGTGGATCCTCCGAGTGCTGAGCACCTCTCTTGAAGTCAATGGGAGCTGAAAGTGCTCAGTCTTGGAAGGTTTGGATTGTTGTATAGGCAGAAAATATTAATATGTTTATATGTTAATATGAATATGAACATTTTCCTTGGGGATGATCCTGACTGATGCAAAACATCATCAGTAACTTTGAGCATTGGATCCTTTGTAAAACAAATTCTTCTCTTAGTTCATTTGTAATCGGAAGGCAAAACGACTGCTTGAGCGACTGGTTTAGTATTTCACATGCTCTGGTACCCAAATCAAGGCAGTAAAATATTTGTATTGCTTCAGCGCCCAATAGTTTTAAGTGCTGCCTACAATGAATAATCTGGTTTCAGAGTAGCAGCCGTATTACTCGGTATTCGCAAAAAGAAAAGGAGGACTTGTGGCACCTTAGAGACTAACCAATTTATTTGAGCATAAGCTTTCGCGAGCTACAGCTCACTTCATCGGATGCTGTAGCTCACAAAAGCTTATGCTCAAATAAATTGGTTAGTCTCTAAGGTGCCACAAGTCCTCCTTTTGTTTTTAATGAATAATCTGTCACTGACGTAAAAACACATTCTTCACCAAATGGGTGAGTCAAGGTTTCAGATACTTTTTCAGTCCCTTCTTTCTTTTTTAAATTGCAAAAGGGTTTTGAAAATAGAGCATAGCTTAGACAAGAATCTTGGCAATAACAGCTCATTTACAGTACAAACCATGTGATACCCCTCAGCAGCAGCTCCCGAGCTGTTCCCAAACTGAATACTGTTCTACTGTACGTTCTGTTTCCTGTAGTCATTTTTACTTAGTTAACAGCATTCAGTGTGCCTATCAGGAGAGCTAATTTGTAACCTCCTAAACAGTGAGGCGGGGATAAAAATGTTTTAAACTCGTCCTCAAGCTATTTAGTGCACATTTTGAAAGGCTCGGCTAATCTCATCTAAAAGACATGCCTCTAAAAATATGAATCTGTCCCCTATATATAGGCTATATCCAAAATAAAAGTTAAGAATGTTATTGTTAACCCATTTTTTTAAACAATAGCCCTAAATCCATATTAATGATCTAAGAAGTGACCAGGCCTCAGTACCTTTTGTCCTCTATACATTAACTATCCAATAATCAACAGTAACTGTCCTGTACTCTACTGTCTTTGGCCTAATTCAGAGGGACAGATATTTATCATCACCCTTGAATTGGGTGACCCATTCTGACAGGTTGACATCCTTATTTATGTAACAATGTCATAGACAGTAACTACTAATGAGTGGAGTGACACAGAGGTCTGTTAGATGGAAAGGCAGAGGAAAGCTGAAAAGGGCATGAGGGGTTAATGGGACTTTTCTGTTGCAGTCTCCTGGGATGTGTAATTATGTTCTAATAAGGAATGAATGTATTGATTAGATTAATGTGCAACTGTATTCGTGTGCACAAGTTCAGTGCCGCATATAGTCAGTAATTGTGCAAGTCTTGAATTTCTCCAGTTTGTATATTTAATATAAAAATGCCTTTGTCTGGTCAAAAACAGACAGGGCCAAATCCTGAGGCCTCTAGGCAGTCCTTATGGAGCCAAACTCCCAGTGAATTCAATTAAAGTTTGAGTAAATTTGGAGTAAAACCTTAGTCAACAATGAATAACTATCAGCATTCACCTCACACAAGCCAATGCCTTTTTATTTACATAGTTTAGTATTGGTAAATTTATGAATGGGATTATATGATAGGTTGCCTGAAATAGCAGAAGACTGAACTCAGTGACCCAGGTGGTCCCTCACAGTCCTATGTCCAATGCTCTTAGTTTATAACACATGCTATCACTTGAAAGAGGAATAAAAGCAGCCAAGCAATATATACTAAATAAAATAAGTGCTCTTGGCTTGTGAGAGTCTTATGTAGACTTAGTGGAACACATTCATCCCTTTTATAACTCCACTGAAGTCAGTGGATTTACCTCAGGGATGAATTTGGCCCAGTAGCCCCTCTAACCATACATACATTCTTTTGCTGCTCAGGAAAGCATCCTTCACATATTCCCAAGGGATTGATTCTCCATTGTGTTTCCAAAGGGAGTGCAAACCAAAGTAGAGGGCAAATTCCCAAGATGGGAAACATCTGAAAGACATATTTAGTAAAATAACAATAAAGACGAGACAAAGAAAAAGAAAGCATTTTTGAAAATTAGACCTTTTCAAGGTGGTGAACCGGGGAGGAAAGAATGCAGCTGATGTTGCAGTTCTCTTCTGTTCTGTCTTCTTGCTGCTGTGGGAATGCAGCAGAAAGGTATGGCATTTCATACCATATCAATGCAGTACAAATTCCAGCTATGAACATAGTTGAATATACCCAATAGTCTTGTCTTTGATGTTTGAATAAATAAGAAATGACCAAGGTTAGTTTGGCAGTGGAAATACAACGAGGTTGTGACTTTGGGTCACAACCTCAGCCCCTCATTCCTGGGATAACAGAGGTTATGGAAGCAGCATGCTCCGGTCTTTGATGAATGAGCACCTCCCGCTGCACACTGAAGAAATAAATTGCTTTTTAGCGACTTCTCTGGCTGATACAAGAAGCACCAATATTGGGTTCTAATGGAATTTCCTTCTGCCCACTCCTGGCTGGGACCTTGATGAGACAAGAAGAGAAAAGGAAATCTGAGGGATTCTTAAGGCTCAAAAGATCCACTTTTGGGATATAAATAAATAAGAATGCCTAGATTCCTCTCATCCATATGCCAATTGTGATTTTGTATATTGTGTCTTGGACTTCAAACAGAATATACACTAACTTCTGTATTATATGACAGATGGCAGAGTTTGGCAGTTAGAATAAGATTTTTAAATGCCTCTCTGAAGCATACTTTGCAAAATCCTGTATCATAAGAGGAAGATACTTTAAACACTTATTATGATTAACCCCGAATGAGAGAGCCTCTAAATGAATTAGACATGGTAGGTCTAAAAATGCAACACCCATTGGGATTGGTGGAGCACTAGAGGCTGAACAAAGTAAACAAAGTAAACTTAAATAATTTTAATAAACCATTCTAGACTTTCCCCATGAATACATTTGCAATCTAAATTGCTTTGACTAAGTATATGCAGGACTTTTATAGTTGAAATAAACAAAATAATATTCAAAGAATATTGGCATGAAGCCTCCAGCGCTTAGGAAATGCCAAATAGTATAGAAAGCTTCAGTTCATCTCCTCACCAGCACCGGCCACCGTGAGCACATCAGATCTGTCTTCCACTCCCTATACTGGCTTCCCACAGAATTGCAAATCAAATTCAAGATCCCAGTCTATAGCTGTGGACTGTGCTCAGGATATCTAAAAGACCACCTAAAGCTCTAGGATGAAGACCATGTTACACAGATATGCTCCACTGGCACAATGGAACTCCCCTCAATAAGGGGAAAGCAGGAGATAGAACTTACTTGAGGGCTGGTCCCAGACTGTGGGATGAACTCCCCCAGGAACTGAGGACCATCACTAACCTCACCACCTCTTCTGTTCCAAGTGCAAGGCACATTTCGTTGACCTTGTCTTCTCTAAATAAACACACAGCAATATGTATATTTAAAAAGGAACAAACCCTAACGGCCTACCGCAACACAACACCCCACTGCATACCCTGCTTCCCCTGGGGAGAGCATGAGAGAGCAAACACTACATGACAGACATGTAGTCACATTGTTTAATGCACTACAGGCAGAGGCAGGTACTCTGATACTAAAGCAATGAGCACAGTATAAGAACCTCTGCAGAGTACAATAGGAAGATAAAAGTAAAGTATAGAAAATGAAATAAAGATGGTTACGTGCGAGGAAATAACAAGACCTGAATGTATGAAATTTAATGTGGAATGCTCAAAGTTTATCAAAATCTCATGATGAGTTTCATACAGAATATATAGTATTCGAAGTATTATTGCAAAGTGGTAATCTTCATGCTTTAGTATTTGGGTTACGCTAAGGCAATTTTTGATATTTAATACAGATCCTTTTAAGATCAAACTTATTTCAATGAATATTTTTCAAAAATTAATTCTGAAGTAGTCCATTATCAAAATTAACTATAGTTAGAATTTTAAATAATTTAATCATTTACTTTGCTATTTTGATGTCAGGTCAAATAAAATGATTTCCCCTGATATTAACAAAAATTATAAGCCAGTTCTTCCACCAGCCCTTCACTTCCCCTCACCTTCAGATATAGTACCTGGTAAATCCCTACAGATACAATTTGGGTTATTTATTAAAATGTTTGCAGATTTCTTTTGAAATTTACCAATTGCCACAGGTAATTTAGTTCCTGATCCTGCCACAAGTGAATTCTGCACCCACACTCCATTGATGTCAATGGAGTTCTGTGCAGGGATAGAGTCTGCCTACAAAAAGCTAGTTGCAGTATCAGAGCCTTGTTGATTAAACTTTCTCCCTCTAGTACACCATGCACTTAGGTTTTAACCAGTTATTGCTTTTTATTCTTTGAACTTCATATATCCTCCCTCATATTCCCCTGTAAGGCAGAGGAAGGACTGTGAAAATCTAGATTGCAAGGTCCAGCTCCTCAACATATTTAGATCCTGATAGGCCTAAGCTCTTCGGGGGCAGTGACCATATTTTTGCGGTCCTGGACCATGGCTAGAGCTTCTAGATGCTACAACAATTCAAAATATGTAATAAATAAATAAATAATAATCCTGTATGAATTCTCCAAACCTTTTGACAGTTTGAGTATGGTCGGGATCTCAAGAAATAGGTAGAATCTCCAGTACATTTCAAGAAGTCGTGCAAGCTGTAGTCTTTTCTAGTAACACAAGCTAGCTTCTTCTTTCTGGTACTGAAAGAAAGAGACAGTGAGAGAATCTGAAGGCAAGACACAGGTCTTGGTGTTACCAACAGGAGGGCCTCCTCATTAGTCAGCATGGAGGGAGCCTCAGTTGCTCAGTCTGTCCTGATGCCTTTTGACTTAAGGGAAGGAAGTGAAGGCTTTGGAGCTGAGTAAATCCAGAGTGACTTCTTCAAATAGCTTACACCAAGATGTATTTGGCCCCCAAAATGCTTATAACCACAGATCACTGGTTTTATGGAGTTACTATAGATTTAGGCTGGAAAGTAGAATCTGGCCCTAGAAATCATCAAAAAGGCTATCTGAAAACTAGTGAGGAAAGGAGGAAAGAGGGGAGAAGGTTAACTATCTTGAGTTCATTCCCAGTTTTCAAAATGCATTCAAATGCAGTAATTATGAAAACGCAAGTTAGGAGGAATTTACTATCATGTTATGCTGAAGAGTTCCATGGTTTATTCTCTTTCTTACCAATATTTTGTTAATATATTCAGAATTTTTCTCTCGAAAACAAAAAAAGGCAAAACCATCTTTTTTTTCTTGAGTTTTTAAAAAGAATCAATTATTTATACCTGCAAAAGCTTACAGAGTGTACACATAAAAAGAGGATGAAGTTCTGTTCTATAGCAGGAAGCATGCAGATGTCCTTGCATCACAGAGTATATCACACTCTGAAGAACCATGTTCATTCTGTACCCTCACTATTTGAACTAAAATATACAAAATGGGTGAAGTCTTGACCTTATTCATGTCAGTGAGAGTTTTGCCATTGACTTCAATAGGGACAAAATTTCACCCAGAAAGTCAGCATCCCTGATGGAAGAGGCCAGAAAAAGACACACCACTTTGTTCCAAACACTGTACAATATTAAAGAAAGTTCTTTCCATAAAAAAATGGTAATAGAGGCCTCCTTCCAATGTATATGTATATTAAAAATGGCCAAATAATTATGACCTCCAGGTCATAGTTCAAATACAGGTCTTAACTATAAATCCAGGGAAGTTATCTTTTCAATGGCATGGTTCTGTGTGTCTTTCAATGCCTAATAGTGTAGGAGGGGTTCACATCTCAGTGCTCAGACCTGCATGCAGAATCAGCTCTGCCACTGTATTGTAAGATATTAACTGATGAGATCTTTGTAACAGAGTGAATCATCATCAAGTTGTAGTTCTTCTTAGCTAATGAGCTGGTTTATTTCACAGGCTAACTTGAAACAGAGAAGCTAGAATAAGATAGCTCAGATTGAACAGAAATATCCTCTCCTGTTCCATCACCTGTCAGCATCACCATAAGCTTTTTTCCTCCTTAGTGGGCCAGTCTTTCATTCCAGCCATAGAGGATCCTGAGAAAGTTTTCCTTGTGTCTTTATTTTTTGCCAAACCACTGAGCAAGCTCCTAAAAAGTTATTGAAAGGACATTACTCAGCCTGACACATCCCATTGATTTCAATATGATGGCAAGGAGGGAAGATCTAGTTAAAGATATTGCAATAGCCTTATGGGATACTTAAGAGTTGGGTTTTTTTAAAAATGTAATACATCACAATAGGATACTTTGTTTTTGTAGAAGGGCATTCTGTATTCACCAAAAAAGCCCCTGACTCAATCATTAGTTATGATGAGAAGAGATTTAGTGCTCTCTTTCTTTACACTGTCAGGGAGAACAATGTCTATGAAAAAGCCTATGTTTCCCATTATAAATCACTATAAGCTCCATGAAAAATTCTTCACTACCCTGGGGTTTAAGTGAGCAAATACTTGGTCATGCAGACCCCCAGTAGCAGCACTTTATCCATCTCATGTGTTTATGAGATGCGATGGGTTACTACGAGACTGAGCGCTGCTCCTGCATGCAATTTCCATTGTGTAACACGAGTTGTTGGTTTTGATGTAAAACTAGATGCTTTCAAACTCCCTTCCCTTCTGTTACCATCCACACGTACAAAGTGTGCTTTTGAAAAGTCTCTAAAACTTGTCCAGAACGGACTCCCTTTTTCACCCCATCCCTTTATAAAATAAAATACATGGTAAAAATACATATCAATGTTTTTCATTCGGTTCTCTTTTAGAAACACAGGACCCTCTTTATCATATAATGTTAAGGGAAAACCATTTCGGCTCCTGGTTAGGGGAAGCCAGTTTTCCAAAAAAACGGGCCCATTAATAGAAAAAAAAAAGATAGTTTTGTAGATGCTGTTCCTGACTTAACACAGAACACTTGATCATAGAACAACAGGTTCAATCTTTGCTGATTTCAATGGGATCTATGGGTACTCAGCATGAAAATGAGGTCATATATTTAGATGCCAAATATGGATTTAGCCTAACTTTAGCCACCCAGGTTTGAAAAATCTTTGGCTTTGTCTGTTAAAGAAGTTTCACATTTCCACATACCATGTTCACATGCAGAGCTCGGCAGGATTTTATAGTCCACTTGTGAAAAGCAAAAAGAGACCCAACCATCTGCCAGCATGTTTTGTTTGTTTGTTGCCCCAAGCTGACAGCCTTTTTTGTTCTTTTTTTTTTTTCAGTTGGCCAAAATTAAATATGTTTTCTGAATAAGAAGTGTCATGACCTTTTTACTAGGTGACACAGATACATATAATGCCCTCCAGTACTTAGATTCTTCCTTCAGATTCTTGATTCTTGCCTTCTACATTTTTAGAAGTGATTTCCTCCCCTGGAGTGAGGCAGGAGTTGTTAGTTTCATGACAAACTGCATCATTCTCTTCCTCTGCTGGGTTTAATTCCGTGAGCTCTGTTCAAAATTCACATCATTGGGTTGGCTTTGTAAAGGAAGGACTTTGGTCCAAACCTCTCAGCCACCCACACTGGACCTGAAAGGCCACTCGAAATAGCCCTGGCCTGCCCTTGCCCTGCTTTGTTTCTTAGGAATCAGAACAGACACATTCCCTCTGGTCTGTTGTGAGATATGGATTTGGCTCAATAAGCAAATGTCAGCTACAGAAGCAGCTGGAAAATGGGAGCTTATGTCCTTCTAAACAAATACAGTGTTATTTATTAATTATAATTTTATTATTATTAAAATGATTGAAAAACAGCATAGTAGCTCTATAGGCTAAAGCTCTAGGGTCAAATTCTTAATTCTTCAAGCCAATTTTAGTAGGCTATTGGCATTATTATTAATTATTATTATTAATGTATATAACACTAACTATATACTATGCTATGAACTTTACAGAACTTGCCAGGGGAAGATTAAGGCATAGGCACTATAGGTCCATGACTAGGACCACAACGTCTTGAGTCTCATAAGGATGTCAGGATCTCAGATTTCACTAAAAATCAATTGTGTGTCTAGTCCTCAGAATCGGAAAAGCTTGAAGATATGACCTGAGACATTTTGCAGTGATGTCTGCCTGAGTCTGCAGACAGCCTGAAATAATAGCTCTTGAGGTGGAATCTGCCCCATTCAACTTCATGGGCTGTTATTGCTGAAACCCTTTGGGAGGGTTCCCACAGATGCCATTCTATCTGAGGACTCTGAGTTTGATCCTCATTGTCAGCATCTCATCATGGCTCTTGTGTGGTGATATTTATAGGGGCTGTCACACAGAATGTCCTCCAGTCAGCTGAGTTCTCCCTCCTTTGGGATGGATCCCAGCTTGCCTGAAGACTGGGAGCATTTGTCTGAGGAGGGGGAGGCCAGAGTTTTCCCAAAGAGAAATAGTGGTATCTCCTTCAGTCCAGAAGACAGCTTTTGTATGGATAGCCCTTGCACTAATACCCCGAGCACAGAGCCTCCGTGTGTAATGTGCCTAGGGCCTCAGATCATCTTAATCTCAATATGCTTCAAAGAGTTTACAACCAAAATAAATCTCACAGATTTAATGAATCTATCAAACCCACATCTTAATTCTCAGCACTCTGCATCTACAATATTCCCCTCATCCACCAATCCCCCTGTCATGCAATCTAGTTCAGCTACCATGAACTACTCCCCACTGTCCTATGCTGATCACTGCGCATGACTCTATCGTCTCTTATTCAGTGGAATTTTTTTATTCTGAATATTCCCATGGGATTAAAAACCATTTACTGGATGATTCTCATGCTGTTGAACTAGAATTAAAGTTGCAAGTAGATATTGCTTGCAAGTGTAAGATGAAATAGATGTGACCGTTTCAACTTGATCCTTTACTCATACAGGTAGTCCAATTGAAGTCAATGAGAACATATGTCACATTGAGGATTATTTGCATGAGTAAAGAAAAATAGTTTTGGCTCTAGATTGTAAAAACCTCTAGATGATCACATTTCAGTCTATCACCAGCTGAGATGCAATTTCATCCTTTTAATCAACCGGTAGGTCTCTGACTCAGGAATCATATTTTTTTCTTTCAAAGGAGGTGAAGCAACTGATATAGTTTCCCTAGTCTTAGACAAATATAATGTAGTCATTAGCATCTTGGTTTCAGCTCCACAGATGCCTGCAGTTGTTCACATCTGTTTTCCACCAGGCTTCAGTGTATCCAGTTAGAAGGATCATAGAATGTTTTATAGGTCCTGGGATCATTTGGTCAGCTAAATTATATGGTTGGGTTTTTTTTAAAATAACCACAAATACAAATATGGCCCATATTATATCTCATGATAAAGATAGTAAAGTATACTCTAAAACTAACTGCACAAATGCCATCTTAAACCTTACTTAAATATATGTCAAACAACAAGAGTGCATATCATTTTATTATCCCCTTATAAGAACATAGTGCCTGGCTGTGTTGTGGTCCCTGATACAGCTGTAGAGTTGCTGGGAACAGATGCAAAAAAAACACCAAGCAGTACTTGTGGCACCGTAGAGACTAACAAATGTATTTAGGCATAAGCTTTCGTGGGCTGAAACCCACTTCATGAGGAATAGATGGATCTCTGTTTTTAACCTGTGTGCCTTTTCCTTTAAAAAAAATTCCATAAAACATTTGTTTTATCAGACTTATCTTTTTTTAAAAAAAAGTGATGACAATTATTGACAAAAAATATTTGGTCTGTTGGTTCTGACATCTTCTATCATTTTTCGTATTTTTGTTTTGGGATTGCCAGCTTTGATTGGTCAGGAAGGAGTTTTTCAATACCAATTTGTATTTTTCAAAAAAAAAATTAGTGTCAAGCTAAAATAAAAATCAATTTTAGAACTGAATGTTTTCATTCTAGAAAATTACCGATATCAAAAGGAAAAAAAGTCCCATGGAAAAAATGCAGAAAACAAAACATCAGCCCATATAATATATTCATCGTTTATAAGTCCAGAAGGGACCACTGTGATCATCTAGTCTGACCTGTGACACAGGTCACAGAACTTACTCAGAATAATTTGTGTTTGAACTAGAGTTGGGGAGGGGGGACGGGGGGGTTGGATAGGGAGTGGGGTCCTGGGGGGGGCAGTTAGGGATGGGGGTCCCGGGAGGGGGCGGTCAGGGGACAAGGAGTGGGGCGGGGGGGTTGGATGGGTCGGGGGTTCTGACAGGAGCAGTCAGGGGATGGGAATTGGGAGGGGGCGAATAGGAGGCGGGGCCAGGCTGTTTGCAGAGGCACAGCCTTCCCTACCCGGCCCTTCATACTGTTTCGCAACCCCGATGTGGCCCTCGGGCCAAAAAGTTTGCCCACCCCTGCCCTAAATACTGCATTCTGCTACTAGCATGCTGTACCCAAGCTGGTTTCAGCCGTCCTTCCCAGAGGGGTCTGCATTCCAATGGTGATGTTTGCACATAGCTGTAAAGCCCTTTGGGATGAAAGGTGCTATTCAAGACCTTATTATACATTAAACATAAATACATACATCTGAGCCTTGCATGCATTCTTATTTTGCTTTGTACAAGTATGTTTTTTGTTAAACACATAAAATACAGAGTGGATTCTAATGGCTGATCAGGTCCTGTTAAAGCAAATTACATGTTTCAAAAGTAAAGATGAAAGACCCTCTATTATTCTACAAATTTCTAGCAGCACAGCATCTTAAAAGGAATTTTATAGCAAATTTGTAGCTTTGCAACCAGCTCATGAACCAGAGGGTATTAAAAGGACATGTGTTCCAAGAATAAATGCATTCCATACTTCAGAAAATAATAAGTTACTGCTTGAACCCAGATCCCAGCAATGTGGGAAAGGGATTTTGCACTCCTGGGATAATGATTTTGGATCTTGCTGTTTTTAGCAAAATATTATTTATTTAATTATGGTAGCTAAATCTGTGTTATGCTCAGAAAATAAAAGGCTAAAAAAATTGCTACCTAGCAGGGAGTTAGAATGGGATACCTGCCTTACACTGTAATTATAGTTATGCAAAGATACAAAGATAAATACAGATCTTTATAAATGGAAAGATAGGATTAAACACTGGCCATATTGGGCCTGACTAGCTAGAGGTAAAGAGATTGAAAATTTTGCTCCCAAGAGCAAAATCTAGCAATAAAGATCAGTGAAGAACATGTAGTATACCTGCAGCTTATGCTGTACTGATAGTACACAGACATCCTATTTATGAAAGTGGATCTTCACATAGCCAGGATTAAAATTTTGCCTCTTGCCATTAAATCATATTTATGGAGTTAGAAAGTATCTGGTACAAAAATACATAGCTTACATAGCCATCAATTACTGCAATGCTTGAGCTGCTGCAAAATTTATTTATAGGGATGTCTGAATGCATGTAGTTATGTTTTAGTTATATTAGGTAGAACTCAGTGTAAAACAGAGTGGAATACTGTGCAGACTATATAGCCTACAGCAGTAAAGAACATATGTGCCATTTGTCCAGAAACAAGACTGGCAAATACTGAAAATAAGGCCAACTCTGCTATAAGCTGAAAATATCATTAAGAAAAAGACACTGAAAGTGACAATACTTTATGATTTATCATCACTGATGAAATAACCAGATAATGGCCATAGAATTTTTCAGTGGTGAATATAGATTTTGCTTACACTTTGTCCAGCAATAGAGAAAAAATGTACAAAGCTAAGTTCATGGCTTTGTAACGGATACATTTTTACCTAATTTGTGCCTCTAACTCCCCTTATTACTAAAAAATTATTCATATTTATCAGATGTCAATACATCTCAAAGAAGAATGAGTTAACACTGCTAATTAGGGGCAGGAGTAAAATGAAAGAAAGAATGAAAACAATCACAAATGAAACAAGGCAGATTGTAAGGTGCAAAATCATGTCCTCCCATGTGAAAAACCACTGTTGTGTTGAAGTTAGGTGGGAAATATCACAGTCTTGGCTGATGCATGGGCCATATGTGATGCACCATGGCACATGTTCTGGAAATTCAGATGAGGGATGAAACTGTGAAGAGTAGTGTAATCCCACCTCCAGCCTTTCCCCACCACTTCTGCACCCTGAAACCCAAAGCACTTCAAGCCTGTGAAGCTAGTCAGTTCTATATAGATACTTTTATCACACTTATCACCAGAGTGCCTTTCAGAAGTGTATTAAGCAACATAACTACACATCTGCCACATGTTGGTGCCTTGTGCTTGCTCCAGGTGGAGTGTGTGTAGTAGAGTGTTTTGTTATGGAATTTATTTTTACATGTTGCTTTATGTTTATGTTAGAGAAGGCAAATTAAAGAAATGCGGCTTGCAGTTGGAACAGAAGATGGTAAGGTTTGTGAAGAGCCTTAGTTCCTGAGGGAGTTCATTCCACAGTTTTGGGCCAGCTTCCGAGAAAATTCTGCCCAGACAAGCTTTACCCTTGTGGTACAAATTCCATTGTCCCACAGAAGCAAAGATGTCAGAGTTGCTCATAGCAAGGGTCGTGTATGGGTTTCATTAGGGCTAGGAAGAATGGCCCCTATGTGTATTTCTCTGGTGTCTGCGCATATGCAGAGGACAGGGCTGGGCAACTCAGCCAGAAGGGCCCAGAAACATCCAGAAATAGGTTGTGGCATTTACTAAACATACTCAGTAGCTGTTTCTGAAGCTCTATAGAAAGTTTTCATTGTGGACAATCCATCTGGCAGATCACACTCTAGTCATACTCTGCAAGATGAGTTAACGAGAGCACAAGGGGGCTGAGGAGGAAAGATTATAAATATAGGTGTTAAAGACAGATCTGTGGACTCTGTAGTGATGCAAGACCAAGAGGTATGTCTGCTGTCAAGGTTGGTCCCATTACCTGTGCCACTTTGGATACAGGTGAGTGCTAGTCCAACTTTACTTACTAAGGAATTAGGATAATGTTTGGTCCACTGTGATGTGTTTTCTGGACCTAGAGAAAGAACTGAAAGGGGAGTATTTGTTACCACAAGAGACTACACAGCCTCTGAAATTCACATTTAGCTATCAGCTAACTGAGTTAAACTGGGCTTCTGTCCTCAGTTAAAGAGCTAGAATGGGACAGCACTTAGTGACTCATCGACTCACAGACTTTAAGGCCAGAAGGGACTACCATGATCATCTAATCTGACCAGCACATTGCAGGCCACAGAACCGCACCACCCACTTTGTAATAGATCCATAACCTCTGGTTGAGTAACTGGAGTCCTGAAAGCATAGTTTAAGGACTTCAAGTTACAGAGAATCCACCATTTACACTAGTTTAAACCTGCAAGTGACCTGTGCCACACGCTGCAGAGGAAGACGACTCCCCCTCCCCTGGATCCCTGCCAATCTGACCCCGGGGAAAATTCCTTCACAACCGCAAATATAGCAATCAGTTAGACCCTGAGCATGTGGACAAGACCCACCAGACAGACACCTTGGAAAGAATTCTCTGTAATAACTCAGAGCCCTTCCCATATAGTTTCCCATCACCAGCTGTTGGAGATATTTGCTGCTAACAGTCGCAGATCAGCTACATGCTACTGTAGGCAAACTCATCATACCATCCCCTCCATAAACTTAGAGTCTGACTTAGAGTCATAGAATATCAGGGTTGGAAGGGACCTCAGGAGGTCATGTAGTCCAACCCACTGCTCAAAACAGGACCAATGCCCAATTTTTGCCCCAGATCCCTAAATGGTCCCCTCCAAGATTGAACTCACAACCTTGGGTTTAGCAGGCCAATGCTCAAACCACTGAGCTATCCCTTCCCACCTTACCTAAATGTATGCAGAGAAGCTGGTGCCTTGTAGCTCTTTCAAAAAAGTGGGAGAGCCATGGCCCTCTGCCCCCCCCCCCCCCCATTCGAGCATCCCTGGATGCTGCCATTCTTTTCGAGGCCTGAAGAGTCCATACTGCATATTATGACCACACTGTAAAGACTGAGAAACCATCTCTGAGAGAAGATCAGAGGGGAATGTGTTTTGACTGTTTTGCTGAAGGACAGAAAATGTTGTGTTTAAACCTTATATTTGAATGTATTCAACAGAAACAAAGTAGGGAAGTTTGCATAAGAAAAACCAGCAGATTTACTGTCTAATAGCTTTTATATAAAAATTGTTCATAGTATTCCAAATACTATTTATAAGTCTGATGCTATTTACAATCTTTTCTGTGTGCATCAAATGTTTGTTTTTCTAAGAATGTGTATGGTAATCTCTCTTTCAAATTGACTGGGAACTATTAACAACAATGTATCAGGATTTCACATACAATAGTATGTAGGTTTCACTTTCTGTAATGCTTCCTGAAAAGTCCTGAAAAGACAGAACTCTGGCCTGTGTTTCAGCAAAATATTAAGCTAAGGTGCAGGAAGAGTTATACATAATATTGCGTCAGTGTCCCCCAGCCCTGTTACACCAGCACGTATGAGTTTGTATTTGTGTGGTATTCTTCCTCTCCGTGAAAGTATTTGGATGATACATGTTAACTGACAGGTAGTAACTAAAATACAAAAATAATAATAAAAATTGCTATAATACCCGGTGACCATATGTAAGTGAAACAGCTCCAATAAAATAAGAGGGCCTTGCCTCTGCTCCCAGATTTGAAATGAAATGGAAATTAATCTTTTCTGGGGTTCAGAAAATTTTACATCACATTTGAATCTACTGTCTTTTATATTCACACTCCCTAGGACCAGAAATAGGAAATGGCTCCGGTGTGCAGGTCCCAGAGGTTTGGATCACTCACATAGACATCATAACTTTCAAACACTTATTCAAACCCAACCTCCCAAGTCCCATCATTAGTGGACACCTAAATTGTTGATGTATTTTGAATATCATTAATGTGACGCTCACATGTTAAGATTTATTTTCATGCTCAACAACTATGCATTCAGATAGTTCTGAGCTGGAAGAATCTGAGTCTTAGGCAGCTTGGAAAGGTTCTACTCACAGACCTCTTCCTTTTCCATTCTGTCCTGCTATCTGCAGAACTCATTATGGAGTGGGGGGGGGGAAGAAAAGGGGAAATTTCTTAAATAATTTCTCCAGTTTAATTTAAATAGTGTCCTCAGCTGTCTGTCCTATAATTTACATAATAAGGAGATTGTATTATATTATATCAGTTTAGTTTCTTCAGGAGAAAAAACCTTCCAGATGTATTTGACTTAGTCATTAGTGCAAACATCCCATTTATGTAACATCATTCCCTAGATCAACTGTAAAGAGACACTGTTGGTTTTGGCAAGCTTAGGAGTGGACAGACATTGATCTAAGCAGCTGCCTCCTCACTACTCCCTCTGACTTCATTGTCATGGATCCACAACATGAGCACTAATACATAAAACCAGGCAGATGGTTCAGCTGATGAAATCACTATTGTAAAGCTATTCAAGGAGTTGGGGGGGAAATTCTTGGCTTCTTCAGAGAGATTATTTCCTTTTTTCAGAAAATATTTTTTTCAATAAGACAGGAATGAAATTATAAACAAATATTTAGTGCCAGATTATGACACCCTTACTCATGTTGGGTAATGCCTTCTTCTGCAACTTGTCCCACTGAAAACAATGGACTACTCTTCGAGTAAGGTACTATTCAGCATGAGTAAGAGTACTTGTGCATTTTCAGGGAAAGTTGCTGTTAATCTTTGAGTTTAATAGCAAACATCATGTGTGTGTGAGTGTAAAAATTGTCATTATTATTCTTACTTTGCTATTTTTCATTGCCTGACAATGAAATAGTACATATAATAAACTTTCATCCACTTTCATGCTCATCTGAAGCAAGTACATTTTTTTTACATAAATATCATTATGATTTATTTTTGTTCCCCATAATCATCATCATAGTTAACATATAGTTGAATAATTTTAAAAGGTTAATAATGTATTCACTAATTACCACATAAATATTCACAAAAAATTATCTGACAAAAATACACATAAATAATTCATCAGATTTATTTGGGGCTGGCTGCACAATGGAAAAAATAGTCTGATAAATTGATCAACACTTTCTAAAGAGAAATCAGTTGCATAAATTATTTGTGAATATCATTCAAACAGCTCCAACAATAGGGGTGGATAAGTAGAGTTGGTAGATGCTGCACACATTTTTCTTACATTCACATCACACTCTACACTAGAAATCTGTGGTTTGGGCTGAAATTCAAGGTGATGGTTAGAATTTTTTTAACTCTATTTATTTATTTAGGAAGTTTAATGGGTTTACAAATCGTTGCCATGTAAATATAAGAGACAAAACAATAATCAGATGAAAAATTTTAAAACCCTAAATGGTATGCGATTCATTGCTTCTTTCCCTATGTTTTGTCACGGTGGTTAAGATGTACCATAGAATCACAGAAGATTAGGGTTGGAAGAGACCTCAGGAGATCATCTAGTCCAATTCCATGCTCAAAGCAGGACCAACACCAACTAAATCATCCCAAGGCTTTGTCAAGCTGGGTCTTAAAAACCTCTAAGGAAGGAGATTCCACCTCCTCCCTAGGTAACCTATTCCAGTGCTTCACCACCCTCCTTCTGAAATAGTGTTTCCCAATATCCAACCTAGAACTCCTCCACTGCAACTTGAGACCATTGCTACCTCTCCCCCCAGCTTAGTGTCATCTGTGAACCTGCTGAGGGTGCAATTAATCCAGTCATCCAGATCATTAATAAAGATGTTGAACAAAATCAACCTCAGGACCGACCCATGGGGTACTCCACTTGATACCGGCTGCCAACTAGACATTGAGCCGTTCATCACTACCCATTGAGCCCAACAATCTAGCCAGGTTTCTACCCACCTTATAGTCCATTCATCCAATCCATACTTTTTTAACTTGCTGGCAAGAATACTGTGGGAGACCGTATCAGAAGCTTTGCTAAAGTCAAGATATGTCAAATCCACTGCTTTCCCCATATCCACAGACCCAGTTATCTCATCATAGAAGGCAATCAGGTTGGTCAGGCAGGTTGCCCTTGGTGAATCCATGTTGACTGTTCCTGATCATCTTCCTTTCCTCCATATGCTTCAAAATGGATTCCTTGAGGACCTGCTGCATGATTTTGCCGGGGACTGAAATGAGGCTGACTGGTCTATAGTTCCCTGGGTTTTATTTTTTCCCTTTTAAAAATATGGGCACTATATTTGCCTTTTTCCAATAATCTGGGACCTCACCCAGTTGCCATGAATTTTCAGAGATAATGGCCAATGGCTCTGCAATCACATCAGCCAACTCCCTCAGCACTCTTGGATGCATTAGATCTGGACCCAAATTGGTCTTGCTTTTGGTTCCTGAAGTTTCATTCTCTGGGATCACAAACTTGACATTTGCAGCTCAGGCTCCACTGCAGAAGATAATAATGCTAAGAGTCTGGTAGACCCAATGTTTGGTGAGATTTTGGGTCCAATACAAGGTTTTGGGTGGGTTTTTGACAAGTTTATAGTTCAATATCATAGCATACCCAATAACATTTTAGGGATATGCCTTTGTATATCAGGTCATAAATCAGCTCTTTAGAGAATTTTTTTCCTGAGGCAAGTTATCCCATAATTGCCTACTGCAAGGTTCTTGCACCTTCCTCTGAAGTAGCTAGTACTGGCGACTGTCAGAGACTGGATACTGGACTAGGTGGATTATTGGTCATTCTACTACAGCAGTTCTTATGCTCCTAATTTAAAGTAACTGAGCCAAATGAATCACTGGTTTACCTCCACTGAAGTCAATTAAACCCAGGATACATTATGCCCATTGCCTCTGATTGCAATGATATTATGTGTATGTTTAAATTTCACAGTTCCCAATTGCCATATTATTGAAGCTGCTATACACTTGTACCTGATTTATCCATGCTGATGATGACAGTAATCATAAGGAGTTTTAAAGACAGTGCAAATAGCAGTGGTAGTAAGGTGCAATCATGTCAGGTGCCTCTATGAAGAAAAAAAGAGAATGCATTAAAATTTCCATATGGAATCTTAATAAAGACATACTAATATTTTTAAAATGTACACATGATATATAAGAGTTACACTTACATGCTCGGTAAGTTCAAGTTTTGTATCGTTTCAATATCTGATGTCTTTTGCTAGAGACTAGATCATGCCTCAGCTGTAAGAATAGAATCATTTCTATCTCCGGTTACTCTGATTGTAATAACTGCTCATATCCCCTTTGTCGAGGACACGTGAATACTTAATTGCAGTATTTGAAATCCTTAAATGTAGGTATTATAATAATTAAATCAATTCAAACTAGGTTTCAGATCAGATATATTCAGAAGTTTGATCAAAGCAAGTGCTTCCAATAAATTGGGGCTGCCAGATGCAGGTGATAATTAACACCTAATTCTAATTTGGTGATTGTGAAGGTGTGACACTGGAGTTCCATGCTTTTCAAGCAAAAATAATATTGCTCTTTGCAGTTTGGGATAGATTGATTGTCCTTATGGGGAACATTCTTCTTTCTGATTTGCTCTGTGGGCCTCTTAGCAACAGGGTGGATTATAGGTGGTACCTATAGTTAAGGTTGCTCAACACTTCCAATTTTAAAACCATTGTTTCAGTTGCTTATAGCTTCCCTAAACTTTAAGCACTCAAGATGAAATTTTCCATGCTAGGTGTTTGACCCATGCTGAATTTTTTAAAATGTTTTAAAGTTTAAAATTATATACTAATTGCAAATTGAAAAGCCAGAGTGTCTAATTCTGTCTTCAGATTCAAGAGCGTTCTTTTTCTATACCGTGAGGTTCCAGTGATGTATCTGAAGGCAGAATTTGTCCCTCAGAATCTAACATTAAGTTGTTGATTCAGCGAGCTACTTAAGAGATGTGCGTAACTTTAAGCATAACAGTAGTTCCATTGAAGTCAAGGGGTATTGGACCCATCCTTAAATAATGAGCAAGTGACACATTGAACTATCAAAGTTTTTCCCCTTCATTAAAAAATAAAAAAAAGTTCTCTGTCCAGTTTGTAGTGGACAAGTGTCCATACAAAGCCCACCACTACTACTGACACTAGATGGCACACTTGTTGGCATACTCACTAGCAAGGACAAGGACTGAATGGGCAAGGAGACTGACTGACCTTCCCTCTCAAACACAAAGGTGGCCCTCTCAGGAAAAAAATGAGGTACAGCAAAGTTGTGCTCCTGCTACTCATACTATACCTATCCTGTAAATAATTACACTGCTTCAGTCTTCAGGACTGTCAGTCTCCCATGTTACACTCTCTTAAAACAATAGGATATGTTCTATAAATTGTGCTACATTTCTTTACAAATAGATGATGAAAGTCAGTGATAACTGCTGTACCTGTTCACCCCAAGGCTGAATTTAACCATTATTTTGATCTATTTTCAAGCATAAGATCGGCACAATATAGGATGGTTTCTGATAGATAAAAAGAGCTAGAATAAGTGATTCACTAAAAGTCATGACATTGTTACTCATGGTGTTCCTCATATTTTGCGTTAGTTTCTGCTTTCTGTAATAGTAAACGGAGTTATCACCAGGACACATTCTACCATGGCAAATGTAACTCCTTTGAAATAAGTAAAATTATACCAGGGATAAATTTAGTCCAGAGTTGGATGAATGTGACCAAAGATTAATTTGGTTAAGAAACCATTTCTCTATGTGTGTGTGTGTGTGTATGTTTGCTTGTACACAATGTTTACACTAAATCATACACTTCATTTTAGGATTTTTTTTCTAATGTATCTTAAAAAAGCTCTTTGCAAGATAAATATTACAACACAAATGTGTTTGAGTGCAGGGTCTAAAAAAAACATTAGGCATTTTCACATCTAAAGCAGTGCAAATATGCTGGATTTTGTGCCCCAAAGCACAAATTGCAGTTTATTCTTAATAGATGCAAATGTGCACTATAAATGGCCTTACTTCTCCAGAAACAATACTTCTTTTATCTCCTTCCCTTCAAAAGTGCCTAATAGAAAAACCTAACTTATCTTCTTCATCTTAAAACTGGAGCTGCCTGTCAAGTCTTGACAATCTTCAGATTCTTTGAGAAATAGGAAGCAACCTATTGTGCTCAAATTTGCTCTTAGTGACAGCTGAACCCACAGGAGCATCTAGTTAGAAAATAATTGATGGCACTTGAAACCGAAAAGATTACAAATCAGGTATGACAAGTTTGCATTCAATGGCAACCTTAAAACTAATTGTGCAGTTAAGAAATTGGCTTCTAAAGAAGAAAAAAATTAAGGGGAAGATAATGAAAATTTTGTTTATGGCAGCTATACTTTCATCCTGACAATATTTTCTGTTTCAAAGTGAGATTTGGAAAATGTATAGGCAGTATATTAAAGGGAAGGGTCCAATGCAAAATCTGTGATCCAACACTCCAAACGTTGGAAATGGATATTTATCTGAACTTTATGACTTGAGTCCATCTGTAGTTTGTTATAAACAAGTCGTAAGGCATAAGTGAAAAAATCTGGATGCAGAAGGATGGGGGCTCAATCCTGCTACTATTGAAGTTAATAGCAAAGTTCTCATTGACTACAGTGGGAGTTGGATCAGGCACTAGGATTCCAATGCAACACTGGCAAAACTTCAAACATATATATATATATAACCAGTGTTAGGAATTTTTAACCCTGATTCTTATAGCAAACTATATTACCAGATGCCAAAAATGAAGATAACATTGGAGGAAGTTTATTTTGATGAGGAAATCCCTAAATGCTGTTGAAAATATGTCTGGAATGGTTAATTAGTATGTAGGAGCTTGGAGGAAATGATATCTTGCAGCTTGACCATCATCTTTTTGCCAGGTTTCCCTTCGATTTATCTCTTATCTGCAGGAAACTGTCTCACAGCTTCTGAATCTGCAGTTGGCTAAAAAGAGAAAAAGGACAGTGACTCATTTTTGGGCAGTGGTACAAGTTCTTTTTGGATTCTAAGTTTCCACATTAATGCTAGTTAATGTCATATCTAATGCACTTCAGCCCATCCCGGGGAAATCCAGGGTGGGCTCTGAATCTAACCAAAAGTGAAAGTTCCTTTTTAAAATAACAAACAGTAAATTAAAGCAGGAGATAAGACCCAGGGGATGAAAACACTGAGTAATGCAAAAAGTATTTGCTGCTTTTCCTGTGACTAAGGCATCAAAAATGTGCATTATTAATAAATGAGAGTATTGTGAGCTGGTAAATAACTGGTGACAAGATACAGCAGCCAATACCCACTGAAGTTATTTCTGGCTAGGAACATTAAGCGTGCTGGCTGTTGTGCATTGCATTTGATGGACTGTTTTCATGCATGATCAAACTGTGCAAACGTTTAAGATTCCTTGCTCTGCAGCTATCTATGTGTCTTGTCAACAAAGAATTGGTTATCAATATTGAGGGGTGAAGCTCTAAAGATTAAGAGGTGGGATTAGGATCCTGATCTGGGAAAGCACTTAAGCACATGTTTACCTTTTAACCTTTGAGCAGTCCCATTGTAGTGCTTACAGTTAAGCATGTGCTTAAGTGCTGTCTAAAGAAATGAGGGGAGGGCGGCAGCACTGGTGTGAAAATGCATGAGTCCTGTATCACCACTAATGGGACATCAAGAGAGTTATTAAAGGTTGGGGGGACGTGTCCCTTTCATTTTGCCTCTCACCGTGTTTGTTCCAATGTTCAGAGGTGTGGTTTGATTTGGGTAAGTACCTAAAAGTTCAGCTGCATATTCAAATATTACCCAAAAGGAAAATATTACATAAAAGCGCAATTTAATCATGTAAATATTTTTTCCAGTTTCACAGACTGAATCCCAAACACGTCATCCATCTCACATTTTTCTTCTTCCAGCTCTCTCCACATCCCTGAGCTAACATCTGAAATAAGAATAGACAATCAATATGTTAATAATCAAGAAGTCTGCTCATTGCATTATACAGACTTCAGAGGAATTTCTTCCTTTGTCTGATTAATATTATAAACAGGCATCGTTTGTATTAACATATCCTTGTGTAGCAAATCCAAAAGTGACAAACCAAACAGTTTCAAGTGGTTACATTCCATCTCCAAATGTTCCAAGTGTTGCACATCATTGGAAAGCTGCATCCTGGACGTGCAAGAGGGGAAACAAAGAGCGACAGCACCATGTAGGCAGTTTGACTGGCTCTCTGTGTTGAAGCAGATGATTACAACAAGGTTTTACATTTCCAAAGGAATACTGAAAATGCAATCTGGCATCACAGCTGCAGAGCCAGAAATATTGTATCAGTTACTGAGAGGGAAGGCATTTGTTCTTGAGGGTGACATTGCAGGAAGGGCTTACATCTGAGTCATCATCTCTGACAGCGTGTGTGTCCATCTTAAAGCTAAACTGCAAAGCTTCTGCAAAACATTTTAGAATGGTTTTAAGATCCTCATCTCACTGTGGGCCTGGCCCAAAGCCCACTGAAGTCAGTGAAAAGATTCCCTTTCCATATTTTTATATTTATTAATATATGATATTATAATTATATATTATAAATATAAAGTCATCACTGTTTTTATTATTAAACATTCTTATTGCACAACCTAAAGCTGTTAACCAAACACATAAAGCAGCACTTGCTCAATTATTGTTACTTATGTGGTGCCCCAAAGCAGGCTCGATACTTTACAGGCAAATAAACTGGCACAGTCCCTTCTCTATACAGCTTACAATCAACATTTTAGATAAGACACAATGCATAAACTCAATAACAATGCAGAGGAAATAGCAAGAAAGGAATAAATAGGATTATAAGAAAGAGGACCCATGGTTAGGTTTTGTTATGTGCATGTCTTGATGGCATTAGTAGCTTGCTCCTGCATCTCCCCTCTGCAGAATGAATGGCCAGCGGGTCAGCAAAGCCTTGGATCCACCAGACCCAACCCCCCAAAATTTCAGCGCACTGGGGCACAGGGAGCACACACGGAATACAGCTGTGCAGCAACAAGGGAGTGTGAACTCACAGCAAGGGTGGGAGCTTGAGATCGTGGACTCTGTTCCTTGTACTATGGTCAGAGCCACTGATCAGGGCAGGACCTTTTCCCAGGGAAGTCCTTTACATAATTTGTTTACTTGTGTGGAGACAGAGATGTTGAGATCTTGAACTGTGGTAGAGTCTCGTGTAGCATGGGGGGTTATGTGGCTCACTGGAAAGTTTGCAAATGCATGTTTAGGGTGTCTTGAGCTGAGAGTGAATGAATATCCTCAGGGTGATCACTATTCATCGCTCTGCGTCTTCTGCTAGTTACATTACCTTTGTGCATGTTTGAATTTGGGATGAGTGAACCTCAAGAGACTAGGAGTTGGGGTTTGGTTCAGATAAAGGTCTGTCAAGTCTGAAGGATGCTTTTTTGAAGTTTATCTCAATGGAGTCACTTGAGTTTGCAAAACTGGGCTGGAAATTATGAGGCAACAGGCTTTCTCATGAGATTTCCTGTTCTTGCTGCTTCCAGTAGGGCCGGAAGTAGCACAAGAATAGCCTTTCTTGTATTTTATTACTTCTGCTTCTGCTTCTAGCTGGAACTTGGAAGTGCAGAGGTGCATGGAAATAAAAAATTGTTGGGGGGAGGGTAAGAGTTAACTGAACAGTTCTTAGTAACAGCAACAACAAAGTTCCATTCACTTAAAGTGAAAATCTGGAATCACTGAGTCTCACAGTTGCACTGTCCTTGCATAAAAACAAGGAGTCCGGTGGCACCTTAAAGACTAACAGATTTATTTGTACTTTAAAGTACTTTTAAAAGTAGCCATACTTGGAAGAAAAAAAAAATTCAGAAACAGACTTCGAAGAGAAACTGCAGAACTAAAATTAATTAATTAACACCATTAATTTGGGCTTGGGGAGTGGCTGGCTCACTACAAAAGCAACTTTCCCTCTCCTGGAATTGACACCTCCTCATCAATTATTGGGAGTGGACTACATCCAGCCTGATTGAATTGGTTCCTCAACACTGGTTCTCCACTTGTGAGGCAACTCCCTTCTCTTCATGTGTCAGTATAATAATGCCTGCATATGTAATTTTCACTCCATGCATCAGAAGAAGTGGGGTTTTTTACCACGAAAGCTTATGCCCTAATAAATCTGTTAGTCTTTAAGGTGCCACGTGACTCCTTGTTGTTTTTGTGGATACAGACTAACACAGCTACCCCCTGATACTTGTCCTTTCATAGAGTCATAGGATTGGAAGGGATCTCAAGAGGTCAGCTAGTCCAGTCCCCTGCACTCGTGGCAGGATTAAGTATGATGTAAGCATGCATGTAAGATAAGTAAGCATGACGGTATGATTAGCTGTACTGACCCTCTAACAGAGCTGGCCAAATACACAAACCAAACCATTCAGCTAGCAAATTTATCCTTTTTCTTATTCACAAATTATCTCTGAACAGGTTTCAGAGTTGCAGCCGTGTTAGTCTGTATTCGCAAAAAGAAAAGGAGGACTTGTGGCACCTTAGAGACTAACCAATTTATTTGAGCATAAGCTTTCGTGAGCTACAGCTCACTTCATCGGATGCTGTAGCTCACAAAAGCTTATGCTCAAATAAATTGGTTAGTCTCTAAGGTGCCACAAGTACTCCTTTTCAATTTATCTCTGAACAGTGGCCCAGATCCTCAAAGTATCTAGGTGCCTAAGTTCCATTGAATTCAATGGGTACTAGGTACCTAAATATGTTTGAGGAGCTGGACCAGATTGTGTTATTAGGTATTTGTTTGCCATTCATAATCATTTAGCAAATGCTTTGTGCAAACAAATATCAGTCTCTGGGTTGTTCATGAAATGTTTGCGGTAAGTATTGCTTCATGTACCTCAATATCCCAGCTGAGTTTCGTGACCTTAGTTACATGGTATTGTTTCTGTTCCCTGACTGGCAGGACCTACCCTTTATTTCTATTTCTGCCTGAAATTCTTTTTGATTGCAAAATGAATTGTGCTCCAAGATGAATCCTGGCTACCAGCCAAAAATTTACTGTCCTGAAGAAAACTTCTTTTGCAGGAATGTTGGCAAAAAATTAAATAAAAGGGGTGTGAGCACAGTTTAAGAGAAATTCTACTTAGAAGTCACCAAAAAATTCCCTGAGTTATTCTCACTGAACTCTAGTCCCAAAAGTGCATTGTACATTTTAGATTAAAACACACAGATTTTTGCTAAAGACATGCCAGTATCCCAAGTGATAATCACATACTAGTATTTTTAACAGCATCTTTATGATATAGTATATGGACAGATTCTCTATTGACTCAGGCATGCAACATTGCATTAGTTTATGCTTGGTTCCTGGTATCATGGTTATCTATGTATATAATACACTCGTTTTTTTAAAAATTGAAAGCTGAGAATCTGAAGCACAATTCTGTGTCCAGGCATGAATTCCATAGTAAACCCCCTGGGAGTGGAATTGCAGAACACATGGAGTCCTGCACACACGAGAGAAAAATATAGGGACCCATATTTTAAAGAATAGGGTGAGAGGCCTTTTTAAACATCAACAAATTAAACCCTAGGTTTGCTTGATGTGAGTGTCACATGGAGATTGTGCTGTAAGAAGTGAGGAATTATTATAGACCAATAGACCCTACTTGTGTCTCTCGAACATGTTTTCACACACAATATGTTTTGATATTGACCTAAATTCTTACTAAAATGGTTCCTTACTTGGGCCTCCATTACCGTACATTGGCATCACAAATCTTCAGAATTGCCTAAATAACACCATCTCTCCACCCCAAAATGTAGAGCAACCTAGTGGCCCTTTTCTGTGTTCCTTGCGCATTCCTTGCTCAGGTAAAACTCCTATTGATTTCAATGGGGATTCTACAGTCAATGGGTGTTTTGCCTGAGAAAACATCAAAATGCCTTTACCTGGGATTTGCTATAATACAATAAAACATTTCATATGTCATAGCTGTAATACATATATATCCTCATGAGGTTTTATTTTATATCATCCCACAAAATGGGAGGTGGTGGAGAGAGATGTGTGGTCCAGATGAATAATATCCCTTTCCAGGATTTTTCAGTGAAAGTCTGAAACAGTGACTGCTTTTCCTATTCCTTCATAAGCCAGAAGCGTTAGTGGTACTCTCCCAACAGACAATTTTCAATGTGCCTTAGTAACTATCGTGGTCAGATAGTAAAAAGTTTGAACAACTGCAAATTTCATGTCTAATCTCTAGCTAAGTTTTTCACGAACCTTGTAAGCTTGCATAATAAATACTGAAAAGCTTTAGCGAAAGAACTGAATATCATTATCAACATTATTGTGCAAACAGATTGCAAACCATTCATCATCCTGAAATATGTCATTCCATTGAGAAATTTTTCTGGAAATCTTTTTGAGAGAATTAACATTTCTGAGTGTAAATGTAAACTTAAAAGCTGAGTTTGTACTCAGAAAATGAACTATGCAAAAGTTACATTGAAGAGTTCCAAATTCATCCTTTTTCACAGGAAAGCAACATTAAATTAGGCTTTGTTGAGACTCTTATACTGACTTTGTTCTATTTAATAGTCAAAAGATGATTTTTTTAAACTGACATCCCTGTTAATTTCAACAGTACTGTAGTAAAGATTAGAGTTCCAAAGTTTAGATCCATGTATGGATCCAATATAAACCAAAGTTCAGAAGAATCCAGAACCAGGGATTTTGTTTGGCCAATTCTACAAATAGGAATAAATCACAAAGTCCAAATCTGGATCTGTTTATAAACTTTCCTGACATTTGGAAGAGTGTGTGGCTGAGGTTTTGAGTCAGGCCAAGTTAAAGAATCTGCAATCAGAATCTAGCTGTCAATTTTCTTGATGATCCATAAGGCAGAAAAAAATCCATCTGACTCTTTTATAGCAGTATTCACTGTGATGAAGTAACTAGACCTGAGATGCAGGAGATCTGGGTTCAATTTCTGATGATGCCACATACTTCTTGAGTGACCTTGTGTAAGTCACTGCCTTCACCACTCGGTGAATCACCTTTCCCTTCTATAAAACAGGGATGAATAATACTTCCTTACCTCAATGGGGTGGAGGGAAGATTTGAAGATGAATTCATTAATGTTTGTGATACACTCAGATATTATAGTGATGGAGGCCCAGACAGGAAAGATAGGCAAAGAGGAGTACTTTAGCATGTGCTTAACTTTAAGCATGTTCTAAGTTCATTCCAGTTCAACAAAGCACATGCTCATAGATAAAGTGCTTTTGCTGACTTGGGACCTTTGTCTGGAAAGTTGGCAGATATTACTCAAAAACACACAGAGAGTATATAAGCTATGTTGAGAAATAAAGGATCTCGGGCTGTGTTTTCAGTGATCCTTTGGTAATGTAGAAATCTGCTACTGTCTTGTATTGATTGTCACATTTCTGATATTAGCCACTTTTTATGTCAAAATCTGTCCTTTGATGGACATGTACAGCTTCTATGGACTTCAGGGCAGAATTTGGATCATTAGGTTTAAATGACAGATTTTAAAAGCGAGGGATACAATTTATGTCAGAGATGGGCCTGAACCAGAACACGGTATCAAAAACTTGCCAAACTCTGGGGGAGTTTGGACCCAAATCAAACTTCACAGCTCAGGCTCCTCTGTGTAAGATAGATCGGAACCCGATTGCAAGATCTTAACCAGTGGTTATTTTATCAACACAACAAACAGAGCTGGGCATGATACTGTCACAGTTCAATATTAGAACAGCTCTCTCATTCATTTAGCAAACACTCTTTTAATATACTTGAATTCAAGGAGCTCAGAACGCAAGACATTATCGTCATTGTGGATCGCAGGATCTAACACTTTTTGGAGTTAGTTATCAGTTGCAGTAAAATAAACATTTTATAAGCCTCTATTCTTGTGCCATATTTGTAAAAGCCGAAAAGCTATCACCAGAACAAATGCTTCTTTCATTGGCTTTCTGGAAACGTACAGTTCATTTAAAGCCTAGAAGATTAAATTGTGTTCGTCTGGGAGACGGCGTGTAGACAGAATCTGCTTCAAAAGTCAGAAGGCCCCTGAGTCAGAGGAAAGTTCAATTAATTTGTCAGAGAACTGAAAACAGATGATTTCAATCAGCACAAAAAATGACTTTATGGCAGGAGTATACTGAAAAAGGCAAGGGTTTGATTTCCAATATACAAACAAGTGGCCCCCTAGAATTAAACTGTGCTTTAGCACTATTCCAAAAATATTTCAAAAGCCAGGCTTTTTGATGTCTTGAGTAAATGAAGTCAGAATGTAAAGTTCAGAGGTTTGCTTAGCTACAGTGGAAACCTCGATGGAAAGTGATAACAGACAGCCCCCTCCCCCCTCATCCCACTTCCTGTTCTTTAAGCAAAAGAGTGCCATGCTGGCTTTCATGAATGGTCAGGCTTCCTCGTGAACTCATTGGCTAAGCCTCTTCTGGGGCTCACCAATCAGAAGTCTTGGATACACCCACAAGATCTGTGTGAGGCCTCTGTCTCTGCTGTGAATGATTTTTGCCTCCAGTCTCATACCTTGTTGAAGCTCTCTCTCTCTGAAATAGGAAATGATGCAATTTTTTTTTTAAACAGACCATATGAGGATTCTGGTATAATTGTATCATTCTTGTACTAGGGCTGTGGTTACCTCCAATAGCCCACAGGCTTCGCTCCTTGGTTCTGTGTTGACTTTAAGGATCTTGTGACAGCAAAAGAGTTGAATAACTATAAATTCATTTCTTTGCATGTGGCTTTGGCTCGAGTTTCATTCACTAAAACAACTGTAACCCTCAAATGTCTCAGCAGTGCAGCTGAGAGACAAAGAGAGGAAGGAAGGAAGGTTTTCTCTGAGCCCTTTGACAGGGGCTGTAGAAATGCTTGCAGCATACCAAGTGAAATCTGCTTCGGAGCATTTTTTCACTGAACAACAAAGACTAGTAGTCAAATTACTGTGCCACAGCCAAAACAATTTAATTGTCTTCATTAATGATATGCCATTTGGAGTGGGGAATCCAGGGGGGCACACAAAGGGGTGACTCTTTGTTTACTAACAATTCCAAGCAAGAAAAAAAGGTTTATTGCATAAAAAATTGGTGTATTGTTGACAAATCGTTGTTATTTGAGAGGATACTTTCTACTTCTCATAACCCTGAATGAATCACTAATCATAAAAATGACACAGGGTGAAAATAGCTGCTTATTCTTAATAGAAGAATAGCAGCTATTCCTCCATCTTGTTTGCTTTGAGGCTTCAGCCAAGAAATTGAAATGCACATTAAATAATTCAAAGCACTAGATCAAACTCTTTTAGTTTATTAGTGTCTGTCTTTTGGACAAACTTAAAACCAAAATCCCTACTTGTAGTCTTCAAAGATAGTATGGATGTTTTTATATACTTGGGGGGGGGGGTCAATCCTTTTATCGAACCAAACAAACCCACATTTTGCTCCTCTAAGTCCCCCCCTACATTTTCAATTGGATATTGTTTTATTTGTGCCTCAGATTGTTGTGCAGTATTGCTGTAGGCTGATATTTAGTGAGTTCATGCACGCCAAAGGTGGCTGTATTTCAGTAGTGGGTGAACTAATCCTTATATAACCCTCTCTTGTCCGTTCTCTCTCAGAGGAATTGTGAGATTAAATTTGAAAACACAAGGTGTTATATCAGGCCAAATTATTATTATTTATTTTATGTTATCTACATTCACTATTCCCTCCTTCCCCGGCCAAAAATAATCAAAATTATTTTTATTATCATTATTAGATCACTACTACAAAGCTACGGAACAAAAAATGGCCAACAGATACACAGAATTGTGGTAAAGCATTTTATGTGGATTTATAACCCTAAACTTGTTGGTTTAGACAGCATTAAAAAAGCAAGAAAAAGAAAAGGCTTGGAGGTGAGAAAGAAAGAAACTTACACATTTGTGATTTAAACTTTGCATGGACACTTTTAGATTTGGACTGCAGGTGGGGGGTTTGGATTTGCATTGTAATGCTTTTGCAGTTTCCAGTGCTTATTCATCTTCCTGTTTTCTCTTGTTTCTCAAGTATTGGCAATGATAACTGACAGGGTATGTCTACAGCGCAGCTGAGAGCATGCCTCTCAGCCCAGGTAGATAGACTTGCACTAGCTCAAGCTAACACATGAAAAATACTACCAGCAGAGGATTGCGCTAGTGACCCACGCTTGGACTCACACAACCTTCTGGGTCAGAGCTAGAGTGACTAGCCCAGTGCCACATTGTCCACATTGCTATTTTGAGTGTGTTAGCTTGAGCCAAGCTAGCATGAGTCTGGCTGGCTGGGGTGCTCACTCCCAGCTGGACTGTAAATATACCCATAGTGACTATGGTGGTAAGATGGGAACAGATGGACCTCTCTGTCAAGTCAGAATGAGGTTGCCTCCTTCCAGACTGAAAGCAGTTTTGCTCTGGTGTGTAGACCATAGGAGGATACGGTGGGTGGAAAGAGATTAGTATAGCAGAGGCCAGAAACCCATTGTATGTATCACAGCAGGAATTCAGATTGCAAAAAATATATAATGGCAATAACAGTAATAAATAAAATAAAATAATAATAATAATAATGTATTATTTGTATAATCATAGCCCCCAGGAGCCCTTAGTCATGGGCTAGGACTTCATTGCACAAGGTGCTGTATAAACACGGAGCAAAAAGACAGTCCCTGCAAACAGCTTACATGAGATGCAGAACCACCCTAGCCCCTCTTTCTGATGAAGAACATAGTCTGACCTTAAATGTCAAGTACCAAATGTCATAAAATGATAATTTCAAAGCACAAATGTCTAGAGAAAAAATGTACAGTTGAAAGTACAAAAGTGTAGTATGAAAATAGCTTTTATCCCTCAGGAATTGGATATACAGTACTTGGAACCATTTTGAGAGGGGCAGAAAGTTCTTCTTTTTAAAATCCATTTCTAACTTGCAGTGACAACTTAAGAGCTCCAACACACAAGACAAAAATAGTTAGATGTTAAATGAGAATGCAATGACAAGGCAGAAATTGATGCTTTCATAGAAGAAAATAAGAAAGACTCAGGGTTTCAGGCTCTTGTGTAAAGGCCCAATCCATCTCCAACTGACGTCAAAGGAAAGACTCTTACTGAGATCAGTGGATGATCAGTTAGGGGCAAGTGTGGAAAATGAACATATAGAATATGTCTACCTGAAACTAAAAGACAATCTCTTCTCTGTCCCTCAGTGTCTAGGGAAAGGTAACAACCACAAATGATAAAACACCCATATTTCCACCCTTCTATTTCCATTGTAATGTCCCTGCAATCACAAAGTCTACATGACACTGGATCTGTCATGAAACACGGACTAAATCATTAATGTAATGTGTAATTGCTCCTCTCACTGGTGTAACAGAGAGCAGAATTTGTCCTGAAGTCTTTTTTATGGCTTAGGGGTAGTTTTCAAAGACCCTCCATAGTTACATAAATAATGTGAACCTTTTAGTTCCTTTAAAGAGATGCCTAAACTCTAATACAATTAAACAGAAATGTCCCCTATGGAGAGGCTACTCCATAATTGTCCACTGTGGAGTTTCTTGAACCTTCCTCTGAATCACCTGGTACAGCCTGAAGAGATAGGATACTGACTTGATAGACCATGGATCTGATCTGGTCTGATCTGATCTTGGCAAGGACCCAAGTCTCAGAAAGACACAATGACTCCCAGGATTTCTGGAAGAGATTGCAAAATCTGCTTCCCTCTCTGCCACCCTTCTGTCTCATTCTCACCCACTTTGAAGAAGTTAGTGCCAACAGCAAGGTTAATCCTGTAGACTCCTTATGCTCCTTCAGTGCCAGGACTCCTCTTGTGCCTGAGCCTTTCATGGTGGGCTGTAAAGTCCAGTATAGCCTCCTGCAGCTCCACAGATGCCAGGCACGATCTGACCCTAAACATCTTTTTCTCCTGCTACTCTGTGCCTGAAAAGTCTTCGCATTATGCAGCTTGCTACTGATCACAAAGCAATAAATACAAACAGTGCCTGTAAATACTTTTTCAGAGAATAAGGAATGGAATGCAACAAAAACAGAAAGAAAATCCATGTAAAGATGTATAATCAAAGGGGTGATCCTGCTCCTGTTAGAATAAATGACAAAACTCTTACTGATTTCACAGGACAGAAGATCAATTCCCTATTCTTGGCATTGTTTATTTGTTGCTAGTGTATCACCGTATGCCCAGGAGTAAACACCCTGTCATACATGCTGTTACAGCAAACTTGGAATCAATGCATTTCCTGTATTTCACTCTTCTCCAAGCTTATGCTTAATTGTGCAAATCAAATTTTACAACAGCCTGATTCTGACTGTTAAATCCACTATTCAGGTCTCTGTTATTGCTATAAAATCATATTTGTGCTATTTACAGAATGTAGGTAGAGGGGAAATTTATTTAGAGCTACACTGACTAGTTTTTCAGTAATCTTGAAGAAAAACACATGGAATTTGGGGGTTGGCATATTTGACAGTAGGCAAATTAGAAGGGGGTTTAATTAGAATTGCTGCCATTTACTGCCCTGTGGTTATCAGTTCAATCACGCATCTTGAGTTGCAAGTGGCAAACAGTACTTTCAGCATCATCCTTCTCTTCAGCTAATTATGTTCAAAGTGTTGTAGCCAACTTGTCTCTGTTAACTGAAGTAAATACAGATTGAAGTCATATTTGAAAATGTCACTTGGCACCAATAGCTGATTTAAAAAATACTTTATTTTTAAAATGAAAACCTAGCAGTTTGGTTACATAGTAGGAACAATCTATGTTCTTTGTTTAAGTTCATTTGTGTCCCTCACTCGGCATGGGTAGGGGTTCTTAGCATGTATCTTTAAGAGGTCAGAAATAAGCCAGCTACAGTCTTTAAATATAAATATAAATTCAACCTCTGTTATGAGGCTCTCCCAAGACTGATGGATCAGGTATTACTGCTGGCCTTTTCTTCTCCAGATTTCTGGAACTGGAATCCATAATACCCTTAATAATTCTATGATTTGTTGAAAGTTCCAAGAAAGCAGTGGTTAGATGATGAAAGGGAGAAAGGACTTACCAGCTGAGCTACGGTGCTACTTACCTGCTGGGTAAATATGGGAAAGTCATTTAATCTTTTAACCCTTTTTCTGTAACTAAAATTCATATAATAATACATACCCACCACACAAAGATTTTAAAGCATTGTGACATCCTTAGATTAAAGGATGTATTTAGCATAACATTTTGTTTGTAGTAGTAGCTCCGAGCAAATAATGCATAATTAATAAAAAATTGGGTTTGTGGAATACTCACAAAAAGATTTGGGATTTCCTTGAATACATTCATTATTTGAAATTATTCAACAAACGTTTAACTATTATTTTTTAACAGGGTGTGCAGAATTCTCTGTTTGTTAGGCAAGTTGTTTGGAATGGCTGTGTTTGCTTAGGAAAGTCATGTGGTATTGTTTCCATTTCCAATTGGGTGAGCACTTCCAGGGTGAATACTTTCATACAGAATTTCAGAATTCACTTTCTGTGAACACTTATACAAGTTTAACTCGAGCATACAAATGTCTCTGGAAAAAGAGGCATGAATTTAGTCTAAGAAAATTCTTTTAAATACTCACACTCCCCCCCGAACACACACACACACTTGTCGCTAAGAATCAGCATCAGTAAACTAACATCCCCACCCCCACCCCTGGCATATAGGGATATCTCATACATTCTTCATTTCAAAGTTACCTTAGAACTATTTCTACTTACTCCATAAATCCTTCCGCACCCACCACTACAGTGATGTGTGGAGTACAAGAACTTATATAGTATACACATTGTACTTGGACCAAAAATTGACCATATCCTTTCCATATATTTTTATTTTCACTGAAGTATTATAGAGCTTGTGATCATGATTACAGGTGCCACCGCATTTTCTGCTGGGATAACATGATATAAAAGCCTTACCCATCTTGTTCTTATAGTGACAGACACTCCCCACACACCTCCTAAGTAAAATGCTGTAAAGATACAGCATCAAAATGGTAATTTATTTATATTATGGTAGCAAGTAGGGGACCCAGTCAGGGATCAGAGCCCCATTGTGCTTATGCACTTATGCACTCTGTACAAAAAATACCAAAAAGACGAGCCCTGCTATCCTTAGGTGTATAAGCTTGGGGTTTAATAACATCTTCAAACTGGAATATTTTTGGTGTATCTAGACATTCTGAAATAAAGCAGCTACAACAATAAGTAAAGGAGGTTGTGTTGGGTAATGCCATGATTACATTTATATAAATTGGTCTAGTTAGATTAAATTAATACCTTTTAAAGAAGCTCTCCATTCTTCACAGAGGTTTCATGTAAGACCACCAGGATTCAGAGTAAAGAGGCTGTGAAAAACAGCTGGATTGAGTGAAAATAATCGACGAACAGTCTAATATGCAGTCAATCCCACTTAATTATGCTTACTAATTATATTTCCCATGATAATTATATACAGTATTTAAATGCAGAATGCCGTTTCCCGTTCAGACTGATTAAAAACACCCCTGTTATTGATGAAACGATCTTGGAGACATACATTTCCAATGTACTTGATATTTCTTATTCCCACTCAGAAAAAGAACCTTTTGTCAGTTACACAAACACTGGATTTGATCCCCATCTGCAGCCACGTTTATCAATTTTACACCATTAGGGTACAGTCCTGAAGTGCTTGTAGCTCACCTCAGGAAAGGCTGCAAGGTTTGATCCCTTTTTATAAACCAATCTCCGAAGAATTTTTAAAAGGTGGTCATAGGCCAAAAGTTTCAAATTTGGATTACTAAAGTCAGATACCTAAATAAGAGGCCTGATTTTCAGAGCTGCTGGGCATCCAGTATTTTTGGCAGAATCAGAAATAAAACTCTGGACTTCTCATTACTTGCCACTTTTATTGTTATTACTACTGTATTGTTGTTATTTAAAGTGTGGGAGTACCTGGCTCCATCAACATGACATTCAGAAACCTGAACAGATCAGCACAAGACCAAAATAAACAGCAGAAACTGGTGAAGGCCCTACGCACCCGAGGGGGGTGGGAGGATAAAGAAGATGATCAAGTCATGGATGAAAGCCCCATTATGCTAGGTGCTTTAATTTGCATCTGCAGAAGTATCAGAGTAATGCTATGGTTTAGAAGAAAAAGGCGGCAGGGAGGGACAGCTTGGGAACACAGCTTCTATGCTGCTATGGGACCAGAATGTGGGCCAGAGACCTACATGGAGACAAATGAGCCTCTATATGCTGCCTTCCATCAGTTTCCTGACAGCTTGGTGTAAAAACAGTATGCATTTCTGGGGGGCGACTGCCAACTGTGTTTTAATTAAGCAGAATATAAAGAATTAAAAAGGAGTACTTGATGATAATTAGTGCTATGTTTCTGCATTATCTAAATGTTTGGGATGCTGTCCTGAACTGGACCTATAGTCATGAACCTTTGGAACCAAACTACTGACCCATAACTCCAATGTTTCCTACCAGATCTGTGTTTTGACAGGTTGGGACAACTGAGGCAAGTTGATTCTGAGCCATCCCAATGATGCAGGCATTTTTAGCAAGATTCATAGAGTAACAACAATAACGATAACTTTGTAATCATTCAGTACTTATCCTATTTATTAATTATATAGACACTTATATGGGTTAATAATTTAATATAGTTAATATAGTTAATTAATATACATATCTGATCAATAAGATAAAAACATGGCATGATAAGCTAGGATCTACTGAATGTATATTGCATGTAGCTACCTCCTAGACTACTGGTAAAGGCATTGGTTAGAGATATTTATCTGCAGTGGATTTAAGAATGGTAAGACTGTGTGCAAAATCCTTAGGTATTTTTTAATGCATCCAGGATGATTTTGACACTTTTAGTTCAAAAACACTAGAGAGAAGGGCCCAGATTCTGATCTCAGTGCCATCAATATAAATACAGATTAAATCCAGTGAAGTCAATGCTTATTAATCCTGAAGTCAATGGAATTATTCCAGATTTGCTCCAGTGTGGTTGAGATCAGAATCTGTCCCAGGCACTTTATACAAGGCAAGCACTTACATCTGGGAGTACATAAGCACCAGAAACCCCAGAACCTTTGATATTTTTTTAAAACTATCATTCAAACTAATTAAGACATATGTCTTAATTTTCTGGTTTGAGGTTTTCCAGTTACATTCCCCACCTCCATCTCTCTCTCTCTCCCTCCCCTCTCCCTCACTCCTTCTGAGTGAGAAAGTATGCCTTTTAGGTCTTTTAAAACATTTGAAATTCAGGAGTAAAGCTTCATTCCCAACTCAATCCCATGAACCAAGCTGCTTGCAGTATTTCAGCAGTTAATTAACAATGAATGCCTTCCTTTGGAAACTGGGGAGGGAGGGATAAAAGATGAAGAAGGCTGAAGACAGACATAACAAGAATGGGGAAGGGGCAGAGTGGGTGGCTTATCAAATTCCACAAATACCAGACATGGAGAGGTGTTGATTTGTTACTGGGAAAACCCTGTTTGTTTATGGAGTGTAATCACCTGTTGTCTGTTTGTTGTTCGAAGCATATGCAGACAATGGGACTGTTTGAGTGCAGTGTACTGAAATAAAGTACAGTAGGGGTTGTACACAGAGGAATTTTAAGTCACTGGCATGCGTAAACTGGAAGAGCTAAGATCATTAACAATTAGCCTCACAGCCAGCCCAGTTAAAGGGGACAATGAAGAACATATACAAGGTTAGAGACTAACCAATTTATTTGAGTACTCCTTTTCTTTTTGCGAATACAGACTAACACGGCTGCTACTCTGAAACATATACAAGGTTGACCATAAAAACAATTTCTAGCTGATGGCCCCAAAAAGTAATATTGTCCTTTGAGATGGGCCAAACAGGCTTGGTAAAATGATGATATTCCCTATGCCTCTGAAAACTTCATGTCTGCAAGGCATTGGTTACGGCATATTTTTGACCTCTTTCTCCTATGGCACCTTTCACCTGCTTTTTGTCAGGCTTGATAGGCTCCTGGTAGTTCTCTCTGCATTATCATTCCAGAAACCTTGGCTCAAATCTTGCTCCTGTACCCGAAGAACAGTTCAAAAGCTTCTCTCACCAATAGAAGTAGGTCCAATAAAAGATATTACCTCAAACACTTGGTCTCTCTAATATCCTGTGACCAACACTGCTTACTCTTACTGCCCAGACTGTTCAACACTGATCATATTTTTGCAGCAATGTGTTATGCCCCTAAGACTCACATGCATGTTTCTGGCTGATTTTAGAGTGGTGTTGCTGGACTGAAAAGGATGTCTCCTACCTTTCTTCTCTTATCTCTCTTCTGACATTTTATCCTCTAGCATTGCAATTCTCTCCCCCATGTCCCTTTTGTTTTACTTAGGGCTTGTCTACATAGAGCCAGCAAAGTGCACCAGAGAATATGTGATTTGTAAAGCACTCTAAAGTGTTGTGCTCAAACTGCCCCATGTACACCCGGCTGGCACACCCTGAAAGGTACTGGGTTTGCATGAACTCTGACCACACCAATGGAAACTAGGTACCTTTTTAGAGCACACCAACAGGGTCTACACAGGGAAGGTAGAGTGCAACACGTTAGAACTCTTTCCAAACCACACCCTGCTGGCACACTTATTCCCTTTTTCTTCTTAGAGTTCCTCATTCTAATGATTTGGTATCACTTATGTCACTTAAAGTGACTTTCTAGTTCTCATGGTTGCAGAATAAGGCTTGAAAGCGTGACCCAAGTTCACTCTAAAGGCTCAAAAACCAGAAGACAAACAGAAACTTAAAATTTATTATTTCTTGACAATCTCATGACTTTTAAGCCAATCTCATGATTTTGGGGATCGGGGGCACACGATTTTTGAATGCTTGGAGTCAGCAATACCTCATCAGCTCAGCTGTTAAAAGTCAGTGTACCTTTCATATATCAAGCTGCGACAAAGTTTGCATTTCTTGAAATTTGCTTTCAATTCATATTGCAAAGAGCTAGGAAAGTCAATAAGTGTTAATGATTTTATTAAGGGAGGAATATGCATCAGCTACAGTTTAAAAAAAATGGGTTCCACACTTGTCAATTTACATTATTTAGTACAAGTTTTACAGAGATGCCAAAGGTAGTGGTGAGAATGCCACGGACGAAGCTGATTTCTCCTGTGCTTTTTGGTGACGGTCCTATGTAATGCAATATTTGTGATCCGATCAATGTAAGTCTTTCTGACTCTGAACTCAAATCTTATATTTAACCACTGTAAACTTTGGAGATGTTGGAAACTGGAACCCACATTTGGATTTAAACCTTGCAAACCATATATCTTTATAAGTGACTAAGCTAAAATCCCAGATCCAAACAGCCCCACTCTATGGGAATGCAGATCCAGAACCAGATTTTGTGGCTTGGGCCCACCTGTACTTGAAACCAAAACAAAATGAGATTTCTGAGTTTTTCAGTAGCTAGACTTGCAGCCAAGGGTGGCTGGAACAGATAAAACAGAAATTCCAGAAATTAAGATTATGATCTTCCATAGTCCCTGAACAAGACAACATAATAAAACCCCCACTCCTCAGAGACAGCTGTCTATCTTCACTCTGCAGAGACCCAGCACTGACTTCCTGCAGATGAAAAATTCAGTGCTTAACTTTCATCTTCTGATGCAGCCATCTTTCTAGGTTAGAACTAAGATGGCATTCATGCACTAGAAATTTCTCCGTTTCCTGTCTGTATGTAGGTTTAAGCTTACATTTTCAAAAGTGCCTATGACTTAGTTGCCAAAATCCCATTTTCCAAAGTGAATTAACCACTTCAGAGTCTAAATCCTACCGACTTTCAATAAGACTAAACTTCTAATAGCCTATTTCCATTTTGAAAATGGGACTCAGGCTCCTAAGGCTTTTAGGTGGTTTTGAGAATTTAACCCCATGCCTCCTGGACTGAACTTTTTCTTTTTTCCCCTCCATTGTTATGGTTAAATACAGCAAGCCTATCTAAAATTCATGATAATAGTAAAATCAACAGAACAGGGTAACAGCCAGAATTCAGTACTTTTCTAATCTGCGTTTTGCCACTTAAATGATGTAGCTATAAGACCTGTTTAAGTGAACGTAGTGCTTGTGAAATGTTCTGGCTTGACAAGCCTGAGGGATGATGTTCCCCTATTCATTCACAGCACAGAGCATGGGTTATGGCAGCATAAGGGTCCCTACACAATTCCACTATTGTGCCTATCCGCTTTTCTGAAAGTGACACCTCAAGGGGATGAGAGAGTAGGTCACACTCCATGCAGTTCAGCCTTTGCCTTCTCCAATGAGAGTTCCCCCATACTGCCCTGCCCATGTGCTGTAACACTGACATATGAAACAAGTCACTTCTACTAGTTTAAATATCCATGATAATTCAGTTCTCTCATCTCTGCTGAGATTGCTAATTAGAGTATCATGCAGTGAAGCGGTACCCATGTCAGACCCAGGATATTAGAGAGACAAGGTAGGTGAGGTAATATCTTTCACTGGACCAACAGAAGCTGGACCAACACAGGATATCACCTCAACTACCTTGTCTCTCTAAAAAGAGTATCAGTTCATTCTGATTCTGGAGTGGCTACCTGACATACCAGATTCTGATTTCAGTTACACCAGTGTAAGTGAGATGAGAATCTAGCTCCACTCCACTAGACACAGGAGGACAAAAATCACTGATTCATTTCAGATAGGTCACTAAATATCCAGTTCAGATGTTGTTGGCTGTCAACCTGGGCTGGATTTGCTCCAATGACCTAGAGGTGAAAGACTCCATATCCTATTACTAATCCCTAGGCCATCCATTTCCCCTGAATAATTCAATCTTAATATGCCGGGAGCAATTTTCCTAATAACAAATTTCCCTTATTTCTGGTACTCAACAAATATACAATCTACTGAAGAACATGTTACGGTAATACCAATATGTTCCAATGTGAAAAAATGTAATAGCTCAAACATAGAGCTGGTTGGGAAATGATTTTTTTTCATTGCAACACTGACAAAAAAACTCATTTTCATCAACAATTTTCTACAAAAAATTGTTTTTTAAAAAAACTGTGGGGGCGGGGGAGAGAAATATTTCATTTTCAACAAAACCATATTTTTGATAAAGAAAAAATATTAACCCATTCTACTTAAAGGATCACTGAAAATTACAGTTTTGTTTTTAATTGTTTGCATGTAGTGGACCAAAACTTCTTAAGTTTCACAGGAAAACGGAATGATTTGTGACTCACAAGAAAGACATGAAGTAGCTCTTTTTTTGGACTATAAATGCAGGACTCTGGATTTGAATGAGAAGCCAAACAAATGTTTTGGGTTGTTAGAAGATGTTTCATCCACTTTGAAACCTCAGAACTGTGTTTCTGAAATAAACTAAGCTCAAAGTTTGCTGTAGGCCACACTGTCTCTCATTATTAATAGAAACACCCACTCACATTTAACGTTCAGGGGCAAATGGGCAGCAAAAATGAATGCCAGATATGCAAATTTTACACACAAATTAAACTACATTGTTTAAATAGCATTATCTCTCTAATAATGCTCCTTTCCCCCCTCTCTGTGTTACTCTTGCCTATTTAGGCCCAACATCCCTATTCAGGAAAGATGCTTAATCACCTGCATTGCTTTAAGTATGTGCTTATATTGTGTTGGCCTTAAAGTTTAAGTTTAAAGCTTTAAAATTAAGAACATGCATAAGTCGTTTCCAGAACAGGGAGAGGAAAAAAAAAAAGCGTAAATGTTTGTCTGAGCCAGAGCCTTAAACAGGAAGCTCTTTGGGGCAGGGACAGTTTCCTTTTATATGTTACAATGCCTCCATATTGTGTGTATTAAATAATAATAAAGTTCAGTTATTCAAATATATTTCCCCCTCAATATAAGCCATTTTACAGTACACGCTCCTCAGGAGAAATGAATGAATAATATTAATAACATATTTTTGAATATATTTTGCACATTTTCTAAATAAAATAGTAAGTTAATAGCTGGTTCCCATTACTGGGCCAGTTCTACTCCTCAGATGAAGCTCTGAGAAGACAGCTCCCTAATACGAGGTTTGCATTTCATTTGCTTCCCACTAACACACAAAATGCATTTGAAGTTCATTTGGATGGCCTAATGATTTCATTTAAAATGACCAGAGTTCATTTGGATTAAACCCAGACTTAAAAATTCCAAGATAAAGGTTGAAGCTTTGGCCTTTACTCTACCACAGAAGCTAACACTGGGCCATGCTGAGTTTCAAGCAGGCCTGAGTCATAATTGCTTCCAAGAAGTGTCAGCATCATGTGACCAGCCAGCTCTCCAGGGGACCACTAGCAAATGCTCTGCAGACCTCCATTGGTCCATGGGTCAGTTTGGGAAACTTAACTGTGAAGAAAAAATTTCACCAGTCACTGAACATCAGCCATTTCTGTGGTGGAATGTGGTACATCTTATCAGAGGCAGTCAATCAATTCCAGTAGAGAGGGGAAATGCAGCATTATGTAGACTAGATTAATTTGCCTGTTATAGTTAAATTACTAAGTAAATTCTCTTGATTTTTTTCTTTTGAGTTCTCCGTATGTGAGAGAAGATGCTAAGATCTATAGCATAGAGACTTTGCCATACAGAAACACGAGGAAGAGAGTGAACTCTTAAAATACCTTATTATCTCTTAGGTCTCTGTTGATTTAGACTTCAGAGCAAGAGAAATGCAGTTCAGTTCATCTCTGACTGAACTGACACTGCAGATAACCCCAGCACATCCATCTCAAATTGTCAGCTCAAGACAAATTACCTTCTCTCCAGGATACTCTCTTTCACTGATTACCTACTACTCAAATTAAATGCCATCTGACTTCTGAGGGGCTTTTGTTTGTTGGATTCCATTGGATTATGCAAAAATGATTGGGGGAGAATTTAGTGTGTTTAAATTCTTGTGAAAAGAGCACACAGACCCTGCCTCTCCAAACCAACTTTGGTGGATTACTTAAAATTGGCCAGTGCTTTTGCTAATCTATTTGTTGCCCCATAGTTTAGTAAACTCTACTATATAAAAGCAGAATAAAGAGAGCTAAAACCCAAACAGACTTCTAAACGATGCCCCAAAGCAAGAAAATACTGTAAAATCCTAGTGTTTGGTGACAACATTTCTCACAAGATAAAAGCAGGGACTGAATCTTGAACAAGAGAGCTGTGGGTTCATTTTTTAACACCATTTTCCCTTTAATATTTTATATTGAAATAAACCCATGCAATTTAAGTAAATAAAACATACAAATGCATTATAGGCAAAACTAGTAGCACCGCCTAAAGTTAAGGTTGCTCAAAACTTTCCATCACAAGACCCTGTTTTCATTTGTTTACAACTTTGCCAAACTTTAACGATTTGGCCTGAAATTTTCCATGCCATGTATCTGCCCCAGGCCATTTTTTGGGGGAGCGTGTGTGTGTATGGGGGGGGGCGGGTGGGTTGAAAATATCAGCTAAAATGGTTTGGCCATTTCCCAGAACAAGTGTCAGGGGAAAAATCATTATTTTGCCTATGTTAAAACAGTTTTCATCTCTTTCATTGAAAAACTGTAGTACCTCCAGGCTTTGAAGCAGACCTTTGAAATTTGGTGGGAGGGTTGCTCTGGGGCTTTTTGTTAAACCCATGAAAATTTGCTCAAGTTAGTCCAAGTTATAAGGATTTGAAAAGTCACAGTTTTCACAAACTCAGTAGAAACTTAATGGCATTTAGCAGTGAAATTCTTCAGAGATTCCTTCTGTACTGAGTATGCTCCATCCCCTCACAATTACTACATGACTGGACTGCACATGTGCCAGCCTTTCAGAGTGACTGAGCAGGTTCCAGCCCAGAACTGCAGGGGCTGAGCCAGACTTTTCATGTAACTGCTCCTCCTAGCAGCTGGAAGCAGTTGTGGCAGCAGGTACAGGTAGCAAAAGCATGAAGACTGTCTCTCCTGTGCTAAGCACCCATCCTGTTGCTCAGGCAGTGAGGTGGAGAAGGAGGGTGGCACCTTGATATGAATGAAGAGAGGTGGGGCAGATTTGCAGAATTGCTGAGCCTTCACAATAGGGTTGCCAGGCATCTGGTTTTTGACTGGAACACTTATGCTCCAGTCAGCACTACTGAACCGGCTGCTAAAAGTCTGGTCGGTAGCACCACCGGGCTAATGCAGGCTCCCTACCCAGCTCTGCGCAGCTCCTGGAAGCAGCTGGAATGTCTGGCTCCTAGGTGCAGGGTGGCCGCAGGGGCTCCGCACGCTGCCCTTGCCCCGAGCTGCAGGGGTGGCGCCTGTGGGTGCAGGCAGTGTGCAGAATCCCCTGGGCCCTCCACCCAGGATCTGGATGTGCCGGCTGCTTCCAGGAGCCACCTGTGTTAAGTGCTGCCCAGAGCCCCCTCCTGCACCCTGAACCCCTCACTTCTGGCCCTAGCCCAGAGCCTGTACCCCCAGCCAGAGCCCTCACCCCCTCCTACACCCCAATCTCCTATGCCAGCCCAATGCAAGTGAGAGAGGGTGGGGGAGAGCAAGCAATACAGGGAGGGGACTTGGAGTGAGCAGGGGCAGGGTCTCAGAGAAGGGGGTGGGGCTTGGAGTGGGACCTCATGGAAGGGGCAGGGTGGGGGCAGGGAAAGGGTGTTCAATTTTGTGCAGTTAGAAAGTTGACAACCCTAATTCACAAGTGCAACACAAGTCCATTGGAGCTGTGCTTTGAATGTATAACATGGTAAAAAATAGTAAGTACTCTAAAAGATCTGACTGTTTTTCAAGCTGGGCACCCAAAGTTAGTGGACACTTTTGACAATTTTGGCCTTAATTGCTCTATGCCTTTTCCCCATCTGTTAAATACAGATAATAATACCATGTAATCTCGCAGGAATGGTGTGAAGATAAATGCATTAATCATTGTGAAGCACTCAGATATTATAAAAAGAAAAGGAGGACTTGTGGCACCTTAGAGACTAACAAATTTATTTGAGCATAAGCTTTCGTGAGCTACAGCTAACTTCACTGGATGCATCCGATGAAGTGAGCTGTAGCCCACAAAAGCTTATGCTCAAATAAATTGGTTAGTCTCTAAGGTGCCACAAGTACTCCTTTTCTTTTTGCGAATACAGACTAACACGGCTGCTATTCTGAAACCTGTCAGATATTATAGTAAGAGCACCACAGAAACATCCACAAGGAAATTAACATTCAGTGCAACATCTCATGGTATGCCTTAAATAAGGCTTGGGGCCACACAGTATGTAATCATGTAATTGAAGAGAGTGTCCTAATGCACAGTGCATCAGCACACAAGGGGCTGAATTAAGGTTGGGTGGGCAATTTTAATTCTGGTGTTTCTTAACTTTAGAGTGCTTGTTTTATAGCTTATGTGTATAGCTAACTAGACAATGCACAAACACACACACATAAATATTTGAACATATAAGTATACATATATACAGAGAGGGATCACTCTTTTTAAATCTATTATCCTCACTTTCACAACTATTTCTGCAACTTATTGTCCATACTAAGGGCCTGATACTGCAAACACCTGATAGTAAGTGGCGTGCTTACTACCATGAGCAGTCCCATTGACTTCAGTGGTGCATGTCAAAATGTGTATGTTCTCTTCGGGCCCAGTCCAATAGTCCCACTGAAGTCAGTTAGAATTCTGCTGGAGAAAGGCAGAAAGGCTCAGGCTTGTCATATAAATACCTTTCGGGTCTCTTGGGAAGTAGTGGTCTAAAAAAGATGTTAAATCGCATTTACTATTTCTGTCTAAATAAGTTTACTTTAGGACAATCCCCAGTCATGTGAACCAAATTTCTATTTGCCTTCCCATCATCATTTCAGCATATATTATTTTCTTGTCATTCTTCTTTTGCTTTCACCTTCCCTCCCTTTCCCCGCCCCCATTAGTACATGCTTCTAAATTAGGATTCTCAAGAAAGATTGGTTTCAGAGTAGCAGCCGTGTTAGTCTGTATCTGCAAAAAGAAAAGAAGGACTTGTGGCACCTTAGAGACTAACAAATTTATTTGAGTATAAGCTTTTGTGAGCTACAGCTCACTTCATCGGATGTTGAGCTGTAGCTCACGAAAGCTTATGCTCAGATAAATTTGTTAGTCTCTAAGGTGCCACAAGTACTCCTGTTCTTTTTTCAAGAAAGATTGTAGCTGGATGGGAACTAACTAGGACATCTTTCACACTTATGTAACTGATTATTATTGCAGAAAAGCAAAATGTACTAATTGACACTGACTGATATAATGTTTCATGCACTTCCCCCACCCAACACCACCACTAAGTTAACTTTGTCTTCTGGGTATCCCAGTGAATCTTATCCCATCTACATCTGTCTTTTAGAGCCTGATCATGTAGGCCTCATTCACTTAGGCCACAGTGCAGGTAAGCACCTGAGAATGTGTTTAAGTCTCAGTGATGACAATGACATTTAAGTACATGCTTAAAGTTAAGCACACATGTTTTCCTTAATTCTGTCCTTGAGTAGTCCCATTGGGTTGCAGGATCAGGGCCTTTGGTTGTAATCTCTTTGGGACAGGGACTGTGATTATTTCCATGGCTTCAACAATGCTGATCACAGAGGGTATGTCTATGCTGCAATTAAAGACCCACAGCTGGCCCATGTCAGCTGACTTGGGCTAAGGGTTTTGGACTAAGGGGCTGTTTAATTGCAGTGTAGATGTTCGGGCTTAGGCTGGGTAGATTCTATAGCTCCAGTCCAAGCCCAAACGACTGCATGCAATTAAACAGCCCCTTAGCCTAAACGCCATGAGCCCAAGTCAGTTGGCTGTGTACACATACCCTGAACATCAGAACTTAACTAAGCTGGAAGAATGGGTTCATACAGAACATGGAGGATTCAAAGCCTTTTAGACTTTACGGATTCAGGAAGTTCAAATGAATGCTTTGCTTTTTGTAGCTTAATTTCTGTCAGTCAAGTAAATTCTTTTGGAGCTTGAGGTGACCAAACCCCTGCCTTCCAAGTCTTAAAAAAGGAAAAGTTCTTGTGCAATTGTAAAATTCAGCAAAACTTATTACTTCTACTAAAGTGTTAGTTTAGCACAGAGGTGGCCTTCCTGAGCCTGAGAAGGAGCCAGAATTTACCAATGTACATTCCCAAAGAGCCACAGTAATATGTCAGCAGCCTCCAGTCAGCTCCCCTGCCCTGCCCCCAGCGCCTCCCACCCACCAGCAGTCCCACCAATCAGTGCATCCCCCTCCCTCCCTGCATCTCCCTCTGTTTCATGGGGTGCAGGAGGCTCTGGGGGGGGAGAAGGGAGGAGCAAGGGCATGGCAGACAGGGGGCGGGAAGGGGTGGAGTGGTGGCAGAGCCTATGGCAGAGCCAGGGGTTGAGCAGTGAGCAGCCCCCAGCACATTGAAAAGTTGGCACCTGTAGCTCCAGCCCCAGAGTCGGTGCCTATACAAGGAGCCGCATATTAACTTCTGAAGAGCCGCATGTGGCTCCGGAGCCACAGGTTGGCCACCCCTGGTTTAGCAGATGGTTAAACTTGGATCAACTTGAGAAAAATCAGGCCTACTAATCAGACAACCTCTCTTTTTGTAGCAAGCTTTCTCAGATCCTCAAGCCAGTTATTGTAAAGCCAAATTCCTCCTTGATTTACAATATGCCCTATGCTACTGCACTGAAAGAAATAGGATTGCATGGGGTATAAATAAAAGCAGAATCCTGCCTTCTATGCAAACACCAGTAAAGTTCTTAAGGAGAAAAAATTAGGAAATAAATGGTTATCTGTCAGCCCCAAATTTTTGAACAGTTCTGCCTCCTCTCACCTCTTCTGTTTTGGTTGTTCTTTTTTAAAAAATCCCAATTTTTTGTCTTGTGTGGTTTAAAGAAGTCCCCCATCCCACACCTCAAAGTAGTACTTTGAGTTTCAATTCACCTTTCCCTACACTCCACTTACAAAGTAAGGATGCTTTCTATACCCTGGACTGGGACACAGACGATTGGGGTTCAATTTCTAGCTCTCTTGCAGACCTTGGGCAAGTCACCTAATCTCTTTGTGCCTCAATTTCTCATCTGTAAACAGAGACAATAATGCTTCCTTTCACTCATCATTTGTTTGCCTTGTCTATTTAGCTTGCAAGCTCTTTGGGGTAGGGACTGTTTTTTACTATGTCTTTGTACAGCAGTGAGCAGCATGGAGCCTTGATATCAGTTGAGTCTTCTACGTGCTGTGCGAATAATTCATATAAATAATAAGTCCCCCTTTATCTTCTAATCCATGTATCTGTGTGAAGGGAATGATGGAATGCAAATGTAGGAACTCACTGTGTTGAGTTCCCTCAGTTCTTATTGATTTCAATAAGGGCACTCAGCACTTCACAGAATCAGACTTTGTGTTATTTACTGCCCTATTATCCCCCACTCTGCTTTCCATCCCTCAAAGCCAGATCTTGAGTGGTGCATAAAAGTCAAAACTTATACTGAAGTCAATGAGAGTTGCAGATGCTCTGTACATCTCAGGATCAGGCCTTCATTTTCAGTGCTCTTTTGATTTATTAACTTAAATTACCCCTGTACTGGGTTCATGCTTTATCACTACAAAACTAATGGAGCTAACAATGAAGAGCAAGTCTTAGCATCTCTTGCGATGTGTTGAATAATTTCAAGTCTCATTGACATCAATAGGGGGTTGAGGTGGCTCAGTATAATACTGGAGGTGCTCAATCTTTTTCAGGATTAGACCCTTACTAAGTGAGCTAGAAGCAAGTTTGAAGTCAGAGGCTTCTCCTGGCATGGATGAACTTGTTCAGTAGTTAGACAAAGAGTTTCAAGCAGAAGGTATGGTCATTGCAGAGAGAACAATTTTAAAAAATCAAGGAAAAGCAGAAGGGGCTATTAAAAGCAAATGACCACTGGAAAAACCTACCAATAATCTCGATCTATTAGTATGCTGGGAACAATCACTGAAGGCAAAATGGTGGGGGTCATATCAAGTGGGACACTGAAAACTAGATATTCTGCACTGAATAATCCCCTTAACTGGAATGAATGTGACTAGGTCTTTTCCTTCTCTAATTTCAATGATCCCACAACAATAAAAATGGGAAAAATTATTATCAGTAAAAATTAATAAATGAATTACTTCCAAATAAAAAGAGACTGAAAATCAATTATACAACCACAGAGAAAGAAAAAAAGGGCTCAGCTCCAGCAAGGAAGACTAAAGAGGAAAGAAAAGAGAATAAAAGAAAATAGGGAGTAAAGATAGAAATGTAAGTAATAGATACATATTGTGGGAGAAATTTTCCATGGTTATGTGTGTGAGGAGGTCATCACTTCCCATTAACATTGGCAGGCATTATTGAGCTATTTCCCAGACTCTGTACTGAAAATATACCAAATAATCAGGATGAGAGAAAATGCTTGAAATGATTCAAATTGACTTTTAAATGATATAGCTTAATACAACATATTTCTAATAGGCCATATTTATTAGAATTACTTATAACTTTGGGCCCAAGTTCCGGTTTTAAAGAGCCAAATCTGGCAAAGTTTTTGCATTTCTATGTGAACTGTAATAAACAGCTCTGAATAGTACAGCAAAACACTTCATATTGTCCAAAAATCCATTACTGTATTTACAGGGCTTAAAACATTATGAATCTATAATGATCAACAAAATACTTTTATTCATTAAGCAGCTTGAATCAACAACTCCAAATGCCAGAGGAAATTTACAATAGTATCAGAGTTCTCTGCATGAAGGCCATTGGCCTCAGTTGGGCACTGTGAAAGGAATCACTTTTCAGTCCCATACCTATGATGTTTCAGAATTTGTCACTATTTATATTCTCTTTGCAAAGTTTTCACAAGTTCTTCACCAGTGCATTATTGATTAAGCTGCATTTCAAGCAGCAGCAACAGAGAGAAGCAAATGGGACATTTCTATTTCCCACCTCAATTTAAATTGTAATAGTCAACTTCTAATTTGCTTTTGAAATTATTTAAATCCAAGAGTAACTTGACCTTCTATATCTTCCCTAAGCACCATTAACTTCTCTTGTATGCATATCTATACCCATTTGTTTGATATATGAAAACCCAGATCCAGCAAAACACTTAAGCACATGCTTAAATTTAAGCACAGGACTACATACATGAATAAAGAGCCTGATACAAAACTCAAGGAAATCAATGGAGGTCTCTCAAATTCAGTGGGAGGCTACTGATCACGCTCCAAGTCTGTGAGGACTACTCTTGTGCTTAACGCTAAGCACATGTGCAAGTGCTTTTCTGGATCAGGATCTAAGATTAATTCTTAACCCAGATTTAGAATGAAAATGCAGCCTGAGAAAATCTTTTCACACCAATGTTAATAGCTTGCATCAGGTAGCATTGTTATACTGCACTCCTTAGCTGAAGACTAAGTATGCAGTCAAGGTGACCACTGTTATTCTGATTTAGTCAAACACTGTAACAATGTTTCTTGCAATTTTTCAGTCTGCAGAACAGGTCAGAAGAAAGCAATCATCCCTTGGCCCAGCCCTTCCTTCCTCACCACTCCCAACTTCTCAATTTCCCTACCTTCTCCATAGCTTTCTCTATTTCTGGTGGACCTCCAGGAAGATTATAAACTACAGCTATCACCAAAATTTGAAGAATATTACCCTTTAACATTTGCTTGCTTAACCATATGTAAAACCAGGCCTCTGAACTCTCGGGATACAATTGGCAGGATTCTCAAGCCTTGCTGAGAAGCATGTATTGTGAGTCTGGATAACTTTAAGCCATCTCTGCACCAACCTCCTTGATTGTAGCTGCCCAGTGCTGGTCTGGTTTAAGCATGTAAATTAGAGCTACCTGAAGTACTCAGCTGTTGCTGCTGCTAGTCCCTGGGTAGTATTATGGCAGCCTGGGATCTGCCAGAGGTAGGGACACCCCAACCACATCCCCTTTTCCCTGACGGCAGTCCTGCACCAACAAACAGCCAACAGGGTGACAGCACTCAGAGATTCTCTGTACCACTCAAGGATTCATATGTACTGTGGGAATCCTCCAGGGGCTATGTCTTCCAGCTCAAGGGCGACCGAGTGTTCCTGGAGCAGCTACAAAGTTGCCACCAGAGAACCAGGGCCTCCAGCTTCATTTCAGATAACCAAGCATCTGATTGTAACAAACTCAAAGTACTGTCAGTGAATTAAACATAGCCGTAAATAGCATGACAATACTCTCAATGTACTGTTTGTAATCAAGCCACAGAACTGAAGCAAAAAGTGATGGGTAAATGCAAACTAGGAATAAATTCAGGTGCTCATGGATATCACACAGACAGGAGAAAAGGCTTTGGTCTACTTATTTTACAGAGATGGAAATTGAGGTGGGGAGGAGACTGAGCCAAGCCGACACAGAAAATCAATGTTAGCACCAAGATTAGCCAATGAGCAGCTCCTAGCCCTGTGCTCAGTGCAACAGGCTGCAGCTTTTTATTTATACCCACAGATATCAACGCTGGCCTCACACTGGTCTAGAATTTTGAGGATCAAAAAGCTAACAAAGCCTAGGCTTTGATCTAGGCCAGGGACCGGCAACCTTTGGAAAGCCCCTGACGGGCCGGGCCGGTTTGTTTACCTGCAGCGTCCACAGGCTCGGCCAATCGCAGCTCCCACTGGCCGCAGTTCACCATTTCAGACCAATGGGGGCTGCGGGACGCGGCGGCCAGCACATCCTTTGGCGCATGCCGCTTCCCGCAGCCCCCATTGGCCTGGGATGGCGAACCACGGCCAGTGGGAGCTGCAATCGGCCGAGCCTGCGGACGCTGCAGGTAAACAAACCGGCCTGGCCCAGCCCTCCAGGGGCTTTCCCTGGCGGGCCACGGGCCACAGGTTGCTGATCCCTGGTCTAGGCTTTCTGTCACATTCTCAGGAATGTCCATTCCAAAAGACATTCTGGCTTCTGATTTTTCTGAAAATTTGCCCCAGGATGTTGTATGTATGATGAGGAAAACATCAGCAATTTTTAAAAGATTCATAAGATTGATGGTTTTCTGTTCTACAGAAAGTTGTTAATTTTAATCCTGGCAGCTGATACAAAAAGAATGTATAAAACGAGTTCTGGCATTACCTTTGCTACTGCACCCAGATTCTTTCTCAGTATATGTACAAGAACTTTATATGTCAACATTGTTAAATTTGTCTTCAAAGGTTAACATTTATTCTTAGCCTGATGTGAAAGGATTGAGGAGATTTTTCTCAAAGCCACAGAGTGATTTCCCACAGCAAGAGGAAAAAATATTTTATTTAACATCACATATCAAAATAGTGTTTTGCTTACATGGTGACTCACATAATATAAAAGGAACCCTACAGTATCTTTTAATGTGAATGGTCAGAGCCTTGGATCACTTAAAAGCAGGTGTTGGTCTTCAGTAACAGCATAAGTGGAAATTAGATTGGGGGAGTGCATCTGAAAGGGACAAACACTTTGTCCCTTAATACTGTAGCATTAAAGAAAGGAAGTCATTGACATTCCAACGGAGGCAGGGTTAATCAGTAACCTACCTGATTAGTCTCTCAGTACTCTACTCCGTAACAAAGCCTCCTTTCTGTTATTGTTCAGATCACTAGAATGTGTTTGTAAGAGGTGGAGAAGCAGGCATTTGGGATTGATTAAAAGTTCCTATATTGTACAGGACAACATCACTAGGTAAACGCAGGGTGGCAAAAATGGGGTATAGAGAGCAGCTGGTTGTGTTGACCCTTGATTTAATATGGAAATCATCTCCTCTCAGATCATCATCATGATGGGACCTGTAACCTCCACAAGGTTTGCCTCATTATTAAAGATTAAGGTTGCCAGTGTGGCTCTCAGATGAACAAAGTTTGGGTACTCCTTGGATACTGAAGAAATCCTGGAACATTTAAAAACAGTTTAGCTTTGATAAGTCACAAAAACCAGGAGATTTTCTTGTTAGTAAATGAAGAAGAAATTTGCAATATTCCCCTGGAAAAAGCTCTGATTATTGTTTGTCTTTGCTTTTAGCTGGTTCCTTGTTGCCTTGAAATCTGCATGAAAGTGGAAATGAAACTACTGGAATACATTATGATTTAAGATTTTTCTTCAGAGACAACTGATAAATCTGTGTGGAATTTCCTTTTTTTCTGAGGACTTTGGGAGCTTATATTCTCCCTGTGAGGAGAAATCTGAAACCTTTTCTCTCCCAAAATACGAACTGTGAGAGAATTGTTATTTGTGTATGAGGCTTACATCAAAATTTTGGTTTCTCTAAGTAAGCAAGTCAATTCAAAGTATTTAATATACACAGAGAATTTTTATAATTCAGTAGTAGTTCCAGCTTTCCCTGAAAGAAGTTTAAAACACAGCTTTCTGTTTCAGTGTTTAATACTGGTCCAAACAACCCTGTCACAGACAAAAGAGATATTTACAATTCTTGCAATGTGCTTGCAAACCCAAAGACGAGAGGACCTTCGGATTTAGATACTCTTGATTGACTGGTTTCAGGGTAGCAGCCGTGTTAGTCTGTATTCGCAAAAAGAAAAGGAGGACTTGTGGCACCTTAGAGACTAACAAATTTATTTGGGCATAAGCTTTCGTGAGCTACATACAGCTCACTTCATCGGATGCATTCAGTGGAAAATACCACTGAATTTTCCAATTTACCAATTTTCCACTGAATGCATCCAATGAAGTGAGCTGTAGCTCATGAAAGCTTATGCTCAAATAAATTGGTTAGTCTCTAAGGTGCCACAAGTACTCCTTTTCTTGATTGACTGTAACCTTTTGCCTTCTCCAGGTACTTCTGAGCACCTTGTAGCTATTAGGCTAGCAAAGCAAAAAAGTTTAAAGGACAACAATTTAATCCTTTCCAGTGCATGTATCTGTCTCATTAAAGCATTCTCCTGTAGCAGTGTAATGATACATTAAATGGAATCCATTTCAAGGTAAAATGAGTGCTGCTGATGTCTAACATACTGTTCCTGAGGCCTGGTTTAGGTCCCAGTCCTAGTGCAGCCTAGCACTGAAGTAGATTAAATATCAACCCGGGTCACGTTCTCATGGCCCAGGCACAAGTGCCAACATTCTTCCAATTATTCAAGGCCAAAGAAAGAGCAACCTGCCTGACAGAGTTGTGACACAGCTTGATTAGATTTAGCTTAGAAGCCTGCCGAAAAGGATACTGTGGTATTTAACTTAGATGGAGAAAGGAATGGCATCTCCATTTAAATCGAACAGAAGAAAGAAAGACAGAGTACATTTATGTAATGAGTGAGTGTGTGTATGTTTTAAACTTAAAATGACCACTTCACCATTTTGTGGTCAGTGTATTTCACATGTGTACACACAATAGTTTAATCATTAGAGGCGGCACAGCGGGTCCCTTATTTAAAGAAAACTATCTTAAGTATTTAGTGCATCTTTCATTCCATCAAACTTTACAGGCTTAATACATTTATCCACCATGGAAATGAAATGACCTCTGGGAAAAGTGCAGCAACAGGTGAATAATGCACAACAACATTATACAGGAATCACCAATGCTCAGGACAAATTTTTTGGTGGCTCAGTGTGGCCACCAACTCTTGCTGGTGGCCGCTCTGACAATTTTCCCTAAAATACTTAATTAACTGAAGGAAAAACAAACAAATATGCACATATGCAAATCAAAATCATTATAATTTATTTATTGCTAGCTACTTAGTCTGCTGCTGTGAAAAGTGATATTTGTATGTTTGTTAATATTTTTCACAACCTCCCAGCTAGCTACTAAGTCTGCTATGAAAAGTGATATTAACAAACATACAAGTATCACTTTTCACAGCAGACTTACTCAGCCCCGGCAAGCCCGGGGACAAATTAAGGCCTGGATGGGGAGGTGGATGGATAGGCAGCAGGAGCCAGGGCGATGAGGGGTGGGAGAGGCAGAGCAGAGCCAGAGCTGGAACCTGAAGCCTGGGGAATGGGGCCCCAGGAAGGAGCTTGAAGCCCCAGGACCGTAGCCCAAAGTCCCCCTGGCCAGGGGACGGGGCCCTGCAGCCAGGGGACGGGGCCAGAGCCCGAAGCCCCACGGCCAGGGCCCAGGCAGGGAGCCCGAAGCCCTGTGGCCAGAGCCTGGCACCCTGCCACCCCAGGGCTGAAGCCCGAGCCCACCACCCCCGGGAAAGTGGGGAAATCACAGGCTGCATGCTCCTCCACCATTGTGCCCCAAGTGTCTCTAGAGAGAGGCAGGGCCCAACCCCTGCTGGCAGCCCCAGCAACCAACACCAAGGCGGCATATCCAAGAGTAACAGGGGTGTGTATGTATGTGTGGCTGCTTTGCCCCCCAGTCACTGCCCATGAGGCTGTGGCCGCAAGACAAGCCCCTGGTGGCCGCATTTGAGAAACGCTGTCTTAGGGGGTCCTGGTTTCTGTCTAGGGACCCTACAGCAATACAAATAATAAATACTACTACTTCTGCTACTACTAATGATAATAAATAATAATAAATTAGGAGAGAAAGTGAAGGTGAATAATATCCAAGATGCAAAGGGAAATTGTAAGGCGAATTTAGGTAGGCAGAACAGAATTATACATGCAAGAAATCTAATTATCCAGACTAGCCAGGACTTTAGGATTAAAAATCCAAATTTGTGAAAATATGGGAGGTAGAAGGTCCCACTGTGGTCAAGAACTCATTTAAAAGCCTGCACATCCAGAAGCATAGTGAGTTCTAACATCATACCCGGGTACTGGTTCAGTACTGACTCAAGGGAGGAAGAGTGCTCCCAGCACACTTCCTAATGTTCATCAGAAGTCTACTTTCCATGTACTGACCAAGTCCTGAAAGACTCTTATTAGCACTGGTTGAGTTTATTTATTTTTTGAGGAAAAATGGCTTTTTGAGCAAATTGAAAATTTTCCACTTTTTACACACACACACCTCCCCTCCCCCCCAAATATTCACCAAAACTGAAAAAATGACTGAAAAGATTTTGGAAAAAAAATTCCAAAATTGCTTTTTTATTTTCCTTGAAAACAGGAAGTGAACAAAAAAATTTTTCCCCAAAATTTCCATGAAAAATAATTGTTTTTTTTTTTTTTTTTTAACTGTCTCTGCTGTTTTGCTTGTGAAATAGCACTGGATCACAGCACAAGTTGGTATGGCTGCATATCTGACATTAGCATTCTCCTTCCTACAATTTGTGCAATTCATCACACTTCTAGGGACATAGCAATGTTGGGGATAGAGTTTGTCTCCCACAGAATGTGAACAATACAGTAAAAGAGTCAAGGAACTGGCCCTGATAAACAACTCATCTTAATACAACTCATGATAGCAGGTTTTATAACCCCAGTATTTAGAGCTGTCTACATAAAAAAAATCGTACCATTTAACTATGCTGGTAGAGTTAAAGCAGTACAAGTTCCTAGTGTGGATGCAGTTTACAAAGGTAAAGGTAATTTCACTGATTTGACTGTCCCCCTATGAGAAAGGGAATAAACTATGCAAGTGTAAGGGAACTTTTATATCAACACAAGCAGTGGAACTGTTATAACTTTATGGAAAAAATCACACCCATAACCAAAATATTTACACCCCATTGTACATGAACTGTTTGTAGACCAGGGCTAAGAGGAGATATAATGAAACATGGATTAACCTGAAGACAAACCTTCCACCTCAGAAATCTACATTCCAGTATTATTCCAGTCTCTGACCATCATGTGCTGACTCTATTACATACTGAAACAAGAAAAAATAATCTCATAAAGCATTTATATTTAGATTTCATTAACATTACCCTGCACAAAAATTCTATTTAAAAAAACTAGGTTTTGGTTATTTTTAAAAAGTATTTATCTATTCCAGGAGGGGTAGAAACAGCAGCTGGTCTTTGTGTAATAAATGTCAATGTGTTACCTTCCTCAGTTTCTCATCTACTTTATTAACTGGGATGCAGTTTGCATCACTGGCCAATATCCCTCTCGCCATCCTAATTTATGGAATGGGCTGTTTTACAATGTGCTGTCAATACCATGTCCATGCATTGTACAATGTCTTTCTCTGCCTGAAGGCTCTTCCATGCTTTCTGAAGTCAGCTTGAGTTAATTTTGTTTTTGTTCCTATCTCCCTTTTGCTTGTTATGCTAATTTCCCCCTCTAGGTTTTATCTGTTGCATTTCAATAGCTTTCAGTACTGATTTTGAATTTGTTGCTGGAAGATTGATAGATAGATATCTTCTGTTTGGGAAAACATGATCAAGGTTGTTGTTCAAAATAGGTGTCTCTGAAACTGGAATTAGTGCCTCTGCAAATAGTCCATTTGAAACCAGAGATTAGGGAAACATTCTTTTGTCTGAAATGGGAAAAGAAAGTTCATTTTCAGCATTCAGTATCAGTCACTTCATTTTTAAAGGGTTATTGTGACCGACACAGTCTTTAATCTCCTCTTTGCCTTTTCAGAATTTTTAAGGGGCTTTAGGAGATGTGAATTTTTGCCTCCAAACTATGCTATTTTTTTGTGTGTGTGAGGACCATGTGGAATGTGAAACTTAACCAAGCATGCAGATGAGAGAAGTAAACACATGGCACCTCAGAGCGCAGCCCTTTGCCACTGTTAGCTGCAAAGAGCAGAGGTGCACCAATTTGCAAAACAGGAGATTCATTTTCATGGTGGAGGGTCCACTATGCCCTGAAGCTCCCTGTGAAAGGAGCAGCCACATTGGTTACAATCCATGTTCTCAACTTCATTCAAGCAGAAGAACCCATAAGTCTTGACATTCTGCCCCTGGCAAACTCAGATCCCGTCCCTGCCCCTCCCTTGTCCCAAGGCCACTAGGCTAGTATTTAACAAAGCTTAGGGTTAGTTAATGAATGGTTCTCCCTCCTCCCCGTAATAGGATTCCAGAAGGGCACTGATGGACAGTCAAGGAAGTGAATTCAATAATATTGTTACGATTCATGTTGTGAGGTTGTAATTATTGACTATTGTCTTTAAAGATATCAGTTGCACAAATAGAGTTTTATACAATGACAGGACCCAATCCAACAACCCTTACTTACTCAAATAGTCCCTTTGGCTTGAATGAGATTATTCATCTGAATATTGGTTGCACAATCAGGCCCTTCATTTTTAGTCCCTTTTATTTCTTACCATTTTCCATGTTTTATTTTGTGAAACAAACAGGAACAACAAATCTCACATGCCCTGTGACTAGGATGGATGAGTTAAATTGTAGATCATACAGTTTATTAATTTCTGAAACAGATTAGTTGCATTTTAGGGCCCACTCCAGCTCCTAGTAAAGTCAACAGGAGCTTTGCCAATTTTGTTACCGAGCCTGTAGATTGTCAGTTAAAAACACACATACACATAATTAATTTTAAATTAATATTGCAGCAGTTAAAATGTTGACACATGGAGACTATAAAAACACTAAAAATGCCTCCATATACACAGATGTAGTTCATATTTACTTCAATTACAATAGCGTGTGCATGTAAATTCCTTCGGCACCTACATTTCTTCAGCAGAGTCACTGAGGCACCTCAGTTTCTGCTGGACCGCCTAGGTTCTGATGCTGACAAGCAGCTCAGAGCCCCAGCTCACACCTAAGTCCCAGCAGGATTCGCAAGCTAGGCACTCCCCACCTATCTCACCTGCGGGGCCCGATTCAGTAGGTGTTCTCAGAGCATGCCTACTGGATTGGGCCTCACACAATAGGGTTGCCAACCCTCCAGGATTGGCCTGGAGTCTCTACGAATTAAAGATTAATCTTTAATTTACGATTATGTCATAGAATCATAGGACTGGAAGGGACCTCGAGAGGTCATCTAGTCCAGTCCCCTGCATTCAAGGCAGGACTAAGTATTATCTAGACCATCCCTGACAGATATTTGTCTAACCTTCTCTTAAAAATATCCATTGATGGAGGTTCCACAACCTCCCTAGGCAATTTATTCCAGTGCTTAACCATCCTGACAGTTAGGAAGTTTTTCCTAATGTCCAACCTAAACTTCCCTTGCTGCAATTTAAGCCCATTGCTTCTTGTCCTATCCTCACAGGTTAAGGAGAATAATTTTTCTCCCTCCTCCTTGTAACAACCTTTTATGTAGTTGAAAACTGTTATCACGTCCCCTCTGAGTCTTCTCTTTTCCAGACAAAACAAACACAGTTTCTTCAATCCTCCTTCATAGGTCATGTTTTCTAGACCTTTAATCATTTTTGTTACCCTTCTATGGACTTTCTCCAATTTGTCCACCTCTCTTCTGAAATGTGCTGCCCAGAACTGGACACAATACTCCAGTTGAGGCCTGTCATGTGATGAAATCTCCAGGAATGCATCCAACCAAAACTGGCAACCCTACACAAAAAAGGCAGATGAGGGCAATCAGGAATTATTGGTATTGTGGCTGTGGCACTGGTGTCCCAGAATACCGAATAATTCAGGCACTCAACTGGGATGAGATAAACCTGTTTTCAAATCCCCACTCTGCCTGGCTTGGAGCAGGTGCGTTTCCTGACTACGAGGCTATTGATTATAGTAATTTTGGGATGTCTCCCTTTCTCTGGTTTTTCGTGAGAAAGGGCTGACCTGGCATAGATACTTGACTCCAAAAGAACATTCATGGCTGTGAATCCCAAGTGAAGATAGGCACCTTCCCAGAGTCAGGGGCCTAAGACCCACTCATCACCTTGGTATTTCCTACCTGCTAATTTAAATGGCTCCTCACTCAGCTTGCTGACTTCTGAGAATTCCATTCTAACTCTCCCCATTCATTCACAGGGAGCCTGGGCACTTAATTTAGGGTTCAGGAGTCCACTGGGCATCAGGACACCTAAAAGTTAGGCATTGCAATGCCTATGTTCATTTGTGGAGTTAGCCCTAAATCCCACAGACTTTCAATGGGACTTGTGCTTCTAAATCATTTAAGCAGTTTGAAAATCTCTCCCTATGGTGCTTTTTGTCATTTGACAACAGGAGGCAGGTTGTGGTATAAACAGACAGCTAGTATAAATCAGCAAAGCTCTGCTGACTTCAGTGGAGTTATGCCAATGAATGTCAGCTCAGCACCTGGCCTAGACCTGAATTCTGATTTCACTCTGTATGTACACCTGCCTAACTTCATTGGTTTTCAGAAATGCTGGGCACCTACCTACTGCAAATCAGATCCCTTTTAAAATGTCTCAGATTGGACAACCAAAAGTTGAGGCACCTATCTCAGTAGTCACTTTTGCAAATCTTGGCTCACCAGTATAAGTGAAATCAAAATCAGGCCCCTAGGGTAACATTTTCAACTGGATGCGGAAGGGGAAAGTGTTAACTCCTCACTGTAGGCAGAGGAACCCACACCCCCATGTCCCTACTGGGCATGCTCAAGGTGCAGCACCAATATAAGAGGGAGCAGTCCAGCGCAGTCTGGGCTGACTGCCAGAGAGAAAGGATGCTCTTTTCCGGCTCCTGCCCAGGAACCACTGGATCCCTGGACCGCAGAAGCCAGAGGCGCCAAGACCCAAGCAGACACCCAGCTATCTGTGGATGCCACATGTAGGTCTAAGCTACAGGAAGTTGCACTGGCCAAGGAACCTGGAGATCCCGAAGACATGCAGATCACCACCAGGAGTAACACAGTAGGAAGTAGCCCAAAGGGGACTAGCCATTGTCCCGATGTTGGTCAGTGTGTTGCAGAGGGATCTCCGCTGACCCAGTGGCAGACACACTCAACACTGACAGGGCCCTGGGCTGGGACCCAGTGGAGCAGGGAGGGTCCCGCTCCCACTACCTGGATGCTGTGTCCCTTCCCACCCCCCACCCTGGGTGGCAGCCCACATACCCCAACTGGCTGCCAGGCCATACAGTCCTGTCTGGAGGGCAACTCTATTGACTTCAGCCACTAGGCCATACAGCACTGTATAGAAGGCAACTCTATTGACTCTGGCTGCCAGGCCTTGCTGCCCTGTAAACCCAGGGTATCTCAGTTGCCTCTGGCTGTCAGGCCTTACTGCCTTGGGAACCCAGGGTATCTCTATGGACTATGCTAGGCATTACTGCCCTGCAGAGAAGGGCTACCTATCTGATATAAGTCACATGACCCTACTGCCTTGTGGATCAGGGCAATTACATAGACTCCGGCCATTGGGTCTTAGAGCCCTGCTGATCAGGGCAACTGTGTGGACTTCAGCCCTTAGGTCTCACAGCCTAGAGACAGAGGGCAGCTCGAAGGAGAGGGTGAACTCACCTTGCACTGAACAGGGTCTCCCCACCCCATCACAAGCACCTAAGTCACATAGAGTATATCTACACAGCAAAGGAAAACCCATGGCTGGCCCATGCCGGTTGACTTGGACTCATGCTGCTCAGGCTGCGGGGCTATGTCATTGCTATGTAGAATTCCAGGTTCAGGCTGGAGCCCAGAAGTCTGCACAGCAGTGAAACAGTCCTGCAGTCTGAGTCCTATGAGCCTGAATCAGCTGGCACAGGCCAGCCAGAAGTGTAGACATACCCATAAAAGCCTACGTCTCATTGACCTTCAGGGTGACTTAGGATCCAAAGTGACTTAGGCACATTTGAACATTTTACTTAAAACTTTGGAGAAAGTTTGGATTAAAGTTTCTGTTTTGGGACCATCATAGAGGTAAATCTTCATACCTAAATCTGAATCCAAAGTTCCTCAAAATTCGGACTGGGAGGAAAGGCTGTTTCCAGCTTGGCCCGTCTCCAGTTCCGTGGTTGATTTTTTTTTTTGCGGGGGGGCGGAGGGTGGCTGGCTAGGTAAATAAGAAACAAGCTGCAGAAAAAGGATAATTAGGCAGGGAGACTTACACGCCCTTTTGGCATGCAACTGAAATTCCTGTTAAATAATATTATAGGTTGCAGATATGATAGAGATCTTGGATACCTTGAGGCAGATGCTTAGGCAGCATAAATTATCATAGCTGCATTGACATCATTGGAGCTATAACAATTTATGTTAGCAGAGGATCTGCCCTGTTATCTTTTATCTGGTCCATAACTGACCATTGTACTGGGGAGGAATAGGGATAGTGGACACAGTTAGCTAAGCTAAATATTTCCACTCTGTTCCCTATGACTTCCATCTCACCCGTAGAAGATGCTATCGCCCAAAGAAATCCTCCTCAGTTGATGCGTTTGGTTATAAATGGAAGACACTTTGTTTGGATGAAATCCAGAAGGAAAAATACTAAACTATTGAAACTCTCTCTGGAAATACAATTGAAATACATCAGGTATAGAAAAAGTACTAGGAAAGACACCGTAGCATGTTTTTGGTATGGTGTTGTGCTAATTATCTCGTTTGATTGTCCTTTGAATTCTGACATGATACAGAAAATATTGAATCGAATGTTTACAACAGAGAAAATGTTTAAAAGAAATCTCAAAGCAACAAGAAGACTAGTTTAATAGTTACATTAAATGTATACAGCCAAATGAATTTGAATATTATTTTTATGAGAATTTACATATCCATGCTATGCCTGCTGATTTGCTTCTTCGCTATGCAATTATTGGAAGCTTTCCCAGTGGGCAATGGGTTGGATTTCAGTTCTTTTACAAGGTATTATAGAAAGTCTATAAAAAAAATGGAGATGGCTATGACTGAGCGGAACATAATAGTAACAGCACTATTAGTAAATAATTTAACACTATATGCTCCTCAGTTCAGGAACTCAATGGAATTTAAGTGTATGCTTAAAGCTTAAGTAGTTTACTGAATCAGGGCTTCTGTCACATTGACTCTTTTCGCTAGTTACGTACTTAATTGAACTAATATTTTGATTAATGTACCAAATAATAAATAAAAGTATTCTGAATAATTATACAACAATTTTTATTTAAATAATAATTATTAACAAACTTAGAGCCAGACTGATTCTCTTATTCTGATTGGTAAAAAATTACTCACAGAAGCCATTCCATTAAAGTCAATGGAACTATTTGTGTGAGTAATTGCTCACCAAAAGGAGTAAGGAGTTCACAGTCTGGCCTATAAGTGTGATATAATTAATAGTAGAAGCATTGCATAATAGTTAAGGGTGAGAGTGTGATGCCCTATTTTACATTTAGTGGTACCCTACTCTGTGAATAGTCCCATTGACTTCACTGGGACTTCACATGGAGAAAGTACAACTGAGTGTGCATAAGGGTCCTGTGTTTAGAGGTGGTTGACAATTTTCAAAAAGTTGAATTTGTCTGCAGAATATTCCTGCCTCCCCACTTATAACCAACTATACATTCTTATTCAGGAAAGTGTCCTTATTTAGGAAAGGAGCTTAAGCACATGCTTAATTCCCATTGCTTAAATGCTTGCCTGAATTGGGGCACTAGATATTTTCCTATTTCTCAGTGGAAAACTTTAGATAAGGTAGATCTCCACAGCTGTAGCAGCATGTAAATTTTATTATCCTATGTACTAATAAAAGCACATTGGAGTCAGACCATGGTGCTATCACAGAGTGAGCACTTGATACTTGGTACCAAGAGTTGGAGAATCTAAATCTGTCAAACTAAAACTTCCCTGTAGTTTCAGTGGGATATAGTATTTTCTTTCCTTTCTGGCATAAACTGTTTGTAGCTTTACTGCATACTATTTAAAAACTACCATCTTTCATCCCAGAGATTACTGCATTTCAGTGGTTGATGTAGTGATTACCAGTCTCACAACCTCCCAAATCCATTATCTTTCCCTTCCCTTCCCTTTCCCCTATCTCTCTCATCTCTGCTCCAACTTTTTCATGTATTCACCCCCTGACTTCCCTATCCACATGCCAGACCTGGTCTCCTGCAGTGGATTTCCCCCCTAAGGGCTTGACCCTAAGTAGCTGCAATTCTTGTTGAATTCAAAGGGAGTTATGGCTGTTCAGGACCACTCAGGATCAGACCACAAGACTCTGAAATGTGGCGTTCTAGGCAGCTGCCTATCTATTCTAAAACAGATCCTGCAAAAACTGTCACTAATGCAGTAAAATGCTCTTATTAGCTGATGTAACAGCATAGGGATGTCTGCCAAGAGCTGCGGACCTTACATGTGGTCCTTTGATAAATATCTTTGTGTGTGTTTAGTATTAACAAAAGTATTACCATCTGTTTACCTTGCACAAATACGCATAGCATTTCTGCACAAATCCTAGCTTGCATTGCATAAGCTAAGCTAGGCATTGTATCCATCAGAATGGGTGACAACGATTTAAATCAAGTGGGTCATGTTTCAGCATGTTGTTCATAAAACTAGGTCATGGGATAAATGTACTGCTGGAACACAGCTTTATACTAATTTTCCCAGTAAGATGCATCATAAATATTAACTGTCCTGAACACATACACACAGGCTCACAGCTTTGGCCCTGAGCCCTTCACGTGGAAGCTAGAGAATGAGCTCTGACTTAAGGAAGTGAGAATGTGAGGAACTCTGAGTTATCATCAATAATGGATTCTTGACTGCCTCAAGCTCTTTCTGCCAAATACTAACACAACACTTAACTGGGGAAAGTAGCAACATAAGGCCTGATCCTGCAGAACCTTACACAGATGAGTAGTCTTACTGACTTTAATAAGCTTATTCTGCATAAGTAAGAACAGTTTGCATGAGTAAAGGCTTTCAGGGTTGCCCACTCCCATGATGAGGCAATTATTTCTAAGCCAGATCTGAAGCTGGTATAAATTGGTGTAGTTTCATTCACTTGAATGTGGCTTTGCTAATCACACCACCTCCATTCACAGACACCATTGTACTATCATCCCAGATTAGGGTGCTTTTTTACTCAGCAGCTATGTTTGTAGAAAATGTGGAGGGAGTGTCCACAAGGATCTTGTATCAGTCTTCCCACTTACTGTTGTGGCAAAAGGAAGGAGATTAAACCTATATGAAATCAAAAATACAAGAAGACTTTACAGTACATATCTTAAACTCTCAGCCCTCATGGTATGTCCTGCCTGACTCAAAGGAGGAAGTACCAGAAATCCACTGAGAAAGCCTGTCTTGGAATTTTTCAGTCTCTCAAGTAGTATTGCTACTAATAAAAAAGTATTTAGCTCTTGTCATAAATATAAAGGGAACGGTAAACACCTTTAAATCCCTCCTGGCCAGAGGAAAAACCCTTTCACCTGTAAAGGGTTACTGGCACCTGACCAAAATGTCCAATGAAGAGACAAGATACTTTCAAAGCTGGAGGGGGTGGGGGGGGAAATAAAGGGTTCTCTCTGTCTGTGTTGTCTTTTGCCGGGACCAGAGCAGGAATGCAGGTCAGAACTCCTGTAAAGGGTTAATAAGCAATCTAGTTAGATATGCGATAGATTCTGTTTTGTTTAAATGGCTGATAAAATAAGTTGTGCTGAATGGAATGTATATTCCTGTTTTTGTGTCTTTTTGTAACTTAAGGTTTTGCCTAGAGGGATTCTCTATGTTTTGAATCTGATTACCCTGTAAGATATTTACCATCTTGATTTTACAGAGGTGATTCTTTTACTTTTTCTTTCATTAAAATTCTTCTTTTAAGAACCTGATTGCTTTTTCATTATTCTTAAGATCCAAGGGTTTGGGTCTGTGTTCACCTATGCAAATTGGTGAGGATTTTTATCAAGCCTTCCCCAGGAAAGAGGGTGTAGGGCTTGGGGGGATTTTGGGGGGAAGACATTTCCAAGTGGGCTCTTTCCCTGTTATATTTGTTAGACGCTTGGTGGTGGCAGCAATAAAGTCCAGGGACAAACGATAAAATAGCTTGTACCTTGGGGAAGTTTTAACCCTAAGGTGGTAAAAATAAGCTTAGGGGGGGTTTTCATGCAGGTCCCCACATCTGTACCCTAGAGTTCAGAGTGGGGAAGGAACCCTGACAGCTCTTTTCACCTGTTGTTTTCAAAGTGCTTTACCAAGACAGGTGAACATAATTATCCTTATTTTACAGACTAGAGCGGTCTTACAACAGGGTCAATGAAAGAACTGTGGCAAATTGCCGGCACTACTATGATGGGTCTTGCGCTTTCTCTTCTTGGGTGGGGTTTCAGGGCACCATTTCTTGCCCCTGAACTGGGGTATTAACTGCCCCACTAATGTCCTAGAGGAGGGGAGTGGAGAGGGAGGGACCCGGGCCCACCCTCTACTCCGGGTCCCAGCCCAGGGGCCCTAGGGATAGTGGTAAACCACTAGAACTAGTGGTTCCTTCTCCTGGGCTAATTCCCTCTCCTGCCCTTTAGCTTGTGGGGCTTCCTGCCCTCCCTCTGCACAAACCAGGTGTTCCTTTACCTAGGGTCTTGGTCTTCTTAGCCCATCGCAGCACTTCTCCAAACTCTCCTCTATTTCCCTCCAAACTGCTCTCTGCTCCACCACCAATCCACTCTGCTTCAACTCCTCCTCTTGTCTGATTGAAGCAGGGGGGGATATCATGTGACTGGCTTCAGGTGCTTTAATTGGCTTCAGGTGCTTTAATTAATTTATAGCAAACTTTCTTCCCTCTCCAGGGAAGAAGGCTCCTTCTAACACTCTCCTGCTGCCCTCTGGCCATGCTGTATTACATATCCCCCTCCCTTGCTCAACACCATGAGGTTGGGCTATTTGGGACGAGAGGCAGTGCTGTCGTGATAGAGCATCAGTGTTGCCATGTTGGCTTCCGGCCCTATGCTGTATCCAGAAATGGAAGGGCTGCAGGGATAGGAAGCACCTAGTCACTCTTGCGTTCTTCTCCTTGTTTCTGTGCATCCACTGGAGTGGGGAGTCTGTCACGAGGGTAAACCACCACCCCAGTAGGTAGTAGCGGAGAGTCTCCATTTTACCGCCAGACATTCCTTTTCAATGACTGAGTACTTCTGTTCCCTGGGGAGGAGTTTCCAGCTGAGGTACAAGATCGGGTATTCCTTCTCCCCTACCATCTGTGAAAGGATGGCTCCTAACCCTACCTCCGAGGCATCTGTTTGTAGGATGAATTCCTTCTTGAAGTCTGGGGCTATGAGTACTGGATAGCAGCAAAGGGTTGTCCTTAAATCTGCAAATGCTCCTTCTGCCGCATCAGTCCACTTTACTATCTCGGGGCCACGAGCCTTTATCAAATCCGTCAATGGCCCTGCTCTTGTGGCTAAATGAGGGATGAATCTCCAATAGTATCCTACTATCCCTAGAAATGCTCTGCCCCGCTTTTTGTGATCTGGTCGAGGCCAACCTTGTATTGCCTCCACTTTATTCCACTGGGATTTCACCAAACCTCTTCCTACTACATACCCGAGGTATCTGGCTTCAACTAGTCCTATCACGAACTTGAGAGGGTTGGCAGTGAGGCCGGCCTTCCGCAGGGCATCTAGCACTGCCAACCCTCTCAAGTTCGTGATAGGACTAGGTGTGTTTCCCAGTCAGGGCTATGGATGACGATGTCGTCTAGATAGGCGGCGGCATACCTTGCATGGGGTCGCAGAAATTTGTTCATAAGTTGTTGGAATGTTGCAAGGGCCCCATGGAGTCCAAAAGGGAGAACAGTGTATTGGAACAGGCCATCAGGTGTAGAGAAGGCAGTCTTTTCCTTGGCATTCTCAGCCAGGCGAATTTGCCAATATCTTGTGGTCAGGTCCAGGGTGGTTAGGTATCGGGCCTTGCCTAACTGATCAACTAGCTTGTCAATGCGTGGTATCGGATAGGCATCGAATTGGAATACTTCATTCAACTTCCAGAAGTCATTGAAAAACCTCAGGGTGCCATCAGGCTTGGGGACTAGGATGATAGGGCTGGAGCACTGGCTGTGGGATTCTTCAATAACCCTGAGTTCCAGCATCTTCTTCACGTCTGTCCTAATTTCTTCCCTTTCAGCTTCCGGTATCAGGTACGGACTTATCGTCACCCTTACTTCAGGCCTGGTGACAATATGAAGTTGGACCAGTGTCGTACAGCCCGGCTGTGTACAGAACACGTCCTGGTTCTGTTGGATCATATCAATGATCTCTGTTAGTAGTTCTGGAGTTAACTCAGGAGATATCTTCCCGTGCCCCTGTGGATCGTCTGTCTGGGGTGGAGCTCCCCAAATGACCAGGCACATCTCTTGGTCACACCAGGGCTTCAGTAAGTTGATGTGGTAGATTTGCTCTGGCCTCGGCGGTCTGGTTGTCTATAGTCCACTTCCCCAATGGCTTCCACTATCTCATATGGTCCATGCCAGCTGGCCAGGAGTTTACTTTCTGCTGTCGGCACTAGCACCATCACCCGTTCCCCCGGCTGAAATCTCCGTACTTTCGCCTGATGGTTGTAATATGTCCACTGGGCCTCTTGTGTTTTTTCCAAATGTTCTTGTACTATAGGTGTTACTCGAGTTATTCACGCTCTCATCTGTGTCACGTGCTCAATGACATTCTTTCCTGGGTTGGGTTGTTCTTCCCAATCTTCCTTGGCAATATCTAATATTCCGCATGGCTGGCGTCCGTATAATAGTTCAAAGGAAGAGAAACCAGTGGATGCCTGGGGAATTTTCTGTATAGCAAACATTAGAAGGGTATCCCAGTCTTTTCCATCCTGAGCTACCACCTTCCAGATCATACTTTTAAGGGTACAGTTAAACCGCTCAACCAGTCCATCTGTTTGTGGATGACAGACTGAGGTCCGTATGGCCTGGATGTGGAGTTGGGTACATAAGTCTTTCATTAATTTTGACATGAAAGGGGTTCCTTGGTCTGTCAGGATCTCCTTAGGGATGCCCACTCTGGCAAAAACCTGGAGTAGTTCTTTTGCTATCGCCTTGGATGCGGGGTTTCTTAAAGGAATGGCTTCTGGATACCGCGTGGCATAGTCAAGGATGACTACTACGTTTCAGTGGCCCCATGCCAATTTTTCCACTGGGCCCACTATGTCCATGGCTATCCTCTCGAAAGGGACTTCAATAATAGGCAAAGGTACTAATGGGGCCCGCAAGTGAGGTCGGGGGCTATGCAACTGGCATTCAGGGCAGGGGGCACAATAGCACTGGACCTCTGCATGTATTCCTGGCCAATAAATCCTTCTTAGGACTCCATCCAGTGTCTTGTCTACTCCTAGATGTCCCCCAAATAGATGACTGTGAGCTAACTCTAGTACTGCCCTTGTGTGTTTCTGTGGGACTAAGAGTTGCTCTACTTCTTCCCCAAATTTTTGTGCTATCCTGTACAACAGATCGCGTTTGAGCACATAATATGTCCTTGGGCCTTTGGTCTTTCCTTCCATGAGTACGTCATTTACTTCCACTACCTCCTCCCTTACATTTGCATATAGCTCGAAATTGTCACGTATGGTACCAATCTGACCGAATTCCAGGGGGCCTGTTTCTACTCCGCCCCTGGGTTGCCCCTACTTGGGCTAGGGACCGCCTCCGAGTCCTCACTGGCCTCCTGAATGGGTTCACCCACCAACAAGGAAGGTTTTCTGGTTCTCTGCTAGAATCCTGGTCCCCAATCTTTTATCTGCCCTCCTTTCCCACCTAGACTTTCAGGGTTTTCTAGGGGATAAGAATAACTCTGGGGCAAATTCGGCAAACATTGGGGTAAGGCTATCTGTAGGTGCCTCCGTCTCAACCCGGGGGTTGCTACCCTCCCCTGGCTCTACTGGGGGGAGTAAGCTCTCAAACCTGAGGAAGTCCCTACCAATTAAGACAGGGTAGGGGTGCCTGGGGACCATCCCTGCAGTCACCCTGGTAGTATTCCCCTGGATCTCAATCCATACCGGGATTGTGGGGTAGAAATTTACAGTGCCATGAATGCACATTACCCCTGTATTTTTGGCCCGGGTTAGTTGGTCTTGCCCCACCAACTTCCCCGAGACCAGAGTGACAGCACTCCCGGAATCTATTAATGCTATGGTCTTGATACCATTCATTTTTACTGATCTTGTATACCCATGTGAGGTCATTGTGTCTCCTACCAGGGTGATTAGCCCACATTGCTCCCCGTGATGCCCCAGACTACATTGCATAGGCTCTTCACTGTTGGGGCACTGGGCTGCTATATGCCCCAATTCCCCACACTCGTAACACTGCCCAGTTATTCCGGTTGCTGCCCTCTGCATGGGGCTATTTGGCTGGCCCCCCAAGTCCTCTCTTCCCAAACCCCCAGGTCCCTTCTTGGCCTCAGGCCATTCCTTGGTGTCTTTCCTCCCAGTTATGATTCTCCTGGAGTTCGACAGTCTGGGGCCTTGGGTTTGGGACTGGCTTCCTGGTTTGCCATGTTCACCCCGGGGTCTGGAACAGTTCGCAGGCTGCCAGCTGTCTTTCCACGAGGGAGACCAACTCATCATAGGTGGAGGGGTCATTCTGGCCAACCCAAGCCCGGAGGCCTGGTGGTAGCTCCCTCATATACCGGTCCAGTACCATCATCTTCTCAGAGCTGAGGGCCTCAGGGCTCAGCCATTTCCAGGTCAGGTGGATCAGGTCAAACAATTACGATCAGGGTGTCTTGTCCTCTGTATACTGCCACTCATGGAACCTCTGGGCTTGCAACGCCATCATTACTCCAGCTTTGGCCAGGATCTCTGCCTTCAGCTGGGGGTAATCTGCTGCAGTCTCCACGACCATATCGTAGTAGACCTTCTGGGCCCTCCCACACAGGAATGGGGCAAGGATACCAGACCACTGATCTTGGGGCCAGGCCTCCCGCAGGGCTGCTCTTTCAAAAGCCAGGAGGTATGCCTCCACATCATCCTCCCACATCATTTTCTGTAGGCAGTGGCTGGCCCGTATGGTCCGGGTCCCGTCGCAGTTGTGGTTCAGTTCCATAAGGGCCTTCATCTGTTTCACCAGCTCTTGCAGCAGGGCTCGATCCTGGGCAGCCTGACTCATCAACAGATGATTAGTCTCCTGCTGCATCTGAGTCGCCTCCTGTTGGGTGGTTGTTTGGCCCCAGGTAGCCTCCTGCTGGGCTGCAGTGGCTTGTATTAGGGCCTTGACCACATCGTCCATCTTAGGGATGGAGGGTTTTGGCTAACCCTGGTTTAAGTTCCCAGCGTGTAGATCGCACTACTGACACCACGTGCGGCAAATTGCTGGCACTACTATGATGGGTCTCACGCTTTCTCTTCTTGGGTGGGGGTTCAGGGCACCATTTCTTGCCCCTGAACTGGCGTATTAACTGCCCCACTAGTGTCCTAGAGGAGGGGAGTGGAGAGGGAGGGACCTGGGCCCACCCTCTACTCCAGGCAGGGCCTGTGCAACCACTAGGTGAACTAGGCAGTCACCTAGGGCACCAAGTGGTTGGGTGCGGCAGTGAAGCAAAGCGAAACTGGGGCAGGGGGGGTGCAGGGAGGACCTCCTGCAGCAAGTAATGGGGGGGGCGGCACACAGGGGAACCGCTCCCCGCCCCAGCTCACCTCTGCTCCGCCTCCTCCCCTGAGCACCACTCCGCTCTGCTTCTCTCCCTCTCCAGGCTTGCATGCCAAAAGGCTGATTGGCGCCACAAGCCTGGGAGAAGAAGCGGCGTGCTCGGGGAGGAGGCAGAGCAGAGGTAAGCTGGGGCAGGGAGTTGCCACGGTGGGGTTCCCTGAACCAAGGGGAGGGAGGGAGGGGGCAGCAGGGAGCTGCCACAAGGGGGGCTGCCTGAGGTGAGGGGAGGGGGTAGCAAGGAGCTGCCGCAGGGAGGGTGCCTCAGAGTGGGGGAGGCGGGGAGCTGCGGCCGGGGGCGGGGGCGCCTCAGGGCAGCACAAGGTGGAAGTTTTGCCTAGGGCGTGAAACCTCCTTGCACCGGCCCTGACTCCGGGTCCCAGCCCAGGGGCCCTAGGGATAGCAGTAAACCACTAGAACTAGTGGTTCCTTCCCCTGGGCTACTTCCCTCTCCTGCCCTTTAGCTTGTGGGGCTTCCTGCCCTCTCTTTGCACAAACCAGGTGTCGCTTTACCTACAGTCCTGGTCTTCTTAGCCCACCGCTTAGCCCACCATCTCTAAACTCTCCTCTATTTCCCTCCAAACTGCTCTCTGCTCCAACACCAATCCACTCTGTTTCAACTCCTCCAAACTGCTCTCCGCTCCACTACCAATCCACTCTACTTCAACTCCTCCTCGTGTCTGATTGAAGCGGGGGGGGGGGGTTTAGCATGTGACTGGCTTCAGGTGCTTTAATTGGCTTCAGGTGATTTAATTAATTTATAGCAAACTTTCTTCCCTCTCTAGGGAATAAAACTCCCTTCTAACACTCTCCTTCTGCCCTCTGGCCTGGGCTTTCCTTGCTTTTTGCCCCTGCTTTAGTTCCCCCCACCTCCCCCCAACCAGGCCAGACGCTTTTTCTTCTTCTTCTTCTTCTTCTTCTTCTTTTTTTTTTTTTTTTTTTTGCTGTTTTTTTTGCTGCTGTTTGAGTGCTGGTCGGCTGCCAGCTTGCCTGCCAGCCCCCCCACGCCTGCCCTCGGATGCTGCTACTGCTTCAGCTGCAATCCCCAGAGGAGGGGGGGAGGACTGCCGACCCGCTCCCCAGAGGAGGGGAGTGGACGCCCCCAGACCCAACCGCTTTGCTGTTTGTTTGTGGACCCGCGATTAATTGTCTTCTTATCTTTGCTTGGCATTTTTGGAATGCTCCACAAAGACCGGGAGAGAAGACAGCTGACAGAGACATCGCCCAGGAAAGCTACAAATCATCGTGGAGGGGGCCGTAAGACTGAGTAACTTTTTAACTGTACTCTCGTGTGGGGGGAGTTTGACTGTGTCTTAACTGCTTTTGTAGGGGCACAGGGGGTGTGGCACGAAGCTGCCCCCCCGATCCATCGGTGCCCCCCCAACACTACTACAACCGTCACGGCCCCCCAGCCGTCCGTCCCTGCTGGCAACCTGCCGTCTCCCTCTAGCCTCAACTGCTTGCTTTGAATTCCATCATCCGGACCAGACACAACAGCCGACCAAACGAGACTCTTTGGATAAAAGCGTGTGGGTCCGCGTTTCCCCCCCCCCACCCCCAGACTGCCCACCCCATAGTTTGCCCCTACTACCTGACCCCAACTCCTGTTTCCTTCCCCTGTCCAGTCCGACCCATTTGGCCACCCCCTGCCTGCAGCCCAACAGGGAGAAGTGGTTAATCTGCTTCCCCCTCCTCCTTCTGGTGTCTCCCCGTCTCTCCCTGCTCATGATGGCGGGGAATGAGAGGGGTGAGGCCCCTCTAACAACCTCAGTTGCCCCTCCCCCACCTACCCCCCTGCCCAACCCCCAAGCCCCCCTCCCCACGACTGCTGCCAAAACACTGGCCACCGCCCCCACTGGGGCATTGGCAGCCGGAGGCACCGGGGCAAATATTCCTGCTGCTATGCCCACCGCCCTCCCAGATTCTAGGAAAGCCCCCCCAGTTAGCCGGAAAGGCCAGGGTGCGAAGAAGGGGAAGGGCCCCGCCACAACCACCAAGCCCTCCATGGCAGAGGCTGCCCCCACTGCTGTGGCCTCATCACCGACCATGGCGTCCGTCCCCGCTGTTCCCTCCACCAGCTCTGCGAGTGTCCCTCCCCCAGCCCCCAGGGCGTATGCCCAGGCGGTGGCAGCCCCCCCCGGCCTGCCGCCTCGTCATCTCGCCCACCCACCGCCTCCACTACCATCAGTAGCGGCCGAAGCCCCTTTCCCACCATGACCAGGAAGCATGGCGTCCATTGCCTCTTGGTGCCCGCCTCGCCCCATGTGGAGACATACGTGCAGGCGTTGGTGAGGGTGGTAGGACCCACGGCCATTGTGGCGGCCTCCAAAATGTACGGGAAGGTCGTCTTTTTCTTAGCATCGTAGGCTCCCGCCCAGGAGGCGGTGGAGAAGGGCCTGGCGGTGGGGGGGGTATTTGTCCCCCTGGAGCCGCTAGAAGACCTGGGCGTCCGCCTAGTCCTGACCTCCGTCCCTCGTTTTCTACCCAATGCCGCCCTGTTACCCGCTCTCTCCACCCTGAGGAAACCCGTTTCCATCATCACCCCTCTCCCATTGGGCTGCAAGGACCCCACCCTCCGTCACATCCTTTCGTTCCGCTGGCAAGTGCAGCTTTTACCACCGCCGCCGGCACGTGACAGAGAGGCGCTTGAGGGGTCCTTCCTAGTCCCCTACCAGGAAGCCCGCTATCGGGTCTACTATTCCACAGGAGAGGCCTGGTGCTACCTCTGCCAATCAGCGGGGCATGTCCGAAGAGACTGCCCCTTGGCCCGGCGGGGAGGGGCACCCGAGTCCCCCGAGATCCACAGGACATCGGCTCCGTCGTTGCTGACGCCCCTGGCCGCCCGAGATCTGAAACCACCTCTCCTTCTGCTCAATCCACCGCTGCTCCTGCCCGGGCCCAAGAGACACCTCCCCTACAACACCCAGACGAGCGAGGGAGCCCCGCCCTTGCTGTTAACAATCCAGCAGAGCCTATGGAGGAGGGTGCAGCAAAGATATTACCGGGCATAGGAGAGGGCCTGCCCCAAGGAGAACCACCTCCCCCTCATGTTGCCTCACCGTTACCCCCTGAGCCCGTGAACCATCGCCTCTGCCCCCCCGACACGACCCCTGCTAACCAGCCCCCAGACGATGCTATGGAGGGCTGGACCCTAGTCCAGGGAAAGTGAGGCAAGCGGAAGACCCGAGCTCCGCTGCACCCATCCGATGCGGAGGCCCCCCGGAAGACCAGGAAGGGAAGCACTGACACTGAGCCTTCCGCTATGCCCACGAGAGAGATCCATCCGCCGGTGTCAGGAGGGGAAGACAAAATAGCACTGGAAGGTAGAATCTCCCCTCCACGGGACACCCTCCCCTCCGAAACCCCTGAGGAAGCCCCTTCTGCCCGAATATCACCTGAACCCCCCGCGAACCCAGAAGCGACCGTCGTAGCGGGCGCCAGAGGGGAGTCCCCCGGGGTGGCAGAAGACAACCTTTCCTCCATGTATGAGGCGATCGAGGCCCTAGGTTTGACCCCGGTCACCCAGGGAGAGAATGACCTACTGCCGGCTGGCCTCGATTTGGGCAACCTTACCCCAGTCCCCCTTTCCCCATGCTCTCTCCACCTAACTGCCTTCCCGGGCGAGCACCCTGCAGAAGGTGGTCCACCACCTGAAGCCATGGTTGCCAAATTCACCACAGAGCCTGCGCCTAGCATCACTGGGAGCCCCCTCTCCACCCCCTTAACCCTCGAATCTGTTCGGAAGGCACCACCTCTCAGCTGCTTGCCTCCCGAAGCCCAGAGCCTCGCCTCTGCCCCCACCCCCATCCCCACCCCTGTCCCTGCCCAATGCACCTCTGCCTGCAATGCTATTGCCACCCCTGGGGTTATTTCTTTCCCGTTTTTTGCAGATTCCCCCCAAGGAGCAGTCTTTGCATTTTCCTGCCGCGACCCATTAGGAGCTGCAATTTTCCCTCCGCCATCCTCTTCTACACCAAGGCTTGAGACGGACCTAATAACTTTAGCCTGTCAGACGCCCCGTCAGAGGTCTGCACCCTGCCTGCCCGCTTCAGTGGACCACGAGGCTGCACCAAGAGCCCCACCAGGGAATAACCTGGAAATCGCAACCCCACCCCCCCATGAGCTGCGAAAAGCATTGCAACAGTTTTTAGAAGACATCCGTGGCTCCCGCAACAGGGTACAGCTAGCTCTCCAGCTATGGGGGGACTTTGATCACATCCTCCAGGCCACAAGGGCCCTTATAAAGGAGGGTAAAGGGAAAGGAAGGCATGGTGCCGCGGCCTACGGGTGGGCCCGCAGCTTCCATGATGATTTACTCACTTACGGGATGGGTCACGGATTGTTGCGCGACCCGCCGGGGGCTGCAAACACCCCCACCAACAAGGAACAGCCCCCCAGCCCTCCACATGACGCCCCTCATTATTGCAACTTTGAACACCAGGGGCTGTAGGATAGCTCTCCGCAGGTCCCAGGTGCTCTCTTACCTTCGGGAAGGGGGGTACTCTGTGGTTTTCCTGCAGGAGACCCATACAGATCCGACTGCCGAGGACAGCTGGCGGCTGGAGTGGGGAGACGGGGTCTACTTCAGCCACTTCACGATTCGACAAGCTGGAGTGGCGACCCTGTTCTCCCCCAACCTATGGCCCGAGGTGCTAGGGGTCACTGAGGCCATGCCGGACCACCTGCTGCATCTCTGAGTCCGTATGGAGGGGCTCGTGGTCAACCTCGTCAACATCTATGCCCTGGCAACGAGCCCAAAGCGGCCGCAATTCTATCAGCGGGTGTCCGACTTCCTCAGCACCCTAGATTCTCATGAGTGCTTAGTCCTGGGAGGGGACTTTAACACCACCCTTGAGGAACAGGACCGCTCAGGGGCCGAGCTGAGCCTGGCCGCTGCGAACATTCTCCAAGAAATAGTTGAACATCACTCCCTAGTAGAAGTCTGGCATGACCACCACCCAGATGACACTTCCACGTTCACCTTTGTCCGGGTGGAGGCCCATCGGTCACACCACTCTCGGTTGGACCGTATTTATTTATTCCGTTTCCATCTTTCACAGGCCCATTCCTCCAACATTTGGCCAGCCCCATTCTCCGACCATCATCTAGCCACCATAACAGCCTCCCTCCGTGCAGAGAGGCCAGGGCCAGCCTATTGGCATTTTAACAACAGCCTGTTGGAGGATGAGGGCTTTGTGACGTCCTTCCAGGAGTTTTGGCTGGCCTGGCAAGAGCAGAGGTGTGCCTTTCCCTCGGCGCAGTGATGGTGGGATCTAGGGAAGGTGCGCGCCAAGCTCTTCTACCGTGGCTACACCTGGGGCACCAGCCGACGGAGAAATGCAGCGATAGAGCAGTTGGAATGGGAGATCTTAGAGATGGAGAGGCGTCTGGCCGCCAGCCCCGAGGACCCGTTCCTCTGCGGAGCACCCCGGGAGAAGCGGGAGGAGCTCCAGGCCCTCGAGGACCATTGGGCCTGAGGTGCCTTTGTTCGATCCCGCATCCGCCTCCTTCGGGAGATGGATCGCGGCTCCTGTTTCTTCTACGCCCTGGAGAAAATGAGAGGGGCCAAGAAACACGTCACCTGCCTTCTAGCAGAAGACGGCGCCCCCCTCACGGATCCAGTGGAGATATGTGGGAGGGCCCGTGACTTCTACACAAGCCTTTTCTCCCTGGATCCGACCGATTCTGGCGCTTGCGGGGTGCTCTGGGAGGAACTTCCCACGGTCAGCGTGGGTGACCGAGACCGACTAGAGCTGCCTCTCACCCTGGCTGAGTTCTCGGAAGCCCTCTGTCGCATGCCCACCAATAAATCTCCGGGCATGGACGGGCTGACCGTGGAGTTCTACCGCGTGTTCTGGGACGTCCTTGGCCCAGACCTAGCCACCGTCTGGGCTGAGTCTTTGCAGGGCGTGGTCCTCCCTCTTTCGTGCAGGCGAGCGGTGCTCGCCTTGTTGCTGAAGAAGGGGGACCTCCGCGATTTACGAAATTGGTGTCCCGTCTCGCTCCTTAGCATGGATTACAAAATTGTAGCGAAAGCAATCTTGCTGCGGCTAGGGTCCGTGATGGCGGATGTGATCCACCCATGCCAGACCTATACTGTCCCGGGTCACAGCATTTTTGACAACCTATTTCTAGTCCGAGATCTTTTGGAACTCAGGCGTATAGTCGGTCTGTCGTTTGCCCTCCTGTCTCTCGATCAGGAGAAGGTGTTCGATAGAGTGGACCATGGGTACCTCCTGGGCACTCTGCAGGCATTTGGATTCAGACCTCAGTTTGTGAGTTTTCTCCAGGTGCTGTACGCTTCCGCGGAGTGTCTGGTTAGGCTCAACTGGACCCTGACCGAACTGGTCAGCTTTGGGTGAGGAGTACGGCAGGGGTGCCCCTTCTCAGGCCAGCTGTACGCTCTGGCGATCGAGCCCTTCCTCTGTCTCCTCCGCAGGAGGTTGACGGGGTTGGTGCTGTGGGAGCCGGAGCTGCGGCTGATCCTGTCAGCATACGCCGATGACGTGGTCCAGGACCCAGGGGACTTGGCGCGGGTGGAGGCTTGCCAGGCCATCTATTCAGCAGCCTCCTCCACCCGGGTCAACTGAGTCAAGAGCTCTGGCTTGGCAGTGGGGGACTGGCGGCAGGTGAGCTCCCTCCCACCCGCACTTCAGACCATCCGGTGGAGTGCGGGTCCACTGCTCTACCTAGGCATTTACTTTTCTGCCACGCACCCTTCCCCGCCGGAGAACTGGCAAAATTTAGAAGGCGGGGTGATAGAGCGGCTCCGGAAATGGACGAGGCTACTCCGATGTCTCTCCCTCCGAGGGAGAGCACTGGTGCTTAACCAACTAGTCCTGTCCACGCTCTGGTACCGGCTCAACATCCTGGTCCCGGCCCCGGGTTTCCTGACCGACCTCTGGACATCGATTCTAGAGTTCTTTTGGTCAGGAATGCACTGGGCCCCTGTTGGGGTTCTTCATCTACCCCTGAAGGAAGGAGGGCAGGGCCTGAAGTGTCTGCACACTCAGGTCCATGTCTTCCGCCTCCAGGCCCTGCAGAGGCTCCTTTATAGTGCAGGTAGTTCGACGTGGAGCATATTGGCGCACGCCTTCCTGCGCCGCTTCCAAGGGCTCCGATACGACCGGCAGCTCTTTTATCTCTGTACGAGAGGTTCCCGCGAGACCTCTCCGGGCTGCCGGTCTTCTACCAGGACCTCCTCCGGACCTGGAAACTATTTTCAACGACCAGGTCCGTGGCGGCCACCGTGGGAGCAGATCTCCTCGCGGAGCCCCTGCTACACAACCCCCAGCTCTGTGTGCAGGCAGCGGAGTCCCGTTCGTTGTGCCAGAGTTTGGTCCTGGCCGAAGTCACGAGAATCGGAGACCTCCTGGACTACGACCGGGGAGACTGGCTGGATCCCCTGATGCTCGCTGGGCGCATGTGGCTCTCCAGACCTCGTACCCCCCAGCGCATACTTCACGAGGTGAAGGCCGCCTTGACACCCGCTGCTCGGGCTTATCTCAACCGAGCCCTACGCGAGGGCGCACCCCACCCACCCTCTACCCCAGGCCCGCCGGATCTTTCAATTGGGCCCCTACCCCGTAGATCCCAACAAACCCCTCACTCTTTCACTGCGAGCCGGCTGCATGAACTGCAGCCAGTCAGCTTCCAAATCGCGCCACGGAAATATTTATACACACTCACGCTTCACACCCTCCACGCTCATACCCTGGTGTCCCGCCCCGATACAAAGTGGCAGGACCTACTGCCACCTTTGGAAGGTGAGCAACCCCGGTGGGCCAGCCTGTATTCCACCTTGTTCCCGAGGCCCGTCGGGGACATTAGTTGGAGGCTCCTTCACAGAGCTATGAGCACAGGTGTGTTTTTGACACAGTTCACCCCCATCCCGGCTACTTGCCCTTTTTGCAATGTGAGGGCAACCCTGGCGCATGTATATTTAGAGTGTGCGAGGCTGCAGCTCCTTTTCCGGCTCCTCATGAATATTTTATTACGCTTTTGGCTACACTTTTCCCCTCACCTTTTTATTTACACACTCCCTATCAGTGGCCCCACAAAATCGCGAGATCTCCTGGTTAACCTCCTCCTAGCCCTAGCTAAAACAACCATTTATAAAACCAGAGAGAGGAGGTTGGCTAATGAAGCGTCCTGCGATTGTAGGGCCGTTTTCCGATCCTCAGTACATTTACGTATCCGGGCGGAGTTCCTCTGGGTGGTATCCACCGACTCCCTTGATGCCTTTGAGGACTGGTGGGCGCTGTCCGAGGTTCTCTGCTCAGTGACCCCGTCCGGTTCCCTCGGTCTGACCCTTTGATTGAGGGGAAGAGCGAGAGGCCCCAGCCGTTACCGCTGTGGATACCATCATTATTGTCACCTAGGAGGGGTCCTATCACACGTGGTGTACATCCCACCCACCCCGCAGCCGTGCCCATCTTGTCGGGCACTCTCAGGAGAGGAATAATTGGTGACACTGGGCGTGGCACTAGGTAACTCGAGGGGGTGGAAGACCATGAGTGTCGAGGAAGCCCCCCCGCTCTAGGCCACCAGGTAACTCAGGAGGGTGGAAGACCATGAGTGTTGAGGAAGCCCCCCCCCGCTCTGGGCCCAGGCGAGCCTGAACACTTCTTCCTCCTGAAGGCTGCTGTGTTATACCTTGCATTTGCTTTTGTTTTGTTGCATAGTTTTGCTTTATCCTTTTTGGTGATTCTTTGTAAGTGTTACACAAATAAAATTCTTTTCTGCTTCAAAAAAAAAAAAAAAAACACTCTCCTGCTGCCCTCTGGCCACGCTTTATCACAGAACCAAGAATGGAACCCAGATCTTCTCAATCTCAGCCCAGCGTCTCTGCCACTGGACCTTGCTATTGTTTACAGTTTAAGACCCATATTCAGGATAACACTTAAATACATTCCTAGCTTTAAGCATGTGCTTAAGTACTTTCCTGAATCATGACTTAGATAATAATGCAATTTTTTAGATGCTTATCCAAATCAAACCTATATTTCATTTAAACTTACGAGGAGGAAGTTCAGATTTAGTGCTTCTGTTTGGCCCTTCAGCCATCCTGTTGTGCCTACATGTTACATGTCACAGCTATGCAAGGTTTCTAGTTATTGCAGGCAAATTAAGCAATGTTAATGGAATCTCACCAGAAAGAATAACGTTTAGTGCCAAATGTCATCCAATTTGACTGAACTTTCAAAATGCACCGGCATTTCCAATTTTACTTTCCCAGATTTCCACTTTCAGAATTGTACAAATATATAGTTAAAACCTAATTTATAGCAGAATACATCTTAGAAGATGGCCAAAATTTCATCTGGTAATGTTACAGTGTACCTGTGAAACCCTACATTTAGCTGACCAATGGATATATAGTATTATCCATGCTATATCATCCATGTAGTATCATCTATCTCTTTCTCTTAATAACCATCAATTCTTTTTCCTTACCTATGTTTGGTATACTCAATAGAGCCTCGTTTTTCTTCTGTCTAATTTTCTCCCCCAACTTCTCATTTGTTTTATTGCCCCAACAATTGTATCTCTGTAGCTCCTGCATTGACATAACTTCCTTTTCTCCTATCTCACCATCTTAACATTCTTTTTTCACTTGGGTTTTAAAGCCGGTGAAATGCCTAAAACTGATGCTTGATTATAATGAGTAGAATGATTACTTTATTATGTGGGCGAGCATGACTATCATTAGGGATGGGTGAAATTCTTGGAATTTGAGGTTTTGCAACCCTGTCAAACTATTTTGGGTGGTTCACAAAGCCAGTTTGAGTTTGTCAATCTTTTTTTCTGTAATTTAATCTCATGTGATTTACTTCCTGGGTGATTCAGCTTTTAAAAGTATATATTTTTATGATTCAAGTGGAACTTGTGCTATATATTGGAAAGATAACATCCCTCCGCTGAAACAAACTGGGACCCTCTAACTAGTATATATCCTGGTTTGGTCCAATTCTTTGTTGAGCTACGTACTATGCATTCCCAGTGAGGTAAAAAAGATTGCACAAGGTGTAATTTAGTAGAGAATCTGCTTGTTTTTTCATTTGTTTTTTCATTCATTTTTTTCTCTCTCCCATCTCTTCATTTTTCAGCCTTGGATTTGTTCTTCATGCTGCCTGTTCTCTGCTCCATTCTTTTACACGTTTGATTGCACTATTTCCCCCTCTCTGCTCCTCCCCTATAACTTCTTTGAAGCAGTTTGCAAATCCAATTATACTGGAGTCAAGGTTTAGAACCCACAGTGAGACAGAATAGGCACTTTTCTGTATTCCTTCTGTAAACTGTACTTCTGATGGATTCCATCCATTCAGATAAGTCATCCTCAATCCACTCCATGCCAAAGCCTCTTCAGTATTTATCCTGCTGACATTCAGAAGGGTTTGACTGGAACCTCACTATATATGGTCCTTATGGCATGAAAAGGATGTGATATTCTTAATCCAGTCTTTTTATCCAATAAATGTACTGTCAAAGAAAACTGCCAGGGATATTTGATGGCATTTTTCAGCTTTTATGAGTCATACTTATTAGTAAACAAACACAGATAATAGGGTCAAACACACCAATAAGAGAGGGCACTATAAAAACAAAGATAAAAAGACCATCCATGTCCTAGAAAGTGTTTTGCTACTGATCCCCAAGCTCCAGTAAGGTCTCTGATTCTTGGGTCAGATTATCCCAGAACTTTTTATCCCAAAGGAGTGTTTCACATTTGACACATTCTGCTCTAAAAATATCACGTCTAAGGTGCAGATGCTTCTGGCAAGGAGGACTGCTTCAGTCAGACACCAAGATAAAATCCTACCCTTTTGAAAAGTTCCCTGGGCAATTCAGTGTTTTTGTGTCTTGTTCAGAAGACTCATACACAGAATAAAAACTAATTTATCAGCTGTAGAAAGTAGAAAAGCTGAGTCAACCTGGTTGTCATGCCTGGTAGTCTAACTATTTCAGACCTGATGCTTATACCCATTAAAGCATCCCTCCAAGCTAATATCTGTGACTTGATTACTGTCACAAATGTTTTGCCAACATTAATACACCAAATACCTGCATCTAGAACAGATTTCACCTGATAATAGTGTAAACAACTTTGTACACCATGACCATTTTAGCTACTATACATCCCTAATCTAGAGAGAGGCTGCTGCATAACATGAAGCTGTTTGATCTCTCTTCTCCCTCTTTCATACATATATAATATCTACAGACACAAACTCACTAGAGCCCACTTATTGTGAACTCAGATATATTGAAATTCCATTTATTGTATATTCGGATGAAAGTCCTGAATAGTTTCCCTTGCACTGTCAACTGGAACTGCCATTTCTACATATCATGACCTTCTCCATTCAGGTCCCAGTTCAGCAGGTACTTTAACATGTGCCTATCTTTAAGCTCTTGAGCACTGCCACTGAAGCCAAAGGGAGTACTCATGATGTTAAAGTTAGGCTTATATTCCTTGCTGAATTGCGGGCATGGTAAATAAGTGATACTGAAAATAAGCAACTTCATGACAAGATAGTCCTACTAGGCAGATGGACAAAGATAAACCCAGAGTTGATTTAAAAGATGTAACCAGATCCTCAGGTCAAGAAAATTAGTAAACTTCCGTTGACTTCAGTGGAGCCACACTGATTTACACCAGTTAAGGATCTGGCCCATCATTTTCTTTTTGATATATTTCTTTTAACACAGGCATGATGAGTATTTTCACAAAGGTACAAACAGCTTGAAAGCCTTTCTAGAAGAACAAGAAAGAAAAGGAAGTTGTAACACCAATGGCCATTATTTTATCTCAGGTTTTACTACAATTAAAAAGGATCTAAAGCGTGCTGTTACTCTGGCCACATACTTTTACATTTTTAGCCTTGGAAAAATAGACTCTGACTCCTTGTGTCAGAGTAAGGGCCTCCACACATTGTCCCTGCATTACACTTTTTGATCCTGTTCAAAAATGTTACCCTGTGCAGCTCCATGCATCAAAGGAACACTTGTACACACTGGGATCTATTTCAGCCCTTAGGCAATGAGACCAAAAGACCCTTCTCATAAATTCTAATTCAGAACTTTTTAGTTATCAAGAGGAAGTTTCCAATTGCTCTCTCACATGTGGGAAAATATGTAAGCTACTGAGAGGACCTTTTGTCTGGGACTTTAATGGGGGCAATTTGCAAAGGGGGAGTGCAAAGGTTCTAATATGCAGTGTGCACAGACAGTAAGCAGGCACATACTTGGTATTTAATGAAATTCCATGAATCATTAGCCATACAATAACCATAGGGTTCTATAAATCACCTGCAAAGATTTTTAGGCCAATAAGTTGAACAGCACAGTGGCAAAGTAGAACACCTAAATGAGACTGGGAAGCAGGAGGAAGGAAAAGAGAAGGATAAAAGGGGGGCCACACAATGTATTATCCTTTAGCTTCCCTGCCAATCCAAAATTAAATCCTGTTGTTTTAACTTGTTGGCTTTACAGGAAAACAAGGCAATAAAACAAAACTTGTCCTAATAAAAAACACTAAGATCTGAAAGAAGAAAGTGTGTCATGAAGATCACATGCATTTTAGACATCTGATCTGGAAAACAAATGCTAGGGAAATGCTAATTATAGCTTCTTCTTCTTCTTCGTTTTTTTTTTTAAATTCACCCTTCGAATGGAGCAGGTCTTCTAGAATTCCTTTCCAGATTACAATTAAAAAAAAAAAACAAATCACATTTTTACAGCAAAACACAAGCTTGATTCTTCCTCATTAGTGGGAATTCAATTGTTATTTACAAGACAGTCTACATGGCCTTTATTAAGTGAAATTCCTGTGTATATTCAATTCTGGAAATACATTAACTTGTACCTAATTTGACAGGACTAAATTTTCACTCATCTTATTCAAGAAAGAGATATTCATCTATATTTTTAAAAGACATAATGGGCCAGATTCTCTGCTACAGCTAAGATCAATTTTGGCTGGTCACAGATCCCTGGTTCTCTGCCAGGCTTGGCTCCACCCCAGCACAAGACAAAGCAGCCTGGTGGCACCTAACCGAAATCAGATCACAATAGTCCCAGAGGGACCACCCTCCAGTTAAGCATAAATGGAATGCAGCAGCACTTACCCCTCTTGCCCTCTGTATGCCCCTAAAGTCAGTGTTGATATAGGAGCTGGCAATAACTGGGAATTCCCCATGCTGAGTTATTCCCCATATTCCGTTCCATTTGCACTGCTCGATATGGCCTTATATGCATGTATTTGCTTTCAATTCATCCCCACTACCAAGTTTCTCATTCCCTTCCGCCCACTCAGAGATGTAGCATTTTACAAAATTACATTCTCCAGATTTTTTTTTCCACTTCAAAGCTAATCAAATCTCCTTCTCACCTATATAAAAGCAGAAGCAGACGTACAAAGGTAACTAATACTGACAACAATGCAAGATATCATCTTAACTATAAATCTAAAGATACCATACATAAGGGAGTGCACATTGTTCATTTTAGTGATCTTTAGCATTGTGGACCAATATTACCCCTTAGACAAGTTCAGTGGCGTGACACTAGGGATAAAATTGGCTCTGTGGGTAAAATGTTCAAAAGCGTCTCTGTGACTTTCAATTAGACTTAGGCTCACAAGTGCCTAATTCACTTTTAAAAATGGAACTTAGGCTCCTAAATCACTAGCTTTTGAAAATTATATTCTGTGAATCTAAGAAAAAAGCCCAGGATGGCCTTTGCTTTGGAGAGGGGAGTAAACATGAGTTACTGATAGTTGCAGAGAAATGGCAGAGTGATTGAAAAGCAGCTACATATATGTGAATAGCTTTCCCTGCACCACACACAGACTCTTTACAGCAAACTGAGTATATTAAAAACAGAGGACTCAGTCAGCCAGATTGGGGCTGAGTTAGGGAACAGGCCCGCTAATCAAAGGTATTTGAAGCAGCGTTAACTCATTTTCCATATTTTGTGATTCTCTACTCCCCACCCCGCCCTTCCCTTTGAAAAGGGGTCACAGAATGCAGCCAAAATCCATCAGATACCAGCAGTACAATGACCAAGGTGGTATTTAGCCCACATTGCATAGGAGGGGGAAGAGGGGGAGAGAATAAAAAGAGATGATAAAGGGGCATGATGATAATCCATTTACCTTTAAATACCAGCACTGCAATCTAGATCTAATACGTTTGAAGGTTGCCAGCTAGTTCCTCACGATCATTTGTTCACATCACAGTAAAAGAACCACACAACATGCTTGCCTGTCTCAACCCATGAGAGGCCCCAGTATTAAAACAGCAGGGAGGTTGCAGGTAAAGAATCCAAGTAAATTAGCAGAGTTGTATGCATGCAATGCCTGCATGGTGCCAGGATCTAGACTTCGTTTTAGTTTTCTATCAAATCCATCAATTTTGAAAATCGAGTGTATAAAAGCTATCCGATAGCTACTGCCATAACTGTATGGCAAAACCTGAAAGGTCTTCTGTCATCGTTATTCTTCTCTTACCTAAAAGTGAAATGGTTAGTAATAAAAGAGCATACCACCGGTGTGATTTCTACACATAGAGCAATTTAAAAAAGCTTACTGTGAAAGAATAATTTGATAAATATTATTTTTAATTCATGCAATAAATTTTGAAACCAGAGATTTTTTTAAACAATTTTGTGTAGCATTGTGTGAAACTGTGACACAACTAACTGTTACGCAACTCAGATGTAGAGTGTTATACTTAACTTTGTTATGAATTTTAAAATGGGGATATTTGACGAACAAATTTGCACCAGTTTTCTTTTTTGGTGTTTATATTTGCTCCTATACCCACTCTTGAGCAGAAAAGCTCCCATTTGAATAGTTTTTGAATTTGATCTTCAAAATTTGAATTTTAACATTGCTGATAATGGGGAGAAATAACCATTTCATTGACTGTAGTGGATAAAAATCTATTTGAGAGGTGCAACATAACCCAAAACCATATTGCAATATCATCACATGAAATTTGGTGGAAAAATATTCACTAGTTTCACACAGCTCTAATTCTATGTGTAATTTAATCAGTCACATCCTGTGATAATCTCGTCTTCTTATGCTGGAAAATTAATCATTTTATATAGATATACACTTAATCATTTTATATAGATACATTGAAAGTTCAATTAAAACACTTTTTCTAAGCCATCTTAAACAAGAGATAAATGTATTTATAGTTTTAGCATTTGGGGTGGTATAGAGTAGAACAGAGGAATAACTACCTCTCTTGGTAGTTGGTATCAGATTGCTACTTTTATGAGCCATAAGGTAGTGATTAGAAAGCTTAGTACCTAAAAGCCTGTTTACCACCCTAAAATATGCTGTTTTACTTTTCCCAAGTTTTAGGATTCTGCTTCCGAGCATCAATGCAGGAGACAATAGGTTCCATCCAAAAATGTTTACAATCAAATCATTAGTGGTGCAGTGTAATCTGTTTTTCAGTATGTTTCCACTTCATACTGTTGTATAGGAATGTTTGTAAGTGGTATGCACAAGCATGTGTGTTCATGTGTGTCTTTCTAAACTGATGGCCTGAAATAAAACCCAGGATCCAAACACCTCTTGTTGCTAGGGGAGTTCTGTCCCAGATTTAATGTTTGCAGCTGTCCCCTATTTCTATAGTGAGCTAAGCTAAATCCCTGAATGAGAACCCTTTCTCCCTACAAAAATTGTGGAAGTTTGGATTCAGATCTGACTGGGCCCATTTCTAGTTTTCACTCTTCAAGATTCCTTGCCCATTGAATCAGACTATGCAAAAACTTGAACAGTAGTGAGATGTGTTTTCTCTGATGACACAGAATTTCTTGGTTCATTTAGAACCAAATATAAAGCACCACAGGTTTATCTTTTTGTTAACATATGGAAAGGCTGGATTCACAACAAGATGACAATAGTTGCTTCAGTGTTTGAAAGCACAAGAAAGAAAGACGATCAACATATATTTTTCTCAGAAAAATTCATAAAGCTTACCTGTCATCTGAGATTCCAAAGCCCACCATGTGCAATTAGCTGGTCTTCTCTCTGGAGTTCACTTTCTTCTCAGTTTGTCCAATCTTTACAATTATTTCAGCACTTTCTCTTGGAGGTGTACACGATCAGCCCTCTCCAAGAATACATAAAGCTTTGTGGGGTGTGGGGTAGGAATATAGGAAGCTTCCTAGCCTTATGCCCCATGTAGGGCAGACCACAATTACACTTCTTGGGTGAAATCCTGACCCATTGTAGTCATTGGCAAAACTCCCATTGACTTCAGTGGGGCCAGAATTTCTCCTTTGGTGCTCACCTGAGTGAAATGATTTGTCACCACAATTGCCCCTATAGAGCTCATGAAGAATCAAGGAGCCTCATGTTGTAGGGAATTGTTTATTTAACAATTAGATCAACAACACAATGGCTGAAACCAGATTCTGTATCTTACTCAGTGAACCCATTGAACCCTGTCTCCATGCCTCTCTATAGCCAACAACTTCTCTCAGCACTTCCTATTAGTTCAGTGGTCCCCAAACTTTTCAAGGTCATGCCCACCCCTTACCCCTGTCCACACACCCCCTTAGGAACCAGGGCCGGTGCCATAGCTCTGGCGGCAGGGGAGGGGCACAGATGGGGTAAGGGGCCTGAGGCTGGGGCCGCAGCTTGGGGCAGATCTAGGGTGAGGAACAGAGCTGCAGGCTGAGGCTGGGGGCGGGGCTGGGAGTGGAGCCACAGCTGGGGGCCAAGCCTGGGGGCGAAGCTGGGGCGGGATCAGAACTGGGGGCAGAACAGGTCTGGGTGGTTCCCCCTCCCTGCCCCTCATGGGGGCTGGCTTGGGCCCTGCCATGCCCCCCTACAACTTCCTCTAGGGAGGCATGCCCCCCAGTTTGGGGACCTCTGTATTAGCTATATGTGGTATCCACAAGATAGCACTATGTCAGCTGCTGCATTAGCCAGTGGTGCTGCCTATGACAGGAAACACATGTTGCACCCCCTTTAAGGAAGTAGCAACAGCAAGTGTGCTCAACTCTGTGTGCCTAGGATACCTGGCAACGCTGCACCACTCTCAGCGTAGACCCAACTGAGACCTGAATAAGGACAACAAACTTTAACATTAAACAAACTTCCAAAGCAGAAACAGAACAGTTATGGACATCATTTATGTTACCCTGAGCAAAGGTGCAGCCGGAGGCCCAGAGAGCTTACTGTCTACATTAAAAATTAACCATGCGGCATCTGTCTTGAAAATAATGGAGCTTGACAGCTATAGGATGAAAGGCTGCAACAGAGGAAAAACATGGGCCACCACCCTTGACATTGGTGACCACCCCCTTGATGACTGCTTCTTCCCACAGCCCCGTTTTCTAGAGCTTTTCCCACTCTTAAGGAAACATATCAGAAAATAGAAGTTTATCTGACCTGACCTTTACCCCAGCATTGAACCTTCTTTCATGTTAATTCCCTTCACAAAAGCCACCACTTGAAAGGTCCCTGCAGTGCTTTGTCTTATTTGGCCCCCTTATTTTATTTATTTATTTGACAGATGATAAGGCACGGATCAGGAAATTCTTGGAGCACATTAAATATGAGGATTTGTTTGCTGCCCTTGATAGCTTTTAATGCAGAGAGCTAACCAGATGTTTTCTTTAGAACAGCTTTGGGGAAATGAGAAAAAACAGGAATTTGACTTGTAAGGGTTTCAGAGACAGAAGAGTTTATGGTCCCATTATGCCACCAGGATTTGCATTTGGGTTTTACTTTTCAGACTTTATATCTTAGCAGTTTTGAAGCATAGAACTCTAGGACCAGATCCACAGCTGCTGTAAACTGGCATAACATCCTTGACTTCAAATTCTACTTCTTCCACCCCACCTCACTTAGGAGGGTAGGTCCTGAATGGCAGCAGAACCCGGGTGGTTCTGTTGCATGAGATTGAGAGAGTAGGCTGCAGAGAGGATTGTGCAGAGGGGGTGTCTGCATCCCCTGTGTGCCATTTTTAGTGATCTCTTAGGGGCCCTTATGCAGTTGACTGGAGTGGGGCTCTATGGGTTGACGGAGCAAAGGGAATGGTGAGTGGATCTGTAACTATGCTGATCCATCAGCAAGACTCTCCATATAAAGGCAACCAAAATCTGTAGGCCACAATAGAAACCACACATCTCTATAGATGGTACTCTGTCCTCTGTAGTGAAAGACAGCTAACATCCTCAAAACTGTTGGGGAACCTCAGTTCAAAGCCCTTTCATTCATGCTTTTCACAGAGGCGAGAATTTATGGCATACAACACAAGTTCTCTGCTGAGCTATGTATTTGTTTTTACACCAGCCATTGTAGGCATATATATGTACAAATCCCACATGAAGACACATCTAGGTATACACCATAGATAGAAAAATGTACAGCTATTTAAGGCGACAAGGTCGGTGAGGTAATATCTTTTAGTGGACCAACTTCTGCTGGTGAAAGAGTCAAGCTTTCAAGTCACACAGAGCTCTTCTTCAGGTTTAGGAAAGGTACTCTGAGCGTTACAGCTAAATGCAAGGTGGAACAAATTGTTTAGCATCAGTATTAAGGGATCATTCAAGATAGAGTGGCCTCTTAACACCTCTGCAGTCATTGTACAAAAAGAAGGTGAGGGGGCAGGCGGGGGAACCTGGAACCTGGCTCTTTGTCCACACCAACTAGCTTCCAGGTTTCTGTACTGTTAATGCTGATTGAAAATTTTCAACATTAGAAATGTCAACAAATTTCTGAAGTTTACAATTTCAAAATTAGAACTGAATAGGAACAACATTATTAAATTTTCATAATTCCCCCATTTTTGACCACCTGAAAATAATTTTGAAATTTCTATAACATTTCATTTTTTTAATTTTGGGGGGAAATTGGAGCGGAATTTTTTTTAAAATGTGATTTGTGTGTATGCAGCTCTAATTAATAATCCTTGTTTTTGTGCCCAGACAAGGGCTGTTGGAGAACTTTGAAAAAAATGTTGGAAGAGTTGGGGGGAATAATCTGATTTTGCAGAATTTTGTGAACATTGTTAGTTCATATAAATGTACCAACAATTGTCCATGAAATTCTCACATACCACTTTGTAGCTTGTTATGTTCACTACTCTATTTCTTACACTTCAGAATGATAACACACAAGAACCCCAAACCAGAAAAAGATAAAAACAACAGGCAGTCCGGTGGCACCTTAAAGACTAAACCCTCTTCTTTAGATGCATATGAAGAAGTGGGTTTTTTACCCACAATAGCATATGCCCAATTAAATCTGTTAGTCTTAAAGGTGACACAGGACTCCTTGTTGTTGTTGTTGTTAAGCTGCTCCCTAAAACGGAGAGGCACAACTCACCCCCACCTTATTCTAGGCTGGCTGTCCACAGAACGGACTCTGGTCACACACTCCCCTACAGAGCCCACATAGCTAATATACGCTGATTGTAAGGACTCACAAAAATCAGCATAAAAGGTTGGTCAGTTTTGATGAGACTTGCAAATGAGGAAGTGTGGGAACAAACACTGCAGATTTGTGAATCATATTAAGAATATATGGATCCTTGAAGTTGTATGGACCTTAAACATTTATCATACAAGAATTTAAATAATACAATTCACTGAATTTTACGTGCTTTTCAAAATGATCAGTTCATGTATTTTTGAATGAAAATGCTACTTTTCCTCCCAGCATTGAGGGATGGTTCAATAGCAGTGACTAAATGGTGCATGTTTTCTCTTTAGATAACTTCTTTGATGGTTCAAGGACATTACATCATGCTGCAAAGTGGGAGATTCAAGTTCAAATCTAGATCTGAGTTTCTAATCTCTAGGCCCAGCTTTGCCTCTGTACAGTCATCTGTATGACAGAACTTTACCACATTGAACAGAATTGTGAGCCAACAAGTCAGTTGACATGATGCTGATCACTACTGATTGGTCAATGTAAACTACAACAATCTGAGTGCAGTATCATGATTAAACCCTGATTAAGCCAGAGTTTAATCATAATTAGCTGACAGGTGCTGAATGCAATTTCTCCTGGTTTACACCAGTTCACAGCTGCATTCAACACTGACTACTGTAGATAAGCATTTTTGGGTCAGACCCAGTCCAGAGCATTTCCTCACTGTCAAACAGCTGCTAGGAGCAGTTATATGAAGGAAAAATTTACCTGTCCTCTGAGCTAGAGATAAGCTGCTGTGTTGTAATTATAATTATGGAGATGCGGGAAAGAAAAAATATGCCAATCATGAAGGGGTGCAGGGAAACCAGACTCTTTCCAACCTAAACACTGTGGCAAACGAAAAAGTCTTAATTAGAGAACTGGTAGGCATAGAAAAAGAGCCCATCCTAAATGAGCTGTAGTGTGATGAGCATAAAGAAAATGTTTTTTAAAAAGTTCTTTGACTCCCACTGAGTGCTTGTTTCTTAGACTTCCTTGCTAATAATGTGAGCATTTAAATGGCCCCAACTCTGAAGTAACTAGGCTTTGAAGTTAGCACCTCATTGAGGTATAGAGTTCATACGTTTGCTACTCCTATTATTAGGCTGGAAACCATTTTCTGCATGGTTGGCTTAACAGAGCAACAGAACATTGATTTGTATAGGGATTGAGAAGGCTGTCCACACAAAGAAAAGGACTACAAACTTCATTTATTTGAACAGAACCTTGCAATTAATAGAAAAGAGCAAAAGTCTGGGAAGGCCCTTAAACTGCACAATTGGAAATATTTTTCATACTTGTGATATTTGCAATGGGTAGGCACATAACCAAAGATTTCTAGAATAAGAGTTTACTGAGGAGATGTAATTGTGATGAAGTGCTGTAGCAGAATGATGACCATCCAGAAAAGAATACCTGTTTAAATTATTATTATTTATGTATTAATTATTATTATTTATTTGTATTACAGGAAATCCTAGAGACGACAACCAATCCTGGGGCCACATTCTGTTTCACACGCAATCAGAGACAGTTCCTGTCTTGAAAAGTACATGATCTAAATAGAGAACACAGACAAGGAAGTATTATTATTACCCCATCCAATGTCTTGACCACAAGACCACCCTTCTTCTGTAAATATCCCATAAAATAAATGCAAAGAAGATGATGCAAATAAAGTTTTAGAAATTATCTTCTTGTTCCAGTCTATCTTTTTTGAGCTCATTATCATAGCAGCTTCCAAGTTTATTTCTGCAGTAACTATTGTTAAAAAATTCCTGATTTTATGAGAGGGTGGGAGAAATGGTGTCAGGATTTTCTTTCCATCTATAACAATGGCTCTTTCAGTGGCCAGGGGCAAGTCAAATAACTTCTCTGTGTCTCAATTTACCAACTGAAAAATGGGTCTAATAAAACAGACCTCACAGAGGTTTAATTCATGGACCACATGTCATTATCATTTATACTGGTAGAGTTACTCCAGATTTACATCATTGTAAGTAACAGCAGATTTCAGGCCAATGTTTAAGTTTCCTATCCTTTGACAAATGCCACTGTAGGAACACAATTATTGTCAGTTTATTCTCTTGTGAAAATTAGAGATTCTTTAGACAGTTATATATGCAACAGAATGCTATGGTACAAATAGCTTTCTGATTATATTAGCTTAGGGTTTGGAAAGTCAGTTGAAGGCAATTTCATTTGTTTTTATTAACTCACTGAGAGGAGTGAATCACAGTTTCCACAGAAGTCAGTTGACGTGTTAACATATGTTCGTGTTACCGAAATAAAAGTAATAGATTTCAGAATGGCTATAAGGGAGGGGAAACAGAGCCATAAACTAGGTGGTCCTACATCCAAAATGTCATGGTGTGTTGGATGGCCATGCATTTTTTAAAAATAGTTTATTTTTATTAAATTTTTGCAAATGTGTAACATCACCTCATAGATTACCACAGAGTACAAGAACTTTATGCCAGCATGAAATCAAAATTACAAGGCTAGAGTGTATTCAGTCACTTCTCATGCAATAACACAACAAAGTGCTCCCCATCCCCCACAAAATACTCAGGTAGACCTGAGTATCTCCAGGGTTATGTGCTTAACAGAATAGCTGCATGACTCTTGACTCAGAAACAAGTCTCATCAATTATCTCTGACTCCACACAGAAGGATGGGTGGGGGAGAGGGGTTAGTCCTTACTCCAGCTGTTTTCAGTTCATCCTTTGCCATATTAAAAATACTTTTCATTCATATCGAATCAAGGTGAAATTTTATATCCAGGGTAATTGGATGAAATCCTAGGTCAGTGTTATACAGGAATTCAGATTAGATGATCTAATCGTTCCTTGTGACCTTAAAATCTGAATCTATGCATCTTCTACTCCCTTGTTGTCTTACATAATGTATCCATAACACTAAAGAAAACTTTACAAACATACCTTTTGTTAGGAACTTGCTAGCTTTTCAACATAATCAGGAGTCATCGTTAACTGTTACAAAAAAAAAAAAAAGTCCTGATCCTGCAACGAACTCAATGCAGGTGTATCTATGTGCTCATAAATGTGGAAGACTTTAGCACCTGTGTACAATGAGGAAATTCACACTGATGTAACTTTCATGTATTTATCTTCACGACATCCCTATGAGATAGGGGAGAGCTAAAATCCCCATTTTACAGATGGAGAACAGAGAATAAGTGACTTGCCCCAGGTTACACAGGAAGCTTGTGACAGAGTAAGAACTTGAACCCTGGTCTTCGGAGTCCTAGGCGAGTCACTAGACCTGCTGAACCTGAAGGCAGGACAATAGCTTGAATAAGATCAATGCTGGAATTGAATGAATACTGCCAAAACATTTTCATCAGCATTCTCTCCAATTTTAGAATTCATTTTCTTCCCCCATTCTATGGCCTCTCCTGTGTTTGCACGGCAACATAACTTGCTGGCAGGACAATTGCTAGCACTGTCCTTTGGGTTCCATACACTTTAAATTATGTCATATGGCTCTTTCTGAAGTCCTATCTCTTGCAGTGTGTATGGAGTGCTGTCTTGCTCATTGCATACTCAAAGGGAATTAAAATTATCCATCCTTTTCACCTGCTCTTTATATCATTTTTTCCTAACAGTGCAGATTGCTAAAATATCCATGCATATCTTTGTGATCCACTATGCAGAAATGTTTCAGAGTAGCAGCCGTGTTAGTCTGTATCCACAAAAAGAAAAGGAGTACTTGTGGCACCTTAGAGACTAACACATATATTTGAGCATAAATTTGTTAGTCTCTAAGGTGCCACAAGTACTCCTTTTCTTCTTACTATGAAGAAATTATCTCAGCTAATAATGTGTCCACACTAACCAGATATTTATAAAGCTTAGCACATTTTCCCAACATCTTGCATTCTCAGAATAGTAGCATGCCCATCATTTCTTATCTCCATATTTTCAATTTCCCTCTTAGTCCTTTTAATTGTAAAGGAAAATTGTTCTGCTTACTTTAGATGACAGGTTTCAGAGTAGCAGCCATGTTAGTTGGAATGCATCCGATGAAGTGAGCTGTAGCTCACGAAAGCTTACGCTCAAATAAACGTGTTAGTCTCTAAGGTGCCACAAGGACTCCTTTTCTTTTTGTGAATACAGACTAACATGGCTGCTACTCTGAAACCTGTCACCAACAGAAGTTGGTCCAATAAAAGATAGAACCTCACCCATCTTGTCTTAGGGTATGTCTACACTACGAAATTAGGTCGAATTTATAGAAGTCGGTTTTTTTGAAATCGGTTTTATATATTCGAGTGTGTGTGTCCCCACAGAAAATGCTCTAAGTGCATTAAGTGCATTAACTCGGCGGAGCGCTTCCACAGTACCGAGGCAAGCGTCGACTTCTGGAGCGTTGCACTGTGGGTAGCTATCCCACAGTTCCCGCAGTCTCCGCTGCCCATTGGAATTCTGGGTTGATATCCCAATGCCTGATGGGGCTAAAACATTGTCGCGGGTGGTTCTGGGTACATATCGTCAGGACCCCGTTCCCACCCTCCCTCCCCCCGTGAAAGCAAGGGCAGACAATCATTTCGCGCCTTTTTTGTCTGCTGCCAGCCAAAGATGTAAAGGATAGATGGAGTGGGTCAGAACAAGAAATAGACCAGATTTGTTTTGGACTCATTTTCCTCCTCCCCTGTCTAGATCACACTGCAGTCAGTCACAGAGAAGGCGCAGCGAGGTTAATCTAGCCATGTATCAATCAGAGGCCAGGCTAACCTCCTTGTTCCAATAACAACGATAACTTTGGTGCACCATTTCTTATTGGAACCCTCCGTGCAGTCCTGCCTGAAATACTCCTTGATGTACAGGCACACCCTTTGTTGATTTTAGCTCCCTGAAGCCAACCCTGTAAGCCGTGTCGTCAGTCGCCCCTCCCTCCGTCAGAGCAACGGCAGACAATCGTTCCGCGCCTTCTTTCTGTGCGGACGCCATACCAAGGCAAGCATGGAGGCCGCTGAGCTCATTTTGGCAATTAGGAGCACATCAACCACCACACGCATTATCCAGCAGTATATGCAGCACCAGAACATGGCAACGCGATACCGGGCGAGGAGGCGACGTCAGCGCGGTCCCGTGAGTGATCAGGACATGGACACAGATTTCTCTGAAAGCATGGGCCCTGACAATGCATGCATCATGGTGCTAATGGGGCAGGTTCATGCTGTGGAACGCCAATTCTGGGCTCGGGAAACAAGCACAGACTGGTGGGACCGCATAGTGTTGCAGGTCTGGGACGATTCTCAGTGGCTGCGAAACTTTCGCATGCGTAAGGGCACTTTCATGGAACTTTGTGACTTGCTTTCCCCTGCCCTGAAGCGCATGAATACCAGGATGAGAGCAGCCCTCACAGTTGAGAAGCGAGTGGCGATAGCCCTGTGGAAGCTTGCAACGCCAGACAGCTACCGGTCAGTTGGGAATCAATTTGGAGTGGGCAAATCTACTGTGGGGGCTGCTGTGATGCAAGTAGCTCACGCAATCAAAGATCTGCTGATATCAAGGGTAGTGACCCTGGGAAATGTGCAGGTCATAGTGGATGGCTTTGCTGCAATGGGATTCCCTAACTGTGGTGGGGCTATAGACGGAACCCATATCCCTATCTTGGCACCAGAGCACCAAGCCGGCGAGTACATAAACCGCAAGGGGTACTTTTCGATAGTGCTGCAAGCTCTCGTGGATCACAAGGGACGTTTCACCAACATCAACGTGGGATGGCCGGGAAAGGTGCATGACGCTCGCATCTTCAGGAACTCTGGTCTGTTTCAAAAGCTGCAGGAAGGGACTTTCTTCCCAGACCAGAAAATAACTGTTGGGGATGTTGAAATGCCTATATGTATCCTTGGGGACCCAGCCTACCCCTTAATGCCATGGCTCATGAAGCCGTACACAGGCAGCCTGGACAGTAGTCAGGAGCTGTTCAACTACAGGCTGAGCAAGTGCAGAATGGTGGTAGAATGTGCATTTGGACGTTTAAAGGCACGCTGGCGCAGTTTACTGACTCGCTTAGACCTCAGCGAAACCAATATTCCCACTGTTATTACTGCTTGCTGTGTGCTCCACAATATCTGTGAGAGTAAGGGGGAGACGTTTATGGCGGGGTGGGAGATTGAGGCAAATCGCCTGGCTGCTGGTTACGCGCAGCCAGACACCAGGGCGGTTAGAAGAGCTCAGGAGGGCGCGGTACGCATCAGAGAAGCTTTGAAAACCAGTTTCATGACTGGCCAGGCTACAGTGTGAAAGTTCTGTTTGTTTCTCCTTGATGAAACCCCCCGCCCCTTGGTTCACTCTACTTCCCTGTAAGCTAACCACCCTCCTCTCCTCCCTTTAATCACCGCTTGCAGAGGCAATAAAGTCATTGCTGCTTCACAGTCATGCATTCGTTATTCATTCATCACACAAATAGGGGGATGACTACCAAGGTATCCCAGGAGGGGTGGTGGAGGAGGGAAGGAAAATGCCACACAGCACTTTAAGCACAGCACTTTAAAAGTTTACAACTTTAAAATTTATTGAATGACAGCCTTCTTTTTTTTGGGCAATCCTCTGTTGTGGAGTGGCTGGTTGGCCGGAGGCCCCCCCACCGCGTTCTTGGGCGTCTGGGTGTGGAGGCTATGGAACTTGGGGAGGAGGGCGGTTGGTTACAGAGGGGCAGCAGTGGCAGTCTGTGCTCCAGCTGCCTTTGCTGCAGCTCAACCATACACTGGAGCATTCTGGTTTGGTCCTGCAGCAGCCTCAGCATTGAATCCTGCCTCCTCTCATCACGCTGCCGCCACATTTGAGCTTCAGCCCTGTCTTCAGCCCGCCACTTACTCTCTTCAGCCCTCCACCTCTCCTCCCGGTCATTTTGTGCTTTCCTGCACTCTGACATTATTTGCCTCCACGCATTCGTCTGTGCTCTGTCAGTGTGGGAGGACAGCATTAGCTTGGAGAACATTTCATCTCGAGTGCGTTTTTTTTTCTTTCTAAGCTTCACTAGCCTCTGGGAAGGAGAAGATCCTGTGATCATTGAAACACATCCAGCTGGTGGAGAAAAAAAAAGGGACAGCGGTATTTAAAAAGACACATTTTATAAAACAGTCGCTACACTCTTTCAGGGTAAACCTTGCTGTTAACATTACATACATAGCACATGTGCTTTCGTTACAAGGTCGCATTTTGCCTCCTCCCACCGCGTGACTACCCCCTCAACCCTCCCCCCTCCCCGTGGCTAACAGCGGGGAACATTTCTGTTCAGCCACAGGCAAACAGCCCAGCAGGAATGGGCTATACTGAGTGTCCCTGAAGAAAAGCACCCTATTTCAACCAGGTGACCATGAATTATATCTCACTCTCCTGAGGATAACACAGAGAGAGAAAGAACGGATTTTGGTTGAATGCCAGCAAACATACACTGCAATGCTTTGTTCTACAGTGATTCCCGAGTATGTGTTACTGGCCTGGAGTGATAAAAGTGTCCTACCATGAAGGACGAAATAAGGCTGCCCTCCCCAGAAACCTTTTGCAAAGGCTTTAGGACTACATCTAGGAGAACCGCAAATGCCAGGGCAAAGTAATCCTTTCACATGCTTGCTTTTAAACCATGTATAGCATTTTAAAAGGTACACTCACCAGAGGTCCCTTCTCCGCCTGCTGGGTCCAGGAGGCAGCCTTGGGTGGGTTCGGGGGGTACTGGCTCCAGGTCTAGGGTGAGAAACAGTTCCTGGCTGTCGGGAAAACCGGTTTCTCCGCTTGCTTGCTGTGAGCTATCTACAACCTCCTCATCATCATCATCATCTTCTTCGTCCCCAAAACCTGCTTCCGTATTGCCTCCATCTCCATTGAAGGAGTCAAACAACACGGCTGGGGTAGTGGTGGCTGAACCCCCTAAAATGGCATGCAGCTCATCATAGAAGCGGCATGTTTGGGGCTCTGACCCAGAGCGGCTGTTCGCCTCTCTGGTTTTCTGGTAGGCTTGCCTCAGCTCCTTCAGTTTCACGCGGCACTGCTTCGGGTCCCTGTTATGGCCTCTGTCCTTCATGCCCTGGGAGATTTTGACAAAGGTTTTGGCATTTCGAAAACTGGAACGGAGTTCTGATAGCACGGATTCCTCTCCCCAAACAGCGATCAGATCCCGTACCTCCCGTTCGGTCCATGCTGGAGCTCTTTTGCGATTCTGGGACTCCATCATGGTCACCTGTGCTGATGAGCTCTGCATAGTCACCTGCAGCTTGCCACGCTGGCCAAACAGGAAATGAGATTCAAAAGTTCGCGGTTCTTTTCCTGTCTACCTGGCCAGTGCATCTGAGTTGAGAGTGCTGTCCAGAGCGGTCAGAATGGAGCACTCTGGGATAGCTCCCGGAGGCCAATACCATCGAATTGTGTCCACAGTACCCCAAATTCGAGCTGGGAACGTCGATTTAAGCGCTAATCCACTTGTCAGGGGTGGAGTAAGGAAACCGATTTTAAGAGCCCTTTAAGTCGAAATAAAGGGCTTCACTGTGTGGACGGGTGCAGGTTTAAATCGATTTAACGTTGCTAAATTCGACCTAAAGTCCTAGTGTAGACCAGGGCTTACTAATATCTCGGGACAGACATGGCTACACCTACATTGTATAGCTATTTAAAGGCATTTTAAACAATTACATATATAAGGTAGGTTTCAGAGTAGCAGCCGTGTTAGTCTGTATTTGCAGAAAGAAAAGGAGTACATGTGGCACCCTAGAGACTAACAAATTTATTTGAGCATAAGCTTTTGTGGGCTACAGCTCACTTCATCGGATGCATTTAGTGGAAATGAATGCATTCGATGAAGTGAGCTGTAGCTCACGAAAGCTTATGCTCAAATAAATTGGTGCCACAAGTACTCCTTTTCTTTCTGTTGGTGAGAAAGACAAGCTTTTGAGACTCACAGAGCTCTTATTCAGGTCTAGGAAAGGTATTCCAAGGGTCACAGACAAATGCAAGGTGGAACAGATTGTTTAGCATAAGTAGTTAGCACATATTTGAAGAGACCATTCAAATCACAATTCTGGTCTTTTCTTCATTTCTGTTCTCACTTCCTGTGACTCTCCTCTTCACGCCCTTTGCTCTGTCACCTTAAAGCTCCTCTTAGCTCCTTCTCCAAGGTTTTCACTTTGCCCCTTCAGCTTGGAAATGCATTCCTTTTTCTAAATACCATGTGCACACCTTCAGCTTCTGTAACTTCCTCCTCAGAACACATTTATTCCAGCTTGACTTCCACTACTAGGATTCACTTTGTTTAATCCCCCTGCTAACATCATGCCTGATCATAACTCCTTACATAATCATTATCTTTCTGTAACAATCTATTTAACTTGAAAAGAGGAGAACTCAGCAGCAGTAATTCATTGACCCACACGCATGTTTTCATGGTCTCACTTTAGGTGGTGCTTCTTTTATGTTTACAAAACATTAGGCATGGCACACCTATGACACCATGTTAATGAGAAAAATAATAAGATTTACATCTGTACAAGCCTGTGGGATTGAACAGATGTAAATGAGAAGCAGGATTTGGGCTTATTGACCGAAGCACCAATACAGCTGTAGATGTGTGTCAAATGGATTCAAAGCCCAGGGTTCTATTTCCACTCTCTTCAGTAACATGACCAAGTAAGTTCAGTAACTATTCTAGGGGAAAAAAAAATATTAGATGGGCCCTTCCACATCTGTGGAGTTGGCACATTGTGGGGTCGATGAAGGATCAGCTCTTCTCATAGCTCCAGCTCCTCCCAAAGCAGAGTCACATGGTACTGGAACAAAAGACATTATTCAGCTTCTGGACGCAGAACACTGACATCTATGTTTTATAATCTATTTGAAGCTTTAGATTTTTCGGGGTCAGTTGCCTCCCCAACCCCTCTGTTCATTTTGTTGGTACCCCTTTGGGGAGGACAAAAACAACAGGCCAGTTCTTTTTGAACCCTGGAGATATTCAGGCTCCTGGAACTGACAATTACTCTGTGCAGGAAAATTCTAAGATGTGTACATTTGAGACCACATCTGATGTCATATATTTTTACCTTAAGAACCCCAACCCCACTGAAGCAATGTTTAAAAGCCACAATATTTTCAACCAAAATGCCATGAATCAGTCATCTGCTCTTTATATCTTTTCCTTCCTAAAACTGCAGATTGCTAAAATATCCAGGCATATACATTAGAATTTTCTCTTCCCCCTTCTGCCCTGAACCTAAGGACTAGGAGAATGTAGTACACAAGCCTAGAGATATTTGTTATATTTGGATGTCAGACTTTACAACACCAGATCTTTATATCACTGAATAATTCAGGTAGACAGAAGCAGGCTGAGTACTAAAGAAAAGGATGTTTGCCCTGATTCTCCTCCTCTTGCTTATGTTGATATAAATCAGGAATTTCTCCCCTGATGGCAGCAGAACTGCACCAGTGTGAAACTGGCGCAAATGAAAGGAGAATCATGTCCTTTATTCAGACACAAACAGGTTTGTAATCATCAAGAAAGGATTACAAGAAAGGAAAGGAAATACAGTAAAACCTGAAGGAGGTGAATAAGAATTTGACTAAAATAGAATATCCTTCAAAATTTGCAGGAATGTGAAGAAGCATCTTTTAATAAACAAGATCTAAAAGATTCTGATTTGCTTAAAGAGAGCATGATACAAAGCCCACTGAAAACAATTAAAAGACTCCCACTGAATTTAACTGGTTTTGGATCAGTCCTCAGAGGCCTATTCCTGCAAGATACCCAGCAACCCCATCTCCCATTAACTTAAATGGCAAAGGGAAGTGCCCAGGGTTTCACAGGAGGTGTTTAGAGGCAATTAAGCAGGATTGGACACTGAAAGCTCTCCTCTGCACAAGTGCACAACTAAAGTGTCAGTTTGCACCCTGCTGCGTGCTAGCTAGGAGTGTGTCCAGATCTGGCTGCTTGTGCTTATCCTGTTGTCAGGAGCACACTACTTCCTTCTCCTTTCGTGACGAAGAGCAGGATTTAGCCCTAAATGAGAGAAAAAGAACAAATTAGGAAACTCATCCCAGAAATCTTGATCATCATAGAAATGTAGGCCTGCAAGAGGCCTTGAGAGGTCATCTAATCCAGCTACCCATATTGAGACAGGACCAAGTATAGCAAGACTATCCCTGACAGATGTTTGTCTAACCTGTTCTCAGAAACCTCCAATGATGAGGATTCCACAAACTCCCTTGTAAACCTATTCCACAGTTTAGATTATCCTTAAACTTAGAAAGGTTTTCTTAATGTCTAACCTAAATCTCCTTTGCTGCAGATTAAGCTCATTACTTCTTGTCCTACCTTCAGTGGACATGGAGAACAATTGATCACTATCTTCTTTATATCAGCCTTTAACATATTTGAAGACTGTTACCAGGTCCCCCTTCAGTATTCTTTTCTCAAGACTAAAAACATATCCAGTTTGTTAAATCTTTCCTCATAAACCAGATTTTCTAAACCTTTTATCATTTTTGATGTTTGCCTCTAGACTGTCTCCAATTTGTGCACATTTTTCTAAAGTGTGGAGCCACAAACTGGACATAATATTCCAGTTAAAGTCTCACTGGTGCTGAGTAGAGCAGGACTCCTGTGTTTTACATACAACACTTCTGTTAATACATCCCAGAATAATATTACCTCTTTTTGCAGCATCACATTGTTGGCTTGTTTGTGATCGACTACAACCCCCAAATCCTTTTCTCCAGTACTACTAGCCAGTTATTCTCCATTTTGTATTTGTGATTTGATTTTTACTTCCTAAGTGCAGTACTTTGCACTTGTCTTTATTCAATTTCCATCTTGTTGATTTCAGACCAATTCTCTACTTTGTCAAGGTCATTCTGAATTCTAATCCTATCCTCCAAAGTGCTCGTAACCCCTTTCAGCTTAGTGTCATCTGCAAATTTTATAAACATACTGTCCACTCCATTATCCAAGTTGTTAACAAGAACATTGAATGGTACTGGACCCAGGACTGAGCCCTTCAGGACACCACTAGATATGTCCTCTCTGTTTGACAGTGAACAACGGATAACTACTCTTTGAATATGTTTTTTTCAACCAGTTGAGCACCCACCTTAGATTAATGTCAGTTAGACCACATTTCCCTAGTTTGCTTATGAGAATGTCATGTGGGACTATGTCAAAAGCCTTACTAAAATCAAGATAAATCAAGACTACTGTTTCACCTTTATCCACTATGTCAGTAACCCTGTCAAATGAAGAAATTAGGTTGGTCTGGCATGATTTGTTCTTGACAAATCCATGTTGGCTATTACTTATCACTAGGGCTGTCGATTAATCACAGTTAACTCACACGATTAACTAAAAAAAATTAATGATTATTAAAAATATTAATTGTGATTAATTGCACTATTAAACAATAGAATACCAATTAAAATGTATTAAAATTTTTGGGTGTTTTTCTACATTTTCAAATTTATCAATTTCAATTACAACACAGACTACAAAGGGTACAGTGCTCACTTTATATTATTTTTATTACAAATATTTGCACTGTAAAAATGATTAACAAAAGAAATAGTATTTTTCACTTCACCTCATACAAGTACTGTAGAGCAATCTCTTTATCATGAAAGTGCAACTTACAAATGTAGATTTTTTTTGTTACATAACTGCACTCAAAAACAAAACAATGTAAAACTCAGCGCCTACAAGTCCACTCAGTCCTACTTCTTGTTCAGCCAATCACTAAGAGAAACAAGTTTGTTTATATTTATGGGAGATAATGCTGCCCACTTCTTAATTTCAACGTCACCTGAAGGTGACAACAGGCATTCGCATGGCACTGTTGTAGCTAGCATAGCAAGACAATTGCATGCCAGATGAGCTAAAGATACATATGCCTCACATGCTTTGGCCATCATTCCAGAGAACTTGTTTCCATGCTGATGACACTAGTTAAAAAAAAAATATATGAATAAAATTTGTGACTGAACTTCCTGGCCGGGGGGGAGAGGGACAATTGTATGTCTCCTGCTCTGTTTTACCCACAATCTGACATATATTTCATGTTATAGCAATCTTGGATGATGACCCAGCACATGTTCATTTTAAGAACATTTTCACTGCAAATTTGACAAAATGCAATAAATGTGAAATTTCTAAAGACCCAAGATTTAAGAATCTGAAGTGCCATCCAAAATCTGAGAGGGACGAGGTGTGGAGCATGCTTTCAGAAGTCTTAAAAGAGCAACAATCAGATGCGGAAACTACAGAACCCAAATCACCAAAAAAGAAAATCAACCTTCTGCAGGTGACATCTGACTCAGATAATGCAAATGAACATGCGTGGGTCCGCACTTCTTTGGATTGTTATTGAGCAGAACCTGTCATCAGCATAGACACGTCCTCTGGAATGATGGTTGAAGCATGAAGGGACATATGAATCTTTCGCGCATCTGGCATGTAAATATTTTGCAACACTGGCTACAACAGTGCCATGCAAACCCCTGTTCTCACTTTCAGGTGGCATTGTAAACAAGAAGGAGGCAGCATTATCTTCTGCAAATGTAAACAAACTTGTTTGTCTGAGCCATTGTCTGAACAAGGGAGTAGGACTGATTGGACTTGTAGGCTCTAAAGTTTTACACTATTTTATTGAATGCAGGTTTTTTGTACATAATTCTACATTTGTAAGTTCAACTTTCATGATAAAGAGATTGCACTACAATACTTGTATTAGGTGAATTGAAAAATACTATTTCTTTTGTTTTTTACAGTGCAAATATTTGTACTAAAAATAAATATAAAGTGAGCACTGGATACTTTGTATTCTGTGTTGTAATTGAAATCGATATATTTGAAAATGTAGAAAACATCCAAAAATATTTAAATAAATGGTATTCTATCATTGTTTAACAGCGCTATTAATCACATGATTAATTGTGATTAATTTTTTTAATCGCTTGACAGCCCTACTTATCACCCTATTGTCTTTTAAAGTGGTTACAAATTCATTGCTTAATAATTTTTTCCAGTATCCTTCCAGGTATTGAAGTTAGGGTAACTGGCCTATAATCCGTGGGTCCTTCTTGTTCCCTTTTTAAAAGATAGGTTCTATATTTGACATTCTCCAGTCATTGGAAGTTTCACCCTTTGTCCATGAACGCTCAAAGATAATTGCTAATGGTTTCAAGATTGTTTCAGCTTAAATACCCTAGGATGAATTTCATCAGGCCCTGCCAACTTGAATACATCTAATTTATCTAATATTCTGTAACCTGTTATCTCCCTATTTTGGCTTGTGTTTCTTCTCCCTTGTTGTTAATATTAATTGTGTTACACATCTGGTTACAATTAACCTTTTCAGTGAAGACTGAAGCAAAATAGGCATTAAACAGTTCAGCCTTCTTGATGTCATCCATTATTAGATCTCCTTCCTCCTTAAGTAGTGGACCTACACATTCCTTTTGTTGGTCTCTCTCTTGCTGTGAAAGTACTTACAGAACCTCTTCATATTGCCTTTTATGTCTCTATCTAGGTGTAACTTATTTTGTGCCTTAGCCTTTTGTCTCTACATGCTTGTGCTATTCTTTTGTACTCGTCCTTAGGAATTTGTCCATGCTTCCACATTTTTGTAGGATTTCCTTTTGACTTTCAGGTCATTAAAGTGCTTCAGATGCATCCAAATTGGCCTCTTACCATGATTATTATCAATAATATTATCTATAAGAGTTTTAGCCAGGTTCATATTAAAAACAAAGATACATGTAACGAAACAAAAATATTAAGGTGGCATCATTTCAGCAGATCCAAGAAAAATATCTTCAGAATCTCTGTTTCAGTGCTTCTGTGGTCACCATCACAACAGTATCCGAACACCTCACAAACACCAATGAATTTATCTCTGCAACACCCTCCACGGGAGGGAAGTGTCGCTATTCCCATCTTACAGAGGGAGAACTGAGGCACAGAAAGAATTCTTGATTTGCATAAGGTCACACATTGCAGAGCAGGGAACTGAACCTCTCTCTCTGGAATCTCAGCCTAATCTCTTAATCAGAAAGCCATACTTCCATCCAAACAAGTCTGCTACTGAAATAGTTACTTAGGTCTGGTCCATACAGCAAGGCTTTGTCAGTTTGTATATTTAAAACAGTATAGCCCTCCCCCCCACCAAATGGATGAAGTCAGAACAGTATGAAGGTATAGCTTATTCCCATCCACACCAGACATTGTATTGCTCTAATTATTTCAGTAAAAAATAACACCCCGGTCGCACTAGTTAAATCACAAAAACTCCACGTAGACCAGGCCTTTGTTTTATCAGTTTATCTCATTATCTCCAATGCCTCCTACTGTTCAGAGCTGCACTAAACTGTAGCGAAGCTCAACCAAACCAAATAAATAAAAGGAGAACACAAATTAAGCGAAATTAAATACCTTGGCCAAGCTGCTTTGTTGGACTAAGCACCTTTGTTGTACATATGTGGGAAAGGACAGTTTAACCACAGCTCACCCAGATTCCTTAGACACACACGCCCAGCGATATGTATTTGTGTATATTTTCCACATTTATATCTGCTAACCAACTTAACCAGTTTTTACTTGTTTAATTACTGCTGAAGAAAGAGGAACTGTCAGTGCTTTAAGAGTTATGCCAAAGCACAGGGTGGGTTCTCTGATTCATATGCTGCATGGCTACAGCATCCAAGATCCAGCATCAGGAATGCCAGGCAGTAAAAGAAGAGGAAGAAGCGGCAGCAGCAGCCAAGCTCTACCACATTCTTTTTAAAGTCTAACTCTCCTGTTAAATTAATGCCATTCCTGACTTTCCCTTTAGTTTAGCCTTAGAGCTGCCAAATTAGCAAAGACACTGGTACAGGAGGATCTAGGAGTGACCATGGAAAATGAAATAAAGTAAAAGAGATTTTTTCAGTAGTAGATTACAATGGACAGTTGAAAGGATCAGTAATTGAAAGGAAAATACGATGTAGTAAAATTCTTCATCTTAATCATAACCAAAAAAAACCAAAAAAAACCCATCTGAGATCTGCACCAGATCTCCATGCATCTAAAAGTAAAAAATATGTATTTATATATCTAGGAATAACCATACATACAGAGGGATCTAAGCATTTCTTAATGCATATGATTAATGAGAGAGTAGACCTTGCCACTTACAGAGGTGAATTTCCAGTTTGATCTTAAACAGGCCTGGAGATATAAAATTTCACCTATCATGTAGTTCTAATTCTTCCTTTGCCATTGACCTTGGTAAGCCTTGATCAACTAATTTAACCTCTCTGACTCAGTTTCTCAATCTGGATAATGCAGATAATAGTTACCTACCTCACAGAAGACTTAAAGATTAGTCAGAACCCAATTGTGTGTCCTACATAAAATCTCATGGGAATAGGGGAAAAATAGATGCAAAAAATGCCAGCAGGATTTTTGTATATTATGGTCACTACATCATCCATTCTGGAATGCAGGAATGTTGGGCAGGAACAGGCAGGTACTTTGGCCTGTACTCTACAATCAACAATAGTTTAAATCTTATGTCTAGAACCACTGATCAGATGCTCTTTTTTGCCCCTTTCCTGGAATTTATGACTCACAATCCTGGGAAGTATAAGTATGTCCACTCTATACTTGGGGAAATGGAGACACCCAGGGTGTGCCTATACAGCAAAGAAAAACCCACGGCTGGCCTGTGCCAGCCAACTCAGGCTTCAGAGGCTCCGGCTGCAGGGCCCGTTCACTGCTGTGTAGACTGTTGGGCTCAGCCTGGAGCCCGATCTCTGGGACCCTCCCATCCTGCAGGGTCCTAGTGCCTGGGCTCCAGCCCAACCCTGGAAGTCTACACAGCAATGAAACAGCACCACAACCCAAGGCCCATGAGCCTGAGTCACCTGGTTTAGGCCAGCCGTGGGTTTTTCTTTGCTGTGTAGACATACCCACACAAGCTAAGGCACTTGCCCATTGCCATGGAGGGAATATTGTTAATCTATCCAACTATATTCTTAGCCCAGCAGAAGAATCTGTCCTATCTCAGGGCCTCTCCTTCTGTCCCTCCACCCCCACGAACATGATACAGTTCTGTGGTGACCTAGAATTCTATTTTCGACATCTCCAACTCAAGGAATAATTCCAACACACCTCTGAACAACATACTAACCCACAGAGACCTTCCTACCAAGAATACAAAAAGAAGGATTCTGGGTGGACTCCTCTGAAGGTCGAAACAACAGACTGGACTTCTACATAGAGTGCTTCCGCCGATGTGCACGGGCTGAAATTGTGGAAAAAAGCATCATCACTTGCACCATAACCTCAGCCGTGCAGAACACAATGCCATCCACAGCCTCAGAAAAAACTCTGACATCATAATCAAAAAGGCTGACAAAGGAGGTGCTGACGTCATCATGAATAGGTCGGAATATGAACAAGAAGCTGCTAGGCAGCTCTCCAACACCACTTTCTACAAGCCATTACCCTCTGATCCCACTGAGGGTTACCAAAAGAAACTACAGCATTTGCTCAAGAAACTCCCTGAAAAAGCTCAAGAACAATTCAGCACAGACACACTCCTGGAACCCCGACCAGGGATATTCTATCTGCTACCCAAGATCCATAAACCTGGAAATCCTGGACGCCCCATCATCTCAGGCATTGGCACCCTGACAGCAGGATTGTCTGGCTATGTAGACTTCCTCCTCAGGCTCTACACTACCAGCACTCCAAGCTATCTTCGAGACACCACTGACTTCCTGAGGAAACTACAATCCATTGGTGATCTTCCTGAAAACACCATCCTGGCTACTATGGATGTAGAAGCCCTCTACACCAACATTGCACACAAAGGTGGACTATAAGCCATCAGGAACAGTATCCCCGATAATGTCATGGCAAACTTGGTGGCTGAACTTTGTGACTTTGTCCTCACCCATAACTATTTCACATTTGAGGACAATGTATACCTTCAAATCAGCGGTACTGCCATGGGTACCCGCATGGCCCCACAGTATGCCAACATTTTTATGGCTGACTTAGAACAACGCTTCCTCAGCTCTTGTCCCCTAATGCCCCAGCTCTACTTGCGCTACATTGATGACATCTTCATCATCTGGATGACATCTTCATCATCTTCATCCTTGAGGAATTCCACCATGATTTCAGCAATTTCCATCCCACCATCAACCTCAGCCTGGACCAGTCCACACAAGAGATCCACTTCCTGGACACTACCGTGCTAATAAGTGATGGTCACATAAACACCAACCTATCCCGGAAACCTACTGACCGCTATGCCTACCTACATGCCTCCAGCTTTCATCCAGACCACACCACACAATCCATTGTCTATGGCCAAGCTCTACGATACAACCGCATTTGCTCCAACCCCTCAGACAGGGACAAACACCTACAAGGTCTCTATCAAGCATTCTTATAACTACAGTACCCACCTGCTGAAGTGAAGTAACAGATTGACAGAGCCAGAAGAGTACCCAGAAGTCACCTACTGCAGGACAGGCCCAACAAAGGAAATAACAGAACGCCACTAGCCATCACCTTCAGCCCCCAACTAAAACCTCTCCAACACATCATCAAGAATCTACAACCCATCTGAAGGATGACCCATCCCTCTCATAGATCTTGGGAGACAGGCCAGTCCTTGCTTACAGACAGCCCCCCAACCTGAAGCAAATACTCACCAGCAACCACACACCACACAACAGAACCACTAACCCAGGAACCGATCCTTGCAACATAGCCCATTGCCAATGGTGTCCACATATCTATTCAGGGGACATCATCATATGGCCTAATCACATCAGCCACACTATCAGAGGCTCGTTCACATCTACCAATGTGATATATGCCATCATGTGCCAGCAATGCCCCTCTGCCATGTACATTGGCCAAACTGGACAGTCTCTACGTAAAAGAATAAATGGACACAAATCAGATGTCAAGAATGATAACATTCAAAAACCAGTCAGAGAACACTTCAATCTCTTTGGTCACTCGATTACAGACCTAAAAATGGCAATTCTTCAACAAAAAATCTTCAAAAATAGACTCCAATGAGAGACTGCTGAATTGGAATTAATTTGCAAACTGAATACAATTTAACTTAGACTTGATTAAAGACTGGGAGTGGATGGGTCATTCCACAAAGTAAAACTATTTCCCCATGTTTATTCCCCACCCCCACCCCCGTTCCTCAGACATTCTTTTCAACTGCTGGAAATGGCCCACCTTGATTATCACCTCAAAAGGTTCTGCCCCCCTCTCACCCCCCCCCCCCGGCTCTCCGGCTGGTAATAGCTCACCTTACCTAATCACTCTTGTTACAGTGTGTATGGTAACACCCATTATTTCATGTTCTCTGTGTATATAAATCTCCCCACGGTATTTTCTACTGAATGCATCCAATGAAGTGAGCTGTAGCTCACACAAGCTTATGCTCAAATAAATTGGTTAGTCTCTAAGGTGCCACAAGTCCGTCCTCCTTTTCTTTTTGCGGATACAGACTAACACGGCTGCTACTCTGAAACCTGTGTGACACCTGAGATTAAAACTCCGCACTTCCTGTCTGTTAGTCCAATGTTTAAATCACTGGCCAACCACCTCTCTAAATATCAACTCATGATAGTAAAAATTCACATGTACTATATGTGGTACTCAAGCCCATTACCCTGAGATTAAGGACCTGATTCTGTTCTCATCTACATTGGTGTATATAAGGAGTAGCTCCATTAAGTACTGTCTGTATGTATCTATCTGTTGTCTCTTGTTTTATACTTAGATTGCAAACTCTGTGGGGGCAGAGACTGCCTTTTTATTCTGTGTTTGGACAATACCTAGCACTGTCGGTCCTGCTCCATGACAGGGATTCTTGGACACTACAATAATACAAATAATAAATACCAATAATAAACATGAATAAAGTTACACTGACATTAAAGGAGAGAAATATCTGGCTCTACAAGTTTTGTGCTCTACCAGCTGAACTAGACAGTCTAGTGTAGTCTATTTTTTTCTGTGCTAACATGTACATAGAGTAATGGCTGAAGCAGGAAGCTACTTTTGAAACATATCCATGATTCAAGAAGGAACAAGAGAGGCAGTGTTAAGGTATGTTTGTTATTAAGGTTTACATTCCTCAGACTGTATTGGTGGTGTAAGTATTGGTTTCCAGGAGCCAAATTCTGAATTCAGGTCTGGAATTATTCTGGATCCAGGATAGCTCCATTGGAGTCAATTATTCCAGGCTTTCTCTTTATAACGGAGATTAGAAACTAACCTTTTCTACCACCACTGCCTATCATATGTATATAAGTAGCAAGTGGCTGTGTTCAGAAAAGTAGTGTTATTATTTATATTGAGGTTGCATCTAACCAGGGATCTAACCTATTGTATAAACACTGTACAAGCCAATAACATAAAGAGAGTCCTTGTCCCAAATAGCTCACAATCTAAGATTTAGACAAAAAGTGATGGGTGAATACAAACAAAAGAAGAGGTAGAGGGAAAAGATTTTAGTGGAGACTGGTCTGCAACAGAGATCTCAGTAGGCACGAGTGTTTATCTGCCTAACCAGTAATGGCAGATAGGGGATGATCTAACCTATAAGAGACAGGTACTGAAAACATAGATGCTCCCAGACTGTGCACGTAATGTGGGGTCTACACAGAGAGCATAACAATTTCTACATAGTATAAAAAGCTCACTATCAGCAGGGATTAAGGATTACATAAATTCTATCACATGAAAGGCCATGCAAAGGAAAATTACCATTTAGGGGACTACTGAAGGAGATCCAGCACATTTTCTGTTCAGTGTGTATCAGTTTTTGAAGGTTCTGTGCAAAGCTTGAAACAATTTCCACTGCTAAATGTAAACAAGGATTTCAGATAGTCCTGTGATGTTGGGATGTAAAGACCAAATGAGATCCGTTTACACAAGTAAAATGAATATTTAAATAAAAAACAGCCATCAATTTTTTTAAAAAATATGCTGTTTTGGTTAATGCAACATACTGTATTTCTGCCAACAAAGGCAGTTTCTGATCAGGACACGCCGTGTTTTCCCCTGGAGATTTTGCAGGCAGGGTGGTCCTCCATGGGGGACGGGAAGGGGCTTGGTTAACATTACACATCTTTCATATATGCAGGCTGGTAAATGTAAGGCATTACAGCTGTGCAGTTTGTCACCTAAAACTAAGCTGAAAGGATTCAAAACACACAAGACCTACAGGAATAAGACCTAGTCACTTTCAACACCTTTTATTCTTCCTCTACTTAACAACCAAACAAATTACATTTTATTTATGAAACAAAACTTTCCTAGACAATACATAGCAAATTGAGATGGACCAGGGAGGGTGAGATAGAACAAAAATAATTATCCTAAATTATTTATTATTTGTCTTGGAAATTATTAAAAAAAGATTGGAGCCCCACCATGCCAAGCATTGTTGATATACGTGGTAAGAGAGAGCCCTTGCCCTGAAAAGCTCACATTCTGTACCCTGGAAGTCAATGTCAATTCAAGACAATTTTGCCATTGCACTTCAATAGGAGCAGGAGCTGCCCTTTAGACTTAAGGCCATATGATGGCCAGTGAAATCAATGGCACAGGGGTCTGAGCAATTGTGGATCCAGTTGATTTCAATAGGACTACATATGACTTCAATTCAGGAAAGCATCCTTATTCAGGAAGGTTACTGAAGGACATGCTTAAATCCAATTGGATTTAAGAACATACTTAAAGTTAAGCACATACTTAAGTGCTTTCCTGAATCAGGGCCTATGTGAGTAATTGCTCACCATTAGGAATATGGGAGTCATAATCTACTCCTTTTCCACTTACCCCCATTCTAGATTCAAACATACAGTGAAGGTTGAACTATAGAGTACAAAGCAATCTATTTAAGCTAGCAGGAAGATGTTTATACAGTTATGTGCAGACAGAACCTATGAAGGCTTTGAAATAATGTAGTAATCTAGCTAGCTCAAATAACAAACCTTCTTGCTTGGAGGAATGACTCGGAAACCTCCTTTCACATTGTCAGGTGATTTAGAAACCTGGCAGTTGGACATTATGCTCCTCTCTTTAAAAGGGGAAGCAAAAGAATTCTTAATGATAATATTTGGTGGGTATACATTCCAAGGGACCAGCTATTATCTCTTTCATACCTGTTATTAATATTAATATTGTTATTAACATCTAGTATTTTCCATCCAGCATACAGCAGGCATGTGCTTGGATCTGACTGTCAGGGTTGAAAATACAGGTCCATTATGTAACATTATTACTATTATTAAGTCTAAATGGACTCAGCAATCCTCATGCTTTAGATGTGTGGGTAGTGACACTTCACAGATCTCAGCTGCAAAAGGAAGATGAATTTTCCAGCGCATTCGGACAGGTAATCATAAAGGGACAGATCCTGTCCCGTTTACTCACACTCAGTACCTTATTGCACAAGCAGTCCTTCTGGAACAAATGGGATTGTTTGTATAGTAAAGTATTCAATGTGAGCGAAGGTGGAAGAATTTGGCTTTTAATCTTAAATCATTTTCTTGAACTGTTGTCCCAAAACTATCATATATTATAACAAACCCGTGATTAAGAAGGACTTCATAGATGTTGTTAATCTTCAAATGACGGCCACTTTCCCCTCACAGGAACAGCAGGGACAGAATTTATATACTGTTGTTCTAAAAAGCACATCTCCTAACCACTAGAGCTATAGGATAATCTCGTCTGTAAATTATCAGCGTAGGGCTTAGAGTACACAGCTGAACACTTCTCAGGGTTTGTCAACACAGCAATTTGAGGCTTAACTGCATCACATGCGGATATACCCAAGGTGGCTTTGATCTAGTTATTCAAATAACAACAGCAGTGAAGCTGTGACACTTACACACTAGCTAGTGTGGTTTGGGGAACTGTACCTTTAAGTGGCTTTGCTTTAGAGACAGGAAGTCTGGGAAGGGGCTGCAGAAGCCCCCGTTCTGTTATGCAGAGGCAGTTGGAATGGGTCACTGAATAAAGAGGATCTATTTCAAGTACCTTGGGTCCCGTGATTACTGAACACCACAGCCAGTTATATATTTATCTGTTTCAGTTAGATATAATCTACGTTCTTTTACTTCACCCACCATTGTGGTATATATCTATGATGACGAGTGAGGTATAAGCTCATCACTGAGGCATCTAAGTGGCTGTAGCTACATGGATAGAGAGACAGCTAGATAATAAATTACAGCAAGATAGATGCACTCTCTCTCCCTCTAGTATGTGATCATGTAATTAAAGACTTATAAGGCATATTTTGATATAGTTTTATATACATACAAAAATTACATTAAAAGAACATTAAGGTTTCAAAGTCAAGCACTCAGAAATTAAGAAATGCCAGAGTTATGGTTGTTTTTGCAACTTTAATTTGCCCCCTTGTGCTTATGCATTATGATACAGTCTTTAATTACATGTTCATTTCTATTTTTCCCCCAGAGGACCCACCCCCCAATCTGCCCCCAGCTCCAGGTACCATTATCCCCCAACTCAGAACCTTGTCCCAGTCTTCCCTTCCATCCCAGCGCCTTGTCTTCCACCTCACCGTCCCTCCAGCTCCTTACCCTTCTTATATAGACATCATGTGGCTGCAGAACCCTAAGTATATCTTGATTTGTCATTATAATACAACACCTGCCCTTTTATGAATCCGTCTTTTATCAGTTTCCTCAATAATCACTCAAAATTTTGTTTAAACTTCTGTACAGCACAGCTGCTGGAAATTATACATAAAACTTTGTGTAATTATGCAATTAATCTGAAAATAATGGCTTAGTCCATTTAAAAGCCCAACTCACAATAGTTGTGGAGGTTACAGAAATAAACCACAAATACAACAAGCAACATACTGTCTCAATATAGCACACATATATCACAAAGTCAAAGGATCTGAAGAAATCACTGTTCAGGAAAATTGCTCAAGAGGCAATAGACAATATCTAGGACAGTGGTTTTCAACCTTTTTTTATTTGCAGACCCCTAAACATTTTAAATGGAGGTGCGGGCCTCATTGGAAATCTTAGACATAATCTGCGGACCACCAGGGGTCCACAGACCACAGGTTCAAAACCACTGATCTAGGAAATAGGGCACAGATTGAAAACATAAGACAGGGAGTTTCAAATGTTATTAAAATGTGGAAATGATTTATACCTCCTTGCAAATAAAAAAGGAATCCCTACCCTCTGAAATGCCATTACATAAAAAAAATATATCTGGGTTGACTTGCAGTTGTGTTCTGGTTGAAATACTTTCATCTAGCTGTTCAGATGTATATCTCATCTAGACACATCTTAGAAATCCCATATGGAATTCTTTAGAATAACAATCAATCAGTATATAGAAAAAATTTAGTCAATCAATTTGCAGCTTCCATCTTTCTTTCCTTCTTCTATCTCAGATGTTCTGGTGCTGTAACAGTTTTCTAACCACCTGTCTGTGAGTTCTGCTCTGCAGGTGAAATGAGACATTTGTTAACTCTGCAAGACAGATATTCTCATACCCAGCTACATTCAAATTAGGGAGAAAAGGGGGGTAGTCTCAAAATACAAAGCAAAATGCAGAAGGAGAGGGGAAGAGTAGCAAAGTGGAAGTCCTCAGGGCTATAAAAGCCCAGCTAACCTGGTACTCATGCTAGTTAAGTAAGATAGTCAGAAGAAGAGGAACTACCTGATGAGGAAATACAAAAGAGTCCACCCAAGAATAGGAAAGAGACCTGTTACAAACCAAGATTTCAATCTTGCATTGAGAACCATGCAAGCTTGACTTCAGCAGATCTGTGAGGCTGCAGGGGTCTGCCCATTAGATTTTCTATGCAAAACTGGGGTTTAAGTCCCTCATACTGCAAAGATGTATGCATGTGCTTAACTTTATGTCCAGAAGTAGCCCCACTGATCTCAAGTCTTTGCAGGATCAGGGCTCAAGACAACAGATTTAAGCCAGTTCAAAAGCATTGCACTTTGTTTTTATTATATATCTCCTTTCTTCTTCTGTGCCATTTAATATACCATCATCATTCAAGATCTATGCATCTGGCCTCACAATCTGTATAAGTCAGAGTATTCATCACATGGAATTTAGTTGATTTTCTTATTGATAGTGCTACTTCAGTAAACTAAACTGGAATTATAGGTTTGTCCAAATGAGGGTATTTTTCCTCTGAATAGTTCATGCTTAAAGCCAACAAAAGAACATTTTGCTTCCCAAATTTGCTGAGACTCTTAAAATGTCGTATTTCTCTGAGTCAAACAAAATTGCATGTTAAATAATATCCCCAAAGGAAGTACACATTCAATGACGATTTCCCAATGCTGTATCTCCCTACAGTTGTGGGACTCTAATAACATTAACCTTCGGCTAAGTGAACTGATCTGAAATGGCAATATATACTGATGAAACTGTTTCAAGCATCCAGGTTTGGTTCATATTTTTTTTAAAATGGAATGGATGGTTTAGTTTTTCTTTTTTCCTGACTTATTACAGGCTTCAGACAGTGATGTGGATGATGTGGTGAAAGCACTGAAAAAAACCCCTATTTAAGTCAAGACAAGGGAAGTGGTCACTCCACGAGGTCATTTTCCTGTAAGACTTCGTGACAGCTGGAGAAAATTAACCAAAATATCTGCATTCCAGAGAGTAACAAAAAAGGGGGGGGGAGGGTTGTCAAATGTCTTGTGGAAACCTGTTGGAACAGCAACGGCATTTTCTACACTGCCTCATTAGGTCTGGTTTCCTGACAAAATGCAATGAAAGTAGGGGGATATTTTCAAAGGCACAAAGAGGAGTCAGGCACCAAACTCCTCTTGAAAGTTAATGGGAATTGGGTATGCACACCCATGTGTGCATTTGAGCAGATTAACTGAACTAGATCTTTCCTCCGATGTTAGGATGGGGACTTCTTCGGAAAGCCCAATATCAAAAACTTTATTAATCTTTGAAACTTTTATGAAATATTCATGCCTACAAATCAGAGGGAGGAGAAGGCTACAATAAATGTTATCACTGTAATATTACAGAATCTTTGGTTTCTGTATTCACATATCACCAGAGCTGGCTGGAGGACAACAGTTTCTGTTTCACAACAAATTTTGAGGTTTTGAAATTTGTTTTCATTCCACACTGAAACAAGAAAATCTTTCAGATGTTTTCGCAAGATGGAACAGTGTTGAAATATACATTTTTGGATCCAAAAAAGTTTTGTTTTGGATTTCTCTCTCTCTCTCTGGGCTCTCCATTCCCATTGCTCTTCTGATATGCTTCTGGTTTCATTTCACACTAATTCACAAAACCAATAGCTAATAATAAAGACTACTTGAAATAGTCATTTGAAATTACTAGAGAGACCATTTTGTGTTTGTAAACCATCATGGGGCTCTTTGAACTAACAAGGCATACTGATGTGAATCTGCAGATATGAGTTTAGGGACTGATTGAATCCAAAATATGTGGCAGGGAGAAGACATCAGCCAACTGATAGGTAGAGCCATACCTTAGAAACACACATTTATGGCACTAAAGAATACACTAATGAGGCCAGATTTTCAGGCACTCAGGAACCACAAGAGAAAAGATTTTCGAAAGAGCTTAGTTCTCATTTATGTATATAATTGAGGGACACATTTTCAAAAGTGCTTCACAGCCAGGGGTTCCCACTATAACGCTTATGGCTTAGACGTTCTTCTGGAAATCTAGCTACATATTTAGGTCTGAAATTTAGAAAATCTTACACTAGTTATGGTGCTGATCCCTTCTGAAAATTATAATAGAAAATATATATGCTAGAATATAGAGTAAAAGAAAGAGAGAGAGAGATCTTGAATCTAATGTGGCAGATTATATGCAAGTAGAAGAGCAACAACGCCTGCTATCAGTCAGGAAGCACCATACTGCAATATAACCTAGAAGTCCCCTTTCAGGGAAGATTTTACAGTAATCATACAAGATTTTTAGCACTGATACAAGATAGTATAAAAAAATGATAATCCAGATATGGTTTTGTAGAATAAATTCAAACAGTATCTCATCCCTGACTAAATTCATCAGCACTCCAAAATCTCCCTCTCCTACCCCTGGAATACCACAATGTAGCCTTCAAATGTTGGCCACCTCAGTCTGACTCTCTTGTCCACAGAAACCACAATATCTCTGCTCTCCCTTTGATGTAATATTCTCAGGCAGTTTGTTTATTTTGTGTGAGAGAAGAGAAAATTCTCTTTCTAATTAAGGAAGACAGGTTTGTTTATTTTTTTTCAGAAATTTATTTTGACTTGTTCATTGCCCTCTTCCCTTTTCATTACAAATGATGTTTAGTTCCTGATGCAGGAATAGAGATCAGCATAACACTACTGAGAAAAAAGAAAAATGCATTGGAAAGTCTATTACTTTATGTGGGGATCTAATTCCAACACATGAAAATCCCCTTTTCATTGGGATCTGACCCTGTTGCTACTTAAGTAAAGTATATAGGGAAAGGCAAACTGCTTAAGATACAATGAAAATGGCCTTAACTGTTGCCTTAAATTCTAACTGAACCATCTTTATAGTCACAAAGTTTCCGTTTTTTTTTAAATAGCATTTCATTATAGCACAGTTTAGCACTTCCTGTTTTGTTTTTTAAATGGGACCAGAAGCAGAAGTCTAAAATACTAGGAGAAGCCTTGTTCTCATGTGATATCAAGCTCAATTCTCACCTCTCAAATACAGTAAATGAGATCACACAGGCTTAGAATAACATCTGAATATTGGGTGGTTTTCCAGACTCAAATGCTGAACCTTTTACAATTTCCCCATAACTAATATTTTAATAAGAGGTCTTTTCTTAGTCCTTGCTACCTTTAGGTTCCCACAACATCTAGTCCCGCACACTTGCGTGAATATATCCCCATTACTATGTCTCAATATTACTGTAGGGAACATGCTATGTTTGCTTGAACACTTTTTCTGTGTATTCGTACCACTTATTATAGTTCATAAGACATGGAGAGAAACATAATTCATGAGACCAGCACTTGTCATGTTTACACTACAGTATTTTTATTGTGGTTATTTTTATTAATGTTAAAAAGCTGTAAATATATGTGCATGTCTATTTGCACCCCATTCCCTGTGGTTGCTTATGTAGGGGACCAATCCTCTCCTCCATGCAAAGCCAAAGTAAACAGGCCTTGTTCAGGCAAGTTCCACAGAAGTTGGACAGAAGTTGGACCAGAAGTTGGACCACAGGCTGCAGAGCTGTGCCATGGCTGCTAGTGCAATCTACCGGTTGCAACATTCTGCAAGGCTGCTGTACTTCATATGAACCCAAAATATAGTTTAAGGGATGGAAAACCTCTAATGCTCCGAGGTACTCTCATCCCTGATTGACAATCTCAGCAGTGTAACCTCAGGAAATAATCAATGGATGAATATTTTACATCTAACTGTCAATGGGAGGAGGAAGACATAGCTTACTGTAGTGGAAAGTTACAGGGCCTGATTTGCCATTCCATTAAACCAATTTTACACTGACTTCTGGGGAGTTATAGGGGCATAAAAACTAGTATAAGAGGCTCGAGAATCAGATCTATTACATGTAACTTAAGGGTGCATTTTCAAATCAGAGCAAACTTGAAAAAGGGGAATGTTTATAGCAAAAGTCTTTCCCTACTTCCTTTGAAATTTCAGATGGTCAAATAGTATTTAAATACAACATTTGGTGAGGGTTGTTGTTTTTTTCTTAATGTTGCTACACAAAAGCATTTGAAAACCAGTTATTTGCAAGTGAGTTCTGTATTTGAAAATATCCCAGGAGTATCTTAAACAATATCATTTGCAAAGAACTGAACACTGGTATTCAGTAATCATACTTCAAAATTGGTAACCGATGTATTCTAATAGCTAGAATACACATATTTGATGTCAAATATTTATATTCATGATCAGATATATGTATTGGATATTGAATATGTTTATTTGATTGACTCATAGGGACTGATTTTGAAGCTTTGAGAATTTGTGAACTGTAAAGCCAATTAAACCAATTCCCTGAGTATCGGCAAAATACTACTGGGTTGTTTAGAGTTGTTGTTTTTATATGGTGTTTGTTAATTTTTATAGTATTAGACTACCTCTGTTTGAAATTACTTCCAATATTTGTTTTCAGATAAAAGCTTTCCCCATCACAAGATGCTTCTCCTGCTGCATCATGCTATGAAAGGATAAATAATCCTGTGTTTGCCATATCGTTTGATGCTGCTATTAAAATGAATGGGTTATAAGGACTTTGGCTTCATGGGCCTGATTGTCCATTGCCTTGTGTCATCATTTGCTATCTCTTCCATGTAGGTTCTATCATTAGTGTTCTACACCCACTTGGCATTCATATTGCTAGGTATAAATGACTACACAAGGTTCAAGGCAGCGGAGCATAAGGCCCACTAACTTCCCTACTGGAGAACCGATGAAGGGAAAAACAAAGGGCAAGTTCTAAATACCTTCCATAATTAACAAACATGGTAGGACAGATTACGAAAAACAAGGGAAGACTGGACAGATTTATGTTTTCAATCTGGTAGTTTTGAAAATTTGTCTTATTATGAAAGTTACTCTTCGATGTAAATACCTAGAAGCACTTAAAATCCGCTTGTGGATGTAGGGTCACATTTCTAAAACTGGCTCCTAATTTTACATCTGTAACACACTGGTCATGTGTTACATGTCCCCCTTTTTGCCCAGTCCACAAGGGATATGCCTCTGGTACAGTTCTCTTCAGCTCAAGCTGTAGAGGCTCATGTTTTTAGCTCGGGAGGTCCACAGCTCAATCTTGGGTGTTGGCCAAAATGTCAGCCCTCACACATCTTCACTCAGTTATGGACACCATCAGAGGAGTAAAGTTTTGGAACAGCCTCCAACGGGAGCAATGGGGGCAAAAAACCTAACTGGCTTCAAGACTGAGCTTGCTAAGTTTATGGAGGGGATGATGGGACTGCCTACAATAGCATGTAGCCTACATTGGCAACGGCTTGTAGCAAAAATTCCCAACTGCTGGAGACGGGAAACTAGATGGGGAGAGCTCTGAGCTACTAAAGAGAATTCTTTCCCAGGTATCTTCCTGGCAGGTTTTGCCCACATGCTCAAGGTCTAACTGATCACCATATATGAGTTCGGGAAGGAATTTTCCCCCTGGGTCAGATTAGCAGAAACACTGGGGGGTTTTCCATCTTCCTCTGGGTCACTTGCAGGTTTAAGCTAGTGTAAATGGTGAATTCTCTGTAATTTGAAGTCTTTAAACCATGATTTGAGGACTTCAGTAACGCAGCAAGAGGTTGGGGGTCTATTTCAGGAGCGGGTGAAGTTCTGTGGCCTGCAATGTGCAGGAGGTCAGACTAGATGATCACAATGGTACCTTTTGACCTTAAAGTCTGTGAGTCTATGACTCTGTAAATGACAGATGTAGGCATCTAATTGTCTGTGGGTAAGAACACTTGTCCTCATTTCCTTGCTTAGGGCCATAAGGGAGGATAAGCCACCTCCATGTACAACTTGCCTGCATCATTGATCTGGTGCTGTGGGGAAAGATTCTGTAGAGTCTCCACTCCTTCCCGTGAGCAAGGATGCAAGCAATGAATGTAGGGGGTGGGCTGTGTTGAAACCTTGGCTGGTCAGCAAAACCAAACCAGCATGAGTGGAGATGTAAACAGTGCCCCATAAAAGGCTACATAACTTGCTTTTCTCCTGGAGCAATGGGGAACCATGAAAGCACAATTCCTTCCTGGGGCTACTCTTAGAGTGATTTTTGTACACTGCACCTTAAACAAGGCTATAAATTAGATCTCAGTCTAGCCCTGTCTGAACTGGTAAATTAGACAACTAAATCCTATAATTCACACCCACAGTTTACTGCACCCGCAACCGATTGCAAGAGCCAAATTAGAGGCTAGTTTTGAGGCCTTTTCACAGTTCAACCTTCAAATATTTTCTTCTGACACACGTGTGTGTATTAGATTTGGCCAGAGTGCACAGTCCCCCCAGGTTCCAGCCATGGAACACACCCACAGAAAAAACAGATTCTGTTTGAACACTTGGCTACTCCATTTGTGAGAAAAAGCCATCTCTGCTAAAGACATCTCACTGTTATGCTTGCTTGGCTAATAACTTGTGTGGTATGTATGAGGTAAGCTAGGTATTTGCACCCTGAGTAGTTAGAGGGTTTTCAGACTAAAGACTTAATATTAATTCATTAATCAGAATTAATATGAAAGACTTAATATTGATTAATATAAATTGTACCTGAATTGACAGAAAAGAATGACAGAAAAGAACAATATTTTATTAATGTTTCTAAATTTATATTCTCTGTATCTTCCTCCAAAAATCCCCAATTTAATCAATATAATAAGTGGACCTGTGTTTTGATAATGCATCAAAAGCAGCTCTTCTCTTCAAAGGGCATCTTTTTCACTCAATCTCTTCTCTAAAGACAGCAACATTAGTTTTGTAAATTAATAAACAGGCCAGCATCTGAGGACTGCATGAAGCCTCCATCACCCCTTATTGTGCTTTCTCTTCTGACCCCACTTTCCAGTGCAGGGCCCTCATCTCAACAACAATACTCTGAAAGCCTGTGTGGCACTCTGGGATCACACTTGAAAAGGCCTTTGGCTGAGGCTGGCTTTCAAGAAGGGGGGACAATTGGCAAGAGGCCTGTGGCTATTCATGCAGAACAGGCAATGAAAAATGCCTGAAGTCAGTTTCAGGGGTGGGCAATGCCCAAAAAAGAAAGCCCACATAATGTGAATGGCTGCTGCTAGGAGACTAAACCCAAAGGCATGCTACTAGCAAGCCTCCATGTGCCGACATCAATGGGCTCATCCTATCCCTATTAGGGGCCTAAAATGATGAAGAAACATGAGAAGGGACTATAAGCAGGAAAGGAAAATAATACCAAAGTACACAACGGTCAATGCTTATATTGTTATACTAAACACTCGAGCAAAAGAAATAATATTTTCCCTTCTTGTTTATAATTGGTAAACCAGTTACAAAATCTAATAAGCAAAATATTTAAGGCACACTTTCTTTCCAAATGCATTTTTATCATTATTTACTTTACATGCACATAATTAAGAGATTATAAATATATACCTGAGAAACCAACCCTCATTTACTGCCATCCTAGATCTGATCTTGGCTCGGCTCTGATCCTCCTGTGTGCGAGTCCAATTATATTGCAAACCCAACAGCACTGGTCTCAGAGAAACAGGAGTTCTAAATGTTACTATTACACAAGGCAGTGTTTAAAAGGAAATCACTATAATGCAATATACAAAAGTATTTCAGTGGCATGCAAATGACCTAACCCTCAACTATGCTCGGTGTAATCAGCCAGTGGGATATATAACGTGGTTTTCACTGTGGAGCAAGTATGGAGAAAGTTCAAAATGTTCAAAAGGATAATGCAAAACAATTTATCTGTAAAGCACCAATGCTCGATTCATATTTTTTCCTATTGTAAAAAGTAAAAAATGGCACAAACATTATATGTTATTATTAACATTTTATGAAAAATCAGAAATGGTGAAAACCCCTGACAATGAATTGACATGATCAGTCTACAAGATAGGAAATCCTCGTTTCCCTCATGCTTAATTTAAGCAGAATTCTTCAAGGCAACAGAACAATGTATTAAAAGAAACCATTTCCACTCTGCCCCCCATCTTCTTCAAAATCCTTTCCACTTCAATGCAGATTTTGGCTGTTGTCCTCTTAAAAGCTTTTTAAAAGTTTAAATCATGGTGTCTAGTCATGTTTGGGCTTATTTTCTAGGCATGAGCTCAGTTTAAAAAAAAAGACCATATTATTTGGTTGATGGTTACTCTAATTGACTGATTTATTTCAAGAGATGTTATTTATTATTTATAGTGGGGAAAGCTCTGGAAATCCCCCCCATCACTTCTCTGTGTATGAATTTTCAGTATTTTCCCAGTTAGGGAACATATTTTTTCTCTTCTCCTCTCTATGAGCCAGATTGTCACAGCGTTTTTCAGCTAGGAGAGGAAAGCTCTCTTTATTGCCCTGTTCAGCTCAGATTGTGAATTCAGCCATGGGGAGAGAAAAGGCTACTCAGCAGATACTCTCTACTGCCAGCAAGTGGGATGACAGAGGTGGGGAGGAGGAGCCCTGGCTTTCCCCCTCTGCCCCCCCCCCCCATTTACTCACTGGCTAGAGTAGCTCTGGGCACACAGGAGGGGAGTAAGCTGCACCATTAAAAGGGATGAAGTAATTTACATTACCCCCAGAGTAGGGGGCGGGGAGGGAGGAAATCAAGGAAGAATTATGGATGTTCCTGGGCAGGATAGCTATGTACCAACCCTAAATCAGGGTAGATTTTAGAGTTACAACTTAACCATTTTTTTCTGATGGATTGCATTAGTAATTGTTAGACATATTAAAAAGCTACTTAGGTCTGTGGCCTCAGTGCATTTCTGTGGCTTCCCTTGTATTTAAGAATTTTCCAGTAAATGATTGGTTATAGCACATAAGCCTAACTCATTTTCTATTTTTATTGATTGGCAACCGAAACTTTAAGCAATTAAATAAACTCATGGGAAAATATCAAGACAACTTTGATTTTATAAATTTTAAAAATGGCCACAGAGGAGTCCAACTGCAATTAAACTACTGCACTCTTTTCCTGAAGAAATGTTATATCCACGTAATGAGGACCCCGCTATTAATGTTCTCTGATGTCTCAGTGTTTGCTGACCATGTTGGGCTTTGGCGTTTTAACTAATTGGGAAAAGGACACGAGAAGGTGTTTTTATCAAAGATGAACATTCCTAAATCAGGCATTCTCAAATGTTATCATTAGGTGGCCCCCATATTATGCTGTGTTGTGGGCCATCTCCCCTCTCACTGATGACTGCAAAGGCCACTCTTGCCCTTAACAATCTCATAACATCCCCGTGGCAGCTACAGCAATTGTAAAGCAATATTAGAAACATATCTGATATTATTTTAGCTTTCTTTTAATGTGATTTAGCAAGTGAAAATGAGGATAAGACAATCCCATGAGACTCAGCCTGCTCTCCATGGATTGACCCTCCCCATAGTACAGGGACCACAGTTTGGGAAACTCTTCCCTAAATGTTAAGGGTGGGATTTTCAAAATCACTTGGGTCCAGTGGGAGTTAGGTGCCTAAATACCTTTGAAGATCTGAGCCTTCATGTTAGGCTAAGTCTCCTCCACTGTGGACAATGGGAATTTTACTTCGGATTGAATGGGATTAGAATATGCTTGATGCTAAGCACTTTTGAATATCCCATCCTAAACTAGACTGACTTTTTCAAGTGTGATAAAGGATGTATTTGCCTTAATTAAGGGTCCAGTCTCACACCTCATGAAGTCAATGGAAATAAATGAATAGATAGTAGATACTGGAATTCATAAGTAAAACATTTAAATGTTTAATTTTTTTGCCAAGCTTTTTAATATTTTGTCATTGATTTCAATGAGAGCAGGCCCTCATTAGCTTGAGAGAACAGCCCTCTGATATTTAAAAATATCTCTCTTTTAGATTTCCTTTTGAAAGAATCCTGAAAGGAGAGAAAGGAAAACAATTTAAGGACGGCCTATCCTACTAGTACATCAGAATTTTACTACTGATCTCTCACCCAGCCTAACCCAGCTAACAAGTCCCATTTTAAGAATCAGATCCAAAATAAATAAGGTTGTGAATAGGTAAATTTCTTGGAAAAAATTAAATGTTTCAGGGTTTTTCCTTGTGTAATCCACTACCTACCAAATATTCCATTGTATCTACATGGCCAAAGAACCTGCTTAATCTTGCCAAGAAAAAATAAGATTAAACTACAATAAGAATTGCGTGGGTGCACACCTAAGGGTATATGGGCGATTATTGACTTATTTTTTAAAAATAATGTGCTGTATGCTCAGTATTAATCCAGCTGCTTACTCCATTCAATTTTCATTCACTATTTTCTACTTCTGCCAAGGGATTTTGCATACCTAAGTCTCAAATCCTGATTCCTAACAATCATGTGAATCTGCAGAAACCAAGGTTATTTGGAGAGCACAGAAGTCACACATGGATTCCTTGGCTAGCCTACAGGGGCTGCTCTTGCATGTTACTCCCAGGCTGGTTTCCCAGGGAGGTGAAATTGTAGCTCTCAGCCTCTTGGCCAAAGGTCCATCAGACTGACTTTCATGTAACTTGCTGTTTCTGTGCCACTGAAAACACAGAGGCAAACATCACAGTGGGTCTAACTTGTCATCAGGTATGTCCCTTTTCCCCCCTTTTTAAAATTCCAAACAACATTCTCTAAACAGTAACCAGAGCCAGGCAGCAAGTGGAAAACGAGAATATCCTCCTAATACATAAACCATTAGTCAGCGCTTGCTTTCTGTCCAAAAATCAGAAATAGGGATGATTTTCAGCTGGAAAACAAACACCTACAATGAGACTTCGCTTGGGTTTTAAGACTCATGAATGGATTTCTGAGCCTGATTAGAAAACAAACTGGGAAAATCTGCATTCACTTGTATATGATATGGCCACTGGTGAAACAGAAGAAATACTGCTAGAGAAGGATATTCCTGGGTTTAATGCATCAGGCTGGGACTCAGGAGACCTGGGCTCAGTTTTCAGTGCTGCCATGGACTCCCTGTGTGACCTTTAGTAATTCATTTAATCAGTCTGGGCCTCAGTTTGCTCTCTAAAGGAAATATAATAATAATGCCTTGTCTGTTCAAAGTAAGGATTGTATTTTACTAAATGTGTCACGGCACTTAGCACACATGATCTGATCTTATTTGAGGCCTCTAGGTGCTACTACAATACAAATACTAATGTATTCATATAGGTTTCAGAGTAACAGCCGTGTTAGTCTGTATTCGCAAAAAGAAAAGGAGTACTTGTGGCACCTTAGAGACTAACCAATTTATTTGAGCATAAGCTTTTGTGAGCTACAGCTCACTTCATCAGATGCATACTGTGGAAAGTGTAGAAGATCTTTTTATACACACAAAGCATGAAAAAATACCTCCCCCCACCCCACTCTCCTGCTGGTAATAGCTTATCTAACGTGACCACTCTCCTTACAATGTGTATGATAATCAAGGTGGGCCATTTCCAGCACAAATCCAGGGTTTAACAAGAACGTGGGGGGGGGGGCAGTAGGAAAAAACAAGGGGAAATAGGTTACCTTGCATAATGACTTAGCCACTCCCCCCAGCCTGAAGCAAATACTCACCAGCAACCACATATCACACAACAGAACCACTAACCCAGGAACCTATCCTTGCAACAAAGCCCGTTGCCAACTGTGCCCACATATCTATTCAGGGGACACCATCATAGGGCCTAATAACATCAGAGGCTCGTTCACCTGCACATCCACCAATGTGATATATGCCATCATGTGCCAGCAATGCCCCTCTGCCATGTACATTGGTCAAACTGGACAGTCTCTACGTAAAAGAATAAATGGACACAAATCAGATGTCAAGAATTATAACATTCATAAACCAGTCGGAGAACACTTCAATCTCTCTGGTTACGTGATTACAGACATGAAAGTTGCGATATTACCACAGAAAAACTTCAAATCCAGACTCCAGCGAGAGACTGCTGAATTGGAATTCATTTGCAAATTGGATACAATTAACTTAGGCTTGAATAGAGACTGGGAGTGGCTAAGTCATTATGCAAGGTAACCTATTTCCCCATGTTCCCCCCCCCCCCAAGGTTCTTGCTAAACCCTGGATTTGTGCTGGAAATGGCCCACCTTGATTATCATACACATTGTAAGGAGACTGATCACTTTAGATAAGCTATTACTAGCAGGAGAGTGGGGTGGGGGAAGGTATTTTTTCATGCTTTGTGTGTATAAAAAGATCTTCTACACTTTCCACAGTATGCATCCGATGAAGTGAGCTGTAGCTCACAAAAGCTTATGCTCAAATAAATTGGTTAGTCTCTAAGGTGCCACAAGTACTCCTTTTCTTTTTGTATTCATATAAGCATTCTTCTTTCTTTGCCCGAGTAATGTTACTTTTCAATACTTATCACTAAGGGCCTAATCAGCCCAAGTAATTGGATTGAGTTCTATCAATCTCTGTTAGGTAAGCAATCTTCCTACTTAGACTGCAGAAACAGCAGAGCCATTCCACCTTAACTGCACTGTAACAGTACCCTATCTGCAATTTTGATATACAGCTAGACCACTATATAAATATATACAACTGGATATACTTTCCACATCATGTTTCTATCAGCTCAACAATAGCAAGGGTGCACTGGTACTATCTGTATATTATGGGCACTGGTTATAGTGGTAGTGGATTTTATTACAAAGCACATGCTATAAAAAATTCATAAGAATTTATGTCACTCATATCCTTATAGTACAACCCCAGGTCTACATACATATTATCAGTTTATCTGGAAGTCATCAATATAGAATGTCAGTCCCTGGCCATTTGTTACAACACTTGCATCTCAATATGGGTTCTACAAATGTCATAGCACAGGGATCGGCAACCTTTGGCATGCAGCCCACCAGTGAAAGCCCTTGGTGGGCCGGGCCGGTTTGTTTACCTGCAGCGTCTGCAGGTTCGGCTGATCACAGCTCCCATTGGCTGCAGTTCGCCATTTCAGGCCAATGGGGGCTGCAGGACACGACAGCCAGCACATCCTTTGTGGCGCGCCGCTTCCCACAGCCCCCATTGGCCTGGGACGGCGAACCACAGCCAGTGGGAGCTGCGATCGGCCGAACCTGCAGACGCTGCAGGTAAACAAATGGGCCCGGCCCTCCAGGGCTTTCCCGGCGGGCCGTATGCCAAAGGTTGCTGATCTCTGGCATAGCAGATCTCTGCCAATGCAATCATAGAAATTAGTCACACTTCTTAGTTTGGCCATTTCTTGGTGAAGTCTCATCTCCCTTAGTTTTCTGCAGGCTTGGGGGGGGGGGGGGCGGGGGGAAGAGGAGTCTAAGTTAACCTTCATACCGAAGGGAAAATCACAAAAAGAAAACTCAGTGATAAGAGTTCTATGCCCACAGGACCTAACCGAGGAATCCTTACTAAATTATATTAATTGGCTTGAAGTCAGTGGAAGTTTTGCCTTACTGAGTAAGAAGATTGCCGTGATGATGGTGAATCTGCTTTAGAGAAAGCAGTGTAATCTGGTGGACAGAGGACTAGAGACAGATTTCAGGGAACCCAAAATAAGACGTAATTTTTGAAACTGTACTGGGTGTATTGTTATGTCTGGAGATACTGAATAGTATGGCTGCCAGCACAATCCCCTAGCCAGTTATGGAGAAGGTCAAATAATCTGATAGTGCTTCAAGTCTCAGCTGGGAGAGGGTTGCAAGTTGTGACTCAAGCACCAATGGCAACATTTCAGAAATGTTATGGCAACTTTCAACCAATTTGGTACCTGGGCCTACTGCTGTTCCAACTGAGGCCTTGATTCAGGAAGATACTTAAGCACATTCCTAACTTTAAGCATATAAATAGAACTACAAAGTCAATAGAACTACTCACATGCTTAAACTTAGGAATGTGCTTAAGTATTCTTCTGAAGCAGGGTCTCAGTCAGGGAGCAGGAACAGCCTGGGGTGAAGTTAGTTCTCTCTCTCTTTCTCTCCCTCCCTCCCTGCCTCTCAAACTATTGAAGGAAATCCCCTACCCCCACTCCGGCTGTCAGTTATTGAGCTGGCAAGAACAGAAGCAAACACCTGTGTGCCAGATACTTGCAGCTAACTGTAGTTGTGCCACTTGCCGGTTTGATTTCAGTCAGTTGGTGGCAATGGCACAGAATTCCACAACACAACAGAGGAGTGATATTTTTTTAAATCTTCTCACAGTTTATCTTTCCTGCTCCAAGTTCCTTTCTTTGTGCTTTCTCTTGTATAATTTTCAGAGTTGATGAAACAATAGGTAATCTCCAGGTGAGCGTAGTGATTTTTTTTTTTTTTTGTAATCAGCTAAACTGTGCAAGTATTTCCTGTTGAAACCTGAAGCCAAGTGGAATTCCCATTCCCTCTCAGCAGCAGAGGACATTTAAATTTCAGCCTAAAATTAGCACCACAGAATCTAAATTTTTCTTTCTCCTGTGATAGATTTATTTCACATTTTCCAGCCTGAGATGTTCAGAATTCATCTTCACTGAGGAAACTTTTCAAGCTTTCTTTAAGACCTTTACATTAATTTAAAATGTGCTTTTAATATGGGATTACAGTTTTATTTTATTTTATTTTTTGGATGCAATATATACCTGCCCTATTTTCTGCCTTCTTGTAGACTCACATCATTTAAAATAGTTTTCCAACTCCTTTCTTAGAGATCAGTTTAGAGAGTTGTTCATATTGATCAAGTGGTATTTATGTTTCAGGTATATACATATAAGAAAATGTATATTAACTGTATATTACTCAGTCCTGCTTTCAAGTAGGTTAATTTTCTTTCCTTTAATCTGGGAAGATTAAAACAAACAACAATAGTTCTATTAAGGATCAGAATCTGACACCCTTCCCTCACATTGTGTAGGAATTTACCCCAAGATGAGTCCCATTGACTTCAGTGGGACTATTTATCTTATTTATAAAGTAAGATACTATTCAGAATTAATGTATCAAATTCTGACCCTGAGCCTCTGCCTCCCTTGTGTTCAATTTGCCAACATTTAAAATTAGACCTAATCAACAGGAGTGGATTTAAGGGTTAGGAAGACTAGCAAATGCTGACTCAGGCCATCTTTATGCTGGGCCCTTCCAGATTCCCTACCTAATTAGGGAACATGGGATGTTTTAATGATGATCCTTACCATTGCAACCACCAGTTCTTTTGCCAGCAGGGGGTTATCATTAAATCTACATTGTAGTCACACCACCCTCCTGTGATGTATTGACATCCCTAGCTTCTGTGCATTTCTAGGCCACTTCCTCTCCAACTCTTCTTACTTAATCCCATTGATTCCATAGATGCCTCCCTCAGCTCTATTCTCTTTCTCCATCCTTGACTCTTCCCCTCCTTTCCATTAATGTGTCAGTCCCACTAACCCACATCCATAGCTCATGCTCCACGCCCATCTCCTTTTAAGTTGTGTTTTGGGAAGTTTTAATTTTAAATTTCTCTTTGGATGGTTGGTGGCCTGTGTTGGGAGAGGAGAAGGCAAGAAGAGAAACTTTGCTTTTTAGCTATGTATTTCTTTTTAATTATTATTTTCAATTGTATATATAATATGTATTATGAGGGAGTGGGGCAAGGGGGATTCAGAAGTGCTCAGTATTGGTCTATTTCTGCATCTACCAAGAGAGTTTTTAATACATAGATAGAAGCTGACATTCTCTATGATATAACCATGAGTTCTATCTGGATATAACATTGGCATGTATTTCCAAGATGTGGCTGAATGATGTTTAAGGTTTTGGTTGCATAATTGAGGAAATAGAGGAAACTGGGCTTTAATCTCTATCAGCTACATTAATAAGCCCCTATAAAGCGAGATGAATGAGATTCTAAAAGTGAAGATAGCCTTCAGGAGGCAAACTGTTTAGTTTGGGAACTAATAATCAGTGATCTAATCTGCTCATGATGAATACAAGAAATCCCACCAATACTCATTCCTGGAAATTAAAGGTATAGGAGATATAGGAGAATTACTAATCTATGGTATTGAGGGATGAACTATGATATTGTTAGGTAAGAAAAACTCTTAATTTCCAGATAGTCAACATTAAACAAGTTACGATCACTGTCACAATTGATTCATTTTTCTCATTTCATTCTCAAAGCTAGAAATTGATACATAGAGCCAAGTTCAGCCATCATGTTAGCAGGCACAAATCCACTGACTCCAAGTGAGCTGGATTTGTCTGTACCCTTGCTGAACTTTACCCTATTATGTGGCAATTTATGATCCCAGGGCAAGCAACCTCATTTACTTCAATAGGCTTGGGTAGGAAGCAATTCAGCACTAACTTCAGCCAATGCTGTTGTCTGATGGAAATCTAACAAATATGCTGAAGCAGCAGTTATTTCTATACACCTGCAAGGGTACCTTACATTTTTGTAGTATTTCCATATTCATACTTAATAGAAAATAGGTCACCATGATCTGGCCATCTGAACAAATTTGCCTTTTATATCATGTAATACTTATGGTCTATGCCATGCCCAGTCTATTCTAGATTCCCTCTGTTGACTGAATCCGGAGTGATAGCACAGAAACTAGGCAAAAGGCAAGTCAGATGCTAACAGACAGCTAGGCAAATGGAAAGCAAGCATAGGCGTATGCTCATGCTAACCACAATACAGATACAGACAGACACTCTTCTAGGCAGTGGCAGGCCATATATAGCCGCATTCTCAACCTCTGGAAAGCAAAACAAACAGTCCAAATGCTGTGGAACAAACTCAGGCCCATAAAGTCCAGACTCAATGAAACAACACACAGAGCAAACATAGTCCGCAGGCAGTGGAAAGCAGACTCAGGCAAATAAACTCTAGACTCTGTGAAACAGAGCACAGATAGACACACTCCAAGCACAAGTAGAAAAGCAAACAGAGACAAATATAGTCTAAACTTAATGAAGCAGATAAATGAAACAGGAGCTGTCTCACTCTCCAAGCAAAATCCAAGCAACTTATCCCAGATACTCCTAGCTACAGCAACAAGGGTCTTCTTGAAGCCAGTTATAGAAAGTCACAACCTCTCAATGGTACAAAGGGCTCTTAATTCTTATACCCTTCATCTGTTCTACTCATGTCCAGGCTTGGTAGAATGGTAATCTTCACTCTTCAGTGGCAGCCACATTATCTGCTGAATCAACAACCTTCACAGTCTTGCTTTTTTCCCCTCAGCCAAATTTAAACAAATTTAAATGGTCATTTCAAGGAAACCTTAGGAATCATGGAACATTCTGATGGAATCTGCCTGGAAATAGAGTTCACTTTTATCTGTATGTTGTTTTACTGGTGGTGATAGGAAAAACAAAAAGCCCCACAGCATAACTATTGCTCAACACTTTGAGGCAGATGCCTGAGCAGTGTGGGCAGTAAAGTTCTGGAGATGTTCCTCAATGACATCAAGAATTATTCCTGGAAGCCGCATCTGTCTGCATGATCATAAGTGAGATATATGCAGAAAGTGAAAATATTCCTACAGAGCTTCATTTCTTGGAGTTCTATGCATCCATTCCCTTAATTCACAAAGTATTTCCCCCAGCTGCATCTTGTTCTTAGTATTAGGTCTTGGAAGTCCTTGCACGCCTTCTCATACAAATTCTTTGCATAAAAGCATGGTAACACCTGATGCCAGTAAAAAACACTGATGACTTTTCATGAAATTCAATTACCAGCTTCACCTACCTAAATAGTCCTTTTCATTTATGTATATATTTTTTCCAGCAGATGTCAGGGTAGAAACTTCACTGCTAACTTTATTTTCTATTTTTATTTTATCATACCTCTTGCACACTGCATGCCAATGCAGGATCCCCTTTCATCTTTTCTAGTTAAGACCCCAGGTACTCTGTGGCAAGATGGCAATAAATTCTGTGGTGAGCCCCTGTTTTCTGCAGAATTCTAGTGCTGAACTCTCTGACAAACTGGAAATTTTGCTTCAGCTTCAAGAAATTCAAAATGAGGGGTTTCTACTGAATATGATGGGCCAGATCGTCAGCTGGTGTAAATTGGCATACCTCCATTGAAGTCATTTGAGCTATACCAGCTTACACCCAGGGAGGACTTGATCCACTAATGGTAATAGAATCAGTATACAGCACTGTAACGCTTGTGCTGCTAATTTTAATATTGAATTTAAATTTGTTTTGCTCTACTCATGGAACAACAATTAGTTAACAAAAAAAATCATTCTTTCTTTTAGTTACGAAGATATAATAGCTGAAGGAAATTTTGTAGCTAAAAAACCGATAACTAATGTACAAAAAGCAAAAGTCCCATTACCCTCATTTCAGATATCTTTATTACAGCTAAACTAATCATTCTTTTTCATTCCTCTTAACAAATGCTAGGTGCTGTAATGTTTTAAATAAGTTGCTAATAATGATTAGGAGTTGTTGTTTTTTTGAATAATCTAAAAAAATAGATTTAATTGAAAATAGAGGAAAACTACAACTTTTCTGTTTTTTCCTTTTTTATTTCAAAATGATATTGTTGAATCTTTGAATAAGGGTCAAGCTACAATTAATGTACAGTTCTCTTCTGACTCAGTTAATCTTCTAGTTATGTTTTCTCCTTCATATGTATTCATTCAAGAAACACCTACGAAAGTTATCCATTGACATTCAGGACTGACCAATGAAAATGTTATTGCTCCTGGTCTTGTATTCTCAGAAGAAGGAAAAAAAACGCACATAGCTTAGTTATACTTAGATGCCTCATACTCCTCTATATCTGACCTTAGGCTCATGTTTATGAATCCTAATTATGAATAAATATTTTTATGGAAATGTGTTGTGTTTAATAAGAAAACTGGATCACAATAACTGAAGCTCTTGTGTGGTATGGCGACACAAACTGGCTGCACCCCAGTGGCAGCTAAATCTTAATAAGTTGCACACAGGGACCAATCCTACCCAAGCATGCCAAATAAACCCTGCAAAGGAGATGAATACTCTCAGTTCTCAACGACTTTACTGGGAAATGAGAGCACTTGCAATGTCAGAAGACTTAACATCAAGGCCCTTTAGAACTTAGTGAAAAGTGGCATTTGAAACAGAAGACAACATGTTTCTCCAGGGAACTTGCTTTTTTTTAGAAACATCTTCTGTAGGAACATGCTTCCCCAATTCTCAAGGTGTGATCCCACAAAGCACTGAGCTCCCAATGAAATAAACTGATGGCTCTCAGCACCTCTTCTGAGGCCCAGACCCTCAAAAGGTATTTAGGTGCCCAACTCCCATTGAAATCATCCTAAATATCTTTGAGGAGTTGGGCCTGGGTGCCACTGAAGGTCAGATCTATTGTTGTTATGAAGAGGAAGCCATGAAAGACCCAAAATAAAAGACCACATTCACCAGTACATTATCTATCCGAAACAGCACACAGTAATGCCAACAAATGTTTTGTTGATGTGTATCTAATTTTGGATGAGGAGAAGATGTTGGATTTCTCAGCTAAACTGTGGAGAGCTCTCACACAAAATACCTTTGTGTTTGTGTTTGTGTGTGTGTGTATACACACACATGCACAGAAGTGTCAGAGTGATCTTATATTTCATTCTCATATGCATTTTATCATCATCCGGTCGATAATTGGTCTGTTTGTTTAGTTTATGCGTACACATTGGCACAGTATTTTATTTGATGAAGGCCCTCAAATTACATGGTAGAAGGAACAATGAGATCACTTGCTGACAGCTACAGCTCAGACCAAAAAGAGGCAGGGAGGGATCACACAGCCTAGAAAAAACTAAAAACAGATTTGTTCACCCATATATTTTCACTTTGGTGCTAAAACAGCACATACTTCAATTTGTTATAACAGGTATGAATATGGACTGCATTTGCATCAGTTAGAAATACATAAAATAAATTATATTAATTAGTAAATAGAAAGATTCAATACACAAACTAGAAAAAAACTATGGGCCAAACTGAGCCCCATTTTGACTCTTGTGCTGTTAAATCCACTTAAACCAGAGCTCAGTTTGGCGTAGTTTTGCAGCAGCTGTGAAGTTCTGCAGTTAGTTTATATAAGCCTGACTGAGTTTATGCTTGTAGAGTACTAAGTGGTTAGGGGGATACTGCACACTGAACTCTTCCCTCTTTGGGGAAAAAGTATAATAAGCTGTCATTTTTGTATGTCCATAAATGGGAAATGTTGAATCAACCTTTGAATGGCACTTTCTAGGCAGCTCAGCTCATGTTGTTTCTCAATCCGTTTCCCCCCCTCAATTCTTCTTTTGAGGTTTTGATAATTTACTTGACTGACTTCTAACAAAAGCCAACTAAAATATAATCCTACATAATTACTTGGGGATACTATTGTAGAGTAGAAAAGGTACATATGGGATGCATATGGAATGCAGATAGATGCAAAGATTCAGATAAACTGGCTACTTTTCAAATTACCAGGGGTATATTATCCATTTTGACCACCCATTATATCTTCGACCTGAATTTCTGTTTTGAATTACATCTGTATATTTATTTATCATCCTAGAATATACCCAATTCCAAAGCAGCAAATCAAGGCATAACAATATAACATTTTCTAATGTGTGATGAAGCTCTGCTTCTGCGGCTGTCTTAAAAATCTGATGGCTATTCCGCATGCTAACCCAAATAGGGTGGAATTTGGGGAAGTACCCAGGTTGCATTAAGAAATCCCTCCCATCACAATTAGTAATGATTTATCATTTTTCAATGATAAATTACATTCCATTAGTTAAATTATTCTACAAATATAATGGGGGAGATTCTCTACTGCCTTACACCTTGTGTAGTCATTACATGTGTAAAGTAAGAATAAAACACTATCCAGGTCAGATCAGTAGTTTTGTACAGCCACTTTGTACTGTGTAAATGGCTACATGAGGCACAAGGCAGTAAAGAGCTGTGTCAGTAGGTCTGATTCACTGCTGTGTTACTCTATTTTTTTGCCAGTGTAACTCCATTGATTTCAGTCAAGTTACACCAGCATAAATCTGGATTAACACAGTGCTGAAGCAGGCACAGAGTGTCTACTGTCATCATGTTCCTATTACGCCTCTGTGGTTTAGGGCAGTGACGAAGCTCCTCCACTCCTGTCTGTTTCTGGCAAAGTCTCTCAATGGTTCCCCAGCTGTGCCCCAGGTTTTTCAGCTCAGCTTCCACAGCTCGTCATCATGTTGTTTTCGGGTGGCCTTGTTTTCGCTTGCGTTCAGGTGTCCATCTTATTGTTACTCTGGTGATGGAATCAGTTTCCATCCGAAGCATGTGACCGATCCATCTCCAACGCCTCCTGGCAATGATGGTGCTCATATCCTCTTCGCTGCACTGTGTCAATAGATCTTGGTTTGAGATTGTTGTGGGCCAAGAGATATGGAGAATTTTTCTGAGGTGGGTTGTATGGAATGAAGACAGTTTGGACATGTCGTACTTTCTCATTCTGCACTATAAAGTAGTGTTGAAAGTACACAGCTTTGATAAATCTTGAGGTTGGTTCTCGTGTTGTATTTTGATGATTTCCAGACTATATTTAAGCTCCTGAAGGTGTTCCTGGCTTTACTGATTTTTTTCTGGATGTCCTGGCTTGTTCCACCATCCTGGCTGATGGTGCTGCCCAAGTATGTGAATGTTTCTACATTGGTGAGAACATAATCCTTTATCCGTATTTGTGATGGTGAGGCAATATTAAAGGTCATGATATCTGTCTTATTGCAGTTGATTTTCAGTCCAATTTGCTGGCTGAATGCATTGAGTCAAATTGTTTTTTCTTGTATATGGTGTTGGGTATGTGATAGGAGAGTGACATCTGCAAAGTCCAGGTCTTCAAGGGAGGAGAAGAGTGTCCATTTAATCCCTCTTGGCATGTCTTCTGTTGTACGCCGCATTACCCAGTCGATGGCAAGGTTGAAGAGGATTGCAGACATGACACACCCCAACATACTTCTGTTTTGACTTCAAAACTGAGCTCACTGTGATCAACACTGCATGTAAAGTTGAAATAGAAGCTTTTGATGATGTTGATTATAAGGAAAGGAATTCCATATGCCCGCAGAATGTGCCATAAGCTGGTCCTGTGAATGCTATCAAAAGCCTTCTTAAAGTCTATGAAATTTATGTAGAGTTGCCGTTGCCATTCTAAGCACTGTTCTATTATGTTTCGTAGAGTGAAGATCTGGTCTGTGCATCCACGCCCTGTCTGAAAACCAGCTTGCTCTTTTCTGAGAACACTATCAGCTGCCTCTGATAAAAGCTGGACAATGATCTTACACAATACTTTGCTTGGCACAGATAAAAGTGTGATACCATGCCAGTTATTACAATCACGGAGAGTTCCTTTCTTTGGTATCTTCACTATAACCCCATTGGTGCACTCATCTGGCACTTTTCCCCCTTTCCCAGACTGATGTAATTAGAGGGGCCAGGATAGATGTTGCTAATTTAGGATTTACCTTGAACAAGTCTGCATTCAAGTTATCCTTACCAAGAGCTTTCCTATTTTTTAAGGATTTGATGGCTTTTGTCTACTGTACTTCATATCATTCGTTAAAACTTAAAAAGCACTGGGTCTTCTCCAATAGGAAGAGATATTTTGATTACTTGTATCAGCATACAAAACAACCATAGTTTTAATCCCTGTTGGTAACTGTTTCACTTTTGAAGACTGCGCTGTTGTGCACCTATCCATGTAAATGTATTACATTTAAATATTAGCAGTGACTCACTGACCACTAATAGTGGAATTCCAGATGATGAAAAATTGGAAATGTATATTTTTACAAATCCTGTTTGTGGTTGTTATCTTTAATAATGCCGAATGATTTACCAGCGTCTCTTAAGTGTAAGTAATAAAGACTTCCATCTGTCTGGGGGCTGCTCCAACTTGTTCTCAGCTTTTTGAGTCATTTTACTATCATCTGGGAGTTCTCAATCTCCTTTTTTGCTTCTGTTTTCAGGAGGTGATAAAGAAGAGGCCAAATCATGAGTTTGGGTTATGATTAAAGTTTTCTTAATGTAGGGTCAGAGTTTCCAAGTAACATTAGAATTCACCTCTAGGATAGCAAAGCCTACAAAACTTTTACTCTACTAGCTCAGTTCTGTGCTATGAATCTTGTTAATTTTTTTTCTAAAACCTGACACAATTATAACTTTCCTGTTCTAGGAGGAGACTCAAGAAAGAGTCTCTAGGAAGACTTGAACTTAACGAAAATCAAGTGTCATTTTTTGTTACTTTTGTTAACTAGCTGTTTTCCCACTTTCATTTTCCCATACCCCTGCACTTTTTGGTTTCAGACAAAAGTGGAAGTACAAGAAATGGAAAATACCAGGAGGAAACCTTTTTATGGTATTACTGATCTCCTGGCAGGGTGCCCTCAAACTCACAGATAACAGATGGCCTAAAAATATACCAAATCATTGGACCCCCAACAACCCCTTCCTGGCACCATGTGCGACATGTCCTCTGCCATCCCCAGCAGGTTGGCTGTGCCTGAGAGATATTGCCACAGACAGCGTGACAGTCTGGTGGAGGTCAGGGAAGATGTGGAATGCTTTTAGGATGGTATGTCATGTGGACTGAGAACACAAGATGAGGGGGAAGTGAGGGAGGATGGGAACAAGCGGAAGGATTTTGCATGGTGAGAGATGGCTATGGAGTGCTGGATAGTGAAAGGGAATGGGAACAGAGGTTAGGTAATGGGCATTTAGCCCTGAAAATAACATCCACAAACAGAAAGTTTAGTACATACCGTGTATAATATTTTATAACGTGTACATAGTGCCTAAGTAACCACATCACCTTATTTTTGTAACCCTTATTCACACTCATCCTTCTATTTCTCCATCCATTTTTTGTAGCTTTCACTTTCTGGATCCTGTTTAGCCTCTTTGACATTTTCAATTTAAAAGCAGCTTGATAATTAAAGCAAACTATGATCTTTCCAGTCAAAATAGTAAATATCCATACACATTAGGCACAGATTTCTTACTGAAATCAAATACCTTTAAAAACAACTTGGTATAGAGATTTTTTCATCTAGGCTTCATTTCATTTCATAATAACTAGCTGTTTCTACAGCAAGAACAATAAGCCAATATCTTCCAAATCACACACATATTCACTATGAAATGAAAGAAATGTTTCCATTTTAGAGTTCTGAGAACAGGTGAAAAGAAAACATTATTCATAGTGCAGTTTTGGGCTTTTTCCTTAGGGAAGATTATTATGTGTTGTTTATGTTCTTGTAGTTTTAATGATTACTTCTTTCTTTCATTAACTACAAAGAACATAGATTTAACTTACAGACAGCAAGCCAGAGCTGTTTATATTGAAGAATATATTGTCTGATCATCAGTTTCATGCTTTATCTGTTTGTTATTTAGCCTGGTCCTCAGGAGCTTCGGACCTGGATAGCCTTGGAGACTTGTTAGAGAATGAGTGTTGCTATGGTGTGATGTCATTGAGCTTAGGCAATAGATCACACCCTGCTGATATACGGTTTCACCATATACATGGTGTATGCCTCTTCCTTGTGTTTGGCTACTGCTTACTATTTATAAAAACACATCTTCTGAAGTTGTCAGTGTATTTGATATTCACAGGGCCAGATTCTCAAATAGTGTAATTCAGCATAGAATCATTGATGTCAATGAAGTCAATTTACACTAGCTGAGGATATGGCCTAGGAGCCTGGTTCATCTGGCTTAATATCTGTTTATTGCTAAAATGGTACTCTTTCCTACTGCTATTAAATTGCTTTTTGTTCAAAATAGAATTCTAATAGTGTTTTTACTGGGGCTCAATGTTCCCCCCCTATTGCATTTTCCAAGATCTCTTTATCTGTTAGATATCAAGGTTGAGACTTTCAAAACCATCTAGGAGATCTGGACACTCAGTAATTTTAATGGAAATCGGGCCCGATTTCATTAGGAAGCTTTGAAAAATTTCAGCCTAAACTTCCACGAGAAACTATGATGTGTGTATGTGTGAATGTGCACGTGACAAGAGACAACAGTGCAAAAAGCAATCTTACTTTCTCCCTTCAACTCCCTCCCCTCAGACCACCTGTATTTTGTTCACCTTTCCACTCTCATCTGTGCCCCAATGCAGTCTGCTCCTACTCTAATGCCTGATCCTTAATTGCATTGTATCTCTCTAACTCAGGGCTGCAAGTCGATGAACAATTAAGGCATTTGGCACCTTGCAGGAGGTGTCAAGTACATTGCAGGGTCAGTCCCTTAAATTGTAAGCTCCTTGAGCACAAACCTCATTTTCCTATATGTTTACAAGTAATCAGGCACACCTATAGCACTATGCATATGATCCTGCTGAGACTAATGGTGCAGGATCAGGTATTATAGGAATCAGTGAGAATCTGTTGCCTGTAGTGCCTTTTCTGCAAGGAATTCAAAGCACTTTACAATCATTTAAGCCTCACAACATGCCTGTGGGGTACAGCAGGCTAAGTAGGCCTGTATTGCTTCTTTACAGAGCCGAGTACATTTATTCAAATGTAGCTGAATAATAATAATGAAACCATGACCTACCATGACACTTACGTTCCTCAGGAACAATGAAACTGTCAGCCACAAGGTTGAGACTCATGAGTATGGGTGACAGAACTTTTTCGGCAGCTGGCTGACAACTGTAGAACTCACTTCCGTAATAGATTAGGGTGACCATGAACTTCCAGTGCAAAATGCAAAATGTACTTCTTCAATTTAGCTTTCCCACAATATCAACAAACAAGCAAAAGAAACCTTAGTAGAAAAGTCTTACAGTTTAATTAAAACAAATAAATAAATAAATAAATCACCCTGTGGAAAGGATCTCATTCTCTATTACATTCTATCAGTTTTTAATAGATGTATGTAGAACCTATCACATTTCTATAGAATCCTATTGAAGAAGAAGAAGAAGAGGAAGAAGTGAGTTTTTACCCACGAAGAGGTGAGGTTTTTACCCACGAAAGCTTATGCTCAAATAAATCTGTTAGTCTTTAAGGTGCCACCGGACTCCTTATTGTTTTTGTGGATACAGACTAATATGGCTACCCCCTTATTCATTTCTATAGGATTTTTGCATAAAGGAAGTGGTGTGAAGGAGAGGTATTGAAACCAAACTCTTTCACAGTATAATTGTTTAGAGTGTTAGTGACTCTGATACTATGGTGATGGGCATAGTGCGTGTGTATATGCTTGCAACACAATAAATATAAAGATGACTTCTTAAATAAAGACTGCCAACTCAAGGAAGCAATGGAAACCAACCTGCAAGAGATATTATAGAAGCTGAAAGATGCTAAGGTCTGTACCTGAAAGCAGCAAAACTTTGGGAATCCATGGGACAAAAGGTAACATGATTTAAGAAAAAGTTATCCATGCAGGACTAATATTTTAGAGTTTGCACTTTAGTACGCCCACTATACCGTAGGTTAATTTAACTTGCCTTTCAGAATGGGCTATTACCACCCACACACTTCAAACTGCCAATCTCTCAGAGTCTGCTTATCCGGTTTTTAAAATAATTATTGCATATGATGATCCTAAACATACTGTGGTATCTTACAATGTTTTGCTTTCCAAACTGCTTTGCCATCTTACCAAAAGCATTCATGTACAATATAGATTCTAAACTGAATACAAGCAGCTACCATTCCTCATGGAAACTTCACTGTCATCCATGCTGGGTTTGCTAAAAGTTGCCATTTTCTCCCTATGTTCCCCAGACCCCTCACTCTTTTATAAGCACTCCTCCATCCCCTTGTGTTCCCCCTGTGCATATAGTAACGCTGGAGTTGCCACAGTCTCCTTAATGTCTAATCCTCTAACACTGGGAAAGCATTGTGTTGCAGCACTAATGCAAGGATGAATTCTGGAATGTGGAGCCTGGAGAGAGGCTTATAGAATAAGAAAGAAAGAAAAAGGGAAGAGGAAAAAGGAATTGAGAAGAGAAAGAAGTCAAAACCACACATGGGACAGAAGGGGAAAAAAAGGGATTAGGTGACAATATCCGACTGCACTGAAGGGTCAGGAGAATTAAGCTTCAGAGCAGCTTGCTCAATGTGTGCTGGGATAAAAAGATTCTGATATGAATGGAAGTGGTTCAAGTGCAGGCACATTGTGGAATGCAATAGGAGTCTGCTAGGGAACATTTAAGAGAGTTGTGCATTACTTTCATGTAGCAAATAATATATATTGTTTGCCGGGCAAAGATCTGAGCCTCTCCTGTCACTTTTACAAGCTCGTTACAGAAGGACTAAAAATGCAAGAATGTAAAGGAATAGTGCTGAGTTTAAATAAAATAATTTGAATGCTTCCTACAAATCTTTTATTATTGCATTTTATGTTTAAATTAATACAAAGTTAAGAGATTCCCCAGAGAGTGAAAAATCAGCATATTGACTTCAATGAGCCAAGCCAATACACACCAGCTTACGATCTGGCCCAAATATTTAAGGCCCTGATTTTCAAAACCTGTGAAGCCAAAGCCACATTAAAAAAAAAAGCACATGCAATTGGCTGCATAATTTCAACAGCATGCCATTTTCATATGCAGGTGTTGAATTTTATAAACTATATGTCAAATCAGATAGTGGAAAAATAAGGTTTTCGTGCAATATGAAAGACCTGAAAGTCTTCCATGTGGTATTTAATTGGAAAATTGGCGATCAATATTTTGATTTCCCATGCGGTTGCACTTTGATCACAAGGGTGATTTAAAAAAAAAGTGATCAAAATTAGAGAAGGTCTAAGAATGAAATACACAATCTGCCTGAGTACTTGCAGTTACTATAAAAAAGAAGCAGGGAACCAGTCCTTTCTGAAACCTGAAAATGACAGATTAAAAGAGCTGTAACTTGAACAAGTGTCCTCACCTCCTGATATCTCTCCCAAATATGGCTTCTTGGTCCAGAAACAAGTATTGTCTCATCTCTATTCAGCATCACTGCCGAGCATGAAGTCAGAAAGTAAACACAGAAACAGGAGGAGAGGGAGGAGATACACCAAGAGTAATGCAAAAAAAGGAGAAAAAATAGCTTAACTGTGCAAACAGAACCCACCCAAAGTCAAGTAACTGGCATGAAGCATGCTCTGCAGCTACAATAACAGCAGGAAAAATCATAAAGGCCTTTTCTGCTGGCATTTGCTAACCCATCATCATCAGAGAAGGGTCTAAAGTAGAACATCAAGAGCAAAGTGACTGAAATTAAAGGTAGTTTAAAATGAGCATGGCATGGGCCCATCTCCAGTCACCAACAATCAGCTAGATTTAAGGAAGGAATAACTCAGAGAAGTTTTGAAGTACAAAATGCATTCCATTCACTCATTTTAAATACTTTGGGCTGTACTTTTTTGTGAAGAGATTGTGAGAATCTTGTGCAGGAATAACTGAAGGAAATTCTGTTTTTAAGTGTGTGTTTTTTTGAAGGGGCAGGCAGGACATAACTCATATACATATGCTAAAAAAAAACAAAAAAAAACAAGAGGCTTGCATGGATCAGTGTGGGTGGAACATGTTTCCTTCCTACTCCCCTGTGGTAACACCTATGACCTGACCCAAGACCTGACCTGGAAGCTGGAAAAAGAAGAACAAAAGACATGGTCTTCAGGCTTCATGACCGTGTCTTTACAGAGTTGAATGTTTGTACGCAGGCATTGGGGAAGTATGGTGTCAATTCTTCCCTTGAGAAATGGATGTGATGATGCTGTCAATGCACATTTTTCAACGGTTAAGTTCCTCTGATTGAGGAGTAAAATCCTGATCCTAGTGAAGTCAATGGCAAAACTCTCTAACTCCAGTGGGGTCAGGATTTCACCCCAGGAGTTCTTAAAAGTTTGATAAAGCCAAGTTCACAGCAGCAGACTCGCCTCCACAGCCATGTCTTATAAAATTTATGTATTTTCCTTCTTTCCTCTGTGTTCTGTAGCTTGGCTTTCATTGCAGCTTGTCCTGTTACAGTCAAACAAAACTGAAATCCATGGCCACTATGCCAGAAATCAAAACAGCAACACAATATGTATTCCTGTATCTAAGCCAGTGGTTCTCAAAGCCGGTCCGCTGCTTGTTCGGGAAAGCTCCTGGTGCGCCAGACCAGTTTGTTTACCTGCTACGTCCGCAGGTTCAGCTGATCATGGCTCCCAGTGGCCGCAGTTCACCGCTCCAGGCCAATGGGGGCTGCGGGAAGGGCGGCCAGCACATCCCTTGGCCTGCACCGCTTCCCGCAGCCCCCATTGGCCTGGAGCAGCAAACCATGGCCAGTGGGAGCTGCGATCGGCCGAACCTGCAGATGCGGCAGGTAAACAAACCGGTCCAGCATGCCAGGGGCTTTCCCTGAACAAGCGGTGGACCAACTTTGAGAACCACTGATCTAAAGGATATGATCTGACTGACCTGAGAATGATGTATGAAGTGAAAAATCCCCTGCCCAGTGCACAGAGGAAATACAGACAGTGTGCTAGGGTACAGTCACTGCTGTGTTATGTAACTTGCTGTGTGTACGCTTTGAACATAGACAAATGCTATTCAGCTTGGATGGAGCCAATATGCTCACAAGCCTCAAATTGTTAAAAAAAATAAATCATTTTTCATGCTTTTTCTCCTTTTTCTTTGGAAGTCCTGGCCAAAGAGATAGATAGTTGGAACTTTGGAGTTTGGGAGAGCAATTCATTCATTCACACACACACACAAACACAGAGAGAGAGAGAGAGAGAGAGAGAGAGAGAGAGAGAGAGAGATCCTTTAATATTTTTAATGTAAAAATAAAAAGTACAGATAGTGTATCCCTTATGCAGATGCACAGAGTGGATGGGAAGTGGTAGGGAGAAAGGACATAAGTAGCCTTCTTCCCCACCTCAGCGCCTTTGTGCAGCCTGCATCAGGTCCAGGCAGTACTCTGAGTAGCATAAAACCTGACCTCACTCACAAAGAGGTGTTCCGTCCTCAGATGGAGCAGGCTGATTAGCAGAGCTGGACAAGACTTAGGGAGGCATGAAGGAGTGTAATTTTGGGCACAACGTCTCTACATACACAGGATCTCTAGGCAGTATGCTCCTTCCCCAAGGGCCATCCCATTAAGTGGTAGAGCTCCTCACCAGACCTTATTATGGGTTGTGTCTAAATGGCACAATCAAGGCCTAAATAAAGCTTGAAATTTTTATATCTTGCCCATGATTGTAGCTAAATAAAAGAAACTTATGAGAAGTTCAAAGACAGTTCAGTTAATGTTTTGTTCACATTTTTGGTATATCATGATTCTCACTGGGGACAGAGGTGGCAAAATACAGAAATGAGAAATTCTTGGAATCTCAAGAGAAAGCCTACCATAAGATATCTAGGTGAGGCCTGCAGACCAAACAGGTTAAATAATCTAAATAAGATTTGGCAAGTATCTAGACTTTTGGCCACTTAACTAAAACAAAGCATATCACTCCCTGTCTATCTCTGGCATTTCTAAGACACCCATCCCCATAAAACCTAGCCTTTTGGGAATCCTTCCATCACTAGATTCAGGAAAACATAAATTGCAATGGCTTTCATCCATATTAAAAAGTTATGGAGGGTAGGGCAGGGAGTACATGACATTAGAAGGGTACTTTCTGAGCCAAAGATTATCCTTGACTTAAACTAAATGCCTTCATTCTCACCTTGAAATTCTCAACACACTGTGATTGGGACCCAGTCATAAAATACCTTCTGTATGAAATGCCACTTAGGGAGGCCAGTTCTCATGCATTTCCATAGCTAAGCTTCTAACCAATTTTGGTCCATTTTTGGCAGTTTTGTATAAAAATTTCAGATCACAAGAGTTTTGCTTATTTATTCATACAGTCAGATGCCTTAAAGAGCTCTCATCCCCAGATTCTAGAACTTGTACAAGTATCAAAGTACATAGAACTATGTAGAAAAATCCAAAAGAGAACTTCCTAATCCAAACCAATCCCAACTCATGTAATACAAATGTGCTCCTTTAAAAAGGTATATCACAAAATAACCTTCCACATCTAGGCAATCAGCCTTTCCCTCTCAGAAAAAGCACAGAAAATAGATGAGTCCTCTGAGTCAACAATTTGGGTTCCATCTGGCCCAGGTGGGCAGTGATTACTTTTGGTGAACAAACACCGTTGATTGCTTTTGCTTGCATTTCTCAGTGACTGCTTGCCCAGACATTATTTTACAAGGAAGCTATTTTTAATTCAGTCCTGCTAATCACAGTCAATACCGGCAATCACAGCATGCTATTTGGTTGTTTTCTGAGAGAACTACTAGCATGTTGATTTCATGTATTTCCATTGTGGCGATATAGTTTTCTTCGTGGTGACAACATCCAAGCAATGACTATTTTTCCACATCCCTCCTGAGCACATGAAAGCAACTTTCATTTTCTTTGCTACAGATCAAACCAAGTGTAGCATTTCACAGAAGAAGATGAGGTCTCCTGAGCTGACCTCCAAGGCATTATTCTGAAAATAAAGCCCATTAAGGCTGGAGAGAAAAAATATTTTCTTAAAATCAGAGGTCCAAATACCCACTGCTTGCATATACTCCCAAATAGTCTACAGGTAACCCAGCCACTGCTAGTGGGGGTACCTGAAAAAAATTACTAGCCTGTGCTCAGTTACTCAAACAGCTTTTGCCAAACTGAATGCCTGGAGTCAAACTATTGTTTCATTCACATTCAGCACCACTGCTGAAGCATGAAGGAAACTTCCATCCTTATCCTCCCCCTCCCCCTCCCCCTCCCCCTCCCCTCCCATCCCCCACCAACCACACACAGAGATGTGAGAAGGGAAGGAGATAAAATGAAAGCAGTGAGAAATTATGTTTCTCAATTTTGTTGTGCAGCCTCTGTTTGCTCTCACTTCATCCAAGGCAAAGGATGAGGGTGTGGGCTGCTGGTCAGCTGTGGCAGATGAATAATTGTTCCTTATTTTTTTACCTTTATGTTTCATAGAATCATAGAAATGTGAGATGAAAATCTATAATGTAATGATAGGATTAAGGGCCAAATGTTGGATTGTTTCCTGTCTCCCTACTTGTGTAAACATATTTTCAAAATCCAGTGCAGGATTTTTGGAACAACTCTCATTGATTGGAGGTGAATATCAAGTTCAAGTTTGTTTGGCTTCCACCAATACAAACAAAAAATGGACATAATATTCACGATGGACTATTTTAAATTAAATTAATTAATAAGACGTTCCCCTATTGAAAGTACCTGGTATGAATCCCAAGTCAATTTTCAAGATCTTCAATATGTAAAATAATGTCTGTATTTGGCAGAAGTTAACCCAATCCCCAGTGTATTTGTACAAGGCTTTCTAATTCGGCATCCCATTGCATAGAATTGGAGTGTGAGACTCATAACTCCAAATATCTTCATATCACTATAATGAAAATATAGTATCTTAATAAAGAAAAAAATCCAAATTAAAGTGTTCACAACTTTCAGAGAGTTGACTTTGAAGAGTAGCACACCTCCTGCACTTCCCTTGTTTGGAATATTTATGGACTTCATTCTCCTCTCACAACAATTCCACAGTAGAATAACTTCCCTGACTTCACTGGAGTTACTTGTCATTTATACATATATAAATCGGACGAGACTCAGGCTCTTTGAAACTGAAATGAATCAACAGATGGCAGTCTTCTAAAAAGGAAGTCATCTCCAAATACAATATTATTTCGGGGTCCAGCCAGTCTGAACTTAGTGATGCTCTTCTCTAAAGGCATACTGATCTCAGTGCTTATTGTGAACCAACTGACAAACCTCATCCTTTCTCTACGCATTTCCACATAATGTAGGATCTGGTTTGAAACTACTGTGAAACAACCATGCTATCACTCAGTGCTTCCAGGTTTGGTACTTGTGAGGCTGATCACACTTTATATTAAGTTTCTATTTATAAATAGTTAATACATGAATAATTTATTTTTTTGAAATAGTTAATAAATTATGAAGTCCAGTAGGTCAATAGTTTGCTTATAACCATAGCATATAATAATCTATAATACTTCTCATGCGCTTATAACCATCTATAACTCAATACTCATGTTTGTATCATACTTATAACATTCATTAATACTTCATTAATAGATTATAAGGTCCCAATTTATAAATTGTTAATAAAGTGCACTGTGATGTCTTTAACTCTTATTTTCTGCAAAAGTTATTGTTTTTTTTAACCTAGAGATTAGCTGAAATCAAACTCCAGATCAAAGTCACCATATTCTATTCTATATAGTGTGACAAAGTTCCTGCTCTACCTTGGTGGGTCTTGCGCTTATTGGTGGATTTGCTCACCTTGGAGCTTCACGGCAACCCTCAGCTTGGCCGTTTTTCTGAAACCAGGGTCCAGGTCAACTCCTCCTGTGTCTGACCAGGAGTTGGGAGGATTTGGGGGGAACTCAGGCCCACCCTCTACTCCAGATTCCAGCCCAGGACCCTGTGGAATGCAGCTGTCTAGAGTGCCTCCTGGAACAGCTGTGCAACAGCTACAACTCACTGGGCTACTTCCCCACGGCCTCCTCCCAACACCTTCTTTATCCTCACCATAGGACCTTCCTCCTGGTGTCTGATAATGCTTGTACACCTCAGTCCGCCAACAGTCCACGTTCTCACTCTCAGCTCCTAGTGCCTCTTGCTCCCAGCTCCTCACATGCACACCACAAACTGAAGTGAGCTCCTTTTTAAAACCCAGGTGCCCTGATTAGCCTGCCTTAATTGATTCTAGCAGCTTCTTGACTGGCTGCAGGTGTTCTAATCAGCCTGTCTTAATTGTCTCCAGAAGGTTCCTGATTGTTCTGGAACCTTCCGTTACCTTACCCAGGGAAAAGGGACCTACTTAGGCTGGGGCTAATATATCTGCCTTCTATTACTCTCCTATCGCCATCTGGCCTGACCCTGTCACATACCCGCCCCTCCACCTCCGCTCAACACTACGGGGTTGGGCAACTTGGGACATCAGGCAGTGTACTTGTGACAAGCCATCTGCATTGCCATGGTGGCTTCCAGCCCAGTGTTGTATGGTGAATTGGAAAGGTTGTAGGGACAGGAACCATCTGGTCACCCTTGCGTTCTTCTCTTTATTTCGCTGCATCCACTGGAGGGGTGCATGGTCGGTCACAAGGGTAAACCGTCGTCCCAGAAGGTAATAACATAGTGTTTCCATGGCCCATTTCACAACTTGGCACTCTCTTTCAACCACAGCATACTTCTGCTCTCTCAGGAGGAGTTTCCTGCTGAGGTAGGGGATTGGGTGTTCTTCATCTCCGACCATCTGCAATAGGACAGCTCCCAATCCTACTTCAGATGCATCTGTTTGTAAAATGAATTTTGTTGAAGTCTGGGGCTATAAGCACAGGGTTACTGCAGAGGTCTGTCTGTAGATCCATGAATGCTTTCTCTGCGGCATCTGTCCACTTCACCATGTCTGGACCCCGCGCTTTTATCAGATCTGTCAGGGAATTCGCTCTGGCAGCAAAATGGGGAATAAATCGTCGGTAGTACCCCACCACACCCAGGAATGCCTGGACTTGCTTTTTCTGATTCGGCCGGGGCCAATTTTGGATAGCCTCTAGTTTGTTTAGTTGGGGCTTGACCATGCCCCTTCCTACAATGTAGCCAAGGTATTTAGCCTCAGCTAGCCCTATAGCACACTTGGCTGGGATGGCTTTGAGGCCAGCCTGTCTTAGCATGTCCAGAACCGCTTCTACCTTTCCTAAGTGGGTTTCCCAGTCGTGGGTTTGAATAATCACATCATGCATAACTGGTATGGGGCTGTAGGAGCTTGTCCATAAGACGCTGGAAGGTGGCATGTGCCCCATGCAGTCCAAAAGGAAGAACAGTATATTGAAACAGACCCTCTGGTGTAGAGAATGCTGTCTTTTCTTTCACATCTTTGGCAAGGGGAATCTTCCAGTATCCCTTTGTTAAATCACAGGTGGTCAAAAATCGGGCATTGCCCAGGCGGTCAACTCACTCATCAATACGGGGTATGCATTGAATTTGGACATCTCATTCAGCCGGCGAAAGTCATTACAAAACATAGTGGTGCCTTCGGGTTTGGGCACCAACACAATCGGGCTTGACCACTGACTGTGGGACTCTTCGATGACTCCCAGCTCCAACATCTTTTTTACCTCTGCCTTGATCTCCTCCCTTTTTGGCGCTGGGACCCGATAGGGCCTTAAAGTTACCTTTGCCCCAGGGTCTGTGATAATGTGGTGATATGCTTTGGTGGTCCGGCATGGTTTGGTTGAAAACACGTCCTGGTATCGGTTGATCATCTCAGTTACCTCCTTCTTCTGGTTTGGTGTCAGATCAGTGGATATCCTCCTCTTCCCAGATTTCTTTTGCAATATCTAGTATGCCATGGGGGTGGCGTCCATATAATAATTCAAAGGGGGAAAACCCAGTTGAGGCTTGAGGTACCTCCCGGATTGCAAACATAAGGTAGGGTAGTAGGGTGTTCCAATCCCTCCCATCTTGACTTACCACTTTCCTTATCATTGCCTTGATGGTTCGGTTAAACCTTTCTACCAGCCCATCGGTCTGCGGATGATCGACTGAAGTTCTCAGGGTATGTATATGGAGCAGCGTACAGAGGTCCTTCATTAGCTTCAACATAAATGGGATACCTTGGTCTGTTAATATCTCCTTTGGTAGCCCCACTCAGGCAAAGATCCCCACCAACTCTTTAGCTATCATTTTAGAGGCCATGTTCCGCAGGAGGACGGCTTCTGGGTAGCAAGTAGCATAATCCAGAATGACAAGTATATATTGGTGGCCCCGGGCTGTCTTCTCCAGGGGTCCCACTAGATCCATGGCTATTCACTCGAAGGGGACCTCTATGATGGGAAGGGGTACTAAAGGTACCCTCAAGTGGGGATGGGGACTGTGCAGCTGACATTCCGGGCAGGACGCACAGTGCCTCCACACTTCTTCATGTACTCCGGGCCAGAAGAATCATCGCAGGACCCGTGCCAGGGTCTTCTCTACCCCCAAATGCCCCCCAAAAAGATGACTATGGGCCAGACTTAATACAGCATTCTTGTGTTTTTGAGGTACTAGGATCTGCTGTACCTTCTGCCCATGTACTGGTGCAACCCAGTATAAGAGATTCTTCTTCATTATGAAGTAGGGTCCTGGGTTTTCCCATCTATTTCAGTCACCTCCTGCCTAATGTTGTCGTACCTTGGGTCTTCAGCCTGGTCCCGTCCAAAATTTCCTCTCCCGGGGCTAATCTGCCCGAGATCTAGGGCGCCAGTCTCTGTTGCCTCTACTGGTTCAGAGGCGCTACGATGTGGGTCAGACTCGGGTGCTTCTGCCTCCTGGGTGGCCTCCTTTTCAGCTGCTCAGGTCTGCCTACCTACGAGAGCAACCCTCTGGCTCTGGGCCAGTATTCGGGTTCCCAAAGCCTTAGCTGCCCTTCTTTCCCTTTTCGTCTTTCTACACTGTCTGGGAGTGGAGAACAAATCTGGGGATATTTCAGAGAAGTTTGGGGGTTGACAGTCTACTGTGGATGCCTCACTACTTTCAGGGCTTCTCCCTTTCTCCAATTCTCCTACCGGGAGTAAGTCTCCAAACCCTGGGAAGTCCCTCCCTATGAGCACTGGGTATGGGAGTTTAGGGACTACCCTTGCTGCTACCTCCATAGTGTTCTTCTGAATCTCGATTTTTATTGGGATGGTGGGGTAATAGCCAACTGTCCCATGGACGCATGTTATCGCCGCTTCCCCGAGACAAGCGTGATAGCACTCCCCGAATCAACCAGTGCTGTGGTCTCTATCCCATTTAGCTTCACTGGTCTAGTGTACATATGTGGGGTTAGTGAGACCCCCCACAAGGTGGATTAGGGAGCATGGGTCTGCCCAGTTCCTCAGGTTACACTGCATAGGCTCCTTGGCATTGGGACACTGTGCAGCTATGTGTCCCCACTCCCCGCAGGCGTAATATCTGTATGGAGCCCTAGGCATTCCCCAGTCTCTTGGTTTGGGTAGTCTAACATCATGATCCTCTTCCCCTTCAGTGCTCCGACTCTTTGTGGCTTCTGGTGGGCCTTCAGCCCCTCTCTTTTTCCACCTGGGTTCTCCTGGTGGCCCCGTCACCCGAGCTCTAGGGCTTGGTGCAGCTAGTTTAACCCGCGGTGCTTCTTCCTTAACTGGTTGGGTCAGCTCCCTCACTGTCCTTCACCTTTATACCAGCACGACAACCTCATTGTAGGTGGAGGGTTCGTTCTGGCTTACCCAGGTACGAAGGTCTGGCGGTAGTCCTCTCATGTACCGGTCGATTACCAGAACTCTAGTATCTACTCCGGACTCCGGGACTCAGGTTGTAACCACTTTCGTGAGAGATGGATGAGGTCATATAATTGGGACCGCTGGGTTTTGTTTTCCTGGTACCTCCACTCATGATATCGCTGGGCTCGCACTGCGGTCGTTACCCCAGATCTGGCCAGGATCTCTGCTTTCAGGTGGGGGTAGTCTGCCGCAGCCTCTTTAGGCAAATCATAGTACGCCTTCAGGGCCTCCCCACACAGGAATGGAGCAAGGATGCCAGACCACTGTTCTCGGGGCCAAGCCTCCCACAGGGCTGTCCTCTCAAAGGCCAGGAGGTATGCCTCTACATCATCCTCCCGTGTCATTTGCTGCAGCCAATTGCTGGCCCGCATGATCTGCGTCCCATCATGGCCGCGGTTCAGCTCTGTAAGGGCCTTTACCTTGTTTACCAGTTCCCGCAACATCGCCTGGTCTTGAGCAGCCTGGTCCATCAGGAGGTGATTAGTCTCTTGCTGCAGCCGCACTGCCTACTGTTGGGCGGCTGCCTGGATATGAGTAGCCTCCTGCTGGGCAGCCGTGGCTTGTATCAGTGCCTGCACTACCTCCTCCATTGTGGAGAAAAGAAAAAAAAAATAGACCCTCTTCCCTTTTTTTTTTCTTCTCTTCCTTCCAAAAACCCTCCTTCTTCCAGCGCACTGTGGACACCAGATCCCACTGCTCACACCAGTTGTGACAAAGTTCCTGCTCTACCTTGGTGGGTCTTGCGCTTATTGGTGAATTTGCTCACCTTGGAGCTTCATGGCAGCCCTCAGCTTGGCTCTTTTTCATGGTTCAGGTCAACTCCTCCTGTGTCTGACCAGGAGTTGGGAGGATTTGGGGGGAATCCGGGCCCGCCCTCTACTCCGGGTTCCAGCCCAGGGCCCTGTGGAATGCAGCTGTCAAGAGTGCCTCCTGGAACAGCTGTGCAACAGCTACACTCTCTGGGCTACTTCCCCATGGCCTCCTCCCAACACCTTCTTTATCCTCACCATAGGACCTTCCTCCTGGTGTCTGATCATGCTTGTACACCTCAGTCCTCCAACAGTCCGCGTTCTCACTCTCAGCTCCTAGTGCCGGTTGCTCCCAGCTCCTCACATGCATACCACAAACTGAAGTGAGCTCCTTTTTAAAACCCAGGTGCCCTGATTAGCCTGCCTTAATTGATTCTAGCAGCTTCTTGACTGGCTGCAGGTGTTCTAATCAGCCTGTCTTAATTGTCTCCAGAAGGTTCCTGATTGTTCTGAACCTTCCCTGTTACCTTACCCAGGGAAAAGGGACCTACTTAGGCTGGGGCTAATATATCTGCCTTCTATTACTCTCCTATACCCATCTGGCCTGACCCTGTTACAATAGGTTCTTATACAGTAGTATCTGAGCACCTTCCAATAATGCATTAAGCAACATAACTAACATCTGTCACATGTTGTTTGTCCTTTCTCATCTTCTCCTCAGAAGGAGAAGTGTGCGCAGTGCAGTGGTTTATTTTGATAGAGGTTTTCTGTGCTTTTGTTTGTTTGTTTTGTGTTTATATACCTACGTATTTGCTAGACAATTTTCACCAAGTGTGAGATTAACATCAATCATTTTTTCTGGTTGGCATTTCACAGCGGAATGAGAAGATAAGCTTCCACTGAGACATAGGACACACAATTTAACAAATGGATGCAAAATTGCCATGAAAAGGTTTTATGGATCTCTTTTAGAGAAATGAAGTCCACAGCCTAACAAAGGGCTCGATCCTGCAAAGAACTGAAAATCTCTTGGTGGGTGCTATGTATCCTCAGCTGTCAGTGGCTTCAACGGATATTCAGGGCACTCTGGAGCACACCAGTACTTCACAGGATTTGGCCAATAGAGAGAACAGGCAATATGATGATGAACTCAACAGAAAGACTCAGCTGGAAAATCTGACTAAACATGACACCTGCCCTCATTCCCAAAGATAATTTGACCTTTTAAATAATTTTGCACATTTTTGACTGATCAAATGAGTTTCTCCTCCACCCCCCCACCTCATTTTACAGATAAACTGCTAGATGTTACAGCTGAAGGAAGGTGCTGGAGCTGGAAGGTTGGTCCCTGAATGCTCAGTCTTCCAAGCCCACCTATTAAGAGGTTGGAAAATATCCACTACCTTATTAGAAAGCCTCAGAAATCTCTTCCCCACCATACCCAGATAAGGACATTTGGAAGCAACTAGTGTTCCATGAACTAATTCCCTCCAGCTAACCTGGCAGTGCTTTAATGAAGGGGGATGTATAGAGATGGCCAAGGCTGTGATGTTTAGAACCACATTTGAATCAAAACTTCTCCAGAAGATTCAGAATGTTGAGTTCTCCTACTTTTAGAGGTGACATCACAAGGACACAAATGGCAATGTTTTCCCAATGGCAGGATGCCTGTGCAGGTGCACCAGTTTGTATACAATTATTTCCTCCTAGGCTAATTCTTTGTATAGATCACAAAGCTGTTTCTACAACTGAAGGTGTTTCAGCCCTAACAGAAATAGTCTGAAGTATTTCAAACCAAATCATCCATTGTCTCCTTAGAGCTTAAGGATGCCATAAATAATACAGGAGTCAAATGTTTCATCATAACCTGGCATTGGGTACAAGATGCCATGAAAAATGGTCTCACTCTGTAGGATGAAGGGAATGCCGCTTTCACTCTGCATCATCACTAGAAGTCCTGTGCAGAGCTGCCATTAGAATCTTTGGAGCCTCCAAGCAAAAATAAATCTTAGTGCCATGAATCAGAGACACATGTATCTGCATCTGCAGGAACCCCTTCCTCACTTCATTGCTCCCTGGGGCTTCTAGTTTCAATGACATTCCCCCCCTCCCTACCCCAAGACTGGCTGAAGCTTAGTTAGCTGAAGAATAGTTCATCCTTTTTCATTCATAGCTGCTGACAGCTTCAGAAATGCATTTTCTCTTACTGCTTCTGTGACTGAGAGAATCTGTTACTTATATACCCGTTGCTGAACCTGGTATCAGGGTTTGTATTGAATAAATCACTTGAGTCTCTTGTGAAAGCATTTTTCAATTCACATTACATGGAACAGAAAAAGAGTTTGGTTTTATATATATCCTTTTACACTTAAAGTACCCTAAAGTGCTTTACCGTGCAATGATTTATATACTGGTTAGTGGAGTGACTGCATAGGTAAGCCAGCAGACATGCAGCAGCAGTTCACACATTGCCATGGACATTATTACTATATGAATTGCAGACTAGCCACTGGAGCTTAGTCCCAGGGGGCCGGGTGGGCTTGAGAATCTGAGCTGCTGCCTGAGCCATGATATCCACATGGCTATTTTTAGCACACTAGCTTGAGATGAGCTAGCACAAGTCTTGGGGGAGGCAGCTGCAGTGTAGACGTACCCACAGCGGGTTGATGTGGTCAGAGTGATGAGCTAAGAATATGATTTTAGCAGCAGCATTGTGAATAGACTTGAGGAGAATAAAATTGCAGTAGTCAAATCAGGAAAGTAGGAGGTGTGCAGTAGTCAAGATGTGAAAAAATTAGGGTTTGGATAAGAGTTTGGGCTGTGTGAACAGAAAGGGAAAGGACAACTTTTAGAGATGTTGTGTAAGAATATTCCTTTTTTGCAGCTCCTGGAACAAGAAAACAGCCAATATTTTATTAGGGGAGAATGGGAAAATCACACTTGATGGCTGCCAGAAATGGAGAATGTTTTATGGAGAATATCTGAAACACAGTCAAAACTTCTCAACTGCAATTGCAGGGTCACATCCCATGCCAATTTCTGCCAAGGTTTATATACCCAACCCTGAACCCTGCTGCATATCACCTGAACCTTTAAATTGAGTCCCCCCTATCCCACACTGTCAACCGTTACGCATCATCTCTGTCTGTACAGTTCCACTGTTCTTCCTAGATTGACTTAGATTAGCTACAATGCAAAGGCAGAGTGCTTCCCTGTCATGATATTTAGGGAATTGAACCTCATATTTTTCTACTGAGGACACTTTCTGGCAGTCTGGAAGCAAAAGCAATACTTGCAATAGTGTTTTGTTGAGTTAAGAGGAATAATACTTTGCACATTTCTAGTCCTTTCTTCTGAGCACCTTAAAGCAACTTTACCATCATTAACTATCACAGCAAGCCTGTCAAGTAGGTAAATAATATTATAACTATTTTACAAATATGTAAACTGAGGTTCAGAAATATTCTGAAAGTGGGTATCTAAAAGGCAAATCAGTGGAAGAGCTAGAATAGAACACAGGAGTCCTGATTTCCAGTGCCCAGTTCTAACCACCAGGTAACACTGCTTCCCTGTTATAGGGAGTGATCCAAAAGCCAGTGAAGTCAATGGGAGTCTTTCCATTGGCTCCAGTGGGTTTAAGATCAGGCCCACAGAGTTCAGTTAATAAAGGTTGAATTGTGCTAGCATTTGCAAGCACTGCTAATATATAGCAAGAGATCATGACAGTTATAAATGGTGAATAAAGAAATGTGAGATTCAGAAGTTAAAAACTGTTGTCTCATGGGCTTCCACATACCTCTACTTGCATTTAGAGTTTAAGAAACAGAACAGTTCAGGGTCAAATGTTTCAGGCTGCCCTTAATAACAGTGGCCCTTTTGAACACTTTTCCTTCTGCTCGCTACAAAGGTTAAAAGAGTAGGAAATGTCCATTATTGTTTGACCTCGTGTCACAGAGACTGACAGGAATCATATTTAAGAACCAAACATGTAGTTATTTTTAGTCGATGTAATTATTCTGAAGCCAGGATTGAGGCAAATAAAATCAGCAAAGTTAGCAAAGAAAGATGAGATAAAATGGTAATTCTTTTTTTTCATCCTGACATGAATATTTGCCTCAATGACAAGAGTTTCTCTTCTGCTTCCTCACAGAATGTTGAATAACTTCCACCCAGGTTACATAAAAGCACACCCATATTTCACTTTCCTGTGCGGCCACTTTACAGTGATGTATACAAAGCCTTTGTAACCCTCAGTTCTATTATAGTTTCTGAAGGATGCATCCTGCCTGGAAAACAGCAAAGGAAGGGAAACAGTTTCTAGCATTATTTCCTAATTAAACTGTTTGCACCATATGAAGTCTCTAAAGAGTTCCTTCCTTTTCTCCTCCCTCTCTTCTTGTTTACTAAAAACAGAAGATTCAAAAAGACAGCATGAGAGAGATACAGGGGACCAGATTTTAACCTCAGGGACAAGAGGTACTGGAATTATTCCAGATTTACACAAAACAAAGATTCAAATCTGCCAATTATTTGTGAAAATGAATTGATGAGAATATTCTGTGCAGATGAAAAACCCACCATTTCTGGAGTGCTACAAATATACAAAAACATGGCTTACTGGAGGTTAATGGAACAGGATTAGGAAATTAGGATCTAGGTTTAGTTCTCGATGCAAATTTTCTCTGCATTCAGAGGTGTGTATGTACTCTGATTTGGTGATCTACTCTGGTGTTTGAAGAGACTGGCTCAAGTCATGAGGCTCAGATTCAGATCTGAGCCTCATGACTTGAGTCAGTCTCTCCAGACTTGATCTTTCACAAAATGTAGATGTTTTCAGATCTTGTGTCTCAATCTGAGTCCATCTCCAATAAACAGTAAAACCATAACATTCATGCATTTAAAGGACTTCATATCTCCAAAACATTTTACAAAAATTAACTATTTAGTCCTCACACAAACCTGATGGGGTAGGTTCTAGAAATGTTTTCAATTCCTCTTTAAAGATAGCTAAACTGAGACCAAGAGAGAGGTGAAATGACTCTATCATGTTGCACAGCAACTCACTGGCAGAGACAGGATTAAAACTCAGAAATTCCTGGCTCCTTCCCTTCATGTTCAGAACACTAAGCTTGGCTGCCTCTCTAAAAACTTAACATTAAAACAACTAGTTGTGCTAAATTAATCCCTGCTATACCTTCAGGTAAGATTCCCCAAGAGTTACAACAGGGATAAATTTGGCCTACTGGGATTTTCACATAAATCAATACTGTGTGAAAAGATATACCAGTTGTGATTGAAACTGATTCACATTTTGTTTAGGGTTGGATATGAAAACCAGTTCAGAACAAAGAAGAATTATCCACAATTTTAGTCTATTTATAGTGCAAAATATGAACATAACCTTTGGTTTTTCTTTTCCATTTTGATTTATTATTGTAATTCCAGGTTAGAGCCAGAGAAGGCCTTTTCTTGCTAGGTCTGCAAGCAAAAGCCCTTTCTTATGAGTTTCCCATCTCAGCTCTGCACTGCACACACAGATGGATCAGTAAATCTTCAGAGGAACTCCAATACCACACTGGTGATGGCAAAGTAAATGCAGAAATAGGTTAGATTCAATTAAACAGAAGCATCCAAACCTATCCAAATTGAACCACAGCTGGGAACCCTTTCATCCATTCCATTACTAATCTGTCTGATAAGCGAGTGGTAGGATCCAGTGACCTTCTCTCTAAAGGCTGGCTTCTCCATTCACACTGGTCTTACAAAGTGCAGCGTCATAGACTTCAGTGGAGTTACTTCCAATTCATGCCGGTGTGAGTGGAGAAGTAGGCCCTAAAATTTGCAAGCATTACCCATAACCTGAGATTAGCAAGTGACTATAATAGGAATAAAGAACAGGAATACTTGTGGCACTTTAGAGACTAACAAATTTATTAGAGCATAAGCTTTCGTGGGCTACAGCCCACTTCATCGGATGCATAGAATGGAATAGATAGATAGATTAGATAGAAGTTGCCATACAAACTGTTAGAGGCTAATTAATTAAGATGAGCTATTATCAGCAGGAGAAAAAAAAAAACTTTAGTGATACTCAAGATGGCCCATTCAAACAGTTGACAAGAAGTTGTGAGGATACTTAACGTGGGGAAATAGATTCAATATGTGTAATGACCCAGCCACTCCCAGTCTCTGTTCAAACCCAGGTTAATGGTATCTAGTTTGCATATTAATTCAAGCTCAGCAGTTTCTCATTGGAGTCTGTTTTTGAAGCTTTTCTGTTGCAAAATTGCCACCCTTAAGTCTTTTACTGAGTGGCCAGAGAGGTTGAAGTGTTCTCCTACCAGCTTTTGAATGTTATGATTCCTGATGTCAGATTTGTGTCCATTTATTCTTTTGTGTAGAGACTGCCAGTTTGGCCAATGTACATGGCAGAGGGACATTGCTGGCACACGATGGCATAAATCACATTGGTAGATGTGCAGGTGAATTAGCCCCCGACTGTGTGGCTAATGTGATTAGGTCCTATGATGGTGTCACTTGAATAAATACATGGACAGAGTTGGCATCGGGCTTTGTTGCAAGGATAGGTTCCTGGGTTAGTGTTTTTGTTGTGTGGTTGCTGGAGAGTAATTGCCTCAGGTTGGGGGGATGTCTGTAAGCAAGGACTGTCCTGTCTCCCAAGATCTGTGAGAGGGATGGGTCATCCTTCAGATTGGTTGTAGATTCTTGATGATGTGTTGGAGAGGTTTTAGTTGGGGGCTGAAGGTGATGGCTAGTGGTGTTCTGTTATCTTCTTTGTCGGGCCTGTCCTGTAGTAGGTAACTTCTGGGTACTCTTCTGGCTCTGTCAATCTGTTTCTTCACTTCAGCAGGTGAGTATTGTAGTTGTAAGAACACTTGATAGAGATCTTGTAGGTGTCTGAGGGGTTGGAGCAAATGCGGTTGTATCTTAGAATTTGGCTATAGACAATGGATTGTGTAGTGTGTCCTGGATGGAAGCTGGAGGCTTGTAGGTAAGTATAGTGGTCAGTAGGTTTCTGGTACAGGGTTATGTTTATGTGACCATCGCTTATTAGCACAGTAGTGTCCAGGAAATGGACCGTTTGTGTGGATTGATCTAGATTGAGGTTGATGGTGGGATGGAAATTGTTGAAATCATAGTGGAATTCTTCAAGGGCTTCTTTTCCATGGGTCCAGATGATGAAGATGTCATCAATGTAGCGCAAGTAGAGTAAGGGTGTTAGGGGATGAGAGCTAAGGAAGCGTTGTTCTAGGTCAGCCATAAAAATATTGGCATACTGTGGGGCCATGCGGGTATCCATAGCAGTGCGACTGACTTGAAGATATATATTGTCCCCAAATGTGAAATAGTTATGGGTGAGGACAAAGTCACAAAGGTCAGCCACCAGGTTTGCTGTGACATTATCAGGGATACTGTTCCTAATAGCCTGTAGTCCATCTTTTTGTGGAATGTTGGTGTAGAGGGCTTCTACATCCATAGTGGCTAGGATGGTGTTTTCAGGAAGATCACCAATGGATTGTAGTTTCCTCAGGAAGTCAGTGTCTCAAAGATAGCTGGGAGTGCTGGTAGCATAGGGCCTGAGGAGAGAGTCCACATAGCCAGACAATCCTGCTGTTAGGGTGCCAATGCCTGAGATGATGGGGCATCCAGGATTTCCAGGTTTATGGATCTTGGGGAGCAGATAGAATACCCCTGCTTGGGGCTCTAGGGGTATGTCTGTGCGGATTTGCTCTTGTGCTTTTTCAGGGAGTTTCTTGAGCAGATGGTGTAGTTTCTTTTGGTAACCTTCAGTGGGATCAGAGGGTAATGGCTTGTAGAATGTGGAGTTAGAGAGCTGCCTAGCAGCCTCTTCTTCATATTCCGACCTATTCATGATGACATCAGCACCTCCTTTGTCAGCCTTTTTGATTATGATGTCAGAGTTGTTCCTGAGGCTGTTGATGGCGTTGTGTTCAGCACAGCTGAGGTTATGGTGCAAGTGATGCTGCTTTTCCACAATTTCAGCCCGTGAACGTAGACGGAAGCACTCTATGTAGAAGTCCAGTCTGTTGTTTCGACCTTCAGGAGGAGTCCACACAGAATCCTTCTTTTTGTAGTGTTGGTAGGAAGGATTCTGTGAGTTAGTATGTTGTTCAGAGGTGTTTTGGAAATATTCCTTGAGTCGGAGACATCGAAAGTAGGATTCTAGATCACCACAGAACTGTATCGTGTTCGTGGGCCTGGAGGGACAAAAGGAGAGGCCCCGAGATAGGAGAGACTCTTCTGCTGGGCTAAAAGTATAGCTGGAAAGATTAACAATATTGTTGGGTGGGTTAAGGGAACTACTGTTGTGGCTCCTTGTGGCATGTAGCAGTTTAGATAGTTTAGTGTCCTTTTTCCTTTGTAGAGAAGCAAAGTTTGTGTTGTAAATGGCTTGTCTAGTTTTTGTAAAATCTATCCATGAGGAAGTTTGTGTGGAAGGTTGTTTTTTTATGAGAGTATCCAGTTTTGAGAGCTCATTCTTAATCTTTCCCTGTTTGCTGTATAGGATGTTGATCAGGTGGTTTCGCAGTTTCTTTGAGAGTGTGTGGCACAATCTCCCAGCATAGTCTGTGTGATACGTAGATTGTAATGGATTTTTTACCTTTAGTCCTTTTGGTATAACGTCCATCTGTTTGCATTTGGAAAGGAAGATGATGTCTGTCTGTAACTGTATGAGTTTTTTCATGAAGTTGATGGATTTCCATTCCATACGGCTAAATTCAGTGCCTTGCATAATGACAGGTTTCAGAGTAGCAGCCGTGTTAGTCTGTATCCGCAAAAAGAACAGGAGTACTTGTGGCACCTTACAGACTAAAAAATTTATTAGAGCATGAGCTTTCATGGGCTACAGTCCACTTCATCAGATGCATAGAATGGAACATATAGTAAGAAGATATATACACACACACACACACACACAGAGAAGGTGGAAGTTGCCATACAAACAGTAAGAGGCTAATTAATTAAGATGAGCTATTATCAGCAGGAGAAAAAAACTAGTAGGAATGTTTCAGAACTATGTCTTTCAACGAGGAGAGAAGGCATATATTTCTTATGCTTTGTTTGTTCCTTTGAAATATTTTAGTCTTACTTCTACAGCGAGCCAAACTTTCAAAAACATATTTTCCTTCCTGGAAAAGGATGAAATGAAGGTCTTTCTTGGATAGATTTACTGATTTATGGTGAGCAAATAATGCATCCTTGAGCATTTACATGGATAACCACTATTGATGACAACAATTTAGAAATCTTTCACTTGGGCCACAAACCACATACTATGTTGAAGCTGGTTTTATTAAACTGTGTTTCAGAAGCCAACCCATGCAGGGGTTGGAGTACAATCTGTTTATTAATGTGTATTTGTGTTCTGTTTAATAAACAGATTCAATATATAATCTGTTTATTAAAATGTATTTGAGTTCTAATCTGCTGTTGGAATCTTTCTGGAATAAAACATTTCATTACATAAAATTTTGATAAATATAATTTTAGTGTGTTGTGCTGTAAGAGTCAACAGCAAAAATATGGTTTCATGATTCTTACACATTTTACCAGAGCATGAAAAAATAAATATGCACAGGTATCCATATTTTAAGAATTGCGTGGCTGTCTGTTCATAGCTGAGAGTTTATAGCTGTCACTAGAGCTGGTGGGGGAAAACTGGTAAGTTTTTCACAAAAAAGTTTTTTGTTTTTCAACCAACTTTGATAATTTTGGAAAATTTACAACCCGTTCTCATGGGCACTCCCCTGCACACCATCACCCCCTGGAAGTTCACAGTGATGGCAAGATCAGAACTCAGCCCCTCCTTCCCACAACGCACCAGCCTCCATTTAAAGGACATTAGCGGTTATCAACACAAGGCCTATGGAACACATTTAAACAGTTCTTAGTCCATCAATCACACATATGCACACTAGCAAGATAATTACAGAATGGTAGTAAGTTAGAACCTGGGAAAGATCCCCATTGATATCAGTGGGCTTTGGGACTGGTTTTTAGTTATCTTACAATGGCTATGCAAGGGTGGAATGGTCCAAGAAGCTTCTACTCCCTCTAATATACTAAAGGAAGAGTGAAGCACCATGGCAGTCTTTGTGCTCATCTGAATTAATTTTGCAAGACAACACCTTTAAACTGCTCAGATGAGTGCATGTGAGAGAATGATTTTAGATGTTATATCCAGAAGGGAGGCTTAAATAGACTCAAGAGACAGAAATTCTACATACAAAATAATTATCTTGGGAGGAAGATACCATCCAGTGCTCTAATGGAAAGAAACAGGCAGACAAATAGAGATTAACAACTACAAATTCTTTCCCACCATGAAAAATATATGGCTACTATTATTGGTGTGGGGATGATGTTTCATCAGGCAGAAAGACAAGCTGCTTTCACCACCATCTCAGAATGGAGCAGAAGGAGGGGAAAAGCCAACACTGCAGCAACAGAAATAACTGTTGCAGCTGCAAGATGTTATTAAAAAAAAATCTTCCCATCTAATAACCTTAATCCCAGTAACAATTTCCTCCTTTTTATTTCCAGTTCTCTTTACCACTTGCTGGTTGCTGGCAAAGTTTGCAGACACTTTAAAAAATACCAGTCATCGCAAAGTCATGCTAATCTGGGGCCTGATCTAAAGCCCATTGAAGTCAATGGACAGACTCAAAGACTCCCCCAAGAAAGGATGAGAGAGAGGACAAACCACACATCAGTTTAGTCATGTTCCTTAATGGACTACTGGCAGGCACTTGGACATTTCGGTGATGAGAGAGGTATAAGAACCTATATGGAAGAGATGACAAGAGAATAGAAATGGTTTGGGATCAGGGCCATAAATTGGAAGATGGGAGTGGTGGCAAGACGTGGCTGACCAAAATATAAGTTAACTCAGCTTTTTTTCTGAGTTAGATGCTGATTATTTCCGAGACAGTGAAGCCCACCACTATGACAATCTGCAAGATCCCCACAGCCTTGGCTGGGCACTGAGATGGGAGACTGACATGCCAAACAAGGAAAGCCCAGGCGCTTTAGTAAATGGTGTCGCTCTTTCCCTTAAATCAGCATTAGACAAAGCTTCTGCATGGCATAACATAAGGGGGCGCTGTATCCTAGAGCTGCCATGTTTCCTATAAGATGTAGAACAATGGTCCTGAGCACTTGAGATCATTAAAGATCCTGTTACACTTTCTGGAAGAGGAAGGGTGCTAGCAGCAGCATCCTGACTCAAACTTCAATTAACTTTAATATATTCTGCACTTCAACTGGGTATGGTGACCTGCATTTCAGATCATAAACTCCTGTACAAGTAAGACTTTGATCTATTACACAACTGCTGCATTCCTACCCGAAGGTAGATTCATTTCAGAAGTAGATGATCACTATACATTCATTAGTTATATCAACATTGAAAGATGCTTTAGAGGTGAAAAGTATCATTATTATTTCTATTAGTATCCTTCAAATAATTTTCTCAGATATCAAAGATAAAACTACATTGACACGTTCACTTATTGCAGGAATAGTTCTGCTAAAATAACCTGTTATTGGCAAATAAATACCAGAAAATGAATGCAATCTCATGGACAGAAAAAAAGATGGAAGAGTGGCTAGGAGGCTGTGGAACTCTCGCTCAGAAAATCTAATAATTTGATATCCAAATACCCCTATTGAAATAGTTGGTTGTAGATGGTTCCCTTAAAAATGAAGTGTATTCTGCTGCCAAAGCACGGTATTTAAAGAGAAGTTGATTCTGTATGTTCATGCGTTTAGTTAACACATATTACATAATCACAATGGCATCGGTATAACAATGGCACTGTACATATTTCACAACATTTTGGTTCCTTGTTCCTAGATTCTCATGTCTAAAGAGCAAACCGTTTTGTTCTGACAGGTTCCTACAGCAATTAAAAACACAAATTTCCTTATCTAAAGAAACGAATAATTGTATGCGTTTACCGAGTGCACGTATGGACATCAGAAAGAAGCCCAAAAGTTTCAGAATGGTGTGTTGAACTGGGGAGCAGGAATATACAATAATAATTACTGTTAGCTTCAGGGATAACTCTCAGGAGATACTGATTGGTCACCTGGTATATAAAGATGTGGTGGTGATTCAAGCACTAGCACAGAGGTACTCATCAAGAGAGCGGGATTATAATTCCAATGCTGCCATATGTTTATTGAGCCTGATTTTCAGTTACTTTGTTCCTGCACTTGAGACCAGAGCGCATGGGGTAGGGGCAAGAAGTAGCTTTAAGCCACTTTTGTACTTCCTGTATTCTGGGGCAGTGCAGGTGCCAGCCAGGTCCTTGGTAGAAATTAGAGCAAACTCAGGACTGCTCTCACCCATGCTCTGTAATCCATGGGCTTGGGAAACAGGGAACAACAAGTGCATTGTTCTCTAACCACATCTGTGATCTACCCTTTTTGCCAGGAGCTGGGAGCAAAGCTGGTGGAGAGTCTCTATACCCGATATACACCAGCCAGAGAAGCCCTTTGCACAGGAGTCATTTCTGTCCACTTTAGAGCTCCTTTATACTGCCAAAATGGCATAAAAAAGTCCTTTGCATAACTGGTTCTGATCTCACACATACTAGATGTGCACCTTTAATGTTTAACACCTGTGTAAATGAGAAAAGAACTAGGTCTTGGTCTCTCTGGGTCTCAGTTTCCACATCTGTAAAATGGGAATTAATAATACTTACCTATCATGTTGTAGGAAAAATCCATTAACAGTGACAATGTACTTTGAGATCCTTGGATGGAAGGTGCTATTGGAGAGCCAGTTGTTATTACTAAATACATATAATTAATGCTTCTGACATGTTCTTAGTTATGCTCTAATCAGTATACATGTTTTCACAAGGAGAGCTACAGGAAACGGTTGATTCACACAGGACACAATGTCAAGTAAGTAATAAGGCACAACAGAGTATGCATTGTTGTGCCATACTCACATGCCTTGGGTGCACTCTGAGACATGAGGCAAAGGCAAAGTGCCTTCAGCCAACCAAGTACTGCAATTAATTATGGAGTAACAGTGCGTTGCCTAGAGAGGCTCTTTTGACAAATATGTGTTTGCAAAAGTATATTTTGAAAAGAAATCTAGAACTGCATTTATTTTTGTTGAATATTTCATTTAAGTTGGAAAAAAATAGTTCCAGTAAACTATTTAAAGAGGTTTTCTTTTGAGCTCCACCTGCAAGGCCTTCAGAAGAGAGTCAAAATACTCTTACATAAGAATATCAGGGGAGTCCAGACTAAAAAACAATGAAGTAGGGTCTGACAACTCATAGATTTGCATTTAGAAGGGTTTAACACTAAAAGAAACCACCAGGTAAATAATGCTGGAGGCTTTATATTGGAGACAGATGGGAATGTTTCAGCCTAAGGACCTGAGCATGCAGATCTTATTCATGTGAACAGTCCCGCCTGAAGTCATGGACGGCGTGTGTCATAGGCTGAGGAAGGCTGTGCCTCCCCAAACAGCCCAGCATGGCCTTGCCCATGCTCTGCCTCAAGGCCCCTTCCTGCTTGCCCTTCCCTATTGGTCACAGCCCAATCAGTCGGCTCTTCTTCTGGTGAAGCCGCCAGCGGCCTGTGGCCAGGACTTGCAGTGGCTGGAGCTGCCCAGCACTGGGACTGTGCAGCCCAGAGCGTGGGGGGTTGTTGGGAGGCTGCCTGCCTGGTGCTCCGGGGTTGTGGCGGGGGGGAGTTGCACACCGCACGCCTGGCGCTCCGGGGCTGGGGGCGTCAGCTCTGGGCTCTGGCTGGGAAAGAGGGATGGGAGGGGCTAGGCTTCAGGTGTGGTCAACCAGGGACTAGCCTCCCCAAGCCAGTGGTTCCCCTGCCGCCCATGGTCAGGGTCCTAATAATGCAAATCACAAGAGCTATACAACTGAGTCCTAAAGCCACAGCAATCTTCCTGCCCTACACTTCTGTTCTTCACAGCTGACTTCTGCTTCACAAGCATGGTTGTCCCCTTACTTCTTTAGTCATTAGTGTATGCATGCGTGCAAAGGCGTAGCTGCTGCTGAGGAAGCTGAAGAGGAAAGAACTCTTGTCAACCAAAACCAAAAGAGTCTATTACTAACTTTAGGTCATCGTTATCACTTAATCTCTGTGGTAAGGAAAAATACACATACATGTACGGCTGTCTGTCATAGGCAGGATAAGTAGCTGATGCAAGGGAAGGAGGGTTTTGGTCCATCTGATATGGACCTAAGGCTAAAAGAATCTTGGCAAGGAGAAGAGTGTTATCGCTTAGATTATATTTAAATGACCTGGGGACCAGCCAAAGTCACATTAGCAAAGGGATTTAGAGCAAGTGTCAGGGCAAAAATGGCAATTTGTAGGTTGAAACACAGAGCTCTTGGGTGTGAATGTAAACATTAGTTTTTGAACATCTGTATTTATTCCTGGGCAAAGCCTAGCTGTTTACCTAGGCTTCTGCCCAAAGGGGGAATTGTGGGGCACATTTTTACTTGAAGTTGATTATAGGTTTGAGTTGTTTAGCCTTAGCTGATATTGATCAACCCATGTTACTATTATTTTTCATTAATTACATGCATATGACAACGGAACACACAATTTCAATAAAGAAATAGTTCTGGATAATTAAACTAATAATATTTTTAATTCACTTTGCTTTCTATTTTGTAGTCAAATGCTGCCTACGTTTTTTGTCATTGATTTTCAGCTCATGTTTTAAAAAGGGGAAGGTCGTTAAACATTAGTTCTCTTTGTCTGCTTGTATTTCAAAAGTGTACCGTTATGTTCTGCAGGGAGGAAAGCCATGTCTGGTTGGTAGGGCCTTATGCAAAGCCTAGTCAGGTTAATGAAAAGAGTCCTATTAATTACAATGGGCTTTGGATCAAACCCTTTGAACATTAGCATTTAGAATTCCTTGGTTACCTATTCCTAACTCTATCACCTATTATTTATGTCTATTTACATAAGTTATTAAACCGCTCTTTGCTTCAGTTTACCCATTAGTAAAATTGGGCTAGTGATATTGACCTAACCCACAAGAGCGTTGCGGGAATAATTGTTATAGCATTTTTATTTTCATTGGCTGAAAGATGCTAAAGAAGGGCAGGAATATAAGTAAAGTACCAGGACAAATAAAATACTAGTAGTACCAGTAAAGTAGATACTAAGACATGGAGCCTTTAAGTGACAGAACATCATGTATTCAAAATTGTATCAAGTACTTTTGAGTTCCAGGAACATGTTCATTAATGGGTGAGAGTCCAAAGTTAGGGATAAGTGAAGTGGTTTGGATAAAGTGAGGAGTACCCAAAATTTTGCACCACAGCTCAAATCATAGGCAAACCAGAGGTTTTTGAAGTTCATAAAAGTTTGGTACTTCCCCTTGTTTCCTATCTGTTCTGGGTTCCCCCTGGAAAGAGCAGTGCCAAGATATTGTGAGAAAGGCTACTCTTGTTCTATTAACAGCCCAGCTAGAAGCAGGAAGTATGGAAATCTAGCAAGAAAGTCTGGTCTGGCAGCAGGGCTCATTCTGATTCTATTAAAGCTAACATAAATATTACCATTGACTTCAATGAGAGCCCAGTCAGGCCTAGTAATTCCAACCCAGTTATGCAGACTGAAGAGGTCCAGCTGTTTGACTAATAGACAGAAAAGCAGCTGAACTTCTGGGCAGAACAGAAGCCTCTGAATTTTTCAAGGTTCATCCAACTCTGTACAGAACATCATAGTATGTGGTCAATGCTGATGATACTGGAGCCTAAATTTTACTTATTCCCAGAGTACTATGGGTTTCAGACTAAGATGACAAAAATTGAGCTCAGATAGATTAGGGTGAAACTTACATTGAGTTAAATAGTGCAGAATCAGATCATTTGGAACAGGACTGTCACTTTTCATATCCACTTTCAGATCCCTCCTTAAAATTCTTCTCTACCGCGATGCCTACAAAAAATTTGGCTATGGTCAGGCTGCTAGTGTGCTGAGCCTATCATGCTGACCAATATTTTTTCATTGTTTCCTTGCAGTCCCCGTCAGTCTAGCTGTGGCTATCTGTTGCCTTTTGTCTTATATTTAGCTTGTAAGCTCTTTGGGGCAGGAACTGTCTTTTTGTTCTGTTTGTACAGCTCCTAGCACAATGGGGTCCTGGTCCATGACTGGGGCTCTCAGGCGGTACAATAATACAAATAATAAAATAATATGAACCTGCACAGGGGAATAAGAGGGTATCAGATGCCCCCTTGCTCCCCTTCACATGCTACCTGTATCACCAGTCTAAGTGTAGGCAGGGGGAAGCAGGCTCTGTGGGAGCACTATTTCCATCCCATTTAGGAGGTCGAGAGATGAGTGAGAAGAGGAAATGAACAGAGAGCCCCCACAATGCACTAACCAGTGGAGCTGAGCTGGTGCAAAGGAGGAAGTATTCTGCTACTCCCATAGGCCAAGAGCAAAATACTTCCCTGCTAGTGGAAGGGGATACCACGCAGAGGGACTATAGCTCTCTGGGTCATAGATCCATCCTTGGAATGCTCCTGGAATGACATAGCAGCATGCAGCCCCTTGCTATAGGCTAAGAGCAATGTCTCAATGCAACCCTTGGCAATTAGTTACATTACAAAAAAACATTCCATATGTCCCAAGTATGGTCAGTAAACCACCAAATACTTAAGAGGCTGCTTCTATATTTATCTGTTTCTCTAAATATACTTTAGAAATGATTCCCACTGAAATTCATCATTTTATTCTACATACCATATATTTGTTATAAATGTTAGGTCTAAAATCCACGATCTTCTCTGTTGCTCTATGAATCTGATGATAGTTTTTATTTCTGCTGCTTCTGAAGTCAGAGAAAGCCATTTGGCCTTTGGATCCTTGACAATACTGAATGGTCTCCTGGAATACATAGAGTTGAAAAACCTGCAATATTTTTCTTTAACGATCCTATGAATTGTTTATAGGACTTTATCCAACAAGTTTTGGATTCTTGGACATCTCCATAATATGTTTGGAGTTTCCTATTTTCTGTTTGCAGTTCCAGTAGGTTATTTATTATTTTCCTTGATCCTACTCTGTTCAACCCTTCTGGAGACCAGTATATGAAAGAGTTTTAAAATACATCAATGTAATGTTCGCATCTGTGAAAGTTACAAAGCTTCCTTCCCATACAATATACCATTGTGGATTAAGCTGATGCTGGAACTGAGGGGACTCAGCATCTTTATGGAGCATCAGGCCTTTATTGTGGTAACAATTTTTGCTTCCAGAAATAAGTTCCATTAACTGACTATCAAGTTTGCTTTTCAAAAGACTAACTGTAACTGCTGGTGTGAATTGAAGTCTATTTGGCCATGTGTGTGTGTCTTATGGAACAGGACAATGAAGATTCCCAATAATTTAATAACTGAGAAAACACCTATAACAGGGTCGGAACCCACCTCTCATGAGCACCCACTCTGGTTGGGTGTGTCCACAGTCTTTAACCAGTCCCAGCCCTGCCATCAGAGACAATGGTTTTGCCCTCTTAGTCTGTTTTGGCCGCAGTCTTCAGCTGGGCCTCCTGCCAGTTCAGTCCCCTTGTGGGGGTTTATTGATGTCCAGTTATAGGCCCTTCCACAGTGGCATATGTGAGGGGTGGGGGAGACCCGGGCCCACCCACTTCTCCAGGACCCAGCCCTCACCGAAGCCTTACCTTTAGCTCAAGGCTCTTTTAAGCTCAGGCCCAGTAGCCATCCAGGAGCTCTTCCTTGCTCCCCCAGTCCCTACTAGCACTGGGCTGTCCATTGTGCTGTAGCTCCCTCAGCCAGCCACATCATCCATGCTCCTCCAACTCTAGTGAGGAACTACACTGTCTCTGGCTCTGTAGCTCCTTTTTATTGGGCCCTCCTGGGCCCTGATTGGCTGCTTCCCCTATAGCCACTATAGCCTGCTTGGAGGACCTTTCACTGCTCCTTACCTGGGATGAGTGTGGCACGACCCTGAGGCCTCCAGCAGGGGGCCTCTGGGCCTAGTCCAACCCATCACAACACCTCTCTAGCTTAAAGTGCCATTCAGATTACTTCTGAATTCAAGTTTATATACATATTAATGGCAACTAATACATAGCCGAGTTGAAGGTGTGTTGAACATGGAAATAGGTTAGGCTTGCAGGGAAATAAGGGGAACATATCCAAAGTATACAGTACAGCGATCAGTCTAAGCTATTTCTGAGATAAACAATGAAACAGCACAACAGCCACCAAGTCTCACCCTCGTTCATTGAGGCATAACTGTAGCTACTAAGAAGCTTAACCCCATGACTAGATTTACATTGTTTGAGATGGGAATACAATATTGTATGGGACTGTCACTTATACTTCATTGTAGGAAGATGCCAATGGCTGAACTTCTACAGGCTCTCAGTTTCTGCACAGCATTGTATAAGAAGCCCACTTTGGCATACAAAATGAATTGTCAAGTTGTCTCTTGCAAATCTGGTCCATCAGTGGGACACTAGTGACACAAGATGATCACAGGATTCAGAAATTCAGATTAGTAGCACATTGTGCTTCTAAAGCATCTTGTATCCAGGGATCTCTAAGGACTTTTTAGACATTAATTGATGGAGCCTGAGAATACACCTGTGAGGTAATCAGTCTATATTATTATCACCAATTTACAGATAAGGAAACTGAGTCTCAGATTGGTATGACGATTTGCCCAAGACCTCTCAGCAAATTAGTGTCAGATATGGGGATAGTTTTGAATCACATTCCCCTGCTCTAAATATTAAACTTCTCTCCTTCAAGAAAGGGGAGGGATGCTGATAAAAAGTGTTACTAAACCACTTTTGTCTGCAAATATTGGCTGGAAATCTCCAAAAGACAGGCTGTCTCATGAGCTATTCTGTACATAAGCTTCTAGCTAGGCCAGAAATACTGCAAGACCAGCCTTTATTTGCAACATTTTGGTACTATGTGCATCCAGTATCAGCTAGAAACCAGAAGAGTAATCATCTGAAACTGGAAATAAATGGGGAAAAGGTTCATTAGACTTCTCTGAATGTAAAATTAGGCTATCCCTGATATCAGTTCAAGTTTGGAGAAAAGGCTCATGGTGGTGGTAGGTTCTCAGTTTATCTGAATTATTTCATCCACCCCGCAAGACACTGAATCAGCCAATTTCTTCTAGATGTAGATTTCAACCATTCCAAAGTACAAGCAGTGTTTGGGTGGAGCTGGCATTTCCCTGGAGGCCCAGATTTAGTAGACAGATGCAAAAAAAGGGCTCAGTTCTGCCCCAATGAAATCAGTGACAGGCTCAAATAATAGGCAGGCCTGGTAGCATCATCTACTATTAAGGTTGCCTGACGCTTTCCATTACAAGACCCTGTTTTTAGTTGCTTATAATTCTTCCAAATCTTAGCCATTTGGGCTGAAATTTTCCATTCTAGGGGTCTGCCTTCAGCTGAATATTATTATTTTGAAATTTTCACTTCTGAGAACCATAGTAAGGAAAAATAAGTTGTTTTGCCCATGTTAAAAAAATCTAGCAACCTTTTCTTTGAGTTTTAGCATGCCCATGCTGCAGAGCAGGGACTTGAAATTTGTTGAGGGGGGAGGGTGGCTATGTGTCAGGGATGCTTCTTCGGTCACCTCTGTGAAAATCACCTAAAACTGGTCAAGCTACAGGCCTTTGGAAAAAAAAATCATAGCTAGCCAATGCGCTGTGGCGACGTCTTTATCCACAGTGGGTATGCTCCCGCATGCATCTGAATAGGTTTTCCCCTGCAACTGCAGTGGACCGTGCAAGATCCAAGTGCTGCAAGATCCAAGTGCTGTACTCTCAATGACCCCCTCTGCCGCTCACACCTAGACAATGTGGAGAAGGAAACTGCAGGATTCAAATGCAAGAGTTGAAACTGAGGGATAGGGGAGGGGCTGGAATTGCAGGCTGGCATGGTGAGGAGGAAATTGGCACTGGGAGTAAGGGTGTGGAGGATACTGGGACTAGCAGGACAATAAAATTGGGCCTGGAGCTGGGGGGCTGGGACTGACTGAGCAAAGAGACTGATGCTAGGAGTCAAGGAAGGAAATGGAGAAGGGGGACAGGTGCCAGTGGTTAAGGTTGGGGAGACTGAGATCAGATGAGCCAGAAAGAAAAACTGAGTCTAGCTGGAAAGGGAGACTGGGATTGGAAGCCAATGGGGAAGGAGCTGAGAGGGGATGACAGACAGAGCTGATGAGGAGCCAGAGTGTGGGGGAAGAACTGGGACAAGCTGGGCAGAGAGACTGGGACAAGGGGCCAGGGAGAAGGAGGACACACTGAGACTGGATGAGAAGCTCAGTGTGGGAAATTGGGACTGGAAACCATTGGGAATGGAAAACAAGGGCAGATAGGGAAGGGACCACTGAAGTTGGTGGGGGCGGGGAGTAGGGAGACACAGACTGGATAATGAGCTTGGAGGAATAAGTGAGACTGGCTGAGTAAGAAGAATGCAGCTGAAAGCAAGGGAAGAGAAAATGGGACAGGGAATCCAGAGGAGTGAGATTAGGACTTGCTGGGCAAGCAAGGAGACTTGTTCTGGATTGAAAACTCTGGGAAGTGGATACTGGGACTGGCTAGATGAGGCCAATGGAACTGGAGAAGAAGCAAGGGTAGGAAAAAGACACCATTTGGACAGGTACAGTTTGAAGGACTGAGGTAGAAGAGGTCATGCTTGGAGAAAACAGACAGAAGAACACTCTTCTTCAGTGCCTGGCATGGAACCCAAAATTCCTGAGTCTCACCATTTCTCTTCTGTCAGCAAATATCTGTGAAACCCACTGGCAAAGTGTCATGCCCCTCCCCCTTGTATTTAGAGGATGACAACCTATTACTGCTGTTAGTTTTGTGGCTAACACAAATGGCATAAGTTTATGGGGGAAAGGTTTCAACCCTGTAGAAGAACCCTGTAGGTGTCATGTAACGACAATGTAATGGGATTTCTTGATTTTTAGTTTGCTAAAAAGCTAGGAAATGACACATGAACTAATGCATTAAAAGAATGTTAAGGTTGAAAAGTAAAGCACTCAGAAGTTAGCAAGTTAGAATTAAGGATGCCTAGGCAACCTTAATTTGGGCCCATTATGCATTTATCTTATGATACAGTTTTTAATTATATGATCACATACTACTATGTCCTATGGAAAAACTAGTATGTAATCATATAATTAAAGACTGTATCACAGTGCATAATGTGTAGCACGGCAACCCAATTCTGGCATTTCCTAATTTTTAAGTGTTTGAAACCTTAATCATGTTCTTTTATGTGTGTAATATAGCTATACCCTGTAACAGGTAAGTGCAAAATACATTGCATGATTTTTGTTCCAAGTGGGTAAAAAGTACTTTTCTTCTTCCTTCAGAATAGATTGGCCTGTGAGCTCTTTACTTTACTTTGTGGAATTGATCCTCTTCTCTCCTACACCAATTTCACACTGATGTAACTCTATTGCTTTCACTAGAATTGCTCCAGATTACACCACAGAAAGTGAGTGAAGATTCATGCCCTGTGTGTTTAAGATCTGCCAGAATGAAAAGACAGAACAGCAGAAATACTAGTTGTACAACTCAGCCTCTAGAGCTACATCAATGTATAACCATACCAGATTCCAACACATCCGTGGGAAAGTATTTCTTTTACCTGTAGGTATAATTATTAGTAATAAAAACAGTTCAAACCTTGCCAGGAAGGGTGTGAATTTCTAAAAAGAAGGAAAAACTCTAAATTCTAGTGCCTGAGCAAACAAGTTAGTATAAAAGAAAAAAAAGTAAATGAAGCAGCACTGCCAAAACAATGAGGTTATGATCCATCAGCAGTTGGATTGCACTTTCATTTGTAATGTTGAAGAAAAGACTGACTTCTGAACACATTTTATAACAAATGAAATAATTTTCTGTATGGAGTGGAAAGGGTGTGTAGTAAGGGACCACTCGAAAAAAAAAAAGTTCAGCAATGAAAGCTGTGCAAACCAAACCACCACACACACACACCACTCCTTCTCACCTCTTGGAAGCAATTTCACCTTTTCAACAATAAACAAAAAATATTTCTTACCAACTTCAAAAGAAAAAAAAAATCTACATTTCCCTCCCTGAAATCAATTGCTATATTGGAGGTGTGAATACAGTAAGAGGTGGTTCAAAAAAAACATTCAGGAAAAGCATGCCATGCCATCCCTCTCCATTGGAGGAGTCCTGCCAGGTAAAAACTGCACCGTGTTGTGCAAAAACATAGACAAAGATGATGTATTGCTGAACATCATTGTTATAATACAGCCAGCTGTGACAATTGTCACCGAAATGTCAGCCAGTATGATCCCCAGATCTCAGTGTCACAAATGGTTAAACTCTTTTTTAATGACAAGTATATCTCAAAAGGTGTGAGAGGCTTGGCTCAGTTTGTATGCTGACCTGAATTTATCTGACTCAGCTTTGCTTAGGAAATCTGGCTGGAAACAGGCTTTCATGTGAGATTTCCAGTACTTCCTGGTTCCCTCAGAATTATAAATACCACAAAAATAACCTCTGTTGCAGCATTTGGCAACTTTCACTTCCAGACCTGGCTGAAATCAAGAAATACAGAGAAGCATGAAAATCAAAATTAGGAGGGGAAAAGTTAACCAATCTAAACAGCACTTCAAGTTTTAGATGAAGGCTCAGGGCAGGTATTATTGCAATGAATGCAGGGCAGTGGGAGGGGGGAGGGGAAGAGAATTCTGATATTTTCCTAAATTCCACTCAGAATCCAAGGTCTGCTGGTTTCCACTTGCTCTCAGTGAAGCTCAAATTTCCACCACACCCCCTTAAACACCACACATCCTTAACCTTGGCACCGCCTTGGTGGGGCTTGCATGCTTCACGATGTTTGGCTCCTCACTAGTGGAGCTCAACTTCTCAGTTGTACTCAGATGCCCACGTGGAATGTGCTCCTCCTAAATCGGGTTCAGATTGGCTGTTAAACCTCCTCTTGATCTACTCACCTTTGGTGGGAATCAGATGGCCACTGGGCTCCCATAGGATTGACTCATCCTCAGGGGGATTTGGATGCCTCTCTGGGTTCAGCTCTTCCTCAGTGATGCTCAGATGTCCTATTGGGCACTATTGGTCTTGGTGGGTCTCTGAATTGCTGCCCAAGCAGCTGCTACTCCTGCGCACCTGATGGGTGATGTGTCTTCTTTTTTTGCTCTCTGCCTGCTACCCTATCAGACAAGAAGCCACAAAATCTTGTCAGTGCTGAGACTCTGGCAATGGTGGCAGTACTGGTGGCAGCAGCAGCAGTGGCAAGAGCCACTCATGTCAAAGGAGTTGGCAGTGGTGGTTCTGCTTGAGGGGCAGTATATGGTAGCCTCTGTCTCTCTCCTCTTTCTTGGGGACCTTCAGGTACGGAGAAGTGACAGCTTGGATTTCAAAATCAGTTGCATCCGTATTTGGCACCACTGGGCCTCTGATTGTCCAACGACTAAACAAGATGGCTACTGTCAGGGAACAAAAGTGGGCCTAGGAGAAAATGCAAAATGGTAGTCAAAACAATTTCCTTCAGCACTGCTTGCCAGAGGCTTGGTAACGTTCCCCCTGCTGGGAGTTACCAGGTTCCTGTGTTTGGGTCCCACACACTGGGCTTATATGCTTTTAAGCTTCCCTGGGTCTCAGTAAGCTCTGGCCTCTGGCTTTTTCTTTGGCCTCCGTGGCATACTTCTTTGGTATAGACTGTCTGATCTCGCAGTCCAGCTGTCTTAGGCCTCCAGGACCAGTGCTGACCTCCACGCAACCCCTGAGACTCTTCAAGTGTTTACCATTTACCTCTCCAGGAACACAGGACGCTGGAAGCACATAACACATAGGATTTGCAAAAAGATAGCCCAAGCAATGTACAGATTTAGACAAAACAGTAAAAAAACCTCTATGTATTTCCCTGCTCCAGTTTCCTCATCTCTCAGGTATTCTTTGGGCTTAGGGTCAGTCTTTTAAGCAACATATGAGCCTTCTGCTGTCCCTTCCCTTCTGCACATGGCTTTTCCTCTGGAATGTGGAGTCTCTTCTCACGTCTGCAGCCTGCTTTCTGCTTTAGGTTGCTCTTTAAAATGGCTAATCAGAGACCCTTTCTTTTATAGCATCTTTGTCAGGTGACCCCCTAATCAGCTTAATCAGGTGATCAAAGCCCTCCACCATGTGACCCTTTGGTTAATTTCCTTCTCTCCTGGAGTTCAGACATGAAAAACTGGGTTGCCCTCAGCAGTAGCCAACTCTTCGTCTAGGGGGGGCTTCTGTGTGAATAGATGGCCATCAAGGTTAATGACCTTCCAATGTTAGCACAACATCCCTGAGAATTTAGTCAAACATGCAGGTAAAAAGACAACAGAGAAGGCAGATAGGCCCCACATTCAGAATGGAGCTTGCAGTCTGACACAGATACAGAGTCCCTTATATCAAACAGAATTCATAATGCCACATAGGCAAATTCAAATTGGTTACCAAAACAATTTCCTCCAAAAAGCTGTGCACTGCTCTATTAAGGGCAATTTCATTGCAATTTGCAACTTTCAACCCATTTCAGCTGTTTAAAAGTGTTTTATCCAAAATTAAGTAACCTTGGGACAAAAAACAAGCCCGGAAAATTTCAACCCAAAATCTGGTTCTTTCATGATGTCAGAAACTGTTTGGCAACATTAACGATAGCAGTTACTACTAGATGCTTCGATAAAGAAATAACGGAGTCTGTGTAGTTTGTATCCCGATAAAGAGTAAAGTGTATGAATTACATTATTCCTGTGCAATACATAAAATGGATCAAAGTTTTCCTAAGAAATTCAAATGGTAGTGTTCTTTGGCCTATCTGAAATGTCTGTAAAAAAATATGTTGCTGATATTTATGTTAAGAATTAAAAAAAAATAGATTTAAATTGGAAACATTCAAGCTAATGCATCCGGGAGAAAAATATCTGAAACATATATATTCAAGGGGAAACAGTAATGCTAAAAGAGACCTAGAAATCATAGTATACAGAGTAAATTAGATATTATTTGTATTATTTATATTGTGGTAACCTCTGAAATATGCTAGACATGAACAGAGGAAGACACATTGACATTTGACAAAAAAAATCATAATGCCATTATATAAATCCATGGTGCACCCATATCTTGTCCAGTTCTGGTCACCCCATCTCAAAAGGATATAGCTGAACTGGAAAAGGTTCAGAGAAGGGTAAAAAAGGTGATCAAGTGTAAGCAAAGGCTTCTGTATGAGGAGAGACTAAAAAGATTGGGGCTGTTCAGCTTTAAAAAAGGGACAACTGATGGGGCAAGAAGTCTATAAAATCATGAATGGTGTTGCAAAAGTGAATAGAGAAGTGTTATTTACCTTTGCACAGAATACAAAAACCCAATGAAATTAATAGGCAGCAGGTTTAATACAAACAAGAGGAAGTATTTTTTCACATGCTGCACAATTAACCCTTGGAACTCATTGCCCTGGAATGTTGTGATGTCCAAAAGTATAACTGGATTAAATAAAGAATTAGATGAGTTCATGGAAGATAGGTCCATCAATGCCTGTTAGCCAAGATGGTCAGGGATGCAACCCTAAACCTCTGACTGCCAGGAGGGGAAGGATGGATCACTCCATCTTCCCTGTTCTGTACACTCCCACTAAAGCTCTGGCCACTGTCAGACAAGATACTGGGTTAGATGGACCATTGGTTCTGAACCAATATGGCAGTTCTTATGTTCTCATGTTGTAATGTGATATGGATACAAAAAAAGGCACAGCTCTTTTGGGATGTATTTCCAAAGGCATCATGTCATATCACAGACCCTCTTTATATGGCTCTAGTACAACAACACCTGGAATATCGCATTCATTTCTGGGCATATCACCAGAAAGATACTGACAGATTGGAGGGAGTTCAGAGATGAAGAGCAAAAATGATCAGAGAGCTGGGGGTGGGGACTGATTTATGAGGAAAGAGTAAAAGGAGATAAATATGTAAATATATGTAGCCAGCAGCAGCAAGGGCCAGATTCAATACTTAGGGCTTCCCCTTAGCATTATAAAATATAATCAGTTTGAGCCCTCCACTCAGAAATCTGGGAAAACTAACCACCATCCCTGAGCACCTCTTAGAGACAATACTTCCCTACTCACAATCACTGAGTCTGTGAACTACAAAAGAAAACTTGTATGCAAATTATAAGTCGACATCCAGCCCACAGTGTCTTGGGCAGTAAGTCCTTTGCCTCAGTTTCCCATCTTTCCGTGTTAAAGCCCAACAGACAAATGTCTCTTCAACAAACCACTCCTCTTTTCCCCTCCATTGCACCCTACCCATGTTTTGTTGCCTAAGTCAGAGACGCCCCAGATTTCAAGTGGGTTCACCTCCCACGCTGGAGGGGGCAGGTGCATGATGCCTCTGCTGCTGACACTATTCGGCAGTGTCATTGCCACTTGTGCACCCTGCTGTCACCTCAGATGCTTCTACTTGCCACTGTTGCTTCCACCTCTGCTCACCATCGCCGTCAGCTATTCTAAGGTCCCACTTCCTAGCCCAATTCTAAGTGATTTCACTGGATGGTGGAGAACCCCATTGCTGTTGCCTCCTCTGTGTTGTCTTTCACCAAAACACTGTCCCCACTCCAGGTCTAAAAGTTAGCCTACTAAACTTGCTTATCAATTATTTCAACTGTAGCAATCAATGAGCAGATACAAGGACTCTCAGTTGAACCTACTCAGCTCGGTCTATAAACTCTGAGGAAGAAGGATCAAATAGCATCTCAAACCCTTTCAGCAAAACCCACACCACCAATTCAGAACACCTCTCTCTCTGTCACTTGGATTTGGCATCACTGCCCTATGCTTTGTGAATGTGATTACTCTGACTGTGTTATTAGTACATACTAAGTACAGTTTTTCTGCTTTTTAGTCATACAGTAAGGATAACAGCATTTCATTGCCCCTGGATCTAAGACGTAAGTGAACTTTAACACACAATAAAATTGATCATGTTTGCATAGCAGGTCTGTCTGCTGATCACCTAGACATAGTAGATGTGTCTATGTAAATATGGTCTGCTCCTGAAGTTTTTTCGCCCAGTTCATCAATGGGCAGGGGAGAGCTCATTCAGACCACTGGCTTACATGTATGTATATGATGGATTGATGACTAACGTGACAGGATAACCTACAAATATGTGACGGATGTATACAGCAGAAATAATAACTTGGAGTAATGGTTCAAAACTGAGAAAGAGAAAATTTAGTAGAATATAATGGAAAACTTCCTGAAACTTCCTACAAAGCTATGAAATAGTCTCCCAAAGGTTATGGTAAAAGACTATTGCTTGGGACTTTTACACTAGACTACACTAAACACTGGAATGGAATGTGGCAACTTTTCAACATGCCAGAGCAACACTACTGCACAACATTGGGACAGGTTTCAGAGTAACAGCCGTGTTAGTCTGTATTCGCAAAAAGAAAAGGAGGACTTGTGGCACCTTAGAGACTAACCAATTTATTTGAGCATAAGCTTCCGTGAGCTGTAGTGAGTTGTAGCTCACGAAAGCTTATGCTCAAATAAATTTGTTAACAATGGGACAGGAAGTGAGAAATACCATTCCAACTGAAACTGCAGGAGGAATTTAGACCATCAGAATACTACTGTAATGGGAGCCTAAGCAGGAGGTATTCATATAAAATGTAATGATCCAAGCTGTAATTTGGCTACAATACAGGGATTCTTACAAAAAGTACCTTGGGAACTTTAATGAATAATAGTGGTCAGATCCTTGGCTTTATTGACTCAGTCAAAAGATATAATCCATCCCTTCAAAAAAATCCTGTTAAGTTGATAAAGTATGCATGTACAAGTAATAGGATGCTATCCCTTTAAATCATGTGTAGTAGTATTGCTCACTGTGTTCTTTGTTTCAGAATCCTCCAGAAACCAGTCAGCGTGTAGGTATATTGTGAGGCCTTACATGCATATATGTATTTAGGAAACCTGGTTATTTGGGACCCAGATATGTGGTTTCTTCATATTAATTTTGGTGTATAAAGAGCAAAAGACACAACACACCAATTTTCCACTGACTTTCCCTACCGCCAGTCATCATTGTGTGCTTTAGCTGCTTGGTACTTCTTTATTTTTTTATTCCCTAGAAAGGTGTCATGACCTGACATGCCTAATGATGGCAAGTAGAAAGATGCCCATGTTAACCAGAATAAGTACATAAAAGGCTTTGTGTCCCTTTGAAGAACCCCTATTCCTATAAGCTTTTCTTCTGAATATTGTCCTATACGTTTTTTTCACATCTATAACTACCTTTACCCTACAATGCAGTTACAATTGGCACATCTGAGCAGCAGATTAGCTGCGCTTTTGATTAGTGTGACAGCAGCATATCCTTTGTTTTTCAGTGCTGGACTAAACTAAACATCTTATTCAGAAACAAATCTCCACATTGCTATACCATGAGGCCCTCCATATGGATACCAATATCCCACATTACTTTAAAGGAAGCTCCTCTTGGTGGACTGTTTTCAAACACTCATTTACTGTGGGTGGGGAACTCGCCCCTGGCCTGTCATCTCTTTATCCTAAAAACTGATGCCGTGTCCAAGAAAGTAGCCTTTACATTCTTGTACCTTTAACCTCATTGTAGCATTATTTGTTTTTATAGAGTCCAGATCTACTGTAGAAACTTTTGCTGGTAGAGTAATGTCAATTAGCTGTGCGATTTTTTTACAACATTTCTATGTTGGCAAAAGCCCACGTGTAGACTACAAGTATAAAAATGCTTTTGCTGCCGTAGCTTATTTCACTCAGGAAACTTGTATAAGCTATACTGGCAAAAGCACTTTTTTGCCAGTATAAAGTTGCACTTGCACTAGGAGGGTTTGCCGGTAAAGTTATGCAGGTATAGTTATACTAGCAAACCTTTTCTAGTGTAGAGCTGGCCAGAAACTATGGGTGAAATATTTGCTCCACTGAAATAAATGGAAGTGCTGCCATTGACTCAGCGAGCCCAGGATATCATATGCTGCACTACAGTTTGAATAAGTTAAGCATGAGTCCCATTTGGGATTTTGTCTAGTATTTCAATAATAAATCATTCTATAGTGCTTTTTCTTTTACTATCATATTGGAAGAGCAAGTATATAGCTGTTAGAAAAGCTCCATCTGATGAAGTGAGCTGTAGCTCACGAAAGCTTATGCTCAAATAAATTTGTTAGTCTCTAAGGTGCCACAAGTACTCCTTTTCTTTTTGCGAATACAGACTAACACAGCTGCTACTCTGAAACCTATTATACAGCTGTTGTTCATGCAATCCAACAGTAAATATTCATCTACAGAGAACAATCTGCAGCAAAATCACGCCATTCTATAATAGAATGTACTGTGCACATTATATTAGCCACAGACAGCGCTTGCATAAGTAGATACAATTTGGTTGACATAATAGAGCTATGCCTGCATATACCAGCACAGATTTGGCTCTCTGCATATTTATTTTCAACTCAGCAAGCGCACTATGAGCCAAATGTATATTTTATAACTGGAACTAGCAGCAACTTCTCCCCACCCAAACACATATAATGAAACACCAGAAGTACAAAGAAATAGCCTCATCTCTCACAACTATACCTCAAAAAGAAAAGGAGTACTTGTGGCACCTTAGAGACTAACCAATTTATTAGAGCATAAGCTTTCGTGAGCTACAGCTCACTTCATCAGATGCATATCGTGGAAACTGCAGCAGACTTTATATATACACAGAGAATATGAACCAATACCTCCTCCCACCCCACTGTCCTGCTGGTAATAGCTTATCTAAAGTGATCATCAGGTGGGCCATTTCCAGCACAAATCCAGGTTTTCTCACCCTCCACCCCGCCACACAAATTCACTCTCCTGCTGGTGATAGCCCATCCAAAGTGACAACTCTTTACACAATGTGCATGACAATCAAGTTGGGCTATTTCCTGCACAAATCCAGGCAGGAAATAGCCCAACTTGATTGTCATGCACATTGTGTAAAGAGTTGTCACTTTGGATGGGCTATCACCAGCAGGAGAGTGAATTTGTGTGGGGGGGTGGAGGGTGAGAAAACCTGGATTTGTGCTGGAAATGGCCCACCTGATGATCACTTTAGATAAGCTATTACCAGCAGGACAGTGGGGTGGGAGGAGGTATTGGTTCATATTCTCTGTGTATATATAAAGTCTGCTGCAGTTTCCACGATATGCATCTGATGAAGTGAGCTGTAGCTCACGAAAGCTTATGCTCTAATAAATTGGTTAGTCTCTAAGGTGCCACAAGTACTCCTTTTCTTTTTGCGAATACAGACTAACACGGCTGTTACTCTGAAAACTATACCTCAGTATAGGGTAGAGGCTCAAATTAGATCCATTTTTACCTTTCTGCCCACACATTTGCCATTACCCCCCCTGCCTGTTAGAGTCAATTGTTGACAACAAAGTGCTTCATCAGTCAGTTAATCCCACAACATTTTGATCACCTTCCACCTCTGAGGCTGCCATTTTTTTTGGTTTCCCACATTTGGGACCTTTCTCACCATGGCATAGTCGAAACCTGTCACACATTTGAGCCTCAGCAGGCTGGACATTACAGATGGGATACCCTGGCACTAATATGACTTTGTAAAAACCTCCATGAAGTATTGCTTCCTGGGATGATTTCCTTCCCCCATTGTTCTCCTTGAATCAGGAAAAGTGTCACTGAGCCAAATAAAATATGTTCATTGTCTGGCATATAGATAGACAACAGTGGTGGAAAGGAATGAATGTCTTAATGTCCACACAGGGCTAGGGACAGCTACCTCATAGTTTTTGTGGTGTTGGCCTTTGTGAGGAAATTTCAAGATGGGCTGTGACTGACTTAACCCTATGATTTCAGTGGTTTCCTGTGAGGATTCTGTAGCAATTTAGGCCCACAAAAGCTAAGAAACTGAAGACTGTTTTTTTTCCTCTGTCTCCAAGATTCCCATTACTGTGCGCTCTCTCCTAGAAGCTCAAATACCGTGATGGTGAAAGCAATATAAAGGGTTAAAGTACTGCTGGGAGAAACAACAGTGGCTCAGGACCTGCAGTTGTGGCTGGTCCCTATTGAAGTGGATGAAGCATGGGTAAGACTCCTGGCAACATAAAGCAAGATAACATCTTTTTGCCCTGTTATAGCCTATGTGGACACAGTGGGGCCAGCTAGAATGAATTTCCTAGGGTAGTACCTTTTGGATGGCTAGTTAGGGTCCAACTTTCAAAGATGGTGTCCAGACTGATGTGAACATGTTAGCATGCACAGATTTTAAAGCTTAGATAGCTGTTGAACTGTGTTTTGCACATGAAGATTTTGTCTGTGCACAAAAATTTATTGCAGGTGCAAAATTAACAGCAAAGGTTGGAGACTGGGATGAGGCCTTTAAATAGCACATTAAATGTGGCCTTTAATGATTGCTTTAATTTATCTTCTTGTATTTATCTTTTGAGCAAACAACTAGACTCCGACTTGGTTTTTGGGTCTGATTCTCATCTCAGTTACATTAGGGTGTAATTCAGAAGTCACCCCATTGACTTCAGTGGAGTGACTCCCAATTCACAGATGTAATAGAGATCAGAATCTGGGCCTGTTGGGGCTCTCTAAGGTATTCTGTGGTTTCATGCAACTCCTGAACTGAAAGAGGGAAGCAAATCTTCAGGTATTTGGGAGCCTGAGGAATGAAGGAGGATTCAGTGGATTACATTCCTTTACAAAGCTCTCTGCTCACCTTTTTATTTATTGGTCTCAGACTGATGGTGCTTTAGCATGAATGCCTCCTATTCAGATGCCAAGGAAAAATCCAATGTGGGAGTAACTGAGCTAGCTTGCTTCAAAGACCAGACACATTAAGCTACTCTGAAGTAACATACCAGCTGCTCGGCCACATTGCAGGGAAGACCACTAAATTTCTGCATGGTCCCACCAGGTGGCACTGGTGTGTGGTCTTCATTATCAAATCAATGAACAATGAGTGGAAGAAGGAATCAAACCTAATATAAATCCATTTGAAAGCAAATTTTATTATCAATGCTATGGAGACAGTCACTATGCTGCCATTTCATTTTAGTGACTTAAATATCTTATTTGATTGTTTTAAATGTATAGACAAATCAAAACTAACCTATGCTCTACTGTTAACATTTTTCTTCCTCGTCATATAAAGCAGAAGCATTCACACAAAGCAAAACATACCCACTGTGGTACTTTTTTTTTAAATCACTGCTAGAAGTAATAATAGGATTTTAAGCCATGCTTAATCCAGTTTTTTCACTACTTTTCACTGAAAACAATGATCAGATCCACACAATGCAAACTCTAAAATACTTGTGAATTTTTTTTCATTTGAATGAGACTCAAAGCAGAGATTGCACTGACAGGCCTATAATTGCAACCTGTCATATCAGATATTAATCAGCAATAACCATATCTTCCATCTTGCACACCTACACATGAGTTTGCCTGTACCAAACGGCCTTAGTTCAGATTTCTCACATTTGCTGGCCCATCTTCCTACCACATGTGTTACAATAGGGGTAATAATCCTTTTGGCCCCTACCTCACCAAGGTGTTAATTCAGATTTCTTAAGATGAAGCACTGAATGATGGTCATAGGTTTTAAGGGCAGAGGGAACCATTGTGACCTGTTAGTCTGAACTCCTGCATAATGCAGGGCACAGCATTTGACACACTAATTTCTGCAGTGGAGGGAATTATTCTTCCCTACTTTGTCAATAAACACTATTGAGCCCAGTATTAATTATTATTAACAATCATTTTTAATGCTACAGAATATCCAGTTGAAGGCAGCTTTATGTGTCAATAAAGTGTGTTTTCTTTCAAAACAATGACTTAACCCTCATGTCATAAGAGTATCAGGGAGTTAGGAGAGAGATGTAATTATTGGTAGCACCACCTCAATTGAGACTGGGGCAGTGGATTTGGCAGTCATCGGGGAGCTATCATTTACCACGCCACCAGTGCTGACTAGACCACCAAGGCAGTGTAGATAAACATGGTCAGAAGCATATAGGAACTGTGGAATTAGGACCAATGGGAGTGTTGTGACCAATCATCCTATTTTGTTTGAATCCAGGATTGAGCTTTGTTACTGAGTATTACTGACTATAGCAGTGGGCTATGGAGATAAGATTTTATTTAGATCTCATAGGACACATACATACCAGAAAATATGTGCAAAAAGAAAAAAAATCTCAACAGATTTGAGGTAGAGGCTTTGTCATTATCGATCAGGGGATCGCTCATTCACTGGAGAGAGATGAATTCCAGATCATGGTTCATGGTATAAATTTAGAACTATGTGCTTCTCTTAATCCAGTGTGAATCTCTTTCTGATTTAAACAGGAGGTGTGCACAAAGTGCAATGGTGAAATGGGGCCTTTATGAAGTATTTATACTTTTAGTTATTTTTTACTATTGCCATATTCTGCATCACTCAGGGTGAAAATATGCTCCATTTTAGGACTAGCATGATATCTGACCTTGCTTCTCTTCCTTTCCTATCCTTCCGTTTCTATTTTTCTCCACATTCCTTGTGTTTTCCTCCTTGTCCTTTGTATTTCTCCTCCTTCCTTCCCTCCATTTCTCCTTCCCTGCAGCAACTCTCAATTACTGCTCTCCCAGGCTTCTGCAATAAAATAGTGAACACTGACAATTAAAGTGTCATTGTTAGGCTTTAGAGTTCATGTCCCAGACAGTTTAATGGTGGTCAGGGGAGAAAACACATATCATCGCCATCGTTTCAGGCTGTCTGAAGACTCAGAGAGACACCATCAGATAGGATTATAGTTGGAAGGTTTTCTTCATAACCAAAAGGTCTAGAACTTTTTTTCATGAAATCTTAGATTTTGCAGAATCTGATATGACCTGCAAGCTGCTAATCTGACCTTCAGGCCAAATATTTGGCACCACTGCTACAGACTAATATTGAGGGTAGCTTGCTGTGATGTAATAAAATGAAATACACACTCACACAGAAGTCTTAAAATCTACTGAAGTGGATGTGTCATTACACAAAGTAAAATTATTTCCCCTTGTTTATTTCCCCTCCTACTGTTCTTGTAAAGTGCTGGAAATGGCCCACCTTGATTATCACTACAAAAGGTTCCTCCCCCCCCTCCGCCCCCACTCTCCTGCTGGTAATAGCTCACCTTTCTTGATCACTCTTGTTACAGTCTGTGTGGTAACACCCATTGTTTCATGTCCTCTGTGTATATAAAATCTCCCTACTATATTTTCCACTGTATGCATCCAATGAAGTGAGCTGTAGCTCACGAAAGCTTATGCTTTAATAAATTTGTTAGTCTCTAAGATGCAACAAGTACTCCTTTTCTTTTTATGGATACAGACTAACACAGCTGCTACTCTGAAACCTACAATATCTTGTACACCATCCCGAGGCAATGTTGAGGAGAATGTTGCAATCCAATGAAGCATTTCCACAGGCAGATTGCCTCACAACACAGTATAGCAGGGGAGACCAAGCATCTCTCTGAGGCAGTATTCTCAAAGAATCTTAAAGCAGAGTCTGTTCCCATGAGGACCAGCCTTATAAACTGATGTTCCTAATAATTTATGTACACTGTAGACTACCTTGGCTTCCAAAGTCTCCAGGCTAACAAATCTCCCAGGTTTACAGCTCAATTCAAATATTACAAGAGGCAGAGAACCCTTTGAGAACATTGAATGGAAGAGATCACCACACTGGGGAATTCCGGTATAAGAGAAAACAGCATGCTGAGAATGTGAACCACTATGATTAGAGAGTTCAGCCAGGCCTGCCAAGCATGAGTATGCAGTCTTGGCAAAGGAGTGACAAATGTACAAGAGGCCATCAGCCCCAGGAACCTGACAATTGGCCTCATTTGAAATCGTGCTACTAGCATTGCCTTTTGAAGCCCCCAGGCCAAAGGTGGTGCACATGATCTATCCCTGGGCAAGGGGCTAGCCCCCAATTTGCAGATAACCAAATCTGCTTGCAGTCCATCTCTGTTCCTGGTTTGTTAAAAGTCAAAGGAGCAGCGCTTAATTTGTAATGAAAGAGGTACCGGGGCTCAAGCTATTCATTTCCGGGGCTTAAGCAATTGTTTTAATTTTATAACTGCCACGGCAAGCCCAGAGGTGCCGGGCCTGTGAACTGCCAAGCCCAGAGCTGCCGGGCCTAGGGGTGCTGGGCCTCAGCCATAGCAAGCCCTGGCACAAATTAAGCCCTGCAAAGGGGTGTGTCCTTCCATCACTACTTGCGCATAACTCACCTTATGTCTCTATCTTTCATGGGATGGGACTTGCTTGTAAACAACTCGTAATGGGGTAGCAAACCAACAAACGTAAGGAAAGGCAAGGACTTACTGATTGTGCTGTTAGCTCCCTTTCTAGTAAGCCACTGCTGCAAATTCAGTTATTCTTAATAGGATAATGAGGCTCTTACCTGTTATTTTTTTGCCATTCACATGACCTTTAGTCACTGAAACTGAAATTGACTTGTGTGGGTGTAGTTTGGTATGAGAACTGAAGACTCTTATAATTCTCAAACACACCTACGCTGCTGTAAGAGCTGCTTAGTGTGTCTGTGGAAAACAGAAATAAGTAAATCTTGACAATGGAAATAGTGTACATGTTTCAGAGAAACCCTTCTTGAGTACATGGGGTGAACTAGATCTGCAAAACAAACAATAGAAAAAAAGGCTAAATAAAGATTTGCCCTAAGAACTGTCAGAGACCATCCAAAGAACGGTGTACATGGCTAGTATAATTTGTTATATCAGTATGAATTAATACCACTAGTATAAACAATTAATGAATGGCACTCAACAAATAGATACCATGACCCCTAATAACTCAAGTCCAACTCTTTTCCTCACTTCAGTACTGTCCTTGCTTTCTGATGTCATCCAGCCCTGGGGAGCTGCTTTAAAGTAATCCTTGATGAGGACTAGGTTATGGCGCAATATTCTTGTTCTGAACATTCCCTGAAGTTTCACCAATGCCACTGGCTCCCATGTTCACACAGGTTTGCCTTTCCCACCAGCATGATGGTGCAATTTTAAACTTTCCTTGTAAGGCTTGCTCTTTATCACATGCTGTCAGTACATATTCAGAGTGTTGATGTGGAACAAGCCTTCCAGGTGAATGTCAGTTAACTCACAAGCTTTGGAGCATTTATTCTATAATGCAGGTTGGTAATAGCTTGTATGTTTCTGATCTGAATTCCAGGCCTGTTAAGAATGATTTGGCTAACAGAAGGTTTTCTGAAACCAGGTAAGGCTAGTCTCATCCTGAGGAATAACATGAACTTCCAGATAAAGATGGGCTGAAACCAAAACTCTGGATCTGAACACCCCCAAAACTCCGGAGGGTTAGGAATGTAAGCACAGTTCCAGATTTCACCCCCCTATCTTTATAATGGGCTAATACAAAATACCAGGCTCTGACTTTGAGGTGTTCACACTCCAGATCTAAATTTTGTAGATTGGCCCCAACATCCTCCTAACAATCTTCCACTCTCCCACCTTCTCTGCATTCTGGCAGCTCTTCTGTAAAGTTATAGATTCTAAAACTTGGAGGGACCTCTGTGATTACCTAGTCTGACATCCTGCATTATCACAGGCTGTAGAACTTCCTCAAAATAATTGCTTGTTGAATTAAAGCACATATTTTAGAAAAGCATCCAATCTTGGGGATGTAACAATAACAGAGGGGTAGATTTCCTCAACAGAGGCTGTCAGATAGGAGGGCATGTGAATTATCACTTTCTTCATGTGTGCTGTTTCTCTGCTCTCAGCTCCTGCACCAAATAGTCCCAGTGTGATAGATTCACACAGGATAGGGGAGCAAATGTACTGTCCAGGGGATTTGGCAGCATGACAAAATGATCAGGAGATTTCTTGTTGTAGTTGGAGAAACAGGCTTCTGAAGGTAAAGTCTCATTAAGGACCGGATTGGCACCTTGCTATCCAGCCCAAGAAAGGGGCAGAGTCTAGCTGCATAACTCTAGGAGCAGAGCACTGAGTCACAGTTTGGGACCTGCTTCCCTTTTGCTGCATGAGAGGAAATAAACTGCGCCAGCCCTTTTCCTGGCCCAGTCTTCTCTATCTCTGCACCAGCTTGGCTGGCCAGTGTGTTTGGAAGGAGGGGCAGCAGAGCCATGGCTCCATCTAGTAGTGGCTTCTCTCCTTCCAGGCACAAAGACCATTGCTTCAGGCAGCTCACACAAAGTTAGGCAGCTCACGACTGAATTCTTAATGAGCTTTCACTTCCCTGATGCTTTGAAATGTTATAATCCTACCAGTTTTCTAGTCTTCCATAGAGTTTTCCAGGTAAAACAGGGTAGGCATGGGGTAACATTTTCAAAAGTGCCTAAGTGACTTAGTAGACTAAGTCTCATTTTCAGCAGTCAATGAGACTTTGGCACCAAAGTGCTTAAGTCACTTGTGAAAATGGGACTTAGCCTCCTAAGTCATTTTGGTGCTTCTGAAAATTTTCCCTCTCGCCTCAACTTCTAATTTAAAAAATCAAACCTGTGAAAAATAAAAGAACACCCAGATCTTCTTTGTACGTGGCACAACCTCCTTCCTTTTCATTTTCCATTTGCAGGTCCCCTTTTATAGGTGAGCATTTCAAGGTGCCTTGGATTTGGCCAGTACAAAACGGAAAGAGAATTCAACACTTCTCAGTTCCCAGCAGGAATTTTCCCATAATAAGGCATACAGGAGGCACATACCATTTATCAGTTGCAATTAGACATTTCAGGAATTCAGTCATTTTTTCCATATGATTCAGTTCATTTCAAAGCTTTATATATTCCTAGCCAGAGAGGCAGACACTACAAAATCTTTCTGAACTGAGAAATGTATTTAGTTACTGACATATTAGCCATATTTTCAGCTATTGCCACAAAAGGATTTTCAATTTTCTTCTTTTCAGCAAAGCATTATTTAATGTGAAGCAGGGCTGAGTAGCACAGGAGGTTAATGAACTAGTCTGGCTTCAAATCTGGACTCAAATCACAAGGGAAAATAAGTGTGATAGCCTCTATTCTAGTCTGCAGTCGTTTTTTATCATCACAGAGCCGTCAAACAATGTAGTACAGTTGTCAATAATCAGCTCAGGAGAAACCTAGAACTGGAATATTAAGGGACTTGCCTATCAGTATTAAGGAGTTTTGTATGAGAAAAGCATGTACAATACCTGATATCCTACTGTAGTGCAACTGGTATTTTACTTTCATGAGCATTAATTTCACCAGTAATATGAACAAAACAAAACAGTTTCCTTTTAAGGTGAGATACTGAGCAGAGCTACTGCGAAAATGGGAGGTTTTTTCCACAGAAAATGTCAATGAAAATTAAAACAGACTATTTTAGTTGAAATTTTCCATAGAGAATTTTGATTTTTCAGCAAAAAATCAAAAACCAAAATATTTAGATTCAGAAATGCCATAGTGATGCCTCATGGGAGTTGTAGTTTGGGTCTCTCATCTCCCATTTCCCTCAATAGGCTGGGCTCTCTGGTTTCACTACATCTCCCATAGTGCACCATGGCTTCCCTTCTTGGTAAGGGGAGGTCATGCATCATGGGAGTCCCATAGCCATGGTTCGTCATGGAAGGTGACGTCCAACTCGGGTGTTCGTGCATGGGGGAGAATGGGGACATGAGGTGACCAGACTTCAACTCCTATACAGCACCATGGTGGTATATTCAAACTGAAATATTTCAGACATAAGGGTTTTCTATATTTACATTTAAAGTATTAAGCAAACACTTTTGGCTTTTTTGTTTAGTTGAAAACCAAATTTTCCACTAAAAAACAACAGTTTCAATAGATTTTTTCTACTAGCACTAATTCTCAGTGCTTCCCTTGAAGACAATGATAACACAGCAGCAGCCATAGTCCTCAGTTCAGAAAATCTTGTTACTAAAGTTGAGTCATATTACCAGTAGAGGCATTTTTGTAACTCAATGAGAAAATGCCTTTACAAAAATCTTTCTCTAGACGGCTATGGAATGGCTTGTCATTTTCCTCAGGCTAGGCACAGATCTGGAACCCGCAGTATGAATTTAGTCACACCATAAACTTTAGTAACCAAAAGGCAAAAGGTATCATCCTCACTAAATAGTAAAGTAACACTAGCCACTTTGCAATTGTATTAACAAACAGGGTGCTGTACTGAACTAGCTATCAATGGCATTTTAATTTGGGGACCTCTGGTCTGGTAGGGAATCCACTGAGACATCTATATAAAATCATGAAAAAAAAATCATGTTTATCTTTCAGTAGCCTTAGTATTTCTGACTCTTCAGGGTTAGTAGAAATGAAAGTATACAACGCAGAAAAAACAATCTGACTTCATCTATTTAACAGTGAAATCCTAGCGGATCTTAAACATAAAAAAGAAGCTTACAAGAAGTGGAAGGATGGACATATGACCAGGGAAGAGTATAAAAATATTGCTTGGGGATGTAGGAATGAAATCAGGAGGGCCAGATCGCACCTGGAGCTGCAGCTAGCGAGAGATGTCAAGAGTAACAAGAAGGGTTTCTTCAGGTATGTTGGCAACAAGAAGAAAGCCAAGGAAAGTGTGGGCCCCTTAATGAATGAGGGAGGCAACCTAGTGACAGAGGATGTGGAAAAAGCTAATGTACTCAAAGCTTTTTTTGCCTCTGTCTTCACGAACAAGGTCAGCTCCCAGACTGCTGCACTGGGCATCACAACATGGGGAATAGATGGCCAGCCCTCTGTGGAGAAAGAGGTGGTTAGGGACTATTTAGAAAAGCTGGACGTGCACAAGTCCATGGGGCCGGACGAGTTGCATCCGAGAGTGCTAAAGGAATTGGCGGCTGTGATTGCAGAGCCATTGGCCATTATCTTTGAAAACTCGTGGCGAACGGGGGAAGTCCCGGATTACTGGAAAAAGGCTAATGTAGTGCCAATCTTTAAAAAAGGGAAGAAGGAGGATCCTGGGAACTACAGGCCAGTCAGCCTCACCTCAGTCCCCGGAAAAATCATGGAGCAGGTCCTCAAAGAATCAATCCTGAAGCACTTGCATGAGAGGAAAGTGATCAGGAACAGTCAGCATGGATTCACCAAGGGAAGGTCATGCCTGACTAATCTAATCGCCTTCTATGATGAGATTACTGGTTCTGTGGATGAAGGGAAAGCAGTGGATGTATTGTTTCTTGACTTTAGCAAAGCTTTTGACACGGTCTCCCACAGTATTCTTGTCAGCAAGTTAAAGAAGTATGGGCTGGATGAATGCACTATAAGGTGGGTAGAAAGTTGGCTAGATTGTCGGGCTCAACGGGTAGTGATCAATGGCTCCATGTCTAGTTGGCAGCCGGTGTCAAGTGGAGTGCCCCAGGGGTCGGTCCTGGGGCCGGTTTTGTTCAATATCTTCATAAATGATCTGGAGGATGGTGTGGATTGCACTCTCAGCAAATTTACGGATGATACTAAACTGGGAGGAGTGGTAGATACGCTGGAGGGCAGGGATAGGATACAGAGGGACCTAGACAAATTGGAGGATTGGGCCAAAAGAAATCTGATGAGGTTCAATAAGGATAAGTGCAGGGTCTTGCACTTAGGACGGAAGAACCCAATGCACAGCTACAGACTAGGGACCGAATGGCTAGGCAGCAGTTCTGCGGAAAAGGACCTAGGGGTGACAGTGGACGAGAAGCTGGATATGAGTCAACAGTGTGCCCTTGTTGCCAAGAAAGCCAATGGCATTTTGGGATATATAAGTAGGGGCATAACGAGCAGATCGAGGGACGTGATCGTCCCCCTCTATTCGACATTGGTGAGGCCTCATCTGGAGTACTGTGTCCAGTTTTGGGCCCCACACTACAAGAAGGATGTGGATAAATTGGAGAGAGTCCAGCGAAGGGCAACAAAAATGATTAGGGGTCTGGAACACATGACTTATGAGGAGAGGCTGAGGGAACTGGGATTGTTTAGTCTGCAGAAGAGAAGAATGAGGGGGGATTTGATAGCTGCTTTCAACTACCTGAGAGGTGGTTCCAGAGAGGATGGTTCTAGACGATTCTCAGTGGTAGAAGAGGACAGGACAAGGAGTAATGGTCTCAAGTTGCAGTGGGGGAGGTTTAGGTTGGATATTAGGAAAAAAATTTTCACTAGGAGGGTGGTGAAACACTGGAATGCGTTACCTAGGGAGGTGGTAGAATCTCCTTCCTTAGAAGTTTTTAAGGTCAGGCTTGACAAAGCCCTGGCTGGGATGATTTAATTGGGGATTGGTCCTGCCTTGAGCAGGGGGTTGGACTAGATGACCTCCTGAGGTCCCTTCCAACCCTGAGATTCTATGATTCTATTGGTGCTATACTTTTGTAATGTGGATACAGCTACTGAGGTTTGGAAAAGCTGGAAATTACTGTTTTCACCTTCTTTGCTTGGATAGCTATAAAACATTTTTATTTTTAGCATCAAAGTAGCTGAAAGGGCATTGTTAGAAAGAATGGGCCCTCTTTTTGGCTCATGAAATAAAATACAAGGAGAAGGGCTTAACATCAGAGACTGTTCTGAAAAATACTTTTCCTTTTGAAATTCAGCTCAATAGACTAATAGTGTTTACTCTGTTTCTCCAGTGCTTGTGGGCTGTTAAAATAGTACATGTTTTCATATATATGATTAATTCTAGAACATGGGTTCCTATGGATCAAATTAGAGTGAGAAAGTGACCATTTCCTTGCTTGTGGATCTCATAGTATCTCACATCAGCATATGACTAGACTAGAAAGCCTATTGGGGTCCCTTTCAGTCCTACATTTCTATGATTCTATGATTTTTGGTGATCCAATCATCCAAGACTATTGCTGCTTCTAATTCTGTGGGACTCTACATGTCTTGGTCTTTGTCCTTCCAAATTTTCCTGCTAGCTGAGATCATATATGGCACCATAGTAATGTAGGCAATGAAACTGCTCAATTTAGAGGTGGCTCGTGGATGAGCTGAAGAACAGAATGTAGAAAGCATCACAACAAAGGCAGCCAAAGGAGTCCATGACACCAGCAGCCTATTAGCCATTCAAGCACTCTCCATTGGCCTATTCCAGCTCTAACTTTGCCTTGCAGGTTAACAATAGGTTCACCCCAGTCTCCGTGTCCCTTTGAATTGTTCCCTTGTGATATCCAGTCCCTGACACTGGCTACTCACAGAAATTCCAGATCCTGTGCCTCCAAAGGTTCAGTGTTGCCCAATTTACCAGTTTTACCTTAAACTACTGCTCCTGTCAACCACACAGCCTTTGTGAGCACTTGTAATAAAACAAAATTAGGTTTATTTAAGAAAGAAGAAAGATATACCTAGAAATGAGAGAAAGTGATGGAAACAAGGAAACAAGAAAAAATAAAATCATAAATTGCAAACCTGTGTCTACACTTCTCAATAGTTACCGTTCCTATCTAATAAAGTAGGCTTTGCCCCCATAGCTCAGTCTGTTGCAGAACTGGCTGGTTTCTCAAGAACCAGGACTCAAACATTCATGAAAACCCCTTGCTTCTCAAGCAATTTCCTCAGTGAATGGATCCAGAGTGCCTTTACCCTCCATTCTGTTATACTGAAACAGCCTGTTGTCTTTATTCATAGCCAGGCCAATCTCCTGCCTGCTATAATGTTCCTTTTTACCTCCAAGTGGTTTTGATCATATACAATTGTCTTTGATAGTTTTCCATTGACTGTTCTGGGACGTGGCTGCAGTAGACAATAAAACTTTGCATGACCTCGATGGCTGACTAGCAAGATCCATCTTGTTGCATGGATCATCACCGAGCCACATTACCTCCTGGTGACTAATTTCTACTCCAAGTCCATAAACCATACTTTCAATATAAATACATTATTTCTTAAAAATTACCTGTACATACATCCCACAGTGATTATGAATCTTGACAAATACAAGCTTTATGTAGATACCTTACATGTTATTCTTTATGGATAAATACCCTATACATCACGTTTCATCCATAGTGAGTTTGTCAGGTCTGAGGTGACAGTTTTTTGCAAAGAACAGGGGACCCTTCACCAAGGGGGTCTCTGTGTGACAGTCCCCTTCTAGTAGCTGGTCTACACTGACTAGATAAGAGCCTGCTACTATTATCAGTTAATAGAGTTCTTCTCTAGCTTCTATAGTAACTTATGTTTTTGGAGATGATCTCTGCATGTAAGCATGGGGTCTGTGTACAGGTTTGTTACAGCAGGCTTTGTCCAGGTATTATCCCTGTCCCTGGCAGCCTGGCCCAGGTGCGGGGCAAGCTGTTAGCTCCCCAGCCAGGCTCTCTCAGGCAGCTGCTGTGCTGCCTGGAGCAGTGACCCAGCAGCCAGCATGAGGAGTGGCTGATCTGGCCCCCTCCACTCCCCAGCCAGCCCCGCTGCCAGGAACAGGGGCCAAGCATGCTGGGGGGCAGGCACAGCGGGAGGACAGAGCCTCTCTCCCTCCCCCTAGCAGGCCAAACTGGTCTGGGGGTGAGGGGGAAGGTTGACCCCACATCCACATGCCTCCCCGACACGTCGCCTCTGGCCACCACTATAGAATCTACTTCTGCATTTAACTCTCTTTTCTCTACTCACTCCTACAACTACTCTCTCACTGACCAGTCCAGCCTTGGGCTAGCTTCACACTCATCAAATAAAGTACAAATTCCTGGCATGTGAAGCCTTAAGAATACTTAGCATTTACATAGTATTTTATTATATCTTCAAAGAATGGCACATTCACTAATTAACCTCAATGGACCAAATTCAGACCCGATATAACTCTGATTACTTCGGTGGAGGTTTGCCAGGGAAGAATTTGGCCTGTATTTTTTCCTTTCATTTTGGCAATTCTGTTAGCTCCTACACTTGCAGCAGTTTGAAATTCCCACTGTATCAGTGGCATATTTTTTGGCAGCGGCAGGCTGCTTGATGTGCCTAATGGCTATATTGAACCATATTCTGCCCTCAGTTACAGCCATGCAGTGCCACTGATTTCATGGGTATAAGTGATGGCAGAAATTTGACCCATTAAGAGCTGTGGGGAAGAATGAATCTACTGGGCAAAATAACAATAAACCCATTCCCTCGTGTTTCCAACTGGCAGTTTGTTTCAGCTCTACTTTTAAGTTTAGTAACATCTGTAATTCCCAATCTATGCTTCTGTGGAAGTGGAATCCAGTTACTATCTTTCTTCTTTTCTTCCATTTCAATAGCCCTGTATTTTTTTAAATTCCATGGACAGAAGCAATGTAACTCGCATAAAATTTTTAAGTGAAATCTTTGAAATGCTTTCCTTTAATGCCCAAATCTGCGGCAAATATCAACCACTGTAAATAAAACCTAATTTACTAACATGCAGTGCTAATTTGATTACTCCAGATAAAGGTCTTAGTGGGACCCTTTGGCACTTAGTGTAGTGTGAAACTAGAAAGATAATTTGCTAAGAAAAAAGTGCAAGCTCTTTGTGGCACCTCGAAATGTGTTCAGTTGTTTTTGTGCTTTTGCATTTGAGTGAGCACTGCAGCACAAATTGGGCACAATTAGCAGCACATTTTAAAAAATACAGCTCAGTTCTGGTGCTAATTTGTCCCTGCAATAACACCAATTTCCCTTTTATTTACACTCAGTAAGCTCAGAGTAAGTACAGAGGCTAACAGTGAGGAAAGCTTTCGACAATTCTCATTTGTATAGCACAGAGCAAAGAACTCATTGTGCCTTATGTGAAATGAGTCGGATATCCCAGTCCAGTTTCCCGCTAACATGTGTCCACATCACAAAATCTGCCACCACAGTTGGCACTAATTGGCAGCCTTAGTTGAGTGGCAAAGCAATGAATGGGCCATGGATACCAAACTAACATTTTACCCCTACAGGTGGTCTTTTCAGGTCGGGACTGAGGCATGCATTGTTTGGGTAGGGCAGAGAAGTTTGCACTGCTGGTACCCATTTTGTGGATTCATATAAGACTTCAGTCTCCAGTGCATTCTTTGTGAAGATTAGACTCACACAGTCAAAGAAAAAAAAGTGTATAAAATTAAAAAATTCATTGTATACATACACATGGCCAAATCTTTCCATCTCATCCCACGACACAAACCCCAGGACACTGATGAAACAGCTCACTGTGGTCTAGTCTAAACCAAAAGATTAGGATGTCTACTGCATTCTTTGTCTTTTATTGACCAAATTAAGGGCCTGACTCTGCAGACTTTACAACATGTAGTCCTTTTTGTGACCATTTTCTGGGCCTGATCCAAACCCCCCCAGATATCAGTAGAAAGATTCCCACTGACTTCAGCGGACTCTGGATCAGGCCCTAAAGTGCTATTGTAGCGGTCATGGTAACAGGGAGGTATCTTTGCTGAACTGGCAAACCCTTGACCAGTTATTGCAGAATACTGGAGAAAAGAAAAAAGATAAATTGCTTTCTTTGACCATTCACAGCAGGAATCTGATTCAGAGTTCTGTTCATTCAATGAGGGAACACAATCATATCACATGTCTTGCGGTAAGGAGGCTGGGAATGGCTCAGAGAAAATACCCTCATAGAGCCAGGGGCATCCCTGGTCATCATACAGCTGACTGTAAGGGTACGTCACTGACCCTCTGCCCAACGTCTGCCATAGGAGACGCATCAGTGAATGAGAGGACATAAACAAAAGTACACTGAGTTCCAGCTATTCTCCTCTTCCAGTGTCCCATAGGAGGCTGTGGTAAGCAGAGTATAAAATAGAACAACCTGGGGCTATTGCAATCTACAAATGAGGCTAAGAATATGAGGAAATGCAAGGGTGGCTTAAAGCCATTTTTGCCCACTTTTTTCCATTCCCGTGACTCATAGATTTCATAAATTCATAGATTGCAAGGCCACTCTGATCATCTAGTCAGGCCTCCTGTATAACACAGGCCACAGAATATCCCCAAAATAATTTTTTTGAACTAGAGTGTATATTTTAAAAAAAAAATCCAATTTTGATTTTAAAAGGATGAAGATGCACAAAGGGAGAGGCAAACTCAGAATCTGGTCCTTTATTCAGATGAATAATTTTTAATAATGAATAAATTCCAGAAATTTGTTATCTGCCCACAAACAATTCAGTTACGAAAAAGAAAAGTGAGACACAGCTCTATTTGTTTTGAATTATTCACCCAGCCACCAAACCAAAGGTGCATCTACACTGCACGCTTCTTTCGGTGATGTGTGAACTACATACATATGTAGCCCCCCTGGCACAGGGTATAAACAGCAGTGTAACCAGTGAGGCACAGCGTAAGTGTGTAGAGTCCAGACATGCCTGAAGAGTGGGGGTATGTACTCAACCACGTGCTCTGCATGCTCTCTACTCACCCAAACTGTGTCCTCCATCCACACTGCTTGGCACAGTTTGGGTGAGTAGAGAGTGTGTAGGTTATGCACTCGCATACCACTTTTAGCAGCGTAGTGTCCTGCTGCCACACCGCTGCTGGAGCCATTCCCCACCACAAGAAAAGACTGCTCCAGTGGGGAAAGGTTCTGGCAGGGGGGAAGCAACAGGAAAAGGTTTGGGCAGCGACCAATTGCAGACCCTTTTTCCTTACTGCAGGGAAAGACTTGGGCAAATTCCTGCCACAGGGAAAGGCTCTGGCAGGGAGGAGGCAGTTGTCTTCTCCCTGCCAGCATCTTTTCTCAGTGCAGTGAAAGGCTCCTGTTGCTGTCTCCTCCCTGGTAGAGCCTGTCACTGACTCATGTAGCTACACGTCATAGTGTGGACACACAAGGCTTTTCACTGTGGCATGCTACACATTGCCTACATACCACCACTAGTCGTCTGTCGCATAGACATAGCCTGAGAGATGTTGCAAATAGAGACAGGAAATACCAAAATGATAGGAAACCTATCAAAATGTTAGCTAGCCCTGGGACAGGGGAATTCATCTGATACACAGCTGTTTAGTGAGATTTGGAAAGCAATCAGACTGACCAAGATGTAGAGGGAATGGTGGAGAGCATATTGGATATAATCTTGCAATGAAACTCATTGTCAAAAAAGACAATGTGATTTTTATGCTACATAGGCAGAGGCATCACATCACGAACCGGGGCTGTTATAATCTCTCCCCAATGAGTGAGAAGAATTATTGAGAGTGGTCTAGTGAACAGTAATGGGGATGGTGTTGAACAATTGCTGAACAATAACTAATAGTGACATTAATTAGGCTGTGGCACAGTCTCCCAAGGGAAGTAGTAGAAGCCCCATCTTTTGTCATATAAACCAGACTGGACAAAACATCAAATATAGTGTAGGGAACAATCCTGAGCAATCGGGGGGATGAATTAAATGACCTAATACAACTGTAATTTATTTCACTATATATATATATATATATACTGTTTAATAATGTAATGTCTGATAAGTCATAACTTGATACATAAAATCAATTACCTGCCTAAAAAAGGAAGACGTATTCAATATCCAAACCTGTACAAATAATGAGCGGGTGGCTAGATAACTACCTGTTTCATAACATCACTGTACCTTCTTAAATAAAAAAAATTAAAAAATGTTTAAAAATTGGAAAGGATGAAGAGAAGAGGCACAAAAATTATTCAAGGATTGGAAAAACACCTTACGATGAAAGACATAAGGGACTCAATCTGTTTCATTTATCAATGAGAAGAGCAAAAGATGACTTAATTACAGTGAATAAATACGTTCATGGAGAAAAAATACTGGATACTAAAGGGCTCTTAAATCTAGAATAGAAAGGCATAACAAACACCACCAATAGCTGAAAGTTAAAATCAGGCTAATTCAAACTGGTAATAAGAGTATTTTTAACAGTAAGGATGGTTAACCACTCACACAAACAACCAAGAGAAGTGATTGATTCTCCATTTCTTGATACCTTCCGATCAAGACTAGATGCTTTTTTTTTCAGAACATAGGCTATAGTGAAACACAAGTTCTTGGGTTCAGTATGGTGTAACAGGATGGAGTTATATGGGATGTGTTATACAGGAGGTCAGATTAGATTATCTAGAGCAGCGGTTCTCAAAATGGGGTCTGCAGACCCCTCGGGTTCCACAAGGGAACGCCAGGGGTCCGCGGGTCCCGCTGATCAACTCCTCCCCCTCCCTCGCAACGCCTTCTGCATGGGGAACAGCTGTTCAGTGGCGTGCAAGAGGCGTTGGGAGGGAGAAGGAGGAGCAGGGACAGGGTGCACTTGAGGGAGGGAGCAGAATCATGTCCATGTCTGCCAGTCCCACTGATCAACTCCTCCCCTCTCCCTCCCTTCCTCCCTCAACTCCTCCCCCTCCCTCTCAGCACCTCCTGCAGGCTGGGGAATAGCTGTTCTCTAGCATGCAGGAGTCGCTGGGAGGGAGGGGGAAGAGGGGGGAAGGGGCACTCGGGGGAGGGAGTGGAAAGAGGCAGGGAAGAGGAGGGGTGGGGGTGGAGTGAGGGCTGGGCCTAGGGCTGAGCTGGGGGCTTGGGGATCTACGGCAAAATTTTAAAACAAAATGGGAGTCCTCAGTTTACTAAAGTTTGAGAACTGCTGATCTAGAGGTCCTTTCTGGCCTTAAAATCTATGAAAAAATACCCTGTCCAGTCCACATTTAACTTCCTCTTAAAAAGCCTCTTCTGGCAAAACTGAGTTGACTTGTACATACATTTCTTGTTATTGTTCCTCTTCCCCCAACTTCTGACTCCTTGTCTGATATTGAATAATGAAAAGAATGTGACTAATGCATTCTAGAACCGTCATGTGACAAAACATGGAAGCAGCACCTACCAAATGAGAGGGAGAGAGCAAAGGTTGAGAGAGTAGTACATTCTCCTTCCCCATTCAGTCACTAGCCATCTAACGAGACTTCTAGTTAGTGCAAACTAGCGTTTGTAGCTTTTGGACTGTGGACTGTCTCTCCTGGGAACTGGACTAAAACCACCTAACTTATTTCACATAGGCTACCAAGCAGCAATAAGATGGCGACAACTTTTGGTCACTGCTAGAGCTGTTTGGGAATTTTTTGACTAAATTATTTTTTAGAAAGATGATGATTTATCACAAGCAAAATTGTTTGCAAAATAGGGTCAGGACTGGCAAATTTCCCAATTCAGAAGTGTTGAGAATCCATTTTTCAAAATTATCAAAATATTCCATTTCAATATTTTCTAACTGAAAAATTCTGGTTTTATGGTTCAAAATGACTTTTTCTTTTGAAATTTAGCTAATTAGACTTTAAAAAAAGGTCAAAATCAAAACAAAACATTCTGAAATTACTGAAACAAAAGGTTTTTGACAATTTTTTTTAATGGGTGTTTTAGTTTGTGAATATTTTCAAGATTTTACCTTTCTGGGCTGTCTTAAAATGGGAAATTGTTTTAAACTGGTGACAATATTAGGAGGATAGGAAAACCATTCCCCACCCAGCTCTAGTCACTATCTACCCTGGGCTGGATTGGAAATAGCAAAAACTGTTGTTTTGCAGTGATGACAGAGAGAACAATACTTATTCTCTGTCACTGGGCTGGATTCTTCTTTTTTTTTTTTTTACTTCATCAAGTGACTCAGGACCTGTTTACATGAATATTTAGTTCACAGCAAGCTGCGGTGGGACTCTACCATGCATTAGCCTGACTCAGACAAACTGTCCATGTGAACCCTGCTTATGTGCATTAACAGTTTATTAATGTGCTTTGATCTAGTCCTCTTTACAAGACTAGGGCTATGTCTACACTACTACGGTAAGTTGACCCATGCTACGCAACTCCAGCTATGTGGAAAACGTAGCTGGAGTCAACGTACCTTAGGTCGAGTTACCGTAGGGTTTACACCACGGGGGGTCGATGGGAGAAAATCTCCCATCGACTTATCTTACTCGTCTCTTCGGAGGTAGAGTACAGGGGTCGACTGGAGAGTGATCTGCTGTCAATTTGGCGGGTCTTTACTAGACCCGCTAAATCAACCGCCAGTGGATTGATCTCAGAGCGTCGATCCCGGATCCCGGACCTGCCCTCAACCAAAGCACATTAACACACTGTTAATGTGCATTAGCAGAGTCCACAGGAACAGTTAGTTCATGGCAGGCTAGTGCAGGGTAGATTCACACCCCTGCTTGCTGCAAACTAAATGTTCATGTAGACAAGCAATCAGACAAGTTCCATGATCCTTCATATACTCATGCTGGGCTGGATTCTGCAATTCAGTGCAAATAAAGAGCAGTGCCTAGCTGTGTGGCCCCAGGAACAAAGTGTGTCTCAGAGTCACAATTTGATCTCTGCTTCCACTTTGCTCCATTTGTAAAAGTAAGTGTTTTAGGTGCCACCTTACTTACCCCTCCATGCCAGCTCTGGTGCATTGGCCAGCACAGCGGAGAAGGCACAGAGTCTTAGCTGCACCCATTCCTCACCTCTTCCTGCCCTCTCACTGCCTACCTGCATGGGAGGGGAAGGAGAAGCCAGGTGGCAGCTGTAGTCTCCTCCAATGCAAATAGCCCTCACAGGAGAAGTAAGGGGTTTCCTGTCACTGCTGTACTCCCCGGCACCGGAGGCCTCATGTTTAAGCTCAGTAAGAACAGCAATAGTCAGAAAAGTGTCTGGAAACAAGACACTGGTTAAAATTAATCCCTATGTAAAGAACCAGCATCCATAAGCCTTCACAATATAAGCTTCACACCTGTGTTTTGATCCCCCTCTCCTCCGAACCAGGGACTTAAGTTTATTTCATTAGAAAAAGTTCAAAGCTGGATTGGATTTGGATTCTCAACCCCTCAAAGTCTATGTGTGTTTGATGCTGGGTTTGGGTTCATGCCCTGCCTCCATTTACAATGGGTCTTCAATCAGAAGTGATCTGACAACTCCCGGGGTGAGGTTTCAGGCAGAATAGATTCCACCTCACTCTTCCAAAGCAGTGTTAGTTCTGCAGCGGTATCAGAAGTATCAGCTTTTTTACCAGTAAAGTCATCAAAGCAGATAGGACAAACGCACACGTGGATCAGATATCCTGTGTAAGAAGTTGCCATTTTTGTAAGGTCACTTTTCTAGCCATAACCGCACAAGGCTTTCTGGTTTGTTTTGACAAATGTGTTGTCTGAGAACTTGGCAGCCTAAAAGGGATGTAAAGCAAGTTGTCTTGGGCCTTTTTGGGGGGGTTCTACAAAGGTATCTGCTTTATATAGTACTTCGTATATTGTCTTTCTCCAGTTGAAGCATTGAACAGCAATTCATTTTATCCCATCACAAATTGTGCCAACACAAACTTGTCATTTAAAGTTTTTACATATTTTCTTTGTTTGCCTCATTGAAGTTTCATAGCCGCTTGGCATCAGGGTGGGAGTGGAGGGGAAGGCAGTTGCTTTCCAGCAGACACAGCATGTACCAAAAGAGAACTGCTGTCTAGTCCTGCATTTCTTTATTCTGAATATATATAAGTCATCTTAACTGGGAACAAAGTCTAGTGCTATTGTATCCACAAAACATTGATGACACTATCGCACGTACTGGTTGCAGAATTGACAACTGTTAGAGCCAGTTCATTGGTCATTGAGCTTGTTGTGGGTGAGGATTTGTGCTATCACACCTATCCACAGAGGAGTAACTCCACTGACACCGAGGTGAAATTGGTGTGAGAAGAGAATCAGGCCACATACATCAATTACTGAACCTGCCGTGAGGACTGGTTCCAGTGCATTGGGAACTAAAGGCTTGTCTACACAAGGAGTTATTCTGGAGTAACTATTCCTGATTTATTCCAGAATCAAACATCCATGCAGAGTTAATCAGGAACAGTTATTCCACTTTAAATTCACACTCTACCTTAATCGGAGTTAACCTCTCATTGTCGACAAACCCTAAATCTGTTGTTGTGAATTGAGGTTAATGCCAAAACTTTATTTTCCGATCTCTTAGCGAATGAGGACTAACACCAATGCATTACTTTCTCACATTCTGATCCCACATTTTATAAGTCTTACCTCTTTCCTTCCCATTCTGTCTTTTTTCTCATACTCCTGGTAGGTGAGGGGAAGTATGGGGAAATCCCCTTCAGGTAATAATAATCAGTCTGATAAAATAGCACAGTACTAGGTTTAATGAGTCACTATGGAGCACACTGAAGATGTAAAATGCTACATACCATAAGTGCTAAGCATTATCACTGTTATTGTTCTTGTTCCAAACACCCAAGGAGCCATGTTTGGCTATTAATTCAGAGACTGGGAAACTAAACCCTGGTTGTCCTCAGGCTGCTGTATAAGAAGCATTAAGAAGTGAGACCAAAACAAATATCACCTTGGAGAAAGAACAGAGTAAGAATGGAGTGGGAGACGCAACTGTCTGTAGCCAGGGAGGTCCAGCTCTGTGGCATTGCAGGGCTGCTCCAACTGCTACCAAACACTAACTTCTGCTACCTGCCAAATTAATATCCCTCATTCTTCATGTTTTATTCGAAAGAGTCAAACTGAAGAGCCACTGAATGAATTTTATGTTTTATAACAAGTCAGTCCAGTCGGAGCTTACCCCCTCCCCACAGCCCCCATTTTCCCTTTAAATAAGCCTGGCATTCGGCATGGTAGCTGGCTCTGTTGATTGAGGTGAGCGGTGAAGTTAGAGCTTTGCTTGCTGCTGCCACTTATTTTGTTTTACACTGTTTGGAAAAAATTCACTAAATACATTTTAAGTTGGATAGCAAGTTGTGCCAGTTGGCAGTATTTATTTATTTCTGTCCCGTGGGCAAGTCTGGCTGAACAAGAAGCTCACAGTAGGTTTGAGCTGGCTGGTCCAGGCCAACCAAGTTGCATTCACTGCTTCCACTTATTTTTGTCTTAACTTATTTAGAAAGAGGCATCACCTCTGGAGTTTTACGTTTAATACCAAGCCAGGAGCCCTGGTGACAGTTTGTTTGCTTTATGCAACCATTTAAACTTCTGACTGAAAAGAAATCAGGTAAGTGGTAGGCTAGAGTAGATAGGCAAGTGCAGACAATGCCGTTCATGCTGCCGTTGCTGCTACTGTCGCTGCTTTCACAATGAAAATGTCAATGAAGATTTGAAGAAATACTACAGAATTATCCGTTATGTTCCAAGCTGCAGAGCTAAGTGGTTAGATAACCTTGCCCCACAGAAAAAGCATTTGGGGATTCAAATTTGAATGGATTGAGGTGTGTGCAACAAAATGGGGAAGCAATAGTTGGGGCTTCACAAATCTCTGCCTAACTCCAACTCTGGACACACGTTAGAGCAGCTCCATGTAGCAGGAGTCACCAAAGACCACCTGTGAGCTGAGCATAGCCAGAGCACCCTGACCATGCCTCCTAGCCATCCTTCCTTATCCCAAAATGTTTTAAATTATCCCCAGCATGGTCTCTGTACTGAGGACTACAGGTTGGGGATGGAGGTTCTGGCTATATCAGCTCTACATTGACTTTCTAGGGACGCTCCCATACTGAAAGAACTTCCATCTAGGAGTATGGGGACTAACTCCACTGTTGTCTGAGTGGCACAAAGTGGTAACAGACCAATGTCTTTCTAAAAGAATGTTTTGAGCAGCTAATTAGTCTCCAACTTGGACCCAATCCTGAAGTCTTCACTCAATCCTTATTAAGGCAAAACTTGAAATATGAAGTGAGTGCACTCTACAGACTCAGAAATTAGAAGTCAAAGAAAAAGAAACCAAAATGTAGTATTTAAAAAGCTCCTCATTATTTATTTGGTGTCTGAATCATGATTTTTGAAAGCTTGCGGTTGGCAACGCCGTTCTATGTTTCCCAAGAAGTGACCAATGAACTTGATGTTTACAAAGATTCTCTTTGAGGCATCTTTCTGCAGGCATTTTGTAAGACAAACATGTTCTTTCAATTAATTTTACATGTTGTTTCTTCCAACACCTGCTTGGGGGCTGGCCACCATAGTAGTTACCTTCTTTAAAGCACCACCGCCACAGCTAGTGTTAAAAATTTTGGTGCACTTTTGGAAAATAAAGGAGGAGCCTAAACATATTTACTACTTAGCACAGTGTTTGCTACCATGAGTAGACTCAATGAAGAAAAAAATCTACTCCCAGAAATAAAGGTCTACAGGATCGGACCCCAAATACCCCTGATTCACACAACTGAGAACAGGAACACATTTTGGGGAGGAGAAAATGACTCAGATAAGAGACCACATGGGTTGCTGAAGTGAGAGAAAGAAGCAAGAAGAGTGTGAGCATCTTGGAGATAAGGAAATTTCCAAATCCTATCTTCACCTAGTGTGTCAGTGCACCTCAGATCAGCTCTGCTGCTGTCCACAGACTTATTTCCAGATTATTGGAGTAAAGGCATGTAACATTTCCCTTGGTGCCTGTATCTAACACTGTGGCATTCTTAACCTGGACTGTGCATCGTACTTTTGTATAATCTTGATAGACCAAGTTGCTATCTAACCATTCTACTACACGTGAGTAATAACACTTGCAGGCATTATACTGAGCAACTGTTCTCTTCAACATTTCCACAAATATTCCTAATACAAACTAAGCGATTTAATGGGCCACAAGTACAGGAGCTGCTGTAAAAACATTTAGGTACATAATTATATTTATTTTCTTTTTTCTTCTTTCTTCTCCTTCACTGAACAAGCTTCTTACATTCAAATTTGCTAGGCATTTTGGCAATGCTGAGATCCAGGGGGGAAGAGGGTCATCACAATAATGTTTAATCCCATTACTAATGCTTATTTTAGAATCTACTTGTCTATAAAGGCATCATAGCAATCTTAATTATTGTCTCCAACATGTATTTGCCTGAAATAATTATTATACTTCATTCCTATAGAGACAATGAAATAAAAATCTAATTTTGTTTTATTGGCCCTTCTATCCATCAAGAAATGAGTTTCTTCTGAGAGCTTTGAAGTAGTCCGCTTCATGGATTAAACCTCTTGAAAGTATAAGAACAGAGGGAGGGGAGGCGAGTGGGGGGGAATTGAAATAATTTACATCCCAGCAGACATGTAATGGGAATCAACAATGCAACTAGGCCTACATGATGGTAGAGAGGAAAACACTGAGACATGCTGTTCAGCAAAAAAGTCTGTTTAGCTGCAGCTTTTAGCTCAGGAAACAGCCAAGGGCTGCACTAAGTCAGAGGAAATAAGTAGCAAAAAGGAACTTCCCTAATCATATTTTAAAAATAAAAATATACTTTACTGGATAAAATTTCATCAGATGCTTAACTGTTGGTTTCTGTCTGCCAACCTCAGACTCACAGGATCAGAGTTACTATTACAGAGAGTGGCAAAATTCTTCATAAACTATTTTTTACCAGCGTAAACCCTGTTTGAGTCAGAAGATTTGACACTAGATCTGTTGACAAGGTTCATTGTACATCCCAAAAGCATATGAAATTCACTAAGCTTTACATTTTGTTACAGGTTCAAAACTCCACCCCCATTTTTCGAGTGGCTCACTAAGGGTTGAAAATCTGAGCTTTCTAGGATGACTACAGGCTTAATTCTAAGTAAATATGGGTCCACTTCCTTTCCTTTTAAAAGTGTATTTAATTGTTTTCAAGCAAGGCAGAAAAGAAACTGTATGCAACACATCAAAGAGGAAGGCTGTGCACCAGGATTCTTCAGAAATTGAGATCACAGCCATACAGCTCAATAGGCAGTTATATATTAAAATGGGGACCCACACAATACTTGGGAGTTGTGTGATGGACAATGAAAAGGAAGCTTTTCTTTTTGGTCTGGTCCTGTTGCACTTTGGTATCAGTTCATTCATATTCAAACCATTGGGATTCTTCTATGGTTTCTTAGGGCTTGATCTTGCAAGGTGTGCAGCTCTCTGACCCTGACCCAGCAAAGTACTTACATATGTTCTGAACTTTAAGAACGTGAGTAGTCCCGCTGGCTTTAACGTTAAACCTGTGCTTAATTGCTGTGCCAGACTGGGAGCAGAGTGAACATAAGAACATAAGAATGGCCATACTGGGTCAGATCAAAGGTCCATCCAGCCCAATATCCTGTCTACCGACAGTGGCCAATGACAGGTGTCCCACATCTTACAGGATTGAGCCCTACGTTGTTTTATACGCACTTTTCCTACATGATTTCTCTCTGGATCCCAAGGAATCCTAATGTAGCAACTTTGCTTGGATTTTGCAGATCTGCATGCAAGAGGAACATATGGGCCCTATGAAACTATTTGGTTCATAAAAAATATGCTGACAATAATTTCTTTGTTGATTATTATTCTTTAAAATGTTCAGTGCCATTCAATAGTGTGACCAAAAAGTACTACTTCTGGGGACTGTGAGAGAGAAGTCTGGTCTTTTATACTCATTTGTCCTATCACACAAGCCCTTTTGAATTGTCACCTACTAAGATTCTACCCCACGTGCAGGACTGCAGGGGGATTTTGATAACTATCAATGTAGGAAAATCATCTGCTAGCATTTATAAAACACCAGCTTCTTCAGATGACTCAGTCCACAGTGGGGAAATTTGTTATCTGCTGGGTTATCAGAAATAAAAGCAATCATCATGGCTTGCCACTTCCGAAGGAAACAATAGTCCATTTACCAGGAAGCAACAGATTATGCAAAAATCACATGCCTCATTACCTGGCATAAGAAAATGACATGCATTACAGCTGTCGATTTTATCCGCATATCTATGGGAAAACCATCAAACACTAGTTATAACATAATGAAACTGGTTTAGACAAATTTCAACTACTTTTGAGCTTAGTGATGGTAGGAAGCTGGTGGATACAAATCAGGTTGTTGCCAACATGCAAAGGTTTTAGTATCTTAGAATATTCTAATCTAATATTCATAAAATACCATTAGTATGAAGGGTTGGTGAGTCTTATCTGTTTACCAGGAGGCAATATGGTCTATCTGTTAGAGCAGTGATTCTCAAACTTTTTTACAGGTGACCCCTTTCATGTAGCAAGCCTCTGAGTGCGACCCACCCCTTTCCCCCCACCAATTAAAAATGCTTTTTTATATATTTAACACCATTATAAATGCTGGAGGCAAAGCGGGGTTTGGGATGGAGGCTGACAGCTCACGACTCCCTATGTAAGAACCTTGCAACCCCCTGAGGCATCCCGACCCCCAGTTTGAGAACCCCTGTGTTAGAGCAAAGCTCCACTCCCAGCTCTGCCTTTGATTTGTTGTCTGACCTCAGGCAACTCACTTAGCCTTTCTATGCCCCTGTCTCCCCCATCTGACAATTATGGATAATAATGTTGCCATACCTCACAGGGATGTCATGAGAATTACTCAATCATAGTAATGTGTGTTGAGATTTTCAAATAATAAATGCAAAGTAAATGCATCTCTTTTTTATTTACCAATAAAAACATACATTATACATACAATATTTAATACAATGCTGTTATTGAAATATTTGATCTACAGTATATTAGTGCCGGGTAAGCAAGTGTAGGAGAACACCAAGGTCTCCCAAACTGGCCATGTTATAAACATTTGAAACTTGGGAATCCCGCAGCTTACATACATACAAATTTTAGGGAATTTTTATACTTGAACTCTTAGCTATACTTAAGGAGGTAAGTATTTTTTTAACCTTTAGGTCCTGTAAAGGGGAAACAAAGGAATGAAAATTTCATGGACACTTTTATTTAAGTATTAGTACATAATAATAGTATCATGCATATATACCACTTTTCACCAAATTCATTACAGTGTTTAGCATTGTTAATCCCTATTTACAGGTAGGGAAACTGAGGCAAAGAAAAGTTAAGTGACTTGCCCAAAGCTATACAACACATCAATGGCAGAGCCAAGAGGCATATCCATGAGTCCTAACTCACTCTACTGTAACACCTAAGTGCCAAATACTTGACATACCTTATACATATATTTAGATACTTGATGCATTACGTCACCTGCTGACCATCAGGTTTTATGCAATATTAACTCCAAAATATTTCAACTCCAGCCAATTGTGCAAAAACAGATAACATAGCTGCATTTCTTTCAGTATGATTGAGCTCACACCTTACGCATTCACCGATCAGTGATTTTCTCTAGCCTTCATTAACCACAGACCTCATTTAAAAGGCATAGACTGGGTCTCCTATTCTCTTAAAATTCAGCAGTAGATTCCATTTACTAATACCAACAGGAAATCCCATGAATCTGCTCCATGGCCTTTTACTGACTTCACAAATCCAATTGATACAGATAGAGCCAATTCCTGAAACTGCAGCTGTCCACACTTACAAAGCTCTAACTGTTAGATAAGGAAGTGCCAGCTGGAACAAGAAGTTTCCCTTACTAGTGGATGCCATACTCTCAGCCAACTAGGCAGCTGTCAGCTTGGGTGGCGGCAAAGCTGTATAAATGGGAAACCCCTAGATCCGATCCCTTACACTCATCCTAAAGCAATGTTCTGTTTTAACTTTTTAACTAAACCTTAAAAGAGTGAAGAGGAAGCAAAGCGCAGCCTCAGATGAATCAAATCACTTTTGGCTCTGAGCTTCTGATTCCCTGAATACTACTGCATCGCTTAAGGTCCAAGCAGAGGGGGCTGTTGGTGATGGAGGAAGGCCCAAAGTTCTGCAAGTCCTCTCTTTTGACATGAGGGGGACTATGGAAGTAGCCCTTTTTAAAAAGCAGAGTTCAAAGACTTTTTACCTCAGAATACCTCACAACACAGGGAGTTCACTAGTGGTTTTACATTGATTTTCATTGCTGGGTTTTTTTATCCTGCTGTATTTGAATCTACATTTATTTAACAAGTCTGGGAGGTTTTAGCCAATAGATGAAATGAGCTACATTGTGAGAGGCAGGGAATGGCCAGAGTTTTAACTCCACCCTGGCCAGTCCACCAGAATCAGTGCAGCTCATGCACCAGCCCTCACGCAGGTTTGTGCCTATAGAAATACATGTATTAGCATAAATTAATTATTAATGGTATTATTATTCATGTGCTCCATGTTGTATTTAAATATGAACTCTTCTGGAAGTAACAGACAGATACACATCTTAAATGGAGGTGGTCCTAATCCTCTAATATAGACATCGCCAGCTTACTCATCGATTTTACCCCTGCTATGCAGCCCCACTTGATCTGTGCTATGTCAAATACCTCAGAAGTTCATCTTTTGCAACTTGTTACCAAGCAGTCAACTTAATATCACTATGTGGTTTCCTAGATTTGGCAATATACTTTCTTACCAATTCTAACTCTACAAGGTATATTATATTTAAATATATAAACTTGATACCATGCAATTTTGTTGACAGATTTCACTATTGATTGAATAGATAATTTCTTCTTTAATATCAATGGCTTGATATGGTTCATTGATATTAATTAGATGGGGAAGTACATATTCTGGTTGGGGCAGATCTTGTCCGTAGTATAGTCATGGGAAAAACTTCCATGACTCCTGTGCAGTCAGTGCCACTGCCTTCCATTTCCCTCCCCTCTCTGATTTGTTCCCTTCAGTTAGTACTTTAAACACACTGGTGAAACAGAATCTCCAGCTGTTTAATGTCTCTGTGTAGGGATACTGAAAATCTGTAGAAGTTAAAGTCTGTGGGACTTCCTCTCCAGAGTGGGTGGATAGTTTTGGAAAATGTATGGGGTTATTTACTGTCGTTTGATTCAAAGTACACATGAAAATACCGACAAATTGTTAACTAGAGCTTTTATATTTTTTATGAGTAGTTTTACATTATAAACGGCTTTTTATTCTTTAAAATACAAAAATCTGCTCCCCCTCTTTGAGATTCTTTAATACCCTCAACCTTCATACTTTGCAATATCCCCAAGTATTCTCATTCCTTCAGTTCCCTGCTGAAGGCATCCCAGTATCCATAGATCTACCCCTCTCCATGGCAGGTGTTGAAGTGAAATAAAAAAATTGATCAAAACTCCATCCCCTTTACAATAAAGCCCTCTCTGAGTTTTACACCTTTTTAACCTTATTCATGTAAAAGATGCTGTCAAATGAATCCACTTACACTGGATAAATGGCATTAGCTGCATGTTTCACTTCAATGATCAGCAGTGACATAATTACTTAAATTGCAACCTCTGGTTTTCTGCAACTCAGCACCCCTAGTTATGAGCATACAGACATTTGGAAGGCTTAATTTAGTCCACCTCTCCTTCTTAGCAGCACCAGACACCAAGAACATGTCCCCCCTCGGACTCCACTCATGACACTGACCCCACATAAAACACCTGCTCAGATTCAAGGCTTCAGTCATAATCTTCAGGCCATCCATAGAATTGACCCAAGCTTCCTAAAATAATTCCTCTGCCCCTGTGGAGTCCTAAGACTAAGAGAGCTAAGCTCCCCAGCAACCATGGAAGTCTTTTATCTTCAACAGGGAGTCTCATGAAAGAGGCGGATAGAGCCCAGAGCCAAAGCTAGGACACTGGAGGAGATCAGAAGGACCCATGACTACTTGCGGAGATCAGAAGGACCCATGACTACTGGAGGAGATCAGAAGGACCCATGAGAATGAAGTATAAGACTCACTTGGACTCAAAGTTCTCATAGCTACAACTGAAATCAACAATGCAGAAGAGAGAAAGTGGAAGAGGAGAAAAAAGCAGTGAAGACAAGAGGAAAAAGAGAGGAAGGAAATATAGAGAGCAAGGGAAGAAAAAAAAAGAATATAAATCATGGCCTTAAATGCCTTAGAGTAAGTTGGGAAGAACACTAGATGGTTAGACCATTAGCCATTAGTGGGAATGAATTATTTGTGAGGCGCTCAGGTACTAGAGTGATAGAAACCTAGAGAGAAAGATTACATAAACTAGGTAGAGCTATAGATGCATCATTAGGTTTCCTAGTGCACTGAGAAGAATGGTGGTTTTGATTTTTTTTATAGCTCTCGTCATTCTCCAGAACTGTCAAATTCAACTTAAAATAGAGCAATGGAAAATTAACCCTTGAAGCATTTCAGTTAAATAAATGAAGGTGAAAAGAGCATAGATACCATATGAAAACATTGGTTTGGAAATTGTTGTAAATTAAGTAAAAGAAGTAAATTAAACCATAAATGCTTTTTTAATGGAAACTTTATATATATATATCCCAGACATAAAAATTACTATTCTAGAAGTCTCTTTTGGAATGATTGGAAAATATCTCCTTGTATGGAGATCAGTGTAAACTGTTTAATAACTAGGGCGAGACCTCTTTGTGTTTTTGCATAGTCTGTTTCTCCCCTCTCCCACCCCCTTTTGCATATTGCTGTCCTGTTTTGTTAAACTGATTTGCTGTGGTGTTACAAAGGGGGCAGCTGAGCAATCCATTTCACTGCTTTCCTTCTCACCGGTGAAAATCCCCTGTGCCTTCCTCAACATTAGGAGAAACAATCAGAACTAAAAGGAGCTGCTTCTGAGTGCTGGGCCTCCTTAATACCTAATTAAATAAACAGAAATATAATTACAATGTAAATATTTCCTTTCTTTAATTCCTAGACATCATGAAAAAGAAAGTTGTTGAAATAAGATAAAATTATTGAAAACTTTTTTGGTGCCTCCCCACTTACAAACCATTTCACTGTGTTCTCACTTCTACCCACTTGCCATAAACCACTTTTAAGATTTCAGACCCATCTAGCAGGCATAGAAAGAATGCATCCTTGGAAATGAATATCCCAGATAGTCAAGTGTTTATAATTGGAAAGGAACCATGAGGAGTAAATTGCGCTGTAATTTATAACTGCAGATTTCCTTCCTCAAATTATTTTCATTCAACAATTTTCGTTGAGAACATTTACAGTTTGAAATGTAAAAAAAAGTAAGAGATGAATGGATCATGTTGTCTTTTGGATCATGAATGGATCATGTTGTCTTTTGTATGTAGCCATTCAGAGACAATGGACCTACCTTATAATTCTACATTGTGGAAACTCCATTGGCTTCAGTAGGCTTCCTCCTGACTTACAATTTAACTGAGAACAGAATCAGACCCATCATCAAAGGATTGTCCTCAACATTTTTCCCTTGAGAATTCTCTTCAGTTTTGGTACCATGTGTTTATGGCATCAACCTGATTCTTTTTTCTTAAGTTCAGATACAAATAATCAAAAGCAGTCAGTGATGGTGGCATACCTTTGAAATGACTGTATATGTGATCATTAATGTTGGATAGATAAGGTGATATCATCCCAGTTCAGTGATAATGGAAATCGTCTCTGTAAGACAGTGAGAACAACAAAATGAGGAGTAGGTTTCCCTTCATCTGTGTGTACAACTCCTATCAATATGTGGCCAATATCTATGATGACAAAAAATGATTTTACCTTCATTGTTAAACTATCATATCCTCTGAAAGGAAAAACAGCACAGGGTACAAATGTCTCCATGCTGGTTCCAGTCTAACAAGCGTTTGGGGCTTTGGAGGCCCTTCATGGAGAATAGTAGCAACAGGTGTTTATTGGATCTTCCAGAGGAAACTCCAAAGCTTTCTTGGGCAAAAATAGGAGCAGGACTAGCAAATTGCAGAGAATAATTATAGAAAAACACTTTCCTTGGAGTTTCTGGCAACAGCTTTTTGCATTTCACAGTCTGATCCTACTACTCCCAATTGGCAGCCTCTCTCACATACACACATTCATTAGTTCTCAAGATTCCTGTGACATCACTATATCATTTCCCTAGGTCCAGCCTTCAGTACAGTGGATTTTTTGCACTGTGTCAGCAAATGCTTTTTCTGTTTGTTACCCTGTTCAGTTGTGGATGGATTTTTCCTTCAAGAATGGAGGTGCATATTTTGTGTGTCTGCTTTCTAAAGAAGCACTGATGAAAACCGCACATCGTGTAGGTGGAAAGATGATGTAACTGAAGTCAAAAATCAGAAGTAGATATAGGAAATGCCAACTTTGTTCCATGAAAGGAAGGAAGATCATGTGTTACTGCTGAAATTCACATGACCTATTTGATAAAGCTGCGGCAGCCACATTCCAATAACAGCAGTTCATACACATAAATGAACCAAGGAAAACTGTCAACTAGCACACACTCCAGCTGTCACTTGCACTCAGTACTTCCTCAAGAAGTCCAGATTCATTCCCCATTCACAAAATCAACCAGATTTTGGAAAGCAAAACACATCTTCATAAACATCAATGAAAAATTAGTCTGATAATTTTTGTTGATAATAGTGCCCAAAGTTCCTAATCAGGGTCTGGGTGCTGTTGTGCTGAGTGCTATAAAAACATATTGGAAGACTTGGTTATTACTCCAAGCAGCTTTCAATCTAAGGCCTTGATTTTGCAACTGCCTCCACACGGAGGACTCCCTACACCTGCCCAGAATCTCATTTAAGTTAGAGTTGCAACTACAGGACTGGGGACTAATTAAAAATGAGACACCTGTGTGTAACAAAGGAAAGGGGAGGAGAACAAGAGTAATCATGATATGAGCATGTGGTTATAGCAGTTTACAATATGCACAACTTGATGGTTCTTAATCAGTTAGTATCGGAGGGGTAGCCGTGTTAGTCTGTATCCACAATTAGTTAGTCTGTATAATCAATTATTGGGAGTGGACCGCATCCACCCTGACTAAATTGGCCTTCACCATTGGTTCTCCAATTGTAAGGTAACTCCCTTCTCTTCATGTGCCAACATATATTCATGACTTTATCTGTAATTTTCACTCCATGCATTTGAAGAAGTGAGGTTTTTACCCACAAAAGCTTATGCCCAAATAAATCTGTTAGTCTTTAAGGTGCCACTGGACTCCTCATTGTCTTAATCGGTTAAATATTTTTAAAATTATTATTGCAATAGTGCCCTATCGAACCAGAATCCTCTATGTTCTCTTAGCAGTTGCCTCCCTTAATCAAATAAAACTAGTGTCCCTGAGCTCATTGCCTATTCCCTTCTATATAGACTAGCCTCATTCACCCTTCTACTTAGTGCTCTTAATTCCTTTAAAAAAGAGACAATATAAATCATCCATTCTGTTCCCTCAGACAATGTCCCCTCATGCTGCATAAACTTCCTCCTTCTGGGGAGCGGGAGACATTCTGGGCTGCTACAGTTCTCTCAGTCTCTCTGCTGCTGTGTAGGGGGAAGCTGTAAGGTACAGGAGGGCAGAAAGTCTATTGCTCAGTTATGGATCATGTGCTGTGATGTCCCTGTCATCAGGACTGTAAAGATACAGCCAGGGTGTGCCCATTACTTGATCCCCTGCTCACCTACCCTACTTTCCCACACTTTCCACTTCAACCATTCATCTGTCGAACTCAAACAGCTCACAGAGCATCCTAATGCAGACATCGAGGTCGTCTGAAGTTATAGAGGGGCAGCCCCCCTTATGCTGCTGAGAGTGAAGAAGGAAGCAATGAGGCATGTGTCCTCCAAGTCCTGGCTCCATAGTGGCTGAGCAGGATCTTAGTTGGTTTCTTTTAACGTGTAAAAATTACTGTATTGGAAACCTTAGTGCTGAGTTTGCTTCAGACAAAAGAAGAGCCTTGCAGAGTAGAATGGATACTCTGGAATATTATAGTTGCTTATTCATTTCAAACCAAAGAGCTAAGTAATAGTATGACAAATCTACATGATTAACACATCCTGGTAAGCATTCACTTCTCTTTTAATTTCCAGAGCACATGCATATTTATTTCCTTAGATCACAAAATGGCTCCAACCCCCCTCCCCCCAGCAATTTCCTGCTTTAACTTGGGTTATGAAACTAGAGAATGAATACAAGTTTTAAAAAATGACAATATTTGGTCAATGCACTTTGCACTGAAAAAAGGAAGTTCAGGGTTATTGGTGCTTTTCCCATGTTCCTATGGGTTTGATTTGGTAGCCCCATCAGGATCAAGCCTGGGAGTGGCAGACGGGAGCACCTAGCAGAGATTGCTGATGGAATGCTAGTTCGAAAGACCTGAATTTGGAGGAAGGATTTGGAGAAGGAGGATAAAGTATCTGGGACACACAAAAAGAAGGAAATTATTCGAGGCACAGGTGAGTTGCATGAAATCCAGAAGGATCCTCCTAAATCTATCGGCTCATTGCATGGTTTCATAAACTGAATCATCGTAGTTTACATTATAACAACCAGGAAGGTGAAACTTGCTATTAACTAGAGATGGATCTAAACTGCAAAGGTGGGAGCTGGATCCGGAGTGAACTTTCCCAAAGTTAAGAAAGAATTTAGATCCAGGGTTCTGATTTGGCCAAATATAGAGATAAAAGTCAGGATCCAGAGCCAAACTTCCCCAATGTTTGGGAGGGGAGGGGTGCTCATATATTGGGTTGTGATTCAAGCCCATTTCTATAAACATGTATTTTGGTAGAAGTCACCAAATACAATCAATAAGCTTTATGAAAGGACATCACAATAAACTTATCCTGCAAGGTTCTAGGAATGCTGAGTGTCTCAAATTCCATTAGTTTTAGATAAAATTAATGGGATTTATAGGTGCTCAGCACTTTGAAAGATTTTGTCCTCTTTGAGCGGCCACTACCAAGAAAATAAAGAACCAGATCTGTAATTTCTATCAAACTATAATTAGCTGCATTTCCTTTTCTAATATCGGAAACCTAAGAAGCTTGCAACCCTATCATTGGAGTAATAGGGCAATTATTATAACACAAAACTGTTAACAGTAAAAATGTCCTATATTCTCCTTTGATATTGAAAGAGGAATAATTAATTCAAAGACATATAAAAATTAGTGGAATTTAAAACACGAAACAAATGTAGTCTTGTCTTGTCAAGATACAGTATGTCTTTTATAGATATTTCCTAGCTTGTCCAACCACAGTAGAGCCCCCACAGCTTTTCAGATCTACTCTACAGGGTAGTTAGATTATCCTAGAGTACTGCAGCATAATTAAACTACGCTAATTAAAATGGATGTGATTTAAAGAGCTCTTTTCTACAGCATGGGTCTGTGTGAACTGGGTCATTTTCAGTAATGCTGAACATTAAAAGAACATTGCACTTCCAAAAAATTGTTCTTTGCAAGAGCAAACTACAATATAATGCCAAAGCCAATAAAAGCTGTCCTCTCTTGAAACCCTTCTGTCCAGGATATGTGGTAAATGTTTTTCCTTGTGGAAGTAAGTCCAGACACACAAAAAAGTATGGGGTTAACACTCCAGCAATCTGCCCCACATTCTAAGGCTGTGTCTTCTGCAGAAAACTGAACTGGTATAAATTGAGCAATGGCTCAGTGGGCCTACATTAGCCATCCGATTGCACTGCATCAGCATACAGCACTCCTTGCAAGCATTATAGATACCTATCCCACTCTAGACAGTACAGCTACTCGCAGCAAGTTCACATATGGCAACAGTATAATGATTACACTTAATAAAGTAGAATCCACCTTGTCATAATATATTCAATATTTGATAATATTTTAAAATAATTAAAAATATTACTGCAACTTTATGATATAAGTATGGTAGCAATTATTGTATGCAATTTAGTGTCTAACTCTGATGCATGGCTTCTAGTTCCAGTGGTCTAGGCCAATTTGTTTTGCCCTGGCTGATAATTTGTTCGTGCATCCCTGGGGATTATGCCCTCACACTGATTGATCTATCTATCTACTTTTATGGCTCTCATCACTGTAGTTTCTGGTGCCTTGCAGAGAGATGGATTATTGAGTTCAGAGAAATTCTGTAATGTATTCTGGGAGTGTTCTTATCTTTTTAAGCATTCTGTACAGTTTTAACTGTAACATCCCTTCGAAACATCCCTTTATTGTGGGTTTGGTGCATAAAATTATGACTATTTCTAACACCTCAGTTTAAAGTATGAGTCATTTTACGATGATGGCAGTCCCTGAGCCTTTTTAAAAACTAATATTGTATAATCATTAGCATCAAATCCAATAGCCGTTCATCCCCTTTCTTTGTTTTTTCATTCTTGCAGTGTAGTATGCTTAATTCTGGGCTTGGTACAGTGTTACCCTCCAAAAAAACAGACATAATCCCTGATGCAAAAATTCTGTATCACGCTGGAATTCCAAGGCTACTATTAGTCTACCTTTGTGGGTATTATTGTCGCCTTCCCCTTTGTAGTATATGACTATCTCACAAACATTAATGAATTTCTGCTGAACAGCCCTTTGCGATAGAGAAGTACTGTACCTACAGTTCTTCCACAGTTCCAAATATATACCTTTAGATAAGTTAACTCTAGCAATTGTAATTGTAATTGATTGTTGAAGTCAATGAAGAGTCTCATTGACTTCAATGAGTATTGGATTAGGACAACAAAACTTATGATTTAACTGGTAATTTACAAGTTTGAATTTTGCCACTGTAGAGGCTGATAGGGCCCCCTCTAATTTTAGCCTAATATTTCCTTAGACTTCTCCATGTCATTTTCCTAGAATTATCCTATCTTTAAAAAAATCTAAATTGCCTTTATTGATCAGTTTATTTTTATATCATCTATGACTAATCACCTGTCTTCCCCACAACATTTTTTAAATTTAATACAGTCTCTTCTTTTGGGTCCCATTCCACTTTTCCTGAGCAATATATCTGTCAGAAATTTGACATTAGTTACAAATTCTCTTCTGGGGTTACTGAGCCCAATTCTTCTTTGATTCTCAGTGCGGTGAATCCAAAATAACTCTAAGGAAGATATAAAAGAGATTAGGCCGAATATATCTATTGATTGTTTACTCATAGCACATTAATACTTCATGTTCTATCTTTTCAATCAAAAACTTTATTTTCAGGCACACTGTGAAGGTTTACACAGGGTGCTTTCCACCAGGGAAATTTTCCGATTTCCTTCTTTTCCAAAAAAATGGAAGCACAGCTGTGTTCCAAAATGTCATTCTGAGTTATGAAAGATATAACTGTTATACCCTTAATATGAATGCATTGTATGGGGACCACACATATACTGTACAGTAGTTGTCTCTATTGGCTATATCTTGATCTGTAAGACATTACTGTATTAAATCTCCTCCACAGTATGCAGTGGGTATGCATGGCTGTCGTCATGCTTGTTAAGAACCCATATGTTCTGTATTACTAAAATATTGAATCTTCAGACTGAGTGGCAAAGGAGATTAATTTGGTATTTTATGGATGGTTCCTTCATTAATTCTACCAAAAATTAGTAATATTAATTCTTTGTGATGTGATGATGTGCTTCACGATGTGTGACACAAAAAATAAAAGATGGTCCCTGCACAAAGATCTTACAAGCTAGAAGCAAACACTTATTTACATTGAATAGTACGTATTCACCCAGGTAGTCCCACTGAACTCAATGGGAGTTCTCCTACACCATTTGTTTTGATTGGAGTTTTCCCACTGATTCCACAAGCATGCCTTAAATCCGTTGTGTATTCTTTCTCACAATGTAGATATTCTGTCTGTGTATCAAGTATTATGCTAGCAAATTGTTTTCAAGCAAACTCTAGACTTATGTAGACAAACAATTAGTGTGTGGCAAACTGGGTGTAAATCTACCTCACATTAGCCCGCTGCACACTAAAAGTTCCATAGTGAACTTTGATCTACTCCACTTTGAAACAAAAGTAGATCAACGCACACTAAGGAACTTTTACGGCATGATAGCAGGATCCACCCACTAACCGTTCATTTAGATAGTCCCTGAATTTGGCTTATTTCTGGCTCAACCACAGACTTTCTGAGTGGCTTTGGGCAAGTCACTTAATTTCTCTGTACGTCTATAAAGCAGAGATATTAACACTCCACAGTTACTCACCTCTCATGGGGTGAGATGACAGACATTTTATTCACTGATGTTTATAAATCACTCTGAGAGCCTCTGAAGGACAGTGTTAAGATACAAAGTACTATCAAAATCCTCATTATACTATAAACCAGTGACAGATTTTAAATTTGCCAACAACACACTTAAAATGAAAAAACAAAAAACCCTCATCAACTAAAAACTATCCTTTTTACCTCTGCTCAGATTTGTAGAGGACATGGGTGTAATCAGAAGTTAGCTAGGCCAGATCCTCATCACTCCACTCATGTAAATTGACACTAATTGAGGATATGGCATGCTGAGCATCAACTGAGGAAATGTGTTGCTGAGTTTAGGGAAACTCTGGAATGTGCTCTCCTTGGGTATGCTGCTGCACTATTTTGCAGATGAATTCTGTAGGCCTCCATAAATAGAACAACATGGCTAGAGTGGAGGTACATATGATGTATATTATGAACTTATAGAGTACAACAGAATCCTCTTCAAAAGACAGCAATGAATAAAGTACATTGATCATTTTAAACACTAATTTGCCTTTACAGAGTTTTTATTTGAGGGGCTTTCACACTAATCTCTCACTGATTAACAACTTTCTGGCAGCTTTATTTATCTGGTATTTATTGTAGCAGACTGTTTTTATTATATTATTGGTAATTCAGAGACTGATCTGTAAAATCCTTACTCACATTAGTAGTCCTTACTCATGCAAATAGTTCTGTTGAAGAGAACACAACTGCACAAATGAGTAGAGACTACATGGATGGATAAGTATTTGTAGGACTGGACCACCAGTCTCTTTCATTTACATGTCTTCTACACCAGTGGTTCCCAAACTTTACCAATCTGTGAACCCCTTTCACTAAAATGTCAAGTTCCGCGAACCCCCTCCTAAAAATGAACATTTCCAGGGATTTCCTACTTTACCTGAGTATAAATGAGAAAAGCAGTGCTCTTGGAAATATAACATTGGTTTTTATGACATGCTTATTACACACTATGAATTATTAATTATTATTTATCATGACAGTATCTCTATTACCTTATGAAAACGGCAACACTCTTCCAAGATCTCACTTCCATCGCTTGTATCACTTTGAATAAGCCTATTATAAGACAAGGCTCCTAGGTTGCATCAAGGAGTATCAGATGTGAAACAGCATGCAAGGATTTAAAAAGACAACTCAAATCAAGAATTCCTCCTACACAAGCATTCAGGTCTTGAGCAGTCCAGGCAAATCACACACATTACAACAAAGCTTAAACTTGTTCTTCATCGTAATTTTAAAAACAATACTACCTGCCTGTTTCATTTTAAAAACAGCAAAAAATATCCACCTCCCTTTGCATTTCTTATAAGGAGTCTTGAAATTTAAATCTCCTCAGTGGGATAGATATGCTTGCTTTGATCTGATGCTCTTGGAAGTCCAGGGGCTCCGGGCTGCTGACCCCATGCTGCCCGGAGTCCCTAGGGACAGCTCTGTCCGCCATTAGGGAATTTTTTCACGAGAACCCCTGTAACATTTCACGAATCCACAGGGGTTCATGAACCCCAGTTTGGGAACCACTGTTCTACACTAAGGGCCTGATTGTGCAAGATATTAAGGGTATGTCAACATACCAACTAGACACCCGCAACTGGCCTGTGCTCAAGGGGCTGTTTCACTGCCGTTAGACATCTTGGCTCAGAGGTCGGAGGGTCCCAGAGCTCGAGCTGCAGCCTGAGCCCTGCGAGCCTGAGTTGGCTGACACAGGCCAGCTGCGGGTTTTTCTTTGCTGTGTAGACATATCCTCAGTGTCCCAAGTACCATAGGCACTCAGATATTATAGTGATGAACATGGTATGAATACATAGATGAACAGATTGGTAGAGATGCCAACACTGTATTTCAAAAATAAGGGACTGTTTTCTTAGCATTCCACCCTGCCTCCTGATATTATTATTATTATCAATTGCCATTAATAAATAAATAAATAATAATAATTAATAGATACTCACCTACATTTGCCCAGGTATTTCTTCCTGTTTTTTGCAGCACTCAGCAACTCCTGATCTTGTTGTATAGAGATGAAAAAATAAGGGATGTTCCTTGTAATAAAGGACTGTTGGCAACCCTATTGAAGTCAGTCAGACCTGGGAGTCACTCAGCACCTCTTAAGAAATGCTCAACACCATGCAGGACCCAGTCTGCAGCTGCCCCTAGTGAGATTCTCTCCCCGAAGAAATCTGGGCTTCGTTCGTCTGTCACTTGATTTGGTCCAACACTGGGCTACCATCACTCTCTTCAGTGGAATTACTCCTGAGTCACACCACTGTAAGTGATAGAAGAATCAGGCCCATGATTATCAGATCCAATCATCATCCAGATTACAAGCTCTATACTTTGCTGATTGTAATTTGTTTCTTTTTATTTTAGACATGGGGAGTTCAGTGAGGTTTGCGAAAAGTGCGATTTAAATTAATAAAGAAAAGCTCAATCCAGCTCCTACTGACTTCAGTAAGTGCAGAATTGGGCCCTACAATATACCCAGCTAGTACACATGGTATTACTTAATGTAACATATGTAATCATTATTATTTCTTTGTCAAAGTTTCAAGTATATCTGCTACTTCCAGATTTGCCCAGCTACTGCTGGGAAATTTATTTTTTCTCTGAGACACGTAGTCTTGATTTATTCTTATTTGGGGAGTTCAGTTGACTGAGGTCCACTTTGTAGCTTTCTAGTTTCTACTGTACATATTTTCAGAACTTCTGGGTCTGATTCAACCTGTTTCATTGAGAAAAAACATTTACACTGGTATAAGACTAGAGTAACATAATGGTGAATCAGCCCCTTTATTTGACTCCAGAGGCTTACTACCAGGCATAGTGCTTCCTACCTATTGACAGTAAGCACTGTGCTCAGTAGTAAGCATTAGAGGATCATGCTCAGAGCAGGCCATATGAAGAGGTCTTTTGTCCAGGAAAGCACTCTGTGCAGTGTTTAGTAATTCACACTCCAAATATAGTATTGATAAAGCACAGTTAAAATCAATGATTACTTAAACAGGCATTCACAGATTTTGTCTGAATTAAACATGCGTGAATGTTTGTGCTACAATGCGTGCACTCAGTTCTTTCACAGACAGGCAGTTCATGAAGTAACAATATAGGCTGGGATTGGTTGTAGGGGCAGAGCAGGAGGATTTGAGGCTCCAAACGGGAAAGCAAGAAATGAGAAAAACCCAGAATAAAAAATAAACCATATGGAATCCACACTCCGATGCCTTTAAAACGACCACAAACATTCCTGCTGCCTCAAGCTGCAAATGTCGTGAAACAATTACTGGGCTGGGGGACTTCAAAGGTTCACTGAGAGCAGCAGTTTTATTTTTCAGTCGAACACAGGAACAGGGCTTTTGGCTTTACTTTTTTTTCTGAATGAAACTGCACCCAGGCTTCCTGATTTCAAAAACTCTGTTCCGCTTCACTTGACCACTCCATAACCTTAGAAGAAGCTTAAAAAACTTCAAAATGAAACTGAGTCATATGGAAAGAAAAAGACATTCTTACATTTCACTAAGGTTGAAAACTGCTGCATTCCCTGTTTGTGAAATTAACATGAATGAGTTTCAGCACTTACAACTGAGCGCTGCTTAAAGGAACTTTCTTCACCTTCAACTTTCTTTAACTTATTTATTTAATTCTAGCATATGATTAGCGGTTACTGTTGGGATTTGAAGATTTACAACACACCATGCCCAAAAATGTTGTTCTCCTTTTTGTTGTTATTGACTCTCTTACTTAAACTTGTTATTTATTATCTTCCTCTTCTTCTTTGGCCTATGTCCTTTTATTTGTTTGTTGTTGGCTCCCATCTGAAGAAGGCAGCAGATTTCTCTGGGAGCTTTTGCGAAAGCTTATGGCATGTGTCTAGAAGCTGGAAGATGCATGTCTTGCTGCTAATTACCTCACCTACAATGCTAGTTCTTTGGGGGAAGTGGCTGCTCTAAACTTCAGTTTTTCTGATGGCTGAAAACACAGGGCATGCTTATGAAAACTAGTGCCCCTGCAGCACGTTCAAACTAATGTAATTTCTAAAGAATACGGATTCCAGCTGCTAGAAGGATCAAGGTTTTCCCTCTGGCAGGAGCCCAAGGGGTTAATGTTGGCTTTGACCCCCTTGTACAGAGTCATGCACACAGGAATCATGCAGAAACAACATGCTGCTCCCCTCCGTCGTCTTTGAAGAGAACTGAATCAGATTGTTAAAAATGAAACTGACTCATTGTAGAAATAGTGGTCACTGGAATGGCATCTCCACAACTGCTGTGGTAAGAGAGGAAGCAGCCTGACCGCAACTGCCTTTGTGCTTGTTCTAGCTGTTTAAGTTCTAAAAACCACAAAACCTCATCTGAAATTCTACTGTATGGCAAGGTTTGTGTAATGAGATTACAATTCATAATAGGATCATTGAAAACTGAAACAAGCAGCGTTAATATGTGGACAGCCTGCAACAAGCTAGCAGCAACATGATGATGTCATTTTAAATTAAAAGTCTATCTCTGCTTGATGCATTCAAAATTAAAAAAAACACAAAGATACAAATTAAGGAATGCATGTTGACCCCACCCATAGGGAAAGGCTGTCAACCAGCATATCAATACCACAATGTACCCTATAAGGCATATGGCATGGCTTTAATGGAACTAATTCCAAAGTATTCTACTTGTGTCACGCGTATCAGAATTCTGTTCCCACACTGAAAAGAAATTAGTCAGAAATGGGAAGAGCTCAAAGATCATTCGGCAAACACCTCCTTGATCATGCACAGGACTGTAAATGCAACAGCAGAGGTGCTGAGAGCAAACTCAAATAGGTTGCTTTGCTGCACAATAGGCCACGCCCTTCACTAATGTGAATCAGCATGGTGCCATGAGCTTCAACGCAGGTACACTGATTTACAGCAAGTGAGGATCTGGCCCTTCTAGTGTATGTATCTGGCCAGTCTTGTGAAACGTAAATTAAAATGATTATTATTTATTTATATAGCACAGTAGTTTTACATAGCCCGCAATGAGACATGAAAAAGACAAGTGCCTGGTCTACAAAAAATTTACATTCTAAGGATCAAATTCCATAAAATACTGAGCACCTTCAACTCCTCTGAGACCAGTTATGCTCTCACTGCAGTCAATTAAAACCTTCCATTGACTTCAATGGGAATAGGATGTGTCCCTTTGAATTGCAGTGATTGCTAGCACAGGGTTGTTGTAGTTGTGTTGATCCCAGGATATTAGAGAGAGAAGAATTGTTGAGGGCATGCAGGGATCAAGCACGAAAGGTCCAGTCTGGCAAACCTTACTCATATGAATCGACACCATTGAGCCCCATGGGCCCAGTCATATTCTCATATCAAAGGACAGCAAGATTAGCTCCTTTCCAAAGTAAACATGAATCATGTGATAACATGAATGAAAATAGGTGCAGAATGATCATCAGGGAAGAGTTTACATTCTGACATAGTAGCCATTTAACTACTTCTGCTGTGAAATAATTTATTCTAAAGAGAACTCAGTCATCCATTTTTAATCTTACTTTTGTATTTGCAAGCCTTAATTACTGTTGTGAGCCTGAATCCTACAAATAGTCCTTACACCAAGTGTAAGAACTACTCATGTGTAAGAGTTAGCTTGATCATCCTTGACATATGTATGAATTCTGCCCTCAGTTACATTATGTAATACAAATGATGCCAGTGAAGTTCTACATATATAACTGAGGACAGAGTAGGGAGCTATCATTTTATTTTATAGGATTTTTTAAGTCACCAGAACCCTCCCCCCCCAGTACTTCACAAAGATAAAAGAGGATTCAGTCCCTTTCCCAATATGGTGTTCTTCCTCATTTCCTGTTCTAAAGGGTAGCACAGAATTTCTTATATGTTGCCAGGTGGGATTTTCCAAGGGTCTATACATTGGCCTAACTCTACTCCCATTAGAATCAAAGAGAGTTTTTGCTGAGCACTTTGGATTATGCCACTCTTAAATCACAATCCTGCAGGGACCTGAGCATCTTTTGTGAGGTGTAGATTGCACTCAACCCCCATTGACGCTGTTCACCGTTGCAAAAGCCAGTGGTTGCAGGTATTGGGTGGGTGGGTGGGTGAGCCTCCAAAACCAACAGGGGTTTTGCTTGAGTAAGAACTGTAGGGTCGGGCCCCGTATGTTTAATTTACAGATAGGGAGTTGAAATTAAATGTGCTATATGAGACCTAAGATATTAGTTAGTGTTCACATTCCTATCAACCTCAATAATCTTAAGCATACTGAAGTTTGAATGTTACACTCACAGGAAGAAGGCTTAAATTACCCTTGCAGAACTTCTTTTGTTGTCATTGAATGTAATATGTTCTTTAGCGGACAGAATGTTTCATTATTGGGCAAGTTGACTCACTTTTTAGACACAATGAGCATTTCTGAGGTCAGATAACTCATATTTGGTGGAACAGGTTGCAGTTGGTAGACCTTACAGGTTCACATGAAGTGAACTCATATTTAACTCATCTTCATCAGATCATCTGATGGTGTGAATTAGCATAAGCCCATTGGAGTCAATGGAGCTATGCCAAAGTGTGTCAGCTAAATGTGTAGTCCCTAGATATCTTATAGAAGAAAGATGTGTGCAGAGAATACACAGCTATTCTATAAATTCCAATGAATATAATCAGATACCCAGTAAGCAAGGGATTTCAAATTGCTTTCATTTATGAAGACGTTCTAATAGGAAAACTGCAGCTATATCCCCTGAACAAAGTCCACGGAAATAAAATGCTGAAGTTCCATAAAAGTTACATCAGGCCCACACTCAGATACAAATTTTACCAACCCTGTTCAATCTCGCCTTACCCCTGAAGCATGTTAAGAAATGTAACTGCCAGAATGTTTCTGCATGATACACTTTTTGTCTGATTCACAGCTAGAAAGTGAATGGCTCAGCAGGTTAAATACCAGCAGAGGAAAGTATTTTATTCAGATATCAGTTGCAAGGATCAGGAAGAAAAATGCAGTGAGGCCTTTCATACTACGGTACCATGGGAGAAGAAAAACGAGACAGCAGAAGTGTGTGGTAACACAAAAAGAATGTTATCTCAGAGGAGGGGAAAATACTTGCAAATGCATAATTGCAAACACATACCCTCAGCAGCTAACCCAGAGCCCTCTCAAACTGCAAAGCTAAGAGTTTGGAAACAGTCCAAAGTACCAGTTTTATATGAGAGATCAAAGCGATGAAAGAGAGAGAGAGAATAGCATCAAATATGATTGATAAAAATATTGCTTTCTTTGATTGGTTTCTGTTCCCCCTCCCTTTTCTGTCTCATTCCCCTCCCAAGTCACTAGGAAGAATGTCAGATCTGTGGTACATCCAGTAACACATACTTGCATCTGAGATGTGTCTATAGGAAAACACCTGCTTACTTACACATACCTGCTTAAAATCATTCTTGCAACAAAATGCAGGTAATTATTGCTAGCTACAGTACAATTATTTTAACCCTTTACAGGTTGCAGATATGTATGCATTATTTTATATTATGCTATTTTGGCCACTTTGTGCAACCCTTACTTATGCTGGTGAGCACTTATATGAATAGTCCCCTCATCCTAAATTGCTATTCACAAGACTTAATGCTCTCACCAATGAGTAAGGATCATAATATACAATATATTGGATTTAGGCACCATAATAAATATTATATCTATTTATTTAGATATGAATATATGTAGAAAGATTAATTATGCTGATTGATGGTGATAGCAGTTATAGTGGGGGTCATGGTCTCATTGTGCTGGGTGCTGTACATAGATACAGTAAAAGACAAGTCCCTACCCAGAAAAGCTTATAATCTAAGGCTTCTTACACATGCATTAAACATCGACCATCATTAGCCATCTGATTTTCTCATAGCTATTACACCAAGATGAGTCTTAACTAGATTTGAAGACATGGCTATAGATGTACATACATTTAGAAAGGCTATTATTTCAAATAATTTATATATCACTATAAATTTCTGAAAAGGGTTATACAAACATATTGCAAGACCCCCTCCTCACATCCATGAGCGTAAGCGAAGAGCCTTATCCATCAAATTCTTATGCATATGAGGAGCCCTTACTCATGAAAGTCTTCAGTAAGCCTGCTCATATGAATAAGGATTCTTCAGGACTGGCCATAGGACAAAATGAAAGGGCAAATCACAGTTCATGCAAAAGAGGTTGGAGAGATTATTGGTGAGGATGAAAAGGTAGGACAGATTCTCAGAAGGAGTGGGTTTTGAGAAGGTATTTCGCAAACACAGAAGCCTGTTTAGGGAGCAGCATGAATTAAAGTCTGAAGAGGAAAGAGGCAAAGGGGAAAACAAGGGAAGAATACTGGGAAGATTGAGAAGTAAGAAGTAATGATGGCAGCGCAGGGCAACATTACGTTAGGGTTTGATGGTAAGGATGAAGATCTTGAATATGATTCATTAGCAGAGAGAGAAAAAAAAAACAGTGAAAGGAACCAAGGAGGGATTACATAAGCAGAGTGGTAGAAGAGGAAGCTGACTATCAGAGCAGATTTTGGAAATACAAGAGGCCAGAGCACTAAGCAGCAGGGAGGCCAGAGAGGAGAACAGTTTAAACCAGGCAGGAGATGATCAAGTAATCACAAGAATTTTAGCAACAGGGAGAGTGAGAATATTAGGGTTAGGAAAGTGATAAATCTTAGCAAGAAAGATGTGAAATACCTTGTGGTGGGCATTATAAAATAATATAAAGAAGAACAAGAAGATAATACTGTCCTCATGAGTCTGGTTTGTGTACTACTGTGTTACTGGTCCTACATTTAATGTAGGTGCTAATTAACTAGTGGGCAGATGGCAGGGGAGAGGGTCCAGGGTGCATGATTAATACATTTTATCACATGACTCAGCAAGGGACACTGTGGGCAGAGGACTATGGGACCATCATATAGGAAACTTGGGGTGACATTATTAAGGTGGGGGCTAGAGAGGGAGACTGATGGCAGGGGATTGTGGAAGAGAGGGAGGCTAAGGGAAGAGGAGGTTAGAAGAGTGTGAAGGTGGTAAAAGAATGTGGGAGTAGGGAAACTGTCAGGACAGAGGAATGCAAGGTAGATAGGGGAATGTCGATGCAGGAGACTGAAGGTAAAGTGAAAAAGCCTGGGAAGGCTGAGATGGAGGGAAGATGTGAGGGGCAGAGTAATATGGGTGTACTGGAGAGAGAAAGGAGGGAGACAGGGGTGAGAGATTGAGTAGGATAGCATGCAAGACTATAGCTTGTGAGTGGAGGGTTTCCCCTAAAGGATTGAGAAATTCAGAAAGCATCAACCAAACCACACTCAGGTTCAAAAAATAAACTCGTGATTTTAAAATCAACGTTATGTCCCGATTCTTTTGGGGTCTGGTTTCTAATTTTGGAAAGCAGTGTTAGCAATGCTACACTTCTAAACTCCGAGGGGGGTTGAAAGACAGCTCTGGAACAACATTGTTAATACAAACTAAATTGCTACTTGTATTCTTCAGATATTTTGATCAAGGGATCTTAAGGTACAAACATTGACAAGGGGAAGTTCGAAGGCTAGAACTTAGAATATGCTTTTTTTTAGCCTTATGACAAGATTAGCTATAATGGGTCAAATTATGCCCCCCTTTGGACCTGCTCAACACTAGTGGTGGTTGAGAGAGGAAAGAGGGAAAGCGGGAGTGAAAGTACTAGTGCTATGTGAACACATGCAACAAACTTGGAGAGGAAGGCTGGACTACCCAGGAAGATTGGTATTTGGGTCCCAGCAATGCACTGATATTCAGGAGTCCAGAGTTTAAGTACCGGCACCACGGATTTCTCGTGTGACTAGGGCAAGTCCTTTAATGTCTCCGTGCTTTAGTTCTCACTTGTAAAATGGGGATTATAATATTCTCTTTGTCTGTTTTGACGATTTAAATTGTTAGCTCTTCAGAGCAGGAAAAGTTTCTTACTCTGTGTTCGTACAGTACCTGGCACTATGGGGCTTCAATCTACATTATACAAATAATAAATAATAATTGCCATGGACTTTCTTGCGCACTGTTACAGCTTGTTATTTCTTAACTGTTTGTAGCACCCTAGGTGTTCCTGGAGCTTTACCGACTTGTGAGAAGATAATGTATATGCCCCCAAAGAATGGAGAAGGGGGAATTTCAACATGCAAACAAATGTAACTAAACAGCTATGGTAATAATAATAATACAGTTGGGATGTATCCAGTTAGTTCCAGTGTTCCTTCTCTCACCCCTCATCGTGGACTATTTGTTTAAATAACACTTAGCCCTTCTCATCTTCAGATCATTTTTCAGTTACACTAATTAATCCTCACAACACGCTGTGAGGGAGATAGGCACCTAGTATTAGCTCCATTTTACAGACTGGGGAATGGAGATTCAGAGGTTGAATGTCTTGCCCAAACTTCAGAAGGGGTCAGTGGGAGAACTGAGATTAAAAAGGAGGCGTTCCTAACAATGTACTCCAAGCATAATTAAAATAATGGATAATGACGTTAGTGGCACTTTCACCTGAAGATCTCAAAGCAAACTTTCAATACTTTTCATAGCACCTCTGAGATGTAAGTATTGTTTTACCCATTTGATACTGAGGCACAGGCCAGGTCTGCACTACAGCTACAGGTCTGGCACAGCTGTGTCAGTCAGGGGTGTGAAGAGGTGTGATCCCTGACTGACCTATAGCTGTGCCTGCAAAAGTCCTTAATGTAGACAGTGTTATAGTGGCAAATCTGTGCTTTTGCCGGTGTGTCCTGTTTAACTGCGGGAGGAGGGAGAGAAGGGGCTGGAATAAGCGACACAAACAAAAGCACAGCTTTGCCAGCATAAGCTGCATTCAGCCTAGGAGCACGTTGCCCATATAGTATGCCAGTATAGCCAGACTAACCTAACCCCCAGTGCAGACCGCACTGTGCTGACAGGAGGGCACAGTCGGCATAGCTGCCACCTCTCAGGGAGGTGGAGTAGCTACAGTGACAGGTGAAGCTCTCCCCTTTGCAAAGGTAGCTTCTTCACCAAGCTGCACCCCTGAAAGTGTAGACAAGCCCCAAGAGTCTTAACTCTCAATCCCTGGCTCTAGTCATTAGGATCATGTTGTCACTTTGAAAAGAAGGCTACATTGCATAATCTGTATCCTATCAAATGCATTTCACATGTGAATATAGTAGTAATTTAGTGAAACAAATGGCAAATGCACAAGGAGTACCATGCCAAATATGAGGAGACAAGCAAAGAGCATGCTGGAGTCTGAAGAAAGAGGCCAAGTTATTCTAGATATCAGAAGGACAAGACAGGAAATGCAGGGAGCTGGTGGTAGAGAAAACATGTGAGGAAAGGCCAACCCAGAGGCAAAAAGCAGCGGGAAAAACCAGTAAGCTACAGCTGCAGCACACATATACATGAGAGCACCAATGCCAGAAGTGTGATATCTGATAGGATGTCTCCTGGGGGAGTTAGTTAACCTACAGTGGTGACATGAGTTACTTACAGTATTTACCTACTGAAGTTATCAGGAGATAATGCAGTAGTGCCTGCAAAGCGAGTTACTAACTAGTTATGCTGTAGTCAGTTACCACATAGTTTCAGTGATACAGCCTAGTAACTATGCAGAAAAACAGACCAGTACTGAACATGTGGGCAATTAGAGCTGGACTTTAACCATCTGCTGATTGTGTGTGTGTGAGGATAGGAGTTGGCCAAAAGCTGTAGTAATTCATAAAACAAATGCCGAGCATTTCCACAGCACTTTTCACTCCTTGATATTCATAACTCTTTTGTGAGGCATGTGAGTAAAAATTATTATCCCATTATGGATGGGAAAAATGAGGCAGAGGGGTGAAGCGTGAAGGGAGGTTGGTGTCAAAGCCTGGGTTAGAATGTTGGCATTCCTAGCTCCAAGTTCAGCCTCTCGCTCAGAGCTCTCACTGAGGCCTTACACGTGGCCTGTAGCTGTTGCCACTGAAGTCAGTGGCAAACTCTTATCAGTTTCAATAGGAACAGTCTGAAATCTGCTCACATTAGTTATGCGAATAGCCCCACTGACTCTACCAAAAATATATGCATAAGCAAGATGAGCAGCATTTGGCCTAGAGTAGCTATTTAGGATGTCTTCTACTTGTGTTCTTTAGCCTATGTCAACATGCTCGTCAGTAAGGTGGTGTGAGTGCTCTTTGGGACAGAGTTCCGCTGTGCAAATACTCTGCTCTTGATTTCTGGATAACAGTGGCGGCACTGAGGGGTTATAGTTTTGCTAAAGAGGGGGAAGTACCAGAGAGGCTGGATAAACCATGTGGAGACAGTATGTTAAAAACTCACATATAGTCTTAAATATGCTTTTTAAATGAATGAATCATTTAGCATGGTAATTATTTTTCATGGCAAGACAAAGTGCCCGTAATACATGGGGAAATGAGGGTGGCACATAGATGACTATGATTCAGCGGTGGCTGACGATTTGGTGGTTAGTTCCTGTGAGATAGTTCCTTGAATAAAACAAAAATAATGCCAGAGGTCGAAAATGGATACTCAAGGTATCTCTGAGAGGTTCCTCTCTCTCTTTCTAAGATCATATGCACATGATCACAGGGTGGTAATTGCCCAGGGAAAAAAAATGCGCTAGAGGGCTCTGAGATTCCTTATTTTTGTTGGGAGAAATAAGCTATAAACACCATAAGGAAGCAGCCCTGTTCACGTAAACAAGAGCTCATAAATCACAGAGATTATTTTTGGACCAGGTTCAGATAAATAAGATCCAACAAAGTTGATCCAAGACAAAAACCCTGACTCCATATGCCCCTTGAACAATGGAAAGGAAGGTTGAAAAAACAAACAAACCCAGAACTAGATTTTGCAAATGGCCTTGTTTTCTATAATGGGCTGTTCCAAGTCACCAGATCACAGCATCTTCAGACTTTGGGGTGCTTTACATCCAGGTTCCTCTTCAGACTTAGATCCCTTATCTATAAGAGATGAATGTTTCTTAGAGCTATTTGTGAACAGCTTATCCAGTTTCAATTCACCCTCTTTGTACACCTTTTGGATTCACTCTTTGTGAACATGGGTGCAATCTAAGTTTAGTGGAAAATCAGTGTTTGTGAAAAGTAAATTTTAGACCAAGATTTTGCTGAGATTCATTTAGAGCCAAAGTGGAAGTAGTTTATAAACGAGAGGTCATCCCACCAGGGAACAGAAAGAACATCATATAGCTTACGTGACTAGTCACAAAGCCCACACAGGCCTGATCCTACACCATTAAAGTCAATGGAAACCATTGACTTCAGTAGTACAATCAAGCCCACATTGAATTCCAAATAATTGGGTGCATATGCCCTATGAACAGTTTGTGGAAAATCTATAGGCTCAAATATATTTATAAGAACATTCATGAACGATGTTCATATAACAAATTAATAAAAAATCATGCTCTATTCATGGACAAATCACACAGAAAAAGAGCAACATCTGCTGAATAAATTGCTTGCAACTTATAGTTCCCCCAGCTGCGTAATCACTCAGATACTTTGTCAATTAGATCTTTTTAAGTACCTAGATAGATAGGATAGCTCTAATATTTACTACACATGTGGAAAAGCTTTCATTTAGGGAGATATTTTCCTATGCTTAAGTTGTTTATTTAGGGTAAAATTTTCACTATCAACTAAAAGAAAAGGAGGACTTGTGGCACCTTAAAGACTAACAAATTTATTTGAGCATGAGCTTTCGTGAGCTACTAATATGACCTGGGACTTAAGTCCCATTTTCAAAAGCGATATAGTGATTTCGGTGGGAATTAGGCATCTTTGTGGATCTGGTCTTAGGGACAGAATTTTAAAGATATTGAGGGCTCTAAAGATGCACTTAGGTGCCTAGTGAGCTTTTCAAAAGTGTGTGGGCAACTTAGGCTCTGAAGATCTCCAGACTTCTGGGATATATTGGTTGCTAGTTGGTGCTAATTAATTTTAAAATGCTATTTTGGGAATTTTCAAGACAATGGCCCTTTTACTGGCATTCTGAAAGCCATCATTTGAATTCAAGCTCAAGAATTCAACTACTTATCACCTCTAGGCACAGAAAATCAGAGGGAACCCTAAAGTGGAAGGCTTCATAGCAGTTTCTTTTGGAAACAACAGCAAGGAGTCCCAGGCATCTTCCCAAACAAGGAAGTCATTCTTTGGGATGAGTGAACTGTGAATGGGGATGAATGAGTGTCTTGGACAGAGACAACTACATTGAGCTGTGAAGGAACTAACACCTCATGTGGAAAAAAAAGGAGGGGAAGGGGTGGGAAAGGCAGAGAACTCTAACCAGCTCTGTTTTTTCAGGATTTGTATTTATTTTATATCACTGATCAGAAAAGGCAAGCGGCAGACTTAAGTGCCTTATGAAATAGGATAACTAATGGACCCCAGATGCCCTGCTTGTTTCCTTCATTATTCAGTCTAGACCTTCAAAGCTGTTTGCAGTGTGAGGTATCAGAGGGAGGTAAAATGTTTTGTTAACAGATTCCAAAGAGCTTAGAAAGTAGGTCCACATAAGATGTTACAAATGTTTCAGAGATACTGTTTTATGTGTATTCTTTACCTGCATGTAGTGTGGTATAAGTTTCCTTGATTTTTAAGAAAAGAACATCGAACAATACTTAAACAGTGACAGTACTTTCCTTGTATATGGAACTTTTGAGCCAGTATTCCCAAAGCACTTTAAATACATTTATGAATTGGCCTGACAACACCCATGAAGCGTAAACTGAGACACAGGGAGATTAAGTGACTTGCCAAAGGTCACACAGTGAGCCATTGCTCTGGAAAATAACCCAGGAGTCCTGACTTCTTGTTCCCTGTCCTTACACTAGACAACATTGTTTACGTAGCAATGATATTATGGAGATCATTGGGAGCTGCTTCGTATTTCAGTTTTGCTTTGATGTTCACCCTAGAAGAACTCTCCCAGTATATTTCTGAACTTTCATGAGTCGTCATAAATAGAGATGGGCCTCAACTAGACCCACATATCCAAATCCCTTGCATTTTGTGTCAATTCAGAACTAGATCTGGAATCAGATACACACTTTGTGGCTCAAGACCGTCTCTAATTACACACACACACTAGAGAGAGAGAGAGAGAGAGAGAGAAAGAGAGAGAGTCGGTGTAATTAGAGATGGGTGTAATTAGAGATGGGCTTGAGCCACAAAGTGCCTGCTCTTCGGATTTTAAAAAGTTTTTACAAAGAATCCCTGGCTGGATGCAACTCAGATCTGCCTTCTTCCTTTGACTTTTTGCTTTCTTGATTTTTAACACTGGCTCTATATTTACCTCTGAGAACATTGTTAGCGGAAGGCCTACAATTCATTACATCCTGTACACTAAGATGGCCCTGTACACTCAGATGTTTCCGAGTCATTTAGGGTATAAGGAAGTACTGTATGCTGCATCCTTTCTGTTACTGTCTGACACCCTCTTGTTAGATTCTTCAGCCTTATCTTAAAAGACACAATGGCACCACCTAAAGGGCATATTATGTACATGGGAAGTGGTACTAATGCATCTGCAATAGTCCTCTGTAGTCTCTCATATGTATTAATATGTAGTGCTGACAATAAGTGAGTCACATATTTATTCAGTAGCTCTCTAGGGTTGTTTTTCTCAGAAGCCAATGCAGTATTTAACTTAATAATGACCATGGAAATTACTCAGACAGAACAATATCAATCACTAAAATAAGACATAATAGGAAGATAAAACAAGATACTCTTGTTCCCTTACTTGAAATTAACGAAACACATATGTCTAATATAACAATTTAAGCAGTTTTAAGGAAGACAAGAGATAGTAAGAGATAAATGCCAAGGCAACAGTGAACCCACACTTCACACACACAATTTTGTGTTAGTATAATGATAACATAGTTAAAACTGGGGATAACTTGCCCCTGGTCTTGGATTGAGGTATTGAAAGAATCCAGTATTATTAAAGAAGTAGATTTATGAAGTTATGAAACCCATTCTGAAACATTAGAACCCATTCTGAAACATCTGTGTAACATTGTTCTGTTTCTTAATTTTAAAGGGCCAAGTCTGAAGTTTAATCAATGTCTTTCAAGTTCTTGTATTTTTGAGAGGGTTCTCACTAGCTCAAGGGATTCTTAATGGGCTAGGGAGACACACCTGAAAATTTCCAGTTCAATATCCAACACTGGTTGGTAATGGTGACCCAGAGTCATTGCCATCTGATAGGTGTCTGCTGTGTGAACTCACTGAATGGTCTCAATCTGGTTACTAGTGGGTGGTGTCTCATCACAAGAAACATAACAATTGGTCCCTTTGCTAGTTTCTCAAAAGAGAGGCCATGGATTGAATGGGCATAAAGAGTGAACTGCCCTCTAACCCCCAGGTCAGGATTAAGGCATAGTGGTAGGGCTGGGTGGGGAAGTTTTCAATGCTACTGCCTGTTCTGTGCATAAATAGAAGCCCTCAGTCCCAGGCTGTGAAAATGAACAGGAAGTTCACATCAATATTTTTGTTATAGAAGTGGTTTCTCAGTTCTGGGAGCAAAATGAATGTGAGAGACTGGAAAATATTGAATATATAATATGGGAGGGATGCGGACGATGGCCTTAAAAACAGCCATTAGGGGTCAGTTTTTCAAAAGAGCTCAGCACCTACTGAGATATTTAAATGGGGGTGCATACCATGCAGCAGCACTTTAGAAAGTCTGCCCACTCCATTTAGGTGCCAGATTAGCAGTCGCTGAGCACTAGCCCCTAGACTAATATTGATGAGCTACTGAATATCTGATAGCACCTTCCATCCGAACTCCCAAAGCTCTTTATAAGATTAATGGCCTAAGCCTCACAATGCCCCTGGGGTGTTGGTCACTATTTTACCTATTTTATAGATAAGAAAACTGAGATTAAGTGACTTGTCCAAATGACAAGTCTTTGGCAGAGGCAAGATAGAACCCACATTTCCTCATTCTATTCCTGTTCTTTAACTACAAGATCTCTGAAGTGTGAGTAATGGTAAATATTTATATTATGGTAACATCCCATTCAGGATTGGGGCCCCATTGTGTTGTGCTACGTGCAGATAGAAAAGAGACAATCCTTTTTCCTCACAGGACACTGATGCTTCATAATAATTCCAGAGTGAGACTTTGGGTCATAGGATTTTCCTGATGTGTGTGTGTATTCTGCGCTTACCCCTTTGAATGCCAAGTTTCAGCCCAGAGCAAATTTTCCCAGCCAGACTAAACTGCCTGAAAAATAATTTAAATAAGGCTTACAGTGGAAAAGCTGACACAACTTTAGTGATAGACATGCTAGCTGGCAAGGCTACAATACAGGTGGAAAACGGGAATGGGTGGTGTAGTGTGAACCACTCTTTAAATGCAATACACACAGAATAGCATTAGAAGGAAAAAATTCACTTTTTTTTTCATCTTTTCATTGGTACGACCCATAAAAAGAAATTCCAGCTATATCACATTCATAAAGTTCCCCCCAAATGCTCTTTTTAGTAAAGCTAAAGGGCAGCCAGTTAATTTACAGAAACTTTTAAAAGGGGACTATAAAACCATTCCTTGTGTTTCAACTAGAAATGAGCCAAAACAGTTCATAAAAGATTGGTTACCTCCAAGTGTAGGAATACCTGCCAACCCCCTGGACATTTTAGTAACAGTGCACTTCATACTCATTACTGACCCACTGGCTAAAAAGGACCATTGGTTCAAATCGACTTGTGGGGATTAAGGCTTCAGTTGTTGCCTTGGTGTTGGGTTCTTTAACTCTTTCCATAATTGCTAGTTCAACCACTGTTGTAAAACCAAGCTTATTAGTCCTTATTGAGACCAAAATCCCATTAAAATCCATAGGATTTAGTTCTGGGTAAGGACTTCAGGGTTTGGTTCTTAATTTATGTTGCTGAGTGCAAAATGGCCAACTAGCTAGGCTTCATCAAATGGTTATGGTGCAGTGGGAGTTCTTGCCACCTTCTGCTGCCTTGATTTATAGCTATAGGGTGACCATTGACAAGGATTATATTCCTAGTGTAGACAGGCTGAGCAGGTAGAATTCTGGAACACGTTTCAGCCCACATTCTGGATTTCCTATTAATCAGACTTTATTTTAACGCAGATCTTTGTGAAATATCTTTGCATTGCTATGTTATTTGAAAATCCATTTTCAAATGGTCATTATAAATGTAGTTTAAAGTTGAATTTTGATTTTACTTTAATACCAATTGGGCTATTTCTAAATTTTATGTAATGTACTTGCAAGAATCTATTTTTATTTTGTCAAAAGATTTGGGAAGAGGGGAATGGATGGCTCAGAGTATTAGTCATGATATATAAAGCCCTGGCATCTAGATTAACAATTCAAATAGTTGAAAATTTTGATTGCAAAACAACTGCAGGAGTGGACTTTATGGCTTAAATTTTCAAAAGCCTGGCCGTCCCTTTTGTGAGTCCGGTTCACATCTCTATCTTTTTTCAGCCTTAAATAAATAACAGGCACAAATTTCAGCACTTAGATGGCTAACAACTGGATGTGTGAAAGATTAGCCTTCTGGTTAATTTGTGGGTATAAAAAGTACAAAAGGAAGGTCAGGCAGAGAAACAGCTGAAAATGTAGTCCTATCTCTAACTTACTCAGCTAATTGTTGCACACAAATCAACATTGCACAACCTAGTGCGTGTACTTTAAGCTTAATAGGTACTCTCATTTATCATTCACAACTTGTTTTAATATGAAAGTCAGAACACATCTTTAACACAAACCACACTTTCTTTGTCCTGTCCAGTGGAGAACAGATTCATTTTTGCTGCAACATTACCACCTGCCGCGAGTCCAACATCTCACATCCTTAAAAAAAAGTCTACAAGAAATATCTATACAATACAGACCTCATTTTATTTCTTAAGTTTATGATGAAAGTAAAAGTGTTACCTCTCCTTCATTAATGTCAGCTTTGACCACCCATTTGTCAGCTTCTCACACAAATGTTTCTGTGTCTTCTGTCATGCAGTCTCTTATGCATGAAAGGACCTTCATGAGTTCATCATAAGCCCCGTACATCACCGCATGCAAGTCCCTCCTGAAGACCATCTACATCATTATGCCTACCACATAAGAAGGTCACTAACTGACAGTTGAATAATTTAGGTATAATTTACATACCCTACTTAAACATAGTTGTTATCACATTGGTATATTTGTTGCTCTGCTTCACCTCAATCCACTGTCTCTTTGTTTGTTTTTCTGTCTTTAGACTTGTGAGTTCATTATTGTTTTGTTTGTCTTCTGTGTTTGGAAAGCTCCCAGCACACTAAGGAAGCTACCAGAAATAAACAACAATAACAGAATAGAAGTATTACAAATACATATATTAATATGTCATGAAGTTTCCACGATATGTATATATTTGTGTGTATGAATGTATATGTCATGGAGGGGATTATATTGAGATTCCAGAAGCAAAGGAAGGTGTGAGAAAGTAGCAGAGGATAGGGAGGTCTGAAGAAAAAGATAATGTGAAGGGGGTAAGGTATGGGCAAGAGGAAGGAGCGGTTATTTACATGTATTATTTTAAGTACTGTGTTGAAAAAAAAACCATTTTTTATTAAGCAGGTGTGTTTGGTGCTCTGGGTCTGTCTCTGTTCAGAAGGCTGTCTAACAAGGTTAGAATAATTTCCAAGAAATGCTTGTTCTGTCTATACATTAGGCATGGATTTTATCTAACTACATTTCACAAGCCACTTCTGACAACCAAGATAAGACATGTCAATAGCTTTGCCGGTAGAGTTTTTCACTCTTTTAGCATATCATATACACCTTCTATCTTAGTGAAATCGCACCTTCCCAACTCTTTACTAATACAGGTGCTACCAGTACCCATTTTTTAAAATAAGGTCAACATGAAACGATAGGCATAATGAAGGAAATACCATGAAAGAGAATCATGACTGTAGGAGTCCCGTTATCATTAGGAGCCACATATAGATTATTCTAGTTCATGAACCAAACCAGAGCAGAGGAGTTGTTGGTATATGTTGCTTTCCTGGCTATTGTCACTTGGTTACTGACCATCCAAAGAACAGTTCCTGCACAACATCATAGTGTCAACACTAAGTGCTAGCTTGACAAAACCAGAGACACATGTACAGTGTCTCTGATTATCTGTCCTCTCCTTTTCTTTGACCGCTGAACAAACTATTAGAACACTCAGAGCTCTTAGAGGAATAATAACTAAAGAGCACATATGTAATGTAGGATTCCTCCTGTACTTTGTCCACTGCTAGCCAGAAGACATTGACTTGACTTGACTAAGCCTATGAGCCGTGAGTGGTTCCCTATCCAGTGGCTAGATTCTGTGTGTGTGTCCTACACATTTCTACAGCTGAGATTGGGAATGGGATCCTATGGGAGTGCCAACAGCAAGTTTACAAGAAGAATCAGTAAAGGAGGCTTCTCCATTTGAGCCAGTAAATGTTGTGTTAAACTTGTCTCACCTGGAGCTTGCCTATCTTAGGGCTTGTCTACACTGGCAAGTTTTGTCGACAAAACTAACGTTGACACAAAAAAATCAACAAAAGCAAAGTCACCAAAGTGTGTCTACATTTGCTCTCTCTGTTGACAGATCGTGTCCACATTCAGGGCACCATTGTCGATAACGAGAGCAATGGACTGTGGGTATGTATCCCACCGTGCCTGGTGACACCATCAGTCGCTAGGTGTTGTGGGAATGCAGAAGCAGAGTAGGGCGCATCCTGGGATGTGCAAAATGTACCATCATGAACCTTTTTGTGTCCCAGCCCTCCAATGGTTTCTGGCTTCCTTTAGCTCCGTTTTTCCAACTGTCAGTCTTTTGTAGTGTGGGCCAGCATCTGTAGTGAGAGAAGATGGATCCCGCACTTCTCTCCTATGCGCTGTTAGCTGTCGTGAGGACATCGTGCATGGCAGCGGAGTTACTCGCAGAGTTACTCGCAAAGTTAACAGAGGATGAATCGCAGGCACCCGAGTGTGATATGGACAGCAGCTACTTCTCAGTGCTTTGTGCATTCACAGAGCAGCTGCATATGATAGACCGTCACTTTTGGGCTAGGGAAACAAGCACTGATTGGTGGGGTCGCATTGTCATGTACGTGTGGGATGAAGACCAGTGGGCACAGAACTTTAGGATGCGTAAAGCAACCTTCCTGGAGCTATGTGCTGAGCTGTCCCCCGACCTGTGGCGCAAGGACGCCAGAACGAGAGCTGCCCTTTCGGTAGGGAAGTGTGTTGCAATCGCTGAAGCTGACGAATCCAGACTGCTACCAGTCAGCTGCAAATCAATTTGGAGTGGGGAAGTTCACTGTTGGGGCTCCAAGTATGCAGGACAATCAATCGCATCCTGTTGTGGAGGACCATGACTCTGTGAAATGTGCACAAAAGAGTGGATGGCTTTGCAGAGATGGGTTTCCCTACCTGTGGCGGGGCGATTGATGGCACACACATTCCAATTTTAGCGCCAGACCACCTTGCCTCTGAATACATCAAGAGGAGGGATACTTCTCCATGGTGTTGCAGGCGCTTGTGGATTACCGGGGGCATTTCACGGACATCAATGCAGGCTGATCTGATGCATGCATCTTCAGGAACAGTGGCCTGTACAGAAAACTGCAGGGGGAACTTTCTTTCCAGACCACAAGATCACAGTGGGGGATGTGGAAATGCCCACAGTAATCCTGGGAGACCTGGCTTACCCCTTACAGCCCTGGCTCATGAAACCTGACACAGGGCACCTGGACAGCAGCAAAGAGCATTTTAACAGCAGGCTGAGCAGGTGCCGCATGGTAGTCGAATGTGCCTTTAGCCGTTTGAAAGCTCACTGGAGGTATCTCAGTTGGAGGCTAGACCTTACTGAGGATAATATTCCCGTGGTCATAGCCGCATGTGGCACTTTGCATAATCTGTGTGAATCTAAGGGTGAAATGTTTGCACAGGGGTGGAGCACTGAGGCAGAGCGCTTGGCTGCACAGATGCTAGGGCTGTCAGAGGAGCCCAGAGGGCTGCTATTAACATCAGAGATGCTTTGAGGAACCAACTTTGACAATGAGGGGCAGTAAAACATGTCTGCTTTGGAGCTGCTTCCCTGCTGCATCCATGTACAATTTTGGGGCCCAAGATCCATGCAACACAATGCTTTAGAAGCCTGTTCCCGAGAGTGATTTGATTGCTATACGCTTTTGTAGAACACAGAATAAAAACATTGTCCCATTAAATAACTTAGCCTTTATTTATTGTTAAAAAGGGTAAAGCCTCACAACTGTGTGTGTAGCTCCAACTATCGTGCAAGCTATGAGAGGGGGTGGAGCGATGGGGAAACTCAGGAGGGCTGTGGCGTGAAAAGGAAGGTGTGAGCATAGAGGGGGGTGGGGGTTGGCAAAGAATTGTGTATCTGCATGTGCTACAGTGGAGGTTGACCACGCATCTGCTCAGTCTGCAGCTGTATCAAAGACTTGAGCATCTCTGTCTGATCCTCCATCACTTTTATCATCCACTCTGTCGCTTGCCTAGCAAATGCAGCATTCTCTTTTCTGTCCTGCCTTTCGGCTTCCCAGCACTCTTCGTGTTCCCTGGTCCTCATCGCGCTGCATCACCTCCCGGGACATGTCTTCTTTGCTGGGCCTAGGGTTCTTCCTTATCTGCCGAAGCCGGTCCGCAGGGAGGCAGGGTGTGATCTTCCAGGTCCGTGCTGAACAGAAGAGGGATTGTTACATTCCAGCAAATGATTGAAACATTTCAGTAACAAAGGCTTTTTGCTAGTCTCAATCACTTTCTCACTGAGACTCAAGGCAGGACAGCTCCACGAGCACCCCAATCATGGTGAGTGTCAGGAGTGGGGAGAAGGCAGTTGTGCATATGGACAAAACGGTCACAGATTGCAGGGCAGCTTGGAGGGGAACTCATTCGAAAATTATCACACGATTTTTCACCTGCGTGCTGACATCTCGCTGCTGCGGGTAACCAGGGAAACCAGGGCCCAACTACTGCATGCTTGCAGCTTTCACCCCGGTCTATGTGCAGCTCAGCTATGTGCTGCTTTGGTCCCAGCTCCAGTGATTGCTAAATGGCATGGTACAGTTTCCTAAGATGGGCAAACTAACAATGCTGCAATTCCTTGGAATCTGTGGTGGAGGGTTAACAAGTACTTCTTGGAAACTTTCCACAGCCTCTCTCTGGAGGATTCTGTGCAGGTCTTGATGTCCATCAACACCCTGCTTGGCCATGCAGATTAGTTACACAGGGCAATGTCCAGCTGACAGAAAATGCTACCTGCCTCCCACTTTTCGATTCCCTACACAAGCCACAGCAACTTACCCGGAGTCTCATCTACTTTCTGCTCACCGTGGAGCACTTCTGGAGAGGAGAAAAGTTCCTGGCTGCCTGCCCCATCGGTTGACCCCACTGGGAGCTCCACATCCTCTTCTAGTTCAACTTCTTCATCCAGAATTTCAGCCTCTGGGTTACCCCCTCTTTCTGCTGACTCCGAAGTATCCACGGGGCTATCGGCAATGGAGGCGGGGTCACCACAGAGGATAGCATTCAGCTCCTTATAGAAGCGGCAGGTCTTAGGTGCACCACTGAAGCGATGGTTCGCCTCCCGCGCCTTATGGTACACCTGCCTCAGCTCCTTTATCTTCACTCTGCACTGCTGAATGTCCCAATCATAGCACAAGCCTCGAGAAATTTGCCCATATGTGTCCCGATTCCTAGGAGTCACTCGCAGCTGCAACTGAACAGACTCCTCTCCCCATATACTGATCAGATCCAACTACTCAGCTGTGGTCCAAGTGGGAGCGCGTTTGGTGCAATAGCCAGCCATGAGAAGCCACCTGGGAAGCTCATCTGGGAAGCCAGCAAGCAGGAAATGAGATTTAAAATTCCCAGGGCTTGCAAGGGGGAGGGGCGGGTTGGCTGCAGAGTAGCGGAGTTCAAACCGCTGACCAGAGCGGCAGCATGGGAATTGTGGGACACTCTCTGGAGGCCCATAAAATAAAAAAAAAAAAAGCTTTGGTGTCTACACTGGCTGTTTGTCGACAATAAAAGGAGGGAAAAGACAAAAGTCTCTCACAGGGGTGGACATTTTTTGTCACCAAAACTGGGAGGGTTTTTTTCCAAAAAAAGTCCCATTGCAGTGTGTACGCTATCCCTGTTTTATCGCCAAAAAGCTGTTTTTGGCAACAAAACTTGCCAGTGTAGACAAGCCCTTAGAGAGGCAATAGTAACAGTCTCACATTGACAGTCATGTGAGTGGAAGGCAGCACAGCCCCAGCATGTATGCTAGTTCCTGAAAATAAGACAACAAAAGAAAAATATAATGCGGGGGAAACTAAAGCTGTCATTTAAAAAGGGGTGAAGTAAAGAGAAATGGACTGGCAAATTGGAAACCCCTTAAAGCTAAGTATAGTAATAGCTGAGAGAAAGTCAAATGAGTGTATGATATAATAAGCCAACTCTGAGGTCAAAGTGGTCATGAATTTTCCATTTGACAATTAATAGTCAATACATACGTTTAGTTTAACAATTCATAACAATGCTCGCACATCTCATTCATTTAACCAAGGATTCTAAGGTGTTGTCTGCGGCTACACAAGTCATCAGTAGAGTTATCCATAAATTCTTGAGTCAACCCTAAAAGCTTGACTATCTTTCTTATGTTGTCATTAGAGTTAAGTAGGGAATTTTTTCTCTGACTAAAGGTTCTTTAGGAGTTCTTCAAGGTATGTGTCAAGTTTCATGGCAGCATCAGCCACTTCTGAATATGTGTGATTAGTATTACCTTACAAAAGAAAAGGAGTACTTGTGGCACCTTAGAGACTAACAAATTTATTTGAGCATAAACACAAAAGCTTATGCTCAAACTAAATTTGTTAGTTTCTAAGGTGCCACAAGTACCCCTTTTCTTTTGAGAATACAGACTAACACGACTGCTACTCTGAAACCTGTTATTACCTTACAGTAACTTTCCTTTTAAAATGTGACAAATCTGCAATCATTTTTCATTTCTTCTAATAAAGTTCCCGTGTTCAATATTTTCAAAATAATCTATTACACTCAGGAACTCTTGAGCCTAAAACTATAAAACTTTGGTCATAGAAGACTGATAGCCCACACTTAGGGCAGGGACTATCTTTTTTGTTCTGAGTTTGTACTGTGCCTAGTACAGTGGGGTCCTGGTTCACGATAATAGCTCCTAAGTGCTACAGTAATTCAAATAATATATAATAATAAGCCTTAAAATGTTCACAAGAATGTTGGTTTCTTATGGCCACTTTAGCTGAAGTTAGAATTTATCAGAAATATAGTGTAAGTGCAAATCATTATAAGACCACACTGAAAGCTAAGAATATTCTACCATTAGCATACAAGTGTCTAGTTTTCTAAATGAGTTTAGCATTGTAAAATTGGCAGTCCCCTTATACGGACGTTTATCTAATTGGAACCTGGCTGAGTGCACTGTTTTGTATTTATGTTCAAGTTTCTTGAATATATATTTGTGTTTCATTGTACATTTGGCATCAGTATATGATTAAACAAATTTTAATAATCAAAGGCAAGAAGAACCATGAGTAGATGTGTGGCAAGAGGTGTAAAAGATTTCATGATAGCTATATACTTTGAGTGAAATTGATCCCAGCAAAGAAGGAAGCCAGTTTAGCCCTATTTAAGGCCTATTTCACCCCACATGAGCAGGGTGTAACAGTATGGCAGTGAGTCATGTCAATAGGGGAAGAAGTAAAGCTGAGCAAAGATTAGGGATATTTTCTATAAATATTTGCTCAAATTCAAAATTAAAATTTGATCAAACCACATTCAAGATCCATTCCTGTTTTCTTTTTTGAACAAATACTTAACAAAATTTAAACTTGAATCCTTAAATATTTGCCTCAAAAATGAATTTCTAATTTTACATACAATTACAATTTCTGACATTCAAAACTCATGCTGTTAAGTCATCCGGAAGGAAACAGAAACAATATTACATCAGCTGTGAAGTCTGAAAATTGAAAAGTTCCAATGAACTGTTCCAGAGTTTGTTATGTAGGGAAAAAATAACACAAATAATTCAGCAAATAATGAAGACTGACACATGAAATTCTTTTGGCATCAACAATTTTTTTACAAATTGAAAAAGAGGAAAATTAAATTTCAAACTTTGGTGCCTAAAATTAAGCACCTAAATCCTTATTTGACATCCAGACTATGTAAACAAGTATCTAAAGGTCAGATTTTTAAAGATACATAGGCACCTAAAGATGCAGAAAAGTGCCTAGTGGGATTTTCAAAAGCACATGGGTACCTAAAATCAGTGAAGTTGAAAGCCTAGGTGCTTTTCAAAATCCCATTAGTTGCCTAGACCTTTAAAAATATGGCCCTGAGTTACTTGATTTTCAGAGGTATTGAGTGTCCATACCTCCCACTGAGTGAAGTGGAGGACAGGACCAGGCTCAGCATTGGAAACTTTTAAACTTTGAAAGCACTATATACCGGTACCTTGCAATTTACTTTATCATTATGCATTCTTACTATGCATAAAATTTACCTTCAGTAAAAGTTTCACATGTTTAAGGAGTGCAGAATATTTTGGCTTTAATCCAGGATTTCAGAGTGCTTTACAAACGTTAATGAATTCAGCTTCACAAAGTACCCAGGAAGTAATCTAGATAAGCAGTGTTTATGCCAGTTTTACAGATTGGAAAACTGAGGCAGAGGGAGGTTAAGTGTCATACCCCAGGTTACACAGGAAATCTATGACAGAACCAGGTATAGCTCCATGCAGTAACCACAAAACCACCCTTTTCCTCCTTACTAATCCTTCTAATGATTAATAACCCTTCCTATTATACCCTTATTGTTTATTTGCCTAGTGTCATTGCTATGCTTTACAGACATAATAATAATAAAACAAGGTCCTTGACCCAAAAAGTTTTCAATTTAAATAGGCAATACAATGACACAAGGTGTGAGGATTAGAATCATAGAGTGACTGAACAACAGGGGAGAGAAGAGCATTAGACTACTATTATAATTATATGTGTAATTAGAGTTAAAATGTAGTTCCATTGTAGTCAAAGGGAGCTTTGCCATTGACTTGATTGGGACTGGAATTTGGCCTTGAAAGTAACAAATATTCAAATTGTCATGTTACAGGAGCTATCAGTTTAGTATATAATAGTGTAGGATTACTAGCCAAAAGACTGGATTTTGAGGAAAGAGATCTGAACTCCGAAACCCACAGCGTGCATCTGATGAAAGAATTTTGCCCACATGTACTGTAAGTAACATCTCAGCACCCTAAACAGATCCCAGGCAATATTCTACAATGTTTTTAACCTTGCTTTGATTTTGCTGAGAGAGAGAGAGAGAAACATCTGAAAGAGAAAAAAGTGGATGAGTTTTGTGTGTGAAATCAGGTATTAGACTTTTAAGTCGGCGTCACTGCTGATGCAAATAATAGTACCTGCATTCAATTACAGGCACAACATGGCATCTGTAATTTTGGAGACCATGTTTGAAAACCAAAGCCATACAATGTACCCATCATCTCTTTCTACAGAAACCCATGCTCCAGCAAAGAGCCTTGGGTGCTGCAAGGTAAAAGAATAAAGATATTTCCATTTGAAAATTAGTCCCTTAGGTCCATCCAGCTCCAACATCTCCAGCAAGGAAGGTTCAGAACTGTTCTGTCTTGCAGAAAGGGAAAGTATGTGACTGTGTTTGTGCCTAGAGTTGATTTCCCAGAACTTCTCAGTACTGGAGCTTTTTATTTTCTTTTATTAAACTGTTTGATAAGGTCATTGCGCAATCAACCTTTATTTCCTGGGCCTGAAAACTCTTTGTCTCCAGTTGCTGCTCTATTGTGTATGTTTCCAAAATTATGGACTTGTGCTACCAGTAATTCAAATTGCCCAACCAAGGCCATTCATGGTTCATTAAAAGTAAGTCATTGAACAAGCTGTCTCACTTATTTGGTGAAGACTGTGAGGAATCTTGCACTGTGCTCCAGGCAATGATGGATTCTATTCTGAAAACAAAGTTATCTTTTTTCTTTAAATTGGGACCTTTATTTTTCCTTGATGCCATCATAAGAAGTGAAGTGCAAGAATCAATCAGAAAAATTCAGAACCAAACTGAAAATCTGGAGAATGCAATTATAGCACAAAAAGCCCTCTAGATCCAGGAAGTTCTCTCTTGCATGTCTATCTGGTTCTATGCTCAATGTCTGTCTCCAGCCAGCTGGGTAGCCTATAGCAGTTAGAGTGGTAGCTTTGAAGTCAAGACTCCCCCTGGACCTGCTACCAATTAACTTTTTGACCTTGGGAAAATCATTTAATGTTTCTCAGGCTATGTCTACACTACTGCGGTAAGTCAACCTATGCTACGCAACTCCTGCTACGTGAAAAACGTAGCTGGAGTCGATGTATCTTAGGTTGAGTTACCACGGGATCTGCACCACGGGGGGTCAACGGGAGAAACTCTCCCATTGACTTACCTTACTCTTCTCATCGGGGGTAGAGTACAGGGGTCGACTGGAGAGCAATCTGCTGTCGATTTGGCAGGTCTTCACTAGACCCGCTAAATCGACTGCTGGTGGATCGATCTCAGAGCCTCAATCCAGGCTGTAGTGTAGACATAGCCTCATCCTATAAAGATAACCGTGATAATCACACTCACTGGGAAGCTGTGCTTACTTAGTCATTTAGCATATAATTCTTTAATGTCCTGGGTGAAAGGCAACAGATAGGAGCAAAGTATGTCAGATAACTAAGGCTATAGGTTTGTCACAGCCATAATTCCCATGACTAAAGCGTGAATTTGGGGGGGTTCCATTTTAAAAAGCTATGGTTTTTTACCCCTTTTCTTTGTATAAATGTGGTTAGAAATTAATGGAGATCAATAACATTATGCAATTAAGGCATGTGTAATATGCTTTATCAAAATGAGACATACTATACAGTGGTCTACATATAGATCTGTAATGATATTATCAATATAGATGTATTCTATGGTCTAGGTATTCAGCTGTAGCCAAGAAGTGCTTGGCATGGTTGAGGAAGTAGGGAGCAAAGATGACTTTTAGCCACCTACTGACATTCTATACCTTGGGGGAGCACCTTGTAACCCCCTATTCTTTATTTATATATAATTGTGATGTTGCATATAAAGCAGACCATGTGAGGTATCAGAAGATAGAACAATCTCTTTCAGCAGATCATAACCTATCTAAATATGAAGATATGAGATTGTGTTATATAGTTGTCACTAAAACATGCTGTCAGTTGGGGAATCGGCCAGATATTAGCTCCCCAGAGACAACAGCGTGGAAAGTAACCAACGCCCGGGCAGGTGTCGAACAACCATCAACAGCCATTGTCCAGCAAGGGAGCTACAATGTAATGACTCGCTTGCACAGGACCACACCAAGGGAATTGTTCAACCTTGCCTGGGGACGCAGCAATGCCCACCAGACCTGGACTTGTGTTCTCTGAGCACATGGGACTGCGGGCATAAAACAGAACACAGTGGCCCCATGCTTGGCCTTTTTTCCTCCTTGCACCTTTGCTGCAAGCAACAAGGACACTCATAAGACTAGTATCAGAGGGGTAGAAGACTCCAACAGAGGAAACTGGCCCAGGTTTCAAGGGTGAAACCTGTGTACTATGAACTGCAATATCCAGTGGGGTGAGAAAAACTGCTTAATCTAGCTGTTGCCCAGTCTAATAGGGTTGAGAGTTTAGACTGCGTGCTTTATTTTTTATTTTATTTTGGTTACCACTCTAACTTTTTGCTTATCATTTATAATGACTTAAATCTATCTTTTGTAATCAATAAACTTGTTTTACTGTTTATCTTTACCAGTGAGTTTGCCTGGAGTATGCGATAAATCTGCTTAGGTTTACAAAGGCTGGTGTATATTCACTTTCCATTGATGAAGTGGTGAACCAATTAATAAACTTGCACTGCTCGTCTTGGGCAGTGCAAGATGGTATATTCCTGAGGTACAAGGCTGGGAGCTGTGGAGATTTGGCAGGTGCCTGTCTCTGTGTGATTCATGAGTGGCTAAGGGAGCATTCACGCAATCAAGCTCCACATGCAGTTGTGCTGAGGGGTTTGCTGCTTGTCACTAGCAAAGTATTGTGAGAGACAGCTCAGGCTGGAGAGTTAAGGGGGCACAGTGACCCCCTAAACTCTCCAGCCTGAGCTGTCTCTCACAATACTTTGCTGCACCCCAGGGATCCCGTCACACACCTCTGAAGGCTGCTGTCAACATGAGCTTACCATGGCCCCAACAGCCCATTACAGCAGCCAGGAATTGCTGGCACACAGAGACATCCCAGTCACGTCCTCTGCCCTTGAACAAGCCCTGAACTGATAGCCAAGAGGTAGCAGTGGCTCTGCTCCTGGTGAGGAGCCTCCTATGCAAAGGGCATCCTCTAGTACTTTGGTTGTTGGCTAATTTTATATGTTTTAAACTATTCATGACAACTATTTAACACTTTTCTAATGCAAAGTAACATAGCAATAATTACAATAGTTTCCCAGGGTTTCGTTCACAAACTAAAAGTGTGACACCTAAGTAAAATAGCCATGACTTTCCCCACTTTTGCTATGCCAAACAAACAGCTTCAGTGATAACTGTCAATGAATCAAGGCCCACGATCCCATATTGAATTGAATACCCCCTTGTTATTCATATTCTCATTTATTTTTAGATTAACTTTGCTGTCCTATCAGTGGTATGCATCCAGCACAAAATTCACTATTTGAGTGAGGGGTTCAGAATCAGAATGTCCAGTTCATGGCTATTTTGTACTCTGTATTATATTCACTGCTTCCCCTAATACTTTATCAAAATGAGTACATTATAAGTTGTGAATAAGTTATTGTAGGAAACAAAGGTTATGGCTAAAATTTTCCAGCAAGCACAAGTCTAAGCTGTAAACTGGTCAAGTAAGAGGGCTAATAAACCTCTTCTGTTGGCTGTAAAATAGAGACAAGTAGTTATTGGCTAGGTGCTCCACACAGCTGTAAAGTACAAGGCACTTGGAGGGCATTGTGACTTAGACACTGAGGAATTGAATGTGACTGCATAGTACTGAATAACTTGTTTGTCGTTCATGTGAATAAAATGTGGAAGTAGATCGATGCTTTTCTCCATACTATGGGTTCTCTACTAAGCACAGTAAATCTCCGTCTTACTACAATGGTGTGAGATCATTCATGCCATTAGTTTCAATGAGCCTGAATCTATACTGCATGCAGTTTGCTGTTCTCTTTCCTCAATATAACAAAGCCTGAGAGTGCCAGCTGCCTCTTGAGTCTTAAAAAGAGAGAAAGAGAGAGAGACTTTTATTTACCATGATTTTGATTGGTTAATTTCACTCTATTATTTTGTTGCTTCCTCCCATATGAAAAAATGCATTGTCGCTCAAACTAAGACACAAGAAAGGCCGTTCAGTTAGCATGCAAAGCATAAATTACCGGCTTGTAATGTCACAGGCTATGTAGCATAATATTTCCACCACCACCTTTTTTACTCAAAATATCATAGATTGATTTCTTTTGAGGCTGGGGCTATAATCACATTTCCATCTGCTGAGCTCTAGCTAAGATCTGTGTGCATATAGCAAATTGTGTTTTATGAGTGTAGTATTGTAATTATTGCAGTCCATGCTTGGCACATGAATGAAAGTCATAGTTCCGCCATCTGTAGATAGGGCTAAGTTATCTTTATAACTATATTATACAGTCATTTTCTAAACCATTTTAATGACCTACTGGGCTTAGTGCTATATAATTTAATATAACCGTGCTCTTGGCACTCCTATGGAAAAAGCAGTGGCAGCATATCTAACACAGACCCTTTCTGCACCCTATATGTTATGGTGATTTCAGATGCTACAAGAAACTCTTGTGCTTGTAAAATAGCATTTTCAGAATCCCAGTGTAATAATGTGAAATATGGAATAAAAACTTTGGGTATTTGTGTAAAAACAAAAGCAAAAGAGTGACAGACTTGTTTAGAAAACTGTGTTTTTAGGAGAAAGTGCATTCCTCTTCCTCGCTGGTTAACTATGTTACCTTGGGCAAGTCACTTAACCTCACAGTGCTTCAGTTTCCTCTGCTGTGAAATGAGGATAATAGTCGATATCTGACTCAGGAGTGCTGCAAGGACAAATTACTTAACATTTGTAAAGCACTTTGACTATGTTAATTTATATGTATTTCTATTGTTTTAAATCTCTCACCAAAAATGTCCTAAGGGGTTTGCAGCATTGAGGAATTAACGTGGGGGTCTGGCAGCTAAATTGACTACCCATAATGCTTCTGACTGAGCAACAACAATCCATCTGTTCAATAACTAGCAAAACAAAGAGAGCATTACACAAAACTATGGTATTTTGGCTTATTAGGAACCTACTTCCAATGGGTGCTATGTAAATGTGCATTAATGACAACATGCAGTTTTAGCACTCTGGCACACATGCTGGCTTTGAAAATGTGTATTATTTTTCCAATAAATGATGGTGGCAGCTCCCTCAAAGCTGATATAGACCCTTCAGGATGAAAAATCAGCTGTTTAAAAAAGTGCCTAGATATATATTTACCTAGTATAGCATCTCTTGAATAAATAATTCATTTTGTTTAAATTAGTACACATTCCAAAATATGTATTTACTTGTTAGACCATAACAGCTGCGAAGGAGCCTTTCTAGTCTACTGGGTAATATCTGGTGCATCTTTTTAAAATTAGTATGCATGCCACAAAAAATACTAAATTACATAAACAGTACACCTTTAAAAATGCCAAAGTATCTATTCAGACAATCCAACACAGAGAACTCCTTGGGCTACAATGCTTCCACACATAAAATAGCTTTGGTTTTGTGAAATAACAGTAGGGCAAATAAATATTTAATTTGTACACTGAAGCTCCACTGTAACATGGGCTGGTGCTTTGAAACTAGGGAGCTGACTACCACAGTGCTGACAGTGATTGAACTACCAAAAATATTAGAAGGCATTTTGTAATAACCTCATGGTAACCACTCAGTGGATCCATTGGAAAGTATGGTACTGCAAAGTGATTATACAGTAATTTGCAATCATGCTGTCCTGTTATTATATGGGATACTGTATTAAAATAACCCACGTTATCCTCATTGTGTCACATGAGCTGATACATTTGACAGCCTTACACAGGATGTTGAGAATGTAAGGCATATCAGGTGAATTCACCTCACCACAGACTAACATCAAAAGGCTTTTCACATCTTTTAAAGCCATTTGGCATTGGAGGAATTTCACACGGGAACTGTAGGAACAGAAGAGTTCCAGGTAATCGATTTGAGTCTTTCTCCCTATAATGACGAGATTAAGGACAGGGAACAAAGACCATTCTTTGCAATGGGTATATTTCATATGGGAAGCATTCCTAGTTATGAATATCTTAGAATGGTGTGACACTTTCCTTTAATAAAACCGTTGATTCATCTCCCTGTTGTGCCTCATGTACTGCTTTGCAGCTGTCACATAAACTAACTAAGCTGCTGAAAGTATATCTATGATGCTAAGGAATTGGCGGGAAACCTCATCAGAATACTAGTCTACCTGCTGTTCTGGCAATTCTTTGTCTCTCCTTATCAGGACTAACTAAGCTCAGAACTCATATATTCCCATTATTTTCAGGTAACCACAGCATAAGCATCAATTGAGGGCTCACGCAATTAACTCACCAGATCTCCAATTGCACTTTGGAGTGCAAAGTATTATCAGAACCCAAAGCCAATTAATTATCATGAGTGCAATTCATGCCTGCACAAGGAACCAGCACAAGGTCTGTGCTTCCCTTAAGTCCCACGTAAGCCCTATTTTGAGTTCATAATACGAATCTGCGTGGTGTTTAGGCCTTGTTCGGATACTTTGAATTTTACCCTATGACTATAGTTATTACAAAGACCCAAACATCGTTGGTGACTTAATCCTCTGGATGCAATGTATCACCAACAATCCAGGAAAATGGTTTCTACATCCCAGTTGTAAAAGAAGTTGATTTAATCTAAAGAGAAATCACTGTACATATAACAAATAAGCGGCCAGAGTGGGATCGAGTGGACTTGATGTAATGGAAGGAATATCTTGTAATGACTGGACAATAAGCTTTTTAAAGTCTAATTTCCTCAGAGTGCATGAACTCCTTGTTTCTCAGTTAACTGAAGCTTCTCCAAGGACATGCAATATTTTCAGATAATTGTGGATCCAAAAATATATATATATTAGGGGAGCTAGTCAGCATGCATACCCAAATCTGCACTCCAGATTTCCCAGACCTGGAATGCAGTGAAGCAGTTTCCATCCAATCTGCAAAGCCAGCCAGCCAAACCTGAGGCATCCATTTGTACAGGGGGACATTCCTAACCTCTAGATAAATGAGAGTTTCAGTTAATCAGCATTCATGCAATATGGGTTCTGCTGTATACATAAACTATTAAAAAACATCTACTTCTTGAACTCCCTCTCCCCTTTCCTCTTCATCTCTATATGTATAGCCAGATTTTCAAAAGTCCTTAGCGCCCAGCAGCTCCCATTGTGTGAGTACTTTTGAAAAATCTGGATACTCCATTTAGATGCCTAAATGGGAGCTGAGCTGTTTAGAAAAGCTGGCTCTTAACATCCTGGGTGCATCCTCTCCAAATTTCTGACCAGGCCTTTGGAATAACAACAACAACAACAAAAGCTGTGTCCATGTTTTACAAAGAGGAAAATGCATAATGAGACAGGCATTTCAGACTTCAGTGTGATATTCACCTGTTGTCTATAAGACGAGTACAAAACCCAAAAAACCAAGCACTGGATTGAGTGTTTATGTTTGTGTGTGTGTTAAGAAAGTGGGGGATTGAGTGTTTAGGTTTGTGCCTGTGTTAAGGAAGTGGGGGATTGTCATGCAAAGTTGTCCTCATCAGGGCCAAGGGCTTGAAAAGGTTGGTGTGGAGGCTACTATGCCAGCATTAGGCCACCTTGGGATTCCTTTAGAGAGGGGAACCTCATGTAGCAAATTAAGATGACTTTGAGGTGGTTTTGCACTAGTTGATAAGCACAGAGAGGCCACAGGGGAGCCTGGATCTGGATCTGGCACATTGTCTTTTATCTCTACATAAAACATACAAATCTAAACTGGGGAAAAAAGGAGGATGCATGTAGGATGCTCATCTTTGATAGAATTCTGCAATGGGCTAAATTCTTGGAGGATTGAAGTAATAGATGATAATAGGAATAAATGTACTCATTGGAAATGTTATACCAAAACAAAACAAAAACATGAACAGATACAGAACTGTGGCAAAATATTTGCTTATGCATTTCTAATTCCTTAGGTTGTCCAAAGAACAGCATGAATAAACCTCAGCTACTGTAACACAGAGTAGACAAATGAATTTGAATGTAAGGTTTCTTTATGACTGGAAACTATTACCCCTTCGGTTTCCTTTAAACAGGTCCCTGAAGACAGGTAAGAAGCAGTTTCCATCTGTATGAGCTCCATTGGACAAAGGCTAGCTGTACTGACCATTTAATGCTGCCTGCCATTTATGACAGAGTACTTCCTCCTGGATACTGGGGAGAAGGGATGTTTGCCAGTTTGCCACTGGCCCGTATCGACCTTACAAGATTGCCATTGATTTTCTCTGACACCGCCACCACTCCAACAGGCATTTGCAAGCAGACATATTATCAAGGTTTTCATGCTGCTTTGGAAAGAAAACAAACAGGGCTGTGAGGTCCATCATAAGGAGCGTGTGCATGTATTCATGCCCCCTGCTATTGCACCCATACAAAACAAATGGTGGCTCTGCTAGTGACTGCAGGGAAATGACAGATCTTATCAGCTTTACTAATCTTGGGAAGCTCTATGACTTTAGCAGCAGATAGGTTTTAGTTTGTGACTGTGAACAAAGGCATTGTTTTCAGGGCTTCTCTTATGAAGATCTAATTTGGGTGAAGCTTAGCAATGTCAGTTCACTGGGTTTTGGGAGCAAATTCTGGATTTGGTTCCAAATCTGCATAGGTTCTTCTACTCTCCTTCCTCCCAGCCAACAACATTTCAAATCTGACTGAACCCCCAAACTCAAAGTGAAAGTCCTCCCCAAAAAAACAACATAAACCTAATTTTGCAATAAAATCACGACACCCTTTTCTGCTTGAGTATAACTAGTGAGAAAGGGTTCAAACCACAAAGTTTGCATCCGGACCCAAAGATTTCCAAACATTCAAGGCTGCCCGAATCTGTGATTTGATTTTGGTTCGAACCCTTCTCTAATTTCAAAGCAAAACCATGAACTGGCCCAGGTTACTTCAAAACTTGGCCCAAGTATGCTCAGTGCTACACTCAAGTTCATTTGAGACTGCTGAGGTTCATAAGAGCATTAGTGCAGTGTTCTGGGACCTTACTACAGAAGACTGTAATACTGGTTTTAATAAGAGGCAACACTCTGAAATGGAATATAATTGTGTCTTTAGTTTACAAGAGAATTGCTTTCTCTTATTCTATATTTACATCATTTCTTTATCATTCCTTACATTCAATTACATTTGAAAATGAAAATTCTCCTTCAATCTCTCAACAAAAAAGAACTTGTGTAAATTGAAAAAGCAACTGCTAGGAAGGGAGAGATGATTTTGTGGCTAGCACACAGAACTGTGAGTCAGACAATCAGTTCTTTTCTCAGTTTGCACCACAGCTTTCTGTGTAACCTTCAGCAAGTCCTGTAACTTTCCTTCTACAAAAGGTGTTATGAGAATTAATGAATGTTTGAAAAGTCCTTGAGCCTCAGTTGGAAGCTGATGTACAATGGTTGCCATTCAAAACAATGATTACTGTGTAGTGGTACCTGAAATAATGCAGTATTTCCCTCTATTTGGAAGAAGAAAGAACTAGGATGTCTTAGCTTCAGTCACTGATAAATGTTCCCTTTTGTCGGTGATCCCTGGTATAAATTCAAATTGTTATCCACATTAGTAAGTCCTGGCCAGGTAAAAGCTTACTGGTTAACTGTCAGCTACAGCTGGGGGGATTCTAAATAAAACCAAGACTAATGTGGGGTCCCAAGTTAAAGTTTGGGGACAATAAATAATTCACTTTCAGACATATGGGTAGTGTTTATTCAAAGAAAAGGTATGGATACTTGAAGGCCTTTCTTTCTAGGCTAATCACAAACTCACTGTCTGAAACACTATCTCTACACATATAAGGTGAATATTATTCTATAAAGATCCCTTCCCAGTGGAATGACAGGAGATTTAGTAGTAGACACATTTATGCAATACAGACCACTATTGGTAAGATTGCTAACTGAACTCTATCTCAGGACTATTGAGGTTAAAAGCTAACTACTGGGCACTTGGAACTCCAGGTTCTCAGCACTTACCTAGTAGCTAATCTCCTTTGCATGTCTTCTTATCATACCAAAATATAACCGGGGGGGAGGAGGGGAACCAAAATAGTCCTATGTACTTTCCCCTCACCCCCCTCCTTCCCATCTCCCATTAATAGCCCCCATTGTTTGTCTTAATCTGCTGTAATATGTGAACTCATTTGAAAGACAGGTATGGAAGAAAGCAGTAATTTACTTGTAACTCAACCAGCTGCCTGAAGCAAAATCACATAACTACATTTCAGAGAACAATCTGGTTTTATAGAAGTGTGTGTGAGTGTATATGCAGCATTGTTGTAGCAGTGTCGGTCCCAGGATATTAGAGAGACAAGATGGATGAGGAAATATCTTTTATTGGATCAACTTCTGTTGGTGAGAGAGACAAGCTTTTGAGTTACACAGAGCTCTTCTTCAGGTCTGGAAAAGGTACTAAGAGTGTCACAATTAAATACAAGATTGAACAGGTAGTTTAGCACAAGTAGTCAAAACATATTCTAAGGGACCATTCAAGGTGAAGTGGCCTGTTAACACCCCTGTAGTAATAGGGCAAAAAGGGGGGAGAAGCTAGTGGGTTACAGGTTGTTGTAATAAGCTACAAATCAAGTGTCTTATTAAGACCATGATTGTTAGTGTCAAGCAAAGTTACGAGGATGTTTTGAGATCAGAATGGAAGTAAAGGTATAGGGGTCAGCTTATGAGATGGTGTGGAGATAAGAATAGGAAATGGAGATGAAGGAGGTTATTTAGGTATGTGGCTTGGAGTTAAAAAATAAGGACAGAACTCTGGCAGCCTGAATAACCAGAATGTTAATAACATAATTGTATCACATCATCTATAAAACAGGCTTGCTTGTGTTTGTTCTAATGGTGTATGATGTTTGTAATTAGTTGTTAATAAAGGCTTTATAACAGGGTTACTAAAGGAATTCCATGATGGATTTGGAAGCTTTATGATCCTGGAACATAAGCTTACGCAGTGTGTTTATGTGCCCTTCTATTAACTAGTCCAAATGGAGGATAGCAGCCTACAATAGCTACCATTTAATGAAGATGGTCCTTTAGTTCAAGTGGTAGTGATCTATGTTATGGGTTTGAATATTCTGGATTCCTACCCCACCAATGATCCTTACAAGGATTCATTACAATTTCATAGACAATTTACAATTATAGTAAAATATATGGATCCAGCCAAACCACTGATTTCTATTGCATGCTGTGAAATCTATGTTGCATCATTTCTTTAATGGAAAGGAGATATCAAGGTTTCTTTAAAATGTTTGTATGTATTATTAATTTCCTGCTATCAGAGTTCTTGGGCTTCTTTAATCCCTGCAACCTCCAATCATTACTTCAAAGCTATACAAAGTCCCATTCTCACAGTTAAAAAAAGTTAAGAATGAAGAAGGTTTTTTTCAGTGTTATGATGTCACAAGTATACAGTTTCATTTATAAATGAACTTTTTGTTGGGTAAACAGGTCCTTCAATCTCTTCTACTTTGCTGGAGGTAAATCATGCTGGTCTAAACTTTGTATTAAACTATATCTTGATGCATCAAATCTCTCAGCTTTTATCATAGCAGAAAGCTTAATGCATGTTCTGGATTATTTCTATTCCAGTTCAGCAGTTTCATGTAATTTCTTGAGCTCTTAAAGGGCCTGATCCTGAAATTCCTTCACTCACAGGACTGCTGTTGTCGTCAATACTCAAAGCAGTGGTCACTATGGGAAATAGGGAACCAGACTAGATGGACCACAGGTCTGATCTAGTTTAGCAATGCCTATGTTCAGCAACAAGGCATATACCATAGCCTAAGAAGTCCATGAGCATGAGACTTTTCCCCCTTTCCCAATCTTAGCTAGTATGTTCCTGTTAAAGGAGATAGCATTAGTTTACTAGGGAATAGGAATAAAAATTGCCATTGCTCCAGCTCCCAACTCCTATAATGCAAAATGGGTCTAAGTGATTTGGGTGGGGGAGCGGGTCTGTAGTCTTGTTTCAAAGAAATAAAGAATTTTTTTTAAATTACAACAGGAGTGGGTAAGGAGAGAGTGAGGCTACTGTTCAGCCCTGGACCTTCAACAGGTTGATCTGGCTTTCTCTATTATGGGTCACTTCTCCATTGGCCTTAGTCCTCGGAGAAAAGCTTGGTCAGTGCTTCAGAAGCAAATCCTGCAGCAGGGCTACTGATAACTTTAAAGACTGTAGAACTGGTCTGATTCCCCTACCAAAGGGCCCCCCATCATGGAGAAGCTGTACAAGGAAGAATCTGCATCTCCTCGTGCAATGGATCAGTGACCTGTAGAGGTTCCCCACATACAACCCTGCAGTAAAGACCTGGGGCAGACTGGAGGGTCTTGGGCATAGCTAGAGGGTACAGTTCCCTGGAAAGCTGGAGCACAACTGTGCAGATGATAATATAGGCCTGTGGAGCATCTCTACTCATACCCTGTGGTCTGTGGGGGAAGGGAGAACGGGAGGACTCCATCCTCCCTGAATCTCTGTCCAGGACCGTGCTGTAGGGAGCACCTATTCACATAGATTATTTAACTAGGCTTTGCAAGGAGCCAGAGTTTGGTCCTGGCTTTTGGAGACCTGCTGGTCATGATATTAGAGATCGCAGGATAGTGATGCATTTAAATAGACCAGTTTTTAAACTGAGCTTCCCTTCCTCCAGGCTAAATGGAAACATTTATCTGAGTTCCCACCACACCTCTGCCTGGGAATGGTTTGCTCTCCCCACAAGTCATTTGATATGGGGCCCCTGACTTATATATACAAACACCACACCTTTATTATATTTTGCTGCTGCTTATTTTCTCCCATGCTGGCAGTCCACTCCATCCCAGTGATAAAGGCAAGGGATAAATGTGTGTTTGTGTTGCTCTGCATGTAGCCCACAATCAGTGGTGAAGAGACCATATCCAGGAGGGTCAATACCAGAGATGTGCAAAACTCCTTTGATGCTGGTTCAAAGGAATCATACAACACTTTCTTTTTCTGATTTCATTTTGTATGGGAGTCCAACACCTTCATCATCAATTAAAATGCACATCTTAAAATAGACAGACCCCATTGGTTATCCTTGGATCACATTAAATGAATCAAACCTTTCATAAACCCCACCACCACACTCCCTATACCCCTCCCTGACTCACCCTTTCCCCCCATCTGCTTGCGGGCTAAGAGAAAAGAAGAGCCTTTCAGGGTGCTCTGAAAGTTAACAAATCACACTATTATGTTCTAAACTGGAGAGACTATTTCCAAAGATATAGCGCTTTAACCGAAAACATACTGCCAGCAGTTCCTCCTCGTTGATCACAATGCAGATCCAGCTCAGATGCAATAACTGCAACTACAGCAGTCAGTCAAGGGGAAAGGCGATTTCTTAGACAGATAGTTTAGTTCTTAGGCCATTTGGGGCTTTACAGGTCAAAAACCAGCTTCTTAAAATCAACCTGGCAATCATACAGACAGACAATGCAGATTGTAGAGCACAAGTTTAATATCCCTACAGACAGAAACACTGATAACGGGGCAACCAAAATCTGCACCAGCTGCAGTGTTTTGGATAAATATATAGCCCCATGTAGAACTCATTGCACTAGCCTAATCTTGAGGAGATAAAGAAACAGATGCCCGTCTGAAATCCTGGCCCTATGTAGATGACAAATGGTCAACCTGGCTATAGCTGTTATCTGATTTCCCAGCAGAAACTGGGAGTCTAACCTCAGATTACAAAACCCAATCAGCAGATGGCAGAGGCACACCCACAGTCAAAGCAACAGAGATTACCATCACCATCTCATCTAGGAGCTTTTCCCAAGCAACCAACATCACTTGTGTCTTATCTGGATTGAGTCTCAGCCACCTAACCCTCATCTATGCCCAGATCTCCCTGAGACATTGAGTAATGTCATCAACCATTCCCACTGGGTCAATGGAGATAGAGATATAAAGTAGTATGTCATCTGCCTACTGTAGACACTGCAACTCATGCCTACCCACAAACCTTCCCCATGGCCTCCTATACTTATATTAAATAAGTGGGGTTACAATATAGAGCTCAGAAGAACCCCACATGAGAGCACCATCAGAGTGGGAGAGCCACTACCTAACATGTCTCTCTGAGACCTCAACAAGCTGGGAACAGAGCCACAGAAAAAATAGCTTTGTCCAGCCTTACTATGGTTAGCAAAGAGGTCAAAGGATGTTTCAAAGACTGTGTGTTTCATCATAACCTTCTCAATAATCATTTAAAAATGTAAGATTTGCTGCGAGGCAAGATAATCAGCATCAGTTGATGATTGTACAGGTTGTAAAAAAGCTTCTTTCAGGGGAGCAGGCAGCCTGCACTCCCTCATGGAGGCACTGACCTCTACCAACAAAGGATCAAATACTTTTCCTGCAGGCCTTCACTGGGCGAGGTGGGTCTCAGCACAAGTTGATGGCCAAAGCATTTTTACACCCCCAGTATTTCAGAGAAACACACTGGCAGAGAAGACACAACATTTGTTCTCTCAGGAACAAGCTCTGCTCCCATGGAGTCAGACAGTTCCAGCAAAAGAGAGTGATTTATAACATAAAATAAGAAAATTCCTCATAATTGGGGGTATTTGAATCAACAGCCCAGTGGAAGTAACTCGAGCAATCCATCACCTAAGACAAATTCATTCATCATTCAACTGCTGTGGTGCAACAATGCCAGGACATATAATCAAATCTGTGACAGCAATGCAGTACTCTATTTCTGTAACTAGAAATGAAGGTTTCTGTAAAGCCGACAACTTGGTCTAGTTTTGGAACTGTTAACATGAGAACTGATATGCTTGAGGGGTTTTTTCCTCATTTACATTGATATTATTTTGTTAGGCGATGTGTGAGCCATAGCCCCTGTTGGGCGTTTTTTAAAGACAGGAGGTGTATCTGCCAAATTGGTTTTTGTTTCCTCTGTGGTTTATATTCGCCCTGGCATTGCCACTGACGGTGAAGTTCCTGCTCAGCTCCTCCTCCAGAGCAATTCATCAGCTGGCTGCTTTCCTAGCTCTCCTATCCTTCATTTCCAACCAGGGTCTCATCGCCCTGAGTATGACAGTATCAACATTTACAAAAGAAAACAAGGAGCTATTTCCTTAAGACTTTGAAAGCTGTGGACATATATATTTACAGATGAGCATTCTTTTGGCTAGTAATTTGATTTTACCCGCAGAAAATAACATCAGTGCATTATATTTTCTAGTGCATCAACAACAGAAGGTGTGATCAGAACTATTACTAGGAACTAACTTAATACTATAATAATAGCATGAAAGTAGAAAAACAAGAAGTGTACACCTGAACCAAACTGAAGGATGACAAGCCAATAAACCCAGAAGGGATGATTTTTTTTTCCTTTTTAAATAAAATGGGAGTTACATATATTTTACACATGCTTAATGTATGCTTATAAAATATACTAACTTTGTAAGCACCACTATTTATTTAAAGACTTGTTCCAATATGGACTATTGACTAGACAGGCTTCTTCACTCAGTTGTCAATTGTTGATGCAACAGGTGCATCTTCAAAAAATATTCATGAAGAAATTGCTCCTGCAAAACCTGGACTTTGCATTTGAAGTGGAATGTGTACATTAGGTATTTGGTCACCCACATACCATTTTATGTGCGCAAGTGCATCATTTTCACAGCCACAACCGATATGTGCATCCATTGCTACCTTTGCTGAAAATTGTGTCTTTAGTTTTAAAGTCCATGTAGAGCAGATCCCTCTATCATCCTTCAAAGATGTTTTAAAGCACTTGAAAATGTAGGACAAATACTTGGCCCTTTTTTCTGCCCTGAAGGGGTAGTGAAGGATTCCTCCCGTGCAAAGGAATCTTTATGTGCTGCAAGGCCAGGTTCTATCCCCCTGCTCATTTCCCATAATGGGCCTGTTGTGGGTGGGACTGAGTGCATGACATAGCACCAGATCTTCACCCACAACACATGTGATCACTAAAGCCAATGTAACTTAGAACAAATATGAAGTTACTCTAAATCAATGGTTCTCAAACTTTTGTACTGGTGACTCCTTTCACACAGCAAGCCTCTGAGTGTGACCCCCCTTATAAATTAAAAAAATGTTTTTTATATATTTAACACCATTATAAATGCTGGATGCAAAGCAGGGTTTGGAGTGGAGGCTGACAGCTCACGACCCCCTATGTAATAACTTACGACCCCCTGAGGGGTCCTGTCTCCCAGTTTGAGAACCCCTGCTCTAAATTATGCCGGGGCCATTTAGAGCTTTTCCCATCCCCATCAGGAATAAATCTTCTCATCTGCATCAGGAATAAATGCAGTGCAGCTGCATATTAAGCCCGAAAGGCCTCAATGGAAATGAGACCTTACTGTGCAAATAGATATTAGCAGATATTTCAGGGAAATTACTCTTGAAACATTGTAGTGTAAAGATCACTGTGGCCAAGATGTGTGAAGACTATACTAATGACCTTCCAAAATAACTATTTTTAATCAATTTTATGAACATAAACAAATTCAGTCTTCTAATGAATTTTCAACCTTTAAGACCTGCCTTTGAAATGTACATGCTCCTCAAAAACTGAAAGGGACAACATCATAGATTGATTCTTAATCTATTAAAGTACAGTAATTTGTGATAATTTATGTCTCTAATTAAGTAGCAAGTTTTCCTCCATGAATAATAAGGGTGGATTTAAAAAATGTATTAAGGTAGCTCATGGCTCCTTCTATCCTTTTTAATTGCATATCAGAGTTTTTAGGGAAAGAAAGGGCATCAATATAGCAAATAAAGGAGTTTAACAATTTTGTGGGTCATCAAGAAATCAAAGCTCAGCCCAGCATAGGGTGCATAAAAATCTCTGGAGCTTTTGTACTAAAGAGATAAAGTAATTGGTAACTACTGTCTATAAACAAAAAGTTTGGCAAACTCAAGTAGTGTCTTTGCATACCTTGCATTTGTTGAATGGTTTCCAAAATTGAAGCTTTCCCATGGGAAGCAAAGAAACAATAGCAATTTCTTCTGAATGAAACTTTCCTCAAAGCCAAAGAGTAAACACACAGTGTATGACCTGAGAGTTTGCTTTTAACTGCACAAGCAGCTAATTACATCACTAACCAAAATACATTGGAAAGGAATTCCTAAGAGAAGGCTGAAAATGAGATGGTGACTGATAAGCAGTTAAACGTGAGAGAGAGTGTGTGTGTGTGTGTGTGTGAAAGAGAGAGATTGCACTATGAAATTTGGGGACGTGTCATTGTTCTGGACAGCTATATGCAACATACAGGGAAATCTGTGTATCCTACCTGAGAATTTATTGCAGCTTTGACAGAGGGATCTTGATAAGTCACAGCCTCTACACCAAAAGCGATGTGGGGGGTGTGTGTGTGCTAATCATGTGATGTGCTAATCATGGAATGTGATTACAACATGCCCTAGATGTACTTCTCAACATCAAACAGTGAAATAGCTTGGGAGAGGAGAGGGTAGAAGCTTTTGTGGAATTTAAATTCTCCCTTGAAATTAATGGCAAAAATCTCCTTATTACCTGGGAAGCATTAAAGATCCAGACATTTGAATCAGGAAAAAATCTTGTATTTTACAGGGAAATGACATGTATTGAGGTATCAACTAGCTGTACATTTACACCAGCCTTGAGGCCTAAGTGCAAATTACTACTGGAAATTTGTTCAAAAGATGTAGAGTAACTTTTGAACTGATTTTTAAAGACCACTTATGATGAGAGTGGGGTTAGACTTTAAAAACCACATATTGATATCTATCCAGGTAGCCATACTGGGCTCAGAAAGGAAGGAAAACGTTTGAGTACAGACATCTGAATTCATTTACCAACCTACATTTGCATGTAGGTGTACCACAAAAACTTGTTTCAGAGTAACAGCCGTGTTAGTCTGTATTCGCAAAAAGAAAAGGAGTACTTGTGGCACCTTAGAGACTTTCGTGAGCTCATGCTCAAATAAATTGGTTAGTCTCTAAGGTGCCACAAGTACTCCTTTTCTTTTCACAAAAACTTGCAAAATTTGTTTAAATTTGTGAAAAAAAATATATTTAGATGGATGTTTATAAGCCTCAATACTCATCTTTGTGCAAATTTGTGCAAATTGCATTCATAATTGTGGTAAATTCATTAAAAATGTAGCTGTGAAATGAAGTTGTGTAAGCAACTTACCTATGTGATGAATTCTCCATCCACTGAAGTCTTTAAATCAAGACTGGATGTCCTTCTACAAGATATGCTTTTGCTGAAACAGAAGTTATGAGCTTGATACAGAAATTATTAGGTGAAATTCTTTGCTGTGTGTTATACAGGAGGCCAGACTAGATGATCATAATAGGTCTTTCTGACTTACGTATCAAGTTATTCAAGAAAAATTCTGGAGGAAATTATGCCCAGTAATTTGATCCAAGAAACCATCTGCTTACACACCATAGGTTTGAAGTAGACTAACATTTAGCTAAACCCACCTACTTTAAGTCAAACCACATCCTCTGGAGATGTTGCACTTTTGAAAGGTGACAAGTAGACCACCAAACACTTAAGTGTAGAGGCTGCTACAGCAACCCTTGTAACACAAAAGATATATGTAGGCCTGATTGCAAATTGAAAATAGCAACTTAAACAAATAACATTTCAATAAAAAGAGTAAAAATATTGTGAATATTTCATGCAAATCTGGCCAGCTATGATTCTCTGATCAAAAAATTTCTTTTGTTTAAATTTTAATGAAAAAAGCGGGCATTTCCATTAAAATTATTGAAAAATTTATCCCATGTTTGACCAGCTCTAGATTTTGCTGTACTTTAGAGATAAGCAATAGAGATTCAAAGGGTAGAATCAAGTCCTAAATTAAATAAATCCTTATCCAGGTATCAATGTGACTTTTTGTCTTTAGAAAAAATGATCACATTGTTTTAATGCGTAATTAATGTAAAATAATGTATAAATCATGCCTCCACCAGATCAGTTTCCCTCTGTCTCAACAAATATCTGATCATGTCGTTTTGCCAGAAAACTTACATGGCAGGTTTGTGAAAACTAAAGAAGGAAAACCTGGAGATGTACACTATAATTATGAAGAGAAATTTTCTAGTGCCCTCCAACATTATGTGCCAAAGTCAGTATTCTTAATGAACTTGATTTTCCCCTGTGCTTTTATATGAGGACAACATATGATTTTCCAAATATAAATCTCTTAGAATTGTCCTCCAAGTCAGCTGTGACAAAGTTTTTATTATATCTGCTATATATGTAAATCTCTGAACTCTAGGTTAATTGACACACAGTCCACATTTTCTGACATTATTTTGATTTTGGTATTGGCACTAATATCTCCTGCTAATAAAAATACCCATTTGGGAAATACATTTTTGCCAGGACAATTTCTGTATCAAAAATTGCAAAAGATTAGACTTTTTAAAGATCTTGGGATGCTTGTGGTACCTCCAAAAGGTTCTTCTTGAAGCTTGCTATGTACATTTACAGTGATCAGTTTTCTGCTGTGTTTATGGCTTGGAATGGAAAGAATTCAAAGGTTGCTCCCAGTAATGCATACTCTTCCAGTGCTCACGTAGAAACTCCCTGCCTGCTTAGCAGAGATAGTTTTTCTCTTGTGAATAACGCACACTAAGGTCTAACCAAGTCTAAAAAGGTTGACTGACCAGCAAGCGGAGAAGACCATGGGTGAAATTCTGGAAAGACTCCCATTGACGTCAATGGGGCCAGGATTTCATCATATTACTTTAGTTCCTAGTATGACACTCATTTAAGTCAACTAGCCATTTATTTTTAAGTGGGAGGAAGAGTTCAGAATATTTAGCTTAAAAGTAGGGCTGTCAATTAATCGCAGTTAACTCACATGATTAACTCAAAAAAATTAAATGCAATTAATCGCACGGTTAAACAATAGAATACCAATTGAAATTTATTAAATATTTGTGGATGTTTTTCTACATTTTCCAATATAGAGATTTCTATTACAACACAGAATACAAAGTATACAGTGCTCACTTTATAGTATTATTTTTATTACAAATATTTGCACTGTAAAAATGATAAACAAAAGAAACAGTATTTTTCAGTTAACCTCATATAAGTACTGTAGTGCAATCTCTTTATCCTGAAAGTGTAACTTACAAATGCAGATTTTTTTTGTTACATAACTGCTCTCAAAAACAAAGAAACATGAAACTTTAGCACCTACACGTCCACTCCGTCCTACTTCTTTTTCAGCCAATCGCTAAAACAAACAAGTTTGTTTACAGTTACAGGAGATGATGCTGCCTGCTTCTTATTTATGTCACCTAAAAGTGAGAATAGACATTAGCATGGCACTTTTGTAGCCAGCGTTGCAAAGTATTTACATGCCAGATATGCTAATCATTTGTATGCCCCTTCATGCTTTGGCCACCATTCCAGAGAACATGCTTCCATACTGATGATGCTCATTAAAAAATAATGTGTTAATTAAATTTGTGACTGAACTCCTTTGGGGAGAACTGTATGTCTTTGGCTCTGTTTTACCCGCATGCTGCCATATATTTCATGCTATAGCAGTCTCGGATGATGACCCAGCACATGTTCATTTTAAGAACACTTTCTCTGCAGATTTGACAAAATGCAAAGAAGGTACCAATGTGAGATTTCTAAAAATAACTACAGCACACGACCCAAGGTTTAAGAATCTGAAGTTCCTTCCAAAATCTGAGAGGGGCGAGGTGGGGAGCATGCTTTCAGAAGTCCTAAAAGAGCAACACTCAGATGCAGAAACTATAGAACCCGAACCACCAAAAAAGGAAATCAACCTTCTGCTGGTGGCATCTGACTCAGTTGATAAAAATGAACATGCATCAGTCCACTCTGCTTTGGATCGTTATCGAGCAGAAACCATCATCAGCATGGGTCCTATGGAATGGTGGTTGAAGATGAAGGGACATATGTACATAAATGGCACGTAAATATCTTGCAACACCGGCTACAACAGTGCCATGCGAACACCTGTTCTCACTTTCAGGTGACATTGTAAACAAGAAGTGGGCAGCATTATCTCCCATAAACTGTAACTAAATTTGGTTGTCTGAGCAACTGGCTGAAGTAGGACCGAGTGGACTGGTAGGCTCTAAAGTTTTAAATTATTTTATTTTTTAATGCAGTTATATTTTGTACATAATTCTACATTTGTAAGTTCAACTTTCATGACTGCACTACATACTTATATGAGGTGAATTGAAAAATACTATTTCTTTTGGTTTTTGCAGTGCAAATATTTGTAATAAAAATAAATATAAAGTGAGCACTATACACTTTGTATTCTGTATTGTAATTGAAATCAATATATTTGAAAATGTAGAAAACATCCAAAAATATTTAAATAAATGGTATTCCATTATTATTTAACAACGCAATTGATTTTTTTAATTGCTTGACAGCCCTACTTAAAAGGCTTGCTTCGTCTATTGATATTGTATTACACTGTGATAATAGTCTTCATGCATGTCTTCACTTTGGGAAATATATCCTCACAAGGATATGGGAGCTGGAAAAAATGAAGATGGGAATAGAGGAGAATTACAAGAATATAATGTCTGAAATGATGCATTTTATATATCTTCTTCTCACTAAGTAACCAGCCTTGTATTCTTTGCCATAACCCAATACCATTTTTGAATTATCTTCTTCCCTTAACTGATCTTAAGGGAGAGACTATATGATTAAAAGTGGCTGATTCAATTTCCCACTCAAACCCCTAAATATAGTGACCTGAGAGACACAGGCAATATCAAAATCTATGTTGTCCTTCCTCTCTTTTGAAAAGAGGAACATTGACTAACATGTATGTTATGTAGTAATGGGCCAAAGTAAATAGCAACCTTTTTAGTACTTCTTTTCTTACTGACAAGTTATTTCAGCACCAGTGATTCCTTAGCATTAGTTCTGCTGAAGCTGTAAAGGGAAGAAGAACCTAGAGGAGATTATAGCCCCTTTTTCAACTCATGGAAGTGGAGAATCTGACTTAATAGAAGGAATGTAGCAATTGCTTTCTTCAACTTGATGTAGACTTAACATGGCAGCTGCCACTTGACAGTTGATTGTCCTTAGGTGACAGCCAGCCCAGCTCTGACAAATTTCAATATTTTTAGCCTAGCCATAACCATTCCACAGGAAAAGAGTAATTCTTCTGTTGAAAAGCCTTTGAAGAGTATCCAGGGGTTCACTTCAGGAAGATGCTGCAATGAAGTGGGATTGAGGAAATTCTGATTGTCTCTCTCCCCCCCGCCCAACCCAGAAGTTTATTGTAGGCAAAGCTATTAGCAATGGCTTAAATTTGCCAAAAACTTTCTATCATGAGACCCTGCTGTCAGTTGCTTATAATTTTGCCAGTTTTTAAGCACTTGGGCTGAAATTTCCTATGCCAGAGTTCTGCCTCAAATGGAATTTTTGTGGAAATTTTCAGCTAAAATGGTGCAGAGGTAATCTTAAATGCGGAATTTCCTAACTTCTGAGTGCTTGATTTTTCAGCCTTAATATTTCTTTAACATAGGGTTTTTAATGTAATTTATGAAGCGTTCAATACATACTGCATGCTCTTCAATTCAGTTACGCATTTGCAGTTCAAAATTCTGACACATGCTGGGGAAATGTGGGTGTGGTGTAAAATTAAAGTTAATTTAAAATCAACATAAATAGCACCATGAGGCTATGATAGCGATATTTATTTATTTGCATATTCACTCCACTTTCCTGGGTACCGGGATGCTTGGTGAAATTTCCTATTTGCAATATTGGCAGGGGCGTGGCAGCAGATTTTAGATCTAGGCTGAGATTTTCAAAGGAGCCTAAAGTTGGATAACTAACTTCCTTAGGCACCTCCAATACCCCAGACCTAATGTACAAGTCCTAAGTCTTTGCTCAGATGTGAGGTAATTGTGTCCTTCACTGTATATAGGAATACATTATCTTTTGCTGAAAAAGTGTCCAAACATTTCACTCGGCATATACAGCAGGCATCATAACATAGCCTTCCACTAATGCAAACCTTAAGAAACATCTTAACGTTGACTATGTATGAATAACGTACTTATTTCATTTTTCTTCAAATTTAATTTTTCATTATACTACATTTCATTCATCAAGTGCTACCCGACCAGAATTGTCCTTGTGCACTCACACAAACATTCTTAGGAAACTCCGTTTTTATGCCTAGTTCAAACCATATTCTGCCCATCTTTGTGAGATACAGATCTAGGTCCTGGACTCTTATGCCTGCATGTAGCAGACTGGCCTACTTAGAACTGCAGAGGGAAATTACAGAGATAATTGGGACAGGTTTGAGAACTCACCCTTATAATATGTGCCACAGGTTCTTTAATGATCACAGCTGCTCAGCACCTTGGTTTTACATATCACCCAAAAGACAGGCACTCTAGTGGCAGAGCAAACCCTAATTCCAGAATGGAACATCAGTACTAACTTGGAGGCAAAAGTGGCAACTGCTGAGTCATCACCATTACTTCCTGCAGTACCCACACGTTCGATGGAGATCACCTGCCCTACTAAACCAGATCAAAACACTAGGGGTATGGTTGCAGGTATAAAATATTTCCAAGATGTTACATGCCAATTATTGATTCATAAATAGTACCCTTGTCCTGGGGCCCCTGTAATTTATGTTCCAGTTTTTCATGTTTTTTCAAGTTTATTTGTAAAGAATGCTCATTTCTTCTGTGATTCCAGCAGTTCTGCCCTTGTGCCTTTAGATTCCTCTAGTTTCAGAGATGACTAAATAAACGGCACTCTCTTTGCTGAGAGAGAGAGGGCCTGGATGAATAATGCTGTTGCTATCTTTACACATAAAGCATTCCATGCATTTTGCTAAAAATGTATATAGTTATTTCAATATACTGTTGTGATATGACTTTCTCTAATGAGCAGTTGTCATAAATATAAAGGGAAGGGTAAACCCCTTTGAAATCCCTCCTGGCCAGGGGAAAGCTCCTCTCACCTGTAAAGGGTTAAGAAGCTAAAGGTAACCTCGCTGGCACCTGACCAAAATGACCAATGAGGAGACAAGATACTTTCAAAAGCTGGGAGGAGGGGGAGAAACAAAGGGTCTGTGTTGGTCTATATGCTGGTCTTTACCGGGGATAGACCAGGAATGGAGTCTTAGAACTTTTAGTAAGTAATCTAGCTAGGTATGTGTTAGATTATGATTTCTTTAAATGGCTGAGAAAAGAATTGTGCTGAATAGAATCACTATTTCTGTCTGTGTATCTTTTTTGTAACTTAAGGTTTTGCCTAGAGGGGTTCTCTATGTTTTTGAATCTAATTACCCTGTAAGATATCTACCATCCTGATTTTACAGGGGGGATTTCTTTATTTCTATTTACTTCTATTTTTTACTAAAAGTCTTCTTGTAAAAAACTGAATGCTTTTTCATTGTTCTCAGATCCAAGGGTTTGGGTCTGTGGTCACCTATGCAAATTGGTGAGGCTTTTTATCCAACATTTCCCAGGAAAGGGGGGGTGCAAGTGTTGGGAGGATTGTTCATTGTTCTTAAGATCCAAGGGTCTGGGTCTGTAGTCACCTAGGCAAATTGGTGAGGCTTTTTACCAAACCTTGTCCAGGAAGTGGGGTGCAAGGTTTTGGGAAGTATTTTGGGGGGAAGGACGCGTCCAAACAGCTCTTCCCCAGTAACCAGTATTAGTTTGGTGGTGGTAGCGGCCAGTCCAAGGACAACAGGTGGAATATTTTGTACCTTGGGGAAGTTTTGACCTAAGCTGGTAAAGATAAGCTTAGGAGGTTTTTCAGGCAGGTCCCCACATCTGTACCCTAGAGTTCAGAGTGGGGGAGGAACCTTGACAGCAGTGCATTATGAATGGAAGTAAAATGTAAAACCCATACAGAAGCCTTTATAACGCCAAGGCTAACAGGAAATGGTACAAATAAATTCTTTTCTGAGACCGAATAGTTTTAGAGAAATCCCAGGATCCTAATTATATGTCATAGCAGACATCAAATTCTTCATGCCTAACAATGTATCTGATATGACAGTAATATCACAAGTAGGTCACTGTTACCTGTAATCAATAAACACTTCCACTTTGCTTTAATTCCAATAGTTTTTTTTAAAGCATAAGAAAGGGTATTGGACCTTACGTTAGTATTATAAACACTTTTCATCAGGTTTCCCACTGGCCAGCAGTGGCTATTTCACTGTATTTTGATTTTATCCTGGACACACAGGAAAATAGCTTATAATGGATAATATTGCACTGACAGTGGGTTTGGACCAGATGACCCTTTAGGTCTTTTCCATCTCTAATTTCCATGAATCTTCTTGTGTAACCATCAGCAACAAAAATATTTACCCAATATTTTTGAGAATTCTCTTTGGATTATTATTAAATGGCTGCAAATTTATTTTACAGAACAAAGAAGAGACACATAAAACCTTATTAGTATAGTCCAGGCAGGCACTGGGGGCAAAAGTAATTATCACAGGCCTGGAAGCCAGGAAAAAAGCAAGTATCTTATCACTGTATGGCATTGATCCACAGACACTTAGTCTGTGTCATTTAAGCTTTCTGCCTTAATTTCCCAATCTGTACAATGGGCAGAATAATATTGTTGAGAGACTGAGTAGTTACTGTTTGAAAGGTAAATAGTGTAAATGTAAATATAAATAAGTATAAAAAGTGTGCAATACTTGTGATAGGGACATTGAAGTACCTAGAGAGAGTAAGAGCTTTATTATTTCTTTACTTTTGTTGCAGAAGCACCCAAATTCTTCAATCAGACTAAAGCACCCCAGACTAAAGCACCCCATTCTGTTCAGCACTGCACAGACAAGGTATTGTATCCCTAAGGTCTTACAATCTAAGACAAAAGCTTGCAAATCTTGAGCTCATTTTTCCGATCAACATATATTATTTCATATTTAATCATGCCTTGCTTAAAATTAATACAAAGGGAAAATTATACTGCGTAATATTTTAAAAATCAACCCTCTTCTACTAATAGCTTAGTGCCATGGAATTAGAGCCTTTTATAATGGGCATATCGCCTGGGAAACTCATCTACCGACAACCTCCACTGAACATTGCCTAGTTTGCCAGTTCCCAGGCCAATGGGAAGTCATTAATGGCTCTTTAGTGGCCTGTCAAACAAATCAATGGTTTCATTCCAGTTACTAATGGACAAGAGGCAATATTTTTTAAAAATCCATAGGAGGTATTAATTAGGATCCTAGTTGTCAGTTTTAGCAGTAAAAACCAATGATAGACTTAGTATTGAGTCTAAACCCCAATCTCACCCTCTGGATGTGGTGCACTCTAGGAAACAATTAGGGAATGTTGGCCAAGCAGTATGGGAGAAATTCTGAATTTCTTACTTGGGTCTTGTGCTGTCTCTGCTCAAGTCAATTAGATTTTTTTCCTGAGCAAGGGTTTCATGATTTGGCTCATCTATTTTACTGCCGAATCATTCTTAGAGTTACAGTCTAACCGGACAGGCAAAGCTTTCCTTCTGAAAAATCCTGTTCTTGCAAAAGGAAGTTGTGTGCCACAGTGCTTAGTTCAGTTAAAGTTGCAACAAAAATAGACGTTTATATAGTGGTGGTGGCCAAACTGTGGCTTGCAAGCCACGTGTGGCTCTTTTACAGTTAAAGTGTGGCTCGTGCAGTCCCCACACTCCCCTCCCCCATTCTACACCTCTCAGATTGGGGAAAGGGATCTCAGGACCTCTGCTTTGCAGCAGGGTGGTGCGGTAAGGGCTTCTGCCCAGCAGGAAGGAGGGTATCGGGGTTTCAGCCCCATGGGGTGTGCCAGCCGGCAGGCTTCAACAGGAGCAAGGCTGAAACCCTGAGCCCTAGCAGGTGTGCCCAGGCTCTCAAACTTCTGAAGATTGTCATATACAGCTTGGCAGGTCAGTAAATTTGGCCACCCGTGTTACATAGGCATGGACTTGCTTTAGGAACTAAACATTTACTATTAACTAAGGTGCATAATATAAACATCATAAAGTCAGAAGATCCGTAGGAAACACAAGCGGAACAATTATCTTGACAAAGACAAAAAACTTCGTCTTCACTTAGTTAGATCTTAATCCTGATATGTCCAAGAAGTTCCTTTATGAACCAGGTAAAACTCCCAATCAAATATCCTGTGGGTTGTACATCTTTGTGGCTGGCACAATACTCTGTTTGCTTAAAGGCACTAGGTGTATCTGTGCACTGGTAAAGTTCACATTAAATATTTGTGCATGACTGGGTTTTAAACTGATATCTCAAGCTACATGAACATTAATCATCCATTCATAAGATTTTATTATTTGAAAAGGCAGGAGTGTGATTGGTAGATAATTCCAAGAAATAGAATGTTAATTCTAGTTTTATGAATTAAATGCCATGTCGTTTGATATTGCTGCCCAGGTGTTCAGGGTGTTAACCACAACAAACTTATTGTAGTCATTCCAAAGCTATAAAAGAAAGCAAACATGTGCAGTTTTAGTGGAGGAATGTAACCAAGAGCTACTGCTGGGTGACCTGAACCAAAAATAAAAATATGGATGACTCAAATCACTTGCCAAACAACTTTTAAAACTGGTTTTAAAGTCAAACAAAACACTGCAGAAGCTTTGAACTAGAGGAAGCAGATGCCTTTACTGCTGTGACATGCATTTCCACCCAGCAGGTAGAGGGGCTGAAATCCGGCCTGATCAGGTCACTAATGAGGATTCAGTGCTAACAGCAGATTGGAAGAAGCCAGTAATAACAACATTTTTACATATGATTTCCTGATACATGGAAGTTAGATATTTCCACTATTTCATCTTTTATTTTTCTTTAAACGAACTGCTGAAAGTTAAATTGCTAATGGAATGCATGCAAATACACCATGAGTTCTGATATGCAGCATTTAATAAACTGTACTACACAGGAAAAATTCTGCCCTCAGATACGCACATGTTATTTCCACTGAGTTAAATGGGTGTTATACATATGGATGGAAGGGCAGAATTTTACCTCATGTTTTCATTTGATATGACTTTTGCCTCCTTGGTTTTATTAAAATCTAAGTCTCTTCATTGTCCATTGAAAAATATCATTGTACTCAACTTAGTGTAGGTGCTTGATTTAATATTGCTATCCTGTATATTTTAAGAGGGCCAAACCTTTAGGGCCTTACCCAGTGTTTACTCAGTCCATATACACTGGATTTTGCTTGAGTAAGGACTGAGTAATCTCTCTGAAAAGACCTGAATGTTTAGCCCATATAAATGAAATTGAACATTTCGTTCTAGGTCATCTATAATAAAGGCATTTGAGTTCTAGAAAGGAATGATATTTACTAGGAAACCTCTGCTTGGAGGGGGGAAAACACTCCATACTCTCTGTTATTTGTTTCTCCAAGAAACTGCTGATGCCACTCTCCATTTCCATTTCTCAGATTTTCCCCCAAAGGTCCCTGATGTCAACTGCAGGCTGGTCCTAGTCTGTTTCCCAAGGGAAAACTCTGTGTGTCATTGATGGCTGGAAAGGCATAGATTGGAAATAGTGTGAAAATATATTGAATACAGAGCTGTAGTGACAACAGAGGCATATTTAAAATTTACACAGTTCCCTAGGGTATTGCATCAGCATCTCAGCTGAGACACACTAAATGAACAAAAGCACTCTCTCATTATGGTAACTACTCATTATAAAATACTTTTTTTAAAAAAAGAAGACCTCTCTCATCAGCTAAGCAGTAAAACTGGCCATTCCAAGGAGTTTAATGGCGCATGATGCCTGTGTTCATAGGTTTCAGAATGGTCAGCTAGTCAAGAAATCAGGCTTACTGTTGCAAAGGGCTTTCCTATAGAAGAAATATAATAAGTAGTTCAAATGCTTCCTTCCCCAGAGTAGTGGGAACACAATCCTCTGACTATCCCTAACACTTCTGGCTATTATTTTTTATTTGCATGTAAACTGAATCCACAAAATATACAGGTTTCAGAGTAGCAGCAGTGTTAGTCTGTATTCGCAAAAAGAAAAGGAGGCCTTGTGGCACCTTAGAGACTAACCAATTTATTTGAGCATAAGCTTTCGTGAGCGACAGCTCACTTCATTGGATACATTCAGTGAAGTGACTGAATGCATCCGATGAAGTGAGCTGTCGCCCACGAAACCTTATGCTCAGATAAATTGGTTCGTCTCTAAGGTTCCACAAATCCTCCTTTTCTTTTTACAAAATATACAGATACACATGTAATGGCCAACCCATGTATGCATTTGGCCACCATGAATGGGTAGTTAGCTGTTTTCACATGTAATTACACATTTGGGTTGGGCACAATGTCCTCTGGAGAAGTTCAGATCTGGAACAGAACTTTGTGGCTAGCATCCATCTCTAAAACCAACACACACCTAAGCAGTTAACGGCTGCTTATTTTTGCTCTTGCTCCTCTATTTGCCTCTTAGCTGCACATGCATCTCTTTCACTAGAGGCTCAACCAATCATTTGAACATATTGATTCACCGTGGATCTATGGGTCACTTTTCCTGCACACGGATAAGGCCTGATTCTCATAGGCAGTGAACACCCAGCTGAAGTCAATGGGACCTGCTCATTACTTCTAAAAAAATCAGAGCCTTATTGTTCTTCACAGAAATATTTTAGAAGTTAGGGGGAAATCCTCTTTTGGCTCCCAGATTCTAACAGTGACATAATCTCCTCTACTTTTAACGTCCTTACTTAGCTAATTAAGGGCCTGCAATTTTAAATCCAAAGCTGGGTTTTGTTCTTTGTAAAATTCAACAACAAACTGTGGTCCTGCATTAATAAAATATTAAAGAGGAAATGAAAGATATATCCAATCAAGTTCAGCTTTCATTAATGCACACACATAAAACAGGGAGAATATACATACCACACATCGCTAGACCTTATGATTTACTTTGCACATAAACAATGAGTTCATGAACAAGGACCACAGTAAGGGAAATTCACTACAGATCATTTTTATTTTTCTTCAGAATTGGCTGAATAAAGCTAGGAGACAAGATGTAATTAAGAATTGATAAAAGGCCTTAAATCTGAAGCAATAATAAACTGACCTGCCTGGATATAATCTCCCTAGAATTAATCTGCCTCAATCCAAACATCTTCAGCACTGGTCTTTATTTACCTTTTACAATACATCAGTGCTGCTCAGATCACTTAAGTCTTAATTAATGAATAAGAAACCAAGTGTACTCCATGCTTTTGCTATGGGTCTATCACACAGGCAGGATGAAAGTAACTTGATCAGAAGTTAACAGACTGTCAAGTCACGATGGTACAGGGTCAAGGTTTAGGCCAATACAATGATGACCACAAAAATTCAAGTAATATGTTCTCATCGCAATTCATGGGAAGTTACATTTATTGCATCTCCACACAACATTCCTTACAGATCCCAAATGTGTCATTAAAGAAGCAATATGAATTGCAGGCTTTGTGGGTACCAAGAATTTCTTACCCCCAGCAAAGATGGCTGGGACTTGGAAACCAAAGAAACAGCAGTTGCACCACAATGTAGAGCAGAGCACAGTCCACACTGCAATGCTGCACAGCTACTGCCCGGTATAATGATGTTTTCCAGTCTGACCTTTTAGAAGCACTTTGGGGGCATATATGTACTTGCACAATATATCTGGGGGAGGTGTGGCAATCTTCAGTGGATGTCCACTCATGATGCCTTCAATACTAAGAGCAGACAGATGCAGGCATTGGTGGGGAAAGCAGGCCTTTCGGTATGCAATTCACATACTGCTTTACCTCCACCAGAAAAACTTTCAGTGGATATTAAAAGCACCCGTGCTCCAAAGCGTAAAAAATTGAAAGTGTTTGATCTTACACAGCATTTGCTATGAAATTTTTGACAGCCAATTGAAATGCATCAATGCAAAAAACAGCAGAAAAATGCCAGAAGATGCCATCATGTCCAGAACCATAAGCATTTCCTCGTGTTCAGTATCCCCATAGCTAGACAGGGAGGTTCCTCCTCCCAGTGTGGCTGCAACTTCCCTTACAGAAATACCACGCACAAAGTAAAACAGCTGATACTGAATGTGGTTTGTAATGCTGATGATTCAGTTTAGAAATGATACAAATAGCTAGGTTCGTTGGTGCTTCAGTTTGCATTTGTAAGTAGGAGCCAGAGATTCAGGGAAATCCTTGCAATTGTTAAATGAATGGAATGATCCTCATTCATAAACTCCAGTCTTGAGCCATTACTCACATTTTTGCCTTCTCCCTCAAAGAGAGTCCCACTCAGATTCTGCAGATTCAGTTTGCAGCTCAATATGTGATTGTTTTGGCTACAGTGCACCCAGAATGTCAGTATTCTGGACCCCGACCCAGCTAGCTCATTCTTTCCATACTTGCATTCGACTATCACATTTTGGTTGATATTGAGTCTATTCTAGAAGCATGAACAAAATAAATATGTATAAACCCAGCCCTCTGAGGAAGTGTTTGACCAATGAGGACCAGATGGAGGGTTGGCATTCCTAGGGAAACTGCCCTGGGATCCATTGGCCCATGGAGATATGCAGGATTTTGCTAATTTCAAAGGGGTAAACTTTACTCTTCCCTACCAATGGGAACATTTGGAAGCACATCCCCACAGGGACCTTCTGGAGTTTTCTTTTGTAGTGGCTGTTCCAGCCCAACCTTTCTGCAGTGAACGAAACACTAATAACAACGAGAAGCATGCTTTTATGAATCCCTGTAAATTTAGATGAAAAGTTTGGGGGGTTTCCTGTCCATGCCCATTTTACTAACTGAACAAAACTAATTGCCATGTGGCCCAAGTATTCTAAATACTTGAATGATCAAGGTTCACATTCCCATAGTTCACTGCAGTTGATACCTTTCATTGGCTTATCAATAATCAGTGTGTTTTGTTTGCTTATTTCCCTTTGGTAACTTTGCGGGTTGAGTGGCTGTTTGTACAGCATTAGTAACTTAACAACACACACACATGCCACTAGGTTGTCATTGTGGACAATTATTTCATATTCCTGCACTTTTATTATCACAGTTTTACAGCCTGCTTGTCAGTTTTTAGGTGGGGAAACTTACTATGATTGAACTTGGCATAGCAAGGCTCTGATATTGTGAAATAGCTCTGAGAGGCTCAATGGCTCAGAATAGTTTATAGTGGCAGGTGTAGGAGATAAAAGAGGAGTGTCATATTTACTAGGATACGAGATACTAGGATATGCCATAAAATCTGAACCAGTGCAGGAGAACAGAAAGTAAATTATTATTTTATGATGACCTTTTTTTTAACTTGGTATGGAAAGCATTTCAATAGTTTGAAGTAAAAGGGCAGTGCAGAACTGAATGCTTTAAGTTCTCCTTGATATGGTCATAAAATTCTTTCCTTTGCAAATAAAAACAAAAGCAAAATACTGTTTACCTGGGTAAAAAGGGCTACAAAAGTTTGGAGGGTATCTGTAAAACTTTTCAGTATTAACAATGAAAGAAGGGCTGGTAAAGCAATGTTTGGATCCAGATACAGCTCTAGATCAGACTTAGAGTGGAGTTTGGATTCAATGCTGGCTGAGGGTGAACCTTTGGGTTCAGATTGAGAATTAGGTGGTACTGCTGCCATCTTCTGAGTCAATCCTACAAGAGTGGTGGAAACCTCATGAGATCAGAGAAATCCTGTGTATCCAAATTCAAGCCAAAATGTGAAAGCCCCTACTTGGTTTAGACTGAAGCTAGAGCCAATACCGTAGTGGTGGGTTCTGTTTCCAAGTTTTGAATTAAATCCCCTTCCCAAGATTCAAAAGAGTTCATAATAGAGGGTCAGGGTTTGTTCCGTCTCCATTAAGAATAGTCTGTAGCAAGAGCCACTATCATAGGATTTTTACTACTATCGGAAGTAGTTTGTCAGGCACATTTTAATTACCCTGGCACCTGGAGTTGTAAATGTTACAGCTGCTCAACATTTTTCAATGAAAAGTGGATTGTTTAAATTGAAAAATGGTATTTTTCTAAAAATTAAAACGTTGACTTTTTTTAAATCAAAATTTTTCTTAAATTGTTATAACAACTGTTACTGAAAAGGTTCGTTTGACAAACACCCATTTTTATAGACACAATCACTGTCTTAATTTAGTGACTTTTAGACCCTTGTCTGTATGAGATGGAATAAATCTGAAATGTCTAGTCTGGTTGTTATTTCCTTGTCACACCAGGACCACACTGGCTCAAACCGGCCACTAAGTTTAAAAGGACATATAATAATCCATTTAAACCATAATGCATTTATCACTTTGCTCAGATCAAAGGCATGCAGCTTCAAAGGCTCTAGTTACATTGGGATGACGTAGTGGGCTGACTTTATCTATTGGTTAATGTAGAGTTTGAAATCTGTCTGATGTAAAAAAAAATTGAGTTCAAAATTATGAAACTCCTTTTAAGATATTTCTACCCTCATAGCTGGTAATTGTGCTACTGTAAATCCAAGTGTCCAAAGTTTCCCAGTGGATCCTTTCCCATGTGTCTAGATGGTACCATTCAAGACATAAATATTCATACTTTGTACTTAGTGCAACTTTTATTTCTCTTTTTTCTGTCCTCCTTGTCTTCTTCCCCATCTCCCTCTTTGACCTTTTACTTTCATGATAGCTAGCAGTGAATGCAGGAGTAGAGAATAGAAAGATGTGAGAGGGTATAGATGAGGACCTTTCAAGTGAGGCTTAAAACAGATTATGGGCTACATCAGTGAAAAGGGTCAAGATATAGGACAAGATAGGAAAGCCAGAAGGTGATGGAGGTTGAAGGCATGAAATATAGTGGAAAAGTCTATGTGCAAAATAGTGACTTAGTGCAACCCCACTGGCTTCAGAGGAATTGCATCCTCTTAGGGCATTTTTGAAAAAAAAATTAAATGGACAAATTTCTTGCAGCTATGTGTAGTGCAAACTCACATGCTAGAAATGATCTTGCACCACTCAATGGGAAATTCTAGAGAATGAGGTAAAGGATGGCACTATGACCATCCAGCTATTCATGTGGTGCCAGAGTGTTAGAACACAGAATGCCTACGTGCCAATGAAGGGGTTTCCAGGAAATAAGAGTCAGCCCATATATTCTGGAGGCCAACAGGAACCTTAGCTGATAATAGATGAAATCTTATGTTTTCCATGGTCAGCAGCCTAGAAACCCTGGAAAGGACATCACCATTGTGGAACTCCCAGTTGCTGTAAGTAAATGGAGCCATAATTTTTCTAAAAGTTTCAATATCTCTGAGTTTTGCTGATTTCCAAAACAGGCAATGAGGCATCTGTCTCCCAAGTGTAAAAGGATGGGCTACTTGTCCTCATTATTTTTTTCCTGAAGGATGGGTAGGACCAAATATTGCACATTTGCTAGACCAATTAATCGCCATTTGCTTTACATTTTCAGGTACTTAGCTGAGCTTTGTATGGAAAAACTTAAGGCCCACTCCTGCAAACATACATAATCAACTACTCAAATGAGTAGTGTCATTGAACTCAGTGTGTCTGCAAGATTAGGAGTACAGATTAGCTGTTATTAATTACAGGATGTCCTATGTTTTGGCTAATAATAAAACAGTGAGTTTTTGAGATTCTTTAGGCAAAAATTCTGTATTATTTAGAAATCTGGAAAGCTGCTCCTATATGTATCATCACTTGCTATTTCAGAATTGTGAGGGGGAGCAGACTTATTTAAATCTTTCCCCCAAACATGTTTAAATTTGGTATAAAAGCGAATAAGTGAGCCAGCTGCCTGCACAGAATTTTTTGCAGTTATTTCAGGTAATGTAGCTAAGGCTTCTCCAGTAATAAAGCTGCTGAATCAGTACATTTAAAAACTCACCAAATGTTTCTTATTTCTATACGGTTAACTGATAAGACCCTATTCAAGGGTTACACCCTTCCGTATTTACAATGTTAATGCAAATATAGTTACAAGAAGCAATTACTGTTAACATTTATGGAGTATATAATAGGATATCAGAGTTTTCTTTTAGCATGTTTAATTTAATTAAAGTTAATTTTGTCTGTGTGCATATCTAGTGCTTTTGAAAGGTGACAGCCCTGGAAACTGAAGATTGAAGTCCTCAGTGTAGGTACAGGATAGCCAGCAGCAGTGCAAGCTTCCCCGTCAGAACTCCCTCTCCACCCTTGTATCTCTTCTTGCACCTGAACCTTGACTGCTTTCGGGAGTGAGAGAGTAATTCAGTCTCCATTTTCCACAAAGTTGCCATTTATAATGCTGCTTATGGTGGAGATATGAAATCACTTAGCCAGTACCACTTGGATATTTTCCATCTTTTGCTGTCTTGGACTCAAAAAAGAAAAGGCAGGGTGTGGCTTTCTTTATGGGAATTCATCATATTCTGATGACGTTATGGTGATGAGTGCTTTAAAATATACAAGCATGGAAAAGTCCTAGAGCAATAATAGGGATGAGCATCAATACAATACCATAGAAATAACTGCACAAATCTCTGGAACTGAATGATCGATTTTATTTCTAGAATGTTTTAAACCTCCTGTAGAATGTAATACAGAGCTATAGCTCTGCTGTAGAACTCTATATGTTGGTTTAAAAATGCTATAGAAAGGTGACCATTCATTGGGCTTTTCTGGAATAAAATGATGAGCCAAACACTCAGTGGCATATAAAAGCATTTAAATTTTTATTTTGGAACATGTCTGAGATGAAATAATAAACGACATCTGATTTTGGTGTTTAGTTGTAAACAGTCATAGTACCAGTCCCCCATTTTGTCTCTTTTTCTTCTAGTCTCATAGATTGTTTTAAGCCAAAGCCAGAATAACTTCTTAACACCACTGTTTCCATGCTCCCTCTGCCTTGTATGTTCTCCTTTCAGCTTCTAAAGTAAGCTCTTCTTTACCTGTTTGATAACTTACATTTGAACATTTTTATTGCATGACTTCTGAAAACCGTGCATAACTCAGCAGTGAGTAAATTTCTACTAATAGTAATTTGGACACATATTACAGCTCTTTGATCAGCAATAACAAAACTGAACATTCTGTGTTAATCAGCTCAGCATGGTCATTATTTAACCTGCAGACAATGTGTGGCAGCAAAGTTTAAATTTTCAACCTTGAAAAGACAACTAGCTTTGCTAACCAACCCCACCGAAAGCAGGCAGAGATCATAGAATCACAGAATATCAGGGTTGGAAGAGACATCAGGAGGTCATCTAGTCCAACCCCCTGCTCAAAGCAGGACCAATTCCCAACTAAATCATCCCAGCCAGGGCTTTGTCAAGCCTGACCTTAAAAACCTCTAAGGAAGGAGATTCCACCACCTCCCTAGGTAATGCATTCCAGTGCTTCACCACCCTCCTAGTGAAAAAGTTTTTCCTAATATCCAACCTAAACCTCCCCCCACTGCAATTTGTGACCATTACTCCTTGATCTGTCATCTGCTACCACTGAAAATAGTCTAGATCCATCCTCTTTGGAACCCCCTTTCAGGTAGTTGAAAGCAGCTATCAAATCCCCCCTCATTCTTCTCTTCTGCAGACTAAACAATCCCAGTTCCCTCAGCCTCTCCTCATAAATCATGTATTCCAGGCCCCTAATCATTTTTGTTGCCCTCTGCTGGACGCTTTCCAATTTTTCCACATCCTTCTTGTAGTGTGGGGCCCAAAACTGGACACAGTACTCCAGATTAGGTCTCACCAGTGTCAAATAGAGGGGAACGATAAGTCCCTTGATCTGGTGGCAATGCTTCTACTTATACAGCCCAAAATGCCCTTAGCCTTCTTGGCAACAAGGGCACACTGTTGACTCATATCCAGCTTCTCGTCCACTGTAACCCCTAGGTCCTTTTCCACAGAACTGCTGCCGAGCCATTCGGTCCCTAGTCTGTAGCGGTGCATGGGATTCTTCCGTCCTAAGTGCAGAACTCTGCACTTGTCCTTGTTGAACCTCATCAGATTTCTTTTGGCCCAATCCTCTAATTTGTCTAGGGCCCTCTGTATCCTATCCCTACCCTCCAGCGTATCTACCACTCCTCCCAGTTTAGTGTCATTGGCAGACTTGCTGAGGGTGCAGTCCATGCCATCCTCCAGATCATTATTGAAGATATTGCACAAAACCGGCCCCAGGCCCAACCCTTGGGGCACTCCCCTTGATACTGGCTGCCAACTAAACATGGAGCCATTGATCACTACCCATTGAGACTGACAATCTAGCCAGCTTTCTTATCCACCTTATAGTCCATTCATCCAGCCCATACTACTTTAACTTGCTGGCAAGAATACTTTGGGAGACTGTATCAAAAGCTTTGCTAAAGTCAAGGAATAACATGTCCACTGCTTTCCCCTCATCCACAGAGCCAGTTATCTCATCATAGAAGGCAATTAGATTAGTCAGGCATGACTTGCCCTTGGTGAATCCATGCTGACTGTTCCTGATCACTTTCCTCTCCTCTACTCTAAGTGTTTCAGAATTGATTCCTTGAGGACCTGATCCATGATTTTTCCAGGGACTGAGGAGAGGCTGACTGGCCTGTAGTTCCCTGGATCCTCCTTCTTCCCTTTTTTAAAGATGGGCACTATGTTAGCCTTTTTCCAGTCGTCTGGGATCTCCCCCAATTGCTATGAGTTTTCAAAGATAATGGCCAATGGCTCTGCAATCACATCCACCAACTCCTTTAGCACTCTCGGATGCAGTGCATCCGGCCCCATGGACTTGTGCTCTTCCAGCTTTTCTAAATAGTCCTGAACCACTTCTTTCTCCACAGAGGGCTGGTCACCTCCTCCCCATGCTGTGCTGCCCAGTGCAATAATCTGGGAGCTGACCTTGTTCATGAAGACAGAGGCAAAAAAATCATTGAGTACATTAGCTTTTTCTACATCCTCTGTCACTAGGTTGCCTCCCTCATTCAGTAAGGGGCCCACAATTTCCTTGATTTTCTTCTTGTTGCTCACATACCTGAAGAAACCCTTGTTACTCTTAACATCTCTTGCTAGCTGCAACTCCAAGTGTGATTTGACCTTCCTGATTTCACTCCTGCATGCCTGAGCAATATTTTTATACTCCTTCCTGGTCATTTGTCCAATCTTCCACTTCTTGTAAGCTTCTTTTTTGTGTTTAAGATCAGCAAGGATTTCACTGTTAAGCCAAGCTGGTCACCTGCCATATTTACTATTCTTTCTACACATCGGGATGGTTTGTTCCTGTAACCTCAATAAGGATTCTTTAAAATACAGCCAGCTCTCCTGAACTCTTTTCCAAGCTGTAGCTCACGAGAGCTTATGCGCTAATAAATTTGTTAGTCTCTAAGGTGCCACAAGTACTCCTTTTCTTTTCCCCCCTCATGTTATTCTCCCAGGGGATCCTGCCCATCAGTTTCCTGAGGGAGTCAAAGTCTGCTTTTCTGAAGTCCAGGGTCCATATTCTGCTGCTCTCCTTTCTTTCTTGTGTCATGATCCTGAACTGACCATCTCATGGTCATTGCCTCCGAGGTTCCTCTCCACTTTTGCTTCCCCTACTAATTCTTCCCAGTTTGTGAGCAGCAGATCACAAAGAGCTCTGCCACTAGTTGGTTCCTCCAGCACTTGCACCAGGAAATTGTCCACTACACTTTCCAAAAACTTCTTGGATTGTCTGTCCAATCCAAGAGGCTCTTTGAAGACTGGAAACAACAGACAAAGTTAATCTTTTAACAGGAAAAAAATCAATAAATCTGACCTTATTGTTGAAGCCACAAGTAAGGAAAAAATCCAGGCTGCATCTTAAATTATGGACAAGGACTGCGTAGTGTAAATCAGGAGGCAGGTTGCAAAGAAGGCTTTAAAATACCTTTAAACGCCCCCAGTAGTGGTCACCTGTGTGCCAGGCTGGAGACCAGTTGAGATAAAACAGGAGACTGACAGGGCAATAGAGCTCCAGCTATGCCTTTCTACACTCCAAGCTAGCTCGGGTACCAGAGCAGTGAAGCCACAGCATCATGCGCTTCAGCATGGGCTAGCCCTGTGGATAATTACCTGGGGTTAGAGAGGAAGTTCAGAGAAGGCTCTCTCTAAAGCACACAGTGCCGCAGTTTCACTGCTTCAGTACACAAGGTAGCTAGATTAAAGGTAGCTTCAATATGTCTACTAGCCATTCCTTTACACAGTATGGAGTATAGCAATACCTTAACACAGCTCTGTGCTTACTGGACATTCTCAAATGCACAAATGAAACTACGTGCCCAACTCACATTGACTTTGCCTTTGAAAATCTCCCCTACCAACATTTCCATCATACTCACTTCAGACAGTCACAAAGAGCTTCATGTGCAGAGATGTCATCATTCGGACACATTTTATTTGATCAAATCTGAATGATGACACCAAGCAAAACTATGAATTTGCCAGTATGATCCGAAAGACTGTAACATGTAACTGTATCCATGTGTTTGAATTCTAATTTCTATATGATGCCTACTTGAATTTCTAAATTTGTCCACTTCAGCCTCCATAAACTGTATTCTTCAAAAGCAACAAGAGGTTATTAGCTTGAATATTTGTAATTTACATATTAACTGAAACTGCTTCAAGAAAGCCATGACCTATACCTGTGCCACAAACCAAATGGAAGATTAATTGCATAATATGCAAATGATATTGTTTTGTTTCATTTCAAGGGTGGAGGTTTCCCCAAGTTCTCTGTAAACAGAGCAGATTGGACATGCCTCTTATAAACGCAGATATATCAACAGATTAGAGAAGGAAGCTTTGCTAATCAAATGTCAATATATGTTTTGCAACAGAAAAGGAAGCAGTTATCGTTATGCTCTGTCCTAGTTGCAAAAGAAAAGGATGTTTAATTAGTCTATTAATACACACTTTAACCCACTGCTAAATGAAGTGACACCTGGCTTTAACCTTTTTTTTTTTTTAATAGTATTAGGCCTTGATCCTGCAAACACTTGTGCAGCTGCTTGGCCTTAAGCACATGAGTTATCAACCTTGACAAGACTATTAGAAGAACAAGAAACACTGACACGTGAGGAACTAGGTATAACAGAGAATTATTCTGAAACTTAAAGTTTACAGGGGCCTTTTGTAATATCGACATAAGGGTTGCGTGAACTAGCAATTCTTTTACTTTCTATTGTCTTTCTGTTCTGTAGATTGCCAGTAAATAGTACTTTTGACTAATCTCCATCATTGAACAGGACATTGGGTATTATATCTGGGAGGGTTATGTGCCTGTTCTTTCAAGGAAATCAAACTGTGCCCTCCCAAAGGAGATACATACCTTCATTGTTCTGTACCAGTCAAAGACATGACAATGGCTACAGCTCCTCCAAAGAAATGCTCCAGCACTGCAGGGCTGATAGGTGGCACCTGTGAACACAGCATAGCTGTATCAGCTGAGAGCACAAGACATATTTCGATTTAGAACAATGACAGTCATTAAAGTTCCCAAACAAAATGTGTACTTTTGGGTGGGGGGAGAAGAGAGGGGCTGTGCAGGAATGTGTTTTATGAGTAGATGTCATATCTTAAACGTAGTATGATTAGAGCACAGGACCAGGAATTCTTCATTCCTGGCTCTGTCAAACCCTTGGCAAGTCATTTCAACTTATTTGTGCCTCCTTTTACCCATATGTAAGAAGCTGGTATTAATAATACTTACAGGGTTGTTATGAGGATTAATTCAGTAATATTTGAAAAGCATCTTGTCATCCTCAGATGAGTACTGTTACAAATGTGCAAACTATTGCTATTATTAAAGGGTGCATAGATAAAAATGAAATAAAACTGTACTTAAAAATAATCCAAAACCAGGAACACCCTTGAATTTCCTGGGTTGAATAAACAAATGTCTGACACTAACAGCCAAATGGAGAGCTTTATTTGTGTTCATATCCCAAAGCAACTTCCTAATCTACACTATTGTGGCAAAAAAGAAATACACAAACAATACCATTAGAATATCATGATAATTCCTAAATATAGGATTAGATTTTAGGACCACCCGATTCATTCCTCCAGACTGTACTTTGTCACCAGAAACTTTGAGTAGTTTGCAGTGTTAGAAAGGGTGTTAATATCAGTTAATTCTCTCCCTCCTCCAGAACAAGCAAATTCAATCCTCTGTGCACTGAGACTTCCAGGACATTAAGGTAGTTATCAACATCCATTGCAAACCATTGTAAGTAATCAACACAACTATTGCAAATTACTGCTACTAATTAGCAGGTCATGTTCTCATTAGAAGAGCTAATTTATTTGGTCTGACTGCATACAAACCGGTACAGTAGCTTCAGTAATTCTACATTTATATCTGGAATGCAAACATGTACAATATATTGTAGCACCCAAATTACTTAAAACACATGCATGTCATTTTGTGTATGGTTAATCTTTATTCCCCTTGAAGTTACCTTACTGCTGGTAATGTAGTCAGAACCCAGAGAAACTTTAAGCACTTTGGATCAGCTTGTAAGAGAATGGGACATCTTTCTTTGTGAATAGGGGGTCATATGGATTCCATGCATGAATATAGGATTTTCTTTTAAAGTCACAGAGCACTTTCAGCATTTACTGGCTGGTGCTGCTGGTCACATTCCATTTGTGACTAGTACCCTAATGTGCACAGCCCTCCATTTAGAAGCTTATTTTCACCCCACATTAGCATTCTGTCTACATAAAATCAATCTCTTTATTAAACAAACTCACTCTGCGTATACTTTCAGTTTCTTTGCACTAAGCTGACTACAAAGTATAAATATGTTTAGGGCCTCAGAGCTGGCCTTGGAAGATTGTTCACAAAGACATGATTCATATCAGCTCCTGAACATTAACACTTTCCCTATGACTCATGCAGACAGCTAAACAATAAAACAGAGTGCTTATTGAGGTTTTGTTTAACGTGCATGAAGAACCTATTAATAATATTTTTCATTTTAATTGTTTAACAATCTCACTCCTATTATTAGCTGCAAAGAGGTGGTGTTTCCATTTCCATCCTGAAATGAATTCATGCTTCGATGACTGATATTAAGGTTACTTAATACCTAAAAAATAAAGAATGCACTATACTCTATATAAAGTACGGCACAAATATGGCTGATACACTGATGTGAATTCTCTGATAAAACAAGAGAGGCAAGACAATTGCCTTCTTTAGAACATCATGCAAGGCTCACCTACAACAGAGCCAGCAACAAGAGGCCTGTTCTCATATAGTTATATTTTCCCCAAAGAGATTATCTGAAAGATGAAGCAGAGAATATGGCCTCTCTCATACAATGGAGTCTTTTAGCTCTTATATTTGGTCCCTAGATACTATGGTGTCCAGTACACTAAACATGGATAGAATGAGGGAGGGATAAAATAAGAGAGTTGTATCTTAGAACTTTCTATGCTGCCCACCACCACAGTATCAAAGCAGATAAATCCTTACTAATGATCAGTAAATCTGAAATAGATGAGAGTTTAGGTTCAATCAGATAAGCGACCACAAGTTGGAGGCTTCTTATCTGAACTGTTTGAACTTTGAGCACTCACAACTCCTGACCATTAACTGTTTTAGAGGAGTCATCATTATCTACCTACCTACCTACCTAGACAATATTTCATTTACAACCTGGAAAACTATTAAGGGCCTTTGGGAGCATGACTGCCAAGGACTTAGGTACCAGGTAATGCAACACACATTCAAATGCATGCTTTTTTACTGCACTTTTCACTATCATGGCACTATTTTTAAGGTAGCACCACAACCCAGAGGGCATCCCATTTATATCCCTGTCTTTAACGTTCCAGGTCACAGTCATCTTCTGGCTGTGAAGACCTGGATGCCTCTTTGTAGAGACCGTTCCCTTCCACATCACTATGTAATTGATCAGAGACCACTCAAGTTGTAACATGAGGCACTCCCCTATCTCAGGGCTGGCTCCACATCACTCCCAGACTCTCTTACCTCCAGGAGCTGGAATCGTTATGATCCCTTTTATGTGGATCCCAGAAATACCCAGAAACTACAGTATGAAATATATCTACATGTATCCTCAGGTTCAGAGTAACTCACTGGCTAGTATTTTATTATTTTATAAGCAGCTAAATCATACTGTTAAAAGGCATCCTAGCAATAAAGATTCAGGCCTACAACAGCACCAGATAAGGGACCATAGCTGGAACTAAGGCAAGCACTCCTAAAACCTATTCATTCTTTTTAATGAACACAGACTTAAAAGGACACTAGAAAGAGTGAACTGGGAGAGAAAACACAAGAGCAGCTAAAATACTGAGTGGCTGAAGAAAAGAACAACATAGCAAGCAGTAGCAAGTTACAAAATGGCCACTTCAGAATGGCAGCTTCTTGTCTCTGCCAAAATTAAAAGGCCAGACCACCCCCCCCCCAGTAGATTCTGGGAAAAAGTTACTATAAAAGGTTAACTGTAAAGTACGGAGAGTTGGTAGAGCTCAGGTACTTACAAAGGAAGATGTTGCTTCAATCCTATATGTTTCACCACTTTATCACAGTAGGTGTTAGTGGGTCTTATCTTCAAAGAATTTAAGAAACCCTGCAGTCCATACTTAGTCTAAAATTCCACTTAGTCCTTTGGGAATTTGGCTTATCCTAATTAGTTTCAAGACTGAGCTTGATAAGTTTACGGACGGGATGGTATGATGAGACTGCCTACAATGGCATGTGGCCCATCTATGACTGCTAGCAGCAAATATCTCCAGCGGCCAGAGATAGGACACTAGATGGGAAGGGCTCTGAGTTACTACAGTGAATTCTTTCCCAAATGTCAGTTGGTGGGTCTTGCAGACAAGTTCAGAGTCTAACTGATTGCCGTATTTAGGGTCGGGAAGGAATTTTCCCTCAGGTCATATTGGTAGAGACCGGGGGAGAAGGGAGTTCACCTTCCTTGGCAGCATTGGCCCTGAGTCACTTGCTGGTTTTAATAAGAATAAATGATGGATTCTCTGTAACTTGAAGTCTTTAAATCATGATTTGAGGACTTCAGTATCTCAGCCAGAGGTTAGGGGTCTATTACCAGAGTGGGTGGGTGTGGTTCCGTGTCCTGCAATATGCAGGAAATCAGACTAGATGATCAGGATGGTCCCTTCTGGCCTTAAAGTCTATGAGTCTACGTTTTGGATAAGAATCTGAACCTTGAGCTTCTCCTACCCTCTGAGCAGGCACCCTCTTGAGAGGAAGCATGGTCTTGTGGTTAAAGCACTAGCTGAGTAATCAGACTAGCTGAGTTCAGTTCCTAACTCTGCAATAGATGTTCTGGAGGACCCTGGACAAGTCATTTAATCTCTCTTTGCCTTAGTTCCTCCTCTGTAAAACATGGATGATAATACTTCCTTTTTCCCCTCTGCCTTTTCTATTTAGGTTCTGGTCCTGCAAATGACAGTACACGGACAAACTGCTACCCCTATGCAAAACCCCACTGACTCCAAAGTAGAATATAAAGAAAAAGTATAATTATTTTTATTTCTGTAACACCTTGCAATCCTAACTGAGATCAGGCCCACATAATGCTAGGCACTGTATACACACAGAATAACAGACAGTCTATGCTCCAAAGAACTTATCATTTAAGAACTTGTCTACACAAAACCAGCCTGGCTAATTAGTTAAATTGATGCAAGATACTTGTGTGGACACTCTTACATCAGCTTAAGAAAGCACCTTATAGCAATTCAGCTTAAGTCAGTAAGGAACTGATTTAGGATAAATCTATATAAGGCAGCTGTAAACCTGTGTAAGAGTGATCTCAAAATAGAGTTGAGCCATTGAAACCAATTCAGTTAAATCAGTGCAATTTAATGCATAGACAAGAGCTGGTCATTTTTGGGGGTAGACCATATATTACTGTGTGTTTGTACAGTGGCCAGTACAATGTGGCCTGGACCTCACCTCAAGGTGCTCCTGTACTACAAATAATAATGAGTAATGAAGAAAAAGATTCTACTTTTCCTTGGTTTTTCAGATTGCCTGAAAAACATGAACCACCAGAATGTTTAATTCCGCAATTCTTATCTCAGCCACAGTTGACTAAAAAAGTGGAAGGGAACTATGAGGCGGGGAAGCATTTCTTCATGTTTTCATATGCCACTTGTTGCTAAGAAAAATATTTCCTTAGCATCTCTGTGAGCGCTGCACGTCAGCTTCACTGGAACTCCGCTTTGTCTGCCAGAGAGTATAAACCAAAGCAAATGTCAGAAAGATAGGAGGAGGAAGAAACAACACTTGAAAATTTGTCCCCATAGTGAATATTTGTACCCATGTGAATGCTTCTCTTTCATATATATTCATTTGTTGGTGGTTGGACACAAATGTACAGAATGGAACAGCACTCACCTATTTTCAGATCTATCTTTCTAGCGTGAATGGCATATTTCTGTTTGGGTCCTTTGTTGGGTTTGTTGTTTGTTTGTTTGTTTTTTGAAAAGTGGGTGTTGTTATTTGTAGTACAGCAGCACCTAGAGGCTGTAACTGGGATCAGGGCCCCATGTACTAGGCACTGAACAAACACATCATAAAAGTCATTCCATGCCCATGCAAACTTGCAATTTAAACAGACAAAACAGAGAAAGGAGGGGAGGGTAAACTGGGGACAAAGAAATGAAGTGACTTGCCTAGGGTTACACATCAGGTCAGTGGAAGGGCCCATGTCTCCTAACTTATAGTCCCTTGTTCCTTCCATTACATTATGTGGCTCTGATTGCGAAAGATACTAGACTGATAACCAAGGGAGTGGGCTAAACAATATTCAGATCTGAAAGTTCCCTACACTTCAGGGAGGATTAGCTCTGAGCTCTCAGGCTCATCTCAACTGCATATTGAAGTTCTTTATTTATCCACAGAACAGGTACCACATATTCATTACCACCGAGCTTCAGTCCTCCCTTCCAGGGCCCTGGAAAAATGTTGTTCATTTTCCATGCCCATTTAATCTGCAGCCTGTCTGCTAAGGATGCCTGCAAAGGGGCAAGTGCCAATGGTAGAGAGTCTGGAGGTGCTTTATATAAATATCCCTACCCACTGGAAACTATTCTGCCATCACCAAAATCACTTCACACAGGCCACTGAACAACCATTGAATGGTATCAGCCTGGGCTGGATGTAAACTGACCCCCTTAGAGAGCCTAGGCTACTTTCCCCATTACTAATCCCCAAATCACCCAGTCTCTCCTAGCTGCTGACTGACTCAGGCTCTTGCCCAGTGGCAGTGCTCTATGAATTTTCAAACAATGCATAACAGCATTTCTCATAACAGACAAAGGTTTCTTAAGTGACTTTCCCCAATTTCTTTGTATTGTTTTATAAGCCATCTGTTTTTAGCCAGAGCTCTTTTTCTCATGGATAAAAAGAGAGACCAAGACTTTGTTTGAATGCAAATACTGTTTCCAGCAGCTTGCTGGTATTTGCATAGAGATCTGCTTTCAAGTTTTATATATTAGTTTTTATACTGCAGGAGAAAGTTTGGATTATTCCATCTGAACAGCCTTGAACAACTCTATATCAGAAAGAGCCTGAAAAACTGGAAATACTTCTACATGCAGGCAGGGGAAATGTCAGGTTTTGTTCTTTTCTTTTTTTAACCAGGGAACTTGAGTACTCATGAAAAGTGTATGACTGATAAGCAGTGGGTGAACCCAGGTGTAAAGTCAACAGGTGCAGTTGTGCAGGCTTCCCCACATAGCTGAACCATGCAAAGGCGCGACCTATGCTATTCCAGTACTCAGTCTTTCTAGTCTGATAATCATGCCACAATGAGTGGCGCCTTTGCAGGGAGCACTAAGGCCCACTAGAGACTATATTCCCATCAACATATCAAGTTGTCACCCAATCAAGCCAGGTTTGCACTTCTGACAAAAAAGAATAGAGCATTAACCCACAACGCCATCTAGCTCCCATGAAAGGCATATGTTGTGAAATTATTAAACACACTATTATAACATTACATTACAAATGGTACCTAACTGTTTGCTTAGAAAACACAGAAAAGGACAATGATGGAAATGAATGAGAATCACCAACATGTTCTTCTCTGTCCCCAGAAAAACGGATCATTGAAATTACCCCAGGCTACTCTTAATGCATAGATCCTGCTCAGTGCTCCAGAGGAAAAGGGAAAAACACTCAAGGCTCCTGCCAATATGCCTGAGGGGAAATTCTTTCCCTACCCCAGAACTGGCAATCAGCTTCACACATGAGCAAGAAATGCTACAGATAACCATGCCTCATGCTCCCATGAGTTTCTTGGTGCCTATTTTCATGCTATCCCTCAAATTTCGATCCCCTCCTTATTCTGCTCTCTGATACCACATAGGAATATAAGAATTGCCAGACTGGCTCAGATTCACTGTCCAACTAATTCAGTATCCTGCCATGGACAGTGGCCAGAACCAGCTTCTTGAAAGGAAGGTGCAAGGAACCTTGTAGAAGGCAGCTATGGGATAACCTGCCTCCAGGGAAAGTTATCTTTCTAACCCTCAAGAGTTAGAGGTTGGCTTAAGCCCCAAAGCCTGAGGGTTTATATTAGAGATAATCAAAAAATTGTATCCTTATTCCATTCCATCACCTTAGTTTCCCCACCAACTTCCTTCTTTGCCTGACTACTAGCTGGGTGGGCAAGTAACTCAAACTATCTCCAGCAGCCTCAAGTCTTAAAAGAATGTGGTTTTATAACAGATCTGAGAAGTAGAAATGGACCAGAGACAGCAGGTTTGGTTCCTCATCCAGATCCAAATTTATACAGTGGCTACACGGTGTTTGGTGTTTTGGGCCTAGCCCATCTCCACTACAAAGACTTGGTTCCATTGAGAAACCTGAGCCTCAATAAGTACAGATTGGAAATGTCCTGAAATGAGCTCTTTTTCCCCTTATTTACTGCAGCTGAATTCTACCCTGGTATTTGTTAATGTTCAGACTCCACTGCTTATTAAAACAAAACAAAAAAAAAGCAAGAAGAAGAAAAAGATTCCTCCTGATTTCAGGATGTCGGTTATATATGTAGTAAAAAAAAACCATGGCCATTGCTGTGGAATACAGGAAATGTTGTGAGGTATTTTTCACTGCAGCCACTTGAAAGCAGAACTGTTGTGGAAATAAAATATTCTTCTTGCTGACTCCGTTGAGCCAATAGAAAAATTGCAAGTCAGCAATTCTCAGGCAGCAACAATACTAACTGGACCGTATCCGCAATCAGTGCTGGTGTAATGTGCATTGCAACATCATATTTCCCTGAATTCTGTGCTTAGAAGTTTGATAAGATACAGGAGGACCCTTTAGCTCAGGGATCGGAAACCTTTGGCCTGCGGCCCACCAGAGTAAGCCCCCGGCGGGCCGAGCTGGTTTGTTTACCTGCTGCGTCTGCAGGTTCGGCCGATCGCAGCTCCGTCTGGCCGCGGTTCGCTGCTCTAGGCCAATGGGGGCTGCGGGAAGCAGTGGTGTGGGTCAAGGGATGTGCTGGCCGCTGCTTCCCGCAGCCCCCATTGGCCTGGAACGGTGAACCGCTGCCAATGGGAGCTGTGATCGGGTGAACCTGTGGACCCAGCACGTAAACAAACCGTCCCAGCCAATCATGGGGGCTTACCAGGGCAGGCCACGTGGCAAAGGTTGCCGATCCCTGCTTTAGCTGATGCTTTGGATTTATTGCAAATAACAAAACTATAACACATACATATATTGGGTTAGATGTTTGGGTCCAGCCAAACTCTTCTAGGCGCAGGATCTGAGGAGAGGGTGCTTTATACCATGTTTCTACTCTCCCTATCCTGCGATACCAATCAAATGTACGGAAAGCTAAAGATCGGGCCAATTCTCTTTATGTATCCAGAATTAGAACTGTGTACTAAATGTACTTGCAATAATTCATAATTTCCATGCACAGCACAGAATATATTTTGAGGTACACAGCAAGTTTATACAAATCATTTCACATAGTTCTATGCAAAATACTGAATCCTTGTAATATTGCTTTTATATTATGGTTCTGTTTGTAAAAGTTTAATAACAAATGAATAATAGATGCTATAAGGATGTTAGAGACATGAGTAGTGTGTGTGATAGATGGTTATGGCCCGAGGGCCACATCTGGGAATAAAAATTTTATGGCGGGCCATGAATCCTGCTTTGAGCAGGGGGTTGGACTAGATGACCTCCTGAGGTCCCTTCCAACCCTGATATTCTATGATTCTATGAATGCTCACAAAATTAGGGTTGAGGTACGGAAGGGGGTGAGGGCTCTGGTTGGGGTTGAAAGTTCTGGGGTGGGGCCAGAAATGAGGAGTTCAGGGTCAGGAGGGGGCTCCGGGCTGGGGCAGGGGGGTGGGGTGCGGGGTGGGGTGAGGGCTCCAGTTGTGGGTGAGGGCTCTGGGGCAGGGCTGGGGATGAGGAGTTTGGCATGTAAGAGGGTGCTCTGGGCGGGGATTGAGGGGTTTGGAGGGTGGGAGGGGGATGCGGGCTGGGGCAAGGGGTTGGGGCATGGGAAGTGTCTCAGGGGTGCAGGCTCTGGGCGGTGCTTACCTCAAGCAGCTCCTGGAAGCAGCAGCATGTCCCTTCTCCGGTTCCTACTCAGAGGCGCGGCCAGGCGGCTCTGTGCGCTGCCCCATCTGCAGGAACCACCCCTCCAGCTCCCATTGGCTGTGGTTCCTGGCCAATGGGAGCTGCAGGGGCAGCACTTGGGGTGGGGACAGCATGCAGAACGGAGCCCCCTCACTGCCCCTACATGTAGGAGCCAGGGGCAGGTCATGCCACTGCTTCAGAGAGCCGTGTGGAGCGGCCCCTGACCCTGCTCCCTGGCTGCAGCGCCGGAGTGGGGCAAGCCCCAGACCCTGTTCCCCAGCAGGTGCTTGAGGGCTGGATTAAAATGGCCGGCAGGCTGGATCAGGCCCACGGACCATAGTTTGCCCACCCCGCTCTAGAAATTGGTGGAGATTATTATAAACTTGGATTATAAATAAACTATTGAACTATATAACAGTTGATTAGCCATTTCTTAAAACATCTACTAATCATTCATTAACCCCTTAAAACAGTTTATAAATGGAACTATAACTATAAAGTGTGACCATGAAAATTCTGCAAAGTGTTACAGGAAAGTTCTCACCATTTCATTTTATGTTATTTCATACTCCTTGATTTTCAAATTTATTTCACCATCATCAGATCAAAAATGATGGGCATGAATCATTTATTTAAAAATCATAGAGTTTCATCATGGGGATTTGGATTTCATAATCATGAATCAAAATTCTCTTATCAAACAATGTTACTTTGACAGGAAGCAGAAGTGTGGTATAGTGGAAATCTTTGAAATGAACCTTTAAGGTTAATGCCTCGTTTATGAAGGAAAAGAGGATAGATGTTGGAAGTGGAAGGACAGAGAAATATATTATACAAACTTTATACATGCATTTATGGGGTTAGAGAATGCAAGAGTGATAAACAAATAGAGTAGGAGGCATTAGCTGAAGTGGGGATGGACTAAATATAACCTAAAGGGATTTCTCCATTTCTAATTGCTATTAATCCATGAAAAACAGAAAACCATAAGTACATAGGAAGAAGCATTTAAAGATGTAATTCTTCAGTTGCAGGAATTGGGAACAAAAAGGGAGTTTAGACATAACTGTTTAACACAGAGGGTATTCAGCATGTGCAATAAGTTACTAAAAGGAACAATTGCAATAAAGAGCATCTGTGAGTTCAAGAGGGAATTAAAGGGAGTTTATATTATCTGAGAGGATGGGGAGGCACAGTTAATACAGAGACAAATGCAAACCAAATACAAATAAGTGACACATTAAGAAGCAAAGGCTTCAGTGTGGCTTTTCTTTCCTGCTCTTCAAGATCCTATATTCTTTGCAGAGAAACAAAAGGTCCATATTTGAAAATTCATAAAGTATATCTAAAAATAGCTGCTTTTGTCTTTGTCTATATATATATTTCTCCATTTCTCTCCCCCTCTTCTATTATTATTTAATTTACCTATTTGTTTACTTCACGGGGATGTTGTGAGATGTATGACCTAAATCCTCTGGATCCTGGAAGGGGCATGGAAGGACAAGCTGTGAAATAAGAAAACATTTCTTGCTATTGCATTCCTACAAACCTGAAATTAACTCATTGGAGGTTGAATGATCAGGAAGTATGGTCTTATTGTTTCAGCAGCTTTATAGAACATATTTTTAAGAACTATATTAGTAGAACCTAATCTTACTTGAATTTGAAGTAAAATGAAAGCCATATGATTTGTCTTTTCCTTCTGCAAACCATATTTAAAAACTTTAGAATAAAATATAGAAACCTTCTGAGACAAACAAACTTTCTCTTTCTTTGGTCTATCTGATCAGTTTACACCTCTGAAATGTACTTTCTCCTCACAAGAATCGTGGCAGGGGACTCAATTCATTGCCACCAAAACCTCCTATTTAGTACAGTTTCATTAGCAGGAGCAACAGTGGAAGCTGTAGTTTAACCAGGGCTCAGACATTTTTTATCATTGTACCGACTAACCTACCTTGAGGTGTCTGAACTACAGCTTCCCCACTGCTATCACCATTGGCCTCTTTGGCCAGGATTTTCAAACGTGACTAATGATTTAAGGTATCTCAATTTTTGGATGCCCGCCTGGAGATACCTTTCAAGGACCTGATTTTCAGAAAGTGCTGAGCAGCTGCCTTTTGAAAAATTGAGCCTCTCTAACATGTCCCAAGATGGACATCCAGAAATGAAGAATCTCAAAATCACTAGCCACTTTTAAAATGCTGGCCTTTGCTTCTTGATGTCCCACTTGTTTGTATTTGGTTGGCATTTTCCTGATTTTTACCTGTGCCTTCCCATCTCTATTCACGTTATTGCCCATCAACTCACTGATGCTCTTTATTGCAGTAGTTTCTTCTGGTTACTTATGCCACATGTTGGATACCCTCTGTGTTAAACAGTTATGTCTACAGTCATTTTTGGCTCCCAGTTGCCCTAATTTTTCAGTCACAGCCCTAAATGCTCTTTCCTATAATACCGAGTTATCGCAAATCTACCAGTGTTACTGAGCACAGAGTCTGCTCATGCGAGTCTCAAGAAACATACAGAATCATCTGAGATTGAGTTGAGTGGATTCTTCATCCCATTGACAAGCCATATCCATTCTTTTCACAAGAGTAATTGTCCAACGCTTTCCAGAATCCAGACAGAATATCATCACACTGGAAGAGTATGACACTGCATGTTGCTAATGCTCCTTATGAACATATCCAGAAGTACTTGGCTACTTTGAACAACCTCAGAACACATGGAATTATGTCATTAGAACTGGACGAATGCTGGGAAAAAAGTCTGAATATAATTATTTTAATTGCTTTCATTATATTAGCACCTCTTGTCCTCACTTATCATGCATATCGTCATAAACAAGAAAATGGCAGGAATTTGCACTGAAGCCATGAACTTTAACTGACCTGACTCTTATTTATACTGAGGCCACTTTGCACCACTCTGGCTGTGTAAAGGAGCCATAAAGTAGATGTAATTCACATTTAAACAGTAAATGGTCCTTATTGAAAATGAGAATTAGGTCTAAGTGAATATTGTGGAATATTTATGTAATCTACTTCAAATTAGTATTTGTGAACATTCTCACTGGATACTGGACTATAATAGTTATGCTTCTTCATTGAGGGCTCAGAAACCTCAGAAACATGAGAGCCATGTATCAAATCACAACAGGTGTTATATACTGAATTGTTGTAATATACCATTCCTGAACAATCTACATGCCAAGAATGATCTATTGAGGTTATTTTAGCCAGACCAAGATCTATAAAATAGATAAACCAAGAAAACTGTGAGCTGTTCAAAAGCAATACCCTAACAGAAAAATTAGATGGCAATCATTAATGGAATGAATTCATTACAAATGATTCATCCATCTCTAGTTATGATTCACCAGTTGTTTTAGTTACCTAGTTAGTTACACTTCCAATCACATGAAAGAATATTTCATTGACTGAGTGCCTCTACTTTATTAATTATTACTGTATTAAGTATTATTATTATGTCTTTTAAGCTTAGGAACAAGCATATTAAAACTTGTTTCTGTTAAAACGTTGGAATAGCCCACACTCCTAGTTCTTTGCATAGGCATGATCTTGTCGCAAAAGCCTGAAAGACCTGGGGCGGGAAGGCTGATACAGAAATATATCATTTAAGTGACATCCAGACCAGTACAATCCTTGTATCAACAGAAGAATCTAATTTAATGGCCAAGTAGGCAAAAAACTTGAGTGGCAAATAACTTTAAGCTAACATTGTGAAAGTGATGAGAAAAATGATTGCAACACACCTTTGATTTCAAGATCACATACCCTTTCCTTTTTATTATTTCTTTATTGCACAATGGGTACCTTATTCTGGTGTTCACAGTGTAGCACAATTTTATCTAGGTTTTTGTCCCATTAAATAGGCCAGATGCAGTTATCTTTTGATAATAATGGGTTACGCGTATTTTACATAGGTCACAGCCTTAGGCTTACAAGCTCATTTTCACAGGCAAAATAAGAAACCTGTTCACTTGCATTTTGCTTTGTTTCTTCACAGACTAATTTGCTTAGCTGGAGACACCGCATCCACCCTGATGTGGTACCTGCATGAACAGAAAGAAAGTAATGAATTAATTTCTGTGGTCCGGATCAGTCAATAAAACAGTAAGTCCTTCTGGTGACTGTGGTTTACACACTTAACAATATGCAGTCTGTCCCTCACTAGTATTTACTTTATGTTAGCTGAGTCTTATATGTACTCAGTTCTATTTCTCAAAGGTGTATATAAATACGGTAGTTAATTTGGAAGGCTATCAAGAAGGTGGGATTCATAGACCATTTCATTTAACCAAAACATGGTGTACTGTGTCCAGAATATTTAGCCTCAATGTTATAAATGGACCATAATTTTGGAGTTGTCAGGCACAATTATTTCTGGAAATGCTTGTGCACAATACCCACATCTGCAACTTTCTTCAGTTCTTCTGTAATGAAACTTCCAGAAACTCCTCTGGTCAGGTAATGTTGTTTAGGGCTCAGTAATCTCAGAAAACTAAACATGGATATGGAAATACCCAGGAAAGAGAGTTATACATATTTGCATTTCACATACCAGAAACAACTGTATTTGCATAATACAGCTGAGTTCTTATTCAAACATTCCGTGGTTTTCTTGTGTCCCTTTCACTGATTGTTTCAGAAGAATGATTGTCCAATTCATTTTTACTGTCGTTATTTATTCCTGGTTCTTTTGAGTTTTACTCAAAATGATAGCTGAACACTTGTTTGCTGCTTCATATCTAGCAATGTCAGCCAATGATCAGACAAAAATGAAACCACAAAGCTATAAACATGTGAAACAAAAGAGTTTTAAACAAATTCACATCTTGTCACAATGGAGTAAATGCTCTTGTCTGGTCTTGTCAGCTCTCAGAGGCCTAGTGTTAAAATACTCTACCCATCTGGTCTCAGATAAAGCTTGGGCATGTAGGACCACTGTATTGAATTAAATCAATACAGAAGATAAATTTGCAAAGGCATATGTAAGTATCTATTAGAACTAAGTGACACTAGGAAAATTTTAAATATACCAGTAAGGGAAAAATACATGCAATGGGGTTTCTGGTGTAATATATGTCTCTGCCTTTAGGAACACTAGCAAATCCACTTGGACTCAAGAAGAAAACAGACAATTACTTAAACCCTATAATGTATCTACAGGTACAAATGGGATTTAGGCAATTTATTATGCAGTTTCTTGCACATATGCAAATATAAACTAATCATCACATATGGGATCAAGAAGAAATTTAGCACTAACATCGTTTTTGTTGGAGTTCTGCCCTCCTCTTACCACTGAGGAAGCACCATCATATTCTTCTGGGAGTGACTGATTTCAGCAGACTTGCCAGGAATGAAGAGTTGTCATAAATTTTTCATGTTTAAACCCAAAGAGATTAGGGATAGGTTTTGGTACAAATGCTTAAGGAGGATCATAAAGGTCAAGTGAACATACAGAGTAAAGGATGAAAGTATCAGAGATGAGGAGGACACAAAAAGGTTAGAGAACAGAAACCACTAGTTAGTGGGCCTTAATGAAAGATCATCAAAGGGTAAGTGGGAGGTTCAGTGGAAAAGAGTCTGGAAATAAAGAGCAAGAAGGACTTTTTGGAAGTATAGGAGAAATATCATATATTATGATCACTGGAAGATAGATGAAATCAGCATTGTGAGGAGGTGATGGAGCAGTATTCTAGAATGCAATGCAGTGATTATCAGTGGCAGCATATCCAACTATCTGCCACACAAGGGTTTACAGGCTTTCAAAGCTTCCAGAGCTTTAATGTACATAAAGGGCCAGACTTTGATATCCTTACTCATGAGGAATAATACCTTACTCCATGAGTAGTCCCACTGACTTTATTTTATCAGAACCAATACAATCAGAATTTGCTCAAAGAAATAAACATTTTCAATCCTTGGTGTCTAAACTCAGGGCTTGGCTACATATGCAGTTGTTCCTAATCAACTGCATGTGAAGACATTCTTATTCTGAAATAAATCAGAAATAGCTATTGCACTTTAAATTCACTCTCTCCTTAATCAGAAACAACTAGCAAGTGTGGACAAACCATTAGTCTCCTAACTCCATCTTTAAGATCCTAAATAACAGTAGCTTAATCTCCAAAGGTGCTGAGCATGCACAGCCCCCACTGACTGCAGCTACTATTGATTTGTGTGTGCTCAGCAGTGCACGTCTTAAAATCGATTATATTTAGGTACTCACATATGGATTTAGGAGCCCAACTTCAAGCAGACAGGTTTGAAAATGTTGACAAAATTATTTTTCCGTTGAATTTGTGTTATTAGCACCAACGTACAAACATATAAAGTCAAGATTCCATAGAGGTAAGGCTCATATTTCACTATCCCAGTCATCAAGTGCATCACTCCCCTCAGGGCTGGCTCTAGGCACCAGCAACGCAAGCACGTGCTTGGGGCAGCACATTTCCAGGGGCAGGGTTCCAGCCACCCCTTTTTGGGGGGGGCAGTTGGGCTCTCGGAGCTGCGCCACTTAGACAGGGCAAGGGTGCCACATCCCCAGCCTCAGTGGGAAGGGGAAGCCCCAGCCCCGGGATGCTGAGCTGCCAGGGCCCAGCCGCTACCTGGGGAGGAGAGGGCGAATCCTGCCGGGGGGCCAGGGTTGCACCGCCTCATCTGCGCATTGGCTGCTGCGCTGCCTTGTGCCACCCCTTATCTCAGAGCGTCTCTGCGCGGCCAGGCGGGGGAGGGAGTAAAGCCCCTGCAGGCGCTGGGAGAAGGTGACATCACTCCCTTGGCTTCCAGCACCGCCTGCGAGCCCCAGCCCCACCTGAGCATGGGGCAGCAAATTTTTTGCTTGGGGCGGCAAAAACCCTAGAGCCGGCCCTGACTCCCATTGAATTTATAGTTAACATGTTAAAGATAATCATTTGGTGAAAGCTTTATGAAAGATCGGCATTTTATTCTTTAGAAAAAGAGTGATGAGAAATTAAACTACCTTGCTTAGCACAGACAAGAAATCACGGAGACTACTCATATTTCCAAAGTAAAGATTGTTCTTCAATTTTTTCATAGATTAGGGCCTAGTGTACACAGTATGGGCCTTTAATGTCTGTAACTTCTTCTGGCCTCAGGCTTTGAAAAAGAGGAGATGCAAAAGATTTCTCAAAGACAATATAATTTTACAGTCAATCCTTTACAATAGAGCATTCAAGAATCTGCATGAGGCTTTTATTCTACCACAGTAGTTCTCGGCCACTGGTACATGAACCAGCACTAGTCATTCGAATGTTTGTGATTGCTGCTCTAAGCTGTCCTTCCTGTTGTAAAGATGAGTGTCTTCATGCACCACTCCTGCCTGTCTGCCACTCACTACAGCACAATAGCCCTCAAAAAAGGATTGGTCTAGTTCAGTTCTGTAACTCCAGTGCATGCTACAGGGCATACAGCTGAACGGAAGGCAGCCTGCACGGGTAATACAGTTGAGGTCCCAGACGCAGATTCAGGAAAGCATTTAAGCATGTGCTTAACTTTAAGCATGTCAAGCACATCCTTAAGTGCTTTCTTAAACAGAAATGGATTCAAGCACGTGTTTAAGTTCTTTCCTGAGTAGAGGCCTATATCTGGTAAGTGGGTACAACTGACTTAAATGTTCTCAGATCTCTGGGTTTATTGTACCATCTTTTCTTTTTGTTATTTTTACTTTGAGGAAAGATTAGAAAAAACAAGATTACTTTTTCACACATGCTTGTAGAAAATGGTTTCTAATCACTGCAAGGCATGACTCATATAGGCGTTCCCCAGGATTGTTGTTAATAGTAAAGTGATAGGTGTTTGACTTTATGATTTCAACAGGAATGTAAATTCTATTGTTGCCCCTTTTCAAGTCTAGTGGCTAGTCAAATTTTGGAGCCCTGGGGATGTTCCAGCTGGAAGTAAAAATGGATGAAATCTGGTATTTTCTTTGATGCAGTCTTGTTTATTTACAAGGAATGTACAAAGTCCTGCTTCTCCAAAAAAGAACAAAAGAAGCGGTATCTTAGTTTACAGCCTCAAGTCTCTTTTGCCAATACTACTCCCAAAAGCTTTCTCTTGATTTTTCCAGGGTCGCTCTGTGCTTATATACTGCTTGGCTTTCTTGCATTTTGCCTCTGCTGCAACGCAGTTCTGGTCGCAGTTTGTGTGTGTTGTTACACATAAACATACATACCCTGGTCACCACATACCCAGTGGAACCACCCTACCATGATGCTAGTTTCTGGGCAGACTTTATTAGGCCTTGTTTTAGGTGTGGCTCCTTAACTGTCTCTTAGAGCTTTCTTGAATGAATGGCATTTTCAAGCATCAGTTTGAACAAGCTTTCACCCAGCTCATAACACTATATTAGTGATAAGCAAATCTCAAACATTCAGAATTCAGGGGCTGGCTTGGCTAAGCACTCAAAATTTGGATGCTGACCCAAACTTCTTCATAACAAATAATGCCAAATATCTCATTAATTTTTTTTACCCCACTTCATAAGGTCTAAAAAGATGACTCAGGTGATAGTGGTGAAGTGGCAGGTGAAAAAGGAAAAAAACATCACCTTTTGATCTATTCTAGCATGAGACAATATTATGAGTAGCTGTATGTCTCTATCATACAATACTTGCCTGGGCCTTGGTCCCTCAAGACCTTGAGTGACATGCAGCAGTGAGCCAAAGTCCGTTGCATTACAGCTCAGGTACGAGTGGAGGTAAAATGAAGGAACAAGATTTAACACTTGGCACTCCACATTGAGTGGTAAGAAAGCTCAAGCCCATTGCACATCTTCGCCCATATCCTCAATGGAGCAAGGTGAGAAGGAACAAGTCATGGAGGGAGAATGAGAATGCCTGAAGAGACATTGAGCTTAAGTGTGATTTTTATTGTGCTCATGAGATGCTTAACGGTGCATTTTCCTCTTATACCTTATTCCTGCTACTACCTATTGGCAGGTGGGCAGCAGCTGTCTCAGGAAGTCAAAATTGGGTTGACATGCATTTCCTGTCCTACCTATCACATTTGTCCTTGTGCTTATACACCTAACACTCTGCATGTGTCCTCTAGTGAATTCGTGCCTTCAGTGGAATGAGTTTGGTGTTCCCAGACAAGTTGACAGTGTCTATAGCACAAAAACGTTGCCAGAACTGGCAATAATGCCATGCAACCTTGTGGGCAGTTTCAAATAAGAGACTTAGGATACAAAGGATATAGAGACTGGACTATTCTTTAATGCAGAAAGTTGGTCCCTCCCTGCCAAGGTTAAGACACAGTAGCTAGGCAGTGTGGGAAAGCTTGCCGCACCTTGCCCTTGCTGTACTTGTTCTGTGGGTAGAGGATTTTATTCCCTTAGGGCTGTCAAGCTGGCCCTTTTCAGAAGTGTAAAACTCATAGGAAAAGGGAGAAAAATGTTTCTGAGACCTGCTCTACATTTAAAACTTTTACTAGCTGCATGTCAGTTAGGGGTGTGATTTTTTGCTGTTGTAGCTTTGCTGGTAAAAGCACTGAGTTGATGCAGTTCTACCAGCATAACAATGCTTTTGCTGGTATGTCTTACGTCGCACACCGAACTGGTATAAACTATACTGGCAAAAACACTTTTACACAGCTGCATGTACACTAGAAGGGTTTTCATGTTATCGCTATACTAGCAAAACTATTAAGTGTGACCTGACCTGAGGTAAAATCCACTTTTTCTGGTAAAAAAAACATGACATTCAGTTTTTCATGGGCCTGACAAAGGGAAAATTAGCTGCTTTTGTGTTTTAGACAGAGCTTTCTCTTCTTCCCCGCTCCCAGCTTTCTCTTGGAGTTCTGCTGCCTCACAAATCTGAAGTAAAGGCTCACACAAACTGTTTATTGTGGATCTCCCTTTGAAGCATTATACAACAATACCATCCTGCATTTCCTTAGGGCGGATTTCTTATCTCTATGATAGACGAGAACAATCACATATGTGGTGAGTTCAAACAAGAGCGCACACAATTACAGGAAGTAGAATGTTTGTTAAATGAGGGCAGTTTATAGAAAATCATTTTTATAACTGTGCATATATTTAATGACAGATTTCAAGAGCAAAGTTCCATAATGCTGTGATATCTCTACTGTGGGTGACACATACAGTACTTTCTAGAGATAATTAGCCAAAGCAGTATGCTCTAAGGCAGGGGTGGCCAATCTGTGGCTCCGGAGCCATATGCGGCTCTTCAGAAGTTAGTATGTGGCTCCTTTTATAGGCACCGACTCCAGGGCTGGAGCTATAGGTGCCAACTTTCCAATGTGCTGGGGGGTGCTCACTGCTCAACCCCTGTCTCTGCCACAGGCCCTGCCCCCACTCCATCCCTTCCCGCCCCCTCCCCTGAGTCTGCTATGCCCTCACTCCTCCCCCTGCCCCCCAGAGCCTCCTCTATGCCACAAAACAGCTGATCGGGAGGTGCGGGGAGGCGCTGATTGGTGGGGCTGCCGATGGGCGGGAGGCACTGGGAGCAGGGTGGGGGAGCTGATGGGGGCTGCTGACATAGTACTGTGGCTCTTTGGCAATGTATATTGGTAAATTCTGGCTCCTTCTCAGGCTCAGGTTGGCCACCCCTGCTCTAAGGTGACATGGTCTGTACAAAGTGATCTCTACTATACCTTTGCTCATTGAGTTACACTTATCCACATTGGTGGAATAAGGTGAAAATTATCCCTTGCATCTGCACCTCCAAGAGTAACAGTGTGGGATACAGGATTCCACCAGAGAAGAATCACTTTAAGGCCCACTGGCAGAAGCTGAGTGGTCGATCCATTGAGTCAGTGTATCTCCCAAACAACCTGCTCTGCTGTTGGGCTCTGGTGGGTAGCTGTAGACCCCACCATAGAACAAGAGTTCTGGGCCGCTCACTGTGCTGTCCAGGCAAACTCTCGACTACACAGGACCTGGATTGCATGGCTATAGATATGCAATGGAGACTGTGGTCGTAGGTTTTTTTTCTGCATGAAATCCATGAATTGAAATGTGTGAATAAAGGGACTGCTCCCATTGTGCATGGCCAGAGATAATCTGTTCAGCAGAAAACTTCATATAGTGATTCAAAGATATGCAAGGGCTTTGAGATACTTTGGGATGAAAGGCCCCATATAGATGTAAGCCATTGTTAGCAATACCACAACTACCATAGGAATTACTCCCAGAAAGGTTTTGTTAATAAACACTCCTCCAAAGATACTGAAAGAACTCGCAAATATTTCAACTAAGGCCCCAATCCCGAAAGCACAAACAGCTTTACTTTAAACATCCCAGTAGTTCCATTTATGTTAACCAGATTACTTACATGTCTAAAGTTAAGCACATGCAAAAATGTTTGAAGAATTGAAGCGATTGAACTTACTGTATCAGTTAAATAGAACAGAAAACTGAGTTACCTCCCTCCTTGCCAGAAGGTCCAATGCTTCCGTGACCAATAACGTAATCATTTTGGTATGACCATCTCCCTTGTATAAGCATTATAGTGTATTAAATCATGGCAATTAGTCTAAGGACTCCCACTCCTAAAGCACCTTACACGTGTATTTGAAAGTTAAGCATGTGTAGAAGTCTGCAGGATTGGGGCCATAAAGAACTAGTTAATAAATGAGCACTCCTTAAACTTTTTTCTCTTTGGTGTAATGCAAAAGTGGCTTGTGTGGAAATGTAGCTCTTGGGCTTAATCTTGCTCTGACTGAAGTTGATGGTGACACATTTTTTTTACTTCTGTGGTGCAAGATCAGATCCCTTAACTCACAAGAAGATTTATAAAACAAAGATTTCTGTTTTGTTTTAATGGAAGAATATTAGTCTTTTTAAAGCCACACAAAAATTAATACCTGAAACAGAGACCTTTTGTTCTTTGCGAATGTATGCAGTGTAGCTGGGAAAATAGAAAGAAGAAATATATTTTTTCTTCCTATACATTTCTATTGACTTTTGTCCCTCTGTATGTATGGATCTAAATAGTATTTTCCTTTTCAAGTCTTTAAAGTTAAATATTTACTTTTGGTTTCCCATAAATATGAAAGGTGCAGTTGCTTTTCCCAGAAAGTATAAAGATTTCTCTTTTGTTATTCAGTGTGAGTCAGATCCTCCCATCCCCATGTTCAAGCAAAGCTAACATACAATCCAATAAGGAATAATTACACAGAGATGGGAACCAGGCCCAAAACTTCTATCTCCCAGTCCAGTACTTTCACTTTGAGATCATATTTGCTCAAGTTTTTCCTTTGAAACTCACTCCTCACTCAGGCAAAGCTTCCATCAACAGAAAGTGTGGCACTCAGGAGGGTCCGCAGAAGGAATTCAGAAACAGCAAGTGTGATCTGATTAACACTTTAAGTAAAAGCGAAACCAGAATGGCAGGACATGAAAGAGATTATAATCACATCATAAACAGTGTAGGATATATGTAAAGTGCCTACAATTTTAGAGTAATATATGTTAATTACTTAGCAGATTGCTGATGGCATAAAAGTAATTGCTGAGATTTCTGGGTTTCTGATATACTATACCTATCAGGATTTTATTTTTATCAGATTCTTAAAAGCAACTGACACTCATGACAGGATACCTCTGTGAAAGTAAATGCAAAGTTAGATAGAAAAGCTGGAACACTTCCCAGGGGTTTTAGGCTCTGTTCATGAAAAGAAAACAAATCTTGTGCCACTGAACTCAGTAGAGAGTTTAACTATAGACTTCGGTGGGAGCAGGATCTGGTCTATGTTCCACATCACTGAACTATAAAAGCTTGACGTATGCATAAGCTTGAGCCAGCGGCTATGCAGATTTTAGGTGACGTTAAGAAATGCATCTGCAACCTCCCATCTGATGGGGTACTGGTACAGCACCAGATGTGGGCATTGTTGTCTGCAGAGGGGCCATGCCCCAAACGTTCAGTGAATATGCTGAATCAGTGCTAAGCCTCAACAATGACCAATGCCAGGGCTCAAAGGCTGCCCCTCCCAGAATAGTAGTCAGGACCAGCTCTAGGCATCAGCAAAGCAAGCACGTGCTTGGGGCAGCAAAATTCCAGGGGTGGCATTCCGGCCACCCCTTTTTTTTGTTGTTGTTTGGGCAGTTGCGCTCTAGGAGCTTGGGGCAGCAAAAAACCTAGAGCCGGCCCTGATAGTAGCTATACCACCTTCAGCCCTTCCTCAGGCTATGCTGGGGCAGGGAGATATAATTTACAACAAGAGGCCAGAGTGAATCTGGCCCAATGCAAAAGAATTTTAATTTTTGCATAATATAAGGAATAGGGGAACAGCCAAGCATGTGAAAAAATAATACATCTTATCTCTTGCTTTTTTCCAAGCCCTAGAAAGATTATGTTCATGAATATCACTGCTATGCAAATGAAGAATGCAGGTATAATTTGCATACTTAATCAGTGAAAATGGAAGCACTGGCTAGCAAGGATAACTTGAAATAAAATGAGCAATTACTTTTAAATTAAAACGTCACGAACTGTTACGATGTATGAAGTTACCAAGCACAAAGCTGGATTTCTGGGGTAACAAACAATTGTCTCTTAGGCTATGTCTATAGTACGGACCTTACAGTGGCAGAGCTGTAAGGTCTCCTATGTAGCTGCTCTATGTCAGCAGGAGAGCTCTCTCCTGCCGGCATAATTAAGCCACCTTCAATGAGTGGTGGTAGCTATGTAGGTGGGAGATGCTCTCCCACTGAAATAGCGCTGTCCACACCAGCACTTTTGTCAATGAAACTTACGTCGGTCAAGGGTGTGTTTTTTTCATACCCCTGACTGACAAAAGTGCCAATGTAGACAAAGCCTTAGTTGCCACCACCACTGAGCAACTACTGCAGATATCTTTGGACATTTAGGCAAATTCACTATGACTATTTTCATGGTCCTTGTATGTTTGTTTTCCATCCATATTCTAGCAAATCAATGTGCTAGCAAGAACATTCGCAGAAACAGCTTATTTTTAAAGACTTGGAGAAAGCAAATTATGAATATGTAACAATGAGTATTCATTCTAGAAATATGATTCCAAGAGTTTCTCTCATTTGATCAGGCAACAGAAATAGATTATGAAATCTATATATGCAATCACAATTACCCAATACAGCTCAAATTGTGAATATCAAATATTCCCAATGAACTGCTGAACAAACAATCTAGAGATTAAAAAAAATACAAAAATTATTCTACAAATAATTTTGAATTACAAAGAATTCAAGAAAATCACACAAAAAAATCTGGGCAACTCCTGAACAGAAAAAGAGAAATTTATTTTAAATTAGTTTTTGGTAAGTTTTTACCTAGCCCTACTTATTTTTTCTATTAACTTTGTGTTATTTTTAAAAATATATATTTACACAGAAAAAACAAACTATACATAAATGTCTCATAATATATTAACCATTTGCTACCTAACCTTAGCTATATTTGAAACAATTTATATATATGTATAAATGGATACATTATAAATCAATTATCTGTATTGCACAATTTACAAACAAAAATTTGTTTATAAAAATCTAGCTAGTTAAAGAAAAATTATTAAGTTAAGATAAAGAATAGAAGCAAAGTTCTGAGGAGGGGGCTGAAGATGGGAATGGAAGGAAGTGAATAGAGAAGAGGGGGAAGGCTCAGGCCTTTAGTAGGCTCATTCAGATACTTCCAGGAAAAGCATCCCACATCCTACAGCTCAGCTACTTCATCGCTGAAAATTTTTCAGGGGTATTTCTGTTACTGTATACTATTCTTTCCATGGTGGCCAAGCTTACGACGTGAATGTTCCAGTCTTCAGTAATTGGTTCCTTTTTGGATTAATAGTACGAGTCTTTTAGCAACATTTAACATTCTGCTTAGCCAAAGGTTTTCAGATTTATTCAGCTTAAACATCAATTAGGTTTGAAATTACATATTTGGCTTGTAACAATTTTATTTGACAGGAAAAAATTAACTCTCCAATTAAGTTCTGCCTCCATATAGGGGCATTCATAGTACATCTGGGTTAAGTTAGAATCACAACACCAATATTTGTCTGATTTAGTGGCACCTGTTTTGAGCAATTACAGAGAGAGCCAATGCATCAATTCAGTATGATTTAATGCTGGATTAATCTTAAACAGAGGTTCAAGGGACAGTTCAGAACACTGACCTAGCCCTACTTATAATCAGAAGTATATCACAGGTGGAGATATTAGAACAGGAGAAATTTCTTGATGCATCTTTATCTATGTTGGGCTTATTGTTGTATCCCAATTAGCTCTGATCAAAAATGTTAATTTTCTGTTAAAATTTTGTTGCTATTTTTTGTTGAATGTTGAAAAATTCAAACCCGTTCTAATCACAGTACTGCCAGCAATAATAATGACCTACTCTGAGTTCAGCCTGTGAATAATGAGAATGCTCATAATGAACTCTTGAGAGCTTCAGGGGCTAATATCTCCCTACTGAAACCAGTCTAACACCAATCGACAGGTTTCAGAGGAACAGCCGTGTTAGTCTGTATTTCAAAAAGAAAAGGAGTACTTGTGGCACCTTAGAGACTAACCAATTTATTTGAGCATGAGCTTTCGTGAGCTACAGCTCACTTCATCAGATGTTTACCGTAAACATCTGATGAAGTGAGCTGTAGCTCACGAAAGCTCATGCTCAAATAAATTGGTTAGTCTCTAAGGTGCCACAAGTACTCCTTTTCTTTCTAACACCAATGTAATTCCATTGACTTTAGTAATGTTACTTCTGGTTTACAGTGGCAGCAGTGGGATATCAGTCCCATAGACTAACTATAGAACCATCAGGTGTAGATGGTAAGTTGTTTATGGATAGTAAAATACCTGCTTCACCTCAGCCATAACCACAATGTATTGTGGTCCTCAGCGAAAATTTCAGCTCCTCCATATCTATCTATCACTCAAAGAAAATAGAAATGTCAGTGCTTCTACTGTATACAAATACTTTATCTAACCCAGTTGCATCTGTTAGTTCTTCTGGGACTTGCATTTCTGATCTTTGCCATTCTTCTTCATCTACTGAAGGAGAGGACAATATAATGTTTTCCATTTGCCAAGTACCATGTCAAGTACCATTTGCCAATCTACATGCTCTTATGATCCTGTACTTTTTTTAAGTGATTGGTAATAGTGTAAATCAGTCACTATGGGGTACTGCACACTCAAAATTCCTCAGAAAAGTATGAGTGATCACATCATACAGAGCTGAATGACTGGTTACTACGGCTAACTAATTTTACTCAGAAAAGTATGAGTCATTATACCATTGATCACAGGCAGAGTTGAATGGTTGTTTATTACTGCCATTTAGTTTTCATGAGGATTTTGTTTGTTTGTTTTTGTTCTTTTAAATATGCTGGATTCTGATATTTCCGAAGAGTAAGAAGATACATAGTTCATTTTATCTTCATACCATATACATTCCATAATATGTATAAACAATGCAAGCATGTGCCATCACAAAGCCTTTTAAAAGAATAATGCTTGAAATCTGGATGCATAACATTTAAAAGATATTGGAGATATCACCAGTTCCAGATCTAAACACTCTGGGAAAGTGCAGCTGAGCCCTTTTGTTATAATGGGCCAAACAAAATCCCAGATCTGGGCACCTCAGATATTTGGGAAAATTTAGATCCAGGTCAGAACTTCACAACTAGGGCACCATCTCTACCAGATATTTCAAAATTAAATTTTATTTCAAATAGTAATATGTACTTTTTCATTGAAATTGACAAATAGTCATTTGGTTTGGTCTGGAAAATGTTCCAGATGTTCTGATGTTTGTCCAAAACTGGGCTAGAAATCCTGCAAGAAAAGGCTTCTCGATAAAGTTTCCTGTACTCCTCATTTTGAGAAATGTAAGGAGAACCTTTACTGCAATAGTTCACCATTTCTACTTCTGGTCTTTCAGTCAGAAGCAGGAGCTGCAGAGTTAGGATTAAAAAAGAATATAAACACGGAAACAAATTAGCAATTTAAAAAACACAAAATTTGAAGAAGTATGTTAAGATTTTTCTTTTCCTGCGTAATTTTCATTTTTGTGCCATCTCTGCAGTTCCTGGTTCTGCAGTGGGAGTTGCAGTTTAGAAGCAGGTCCCATATTTCATCCTATAATATTATCACAAGTATGTCCAAGGGCAAAGGCTAAATAGTCCACACCTGCAAATGTATTATTCATTATTTGTATGACAGTAGTGTACCTAGAGACCCTGACTGAGATTGGGGCCCCATTATGTGATGCACATACAAACACACAGTAAGGTATAGTTCCTACCCCCAAGTGGCTAAACAAGGTGGTCCTGTGAAATCTGATGGGAAAAGTGAGCTGCATTTCTCCTCATATTTAATCATTGTCTCAGTGAACAGGGAAGAGACAATTAATGCATTTTGGTAAATTTACCAGGTGGTAATCTTGTTCAAATGTTACTGTGTTATCCCCATAATGGGCTTGATCCTGTCCCATAGAAGTGAAGGGACATTTTGCTGCTGACTTCCATGGGAGCAAGATGAAGCATGAATATATTAAGTTCTCTATTCTGAGGACCAGGACATCTGTAAAATTGGAAGTGACAGCTTCAATTAAAACAAGAATTTTGTAACTTTCAATCTAAAAACCCGAAGAATTCACAACCTGAAAGTGTCAATAGGTGTGGTTGCCAACCCTCCAGGATTGGCCGGGAGTCTCCAGGAATTAAAGATTAATATTTAATTTAAAATTATGTCATGTGATGAAACCTCCAGGAATACGTCCAACCAAAACTGGCAACCCTATCAATGGGGCATGATTCAGAGTTAGGTTTTTTAAGGTAAAAATGAGCCAGTTCACATTAACACAGGCCAAGAGGCCACAGATGGTCTCCAAACACTCATGCACTCTTTTTTTTAAATTGTCATTGAAAGACAAGTTTCCATTTGAACTCAAATGCTAGGCCTCTGGTTTGAAAACCATATTGGGCACCCCCCACAGGGCTCAGGTTAAATTTATTCAATCTATTTTATGCAGCTACAGTAAGGATCAAACTCAGTTTTTCTTTTTTCCTAACAGGTTTGTTTCTGGTCATAAATTCTCAATCAGTGGGCAAGATAGGTTGCACAATTTAGTAAATAGTGTATTTAAAACATGTTTAAAGCCAAAAGAGAAAAGATCTGACAATGGGACATTGTCCTCATTTGCAGAATTGAAGAGCACCTTTTTTGATTCAGTAACCTTGCTGCACTTTGGTATGAAATTGCCCCTTTTTTTGTCCATAAAACTTGCATTTAAAGTGCTTCATTAGCATCTCTCACCAGATCAATAACGTTTCTGCAATCTTAACACTCGTTTCAGTGAAGCCACCGTGTTTTTTCTATCTATTTAACATCTAAAACTCCTTGACAAAGTTCCTTTTAAAATTTACTCCTTTTGTTTCTCCTTGTTTTTTCTGTAAAGATCTTCAAACTTCGATGTACTCCGAGATGACTTCTGAACAAAAATCACGTCTAACCCAGCTAGTAAATCTAGCCTCCATTCAATGGGATTAAATAAATGCTTCACGGCTATTGTAGGAGACTCTAAAAAGGATCCTGCATCTTTAAGAGTTTCCTACAATAAATTAAACACATCTCACCCATTGTAAAAGAAAAAAAAAGTGACTTAATCCAGCACAGGAGAGCCAGTGTAGATCCACAGTGATGCTATGCTTTAATTCCAAAACACACCCACAGATAAGAGAGCCTAAACTAACAACAACATTCAGTGGGAGCAGAAGTTTATTTCCTTTGGAATTCAGCCTTGGACTTCATGTCACCAAAATATAACAAGCCAAAAAAAAAAAAAAAGAAAGAAAGAAAAAGCCAACTCAGGACCTCAAAAATATAAGCACATGCTTAGACTTTTGAAGAAAGTGGTGCAATTTTAATTCAGATCCTTATATATTCCAGTGAAAAATATCTTTCTAAATATCTAACATCCCAAGGTTTTAGACTCTCAGACCCTAGGCCACAATTCAGCAGGGTACTTGAGCACATGCCTAAATTTAAGCATGTGAGTAGCCCTATTGAAGTCAGTGGGGTTACTCCTGTGCTTAAAGTGAGGCACGTGTTTAGGCACCTTGCTTATATAAGTGCCAAGTAAGAAAGCCCTTTGACCTCATGCATTCTTCTAAGTTAGAATGGAAATAAAGCTCTTCAGCTGATTTCCATTCAATTTTAATGCAAAAACCAGTAAATACAGAGAAATGCATGCAGACAGCTATCCCTAAAAAGAGTATCTAAAGTTAATATTGATATGGTTCCGGAGACTGGTAATGGGGTTTGAACAACTAAATCAATTAGAATCTAGCCCAACCTAGTAGTGACTGAAGGTCATTGTCATTTAACAACTGTTGAGTAGCCTACTTGAAATCAAACTCCTAATACACAAGTATTCACATCACAAAAACACCTCCATAGTTGATCCCATTTTTAGTAATCTCAGCAGAGGGAACACACATTAAATAGGTTTGGTGATTACTTTCACACTCCTGCTGAGGGTTGAGAGACATCAAAGGCCTGCAGTGCATTAGTTACTGTAGCTTGCAGTGTTACTGTCTGTACTGCACCTGTTCTACAGCTACACAATTTTTGTCTCTTGGATGCTAGGATGCAACTGAACTTCTCCAAAGTCTTGGACATATTTGGACCTGGGATTTTGGGATAGCATGCTGGAGATATACAGACCAGTTCTATGATCTAGATCCAGATCAAACTTTTCTAGAGTCCAGGGGATTTCAGGTGGAGGGTTTTTAAAAAAAAAAACAAAAAACACATCATCTGGTTTGTTTTGTTTCTTTCTCAGAGCCTCAGAGAGGCTGCATGGATTGTATGAGGATCCACAATATTTCCTGGATAGTTTGGAGCTTTGCCAAAAAGATCATCTGAAAAAAGCACCTAGTTTAACCGCAGCTTGTGTGAGAAGGATCATTTAAAAGTAACAACACATCTTTGGAAGATATAATACCTGCAATGCTTGAAGTATGTTTACTGCCAAGTCAATGAATTTTAAGCTGTGCCAGTGGTAAGTCAGCTCCAGATTTATTGGCAGAAGCATCTCAACAGAAGGGCAACTGAGGTAGGATCATTCTTATTAGGAGCACTTGTTGAAAAATGCAGACATTTTTCATGAACATTTGAATTTTTGAAAAATGTCAGGACCGCTATAACTTGGCGGGGAAAAAAAAAGAGTACAATTTTTTGGTGAAAAATACTGTAACCCTTCTGCCCGACAGAGTTGGCAGCAACAAGGGCCGGGTTCAATATCTAGGGGTTCCATTCCAATAACACAATGCAAACCGGCTCGAGCCCCCACCCAGTGACCTGGGACAAATATATACCACCCCCGCTGGGCGCCTCCAAGAGGCAATACTTCCCCTCTCGCAAGCACATAGTCTGAGTGTAGCAAAAGTCTTTTAATAACAGAGAGAAACAATGTGGCATTATGTTGGGGAAACACCACCAACAGGATTCATAACACAACCCATGAGCAAAAACAACCCCACCCCAGGCAAATTGGGGCATGCCCTTTTCCCTTTGGTTCTTGAGTCCAGCAACCCCAAATCACCCAAAGTCCCAAAAGTCCAATGCCCCAAAAGTCTCTGTCCCTGGTCAGGGCAGCCCCAGAGTTCGAAAGTTTATCGGCGGAGCTTTACCTCCCAACCTGGGTGGAAATGGGACGGGGGTAAGAGGCACCTTACGTGATCTGAAGCTGACTGCCCCATAGCTCCATAGCGGCGCTCCGCTCCGCCAGCCGCCCCACGAACTCCTTCGCTCAGCTCCACGGCCCACAAGCAGCTCCTGCCATCCACACACTGCTCCGCGTCGAACTGCTTCACCAGCCGTCCCGCAAACTGCTCCACAATGTATCTTCAGGCTCCCCCACTACTTAACACAACACTCAGTGATTTCAGCTCTTAGGTGAATTCAGCTTATAGTAGGGGAGCCCCAGTGCTGGTGCACTGTCAGCCCAAAGTGAGCTCAGCAGCCTATAACTAGACTTCTAATGAAATCAAAATTAGCTCTGATATTCCACAGTGGAGAGAGGAGGAAGTGCAATCAGCATGTAAGGCCCTCACCAAGGGGCCCATGCCACCAAGTATTAATACTTGTCCCCAGCCTCTCTCCATTCACACAGTTTTGGAACCCATGACCCTTGCCTAGCGAGTGCTACTTAGTTGATGGTGAATCCCTCCATCATAACAAAAGGCCACGTACAGTTCCAAGCACAGTTCCCATAATCAGGGTAATAACAATTTATTCTTCCTGCCCCAATAACAGAGACACTGGGGATCCCACAGCAGCCAAAGTGACCATTTGGGCAGCTATGGCCTCATTCTAGGCGTGGTGGGTGTGCCTATGCAAATGAGATTGGCCCCTGAAGTTCTTTTCCACAACTTGCCACACCTCACCACCAGATGTCAGGGTGGAGCTCATCCTGACACTGCTTACATCACCAAAAAAAATTCATGAAACAATTTCACACAAAAATTAATGGAAATTTAAAAATGTTTGAGATGATTGAAAATATTTCCATTACTACTATGGACACAGTAATAAAATAATAATAAATATTACATTAATTATTATTATGAATGCAATATTTGTAGCTTCAACCCTAATGTGCAATTGCTAGCTTTACAAATATAAATTTAGTCTCACAACACAGATGGTGCAGAAAATTAGACCATCCAGTTTCTGTTTTGCTGCTGGCTCTAAAATATCTTAGTAATTTGGGCAATGATGAAAATGTGAAGTACTGGAGGTCCAGCATTTGCTGCTGTTCAGTTTCTATGGTCAACAAGATCAGCAAGTAAAATTGCACCTTCTTGTTCAGCATACTCAGTCCGTGTGTGTACTGGCGTCATATCTGCTGACTTTACTGACTTACTCCGCTTAGCGACGCTAGATAATACTGCTGTGGAAGAGCAATCTGGATATTCTGGCTCATGCAATGTACGTGCAGTACTTTAAGTGATAAGGGTATTGCTGCTCTGCAATGCAAGCCTAGGCTCAGACTCTGGCTTGACCTCAACACCCCTCTGTGTACCTGCAATTCTGTCTGACTCAGACCTAGGTCTGGGGTTTCAAGTCTGGGTCCCGCTGGGACTTGGGCCCAACTCCATCATTTTATAGCATGAATGCAATTCGAGTTCAGGCCTTTTCGACTAGGGCCCTAAGAGTCCACCAACACTATCCCACAATCCTGTGGGCCAGTGTTCTTTATCCTCTCTATCCCAAGATTAACCAATCAACTTCCAAGAAACTGAAGCAAACTCTTTTGTTCAAGTACAGCAGCTTGGAGTCAGCCTTTAACCCTTCCATTTTATTTTGACTGCTGAGCTGTAAACACAGTGAACCTTCTCCTGGATTTGCAATGGCCACCAACAGGAAGTAGCCCTTTGCCAAGGTTGTAGGAGCACAGCCAGATTTTGCTGATGCTCCAGTGCAAGGCAAGAAAAAGTTCCATTTTAATAAAAGCTCCAGGACTGACTACATGTACCAGGAGATCGCAAAGAAGCAGTTTTGGGGAATCATTGGACTGGTGACAAGTGCAGACAGCAGATTAAGCAACTCAACACCAATTACCAGAAATCCAGGGATGAGAACCACACCTCTGAGAACTCAGTCATGCCCCTTTTACAAGGAGGTTGACTGGCTGTTGGGTACTGCACTGAGCATGGAGACAACAGTGCTTCATGATGCCTGGTCAACTGGGATGGTGACCTTCTTACCCCCAAAGTCCAGTGTATGACTTAAAGAGGAGTGAGCAGGTGCTGGATCAGGCCAGCAAAGTGATGCTGGTGCTGAAACCAGTCCCTGAGGTGGCTTTGCTGCTGGAGCAGCTACAGCACATCCTGGATCCTTACTCAGAAGAGCATTTGGATGCTCCTCCAGTTAGCAGCCCACTGCAGAACCAGCAGCAGAAACAGAATTCAACCCAGAGCCTGGTAAGTTTCTGACTCCATGATTGTTTTTTAAAAGGATTGGGAAGGACTTCTGGTTTATGGACCAATGAAAAAGTTATTAGAAGCTGCGAGAATGGCAGATTGCACACCAGCACCTTGGCATTCTCACCAGCACCACATGGAATTCAAAATGGACACTGGGAAGTGCAAACAGTAAAACAAACTTTGGAAACTTTTACTTCAGAAATTTTACCAGAAACTTGCTAAGATGTGCTGGGATGTCAAAAATAAGAACCTTCCCTGTTAGTACTCCACTGCATACCCACCCAACTGTGTGACAAGTCGCCTGTCAACAGTAAACTAGACAGGAGGTGGGGATGTTGAAACATAGTTCATTTACAAATGTACATGGGTGGTGAATCATTTGTCCAAACTAAGGCTGGGGGTGGGGGTTGTATGTAGTTCAGAAATGTGCCAGAATAGGGGTGGCTATGGAGCTCTTTCAAGTCCATATTATCATATGTGTTTTCATGCAGTCATAAAAGGCTGTATCAGAAGCCGTGCAGAGGCATTAATCCATGAAGATGCTAATGCAGCATCCTGTAGATTCGCCCATGAATTTGGCCCCACTCCCATGTGCTAATATAGTGGTCACTAACCCGTCAATTCCAATAGTCTGGTCGATCCTGGAGACTCTCCCAGTCGATCTCAATCTCCAGCTGCGGCGGTGCAGTGGGGCTGCCTGCTGCTAAGGCAAGCTCCCTGCCTGCAGTAGCCCCAAGCCACTCTTGGAAGCAGCCAGCATGCCCTCACAGCCCCACAGTGGGTGGGGAGTAGGGGTCTCCACCCACTGCTCCTGCCTGCAAGGACCACCCCCACAGCTCCCATTGGCCAGGAATGGGAAGCTGTGGCCAATGGGAGCTGCAGAGGCGGTGCCTGCAGAGAGGGGCAGCACGCGGAGCCACTTGCCTCCCCCAGGGCCACAGAGGCGCGTTGACCCCTTCCGGGAGCAGCATGGCCATGTGGTGTGCTACTGGCTGGTAGGGTGGGTGGGGGGTGGCCCGGCTTGTGATGGGGAGGAGGTGCTAATTTGCCTGAGTAGAACCAAGCCCCACTGCACTGCCGACTGGGAGCCACCCAAGGTAAGTGCCCCCCTCCCAGAGCCAGCGCCCTATATCCCAGCACTGAGCCCTCTCCTGGAGCCAGCACCTCATACCCCCTCCTGCACCCTGAACCCCTTCCTACACCCCAAGCCCCTACCCCAGCCCTGAGCCCACTCCCAGAGCCAGCACCCCATATGCCCTACTGCACCCCAACACTCTGCCCCAACCCGGAGCCCCCTCCTGCATGCATATTCCCTCCTAGAGCTTGCACCCCTCGCCCTCTCCTGCACCCCAACCCCCTGCCCCAGCCCAGTGAAAGTGAATGAGGGTGGGGGGATGGAGTGAGCGGGGCAGGGCCTCGGGGAAGGGACAGGGTAGATCCTGGGTTGCCCTTAAATTCAAAAAGTGAACTTGGGCCTCAAAAGGTTGGAGACCACTGTGCTAATAGCTGCAAACTTTTCCCATAGCAAGAACTCCAGATAGATTGTCACATTTCAGGGAATGGCGTATTTTCCACGCCCTCCATGGTAGCTGACTAGCCCGCTCTACTCATAGACGTACTGTTCAGCCACCATAAGTTTCAGTACTTTGGTGGCAGACATGACAGCCTCGACACCAGAAGCTTGGAATAAAATCTCTTTGCTATTCAGAAACCACAAGAACTGTTCTTTCCTCCAAAATGTGGCATGCCTGAAATGCCAGAGAAGGCTTATGTAATACATTGCGGTCACCCTCCCCACCCCCAAAACAGTCTGCAATTTTTCAACAAAATTGTGATTTTTAACTTACCATTCTCTGTGAACTCTTTTCACTGTGGTTAATCTGGTTGTGTCCATGGAGCCGCTGGAATCTGAAGCATTCCTCTCACTATACATTGTTTTTAAAAGTATCATTTTTTGTCCTTGACATTCCACAAGGATTTTTCCTGAGCTCATGCACTGAACCGTTTGCGAATCACTGAGACAATAATTTTCTATTTTATATCTGCTTGCAGACACCTCTACCTCAACTGGCCATTGTACCTCAACAGCTAATGCACACTCCAGAAGAAGCCGGAATCTCCATACCATCACGAACTGGTCCAAGAGGAAGCACTTCCTTGTGAACTTTATGGTTGGCTTTGGGGACAGGGCCAACAATCAGATGCAATACCAAAGAGAGAAGGATTCACAGCAAGTGGAAAGGCAAGTCAAGAGGCAAGCCGAAAGGCACAAGCAGGCTGCAAAGCTTTAAGACAGAATTGAGGCACAGGAGCAGACGGTTGCATCACGGTTCTCAGAATAGGAATGTCTTTTAAGGGAGGAAGACTTCGCAGAGCAGAAAGACCTGTTTGAGCGGCTGCTTTCACTAATGGTCACAAGTGTCCAGGCTCCTTCTATACCTACACCATGGCCTGAGTCCCCTCCATGGTACCATGGATACCATGCATATCAGGAACAACTTAGACAATTCCATGGTTGGGTGGCCAAGACAACTGGGACTTAGCATCTGAACAGGGCAAGTGTCCTCCCAGAATACTTCCACCTCCATGCTGACTCCCTCCCCACTGAAAGCATCCACCCCTGTGCAGATCCCCTGCCCCTTGCAGTCCACCAATTCCTGCAGGCTTCCCTACCCAAGTGGCAGCGGCACGTGAGCACTAAATGCACCAAAAAGGGCAAGGAGAACATGCAGGGGACATGCAACACTCGGGGATTTTTTTGATAGCTCTGTTTGTACTGTTCAGTGTTTGGTGTAGGCACTTTGTCTTACTACCGGTTGTGGTGGTGCTTTTCTTACCGTTTTAGCAGTGTTCAATTGGCAGCTGGCCTGCCAGGCAAGGCTTTAGCATTTTTATTTATGTAATAGAAATAAAAGCTTTTATTTTATGAAGAAAGTTTATTGCTATCACTACTTATAATATGTATTTCAGCTACTACAAATAAACACATGGTAAGGCACAACAGGCAAGTAGTATCCAAACACAATTTCTCAATAAAATTGTGTACACCAATCCATAATGCAAATGCACAATTCTCCCCCGGACATTAAGTCATGTCATCAATAATATAAATGCCGAATAATCGTTCAACCTCCCTTCACTGCACACATTGGCAGCACCGCGCCCCCCCCCCATTTCATCACATGATGTGACAATACCTCATTTACTATAAACATTATTGTACAGACAGATTCATAACTGTACTACTCTCCCGTTCCACCGGCTCATGTCAGTCCATAATTTGGGAGCACAGTGCATCCCTGATTTCTGTTGCCTGTTGCATTCTGCTCCAGCTGGATGGCTGCACTTTCTGGCTGAGTTTACTAGTTCAGCAGTCCATTATTGTCATAGCTCCAACCAGGACAAATGGCTCACCTTTGCCTTCCCAAAGACTGTGAAGCGCACAGCAAGCCACAATAAAGCAGACAGCACTGATGACACGGGAATCCAAACATGTCTGTAGAGAGCACCCACAGGATTTCAATCGGCCAAGCACATATTTAACTACCATCCTACACCTGTAATTAAACCTCCTTTTTCCAGGACCTCTGAGACAATAAGCCAAGGCAAAAGGGGGTACACAAGGTCCCCCAGTATAACAGTGGGGACAATAATTCCATTTATGACAAAGTCATTTGGTGGGACTAGAGTCCAGCCTGTCCATGAAGGCAGATTCCCAATAGGCAGAAAACTCTGGCATCATGAACCTTTCCAGTGCAGTCCACATTGGCATCCACAAGTCAGCTTCTGTCATCAGCCTGTATAATAATGGAGTAGTAACCTTTGGGGTTTATGGGCTCATTTACTAAGGGAGGAGGGCAAACTATGGGCATAAGGCCCATCAATGGTCCCAGCACAGTTTGGAAACCCCATTCTCCCAAAACCAGTAATTACTTCAGGAATATTGTTTATGCCCACCACCTTTGGGTAAATCACATGCCTGATCTCACCAGAAACCTCCACCGCCACTGTCAGGGCCGGATTAACTCTCCTGTGGGCCCGGTGCTATTAGATTTTGTGAGGCTTCTGGGTGTTTGGAGTGGGGGGAGTGGGCTCAGGGGCAGGGGATTGGGATGCGGGAGTGGGTACAGCTCCAGCTGGGGTCGGGGGGTGGGCTCTGGGGTGGGGCCAGGGATGGGACAGGGATGGGGGTTGGGTTGCAGCAGGAGTGTGGACTCTGGGTGGGAGGTGATGGGCTTGGGGTGCGGGCTCTGGGAGGGAGTTTGGGTGCAGGAGGGGGCTCAGGGCTGGGACAGGAGGTTGAGGTGCAGAAGGGGGGCTCAGGGCTGGGACAGGGGGTTGAGGTGCAGGAGGAGGTGCGGGGTACAGGCTCCGGCTGGGAGGTGCTTACCTCAGGCAGCTCCTGGTCAGTAGCACAGCAGGGCTAAAGTAGGATCTCTGCCTGCCCTGGCTCTGCGCTGCTCCCCTCCCCGAGGTGGCATGTCCGGCCCCTAGGCAGAGGTGCCAGACTGCTCTGTATGTTACCCCGCCAATGGGCGCTGCCGAGCTGGCACTGGAGGCAGGGGCAGCGCACAGAGATTCCCTAAACGCCTCTCACCTAGGGGCTGCAGGGGCACATTGGGGAGCAGGTGCTTGTGGGGAGGCACTGAGGCTCAGGGACCGGTGTCCAGCCCATGGCGTGGAGACTTGCCGTGGGTCAGATGAAAAGGAGCAGTGGGCCGCATCTCACATGCGGGGTCCCCCTTATCCCGAAGCCCTGGGCTGCAGCTCCTAAAGTTCCTGCATTAATCTGGACCTGGCCACTGTACCCAGAGTTGACTTCCCAACACCCATCTGGTTAGCAACACACCAGTAGCAGTGTGGGGTAACCAGATTCCAGACATTTACAGCAACCCAATTCCAGACTGATATGACCACCCTCATATATGTCTCATGACTCTGGTGGGTTGCGGCAAGCTGCTCATAAAGATCCAGAAATGTAGCTTTTTTCGTAAGAACGTTCTGGACCCACAACTGGTCATGCCAGGTCTCCATGATGATGTGAATCCACAAATCTGTGCTTGTGGTCCTGCTCCAAAAGCAGCTGTCTGAATAGGGGGCAACACTGGCCATACTGAGAGTGATGTGCAGCATCAGCCAGTTTGTGTCTTGCATGTCTGTATCATCCTCCTCCTCCATCCTCCTCCTGTGCCATCATTAGCTCCATCTGGTGCCTGGGGTGGGTCAGAAAATGCTGCTGAAATGTCCACCAGAACCTCATGGAAGCTCTGTCTGTTTCCTGTAACAGGAATGAAAGCCCAAGTAAGAGAAGTTCTTGAAATGGTGAATCCTCCATGTTGCTGGCTTTGGTTGTGGGCAGCATGCACACCAAAATGATGGCTTGGCAAGATGTGTTTGCAGGCTGTGACACCTTCCTGTGATGTGAGGGGTGGACAGTCAAGTTTTCCCAAACTGCACCACAAACAAAACAAATGCGCTACTAATTTCAGGACAGCGCTAAGAAGTCTGGGATATGGTTGGTTGGACTCGGGCCTGTGTACTGTATGAGGATGTTGGAGCCCCAGTGTGGGGTCCACGCTCAAAATTTTTTAACCTAGGGATTGATTGTGCTTCTTTGTAAGGATAAAGGTGATGCAAATAATTAAAACACCTACCAGGGCATCACCTTGTTAAGTCAGCCTCTTAAAGTCCTTAGAAAGTTCTGGAGGCAAGGTTGAGATGCAAGTGGGGGTGGGGACATAGGACAGGAATAACATGGCTTTTGGAAGGGAAGGAGTACTATAGATGCAGTTTTTACAATGAGACAGATGTTTGAAAGAATGATAAATGGAGGAAGTAACTGCTGTGTAGCAGTTATTGATTTTGAGAAAGCATGTGATGTGGTTCCATAGGAACTGCTATTTGGAATACTGAGATGGATGAGAGGGGAATTTCAAGAAGTGGAGATGATAGAGGAACTGTATGAAAGGTCAAGACCTAAAGTGGTAACAATACATAGAATTTCAGAGAGTTTTGTGGTGATGGTTTGATTGAGACTAGGGAGTATGCTAAATCAGCTTCTCTTCATCTTTGTTATAGAGTTAATTAGCAGGAGAACCAAGCCTCTGTGCAGACTCAGAGAAGACTAATGTATGCAAACAATTTGGCCCTTTTGGTTGACAGCCTAGAGGAATTGGTAAACACGGTATCAGAGTGGGCATCTGTGTTGGAAGACCATGGTTTGAAGGTAAACACAAAGAAAACTGAAGTTATGCAAGTAGGGACGGTGGATAAAAGAGCTGTTGATTGATGTTCCAGGAGAGAAGCTGAATCAGAAGAACGAACTTGTGTACTCGGGAGGAGCACTTAGCGCCATTGGAGAGAGACCTGGAGAACTGGAAAGAAGAGCCTACTGTGCATGAGCAGTCGTGAAGTAGGTGGCAAGACTACTGTGGGACCATCGACTAAGGAACAAACTGAAAGAATAAGCATATGGTTGTGTTCCTGCTCTATGGTTTGGAAACAGTGGGTTTCACAAAGATGAAAGACAAAAAAGGTACAAGTAGTAGAAAATAATATACTGCGAAAAATGACAGGCAAGCAGAGGACAGACAGAGTTCAAGTGGAAGAAATAAGGGGCAAGATGAACTTGGGACTCTCGGTGACAGATAGGCCGGAGAGCGCACTTTGGGGTGTGGTGGACATGTGATAAGAATAGGAAAAGAACAACAGCAAAGAAAGCATGGGATGAAGAGGGCAGCAAGAAAGGACATGGAAAGGACAAGACCAAGGATAAGATGTAAAGACTCCATCAACAGAAGTTTGAAGAGAAAAGGACTGGAACACCAAGACCTACGAACCCATGCCATGAACATGAAGTAGTGGCAAAGAATCGTGGGCATCTCATGTAAATGGGAAAAGGAGTCAAGAAGTAAAGTATTTGGTTTTGTTTAAGGTTTCCAAGGGTTCTTATATTATAATGAACCAAACTAAAAGGAAAAAACTAGGACTGGTCAAAAATTTTGATTGGAACATTTTCCTATCAGAAAATAGGTTTCCATCAAAATCAAAATTTTCCAGAAGAAAAGGCAAATTTTGGTGGCATTTCCACCAGGAAAACTCAGTTGTATTTCCAGTCAACCCAAAACTAAATGTTTTGGTCTGATTATCTGAAATTAAATATTTAGTTTCAGGTCAATGTTAATATCTGTGTCCACCTGAGTCACTGCAGGGCCTCATGGGCTCCCTGATGCCTCTGACTCCCTGATTCCCCCATTGTACCCTATGGGCCTTAGTCCTCAAGTACACAATATTGACCTTGATGCGCCAGGGATTATCCCAGTGGTTGAGCTGCCTCAGTGCATCATGGAGCCCCAGCATGGGTCAACAAACTAAAAGGGTATGTTTTGATATGGGAAAGTCAAATGTTTTATTTTAACCAAAAATGTCCAAATGAAACATTTCTAAATTTCCAAATCATTTTCCCCTGAGTTTTTTCCCAATTTAAGATGAAAACAAATGCCAAAACAGTGGAATTTCCTAAGGGTGAGAAATTCCATTTCTTTTTAAACCACACACCACCTAGAAACAGCATATTTTAAGAGTAAAGCCACTGTGGGCCTCTGCTCCAATCAGTGCAATTAATTTGTTGCCTCCAAAAATTACTTATCTATACCAAAAAACACATTGCAACAATGGGAGAATGGAATTCATTTTAGGGTAGTGAGAAACCACCACTACAAAACTACTTTGTCTTGGGGTGTTGTTACAAATTGCAAGCTCAAAAGAGATTCATTGAAAAGTTTGTGAGATTTTGAATTTTTCAATCAAAACCATGTGAATGTGGACCAATTTATGACTGATGGTCTCAAGTAGGCTGACCAGATGTCCCAATTTTATAGTGACAGTCCTGATATTTGGGGCTTTTTCTTATATAGGCACCTATTACCCCACCCCCACCCCCTGTTCTGATTTTTCACACTTGCTATCTGGTCACCCTAGTCTCAAGACTCAGTTAAACTTGACAGTGTTGTTGAACGTCACTTTGACTCTTTATTTCAGATCTCAGGAGGCCTATTACTATGAAAATCAAAAGAAATATTTGTATGTTTTCCTGAACTGAAATTTTCAAGATTTTCAGAGCTCTAGTTAATTTAAAGGAAGCTTCAGTTGCACTTGAATGAGAATCATTTTGAAACTAATACTAAATGAAAGTATGTATAACATAGTAACCCTGCTTTTGACCAGTTTGATCTTTTAAATGATCCTCCACCATAGCAGCAACTGAGCAATCTATCAATATAAGGACAGAATAGAGGAGGAAGTAGAAGCCATTATTCCAGATTTTGTGGTTAAATTACCCTCTCTGTTTAACAGACAGGCTATCTCCATAGTATTAGTCACCTACAAATCTTATTGTGTGAGTGAAGCATGTGAAAGAAGATTGTTATGACTGGTGGAGGATCTTAATGCACTGATACATACTGCTCTCGCCGGAAGCAGGGTAGGGGTGAACATGCTCGGATAAGCCACCAATTCTAGGAATTTCAAACTGCCTGGGAGAATAGCTTTCTGGTTATAAGGAGTCCCCATGGAAAATGCTGTGCTTTCGGCTTTGCCCAGAATAGGCATCAGCAAACATTTTTTCCAATCTTTGAGGGCTTTAAAATGTCACTGTCACAGGACAGCTGGCCCCTGTGAGTAGAATTGGGCCAGCTTCCCTGTGTCAAAGCAGGTGAGCCCCGAATCCAGCCAGGAGGCTGGGCTACCCACGAGCCTGTAAAGGGTTCCCAGAGGGTGGGAAATAGGAGGTAGAAAGGAGTGACTGGAACAGGCTGTGGCTGGGGAAAGAAAGCCATGCTGGAGTAGATGAATTCCTGGGAAAGGGGCCAAGTGCTCAGGGAAGCATCCTCAGGGCTATGGGTCCAGGTAGGGTGACCAGACAGCAAATGTGAAAAATCGGGATGGGGGGAGGGGGGAGGGTAACAGGAGCCTATATAAGAAAAAGACCCAAAAATTGGGACTGTCCCTATAAAATCAGGACATCTGGTCACCCTAGCTCCAGGTAGGGAGCAGAGCTGACTAGAAATGGGAAGCTGTCAGCAGCAGGAATGCCAGAGACCCCTGGGAGAGAGTCACATCTGGGACATGGGAAGACTGACCTAGTTGTCAAAGCAGGAGTTGGCAGCCAGGCCAATTGAGATACTAAGAGAGCAGAGTCTGAGCTATGCCAGAGGGCAGAATGAGGGTCAGTATCCCAAGGCAGGCAAGGTCAGGTTACCAAGAGCTCAGAATCAGGCCGTAAGAGCAGGTACCACAAGGGAAGTAGTCCTAAGCAGGGGAAACCCAACTACATAGACAATATCAACTTCCTGTTCCTGTGCTTGGTTTAAATAGAAGCAGAGAACCAACCAGGACCCCCCAAATGCCACCAATCAGATCCCAGAACTGGAACTGAGCTTCTAGTTCTCATTTTGGAGCAGATGGATCCTGGAGCTAACAGAGCCCTTGAGAAGCTTGACATAGTGTTAAAGATCTGTTGGTGTTCATGCGAAAGTTGACCAACATTTTATTTATATATAGTATAGTTGTTGTGACCCCATGTTGTTTAAACACCCTCCTAATTAAAAAAAAAATCCCACATAAACATACAAATACCTTACTGTTAAATTTGGAAATACCTCTTTTCTCAGCTTTTTCTGATGCTTCAATTTTTTTTTTAAATTGCTAGCATCACTTATTCTAAAATAATGAACAACAACAGTGTTTATAGAAGAATAAGCCAAGGCCTTACTGAATGGATCTTTCAAATTAAAGTGATGACTAGCATGAATGCCTCAGAAATTTCCTGAACACCCCCCCAACTAGGGTGACCAGATGTCCCGATTTTAAAGGAACAGTTCCGATTTTTGGGTCTTTTTCTTATATAGGTTCTTACTACCCCCCACCCCGTCCCGATTTTTCACACTTACTGTCTGGTCACCCTAATCCCAACTCTGCTAAAGATCTCATCCATCCTGCAACTGAAGTATAAAAGCACTGAAATGTAAAACACCCAAACCAAAAAGCAACTGGCTTTTAAGGTCCCCTGAAGACTAAGAACAAGGTGGACCTTTTATAAACATGGCTTCTATGAAGTCATTCTTTAATTCCACAGTCCTTTGTTTTTTCATTCAAAGGGGTAAAGAGACTAGATCAAGTTTGTACCATGCAGGACAAACTCAGGAAGTGCATTTCAGTCCCTCACTGATCAGCTTTGGAACAGTTACAGCATATGTCTTAAATTAGTAAATCTAACCCACTCTGACCAAATTATGTCCCCTTCTGTGGGTACACTGGGAAGAGAGAGAATACAGGGTGCTCCCTCTCCATAGCTATAGCCAAGCCAGCTGGTACCCACCTCCCTAGAACATGTGGCAGAATTAGGTTTTCAGGACCACAGTCACACAATGACCCTCTTTTTCCTCATCCCAGCACAGTTCAGGCTCTCTGGGCCTAGGGTGACCAGGTGTCCAGTTTTCGACCGGAACACCTGGTTGAAAAGGGATCCTGGCAGCTCCAGTCAGAACCGCTGACTGGGCTGTTAACTGTCCAGTTGGCAATACTACGCAGCGGGGCTGGCAGGCACCCTGCTAGCCTCCACACTGCGCGGCTCCTAGAAAGCAGCCAGTACATCCCTCCTTCTGGCTCCTACACGTAGGGCAGCCAGGGGGCTCCGCACTCTGCCCCTGCCCCAAGCGCCGCCCCTGGAGCTCCCATTGACTGGGAACCATGGGCAATGGGAGCTGAGGGAGCAATGCCTGCAGACGGGGCAGCGCGGAGAGCCGCCTGGCCGTGCCTCTGGTAGGAGCTGGAGACAGGATGCTGCTTCTGGAAGCTGCTTGAGGTAACCGCCACTCAGAGCCTGCATCCCTGACCCCCTCCCAGGCCCCAAACTCCTGCCCCAGCCCTGATCCCTCTCCCACCCTCCGAACCCCTCGATTCCAGCCCAGAGCACACTCCTGCACCCAAAACCCCTCATCCCCAGCCCCACCCAAGAGTCTTCACCCCCAGCCAGAGTCCTCACATACCCCTGCACCTCAACCCCAGACCAGAGCCCCCTCCCGCACTCCAAACCCCTCAGTCCCAGCTGGGAGCCCCTCCTGCACCCCAAATACCCATCCCCGGCCCCACACCAGAGCCCTCACCCCCAGCCAGAGCCTCACCCCCTCTTGCATCCCAACCCTCTGCCTCAGCCTGGAGCCCCCTCCCACACTCTGAACTCCTCATTTCTGGCCCCACCCTGGAGCCCACACCCCCAGCTGGAGCCCTCACACCAGCTCCCTGAGCCATCCCAGTGAAAATGAGCAAGTGAGGTTGGCGGGAGGGATAGCTCAGTGGTTTGAGCATTAGCCTGCTAAACCCAGGGTTGTAAGCTCAATCCTTGAGGGGGCCATTTAGGGATCTGGGGCAAAAATTGGGGATTCATCCTGCTTTGAGCAGGGGGTTGGACTAGATGGCCTCCTGAGGTCCCTTCCAACCCTGATATTGTATGATTCAATGAGGGTGAGAAAAGCAAGCGGGAGAGGGAGAGGGGGATGGCGTGAGCGGCAGGGCCTCAGAGAAGGGGCATGGAATGCGTGGGGTCTCAGAGGAGGGGGCAGGGCAAGGGTGTTCAGTTTTGTGCTAGCTGAAAGTTGGCAACCCTATCTGGGCCTTATTTCTACTGCCCTACAATTTATATCTTTTTTTTATGTGTGCACAAAGAGTGTGTGGTGTGGGCATAAAATGTTGGTCTGAGTGTGCAGCTCAAACAGAGCTAGCACATATCTGTCTACCTGTATTGGGAAGAATACTCCCAGCTGCAGTGTAGACATAACCTAGGTGTACCGATCACATGTTCAGTGTTCTCATACTAATGGTAAAATGATTGCACAGGATAACTCAGCTTTCAGTGTGATAACATAATTAGTATTAAAAAATCATGGTCATCCTTTGGACATACACAGTATGGTGCTTTTCACACACTGATGGCAGAGCACCTTACAAGGAGGTAAGTACCAATTATTCCCCACAGAGCAATTTCTCCTGCACAGAGCAACGTAGTGACTCACCCAAAATCACTCTGAACCAGTGGCAGAGCCTGGAATAGAATCCAGTTCCCTGCTGTAGGCCCCCGTGCTTCTTTTAAAGACTATTTTCAGTTCTCCATCCCCCTCGGTTCTCTCAGCTGCAGCACTCACCCTCTTTCGACGCAGAACTTAAATATTCTTTTGCAGCTAATCCTCTTCATGAGGTTCACTGTCATGTTCTTTCTACTTAATTCCTCAGGAAGTAACAATCATTTTCTTAAATATTTTACAATGCTGAGCTGTGCACAGCCACTGCTCCTTTTGGCAACCATTTTCAGCAACTACCAACAGAACAAAGTCAGAGGAAATTGTTTTCTTCTCCCCCCCTTCCTACCCCCACTGGGTTTGTTAAGGACAAACTTTCATGCTCTTGCCTTTTTATAGCTGATAAATGTACTGGCTATAGATCCCACAATGGGAGAAGGAAATGCAAACAAGTTTGCCAAGAGAAAGCATGTATGGGGGGTAGGGGGGAATGTTAAAGGAACAAAATGAAAGGGAACTAAATGGGATGCAAGAAAATAGGACGGCAAGTTGATGGCACTGGAAAATCCACATGCTTTCCACAGTTCCCCTTCTTCTTATTCTGGACGTTAGAGACCAAATCCTGCCCACTTTAGAAAATAAATTTGTTCTGAGACTAATTACTGGAATTTAGAAATAGGCCAAGGAAGCTGGCTTGCAAAAGCTTGGTTCATTTGGTTTTGCAAGCCCAAATCAGACCTTGGTTCCAATTCTTCTAAACCACCAAACCTCCTGATTTTATCTAATCTCTCCCAGAAAATACTACCTGTTGCCAGCCCTCATTGACTTCAAGGAGGCGCTTGCTTCAAAAATTATACCAACCATTTGGAGAAGTCAGTCATAAGAAAAGCTCAGCTTTCATGGTCATTTGTTGCCTCTTCAAGGGGCCAAAATAAAGCACAAAATAAAAAGGAATAGCCCATTGTTTAACAACCTTCTGAGTTTCTCCCCTTCCTTCCTATACCCAGGAAGGAATGACAATGAATTGTAGTAGCTTACATCTGTCTATAGCCTTTCATTTCATGCACAGAGACCTAAATTCAGCAAGATTCTAAGCAGGTACCTAACTTTTGCAAGAGCTGGAATGCCAAGAGTCAATGCGACTATTCATGTACCAGAAGATAGGCACAAGCTTAAATAACTTGCTGAATTCATGCCAGACTGCCCCTCCAATTCTGGTCTAGCAAGCCACTACTTTCTTCTCATTCTAATCAATCCTTAAGACTCTCTTTTTCTACAATGTTCATAAGAAATAAGTCAGCAAAATTAATTATTTTAAGAAAACTTTTTAGTTGAACCACCAAGTTGTGTATACCTGAAATAAGCAGTTGTGTGATATTATTGCCATAAAGACTCTCTTTTACTTCATCCCTTCCCTACTATTTGTTACTCCCACTTGTAGCATCATGTTTAAAATTAGATTGTAAAATCTTTGGAGCAGGAATCTTTGCCTTTATATTAGCTCTGCAAAGCACAAATACATATATGAGCACTTTAAAAAGTAATAATAATTCCATGTGTCCCAAAACACCTTTGCAAACAATACACAGAACTAAAATACACTCACTGTTGAGATGCAGCCATCTCTGGGGTGGAACACAGCAGCTGTTAATGGAGAACAAATAGTTTGGGACAAAAAGCAAAGAAGAAACCCTTTATTTGAATGAAGCTACAGAAAGAATTTTTGGTAATCACAATTTATTTACTGAAGCTGAAATTTGGCTGGGACACCCAAACTCTTGCCGCCACCGCCCCCTCCCCTCCCCCTCCAAAAGGGCCATGGGGTCTTTAATGCATACCAATGGTCAGGTCTTAATTTTATGACTCTTAAAATAAAAACCACCATTCTGAAAGTGAAATCAAAATGAAAACCAAACAGATAAGAATGACCGTTCCTACCTTCTCATGGGTAACGTAATTAATCAGTTAATAAACAAACTAGTATGTGGAACTGTGTGTAACAAAATATTCATTTTGATCTTAGCTCAGATTTATATTATCCTTGAGACACACACCAGTTACACATATGCATTTAGAAAGAAATAGTAAGTACAGTAAATCTCAGACATAAAGAAGATTTTTATAGAAGGGGGACAGTTGAAAACTGATACCACATTTAAAAAGAGGCACAGTGGTTGTGTCTGAAAGCTATACTGTACCATTTTGTTACCTGACAAAAACGCAAAATTATCCAGGTAGCGTCTGTCTCCCCACAAAAAATAGATTGGTAATGGGATATTGAGGCTTTCAATTCTAGGTCACCAATTTAAATGAGCACCAACCACATTGCTAGTGACCAACTGTTCTTGTTCCCATCTGACAGCTCTTCACTAGCCTACATGAAATGAGTTGTAAGTCTCTGTTTTGTTCCTAATGGACAGGCGTTCACAACACACACAAAAACATCATTACATTTGGCACTAACCGGAGTCCTTACTGGCAGTCAAAAAGGAAGACAATGGATGGAATTGGCATGAAAACTGAAAAACTCTCTCATCCCTACAGATGGTCACAGGTCATGAGTGAGGCACATTTGTGGGACAGGGTAAAAGCTTGCACTAAGCTTGGGCTGGAACTGTTGTGTCTCTCTGAAAATACAACATATCTGAGGAAAAATCACCTAATACAGAGTTATTCACTTGGAGGTAGAAAATCTTAGTGTAATAGTGTCCAACATATTAAACATCAATTAGCAATGTGAAAAGGCAGGGAAGGAAAAAGGACAACAGTTTGACTGTTACACAGCAAGGAGTAGACAGGAAAGAGTGGATATCCCATGCCATGTAGCAGGGTGGAAATGGTTCATCTGCACATGGCTTTAATGCAAACACACCTGCAATTATGCATTCACTATTGGTCAATTCATCACCAAAAAGATCATGTCGTGCTAGAAGTTGCTCAGAGAAGAACAAAAATGATCAGAAAGCTGGAATAATTAATTTTAAAAGATTAAAAGGGCTAAATTTGCAACGCTTGATTTGATGGATACCTAATTATTTGAATAACTAATTGAATAACTACAGTAATAGCATTTACAAATGTTTGAAAAATATAAACAGCATGAAGGAAAAGCAGTAATTTAGGATGGTATACGGGGGGAGAGTATAACTAGGAGTAAGAGGATAAAATTAAGAAAGGGAAAAATTAGACTGAATTTTCAGAAAATTATATGACAGTGGAATCTATTAAGCTGTAATATAATCTCCCATGGAAATAGGTAGTTACGCCATAGATTGAGGGTAACATTTTCAAAAGCACCTCAGTGATTTAGGACCCCAAGTCCCATTTTCAAAACTGAGTTAGGTTTGACTACAATGGGAGTTAGGAGCCTAGGTACTTCTGAAAATCCCATTAGGTGCCTATCTGCATCTTTAGCCACATAAATGTCTCTAAAAATGTGGTCCCTGGCCCTTAGACTCTTTTGAAAATTTCACCCTTAGGGCTGGATTCACAAGAGGACTTAAGTGCCTAACTGCCATTTTAGGAACCTAAATCCAGAATCAGGCCATATTGGGCTTCACAAAGCCTCCACTCAGCTGCCCCTGAACTCTGTAGATACCTAAATGTGCTTGGCACCTAAATTTTTGCAGTCAGTTCCCCAGGGACCTATGCTTATGCTTCTGAGCATGAACAACATGCAGCCCCATGTGAGGCATCCGGACACCTAAGTCCCAAAGCGCAGCACAAAAAGATAGACAATGCTCTGCCTAACTTGCTTGTGGGGACAAATGGGGTAGGCATGATCAGAGAAGCCTACACAAAATGCCAAGGCAAGAGGAAGAGGCATTCCCTCATAACTTTTAGTGATTAGGGTACGCACCTGGAATGTGGGAGACCACCAGCTCAAGTCCACCCCCCAATGCTTGCTCTGTCTCTGGCCCAGTGATTCTTTCTTTATCTACAGTGGATCAGCTTCAGTGTTGGGCCAGAGAGAGAAAGAGCTAGCAAGCAAGCATTAGAGCACTCACCTGAAAGGTGGCAGACTCAGGATCCAGGTCCTCTTCTCCAATTACTTTTTAAAATTATTTATGCACAGTGGAACAGCTTCAACAGGAGAGACTGAGGGAACCCCACATCAGAAACTCCCACACCCCAGTTGTTAGGGCAAGTGCCTCAGAGGTGACATGTCCCAGTTCAAATCCCTTCTCCCATTTAGGCATCTCCTACATCACAGGTGGTTACCCTAACCACTGGGCTAAGAGTTATGAGGGAAGTCCACCTCCTCACTTAAACAGCAAATGTGCCTATCCAAGAGAATGCTTGCAGCTGAGAAGGAGGTATCATGTTCCTCTGTATCTCATATGGACTGGCTACAGAGCTTGCTTATATACACCAGATGTGTTCATCATAAAATCTTTTAATACTCTGCCAGGTATGGCTATGGTTAGCTTTAAATAAGGTATTTTACATACAGCACCACCTAGTGATTGAACAGTATAATACAGTTTACGATGGCAGCCAGACTTTGGCGCCCTCTCCAAGACAGGGGCAGGCCTTAATACACACACTCCTGGCTTGGCAGCTCCCATTGGCTATTTTAGGCAAGGCGCTGCTCAGCATGCTGGCTTTGGTGAATCCCTTTCTGAGGCACCTATTTCTTCTTCTTTGTTGCATATGGAGCCTAGGTGCCAAACTCAGGTCTTGGTGAATCTCAGTGATTCTCTAGACACTTTGAAGATATTGAGTGTTGCCACACCTATCATCATACCTAAGGGCTTGACTCCACAAACAATTGGTTTGCAGCATGCTGGAAGGTGAATCTACCCAACTCTCGCCTTCTGCAGACTCATTGTCTGTGTGGACCCTGCTGATGCACATTAACAGTTTGTGATTCATAGATTCCAAGGCCAGAGAGGACTATTGTGATCATCTAGTCTGACCTCCTGTATTACACAGGCCAGAGAACTTCCCCAAAATAATTCCTATTATGCATCCTTCAGAAAAACATCCAAATTTGATCTAAAAATTTTCAGTGATAGAGAATCCACCATAACCCTTGATAAATTGCTCCAATGGTTAATTATTTTCACCATTAAAAATTTATCTTATTTCCGGTCTGAATTTGTTTAGCTTCAGCTTCCAGCCATTGGCTTATGTTACACATTTCTCTGCTAGATTGAAGAGCACATTGTTAAATATTTGTTCCCCGTGTAGGTTCTTATAAACTGTGATCAAGTCATCCTTATCCGTCTATTTATTAAGCTGAATAGATCTAGCTGCTTGTGTCTATCACTATAAGGCATGTTTTCTAATCCTTTAATCATTCTCATGGCTCTTCTCCGAACCTTCTCCAATTTGTTAACTTCCTTCTAGAATTGTGGGCACCAGAACTGGACACAGTATTTCAGCAGCAATCACACCAGAGCCAAATACAGAGGTAAAATAATCTCTCTACTCTTACTCGAGATTCCCCTCTCTCCTTACTAGAGATTCATGCATTCCAGGATAGCATTAGTTCTTCTGGACACAGCTCATGTTCAGCTGATTATTCACCACAATGCCCAAATCTTTTTCAGAGTCACCGCTTCCCAGGATAGGGTCCATCATCCTTTAAGTATGATATACGTTATTTGTTCCTAGATGCATACATTTAGCCTATTAAAACACATACTGTTTGCTTGCACTCAGTTTATTAAGCGATCTGGATTACTATGATTTAGCAACCTGTCTTCCTTCATTATTTACCATTCTCCCAATTTGTGTCATCTGCACACTTTATCAGTGATGATTTTATGCTTTCTTGAAAGTCATTGTTAAAAATGTTAAATAGTGTAGGGTCAAAAACTGATCCCTGCAGGATCCCACTGGAAACACACCCACTCGTTGACCATTTTTAATCTATTTAATGTTGCCATGTTAATTTTGTACTGTTCTAGGGGTTGGGGGTTTTTTTTGTTTTGTTTTTTTTACTCAAAATGTCATTCTGCACCAAATCAAAGATCTAAGTATCGTATGTCAACACTATTACCTTTATCAACCAAACTTGTAATCCCATCAAAAAAAGATATCAAGTTAGTCTGAGAGGATCTATTTTCCATAAACCCATGTTAATTGGCATTAATTACATTATCATCCTTTAATTCTTTATTAATTGAGTTCTGTATCAGCCACTCCATTATCTGGCCTAGGCTTGATGTCAGGCTGATAGGCCTACAATTACCCAGGTCATCCTGTTTAGCCTTTTTAATAATTGGCACAATATTTGCTTTCTTCTAGTCTTCTGGAACTTCCCCAGTGCTCCATGTCTTCTTGAAAATCAACATTAATGGCCCAACAAGCTCTTTAGCCAGCTCTACTGGGACTGTTGGATGCAAGTTATCTGGGTCTCCTAATTTAAAAATGTCTAACTCTAATAACTTCTGTTTAACATCCTCCAGAGACCATAGGGGAATGAAAAGAGTCTTATAACCATATGATGAGACTAGATTATCTGTTTTTATCCAAATATAGAACAGATATATTTATTGAACTCTTCTTTTTTTTTTGAATTATTACTCATAATTCTATCATTTCCATCTAATAATTAATCAACAGCATCATCAGGATCCTTTTTGTTCTAAAATATTTTTTAAATTCCGTATTGTCCTTATCTCTTCTGGCCATAGATTTCTCCTGGTGTCCTTTTGCTTCCCTTATCAGTTTTCTACAATTCTTAACTTCTGATTTATATTCATGACTATCAACTTCCCCTTTCTTCCATTTGTAATATATATAGATATTACAAATATAGAGAGATATTACAAATGGAAGAAAGGGGAAGTTGATAGTCATGAATATAAATCAGAAGTTGGAAATTGTAGGAAATTGATAAGGGAAGCAAAGGGACACTAGGAGAAATCTATGTCCAGAAGAGATGAGGACAATATATAAAATATAGCTGCCTTCACTTTACCTCTAAACCAGGTTAGTTTTTTAACCAGTATGGCCTTCTTACTCTGTTGTGGAATTGTGACATTGGGAGCATCTAGTAAGTTGTTCTTAAATGATTCCAACTGTCATTCACATTTTTCTGGTTAAATTCTTTCTCCAGCTGTTCTATCTTAATTCATTTTGATCTAGTCCTATTTCAAAGAAGACTAAATCAAAGTGTATTATCAAACTGTTAATGCACATCAGTAGGGTCCAAACAGTCAGTCTCCAACAAGTTAGTTGCCACAAAGTAATTGTTTGTGTAGACAAGCCCTAAGTCTCTTTGTGACTGTAGCCCTAACTGCCTACAACAGTTTTGAAAATGGGACTTAGGGACAGATTTTCATAGGCGCCTAAATATTCAGATAGGTACCTAGTTGGATTTTCAAAAGTGCCTAAGTAGGTTAGAACTTAGGGCAAGATTTGTAATGGTATGTAGGTGCCTAAAGATTAAGTCCCAAAGGGAGTTAGGCACCTAGGTGATTTTGAAAACCCCATTAGGAACCTATCCTCATCTGAATACCCTTAAAAATCCAGCTGAAATCAATAAGATTTAGGTGCTTAACCTGATTAGGCACTTTTGAAAATCCCACTGGATGCCTATCTGCATCTTTAGATCCCTGAATACCTTTGAAAATCTGGCCCTCAGATGAAAATTTTACTCTGAAGCTTTTAACTCTAAACTAGACAGCACTCGGTAGTATATTGTAGGGACCAACCTGCACAGGCAGGGGAATGGACTAGATGACCTAACATTGTAGTTATTATCAATTTCCAATTTATTTTATTCTATGAAAACAATTAGACTCATGTACAGACTTCATTTTCTATTGCTGTCAATTTGACACTTTCATGAGCCCTAAATTCATTTAAAAAAGAAGAAAAAATATCTTGTGAATGCTTGATATAGAAGAGAGTTACAGATCATCACACAAAGTAAAATTATGCAGGTCTGAAAAGTGAGAGCAGAAGAAAATTCAAATTGTGTCCATGCAGGTTTAAGGAAGAAAAATGTGGTCCAGTTTTCCTTGATGGGTTTGAGAGATATTCTTGTACTTTAGGCTTCAGTACATTATTCCTTAGCGGTGTTTCCACCCTTGTTGTTAAAGCCTGCTTCCTGAGAATGCCAGATTTAAATTTAAACTCAATCCTCTAGACACCTTTTTCATTTTCCATGGTGTCATTGTTTTTGTTCTGTACTATTAGTTGCATGACTCGAAATTAACAATTTATCATGCTGCCCAGCTAAGAAAAAATGTGGCTGTACAATGGAAAAGAAGGTTGCAGAAGGTTTCACTTTTGTAGCCAGACTGTATCTAAAATCAGCTTTCAAGCTAGGGTCAGCCCTTTATTTATCTGTTTCAAGAAAAGAAAAACAACTTGGCAAGAATCTGTTAACTACTGGGGCAAAGACAAGTCAGTTACCAACAATCTGCAAGGGCATCCAAGTGTTCCCAGATATAGCCATCATTGGTACTTACATATGTAACTTACATTTATGTATCACACTGCTTGGCCTAAAGGATTCCAAAGAACTATGTGAAAATATTTAAAGAAATCACTTTACCCACCACTGAAACGTTGACAGCTCATGGATGGACCGTGGCAGTTCTTTAGTAGTTCAACTGCACAAACTCTTAGGACATTGAGGAATACTGTATTCAGTTTAAATTTCCTGGGGAATTTAGGAATGCACAGTATAGAATTGCAAGGATCTCCTCCCCATCTCTAAAGCTGCAGTAACCTTCATAAGCCAGCAAAGAGAGAAAGAGATTCTAGATCCATTCACAACTACTGTTGGGAAGAACTGAGAGAGGTTTACAAGTGAGCTTTCTTTTCACCCCCAAATAGGTACTACAGTCCCCAACAGCAGACTGAGCACAGATTCCCTCCACTATTCATCAGGCCCAGCCTTGCCTATAAGCAAAGTTTGCACATGTGATGCTGAAAGGTTACCACACCCTTTGTGCTGTGTAACTCAAGCCCTGGACTGGCCTGTTAAACATTAATAACATGCTCAGCTATGAAATATCTGTAGATATCAGTCCAAATGTGCATCATTTTTTTCCCTCCCAAATCCAGGTTTGCTGTGCTGAGCTTTGTGTGACTTCCTATAACACTGTGACCCTACATTGTAAATACTGAAGAATGAAGGTGAGGTTGAGCCATGTGGACAAACATCTGCATCCGCTCACTGCTTCACAAGAGAAATCACCGCAAGCAAAGTAGCCTGAGGACAGAGAATAAAAAAAAGAATGTGAAATATTTCTTCAGCTCTGATTTCTGAATTTAGAACATCCTTCTAACATTCAAAGGCCGAGTTCGCTTTGTATAGGACATCTACAGGAGGCCATAAGACAACTTACACTATGCTAAATACGTTTCCTTCCAGACTGAAGAGCAGAACCTTTGACGTAACAGACATTTCAGGGTGAACAGTGTATGCTCTCTCATCATCCCTTTGCACATTCCATATATGCCCATATCTCCACTCCCCAAGATTTCCACCCAAGCAGAAAATTTTCACTTTGACTTCCCCTATATTCTAAAATCTTATATATTAGTTCAATTCTCAGTATTTAAATAGAAATTCTTAAATTACCCAGGATAAAGAAGCAGATATTTCACAAATATCTTATCATTGTGTGCTATATGTACACACACATACATACAGCGAGATAAGTATGCATGTATATACACACACATTTACAGTTAAAGACATACACATTTTTGTAGTCACACACACATAAATATATACCACATACACAACAGTGAAATCCATGTGATAAATTACAGAACCTGTGGTAATTTGAATTGATCATGCATCTTGACCATCTCATCTGTGTTTAGCCCACTAATCTGTCTTGTTCCAGATTTATTCTAACGTTTCAACCTCTCAGCGCAGCAGTTTCAAACAGCCACCATTTTTAAAGAAAATTAACAAAATATTTCAGTTTTTTCTATCTCACTGTGGATTTTCCACACACCCCAACTCCTCCTTCCCCACCCCCCGCCAAAAAAGTTACACTAGCCCACAACCCAGGCCAAGCAATAAGCAATTTTGGACCAGTGACAGTTTAAGGTCTGATCTTTCACAATGCTTCAAGGGTATCAAGCTGGAAATTTGCCCTTCCTAGTGGGATATACAATGCTTGCATGTAGTCCAGACAGGTCATTAGACATCATATTTTAAAATCATATTATTATGTATACAAAATGTATTTCAAGTCACTTTTTGATATATGTTGAATACATTACCTTTAATTTTTCTCTCTTTCTGCACATTTGGTTTTATGATACCTAGGGCCTACTCGGCTTTACAGGTGGAGCCATAAAAGAAATCGTGCCACATGTACTGAAAATCTCTAAAAAAAAATTCTAAAATAGCTGTTCTGCAAAATATGTGGCATATATAGAATGCACGATGGTGCGGAATAAAGGTTTTATTCATTTTTTGTGATGCCATGGATATTTATGACTTTGCCACTTATGAGTAACATGAATACTCAAATTCATGCTGCTAAACCCTTAATACAACACAATCCTGTATTCTACATATATTGGAGCGCGTGCACGCGTGTAACACTTCTGTGTTTTGGTGACTTAGAATTGAAATGTGTTTTAAGGAGAGAGTTGTACACAGAGATAGCAGTTGTTTGACACATTTAGAGGGCATGAGAGTCCAAGGAATGAAATGTGGAAAAAGGGAGTCTTGGGCAGAGCATAGACAGTGGAATAGAATAAGGAACACAGACAGATGCAGGTGGGAATGGTGGTGTATAGCTGGGAATGGTATCGTGTAGAGTGTTAAAGTAAAGACAAGAAGTTTGAATATGATGTGGAAGGTGAGGGGCAGCTCCCCTATATATGCCCCCTTTGAACATATACAGTCCATTTTGGTGAAATGTTTGATTCATGCCATATGGATGATTTTAGGTATTGAAAGTTTACGTATTGATGTTGTAGGAAATATACTGATATCTGCTTTTCTTTTGTTACTCTTGGCAAGAAATATTTGTGTTTGATTCCAATCAGTTTCCAATATTTCAATAGTAGGTAATGACTGAACTATATGATAATGTGCCTATATTACAGCATGAAATACAGTCATGATCAGACCTGCTGAATGAAAACCAAGCAAGCAGTCACATCTATTAAATAGTTAATGCTCAAGTACAGAAGTTTGATTATAGGTTAGGAGTAATGTAATCTAGGCAGGTGGAAAATCAAGTATGCATTATATCTGTACAGATGGCTAACAGTCAGGGAAGGAAGTATTTCATTTCTGTTAACTCAACCCATTAATTAAAGTATAATTTTTTTAAAAAAAGTCTCAGCCAATTCCTCTATTTTTGGCCTGAAAACTAAGGGATTATCTCACTTGTGACATTTATCCAATAAGGAGCTTTATGGTAGACATGGGACAGTTCTGAAATACTTGGCCTCATCTGGGTACCTAGGACTACTCCTAAAGATGTTATACTGCCCACAAAGAGCAATTTACAATTATTCTCCTCTTCCAACCAAAATTACTTGAAAGAATTCTGGTGTGTAAAAGCAACAAATGACCCTTTCTTAGTTATTCATTTAGCAGTTAGGCTTGAAGTCACTCATACCATTATCCTTACCCAGTCATGATCATTTCATATGCACAAACCAGTGACTCACATTTGTATCATATCAGTCTGGAAATGGAAAGATATTTATTTTGCAATCTCACTAACGCTCCATTTCTATCCCTATTTAGGGAAGAACTTAACCACATGCTGAATTTAAACATTTCTATCAATGCATGTGTTTAAGTGCTTTCCTGAAACAGAGCCTAAGTAATGTGTTAACCATAGGAAACAATGGTTCAGTGTCAGTGTCCTTTTAATACACACAAACATTGTTAAGGAGGTTGGATTATTTTGTGATCACCATAAATTTAAAAGATCTGAATACTTCCCTGACACACTTCTGCATTAGTAGCTTTACAATAGATACTAATCGATCAGTCTCCATCAAGATGAATTTCAGTGCAACAGTAGAATATTTCCTGGGTGGAAAAAGTAAGCTGATAAAGTACATGTACTGTTTATAGTAAATTCTTCCCACTCCAGTGTGCATCCAGAAGAACTGACTAATGTATTATATACAGCAGCATCTAGATCAATGCATTGCATACATATCCTCAGCTGGTATAACCAAATATTTCACTGGACATGCTCCAATTTACTCTATGAGGATCTGGCTCAGTAGTACCTTCTGTAGGTGGTATGAACAGTTTGGAACATGCTATCATTCACAGATAGCACTAATCATCCACTAAATTACATGCACACATACAACATGGCAGGACATTTTGCTCAAAACACAGCCCAACCCCGCCTTTAACTAAGGATACTCTACTGGTTGACTATATCGCAATAGGGCCAGCCATTAGAAGGCTGAGATACACGTACACACTATCCAGTATTTCACAGGCATTTTCTGGTAAGTACAGTAGCATGTTTGGGAGACTCATTCAGGTCAGGTTTCAGAGTAACAGCCGTGTTAGTCTGTATTCGCAAAAAAAAAAGGAGTACTTAGAGACTAACCAATTTATTTGAGCATAAGCTTTCGTGAGCTACAGCTCACTTCATCGATGCATACTGTGGAAAGTTTAGAAGATCTTTTTATACATGCTTTATGTGTATAAAAAGATCTTCTACACTTTCCTCAGTATGCATCCGATGAAGTGAACTGTAGCTCACAAAAACTTATGCTCAAATAAATTGGTTAGTCTCTAAGGTGCCACAAGTACTCCTTTTCATTTAGGTCACACATTCCCTGTTCATTCTGTCTGTAATCTCTTGATATGTTTGAACCATACATAATGGAATTTGTAAGAGATCTAAGTGTTGGAAGCTTTGGAATTGTGTGTGTTTTAAATGACTTTCCCACATGTTATGGCAAACACAGAAAAATAGACTGGCAGGATTTTGTCAGATGTCTATTTCACTAAATTTTAGGGCTTTGTATAAATGTCTGATCTGCCTTAAGGATCACTACAAAAAGGACATCCTTGGCTAGGGTAATATACCCTTTTTCACTATTCTCTCTCAGTGTATGTAGTTATACTAGCCTGAGATTAAGCACAATCCAAATCAACCAAAACTTTATCCAATGTGTTTGGCACGGGTCCTCGCATGATTCAGTTATATTTATTATCTAATTATTGTTGTTATTATTATTATGGATTGCTGTAGTGAGCCAAGCATATAAAGAGATGTGAGGTGAAATCCTGGCTCTATTGAAGTTGCTAAGACTTTTGTCAGGACTTCAGTGGGGCCAGGATCTCACCAATGGTCCCTGTCTTAAAGAGCCTTCAATACAAGCAATTCATGGTAGAACATTGGCGGGGAGGGGGGAAGTGTCAGCAGACACAGCATCAGTATGGGGTGTCTACTCATAGGCATTGTGCAGCACAGTTGATTATTTGTTCCATAAATGACAAAAGAAAAAAGGGTAAAAGGAAACTTGGTTGCCATGAAATTAGTCACCTAAATCCAAACTACATAAATAAATGACTCAATTTTCAGTGCAGCAGAACACCGACATGTCCCAATGACTTCAATTAGAATACTAGGCGCTCAGTGCTTCTGAAAATCATGCTACTTATTTAGGTAGCAAAGTATAGGTTTAAGTGCTTCACCTCAAGTTTGAAAATTTTGGTCTCCAACCTCTCTGTGCCTCCGTTTCCCCATCTATCAGCTGGGATAATACACTGGGCATCCCTTTAGTTTTACCTTTTCCTGGCCCAATTAGGAATTTAGGAGCCTAATCTAGGCATCCAGGCTTCCAGATCTTAGCCTAACTGACTTGCCTAGCCAGCAAATCAGTGACCTAGAGGGAACAGATCCTAAGAGTTCTGAATCCCTTTCCCCTAGTCACACTGATAGTTGAGAAGCACCTATTCCCAGCCATGTAATAAACAGCATATATTTCACACAAGCCATGTTTCTTTGGGGAGAGATGAGGGGGGAAGAAATAAAGCTCTGCATCTCTCTGATTGTTCAGTTAATACGTTTTAAAATAGAAGAGAGGAAGGAACATGAAGAGCCATCAGTGAATAACCCCAAACCTCCGGCGCTGAACTGTTCATCATGGTCTGAACTTGCCTATTGTGGCTGCACTAAAATTTATTGAAGTCTAGCATGTGCTCACTTTTTCCTGTCCAAAATGAACTGAAAGGGCACTTCACATCTGTCCCTCCAAGAAAAAAAAGTGTGCTTATTTGGCAAACTTTGTTTAAAAATCTGTTTCTTCCAAAGATTTGTCCTTTGGTTGGTTTTTTGTGTGTGCATGTTGTTGCTTTTCCCCTCCATAGTACCTCTCTTTTCCCATCTGTTGACCTCACTTTAGCACTTAGTTTCCCACTTACTTTGCCAAAAATGTATAAAACTTGGGGCGTCTGCTCCGATCTCTTTGTGACTTGTAACTGTATCATTAAACTGACATTTGCTCCATTATAAAGAAGTCCTTGTAACTTTAATTAGACTCTTCTGCTCCATTTGTTCTTGTGCAGTAGCAAGTGTGAAGTAATGTCTCCAAATGGAAATGATAGGGAATGGTCTTGATTAACAGGTTGTGTGAAGTGCCAGAAAGCTGGGTAGAATTTCTCCCAGTAACTACATCTGTTTTTTCCTCAGACAAGATCCTCCCCACGCAAAATAATAACTTTAGTTATCATACATAGCTACGGAGGCCACCTCTACCGTCTCCCATTCATAGAGTCATAGATATTTAGGTCAGAAGGGACCATTATGATCATCTAGTCTGATCTCCTGCACAACGCAGGCCACATTCAAGCACTCCTAGAACATTTATATTCTCCCGGCAACAACCTTCCAAAAAGTAGTAGAACAGCAGGCAGGGAAAGCATTCCCTTCAGTCTCAGGACTCTAGCCATGGATCTGGGGAAAATGGCAACTCAGCCGTAACTCATATTTTCATGTGCATATGGCAGTTATTTCCAGCTTCTCCTACTACTCTGTCAGTGATTTATCATTATTATATGCTATTTACTCATCAAAAGATGGATTTAAAAAGCAAAGAATCAAACAGAGGGTTTTCATCTTCATCATCTGGTTGCTGGTGTCACCCCATTGTCCCCTTTACCTCAAGGGGACAAGTGCATAGAAAAAGAACCTATATCAATGGCAGCACTAGTCAAGTTTTGACTGGACAAGCTTCGGAACTAGAACAGAAAGTGGGACTGAAGTAGACAAATGCCATTGGTACCAGACTCAGAAAGAAGACTAGCAAGATCAGAATAATCCCAGTGTGCTGATAGTTTACACCTGAACCACAGGAAAAAAAGGAAGGGGTGAGAAGGTAAAAATGGAAATGATAGGGAATGGTCTTGATTAACAGGTTGTGTGAAGAGCTAGAAAACTGGGTAGAATTTCTCTCCGTAACTACATCAGTTTTTTCCTCATATAAGATCCTCCCCATGCAAAATAATATTACTTTAGTTATCATACATAGCTACAGAGGCCACCTCTACCATCTCCCATCTACCCAGAAGGTTAAAAAAAAAGTTCACTAGAGCTTCATTCAGACTTCAGAAATAACTAAGATCACCAGCTCTGCCATTTTCACGGCTTTGAATGCTACAGTAACTACAAAAGACACAGTGTGCTGCCATTTCTACCCACAGCTGAGTCATGAAAGTGAGAAAGGGTACAAAAAGTCTTAATTTTACTAATCAAAGAAGATTTTCTACTCATTGTTATTGATAGTTTTGATTGTCATAGTCGAAGGGACTTCATGATTTCTCAAGTGGCGACAACTATCTGCCAGATTGGTGGAGACCTCAGCATCAGGACGTGAGCGTCTGACATTTTTTTTAATTGGCGGCACACTCAAAACTCAGTGAAGTAGTCAGCTATTTGGGTACTCGGGGGATGCAGAACTGACCCATATTGGTACCTTAATTATCAATTATGCTAACTCATGGCATATGTCTCTAGACTTCCACTAGGGTCTTTTAAAGAAGTTATGAAAAATAGGTAAAGCAAACTAATGAATGTTTACACCTCCAAAATGCGTTAGCTGAAATCCCTTACCAGAAACAATTAATGAAACTGTTTAACCACTGAGTGAAAGGTAAAGTCCCTTTATGGATTAAAAAAATCTGTTCTAGAGATAGAAAGCAAAGAGTGTGAACACATAGTTAATATTCTCTCTGCAAAATGTCATCCATAAAGATCTTCAAGAATGAGTTGGCAGAAATCAGCTTGAACTTGAACCACTTTTCATAGCACAAAAGTAGTGGGGATACACTAGAGATTATGTAGCATCCCAACTAGTGTTCTAGAAAGACATCACTGATGGTTTTTGTTTAACAGTTTCTGGATTCTCTCTGTTTCTATTACCATATCTCCTTTGAGATCAGGTGTTTACATCACAAGCTGTTCAAATTACAGTGCTTTACAAAGCTGTCTCGGCACCCGGCTAGAGGTGTTTCTAAGTGGGAACCCAGAAACAAAGGAAACCAAAATTAAAGGACACTTCTGAAAGCTTTGATCTTATTGACTTCCCTGAGGTCACACAGGAAGTCCATGGTAGACCTGGATAAAGAAAGCAGATCTCCCAGTTCCCAGTCCAGTGCCTAAGCCATAATATTGTGTTTTGATGTTGAAAAAATAATTTTCCCAGTAGCTCCCAAAGTTTAAGTGCTGTACACATCCAGAAGGTAGAGTACCTGCCCAGAAGAGTTTACATTTTAAAATGACAAAATATAAAAATAAACTGGCCAGGCCTGACAGGCCACATCCTGCAGAGAATTCCTCTGGGCAGTGGAAATTCTCCGTCGGCCATCTCTGGTTGTTTTATGGCTTATGCAGCACAAAGTGGCCACAGCAGATCAGGGACTCCAGTTCTGCAGTCCTACAACTGAGAATCTCAAAACACTATATCAACATTAATGAACTGAGGATCACAGTGTTCAAAAGTTAGCTAATGATTCTCAGTGCCTCATTTTGGGGATTCACATCTCAAGTTCAAAACCCCTACACTTCCCCAGTTGCGGTACCCAAAAAAGTGGCTACTTTTGAAAATGTGCCCGGGAATACTGAAGTAAAGATGTGACTGGAACCCAGATCAGCTTTGTCTCACTTTGCCTCTTAGCCACAAAGCCAGTTTTCCTTGCTAATTTGTTTTTTTTTTTTAAAACAAATAAAGGGATGTCTCAGCTCTAATTTGAACGTGAAGCATGATCACATCATGATTTCATTTTTTCCCTACATTTCTCACACACATAAGCCATACTTTTTTGGTTCATTTATTAACATACCAGTGTCAATTTTCCCAATTTACACTTCTATAAGGACTAATATCCAGGCAACTACTCAGAGACTGAGAAACAAGAGCTTTCAGTTCATATGTGCCTCTTCCTTCAGAGTTGCCTTTCACCACCAAAGAAAATCCCAAACAATAACAAACCAAAAAGCCTAAACTTTTGGCTGGGTTTCCAGCAACTAATTTTATCTGTCATGAGCTGCTATTTTCTGTCTGAGAAATGAATTGTTCCTAACTTTAAAAAAAAAAAAAAAAAGAAAGGAAAAGATGCAAAATATACTCAAAGCAACATCTGTGTTGTCTGATTTTATTAAAGCATTTTGTCTTTGTTACCCAGAAATAACAAAATACCAAGCCCTTCCCATCAGTATTCATGATGTCTGTCTTTTCATACAAAACCCTCTGAAAGAAAATTCCCCCTGGAAAAAAATACTTTATAAAAAAAGCAGATTGTGAGACAGATGATTGTATTGTTTAATCAAATTTCCATCTGAAAACTCTTCTCCTAGAGTTAGAGTTGGCTCGACCAGTTAGGCACGGGCACAGTGAGGCACGTGGAAGTATAAAATAGCAGCTCCTCCATTTTATTATCTCCCCTGAGTTTTGCAATTGGCAAATGAAAAAGAAACTGAGGAACAAAGGTACCGGACATAAATTAAGCCCCAGCTTTTAAAGTTCAAACTGAATTTTCTTTATTTTTCTACAGCTGTCAGATAAGCAGGGTAAAATCATTAATGCATGTTTAATGTATAAAAACTCATAATGTTCAGTAATACGACCTCCATTGGAGACATTAGTTCAGGCCAGTGCACTTGGAGGAAGTCGAGTGTGGAAATGTGGAATTGGGCCAGTGACCCCTACCAGTGCCTGTCATATCTGCTGAAAGCAAACTTGTCAAATATATAAGGGGCAGAAGGAGGACAAGTGTATCCTTAAACCAGGGAGCAAGCGGCAAAGCAAAGATGTCCATAATTTATTCACTTTTGTCTGTTGTTCAGTAATGGCCTGAGCAATCCCAAGAACAAAACGTCTGGTTATGGTCAACCTTTCAACCCTGTCCAGCCTGTGGTCCTTTCCTTTCATAAAATCCCCAAAGCTGGCAAGTGCACTCTTACTGTATGTAAACATTTTTTGAAACTTTGATCATAAAACTATGATATGTGCTTTGTTGTTATCATCTCTTGAAATGTACTCTGTCAAGCAGAAGGGGGGCGGTATTTCCAGGACTGCAAGCCTGATATAGGAAAGAGAGAAAAACTATTTAATAATAATTATGGAGCTGTTGTTCATAATGTTACTTTAAGATATTACACCCAAAGAATTGAAAACATCTGTTTTATTTCTTAACCACTAGATTTCATTCACTTTATGTATGTCACTCTACTTTGGCCATGAAATGGAATTAGTCTGTAGCCAGGAATTAGTCTCTACTCAGGTTCATTTTCTAGTTTCCATGCACTAGTACAATGAGGCAGGGGCAGGGAATGTGAAAATCCAGTAGGGTTATGTCACTTCAATATTACCAAGAAAATAATTATGTTATTGATCATCATTTATAGACAAAAATTCATGAAAACATGTCCATTAATATGTTTTGTGAAATTTTTTAAAAAGCTACCTAAAGGTGGCCCTTTAATTTTTACCACAAGTTTTCCCAGCATGATGATAAAAGATTTTCTTTTAATTTATCATTCTATTAATTGTATTTTATTGGAACCTAAAATCTATATTCAAATTACTCTTCTGGAATTAGCCTGCCTCAAGTAAGAGCAACCAGATTGCAGTGTAACACTTGCTGCTGAGTTCACATTGTCGCTGCATTCACAGGTGTGCGATGCGCAGACTTCTGAGAGCTCAGCCCATGGTTCTAAATGATGCAATAAGCTCAATTCTATTATTTCTTTCCCAGGGAATCGTGGGAGAACTTTTTTCTTCTTTTCTGGGCTCACAGGGGACAAGTGAGAATCTATTGGAGGATTAGCAGTACTCAAATGACACTAACTTACATCCACATTTCAGAGTGGTCATATCCGCAGCTGATGAGTTATGCTCACCTGAGTTTTAACCCATACGTCCTCTCAAGCCAACTAATTCAAGTTAAAAGCACTACCATACTTGAGTTAAGGGGTTTTGTGTGTGGACAGAACTCAAGTTAGGAGCAACACCTTATTTATGATGTGAGTTAACTTTTCAGTGAAGACAAGCTCTCTGAATATGACTGATAAACTATCATTACCACAGAGTGATTTTATCTAGCATAAGAATTACAAAGAATTTCATATACACATAAATGAAATTTAACAGGAGGTCTGAACAACAAGAGGCATGGCCACAAGCTAATAATCTTACTATGTCTGGAGACATTTAAATCTCTCATATTTCAGAAAAGAATACTCAACTGGAGCTCACTGAACTGGAGCTCACAAGAAGGGATACTCCATATGAATTCAAAAAGCCAAATGCAGAAGAAGGGATACTCCATATGAATTCAAAAAGCCAAATGCAGAGGTTGCACCTGCTTACGCCATGTCTCAGTTTAGCTGATGTTTTCAAACACAGAGTTCCTGTGTGAACAGAAGCTTCATCACTAACTTCAACTGGACTCATTGGGAATAGATGTAGGCATATCACATGCATTCATTTCACAAGGAAAAGTATCTCACCTATGCTGCTCAGCTTCATCAAATTCAGCAATGCACCCTTTCTACAATAGTCATATGGTGACATTGCCACTTGTATCTGGCATCCAATTCTCCACAAGCCAATTCCTATATTTTTTTTGGCAGCATGTGTCATCTTGCTATACATGGTGTCCAATGAAGGATGAGAAAAGAAGAGGTTAGTTCTCCAATCAGACAATATGAATTTTTAGGAAAATTTTGGCAAAATAATTAACAATCAATTACTGAAAATACATATTTTCAAATGTAAATTCCTATGCCAGGCAATGTGGAATGTGTTTTTTTTTTTGGCTTTCACACCAGTTGCCTCCTTGAGGCCCATTGCAATGAAATCTGACAGCTCAGCTTCACATATGTGGGATGATTTCCAGGATACAGGCAATGAGCAGTGAAGTGGCCCTTCACCTTTTGCCTTCATCTCTGAGAAGCCTGGTAGTAACCCTATAAGGAGACAAGGAGTGTATTAGAAGATGTTAATGGACCAGTTACCAAACGCTTGTTTCTAAAACCTTATTATAGGCAGGACTTGTAGTACCACCTATTAAGGTTGCCTGAAACTTCCCATTATAAGACCCTTTTACAGTGACTTATAATTTTGCCAAGCTTTAACCATTTGGCCTGAAATTTTCTATGCCAAGTGTTTGCCTCAGGCTGTTTATTTGGAAGGTTTGCACCAAAGCTGTTTAGCCCAGTCTAAGAATGAGGCTAAGGGAAAATACATAGTTTTACCCATGTTAAAAAATGTTAAAAAAATTCTGGTGATTTTTCTTTGAATAACTCTAGCATCTCCATGTTTTTGAGTAGGGCATGATATTTGGCAGGGAGTTAGCCTTACTATCAAGGATGTGCTCTTTCTGTTCCTGTGGAAATCTGCCCAAATTTGGCCAAGTTTCAAGACTGAGAGCCTTTGAAAAAAATATCAGTTTGCTCATGCTCAGTAGAGACTTCTTAAATTTTGATAGCTAAAATCTCTGAAGATTTCATCCTCACTGAGCTTCTCACAGTTCCTAGTGCTGACCAGATTGTCCATGCTCCATCACTAAAGGATGACTGAGCATGCTCCAGCCCAGGACTAGAGGAGCCAAGCTAAACTTCTCCTGTAATGTCGACTCCTTACTGCTCCATAGTGGGATGTTCCCAGGTGCTAGGACTGAGAGCGAGGTGCCAGTCTCTCCTCTGTTCTCAGTGATCCTACTTCACCCCAACCTGCTGGGCCCAGGCAACTTGAAAGAGGAAGCCTCCCAACTCAAATGTAGAGGAGACAAGAGCTCAACCAGAGGGTGGTGTGGGGAGGATTTTGGAACAAGACTCCTGGTAAGAATGAGACTGGGAGGAAGAAGCAGGAAAGGAGATATTGTGACTGGGAGCCAAGGGAGGAAACTGACACTGTTTGGGCAAGGAGACTGGGACTGAGAGCATAAGTGGGTGACCTGAAAGGAAGGCTGGAAATGGTAAAGCAAGGGCACTGAGACTGGGAGCCAGGATGGACCAAGGGGAGTCTGTGACTAGAGGGACAAGGGGGCTGGGATCTGAGGTGGGTGGTGGGGAGGCTGGAACCAGTTGAACAGGAAGACTAGGACTGGGAGCCAGTGGGAGTGGGGAGAGAGAGATCAGATGAGGACCTGCAAGGTTAAAACTGGGACTGGATGGGCAAGGAGACAGGATGAAAAGTTGGGGCGCGGGGGGGGGTGGGGGGGACTGGGACTAGCTAAACAAGAAGACGGGAAGGATGGCGGGGAAGACTTGGAACTGAGTCTGGGACTTGGATAGGGAGCACCGAGGGGCAGAGTAGGACAGGTTGGGCAAGGAGAATGAGAATGGGATGAGAAACCAGGGTGAGGAAGAGACAGGACTGACAAAGACAGATTGGAGGGTATGGGAAAGAAGGTATCAAGCCTGGTGAGGAGCAGGCAGAAAGGGAGCACTCTCCGCTCCAGAGCCAGGAATATTACCCGAGACTTATGACTCTCACCACTAACTCTGCTTTCAGCAAATATCTGTGAAACCCAGTGGCAAAGTGTGTGTCCCATCCCCTTCTAGTGCTAGGTCACATAGGGGATGACAACCTACTATTGCTATCAGTTACTCCCATAGCACAAGTAGCAGAGGTCATGGTGGAATTTCTGTTCAGTCAGTTTGTTTTTTAAACAAAGTAGGAAATTACACACAAACCCCTACATTAATAGTACAGTCGGGTTGAAAAGTCAAGCACTCAAAAGTTAGGAAATGCCAGGATTTTTTTCAGAAAAAGAAATCAAAAGTTTTGGTTTGACATATTAAAAACAAAGTATTTCAACTCAAAATTACTTTTCATTTCAAATTTTACCTCAAATTTATTTGAAAAAAAGTTTTTTAAAAATGAAATGAAAGGTTTTGTTTGAACCAAAACAGGTTTTGGTTTTTTTCCAATTCACCAAAAAAAATTCAAAAGAAATGTATTTTGGGTTAAACTGAAACAATGTTTTCTTCAATTTTTCGTTCAGCAACCAAACAAACAAAATCAGTTATTTGCACAGCTCTAGTCATGACGACAGTCTTGGTCGTTCCTTCCCCCAACACTCCCACAGATTTCTCCATTACAAAGCTCAGCTATTCAGGCTGTGGGCAAGAAGGAATATCTGGCCCAATAACTTTCATGAGAGTTGTGTGGCTCATCTCTCCAGAGGTCTTTAGTTGTGTCATCCAAGGACGTCAAGGTGCTTTACAAAAATTAATTAAGCTTTGCTACACGCGTCAGCTTACCCCCACTATACCAGTAGGGAAACTGAGGTACAGAATAGTAAAGTTATTTGCCCAAGGTTACTGGATATGTCTACACTGCAGCAGGGAGGTATGATTCCAAGCACAGACAGACAGACCCATGATAGCATATCACTGTGGACATTGAGGCGGGGCAGCAGCTCTGGCTAGCCACCTGAGCTCACAGCCAAGGAGAAAGGTAGACGTGGACTTCGGTGGCTAGCCCAAAGTACCTGTACTGCAACATCCACACTGCTATTTTTAGTACATTAGCTCAAGCTAAGCTAGCATGAGTCTGTCTACCCATGTTGGGAATCACACCTCCCAGCTGCAGTGCAGACATACCCAAAGTAGTGCAGACATACCCAATGGGAGTAGAAATCAGGACTTTGTGGTGTTTAGATGCTGCTTGTAATTATTAGAACTGGGAGCACTGGCTGTTGGGAGTCTGAAATGACAGGAAACAGGAAGGCGGCGGGGGGGCAAGGGGGAGGTTGAGGAGGCAGAGTGAGAGCTACCGAGGATGCAGCAGCAGCAGCTTGGTAAAGAGGTTTCCACTTTAAAAATGAAGTCCTGTTGAAGTTTGTTAGTACCTTGCATGGTTGCTACAGAGTTGTGATTCTCAGGCCCTGTTCTAACCAATAAAGATAACGTGTCCTTGAAATTATAGGAATTCATGTTCTTTTAGATGCTGATTTTAAATATTTAAGCACTTTGTTAAAATTGATCTTTAAACATCGTAAAGCATAGAGGTGACTCCCATTATATTCCCAGCCTGCAGAATAGTGATTGAATTATGTCTCCTCTACCCCACCTACCAATTCTAACCAGAAAACTTTTTGTTTGGGTTTTCTGGTGGCTTATTTCCACAAGAAACATTGGCACCATTTGGAATTAACATGCAAGAATTCACCTGGCCTGCAGGTTTTCTGTACTTGTCTGCAGAACACAAGGCTCAGTCTGCCCTAGCACAGCATATGGTGTCAGAGAGGTAGCAGATTAGGAGTATGGTGCTGATGGATGAACAACAACATAGAACCACAGCAGCCTTAAGGCTACAGTAACTGCAGTGGCTTCTACAGAGTAGCCAGACATATGTATGGACTACTACTCCCACCACAAAATTCCTCTCCATAAAGAGCTTATTGGACACTTATCGAGAAATACTGCATTTAATGCAAATACATATTTCACCCAAGTCTTTGGGTTTAAACAACAGCAAGATCTGTAATTTTGCCTTTTTTGTTGATTTTATGGCTTGAGTTCTATTATTTGGTGTAACTAACCTAATTTTTAAATGTATATCAATTTGAAATTTCCAAGTTCTGTTCATGGACAGTCTTATTTTTCAGTTGTATCTACAATGAAAATATAGACAGGAATTTCTATCTCAAAAATCATTTCAGCAATGCAATTGACTTTATTAACATTTATAATCTCTTTACCCATCTCGCTCAGGAGTCCTCTCTTTTTCTTCACACAATATCACCATTGTTAGCCAAAGAGCCTTCTTCTATGCAGCTCATGCTGTTTGGAAAAATCCATGAGTGGGATTATCAAAGCTGCTTACAAGGTCCAATTCCCATTTTAATGACAACTGGGCACCCAAGTCCTTTAGGTCACTTTGAAAATCAGCCTCCTGTTTTTAATCAATTAATATCTAATCTGAATAGGTATCTTTTTCTCCCTGGGCAACACCTCTCAATTTTTCTGTTTGCTTCCGTTCTTCCTTTCTGTAATCACACTATTTAACACACTAGAGCATTTTGGAATAGTTTGTATGAAAGCAGCTATAGCAAATAAACTTGTTTCTCATTGACTTCCAATTATCACATGAAATTTGTTAATTTCCATATGGCTGATCTGGTCAATCTGCCAATTTTGCCATTTTTGTGAATAAATAATTTGAAATTTACAAGAATAAATTCTATGAGCCAAAAAGTAGAACTAAAGAATATGTATAACAGAAGCAGATGTACCTATTATAGTATTACCCAAGATCTAGACAGGAGACAGCATGGATAAAATTAATACATTAATAAATTAATTTGAATATGCTTGACTTTAGTTTTTTAGCATCACTCATGTTATTTTTTGAGAGTAAAAACAAAATTCAAACTTTATCATGCCAAACTTGCTAAGCTGTGGTCATACCATCAGAAACTCTGCATTCCCACAGCTATAAAAATAATTAAGATGATGTTACATATTTACAAACATAGCTGGCAGCAGTTTTTAACTCAGAGGCAGTAACCTCTTACGATGTAAAATTCATCACTAAAACTAACTGATATATTCTGTAGCAAACTTTAATTGGTTTTCTGAGTGACATTTTAACACAATAATGCCAGGATCAATAGCTGCTGTCCAGCCTGTATTAGCAGAGTAAACATTAAGTTCTTATGTTACTTTCAGAAAGTACAAAAGTTACTTTAACTTGAAGCCATATGGCCTGGAGACATGTTGATATATCTCAGCAATAAAGGGTTATATTACAGAAGGACTGTGTAGAGGAGATCAGAAAGGCTAGGTTGGCTCCTTGACCAGTGTCACATCACTGAACTCCATATAAAGAGTCTGAACAAAGTGACATGAACTCATCTGTGACCACTGTCTAGAAGCTGAGACCTTTAACAATGGCAGCACCTGCCAGATCCCCATTCTTCTCCCCAATAAAGTTACCAACAGCCCCCTCACTGTTCTGTCATGTGCCTGGCACAAGGCCCCTATTGTTACGATCCACTCTCACTCCAATAATTTCTCCTCTAAATGACACTGCAACACCACAGGTCATTTCAAGGAGACTGAAAAGAAAGATTTTGCATCTGTTTTGAGTTTTAGGCACCAGGGGGGTGGAAAAAAGGGGGGTGAGGGGATTCAAAACCCCTTGATAGCTGGCAAATGGTAATAGCAAAATGTCTCTATTGTTTGTGTCTGAACAAACAACCATACTACATGAGAGTTTTTATTGTCCTCAAGGCAATCTGCCACAAATGTTCCCCTTTGCCCATACTCTACAAAGAAGAATAAAAAAAACCCACCACAATAGTCACAGTTAGAAAATCTTAGTGAGAGTTTAATGACCAGCTACCAACTAATGGCTGGTGGCTAACATATGGCAGCACTTGGGCCCTTCACATATTGATTAAAAATAATTTGAAACGTAACGTCAAGTTTGTTTGACAAGGTTCCAGTTTCTCAGCAGCCACTTAACGGTTATAAAACGAAAGGGGGAAGGCTTAAATACTAACCCAAGGCACAGCAGTTACAAATTCATTGTCACATTACATAATTTAGTGTATTACATTCACCCAAGGTTAAAGCCAACATTTCTTCCCCCACCCCCTCACATTGTAAGATTTGCTGATTTGGAAACAGCAAAGCAGCTCCATGCAAACTGCAAACTGTTAAAAGATTATTTTCATTATACACAAAAGTTGGTTGTAATAAAACAAACAGAGTATTTTATTTTATTCACACAAAATCAATGAATGCTACAGCACAATTCTATTCTTATCTCCCCCACCCCCGACCACTGCTGCCATATTTATACACATCTTTGTGTCTTTTTCTGGCTTGATAAATGTTAGACGCTTGGGCATTTCAGATAATAGTTTTTACTGAATGGATTTAAACAAAGTCTAACTGGATTACTTTTTATTTGCTTTCAAAAACAGCCACATGCACTCTAGAAAATAGATCAGATAACAGCATATAGATTACAGTATCTGTGTCCACCAAGAATCAGATGTGCAGCCAAATATAGTCAAATTAAACAATTTGCAAAAGTAGCAAAAAAGTTTTGGCATTGTGTTCTGAATGCCAGTAATTTGAAAGTGAAACAAGTCAAAGCCACAAAATGAGGATCTGGACCAAGGTTCAGATTCTGAACCTGGCCAAAATTTGGGAAGCGACATCACCTAATGGATAGCACACTGTACTGGGAATCAGGAGCTCTGCATTCTATTACTGGTTTGATCATTGACTTGCTGAGTGAACTTGAGCAAGTCACTTCACTGCTCTTTACCTCTATTTCCCTTCCCACCCTTTATCTGTCATGTATGTTTCGACGGTAAGTTCCAGGACTGTTTCTTACCATGTGTTTGTACTCTGCTCAGCAATGGGACTCCAACCTTTTGTCAGCTCTAGGCACTACTGTAATACAAATAATAAAGTGTTCAAAGCAGAGGTGTTGGTTGAGATCCATCTTTCTTTTGTATTACAAAGGCAGAATTTCAAATGGTTGGTGGTATAAAGATGACTACCTGTCAGACTGGGAAATGTTGAGCCCAACTACTCCACTGGATACAGGGTGCAATGAGCACTTAGATGTGAACCCTGAGCTCAGTACGCAACCCTAATAGTGTGCCCGGAGCTGGACCGATGCCCAGCATTTGCCCTTTAAAAGACCTTTATTTGGATTGTAAACTATTTAGGCTGTAGGTTGGAAGAATCATTTTGTGATTACAGTGGTTTTCTCAGTTGCTTCAAACAATAAAGAAAACAACAACAAAAGTGACCTGCAAAGGATTTTAATGGGTTTAATATGATTGCTTAAACGCATTTTTTGTTATGAAATATTTTTTATTCACAGGGCTTTTCTATGCTTCCCATCACTATAGTATCTGAGGGCCAGATTTTCAAAGGTATTTTGGCACCTAAAGATACATGAGCACATGTGGCCACAAGTGCCTGAGGAGATTAGGTCCCTATCTCCCATTGAAATCAATGGGTGTTAGATACCTAAACCAACATCATTGTCTTTAAAATTCCCACTTAGCGACTAACTACATTTTTAGATGCCCAAAGACCTTTGAAAATGTGGCCCAGAGTGCCTAACATTCAGGAGTTTATCCTCACAATGCTCCTGTGTGGCAACGACGCATTATTGTTGCATTTTAACCATGGGAAACGGAGACACAATGAGAGTCTTGTCCAAGGTCACATAGGAAAGTCTGTCAGCAGCAGGATTAGAACTGAGATCTTCTTGCTTCCAGTTCAAAGCCGTAACCATAAGCTCATCCTTCCTTTCAAACAGTTGTTTTTATTTATTTTAAATGAAAAAAGAGTGGTAGGAAGGGGTTCTGCTTGTTTTACTTTAGAAATATTAGGAATGTCAGCTCTGGTCTTCCCTGGTTTTTGACATCCTTCTCTGAGGACATCTTTCTCTCTTACTGTGCATTCTCACCCTTGAGTTGATGGGGAGGAGTGCTGAGAAACTTTAAATACAAATAAACCATTGAGTTTATAACAACCTGACTGAAAATCTTTTGCCCCCTCTCTGGACTTTTGCAGTTCACCTTTGGAGTGCAGCTAGAATAAACTGCCACACACACAATAAGCTAAGAAAAATGGATCTCTCAGTCTCCATTCAAGCCATAGATTATTTTAGGATCTGATTCTGTCCTGTAAAGAAGCCAAAAGCCTCCAGTCACTGGCAGTTTCCTTTAAAGCAACATTTCTCTTTCCTTGGAGAAATGTAAATACGAGTTTCTTTGATAATTAAGCAATCTATCAAGTTCTGTATTGATGTGAGGAAAAGCAGGAAAGGTTTTCATGTCAGGCAGGAGGTCCAAACATTTTGGGCATTCTGAAAAATTGAAAAATAAATTGCTTTGGGTCAAACCAAAAACAAATTAAAAAAAAAATAAATTCAGCAAATTGAAAAAAATTCATTTAAAACTTGAAACAAAACAATTCTTTTTTATTTTGATCATTTTTCATGTTTTTTTTAAATTTTTGACTAAAATAATCAAACCATTTCTTTCTGAAAATATCAAAACCAAACATTTCAGTTTTTTTAGAATATTTGAACAGTTGTTGAGGTTATTTTGTTTGTTTTTTTGTGGGGCAGCTTTGGGGGGGTTACTGAAACAAATTCAGCAAAATCAGCACAAATCGGCAAAATGCCACAGAATCTGCTTTTTTCACCAAAAAAAGTTTTGTTTGAAAAGTTTTGCTCAGCTCTACTCAAAATACCCTTTGCATTACAGTAACTAAAGTAAGGGGCAGATATACAATGTTCTCCTCTCAATACACTTGGGTAATGCCTCTGAACATCAGTGGGTGTTGCATGCACACATTCTGAAAGATGAGTAGTCTCCAGAGAATTTCTGCAGTTAAAATTAAGATGTTCTGCCTGGAAAGAAGAACATACAGCTCTAAACTGCATTTGGGGCTATTCTCTTCTATTCAGGTTCTTATATTAGGCTCAGCATCATGGTACCTGAATGCTTTATCATAGCAAGTATTTCTCAGGGAAAAAAGACTGATTAAAGGAGCCATCACTTGAAATAGCCGCAGCTGAACAGGACATGTCAGGCGGAATCACGCATGGTGCTGAGTGTCCCCAGGACAATGTTCTTATTGATTCAGTGGGATCTAGGGGTGCTGAGCACTTTCCAGGCTGGTGGCCATTAGGAGCTGAGGACCCTCAGCCCTTGCATTATTGCTGCCATTTGTAAAACTGCTTCTACCATAGATACTTTATGGCCACCTAGGGGTTGGGGTTTTTTTAACAACATGTCAAGTGGAGGGCTGTTGACCTGAACTCTGCTATCTTTCTTAGCAATCTGATTAACATATGGACACACTCTGCCTCACTAAAAACAGGAAATCAATTTGAAAGGCAAGACAAATATTATTTGCTTTCTTCCCATCTGCTGTGATATGTGAACACGCCTGCCTTCAGCAGTGATACAGGATTATTGATTTAGGATATTTATAGTGCATGTGCTGTTATCAGCACAGTTATCAAAGGGCTGTAGGAAGCAGAGTTTGACCCTACAGGCTATTTAAATATGCAGTCACTTTAAAAAATGTCAGATTTTCTGATTCAAGGTGACAGCAATACTATTTCATGTCATGCCTAAAGATACCATTTCCTGTTTTGCCTTCTACTTCTGTTTGATTGCAAGTCAAATTAAATGTAATTTTAAAAGGTCTCTCCTGCCCATACAGTGACCCCAATGCACTTCCAAGCTACTGCTTTGACCTTTTGTCTCTGCAATAAGGTGGCTTTCACAGCTTGTACACAGTGGGGTGTCTTGCATTTCTAGAAGCAGTGCAGAAAACCAGAAGGATGCCTTGCTCTACAACTCTACTCTAAGGTGCCACAAGTACTCCTTTTCCTTTTACTCTACGACAAACTGCATGGCTGTCTCTTAAACAGACAAGGTAAAAAAGACACTTTGAGGCGGCCATGTACATCCAGCTAACTACAGAGAAATAGCCCTGTATTTCCCAGCAGCATCCTGGGCTGTAATGTGCATCAAATGCAAAGCACTGCAATACAATTCAAACAATAATTTTCTTAACACAGCCGCAATCCAACAAACCCTTGCTCATGTGAGCAGTTCTTACTCACCTGAGCAGTCCTTTTAAAAAATCAACAGGACTACTCAAGTGAGCAAGCACTACTCATTGGAGTAAGGATTACAGAATTACCCTCTCATCTGTCACTTTGAGCCATGTTAATTGACTGCTTTGCGCATGCAGAATCCCACTGACCTCACAGGGGGGCTTTGCATAGGCTGAAGATCTGCCCACATGGATCAGACTGTGGTTTTACCAAGTTTCATGATTTTAACGTGCATCTCATTGATGTTAGTTATTTTTCCTTAAAGCTCCAGCTCCTGAAGTCAAGTGCTTAATTAAGAATCTAAACTTCCCTTTTTTATTTGAAATACCCAGAAGGCATAGTTCTAGTCCTCATATTTGCAGAGAAAAACTTGAAAAGATGAAGCCTAAAGGGTAAAAAACCAGAAGGGAAATGAAAAGAACCCAAAATGTATTATTTTTCATTTTTAAAGGTAAACTCCTGATTTTGGAGGGTCTGACTTATGGATTCCATAATTAAAAAAAAGCATAACAGCTCTTCAAGCAAAATCATAGGCCACATGAGCAGGTAAATGAAAACCAGTGCCAAAAGGAAACACTAAGTACACATGGAACACATAATGGATATGTAACTAACCATACCAGGACCTACAATACACACACATACACAAAAATTCCTTTCAATCACATAAAACTAAAAGGAAAACAAAAATCTCCAATTCTTATTAAAAATAATGCCAGATATTATTATATAATAGTAGTAACAGTATTGCTAGGTCTTAGAGGCCTCCATCACGATTGTTATTGGGTTTTCACAGTACCAGGTGTAGACGCAGACACTGTCCCTGCCTCAAAGAGTTTGCAGTCTAAGATGACTCCCTGGAGAGAGTCTGCATCCTCCCCCTTCAGCAGCCTGCCCAGACTGACTTGGGCTGCTTCCTTTTATACTCTGCCTCCAGGCTGAGCATGCCCAGCAGAGTCAGAGGGGTGGGGCTTCCTCAGCCTGCAAAGCACAGCTAACCCTTTCGGGGCTGGTGCGAGGTAGGTACACCCCATCACACTTTCCAGGAGTGGCTAAAGGCCTACCCCCCTAATTTATACATCCTTCATTCACATCCCACTGCTTGTCCCTCACACCCCATAATTCAGGAAATGTAGGTGTAGATCTTCATAATATGATACTTCTCCTTTCATACATTCTTTGATGAGCAGTTAAATAGATAATATTGGCATTTGACCATCATTACTGCCATATGAATTAATACCACTTGAAATAATTCAGGTAATTTTAACTCAAAGTTATTGTTTCAGGATCTTTGCAAACTCAGGCAGACATTTCTACGTTGATTCCCCTCATTTTATGTTTTGAAAATTTTCTCTTCAACCATAACATCTAGAGACAGTTTTTTAAAATGAAAGCTGGGAGGCTGGAAAACAGTTAAGACGTATGCCTGTGACTCCCCCATATAATCCTTCTTACCCTCCCTCCCCCGGGAGGCATGTCCCCTACTTTGGGATATATAACTATAAATCAATAACTCTTCAGACATTCAACAAATACTTCTGAATATTGAACACATTTGAGAAAATCCTAAGTTGTTGGAAGACAAATCAAAACCCCAAAAGAAGATAAATTAATTGAATAAACAATTTTTAAAGCATTATTTGCCCACCTATAGTCATAAGCTCTTGATGAAGTGTGTAAATAATATATATACTGTATTCTTGCCAGCAAGTTAAAGAAGTATGGGCTGGATGAATGGACTATAAGGTGGATAGAAAGTTGGCTAGATTGTCGGGCTTAACGGGTAGTGATCAATGGCTCCATATCTAGTTGGCAGCCGGTATCAAGTGGAGTGCTCCAAGGGTCTGTCTTCGGGCCGGTTTTGTTCAATATCTTCATAAATGATCTGGAGGATGGTGTGGATTGCACCCTCAACAAGTTTGCAGATGACACTAAACTGGGAGGAGTGGTAGATATGCTGGAGGGTAGGGATAGGCTACAGAGGGCCCTAGACAAATTAGAGGATTGGGCCAAAAGAAATCTGATGAGGTTCAACAAGGACAAGTGCAGAGTCCTGCACTTAGGACGGAAGAATCCCATGCACCTCTACAGACTAGGGACTGAATGACTAGGCAGCAGTTCTGCAGAAAAGGACCTAGGGGTTACAGTGGACGAGAAGCTGGATATTAGTCAACAGTGTGCCCTTGTTGCCAAGAAGGCCAATGGCATTTTGGGATGTATAAGTAGGGGCATTGCCAGCAGATCAAGGGACGTGATCGTTCCCCTCTATTTGACATTGGTGAGGCCTCATCTGGAGTACTGTGTCCAGTTTTGGGCCCCACACTACAAGAAGGATGTGGAAAAATTGGAAAACGTCCAGCGGAGGGCAACAAAAATGATTAGGGGACTGGAACACATGACTTATGAGGAGAGGCTGAGGGAACTGGGATTGTTTAGTCTGCGGAAGAGAAGAATGAGGGGGAATTTGATAGCTGCTTTCAACTACCTGAAAGAGGGTTCCAAAGAGGATGGATCTAGACTGTTTTCAGTGGTAGCAGATGACAGAACAAGGAATAATGGTCTCAAGTTGCAGTAGGGGAGGTTTAGGTTGGATATTAGGAAAAACTTTTTCACTAGGAGGGTGGTGAAACACTGGAATGCGTTACCTAGGGAGGTGGTGGAATCTCCTTCCTTATAAGTTTTTAAGGTCAGGCTTGACAAAGCCCTGGCTGGGCTGATTTAGTTGGGGACTGGTCCTGCTTTGAGCAGGGGGTTGGACTAGATGACCTCCTGAGGTCCCTTCCAACCCTGATATTCTATGAGTCTATGAAATATTGCACATGGTTTGGACACTAGACTGGGACTCAGGAGATCTGTCTACAATAGCCTTCCTGTGTCAAATCAAGTCATTTGGTTTGTCTGTGACAGAGTTTCCCATTTTTACAAATGTGAATAACAAGTTTCTCACCTTACAGAGGTGTTGTGCAGAAGAACCCATAGGGGCTGGTTCATCCCAGCATCGTCACAGTGAGAGACAGGCAACTTGTGCTTCTCCAATTAAAAGTCACCCAAGGGCCTGTAGCAATGACCTCTTTTGGGAGCTGATGAATAGCCAGCAAAAAACTGGAGGAATCAGCTCTGCCAGGGGCACTCCCATGGGGAAACAACGAGGCTTATGCCTGACCGATAGCTCCTTTGCATGAGCTTAGTTGGCCAAAAGGGCTGAAGGGAAATGTTGAACAAGGCCTTTAAAGTTTGTGAGTGCCACAAGGTGAGCTAGCCCTTTAAGGGATTTGGTGCAGCCCCAGCTGTGCTTTGTCAAGTGGTCCCAGATGATGGGTTTAGGCTTAGGATGGTGGTTGAATCAGGCATTACATCTCGGGGTAGGGCTTCTTATTACAGGGACCTTGGTCCCTCAGAGAAGGAAGGCTTCTGTAGAAGACCAGGGTGTCATAAATGTAAAGGGAAGGGTAAACCCCTTTAAAATCCCTCCTGGCCAGAGGAAAAAATCCTCTCACCTGTAAAGGGTTAAGAAGCTAAAGGTAACCTCGCTGGCACCTGACCAAAATGACCAATGAGGAGACAAGATACTTTCAAAAGCTGGGAGGAGGGAGAGAAACAAAGGGTCTGTGTCTGTTGGTATGCTGCTTTGCCGGGGATAGAACAGGAATGGAGTCTTAGAACTTTTAGTAAGTAATCTAGCTAGGTATGCGTTAGATTGATTTCTTTAAATGGCTGAGCAAAGAATTGTGCTGAATAGAATGACTATTTCTGTCTGTGTGTCTTTTCTGTAACTTAAGGTTTTGCCTAGAGGGATTCTCTATGTTTTGAATCTAATTACCCTGTAAGGTACCTACCATCCTGATTTTACAGGGGTGATTCCTTTACTCCTATTTACTTCTATTTCTATTAAAAGTCTTCTTGTAAGAAAACTGAATGCTTTTTCATTGTTCTCAGATCCAAGGGTTTGGGTCTGTGGTCACCTATGCAAATTGGTGAGGATTTTTACCAAACCTTTCCCAGGAAGTGGGGTGCAAGGATTGGGAGGATTTTGGGGGGAAAGACGTGCCCAAACTATGTTTCCCAGTAAACCCAGTTAGAGTTTGGTGGTGGCAGTGGTTATTCCAAGGACAAAGGATAAATTAATTTGTACCTTGGGGAAGTTTTAACCTAAGCTGGTAAAAGTAAGCTTAGGAGGTTTTCATGCAGGTCCCCACATCTGTACCCTAGAGTTCAGAGTGGGGGAGGAACCTTGACATAGGGGCTAGGAAGAGCCTAGGGGAGGTCTCTCCAGAGAAGCCCAGAATCTGCAATAGGGTCTGCAGAGCTCCTCTGGTAAGAAGGATCTGGAGAGCTGAGACCTGGAGCGTGATACATTTATGCATGGGTAACTGGGAAAGAGACAGACCTGCAGGGAGGCTCCTGCGGGCAATCCTGAAGGGCCCAGAATCAGAGAGAGGACTGGGCGAGGAGCTCTCTCTATACCACCCAGATGTAAAGGTCGAGCTGGAGCAAACTCAGTGATGGGCAAAGGCAGGAGCAGAAGCTCTCCATAGCTGCCAGAGAGAGAGTCTGGCTGTAGCTACCTGTGGTAAGGGACAGGAGCAACAGTCTTAAGAGGGAAGAGGCTTGAGGAAACTCCAGGCAGCAGGACCTGGGTTTTAGAAAGAACTACAGAGCCCAGCAAGGAGTGAAAAAACTATGGAGTAGGGGAAGAGACTTATTTTGGTTTAAGATGACATTTGAATTGTGATGTTTTAATATACTAACCCCAGGAATTTATTATTTGTTATTTGACTTGGGAGCGGCTGGGTGCAGTTTTTAAGAATTCCAAGAAGGGGAATCTAATGCAACAGCAGAGTACAAAGCCAAACCAGGTAAATATTATCATGGAAACCTCCTCTCCAATCCCCTCGCCCCAACTGGAAGCAGCATGTAATAGGAAATCCTGACATCTGGAAAAGCACATCTGGTATCCATAATGTTTGCAAGTTAGACAAGGGTTCGTATCAGCCTTTTACACCAAATTCTTCTCAACTTCCTCATTTTACGTGTCATCTTTTCAAGGTGTGTACATCTCTCCCCTGTTTATACCCTTCAGCCACATGAATTATAACAGTCACCCTGACAGCTTTTGCACAGTGACGCTTTCTGGAGGATATGCCTATTGCTTGTGAAAACTGTGTTCTGTAAAGCAGGATACATTATCCTTCCCAGTAGTTCAGATGTATATTGTGAATGAGAATATCCAGTTATAATAGCTCATACTAATAAAAAAAAAAGAGTATTGGAAGGTAGATAAATGATTCAGAGCATAAGCCAATCTCTAACAATTAGTGGTAGGGGCTAGATTACCTCACATTCACTTGCATGAGGTTTCTTGCATGTTCCTTTGCAGCATCTTATGCTGGCCACTGTCGGAGACAGGACGCTGAACCAGATGGACCTCAGGTCTGATCCACTACGGCAATTCCAGTGTTATTCTGAAGCAAGAGAAGGAGCATTATTCATCCCTGGAGTAAGTGCTCAAAAGAAAGGAAAGTGTGTCTATACTGTAATGGTGTTTCATAAAACAATCTGACACACAATAAAAAAATGTTATCGTGGCCCTACCACTGAAATACATTCCTCTGGTCCTCCACATCCTCTGGACCTTTCCTACCTCCAAGTCCATCCCTCCTTACAAAACACATCTCCCACCAATCATAGGCTCTCAGATACTACAGCAATGAGGACCACTTGAGTACCTAGATAATATTAAATCTTTTACTCACCCTGATTTTTTTTTGCCTTCTATCCCTATCCCCTTTTTTATGTTGTCTGTTTAGCTTGCAAGACCTCACCACAGGGAACATATTTTATGCAACTGACAGACAATTACAAACACATTGTTTAGGCTGTACAAATAACTAACAAATAAAATGATAACCATAGAAACTGTATCTTCCTCTGTGTTCCGTACAGCCACCAAGCATGCTGCGGGAACTCACTCCATAATGAATTATGGTGGGCCAACTCCTAGAGACATTACTCAGATTTTCCTCAGTTCTTGCTCAGGCAAACGCCCGTTAATACCAAGGACTGAGTAGAATCCCAGAAAGAATCTCCATATTCAGCCCAACCAGAATTAACAGTACCTATGTGCTGAATATTTGGGATATTTTGGGGTTGATCTGCAGCGTTTCTATTTATTTGTGCTGAAGACACTGAAGTTATGTAATGCTGTTGAATGATGCATAGAGCCCCAAACTGACCAAACATGTGCTGCCTACTCTTTAAACCCACGTAATTCTCCTCACAAATTACCTTGAAGTATCAGTGTCCTGAAGTTTCAAGAAATACCAGAGATACTTTCCCTGACTCAATGTGTGTTCCTTGTTCAGACAGAGGGCATTTCACAGGAGTCAGTGGAACAGAAACATAAACAAACCTCTGTGCCCTAGTTAGGCCTCTGAACAGGAATGCCAAACACCTCCTCCTGCTCGCTGACACTGATACCTGCATCCCCATGGGTTACTGCCGGTGGCTGCAGCTTTTAATCACATGCTGGGCCGCCAATGATTTATCACCCTTTAATAGTTTTTCTGTTGAAGATTCCCAGTTGGCGGTTCAGCCCTCCTAGCGCAGCATTGCTCTGGGAGCTTCAAAACCAAAGCAGGAAAATATACTATAAGTGTGGAAGGGGGATTTAATGCTATTTATGAAAAATATCTGTCACTCACAGACATTTTCAGGAAATAATTAGTGGCACCATAACTGTCCTTCGGGGTTATTCAGGGGCTATAAAGCTAAATATTTTAATTCTTGTCTAATACTCACAATAGTGAGCCTCGATAACTATTGCTTACTGCACCGCACATTTTAAAAAATCCAGTGGATCCTGCTAATGGAGAACCCCCATTTACAGTGAAGTCCCAAATTGTTTCGGTGGATTTTCATTCCAACTATAGTGAACAGAAACTCTGCTCATGGGGCAAATCTTGATTCTGTCCAAGAGGACCAAGTCTGGCTCATAGTGAAGCACTGATACAGCTCTTTTCATCCACTGAACTCATAGGTGAGTATTGTTACTCCTATTTTACCAATGGAGAGCCATCACAATAGAGGCTGAGATTCCACAGTTTCTCCATGTTTTTAGAATCAGAAATAATTACGCTAACTGTATCACATTATTTGTGGGAAATACAGATGATGCAAGGGTGACTATTGTGCCATCCGCATTCAGTTCTTTCACAGGATTCTGCCTGTTACTTTTGTGATAACATAATGAAATGTCATATTCTCCGAGGCATGCTTGACTAATAACCACCCTCTTTTAGTAGCTGCCCCTTACCTCTGCTCCTTTGCTATGGAAACCACTGAAGAAAGTAACGGCATACAGTATATGCTGCTCTCAGTTTAAACCTGAAGAGGGAAGAAATCAGACACATCAGGAGGCAGAACACTAAATGAAAATATACATACATCATTTTTTTATGAAGATGGGAGAAATAAGGGGTACCATGAGTCTCTAACCTAAGCCCACAGGATTACATTGCAAGGCCAGCTAGCAAAACTACAGCTGATACCCCGCAAACAGGGGCTGCAGCCATTGACTCAGCAGACTAGCAGCAGACTACTGACTGGACATCTCTTAGCACAAAGCTTCCTGTTCCTGCCACGCCACCTTATCTGAATAGCTGGTTTGTAGGTCTGCTGCTGATCAGACCCCTGAGAGCAAGTTCCTGTCTTCTTTCCTGGCTCCCGTTCCTTGTTCCTATTACCATGCCTTGTTGCTGCTTCCTTGCCCGAATTCCATTTACTGACTCCAGCTTGACCCTTGGCTTTACTCCTGGTTATGACTTTGGTGTGACTTCTGACTCTGGCTGTGACCCTTGGTGTGATGCCTGACCCTGCCTCTACTCTGGGCCCCAGCCACTAGGTCGGACCTCCCGCATTATGGGCTCTGCCCCTCACTGAGTCAATACACTTTGACCCCTCTTTGACTCAACTTCCCATTCTGTAAAACTGGGATAAAAATTATACCTATCAACCTCCCAGGGCTGAGGGGAGTCTAAACTTGATAATTTGTGCTAACACCACATTTGGGATCCTCATATGGAAGATTCTAAAGAGTGCAAAGTATTCTTTTTATGTGAAACTGTATTCTTGTCCTTATAGTAGGCTCTATGGCCTTGATTTCAGAGGTGTTGAGTATCCACAGTGTTAATTAAAGTGATGTGGGGTTCAGGGTGATCACCACCTCTGAACATCAGGGTCTACACATTATAGAAGACCCCAACTGCGTTCCTGCTTAGCAAAATACATATCTGTCTTACAGAGGTGTTGTGAGACGTAATAAGTTACAGTCTGTAGAGCAGTTTGAAAATGGCCAAGTACTATATGAGTGCTGTACAAACGTTGTTAAATCCTCACAACACTGCTGTGGAGAACCACCCCCATTTTACAGATAGGTGAACAGACATACAATAAGTAATTTACCTAAGGCCACCCAGTAAGTCCACGTCCAACCCTGGATTAGAATTTGGGAGTGCCTGGTTCCCAGTCTCCTACTCAGTTATCTCGATCACGGTGCTTCACTGATGTGATCAATCAATTCACAGGCCATTAAAGGGGGAGAAGTTGAATAATTATGTTGGATAGATGCACTTATCTGCTTATACACAGAGAATCAATGGCATTTTGGTACACTGGCATAGTAGCATGAGGGCCCTGAGTGAGAACAGGTGTCAAGCAAATATGTACATATAAGAACAAGAATAGATCATAACCCTAACAAAGCAAATGCCTTTTCCTTACAGTTTTACTGCTCATCATAGACTGAGATGGAAGTGCTAAAAACTTAAGTTAATACACAAGAGGCTTGTTTATTGTATTGTACGGACCAAGGAAGAATTTCCTGCGCATGACGCCAAAAGTGCACAAAAATTCCTCCTAAGTCTGTGGAGAGCATTGAACAGACTATCCTCTGTATTAGCTTATTCCTCGCATATCTGTGTTTCAAATTTTAACACAGCTGTGGAAAAAACAAGATGCCAACAATCTTGCCAATTGGGCACTTGAATATCAAGGAAGAGGGGAAGATTGGTTAGGGGATGAGTTTGCTGGGGGAAATTCTAGTGTCAGACTTAAATGATATCACTCTGTGCTGTCTCCATCACGATTTTCCAGAACAGGATTATAGTGATGACAGATTCCATTCCAAAACTCCCAGGCAGCTCTTTACATAGATGTTAGCAGAACAAAAGCATTACATGAGATTTCCTCTCTCCCTCAAACAGCATTTGATGTTCTTTAATCCTCACCTTGGGAAAAGCATTCAAGAGCCATATGGGCTTGCTGAAATCACACAGGATGTCTTGTCTCAGAGCTAAACCTTATGAATTAAGAATCGGGGGAAGTAGGGGGAGTAGATTGTGTCTTCAAATCAATTGCTTTCCTTCCAGGAGGAGGGCATGTACACACTCCATGCAGGTGCAATCAGAAGATTCTCTAAACCAGACCACACATGTAACTTAGGATCTGCCCATTAGGAGAAAAAAAATTGATAAACTCTGGCTGATTTTCTTAGGTGATCTTTTGAGATCATTCTACCTGGGAATCAGAAAGAAATGTTGCACTGACTCTTATGATATGCTGCTCTTTGCCTATGAGTCCTGCATGGATTTCCTATTGCGCTACCTGAACTCCAAAAACCATGCCAAACAAATGTATTTTAAAATTTTTCTACCTCAGTTTTGAGATTTTTTAAAACTTCTTTCCTTTAGAAGAAGAGAGAAATTCTAAGTAGGAGAGACTTTATTCATTTTGAAATAAGAATGGGCTGTTGATGAATTGGAAATTATTACCATATTGAACGTAAGCTAAGATTAAAAAAGAGAAATATTAAAAACTTATTTTATTTCATCTTTGAAAAAGTGCTCAGCTTATACAGAATTGTGACTACAGCTGGTCAAAAAATCAGCAAATATTATTTGAAATTTTGATGAAAATGTTCATTCAAAAAAATCAAAATTTGAACCAGATCTAATTGTAACTAGAATTGACTGAGTTATTCATAGTAATTTCAAATAATTTAGTCTCCTTTTCTTGTTGTGACACCAGACATCAATTTTTATTAATTTGTTATAAGTAATTCACTGAATGTTTTATGTAAACATACTCCAGTTTATGAATTGCTTGCCAACTATGTCACCTCAAAGATTGTCTCCCGTAGTCACTATTCGAAATCTGACGTATCATCTAAGACACGGTATTGTTCACTCTCCTTTGGATGACTGCCAAATGGACTAACAGCTTTCAAGACAGCCACATGAAAATTTCCACCTTGAATTCTGGTGTAATAAAGGTTAGGTAAAGTAGGCAAATTCGTGCACACTAATTTTGAAAACATGACAAAAACCACCAAAAAATGCCACCACCAGTTCAGTTTCTAGTTACCATTTTAAATTTTGCCTTTAAAATATGATGCCTGAAGATAAAGATACAAACCTCTCTCTCTCCTCCTCCTCCTCCTCACTAATGTCCCTCTCTATTGGCATTCATGTAACAGAAAATGAATAAAGCTCAGCAGGTGTTGTTGCAAAGAACCCTCCACATTTGCCATTTCTTAAAGCCAGAGGCCCACAAGGGCAGCCTTGTGGGGCATTATCCAAGTAGTTCTCATTGCTCCTGGTATTGCAGTTGAAAGTTTAGATTTCTCACAAAGCTTGCGCTTAGCTCTTTTCACCAATGAATGCTTATTATTCGAGATAGAACCAAATTGCACCACTCAGTTAGGGACTCAGATTCAAATACCTCCAAAGTTTAGATCCTGGGTTTGGTTCAAGCCCACCTCTGCTTCTTACTGTTCATCACTCCCCTTGTTTATGTCAGTTTTTATACTCTTGTTTTGCTTCAAAAAGTTGTAAATGAGTCTTAATTTATGGTATTGCTATTATTATGCAGTCTACCCCGCATTGACTCAGATTTTTTTGGACACCTTTTTTGTTGTTCCTATGACATCTCAGCTCTCTAAAATCCATCAGAGTGGACAGCATACCCATAATTCCTTACAAAGGTCAAGGTAGCAAGGAACATATACTGCTAGAGAAAAGTTTGGTACTTTTAAATGCAAGCAAAGCATTGTAGTGAAAAAGCACTGGCATTAATAGGCATGTCATTGGAAGCAAAAACAGTTTCACATCTTTGGAAGCAGACAAATGACATGGCTATCTTTTTTCTTCTTGATGTCCTCATATAACTGGTCTTGAGCTGGGAACTTTGCATTCCAGCAGGAGCCTGGATTAAAGAGCTAGAACAACAGTAAGCCATCAATCTTTAGGCTATCTATCCTATCTACAACCATTTGTATCAGCTATTAGCTGTGTCGTAACTCTAAATCTCAGCTAAAGAGATCATCTTTCAAAGAGAAAAACATTCATTAGATCTTTTCATTCATTCCCTCTTTTCCTTTGCTAATTCCCATCTATTATTCCCTCAGTGCCTGCAATAAAATCCCATGCTCATTTGTTCAGTCATATTTATTTACTATGTTACTCAATGTCAGAAGGAAGAGAGCTCACTACTTTTTTTCTCCTAATGTGGTTGCCTACAGAATGGCTTCAAATGTGAATTTACGAAGCATTGCAGCTCATAATTAAATGCTTAGTGATGCATGCAGTGCAAGCACATAATCACTCTGGGCTTGATTCTCATTGACACTAAGGCCCTTTTACACTGTTCTGGCAGTGCAATTGGAGTGGCTCTACATTTACACCCACTTTCAGGACCCTTTTACACTGCCAAAGCGGTTTGTAATTTATCCAAAGCTCTCATTTAGTGTGCTCTGGTGAAGAATTCTCCTGCTGAGCTGGTAAGGCTAACAACAGAATTTATATTACGCCTTTCTTCTTAGCATCTTAATGTGCATTAAAGGCAGACTTCTCAGACGCACCCGTGTGATTTAGGAGCAGTCAGTCAATCAATAAGACCTGTGCTGCTCAGTCTCATAGGCACTTCTGAAAAATCCCACTCTAAGTACTTCCGTGGTTCTTATTACTGTAGCATCTGAATGCTTCACACTCTTTAATCAACACAAATCCCCTGTAAGGTAGGGAAGTGCTATTATTAGGGCCCTACCATATTCATGGCCATGAAAAATGCATCATGGACCGTGAAATCTTCTTTTGTGTACTTTTACTCTATAGTATACAAATTTCATGGGGGGACCAGGTTTTTTAAAAGGAGGGGTCACAATGTTATGGGGGGGGGTTGCAGTATTGCCACTCTTACTTCTGCACTGCCCTCAGAGCTGCGTGTCTAGAGAGCGGTGGCTGCTGGCCAAGGACCCAGCTCCGAAGGCAGCAGCACAGAAGTAAGGGTGGCAATATTATACCATGCCACCCTTACTTCTGCACTGCTGCTGGCGACAATGCTGCCTTCAGAGCTGGGCTTCCGGCCAGCAGCCATCGCTCTCCAGCCTCCCAGCTCTCAAGGCAGTGCCACCGCCAGCAGCAGTGCAAAAAAAAAAAAAAAGGGTGGCAATACCGCAACCCCCTGCCCCTCACAACAAGTTTGTGACCCGCCCCCCCCACCATCACCACACAACCCACCTTTGGATCAGGACCCCTACAGGTACAACACTGTGAAATTTCAGATTTAAATATCTGAAATCATGAAATTTGTGTTTTTTCAAATCCTATGACCATGAAATTCACCAAAATGGACCGTGAATTTGGTAGGACCCTAGCTATTATCCCCTATTTTATGGATGATGAGCTGGTGCACAGAGAAACAAAGTGATTTGCCAAAGGTCACACAGATAGAGAAGTGAACCTAGGTCTCACCAGTTCCAGGCTACCACTCTTCCTCCACCACCATATAAGTATTAGTGAGCCTTACAATATTCTGCATGGCACGGAAATATCCCCATTTTACAAATGGGTAAGCTGAGGTACAAAGCAAAAAAATAGATGCCTAAAGTTAGGTTCAGAAACCCACATTTGAACATCTAAATGGGAGATTTAATTTTCAAAAGCACTGACCGCTTCGCAGCCCCCACAGAAAAAACTGATTGTGATTTCTGGGAGTGTTTTCTAATGACTTATAAAATGAACCCAACTTTTTCAAGTCAATTGGAGCTGCTGCTTGCTTGGCACTTTTGAAAATCAAGGCACACATTTAGGTGCCTAAATTTGGATTTAAGAGCCAAACATTAAGTACCCAGTTTTTAACATCTTGGTCTACATGACTTGATCAAAGTCACAGAAAAACAACAACACAGGAGTTGGAAGCGATAACTGACTAGAAAACATTCCCCGAAATCATAAGAAGCATGAATAATTTTGTATAAAGAACTCTAGTTAGCATTTTTTTAAAGGAGGTCTTATGTGTGATTGAAATATTAAACACGGATCTATTCACATCCCTTGATATTCAAATATGCTAATACGGACCAATTACTGCTATTTAATGGTTCTTCCTCTAAAATAATCATAATTTGACATTAGAGCACTGAGAAAGCTAAAAAGGATTTTAAGAGTTGGAAAATGATTTTTATTTCCAGCCTGGTCTGAGTACTGTACATTCGTTGTAATTCTGAATGCAATGTGACCTGTGAAACTGGCAGCTCTTCCACCCATAACATCTTAGAGCTGTTTGTAGTGGATATTTTAATTGCCTGATGACATAATTATTCAGAAATCTATGATTTTAACAATGTGCTTGCTTCATATATTAAGCAAAAAGTATGTTTAAATAACACAAAGAGCCAGACTTAAGTCCAACAAAGCCAAGAAAATTAAAGCAAAGGAAGCTATTCCCCATCACCCGTTAATACACTCCAATAATCCACACACTTCTGCCTAGGCATTACAGGGACATGCCCATCATATACAAGACATAGGCATCATGATTGAATTCCTGGTTCCATTAACGTCAATGGGAGTTTTGTCATTGGCTTCAGTGGGACCAGAATTTACACCATGTCACAAGACAATGGGGGAGTAGTAGCCTTGGGGCTGAATATCCTTCCATCATATTATTTTTAAACTGTTTATATTTGTATTTTATAATTTATTATTGTTTGAAATAAATAGTTTGAACAAAGGAACACAGAGGATTTGAGATCTATACATAGATATTTAAGGCCAGAAGGGACCATTATAATCATATAGTTTGATCTGCATAATAAAAGTAATAGAATTTTATCCAACACACCCTGCAGTGGAGGAAACTATTTTTCTATATTCCTATATATCTACAGCGGTGGACTGCTTGTAAGAGTGCTTCAGCCTCTGGATTAGAGCTGGTCAGGAATCCTTCAACAAATTGTTTTTCATCAAAACATGCTGATTATTTGAAACCAAAACTGCTCGTGAAACAGGGTCAGGTTTGACAGATTTCCCAACTCGACAAAATGTCCAGAAAAAACATTTTTAAATTGTCAAAACATTATGTTTTGACTTTTTGAAAATAATAAATTCTGATTTTCCAGGTTCAAAATTTCTTTTCTTTTTGAAGTTTAAACTAATTGGACTGGGAAAAAAGGCTAAAGAAGAAATGTTGGAATCTAAGTAAAACATTTTGAAATTATTGAAATAAAATGTTTTAGTTGACCCAAACCAAAAAAGAATTGTTTGGTCAATTTGCAAATATTTTTTAGATTGATTTTTTTTGTCCCAATTCAAGATAGGAATAAAATGTCAAACTCTCAAAAATATTCAAAGCACAGAAAAAGTTTCTCACTCAGATCTAATCTGGATTAGCTGTCAATTGGCTTCCAGATGCAGTTTAAGATGCGGATTTTGATGTACAAAGACCCGGTTGGTTTGGAATTTCCCTCCTTGAGAGACTGCCTTTTCTCCCTGTGCCATACTGCCCAAAGCTGCAATTAAGGGAGGCAATGGAATTCCCTGAGTTTATGAGAGAGGGAATTACTGACAGGGCTTTCTCCAGAAAGCCCCTCAATTTCGGAATTAACTCATTTTCACCTCCGACATGCTCATGGATTGAAATAACCCAAATGTGTTGACCTTCAGTGCACATCACAAAGCATTTTTTTTTTTTTTGGATAGATGGATGGATGGTTCAGGAGGACTGATGTGTTTGGTGGACAGAGGGGGGGTATTTTTGGGGTGTTATTTGTTATGTTTTGTTGTAGCTCTTTTTGTTGGGATCATCCACCCTTTTCCTAAGCTTTTTACTATATTGTATTGACCTGTATTTGCAATTTCTTATCAGGGCATCTAGATTAGGTATCTCTATATGGAAAATTAAAATGAAATCTATAGAAAAATCTTTGGCTGCACAATCCATTACAAACTGAATATCTCCCACAGGATTTGGGGCCATTTTTAATGGCTTCTGAATAAGTACATAAAATCATTTGCATGTGCAAATAGAATTTCTCATTGTTTTTATTTACATAACACCCTAAATATGCATTGCAGATACAAGAATACCGAACCATGTGTGCTCTGAATCCATTTGTGCACTCAAATGACTATACACACAAAATTGTGCAGGCAAATTTGGTGTCCAGGTTGAGGTGCTATTGGAAATATGGCCATTAATATTAAATAAATGCATAATCAGGATAGTTATCTCTATATACAAGTTGAGCAATATCCTCTGATGGTGCAAATCTCTAGTCAATGAAACTACACTGATTTACCTCAGCTGAGGATCTAACCTGTAATATCTGTATACTGACTATTATTAAAAAGGACCCCATTCCTACAAAGGGACTTCAGTAGGACTCCATTGTGGTGAAGGAGCTACATTCCTGATCTTTGCAGGATCAGAGATCATGGTTTGTAAGTGGCAACTGACACTTAATTATAACAACACTAGTAGGTGTCACTATAATTTAGCCCATTGTTGGGATGTCCTCCCTGTGCCTGTGACTCCCCATGGGTATGGTCTTGTTTACTGGCTCAGTAGCCTCTCTCTCTCTCTCTCTCTCTCACACACACACACACACAATGTATACCACACTCTTATAAAACCAGGGGATAGCCGAACTCCTTGAAATATGGAATGTGCATTAGCAAATGTGGTCCATAAAATTTCAAAGCCTAAGACCTTTTCACAGCCTGACATATTTTACCATTTAGCTTTCCACATTCCTGCCGTAACCCAATACAGGCATTGCAGGCTGAATGATAAACAGAGACTCCTTCAGGAAACGTTGAGAAAGCAGAGGGTCAGAATGTTACACTAGCCCAAACTATTCCACAGGTGATTGTTAAAGCTGCATAGCCCATTTTCTCTACTCTGCAGAGGAAAGGTAGAAAATATAAGCATCAGACAGAACAAGTAGTAACAATATATCCCCTTTAATGGGCCGTCTCTACCCTTGAATACCATCTTTTAAAGAAAGTAAAAATATTTGTGCTACTTTCTAGCCCAAGAGAAAAATAGAAGAGGAGCTAAGCTTTTAGATTAGTCATGCACAAGCTTTTTTTTCCATTGTTTTTGCTTTAGACACACCAGTAAATTTCACTGTAAAACTTGCCGCTAGTACTGTATGCAATCCAGGAAAAGTGTGAAAAGATATTTATGCTTGTTGATTCATTTGGATTTCTTTGATGCGTGCACTTACGGAACATGGCTCATAGTACTTTGCAGAGTTCCAAACTGCAAACAGTGTGAATAGGAGTGCTCCAAAATCCAAAGCCTTCTTGTAGCAGGGGAATATCAAGCAGGGGTAGAGAGGTTATTTTACATCTGTATTTGACACTGGTGCAACCACTGCTGGAATATTATGTCCAGTTCTGCTGTCCCCAATTCAAGAAGGATGTTGATAAATTGAAGAGGGTTCAGGAAAAATCATGAGAATGAATTAGGGATTGAAAAACCTGCTTTATAGTGATATTCTCAAGGAGCTCAATCTATTTAGTTTATCAAAGAGAAGACAAGGAGTGATTTGATAATAGCCTATCAGTCTCTACAGGGGGAACTGAAACTTGATAATGGATGGTTCTTTAAGCTAGCAGACAAAGATATTCAAGATCCAACAGCTGGAACTTGAAGCTAGACAAATTCAAACTAGAAATAAGGCACAAATAAGGTGATGGTAATTAACCATTAACAAGGCTTGTAGTGGATTCTCCACCACTGGAATTTTAAAATAAAGATATGCTTTAGTTCAAACAGGAATTAATTCATGGAAATCTGACAGTGGTCCCTTCTGGCTTTATAATATGCGAATCAATGAAAAGCCAGCATGTACTCACAGAGCCAGATCCTGGACTATCTCCAAGCAGCACACAGAACAGCTCAGCCAATTTAGATGTACACCACATTTACTCCCCTGGATCTCAGGGCTGGCCAGACCCCCACATAAAGTGGAGTAGCTTCGGAGTTGTTCGACTTGATATCAGCTACCAATAGCATCCAGGAATTGCTGGGGGTGCCCCTACCACATGCCCTCATCTCCAGCCAGGTTGCCTGTGTGGCATCAGAACTGTAATGGCAGCCATGTGACACCAAAGGGTTTCCCTGAGCATCAAGAACTTGTCACTGGCTGGATCCAACAGACCAGTGCACAGTATCTTCAGCACAGCCAAGAGCCAGGGCCATGACGACGAATGCTGGGCCTTCGCAGCAGCACGCGAACATAAAATACAAATATGCATCAAAAAAAAATTTGAGACAAAAAGGTGCACCGTATCCTGCACATGGCAAGGTTAGGCATAACCTTGTAATTCTGTTAGATAGAATAGATAGAAATAGAATAGAATAGATAGAAAGCCCTGGCTGGGATGATTTAATTGGGTATCGGCCCTGCTTTGAGCAGGGGGCTGGACTAGATGACCTCCTGAGATCCCTTCCAACTCTGATATTCTATGATTCTATGATACATATTAGAGCCAGGGAAACGATTTGTAATCATTTACTTGATTAACGTTGCCTTTTTTCCTTGTTCTCAACTAATTCATTAATAAACTTTGATCTAGTGTGCATTATTCAAAATTAAATGTGTCCATTATGCAAAATTATTTGACAAACTCTTTGTAAATCATATTTCAGCCCATGGGATTTTTGCAATTGAACCGTGCCTTCACCTACACACTATTCGTTATAACTGCTGTATGACTGGTTAGCTAAGTCATACTCCCTTGTTTCTGCTCCCCAAACACGCAACTACATTGTATAAACAAGAAGAAAAACACCAGAGATTTTAAAATGGCTGTGCAGACATTTCCAGCATGAACCTTTGTACAAACACGTATTTGCATGAGTATTCAGGAGACCAGCAATGTATATTTTTGCAACCAAACAACATTGTTGCAAATGTTTGCAGGAAATGACTAAAAAGTCAATGTCAGCTAGAGAAATAGTCAACTTTTCTCCAGTATTCATTCCGCTCTCTCTCTCTCACACCCACTCACATACACCCCAGAGGCATACAGTAAAAGTGACACATTACATGATGTGAGGTTTCACCTCAGATGTACTGTCAGATAGGTTCAGACAACTCTCATTGAAACCAATTGGCACAGCGCATGCTTATTTGAGGGCAGAATTTGACTCAACGAGAACAGCAGCAACTGTTAATAATCAAGATAGATTGTGGCATCTTTTTAACTTGGTGTGCTTAAAAATAAGTTGTCCGTGTATGGCAAATAAGTATAAGCCAAAATTCTTCACATAACTACACCATGTGCCATCCCACTGAAGCCAATGAGGTGGGATCAGAGTAGGCTAGTACAGAATTTTGGCATAGAGCACACACCACAGACACAAATACATGCCAATTTCATTTTTAAAATTTTGCAAACCACACTCCATATATAACAAAATGAAGGGAATGGAAGGAATGAGTATGATCCCTCTTCCAGAAATACTTTTAGAGGCTTTCTTCTGGATCAGGAGTAATTCTGTTGAAGTCAGTGTAAACAAGAGAAGAATCAGATCTTGTGTGTGTGATGGCATAAAATGCAGTCTGCTGTACATTATATTGCTCCTGATAGAATTAAATATCAAGAAGTAAGAGACAAATTCTTCCATGTCAGTGGTGCCACTCAGGTGAGAAGCATTAACCTGCTACAGATTCTGCAAGAATTTACTTGGATTTCCTACTATGCTATAAATAATGCCACCCGTAGAACTGTGGAGTTTGAATGCAAACACTCGCCTTTGAGTTAATCAAGCAAAAGAAAATTAGAGATCATTCTACCTTCCCACACATTAGGATAGATTGTGTCTATAGATGATGAGGCTCATGGATGCCTAATGCTATACAGCCTATGGAATGATGCCCTGTTCTCTTCATTCCCTATGAATAGGGCCCTACCAAATTCACAGTCCTTTTGGTCAATTTCACAGTCACTGGATTTTTAAAATAATAAATTTAATCATTTCAGCTATTTAAATCTGAAATTTCATGGTGTTGTAATTGTAGGGGCCCTGACCCAAAAAAGAGTTGTTGGGGGGGGGGGTGTTACAAGGTTATTTTAAGGGGGGTTGCAGTACTGCTACCCTTATTTCAGAGCTGGGCATCTGGAGAGCGGCGGCTGCTGGCCAGGAGTCCAGCTCTGAAGGCAGAGTCACCACCAGCACCAGCGCAGAAGTAAGGATGGCATGGTATGGTATTGCCACCCTTCTGCACTGCTGCCTGCAAGCTGGGCCCTCAATCAGCAACCGCCACTTTCCAGCCGCCCAGCTCTGAAGGCAGCAGCACAGAAGTAAAGGTGGCATGGTATGGTATTTCCACCCTTCTGCACTGCTGCTGGCGGGGCGCTGCCTTCAGAGCTGGGTGCCAGGCCAACAGCCCCGGCTCTTGAGCTGCCCAGCTCTGAAGGCAGAACAGAAGTAAGGGTGGCAACACCATGTTCCCCCTAAAATAATGCAATCCCCCTGCAACTCTCTCTTGGGTCAGGATTCCCAATTTGAGAAACGCTGGTCTCCCCTGTGAAATCTGTATAATATAAGAGAAAAGCATACAAAAGACCAGATTTCACCAGGGGAGACCAGAATTCACAGTCAGTGATGCGTCTTTCATAGCCGTGAATTTGGTAGGGCCCTATCTATGAAGCATCTGGCACTGGTCACTGTTGGAAGACAGGATATTGGCTAGATGGTCCATTTATCTGACCCAATATGGCCGCTCTTATGTTCTTATGCTGGATATGTTCTTTAGAGCTGCGCAAAAAAAAATTTTTTTTTTTTGCTTCACTTGTCAATTCAAAAAAAATTATTTCAGATTGACTCAGAAGGAAAATGCTTTTGAACTTTTGGGCAAACCAAAAAAATAAAAAATAAATCATTTCAGGTTGAACAATAATATTTTGTTCAACCCAAAATGAATTTTATTTCATTTCTAAGATTTTTTATACTCATTTAATTAAAAAAAAATAAAATTGAAATAAATTTCTAACCAAAAAGTTATTTCAAATAAAAAAAAATTTTGTTTCAAAAAATGTCAAAATGAAACATTTTAACTTTTTGCAATTTTTTTTCAGGGTTTTATTGTTGTGTTTGGTTTTGGTTTGGAGGTTTGGAGGGAGGTTTAGTGAAAGAATTCAGCAAATTTGACCCAAATTCACAGAATTTTGATGCAAATCTGCAACTTTTGGTAAAAAATGTTTCATCTGAAAAATTTTGCCCAGCTCTAGCACTCTTCCTCAGTGGCAGCTTGTAGGGGCACCATGACTTTGGGAATATAGGTAGTACATGCACAGTCAGCATATTCTTACCCCATTAGAGCCTGCAACTTACTTATCTTTTACCCACTTATCAATTTGGCTTCTAGAACTGCTGACACTGAACTTTTGCCTTGTCTCTCCACAGAGGCACAAGAAAAGGTGAGGTATCTCCTTGTGCTTCCTGTGTACACCCACCCAGAGCTAGTCATAATCTAGCTCAGGGAGAGTATGTCACTGCTAGAATTTTAGACTAGCTCTCTTACATTCTAATAGTAGACTAACAGAGGCTATAAGCTCTAATACTACTACAGGTAATAAAGATTCTCCATTACCTCATATATGAGGTTCCACTGTTTTTGGAGCTGTAGTCTTTGTCGGAGAGAGACTCCACATATACATCTCACTTTATTTATATATAGTATCCAGTACAGCAGGCCCCGATCTTGATTGAGGCCTCTAGGGGCTGCTGTAATACAAAAAATTATCAAGAATATAGGCTCCTACATGGAAGAGATCTTGGGAGGATGGACAATTGCCCAGCAGTATTCTGGGAATTCTCCAAGATGAAAAATGTGATAGGACCATAGTCCTGCCCATACCCGCCAGAGTCTGCAAATCATTGGTATCAAAGACAGCTGATACAGACCTTAAAAGGATCTGTATGGAATGATAATCATATTTTATCATCCTGCAGATAAGACCACAATAGATAACACCTACATGTGACTTCACCACTGGCAAATGATAGTACATGCTCCACAGACTTCAATAGAATTGGACTGGCTTACACCAGTAGGAATTTTTTCTCTGTTTTGTCCCAGGAGGCCTGTCCCTTGAACTATTATTCACTTTTTGAACTCAGCCTCAAACCTAAAGCCTTCCCTCTACAAAATGACATCAACAGTAAGTCTCAGAAGACATCAGCAAAGAACTTTTAAATTCTCATAATTGAAGAAACACATAGTGGGGAAAATTCACCTCTGGCTATGATTCCTATCAGGTAACACCATTAGATTGGCTCTGTTTCTATATCTTGATGGTGGGTTTTTGTGTGTGCACACGTTTTTCTTTTTGGAGAATAGCATTAATATTTGTGGTACTGAAGCACACTCACAATAGGTGGCTTTTGCAGTAATCAAATGCCTCAAATTTGCCTTGGAATTTAATCCTCAGCAAGAGACATTTAAATGCCTCAAATAATCTTGTGACATGATTAATATGCCTTAAATATAGCTAATGGCAGCAGGCAAAACTGACACAAAGTTGTATTCACAGCCAATCTCCATCAGTGAGTGAAGTGTATGTGACTTTAAATACTGTAGGCAGTGCTACCATGGGGAGCTTCAACTGCTTAATGAGGTCAACTGACAAGCATTATTCTGAAGCAGGAAACTGAGATAGAAAGAAGAGCCAAAGTTGGAAAGAGAGGTTGAACAGCATCATCAAGGGCACGCTCCCTTTGTGCTTGAAAACAACGAATTTGGACATCTGTGCACTGCCAGACATGGTGTACAGAGCAGGAACGTGAGTAGTCAGTGAAGCATGGGAAAATGCAGTGTGTGTGTGGTTGGTGTCATACTCAAGACAGAGGAACAAATAAACTAACAGAGAGTAGCCCTGCAAAGTCAGGTGAAAGGTATTCCACGGAGTTGCAAGAACCAAAAGACAATACAGAAAGAGAACTGGTTTCAGAGTAGCAGCCATGTTAGTCTGTATCCGCAAAAAGAAAAGGAGGACTTGTGGCACCTTAGAGACTAACAAATTTATTTGAGCATAAGCTTTCGTGAGCTACAGCTCACTTCATCAGATGCATTCAGTGGAAAATACCGTGGGGAGATTTATATACACAGAGAACATGAAACAATGGGTGTTACCATACACACTGTAGGACGACAGTGATCAGGTAAGGTGAGCTACTACCAGCAGGAGAGCGGGGGGAGGAGGGAAACCTTTTGTAGTGATAATCAAGGTGGGCCATTTCCAGCAGTTGACAAGAACGTCTGAGGAACAGTGGTGGTGGTGGGGGGGGGGGAATAAACAAGGGGAAATAGTTTTTATGGCTGATTTAGAACAACGCTTCCTCACCTCTCGTCCCCTAATGCCCCTACTCGCGCTACATTGATGACATCTTCATCATCTGGACCCATGGAAAAGAAGCCCTTGAGGAATTCCACCAGGATTTCAACAATTACCATCCCACCATCAACCTCAGCCTGGACCAGTCCGCACAAGAGATCCACTTCCTGGACACTATGGTGCTAATAAGCGATGGTCACATAAGCACCACCCTATACCAGAAAGCTACTGACCGCTATGCCTACCTACATGCCTCCAGCTTTCATCCAGACCACACCACATGATCCATTGTCTACAGCCAAGTTCTACGATACAACCGCATTTGCTCCAACCCCTCAGACAGAGACAAACAACTACAAGATCTCTATCAAGCATTCTTACAACTGCAATACCCACCTGCTGAAGTGAAGAAACACATTGACAGAGCCAGAAGAGTACCCAGAAGTTACCTACTACAGAACAGGCCCAACAAAGAAAATAACAGAACACCACTAGCCATCATCTTCAGCCCCCAACTAAAACCTCTCCATCGCATCATCAAAGATCTACAACCTATCCTGAAAGACGACCCATCACTCTCACAGATCTTGGGAGACAGACTAGTCCTTGCTTACGGACAGCCCCCCAACCTGAAGCAAATACTCACCAGCAACTACACACCACACAACAGAACCACTAACCCAGGAACCTATCCTTGCAACAAAGCCCGTTGCCAACTGTGTCCACATATCTATTCAGGAGACACCATCATAGGGCCTAAGCACATCAGCCACACTGCCAGAGGCTCGTTCACCTGCACATCTACCAATGTGATATATGCCATCATGTGCTAGCAATGCCCCTCTGCCATGTACATTGGCCAAACTGGACAGTCTCTATGTAAAAGAATAAATGGACACAAATCAGACGTCAAGAATTATAACATTCAAAAACCAGTTGGAGAACACTTCAATCTCTCTGGTCACTCGATTACAGACCTAAAAGTGGCAATTCTTCAACAAAAAAAACTTCAGAAACAGACTCCAAGGAGTGACTGCTGAATTGGAATTAATTTGCAAACTGGATACAATTAACTTAGGCTTGAATAAAGACTGGGAGTGGATGGGTCATTACACAAAGTAAAACTATTTCCCCATGTTTTTCTCCGCCCCTCCACCCCCACTGTTCCTCAGATGTTCTTGTCAACTGCTTGAAATGGCCCACCTTGATTATCACTACAAAAAGGTTTCCCTCCTCCCCGCAGCTCTCCTGCTGGTGATAGCTCACCTTACTTGATCACTCTCATTACAGTGTGTATGGTAACATCCATTGTTTCATGTTCTCTGTGTATATAAATCTCCCCACTGTATTTTCCACTGAATGCATCCGATGAAGTGAGCTGTAGCTCACGAAAGCTTATGCTCGAATAAATTTGTTAGTCCTTTTCTTTTTTTAGAAAGAGAACTGTCACTTTATTTTAGCATTGCATGAGGCAATATCAGTACATCTTTCCAGGAGATCTTAGCAGAACCTCATTCCCATAGGTCTTCCTCACAGCTCCCTCTTACTAGCTTTTGCAGCTTCTTCGCCCTCTCTCCTAACTACAGTCATTCCTCCTTCAAGAGCAAGCCAGATATTATTTAACAATGTTATTTTTCCTCTTTCTTTGTTTGTCCAGGTGGCTCTGGATTTTCTATAGTGCTGACCTGTGGCCATGCAGGCATTTAAATTCTGCTATTTATTATTTTTTAAATAAAAGCTAATTGACCCTCTTCCCAAAGAGATGCTGGCCAAGCCATTGTTTTGGTTGGTAAAGAACCATGTTCAGGCGCAAGCTAAGAGTTCCTCACACTTTGGCTCAGCAGAGGATGGAAGTACTCATTACAGGTCTAACAACTTCAAGGCCAAATTCAGACCTTCGTAACACCAGGGTTAATCCAAAGTAACTCTATTGACTTCAGCAAAATTACTCCAAGTATAAAAGAGAAAAATGTGGCCCACACTGTTCAAGTAGACAGCCAGCTCTCTCTTAAAGCAGCACTTCTCAGTTGGTTCAAGAGTGTAGTAGACACAAACATCTCTCGACTGTCCTTCATTAAGGCCTGATCCAAAGCCCACTGAAGTCAATAGAAAGATTGCCATTTACTTCAGTGGACTTTGGATCAGGCCCTATATGCTTTAATTTACCCGAATTTACCCTATATGCTTTAATTTACCCGGTCAGCTTCATGCTGACCATATGTTTTCCTACATTTGATGGAGGCTGGGGGAGGGAGCCTTGTGAATTATTTAGAATGGAAATGCTGAATTGTGTAGTGGAGATTATTAAAAATGTTGTGTATGTTGAAGTAATTCAACTTGTATTCCTTCAAGCTTCCCTGTAAAGGATTCATTGCTTGCTTTGGCCTTCTTTTCATGAGTGAGCTAAGGTACTCAGCACCCCTGAAAACCAGGCATTAGCCTGGACACACAAAATCTGAGGAAAACACCTTTGGAAATTCAGACCCACATGACTTGGTCCAGTTCACACAGCATGTTAGCAGCATAGCATGGAACAGACTCAAGGAATCCTGACTTTAGCTAAGGACCTGACTGTAATCAGTAACACAATATCTTGAACCCAAGAAGCCTAGCTCACACCAAAGACAACATTACCTCACCAAGTGTTCTTTAAAGGGACAATCATAGCTCAAAAATTGCAAAACAGTGGTCTGATCTCCTGCACAAGGAGACTCAATGGTGGTTCCCAACTATGATTGGGGAAGTGAATGGAAAGATGGGAAAGAGGAAGTAAATAGGATGAAATTCAATAAGGACAAATGCAAAGTACTCCATTTAGGAAGGAAGAAACAATCAGTTGCACTTGCACATATACAAAATGGGAAATGACTGCCTAGGAAGGAGTACTGCGGAAAGGGATCTGGGGGTCATAGTGGACCACAAGCTAAATATGAGTCAACAATGTAACGCTGTTGCAAAAAAAGCGAACATCCTTCTGGGATGTATTAGCAAGAGTGTTGTAAGCAAGATATGAGAAGTAATTCTTCTGCTCTACTCCGCACTGACTAAGCAAGCCTCAACTAGAGTATTGTGTCCAATTCTGGAAGGATGTGAACAAATTGGAGAGAGTCCAGAGAAGAGCACCAAAATGATTAAAGGTCTAGAAAACATGACCTATGAGGGAAGATTGAAAAAATTAGGTTTGTTTAGTCTGGAAAAGAGAAGACAGAGGGGACATGATAACAGTTTTCAAATACATGAAAGGTTGTTACAAGGAGGAGGAAGAAAAATTGTTTTTCTTAACCTCCGAGGATAGGACAAGAAGCAATGGGCTTAAATTAAATTGCAGCAAGGGAGGTTTAGGTTGGACATTAGGAAAAACTTCCTAACTCTCAGGGTGGTTAAGCACTGGAATAAATTGCCTAGGGAGATTGTGGAATCTCCATCATTGGAGATTTTTAAGAGCAGATTAGACAAACACCTGTCAGGAATGGTCTAGAATACTTTGTCCTGCCACAAGTGCCGGGGACTGGACTAGATGACCTCTCGGGGTCCCTTCCAGTTCTATGATTCTGGTGCCAGAGGCCTCCAGCCACTAAAAAACTATATCTGTAGCATAGATTTTATTTTAAAAGTCACTGTTCACAGCATTGTCAATGCTTGTCTGAACAAAGGTGGGTTAGGTAATATCTTTTATTGGACCAACTTCTGTTGGTGAGAGAGACAAGCTTTTGAGCTACACAGAGCTCTTCTTCAAGTCTGGGCACATACAGACTGATGAGAGGTAACTCCAGGGTTTTTTTTCCCCCTCTTTTCAAGCACAGTTGGCAGTTGATCCTGCTCATGGTCAGTTGCTTGGCAACAAAGCAAGTTTCTCTGGCTACAGAATAAATATTCCACATCTGAAATATTTGAGAAAAAACAGTTTTCTCTGACTACATTCCATAGTACTTGGGCCACAGGGTTTCCCAAAATAACCTAAAATGTTAGTTAAAGGGGGATAATCACTCTGAGGCAGAGACAAATATGTCCCCCTATGCAGTTTTCATGTCCTTAAAATAATGTGTTAAATCTACTTTGTGATTTGGAGAATGTATAAAGTAGTTTAACTGGCTAGGAATGAATTAGCTAACTGGATCCCTTGCCTTTTTAAACATAGGTGTGGTGGGAGGCATTTTGCAGGGCCAGAAAATCTGGAACTTGCTATATTCAATCCTATATGGGTGCCAAAAAAAGCACTTCTAGAGAGAGAACAAGCGAGCATAGGCATAAGATCAAATATCTCATGAACCACCAGAGCCAGAAAGGGATGCCACTGGAAAATGGGGATTCCTGGATCTGGCTTTGGTATATAAAACATTCATTTAAAGCCATATCAGGGGAAAAGGTATCAACTCATAAATTCTCATCATTCTAATTACCATCGTGCTTTCTTTTTTCACGACTGCAGTGAAGACATCATTTAGTGAAAAACACAGCAGATAGAATCCAGTTCTTCCCACCCTTTGAAAGCACCATTCTCATAGGCCAGTTACACACTAAATAATTGCTGCTAAAATAACATGGGAACATTTTGCTGGAGAGATGTTTAGTTGCCAGAGCCATACAAAGGGTCCTAGCTGGAGATATCAATCTCTGCATTTTGCTAATTGTTGATCTGGGGAGATTATTCACAAGAAAAAAAGCAAAGGAGGAGCAACACCCATCAGTAAGAAGTGGGGGGAAATCTGACTAAGTTGTGGAATGACTACAGGAAAGAGGGATTTATATTACCCACCAATTAATGATCTATCTACTTATTTATTTTTTATTATGATGACCTAGAAAAAATGTCAGTTATTCAGGGGTTCTTGGAGTTAACAGAAGAAAGATATAGGGTTTCATGTATTATGACTAATTTGAGATGCTGGGTAGGATTTGCAGAAGTGCCTAAGTCTCATTTTTAAAAGGCACTTAGGACTCCTTGAGAATCAATAGGATTTAAGAGCCTAAGTCACATTTGAAAGTGGAATTTAGACTCCTAAGGCACTAAAGCACTTTTGAAAATTTTACCCTTACCCTTTTTTGTATCATTCCCTTTCAGCAGACCACACTACTCTTTCATCATCATCATCATGTTCCTATTATGCCTCTGGCGTTTAGGGCAGTGATGAAGCTCCTCCACTCCTAGGGTAACCAGATATCCTGATTTTATAGGGACAGTCCCAATATTCAAGGCTTTGCCTTATATAGGTGCCTATTACCCCCCACCCCCACCCCATCCCGATTTTTCACACTTGCTGTCTGGTCACCCTATCCACTCCTGTCTGTTTCTGGCAAGTCTTTCAATGGTTCCCCAGCTGTGCCCCAGGTTTTTCAGCTTGGCTTCCACAGCTCTTCGCCATGTTTTCGGGTGGCCTCATTTTCGCGTGCCTTCAGGTGTCCATCTTATTGCTACTCTGGTGATGGAATCAGTTTCCATCCGAAGCACACAATGAACCCATCTCCAACATCTCCTGGCAATGATAGTGCTCAGATCTTCTTGGCTGCACTGTGTCAATAGATCTTGGTTTGAGATTGTTCTGGCCAAAAGATACAGAGGATTTTTCTGAGGCAGGTTGTATGGAATGAAGACAGTTTGGACATGTCATACTTTCTCATTCCCCAGCATTCTGCACTATAAAGTAGTGTTGAAAGTACGCAGCTCTGATAAATCTTGAATTTGGTTTTGGTGTTGTGTTCTGACGATTTCCAGACTGTATTTAAGCTCCTGAAGGTGTTCCTGGCTTTACTGATTTTGTCCCGGATGTCCTGGCTTGTTCCACCATCCTGGCTGATGATGCTGCCCAAGTATGTGAATGTTACTACATTGGTGAGAACATAATCCTCTATCTGTACTAGTGAAGGTGAGTCATGATATCTGTCTTATTGCAGTTGATTTTCAGCCCAATTTGCTGGCTGAATGCATTGAGTCTTTACTCACTATTCTTTAGCTACTTTTATTTTCATATTGTCACAAATATACAAGGACCTGTACAATGGGGGAACCCCAGTCACAGTTTCCTGCCTCAGAGAATTTACAATACATTTAGCAATGTAAGTGTGCGGGACTCACCCCTGCGGCGTCTCCTGCTGGTGTCCTGAGAATTAGCTCTACTTCCAGCCTTGGAGTGCCCTCTGCAGGCCGGTGTCCTGCTTATGCCGGGCCCCCATGTACCTCCCGGACCTGGTGCCCCTTGTACGCTGGGGTGCTGCCCCCAGCAATAATCCCTCACTTGCAGGGTCTCCTTTCACCGGGGGACCCCCTACCTCCTATCCCTACCTCCCCTCAGTCGTAGGCTACTGCCAGTCACCAGCTAGCTCCCACGCCCTGGGGCAGACTGCAGTATAAGCCACTCATCACAGGCAAGGTTGGGTTTGGACCTGCTGCCTCTGTTTAACCTTGGGCTGTCCCCTGAAACCTCAGTACCTGTTGGGCCTAATACTAGGCTGCAGCCTGGGGCTTTCCTGACTGGAGCTCCCCAGGCCCTTCCCCAGCCCTGCTCCAATCTAGGTACTTTGCTTAGGTCCCTGCAGCCAGGTCCCTCCCTCTCAGAAGCTAGAGAGAGTCTCTTGAGCTTCAGCCCAGCAGCCCCTTTATAAGGTCAGGTGAGTCTGCTTGGGGTGTGGCCACATCTGAGGCTGCCTCCGAATCAGCCCAGCCAAAGGCTTCCAGCCCCAGCCCTCTCCAAGGGCTGGCTTTTAACCCCTTTGGTCCAGGAGCGGGTGACCACCCCACTACAGGCATCTTCCCAGATACACCATACTAGCTCCCTTCAATCACCATTTCCAGGACACATTCACAGTGCTCAAAATGGGGAGAGAAAGGATGATGATTGTTTATGTCAACTGTGCACAACTTTTTTCAACGGGCAGCAGTAAGATGTGGAAAGTAGGGGGAAAAAGAATGACAGCCCTAAATCAAGCACTTCTCAACTACCTCTGAAGCAGCTTTTTCCAACTGGGCAAGAGCCATTGCATCTCCATCAGTCAGACAGGAGAAGGGTTTGAAGGGGCTGATAAAACAAAGACAGATTTTTGTGTTCTTCACTGGCTATGGACCTCATTTGCCCATGGATCAAAAAGACTAATCGGGGATGCCACTATTTCCCACAAGATAATTCCCCCTTTTCAAAGCTAATAACAATGATCCTTATCTAGAACAATACAGAGAGACATATGCATGTGCGTGCACACACACAATGCTCAGAAAATACTATTAAGAGTGCAAAAAGTCAAGCACTCCAAATTTAGGAAATGTGAAAATTAAGGTAAGCTATATAACCATAATTCACCCCTCTTGTGCTTATCTGTTATTGTACAGTCTTTAATTACATGATCACATATTATTTTTTCCACAGGACCCCTACCTATGCAGCTGTTGTGGCCTGCACAGGATGTGCCATGTTTATCTTTCTCCCAGAGGATACAAGCGACTTCGTACAAACAAAGTGCAAGCTGATCTTCATATTGAAAGGAAAGGTTAAAGGACTAGAGACCCAAGTATCACTCCTGCGTTGCAACAGAGAAAATGAAGGCTTTCTGGATAGAAGTCAGCGTCTGGTACTGCAGGCACAGCATGCTGAAGAATCCGAGAGGGCAGTGCAGAACAGGGAAGAAAATTGGCAGCATGTGACCTCCAGAAGACGAAAGAGGAGAACCCATGTACCCGCAATGCAGATAGAGGAAAGAAACCATTTTCAGACTCTCTGCACAGGTACTACGGAGGAGAATCGTTTGGAAGAGTCATCTGAGGGAAGGGATTGGAAGGAGACCCCATTGACCAGAAGGCATGGGATGCATTGTCCTAGGGATGGGGGTTCCATGACCACCACTCCCAAGTGGAGGAGATGGGTGATGTGGTTGGGGACTCCCTCCTAAGGGGGAAGGAGTCATCCATCTGTCGTCCAGCCTGGGAAACTTGAGAAGTCTGCTGCTTACCTGGAGCTAGAATTCAGGATGTGACAGAGTGTCTGCTGAGACTGATCAAGCCCTCGGACTGCTATCTCTTCCCACTTCTCCATGTGGGCACCAATGATACTGCCAAGAATTACCTTGAGTGGGTCACTGCAGACTATGTGGCTCTGGGAAGAAGGATAAAGGAGTTTAAGGCACAAGTCGTGTTCTTGTCCATCCTCTCTTGAAGGAAAAGGCCTCGGTAGGGACCATCGAATTGTGGAAGTAAATGCATGGTTACACAGGTGGTGTCAGAGAGAGGGCTTTGGATTCTTCGACCATGGGATGGCTGTTCCAGGAAGAAGAATTGCTAGGAAGAGATGGGGTACACCTAATGAACAGAGGGAAGAGCATCTTAACCTCGTGAGGAGGGCTTTAAACTAGGTTCTCTGGGGGATGGAGACCTAAGCCCTGAGGTAAGTGGGGAAGTGGGATACTGGGAGGAAACATAGGAGGAGGGTGCAACAGGAGGCCTCTGATTCATACTGAGAAAGTAGCACAATCGGCTAGTTATCTTAGGTGCCAGAACACAAACACAAGCAGCCTGGGAAACAAGCAGGAAGAATTGGAAGTCCTGGCACAGTCAAGGAACGATGATATGATTGGAATAAAAGAGACATGGTGGAGTAACTCACATGAGTGCAGCACTGTCATGGCTGGATATAAACTGTTCAGGAAGGACAGGCAGCAGAGAAAAGGTGGAGGAGTTGCACGGTATGTAAGAGAGCAGTATGATTGCTCAGAGCTCCAGTATGAAACTGGAGAAAAGCCTGTTGAGAGTCTTTGGGTTAAGTTTAGAGGTGAGAGCAACAAAGGTGGTGTCATGGTGGGTGTCTGATATAGACCACTAGATCAGGAAGATGAGGTAGACGAGGCCTTCTTCAGACAACTAACAGAAGTTTCCAGATCACAGGCCCTGGTTCTCATGGAGGACTTCAATCACCCTTACATCTGATGGGAGAGCAATACAGCAGTGCACAGACAATCCAGGAAGTTTTCGGAGAGTTTTGGGGACAACTTCCTGGTGCAAGTGCTGGAGGAACCAACTAGTGCCGTACTCAGGGAAGAATTGGTAGGGGAAGTAGAATTGGGTGGCAACCTGGGCAGCAGTGACCATGAAATGGTCAAGTTCAGGCAGGATCCTGACAATAGGAAGAAAGGAGAGCAGCAGAATACGGACCCTGGACTTCAGAAAAGCAGACTTTGACTCCGTCAGGGAACTGATGGTCAGAATCCCCTCAGAGGCTAATATGAGGGGTAAAGGAGTCCAGGAGAGCTGGCTGTATTTTAAATAAGCCTTATTGAGGGCGTAGGAACAAACCAAACCATTCTGATGTGCAGAAAGAATAGCAAATATGGCAGGTGACCAGCGTGGTTTAACAGTGAAATCTTCCGTGAGCTTAAACACAAAAAGGAAGCTTACAAGAAGAGGAAACTTGGACAGATGACTAAGGAGCAGTATAACAAATATTGCTCGAGCATGCAGGGATGTAATCAGGAAGGCCAAAGCACAATTGGAGTTGCAGCTAGCAAGGGATGTGAAGGGTAATAAGAAGGGTTTCTACAGGTATGTTAGCAACAAAAAGGTCAGGGAAAGTGTGGGACCCTTACCGAATGGTGAAGCAACCTAGTGACAGATGATGTGGAAAAAGATGAAGTACTCAATGCTTTTTTTCGCTTGGTCTTCACAAACAAGGTCAGCGCCCAGACTGCTGCACTGGGAAGCACAGTATGGGGATGAGGTGAGCAGCCCTCTGTGGTGAAAGAACAAGTTAAAGACTATTTAGAAAAGCTGGACATGCACAAGTGTATGGGGCCGGATGCGATGCAGGGATTTGGCTGATGTGATTGCAGAGCCATTGGCCATTATCTTTGAAAATTCGTGGCGATCAGGGGAGGTCCCAGATGATTGGAAAAAGGCAAATATAGCGCCCATCTTTAAAAAAGAGAAGAAAGAGAATCCAGAGAACTACAGACCAGTCAGCCTCACCTCTGTCCCCAGAAAAATCATGGAGATGGTCCTCAAGGAGCCCATTTTGAAGCACTTGGAGGAGAGGAAGGTAATCAGAAACAGTCAATATGGATTCACCAAGGGCAAGTCATGCCTGACCAACCTAATTGCCTTCTATGATGAGATAACTGGCTCTGTGGATATGGGGAAACCGGTGGAATCTGATATACCTTGACTTTAGCAAAGCTTTTGATATGGTCTCCCGCAGTATTCTTGCCAGCAAGTTAAAGAAGTATGGATTGGATGAATGGCTAGATTGTCAAGCTCAACGGCTAGTGATCAACAGTTCAATGTCTAGTTGGTAGCCGGTATCAAGTGGAGTGCCCCAGGGGTTGGTCTTGGAGCTGGTTTTGTTCAACATCTTCATTAATGATCTGGATGATGGGATGGATTGCATCCTCATCAAGTTTGCAGATGACACTAAGCTGTGGGGAGAGGTAGATACGCTGGAGCGTAAGGATGGGTCTAGAGTGACCTAGACAAATTGGAGGATTGGGCCAAAAGAAATCTGATGAGGTTCAACAAGGACAAGTGCAGAGTCCGAGAAGCTGGATATGAGTCAACAGTGTGCCCTTGTTGCCAAGAAGACTAATGGCATTTTGGGCTTTATAAGTAGGAGCATTGCCAGCAGATCGAGGGACGAGATCATTCCCCTCTATTCAGCATTGGTGAGGCTTCATCTGGAGTACTGTGTCCAGTTTGGGCCTCACACTACAAGAAGGATGTGGAAAAATTGGAGAGAGTCCAGCGGAGGGCAACAAAAATTATTAGGGGACTGGGGCATATGACTTATGAGGAGAGGCGGAAGGAACTGGGCTTATTTAGTCGGTAGAAGAGAAGAGTAAGGGGGGATTTGATAGCAGCTTTCAACTACCTGAAGGGGGGTTTCAAAGGGGCTGGAGCTAGGCTGTTCTCAGTGGTGGCAGATGACAGAACAAGAAGCAATGGTCTCAAGTTGCAGTTGGGGAGGTCTAGGTTGGATATCAGGAAACACTATTTCACTAGGAGGGTGGTGAAGCACTGGAATGAGTTCCTAGGGAGGTGGCAGAATCTCCATCCTTAGAGGTTTTTAAGGCCCAGTTTGACAAAGCCCTGGCTGGGATGATTTAGTTGGGGTTGGTCCTGCTTTGAGCAGAGGGTTGGACTAGATGATCTCTTGAGGTCTCTTCCAACCCTAATTTTCTTCTATGATTCTTCTTCTTCTGCCTCATTCAGTACACAGGATGGATGGTGCTTGCTTAGTGAGCAGCTATTCAAAAGTTTCTTTTCTCCTCTCATTCAATGTGTAGCCCAATGTCTTATTTGCCGTACTCTATTATACTCTAAGCCCTGCTCTGGCCAAATTTGGGCACATTTTCACAGAAACAGCAAAAGGCACATCACTGACACACAGGCCACTCCTCTACCAAATTTTAATTCCCTGCTCCAAAGCACTGGGACACTAAAACTTTTAACAAAGTTTGCCAGATTTTATTTTCACATGGACATAATATATTTTTCCACAGGATTTTTCTATGACCCATTTTGGCTGAAATTTTCATAAAAGTCAGATACCCATAATAGAAAATTGCAGCCCAGTTAAAGTTTGTCAAACCTATAAGCAATGGAAAGCATAGTCTCATAATGGGTACTGTCGGGCAACCTTAATAAGAGGTGGTGCTGCTAGTACCATCTATAATTGGAGACAAAAGGCCATATTCTGATCTCAGTTTACTTTGGTGTAAATCCAGAAAAACAACTGAAGTCTATGGAGTTACTCCAGGTTTTCACCAGCATAACCGAGATCAGAATTTGGCCCTTTAATTGTCCAACAGCTTGATGACTAAGGGAACATAGATAGATTCTAGTGATGTTTTCCAGTTCCCTAGTAATGTGCCTTCATATATGAACTAGGGTAACAACCCTAGTCAGTTGCCCAGTTTCTCCTCAGCCATAGTTCATGATTTGGCAGTTCATTGTAAGCAATTGGCGGACCAGCCACTGGACCCCCAGCTGTTCAGATTCCTTCTGTGAGAGTCAACATAATTGTATCCCTGCTTGTGTCTTCAGCTTTTCCTCTCTGTTGTTTGTTAAAATGGACCTACCTAAAGTAATTAGACCACCTGCTGCATCGCCAGATTCATTTAAGGGAGCCCTGCTGTAGTTTGGTTTAAATGGTTTGACAGCAATTGTGTAAATGGATCCCATTGTAATGACATTGCAACATTAAACTGTAGATTTATTTTAATCAATAAATATAATTACATGCTCATCAGAGCACAAGTATGAGCTTATCTGTAATTAGTTTTCCTTACCATAATTTAGCCCATAATGCCAACTTTGTGCACATTGCAGAATGTTGGACAGAAATTACATTTGCAGCAGACTCAATATTTACAATTAATTCAATTTTACAGTTCATAAACTTTTAGAGCCCTGGAAAAATATTCCACAATATTAGTAACGGAAGTTTAAAGCAGATGCCCAAGTTAGACCAAATTTGTTTGAAATTACATAACCGCAAATCCAGAGAAAAAAAGTTCTTTGTTGTAAATGAATCTACTCCTGATTTACACCAACATAACTGAAAGCAGAACTTGGCCCTTCATCTGTAACATCCACCACCTGAACAAATCCTAGTAATCTTTTTTTGCAGAACTATGTGTGGCATTACAGTGCAAATGAGGGGCGGGGTTTGTTGCCTTAAGGTGTAAAAATATTAACAACATACTTTGTATTTAAATGTGAACTCTTAACCAAGGATCTCAAAACACTTTATAAAAACTCTCACAAATTGCCCTAACGCCCCTCTCCCTGCCATGAGACAGGATTATACCCCTTTTACAGATGGGAAAACTCAGGCATGGAAAGGTCCAGTGATTTACTCTGTTACTGATTTATGTGACCTGGCATAAGAAAAAGAACCCAGGCACATTGACTCCCATTCCTTGCTCCAATCACTGATTAAAACAACAAAGCATAACTTTATAATTGCAACAAAATATAAAGTTATGTAATGGAAAGTGTAGAAGTAATTCTACAACTATGCATAATATGGGCCTATTATAGTCTGAATATGTAGCATTATGGAGGTTGAAGAAACTACATCACTCAGTGAAATATCTTTACTGATTTCTTACACTGGTTTTACTGTAATTTAAGGCATGGCTTAGTATATGGTTATCATATTTGTCACTCTGTAATACAAAATGTTAGAAAACACACTCATGATACTTTATTGGTATTTTTGTTTCTTTCCATCCATCTCTGTTTTCTTATCTTGAAGACTTAAGTACTGTGGACCCAGTGATTAACTTTAAGCACATGCTTAAATCCCACTGAAATCAATGGGATTTAAGCACCTTCTTAAATGCTGTGCTGAATAGGGATTAATTTGAATATGTGCTGAAGTGCTTTCCAATCAAGGCTATTAAATTCTCATTGAAATAAGGACTATAGGGATGGGTTTTAAACAGAGTACCACTAACTGCCAAGTTTCAAGTATTCTCTGCATCTTTCAATCCAATATCATTAAATATGCTGGTAATCGGAAAATAACTTGCCAGTTACTAGCTATATTTTTTTAAAAATAGGTTTATTGAATATTTTCCAGCAGAAAACAAATATACAATAAAATAAAAGGAATAAGAGGGCAATAAGATGAATCACTTAAGCTTTTTATAATTTTTCACTGAGTAAATCAGAATTACAGATACTTTTTGGCATGATTTTGCAAGGCGTTGAGCACCCTCAGTTCCCACCAACTTTGACAGCACCTGAGGCCACTCAGCAGTTCAAAGGACTAGGTCCTTTCTCCATATCTCAAAGAGAGCAAAAATTAATATGGGGCCAGATGCTGCTACACAATGGTGTTAGCTGCTGCCTTGAATAGTCTTGTTGACTTCAGTAGGACGACTTGAGAAGAAGATGCTACCAAACATGAGTATGGGTGTCAGAATCTGGCCCTTAACAGAGTAACACTTAATATATAAAAAAGCCCCTCCAAAATTATTTGAACAATTGATTCTGGCTTCTACAGCAGAGCCCACTTTTGAGAATAGGCAGGTGGAGAGGGGCTGTGTGCAAGATCTCTGAGGCACCCTGTATGAGCCAACCTGGGGAGCATATACCAGAATGGGAGCTGAAACAGCCTTTTAAAAAGAGTGCTCCCAAATGCACCAACTCTGCTCCCTTGACCAGTATGGTACAGCAGTTAAGACCATTGCCCTGACCTATCTCACCTCCTTTGGATTGCTCAGCATGACTGTCAGCACTGGACAACTTCAACCCGACCAAAATAGAAATACAAAGGCCTAGACTGTGGTAACCGCTTATCTTGGTGCACGAAGAGAGAGAGTGAGTGAGTGTGTTGCTGGGAAGCAGAATATGGGAGAGCTCATGGTTCCCTGATCACTTTGAACACCCATAGTGTGGTGGTAGTCACAGTTTCACAGTGACTGTATAAATGAGATGTCTGTCCCTATAGAAAGGTCCTATAGAATTCTCCAGGGATGAAACCAATAAGGTTCCACAGAAACTGAATAGGATTCTATTTAAATTACTCTAAGACATGCACGGGCTGAAATTGTGGAAAAGCAGCATCATTTGCCCCATAACCTCAGCCATGCAGAACACAGTGCCATCCACAGCCTCAGAAACAACTCTGACATCATAATCAAAAAAGCTGACAAAGGAGGTGCTGTCGTCATCATGAATAGGTCGGAATATGAACAGGAGGCTGCTAGGCAGCTCTCCAACACCACATTCTACAAGCCATTACCCTTTGATCCTACTGAGGGTTACCAAAAGAAACTACACCATCTGCTCAAGAAACTCCCTGAAAAAGCACAAGAGCAAATCCGCACAGATGCACCCCTAGAACCCTGAACAGGGGTATTCTATCTGCTACTCAAGATCCATAAACCTGGAAATCCTGGACGCCCCATCATCTCAGGCATTGGCATCCTGACAGCAGGATTGTCTGGCTATGTAGACTCCATCCTCAGGCCCTACGCTACCAGCACTCCCAGCTATCTTCGAGACACCACTGACTTCCTGAGGAAACTACAATCCATCGGTGATCTTCCTGAAAACACCATCCTAGCCACTATGAATGTGGAAGCCCTCTACACCAACATTCCACATAAAGATAGACTACAAGCCATCAGGAACAGTATCCCTGATAATGCCACGGCAAACCTGGTGGCTGAACTTTGTGACTTTGTCCTCACCCATACTATTTCACATTTGGGGACAATGTATACCTTCAAATCAGCGGCACTGCCATGGGTACCCGCACGGCCGCACAGTATGCCAACATTTTTATGGCTGACTTAGAACAACGCTTCCTCACCTCTCATCCCCTAATGCGCCCCTACTCTACTTGCGCTACATTGATGACATCTTCATCATCTGGACCCATGGAAAAGAAGCCCTTGAGGAATTCCACCATGATTTCAACAATTTCCATCCCACCATCAAACTCAGCTTGGACCAGCCCGCACAAGAGATGCGCTTCCTGGACACGACGGTGCTAATAAGCGATGGTCACATGAACTCCACCATATATCGGAAACCTACTGACCGCTATGCCTACCTAAATGCTTCCAGCTTTCATTCAGACCACACCACACGATTCATTGTATACAGCCAAGCTCTACAATACAACTGTATTTGCTCCAACCTCTCAGACAGAGACAAACACCTACAAGCAACCATACACCACACAACAAAAACACTAACACAGGAACCTATCCTTGCAACAAAGCCCGTTGCCAACTGTGTCCACATATCTATTCAGGAGACACCATCATAGGGCCTAATCACATCAGCCACACTATTAGAGGCTCGTTCACCCGCACATCTACCAATGTGATATATGCCATCATGTGCCAGCAATGCCCCTCTGCCATGTACATTGGCCAAACTGGACAGTCTCTACATAAAAGAATAAATGGACACAAATCAGACATCAAGAATTATAACATTCAAAAACCAGTTGGAGAACACTTCAATCTCTCTGGTCACTCGATTACAGACCTAAAAGTCGCAATATTACAACAAAAGTCGCAATATTGCAACAAAAAAACTTCTAAAACAGATTCCAACGGGAGACTGCTGAATTGGAATTAATTTGCAAACTGGATACAATTAAATCAGGCTTGAATAAAGACTGGGAGTGGATGGATCATTACACAAAGTAAAACTATTTCCCCATGTTTATTTTTCCCCCTACTGTTCCTCAAACGTTCTTGTCAACTGCTGGAAATGGCCCATCTTGATTATCACTACAAAAGGTTTTTTTTCTCTCCTTCTGGTAAACTGATCACTCTCGTTACAGTGTGTATGGTAATACCTATTGTTTCATGTTCTCTGTATATATAAAATTGTCCTACTGTATTTTCCACTGAATGCATCCAATGAAGTGGGCTGTAGCCCACGAAAGCTTATGCTCAAATAAATTTGTTAGTCTCTAAGATGCCACAAGTCCTCCTGCTCTTTTTGCGGATACAGACTAACACAGCTGCTACTCTGAAATCTAAGCACCTAGAGCAGGGGTCCCCAATGTGGTGCCCGCTGGGGCATTTTTGTGTGCCCGCAGGACACCCCACTGCCGAAATGCCGCCAAGAAGTGTAGCTGTTTCCCGGCGGCATTTCGGCAGTGACGCTACTTCCTGCTGCTGCTTTTCGGCGGCGGCATTCTGGCAGCGGGCTGTCCTGCACCTGCCAGTCTTCTGAGAATAGCAACATGCTATTCCCACAAAAAAGGTTGGGGACCATTGACCTAGAGAATCTAATAGAGAATGATACCCTTTCTATAGAGTTTTTGAAACATTGTGTAGAATTCTGTAGTCGCGTTTAATTCTTTATCCAATTCTTTAGGAGGCCCAAAAACTATAACAAGGTGATCAATCTCTACTAAGCTCTGTAGGAATGTTGCCTACGGTCAATGGACAGTTTCGGCACAGAAGGAAGCAGAGCAGGATAGTGCCAAACACTGGCTGCAGTGTGTTTTTAATGGGAGTGAAATTCATGTCACCCATGCAAAGCCCAAATAAAAGGATTTAGCAGAGGAGCACCTCTACAGCCAGGCCACCATCACTCCTACAGGCTATTGGCTACATTCAACTGGGCTGAATAGTTTGGGGTCAGTAGTCCTGTAGAATGTGGAAACCCACCATCCACACCTTCTGCCAATCAATAAGTTCACCCACAACTCTTTCGTCAAAATCATTTAAGAGAATGATTAGGTACTATAACATTGTAATCTAACAACATCCTGCTGACCCTCTGTATTTACATCAGTCCACAGAAGTCAGTGAGAGAGTTTTGCCTGTGTTGGCATAAAGTCCAAAACCAGATTGATAGTCCTATTCATGTAATATAGTCCCATACACTAAAACTAGACCTACTGAAGTCAATTGATTATTTGTGGAGTAAAGTGCTATTCAATGGCAGTAAAGGTATCAGAATCCGGCCCCATAATGTCAATCCCACATGCTGACCTTTTCCCCATATTAACAAATATCACAGGCATTAATCTAAAACCTCTATCACAAAACTTCTCATTAAATTGATAGTTTAAGTGATTAATTTAAAATAGATGTAACCACAATCCTAAAAGATAAATTAAATACTTAAAATAACTGAAAAAGTGTAGGAAATGAAATTAGAGGAAGCCTCATTTTTAAAACAGACACACTCACTTAAAAAAAAAAGTCACACTTCTATCAAAACATTTTTTAACCTCCTTTTGTTATGGATAACACCTGAGATCACTGTAGCTGAAATAAAAATAATAATATGGACTGATGTATTTTCTTCAGTTTGCTTTCTTTGTGTGTACGTCAGCACATTGTGTATAGTCAGTTTCACTGTTTCTCTCTAGGGTCAGTCAGTAGGTTTCCCTAGTTGCTAGTGTAGATTTTTCACACAACAACAAAGGAGAGAAATATTTCAAAAAATAGGAAACACAAAAATGGGCAGGGGGACTTGGGTAGGTGTAGAAACTACTTTTAATTTGTTTTTTACTGACTAGATTTCAAGTTGACCATGTGTCTTTAAATAGCAGGGACTCTCTTTCTCAGGCTGGTCACCCAGCAGCGATAGAACAGAACGTGAGCATGAACTATGAAGCCAGTTGACCTGGCGTTTCCTTTTCATCACATTGTAGGGGGAGGACAATCCCCTGGGTCTGCATTATAGGAGGTCTGAAAAGACCACGAATTAAAGTTGCTGATTCGTGGTTACCGATGACACAGCCTATGATGGTAATGTGAGTTATACAAGGGTGAAAGACATTCTGTATGGGTGTACTATGGTTTTCCCGAGGCTGAACTCGGATATCACCATAAATGCCATCAAGAGATATGGAAGTCAGTCTATGAAGTGGCAGCATCCACTTTTATTTACCACAATGAACCAACCCAGGATTTTTTTTTTTTAATTAAGGTGGCCTTGCCAAGGACAACCTGCATTTTAGGTTCTCACATGGGAAAATATTGTTTTCCTAATTTTACTGTAGATAAAATATAGATATGTTGATTTGGATTAATTTGTGATACACACAGGGCCGGCTCTAGGTTTTTTGCCGCCCCAAGCAAAAAATTTGCCCCTCCAAGCGCCGAGAGAGCGCAACTGACCAAGTTAAAAAAAAAAAAAGAAAAAGGAAAAAAAGGGGTGACCGGAATGATGCCACCCCTAGAATTGTGCCGCCGCAAGCATGTGCTTGCTTTGCTGGTGCCTAGAGCCAGTTCTGGATCCACATATGTTATATGCTCTCTCCCAAAGAAAGGCTAAACTGCCTTTAACAGTCGTAACCAGGAAAATCTGGGGGTTTAGTCCTGGCTGGGCCACTGATTTACCAATATCCTGGGACCAACACAGCTACAAAAACACTCCACAAAATGAAGGAAAAGGAAGCAAAACTTAACAGCGACATCTACTTCCAGAGCAAATTCAAGAAATAAAACATCATCCCTAGAGATCTCACCATATATAAGCCTCTGACCACGCCATATAATTCCAAATATGCTAAACAGCTCTACAGATACACTTCGGAGAAACTGAGAAGCCCAGATCTGAAGAACTCTGTGTGGCTCAAAAGCTTCTCTTTCTCACCAACCGAAGTTGGTTCAATAAAAGTTGGTCCAGATATTTGTCCACCCACCTTGTTTCTTTCAAAATCCTGGATGTCCTGACCAAGTGAAAAATCCAATTGGAGGTTGAAAATAAAATCCAGTCTCCTGTCTCACTTTCCATATTGAGCCAAGCATACATAACCAGGAAAATCTGGGGTTTCAATCCTGACTGGACCACTGATTTACCACGTGATCTTAGCCAAGTAATTTAATTCCTCTTTGTATATTATCTGCATTTTAAATATCGGAAAACTAACCTACCTCATGGAGGTGTCATGGAGATTAATAAACCCTGTGCACTGTGCTTTGAAGATATAAAGTGTCACATATTAAATGCCCAGTTGCCTGCCTGGCTGCGCTTGCTGGAGTTGGCCTACAACTGTTGGATGTGTAGTGATGATTTCCACTGAATAGGTTATTCAAGTTACTAACTTGGTGGGGTGGTATTCAGCTCACTTTATTACTCAGATAAGTCATTTGATGACTAATGGCAACATTCATCAAATAACATTTTCATTCTACCAGCTCCGGGCACAGTTGAATCAGAGGAGCTAGAAAAGGAACTCAGCAATGAGTGAGCTAGGCAGGTAGACATGTTACTTCTGCTGTTCAGTCACATACACATGGATGCTGAGGCGGGAGGCTAGTCTTCATATTCATCCGGACACTGGTCAGTTGCTGCATGCAGGCAGTCATTGCAGCTGGCATTTTTAAGAGCAGATCAGCAGATCAGCCAGAAGGCAGCAAGCCATTACATTTCACTTATTAATATACGCCATTGGCTGCCCTGGGCTGCTCAACAATAGGATTTCTTTCAGCTCATCCAGATCATTTAATTGGCAAACATCCACAAGCCTGTTCCAGATGCAACTTAGTGACCTACTTTTATAAGAAGTCAGTTGAGTTAGTTTTTCCCTCTGTAAGTGTGAGACCTCCTGAAAAATCCTCACTGAACTCTTGTCTAGAGAAGGTCATTCAGCCAGGGAAAGAGCCACCTCTGATCCTAAAGGTAAAATCTAGTTCCATTCTGTGAAACTGTCCAGTCCTCTCCGTTGTCAATTCAAATGTATTCAAGCGCTTTCGAGAACCCTATTCCTTTTCTGTCTTGTCAGGAAATCTTCGGGACAGTTTATAATCTAAATAAGCACTGAGACAGGACCATAAAATGAATCGTATTAATATAATTATAACCACTAAAATCATCAAAAGGCTGGATTCCATATTTAAACTAAAATAATGAGGTAATGTGAAAAAAATACTCTGGGTGATCTAATTATATAATGCAGCATTCAGTGCTGTGTGGCCAGCCCAGCAATTCCTGTTACATTCCAATCAAAGTGATCTCACTAGCATGTGAGAGAAGAGTCCAGCTGACAGATTTGGGACATGTAACGTACTATTTAGTCAAGAGGCCCCATGTGCTATTCATAAAGAATTAACAACTCTTATATTGACAATGACAGTATTGTCAGAAGACCTTTGGAAGGAAAAAAAATCTCCATAAACTCCATCTCTGTGAAGTTGGACTTTTTTTTTTGCCCCTTTTTTCCAATGCTGATGTAATCTCCAAACATCTCCAGCAGCAGCTGCTCAGCGAAACCGGGCACCTTCTCCCTAGGCTCTTTCAGCAGCACACGCAGCACTTTCCAGTTCCCTCAAGACAATCAGGGCCTTTCTTTCACCAATTAGCTATCACTTCAAGAGCCCCGCGCTGTCCAACAGGCTCTTAAGAATGGTCTTTGCAGGAAACAACACTGGAGAGGATTTTTTGCCTAGACAAATTAAAAGGGGAAGAAGGGAGAATGAGGGGAAAAAAACCACAACAAATCAGAGCATAGAAGCTGTCCAAAATGCATTGCTCAATTAGTACATCAACAAATGCAAAAGCGTCCTCAAGACCAAGCCCAGAGCAAGGCACACACACACACAAAAATGCTCACACTCTCTTTAGGAGATAGTTTGCTTAGTCCAGTGTGTTAAGCAGGTTTCACAGAAAGGATTCTTGTTATAGTAAGTCTCTGAGTTCTAAGAATTAAAAGGGAAAGAAACCCCTAGAAGATTATGTTATGTCTCCCTATTCAGCTTGCAGCATTATTTGCAGCTGACATGATAGGAAGGAACTTGGTTTTGCTCACTTTAAACATAGATGGATTGACAAAATGTGTAATTACTGGAACTGCTAGAATCTTATTTGAACCAGGCACAATTAGCAGGATTCTTTCACCAGAAGTTGTGCTTTCCATGTAAAAGGGAGATTAAGGTCTGATTCAGAGCCTTAAAGTTGCGGGAAACGTAGAACTTCAGTTCTTTTTCTTTTAAATTAGAGAACAGGCCTGAACCAGAACCTTATTATTATGTATTATTTATATTACAGTAGTGCGTAGAGGTCCTGACTGAGACCAGGACCGCATTTGACGAGGCAGTGTGCAAACACATAGTGAGAGCCAGTCTCTGTCCTCAAAAGTTTACCATCTAAGGCCCAATTCAGGACAAAAAGAAAAGGAGTACTTGTGGCACCTTAGAGACTAACCAATTTATTTGAGCATAAGCTTTTGTGAGCTACAGCTCACTTTTTTCTTTTTGCGAATACAGACTAACACGGCTGTTACTCTGAAACAATTCAGGACAGTATCCCTGTTCAGAAAGAGTACTTGAGCATGTGCTTAAGTGCTGTCCTGAATAAGGATGAACTTAAGCAACTGCACTTAAGTGCTTTCCTGAATTGAGACCAATAGGCAAGAGACACAAATGGTGGCAAGGGGGGGGGGGGCAAAAGGCAAAGACAAGCAAAGTGACTTGGCCAAGGTCACAAAACCGTGCAATGGCAGGTCAAGAATAGCATGCACATCTGCCGACTCCCAGCCCAGCACGCCATGCATTAAACAACTTTGCACCCCAAAATTACCAGTCCAAATGTTGTGGTTCAAAATTGCTCTGACCAAGAGAACCTTGTGAGATCCAGCACATTATGTTTCCACACGGACAGTGAACAGCAGCAGGTAACCACAGACATGGCATAACTGTACACACACTTAGACATGCAATCATTTTGCAGAGAGAAACCTCAGTCTAGTCACTGTTATACCTACAGTACATCAAGAGCAAAGCTTCAGGCTCTGTAAACTTGTTTTGTAATGGCTCAGTGACATTAGTGCTCTAAGAGGGTCCAGGAGTTCATTCTCAGTAGCGGGGGGGGGGGGGGGGTAAGAAAAATGTTCCCTTACCTACCCTGGGGGCTTTTTAAAGGGAGTGAGAAGGTATAGGAACTGATCAGATTGCTTAAAACAAAGAAACCCTGATGAATTACCCTGGTATGCATTTATATAGGAATGTGAGCCAATTGAAATTCCTATGCAAGGAAATTCTCAGCCAAAGGATGAAAAAGAATAATCAGGATTAAGAAGGAATCTTTGTAGAGATGCATAGAATAAGGCATATTTTATATATACAAACTTCAAAGGGAGCTGACTTTAACGGGACTTGTTCTTGCAGGTAGTTCATATAACACAAGGTAGATTTTTCTTTAAAAAATGCAAGGAACTGCAGAGAACAAAAATATTTTGGCTAGTGCTGCATAATTCACTTCCATACAGGTGATATTTTAATTATGATAAATAATATCTTCATTGTAGATTGATGGGTAAAAAATAGCTGAAAAATCGTTGTGTCAGAAGATCTCAGGTCTAATCCCAGCTGTGCCACTGCCTCATTCTTTGACCTTAGGCAAGTAATGCTTGCCTGGGCCTCACTCACCCTACCTGAAAAATTAGGCTAATGATACTTACCCTCCTTCAGAAAGGTGTAAATCTGCGCCACTGCTTCCTTTGGGTGAAATTCCCAACAACCCACATAAATGAATCCTTTGTGTCAACTACTTTTCATTAACGGGGAGCTAATCCTGAAGTCCTTACTCAGGCAGAATTCTCGAGAATGGACTGCTGGATTTTATTCACTGAGTTCGAGCCTGGGACTGCATTTTCCATTTCTAGGTCATCAGACCCATCTCAAGTTGCTAATGACCAAGAATCACTCTCTTCTGATGACCATTTAAGAGTTATGCAAAATGAATTGTTAAGTCTCATTCCAGCCCCTAGTGAACAGGTGTCCCCCCACACACGCACACAAACACAACTGGTTCTAATCTAGGCCTTGTTGGCTCCTCAGCAGAGATGTCAAAAACAGAACAGACAGAGAGACTGCACTACAACTTCTGCCTGGAGCAGGGGTCCCTTTGGGACAGGCTGAGGCATAGTGCTGGGTAAGTGTGCACTATTGCTGCCTGGTCAATACCTGTGCTGTGGATAAACAGAAGATTCTGTATGCCAGAGCGTTGGCACCTTTCATTCATTCTATATTTATTCACACAAAGGAATTCTACATTTTAATTGCTGAAGAGGAAAAGAAAAAGGCTTTCCTGATAGTAGTATAGGCCCTCAGAGTAAGGTTACACAACAAGAAGATTAATGGTATGGCATAAGCAAGATAATTCCATATTCCAAATGAAAACTTTATATGGGTAAACTGCATAAAATAGGGTTTAACATGGATGATGATTCCTCTTCCTCTGTAAAGTGCTTTGAGATGCACTGATGAAAAGCACTAGATAAGTGCTAGGTATTATTATTTGAAATTTTCCATGCATCTCTGATAGGACAATTTTTCCCTAGTGCTGGCATCATTTTCAATAACTTACCTTTTCAAACAGTCTGCTCTGTATCATACATGAAAACGGTATTCAGTCATTCTCTCTGGCCATTGCTGATCAGTTAAATCATTCTTCAGCTGATCATCTCTGCAGAGATTAAATAGCACAAAAGAATAATGCCCCTAAATAGATGGGTAATATTTATTTGTCCATTTTCACTTGACTGACATCTCCACCATTTTCTTGCCACAGATATTTAGTGCAAATCTTTAACTCCAAACTATTTCCCAAGACAAATTCAGCATTGACTATTTCAGACAGCATTTAGCTTAAAACTATCATTCAGTAACTGAGCGTCTTGATAATTGATGGTACCTGTGGAAGCAATAAAGTTCCAAACCTATGAATTATGCATCATTAGTGACCTTCCAAATGCAATGGTAAAAATGCATATTTCCTGTATTACTTTTCTGAATCCAACTACACTATTACTTCCTAAGCAGAGTACCACCACATTGCTAAAATACTCAGTGAGGTTACATAAGCAATAAGCAGGTACAGCAGGTAATAACTGGTATAACAGCTGGTGGCTGCTGTAGTCATTTCTATGAAATATACAGAGACATAAAATGAATTATGATTAGAAAATAGGATATTTGACTTACTTGATATATCACACATTCAAGAATAGTGATATTGCAAAGGGAAACCTGCACGATTCAGCATGGCTAACACATTTCATCATAAGAAAAAGCCCCAGGACCAACACTTATTACTTAGCATGGCACGTCCGCTGTAGTTATCACAGTGGAAAGGTAAAGGAATCTCATTTCAGTTTACTTATGTAAAGTCTCTTGCACAAAGTACTCTACGTCAGATTGAAAACAGTGTGACCTTTTAAAAGAGCAACATTAAAAACTAGCTCAAGGTATTTATCTTTAGAGGACAAAATCTGACATGCAAAGTCAACTCGTTCAAAATCTTGTGATTATATGTACATACCAAGTTCTTTCAGTGTTGTACAGGGTCACCATACCTTTCCTATTGCTTTTCCACTGTAATGGATCTCGTAGAAAATACATGGTAGGGAACAATATATTAACATCATCAGGAGCCAAATTAGGTACATTAATTTTTCCCGTCTCTAAATCAGATGATTAGAGAGAAGAGTGGGGAGAGGATTACGGTCCTTACCTTAGTATATTATTTATTATTTTGACCGTGCCACCAGTATTCTTGGAACTATACTGATGAATTTTAAAATGAGGTCCCTGTCTTAAGGTAGATCAAAGATACAAGGAAAGAACAACAGACATGAACAGTATAGGAAGAACAATAGCAAACAAAACAGAGAGAAGGGACTCGGAGGAATTGAAAGGACTAAACTGAGAAATCTACCTTTAAAAGAGATTTTCTGAAGCAATTGGCAGTTTAACGGATTTGGGGATACCTTAAAAACTTGGACTGTATTTTCACATTTGCCTGTTGCTACAAGGTATTATGCTAAAAGAAAAGGAGTACTTGTGGCACCTTAGAGACTAACCAATTTATTTGAGCATAAGCTTTCGTGAGCTACAAAAATTTTCTTTTTGCGAATACAGACTAACACGGCTGTTACTCTGAAACATGGTATTATGCTGCATATTATTCCTTGGAGTTCGTAGAATTTGCTTTTTTCTAAGTGTGGCTGAAATGCAATCCATAAGCAACAAATTGGACTTCTAAGCCAGAATCAGAACATGTCAGGCATGTGCAATGATATTTAATTAATAATATATTAATAAATGAAAAGGACAGCAGAGTCTATACAAAGAAGCTCTAGTGCTGAATGAGGATGAAAATACAAAAATATTTAGGCAACATGAAGAAAACAAGCCTCAGGTAAATACTAATACAGTTGGACCTATACATCAGCTCTACTGTAATGATCATTCAGTACTGTACAAGCAATTTATTAAGCATTATAACGTCCCATGAGGTAGGTATTATTATGTCCATTTTTCTTAAGGGTCTGAGAGGTTAAGTAACTTGCCCAAGTTTACACAGTAATTTAATATAAACCAAGTATGCCTTTTTTTTTCTCACTTACACCAGTTTTACACTTGTGTAATTCTATTGTCTTTAATAGTTACTCGGGATTTCCACCAATGTAAGTGAAATCAGACTCAGGGTATGTCTTCACTACCTGCTGGATTGGCAGGCAGCAATCGATCCAGTGGGAATCGATTTATTGTGTCTAGTCTAGATGCGATAAATCAACCCCCCGAGCACTCTCCCATCAACTCTTGTACTCCACCACCACGAGAGGCGCAGGCAGAGTCGACGGGGGAGCGGCAGCAGTCAACTCACTGCAGCGAAGACACCACAGAAAGTCGATCTAAGTACATCGACTTCAGCTATGTTATTCATGTAGCTGAAGTTGCATAACTTAGATCGATTCCCCTCCTCCCCACCCCCCAGTGTAGACAAGGGCTCAGGCTTTAAGGGTCTGATACAAAGCCCATTAAAGTGGATAGGAGACTGTCCAGTAACCTCAAGTGGCTTTGGATGATGCCCTAAGTCTGTCATTTCCCAGTCCTGTGCTTTCATCACTAGACCACACTTTTTCCCTAGTGAATTCATTGTGTTGCATGTCCTTGGGAGATTAGAACATGTAAGGAATGGGCTACTACATACTACATTTCATCTAGTCTAATCCTAAAGAATGCCTTTTTTTTTTTTTCAAAACGATATCTGGTCAAAATCTAACTCTGGTTCACCGTTAAATTTCAATTTCCAGTTTATCACTTTGTCTTTATCCCACCCTAGAAAGCTTTGACAGCATAAGTCTGAAGTTACGTCTACCAGGAGGAGATAAGCATGGAACAACTGCAGATTCCACAGTGTTTCTAGCGTGCTGCAAAAATTGCTGTTATAAAGTTTGCATGTGGTAAGGAAAGGTCATAAAACACATTGTGAGCAAAAATTCTGAATTTCGTTTTGCCAGAATGTTCACAGTAAACCAGAATGTTTGGGGAAAATGGGAACCAATTTCACACACACAGACACACAGTAAAATGTCGTCAATGAGTAAGTTGTCTATATTCTGTTAGAGTGGGGGAAGGACCGTGAAATTTTCCACATTGCAATGGAACGGCTCCCAATTTTGTTTCCTCATTGCAAAATAAAGTGCCATTGGTTTCAAGGTATAATCAAGATTTCTTCCATAAACTTTAAACTTGGAAATTTTGTAAGGGTCTCTGAAACTTTAAAGGTGGAGGATCAAAAGTGTGGCCCAGTTCAGCAAAGTGTTTAATAAACACTTTATGCAATGTTAAGTATATGCGTAACCCCACTGATGTCAACAGGACATAATACCACAAGAATGATAAATAAATTATCAAATTTACCATAACTACAATGAATCACAAGCAAATATAGACTGGAGGTGGGATCCTCAAAAGCAGCTAAGTGAGTTAGGGGCACAAGTCTCATTCTCATTTCAAGGGAACTTTTGTGCCTAAGTCTCTTGTGTGTTTCTGAAAATCTCACCCTCAATACTTATTGGAATATTTCTGAAAGCTATTTTTTTTAACAGATTGGCAAACAAAAATATTTATACACAGATCTGAACAGCCATGAACTTTGGGGTGCTCTTTGTTTTGGACCCAAATTCTGAACCATGCCCATTTCTCTATGAGAGGCTGAAGAAGATTTACAGATTCAGACAATCATAGATTATGGAACAGTTCCAAAATTTTGAAGCTTGACTATATTTCTAATTTTTGTTCTATATATCCATCTCCCTTTCCTCTGATTGTACATAATAGCTTTCATAGCACATTGACTTACACTGGGATTTGCCAAAAATTTTATCATCCATTTCAGACAACACACTAGTGGAGAAAGAATTGTATGTTTATTATGATTCATTATATCTTTACTAATACAAAAAGAAAAGGAGTATTTGTGGCACCTTAGAGACTTAGTCTCTAAGGTGCCACAAGTACTCCTTTTCTTTTTGCGAATACAGACTAACACGGCTGCTACTCTGAAACCTTTACTAATACAGTTCACTTCACTGTGCCCCAGCCACCCAAATCATGATGAATTTAATTCATTTCCTTATTACAAAGGAAGACAACACCCAATGGAACAAAAAGGTTTTGGTAAGGAAAATTCAACATATGATATGGTTTTCTTTGAATAGATTTTTCATTCTATTAACAGACAATCCTGATTATTTTTAACGTCTCTCTGAAGAAAGAAAGAAAGAAAGAAAGAAAGAAAGAAAGAAAGAAAGAAAGAAAGAAAGAAAGAAAGAAAGAAAGAAAGAAAGAAAGAAAGAAAGAAAGAAAGAAAGAAAGAAAGAAAGAAAGAAAGAAAGAATCCATTTGAAAAAAAATACACTGCTGGATTACAAGAGTTGAAAGCTGGTATGTAACTTTGCTCCGGGTGATCAAACTGCTAATCAGGAATGCTGTCAGGAACAGAATGGAATTCCAAATAAATTAGCCATGTCCAAGAAACCAATACAACACAGGATTAAGGCTTACAAAGAAAACAAATTTATTCAGCCTACTTTATCAGAATTCTTAATAATGTCTATTACGTTTTCTCATCTCAGTCAGAGATCTTCCATTGGAATAGTTTGGAGAAAGAAAAAAATGGGTCACACTTCATAAATCATATTTGTACGAGGTCTTTTAAAACTACTATAGAGAGCTACACACACACAATGATTATATTTGTATGTACATAAACAAACATGTACACATACACATTAGACAGTTATTAGTGAATCCAGCTACTGTGGAGCTTTGTATATTTATTTTATTTCTTCCAAATTATTTCAAAAGCACCTGCCAAAGCACAAGGCACTTTGACAAAAATTTACACACCAGAAGGAAAAAGACAAACTGCAATGACTTGTCCGTCCATACCAAGCCCAAATAGCAGAATATACATCACCCAGTTAAACAATCAACCCTAAAATAATTCTCTCACCACCACATATTTCCCACATCTAGAAAAGAAGAGGAGAAAATCTGATGTTCATATGCAACTCCACACACAAACTGAATGAGAACAAACTTGTGGTTGAGGACTCAAATTATCTCTGGTCTATTCTCAACTCTGACACAGTCTTCCAGCGTGACCTTGGACAAGTCTCTTGTGCCATAATCATGGAAACACTTGCATGTGTGCTTAAATTTTAGCACATGACCAGTCCCTTAATCTCTCTGTGACTCAGTTCCCCATCTGTAAAATGGAGATCGTAATACCATCCTACCTAATAAGGAGTTAAAGAGCAAATTATCAGTATTTACAAGGTGCTCTGATACTACACTAATGGAGGCTATAAAAGTATTCAGAAGGTCACGTTAACCAGAATCTATCTGTGCACAGTGAAAGACAAAAGCTGACTTGACTACAGAAAATTCCTCTGTATTCACAAAGATACTATAACTCCAGATCATTTTACTTATTTATTTTGATGCGTTTCAAAAAGTGTCCCTCCACAGCCTGAGAGCACATACAAAGTTTACAATCTAAAATCCACTGGAACTTAAACTGAAAGCAATACAGCAGGCATTTAATATGTCTGTTCAATAGGACCTGAAAACCATGTGCTGGAGAAAGCTTCCCTTGATAAGATTCAATCACCAAACTGAAAGGAGCACTGGGGTGATTTCCCTGCCTCTTCTGGACTCATTCATTCTGTGGACACTGCCCAAGATGGCTTAACCCTGGTGCCAGAATTTCTTATGCTCAACTTTTTCATACCTTTGTCATGTTCAGAGCATCAGGTTTTTGTTCTAGAACTCACTCCCAGTGCTTCCCTTCCTCTCTGTTCCAAAACCAAACACATTAAATGCTGCCCCATCCCATCAATATAACAGTATATTCCTCAGGAACAAAGTTTAAACATTTCCAGCAAACTGCACCTTGATCTAAGATTCTTTGCCAAGTACGTTTGCCTCCCTATGAGAAAATGTTTGTATAAATGGGAGAACAAATGAAGAGAGTCTTTGGTCCCTAACCTCTCTTCTCTATAAGTATGTGCCTCCCCTACACAGAGGCTAAGGGGGAAGAGTTTTGTGAGACCTCTCATTAAAATATTAGAAACACATCACTGGAATGGAACTTCTTATACCCTAAGGTCTCAAACCAGCAAATATTTATATACTTGTTGTACTGTAATGTGCATGTGTGTAAGTGTTAGCAGGATTGGGACCTTGGATTTCTGTATTTTCATATTCATTCTGAATGAATGACGGCTGATGATACTAGCAGTTAGGAGCACCCCTCCGCTGTACTTCTTATAGTTGTGGAAAAAACTGCATACAGCATGATAAGACTCAAGTCATATGCTGGGTTAAAACAAGAAACAGCCAGCCTTATGAAATGGTGTCATAAATCATACTTTGACCAGCAAGGCTCTTCTGTTGGGTCTCTGAAAAAAGAATATACTTGAATTACTTTTCAACTGTTTTTGCTTTAAAAAAAAAGAAACCACAAAATACAAGTAGGTGAAAGGTAACTGTATCACTTTACAGACACAAGCTACCCTCTGATTACAACTAATTAAGATACTCAGTGGCCTAAAAACAATACTTTTTTTTAATCAATGAACCCAGACTGCATTCACAGCTTTCTGCTGTGACAAATGCCCTTTGAAAGAGTTAATAGGCAAAGATTTGTACTGGCAATGAATAGGGCTACCTTTAATTGATCCAAGAGCCTTAGAGAGGTGTCTTATAGCACGATGATGTATTTGGGTTGCAGATAGGCCAAAATAAGCATAAAGAAAATCTGTAAGACCATGGGACCTTTTATATTTCAATGAGGGGGGAGGACTGCTGTGGTGGTGGTGAGGAATAGGATGGAGTTATCTTTGTGTTGAGGCATTTGAAATAGATAAAACAACAAGAATTTTGAGAGGAAAGGAAAGGAAGTGATCAGGCCATAATTCTGAGAATAAATGTCAGGATGCTCAAGAAATATACAAAACAAGGATTCTTCAGGGGAAAAAAAAAAAAAGAGGAGATGACCTAATGGTATAAAGAAACATTGATTAAAGAAATACCCTGAGGGGAAAAGATATTCCATCCATTTTAACAAGCACTGCATGGCCTGCATTCCCTCTCAACTTCAGTGAGTAAAAAAGATTCACGTCTGGAGAAGATGCAGTCACATGGATCCATTTATAATTTTTTCCCTTCCTTCTTTATTAATCTTTTACATGTTTTTGTTAAAGATGAACAGGAAATTTGCAAATAAAGTGCCTCCCTAAACTAAATGAGGAGAGCTAATATCAAGTGATCCCCCTTGGATAGTCAGAAAAGAAGGAAGATGAATGCAGTTTCATGAGCAAAGCAAAATCAATCTACTTGTAAAAGTTCTTTCTGGGTCTGATTATAAGTTAATATTATGTAATAATTATGGAGAAACTAGAGTCTCCTCATATTCAAACTAACTTTCCATTTTAAGCCTGATTCTGGCAGCATCCCACTTCATTTACCATAGGTGTGAACTTCTGCCAGGCTGGAATTTTTCTGGAAAGTTTGAGGTAAATCTGACATGGAAATTCCTGGGCTAACAACTCCATTAAGATGGAATTACAATTGTAAATACATCATCAATAACAAAGGAGGAAAAGAGCTTAATAGAATATTGCTTTTAAAAAAACAGATATTTGAAAACTAGGAAAGAATTATTCTAAGGTTAGCCTTTGAATAAAATAGAAATGCAAAAGTAAGATACATAAAACAACATTGTCTTCCCCACCTGTCTACCCACACCGACTCTGTTCACCAGCCTATTCAACTCAAGTTCTTAACCATCCTCCTCACTATTGCGCCTGAGTGCTTTCCAGCAGCACTCTGACAATTGGAGCACCATAAAGATAAGGACTGAGACCTTGGACTTGACTCAATATTCTCTGGGAATCCAGTGTAGCAAGTGGAAGACAAGTCTGATATGCTCCTTGTATTGCTAAGGAGGTGCACTGAAACATTATGCAACATTGACAAAATGAGCCATATAACTCCCTAACACTGTTCCCTACTCATCATATATATGTATGCAGCACCGACCTCTTACATCTATGCCACTTACTCAATCAGATACTAACCTCCAGTATTCACTCCATTCAGAAGGCAGCAACACCTATGGCTAGACACAGAGAAGGAGGAGAAGAATCTTGTTGCTACTTGTAACCTGTAAAGGGAAGAATAAATTGGATTTGGTCCTATTTTATTTCTTTCTGATGCATTAGGGAGGCCAGAATATTGTGCTGTAATTAGGTTTGTTTTAAAGCAAAGATTTTTTTTTAGGGGAAGGGGTCTGCTTTTTTTATCCATTACTAATGCAGATCTGATACATCATGGAAGATACTGTAGAAGTCTGCAGAACCAGTAGGACTGAGTTCCCAGTACCAAGATACTACAAACTGAGCAACTCAGAGGGGAAGTGATTTTTTTTTTTATTAACTGGTATAAAATTCTTTGGATTTTTGTTTGTTTTTGTCAACACCTGAACTCCTGAGAAGCATCCTGCCCTCCTGTGAGCACTATGGGTACTAGCTGTCCTTATGCAAACTTTAGCAAAAAAGTAGTCAGAAATTACCATCTCTCATCTAGTCACGCACAAATGTAGAAGCTGGGACAGTCACTTACACTACCTTGAGCTACAGGTAAACTCCTTTTCCCTGCAAGTTTCCTATAAACAACCATTGTATAATACAAATATAGAGAGTCTTCATAAGACATCCAGGTTTTTGCTGAGGTCTTTAAGATCAGCTGATTTTTGTAGTGAGAAAATCGGATGACCTTTTTTTTAAGCATACTGTTTTTAGCATACATATTTTCCAAAATATCTTGATACAACAACATACACCTTAATTGAAAACAATGGGCCAGACTCTGCTATCACAGCCACTACTGCCAGGGACAAGGGAAAACAGCCAACAGTGCCTGCCATGTCTACCGATCCCACGATTCCCAGGGTGGCTGGTGGGACTTCATAGACAGCTCTGGGAGAGTCTCACCAGCAAAACACAGCCTCTTCAAAGCTGCCCAACCTGCGCTCCTCTGTAGCTGAAGCAGATTTGGAGGGAAGAAGGGCATCTACCAGAGGAAATCGAATGATGGTAGATCAGCTGAAGGAAAAGAGTTACTTCTAAGATGTATGCTTGGGAGCTTATTGACATATTATCCTGTCCCTTTTTCCTATGTTGCTGGAATTCCATACTGAAACAACTCTCATGATCACCATGGCAGCCTCTGCCATAAACTTTTCTCCAAAAAATGACATAATCAGCCAGTTTGTGGGAAACGTGTATTGTCCTGGCTCATACATACCACTGCCTCCCTTGTGGTTGGCCTACAGAAAATAAAGGCCCAAATTCAAATCTTGTACGCAGGTACAACTCCACAGAAGTCCACATTTAGATGCCTCTATGGCCAAAATCAGGAGGGTGTGATGGAGCTTCTTAAATCACGCCCAAAATGTATATATAGATCACATTACACACACCAGTGGAATGCATCCCACCTGGGTTAGCATCCAATTGCTGTTTAACAAGGCACACCAAGACTACACATGACAGTTAAGGATAGGAAGTGAAGGAGATTACTGCATCCAACTGAAATTACACAGGGAATATATGCAGCTATATTCCTAAAGCTGCCAGCATTGCATTATGAGCTAAATTAATGAGCCCTGGCAGCACTGCAGAGCAACTCTGTTTGCTACATTCGACTATATTTTTACTCTGTGTGTCAAATGGACTGATACTGTCATTATGTTTATCATGAATGTCTCTCTCTCTCAGCTCTTATATGATCCCCATCACCACAGCATCTTCACTTCTCTCATATATTAATGAATTTATCCTCACAACACTCCTGGGAGATAGATACACGTAGTCCCCACTTTACAAATGGAGAACTGAAGCACAGCGGTTTAAATGACTTACCAAAGATGAGACAGGAAGCCTGTAGCAGATCTGCGAATTAAACCCAGATTGGCTGATTCCCAGTCCAGTGTTTTAACCACAAGACCATCCTTCCCCACATAACCTGTGTCAATATTTCACAACTGCCTCTAACAATGACCAGTTACAAACAAACACTCCTTAATAATAATTAGCATTTACTCACCAAAGCACTATACAAATATTAACAGGCTAATCTTCACAACCCTGCCCTTCTGAGGTATTATCATCCCTAATTTGGGGGGTGGGGAATGCAGGCCTGAGCAAAAGAGGTTAAGTGAACTTTCCAAGGCCAAAGAGGGAGTCCACATCAGAGCCAGGATTATAACTCAGTAGTTCCTGGCTCCCAATGCAGTGCTCAGTCCAGTCCTCTTGCAATTTATTTATGAACTGAAGGCATTCATCTGCATTTCACAATCGCTTGTTTTTAAAATTAATCCCACATGAGCGCTAGCCCAAAGCTAGTTCAGTCTATGGTAAGAAACTTGCTGTTTAATTGTATTAATCATTCTCCTTCACTTGAAAGGGACCCATTTCCAGAATCCTTAGACAGCCTAAATATGTGAGGGGACAAAGACCCACAATGAGCGGTAAAGGTAGAGGAGGCAGAAGAGGTTTTCATTCTGTTGTATAAACAGCAACAGGCCAAACTGTGCTCTGAGTTACACTGTTGCGAATGCTGCCTGACTCCAATGTCTTCAATGGAGCCACTCCAATTTTACACATATCCCAACCAATAAGTAACTGGGCATCACCAATTCCCACAGCCTTCAGTGGGGGCCCTGAGAGAGCAGAATTTGATCCTTTATCTAAGAATCTGTTTCATGATTCAACATTTTTATGTACATTGTTTAAAGGAGCGGGATGGCAGCAAGTCATGGGGAGATGGAGGGAAATTTCCTTCCCTCCATGAGTAACCGTTGAGAGGTAGGTTAAATCGCTTTGGGCATGCACTCAAATTCAGTTTTGTGCCAGTTCCCGCCAGGGGTTGCTTTGCTGTCACCCTGAATTGGATGGCTCATCCTCATCTTTCTCCCAAAGACAGCTATGCAATAGAAGCATGACAGACTGCCTGGGAGAAATGGAAAGAGAATCAAGTAATTAACTTATATGGGTAAAATATGAAATAAGCAGAGGGAGCCCTTAAGTTGGGAGAGAGATAAATTTGCTATACATGCAGCTCTAAGGCTGGGGAGGAAAGGAGCAGGAATTTGGACCTTCCCAGTATGTGGATTGCAGCACTGAGACAGCAGTGAGTCTAAACAAGGCTGGAGTTAGCATTCAGAGCACACAGTGCAGCAGAGTATGGGAAAGGGATAGAGCAGCCCAAAGAGCTGGCGCCACTAACTGACGAGCAGAGCGCAAGTGATAAAGATTTACTGCGAGAGAGGAGGAAACAGTCCGCTGGCCCGATTAGAGCTGTGAATACAGAGTTGTTCAGGGAGGATTTTGCAGCTGACTGATCACAGGCTGTCGGAGCAGGCCCCGGACAACAGCTGCAAGGCTTGCTGGGCTGCAAAAACAAAGGGCGCCTAGCACGGTGCAAAGAAAGAGTTGACAGGTTGTTGTTAGCAGTGGCAAATGTGTGAGGTATGTCAGTGTGTGCGAGACGGGGTGGGTTGAGTTGGTGGCAAGGAAGTAGGGCAAGAAGCACAGGCCATGCTCAGAAAACCGGGAGGCGAAACAGACTTGGTCAAAGTGTTTTCCTAAAATCAGGCCAGTATTTGTAAGGAGGGCAATCACAAGGTCTGTTTACCACTGCCAAGATAAATTAGCCCATCGTCTCATTTATAGGACGAATCCGGTGGCACAGACTGTAAGGTGCATGGGCACTAAAGGGACTAATTAGACAATTCCGGCAAATCTGAATTAAGAGCCCCCTTTTCTTTCTTTGAAAGTTGGAAAGTATTTTCCAGGACTCTAGTCAGATGGTTTAGTGCTTCCCCCCACCCCCTCCTCCTTTTCTTTCTTCCATCCTAAGAAAAAAGCTTGTGCGACTGCTCCCAAGACATAATGGTTTGGTCTCTTTCCTACCCTAAACCCTGCTGGTGTTTACATCGTATAAAAGATGGGCCCAAACCAAAACCCTAGATTCTGGGGGCATTTGGCTCCTAGTCCTGATAAAAGCTTTGCAGCTGGTCCCTCCTGTTATAATGTGAACATCCTGGGCTTTGAGAAAGTTCAGAGCTGAATTCTGTATTATTCATCCATCAAAGCACAACAGACGAAGGCCAGATTTTCAAAAGCACCCATTTTGCCTGTACAACTCTCTGCTTCCTGGAGCTCTTGTCCACCTAATTTGTGAACGCAGTATAGGCACCTCTGTCTGACATCGGGCTTCTATTATCACGAGAGGTGAAAATGCTAGAGGTCGTGAACCACAGAAACTGTAAGATGGCGAAACCTTCTTTCTGCCTCATATGTGGGACATTTAAAGCTGGATTCTTGAAAACTGACATTTTATTCTGATCACTGTGATGACAAAAAGCAACAAACACTGCTGAGCCAATGGTGGAGCTGTCAGCACCCACCCACTATATTACAGTGATCGCTATTAAAATGTTTTGCAAATAGATAATGTTGCCACAATATTCACAGTGCACTGAGAATACCATAAATATCGCAGCAACATTCAATATATGTAAGTAGTAAAAGTCAGCTTTTTCATCACCAATACATTCACTAAGTTATAGGCTTCTGTATTTTTTGCATGCAGTATTTAACAATATTACATACCAAATAATAAGAGTCACTAAGACTGCAATGCCCTTTAGTTCAAATTTATTATACATACAAGCCCTATTCTGGATTTCCTCTTCTCAAAGATTTGAGGGAGCCAGTTATTCCAGCCCCAGTAGATAGTGCTTAGTAAACAGTAAGGGGAATTCAGAACAAGAGACATTTCAAGGCTTCTAACACACAGCTCCATTCTCCCAAAATGTCAAAAATACCAGTGTGCAGAATACTCCATCTAGGGGCAGAAATTTCATCCAAAGTTTCCTTAGCCTTTGCTTTGACATGTGTTAACCTCATTCTAGCAGGACTGAGTGCATGAGAAATAATCAGACATTTCACAGAGGCTCCAAAAAATTCTTCTTCAGTACAAGCCTATAGTAGCGTTTTGTTTGGGTTTTTTAAATACACAGTTCTCAGTTTAGACACACACAAAAAGCCACAGAGGATTTCCTCTAATTTAGGAAGATGACAGACAAACACTTTTATGTCTACCAACAAATGGATTCTATTTTAAACTACAACAATTTATCCTTGTGGATTAATAATCCACCTTGTGTATATGGTGAGAAATTTTAGCTGAACTAGAGGCTGGTTCAACTGCAAAGAATAATGACAAGCATGATGGACAATTTAGGTAACTACATTACTGGGCACAACCCTGCTGCTGCTCTGCAGTCAAAACGTGGTTTGAATCAGACTTCAAAGGGAGCAGTATTGAATTCATGGCCTCGGCATGTTTTTGGACAGGAATGGCTTTGTGGACTTGGATAGTCCAACATAATGCAATATTCCAATTTAGTATTAGCATATATACGTTATTCAATAAATACCAGCAGTGTCCAATGCATTTGAGTGCAATATGCACTGTAGTGATACAGAAGAACAATGTTTGACAGTGCAGAATATTGATATTTATGCAATTGTGTTAATTTGTATTCTTTTTTGGGGAGAAAATACGACAACAACTATATCTAGCTTTTTAGGTAGTATTTATTTTCAATTCAAAAGTTCACTTTCAGATGGCAACTTTGCATGAATTTCCTTGAGTGAGCAGTGGGTTACATTTTGCCTGTGACATTTCAGCTTTCCATCATACTGTATCTTGTTCTTTGTCTCTTCCTTCTCCAGCGCAGGGGAGCTGGTTCTGAAACCAGTGTAATCTTCTTGAAAGGAATCAAATTACTTCCTAAAGTCACTCTTCCAAACTCCTGTGCAAACAGCCTGTTTGGTCACCTACTTGCATGCTCAGCCTACTCAACTGCAAACTTCATACATTAATGCAAAGGTTCGAAATTTCTAGACACCACTTCAATTTTTCAAATAGCAATCCAATTACCGAGCAAATTGGCACAAAGTGCCTAGTTACATAGTGACTTGGCACTGCCTCCACTTGCTGCTGGCAATGATGAATGTGTTCCCCTTAGCCCTCCTCCTCTATCTGCTCCAGCCTCAGAGCCAATACCAGTGACCACATAAGGAGAGTGCCTGGCAGCTGCAAGACTAGGTGCCAAGAGACAGATTGTATTTTGTAGCAGCAGGATCTGGGTCTGCAACTGGCTTCCTGGCTAGTCTTTTGTAAGACCTTTTCCATGGCCTCTAGGCTGGCTTTAACTGAGCCTGTAGAAATGCCTGTGTGGAGCTGGTATAGAAGTGGGTAGTCAAAGGTTTAATTTGGTTTCAAAGTGATATGAGTGTACATTGCCTTTCTCTCTACTCCCCTGCAATTATCATCCTGTGGTAGCTATGAGGAATTGCAGTATTCAAAGAGCCAGAAAGTTAGCCCCAAATGTTCAAGGTGTAGGGGAGCAATTTGCTGACCCTTCTACAAACTCATTACATAGTATGAAAGTAGCAAGGTTATAGAGAAGGTTGCAGTAGATATATTCTGTTCAGGATCTTGTCTACACTGGAACTTATTCTGGAATAAATAGTCTTGATTAATATCCTGTGTGGACGCTCTTATTCTGGAATAAGAGTGCCTTATTCCAATTTACTTTAATCACCTCTGGATGATGATATTCCAGATAATGCACTCAGGAATAAAAATATCCACACATGGAGCTAATAAGGAATAGTTAATCTTTAAAATTCACACACTACCTTATTCTGGATTATTTTTCATGTTTAAACAACCCTTATACTCTCCCCTATCACCATGGTATCTGAGCATCTTTCAGTAATGCATTAAACATCATGATTACTATTTGTCATGTGTGGTACTTTCCATCTCTGTCTCTTCCTGTATATATATTTAAACTATCTTTCTTTATTTTTAAACTTACATTTTCTGACATTTACCTTTTTTTTTTTTTTTAAATGGTCCTTGGGGCCAAATTATCTCAGCACACAAGTATATTTCTTTGGCCTGTTTCAGAAGCCATTTTTAAAGTATTTAAATGTGGAAGATGAGGTTTTTTTCAGAGAAGGATTTTTTCCCACCTATACCTTTTGTGCTCTGGCTAGTTAAGAAATGACTTTTCTAAAACAAAATAAATAAATACCCAACCCCAGGGATGCATTCTGAACCTAATCAGACAAACAGGCTATTGCGAAGAAAACAACAGCCAGTCACTCCTTTTTTGGAACCCCACCCCAAGCATACCATGAAACTACTGGAGAGAATCAGAGTCATTTGACCAGCAGCTTTCCGATGCGGATGGTAGTCTCGAAAATATCTGTGTGGACTCTGAACAGCACATGCTAGAATATCTTGCAGGGCTCACTCACTTGGACTTTACCTATGAATACAGTTGTTTGTTACTGATGGAATTTCTCATATCCTTCTGTATTCTCCTTTTGCATGGTATGCTGTTGTCAGACACTGAAGTTACTTAGTATCAGATTTAATCTGTTACACTATGACCATGGCATTATATTCAAAAGTTGGTAGATGCTCTATGTCCAACATCAAAGAGCTCTAATAATTGCACTGTAAAGGCTCAACTGGGCAGCCATTGCTCATGTTGGTATGCACTTACATAATTATTCTGAAAGAGTCAATAAGACTACTCATATGACATGAACACAGGTTGCATAAGAGAGCCCTAACATCAGTGGAATGTGGAATCTCAAGCAGCATGTTAGGGTTTCAGGAATCACTATCAAGGCTGCTGTACCCCCTCCCCCAACCCAAAATCTAAGCCTTTCATCCCCTTGTTAATAATGTCCATCATTCTATTTTGACACATTGTGATGCAAAGATGTGACATTGTTTTGCTGCAGTGCAGCATCTGCAATTAATTCAGGACTATAATTGTCTTGCTGGGCGTGGCTTGGATCCACGAGAACTGGAACTGTCCTTAAAAATTCAAGAGGAATGGAGAAGGGTTTTGGGGGTGCTTCCAGTCAGCCCTAATTCCATAGGCAGATCAGGAACAAAATGATTTTGGTGGACTGGCTGTACTCTGTGATCCCCTCAGCTGGAACAGTGAGCACAAGTGGAAATGAAACTAGCCATTTAAACCCTAACCAGCAAAGCATGTAAGCATGTGCTTAACTTTATACATGTGAATATCACCACGGCGCAATTAGTCACATGCTTACAATGCTTAAGTGCTTTGCCAGACTGGGGCCATAACCCAGGGATACAACCAGTAAAGGAACATATAGGCAGAGCTTTTCAGTGATGGTCACACTGAGTTCCTTGCTTGAAAATGAATTTTTAAAAGGTCATTCCAAAATGAAACACAAATATCCTCCTCTGATTGCCACTCATCCGCCTGCAGGTGTATCATTTTGCCAGCAGCCCTTAGTTTACTGCAATTCTTAGAATTCAGAGTGAGATGAAGCACTTGTGCTCAGTTACAAAAATTAGTTAAAATCTGGCAATCTGTTCCCTTTTCTCTTTTTGCCTTGCCTCTTCATTTGCTTTCATTGAAGATGTTGGTCAACGTTGTTCACATATAACAACCACCATTAATGACCGTTTGACAAATAAGAGGAAGGAAGGAGAGAAAGTGGGAAGAAAGTCAACGGGACAGGAATATGGGATGCTTTGTTGTCTATGGGGATGGCCACTAGCCCTATGTTGTCTGCTTCGGTCATAATGCAATCAGTGCATCACTGTGCCACTGCCAAAAAATGCACCAGGGATCAAAAGGTTAAGGCACCAGCTAAATCCACTGCCAGGAGTGCAATTCTATAACCACAGCTAAGGGTCTGATCCGAACCGCACCACTGCAGTCAATGGAAGTCTCCACTCAGTGGACTTGAATCAGACCCCTTATCCACTACCAGGAGTGTAATGGGATGGTGCCAACTAATTCCACTACCAGGAATGTAATGCCATGGCACTGCCTCTGTAAATCCAGCACAGGTGCCAAGCACATATACTTGTAAAATGCTTACTATTTTATATTTGCAATATCAAGACATCCTGTTCAAGATGAACTATTAAGGAGCTTATGGTTCCATTCTCCCCAGCATATTATAAAGACAGCTCTTTGCCAGACAGCAGTCACATGTCCTAGAGGTGCCAAGCTGGCAAAGATCTTCTCCCAGCATTTGACATCTAAACTCCTGGCAAGCTCCTCAGCAGTTGTGCTGGCAGCTTTTGCATCTGTCATGTGGTGAGGCTACTGATAGCATATCAGGAGCCTTCATCCTCTGGGCACCATTTCACTTTAACACCTGTCTGACTCAGAGGAATGTGTGCACTCAGAGAGTAAGATCTCAACACAAATCCTTCCAGAGGCCCAGAGCACATGCTCCATTTGTTACTGAAAGAGGTTATTTCCACAGACCCACAAATGCTTTTCTTTACAGATCTGTATACAGCCCTTAAAGGGACCCACATCCTGCTAAACATTCCACATGTGTTGGACGTTTGCTTTGTGGACTAAAATTCATAGCCTTTTTTTTACCTAATGAATTCTCATATTTTACTATGCTCACATAAAGCCATTTCTTTGTGACTCAGGCCTTTCTGGTTTGTGACATTTTAACTACTTACAAATGTTTGGTACAGATGAAAGGAAATGATTATTTCCAGGTCACCATGCAGTAATACTTTTTGATGGGCACCATAATTCCAATTAAACTGAGGAATAAGGGACAAAAAACCCAAACATTTAAGATGCCATTCAAGCAAGATATGTTTCAAAAGAAAAAATATGTCACTTACCATATGGCACAAAACATCATCAAAGTAGGTAGATAAAGAAATTGAAAGGCCTTTCTCCTTTAGGAGCAGGTTTAAACTCCAGTTATTATGAGGAGATGCACACTATGAATATATTACCACACTTCACCCTCCTCACACTATGCACCCCCTCTGTAAATACATTAGCTTTTCATGTCATAGGTTCAAATTAGACTTGGGCCATGAATGCAATGAGCAAAAATCTCAATCCACTCCCTAAAAGGTACTTGTCCAAATCACAGCTACCACTGCAAATCTGGCAGAGACAGCACTGTGTTCTAAACAAAGGCCAAGAACTGCAATAGTAGAAATGTGGCAGGTCTGGGTTGAGGTGTTCTGGGAAACTTGCATAGTATCTATCTGAAACTGTGCCTGTCCAAAAGCAATACAATCAGTCTTTCACTTGCATAAACAACAACATCCACTGATTCATCCGGTGACTAGTCTCAAAGTGTCAGAAATTATCTTTGGATCAGATAATCTTTAAAGCCTGTGAAATGAATGCAGTTCCTGCAGTTCAGTTACCAGCACAGGTTCATAATCACAAAAGAACGGCTATTGTTTGTTCAAATAGGAAGGACTAGCATACCCACCTGATCTATTTAAGATTTTACGAGAGAGAGAGCCAGGATTTCTGAGTCCCAGCAGTACTGCCCTCTTGTCATGCTCCAATCATAGATCCAGGCCCCATTGTGCCAGAAGCTATACAAAGATATCACAAATAGGGTTCCTTCACTTTGACCTTGAACAAGTGCCTATTCCTCGGTTCCCCATCTGGGTTGGGAGTCTTTAATGAAGGTTTGTAAAAGTGCTTTGAGATCTTCAGATGTCAGGTGATATAAGTGCAAACATGACAACTATCAGAATTTGCCTGGGGACACTGACTGTCCAGGTTAAAAGGAATTTTAAAGTCAATTGTACAGGGGCTAGTGAGGAGGGCTGAAATTATTCTAATGTTGCAAAGAGACTTGTTTTCAAGCAAACTACTAAAGAAGGACTTTCTTTCCTCTTCAATCCCCAAACTTACACTGTCTGAAGCACAGGACAGGGAAATGGACCATGACATGTTTAAGGTCCATCTTGCAACCCATCATGGCTAGAAATTGGAGCTTGATAGCACTGGAAGGAGATATTCCCAATCTTTCAGTAGGTCACACAGCAACTAAGCCTTGAAAGGTATCAAACCTTACAATCATGACACTGTTAGCTATACAAAAGTTATTTCAGGCTATTTTTAAGAGGTTTCTGTAAATATATTATTTACAATTTCTCTTTCTCTCTGAGGCCTGGAGAAGTAGGACTTATTGCTACTGAAGCACCTGCCTTTTGGAGGGAGATGGAAAACAGTCCCATGCAAATTCATAACACTGTCTAGCAGCATTCCTAATACAGTATTTCTGTAGCATATGTGGCATGTACAGAACATATGAGGGCTTTGCATAAGGATTTTATTGGCACATATAACTTACTGTGGCTTCACCACAATAATGGGGTCATCTCAGACTCATGCCAAGAAAACCTTTCTATCACACCATACCATCATTTATTTTCTTTCTCTGTATATACACAGACACACACACACACACAGGCAAATTCCTAATTATTTAACAAATGAATGAGCTGAATCTGTTAAATTAGTTTTCCTTTAACAAGATATTCTGAGAACAGGGCATTGGATGCTACTCCGGGCAAATAAATTTGGAACAATCAAGTACTGAATTTCAGGCTGACAAAAATTAATAGCTGGGACTAAGGACCTGCTTCTGAAAGGTGTCTGGCACCTTCTTTCCTCAAGGATTTGATACTCAGCACCTCCTACGATCAGGCCCAACTCCCACAAAAGTCTCATTCAGATTGGATCCCTGAAGGAACGTAATGGACAGAGAAAGTGATATGGTCTGAATTGTGTACAAGATCACAGAATAGAGAAAGAGAAATTGTAGGTGTGAAACAGAAAAACCTCCACTTATAATTTTGCATACACAAATCTTTGAATCCTAATACAGCCCTGCCAGCTGTTAGTTTATCATAATGCATTTCTCATCACTAAACACGTAAAATTTACCCAAACTCCTTATTAAGATCCCAACTCTTAAAGTTAATGAATTTCACTGATTTTATGTTCTCATTTCAATAATCATTTAAAGGTTAAGTGACTATGAAAGTTGATTACCCCCTCGTTATATTTTTATTGTTTGGGGGTTTGTTTGTTGTTTTTTTAAACAGCAATAGTTATCGTGCCATGACGCAAGGGTAAAATACTGTTTAAAAGGGCTGCTGACTCTGGCCAATTTATATGCTAATTTCAGAAATGAGTCTTCCTACATTAAATAAGGAGCTAAGGAATGTTCCAAAGGTCTAGATGGACCACACCATTAACAGATTGGGTAAATCAACGTTAATACTGCCCACAGGACATTACACCGTGTGAACTTTCTTCACTGCATTCACTTTACTAATTTTAGTTCCACGTGGTTCTTCAGCTGACTTGCCAAAATATAAGCTACTCCAACTTCTAAAGCCTGCCTGTGCCCATCTTGACCTTGGACTTGTCTTTAATATTAACCTTGAAGGAAAAATTAAATGGTCACTTTTTTTTCTTTTATTAAGGGTACATTTATAAATGGTTTATAAAGGGTTAATAAATGATTAATAGATGCTGAAATACATTAATAGTATTTGTTATGGATGGATATAAGCCACGATTATTAGCAATCTATTGACTTGTTAGACTAACAATTGACTAACCTATTAAAACATCTATTAGGTTGGATGTAGGACCTAAAATTCTAGACCCATAACCCCATGGGTGGGAAGATCATGAAGGACAAATCAAGTATTTTCAAGCCACTTGTCTGAGTGCTGAAAACTCCTCCAGGCCATTCATTAACAGTTAGCAAACTCCCCAGAAGTCATTATTGCTTTAAAGGACAACTCGTATTTGGCCTCAAATGTAGATTTTGGAAAAACAAGTTTTTTGTAAAATCTGAGAACAACAAATATTTCTCTGTGTGTTTTTTTTCTTTAATTCCAACCAAAACAGTTTCAAAAGTTTCCCTACATTGTTTACAGAACTGAGAACCCCACAGTGAAACGGACATCACTAAGTTTCACCATCCAGGCAGAGAAAAATAAAAATAAATAAATAAAGATAGCATAAAGTAGCAAGAAGTAAATTGTATTTTTAAATTTCTGTTTTAATACTCTATAATATTATTAGTAACTAGGTAAAACAAACTGTTTTTACAACACATGATTTAAGATGACAGTGACCTTGTAATTTGGAATGCTAAATTGTTATGGAATAAATTATTGCTAATTGTAGTTTTTTGGATTTTATTGATCCAGATTAATCTTCAGAACCTTTGCTGCACCTTCTTCATTAACACTAAATGATAAGTTATGATCTCCCTTCACCAGTCTATCAACTGTGTGGATTCCTCAGTGCTCTGAGACGCTATTATATTATAACGATTGTTTTTCCTCAAATAGCGCTAATCATAGGAGATTCTGGTTGGCAAGGAGGTTGGCTTTGCTTTTGACCGTATCTTCCAGTCAAGTGATCTAGAAGTTAATGTAACAAAATGGGTGTCCAAAATAGCCACAGAGTTTAAAAAAAATCAGTGAATTATAAGAAAGCACAAGAGTACTTAGGCATTCTCTTGTGCCCATTGAAGGCTCATTCAATTCCAAGAAACAGGATAAGACTTTTCTTTATAGAATTGGTGCAGAAATTTACCTCTCTACTGATCACAATGCTATGCCCTAATTGCATTATAGGAGTTATCCTCTCTCAGAAAAATATATCATGAAGAAAAGCCTTAAGGGAAACAAAACACACAAAAGCAGAATTTGGTCCCAACTGTGCAACAGCTAAAATATTACATACAGCCAAGAACATGCCTTGCTATACATCAGATAATTCAGTCAAATGAATACTGATAATGATCAATGATGGTAAGTTGGCAGCAAGTCTTCTGGAAAAATTCCAAACTTTACCTTCAAGCTACAGGAATGTGATCTTTGGCAGGGAAAGGTACATTGTTTCAGTGCTGTGGGAAAATGCTTAATGCTCAAACATTTCCTTAAAATGAGATTACAATGAAACATTAGAGGTTGCATTATTAAAGATAATCAACTTTGCTGGCTGGATGAAAAAAATGCCAAACCCATCTCTCCATCCCCAATCTGCAGAACAAATCTAGTATTTCATGCCTTCATGTTTTATCTGAGTGCTGGATAGGAGATATTTACTGAGAGGAGAATAGGCCCTTGTGAGTTTTGGTTTTTGAAACTCAAGAAAATTCCCAAATTACCTGTTTTTTCCCCAAATGAAGGAAAAAGCAATTAAAAACACTTGTGACACAGTCAGACGATAACACTGATGAGATATTGAAAGCATTAACCTTGTACAGCCTTAAACTGTTACTGAATGAAGAAAAACATCCAGTAAATAAACAGTTATAGGTGGACATCATATGATGACACACACAAAAATTAACAAGTTTTTTGAGCTCAAGTTGCTGCTAAACTCAGGAAATCTGGGTTAGTTTAATATTCTTAGGGTGAAATCCTTGCCCCACTGAAGTCACTAGCAAAACTCCCATTGACTTCAATAAAACCAGGATTTCACCCCAACACTTTGGGGTGTTTTGCCATTGACATGTTGATTGTAAGGACTTTTGCCATTGATTTCACTGGGCCAAAATTTCACCTTGACCAGCAGCGAATGAGAGTGTTGAGGAAGGGATGCACTTTTGACAACTATGATTAGATGTGTTGGACCTCTCAGATATTATTTATTCTGTCTTTGCGAGTTTTACAGGGTGAAGATATTAAAGATTTAATACGCATGCTACAATGATGCATGGCACAGTCAACAGCTAGAAAGATGATGTTGTGACATTCCCCTCTGGTGGTATCTGGACCAGTGATCTGATAGGTCACCCCAATCCTTGACTCTGGAAGCCAGCCTTACCCTGCTCTGCTGTGAGAACCCCCACTCCTGGGCCGGGCCGTTTACGCACAGCCTCTGGCATGCAAGTAGCTGGGAGCAGCTTACAACCGAATGACACTAGCCAATATCTCCAGTCCCAGAAACAACCTTAGGAACCTGCGTCTTGCAGTGTTCAGTTATGCCTGCTGGATGCTGCAGGCTTACATAAGTTCAACAATGTAACAAAGAAATTGATAGGTACCAGGCTTGTTATCCCAAGGGCAGCCTCTGACACACTTCAAACCAAATGCACTGCTTCAGGTAGAATAAACAGATTTATTAACTATAAAGCTAGATTTTAAGTGATTATAAGTCAAAGCATAACAAGTCAGATTTGGTCAAATGACATAAAAGCAAAACGCTTTCTAAGCTGATCTTAACACTTTCAATGCCCTTACAAACTTAGATGCTTCTCACCACAGGCTGACTGGTTGCCCCTCAGCCAGGTTCTCCCTTTGATCAGCCCTTCAGTCACTTGGTGGTGATGTCTGTAGATGGAGGTGGGAGAGAGAGAGCATTGCAAATGTCTCTCCCTTTTATCATGTCCTTTCTTCCCTCTGGGCTTTGCTCCCACCCCTTCAGAGTCAGGTGAGCATTACCTCATCGCAGTTCCAAACTGACCAAAGGAAGGGGGGTGACTCTCTCAAGGGTCTAACAGATTCTTTTGTTGCTGCCTAAGCCAGCGTCCATTGTTCCTATGAGGCTGGGCTGGGCTTGTCCCATCTATGCCCTGATGAGGTGTGAACTGCCTCTCTGTTCTTGGAGAGTTTTTGCAGGGGCTTGCTTTAAGCCATGAATCTATAAACTATTTTCAGCCTCATAACTATATACATGAAATTATAACCTATAACCTTACTATAACATTACTGTAACAATTACTATAACATCAGTATAACAACCATGCTCAGTGCATCATGAGCCTTCCGAAGACACCCAACATGACAAACTTTGCATTGGATACCACACAATCATTTTATAAAGATGAACATGGGGGTGAAGGGTGTTCCCCTGAGGTACAGAGCATCACAGATGTGTTCACCTAGAAATCAGGAAAATAGTAACACGCAATTCACAAGAAGCGAAGAATGAATTACGCTACCTTTGCTGCAGTTAAACTCTCTCTAAAATGGAAATAAATCCTACTTGAAAACAACTTAACCACTTTGCTAATGAAATCCTTAAAAGAAATGAATTATATACATGCAAAATATAATATGAAATATACTACCACTACCTTTGAAAATATTATAAAAAAGGATAGATGCTTTTCTAAGGAACATTAGTCAATGTATTTATATTTTCATTAATTATACAGTTGCAATAGCAAGTCTTGGTGGCATGTGTGTTTTTATTAAAGACTTGCTCATTTTTATCAGCTCAGGGAATCATAGGTATTGGGTCAGATCCTCAACGACTATACATCAATGTAGCTCCATTGAACACTGATTTACACCTTCCCACATTCACCCATTCGCCACACAGAGATGTCTGGATAAACTTCAAAATGAAGAAGGGTTTTAAAGTGGGAAAGCATTCCACTCCTCCAAAATTGCTAGATTCTAATGAGAAATGTCATATTTGGACATAATAGAATTCCAAGAATCCAAAAGATTCAGCCAAACTAGCTGTTTTTAGGATGACTGGAAGACAAATTTGAAAATCCAATTTAAAAAGTTTTCTATAATTTTTTTAAAAAGTGTTAAATCTTTAAATAATTTTTTACCATTAACATTAATTTTGTTTGCACGGTAATTTGGGATTGTAAAGAGCTATCTGATGGGTACATTGCCAACTTGTTTTATTCTTCCATGAAGTTTGAACCCGTGAAGTCCACTACTATTTTCACATTTCATCAATGGTCTGATCTAAAGCCCACTGAAGTCAGAGGGAGTATTTCTATTGGCCTCAATGGACTGAAGATCAGGGACCAAATCTGTCCATGATCTGTAGAATTAACTAAAAGCCCCTAGCAGCAAGTCTCAGAGCCCAGGTCAAATGACTCAGGCTCACAGGGCTCGGGCTGCTGGGCTCAAAATCGCAGTGTAGACATTCCTGCTTGAGCTGGAGGCTGGGTTTCAAGACCCTTCCCCCTTGCTTGGTTTCAGAGCCCAGGCTTCAGCCTGAGCAGGAATGCCTACACTGCTATTTTTAGCCCTGCAATCCAACCCTGCAAGCCCAAGTCAACTGACCCAGCACCATGGGTTTTTCTTTGCAGTGTAGACATACCCTAAGAAATCCAAAGGTGTCAGATGCCACCAGCTCTGTACATTGTGCATAAGCTCACTGAGTAATACAAGTGACATGATAAATTTATGGCTGCTTTTATTCTGCCTTTGTCTCCTTCTCCCTCTCTCTGCTTTTTGCCTTCTATCCTGCAGCTCCCTTGACTAAAACATCGAACTAGCATCCCCTCCACCTCCTAACTTCATGCTCAGTGTGACAGCCTATGTTTCATGTAGGAAGCATATTACACCATTGCTCCAAGAGCTGCACTGGCTTTGAACATTAACAGCTTGGGTCCTTGATGCCTCAGCGATTGCCTTTCCCCATGTATTACCATGACAGTTGCAATCCTCTGAGACACTTGAGCTAATACCTCTTCCATACAATTTAAATCACAAAGGAGCAGGACAAGGTGTAGTTGGTGGGGGGCAATTTGCTTCCTGCCTAGGTTTTCCAGAGTCTGAATCTGTTGACCTTTGGTTCACACTGCAAGGCCCCATTTGTTCTCCGGGGCTTTTTCTGGATGAGAAGGAAATATTAGGTTGTTGGTTGAGAATTTGTGGAATATGAAGAGCCTACTATTGTTCATAGAGTTTTATTGAATAGTTGTTTTAATTGAGGTGTTTATACAGGATGAACTCCTACTTGCTTGGGATGAGTGCATACATCTAAGAAAACAAAATAATATCATACCATGCCTTATCTGAAGTATTCTGCTGTGCCCTGTCTTGTCTGACTTAGTCTGTAAGCTCTTCAGGGCAGGGAACGTCTTACTGCTTGTTTATAAATTGTGGTGTTAATTTACAGCATTATTATAATAATCTTCTACAATAATACATGGAGATAACACAATGGAATCATTTTACAGACACCTTTTTTAAATAGTTTCCAGAGAGAACTGTTTTTCTTAATGTATGAATTTTAAGTTAGGCCTCCCAACCAGACCAAAATCCAAAACCCTCTAGCAAACTGCATCTCCTCTGTCGCATTGCTTATAGCTTTTGGGCCAGTAAGACAGCAGAGAGAGAAGCTAAATGAAATCCATTCAGACACTGAGTTTCCAGCCATTAAGAAGGCAGCTTCAACACCTACAGTGGTGGTGCATATAAAGTACTCAGCTGAACACTTCCTCACAGTAAAAACGGTGGGCAGCCATAAATTGAGATCTTTATTGTATCTTATACACTGTAGAGCTATATTTGTGTGTTCTCCTTAATCCTGTAATACATTACCTTTCTATGATGGGTACAGCATCTGCATTCTTCAGTATGTACAAATAGAAAGGTTTTAAAGGTGAACACAAAGAAAAAAGGGGCAGGGGGAGGGAGATTCTTTCCTGCCTTTTTTTTCCGTATCATATATAAGTGTGACCTAAAAGTTTTGTTTGCTTTTAAAAATAAATCCAGTAGACATACAAGTTAGAAGTATAAGCTTCTAACTTCCAGCTACAAGATGGATGATCTCATTATCCACGATTTCCAAACATTGGCAAAGTCCTCCAGCAAAGAGAGAGACTTGATATTTATAATGCATAACAAGTGCTGGTGTTGTCTTTCTACTTCCTAAAGATGCAAAGGGCACAAATGTTCTTGCCTCTCAAAAGACTCAGCTCTATAAAGTAGAAAACTTCACACTAGACTCAGTTCAAAATATGAGTAGAAGTTGGGAACTGAAACTAGCAAATGCTGGTCATAATCACAAATCCACCTCAAAACTTGATTCTCTCTAATGGAGACGCAATCCAGGACTGTAACACCTGGGGCAACAAACAGGATTAGGTACACTGGCAAGCTAGCTCAGTAGCTAGGGAAATTTAAACAAGTTCAGCTGACATTTGTTACATATGCTTTGCCTAGACCTCCCTCTAAAGCCTAATCTACTTGAGGAAAATTATCTGGGATATCTTATTCTGTAATAATCAATGTAGTTGTCACCATGTCAGTCCCAGGACATCAGAGACAAGGTGGGTGAGATCATGTCTTTTATTGGACCAAATTTATCAGTGAGAAAGACAAACTTTTGAGCGTACACAGAGCTCTTATTGTGTGAGGAAGAATCTATAAACTATTCCACAGTAGCTATTCCAGATTAGCTTCACATACAGACCCTATTCCGGAATAAAAATCACTTTATTCCAGAATTATTACTCCACTCTCAAAGCTGATTCCACAACAGCTATGCCAGACAATTTTCCTGTGTAGACAAGGCCTTAGTAGTCCTTTCCCTGTTAATAACTTGTCCATTTGAAATTATGCAATAAAAGTTTATACAAATCAAATCCCTGATTGGCTGACTTCCTTCCCCTCTCCCTGCCTGCTTGCTCAGGAGTGGGAGCCACAGCAGGGACACAGTACCTGCTTATCCCACTGCCCCAGGAACCTAAAGCGCTGAGGCCATGTAGGAACAAGGAGGTGCGTGCACATATGGGAGTGGGGGTGGGAAAGAGAGGTTCTTACTCTTCCTCAGGCTTCTCTCAGCACATAGGCCATGCTGAAATCTTGTCCTAGAATATGAGATTGTTCCCAGCTACCTGCATTAAAATGATGCCGAGCTACAATCCTTTTAGCTTAACCCTGTAGGAGCTTTAATACTCGCAACACAAACTGATAAATGCTTTGCTGCCATCCAATGACTTTTCTTGGTATTGCCCATTTCTTAAGCCTCCCCCACTTCCGTAACTGGCCAGGTAAGACCTTCTCTCAAGTTAATTAAAAGACAGTGCTCACAGCTGGAGGCATTTTGCATACTTGCAGTGACTTGGACTGCATGGCACATTGCAGCCTCTCTTCACCTGTATGCAAATACGTCTGTTCTTTCTATCAATCTGCCAACAGAAGGAAGACTTCATCTGAATCCCCTGTCACAAAAACAGCATTGTACTCTGGCAGTTAATTTTTACTGGTTTACAATGTACTTACTTTACACAAGAGATAATGCCAGCTAACCACAGCAAACCTTGCACACAGCTGTTATGCTTTATAGTTTGATCAAAGCATTGATTTCGCAGTATTATGTCAATGCCAGACACACTGATTCCCTCACTGTTTTCACTTAGGCCCTGTTCAGTTTCCTTCTTTGGTTTCTTTACAAAGCACAACTTGTTTGAGTCCTTATTACTGCACCTAAATTAAGTTGGCAATGTTATATGAATACAAGTAATACCCCATCAGATATAAGGGACAAAAGGAAACCACCACTGGTTGAATCTTGGGATTAACCCCACCTCCAATCATTTTTAAGGGCAGTCTTCAAAAGTTGTTGTGAAACAGTTTAACAGTCCAGCTTTGTTAATAATAAAAATCACATAGAAAATTAAGAGTACTCATGAAAAATATATTTTAAAGGAATCTAAGTAAATGGCAAAGAAATGCTATTGTAATACATATGTATCTTAATACATAGGTATACACATAGAGAAAGTGAACCAACAAGTTATTCCAATGTGAAGTAATTTTCTTTTTACAAGGTTTGTGGCATGTTTGTAAAATGCAGACATGTATATCTGCTCAAATTAGTGGACTTTAAAATGTACAAAGTTATATATTGAATTCTTAGAAAACAGTTTTCAATTGTCAAAAGTGAATTATGATTTTCGGGGTCTCTGTTTTTGGCTGCTCAGCTTGAGACACATTTAAGGGGCTTGATTCTCAGAGGGTGGGTGCTCAAGAGCTGAGTAGCCTCACGTTGAGTATCCAAAACCTGATGCAACAAAAATCTGTTATTTTGGAAAGTTTAGGCCAGTACATTTAAATAGAGCCTAAAAGGGCTTAGTTCATCTTTAAGCAGATTTTTCATGACTGCTGTTTTCAGTAGCACCTAAAATATGCTGGCAATTTCCCAATGTAAAAGAGAGCCCGGGTCCCTAGAGTGCTCGCTGTGTTTTTCCCAAAAGTGTGAATTAAAATCTATACCCATAAAAAACAAAATAAAATTGCTCGTTTCTCTAAAACTATCCATAAAAGGTGTGAAGAACGTTTACTCTTTTATCTGTGATGCTAATACCTTAGATTCTTGAAAGTGAAGATTGTTTTGAAGTCTCATTTACTTTTCAGAGTTTATACTGTTTGTTTACATTTTACTCAGCTAGGGCTATGTCTGGACTACAGTTTATGCCAGCATAATTTATGTCACTCAGGGGAGGTGAACTGATCACCCCCAAAGTAAGTTACACCAACACAAGTGCCGGTGTGGACAGCTCTATGTTGGTGGGAAAGCTGTCTCTCGTCAGCTTAGAGTGGCTACATTAGAGAGTTTACCGCAGCGCAACTCCATCAGTGCAGCTACGTTGCTGAACGCTCTCTAGTGTAGCCGTGCTCCTAGGATAGTGAAACTATACTGGGCTGTTGATTGTGGGGTTCATTTTTTGGTTTTTATGCTGCAAGCACAAATGCAGTATTTGGGCTAGAAATGCTTCAGCAGAAACAGACACTTCGTACTGATATTTTTTGAACTGTGTGAAAACATTTCTATTAAGATTTGGCTTTGTAAAACTTTAAATCTTGTGTTACACTGAACTTCAGTTTGGACCTCAGCACTTAACAGTGTTGACAGCATTCCATTAAGCGTATTCAGATGGACTGATCTAACAGCCTAATAGCAGCGGAATACACTGCTTGTGGAGGGTCTAAGCTGGGGTCTGAAACACTCTCTGCGGACAACATGCACAGGGAAGTGAAATCTTGACTACCCCACGAGTATAAAATCATGAGCCAGAATCCAAAAAATCCTAAAATTGGAAAATCCTAAGATTTGGTGTGTACTGTGTCTTCCAATTTCTCATTTCTCCTTGCCTATCTCCAGCATGTGTGGACAACTAGGGTTGAAATTCAGCCTTGAAATACACACAAAAATGTTCACACACAAATGCTGGTCCTGGCTCACACAACCCCCTGATCCCCCTAGCAGGCTGCTGCACCTACCTACTCCTCTGGCAGGCTCTCACAGCAGTTTCATCTGTCTGCAGGACAGCATCCTCTAGTGGCCAAAAAAGGAAACATTCCTGAGCCTCCTGATTTCTTGCAAAAACCTCCCATGCTCTCAAAAAAGGCCTGAAATTGCTCAACACTGGAAATGGGTCAGTCCCTCATGAGCAGCCTCTTCCACCCAGTCATTGATGGGCCCCAAAGGTCAGCATGCCCAGCTCTCCTTGCCCAGACAGTCAGTCATGCACTGAGCACACCTTTAAGGGAGGAAGCATGAGCGATGTTGGAAATAAATACACCAACGTAGAACTGACAGAAAATTCAGACACGTTTGGTGGGGACCTCACATCACAAGCTTGGACTGATCTCTTCTCAAGGAGTTTTATGAGACTCAGGCCATCTGGGTTCAATGCCCAGTTCAGCCACAGACTTCCTGTGTGACCTTGGGTAAATCAACTCATTTCCTGTGCTTCAATTCCCTATCTATAAAATGGGAATAATCATCCTTCCCTTTCTTTTGTCTATTTAGACCAGCATCATTTTACACATACCTGGCACAGGCGCAAGTGACAAGACATGGTGCAAGGCAGATGAGAATCAGGCCCAGGAACAAAATAATCCTAACGAGGGCAGGCATTTATCCCTATTTTACAGGTGGGGACACTGAGGAATTGATTTGCCAAAGGCCATAGAAAATCAGTAACAGAGCAGGGTTGAAATGCTTGAGCGCATGGCTCCCAGTTCTGAGCTCTTAAAAGAAGCAGTTGACTCTAGATAAGGAAATTAGAACAGTGAGATTAAGACACACTGAGAACAGCTGCTCTTATTGGAGTAAATGGCCTCTTTGTGTTGCCACTGCATACTTTTCATCCTCACGGGACACGATCACACCCTTTCCGACTCTTACATGATGGCACCAGTTCTGGGGACAACTTCACAACGATGACAGAGATTCCAACTTTATGGCTGCAATGGGTGGTAATTGGCATGAACTAGGTGATACAGTGTACAACTCTGCAAGTACTATATCAGGAGTTTCTTCTATAAAATGGGCTCTTTCCTGACAGCTGTATTTGCACTAACATTATAGTAACCATTCAAAACAGAGCTAAGATAGTAATGTTATATAGCTAGGGGGAAAGTATGCAAAAGTCCCCCTTATACATACATCAGTGGTTCTTAACCTTCTCCATGTAGCAGTTACATGGAACCTTTTCCCATCTAGCCAGGACTTAACCAGGACCTCCCTCCCATTTAGCAGGGTGGTGATGGCCCTCCGAACTCTGCCCCAACATCTGTTCACGACTCCTGGGTGAGAACCTATGTAACACACCAGAGTGCATAAAGCAGAAATCCCATGTATGAAATAGAGGGATGGAACTGAACAAATAGACAGAACTGAATGTCACACACCAGGGTAGATGGTATTACATAGTGGTTAGAAAAGAACCAGAAAGCAGAAACAGAGTTGTGGTTGAGAGACAAACCCAGGAGCAGTCAAAGCCAGGATTCAGAGGACAATAGAGACTAAGCTGGAGCAGGAACAGACGCAGGACTGAGCAAGGACTGGTACAGGAAATGGGAAGCAGGACTGGTGCAGCTGCAGACATAGAATGCATCACGCAGCTACTGTGCTGCTGTTGCAGTTAGGCTTAAATGATGATCTGCTGGCTCTTCTGTCCAGTCAGGGAGCAGAGTCACTTAATGAGAGCTCATTGGACCTAGCCAAGCTCATCGGGATTCCAGGCGACAGCACCTGGACTCCGGAGCCAGCTGAATTCCTGACAGTACCGCTCCTTAGCGCCCAACCCAAGGACTGCTCCTAGGGGCCCTGGCTTCTTGGGGTATCTGTGGTGAAATTCCCATAGGTCAAAACCATTATTGCTCTTCTGACCTGTGCCCCTTCAGTCTATGAGATATTTTCCCCTGACCTGTCAGGAATCAAAGAACTGATGGACTTCATATTCCTCATACTCCTGGACTATTACTCGGGGGGGGGGGGGGGGGTGGAGATGTGTCTACCCAGTCAGGAAAAGGGTCATCACTGAGGCTTGAGAAAGGAAATATGAAAGACAGGGTGAATCTTGAGGGATTCTGGAAGTTCAAGTTTGAATTCCACTGGGTTTACTTTCTCAGTGATCCAAAAGGACCCACATACTGATCATAGAATATCAGGGTTGGAAGGGACCTCAGGAGGTCATCTAGTCCAACCCACTGCTCAAAGCAGGACCAATCCCCAATTTTTGCCCCAGATCCCTAAATGACCCCCTCAAGGATTGAACTCACAACCCTGGGTTTAGCAGGCCAGTGCTCAAACCACTGAGCTATCCCTCCCCCCGATGATCAAGCTTGGCAGAAGGGTGGTCCATTCTCAAGTTCTGGGTCAAGAGCCAAACTTTATCCCCTACGGCAAGGCTAGGGGCAGCTTGTGTCTTGTGGTCCATGTAATACTTACTGCTAAAGAGTCTTATAAGCAAGTGCTCTTTGAGCACCTGATGTATTTATTGAAGGTGGAAGACCAAGTCCATAGCTGCCAAGATAGTAGAAGTCTTCTGGTAGGTCCAGATAAAACCAGGAGTGAAAACCAAAATTTGCAAAGAATGGAATCTGTTGAGCTGACGCATGGGGTGAATTGTTGTATGCAAACTCAGCCAAACACAGCAATGGAAGTCAATCATCCTGATGACAATTCAGAAAACAGCAGAGGTACTGCTCCAAGGTCTGACTGACTCTTTCAGGTTGGCCACCTGTCTGCAGATGGTATGCTGTTGAAATGAGGCGCTTGGTACAAAGAATATAGAGAAATTCCTGAGAAATTAATTGGGGCCCTCAATCTGAAATTATGCGTGTCTGCATGCCGTGATACCAGAAGATGGGCACCAGGAAGACACGTGCAATTTTATGGGCAGACAGAATGACACAGTAGAGAATAATATGGGCCATCTTTGTCAGGAGGTCCACCACAGTCAGGATAACGGAGTATCTTTGGGAGCACGATAACTCCCCAATGAAGTCCACAGAGAAGGTGAACCATGGGTATGGAAGTGCTGAAGGAGGCCCATTGTCCTTGCTCATGGTTTCTTCATGCAGGTGCAGAGGTTGCACAACCTAACATTGTTTTTAAGAACAATTCCTAAGATTGGCCACCAGAAGTACCTAGTAATCAGATTTTAGTTTTTAAATTGGCCAAAATGTCCCACCATGAGTGAGTCATGGCACTACCTTAGCACCTGGAGCCCAGAGCTGCCCTCTAAAATGTAGAGGTGATCCCCACAATAGAGGAAATCTTGTTGCAGGCAGAACCTTGCATCTGAGGAAACATTGGTGGTTCTTACAGCCCATGAGATGTGGGCTGCAAATGGACCACCTGGGAGAAGAGAATGGATAGTACTTGTCAGATGACCACTGATGATTCCACAGACAAAGTGGGAGGGTTTAAACATGGCAGTTTTCCTGCTCCACTTCAAAGTACTCGTCCTTGCAGGACGAGGCATCTGCTTTCTTAGTCCCTGGACATAACTGTGAAGTCAAATCAAAAGAGGAAAAAGGCCCATCGAATCGGACATTGGTTTTGCCATATTGTTTAGAGATGTTTCAAATTCTTGTGATATGTCCAAACTTAGACAGGGGCTTCAGCCCCTTCAAGAAGATAATGCCATTCCTCAAAAAGCAGCCCTGATGGCCAGGAGCTCCCTATCCCATAAGTCATAATTTTCCTCTGCAGGAGTCAGTTTCCAAGAGAAGGCAGCACAGGGATGGAGCAACTGGTAAGGACCTGTGAATTGTGAAAGAACAATGCCTACCGTAAAGTCCAAAGGGTCAATCTCAACTATGAAGACCTTTGTGGGGTCCAGCTGAGTCAAAATGGGGCTGAAGTGAATGCCTTTTTCCAAGCAGCCAAAAGCCACTTGTATGTCAATGGACCAGCTGACCTTAGCCTCCTTTTTGAGTAGGAACATGAGAGGAGTGACAAGGTTGAAGAAGCCTTTGATGAAACACCAGGAAAAATTTGCAAACCCGAGGAACCACTGCACCCCACGTACATTCAAGGGCACCTATCACTCAGTGATAGACCACCAACAAGGCTATTGCCATGGCAAATCCTGCCAGAGAGATAACATGGCCCAGAAATTCCACTGTATCCTTGCTAAAATTTGTGTTTCGCATAAAGTTGATTTTGGTGAAGCCAATCAAAAACTATACAAACATATGGTCATGGAGCTCTTGATTCTTGGAAAAAATGAGAATTATCATGTAAGTAGAAGATCACAAATTGGTTGCGGATATCTCTGAAGACATCATTCATAAAATGCTGGAGGGTAGCTGGGGAGTTACGTAGGCCAAACACCATGAACAGGTATTCAAAATGGCCATATCTCATTTAAAATGCTGTTTTCCATTCATCCTCCTGCTGGATTCTGACCAGATTGTATACTCCATGCAGGTCTACCTTTGTGAAGACCTAACCGAACAGAGTCTTTCCATGAGTTTTTGAGTGGAAGGGGTATTGATTGTGGACAGTGATCTTGTTGGGGGCTCAATAATAGACACAAGGTCAGAGCGAGCCTCTTTCTTAGCCAGGAAGAAGATAGATGCCCCCACTAGGGAAGTTGAAGGGGTGGATGAACCCCTTCTTCAGATTTTCCACCAGATATTCCGAGGACTTGCACTTTGATTCAGATAGGCTGTAAGTGCATCCAAAAGAAACCTCCATTCCTGGTTGGAGATCAATGGGGTAATCATAACGACGGTGAGGTAGTAGAACGTCCACTTTCTGTTTGTCAGATACCTTGAGATATTCCCTGTATTGGCAGGAATTTTGGGCACTGCTGATGAACCCACACTTTGCAGCTCTGTATCCTTCAGAGGCTAGAGCAAGCACCTCACAAAGCTTGATCAGTCTTGGCTGGCAAGCCATGCTCGTTGGCACCACAGGGAACAGAAGAGCATAGACCATGATTGTCAGTGGATTCAGGGGTCATGGGTGACAAGCCAGGGCACACGAAGGACAACCTGCAAATGCGGAGCATGGATAACCCGATGATGTCTTGACAACCACCAAGGGTTATGACCTCCAAGAGTCCTGTTTGATGTGTGATGGGACCTGGAGAAAGAACTGTCAATAGCCTCAATGAGCTCAGGAAAATCCTTGTAGAAGATTAGGATCTGATGCCTCCTAAAGTTCTGGTCAATGAAATTGTTAGAGGCACTCAAATTTATCAAGGCTTCTAAGTGAATATCGGGTAGGGTAGAATGCCAGAGATGAAGAGTGGTAGTGTTCAGAAAAGATGTTGCTAAGTTTCTGGTGGATGGGCAGTGGCACGCTTCACTATGGGGAGGAGTGGGGAATTGGCCTGACCCAACCCTCCTGGCATTTCCCAACCCAGGGATTGGCCAGCTCTGGGCCGAGCATCCTGCTGCAACATGCCTGGGCATTCCACATTACAGGCACAACCTTAACACCTCGCAATGGTTCTTTTCATCAGAGAGATGGGGCCAGACTCCGTCGACTGGCATCAGTTCAGGATCTGGTAAGACAGCTGAGGCTCTGGGAGATGGAGTTCTGACTGTCAGAAGTTGGGGAACACACCTTTTTTGGGGTCCACTTAGTTAGCCAGTCATCAATCCTAATGCAAAGATCAATTAAAGCTCTCAAGTTAGGCAGATGTCCCACCTGTTCTAGTTCATTTTTGAGTCATTGAGACCCTGCCCAAAGTGGTGTCACTGTGAAGCTCAATCCAGTGGCTGTCTGCGACCAGACATGGAAATTCAGCTGCATACTTAGCAATGGACTGGGGACCCTGTCAGAGGGCATGGAGAGCAGCTTCTGCAGTACATTCCCAATTAGGGTCAAGACAGATACCCGCCATTGCCTGTACAAAGTTCTCAAAATGTTCAAGGAAAGGATTGGACATCTCCAGCAGCAGGGACACCCATTTCAGGGTCACTCCACAGAGCAGACTCATTATTAATCCCACTCAGGACTGATCCATGTGGTACACCTGTGGCTGCAACATAAACAGGAGACAGCACTGATTAAAGAACCCATGACACTAGACACAGTCCCCACCGAACATATTGAGTAAGAGCATGGGGGGAGGGATAGCTCAGTGGTTTGAGCATTGGCCTGCTAAACCCAGGGTTGTGAGTTCAATCCTTGAGGGGGCCATTTAGGGATCTGGGCCAAAAATTGGGGATTGGTCCTGCTTTGAGCAGGGGGTTGGACTAGATGATCTCCTGAGGTCCCTTCCAACCCTGATATTCTATGATTCTATGTTGGACTCGTGGGATGTGGATGCAAGAGTTGGGGGAACAGGAGCTACTGTCTGGGCTTTTACCTGCACCTGAAGGACTACATTCTGACCACACAGCATGGTAACCTGAGCCCGCAATTCCTGCATGAGCCCAACAACTTCCGAGAGGGTGAGTTGGGTTCCTACCAGGACCCTTCCAGAGGGGATTTCCATGCCACAGGATGATGTCCCTTCTTATCTTTCAGTGGGCTGCTCAAACTGTCACACACCAGGATTTAGGTGGTGCAATCTAGGTTTTGGAAAAGGAGTCAGGCCTAGAGGTCTGAGCAGAGCCAGAAGGAGGAACTGGAGTTGTGGTCAGGAGACAAGCCAGTGGTTGGAGCCAGGAGTTGGCCATTCAGAAGAACGTAGAGACTAGGGATGGAGCGGGAATAGGTGGGGGTTGGAGCAAGGACCAATGCAGGAAACAGGCCTTGAGCAGCTGCTATGCTGCTGTTGCTATGAGGCTTAAATGATGATCTGCTGTCTCTGCTGTCCAATCAGGAAGCACAGCCACTTAGTGAGCGCTCATTGGGCCCAGCACTGGGTTGCCAGGCACCTGTGCCTGGAGCCAGCTGAGTTCCTGTCACTGAAGACCTCTAAATGTTGGAGAAGTTCAAATCTTAATTTCACAGCAGTGTCATACTACGATACGAGCCCCACCAAATCATGCTGAAAGCTTTAGAAAATTTGATTCTGGATCTAAACTCTCAGCTACACTTCACTTTCCAACATCACCACACAATTAGGTAGTACAGGAGCCTATTTTACAGATCCCAGGAGGACTACATTAAAGTCACTCAAGAGACTAAACAAGAAGCAGGGATTTTGGAAAATGTCTCAGACAAAGGTTTAACAGGCACTGTGGAGGGTCTCAAACATGCAGCTGTTTCAAATGTGAGCCTAAATTAACAGTGCAGTGCTTGATGGCAGTAGATATTACAACAAGAATGGAGGCAGGAGGAAGGGCCAGTGTACAAAGGAAGGATAAACACCAGGGAAAAAGCCTTTGAAAATTTTTAAAAGTGTTCTCTATTAGCCTATGTAATCTACCTAAGAGAAGCCCCAGAGAGCAAGTTAACTTCAAACCTCATTTACAGCATGTGAGCAATTTTATTGCTCAAGAAAAAGCACATTAGACATTTATGATCTCATTTTATTAAATACTCCTATTCATGATGATCATCATTGGGCCTGCGTGTGTGTTTAATATAAAAAAAGCCAAGAAGGTGTATTATATTTGGTATTAATAAGGTTAAACGCTCACCTGGATGACAGGTGGTGTTGGGGCCACATGCCTGGGTTATGGATTAACCAACTGCTATCAGACAACCAGGGTCTGTCATCCAAACCTAAAGCAAGCAAGGCAGGTGCTTTTCCTGCTGATCCAGCCAGGGGTGCCGATTGAATTACATTAGGAAAGAATAGCTTTGCGTTTTCATGAAATTTGATTAAAGAAAGAGAGAGAGGTGGCACCTTGCACAACATGGTGAAGTTTAAAGGACAATCTGCTCTTCTTATGACCCCTTCTGTTGGCTACTTTGATCTGAGTTTTATTGTCTGGGTTTAACACCTTCCCTGTAAAATTAAAGTTGAAGTTCTTTAGAGTTGTTTTTCTATAGCAGCCGATTGTTCAAGTCTTTTAATAGGAACCATCAATTATCCAGGATGCTGGAAACTAAATACATGTAGTTTTGGTGAAATATAAGATTATTCTCAACAGTATTAAAACAGGTACGAGAGGCCACATTAAAGACTCAGGTTTTGTTTTCTAAGACCATTACTTAATAAAATGAGCACTGGCAACAGCTCAGCACATTAGATTTGGAACCAATTCAACCCAAAACGCAGAAAAGAAACTTAAGCAAAATAATACAGGTTAGACTGGCTCTCCTGCTCACCTCAATAGGATCTTTATTATAGAGAACCCTGCCATACTGACATGGCCCAATGCTGCAGCAGTTCGATGCCATAGCATTACAGATTTGCACCACAATTCTCGATAGAACAAAATCAGACTCCTCTTCAGGAGTGTAACAGAACCCACTCTGTCGACCATAAGCCTGCGGTAACACCAGAAGCAATTATGATCATGTAGTGTGACATTCTGCATTACACAGGCCTTAGAATTTCACTCAGTAGTTCCTGCATCCAGCCCAACATAAATGTGGTTGAATTAGAGCATATATTTTAGAAAGATATCCAATCTGGTGTATTGCCCTCACTGTTAACATGCATCTTATTTCTAGTTTGAACTTTGCTGATTTCAACTTCCAGCCATGGGATCTTGTTATGTTTATGTCTGCTAGATTCTGCAGAAGAATTCAACAATTTGGATGCAAGCCCTGAGCACACACAGAGGCACAGAGCCACAGTTTCCATTGATTGACTTCAATTTGCAGTTGTAGGTGCTCAGCACTTCTGAAAAAAAATCAGATCCTTTGCTTTTATGTCCCAGGTGTTAGAATATGAAAGCTATATTTTAAAAATGTAACAGAATATCAACCGAATGAAGTGCAGATGAGCCTGGCCCACATCCTGTAGAAGTGGATCTAAAGGTTCCTAAAGCGAGTGTGTGGGCTGGGGATGAGAGTAGACTGACAAGTATTTGTGTTGGGTGGTATTCAACCTTCAGTTTTTGTGTATTCTTAATACAGTATTTGCACAAGTGACTGAATCTTGGATATGCGCTAAGTTATAGGAGATGGGGATCTGGTGTGCCAATCCCAGCCCATCTGCAGTCAAAAGCCTAAATGCTTGTAAATCAGATGGTAAATCTTTAAAATGCTCCCTTTGGTAGAACAGACACAACTAGTTTGGAGGTTCCAAGATATTTATTCCAGATTTCCTTCTACTCCTCTACCCTGATATGACGCAACCCGATATAACACAAATTCGGGTATATCAGAGTAAAGGGAGGCACTCTGGGGTGTGGGGCTGTGCACTCCGGCAGATCATCAGCAAGTTCGATATAACACAGTTTCACCTATAACGCGGTAAGATTTTTTGGCTCCCGAGGACCGCGTTATAATCGGGCTAGAGGTGTATTGTCTAAAAACCAAGCTTCGTCGTGGGAAGGACTTAAAATAGAACAAAATGCTACACAAAAACAAATGAGAGTAACATGGAAGACTTAAGGATGCATAGTGGCAAAATTATGAACCACTTAAGATGGAAATGTCAACATCTTTTTACAACATAACACCTGAAATTCACAGGTATAGTCAAGAAAGAAAGAGGCCTCTCTCCTGGATTAAGGCTGTGAACTGGGACTCTGGGTTCGATTCCTAGCTCTCCCATGGATTTTCAATGTCATCCTGGGCAGACCACCAAATATCTTGGATGATCCTCTACAAAAGAGGGATAGTAATACATTCCTACCTCACAGGGATGTTTTGAGGAAAATCCAGAAGTAGCTGGGAAGTGCTGCAATATTACTGTGAAGGGGGCCATCCAAGTATCCACACAGAACAAAGCCAAGACCTCTGCTAGCTCACTGCAATATAGAGGACCCAGTATTTTTTAAGAAAATGTTTAATATTGAGCTTTTAAAAAAAATAAAAGTAACAGGACAGCCTGGGACCTGTCTTTGTGCATTTGCTGTTTTAAGTTACAAAAATTCATGTCTCAAATTCAGAGCAAACTTTTTAATACGCTTGGTATGAAAATTTCAAAGTTTAAAATTGGATATAAGAGTCCACTCTAATAAACTTCATGAAAACCTGAGATTCTGACAAGTCCAATTTAATAAAACCACCGACAACCCTGATTTCTTGCCAGCTTGTTTCTTCTAGCATTTGCAAGAATGTAACTTTAGGATTGCTGTATTGTCTGTCTCACTGAAACCACAGAACTGAAATCTAAATGGCTCTGGAATGTTTTCGAGCCTGTGTGTTTCATTTGTACTTTCAAGTAAATATTTTTGTTGGTTGGAATCATAATTGTGAGCAATAGCAGACATTTTGATTTTCCCCCGTAGTAAGTAACATGGGTAATTCATGACATAGCATAAGTTCCATCTTTGGCAGCCACATGCATGCCCAGTGGTGGCAACTGCACACCATCATTTTCCCCCAGGAATGCAATAGGTTATTAGCCCACTAAGGCACTTTTTAAAAAACCCACACACTTATTATACCTAGCAACTACATTTTATACTCAGTCTTGAAATTCTTCACATACTCTGCAAAGGAGGTAATTATAGGTGGCCATTTAAACAGTTTGCTACATACATCACTATATATTTAGTCTTAAAAACAAATAAAGTCTCTTAGGCTTGTGTTTTCTGAACATTTTCCCTAGCTTCATGTTGGGAAAACAACAGCTCTGCAGACACAGAGAATAATTCTGGCACATTCTCCCTGTAGATTGGAGTGTAAGGCTAGGCTTGTGGTTAAGGATGTCAGGAGATCTGGGATCTATTCCCACCTCAGCCACAGACTTCCCATGTGACCTTGGGCTAATTACTTAGGGCTTGTCTACACTGGCAATGTTAAAGCGCTGCCGCAGCACCGCTTTAACGTGGCTTATGTAGTCCCGGCAGAGTGCTGGGCGAGAGCTCTCCCAGTGCTCTAAAAAAAAAAACAAAAAAAAAAACCAACCACCTCCACAAGGGGCGCAGCTACCAGCGCTGGTGCACTGTCTACACTGGCGATTTACAGCGCTGAAACTTGCTGCGCTCAGGCGGGTGTTTTTTCACACCTGAGTGAGAAAGTTGCAGCGCTGTAAAGTGCCAGTGTAGACAAGGCCTTAATCTCTCATGCCTCACGTTATCTGTAACATGGGGGAAATAGCTTACAGGGATGTTGTGACGCTCAACTAATGATTGTGAAACATGCTAGTCTAGATTTTCACAAATGACTAACGATTTTGAGTGCCTCAACTTTTGGGCGCTCAACTTGAGAGACTATAAATGGGGAGTGATTTTCAGAGGCTATATGCACAGCACTTACTGAAAATCAGGTCCCCAGTCTAAGGTATCTCAAGCCAGGCCTCCAAAATTGTTAGTCACTCTTAAAAATCTTGGCTGTTAAGATCAGCAGGTGGAAAAAATGTTTTATTTAAACCCTTACTAAAAAAAAACTATAATATTCTACAGTTATGATCCAAAACATCATACATTACATTACTGTTAGTGATTTATGTATCTTTTTTCATACATATTAACCGAAAAACATAGAAAATTTGCACATAATTAAAAAAAGCTTTAAGGGTAAAATTTTCAAAAATGCCTATGTGACTAATTTTCAGGAGTGTCTCAGGTTCCTAAGTGCTTAGTTCTCATTTCCGGTTTAGGAAACACAGTTTTATCCTAAATCTTAATTTGGTTATTGTCATCAAATGCCTGTTGATTTTTGTAGGGTTTCCGTTGTGTACAAATATGGACATTTCACGTTAGAAAAAACAATCATCAATAAATTGGTGAGCCAATGAACAATTGGGAGAGTGGGTTGGGGGAGGAGAAGACAAAACAGAAAAACTATTCAAAACAAATTTGCAGAATAACCCAACTACACACAACAGGATTAAGGAAGGATGTGAGAAAATGACCATTTAGGGCACACCCATTGCTCTTGACAGTTGGTGTATAAGGTTTATGTGTAACTTTGTGAAATATGAGATAGAAACAAAAGTAAATGACTTACCAGTTAATGCTTGCTTTGTTTATAGCAGTTAGGATTTCATTCAGCAATAACCAGGAAAATTAAATGTTGAATTAAGATGCTCAGAGTGGAAATATGCACAAAGCCCCATCTACTTCCCCCCACGCCATCCCCCACACACTATCCCATTCACATACATCCCAAATCCTCCTCCTCAGAGTTACAGGTTTACACTGAAAGCTTGAAAGTGTTTGCCTAGGAATGCAGATATAGGACCTGAGCCAATGCCCTTTAAATCAATCGGAATGCCCCCCACCAATTTCAACAGGCTTTGAATTGGGCCCACATACAGTCAAGTTAAGATGGTAAAACCCTATGAAAAGTAGAAGAGCAGGTTGACACATTCTACTTTTATTTTGGGTGGTTGGTTGGTTTTCATAAAAAGCAAAGATGCAGGTGAGGCAGGTGGAATACTTGAAACAGTTTCTATTTCAGCAGTTTTCAAATTTTTGAGCTGAGCCCCTCTTTGAGTTTCAATTTTTGGTTGCCTCCCCCAACCCAGACAAAAACAGACATATGCAAAGGCAACCCAGACAAAAACAGACACATGCAAAGGTAAGACTGATGGCCTACTCATACACCTAACAGAGACCTTAACATAGCTTTAATTAAATTATGTACACCTGCAAGTTTCAAATACACAGATACTTACCAATGGCACAGCCAAGGCTTCCGTGGCAGCCGGACTACTTTTACCTTGCAGCCAGACTGCACTGCTAGGGCAGGGCCAATACCTGCCCCTCTGCCCCTGCCCACTCGTGTTTTCAGGGTGGGGCAACTGTCTCTGGGGGTGGAGCCAGTGTTGGATGCAAAGACTGCCGGGAGCGGAAATCGGCAGCCATGGCAGATGTTGCCATGGACCCACAGGCTGAGCGGCCTGCTGAGGTGAGTCGGGGTAGAGGTGGCACTCCCTCCCCCGCGGAGCCTGGCCCAGGTCCCACCTCACTTGTCCCCCGCCCAAAAGTTCTTCCACACCCCCTAAGGGGGTATGTCCCACAGTTTGAAAACCTCTGCTCTATCTGGATTAAGGAATTTTAAACCGTAGTATCAGCTTCTAAAACCATAACAGTATGCACAGCTGCCAGCACATGTGGTCTATCAGCAAGTGAAAAGATAAACCCTGTAATTTACACAGGATAAAAGATAGCACATAAGTGTTTAAGCCAACCTGACCTTGCAGTTTGGGGATAACTAATGGATACTGGGAATCATTTTTAATATTGCTCTAAAAACCTAGAAAATAAATGCTCGCCAAAAGCAGCAAGCTGTGCAGCTGAAAAAAATTTACACACAGCAACACAGTACAGATATTAATAAAAATGTGGAGAAACTATAAAGTCCGTTTCCCCCATCTCAATCAATCCCTTATGATTTTACCTGCTAATGGTAGGCTTTTCTCTATGCATTGTAACATGTGCATAGTAACGGGAATTATACTGCCTGTCTCATTTGCAGCTCTGAACAGAATCTCTTTTATACATGTCTCCATAGTGCAGCGTGCTTGTGCTGTCTCCTACTGAATGGAGTCAGAACTTCTCAGCTTTATTCCCTAAACTCTGATACTGCAATAGCTGCATAGATGTTTTTCCTTAAGCTGAAGTGGGAGGGGCTACTGATTTTGGAACAGGAAGATCTGGGGTACAATCCTGCTGTCACTAAAGCTTTTTAGTGTGGCAAAAGCAAGCGAAGTAATCACATGTCAAAGTTCTCCCTTGGTCATGGATTTGTTACAATGGAGCTGATGAATTTTTTTATTTTTTTTTTGCCATTTCCACAGAACAGCTTTGTACTTACTAGAAAGCAAACAAGAAGAAAAAAAATCTGAAGATAGAAAACCAAATTTGTTGCTGTATTTACATATGAGAATCCAAACTATGGTTTTAATACATTTTTCCAAAGCTTTCAAATGGTCATTTCTTCCAGGTGTGTGTCTGTGTCTCATCTACCCACCCTTAACAAGAATAACCACCTATGTCCAGGTTATGCAACACAGCATAAATAGCAATTCTATATAGGTTCGAGCCAAAGAAGTGCTGAGCACTCAACTCTTACTGAAATCAATGGGAGTGGAAGGTGCTCAACATGTCATGGGAAGAGCTCAGCCCTTCAGATGATCAAACCACACATGAGGTCCTTCAACATTTAGAACACGTAAATGGAAGAAAGGAATAAAAAGGACATTTTTACCAATTAAGCCTTCTGTTTTACTTCTATTCAAGTCTCTGTGCATTTAAAGCATAAGAGTTGTATCACACAGTAATTTACCTCTTACAGTACAATTTATATTAGACACGCTATTTCCTGTATGTAGTTCTGCATTACATTCCCAGTCCAATATATAAACAAACAAACAAGCACTAAAATAGACTGTTCTCTGCACATCTGTCCATGTGCAAGGATTGCATACAAGAGACATGATTTATGAAGATTATACAAATATCACACCAAGTTATGCTACTTTGGTAAACAATGGAACATAATGGCCAAATAAAACATGAAGAGCCAAAATAGAACATCCCAAGCATACAGGAACGGACAGGCTCACTTGGCAGGATGAACATACATAATTCACCAAGTATACAGAGTATAGAAACAAGACGGAGTTAAAGGAATTATGAGTTATGAGGAGAGGCTGAGGGAGCTGGGATTGTTTAGCCTGCAGAAGAGAAGAATGAGGGGGGATTTGATAGCTGCTTTCAACTACCTGAAAGGGGGTTCCAAAGAGGATGGCTCTAGACTGTTCTCAATGGTAGCAGATGACAGAACGAGGAGTAATGGTCTCAAGTTGCAGTGGGGGAGGTTTAGATTGGATATTAGGAAAAACTTTTTCACTAAGAGGGTGGTGAAACACTGGAATGCGTTACCTAGGGAGGTGGTAGAATCTCCTTCCTTAGAGGTTTTTAAGGTCAGGCTTGACAAAGCCCTGGCTGGGATGATTTAACTGGGAATTGGTCCTGCTTCGAGCAGGGGGTTGGACTAGATGACCTTCAGGGGTCCCTTCCAACCCTGATATTCTATGATTCTATGAATGCTTAATGCGGTTAAAGAGTGATAACCAAGAGTAACTGGCTTACACTAAAATAAGAAAAAATTAGGCTAACTTCCTACTGATGAGATGCATCAGATAGTGGAAGCTGTTCAACTGTGCGAGTGTCTTGCTGTGGAACTGTATTGGAAAAAAAGCTAGAAAATAGGGAACAATCCTGTGTTGATTCTAAGGTGATGGACTAGATGACCTAATAGGCCCTTCCCCCCATCTCTGACGTCTATGATACAATAAATGTTTAACCAGAACTGGGGAAAACAGCTAGCACAAAGGATATGATCTTGCATGATTCTAAGCACCCTCAAGCTTCCATGGACTACAGTGAGAAATGAGGCAGCCCAGTACCTTGCAGGATTTGTCCCATCCAGCTCAAAAAAAAAATGATTTTGGTACCACATACTATCCTAAATCCACTCCCCTGAATTAAAAATCAATTTATTATATACAGGTATAGATTATAAGGGGGAAGCCTGAACATTACTGCCTGCTCCCCATCCACCCAAGGTGGATACATGGCTATATTTTGCACAGGATTTCCACTAAAATTCTTGCAAAAGTAAACAAATTGTGGCTCAATATGAATCCAGGGAAAACAAGACTTGTCAGAATGCAAAAAGGAAGAGCTCATTTTCAAAACAACATGAGCATATTTTCTCTGAAGTAGAGCTTAATTATTCCAGATTGTAAAACAAGGGCACGTTTGTTCCATCCAAAATTATACTGACCTTGATAATGTTATCAATATAATGCAATCACCACATGGGCACAGCCCTTAACACCGGCCAAAAAAAGGAAACTGTGATACAGACTATCTCCACCTTCGACCTGAACTTTTGAACAGGATTGTACAACTATGAACATTTAGTAAATAAAAGAATGCTGGCATCATATTTCAATAAAAATAGTGTTTCGATCTCCCTTATTACAAAAAGGCTGAGAATCTAGAGCATGACTCTGCCTAATTCATTCAAGAATTTCAAAGCACGGTCCTTGGCACACACTGAATGCCAGAATAGGCAGTTCCATTATTTATGGTACAAAAAAGCAGCAAGCATAGTGGTTAGAAGTGTTTGCATTAAAGTGCACTGTCATTTTAATATTCTCTTTAATACTCTTTTAAAAAAAAATCAAATAAAATGGTCTACAACTCCTTGTCCTGACACTTAAAAAAATAACAGCTGCATATTCCCATAAAATGACTAAAATCAAGTCACATTAGAAGAATTTAATGTTTTTTTTAAAAAAGGAGCAGATTATTTAAAAAAAAAAAAGTTCTCCCTGCAGTTCTCTGCATTGTAGGTGGTGTTCAAGAGTAAAATCAAAATGCCAACTAAAATGTTACATGCTTTCCTGTAAGCTTTCAGGTTAACAGCACTTTACAGAAAATACATTCAATTTCACTGCAATAATCAGTCCTCCAGCTGACAACCTTATTGCAAAAAAAGGCATAAATAAACTGGTCCTCCCATCAATCTGTCATCTACACAGTTGCAGGTGTGGATGCTGGTGCAGTTTTTCCATCAGCTCTTCCTCTGTAGGTTCTTCCAAAACATCCCTACAAAGAAAAACGCATAAGTTGCTTAGGGCAGCAAAGGGGATTTTTCAACATTTTTTTACTGAGATATAACATCCTTATTTCAAGACTGACGAAGAGAATTACAATTACAACAGGCTGATGCTTCCTAATGATGCATCCAGTTCCAAGTGATCCATCCTTCTACACTACAGACGTGTCATAGAAACCAGCAGCTGTTTTCCCATAAGGAGAAGGAAAGCAATTTCCTGCATGCAGTACAACATAACTGAGGTCAATGGATGTGCTTTCCTGAAAAAAAACTTGTCAAATGAGAACATGCTCCCAGTGAAGCCATTGCACATTAAATCTGTACCACAAGTTCTACTTATGCAACACGATCAACTCTCCACCCACAGTCGAACACAAAGCCAAGAATGTGGATTGTTTTACCCTTCCCACCCAGAGTAGTCCTTCATTATTAGCACCTCTTCTCCCAGCATCATATTATGGAATGTTCCAAAAGGTTAGGCTATTAAGCCAGGGCAGGGCAGGCATAGGTAAAGCACTTTCAGGACTGCTCCCGGCTAATAGCTAAAAGATTTGTACTCTTACTCACCAGGCTTGAAGCAAACCCTGTTCCCACCTGGAACGCTGTCTTTGAAAAGGAGATTAGCATCCTTAAAAATAGGCTATTATCCACCTAGTCCTAATGTGACTCACCTGAACATTAATTCCACCGTTGTCTGGTATTCAATTTCTGAGAGAGACTGCCGATGGGAGTGACGGTCCCACTTGTGAATAAAGTTCTGGAATTGGAAGGAGAAAGAAAATAAAAGGCTAGTTTTAGCATCTTTAGACATAACGTTTTATATTTTCCCCGTGGTTTAGTTTTTATAAATCCCCCTAAAGCCCAGAACAGAAATGTTCTTCGAGCCAGTTATACATATATATGAGGTACATAATAATAAACCAAAATACCAAATAATAAAAATATTCCTTCTGCACTTCACTGAATTAACTTAACACTTCAACACAACGCTTCGAGGTAAATCACTGTTTACGTTTCTGTGCCTGAAACAGGGATGAGTACCTTGCTCATGGTCACACAGTGAGATGGTGGAGGTAAAAATAGAGCAGAGGGACTAAAGGACTCCTGGGTTCAATACACTGTACAAACTGCATTCCCTGATTTAAACATCCACATTTTTAAAATGTCCCTGCTAGCGTTCACCTGCTTAGGTTCCCCCCGGCTGAAAAGCAATTTCTTTGACTTACTTCAAGTTAAAATGTCACAGCTTTATCAAAGAAGGAATGATTTTCGGGCTTGTCTCTTTGCTTGCTTTGATTTACACAATGACAAGAGGTAGATGGACAACTCATGCAGAAACAAAGTTTCCTGCCACACAGTGCCACATCCAAGCCATTACACCAGATCTATGCCCCAAATCCGCAGAAAAAAAGTCAATGGATCTCTCTGCTGGGCTGGTCCCCAAGGGTAGAATACCTTCCCGTACGCTCGCAGATAAGGCTCGGACTTGATGTTGGCACTCCAGAGTCTATTTTGTAGCTATTTAGCCTTCCAGAAAGGATGCAGAGGCAAGTACTGGTAAAGCTGCAAGCTTGTCATGACAATATTTTTATATACTGATTTCAGCACCATCTTTAAAACCTGCTTCATCATCACCATGCTTTAGAAGGCAACCTCTTTAAATCAGGCCAGCCTCTCTGGACTTGACCTCAGTGCCTCTGCAGGAGTGGAAAATCATGGCACAGCCTCTTCAAACGAGGAATAGCTTTTTCTGGAATCCTATAGAGCCAGCTCTCTCTGCAATGGGCATGGCCACCACAAACCTGCAGCCTAGGTGATTAGTACTAGAGACACACAGTACAGTACAGTACAGCACACAGGCAAGTCTGTGGCTCTTATATAGTAAATAAGAACACCGTACATTTATACCCTCCAAAGCTGTTTACAAACTGAAATCATTCAGCACCAATAAAATGCAAACCAGCTCTGGGGCAGATAGTGATGACCAACCAGCAAATAGTATATCATACAACAAGGGAGCATGAAAAATGCAGTCCAAAAGACTCTAGGAAAAATACTTACTCTTGCAGTGAGTGCTCTGGAGTCTTTAACATCTACACAAAGTAAGCAGGACTTTGCTTTGTATGACCCCATCCAGAAAATACACCCTCCAGCTTAATACAGTTCTCGTGTGCCAAGGGTGACCAAACATACACAAGAATAGTTGGGACAATTCATGTTAATAATAACTGTTCTCTTTTCATTCCCATTAAAGGGTATTGGATGGACAATATTCTCTAAAGTTAATTAAATTATGTCCATAATTACTCTTATCACTAGATGTCCTCTTACACCTGGACAGGCTTTGGATTTATTCCATCACTGAGTGCTCAACTTCACATAATGGCAAAAACTCTACTTCCAATAGATCTGCATAAAAATTCTCACACCTTTCAAGAATCTACAGATAAAACTCATTCCCTTACCTCCAGAAGTAAGGCTACGAACAAATTGACCCAAATGACAGAGGAAATTAGCCACCAGGCTACAAAATAGACCTTTGACCACCTGGAGAAGGAGGATATTAAAAAGACAAAAAATAAAGATGTGTACAATATTATGAGACTAACAATTCCACCTTATAATGAAAATGATTATCCAATGCCTCCATCCCTTAAAAAGCCATGAAAGTTCATAGCTGTGGACTTACATTTTTCCCTGTGAAAAGCTGCACCATTTTCATAAATAAAACAGTTGTCTGGGAGAAACCATTTGTTAAGTTTGGATCTCAATCAGTTGAGAGATAAATGTACTGTCCTTCATCAGAATCCATCCCCAACCACCCGTCACACAAATACACACTGATATCACATCAATTTCTGAGTCTGAATTCTGAAAATGAAATATGAAGTGAAATCTTGGCTCTACCAAAGTCAATGGCAAATCTACCACGGTATAGCGCATTGTGCTTTAACCAATTGGGACACCAAAGGAAGGGAAAATTAACTTAAAGAAAAATCAAGATTCTTAAACTTTACCTATGTTTATTTAATGCAAATGAAAGATGCTAGACTGACACCACACGAGACTGAACACCTCCGTTTATCCACAGAACTGATACAGCAGCAACACAAGCTTCCCCACAGCGATCTACCAACACATCTCAAGGTTGGCCATGAAGGAGCAAAGGTGGGTGAAGCAAACTCATATGGAGTCCAATCTCCATGGTCAATTCAATTCTGGGTCAAGTCAACTGCCAACAAAGATTCCAAATTATTGCTAAATGTGATGCCCACTGGACATTGGACTGAGACTATGAATTTACATAGACAAATAAACAGCTGTCCATTAAGTGACAAGCTTTGGTTACTAGATACTTGGGTGGATTTGAAGAGACGCAACTCGGGATAGCAGCAGGCAGGCAGTAATTTCATATGTAATTCCTGTTCCCAGATCATAAGAAGTGAACTCTGTCTATAGTTTCTGCCCATTTACTTTGAAGAACTATGTTGAATAGAACACAGGATAATACCCCCAATGGAGGGTCTCCTTAGGTACCAGTTTTATTACTTACGGACTTGAGTATCTTGAAAATGCATCCAGGAAAACTTGCCAATTGTTCACCACCATGATATCCCAGAGAGTTACTACCGCAGCCTAAGCAACAAGATGAAACAGAGGCTGAGTGGTTATTGCACTAACTGTCACTATTTAGACATCTTCAGAAAACACAGAACATATTCCACTAGCAACCAGACTCACAGCAAAGTCATCAAAGTTGTTTGGCCAATACTCCAACTGCTCGTAGGTCCCACACTGCAAGGTGCTGTTACCAGATGTTGCATTGACAACACTACAATGAAATTAGAGTGCAATGTTATTATAACATGCTAGACACTGTTCTATAGGTAGAATGCTTCCATTGAGTTGAGTACCTTCTCACAGGCAGAAAGGGAGCTCTAGTTAGAGAGAAAGCAGAAAAGGGGTCTGAAATTTCCAAGATGGGGATGAGCATTCCTGGAGACTCAAAACAGTGATGGGAAGTTGGAAGGATAGAATAGTGAGCAGGGGAGGAAAACCTGCAAGATTTAAGAGGTTAGTGACAGACTGGAGAGAAAGGAAGAGAAAGATAAGGAGGGAAAATCAAGGGGCTCACAGTAAGAAAGTCAAAGATTCTTGGCCCACCACAAATTAAAAATTATACTATAATAGTGAGGAGCGTACAGAAGAGGAGACTGAGGATGGAGGTACTTATCAAAGAGTTCAGGGAGATAAGAACAGAGGTATACAGTGGGGTTTAAAAAACCAAGAGGATCTTTCCAAATACTGAACATTTAGAGTAAAGCCTTACCTGATATTTCCCATAGGAACAACAGCACCTTTAAATAGCACTATGCCAGTTATAGCAAACGCATAGAAAACCACCTGGAAAGGAATACACATTAACATTAGTCACTAAAATACTCAAAAACTAACTTAGGGTGTTGTAAGGTAAGCTACTCAGAGACCATTCAATGTTAAAAAGAATACAATCAACTTAAAACTCATGGAGTAACGGAGGTAACGGAATTTGTTTAAAACAATGCCATGGGTTATTAAAAGTGAAAACTTTTTAAAGCACACTTATTTTTCACTCTATGCTGTATGCTTTCTCTCTATAGTCCATTCAGTGGGGAATTGTTAAAAAAAACTGATGAAGTCACTTTTCTTTATGAAAAGTTTCACCTTCTGGTTCTCAGTGTGGTGATGGCTGAACTGCAAACACTACAGAGGAGTGGCGGTTAAAAACAATTTCTATTGCGATTTTTAAAAAGTTATGGGAAGATTGCTGTTGGGCTTAGGTTTCCTAAAAGCAAGCTTCTACCAAACCTAAGCTATGGCCAAATTTAAATCAGCTATTTATATTTAATCAGAAACCTCTGTAAAAGCACCGCTGTAATTGTGCTAAAGTTAAATTTTCAAAAGTGTTTCAGTGACTTAGGAGCATAATTCCCATTTTGAAAAAGGACCAGCTCCCACTGATTATCAATGAGCACTATGTGCCTTTTGAAAATGGGACTTATGTTTTGAAATCACTCATGTACTTTTGAAAATTTTACCTTATGTCAGGAGTTGCCCTAGAAATAACCTTCAGAGAGTTGTCAACGCTTTACAATTCTTACTGAAGAAAGCATCACTTGCTACTAGGCTGGCTTGAGACAACATGAGCTTTCTAGTGAAAATGCCAGGATAATTTCAGTTCTCATGTTTCTATATTGTTATTTAAAAAGTCCCAGGAAGGAAAAGGATATTATACTTTGAGCTACACACAAGAGGATTTTAAACATGTTGGATCCAGTTGATGCTACACATCCACAGTCTGCCACTAGGTGGGGCATCTGGCTTAGCAATAATCAATCAGTTTTATTCCCTGTAACACCAGCTATGAAATTAACTCTAATATATACAGTAAACACTCAAAAGAGAAACGGGCCAAAAAATAATTAACATGATACTAACAGTATATGTTGCAGACTAACGTTGGAAAAAATAAGTCTCAACTCAACAACAAATGTAATAAGACCTCATCATCCAAGGAGATCAACTGAGCATCCTCAACTCCAACTTAAACAAAAATATTTGAAATTAATGATGGTTGAGGGTGCTCAGCCTATCGCAAGATCGGTCTCAGACTGTAAGCTCCTTAGGGCAGAGACTGCGTGTATCTCTGGCCGAGAGCATGCGACCTGCTTGCACACTCTAGCGCAACCAGGGACAGCTGCTGGTGAACCTGGTGCCAGCCCCAGTGGGCAGGGCTGGGGACACTACGGTCATGCTGGAGGAGCTGCCCGGGCTGGACGTTGGCTCCTGTGAACCGAGGCCTGACGTGCTGCTGCTTTCGCCGCTGTGGTTCCTGGTAGAGCCCTGCAACTCCACAGATATCCGCTTTATATCCACAGATATAAACTTTGTATCTGCGCAGGGCTCTAGTTGGTTAGGGTGGTTTTTAATGTGGATAACGTATATTTCCTTAACCTTCTTCTTGGACATGGCTGAACTGTTTCAGCTGAAACTTAAAAAAAAATTAAAAAGCCTGAGGCAGAAACCCAGGACAGGAAATTTCAGCCTGAATGCTTAAAGTTTTGTAAAGTTATAAGTAACTGAACAGAGGGTCTTATAATGGAAAGTTGCTACCAGCTCCACATATAATAATCAGCTAGTTTGTTGATCCCATAAGGAAGGGTTGCACTGCTAGGGGGCAGGATAAACACTTGGAAGCAAATATCTGATGTGCTGTTTCATGAAAATTAGTCATGTAGTTTCTGCTATTGTTAGTGGGGACAATGCATGTACCTTCGCTGGTTTACTCTGTTGAAAGTGTACCCTAGACTGCAGCATATTACAGAAAGACTGACAATCTCGAATTGTAACTCACCACCAGCAGCCCTGCAAAGGCTCTTAAGTTTTTCACCAGATCCAGCAATGTACTGGCAACCAAAGCCATGAACTAAAACAAAACACAGAATTCTTATCAATATTTTATTATACATTTTTTAAGCCCCATTAATCTATTGTAACTAAAATGATATAGAATGATGGCAGGCTGGGAAAATGAAGTGCAGTTAAATACTTTGCACTTCTACTACAGCATCTAGTACAGTGAGGTCCTGACTCATGCCTGGGACTCCTAGCTGCTACGATAATATAAATAATAGTGATTTTCATCCACGGATCTCACAGATTAATAGATTCATAGATATTAAGGTCAGAAGGGACCATTATGATCATCTAGTCTGACCTCCTGCACAATGCAGGCCACAGAATCTCTCCCACCCACTCCTGCGATAAACCTCTCACCTATGTCTGAGCTACTGAAGTCCTCTCATCATGGTTTAAAGACTTCAAAGTGCAGAGAATCCTCCAGCAAGTGACCCATGCCCCATGCTACAGAGGAAGGCGAAAAACCCCCAGGGCCTCTTCCAATCTGCCCTGGAGGAAAATTCCTTCCCAACTCCAAATATGGAGATCAGCTGAACCCTGAGCATATGGGCAAGATTCACCAGCCAGATACACAGGAAAGAATTCTCTGTAGTAACTCAGATCCCACCCCATCTAACATCCCATTACAGGCCATTGGGCCTATTTACCATGAATATTTAAAGATCAATTAATTGCCAAAATCATGTTATCCCATCATACCATCTCCTCCATAAATTTATCCAGTTTAATCTTGAAGCCAGAAAGGTCTTTTGTCCCCACTGCTTCCCTTGGAAGGCTATTCCAGAACTTTACTCCTCTGATGGTTAGAAACCTTCATCTAATTTCAAGTCTAAACTTCCCGATGGCCAGTTTATATCCATTTGTTCTTGTGTCCACATTGGTACTGAGCTTAAATAATTCCTCTCCCTCTCCGGTATTTATCCCTCTGATATAGAGAGCAATCATATCTCCCCTCAACCTTCTTTTGGTTAGGCTAAACAAGCCAAGCTCCTTGAATCTCCTTTCATAAGACAGGTTTTCCATTCCTCAGATCATCCTAGTAACCCTTCTCTGTACCTATTCCAGTTTGAATTCATCCTTCTTAAACACGGGAGACCAGAACTGCACACAGTATTCCAGATGAGGTCTCGCCAGTGCCTTGTATAACGGTACTAACACCTCCTTATCTCTATTGGAAATACCTCGCCTGATGCATCCCAAGACCGTATTAGCTTTTTTCACGGCCACATCACGTTGGCGGCTCATAGTCATCCTGAGGTCAACCAATACTCCAAGGTCCTTCTCCTCCTCCATTACTTCTAATTGATGCGTCCCCAGCTTATAACTAAAATTCTTGTTATTAATCCCTAAATGCATGACCTTACATTTCTCACTATTAAATTTCATCCTATTACTATTACACCAGTTTACAAGGTCATCCAGATCCTCCTGTATGATATCCCAGTCCTTCTCTAAACTGGCAATACCTCCCAGCTTTGCATCATCTGCAAACTTTATTCGTGCACTCCCACTTTTTGTGCCAAGGTCAGTAATAAAAAGATTAAATAAGATTGGTTCCAAAACCGATCACTGAGGAACTCCACTGGTAACCTCCCTCCAACCTGACAGTTCACCTTTCAGTAGGACCCATTGTAGTCTCCCCTTTAACCAATTCCTTATCCACCTTTCAATTTTCATATTGATCCCCATCTTTTCCAATTTAACTAATAATTCCCCATGTGGCACCGTATCAAATGCCTTACTGAAATCTAGGTAAATTAGATCCACTGCGTTTCCTTTGTCTAAAAAAATCTGTTACTTTCTCAGAAAAGGAGATCAGGTTGGTTTGGCACGATCTACATTTTGTAAAACCATGTTGTATTTTGTCCCATTTACCATTGACCTCAATGTCCTTAACTACTTTCTCCTTCAAAATGTTTTCCAAGACCTTGCAGACTACAGAGGTCAAACTAACAGGCCTGTAGTTACCTGGATAACGTTTTTTTCCTTTCTTAAAAATGGGAACTATGTTAGCAATTCTCCAGTCATACAGTACAATCTCCACATACTAAGTACAGTTAATGAATGAAGTCATATACTCTTGTGAGGTGGATGCTATTACTATAGTCCTGTCACAGTTTCACAGTGACTGCACCTGTATTCCCCCTCTGTGGTCCTTCCAGGGTATCTACTTAAAGCTTTCAAGCTCCCAGCCATCATCTGTCTTCAGCAGAGACCCTTGTCTTTCTCCCTCCTGACTGGGGGTTCCACAGCTCCTTGGGTTTCACTGTGATATCCCCAGCAAACCAGATTGCCTTAACAGGCCAGTATCTGCACTTTGCTTTTTCTCTGAAGTGTACTGCCAGTTATGTTACCACACAGCTCCATCTAAGTAAACACACCTATTCTTAAGGTAAACAGACTACAGAGAAAACATACTGAATCAATAAAAGAACCTATACACATGCGAAAAACCCTACCATAGGTCGCCCCAGCTCCAGCCAAGGGCAGCCACAACTGGGTCCCCCCCATTCCCTTGGACTGGGCAGAACAGCCGTTTCTTTAAATGGCTTGGACATGTGATCTCGGCCTTCATTAACAGGTAAATAAGCAAACAAACACCAATTCAGGGCAAAACTTCAAAAGGCTGGGGTTTTGCATAACCAGAGTTGTGGAATTTGCATTAACCTCTCCCTAGCGAATCTGAAGAAAATCCACTTAACGTTTATTGTCCCAAAAGTCCACACTTGTCTGGCACATTTTCAATAGTCTTTTGTACTCCCAGGAGTTACACAGGTTACCTCTCCCCCCCACTCCAAAGAGTTTTAGACAATCCCAGCCCAGAATAATACATAAATTTCATAACCAAGGATACTGCAGGAAATTGTCATTTCTGTCAAAATTACAGACTGGGAAACTGAGGCAAACACCTTAAGTGACTTACCCAAAGTCAGACGGTGACCGTAGGTGAGCCAGGAATGGAGCCCACAACTCCCAACTCTTGGTCCCATGTCTAAACCATTAGACCACACTTCCTCACTTTCCAGTTTGCACTTCACCCTGACATTAGCTAAACATTTGTTTTACTGAACTGGGATGCAAGTACAAAATAGTCTCCACAGCAGCTGTCATGCAAAGGCTCCAGGGATCTCCCAGCCTAGGCAGCCAGACAGACCTCACCCAATTCTGAATAGGGTAATGTCTCTCTTGGAACTACCCAAGCCTGCTTTCTTCCCAGGTGCAGTCTACAGTCTGGTACTAGCTCAGCATACCATATGGGTATGACAAGCAACAAGGCTGAGCCAGATTGTTCCCTGGCTGATCTGTCCCTCATATGAACTCACCACTGCTATAAGCAGCTTCACTATTTCCAGGTGTACAGCTCCAAATATTGGCTGTTTTTGCCTTTCTACAGCAGGCTCGTTTGCTATGCACTACCCTCTGTTGTCCAGGACCAAAGCTTTGAACTGACCAGAGTGCTGAGAGAATTAGAAGGACTCAATGTTAGAGCAACACTATATCATCATCAATGGTTAATCCTGGCATCACTTGATACAAACCTGAAATAAGAGAGACAACGTGGGTGAGGTATTATCTTTTATTGGCCCAACTTCTGTTGGAGAGAGAAAAGCTTTTGAGCCACACAGAGCTCTTCTTCAGCTCGGAGTACCTTTCCCAGACCTGAAGAGCTCAGTGTGGCTCAAAAGCTAGCCTCTGTCACTGACAGAAGTTGGTCCAACAAAAGAAATTACCTCACCCACCTTGTCTCTCTAATATCCTGGGACCCATACAGCTACAGAGTCACTGCAAGCCAGAAATAAGTAAGATTTGCACTTTTAATGGAAAAATTTCCATATACTGAATCAGCTCTTTGAACCTGAGGTGAAATTGGGCCTGGGTTGTAAGTAAGTAGGGTTGGGTATGAGGATATGGGAAGTAATTTCAGTTACAAGGATCAGTGCACAGGCATTTCACCTTTGCGAATCTGCGTTCAAATCCTGACCTAGACTGCAAGTGAAAACAAAGTGATTGTCTCATCTAGGTTGCTGTTTATATGGGGATTTTGTCGTTCATACAAGGCCCTCAAACACCGGGTCTGTTAAAGAAATTAGGTGGGGGAGCCAACATAGCACCTAGAAACTATTATAAATTCCTCATTGGAGTTGTATCCACTCAGGTGCTCAAGAGTGGGAACATAAGGCAAAAGGTCACTTATAGGGTACATATACAATGCAGCTGGAATTTCCACCTCGGGTAAACATGTGTGCACTAGCATTCATCCAACTAGCGTGCTAAAAATAGCACTGTGGCCACCGCAACTTGGGTGGCAGCTCGGGCAGCTGCCCTAGTACAGAGCGAGGCTCTCTCACAGGACTGTACTTGAGTTACTAGCCCATGCTGCCGCAGCTACACTCAGGTCCAGATTAATCAATGGGCAACTCTGTGAACTTGCAAAGGCCCCCATCTTAGGCAGGGCCCCCGATCGCTGGCATAAAAAGAGATGGGCGACTGGTGGCTGCGGGTCCACATCCAAACCACCAGATCATTGTATATAGCCCGCCCCCACATCACTCCACATGCTGGAAGGGGACTGAGAGTGAGGAGTTTCCAAGTTGTAAACCCAACTCAGATGCCTCTTCAATGCAATCAAATCCATCCGCGATGAAAAGGGTTATTATTCTGAGAAGGTTCTAGGAAGTTTTATAATTGGACTAGTCGAGAACTCAGGAAGTGGGAAAAAGCAAGGTACACGCACCTTCATGTTCGGGATAATCCGCAGAAATCTGAATACGATTAGCATATTCACCAGGCGCACCATATCCCACAGAGACAGCAACCCCATTATTTCAGGTCTCCTACAAAAGACACATGAATAATGCAACAAATTAGAACAACTAGTGACATAAAAAAAAAACCAACAGAGAAGCAACTGATGATAATTTTTTATTTGTTCTTCACAAATTTTGCTCAGCATTTGTGGGTTAATAATTTTTAGAAAAAGGAAGTTCTATTTCATCATGTACAACCTCTTTATAAACCTAATGCTGACAGTTACAGGGCTGAGAATTTACCTGGCAGGAGTCTCAGCCACAGGAAATATTAATGACTGAGGAGGAAGGAGATCCACCGATAGCTGCCATCACTTAAGCTACAATTTTAAATGTGGACATGACATAAAAGCATCTCCAGCTGTTTCAATGTGTATTGAAATGCCTGGTCAACTGATCTTGTTTCTACCAGACAGCCCTTCTCCTGTCTCCTCAAAGGAGATTTGACTTTGTGTAGTTTGAATCCTCTGGATGGAAGTGAAAGAAACAGGTTGGATGCAAGTCCCTTAGGAAACCCGAACCTGCCGAGGAGTATGCTGCATCCATGCTGAGCCCAGCTACTACTAACTCGTGAGGGAAGAGAGAAGCTAGAGTCACGGCACTGCACTTCATTACTGACAGACTGGCAGAATGCTCAACCCAGTTAGATTCCTTTTCTAAAGTCCATGTTAAAAATGTGTGTAGATAGCAAGCAGACCTCATAGGATATTTCAATTAAAATACTCCAAGAAACACATTCAAACTCTTCTTCTATTTTCAGTGATAATTCCTTACTCATAAGGATTTCTTTTTATCCTTCCAAGTAGTAACTGACTTTCACAGTTGATGAATGGCAATGAAAAATATGAAGAGTGCTCTGCATATAATAGATCCCAGAGTAGGATAGTGCAGTTGCAGAGGGATGTGCATTATTGGCTACTAATACATTAATATAATTGGTTTTGCTGCACTCAGGCTTCAAACTACACACTAAATTCATACATCCTACCATGCCTTATTGCTTAACTAAAACAGCATTCTGCGCATTACAGGGTCACATTTGAAAACTCAGTGCTAATAATAGTTGGCTTTTACATTGGAACAGTATGTGCTTCTGTTGCTGGGAGGGGAAAAAGGCTACTAGAAAATGGAAAACTCTCCAACAAATAAGTGAAAATTCCAAAGCCATGATTCAGGTAGCAAAGATACTCAATCCAAATCCTACAGCAAGAACTAAGAAATACCAGCACAGAAGGCATATTCTGGAAATATTTTAATACACTTCCAGTTATGTCTACACTGTGATAAAAAACCAGCAGCACCAAGTCTCAGAGCCTTGGTCAGCTGACTCAGGCTCACAGGACTCAGGCTGTGGGGCTATAAAACTGCAGTGTACATGTTCAGGCTCAGGCTGGAGCCAGGGGTCTGAGACCCCCAAGAGCGGCGAGGGTCCCAGAGCCTGGGCTCCAACCTGAGATCGAACATCTACACTGCAATTTTATATTCTCTTACCCCTAGTCAGCTGACCACCTGGGCCAGCCATGGCCACGCCATAGGTTTTTTATTGCAATGTAGATATACCCATGCAGACCCAACAATCAGCTAACACACTGTAACGGACATCTCAAGATTCATTCTGATCCACCTGGGTTGCATTTTCTTTGGGGCAGGGACATTCCTTTCACCTGGTGGTGGGTGGGTGTGTTAGTGCCAAGCACAATAGAGCCTCAGATCCCTGACTTGTGCCTGTGGATGCTATTGCAATACAAATAGGATATCAAATAATTAGCACTGTCAAACGATTAAAAAAATTAATCGCTATTAATTGCACTGTTAAACAATAACAGAATACCATTTATTTAAATATTTTTGGATGTTTTCTACATTTTCAAATATATGGATTTCAATTACAACACAATACAAAGTATACAATGCTCACTTTATATTTTTTTTTTATTACAAGTATCTGTACTGTAAAAAAACAAAAGGAATAGTATTAGGTGAATTGAAAGATACAAGTACTGTAGTGCAATCACTTTCTCATGAAAGTTGAACTTACAAATTTAGAATTATGTACCAAAAAAAAAAAACTACATTCAAATATAAAACAATGTAAATTTTTAGAGCCTGCAAGTCAACTCAGTCCTACTTCTTGTTCAGAAAAATTCTCAGACAAACAAGTTTGTTGACAGCAGTAGATAATGCTGCCCGCTTCTTGTTTACAATGTCATCTGAAAGTGACAACAGGCATTCTCCTGGCACTGCTGTAGCCGGCGTCGCAAGATATTTAGGTGCCAGATGCGCTAAAGATTCATATGTCCCTTCATGCTTCAACCACCATTCCAGAGGACATGCGTGCATGCTGATAACGGGTTCTGCTCAATAACAATACAAAGCAGAGCGGACTGACGCATGTTCATTTTCACTATTCGAGTCAGATGCCACCAGCAGAAGGTTGATTTTCTTTTTTGGTGGTTCATGTTCTGAAGTTTCCGCATTGGAGTGTTGCTCTTTTAAGACTTCTGAAAGCATGCTCCACACCTCATCCCTCTCAGATTTTGGAAGGCACTGCAGATTCTTAAACCTTGGGTCAAGTGCTGTAGTTATTGTTAGAAATCTCACATTGGTACCTTTGTTGCATTTTGTCAAATCTGCAGTGAAAGTGTTCTTAAAATGAATATCATGTGCTGGGTCATCATCTGAAACTGCTATAACATGAAATACATGGCAGAATGCGGGTAAAACAGAGCAGGGGACATACAATTCTCCCCCAAGGAGTTCAGTCACAAATTGAATTAACGCATTTCTTTTTAACAAGTGTCATCAGCATGGAAGCATGTCCTCTGGAATGGTGGCCGAAGCATGAAGGGGCATACTAATGTTTAGCATATCTGGCCCGTAAATACCTTGCAATGCTGACTACAAAAGTGCCGTGCAAATGCCTGTTTTCACTTTCTGGTGAAGTAAATAAGAAAAGGGCAGCAGCATCTCCTGTAAATGTAAACCAACATGCTTATCTTAGTGATTGGCTGAACAAGAAGTAGGACTGGGTGGACTTGTAGGCTCTAGAGTTTTATATTGTTTTGGTTTTGAGTGCAGTTATGTAACAAAAAATACCTATCTACATTTGTAAGTTGCCCTTTCATGACAGAGATTACACTACAGTACTCGTATGAGGTGAATTAAAAAATACTATTTCTTTTGTTTATCATTTTTACAGTGCAAATATTTATAATAAAAATATACACTTTGATTTCAATTACAACACAGAATATAATATACATGAAAATGTAGAAAAATATCCAAAATATTTAATAAATTTCAACTGGTAATCTATGGTTTACCAGTGCGATTAAACCTGTGATTAATCGCGATACATTTTTTTTATCACGATTAATTTTTTTGAGTTAATCACGTGAGAGTTAACTGCAATTAATTGACAGCCCTACAAATAACAATGATGTGCATTCACAAATCAAGGGGCAAAATTAAGCCCAAATTTATCACATGCATTTGTGTGGGAAATTCATTAAATTCAGATTTCAGAGTAACAGCCATGTTAGTTTGCCTTTGCAAAAAGAAAAGGAGTACTTGTGGCACCTTAGAGACTAACCAATTTATTTGAGCATGAGCTTTCGTGAGCTACAGCTCACTTCATCGGATGCATACCGTGGAAACTGCAGAAGACATTATATACACACAGAGACCATGAAACAATACCCCCTCCCACCCCACTGTCCTGCTGGTAATAGCTTATCTAAAGTGATAATAAAGTTGGGCCATTTCTAGCAGAAATCCAGGTTCTCTCACCCTCTGCCCCGCCCCCCCCCCCCCACACACACACAAACTCACTCTCCTGCTGGTAATAGCCCATCCAAAGTGACCACTCTCTTCACAATGTGTATGATAATCAAGGTGGGTCATTTCCAGCACAAATCCAGGTTCTCTCACTCCCTCACCATGCTCAAATAAATTGGTTAGTCTCTAAGGTGCCACAAGTACTCCATTAAATTCAGAGAAGCCACTGTACATAGCCTGTTCACAGCTATTAATATGCTTCTGACAGAGTTTATTCAATCATCACGTTTAACTCCGATATGTCATTTGAAAGGCATTCCAAACCAAACAGTTTTTCTAGCTCTGACAGCTAATTACCAGTTACCTAATGCCACTCAAAGACTGCTATACGAAATAAGACTCTGAAAATACCTACACTAAAGTGGGATAAAATTCATATGAAAATTTCTTTTAAAAGTTGGCCCTTCAACTCAGAGGGAAGTAAATAAGTGCCGGAGTCCATTAAAAATGACTGTCACAATAAGATGGAGACAGACTATTTTTCCAAAAGTAAGCGGAAGCAGATCACAAGTATGACTGTTTAAAGCAAGAGTCAGCTGCAGTAGCATGCAATTTTTAAAGGAGCATCTATGATTTTTTTCTTCTACTTAAGCGAAGAGAGTCACTGAACAGTCTTAGCTCATGAGCCATGAGAAGCAAAGAGCAGTAATTACACCACTGCTTGGTTACTGTGTGCATATATTTTAAAAATCTTTTACTCCAACAGATGAGAGATAAGAGAAATTCTGTATCTACATCAACTTATTTCTACAACAAAAGTCAAACTTAAAGCTACAGTGAAAGTTGTGATAAGAGTCTACACAGTTAGGTTTAACTGTAGCCTGTTACAGAAACAGAACAAGGTTAGCACCAGTTAATGTTTGCACTACATTAAATTTCATTTCATACGCTTTTTAGAAAACCGCTAAAAAGGGACACAAGCTATTTCTCCAAATCTACTCTGCTTTCATTCTAAGCCAGCCCTCAAGGTACATATATTCATCCTTCTATCAGAACAGCAGAATAGCTTTTTCAAATTCTGTCAGAGATCGAACAGAACAGTATTCTCCCAATTCTCTGTATTGCCTGACCTCTAGTGACTGCAGAAGTGAATTATTGAAGCTGCTTTTAACAGGTTTGGCACCTTATGCTAGGTAGCGTTGTTTTGGGGTTTTGTTTAGTAGGTCTGGCAAGTTAAGCAGCTATATGTACACAAATACCTAATGTGTATCATGTTTATAAATAGTTGTCCCTGGATACTGTACCAATGAGAGTACATGTGAGCCATGCAATTTTTGACCAGGATCTTTTAAGTCCCAACACCTTATGCTACAATTTTCAGAAGAGCTATAAATGCTTATGAAGAATACATACCAGCCTGGATGAGGAAATCCATACACAGCAAAAGTTGAGACCTCCAAAACCTTTTATTACAAAAGAAAAGAAGCAAAACTGCAGCAACTCTGATGTTTGTTTTGTGAATTAAAGTCTCAAGAACTTTGACCTCAAAAAAAAAAACCTCAAACTTCTTCCAAACCGACAGTGACAGCAGTTTTAGTCAGTAATTTGACTTGCTATAAAGCTAGGTAATTGTCAGTTTCAGCTAGCAGATCACAAAATTACTCCTGCCTCCCCACCCAAGTCCAGTGGTGGGAAGTAAACCTTACTTCTTGTACAGAAATAAGTTAAAGTGCATGCAGGGATTTTGTTTAGGCATAGGACTTAGCAGCAGACAGACCAGCCGTTTCAGAGCTGCAATAATAGTTTCAGAGAAACTAATTCTATGGAATCCAAGTTGAAATAGCAAGTTTTAGAATTTAGAATAAATTAGAATTTTTCACCTAATCTTTGAGAATACCATTTGTGAAACAACTTTGAAAATATAAACAAAACAAGGTTTTTACTACTGTTCTACTAAGAGATCTTATAGAGTATTGAGAATTGGAGGTTTTCAGAGGTGCCTAAGAAAGGTGCCCACATTCTATTGTATTTAAATGGAATTTATGCCCCAACGTCCTTCAGCACCCCAGTCTGGGTGATTACAAAGGGCAACTGAAAAATGTTCTCCATTTAAATCCAGTGTGCATGAACAATTCTCCTCCCCCCACATTAAACTGGAAAAGGCTTCTTGTTTTAAAGCCAGAAGTTTAAACACCAACCTGTTGGCCTCTTGGGCAAAAACTATCTAAACAAACATACTTTGCTAGCTGGGCAAAAAGCAAAAGGTGGCTCTTAAGTGGGTACAGAATACCAAATTTAGATCTGGTCTAAGAAAGTGTAAATCCTTGTATTACACAAGGCTTGAATCTGGTCTCAGCTGTCCAGCGAATTCCCTTCTTTCATCAAATAACTATAAGAATGATTAGTCTGCTACTCCCCACCCAAATGGTAAGGTTACTACAGATTATGTAAAATGCAATACCTCCTCTCATTGTTATTTTTGTTTGAGAGACTTGAGCTTTTCAGATTTAACACGGAGGAGACTGCATATGGAGAAGCTCACAACTCCAAATATCTATCCAAAATGAGCGGTAAAATATATCTATTGATATCCTGGAATATCAATATGGTTTGAGTGTATATAAATATGTAGATCTCATCACTGAAGGGTAAATTTTTGACCTAGTGAAAGCTACATGCCAACCAGTAGTAGTGAAAAATGCTTCCACAATGTTGTATCTCAGAACAATGCAGAACCTTTAGCGGACAAGACAAAAATTTAATTTCAATATGAAAATGTATTGATCAGTTTCTCACATATGCCAAGACTGTATAAATCATTATCTCTCTGACTCAAACAAATAATGTTGACATTAGAGCTGGGTCATCCTAGAAACTCACTTTCAAGAACTTAGTTACCCAGGAACTTACCAGCAGAATAACAGTCAGAAATCCATCAAATCTATTGCTTGGGTACGATATGTATCTTTTAAATCCCATTGCCAGTATTTTCAGCAGCATTTCCAGCAGATAGTACAGGATAAAAAAACAATTTATAGCCTAAAAGGTGTAAAATGAAGAACATCCTTAGAATTAAGCTTTGAGAAGCAACAGCAACCACATAAGACATTGATACTTCTTACCCCCAAGAAGTAGTCATCCCGTTCAGAAAGCTGCTTATCTGCATCCATTACCAAGATGACCTGGAAAAACAAAAAACCTCTGGTGAATCAACAGTTGGCTGCTGTACCCTAGAGAGCAAAAATGCACCACATCAAATCAAGACTAGCTCCCCGCCCTGGCCCTGAGATAGTAGGGCACTTTAAACACTAGGGAAAAAAAAATACAATTGCTTATTCACTTCTCTGTGCCTCAGCTTCTCCATCTGTAAAATGGGGGGCAATGATATTGATCTCCTTTGTAAAGCACTTTGAGATCTACTAATTAGAAGTACTATGCAAGAGCTAGTTATTATTATACTCTGCAGACTCCTTTCCAAACAGAGAAATTATTCCTTAGTTTTAAATATTCTGGGCAAGATTAAACAATGCATAATAGAGACCTCTACACAACGTGGTGGTAGGAATACAGAGTAATGTACAAAACTAAATCCTGTTCTGTTTCTGATGCAAAAATCAATACTTACACAGATAGAAACAATGTTTGCTAGTGCTACAACGTTCCCTAAGTAGCCAAAGAAGTGATGGCCAAAAGCAAACTGCACTTTCTGCAGAAAAGGAGACTGGTACTCTGGTGTGGGAGGATGCTGAAAAGAGAAGAACAGTCATTTTTGAGACTCAGAGTCTAAATCCTTTGTTAGAAGGAGTAGGGAGAAAGGCCCAATTTAAGAGAAAAATAAAGTATAAACTCAGCCCCAGTGTAAGCAGGGAGCAAAACTCCACTGAGCTCAAATTTCAGAGACATTGCATACGTTTATGGCAGGACTGAATTTGTTCCTAAAACCCAGTCTATACATAAAGTTGTATCAGTTTAACTAAAGGTGTGATTTTTTAAACCAGTTCAGTCATATTGGTGCCAAAAACCATGTGAATGCTGTTATTTTGGTTTAGGAAAAGTTTGTTTTGATTTACTTTATGTTGATTAGGAATCTGTTTAACCTAAACCAAAGTAAGCTCACCTTAAACCGAAATACGAGTGTCCAGACAAGGGTTTGCACCAGAGTTTATAATGAGTTTTTAAAACCAGTTTAAGTTAAAATCAATGCAGCTGGGTGCAGACAAGCTTTAAGCCCAGTAAAACTTTGACTTCATTCAAGAACTGGGAGGCAAGACTTCTATTGAAGAAGGCTTTGACATCATCCTCCAAAAGATAAACATATGGGGACAATGAATTGCCTTAAAATGGGACTCTCTCACGGTGGTAAAACTTTTTAAATGCCTCACACATTTCATCACAAACCTATTTACCATGTGTGTTTTTTGTTAGTTCCCCTACGTATTTCTAATGATCAAAAATGGTGCACCATTTGCTCATCTTCTTGTTAATCCTCCCTGGAAACAATAATTATAAATTTGCAGTACTGTTCCTTTCTAGTGTATTTATTGGTCTAGAGACCAACTGCTGAGGAGACTGAATAAATGCTCTTTGATGTAATGCTATTGACAGATTATTTTTTTAAAATGTGAAATGGTTTAATTCTTCTAGCACAGTCCAGTCACTTAAACATAAAGTTTATACGTGGTAGTTTACATTTCCCCAAAAGTTTGTTTGTAAGTTAGCTGTTCTCTCTTATAAGGGCTGGAAATGCAAAGTCTCTCTCCAAATCATCTTCCATTTGCTTATTACTAATCATATCTTCTAATATAGGAAAATTTACACCCATTTTGCTTAGTCGAATCACTTAAGAATTCCAAAGATAAGAAGTATTACAAACATTTTTGTTTGGCTTTTATTTGGATATGTTTTTTGGGGGGGATGCATTTAATGTTTTAAAAGTGACCATCTGACTGAAAATCAATGGAATCTGCCACTATAAAAACCATTTACAAATAACACAGTGAACACACCATGTAATCGATGACTCTTCACCGCTCCATATATATGTACTGTCTGCTCAATTTCATGTCTTCACAGCCAAAGCTTGCTATTTACTGTTGTGCAGAACTGCACAGATTAACAGTGCTATATAAATAATGGTCATGCACATACCTGTTTAACAGGATCTTTGTCGAGTTCATCAAAGAGTTTCTGAAACAGGGCAGCTGACAGTATGCCATGAGGGCATGACCGAACTGTCTTTACATACAAGAGAAACACAAATCAACATCTGTGTTTAATAGATCTGCAGGGAGGGCAGATGCCTGAAGACTATATCAGTACTTAGGGAGGCAGCAGGCTCCAGTAGGCAAGGCACTGGATTAGGAGCAGTGGTGGATTAGCCACTGCGCCCATGCCCAGGGGCTCTGGCCACCAAGTAGGTGGGGAAGAGGAAGCTCCCAAGCCCAACCCCGCTCCACGGCAGCAGCTACAAGATGGAGAAATCTCCACTCCAGCGGCCCCCAACCCCGTCCCTGGAAGCAGCCACAGGATGGGGGAAGCCTCCTCCTGCCTCCATTGGCCTCCAACCTGGTCCCTGACAGAAGCCCCAAGATGTTGGAATCTCCCCACCCCAGCAGCCCCTGACCCAGTCCCCGGCAGACGCTGCAGGGCAGTGGGAGAAGTCCCCGCCCCCCCAGCATCTCCCCCCCTCATCCCTGTCAGAAGCTGCAGGGCAGCAGGGCAAACCCCCATGCCCAACCTGCTCTCCAGCAGTAGTGCCGGGCGCGCAGGAAGGGAGAAGCCCTAGCACCCCGACCCTGGTCCCCTGCAGAAGCGCGGGGAGGTGTGGGGGTGGCAGAAGAAGCCCCAGCACCCAGACCCCCGCTGCGGCCCTGAGACTGGAGGAGCTCTCACTCCCTGCTGCAGTCCCCATGCCGTGGCGTGAGGACAGAGCTTCTCTGGTCTTGTGGCCACAGTGCGGGGGTGAGGGGGAGGGGGGGAGAAAGGAGCAAAAGGGGTTGCGGGACTGCAGTGGTGAGGGCAGAAGGGGTGGGGCTATTGGCGGGGCCACAGGCAGAAGAGGAGTGGAGCCGCAGACAGAAGGGGTAGGGAGGGGCCCCCCACTGAGGGGTGAATTAATTATGACAACAGGAGAGCTCTCTCCCTTTGGCGTAGAGCGGCTACACTAGAGATCTTACAGTGGTGCAGCTACACTGGTACAGCTGTGCCGCTGTAAGCTCTCTAGTATAGACATAGCCTTAGACCAGTAGTTCTCAACCTGCAACCTGCTTGCGACCCAACCAGCACACAGCTGTGCAGCCCATGTGACATCCTCAGGGCCATACAGGTAGCGTATATATTGTTTGGATGCATCCCACATAACACACAGAGAGCTGCATATGCAGCCCGCAATGGTAAACAGGTTGAGAACCACTGCCTTCAACTCTGAACTTTCAAAACACAGGTGTCTAAAACACTTAACCAATAGTGTGATTGACTTTGATGCTGACCTCCCATTTGAATGAGTTGGTTGACTATGGATACCTTCTGTCCTATATTCCCCCACGTACTCCTGCTCTGAGTAACTGAGACTAGAATGGACAACCAAGGGAAACAAAATATATATACTTTTTTTTTTAAAACAACCTCCATTTCATTTCATTGTGACATCTGGCTCCTGCTGCTCTTTAACTAAACCTACTTCAAGAGTCTTTAATTTGGTTTTATGTAGAGTTTAATACACATATGTTCATATACAACGTACTTTCCTAAGATGTCACATGCAATACCTGTTGCAAGAGTGTGTCCCTAGAAAAGGCTGTGACACTGACAGAAAAGCCAACTTGGTATGACCCATTACATTTCAACGCCTCTTGTTAAACTGTTATCAAGACAATCTACTTGTATGTGAATTTCAAAGAGATGTACTAAACCGGCAATCATTAGCCCATTCATTTGTAGTAATGGGAATCAAGGGTAGATGCTAAGTGTACTTGTTTATCTATATATTGTAAGAAATTTAACAAAGTCACCAGATTAGCTTGTAGAGGCTACTTCCCTTTCATGTCTTACTTGTTTTATATTATGCATGTGGATGGTTTAGTTTAACCTTAAGATCAAAGATGTAAGATACAGCAGATTAACTATGCTATATATCTTTTAACTATGCAAAAGAAAAATGCTGCTTTTAACCATCCTAATTTAAATGAAACAAGCACAGAAACAGTTTCCTTACCTTGTCAAATCTTTTTTTTTTTTTAAACTTTCCCTTTATTTGTTTAGTAGTTTACGTGTAACACAATACTGTACAGTATTTACTTTTTTTTTTTGGTCTCTACTGCTGCCTGATTGCGTAACTCTAGTTCCAAATGAGGCCTGTGGCTGACCTGTCAGTTCATAACTCTGGAGTTCATAACACTGAGGTTTTACTATACTGCAGGAAACTAATAATATTATCTATATTGTCTTCAACTGAATTATCTATGCTATGATGAAGTACCAGCTAATTGCCTTAATTGAATGAAATATGTAACTAGTTTACCTGTGTATGCCTATGGAATAGAAGATTAGCTACAAAGCAACAATCTGCACTGCCTAGTCTATCTTGGGAGGTCTTGCTGTGAGGAGAGGCTCGCCTGCCATCTCAGATCTGCTTAAAAAACTTTAACATGGAAGGTCTAAGCCAAGGGTCTCAAACTCAAATGACCACAAGGGCCACATGAGGACTAGTGCATTGGCCTGAGGGCCACATCACTGACACCCCACCCCCGCTGACCCCAGCCCCGCCCCCACTCCACCCCTTCTATGAGGCCCCGCCCCTGCCCTGCCTCTTCCCACCCCTTCCTGTCCCCCTTTCAACCTCTTCCCTAAAGTCCCCACCCCAACTCTGCCCCCTACCTGCCCCCAGGGGGTGCAGGTGGTGTGCAGGGTATGGCAGGGGCTAAGGGCAGGGAGTTGGGATGTGAGATGCAGGAGGGGTGAGGGGTGCGGCAGGGGGCTCAGGGCAGGGAGTACAGGAGGTGTGCAGGGTGCGGCAGGGGGCTCAGGGCAGGGAGTACAGGAGGTGTGCAGGGTGCGGCAGGGGGCTCAGGGCAGGGAGTACAGGAGGTGTGCAGGGTGCGGCAGGGGGCTCAGGGCAGGGAGTACAGGAGGTGTGCAGGGTGCGGCAGGGCGCTCAGGGCAGGGAGTACAGGAGGTGTGCAGGGTGCGGCAGGGCGCTCAGGGCAGGGAGTTGGAGTAGAGGGTGCAGGAGGGGTTCGGGGTGCAGGCTCCGGCCTGGCGCCACTTACCGAGAGCGGCTCCAGGGTGGCAGCGGTGCACACCGGAGCCAGGGAAGGTTCCCTTCCTGCCCTGGCCCAGCTCCACTCTGCTCCGCTCCAGGAAGCGGCCAGAACCACATCCCTGGGGGTGGGGGGAGAAGCTCCATGTGCTGCTCTTGCCGCTCCTCCAGGTACCTCCCCCGAAGCTCCCATTGGCCGCAGTTCCCTGGTCCTGGCCAATGGGAGATGTGGGGGGGGGTGCCTGGAAGCAACAGCAACACACAGAGAGCCCTCTCCCCCCCCCCCCCCCCCGGCCAGGTCCGCAGGGACATGGTTCCGGCCACTTCAGGGAGCGGCGCGGGGCTCGTGGCACCACGGGGGGCAATCCCACCAGCCAGATCCGGCCCATGGGCTGTAGTTTGCCCACCCCTGGCCTGGAGGTAGGCAGAGGGGTGGATGCGGCCCTTGGTCTCAGCCATAAGACTGAGGTCTCCAGGTTTACCCTGGAAAGACTTTTACAACTCAGCAGCCTCACCATCTCTGGTATGAAACTGACCTAAGGACTTTACATATATCTGTATGTATATTGATCTTTTAACCACTGCAACTCTCTTCTTTCTTTTTCCTTTTATTTTTAAACCTTTAGTCTTTTAGTTACTGAAGGACTGGCATTTGCGTGAATACTGGATAAGATCTGAGACTCATACTGACCTGGGGATAAGTGTTCCGTCCTTTGGGATTGGTGAACATCACATAGGGCGAATCAAGCTTTCAGTAAACCCTCACTATATTAGACTTGCCTGTCTAAATGGGGACCAAGGGCTGGACTTCTTAAAGGGGACTGTATACAGCTTCTTGTTAACCAATGTGGTGTTACAGAAGCTGTTTTGTTACTGGCTTGGTGAATCTAATTATAGAATAAACGACCAGTTCTGGGGATTGTCTGCCCTATTTCTTGCAGTCTGCCCATTCTCAGCATGGCCCATCCAGGCACCCAGTCACAAAAGCATTACCAGGTAACATTGTTAAGGATGTTGTGACAATGCCTGTGACAGAATACATGCACTGCTGGTTTGTTAAGACCATCACTGGATCAGAGTTTACGTCTTCCACTCTTAAAAAATGGCGTTTGAACTGTGACAGAAGTCAGGCCTTTACAGAGTAGATTTTCAACTTCATTGCTTAAACTTAAGCCTCCAACAAGCCTTACTAATGCCAAAAAGGAGCTAACCATGGGCATGCTATCACCTATAGTTTAGCCCTGGTTCTCCTTAGGGCATTTCAAATGCTAGAAGAAAATACTGTAGAAAGCCATGTTTAGCACATCTAGGTTTGCTCTTCTCCTAGAGCTAAAATGTGCTTTGAGGCATTCAAATGAGCAAGTCTGACACTAGGACAGTGTCATTACTTTCACTGACCCATCATTATCTTTCACTGACCTTTGCTTTCTCTGTCCCTTCACATGGGAGAGACAACACTAACTCCTCCCTCCCTGCCCACTACACTGAAGAGTGCATAACTGTAAAGGAGCGGACTCACCCCTGCGGCACCTCCTGCTGGTCGTCCTTGGGAATTAGCTCTTTTCCAGACTGGAGCGCCCTCTGCAGGCCGGTGATCTGCACAGCTCTGGCCCCCGTGTCCCTCACAGACCCTGGTGCCCCTTTCTCTGGGGTTCTGCCCCCTGGCAGTACCCCCACACTCTGCCTCTGGGTCTCCCCTTCCTGGGGAACCCCCAACCCACTATCCCTACCTTGCCTCAGTCTGGGCTACTGCCAGTCATCACCAAGCCCCCGCTTCCTGGGGCAGACTGCAGTGTAAAGACCACTCATCATAGGAAAGGGAGTTCAGACCTGTTGCCTTCCTCTAACTCCCAGTACCTCTATGGGCCTTGGACCAGGCCCTACAGCCTGGGGAGTTGCCAGCCTGGAGCATCCCTGCTCAGCCTTCTCCTTCCCCAGCACTGCACCACCCTCAGTATCCTGTCAGGCAGGAGCCAGGCCCTGCTCTCTCCCAGACTGGAGAGAGACTCCTTGGGCCTCTGGCTCACAGCCTTTTTATACAGGCCAGCTGGGGCCTGACTGGGGCGTGGCCCAGCTGCTTCCCCAATCAGCCATCCCCAGCCACAGCCCTCTCCAGGGCTGCTTTTAACCCCTTCTGTTTTAGGAGCAGTGTAGCCACCCCGCTGCAGTAACCCTAACATCTGGTCATGGCTTCAGAGAAGATTTGAGAGCCACATTACACTGAGAATCATCTGCTCAACTGGTCTAGTTACCATTTTTACACAGCTGCCCTTTTCCATTATAAAATCCTAAAAAACTGATATTATAAGACAGGGTTTTAAAAAAAGAATTTGCAACAAAAATGTTTCATGAAAACAAAATAGACCAATACTAAGAAGTGACTGAATGGCTCTGGGGGGATGTAATGAGAAATGACACCTTCTACCCTCAGTCACTGGTTCAAATAGAGTTTGCCAGCAGTGACCAAAAGTTGTTTTTATCACTAGCTGCTCACTAACCTATTAGAGAAATGAGTCTGGTGGCCCAAGACCAGCTGAGAGCAGGCTGGACCGTTTCCACAACACCATTCAGAGTTTCAGCAAGAAGGCCAAGAAATAAATGGTCTTGCAGCCTGACCTGACCTCTGCTCTCACACTCAGAGGGGATTCCGATATTGGCAGGGCAGTGGGAAGAAGCTTCTGTTGATGTGACCATTCTCAGACCTGCTCTGTGGTTAAACAGAAGACTTCAGTCTCCAGGGCTATCAGGCCAGAATCTTTAACAAGCACAGACATGAATGTAATCAAACAAAATCAGATTCCTACCCTCAAGATGGCTTGCTTGCAGCAAAAATCCATTTCAACTTTTTGAAGCACTTGTAGTAAGGTATTAGCATTGACACACAATCTGTTTAAAAATAAAATTAAAAAAAAAAAAAGACAATTAACTCTGACAGACATCCTGAAACATAATCTGTCTCTCCTGCCTCTCATGAAGGCACCATCAAACTGCTGCTCTTAACTCCAGCCCAGTGCTTATTTGTTAAAGCAATTACAACAGATATGGAGGATTAGGTGTGAAAGCAAGAACCAGCTTCCATCCTCCCCCACCTGTAATACAGACACAAATGAGAGCCTCAGAACTGTGTTTAAATGATATGGCTATAATATAATAGGGGGCGGGAGAGGAGGCAGCAGGAAAACCAACCCATTAAATAAACAGATGGAGCAGTAACAGGCACAACTGGAGGAAAAATATTGCTCTCTTCCCTGACAGCAACATCCACTGTGGCATTCTTCACTTACTCATTTGTACTGACAGGACGCTCTTTCAGGGAGCACAGGACTTCGAATGCAGCCCGGATTCCTAAACGTCTCCTCAAGAGCGAGGACTGAACCGATTTCTACACAGTGAAAACAACACAGAGGAGAGAAGTTACCTTTCAGTAGCTATTACAGAGGCAACTCATGTAGCTGAAGTGAAGAGTGGCCTGAGTCATAGCCCATATCAAACCAAAGCAAACTGCAAGCCTCAACAAGAGCCATTTCAGTTCAGTTAAGGGTTTCAGGAAGGGCAGGTCACCCACTCTCTGCCAATTCCCCCACCACTAGCCACCAGCAGTCCATCTACAGGGACAGACTGTATATTTGCTCTGCAGTTGAAAGAGTAACTTTAAAAAGTTTCAGAGGCTGAGATCAGTGGAGTCCAAGAGAAGACATATTGTTAGGAGAGAGTAAGACGACATACGAGTCCTGCTATTGCTAGGAGAGAGCAAGAAGACAGGGTACAGAGGAGAAGAATGCCACCCAATCTCCCTACAGGACCAAGACTTCTGGCCAGAAAACACACTGGCCTTCTGGCATCCCCAGAAATCATGGGTGGTTTTGGAGATTTCCTACCCCCTCTTCCTTGGGATAGGGCAGTAAAAGTAAAAGGGAGAGAAAATGGGGGACCGTCTGAGTTCACATAAAAATCCAGGGCCTGATTTTCAAGCCCTGGCCTCCATTAGTGTGAGCACACTTTTGGAGGAACTAACCCCAGAATGTGCAGGTGATGAGTGGTATTAGAGTATCCAAAAGCATAAATGTGCACCACCATCCATGTAGAAGAGCAGGGTCAGTTAAGATCCCACAAAAAGCAGGCCCCCAGCCATTTTTGTCTTATCTGTACTTTTTTACATAAGACTTTTTCACACGAGTGACCATCACGGTCAGTGCGTGCATTTCTCCACTATCTTTCTGCAGGCCAAACTGCGACAGGTGGGGAGTGGTGAGCAGGAAAGGAATATGCATGGTATTTCCCCACTTTTTGTATCTGTCACATTCACAGACCCCTTCCCGCACGGAAAGTCCAAGATTGCACCCCAAAGAGCGCACATTGCCTCCAAAGGGGTGTGGGAGCCTGGGAGCAATATCCCCTCTGTACAGGTTCCTGGAGTGAGCGGGGTATCGCAGGGAGTATACTGCACTCCACAAGGGGCAAAGAAGCAGAAACATTCCCACTGTGCACTTCTGAGCTCCAGGAAGAATTCAGCAGGGCTATGTCTAAATGATAGGATTGTGCCTATGGGAGGAGAGATCATGATCTGAGGAAGAAATATCGAGGAAGCATGGGCAATACAATGGCCCACTCAACCACCTCATATAAAGAGGCACTCACCTCACATGGGAGCTCCTCCTGCAGTTATAAAGAAAAATAACTGAGAGGGTGGGTAGGGGAAAGAGGAAGCAGAATGAATGCTGTGGGAGATTCCAAGAACTGATCTTAGTCACTTCCAGCCTGTGATTTCTTGTTCATTCTTCCTTCTCCTCAACCCCACAGTGCCCACTCAGAGTATTCTTAATTAATGGCCTAGAATTGGCAGCCTCTTTCCCCCTAAAAGAGTAATATACATCAAAATACAATAAATCAGTCCCAGGAAAAGCTCTTCTATGGTAACGAAAGCAAGAACCCAGGTTAATTCAGAGACACTGGAAAACCCATCTTCCAAGATCTATGCTCAAGAAGGTGGTGGTAGCAGTTTTAAATAGGGCTGTAGATTAATTGCAGCTAACTCACGCGATTAACTCAAAAAAATTAATTGCGATTCATCGCAGTTTTAAATCGCACTGTTAAATAATAGAATGCCAATTGAAATTTATTAAATACTTTGGATGCTTTTCTACATTTTAATATATATTGTATTCTGTGTTGCACCTGAAATCAAAGTGTGTATTATTTTTTATTACAAATATTTTCACTGTAAAAATGATAAAAGGAATAGTATTTTTCAGTTCACCTCATATGAGTACTGTAGTGCAATCTCTGTCACGAAAGAACTTACAAATGTAAATTTTTTTTTGTTACATAACTGCACTCAAAAACAAAACAATGTAAAACTTCAGAGCCTACAAGTCCACTAAGTCCTACCTCTTATTCAGCCAATCACTAAAACAAACAAGTTTGTTTACATTTACAGAAGATAATGCTGCCGTCTTCTTACTTATGAAGTCATCAGAAAGTGAGAACAGGCATTTGCATGGCACTTCTGTAGCTGGCACTACAAGGTACTTATGTGCCAGATATGATAAAGATTCGTATACCCCTTCATGTTTTGGGTACCATTCCAGAGGACATGCTTCCATGCTGATGACGACCGTTAAAAAAAAAAAACAACGCGTTAATTAAATTTGTGACTGAACTCCTTGGGGGAGAATTGTATGTCCCCTGCTCAGTTTTACCCACATCCTGCCATATATTTCATGTTACAGCAGTCTCAGATGATGACCCAGCATGTGCTGTTCATTTTAAGAACACTTTCACTGCAGATTTCACAAAATGCAAAGAAGGTACCAATGTGAGATTTCTAAAGATAGCTACAGCACTTGACCCAAGGTTTAAGAATCTGAAGTGCCTTCCAAAATCTCAGCAGGATGAGGTGTGGAGCATGCTTTCAGAAGTCGTAAAAGAGCAACATTTCAATGCAGAAACTACAGAACCCGAACCACCAAAAAAGAAAATCAACTTTCTGCTGGTGGCATCTAACTCAGATAATGAAAATCAACATGCGTCGGTCCACACTGTTTTGGACTGTCATCACGCACAACCCATCATCAGCATGGATGCATGTCCCCTGGAATGGTGGTTGAAGCATGAAGGGACATATGAATCTTTAGTGCATCTGGCACGTAAAAATCTTGCAACATCAGATGACATTGTAAAGAAGAAGTGGGCACCATTGTCTCCTGCAAATGTAAACAAAACTTGTTTGTCTGAGTGATTGGCTGAACAAGAAGTAGGACTGAGTGGACTTGCAGGCTCTGAAGTGTTACATTGTTTTATTCTTGAATGCAGGTTTTTTGTACATAATTCTACATTTGTAAGTTCAACTTTCACGACTGCACCACAGTACTTGTATTAGGTGAATTGAAAAATACTGGTTTTTTTACAGTACAAGTACTTGTAATAAAAATAAATATAAAATGAGCACTGTATACTTTGTATTGTGTTGTAATTGAAATCAATATATTTGAAAATGTAGAAAACATCCAAAAATATTTAAATTAATGGTATTCTATTATTAACAGTGCGATTAATCGCGATTAATTTTTTTAATCGCTTGACAGTCCTAGTTTTAAGATAAGGTAAGAACTTCTCTCTCCAATGTCACCAGTGTTGAACAGTCCCAAGACTACCTACATTGCAAATCAGGCATCCTCACTTACTGTTGAAAGTTATTCAGCTGGAAAGGCAATGAGTGTAAAAACCCATGTACAATCCTGTTTGAGGGAGAGCCTTTCCCAATTCCTCTCACAGACTCACTCTTACCCATAGCTCTCTCTCAGCCTACCAAGGACCAGATGTGGTACAATGTGCAAGAGACTCAAAAATCAGGGACACTAACATGTCAAATGCTGTGGGATTCATTCCTTTATAGTGTTAACCTCTTCCTGTATCCACTGTTTCAGGATTTTTCATTTCTGAAGTAGCACTCATAGCACTTCCTGCTGAAGCGATCCAAGCTCACCTCCAGTGGAGGGCAACAGTGACACACATAAGGTAAAGCTCATCTGGGCAGGAGACAAAGCATGCTCAGCGGTCAGTCCAAGACTGTGCAACAAACTCCCCCAGGAGCTAAGGACCATTACAAGTCTCACTATCTCCTGCTCCATGGGCAAGGTATGTTTCTTTGACCTGCCTTCTCCAATATAAACACTGAGCAGCATGTACATTTTAAAGCAAACCAAAACAAAGCACTACACTGAACACACAACTCTCTCCTAGAGGAGAGGATAAGAGAGAACAATCCCCACGTTGCTTAATGCACTACTGAAAGGTACTCAAGTACTGTGGGGCAGAGGAGTTAAAGTGTACAACTGATTCTTTATATGTCATAGACTCCTTTTATTTGAATTTAAGTATCCATGGATATATCTGCAGCTCAGGCAGTAACTTGCTTTAACACCTCCCCCACCCAAATGAATAAATGGTAGCAAAGGGGGAATGAAGATTCAGCAACAAGCCAAAGTAATGTCTCCTTCTAATTTACTGGCTAGTCACTTCCACAGAACTCAAGTTCTGCAGCAAGTTCAGTGGTTTGCACTTTAAAAAATTACAGCACATGCCACAATACGGTCTAAGCATAAAATAAAAATGAAACAGAGAGAAAAGGTTCTTTTTACAGGCAGAAGTTATAGCAACACGATTTGTAGCGAGGACCAGTCACCACTTCTGACTTGAGGATTTCACATGCTGTACCATGCAGGAGGAATATATAACAGTGATTTTTTTATTATTGTTATTTTTATCTATTAAAATAGCACCTAAATGCCCCAACCGAGAGATGGGACCTATTGTGCTAGGTACCATAAACAGTAATACACCTAGGCCTGAGCCACATAGTTTTTGTTCTGATATAGCTATTTTGGTTGGGGTGTAGATTTTTTACAATAGTTAAATCAGTACAAATTCTAGTGCAAGAACACAATTAAACTGGGTTATAGCTTACTCCACTTCCCATACAGGAAGAAGGTATACTAGTATAAACGCCTTTATACTATTGTAACTGTGTCCCCAATCAAAGAGGTTGTGCCGCTTTGACAATACAAGGTAATTTCAAACTCCACTCCCATGCATTTCAGACTTAGAGTTATCTTGAGAAGCTGTATGTTTATGGCTCACCAATAGCGTGATTAGCACATATCAGCACACAAAAAAGGCATGTTTTACTCACCAGAAGGTATCCTCGAAACTGATTGTATATTATCGCTGTCAGCAAGTTCATCAGAAACAAGTTTCCTTAAAGAAAAGAAATACATATAGTGAGATCCGCTGGACATTTAGTTCACTTTCTTTGAATCATATCATGTTTGCCTGACTAAGCCACACAATGAATAATTTGGACCTAGACAGAGTCATTTTTGGTGAAATAACAGTCCTATAGAATTCGAATATTGCTAACTCATAAAACAGGACCTACAACAACACTTTTACAATAGCCACTAAGAGAGAAATCAAACTTAACATTTCTATAGTTCACTCAAGTATATTCCTTAAGTAATAAGCAGAGCTATAACAGGAAGTCAGGTTTTAAAACAGAAGTATTTGTAAATGCAGAAACTAATGAAGACTTTTCAACTGAATAGAACTGTACATCTTAAAACTTTGATAGAAAAAAATAAGAATTAAATTACAACGTTTGTGTATGTTGCACAGTAAACTGGTAAAGTGAATCTAAAATTCAACACAATTAGCTTCCTCACAACAAATATCTGATTCTTGCCCTCCCCACCAGCCCAACTAATACAATTTGCCAATAGTTTGTATGTATGGTTCTACATAAGTTTGAACTAACAACTGGTCATGGACTAACCTACCTAAAAATGAGTAAAATTGCTGTAAACATCTTTCATGAAAACTATACTTCAAGATACTTCAGAGAGGTAAATAAAACTGCAGCGTTTAAGTAAAAAGAAACACAAAGAAAGACTATTGTGGTTATAAATCCCAGAAAAAAATTAAAACAACAGCTTTTCCAAACTCCAATTCTAAGGTTCCTCTGTCAAGGTGTGGTAAAATGATTAACGAGTAACTTAGCACTCTACAGGCTAGTCTACACTAGAAGTGCTGCAGCTGTGCCACTGTAGCATGTCTGGTGAAGATGCTCTTTGCCGAGGGGAGAGCTCTAATAAAAATCACCTCCATGAGAGACGTTAGCTATGTCAGCGGGAGAAGCTCTCATGCCGATATAGCGCTGTCCATATCAGCACTTAGCTCAATGTAACTTATGTCACTTATTCACACCGCTGAGCGACATAAGTTATACCAACGTAAGTGGTAGTGTGTACAAACCCGAAGTTACTGAAGAGAACAGGTGACTTACCCAACACAGTGAAGAGTATGAAGAAGATAGAATAGGCTCGATTCTTAGAATATGCAGGAATCATCACTGTATAAAAGTTTTAAAACAACTGGGAGTTAGTAACGTTGTGTCTGAAAGAAACAAACACTTAAAATCCTGATCTAGTATCGGTGGAGACCAAGGGACAGATTATCTGGGGTAAATGTCATAGCTTAAATCAATGAAATTATGACAGTTTAAATTGTTTCAATGGGGGCAGAAGTTGGAGAAATCTTTAAAGGCTTTAAAGAGTTAAAAAGGACACAAATTTGGAGCAGTCCATGCAGTTTCCTCACTAACTGCAGAAGGAGCCATTATACGGAAGAATAGTACGAATATTTAGGATCATTTGATAGTGGTCAGGCAGTAAATTAAGGAGAGCAATGGAATCCATTCCATCAACTATTTTATATTGTTAATAGGAGAGAGGAGATGAGAATGACTTTGGAATGGATTGCTCACCGTCAGGGTTATTTGCAGTAGTCAGCAGCACCAGCAGTGAAGTCAGTGAATCTGGCAAATTGTGAAAATATCCCACCCATTCCTTGTCCTGCTGCTTATCCTAGACACAGAGATCCATATTTTTACCAAAGCAACACTAAGGTGTCAACAAGCCTCTGTCTTGCCAGGGAAAATCAGTTAAGAATCACTCAAGAACACTTTTCACTGCTTGATACAATACAGACAGCCAAGTCTACCAAGAGAGCTGTGAGAGTAGTGTAGAAAATGTAGGCAACTTATATGCAAGGTTCTAATACAATCAAATCAGTTATGCTGCTGTAGCGCCTTCAGGCAGACATCTGACTGATTAACAATCATTAAAACATAACAAAGAACAGTTAAAAACAAGCAAGATGTAGAAGTGTTAATACAGGATTTAGGTCTTCCTAAAGGCTATGGACATGGGAGGGAAGACAGGTAGGTTGGTCGGTCGGCCAGTTGGTCTCTCTCTCTCTCTCTCGATATATATATATACATACACACACGGCCCTGTTTCCATGTTGTGATTTTAGGGCCTTTACTACACTAGCCTTTCTGTTCCTACTTTAAAATTCTCACCTGTGCTAATACCAGCACAACTTTATCAACTGTAACACTGGAAGCTCCTGCATGGATAAGGCTGCTGGCATTTTTACCACCATGTCAGCCAGGATAGCTATAAACAGAACTAGGCAAAGGGATAAAAAAAAAATGCAGTAGGGAGGTTAGTGTAGTCACAGCTCAGAAATAAAGACAAAGTTCAGTTTTGGAGACATAGCATTTAGAGATGGAGAAAGAAGAGACTGTAAAACTGGTTTGGAAATGACCTTCCAATGCATTCTTAAATATATAGTACAGTAATCATTAGATTGAGTACATTTTGTAATTCAGTTTCTAAAACCAACCCTCCTGTAAGAGATTATAAATCCATCCCAAGAGTTCTGGCAAAGAAGGCTGGGGAACGGGTTTCTCTGGCTTAGTCATACAACCAACATATGCAACAGCCACTCAGGCCAGAAAAAACAATATTGGGATTTGTCACAGCATAAATGTTAGTTATTAGTTACCTTTGATCGAGCAAACAGCAGCATACCAAACATGGTAAAGAGACACAAGTGAACAGCTAGCAGCAGAACAACGCTATCAGAGAGAAAATATATATGTCGACATCAGTTTTTTGCTAAAACACAAGAGGATGCAGTCCTAAACAAAAACAATGTTTTTAAAAAAAGCTAGAGCAAAGTAGTTAAACAAATCATACAGGCCTTATTCGGAACAGCATCCCAATTCAGGACCCGTAAGCATGTGTCATTGACTTTAATCAAAACTGACTGCAGGACTGAAGTCAATGGGACTTAAGTATGCATCTAAATGCTTTCCAAAATCAGGGTCATAGTCTTCTGTCACCGAATTATGAGGATTGTTTCTATAGCATTAGGCCTTATGACCTCCTTTGGCAAAAATATATAGTCTTAGTGGGTTTGTATAGATCTTTGATTCTAAGATTAATATGCCCTGTCTGAATCAAAGAGATGTGACGGGATATAGCAAAGTCTATATACCATACACACGCATGTGCAGGAACAAGTCTCTTTAAAAAAGCATCATGCCGTTTGATTGCACCCCTTACTTTGTTTTCTAGTTAAAGGCTTCTAATAAGAACATACAAATCAATATCTGTACTGATAATGCTCCCCCAAGAATGAAAATACTGAAGTAAAGCACCCTGCAATAAATGCATCAAAGGAGAAGGTAGCCTAATGGTTTGAGTTCATAATTGGGACCCAAGAATTCCCTATGTTCTACTCACAGCTCTGAAACAGATTCTCTCAGGGGTCCTGGACAAGACACTTAACCAGTTGATGTCTGATTCCCCTAATGCAAGGGGGTTATGAGGATTAATGTACATAGTTGTGACGCATGGCTAGAAAGGGTTAAACATCCTGCAAAATAAATAACCCTCAAAAGACATGTGGGGAGATAATGTTTGTGTTTTTGTGTATTTACATATGTATGAGTAGGGTCAACAATGTAATCAACAGTCCCTGTCTATGCTGTATTCTGATATCATTTAAATGAATTGTAAACATGGGATGTCTCCGTATTCATCTGTCTTTGAAAAGCACTGTGAATGATGGAGGAACAAGCAAATGGCCTTATGTTAATTCATATAGCTAAGTACTGGTGATGGACCTCCTTCAAAGTCCTTTTGTTCCCCGAAGAACTCCCAACTTGTCAAAGAGGACATGAAATTGTATAAAAGATCCTTGGGTCCTGATTCTGTCATCTCAGATCTGCATAAGCTTCTTCGGGGGAAGTTTAAGTTGCAAGATTGAGGTCCCAGTTATGCTGGTACGCCCTGAATATGAGATTTGGACATTGGACGATGACCCATGAACTGAATTCTAAAGGAACTCTTTGCAACTACAAAGCTCACCATCCCTGCTGTGAATCTGAACCTCAATGAGTTGAACTCATGTCTGTATGTATACTGATCTTTTAACCATACTCTCTCTCTTTTGTTTTTTAGTAAATTTTAGTTTAGTTAATAAGAATTGGCTGTAGCATGTATTTGGGTAAGATCTGAAACATTCATTAACCTAGGAGGTAATGTGTCCGGTACTTTGGGATTGGTAGAACCTTTTCTTTTATATGATGAAATAAGATTTACAGAAATTTTCATTATATTTGACATGGGTACCTGGATGGAGACCAGAGGCTGGATCACTTTAAGGGAACTGTGTTGTTTGGACTTCTGAGTAACCCGTAAGGTAATAAAGAAGCTGTTTTATGCTGGCTTGGTAAATCTAAGTATTGGAATAGCCACCAGCTTTATGGGGATTGTCTGTCCCATTCTTTCCATTTCCCTCTAATTGAGTGACCACAGCTGGCTCCCCACTAGGACCCCAGTCACAATAGTACTTTCAGTATAAAAAGATCTGTATGAGTAACAAGTATTATATAAAAGTGTGAGAGACAAACACGTTCACATGCACAAATCATCACTACTGCTACTTGTTTTATAGGCACCACATGCTTGCTGGCAAGACTTAAAATAGACAAGTGATCTGATACTGAGAAGTGATCATACCCACAACTCTCAGGATAAGGTACACAATCACCAGGCCTCAAGCTCCCAGAAAGGAAGTGAAACTTTGAGAGCCTTTGGCCATTGTGATGGGAAGCATAGTAACATGCATAGTTAAAACAAGCAACCAACCTAACGAACCCTAAAAGCCTACCAAAACAAAACATTCCACTGCTCATGCCTCTCCCCCAGGAAGAGGAAGAGAAAACAAACAACACATGACAGTTGCAGATTTAGGCCTTGTCTACACTACAAAATTAAGGCGACCTAAGATGGGTCGACGTACAACCACTGCAATAATTACTGCAATGGTTCATGTCCACTCTACACCCCCTCTGTTGGTGGTGCATGTCTTCACTAGGAGCGCTTCCATCGACTTAACTGTGTGGGGCATTGTGGGGCACTGAAAGCTGGAGCACACACACACACCCTTGCCAGGGTAGAAGGTTCCAACTATGACCCCCATGCAGGGCTGACAGCTGGGACTGTTAACCCTGGGGTAAGGGGGCTCCAGCTGTAAGCCATGTGTGGGGCTGATAGCCAACAGGCAAAGTAAGTAACACAGTGTCTACACAGACACTGTGTCACCCTAACTACATCAACCTAAGCACTACGCCCCTCGCGGAGGTAGAGCTATTAGGTAGGTGTAGTGGGTGACTTAAATCAGCAGGAGCAACGTTGTAGTCTAGACACCTACAGAGTTAAGTCGACCTAACTCTGTAGTGTAGACCAACCCCTAGTCACATAACTTAATGCACTACTGGAAGGCACTCAAATACTACGTTGATAAGCGCAGTATGAGAAACTATACAGAACAGAATTAGCTCACCTCACCACTTGGGTAACATTTAAGTTACTGCATAGATAATTTTCCCAGCTATAGGCAGGCCACAGCCTGCTCCTGTAAGGGATTTTCTTTCATCCGCTCAGTGGCTAATCATTTACCTAGCTGGTCTCTCTTAACATAGAACCTGTCCAGACTCCACACTCCCAGAATAATGAGACTACCTAAAAAGCATGTTCAGGTACAAGGCTGCAACAGATCTGAGGGAAATTACTGTGCTGTTACCTACCTTGCCATTTCTGGCAGAGTGCTGTTGATGCATTTTAATGTCTTTTTCATCATAGAGGAGTTCTGAAGGAGAAAGAAGGGCCGGAGAATTCGTCTTATTCTTACAGTCTGTGAAAATAAAATAGTGGATTTGGTATTGAGCCCTACAAAGTTTCACACAGCAGACACCACTAATTTTTTAGGCATTTTTGTCAGAAAAGATGAAGAAAAAGATGGGTTTCCAGAGATAATGACACTTCATAAAAGGAATTTTTATTATGCAACAGCTAAACCCAGTCCAAAGTTCAGACAATAAATGAAGGCGATTAGAATACTTTGTACTTCTAAAGCCCCTTGTACACAAGGATCTCAGTGTGTTTTACAAACACTCATGAATTAGTCTTCCATCATCTTGCAAGGCACCTATTGATCATTCGTTTCATTTTACAGCCAGGTAAACTGAGGCTCACAAAGGTTAAGGGTGGAATTTTCAAAGCAGCTAATACATAACCTGCTCCAGGACACAGAGTGAATCAGTGGCTGAGCATGCTATTACCCTGGATTTTTGACTCAGTCCCTTGTTCTAACCATTAGTTCTCAAACCCTTACCAAGTATATGATTTTACAAAGCTTTATTCTGCAAGCAAAAGGCAACTTGTATTGCACACAGGGGAAAGCAACTTACAAAAATCTAGTGTTTTTTTTAAATCAGCCTTTATGTAAATATTTTTTTAAACAAATTCTTTAATTTTTTTAAAGTGATCCTCAAAAGGGAAAATAGTTTTGTCATTTGATTTTTTTTATTATATATGAACACAGTAACTTTTCATGCTGTATTTATCTTTTACTTCTGCTTCCCCTCTCCCCTACAGACCTTTTTTAGGTTAGAAATATAAAGTCTTTACTTCTCTGATTTTGCTGAAGGACTCCTTAGGCCACTGAAAAATCATCAGGATCACTACAAGGATGAGGGATGGAGGTAAACGTACCATTTTAGACACACACGGTTTTCTTTAGTTTACAGACAGTTGGGTCCAGGATTTGTACATTAGGGTGCATCGGGTTTTCCCAAAAAGCTTTTCTATACACAAAAACTATACCATTTTAACTATACCTATATAGTGAAAGTAGTACAAGCCCACCACCACCGAAGATTGGATGCAGCTATATTGGTATAAAGGAGCTTATCCCAGTATAGCTCATTCCCATAAAAGGAGGAGAATAGGTTATAATACGATAGAGCACTACTGTGCAGATTTAACTCTTTCAGTAGAAAAATCACAAAATGTACAAAAACTATGTACAGACCAGGCCTAAATATTAACAATGGTTTGGATTCAGAAGCAGTTGCTAGCCAATATAGAGACTAACTTGCATTAACTTGATGCAGCAACAAAACAAGACATTTACCTCATTCCCTCAACCAGGGTTTTGGTCTGATGCCTTTTTTGTTGTTATTATTATTGTATTTAAACCTGCTTCAAAAGTATGCAGCATTGGTACCAGCATATTAGCAAGACAAGGTGGATGAGGTAATATCTTTTATTGGACCAACTTCTGTTGGTGAGACACACAGAGCTCTTCTTCAGGTCTGGGAAACGTACTCCGAGGCTATGTCTACACTACGCAGATTTTAGCAACATAGCTGTGCCACTAAAAGACGCACAGTGTAGCTGCTGTTTGTCAGTAGGAGAGCGCTCTCCTGCCGACAAAGCGTTGTTCACACCAACGCTTGTCATCAACTTTTGTCTTTCGGGGTGGTGGTATTTTTTTAACACCTCTGAACGACAAAAGTTTTGTCTCTCACTTTCCAGTGTATACAAAGCCTGAGTGCCACAGCTAAATACAAAGTGGAACAGATTGTTTAGCATAAGTAGTTAACACGTATTTCAAGGGTCCATTCAAGATGAAGTGACCCGTTAACACCCCTCTTGTCACAGGAGGGGACGGGGGGGGGCTGTTAGTGGGTTACAGATTGTTGTAATAAGTCATAATTCCAGTGTCTTTATTAAGTCCATTAAAAGAACGAGGAGCACTTGTGGCACCTTAGAGACTAACAAATTTATTTGAGCCTAAGCTTTTGAGGGCTAAAGCCCACTTCATCAGATGCATGCAGTGGAAAATACAGTAGGAAGATATATATACAGAGAACATGAAAAAATGGAGGTTGCCATACCAACTCTAACGAGAGTAATCAATTAAGATGGGCTATTATCAGCAGGAAGAAAAAAACTTTTTGTAGTGATAATCAGGATGGCCCATTTCAAACAGTTGACAAGAAGGCTGAGTAACAGTAGGGGGAAAATTAATTTCTAGTGTCTAGCAAAGTTATGAATTTAAGCTCCCAAGCTTGTCTTTTGAAAGTGTTGTGCAAGTTTCCTCTGAAGATGGGGTTTGATGAGTCAGATATAGAACTCACACACAAAAAATGATAAAGGACAAAAAACACTATCACCCACGGGTGAACACTCCTCACAGAATGATTACTCCATATCTGAACTCTCAATCCTCATCCTCAAAGTAAACTTGCACAACATCTTCAAAAGAAGAGCTTTCATTCATAACTTTGCTAGACACTAGAAATCACAAACTTAATAAACACATTGGATTTATAGTTTACTATAACAATCTGTAACCCACTAATCCCCTCTTTTTTAGTCCTATGATTGCAGCTAACTGGCACTTCACCTTGGTCTCTTACAATATGGGTAAACTATTTATGCTAAACAATCTGTTCCATCATGTATTTAGCTGTGACATTCTGATTACCTTTCCCAGACCTGAAGAAGAGCTCTGTGTAGCTCAAAAGCTTATCTCTTTCATGAAGAGAAATTGGTCCAATAGAAGATATTACTTCACCCACCTTGTCTCTCAGGTAAAACATAAAAAAAGAAGCTAGCTGGGACAGCAGAACACTCCTGCTTCATATGCAAGTTCAGCTGTTATGTCCATTCAACATTAAAAATTCTTTCTTTGCCACTGCACCAGTATCCTAGTCACTAAAATATGCATTACAAAATTGTGAGGCTAACAGTTTGACACTAACAGTGCCAACTGCATTCAACCCCTGGCTACTCCTGCAAATGACCTGAAGCAAGGTTTACATGCTTTGCTGGGGGTGGGTGAGTCGTGTTTGACAATGGCTTTGGCACAGGAATCTGCATTAACACAAAATGCAAAACTCCAACCTCATTCTCTTCCTGTACATTTGAATATTTTGTAATCACTGATTGATGATGATTCAGTGCGAGTGACTTACAGCCAGGGGAGCTGTTGCACAGTGGAGGAAGATGAGTGAAAAGCTAGGTTACTATCATTAGGATATGTGTGTTTAGAAGCATATCACAAGATTTATCATCATATTGCTCTTGTAAAGTCACATGGTTAAAATGACTGCAACTCCCTCTGAAAACGCAAGATTTGGCACTATATTTATCTCGACATTTTGAAATGGAGTGCTGGCCATGGGCAGCTACCCTCCGTAAATCCTACACAGTTAAATTCAATGGAAAATTCTGTCCTCTCCCTCCTGCAAAATGAAATTTCTGCTAATGGCCAGATTCTTTTCTATTCCATTCAAATTATCACAAAGACTACTTATACTGGCAAAGCTTTATTTAATTTTACAGAAAGCATTACATCCTTTATTGAGAAACTCAAATTAAGAGTCCCTAAAGACTAGCTTTGCTACAGCAGGTGTTTCCTAATGTCTCATTATGTTCACTCCAGCAGCAAACACAAGACAATAAAAGCAAGACTCCCCACCCTGCACTGAAATTTTTAGGCACCACACAGTCCAGGCCCTCCTAACTGCCTTCCCTGCAGTAATTCCCTCCCTGCCACAAGCCTGCTGATAGTTTGGGGAGGGATGGAGGTAAAAACAATTCTTACCTCTGTACAAGAAAAGCTCAGTGACACAGTCCAGTCGATAAGGGAAACCACCAGTGTCAGGATATAAGCCAGCAGCCATTTCGTTTTCTGAAATTCTTCCCAACCAATTAAATAACTCTGGAAGGCAAACAAAATTTAAACATCTGTTAAACCATAACAAGTTGAGTAGGGGCTAAACTGAAAAGGAAACTGATCCAAATACACTGTCAAAGATGTGTTATTTTTAAGGGTATGTCTACACTGGCAGAGTTACAGCGCCGCTCAGAGAGCACTGAAGGGAAACTGCTGTTGCGTGTTAATGCTGTCAGCTGCCTGCACAATAGCAAGTTCACACTTGTGGTGCTTGCAGCAGTATTCGGAGCGGTGCACTCTGGGCAGCTATCCCACAGAGCTTCTCTTCCTCTTCTGCCACTAAGAGTTCTGGGAAGGCGGAGGGGATCGCAGGGCAACCTGGGACCTGTACCAATGCCCTGTGATGCATTGCTTCACATCCCAGCAATCCCTGTGCTTCCGTCCGCATTTGGCACATTCTTTCAACAGTTTGTGTACTGCACGCTCTGCCTCTTTGGTCTGCAGGAATGGATCCCGCACTGTTTATCAATATGCTGCTCACTCTCACTAACAGCAGTGAAATATCTTCCATAATGAATACAGCCTGTGGAAAATGTGGGGACAGGAATGATTATAAGGCCCCCCCCCCAGTGCTGGCTCTCCCCAAGAGCCACGTGCCCCACATACAGTATGGTCCTGGAACACTGATTTCCCCTGCCCCAACTCTCCATTTTGGAAGTCTTGTGGCTCATGTGTGCTTGTCTGGGGTCAGCCAGTTAGTGACAGGTTTGAGAATAGTGGCCGTGTTTTAAATCATTGGTCTGTGTGTTGCAAATAATACTACTTCTGTAAAATGTTGCATTTTGGCTTCACAGATGTGACCTGGGGAGCCCAGCCTCCCTCTGTTATCGCCAGCTGAATGGCTGCGCAGAATTAGAAAGTGGCCATGAAGAACTAAGGAGGACTTGCTGCATGATGTCATGATGCACTCCGCAGCCGAAAAACAAGAATTGAAGGAGTGGCAGGACACCGAGAAGAGGGACAGAAAGGAGAATGTGGCGCGCCAGAACGAAGCCACGGAGCAGCTCTTACACATTATGGAGTGCCAAGCAGACATGCTCCAGGAGCCACTAACACTGCAAACTGAGTAGCTCCGCACCCGCCCTCCCCGGCAGCTGTTGTTGCAAAACTCTTTCCCATGCGCCCCCCAGACACTGCCAACACACCTCTTATCAACCTCCTGGCTCCAGTCTGTACTCGCTGCATTCAACTCCTGCCCCGTCACAGTCCAGCCTTGCGGACTCCCAGTACCCACTGCACTCAACACCCGTCCCTCTGCAGTTTAGCCCTGCTGAAGTACAGTACCTGCTGCACTGTACTCCAAAGGAGAGGCTGGATATGATACCTGGACATACACAAATCTTTAACCATCCTGGGACCCAACCTACTGCTGGGACCCTCCCTTCCCCCTTCCCCCTCAGTGGTAATGTGTTTTTTGTTTCTCTCTCCTCTGGCTGTTGTTTTTTTAATAAAATAATTCTTTTGGTTTGAAAGTAATCTTTATTACATTAATTGAAAGCAAATAGAGCCCTGCAAAGCAACAGGCAATTTTCTTACACCTTCAAAGTGCATCATCTACACCAATCACAATCGTCTCCTAGCATTACAAGCACTGCATTCCCGAGCATAGCAACAAATATTAGTGGCTTTCAGCTTCAGATTGCTGCCTCAAGGCATCCCTGATCTTTATGGCCCACACGCAACCCTCTAATAGCTCTGGTCTCTGGATGTTCAAATTCAGCCTCCAGGCACTGAACCTCAGCGGTCCAGCCCTGAGTGAAACTTTCACCCTTCCCTTCACAAATATTATGGAGCGTACAGCATGCAGCTATAAGCATAGGAATATTGTCATCGGCCAGGTCCAGCTTCCCATAGAGGCAGCACCAGCAGGCCTTTAAACAGCCAAAAGCACACTCAACACCCATTCTGCACTTGCTCAGCCTGTTGAACCACTCCTTGCTGCTGTCAAGGTGCCCCATGCATGGCTTCATAAGCCACAGCATTAAGGGGTAGACAGGGTCTCCCAGGATCACAATGGGCATTTTGACTTCCCCTAGGGTGATCTTCTGGTCCAGAAAGAAAGTTCCTGCTTGCAGCTTCCTGAACAGCTCAGTGTTCCAAAAGATCCGTGCATTGTGCACCTTTCAGGACCAGCCTGAGTTAATGTCCATGAAACACCCACGGTGATCTACAAGCACCTGGAGAACTATTGAGAAATACCCTTTATGATTAATGTACTCAGTGGCTAGGTGGTCTGGCTAGGTGCCAGAACTGGAATATGCGTGCCATCTATCACCCCTCTGCAGTTAGGGAAGCCCATTTGTAAGCCATCCACAATGAAACGCATGTTCCCCAGAGTCATGGTTTTTCGGAGCAGGATGCGATTAATGGCCCTGTATACTTCCATCAACATGAGTCCAACGGTCGACTTTCCCACTCCGAACTGGTTAGCGACCGATTGGTAGCAGTCTGGAGTAGCCAGTTTCCACAGTGCAATCACCATGCGCTTCTCCAACGACGGGGGAGCTCTCATTTTCATGTCCTTGCGCCACAGGGCTGGGGTGAGCTCATCACACAGGCCCATGAATGTGGCTTTCCTCATCCGAAAGTTCTGCAGCCATTGCTCATCATCCCAAACGTGCATGACGATGTGATCCCACCACTCAGTGCTTATTTTCCAAGCCCAAAAGAAGCCTTCCACTGTGGTCAGCACCTCCATGAATGCCACAAGCAATCTCGTGTCGTAACTGTTATGCGTTGCGAGATCAATGTCGCACTCTTCTTGCCTTTATAGTTTAGGGAATAACTTGGTGAGCAGAAAATCACGGGAGGGTCTTCTCCAAGACTGCGGCTTCCGCCCTGACCCTTATGCAGCTCGCCTGTGTGCAGCAATGGTGTCCCCCCAGGCCCCCAGTGACAGCAGAGTGGTGCAGGAAAGTTACCCTTAATGGGGCAAAAAACAAAGCAGCTCTGCCAAAGAACCTGCAGCAGCGGATTGCCCAGTATCTCCATGAGAGTTTCATGGAGATCTCTGAGGCAGATTCCCAGGAAGTGAGGGAGTCAATCAACACCCTGTTCCACCACTCAGATTAGGCATGTGGTGGTACGCGCATCATACCGACACAAGCCTGCTTTCTGCAACCCTCCTGCCCCCAACAACTCGCTTCAGCGATTCCCAAATCAAAGCCACTTACCAGGGGCCTCCTCTCCTGTTTGTGCTTCGCCAAGATCCGACAGCTGTGACTGCCTAGCCTCCTGAGGGGTAGAGAAGAGCTCTGGGCTGCATGCATCTCTGACCTCCAAGTCGTCCTCTGCCTCTGGGTCCCCCTCCCTCTCCACATCCTCGTCCAAGATTTCCTCCTCCTGGTTCGGTCCACTCTCGACTGGCAGGCGAGCCACTGAAGTATGCACAGTGGCCTTCGCAGTGGAGGTGGAGTCGTCACCAAGTACTGCGTCCAGCTTTTTGTAGAACCGGCAGCTCATGGGCGCAGCACCGGAGTGGCGACTTGCCTCCCGCGCCTTGTGGTAGGTGTTCTGCAGCTCCTTCACTTTGACCCTGCACTGCAGTGTGTCCCAGTCATGACCCCTTTCTGCCATGCACTGTGAAATCTGTCAGTAGGTGTCATAATTCCTACGGCTGGGGTGCAGCTGGGACTGAACAGCCTCCTCTCCCCAAATGCTGATGGGGAGCTTGGCATTGCTCCAAGCGGGGATCGCCTGGTGCATGGAGCAGGCTTGCTCACCTGGAAAGATGCACTGAGACCACTGCACGCATCACTGAGCAAACAGGAAGGGGACTTTCAAAATTCCCAAGGAATTTACGAAGTGGGGATGACAGTTGGTCACCTGACGGCAGGGCAGTAGAGTTCAAACCGATGGCCAGAGAGGCGAGAACAGGCATTGTGGGACGCCTCCCAAAGGCCAATCACAGCACTGTAATTGACCAGGGTGTCTACACTGGCACCGTGGTGCTGTATCCCCGGCGCAGAAAACTGTATACCTCTCATCGGGGTAGTTTGTTTAGAGCACTGCAACTGTGCAGTTTCTGCTCACTCAGTGGCTTGGCAGTGTGTACACCATGGGAGTTACAACGCAGAAATCTGCTTTACTGCACAGAAACTTGCCAGTGTAGACAACGCCTCAGTCTTTGTTGCAAATATTTCCCACGGAATGTGGCAAACACACCTTACACTGAATCCTAGAATTCTTCTACTAGCGGAGCTAAGTAAGAGTCAACAGAAGTTGCAGGTGCTCCTCACCTCTTTGAGTAAACCATATATATATACACACACACACACACACACACGGTAAATATCTGTGTAGTGATCAAAATGCTGATCCTTCAAAAATAGGAAGCACTTAAGGGTTCAAACTTCAGAAATTAGTCTGAATCTGAGAAAACTGGATCATTTAGGGCCCAATTCTACAACCCGAACAAAAATAGCAAGAATACCTGGCCAAATAAGGTCAGCCAGATCTGGCCCTTAGCAACACAATTATCAATTTATTTATTGTCAGTGAACAGCTGTCTGAATTTAAGGAAATATGGTTGTATTTCTTGGAAATGTATGACTAGTATCTCCCTAATTTTGAAGTGTTTTTGCACTGTTTTTATACATCAATGTGAAGTTGCATTTTTTCCAAAATTTAAGATATAAACACCACAAATTCAAAAACTGCAAACCTCAATATCCTTTCAAATCACACCATCTCCCAAAATATAAAGGAGGGACAGACACATCACTTTGACCGAGTCTACCATAAATATGCTGAGCAAGCACACATGCTTCTTACATACTGTACAGACCATGACTCTGCTCACCTTCCCAGAGACGTCAGCTATAAAGACGAGGAAACAAAGCAGCTCTATACTTTCAGTCAGGCCACAAGGAGGCTCCCAGGCTGTGCCGCGATATCGTACATCCGACGTGATCGTGAGCGAAGAAGGGGTTTCAATGAAAGCCAGAGCCAGGATTAGAGTAATGGTGAGACTCAAAACCCTGGAAGGGTGGGGAACATAAAGACAGGAATTAAAGGGTGCAGACACCAATGACAAAATTAAATGAGATCAGAAGGATATCAAATTTCATAATGGTATTAAGCTTAATGCATATAATGGACACCATCTGAAAGCACTATATCACACCTCTAAGCAGTACAGGACTTTTGTCTGCATTTAGAATAAAAAGGCTGGCCTCAAACCAAATACCACAGCTTGGAAAATGTTGGACTTTTAATAGCACCCACTGGAAAAGAGATGAGCTAGAAGACACACAGTTGCTGCTGCTTAATTAAATGCTAATAACAAATACAAGTTTGAATAACTGTAGTGTATGATCCTGCAAACCCTTAATTCCTGCAAACAGTCTTTACTCATGTGACTAGCCCCACGGAATTCTATAGAGCTATCTGAAGGAGTAAGAGTTTACAATACTTCTTATTGTCCATTCTCATCACTTGCACATTTATTCTTCATTTTGATTTGCTGAAAAAGTTTGTTTGGGAATAAAACAACAAGTATTATATTAGCTACTCAAACTAACAAAAAAGAAAGACAAGAAGTCATTTCAAAACCCACTGCTAAATGAGAGAGACAAAAAGAGCAGAATACCAACTTCTCACCACTGGCAAATTTTTGAATAGTACCATCGATAAAGCCACAGCGATTTGGAGTCCACTCGGTGGTTTATGGAACGATACTGGAGGCAGGAGACAAAGCACAGAAAAGTAATTCAGACACTGCATTTGGTCTATACCTCAAAGAGGGAGAAAAAGCTATTTAAAACCTAATTTGAGACACTTTCAGCATAGAGGCAACGAAAAAAGAAAAATTACTGTTCATGTAAAGTGAAGTCCACCAATGACTACCCCTTAGCTTGCAGACATGTGAAGAAAAAATGATATGGGAAAGAAATTGCTTTTATAAAGACCTCTTCATCCAAGGACCTCAAGACATGTTACTCTCATAAATTATACCTCAGCACCTATAGGAGGTAGACATCATTACTGCCATATATAGCTCAGTTAATTGAGGCACAGAGAGGCTAATTACCTTGCCTAAACCCGTGCAATTAGCCAATAACTGAGCAGGAAATAAAACTCAAGAGTTCTGACAGTAGTCTCCTGCTCTATTCATTAAACTCTCACCAAGTATAATTATTACCCTCACTTATTTAGCGTTCCTTCAATCAAAGTTTGTTCAAAATACCCTAAGTAAAGTAAATGTGGAATAAACAGATTCTGAAAATAAGAGCTAGCCTAAGAGCTGTGACTTCCATGACCTCCATGACTAAATTGTAGCCTTAATTTTAACATGTAACAAATACGCAGCACTGTAGGCACAGTAAGAAAGAAACAAATTCTATTTACCTGTATTGCATCTTCAATAAATACTACAGCTTGGTTTATGTAAAGATCATGGGCAGCTCCAGCAGCTGTGAGGTTAAAAGAAACAGTGGTCATTTATGTTACCTGGGCAATGCCTGCCGCACCAATTATTAATTATTATTTATGGTAGCAACTAGGCATCCCCATCACGGTCCAAGACCCCAGTGTGTTAGGTGCTGTACAAAACACAAAACAAAAAGATAATCTGTGCCACAAAGAGTTTACAATATAGGTATAAGACAAGAGACAACAACGGAAAGGGGAGCACACAAAAATCAGATAATATAAGTCAGCACAATATGCAGAGGTCTAAGCACACCAACTTGCTTACCATGGTCAAATTTTATCGTGTTTTTGAATGTGGATTATGAAGAGATGAAGCTTCCTTTCCTATCTTATAGACACTACCTTAACTGAGTGAATATGAAATAAAGAAATCTACTTTTCTTTTCACACTTCACTGCAGAATCTGTGAGTAAACCCAGCGTAAACACAGACTAGTCTATATATACTCAAGTTCACTTTCAGGTCCTCCTGTAGCTTGTTTCTAAAATGAAGTGGTTGGGTTACAAGATTCACAGGTCATTTGTTTCAGGAAGAGAGGGCAGGAAAAGAGCAACCTTTCCCCATCAAAATGTCAAAAGATATCATATAAAAATAAATTTTTACAAAACCAAAGGCCAATAGAAAGGTTTCCAAAACTTAAATTTGGAAAAAAAATTGTCCGAACGGTGTCCCTACAATCCCCCATCTCCTGCAAAGAACAATGCCTCTCAACTTAACAAGGCCTAAATGTGGAATGCAATGTGTGGCAGTGTGGCAACGTGAGGTATACAAAAAAATTATTAATTCAGGAAATTTAAAATGCTTTGTCAGTCTTTAGACAGTTCTTTAGAGTAAATAGCTCTTTCTATAACCTTTTCATTATTTCTGATGTAAACATTTTCAACAAGGGGGCATAAAATTTGTGTGGACCATTGGTAACCCTGGGGCCAAAATGAACAATACTGCTCAAAATAAAGTATAAAAATCAGAGATATGTAGGGCTGGAAGGGACATCATTTAAGTCCAGCCCCTTAAGCTGAGGCAGGACCAAGTAAACCTACACCATCCCTGACAAGTGTTTATCTAATCTGTTCTGATGGGGATTCCACAACCTCTGTTGGCACTTAACTACCCTTATAGTTGGAAAGTTTTTCCTAATACCTAACATAAATCACCCTTGCTGCAGATTAAGCCCATTACAGTTCTTCTTGTCCAACCTTTAGTGGACATGGGGAACAACTGATCCCCATCCTCCTTGTGACACTCAATGTATCTGAAGACTTATCAGGTCCCCCCAGTCAGTCTTCTTTTCTTAAGACAAACATACCCAATTTTTTTTTTAACCTTTCCACCTAGGTTTGGTTTTCTAAACCTTTTATCATTTTTGTTGCTCTCCTCTGGACTCTCCAATTTGTCCTCATCTTTCCTAAAGTGAAGCACCTAGAACTGGGCATAGTACTCTAGCAGAGGCCTCACCAGTTGCTGAGTAGAGCAGGACAATTACCTCCCATATCTTACATAGTTAAGAGTCTGCAGGAAACCATAAAAAATAGGTAGTCATGGCTTTAAAAATCTGGGAGATAAATTGTTTATAATACACTTGCTATTTGAACCCTCACTTACTCTGTAGGAATAATCTCAGTCCCTATTAATGTTACATACTCCCCCACACATGTGGTATAAGAATAAGATTCTTACATTTACACTGCACCTTTCACAACAAAGGACGGACACCAACATCTATCACAAACTATACACAGAGATTCACTGAAAATCAGCCATGTGTTGGCAATGATGGTCACCATCAGCTGAACACTCCCATTCCCCCCACAACAGTATGGGGAATGGGAGAGGACATTATGGCCAAGAACACAAGGATAACCCCTCTTTCAAAAAGAACTTTAATGTCTATGCAAGCAGACAGGATTTCTATTTGCAAAGTCTATTCAAAAGACACACACATCCACACATCGAAGGCTTCTCTATAAAGGGAAATTTACTGGCATTACTATTGTTAATTATTTTTATTACCAGTCTCTGGAAGCCCAAGTCCTGGGCCAGTACCCTATTGTGCGAGGCACTGTAAAAACACAGAACATACTGGCATAGCTTTACTGCTATAGTTATAATTCCCCATTTGGACACTCTTATTCAGAGTAATAGTGGCCTTTTTTCAGTTTACTTGATGTTGCTAAATTATGTTGATAATTGTATCATGCCAGTAAGTTGCCCCATGTAGACATTAAGCTCTGAGTAACTTACATAGCACTCAGTGTCAGGATTTCTTTGTCAGGATTTGAGTATTTGATTCCCAGAAGCCTACTGTTTTGCTGACAAAAACATCCCCTCCAGTGCAAGGGCTCATAGAGAGGTTAATCAGAGAAAAGGAAAAGTGAAATAAATCCTGTTGGAATGATTTCTAAGTGACTGACTCTTACCTAGTTGTTATTACAGGCACAAAGGGCTGCATTTCCAGTCAGCAAAAATCAGAGATAAAGAAAATCAGAACAATTCCTATTTAATAGAGTCTCAGCCAAATTCCTTTTTGGTAGCATCTATAGTCCAACACAACTTCAGTCTGTTATGCAGATTTACATTTTTTAAAAAGATAAATAGCTTCAAAATTCTAGGCCTGACCTTGATCCCACTGAACTCAATGGAATGGTGCCACAGATTGAAATGGGAGAAGGACTGGGTCCTCTCTTTTTATATCTACCCGCAGCTTTTATTACTACATCCACCAGGGCAGGATCCAAAACAAGGGAAAAACTGACAGCAAGTAATGAAGTAAAATAAAGCATCACTACATAACCGTTATATTATCATGGCAATGTAGGACTGCAAGAGACCTTGATAGGTCATCTAGACCAGAACCCTTCACCAAGGCAGGACTAAGTATTATCTAGACAGGTTAGACAAATGCTTGTCAGGGTTTGTTCTTAAAAATCTCCAATAACAGAGATTCCACAACCATTCTAGGTGATTTGTTCTTGTGTTTAAATACATTGACAGTTAGGAGGCTTTTCCTAATGTCTAACCTAAATCTCCCTTGCTGCAATTTAAGCCCATTATGAAATTATCAATCCAAAATTAATTAACAAAGTCTGCAGTAAGTTATATATACAGCAAGAGTGAAGAATGAGCACTTCCACCTTTATTTTGACTATATGCCTTTGGCATCAAGGAATCTTTGATTGCCCCAGTAATTAATCCAGTAAAGGGAATCAGAAACAGTCCATGCCTGTGGGGGAGGAGGAGAAGTCTCTCCCTCAGAGAGCAAATGATGACGGGGTTCAGAGACGCACATAATACACGCTAGTAACAGGTTCTAGAGCCTGAATTTAAAAAGAGAAGATGCCATCTCCCCTGACGTTCCTATAGCCGACAGAAGTTCAGTACCAGCACCTCCAAACTATCCCTGCAGGACATAGCAGTCAAGGAGGCTGACTGGGACGTTATGAGAAAAAAATTGATCCCATAGGTAGTATAGCTTTGCCCACATCCCTGGTTCAAAAGCATAACGCATCACTAAGCAATATGCACCACTGAATTGAATTCCCAGATGACTGATTTGAATAGCATTCAATTTCCTAAGAGGTTAGCAAACAATTTAAAACTGTCACCGCATATTTGTGTGTATCAACCACATCTTTTTTAAACAGACCCTGACATCACCCATGAAGACAAATGCAACAGAGATTAAATTGCTTTACAAAAAAACAGAGGCTGCTTTCAAACTGCAGAAAAGGCCTTCAGTAGTCTTATCTTTTTAAATCTTAGATTCCCCATTTAAGTGGCCACAGAATAATAATGCCAAAGTTGATTACAGGAATACTGTCAGGAACTGGGGAAAGAGGGAGGAACAGTTAGGATGGGATTTTTAAAAGCACCCAGCACTGACTTAATTCTGCTCCCAGAGATTTCAGTGGGAGTAGTGTTAAGCCAATGCTGAGCACTTTGGAAAAATCCCACCCTTAGGTTTTATATTAAAATAAATGTGTTTGCAGTTCTAGTAAAGATAATTTGTGTGTGATTTATGCACTACCGAGAATGCGCTACTCAAAGGCCTAGTCTACACTCAAAATGAGATAGACATAGCTACAGCGCTCCGGGGTGTGAAAAAAATCACACCCCATAGCACCATAGCTATGCCAACATAACATCCAGTGTAGGCACAGCTAGGTCAATGGAAGAATTCTTCCATCAGCCTAGTTACAGCCATTCAGAGAGATGGATTACCTACAGTGCCCAAAAAAAACCCTTCCGTTGATGTAGGAAGCATCTACACAACGGCGCTACAGAGCCATAGCTGTAGCAACACAGCTATAGCGCCCAGAGCATAGACATGATTGGGCCCAATTATTCTACCCTTATAGTGAGCAGTATTTAACACGAGTAGTCACACAATGGAAGAAGTCAGAAAAATGACTAGACAAGACACCCTCTCACAAATAATCTAAAAAAGAAGACATCAGTGGCTGGGACATGTGCTGAGAATCGAAAGAGAACACTTACCAAATACCATCCTTGAATGGATGTCAGCAAACACAAGAAGAAAGAGAGGAAGATCATGAATAACATGGAAATGAACAGTTCTGAATGACATCAAGCACCTCAACATGAAATGGGAAGATTTGGAGAGAAGGGCAATTGACAGGCAAGAATGGCAAATGTGGGTAACCCAATGTACAGCAAAGCATGGGATGGACTGAGATCTAAGATCTACGTCACACAATGATGAGTAATTGACAGGTTTCAGAGTAACAGCCGTGTTAGTCTGTATTCGCAAAAAGAAAAGGAGTACTTGTGGCACCTTAGAGACTAACGAGTGCTACTAAGTTCAACACAAAATTGGGCTCTTAGAAACAAGTATGTAAAGTGCCTTGCAATATAAGGCTGGGATTTTCAAAAGAAGCCTAAGGGAGTTAGGTGCTCGATTCCTACTGAAATTTGATAAGAGTTGTAGAGTTAGCCACCCAACTCTTGTTGAATTTCAAATAGGAAATAAGCACCTCCCTCCCTTTGGCTCCTTTGAAAATCCCAGCCTAAAGACAGTGTGAAGTTTAGTTTATACAATTTTCCATGACACCTTCCCTTTAACATGAAGACGTCTTAAGCGCCCACTTAAGACGTCTACATCTCTTGTGGGGGGGGGGGGGGGCGGAGCATTTAGCCCTTAACATAAAATAAATTCTGAAAGAAAACACCATGATGCAGGAGTGGATGATTGAAAACACGTTAAACCTCAAGTCTTCTTGTTTTTGTTCACTCATTATCCCCAGTCAGCTAGACTCATCCAAAACAAGTAAGTAAATAAATCAGTGGCATGGTGAAGGTAAGTAATGCAATGTGACAAATCAAATTGAAATCCACATGCCAGCTATGTATATACACTATCAGTCTATGGGCATTAAACCTGATACACCAAGGCTTGTCTACACTGGGAAATTGACAGAACTATCTTATTCCAGGACAACTAATTTGGAATAGCTCCCTGTGTGGACATCCTATTTAGGAATAAACAATCACTTTATTCTGGAATAAACAGTGCACTTCCAAAGCACAGCAATCTGTTCCAGAATCAAATCACCTTTATTCCAGAACAGACTGTCCAGATGGGGAGCTACTCCAGTGCACTTTATTCCACCATCAACTACTTCATCAGTTTCCCCCTGCAGACAAGCCCTCAGTCTAGAATGATTACGGGCATCACTCTATTGGCCCTGAATCTTTGCTCTGCAGCTGCCACCCACCCTAGTGTCACCAAGGCCGAGGTCCTGCAGGCACTAGTCCATATGCTATAAGCACCGCCCAGCAGGCGCTGAAGTCCATGTTCTATGGGTTTTTCATAGGCAATACCCCCAGGCACTGAGATCGCTGATCTAAGGGGTCTTTTAAGCACCATGCTCTAGATGTTCCAGCTCCCCCACACACCCACGGGCGGCAGTGCCTACGCTCTATGGGGCAAAACCCACCTACTATGCAAAAAAGAAAAGGAGGACTTGTGGCACCTTAGAGACTAACCCATTTATTTGAGCATAAGCTTTTGTGAGCTACAGCTCACTTCATTGGATGCATTCAGTGGAAAATACGAAAGCTCATGCTCAAATAAATGGGTTAGTCTCTAAGGTGCCACAAGCCCTCCTGTTCTTTTAGCGAATACAGACTCACACGGCTGCTGCTCTGAAACCTGCTACCTACTATGGACTCCCCTACAGGCGCTTATACAGGTGCCACTTTACAGAGCCCACTCCCTGGGTACGCCGGGAACGCCCCATAATCTCCCTGCCCCTCTGCGAGGCACCAGCCCGTGGCACCATGCCCGAGGCTCCCCGGGCGCCACTCACCGTCCTCGACGGTGCAGGAGGCCGCGGGATCGGGGCAGTCGCCGGCCCCGAAGGTTCCCCTGTGCGGGTGGCCGCGGCCCGCTGTCCGGGCAGGCAGCAGGGGCTCCTTCTCGGTGCCAGCTCCCTCCAACATGGACAGCGGCGGCTGCGCCAGGCGCTCCCCGGCAACACTTCCCGGCCGCGGCCGCCCGGCTCGTAGGGAGAAGGAAGGCGGCAGCAGGGCCCGCCCCCCCGGGGCTGGTCTGGGGCTCTGCCCCGGGAGAGCCGGCTCCGCCCGCTACACGTGACCCGGCCGCCGGCGGGAGGAGGAGCCGCCTGACCCCAGCCCGGCCGCCTCTTGCGGGACTGCAGTGCAGCGGCCCGGCCTGCGCGAGCAGCTGGCGGGCGCTCGAGGGGGACTCGCGGGGACTGGTAGCAGGGGCTCCGGTGTGCGAGGGGCTGGGGCTCCGAGGGGTCCTGGGTGCAGTGGGGTGCGGGATCTGCCAGGGAAAGCGGGGCATAGTAGGGAGGCTGGGTCTCGTGGCTGCTGTGACGCCCTGGAGCCCCTCTTCCTGACTGACTCCCAGCTGTCACCAGCGTGATCACTGCTGTACCAGGCTCTCTCCCTCAGCTGGTGCAGGGGAGTCAGGACATAGGTGATAAACATTTCATCTGTCCACAGGAGAGTATCCCACAGTCACTCCTGCGGCCTTGGTTCACACTGAGCAGAACTATAAATCTCCTAAGGCGCTGGAGCCTACACTGCTAACACATCATCGTTACTGTGATTATTGTCTGTAAATCGCAACACTATAGCCACAGCTACACAAGACAGAAAATCAGGATCCAATTTTTAAAAAATCTGCTTAACTGGAGAGTACAAATCAATTTCCTGGCGTAGTTCTGGTGCCATTGGTCTCTCCAAACCACTGTATAGCTAGACAGCACAGTAATTCATTTGCCCTAAATATGGCCCAGATCCTCAAAGATATTTAGGCACTATTGGGGACTTAAGTGCCTAAATATTTGAGGATCTAGACCTCTGTGAAAGCCTTTGGCTAATATTTGATACTTGGCATTAGGCCAACTTCTTTAGAGTAGAATCCAATAATATGAGGTAAGAGTGGCCTTACTGTACACTGAGTGACCACAGGTAGAATTAAGAACCTCATTTATTAACTGTCATATCATCCATAACATTTTTTCCAGAGGACTGAGCACTGGATTGGGAGTTGGAAGGTCCTGTCTCTGCCATCTACTCACTGTATAGGTTTGGCCAAGTCATTTCACCTTCTGTCTCAATTGGTACTGTCTAAAATGAAGATATGACTACTTATGCACACCCTTCACAGGGGTGTTCTGAGAATTAGTGACAGTTGGTTGTGTGAAGTGCTTTGAACATGTAAAGCACAATATACATTATTATTTGTATTACAGTATCACCCAAAATTCCCAATCAGGATCAGGACCACAGAGTACTGTACAAACACATAGGATGACACAGTCCCTGCCCTGAAGAGTGTATGCTCATTATTATTATAAAATGTTTTGAAGCATGTACTGTACTTACCTGCAACATTGTTTTTAGAAACGAACAATCTATGGAAGCCAAGGAGTTCACTGGAAATTGCACTTTCCATCAAAACCTCTCTTTATTTTCATGGAAGCAAGTATTTTCCACCAGGCTGTGTGATTCAGAATAATTAAACATTCCATTCTCACTCCTCATCCACAGGTTGCATCAGATTTCCCTTCTATTGTATGCCTTTAAAGTTCTAGGTGACTTTGTAGGATTACACAGTTTTTTGTTGTAATTCTTTCCTGTGCAGTTTGGAAAGGGTAAAATATAGTGTGAACTATAGTAAAATTATCCATGGGCAATATGTCCAGTGTAATGAAATTAACAGTATGTCTCATCTGAACAAGGTTCTATGCCTCTCTAGATGCTGACTCAGTATAGTTCTGATGGACTCTATAATGTATCTCCAAGATTTAAAACAGAGATTGAGAGACTTTAATTTGTAGAAATATAGGTAAATTTGTGATATAAAAGAATTGAAAGATCAGCAAAGAACTGATTTTACATAAACAAAATATGGTATTTAAGAGAAATCTTCCAGCTGTATGAGAATGTTGGGGGAAATGACTACATATAGCCATGATATTTTTAGGATGGAATGTTAGTATGAATCCGTGTAGTCACAGCTGATACTCAATTCATTTTACAACCTGCCCATTTTTCTAAATCTATATGCCCTCCATATTCATGTTCAGATGTCTACTATGGTAAGCAAAGATGACAGAAGCATTACCTAGAGGAATGCTCATCTGACAGATTTAGGGGAAATTTTTGTATACGTTTCATGGTTCAGTATCTTCAAACTGTGATTTGAATTTTTCTGATAATGTATTAATGTTTGCAGTGTTGTAGCCATGTTGGTCCCAGGATAATAGAGCGACAAGGTGAGTGAGGTAATATCTTTTATTGAACCAACGTCTCATCGTGAAAGAGACAAGCTTGTGAGCTTACACAGAGCTCTTCAGGTCTGGGAAGGGTACTCAGAGTGTCACAGCTAAATAAATGAAGTGGACATTTAACACCCTTGCAGTAGTAGTCCTACTTCACCTTGAATGGTCCATTCTCTTATGCTTAACAATCTGTTCAACCTTGTATTTAGCTGTGACACTCTGGGTAGCTCTACACTGCAGTTACACACCTGTGTCTGGCCCATGTCAGCTGACAGGCTGCAGGCCTATAAAATTTCAGTGTAGGCCTTCAGGCTTGGCCTCGAGCCCAGGCTTTGAAACCATCATGGCTCCAGCCTGAGCCCAGACAGCCATACTGCAATTTTAGAGATCTGCAATCTGAATCAGCTGATGTGAGTGTTCAATTGCAGTGAAGACATATACAGAGTGCTTAGTTCTTCCTAACTGGTTTTTGAAAAATGCAATGTTAAAAATATTCTTCCACTGAAATTAACTGATGGTCTGAGATCATCCTTAGTGGACAGGTACTACTATTGTAATTGGTACTGGGGCTGGCAGTTTCAACTCAGTCTCAATGCCCATGTAGTCCTTGTTATCTCCCTAACCTTGGAAGTAATTCCATCAGGACAGAATTGAGGTATATCTGCAGAGAAGTAAGGGAAAGCTTGCAATGTCACTATGTGCTGTACTTAGTTAGTGGAACAACTTCAGTCTCTAGCATTATCTTGCCACTATTTTTCACCATCTCAAATGTTCACTTAAAATTGTTTGGGATGGTTTATTTGCTTTAACAAAGAAAAACTTTTCCACTATTTAAATGTTTTCAATTTTTAAAGCCTACTTTGATATGTCGGACAGCATCAAAAAATTTTAAGCCAAAATCCTACTGTGAGAAGTAGCTTTTTCATCCTCAATGGTACTTATATAGCTATTTGTGTGGGAGCATCATTGAACTGTCAATACATTTTTGAGATGTAATTGTTTTGCTCATTTTGTTTTTAAAATGTAAGTTACTGCCTTATGAAAAAAAAACCCTTTCTAAAGCTGACTGAAATTTGTGTAATCATTTAGGCAATTTTCTTTTTAAGATTGAGCAACAAATTATGTGATTGTATTACTGAATAACAGTTCAGCTATAGTGCATGTTGGGCAACAAAGATCTCTTCTGTTGTAGAAGTCAGTGTTCCAACTGCAAAGTACTTATAGTTAGAAACAGTAACTTTTCAGAAATATATTCTCTAGCTTAATGAAAGCTGTTCCTGAACCAAACCTTGATGTATGCTCAGATCTGAACTCAGATGTCATTTTTTCACATCACCTGTTTTTATAATGGGACAGCCAAAATCCTTGACCTGGACACAGTCCCAAACTCAAAAATTAAAGTAGACCTATATACCTCAAAAAGAAAAGGAGGATTTGTGGCACCTTAGAGACTAACAATTGTATTTGAGCATAAGTTTTTGTGAGCTACAGCTCACTTCATCCGATGAAGCTCACAAAAGCTTATGCTCAGATACATTTGTTAGTCTCTAGGGTGCCACAAGTCCTCCTTTTCTTTTTGCAAATACAGACTAACACGGCTGCTACTCTGCAACCTGTATACCTCAATTTCCCACCCAGTGTGCTGGTTTCTAACAGCCATTGGTTTGATGCTGCAGTCATTATTGAGGTTCAGAGTCTCATTAACTTCAATAGTAACCACACCTCTGCTCCAGGCATTCTACCAGGTTTGTTCTGTGTTTGTTCAGCCTCAGCAATGATCCCTAATGAGTCCAAGAGGAGATGTGGTTGATTTCATAGGACGAGAGAGAGAGAGAGAGAGAGAGAGAGAGAGAGACAGACACTTATCAAAGGAGCAGGTCTGCAAGAGTAAATAGGCAGGAAAGATAAAACTGCAGACAATCAATTAGTCTGAACACTCAATTACTAAACACCCAATGGTGATAATGGGATTGTGACATCTGAGGTGAGTTTTCTCTCCACCACAATCAGCTCACAACAAGTCCAGGCCAGCCAGAACTTGAACTCAACTATTAGAAATGACGACATGGTGCTAACATGCCATTTATTTAAAAAAAAAAAATTAGAAAAAAAAATTCTTAGTGGAATTTTGAAAGATGTTATCTTTTTCTGTTTAATTTGACATTTCACCAGGGGGAAAATGAGTTGGCATATTTTGGCACTAGAAACACAGCATTATCCCACACTGATTATGGGCCAGAACTGGCTCTCATTAGGTTTTTCCATTGACTTCCAAAGGAGCAGCCGCAGGCCTAACACTTTTCTCCACCTGTTTCTTAAACATTGGAAATAACTACGTGACATTCCCTTTGGTGAGTTACTGATAGAGTGATCATGATTAACTTGACATTTGCCAACAGCTGACCACAGTTATTTCCCTTTACAACAGAGGGGGAAATGGTGCTATGGCTAACAGCACTGAGGGCTAACTGTTGGTAAATACTGAATTAAGGGTGTCTGCTGAAAAGGCAACACGGAGAGAATTTCAAAAACAAATGTTAAAATGATAAATCTGATTGGTTCAACCAGCAGCTGACTATGGTGTGGTAGGGGATGGTCATGTGCAGTGTGTGCATGCCACAATGGAAACACAAGAACAGTCTGACAGAGTCATCTTAATTGTTAAGTGTTTAAAACGCTCAGTAGTATAGGAGTAGTAGCAGAAAGTCTGCCTGCCTGCCAGTATTCAGTTATGTGATTCTGGCTGTTCTTGCTCTCTCTTTTGTAAGTTGGAAACACACTGAGGACCCCTGCAGCCAACAGCCCTTCCTTGTTCCTTTTTTCCTATGATTGTCAAAAGTGGCAGGAAACAATAGCTTTGGCAAAAGAGTGAAAGGAGAAGAGCTCTCATTTCTGACTGAGGTTCCTGGCCATATGAAAACAAAAATGCAAAGTTAGATCAGAACATTGGTTTTTAAATTCTGCTGCTTCTGGCTCACCGAGAGTCAAGTGTTATGCCTGCAGAGGCAGCTATATCCAAACCAGATTTCTCCCCTAGAGGGAGGGTAGGTGGCAGTAGTGCTCACCCTCATGTCCCACCCTGATACCAAATGGAACCGTCTACCACCTGTGGAGGGTGAGGAACCCCGGTGGGCCAGCCTCAATTCCACCCTGGGCCTACGGCCCGCCAGGGATATTGGTTAGCAGCTCCCCCATGGAGCCATGAACACAGGCACGTACCTGTTACGGTTCACCCTCATCTGTGACGCCTGCCCCTTTTGCAACGTGAGGGAGAATCTGGCATATGCTTATCTTGAATGCACCAGGTTGCAGCCCCTATTCCGGCTCCTCCAGAACCTCCTGTTGAGGTTCTGGCTTGACTTTTCCCCACACCTGTTTATATTCGCACACCCTGTCTGTGGCTCCACAAACTCACAAGACCTCCTCGTCAACCTCCTCCTGGAACTGGCCAAAGTGGCTGTCTTCAACACCAGGAGGAGGATGCTAGATGAGGGGGTGCTCTGCAACTGCGGGGCCTATTTCTGCTCCTCCCTGGTCACATGCATCCAGGCAGAGTTCCTCTGGGTCTGCTGGTGCTCTAGACAGCTTCGAGGAGCAGGGGTTCTCTGCTTTGTGTGCCCCTCTGGATCCCTGGTTTTGAACCTGTGACCTTCACTCCTGACCCTGTTATTCATTCGTTGTCCCCCATATTCAGTAGGTTCCCGGGTCCAGTGGTCGCTCCTGCAAGACTGGGGGAGGGGCCTTTAGATGTGGATGGGCTTGTGCCCACCCACCTCCCAGGATTACAATAAGGACACCTGACTCTGAATGGGGAAGTCAGCTTTAGACTCCAACCAGGATTTTATGGGACCCTTGCCAAAAGGCTGACCAGCCTCCCCTACTCCTGCTGTCTCCATGAATAGCTTCACCCTCTTTTGGGGCTGCAAGAAGCAGGGAATGGTGGGAAACTTGCCCTGTGTCCATCCACCACCTTGCCTGCAGTATATTTCAACAGCAGAAATCCAGACATGATTTAGAATTCCCTACTGTAACATCACAACATTGTTATGCTCAGAGCTGGACAAAGGCCCTAATAAAAGGGCATCATACGTAACTTCAGTGAATGCAAGTAAGAAGTGGCTAAACATTAAGGCAACAGGTTAAAAGGGTAACATATGACAGTAAGACTCTTGCCTTCATTCCCTTTGTGTTTGTCTACAAGTTAGGACACATTTCTGAGATGGTGAAGCTTAAAATAAGCGAAGAGCAAGAGGAAAGTGGGTAAGGCAACCTTACTGAATGCTAAGGGGAAGCTGGTTCTATAGCCATCTCTCCTATGCTCATTCTGTCCCCAACTGTTTTACAGAGTAGCAAGCTCAGTTTCAATAACATAATGACTACACAGGCAAGTAAAAGCAGCCATTATTCACTCACTGATGACAGTGCATGCTCAGTCTTGGACAGTAGCACTAGGTTAAGTGGGAACAGAAATGTTAGCCAGAACACCAGGCTTATCCCCATCTCTTTTCAAAAAGTGCCAGGCACTGAGCGAACATTTTACATGTCACATATACCAAAGCTTTCTTTATAAATCATAAAGAAGGAAAAAAGGGTACAAGCCCAATTTTATATGCAGCTCACCTTTAAATAATGTTTTACAGATAATAGTAGAGTACCTTTTATCTGAGGATCTCAGAGCACATTCAGCATTATATCAACTAGGCAGTATCCCTATTTTAGGAATGAGGAAACTGAAACTCACAGAGATTAAAGTGAATTTCAAAGTTTACACAGCAAGAAGATGGCAAAGCCAGAAACAGACCTTAGGGGTGCTGATCTGGGCCTCATTAGAAACTACTCATGTATGTACAATTTGGCCAGTACTCAAATACGTTGTTGAATTAGGATCTTACTCTGCTGTTCCAATCACTAAAGCAGACAAGTTATTTTTTATTTACATAGAATTAACTATGTTAAGAACAGAGCCAATTAGCATTATAAAAATGCGAATTTATTACACAATAAAATGAAAATTTATTTTTTTCACAGCAGCATGTGCCAGCGACTAAAAAGATTTTTGCTTTCAGTTCAACATGTTAGATAAAAATCACATGCAGACCATTCATTAGGCCCAATCAAATTTTATATGTGCACACATATTTCCACACAAAAGCACTGAGCTGGGTTTCTATGATTGGAGGGGTCATATCACTTGTTATTTCCAAATATTCAGACAATCTTCAGGTATATGTGAAAATACTAATGAATCACGAATGATTAATCATCCAAAAATTAAAACACAAAAGTCCAACCTTCATTTTTACATTTTAAAAGTTTCAGCCAAGACCATCTGAATTTTGTGACCAATCACACACCATGAACAACAAATAGTGAATAGCTGAAGCAAACCAAACCATTCAGAATCATGAATAATACAGCTTGAAACTTATTTGTCCAAACTAATTTGGGTTTGATTAATTACAAATATAACTGGTAACAAAAAGATAGACCAGCTCTATAGTCTGTTCAAACACTGGAACCGTGCTGATCTTCAGAATATACTCTATCCTTGAATGTTGTGTTTGTAGACCCATATTAAGTCAGTAGTATAAGAGTGGAGAGTAGTCAGTCCACATCTTCAAGTACAGGCTTCCCTTCTTCTTTCCTTTCTAGATTGGAAACCTGTAATTAAACAAGGTACAGAAGTAAAAACAAATTTGCATTTAATTTCTGCTGTTAAATTTAGATTCTCACAAGGAATTGGGGTAGTCAACAATGAACAGAGGAACAATAAGCCATAGGTCAGATTTTCAGCTGTGCCCAATAAAAAAAGCAGAGAAAGGCGGATGCAAAGGATTTGCATCCACCTTCAGTCCCTGGTCCTTCCGACGGTTCTGTATCAGCCCATGCCATGCCCCAATCACCTCACAGCTGCTCTAAATTATGCCAGCTGCTCAAGACCCCAGGGGCCATTTTGGAAGCCAGGTAGTAGTAGTGTGCAGAAGAGCTCTGGACACACAGCCTTCTTCCCAAGACAGAAGGGAGGCATCATAGCTGCACCACCTGGGAATTCCCTCACACTGGTAGATCTACCAGGGCGACAGCCCCTTTGTGCTGGACGATGAAACAAGCCATAACTGCAGGTCTGGCAAATCTGAATAAAACCATTGCCTCAAGCTCTTTCCAATTAACATCATCTTATCTCTGGACTTTGTGCTACAAATACAGGAACACAACAGTCAACACATGACATTGTCCTGAAGGATGATTCTCTTAGGAATTACAGCTGCCTGGCCTGCGAGTGCAGAGTTTCCAGGCCAAGGGAAACCCTTAGTGCACTCGCTTCCCAAAATAGACCAGCCTTGCCTTGCAGTATTACATCTGCCCCACACTTGGTTCTAAGAGGTTAATAGAGCCCTTGGGAGGCTGCATCAGAGAAGGGCTGAAGGGAGCAGCCAATCAGGGCCAAGCAGGCCCATATGACAAGGGAACTGCAGGGCCCAGAAAGGCAGTTCTCTACGGGGAACCCAGGGAGGAAGGACTGTGTACCTGGAGGGCTGAGAGAACTGCCAGCACCCTAGACTGCCAGCACCCTAGACTGGGCTAGGGGAGCGAGAGAGAGCTCCTGGCTAGCTGCTGAGGTTTGCAGGTGGAGGGCCTGAGGTAAGGATAAAGAGGATGCTGTGGCCACGAGGAAGTGGCCAGATAATATACTGCAGTAGCCACTAAAGGAAGTGGCTGAACAGTGGACTGCAGGTCCCCCGGAAGGGGGAAGCACAGAGTACAGCATGGCCAGAGGGTTGTGCCACTAAAGAGGACGCCGCGGTCCTTGTAGAGACGTGGGTCCTAGAACAGGCGTCACAGTGGCAAAGCACCACCAGAGGAGGGTGCACTGGTGAAGAGAGCTAATCCCCAGGACAGTCAGCAGGAGGTACCACAGTGCGGAGTGATCCCTGTTACATGCTCTTATTTTTGAGTCTTCTGAAAAACTTTCTGAAACAGTCACCAGCACAGGCTGCTGCTGTAACCTACTGGATAAACAAAAATATAAGGAATGGATTTTTTTTTTTAAACTGGCCCCCCTCTTTGCACACAGTTTGCAATGGCAAATACCTGCAGGCCCAAGTAATATCACAGGAAGCATATGCCAATACACTGGGTCATTACAAGTCTAAGTGATATTCACTGTGCCCATAAATATTTACAGGCACAAAGAGAGAGGCCAGATTTTTATAGTCTGTTCCTACAGAAATATCCAATCCAGCTCCCACTGAAGCCAAAAGGAGTTTTGCCCTACACTTTAATGGGAAAAGGCCCAAAATTATGAGTTGTGGGGTGGGGCTAAAAAGGGAATGCAGCATATGGTACCTTTTATCCTAGGTTTCCAGAGAGTCAGATACTATTATAGCATGCCTAACATTTCATAGAGATGGGAATTAATATTTTATTGCATATGTAAACATATTCTTAAAAGCAACTGAAATTTAAAATCTTTGGCAGTGAAAACTCCCATGTGTTAAAATTCCTCGGCCAAGCACTTTTATGGTAAAAAAAAATGTAAGGTGCCACAAGTACTCCTTTTCTTAATGTTAAGGTTGTGACTGAAGCCCCCAAAAAGCCAACCAAACCATAGTTACAGCTACCACTTGATCCTTTACACACCTCACAGTGGCCAGTCTAAAAACAGTTGCCATATCCAAGCATGCAAGGTCAAATTAATCCCCAGTGTAACTCCACTGACTTCAAGGTTCAAAGAGGGGATTGCTGTAAAGGAAGATGGGCAGACACCTTCACTCTGAATTTCCCAGCTCTTACTGAATTTGTCACACCATTTTAGGTCCCAATCCTGCAATGAGGTCCGTGTAGATGGACTCCTGTTACTGTGTGCTGGCCCGTTGCTCTGAATGGGCATAGAGTTCATAAGCATAGACCAGTGGTCCCCAAACTTTTCACAGTTGTGTCTCCCCTTCATCCTGTCTCTTCTTCCCCATCTTACCCCCTGGGAGCTGTGGCAAGGCTATGGAGTGGGGATACCCGGACAGAGGTAAGATCTCCTAAGAATTAGATCATAGGAATCTATGTCTATGTAGACATACTGGAACTGGGCTTATCATATCACAAATGATTTAAAATAAACCTAGAGCAGAAGTGAACCATGCATACCTGTTTATCTATAGACCTGAACTGCCAGGACCAGGTAGAGTTGTAAAGAAAAGGTCTCAAGTCAAATCGGTTGTCCTCAGGACTGTAGTTTTCAGCATGATAGGCAGGTGTGAGGGTGGTCATTTTATGTCTGTTAATTGAGTACATCCTGAAAAAATGCTTAACCTTGGATGCCACCTGGTGTACAAAACACATAGTTTCAGGTCAACTGAAATTTCTCAGAACTGAAACACAATTCTAGATGAGCAAGTTACTCTGGAGTGAGCTAATTCACAAATCCAAATGTATATATATCAGTTAGCACTACTAATGTCTGTTACCACAGAGGAAGTGAGGCATGTAATATGCATTTAAAGTATCAGAATGCACAAAAGTGTCACAATGAAACACATCTATACTATTTTGCTGTAAATGTTTCTTATAAGGGAGAAGATGGATATCCCAGGGGTTGGGACACTGGCCTGCATAGGAGACCCAAATTTTATTCCCTGCTCTGCCACAGACTTCCTGTGTGACCTTGGGCAAGTCACTTAGCTTTTCTTTGCCTCAGCTTCCCATCTGTAAAATGGGAATAATAGGACTTTCCTACCTCACAGAGGTCCCAGAAAGGGCACTGCCAGGATAAAAGCAAGTGCCCATTGAAATGTCATGGAAATGACACCTCTCCAACCAACTCTGTCACAGGATATATGGATGTAGATTTCTTTTAGGTGTTTTGAAAATCAAGAGCCACCTTCTCTCTTACAATATATTCATGGCACATCCATTAGCTTCAATGGGGGTTGGGCACATATCAGGGAAGGCAGAATTTGGCCATGCATGTATAGATCTAAAACTAAACAAACAGTTCCCTTCAGAATACCTAAGTGTTGATCTAACAGTCTGCAGTATAGACAAAAGGCTGGAATCACTCTAGGATCTGTGCCAGCTTGTACAAGCAGAAGAACGTCTTCTGGGAAGCAGAAAACAGCAAAATGTAACACAGAGAGTGGGCAGTGAGCGTGTGATCAGTGTCGGTGGACAGGTTTCCAGAGAGAGATTTCTCTTGAAATTTGGTCTTTTCTCCTTTAACATGTTATGACCTCTCTAGGGTATTTCTAAATACAAGAGACTGATTAAGCTGTTCCTCTTAAGTTATGAAAACTACATGTGATCTTTTTCCAAGCGTAAATTCTGTTAATGGAGGATTTTAAACGCAAGATTTTTTTAATTTTTACCTCTCTTGGGGTACAGATCTCCTTCCACATATTGATCAGCTTACAAAACATGCTGTAAGGTCCAGCCTTGGCCATCTTCCTTAGTTTTCCATAGACTGAGAGCTCAGTGTATGTCATCCCCATATCTTCCTGAAATCACACACACAAAAAGGGCACTGAAAATGTATAACATGAGTCAGAATGAATTATTTTAGAGGAGACTATAATACATTCAGTTAATCAGAGAAATACTAAATTGAAAAACCAATCTCCATTTAAAATAAGGACTGCAATGGAATTTCTGAATTGTTGTATGGGAATATATTGCATCTAGCTAGCAAGAGCACTTCTTGAAAAAAAGGATTTTTCCTTCTGTGGTATTTGAACACAGGCTTCATATCAGCAAGCTAAACCTAGATGTTGGCCTTCTGCTTGAAAACAAGAAACTAAATTGTGCCGTGACTTACCTTCCACCGTCCTAGAAACACAGTACAGTTCCCTAGAATTTAGACCAGCCTTGATTTCAATGGTGTTCATAAGTTTGAACAGTGATCTCATATGCAACTAAATAAATAAAATGAGGAAACAAAGTTCCGGGGCCAATATTTCCAAAAGTGACTAGTGACTTTGAGAGACTCCCATTTTTGGGGGGCCTTGAGGGGCCTTAAAGGGAACTGATTTGCAGAAAGGACTATGCCCTCACCCTCTCAAATACAGGCCCCTTACAGATATCTTGAGTGGAGCACCAAAACTCAAGGCATCCAAAAACACCAGTTACTTTTGAAACTCTTGGCCTGTATAAACAAGTCTGCTGCCAGATATTAATGTTTACAGAGCTGTTTTGTGGAATGGCTTATGAGACCATTCAAAGGGAGAGAAACTTATCTTGGTCATAGTCCGGCGATGCTGCCCCTCTCCACTACTGAACAAAATACAAGTTGTGAATAAGGCTTACCAGAGCTTTTTAAAGTCACTGCCCATTACCTCATCAGTTTGAGACACTTGTCCATCCGCAAGGGGCTCTAACTCTGCAGTTGGTGGAGCGGACATAATACTGTGTAGGAAAAAGCATTCATTCAAACCAATCACGTTAGCTGCTAAACATCAAGTGCTTTATTTAAGTCCATTTCGGGAGCACAACCTGCAAAATGACCGTGAAAAGAAAATGGGACATCTACTAGACTACTGCTATTTGTGCCAAAAGCTCTCCCAGGTGCACAGGGTGATGCCTATAGTAAAATCACAGTCATCATATATTTGCCTGAATCAAATCTGAGTATAAATGGAATAAGGACCTCAGGATTCAAGCACAGCAACAATCAGTTATGCAACTGAAGTTTTCAATAGTTTGTGCTACATTCACAGAAACAGCAAACAGTCTTGCATCCATCTAAATCCCTGTCCAGGCTAAGGCTGAAAAAGAGCTTAGCCTTGCCTACAATGAGTTTTTGCCAAGAGTCTCTCACGGTTGAAGCTCCCCTGATGGTAACAACATTGGGAAAGCTATTATAGAACAGCTCCTGAAGCTGACCACATTAACACCGTCCCATTTAAATAACATCGTGTAAAAACTTAGGCCGTCACGGCAGCATTGTCTCCACTAGCACCCCCAATGGTGTTACGACCAGTTGGCGTTAGCAATGATAGAAGAAAAGTTGCCAAAAAATAAACCCTAGTGTAGACACAGCCCTAGTAGCAATCATGTTTAAATATAGTTGCTAGAACATTTATGACACAACTTCCTTGACAAATATTCACTTGGATGTATTTTGCAAGAACCATCATATATCCTTGTTTTAAAGCTATGCTAAAGACAAAAGAGATTTGGTACGTATAGATGGCCAATATTAATAGTGCTACTAGGCTGCCTGGGTTTCAGAGAAAAATCTCTGTCCACACTGATAAGGAAAAATGTACTAGCTGCAACCACATTTAAACACGGAAGTTATTATTATTTATCACATGTATTACAGTGGCATCAGAGATTCAGAATTGGGGTTCCTTTATGTTACAGATGAGCACACACTGTAGGAGAGGAAGAGGAGTATGGATGCTAGCACAGTTTCACCAGTCATGAATCATTACTTTACCACTCACCTTCTGAGTGCTGTAAGCTGGAAGTTTTCCATACAATACTGTATGAAATTTCTCAAGTCAGTCTTGCTGATTCCACCAATAGGATTTATATCAGCACTGGAGCAATCGTACTTAGTCAAGTATCCGTGAAGACTGAAAGAGAATAAGGAACTTTATATAACAACCAAAATCCTAGAAATAGGGCCTTTTATGTTTTCATGTGTATTTATAAGGCTATCCGTTTTTTAAAGTCATTGGGACATTAAGAGGTAAACTGATTAATGTTCGGACGTGGTAGTGCTACTCTAATGATCATTAGGTCTCTGGCAGGGAGGTGATAATATTTTAATACCTACTGCAACCGCAGTTAGCATTGTATGTATTAATAAAATAATAAAATAAAAACAAAATGAAGACTGTATTTTCTGAAGCAATGTAGGCTGACTGCCTCCCAGGACTAGCACTTCTTAGGGCCCTTCCCTCTTGACGTCTCAACTTTCCTGGATAATCCAACCACTCAGAGACTCACCTGATCTCACCTTCTTGGGAAATCAGTGGGGTAAGTAATTTACAGGCTACTCTGTGGAGAGGCAAGATGGTCCAGTGAAGAGGACACTGAACTAGGACTTGGGAGCTGTGGGCTCCGCCTCTGAGCTTCACCATGACTTTGGGAAAGTCTCTATGCCTCTGTCTGGACTGTAAACTCTCTGGGCAGGGATAGTTTCAATGCACAGTGTGTCTGTACAGAGCCTGGACTAAAGGGGCCCTGATCTTGGTTGGGGTCTCTAATGTCTACACTGCAACATAGGCCTATGCTTGAGCCCAGGCTTAAGCCAATGCCTCCTTGTGTCTGCACTCCAATTACACTGACCCAGGGTCCCAGGACTCTGCAGAGCTCTAGGGTCAAAGCTCTAGTCAAACCAGGACCAGGGTCCAAGCCCTATTGCTTCGCAGTGTAGATGCAGGGCTGCTTGACTTGGGTCCTGGAACTCATCCAAAAGTATCCCACAATTCCATGGGACAACTTCCTTAGTCCTCTCTATCCCAACAATCTGTAGTCCACGCTACTGAAAAGGGAAGCCACTCCCTGCTACCCTTAGCGAACAGTAGCAGCTCAGGTCAGCATTAACCCATTCTCTTCTGATCACCCATCTACAAGCATACCATCAGAGAGCCTCCTGGGTTTGCAATGGGTTTGGTGGGCTATTCCTGTAACAACAACCCCTCAATTCTCCAGCATGTAAAACATGCAGGGCAGGCAGTAAAGTTTTCCCACAGTGCAGCACAGTCCTAGTACTAGAGTGGCCACATTTTAGGAGACTTTGGGATATGGTAACTTTGACTCAGGTCTGCGCACTGCAATGTGGATGCCCGAGCCCTAGGTTAGAGCATAGGGTAGACAAGTCTTAATATAGGGTTTAAATACAATGTAGACACTTAAGCCCAGGGTTCTGTAACACAAGTCAGCTAACGTGAGTCCCACTAACCCTGGGCTTACTTAAATATGTCTGACTGTTGGTTTGTATTACACTGCAGTGTATTCACGCCCAACTCCCACATTTACAACTTGAGGATCTGCAAACTGTAAATCTAACTGTGATGCCTCCACCAACCAATGAAGCAGGGCATTTCACACAAAAACAACTAAAATACTGCCTTACTTACCTCAATAGCAACTAAAATCCCACCTTTTCAGGCTCCCATGGTCACAGGTCACCTTTGTCCTTTGTGATGCCCCACCATACTATGACCAAGCTACTAAACTTGGTCCTGATTTTTTAAAGTATATGGCATGGCTTCCAAAGTTGTTGGGGGTTTTTTGTTTGTTTGTTTTTTAAGTCTCTAATAACAAAGTCATCAAAAGACACAAAATATTAGTGTCACTTTTGTTTTCTATTTACTATATGGGTCACCTTCGCTACAGAAGGTTGCTGAGAAAGGAACAGCTGTTCTTTTTATCAAATGACTGCACCAATTCTCAAATGGGCATCTAAAAAATGTCGACTGATTTGGTTCAGTTCATAGTTTCATTGATTCCAGTACACTCATTTTATTCTTAAATTAAGTATATTTCCTGGGGCATTGGTATATACTGGCATCCAGTGGAGTTACAAAAGACTGCAGTGAATTTGACTCCCGATGACTTAATAGATTTCCAATATTCGCCCACCTTTCGTCCACATTGGCTGATCCGAGCACTAGAAGCCCGCCAGACATCCCGCGAGCCCAGTGACTCAGCTGAGCAAACAAGTAGGCAAGGACCATTCTTATTCTAGCCTACAAATCAAATTGAGAAATAAAGCAGATTTACAAAGCAAACTACTTTCTCCTTCATAACACAGAATTCGAAGTCAAATTAAAATATCCACTAATAACTACGATGAGCCCAGTATACTTCAGAACTAAGCCACATGTAGAACTGCAGTCTCTACAGGTGACTAGTGAACACCACAACCCAGTGTCACTGAATCCCCAAATGTTAGTATAAGAAGGATTATGTGGGCTGAATCCTTTGGGGAAAACAAAAGCATACCTGCACATTCTGTAGTGCCAGATTTTCCCTGCTGCTCCCTCCACAGACACGAAACTGGGGAGATCTGCCCATCACCATACTGAAAATCCCCACAATGGCTTTCACTGCCACATCTATGTTTAGATTTATATGATAGCTGAGAAGATTACAAGCACAAGTAAATCACTTTGCATGCTTCGGACTAGGTAAAACAGTATAAAACAAATGATTTTAACTTTGTCTTCCTTATGTGAAGAAAATAAGCAATCCCTCAATTCTCTAGCATGTAAATCAAGGACAAAGGGGTAAGGCACTAAAGCCTGCCACCACCTAATATCTGGCTTCTAGACTTGGGGAGCCTGGAGCGCAGACTTTTCAAGTTCAGTTGATTGGTTTCCATGTTCTTCCCCAAATGTTTCTAATGCCCACCCCCACACATACACTCAGGTATTAAGGCTGTAATATTCTACTTACCACCCTTATTACTCAGATACTGGTCTTTTAGAAAACCTGAAGCTGTATATGAAATCTTAACTGCAACATTATTTAATCCAAGCATTTCTTATTCTATACCTGCCTATTTGTTCAGCCAACAATTTGGCCCTATTGTATGTATCCTGGGAGGAGTTCTCGCTAGCCATGTAACAAGTGGTGAAGATATGTCCACAGAATTCCTGGGAATCCTCAGGAGTGTAGGTCTCATCATTCACTATCCTACGTACGTCGGCCAGCACATCTTGATCTGCAGGAAATCCAGTAAAAGGAGAAAGGAGATGAACCATCACAAATACCTTGTACTACTGCTAATTATATTTTGCTCTTCCACAGCATGAATCATTAGAGAATTTCAAAGCACTTTACAATCATAAAGGAACTAAGCCTCACAACAGCCCTTCACAAAATAAGGTAACACTTCATTTGCTGGCATTTCAAACGTTCTCAATTCCATCAAAGAGAATTATTGAGTTTGCTGCTGGTTTTGCGTCTATAAATATAAAAAAGTTTTGTCCCATGTATTACAAAGAGGCTTCATAAAGGATGAAATGCTAATCCAATACAAAGGACTAGCTCAAAGTTTATGAACTATTTCAACACAATTTCAGGGCTTAACTTTCCTTAAGCACATGTGTGAGACTTAAGCGCTGCTTAAGAACTGTGCTGGCCGATGTACACAGTTGAATTTCACCCAAAATGAATAAACTCTCCCACAATAAACTGGAACACCAGACCCAAACATCCCAAAGTTTGGATAGTAAATCCAAAGAATAATCCAGATCCATGGCTGTGTATTCTATGCACTGCCCATAAGTGAAGACATGCACTACACATGTAGCTACACACGGCAGTGACAGGCCCTGGCAGTGGAAGGCGGTGGGGCAAGGCTCTGGTAGCTCCCCTCTGCCAGAGCCCTTCCCTGCGGTCATCTCCTGCTGAAGCCCATCTTCCCTGCTGCTCTTCCCCCTTCTCTCCCCCCACTGCAGCTTTACACTATGGCAGGGAAAGGCTCTGGCAGCAGGGAGGCAGTGGAACACTACACTGTTAAAAATAGCAGTGTTGACGTGGGAGGCACTACTTGGGCACATAGAGAGTCAAGGTTCAGGCATGCTGGGTGCTCTATTCTATTCACCTAAGCCATGCCTCACTATTTACACTGCTATTTATGCCCCCGCTAGCAGGCATGCTGCATGTGTACTCCACACGCCATAAGTGTAGACATAGCCTGAGTTTCATAGCTGACCAAACCCCATAAATACAATTTGGGGGATCTTTGAAATCTGGATCCACATTTTGGCTGGGTTTCTCAAAAGGCATCTAAGACACTCCACTGAAAAGGTAGGGCCTGATCTCTGATTAAGCACATAACCAGTATGTTGCACCTTATGTACTGTACTAATGGCTAATATTCATTTACCTCTAACCATTAGCAAGTTTGATTACTTTGACAAGGACACACACACACACACCCCAACTTACTTCCATTCTTGACTGCAAGGCAAACCTGGCGACACATGGAGTACACAATGCAAGCTGTAGCAGAGCTGTCAATTCCACCACTAAGTGGTAGGAGAAATCCTGCCTTAAACAGCAAACAATGGAAAAGCTGTGAGAACTGCCATTGTAAAAACATATTTTACCCTTCAGAAACAATATTTTGAGCCTATTCCTGCGTCCTCCCTCAGGTGAGTTATGCATGCTCCAGCCAGCAGGGCCAGCCAATTCTGGTAGTACTTCATTGGAAAACAGATCTAGCAAAGCATTTCACACCCTTATCACTTTGCATTGGCTAACCAAGCCAAGTCTCAGGTTAAACCCTTTACTCTGATGGCTAGAAAAAGCTGCTGAACAGGTCCTCACTCTCTAGTGTGGTTAAGGAAAGCTAATTAAGAAGGATGGAGTTCTTAGCGTCCAATCCACTCTGTTTAATTTGGATCATTGCTTAATGTGATCCTCTGCTTATTTCAAAACATGATCTTTGGAATCAAACTGCTAGTATGTGTGTTTGGCACTTTTCTTTGTCCATCTACTTAAAATGGCTTTTGAGAAGCTGGAAGGTGCTTTTACCATTCCTGAGAAGGAATGGTAAAAGCAGTTACCTTGTAATGGATGCTGTATGTTTTCTTTATAGTTATGGACCTCCTATTTTTAGAGAGCTGTAACTGGCTAGTACTTTTTCCTGTGTCTCTGTAGGCTCTCAACTACTACTGAGATTTCATCTGTGTGCGCGTTAGCAATGGTTGAATAGGTTGCAGATGCAATAAACTGGTGGTGTGGGTTAAATCTTAAATTCACTGTCCTATTCATCAATAGTTTATATGATAGTCACCCTCCATTTTCATGTTACAGGGAAAGCATGAGTAATACACTTATCCCCATAACAGCCATAATGGGCCCAGTCTTACTCCCATAGAAGTCAATATGAGTATTCTACTGGATTTCAATGGATGCAGGAGCAAGCCCAGAACTGGCATGAATACAAGCAACACAATTCAGTACTTGTGTGATAGGATTGCATTCATGTTGCTGTTGATTTTTTTTTTTTTTTTGCTTAGGGTTAGGGATGAAAAGAGGGCCCAAAACCAAGCAGAAGCAAAAGAAAAAAATCAACAGCAATATGAATACACAAAGAAAACAGATTCATGAATGAAGCTCTTAGAAGGAATTTCTCTTGAGGGATCCTAAACAATCTGGCCAGATTCAGTGCTGATTTACACCCTACACAATTCCATTGAGTTTAATCAGATTGCAAGGGTGTAAGTCAGCAATGAAACTGGTGTATTGTTTCTGGGGACAGTGTAGAAAGGATGCCATTTTTTATCATGCCATTAAAAGTATGTTGCTTGCAGGAAACTGGAGCACCAACTTAGGTTACCAAAAAAAAAAACCCCCCCAAAAACCCACTTTGTCAATTTTTTTTGTTTTGTTATTGAATTTAAAGAAAGCAGGACTGAGCACTAACAGATTTGAAGAGAACAGTTAGACATACCTTGAATAAGTGCTTTAAGCTTGAACTGAAGATACTAGTGAAAAGTCTCCCAGAATAATCTTGCTCTAAAGAGATCTAGGTAGAGGCAAGCTACCTATACTGTTCTTATGGTTAAAACATAGAAAGACAATGTTGAAAAGAGTTCTTACCTGCTCACTGCGTCTTAAGTAGTCCCAAAGCCAACATGCAGGGCCAAGGCTGAAAGTTACAAAATACAAATATTAAGGCTGTCAAGAGATTAAAAAAATTAACCATGATTAACCGTGCTATTAAACAATAATAGAATACCATTTATTTAAATATTTTGGATGTCTTCTACATTTTCAAAAATATCTATTTCAATTACAACACAGAATACGAAGTGTATATTGCTCACTTATATCTATTTTTAATTACAAATATTGCACTGTAAAAAAACAAAAGAAATAGTATTTTTCAATTCCCCCATTAAAGTATTGTAGTTGAACTTAGAAATGTAGAATTATGTACAAAAAAACTGCATTCAAAAAGAAAACAATGTAAAACTTTAGACCCTACAAGTCCACTCTGTCCTACTTCACATTCAGCCAATCGCTCAGACAAACAAGCGTGTTTACATTTGCAGGAGATAATGCTTTTCGCTTCTTACAATGTCACCTGAAAGTAAGAACAGGCATTCGCATGGCATTGTCATAGCCGGCGTCACAAGATATTTACTTGCCAGATGCTCTAAAGATTCATATATCCCTTCATGCTTCAACCACCATTCCAATCCAAAGCAGTGTGGACCGACATATGTTCATTTTCATCGTCTGAGTCAGATGCCACCAGCAGAAGTCTGATTTTCTTTTTTGGTGGTTCGGATTCTGTAGTTTCTGCATTGGCATGTTGCTCTTTTAAGACTTCTGAAAGCATGCTCCTCACCTCATCCCTCTCAGATTTTGAAAGGCACTTTAGATTCTGAAACCCTGGGTCCAGTGTTGTAGCTATCTTTACATTGGTACCTTCTTTGCATAAATCTCACATTGGTACCTTCTTTGCATTTTGTCAAATCTGCAGTGAAAGTGTTCTTAAGAACATAAGAACGGCCATACTGGGTCAGACCAAAGGTCCATCTAGCCCAGTATCCTGTCTACTGACAGTGGCCAATGCCAGGTGCCCCAGAGGGAGTGAACCTAACAGATAATGATCTAGTGATCTCTCTCTCCTGCCATCCATCTCCACCCTCTGACAAACAGAGCTAGGGACACCATTCCTTACCCAATGAACAACATGCTGGGTCATCATCCAAGACTGCTACAATATGAAATACATGGCAAAATGTGGGTAAAACAGAGCAGGAGACATACAATTCTCCCTCAAGGAGTTCAGTCACAAATTTAATTAACGCATTATTTTTTTAACGCGCGTCATCAGCATGGAAGCATGTCCTCCGGAATGGTGGCCGAAGCATGAAGGGGCATATGAATGTTTAGCACAGGAGTGGCTAATCTGAGCCTGAGAAGGAGCCAGAATTTACCAATGTACATTGCCAAAGAGCCACAGTAATATGTCAGCAGCCACCCCCATCCGCTAACCCCTTCCAGCCCCCAGCGCCTCCCGCCCACCAGCAGCCCTGCCAATCGACGCCTCCCACTCCCTCCCACCCGCTGCAATCAGCTGTTTTGCAGTGCGCAGGAGGCTCTGGTGCGGAGCAGGGAGGAGCGAGAGCATGACAGGCTCGGGGGAAGAGGCAGGGACTTTGGGAGAAGGGGTGGAGTGGTGGCAGGACCTGGGGCAGAGCAGGGGGTTGAGCAATGAGCACCCCACACCACACTGGAAAATTAGCATCTGTAGCTCCAACCTTTGAGTCAGCGATTATGCAAGGAGGTGCATATTAACCTCTGAAGAACCGCATGTGGCTCCGGAGCCACAGATTGACCACCCCTTGTTTAGCATATCTGACATGTAAATACTTGCAATGCGGGCTACAAAAGTGCCATGCGAATACCTGTTCTCACTTTCAAGTGACACTGTAAGTAAAACACAGGCAGCATTATCTCCTGTAAATGTACACAAACTTGTTTGTCTTAGCCACTGGCTGAACGTGAAGTAGGACTGAGTGGACTTATAGGCTCTAAAGTTTTACATTGTTTTGTTTTTGAATGCAGTTATGTAACAAAAAAAAAATCTACATTTGTAAGTTGCACTTTCACGATAAAGAGATCGCACTACACTACTTGTATGAGGGTAGTTGAAAAATACTATTTTATCATTTTAAGAGTGCAAATATTTCTAATAAAAATAAAATACAGTGAGCACTATACACTTTGTATTCTGTTGTAATTGAAATAAATATATTTGAAAATGTAGAAAAACATCCAAAAATATGTAATACATTTCAATTGGTATTCTATTGCAATTAATCGCGATTAACTTTTTTAATCGCGATTAATTTTTTGAATTAATCACGTGAGTTAACTGCGATTAATCAACAGCCCTAATAAATATTCCAGAACAGTTATAAGATAAGAACTATTTCATATTTAAAAATCCATCTTTATTGATCTCCTTTGTTTAGACACTTCTCCACTAGAAGATGGTCGCACACCATCAAGAAATAATTTTAGTCTCCAAATTTTTTTAACCTTACCAATAAACTATGCAACAGACTATATTTTTATTTTGAGTAAATTCATTTCCCCACCTCATTTATGCCTACCAGATTTCTTCCTCAGGACTATGATATCTCCACTGGATTGGCTCACAGGTAGGTACACATATATCATCAGAACACGACAGAGCAAAATTCACTTTTATTCTGGGATAGGAATTCACTTTGCTTGCCTAATTAATAGAATAGAACATTTGGGAAGTCATCAGTTTTAATGTAGCATTTATCTATAAAAGCATGTTCCCAGATAATACTGGAATACTGCAGAAACCAAAGTATTTCAACAGTCTCTTTCAATAATTGAAAATGTGTTGACTCAATGACTTATTGAAATTCATCAAAGAGCACAAGTTCACACATTTGAAGAATGCTTACCTCTAGGTTACGACATGAAATTTCTGCCCTATAACTTCGAACATCTTCCAAATCCAGTGTAGCAACCAAGACTTCCTGGGGAAAGGCATTTAAAATTAGACCTCTGACACAGGTACAGAATGGCTTTTCAAACCCAAATATATGGTACAAAGAACTGTTTAAAAAGGGATACAGCCATTTCCACTGTAGATATTTCCTGCTCAATCTACTCATGAGTGAAGGACCAGTGACTTCAATAGGATTCCTCACATGAATTAAATAAGAACAATTTATACTGAATGCACTGGACAAATAGACTATCCCACAATCTCTACATGAGAAAGTTCATACTGACTTAACAAATTTCTTGTTTGCATAAGGGTTTGCAAAATTAAGCCTATAATTATTACATTCTAATTGACACCTGTGTGTCCAACTGCTTAAATAAGCACATATAAACCAACAAGGCCTGCTCCTCAGCACAATATCCAAACCTCCAGGCCTCATCTACATGAGGCTTTTCAGAAATTCTTCCCCTCCTGCAGCTCCATCACTGCAGACAAAAAAAGAAGTGCTGGTGTGGATTGGGGGCAGGCAATTATTTTACCAATATGACATCTAGACCCCCTTGGAGCAGGGTTGGATAACTTGGTAAAAAGGTACTTGCTTGGTCTACATTAGGGCATCCAGCCAACCTAGCACCAATGGAATTGAACCTGTGCTAGACCAATGGCGGGAGAATTTCTGAAAAGCCTCAGCATAGAAGCAGTCCCACTGACTTCACCTTGCAACAAGGTCTGAGAAAAGGATAGCAATGCTAGGCTGAGGGAGACCAAGGAGTGAAATGAATCTCACAGTGTCAGTCAGCCTGAATTTATTACCACATCATTCAGTGAAAACTGGGATCCTTGAGCAATAGTGTCTCCATTCATAGAAATCATGGCACAACCATCATAGTACAGACGATCACCATCACAGCCTTTCTGATTGGCTAAGACATAAATCCCACCATTCTAAGAAGAAAAAAATGTATTATATTTTTTCCCAAAATATAACAGTTTGAAAACTATGGAATGTTAAAAGGCAAAACTACTGGTTTCTTTTGACACCCCCCCCCCCCCAAGTCCACTCTCCATCTTTACACTGTGGCTAATTTAGGGACCATTCCTTCCTTTTCATTTGAAAAAAGTGCTCAGCACTTTGTAGGGCCCTGTGAAAACAAATAATACAACACACTGGCTACATATGTTACATCTCCCTCAGATGGCTGTTACCGCCAGATGGAGTTGCCCCTTTAGTTCAAGTAGTAGAGGCCTATACTTTAGAACTGAAATTCAAAATTCAGGATGTGGGGGTGTTACAAAAACAACAATTCTTTATAACAGAGGGCTTGGCAAAATGAGGAAGAAATTATGTTTGGATGTCTTGGGGCACAGCTGACATTGTTAAGCAAGCAAAGCATGTTAAATTACTATGAAGAGACAGTCATACACATACCAATCACTTTTCATGGCTTAGCTTGCCATTCATGGGTTTGTTTCTCCCTCACCCCAATCTCTATTAAAAACAAATCTAGTTTTTGCCTAATGACTGAATATGTATTTTTTCTTTTAAAATAAGGTGAGTTTTAGATATAAAAAAATGCAAAACATCTTAACATCTTTATTTTTAAAAAATAATTTCCTTGAGAAAAAATCATCATCTTGCTCATCTCCACCGCAGTTATAAACCTCTGAAGGCAAAAAGACAAGGTGCGGTGGCATACAGTGGATAAAACATTTCATGCTTTCAACAGTAAAATAATTAGTCACTTTGAATGGTGGTTTTGTCTCTTTATTGTTATAGTTTTTTGTTTGTTTGTTTTTTTAAAAAAGGAACCAAGATAGAGAAGAATCAAAGGTGCCCAATCTTTGGATCTCACATCCCTGGGGCTTGGTTTAATTAAATACATCCTGGTTTAAGATTTTGCTGACTCTCCTTTGTAGATTATATGAAAAGAAGAGGACGACAGATTCAGCTTTCCAATGCCATCAAGCTTAATTACTAGCACAGGCGCAAAACACTATGCCCTGTCAGAGTAGAGGAGACTACCCTGAAAAACTGGGCTAAGTAATGAAAAGATGAGTTGGTCTTTAAAAAGACCTACCTTTGCTGTTGCAGAATTTACCACATTCACACGGGTGTGAGCTTTCCGCAGCACATGGTGACTCCCTGACGAATTAGTGAAGATCTCCACCCCATCAAGCCCCATTTCAATATGAGGGCTGTAAAAATAAACAACAGTACAATACTCATCTGGCATTTCCTCTGTGTCACTTAAAATTAGTGGCAACTAATGACAACTCTTTGCCATGCCTAGAGTAGTCCACTGCCAGTTTAATGTGTGTCTTGGTTAGTTCAAATAATGGAAATATTTGCTAAAGCATCATATTTATTTCCCTGCATAGCACTATTCCTTTGTCATGGATGGACTGGTTCCCAGGGAAAAGGAGGGGCTTTGATCATCAAATGCCATCCTTCTAATTCAAAGGAAGTCACCTGTTCCTATATCTGAATATCTTGATCCCAGCGAAGCAAAAAGATAAGATGATCCTTCTTTGAGACGAAAGAAGATTTCTAACATTGAGGGAATTAAAGCATTCCTCCAAGGTCCATAGGTCTCCTCTCTCCTTCTCAGCAAACCGCACAACACAAATAGATCGACTACAGTCACATGACATGGAAATGAGAAAACGAGCATGTTGCATTTTTTAAAAAATTATTTTTATAGGAAATTGGTTGAAAATATACTGATATTAAAAGGACAATCAAACACATTTGAAAATTTTGCACCTTCTATAGCTACAAGGAACAAAGGATGACTAGAACTGAAAGAGTTTAGAGAAACATTTACATTTTTTTTCCTATTTGTTTAATTTATGCATCTGACAGCATTTTGTATTATAGTCAGTTTCACTGTTTCCCCTGCATGTCAATTAGTTCTCCAGTCCTGCCTGCTAATCTGAAAAGACCTGGACCCTAGGTAGTTTCTCCCTTATAAAGAATTTTAAACCTCTACAGGAGAACAGAAAAAACTCTTATAAAAAAGTCTAAGGAATTTAAAAATTAAAACAACAGAATTCAGGACACACTATTTAAAGGGCACTTAACTGTGCACTGGAATTCACTTTCCCCATAAGCAGGAAAGAAATTTCCAGAGCTTCAACTGAATACCCTTTAAATAGTATGTCTTGAATTTTGCATGTCCTGAGTTAGCTTCAGCTATTTCGCTATGCACTGCCTGCACTATTAAATTTAAAAAAAATAAAACTGATCATTAAAAATGAATAAAACCTAAATTAAAGAGTGAATAATACACCTGTAGGTGAGTGTGCAAGTGATATCATGAGGGAGGTAAAATTCTGCAGTGTGGAAATTAGTTAGGTTCTCTGAATATGGTACAATGATTGGGAGTCTCCTTTGCAGATAAGTGGCCTGATAGTGATCTCACTTACACCACTGTGATGTTAAAGAATTTCTCTTGATTTACACCAATGTAAGTAACACCACTATCAGGCTCATCATTCGAGTGTGACATTCTATACCTTGGGGGAATGTGCTGTAACCCTCATATTCCTCATTTTCATATAATCGTGATCTTACGTATAAAGCATGCCTTGTAAGGTATCAGGGGAAAGGTTATCTGCTGCTCAATCCATTTCTCTATCCATATATGTATATCATTAATTCATATGAAGTTATGAGAATTTTGTTGTATGGTGGTCACTAAAGCATGCTGTAAGTTGGGGAATCAGCCAGACATTAGCTCCCCAGAGGCAACAGCAAGGAAAGTAACCAACGCCTAGGTGCGGTGTCAAGCAAGGGAGCTACGATGCAATGACTCAACTGCATGAGGCCACACCAGGGGAATTGATCAACCTTGCTTGAAGAGACTAAGGGCATGGCTACACTGGAAACTTTCAAAGCGCTACTGTGGGAGCGCTCCCGCAGCAGCGCTTTGAAGTGTGAGTGTGGTCGCGCACGAGCGCTGGGAGAATACTCTCCCAGCGCTCCTGGTAATCCACCTCCACAAGGCGATTAGCTCAGAGCCTGTCCACACTAGCGCTTTAAAGCACTCAGATGTGCTGCACTCAGGGGGGTCATTTTTCACACCCGTGAGCCAGCAACTTAGAGCGCTATAAAATGTAAGCGTAGACAAGCTCTTATGCTCACCTAACTCTGGGGGGAGTGAAAGGGAGCAGCAAAGCCAAGAGGGAGGAAAGGACATGATAAAAGGGAGAGGCATTTGCCATGCTGCTCTCTCTCTTCCACCTACATCTACAGACACCACCAAGCGACTGAAGCGCTGATCAAAGGGGAGAGCCTGGCTGAAGAGCAGCCAGCCTATGGTGAGAACCATCTAAGTTTGTAAGGACACTGAAAGGGTTAAGAACAGCATTAAGAATGCGTTTTGCTTTTATTTTATTTATTATTTATTCTGACTTCTTATGCTTTGATTTATAATCACTTTAAATCTATCTTCATAGTTAATAAATCTGTTTATTCTACCTGAAGCAGTGCATTTGTTTTGAAGCGTGTCAGAGACTCCCCTTGGGAGAACAAGCCTGGTACATATCAATTTCTTTGTTAAACTGACTCACTCATATAAGCTTGCAGCGTCCAGCAGGCATAACTGGACGCTGCAAGACGGAGGTTCCTATGGTTGTTTCTGGGACTGGAGATATTAGCTAGTGATATTCACTTGCAAGTAGCTTGGAGCAGCTTACATGCCAGAGGCTGTGCATGAACAGCCCAGGACTGGGGGTTCTCACAGCAAAGCAGGGTAAGGCTGGCTCCCAGAGTCAAGGATTGGAGTGACCTAGCAGATCACCGGTCTAGATAACACCAGGTGGGAATGTTGCAATGAGTATCTTTCCTAATTCTTCAAAAGACACACAAAACCATAGTGGAAAAGTTTGGTTCCATATGTATTATCCTGGAAGACACTGTAGTACAATGAAACTCCTGATACATAAACTGGTTAATTAAAACTCTCAGGTTTATCTGTCATCCCAAGGAGTGACTTGGGCACACAGAGTTCTCAACACTGAAACTGTAATACATAAAGACAACAAAATTCTTTGTCCCATTTACTTAGACCCCTCCCCCACATGCATTTCTTGCTCCTTGTTATGTTTTGATAATCCAAATTATGCCGGTACTGTCTGAAAGATATTTTTCCATAGAAGAACATTAACTGAGCTTTGCAGAGGCATCTCTCCTTCTGGCAGCTTCAGGACATGGTTCATCCTGTTTTTCATTCATCTCTTTGTCTTCATAGAATCATAGAATATCAGGGTTGGAAAGGACCTCAGGAAGTCATCTAGTCCAACCCCATGCTCAAAGCAGGACCAATCCCCAACTAAATCATCCTAGCCAGGGCTTTGTCAAGCCTGACCTTAAAAACCTCTAAGGAAGGAGATTCCACCACCTCCCAAGGTAACCCATTCTAGTGCTTCACCACCCTCCTAGTGAAAAAGTTTTTCCTAATATCTAACCTAAACCTCCTCCACTGCAACTTGAGACCATTGCTTCTTGTTCTGTCATCTGCCACCACTGAGAACAGTCTAGATCCATCCTCCTTGGAACCCCCTTTCAGGTAGTTGAAAGCTGCTATCAAATCCCCCCTCATTCTTCTCTTCTGCAGACTAAATAATCCCAGTTCCCTCAGCCTCTCCTCATAAGTCATGTGCTCCAGCCCCCTAATCATTTTTGTTGCCCTCCACTGGACTCTTTCCAATTTTTTCCACATCCTTCTTGAAGTGTGGGGACCAAAACTGGACTCCAGATGAAGCCTCACCAGTGCCGAATAGAGGGGAATGATTACATCCCTCGATCTGCTGGCAATGCTCCTACTTATGTAGCTCAAAATGCCATTATCCTTCTTGGCAACAAGGGCACACTGTTGACTCATATCTAGCTTCTCGTCCACTGTAACCCCTAGGTCCTTTTCTACAGAACTGCTGCATAGCCACTCGGTCTGTAGTGGTGCATGGGATTCTTCCATCCTAAGTGCAGGACTCTGCACTCGTCCTAAGTGCAGGACTCTGCACTCATCAGATTTCTTTTGGTCCAATCCTCTAGTTTGTCTAGGTCCCTCTGTATCCTATCCCTACCCTCCAGCATATATATACCACTCCTCCCAGTTTTGTGTCATCTGAAAACTTGCTGAGGGTGCAATCCACGCCATCCTCCAGATCATTAATGAAGATATTGAAGAAAACCAGACCCAGGCACTCTGCTTGATACCGGCTGCCAATTAGACATGGAGCCATTGATCACTACCCATTAAGCCCAATGATCTAGCCAGCTTTCTACCCACCTTATAGTCCATTCATCCAGCCCATACTACTTTAACTTGCTGGCAAGAATACCATGGGAGACCGTATCAAAAGCTTTGCTAAAGTCAAGGAATAACATGTCCACTGCTTTCCCCTCATCCACAGAGCCAGTTATCTCATCATAGAAGGCAATTAGATTAGTCAGGCATGACTTGCCCTTGGTGAATCCATGCTTACTGTTCCTGATCACTTTCCTCTCCTCTAAGTGCTTCAGAACTGATTCCTTGAGGACCTGCTCCGTGATTTTTCCAGGGACTGAGGTGAGGCTGACTGGCCTATAGTTCCCTGGATCCTCCTCCTTCCCTTTTTTAAAGATGGGCACTACATTAGCTTTTTTCCAATCATCCGGGCCTTCCCCGATCACCATGAGTTTTCTTACCTTTTTGGTGCCCACAGCTCTTCACAGATTTCACTCCCGAGGCATGTATCTTTGGTTGCTAGCACTGCATCACCAAAGGGAACAGTTTCCTGAGGTAAACAGAGAACACAGACATGCATGTTTAACAGGGGGCATTGCCTTATAGGAGTTAAAAAATTAATCCCCAAAAAATAAAAATATTGAACTACATAAAATTAGTATCAAAGCAAAAGCACAATGCACATTCTCTAATCTCAAACTGATTTTACTTCGAGATAGGCCCAAACTGAAAAATCCAGATCAGGTTCTTACCTCTCCCAGAGTTCCAGTGGTGTTAGGAGCTAGGGTTTTGGTTCAGGCCCATCTCTTTTTAATTAAAGATCCTGGAAAACAGGGGTAGCCCATGCAGTTCTAGAAGCCACCCTCAGATTTAACATAAAGGTGCGGCAATAAGTCAGAGCTGTCTACTTAGATCAAGATGGAGCACTTTGTGCTGTAACATGCAACTGTTGCAGGTTGCACCTGTGCATGAAGCAAGGGGAAAAAGCTGTTCTATTTTGGGAAATTCAGGTATGATCCTCCAGCTCCTGGTAAGCAGCCAAAGTGATCCTCTGTTGGGCAAACTTTGGACCCTCTTGCCTTGCCGCAGAACATTAACATTTAAGTAAATAAGACTAAATTATTCACTCATTCTCACAAATAACTCAAACTTCACTGAAACCACTGAATTTGCACTATTGTGACTGACAGCTGAATTTGGCCTAACAGTTTTTACTGTCATTAAGTTCTTTTTTATTAAGTTATGCCTAGTTGACACTAAAACAAAATCAGAAAACACATTCCTTAAACTCACCTGTCCTGTCACCTCCTGTATCATCCTGGGGAGAAAATATTCTTCCACAAACCTAAAACAATTATACAAATCAGCAATGCTCAGAAATAAATTTTCTGCTTGAACTCAATGCTACAGTCAATGCTAACCTGATGTTTCATAGAATTCGTCAGAAGGGACCATTATATCAATGCATGTGGATTGTGCCGCAAGGCGGCCAGAAATCCATGCTCCATTCTTGAGGTAGAATCTTCTGTAAACATCTAGAGAAGATACCCAGCTGGAGGTGGGTTTAGATCCCTAAACAGGCTGGGGACCCTTCCAACCCTAGACTCCACGGAAACGATTCTGCTTGGTTTGAAGGCAGTCAGGGGAAGTGGTATGGAGGGGAAGGACACTGCCACATTGGCAGCAGATTCTCTATTCTTTAAAGAGCCTCCCCTCCATGCATGGCTGTATGGGATACAAGTTTAGTCCTATTTAAAGAGCTTTCTAAATGAAATACCATTAGGTGGCTTAAATGAATTTCCCTTGCTGCTGAACCTGCAGTAGAAATAATGAATTGGCATGGGGATTTCAATCCCTTTGCTGTAACTGCAATGGCAAATCCATGCTTTTTAGCAGCCTCAGTAGTACATTGTACACAGCCCACCGTGCTCTGCTCCATGGGGTAAACCATCGAAGTTCCCTGTAATTTCCTGTATTTGCCAGTATCATCTTTGGCCTGATCAGAAGAATTTTCCTTTTAAAAAAAAAAAGGTGGGAGAGAGGGTTTAAGTACTTACACTGTAACAAAGGCAAATGAGTATTAATAAATGCCAAGTTTCTATTTATTTTTTCAGTATGTTTACTTTGCATATTTGACAGCAATTTATATACAGTCATTTTCACTGTTTCCCCTTGCATAGTCGGCCTGTTTCAGCTTCCTCTCTTGGCTTCGTAGGTCCATCACACAGCAGTGGGAATCTTTGATATTTACATTAAGAAGTAAGACGTGATTGTAAATAGAAAGTTCACAAAAATTGCCCATCTCTTTGAAATTAACAGGTATGAAGCTGGTGTTGCCCCTTTAAATATAAATGTGTTCACATATGATTTGTTTTCGATTGATAACTATATACAAAGAAGTTAACCTAACCTGTGACTATAAAAGGTATTATCTAGATAAGAAATACATACTTGTTTAAAAAGATCACTCTACAGTTGTAGCGAACATTTCTGCACATAACAGGCCTGTACAAAAAAAAGAATCAGTGTTACCTGAAGCTAAGTTTATTAAATAAAACAAGCTGATTATTGAAAAACACTCCAATTAAAAATATCTACCACATTCCAGGAGATCTGCTGCACATGTGATATATATTTTAGCATCCTTTGCCACATTTGACTGCTGTGGAATCTCCAGCGGTGTCAACAGAGTAGAAAAGCTGACCTTATATATTTAATTTTAAAATGATGCAATTCAGAACCACTTAACCTAATACAGCACATAATTGAAAACATTTTCCCTAATGTCAATGTAAGGTTGCTTCTACTCATGAAAGTAGTTTCTCTGTGATAGCTAGTTAGGATCATAAAGCCCTTGACATATATTTATAAATAGAGCCTCAACATTCCTGGGATAGATGCAAGTATTAATCCCATTGGACAGATGGGTAAACTGAGATACAGAAAGGTTGAAAGAATTGTATATGATCACACAATGAGTCCATGATCACCTAGAAATAGAACCCAGACTTTCCGTTTCCCAAGAGTATGCTCTAAATCCTAGTGATCCTTCCACTCAAATCTCTTTAAAAAAAGAATCATCAGAAATCTCTTTTTTCCTTCTGGATACAAACAGGGTCGTTTCACTATTTTTAAGTTTGAAAAATAAAAACCCCAGGTTTTTATTTTTTACTTTCATACTACAGCTCTTCCCATGTAAAAACTTCATGTGCAGGAGCAAAGCTCCTGGTACTGTGTAGGATTCATACAGGGTTCATGCGCTTGGCAACATTCAGGGCACACCCGGAGTGTTGTATAGGAGCTGTGCACACACACCTCCTCCCAAGGGCATGAACCTTGGAATCTCGCCCAGATGACATGAACCGTGGGAAGCCTCCCAGGACTGGGCTCAAGGCCCGAGAGCAAGGAATGCGGTAGATAGAAATTGGTAAATAAGAATGTTAAACAAAGCCAGTGTATTCCTTTTATCTGTTAGAGAATATAATGCGTGGGGGGAGAGAAAAGAATAAAGGAGAGAGTGGAAAGCTGACAGGCAGAAGTCCGTTGGCGGACCAGCCTGTTTGCTTGCTTAAAGCTTTGTGCTGTCTTGTCATTGAACCGCAACAGTACTGGACAACAACATTAAATACAGAGGATAAGTTTTCAAAAGTGCCTTTGTGACTCAGGAGCCAAGTCCCATTTTTAAAATAACTTAGGCACTTTGAAGCCTAAATCACTTTTAAAAGTGGGGCTTAGGAGTCTAAGTCATTAAGGCACTATTGAAAAATTTTCCTATCTATACCTACAACTAAGGTCAACTAGCTACATCATTTAGGGCTATGAAAAATTTCACATCCCATTCAATGTAGTTAGGTCAACCTAACCGTCACTGTATACCCTTCCTTCGACCAAGCTACCACCTCTTGATAGGGTGGATTTACTAAAGCAACTGAAAACCCCTTTCTGTTGATGTATTAAGTGTCTATGCTACAGTGCTAAGCAATGCTATGACTGGGCCACTGTAGCTCTAGAGTCCTTACTATCCAGTAGTGCAGGGGTGGCCAACCTGTGGCTCCAGAGCCACACACGGCTCTTCAGAAGGGAATATGCGGCTCCTTGTATAGTCACCAACTCCGGGGCTGGAGCTACAGGCGCCAACTTTCCAATGTGCCAGGGGTTGCTCACTGCTCAACCCCTGGCTCTGCCACAGGCCCTGCCCCCACTCCATCCCTTTCCATCCTCTTCCCTGAGCCTGCCGTGCCCTCACTCCTTCCCCTTCCCTCCCAGGGCCTCCTGCATGCCACGAAACAGCTGATCAGGAGGTACGGGGAGGGAGGGGGAGGCGCTGATTGGTGGGGCTGTGGGTGGGTGGGAGGCGCTAGGAGCAGGGGCGGGAGCTAGTGACATATAAATTCTGGCTCCTTCTCAGGATCAAGCTGGCCACCCCTGCAGCAGTGTCTGCTCAGGCACCCAGGTCACCTTTTTCCCGTGCAGCTGCCTCTTCACAATAAGTACACAACACTTACATTCCCACATCACAGATGATGTCTTGAGTGGCAGGAGATTCCAAAAGCTTTGCCAGAACTTCAAATGAATGTAAGAGTGTATCGGACTCATAATAGTGATCTGAACAGCCATAGCCACTGTGTACAAAAAGTTACAAAGCAAAAAATTCAGATGAGATCAGTAAGCCACTGCCACTTAAAATAAATAAAAACAACTCTCAAACAGATGGAGATTACACAGAGTACAAACAAACTATATAGTTTACCATTTACATTGACAGCATTTAAAATTCTACAGTATTGTTGTTGAAGTATTCTTTTTCACAAAAAAATAACATGGTTTAAACTAAGAACAGAACTGAACATTACATTTACCATCTGGAATTTTCATTATAATACACTTAATAATTGATGCCACTGTGAGTTGTAAAACAAAGGACCCAATCCTGCACCCTTCACTACCATTAATACATTTTTGCTCATAAAGCCAACCCTGGGGTTTAAACTGCAATTTGCATACTATTACACAGAGTATTCTGCATTACGATTTGTTCTTGACCATTCATTGTTGTTTAGTTATTCTGTTGATGAGCAATATACACTTCTCCCCCTTGAAAAGATACCAAATATACAGGAATTAAGATGGTCTCACCAAATTTCAAGCTCTGGTCCAAGTCTGTATCTTGCTCCTTTGTATTTTGCTATTTCAATACCTATAAAATGGTAGGGTGGGGGGGGAGAAGATGAGTCCATTCTAAACAGAAAACATTAAATGGTAATCTAACCTGTCAGCGTGCGGAGGGGATCCCAGTATTGGACATAAAGTCTCAGGTTGGTTTTAATAGTCTCCATCCATATAACAGTGTCATCCTGTAATCTTTTAGTCCTTTTGAAGTGTCACTATCCCTTTTGGCTCAAGTTTATTTAGAGGCAGATTTTTCAGAAGAGCTCAGTTTCCATTTAGCACCTTAACAAAATGGCCAGATTTTCAAAAGTGCTTAGCAATAACCATTCATTTACATATCTAACTGGGAGCAGAGCTCTTTTGAAAATCTAGCCATTAGAGCCTTATAATGACAAAGGGAAGCTAAGAAAAAAGGAAATGGGTCAGAAGGGGCTGTACAAACTGACGCAGTGGTTCGGTGCAGTGACTTCTACACACGTGAGGCTGCAGCAGCTCCTCCTCACAACTATACCATACTGGGAGAGCTCCACAGGTGCAAGAACAAGGAAACAGGCCTTGCACAACAGATCAACTCCTGGAAAAGCAGGGCTGAAAATCTACTGTGCGAACACTGATGCTGGCTTGACCACTGAGAGCTTCAGCTGCCTCTGTGCACTGCCACAAAGGAGGGCATCATAGAGGCAATCTCTGAGCTGCTCAGAAAGGGTCCTTTCTGCCTGGTCAGGAAGGGACTGGGCTTTTATCTTCACTCTTCTCCTTCCAAGCAGCACCCTCCTCTTTTCCCCCCATTCTTCCTTTCCCACTTTGAGCCAGAGTGGGTCAGCTGGCAGGACAATCTTAGGCTTTCCAGGTCCTCAGAGCAGTTCCTGGTGTCACTTTCCCATGGCTCTCTTCCCTGTCATGGGAAAGGGACACAGGGAGCCACACTGGGGACCAAAAAGCCTAAAACTGTCGGCTGACCCACTCTGGCTCAAAAAAAAAATCCCATTTTAATTCAATCAGGGCAACAACATCACCCCCTGCGCTGAGTTTAGCTGGACACCAGTGGGGCTCAAGAGTTCATGGACCGCCTGCATGGGGCTCAGTTCTCTAGTCACCACCCACTTTGCACCAGCTGCAGCCCCAAGAGGTTGAGAGAAATCTCCCGCCCCCAAGGCCAGGGAGCCACCGCTTCCCCGCTAGGTGATGGCTGAAGCCTTGCCCCTAACGTGCCCCCACTTGCTTTTTAAAATCCGTGCCAAATTGCCATCAAAATCTAGAGCCCACTGGTTGAGGGCGCAGGTAGCCACTGTCACGGTCCTGCCCATGGCTGCAGCTCCGCCCGGGGCGCCGCTCCTCCCCTGCAGCTGGCCGCACGCGAAGCGGCTCCAGCCCGGCCAGCAGCAACACACTGCACCAGCCCTAAGCGCTTCCGGCGGGGCTGACGTTTTCCTTCCTGCCTTCCCTCCTCCCCCCAGATCAGAGCACAGCCTCCAAGGGGCCCTGTCAGGCTTCTCTTCCCCGGCTGCTCGCGTCAGTTTCCAGCTCTCATGCCCTAGCAGCAGGCTGCAATGTTTGGGAAGGGATCTAAACGCCGCAAGGGATTCCAAGCACATTGTATCGGGAGGGGCGGGAGTGTTCATGAAAACGTTTGTATTCATAGTAGGTTTTAGTAAATTTTTTTTAAAATGACCCATTCCCACTGCTTTGGGTCTAAACTATCTTAGGGGGCCCCTTTAAAACAAGCAGGCTTTTGCTTGATTTACCAATCCATGTAATATTTGGAGTTGTGCCATTCATTCAGTGTATACAAGGTTCTGTTATAGAGCTTTTCAACTGAAAAAGCTTATGTTTTGTTATTTAAAATATAAGGTGTAAGGCACCTAAATGCTTTAGTGGTGGCCACTGACATTTACATTTCTAACAAATAAAATGAAGGTGAAAGATTGAAAATACTAAATCTAATCCTGCTCCCATTGTAATCAAAGACAGAAGTCCTCTTTGACTTCAGTGGGAACGGGATTGGGTCCATTTTTTCTTTTGTGTGCCCTCTGATTGGTGCTGAACATACCCAATTCTCACTAAGTTAAGTGGCAGTTGATATGGGTGTTCAGAAGATCACAGAATTATTAAACTTAATTGTACTCCCATCTCACACCTTGCTCTATGAAGTTTCTCACCCAGACAGTTTACATGACCAATTATTAGGTATTAAAGTGGTTTGTGCAATAGCACCTTATTGAAGAATGCAGCCAAAATCCTGAGTGCGACTTCTTCTCCTGCTAGAATCTTTATTCATGTGTTAACTATTTCTCAGCTATTGTAATTCCCTCACATAGGGGCTCCCTGAGTCCACTGGGCCCAGAACACTGACAATACTACTCCATTGTCTTGTCCTTTAGCTTCTTTAATAGAGATGAACCCAAAGCAAAACCTAAGATCCAAAGGCTCCAGATTTTGGGAGCAATTCAAGATTCCAGAAGTTTGGGGCTTAGGCCCAGACTAATTTTGTTGCTTCTAATCAGTCTCTCAGTCCAGTTGCCCTCTAGGTTTTCAAAGCCCCCACAGATCTCATTATCATCCTCTCTTCTACAGTTGGGGGTCACTCTGAGGGCTTGTCTACATGGTAGGGTAATGCACTGTATGGGGGAGTGGTTTCTAAAATGCACTAATGTGTTGTGCATTAATTGATCTGTGTAGACCCTGCTGGTGTGTACTGAAGGTTCCATAGTATGTTGAAGTGCACTAGGGAAGTTTTTGTGTGCATCAGCAGGGTCTGCACAGATCAATTAATGTGCAACTCATTAGTGTGCTTTAGGAATCACACCCTTGTAGAGTGCATTGCCCCCACCCCATAGATAAGCCCTACATTGTGCTGTCCCATCTATCACTTCTGTCCTCTTAAAACCTTTGCGCCTTTCAGTGCTTTTTCCTCTGACCGCTATTTACATTGAATCAAGCCCTTAAGGTAGCCATTGTATTGTAATGTGCCAACTCTGTGGATGGTAGGATTGTAGTGGCCATCAGCTGAGCCGTCAAATCTGGAAGCAGCATCATTATTTATTTCAAAAGTATAAACTATGATTTTTTTAGGTATGGACTGATTATAAAGTTATGTTAGTTTCATAGTTACAGTCCAGTGAAAAAATGGTATAGTTTGGTGTGGTTTATGTTTTCATCTCACCTTTCATTTGATATGGAAGTAATCTCTCCTGGTTCCCTAGCTGAGTGACCTTCTGAACACAACTTAGTTTGTAGTGGAAAAGACAGTGTAGTGAGTCAGTGTGCTGTAGTCAATTACATAGGTCAGGAGAGAGGGAGTCAGGGAACTGAGGTCTAATTGACTCTGCCTCTCCTTGTTATGTGACTTTGAAAAGTCACTTCACTTCTGTTTCCTCTCTCTCTTTTGTCAATTTAGATTCTGATCTAAACTCTTTGAGGCAGGGACATTCTCTATGTGTTTGTACAGCCCCTAGCACACATACGTTCAGTTGGAACCTATACATGTTACTGTAATAATAGCAACAATAATAATAGCAATGTAAACATTATTTTAAAAATATTTTACATTTATATGATGGTATCCATTCCCAAAGAATCCTAAAGCACTTTATAAATTACATACAAACAGTGTTGCCAAACCCAAGCACTCAAAAATCATGAATTGTGCCCCCAAAATCATTAGATTGCTGTAAAAATCATAAGATTTTTTAAAATTAATAATTTGGAGATCTTCATATTTGCCTTCTGAGGCTGAAAACTCTTCAGGTCACATTTTCAGACTTTTCTCTGCAACTATAAAGGCTAGAAACTTACTAGGGTTTTTAATGAAAGCTGAGAATCTCATGCAATCACTTTAATTCAGAAGTTGTGACTTTAAGAAAAACACCAGATGTCACAGGGCTCATGATACAATTGCAAAAGGAGCAACACTGAAACTGCACCACTGAAATGCAGCCAGTTCTAGGGTGGAGGGCAACAACCAACTAGCACAAAGTATGCTGCACAACTGAGTGATTATGGGCAGTGGAAATTTTGGCCAGCTAGACTGGGATTTATGCTATGGGATCTTTAATCCACACAGAGGAGACACATCCTTGGATTTTGAGGGTTTGTTTAAATAATTCTGAATCAAATCTGCTATCCAGTAGAATACGGTAAAATACTTTGCAGGTTGAAAGAACATAGCAGCTTGCAAGGGACTCAGTGAAGCACAAAATGTCACAGATGAACACAGAAAACAGCAGCTTCCCTAGTCACCGATCTCTTATATGTGAAGATCAGCATTTTCAAAATGTCCATTAATGTTGGGCACCAGTTGGGTGCCCAGATTTAATGAACACTTCATAAAATGTAGGACTTAGTCTCTCTGTGATTCAACTGGTTAATAACACCAATGTAGTTTTATGTTACTTTTTTATTCATCATTAAGTGTCTTGTGAGACTTTTTTAATTGTTGTAAATCACAGTGAGATTCTCAGATGGAAGGTGCTATAGATGTGCAAAGTATGATGACTTCAGAAATTAAATGGATTATTCCTGTAATCATTAACTTAAAATTTGCACCACAATGCGCAGGCAAAGATCTCTTCTGCAGTCATAAATGGCACAGACACAAATGCACTACTTCGAACTAACCTTAAGACTGCAAGTGATAGAGTGCTCAGATTAAAAGATAAATAGTTCATTTTTTATCTATCTACGTACGTGCTGGAACCCGGAGTGCTGAGGGTGCTGCTGGGATAGGGTTTACAATGTGGTTCAATGGCTCCCAGCAGTCCCCCCCATCCCCCCGCTATACAAATTGTTCCAGCATCCCTGTCTGTCTAGATTTTTTTCTGTAAAATATTCATAGGGTGGTGGTTGTCATGGTTATTTCATGAGCTCGCTGGTGGTTTGAAACAGTTGCACCAATCCAGCTGTGTAGCACCATGTGATGTTTGAGAGAACATGCAGGTGATTGGACACTAAGCTTTAATATGTAATTCCTGAGGGAGTGGCAAAGACTAAAAAGAACTTTAACCAGCCTGAAGTAGCCTGTTTTGTTGGTACTTTTAAGAGTTCAGCTGGGTGGAACCACAAGCAAAGAAGGGGGTAAGGAGTATTTATATTATAATCGGGTTTCTAATTAGAATTGAAACTTAGATTTGAAACAGATCAGAGTCAATAAGTAAATCAGATAATCAGTTATATAAATCCTGTCTTAAGCAACAGTATGCATATACGTGTTGCAAAATGTATTACAAGAGGTTCATAACGATAATGGATAGAATATGGTTAGAAAACATGGACAAAAATGAAAATTTGACCACCAAAAAACGATTTTTGTTGTGATTTCCTCAATTTCTGTCTTAGATCCAGTTTTCTGACCTGCGCTAGAAATGGGGTAGCTGTGGTCCTTTATAATGTGACCATTTTGCATTGCTGTTTATTTCTGAATTGGTGGCAGTCTGCTCCATATTGTGAGGCTGTTTTTGCAGCTTCCTTTCTCTGCCTTGCCTTTTAACAACATCTTCCAATTCTGATAGAGAATTACAGCTTTTTTTTTTTTTTGTAAAGCAGATATTCTGTTTGCAGAGTTAAATAAAGCAATTTGAGCAATACAGCAAGGGAATAAGAGACCTTTCTTACCCAACTGGTGTTGGAAAAGATGTGCTACCTGATCTTAGATTTCTACAGGAAAATTGGAAGAACATATGTTTATGCAACTTCTGTTTTAAATGTATATTCAAACTGATCACTGTGTAAAACAAGCTTCATGCTTGCAGGAACTATTTGATTCTTGATCTGTTAAAGACTTATCTGCACATACACTGTATGGTTTTTGTTGTTAAATATTATGTTCGAACCCATATTGGTCCTTAGGAGGGAAGGGAAAATAGCATTTAGCAAGACAGAGTGAAAGAAACTGGAAGATTAAACTGTTGTGTAATAAACAGACAAGCTTTATGTAGGGGTGTTCTTTTGTGGGGGGAGGGTTGTTGTATGACATGCTAAACAATTCCTCTGCTTAATACATACAAGACTGGTGGCAAGTAACAATGGTTTCGCTAATCATGGTTTTTAGTTAAACATCCATGATCCATTAATCTTTATTGAATGAGTCTCTTGCATACAGCTGCTATTTTCTTTCAACACGCAAAATAGTTTATAGTATTCTATAGGAGAGCTGATGTGAGTCAGGATTCATTTAAAAACAAAATCAATAAATAACTAAGGTTCTGTCTTATTTTTGTGAATTAAAGATCCCATCACACTTCATGCAAATGTCCTTTGTCAAAATTTCTCCCCCCTCTGTTTTGCAGCATTTTTTTTTTTTTTGTGACCTTTGTTGAAGGCTTCCGGCCATTCCAGAGGTGGTTGCATTTCAGTGGTGCTGTACGTCTTTTATAAAGCACTCTGATGAGATGGGTCTGAAGCAAACTTACAATCCTGAACCACAATGAAAACCACATTAACTATCAATATTTAAAATGACTTACATATTTTTTACTCTACGATCTTTGTGCAATTCTCCTAATACAAAATCACAGTTTGTGCTTATATAATAGATAGAGTAATTCTTTATAAAGATGAAAAATATTTTCAGCTTCTGGACATAGGAATATGATCACTGTAGCCCAGCTCTGACTGACAAAACTTAGGCCTTGGCTACATTTGCGAGTTACAGCACAATGAAGGAGCCCTGGGCACACTAGCTCACTCCCCGTCCACACTGGCAAGGCAGATAGAGCACTCTGACTCTGCGGCTACAGCGCTGCTGGTACTCCACCTCGGCAAATAACAGAATAACGTTTGCTGCACCCCCGCTGGAGCGCTGCGGCGCCAGTGTGGACGCCCTGGTCCTATTGTGCGCTCTGATCGGCCTCCATAAGTGTCCCACAATGCCTGTGCTAGCCACTCTGGTCATCACTTTGAACTCTACTGCCCTGCCCTCAGGTGACCAACCGTCAGATCCGCCCTTTACATTCTCTGGGAATTTTGAAAAATCCCTTCCTGTCATATGTGTTACTTGAGTCGATATCGTCGGAGCCCTCACTGTCACTTTGGATCGTAAGGAATAACTCGATTGCCAAATGTGATGCGTTGGCGAGACTCGTCAGCATACTCCTCAGCAGTTCAGGCTCCATTCCCGCAGACCGGAAGGGAAGACAGAGCACGCAGTACAAAAAACGTTGAAAGATGGCGCCAAACGTGAACAGAAGCAAAGGGAATGCTGGGATGCAAAACAATGCATCACGGGGCGTTGGGACAGGACCCAGAATACCCCACACTCCCCGCCCCCTTCCCACAAGCCACGGTGCCAGAATGGGAAGAGGTGCTCTGTGGGATAGCTACCCATAATGCACCACTCCCAATGCTGCTGCAAGTGCCGCAAATGTGGCCACGTCAGTGCGCTTGCAGCTGTCAGTGTGGACAGACTGCAGCGTTTTCCCTACTGCGTTCTACAAAGGCGGGTTTAACTCACAGCGCTCTACATCTGCAAGTGTAGCCATGCCCTTAATATCATCGCATCTTTAAAAGCTGATGCTGTCTTTCCAAAGGGGAACAATGAGCCAGTAGCCACTCTAGTCACACCTCCTTTTAAGAATTTGATTGGATGTAAGAAGTGGTCACAGAGGAAACAGCACTAAAAGGAACTAAAATTTAGAAGGTTTTCTGAGGAGGGGAAGTATCCACTAGAGCAGAGTTTGCAATAGATAAGGTTGCATAATTTTAAAAGTCTGCCCCCCAACACACACACAGGTACTACACAGATACCTGGATGGGAAAGATTTCAGAGTAGCAGCCATGTTAATCTGTATTCGCAAAAAGAAAAGGAGTACTTGTGGCACCTTAGAGACTAACCAATTTATCTGAGCATAAGCTTTGGTGAGCTACAGCTCACTTCATCGGATGCATTTATCCGATGAAGTGAGCTGTAGCTCACAAAAGCTTATGTTCAGATAAATTTGTTAGTCTCTAAGGTGCCACAAGTACTCCTTTTCTGGATGGGAAAGTGGATAGAAAGAGGCCTATGCAGAAACTTTAAACACCAAAACCAAGTGGATCGGGATACCTGATAGGAAACCTCAGAGATTATAGGTGGGCTTGATCCCATAAGTTTAGATCCAAATGAAAGTGAAATGAAATTTTCCATGAATTCCTCCCCCACTGTGGTTTCTGGATTGTGAGTTTTACTTCAGACCCATCTCTGGTTAAGATGCTGAAGGATGGGTCAGAGAAGTAGCATTTTCACAATGTTCAGGACGCACTGAAGTTCAGAGAGAGAGTTTCAGGAAGTCCCTAGATGAAGGAATTTAAATAGCTAAGAAGCATTTAAGATGAGAATGAAGATTCCAGCACAAACGAGAGTCATAATCAAGAACAATTAGCAGTTTTTTGTGCAATATTAACTTGATTAATTACCTTTGCAGCCTTGGAACTAGTTAGGTAAACTGTGTGTTGGACAGTTTCTGGAGCAGCAGAGATTTCCTAACTCATTATTAGCGTGGCTGGCTGCCTGTCGAGTGAGTGTTTGTTTGTTTTTGTTTTGTTGTGTTTGTTTTTATTACCAGAGTTTGGTTGAAAATGTGGGACTTGTCTACATGGGAAAGTGAATTTAAATCCATATTGTTATATCTGTAAACCCCAGCCAAGTAGACACTTATTCCAGTGTAAGTAGGCTTGGCAGAATTAGATTTTAATTGTTTTATGATTTAAATGGTTAATGTAGGTGTTTTATAATTTAATTTAAATGGTTAATATAGGTGTATGTTTTAAAGCATTTTTATATTTTTATTTATTTAAATTTTCAAAGTTGTGGGAAATTGCAGTTTTGCTGATGAAGGTGTAAGTAAGGAGTATGGGGCCCATTGGGAGCGTTAAATCAACAATTACCCCTTTACATATATAGAAGAAAGTTTAGGTGAGCAACACCCAGACAGCTAACTCCTCCGGACAAAGGTATTTATGAACTGACATCTTGTGACAATGCTAGCTGTAGTAGCAACCTAGTCACTGACATTTCTGCAGCACAGAGAAGCCTGCAGGCTTATTTAGAAGCAATTAACCAGCTTCGGGGAGGAGGACATTACAGGGTGGTAATTGCTAGGCTAATAACAAGACCGTTCACTCAGTAACAGGGCAGATACATATTTGGGGGAGAGAAAGTCATGGAGAGTTAGGGTGACCAGATAGGCACCTGTCCTGATGCTATATGAGAAAAAGCCCCGAATATCAAGACTGTCCCTATAACATCGGGACATCTGGTCATATAAGAATGGCCACACTGGGTCAGACCAAAGGTCCATCCAGGCCAGTACCGTGTCTGCTGACAGTGGCCAATGCCAGGTGCCCCAGAGGGAGTGAACCTAACAGGAAATGATCAAGTGATCTCTCTCCTGCCATCTCTCTCCACCCTCTGACAAACACAGAGGCTAGGGACACCATTCCTAACTCATCCTGGCTAATAGCCATTGGAGAGTTCAGAAGGTGAGCTGAGGAGAAGAAGGAAGCTGTGTGGAAATCTCTTCTAACTGTATACTTTTCATATGATTTGTTATGTGTTGAAACTGAAGGTTAAATACATGGGTGCTGGAAAGGAAACAGCCTGAGAGACCACGAAAACAGGCTAAGCAGTGCTGCTCACTTGGGTAGCTGAAGAAGCACCTTGTGGCACTTCTACAACTAGAAATGTCAACCTGACATTTCGCTAGTGCTAACAGGAGTCCTAATGAGATTCAGAGTAACAGCTGTGTTAGTCTGTATTCACAAAAAGAAAAGGAGTACTTGTGGCACCTTAGAGACTAACCAATTTATTTGAGCATAAGCTTTTGTGGGCTACAGCCCACTTCATCGGATGCTGTAGCTCACGAAAGCTTATGCTCAAATAAATTGGTTAGTCTCTAAGGTGCCACAAGTACTCCTTTTCTTTTTGCTAATGAGATTGTGTTTTTTTTTTTTCCCCCTGGTGTTGCAAGCTGGGCATGTGTGGAGAGGGAGATGGTGTTATCCAGGCTGTTACTCTGGAGAAGTAAATGTGATTTTTGTTTGTTTGTCTTGTTTTTAATTCTGCTTGGTAATAGATTACAGCTTGATTAGTTGGGACCTTTTCTGTGTTTCTGAATGAATAGAGATTGTTGCCGGCACCCAGTGCCGAGAGGCTAAACAACAGCTGGAGTTGGTTCGCTACCCGGTGTGATTACACCCAATAATCACAACGGGGTGGAGAAGCAGAAAAGTTTATTTGCAGCTGCAAAAAGGTACAGGGAGAATAGAATCTCAGATCCTGCACACAGAGCAGGAAGTTACACAGGCTTTTATACATCCTTTTTCCCAGCATACTTATCCAATAGCAAGCTGCCCCAAGTATCCATGTAGCCAGCCAATCCAGTTCCCAGCTAGTTCCCTTGTTCTCTATCATTTGTTAAACCATACATAAAGCTGCTTTATTCAGCATTGTTCTTCCATATCTGCCCTGTTTGGCCTTGCTTAGTTTCAGGCAGTCTGACGCTGCAACATGTTGCAGATCCTCCGCATAACTGCTGCGAGTGTCTCCAGGCGGGGGGGCCAAGGACACTTGGGCTTAGTACGCAGAGCTGCTGCGAGTGCCTCCAGGCGGGGGGGGGGGGGGCGCTAAGGACACTTGGGCCTAGTGCGAGGGGGCTTCATCGACACTCATGGTCTTCCATCCCCTCGAGTTACCTAGTGGCCATGCCCCAGTGTCCCCAACAACTCCCTCCTTTGAGAACACTCAACAACCTTGGCTTCGAGTTTTCTCACTTGAGCTACTTATTTCTTTACAATAGGACTTTGCATAAGTACTTTGTGATAGCTCTGAAGAGAATGACATATTAACTTTTGCAAAAGAGCCCTAACACATGATACTCCACAGCATAATACCAGTAATACAAGCAATACAGGAAAGAGAAGTTTCAATAACAGGCTAAATAAACCACCAAGTGAAAACAACAAACCCCAGCCTGAAAACAAGGCTTGCAATTAACCAGTTTCGGGGAGGAGGACATCACTGAGTGGTAAACCACCAAGCCAAAACGACAAATCCCAGCCTGAAAACAAGGTTTGCAATTTAGAAGCAATTAACCAGTTTCGGGGAGGAGGACATTACTTACAATTGCTCTCTGGGGCAGTATAGGCAACCTGTGCTCCGGCATGGGCCTTAGCCTGTACCACCTTTTCATAGATCTCATAACTGCTATCATTTACATATACACAACATCGGGGCCCGACGAGGGCACAAACCCCTCCTTGGGATGCCAAGAGATAGTCCAAAGCCAGCCTGTTTTGGAGGGAAAACGTCCTGAGCTGCTGTACCTCTTTATTTAATGTTTTTACTGCTGATCCTAAATCGCTAACCGAGTCCTCTAACTCTAAGGCCACTTTCTCAAGTACCATTTGCAGCCTTACAGTATAGCGGCCTATGCATGCCATGGCTGGCCCGGTAAACAGTGGCGCTATTCCCAGTACAGAGCACCCTACAAGCTTCTCGGTCGTGAGGGAATTCTTCATATTGCCCTCCAATGCCGTAGTCAGTCGCCGCAGGGTCTTTTCTCGTGACTCAACAGAGGTGTCTCGGGCATTTCTAATCTTTCCTTTGGGCAGTGTGGCAGTTATTGACAGATGAGGAACTCCATGAGCTATATAACAGCTACCTGTCCAGTTGGCTGGCAGCACCTTGTAAGCCTTTCGGCCACATACAAAATAGTGACCCTGTAGGGCCCAGTAAGGACCGTTTCTTAAGGGGATTCCTGGGATATTTAAGGCTGCTTTGGCTGCTTTTCCAAACAGTTCATATGCCCCTAAGGGGGCATCCTATCCTCCTGATTGGGTACAAGTGGGGGCGTTTCTAATTGTGCCGTTCAAATTACACTCACCATAGGGACCACTACAAACCCACCATTGGCTTGCTACATTGGAGATATTAACTGGATGGCAAGTTATATTTCCAAATCTTTCTTTTGTGGTAAGATTATTTGTAAGAGTTTCCCTAAAAGGGGAGGAACCATTACACCCACACTGCTGTCTTCCCCTTTTGGTCTTTATCCAATACCCATCAGCCCACTGTGTAATAACACAGGAGCTTTTTCCCACAGGACGCCCATAGTGATCAGATTGGTTTCGGGTAAAACATAACACTCCCTCAGTGAGTACTGCAACTGAATACTCCTGGTCCTGATAGGTGGCTTGCTGTAAAGAGGTCTTATTTCAGAACGGCGAGTCCGTTCTTTCCTACTCTTTGGTGGCGGCTAATTCTGCTAGGGTCAGGGGCAGCATGTCAAGGGGCATTCCCGTTTTGGGGGACAGTGGAGTTGGAGCACATACCCAGCAATCAGTCTGGTTTGTTAAAGTAGCAACATGGTGTGCAAGCGAAACAAAGGAGTTATGCTCCCGATATGCACAGTTTGGAAATACCAATTCAGAGAATAACAATGTTACCCAATTAATTATCGCCAGAGTCTTTTTAACCCAGGGTCTCCAGTACCTGGGTGGGCCCATTTTAGCGTAAAGGTGCCCACTATTTGTGTCTTTTAAATAGTAGCTTTAGCCCAAGATCGTCACTAGATGAGGAGTCAGCAGATTGGACGGTCCACTGTTCTGCTGACGAGGGGGCGGGTACTGCCTTCAGACGAGAGTGATGGATCCAGTTCTTGTGTCCCTCGATCTTTGCTGCTGTATGGGAGATCAGCAGGACGGTATAGGGTCCTTTCCATTTTTCCTGGAGAGGCTCGTCTTTCCAGGTACGAACAAGCACGGAGTCACCGGGCTGTAAGGAGTGGACGGGAGAGTCCAAGGGGAGAGGCTGGGAATCCTTAGTATACCTGTGAAGAGACAAGAGAACAGCAGACAGGGAACACATATACTGTGACAAAAAACCATTACCCAGCTTCCATTCCCCTGACAGAACCGGGGTGCCATTCATAGGCCATGCCCTTCCAAACATAATTTCAAAGGGACTAAGCCCTAATCTACCCTTAGGGAGAACGCGGATATGAAGTAGGACGAGGAGCGAAGCATCAGGCTATCGCAGTGAGGCTTCTTGGCACACTTTTGAGAGATGCCGTTTAAGGGTCTGATTGGTACGCTCCACTACCCCACTGGCTTGCAGTCTCCAGGGCGTATGGAGTTTCCAGGGGATCTGTAAGGCATGTGAGATGCTTAGAATGATTTTTGATGTGAAGTGTGTCCCGTTGTCAAATTCCATCCACAGGGGGAGTCCACAGAGAGGAATGATCTCCTTAACAAACTTGAGGGCCACTGTTCTGGCAGTGCAGTTACGGTATGGGAAGGCTTCTGGCCATCCGCTGAACCGATCCACTATGACAAGGAGATATTTGAACCCTTGGGTCCGGGGAAACTCAGTAAAGTCTATTTGCCACACTTGTCCGGGGCCCGGAGTGGGTTCTAGGGCAGCTGGTGGCACAGGATGTCCCGGTCGGGGGTTATTCTTTTGGCAGACTAAGCAGTCTGCTTGTACCTGGGCAGCCAGGGGTCGGAGTCCGGAAGTGATAAAGTATTTTCCCTTTAGCTGGATAAGTGCTTCCCTGCCAGCATGAGTGGTTTGATGTAGTTTCTGCAGCACTGGCCGGATCAGGCCCTTTGGTAAGAGGACCTTCCCTTCCGGGGAATGGAGCCATCCCTCCTTTTCCCGGAGACCAAGTTTGTCAGTTAGCTGTCTCTCCTCCCCAGAGTACTGAGGGGTGGAAGCTCCCCTACTGATGGGATAAGGGCATGCATATGGACGTTTTCAGTCTGAGGGGATGGCAGGGTGGCAGCATGCTTAGCCTCTCTATCTGCCCGGACGTTACCTCTGGCCACATCTTGATCTTCCCTTTGATGGGCTTTACAGTGTACCACCGCCACTTCCGAGGGAAGTTGTATGGCTTCTAGGAGCCGGAGGATTTGGGGCCCATACTTGACTGGGGAGCCTTGGGCTGTCAGCATTCCTCTTTGCTTCCATAGGCCAGCATGAGCATGCAGCACACCAAAAGCATACTTTGAATCAGTAAAAATGTTGACCCGCTTTCCTTTTGACCGTTCAAGTGCACGGGTCAGGGCTGTTAGTTCGGCAAGCTGGGCAGAGGTCCCAGCAGGCAAACCTTCAGCTTCCACAGTGTCATGGAGGGTCACAACAGCATAACCCGCCCTCCTTTGCCCATCTATTACAGTACTGCTACCATCAGTGTACCACTCATAATCTGCATTTGGGAGGGGTACATCCTTTAAATCCAGACGGCTGGAGTACTGGACATCTATGATCTCTAAACAGTCATGTTTCTGTTCCTCTGTTTCTGGCAAGAGGGTGGCTGGGTTAAGGGAGGGGCAAGACTGTAAGGTGACTTCAGAGTTCTCTAACAACTTAGCCTGATACCGAGCAATCCGAGCCTGGGTGAGCCAAAGCCCTCCCTTTGCATCCAATAAGGCTCGGACCATATGGGGAGTATAGATTTGCATAATCCCTCCCAATGTTAGCTTCTCGGCTTCCTCAAGCACTAGGGCAGTAGCTGCGACCACCCATAAACATGCCGGCCAACCCTTTGCAATCTGGTCCAGTTGCTTAGAAAAATAAGCCACGGGACGTCTCCATGTTCCTAACAGCTGTGTGAGCACTCCTAGGGCCACCCCCTTTCGTTCATGTACATACAACTGAAACAGCTTACAGAGATCCAGCAGGCCCAGAGCTGGTGCTTCCATCAATTTTCTTTTCAGGATTTTAAATGCCCTGTCAGCCTCTGGGGTCCAATAGAAGGGGTCATGATCTGCTCCTTTTACACAGTCGTACAGGAGTTTAGCCCACAGTCCAAACTCTGGGATCCATATCCTGCAAAAGCCTGCCATACCCGGAAATGCCCTGAGCCGCTTACGATTACTTGGGGTAGGAACTTGACAGATACCTTCCTTTCTTTCGCTTGAAAGCTGACGCTCCCCTTGCCTTATGTGAAACCCGAGGTACTGTACCTCTGGGAGGGCGATTTGAGCCTTACTCCATGCTACCCGATATCCCCAGAGTCCAATAAAATTCAGGAGGCTCACGGTGGCTTTAAGGCAGGGGGTTTGGCCCACAGTGGCAATTAACAAATCATCTACATACTGCAGAAGGAGGGTCTCCTCATTATCCCACTCCTCTAGGTGCCTGGCCAAAGAGGGTGGGGGAGTTTTTAAATCCCTGGGCCAACACTGTCCAGCAAAGTTGCTTTTTAACCCTTTTGCGGTCCTCCCACTCAAAGGAGAAAATCTCCTGTGACGGGGTGGCAACTGGGATGGTAAAGAAAGCATCTTCCAGAGTGAGGACTGAAAAATGGGTATACTGTCCCCCTATAGAAGCCAATAAGGTATACGGGTTAGGGACAAGAGGGTGCAAAGTCTTAACCCGTTCATTGACTGCCCTTAGGTCCTGTACCAGCCGATACGTGCCATTAGGCTTCTATACGGGTAGAATGGGAGTGTTCCAGGCTGACTGACATTCCCGGAGAATACCATACATTAGGAATCGATCTATAGTTTCCTGTAAACCTTCTCTGGCTTCCCTCTTGATTGGATACTGTTTTACTTGCACTGGGCCTTTCCCTGGTATGAGCTGAATAGTAACGGGGGTCTGGTGGGTGGCCTTTCCTGGAATCCCTGATGCCCACACGAGGGGGTATACCTGGTCTTCCCACAGGCTCCATTCTGGGGCTTGCGTGGCTGAGGGCTCAACTGCAAGGGTCATGATCCATGCATTCTCAGGGGTAAGGTAAGCGTTATTTCATCCTCAGTAAAATGCAGGGTCGCACCAAGGCAACAAAGCAGATCCCGTCCCAGCAGAGGTGTAGGACGCTCAGGGAGGTATACCAGCTTGTGGGATATAGTTCTGTTTCCCAAAGTGCATTCCGCTGGGGCATACACTGGGCACTTGGTGTCTTTGCCTGTGGCTCCTACCACAGTAAGGGAATCTGCTACTGGCAACTGAAGGGGTCGATTTACAGCAGTTCATGCCGCGCCAGAGTCCACTAAAAAATCTATTTATGAGCTTCCCACCCGCATCTTTACTCGGGGTTCCGGGGGTAGGGTGGTCCGTCTCCCCTGACACCCCTATTCCTGCTCCGCCATCACCATCATAGAGGCACTCCCCTTTTCTTTCCTCTTTGGGCACTCATTTTTCCAGTGTCCCTCTTGTCGACACAAGGCACACTGGTTGCGACCCAGTCGTCTCTCCTGCGTGCCCGGACGTTCGTGTCCACGGCCCCTTCCTCCCCAGCCACTTCTCTTAGTGCCGGCCTGTACCGCTGTTACCATCAGTCTCACTTGCTTTCTCTCCTTCTCTGTCTCTCTCAGACTATAAGCTCGGTTTGCAGTCTCTATGATTTGTGCCATGGTCATGTCCATTAAATCCTCCTTTTTTTGTAACTTTCTCTTAATATCAGGGGCTGCTCTGCTTGTAAAAATTCCCTTAATAATTGACTCAGTTGCCTGATCATCAGGGTCTGCATTAGTGTTCTGTCAAATTGTGTCCCGAATACGCTGTAGAAAGGCCCCAGGGCTTTCTTTTAAATCCTGCATTACTTCATATGGCTTTGCCCAATTATTATGTCGGACAGCCGAGTGACGAAGTCCATGCAAAAGCAACTCCTTATAGGAGGTAAGGCGGGTCATATCCCCATGATCATTTGGATCCCACCTGGGGTCTGCTCGGGGGACTTTAATACGATCCCGGCCGTACCGTCTCTGCGCCTCCTCCCTTGCCTTGGACACAACCTGTTGTCTTTCAACCTCAGACAATAGGGTTCGCAGGAGGATGTTACAGTCATCCCAGTCCGGCTTGTGACTACTGAGGCACCCCTCAAAGACTGATATAAACCTGCTTGGGTTGGTGGAAAACTCTCCTGCCTGTGCTTTGAAAGCAGCCAAATCCACAGGATTAAAGGGCACATGAGTATAAACCTGCATAGTCGTGGCCGGACACCTGTCCGATCCAGACCGGGCGACTTTAGTTTCGGTGATTAAGGGGTATAGGCCAACCATTGGGGACTTACAAGGTGTGGGTGTAGGGGCCGAAGGGGACACCGGCTCTGCCATTTCAGTGGAGGTGGGGGTCTGGGGACTAACATTAGCTGCTACCGAGCCAGTTGGAGTCAGATTACAGTGCTGTAAAATATCTGGTCGAGTACATAAAGTCAGAAACAAATGCGCATACATATGTTCATTCCATTTCCTTGTTCTCTGACAGAACAGGAGTAACTGAAGGATCGTGTTGTAATTAATTGACCCTCCTGGTGGCCACTACTCCTGGTCCTCTAGTTGATATTGAGGTCAGTCAACTGTACAGAATCGTTTTAATTGGCTCTTAGTCATCGGATCTGCACCAAATACCTTCCAGTTTCCTAGAATACATTCTAGGGGCATACACCATGCCCTAACCCCCGAGCTCTGTCCCTGTCCCATACCTACAGGGTAACTCTGGGCGTCCCCAGGTTCCAACAGAGCATACAATCCGGATTTCAAAAGGTTCCTACCTTATCCAAGGGACTGGTTCCTCACCGTCGTCCGCAGCTGCTCCTCCCCTATGTCCAAGGGACCGGTTCCTCATCGTCGTCCACAGATGCTTCTCCACTATATGGCGTTGCACCGTTGTGCCCTCCGGGGTCGATCAAATCGCATCTCCTCTGAGGCCCCCGATGAACTCACCGGTGCGCGCTGGGCGTTGGTTCTCACCGCAATCCTCAACCTCTAGGAGGGGTCCGGGCAAGACTAAATTGCAGCCTCGTCGCCCACCCAGGGATGCCAAAAGCTGTTGCCGGCACCCAGTGCCGAGAGGCTAAACAACAGCTGAGGTTGGTTCGCTACCCAGTGTGCTACACCCAATAATCACAACGGGGTGGAGAAGCAGAAAAGTTTATTTGCAGCTGCAAAAAGGTACAGGGAGAATAGAATCTCAAATCCTGCACCCAGAGCAGGAAGTTACACAGGCTTTTATACATCCTTTCTTCAGCATACTTATCCAATAGCAAGCTGCCCTAAGTATCCATATAGCCAGCCAATCCAGTTCCCAGCTAGTTCCCTTGTTCTCTGTATCATTTGTTAAACCATACACAAAGCTGCTTTATTCAGCATTGTTCTTCCATATCTGCCCTGTTTCGCCTTGCTTAGTTTCAGGCAGTCTGACTCTGCAACGTATTGTTGCAGATCCTCAGCATAACTGCTGTGAGTGCCTTCAGGCAGGGGGGGCCAAAGACACTTGGGCCTAGTACGCAGAGCTGCTGCGAGTGCCTCCAGGCAGGAGGGGAGGGGGCCAAGGACACTTGGGCCTAGTGCGAGGGGGCTTCATCGACACTCGTGGTCTTCCACCCCTCGAGTCACCTAGTGGCCATGCCCCAGTGTCCCCAACAGAGATGACACTGAAGGTGAGGAGACTCTATTAAAGAGGAGGTTGGCTGGAAAGCTGGTGTAGCCCACTGGCTCCTAGCAAGGTCCCAGTGGTGGACCCTCAGTTGGGCAAGGGGTATGTGCCACTTGTTGTATCCTTGGGGGCAGCAGTTTTAAGAAGAAATCACTTGACACACAGAGAGCTGTGAGCCATGAAAGCAGCCATTTATTTTCCACACACTGAACTAACCAAACCAGCCAAAACTGGCTGGGCTATCCCTTAATAAGCTAACTCGATTGCCATAGCAACAACAATGTGCAATTACCACAACACCACTACTTTGAAAAATGGTGTTTGAATACATGAGCGGTGACTTGCACAGGAAAACACACTGGGTTTGTCCACTTTGGATGCTCTCTTTTTGATGACCAAAGGTCTGAAAACTTGTTTTTTGAGGCTGGGGTAAACGGGGGGAAGGGTAACTACTACATGCAATTGTCTTCCAAGGATGACTCTGTGGTTGACTGGAGGGCTATTATAACGTTCTGCTAGTACAAAGGAAATGAAACCTGAGCACCTGAGAAGGTAAAGGATCTTTAGGGTCTGGCTACACTAGAAATGTTACAATGGAGCCACTGTAGTGCTGTGGTGTAGACACTACAGTGATGGAAGGGGTAATCACTGTAATAAATCTACTTCTCCAGGAGGCGGTAGCTAGGTCAACAGAAAATTCTTCCATCAACCTAGCACTGTCTATGCTGGGGCATAGATTGGTTTAATTACATCTTTCATGGGTGTGAATTTTTCAAACTCCTGAGTGATGTAGCTAGGACAACATAAATTTTAGTGTAGATCAGCCATAGTGCTTGAAACTCTGGCATTGTATTAGGTGTGACTATAAAACCTCAAACAACTATTTAACTTTTGTTAAATGCCTGACATACTTGTGAGATGGTGTGATTTGTTTGTTTTAAATAAAGACTCAATCTCACCCCTTCAGGCTATGCCTATACTGCAAAGAAAGTGTGTTCTTTAACTCAGGTTAAAATAGCAGTGAAGACATTGCTTTGCTTTTAACAAAGGCTAGCAACTCGATTTAAAGCCTAGAGGGGAAATGATGGTTGAACTCACAAAGAGACTAGATATCAGGGTAAAGAAAAGCAAGCAGGATAATCTTCTTTGGTTGGGACGGGTGGAGGGAGGCAGAACCCTTTCAGGCAATCTCTGCAAGGCACTAAAAAAACCCAAATGTGTGTGTGTGTCGGAGGTGGTGGGCAGTTAAGGTACAATCCCAATCTAATTTTCCCTTTGCAGGTCATCTTTAACAATGTTCCCAGGTATTATACAGTGTTAATAAAAATTTTGGATTGGGCAATAAGTTTTACAGGGCCCTTTGGCATCAACAATATCTTAGGTTACAATCTTATATGCAGGAAAATGTAAGGTTTTTTTGTTTGTTTTTAATCAGAGTCCAGATGCCTGATACAGTTCAAGATTATCAAAAATGTAATGTATAAAGGATAATGCAAAACTCATTGTTGGGGGGACCAGATGGTATAACGTAATGTAAACCTCTTTCATGTAGGATCCAATGGCAGCCTTTCCTGAAGGAAAATCTGAAGAAAGGAAACATCAGAACATCCCAAATGGTTCTGGAGCATCTCAAGGCCAATGGGGAAGAGCCTGGTGAGAGAGGCTTGTCACTCTGACTGAACAGACTCAAAATGTGATACTAACCCAATATTCAAAAGACTAGGGCCCCTCAGTAAACAAAGGCTGCACCAGCCTTCAGTTTAGACTTGCAGTATGAACGATCTAAACACAACATATCTGAAGTACAGCTCGACTTCAGACTTGCTATTGGGAGTTATTAGATGGTTTATATCCTTCGGCCCGCCCACCCTAAGGGAGTCTTTGTGGGTTACCCTACCAGTTCATCACAGCTTCAGCTCAGAACAAGCAAACTCATAACAAGTATTGTCCAGATCAGGGGTCTTTGATCTGGAGTGTCCAGAAGCAGATAATTTAATATACAGTGGGTCTCTCTCCCAAGGGTGTATCTTCAAAAAGTTGGCTTTGGAAGGGAGAATTTGTATTTCCCTCACTTTGAGGTACTTCCTTGGAAATCCGCTTCACACACATTGTTCCAGAAAAGACTGTTGAACTTCCTCATCCCTCCTGAAGACTGCATTAATCTTGTGCTCTGGCTAAAGAAGTTACATACAATCTCACAATAGGACATAAACATTTGTGTTTCTCCTACAAGGTACCCTGGAGGTATTAACCCTAATTCAGTAAGGTTTAACTTAATTCAATAAATTCATTCAGGATATTGTCAGTCTGTCATAGTGCCCACCTTATAACTTTTAGCCTAGTGGTTTCCACCCTCACCCTGGGATGTGGGAGCCCCGTGTTCAATTTCCATCCCACCCCCTCTGCCAGAGTGGGAGAAGTGAGTGACCCCTGTTCAAATCCTCGGTGAGTGCTCTGACCACTGAGCTACGGAATGTGCTAATGTAGGTTTCTCCAATTAAAGCTGTTTCATTGTGGATTAAATAATTAGACCTCAAACCACCTTTTTGGGATGGAAAGTTGTGAACTGGGCACAGAGACACAAAAATGACTTGCCCAAGGTCACACAGCGAGTCTGTGGTAGAATCAGGAATTTGAAGCTGAGTCTCCTATGTTTCAGCCCAGTGCCTTAAAACACAAGCCCAGCCTTCATCTCCTGGGCTTGGCAACAAATAGCTACTTCCTAGAGAGCACTTCACAAACTATACAACCTCTCCCTGCTTGCTCTCTTCAGACTTCTGTTTTTACCATAGTAGTTTCCGTGCTGTATACTTTTGCTAATGTGCAAATGAACTTATGCTTTACAAAGCAGTACATTTTAGTGTAACTGACAAACTCTAAAATTGAAACTCAATGGGAACAGACCCACTGTGTCAATGCAAAATTCCCTTCAGAAGATAACCCATGTCTCTGTTACAGGGAAGTAGACTGGTTTTCCTTGGCCAGCGTCCTCTTCCTCCTTACGTTTTCTCCATTCATCGTATATTACTTTATAATGTCGTGTGATCAGTACCATTGCTCTCTGACGGACCCCATCATTGATGTGCTCATGGGGAATTCCCATCTCTCTGACATCTGGAACAAGACACCCTCCCTGAGCTGGAAAGCTGCTAACATCTATATATTTTGGGTCACTTTCCAGGTAAATCTTTCAGTTTCTGTATTACAGACTGAAGTCAGATAATTACTCCACATATTTGATCTAGGTATGTGTTGCTTATCTCCTTTCATGACTAATTTTCTAGTGAACCCTATTATGTGAAAAGGATATAAGAAGTAAATTAACAATCTTAAATGAATATAGTTTCTGACATCCAAATAGATCTTAAGCACTTGGCAAAGTGTAATGCACATTAGTAATGCACATGTAATGCACATTATCACTTATGCCACACATGTGATGGAAGCCTTCTATAATAGGGCACCATTCCTCCCCAATCTCATTCCACACCCTGTGGAACACTGGGGTCAGTACTGACTGACTCAGGGGGAAGGATGACATCAAGTGAATCACTAACATCACTTCCTGCAGAATGTGAATTTTTAAAAAAACAGAATATCTCATCCAAGTTCAGACTCAGCCCCTCTGTCAAGAACTGCCAAGATCACAGCTTGAAGCGTTATGACTGCAAGGCAATGTAATGCGCTCTGATGGGGGTTACACAAGATAACTAGGTGATGGCAGGTGGATTTAAATCAAGGCGATTTAAATCACCAAGTGGAATCAGTCTAAAGCATTGATTTTAATCAACTTCTCCATTTGTACTTCAGTTATCTTGTAAAGAAAGGTGCGTTCTCTTTGATGAAACCATTATAACATGTTGATTTACAACTAAATAGAGCTTTTCATTAGATTTGGTACACTTTTTTGCTACTTAGGACGGTACATTGTAACATACATTTACTGAAACAATTATATAGCTTAATAGTTTGATTGTTAATTGTACATTTTTACTATGTTAGCTAATGGTGAATGATATATTGGTTATTTACTAGCCAATTCATTCTTTGCTTATGATTTGTGTCAAGCTGCATTAGGATGGTAACTGGAATTTAATGAAGCACACAAAACAGCATATACATTTTACTTTTTTTTTTTAAAACAACCTGAAATATTTTGGATACATAAACTTCTCTTATCAAAACATGTTTTACATTTACAACTACAGTATAGTAAGGTTAGGCCCTAACATATGTTGTATTAAGTTCAGATTTTATTTTAACAGGTCTATTTTAAAAAAAGAAAAACTTACTGTCATTTAAATAACAAAACCAAAAATCTGATTTTAAATAAAAAATCAATTTTTATTTTTTTTTCCAAAAAAATCAATTTTTATCCAGCAGGCCAGGTGAAGTGAGCTTAAAGGGTCACAGATAAGTTAAAAATCAAGCTTCACAATTTTGTGCATTACCCAGAGTTCTCACTTGGGCATAATCCCAGTAGTTTCTATAGCTGTATAAGTAAAGGCTAAGTAAATATTTCAGGATTTGGCTGTTGTGGTAGTAGACTATTGCTATGTTTAGATTACTAAAATTGAGCTGCTTTTACATCTAATATACTTGTAATGTTGTATGCAGTTCTTTCTTTCTCTCTTTATTGTACTTTATTTTCTCATCTTCTTCAGTGAAAGTAGGTTAGTTTCAGCTTTGCTTATAGTCAGCTCCTAATCACTTCAGGTTCTTATCCATTAACACATGATTGCAAATACTGAAGGAAAATATTTATTTAAAAATATTCTTCCAATTTTTTCCTCTAATTTCCTGGAAACATTTCTATTGTATTAGCTTTTATAAAATATTATTTAGGATAAATTTGATATAGTTTTAATTGTATACGAAAATTCAATTCTGTAAGGAATTCTGGTTTATGACATTTAAAGTGAATTGGCCTTTTGGTGGGTCTGCATATCTGCATTTTCAATGTTGGGGTCTTTTACAAGTTAATATTTATGCACAGTTTGTGTGTGTGTATAGGTATTCGATATTTTATGCCCTGCCAATTATTTATTACTCTTACATTCTTTGCAATGTAGGTGATGTTATATATATTAGTTCCTGATTTCTGCCACAAGTTTCTACCTGGATATGTAGGAGGAGTACAAGAAGGCGCTCTGACCCCTGCTGGTAAGGGTTTTGTTTTTTCCCTTAGCACATACAATGTGTATTTCCTTTTAAATGACAGTTCCTCCATTAGATCTCTTACCTGCTATAGTTAATTGAATTTTCCAAATATATATCTGGATTATTGTAGAAGTGGGAAATATAGACGAACACTCCCATAATGTACTTTAGAGAATTAGATTGTGTGAAAACTACATACTTCCTTCTGTTCACTGGGATTTTACCTTGAGCTATTTAACTTCAGTTAAGAAACATGTTTCCCTGCCCACCCCCCTTCCCCTTTCTGAAGTAAAGAGCAGGCCTAGGCAGCTATGTTGATGACTACACTAGAGTGTCATCAGGTCTTCATTCATTTGAAGGATGGAAGCCACAATAAGACTTGAGTGTTTGGGAGAAGGAGATCTTTCAGTGCTTCAGGATGAGCAAAGAGGCCAATGGAAAGACTCGTTTTCATAATGGGCAATGGATTTGCACTCCTGGATAGGGCTACGCCCAGAGCTAATAAAAGGCATGTTCCCTTTATACCTAATTCATGCAGTATCACAGAATGTTGAACAATTTACCTCTTCCTCTTTAGGCACAGTAAATAAATATGAAATCAATGGACTTCAAGCCTGGATCATTACCCATGCTCTCTGGTTTGCAAATGCTCACTACTTCCATTGGTTCTCACCCACCATCATTTTTGACAACTGGATTCCTCTCCTATGGTGTGCTAATATTCTGGGATACGCAGCTTCCACATTTGCAATGATTAAAAGCTACTTTTTCCCCAGTAACCCCAATGACTGGTATGTTGCTGTTAATACTCATATAGTACAGTGTTATGGAGAACTTTGACATGTGAACATTGAATCTTCTTCAGTACAGTGATAAGAATGCATTTTTGACTAATATCTTAATCTGGCTAGAAAATGGTATGACTGGTCAAAAGAAATATCAAAACTAAACTAGGAAGATTGTTGTACCAATAAAATAAAAACCAGCAGGATCTTATTAAAGGGAAAAAGGCAAAATACCACATTTATTGTGAATACAGAAAGAATCATAGTAAGCAGTTAGTTATAGTTATAACATTCCATTCAATCTCAAATTTATTCTCACATTCATTCATACAAACACACACACACACACACACAGGTTCTGCAAGGTTGTTATCATAGTTACCAGCCTTAGAGTTGCTCATGCCAAGCCACTGGCCAGGTGGCCTGGACATGAGGAGGGAGCAGGGCCTTGTCAGATGCTCATCTGATGCTCCTGGAAGTTGGTTTGCAGAATCAGACCCCAAAGTTCTCACTTTTTAGAGTCTATTTTTATAGGAATTTCTTCCTATGGCAGTCTATGGGAATTGCTTCATCATGCTGTTGCTGAATCAATCAGCAGATAGCACATTCCTGACGGCTCCAAGATGTTATCTTGTTCTTTGGTTCTCCCATTCTTGAGGCTGTTGGGTGGATTCCAGTTTGCCCTCCGGGGGGGTCCTCTGGTTATTTCCACTTGACGCCTTCTTCAGCCGATGGACACTGGATTCTTAGGCTGGCACCTCCCTGATCATTCAGTTATTATCCACACCAAGCATCCATCCACATACATCCTCTATCTCTATTTTAATCACAATTGTTAATACAACAAAAGGGTGGGGAGTCTCTGGGTGCTGTTTCTGTTGTTAGAGTATTGCTTTGAGTCTCTCTCTCTGTGAATTGCTTTGAGAACAGACTCTGTCTTAGAATGTACTAACACAATTAGCAGCTTGCAAGTTTCACACATAGAGGGAGAGAAACAGTACCAAAAACCAAGAGACCTCTTCATTAGTAATACCCTGGAATTGAAACTATGGGGAATCAAACTCATTTGTGATTTTTAATACAGAATTTCTTTAATATGATCCAACAAGATCTTAGAGGCAGAACTTACCTTTATATTACCTTCATCGGATCAACTTGTATCATCTTAATAATTATATATTTATATAATTTATATATTAACACACCTTCAGTTCACAAAATGACAGTAGTTCATGTATTGGAAAATTAACTGAAACCTATATTCAAACTTAATTTGCTACTGTTGCATGTGAATGTATTACCTCTACAATTTTTTTTATACCTTTTTAGCAAATTCACTGGCAATTTATTTTATGACTATATGATGGGGATTGAATTTAACCCTCGAATAGGGAAGTGGTTTGATTTCAAGCTATTCTTCAATGGCCGGCCTGGTATTGTAGCCTGGACTCTAATTAACCTCTCCTACGCTGCCAAACAACAGGAACTGTATGGTCAGGTGACCAACTCAATGATCCTAGTCAATGTCCTACAGGTAAGTCTAGAATGGTGGAATTAAACCTGGTTGAAAACTATGGATATTAAAATAGACTAAATTCTCATGATAAAATTGAATGCACAGTTATTTCTTGTTGACATAGAATAACCTTGGCCATGATCATGCTTCGGGACCTGCTAGCATGGGCTTTTACACTCATGCAGAGTCCCACAGAAGTCAGTGGCACAACCGTGTCCACATCTGCAGAGCTTGATGCAGGATCAGGGACCTATTTAATCTAAGAAATACATTTGTCTTTCAGTCTGTATTCTAGAAACAGGCCTGATACTGTTTCCTTTGGACGCTGACGGAATTCCACTTGACTTCAATGGGATCAAGATTGGGGCTACATGTCCCTTCCCCCGCCCCTTTTCCCCCCTAAAACCACTGTTTTAGGCTCCATGCTGAGACAGTGGAGACACTGCACCTTCCCAGCATGGAGCCTAAAACAGTGGCAGTGGCTGCTAAAAAGATTTGTTAGTTAAATGTTTCTGTGTAGATGTTTACGCCTGTGGAACTGCAAAATCCCTTTAAAAAGAACAGGAGTACTTGTGGCACCTTAGAGACTAACAAATATATTTGAGCGTAAGCTTTCGTGGGCTACAGCTCACTTCATTGGATGCATAGAATGGAACATATAGTAAGAAGATAGATAGATAGACATAGATATACATACAGAGAACATGAAAAAGTGGAGTAAGAGGCTAATTAAGATGAGCTATTATAAGCAGGAGAAAAAAAACTTTTGTAGTGATAATCAAGATGGCCCATTTAGACAGCTGACAAGAAGGTGTGAGGATACTTAACATGGGGAAATAGATTCTTGGCGTGACTCCTTGTATCCAAATGATTAACTCATATTTTTTAAAAATATTCTCTGCTTTGTTTATAATCTAGGAGCCAAAAAAAAAACTCAAGACTTCCAGATTTATAATGTATTTTTTGTTTAATCAAGAAAAGCACACTTTTTTTGGTAAATAAGGTTAATAATTTGGATTTATTGAATGAAGACTGATATTGACTGATAACAGCTAGAATCCCAGCCTTGTGCAGGCACAGAACTTTTTCAATTTAAAAAAAACTTGTTATCATTTTCAGCCATGTGGCACCAAAGATGTTAGAATGGCTTGGGAGCCTAAAATCATCACATGACTTTTTGAGTAAGCTAGCTAGTGATAAAATAGATGTTTCTAGGGGTTTGAATCATAGAATATCAGAGTTGGAAGGGACCTCAGGAGGTCATCTAGTCCAACCCCCTGCTCAAAGCAGGACCAATCCCCAACTAAATCATCCCAGCCAGAGCTCTGTCAAGCCTGACCTTAAAAACCTCTAAGGAAGGAGATTCTACCACCTCCCTAGTTAATGCGTTCCAGTGTTTCACCACCCTCCTAGTGAAAAAGTTTTTCCTAATATCCAACCTAAACCTCCCCCACTGCAACTTGAGACCTTTACTCCTTGTCCTGTCCTCTTCTACCACTGAGAATAGTCTAGAACCTTCCTCTTTGGAACCACCTCTCAGGTAGTTGAAAGCAGCTATCAAATCCCCCCTCATTCTTCTCTTCTGCAGACGAAACAATCCCAGTTCCCTCAGCCTCTCCTCATAAGTCATGTGTTCCAGACCCCTAATCATTTTTGTTGCCCTTCGCTGGACTCTCTCCAATTTATCCACATTCTTCTTGTAGTGCGGGGCCCAAAACTGGACACAGTACTCTAGATGAGGCCTCACCAATGTCGAATAGAGGGGAACGATCACGTCCCTCTATCTGCTGGCTGTGCCCCTACTTATACATCCCAAAATGCCATTGGCCTTCTTGGCAAGAAGGGCACACTGTTGACTCATATCCAGCTTCTCGTCCACTGTCACCCCTAGGTCCTTTTCTGCAGAACTGCTGCCTAGCCATTCGGTCCCTAGTCTGTAGCGGTGCATTGGGTTCTTCCGTCCTAAGTGCAGGACTCTGCACTTATCCTTGTTGAACCTCATTGAACCTCATCAGATTTCTTTTGGCCCAGTCCTCCAATTTGTCTAGGTCCCTCTGTATCCTATCCCTGCCCTCCAGCGAATCTACCACTCCTCCTAGTTTAGTATCATCCCCAAATTTGCTGAGAGTGCAATCCACACAATCCTCCAGATCATTTATGAAGATCTTGAACAAAACTGGCCCCAGGACCGACCCTTGGGGCACTCCAATTGATACCGGCTGCCAACTAGACATGGAGCCATTGATCACTACCCGTTGAGCCCGACAATCTAGCCAACTTTCTACCCACCTTATAGTGCATTCACCCAGCCCATACTTCTTTAACTTGCTGACAAGAATACTGTGGGAGACCGTGTCAAAAGCTTTGCTAAAGTCAAGAAACAATACATCCACTGCTTTCCCTTCATCCACAGAACCAGTAATCACATCATAGAAGGCGATTAGATTAGTCAGGCATGACCTTCCCTTGGTGAATCCATGCTGACTGTTCCTGATCACTTTCCTCTCATGTAAGTACTTCAGGATTGATTCCTTGAGAACCTGCTCCATGATTTTTCTGGGGACTGAGGTGAGACTGACTGGCCTGTAGTTCCCAGGATCCTCCTTCTTCCCTTTTTTAAAGATTGGCACTACATTAACCTTTTTCCAGTCATCCGGGACTTCCCCCGTTTGCCATGAGTTTTCAAAGATAATGGCCAATGGCTCTGCAATCACAGCCGCCAATTCCTTTAGCACTCTCGGATGCAACGCATCCGGCCCCATGGACTTGTGCACGTCCAGCTTTTCTAAGTAGTCCCTAACCACTTCTTTCTCCACAGAGGGCTGGCCACCTACTCCCCATGCTGTGATGCCCAGTGCAGCAGTCTGGGAGCTGACCTTGTTCGTGAAGACAGAGGCAAAAAAAGCATTGAGTACATTAGCTTTTTCCACATCCTCTGTCACTAGGTTGCCTCCCTCATTAAGTAAGGGGCCCACACTTTCCTTGGCTTTCTTCTTGTTGCCAACATACCTGAAGAAACCCTTCTTGTTACTCTTAACATCTCTTGCTAGCTGCAGCTCCAGGTGTGATTTGGCCCTCCTGATTTCATTCCTACATGCCCGAGCAATATTTTTATACTCTTCCCTGGTTATTTGACCAATCTTCCACTTCTTGTAAGCTTCTTTTTTATGTTTAAGATCCGCAAGGATTTCACCATTAAGCCAAGCTGGTCGCCTGCCATATTTACTATTCTTTCGACACATCGGGATGGTTTGTCCCTGTAACCTCAATAGGGATTCCTTGAAATACAGCCAGCTCTCCTGGACTCCTTTCCCCTTCATGTTATTCCCCCAGGGAATCCTACCCATCAGTTCCCTGAAGGAGTCAAAGTCTGCTTTCCTGAAGTTCAGGGTCCATATTCTGCTGCTTACCTTTCTTCCCTGTGTCAGGATCCTGAACTATTCGACATTGGTGAGGCCTCATCTGGAGTACTGTGTCCAGTTTTGGGCCCCACACTACAAGAAGGATGTGGATAAATTGGAGAGAGTCCAGCGAAGGGCAACAAAAATGATTAGGGGTCTGGAACACATGAGTTATGAGGAGAGGCTGAGGGAACTGGGATTGTTTAGTCTGCAGAAGAGAAGAATGAGGGGGGATTTGATAACTGCTTTCAACTACCTGAGAGGTAGTTCCAGAGAGGATGGTTCTAGACTATTCTCAGTGGTGGAAGAGGACAGGACAAGGAGTAATGGCCTCAAGTTGCAGTGGGGGAGGTTTAGGTTGGATATTAGGAAAAACTTTTTCACTAGGAGGGTGGTGAAACACTGGAATGCGTTGCCTAGGGAGGTGGTGGAATCTCCTTCCTTAGAAGTTTTTAAGGTCAGGCTTGACAAAGCCCTGGCTGGGATGATTTAATTGGGTATGGGTCCTGCTTTTGAGCAGGGGGTTGGACTAGATGACCTCCTGAGGTCCCTTCCAACCCTGATATTCTATGATTCTATGAACTCAACGAACTCATGGAAGAGGAGTAGGTAGAAACTGGAACAGAGGAGCGACAAAGGCATGAGGTTGACCAAAATAAAGGAGGGGGCAGATGAGCATGTAGCAAAAGAGAACGGCCAGGAGACTAAGGGCTGGTCTACACTACCGCACTACATCGGCGCAGCTTCACCAATGCAGCTGTGCCGCTGTAGCGCGTCTGGTGAAGACGCACTATGCTGACGGGAGAGTGCTCTCCCATTGACATAATTACTCCACCTCAATGAGAGGCAGAAGCTGTGTCGGTGGAAGAGCGTCTCCCTCCAACATAGCGCTAGCGTGGACATCGATATACATCGCTCGGAGGGGGTGGCTTATTCATACCCCTGAGTGACGTAACTTACATCGACTTAAGCAGTAGTGTAGACAAGCCCTGAGGCTTTGAAAGCTGTTGGTCCTGTGAATCAAGACCACTGGACCAGAGCAGTTTATTCTGGTCCATTTCGGGGAATAAGGAGATGGGCTAAAGACCAGGAAGTCACTCCATCTCCTGTTGTGGCTGCTGGCAGTCCTGCTGTGACCAGGATATGTTGAAATCTCTGTTAGGCAAAAGCTGACAAACTAGATAGATTAAGGATCTAACTTAAAACAACACAAACAAAGTCAAAGACTAACATTCATATGTGTCTTGAAGTGCACCACTGTGCCTTTGTGTACATTACATTAGCACTGGATCTCACGATCAGATGATCAACATTACCTAGGTACAGTGAAAAGAAAAGGAGGACTTGTGGCACCTTAGAGACTAACCAATTTATTTGAGCATAAGCTTTCGTGAACTACAGCTCACTTCATCGGATGCATGGTGAGATGCCTAAAGGGTGTCTGTGGGTTTAAGCTGGTTTTGTTTGCCTGCCACATTCCATTCCACAGCAGGGCCGTGCTGTTACTATTGTCTGTCTAGAATGGGTTGGCCCTAATAAGTAATAAGCTAGGAATTTTAGCATTGGTTTAGCAGTCACCTTGAAAGTACTGAATTCAAATTATACGTGTACGCATTACTACAATTGTGGTAATACTTAAAAAAAAATACTCTGTTTTGCCAATGTAAAAATGCAGAAAGGTTCTCAGGCTGTTGCCACAAGATAAAACCAGCAGCCTGATCCTAGTACAGTGAGACTGGGTGACTACGACAGATGTTTTAATAGCAACAGAGCATTGTTCTAAGCATAAGACATTTATTTCCAGGGTATTTATGTATTGGACTTCTTCTGGAATGAAGCTTGGTATTTGAAAACTATTGATATCTGTCATGATCATTTTGGATGGTACCTGGGCTGGGGAGATTGCGTTTGGCTGCCTTACCTCTACACTCTGCAGGTAAAAATACAATTGTATTGAGAATAGCATTTGCATGGAAGCAGAACAAGTTAAAAGTAAATATAGAAATCCTAAAAATGTGTTTCCCTAGCAGCATGACTAGCATCCTAAATAACTGGCTTCTAAGTAAACTTAGTTGAGTAATGTAATAGATAGTTAACAATAGTGGTTCCAACCATTCCTTTGTTAGATGTATTGTGACACAACAGGATACAATCCAGATTAATGAGTAGCTGTGTCACCCCTGCCCGGTAACCTGGGGTGCTCTTTACAATGCCTTGCTGCTCACAAACAGTCTCCAGCATGTAATTTACTCCCAGCTATGACTTGGGTCTTACTAGACTTAAAAATTACCACAAGGTAACCCCAACATGTTCCTAGTCCCAGATCTTCCCCCAGAAATGTATGTCCTGTACTGGACAGTACAGATATATTGAGCCTGTTATTCCTTTAAGGGAATAATATGCATGCACACAAATTGTTACCCCAAATGGCATTTCCCAGACACTTCAACTTTGAACACACTGGATTAGATAAAACAAGTGTATTAAGTTAATTAACTACAGAGAGAAAGAGAGATTTTGAGTACAAATAATGAGGCATAAGAGTCAGAAATAGTTACAGGAAAAATTAAGATAAAATGCCTCCTGATGCCTTACTTAACTTTGCTTTAAATCTAATGTAGTTTGTTTTCTCACCACATGCTTTCAGCAGTCTCACTGATCAAACTCTTTAGGTCAGGACGCCTCCCACAGAGCCCACGATGAGCAGAGGGAGAGAGAGGGTGCCTTGGGATGTTTGTCCCTTCTTTTTATAATTTGTCGCCCTCTTGGAAAAACATTTCCAGCTGAGACCCAGGAGCCAGAGTCTGTGTGGAAGGATATTCCCTGCTTTTTTCCCCACCTGTTTGAACTTCCTTGTCTTCCCTTCCCGCTTGAGGACTCTATTTACTGCTTAAATGCAAATTAAGCCACACACATTTCTTTGTTTAGGACAGACCTGTTTGCCAGCTTTTGCTTGGGCAGGGCTGTGGGGTTTGAAACATGTTAATAACAACAACACACAGGGGTATCTTATAACTTTACATGCAATGTTCCCACACATATTTTAACAGGACAGTGCTGACCAGTAAATTATGAGTTTTCACATGGTACCTTACAAGGCACACTTTGAACAAAGGTGATTACAATAGTGTGTAGGGTGTGGATACAGGGGTGTATTCTGTCACACCCCTACATTGGGATGATTTAGTGCAGGGGTGGGCAAACTTTTTGGCCCAAAGGCCACATCTGGGAATAGAAATTGTATGGTGGGCCATGAATGCTCACAAAATTGGGGTTGGGGTGCGGGAGGGGGTGAGGCTTTGATTGAGGGGTGTGGGCTCCAGGGTGGGGCCATAAATGAGGAGTTCAGGGTGGGGGGGGTGAGGGCTCCGGCTGGGGTGTACGGGCTTTGGGCTGGGGATGAGGAGTTTGGGGTGTAGGATGGTGCTCTGGGCTGGGACGAAGGGTTTGGAGGGCGGGAGAGGGAATCAGGGCTGGGGCAGGGGGTTGGGGCATGGGGAGAGGCACTTACCTCAAGCGGCTCCCAGAAGCAGCAGCATGTCCCTTTTCTGGTTCCTATGTGTAGGCGCAGCCAGGCGGCTCTGGGTCCTGCCCCGTCCGCAGGCACCGCCCCTGCAGCTCCCATTGGAGCACCGGAGCGGGCCATTGGAGGGCGTAGGAGCTGGAGGGGGGCCATGCTGCGGCTTCTGGGAGCTGCATGGAGCAGGCCCTGACTCTGCGCCCCAGCTGGAGCGCCGGAGCAGGGCAAGCCCTAGACCCCACCAGCAGGAGTTCGCAGGCCGGCTTAAAATGGCTCATGGGCCGTAGTTTCCCACCCCTGATTTAGTGGATAAGGGCCCTGCTGTGTCTTATTATTTCTGGGGTGTGAAGATCACTGGTACCATCCAAGATTGAGCTGAATGCCATGATAGCAGAGTACAGCAGGCAGGCTGCTTGCTGCTTGAGCCTTTAATGCTGTTCATATGAGTTGTTCCTACAGCCACCTACAATGCCATCACAGTGAGAGAAATGGGTGGTTTTCTAAGAACCACCTGTGGCTTTACCTGGAGAGATGGCCATACATTTGTAGCGTGGGTCTGGGTCTTGCAAGTTTCCCTGCTCTCACTGATCCTCTCCTCTACCTGGGTCCCCATTTGCTTAGAGAAGTAGTCTAGCATCCTCCAGGCAAAGGGGGTGCCACTCAGCTTGGAGGAAACATTTGTTTACAGAAATTCACTGAACCCTCTAACTCTTCCTCACTCCACAGGGTTTATATTTGGTTTACCATCCTGTACAGCTCTCAAAAGCTAATGCAGTTGGGATCCTGCTTTTGGGGCTGGTTGGCTATTATATCTTCAGGATGACCAACCACCAAAAAGATCTCTTCCGTCGCACAGATGGGCACTGTAAGATCTGGGGTAAGAAGCCAGAATATATTGAATGCTCCTACACGTCATTGGATGGGACTAAATACTACAGCAAGCTGATGATTTCAGGATTCTGGGGAGTGGCGCGACATTTTAACTACACAGGTGACCTGATGGGTTCCCTGGCATACTGCTTGACTTGTGGCTTTGGGCACATCCTGCCGTATTTCTACATCATTTACATGACCATTCTGCTGACCCACCGCTGCATCAGGGATGAACACCGTTGCTCCAGCAAATACGGCAAGGAGTGGAAGCGCTACACTACTGCAGTTCCTTACCGACTAATACCAGGGGTATTTTAAGACTGAGAGTTCCAGACAAAACATATCCCTTTTGGAAGACAGCAGTGTTCACACACTCTGCTTGACACCAGCAAAAACTGTTTCCAGTTTTCTGTAAAACATCTTGTGGGGGAGAAAGCGTGGTTTGAAGAATAACTCTTCACCTTCTAATGTAACATGTTCCCAGTAGCTATTTAGAACATGGTAGCACTAAAATGGCCAGGTCTCCAAATAAAACAGAAATTAAAGATTGAAGAACTTTTGTTATAATCTAGCTCCTGAAATGTTCTTTCCCACACTGTGTATCTTTACATGAAAAGGATGAAGGCATGTGTCGGGGGGTGAGGAATATTGGGCAAGATCCTCAGCAGTTATAGACAGACATCGCTGGAATTAGGCCTACAGAGACACCAATATGCAGCAGTGGAAGGTGTAGCCCGGATGTTCCCATTTTAGTCTGGCACAGTTTGCTTGCAATGTGAATTAGTGTCTCAACATATATTTGATAATGGGAAACAGTTTTTTTTCCACTGCAGGTGAAAGACTTGAATATTTATCACTTGTGACCAAAATCATATCTGTAAGTGGACACGACAGTGGAGGATTCAGGATGAAAGGGGGGGGGGGGAAATGCTATTAAATACATTTTTAAAACAATGGATATGTTCCCCCTCCTCCCCCCCGCCCTGACTTTCTGAGCATCCCCTCCTCCATTGGACTACCTCTTACTGCATGAACAATGTCATCCACTATGGACTAGAGCTGTTCAAAGAGAGTGGATACAGTCCTTGCCCTAACCAGTATATGCCCTAGAAAAGGCAAAGACAGATACATTATGCAAGCAAAAGTGAACAAGCCAATAAGCATATGTTTTGTCAGATAAACCTGTGGTGGTTGCATGTACATTAAATACTAAGTTCTCCACTTACATGAACAGTTAACTCATACAGTAAACAAACAAATACATGACTTAGTCAACTAGGTTCTTGAAAGCATCATAAAATAATCTTGGTGAGGGATTTAAATGAGGAGACGGTGGCTTTGCAATCTGGTGTAGAGGAGAGACTGCAATAGTAATGCAAAAGTGATAATAAAAATTATTGTGAAATATTAAGTCATTAAACTTGCCTGTGCTTTTACTGATGTTTACAGTGGGAGGTGGGGTTGCTCCATAGCCGCCACGGTAGGGCCAAGCTTGGTATTATGGGCACTCCCTGCCTTAGCCCATAAATTTTAGGCCATCCGCTGGGCATAAGGTAAGCTTGGCATCAGTCTAAACACTTGAGTAACAAAACTCAGAACTGGATGTCAATGCCTTTAAATGAAGAAAACAATCAACTGAAAGTGCTTAGTTTCAGCATTTAAAGGCAAGGCCCTGGCCTGGGTCAAGGCTAGCACTGAGCCACTCCTCCTCTCTCACCCAACTCTGCTACTGAGAAGAGGCAGTCAAGTGTTCTTAACTGGCCCGCTAGCTCTTGATCTGTCAGTATTTCCTCTAGGCCTATTTTCTCTAGGACTACCTTGTTGGTAGCCTGATTCAATTTTCCTTGATGAGGGAGTATTAGGGCAATGATACCTCTAGCAAGGGGCAAAGACAACTTGAAAGACCCCCATCACACCCTCCCACCCACAGAATGACCCCCAGGGCCCAATCTCAGCCCCTTATCCTGGGAAAAGAAGTCTGCATTCTGCTACTGAGAACCCTGTTAGTGTCTCACAGGAAAGGCACATAGTTGCAGTGCCAAATACCACCGAATAATGTGAGAATTCATGTCCTTCATCACTTGCAACCATTTAATGGGAGTATTGTTTGTTATTAGGGAGCCTCTAAGGGTATGTCTACACTATGAAATTAGGTCGAATTTATAGAAGTCGGTTTTTTAGAAATCATTTTTATATAGTTGATTGTGTGTGTCTCCACACAAAATGCTCTAAGTGCATTAAGTGTATTAACTCGTCAGAGTGCTTCTACAGTATCAAGGCTAGCGTCGACTTCTGGAGCATTGTACTGTGAGTAGCTATCCCACAGTTCCCGCAGTCTCAACTGCCCATTGGAATTCTGGGTTGAGATCCCAATGCCGAATGGGGCAAAAACATTGTCGCGGGTGGTTCTGCGTACATGTTGTCAGGCCCTCCCTCTGTGAAAGCAACGGCAGACAATCGTTTCGCGCCTTTTTTTCTGGCCATACCACGGCAAGCATGGAACCCACTCAGCTCACTGTCACTGTATGTCTCCTGGGTGCTGGCAGACACGGTACTGCATTGCTACACAGCAGCAGTTCATTGTCTTGTGGCAGCAGATGGTGCAATGGGCCTGATAACCATTGTCATCATGTCCTAGGTGCTCTTGGCCGCCTCGGTAAGGTCGGTCAGGAGCACCTGGGCAGACATGGACAGAGGGACTGAAACAGAAGAGACTAACCAGGTCATTCTCTTTAGTCTTGCCGGCAGTCGTATTGTACCATCTTCTGGCGAGCAGCCAGGAGATGAGGATGGCTAGCAGTCCTACTGCACCATCTGCTGCCAGCCAAAGATGTAAAAGATAGATGGAGTGGATCAAAACAAGAAATAGATCAGATTTGTTTTGTATTCATTTGCTCTCCCCTCCCTCCCTCCGTGAAATCAACGGCCAACAATCATTTTGGTGAGGTCTGTCGGGTACCTTGAAAAGTTTAATGGAGATTCAGTGTTGGATCATATTAAAGAAGTTCTGTATTAAAATCACAAATGAGTTTGATTCCCCATAGTTCAAATTCCAGGGTATTACTAATTAAGAGGTCTCTTGGTTTTTGGTACTGTTTCTCTCCCTCTCTGTGTGAAACTTGCAAGCTGCTAATTGTGTTAGTACATTCTAAGACAGAGTCTATTCTCAAAGCAATTCACAAGAGAGAGAGACTCAAAGCAATACTCTAACAACAGAAACAGCACCCAGAGACTCTCCGCCCTTTTGTTGTATTAACAATTGTGATTAAAATAGAGATAGAGGATGTATGTGGATGGATGCTTGGTGTAGATGATAACTGAATGATCAGGGAGGTGCCAGCCTAAGAATCCAGTGTCCATCGGCTGAAGAAGGCGTCAAGTGGAAATAACCAGAGGACCCCCCCGGGGGGCAGACTGGAATCCACCCAACAGCCTCAAGAATGGGAGAACCAAAGAACAAGATAACATCTTGGAGCCGTCAGGAATGTGCTATCTGCTGATTGATTCAGCAACAGCATGATGAAGCAATTCCCATAGACTGCCATAGGAAGAAATTCCTATAAAAATAGACTCTAAAAAGTGAGAACTTTGGGGTCTGATTCTGCAAACCAACTTCCAGGAGCATCAGATGAGCATCTGACAAGGCCCTGCTCCCTCCTCATGTCCAGGCCACCTGGCCAGTGGCTTGGCATGAGCAACTCTAAGGCTGGTAACTATGATAACAACCTTGCAGAACCTGTGTGTGTGTGTATGAATGAATGAATGAATGTGAGAATAAATTTGAGATTGAATGGAATGTTATAACTATAACTAACTGCTTACTATGATTCTTTCTGTATTCACAATAAATGTGGTATTTTGCCTTTTTCCCTTTAATAAGATCCTGCTGGTTTTTATTTTATTGGTACAACATCAGTCCTGCCTGGAATAGTGGGGGGAGGGATAGCTCAGTGGATTGAGCATTGGCCTGCTAAATCCAGGGTTTTGTGCTCAAACCTTGAGGGGGCCCATTCTGTATGACAGTTGTTTTTGTTTCTCCTTGATGTAAAGCCACCCCCTTTGTTGATTTTAATTCCCTGTAAGCCAACCCTGTAAGCCATGTCGTTAGTCACCCCTCCCTCCGTTAGAGCAATGGCAGACAATCGTTCCGTGCCTTTTTTTCTTGCAGACGCCATACCACGGCAAGCATGGAGCCTGCTGAGATCACTTTGGCAATTAGGAGCACATTAAACACTACGTGCATTATCCAGCAGTATATGCAGCACCAGAACCTGACAAAGCGAAACTAGGCGAGTAGGCGACGTCAGCGTGGTGACAAGAATGATAAGGACATGGACACAGACTTCTCTCAAAGCACAGGCCCTGGCAATGTGGGCATCATGGTGCTAATGGGGCATGTTTATGCCGTGGAATGCCAATTCTGGGCCCGGGAAACAAGCACAGACTGGTGGGACCGCATAGTGTTACAGGTCTGGGACGATTCCCAGTGGCTGCAAAACTTTCACATGCGTAAGGGCACTTTCATGGAACTTTGTGACTTGCTTTGCCCTACCCTGAAGCACCAGAATACCAAGATGAGAGCAGCCCTCACAGTTGAGAAGCGAGTGGCAATAGCCCTGTGGAAGCTTGCAATGCCAGACAGCTACCTGTCAGTCAGGAATCAATTTGGAGTGGGCAAATCTGCTGTGGGGGCTGTGTGATGCAAGTAGCCCATGCAATCAAAGATCTGCTGATATCAAGGGTAGTGAGTCTGGGAAATGTGCAGGTCATAGTGGATGGCTTTGCTGCAATGGGATTCCCTAACTGTGGTGGGGCCATAGACGGAACCCATATCCCTATCTTGGCACCGGAGCACCAAGCCGACGAGTACATAAACCGCAAGGGGTACTTTTCAATAGTGCTGCAAGCACTGATGGATCACAAGGGACGTTTCACCAACATCAATGTGGGATGGCCGGGAAAGGTACATGACGCTCGCATCTTCAGGAACTCTGGTCTGTTTCAAAAGCTGCAGGAAGGGACTTTATTCCCAGAGCAGAAAATAACCGTTGGGGATGCTGAAATGCCTATAGTTATCCTTGGGGACCCAGCCTACCCCTTAATGCCATGGCTCATGAAGCCATACACAGGCAGCCTGGACAGTAGTCAGGAGCTGTTCAACTACAGACTGAGCAAGTGCAGAATGGTGGTAAAATGTGCATTTGGACATTTAAAAGCACGCTGGCGCAGTTTACTGACTATCTTAGACCTCAGCGAAACCAATATTCCCATTGTTATAACTGCTTGCTGTGCGCTCCACGATCTCTGTGAGAGTAAGGGGGAGACATTTATGGCGGGGTGGAAGGTTGAGGCAAATCGTCTGGCCGCTGGTTACGCGCAGCCAGACACCAGGGCGTTTAGAAGAGCACCAGAGGGCGCAGTGCACATCAGAGAAGCTTTGAAAACCAGTTTCATGACTGGCCAGGCTACGGTGTGAAAGTTCTGTTTGTTTCTCCTTGATGAACCCCCTGCCCCTTGGTTCACTCTACTTCCCTGTAAGTTAACCACCCTCCCCTCCCCCCTCCCTCTTCAATCACCGCTTGCAGAGGCAATAAAGTCATTGTTGCCTCACATTCATGCATTCTTTCTTAATTCATCACACAAATAGGGGGATAACTGCCAAGGTAGCCAGGGAGGGGTGGTAGTGGAGGAGGGAAGGACAAGGCCACACTGCATTTCAAAACTTATTGAATGCCAGCCTTCTGTTGCTTGGGCAATCCTCTGGGTGGAGTGGCTGGGTGGCCAGAGGCCCCCCCACCGCATTCTTGGGCGTCTGGGTGAGGAGGCTATGGAACTTGGGGAAGAGGGCAGTTGGTTACACAGGGGCTGTAGTAGCAGTCTGTGCTCCAGCTGCCTTTCCTGCAGCTCAACCATATGCTGGAGCATATTAGTTTGATCCTCCAGCAGCCTCAGCATTGAATCCTGCCTCCTCTCATCACGCTACCGCCACCTATCATCTTCAGTCCACCACTTACTCTCTTCAGCCCGCCACTTTTCCTTGCATTCATTTTGTGCTTTCCTGCACTCTGACATTGTCTGCCTCCATGCATTCGTCTGTGCTCTGTCAGTGTGGGAGGACAGCATGAGGTCAGAGAACATTTCATTGCGAGTGCGTTTTGTTTGCCTTCTAATCTTCGCTCGCCTCTGGGAAGGAGAAGATCCTGTGATCCTTGAAACACATGCAGCTGGTGGAGAAAAAAAAATGGACAGTGGTGTTTAAAAAGACACATTTTATAGAACAATGGGTACACTCTTTCACAGTAAACCTTGCTGTTAACATTACACACATAGCACATGTGCTTTCGTTACAAGTCGCATTTTGCCAGCGTGTGGATAACCCCTCCCCCCACCACGTGGCTAACAGTGGGAAACATTTCTGTTCAGCCACAGGCAAACAGCGTAGCAGGAACAGGCACCTCTGAATGTCCCCTTAAGAAAAGCACCCTAGTTCAACCAGGTGACCATGAATGATATCACTCTCTTGAGGATAACACAGAGAGATAAAGAACGGATGTTGTTTGAACGCCAGCAAACATACGCTGCAATGCTTTTTTCTGCAATGATTCCCGACTACATGCTACTGGCCCGGCGTGGTAAAGTGTCCTACCATGGTGGACGGAATAAGGCTGCCCTCCCCAGAAACCTTTTGCAAAAGCTTTGGGAGTACATCCAAGAGAGCTTTATGAAGATGTCCCTGGAGGATTTCCGCTCCATCCCCAGACACATTAACAGACTTTTCCAGTAGTTGTATTGGCCGTGAATGCCAGGTCAAATTAATCATTAAACACACTTGCTTTTAAACCATGTATACTATTTAAAAAGGTACACTCACCAGAGGTCCCTTCTCCACCTGGCAGGTCTGGGAGGCAGCCTTGGGTGGGTTTGGGGGGTACTGGCTGTAGGTCCAGGGTGAGAAACAGTTTCTGGCTGTCGGGAAAACCGGTTTCTCCGCTTGCTTGCTGTGAGCTATCTACAACCTCATCATCATCATCTTCCTTGACCCCAAAACCTGCTTCCGTGTTGCCTCCCTCTCCATTGACAGAGTCAGAGCACACGGTTGGGGTAGTGGTGGGTTGACCCCCTAAAATGGCATGCAGCTCATCATAGAAGCACCCCCTTGGCAGTGCCTGGGCCCTTGATCGCTCTTGCAGCTTCCCCCTCTAACCAGAGACCAGCCCCTCACAGCTAACCAGCTCCACCCCCATCATGCCCCCACAAGCCATGGGTGGCAGCACCTGCTGCTGTTCTCCCTGCAGCTCCTGGCTTTGCAGCTAGCCGTGCAGGGAGAAGTAAGGGGGCTAAAACACAGTCCTCCTAGCACCTTTGTATAAGTGAGAAGTGGGGAAGCCCCTAGAAGTCATGAAGGGGCAAAAGCTCCTCCATAATTTGAGCACCAGGGACAATCAGAGGAAGGGAAGGTATTGTCAGCAAAACCATTTAAGCTCCAATTTGCTGAGTCCTTTCTGAATACTTGTTAATCAAGCTCTGTTGGATCAAGTTTTGCCTGTCTAAGGGTTTTCTATAGCATCTCTCACCACAGTGTCTAAACACTTGTCATCTGCCTCTCTCATCTTTTGATCCACGTTCTGTCACCATTAGTCTCACTGAGTAATACTTAACTCTGCAGACAGTCCCATTGCCCCAGCAGCAATACTTACACTGGCAGTTACTCACATGAGTAATTCCACTGCAGTGAATAGGATCATTTATGTAAGGGTTTCACAACCTGTCCCACATTAAGGTGGTACTTATTATAGAACTGTTAGATTCTGGTTCTTCCTTCCCTCCCCATCAGTTTTCCTGATGGATTTTATTTACCTTCCACTTTATGGTCAGTGCTTAATTTGTAATGAAAGAGCTGCTGGAGCTGAAGCAATTTTTTTTTACTTTCATATCTGACACAGCAAGCCAAGAGGTGCTGGGGCTATGAACTGCCAAGTTTAGAGGTGCCGGGCTTAGCCCTGGCAAGCTCTGGCACAAATTAAGCACTGCTTATGGTACATAGATAAGAGCTTGCACACTTACTTAGTTACCTGTACACATGGATCTGTATAGCTACATTTGGCTAACCTAACTAATTCCAGTCAGGTTGATATTTCTCAAGAGTATATGACTCTTAGAGAAATATGAAAGAGATGTCTTAAAATACATAGTCAAAAGGGATGCTGTAAGCAAACGTTATTTGACTAACATATCGGTGTTTAAAGCTGAAACTTTTAAAAAGTTAATGATTTTTTGGCATTTCTCTCAGACTGAGCAATGTCACTGTTGGTGGGTAGCAGTCACTGCAGGGGAATGTGTGTGACGTTGTATTCCAGTGGACACAAACAAATATAGGTTTTGGAGGAAGCCTCTGTAAAAAAAAAGTTGGCCCCAAGATTGTTTTTTGTTAATGGCGAGCAGGCAGTGTTCCCTTTTCACCTGGAGAAATATACCCCTGTAGTATTCCAAAGAGAAATCAGGAACTGGATCAGTATATGCATAAAATGGTTTTGATTTATGTTGAGATGAAAATAAAACTATAGTGACAATGCTTCTGATAATTACCTGGAGTGAAAAGAATCTTATGTTTACCAAATATTAAGTGACTAGCACAACAATTTAATATACTGACTTCTATGGGACTATTCACTATGCGTAAAGACAAGCGTCTGTGCAGAACCGGGGCATAGCTGGCTAACATTGTTTCAGACTGTCTTATCCCAGGAGGTCAACTATTTTTTCCTAATAATATTAATAGAACGATTGCATGTACTTTTTGCAGTTCATCAATATCCATTTTATAAGTAGGGGAGGGGAAGGGAGGTCTTCTCATGGACCCTAGATTAAGAGATTAGAGGAAGAAAAGTACCCATCTGCCAACAGCAGGTTTCTAAAGCAGGAGAAACAGCTTTAATTCAAAATTCTCACACTGAGTATTACCTTACTCTGTAAGTAGGTCACTTGATTTCAAAGGGGCTATTTGTAGTATCAGATACTATTCAGCATGAGAAAGGGTATCACATTGTAGCCCTTAGAGAATAATTACAATTCAATACGATTTCTTTAGATCAGACTTTGCTGACTTGAACTCAAGATTGGGGCATTCTGTACATAGTTTACGTTTTAAATGTTATAAAAATGTACAATTATATCATAAAATCTGTATCTCAAAGCAGCATAGAGACTAGTGTGAAGCATTGTGTTTGGAATATAATGTGACTGATTATTTTAAGGCATTCTATTTATCCAATACAGTCCATGGATTTGATTCAATTCTATTGGTAAAGTGTAGTCCAAATTACAGCATGGCATTTCACACTCTTGTCACTTGGTGGCAGCCAAAAACATTTTCTGCTGTAAGTTAGCATGCACAGTTGTGATCATGTGCTGCTACCATCTAACCCATAGACAGGGTTGCCAGAAAAAATACATTATCAGAGTGAGTTATAGGTGGCCTGTACAAGAAAATAAAATTGGGTTGGTACTTTTTATTTTTCTACAGGGAAGGCCTGAACGGTGTTTGTCAAAAAAACAAAACAAAACAAAAAACGCTGCTTGTTTTTCACATGACAAATGCAGGTCTTCCCTATCCTATGGCAACTGGAGAATCAATTAAATTATGAAGGGATATTTAGCTTGAGTGTTTTTTCTCTCTCATTTTTTTGTTTTTAAAAAGCATGAGAGAGTTTACAATACTTATCATCTGAGAGTTAAGGTTTAAAAAAATCTAAGGTCTTACTTTTACACTATAAATCCCAAATAAAAAAGCCCAAGTTTAGTCTAAAATAAATGTACAGTATTGGTCACCCGATCTCTAAAAAGGTGTTGCAGAACTAGAGGGGGGTTCAAAGATGGATGAAAAGAATGATCAAAGTCATATGAAGAGAGACTGAAAAGACTGGGAGTGCTTAGCTCAGAAAGGAGACACATAAGAAGGGACATGATAATGTGGTTGAGAGAAAGTAGATGAGGAACTTCCACTCTCCCTGTTTCATAACACAAGAACCGGAAAGCATGCAACGAAATTAAAAGGTGAGAACTGAAAACTGATGAAAGGAAATACATTTCCACATAGCATGTGATTAAACTGTGGAACTCACTGCACAAGAAGTTGTTGAGGCCAATTTAACAAGATTCAAAAAGGGAGTAGAAATTTATATGGATATCTAGAACACCCAAAGTAATAATTAATTATAACAAAAATGTTGGAAAAGATACTATAACTTGTGCTTTACAGTTTAAAAAACAATCTCTAACTATCAGGATGAGACCTATGGTTCGGGGTAGGTTGTCCCACATCTGCTAATGCAGGATTCTTATGCCTTCTTCTGAAGCACCTGTACTGGCCACTGTTGGAAACAAGACACTGGACTAGATGGACTTCTGTCAGACCTAGTGTGTCAATTCCTATTTTTAAAAAATAATTCTTTGCAAGACACCTTTTGGGCATGAGTCAAGCAGCAGTAATAGCCAATATTACCTGCTTTTGTTAGAAAATTGAATTATTCTTTTAGTCTCTTTCCCAGAAGCCAGGGCCCTTCTTTCTGAATATTGCACATGTATGTATGACTGGAAATATGAAAGATTTTTATGTTAATGTCTGAACAGCATTTTAAAGTTGAGTCTTTATATAAGGGCTCAGTGCACTTGTGGATTGATACCAGATACTTCAGTCCTACTCCCAATATTAAATGCCATATGGTTGCTCAGGCCACTAGAGAGAGAATTTTTTGTTTGTTTTGTTGTGTTTTCTTCTTAGGTACAGTGGAACAAGTTGTGTGCTTCTGGGACAAATGTAAGGCCATTGCCCTCTGTGTTTCTCCCTGCACCTCAACCCTCCTCTTTTGCAGCATCACTCACTGAGTGTAAATGCAATGAGGTGCCTGTCTACATTAGAGAAATTGGCACTGGTGTAATTACACAGATGTAGTTCAAAATCTTGATATACATAAGCTTCATTGATGTAAAGTAGAGCTTACAACAGTGCAACTTTATCCAGTATCCAGTATTTCTCTAATGTGGACAGGGCCTTTGATTTTGTTTCCCTCTGTTTAAAAAAAAGATGTTTGACCTCATCGATTTCTTTACCTTTTTATTCAATGCTTCTTATGTGTATTGAAACTTTGTGAATGATAATAAGGAATTTGAAAATACTGAGGAAAATCTACATTATTTGTTCTCTCATTTATTAACCCAGTGACCTTTTAAAGCTTTTTTTCCCCCAAAGCAACTAATGCTGTCTGTTAAGAAACAGTACCAGTTCTCTGTTTTGGAGTATTTATTGTGTCATTCACCAATATGGAATGCTCAAAAACTCCCATTTTTAGAGATTTTACTGAGCACAGAATTTGGCCCATAGTTTTTAGGATAATCTCACAAGATCCTGAAACGTGAAGTTTTGAAGACTGCAAAGATAGGAAAATTTCTGCTGATTGTAAGTCCTGAAGGGCTGGCAACCATTTTATAGGTGGTGTTCATATGTCTGAGCTTTATACTAGTTTTGATTCATAAATGTGACTTTTTTTTCTTTTGTAGGTTCTGTCAGTCTTGCATACTAGGAGGTATGACCTAACCAGACCAGGATGAGCAAGTCTTCTTCACAGGACACAGATTGTTGGGGGAAAATACAGTACTGATCTCACAAAATGGAAACTAACTCAAATGTAAAAATGAAATAATGGTGGATAGCAGGTTTTTGTGGTGGGGGTTGCATGTGATTGTTAGTGGTATTGGACCCCCAGTTCAGCAGAGCAGGTAAACACATGCTTAAGTTGACTCTTATTCATCAAAACACTTGTGAGGTCAAAGCCCATTCAAGCCAATTGAAAGACTACCATTTACTTCAATGTGCTTTGGATGAGGCCCTTAACCAGATGCTTTAAACATGTGCTGAAGTCCCCACTGATTCCAGTGGAACATCAACCCATGCTTAAAACTAAAGCATCTACTGACATGGTTTGCTGACCAAGGATGGACTTGTGAATCTGGACCTGAGAGAGAAGATAATGCACTGGGTTAGGGAAACATATTTATCTGTTCAAAATCTGCAACAGGTTAATTATATGTTATGCAATGAGTTGAATCATTTATAAGAAAAATGCAGGTGCAATAAGGAAAATGCAACGTGTGGTGAAATGCTGGCCCCATTGAAGTCAATGGGAGCTTTGCCATTGACTTAGCAGGGTCAGCATTTCACCCATAGCAAATAACATGACCTTATTAGGTGGAATGTTGTCAGAATGACACAAAGCATCTTGAAATGTGACTGTCCTTTTTCAACAAAGCAATGAGAAGTAACTGTCTTGGTTTCTGGAAAATACGTTCTTACGCTAATTCCAAGTAATATTTGGCTGTGTAGTGGTTTATTTCCTTTTCAAAAGCTGCAGGTCATGTACAAATGAGCCTTTTCCACTTCGAGTCATGTATAAACAAGGCTTTTCCTCTTCAAGGTAATAGATGATTTTAGTTCTGAGGAAGATGTTCTGATATTGCAATGTAACTTATATCTGTTATGTTTAGAATCCTACTGTCTAGTTACCTACTACATTAATTACTAGATTTTTTTTTTATTGGAATGGCACATCCTTTCTTTAGTGATTTGCTGAAGTGTACCTGGACCATCGCTTGATTATTCTCATGAAATATTTTTCCATTCATGTTTTTGACTGAGTGTGCATTAGATTTTTTTAAATGTTTTAATGTGAAAGTAGCCAATTCACATAAAAATAAAACAGGAATAGGAAATCACCCCAAATAAAAATGGCAAAAATGTGTTTACAATGTAATAACTCTTGCACAGCTCTAGTTGTAAGGTTTGTATTATCTCAGTCATCAGGCAAGTATCCTGACTCCTGAGGGTAAAGGGTTAATTCCCTCCAAGCAAGTGATGTCATAAATAATTGTCAAAACAGTAGGCTGCAGCACAAATTTGTCAGTCATTGCTATCAAATGAAGAAGAGCAATAACAGCAAAACCAATAAGGAGAATCCAGCCAAAGAGAAAAAAAAAACAACTTATGGTAGCTGAGGAAAATCAAACTTAAAAGTATGTCACAGTTGCTTTGTTGTTTGCTTGTCAAAAAATTGACAAGTCCCACTACCTTGTGTGTCACTAATGATCAAAGCACTAATGGCAGCTGAAATGGCCATGGGGATCAAATGATCAAAGCAGCTGAAATGGCCATGGCAAATAGGTCTAGTATCAACTTTGCCAGCATGTTACAGTAAATGTGTTTAACCCAGTATATAAAATAGCAGTATACAGTAAATCAAAGCCAAAAATAAATGTATTAATTAAAACAAGTGTCTGGAGCTTAACAATAGAACAGCTAGAAACTGGCATTCTTTTTATAAAAGGTGCAAAAATTCAAGCTTGGGTTAATTAATGCCAGTAAAGGTACAAAGAGACAAGATGGGTGAGGTAATATCTTTTATTGGACTAACTTCTGTTGGTGACAGAGACAAAAAGATAGTACCTCACCCACTTTGTCTCTCTAATATCCTGGGACTGATACAGCTACAACAACACTGCATATAGTAAAGGTACAAACAAATTAATGGCTATGGCCAATATACACTTCATAGATGGAATACCTGTTGAAATCACTGAGAGTTTAATATGCTGAGGGATTGCAGGATCATGCTCCAATTTGTAGAATACAAAGGTAGCAGATCATCAGCATTCTGTACTTCCAGGTCCAAATTCTGCCTTCCACACCACAGTAGGGTTACATGTATGGATATGAGGACAGGATGTGGCTTTTGCTGTTTACTGCAGTGATTTAGTTTATAGCTGACATGTTCTACTGGAGTTTGAGTTGCTTGATCTCAGCACTAATGTTGCCATTAATGCTAACTGCCTTGGAAACATGGCTCTTTCCCCTCAATGAGTTTACTTGCATTGCAGCAAAAAAATGTCCACAGGCTTAGGAACACTTTCCTCGCCACAAATATGTCAGTTCTTCTGAGATATGTGGTGTTATTATTTAAAACTTCATTTTTTAATTCTATATTCACTCAGTGTTTCTTTACCCCGGTGCCTCATTCCTATATCTTATCCTTTTGTTAAAAAACACATTTCCAAGTTTTACAGCCTGGGTCGCTCAGCTACAGTGAAGTAGCTCCCTAGTTTCTTTGCCATTCTTTAATAGTTCTTTGGTAGACAACATCATCATTCTGCACTGAGAGAACAGGAGTACTTGTGGCACCTTAGAGACTAACCAATTTATTTGAGCATGAGCTTTCGTGACCTACAGCTCACTTCATCGGATGCATACCGTGGAAACTGCAGAAGACATTATATACACACAGAGACCATGAAACAATACCTCCTCCCACCCCACTGTTTCATTCAGGAGGTTCTGGCCAACTCCCCTAGACAAGCCAGTTGGCAATATGCCTACCTTTCCACAGCACATTAGCTGAGCTATTTAATAACTGTGCCCTGCCCTGCTTGTCTAGAGTCCATGAATAAACACCTGTTTTTGTACTATGAGTTGTTTCAGCAGCAAGCTCCATCTACTAACACCTGACAAGATCATGAGGAATAATTTGTTTTTCATGCTGTCCTAATATAAGGAAAAGGAAACTGGGGAGAGCAAACATTCTGAGACCACATTTGCATAGTATTTCAGGAATCAGTAGACTTACCTTGGATGAATGAACGTCTTTAAATTAAACATTTTTCTCAGTGCTTGTTTCTTTGTTGTAGTCTTCTTTAAGACAGTTGGAAAATCTGGCTGTAGATCATATGTACAGGCAATCTGTACTGGGTAGTTCTCTTAAGTAGCTGGTAGTACAGTGGTTATAATGGGAGACAGAGTTAGGATTCTTGGTTTATATTATTTGAATTTTTCCCACTGACTCACTTATGATCTGGAGATAGTCATCTAATGTATCTGTACCTCAGTTTCCTCCAGCTGCACATTACCTATCACAAAGATGTTGTAAGCAGAGATGGGCAAAGAATGTAAAGAAAGTATTTAAACGTTCTTTAGTCTAGAACCCACGAGTCACTCTGAGAATGGATGTACAACCCCTTTCATTTGCTTTCATGAACATTCATGCAATCCAAATTTTATTTTCACGGGAAAAAAGATCATCAATCCTTAAACTAATATGTTTTGACATTGGTAATGTTCCATCAGCTAACTCGAAAGCTCCTTGAGAAACGCAGAGTTGCAAAGATGTTTTGGGCAAAGGAGCTGGAAGGACAAAAGTTTATCCAAATAAAATGAGCTCTAGCAGTACATTTTGAGCTCCTCAGGGAAAGACACATTATAAGTGTAAAGTATTATACATATCATGCCCCATAAAGCAGACATTAAAGCCATTATAGGAAAATGGAAAGCACATTATACAGTGTGTCACTATAGTTAAATACTTTTTATTACTTTTTAAATTATAATTTTCAAGTGATTTAATGTTTTTTTCTACACTTTCTACTTCTCATTTACTCAGTGAAGTGTATGCAAAATGCTACCTCAAAGCTGCCTAAGACCTGAATATGTGCCTTACCTTTTTCTAATCAAAATGAATAGTCACAGGCATTGGCACTTATACAAAAATTAGGGAGAGGTTTATTTTAGTTTTTAAATGCTATTCTCTTCGGGCTATTTCTCTTGAAGATTTCACTGTGGTTGTGGGCTTCTCATTCTAGGGAGAGTTGAATTCACTCTTGCAAACACTTAAACACTTTGAGTAAATGTACTCACACATGTCATCTGTGGTGAGCTGGAGCCGGTTCGCACCGGTTCACTAGAATCGGTTGTTAAATTTAGAAGCCCTTTTAGAACTGGTTGTCCAGCAAGGGAGAACTGGTTTTAAAAGGGCTTCTAAATTTAACAACTGGCCAAAAGTGGCACCTTAGGTGCCGACTCCTTGGGTGCTCCAGCCCTGGAGCACCCACAGGGAAAATTTGATGGGTGCAGAGCACCCACTGGCAGCTCCCCGCCCCGCCCCACGCCCAGCCCCAGCTCACCTCTGCTCCGCCTCCGTCCCTGAACGTGCCGCTGCAAGTAACCCGGGGGCGGGGGGGGCGCAGCAGGGGAACCGCTCCCCACCCCAGCTCACCTCCGCCTCCTGGGCCTGAGCGCGAAGCCACCGCCTGCTTCTCAGCCCCCTGGCTTCCCGCATGAACAGCTGATTCGCAGGAAGCCAGGGGCGGAGAAGCAGAGAAGGGTGGCACATTCAGGGGAGGAGGCAGCGCAGAGGTGAGGTGAGCTGGGGTTGGGCACGGGGCGGGGAGCTGCCGGTGCGTGCTCTGCACCCACCAAATTTTCCCCATGGGTGCTCCAGCCTTGGAGCACCCACGGAGTCGGTGCCTAAGGCGCCACTTTTGATGTGATTGGTGAGGGGAGCAGCCACTCCCCCTGCTCCCCCTGTAGCTACGCTCCCCCACCCCTAGGAGCCAGAGGGACCTGCCAGATGCTTCCTGGGAGCTGCCCCAGGTAAGTACTGCCGAGACTCCCCAACTCTCCCCCCAGCAGGTCCCTCTGGCTCTTAGGAGTGGGGTGGGCACCCACTACGGTGGCCCACGAGACTCTCCTGCCCAGTTCTGGGGACAGCCAGGTGACAGGGGAGGGGCGTGGATGGGGCAGGGGTTGGGAGGGCATCAAGGAACACAGGAGGTTGGATGGGCAGGAGTCCCTGGGTGGTGGGGGTGGGCCACGACCCTCTTGTGGGGTGAGGAGGGAACCGGTAGTTAAGATTTTGGCAGCTCATCAATGCATGTCATCCTATTGAAATCATAGCTTAAGTAGTTGCAGGACCAGATCAGTAGCAAACAGTTTCTGAACTGCATTTCCTCACCCAGGTCAATGAGTTCCTTTTGTGAAACTGTCTCTTGGACATGAGATGACTTAGCAAGAGCTTGTTTCACAACAGATGGTTGCAGGGTGTGCATACTGCAAAATACTTCAAAAGTGTTTTGAATTCACACTAAAACATGATCCTTTCATCCAGCTGCATATTGGGATTTAGGCAGGATTAAGAAAAGCATAAGAATAAATGCAAAAAAATATATGGCTATGGGAGACAGGGAGATTATGCTTTTTTTAGGGGTGAGTATCCTTTAAAAATGTATGGTGACATGCAGCAGGAATTACTATACTACTTTACAACCTGCAGTAGAAATAGGTTGCTAGTGATCCAAATGAGCTGTGGACAAACTGTATTAAATAACATAATGTGATTACAAGATAGCAGGGGGTTGTATTTGTAGTATCTAGTATAAAATGTAAGGTTTCAGAGTAACAGCCGTGTTAGTCTGTAGTCGCAAAAAGAAAAGGAGTACTTGTGGCACTTTAGAGACTAACCAATTTATTTGAGCATAAGCTTTCCATGCATCTGATGAAGTGAGCTGTAGCTCATGAAAGCTTATGCTCAAATAAATTTGTTAGTCTCTAAGGTGCCACAAGTACTCCTTTTCTTTTTATAAAATGTAAGATACTCCTGAAACAGTATAATGGTATAACTGGGCATTTATGATTAAATCTAAGGTACTTTGCTATCAGAGGATGAAAGAAAGGGGATGGCAAGAGATGGAGTATCTCTGTGCACATTAAGAGGTTAAGATTGTGTTTCCATGCTAAAATATTATTATTCAGTGATTTAATTCAGTGAATTTAAACTTCAGTGATAACAATTTTCTCTGAGATTAACACTGACAATAACTTCATGACAAGAGAAAATTATATTTTAAATTATGCACATGCAAACTTTATAAATCAGCAGATCCAGACAACTTGCATCCAAGAGTTTTAAAAGAGTTGTTTGAGGAGCTTGCTGTACCGTTAATGCTGATTTTCAATGTCCTCGAACTTTGCGAAAGTTCCAGAAGACAGGAAGAAAGCTAAAATTGTGACAATTTTTAAAAAAGAGTCAATTGGATGACCTGCGTAATTACAGGCCTGTCAGCCTGACATTGATCACAGGTAAGATAATGGAGCGGCTGATATTGGACTCAATTAATAAAGAATTAAAGGAGGACACTGTAATTAAAATACATCTGTAATAAATTGATATCTTTTTTTGATGACATTGCAAGTTTGGTTGATAATGGTAATAGTGTTGATGTAACCTACTTAGACTTCTGTAAGGAATTTGAGTTGGTATTGCACAACATTTTGGTTAAAAAACTAGAATGATACAAAATTTACATGGGACACATTAAATGGATTAATAAGTGACTAACTGATAGGTCTCAAAATGTAATTGTAAATAGAGAATCAGCACTAAGTGGATGTGTTTCCAGTGGGGTCGTGAAGGGATCAGTTCTTTGTCCTACCCTAGTTAACATTTTTATCAATGACCTGGAAGAAAATATAACGTCATCACTGATAAAATTTGCAGATGACACAAAAATTGGGGGCATGGTAAATAATGAAGAGGACAGGTCATTGATTCAGAGTGAGCTGGATTGCTTGGTAAACTGGGTGCAAGCAAACAGGACTGGGGCTCTATCCTGGGTGACTTTGAAAAAGCAGTGTCTTTGAAAAAGGTTTGGGGGTCGGTGGATAATCAGCTGAACAGGAGCTCCCAATATGACACTGTAGCCAAAAGAATTAATGAAATCCTGAGATGAATAAACAGGGGAATCTCAAGTAGGAGAAGAGAGGTTATTTTACTTCTATATTTAGCACTGGTGCAACTACTCCTGCAATACTGTGTCCAGTTCTGGAACCCATAATTCAAAAAGGATGTTCACAAATTGGAAAGGGTTCAAAGAATGATTAACAAATAATAAAACATGTCGTATAGTGCTAGCCTCAAACTAATTAGCTTAACAAAGAGAAGGTTAAGGGGTGACTTGGTTACAGTCTATCAGTATCTGCATGTGGAACATACATTTGATAATGGGCTCTTCAATCTAGCAGAGAAAGGTATAACATGAACCAAAAGACCGGAAATAAGGTGTAAATTTTTGACAGTGAGGATACTTAATCATTGGAACAATTTACAAAGATCATGGTGGACGCCTCATCACTGACAAAAATGGATATTTTTCTCTGAAAGACATACTCTAGGATTTATTTTGGAGAAGTTCTATGGCAGTGGTACCCAAACTTTTCCTGTCACGCTCCCCCTTACCAGTAATGGAATCTGTCCACACTCCCCATTCATTACAGCACAGATGGCTCAGCAGAGGAGCTTGGGCTGAAGGTGAGTTGGTGGCAGAAGCGGGGATGTGGGAGGAGCTGGGGCTAGAGGTGGAGCTGACCTGGGGGCAGAAAGGGAATGACAGCAAAGCTGGTCTGGGGGTGGAGCGGAGCTGCACCTGGGGCTGGAGCTGGGCTAGAGGCAGAGCAGGGCTGGGTGGTGCTCCCTCCTTTCCCCCCAGTGTGGGCTAGCCCACTGCACACCCTACAGTTTGGGGACCACTGCTCTAGGGTCTGTGTTATATAGGAGGTCAGACTAGATCAGTGGTTCTCAAACTTCTTTTCGTGGACCACTTGAAAATTGCTGAGGGTCTTGGCGGACCACTTAATGATCTTTCCAAATGCTGTTTGTACCATTAGCTAACTATTGTAAAGCGCTTTGGATAAAAGTGCTATATAAAAACACCCTTAATAATAATTAACATTTTTTTGTTCTACAAATAAAAGCACACAACTCATATTTTAATATCCATAATCTTACCTTTCTAATGTGATGGATGTGCCCTCTCTCCTCCACAGCAGGAGCCCCTGAGCTGGGGTTTGGAAGGAGGGGGGGTCTTTCCCCCACCACAGTAGTCACAGAGCTGAGGCTGGGAAGGAGGGCTGTCTCTCCCCGGCAGCTGCAGCCCTAGAGCTGGGGAAAGTCACCTCTTTCTCTGGCTGCTGCAGTTCTGCACATCCCAAATTCCCCCCAATCTTCTCACCCCACTGCCGCCTCCCATCTACCACCTATTCCCCCCAAGGCCACGCCTGCGCAGCTCCACTAATTAGGTGGGTGGCCCTTCGTTCTCTCGTGTGCGGCTGCCCAGGTGCGCACCTTAGAGGGAACTATCCATGGACTATCTGAATGGAGCTCGCAAGCCACTGGTGGTCCACGGACCACAGTCTGAGAACCTCAGGACTAGATGATCACAAGGTTCCCCTCTGGACTTGGAATCTATGAATTTATGAAAATGAAAGTTTATTGCCTTCATGAACCAAGACATTTGTTACCCAAATTAAAGACAAGGCCACAAAAAGTCTTGCCAAATCAGTCATCTTCAATGCGAAGGAAAACAAAAATAACATAGATAAATTCAGGGACAAGAAATGTTTTACTTTCTTGTATTCAGTTCTAAATGTGCAATAAAAAGATTACAATGCTGCACAATTCAGCCTTGGCTATTGTCCTAAGGGTTTTATTAAAGTCCATTCTGAGGTTACTTGGCTCACTGACACTGTTAGGTAATGCTTGTTGATCAAACAATCCTAGGGAAATCAGTATGCGCTGTGCTGGCTAAAAATCACCAATGTAAAACTTAGGTTTAAGAGGTAATGTCCAAATGCAGCAGCTGCCTGAAGACAAAATTTGCTAATTTCTTCCTCAGAGAACTCTGCATTAACCTAAACAGGATCAGAATTTGGCCTTAAATGAAAAGCTAGCCTGTAGAAATTGGGAAAAGCCATTTTTGTCCTGATAATATCTTTGAGGTTTCTCATAGATGCTAAAAACTATGAGATACAGATTGGTAAGTAGGATGTAAACATTTTGTTGATTTTAAATGTAAAAATAGCCAACATTGCTATAATAATCCATTGCTGATTCTATCTGTTTTGCAAGGTCATCATGAGATCGAGGATTTGTGCATAGATTTAGATAAAATAACACAGAGAACCCCCCCACTTCCATTTAACTTTCACCCCAACATCCACTGGAACCCAAATCAAACCTTATTTTGAGATTATAAAAATCTAATTTATTTTCTCTTTCACCTTAATTTCTGTACACCTGCATTTGTGGGTGTCCTCTGACACTGAAATACCAGAATACTGTGGAAAAAAAAGGTTGTTTTTGTGGTATTTCTGACATGACCAGAAGCAGGAATTATCACACAAAAGCCTGTTCTCAAGAGCTTCCAATATGATTTTTGTACCCAAGAGTCAGATACTCCAGAGGTGTTCATCCAAACCAAACTTCTGAACCTTTTATTGAGCAGAGTTGCTCCTCATATCTCACAAATATATTATATAGAAGTTATGCAAAAGAAAAGATACGCTATGTGTATTAACTTGTCAACTAGCGTTTGTATTTGCTTTCATTCTGTAGCATCTTGATCACTGGCCAAACAGTTATTTACCTCTTGTAGGCTTACGCTAGCTACACTGACTTCTCTCCATAGAACAGTGGCAAAACAAGTAGCAGCATCCTAGGAATATAATAAGTACCTTACCTTGAGTCATTTACAGTGATCTGCCATCAATGTTGTTTGAACCAGGTTCAAAAACACTTTGTTCTAGACTAATTCCAAATGACTTGTGAAGGAAATAATCTCTATTAGTGTCCAGCAGTAAACAAACTACTGCTTGGTAGTAACCATGGAGTGCAGCAGGAGAACATTAAAGGCCTTGTCAGCTTTTGAAAACATCATTGCTTCCACACACTGTCACTTCCTTTGGCCCTATCATCTGCAAAGAGAAAGGTGGAAGGACCAGATTTTTTAATGCTGATTTAATGTTTTAACCAAGGTGTGGTACTACTTTGGTACCTAGGATTATTATTAACTGAACTTGTTCACAGTCAGCCACCCCCTGCCATTTAATGTTCTCTGAGACCAATAAATGTAGCAGAGAAGTCAGTCTGAATTTGCTCCCTGACACTGACTTCAATGAGAGCAGGATAGGGCCCTGTGTAATATTAATATATACAACAGATATTACATTAGGTAGATAAGACTACTGCCTAAGAAAAGAAAAATGAACTTCCAATCACAACTGGGGGCAGATTAAAATTGGTGACCTAGAGCGCACTCAAACTAAGTGGGATCTGAGGCAGGGGTTTATTTAAAGTGGGAAATTTCCTACCCTGCTTCTAAACACATTCCCTGGTTCTAAACATTACAATAATATCCCAACTCAGGAATGGATTTATTCTCACTTTTACTAATTTTTCTGTGGTTTGCAATGTTGTTTGCTAGATGCATTACAATATGCCATTTAGCTTCATCTGAAAGTCAGATTCAAAAATTTTATCTGGCTTTTCACCTCTAAGAATTTCTCAAATAAATCAGATTAATTCCCCTTACTAACATAATTAGCATATAGAAGAACATTCTAGCAGCAGTGACTGGTGAGTGTGGACCCACAGTAGTGACTTTTACATTTGTGTCTTATGAATAACTTATGACCAACAGGCTGATTGTCATGACACTGACCAGTAAAATATTAGCTATCCATAATACAAATGTAGTTTTTCAAAATCACAAAGACATACTTTAAGAAAAAGAGACTCTGTTAGCCATTCACAGACAGAAATGTCACACTGCATAGCATAAACTGTTGTACAGCCAGACACACATACATCTAAGACATTTCATAGTGGTGATATTCTGATAAGTGTTCAACTTAGACTTTGACATCTTTTTTCATTTCTCTGTTAAAATATTATCAATAGCTTGCGTTGTCATTTTGACCCTACATTTGCCAATATACTATGTGTTTTGTTGAACCCTGTCACTTATATTTCTGATGCTAGTTGGTCTGGTGTTTTCTTCAGTAGAAGGAAAGCCAGGACTCCTGCGTTCTGATCCTAGCGCTGTCACTAACTCACTATGTGATTTTGGGAAAGCGATTGAATTCCCTGTGCCTGTTTCCTCATTTGAAAAATGAGAATAATAAATAGGAAAACTGTGAAGCACAATTAATTATTTATAATGCAATTTCAGATCTTTGGATAAAAGATTATATCAAAGTACAATATGTTAATAATAATGATAAAATTCAGTAAATGCAATTAATTTAAAACATAATGCACATTCACTGAGCCTCCCTTTTCAGGGATTGTCCTGATTTTACACAGGCAATCCTATGAGCTGCAAACATAATCCCAGAATAATTCTGGAGTCATCAAATGACACCACCTTTCAACTTTGAGCTGCTGTGTTGTGATGTACAGATGTGACAGGATCATATTTTGATGCATCTTCATCATGCAACAGCCCTCGTATGCGTGATAACATATGTAATTCCATTGTATTGTCATAGTGTAAAGGAATACTGACCTCACACAATACATTGATGTGGCTTCATCATGGTGTCTTCCTCTGCAGCATGATGCCATTGCCATGCAACTTGAGAACACTGTAGCGTGTTGTGGCATGATGATGTTTCAAAGTAACATAACTTTGTGACAGTTTGTTAAATTTTTTTATATGGATTAGGGCCATAACAACCTTTGGATGGAACTGTTCAACATTCCAATACAATGTGAAGCCTGGATGAAACTTTTCACTGTGCTCTGCATCGTCGTGATGGTGTACCAATACTATGCGTGGGAAATATTTATGTGATGGGGTGATGTTGTAGACGAGACATGATACTTTAATGGGGTGTGCTGACATTGTGAGGCAAGTCATATGTGGCACAACAGACATTCTGCTACGTGGGTGACACCGGAGAACCACATGACAGGGATGACGTGGGGGAGCCACACCTCGGAGAATATACATGGTTGTCCTGGGAACGTGACATGTGGGCACCCCAAGGGTGAGGGGCGACATGAGGATGCCAGGTGTGGGGCTGGGGTTATGTCTGGGTGGGCCCTGAGCTTGCTGTGGGTTTTGACTTGTGGGTGCCACGCATGAGGGGAGTCTGACATCTGGCTTCCACGAACATAGCGGGGCAACCCGGGCCCCATGACCGACCGCACCGCCCGTGCGTGGGGACAGTGACCGCGCTTCAGGCCCCGCCCACACAGGGACAGCTCCCAGCCCCGCCCACCCCAGGGAAACTCCTCCCGTGATTGGCTGCGCCGCGGGACCGGCCGGTAACCAGGAAGCGGGAGCCGGAAGCTGGAGGCGGCCGGGGGCACGGAGAGTCCTGGCCCGTGTCCTGAGCAGCCGGCATGGAGGGCGGCGGCGGCGGGGCCGGCCCTGCGGTGAGGGGCGGGGTCTCCACACTGGCTCGGCTACGGAGAGGAGCCGCTGTGGCGCGAAGGGGTGGCCGGGGATGGAGGAGAGGCCTTGGAGCGGCCTGGGGGTCCGCGGGATGGGCGCGCGGTGCCGCTGGGGAGTGGAGGCCCTTCCCCTCCCCGTTCCCACCCCACCGGGGGCGGGGGAGGTGCTGGCTTGGTTCCCCCCCCCCAGCCCCGAGGCTTTGGTTCCCCTCGGTACGGACAGCGCTGGGGGGCTCATGTCAGCCGTGGGTGAGGGGGCAGGCCGATCTGCTGTCCCTTTCCCGGCCGGAATGAGGGTTCACGAGAGACAGGCACCTGTCTGCCTGTCCCGGTACTGCTTTGTACCCACCTCCTGAATACAGTCACGGCACATCGGCCCTAGCACTATTCTGGATGTGCTGGTGGTCAGTTGGAGAGGAGGTAGCGATGGTGTGTTCCGTGTTGCTCCCCGCCCCTTGCCTTTCTGGAAGCTTTTTTTTGTTTTCCGTCCCAGCCTCTTCCCCTCCCTCCCCCCCCCCCCCCCCATTTCACTCAGTAGTTCAGGTAAAAGGCTGAGAGAACCAACAAGTGGCCTCAGTCCTTGCAGGGAAGTTCACAGGAGTTTGGAATGTGTGTGTTATCTTGGAGCAGCGTGAAGATGGATGAGAGTAGGGATGCACCTGGAAACAAAATATTGTACAGCTAATGAAAAATATCATCCTAGCCAATCCCAAAGATGGACAGTTGTAATGAAAAGTATTGTGGGTTAGCAACCCCTTACTCACTGAGGACTGACAAACAGATCATGCTGTGAATAATAACTTTTTCCTTCTTGAAGCAGATTTAACCATATTTTCAAACAACTAAATGTTTACACACCAAAATTAAAGTGATCCAATTTTCAGGGTCCTACAGGTGCTCAGCAGCTGTGGAAATCAGGTCACTGTTATTTAGGTGCCTAAATATGTATTTAACTGCCTAAGTGGAGGCACCTAAGTTTCAAAATCTTAGCCTGTTTGTGCAGGAATATTCTCCAATTATGGAAATACAATCTTCTTTGGAAGAAAAAACAGCAACTGATTTTCACAAAAGGTTTTAGGAAGGGAAATGAATAAATAAATATACTTGTCACTTTCATTAGGAAATGAGTACAATATATTATAATATTTTTATAACTGTGTTTTTGCATGTTTGTTGATTGGTTCTTGTGCATGACAACACAAAGTTATACCCTGTTTGTATAAACTTTGAAACCATTGTTATAGAGTAGCTTTATTATAAACAAATCTCTTTTTTTGCTTAGACATAATCTTGCAAGGTGCTGAGTGCCCTGTAGATTTGAACCCAGAGTACCTGAAACTGTATTCTTTGTGTGGTGCTACTCACTCCAAAATGTTATTGGCTCCATTGAGAGCTTTGGACACCCAAGAAATGCAGAATTAATGTCTTAATTGATGAACATTAGTGATGTCTTTTTAAATTTATTTATGTGTTTATATTGACATAGTGTTCCCCTCACCCCCTGGTGTGTTGGGTGCTTTCTACTTAGATAAGAGACAGACCCTTCCCCAAAGAGTGTTGAATTGAAATAATATTTATTGATAAATATTTTCATTGTTAACCCACAGTGTAAACATCACAGCCATGGCCCCCATCAACCTCAAGCACAGAATTGGCATAGCATCCATAAAGATCAATCAAAAATACAAGCAGCATTTCCACTTGTGGAGGACTACAGTAGCTGTGATATTGTCAAAGCTACACAGTAAGTCAGTTGTGTATTCTATGCTATATTAAATAAGGGAATTTGTGAACATTGTTTAAATTTAAAGCTATTTGTAATATTTATTTCTTAACAGATCAGAATATATGATTCCCCCCCAACCCCGTTAAATAATATCAGAAAATGAACTGTAAAACCATGCTCTACAATGTTTTTTAATCATAAGCAATATAAAAATAGCTGTAGCTAAACCAGATCAGTTTCAGTTGGTGTAAGGTTGTGTGTGTCAACTAATTTAAGGTTCAGTCCAGCACCTACCCTTGCTCAGGAAAGATTTCTACTGAACACAACTGGAAATTTTGCCTGAGTAGGAACTGCTGGATCAGGCCCTTAATGGGAGATTTTTATTATTATTATTTATTATTATTTTTTGAATATGTGAAAACCTTTAAATTAGAAAATACTAAAGAATCACAACTAAAACTGAATATTTTTCTTACCTGAGATATGGCATATTGGAGCGGTGCAAGGAATTGGTGGAAGCAGGATATGATGTCAGACAACCAGACAAAGAAAATGTGACACTTCTTCATTGGGCAGCAATAAACAACAGACTGGATCTTGTAAAGTAAGCTGTAGTGTCTGTGTCCAAATGATCATATAGTTGTAAATAAATAACTTAGGCAGTATATTTTTCTTGTCTTTCATGTTCTCTTCTGTTATATTTCATAACAAGTGAAACCAATAGCATATACTGTTTTAATAATATAAAATACACCTACCTATATCCAGTCTGCATAGGTTATGCCACTGAAATGGTATAGTATTACTATTCACTTTCTTTTAATGTGAATTTGTGAAATACATGAAATCCAGTATGTTTCTGAACACCCAGGTTTCAGGTGCAAAATAAAATTTTAAAATCTTTATTTGAAATGAACATCTCCAAATTTTTATCTGTCAATAGCTATTTCAGATAGGAGTTCTTACTTTCTGGAACTTCTAGGTGCTTCCCTGGAATAGCAGAGAAAGAGGCCAATTGAAACCAATTCTTTCTAAATAGTAAAATAGAGAATTACCGCTCAACTTTCAACACAGATTTCACATCTTGGGGTCCAATGCTGCTGAAGTCCATAGAAATGGAGGGTGCTCAGTGCCTTGCAGGATTTAACCCATGATATGCAATTTTAAATACATATATTTCTATCCTTTTGCTATCTCTAAGGGCTTGGCTACGTGGTGCATAAGGACGTACCAGCGAGGGTGTAAATTCTAGTGCACACCAGCATATTGCGCACTAACTGACCAATGTGAACCCTGTTGATGTGCACTAAAAATTCCCTTCTGCAGTTAACATAGTCCTGTTTGTTTGAATCAGGACTACATCAGTGCACTCTAGGGAACTTTTAGTGCGTACCAGCAGTGTCAACCTGAGCCAGTTAATGCATGACATGCTGGTGTACGTTAGAATGTACACATCTCGGGTCTGCACTAACACGCCATGTAGACAAGCCCTAAAAGATGAAATCCATGCAGACGAACAGCCGTTGACTTCAGTGGGGCTTAGCACAAATGTGGGAGTCCACTCACATGAAGCAGCGTGAAGGACTGAAACCTAAGGATCCAATCCAGCAAATACTTAAGCATTTGCTTGATTTCACTATCAAGAACGCGCAGGGCAGATTTTAATCGGGGGAAGGAGGTCTAGTTAGTGTGGAGCTAATAAATTGCATAGCATACAAATTTCAGTAGTGTAGTGCTTGATGTCATAAGTGCATTGCTAATTACTGTATTTCTTTAAATGCAGCATCTTTTTCCAAACAGCAGTTGTTACAGTAAAAGTATCTGTGTGTTTGCCTGTCCAGTGAAAGTATCATTATTACAACAATAATCATTAATAGGGCAGTCTGTTCTCTAGGTATTAGTTTTTCATGTATCTCTTATTTACTCAACCATTTTATTTTATTGCTGTTACACAGGTTTTATATTTCCAAAGGTGCAGTAGTGGATCAACTAGGTGGAGATTTAAATTCAACTCCACTTCACTGGGCCATTAGGTATGGTACTTATAGATGCCAGTTATACTTCTGTCGATATTAAATAATACAATACGTCTGCTGTTTGTTTATTAGTTAGTATCTTCATCCTGGTTAGTTCTGCATTTCTTTTATTTAGGAACAAAGAGTTTGTAGCTTGTATGTGTATATTAGCACTCAAACCTGTTGTCAGATACCCAGGTTCATACCGTTGTGGAGCTTGAAAAATAAGTTACTATTTAGTTACGTATTTTAATCATGTACATCCATGTTTTGGGCCTATGCTATGGATGGAGCAATACTTAATATTCAGAACTTGTGTCTGAGGTAACAGGCTAACAGGCAAAAAGGATTTTTTAATTCCTATTATCTTAATAATATGACTGAAAATTCCTCTTAAGGAATGCCTGTTAAGACACAGGCCAATGCTTCTGAAAGCAAGTTAGCTGGCCAAGTTATAGCCAAGACCACCCAGGATGCAACATGGCTAACTAATACTGTTTCAAATGTGTTAGCTGGATTTAAGGGAGTAGCCCAGGCTTGAACTTGACCAATTTAGCACGTATTAAAGGCACTGTGCTGTGTCTATACCAGACTTCTAAAAATGTGTGAGTTATTGTTAGCTAAATCAGTTGGGTTTAACATAATATAAGAACGTACCCTTTTTGCCCATCAAGACAGGACTTCAGTAAGCTGGTCAGGAAAGGAAATGGAGTGCTTGTCTACACAGGAAAATTAACTGAAATAGCTCTCTGTGTGGATACTCATTCTGGAATAAGAGTATCTTTTGCTGGTTTAGCTTAATCCATTTTGAAATAAATGTGTCAAAACCGGGAGCTATTCCTGAATAGCTGTTTCACTTTAAATTCATATCCTACCTTAATCTGAAATAACTTTCAAATTATATTAGACTAGCCCTTAGTACAATTTATAGTAGCTCAAACTTGTGGTCAAAAGTTAGATTTCCCATATCCAGAGATATGATTCTGGTTTAAATAACCAAATTGAAATGTTCCATAGATGCGTTAAGTACAAATGAATGAGAATAAAGTATCAATGATTGTGTAAGCAAAAGATATAGACTTATTGGAGTGACTTATACATTGTATTCATATAAAAGGGTTGTTTTAATTCACTTTTATTAACAATATTAATTGAAATGCCAGCATTTTCCACACAGACAGCAAAGTAAATATTCAGCACTGTTCCAAAGGTTAATTTTAATCATTGGTTAAAAATACTTTTAGAACATTGTCTCAATTAAACTTAACAAGTTTCTTTAAAGCTTTCCCTGGGGTTTTCCACGTTATTGGATAGTCAGTCTGTCAGTCTCAAAGATTCTTTTAGTATGAATTTGAATAGAGGTCTTTCATAACTTCTTGTTGTGTCTACATGTTAAAGAGTTCTGAAAAAGATTTTGTATTTCTTTTCAGGCAAGGGCATTTATCTATGGTAATACTGTTGTTAAATTGTGGAGCAGATCCCACTCTTATTGATGGTGAAGGGTACAGCAGCATTCACTTAGCAGTGGTCTTTCAGCATATGCCCATAATAGCTTATCTCATATCAAAAGGCCAGGTATGTTTTAGTTATGCAGCAGATATCCCAAATGTTGTTTCCTGTCTAGTTGTCTTTTGCTAATACATTTTATCGATATTGGTTTTTGTTTTTTAAATGAAAAAAAAACTTTATTGACAAGCAGTTTTTAAGCAAATATTCACTATGCCACAAGTTCAAAGAGATACACAGTAATGCCTTTCCTGCTTTTTTACCTCTTCCTGTCTTTTTAGAAGTAAAAATAAATTAGCAATCCTGTCCAGTATTACGCAAACCTATAGTGCAATATGAATAACTGGCTTTTAAGTGCAATAACTGACCATATATTCCTGAAACACATCCTAGAAGATAGTATTTCATTATTCAGTTAATAACTGGAACTCTGTGTAACAGTCTGTTATTTGAAGCTCACAAAACACATGATCAACCTGACTCTGTATTTTTCGTCATCTCTCAACTCTTTTTAAAACTTCGCCATTAGACACCTGTGGCAAGCTAAATTTAAAGGTAGAAATGAGACAGTGTAATGTGTGTCAGAGAATTTTTTTTGCTGGATAACATTGTGATCAGACCAGCTGTGTCATGCAGGACTGCCTAGAAAACTTTGGTCCCAATCCTGCAAGCCCTTAAATGTGTGTAACTTAGCTCGTGTGAGTAGTCACACTGAAGTTAATATGTTTAATCTTGTGAGTAAAATTAGGCATGTGTATAAGTGCTTGCAGTATTGGACCCTTTGCTTAGATAATATTTTGCAATAAGATTATACAGTTTGATAAACATTTTCTCTCTATTCTAGAGCCCATTGTAGTAAAATAATTGTAACCTGTGGAGTCTAGGTATAGATGGTATATGCCACAAACATGCTTAAGAAGACTCTTCTGCTACCTCAATTGCTATGGGAATCTTCTAGCAATTAAAAAAAATCCCTTTGATTCAATCTACATTATACTTCATTTTTGTACATGAACCTTAATTCTAGCTTTCAAATTGTGAATGTGTAATTCTGGTAGGCCTACCTGTGTGTGAGAAGGGAGAAAATAGCACAGGGAAAGAGATCAGTGAACAAGAGGTAGAAAATTGGTTATTTCCTTATTTGCTATAGCTGACTTCCTTTTGTATACTGATTACTAGTTCACCTCCTTCCCCCCTCCCCCAACCTCTCCTGATAAAAGGGAAAAAATAATCTCTTTTTCCCTTCCAAAATATACTGATGTGGTAAAGCTATTTTAACTTATAGAATTAGATAGGCATAGGCAGAAAACTAGTAAAGAATTTTCTCTTTAATTATTCTTGTTGGAATCTACCTACCTGTACTAAAAGAAACTACATACAAGAATTGAGAGAAAGGAAGAGGAAAGGAATTCCTTCTAAAGTGAGTTCCAGGTTCTCAGCTGGTGTAAATTGGCCTAGCTTTCACTAACTTTAGTAGAATTATGTCAGTTTGCACCAGCTGAGCATCTGGCAGAGTATATTTTATTTTCTGAAATCTACGAATAATTCTATATCTAATAATCTCAATATCTTTTCATACTCAGAGTGTAGACACAACAGATTTCAGCGGACAAACACCTCTTATGCTGTCAGCACAGAAAGTAATTGGGTAAGTAATGGATAACTAAAAAGTTACCAATCCTCTTGCACCAAGATAACTCATAGGCTTTTTAGAATAATGAAATACATCTCTTTTAATCAGAGGCTACAAATGCCAAAAATTTCATCCCAGAACAAATTCTTTCAGCTGATTGGTAGAGCCTTTTAAAAAAAAAAAAAAAAGTGGGGGGCGGGCTTTGAGGTATCATGGAAGTAGTGTGTCCATAAATACAACGTGTGAGCACCTCTATGAATCTGTATTCATTTCTTATTTATGAAGACTCCTACAGTCAGTGGAGCCTTGTCTATGCTAGAAAAAAATTTGTTAAGTCTTTTCTACACTAATGCGACTGCATTAGTACTGGTGGTCTTCAAATGTCAGCACCTATAAACCATCTCCCAGAATCCAGAAAAATAGGTGAAAGTGGGATCACAGTAGGAAAAAGGCAGAGCCCAAGGCTAGTACAAAATCAATTTGATACTCTGGAAAGCTATACATATAGCTCATACTTACCAGCATTCAAACAGTGAGGCATTCCATCCATTTGTCACATACTTGGGAGTAAAACTTGACAGTGGTTTGATATATCAGCCTCCTCTTCAACACCTAAAAATGAAGATCTCTTCCCCTACCTCCTTGATCCGAAAACTCTAGGAAACCTCCTGGGGAGCAGATCCTTCAGTCCTTTCTACATCGTTATTGTCCCTGGTGTTTGCTCCAGCTGAATACCTGTCGAACATGCAGCCACCACAGTCAGGTTGTTGATACTCCTGCTATTAGCTGTTTGAACTATACTCTGACCTCCAGACTGTATGTGCTAGTGCACATAGCTCCACCAGACCTTCCACAAGGTGTGATTACTGTTTGCTCTGCCTGGAGAGCTGTGACACATGAAACCAACTGAATACGTCTCCAGCTGATTGATTGCCCTGTCCTCAGATAGGAAACAATGCACAGTGCCAACTCAAAGGCCTGCTCATATTCAGGGCAGAAATCCCACTCCTGGGGACTGGAAAGATCATCCATGGTGTCACACTCAACACCCCTTTGCTACAGCATCTCACCTGCTTCTGGACAAGAGAATGACTGGCCTTTTTCCATACACAGATGATGCCACCAGGGAGCAGAAAACTATGTCCTTGCAGAGTGGAAGCATTGGTGGGAAATTTACTTACACACTAAATAAATTTGAGAGTCCACTGCTGCATCTGCTTCCTTGTCCACTTGACCGCAGATTCAGGACCAGGCTCAACAAGGCTACTCTCTGGCTTGTCCAGAGTTGCCATACCTGTACACTGGCTTAACTTGGTTTCATCCCCATGCTGTGCTTGTGGGACAGCATTGCAGACAACAACACATGGTGGAGGAATACTCAGCCTGACATCTCAAGGGTGGTTTACAATTTCTAGCCTCCCCTGATACAGAGGTCTTCCTCTGGTTGTGAAATCTGGACATGAAGCTTTGACATTTGCATACGAGAGAAGTACGTGGCGGCGTATTTTGGAGAAATAACTACTGGGAAGTCATGAATTCTAATCCTGATTCTGTTACTGACTAGCTGCATAACCTGGGCAGGTCACTAACAACTGTATCCATCTTTGTTCCCACCCTAAAATGAGGATAGACACATGATGATGTGAAGATTAATTTAGTTTATAAAGTGTTTTAAAAATGTGTTTAATCTAAGTTGTCTTCTGTTTGCTAACTGGTCTGTATATCCTGTTTATTTTCATCTAGACCAGAACCCACCGGATTTCTTTTAAAGTTTAATCCCTCTCTCAGTGCTGTAGACAAAATTCAGAAGAATACTGCATTGCATTGGGCAGTTACAGCAGGAAATGTTAATGCTGTAGAGCTACTTCTGGATGCTAGATCTAATTTGGACATCAAAAATGTCAAGGTACAATTTTTTAAATTCCATTTCATTTTGTGTAGTACAACAATGTGAAACTACTTCAGAAAGCAATCTGAGGGCTCTGTCTAATCCTGTTTCAGGTAATTGGGACCTTGATGTCCGTTATAATGGGAATCTGAATACAGCCATAACAGTTGGCATTCGTATTCAGTTTTTCTAAAATGTAGATGGGGATTTGTTTCTGTGTGGTGCAGAGGTTGAATACACACATTCATGGCTACGTTACTTCAACAAACACCCATGTCCTTTTATCCTAGGCAAGCCACTTTATATTTCTGCCTCATTTTTCTGATCTATAGAATGTGGATAATAATACCTACCTCAGAGGGAAATTGTGAGGAATAGGTACTAAGGCAGAGATTTTCAAAAGTGACTAGTGATTTTTTGAGTGTCCACTCTGAGACCCTTAAAGGGACCTGATTTTCAAAAGTGCTGGACATCTTCCCTCTGAAAACACAAACCCCTTTTAAGATGGCCACACTGCTCTTTTTCACATGCTATCTTGAGCAGAACTAGTGCATGTCTGCCTACCCACACTGGGAAGCATATGATATCTTCTTTCATTTTCATGTGAGAATCCTATAATACCATCCTTATTTATACTTTTTTTTTGTCTTGCCCTTGTGGTTGGGAATGTAAAATTTCTTTTCTTTGACTTTGCTAGAACTTCAGATTATTGCATCTCCTCAGAGACAGTACAATTGATAATTCAGATTTGTTAGCATTGAAAACATTTGCAACCAGAACTACTGTCTACTTGGTTAACTTAATTTTATTGTGGCTCTGCAGTTAACCTGCCGCTGGTAACCTAAATTAGTTTGAAAAATAAACATCCACCAAATAATTCCAGTTTTCTGTTACTTCTCGGTAGTTATTTAAATGTACAACACATTTAGAAAAATAAACTTTAATTTCTGTTTTTAAAGGGAGACACACCGCTTGACCTTGCTCACCAAATTCAAAATCGCTTGATTATTCATATGCTAACTCAAGAAGAAAAAATGAGAATCAGAAAAAACTCCAGGTTACTCAGGATGTTAGCGAAATATGAGGTATTTTCTTTCATATTGGAACAAATCATGGACTGCAGCAGTGGACATTTTTACATATATATTAATGTAGATGATTTATGTGATCTAATCTTGCCTCCATTTAAGCCATTGAGAAGAGTACTGGGTTTATGTTCGTCATTTAGGCCTAAATTTTCAAGTGACTTTTGAGGGGGAGGCCCTCAATTTCTAGGAGCCCAATTTAAGTCATCTAGAAGGAGTCAGGATTTTAAGTCGTCTAAAGTTGGGCATCTAGAAATTGAAACTCCTCAAATCCCTATCAGCTTTTGAAAATTTAGGCCTATGTCCTTATTCTTGTATGAATATTGTATAATGGTTCAGCACTCTTCTGTATCTATTTTGGGGTTTTGTTTAGTCATAGTATGTAAATGGTTTTAAAGTAAATCAGACATGCATAGCAAGATCCATGGTAGACTTGGTAGAATCTTAGGCTCATATTCTAGTAAGCTAATTGAGGTAAAACTAATGGAATTGCTTCAGTACCCTTTTAAGATGATGCAAAACCATCTCTCAGTTTTTTTTAAGGTTCAGCAATGGTTTAATTTCTATAGGAAAAAAACACCAGGTTTTAAATGTAGCATTAGAATTTTTTGAGATGTGCAATAGGAAATTAATATTTGTTGAAATTCTAATACCTTTCATTGGGTGTGATGTTAGACCTTTTCTCAACTAATGTGGTTAATAAAGAGCTGGAGGTTTTTATAATTGAAGAATGGTTGCAATTTAATTTGTATTTTGCTATTTATTAGAGAAATAGTACACTTACAGTTCCTATGGCATAATTTTTTAAGAGAAACTTCTGAAACTTAGTAATATTCTATAGAAGTTGAAGCATTTGGTTTAAGAAGTTAAAAATAGTCTGTGTTCTAACTCTGCTCCAAAAGATTGAGGAAGAGATGGATTAAAGTTGTAGAGAAAAACTTGAATGCAAAATGTATTGAGATTGCTTTCCCGCTTGTTTTGTTTGTCCTCAAGGAATTCTTTCTTTGCCTTTGAACTCCCATTATTTTTTGGATATCGCATTTGCTGTGTCAAGTGCTGTTTTGTACTCTGTGTAATATTTTAGATATAGTGTTGTAACAGTAATCATTTTGATAGTTTTTCCTGCTGTTGCTGTCTTCCTTGACACTGATGTGGGCTATAGGATACATAATGGACTTAAATTCCGATTCTTGGCTTTTGAAAGGAAGTCTGCTTCTCTTCATATTTTTCGGGATAAGTCTGCTTACAAGGTTTGTGCACTTAGCTTTTCTGTGCATGTATTTATATAAGAATTATTTTTATATGTCTCTTATACAGTATTCCCTTCAGAGGGTCTTATAAGTTCATTTTAGCTGTAAGTAAATTAACTGGTTAAAAATAATTATTTCCTACTAAGGTTTTTGTTTTGTTTTGTTTTGTTTTGTTTTTTTGGTATTGGTTTTAAAGAATCCCATGGTTAAATGTTTATCAAAACAATTACAGAAGGTAACAAAGTTACAAATGCAAAAACTGTTTAATCTCCCAGTAACAGTAAGCCTAAGTGGTAGATAAGAATTGTTCAGACGTCCTGTTCCATTTTAAATGAATTACACACAAAAAAAGAAATTTAAACATAAATATTGAGGTTCTGATCTTGCTACACGCTGATCTTACACTCTAACAGTAATTACAAAAATGTACGTTAGCTTCAACCTCTTTTTCCCCTTGGGGATAAGATCCTGGATTGTGTTTGAGAAATCTTCCTCCCCCCAGCATCACCCCCAAACTCTGATCCACTGCAACACCTTGAAACCAGTGTCTGTTGAAATGATATTGGTACTACCCTTGTGTAGGAATTAGCATAGATGGTACACCTCGAATGTTAGGGTATTCATCAATAAAGAAGCCAATTCTCTTGCCATTGTATTAGATTGGAACACAGTGTTCTTCAGGACATTTCCTTTACAGAGCTGCACTGTAGGTGGCATGCCATAGAAGGCCACAAGCTTTTTGAGCAGTAGTTTATAATTCAGTTTAAATGAAGACTTAAAATGAACATGGGTAAAGCCTTTATAATAACTTTTTAAATATTTGACTGAATTGATATGGCTTAGAAATAGATGTTTTTAATAATGTCTTTCAGGCAATTTGTGGGGCTCAAGAACCTAAAATATTTACCAGCAATTTTCATGCTAAGTTCCATTTTTTGGGTGTCTATGACCTGGTTTGTCTGGTTCCTGCCTGATATCCTTTATACTCAAGGAGTGAAATGCCACATACATTTTGTCCCCAATCCTGCAAATACGTATGCTTTTGCTACTAACATGTAAGTGTACATAGGGTTGGTGTTTTGCTTCCCTTAGGAAGGGATAATGTAATTTTGAACTACTTCTGAAGGCTATCAGAGGACAGAAATTGAGGTTTACATGGTTAGAGAATAATTTCTGAGTATAATATTTAATTTTGGGGTGATAGTTGATAGTATTGAGATTGGGATTTTCAAGCTTCATCCATTATATTCAAATATTCCTTTAAATAGAGTTATTAGTTGAGTAAAAATGTATGAAAAGCTTTTGTTCATTACTTCAAAATTACATTTTGCCGGCATGTTAAAATGTCTTTTGAATAATATTTACCTTTAGTAAGCTTCAGTTTCACTTATTCACTTATTTTTGAGGTGGTTAGAGAGCTACAATAACTTGTTCTGTGTGATTGCTAATAACAAAGAACATATATTTGTTTATAAGATTTGCCTTCTTATCTTTTGGACATTACAGGGCTACCAGGAGATGGAATTCTGGTTTCCTGTGATTAAACTTAAGCAGTGCCATCAGATAACAAGCAGGTTTAAATGTGAAGGCACAAAAGTAGATTTTTAAAAATGTTTTGTCAAATACAAATTAGTGTATGCCATTTTTAAACCCAGTTTTCCTTCCAGGTTAGTTCCTCATGTGGCCACTTACCTTGCTCACCAGGGCTCTGATCAAGCACAGTGTTCAGACACATGCTTAAGTGCTTCTGGATTAGGGCCCCATAAATAAAAAGTAAATTACATCTCCACGTTCTGAAAGGACAGTGATTCAGAACTCTTTTTGCTGCTGCTTTAGGGGTTTTTTTAAATAGAACTTCCAAAGTTTCCTGCCTTCATATACATTCAGGGGTTGAGCTGCATTCTTTGTGTGTGGTACATGGTTTTTCTTTAACATACTTCAGTTCTTATAACAGGCTATGGATTGATAGTATGTGTAAAGCGATGTACAAGTGTTGCACTCACTATCCTGTATTCTGCTTTGTTGTTACACAGAGGGCTTTATCTTTTTAGTTTTGTAAAACATTTCCATTAAAACAGAAGGCCTGTAAGGAGATATTTGTAACTGAAAATAACTTCTGTATTAAACCAGCAATAATATATTCCTATATTAAATAGCATTACATTTTAAATTACTTCATTCCTTAAGTGGCATTTTCTTTTGTACTATTTCTAATGAGATCTCCTTAATATGATTATCAGGATTAATTTCTGTGGTGGGTATATTCCAGCTGAGAATGCATGTATATATTTGTGTCACTTGTAAGTAAGTTATTTGTTGTTACTGCAGTGTGTAAATATGGAATTTGAGTTTCTGATTGTACTTAAAAAACTTAAGTTTAAATTATTTATGTCAGTTCAATCCTGTGTTTCTGGACTTTAAAATTAAAACTTTTAACTGGTCGTACATTAGAAATAGTGAACAAAATTAACACAGAAAGCCCTGACCAGTACTGGAGAAGTGGTGGGCAAGTACGTCCCATTCCTTTTGTTCCCCCATCCTCCTATGTGTGCACATAATTCCTTTCTGGGAGTGCCCACAGATCCATGAGTGTGGTATAAATGTTTTGATTGATAGAGCCAAACTCTTTGGACGTACTTATACATGTTTGCTGAACCTTTCCCATACACTTTACTGAACTCCCAGCCATTATGTTCTGGATTTGCTCCCCCAAATCTACAGAAATGGTTGCAGAGTATTAACAATATCCACAAGGAAGTACAGTACCATATGGGCCCACAAGAGAATGTCCTGCAGTTGCATCATGACTAAACATGATATGACCTATGGAAGAGATTACATCTTAAAACACAAAATATCAATATTTGTTAGAGTAACATTTTTGGTTTTAGCCATTGAGTTACCTCATTGTATTTGTAATATGCAAGAGAGAACAACTATGAGTTAAAAGTGCACCGTGCAGTACCTAGAAGATATCAGTTTTAACTTGGTGTGATTTGTTTAGGTGCCCTTCTCTGCCCCTCCCCCGAACCGCTGTATAAAAGCTTATAATAGAGGGGTGTAAAAATTCTGTATATAATACACATATATCTTCCTTTATATAAAAGCTTTACACCTGTTAGTGTAACAGTAGTGCAGCAAATCTTTCTCTCTCGCTCTCTCTCACAATACTATACCTAAAACCTGTGTACCTATCTGTATATTTTGTACAGTATATATTTACTTGTAAATATTATTAAATTGGTCAGTCATGGGGTAGAAATAGAAAAAGATCAAATACGAGATCAGATCAGGAGTAGTTCTAGTCCAGGATCTTGAGTTGTAACAGAATGCTGATAGAATTTTCTTTTTCCATCTATAAATTCTTTCCTTTTCAGGGTGATTGGTGGTAGAATTATTGTCAGTTGGCCTGTGACATCCTCCACTAGTGGATGTCGTCTTAGCACATGTTCATTCTTACTGTCATTCCTTATATGCAATATTCCTTACTGGTGGAGAAGGGATGTGATTCACCTTCACGTTCCAGGGTATAGTCAAAGGCAGGAATCTGAACTCTGTAGAGGAGGAAAAGAGAGATCTTTGGTCCTGAATTTGGCTTGTAAGTTCTAACTAGTGATAGTAAATCTCTAGATCTACACTGGAAAAAAACAGTAAAGCCCTTGCTGTGTGAGAGCCTATGGAGTACAAAGAGTGATGTAATACAAAAAGTGGAGTCCATCCTTTTTTGTTATTAGTGAAATACTTATAAAATTACAACGATGCAATGCAAGTTAATTTTAAAGTATAATAATTGTTTGTAAGAACAAAATGTTGTTGATAAATTTATGTAAAACAATATTCCTTAACCTGAATGCTACATTTAGCAGACACAATTTTCCAGATCCCCTTCATCCTCAGTGTGGTGGGTCTTCTCTACTATTTCTACAAAACATGGAGAACTGATCCTGGATACATTAAGATTTCCGAAGAAGAAAGAAGAAAGGTATTTTATCTCCATAAAACAACTTAAAATATACCACAGTATAATCTGTGTTCATTTGTTTTTTTTTCTGTGATTTTATACTTAAACAGTGAACAGTAATATTTCCTTTAGTCTTCAGAGATTTATTTTAACACTTAGTACCATAAGTGGCAGCTAATACTTATCTATTTTTATATATTATAAATTATTTCTCTTATCACTGCTTTCTTAAAAAAATAACTTCCTCTCTGCGTCATCTCACATACATGTAATTATCTGTTGAAGTTTGAGATGCAGCTGAATTCTACACTGGTTTCACCCCATAAAATGCCATTGGTGTTGTCTGTAGTATAAATTTAATAGAGAACTTGGCCCACAAACTGTGACTGTCTCATGTGGTTTCCATATGTTTATAGTGCATTATGCATGTTTGTGTTTCTAAGTGATATTGATGCTCAGCGCTAGGGGTGCTGTAAGTTTTGTTAAGAGCATTTTCATGATCTTCTTGTTGAACATTATGGAAACTTGGGAAAAGTAATGGGGCAACTGTTGCCCCTGTGTACTAAATGCAATTGGGTAAGAAGTTGCCATGCAATTAACAGGTAGCTTACTATGGTCTGCTTCATGGGCACTTGGGATTGTGGGGGGAACACCACATGTGGCAGCCTGTGCCCTCATTATCGTCAGAAGTACTACTAACTGCTTGAGAGGTACTTCTTAAAAATTGAGAATGTTTCTAATATATATTATATTAATTGTTTTAACTATTCTGGACACTACTTCACAAAAAAAGGAAAATAAAAAAACAACGTCCTGCATGGATGGGGTACTAGAGGACTAAATCAGATAGGTCTCTTTCATATTTGCATTTCCTTGAATCTGTGTACCTTTCTTTGTCTACTCCAGGAGATAGTTTAGCTTCATCTCAGTGTAAATATTTTGATTGCATACTTTTAATAATAATACTTGACACTTGAGGAGGACTCATCATCGTGTTAGTATTTAAGAAGCCCCTGGTCTTCCTGATACCCCTGGAAAAATTAGATAAATAGAATTGTAAAATAACTTGTGTCTTTCAGAATATTGTTACTCTTGCAGAAGCTGGCCACTTGGATTTCAGAACATTTTGCACATCATGTCTTGTAAGTGAGGTTTTTATTTCATGTTTATTACTCCTTTTTTGATGCACAGGGTGTTATGTGCAAAGTTCTCTGAATAAGAGGACTATAATTTTGTTCTTATCCTTTGGGTCTGACTTCAGTATTACTTGTCACATGAGTGAGGACTGCAGGCTCTGTGCCTTTAACCTTAATTTCAAATAATCCTTTAAACTACTATAGATAGGTTTAGTTGACCTATAAAAGGAAAAATGCATAATTGTGTCATTTAAATTATGTTGAAACATTAAGTCTGTAATGGGAACTGCATTTTTTAATTATTTTTTAAATGTAGAGCAAAAATAAGTGGTTTACATGATTTATACATGTAATGAATGACTGCATTTTTCCCTTTCACTTTCAACTAGGTAAAAAAGCCTTTAAGATCCATGCATTGCATTGCTTGCAACTCATGTACTGCTAAATATGACCAACATTGTTTGTGGATTGGACAATGTATAGGTGAGTTTGTTTATTTTAGCATACTTAGAAACACCTTGTGCTAATCTCCTGAAAGACAGCACCTAATATCACAATCTAGTTAACTTCTGTGATTGATAGATGAATGGGTATTGACATTGACAGCCAGTGAGAGCTGTATCCAGCCCTTCTCCTTTGTTGTGTGGTCTCTGAAGTGAAGCTATTAAGGTGAGGGAGCTAAAATGGTTCCTTGGGGCTCTGAGCACTATCATTAGGGAGGAAATGGAGAAAAAAATAGACAAGCTTGGATTGTTATGGACCTTTAAAGCTTCAGGACTGTCTTTTTAAAGCATATGTTTAGGTAAATCAAACTTTACTTGTAAACTGGGAAGGTAAATATTTAGAATTTCCACTGCACTGTCTGAGGTATACAAAGTTATTTGTTAGACTGAAGTAATTCTGATGTAAAGCTTTGAACACATTTATAATCAAGATTGAAAGAGAGATTATAGTTTGTGTGATACGATACACAAAATAGTCCACTTTGTCTTTTACATGTGAGTTCATAATGCAGAAGAACACAGAGCTCAGATAGCTAAATTCAATAGCAGTAGTACAGATTTACTGTTTTATAATGAGGTGATTATCTTGAGCTAGAGCAGAGCTGGGGTTGCTAGTTAAAGCTAGCTGCAAATACAGACTAAATACTTGTCACCTTTCTCATCAGTTCCATTGATGTAACTGGGATTACTAGCGTGAGAAAGTTGGGAAGGAATTAGGTCAAGCTGTGGTAACATTTACTGAGCATGGTGGAAGGGATAGTCAGAACTTTCTTTGAATGATGTTGGATATCTTTCTACTTATGTTAATTTTGGGAAAATACTAATGGTATTAAGATACACAATAAAAAGTATTTTCTTCATCCTCCCAAAAACAGGTGTTGGCAACCATTATTATTTCATCTTGTTTCTGCTCTTCCTAACTATGGTGGGAGTCTGGATGGTATATGGAACTCTTCTCTGTACGTATTCATACATTTCATTTTAATTTCATTTTCAAGGAGCTATTGCATACTTTCTTCATTTTCTAGCATTTCATATATTGTCGTTTTGTGGCTCAATCCTGATCTTGATTGTGCAGGAACTATCATTGTAACTCTTTAACAAAAATATCAGCATATCTGAAATCACAAACAAGCTTTTGGTTTCATTTTTGTCTTGTATTAATAACAGTTAAAAATTATATCTTTTTTTAAAGGTATTGCTATAGAGATCTGCATTTTTAGGAAATGTGACATCATAAGAGAAGTGGAGGTTATACTAGAAACAAAATTCAAGAGGCGTAAGGAATAAAAGCGTGTGTACTCTAGTGGTCTTGTACTCTTCTGCCTGCAGTAGAAAATGTGGTCCTGAATATATTATCACAGACACTTACTGATCTTATGGTTATTGAGAAAAGTCTGTGTTAAAGACTGGTGCCAAGAGTATCTTTAAAAATGTAGTGATAGTTTCAAAGAAAGGGCAAATTATTTTCCTGCAGCTGTTGCTCCCAGGAAGCATCCTGCATCCATTTCATACACAGCCACTTTCCTGAGAGATGTGATTTGTGGATTCAATTTACAGTATTGACATCTTTGGTTAAAAAAATAAAGCTGGTAAATTATGAAACATGTTTCATCTCCTTGGAGCTCACAAGTTCTATGATTGGTGGATTCAGAAATTTTTTAATGCACTAAAAGCCCTTACGGTGTGACCTCCTGTGTGTGAACTGCGATATTAACATCCAAACAAAGGATAAAAATCCAAACAAGGAGTTGGCCTTTGTGTTCTGCGTAACGTTATATGAAAATGAGAGGAGTACTAACATATAGGGAAGTAAAGTGGGTATATGACAATGTAAGAAATGAGGCCTGATCTTGAATTCTTATCCTGCACCTCAGTGAGAGCCTTGAGTGTGCAAGAATGTAGGGTTCTCCTAAAGTAAAAATTGCATTTGATCCAAAACCAGGGATGGCTCTTAGCTGTCTAAATCCTAAAACTAACTTAAATCTAAGATTTCAGTGGGATTTAAGCATGTGCTTAAAGTTAAGTACGTAATTGTTTTGCTGATTTGGAGCTTAAAAAACAAACTTGCCTAGTTTTGTTAGATTTTTATATGTAAAAGCACGTAACCCAGGCTGTAGATGTCTCAAAGACTTAAAAAAATCCACTTCATATCTCTGTAACTTTGGGTGAAGCACTGCTTAGGCCCTTGGCATTGATTGAATATGTTCTCCATTAACTTCATTTTTTATTCCCTTGGATTTATAAATGCAAACAAAAAGGTGACTGTCATAAACTATAGATGCTTTTAATTATTATTTAAACCCACAATTTCAAGTAATACTAACCCAGTGAAGTAGTAGTCATTGCCTTGTAGTATCATCATTTAATTTTATAAAAACTCTTAGGTCCATCCAATGCACAGGGTACCCATTCCATGAAATAAAAATGCACATTAATAACAATACAATAAAGGTCTGTTTATCCCATCTTGACAGACTGATCTTCACATGTCGTTATGATGATGTTTCTAGGACAGGAGCTTCAATTCTTCAGTTTAAATTGGCTCACTGGGAGGTATCCTGAATAAGTGGACCATACTACTGTAGGATATTGCATAGTGTGTAATAAATTAACTTGATACTAATTGTAATTTGTTAAATATGTAACTGCATCTGTATTGTTTTTGTAAGTGATAACATACTAGAAGTCTTGTTTCTAGAGTTAGTAATGTCAGGTTCCATGCTAGGATGTCTTAATCTGTTCTTAGGTAGTTCATTAATTTTTTTTAGTAAAGGCTCACTTTACTCATTCTCAGATTGGTCAGAACATTGTGCAACAACTTACCAGCAAGATGGAGCGTGGACTTACTTTACACAGATAGTGTCTTGTTCTCCATGGGTTTTGTACATTTTTACACTAGTGTGTTTTCATACTTCCTGGGCTTCGTTGATGCTAATTATTCAGCTTTATCAGGTACTTTTTTGCTTCATTTATATGCTTTTCTTGAGGACTTCTGAATTTTAAAAATTTCCTTGGCAGATTGGTCTTATCAAAGGCCTTATGTTGCACCAACCTTCCTAGGCCCATCAGTACCAAGCTTCAGTGATGTGCAAGGCTGACCCACAGCTTAAACCCCCAGGGCTGAGCCTTTGGTTCCATGGCTAGTTGTGCAGAAATCACTTCAGATTTTCAGTCTGAAAAGATTCTCAAAATCAAAACCTTGTAACAGAAGTCTGCTGTTTATAGTTTTTTCTCTTTTTTTATGCGAATCAAAAATATTTAGGGAAATTGTTAAGAAATAAAGTAGTTTTTGGAGGAAAAGATTCTAAGTGACACATAGAACTGGTGTCAATTTCTAAAAATATTGTATGGTTGATCATTTTGCCTAGTAGTGTAATTAGTGCTGAAAGTGAGAAATGTGTGTTTTAGCTCAGCAGTGCTTCGTTAATCCATTTAAAATCCAATTAGGATAAAAATATATGACCCTGGCTCTACCCTGATTAGGAGTATCAAGCAATTTTTTTAAAAAACCTTGCTTTTCAAAGATTCATAACTTGGCTTCCTATACAGAATTGTTCCAGGCTGGTACTTATCCAAAAAAATGATTTTTTTTTATCAGTGTTCAGAAAACTAGGGTCTGCTGTATACACATTTGCATATGTTAAAGAAATTTATAGAGCTAAGATTATTTTTTTAATGAGCTTTCTAGGTTTCTTCAGAAACCACTGATCTGTATGTGTTTAAAAATAGATTAGACTATATTAAAGGATATTAAAATTTTTTGACACTGTGGAAAAATATTTGGAAACATCCAGAATATTTACAATCAACTTCTCTGCTGTGCACACGGTAGCTTGTCAACATATATGACTTCTAGAATTATATTTGTTGAGCTTGCCCAGCAGCCGGACAATAATTCTTAAATATCTCTGTGACCTAACATTTAATGTTACACAACAGAAAAGGCAATGGGAAATTATAGGCAAAAATACTTAAATGGAAAGATGTCAGACAACAAATGCAGTTGAGGAAATTTGAAAACTAAGGCTCAGACTCAGTCCTCTTCTTGCTCTCTTGTGCCAAAGTATTACTGCACATTGTTCTTGCAAGGAGATGGCTTCAATGGTGTAATAGGTCTTTTCCCATCTCTGTATTCTGAGTGGTAATTTCATGCATTTTCACCTCTGCAAATATCTAGGCACAATGACCCAATTAAGGATGAGTTCTCAGTTTTGGCACTGATACTCCCAACTTCTTGGTTTCTATCACAGCCTTAGTTGCATGTTTATAAATAACTTGGACTCTAGTTTCTTTATTGTGTTAAATATGCAGAAAAAAAATAATTAAATTATTCGGTGTCTCCATTATTTTAACTGCTTTAACATATCCACATTTCAACTGTCTCCTTCCCTCCACCACACTCACCTTAAAGATTGCATTTCTGGGCTTGACCTCACATGAGAGACTACACCTCCTAATACAAAGCAAGTGTTCTAAGCATGCTGTTTCTCTAAGGAAAACTCCATACAAGTAAGTATTTTTGGTAAGAGAATTATTTTTAAGGAAATGGGATTAATCATCTTTAATTATAAAATGTTTAACTATTTTGTATGTGCCAAAGAAAAGGTAGTTTACTAGGTGTATGCTGAATATGCCTCTTCTTCTGAGTTATGCAAAGGGGATGGAATCTGATCCACACCAGGGGGCTCTCCAGTAAGGGAGATAAGGAGTGATTTCAATGGGTGAAGAGCCAGAATAGTCAGCTACTGTGGAACCCTTCTGTACAGCCTTGGGTGCAGGGAGGAGATATAGCCAAAGTATCTGATTCTCCGCAGCTGACGGACACTCTTTGGGGATTGTTGCCCACTGTTTATAGGTTAAAGAAATCCCATGGGGGCTCTAACCTGCCCCATGGCCAAGCGGAGAATCAGGGTGTCGTAACCATCTACTGTAAAACTTGGCATAACAGAGAATCTGGCCCTCAAGGGTTTCTGTTGAAGTAGAAATCTTTACTTTCTCACTATCTTTGTGCTAGTGGCTGTGATTTCAGATCAACCCTAATATTTCTAATTAGCACTTACTGAATTCTCCTTTTTTTACATTTAAGTGTAATATGGGCTGGAAAGAGTCTATGAAAATATAATAGATAAGGCTATTTAGGGGGAAAATATGTTTGTTTTTCTATTTCTTCTGCAAGAGCTCTCCTTGTCAGCTTTGTGCTTAAAATGCTCTTTAGTGTACCATATTTTCTGTGTCGGCCCTCTTCTTTTGTTAAGTTTATTAATAGATATTTCTCTGACTTCCAGTCACGGATGCTTCCAGAACCTTGCAGACTTTTTTCAGTGCAGTTGCTTTGGTATGTTCAAGCCCAACATAGTCGACTGGACTAAACAATATACTCTAACATTTCATCCAGCAAAAGGTAAAAACGTTCACTCTGTATGAAGAAAAGCAACATCAAATTCTTAGAGCTGAGCTGAAAGCTAAATAAAACTGGATATTCTTTATATTGTTTGCAAGTTATTCTGAAACTCTCTTGCCTTAATTTTTTATATTCTTACTATTGTTTAAATAGTAAAGTTAAATGATCATAAATTACAGCAAAACAGAAGTGAAAGAATTGCTGCAGTGGTATGTACTTTCAACTGAAACAATTTGAAATTTCATATAACTGAGATGTCACTCAAAATATATTTTTATGAGAGATTTTTATACAGCACTCCAGAATTTTTATTTAATACCTCTTGATTAATTTTTCAGATTCATATGTCTACAAAGAACACATTTGTTAAGGGAAATAAAATATTTTTAACATTTTTGAATTGGCTATTTCAAAAGGTTTTTAATACTAGTTTGTATTTTGGTAACTTATTTGTCTTTATACTATGTAAATCTGTACAGAATCACTGTTTAGACTTACTGTTTGCCTTCACATTAAATAAATTAGCTTTCATGCTTATATTTATTTATTTTATTTTAAATATTCAGGGAAAGTATGAAACTTATATTTAAAAATCATTAAACGTAACAGCAGCAAAGGCTGATCTTGCTACTTTAAACATCTAACAAGAATTGATCATAAGACTAAATCTTGCACTCATTTACACCAGTGACACTTGGAAAAGGATAACTCAGTCTCTAGTAGGTACATGACCAAAACCTAATGGTACAGGCATAAGATTGTTTCACATTATTTCAGGCCACAAGCATAGGGCTGCCATAGTCCCAAGTGATATACTTGTGTCCTTGATAAATTTAAAGGAATTAATACTGTATTTGGAGAATATATATTGTGATGTGAGTCACTTTTCAGAGACGTCAAATGTACTTCACACAGCATGAGCCCACTGTATCCTACTGGGAGGTTTATGTTGCAGTAGAGAAGAACAAAAGTGACATTTTTGGAAATAGAGGAAAAAAGCCCAGATCGAGAGCAATAAGCTGAGGAGATTCAAAATATGATCTATTATGAGCAGTTTAGCAGTAAAATAGAATGAAATAAAACCAGAGAATTCTCACAGTTTCAATATAGGAATAGTTTGTTTAGCCTGGTGAACTAGATGAGCACATTGAGGGTTAAGAGTACAAAACAGGAGCAAAATAATGTAACCAGTCATAGCATAAAAGCAGTATCTACAGTTTATTGTATCTAGAGAAACCTACAGTGACAAAACTAGATTTAACATCCACTTTGATTTTACCATCTTGTATGAAAATATGACTTCCAATTCAAGAAGTCTGTCTTTTACTCCCTTTCTCTTTTACTCAGGAGGATGGAGCTGAAATTGTTAGCTATTGTGACAGATTAGAATGTGCCTTTAAAAAAAAATTTCCTCCCATACCATAGCACCACCATAACATCAGAATGTATTTCACTAAGGAATTAGGATAGACAATATGGACAAGATTCTGCTCTGTTGGAGTGGTAGAAATCCAAAACACCTTCCTATGGCCCCTTACCAAGGATAATAACCTCTTAGTAGCAAAGTCCACAGAGCTATTATAACCTCATTTTTTAACACGATAAGTAGTAGTGTAAGAAATACTATTGTTCACAACTAAGTTAGAATTTAGCAAAATATTAGGCTCTTTTTCAGTGTAGAATAAATCCATTTTATCAAAATGTATTTTCTAGCTACTGCAATAATTTCTTAAGAAATAAGCTTACAAATCACTCCAGTGAGGTCGGAGAAGCAGAAGTTATTTTAAAATGCCCTAGGTTCTTATCAATGCATCACTGTTTTACTTAGCAAACAATCAATCTGTGGCATCAACAGAAGTATGAAATGTGTCTGATATAGAAAGTTTCACTCTTTCTTCTCCACTTGAGTGAGGCCACCAAACCCAATTCCTTTAGGACCAAAATTCTTTGCATAGCAAACTGCAAAAGAAATGGAGAAAGAAGTTAGTAATTAATATTTTGAATATTTTTATGTATTTTAAGTAATACTAAAAAAACTCATTGGAAATCATAGTAAATTAAGTACAATGACTTGGAAGGCTGTAAGAATAAAATAAACATGGATTCTCTTTCTCAGGCACATCTACAACTCTGGCAATGCAACTTTATTCACTCTTGTTGCTTTTGAGATAGACAAACTTGTTAGCTCTGTCTGAGGTCCAGTCAAGCTCCTCTCAGAACAACTTTCAGTACTGTAAAATACTCAGGAAAAAAATAGGTTATAGATATTAGAGGCAATTCTAACTCACATGAATGCTTTTTTTTGCAGAGCATGTGGAATAAATATTAGGGCTGTGATTTTTAAAGGGGGCCTAAGGGAATTCCTCTCGAATTCTCCCGTAGGTGTCTTTGACAATCCCAACCTAGAACGTAGACATAAAAGGCTTTATACCCTTTTCAGACTATTTAAAGGTGGATTGACTCTGTGGACTTGCGTGATCTGAGAGAGAGAAATCCAAAGTAAATCCATTGTCTTCAATGCTGTTGGCATATTTGTGAAGGTCTTTGATTCCCAGTGTAACATTCCTTGGAAAGAATCTCAACTAAGACCATGATCCTATAATGAGAAGCTTGTGTGCAGACACCTGTGTCCTTGTGGAAACCCACTGAAATCAGTGAGGACCAGTTCAGATGCAGGGGTTTGCCCACATAAATCATTTTGCAGGATCAATGTGATTCTTAGTGGAGAGAGATCCCAAACTTTAGAAGACTTAATATTTATGATGGAAGATATAGAATAATTTGTTTTTTAAATTCACTCCCAATAAGCGATGAGACTGTGGTGTTGCTGTGGGACTGTACAAATTATAGATCTTTCTTTAAAGCAAAGAAAGGGGGTAAACTAAATCTACTTTCCCCCAAGTTCAGGTATCTAACAGATAGGTGGTGATGCCTACGCTTTGTCCGAGTAGAGCAGTCTTAGAAGAATATCTTCAACCATATGGCAGAAATATCTTATAAGTAGATTGTACTTACCTTTACAGTAGATTTCTCCATCCTTGTCTGTAACATTTGTAGATTCTAGGCTCTTTCCACAAACAGCACAACGGAAGCAAGTCTTATGCCAAGGCTAAGAAAGAAGGCAGAGCCAAGTAGCTAGTATAAAACTTTGACAAGCAACATATAAAGGGTTATAGCTTTATATTTTCTTTGGATGAAAAGGCTGAAATTATGTTTCATTAATTTTCATTTCATCTCAGTAACATGTTCCATTTTAGTCATAATAGGTCACTATGCTGATTTTTGTCATTGCACCCTATCCTAGTATGTGACTCCTAATGACCTTCTTACTAGCCGAAATGTCTCAGATGGTGGTCAGCGCTTGAATCAGACCCCGTGGGCTATACAGCAATTGCATGTTAGCCATTCCTTCAAACTTCAAGACTGCAGAGAATTTGCAGTGAATGATCCTAGAACAGCAGTTCCCAAACTAGGTCCACAAAGTGGTAGCAGGTGACATGACACTGGCTTCTCTTTTTTTTCCCACTACACAATCATTAAAAGCTTAAATAAACAAGCATGTACTGTGGCTGGCACAGGGATGTTAGGGAGAGGAGGTGGCCCCTGCAATAGTGAACAGTGACGAGGGGCCACCAAACCCAATTAAGATGTGGTTCATACCATGAAAAAGTTTAAGAACACTTATCCCAGAGAATGAGTTTGCAACCTGAGGATTGTGAACAGATTTCTTCAGAATCCCTTTCTTCAAGGGGAGCAGCTGCAGGGTGTGGGGGGGAAAGGTGTCTTAGGGCACGTCTACATGTACAGAGCTGCAGTCGGCGCAGCCGCATTGCTGCAGCATGTCTCGTGAAGATGCTCAATGCCAATGCCAGCATAATAAAACCGCCTTTGCGAATGGCAGAAGCTATGTCGGGGGAGGAAGCTCTCTCAATTTGGTATAGTTCAGCAAAACTTAAAACCAAACAATTTTAAAAGATCTTTTAAAATAATAGAATAAAAAACATGCAACAATCCCTTACTTTCCCTCCTCCCATTATTTTCTCTGCAGCATATACTGATTTGCCACAGCGGGGACACTTATCCACATCTCCAAACTTTTTGGCGAACTTTGAAGGGTTGGTAGGCGTAGAAGGGCGAGCAGGCTTTGGTGAGCTGACGGAAACATAGAGATTTTCAGTACATTTAAACATTGCTTGAAAAATCATGTTTCCATTCTCAAAATCTTCCTTCCAATTCAATATACTTTTTGGAAGGGTTACAGTATTAAGTCACGGGACATGAAGCTTGATGTGTAATACAAGAAAATAAAAAAATTCTACAGAAGTAAGTGCATTTTACAGTGCTAAGGAGCTATTGCTATGGCTAAGGTAGCAGATGACATTGCCTTGGTTTTAGTGAATAGCAGCTGGGCATAATATTACAGCTAGCCATAAGGATAGCAGTGGCCATGTGCACAAAAAAGACTGTATTTAACAGAAAGGAGAGGCAAAGGGGGAGTCTAATAAAAATATCTGTATTAAAGATATACTGAAAAATACAAAGCAGCAATATTCAGTGTTCTTTCTCTAATCAGCTAGCTGCTGGGATTTGTTAGTGAGAGGTTAATAAAAAGAGACAGGAATCTGAAATGCTGTCCTCTTTGTTCATTGTAAAGCATCAGCAAGTAGTTTTTGTTTGTTGCCTTCAAAAGGCCTATACTATGTCAAGGTCAGATGCAGAAATATAGGTTGAAACCATTTTTCTGAACTATCAGTCCAACCCAGTGTCAGTTCTTAGTCATTCATGGAGTGACCTTTGAATTCCTGGATTGTCAAACTGCAACATGTCACTAAGTCTACAGAAAGTTAAAAATTCCTGGTGTGACACTCTCAGTAATGAATGCACCTGTGACAAAGGAATACTGATAAAGATGCTCTCTAAGTTTGTACCTTCAGTATGGATATATTAGCTTCATTACAGTAATGCCAGAGGAAAATGTTGGAGTCCTTTAGAAATTTGCAGCTTTGAAAATCACAAAAAAATATTATAAAAGCGTAGTGACATAGGCAGTTATCTGCAGTCAGGATTCTGTTCCTCTGTTGAGTCATATATCCTCAAAATGGTATGTGACCCATGAGAGAGGATTTATAATGGATATTTTCCTGTAGAGAGAGGAAAGTTAACAGCACAGCGTACTGTGACTATTACTATATTAGTAAAATATAAGTACAATGTAGCCACTCAGAGGAAAATATATTTGATTCTATTGTTCTATGGTGAACATGATTGTGGCATTGTGCAACTACTAGCAAATTGTAGCTGTAGTGACTATCTAGGTCTGTGGTGATATGTAAAGCAAGGTTTTCTGTACCATAATTGCCTATTGGAATAGGAAAAAAATTAAAAAGAAAGCTTTCAAGAGACTGAACATTATTAAAAATTGGCAGAAATGACGAGACTCATGGAAGAAAAACCTATGATTGCGTTTATTGTGCCACTTATGTTAGATGTTGTTATGGAAACCTCATGAAGTGTCTGATAGATGGAGTATATACATTTTAAAAAAAGGTATAATCAATGAGATTTTAACTCACTGTTGCAGATCCAAGCCTAGATGTTCACCAGTATCTGTGCTGAGACACCCTGCCCCTTGTCCAAACCCAATACCTTTGGGACCATATTTTCTCCCATAACACGTTTTGCAATAGATTTCAGATTCGTGAGCTGCTACTGTAGTACTGTCCAGAGCTTTTCGGCAAGCCACTAAAAATAGAGAATAAAAGTGCATATAAAAATTTGTATTTACAAATCTGGGTATTAACATACCTCAGAATTATTGTAATACCAGTTATCATTTTGTTCTTGAAAATGGTTGATATAAATCAATATTATGCTCTCATCTGGAACACTGAGTTTATTTCTGGTAATCCAATCTAAAAAAGAATATAGCAGAAATAGGAAGAAAGGAGTTCTGATGTATAGCTATTACAGGGTAAATAAATGTTTACAAATTTGGATATGGGATAAAGTTACTCGGTGGTCTCTCACTGAAGTAATCAGTATGTATCTGCAAAAACAAATAAGGAAAGTTATAACCCTTTTAATATGCTCTCCATTGGATCCTGGAAAAACATGAAGCAGAAGATTAAGGGCTATATTTAACCTTTGATCTTTGTGCATAAACCTCTTTAGCATTAATGGAAGTTCCCTGCATAAAGGCAAATAACCTATAACACATACATCTGTTTGGAAGCCCTTAATCATGATTGAACTGAAATATTATGGGAATTCACTCAAGTGAAATTTCAGTTTTGGAGAAATCTGATTTCCTTTTGTTAGACGGGACAAAGATATGGGTTACTAATGTACACACTCCCTCCTTCTCCCCGCCCCAGTTTCTTATCCTTTAAAACTGTAAAAAAATTAATCAGCTGTCAGTTATAAGCACAAATATTAATATATTTGAAACTCAGCATTTACCAATATTTTGAGATTGTGCTCTTGTTTGTGATGCAGAAATGCCACTCAAGTCATGTTTGAGTCCCTGATAAGTAAAAATCATTTCCCGAGGATATCTAATTTATTGTTGAAATATCCAAGATGAACAGAATGTGTCATGAAAGGGAGTAAAGAGCCAGCTTAGTCACCACTGTAAATCTAACCCAATTTGGTACTAACCAAAAGTGTCTCTTGACTGCTCTATAGAAAGGAGTTGACCTAAGCCTTGTTCCTGGTATAGTAGTGACCGTAGTAGTAGTAGTAGCCATCCTGCCAGGCCTGAGCATAGAAGCCAAAGATTGAATGAGTCCCCCTCTTAACATTAGAAGAGGTCCCTCCTGGAAGTCAAGGCCAGCGCAGAGAAGCTTAAATGAATTTTTGGCATCGGCCTTCACTGCAGAGGAGGGGAGGGAGATTCTCATAGAGCCATTCTTTTTAGATGACAAATCCTGAGGAACTGTCCCAGATTGAGGTGTCGATAGAGGAGGTTTTGAACAAGTTGATAAACAGTAATAGGTCACCATGACCAGGTGGTATTCATCCAAGAATTCTGGAGGAACTCAGATATGAAATTGCAGAACTACTAACTGTGGCATGTAACCTATTGTTTAAATACCCCTGTACCAGATGATTGGTGGATAGCTAATGTGATGCCACCGTAGTGTCGATCCTCCAGTAAATGCAGACAAGCCCTTAGAATTGGAAAAAGTACAGAGATGGGTAAGAAAAATGATTATGGATATAGAGCAGCTTCCATATGAGGAGAGATTAAAAAGAATGGGACTGTGCAACTTGAAAAAGAGATGACTGATATGATAAAGGTCTATAAAATCATGAATAGTGAGGAGAAAGTGAAGAGGGAAGTGTTATTTACCTCTTATATCATGCACAAACCTGGGGCCACCCAATTAAATTAATAGGCAGCAGGTTTATAACAAACATAAGGAAGTGCTTCTTCATACAATGCATAATTAACCTGTGGAACTCATTGCGAGAGGAATGTTGTGAATGCCAAAAGTGTAATTGGGTTTTTAAAAGAATTAGATAAGTTCATGGATGATAGGTCCATCAATGGCTATTAGCCAGCATGGTCAGGGATGTAACCCCATGCTCTGAGTTTTCCTAAACCACTTGATTGCAAGAAGCTGGAACTGGATGATAAATTGTCCTGCTCTGTTCACATCCTCTGAAGCATCTGATACCAACCATTGTCAGAAGACAGGATACTGAGTTAGACAGACCATTGGTCTGACCCAGTATGGCCGTTCTTATGTCATTATCTCTGGAGCAGTATGCGCTGCATTTGGTGTACCTGTCCTATAGATAAATAGAGCAGTAAGCTAGAGAAGTTACCTCCTCTAAACTATCTGCTTCCTGGCTCTAAACATTTGGAGTCAAATGATCAGAGAGAAGGGGTGGGTGGTCCCTTTTGTGGGTGAAAAAAGGGACCTGATCACAGTGAGGCTCAGCTTGCAAGCTACATATTTACAACTACTCATGGATAATATTCCAATCAGAGTGCTGTCCAGAGAAATAATCCCACTCTGATTTTGCCAAATGTTTCAAACCCATTTGTTGGTATTAACTTTCAAGAAGAGCTTCTGGGTCCAACCCAGAAGACTGCTTACCTGGTGGTTGAAATAGGTATGGCTTTGGCAAAAATTGTATCACCACAGAAAATATTTGCAAAGATCTAAAACTTGATTACATTTGTGGTTTCCTGGCAATAATTAGAATTGCTGGTGCTATGCATTGGTATCATGTGTTGGATGAGATTCCACACAAGTTTTATCTCCAGAAAATTCTTCTGAAGACCTGGAATCACTCACCAGATGCAATGCAAAGTTATCAGTCATGAATCTTCTCTGAATGACCCTTAGATACTCACTATGAAAAAAAAGCCCATGGGGTGAAGACAAGATGGCCATGGGCCACGCTGAGAAAAAAGAAAGCATCAAACTTCTTGAGTGTACAGCTTGTGCTGCCTAGTTTTCTAAAATCTCCTCAGCTGTAACCTTCTGATTTACTTTGAATGCATCACTAGTGGCATTTCTGAATAGAAAGAAAAGAATAGCCAGAAATTGAAAGCTCCTCTCAGAAGCAGTGTAAGTAATAGCTAAGGCAGAGAAGAATCTGGTGCCTTTCAAGGCAAGTCACATAAGGGGTACACTGAAACAGGAAACAAGACCTTTGGTCATCCTCCTGATTCCCACCAGCCCAGAAGCTTGATTTTGGGACTTAATAGAGCTAGTCATGGAAACTCTAACGAACCATTAGAGAACACCAGACCTCATGAATAAGAGGTCCCTTTCTTATGAAGTGTAGTTCAGCAGGGATATCAGGACTGGAGGGGAGTTCCTGAGCAGTACTTAATTTATGCCAGGGCTTGCCAGGTCTGAGCCCCGGCACCTTTAGGCTTGGCAGTTCATAGCCCTTGCACCTCTGGGCTAGCCACGTCAGTTATGAAAGGAAAAAAATTGCACCAGCGAATTGCTTGAGCCCTGGAACCTCTTTCATTACAAATTAAGCACTACTTCTGGGTCATCAACTCCAGCCCCTTGCACGGAGGCAACCCATCATATAATCCCATTCATAAATTTATCAAGTTCCATTTTAAAACTAGTTAGGTAGTTTGATCCCACTATGCCTATTTGGGAGGCTGTTCCAGAATCTCACTCCTCTGATGGTTAGAAACCTTCTTCTAATTTCCAGCCTAAATTTGTTCATGGTCAATTTGTTCTTGTGACACCGTTGTCCTTTAGCTTAAATAGCTCTGATTGCTTCTGGAGTTTACTCCCCTGATGTATTTATAGAGAGCAATCATATCTCCTCTTAGCCTTCTTTTTGCTAGGCTGAGCAAGACAAGCTATTTTAGTCTCCTCTCATAAAATAGGATCTCCGTTCCCCTGTTCATCCTAAAAGCCCTTTTGTGCACCTGTTCCAGTTGGAATGTATCTTTCTTGAACATGGCCAACCAGAATTGTACACAGTATTCCAGATGAGGCTTTACCTCGGGTACTTGCCTTAATACTTGCCTATCTTTACTGGAAATACATTGCCTGATATAGCCTAGGATCACATTTGCCTATTTCACAGCTGCGTCACAGAGACTCATACACTGTGATCAGCTAATACACTTTGGTCTTTCTTTTCCTCAGTAATTTCCAACTTATGAGCCCGCACTTGCAGCAGAGATTCTTACTGGTCCCTATGTATATGACCTTATACTTTCTTGTATTACATTTATTCCCATTTCTATTACTCCAGTCCTCAAGGTTATCCAGTTTTTCCTGTGTCATCAACAAATTTCATTAGCACACTCCTACTTTTGTGCCTGATTCTTAATGAAAATATTAACTAAAGATTGGTCCCAAGACCAAGCCTCCTCCTAGCCCAACAGTTCTCCTTTCAACACAACCTGTTGTCATCTCCCCTCTAGCCAGTTCCTTATCTAGCTTACAGTTCTTGTACAAATCCCTATCTTCAGGTTAACTAATAATTTTGCAGGTGATACCATGTCAAATGTATTACTGAAAACCAGATCTACTGCATGTGCCTTGTCTAAAACATCAGTTATCTTGTCAAAGAAAGACATGAGGTTAGTCTGGTATGATCTACATTTGATAAACCCATGTTACATTTTATCCCATTTTCCATTTACCTCCACATCTTTAATTATTCTTTCCTTTGAAATTTGTTCTGCAGTCTTGTATTCTATTGAGGTCTAACTAATTGGTCTATAGTTGTCCAGATCACTTTTTCTCCCTTTCTTAAATATAGGTACTATATTTGCTATTCTCCAGTTGTATGGTACAACTACCGATTTTGATAGATTTATTAAAAATCCTTGTTACTGGACTTGCAATTTCATATGCCAATTCTTTCAGTATTCTGGGATGGAAATTATTCTGTCTTCCCATCACAACAGTAACTTGAGCAACACTAGAGTCATTTATATGCTTAAAGCACCCAGATAGAACTCAACCAGGAATTCTGTTCCTTTATCTTGCCATATTTCACATCTGGTGTGAGAGAAACAACAAGAATCTCAAATATCTGGTGATCTCAACTATACTAGAGTTTCTTTGGGGTGGTTTAGATAAGGTTCGACAACCAAGCACCAAAGAGAGATAGGTACCAGCTCTGTTCTTTATGCAAGGATATTATAAGGTTTAACTCCCTGCTAAATCTCTTGGAGATCTTTGAATGGAAGGTGCCATAGAAATGTCAGACATTGGTAATAGGATACAAATTTTTATCCTCTAGGTCACTAGTATAAATCTAGCCCAGACTGAAAGAGACTAGAAGTTAATAAGAGCTGACAGCTGTTAGTGGTCTAAGTTCAGTTCCCAGTGAATAGGCGTCCATGTTATAAAAAGCCCAAAGTACAACTACCACTAATTGGCACCACTCAGTGTCAGCAGAGTAGCCAAAAAGTGAACGGGCATTGAGAGTAGACTACCCTCTCATCCTAGAAGTTACCTCCCCAGGTGAGTCACTTTGGTGAGGCAGTTTGAGAAATGCTACACTGCGATTGCTTCTGCTGTCCCTGTCCTGTGGATAAATAGCTCTGGAAACTGAATTCCAGTATCAATCCAGAACCTTTCAATAGCATTAATACTATGAAAACCAAGCAGCAATAAAGTTTAGCAAATAGTGGCCATGTTTTTTCAGACGGGACTAGTAATTTTAGGTGCCTCAAACTTTTTTCTCGAGGGGGGGGAGCGGAACCCAAGCTGATACTTGGAAAGGCATGATTTTCAGAAAGTTCTGAGTACCTGTCTCATGTCTCAAATATGGCATGTGAAAATTGAGGCACCCACTTTTGAAAAATCTCTACCATTATGTGCAAAGCCCTTTCTCGGATGCCCTTTGGACAAGGGTGATCATCACTTCACCCCCTCCCCCACCTTAGTATGCTTGCAGGTTTGTCAAGACTACCATCTAATTTACACACTGACTATGTGACTTGAAGAAAAAGGTAGATTAGCTCAAGTGACTAGCACATAAAGATAAAGTGCTTAGTGAGTAAAGAAGAGCTGGGAGTTCAAACTCCAGAAAGGTTAGTTGGTTATTTTCAAACACTCCCTTTAATGAAAAGAAAAAGTTATGGATCAAACTGTGTCACTAGGGACCTGATCTAAAACTCATTGAAGTCAGTGGGAGTCTTTCCAGTAACTTCAGTGGCTTTTGGATCAGGCGCTAGTTGCTAATAGGCAGTACAGTGACAAAAATAGACAAAGCTATCCAGGAAAAAGAAACATATTTGCAATTATTTTTTTTAATTAATGCCAATAAAACTAGAAGCTTCTGTTAATTTGTGAACCTGATCACTCTTTGCTGAATTCTCATCTGTTCTGCAATGATAATTATGTTTACTGTGGGAGTTGAGGGATGATGGAAACTCCAGCAGCAGATAAAATGGTTCTATTTTTGGCACCATACGGATAGAGTATCTATGTACCACAACAGATGGAGCAAAAGCCCTTGAAGTGCTATTGTTGAAATAGCTCTGAGACCTGTCATCTGCTCAGAGACCGTTCATAAACCATCACTAAGTAGTTTCAGGTTTATAAAGCGAGATCCTGCCAAATATCCACCACAGCTGTGTTTTAAGTAAAATCCAAGAGGGAAACAAAGTATGTAAACAGCAGTCCACACAAGGGAGTATTATTTCACATTCTTCACAGGACAAATTGTACTCAGTGCAGGTAAGTGACACCTATAATTAAGGTTGCAGGACACTTCCCATTATAAGACCCTATTTTCATTTTCTGCCAAACTTTAACAGTTTGGGCTAAAATTTTCCATGCTGGGTTTGTGTGTCAGATTTATTACAGTTTAAGCTAAAACGGTTCATCTGTTTCTAATAATGAATTAGGGATAAATATTGTTTTTCCCCTATTCAAAATTTTTTTTTTTACAGTTGTTTTATTGAGACAGTCTTGTGCCTCCCTGTTTTGGAGCAGGGACGTGAAATTTGACATGGGTGTGGGGGAAGGGAGTGCCTTTTGCCATCCTGGTGAAAATGTGCCCAAACCTGGCCCAGTTATAAGCCTCTGAGAAAACGCCATTTGCATATGCTCAGTAGAGATTTGTTAGTTTGACAGCTAAATTCTCTGACGATTCCATGTGGACTGAACATGCACCATCCCTGTAGAACAACTGAGTGTGCTTCAGCCCAAGGCTGCAGGGATGGAGCAGGATTTTCCCTGCAGTTGCTCCTTCCAGCTACTGAAGGACTGCTATGGCACTGGGGGTCAGAACTGAGAGCAGAGAGGCAGTTTCTCCTGTGATCTCAGTGCTTCCACTGGGTCTGGTTCTGTGGAGAAAACAGGATGTGATCACGTAATTATGTAATTAAAGACTGTATCATAACACATAGGTAAAAGGAGGCTGAATGACGGTTCCACAGGACACCGTAATTCTGGCATTGCCTAACTCTCGAATGCTTGATTTTGCAACCCTAGTGTTCTTTTAACATAGCTGGTTTTGCTTGGATGTACTATGTAATGTGTTGGTTGAAATATTTCCCTATACTTGTACATCTCCAGTCAAGAAAAAAATGCCGTGTTGCCAGCGTTCCTGTCAATGTTTATGTACTAAAATATGGGTGCTACATCAAACCTAAGAAAGACAGCTATTGATACAATGAGGTAAACTATTATGACTAATGCAAAACCAAAAATTTACTGTTGGGCAGAGACCAAGCCTGAAGAATTTAAACTTCAAAGGAGATTGTCATAGCCTAAAAACAGGGCTATTATGGAAACTACTTTGCAGCCTTAATTATACTGGTTGCTACTACTCCATGCTATAATGACTTGCTTATAATAATGATATGTACACAATATCTGCTTCCATTTGTAGCGTTTGATTGGGTCTGTAATGAGATTTAAGTTTTAAAGGGGAAAAGATTTGCTATAAGAGATATGTTCTAGTCCTTTCAACTAACAATGTATGAAGAATAAAATGTGCCAATGTTTACATGATTGGGTTACATTTTCTATACTTGGTGCTTACCATCTTCAAAGGACTTTATAAACAAACTAATCACACTCGCCGTGAAGTAAGCATTGTAATTACATGTGGAGAAATAGAAGCAGGGAAGTTTAAGGTCAGTTTTTTCAAAAGTACCTTATCATTTTGATTATCTCAATTTTTGGTTGTCCAATTTGAGTCTGCTCAGCAGCCACAATTCCAGATGCAATCTATCAGAATTGCAGGTGCTCGGGACCTCTTAATATCAACCTTGAGATATCTCAAGCTGAACACCCAAAAACTGAGGCACACACAAACAGCCATTTTGGAAAATTTGGGCCTAAGGGATTTGGCCAAAGCTTCAGAAGGAATCATTGTTGGAGGCAGGATTCCAAATCCCAGCCTGACTCCTACACTGCTTTTCTTCATGTCTGTGCAATCTCTTATTTTACTTGGAAAGCCTGCCATGCCTGTCATGAGTGATGATGTGTGTCCTAGCACCCAGTACGGCCATAGAATATCACATGAAAGCGCACAAACATGATACTGACGCACCTACTCCAGGGCTGATCAGTATTACCCGGAACTAACTGTATCACCAGTCAGCATACCTCTCAGCTGATCAGTATTACCCGGAACTAACTGTATCACCAGTCAGCATACCTCTCAGCGGCCAATTGTTATAAGGACTATCTCTGACTTTTTTACCTAAACATGCTTCTGTCTCAGATGTTTACTGCAGTATCTAACTTATTAATATTTAAATTTGCTACCTCAGTGTGGGCCAAATTCCAAGTGGATGCATTAAAAAAATGTGACTCACAAATATACACATTGTGCCTGATCCTCCACTACTGTGCACTTTGTGTTGTCATTTACACTTGTGCAAACCACTACCCATCTAAAATTCTCTACTGCCACAGGTGGTGGGTGGAGATCAGGCCAGATATTTTCTGGCCAACCTATTCTCCACTCCCACGTTGGAGTTACCACTGTAAAGTTCCTGAATCTCAAGCCTGACTGCAAGGTAAATGCTATGACACTGCTGCCTCTTCCTCTTTTCACACCACCGCCTCCCTCCTGTAGGGGCAGCTGCTGCTGAGCTGATGTTTTCTCTCCCTGCATTCCCAGCTCCTCCACTTTCCCCTGCAGCTCTTAGATTGGTAGGTCCATGGAGAGGAAGAGCCCATTTCACAGAGCTGGCTGTAGGGAGTGAAAGAGGGAGCTCTGATGAGCATTGCATAGGGAAAGGAGCGGGCGGAAGGAGGACATGGCAGGGGAAGAGGCACTTTGAAGGTGTCTATACAGAAGGGGGGTAACTTTCAACTTCTGTTTGTGGGCCCGTCCAATTCCTGTCGGCATCACTGGACTCTCACGGCAGCCATCCCCTGCAATCGCCTATTAAGCAATGCCTTCTTGTGTGACTGGGTGAGTTTAAAAGAATTGGTGTTTGCAGTTATAGACCTGATTTTTCAATTTGAAACCTACTCCTTTGCATATTGTATCCTGTGATCAGTGGTAAAGACCCTTGGGGAAGCCCAGGGTCATGGTTCTCCCACATCCCAGTTTCCCTATAAAAGCACGCCATGCCTGTGTGGAAAGGGGGAGGCTAGAGGGTATTGCCCTCCTGTGCTGAAGGCAGTATTTAATTTGTGCTGGGGCTTGCCAGGGCTGAGCCCTAGCACCTCTAGGCTTGGCAGTTCATAGCCCTGGCACCTCTGGGCTGCTATGTCAGTTATGAAAGTAGAACAATTGCTTGAGCCCTAGCAGCTCTTTCATTGCTAGTTAAGCACTGGCGGAAGAGGTAGGAAGCTGGAGCAGCTGGACCCAATTACTAGGAGCTGCTACTAAGAGGTAAACTGACACAGCCCTTCATTTCCAAATGCAAAGGCTTTCTACCTGTAAGCAGTTTGGTTGTGATTTGTTTTCTGTTAGGAACCTTGCCTTTAGAGTAAGCACCCACATGAGCACCATACTGAAGAGACCCTTACTGGCTGTTGGCTCAGAGAACAAACTGATTGCTTCTCCAAAGGAGGGTCCTTCCCACTCACCCCCAGACTGACCAAACTGCTCTGATTTACAGCAGCTTTACCTGAGCTACCTGTGGCTTGCTCTGCAGTCTGGAGAAAGCCAGAACCTCTAGTTTTCAGTGCAATGGGGATTCCCCCTTCAGCCCCATATGTGGGATGCTCCCTATACTGGAAGTAGTATGCGGGGCAGCCTAGAGCTGCTCATGGTGGCCTTATGCTGCTCCTGCAGTGAGGGTGGGGATCTCTCCTGGCTTCTTGTGGCTCATGTAGGCCCTCTGTACAGCGCTGGAGCAGGGAAGTAGGGTGACCAGGTAACTTGTGACTGCTTTCCCCTTGGGGGTCTCCCCAAAATGAGGTGTATTGCTGATTAAGCTGGCTCAGGGTGAAATCAATCCTGCTGCCAGGGGATCGCTACAGTCCTCTACTCCATACCACTTAAATCCTCAGTGGTGTTAAGGGCCTCTGTCCAGGGCTATGTTTCACACCCACTGAACAAAAACGCTAAATGAATAACAAATTAGAGCAAGTCTTCTATTCTCTGGTTCTGAGCAGATATGACACTCAAGGAGCTTGTTGCTGCAGCACTAAGTTATTGGAATGAATCATGTTAAAATGAGAGTTAGACTGAGCCATGGAGATATTGCGAAGTTATAGCAATGTAGCTCAGCTTACTGCAGTGGAAGCATGTCTTGTGAAAACTCCTGCCATTGCACTGGATTTCCTCAGCATGATACACCGTCTTGTCACAAGCACCACATTTGGCGCCACCTCCCCAGTTCGGCATCCTTAGGTTTGAAGCGTTACCTAAAAAAAGCAAATAATTGAACTGTCAGCAGAAATTGCCCAGTCTTAATTAGAGCAACTTGGATTCTCCCTTTTTGTTCACTCAGCCCCAAAGCCAGCATAGCTGCCCACATGAGTAACGCCCCAGTAATTGAAGATTCTCTGGTGGCAAAGAGCTAGCGTAGTGACTCCTATACCACTCTGTCTCCCCGAGGTTGGTATATGGGCATCACTGAGGGAGGTGGGGGAAGAGGGATTGCCAGGACTTCCATATGCCCCTGAGAACTCTGGCTGCTATAATGGCCCTTGGGGACCTTTGGTAGCCAGCCTATATTGGGTCAGCCTTTAGTCAATGGCTGAGGTGTGATGGTCCAATAGACCATGATCAAGAGGAAGGATATTCCAGTGGTTAGGCTGCTACCTGGGGCCTTGGACACCTGCATTCAATTCCCTGTTCTGCCACAGACTTCCTGTGTGATCCTGGGCAAGTCACTCCATCTGTAAAACAGGAAAATATTATAGTACTATGCCTATCTCACAGGGATACTCTGAAGATTGTGTATGCTCAGATTCTGTGGTAGTAGGGGGCCATATATAAATATCTAGGCTATCTAGGGGCTGCATTTCCCAAAGATTACCCTTTTCTTTCAATGCGGCTTTTCTGCAGTGTTGGCCTTTTCCTTGGTCATTAACTTTCATATAACTTTTGTGAGGCAGAGAGTTATGGAGGATCTGGATCCTATACAGAATGCAAAGCTTTAGTGGAGTTTTACAAGTGAATCGAGGACAGAATTTGGCCCTATAAATTTTCTAGAGATCAATATTCCAAGCTTATCTGTCAAGGGATACCATGTTTTACTGTTTTATTACCTCTCTCCAAAACAACTGTTGTTTTATTTCAGGCTACCATGTGTTCTTGTTCACTGACAAAAGGATAAAGGAAATCTCCTGTACCCATATTTCTTTAAACTTACGAAATGATTGATTGTGAAGTTAGATTAAGGAATTCATACCTACAGAATTTAGTCTTACATTTAATGTTATTTTTGGTGGCTTTTTCATGGATACAGGTTGTTCATCCTTCTGAATTATGCAAACACAACAGATGCAACAGCACTATTAACCAGTCAACAATGAATAATAATATTTCATTTTTCTGAGGTATTTCACTCAGGGATCTCAGAAGTGGTTTGCAAAGGAACGTGAACTTCTTATTCCCTTTGTACAGATGGGGATACTGAGATACAGAGAGGTGAAGTGACTTGCCCAACGTCACATGAGGTCAGTGTTGGAGCCAGAAATAGAACCCAGGTCACCTGACTCCAACCCCAGTGTCCTCTCTGCTGAACATGTTGTACATCAGATTCTAAAACAACTAGAGCAAATCTGGTTTGCCCTGGAGTTTTCTTGATGTTTCTGAGTCACAGTTTTTAGGAAGACTGGAATGTCCTCTTGTCATTTGCATGTCACATTATCAGACTGTTTTGAGCTCCTGGCTCAGGCCTTTCTTATCCTTCTTGGAACGCCAGTCACTTTCTTATTATAGTTAACTGTTCTTTCAAAGCCAGCTTTGGGTCAGCTTGTTCCAGTTTGGCTCTGATAAATTCACAGCTGAGATACATACTTAGCTAAGGAAAAGATGTTGAACATTGAATGATTCATCAAGCCTACTATGCCAAAATTCCTCTTCAGCTGTCAAACAAGAGATAGAGGAGAATTTCTCGTACCAGTGTAGCACAAACAGCTGATAGTCGTTTGGTTCACATTTTGAAGTGTAGTTTCACCTTGAAAATCAACTATAAAAAGACATTGTGAAGTTTCATGTTTATAATCTCAGTGATGTTTAGATCAAGTGTCTGAGTGAAAATAAGCTGTCTGTAGCTTCCACCTCTGCAAACTCAACCTGAAAGTCAAGCTGGCTCTTTCTGGTTTGAACATCACTAATATTTAAGATTCTGCAACTGAAACATAGTTAAGAGTGTATGTAAGAGATGGAATAGAATCCTGCTCAATTTCCCAAAACTATTTTAGCTTAGTGGTGTTAACAGGATTAAAAACATGATTTAGTTGGTGAAGTAAGTGGAAGTGATAATGAGTACATACAAGAACAGATCTGTTCAGGAAGAAGGTGCCGATTTTACAGAGTAGAACTGGACTTTAAAATCCATCATTTTCCTTGTCTGGCAACTCTTTCACTTTACAAAAATCATCATTTCCCTCCTTGAAATCTTTCTCCTGTCCTCAATACTTTCTTTGATTTTTTTTAAAAGTACTTTGTATCAAACCCATTCATTTAGATTTGTTGTTTTGTCTTCGCATGAACAGAAATCAACTAATTTAATTTGGAATATTCTGTTCCCCTGTCACGTATATATCAGATGACTCAGCTCTGCACAATGAAAATATGATAGATTGTTCTTATAACAGAGATAAAAAATAAATAATATTTCAAACCTGGGTTTTAAGATAATGGAAAACAAAGAAATAAACAGTATGATGACACAACTGAGAAATTAATAAATGATCTACACTTCTATCATGCTCCCATTACAATTAGTGATAAATTTCTAATTGACATCAATGGAAATAGAATGGGGCCTTTAACAAATAATGGGGTTGCAACTCTATTGAACTGAATGGAATCTCACACCCTCTTGCAACAGTCCAATTATCTGCACTGTTTTCAAGTGTGGAAATTAAAAAGCCAGAATTCAGAGCAATATCCAATGACAATGCTATCAGTGCTTGATCCTGCAAGGTGCCGAGTGACTCTTGATATTCTTCAATTCCCTTTGGAATTAAGGGGCTCAAGCATGCACCAGTTGAAGTTAGGGAATTCAGCGGAAGCCGAATTGGGCCCAGTGGTAACTGAAAGTGCAAAGCACCTTGCAGGATCAGGTCCCAGGCCCTGACAAACTGTCAAGAGGGCAGTTGGTTGGAACAGATTGAAATTACGTCATTAGCTGAGTGAAGGAGCACGCGTCCCAGAGAAGGGCTGATAAAGTTCAATAATGAACCTCTCGCTGTTACAGGCAGTGGTTACATCTCTGAAAGGGACCCTTGACACTGATGTTAATTATAGCAACATAAGTACAGTGCTGCATGTGCTTACACGTTTTCCATGCTTTTCATTGTCACCTGATGAAGAGAAAAAGAGTCAAGCTAGAAAATATCCCCGAAATGACACTGAATCTTTTGATGGTACCACATGCTCTGATCTCTGGGCTGGCCAGCTCTGCAGGCAAGTGCAAAAGTGAGGTAAGGAGGCAGGTTGCTAGCTCTTCCATTTCCATTTCGAGGTGAATTGCAGCTCGGGTGACCAGAGGGCAAGTGTGAAAAATCAAGTGTGGGTTAATAGGTGCCTATATAAGAAAAAGCCCCCAAAATCGGGACTGTCCTATCAAATCGGGACATCTAGTCACCCTAATTGCAGCCCCTTCATGTCTCCAAGTATATGAACTACACCTTGCAGCATCCCCTTCTTACATGTACCTCTGTGCAATGGAAGGGCCATGGACAATCTGACCCTTTAGTTTTGTAGGATGGCTATTACCTGAATCTTAAATATTTTATCTTAATCTTAGGACAAATATCTTATCTTAATCTTGAATCCTGGCAAGAGTGCCATAGATGTGGGAAGCAAATTCTGCTCTCAGTTACATGAATGCAATGCTCTTTCTCCCTGCTGAAGTCAATGGAAATGAGTAGAAGTTAGCTCAAGCTCTTTCATGTCCATGCAGAGCAGAGAAGGACTCAGTTTTCAGGCTTAATCCAAAATGATCACACACAGTAAATTTTACTGCAATATTCTTGTTCTACACCATTGTGTCACGTAGCTCCAAGGCAGTAAACAGCTGCTGCATTACACCCCAGAGGAAGACGTGTTTCATGAGTGGGGGAAGCACACCCTCTATGTCCGTGTCTGTAAAGCACACTGAAGTCATTGTATTAAAGACACTATACAGGTGCAAAGTCGTATTATTCCCATGAAGACAGAGTTGACTTTTCTGGGGTTCAAACCAGGAGTTGCAGGGAATCCACACATTTCAAACCATATGTCAAGGTTCCTTCCCCACTCTGAACTCTAGGGTACAGATGTGGGGACCTGCATGAAAAACCCCCTAAGCTTATTTTTACCAGCTTAGGTTAAAACTTCCCCAAGGTACAAACTATTTTACCTTTTGCCCCTGGACTTTATTGCTGCCACCACCACGCATCTAACAAATATATAACAGGGAAAGAGCCCACTTGGAAATGTCTTCCCCCCACCCCCCCAAAATCCTCCCAAAGCCTACACCCCCTTTCCTGGGGAAGGCTTGATAAAAACCTCACCAATTTGCATAGATGAACACAGACCCAAATCCCCGGATCTTAAGAACAATGAAAAAGCAATCAGGTTCTTAAAAGAAGAATTTTAATTGAAGAAAAAGTAAAAGGATCACCTCTGTAAAATCAGGATGGTAAATACGTTACAGGGTAATCAGATTCAAAAACAGAGAGAATCCCTCTAGGCAAAAACCTTAAGTTACAAAAAGACACAAAAACAGGAATATACATTCCATTCAGCACAACTTATTTTATCAGCCATTTAAACAAAACAGAATCTAACGCATATCTAACTAGATTGCTCATTAGCCCTTTACAGGAGTTCTGACAGGCATTCCTGCTCTGGTCCTGGCAAAAGCAACACACAGACAGAGAGAACCTTTGTTTCTCCCCCCTTCCAGCTTTGAAAGTATCTTGTCTCCTCATGGGTCATTTTGGTCAGGTGCTAGTGAGGTTATCTTTAGCTTCTTAATAACCCTTTACAGGTGAAAGGATTTTTTCCTCTGGCCAGGAGGGATTTAAAGGTGGTTAGCCTTCCCTTTATATTTATGACACCATGATATCTTCAAAAGGCTGAATCTCCCTTGCTAAGGTTCCCAGAATGCTCTTTAAGAATGTTCACCACAGTTATCTGGGTGAATTTTGTACTGGTAGTAAAGTATATTGATTTGTACACCCTCAGGTTTGAGTCCATTCCTAAACACGGAATCCAGTACAGATATGGAAGCTGAAACCACATAAGCCTTAGACAACTCCTGTTGGCAAACAGTGCACTCCTGCATGCCCCCAAACCTTCAGTTCCTGCTTATTCAGGGAGCTTAAACCCTGGCTATGTTTCCCCCTTATATGGTCTGTGTATTCAGAGAACAGGTCCATGACAGGGCAATTCTATTCCAGCTCAGTGCTACTGTACAACCAATGGGCCTCAAACCTGAGTTGAAGGAAAAACATGTACTGTGCATTAGTAATTTGGGATACAATTTTCAAAAATGACTCAGTGCCTTAGGAGCCTACGTCCCATTTTCAAAAGCATTAGGAGTTCCCAAGTGCCTGAGGCACATTTGAAAATAGACTTTGTCTCCTAAATCACTTTTGAAAATTGTACTCTTAGGCTGGGATTTTCAAAGGATCCCAAGGGATTTAGAGGCCTAGCACCCAAATTCCGCTGGTATTTGGATGACTGACTCCTTTAAACTCCATTGAAAAGCCCAGACTTAGTCTCTATGGCCCACTAAATCTGTTGTCAGACAACTGTGACTGCCAATCATGGTGGTGATTTCTGTGATTTGTAGAGATTTCTGTGACCATAGGGAATGGAATGTGACCACCATACTTGTTTCACATGAGCCACTGAACTGCCATTGGACAGCAACAGCATTAGACCTGAGCATTTCTGTACAGTAGTACTGAGCTGGAGTAGCATTCTTGTTCTTGGCATGCCAACTAGCACTCAGTGTCCCACCTTGTTCCATATCAAAGCTCTGCTATCATATGAAGTACAACTTTCACATGTCAGGCATGCAGCCACAAACACATGATTCACTTTATTTAGGGCTTATCAGAATGCCAAGGCAGCTGGACCCGAGGTTTTAGGGCAGGATCCAAAACCCAGAGAAATCAGGAGTCTTTCTGTTGAATTCCATGGGCATGGGATCAGACCCATAGTCAGGATTCCCTTCTTGCTCAATTCAATTTCATAAAGGAGCAGTATTAAAAATTGATGACATGAGATGGCCCTAAAATATAATCTCTGCACTGGACAGGGCTACCAGAAACTTAAGGCTTTAGCATTTCACCTCTAAGACCAGGATTCACAATGGGTTAGGGTAACCACTGCATGAATTTGATGGTCTAGACCTCATCGTATCTGTCTGAAGTGCAAAAACCACTTTACTATCGGGTCTAACTCATAAGATGTTCAATAATGGAAGTCTACTGTCAGAATACCAGGGTTGTTGCACGTTATCTTTGAAGTGAATAAGCAGAGCAGGAAATGTAAGGTATTGTCGTGGCTGGATAGTACAGTGATAGGCACAGTAGAAATGTCTAGACCAGGGGTCAACAACCTTCAGTAGGTGGCCCATCAGGGTAATCCGAAGATGGCCTGCAAGACATTTTGTTTACCTTGGCCGTCTGGAGACACAGCCCCACACAGCTCCCGGTGGCTGCAGTTCACTGTTCACTGTTACCCAGATTTAGGCACTTAAGTCCCATTTGTGGGTGCCACTACAATCCACAAAACTCCTGTTCAGCTGCTGCGTAACTCTATAGATGCCTATTTTTGCAGTAAAAGTTCCCTAGGTTCTGCCTGTGGGCATGTGCACTGCTGCCTCCCTCAAGGAGTCCAGACGCCTACCTCCTGTTTAGTCCCCAGTGCAAGCCACGAACCACTAGGCTGGAGGTTCCAAACTGTGAGGCATGCATGACAAGGTTATCAGGGACTTGCGAGATCCTGACAGGACCGCACTGAGAGGTGGGGGTCAGGAGTGGACTTTGTTGGGCAGGGGAAGTGGATGTGGCTCTGTTTGGGCCAGGACTAGGCTCTCTGCCTCTCCTGCTTCCCAACTGCTACAGCTGCAGTCACCATCAAGCAGCAGTTACTCTCCTCTGCTGGGGAGGCTGTGAGCAGGGAGTGGAAGGCAGCAACCCAAAAGTACTAACTGACCCCTGTGCCAGGCAGAGCCCCCTCCTGATTCCAGCCCTTCAGCGCAGCACCAGGGCGCAGAGCCCCATCTGCTTCCCCTGCCAGACAGAACCTATGCAGGGCAAGCAGACGGGACCATGCTGAAGGGTCAGGAGCGGGCTCTGTCTGCCAGAAGGGCCACTACTCACAGGGTGCAGCCTTCTGCTCTCCTCCTGACCCCAGCCCTTCAGCATGGGCCCCATTTGCTTCCCCTGTGTGAGGGGAGGGCGGGAATAAGCCAGCTCTCGGCACCTGAGATTGCCCAACCGCTGCGGGCAGCAAAGTCTTCCTCTGCTGCTACGTGATGAGTATCCATCCCCTGCCCCCTTACAAAGGCACGGGGGGTGGGGGGGTGCACATGGACATGAATCTCCAAAGGGGAGATCAGCAAAAAAAACTTTGGAAACCTCTGCACTAGGCTATGGGATATTCTGATGTGGGCTCCCTCAATCTCTCTGATTGAAGTTGTTCCACATTGATTAAATATTAATTGGGCCACAGAGAATCACTCTATAGCGTTGTGGTTAATACACTGACCAGAGAGGTGTCAGTTCCCTGTTCAAACGCCTTCTCCTCCTTAGGCAGAGGGGGAATTTGAATCCTGGGGTCTTCTACATCCAGGTAAGTACCCAAGCCAGTGGGCTAAAAGTTATAAGTAAACCAGGCCTCCTCCTGTACCCAACTGTTCTGTGTGGAGTTAGGCCACATATCTTACCTGAGGGATCCAATCTGGTAGGTTTGCTCAGAGGCTGCCTATCTTCCCTCTTCCAGGTCATGGAGACAGGTACCTCCCTGCAGGCTGCACTTAGGCGCGTATCTCTGAGAGTGGGGTGGGACTTAGGACACACCCCTCTCATCAGCACATCTAGTGAAATGGAGCCACCGAGAGTGCTGGCTTTTGTGGATCACAGCCTAACGGTATGTCTACACTTAAAATGCCTCAGCGGCACAGCTGCGCTGCTGTAGCGCTTCAGTGTAGAGGTAGACACTACCTACACTGACAGGAGGGGTTCTTCCATCGACCTAGCACTGTCTACTCCGTGGGTTAGGTCAGCTAGGATGACCAGATGTCCCAATTTTATAGGGACAGTCTCAATTTTTGGGTCTTTCTTATATAGGCTCCTATTACCCCCCACCCCCGTCCCAATTTTTCACACTTGCTGTCTGGTCACCCTAAGGTCAGCATAGCTACATCTCTCAAGGGTGTGGGGTTTTTTTCCACACACCTGAGAAGTGTAGCTATACCAATGTAAATTTTCAATGTAGATCAGGCCTCAGACTTCTATCTCTTACCATTCATTGTACAGGGAGTTTAGTTGCCTAACTCAGGATTTGTGGATCACAGTGTTGTTCCTGTGATCTCCCAGGTGCCTAAGTTAGGTATTGTGATGCTCAGCATCATAGTACGTAAATCCCTTTGTGGATCCAGACCTTAACCTTCCTGTGCCTCAGTTTCTCCTCAGTAAAATTGGGATAATGATATTTTTGTTCCTTTATGAATAACTTGGAGAGCTTCAGATGAAGTGTGCTATAAAAGAGCCAGGTATTATTACTAGGAACTATACTGTTCTTCAAAATATTAGTTTTATAGCAATTTCTAATTTATTTAATATTTTAAACTACCAGCTATAATATGGTCTTGCTGGCAAAAACCTAGCACCTCTCAACATTTGTTTATTTAATAAAAATATTTTAAAATATATTAATACTGTACTAAAACCTGACCGTTAAAAAAAACACTTTATTTTATTTCTCTTCTGCCACAATTGACAGAGTAAATTGTGTTGAACATTTAAGGAGCCGCAGTGCGCCACACAGTCACCGATGGTTTTATGTGAAAAAGCGTGCAGGTATTTTGGTCAAAATCTAAAACAAGTCCTTCACAGAAACCATATGTACTCAGCAAAATGAGACTGCAACACAATGAACACTTCTATTTGCAGAGTGAAATCACATAGCTGAGTGTGGCAACATTGTGTCACTTTCATAATGACTTATATTCACACACATTCAAATGGAATATGAATAATGTTTTCAACTTACATAGCATTGACTAATTAATGTAACTAATTTAGCCTCCCAACATCTTTGAAATAGGGAAATATTATAATCTCTATTTTCCAGAGTGGTAAACTGAAGCATATAGCCTAAGGGTGGGATTTTCAAAATGGCTTACGTGAAGCAGGCGCACAAGTCACACTGGCTTTTCTTTCAAAATCACCAAAATGACTTGTTGAAGAATTAGCCAGAGTTAAAACTGGCAAAATTACTCAGGAGTCTTGATTAGACACCCTACCTACTGGTCTGACCTTCTCTAGCATGCTAATATTACAGTTTTGTCAAAACCCCCTTTATTGCATTACATGTATTTGAAAAACACCAACAAACTCCCCTACCACTGACACTGGAACCAAATACTTTGAACTGGCTTTAGAAAATGAGAACCATGTGATTCACTTGTGTCTTGGAAGTAGTGCCCCACATTACCAGTGATCTGTATGAATCAGGTTTACGCAGTATGTTCCTCCAGCGCTAATGCCACAATATCAGCTGTTGCTTTTACTTTCACAGTTGTCTACTTATAAATCTTTGTCATAATAATGGAGCCGTTCCTGGTCCTTCACGCCTTATGCAAAATTCTCATTGTAGAGTTTTACCAACATATGGAGACAGAATTATTGTTTTCCAGGACGAGCCAGGCTTCATTAAAATTATTTTCATTTTACACTTGAATTTTTAAACACGCACACACATTTCTAGAATTATTTCCCCCCTAGTGTTCAGAGTTCCCCACAAGCTGGTTTAATCAAACAACCTTTAGGTGCATGTTTAAAGCAAGTCCATAAGAAAAAGACATATCTGCATCCTGTGAATTGCTTCATCTTGTACCTATGCTGTGTTATTCAGTGTTTTATCAAGGGAGCATGTGTTGAATTTGATTCCAAATCAACGCATAAACAGCTGTTGCCAGAGATTAAAAATATTTGTTCTGATTTTTTTTTAATTTAAAATCCTTTTATCTAAAAAATTGTGTAAAATCAATAAATATTACCAGCTGAACTGAGTTTGGAGTCTTTTGAAATTTCCAGTAAAGTCCATTCATTTTTGTCCTGCTATCTTATTAAGTTTGTATATTAAAATGTTGAGTGTGCCTGGTGGAAAATATGATTCCATTGCTTTTTAATGAGACACCCTGCATCTTCAGTTCTATTAAACTATTAAATGCCACTACGTCAATCAACTCCTATGGCCCCAGTACAGCTGTCAGCCCCACAAAGCTCACACTTCTGCACTATACCTATAAATTCCTTTCAGTAAAGCAGTAAGCCACAAATAATCCCCAGCAGAGAAAAATTTATTCCATAGGTCCCTATCAGCCAATAGACCCACCAGAACCCTTTGTGACTACACCTACCGGATTAGGTTGTCTTGTCTTGTTTGGCTTGATGAAGAATCTGAACTGGAGGGCTCCTGCACTCTTTAAATATGCCTGAGTGGTCACCAGCATTGGCTTTATAAGAAGGGGGGGAGGGAAACGGACAGAGGGGGAAAGGGACGTGAGCAATGCTACTGCTATCAGCAGGCTGAAAATAACTTCTGACAAAGGCCTTGGATTTTTTTCCCCTAACGCCAGTTGTGAGTAAGGTGGAGAACAATGCATCTCTTCAGATTACACCCAGAATGTAATTTCTAAATGCAGTTTTACAGATCACAAATAAATTCATTGAGGGGACACTCGAGCTGAAACTGGAGTAAAGTGAAGTATGATTCAGTCTTTAAAAATAAAATTACAGACTGAAATCAGCAAACTCCTTAAATATAGGTCATAAAGCAAAGGCCACTGAAATGGTGGAGGAATGGTCAGACAGCTATTCACACTGGTGAAAAGAATCTATCCAAATTACTAGAACTAAACATGAGGACAATGAACACTGAGAGTTGAAACTCTACTGTTACAGCATTAAGCCAAATGGAATTTCATTAATCTAGTAGCTAGACAACCTTTAGTCCCTGACGAAAGTTTTTAAAAAATCAGGGATCCGTTCTTTTCACCCATTTTTATTTTCCAGGACACACCTTTTAGTCTAAGAATCCTCAAATGCTTTTACAAACATTTGCTAAGCCTCACAACACCACTGTGACATGTATTATTATAGCCTTTTTACAAATGAATAAACTGAAGCAGAAAGAACTTAAGGATAAAACTTTTGAACGTGGCAAAGTGATTTAGAAACTAAGTCCCATTTTCAAAACAGAGTTGGGCACTTAGAAGCCAATGTCTTATTGGAAGTCTCTGGGACTTAAGCTTCTTACCTGGAATTTTCAAAGCAGCCTAAGTGAGTTGGTGTCTAAATCTCAGTGGGATTTAGATGCCTAATTCCTTTGATAATTGCAGTCTTGAGTGCCTAAGTCACTTTTTAAAATGAGCTTTAGTCTTCTTCAGTACATCTGCAAATTTTGCCCTAAATCTTGCTCTGCCTTGACTGACCCACTTACCATTATATAAATGGGTACTGTATGTCCTCAGCACTCTGGAAAGTTATGAGTAGGGTTGCCAAGTGTCCGGTTTTCAGTCAGAATACCTGGTCAAAAAGGCACAGTGGGGCAGGCTTCTTACCCGACTCCGCATGGCTCCCAGGAAGCAGTTACATGTCCCTCCAGCTCTTAGGTACAGCCAAGGGGGCGTGTATGCTGTGCCCACCTCGAGGGCCGGCTCCGCAGCTCCCATTGACCAGGAACTGCAGCCAAAGCCCTCACCCCCCCACACTCCAAACCCCTCAGCCCCAGCCCGGAGCCCCCTCCTTCACCCCAAACCCCTCATCTCCAGCCCCAACCCAGAGCCCCCACCAGAGCCCTCACCCCCGCCCTAGCCCAGAGCGCCCTCCTGAACTCTGAATCCCACATTTCTAGCCCCACCCCGGAGCCTGCACTCCCAGCTGGAGCCCACACCCCACACCCTGCCCCAGCCCGATGAGCCAGGGTGGGGGAAAGCAAGTGATGAAGGGAGAGGGAATGGAGTGAATGGGGGACGGGCCCTTGAAAACGGGGCAGGGCAGTAGCGGAGCCTTGGGGATGGGGCGGGGGAAGGGTGTTCGGTTTTCTGCTATTGGAAAGTTGGCAACCCTAGTTATGAGCCCTTTGTCACGTCTGGCTGTGTGCCCAAAAATGGAGGCACACATAGTTAATGGCCACTTTTGAATACTTTGCCTGAGGGCCAGATTTCCATCTTTAGGTATTTAGGTGCATAAAGAGGTAGGTAGAACACTAGTGGGACTTGAGTGCATAATGGGAGTTAGGCACCTAACCTGCTTGACCCTCAGTGGGAGATAGGCACCTAACTGCTTTCTGTGCGTTTGTAAATCCCACAATGCATAAGTTAGGTAACCAGGCTCCAGTACAGTGCCTGGGGAGGTGTCTCAGAATGGGGTTCACAAAAAGCAACATGCTGAGCCAGGAGCTGCCTAAGCTAGCCAGTAGGCAATGCTGAGGAAAATTAGGCATTTTGGCTTGAGGCTAAAGAGGCTGCCTATCTCCACTTGAGATTCGCAACCATGAACCTTCCTCTCCTGGAGTTATGCAGTTAATTCTGGTGAGTCTTTTTCCAAGAAAAACCCTTCCTCTTACAACTGTTACAGGCTATACCACTTTGTATATATAGTCATGGGACCAGAAAAAGAGAGACTGACTGTCTAACCCAGTAGTTATCAACCCGGGGTACATGTGCCCCTGGGGTACTTCCAGGGGGGTCCATCAGCTCATCTAGATATTTGCCTAGTTTAAAAAAAAAAACTTACAGAAAAAGCACCAACAAAGTCAGTACAAACTAAAATTTCATACAATGACTTGCTTATGCTGCTCCATATACACTGAAATGTAAGTACAAGATTATATTCCAATTGATTTATTTTATAATTATATGGCATAAATAAGGAAGTAAACAATTTTTCAGCTATAGTGTGCTGTGCCACTTTTGTATTTTTATGTCTGATTGTGTAAGCAAGTAGTTTTTAAGTGAGGTGAAACTTAGGGGTAATCAGGAGATCTTCAATGATCTTCAATGATCTAAATATTTAAAAAGGAGTCCTACAAAAAGTGGAAACTAGGTCAAATTACAAAGGATGAATATAAACAAATAACACAGGTATGTAGGGACAAAATTAGAAAAACCAAGGCACAAAATCAGACTCCTGAAAGGGGGACAGTAGTCTCAAAAAGTTGAGAGCCACTGGTCTAGCCCAGTGGTCAGGGCCCTCCCCTAAGAATCAGGAAACCCAAGTTCAAGTCAGTGTTCCAATGATTAATATTTATACGTAGTGGAACAGCTTCACCAGGAGACTGAGCCATCCACCCCAGAACACTCTGCTAGGAACACAGGTCTTTCACAGCGTGGGGAAATGTTCTTACCTTGAAGCTAAAGATTGTAAGTAAGTGTATCTTCCTCCTCTGGCTGTTTTGTGTGGGTGTAGACATGTTCAGAGCACATCTACAAGATAAGGCCCCACAGTCAAAAGATGTAGTGGATCACCTAGTGCCTGAATCCCACTGAGGCTTAAGTATGAATTACGTATTGAGCGGCTGGGCAGTGTAAGGAGTTAGGCAGCTGTGCACATGATAGTAAATAAACACAACTATGACATAGTTGGCATCACAGAGACCTGGTAGGATAATACGTATGACTGGAATATCGGTATAGAAGGATACAGCTTGCTCAGGAAAGACTAGCAGGGAAAAAAGGGAGGAGGTGTTGCCTTATATATTAAAAATGTATACACTTGGACTGAGATTGAGATGGAAATAGGAGACAGACTTGTTGAAAGGGGTAAGGATAAAAGGGGTAAAAAACCAGGGTATATAGTAGGGGTCTTCTACAGACCACCTAACCGGGAACAAGAGGTGGATGAGACTTTTTTTAAACAGCTAACAAAATCATCCAAAGCACAGGACTTCATGGTGATGGGGGACTTCAACTACCCAGACATCTGTTGGGAAAATAACACAGCAGGACACAGATTATCCAATAAATTCTTGGAATGTACTGGGGAAAAAAATTCTTTCAGAAGGTGGAGACCGCTACAAGGGGAGAGGCTGTTCTAGATTTGATTTTGACAAATAGGAAGGAACTGATTGAAAATTTGAAAGTGGAAGGCAACTTGGGTAAAAGTAATCATGAAATGATAGAGTTCATGATTCTAAGGAATGGTAGGAGGGAGAACAGCAAAATAAAGAAAATGGATTTCAAGAAGGCAGACTTTAGCAAACTCAGGGAGTTGGTAGGTGAGATCCCATTGGAAGCAAGTCTAAGGGTAAAAGCCATAGAAGATGGTTGGCAGTTTTTCAAAGAGACATTATTAAGGGCACTGTGTAGGAAAGATAGGAAGTATGGCAAAAGACCACCCTGGCTTAACCAGGAGATCTTCAATGATCTCAAATTACAAAGGATGAATATAAACAAATAACACAGGTATGTAGGGACAAAATTAGAAAAACCAAGGCACAAAATGAGATCAAACTAGTCAGAGACATAAAGGGTAACAAGAAAACATTCTACAAATACATCAGAAGCAAGAGGAAGACCCAGGAAAGGGTAGACCCTTACTCAACGAGGGGGGAAGAATAACAGAAAATGTTGAAATGGCAGAGGTGCTTAATGACTTCGTTTCAGTTTTCACCAAGAAGGTTGGTGGTGATTGCGTGTCTAATGCATAGGCGCCGACTCCGTGGGTGCTCCAGAGCTGGAGCACCAATGGGGAAAAATTAGTGGGTGATTTGCACCCACCGGCAGCCGAGCTCCCCTCACCCCCCACCCTCCTCCTCCCCTGGGCATGCCGTGTCCCTGCTCCTCTGCCTACCTCCCAGCGTTTCTCGCCTGGCTGCTGCCAAACAGCTGTTTGGCAGTGTTAGCAGGCTCCAGGAGGGTGAGGAGGAGCAGGAATGTGGCGCACTCAGGGGAGGAGGTGCGGAAGAGGCGGGGCCGGGGTGGGGATTTGGGGAAGGAGTTGGAATATTGGCAGGGAGGGGGCAGAGTTGGGGCTGGGACTTTGGGGAAGGGGTGGAAAGAGGCAGGGCAGGGGCGGGGCCTCATGGAAGGGGTGGAGTAGGGGCGGGGCCAGGGCAGAGGGGGGTTGAGCACACATGGGAAAGAGGGGAAGTCGGTGCCTATGGTCTAATGTAGTGAATGCCAATGAAAATGAGGTAGGAACAGAAGAGGCTAAAATAGGGAAAGAACAAGTTAAATATTACTTGGACAAATTAGATATCTTCAAGTCACTAGGACCTGATGAAATGCATCTTAGAATACTCAAGGAGCTGACTGAGGAGATATCTGAGCCTTTAGCAATTATCTTTGAGAAGTCATGGAAGATGGGAGAGATTCTAGAAGACTGGAAAAGGGCAAATATAGTGCCCATCTATAAAAAGGACAACCAAGGAAATTACAGAGCAGTCAGCTTAAATTCTGTACCTGGAAAGATAATGATGCAAATAATTAAGCAATCAATTTGCAGACACCTAGAAGATAATAATGTGATAAGTAACAGTCAGCATGGATTTGTCAAAAACAAATCATGTCAAACCAACCTGATAGCTTTCTTTGACAGGGTAACAAGCCTTGTGGATATGGGGGAAGCGGTAGGTGTGGTATATCTTGACTTTAGTAAAGTTTTTGATACTGTCTCACATGACCTTCTCATAAACCAACTTGGGAAATGCAACCTAGACAGAGCTATTAAAAAGTGGGTGCAAAACTGGTTGGAAAACCATTCCCAGAAAGTAGTTATCAGTGGTTCACAGTCATGCTGGAAGGGCATAACGAGTGGGGTCCCACAGGGATTAGTTCTGGGTCTGGTTCTATTCAATATCTTCATCAATTATCTAGATAATGGCATACAGAGTACACTTATAAAGTTTGCAGACGATACCAAGACAGGGGAGGTTGCAAGTGGATTAAAATTCAAAATGATCTGGACAAACTGGAGAAATGGTCTGAAGTAAATAGGATGAAATTTAATAAAGACAAATGCAAAGTACTCCATTTAGGAAGTACTGCAAAAAGGGATCTGGGGTCATAGTGGACCAAAAGCTAAATGTGAGTCAACAATATAACGCTGTTGCAAAAATAGCAAACATCATTCTGGGATGTATTAGTAGGAGTGTTGTAAGCAAGATACAAGAAGTAATTTTTCTGCTCTAATTGCCGCTGATTAGGCCTCAGCAGGAGTATTGTGTCCAGTTCTGGGCGTCACATTTCAGGAAGGATGTGGACAAATCGGAGAAGAGCAACAAAAATGACTAAAGATCTAGAAAACATGACCTATGAGGGAAGATTGAAAAAATCTTGGGTTTGTTTAGTCTGGAGAAGAGAAGACTGAGAGAGGACATGATAACAGTTTTCAAGTATGTAAGAGGTTGTTGCAAGGGGGAGGAAGAAAAATTGTTCTTCTTAACCTCTGAGGATAGGACAAGAAGCAATGGGCTTAAATTACAGCAAGGGAGGTTTAAGTTGGACATTAGGAAAAAATTCCTAACTGTCAGGGTGGTTAAGCACTGGAATAAATTGCCTAGGGAGGTTGTGGAATCTCCATCATTGGAGATTTTTAAGAGCAGGTTAGACAAACACCTGTCAGGAATGGTCTAGTTAATTAATCCTGCCATGAGTGCAAGGGAGTGGGCTAGATGACCTCTCGAAGTCCCTTCCAGTTCTATGATTCTATGCCCTGCTGCCAAAATAAAGGCACCTTGGGTACATTAACAGCAGAAATGTAAGTGTCTTAAGGAATTTAGGCAGCAGCTGAGCTGGGGTTTTGTGAATGCCAGCAGCATCTAAATGTTGGACATAGGTACCTAAAGTGGGAGCTAGGCACCAAAGGTCCTCCTGTGAATACCTGTGTCTCTATTTTAGGGCAGAACTACTGTCATCTACCAGGCTGAAGGGATTTAAAGGAAGACACTGGAATGACTTTGTGATGTATTGCATTAAAGTTTTGGAAAAGAGACGACGAGGCCAAGTGCAGAGGCAACTGCAGCAATTGTATCTGGTTTGAACATTTCTTCTAAGATTATGGAGCAGGGGAATTAAAGGCACTGCTGAGTTCATGATTAGAATACATGGAGGAGTATCCTAGGCTTATGACCACCAGGTACTTATATTCTTATTATTGGTCAATTAATGGTATGGCTCTACCTTGGAATCTAGAAACATGAACAAACCAGCTGCTCATCACTTTTGTCAGCAGCAAGGCTAGGCTAGGCCAGGCCAGGCATATGTAAATTTCAGCCTGGGATTGCAGGGGCCTCACAAGGGAGGAATGGCTTAAATGGGATGTCATTTTCCACAATATTCAGGAGGATTCGTCTCATAACCACTCATAGGAAAATCGACATAGGTACAGAAAGCCCAGTAAACTTCAGAGGTACTGACTAATGCTCCCTTTGAGAGGATGGGTCCAGCAATTTTCTCGATGAAGCAAAGGATACGGCTTCTAATTCTTTCAGAGTGCAAGTATAAGCGCTTGGGCGAAAAGAAGAATTGGGCTTTTTATGTTCACAGCAGATACAATCTCTGGCCAGAACACTGATTTGGAAATGGAGACTTGGAGTGTACGATCAGTGAGCAAGTGCTTTAATTTTTCTAATTCAGTGGTGATGTGAGATGCAATTCTTTGGGGAAGAATGCGGCAATTCAAACGTGTAGGGACTAAAAGCACTTCTCATGCTTGAAGGCAGCATATCAAAGAAAGTGATGGCAGCCAGGAGATCAAAGGAAGTTTGCTAGTAGTTGCAGGAGAGTGAATCAGGTAGTCAGGCCATGTCTATGAATAGGTTACACAGGTGGAAGGAGCAGTGAGCTCAGCTGAGCAGCAAATGAAATTCAGATCTTCAGAGGAATGCAGGAATGTCTCACTTTGAGTAGAACTCTAGTCTTCAGTCTGCAAAACGAACAAAGCAAAGTGCTGGAACCCACAAAACTGACTAACTGAATTTTGACAACAACCAAGAGTCACAAGAGTGACTTGACGTCAGAAAACATATACAAACTTTCATAGCTTGGACAGGCAGAACTTAAAGGCAACACCCTAATAGCTAGCATTGACCATTCATGTGGTTTATGATATACTCCTACCCACTCTGACAACATATACAAAAAAGTTTTAAATGATTTGTTTTCCCCTTTGTAATATAAACTTGATTTTTTTAACCTTACAGGTATGAGTCATTTCTGCTTTTTCCTAGCAGAAGGAAAGGCTAGGGAGTGGGGAGGAGTTTGAAGGTGTTGAATCTTTGACAAAGACATCCTTTCTCTAAAGTGTTAGGCATAGATGTTAAATTTGTTTCTAAAGTTTTAAATGCTTTGAGTAAAAATGCTTTTCCCACTCAGCTAGGGATGTAAAATGTTAACCGGTTAACCTATAAGCATGAATGTAATCAGTAAGGTGTTCTGGTTGTTTAAAGTCTGCTGCAGGACTCCACTGCTGGCCCAACACCGGGGGTCCCAGCTGCCGGCCCTATGCTATAGGATCCTGGCTGCCAGACCCATGCCATGGGGTCCCAGTTGCCGGTAGCCGGGACCCCAGGTGCAGGCATGGCTGGCAAGGAGCAGAGTATCCAAGCGCGCAGCCAGCAGCTGGGATCCCGGGCACATGGGGCGGCAATGTAGCCTAATGGTTAAATGTTTAACCGATACAATTTTAATAAACATTTACTTTTTAAAAACACTATTTACATCCCTGCGCTCAGCTTTCACTCTCTTGCATCTTGTGATGTTACCATTTCAGTATTCTCATTATCCTGTTCTTCCAAGTTAGACCAGACCTGAATTTCTCATATAAAAAACAGGCAGGAAAGAATCGTTTCCTTCTTTATAATTCTTAAAGCAGAAGTGGTGGGGGGAGGGAAACCACACAAAAACTCCCCCTTCTCCCCCAAACCAGAGGATTCAGCTTAAGCTCTTTATTTCCTGCCTTAGTGGGTTCTTAAATATGGAGAAAGGTTACTTGCTCTGAAATAATACAAACAGGTGCAAGGGGGGCTGCACATATAGGGGGTAGATTTGGTTAAATTGAAAATTTTAAATATTAATTCAAAAGATGCTGAAAACAGAAAATGAGTTAGGAATGTTTTGACCTAAAGCCTTCTCCTAGGAATTCTATGTCAAAGTGAGGGAGGGGAAATAATTTTGGTATCAGTGAACAGAATCCTAAGGGAATTTAAGCAAGGTATATTTTTAAACTGGGGGCAGTTCCTTTACCGTACAAATATGTTTCAAGAGAAAACTTTCAAATAGGTCCACACCACCAGTAAACTTCCATCGTGTAAGATTTTTCATTTCACATCAATAAGGGTTAAAGTTATTTTTGAGAGAGATGGGCCCAAATGCCATCTACTTTCCGATCCAGCTGAGCTGTCTGATGGGCTAAAACAGAAAACTGATGCAGGCATCCTTATGTTTTGGAAGAGTTCAGATTTGGATCTGAATTTTGGTTCTTGTGGATCATTTATTTAGGGCCACATTCTTCCTTTACACAGACATCAAAGGGAACTCCGTGGGCTGTAAATCAAGGCAGAATTTGACTCTCAACGTTTCTATAACCCAGTGTTTAAGAAAACATTTGCTATGGTGAAAGAAGCTACAGTAGCTATAGACACAGAACTGTATTATAAAAAATAAATTTTGGATCGTTACACACACAAAATGCAGGCCAGATTATGTGAAAGTTGTGCCAGGTTCTCAAATCTGCGCAATAGCAAGAGAAGCTATGCTGATTTATAGTGGATTATGGAATTTGGAGATTGCCCGTTTGTAGTTTGGCTCCAGTCGCAAACTTCGCAGAGGTCAGTGGAGGAAGAAAGTAGGTTGTTGGCCATAGAGTTTCAGTTTGGTCCACAAAAAGTTCTTCAGGTTCACGCGGAAGAGGGTTCTGTCCTGAAGCAGGATGAGGTCTCAAAACTTCAAATTTGTATTTATTCTCTCCCCAGGATATTACAGAAAAGGTGTTTTGTTTTTTTGGCTTCCCAGCTTCTTTTCCACTTGTGAAATTTCAATGACAAGAGCCCCATCCTCCTAGAGAGGCAGAGAGCCCAGGAGTTCTGCCTCTCCACTAACCCACTCCAGCTCTAAGAGCCAGGGAACTGTCTTTTTCTCCACACACCATCTGGAAAATTCGAATAAAAAATTGTTAGCAAAACCAAAATTCTCTCATAAAATTTCAGTTTTGCAAAATGGCTGTGTTTTGTTGGAAAATTCATCCCAATGAAAAATTTTCAACCAGCTCTAGTGAGGGGTTTACCTAGCTTGAACCTGAAACCATACAAAACTCTACAATTTTGACTGTTTTCCTTTGAGTTCAATAGTTAATGTGAATTCAAAACTTAAAAGGGCACCGTTATTTACACCTAGTTATTTGCAGATGCAAAACGATGAGGGCAATTTCAAAAAGTCTGTCTCATATCTATAAGATATCAGCCTTCTGATAAAGATACTATTTTCCTCTTCCGATAATGCAAATTATAGCGAGAAGCTCTTACCACAGAACAACATAAAAAAGATCTTACTTGACATACAATGTGTAAGTTACTGTGGTTATTTCATTCGATTAAACAATACCCTTATCACTTAAAATTGGAAAGTTTAGCCTTAAATTTAATGTGAACAAATTGATTAAAAATACATTATAAATAATTCTTAATTTACATACTTGATTACTTTTTTTTTTTTACTAACTTTACAAGATCATTATTGAAAGAACGTAGGAGTAAAAAGAAGTAGAAAATATTTAACTATAGCCTTTTCTATTTAAAAATACAATATATTACATGCTCACAGTACTTTCATTGTGCAAAACATGTACTGATACTGTGAGGTTTTGTATTTACTCAGTTTCTGTACACAACAAATTATAACCAAGAGCTTACTTTGCTCTGTACTGTTATTCAGAGTAAAACAGACAATAGGTACATAGTTGGTTGTAATGCTTTAAACAAGTCATTTGCAGAAATTAATGGACATTAGTTTGCTTTTATAAAAAACAGCCAATTTTACTCCTAAGCACTAAATAAGGGTTTTCCAGTATTGAGGACTTCTTAATGCATTTACAATTCATTTCCAGGGTATACATCCTCCAAATCACAATGCTAAGATGCATGCAACATGTTGTACTGGCGAATATATCCACAAAACAAGTTTAACAGCCAGACATCCCAGTCAAAGTTGGTCCTCTGACACTTCAAGTTTTCTTTGTGGGGCAAACAAGTTTCCTCGTGAAATTCTATCAGCACCATCTGACGCTGCAGGAGACGAAGCAAAACTAGAAATTGCATTTGGCCCTCCAGGTGTATGGAAAAAATTTTCAGTCACTGCCTGTTGCTCTTCAGGTTTCACTGGAATAGTAGTCTGATTGGAAAGGAAAAGAACATTTGTTTCATTAGAGACACTTAAAACTAGATAGAAACTTAAAGCTAGAATTTTCAAAAACCTTGTTAAGACTTTATAAAAAGAATCTGACTAGTCTATTCTGACACTCTCGGTATATTGGAAAGCGTGTATTTATACCTGTTTTATGAGTGTCATTTGTCCCTTCTAATCCCATGTATTATTTATAGAGCAAAGATTTATGAACATCCCTTAGGCAACACGACGTCCTGCAAAACATGCAGACTAATTCTGCCCTCAGATTAACTATGCATAATATCCTACTCCATGGATTAATCAGGAGTAGGCAACCTATGGCACGCGTGCCGGAGGCAGCACACAAACTGATTTTCAGCGGCACACACACTGCCTGGGTCCTGGCCACCAGTCTGGGGGGCTCTGCATTTTAATTTAATTTTAAAAGAAGTTTCTTAAACAGTTCAAAAACCTTATATACTTTACATACAATAATAGTTTAGTTATGTATTATGGACTTATAGAAAGATACCTTCTAAAAACATTAAAATGTATTACTGGCATTCAAAACCTTAAATTAGAGTGAATAAATGAAGACTCGGCACACCACTTCTGAAAGGTTGCTGACCCCTGGATTAGTGCACATCTGAGGTAGAACCAGGAGCTGACACTTAAAATTAAGTACATAAACAATAACATGAGTGGAATAAGAGTTCAAGGAGAAAGAAATAGAAAGTAAAATAGAAAATTTCCTTCTTTTGGCCTTGAAAAATGCCATCTTGTCCTCTCAAGTTCATTCAAAAATGCTATTGCTAAGATGTCTTGGATCCTTGCTAAACCTCACTCTTTACATTCCCCCAACTGGCTCCCTGTTCTCTACAACAAGTTCCTTGTCTGTCCCTTGAAGACTCCTCATGGCTTAGTCCCACCCTACCTACCAAGGTATCGAGTTAACCCCTCCATCTATTCTAGCAATCGGGGAGGATAAAAGTCGATTAAAAATTAAAAACAGTTTATTTAAATAGGATTCTTTTTATTAAAGTTATAATACAAATTTAATTATTTTTAAAAATAAATCATATATTAAAATCATTTAAATTAATTTAAAAAGTAATGTATGCTTCCAAGTTTCAAAGGAAGTCAAACCACTCAACTGCTGGAAGTCACCCCTAAGCACCTGGACCTAGAGTTTATTGAAACGCTATGCCAGCTTTTGTAGGTGCAGAGAGAACATTTTCTTCATTTCAGTTTACTGAACTAAATTAGTTCAATGATTGGCTCATTCAAAATTAAGAAACCAATTAGGAGTTGAAAAAGCAGAAAAGCCCGTTTCGTCAATCTATGAATAAATATTAGATATAAGAGGATGAGATCTACTAATTAGAAAATCAGTTCAATTCTCTAACTACAGATACTTTGTTTAATGGATCAGTTAGTTTTAAATGGCAAAACATGTTTTAATAAACTTTGATAAACTTTTTTTACTTATGTTTCCAACACATTGTTGTTGGTTAAATAAAACTACCTTAAAACAACTTAAAGTGCTCTTTTGTGCTTTTTAATTTACTTCTAAAATTTCCAATAGTTTGACACTAATCGCAATTACAAAAATGAATGACCTAGTAAATAAGAAATACCTCATTCCCCATTTCTTAACAAATAAAATGTAAAAATTAAGAGTCTGAATAAAGGTAAGTTAAGCTATATAATATAGCTTTAATATGTATAGATATTGTGTATCCTGATGGGTAGCAAAAAAACAAACACCAAACTTCATGTAAAGGCTATATTTAGTTGCAAATCAACAAGTTTTAACTAATGAGAATCAATCTCGCAACAAATGCAAAATAAGATTAAAATCTATTATTTAAATAAAGCTTTCCTGATCGCTGATTTAAGCCATGATTAAAACAGGTGATTTAAATTGCTTTGATTTAAACCAATCCACCCTGCTAGCAATAATACCAATCTGTATTGTGCATTACTCAAATTTTCCGTGATTCTTTTGGGCACTACTATACTATAAATAATATCTAACACTTAAAATAAGATGGAAAACTTGTATTTGATAGTTATCTTACCTGCTGTAAAGGAATTACTGCAACTGATTTTCCATTTAAGTCACACCCAGTTATCTGTGATTCATTTTTAAACACTTTTTCTTGTTGCAAGCTCACATTCTGTGAAACAGGACTAACATGCTCTAGTTTTGGAGAGATTGGCACTGGCTGAAGCATAGGATTTGAAGAAACTTGCACACCAGCAGGTATGAGTCCTAAGTGTTGTAGTGTAAAGTTCAGAATTGAAGAGCTTGGGTTTTGGACAGGATTACTATGGCTTGAATTAAGATATGAGCTGTTTACTACAGGTGCAGCTGCTATAGAAGACGGTGATACCATTAACTTCAAGGGTGTGACATGAAAAGCAGGAATATTAACTGCTGTAAATTCAGAAGCAGTCACTGGAATGACACCTATAAAAGAAAAATGAAGGTGGAAATCAAAAATCAACCTTTAACAGATGAAGGTTTGTCTTCACTGCAGTAAAAGACCCATGGCAACGAGTCTCAGAGTCCAGGTCAATTGATTCAGGCTGGGGGGGCTAAAAATAGCAGTGTAGACATCCCAGCTTGAGCTGTAGCCCAGGCTCCAAAACCCTATGAGGAAGGAGGGTTTCAGAGGCCCAAGCCCAACTGTCTACACTGCTAGTTTTTTTGCCTGGCAGCCTGGGCCCTGCAAGACTGAATCAGTTGACCTGGGCACTGAGACTCACTGCTGTGGGTTTTTTATTGCACTGTAGATACACCCTGAAACTCCTACAGGGTGAAATCTATCCCTGGTATAGTTTCACTGACTTCTGTTGTGTGAAATTGCTCCACAATGCTCAAAACCAGAGATCTTAAATGTATATAAATAATTATGTATTGTATATATACACACCTGCAATGGGTGAACTGTAGGTCACGTGTGGCAGCGAACATATCCCAGACTTTTCCTCATTAGAAAAAATGGCCTCGTTGCCATGTTGCGTGCACTGAGCAAGAGGAATAATATACCCTGAAGGAAACAAGGTCTGAGAAAGAAAGGATAATCTTTTCGTACAGGTGCAATAAGAAACATATTCATGATGTATTTCTGCAGGGATAATTTTTAATCCTGAGGAAGTCCTTATTTTTCATTCTCTCTAGGTCCTATGCTGCATCCTTTTCTGTTGATTGACTTCTGCCAGAGGCTTGGACAAGACCCCCTCGAACACTGATCTTTAGTTGGTGGCAGTCTCCATTATGTCATTCAAAGCCCCCCTTTCCTCAAGAAGTAGAGTGTGCTGCATTTTTGTTAACCTCCTATTAGGCCAGACATGTTTTTAAAGCAAACTTTGATCATTTTTTTGAATGCACAATTTGACAAACCAAAGTCTGGACTCAGATGGCAACATCATTCCATTCTCAAGTCAGATGAGACTTTTGATGCAAGAGTCCAACATGAGTAAAATACCTTTTTGATATAAAAATCTGTTTGTGCCAAGAGAACTCACATCTCATCCCAGACACAGACAGACACATTAATGATGAGACCCACTGTGGAGTGCTGGAAAAAGCAAACAAACAAAAGTAGATTGCTCATTTATTTTGACAGGGGGTTTATAGATATTTCATATTCTATTAAGAAATATATATAACTGTTTTTAAAAAAGGAACCAGGTTTTAGAATTACAAGATCTCACTATATGGCAATGCCATTAAATTTGAACATTGTCCTATGCTGATCAAAAATTTTACAAGTTAAGAACTATAAGAAGTTTTTGGATTAGTCATGTGAGAATTCACATGCTTTTACTCTAAACCAAATAAACCTTTGAAATTAAGTATAAGAGGAAAATTAAAGACTCTCCAGCAGAATTTCTAATGAAGTCAACTTATCAGATAAGAACATTAGAACATAAGAATGGCCATTCTGGGTCAGACCAAAGGTCCATCCAGCCCAGTATCCTGTCTTCCAACAGTGGCCAATGCCAGGTGCCTCAGAGGGAGTGAACCTAACAGGTAATGATCAAGTGATCTCTCTCCTGCCATCCATCTCCACCCTCTGACAAACAGAGGCTAGGGACACCATTCCTTATCCATCCTGGCTAATAGCCATTAATGGACTTAACCTCTATGAATTTATCCAGTTCTCTTTTAAAACCTTGTTAGAGTCCTAGCCTTCACAACCTCCTCAGGCAAGGAGTTCCACAGGTTGATTGTGCGCTGAGTGAAGAAGAACTTCCTTCTATTTGTTTTAAACCTGCTGCCCATTAATTTCATTTGGTGGCCCCATGTTCTTATATTATGGGAACAAGTAAATACCTTTTCCTCATTCACTTTCTCCAAACCACTCATGATTTTATATACATCTATCATAACCCCCCTTAGTCTCCTCTTTTCCAAGCTGAAAAGTCCTAGCCTCTTTAATCTCTCCTCATATGGGACCCATTCCAAACCCCGAATTATTTTAGTTGCCCTTTTCTGAACCTTTTCCAATGCCAGTATATCTTTTTTGAGATGAGGGGACCACAACTGTATGCAGTATTCAAGATGTGGGCATACCATGGATTTATATAAGGGCAATAAGATATTCTCCATCTTATTCTCTATCCCTTTTTTAATGATTCCTAACATCCTGTTTGCTTTTTTGACTGCCGCTGCACACTGCGTGGACATCTTCAGAGAACTATCCATGACGACTCCAAGATCTTTCTCCTGATTAGCTGTAGCTAAATTAGCCTCCATGTTATTGTATGTGTCGTTGGGGTTATTTTTTCCAATGTGCATTACTCCACATTAAATTTCATTTGCCATTTTGTTGTCCAATCACACAGTCTGCTTTGGTCTTAACTATCTCGAGCAGTTTAGTATTATCTGCAAACTTTGCCACCTCACTGTTTACCCCTTTCTCCAGATCATTTATGAATAAGTTGAATAGGACTGGTCCTAGGACTGACCCTTGGGGAACACCACTCATTACCCCTCTCCATTCTGAAAATTTACTATTTATTCCTACCCTTCGTTCCCTGTCTTTTAACCAGTTCTCAATCCATGAAAGGATCTTCCCTCTTATCCCATGACAACTTAATTTACATAAGAGCCTTGGGTGAGGAACCCTGTCAAAGCCTTTCTGGAAATCTAAATACACTATGTCCACTGGATCCCCCTTGTCCACATGTTTGTTGACCGCTTCAAAGAATTCTAATAGATTAGTAAGACATGATTTCCCTTTACAGAAACCATGTTGACTTTTGTGCAACAATTTATGTTCTTCTACGTGTCTGACAATTTTATTCTTTATCATTGTTGCAACTAATTTGCCCAGTATTGATGTTAGACTTACTGGTCTGTAATTGCTGGGATCACTTCTAGAGCCCTTCTTAAATATTGGCGTTACATTATCTATCTTCCAGTCATTGGGTACAGTAGCTGATTTAAAGGACAGGTTACAAACCATAGTTAATAGTTTCACAATTTCACATTTGAGTTCTTTCAGAACTCTTGGGTGAATGCCATCTGGTCCCGGTGACTTGTTACTGTCAAGTTTCTCAATTAATTCCAAAACCTCCTCTAGTGATACTTCAATCTTTGACAATTCCTCAGATTTGTCACCTACAAATATGGCTCAGGTTTGGGAATCTCCCTAACATCCTCAGCCGTGAAGACTGAAGCAAAGAATTCATTTCGTTTCTCTGCAATGACTTTATCATCTTTAAGTGCTCCTTTTATATCTCGATCGTCCAGGGGCCCCACTGATTGTTTAACAGGCTTCCTGCTTCCGATTTACTTAAAAAATATTTTGTTATTACCTTCTGAGCTTTTGCTTAGCTGTTCTTCAAACTCCTTTTTGGCTTTTCATATTACATTTTTACATTTAATTTGGCAGTATTTATGCTCCTTTCTATTTACCTTTCCTCATAAGCCACCTCCATTACAAATATTGATGATGAGTCTTTTCTACCTCCCCTGTTTGTCTGCCTAATACAGTAGAGTCCTATGAGAAACAAGAGCTTAAGAGTAGACTGAAAACCAAATGCATCACAGAGGTTTCCTGTATGTATGCTTTGACTGATAGATTTCTGCTTCTGAAAGTAATAAATCTTTGGGAAGTTGTACTTCTCCAATCAGTGGAAAGTATACCTCATGAGCAGGAACAGCAAATGCAACAGGCATCTCTTGTGTAGTACTGGCTCTGCTTTTATCTTCTGAAAGACCTTCTCTCCTTTCATGATCAAAGCAACATTCCACATTTTGATCTAGTTTCTCAGATTTGTTCTGGCTTCCCTCTTGGAAATTATTTATTTCAGGCTCCAAGTGCACAGCTCTAGAAGATGGTCTTTCACCCTTAAGAGAATCTCCCTGAAAAATTATGTAGTACATACAGACAAAAAAACAAAGACATTTTAAAGATGGGTTTTAGATATCTACAGTAGGTGTAATTAAGAAGTATATATTTTTAATAACGTATTTACTTTCATTATATTAGATATTTTAATTTTATGTCTCAAAAACTGATTTCATTCATTAATCTTTTGTGGATACTACTACTAGGAAAAAGCCCCCTATTAAGAAGCCATAGCATCAAACCCCACCCTATCACTCTGCACTGCAGGAACCTAAAGTACCAGCACGGCAGGCTCTACATTACCCACTTTTGCCCCCACCAGCATACTAGATGTTCCATGGTTGGGAAGGGGCATGATCAGATCACATTGCACTGATGATCTAGATCTGTTCTAGCAAGCACAACTTAGAGAACAGCCTAAGGACTGCTAATGTGCATTAGGAGGCCAAACTGGTCATCAACTGGTCTCCAGGATTGAGAAACAAGGGTCAGAAAGACATCCATGTCCCCAGTCCCCAAGAGCACCAGCGCAGCTCACATATACCCAGAGATCTGGCACAAGAAGTTTCAGCTTCTTATTCTCTTAATATTTTGGTTCATGGTATAGCCATAGCCATAACCCATTATATAGGGTGTTGGGAATTAAGAACACTAGATAAGGGGTGAGTAAACTTTTTGGCCCGAGGGCCACATCTGGGTATGGAAATTGAATGATGGACCATGAATGATCATGAAATTGGGCGTAGGGGTGAGACAGGGGGTGAGGGCTCCAACTGGGGTTGTGGGCTCTGGGGTAGGGCCAGAAATGAGGAGTTCAGAGTGTGTGGGGGGGCTCCAGGCTAGGGCAGTGAGTTGGGGTGCCCCTCCGGCTGATAATATGGCCTCTGGTGTGGGGCCGTGGATGAGGGGTTTGGGGTACAGGAGCGGGCTCTGGTCTGGGATCAAGGGGTTTGGAGGGCAGGAGGGGAATCAGGGCTGGGGCAGGGGGTTGGGGTGCGGGGGGCCTCAGGCATACAGGCTCTGGGTGGCGCTTACCTCTAGCAGCTCCTGGAAGCAGCGCCATGTCCCCCACTCTGGCTCCTATGCGGAGGTGCGGCCAGGCGGTTCTGCGTGCTGCCTCATCCACAAATGCCGCCCCCACAGCTCCCATTGGCCACAGTGGGCGGGGTTTGGGGCAGTGTGCCTGACTGCGCCAATGCATAGGAGCCGGAGGGAGGACATGTTGGCTGCTTCCAGGGAGCCGTGCGGCGCCCTGCTTCCCGGCAGAAGCTCAAGGGCCGGATTAAAAGGTCTGACGGGTCAGATGTGGCCCGCGGGCCGTAGTTTGTCTACCCCTGCACGAGATAAAATTTTATATCCCCACTTTCCCTCTCATCATCCATAAAGCCAGCACTGAATGCCTGCCACTATGTGAGCTGAGAAGTGCTTGAACTACTCCCGAAAGACTGAATCACCTCCCCTGGCAGACAGCAAATCAAGTTACCAGATTTAGTTTTTGGTTATGCTTTTAAAATGCTCTGTAAACACTTCTAGGTAGGTTCTTATTTTTCTGAATCAAACTTTATTTTTTAAAGAGACAACCTGATTCAAGGTTCAGCCTTGCAAAGATATGCTTTGATTGATAGAACTATATATTATATCTGAATGTATTCCAAGCACCAGGCAAACTATGAGCAAAGGACTGATGGACATTCACTCTCAAAAAAGGCAAGTTCAAGATTCACCCTTAAGTGCAAGTCTATTCACAATTATTACAAACACTTAACATTTGCATAAATCGGAATTACATGAATTTGAGCAGCCCCTTAACTCAGTTCAATCTTTCCACCTATCTCTCTCCCCACCACCCTCAAACAAGAAGCAGCACTCACTCAGTAAGACTGGTATGATATCCCTTTGTGCAGCCAACCACAGATGGGCCTGTAGAACAATGTACTTCCATCAAGGTTTAAGAACATTTGTACAAAACTCAATCAAAGGATTAAGAGTGTCCATGATTGCTCCTGAAACCATGTTCTATACAATGAATTTATTTATGGCTTCTACTAGGATCCCAAGCACTTTGTACACACTACAATATTAAAGTAAAAAACTATACCTTTTCTTATATTACTTACTGTATAAACATCTTCAAGACTTTTCTCATCACTTCTACATTTTTTAATGGAACTGTTCTCCTGTAATGCTTGAGATCTTTTAAGGCACTTCTCTGGTATAAACTCAATTTTTGTAACTTGTCTCTCTTTAGCCATCAGGTTCCCAGCATCACCTTCACCTGTATTACTGTCCCCCTCTTCAGTGGTCATTTGATTAAGTAGTATTTTTGAATTAGCATTGAAAACACTTTTAGTTCCAGTCACATTGGGACAGGGCACTGACTGTAATGTAAAACTTGGGCTGTAGGTAGTCACAGTCTGGGCTTGGGAAGGATGTAAATATATTGCATATGAAATACCAGAATGGGTTTGAGGTAGCATTAGAGGAGAAACTGCATTGTGGATAAGAGGCAGGACCCCCAATGGCTGAACAAGAGATGGAGTTTGACAGGATGATGTAATATTAGGTTCACATTTTAGAAGAGATTCATCACTAGAGGTCAATTTACATTCTAAGGTAGATCTTGTCAATTTCATCTTTAATTCTCTGAAAAGGAAAAAACAAGAAATACACACTTAAATACATTCAGAAGTGCCCTCATCATTATATGTCATGACACAGAATAATAGGAGTAACTTGATGCAATTTTCACTACTCCATCCATTAAATAAAGTGAAAATGATGCTACTGAAAATTATTGAGTTTAACAGTTACCGACTGGCTGACTCTAGTTCACAATAGCTGACTAAATACACTTCAAGCTTGTTGGCCCAATGATGAAATAAGCTTCCCGCTATAACACTAGTGTAAACATACCTTGATTGTCCTTCTAACTGCTGTTTACAAATTGCTGCAAGCTGAGCCATTTTACTTGGCAAGGATGATGAATTTTGATCATTATCTGCTTCGGGGGAAAAAAAAAAAAGCCATAAATAGAAGTTGGATTCACTTTTAAGAATACCTATTTATACAGTTTGCATGGTTTAAGTGTTTAGTAACAGGGCCTTTCATCTCCATGTTGCCATTCAGTTACAGTTCAGGCTGGATATGTCAGTTGGATAGTGGCTTAAGTTGGCGACCTCAGTTCAGTTCTTTGTAGAGAACAATCCACAAAAGACAACATGAGGCACTAATTAATACTTTGGCTGGCAGACTCTGAGCCCAAGAACTGCATTTACATGAAGAATAAATGGTCATCTCAACTTTAAATGTGGCCCTTTCAGAAGGGCTGCACCATAGTTAGGCTTGACAGGATTGGATTTTTATCAGTAAATGTCAAGAAACGTTAGTTTCGCTGACAAAAAATATTTCCATCCATAATTGAAATGTACAGATAGGCAAAGAAAGAAAAATGCCACTTGAAAACTTAGAATTTGATTTAAGGACATTTACTTTGTATATTTTGGCACGTGATGTTGACAATATGTGTTTTAAGGCTGCTTAAAAATGATCAATATTATCAGTTGAAGTTATAAAAGTATAAAAATCTAATTATGCCAAACCTAGCCACAGTGCAGAGAAAGGTCTAGTATGTATATTCATAGAACATATTCCTAACAGAATACTTAAGGCTATTAAACACAACACTATAAAAAGTCAAAATGAAATATGAAAAAATTAATTCATTTTCTTCTTTAATAAAAAAATACTTGTGAAAGCACACAAGCTATGTAACTCCTAATAACAGGAGCAGGCAATTACAAATTGTGAGCCAAATTTGGACCTGGAATAAAATGCCTGCAACTCTATTGTTACACCTACTAACACCAGGTCAAGATTTGATCCATCAAAGAGTGAACGGCTTCCTATATTTTGTTATATGGATTAGCTTCAGAAGACAAAGCACTTGGAATCTGTCCTCATTATCCATCTTCTCAGACCTCAGATGTAAAGCACTGTACATATATTACTAAGTGCCAAACTTCTCTGTTAGCCCACATTATGCCTGTTTTTGACTGTATCAGTCAACCAGAACTTGTGTTTCTATTTCAAGCATGCCTGAAGAGGTTAAATATCAATATCTATTTAACAAGAGATCCTATACAATATGTTAATAGCATATCCATTGTTGTATGCACTGTTGTTGTAGCTGTGTTAGTCTCAGGATATTAGAAAAACAAGGTAGGTGAGGTAATATTTTCTATTGGACCAACTTCTTTTGGTGAGACAAGCTTTCGAGCTACACAGAGCTCTTTCCCAGACCTGAGGAAGGTACTCAGAGAGGCACGTTAAATACAATATCATAAGCCTGGAAGGGACCTCAAGAGGTCATCTAGTCTCTTCCCCTACACTCATGGCAGAACTAAGATTGAACTATCTGAACTCTCTCTCTCTCACCCACCTTGTCTGTCTAATAGCCTATCCAGAGTAAGAGACAATAGTTTGCTTTTCAACTACATACTTGTGCTTGTCTTGCTGGGGCTGCTTGGAGCAGAATGGATCTTCCTCCGGTCACTTTCTATAGTTTTTACTAGCTTTATTAGAGATGGATGCCGAGTGAAGCTCTGCTTGCCTCTTAAAGGGAAGAGATTTTTTGAACACTGCTCTTTGGGAGATTTAGATTTTGCAGAATTAGATGGAATCAAGGAAGTGGTAGTAGTTACAGGTTTTGTATCTAAAACAGAAAATGTAAAATAATATCATATATAACCTGAACAATAAAACAGTTCTTTTAATATTTGTTTGGTGATTACAGTGCAGGAATTATTTGAAAAACTGGAAAAAAGACCCTTTAGAGAAAAATTAAACTGTCTTTTGGTCTAAGCTTTTCAACGGTAAAAACTGCAATTCATGCCAATCAGGACAGCAAAAAGAAAGCTAAGTAGTACACCTACCCTGAATGCCTGGTAAAACCTCTGGTCCTGTCCATTTGAATGCTGGCTTTCTGCCTCTCTCTTCTGTAACATGAACCTTCTTGATAAGTTCGAGACTACTGAGAACATTAGCTATGTCATACAGTCTCCTAATTTTGGCTGAAATAAAACAAATATGTTAATGAATTCTGTATAGCATTTCTGGGTTCAATAGACGCACACTTTAAGTCATACTTATTTCACATTAGGCTAAAGATGTTTCCCAAACCCCGAACATGCTCTTGTATTTATGTTACACAATCCAAAGCAAAGGCAAAGCAAACCTGAGGTTATTGGAGCCAGACTGCAGTCACTCATACGAGAAACTCTGTTTTGGATTCTTTAAGAACAATTTAGTCTTCAACCAAGCTTTTTTTAATACCTGGGCCTCTATATTGTGGAAACGTGGAGAAACCTTACACTGAAAGCCAGCAACTAGAAATAGGTGGGAGGAGGAAAAGAAATATCCTAAAATACACAGGATTCATCATTCACCTGCAGAATCTTTCGATACACCACCATATCCTGATTAATAATTTCAGATACCACCACTAGCTGCAAGTTTTAAAAGCCAATTGAACTACCACAAAAGAGCTTGACTTCAACCAGAACTCGTTCAGGCCAAGTTTCTCCCACTGAAAAAAAAAAAAAATACAAAACCTGGCAAATCATCCACAAAATTCAGGGCTATCCTTGTTAATCAAGAGTGTGGTAATACATTAGTTACGTTTACAAAAAGATACTATCTCCCTGAATATAACCAAGGCCCTTGGAATGCTTTTTGTCAGACACACCAGTTCCTGGGGGAGAAAGAAAAAACACACAGATCCTAATAATTTTAACATGATGCAGTGGAAAGGAAACTACTAATTGAAACTACTGAGACCTGATCCTGTCATTACTCCACATGCAGAATTCGCACAAAAGCCAATGCGAGTTTTGTCTGTGAATCAATAGCAGGATGGAGGGTTTACAAATAAAATCACAATTAAGGAGATATGAACTATTAGTGTATACACAGACTTAGAGTTGACAGAGAAAACATTTTAAGTTCCACTTCCTCCAATGAGATTAACGACTGCCTGAACTTCTAGAAATCTCTCTAGATTTCAACCAACAGAGCTACATGACCAAAATGAAGACTTGTCTAGTGCAGGGACACTCAAATCTTTGTGGCAGATGGTGGGGGAAACAAAAAATAAAAAAAGTTTCATCATGAAAAAGACAGTTACCAATAAGCAACATGATGATGTCACTTCATAATTAGGGCCCTACCAAATTCACAGCTGTGAAAAAATGCATCATGGACCTTCACAGTCCTCTGATCTCCCCATGAAATCTGGTGCGCAGCTAGGGGCTCTTCCTCTGGGGAGGGCTCCAGCTGCTAGTCCCACGTGGGGATGGGAGGGATGAGACTTTCTCTTCCCCTGCAGGGATGCTCCCAGGGTAGGTCAGACCCACCTCCAGGATCTCCCCCAGCTGCAGAAAGGTCCGCAGTTTCAACTGTTGCCTCCCTGCACAGAGAGGCTGTGGCTCCCGCTGTCTCACCCCGCCCCCCAACTCCAGCAGGAGTGTAATAAAAATAAAGGGAAGGGTAACCACCTTTCTGTATACAGTGCTATAAAATCCCTCCTGGCCAGAGGCAAAACCCTTTCACCTGTAAAGGGTTAAAAGAAGCTAAGATAACCTCACTGGCATGTGACCAAAATGACCAATGAGGAGATAAGACACTTTCAAAATCAGGAGCGGGGGAACAAAGGGCCTGTCTGTCTGTGTGATGCTTTTGCCGGGAACTGATCAGGAATGCAGCCTTACAACTCCTGTTAGTTAGTAAGTAATCTAGCTAGAAATGCATTAGATTTCCTTTTCTTTAATGGCTGGTAAAATACGCTGTGCTGAATGGAATGTATATTCCTGTTTTTGTGTCTTTTTGTAACTTAAGGTTTTGCCTAGAGGGATTCTCTATGTTTTGAATCTGATTACCCTGTAAGGTATTTACCATCCTGATTTTACAGAGGTGATTCTTTTACCTTTTCTTTAATTAAAATTCTTCTTTTAAGAACCTGATTGATTTGTCATTGTTCTTAAGATCCAAGGGTTTGGGTCTGTGTTCACCTGTACAAATTGGTGAGGATTTTTATCAAGCCTTCCCCAGGAAAGGGGATGTAGGGCTTGGGAGGATATTTTGGGGGAAGACGTCTCCAAGGGGGCTCTTTCCCTGTTCTTTGTTTAACACGCTTTGTGGTGGCAGCACAGGGTTCAAGGACAAGGCAAAGTTTGTACGTTGGGGAAGTTTTTAACCTAAACTGGTAAGAATAAGTTTAGGGGGGTCTTTCATGCAGGTCCCCACACCTGTACCCTAGAGTTCAGAGTGGGGAAGGAACCTTGACAGGGAGACTGCAAGAAAACCGGACATATGGTAACCCATACCCTACGACCTTCACTTCTGTGCTTTGGCTGGCAGCGGATTTACAGCTTGGGATCCAGCCAGCTGCCTTCCTCTCTGGCTGCCCAGCTCTGAAGGCAGCACCCCTGCCAGCAGCAGGGCAGAAGTAAGGGTGGCAATCCCATGTTCCCCTACAATAGCCTTGCAATCCCCCCCGCACCCTCCTTTTGGCTCAGGACCCTCATGATACACCATGAAATTTCAGATGTAAACATCTGAAAATGTGAAAGTGACCAATTTAAAACCCCCGGCTGTGAAATTGACCAATGTGGACCGTGAATTTGGTAGGGCTTTGTTCAAGTCTTTATGTGTGTGTATATGTGTATATATATATATATATATACACACACACACCCCCTTTTGGTTGCCCCTCTACAAATAGATCCTGGGGACACCTAGTGTTAAAGCTATAATTAGTTCCTGTATAACTTAATTAGAAATATATTATTGGAAGAGAGAGATTCTCATTACATTTCACAATATGCAACATTGTGTTTAAGGATTACAGTGTGCAAGAATCCCCAGAAACAACAGCTGTAATAGTAAATCAGATGAAATATTCCATTTAAGCAAAATCAAAAACAGATTATCAGAGACAAAACTTGCGTAAATACAGACTCAACTGAGACAGCTCCAGCAGCATTTTACTTACTTTTAAACTTGCTTTTATCTAAATCTTCTATATGGTCCTCTCCAATCAAAATTTTAGCAGCAACTTCAAGGCTCACTATTTGAGGAGTTGATACAAGAAACAGCATCACAAATTTCTGACTCATCACTCGTAAAGACTTGTCTTTCCTGCTGTTTACTGAAGCTATACGGAAAGGAGACAGGATTAAAATGTATCAAGTGACATGCCATCTGAAATGAAAGTTCTGAAAAATATTTCAGAAATTAAGTAACAAAAATGTTTGTCAACAAGGATCTTGGTCTTAATTAAAAGAGCTGAAAAAGAATGACACTTTTGCATAACTTTTGGTGCATTTCAGGTTTTAGGATTTAAGAGATTTGTTTCCCTGTGTTTGGATATTTTTAATTACAGATGTATTCTCTTCCTGGCATTAATAAAAAATCATTACCTGCCCGAAATTCCATCCCTGGGAGTTCAACAAAACACATTTCTGAATGCTCATTTGGGCCAACAGGTTTTGTCGCCATCTCCTCATTTTTGTCACCATCTAACTCAAACTCATACTCTCTCTTCTTGATCATCTCAATTTGTTGTGTGTATTTGTTTTCTTCGCCAACTTTTTTCAAAGTCTGCAGTGTTCTGTTGAGATTATGACGCCCGTACCAAGCATATCTGTTTTTGGCAAGGCGACTCACCATATGCAGGCTCTCTAGCACGTTCACAATATCATATATGCGTCTACGTTCAACATCTATAAGGAGGAGGAATATTAACACATTAATCTTAAAATTTGGATCATGTAGTATTGTTCTTAGCATATGTTTCTTTAAATTGGTTTACCCAGCATGGTGATTTAAGGAACTATCATATTCTGTTAATCTATATAGTCTACACCAAATCATATCTTATTTTGATGTCACACTTGGGCAAGCTTAACTTGTGGGTGCAGCTAGAGAACCACCCCATTTCACACCCATCCCAATCACTGATCATACTCATAATTTGGAGAACCAAAAATTGGACTCAAGTTATTTCCAGTAGTTGTGGTAATTATTTATATGTTCTATATAATATATAATTTAAAGTTCTTTTTCTTAAAATGTTCTGAAATAAGACAGTATGTACAGAGGAATAACAATTTTGTTAAAGAAACAGATTTCTATTTCAAACTTAGAAAAGGATTGTTATAACAATGAAGGATTTCTTTCTTTTCTTAAAAAAAAAACCAAAAACAAACTAAAATTAGTTTGAGTTTGCATTCTGAAAAGTTTTCATCATTTAACTGTGAAAATACACACCAAAAATGAGATGCTGGCTTTACCAGCATATTCACAGGAACAGGTCAGTACATATTCCCAATCATAAACACTAGTACACGAACAGACTTACTAAGCTCTTCTGCTACTTCATCAAGACAAATATCACTATTCTCTGCAGTGCTGGGGTAATTAGGATATCGAGCTAAAAATTTGTGACACAATAATCCTAGACTTTTCTCTTTACGGCTTGGTTGAGATTTCTCATATTCATCTCCTGATAAATGCTCCTGCACAGAAACAAGGAAACCGGAATTTAATGTTTTACATAAAAATGTTAAGTTTGACAGATTTACTGCCAGCATCTGGGACTGATGAACAATACCAAGTGCCTTATCCTCAACAGCTGGTGAGCCTCAAAATAATAAAACTGTCAGTGTTTGCTAGGTCTAACAATTAAAATGGTATCATAAATAGCTAATATTCCAGAATTAAAATCTAAACAAAGGTCGTGGTATATGTTAAAGTTTTCAATACTGAACAAATACAGATTCCTCGGCCAGAAGATACCATTGTGATCATCTAGTCTGACTTCCAGTATAACATAGAACTTCCCCAAAATAATTCCTTTTGAATTAAAGTATATCTTTTAAAAAAGAAAAAAAAAATCTAGACTTGCATCAAGACAATAGGCAACCCCCAATTTAATTTACAAAAATCTTTACAACATACATGTAAACAGTGTTTTGCTTCTACGATTTCACTTCTGTCAAAAAGTCCCTTTTTTTGTTCTCTGTTTCTAATCTCAGGACTAGCCGCGCTGATCAGTATTTTAAGGTTAGCAGTGGGTGTCCATGGATCTCCATAAGGAACTTCCTTAGATTTAGGGGGTGTTGTCAGAGGTCCAGAATCAGGCTGAATTTCCGTTAATACTGAATATGAGGTAGCTGACTGTTTCAGAGGGGTTTTCAATATCCTTTTTTGTGGCTCAGAAGAGTGATTTTCCTGCACAGAAAGTAAAATAAATAAATAAAATTGTATCTCATAAAATCAGAATAACGTCATATATAAGACTACACTCCAATACTGTTCTTTATTCTAGTCAATTACCGATCTGTTTATTCTCTAGAGGGGCCTATGGACAAATTTTTGAAGTCTTTACTGAAGATAAGACTTCTATTAAGCCAATGAAGTCTTGGCTAAATAAAGTCTGCTAAGTTGACCCTGGGTTTATAGCACGCAATATAGCCTTTTCCTGCTTGCATCAAGTAAAAAACAAAAAAAAATAAAAGAACTTAAAATAAAACTCAGACTGACTGAATCCAACGCAAAAATGCTAGTTTACCCATTTTGGGGGGAAATAATGCCAAGGATTGTCTGATAAATGTTAAATACTACCGTTGATGAACAATGTCTGAGGCCCCCCATCAAGCTGCCGGTTATCCCTTTCACTGAAGAGGGGTAGGGTGGGTGTAACTACCAGTAAAAGGAAAAGACAAAAAATAAGGGCCATGAATTACTGACATAGTGACTTGCATTGCTTTTGCTTATAGCAGGCCATGCTAAGGAATGGGCATGCTTGTTTAGATGTTCAACATTTCATAGGAAAGAGCTGTCTCCTTTTTTGATAAATAAAGCTAGTGAGTTTCCAGCACAGGGCTGATCTTCTTGCTATGAGAAATGAGACATATGGCAAATTTAAAATCTGTTGCACCACTGTGAGCTGACTCTTGCTGCAGGATGGAATGCCTCGTATCAGGCAAAAAACAAAAAAAATCAAATACTAACCCTGACGTCCAATGAAAGTTTCTCTAGGCTTAATGCTTGAGACATTTACTTATCACTTTTGTATAACTGCAAATAATATGTAACATGCATATAGCTCCATCTGTACATTTCAAGCTGTGTATTGTTTCTTCTATGTGCATTTGATATACCTCGGAAAACGGGGCTCCATTTTAACTGGGCCTTTTTGTCACTACAATACTATAAACGTTAAAGACCTATCACACCTGCCATCAATTTTCCCTTTTCTTCCAGACACTTTAAAATAAAGTTATTCAGACAGCTGTTACTTTACTTTACAACACATGACTATATGGAATTGGTTAAAAAAAATCCCACAACACAATCCATTTTGGACCTAGCCCTGTAAACCCTCCATTCAGTGAAGTTTTACCCACTTTAAATGGTGTTTAACACACACAGCTTGGAATACATTCAATATAAATTCAATTACTTAGTTGCAGTAGCAAAATCTTAGCAAAAAAGGACAGTAACTAAAGTGGGTTCAATGCACCTATTGCAGTTTGCTGGGATCTGTGATTTAAAAAGGTTTTATTCATAATTGCAGGATTTTTCTTGTCACCTGTAGAATCATACCAGGGAAAACTTCAGCACAAGCAGAACAATCATGTTTGCTCTCCCCATTGAGGCTCGCTGTCAGCCTGACTCACTAAGGTGGGGCAGGTCCGTTCTAGGACAGTGGGTTTTACAACAGAGCCCCAGCAATTAAACAGTCACATCTGGCAGGATTAATACATGGCTAAGGCCTGGTCTATACTATAGAGTCAGTCGAGGAAAGGCAGCTTACATCAACCTAAGTATGTGAGTGTCTACACTAAAATTTCACTCCTGCCAAAGTAACTACCCTGACTTAATAATTCCACCTCCAGAAGCATAGGGCTTGTCTACACTATCACATGGGGTCACTCTAAGAGACGCTACTACAGCTACGTGAATAGTGTAGCTGAAGTCGACCTACTTAGATCTACTTACCGTGGTGTCTTCACTGCGTCAGGTTGACAGCGTACAGTCTCCCATCGACTCAGCTTATGCTTCTCGGTGAGTATCGGAGTCGAGGGGAGAGTGCTCAGCGGTCAATATACTACATGCGATAAATCGACCTCCGCTGGATCAGTTGCTGTCCGCGGATCCAGCCGGTAGGGCAGACAAGCTCCTAGAGTCAATGTAGTTAGGTCGACAGGGCTAGCTTACTTACACCCCCTGTTACTGGCTTTCAGAAGCTGTCCCACCAGCCCCACGCTGACAGTACAACCACGCCTGGTGGGGACGCACACCGCCCGCCCCAGGAGCCTTGAGAGGACACACACAAGTGATGTAATGGCTGTGGCAGCTAGATGCCCACCTAACTGAGGTCACCCTAATTTTGTACTGTAGCTATGCCAGCGCGGCGTCAGACTCGCGAAGTACCTTCTCTTCGGTCCCCATTTCATCCCCGGGCTCTCGGGGTCCGCTCACCGCTCCTGGGCCAGGCGGGCTGCGCAAAGTCATCGAAGGCGCGGGGCTCCGGGCAGCGGCGATGGCATTTCAGCACGGACAAGCCCTGGCGAGGAGGACGCACCAGCGGGTGAGGCGGGCAGGCGCGGGCACGACGCTGGGCGGAGACCTGCCGCCGGTAAGTACCGAGCGCAGCCCGGCCCGACAGGAGATTCGGGACGTGCCCGTCGGCGCGGGGCGCCCGGCACCTGCCAAGGCCCCCCCGGCAGAGCCCCGCGTCACCGGCACAGCGAGCCCCGCGCGGTGGAGGGGACGGGCTCCGGGATCGCCTCACGCAGCTTGGCCCGCCGCCCCGCTAACCCGCGCCCTGCGAGCCCCAACTGCTCCCCCGGCCCCACCTCGGGCCCCCGCCCGGCCGCGCACCAATCACACAGCAGCCGCCAGCAGGGCGCCGCGCTGATTGGTTGGTGGGGAATGGGCGAGACTGTTCCGGGATCCGGTTTAAACGTTTGGCGCCACTCGCCCCGCGCCCCCAAGAGCCAGCCCCGCTAGGTCCAGATGGGCTGCGCCCCACCTGCTCCGGAGCGAGGCCCAGCTAAGATCTCGCAGGGACCGCCTAACCGGAGGCGAGGCCCGCACCTACCTGTGCGGAGGCTGTAGGGCGAGCCCCGCTCTAGCTGCCGGTGCCGCTCGCTGCCGATTTGAATTTAACCCGCTGTAAGAGAGACGCTTCGTCGCTTGCTTACCCAGCGAACGCTCCCCACTTTCCTGGGGCGGGGGCGGGGGACAGAGCCCAGCCAATCACAGCTCGGCCGCTGCCCGCCCAGCCAATCACAGCTCGCGGCCCTCTCTGCCACGCCCACGCCTACGCCTGACCGCCGAACTGGGGAAAGTTTCTTAACCTGAAGTTTGGCGGGTGCGGGGCGCGGGAAGTGGGCGGGTGTGCAACAAATGGGGTGTATGTGTGTGTGCTTGAAAACCATGGGGGAACACCTGTTTCTCTTCCGTCCACACCCTCAATATGTGTGCAAGTCGGTGGGACCCTCTTCTCTTAAGTGCTAGTGCAAATAAGGGAATGTCTTCCCCCAATCTGGGTATCCGTGTAAATGTAGGGGGAGTCCTGCCTTTCACCCCAGCTATGTGTGGACACGGAAGGGGTGTACTAATGAAGCAAATCTCCCCTCGCGTGTGTAAATGGAGAAGCTCAAATGAGTGTTTAAATGGGAATCCTCCTTTGTGTTTGTGCGAATTGTGCTTATTAGCTCGGTCCCCTTGGATGTGTGGGCGGATGTTACTGGTTCATTCATGTGATACTGTTTTGCAAGACAATATGTATTTTCAATTTAACTGGTCCTACTTCATATTGTCCTACCTTTCTTCCTTCCAGAAGAATAACATTTAAAAATGCAATAGGATACAAAGATTTGAATACTACAAAAGAGTATTAATGTGGTAAACCTGCAAAGGGCTCAGCACTTGCTTTAGTGGAGTTTTTCCTTTTCTGAGTGCCAGTGACATTCTGTAGCACCTGGATGTTGGGATCTATGCAGGTTTATTATATCCATTTGTTTGAGTTCCTGTATTCTCTGGGTTTTTTATTTTAAATTACCTACCAATAATTTCATTGCTCTTTTCCCCTGGTCAATTCTAGTACATCACTGTTCCACACTGTTTTTGGTTGGATCTGAGTGACTATTTTTCCTCTTTCAGGGCCTGCTTCTGACTCCTGTAATTCTTCCACATGCAGATTTTGCATTGATTTAAATTCCTTGTGAACAGGGTTTGCAGGATTAAGCTTTTAAACTACATTTTTAATGCCATTTATCATCTTTCCTATTCTCTTTGTGCTATAAATCTTAACATCTAAATCTATTTGCAGGGCCTTGATCTCTTGCAGTCTCTAGGCACCAACTTTACATTAGGAAAAAAGTTAGAGAAATTTAAATCTTCTCAAAACTTAGTTTATAGGGGTTAGACGTGCTTATCATGATCCATCATGCCCAAAAAAAAAAAAATGCAGAAAACATTGCCCAAGAGAAACCTGATTAACTGGTATTAGCTGAACCTGTTTTTGAAAATGGATTCAGACGAGAGGGATTTTTTCCTTTATGTGCCCTAGTTAGCTGGTTCTCTAGCTGCCACTGCCAGCAAAAGCATTTACAGAAAGAATTTAATAACTCACTGATTACGCTATTTATTGTGGAAATGAATAACTAATTATTTACTTTGTGGAAAAGGGACTTCTTTCAAGCTACTTGAGATAAGGATGCAAGAGTTGTCTGTCTGGTATCCAGATTGGCTATATTATGTACTATTAAGAATGCAGGCCTTACAGCATTATTTTCAGTTTGCAAGCTGTATTGATTGATATTTCTGTTTAAAAGTTATATCCCAGACAAAATGCTTCATTAAACTGGAGCTAGGGTTGTGAACATTAATTATTTAAAGATTTTAAAAAATCTTTAATGTTTGCTCAAACTAAATAAAAAAAAGTCATTTGAAAGCCTAGAAATTCAAAGTGAAGATCACCCAAACAACTAACTCTGTGGAGTATTGCAATCCACATAACCCAAACCAAGAGATAATCCTATCCCCATTCAATGCATATCTTCATATCAGTGACTGAAAGTTGAAGTGATATAAATTGGGACCAGTGGGGTTCAGAGAATCGCCCCCTCCCCGATCCCTGTGGTAGGATTAACTTGATTTGTCTCTAGCCAACAAATATAGGACTATAATTCTGATATATTTGCTTTTGCGGTAAAAGGTGATCTGCAAGACACAGTTCCTACATGCTTTACTAGACAAGGTTATTGCTTGACTGATGTGATGCGTAACATACATAAATAGTATTCTAACATTTAAGAAATGGTGGGCTTTTTAACAAGGTAATTGTGATGAGAGTGATGCCAGGAATGATGGAATTATCCAAAGTAATCTAAATTCATAGCCAACATGCTCTTGTGTTCAAGAATCAAACAAAGCTGAAACAATTCAGGCTTTCAAATTAAAGCTCATCCAGAGCTGTTTTCATTTACACTGAGCTTTGGAATCTATTCTCTGTGTAACCCTATGATCCTTACACAAACATATATACAACCATACCTCTCATGTGTCCTTCATTCTGAGGGACATCGCTTATTTTAATCCCAAAGTCACCTGTGTTTCACATAGGCTTGGCATCCCCTCACTTTAACTGCAGAAATTGTCAGAAATGAATCATGACACTGAGATTACAGGAAGAATTGTTAATTTTAAAGGAATGAATCTCACAGCATTCTAATTTTCCTGCTCAAATAACTTTTGTATATCCCTCTTTTTAGGTCCTTGTTACATATTGCATCCTACATTTGGGATTTAGCAGTCATAAATATACAATGTGCAAGTGAATGACCAAGCAGTGACAAGTACAGATTTCTCCAATATAACATTTTAATTAGTATGTTTAGCAGATTAAAATATTTTCAACCATGTTACTGTATTTTCTTTATATGTACCACCTTTCCTTTTTTCATCACTTGAACAGTCTTAGAATCACAGAAATGTAGGGCTGGAAGGGACCTTGAGCTGTCAAGTCCAGCCCCCTGCACTGAGGCAGGACCAGGTAAGCCTAGACCATCAGTGACAGGAGTTTGTCCAGCCTGTTCTTAAAAATCTCTAATGATGGAAATTCCACATCCTCCTTTGGAAGCCTATTCTAGAGCTTAACTTCCAGTCTAGTTAGAAAGTTTTTCCTAATGTCTAACCTAAAAATCTCCCTTGCTGCAGATTAAGCCCATTACTTCTTGTCCTACCTTCAGTGGACATGGAGAACAATTGATCCCAGTCCTCTTTAGAACAGCCCTTACCATATTTGAAGACTATTACCAGGGTCCTCTTCTCTCTCTCTCCCCCCCCTGCCCCCCGGCTTCTTTTCTCAAGACTAAACATACCTAGTTTTTAACCCTTCCTCATAGCTCAGGTTTATCATTTTTGTTGCTCTCCTTTAAACTCTCTCCAGTTTGTCTATATCAGGAGCAATGGAAGCTCCCTAAATGTAGCGGGGGGGGAGGGCACTGGTGCCTGAACCATGGTCCTGACACCCATACCCCGTGAGGTCCAGTTCCTGCACTACCCCTTCTCCCCAATCCCCTGCCCTTGCACTGCCCCTTCCCCCAAGGCCCCTCCCCCATGCTGCCTCTTCCCCCAAGGTCTACTCCCACGCTTCCTCTTCCCACCAAGACTGTGCCCCCCACTCATTGCTCTCTGTTGCTCGCCCTTACAGCCAGTAAAAAGTGAGATGGCATAGCCCTCCCTTTTAAAAGTGATGGGCCCTTGGCCCCTGCTGTTCCAGTGGCCCGGTCTACATCTTTTCTAAAGTGTGATGCCCAGAAATGGATGCAGTACTCCAGTTGAGGCCTCACTCATAATAAGTGGCGTGGGACAGTTACGCCCATGCCTTACATACAACATTCCTATTAATACATCCCAGAATAATATTAGCCTTTGTTTATCTAATTTGGACAACTTTTGCATGCTCTCTTCGAAGAGCCATACTTTTCAGATCAATGTATGTTGTCAACTATATAATTTTTTTTAGTTTAATCAGATCAAATTTTTGTGTTTAAGGATTTTGCTTATGATTATGGTGCTGCACTTGTCAAACTAAGTTGTAATTAATGGTTCCCATAAAGATAAATGAACACAATATGTTTAAGGAATTTCTCCAAGATCATTCTAATCAGGAAATTCCATACATTAGATGCAGTTACTATAAATCCATCACTGCCAGGAAAAATACAACAAATCAAATGATGCCCATAATCCTTTTCATTTAAAAACAAGACAAAATAGCAGTTAAATGTAACCTTCAAAGATGAAACAAAAAGTGGAAGGGAATTGGGCTTGTGCCCTTTTTTACATAAATGAGGGGAAATCAAGGGCCTGAAAAGGTTTTTGTCTCTCTCTCCCGCACCTTCCCTGGGCCCCTGCTTGTTTTTTACAATGGAAACTCAGGTCTTGTCTACACTAAAGAAAAAATAACCTATGGTTTCTACAGTTTCTTATAGCAACTTTTTCCCAACATGTCTTTCTGGGCCTGGCACTTTAAATCTGGCAGAGACATTCACCTGCAGACACTTTGCAACTGGCTGCTATTTGCTGAGTTTTCCTCTTTTTAACTTCTGTCACATTTTAATTCTAATGCCTAATGGACACATTGGAGCAAGAGAGTCTTTGTTAAAGATTCAATACCTGACTCAATTACAGTGTGAGAGCTCATGATAAATATGCTCAAAAACACCCAGAAGGTCCTTCAGCAAAACTAGGGAATATCAGACTTGACATTCCTGATAGTTCTAAGATACATAATAAGCAGGATAGAGTATAGAGGAAAAACCTTTCATTTTCTATATACATCATAAGGGGGGAGGGAGAATGGGCAATAGCCCAATGTTTAAAAAAATATGTTTAGGCTACCTTTAAAGAATGGCATTAAGTCTGGAAAACGGGAACTGTCCCACTGAAATGTAGGCTGCCTCACCTTTCTGTAGAGAGCATGGTTTTTGAAACTCACCCTACCTTCTTAAGATCACATCTGCTGGTGGTGGCAATAATGGCAGCTAAGTGCTTAATACACTGTCACTATGAAAAAAAAAGTGAAAGAAAAGACAATTGTCTCCAACATGGGTTAATATGAGATGTTGTTGAAGTATCTGTTGTTCTCACAGCTTTGACATTTTTAAAGCTGGGTTCCTCAGTGTGAGAGTGTAACTGGAGCCAATAGGGCAGCACTTTAAGACCATTCAGACACATAAGATAGTATAGTCTGTGGATGCTGGCTTTGGTGGAACTCTGGAAGCACATTATACCAGGGCAGCAGGGCATATGCTTTACTCTTTGTATCAGTGCACTGAGTTTTTACAGGTGCTTTATAAATCAAGACACAAACAAGGTCATGGACTTTTATTCACAGTAAGCAGTGCTTATTCATGCTAGTCATCCCACTGATTTCAGTAGTGTTACACATAAGACTGTACTATTCAACATGAGTACAGGTTGCAAAATTAGATCCTAAATAAATAAAATTAAATAGTCAGAATTTACCTAAGTTTCTACCTCTTTCAAATCCTTCCTTAAGACTTACCTCTTCTGAATAACAAGAACTTACTGCTATAACCCTTGTCCTTTCTTTGCCCCATCCTTTCTCTGTTGTTTGCTTCCATTCATTATGTTGGACCTAAAATCAATTATAAACTCTTCATTGCAGGGGCCATGGTTAAAATTTTCAAAGCATCTACATGATTTAGGAGACTAAGTCCCATTTTCAAGAGTGGTTTAGGCACTTAAGAATCAAGAAACTCAATTTCCAGTGATACTTAGACTCCAAGGTGCCTAGCCTGCTTTTGAAAATGGGACATAGGCTCCTATGTCATTTAGATGCTTTTGAAGACTTTACCCCATGTCTTTTTTACATATCCAGCACTTGCACATTTTTAAGCAGTTTTATAATAGTAATACATAATTATTAAAGTCCCCAAAGTAGCAATCTAAAAGCAGATAGATAAAGCTAGGGGCGGCCATTAGCCAGCAGGTGGCACTGTCAGAGCCACATGCTGGCATGTTTCACACAAGCATGGGATGCGGTGTGGGAGGAGGGACACCTCATTTTTTATTCATTAGACTGGGTAAAATTAAATCAGAAGTCATATTACTGAAAGGGTGGATTCAATTTTATTTTAATTTCATTTATTTGTCTTTAATTGTTACATGATCTTTTAAAAGTGATCAAATTAAACCAATTTGTGTCAGAGCCTCCTGATGCAGAGGGAAATACCTTATAGAAATTCAGATTCCTATGTAAATTAACACCTCCAGTGGTTAATAATAGGATCCTTGCTTCTCTCAGGAAATGTTAATGAAAACTTAATTCATACACCAGAAACTATGCTGGAAGAATGCTAAGGAGGTGGCACAAACAAGGAAATGCAGCATTAACAGCTTCACTGCTGCAGGTATAGTCTGGTGTTCTGTTGATTTGAGTGGACAGAGAATTAAAGTAATAGCACAGGAATGTGCATGTATGCCCAGCACCAGATGGGTTTAAGGAGAAAATGTACCATTTGCCTTCTAACATCAAGGCATGAAAGGGCACGTTCTTAACTGCTTTCCTAGTGTGCCTTATTGTTCCTCAACACCACAGGGCATATGGTGTGTTTCTCCTTCAGGTGTTTTCCATTTCTGTTGCTGGTGGTTTGTTTCATGGATTGTTTTTTAGAAGGATCTAAAATTATTTCAAGGCATTTTGTGTGAAGTGCTATAGTGAGAACCCGGGAGACTAAAGTCGTCATCTTCCCCAAAAGTCAAGCTTGTATGGTTTATGGCCATTTGAAGGAATGAGGTTTTGAAAAAGGATGGAGATTTTTACAGACCACAGTGAAGCATGCAGCAAAATCTTTCATCACATGAGACAAACTGTAATAGCAGCCTGAAAATCAATCCCAGTTAGGTGTAATTTATTATTTCCAGTGAAAAGTGTGTTGTGGGACAAGGGCCTGTTTAACATGTGTACTGTGAGTACACACATTATGTTAAGGGAGAGCAGTATACTGTACAGCCTCCTCTAGACTAAATGAAAACAGAAAAGTTCAGGGATCAGGCAAGGATGGAATAAAAGAGTATGGATCTAGAGGGCAATAGATTTAAGGAAGTTGATCTTCAAGCTAGATAAGAGACCAAAGGCCCAAACCATTTCAAGCTATTCTGAGAAGAGACGATTGCAGCTGTGACACAAACCACAGCTTGTCACTTATACAGAGAGGGCCTACTGGTCCACCAGGGTTAAAGGGGCGCAGATGCAAGCTGCATAGTCCACTGGCCAAAGCTGCTTTAATTTTCTCTGTTCTCATAGTACTGCCCCCCTGCTGAGCAGCTTGTCGTTTACTGATGACGGAGGGGAACAGAAGAAGAAAAAAGACAGAGAAAAAAACAGAACAAGATTAGAATGGAAAGAGAGAGAGAGAGAGAGAAACAGAAAAGAACAGGAAAGAGAAAAATAGCCAAACACGAGAGAGAGAGTTACAATTGTGCAAGGGTATGGAGGAAGGGGTTGTGGGAAAGGGGTGTGTGTGGTTGCAGTCTATTTTAATCTATTGCAAAAAGGGTTGTAATATTGGGAGCCATCAGAGAGCATTATTATAGGTAATGTTACAAGTTCTGTTTAAATTAATGCTTAGGCAGTAGATCTTGGAAGAAATGGTGATGCACTTCTTTTTTAGAAGTTGAGCTTATAACCAATAACATTCTGGTTTCTTGCCTGACTCTATCTGCCTTGGTCTCTCTCTAAGAATTATTCTTAGGTTTGGCTGTTGTCTACAGATCGTACCCATACACTGACATGACAAGGTGACAAAACATTGCTGCTCCAACAAAAAAAGACTGGGAATTGCTTCCAGTGTCATTAAATATAGTAAAAGCCATTCGTCCACCAAAATACAGTATGTGCTTTTGAGTAAGTGTCCGCTTGACTGTTCTTGTTAGGGGGCTATTCTGTTATTTGGATGACCTTTGGGTCCTGAGTGATAGGTCTAACAAAAGTGGTTATACATAAACCTTGTACTTCCTCTGCCACAAGTCTGAAGTGAAATGTAGTCTGGAGTCTTACAAGTAGGATATCAAACAGCTTGTCTATGACTTAATCAAGAATGAAGCCTTGCAGCAAGGAGTGTCTGGGCCCTCTTTCTGCAGGATGAGACACATGTTCTCTATCCAAATGTTAATAATCACCCCAAATACAAGAAAGTTTTTCATAGACGCCTCCACCTTGGTCTAATATTTTGGTCTGAGCAGTGTCACATTAGTGTGCTGTATAATGTTAATGTCCAGAAAATCTTTAATGACATGAAAATCAAAAAGGAATCCTACAAAAAGTGAAAAAGTGGACAAATTTGCTAAGGAAGAATACAAAAGAACAGCACAAGTATGTAGGGACAAAATCAAAAAGTCTAAGGCACAAAATGAGGTACACCTAGCAAGTGACATAAAAAGCAATAAGAAAGGATTCTTGAAAAACATTAGGTCAGGTTGCTGGAACAATTTTATAGTTGGGATGCTGAGAGCCATTAAAAAAACTGTAAATCCTGTACATAATGGAAGCCACTTCCAGCCAGGGGGTGCTGCAGCACCCCCCGCTCCCGCACTCCTAGTTCTAGCACGTATGCATCAGGAGCAAGAGAAAGACAAAGGAAAGTGTAGATCCCCTACTTAACAGGGAAGGAGAACTAATAACTGATGACATCAAGAAAGCTGAGGTATTTAATGCCTATTTTGCTTCAGTCTTCACTAAAAAAGCTAATGATGCCAAGACACCCAACACAAATTATATTAACAACACCAGGGAAGGAAAGAAAGCCAAAATAGGGGAAGAACAGGTTGAAGAATATTTAGATAAGTAAGATGAATTCAAGTCAGCGGGGCCTGATGAAATTCATTCTATACTTAAGGAACTAGCTGAAGTAATGTCAGAACCATTATCAATTATCTTTGAGAACAGATGGAGGACAGGTGATTTCCCAGAAGACTGGAGAATAGCATAGTACCATTCTTTTAAAAGGGAAACAAAGAGGACCTGGGGAATTATACACCAGTCAATCTAAGTTTGGTACCCTGAAAGATACTGGAACAATTAATTTGTATGCAGCTGGAGGATAATAGGGTTATGAGGAATAGCCAGCATGGATTTGTCAAGAACTGATCATGCCAGACCAATTTAATTTCCTTCCTTGACAGGGTTACTGGTCTAGTGGATAGTGGGGAAGCAGCAGATGTGATATATATCTTGATTTTAGTAAGGGGTTTGACACAGTCCCATATGACATTCTCTTAAGCAAACTTGGGAAATGTGGTCTAGATGAAATTACTATAAGGCGCATGCACAACTTGTTGTAAGACCATACTCAAAGAATAGTTATCAATGGCTCACTGTCAGACTGTGAGAGTGTTTCTAGTGGTTTCCTGCAGGAGTCAGTTCTGGCTCCGGTGCTATTCAATATTTTCATAAAGACGTGGATAATAGAATAGAGAGTATGCTTATAAAATTTGCGGATGATATCAAGCTTGGAGAGGCTGCAAGCACTTTGTAGAACAGGATTAGAATTCAAAACAACCTTTACAAATTGGAGAATTGGTCTAAAATCAACAAGATTAAATTCAATAAAGACAAATGCAAAGTACTTCACTTTGGAAGGAAAAATCAAATGCACAACTACAAAATGGGAAGTAACTGGCTAAGCAGCAGTTCTGCTGGAAAGGATCTGGGGATCACAATGAATATGAGTCAACAATGTAATGCAGCTGTGAAAAAGGCTATATTAACAGAAGTGTCATATGAAAGACATGGGAGGTAATTGTCCTGTACTACTCAGCACCAGTGTGGCCTCAGCAGGAGTTCTGTGTCAAATTCTGGGGGCCACACTTTAGGAACGATGTGGAGAAATTGGAGAGAATTGAGAGGAGAGCAACAAAAATGATAAAAGGTTTAGAAAACCTGACCTATGAGGAAAGTTTTAAAAAACTGGCCATGTTTACTCTTGAGAAAAGAAGCCTGAGAGGGGACCTGGTAACAGTCTTCAAATATGGTAAGGGCTGTTCTAAAGAGGACTGTGATCAATTGTTCTCCATGTCCACCAAAGGTAGGACAAGAAGTAATGGGCTTAATCTGCAGCAAGGGAGATTTTAGGTTAGACATTAGGAAAAACTTTCTAACTAGACTGGTAGTTAAGCTCTAGAATAGGCTTCCAAAGGAGGATGTGGAATTTCCATCATTGGAGGTTTTTAAAAACAGACTGGACAAACACCTGTCACTGATGGTCTAGGTTTACTTGGTCCAGCCTCACTGCAGGGGGCTGGACTTGACTTCTCAAGGTCCCTTCCAGCCCTACATTTCTGTGGTGCTATGAATAAATGTAGCACATTTCATATGGTAGAATTAATAAAAACAAGTATCCGTAGTGACAAAGCACAGACACCCTTAATTCTTCTGGTTCAAATAAACTTTTTAACAACATATGTGACTAGATTCCAGTCTGGATTCATCCATCTTATTACAGTAATGTCACTTAGTTTTTTCCATATAGAGGACCAAAATCTCCTCTGGGATAACTTCAATGGAGTTACATCAGGAATGAATTTAGCCCATGAAATGTTCACATTTTTATTTTCAAAACCAAAATACCTTCTGCTTGAAATGCTTTCTCCTTTCTTTGTGTACAGTATTAAAATTCTTCCTAGTTCTTCTTTTCCCTGGATTCTTGCTTTCTTACCACATTAATTTTGAAAGCTGTCTTCTTCAAGTTTTAGACTTTGTTCTTCACATCTCTTATTTTAATTTTTTGGATGTATTTTCCTTTATAGCTTCAACCATCCTTTCATCTTCAGAATCTGCTTCCCCTATAGGTTCTGTTCCTCTAACTTTTGACAATTCATTTGTTTCACACTGATTCTTCTTTTAAGCTTGTTCTTAGATAGATCAAGTCCACAGGAAATATGCTTTCCTTCTTACAGGCTCTCAGAGACCATAGTTATGTGCACAGAATAAAAACCTGGCTAGAATATGTATAATACTCAGCTCTAGGTTCATGATCTAGTGGTCAGTGTACTAGAGTGGGTACCAGGATTTCTGGGTTCTATTCCCCATTTTAATGATTACCTGCTGTATACATTTGTGCAAGTCATGGATAGCTTGACTTTCAAAGGTGCTGAATATCAATTCCTACTGAAATTAAACTTAGCCAATAGTCTCAATACCACAAGCCATTAATTTTTCTGTGCTGCATATGGTAAAATAGGACTAATAATACTTAATCTGTCCCTTAGAGGTGATGTGAATTATCACATAACAATAATAAAAGATTTTGAGATCCTTACATGTAAGGTACTATGTAGAGATAAATATAAAATACTGTTCTGATTATTTTAAACCAGACTTTTCTTTCTATTAGCTAGTTTCCCCACATCTTCTGTACATAACAGGGGTTATTCAGTATCACATAGATAAACTTTTTTTTCCCCCTAAGAGAAGGTTGCTGGAGTGTAGCAAATCCCCCACAAAGCCAACAAGATCTGAAATAAACTTTACTTGTACCTGTCATATTCTATTCCAAATGCCATCTCTACTGAAACACTTTTCTATATACTGTATATATTTCCTTAACCAGGATGAATTATCTTTATCTGCCACAAAGGGATCAAACATGTCAACAGTAATTATCTTTCCCTCATTCTCTGACAGTTGTTCTGCCTGAAATATGCTCTAAGGTTCATTTTAACTTTCTCACTAAATCTCTTGCTGAATAAATCTATCAAGGTATTATTTGCAAGCACGACAGATGCAGATAAGTGTGTCCACTCTTGCCAACAGAAGATGGTCCATAGTTTTCAATCCCAAATGTTATTCCACTGTCTCCTAACTAAGATGCTATCTAAGCATATTTCCTATTTGGAATCTCATAAACTTAATACTGTTGCTATCTCGGAACCATCAAAAGGCAGTTCTTCCAACCCACTAAAAGCCTGAACGTGCAAGAGGATAAATATATCCTAGGAGACACATAGTGCTCCCGACTCCCACAGAAGACAGGGTGGGACCCTAAACCAGCAAAGAAAGAGAGATGACCAAGATCACTCTTGTTATAAACATGGACAATCTGCTGTTCAAAGAGATATACTAAAACCCCACACCCATCCACTGCAGTGGCCTACTGAACCCTTTATATTTCAGTTTCTAGACTATAACTGCAGAGTAAGTTGCAGGCAAAACATACCAGGCACATCTAGTCCAAAAAATATTTTAAAAAAATATTGTTGCAATTTATTTTTAAATTTATTTTTATTTATTATTTAAATTTGGTTTTGTTTCATGTTATCTATCAACTTTTATTTAAATCAGAACTAAAACAATGATAACGTTTCATTTACTGAATCATTTAATGATAGATTTCAACTAAAAATATAAAAGAAAATTTAGAAAGAAATGAAAATTGTTGATAATTGTAACAATTTTTTCAAAAGCAACTTTTTTAAAAAAAATAAAGGCCATTCCTCAAAAGATTTCCTTGGAAAAAATTTGACCAGCTCTAATACTGAGCTATTTAATTGGGTCAAATGTGAATAAACCTGGAACCCACTAGGAAAAAAAATCTTAAAATCATCAGCATAATATAGTAAGAAAATTTGAATTTCTTTAGTATTGTTTAAATAAAATGCTTCCCCACCCCAAATGGTGACATTTCCCCAGTTTCCTGTTCATAGAGAATATTTAATGAAAGACTAGTAATTAGGCACATCCATTTAGGACCCCATCTCTGCATTACAAGTACCTTAAGCAAGATGATCTACAATTTACAGGATTCTTATATACCCAAAACACTGTGATAGTCCATACACCAAAAAAGGCACAAAGGATGATAATACCCACAAAAACATATGTGTGTCCATCAGAATAAAACCCAGTGTGTTTTGTTTGGCAATCTCATCAGTTTTTCATAGAAACAATAGATCTCTAAGAAAATTTTCATACTCAGATTGAAAGAAAAAAAAACTAAAATGTTTTTGAATAGTCATTTTTCTGCCATTTTTCTTGTTTTTTTTCCAGGGGAAAATGCAAGGAAAAGCACAGTCTTTTCACAAGAACCTTATTTTTTCCTGCATAATCCTGGCACAGTGAAATTTTGCATCCATTGAAGATTATGATTGACTCTAGGTTTTCACTGTGAATGCATGTCTGGCTTTCCTCCAGATCCCAGCCTGTCAGTCAGGTAAACACAATTCTGTAGAGTCTGCTCCATTTCACCCTGAAGGGACCAACGCAGTATTTAGTCACAACGGAGAGTTGTCCATTAAAATGACAGGGGGCTGGGAAGACACACAGCATGCTGCACTCACGATATGAAGTATAATAGACTGTTAACAGCCATGTCTGCACCTTTTTCAAGCTCCATTTGAATTGAGGGGAGCTCACTATGTCCTTTCAAGTAAGAAACACCTTTTCATTGTTGTTTCAAATAAAGGAAAATCCTCCCTTTTAATATGAACGATGTTCAGTTGTATGTCTAAATGACAAGGTCACATTCTGGACCACTGCACAAAGCCGAAATAGTCAAGCTATGTGCAGGGGTTCACCAATAGGATTGGAAAGACAGTATTCTCCCCCCTGCACAGCCACAAAACACCATTGGAACTGCTTGATGCTTACTGCTACAGTCTCAGGACATTAGAAGCATTAGTGTCTCCTATCTCATGATCAGTGGGTGTTGCATGTACCTCTGGATCCACAGGCCCACCTCTAAGTCCCTTCCATGTTGTACATAGAAAGCTGCTGCAGGATTCTGGTTCATGGAATGCAGGGGATGTGCAGCAACCCTGCAAGGCCGCTCTGCAGCCTGCCTCAGGGCTGCTGCAGATCTAGCAATTTTGCTGCATTTAAGGACTTCAGTGGCTGCAGAAAGGGGCAGAATTTCACCCATAAACCTTGCCTTTTTGCACCTATTTGTCTATTATTATTATTATTATTATTGTTAGTAGTACTACTACTACTACTAAGTAAAGAAGGATGGTCAAGTGGTTATGTTTCTTAGCTGGTACTTTTGGACTGTGGTTTAATCCTCTGCTTCGCCACACATTTGCTGTGTGACCATGGCCAAGTCACTTAGGCCCAGATCCTGAAAATATCAGGTGAAGTTTGGAGCCTAAATTTTTTGAGGATCTGAGCCTTAGTCTCTCTGTGCTTCTGTTCCCCATCTGTGAAATGGGATAACCCTCCCTCCCAGGGTGTTGTGAGGCTAAATACATAAAAGATTATGAGATGCTCAATTACTACGTTAAGGTGGACCATACCAGTACATAGGATAGTTAGCAAGTCCCTGACCTGATAAGCTTACAATCTAAATAGACAAAGGGAAACAGAGGCACAGTGAAGTAACTTGCCCAAGGCCAGACAGCACATCAGGAGAAGTACTAGGCATAGAACCTAGATCTCCCAAGTTATTGTGCACTGCTCCAATGGTGGAAATGGTATTATAGCTGTTTTCACCACTTTTCATCCAATCCTTCTCCAATGGTAACATGACAGAGGGGTGAAAACAGTTCCTTACAGTGTACACAAGCTCGTCCGCCTTTTGTAACTCTGATGTAACTGTTCCTATGGTAGACAAAGAGTACAAAAAGTCCTAGTGTAGAGAAGGGCTACTTTCAAACTGATTGCCAGTCGAATCTGTGCATTTGGTCTCACGTTGAGAGGAAATGTGACAGCTTTATATGTTCAAGCCATATAAAAGCCTAGAATCCTTATTTGGAGTCATGCAATTAAAAAGTCTCCTAACGCTATTTGTGCATCATCAATATTAATCTGAAAGCATACATACCTAAATTGTGTGGAAAATTGTACTTCTATATACAGAAGCAGCTTCCAGCCATTACATGGATTAATTATTCAATCAAATAAATTATCCACATACAGGGAAGTCTGCTTTCTGCTAGCTAAAACCAAATATAATGAATTTCTCAGGCATGGAGAAAATATAACACAGGCTTTCTGTCCATGGTAAAATAATCTGATTAAAGATGGGTTTATACGTTTTGGCTACATGCCGCTAGCTAATTTTTTTTACTACACAGAGACTGACTCATTTATCTGATTTCCACCACATTTAATGAGGATACCAACCACAATTAACAGCTGTAGCAGGAGAGAATAGTTACCAAGCTATACACACTCCTGCAAGTTGTTCATTTCAGCCCTTGTTCATGATTAATAGGGCTGTCAATCAATGTGACTAAGGATCATGGATATGATCTTCGTTGACAATATACATGTCACTTTGAAATGCATTTTAGTCCATTGATCTTGGAGGGAGCAGAAGAAGTGAGGGGAAAACAGTTATTCAGGTTTAAAATGTTAAAAGACACTCTTACAGCTGTCTGTACAGGAATATTAAGTTATACCTTCTTTTTCCAGCAATGTTTCTTTTTGTGGATCAGCTTTTCAGCATCCGCTAAAGTGAGCTGTAGCTCACGAAAGCTTATGCACAAATAAATTTGTTAGTCTCTAAGGTGCCACAAGTCCTCCTTTTCTTTTAGCATCAAAGAGTGTTTTCATTTGCAAGAAAACTTTCCTCTCACACTGGGATTCACCAAGCGGACGCTGCACAGAGGACTTTCCTAAATAACTCCTGGGGTACTTATCACACGTCAGATCCTGAAAGGTGTTGAGCAAGTGCTGGAATATCCTCACCTGGGCCTCCTGACCTTCCACTAATGTCAGCAAAGTTGAGGCTGCACAACACCCACAGAGTCTGGTGCTAAGTCCAGGCATGAAGAGACTTAGGTGTTGGAATGCTGAGTGTCCTGGCACCTCATTTTTAGGTGCCTAGAAAAATCACAGTATTAACACTGTGATCCACTAAGCTGAGTGGAGTGCTTAGGCTGCCTGTACAATGAATGGGGAGAGATAGGCACCTAAGAATGTGATCCACAAAAGCCAGCACACTAGGCAGGGAGGTTTCTAAGTTAGCCAATGGGAGATGCTGACTAGACGCATGTATGCTAAGCCCTGCCCCCCTCTCTCAGAGATAGGCACCTAGCTCTGTTTGGCAATCCACAAATGGGAACCAACCACATAGTTGTCAGGCGGCTTAGGTGTCTAAGTAGTTTCTTGCAGGAATGAATTAGGTGTGTGCCTTGCTCCACAAAACTCAGTTGAAGGAGGAGGTGCTGCTGCCACGCACACTCACTTTATAACTTTTAGCTCAGTAGTTAGAGCACTTGCAGGGGATGTGGGAGACCCAGGTTCAATTCTTGTATGTCTGCCAGAGGGAGGGCACAGATTTGAACAGGTTCTCCCACCCTTTCAGGAGAGTTCTCTAGCCTAAGCTATGGGATATTCTGATGTGGGGCTCCCTCAGTCTCTTCTGTTGATATGGATAAATCATTAAATACTTAGGCTAGAGAGAGAATGGGAAAAGGAGTGGGAATGACTCTGTAGCCAAGTGGTTAGAGCACTCACGGGGGAGACTCCCAGTCCAGTCTTCCTGCTCCAATCAGTCTTTCATTATTTAGTCACAGTGGAAATAGCTCAACAAGAGAGACTGAGGGAGCCCTACATCAGAATATCTCATAGCTCAGTGGTTAGAGCACATTCCTGAAAGGTAGGTGGCCCTTGTTCAGTTCCTTTCTTCCCTGACTGTAAAGGGGGAATCAAGAGAACCTGAGTCTCCCACATCCCAGGTGAGTTTGGTAACCACTGGGCTAAAAGTTGTAATGTGGATGCTACTGGCTTCTTCTGCAGCCAGATCTGGTGGGCATGCTCAGAAGCCACCTGCCGGATTGGGTCCTACATGGGAGATAAGTGGCCAAACATGATTTGCTCTGAGGCTTAGGCAAGAGAGAAGCACCGCCAGCACTAGGCATAAGCAGACTAAGCAATTGCTTAGGACCCTGAGCATGTGTTATTGGGGGCGGAAGCGGAAATATGCCTGTGTAAGGCCTCCAGTGGGCAAGCACCGCCTCTGCAGAAACAGAAATATAGGTGCCAAGGGAACTTTCCCACAGAAAACTTAGGGGCCAAGTGAGATTAGATGCCTACAAGTTTGGTGGGAATTTTGTAGATCACAATGAAGCCAAAAGTGGGACTTAGGTGCCTAAACAGAAGACTTAGGTACCTTTGTGGATTCCACCTGTGGAAAACAATTCCAGGTTAAGCCATTTTAGATTCTGGATCTGAATTTAGATCTAAGCTTCCTGAGATGTTAGGAGCTAGGTTTTGGCTCAGACCCATCTCTATGAATAACTCATTACATTTTACAAAAATTGCCCAACAAATTGTATGAGCATGAAATGACTTGAAATAACATGTTAATTGCTGAGCTTCCTGCTGTCTCATAAACCCCGGGGAAATCCAAGAACATGTCCCACTAATGCATTTAGTTAGCATGGCCATCACTTTCTGAGTCTTTTCAAATTATTATCTTTATCTTGAAATGAGGCAAAACCATGGGTGGCTTTTGTCTTGCAAAACCAAAAACCAGACTGAGTTTGGACTAGTCTCCTATTTCATCCAACCCTCCAAATTTGAGAGGGTGAGGGAGAGGGGAAAAGCCATGCACTACTTGTGTTTCTAATTTCAGACTCCTTAAGGACAGGTTTCACATGCAAACTTGATTAAAGAGATACTGCCAGCTAGGCTAGGTCCAATACTTAGGTTTTATTTAAAAAAAAAAGTATAAAATATCTAATACCGATAGGCATGTTTTAGCCAATTTTTAAAAGTAAATTAATTGAAAACAGAGTTTAGTTTGAATTTTAATGGGAGATTTGTATGCTTTAGGAATTCAGGATCAGGCCCATTTAAATAGGAAGGAGCATGTGCTTGTTTAAACATTATGCACCCAATCCTGGGAATTTTGCCATTGACTTCAGTAGGAGGGAGGTTTCGTCCCCGGAGTCAATGAAGTCTCACAAAAGAACTAAATTTAGCTCAGACACCTGTGGTAATTATCAGACCTACACAATGAGAGCTTGCTCCTGCAGAAATCATTGAGAGTCTTGACATTGACTTTAGTGAGACTGGGATTGGATTGAATGGATTTATATGTAAATCTGATAAATTAAAAAGTTTTATTTCCTCTCACAATGGAAGTCTTCCTTTAATGAGTCTGAGGAGGAACAAAGCGAAGGCAAATATCCATTGCTAAAATAGGAATTGTTTAGTGGGATGATTGGCAGCCTATCAGTTTGGAGATAAACATGTTTCTACAGTGTTTACAGAAAGTCCTGCCTCTCTTCCTAAATCATTTATTCCAGTAATCTGTGAATCACAAAGCAAGATAAACATTCGTTCAAAGTTAATAAATCTAATTCTAATTTTTATAATTACATTTTAAGAGCCACCTGATTTTATACTGAATCAATCCTATAATTTCAGGAATAAACATCTGATGTTTTACTGTGATGAGGAAGCTATGAATGAATAAGACCACTTTTTTGATTAATTAGAATTTTGTTGCTAAGGAATTAATCTGTTTTCCCTTCTCTATTGGAAAAAAAATCCTCCTCTAAAATGAGTTTCTCAGCAGGGATAATTATAGAAAATGTGGAGTGAACTCCGGCGGTAGACAACATTTTTCAACATTACATTGTTTTCTTGGACCAAGAGGTGGGAGGAAAAATAACCCGGAGATAGGTAATTTTTAGCCTGAGCATTAACTAAGCAGAAAGCAAGCACTGGGTCTGAGATCTTCTGGTCAAAGACTGTGTCCCTCTTGGGTGAAATGGAGAAGTGGTTCATCTCAGATTGTAACTGCCTGTATTCAAGTCAGAAATGGCTACAGGGCTGAAGTCCATACCAATTAACTGCTGCTGTAAGACTGATGGGTCACTGCAGCACAAGTACACAGAACTACACTTCCTTAGATGATCCTTTGGGTTGATTCCCACCTCCTTAATACCTAAGGGAACGGAGATGATGATCATTGAATTGATGGGCTGAAAAGTTAATTAATAACACCACAGTGATTCCATTAAAGCCAATGGAGTTACTCAGGATTTACACAGATGTGAAGGAGAAATGAATCCGTCTGTGTGTGTAGGCATTGTAAACTAATATCTAACCTATGTGTATAAATAATACATATAGACTTGGATGGTGTTTTAAATTGTTGTGCAATGTTGTTGTGACTTGCTACACTAGTAGTGGCTGCATTTCATTGTTTGATTGTAAGCTTCCTAGGACAGGGACCTTTTGGTTTGTTTGTTGTGTTCTTTTATTCTCTGTGAAATGCTTATCATACCTGTGAGCTTCATAATAAATGATGTAGTGGCTCCTCTATATATAGATTTATGACACTTCTTGGAATGTATAAAGTACTATATTCATATAAGACATTATTGTATATTTTTTATCTTTTGGAATTTCTATAGAGTCAGGAGGTGTCCAAGGCAAACACAGCTTTGGAAAATTGTGAAGGATAGTGACTGTGTGGCACGGGCTGGGATCTCAATGCTGTATCTTAGGCTCATTTGTGTTGGTAAGTATTTAGTTCAATGCACCTGCTAAAATCACATGCTTTTAACAAAGTGTGAAATTGAGTAGCCTGAAGACAATACCATAATGCACAGATGCATGACTGCAGTTTGAGTACTTGTAGGCAAGCGAAGCATTTTATTGCTTAGTTAACACTGGGAATAACAACAACGATACACTTAGACACCAGAGGTCCATATGGCCGAGTGTCCATGACCACACTGTATGGCTTTATTGCAGGTGTCTAAGAGCTCCACAGGGTTATTACTGATCTGGTGTAGCCAGGTTAATCCTGCTATCATGTGACCGCTGCCAGTCCATGATCAGGCAGTGTCCTCTCCTGACCTCAAGTCTGATCCTCAGGGCTCGATGTGTGGGGACTTTGTCTCCGAGGTGGGCAACATGACCAAAAAGGGCCAGCCAGCAGTGTCCAATAATGACTTCAGTCCTCTCAAGGCCAATTCTCAATGGTACATCCCTATTACTGATAAAATCAAGCCATCTTATTCACTGTAGTCCCCGCTGGCAATGCATACAAAATGCCTTCAGTCTCCTGATGTCTTGTTTAAGCAGCGTCATGTTTCTGGTCCATATAAAAGGATTGGAAGTATGCAGGTTTGACAAATCTGTACTTTTGTATATAGTTTCACTTTCTTTTGGCTTCAGACCCTATGCAGCTCCTTCATGGTTGAGGCTGCTAAACCAGTGCTCTGTGCCTGTTTGATGACAGTTTATTGCCTAGATAGATGAAGTCATCCACTATTTCCACAGTTTGTCTGGAAGCACAGCTGTCTTGTATCACTTTTGTGCTGATGCTCTGGAATTTTTGTGTTTGCCCAAGAAGCGCTGGAAATGGACAGTACACAAATGTTTTGGTATGAAAACAGGTAAGGAATCAGGCTTCTTTTTTATTTTATTTGTCTGCAAAAAAATTCTGTGTAAGACTGTCAATCAGTGCAATGAATAAGTCTGGCCCTGTCCACACTGCAGCTGAAACTGTGCTAGCCACATCTGTTTAAATGGCTATTTCTAGCAGAAGTCTAGCATGATTTTCCAGACTCTCAAATATCATGGTGATGGGCAGAGTATAAGAATCAAAGCAGAACAGATAGGAATATCTTCCACGAAGCATCCTATGAATAAATCTATGTATCTTAAGGTATGCCTACACTTCGAGCAGGAGATGCAAATTTCAGCTTGATCAGACATACCAGTCTGATGGAGCTAGTGCATCAAAAATAGAGTGTAACCATGGCAGTGCAAGAAGCAACTGGCACAGCTTCCCAAGAACGTGCCTTCTGTCTCAAACGGGTCTGTACTCAGGGTGGCTAGCCCCTCCCACAGCTCGTGTTGCTGCAGCTACATGCCATTTTTAGCACAATAGCTTGATCAGAGCTAGCATGAGTGTGTCTGTGCAAGCTGGAATTTACACCTTCAGCTCATAGTGTAGACATACCCTAAGGTATTTATATGGCCCCCATCACCATAGTATGTGAGTGCTTCACATTCTGGCATTTACCAGGGGTGGATTCTCCAGGCTAATTTGCACCGTGATTAGAGAAGGTCATTGGAGAATTCCCCCTTTCCAGGGGAACTCTCTGTTGGTGTAAAGCTGACAGAGGGGTAGAGATGCTTTCTTTACCAGCCAGCTCCCCGCCCACAGCATTGGGGAAAAGAGGGGACATGGTAGATCTCAGCTAGTGTTAAGGCTGCTCCAGGGCAACCTTAACTTGTAGCAGGGCTGGATGGCTTTGAATCAGGGAACAGCCACCAGCTCCTTGCAGCTGCACCTCTCCACTATGTCCAAGCAGAGTGAACATAGTAGAGAATTGGGGCAATGGAGGTTTAGCCATTGACTTCATTGTGCACAGGATTGGGCCTCAGATATAATTTTTAACATGATTCTGGCAAATAAAAAACATTGTCCATGGTATCAAGGCAACCACGCTAGAATCCTATTAGCTATAGCTGTTTAGATGTAGATCTACAGGTGCACAGAATCACCCATAATATGGAAATGGGCTAATAATAATTAATTTGCCCTGCATCAGAAAAAGGATAACTTCTTGGAGACTTTTCCTGTTTGGGATTATTTGCTTGAGACAGACAGTGGAATGAGTACTTTTCAGCTTTCACCTTTGCTGGAACTACAGATGATCAGTTACTTGTAATCAGCTATTAAATGTTTATAATCAAAAGAAATATATCAGAAATCTGCAGGCTACACTAATGTGCATGAAATCTATTTACAGAACATCTTAGTCCATGACTGCAGGACCTGGGATATAAATCAACATAGAAAGACACAAACAAATTTAATTTATGACTTACCAATTTGAGCAGAACATGCTGTAGTCTGCTTGATCTACAAATCGTCATATCAGCACCGTTTTGTGTATTGCGTGGCTAATCTTGAGTATCTTATTTGTTCTGCTTGGTAAAACTGTTTACACTATTTGGCAATGGTGGCTAACCCAAGCTGGTATTTGTAGCTTCAATTCAATACATATTCCTCCTTTTATTTATTTATTTAAATATGATGTAAGGGTGATTTTAGCGGGGTGCTCCCCCGCTCTGGCCCTGAAGGGGTTAAAACAGCCCTGGGAAAGGGCTGCCTCAGAGAGCCAATACGCTAGGCTGATTGAGGAAGCAGCCACAGCTGGGGCCACGCCCCAATCAGGCCACAGCTGGCCCTATAAAAGGGCTGCTAGGCAGGAGCTAGGTCAGTTTCTCTCTAGGGGTAGAGAGAGAATGACCTGGCTGTCTGAGAGCTGAGCAGGGTGCCTGAGTGGAGCAGGGTTGGGGACCTCCAGCCTGCACAAACCCCAGGCTGCAGGCTTTGCTAAAGGCCGAGAAAGATACTGGGGTTGCAGAGGTGCAGCCCAAGGTTAGGTAAAGGCCACAAGTCCAAACCCCTCTTGCCTATGATGAGAGGCTTTTACACTACAGTCTGCCCCAGGGAACGGGAGCTCGTTGCTAACTGGCAGTAGCCATAGACTGAGGCAAGGTGGGGATAGAGCATTGGGGGAGACCCAGAGTGTGGGAGCACTGCCAGTGGGCAGCACCCCAGGTATAGGGGCACCAGGGTTCAGGGGAGGGACATGGGGGCCAGAGACAGGTGAGACCCCAGCCAGCAGAGGGTGCTCCAGAGCTGGAGAACAGCTAATTCCCTAGTCAACCAGCAGGAGGTGCTGCCGTGTGAGTCTTGCCTCACTGCAGTGATATAAAGAAAACAAGAGGTACTCCTCAGTTCGAACCAATAGTTCCTGCACTTACAAGAAGAATTAAAAAAATTAGAATCCATACCAAACACACATAGATGACCTTTTTCTGATTAATGGAGCGTACCAAAACTCTGGATCTAAATGCCCTGAACTTTATAATTTTCAAAATCATTACTCAGATCCATAGTCAAATGTTATGTGCCAAACCCTTATGCATATCCAGATGTGAATCAAGCTGCCAATGGCTAAGAATTCAGAGCTCATGCTCAGCTGCCAATTTACTATGGACCATATATTCTACCTATTCTTATTTACTTTGAACAGTATGTTATTCTTTGACCATTCCTGCTAATATCAGTGAGACTCTCAAAGAGTAAGGACCTGTACAATAACAGACTGGCAGAATCTGGCTTAAAGGGACCTCCGGGGTGAGTTACTTCATGGTGCTTGAGTTTCTTCATCTGTAAAATAGACACCACCATATGTAAAGCACTTTGAAATCCCCAGATAAAAAACACAATATATTTATGATGTTCTAAAATCAATATTGGTAAACAAGAAAGCTCCTCGGCTCCAGAAAATTACATTTTATATCCCAGCACATTAACTAAAACCACAAAAAATAGCTGAAACATCAACTGGCTTCAGTTCCTGCTTTCTGACTAATCTGCTTCTTTCTCGTAACCTAAACCTGGGAAGGTTCTAACCTCCCCAGTGCTAGCACTGAAACTGACATTTCTAGTGGAAAGGACACTTTCAGTGCACTGTGTCAAAGCACCACTTCATTTCACAGTCCATCTCCTTAAAAGGCTGTCGCAGCAGCAATAAGCCCAGGATCAGTTAAAGTCGGTGACAAAAATAGAAGTTTGTTTTTAACATTTCTACATATGAGAAAACAGGATGATGAAACTGATTTGCAGCTCATTGAAAAGTCCTGCTCTCTTACATCTTCCCAGCTGACACTTGGTGCTCAGATAATAGTCAGAACACAGGGGAAAAAAAGGATTATAGCTTTACGTTAGTGACACTTTAGTTATGGTTGAGGAGGCACTTTCTTTCTAAGCCCTTATTTTCAGGCACTTATAGCTTTCTGAATATATTACCCTTTGAATTCCCATTTCTCATGCCTGTTTTCATTGCAAAGGTGTGTTGTGGTGGTTTCTGATTAACTTTTATAACATTTTCTTTGGCTATTTCTTCAGGTCTCTAAACACGGGGTGGAGAGAAGTGTATTTCTTCCTTATTTCACAAACTTTTCAGATGTGTAGGGGATTTGTTTGTTTGTTTGTTTTGTTTTGTTGCTTGCATTTGGATAGCTCACAAATGACAGGCTATGGCCTGATCTTCAATTAGCCCCTCAAAAGCTGGGAGAAATTTCATTTGTAAATAATCATTATAAGCCCTGAAAACTAGCCTGTTGTATGTTGTTTATTTACTTTTTGAAATAAATAAACAAAGAAAACGAAATGCAAAAAATTCCAGTATTGCAACAATGTTGTTAAAAATTTAAGCATATAACAGTCAAGTAACTAAAAGTTAGAGTTCACACACAACTGCAGTTTGCTCTGCCCTGTTGCACCTATACAATATAATCCACTTTGCTCATATAAACGTGAGTAATTGGACTCCATGTGAGAGAGCTAATTGAGTTGGGGAGGAAAAACCCATGCATTGCACTGCATCCTTGCCACTTCCATGGCTACTGCTCTAGCCCAAGATCTGGATTAGCATTTGCAGGTCCTCTGGTGCTGTTTTCATGCAATGATGTTAGGACTATTGTGTAAAGAGCTGTGGAGTAGTATCTAGGTCTGTTGAATGGCTGATGTTCCCACAGAGCCACCAGGAGGACACAGAGAACTGTATCCAGGGAGCACTGTGGAAAGTAGGTACTGCAGGAAGTACCACCTAAAGGACGCAGAGTGGCAGTACCCTGCAGCCCTCTGATTAGCCAAACTCACTATTTAACCCTGGCTGGTGTCTCAGGAAGTTGTCTTGCTGTGACTCCAGCTGTCACCTTGGCTTCTGATATCTGGTCTCTGACGCTTGCCTCCAGCTTGGTACTACCTCTAGCCCTGGCCTCACTCTTGCTTACTGAACCTGGCTCTAGCGATCCTGTGATCCCGGTTTACCAACTACTGTCCAGCTGTGACTGCTAAGCCAGACCACCTCTGTCCTGGTCCCTTATAAACATTGATCTTTTGGCCCCTCCACTGATCTGCCCGTAGTGTTGTTCTCTGCAGCATCCTATGCAGGGCTAATGCAAAGACCCTTCAGTGGTATGCAGCACTGCAAAAGAACCTCCAGGCCTTCTTGTAGCCATTATGCAGTTCTAGCGAAGAGCTTAAGTGATGAGAAGGGCCTTGCTCCGGGCTCCATATCATAGGAAAATGTTCATGTGAGGTGGAGGAAATGGGTGTCTAGTAGCTAGAGCACAGGACCAGGTGCCAGGACTCCTAGGTTTATCACTGACAAATGGTGATGTTGAATGAGTGACATAACCTCTTTCTGCCTCAGTTTACTCATCTATAAAATGGGGATGATGATATTTACACAGGGTTGTTCTGAGGATAACCAATTAATGTTTGTGAAGCAGTTTAAATCTCCAAAGAAAAGAGCTACGAATACCAAAGTATTATCGCTCTCTGCATCAAGGCACTAAGAGCATATGAGGCCTGATCCAGCAAACCTTCCTCCCAAGAACTCTCAGTGAGGTCCGAGGGAGTTCCACCTGTGGAGGAATTGCAGGCTCAGGCCCACCATCAAACACAAAGTGCTCCACGACCTTATATGCCATGGGGCTGTGAGAATCACAACTTTCAGCATGCTGACTTTGTGTATAAAAATGGCAGCACCGAGCATTTCGTTAACAGAAGGATTTTTCTGCATTTAATTCAGAAAATTGTGTGTGTGTGCAGAAAGAGAATGGAAGATTAGCAAAAAGAACAGAAGAAAATAGCAACCCTGCAAGTGGCAAATTCCAGTAGGAACACCAGGCCCGATTCTTTTTGCTCGCTCTGAAGTTATCTGAAGGACTAAGCAGCAGTGACTAAAAAAAAAATCACATATGCGATTAGTAAAACTATGGCTGTGTTGGGTGCAGGTCCAACAATGTAGCAAAGTAGTTCCTGGTCATGTGAGATTCAAGTTTTGAAGGGAGAAGACATCCACAGAATGTGGGAAGATTCAGTGTTTGACTTGTGCACATCTCTGCTGCCTCCTCCACAGGAGTGGAATTGGTGTTGGGGATCTGAGGTAACTGCACAGGGGATGAGAAAACCCTCAGAGAGTTCATCACCAAGACAGCACACAACAGGCATGCAGAGGCAGTCAGGGGAGGGATGGGGCTAGAGGATTCACTGCTGCACAGGTCTTCAACTCCTTCGCTCTTGCAGATTAGGGTCACATGGGCTACTGAAGCCTCAGGACTCCAGTAGTTCCTGTGAAGCAGTTCCACAGTCAGTCTCTGGCCTTGGGGAAAGGACTTACATCTATGTGCCACTCTTCAGAGATACCTAGTACATGGCTGGATACTTGGGATTTGCATTAGTTGGGAGCCTATATATAGACTGTACTGTCTGGGTATAAGGGCCTGATCCTGGCTTCCTGGGGCTACTCACATGAGTAAGACAAGAGGGGGCTTGGATTGTAACATCCTTGGGGCAGGGACTGTGTTTTCTTCTATGCTTTACACAATAAATAATAAATTAAGATCTTAGAATTCCCAAACCTCAGACCAATAAGTGCACAGGTAAGGTGGTCACTCATCCAAAGTACAGCATTGCAACTGTGATCAGAGAAGTCACCATGTTCTAAGGACTACTGTAAGCCATTATGAAGTTGATGGAGGAGGGACAATCAAAGGCAGCCTAGCACAGTACATTGTGAACAAAAGCCCTTGCTGATATGCTGAAGAATGCCAGCCAGCTTCCACACACACAAAAAAAACCCCAACCCACATCTGTTTTGGAGATAAAGTCAGTTACAGTAGAGAAGACGTAAAAGCGATGGCCTTGAAAATATGTTTGAGGAAAAAATCAAAAGGAATATTAGCTCTGGTGCTAAGGGATAGTTTCATCCTTTTTTAAAAAAAAGTCTCCCAATAGCATGGTCAACAGCATTTTCTTGCTTCACTGATTTTAAAAAGGACTCACTGCTCCCTGTTGTTAGATTATTTCCAGGAGACTGTCTCAGGTCAATAGTCATAACATTCTTGCTCAACAGTCTCTCTTTGTCACCGTTTACACACGCACACACACACCCACATACACACCCACACTTCATTTAAATGACCAACCTAGAGGCATTTCAGTAGGCATCGTCCTCATTCCTTTACATTCACCTGCCCTCTGCACACAGCTCCCATGGGGAAGATGTTTATATTGGAAGCGGGCAAGAGAAGACAGGTTTCAGATGAGATCACACAGAGAGCAGGGGTACTAGTGTTGGTATTTATTTTACTTTTGCAGCTCTCCAGAGAAAACCACAGGTCATGAAATGACCACTTCATTATTCAGTAAAAAAAAAAAGATAATCTAATCGCAGGATTATTGATCCTGTTTCTTCTGCTTTACAAGTCTGTGGGCCATCTTAAGTTCCCAGCTCTAGATGACTTTTTTATCAGTCTGTTTTTTAATCCTGGGATCTAGTTCCTACCTCCTTTACTTTTTTTAACAGTTTTAGAAGCAAACAGATCATTTGATCCCTAGTGGTCTTCTCCTTCCACTAAGGTGTCTATTTCTACTGAATTATGTCCATTGTCTTATTATTGCAGATTAGCAATAGGAACTCAGGGCTAGATCCTCAGCTGATGTAACTTGGCATATCTATACCAGTTTATACCAACTGAGAATCTGATTCTCAGAGTATGTTGTGATAACTATTGCAGATTCTCTAACGGATTTAGTACGAGTGAACTTTAATTTTTATTGGGGTGGGTAGTGTGGAAGTATAACATTGTATAAGTATAACGTTGTATAAGGGGACATGCTGGATACATTGTATATGAGAGGGCATGCCAAAACATGTTACAAAGTATCTGAGGGAGCACACCTAGGGACAGTTAGCTTTTGAATGGAGAAGCAATTAAGATAGAGCTAGCACGTCTAAGAAGCAGGCATCAGAATGGAAGGTGTGAAGGGCAATTAGTTAAGTTAACTGGAAGCTGTTAAAGGAGATTGCTAAGGGTGGCAGGTAATTGAAGATACGTGACTGGTCTCAGGGATCTCGAAGGGTGGTGACTAAAATCTTTTTCTTCTTTTGTCTGTAACTTGTTCTCCAAAAAACTGTATAAATTAAAAGACACAAGCCCCACTCGGGGGGCTCACTTCTAAATGTATTAGCAGAGCAGCTTTGCTAATAAAACAGAGTGGTCTGATAAATTGGAGTCTGAGTCAAACTTTGACAATTTGGAGGTTCCACCGAGATGGCAAGCAGCTTCACTGAGGCTGTGTGATCCCTGACTGCCTTGCAGGACGATCGTGGCAGCCGGCGCCTGGACGCTTAGTCCAAGCGATCCTCCACAAGACAGAAAGGTACACAGCAGCAGCGCAGTCTACACCATTGAACTTGTTGGTTCCCACTCCGTTCGGGTAGGGGTCTTTGGATCCAGCTTCTGGAATCAGACGTCTCAGGTAATTATTATTTTTGTGCTTTAACCGATTTGAGGACTGTCTTGTCTTTGTGTCTATCTGTCTTCCCTGTGGTGTGTGTGTGAATCTGGGAGCCATCTCTGTTCGGAGACTGGCTGACCAAGGGTCCCCGTCCCCACGGTCTGAATAAGTGGAATCTGCACAGCTGCAGCCGCACCACGCCTTGGGTATAACCCCTGGTGTGAAAGCAAGGGCAGTTGAGGCAGTAGACTGTGGGCTCCTTTCTGTGTGTTGCACCGGGTACCACTCTGCTGAGCCCGAATTTCCTTCTTGTGTGAGTGCTGTGTGAAGTCCTCCTGGATGGGTAATCAGAAGTCTAAGGTAGAACAGTTCTTTAAGGGAACTCCAGCTTATTTTATGTATTTTAGGAGGGGTCCGGACTCTTGTAGGTTTCTTGAAAAATGGTCCAAATTAGCTCTAGAGAACCCCAAATTACAGTGGCCACTGTTAGGTTCTTGGGACAAGGATCGAGTGGACGCTTTAAAAAGCAAACTCGTCCTCCCAAAAACCAAACTGGAGAGAGGAGAAGTAGACTGCTTCATGCAGTGGTGGAAAGAGGCAAATCATAGATGGACTGAGTCAAAACTCACCTCTCTTAAAAATTCTATCAAAAAACCAACAGTTCAATTGGATGCAGTCTCTCCCACCACTAGTCCGAGCGCTCCCCTTTGCCCAGTCCTGTGCAATGATCCAGATCAAACCTGACCCCCACCATACTCCTGCGCAAATAAGAAATCAGAAAAAGGAAAAATCTTCAGTGACTACAGATAATGAAAGTGAAGAAGATACCCTCGTTGGCCTCGCAGCTCTGCAAAATATTATGAAGAAGAAATCCAAAGCAGTCTGCAAAGATTCTCTTGACATCTCTTCTTGGAAAAGAGAACCTGATGGGAGGTTAATGAGAGACTCTGATCAAACTGTTGTGGCACCCTTACGAGTCCTTAAGATGGGAGAAAGTGAGTCCATATGGGATTATAAGCCCTGGACTCATACAGAACTTTTATCTATAGTTAAAAGTTTTTCCAAACCACAGGAAAACTCTGTCAAATTTGCTGAGGAGTTTCTGTTAATCTGTGAAACCTATGAACCCTCTGAGACAGATCTCCTCCAACTGTGTAAATTGTTAGCTCCTGCCAGTTATTATGAAAAATGGTTGGCTGCCGCAGACTGGCCAGCTGAGGCACGCCACTCAACCATAAAAAGTACTGGCCCAGATTCGGCATACAGAGACCGGTGTGTGGCTCTTTGGAAGCGCCTGCATCAAGCCATTCCCAAAGTGTGGTCTCCTAAGACAAACTGGACAGCAATACGTTGCTGTAAGCAAGGGCAAGGAGAAAGCCCAGGCGACTATAGGTCCCGGCTAACTGATATTTTCCTACAACATTCAGGAATACAAGAGCCCAATGTAAATGGGCAGGGGGCCTTGGCACATGCATTTGTTGATGGTCTTCTCCCTGCCACAGGCAGCATGTTAAAACGAATAAGTGTGGGATGGGAAACTGAAACCATGGACAAATTGCTGGCAGTAGCAGAGCATTGCCACCGCACTTTAAAAGGAAAGGAGGAACAGTCCTCCCAAAAGTTAATGGCTCTGCAGATACAGCATTATTCAGAACTAAGCAGACCACACCGGGGACAGGGACGGGGTTGTGGAAGGGGGCGGGGGGCTGGATTAACTGGGGTTTGTAACTACTGTAAACAGCCTGGACACTGGAAAAAAGAGTGTCCAAGACGACCTAATAATTGTATGGGAAATCAAGTGAACCCCCCGCTGGTTCCTCCAGCTGATTCCCAACCCTATTTTTCACCCCAACAATGACGGGATGCTGGGGAACCTCACAAAGTTTTAGCTCCCTTATTAGCTCTGTCCCCTACTGGAGAATGTGTCCTGACTGTAAATGATCTCTCTCTCCCTTTCCTTGTTGATACTGGAGCTTCTCTTTCTACAATCCGCACCACTGACTTGCCTGAGGTTCCCCGATCTGGAAAATCTGTGTCTGCTGTTGGCATTGCAGGGATCCCTACCTCTTTTCCCCTTTCAAAACCTTTGTCTGTTCAGGTCGGTCCTCTCTCTGAGGAGCATGCATTCCTCCTCTCTGATTCCACCCCTGCAAACCTTCTGGGACGGGACTTGCTATGCAAACTTGGCTGTTCTATTTACTGCTCCCCAGATGGTGTCTATCTGCAAATCCCTCAGTCTTCCTTATGTGATTCTGTAGCCTCCCTCATGTCTGAAACTTCCCTCTCCACTCCGGTCCCTTGCTGTCCCTTAACTCCGTCCCTAGAGCACCTAATGTCTCAGGTTCCTTCCTCCCTATGGCCATCTCACCCATCTGAAGTGGGCCGATTAAATACTGACCCAGTTCGGATTACTGTAGACAATTCCAAACCTCTGCCTCGCCTGTCTCAGTATCCTTTGAATCCTGAGGCAGAGGCTGGGATTGCTCCAGTTATATCTGCATTAAAAGAACAAGGAATTATTGTCCCTTGTTCCAGCCCCTGTAACACGCCTATCCTCCCAGTTCAAAAGGCTGATGGCAAATCGTGGCGATTTGTTCAAGACCTTCGAGCTATTAACCGTATTGTCATACCTTCTTTTCCAGTGGTTCCTAACCCTGCTACAATACTAGCGTCTATTCCTCCAAATGCAACCCACTTTACTGTTGTAGATTTGTGCTCCGCTTTCTTCTCTGTCCCAGTTCACTCTGAATCCCAGTATCTCTTTGCCTTCTCCTACAAGGGTCAGCAATATACGTGGACTACCCTTCCCCAGGGGTATACAGAGAGTCCATCCTATTTTTCTCAAGCCCTAGCCAGGGATCTCGCTGATCTGGTTTTCCCATCAGGATCCACACTGATCCAATATGTGGACGACTTACTCCTGTGCTCCCCCTCTCTGTCTGCCTCAGAAACTGATTCACTAACACTTCTCACAGCTTTAGCAAACAAGGGTCATAAGGCTTCTCGCACAAAATTGCAGCTCTGCCAAACCTCTGTCACATACCTAGGCTTCCTTCTCTCCCAGGGCTCCCGTACACTCTATCCAGCCTGGGTACAAGCCATCCTTAGCTTTCCCCAGCCTTGCTCTCCATGCCAGGTCAGAAAATTCTTAGGCATGACAGGGTTCTGTAGGCAATGGATTCCCCAATATGCTTCTCTGGCTAAACCACTCCAAGAACTCACTCGATCCTCTGTACCTAACCCCATGCCATGGCCACTTGAAGCAAATGCTGCTTTCATATCCCTTAAGCAGAATTTAGCCTCTGCCCCTGCCTTAGGGTTACCTAACTATGACAAGCCTTTTACCCTTTTCTGTCACGAACAATCTGCTTGTGCCCTTGGGGTTCTTACTCAGGAGCACGGTGACAGAAATCGCCCGGTGGCTTATTTTTCTGCAACCTTGGGCCCTGTAGCCCAGGGTTTACCCCCTTGCCTACACGCTGTAGCTGCTGCAGCGCGCCTGGTCGAGATGTCTGAGCCCCTTGTCCTCCGCTCTCCTCTCACTCTCATGGTTCCCCATTCTGTGGAAACTCTCCTTCTGCAACGCAACACTGCTCACCTCTCCTCTGCTCGCCTCACTAGGTATGAACTTTTGCTGCTTTCAGCCTCACATATCACTATTAAGCGCTGCTCCCGGTTAAACCCTGCTACCCTCCTTCCTTTACCTAGTGATGGTGAACCCCATGACTGCCTTGCAACTGTCTCCGCTATCACTGTCCTGCGCCCCGACCTTTCAGATGTACCTCTCCCTAACTCTGACCTGGTATTATTCACTGATGGGTCCTGTTATAGAAATGACCAAGGCCACCTTCTTGCAGGGTATGCTGTGGTCTCTCTCTCTGAGACCATAGAAGCTGCGCCCTTACCCTCTGTGACCTCTGCCCACGTGGCTGAACTGATTGCTCTAACCCGTGCCTGCTTTCTAGCCGAGGGGCTGTCTGCCACTATTTTTACTGATTCTCGGTATGCCTTTGGGGTTGTGCATGACTTTGGCACCCTCTGGCAGGCTTGAGGTTTTCTTACCTCTACTGGTACCCCTATCAAGAATGGCCCCTACATTGCTGCCCTCCTGTATGCAGTTTTACTACCGTCTGCCTTGGCAATTGTTAAGTACTGGCCACTCAGCGGCAGACACCGAGGTGGCAAAAGGTAATGCACTTGCTGATGCTGCTGCAAAACATGCCGCCACTATAAAACCTTCACCAGAAGCGTTTCTTGGTCCCCTCCCTGTCTCTGTAACGCCACCATCCCTGTCTCATCTCGCTCAGCTCCAGGATTCTGCCCCAGAAACAGAGAAAGACTCCTGGAGTGCTTTGGGTTGCTCTTTGCATTCTGATTCCCTTTGGTGATCGCCTACCGGTACCTTTGTAGCCCCCCCTCTCAGTCTCTAGCCGCCCTGCTACATGGTGTTTCGCATGTCGGCAAGGAGGGGATGGTCTCTGCTATGAGTAAGGCGGGGTGGTGGGCTCCCCATTTCAGCTCCTTTGCAACCAGCCACTGTGCTGCTTGTGTTACTTGTCAAAGCCACAATGTAGGCAAATCTGTAAAAGTAAGACAAGGGTTCCGGGGTTTGCCTCAAGCACTTTTCCTACACTGGCAACTTGATTTTGTACAAATGCCAAAGTGTCAGAAATATGAATTCATTTTAGTTATAATATGTCTGTTTTCGGGTTGGATTGAAGCCTTTCCCTGTCGCAAAGCTGATTCATTGTCCGTTGCAAAAGGTCTGTTAAACCACATTATCCCTACCAAGGGAATTCCTGCCACTTTGTCTAGTGACCGGGGAACACATTTTACTGGAAAAATTGTTCAACATCTAAACCAGGTATTACATGTCACCCACCTGTTGCACTGCCCTTACCATCCACAGAGTGCAGGGGCAGTTGAAAGGCGAAATGGTGTGCTTAAAAATAAGCTGGCAAAAATCTGTAGTTCCACAGGGTTAAACTGGCCAGCTGCTTTACCACTGGCCCTTATGGAAATTCGGTCATCCCCATCCCAGAGACACAAATTGAGTCCATTTGAAATCATCATGGGACGCCCTATGCGAACAATGGCTACTATTACTCCAGCCCCAGACCTAAACCTAACTCACAGCACACTCCTCCAGTACTGCAAAGGGTTAATGCAAGCTGTGAGCTCCTTCCATTCGCAGGTGCGAGCAGCTTGGCCGACGGAACCCACCTCTGCTGCCTGTCACACTCTTGAGCCTGGTGATTGGGTCTACCTGCGGCACCATCTTTGGAAGCACGCCTTGGAACCCCAGTGGAAGGGTCCATACCAGGTACTGCTCACCACCTGAATATTTCTAATTGCTGGGTCTGCAGCCACATCCCAGCTCACTCACAAGCTAGTATCCCCACCATGGCAATCCCTTTGAATTCCTCAGAGCTTGCTGGAGAACCCTATCCACTTAAAAGGACATGGAAGGAAAATGACACTTGGGGGCTGGGAAAAACATATGTTCCTAAACTTATAAGTGTGGTGAAAGGAAAGGGCCACTGGTGCTGGGTGTGTAATGGGACAGGGCTGAATCTAGGGAGGAGCAGCTGTCTCCAATACATCGTGTCCCATGGTGTATGGGACTATTCAAACAAGGCTGGAGAATGGCGAACCGGGTATGGAAAGATAAACTTCCTCTCAACCTGGGATCAAACCAAAGATTCAATCTCTTGCTCCCCCTACAGCCTCCCTGAGAAAAACAGCACCATCTACAAATGTCATGTGAATGCTACCTCTTCTCCCAGTGAAAATCATCCTGTGCCCTTTGGGGGATACTATTCCTCCTTCGTAAATTCTTACATGTCAAAGGGTTGCAGTCAACCCTTCCCAGCTTTAATGGGACATCATTGGGTTTGTGGGGAAAATGCTTACACTGTGTTACCAGCAAATTGGTCAGGTATCTGTTATCCTGCTCAGCTTTTCCCACAATTCCGGGTGCTTCAATCCCTCCCACGAAATCGCCTCCATAATTTCAGGCGAAAAAGGAGGGACTTGCCAGATGCTAAATGGTATGTGGATAACATAAGCCCTCTAACTTGGGAAGAAGCTGTTGGCATTTCTTTAGTCCCAGTAGGGGGGGTAATCCACCATGCAAAAAGGCTTTTAAGGTTACAAGCGGTGGTTGAGATCATGGCCAATGAAACAGGAGAGAGCTTAAAAGCTCTAGCCAAAGAAGCAGGAGCGGTCCGACAAGTGGCCCTCCAAAACCGTCGGGCATTAGATATAATACTGGCAGCCAAAGGAGGGACCTGTGCTCTAATTGGAACAGAATGCTGTGTATACATACCTGATAATACTAATGAGGTAAATCGTGCTAGCCATCTGGAGCAAATTGCATACCTTCCCCACGAAGAACCAAGTTCCTTGTGGAACTTGGATAAGTAACTTATTCAATTTCTCTAGTCTGGGAAACTGGTTGTTCCAAGGAATCCTGACTATCCTATTTGGAATTCTAATAATCTTTGTGTGTTTTCAATTGATTTCTTGTTGTATCCAAAACTGCACAAGACACACATTAGAGCACAGGTCCCTCCTTTGGCTGCCAGTATTATATCTAATGCCCGACGGTTTTGGAGGGCCACTTGTCGGACCGCTCCTGCTTCTTTGGCTAGAGCTTTTAAGCTCTCTCCTGTTTCCAAATTCCTGAACCAAGCAAGCTATTGTGCATAAGATGATAACTAACACCCCCCCTGCAGCCTTCAGGTACAGCATATCATTTCAGAAAATTAGGTTAAAATAACATAGGAGAACTTCCAAAAACTGGATTAAAGAGCACAAATTAATCAGTTTTTGCCTTGCACAATTGCATGACCCATCCAAGTACTTCCTTTCCTCAGCAGTGGATAAGCAGTGACTTCACCAAAAAGAAAAGCAATACTATGCAGGGCCTTAAGGAAAAGTCTACAGCTTTAATTTACTGTAAATGTATGAGGCAAAGAACCCTAATCTGAAGTGTCAGAGTTTCCATAAATCTGGGGCAAAGAAAGCCAAAAATCCTGTTAGCAAAGGATTTGGTTGATACCGCAGGTGTTGACAAAAGTTTGCTAGAGCAGAATAGAACATGTGACAATCAGTAGATCAGTAAAATGACTGGAAGCAAGGCCATGAAGGATTTCAAATCTAATCAGAACTCAGAAATTAATATGTTTAAAACTAAAAGGGACACCACCAAACTTGTTAGCTTACTTTCCTCAAACTGTAAAAATGATTACATTTGATAGAGAAAGTCATGCCGATTTAACTTCAGTGGGGATTTGTGAAGTCTGCTGCTTCTGCACTTCAAAGTCAATGGAAAAACTTCAATTATCATATTGGTGTGCACCAAAATACAGTTTTGGATTAGAAAGTATAATTTCCCCTGTTTATCCAGATGCATATATAATACATAACATAGATGTCACGTATTAGTGGCTGGATCACACAGAAGATAAGAGCCTACTCTACCACAAGCTAATGGAGTTACCTCTTTAACTCAATTGACTAGAAGCCTGTGCTCTGCAATTTAAGGGTCTGGGTTCTATTCTTATTAACGATCTGTGGGGATTGTTACAAAGTGGTGGCTTACCTGGGGATTTGAATTTTTGGGAACTCAAATGCGTAAGATGTACTTCTTCCTACAAGGAGAGTATAACATATTGGCTGCATGTATGATGTTTACCCTTTAGTGGCTGGACTACATAGAATACAAGAGGAGAAATTTTGGGTTGGTTTTTGCTAACTGCTAATAATTAGTACTTTAGCTCAACTTGTCACCTGTCCTTTGAAGCTGAAGATCACACGTTCTAACCCTGCTGATGAATTGTGGTCATGGTCTTTGCAGATTTTTGCAGTATAATAATGACTGAATTTTCATTCAGATTGATACTGTTAATGGTAGTTTTGCCACTGACAGGGCAGCAGGGCAGGGACTAATTTTATTTTGTTAGAAGAAACAGTGCTATATATTAAGCACCTGCTTTGTTTTCTTCTCTACTTTATAGAGCCTGATCCTAAGAGTGCTGAGCACTTACAACTCCCAGTTAGGTCAATGGGAGTGGTGGGAACTCAGCTTTTCTTTGGATTGATATTGATTTCCTCCATTTGGAAAAGCAAAGCAGGTGTCTGACTATAAGACATTCTTTCTTCCAACAAAGGTCTACATATGGACACATGTTCATTAGCATGTGCCTGATCCAGCTCTATAAACAGGAACTGTACTCTGGTGTGATTATGCCAGAATGATACTCAGAAGATTTTTCCACTGATGTTAATTTACAGAAGAAACAAAATGAAAACTAGATGATAGAAATTAAACCATCATGATTTTCTCTGTTATATTTAATTATTTTTAAGGTCTGAAGAAATTAGGCCTCCATTTTCAAATGTGAGCACCTCAAGTTAGATTCTTAAATCCACACTTACGCAATGAAATAAGTGGTCTGATTTCCAGAGATGCCGAGCACCTTCAGCTCTCATCGGCATCATTCAATAGGGATTAAGGTGCCCAACTCTAGTTGCCTATATTTGAAGGTTTTGCACTGAGACCTTGGGACCTGCTATGGTTCCAGGGTGAGGATGCTGCTTGTTTTGCTACACTACTGCTTCCCATATGTCTGCTCACCCTTCAGACTGAAGAATAAGAGACATGCGTCAGGAAGTGAGGTAAGTAAAGGAAGTTAAATAGAGCTCATTTGAACCAGTCATTGGCCACAGCTCTCCAGGAGGTTCTATACTTGAATGTTTGGGGCAGTGCCTTCTTACAGAGAATTCTTTTTATCTGTATATCTTGAAACTTGATTAACATAATTGTAAATAAGGTGTGATATGCATTCATAGTAATTCAGCTCTTCATGTTTGCTATATAGAGAAAGTGTGAAATGAGGTTCTATTTATAAAGCACACATTTTTTATGACTGAAGTGAACCTAGTCTCCCTGTGTAAGCAGATAGCTCTCAGTTTCTAGCTCTGTTTAAACTATGAATAATAATTAAAAATCTGAAAAAAAAACTGAATTGCAGAAAGCTTGGTTTCCTGATGCCCCAGGACAACAGGAACTTCTGAGCCAAGAAATTACATGCACTTTACTTGACGATAGACTCTTCTATGGAATGAAAACTGCACATCAACAGGGATTTCTCATTACATGGTTACAGCACATCTGCTACTTCGGAGATATGAAGCACCTTCTTTTTGGGTTCTGTTTGTGCATTTTATACAGCTTAGAGAAGTACAAATATGCATAGAGAGTACAGTGCATATGTGACCAATGGAAGTAAAAAGTAAAAAGCCAGGCTCTGAGGCTTCACAGAAGACCTTCTCAACTCACCGAATTCCTAAGCTCATGCATCAAAAACAATGCATGCTTTCTAGAAGATACTACCATTTTTATCATTGGGAAAACTTTGCCGCTATTACATCCCAAATACCTATCTCTGCACTTTTTGGGCTAAATCCCACTCATTTATGTAACTATTTAGTTATGTAAAGTGATCAGAATTTGGCCCTTACATGTACAAATAAGTGATTAAAGAAACACACACACACTTGAATTTGACATGTAAACTACACATTTTTCTAATTGTAATTTTCTGTAAAATTGCTGCTCTTCCATAAGCTGTACTTCACTGTGTGCCAAGACCCCTTCCTTTTGCCGTAATAATTGCTGGACAGAAACTTTGCGTTTGATTCTGTTCTAATGATACTGTAAGTCTATTGACTTCAGTAGAATTAGTTCAGATTTGCATTAATGTAAATCATAGCCAGATCAGGCCCTTTCTTTTAAACCTGTGATTTACTTCTCACTGGCTTGCTGGGCCAGTTAGCAATACCATCTAATTTGTTTTCATTTTGAGGCGGGATGGAGAGTAGGCATAGATTTCTCTATCCCCACCAGCTTAGTGTTCTGGCCAGGGGAGCTGACTGGCCCTGTGCATGTGAGGGCATCTTATTGTGCACATTGAGGAGGCAGAATGTCTCTGGTGCTCCCTTTGGGTAGTCTAAACTGCAATTAAACACCTGCAGCTGGCCCATGTCAGGCCAGAGCCTGGGGTCTCAGACCCTCTCCCCTATCCATGATGACTCCACTATCTCTATCTTGGAGTGGTAACAGCTAATTTAGACCCCATCATTTAGTATGTATAGTTGGGTTTATGTTTTTCAAAGTGCATTATTTTGTATTTATCAACAATGAATTTCATCTGCCATTTTGTTGCCCAGTGACCAGTTTTGCAAGATTCCTTTGTAACTCAATGCAGTTTGCTTTGGACTTAACTATCTTGAGTAATTTTGTTTCATTTGCAAACTTTGCAACCTTACTATTTACCCCTTTTTCCAGAACATTTTTTAATATGTTGAACAGCATAGGTCCCAGTACAGATCTTTGAGCGCTCCCACTATTTACCTCTATCCATTGTGAAAACTGACCATTTATTCCTACCCTTTGTTTCCTATCTTTTAACCAGTTACCAGTTAACCAGTCCATGAGAGAACCTTTCCTCTTATCCCATGACAGCTTACTTTGCTTAAAAGCCTTTGGTGAGGGACATTATCAAAGGCTTTCTGAGAGTCCAAGTACACTATATCCACTATATCACTCTTGTCCTCATGTTTGTTGACACTCTCAAAGAATTCTAATAGATTGGTGAGGCATGATTTCCTCTTACAAAAGGCGTGTTGGCTTTTCAACAAATAGTGATCGTCTGTGTTTCTGATAATTCTAGTCTTTACTATAGTTTCAACGAATTTGCCTGGTACTGAAGTGAGCTTACCGGCCTCTGCTTGCCAGGATATCCTCTGAAGCCTTTTTTAAAAATAGATGTCACATTAGCTATCCATCAGTCATCTGGTACAGAGGCTGATTTAAGCGATAGGTTACATATAACAGTTAGTAGTTCTGCATTTTCATATTTGAGTCCCTTCAGAACTCTTAGGTGAATACCATCTCATCCTGTTAACTAATTACTGTTTATTTTATCAACTTGTTCCTAAACCTCCTCCACCAACACCTAAATCTGGAATAGTTGCTCAGATCGGTCACCTAAAAAGAATGCCTCAGGTATGGATTCTCCCTCACATCCTGTGCAGTGAATAAAACAACACAAAGAATTCATTTAGCTTTGCTGCAATGGTCTTGTCTTCCTTGAGTGCTGTTTTAGCACCTCAATTGTCCAATGGCTCCACTGATTATTAGGCAGGCTTTCTGCTTCTGATGTACTTCATTTTTATTTATTTATTTATTTTTTGCTGTTAGTTTTTGTGTCTTTTGCTAGTTGCTCCTTCAATTCTTTTTTGGCCTGCCTAATTATACTTTTACACTCAAGTTGTCAGAGTTTATGCTCCTTTCTATTTTCCTCAGTGGGATTTGACTTCCAGTTTTTAAAGGATGTCTTTTTTGTCTCTAACCACTTCTTTTACTCTGTTGTTTAGGCGTGGTGGCATTTTTTGGTGCTTTTACTGTTTCTTTTATTTAGGGTATACATGAATTTTGAGTCTCTATTGTGATATTTTTAAAAGTTTCCATGAAGCTTGTAGGCATTTCACTCTTGTGACTGTTCCTTTTAATTTCTGCTTAACTAGCCTCCTCATTTTTGTTCCCCTTTCTGAAGTTCAATGCTACAGTGGATTTTTTTTTTGCCCCCTATAAGGATGTTAAATTTAATTACATGTCGCTATTACTGAGTGGTTCAGCTATATTCACCTCCTGGACCAGATTCTGTGCTCTACTTAGGACTAAATCTTAGATAGAGATTCTATGGTACTGTTTGATTCATTTAAGATTTTCACTATATTTCACTCTATGCTTTCTTTCACATATAATGCCTCTTCCCCACCAGCATGATCTACCCTGTCATTCCTATGTATTTTTGTACCCTAATATTACCATGTCCCATTAATTATCATTGTTCCATCAAGTTCTGTGATGCCTATTATATCAATAGCCTCATTTAATATTAGGCACTCAAGTTCATGCATCTTAGTATTTAGACTTCTTGCATTTGTATACAAGCACTTATAAAATTTGCCAATATTTAGTTGTCTACCTTCATGTGAGGTTAATTGAATGGAGCTCTTTTTCGTTTGACTTTCTCTCAAGCTCCTATCTGTACTTTATCAACTTCTATCCTCTCCTCTTTACAAGAATATAGAGTATCGCCTTTAATAAATCCTTCCCTAAGGAATGTGTTTGTCTGAACTATGTGCTCCTCCATGCCTGTCGGCTTTCCCCAAGCCTTTAGTTTAAGGGGCAAATAGTGCATTTTACATATGTTTTAAGTGCTATATGAAATTTTAGGATTGCTATTCCACACTTTTATTCATTCATCTATTTGAATTTCAATCTCCAAATCATTACTTCTTCTTCTCTTATGAGTGCGGTGAGGCTACATTCATTAATATCTTCAAATTGCTTTGAAATCCTCAGATAAAAAGGATTATAAAAGTGCAATGTATTAATACTAAAGCAAAAACGTGAATCCACAACCACCCCCATCAACATGTCTTAGACTTGAAAGACAACCATTTTTTCCCTTTGATAATGTACAGATTGTAACATCTTGCTAGAATCTATTTTAAATAGTATCTTTTTGTAAATAATTGTCCAGCATGTTCTTAGGCTTCTCTGTATTATTTCTCTGTTTCTTCAATAAAAATTATATTTTTGGCTAAATCTACTTGAGTTTTCATAATGTGTGGTAGACTTGCTGTACTGCTTCAAATGTTGAAAGACTTGAACTGATCTTTCTATATGCCTATAAAGGGAAACAGCGGTTCCTAAATTAGGTTACATCCAAGTTATGAACTGTATTATGCCGAATTGCCCAGTGTGTATGAATAATCTTTTTAAAATGTATGTGGTGTTTTTGCCAGGGAGCCTTGTGTCTAGACACTGAGCAATATATGAACTACAGATGTTGAAATGAGGACAGCTAATGGTTTAAAAGGAAGAGGAGTAATCCCTCTCTCTCTCTCTCTCTTTATATATATATATATATATCTTGCTGCTGGTATGTTAATATATATATACAGGTGCAGTAACGTCATAACTAAAATGATAGGTCAGATCCTGCAGTCCTTACTCAGGGGGAAAATCTTTTAATTTCATTTTAAGTCAAAGGGAGGTTTTCATGATTAATGACTACAACATCTTTGAAAATCTTCCCATGTCAAGCTGAGCTGATTGAATAATGCTTGTAATATTCTTTGAATACAACTGCAGATTTATGAAGGGTTTAAAACTATTGGTCAATTTCTTTTGAATTTTAACCCAGAGCAACTCCTTTGTGTAAGAGAGATTTACTATGCCCTGGTGTCATCACAGTCTAGGCCTCACTCTGTACCAGCACAAGCGCCGACTGTTCCCTGTGGCACCTGTTAGGGCAGGAGTTCATCACCAGCATCTTCCCAGTAACCTTTTCCACATCATGAAAATTAGAGAGAGGACAGTATTGAAAAGTAAGGCTGTTGATGTCATGTGACAGCCTTTGTTCAAGAAAATGGATTATTGCATTTAAGTGCAGGAGTTACACTAAGAGGGAGTGGGGGGTTGTGTAGCTCTCCCATATTTCCCTGTCTCAGATAAACAGTGCTCTTCCACAGCTCCCCCTTCTCCTTGGCTGTTGGGGTAAGAAGTCTCACTTCTGTTTCAATCTATTTTAACCACCATTCAAGAGATATGGAACCTTGTTCACCTCAGTGAGGCATTAATGATTTCCCTTCAGCAGTAGGCCCAGATATTGCCACCTTGGCTTTCATTGTCTGCAAGAGGAAAGGGTCCATTTCATGTTTGCTTCTGAACTAGCAAGAAAAGTCTGACCTCATTCAGGGAGCATGCAGCTATTTTCCCTCTGATGCTGGTCTTATGTCTGCAAACTGGGCAAGTGCCCCGCATTAGATCATTTTTTTCTAGTAGACAGGATGAGAGTGCCTCCCAGTGGGAAATACTCCAGTAGGGAGCTAGGTAAAAGTAGTCCATGTTGACTGGATTATGTGCCATCCAGGACAGTGCTGGTCATGTCTTTACAGAGGCCACAGTGACAGAGAAAGATTCCTTAGTCTTCCTCACCACCACTATATAGGGTTATGTGAACTTCTCAGGCCACATTAGATTGGTTTCAAAACTGGTCTTTTGTGTGATTGATGGGCCAGTTATCCTACCCTTCTACTTCATCTGACACAAGTCAGTGGAGAATCCTGTCCATTTGATGCAGAGGGAACAAAAGTCTAGAGGCCAGTGCATCAACAGATGTGGAAATTAGCCACCTGAATCCTGTATTTGAATACTCACTTAATCACCCAGATATCTGTTTTAGGCACCTGATTGCTACTATGAGATGCCCAAATATAAATGTTGACACCTAAGATAGGTGCCCAAATCTTGAAGATTGATCGCTGAAATTGATCGCTGAAATTTACTCTTAGGAGACAAAGCAAGGGTGCATGTGCTGATGTGCAGTTAGAGCACTGGAATTCTTGAATTGGTTGCCACTAGATAGTTAGACCAAGACTTCATTATAACACCATTTTTCTCTCAAAGGTGATTTAATTACTGATTAACTAGAAATATTGTGTTGTGTTGTAATGTATAAGTGCATATGTTGATTCTGAGTCTCATAGGACCCTCTTGAAAACAAACTTAGCCAAACAAACGAACTTAATAAGGTTTTACTGGATTGTACGCTAATGTTAAATAAACAAAATTACTTGTTACTGCTTATTCTTGCAGTTTTTGGCATCATTAAGCATCATTGTGTATATCCCAGACTCTGATATGATACAACAGGCTGAACGACTAAACTGTGAGACAGATTTGATTAAAAGAAGAGACTTAGAAAAATGTGACTTGGAGATACTTGTTAAAATATGGATCTTGTAATATTCTGCCTTTGTAATATTCTACCTCTGGCCTTAGCAGACTCCTTAGAATTCTTGAATGCCATTAGATATACAACAAATCAGAGTCTGGCTTTCATTAATTCAGGTCAATCAGTTTTCCATTGCTTAGAATAATAAAGAATATTTATTTTATAGTATTTAAGTCTACTTAAATGGTCTACTGAAAGACAGCACTTTGCATTACCAAGCACAAGACTCTGGTTTAATAACCGGTCCCAGTCTAGTCCTGGAGTTAGCCCAGCCTGAGGTCTGGTATGTCCAATTCCCTTTGACAGACTTCGAAGGGATCTTGTTTTCAATTAAATAGCTGTAAGATAGGCATTCAGGGGCTATGTGTTGTAACACATAGGGGATAATGTAAGTATGTTGGGGGCACTAAAAAGAATATGTGGAGAGCTTGGGAGCGTAGGTGAACAGTCAATGTTTTCTAGTGCCTCTCACATGATGAAATCAACATGGCAAAGGTAGGGAAAGTGATTTTATTTTCAAGCATCTAGACTAAGTGCCAGATTCTGATACCATTATTCACACTGAGTACCCTCTTACTCTGAGAATAATCCCAATGAAGTCAACAAGTCTATTTGTGGAGGAAGGTGCTACTTACTGTGATAAAGGGCTAGATTCTGATACCGTAAGAGTATTGCCAGCAATTAAAATGGGATAGCAGGATGGTTCATGCAATGATCTATTAAATCTTTTGTATAGTCAATCGTTCAAATTCAGTGTGAGATAGCACCAGTGCTTAAAGCATTGTAGACCAAAAGGGGCTGCAGACCTGCCAAATAAATCTTCTACAGCTCAAGCCAGGTAGTTGAAGTGTGTACATGTGAAAACACCCTTGATTGACTACTTTCCCCATTGCCCCACCTCCTGGGTTATAAGCAGGCAGAGCTCTCCTCCCTCCCCTCAGGAGCCCACACCAGTCTCACAGAAGGAGAAGAGGGAGCAGAAAGAGTCCAGGCTCTGTCATCACCTGTGGGCAATGGGACTTCTTCTCTGCTCCTCCCTTCTTTATCCCGGCCCTAGGAAAGGGGAACAGAGGGAACCCTATTGCGTCCCCCCTGGGCCTGGGAGAGAGGGCTGAAGAACAGCAGGAACAGGAGGAGGAGCAGAAGTGAAGCTAAGCGGGGGCAGAACTGATCAGGGCTGGGCTAGCAGATGTGATGTTGCTTTCATTTCTGTAGAAAAATGATAGACACATTAAGCTCTGGTTAGCATGGGGAGGTACAGCGGAAGCTCCCTACGAATGGGGGGCAGAGAGATAGGAGGGGAGTAAGAGTAGGTTCTGTGACTTGCAGGTGAGCCTCTAGGCTGGAAAGGAGGGTCCTGTGGGTTCCTACCTGCTCCTGGGACCTGATCCCTGTTCCCCAGCCTGATCCTGGGCCTGGGATGGCCTCTCCAGCCCTTCTGGGTCCTGTTCTCATCTACCCCCTCCCCAGGAATGCCTAAGTTTAAATGGGGGAAGAACCCCCCCACAATATTTCCAGTGTGGGGGTGCTCACCCCTTAACCCCTCTCTGTTTCTGCCACTCCTAGTTAGCACTGACAAAAGGTGACTCACTATAGTAATAGTGCTTCTCTGAGATGCTTGCCCAGATAGATACAAGCTATGGATAAAGCTGGCAGCACTGAGGGGGTATTATTCCAAGAGTGGGAATATGCAGAGATCACCCTGAAGAAGAAAGAGAGATTATTTACCAATAACTGCAGATCTTCAAGTGGGTTGCCTCTAAATATTTACACTCTTTGGATAAGGCACCAAGAGGCAGATCCTCAGCACATGTAAATTGTCATAGCTGCATTGGTTTCTGTGACATTTTACAGTAGTTGAGGATCTGCCTCACCAATAGGAACTTCTTAGAGGAGATGCAAAGGTTACTACCTTCTCATGGGAGCTTGGTGAGCTCAGTTCTGGAGTACAACTCTCTTCCATCATAAAACCATCATTTAGATTTGCACTGGAGTTTGAACTTTCTTCTTATTCTTGGAGACGGTCCCTTCAGGTCATGGCAGATTGGTGGGGCATCTTGCACTTTAGCTCTCTGCATTGTTTTGGTTTGGTGAATAACAGTGGATTTCATTCTCCAAGCAAGTCAAATATTCTGACAGAATCTCCCAATACTAAACTCAGGCAAAAAATGAAGGAAAAAATACAAAAAAGGATTATAACCAGAAAAGTACAATAAATGGCAGTGTCTGATGAATGAAGAGACCTGCTAGTAGTGTAAAGAGTTAATCCTTCAAAGGAAATAGTGCTAAAATTATTATGATTTCAGAGTCAATAGATTGCTAAGAATACATTCTATTCAAAACACAGCAATTTCTTTTAATGTACATGTCTCATGGAAAATATAGCAGGAATGTGAAGGAAGAAGTTTTCAGGAATTCATTGCCTTATGTCATAGCTGATATGAAAATACAGCTTGATGGGTTACAGCCAGGAAAATTAATGAATGCCCTGCTACTGTAGTTTGACGTCCCTGTTTCCTGCTCTCTTAACCTCCCTACCTTGCAGCTATCACAGTCTTGTAACAGGACACTTTACCCAGGCCCTGAGGCAGACATGTAGACAAATGAACTCCGAGATAGCCCTGAAAGTCTATAAAATCTCTCATGAAATGTTGACTTGCAAAATATGGAGATCAAAGCTAAAGTGTCCAAAGTTAAATGACTAAATTTCTTTATATGGTGGATTACCTGTAGCTGCTAATGATTTTGTTTTCTAACTATGGCATTTATTTTGTTTGGTCTCAAATTAAAATACTGAATGCTAACCATGCACACACAGTTACTCAGCATTAATTAAGTTTTGATTTATATGTTTGTTTTATTTCCATTAACCCCCTGCCCCCTCCAGCATATCCGGTTTTATTTTGAAATGACAGGTCAGATTCTGCCTTTGATTAGGTGAGTATCAATCCAAAGTAATTACATTGCCTTATTATTTGCATTACAGTAGCACCCAGAGGCCCTGTTGTGCTAGGTGCTATACAGACCCGTAGTAAAATACAGTTGCTGCTCTGAAGAGCTTGTAATTAAAGTAGGCAAAAGGTGGAGAGAAAGGAAGTATTATCCTCGTTTTACAGTGAAGTTAATGACTCAAAGACTCTGTGGCAGAACTATGGATTTAACTTAGAGCTCCTCAGTCCAGTGTCTTAATAACAAGAGCAATCCTCCTCTCCAAAATCTGATCGTTAAATATAGGTACTTATAGTCCCCTAATCACAGTAGTGGTTATCCATTGGATTACTCTGGATTTATGCTGATCTAACTAGAGTAGAATTTGGCATGGTAATGTTTGGGTTAGTCTTTGTGCCCTTGCTAAATCATTGCTATGTGTGTATTTTGTAAAATGCAAAGGACATTTTTTGTGGGTTTCAGTCATTCAAAGACACCAGGAGACTGTCTAATCTTTATACCGCCTTCCCATGAGGGATGATTAGTCTTTGACCCTGGTGCTGCACACAGATAGCACCAGCAAATTAAAAATGTAACCCTGTTATATTTACCCCAAGGGTATTAAAATGTTTATTTTCTGGATTCTGTTTATGTGAATAACATTTTGAAATTGTGAAACCTCAGGGATGTTTTACACTTAATTAAAAACTGGATTTTACTGTGGACATTGAAGGATTTTACAAGGTCATAAAACAATGTACATGTGGAGGAAACAATATTTGAATAAATTTGCTACAGAGAATGTGGTTAATTATGTATTTATACCATGTTTCATTGCTGTGGTAACTAAAATGCAGTAGGCCAGATCCTGAAGTTGTTACTAAGGGTATGATATGGAGTAGTGCAGAGTGTTATTTGTATTCCATTAGTGGCTGGAGGACTCCACAAACACATAGTAAGAGACTGTCCTTGCTTCAAAGAAGAACTTACAATCAAAATTGACAAGACAGGCATAGGAAGTACTGTATTATTATCCCCATTTGACAGATAGGGAATGGCTGTAGATCCACAGAGACATTAAGTGATTTACCCAAGATCACACAGAAAGACTGTGACAGACCCAGAAACTGAAACTTCATCTCCAGTGTCTCAACCATGTGCCATTCTTCTTCACTAATAGATGAGGGAACTGTACACATGCCTGGAGTCAGGCAAATGATTGGGATATCTTATAGTACTGAGTGTAAGGCTCATGGCAGAAAAGTGAAGAAAAAGATACAAAAATACTTGTTCTGGAAGTTTGGAGTTTAACACTGCTTTATTTCTTAGAATCCGGAATCCTAACCCAACAACCAAAACAGAGAAAGACAAAGCAGGCTGCTTCCTAAAATAGAAACACAACTCAATCCACCTTGCTCCAAGACGGCTCTTTGCAGACTGCCCAACAGGACCCTGATCACAAACCAACCCTGGTCTACACTGGGGGCGCGGGGGATCGATCTAAGTTACGCAACTTCAGCTACGTGAATAACGTAGCTGAAGTTGACGTACTTAGATCGACTTATTGTGGTGTCTCCACCGCGGTGAGTCGACTGCTGCCGCTCCCCCGTTGACTCTGCCTGTGCCTCTTGTGACGCTGGAGTACGGGAGTCGACGGGAGAGCACTCGGGGGATGATAAATCAATCCCCACTGGATCAATCGCTGCCCGCGGATCTGGCGGGTAGTGAAGACATACCCTAGAGTCTCGTAGCCTGCAAGCAAAACCAGAAAACCCTTTACAATTTAGAGTGAGAGCTTAAAATAATAAAACAGTTTGAATACTCCACACTGAGTACTGGCTGAGTATCTGCAATCCCAGTTGAAGTGGATGGGAATTGCAGTTGCTTAGTACCACTGCAGGCTTGCCCCATTGACTTTAATTGGAATTTTGCCTGCATAGGGACTGAAGGCACTGTGCAATTTCCAATACCCACTGAAATCATTGGGAGACTTGGGTGTTCAGCATCTCCTATGTTCAGGCTCTTAATAAGGGCTGCAGGATTTGGCTCATTATTACTACTGAAAATCATTTTGGGATCTTGAGTACTTGTGGCACCTTAGAGACTAACCAATTTATTTGAGCATAAGCTTTCGTGAGCTACAGCTACAGCTCACTTCATGCATCCGATGAAGTGAGCTGTAGCTCACGAAAGCTTATGCTCAAATAAATTGGTTAGTCTCTAAGGTGCCACAAGTACTCCTTTTCTTTTTGCGAATACAGACTAACACGGGTGTTACTCTGAAACCTGTCATTTTGGGATCTTGTAACTTTCTAGTTATTATTGCTTATCATCCCTGTTACTAGTCTTTTTTAGGAGAAGGTTAAACTCCTATATCTTGAACTAAATATTTGAGTTTTATAGTTGATTTTGAGACATTTTAATAGGCCTTCACAGTGGCTTTTTAATGTGAATTGTCACTGCTGGCAATGAGAATGCTTTGATTAATGTGTGCAAAGTGGTTTTAACACATGAATCATAGAACTGGAAGGGACCTCAAGACATCATCTAGTCCAGTCCTCTGCACTTGTGGCAGGACTAATTATCTAGCCATTCCTGACAGGTGTTTATCTAACCTGCTCTTAAAGTGTTGATGATTTTTGTTACTGATTTATAGGGTGTCACATTGTTCTCAATGTTCCCTTCCCAAAAGAATCATTATAGAATATTAACCTTAAGCCTATCTACACTAGCAAAACTACTTACCATATTGTGTTGATGGCCAATGAAGTCAATAGAGTTACTCCAGATTTAAGCTAATAGCAATGAGATGAGAATCTACTCTCTGATCATCATCTTTCTGCTTCTGAGAATCCCTACCCCATGACATATATGATTTTCCTCTCCTGCAGACTAGAGCATGCCAGCAGAATAGGAACCAACAAGAGGATAGCTGAGCCTGTGGTTAAGGCATGAGACTTAGGAGACTGGGGGTCAACTCCTGATTCTGCTACAGTCTCTTAGTCTCTCAGTGCCTCAGTTTCCCATTTGTAAAATGGAAACTCTAACGCTCCATTTTTGGGGTCATCTTCTATGTAGACTGTAAACTCTTCAGCACAGGGACTGTGTGGCGCCTGTATATTTGGGCTTTTAGAACTACTGAAACCTTTACTGAACCAAAAGGGAAAAAGGCATGTTTTTATTTACTAACATACTGAATGTCCACTTAGCCAGGTTAGTGAGAAACAGTAAGTGCACACAGCTGCAAGCCATGTTTAATTGGAAATATGAGAAGATCACTTTGGTTCTTCTTTAAAGTGAGGAACATGAATCCAGAAATGCAAACTTTCAGGCAGGCTCTTGCCATATAAATGAACAAAGAAGTTGGCAGTACACCTGTCATTTCAAAACACAAAACATCACACATACAAAAATAAAATACATTACACTTTTGCCATTCTCTACAGTCAAGCGTTCTTTCAAAGTGAAAATCCATCACTTTGAAGAATTACAGGAAAAATTCCTCAGAAACCAGTGCTCCAGAGATGCAAGCAGTAGGCAAAATACTGCTGCTCAGAAAAATAAATAAGAAGGACCTTTGGAGCAGTCTTGTTGTATTGCAATTTTACTTTATCAGGGACTAGACTATATTAGAAACTGTTTTTATTTTTTCCTTCAAATATTTTGAGAGATTTATTTTCTACAAACAAAAACACATCAGAGGAAATGTTGTTATTGAATAATATATGACTATGTATCTCTTTCTTTATGAAGATGGCTTCTCATTCACAGTTCAGGCAGGACAAAAAACACTCAGCTTAGTGTCTCAGCCTCTTGGTCTTGCCTGAACTACACCTGAGACACCATTTGAACATGATGAATCAAATATGAAATATGAAGTTACAGAAATGTCAGCTTCCACCAGTGACTGTATGGGTATGACTACAATGCACCAAAACAGCCACAGCTACCCCACCTCAATGGACTTGGGTACTATGGGGCAATAATATTGCAGTCTGGAAACTCTGGGTCTAGCTCCCCTCAAGTGGGGAGAATCCCACACCCCAGGCTCTACTCCCCTTTGCTGGGTTCTGCTTGTTCAGATAGCTTTGGAAATCTATTATCTGTGTATATAGTTGAATTCTATTCAGTCTGTTTTCAGTCTAAGTCTTTTGCAGAGCCCTTAGATGTAGTCCACAGACCACAGGTTGAGAACCATTGTACGAAAATACCTACAGCTGTTCCATGTTAGATGGCTCAGGCTCGGCCTCAGGGTGTTTGACTTTGGACTAGAGCAGGGATCAGCAACCTTTGGCACGTGGCCCGTCAGGGAAATTCGCTGGCAGGCTGGAATGGTTTATTTACTTGCAGCGTCCACAGGTTCGGCCGATCGCAGCTCCCACTGGCCGCAGTTCGCCGTTCCAGGCCAATGGGGGCTGCAGGAAGCAGTGGCCAGCACATCCCTTAGCCCACGCTGCTTCCCACAGCCCCCATTGGCCTGGAACAGCAAACCGCGACCAGTGGGAGCTGCGATCGGCCGAACCTGCGGCGGCTGCAGGTAAACAAACCATCCTGGCCCGCCAGCGGATTTCCCTGACGGGCCACGTGCCAAAGGTTGCTGATCCCTGCTCTAGTCCAAAGTCAAACACCCTGAGGCCGAGCCTGAGCCATCTAACATGGAACAGCTGTAGGTATTTTCGTACAATGGTTCTCAACCTGTGGTCTGTGGACTACATCTAAGGGCTCTGCAAAAGACTTAGACTGAAAACAGACTGAATAGAATTCAACTATATACACAGATAATAGATTTCCAAAGCTATCTGAACAAGCAGAACCCAGCAAAGGGGAGTATGGGATTCCTGAACAAAAAAAAAAGTTGACCCTGCCAGGCTAAAAAGTCAGTATGTGGAAAAGACTAATTAAGTCCTCACAAAGAGAATATCTTATTTTGAGTATTCTGGCCTGAATATAAATCAGCGTAAAGAACTAAAGGAGACTCAGGGAGTGCTCTGGACCACCACCTACCTACAGCATTTTAGGAACTCTTTGATGAACAAAGTCCTACAACTGTAGGGTGACCCTATGTCCCCATTTTATAGGGATAGCCCTGATTTTGGGGTCTTTTTCTCACACAGGCACCTATTACCCCCACCTCCTGTCCCGATTTTTGACACTTGCTGTCTGGTCAGCCTATACAACAGCCATGTGAGGTAGGTGATCAGATGGGAAAGTGAGGCATGAAGTTTAAAGTGACGGTTAGTCGGTGATAGAATTGGGTATTGAACCAACAGGTTCAGGCTCCTAGTCTCTCTCCCCCCACCCCCCCGTCCCCCCTTACCAAGTTCCATCGGGGGCTAGCAAAAGCTGTTGCACTGACAGCTCTGGGACCTGGCCGCTGCTGTTTATCCACATAACAGGCCGGGCATGAGCAGGATCGTTGCAAGCTTCCCTCCGGCTGCTTGCCAGCATGGACTTTCTAGGAGCTCGAGGGAAGTTGTCCCAATGCCTGTTTAACACGGGGACGCTCTGTGAGGTATTAACAAAGGGGCTAATGGCGAAGGTGGATTTTCGTGGCTAGGAACTGAACGGAGCCCCCCATGTCACAGGTGGGGACCCCTGCCGGGGTGCTGAGGGCGAGTGCTGACTTTCTTTACGTGCCCTATAGAGAGGAACTCCTGCTGCCCTGCACTCGGGGGGCCCGCGGGGCGGCCCGCAGTAATCTAGGAGCGGAGCCCTGAGGCGGGGCAGGGGGAGGTTTTTCCACTTAGGTAAAGTCTGGCTGCAGCTTCTCCGCGCCGCGCGGGACCCTCCTCCCACCAGCCCCGTCCCGCCGCTTCAGCTGCCCCGAGCCCAGCCCAGGCCGCCCCAACCCTTCCTCCCCCGCTGCCCCTCTGCGGTCCCGAATTGAAAGTGCCTCGCCAGCCCGTCGGGTGCAGAAAGCCCCCCTCCCATTGGGCGCTGCGCCCCACGTGAACACCCTGGGGTTGGCTGGCGAGGGCGGGCGGGGGGAGGGAGGCGGTTGCTCAGGCAACGCGAGTGAGTAGCAGCACCAGCGAGTGGCGAGCAGCCCCCGAGCCGGGCTCCCGCCGCAGCAGCCCCCATCTCTCCCTTGCCCGTCACCCCCGGGGGCTGCAGCCCCCCGCTGTCCGCGAGGAGCAGAAAGCGGTGCGGGCGGCTTCTCCGGAGGAGCAGGTACCCAGCGGGACAGGTATCGCTCCCCCTGCCGCTGCATGGGGGGAGTCTCCCTGCCTTGGAGAAGGGTGCGAAAGTTTTTTTGGGGAGGGCTGGGGAGAGCCGACGGAGGGAGGCGCGGTGTGTCTCTTGCCAGAAGATGCACGGCCCAGGGGAAATCTGACCCGCCTGTCGCCCTCCTGCGAGACTGGGCAGAGGGGACCTACCCTCCCTGCCTCCCCGCAAATACGCTTCCTCCAAGAAAAGGATCAGGGAGGCAATCCCTGCCCCTCCCTTAGGTCCCCCCTGCGAAAGGGATCAAAGAGATCCCTAGCTGCCCCTCCTATAAGGATCACAGGGGAAATTACTTCTTCCCCCAGCTGCCCCCTGCTAGTAGGTGCAAAGGGGAAATCTGCCCCATCGATAACTCCCCCCCCCACAGACAGATCAGAGGGGACCCCCCATGCCTGCTGTAAGGAGGTGCAATGGGAAATCTGCCCCTTGCAGAGGAAAAGGTTGTGGGGAGAGTCCCCCTTCTTCACTCCACGAATAGCGTGTGCTCCTCCCTGCCCCTTGCACAGGAGGCACTAGGGGGACCTACTACGCGAAGGGGTCCGGGTAGGTCCAAATGACTGACTCGGAAGAAGGGTGGGGGGGAAGGACACCGCCCCTCGCTGTCAGCAGCTGGGTCCGATCCCTGAATGAAAAGGGCAACAGCAGCCACTCAGCCTGAGTGCACTGACAGAGGCTCCGCGGAGAGCAGGCGGCTGCTGCCGATTCCCCAGCCAGCCGGTGCAGCGGGTGAGCGAGAGGGGCTTATGCGCCGTAGATCAGCAGCTGCTGAACTGAAGGCAGAACAGTAGCAGCCTGGCTGCATCTCCATCCCAGGCACTCTGCAGATTTGTCATTTCTTGGATTCCCCTTGCCTTTCCTTCCTCTTGCTCCTTAAAGCCAAAGGTGAGGAGAGCAGCTCCTCTTTGCTTTCTCCTGTTGGCACAAGAAGACTAATTACAAATGCTATATTGGTAATGAGTTAATTAGATCATTTGAAAGACTGGATTGTATTAATGCTTCTGAAGCTTTAACTTCTGTTGGAAGATTAAACAGGTCTGACTTTTTAATTTCTGATTTGTAGCCATTCTTGTGCCGTTGCTGCTGTTGTGTTTTTTTGTTTTTACTAGTTGCACATTTGCAAAGACAGCACCTTAAAAGAAAGCAGTTAAAAATCCAGATTTTTTTTTCTTTTTTGGCTTGGGGAGGGAGGTTGAGTTGCTGTTGCATATTTATTTTGTAAAGAGAGTGTTCAAAGGAACATATGGCTTGGATAGTCTTGCTAGGATAGCAGTTCACTCATTGACAGACGTGGGTTCCCTTTTCTTATTTAGAATGGTTTTGCACTCAAGAATTTTTTTTTTTTTTTTAAGATTATGCAGTGTTGATGTCTGTGCCACCAGAAGACAATACCGCTGGAGAGAAGCATCCCAATACAAACAAAATATTTCCCCCCTTTATTTTATGGTATATTAATGACCAAGAGCAACTTCCTACATATTTTTTTCTGGAAAGCTACTTTAGGATGGCAGCCCATGGCTATATTTTTGTTTTTACAAAGGAATTGAGGTTTGTTTGGACATTGTAAATTATTGTGACTTTTAAGGTTATTTGTTTTAAAGTAAAGGGGGATGTTTGTTTTTTTTGCTTAGGGTGAAACAATTACTGACCTATTGTTTGGCTATAATTTGTTTGTAGGCCCTGATCCTGCAACTAGATCTTTGGGTATGACCTCCTGTGCCTGTGTGCAGCCCCATTGAAGTCAGTGGGCTGTGCAGGAGCACAGTGGCCCACCTGCACAGATCCAGTTGCAGGACTGGGGCCTCTAGATTCCAATCCTGCAAAGATTTAGTCTCACTGAAGTTCTTTGGGGGCTCATTGAAAGGCTTAAAATTAAGCCTATGGGTAAATCTTTGCAGGACTGAGGCTTTAGGTTGTAAACTCTTAAAAGTAGGGGTCATGTCTCTGTATCTGTTTACAGCACCTAGCATTGGGGCCCCATTGTGCTAAATGAGGCTTCTGAGTGTTATTAAATAGTCATCTTCAGAAGTGTGGCACTATATTACCTTTAAAATTGTTGACTGTTCTGTGATGTCTCAAATTCATATTTTTTCAATAACCAAAAATTAACTCCACTTGATCATAATAGACTCTGGTTTCAAATGTATTTATTTGTTCTGTTTTTATGCTGCCAACTAAATTAACACTTTACAGCTTTGGGATTAGAGCTGGGTTGCGATAGGAGAGCAGAAACCTCCTTAGTTTTTGTTGGGAGGGAAGGGGGAAGTGAAACTGAACCTCCAATTATTTGAAATGTTTTGGCTAGTGAATCCTTTTGTTCAAATCTTCAAGCACCAGGATTTCTATTCTCATGCATTAACATTTTTTTAAAGGAAAACAGTCTTAAAAAAAAAAAAAAGTTTAAGTGCAGCTGGATGCAAATTAACATCAGCACAAAGGGTTGGAAACATGACCTTAAGGGGGCGTTCACTATATGTCCACAGGAAATATGAATGGCAATGAAATTGGCATGTGGTCCTATGGATTCCGCCTGAGCTGGTGCTGAGATGGTTAAAAACTAAAAATTGGAATATAAAGAATCTTTGAGAGACTGTGTGCTTTTTATGGTTCAGAGGCCCTTTCATGCAGGGAGACATTGTCCTTACTTGCACTGGTTATGTCATGCTCTCGCAGCATGGCATAACATGATGTGACTGATGCAGTCTCATGTGCCACATTACAGTGAAATCATTGGAGGAAGAAAAGTTTTCAGCACTGTTATTTAAGGATATTTGTAAAGTATTTCTTGCGTGTGCTGCTATTGTTGAGATTAAAGGTGCTGTACAGGCTTTGAATTACACGCACAGCTCCCATTGATAACAATAGGAGTGCTGCCACAGATCACGAAGAATCTGTAGCTCAGAGCTGAAGTTGGAAACCCCTCACTACTTCTATATGAAATGAGTTTGGTGGACTTAGATGATTTCCTAGTGATTAGTATAAAGGCATCAACACAAGTGCATTAATAGTCACTCCTCTGTGTGCAATCTCAACAGAGGGCAATGGCTGAATGGGCCATAGAAAGTGAGCTAATCACTCATGCCGAGAGGTGGTCCCTTCAAAATAGTGTGGAGGAACATTTGTGCGGTGAGTGTCTGAGGCTTCACTTCCATTGCTTGTGCTATTGTTTTTCTTTGGATCAATGGGGCAGGGGCCCCTTACTCTCTAGGAAGACAATTTTGCACCTTTTGTGAGTACTAATTCAGTTAGAAAAACCAGCCAACCGACAAAACACCATTACCTGAATCCAGAGGCTTTACAACGCAGATGTTCAAATACATTTAGGGCTGAAACTTTGCAGTAGGCTGGGGTTTCAACCCAGAAGTCAAATTCTTACCAAATTTAAGACAGAGACAAGATTTTGTAGTATGCAAAATTGAGAATTTTTTTTTCTGGGGGGGGAGGGAATCCTTGCTCTTCAGTAGCTTAGGGTGTTATCTCTTGTTATGAATTTGTACACTACCTAGCACAATTACTGGGGTTCCCAACCAACACAAATAAATAAAATCTCCTCCTTAGCTGAAGTGAATAGTAAAACTCCCATTGACTTAAATGGAAGCAGGGTTCAGCCTTTTGTCATATTATAAACCAGATTTAATAAATGCACTCCCTCTAGTTCCCACCTTATGGAAACCTCAGCAGATCCTGGCCCTACTAAAAAAATTAACCTGGGAAGTGATATGTCTGTTACTTTTTTGTACAGTAAAATCAAATGATAGTAATATTTTAAAATTAGCGGAGGTGCTAAACTATTAAAAGACTTCAGACTGTGAACAATTTTTCTCTCTCAAAGTAATTTTATAGGCTGTTCTTTTATGTGCTTAAATAGAGGCCACATCCTTAGAAGTATTCAGTACTAAAACTCCCACTGAAGTAAAAGGAAGTTATGGGTGCTCAGCACTGCTCTGGATCAGATACTACACCACAGAGTCCAGATAGCTATGAGCATAATAGAGCATAATATCCCAGCAGATTTCTGGTTTGAAATTTTAAAAATAAAAACATACCTTGTACCTTCACTAACAAACATTTTCCTAGGACTTAATATTATAGTTTCTCCAAGGCAAAGAGAGACTCTTCCTCTTTCTCCATCACAGCAATTATAATGACTGGAGTTCATGCTAGTGCCATCTTGAGGTTGTGGAAGTAGTATATGAGCAAAGCATTTCTTCCTGAGACTGACCTTTCTCCTGAATTGAGTGGAAGTTTGAGTCCATTTGTGTTCTTTGGTGGCTCAACTGCTATTCCAGTGATTGGCATCACCTATTAGCTACTGAAAATTCCTTTCATTCTGCTATTTATAACATTCCCTTTAATCACTGATCTGTGGCTTACCACATTTGTGACAGATATTTTTGTAATGTTTTATGTGAAGGAGAACCAAATCCTCTGAAATTCCCAGGGAAGTATGGCATGGACAGTAGCAGTGTTAGCTTCACCAGAATGCCTTTTGTCGCTTATGGGCAGGGATCACCTCTAAGGCTCTAAGGGCAGTTCAATCACCAATCTATGTTCGGTCCTTGATGTATGTATTGAGACTGCCAAGGAGTTCTATCTGTGGTGTAGGTCTGTGTGATGTGGATGCTCTTCCATTTGGAACTGGATTGACAGCACCAAATTCATTTCAGGTTCATATTCAGACCACTGAGCAGCGATTAGCTGGTTATTGCTCTCACTCAAGATTTACTTGGGATGGATACAAGCTTGTGATGTCAGTGAGCTGCACAGATATTTTTGTGAGATAGGGCATGAGCTTACAAATACTTATTACTAGATCTAGTTCTCACTGGCATGAGTGTCCTACTTATTTAGGTGGGGACTTCATGCCTGCACCAATCCTAATGGTACAAGGACAGAAATGAGGTTTTCTATGCTTTCTATCTTCAGAGGTGAGGGTTCAGTCCCCTGTAACTTACACTACCCTACTGCCATGGTCTTGTGCCTTCATCCTTCCCCACTCCCACACTCCTTTCTACTTTCTTCCTCTGACTTGCCCTCCTCCGCCAACCCCCCCACCAATACATCCTTACCCATGGGCTTCTGTGGGGATGGCACAAAATTGTTGTTGAACCTGGTGAAGAGGCTCTCTGTGCAAAAAACCATAGGCCACTAATGAATCTGGCTATAGGTCCAGTAGTAAGAGTATGAAGGATTTGGCCTTGAGTTAGTTTTTCTAGTCATCAGTAGGTCAAGTACCTAGATACTATGACAGGCACCTTTAAGAATATTGTAGGCACATAGTGATTCTTAATACAACAAATAGGCATTAATGTTTGTAAACAACTTTGAGATGCTCAGATGAAGTGGTTATGTATGTACAAAATACTATGATTACACCTCAATTTTGACTTTGCAACTCCTGGTGTGACTGAAGAACATCAGTAGCTATATATTTATCACATGGGTAAAATATCATTTCTTCTTTTAGGCATTTATTTGACTATGTGGAAGAAGATGACAACCGTGCATGGATGATTTGATGTAATTTACACCTGCAAGATTTGCAAAAGGCGATTATCATTGTGAAGTGTTGACAGAGATTTATGGGAGGAAGGTGGCCCAAGAGAGGGATGCTTATGATATCAACACAGTGGATTAAATGCACTTTTATACCTTTATTGACATATGAATTAACCATGCTAAAAATGCAATGAAAAGGGAGTTGATGGAGCAATAATGTGGCACAAACTACTGGATATGGATTCAGCTCTGCCATCCCTCTATAAGGCGCACAAATGGTATTCTACATCTGATCTAAAATAGGATGTTTAGGTTCTCAGAATGCTTGCTTGTTAAGATAATGCACAGCGATGGCAAACAAAATTTTTGAAAGGATAAGAAACGAGGAAGAGATTTGAAGGAATTCTTTTGTTTTTTCATTGGTATTTGTTCATACTGTGGATTTTGAGGGAAAGCTTAAGGAAACTCAAGGAATATTTCTAACTGGGAAATGGAACCTGGATCTGAGCCTAGCCAACATCAGAAAAGAAAGCCTGTGACGCATGGACTGGAAGATCAAAAAAGGGTAGGTGACAAGACTTTACCAGTGGCATTTTGTGCTTAAATTGCTGGGCATTATTCAGGGATCTCAAGTGCAATTTATAATTTTTGTATCCATTGATACTGTTTTCCATTGTTTAGCCAAGTTCTGAGTATAAAATAGTTCTGGCTTTTCTGGACTTGTTGCTGCATGGGGAGTAAAGGGCTGAAAAAGGTCCTCAGGTCTTTATTTCATTCATTGTGTCCCATCTTCCCTTATTCATCCTTAAAGTGGGGGGGGGGGAAGCTTTTTATTAAAAGACTGCTATCCTGGGGTTGTTGATAGTATAAATGAGATATGGTGACACCTGCTTTATCAGGTCAGACTGATTTATTGTATTTGTTTGTTTGTGTTGTTTTTTTGTTTTTACTTTTACAATTTACCTTTAAATGGTTATAACTCTTCAGGCTTGCTTGTCCACTGAACTGAAAGATTCTGAAGATTATTGTACTGTCATTCTGAGACCAACTTTATTTTTATAATGTACAATAGAATTCAGTCAACTGACATTATTTTGATAGAAAAACACCACAACAATATGTAACTAATGTTGACCAGCAGTTCTCTAGCTCATATTGGCAAGTTTCTGGAAATGTGTGTGTTAAGGAAGCATTGCATTATCGCCTAAACAAAACCACCGTCTCTGGCAAACTGATAGTCTGGGAGCAACTGGGGGTTTCAAGTTGTTGTTGTTGTGTCAAGACAACAACAAGTCAAACAAATTGTTAAACTTGACAAGTCTGCTGTATAAATTATTTTATATTTTCTAATGAGGATTTGGTTGGTGAAAGAAAATATTACATGTTCTGGTTTCTGTGGGGAGCTCTTTCAGCATTGCTTTAACATGACTTTTTTTTTTTTATTTATGCTGAAATATGAGAGCTGAAAACTGACCAACTATTTTACTATTTCGACAAGGCCAACTGATTTGGGAAGGAGCCTGTATATTATTTTACTGAGTCTGTCAAAGAATAAAAGTGATTCTTTGTTTTTAGAAATCAAGCCAGGCCAAGGAGCATTCAGAAACTAGATAGAAATGCATCTCTTTTGTTAGCCAGAAATGACATATTTAAGGAACCCAGAAGAAGCCCTGAATGGATTTTAATGCACTCAGTTCAATCTATTAGCTGTAAAGCTGTCAAGATCCTCCCTCTCCTATTTTCAAGGAAGCATTCTGGGACTGAGATAAATCAATAATGGTTGAAAGAAAATCCCTCTCTTGACTTCGTTTCTAAGAGGCTGTTAATATTTTTTTAAATGTACATCAGTACTGTATACAAGCCCTAATGGGGAAACATTTGGGACCTGTGACACAAAGGTATATTCTAATTGTTCTGTTACACCAAAATTAATAAGCAGTTATGATTGTCTGTCCTCGCTGATAGGTATAGAAGCCTACATCTCCCATCTGCTCTTGGTGCTGGGTGTTTGGTGCACATGTAATATGGGGCTTCTGAAAATATAATATAACCCCAAGTGAGGCTCAGTGGCAGCTGGGATAACATCAATTGGTCATGCTTAGCTGACATTCATTTTAACTTGAACTCTAGCTGTCATGGAGATTATTAAATTTATAATGATATATGTAAGATCCATTTTAATGACTCTTCATGCTTGGGTGATCTCTCTGTCACTTCTGTTTGCAAAACAAGTCTTAATAGAGTATTAAATTTCATTTCCTATTGAATTTTCTAGGGAAAGGTTACTTGCAAAAACTTTGCTCAGATTTATGTTTACTGAGAGACAGAATCTGGAAAATAGAGATGCAGTCTTTCTGTTCTGGATGTGAATAAAAATATTCTCCCATGCAATTTCTCACATACGGTAAATCCAGAATCCTTGAAAATGTGACTTAGAATATTGTGCATCTGATCAAGGAGCATTGAAAATTAGACTTGTACAGTACAGATTGGATATTAAAATCAGGCAGAAATAGGAAGAAATAAGGCCAAACTCATTTTAAATCAGAAAAATCATATACTCTCCTGTCTTTGAAACTCTGAATTTTTATCAGCACTAAAAGATGACAACATCTTTTTTTGCATTCTTCAGACAACAATGGGAAATGTATCAATGTGTATGTGTTTATAAGTTCTTTTGGATGACCTATATTGCCCAAGCAAAATAAGGAACACTGAAGACTAGGCTTGACTTTGTTTTTATTTCCTTTCTACATTTTTTGGTAGCCAGATTACTGGCCATCTAATTTTATTAGAGTGCTTAGTCCAGTTCCCAGTTTTCTGTCTTCTGTTTGGTTTTTGTTTAATCTTCCAAAAAGTTTAAAAATCTGGGTGCTGCTCCAGTCCCCATTCAATTTGATGGGAGCAGGTTCTTTCCAGTTGTCAATTTATTAGCTTCCCAGACAAAATTACAATGGGATTGACACTAATAATGTTCAGAGTCGCACTGGATTTAGCCACAACACTTTCATTGGCTTTACTGATAATTAGCTAAATCGTATGCAACTCCTAATTTTAAGGGTAAAAGTGGATCAGCTTTAAGAACCATATCTTTACTCGTGTGCATAACTCGGCTGAAGCCAGTAGAACTATTTATGTGAGTAGTGAGCAGGATTTGGTCCTCTTTATGACCAAAACAAATGCTTTACACTGGGAATAGCAGTGGTACAGCCCTGTTTGAAGCTTGTTTGCAGGTTATTGGTTTGATACCAGTTACAGATGTCCATTTATCCATTATTAGTAAATTCAGAGTAATCTTTTCTGAAGAAGGTGCTGTGGAGAAATCACTATAGAGCAAGTAAAATTTGCTGAGGGGTAATCTAGTTAGGTAAATATTGTTTAGCTCAATAATAATCCATTTAACCAGTACAGATGGAAGACGTAAATTTTCTGGGACACAAAACTATTGATCAGTGAAAGGGAATGTCTCTTGGATTGATTTCTCCCTCCCCGCCGAGTTCTCATTCAGATTTAGTAGCTCTTTTGTACTGACAAATATGGAATATTGTAAACAAGCATGGGTTTTCAGTATACCTGGCAATGATGACAAAGGAGTGGTTTCTCTGAAACTTTTACTTTTCTCCTATCTGTGAATAAATGGGCCTTGATTAGATGATTAAAACTGATTAACTTTATTGCCAATCATCAGTTTAATTCAGACTTGAAAAATAAATTGAATATTTTTCCCTACTTGTATGTATGCTCCAATTTGACTCAGAAATCAGCTGCTTACTTTGGTAAAGCACATTGTGTCTAATAAAAACTCAGACTCATTTAGTTATTTTACTTACAAGAAAATTTTTCCTTCTTGCCCTTACTGATTCAATGAATATGTAAGAACTGCAGGGGTAAACAAGCCCTTAGTCAGTTTAAGTCTACATTAAAAGCAGGCTTGAAATATTTTATTATAATGTGATACATTTGATGCATAGCTTTCCTCCCATTTCTTCTTATTAAACATTCTTCATGATATGCGTGGCTGGTTTCATATGCTGTGGGGGTTTTTATGCTTTTTATTCCCCCCCCCTCCCCCTGGGTTGTTAAGTCTGTATTACCAAGCAAACCTGTGGTACATTGCCACTACCTTACCATCAATTAATGGTAGTTTCATGAGCATAAATACTCACATAGGTGTTAATTTATAGCTTGAATGCTTTAAGGTGTGGTTAGATCTGTTGGATGGATGGATGGTTTTTTTGTTTTTTTTTTTGTTTTTTTTTAATGCTGAGATCTCAAAGCACTGTTGCAAATACTGCAAACCTGAGTCAGTGTGCAAGCACTGAAGTGTAGCCAGTTCTCGAGTGCAACAAGAGTTGCTTTTATGCAAAAGCCGAAAGCTGTTGTATGGTGTGGGGTGCTGGTGTAACCAGACTGTCTTATTGTGGTTCTATTGGAAAATGAACCAGAGAGAAATCCATCCAGCAAGACACAGGTTTGGAAAGTAAACTCATGTAGACTGTAAAACAGGGTTTCTATTTTATTAAGGATCCAATCCTGCAACCTTGCATTGAGTGGGAGAAGACAACTCAGATGAGTTAGGGTCAGGCTTTAACTTTGTATAATTTTTCCTGGATGAAAAAATCCATGTTTAAATCTCACCTCCAATGTTATATTTGCAAACATAACACTTACGTGTTACAGCAGATGACCAGTTTCAACATTTGTGTTTCCATTTAGAAAAGAATGGGCTGGATCCTCACATGGTGTATAATCTCATATTTTTAATGGGATACAATGGACTATGCCAGTTTATACCAATAGAGGATCTGGCCTTGCATGTTATAAGCAGTTAAATTAGGATTTGATGTGCTTGAGAAGTACATTGTTCAATCTTGTCTGTGCTGAAGTCAGAATGGAATGCTCTCAGTTTAATAGTTTTTTCTTCCAATAATTATCTGTAAAGTAAAAGGAACTTTTTGTGTTTTTTGCTTTTTCTTTTTCTTAGATTCAGACTTGGTCAGGTTGATTGTTACTTGTACATTCTGTTGCTTTTAAGTGAATAAGGCGTGTGTAACAGTCTCTTATGATTACTTTGATGCTCATGCATCAAAGTGAAAGCTTAAGATTCAAAGTTTTATGAGCAGTTTACTTCTACCTCTCAGGATATCAGAAAAGGGGTTCATTATCCAGAAATTCTTTCCCTTACCAAGGAGATGATCTAGAGTTTTAGCTTAGGATTTTCAAAAGCACCCAAGTGACCTTCCCTGATTACAATGAGGTGTGTGCTCCTAAGTCACTTAGGTGCTTTTTGAAAAGTCAAAAGAATAAGGGAAGGATTAATAGCCAGGTCAATAGTAATCTGCATATGCTGGTGGGTCAAAGCCTACATCAGAAGACACTGAAGAGTTTTTTTGCAGAGAAAGAGAGGGATTAATAAACTAAGGCTAGTTACTATAGTTTAAGTACTAAAGAAATAATTAAACAAGCATGAAACATGACATGACATGCTGTAGTAATCTGAATAGCTTCATGTAAGCATCTGTAGTATCTTTTATTTAATATGGCTTAATGCACAATTTAGCAGACTGTCCAGTTGTGGATCTTTATCTTTACTGAAGTCCAGGGTACAGGGGAGAAATTGCGATATGCTCACAGACTAGACTGATTTTAATCAGAAGAAAGCAGGGGAATTCCCCCAGTGGTTTGATTCCAAAAACCTTACATTTCCAGTGGCATGCTATCTCTTGGGAGGAAATGGACACAGTGCAGAGATACAAATGCAGCTTTAAATGAAACTGTACAAAATGAAAAGGAAATCATTTAGGCATGAATGTACTGGTCCTGCGGATGCTCAGCACCATGAAGCCATGGAACTGAGGTTGCTAAGCATCTTGTGCGATCAGGCTCTAAATCAATTTCTACCATGAGCTTGTCCACAAGAGCTCTTCTGCTCATGAGTGTATGTCTGTATAATGTGTAGGCAGCTGGACTTCCTTCTCTCCTTGTGGAAGATTAAGAATGTATTGTAGGATTTGCCATAGCAGATCTGACTGATAGTCCTCTGGTCTGGTATCTTGCTTGTGGCAGTGATCAATATCTGATACTTCAGAAGAAGGTGGGGTGGGGGGGAGGGGAGGGGGAAAAAACCCAACCAACAAAATGCACTCAGCCAGTCGTGTTGTATGTGGGGAAGAATATCCTTATTTTATATTGCACAGTTATGAATATTAATAGTCCCAGAATTATCTAGCCCATCACAAAATCCAGCCAGGCTATCTGATTCTGTGAGATTCAGCCTGTGACAAACGATATTCTGTGTAAAATACCATTTCCTTCACCACACTGAAAGTGAGTTTTTCAGGGCATGTCTATGCTATGGGCACGAGAGCAGCACAGATGTAGCTTCCTATATCAACAGAGAAGGGGATTTTACATTGCTGTAGATAACCCACCTCTGCGAGTGGTTGATGGAGGAATTCTTCCATTGACCTAGCTTCCCATTCAGTTTAAGCAAATATCCACCCGCACCCCCATGTAGCCCTGTACCCCCGTTCCCATTCAGCCCACACCCCAGTCTATCACCCCACTAGCCCTTCTGAATCCTCGTCTGTGACCCTCCACCCCCCCCCCAGCAGCCCCCTGTGCCCTGCTCTGTCCATCTTCTCCCCCTGCACCCCTTTCCCACCCACATCCTGTGCCTCCTGACCTGGTCCCGCGGGCAGCATGCTGTGAGGAACACACCCTCTCCTCCTCCTCCCTTTCCCCTCTCCTCAGCTGCCTGCTCCTATTCTACCTCACTTGCCCTCTGTTTTGGTGCCACAGCAGCCTGTGGTGGGTCTAAATGCAATGCCTCCCCAGCAGAATATATTTTCTCTGGAGGAAAAAGAACCTCCCAGGGGGAGAAGGAGAATGAATTCTGCACATGCGGAGTTGCACAGAATTCCCCTGGGAGTAACTAGAGGCTAGGCTAGTTTAACAACATCACTCATGAGTGTGAAAAATTCATACTCCTGAGTGACCTAAATTTTAAGTAGACTAGGGCTAAATAGTGAAGTGAAAGGTCTATGTTTGGAATCAGAGGTGCAGCTGTTTCTGATTTTTAATGTACCTTTAATTAGAACTGAGACATAACATTCATTGTTTCTCTAGAGATTTTTTTTTTAAGGTATGTATAGCTTGATTATTATTTTCCCCCCACCTTGCTATGAACAACAAAATGCTGTGTGTAATCCACTCTGGCACCCTTCAGGTTGTTCATCTTGCACTGTGCCCTTGCAGACTGTTTCCTCACCACGGAGGATTATACTCTCTCTTTAACTGAGAGTTTAAACTTACTACCTCACTCCTGCTTCAGACTCCTATAAGGTTAGAGTTCGGTTCACTTTTTTCTGAGGTACTGACCATGATTTTTTCTTCCATTAAGGGTCTAATCTGGCACATTCTGTGGTTAGTCACTTGTGTAAATAAGGGTTTCCTGGATCAGGCCCTAGCAACCTGCCACTTCCAGGTATTGGGAACAAAAGCATAGGCTAGGAAAAAGAGAGAAACTACAAAATAAGAATTATGTATATAAACGCATCTAGTGATAGAGAAAGCATGGCTAGTTGAGTGCAAAAATTGTGTTCTAAAGTATGGAATATTACCCTCGTAACAAATTATTTGTTCTTGGCCTAAAAGCTGTAAAGGCTTCTCCCCACTTATCAGTTTGCAACATATTATTGGATGCGAGTGTGTCATTTTCCAGTAATGAAACGTCTCTTCCATCCTTCCTCTCGTTCAGTGAAGCTTGTGTTGATTATAGCCACCTTTTGAAGTGAAATACAAAATATTTTCCCAGTTCAGTGCACCCTTGTTTGGTATGCAGTAAAATGTTTGCTGTGCCATTTTAAAAAAACATGCTCTCTGATGAACAATTTAAGAGCCTGATCCTGTCCTGCAGCCCTTACTCATACAAGCAGTCCAACTTAAGTCAATGGGACTCCTTGTGTAAGTAAGGATTACAGAACTGAGCCATAATTATTGTTTCCTATTGTCTGCTAGCTTCTTGTTTCCTTTTCTATTCTAATGTTGACCTAAATGGAGATTTTCATTTAACAAAAATATTTTTCTTTCTAACGTCTAAAGAGTGACTTTCAGATTTTACACATAAAACTCCATTACTGCGTTGATTTCCTTTGCATCTCTTCGGAAGAGTACTGCCATTATCATGCAAATAGATAGCCTCTGGCTGCAAGTGAATTGTCATATACTATAACATATAGACTATAATATTAAATTTCTCAAGATTTAGATAGCTAGTGCAATTCATATTGGGCAGCTAGACACCAACTGTCTCAGTGTCTCTGCTTTGAAATCTGTTTGTTATTCCTGATGTCCCTCACCTGGTTTGATATTCCTGCAAAGGGGGGGCGGGGGGAGAAATGATTATTTTCAGGGCATGCTGCACAACCCATTTTCAAGGCATTTTTGGGATGGAAGGGGTACGAGGAGAACACAAATATCTGGGGGGGTGTTATTTCTAGGGCCTGGGTGGTTAGCTTTTTTGTCTTTGGTAGGCTATCTTCTAGCTTGCGGGAGGCTGGGTTTATTATGATTCCATTTTTATCATATGCTTAAGTCACCTAGAGTATTGGATCAGCGCTTCCTAATGTAGCCTATAAATCCAAACAAACTACAGTGGTACACTAAACCTTTATTACCAGTTTTATAGTAGTGAGGCTCAGTGTATCTTTGGTATTTATAAACAGCCTTGTTGTAACATGCATCTTGTTACACTGTAAAACATAGAGTAGGTTGCTGCATGCAGCTGAAAATCTGCAGCAAGGGCTGTGAGAAGGGAAGCTATATATACAATAGGGAGGTATGAATATAATTTAAATTCTAGCTTCTTACAAAAGGATGTCATAATTGCTAGAAGGGGTATATGGGACGTTGCAGAAATCTGTGATTAAACCAAGGTTATTACAGATAATATGTGGTACTTCTCCTTTTATTCACCAAAGGTTCCTCAAGGTTACACTGGTTTAACTTTGAAGTAACTCACTGGAGAGGCTGCAGATTTACACTGGAGTAAGGGAAAACAGAGGCCTGTTTTATCCCTCTTCCCTCCCCCCACCAAGATTTATATGCAGAGCAGCACCATCTCCACCATCCTTTCCCTGGTCTTTGCAGAATTTGGTCAGGAAGGATAATGTAACGTAGGGCTGTATTACCTTTTTCTTCAGCACGTTTCCCTCAAGCCAGATCTCCCTAAGTAGGTCTCAGGTAGTCTGTCTCTGCTGAGAGCCAGGGAACCTGATGAGAGAACCACCAGCACCAAGCCCCCGTAGAGACCTGGGACCTTTTGTGATTTTCCCCCAGAACTCCTCAAATTTGTATAGGTGGGGCTTGCAATATATTTTCCATAGGGGAAACCCCTAATCTCCAAAAATGAGGGAACGCGGTGAGGGGGATCTTCACTTAAGTTTCCTTCAGAGCTCCTTTTTACCATTATTTCTGAGGGAAGAGATTAAATTGGTCCAGTGCTTGTGGCGTTAAGAAAATGGCATAGTACTGAGGTTGTGATTCCCATGGATTGCTGACAGGATGTGATGCTTAGATATCTCGTGATGCTATTTTATGCCAGTGCTGGTGTGGGCAGCTTTTTTTCCAGACCTTGTCACTAAAAGAGGAATTGCAGTAAGGAAAAAGTGCTTCCACAATATCACAGTGTACTAAGTTGATGAATCTATGATGGGTTTTAGCAGAGTATGTATTTATTTTGTGTCTCATTCGCAGGTAGACATGGGTAGAAATCAATCAAAGTGCTATAAGCATTCAGCTAGCGCTAGGCTTAATTATTTAAATAAATCTGCTTTTAAAGGTTTCACAATTCTTTATTGTAATGACAGCAAGGACTCTCAGATCTTCACTAAGATGGGGGGTATGTTTGGGGTAAACAATGTACCTCTGAAGACGTAAACAGATTGCTAGAGTTGCCTCTGTTATCTTGATGTATCTACATCTACATCTGCCATGCGAATGTCTCCTGTTTCTTCACTACATCTCATCTCAAACACAGTATATATTTGATGCTACCACATTTGTGAACACTGCTTCAGATTCAATATTGTGATGAATCTTCTTAATCCATAAGGAAGAGAATTTACTTCTGAATGTTTTTTGGGGGGAAAGGCTCTAAATGCTAATTTAGCAAGTAACTCTAGCTGCTGATTCTGCATTCAGATGAATTTTTCACACAGACTTTTTTCTCTCCTGTGTTAGTTTTGCTAGGAAAGCTTTCATCTAGTCAAACAACATCAGCTTCAGAATCAACCAATGCTAAAGGAACAATAAACCAAGCAAACATCTTAATGCAAAAATGGGCTGAGTTCTTTCTAGTCCAGGGGTTCTCAAACTTCAATGCACCGGGACCCTCTTCTGACAATAAAAATTACTATACGACACCAGGAGAGGGGACTGAAGCCTGAGCCTGCCCCAACCCTGCCAGGTTGGGCGGTGGGGAAAACAAACCCCAAGGGCTTCAGCCCCAAGCAGGGGGCCTGTAACCTGAGCCCCACCACCCAGGGCTAAAGCCCAAGGGCTTCAGCCTCAGGCAATGGGGCTCGGGCTTCAGCTTCAGCCCTGGGCCCTAGCAAGTCTAAGCCAGCCCTGATGACCCCTTTAAAAAGGCATTGTGACCCACTTTGGGGTCCTGACCCACAGTTTGAGAATTGCTGTTCTAATCTATATAGGAATTTGGGGCCTGATTCAGCAGAGTATTTAAGTAGTTCCACTGAAATCAATGGGAGTGTACATATGCTTGAAGTTAGACTCCCATTGACTTCAATAGTCTTTAGATCAGGCTCTATCTCAGTCTTTAGATCACACTATTTCTGGGGGCTGAAGTAAACTCTCTTTACTACTTTTTTTAGCACTAAAAATGTGGCCAGCATTGGACAGGACTCAAATATTAAGAGAGTCCCTGCCCTGTAGCTTGAAGCCTACAAAACTGGACACTGTGTCACTGCTGGAAAAATTTAACTGCATTTGTTAAACAAAGAGCTTGACAAGTTGGTCTGAGTAGCAGTGTCCTTAATTCCACGCCCCAGCCCCCATGAATCCTGTGGACATATTGGATAACAGACGAAAAAGTAGCCTTCAAATAAGAAAAGTTAAGTCACAACTGGACTCCCTAGGAAGGGTGTGTGTGCATGACCATAAGCGCATGCACACCTGTGTCATCTAGCTGCACGAATGTTGGAAAAAACAAGGTTATTTTGTGTTGTACACTGTCATTATTTGGTCCTTCTCCATCAGCTGGTGTTAGACCTGGTACAAGAGCCATTAAAGAGAAACATTAGAAAGGAGTGACTTGTGTAAATCATCTGTTAGTTATGTGAAATGGTGCTTAATGTGAATTTGGCTGCTTACATGCCAGTAAATGCAAATGGTATTGTAAATACCTCTGCTGGTGTTCAATTAACCCCCCCCACCACATTTTTCAGGTTCTGAATGTTCATTGTAGTGAGTTACCTTATTGCAGCACTGCATTAATATCACGTGTACTGTACTGTCACATGTGTCACATTAGACCTCTCTGTAACATGGCTGAGGCATTTGCAAGCCTGCGGTTTCTGGTTGTTTGGATTAAAACTCATATTTGCAGGAATTTGAAATGATGCTCATCAGGTTTTGGAAGGCTTAGACTCAAAGTGTGCTGATTTTTAGAGTGAAACTCAGTATCAGCAGTATTCTGATCTCAAAAAAATTTTAAAGATGCTTGAGGAAAGAAAAGGAAGATTAGTGGTAGTGTATATGTATTGGAGTAAAGCCTCTTCATAAATATTTATCAACTGGAAAAAATAAGTGCACAGATGCCTTCTCATTTAAGCTCAGATATGTCATGAGTATATCAGCTAGTCGGGGATGGGGATTTAGGTTAGTAGACAATATATTTTCACACTGCTCAACATCAGAGGAGGTGAACTTTGAATGCAGTACGGTATGTTAAATGCTAGACGCAATGGGGACTTGAGACCTGGGCTTTATTACTGACACTGGCTCTGGTCTGCTGGGTGTCCTTGGACAAGTCACTTCACCTCTGCGCGTCAGTGTCACCATCTGTAAAAAGGGGGAATAATACTGACCTCCTTTGTAAAGTAATTTGAGATCTGCTGATGGGAAAGTGCTATATAAGAACTAGGTATTGTTAGTGAAGTGGTCAGTACCTTTTGGTTTATGTGTTAGCCAAAGATGGCACCCATCAAAGCACAGAGCCCTCCAAAGCCTCACCAAGTCCTTGCATTAGTACAGACTTGTAGGATGGAATGTTGGTTCTTGCAGTACCCACTTGCTTGTTGGTAGTTTCATATCCAATTTTGGATTCACCTGACTTTACATAAGCTTAGAAGATTAGAATGATCACAGTACGTGGTTATACAGCTACCAGACTTTTCTGTCCGTTTGAACATGTTTAATTAAAGTTGACAATATCAGGTCTCAGTACCCAGAACTAATAAAAGGAAACACATAGCCATTGAACTTTAGAACAGTACGTGAAGTGCAGAAGCTTAAACAAAACACAAATCCTTCCCCATCCTGTTGCAGTGCTGAGTTTCTAAAATGTGGCTGTCTGTTTCTGGCAACTAACCTGACGGATACATGTTCTGATAATAAATGTGAACTTCAGAGCTTTGCTAAAATGTAAAAACAAAAAATCTACTATTTAAGATTCCAGTTCTACACAATACTGGGGCATAACTTCATCCCCGCTACAGCCCTCTGGGCCATTTCAATAGCACAAAAGCCAGTTTATACAATCACTTGGGAATTTTTCCTGTATAGGCGGGGATCCCTGAGTGGCTTAAAGCCAGTGTACCAGCTTCACGCCAGTTTCTAGTATAATATTCTAGTCCTGTGCCTCCATGATCCCAGGTTGTTGGCAAAGTTCCTTGTGCCTGGCTGCTAAGGCCACAATGTAAAACAAGGCAGAGGACACCAAATCAGGGTGAATATGAAGGTGACAAAGCCATCTTTGTTCCTTCCCTCCATGCCCCTCTTCTCCCCCCCCCCCACTATTGCACCACTATTGCTTGGCTGGACTGGAGGATCTTTTCAAATACTTGGAAGTCTGTTTCTTCTGCCAAGAGTACAAGGTGAACACCACAAATACACTGGTGGCATTAGAAACGTCTTAAAGAATGCCAGGAGCATTTCCTTACACTCCTTCCCCTGTTTAAGGTGTGTGCGTGTGTGTGTGTGTGTGTGATGCCAACAGCTGTTGCAGGTGGAACACAATGTTCTTAACACAGCCCTTGTGGCCTAAGCAGTAAATAGTTTCTCATGGGAGTACTCCTATTGCACCATCTCCAAGCTCTTGCTCCCACCATCCCAACAGGAGGGGAAAGTGATAGCAGTGTCTAGTTGCTCTAAGCACCTTAGACGTGTATTAGACCAGGAGCCGTCATCAAACCAGAAAATAACCAGCTGAACAGGAAATAAAAATCAGCTTCCTGCCATCCTGAGAATTTAGTAAATAATCCTTTTGCCTCTGCCAATACATCAGTGGGAAGGCACATATGGCTACAAGTTATGTACAACTTTCCATATCTTTTATCCAAATAATTTCTTCTTGGCAAATATTTCAAATCATTGTTCCAAAAATTAAGTGTTAAAAATACCAAATGTGAAAAGCTGAGGGGCAGCACAGCGCAAGTCTAGAGTGTGTGCAGAAGTGGGGTAGTGCTCACCTTTGCATTCCTCTGGTGTCTGAGAGCTGTGGGAAGGGCCAGTCCTTGGGTGTAAATTAAGAAAGCTTGAGGATTGCTCTAATCTTGCACCAATTGTTAACAGCTCTGAGGGGATGGAATGGCAACAGTAAGGGCTATCTTGCCCAGGCCCCCTTTCCTGTGTACTGAGGAGATGTACAGTGGCTAGGTAGGTCTGCTTTACAGAAAAATCCTCTAGCTATGCAGTACAAAATGGGTGCTTAATACCTCAGTATCTGGTCCTAGATATTTTAATGGTTACTGATACCAACTAGAAGAGAGTGCACATTTTAACAGGTACCTTCAAAACATCAACTGTTCTTTCATTTATATATATTTTTTAAATTTTTAACATTTTCATAATGGTTTGGAACAATTTCTGTAGACCTTTTTGGTTACAATTCTGCTTCCATGGAATTCTGTGGAAGTCGTGCCATGGACTTTGGTGGGAGTAGGATTGAGACGCTGTGGGAAAAGGTCATTCAAAGAAGACTTATTTCAGATAACTAAAACATTAAAGGATTTGCCTCTGTATTTATAATGTTTCAGCTGATCCTGTTTAGGTGGGGGGATTCTGGGCTGTTAGGCTGGTTAAAAATAGACATTACCTTTTGTCTCAAAACCTTGCAAATACCATGAAGTATAATAATAGTGTTAACCTGACTTCATTTATCTCTGGGGTTAAGCTATGTAAGTCTGCTATAGTAATTAATCAGGGTCACCATGCATCTGTGGAATCCTGGGAAAATTTTCTGAGATGAAGTGTAAAGAAAATATGACCATTCTTCTCCACGGAGAGGAGTTGCCTGACTCAGGAAAATCACTTGTTTTCCTTTTTGTAACTTGTATATATCCTAAGGACAACCCCATGCTGTAAAAAGTACATCAGAGTCTACTAAACTACTACTGTAGTTGGCCAGCATGGATATGCCTATTTAAAAGGGCTGTTAGTGTGGTCCTTGGAGGTTACAACAGGATGTAATTATGTTTCTTTAAAAAAGCTTGCATATGTTTTTTTAGCAAACTTAACATATGCCCAGATGTAGTGTGTATATTCTTTTGGGAGTCTGGAATGACTAATTTTTCTTCTCTAAAATTAGTGTACATTAAAATTACCCATAACAAATCAATTCCTGCAGTACAATTTAATGAAACCTTTTGTCGACAATTAAGAACAGTAATCTAGAAATGCTTTTTACATTATCAGAATTAATTTCTGATCACCTTTCCCATTTAGTAAAATGGGATGTGTATGTTCCAATTTGGGATGCCTTACGTTAATTGTAGTTAATGTTATGTTGGATTATCCACTAGTGTTGTTTGTTTAACAAAGCATTGAGATGTGGGTCAGATCCTCATCTTGTGTATGTTATTGACTTCAGTAGACTAAAATAACTATGCTGGTTTACATTAGGTGAAGATCTGTTACAATATTTTTGCATTGTTGTTTAAGTCTCTCCTTCTGCACTATCAACAATCCATCATAGACTGGGTTGCTTTCACTGAGCTCATTGTGGATGAGGTATTCCTAATAATAAAAAAAGCCATGTTTAACAGCACTGGTTTTTTGGGTTTTTTTGAAACCTTTAAAAACACTATGACAGAGACTAAAATTATATATGTAGCTCAATTTAAAAAAAACTTAATAAAAGGACCATAAAAGTGCCATTGTGGCTAAACAAATGAAGTAAAGAAGTAGTTAGAGGCAAAAAGGCATCCGTTATAAATTGGAATTTTAAATCATACTGAGGAAAACAGATAAGAGCACAAACTCTGACAAGTCAAATGTAAACATATAATTAGCCCCACCCCAATGTGAAAAGCAACTAGCTAAAGACTCAAAAACTAAAATTTAAGGGCATCAGAAGCAGGAAGCTTGCCAAGGAATCAGTAGGGCCAGTGGACTATCGAGGTGCTAAAGGAGCATTTAAGGAAGACAAGGCTATTGCAGAGAAGCAAAATGAATGCTTTGTGTCAGTCTCGATTGCAGAGGATGTCAAGGACATTCCCATAATGGAGCCATTCTGTTGAGGTGACCTCAGTCTGGGAGAGTTCCTCAGATTTTTATCAGTAAGAGGAGGTTTTGGAATAAATTGATAAATCAAACAGTAATAAGTAGGGACCAGATGATATTCATCCAAGAGTTCTGAAGGATGTCGATATGAAATTGCACAACTACTAACTGAGGTATGTAACCATCATTTAAATCTGCTTCTGTACCAGATAGCTGGAGGACAGCTAATGCTCCCCCCCTTACTTGCTGAGGCCCCCCCACCCCAGTTCACCTCCGCTCTGCCACCGCCTCCCACGAGCATGTCTCAGCTCCGCTTCTCCCCCCTCCCATGCAAGCCTGGAAGTGGGGAGAAGCAGAGCTGCAGCGCACTTGTGGGAGGCAGCGGAGCTGAGGTGAGCTGGGGTAGGGGGACCACAGCAAGTAAGGGGGGGCACAGAGGAACCGCTTGCGGTAACACAAATTCGGATATAACGTGGTAAAGCAGCGCTCCAGGGAGCGGGGCTGCTTTACCTTGTTATATCCGAATTTGTGTTACATCGGACCGCATTATGTTGGGGGAGAGGTGTATAGGACAGAGCATGTTTGCCTGAGTGTCTGATAATTCTGATTTGTGGGGGAAGAGTCAACACAGCTTTTGTAAAGGAAAATCATTCCTCACCAATCTATTAGAATTCTTTGAGGTTGTCAACAAGCATGTGGACAGAAGTGATCCACTGGATATAGTGTATTTGGACTTTCAGAAAGCCTTTGACAAGGTCCCTCACCAAAGGTTCTTAAACAAAGTAAGCTGTGATAGAATAAGAGGGAAGGTCCTTTCATGGATCAGTAACTGGTTAAAAGACAAAAAGGGTAAGAAGAAATGGTCAGTTCTCTGAATGGACAAAGGTAAATAGCAGTGTGCCTCTGGGGTCTGTACTGAGACCAGTGCTGTTCAACTTATTCATAAATGATATGGGAAAAGGGTCAACAGTGAGATGGCAAAATTTGCTGATAATACAAAATTATTCCAAATAAGTCCAAAGCAGACTGTGAAGAGTTATCCAGTTTTGTGAGATCCCTTTGTGACTGGGCAACAAAATGGCAGTTGAAATTCATTGTTGATAAATGCAAAGTAATGCACATTGGAAAACATGATCCCAGCTGTACATACAAAATAATGGGGTCTAAATTAGTTGTTACCATTCAAGAAAGAGAGCTTGGAGTCATTGTGGGCAGTTCTCTGAAAATATCTATTCAAGGTGCCAAGGCAGTCAAAAAAGCTAACGACATTCGGAACCATTAGGAAAAGGATTTATAGTGGCGTTGTGATATTTACTATCTTAGCTATCCATGGTACACCCACATCTTGAGTACTGCATGCAGTGCTGGTTACCCCATCTCAAAAAAGATACGTTAGAATTGGAAAAGCTACAGAAAAGGGCAACAGAAACTATTAGGGCCATGGAACAGCTTCTGTATAAGGAGAGATTAAAAAGACTGGGACTTTTCAGCTGGGAAAAGAGACAACTAACAGGTGATATGATAGAGGTTTATAAAATTGTGAATGGTGTGGAGAAAGTGAATAAGAAAGTGTTTTAGTCCTTCACATAACATAAGAACCAGGGGTCACCCAATGAAATTTATAGGCAACATGTTTAAAACAAAAGGAAGTATTTCTTCTCTCAGTGCACAGTCAACCTGTGGAACTCATTGGCAGGGGATGTTGTGAAGGCCAAAACTATAAGGGGCTCAAATTAGAAAAAATTAGATAAGCTCATGGAGGACAGGTCCATCAACGGGCTATTAATCAAGATGGTCAGGGATGCAACCCCATGATCTGGGTGTCCCTAGTCACTGATTGCCAGAAGCTGGGAGTGGATGACAGGTGATGGATCACATGATGATTACCTATTCTGTTCATTCTCTCTGAAGTGCCTGGTACTGGCCATTGTCAGAAGGCAGGATGCTGGGCTAGGTGGACCACTGGTCCAACCCATATGGCCATTTTTATGTTCTTAAGTGCTTTGCGAGCTTTTAACTTTTGAAGGCTCACAATGCCCCTGTAACGTAGAAAAGTTATCCCCATTTTACAGCTGGAAAACCAGGGGACTGATGTAAAGTAACATGGACAAGGCCACAGATAGCTCTGAAATTTTGTTAGGAGTAGAAATTAGGAGTTTCTGATTCCAAAGCCGAAATGTAGATCACTGACCACACTTATCTCTACTTCTAGATGAATACAGAATTACTTGTGGCTATTTCATGACTGGATGAAGACCAGTTTAACTTTCTTGCACCAAGTGCAGGTATTTCTATTCTGCAGATTGCATGCAAATATCTTAGTGATAGGGCTTAGTGGGTTAGAGTCATCCCTTGCTGCCTCGGAAATAAATCTATCCCTATGTATTTAAGAATCACAATTGTATAACTTTCTAAGAGTCTAATGTCTTAACTATATTATGTGGCTACAGTATCAGCACAAGGTCAATGGCACCTCACAACAACTGTCACAGTAATTGAGAACCAATTAGTTATGAAAGCCCTTGACTTCAGAATGGTTTATGTGGCAGAATTATATAGTATGTCAGATGTTTGGTCACTGACCTTTGGTAGCACCAACTATTCATAACTTTTGGTGATGATTTAATACCTATTGATTTTTTTTGTTTTGTTTTCTTCTTTTGCTGGCCAACTGCCCAGTTTCTGTAATGGTGAGTAGTTGTCTTTGCAACGTTTCACGTTGTTGACTATATGATGATTTATTGTGCACATTTTCACATTGCATCAAATACCAATTTCAAGGTTATGGAGAAAAATGTCTAATTTGGGACATAATTTAATTCTGTTCACAGATTAGTCTGCAGATTGGCCTATACAAAAGCAATATTGTGAATAACCTTGTACAATAGCATTCTAAATAGTTTAAAGGGGCAGATCCTCCGTTGGTGCAAATTGTCATAGTTCCCATGGAAGTCAATGGGACACTAACTAGTAACACCAGCTGAGGATCTGTCCCATAATGTAGTAAATGGTTTTCAAAACAAAAATGTTTACTGTGGGGGAGAAAATGATAATGGTTCCTCTCTTTGTACAATGGATATTCAGTGCATTTTTTTTTTTTTTTTGTATTCAGGAACCACAAAACTAGCAGTATGCTGTCAAAAACAAAAATGGTATGGTGCAGAAAAATGTGACCACTGTGTGCAAAATTTTCCATAATTCCTAATGTAGCTCCCCCCTCGCAAACACACACATAGGTACACAGTGCTGAGTGCTGCGTTTTTTTTTCTTTTCTTCCAGACTCTATCTAGACAGCTGATTGCAAGCCAGATGTTGATTTAACAGCCAGATTCTACTGTTACACTGGTGTAAATTCAATGTAATTCCATTTACTTCAGTTGATTGACCAATTTTATGTTGGTGTTACTGAGAACAGAGTCTGGCCCCAAATCTCTAGCCTTTCCAAACAAAGCAAACTTCTGTCTTTGAGTAATGAAGTCAATTTGAGCACATGTATTTATTGTCCTGAGATTTGGTATACAGGATGCAAGAGCATCTTCCAGCATCAATTTGTGGGTGAAGCCCCATATCTGAAGGATTTTCATATCCTGCATGCTACTGAAAACAAATTAACATTTGCTCATATGGTGCTTTGCACAATAACTTCCTTTAAATCTCTCTGCTCTCTAGGATCCAAAGGTTTTTAGTGCTGATATATCTGAGCCATTTACTAATGCCGAGTCTGCAGTTGTTTTGTGATTGAATTTTTTTTTTAAAGATAAGAGGCTGTTTTTGTATATTAGCCATTTATTTATACACATAATTCCCTACATCTTTAACTGGTGGGATTTTTTTTATTCTGGTTTATGAGATGGTTACTTCATAAACCATATTGAGCTCTTACAAATATTTGCAAGGGTCCAATCCTGCCCATTGAAATGAATAAGTTTTGTATGCCGAAGCCGTGCTTGATTACATGTCTTCTGTCATTTGGGCATAAAATTGAATGACAAGTGTAAAATAACTACTAATATAGGCCTTGATACAAAATATTTGACTTCAGGAGGATTTGGATTGGCTTTGGTGCCTTTTTATTCAAATCATTTTTGGATAAAAACATAGGGTCAGAATTTCTAAGTTAGGCACGTACATAATAGTGCATATATATTTACTTGCACCTAAATTATGTGTGTGAATACCTAAGGTACAATAATTGAGTTTTGTGCATGTGCAGTTACGTTCTTTACTTAACAGAGTAAAAAAGAAAACAGAAGAATTTTGTTTTGCGAACTGTAAAGGTGGAATTGGAAAGGGGGTTTAAAAGGCTAGGTGGGAAATTTTTGTTTTTCTGTCTCTTGAAAATTTATCTCATCTCAAATTGGAATGAGAAGGCAATCTTGAAATTCTTTGCATCAAAAATCTCAATGGGGGGGGCTAATCGAAACATTCTTTCTTTGATTTTTTTTAACCTCTTCCTTTTTAACCTTTTAGTTTAAATTTGCTAAAATTTCTAACCAGAAAGTTATTTCAACATCAAAATGTTAAATATTTTGACAATCTGAACTTTTTTTAGCTGAAATATTTTAATTGGGTATTTTGTCAACCAGTTTTGGCTTTGATTAATTGGCGTTTTTCAGTGAATAAACACTATCATTGAAAGGACTGAACTGTAAAAGTGTAAATGAGGTGAACTGGACAACAGATAAGTAAAATTGGTGGGGGAGATCACCTCATTGCTTTCTCTTTTCCTGAGCCTTTGAGCCCTTTTGAAGACTTACTCAAGTTGAAATATTCTAAAAGATTTTAACACATTCTAGGGCTAGGGGCAAATTCTCTTCACTCTAGCTGTAGGATGCATGCTTAGGATTTCCAGTAAAAGATGAGCTGGAAAAGATGATGGATGTAGTAAATCAGCTGTACTACACTGCATTGCATCTGTGCTGTCCTAGGCCTGAGGATTTGGGTACAGTCCCAGTGGAGGATATTGATCAAACTGGGACTGCAATTCTCTGTTCATTCACATAACCCCATCTTGGATTTTTACATGATGCCAATGATGGAAATAAACACCATACTAGCCAGAACTTTTCTCAAGCCTTTCTTCTTCCTGTCACCACTGTTTCTAAATCATACTCCTTCTTAGTGGGTGTAACTACATAATAAATCAAGGCATTTGAAGGCTAACAAAAGCAAACCCTTGTATGTTAATATATTGCAAAAAAAGATGGGTGTTCTCATTTGAGGCTTGGCATAAGAGAGAGCTCTTAATTTGTTCCTTGGTTTGTCAGTGGAGCTGGTTGAAAAATGGTATAATTATAAAGTTCATCTCCTTCTGTTGTTGAATATTGAATTTTTCCAAGCAACTCTGAGGTAGTGTTTGAAAATGATGAGCCCTTTTCTCATCAGAAATTGAGAAACTGCATTGAAATTCGCAAATTTCAAATATTTTTGATCAGCTCTTATTATTCAGTGTCATCCATAAGAATCTATAGAAGCCTGCAGGGATCCACAATTGGAAAGAGCAACGTGAGTTCTAAGTATTTATTGTTAGGAAATACCCTCCTGGGGTTTCATCAAGGTTTGCTGGCATGAAGCATTCTCTGATTAGGAATATGTCACTTTGGGTGAAATTCACCCTTATGCAGAGATCCACCACAAGGCCGGTGCACCACCAAGGCAAGGCTAGGGCTTAATTTTAAGAGGTGTTGGGCACCCATGATTCTAGTTTATTGTGCTGTAAATCTGGCTGTAGTGTACAAATGGGAATATGTGTCGCACAAGCGTGAAACTCACTCAGCCCAGTTTTTCAAAGGTATTTAAATGTTAAATTGAAATCGGTGGATGTTTCGGTGCCTAAATTCCTTTTGAGGCTCTAGGCCTCAGTGTTTAGAAATTTCTGCTTGGGACCTTTACAAGTTATGATTGATCTGTCTTGTGTCCTCTTTCATTCTATTTTTCTCAGAGAAACTGTAAAATAGGATGAAGAATCAGTGTGCTTTAAACTTTATTGTGCTAGAAAATAGGAGTTAGTTTAATTACCATATTTACACTCCTCCCATTCCAGCAGAAGGCTCTCCTATAGCTTTCCAGTTCACTGAGGAGGGGACATCTCTCCCTTTAACAGTATTGTGTGTCTAGCCTTCCCCACACTCCACATCTGTCTGAATTTACAGTTCCCTTGCTGCTTTCCATTAAATTGGTTATTGCAAATATCCGTCAGCTTCTCTGGCATATTGGAATAATATTTACATTCATTATTGCAAGTGCATACTGTGTTAGTACTCTTAGCACTAGAGCTACTGTCCTTGTCTGGCACAAAGAGCTAATAAGGAGTAAAAGCACTTCTGTTGTTCCCTATTCAGCTTTGTTGCTTGCTCCAGAAATTGGTTCTGCTTTCTGCATGTCTGTGTAATCCGCTGGTTAGCATGTATTCCAAATCCCTCTCTGTATCTGCTCTGCAGAACATATTTTTTACAGCCCCAGGTAGAGAGCTTTGGCTCTACCTGACAAACTCCTTCTTGGTCATGGAATTGCCAGGCGTCCAGTTTTCAACCAGAACACTCGGTCAAAAAGGGACCATGGTGGTTCCGGTTGGCACCGCCGCCAGGGCAGTTAAAAGTCTGGTTGGCGGCACAGCGGGATTCTTGGATAAACAGCAGGCTCCCTACCTGCCCTGGCTCCGTGCGGCTCCCAGAAGCAGATGCCTAGGGGCTGTAGGGACCTAGCGCATGGGTGGCCAGGGAGGCTACGTGCGCTGTCCCAACCTGGAGTGCCGGCTCCACAGCTCCCATTGGCTTGAAACTGCAGCTAGTGGGGGCTGCTGGATAGCACCTGTGGGGGCGAGGGCAGTACGCAGAGCCTCCCTGGCTGCCCATGTGCCTGGAGGCCGCAGGGACCTGGTGTCCACTTCCTGGAAGCCGTGGCAAGCACCTCCAGGACCCTGAACCTGCTCCCACACCCCAACCCTATGCCACAGCCTGGAGTCCCCTCCAGCACTCAAACTCCCTCCCAGAGCCTGTACCCCACCCAGCCCTGAGGACCCTCCTGCACCCCAAACCCTTCATCCCTGGCCCTACCCCAGGGCCCGCACCCCCAGCTGGAGCCCTCCCCCGCCCTGCACACCAACCCCCTGCCCCAGCCTGGAGTCCTTTCCCACACCCAAACTCCTTCCTGGAGCCCCCTCCCGCACATCCCAACCTGCTGCCTCAGTCCAGAGCCCCTTCCTGCACCTCAAACCACTCATCCCCAGCCCACCCCAGAGCCTTCACCACCTGCCCCAGCCTAGTGAGAGGGTGGGGGAGAGCGAGCTACGGAGGGAGGGGGGATGGAGCGAGTAGGGGGCAGGGCCCTGGAGAAGGGGCAGGGGGTGGAGCAGGAGTGTTCGGTTTTGTGTGATTAGAAAGCTGGCAGCCCTACTTGGGACCTCCAGAGCTAAAACCATGAACTGCTACAGCTTGATCTAAAGCTCTCTAGCTGGGGCAGTAACAGACTTCGGCCTTGTCTACGCTACGGGGTTAGGTCGAATTTAGCCGCATTGGGTCGATTTAAAAATGACTGCGTCCACACAACCAACCCTGTTCTATCGACCTAAAGGGCTCTTAAAATTGACTTCTGTACTCCTCCCTGATGAGGGGAGTAGCGCTAAAAACTACCTTGTTGGGTCAAATTTGGGGTAGTGCGGATGCAAATCGACGTTATTGGCCTTCGGGAGCTATCCCAGAATGCTCCATTGTGACTGCTCTGGACAGCACTTTGAACTCTGATGCACTAGCCAGGTACACAGAAAAAGCCCCGGAAACTTTTGAATTTCAGTTCCTGTTTGGTCAGCGTGGCGAACTCAGCAGCACAGGTAACCATGCAGTCCCCCCAGAATCTCAAACCAGCTCCAGCATGGACTGAACGGGAGGCACTGGATCTGATTGCCGTATGGGAAGAAGCATCTGAGCAGGCTGAACTCCGATCAAAAAGAAGAAATGCAAATATATTTGCCAAAATCTCACAGGGCCTGGTGGACTGAGGCTACAACAGGGACACACAGCAGTGCTGCGTGAAAGTTAAGGAGCTCAGGCAAGCCTACCAAAAGACAAAGGAGGCAAACGGTCACTCCAGGTCAGAGCCCCATACATGCCGCTTCTATGATCAGCTGCATGGCATTCTAGGGGGACACCCTACCACTATCCCACCACTGTCCATGGACACCTGCAAGGGGGGAGTCTCACACAACAGGGAGGAGGATTTTGGGGATGAGGAAGAGAAGGAGGTGAATGTGCAGCAGGCAAGCGGTGAGTCCGTTCTCCCCAGTAGCCAGGACCTTTTTATCACCGTGGAGCCAATACCCTCCCAAGGCAGGATCCCCGACCCTGAAGCCAGAGAAGGCACCTTTGGTGAGTGCACATTTGTAACTACAGTACAGGGTTTAAAAGCAATTGTGTTTTAATGTTTGGTTTGCCCTGAAGAATTGGGATGCTCTCCTAGAGGTACTCTGAAAGCCTTTGCAGAAGGTTTCTGGGGAGGGCTGCCTTATTTCGTCCTCCACGGTAGGACACTTTACCACTCCAAGCCAGTAGCAAGTAGTCTGGAATCATTGCAGCACAAAGCATGGCAGCGAATGGTCCTGGGTTTTGGTTGCATCCAAGCAACATTCGGTCTTTATCTTTCTGTGTTAGCCTCAGGAGAGTGAAATCATTCATGGTCACCTAGTTGAAATAGGGGAATTTTTTTAAGGGAACAGTAAAAGGACCCCATTCATGCTGCGCTGTTTGCACTTGGCTAAAAGGGATCACCCCAGAGAATAGCCACTTGGTGGGGGGGAGGGGTGAAGGGATAATCCCAGAGAATAGCCACGTGGCGGGGTGGGAATAGGTGTGTGCTGCACATCCACCCGAAAACCACAGCCCCTCCTTTTAAATGTGAAACCCAACCCATTGCTTGCTCTGGGAAAGGAGGGTGCTGCAGTTTGAAAACATTCCCACATGTAAGAAGCCAACCCTGTGTACCAAAAGGCTTACCATGGCTGACGGGCAACAGAATTCGGTTTCCAAGCCGTGCGTGATGTGTCACCATGCCGATAGGTGTTCAGTATAAAAGGCAAAATGCGACCTTGTACCCAAAGCACATGTGCTGTCTGTTGTGAATTGCTTGATTCACTGTGAAAGTGTCTCCCTTTTGTTCTCAGAAATGTATCATCTTAAATTTTACTCTCCCTTTTCATCTCCCCCCACCCCTCCAGGTGCAAATGTTTCTATGCTCCCCCTATCATCCCCATTCCAGAAGTTATCGCAGATTAGAAGGCGAAAAAACCTCACTTGCAATGATATGTTTTCCGAGCTCATGCAGTCCTCCCGCACTGATAGGGCACAGCTTGATGCATGGAGGCATTCAGTGGCAGAGGCCAGGAAAGAATTAAGTGAGCACGAAGAGCGGAAGCAGGACGCGATGCTGAGGCTAATGTGGGAGCAAATGGAGATGATGAAGTGTCTGTTGGAGCTGGAGGAAAGCCAACAAGAGTGCAGACCCCCCCGCTGCATCCACTTTATAACCACATGCCCTCCTCCCCAAGTTCCATATCTGCCTCACCCAGATGCCCAAGAATGCAGGTGGGGGAGGCTCCAGGCACCCAGCCACGCCACTCCAGAGGATGACCCAAGCAACAGAAGGCTGTCATTCAAACAGTTTGTTTATTGTAGCCACACTAAAAATCAATGTGGCCTTGTTCTTTCCTCTTCCCCCACCCCACCTGGGCTACCTTGTCTGTGATTTCATTTTTTTTAATTAATAATGAAAGAATGCATGGTTTCAAAACAATAGTTACTTTATTTTGAAGGGGGGAAGGTGGTTGGCTTACAGGGAATTAAAATCAACAAAGGGGATGGGTTTGCATCAAGGAGAAACACACACAGCTGTCACACTGAAGCCTGGCCAGTCATGAAACTGGTTTTCAAAGCCTCTCTGATGCGCAGCGCACCTTGCTGTGCTCTTCTAATCGCCCTGGTGTCTGGCTGGTCAAAATCGGCCACCAGGCGATTTGCCTCAACCTTCCACCCCACCATAAACATCTCCCCCTTACTCTCACAGATATTATGGAGCAAGCAGCAATAACAATGGGAATGGTGGTTGCGCTGAGGTCTGACCTAGTCAGCAAACAGCGCCAGCAAGCTTTTAAACGTCCAAAGGCACATTGTAACCACCGTTCTGAACTTGCTCAGCCTATAATTGAACTGCTCCTTCCTGCTGTCCAGGCTGCCTGTGTAAGGCTTCATGAGCCATAGGAGCAAGGGGTAGGCTGGGTCACCAAGGATAACTATTTGCTTTTCTACATCCCCAACAGTAATTTTGTGGTCTAGGAAGCAAGTCCCTTCTTGCAGCTGCTCAAACAGCCTGGAGTTCCTAAATATGTGAGCGTCATGCACCTTTTCCGGCCATCCCACGTTGATGTCAGTGAAACGTCCCTTGTGATCCACCAGTGTTTGCAGCACCATTGAGAAGTACCCCTTGCGGTTCATGTACTGGTTGGCAAGGTAGTCTGGTGCCAAGATGGGGATATGCATTCCATCTATCGCCCCACCATACTTAGGGAACGCCATTGCAGCAAAGGCATCCAGTATGACCTTCACGTTTCCCAGAGTCACTATCCTTGATAAAAGAATGTCAATGATTGCATTGGCTACTTGCATCACAGCAGCCCTCGCAGTAGACTTGCCCACTTCAAACTGATTTCTGACTGACCGGTAGCAGTCAGGCATTGCAAGCTTCCACAAGGCTATCACCACTCGCTTCTGAACTGTCAGGGCAGCTCTCATCTTGGTATTCCTGCGCCTCAGGGTGGGGGAAAGCAACTCAGAGAGTTCCAGGAGCCACTGTGAATCATCCCATACCCGCAACACTATGCGGTCCCACCAGTCTGTGCTTTTTGCCTGGCCCAGAATCGGCATTCCACTGTACCCACTGCTGCCATGATGTCCAAATTGCCACAGCCTGTGCTTTCAGGATCGTCTGTGTCCATGTCCTCATCAAAATCCTCCTCGTGCTGGCGTCTTTTATCCCGGTTCTGCATATACTCCAGAATAATGCGTGAGGTGTTTACAATGCTCACAACAGCAGCGGTGATGGCAAGCATGCAGCCCGCTCAACTCACCGTGGTATGGCATCTGCATGGGTAACTCAGGAAAAAAGGCGTGAAACGATTGTCTGCCATTGCTTTCACAGAGGGAGGGGCGACTGACGACATGTACCTGAAACCACCCGCGACCATGTTTTTGCCCCATCAGGCATTGGGAGCTTAACCCAGAATTCCAATGGGCAGCGGAGACTGTGGGAACTGTGGAATAGCTAGCCACAGTGCACCGCTCTGTAAGTCAATGCTAGCCATGGTAGTGAGGTCGCACACCGCCAACTTAATGCGCTTAGTGGGGACATATGCAATCGACTGTATAAAAATGATTTCTAAAAATCTGCTTCTATTAAAATCTATTAAAATTAAAATCTATTAAAAATTTGTAGTGTAGCCATACCCTTATACTGTATCCTCTGTAGATCAGCCATAGAAGAGGTCCTGTAACACACATTGATCACTAATGGCTAAGAAATGAATGCTGTTAGGCACAGAAGCAGAACTGAGCTGGAAACCAGAACTGCCCTGAATATTATATTATACGAGCACTTTGCTCCAATGTTTCACATTGCTTTGAATATAACTCAGGTGGCTAACGCATCCTTAGTGCCATTCAAATGAATATTAATGCAATCTGAAATCCTAATACACTGTAAAGATAGCTAATCTGATAGAGTTACTAATGTGGGAGACTGGGTCTCCCATTAGAGAAATGGGTTACAATAAGTGTTCTTCCGTTATTTTCGATTGCTTGGAAAGAGAGAGAATTGGAGGAGAAGGGATGCTGGTATTGTGGTGGGGGAAAGAACTGTCCATAGCCTGCTGTTTAATACTACTTTGAGAATTCAGGTTACTGCTTCAGCAGAGACAGTTGATACTAGTAGGAAAACTTCTTTTGCATTGTCCTCTTAGGCCTTTGTCTACACTACAGAGGAAATTCGATCTAAGCTATGCAATTTGAGTTATGTGAATAGCTTAACTCAAATCAACATAACTTAGATCTACTTACCGCGGGGTCCACACTATGCGATGTCGAAGGGAGATGCTCTCCCATCGACTCCTGTTACTCTTCTCGATCCGGTGGAGTACAGGAGTTGACGGGAGAGCAATCTGTGGTCCATTTAATGGCTGACCCGCTAAATAGACCACTGATGCATTGAGCGCCACTTGTCGATCCCCTGGTAAGTGTAGACAAGCCCTTAGAGGATTCCTTTTGAGCAGTCTGCACAGTACTTTGTTTAATTTTAATAATACATTAGAGTACTGTGAAAAGGCATCATGCCAGTTTACAATAAATAGGGAACAATTTTCAGTTACAGATGATTTCATGCGTGCTGGTGGGTGCTCTTAATTAGCTAAAAGGCCACTCCTAAACAGATATAATATGGGTGACTGTCCCTGCCCCCATACCTTGGAGGAGTTCCACTTTCACAGTGGACCCCCAGTCAAATTCCTTCATGTACCTCTGATGCTACTCTCCATTACACTGTGCATGGGCCTCTTCTACTGTTTTGGTGGAGCAGCAATGTTTACTTCTGACCCTCAGAGCCAGACAATAGCTGGGGTTGTGGGCAGTCAAGGGGAGGTGTCCTGTGAGGAGATTATGGGCACTTCATGTTACTTAACATAAGGCTCTGAAAAACTTTTGTTAAATGAGTATCCTTCGAACTCATGTTCATGTATGATTCCAATCATCTTAGTGTCTGAGCATGGATTTAAGTATTCTGTATTGTCTTCCATTAGCTCTCTAAACTATATAAATCTTTTCCTATATTCAAACAGTAACCCTTTGGACTAGGCTTTTGTGAAAAACCAAATAAGGACCCAGGGTCAGATTAAAGCACAGGCACTATGTTTCCTCCTCCCCTGGAGTCATGTGATTACATTGGAGTTTCACTGAATTTCTTTAATGCAGTGAAGTCTCTAACCCTTGTGGTGGAGAAAAGTTGGAAAATGTGACCTGAGTGTAACCATTGTAGTAATGTCTGCCTGAGGTTTCAGACCAGTCGGAACTTGTTTCAGGCTGAGTGAACTGACCCAGGCATCTTAGAGTATCTGCCATCCCATGGCCCAGCCCCTATTTGGAATCTCCCACACCATGGTGTGCCTTGGGCTGTAGTTTTGCTTAATCCAGCCCTGGTTAGGACCTACACAACCTATAATTTTGAAGTGACTATAGCTATTGACACAATTACACACTCATAATGACAGGTTTCAGAGTAGCAGCCGTGTTAGTCTGTATCTGCAAAACAAAAAGGAGGACTTGTGGCACCTTAGAGACTAACAAATTTATTTTGAGCATAAGCTTGCATGAGGTACAGCTCACTTCATCGGATGCATTCAGTGGAAAATACGGTGGAGAGATTTATATACACAGAGAACATGAAACAATGGGTGTTACCATACACACTGTAACGAGAGTGATCAGGTAAGGTGAGCTATTACCAGCAGGAGAGCGGGGGCGGGGGGGGTGGGGAGAAAACCTTTTGTAGTGATAATCAAGGTGGGCCATTTCCAGCAGTTGACAAGAACGTCTGAGGAACAGCGGGGGGAGGGTAATGACCCATCCACTCCCAGTCTTTATTCAAGCCTAAGTTAATTGTATCCAGTTTGCAAATTAATTCCAATTCATCAGTCTCTCCTTGGAGTCTGTTTCTGAAGTTTTTTTGTTGAAGAATTGCCACTTTTAGGTCTGTAATTAGTTCACTTCATAATGAACCAAAGATTACCTAAAAAAAGAGAAGGAGTACTTGTGGCACCTTAGAGCTGTAGCTCACGAAAGCTTATGCCCAAATAAATTGGTTAGTCTCTAAGGTGCCACAAGTCCTCCTTTTCTTTTTGCGGATACAGACTAACACAGCTGCTACTCTGAAACCTGTCAGTAGAACTTCAGAGTTATGAACTGACCAGTAAGCCCCACACCTTATTTGGAACTGGAAATATGCAACCAGGCAGCAGCAGACTAACACGGCTACCCCTCTGATATTAAGCAATGGTTATTCTTTTTCAAGGGGGATGCTGCAGGGTTCTGTGTTGTCCCATCTCTTGTTCAAAGGGCTCAAGGGCCGGGCAGGATGGTCCTGTGGGCCAGATGTGGCCTGCGGGCCATAGTTTGCCCACCTCTGGTGTAGATGAACCATTGAACAATGACCTCACTCCCTCATGGAAACACACAAAGCCAGTACATTATACAAGCTGTGAATGAGGAATGGGGTTTTGCTGAATTCGAAACATTGGCTGAGAAATCAAGTTAATAAATAAGTCAGAATAGTGTATTGCATAGAGCTGTAGAACATCGTTGTCATTATGCATTTTAAGGTCATGCTAAGGGCCTACCTCTAGATCTCTCTCCACCTTTAGAACTCCCATTAAGCTTATCAGGAAGACTGTGTGCAGAGTGGAGGCAGAACGGGGCTGCAGGAGAAGTTATATACACGCACAATGTATGACTGGCTATCTGTACATTGAAATAAACTCATTTAATTACAAACTGGAAAACACATACTTCATGCAAGTAGGTGAATCTGAGAAAAGATGAAAAAATGAAGTATAAATTGTTTCCGTGAAAAGGTAGAAGAGTGTGTGTGTGTGTTTGTATTTATTGATATATACTTCCTCATTAATTTTATAAAACCTACTCGTCTATAAATATTTGTCTGTTTCACGTATCTACATGCTTTAAACCAAATTATCTACCAAATCAAATACATTTCTAGCCCTTGGCAGACCTTGCCGAACAATTATTTTCACCAGCTGTTCCCAGTATGGGGGGAACCATGAGCTTTAAATTTAAGAACCATAGTTTGCTACTTCCCTGTGAAAGTGTCTCTGAAAGATCTGAATATTTTCTTTCTAGTTAGTTGCTGACTTATTTTAAAAGTTGTAATTGCAAAGAGAATTAAATACTTATATCAATACAATATCTGTTCAGTCCAAACATCTCTGGTTTCTTGTGAAAGAAGTAAATATTCTTTCCAGTCATGTAAATCCCACATACAATCTAAGCAGAATGACTGAATTTTCTTTCATTTTACATGAGAAAACCCAACCTCAAACACCCCCAATTACCTTTCTCTCCCTAAAAATTCTTTAGTACATACTGTTGAGTTCCTTAAAAACCGCATGCAATAGAGAAATGAGAATTTGCAGACTCTGAGATGTCTAGGCTGCTGTGTAAGTTTGGGGTTTTAACTCAGGGTCAAGCCTAACTTCCTCCCTTTCCATCTGCACAGAAATTGCACTGACAGGGTCCCAGGATCCCACAGGGAGGAGGGTCTGAGCCTGAGGCAAGCCGGGACCCAGGGTTCAAGCCCTATTGTCTAGCAATATACACATATCCCCACTGGATTTATGCTCTGGGAGTGTGCCAGAAGTATCCCACGGGCTGATTTATCCTCTAGACAGTCAAGCTTAATGGACATTGAAGTTTTCCCACACTGCATCACAAACAAAGAGCTAGAGCGGACACATTTTGGGAGGGTGCTAGGAAGTCTGGGATATGGGTGGTTGGACTCAGTCCTGCATAATGCAGTGTCTACACTGCAGCACCAATGGGACCAAGGGTTCAGCAGTTCCTAACTTAGGGATACAAATGAAAGTAGATGCTCAAGCCCTAGGTTAAGAAGTTCAGGGACTACCAACTTGAGCTCTTCTAACCCAGAGCTTACATTGCAGACATACCCTCAATTTTCTCTGACTTCAACAGGAGTTGAGTACTGAGCACCTTGTAGGATAACTGATTAGTGTTTTGCCACTGACTTCAAACAGAGTGGGATCAGCCCTAAAACAGTACATACAACCATTATAAAATTAAACATGGTAACAAAGGTGATACTATATTCCACTGAATCTAAGCTTGGTTACAGTGAGTGGTTGAGAGGTTTTAAGGGGTTAAGAGCCTGATCCTGCAACTTGTGAACACTCCTTACTCATGTGAGTAGTCCCTACCTTATACGTAAAGGTTTGTGTGGTGGATCCTATAGGCTTGTCAAAAGAATTACGTTTAAATTGGCCACGCTTTTAAAAATGTTGATTAACAATCTCACTTAGGGAATTGTGTGGAACTGGAAATTCTCAATATACACAGTTCAAGACAGAATGTTATTTCAGTTATTTGTTTTCTTTTCAAGTGGTGAGGGCCAAGTTTTCCCCTGGTCCTGCTGATGCCGCTCTGTCTCTGCGTGGTTTGGAGCTTGTTCTGAGGCATTCTGGTGTTTTCAGGGGTGCTCTTTATCAATATTTTCTTTGCTGTTTTGGAGCTTCTAGCTAGGAACACTAACAAAGGTATAATAATGCAAGATTATTCTGTGTTCTGAGAAGCTTGCTCTGTTTGTTGCCTGGCAGGATCGATTTCCCCTGCCCCGTTCTAAACTGAAAGCAGTGCCAGACTGACAGCTCTGCTAGGGCCTTCATCCTACAAACACATAAACATGCAGGTAATTTGAAACACATGCGTAAGTTAAGCATGTTCATAAATGTTGTGGTACTGGAGCCCTAAAGACTGAATTGTACAGAACCAGTACATCGGACAATGGAAGCTTCTCCATGCTGCTCTTGAATCTGACAAAGTGGTACCATCTCTTGAGCAGAGAGCATAGTTCATCCATACTCATTCAGTTTTTAGTCTCTCTGACTGCTAACTCAGATGCTAATTATAAGGGTGGGTTTTGTGATTCATGTTATTTCCAGTTTTTTACTTACGTTTAAAGAGCTCATTATCCAATATCTACAGGAAAAGATAAGAATATTAGTAAGTGTTAAATACAGCCAGTGTTTTCATATTGTACTGTGAAGTGTTGCAAATGAAAACAATAGCAAACGATTAGTGTCAAAACCTGTTGTTCCCTTACTCCTGAGGGTATGTCTACACTACGGAATAAGGTCGAATTCATAGAAGTCGGTTTTTTAGAAATCGTTTTTATATATTCGAGTGTGTGTGTTCCCACAGAAAATGCTCTAAGTGCATTAACTCGGCGGAGTGCTTCCACAGTACCGAAGCAAGCGTCGACTTCCGGAGTGTTGCACTGTGGGTGGCTATCCCACAGTTCCCGCAGTCTCCGCTGCCCATTAGAATTCTGGGTTGAGATCCCAATGCCTGATGGGGCTAAAACATTGTCGCGGGTGGTTCTGGGTACATATCGTCAGGCCCCCCTTCCCTCCCTCCCTCCGTGAAAGCAAGGGCAGACAATCGTTTTGCGCCTTTTTTCCTGAGTTACCTGTGCAGACGCCATACCACGGCAAGCATGGAGCCCGCTCAGGTAACCGTCACCCTATGTCTCCTGGGTGCTGGCAGACGCGGTACGGCATTGCTACACAGTAGCAGCAACCCATTGCCTTCTGGCAGCAGACGGTGCAGTATGACTGGTAGCCGTCCTCGTCATGTCCGAGGTGCTCCTGGCCACGTCGGCTGGGAGTGCCTGGGCAGACATGGGCGCAGGGACTAAACTTGGAGTGACTTGACCAGGTCGTTCTCTTTAGTGCTGCAGTCAGTCCTATTGAACCGTCTTATGGTGAGCAGGCAGGCGATACGGATTGCTAGCAGTCGTACTGTACTATCTTCTGCCGGGCAGGCAAGAGATGAGGATTGCTAGCAGTCGTATTCTACCATCTTCTGCCGGGCAGGCAAGAGATGAGGATGGTTAGCAGTTGTACTGTACCATCTTCTGCCTAGCAGCCACGAGATGTGGATGGCATGCAGTCCTTCTGCACTGTCTGCTGCCAGCCAAAGATGTAAAAGATAGATGGAGTGGATCAAAACAAGAAATAGACCAGATTTGTTTTGTACTCATTTGCCTCCTCCCCTGTCTAGGGGACTCATTCCTCTAGGTCACACTGCAGTCACTCACAGAGAAGGTGCAGCGAGGTAAATCTAGCCATGTATCAATCAGAGGCCAGGCTAACCTTCTTGTTCCAATAAGGACAATAACTTAGGTGCACCATTTCTTATTGGAACCCTCCGTGAAGTCCTGCCTGAAATACTCCTTGATGTAAAGACACCCCCTTTGTTGATTTTAGCTCCCTGAAGCCAATCCTGTAAGCCGTGTCGTCAGTCGCCCCTCTCTCCGTCAGAGCAACAGCAGACAATCGTTCCACGCCTTTTTTCTGTGCGGACGCCATACCAAGGCAAGCATGGAGGCCGCTCAGCTCACTTTGGCAATTAGGAGCACATTAAACACCACACGCATTATCCAGCAGTATATGCAGCACCAGAACCTGGCAAAGCGATACCGGGCGAGGAGGTGACGTCAGCGTGGTCACGTGAGTGATCAGGACATGGACACAGATTTCTCTGAAAGCATGGGCCCTGCCAATGCATGCATCATGGTGCTAATGGGGCAGGTTCATGCTGTGGAATGCCGATTCTGGGCTCGGGAAACAAGCACAGACTGGTGGGACCGCATAGTGTTGCAGGTCTGGGACAATTCTCAGTGGCTGCGAAACTTTCGCATGCGTAAGGGCACTTTCATGGAACTTTGTGACTTGCTTTCCCCTGCCCTGAGGCACATGAATACCAAGATGAGAGCAGCCCTCACAGTTGAGAAGCGAGTGGCGATAGCCCTGTGGAAGCTTGCAACGCCAGACAGCTACCGGTCAGTTGGGAATCAGTTTGGAGTGGGCAAATCTACTGTGGGGGCTGCTGTGATGCAAGTAGCCCACGCAATCAAAGATCTGCTGATATCAAGGGTAGTGACCCTGGGAAATGTGCAGGTCATAGTGGATGGCTTTGCTGCAATGGGATTCCCTAACTGTGGTGGGGCCATAGACGGAACCCATATCCCTATCTTGGCACCGGAGCACCAAGCCACCGAGTACATAAACCGCAAGGGGTACTTTTCGATAGTGCTGCAAGCTCTCGTGGATCACAAGGGACGTTTCACCAACATCAACGTGGGATGGCCGGGAAAGGTACATGACGCTCGCATCTTCAGGAATTCTGGTCTGTTTCAAAAGCTGCAGGAAGGGACTTTATTCCCAGAGCAGAAAATAACTGTTGGGGATGTTGAAATGCCTATATGTATCCTTGGGGACCCAGCCTACCCCTTAATGCCATGGCTCATGAAGCTGTACACAGGCAGCCTGGACAGTAGTCAGGAGCTGTTCAACTACAGGCTGAGCAAGTGCAGAATGGTGGTAGAATGTGCATTTGGACGTTTAAAGGCGCGCTGGCGCAGTTTACTGACTCGCTTAGACCTCAGCGAAACCAATATTCCCACTGTTATTACTGTTTGCTGTGTGCTCCACAATATCTGTGAGAGTAAGGGGGAGACGTTTATGGCGGGGTGGGAGGTTGAGGCAAATCGCCTGGCTGCTGGTTACGCGCAGCCAGACACCAGGGCGGTTAGAAGAGTACAGGAGGGCACGGTATGCATCAGAGAAGCTTTGAAAACCAGTTTCATGACTGGCCAGGCTACGGTGTGAAAGTTCTGTTTGTTTCTCCTTGATGAAACCCCCCGCCCCTTGGTTCACTCTACTTCCCTGTAAGCTAACCACCCGCCCCTCCTCCCTTCAATCACCGCTTGCAGAGGCAATAAAGTCATTGTTGCTTCACATTCATGCATTCTTTATTCATTCATCACACAAATAGGGTGATGACTACCAAGGTAGCCCAGGAGGGGTGGTGGAGGAGGGAAGGAAAATGCCACACAGCACTTTAACAGTTTACAACTTTAAAACTTATTGAATACCAGCCTTCGTTTTTTTGGGCAATCCTCTATGGTGGAGTGGCTGGTTGGCTGGAGGCCCCCCACCGCATTCTTGGGTGTCTGGGTGTGGAGGCTATGGAACTTGGGGAGGAGGGCAGTTGGTTACACAGGGGCTGTAGTGGCAGTCTGTGCTCCAGCTGCCTTTGCTGCAGCTCAGCCATACACTGGAGCATACTGGTTTGATCCTCCAGCAGTCTCAGCATTGAATCCTGCCTCCTCTCATCATGCTGCCGCCACATTTGAGCTTCAGCCCTGTCTTCAGCCCGCCAACTCTCCTCCCATTTTGTGCTTTCCTGCACTCTGACATTTTTTGCCTCCACGCATTCGTCTGTGCTCTGTCAGTGTGGGAGGACAGCATGAGCTCAGAGAACATTTCATCACGAGTGCGTTTTTTTTCTTTCTGATCGTCACTATTCTCTGGGAAGGAGAAGATCTTGTGATCATTGAAACACATGTAGCTGGTGGAGAAAATAAAAAGGGACAGCGGTATTTAAAAAGACACATTTTATAAAACAGTGGCTACACTCTTTCAGGGTAAACCTTGCTGTTAACATTACATACATAGCACATGTGCTTTCGTTACAAGGTTGCATTTTGCCTCCCCCCACCGCGTGGCTACCCCCTCAACCTTCCCCCCTCCCTGTGGCTAACAGCGGGGAACATTTCTGTTTAGCCACAGGCAAACAGCCCAGCAGGAATGGGCTCCTCTGAGTGCCCCCTGAAGAAAAGCACTCTATTTCAACTAGGTGACCATGAATGATATCTCACTCTCCTGAGGATAACACAGAGAGATAAAGAACGGATGTTGTTTGAACGCCAGCAAACATACACTGCAATGCTTTGTTGTACAATGATTCCCGAGTACGTGTTACTGGCCTGGAGTGGTAAAGTGTCCTACCATGAAGGACGCAATAAGGCTGCCCTCCCCAGAAACCTTTTGCAAAGGCTTTGGGAGTACATCTAGGAGAACCGTGAATGCCAGGGCAAAGTAATCCTTTCACATGCTTGCTTTTAAACCATGTATAGTATTTTAAAAGGTACACTCACCGGAGGTCCCTTCTCCGCCTGCTGGGTCCAGGAGGCAGCGTTGGGTGGGTTCGGGGGGTACTGGCTCCAGGTCCAGGGTGAGAAACAGTTCCTGGCTGTTGGGAAAACCGGTTTCTCCACTTGCTTGCTGTGAGCTATCTACAACCTCCTCCTCCTCCTCCTCATCTTCTTCGTCCCCAAAACCTGCTTCCGTATTGCCTCCATCTCCATTGAAGGAGTCAAACAACACGGCTGGGGTAGTGGTGGCTGAATCCCCTAAAATGGCATGCAGCTCATCATAGAAGTGGCATGTTTGGGGCTCTGACCCGGAGCGGCCGTTCGCCTCTCTGGTTTTCTGGTAGGCTTGCCTCAGCTCCTTCAGTTTCACACGGCGCTGCTTCGGGTCCCTGTTATGGCCTCTGTCCTTCATGCCCTGGGAGATTTTGACAAAGGTTTTGGCATTTCGAAAACTGGAACGGAGTTCTGATAGCATGGATTCCTCTCCGCAAACAGCGATCAGATCCCGTAACTCCCGTTCGGTCCATGCTGGAGCTCTTTTGCGATTCTGGGACTCCATCATGGTCACCTCTGCTGATGAGCTCTGCATGGTCACCTGCAGCTTGCCACGCTGGCCAAACAGGAAATGAGATTCAAAAGTTCGCGGTTCTTTTCCTGTCTACCTGGCCAGTGCAGCTGAGTTGAGAGTGCTGTCCAGAACGGTCACAATGGAGCACTCTGGGATAGCTCCCGGAGGCCAGTACCGTCGAATTGTGTCCACAGTACCCCAAATTCGAGCCGGCAAGGCCGATTTAAGCGCTAATCCACTTGTCAGGGGTGGAGTAAGGAAATCGATTTTAAGAGCCCTTTAAGTCGAAATAAAGGGCTTCATCGTGTGGACGGGTGCAGGTTTACATCGATTTAATGCTGCTAAATTCGACCTAAAGTCCTAGTGTAGACCAGGGCTGAGTGTTCATTTAATGTCCCATTTGCACACAGTATCTTGGCAGGGAGCAGGAACAAACTCTGCATAATGTACATGTGCCAGTGTCTTGCCTGTGTAATTCTTGATAGTTTGACAAAGTTTCATTGGTGTGTAGTAAATGCTCTTTACATGGTCAGAAAAAGATGTGGTTGTGCATTTGAAGACCTGGGGAAATTCACTGGGCAACTTGAACAACAAAGTCAGTTTAGAAAGAAAACCTTGTATGTTTCTTTTTTCCCTTGTGTTTTTTACATGGATTTCCTGGTACTATAATGTTGAAATATTACGTTGTGTAATTTGGGACATTTAATTACTAAGGGACACAGATAGTGGCTGGATTTTTGTTACTTTCATTTATGTATTATGATAGTATTTACAGGACCCAACAGAGACTGAAGTCCCATTGTGCTGGGTACTTTATATACACATAGTAAGAGGTAGTCCATGCCCCAAGGAGCTTACAGTTTAATTGACAAGACAGGTAAAGGTGAGCAGGAAAACAAGTTGCATTACTCCTCATTTTACAGATGGGGAACCAAGACAGAGAGAGATTGTGATTTACCTGTGGAGACCTGAAGCAGAGCCGGGAACTGAACCCAGACTATCAGTGCAGGGCCTTCATGACAAAGCCATCCTTCTCTGTTAATGGTAAAGAGGTTTTCTTTTGAGAAAACAATGGAAATGTATCTCCAATTATAATATATTACTCCTTCCCTACAAAATTATTCTATATTGCCAGTGTTTTTCCTGAATTAAGGATCTGTATGTCACATCCTGTGTGTCCATATTAGAACATGTACTAATGCACATACACATGGTTACTGGCTAGGCTGCTTTACAACATCATAATTTTTTATTGCTAAAGAAAAAAACAGTTTGTGATCCCCCCGGTCCTGCTTCCATGGCTGGCTGGCGCGCATGCGCGTGCATGTGGTTTTTTTTAAAAACCACCCAGAAACAAAAATCTCATCATACTTGTATCTTGTCAAGTGATTAAATATGTAGACTGTAATATAAGCACTCCCCTCCCTTGTCCCTTTCATAAAGCTTTTGTTGCTCCGAGGGAAAATATTCGATATCTGTACATTCCTTCCTGGATCTCTCTTTAGCTGAAACTGCCACTCTATTGATAAATAGAGGTTATCAGTCTAATTTTACTCAGGACATTGGGATGGCCTTGAGCAAAGGTGGAAGACGTGTGTGTTTTATCCACTAAGTCATCCTTCCCTCCCCAAGAATGAATCTTACATCAAAAGCTGGAATGACTGTTTTCTTGCTTCAGAGTAGCAGCCATGTTAGTCTGTATCTGCAAAAAGAAAAGGAGGACTTGTGGCACCTTAGAGACTAACAAATTTATTTGAACATAAGCTTTCGTGAGCTACAGCTCACTTCATCAGATGCATTTAGTGTTTTCTTGCTTGTTTGTCATTACTGAAATGGGCTGAATCATGAATCTAAAACACCTTCAATCCTCACTTCAGCAATTTAAAGGAGCTGTACCTTTTGTATATTCATGGCTGTTTATAATAAATTTTATTTCTGTTTGGCATAGCTATGTGCATCAAATTTATAAACTTCAGAAACAAGCTCACTTACATTTTTGCAATTTGTTAGATTTAAATAATTATTTCCCATTCCAGGAGCTAGTGACTTTTGCAGATGAAATACTGTGAATAAAAGTAATATAGTTATATTCTCAAGGCTTTTTATTTAATCTTTCCCAGATGTAACTGTGCAGCAATAGTTTTTCTGTATTTGGGATCTTAAGTGTGAGACAAATAATTTTTAGAGGCCCACGTAATTTCATTTGCAATATATTTTACTGGAGCAATGACTTTTGTTTTTGCTTAAATACAAGGTCATATCTGAAATATAAAATTCCCAGGAAAAATATTTTTAAGCTGGAAATAATGTTGAAGGTGCATAACAGTAGCTTAAAGGTAAAAACTTTGCTGGAATGTTGTAATCATAAAGAAAGAGCCACCCAAACTACAGGACATTCAAAACTAAGTTACAGTGTTGGCCAGGCCCATGAGAAGTTTTGCAGGCTGGGGGTGTATGGAGAATTTAGCAGCTCGATGGGGCTACAGGATTCCCTGGAGCCACAGGACGTTGGAGTCCAGCTGTCTTTATTTGGCTCTTCTGTTCTGCTGCTGTGTGTTTTGCTACTTCCTTCATATTCTTCACTTGTACATATGGTAGCTAGTTGGCAATCTCACAATTTTCCAATCCACTATCTGTGATTTCCTTTCCATGGCATCACAGTTGTTGAGGATTTCTTTAGGGACAGGTTTTGTTTAGGCTAGTCATTCACCACAGTTCTGAGATTTTTTGTGTCCCTTTCCAGATAGCTTTTCTATCACACATCTATCAGACCTATCCATCTTTGAGAAGAGTGTAACCTTTCCTTCAATGGAGGTCAGAGTGGACTGTATTTTGCTGAAGCAATTTTATTACCACTAGAAAATCCACTGTATTGGATGAGAGTGAGTGTGGATAATTCCGCTGTATGGTGGAGGAGGGAACCTGTTTTAGAATTTGAGAGGTAGAGGCAGGTGGACAAAAGAAGTAGCTGTTTGCCCTACTTATTGCTGATTTTGGTTCTGTATTCCAGCAGCGTGCACTGGTGCTCCCCACTGAACATGATATTTACTGTCCCACAGAAATGTTTATAAAGCACTTAAATTGGCTGCTCTTTAAGAGCTTGGCAGGAGTTCTGGGGAAGCACTCCTGCTCTGAGCAGTAGGCTTCCTCTCTCCTCACGCTTAGAGAATTAGAATGATCCACTTAATGTGTCAAATTTACATCCATTATGTTGCTAGAACTGGAAAAAAGAGCAAGTCTATCTGGCTTCTCGGGAATCTCATTTCCTCATTCTCTCATTGACTCCTTAAGTGTCCTTTCCGGTACCATCTCCTGTGGGTCAAATAAAACAGCTCCTAGCTATTTGTTACTTATCTGATGTAGTAAATGTGCTCCCCCAATCTTTTTTCATTTCTCCTCCGATGCCAACTGATTAGGTGACCCACATACTTTCCTTTCTCTTGTTTAGAACACATCTTTCCCAGTGTTTCACCTGTTGTTTTTTCAGAGTAGGAAGCTCTCTGAATTAGCAGATCTTACAAAACTGCAATCTTTAGAGTTTTACACAGATCTGATGGGTGTGCTAAGTACTTTGGATGCTCAGGGCTTCTGATTATTCCCTAGCTGTGTACATAGCAAAAACAAAACCAAGTTTCCCCCCCTTGAATGAAGATAAAATTAGAGAGCAGGTCAAAGCCATCATGAATGTAATGGTACTAACTCTCGTGGAGTTACATTGGGGTGAAAATTGTTCCAGTTGTTCGTTTTTTTGGTTTGCGAATCCTCTGTTTATATTAAGTATGAGAGTAATAAAATTTGGGAACAACTTTTTTTGTCTTAAGCTTTCAAAGCTCTTCTTGTTTTTCCTTTCTCAGGTGCTACTTTTTGAGGATTTCTGTTTTGCTCAAAAGAAAGACCGCCTGCAGCCTATGTGGCCTTCTATCCGACGCAAAACATTCCATATCTGACCTTTCCCTGTATTGCATGCAATCTCTGCTCTGTCACACTATTCTTCCTCTCCTAGGGAACAAGTCCCATTAGAGCAACCCCGCAGTGATTTTGGTGCAGCAGACTTCCCTTTATTCTCTTCTTCTGCATTGTACTGCCAGATTGAATAACTCAATATGCTTCTCAGGAGGCCAAACAGAAACCTCTCATTTTGAATTGTAAAGGTTGCTAGACGTGGCAGTCCCTTGCACTGTTAAAGCCACAGTCCAGTACTAGTCTGACTGTTATGGCTGGATCTCTGCCTTGCTTCATGGGAAATAATCTGTAGAGGAAAAATATTATACGCCATATCAAAGTCTCTGTAGAAATGGCGCCATTTTAGAAGAAGCAAGGTATCCACAGTTCTAAAGCTCAAGACAAATACACCCTGTGATGTCATAATTAATAGAAAAGCCTGAGACTGATGATGTAGAACAGCTGGTTTTGCAGTCAAGGTACAGGATGGGGAAGCAGGAGAACTGTGTTCAGTTTTTAGTTTCTTTTGTGGGACATTGAGTTTTCTCATCTGTAAAATGGGAATAATGGTACTGACCTACCTAACAGATCACCCGTGTGGTATCTTGAAAACTAGAGAGAGACTAATCGTACAAGGGGATTGCAAATAAAGACAGCAGAAAAGTCTGGGCAAATGGCCAGTGGTTCTTGGGACCATGAATCATGATCAACTGAAATGTATCGAGCCTTCCCCTCTAACAGATGCCTAAACTGTAAATCTAACAGTAGTTAAGTCTATCCTAGTCAACCCTACACCTGATTTCCCCTAGACCACCAAAGGATTCAGGAGTACTTTAAGGTGTCAATTCAGGAAGGGCGCTTAATTTGACTTCAGTGGCACTTAAGCCTATGCTGAACTTTATGCAGATGTTTAAGTGTCCTTCGAAAATAGGAATGCTTTCCTGAATCAGGACCTATGAACAGTAAGGTTCAACAGGACATTTTCAAACAGAGGCTTGGAATTCGGTTACACACTGAGCCCTCATTTCTATGCTTTTGTATATAAGGTGTAGTATCTTCCATTATTAGTATTTCTCTCCCTCTTTTCCCAGAAAATTCAACCATGAGGCAGCCATCTGGAAATCATGTGAAGCTTTGTAGAGCAGGGAATGTGAAAACATATTCTAGCATCTCATCAGCAGTTTCTCTTTGTCTGTTTTGTGCACAACTCTGGTTCCCCTAGGATTCTGCATCTCAGCAGTGTTAAATGAATACAGTCAATGAAAATGAAAGAAAGCAATGTTACTGCTGATGATGGTTTCTATGTCACTTCTCAATACAGGCTACTTTAGTGCATTTTTACATAGACTTCGAAAAATAAACTAAGAAATTAGTGTGATGCTCATTAAAGTTCCAAATTGACAGCCCAGTAGACTGACGTCCTCTAGCACACACCACACAATCTGTTTTATAAACGGACAAAGCACGGCCAGCGACAGTATAAGCTCATCTTTGTTGCCTTTTAAGAGCCTCCTCTAGAGGTGAGTGGCTAGTTTATTCTTCACTACCCTTCACTCCTTGGTCTATGCTGAGAAAATCCAACAAGGGTGCCAGTCAGTTGCAGTATAATGACATTTGGTCATTATGAAGTGAACTAATACCAAACTCCCCACCAAACGGGTGCGAGACGGGTGCTGGAATAACTTGTGTAGTGGGGGTGCTGAGAGCCATTGAACCAAACTGTAAACCCTGTGTGTGATGGAAATAACTTAAAGCCGGGGGTGCTGCCTCACCCCCTGCAACCTTAGTTCCAGCACCTATGGTGTGAAATGTTAACATATTTTGGTGACTACAGACCTGGGGTACATTCAAGCCAGTGTGTTAGAGGTAAAAGGCTTCATATCTGTGTTCCATGAGCTGTCCAGTCCTCCTACAGATACTTTATTTAGAGAATGGAGAGGTTGTGTCAGCACTTTATGGGAAGCTAGGGTTGCCAGTTACTGGTGGCAGAGAGCATTTTCTCCTGTTTATCTTAAGGTAGGAGTTTCAGAAGCCAAAACTTGGGAGTTGAGACGTACTGAATTACAAGAAAAAGTTCTAGACATGCCTCTCTCTCAGCAACTATTTCTACTTCCAAAGGCACTATAAGTCTTGTGCTTTATATAAAGCATTCAAATTTAGTCTTAGCTTGTTAGAACTCCAAACTCCTGTACTTTGTCCCTCATTAAAATTACTGTGTAAATTGTGTTGTTATTATTTAGCATGTCAGTAATATATCTGTGAAGAGTATTATATCAATATATTCTTCATTAAATAACTGCAGTTAAGATGTGACGATCAATATCTTTAAAAAGAAAGGTGCTAGATTGTAAGTTTACAACCTGTATTAATACAATTTAACTCGTAGTTTTCTGTCATCTTAAACATGTTGGTAGAAGGTATTGTTGAGAACTAAAGTTTTGTTTTGTTCTCATTTTAACTTTTATCCGGCAAACTGATTTTTTTTCTCTCCAGTATTTCAGTATTTCTTGGCTTACATTTTGATAGCTGTAGTTTGTAATGGATCAGCACCAGAGGAAGTCCCTCCAGACAATTAAAATTACTGCAAAAGAGACCTTGAAGCACATATTGTAGGCCACAAGTGAAACATGATCTTTTGATGTTAAGAGGCTGTGAGCATGTTCAACTGGCTGTTTTATGAGGGTAAATTAGGAGCAAAAATGGGATATATCAGCTGTGACAAATTTAGTGTGGGTGCCCCCAGATGTGATCTGACCACAAGCCAGTTTTGAGTGGGATAGTTTTATTTTAAAAAAATTGGGTACTCTTTGTTCTGGAGTTAGCTCTGTGATAATTTAAAGGCCATTGTTAATCCTATAGTCTTGTTGGATCGTAAATATTCCATCCTCTTTCTGGATATAATGTTTTGAAGTTCATATAATCAATCACTATCTAAATGTGTTTGGAATATGTATTATGCTGTGGTAAATGATACTGTTCTAGAGGGACAGAAGTTCAAGTTCTGTAACCTGGTTTCTGTCTTGTGGAATTGGTGAGGGAGTGGATAGAATAAGCATTCAGTTTGAAGAAGTGCAAATATTCGCATACATTTCTCTACATATGTTTATATGGCTACAAGAACTTGCAGCAGCCTATGTATCTCTATCTCTTGTGCAATGATTATGAGTTCAGAATCATGTTATTGATCTTTTGTTAGAGCTCTGTGCCTCCTGTTTTCATCAGGATACACTGTGTTCATTATCCTAATTCACTGTTGCATAAAATAAGTGTTTTTGTAAATAGTTTTGAGCAAGGGAATTCATATGTCTTCATTTCCCTTTCTTACTCCATTTTTTTTCAGTTGTCATTAAGTTCTGTCTGTACCTCCCAGCATGATTTGGAGAGAAGTTACTTTCTTTGGTAGTGTTCCATGATTTTAGACATGCGTTCTTTCGCTCCTTCCCTACTCCCCTCTTCAATTAATGATTTAACACACTCCTGATTGCATATTCTTTTTAATCTCATTGCCAAAAGATTCTATGAGATTGAAGTTCTTTGTTAATGAACAGTGATCAGCTCAGGTGTCCTGTAATAGATATGCAAAGCTCCTACCTCCAGAGTTTAGATAATGTGATGTTCTGAGTTGCTCTTATGTAATCATTGTCCTTAGAACAGTGCCTTGACTCTTGAAGAAAATTTAGTTTAAATCAAGAACTTTCTCCCACCTAATATGCTCTAGCATCTCAGAGAAGTTGATTCATTTTGATGTGCTGAGTAAGGGCTTAAAGAGACTTTAATAGGCACAAAAGACAGTGATGTGCCCAACTCTCATTGAAAGTCAATGGGAATTACACATCTGGAGCTTGATCCAGCTCCCATTAAAGTCAGTGGGAACCTTTTTGCTTACTTCAGTGGGAGCTGGATCTGTAATGTGTGTGCGTGCGCGCGCTTATGAAAATCTAAAAGCTTATAGTTTTCTGACTCAGTTAATATGGGAACACAATCATTATTTAAGGCAGTGAGCCCACTGTACTAAATTCATTCCTGGCATAAGTCTCAGTAACTCTGTTGCAGTGTGTTGCCCCCATTTAAACCAGGGCTTACGTTAGGGCAGAAAGAAAGAGGCCGCTTTATTTAGCGAAACTGCACTGAAGTCATCTGCCTTGCAAGTTTTAAGGACTATATGCTGATTTTCTAGAACACTAGCACTCACTGAGATTTCTGGCTGATCATGGAATGGAGAGTTAGATCACAGATGTATCTTCACTTAAGTTACGGAGCTCTGTACCATTCCTACTTAAAGGAGAACCTGCTTATAGTACTTAATTCATCAGGGGGGTCACTAGTTTTGTTAAAGACGATGAATTTCTAGGAATGGTTATATGGAAGAGAATTGGAATAAGCAGGTGCTGCACTCCCTACTCGTTCGACTCTGTTACAGTAGATTTATACCTGCTGCTGGAAATTAGCTCATTTCCAATCTTTACATGTCACTTTTTCATAGTTGCTTTCAGCTATTGCCAGTCTCCAATGTGAGAACCCTTGGAAATGTTTTAATCTTCAGTTAACCCATTTTCCTGACAGGAATTGAAGGGAGTATGAATTCATTCATGTTAAATCAGAACAGGCACCCAATTCGAGGTGGGTTTTTTCAATCCTCAGTTAGTTAGAGACCAGTATAGTCACTGTGTCCAATCAATTATTTCAGAAGTGTTATTTTCCATTTCAGAAATGTAATCTAATATTCTGCTACCAAAATAACTAATACTGCTTTGCCTGGATTTCCTTGCAGACTGTCTCCAGCTATTTTTGCTCAGAATAGCACCTAATGGGTTTAGGAAGTAATCAATAGTCCTAAAGACTCTTGTAGATCATAACACATAAAATATTAATACTCTATTTGTCTTTTAAGAATGTATTTCATATTGTTAGTGCATTATGAATATGCTCTTATCACACTAAATTACTCAAGATGCTTGCAACAAATATGGGATGGGTCTTTATTTTACTTTTGTATATTGATGTAAATAGATTCATTGGTACAAATTCTCCTATATTCCGTGGAAGTAAGTGAAGATGCCTGAGAGAGAACTTTACCCATTAATCTTTATGCTACTGACATGCTGATATTTTTCTGTAAGACTGGAATGTACACGTAAAGAACAAAAAGTTCATTTTTTTCTTGTACTTATGACCATTGTATAACATTCCCCACCTACTAAAATGTTTCATTGCTGCATTTACTGGACATGTTTATGGAATAATCTCTGTACAGCTAAGTTTTATTTTAGTTAAAAGGCACAATAGTGCATAGGGTTTTTTGGTAGCTGGGCAGCTGTTCAAGGCATTACAAACTGGGTAGAAGGAAGATTGTGACCTGTAGTGGCGTCTGAAGAGTTGGATGCACTTCCAAAGTCATGTAGCAGCTTAGAAGTCACACCTTATTGCACCACAGAAATGGAAATTGAAAGGGAAGTTTTGAAAGTGCGTCAGGGCTCACCATTAGGGTTTCCAATTTTGGTTGGCCATATTCCTGGAGGCTTCATCACATAACATAATCTTTAAAGATTATTCTTTAATTCCTGGAGATTCCAGGACAATCCTGGAGGTTTGGCAACCTTACTCACCAGGGAGCTGGATGGGGGAGGGCAGGATATTGTATATAATCAGTGAGTCCATGGTGATTTTGGTGTTAGAGGCTGTGACGTTTAACTATTGCAATCCTGATGTATATTCAACAACTCTTGCTTGTGTCAGAGCAGAGGGAATCTAAAAATACTGCCCTTGTCTCTGTTGTGGTAGATTTTCTTTGTTACATTTAAGAATTCCCAATTCAGTTGTCAGATTTTTTTATCAATATTTCTTTATCCCTTCAGTTGAAATCTTTTAATTTTAAAGACTTTTTTTGTTTTCAAAAGAGTTTTCAGTGCTATCTGCTTTGGGCCAAATTCTGTTCTCAGTTGTACTGTTGTGACGGCACACAAGTAAGCACAGGGACTCTGCACCACAGAAAATCAAGCCATTGATTTAGGGTCCTAGCTTTAGGCCCTTGACAGAAAATGTTGACCTATCTTTGTTAAAGAACACCATGAAAGGGTTCCTCTCAAAGAGCAGTATTTGTATTTGTTTGGCATTCACCATGGATGATTAGAAGAAGAATTACATTAAAAAGATGCCATTACCAGTATTATCATTCCACAATACAATAAAAGTAGATTAAATTCAATATTTATTATACAGTACCCAGTGTATGCTCATCTAATGCATTTGCAGTAACCATTTTTTCACATTGCTGGGACAGACTGTTACTTTTATCAATAAATTTATCCACAGTGAAGAGAGAATTTGAGGGCATCTACGGCAGAACTGACTTCTGAAATCCGTGGTCAGGGTCAGAGCAGCTGATGCTGTTTTACATGCAGTAGAATTGTACTTGTTGTGTGCACGTGAAGGCGGTGGGGCAATTAGGGATTCTTGTACTGTCACCTGCCTGAGTCCATTCTTCATCTTCGTCCTTATCCTTCTCAGTGGAATACATATTTAGGTCCCAGATCTGCAAATAGGACACCTTGGAAAATTCTGGCCTCAATATCAGTGGGATATTGAGATATAGTGAGAAAGTGGGACCCTGCAGGATGCAGGGGTCTCCTGGTCCAACTACCCAAGTCAGCAGACCTGGTTGCAACATTGCTATAATTGGCAGTGTGGATTCATAGGGTTTTTTTTTTTTTAAGCCAGAAGGGACCATTGTGATTATGTAGGCATAATACAGGCCATAGGATGTCCTTGAATTAATTCTTGTTTCAAGTCCAATAGCTATGATTGAACTAGAGCATATGAGATCTTGATTTAAAAATTTCCACTGGTGGAGAATCCCACCACAATACTTCGGAAGGTATTCCGATAACTAATTATCCTCACTGCGTGCACCTTATGTCTAGTTTGAATATGTTTAATTTCAGCTTCCAGTCACTGGATCTTGTTATATCTTTGACTGCTAAATGGAAGAGCTATTATCAAATTTCTGTTCCTGCATAGGTACTGATGTATTGTGATCAAGTCACACCGTAACCTTCTCTTTGTTAGACTCCAGGAGCTCAGTATATTTAGTTTATCACTATAAAGGCCTGTCTTCTAATCCTTCCATCATTCTTGTGGCTCCATTTTTTTCAACATCCTTCTTGATTTATGGGCAGGAGAACTGGACATGGTATTCCAGTAGCAGTCATACCAGTGCCAAATATAGAGAGGTTATTTTCCTATTTATACATCCAAGGATAGCATTAACTCTTTTGTCCACAATGTTGCACTGGGAACTCATGTTCAACTGATTATCCACCATGATCCACAAGTCTTTTCAGAGTCACTGCTTTTTGGGATAGAGTCCCCCATCCTATAACTTTGGCCTATATACTTTGTTCCTAATTTTATAACCTTATACTTGGCTATATTGAAATGCACATTGTTTGCTTGGTAAGTTTGGTGCAGGCAAGCCAGATTGATCTGTATCAATGATTGGACCTCATCATTTCCCCCAACCTTTGTGTCCTCATTCATCATTTCACCCAATCTTTGTGTCCTGCAAATTTTATCAGTGGTAACTTTATATTTTCTTCCAGGTCATTGATAAAAATATTAAATAGCATAGGGACAACATCCAGTCCCCACAGGACTCCATTAGAAATGTACCTGCTCACTGATGATTGCACATTTGCATTTTGAAATGTATTCTGTTTGAATCCCTTTAATGTACGTTATGTTTTGTACTCAGTTTATTAATCAAAATTTCATGCAGTACCAAGTCAAATGCCTTACAGAAGTGTAAGTATATTTTAAATCTACACTGTTACCTTTACCAACGAAACTTGTAATCTTATCAATAAATGATATCAAGTTGGATGATGAGATCTGTTTTCCATAAACCCATGTTGATGGGCATTAATTACATCACCCCTGTATTTAGTTCTTCATTAATCTAGTCCTGTATCAGCCATTCCATTATTTTGTCCTGTGATTGATATCTGGCTGTGACAGGCCTATAATTACTTGAGTAATCCTGTTTTACCCTTTTTAAATATTGGCACAACATTAGCTTTCTCACAGTTCTTTGAAACTTATTCAAAATCACCATTAATGGTCCAGAGAGCACCTTAGCCAAGTCTTTTAAAACTCTGGGTTGCAAGTTATTTGGACCTGCTGATTTAAAAATGTCTAACTTTAGCTGCTTAATCCTGAGTTGGAATGGAAGGTATTTCATTATGGACAGGATTTAGCTCTATTTTAACCATTTTCTGACTAATACCTTGAATATGTCCATGTGGTAACCAGGTCATGGGATAACTGTTGTAACAAGGTCCCCTACCTCCATTATATTTGTAATGCAGATGGTCCATTAAGGGAGTGTTGCAGTTTCTATTGTAAATTTTCTTTAAAAATTGATAGACTTTAATGATCGCTTTTAAATCTGTTAGCAGTTATTGAATTATTGCCCTTGCTCATTAGTGGAAAGTACTCACTTTCAATTTTAAACTGATTGAAAGATAAGAATCAAGGTCCCGATGTTCTGCTGATGCAATTTTTCACATAATTTCCCATCTTTTGCTGAATTTGCCGTTTCAGTATATTGTGCAGTATCCCTTTGTTTTTCTCTAATTCTGGCAGGAAGAGTCCTATGCTTTCAACCTAAGTTTAATTTGGTCTGCTTTTGAGTTAATACTAAAGGGGCTTAGGCATTGATTTTTATTTTATATATGGATCTATGTGGTTTAAATCTTTGCCACATAAGTAAATTTGCAAATAAAAACAGAATAAGGAGATAGACAAGTTCACAATGCAGACTCAGTGCCCTCATTCCTGTAAATGCCTGTCTGAGAGAGGTATTAAACCTAGGAAATAATTATAAACAAGAACTAAACTGGTGTGTGTGTGTGTATAGGGAGGCTATTAGACTTGTTAAAGAAAATGCACATTTGAGGAAGAGTTCATCTTTCAAAAGCAAAGATCAATTACATATAATTAGAGAATACAGTGAGAAACTAAGGGATGATAAGCTTTCGTCTAAAATAATAATTTAACAGTGTACTTTTGACTTAATTATCTAAGGTCAAATCCTGCCATTGGCCCTCCATTCCAAAGAAGGACATACTATTAAGAACCTAGGCTCTTTCTGAGCTTCTAACTCATTATTTTTGTTTTGTTCTAGATAGCTAAGGAAGAGGCTCTTGCCATTTTGTGGGATAGTATTTGTTTTGATGGGTGGTTCCAAATGCATATTTGGGAATGGCTTGTTTTTTGTATGTGGTTTGGCATGATGTCTTGCACCTATTTAGAAGACTTCCTAATTTTAGTTAAGATCTATACATTTTTGTACCCAAAAAGGTGTGAGATGACAAATTTGACCCAAATCTGAAATGTGTTCATTGTGGTTGGACCCCTTATTCTGGGTGGAGCTCTCTTGACTTCAGTGGGGCATGATGTGGGTACGAATGTCCCCCCTCCCCAATTGGCCATCTTGAAGGATCAGAGCCTGATGTATTGCTGAAACTTCTTTTCAATGCATAAATCCACTGAGTAGGTAAACAAAGGTGTAACAACAATTATTTTGTGAATGGGCAGAAATCCACTGGAACAAAGAGTCTCGAAGATACAGGCATTTATTGGGGCAGTTAATTTTATAACTTGGTAGGATTCTCTTAGCTTCAGCTCCATGAAGATATGCTCTTAATTTAGATCAGGTAGGGGGCTATGGTCCTGACCCACAGTGCATAACATGAAGCATATGTTAAAGCCTTTGCAGGCCTGGGGCCTAAGTAATTAGTCTTGTTAGAAGATCATGCTGTTATGAAAGCAAATGTTATCAAACTCCTCCTGTCACTGCAAAACTAAGACTCTCCATCCTACTATTATTGAGCAATTTTTAAAATTTTTATCTCTAATGTAGATAATAAAGCATCTATAATTGTTTTTAAGAATGTTTAAAGGAAAAGGGCTATTGATCATGGCAGTAAAAATAGTTTCTGTCTAATTATTATAACAGCTATTTTTGTCAAATGAGCAGTTTTTGTTTAATGGCTTTTCAATCTCCATGCTATGTACACTAAATGAAAATTATTGTAATTCTTCTTTTTTATTGTTTAAATATGTATCTATTATCTGGGTGGAACTGATACAGAAAATTTGTGTAGCTTCCACAAGATATGTCTTGACCTTAGGAATATACTGGATGCATACTCAGAGCAAAATGTATGAAAACGCATTTATTACGTTGCTTACCTAGGACTTGCTTAGATTTAAGTAATTAAAACAACAGAGAACCATCCGTCAACATCTGCCAAAATGGCATTTTAATGAAGAGAGCTTTAACTAATTTGGATACCTACTGAGTTTCCTTATCATAAATGTCATTATGCATGTGGACACCTTCATACAAGATGAATGATTTTTTTTCCTAATGGTAGATTTGCACTAAAATCCAATAGATGCCTTAAGTTTTATTTTTTGTCTTTGCTAATTGGATAGTGATAATTATTTATAATCTGGGTTCCAATCATGTGGGGTGGGGTGATGACAGATTGTACCATCCATTCTATCAAGATATTGAATAGTTGCTTGAAAATATCAGTGCTTGATTAAGCAGCAGTAATTATGTGCAGTCACTTTTTAACAGTTATTCATAAGAATATTTAATGGGACTGTTCAATTTAGCTTAATCTGCTTCACCCCTCATTAAGGCAAAAAAGCAATTAGTCTCCAAGTTTAAATTTTCTGCAATATTGTTTCTTCCATCATTCTCTGTGTTATAAACACCAGGATTCTAGTTATCTTCCTCTAGCTTGTGATACTGTTATCGAGGTGTTAATACTACTTCAGGCGAGATACTGGTGCTCGTGGAGATTTAGAATCCTATTATGGCTGTAAACTATGAACCGTGGAATATCGAGGAGGACAGAGGTTGAGGGAATCTCTCGCTTATCTGCTTTACGTTTAGCTTTCTTTATTCTGCTTATTTTCAAATTAAAGTCTGCCCTGTTAATTAAATAAAAGGGAAAATCCCTCCCTATACATGTTTCAGAGGCAGTGACTTCAATTAAACCTATAATAAGGGTATTAAATCATATAATCACAAGTTACTCTTCTTGGATATCAGCTCTTTTTCTGTAATTGTCACGCAAAGAAAATATCACTTTAGGGACATAAACAGCGAGGAGTCCTTGTGGCACCTTAGAGACTAACAAATTTATTTGGGCATAAGCTTTTGTGGGCTAAAACCCACTTCATCAGAAAGTAAGCATTCTAAATATATTTGGTGTAAAGAGCAATACTTTAGCATAAATCAGTTTTTAAAATTTCTATTTAGTGTCTCGTCTTGTTTTGTTGAATAATTTCTCCATTATCAAAGCTCTTTTGTGTCCCTTTTTTTCTTATTTGCTCTTGCTGCTGCTTAGCATAGCTGAGTTGACTCATCTCTAATTGTAGAGAGAGATTTCAGAGGAACAGCCGTGTTAGTCTGTATTCGCAAAAAGAAAAGGAGTACTTGTGGCACCTTAGAGACTAACCAATTTATTTGAGCATAAAGAGCATAGAGAGAGAGGTTTTACTAGCAGTTTAATGGGAGCTTATGACCTCCCAGCTCTTTCTACATAGGAAATTCTGGCCGGCTTTTTTTAGGATCTTCAGTATAAAAGGACTAGGTTCCTTCCCTTGCAAGTGAAAGTGTATTAACCAAGAGATTTCACAATGCCCCATATGTAGCTTGGGAAATTCTGCCTCGTTCTAATAAATTTCTATCCACATGCTCTCTCTGCAGTTGTGTATGTATATTCCACATTTTTCAGCTTTTTTTTCCTTGTCAGATACAGATGCAGTTGGTTTAGTCTCTGCTGTCAGGTATTTCTTATCAGCCAGAGAGACTATGGAGTCTTCTTTCAGGATCAAGATCACTTTTTGAAAATAAGATCTGATGTAAATCATGTTATAGTAAAATAATGAAAAACAAGGGGGAGAGGGGTTGGGGGCATTTTATTTTGCATAAAGTGATACAAAACTTCAATTTGTTTCAACCTGGCTGTCAGTAATACTTAGTGTTGTCACGCTACCAGAGTCAGTTCTTTCCTTACATCAGTCTAGTTTGAATTAAAGTAGGAAAACATTAGTGCCATAGATATAATTTGATATGATGCCACCAGAAAGAAGTATGCTAAAGTTAAAATCATATTTGTCAAATTACCCCACGATATATAAAGGGTATAAATCATCTACATCAGTGGAAATCAAATTTTAAAAAAACAAGGTTTATGCACTTTATAAATAAAAAAGCTCTATTGTGCTTTAGTTTATACATGCATGTTTTCATGACTCTTCAATATCTGAATTTATTGTGCTTTTGAATTATTTGATGGTCAAGAGAAATAATGTTCTTAAATATCAGTCAATTAGAGAGGTTAAAGTTAGGAATGGCCACAATTCAAGTAGGAAAACAGTATACTGTTTCTGCAGTGCTTTGCATCCAAAGCATTAATGAGCTAAGCCTCACCACTTTTCTGTGCGGTAGATAATTTTTACTATGCCTGTTCTGTAGATAGAATCATAGAGTATGTCTCCTGCAGCTGGAGGTGTAATTTTCAGTTTGAATAGACATACGCGCCCTAGGCTTGACCTGAGCTACAGTGTAGCCATGGTGGCCCAGGCAGTGGTCAGGCTAGCTGCCGGAGTACAATCCCATCCAAGACCCTAGATAAGTGCTTGAGCAGCTAGCCTGCACTGTCGCAGCTATGCTGCTATTTCTATTGCTTGGGTTCAGTCAAAGCTAGCATGTGAACGTGTACCTGAACTGGAAGTTACACCTCCAGGAGCAGCATAGATGCATCCATAAAATGTAGGGCTGGAAGGGACCTCAAGAGGTCATGTAGTCCATCTGCCCCTGCGTTAAGGCAGGTATTTTTAACCTGTTCTTAAAACTGTCCAAGGGTGAGGATTCCTCAACTTCCCTAGGTAACCTGTTCCCATGCCTAACTACCCTTACAGTTGGAAAGATTTTTTTTGTTGCTAATATCCAAACTAAATCTCCCTTGCTGCGAACTAAGCCAATTACATCTTGAGTCTCCATGTCCACGGAGGAGAGCACAATTGATCACCATCCTCTTGTGACAAAGTTCCTGCTCTACCTTGGTGGGTCTTGCGCTTATTGGCGGATTTGCTTTCCTTGGAACTTCACGGCAGTCCTCAGCTTGGCCGTTTTTCTGAATTCACAGTCCAGATCGACTCCTCCTGTGTCTGACCAGGAGTTGGGAGGATTTGTGGGAAACCAGGCCTGCCCTCTACTCCGGGTTCCAGCCCAGGGCCCTGTGGAATGCAGCTGTCTAGAGTGCCTCCTGGAACAGCTGTGTGACAGCTACAACTCCCTGGGCTACTTCCCCATGGCCTCCTCCCAACACCTTCTTTATCCTCACCATAGGACCTTTCGCCTGGTGTCTGATAATGCTTGTACACCTCAGTCCTCCAACAGTCTGCGTTCTCACTCTCAGCTCCTAGTGCCTCTTGCTCCCAGCTCCTCACACGCACACCACAAACTGAAGTGAGCTCCTTTTTGAAACCCAGGTGCCCTGATTAGCTTGCCTTAATTGATTCTAGCAGCTTCTTGATTGGCTGCAGGTGTTCTAATCAGCCTGTCTTAATTGTCTCCAGAAGGTTCCAGAACAATCGGGAACCTTCCATGTTACCTTACTCAGGGAAAAGGGACCTACTTAGCCTGGGGCTAACATATCTGCCTTCTATTACTCTCCTGTAGCCATCTAGCCCGACCCTGTCACACTCTTTAAAACAACCTTTTTACATATTTGAAGACTGCTTTGGTGCCCCTCCTCAGCCTTCTCTTCTCTAGACTAAACATGCCCAATTTTTCCCACCTTTCTTTTTATAAAACTCTCATCATTTTTGTTGGTCACTTCTGGACTCTTTCCAACTTGTCTGTCTTTAAGTATGGTGCCTGAAATTGGATAGAGATGATAGAAATGGGGAGATAAATAGTAGAATGGTTTGCCCATGTTGCAGAGGAAGTCTCTCCTAGAAATGAAAATAGAGCCAATACTCTAGAATCCTATTATTGTAATTTAACCATCAAATCCTCTTTTTTTCCCCTCAAAGACCACGTGGAAAATGGAGGTTTCAGTCAGTTCCTGGTTTCACTGCATTCAGCAAGTGCAAACTGGAGTCTGGGGCAGTTGCAAATCCACATGGAGCATGAGACACCCTCCACACCTGCTGTGATCGGTAGGCTGCAATTGGCCATCACAGTCCTCAAAATGGGTACCAGTAGCAGCAGAGGAGGGATATGACTCCAGGAGGTGCTTTGATTCTCCATGTCTCTTGGACAGCTTCTGGAGCTCCTGCGTAGCCCTGGATATACATCAAAGTGACATTCTCCTGGTAGACCTCCAGCAATCTTCCTTATGGGCGAATCTCCACTTGTGCCTGTCTCTGTGTGTGTGTGTGTGTGTGTTTGAGAAAAATTTATACTTCTCTGCACCAGTGGAGGTGGATAGAGCCCTATTGTGCTAAACCACATACGCCAGCCAGCTAACCAAAATGTATAAAGTTAATCTAATTTTAAATTAAATTACTCATGCCACTCAGTTTGAGCTCCATATTGTCACTGATAGTCCTCCCTAGGACAGAGGTCGCAGTGTTGTGTTTTTTGTGCTGAGAATCCCATTTCCTTTCTCAAGGGCAGTTTCCATAACACAGCTGGGTAATTCCGTGAGAGGGCAGGAAAATCTTTCCAGGCTTGCTCACTAGCCTATAACTTATCCCCATTTGCAGAGGAAATCATTAGAGCCTGAATTTCGCCAGCAAAATAGCATCGAAGTTCAAGATTCCTAGAAAGAAACTGGGAGCGACTATGTGCTTTGGGAACAGCAGTTAGCATCTCCATTCAGTGATTCCCTTCCTCTCCCTTTCCCTGCTTAGTTCCTTTTGTTGTCAGTAGCTACCTGTGTGGTGTTCTCCTCTTGTTCGAGGATGATAACAGTCGGCTGCGTGTGTGTTCCCTCTGTGTGCTGCCCCAGCTCTGCTTAGATAGCTAACACAGCAGACCCCGAGAGCACCCCCGCAAAACCATGGACTCTAGTAAGGTACGAAGGAATCCAAGCCAGGTTTATTGTCAAACAAAGCACAGTAATAGTTCCCTATAGACTCTACAGGGCACACTACGAATTTGTGCTCCCTGGCAATGGACACAGCTCAGTCAATGGCGGGACGCTCCACTGCCCCCTGGGCTGGACAAAGATATGTGCTCCAGGACCTACTTTTATACCGTTGCAGGACAGATTACTCATCATAGTTCAAATGAATCTATCCATCATGTTGTCCTTTTTACCCTGTCTTTAGATACACCTGCCTGTTCCTTGTTATGTCTACAGAGTGTCTTGCCGCCGTCTTGGCACAAGTTCCTCTCATTAGCACGTGTGTGTGTGTGCGCACGTGCTTCTAACAACCTTTTCTTGCCAACTTCTGTGAGTGGGACCTGTCTCTGGCTCACAGCCCAGCTTTGCTTATCATTGCCTGGAAGTACTTTGGTTCAGGCTTTACTTTGGTTCAGGCTTCAGGCCTCAGACTGGGCCTCTGATACAGGAATTTGTTTCAGGGCCTCCTCTTACTACACCTTTCACTGGACTGTTTCTGTTTGCTTTGTATGGATTGTTAGATTTATAGCATCATACAGGATTTATGGTGGGACGGAATAACTAGGATCTGAGAATGAGGATAATGGTAAAAACTGATTCCAATGTCTGCATGAGTTTAAAACCTAGAGCGTCTCTAACTTGTTTGGTTATATGTCATAACTGCTGAATTGTAGACCTTTCGTAACAAAAGTCTGAAGTGACCAGTCCCTCTGATGTGTGCATATAACTCTCTTGAATGTTAACAAGTTATCCTCATTCATTTACTTATCTACTTTATAGGTGCAGTAGATTTGCTGCCAACGGGAGATGTAATAGACTGATTCTGAGCACAGCAGACTGGACTGACCTTGCAAATTGAAAACAGCATCTTCAATTCTTTGTTCTCCTTTCAGGACTAGAGGTTGGAGATCCTTTATTCACCAGTTACTTAGCTGAGATTCAGCTTCACACATCCTTCCTTTCAGCCTGGATGGGCTCAGAGTCATACAGAATTTATAGTGCATCTGACTAATTGTTTGTGTTGTGGATAATGAGAACATAAAACTCCAGATGAATACCCTAATCTTTCAGTTTGCATCCTATGTGAATGTATTGGGGGGAGGCAGTTTCCATGCCAAGACTGGTTGAAAATTTTCCATAAAAACTGTTTTTAGTGAAAAATTTGGTTTTTAGCGAAACGAAAATTTCGTGAGAAGTTTTTTCTGCGAAAATTGATATTTTTTTGGTCAAACTTTTTGGCTGTAAACTGAAAAAAATTAAACCTATTTTCACCCAGTTCCACTCAGTATCCCTACCACAAACCGTCTATTTCACTTGCTTTCACACTCCCATGCTCTAGGCCTTACGTTGTGGTCCCTGTAAACTCTGTCAACACCAGTCCTTAACTGGCCATGGAGGTAGCTATTGAGTAAGGTGAGGCATTTGCTTCCACAGCACTTCAAGCCTGTTTCTGAGGAAGTGACAAGATGATGGATAAAAGAGTGGAAAATATTAGTGATATTGTATGAGAAATTAGATCAAACGTACTGCTGATGAATTTAAGTTGGTGCATGCTGAAAGGAATGAATCTCCTGTAGAGAGAAGAGCCCTTTACTAAGATTTAATCTTATCTTGGGACAAGGAACTGGAATGACCTGAACTGCCAGTAATAGCCTTCTGAGAAAATTATCACTTTCCTTTCAATGATCCATTCAAATGGAAAGTAATCTAAGAATCCCAAACTACTTTTTTGAGTCTGAATCTGAAAGCTCCTGAAGCCCTCAGTTCCCATTGTTTGCAGTGGGAGCCAAAGGCTGTCAGAGTCCCCCCCATAAAGACCTTGGCACCTCACTGTATCAGTCTCTCCTTTCTTTTTTGGATAGGCTCCCAATTTCTCTGTTATAGAACAGAGTTATGGAAGGATTATCAGAATGTTAGAGTTCTTCTTCTTAACACCTTGTACAAAGGCTGAAATTTTACATGCACACTCAGGCAGCTGAGCTGCTCTGGGAACAAACTGGTAATGAACAAGTCATTCCTATGTTTCTTTTTCTATTTGGTTTATTTGAAAAGTCTGTGGATATTTCTCACTGTGGCTCATGTATGGAGAATGAATCCTAGATATTGCAGGTGGAAAGAACCCACTTAGGTGATTCTGTTCACCCTCCTCCTAGCACAGAAATATTACCTATAGTATATTCTATTTTTTTTTCTAGTATTGGTTGAAGGGAATCTAGTGACATAGTTTCTTCCTTGAGACCCTATTCCATACAGTCCCAGACCTTATCAGGATATTTTCCCAGATAACTGGCCTAAATTTTACTGTGCTTATCATTGACATGATGGTAGTCCTGCCATATTTCTACCACCTTAAGCTAACCAAGACAATTCTGTTCCCCCTCTAATATTTTTCCCAGTCAAAGGCAATAGACTACTACCATGATCCCCATTAGTCATTGTTCAGCCAAACTTGCTCACCTTCCGCACGCTCGCACAATAAAAATTGTTGTAATGATGTTGAGCACTTATTGCTAGACGTCTCTTAATTTTTTTTATTGGATACTATGAAATGTTTTTGATACCAACCTTGCACTTACTGTTTTAAAATTCATTCCTAAAGAATGTCTGTATATTGTATGCTTAATTATACTAATTTGCTTGGCTTTAAAGTTAAGGAATTTTAAGGAAAGATGATACTTAGTGGTCTATTAGAGCTACTAAGATGTGAAATAATTGTAAATGTAATGCAAACCTAAACAGAATGTATGTCATGCACTCCAGAATGAGGTTTGAGGCTGTGAGCTGGCTAGTATTTTAAAAACCCAAAGGCAGCTTTACTAAGGAGTGAAATCTAAAGTTCTGCATCAACATAATACACAAATTGACTAGAAGCCAGTGTTGCGTGTGTGTGTTTTGGCACAATGGATCACGTTTTAGGGGAACGTGTTAAAAGCAAATGGCAAAACAAATAGTCTATACAGAAATGAAATAGCTCTTTGGAACTTGGATTTTTGTACTGTTGAGTTCACTAAGATAGAAATATAAAGGTTCAGAAACAAGATGCTGAGTGGGCTGCCTCTTTTGGTTGCTTTTGTGGCTGCTCATTCTGATTTGGGGATAGATTCAACTGGAGTTTTTCACTAGTCTTCATTGAGTGTTGACATTTAATTAGAGGTTGGGGGGGTGGTTATTACTCACTGCGGCAGCCTCCAGTGGGGACTGAAGTCTGCCTTGACATAAAGTGGTGTTCAACAGGCTGCATGGAGGTCACATCTAGTTTAAAATCTAATTCTGATATAAAAAATTAAATGAACTGTTGCATTAGACTGTTACCTGCACACATTAGGGCCCTTTTCCAGTCTGTAGGGCTCCAGGCATAACCTGGTTAATTTAGGCACCCCCAACCTTTTCCCAACTCGTAGGGCTCCAGGTGAAAAGCATCTACCCTTACCCAATCCATAAGACTCCGGGCCATCCATACCCAATTTGTAGGGCTTAGGGTGTAACTAACCTGGTCAATTTAAGTACCCACAACCTTTCCAAATACGTAGGGCTCCGGGTGTATACTACTTCTGCAGGTTTTTAGGACCTTTTACCAGTGAAAGAGCCTTACACAGTAGTATACTACATAACCTCTATTTATTAACAATCACCAAAACCAGACTGCACACGCTACACATACAGTGCTCACCACTCCCAATAAGACAGACAAACTTTCCTTGATGGCCAGTCAGGATTAGGTCCATCTGGGGGAACTCCAGTTTCTGCTCGGTGTCATTGGCAGAGTGTTGAGGTCTGGCAGCTCTGATCTTTGGGGATGTGTCCTGGAGTTGGTTCCCAAAGAACTTCCTTTTCGAGTCCAGTTTATACAGTGAAATTTGAGTTCTTTTCAGCTATACCGTAACCAATTATTGTACTAAAATTTTACTAACCAATCCTAAAATAGTGTAACTAAATTCTTTAACCAATCCTACCCCACCACCTTAATTTACACCTAGTAAAATTAATTATATAACTCACAGAAACCATACAGATAAACAATAGGGAAGTGGGGACCATAATGACAAAACAAGAAAGAAATGAGGATTTCACAACCACAACTATTGATAAGTGATTTCTTGACAGACAGGATGCTATCAAACTAAGTTTTCTTTAACCATCTTAAGATCTGTTTCTTTATTTGGTGATAGTGGGTGCCATTAGGATGGGGTCTCCTTCTTAACAGCCTGATATTACATTGTTTTAATGTAATTCAGATGGAATGTGAGGATGTGACTTCCTGCTTCTCAGCTAATGGCTGCTGCTTGGCTGTTTTCTTAATCTGGCTGCAGACGAAGGCCTTAGGCTTTAGTCCTTACAATATGGCTGCAGACGAAGGCCTTATCCTTACAAGACCATACCCTGGCTTCAGGCTATCCATACCCATAGGTGCCAACTTCCCCTCTGCCCCGTGGCCGCGCCCCTACATCACCCTCGGCCCGCCCCAATTCCACCCCCTTCCCCTAAGTCCCTGCCTGCCTCTTTACCAGCTCCTCCCCAGAGCATGCCACGTCCGTAAGCACTGCCAAACAGCTGTTAGGCAGCGGGTGGGAAGCACTGGGAAGGGGGAGGAGTGGGGACGCCCTACTCGGGGGAGGAGGAGGTGAGGAGGGAGTGAGCATAGGGGGAGCTTGCCTCTCAGTGGGTGCGGAGCACCTGCTAATTTTTCCCTGTGGGTGCTCCAGCCCCGCAGCACCCACAGTTGGTGCCTGTGCCCAAACCCCCACCCCCAACTGTAACTACGTGTGCAACTTCAGGGTGTCACTACTGCTTTCTGATCCTGGCTTCCTCCAAAACACATAGCATGTGAGCGCTGTGGGTATTCTGGAATATAAACTGGGGAGGAACGTTGTGGAGCAGAATTTAGGGGGTCAGAGTATATTTTGCATATTTTGGTAATAGACCCCTGATTCACCCACAGGCTCTCTGCACCTTCTTCCACTAGTACATGTTGGCTTCTTTTTATTTGCATTCTGGTCTTTGACTTTGAGCCTTTAGCATGTGCATTTTCAAGCTTTTCACTGCAACTGTGATTGCTAAAAACCTGCTTGTTAAAAAAGTGAAAGCTGACTTCTCATAATCGCAGAGTTCCAGGAGCTGAGACTAAAAACATCAAATATCACAAGACTTCCAGTAAAATCATAAAATTTGGTAGCACCATAGAAGGCTGTGCGGGGTTTTGTGAAGACCATCTTGGGCTGGCCATATGCATAAAAATAAAGATAATTTTGATGCTTATTTGGCCCTTTGTTTTTAAGTTACTCTTATAGTATTAGTAGTGGGCACAATTCCAGGCTCTACTGCAGCCCCATTGTGGCTGGGGGATGTGTCAGGACAAGGAGTGAGTAGCCATAACACACAGAGCAGCCTCTTGGTCGCTCTGTGTAACTGCCATAATTTAGAGCAATTCTACCTTATGCCAGTTCAAAATCCCAGGGGATCGATCTTCAGTTGATGTAAATTGCCATTGCTCCTCTGAAGCCAATGGCAAGATTACAGGCCACACCAGCTAAGGATCTGCCCCCATAGGTATAAGAGGTGTAGCACAGTATCTGGGTCATTTTTAAATGTGTGGGTATATAATATTGTGTTAAACATTTGGGCCAGATTGCACAACCATGCAGGGATAGAAACTAGGGTTGCAAACCCTCCAGGATTGTCCTGAAGTCTCCCGGAATTAAAGATTAATCTTCAATTCAATATTATGTCATGTGAGGAAACCTCCAGGAATACATCTAACCAGAATTGGCAACCCTAATAGAAATAGAGAAGAAGAAGGGTACAAAGAGCTTTGTGTAGCGAGATGTGGGGGCGCAGACCATGTTCTGTATGCTGTTAAAGGGTATTGCATGTGTTTTCCTGCTGCTTATGCCGGGATGGTGCCCATCTATGCTCCCCTACTGTGGAGCTGTACCTTAAAGGGACAATAAAGCCTTTAACATTTTTGAAAAGGTTCAAAATAACTTGAACGCTTTTTAAAGCTCAGGTTGGTGGTCGTAGGAGCTGATTTCCCTTATTTATCTAGCCCAGGGATCGGTCTATGTACTAGTAAACTGCTAATAGCTTTGGCCTCAGAAGTCCACTTACTATGGGCTGTGGGTGGCTTCAGGTCTTGAGCAGTCCCATGTGTGACATGCCATTTGTGATTTTGTTACATACCACGAGATACTGTTCAGCAAAGAACGGGCTGAAATCATCAAGGCATTTTTACTTCAGCCAGATTTGAACCATTTCCCTGGAGATGACAAGCTAATGGTTTGTCCACAAAGCCACAGCTTTTCTTATTTCTCTTTGAAATGAATAGAGCGGGAATGGAGTCATATGCTGCATTGTGATAACATAATGCTCTTATAAAGCTATTCATTATACAAGCTGCTTTGGTAGACAAATTAGACATGCAGAATTTTCAGATTTTGCCTTATTCAAATTTTAATTAACTTTGTGTAATAAGCTGTAAGCACATTAATATCAACAAAATACTTTGTACTGTCTCTGTAATATTCAGATGAAAAAGCCACAAGCATTGTTTTTATACAAAGACCAGTGGAGCTTTAAATAGTATTTTCTAGTAACTGGGAACATGCATGTAGGAGAGAAATTACATTTTCCCAGCAGATCTCAAACTGTAATATAGCAACGGAAGGTGTTTTTCTTTTAAAAATATTCATGCAATATCATTTATTTTAGACTATATTTTAAAAATTGATGGATTAATTTGCATTCTCCAGCTTGGACAGATGGTGTGATCCATAATAAAATACTCAGCAGCGTACTAAAAAGGATTGTTTCAGGACCTACCATTTAAAAGCATGTTTCATCCAAATACCCAGGGAAAGTTTTCAAAATAGAAAGGTCTGCACTAATATGTTTTAACCTTGAGATATTATTTGAAACTCTCCAGTTATCAGCAGAACAATTTCTTTGCTGTGGAGGAAGTGGTGTCTCCTGACTTGAGCAGGGGTAGGGAGACATGAATCCTGGGTTCTGTTCCTGGATGTGTTGCTAATTCACTGCATGACTTTAGCTGCTTAATTTCTGTGTGCCTTTTCCCCCATCTGTATATTAGGTATAATGACATCTGCTTAGTTAATGTTTTGTGAAGTGCCTTCATATATTTGGATTAAAAGATAAATGCAAAGTATTATAATAAGTGTTGTTGCTGTTGTATCCACCACTTCAGGCATTTAATTTGCCATGCTCCATCCTTTCCTCCACCCCAACCCCCACCTGTTGTCCAGGGATCTTGCAACAGTTTCTTTCTTTTGCAGTAATTCTGGGTTTCAGGTAGTAGTCGTAGCAGTCTGATCTCTGTCCTGTACATATTGCACAGAGTCCAGGAAAGGACCGATTACTACATGACTTCTGGAAAAACTTCTTCACAGAGTGGATAAATAACATAAGATTTAATTTATCAAAAGTAATACTGGAAGCTTGCAGTTTCTAATAGAGTTCTATGTTCGTTGTATCTCATTGCCTTTTTCATATTGTTTACAATTAATGGATATTTTACTAACTGCCAACCCAGCAAACTTGCACTGGGCCCAAGAGTCCAGTTGGGATCTTTCATCTTGCACGTTATCACCAGTAACTGAGGTGTTTCGGACCAAATTAGGTTCTCAGTTCTACCTTTGCAACCCCATCGTCTTCAGATTGTCTCACTGACGTTCACACAAACCTACTAAAGGAAGATGGGGTTCCGTTAGTAGGTTTGTGGCTCAGTGAGGGGATAATTGGAAGACCTTTCACCAGCTCAAAATTAATTTCAAAAAGCCCCAGATAAAACAGAAGCTCTTGCTCAATTTAATTGAGTTTCACTTAGTATCCAAAAGAACATGCACCTGCTGGATGTATTGCTAAGTGGAAAGTAAGTGCCTTTAACATTCTCTCTCTAGATAGAGGAATATTGCTAAGGCATAAATCAGCTCGGCAAAATATCACTCTTGCACAAGGTGTAATTTTGTGTCCTCTACCCTTCCTGAAGATCTGCAATCAGTTTAGTGTCTCAATTAATAAATAGCGAATTAGAACCCATTGTTAAGCTTTGCTGTTCAACTGGGCACTTATGCTGTTAAACAAGGCATGATATGAGTATAATTCTGTATCTCACATATATCTTGAACAGGGTAATGTCTGTGTTCGGGGTGGATTGTAGATGAGCTGTCAAACCCAACTGGAATAGCCTCTAAAATACATATATAGAATTAAAAGAGAGAATGATTAGATTGCTATATATTTCTGTTTTTTAAGACTTTTTTGATCCTTATAAGAGGGATTTTTATATTCTGCAGCAGTCAAAGATAGAGTGCTTGGAGCTAGCCTGCCTGTGCATACATCCTGGACATCCTGCTCTGGAAGGTTGCCTAATTACCCTATTTCTGTTTTGTTAAAACCCAGGAAATGCTAGTTATAGATAGGTATCAGAAACATTTCACAGCACCCAGTAAGGAATTAGAAGCAGGCTATGTCCAGGAATAAGTGCAAGGCATATTATTACAACCTTTATTATCTTATATGTATAGCTTGTCTGAATGAAGACTAAGGGAGATGTAATTATCCACAACTATTTAAAGGATAGAAATATTAAGGCGTAGAAGGAAACATTTATGGTAGACGTATGTAATATAATACAAATAAATAAGAAGAAATTAGACCTGTAACTAATACCCTAACAAGATCTATTAGAGTATGGAATCATCTCTCAAGAGGACAGCTGTTTGACATGATTTAACTATTTAGGATTATGCTAGAACAATTATGCTATCTAGAGGGAGGGGCATTGGCTACTGATTTTAAGCGGTGTGGTTTGGAGATTTGAGCCTGGTTTGAACACTGATTCCATCTGCTGCCTTGGTTAAGGTTAGTGTATGATCTTGTGAGGGGCTGAGTAGCCTCAATTCTTATGAAAATCAAGTGGGAGAAGAAGGTTCTCAGCAACTTACGGAACTGGGTCCTAACCTCTATGTGGGGTCCAACACCTCACTTTCTCTATTTCTAAAGTGGAGATTCCTCACGGGTTATTGTATGGATTAAAGAGCTTTGGAGAACGAAAGCACTATGACAATGCTAGATGTAGTTGTTAGTTTAGTCAACACACACGTGAATTTGGTGGTCCCATTTACTGTATTTGGGAAAGGGAAAGATTGATCTTGCTCTTGTTGTGTGAAGAATAAACTCGTAAGAATTGTCTTAGAGTATTCGGCTCCATCTGGCTTCCATATATCAAAGGCCTGCTCAGACCTCCAAAATCCGTGCCAGATGCCAACCGTGGTTACATTCGTGAAAATATGGAGTAATTCAGTGGATATCTTTGGAAATACCCCAGACTGACATCACCGTAAGTGAGAGCAGAATATGTTATAGTTTTAGGATCCTCTAACTTTTTTTTTTTTAAATGGACTAGAAGCTTAGTCTTAGGCGATATTGAGTAATCTTTGTTCCTGAATTACTGCTGATCCAAGGAGCTCTCCCACTGGACAGCGTAAAGCTAGTTAGGTGATTTTTTTCCCCAAGTAGGTAAACTTTAAAGGATTTTAAATTGGCAAGAAATCTCTTAGATTATTATAATGAACTGGGGTGTGTGTCTGTTCATCCGTCCATTCCCTTATCCTCATCCTCACCGGGTGGAATCAGAATTGTTTGTAGAACCTAGGTCCTTTAGCTCCAAATTACGGAACTCGGAATTTTGAAGTAGGATGATTTGAGTAATAATATCTTGTTTTGCTTTGAATTTCCAAGTGGTCCTGGTGTGCAGAATAGTGACAACTGTGAAGTGATAGGTGGCCATGGGTTTGTTACCGCATTGGGTTTAATAGAAAAGGGATATTTTTGCATCATATTGTAGTGTCAGTTTATAGAACATCTTTTATTAATACAGTGATGCATTCTTTACTCATACTATAGTATGATCCTTCAGTTTTGGTTCAGCTGTATCAATTCCTGTGAACACACAATCTGTTTTGGTGCCTGATGCCAAGCATTTTCTCAGGTTTCCGGACCATGACCAGAACTCGAATAAAAACAGTACACAATTATTTTTTGCTCGTCTTAGGAACACTGCCTGATATCAGAACATGCATTTGACAGCTATCTTGATGAGACTACCTAAAAATAAAAGGTATTTGTTGTATAGACTCATTATAAAAGCTGAGTAGTTGTATTATGCATTTGAACCTTTCACTTCATTAAGTAGCTATCGCTTCTGCTGTCAGGAAAGGATATCTAAATTAGAAAGAAATGTCTCTCTCAATTAAAAATTAGCAGTTTCTTTTCCAGATTTTATGCCTCTGGTTTCCAGTTAAATATAAGCACCTAGTTGGTTCTAGGGGACTCTAAAATGCCCTTTTGGTTTTGCAGCTAAGTCAATGGACTGAGAAGATCAGAGTTCAGTTCCCATTTCTTGTGGGATTTCTTGTGTGACTTTGGGAAAATCACTTAATTGCTCAGTGCTTTGGTTTTCCATATGTGAAATGGGGATAATACTTGCTTTCCCTCACCCTTTGTCTGTCTTGTCTATTTAGATTGTAAGATCTTTGGGGTAGGGGCCTGTCTCTTACTCTGTAGTTTGCAGTGCCTAACACAATGCAGCCCCAATCTCAGTTGAGACCTCTAGACAGTACTGTAATATAAGCAAGGTGTTCAGTATGTCCCATAGTTGTCCCTAATTTTTTTTGCAGTGCGTTACTACTGGCATTTACACAAAGCAGCCATGTGAAAAGAAGAGTGGCAATAGTGTGTCAGACCAATGGTCCATCTAGCCCATTGTCCTGTGTTCCGACAGTGCCAGATGCTTCAGAGGGAATGAACAGAACAGGGAAAATTATCAAGTGATTTATCCCCTGTTGTCCAGTTCCAGCTTGTGGCAGTCAGAGATTTAGGGACATTCAGAGCATGGGGTTGAATCCCTGATCTTGGCTAATAGCCATTGATGGACCTGTCCTCCATGAACTTATCTAAATCTTTTTTGAACCCAGTTATACTTTTAGCCTTCACAACATCCCCTGGCAATGAGTTCCACAGGTTGACTTCCTTATGTTTGGTTTTTAAACTGCTGCCTGTTAATTTCATTGAGTGCCCCCTGGTTTGTGTTATGTGAAGAGGTAAATAACACTTCCTTATTCAGGTTTCAGAGTAGCAGCCGTGTTAGTCTGTATTCGCAAAAGAAAAGGAGTACTTGTAGTTTCTAAGGTGCCACAAGTCCTCCTTTTCTTTTTACTTCCTTATTCAGTTTCTCCACAACATTCCTGATTTTTATACACCTCTATCATATCCCCCTTGTCATCTCTCTCTCTCTTTCTTTTTTTTAAGATGAACAGTCCCAGTCTTTTTAATTTCTCCTCATATGGAATAGCTTCCATACCACTCATAATTTTTGTTGCCCTTCTCTGTAGCTTTTCCAGTTCTAATATCTTTTGAGATGGGGCGACTTTACAGAACTGCATGTATTGGAGCATACCGTGGATTTATATAGTGGCATTATAATATCTTCTGTCTTCTTATCTATCCCATTCTGTTGGCTTTTTTGACTGCCACTGCACATTGAGTAGATGTTTTCAGGGAACTATCCATGATGACGCCAAGATTTCTTTAAGTGGTTATAGCTCATTTAGACCCCATCATTTTGGATGTATAGTTGGGATTATGTTTTTCAATGTGCATTACTTTGTATTTATCAAAAGGAAAATTGTTTTCCTTGTAATTTTTAAGGCTCTACCATTCAGAAACCATCACGTTGATCTTTTCAGTAATCATGATCTTTGTAAAAAGAAAAGGAGTACTTGTGGCACCTTAGAGACTAACCAATTTATTCGAGCATGAGCTTTCGTGAGCTCATGCTCATGTTCAAATAAATTGGTTAGTCTCTAAGGTGCCACAAATACTCCTTTTCTTTTCGCGAATACAGACTAACACGGCTGTTACTCTGAAACCTGTCATGATCTTTTTAGACTGCTAATGTGATGTTTCTTGGGGCTTCAGCCACTAAAATTGTAACTCATAATGTATAGATTGTATAAAGTAGCATGTCAATCTGTTCATCAGGGTTCAATAACATACATCTGATAAGTGGATAATGCCTTTTCTGTGTGGTGAGTAACTCTTAATAGTAATCTGTAACAGAACCCAATTAGGTGGTGCATCATTTACTGAAATTGGGGCTGGCAATATTTTTTCAAACCTCTGTCTTTCTAATATTTGCATTAGCCGCAGAGAGGCTAAGTGCACTAAAGATTTTAGCCATCTCTTACTTCAGTTTGGCACAACAGGCAGTGGGAGAGAGTAGCCTCTTTGAAACAAAAAAAACCATTTTTCTGCAAAGACCTTACCTTCCATCTTGATTTTCTATGTTAACAGACTGCATCAGCCTTCAGCAGCTGAGCTGGCTTTGAGTTTCTAGCTGGTAGATGGTTGACGCCCCTGGTAGAAGCGCTGGGAGTGGATATGATTAACTGCTTGCATTTTGCCTTCCTGGACTTGTCTACACTGTATAACGATATTAAGCGCAATCCTGGCTCCAGAACTCCCATAGACTTTAGTGGAGCCAGGATTTCACCCATTGTGTCTGAACATGACCTAGAGACATTATGTTAACTAATACGACAATCAGTGGCAAAACTCCCAGTTTATTATTGTTAGTTTCCATAGTGTTTCTAGGTTATGTTCAAACACCATAGAGTTTTATTATTGTCTTCAGTGGAGCCAGGATTTCTCTGTGTAAACTGGGACCATTGTGTTTAACATGATGTTACCTAGGCATAGTTAAACCTGCATTTTTCTCCCACAAAGAAAAGGCTAGAAACTATCCGAATGTCTGGCAGCCCATGATAACCCAAACTCCAGTCCAAACAGGTGAAACTTAATTATTGTTTTGCCCCAGAAACTGATGACCCAAACTTTAAAATCCTATTTACATTAACAGAACAACATGTCCAACCTGAGGCCAAAAATGAAACTGGCGTCTTGCCTCACCTTCCTTGTCAATGCTATGGATCACCATGATGAGAAAGAAATAGATTTAATCCTTCTACCTCTTTGTTAAATTTCTCCTCAGGCTCTACTCAGCCAGATGTTCTTCATAAACGTTCGTGGATGTAATGTCAGTGTTCTCACTACAGTGCAGCATGGGGTGCAACTAGCACTCGGTGCTCTTTACAAGAATCCTGAATTCAAAGATCTGTTTTAATTTTCAACCTCAGGTCCATTCCATTAGTCAGTCAATGCATTCAGGATTTTTAACTTCAGATCAATTTATGGGAGGAACATGCAACACAGCATTTAACGTTAAAAAAAAAAAGTTGTCTACCAGATAAATAAAAGCCACTGCATATTTTCTTCTTTGATTTCCAAATTCCAGGTCTTCCGTAGACAAATCTCTTTAATATAAATTTTCTTCTTTTTCCTTGCAAGTGTGCTCAGTAATACTGAATATGTAGTCTGGCTAAGTGATGACTAGGTGGAGTAGGGAGGGAATATGATAGTAGCCTGGGTGAAAATTTTTGGCCAAAACTTTTGCAAGCACAAAATGTAGATGTGACGACGCTAAAATGTTTCACAAATTTGTTTTAGGTTGAAAAAAATCAGGAAAAACTCCCTTTTGTTTCATTACTTTCAAAACAATGTTTTCATTTATAAGTTTGGAACAACTTGTTTCAGATTTTATTAAACAATTTAAGAAAATTAAACTAAATTTTTAGTTTGAGTAAGCAAAATGTGGTGCTCAACCATGAAACCAATTTTTCTTCTACTTTTGCTGAAAATTTAAAAAAAATCATTTTGGTGAACCTGAAATTAATTTTTAAACTTTTTTTGGTATTGCCAGTGAACTGAAATCAATTATTCTCACAGCTCTACTTTCAAATAATGGAAAGGTGTAAAATCAAAGAGAAAAGGACCAGTTTCAGGTGGTTCAAGGGGTGGGCTATAAGTAATGAGATGAAATAAATAAATTTAAAGTTAAATATTTATAAGAAGATGGAGACAGAACAATTTGTTAGACACTCAAGTCTGGTTGACTCTTAATCTGCTACCGGAGGAGTTGGAGAAAGCACCAGCAAAAGAAAGGAGACCTCATGTCTCTTCTGTCAGTCCTTTCTGTGATTCCATAATTGTGTATATCTTGGCATTGGGTAAAAGCATTTAGGAAATAGTCTTTAATATTAATGGATTTTATCAGCCTGATATAGCATTGTATATGGTGCAGATGTTAACCACTGTATTTTATTCCTTTGTACAAGTGATCAAAAGGATGGCAAAACATCATATCCCTCTTCACACCTTACAATAAAGGAGACGGAGAGAGAAGGTGGATGAAGTCTCTCACCAACAAAAGTTGGTCCATTATAAGATATGACCTCATCCACCTTGTGTCTCTTATATCCTGGGACCAACACAGCTACAACACTACATATAATAAAGGAGACCTACAGTTTGAATACTTTTTGTATTTAAACATCGCACTTACTTTACTGGTATTTCCCTTTAGCGCACTGTTTGTCTGAATTAACTTAAAACCATACATTTGATTTTATTCTCTATTTTAAGAAAGATTATTGCAGGAAAAAGGGACTCCTTGAGTTGGGTTATAGATTATAGCGATGTTCCTAAATTGTACGTTAGGTAGTTGACAGCTGGGGACACTATTTTATTTTATAAATGCTGTTTTATGATTATGATTGAAGACCTGAAATGTGAGAGTGTTCTTCAGAGCAAACTGACAAACATGAGTTTGAATGTAGGGACAAGAGTATGTTCTCAAAGTTACTTTCCCCAGGAGGTTAAATTCTTCTTGCCCTATTCATACAACTAGTCGAATTGGCTTCAATGTCTTGGGGTTCATGTGGCTAGAATGAGGTGGCAGACTCTCAATTTTTTTTTAATGGGTAAAAAAAGTCACATCCCAAAAGAAACCAAGGTTATTCTCCAAACCAGAAAAGTGGTAGTCATCAGTAGAGCGTTGTAAAGCACTAGCTAGTGCATGTGTAATACTGCCCTCTACTGAATGGGATTGGGAACTTTCAACTGTATGACAATCTGGAATACTATTACAACAATAGTTTTCTTAAAAGCCTGTATGTTTGAATCGGAAGGATCTGAGCAGGTTTTAACCATGGTTTCCTAAATAGTGCTGAACATGGTTTGTCCTTGGCTAAATTAGATTCTGCACTGATTCAGCTGCTCCTGTTGACACAATTTGTCAGCAAAGGGTAGTTTTTCTAGTGTAGACAAGGGTTCAGTGATTTTAACCCTTTATTATAAGTTTCAGGAATCAACTCTGTGGCAGTGAAAGTTAAAGTAAATAAAACTATGGCCTAATTTGGCCTAATAAAACTATGGCCAAATTTAAAAAAAGTGACTAATAATTATGCTCAGCATTCACCCTCTGCACATCAGTTCCCTTTAAAATGTCTCAGGTTGGGCACCCAAAAAATCTTTGGTTCCCTTTGAAAAAAAAATGTCTATAGTGTTATGTATTGTATTCTAAGTCAATGCCAGAGACCCATGTCTATTATCCTTCCTCTGACTATACCAGTAGAACCCTTGTTATACATGTGGCAATATGAAGTCTGACCCTAGCATATCCTTACTGAAAATACCAATCCAGACAACACTTTCTAGAAACTATGGGGTGTAGATGTAAGTATTCTGGGACTCAGTTAAACATATAATCATTTGACTCCCATTTTAAACTCTGCCCAAACTACATTCAGTTGATTTGTTGCAAGATGTAGTAATATTTGATATTTAGATTTACTGGGAAGAGAAGGTGGGTATGACAGAGAGCTTATTGTTTAGGATGCTTAATATGTTAATTTGTTTAAAAAAAAGAAAAGAAACAAAACCAATATACCTTGCAATGTAATTGTTTTCCTTATACTTTTGTTATCAGATTCAGTATTTAGGTACTCTGAGTTGCATGTAGCTGTTACTCCTTTTGTTTATCTCAAATGCAATAAAAATAAAATAAAACACCGCTGAACTGTGTTCTTACCTCATGTATTATTAAATGACCTGGGTTAAATGAATTCCATTCTCCATTCTGAGTTATATCAGCACACTGTTTTGATGGTAATAGTCGTGATAACCTTTATATGCTCCAAATGACTTGGCAGATGGAAAAGAATCTTCTGTACAAACTATTGGCTTGGCTATTTTTAATTCTTTAAAACTCTCCAAGCAGAAATGTTTCAAACCTTTCAATTACAGCATCAGGACAAATCATAGATGAAGACCTGCCAAAGTCCTTTTCGAAGAGGAGCCACAAACCTTTAAATGTGTGATTTTTCTCTCCCCACCCTTTTTCCCCCATTGATTCCACTCATGGTGTTTTTATATGCTAACAAAGCCCTACCTCCTCAGTTCAATGGTAAAGGAAAGCAGGAATCATAGGTCTGCAGTCCGGCCTGCCTTTCCCACCTGACCTCTTCCAATGCCTCAGCTGTAGCCTTGATCACAGTAGTAGCCCTGCTGAAGCTGAGTGGACAGGCAATTTCTTCCAAGTCCCTTAGGATTTTCTTAGCCTAGCTGACTGTGACAGCACAGCACTCCACTCTCTCAAGGCCATGATTAGAGATGGTCGAAAAAGGAGGAACATTTCATGGGGGGAGAGGGTGAAAATTCCCCAGTTTTTGTTTTAAATTTGAAATATTTCTGGTAGCTCTGTAGTTAGTGGGGTGGGTTTTTTTTTTGTTTTTTTTTAAGAATGGATCACTGAAATGACTTCTAATTCCTCAATTTTTTGAAATTTTAAAACATGTAGTTTTGTTGAAATTTTAAACTAGAGAAACATTGACCAGCTCTAGGTGTGGTGCTCCTAGCTCTCACAAGCTAGAAGCTTGCCATGCTCAAAGTTGTACTTGAGCCTGTGTCTTTGGCATAGCAGTAATAGCCTAGTAGTTAGCACTGTTTATCAGGGGCCCCTCTGCCAAGCGATATCACCCCTAACTCTTATTACATGTTACTTTATGCATTCTGGGTGGGGTAAAAAGTCTCTAATGCAGACTGACCACTTATTCTGATTGTCACAGCCCAGTGCAAGGTGCTGACATTATGTCACAGAATATCAGGGTTGGAAGGGACCTCAGGAGGTCATCTAGTCCAACCCCCTGCTCAAAGCAGGATGAATCCCCAGGTTTTTTTGCCCCAAATGGCCCCCTCAAGGATTGAACTCACAACCCTGGGTTTAGCAGGCCAATGCTCAAACCACATTGTACTTCACAGCTCTGCACAAACATAATCAATATAGGTTTCAGAGTAACAGCCGTGTTAGTCTGTATTCGCAAAAAGAAAAGGAGTACTTATGGCACCTTAGAGACTAAACAATAAATTGGTTAGTCTCTAAGGTGCCACAAGTACTCCTTTTCTTTATAATCAATATAGTGACTTTCAAGTCTTTGTCTATACAGATTTCACTCTTGCTGCATGTGTGTCCATTGTGACCCAAAAATGGAATCTGGGGACAATAGATCTCAGAACCAGTTATGGTAAATTAAGTAATGGTTCTTTAACATTATGTTGGGCTCCCCTCTGCATCCTCACCAGTCAGTTATCTGATTACCTTTGTTGCATTCGTGTTCCCACATTGTTAATCTGTTGATTAACAGGTAGTGCAGTGTGTGCAGTTTTCAATGGGAAGGACTTGCAGGCAGCCATAATTCCTTTGACCAAGGCAGCACTTTCAGGTCCTTCTGACCTGGAGCTGTGCATGAGCCAAGTGGCAGCTGGAGAAATTTTCTTTTGTCAGTTCCTTTCTGTGAATTACCAGTCTGAACCTGCTCTCATTGTACTCCTGATTGTAGTCTTGATGCATCTAGTTCTTCTGTGGATTTTAATGGGAAACAGGCAGTGTGTGGATTTTGTAACATTTTTTACATGGCACATTGGACTCTTACCAATTTCTATAGAAGTAGGGTGTAGCCAGTTTTTGTGTGCGCGCACATGCAGTTTTTGTTATGTTTCAATCATAAAAATCATGCTATGACATTTTTGTTCCTTTTCTTTCCCAGAAGGATTGTGGGTTGGAATTTTATGGCCCAATCTACAAGAAAATATCTGGTTCCGGGCAGGTGACTGATGGCTCTGTGCCAGTTCAGCCTATCCAGGGAAAGATGTCCCATTTCACTGACCAGGTTAGTTGAAGAAGCCTGGTTCCATGCAGGCCAATAGTCTCTTGATTTAAGAGAGTTTAGATGGCTATGCAATATCCTACTAGGCAATATGTGGCTGCTACCATAGTGAAAGTTAACCCCTCAGAATACAAAGTGTCCTCTCTTGTTGTGTACTGAGGGAAGCCTGCAAAATTTATGAGACAGCAGGAGGCAGCTTTGCATTGTGTTTATAATCATCGTTAGGACCAGATTGAGGCTGGCTCTTGTCTGGTGTACAGGGGTTAAAGTGGGGAAAAGGAACTTTCTCCTTTCACGCCTACTCATGTATTCAACAAAGACATTTGCAGGCCTTGAGCTCTGGGAAGTGTAGGAGTGGCCCCCTTGTACACCCTAAGAGGTAGAGGAGCCTGGGCTGTACCCCGAGCTGTCATTTTTCACTTGGTTACATATGGATTTGGATGCATACGAGAGAATAAGCTGTATTGTAAAGAGGTGTAGCCTGTGCAGGTTTACACACAATGTGGTACTCTGAGAGCAATCATGCCTCTGTGTGGCTTCCCATTGCCTCCAATTACTGCCCCCCCCCCAGTGATTTTATTCACCTGTTAGCAACATAGATTATATTTTTTTTAGCTAAATCCATTTTGCAAGACATGATAGTTGGGCAAGATGCAATTTTGCTTTAATTATGATTAAATTACTCCATGAATTAACTGGAATATCTCCAGGGATTGGAAACTTTTGACACATGAGAAAATTGTCTATCTTTTAACAAGCTGCTTCAAGCATGCAAGGCAATATTAACAGTTATAGCTTCAGGGGATTAAATAATAAGGGGAGTATTCTACCTAAAACTGTGTATGTGTGTGTGAGAGAGAGAGAGAGTCTTCAAATCCAGTAGACATTAGAGAAAGCAGTTGAATGGCTGAACCAATGACATTTTCCCAATGCAAATGTGGGCTGGGATATTTTAATGGCTAAATTGCTTGAGTTTTTTAATCCCAGATTTTAAAAAGGATCTACATGTTTCTGAATAATAATCAATAATTGTAAATATTGCAATTGGAAGGCATATGGCAAAAATGTTGCTTTAACTTTAAATAGGTGTATCAGGCTTAGGCTAGTGACTTGAAAGCAAGTGAATGCTCTGGGTTTTTTTTCGTACATGTACGTAATTGTTTTAGCAGCAAGTAGTTAACGTTAAAAGATGTACTACGTGATTCAAATGTCTTTCATAAAACGGAAAGCGCTGAACTCTGGGTAACAGTGCCTATTATCAGTAGCTACATATGTACAATCCATGTGCACTAATCCTGGAACTAAGGATGCATTATGTTCCATTTACTTTCAGGACCTTACTCACGTGCTTAAAGTTCAGCACGTGCTTTAGTGCTTTGTTTGATCATGTCAGAGTGCTCAGCACTTTGCAAGATGGAGCCTTTAGCAACTTTTTTCGTGTTTACAACCGAACTTCTCTGATTCTTTCCCATGTTGACCATGACCTGTTTCATGCAAGTAAAGTCTACTTGTCTTTTATTCACTTGACTACTGAGAAGTGTTTATACATCTGCTCTGTTAGTCCAGACATAGCACACCAGTTAGGCTATGTAACATTCCAGATACATCTTCGCATACCATTCACTTCACAGTTGACCTCTCATCCATTGTGAGGGAGCACTGACAATAAATTATTTTAAACAACTACCACTTCATTTGCCATTTTGTATTTCCTTTGTACTTTTCATCCAGTACTGAGTGGCTCAGTTAATTTAGTCTCAACACGATCCCATTAGGAAGCTAAGAAGCATTAATGGGTGTAATAATACTTTGTCTTTTAATGATACAATAGAATTTTACCATCCCCAGTTAGTTATGCCTCACAATATTCCTGTGAGGTGGGTAAGTTTACTGCACTCATTTTAGAGACAGACACGAAGGCAACGAAGGAGTTATATGATTTACCAAAAAATCGTGAAGTGAGTCAGTGACAACCTGGAATAGAACCTGGGTACCCTGGCTTTCCAGTCATGTGTCCTAAACACTAGACTTCCTTTTCTCACCCACATATCAGCAAGTGACACGAAATCTTTCTGTGCAAGTGAGACACATGGTTGCACATAAGTATGAAGAAATAATGTTCACATTTTTCTCTTATATTAATGTCTGAGATGTAATGCACAGCAGCATGCACAAATACAGTAAATTAATTTTAAAGAACTAACCCATCTACACTTAGTCACAGAAACTAGTTCAGTCCCCTTACAGGTAATACCTGCTACAAAGCTGGACCATGCTGACAGAATAGTTTATTAGCTATTGCCCACAAGATGAATGGCATAAATTACAACACAAATGTTATGCAGACTAGATCAATATGGTGCTGATATTCCTGTGGTCATGTACCACTGTGACATTTATAAGAAATCTTTAGAAAAATCACCCACAGGCATATTTTGTGTTACCTCCATAATTACACAGACATTTTTTTCCTTGTATAAAAATCAGTCCCAAAAGCTAATGTGTAATTTGTAAATCTGCAAGATTTTTTTGATTGCGATTCTCTCCTCCTCCTATTTTTAGAACTTCTTTTCATTTGTTGTTTGTCACCACAAGTCAAAGACTCTCTGGTTCTGTGGTGAGTGGAACTCAGTTGGTCTAGGGGACTGAACCTGTGGTCCTACCCCAAAAAGTTTACAGTCCACATAATTAATACAGATGTTAGATATGACAAGACCTAACCCCTGTTCTTTTGGCAACCACAAATTGCTGTTCATGAACTGCTGTGTTACCGTGATTACTTGTTGTTTGTAGCCCATCAGCCAGGCAATCAAAGTGCAAGTGTTCACATCCAAGCCATTTGAATTAATTTTGCAGGCCTCCATAAGACACTGCATTAGATGCTTTACTAAATTCAGATATATTACATCAGCTTCGCTCCCTTCATCAACTGATTTTTTTTTGTAATTGTATCAAAGGAAAAGAAGTCAAGTTGGGCTTGATTTGTGCCTTGTGCTACAGTAATTAGGGGCTTTATTCTGCAAGAATGTTAAGTGAACTGAGGCTGTCAGTCTGACTTCGACCCTCCATCGGTTATTCAACAGTTGGGGTTGGCTGGACAGAGCTGTTTTGGCTGAGATCCACCTTTCCCTCCTGTGTAGAGTCAGTTGAAGCTGCAGATTTATTTAAATGATTATCTGAAGTCCAACAAAGGTCTGCTCGATTTACCACTGCCAAATGTTTGTCCTCTGTAAAAACTGTTTGTTTCCCCCCCGCCCTCTTTTTTGACTGTTAATCTGGCTTCAGGATGGAATAACCACCTTTTTGCAAAACTGCTTCACACAATCTCGGTGCTAGAGTTCTGCTGCAATTCTCAGTTTATGTCTCTGATTGATATTTTAAAATTTGTTTTTGTTTCAAGACTCTCTGGCTAATCAGTAGCTATTTTTTGTGTGTGTATGTCAATCTTCCTTAAAGCCCAAATCCTCTCAATAGTGGGGTATAATTAGCAGAGTGCTTATATTATCCATTGTAGCTAACATCCCCTGATTCCCTGATACTGGCAGAGGAGATTGTTTTACAGATTTAAGTATTTCCTCCTCTGTCCCACCCTCCCTCTCTGAGGATAGAGAGACACATGATACTGAAAATCAGAGGAAGAGATTCGTTGTATTCTGTTTGTACAGTTTCTGCCTCCCCAATATTAAGTTCTGTATTGTGTGTCTGTTAGAAATGGATGGCCATAACCATTGATTTTGGATCTGGAACAGAACGTTTCCAACATGTGAAGTGGGGGTCGTATTCTTCTCTACACTTTGATATTTTATGAATGCAATAAGAGGAGAATTTCTAGAAGCCAGAAGCATTTGAATTTTTAAAAAAATTGAGATTGGAGTGGGAAAAAAATCTGTGTATAAAGAAGGATTTAATTGTGGCCTTGAGAGTTACTGCAACATTCAGGGAGTGTGGGGAAGGCATTGCACCAGAGAGTCATTCTGCCTGTACGGGATACAGTCAGATGTCAAGGCAGCTGGAGGAGCATGCTTAGGATGGCTTTTGCATCACCTTCTGGAGGAGCAGCATGTGTCCCTCTTCCCTGTCTCCTCCAAATCTGCCAGCTGGTGCAGACTGGGGGGTGAGACCTTGGCTTTGCCTTGCCATGTGCCCTTCAGGTTTTCTGGCACGGGTGGCAGCCGAAACACTCGGTGCTTGTCTCTGCCCCTCCCTGCATTCTTTTAACACCTGTGCATGGCCAGTCACAATCTGTCACTAATAATGGCATTTTTTAAAATAAACCTTGAATTACTTGTTTAGCAAGTCTCCAAAGAGTGGAATGTCAGCCTGGCTCAGGCTAGCTTGTTGGAGTGGGTGGTGATCTGTTTATGCTATGATCCAATCTATCACCTCCAGAGAAAGGGAAGAGCTTAGAAGATGTAAAAGGAAATTTAGTTTGATAGTTTTCTGTCTGGTAAGAACTCATTTATCAATAGACACAGCTGGGAACCCTTATGTCTTTATAGATGTAGTTGTGAAATCCTCACTTCTGTATTGTTTTGTCATTATAGTTCCCACTTTGCGATTGTTTATTTGCATGGTCCCTGTCTGGTTCTGTAATTGTTTCTGTCTGCTGTATAATTAATTTTGCTGGGTGTAAACTAATTAAGGGGGTGGGATATAATTGGTTAGCTAATCATGTTACAGTATGTTAGGATTGGTTAGGTAAATTTCAGTAGAATGACTGGTTAAGGTATAGCTAAGAATATTACTATATAAATTAGGGGCAAACAGGAAGTAAGTTGGGATTCGAAAATAAGGAAAAAGGAACTTGGATTTAAGCTTGCTGGAAGTTCACCCCAATAAACATTGAATTGTTTGCACCTTCGGACTTTGGGTATTGTTGCTTTCTGTTCATGTGAGAAGGACCAGAGAAGTGGGAGAGTGAAGGAATAAGTTCTCTAACATCTATGGGTACCCGCATGGCCCCACAGTATGCTAACATTTTTATGTCTGACTTAGAACAACGCTTCCTTAGCTCTTGTCCCCTAACACCCCTACTCTACTTGCGCTACATTGATGACATCTTCATCATCTAGACCTATGGAAAAGAAGCCCTTGAGGAATTCCACCATGATTTCAACAATTTCCATCTCACCATCAACCTCAGCCTGGACCAGTCCACACAAGCGGTCCATTTCCTGGACACGACTGTACTAATAAGTGATGGTCACATAAACACCACCCTATACTGGAAACCTATTCACCGCTATACTTACCTATATGCCTTCAGCTTCCATCCAGGACACACCACACGATCCATTGTCTACAGCCAAGCTCTAAGCTACAGCCACATTTGCTCCAATCCCTCAGACAGAGATAAACGCCTACAAGATCTCTATCAAGCATTCCTACAACTACAATACCCACCTGCTGAAGTGAAGAAACAGATTGACAGAGCCAGAAGAGTACTCAGAAGTCACCTACTACAGGACAGGCCGAACAAAGAAAATAACAGAACGCCACTAGCTGTCCCTTTCAGCTCCCAACTAAAACCTCTCCAGCACATCAAAGATTTACAATCTATCCTGAAAAATGATCCCTCACTCTCAGAGATCTTGAAAGATGGACCAGTCCTCGCTTACAGACAGCCCCCCAACCTGAAGCAAATACTCTTCAGCAGCCACACACCACACAACAAAAACACTAACCCAGGAACCTATCCTTGCAAAAAAGGCTGATGCCAACTCTGTCCACATATTTATTCAAGTGACACCATCATAGAACCTAATCACATTAGCCACGCCATCAGGGGCTCATTCACCTGCACATCTACCAATGTGATGTATGCCATCATGTGCCAGCAATGCCCTTCTGCCATGTACATTGGCCAAACTGGACAGTCTCTACGCAAAAGAATAAATGGACACAAATCTGACATCAGGAATCATAACATTCAAAAAATGGTAGGAGAACACTTCAACCTCTCTGGCCACTCAGTAAAAGATTTAAGGGTTGCAATTTTGCAACAGAAAAGCTTCAAAACCAGACTCCAACGAGAAACTGCAGAGCTTGAATTAATATGCAAACTAGATACCATTAACTTGGGTTTGAATAGAGACTGGGAGTGGCTGGGTCATTGCACATATTGAATCTATTTCCCTAAGTTAAGTATCCTCACACCTTCTTGTCAACTGTATAAATGGGCCATCTTGATTATCACTACAAAAGTTTTTTTCTCCTGCTGATAATAGCTCATCTTAACTAATTAGCCTCTCACAGTTTGTATGGCAACTTCCAATTTATCTGTATCTTCTTACTATATGTTCCATTCTATGCATCTGATGAAGTGGCCTGTAGCCCACGAAAGCTTATGCTCTAATAAATTTGTTAGTCTCTAAGGTGCCACAAGTACTCCTGTTCTATTTATGCTGTGGGCATTCTGAGAGAATCCCAATCCAGGCTTCTGGAAGTTGCATTTGTAGGTAATCAGCCACGTTTCTTTAAAAGAGTCTATGCTGAAAATCATCTCTTTAGAACCCCTCTCTATTTTAAGAGGGTTTATAAAGATCCTTCTGTGAATAATGTGCTTAGTTTTTTATATACATTACTGTGCAGTGGAGCAGTCTTTATTTGGAAAGCCATTGTAATGGTTTTCTGTGTACTCTCCCTCAGTAAAGTATCTTCAGTTGATGTTTGCAATGGAGATGGTTTTCTCCCAGGATCTAGGGATAACTTGTTTTAGGAGACATGCTAATAATCTCGATTTTTATCTGACTATAGTAGGTATATGAAAGAACTTCCCCAAATGTACATCTGTATCTTGTAGATATTTATAGTTCCAAAAAACTGAATGTAATCCAGGGCTGTGAGAACAGTGCTGGATTGACAGAGTGTACTTATGTCTTCGAGATGGGAGTGTAATTCCCATTTTGAGGAGACATTCATGTGCTAGCTCAATCAGTGCTAGTGTGCTAAAAGTAGAGGGTAGCCCTGGCAGTGTGAGCAGCAGAAGAGGCTAGCTGCCAGAGTACATACCTGAGGGATTGTACTCTGGGCAGCTAGCCCCTCCTGCCACTCAAGCTGGCACGGCTACACTCTGTTTTTAGTGTGCTGCCTCAGTCACAGCTAATGCAGATATGTCTCTTCAAGCTGGGAAGAACACTCAAGAGACTAGGCCCTCTCTTTTTCCAAAGAGTAAGCTGTCATGGAGTCACGGGGCGATGCTCTGGAACTACTCCATATGAAGCCAGTCAGGACTCCAGGGGAGCATGCCTCCTCTCTCTGAGCATACTATCACCAGGGCAAGAAGCTTACACAGCTTCAACCTTCCTGGGTCTGACCTCAGAGCATTCAGCATACACTTCCACACCATGTGCTTCCTGCAGCAAGTCCACCCGGGTGGAGCTTCTGGGAAAACCAAAAGGTCCTGCACCCCAACTCTGCAGTCAGACATGACTCTCAGCTAGCCAGTAAAACAGAAGGTTTATTATTCGATAGTAACACAGCATAGAACAGAATTTGTTAGCACAGAAATAAGTGACTTTCAACCAAGTCCATCTTGGGGAGTCCTGGGCCAGAAGCCCTGGACTCCTGCTCTTTCGGTCCCCCCCCCAAGCAAACTGCCAGCTTCCAGCGACCTGACCTCAGACCGTTGCTCCTCCTCTTGGTCTTTGTCTTGCTTCCCGGGCAAAGAGTCACCTGGTCGTCACCTGGTTGCATTCCCCTCCTGGGTCTCAGGTTACGAAGGGCACCAGTCATAACGTACGTGCAGGCAGCTAGAGCAGTCTCATCTGCCCCAGAGGTATCAGCCCAAGTCACACCCCCGTATTCCCACCACAGAGGATTGGTGCAGCACACGGAAACTGAGGCACACACAGTATTCATGCAAAACAGTAAAACTCTCATAGGCTCAACAGTAAGACTCACAACATAACAAGGGAAAATCCCCACTTTGTCACATCAGCACAGCAGGGAGAGTGGCAATACAAGCTTCTCTATACAACTGTACTGTTGTGCCTCAGTAACAACCCGGTGAGATCTCCACCTCAAAGGGGTAGAAAGCAATAAGTTCTCCATGGTTGTTTAGTCCTTGCCCACTACAATGAGGCTCCAGGCAAGAATGCCAAGAAGTGTCAAATATGAAGCTGACAAATTATACCTGTCCAGTAACAATTGGACTGAGCATTGATTCATTTCACATAGTTCACTGAAGGGCTTTTTAGTAGTATTGACTGTTGGTCACTGGCCAGAATTGAATGTTTAGCCTAAGCAAAAGGCTTTTTATCTCAATTCAGTTGTCCTTTGAGCTATCTCATTCTACACTGTTAGCAACCACCAAATCCAACTTGCCTGTTGCAAATGATCTATTGACCTAATAGGGGCTCCTCCTGTCAGTAGAACCAATCACAGGGGTACTGACGAGGGATGTCCCTGAAATAGCTATGATTTATGGTAATAGCCACTGTAAATCCAGAATAGCTTCACTGAAGTTACTAGCCACTCTGAATATACTGTAGCTATTCTGGATTCACACCAGTGCACCAAGAGCAGATTTTGTCCTGTCCCCATAGCTGTTTCATAGTTCTGTTCCTTCCTCTCCTCAACTATGCTGTGAGTTGAGGGAATCTTTTCTTCTGCAAAGATAAGCCTTTAGATTTTTGGTAAACAGGATCCTAGATTAACATTTTACAAAAATGTAGGCAATGATTTATAGGAGTAACATGCATATTCATAGCTTGTGTGTGAATCTTTTTAGTAATACATTTTTATGGTGGTAAATTGATCTAAGAATTTCATAATTTGTATCTGCCCTTTTGGGACCGATGTAAAAAACCTACTGTATTTTAGCTTTCTAAATGTGCATAGCCCAAATCTGATATTGGCTATACTATACTAACATGTTGTAACCAGTAAGAGACTGATCCAGAGTCCACTGAAATCTTTAATGCATGTATGTGATAACCGATTATTTCCAAGGACCACTAAGAACACTTTACTAGCTAATATAAGTCTACTGTGCCAAAATTATTAGCTTACATAGCAGAATCACTCACATTCAGCACTGAAGAACAGTCAGTTGTCAGTTGTGCAATATCATCTAATTTCTCCACCTATCAGCTTCTTGCTTTCCTGAAAGGAGCCTTGTCACTAAGGTAAGCTTTTGATCTAATGTCTAGAAAACTATTGACATATTTTATGACTTCAAAGGATCAGACAGCCCATGTAACCTTTGATATTAAGGGACTAGATCACAAGGGATTAGAAAATGTTACCACCTTAGGCTTTGTAAGGTAACTGCAGTGGGTCATTTTGGGAGGCAGTCTTTCACACAGATGTTCGTATAAAACAGAAGTAGAGATTGGGATTGCAGTAAAAGCAAGGGGCTTGAAATACAGCGTAAACCACAAGAATTGTTGATTTTATAACAACACAGCCTTCACTGTCACTACTCACAGTATTTATCTATACAAGATTTAGAGGTATATTGGGTTGTAAAGCTCTACCCTAAGCACCCCTGTGGCACCTATCTTAGCCTAGTGGCTTTGACTAATAGATCATTAGTGGTGATTGTCTTTATTAATAGGTGGGGTGTTTATAAGCAGTAAAGGGTTACCCCAATAGTCCTTCAGTCTGCATCTTGTCATCAAGCAACCCACACATTTCCTTCTCTTTAGACTCCTGCTTTGCACTGTAGCTCAATCCTTCCAGCAAACTAACATACATTGCAAAATAATCACCGCCCCACCTGTAATCAGTGATTCATTCATCATATTTCACTTGTGTCTGAAGGAGTACTTCCCCCTCAGGATAACCACTGGATTAAATGAATTATGCTGATCAGACACCAAGCCTGACTCATTTGACTCATCACTCCCATCAGCGTAGTCTGGAACAAGGTAATAAATGTATCCCCTAATTCCTGTGCAGTGATCTCTAATTTCAAGCATTACATCACTAATCAAAGGTATAGCTAGTTGGACATTTTTGATGAAAATAAAAATCTGAACAAAAGTTTTTTGCATCAATATTTTCAAATCCCCTTCCTTTGCCCAATTGTCTGATCATATTTCACCATGAAGTTAATGATCTGACTAAGCTTTCTCCCAAATAGTTGCAGTCATCTTTGTTGGTGATCATCTGTCCTAAATAAAAGTACAATCACTGTTAAGGTCAGAGGGAAATCAGTGAATGGGGAGGTAAATAACACCAAAAAGCTTCTAATCTGCGTTGCCCCAAAAGCCATTCAGTAGATCCATCTCTGACAGCAAGGTGGCTTTGATGGTCCAGTTTTCAAACATGGCCTCCATTTGTGCATGTGTTCTTGAGCAGTTTCTCCTGCTCATGATGATCCCACTTGGACAAATGGGATTTGAATGCCCCAGTTCATTTACAGAAGCATTTTCTCACACACAGCTTTAAGCTTGTACAGATGAAGATCAGGTGGAGGCCCCTTTTGAAAACTGGATTCTGATTTCTCACACATGGCCCTAGCACGTTCTGCTTGAAGGCGCTCCCTTGTTCTCTTGCTCCTGTACTTTTCCTGTGTACTTGAATCCTTTGTGGGTCTTCCCTAAAGCAGCAGTATTGTCAACCCCAAGCATTCAAAAAGCATGAGTCAGGCCCCTGAAATCATTCACCTAGCTTCAAAATAATAGGATTTTATTTTTTAAAAGTTGGGGTTTTTTTATTTGCCTTCTGCATTTTGAACCGCTAAAGTGCAGTCTGGTCACTTTCATAGCCTCATTTTTGCAAAACAAAAACACCCCCCCCCCCGAAACTTACCCCTTCCCCTCCTTTTTAAAAGATTCCCATGTATTCACAGGACTCCCGAGGCTGGGATTTTATTAAACCACCAGATATCGCAAGACTCATGATAAAATCATGAGAGTTGGCAGTGCTGCTGTTTGCTTCAGTCCTTCTTCTGATAGGAACAAAACCCATTCACATTTTTTCTGGGCCTTCTTGCTCATCTCCAACTCACGTTTCTTCCACCCATAATTATAAACCCATTGTTGGAACAAATCCCCTATCTCAAAATGTGAGTACACATGTACATGCTTGTGCTTCCACACATATTTATATACATACACACAATCATGTAGTCCATTCTGACGGTTATTAAAAGGCTTTACATTTTAAACCACTCCATCACATGGGGCTGCCCTTTCATATAGGTCTGGATTTTCAAAGTACAGTTTAGTATCCTGTATCTTTGCTTGCCTGGAAACTGTGTCTAAATCCTATTCGATCCCCTAATTCAGCTGCTGCCTCTACTGGATAATTATTATTTTATTTACAATATACTGCTTCAGTGCTTCATCCACTCATTCTAGTTTTAAATGTCTAGAGCAATTCAGCCCTAATAAAAAGCTACCTTGAAATAACACGGCTTTGAGTGTTTGTCCTAATTATTCACAATAAAACACATGCCAGATTTCTCTTGATCAATGTGCCAGACAAGCACAGACTGTTTATTATTTGCATGCAGATAATATTAGAGGCCTAGCAGGCTGCATGACAGGTGATCTGTTACTTGTCCAAAAAGGTTACTGTTCCCTTTGTTTGTTTGTTTGTTTCTGTGCCTGGCTACTCTATGAAGCGTAATTAATCCAACTTGAATTCTTTGTTTTGCCTTAAGTTAATATTCCCAAAGTCAAGCAGCAAACGCTAACCCTTCATCTGGCAGTTGAAATAGACCCAGGGAAACAGCTTGAATTTGGAACGAAACGTAGTATACGTATAAATACACGGGGGTGGCAGAAGGAAGAGGGGAATGTTTTTCTGTTCAGAAAATACCAACCTTCTTATATGGACCACGTTTGGATTCATTGACTATGCAATTGGCCCAGGTTTATCTGAAGTCTTGAACAGGAACACTCCACATACTAGCACAGATGCTGAGCTGCAAATTAGTCAGCCTGGTTATTCCTCTCAGCAAATGTGGCACGTAAGTAACCATTACAGTCCCCGAGCAGGTACGATGACACGTTTCTCTTCATAAATCCCAAGCGTTGGTATCAGGCTTTGAGTTTTACAAATTCATCAAGTTTGCTTAGTCTTCAATTTCCCTTTGATGGCTCTCACGCTTCTCTTTCCCTGAACCCCTCTGTTAGGGGGCTTATTCCTCCACCCACTTCCTTCCCTGGTCCTTCTCGCATGAACAGAGAGCAACAATACCCGAAGTCCAAAAGTGCAAACAATTCGATGTTTATTGGGGTGAACTTCCAGCAAGCATGATTCCAGTTTCCTTCCTTAGTATCCTCCTTCCCAGCTCTGACACCACAGAGCCTTGCACCTGTGTCCCTGTTCCCATTCCTGCCCTTAGCCAAACATGATTCCAATTTTCTTACCCCCATTCCCTGTTCCCATTTTCCCCCCACCCACACACCTACCCCCCCACTTCCTGATTGACTGCAGACTATATAGTAAAACTTGAGTTCTGCTTTGCTATACCTTAACCAATCATTTTCCTGAAATTTAACTAACCAATCCTAACATATTGTAACATGATTATGTAACCAATTATATCCCACCACTTTAATTAATTTACACCCAGCAAAATTAATTATACAGCAGACAGAAACAATCACAGAACCAGACAGAGATTATACAGACAAACAAATAGCAAAGTGACAGGTTTCAGAGTAACAGCCGTGTTAGTCTGTATTCGCAAAAAGAAAAGGAGTACTTGTGGCACCTTAGAGACTAACCAATTTATTAGAGCATAAGCTTTCGTGAGAAGTGAGCTGTAGCTCACGAAAGCTTATGCTCTAATAAATTGGTTAGTCTCTAAGGTGCCACAAGTACTCCTTTTCTAATAGCAAAGTGGGAACTATAATGACAAAACAATACAGAAGTGAGGATTTCTCATCCCAGCTATTGATAAGTGAATTCTTGCCAGACAGGATGCTATCAAACTAAGTTTCCTTTTACATTTTCTAGGCACTTCCCTTTCTCTGGAGGTGATAGGCACTATCAGGACAGGATTGTATTCCTAACAGCCCAATAGCACCTTATTTCAATGTGACTAGTTTGGAATGTGAGGATGTGACTGTTCGCTTCCTAGCTTATGGCTGCCTCTGCTGCTTAGCCAAAGGCCTTAGCCTAAGCACAGGGCCTCAAACTGTCTCAGTAAGAGAAGGCCCTTACACTGGCAGACAGTGATTTTGATTCTCTCTTTTGTACCTCTATAACTAGCCACGTGATAAGAATACACCTAAATTCTTAGAGTATAGGCCTTTACAGACAGACCTGAATATCTATATCCTAACACCCTCATCAATTGCTAATGCAAGCCTGGTGCACTTCTGGCTGATGCTTATTTCTTCAGTCAGGCACATCACTGATCTTTTACAGTACGGAGACTTTCACACGCTATCTCTTTCTCATTAGTCAAGTACATACAGCAGGGGAGTAAGAAGTTATTCAGCTGGCTTGCTGCCCAGGGCTGGTGTCCAAAGATTGGCATCATTATTTGGGAACACATGGAACAGGAACATATTTTCCCTATGGTCTTGGGGATTAGTGCCAACAGAGCAGCAGTAGAAGCTAGTTTACCAGTTGAGGGCAGCTGCAGAGGCTGGAATAGTTGGGGGGAAATTGGAGGCAGGGCATCACTATCTAAATATACCATATGCTGATCTTCAAGTGTAATGGAAGGAATATTCTAAAGTAGAACAGGATATATTTAAATCCTTATTCATACAGGCATATTAGTATTAGTTGCAAAAGAAAAAAACAATCCACGTAGGTAAGCCAAATTTTCCTTCCAGGTGATGCTGTTGCAACCCCATAGAATAGTATTGAACCAGTGTAACGGGGAGAATTTCTTCCAATGCATTAAATATTAATTGAGGAAGTGTTCTGAGCTGGATAGAGCACAGGACTTGGTGGCAGGAAATCTGGGTTCTAGTCCTTCCTCTACCACTAATTCATTCTATACTCTTGGGTAAGTGAATCAGGACTTGATTCTGCTTCACCCTGTGCAGGAGAGTGGGTTCAGTACCGTTAGAGATTGCAAAGACTAATTCCTTGTTCTAGCCCCAGAGCTCATGTTGGTTACCTGTTGGGGGATGGGCTGTGGATGCTGCATCCTTTTAAAAGGGTGGTAAAAGTTGCATTGCACTGCACCCTCTCAAGTGCAAGTCCTGGTTTAAAGGCCCTAATCTGGCTTTAACATCTCTCTGCCTCTGCAGCAGGGGGAAGGAGACAGGTGAGTTGAGAGACTGACCTTTGTAAGGCACATTGTGATTCATGCAAGAATCACAAATAGAAAGGCTGTCTGTATTTTTAATAATCATTCATATTAATTAGCTCCCTTCAAGATCTCAAAGGGAAATAAAACCCTTCACGTTCTGTGCCCCCCCCTTAACCCCTCCCCCTCAGACCCCCAAAGTGTCAGTCATTAAATCATGGAAATAGCATTCTAAATACTAAAATTTAAAATTCATATGGGGGAAAAATCCTTGTCTGATGACATAAGGGGTCATTGGATGTCATGCAGCTAAAATTGACCTTATTACTTTGTAATGCCCCATCTATAAAGAAAAAAGGGAAATGTTTGCTCCTTAAAAATCCTATAGTATTCCAAAGTAATGCTCTGCAACACCTCTGCTTATAACAGGGGTGCTATATCATTATTAGCCATTATTGTTGCTCATTGTCATTTTTTATTTTATAAGGGCTGCCTTGGAGGGGAGAGGGTTGCTTGCTGCCGGTAGATAATAGTTGTATAAACGAAATAGGCCTGGGTCGTCCAGCAATCCAAAGGCTTTCTAGCCTGAGGTTAGTAATAAAATATTCCATAATAGAATTGGAACATTTTCTCTTGTGATAGAGATGTTTTCAGTTAAGGTTAAAAGGTGAAGCTGCTAAACAAATATTTATTGGAAATATCTATGAAGACAGACAATATAAAGGAACACAAAGGATCTATGTGAACTATTAACATACTGGGAAAATTATTTGTAATGAAAACAAGGACAAGTAAAGTTACAGCTCTTCTTAGCTGTTAACGTATTTCTGCACATTCATTAATCTGTCCTTTTACCTTCCATTGTTGGTTTTAAAACTGTGCAGTTTGTGAAATGTTCCCTCTCTCTCTCTCTCTCTCTCTGTGTGGATTACTTGTGATATTTGATACTGAGAGAGGAAAATTAACCTGAAAGGGAATGCAAGTTTATTTACAATAGGTTGTTTTTTCCACAATGTATAATGGATATTTTGATTTAATAAAATGATTGATCGGTGCTTTGAAATGACATACTCAACGTTCTAGAGAGCTTTAAAAAACAAAACTTGTTTTGAGAACAATCCTATCTGTCAATATGCATCTTTAGGGAACAATCCTTTTAATATTTACCAAAACTTGATTATTAATACTTAGTGCCTTAAGAAAAACATAGAATCCAGTATAATGTGTGCATTGACAAGCAAGTTTTGCCCGTGTCAGTGTCGGGTGCAATCCACACCAGTGGGGTTTCTGTCACCGCCCGCCCTGCAACTTTGGGTGCCTCACAATACTTTGCTATTGTAGCTCCCACCCAGAGCTGCTCACAAACAGCATGCGGTCACACCCTGAGTGCCTGTGTGTAGCTGCAGTCCTGGTCCAGCAATTCTGACCCCAGCAGCCTGTCATCAACACTCCTGTTACACTCTGGTTTCCACCAGCCTGGGTTACTACTTTCAGGGTGACCCCCAAAACAGTCCTAGTCCCAAATTTTTCCCCAAAATGTGTGCTCTGCACTGTCCTGCCCTATCCTGGACAGTTCAGATAGTAAAGGTCTGTTGCCCCTGTAAAGATTAAATATTCCATGGTTTGCAGTTTCAATTGGAGCTACCAAACAGTGCAGTTTAAACACGACACTGGATCAATTTATATTAATAATAAAACAAGTTTAACTATGGAGAGAGGTTTTAAGTGAGCGCAAGTATAAGGTATTAAAGTCAGAAATGGTTACAAGAAGAATAAAGATAAAAAGTTTCTAGTAGCTAAAACTTAACAAGCAAGGCTTGGTTCAAGGTAAAATCCTTATCACAGGTTCCCAGCAACATGGCTGACCAAATTCTCAGGTCAAGATTTCTCCCCAAAGTCAAAGGGCTGATTTCTTTGTCATAGCTGAAGGAGGGAAAGCTCTTTTATAGTCCAGTGTAACAGTGTTGGCACCTGCCTCTTGTGAGTGTCCCCTCTCTGGCCAATACATGCCTGCACTGACTCAATTTTGAATGGATCGGCACTCACCTCTCGCAGGCGCCTCCTTTCTGGCCAGGTGTGAGCCTGCTTTTCTTTCAGTTCTTACAATGGGGTGGTGCCTGCTTCTCGCGAGTGCCCCCTCTCAGCCGATGGTTCTTTCGACAGATCTTCAGTGATTCAGCCCTCTGGCCAAGTGACGCACAGTACCCTCTTCCAGGGTATACAGTCTCTAGTTCTTTCTCATGGCCCTGGTATGGGGCTGTAGCACCAAGGCTTCCTTCCTGGAGCCACTTCCTTCTCTAACAGCCCAACAGGGGCCCATCTTGGTACCCTTAGTTTGTGTCCTTTCTGCAACCTTCGTCTGGGCTCAGTCTTCAACCAGACCAGCAGGGCCCATCATGATACCCTTGCCCGCTCTGGCTAGGGTCTGGGCTCAGCCTGCCCATGGTCTTGCTGCTGTTCCAGGCACTGAGTCTTTGGCAACCTTCCCTGGGTTCAATCCTGCCTGCAGTGAGCTGTTTGTGGTCCTGCTGTTCTTCCAGCCAGTCAGGCACCTGTTTCTTCTTCTTCAAGCTCTAGGCAGCAACTGACTGCTCTGCTTCTGTGGCTCCTTTTTATAGGGCCCTTCTGGCCCCTGATTGGCCGCTCCAGCAGTCCCTCTGGTTGCTTCTCTGCAGCCACTCTAGGCTGCTGGATGACTTCTCCTCTGCTCTTTTCTAGGGCAGGGTGAGGCAGGGCCATAGGCCTCCATCAGGAAGCCTTTGGACCTAGTCCACCCTGTCGCATCCAATCACCCTTTGAAATATATTTTCTTCTCGGTTACCCCTAAATAAAGTTCATTCCAGTTGTGTGGACAGAGACATGGAGTGTCATAGTGAAAGAGGTTTCATGTTTGCTAAAATGCAGATTGATCTGTTCCTGCCCTCCTTCGTTGCCAAAGAATGGCCACTTGACAGGTGATTGCCCATCAACTTTAACACTTGGCTAGAGGAATCAGCTTGTCCTTTGTTTCTGAGAAACTCTTTTACCCCCTCCCCAGACTTGTCTGGTAAACACATTCTAGTCATAATGTTGGCTTACATTCATAACTCTTAATTCACATTTTGTATGTACGCTGATCGTCAATATTCTTGTGTAATGTGTTAGTTTTTAAGAGATCCCTTCCAAGGTGTATTTTTCATTAAAAAAAAAAATACAAAGTGTGTAGGGTGTGAATATATGGTGCTTTTGGTAATACTCCCTTTCTCTGGTATACTGATCCTGTCTCATTGAAATTAGTGGAAAAACTTCCTTTTAATTCAGTGATATTGAATCAGACGTGTACCGCAAAGTCTCTCTCAGCACACTGCACATTGTGTTCACTATTGGTCTTACAGTAAGCTTGTGTATCTTTTCTCCTTTTCTGATTTTCAGTCTTGATATTCCACTTTGCCATATGCTAATATTACACCACAGGGATGTTTTAATCATAACATATTGGGATAATTTTAGGAAGTTAATTAAGTGCATTTGGAAGATTTTTTTCTTGATTTTTATTATTTTTAATAATCTTTTATAAGTCAAAGTGAGTAATTTGTAGCATCACACTGAGGATGTAGCAGTGGCATTGTTAGCACCAGAACTTGCTATAATTGTTCAGTAGAAAGCTTTGCTGAACAAGTTGCACACTATTTCCTGTTTTGAAAGTATTTATGTCTAGAAAATTTCTCTTGATTACAAGTTGTTGGGCACCCTGCCATGCCCAAACAAAAATCCTCATCAGTGATATTTAATCTTTGAGACCTTGGAGCCACTGTGGAAGATTTAAGGGATAACACGAACCTTGTGCTGTTTTTATAAGGCAGTAATCCAGATCCCTCAGGATAAACTATAAATCCAGATTATTATCAAGGAAAAGCCATACGTTGCTACTGTTATCTTTGTTATACTGCAGGTTTTTAAAATGTAAGGTTTTAACTTGTTGTTCAACTCCAGTGCTACTGACTGGAGGTGAAAAAGCTCAGTGAGGACAAGATTCTGCCATCCTTACTTGCAGAATAAGGTGTTGCTAAGTAAGAGCTAAGGTGGATAAGGTACTAATATGAGAAAATGTGGCAGACTGTAACCCCAAGTGTGGAGTAAATTAGGTGTATTGGGTAGCCTCTTAATGAAGGGATTTTCATTTTTGATTTTCATCGGGTCTAGTAGTGAGTCTAGAGCCAGGAATGGCAAGGCTGAGCCCACATTCGGTGCTGAACTGAAGCATGTTGTGGCACTGAGATAGGATGGGATGTCCGACATAGGATTCAGTTATGAAGTGGGGGTGTTTCTATTTCAGAAAATCTGGGATTTCCCAAAAGACTTTCAGGAAGGGAGTGAGGTGAGCCATGAAATGATCTCATATTTGACAAGACAGGCCTGGAGAAAAATCAAATGATTTTGGGTGCCACAATTTTTGGTTTCCTACTTGGCGATACCTTAAAGAAGCCTGATTTTTTTTTTTTGAAAGGTGGATACTCAGCACTTGTTATTCTTCTGCCTTACCAAGAGTGAGAGCTTTGCTGCTGCGAAGCGATGCGTCTGCTCCCAGACACACAAGCCTGTCTGCCTCCCTGACAGGACTCTGCCAGTCCAAACCTTGCCTTGCAGGTAACAACCAGTGAACCCCAATTCCTCAGTTCCCCTGAGATGTCTCTCTGCAGGGGCCAGTCCCCTCTTACTGGACACTCACTGAAGTTAGCTACCTCCAATGAGACAAAGCACACATCAGTCTGGTAGGCTGGCTGAAAACCCACACTTCACTTCAATATAATAGCACTGAGATGGTTTTGTAATAAAAAAGAATACGTGTATTACTAAAGAACATAACCTATGTAATTTCCAGTAAGCGTGAAAGATATACAGACCAAATATGCTTCATAATGCCTAAAACTTAACCTCAGCAAGTTGCAATCTTTGAAGATGATTTCTTACCCATAGTCAGTTCCCAGAGACTTCAGCTCCCTTGGATGAAGGACCCATCTTTCCAGATTTCAAGAGCTCTGGCCTTTTGTGTCCCTTAGCCGATGGATGCCAAAATGGCTTTCAGTTTCTGCTTGTATTTCCCAAAGTCCATTGTCTGTTTCAAGAGCCAGGAAGGATTCCTGGGGGTACAGCCTCTATCCCCCATTTGCTAGTTTGATGGCTTTGTATATGTAAATATATTTTCATTGTTTATGGCCTTACCTTGCTCAATTTACACTGGAGACCCAGACAAGCAGGCAAACCAGCGTTCCTTTGTTTAGGGTGGGCTAGGCTTATGCATGCTTGAAGACCATGTTTCCAGCACACATCCATAATTCTTCATGCACCTCCCGTACATGACGCAATAATATTAATGACCAGCATGTTACCAGTTGGCATACAATACCTTACATGAAAATTTTTAGATACAGATTATGACAACAGTGTGTTGGGGCAGTGAGCGTATCAGACCTCAGGTCAGTGAGTGTATCATCTGAGTTATGGTATGGTGTGTTCTCTGCTAGTTGGCATTGAGGGGCTCCATGGGTGTCAGCACTTTCTGAAGATTAGGCTCCTGTAAGATATCTTAAAAATAGCACCCCAAAATCACAAGTCACTTGAAAAGCTTGGCCACAAAGTACTGATCAATAAAGTTTCTCCCAAGTGTAACACTGCTGAAATTAATGGAGAAATTTCACATGGGAGTAGTTTTTGCTCAAGTCTTTTTGGTGTGTGTTCTTTTCCTCTAAATTAAACTTGTGAGGAGCTTTCTAGGAATCATGGGGCCAGAAAATGGTTCTTACGGCTTTTGGATAAAGTCCTGAATTCTACTCTGTATTCCATTAGGAAGCAGCGTGAACACTAAGTTTCTGCTAAACTTGTTTTCTGAGTTTCATGAAGCCATTATTATTGTAAGTAGTAAGATGATATCATAATATGCCTTTGGAGATGGGGCAAAGGATAATAAACATAATAGATTTTTTTAAAAAAGTAAATGGGAAACTTTTCACAGAGATTAAATTGCATTACCTTCCAAATGGATAGGGCTTTGGGAGATATGGCACTCTGGATAGTGCCAGAACATGCAGATGTGATTTGGGTGGAATTTACAGAGCTGAATTCCTTGGGCCTACTTTGTTTTGCATTTACTGTGGTGTAAATAAATGACATTGAAATCAGTGGGGATACTTACAGTGGTTTTATACCAATGCAAGAGGAGAATATAGTCCCTCGTTTCCATGAGTGAACGATGATTTGGTTTTTTAAAATTAAATCTTTATATCTATGTGCCAAATAAGTGAATGGACTGTCTTTGTACCCTATCACTGTTTTGAATAACAGATCAAAGTTGGCACGCTTGCGCTCTCTCTCTTTGTATACGTGTGTGTGTGTGTATAGTGTGTTGGGAATATTTTCCATGCTGTTTCATTGCAAAAATCCAGTCTCTGTTGATGATCCCTTGTTTCTTCCATGCCAAATGGCACTGTCATGCATGTCAGAAGGCAGCTAATGCAAGTTAAACATTCGGAAGCAGTGCAGAGGGTTTATCTTAGCAATCATTCCAAGTTTAGCAATTTATGTTGTTTACTGGCTTTGTCATTTTTAGAGACCTTTATTTGTTTTTCCCTAAGGTCTTGCAGAAAAGGTAAATTTCTGTGCAGGTGCCACGAACAGAGTCATGCTGAGAGCAGATGGCTCTTTCTTGGAGATGGTTCCAAACGATGGATTACTCATCTGATGCAGAATGATGCACCAGAAAATTGCAGATTCACTGTGACCACTCTTTGACTTTTTAGTGCTTCGATTTTTTTTTTAGTCTAGTTTTTTTTAATTACTCTGGTGGGTGCTGCTCAAGAAACCTTCAGTAGAATAATACATGTTCAGTCAAAGCTGGAAAGATATTTATCATTGAAAAGTGAAACCATTACAGTACATCTAAAGTGTGTGGGGGGAGGGTAGGGGAGAAAGATTCAAGATGCTCTTATTGTTGGTAGCGCAGTACATTAAATTTTCCATTAGGGAATTACCCATGAGAGTGTGATTTTTGGATAAGGACAAAGATTTAAGAATATCTGCTCTAAGCCCACAATATAATGGATTTCTTTGATACCTCTGTAAGTAGGATCAGTTACTGTCTAGCTGATATTTCAATTTCTTAAATCTACAGACTGGATCATTTACTCTGTGTGCATTATTTTACATTTCCATATGACCCATTATAAAACTGCATTGATATAAGGACACTGTGTGTATTTGATTTAATGCACCACACACAATTTTCAGAGAGATCTCCATGTGTGGTTGAGAAGTTATTTTTGACAACTGATTTTTTTTTAAATGCATAAAGTGAATTTATTATTTTGGAAGTTCAGAGCTCAAGGCATCATACAAATGAGATTGGCAGTAGTCCAGAGCTAAGGGGCTGATTTTTCAAGTATTTTTCTTCCTTCCGTCCGTCTGACCTGCCACTTTGTTCTCAGTATTCCCTTCTCTGTGAACAGCTACATTTGCAGCACTCACCCTGCAGCTGGGCGACTGCAACTTCCCTAATCTCTCTCCCAAAGCTAATGTTAGCTGCTTGAGGTGTAACAGAGCCATATAAACAGGGTCATTCTCAGCCAGAAGGAATAATTCCTCCAGAACAGATTGAACTTCCACTGGCCTAAAAGGGCAAGAATCATGATGTAATTCCGAAGCAATGCACTTGGTGTTATTGGTGAAGTCACATGGACCATGGAGAAAAGGGGGTTATGTAATTTTACATATTTCTTTATTTTATTAACTCCGCCCTCCACTTCACTCTTAGTTTGATTACACAACTGATCAGATTGACACCAGCTATTGAACAGCTCTGCAGCATTCTCCCTAGCAGGCATAAGAGGGGGAAGAAGGGTAGCATAAAAGTGAGAAAAACAGCTGTTCTTCCCAGTTGTGTTTTACTTGCATCCAAGTCGTATTCTTTTCATGATCAAAGAAAATAATGAGTTTAAGATTCAATAACTGACTTCTACACCCAATGGCTAGGCCAGTGTGAGCTAGCAAGATGTCATCGCACCAGCATAACAAGAACTCATAGGATCACTTTTCTCCCCCATTTCTATTTTCTGAAATTATTTTCTCAAAATCATAGCAAAGCATGGAAAGGCAAGTTGAAACCTGATATCATTTACATCCAGCAATAACACTGTTCATTCCCAGATTATCAGCAGTGCTCCATTCAATTAGTGGTTCTCTAGCTTTTTCTTTCTGGGGGCTGCTTTTGTAAGAGAGAGATCCTCTTGCCAACCCACCCGTCTCAACTTTCCAGTACATTAGATATGGGGTGGGTGTTTGCTCAGCTGTTGGGAGTGATACAAGTTCTACATAAAATATCAGAAATCATCAGATATCTTGAGCTACCAGTGATAAGCCTGATTCTGCTCTTTAATTTACACCTGTTTAACTTCATCAACTTCAGTGGAGTTACCTCTGATTCTCACTAGAGTGTGAGTGGAATCAGGCCCAATACTCTTAATGGGTTGGCAAGACTAACTTTTCATTCCTCTGCTCATGGGGTTCCTAAGTTTTGGGGATATAGATCTATATCTAATCACCCCAAGACTTATAAAATTTTATATTAATGTAATTTGAAGATTATAATTGGGGCCCTACCAAATTCACAGTCCATTTTGGTCAATTTCATGGTCATAGCATTTTAAAAAAAATGTAAATTTCATTATTTCAGCTATTTAAATCTGAGATTTCATGGTGTTGTAACTGTAGGCATCCTGACCGAAAAAGGAGTTGTGGGGGGAGTGGTCCCAAGGTTATTGTGGGCAGGGGGGTTACGGTGGTACTGCTACCCTTACTTCTTGGCTGCTGCTGGTGGCAGCGCTGCCGTCAGAGCTGGGTGGCTGCAGAGTGACAGCTGCTGGCCAGGAGCCCAGCTCTGAAGGCAGAGCCGCCGCCAGCAGGAGCGCAGAAGTAAGGATGGCATGGTAGGGTATTGCCACCCTTCTTCTGCTCTGCTGCCTTCAGAGCCTGGCCCTTGGTCAGCTGCCATGCTTTGGCTGCCCAGCTCTGAAGGCAGGAGCATGGAAGTAAAGGTGGCCTGGCATGGTATTGCCACCCTTCTGCACTGCTGCTGGCGGGGCGCTGCCTTCAGAGCTGGGCATTCGGCCAACAGCCACGGCTCTCCAGCTGTCCAGCTCTGAAGGTAGCACAGAAGTAAGGGTGGCAAGACTGCGACCCCCTTAAAATAACCTTGCAACCCCCCTGCAACCTTTTGGGTCAGGACCCCCAATTTGAGAAACGCTGGTCTCCTCCATGAAATTGGTATTGTATAGGGTTAAAAGCCCACAAAAAAATAGATTTCACAGGGGGAGACTAGATTTCACGGTCCGTGACACACTTTTCATGGCCGTGAATTTGGTAGGGCCCGAATTATAATACACATCAAATTTCTTTAATAGTTTTAGAAAACTGTTATGTAAGGTCCATATATAGAGGGGATTGGAATTTTTTTATCAAAGAGGTTGCTATTGCTGGACAAAAATTTTCACTAAGTTCTGCTGCTTTCTGTTGAGCTCTAGTTATGTGTAAATCTTTACTCAAATATTTTTAAACTAGATGCCACCTTATCTTTATTTAAAAACATTTTAAAAAGGAAGAAATTGCAAAAAGGGGGAAAATCATATTTTTCTCTTCTAGAATTCTTGCTGTTAGTATCACAGTTGACTATGCCAAATAAAGAAACTCAACTCTGTTGAATTTGGTTTGTAAAACTGTATGCAGTGACAATACAAGAAATCAGTTCACGGTTTTTAGAAGAACACAATTCCTTGGAGGAACACAACTCCATTATAATAGATGAGCAATAAATTGAGAATCATGAAGGCTGAATGTCCTGCAGGCATTATGATTTTATTGCAGTTTCTCTGCTACTGTATTGTATACCCAGGACTCAAGTGATTTAACTTACCGTGAGCCAGTAAACCTGATAATTCCAGGAGGATGGGTAGAAGTAGTATCATTCCAGGGCACATCTTACAAAACCGTTACTCAATGACAGAGGAAAATCAATAACAGAAAATGTGGAAATGGCAGAAGTGCTAAATGACTCTCTAGTTTGTTTTCACCAAAAAGGTTAGTAATGATTGGATGTGTAACAAAGTGAATGCCACTGAAAATGAATTGGGATCAGAGGCTAAAATAGGGAGAGACCAAGTTAAAAATGAAGACATCTAACTTGTGTAAGTAAAGTCAAAGGACCTGATGAAATAAATCCTAGAATACTCAAGGAGCTGACTGAGGAGATATCTGAGCCATTAGCAATTATCTTTGAAAAGTCATGGAAGACGAGAAAGATCCCAGAGGACTGGAAAAGGGCAAATATAATGCCAATCTATAAAGAGGGAAATAAGGACAACCTGGGGAGTTACAGACCAGTCAGCTTAACTTCAGTACCCGAAAAGAAAATGGAGGAAATAATTAAGCAATCAATTTGCAAACACCTAGAAGATAATAAAGTGAGAAGTGCAGTCTGCATGGATTTGTTAAGAACAAATCATGTCAAACGAACCTAATACCTTTCTTTGACAAGGTAACAAGCCTGATGGAAAGGGGGAAAGTGGTAAATGTGGTATATCTTGACTTTAGAAAGGCTTTTGATACTGTCTCACATGACCTGCTCATACAATAAGTAGGGAAATACAACCTAGATGGAGCTACTATAAGGTGTGTGCATAACTACTCTCTGGGAACAGTTTTCCCAGAAGTTATCAGTGGTTCACAGTCAAGGTGTAAGGGTATATCGAGTGGGGTTCCACAGGGATCAGTTCTGGATCTGGTTCTGTTCAATATCTTCATCAATGATTTAGATAATGGCATAGAGAGTACACTTATAAAGTTTGTGGATGTTACCAAACTGGGAGGGGTTACAAGTGCTTTGGAGGATAGGATTAATATTCGAAATGGTCTGAAGTAAATAGGATGAAATTCAGTAAGGACAAATGCAGTGTACTCCACTTAGGAAGGAACAATCAGTTGCACACATACAAAATGGGAAATGACTGCCTAGAAAAGAGTACAGTGGAAAGGGATATGGAGGTCATAGTGGATCACAAGCTTGCTTAAAGCAGGGCAGTTACAGCCCAAGGCTAGGGGTCCTTCACTGCTAAGGCACACCAAACCAGCCAAACAGAGAGGACTTTGGTTTTACCCTTCTGGCTAACCAGAAGTCATACAAGCAATTCCCTCTGATACTTCAGTTTTCCAGTATCACCACCTGCACCACTCCTTATGGGGATGAATGGTTATGAAAATCAGTACCCCAGTAAAAGAAAAAAAATGTTCTCCGATCCTAAAGGACCAAGCCCCAGACCCAGGTCAATATACAAGTAAGATCTTACCCACAAATCACGCTCTTGCCAATCCTTTCGAATTTAAAATCTAAAGGTTATTCATAAAAAGAAAGGAATATAGATGAGTTAAAATTGGTTAAATGGAATCAAATACATACAACAATTGCAAAGTTCTTAGTTCAGACTTGTTTCAGGCTTGATGTGGTTACTGCTGATTTTAAACCAATCAAGTCTCTAGAGTACAAACATCCCAGCTTGGATGGGTCGTTCAGTCCTTTGTTCAGAGCTTCAGTTTCAAGCACAGTTCCTCCAAAGGTTAGAAGCAGGATTGAAGACAAAATGGAGGGGTTTCCAGGGCCTTTTATAGCCTCTGCCATGTGGAAGGACCCCTTTGTTCTTACCGTTGGAAAATTACAGCAGCAAGATGGAGTTTGGAGTCACATGGGCAAGTCACATATCCATGCATGCCTCAGTTTGCAGGCGGCAGCCATTGCTCCCATGCTACCTTGAACGTTCCCAGGAAGGCTCCTCAGATGTGGATTGGAGGCTCCCAAGGTCCATTGTCAGTTAAGTGTTTCTTGATTGGGCACTTACTCAGAATAGTCATTTTTCAAGAAGCTGACCAAATGCTTCACTGATGCTACTTAGAATTAAACACACAGAGATACAAGTACGTACCCAAAATATTTATAACTTCAAATACAAAAATGATACACACATACAGACAGCAAATTACAACCTTTTCATAGACTGCTTACTTGACCTTCTTTGTACAAGGCTTGGTACAACTATAGGACCTTGGTTGCAACAATGATCTATACAGTCACAGTTCATGTCAATAACGTCACACAAAACGTAATTCTTCTGCTCTACTCCGCGCTGATTAGGCCTCAGCTGGAGTATTGTGTCCAGTTCTGGGGGCCACGTTTCAGGAACAATGTGGATAAATCAGAGAAAGTCCTGAGAAGAGCAACAAAAATTATTAAAGGTCTAGAAGACATGATCTGAGGGAAGATTCAAGAAAAAATTGGGTTTGTTTAGTCTGGAGAAGAGAAGACTTGAGGGGATCATGATAAGCTTTCAAATACATAAAAGGTTGTTACAAGGAAAAGGCGAAAAAAATTGTTCTCCTTAACCTCTGAGGCTAGGACAAGAAGCAATGGGCTTAAATTGCAGCAAGGATAGTTTAAGTTGGACATCAGGAAAAACTTCCTAACTGTCAGGATAGGTAAGCACTGGAATAAATTGCCTAGGGAGGTTGTGGAATTTCCATCATTGGAGACTAAGAGCAGGTTAGACAAACACCTGTCAGGGATGGTCTAGATAATGACATGAGTGCAGGGGACTGGACTAGATGACCTCTTGAGGTCCCTTCCAGCCCTAGGATTCTATGATTTACAGTGTGAAAGTCAGCTGATGTTTCAGTGCAAATGTCATTAGTAAAGAAGGGGAATGCATGAATGTCCTTATGGATTTTTGAATGAATTTACTTTGTTCTTATGCTCCTTTTTTGTTTTGTTTATCTGCTTACTCTTTGCAAAGGGTCTGGTCTCGCAAATGTTTGCACCCATGCTTAATTGTCCACACAAGTCCACAAACATATTCATGCTGTGAAAGGCCTGGGCTTCTAATCTAGCAAAGGAGCTCATTGTCAGGAATGTTTACAGAAAGAATTAAATTTAATCAAAAATATTATTATTGTAGTAGTGCCTAGGAGGCCCAGTCATCGATCAGGACTCCACTGTGCAAACACAGAACAAAAAGATGATCCCTTGAGGGACTAGCAGCAGAAAATGAAAGCTGAATATGTATATGAGTATCCTACTAGAAACTTGATGCCAAGAGGTATATTCAAACAATCAGGAGGGAGAAAAATACCATGTAATGCATGTCCAATCAAAACTAACAAATCCTGTTGAATTTCCAATACTCCAAAGGAGCTGCTCGTGAACAATCTACAGACCAAACATTACCCACAGTGGTGTTCTGGCTAATAACTGTGAATAAAGGATTGCCTGCTCTCAGCAATTTATTTTAGAAAAAAGAGGAGAAATTTGTCATAAATATTTATCACAAATTATTCAACCAGTTCTTGTCAGAAAACATCCTAGCATGTAATTCTTTTTGTTCATAGTGGTTTACTCAGCATTCTTTAATGAATTTTGGACTGTATTTTTCCCCCCAGAATATATTTCATTTACTAGAGTTGTTCCTTGTGTCTCATGCTAAATTGGTACTTGCTGGAAGTGGTACAGTTGCATATTTCCCCCCTAAAGACTTACAAAGGTTTTGTCGAGATATTGATGGTCTTGGTGGGATGCTGCTTTTCCTGTGCTATAAAGCCCAACATTTTGAGCATCTAGACTATGTTAAGGATTATCTTTAAAAACCCCAACACCACATTCTGAAGGTAAAAAGAAACTCTTTACATCAGCAGATCAGAAAGATTTTGAAATCTGAAATGTAAACACTGAGATGCTTTTGAATCTAATTAAAGGCTAGGCTGATGAAATTAACATTTTCTGTAAATATAAAGTTTAAAATTTAGAAGCAAAATGTTGAGAATTTTGTCTGTTGATAAATAATCACTCAGTAGTAGTATATTTTTGTTTACATTCACAGCCCATTCAGAAATCACATTAGCTCAAACCTTGCAATATTTGCTAAGAAAACTATTGCTTGTGGAGGATTTTTGAAAAGGCTTATTTCTCCAGGGAACGGTCCATAAAAAACTGGTGGAGCAATACCTTCTTTTTGCTACATATATAAATTGTACAGTTCCCATCTCCTGTGACACTTTGTATCCTTGGATTTCTTATCTCCTTGCTGTTTAAACCCAAAAGATTTGTTTCCTTTCATGCTAGAGTGGAAGAGATTGACAGATGAACCACTGCAAAGATTGCATGGCAAAGTGTAATGTCTCATAATGTTTTTACTTTAGGGGACTGAATGGCACTCTGCCTGTGCTCAGGTTAGTTACAAAATCTGATCAGCATCTGTCTGAAGTCTGACACCCTTTGTGAGAGGAGTGCTATTGTTAAGCATCAGCTGGGTGCTTTCAGCCTAGCATGGCTAGGGTTGTGCTTAATGTAGTGCTTAAGCAGTGACATTCTGAGGCATTCTGCCTCTGCAGTTTGGAGGCATGCAGAATGCCTCTGTGAGTGCTGGGGGCAGAGTGATACTCATCACTTCCCAGTACTACTTTGGGACAAGAGAGGTTCTGCTACTCCTGTACAGCCAGAGGGATCCTGAGAGGAACTGAGCACTCTCAACTCTTGAACTTCAGTCGCTGTTATGGATGCTCTCAGGAGTAAGAGCCAGTGTGCCTCCAGTACCTGACATGTCACTCTAGCCAGGACATGAAGAGGGTTGGGTAATGGGGTTGGAGTCCAAGAACACTAATAGGCATGTTGGCCAGCTAAACAGCTTGGTGATCAAGGAGGCACTAGCTGTATTTTGGCTGCTTCTTGCTTAGCTGTGTTTGGGGAGGAAAAATGCTCCTTGGCTACATCTATGCTGGCAAAAGTGAGACCCTGAATTCTCCACTGGAGGAAGCAGGGGTGGAAACTATAGTTCAGACAGGGCTAGGGCTCTTTTTATTACCATGTTGTATAACCCTACATAGAGGTAAAACTGCCCAAGTCCTGTCTCTGACCTTTGGATGGGTCATTATTCATAATATATCCTTGGTGTCATGTAACACTGTAAATAATATGATTAAGCTTAATAACAAAACTTCTTTGTCAAAGAAATATTGCAATATAAAATAGAAGGGATTGATTTTTATTAAAACTGCTATAGATTTTTTTGAAGTATTCTTCATGAATTTCCTATTTATCTTGTCTCCATTTCTCCCAACACCTTTTCCTTTATAAACTGGTCACAGTGTTATTGGTGGACACTCACTTTTTTCTTCTGCAATACCTTGTCAGATCAATAAATCAGATACAGATGTAATGTCTGCTTTAAAAAATAGGCTGTTTAATGAGATAATTAAATTGGGGGCTCTGCTAGAGATGAAGATAATTGCTTTTAATTACAGAAGACAGGTGCACATTTTTAGAATATCTCCTAGTTTATTAAATACAGCAGTTACAGTGAAGGTTATTCAATTCAACAGCAATATTAAAGATAAAGTCCAAGCAAGTGCAAGTTTAGGGAACCATGTGTGGATGGGGAAAAGAAAGAAGAGGGCTTTTGTTTAACTGAATGTATAGCTCTTTAATAATCAGTGGGTTTAAAAAATACCTTCTAGGCAATTCTTGTGCCCCCATCCCCTGTCTACTCAGTGAGCCAAAGGAGGATTGTGTGGTTATTACAAAGAGAAGATAGGGGAACTTTATGTTTCCAAGTTGTTCAAAGATTAAAAAATCCCAAACATTTGTGATCACATTCATTAAAAAATTCCAGTACATCTTTGCAGCTGTATTTTTTGCAGTTCCTTCATTGACAGATATGTTAGTCACTGAACTCATTAGTGAGCTCAATATCCTTGATTCTTTATAACACACTAGACAGTTCTGCCTTTCCAAGTTCCTAGGACTTCAGTTTTAATGGAGGTGGAGTTTACATCATCCTCTTTAACACTGAAGTATATTTACACTGGTGTAAGACAAATGTGTCTTTATAAAGGCTTTGTTGTTTCTGAGGCCTAAGTGGAGGAGGAATAAAAAAGTGTGAGCTTTAATCAATATCATCTGACATTATGGGAATTGAATTTCTACCTTTCTGCTAATACATTAAGTATATTCTGCCTTATCTCCTTTTGCAGAATTGATTTGCCACCATTCAGTTCACTTGGCTCTTGTGATGCAAATTGTGGCATTTCTCCCCCATAGACTACTGCACAAGCTGAGATTAGAGTTGAAAATCAAGTCTCACTAACCAGCTGCTGTGAATTTTTCATTTTATCCCTCCTCCCCCCCCCCCCCCCACGTACTAGTTCCATTCCCTTGTTTTCACCTTCTTGGCTGGTAATGTGCTGATAATGCTGTCTCTAGAGACTGGAGGGCAGGAAGCTGTTGGGAATCATTTGTGCAGCTGTGGCTGGAGGCAGAGAGAGTGAGTGAGAGTGTCTGACTGTGTGGATATTTATGTGCAGTTAGTGCATCAGGATACACCACATGAAAAGTGTTTCTCAGGGTAGTTCTTGCCAATGATCCCTAGAAGTTTGTGGAGCATGAGGGTGAAATTAGAAGCAGTTCTTTGTTTGCATTTTAATGGAGCACATAGGATATGCAGGAAGGAGGGCAGGCCATGGAGTTTATTTTCTCTTCTTATCCAAAGACTAGGGACTGGGTAGAGATTCTTCTCTTTGCCCTGCGTGATTCTAGAGGAGGGAGAGAGCCGAGCAGCAGCTAAGACCAAAGCAGGGCGAGCTGAGTACTGAGCAGGGCATCAGGATGGGTCTGTCGCTGAAGCAATCAGAGCCCTTGCTATTCTGAATATTTTCCTCGGAAATCTATTGTCAGTAATATGGGAATATGCTTCTGAACGCAACAGTTGTTTGTGTAGGATAGCTGGTCAGTGAAACCTTGGTCCAACTGCCACTCTTTACACATATCGGGTTTCCTACAGTAACCTGCTCAGTTCACCAGCCTGATGTTGCTCCCTCTGAAGAAAGGGCATCAGTTACTTACTGTCCCCCTTCTGACCCATACTGTGTGATTTAGTTTCAGGGCAGTGATGGGAGAACCAGTCAGGTTTCCCCTGCAAGATTCTTGTTATGGAGCTGCTAAATGTACAGAAGCAGTGGACTAAAATATTTTGAGAAAGGAGAAAAAATTAGGAGTAAAACAAAACGCCTTTTTTTCCTACCTCAGTCTTTCACTGAGAATGCCTAGAGTGAATTAAATTTAACTTTGCTGAAATATCCTGCCCTGTTATATTGAATATGGTAGCTGATAACAAATTCTAGCTCCTTTTCCTTGGCTCGTAAAGGCTAGCACTACTTAGTACCTTCCTACCTATCTACCCGTCTCTTTTTACCTCAGCCCTTCATGCTACCCAGTCTTGTCTCTTTCCCACACTCCCTTCTGTGCCTTCTTCCATTTGTCCATCTTAGGTACTTACGGTTCCCACTACTGGAGTGTCTGAACAATTTTTAATGTATTTATCCTCACAATACCCCTGAGTGGCAGGAGAGTGCTCTTATCCCCTTTTGAGAGAGGAGGAACTGAGACTCTTTATTGCCAAAAATAGAATTTTGCTGTAAAAAGCACACTCATCATGCTGTAAAATCTTAGCTAAGACAAGGCACAGATAGTTTTTACCTCAGGGTAGTCAAGAACAACCCCATGTGGAGGGTATAGCGTTGATTTTCACTGGTTACACTGCGGTAAAAACTATTTGTGTCTTGTGTACAGTAGGATTTTACAGTAAGATAGTGAACTTGTGGTAGCTCTCTTGCTCTACAAACACGTTTTTTGCCAGTGAAGACACAGATTAAGTGACTTGCCCAAGATCACACAGGAAGTTTGTGGGAATTGAACCTACGTCTCCTGAGTCTCTGGCAACCTCCCAACCACTGGACCACCCATCCAAGGAGCGCTTTATGTGCAGAACATCTATGCTGAATGCAGCAGCTTGGGATCAGACCGATCTGTCATCCTGATCGCGTTGCTTTTGCTTGGCTATATCCCTGAATTTCCCACTTGCCTGCTTAGTTGGTTTGTGAGGCCACTTGAGAACACCAGAGTGGCTCAGATCAGCTTTCATAGGTCTGAAGGATCTGACCCAAAAAGCTTACATTGAACACAGCTGGACTATTTGTGCAAATAAAAATGGTAGGAGCAGACCCTTAAATTGCAAGCTCTTGTGGGAATGGATCTTGGGCTTAATTCTCCACTCCATTGCACGTACATTTGCCACTTGAAAATTTGAGAGTAAAGTGATTCAAAATTACTATCCACCTGACTTGGCCGCATTTATACTCCATTTTGCAGAGGAATAAATGATAAAGCAAGGTATAAGACAATGGGTTCATAGATTTCAAGGCCAAAAGGGACCCAATGATCATCTAGTCTGACCTCCTGTATAACACAGGCCAAAGAACGGGGTGGCCAACCTGAGCCTGAAAAGGAGGAGGAATTTACCAATGTACATTGCCAAAAAGCCACAATAATACGTCAGCAGCCCCGCATCAGTTCCCCCACCCTGCTCCCAGTGCCTCCCGCCCACCGGCAGCCCTGCCGATCAGCGCCCCCCCCCCGCTCCCCACACCTCCCAATCAGCAGTTCTGGTGTGCAGAAGGCTCTGGAGGGAAAGGGGGAGGAGTGAGGGCACGGCACACTCAGGGGAGGGGATGGAAAGGGGTGGAGTGGAGGGAGGGCCTGTGGCAGAGCCAGGGGTTGAGCAGTGAGTACCCCCTGGCACATTGGAAATTTGGTGCCTATAGCTCCAGCCCCGGAGTCGGTGTCTATACAAGGAGCCGCGTATTAACTTCTGAAGAGCCGCATATGGCTCCGAAGCCACAGGCTGGCCACCCCTGCCATAGAATTTACCCAAAATAATTCGTGAAGCAGATCTGTTTGGATGTTTTTCTATCTTGACATAAGAATTGCTTTTGGTAAATAGGTCAAGTGTCAAATTTATGCCTTTTGGAGAATCAGGCTCCTTTGGCTTAATTCTCATGTGCAAAGTGAATGTAGAAGGCTACTGTTCTATTTGGTAGCAGTTTACCCCTACTTTGCACAAATGTAATTGACTGTACATAATGCAAGACAGCTTTTCTTCTTGCTCTTCATATGTCAAGCGTCTAGTTCACTGCGTTCTGAATCAATTCCCAGAGAAAACTATGTTGAGATGAAGTTAAGATTCAGAACGTATCGGTAATTTGGAGCAGAAAAAACAAATTACAGGGATCTTGTAATTACCCTCAAACCAAGTGTTAAACCCAGGAAATTCAGACTTACGTTTGGATTTCTTTAAAGTTTAACTTGCTACTATATGGACATACATAGTTAGGGCACCCAGACAACCTTAACTCTGTCCATTAGTTATACTGTACCATAAAGACATTAGATTTTTTTCCCCATATTTTTCACCTCATGGTGTCACTATAAATGTAGCCAATACACATGATTTTAGTGTGTTTTAGCCACATGGGAATCTTGAAGACTGGTTTATTCCATTACTGAGCTCGTTTATGAGAGAGGGAGAGGAGGAAAGTCTGACACCTGATGCTAAATTTATAAAATGATTGATTTTTTTTTAAAATAAACTTTAACTCATAAGCTTAATCATGGATTTTCTTGTAATTATCAGAAAATTCATTCTGTATTCAGAGAAAGTCCTATAATTTTGGGGAGGAAAGAGTACAGCAGAACCTCAGTTATGAACACCTCAGGAACAGAGGTTGTTTGTAACTCTGAACAAAACATTATGGTGGTTCTTTCAAAAGTTTACAACTGAACATTGGCTTGATATAGCTTTGAAATTTTACTATGCAGAAGAAAAATGCTGCTTTTAATCATCTTAATGTAAATGAAACAAGTACAGAAACAGTTTTCTTACCATGTCAAATCTTTTTTTAAACGTTCCCTTTATTTTTTTAAAAGTAGTTGACATTTAACACAGTACAGTACTGTATTTTTTTTCCTTCCATTTCTGCTGCTGCCTGATTGTGTATTTCTGGTTCTAAATGAGGTATGTGTTTGACTGGTCAGTTCGTAACTCTGGTGTTCGTAGCTCTGAGGTTCTACTGTATATTTATTATGCATAACAAAGAGATTATATCCCCGGTTTAAGTGAAAACCTTAGTTGCGGAGCTGTGTTCTTAGAATTAGTAATAGTAATAATGCAATTGCAATATTTAAATGATCCTGTTGAAACTCTCTTGGATCTTGAAGTTGGGCAGTAAATATTGTGTTCTTGGGCCCCAATTCTGCAAAGATTGACAACTGTGCTTAATTTTGCATGGTATGAGTAGTCCTATTGAAATCAATGGGATCATTCATAGTGCGTAAGGTCAAATGGGTGAGTAAATCTTTGCAGGATCGGGGCTTGGAGTGTACAGATCAACTCTTGTGACACAGTAGGAAGAGGTTCTTTCCTAACTCAGTGTTCTACAGCAGCATATGTAGTCACTTTATTTAATGTTAAGAAATGTGATCTGAGCATTTTCACTTTTTGGCTTTAAATTACATTGTTTTTGCCATAAGTGGCAGTCTTCTGGGGGCAAGCAAACACCCCCTATGCCCCAGAGCTCATGATAGAGGTGGAGTGGCTGGTGGTATCCTGGTAGCCTAGTCTCGGCTCACTCTCACTGAATCAACAGGCCAGAAGTTGCTTTGCCCTAGAAGATGATCACTCAGGTTTCTAGGCAACCAAGCCCATTTTCATTCCACCCCATTGAGAGCTGACTCCTTGTGCAGAGAGGTGAGGAGGAGATGATGATGATGATGGATTTCAGCAGCCTCTAATTTGAGCTGAAAATTAAACTTAGCCCCTGACTGGAAGGCCAAGTCCGCTTAAACACATAGCGTTGGAAGTGATCAGAAGCAAATTTCTCCTGCTAATTAAGCAGAGGCACGAAGGAGCTGTGATGACATATGCCCATCTCAGGTGTGCAGAAAAGTGTGTGCCAGTGTTCATGAACCCTGCTGCATGCTCCGTTATGTCCTACTGCAGGTATCAAATGCAAACTGAAAGGGGAAGTATTCTCCCAATGTTTAATGCTCTGCATTTATATATATAAAAATAAAAATTGGTAGGATATTTCCCCTAATATATATTAAATGTACCTTAACCACACACAAATAAGACTTTCTCCCTGGAGAAGGTTTTGCTGGTACTTCCACTGTCAGAGTTCATTCTAGACTGGTTTTTCTTTTCTCTGAAATGCTCTGGCTACCACAGGGCTCCCAAAAGCTCCCCTGCTGCTCAAGCCACTCCATGCCAAGTGAAAACTGCAGATACGGACCCATGACTGTTACAATGTTGCAGAGTGAACTAAAAGTGGATATAAATGCACCTATATCTGTGGGGCATCGGGTAAAAGTGGCCTGTTCATAGACTAGAGCCAGAGGGACGTGATGCTAGGGAAGGGAACCTGGGAAGTGGCAGCTTTAATTGGAGAACCATGAAGTAGAGTGTGAACAGTGGAGTGAAAAGTGGTTCAAGCAGCTGGTGGGTTTACTATTTGGACCACCAGACTCAACAGTTTCCCTTTATTAGAGGGATTCCACTGATTTATAGGATAATTAATGATCCTGGAATAGCTGCCATTTTAGTGGGCAGGGAAGGGCACTTGAGTAATGGTTAATTTGATGAATAATAATTAGTTTGAATTTCCGTATACTTGGCCCAGTGCTGAGCATCCTCAGCTCCCATCAGTGAGCTTTTTGAAAACTGAGAAGTCGGGAAAGGACGAAAGTTCTCGTTCTGTGTTTGTCCTTTGATTATTTTGCCTGATCTGAACTTGTTCCACTTGAACCTTGATTGACCAAATGAAGGAAAACCTGTTTAACAGGGCCCCTCTTCTTATAGAGCAATAGCCTCCTGCTAAATAAATAAATAAATAAATAAAATGAACTAAAACCAGTAGCTACATATATTTAATTAATGTTCTGCATATTTTATAAATCCTCTTAACGGAGAATTATTTTATCTGTGCCAACTGCTGTGTAATACAGCTGCAATGATGACAAATATTGGCTTGGTGCTAGCAGACAGATTTTAAAGAGCAATGACCTGCAGGGCCACTATGTTGGGGTAGCAGATGAGCTGGGTGCCGCAGGTGCTCGAGTGTTCTTGCTGATTTAACTCTTTACAGGCTACTTAAGCCTGCAGATGAAAGAATTTCGATTCCATGCACTTCTGCAATCTGAGAGACAAAGAGCAGTATTGTTGGGGGGGAAAGGTTTTTGTCATTATATCTGGGCTTGTGTTTGTCCTCGTTTATTGACATATTGGTATTCATTTACTGTCTTATAGGCTCTATATTGAGGGCAAGGGGTTAAATGTTGTAGCTGTGTTCCAGTGTTCATCACCCTTCTGAGACATACATCCTTGTTTTAGTCCTCTGAATCACTTCTAATAAAAAATCCTTTTGTTTATTTACCTTCATTTGAAAACTGTACTTTGGGCGATTTTCCAAATATATGTTTTCTGTTTTGAAACCAAATGAAGAAAAAAATGTAGCCGGGAGTGGAATATGACACTGCGCTGCAGTTGTCATTGATGTGTGGTGTTCATAAGGCTAAGGCATTACAGCCTCCTTCAGATCTGCACTTAAAGGGATCTAGTCATGTAATCTTGTGAACCTGAATGCATACTGACTTTAGTATTGCAGGAAACATGTATACCTTGAGCCTGATTCTACATCATCTTCCATGCACTCACCCACATGCTATCCTTTGTACTTTTCTAAGTAGAGCCAAGAGAAGAGGCTAATTGTCTGTTGATGATCTATAAACAGCATTTCTGCCAGGGCATTTGGCCATTCTTGTGATATGAGCTTAATGGTGGTGAACCAACCACCCAGATTTTACTATGTCTCCAATTTGGACTACATTTCAAGTCCGAGTGATACAAAACTTATATCCGCTAATCAGAGCATTCTTTGTTTGCTCATCAAATATGATATTTGACACAGTTTTCTTCTTTCCTGATATTGGTCTCAGTCTCCTCCTTTTTTTTCCCTTTTTTTATGAAATTTGAAAATTGCCTCCTGGGTAATTTTGGCTTTTCAAAGATCACATTGAATAACAAAGTGAAAAGCAGTGTGCTTGGTACAGGAATTGTATTGAAATGAAGCCTTTGTGTTAGCAGAGTTGGTGAATCTAGTCTCTCTTTAAATTACCACAGCAGGGGGTTAGAAAATGGGTTGCGCAGAAGGAAGTAGTAGTCAAAATTGGGCAGTTAGACCCTATACATGTGGGAATTGGTTGTTATGTGGTTCTCTGACAAGCTCATATTTTATGCAGTTCAAAAACAGAAAAAAGAAATGCAGTGGCCATCAGCATTGTGGTAGTTCAATAATATCTTAAATTCATAACATCTGACCTGACCTGTTTAAAAAAATAAGTAAAATAGAAAGTCCTGAATAAGGAGTAATGTTCTGTAGGAATATCAAGGTTTTGAGGAGTAAAATGTTGTTGGAAAATATCCTAACAGTATTCTCATTTAAGTGCCCAAAGGATCATCACTATCAAAAATCTAATTATCTAGAAACATTTAACTAGTTTTATTCCATTTTAGTGGGGGTTGAATCCCACTTACGCTTTTGTCTCCAGTGTGTGCTGGGCTGCTAATGTTGAATGAACTCATTGCTTTCTATTGCTACTTTACTAACCTCTATAGTAGGAATGCCCCAAATGTGGCTTTTCAAGTGCCAAAATGCAATTCATGGCCCCCAGTCCTTAAATATGGAGATTCTGATTGCAGGCTACTGTTTCCAGGATCTAGTGCTCCCTCTTGTACCAAGCACAGACTAGAACCAGAACATAATTAGAAAAAATTTCGACTAAACATTTTGGTCAGAATTTGCTGATTCATCAGGCTACATGTTATGCAGAGAGGAAGTTGCAAGAAAACATGCCAAGTTACCTGCCAGGCTCCTCCGCAGTCTGTCTGGTGAGCTGGCAAGGAGTCAAGAGCCTTGATGCCTCACTTGCTGCTCTTTGGCAGCCTGGGCTACTGTGGCTTCCTGGATTCTTGGCAGCCTGCCTGGTAGATTGATAGGAAGCCAGAAGGCTTGGGAGTCCCAGCTCCCAGGCTCATGCTCCTTGGCAGCCCAGGTGATCAGAATCCATGACACTGGGGCAGCCTGCCAGGTAGACTGCCCTGCAGGAAGGGCTCGATTCCCTTTCAAAGAGAATTGCAAACTTTTTGGTTTTCAAATTTGGTACAGAACCAGACTTCAAAATATCTAAATTCTCTACAAAACACTCCCCAGCTTTACGTAAAATCCTTGTAGGGCACACCTCCCTATTCAAGATGAGGACTATTGCAGTTTGGTCTTTCATGCTGATCAGGCACAACCCTTGTGATCTTGGCAAGTTGGCAACATGTCTCTGATGCAGGCAAAATTTGTCGTATTAGAAAAATAATAAGCCTGTGTGCAGAAATTTGTACCAGATAAAAGAAAATATAGCTTTCTTTATTGTAGTCTGACACTCTTCTGCAGCATTTGTATCCACATGCCTTAGGGACAAGCACAAGCGAGTGTGAGAGGTAAACTAGATCAGCAGTGATAAGGATAAACTGATATGCTGCTTGATCCCACTAAACAGATTGAATAATGCAAGAATTGGATACACAGTGATATTCTGTCAGTAATTCAGCAGGTGAAAGTAAATGGCAGGTAGTATTTAAAATGATCATTACGTAGTCTATACCAGGAAGGGGGGAAAGCTGTCTGTGACCCACACTCTACTGTGCAAGGTCTAGACCAGTGGTTCCGAAGCTTGTTCCGCCGTTTGTGCAGGGAAAGCCCCTGGCGGGCTGGGCTGGTTTGTTTACATGCAGAGTCCACAGGTTCGGCTGATCGCAGCTCCCAGTGGCCACGGTTCACTGCTCCAGGCCAATGGGAGCCGCTGGAAGTGGCGCGGGCCGAGGGACGTACTGGCCGCCGCTTCCAGCAGCTCCCATTGGAGCCACTGGGAGCCACGATTGGCTGAACCTGTGGACTCTGCATGTAAACAAACCGGCCCTCCAGGAGCTTTCCCTGCACAAGCGGCGGAATAAGTTTGGGAACCACTGGGCTAGACAGTTTCTGGCCATTATGTTGTAAAGTCTTTGGGGCATGGCCCATGTACTGTTTATACTGTGAGGTGCCTATAAAATGCTCTTGGGTCCTGAAATTAATCATAAAGAATCTGCAATATTCACCATTACCATGTATTTTTAATATATTGTGACTTGTTAAATAACCAACCCAAGAGCGATAGCCTGCAAACTCCTAATAGAAAGTCACAGTACTCCATTCTACCAGCTGGAAGAGAGGATGTCAGAGCTGCTAGAGGAGGATTGCAACACTATAAGTGGCCTGTCCAGTTAAGGGCCTGGGACCAGCCAGCACTATTAACTAATCTGATCCAGCTGAGAAGGCAACAGATGTTCCCTATAAAGAGCTGCAAGAAGGGGGCTAAGGACTGGAACTGTAGAGAGAGATGCTGCTGGATGGGACAGTCTACTGCACAGTATCTGTGAGGAAGAAAGACTCCATGTGGGAAGCCCTGGGAGTTGTGGCTAGGCAGAAAGCCCCAGCTGGAAGTTTTGCTTTTCTTTTGTGGGAGTATTGGTTATTTGGACAATAAACAGCCCCAATGCAAGGGTTAAAGACTAAATTTGGGTGTGGATAATGATTCCCCAGGCTGGTGAGGAAGGTTGTCAAGGTTACAAGGATGCTGGCTAAACCAAATTAAAAGTCAGGAATTTTACCATTCCAATCCCTTACCTCTCTGCTGACATTGCTAACATGGATAACAGTTAGAGTTGGTTGGTAAACAGAAATATTTTTGAAAATTTCCACACAATTTTTTCATTGATCATCATATTTTACGTGGCAGTGCCCAAGGGCTGACTGAGAATGGGACCCCCCCTTGTGCTATTCACAAACCCAGGGTATAGGTAGTCTTTGCCTGAAGAGTTTACAGTCTAAATAGACTAGTCGGACACAGGGTGAGGGAAGCAGAGTGAACAACGGAATGGCGGCAATCATCATGTTAGTTCCACACTTTTTCCTCCTTGTGGAGGAGTTTAGTTAGGAGGAGATTAACTAAACAAAATGAACAGGAAAAAGACAGGACGCTGAAGGGAAGAGGCTAGGGGGATCGGGCAGAGCAGGAGGAGGGTAAGAGATGTTGAGCGAAGCTGAGGTGAAGAGATTGAGGCAAACAGTCAATCAAAGCGAGCCAGAGACAGTCCAGTCTAAACACTAGAAAGCTCCCTGACACCACCAGTGTCCAAAGATCCCTGTTTTGGCAGCTTCTGTGTTTGCTCCCTCATTTGGTGTCTGTATGGCTCCTCCTCCCTGCAGTTTCCCCCCAAGGTCATGGGGCAGGTGGAAGGAGACGTGCTTCTGAGTTCTGCTGCCCCCATGGCAGGGGGTCTCCCCTAGACAGTTTTGGGTCTCCAGCATGCTGGAGGAGAGGAGGGGCTCTGGTGGGGCTCTATTTTACCTTTTCCCCCCAGCACAATAGTCCCTGCTATGGTTGTTTCTACCAGCTGGAGTATTTTTTGTTTAAATTTCTAAGTGGCTGAACTGTCAGTTGAGATGGTGGCTTTTGTGTGTGGACATCTGTTCATTTAGAAATGTATTGAGACCAATTCAGGTAAACTCGCAAATGGCCATTCCATGGTTCCAACTTTTAGACCTTAGCATAGTTTCACACTGACAAGCCAGATATGAAAGGTCCTGTAACCTGTTAACAATTCCCTGTGCCATTAGCATCCTGGCACTCTCATTTGGACATGAAATGCTCCTGTGTTCCTTCATATGTTTCTGTACCAGTTTTTACTTCTTGTAAGCGTACTTCCCAATTTTTACTGTGCTTTAGTTATTTTCCACCATGAATGATGTAAAAATAAATGTTTCAGTTGAAGCAGGTACAGAGTTAATGTAGATCTGTAGCACCTGTGTTTTACAATACCACTAATAATAACTAAGAGTGAAAAAGAGATTTTCAAAAGTGACTGATTCTGAGTCTCATTTCATGGGCTCTGGACTTCCTGCAAATCAGACTCTTTTTAAGGCATCTCAAGTGGGGTTATCTATTGTGGATACATCGGTTTATAACTAATCACTTTTGAAAATCTGGCTTGAATATATATAATATATATATTTTTTTAAAAAGTCTAGTAAACGAACACCATGCATTAGCCTCACTTGTATTTATAAACTGGGAAATGTAGATTCTTTTAGTAATTGCTAGGCTCTGGTTGTAATTTGCTTAAAAATTGAAAAATTAATGTACTGGAACAACTTTGAAAGGCCCATAAATAAAGAGCTGAGGACCAAAAGCTTGAAATGTATCTGAGGTTATGTTAATTATGATTAATTACTTCTCCTAAAGGTTTGTTAGAAGCCTGTTTGCAACCATGAACGAAAATAGTGTAAAATAGCTGATAGTGTAAGGTCCTAGATGCTCTGTAAGCCATTGCAATTTATTTGTATTACAGTGGGCAGCCAGGTCTGCTATAGTTAAGGTATAGATCACCTTTCTGTTTAAAGCTTGACTCTTAAGTGCTCTAAAATCCACATGGTTACTCAGATTGCCTTGAAATTTGATGTTAAGTTACCTAGTTGTGGTTCTGAGTCAGTTCCTTAACGCATCTGATCTAAAAAAAAAAACCAAATGCTGGTGCTAGATATTTTGCCCAAACAATTTAAAACCATTTCTACAGCAGAGTGATATTACAGCAGAATACCAACTCAGGAAAGGGGCCTAGGCATCATTGTACACAGCTCCATGAAGTCCTCTGCTCAATGAGCAGCTGTGGTGAAAACCATAAACAAGATGTTAGGATGCATAATGGGATGGTGACTAATATGGTGAATATTATAATGGTTTTATATAAATCAGTGGTGCCAATGGACTTATCTGAAAAAACAATGTGCATTACTGATCACTGTGACGCTTCCTGGGGATACCCAGTGTTTACAGGTATCTCTCTTCTATCTGCCCTTAGCATCAGAAAGCCTTGACTCATGGTAGGTGCAGACCACTCCCCAACTCCTCTGGCCATGGTTAAACAAGCACTCCCCTCTAGGCCTGTGCTGGCCCCGCTCTCTCTATAAGTTAGTGACAGGGACACTTCAACCCTGAAGCTCTCTGAGAGTCTCCCTGGCGTGTTTGGCCCCTGTTCTAGGGACACTCGCAGTATTCACAGATGTGCAGCTTCCAAACGAGCAGTACGCCTCATCTTACTAGTTACACCTCAAATCACCACTCCGCTTGACACCCAGTGGTGATTTTTGGAAAACAAGTAGACATTTATTTAATGAAGTATAGAAATTCACGGGATAGCAAGTAGAAATATTGGAAACAAACGATTATACATAAAACAAAATCATACCACCACATTCTACAACCTAGGCTTACTTAACTAGATCTTTTGTGTCGTAGACAAATGCTCACCAAAGTCCTTCCACAGTTTGTCAGGCTTAACTGTGATCTTCCAGTCATGAGGCAAGCCACACTGTCAGCTTGCCTCCTTGGTGAAAGATGCCAGTTGTCTCTTGGTACCGTTAGATTTATCAGGATAGGCCTTTGTTCTTTTTCATAACTAGGACACCCCCTGCTGATTTTTTTTCTGTGGCTTTCCTCTCTTGTTGATTTTGCAATCTTTTGATTAGCATCAATATGCAAATAGACCACCAATGTGGAGTGGACAATACACAACAAGATAAGCATCTGTTATCCCCTGCCCAAAAGGAACCTGAGACATGTCACCTCCTGGTTACCTGCCGTAAGAACATAATTTGCAGTACAGTATATACCCAACTCCTTAAATATCATTAGTATATACATTTTGCAATGATTATGATGACCAGTGGGGCAACTGGCTCTAGTTAGAGACCACACATGTCACCCTTTGGTGAATTATTATGGATATATCTGACCCTGGGGGTCCCTCTAAAATTCTATGTACTCCCTGTGCCCTCTGCCAGTTGGCACCAAGAAGTCCCTGGGTCACAATCACCCCATCTCAAAAAAGATATTGCTGACCTAGAGGGGGTTCAGAGAAAGGCAGCAAGAATGGTTGGATCTCTCACTATGGCAATTCCTGCGTACCCAAACAGAACAGGTACTTCTTTGTGGGTACCTTTTTCTATTAATGTAAAATCACACATTGAGTGTATGAATTTCATGATTAAAACTGGCTGCAACAAATGAGTTCAGGACATTACCTATATACAAATTGCTCACTCATCTCTCTCTTTAAGAGCAAAATACTGCAGGAAAAATAGATTTGACAGCTCAGAAAGAAGTAGAAAAAAATTACTTAATGCAAATGAAACCGGAAAATGTGACTTCATGAATAAGAAATAAGCAGAAGCTTTAACTTCCCATAGGCAGTATCATGCACTTCGAAATTAATTGCACTATTCACAGCAACAAAATTACTCCTTTGTCAGGAACATCATGTATAAATATAAAACTTTTCCCTCGATTAATTGGGGTGATGAGGAGAAAGGGGAAACGTTTCAATTTTATTTTGGCTGTATGTTTAAAATGAAGAGTCAGTATTACTTGCAAAGATGCTGTATTCTAAAGAAGCACAGTCACAACCTTTAGGATTACTAGGCCTAGCAGTAAGAATTTAAAAGACAATATGGAATGCACAGTATTATAACAGTTGGCACTTGTAGTGTCATTAGAGGGAGTTTCAGAGTAGCAGCCATATTAGTCTGTATTCACAAAAAGAAAAGGAGTACTAGTGGCACCTTAGAGACTAACCAATTTATTTGAGCATAAGCTTTCGTGAGGTACAGCTCACTTCATTGGATGCATCCGATGAAGTGAGCTGTAGCTCATGAAAGCTTATGCTCAAATAAACTAGCTAGTCTCTAAGGTGCCACTAGTACGCCTTTTCTTTTTATTAGAGGGAGTGTGTCTAGTATTAAGAGTGGGTAGCTGGAAGTCAGGACTTGTGGTTTCTGTTCTTGGTTCTGCTACAGAATTTGCACAAGTCATTTAACTTCTGTGACTCAAATATACCCATTTTCACAAATGGGTAAACTATCTGTGTATTTATTACAATTAAAGATGCCCGCCCAACATATCTAATCTTCAGGTATGTCATGTTACCATGATATGAGTGATATTTTAAATGAAATGACTAGTGTATTCACATATCTCTGTTGGATTGAATCAGAAATAAAGTGTACATCATACCAGAATCAAAATATGTGCCATCCTCCTATACTACTAATGGAGAATTTCCTTTTCACACAACTGGTAGATGGCTGTGCTTCAAGAGAGAAGGATCTGAGGTCTATTTATGCTTTTGTCATGAAGGAGCCACATGCCTATGGGGTACAGTATAGAGAGTAACAATTGTGCCACAATACCTCCTCAAAGGGGAATTGTAAGGATGAATGAATAAATGTTAATGAATTACTTTAATATATTGAGATGAAAGGTGCTCTGTAAAAGCAAATTGTGTATATTTGTGTGCAGAAGGCAAATGTTCTGTTCAGATCCCCAGATAACATTGCTGGCATCCTGATGAGAAATGAAGACCTATGTGCCAAACTATTCAGCTCCCAAAAATCTCCTTTCTGATCATTTTAGTGAAAAAAATATGTAAATTGTCTCAACTGAATCTGGGTCCTATCCTGAAACGTTGAAGTCAATGGCAAAACTCCAGTTTTTGCTTGGAAAATATTGTGCCTTTGAAAGGCTTATTTTTAGGGGATTATTCTCCCATTCAGATTTGAGGGTGTTCCTAATGTAGCTCCCATTAGTGTTAATGGGACTTACATGGGTCAATGTGAGGCTACAGCGTAAGGCTAGATCCCCTCGTCACTAGTCTGTGATATGATGGGGTTTCTGCCATTTATCGTTAGCTGCAAACACCTATAGTATTTCACAGTCTGTGCACATTGATGCACCAAACAATGACTGCATTGCCCCTTGAGGGGTTTCTAGTTTGGGGACATAGGAGAAAGCAGATACAAGTAAAACTTGCATTTTTGGTCCTTATTGGATTAATAGCTGGCCTGGAAACATGATTATATTGCACGGTGAGCAGTGATGGCATTACTGACTGGCAGTGCCTTGAGGCAACTTGGACAAATCTAGAGGAGGAGAAGGAAGAGGAATGGGGGAAAAAAAACCCCTGCAATATCTGAGAACACAAGAGAGAATCTCGGATCACTATCCCACAGACCTTTACTTTTTGCCAATTAAGCACAAATTGCACAATGGTCTAGAATACCGGGGGGATTATTTGATTTTTTTTTCCATGTGAATATCATTCACCACGATGCCAAGCTATACTAGAGTTAGTCTGGCAAAAGTAGGAGAGGGGAGAAAGCATATTATAATTGGAATAAAAATTCCTTAAACTGTGTTACAAGCAATGTTATCAACACCTGTGTGTGTGTATGTATATGTATATATATTGTGATAAACTCAGGACAGACAGCTGCAATGGGGGTGGGGGGTAGAAAACAGTCCCCAAAGGTTAAAAGACCCTCCTCCATATCAACTGAGGAGGGGTAACTACAGGGCAATCCGGTTCAGCTGAGAAGGGAGTTACCTGAGATCAGTTAGGATCAAGCTAAGGGCTGCCTGAGACCTTTTTAAAACCCTCCCTTGTTGGGAGAAGGGGTGGGGGAGAAGTAAAGCTGCCAGTAGGTGAGGAGCAGCAAGACTTACAAGGATGGGAGGCTGCATTCCCTCCCACAAGGGAGAAAAACCAACCTAAAAGACTGGCTGAGAGAAGGAGCGGACTGCTCCTGTGCAGACAAGAGGGACTGTTTTACCCTAAGCCCATCTCACCAAGGCTGAAAACAGCTGAGTCTGGTGAGACCAAGAAGGTGCCTTGCCACAATATATATTTTGTTGACTGGATACAGTCATAGTAGTGTTGCTATGGTGACTGAAAGTGACAGCTGTTGTCTTGTGTTCCCCAGAGGGACTGTATGGTAACAATGGTCATTCCTCTTGAGGGATTGGCTGGTATTAAGAACCTGAAAATAGATGAACATGTAGTATGTAAAATTCCATTCTGATCAGCAGTAATTCACCAGGTCTTATAGAATTTTAATGGGAAATGGCCAATTTTGTATGAAAATGTATCCTTGGGGCATTGTAAGTCCCCTCATTCAGAGCTTGGTTCCACATTCTGTGGTCTCTTTGAGGGCCCCTCCTGTCCTCCAGACTGTAGTCATCCCTTGCTTTCTGCTTACTTGCAGGCTATCTTCATTCTTGTACTGCTGCTACTTCTGGACCCCAGGAGGTCCAAGACTGCTTCCCAGATTGGCTTCTGCTCTGTGTAGACCTAACCTCTCACGCCAGATCCCAAGTGGCTGCTTCCAGCCTTTTTTTCCACCCTTATCCTCCAGCTCTCTTCGAGTTGGATGTATCCCTTCTGCCTTCAGCATGCCACTTCCTTTTCCATTAGGCAAAATGGAGCCCGCTACTGGCTAGCTACTGAAATGGATAACACAGTGCTCTCTATTTCCTGCCAGATCATTCTAAGGGGGAGGGAGGAATACTTCGTAATGAGCAATCCAACTTAATTACAATATTAAATCTAGGTTGGTAAATAGATTTTTAGATTTAAATCTTCAAATTGCAAATAGGTAGGGTGACCAGACAGTAAATGCGAAAAATCGGGACAGGGGTGGGAGGTAATTAGAGCCTATATAAGAAAAAGACCCAAAAATTGGGACTGTCCCTATAAAATTGGGACATCTGGTCACCCTATAAATAGGGGACCTGATCCTGCAAATGCTTGCTACATTGACTTTTGTGTGACTACTCATGAGTAAAGATACTCGTGAGTACGTTTTTGAAGGATCAAGACCATAATACTGATCCTTCAACTTCTTCAGTCAAATGTATAGTTGGCAGTGAAGGAAAGATAATGGCTAACCTCAGTTACTGTATGTATCTGTCTTCTGCATACTTGTGTGTGCAGTCTCTTTCAGCTGTCTCTTACTGGGCTGGGCTGTTGTGGGGCTGCAAGGTGACATAAAAGTTCAAAGTATCCTTTTCCTCTCTGAGACTTTCTGATTCCTATAGAAGGGTAAAATGAGTAATAGGGATGTTAAGTGGCTTGTCTAAGGTCACACAACTAAACAGTGAGATAATTTTGGGAATAGAGTTCTGAAGTCCTCTCTCCTAATCCCTTGTTTTAATCACTTCACTACATCTCCTTTATATTTGTGATTGATCTAGTTTACTGTAACTGTTTCCCTAATTTCCTTGTATTTATGATCATCTGATATGAAATCTCAGGTAACTGTTCTGTGGGTGTCTCTATTTTCCTTTGTTTAGATCCTGAAGCTTTCCAGTCTCTGGGCCATTTGTACCTTTTTCATTTTGCTGCAGTAGAGAACATCGTTTTTCATTAGATGTAACTGAAACCTGCACTGTGAATTCTCTCATTTAAAAAGCTGACAAGCAAATGTGGCTATGATTTAATTATCTGTTGAAAGTGTATAACTAAGAGCTCTGGGGAATCATTTGAAACCAAGAGGGAATTGCTGTAAGTAGGTGCAAACTGAACAATAATCATAGGTAAAAACAATCAAAGGATGTGATCATTGAGGATAGCATTGGAGGGATAATGCTTCACTTTGGTAACAATTTAAACTAATATTCTAAACACAGAATGATACACTAAATTAAAGTCTAGGTAGCTGAATAATGAACCATCCGTTTTAAGTTATCAAAGCATATTTTTTCCTGTTACTGTTGTGAGAATTTTTGAGATCAAGTATAGAAGATCCCAAAAAATTAAAATACATTTTTTGCTGTGACTGCAAACATACAGCTTCTAGCCTTCTTAGGAATCTCCACTTCGTTGCAGCTGTAGTTTCTGCCTAAGAAAGTGCTGGCCCTTAGGAGAACTGGGGGCATTATTAGATTATGGTAAACTGAACAGAATCTCTGAGCCATTTGTTAACCTCTTAGTGATTTTGTTCAGGGATTTCACAGATCAGCTAAAAGCTGTCACAATTCTCATTCTTCATAATGTTTAGACAATTGAAACATTTTGTCTGCTTTGTGGTGCCTTTCTCAAGTGGTATCTCTGTTCAGACATGATACTATCCTGTAAAGGAGGCATGGCTTCTTATCAGATATAAACCAAAACTGTTGATAAAGTAGCAGTTGCTGTTCTTTGGCTATTGGAAATGAAATTTGTCATTAAAACTTAGGTCTTTTAAGAATGAAAATTTGTATACTTATTGCAGAGGAATGGTGTACAATAGATAGCTTTGTCTGAAGCTTTGGGGCTAGAAACTCAGTTGGAGTAAATCAGCATATGTAAATCAAGTTATTTCAATGGAATGACAGTGATTTACATCAGCTGAAATTCTGGTCCCTAAAGTCCGGGATGTTATAGTGCAAGTCCCTACCCCTTTCCGGTCGATGTGCTTTAACCCTGACCACATGGGATCCTGCATGGGTGAGAGGGACAGTTCAGTCTTGACGTCCATTCTGTTTTTAACATTTAAAATTGGGTTTTTTATAAAGCCCACGCTCCCCTGCAAAATCTCCTAGGGTTCTGCCAAAACAATCACAATACAATACAGCTGAAAGATTAACACAGTAAAAGTTCGTTTGTTTTTTCTCAGTTGATGATGTGGTGGTTGAAAGGGTGGGGGGGAAAGAGTAATGGGACCTCTTCTGAGATTCTATGTACGAGCAGCTGCTCACACATCTGAGTAAGGGGTTCACAGTCTGGCTCTCTGAGAATTGTTTATACTCCTTGGGTGAGATTCTGTGCATTGTGCCTCTAAAAGGCACAGCACAGAACTTTTAGCTCAGAGGGAGGAGGGGTTAAGGTGGCTGTAAGCCTGATCCTGGGCTGCTTCAGGGACAGGAGTGATCCCTGGTGTAATTTAGACAGCGCTGGGGTGGTAAATTATGGCAGCCTCCTCAGGCTGTTCTATGGGCTGCAGAGACCCCAAGTCTGCTCCTGGTTTGCCCCTGTTACTGGGTTTGAAGGTGGGGTCCTCAAGGCTGTCTTCCTCTATTCCTGCTCCAGAAGAATGAAAATCCCAACTCTGCTCAGGGAATCAGAGCCCCTTTATGCCACTGCTGCCCTTTTACATGGTGTAAATAGGATGTAAGGGGGGTGATAATCTTACCCATTGTATTTTAATATTATGCCTCCTGTGCTAACTGGAACCAGAAAGGTTGGTGGAACCTGAAATGAAAATAAATAGTTTACTGTGCTCTTTTTGAACTTCAGGATTTAGGTTTAGTTCATCTCAGCTCAAGGGATGAGTGAAGGTTTATTTGATCAAAACCACACCACCCATAACTAGTTTCATGATGGCTTTCAGAGACTTTATGATATAGAAAGCAGGATTAGAGATTTAAATCTGAACAGGAATTGGTATGCCAAATCCAATTTTCTGTGTAGTAGAAAAATCTAAGGGAAAAGGGAGTTCAGCAGAACTGTCATTTTCTCAGACACATGATATTTAGGCACAACAGCAAGCCATCCACTGTGAAGAAAAGAGAGCCTGTGGCCAATTTGGCTGCATCAGGAGCTCTTTAATGATCTGAAAATCAAAAAGGAATCCTATAAAAAGTGGAAACATGGACAAATTGCTAATGAGGAAAACAGAAGACTAGCAAAAACATAGGGACAAATTTATAAAGGCTAAGGCACCAATATAAATACATTAGGAACAAGACCATGAATAGGGAAAGTGTAGGTCCAGTACTTATTGGTGAAGGAAAGCTAATAATGGACAACACCAAGAAGGCGAGGTGTTTAATGTTTATTTTGCTTCAGTCTTCATTAAAAAGTTTAATTGTGACCAGATACTTTACACAATATTGATGACATAGGGCAAGAACAGAAGCTGGAATAGGGAAAGAACAGGAGGAAGAACATTTAGATAAATTAGATGTATTCAGATTGGCAGAGAGTGACAAGATTAACCTTATGTTACTTAAGGAACTAGTTGAAGCAATCTTGAAACCATAGCAATTATTTTTGAGTACTCCTAAAGGATGCATGAGGTCTCAGGATTGAAAAAGGGAAAATATAGTACCTATCTTTTAAAAGAAGAACAGAAAGGATCTGGGAAATTATAGACCAGTCAGCCTAACTTCGATTACTTGGAAAGATACTGGAACTAATTATTAAACAATCAGTTTGTAAGCATCTACGGGGTAATAGGGTGATAAATACTAGCCAGCATGGATTTATCAAGAACTAAAATCATGCCAAACCAATCTAATTTCCTTCTTTGTTAGGGTTAACTGGCCTAATGGATAAGGGGAAAGCAGGACACGTGATTTATTTTGATCTTCGTACAGCTTGTGACAGTCCCATGTGACAGTCTCATAAGCAAACTACGGAAATATGGTGATGAAATTACTATAACGTGGGTGCACAGCTGCTTGAAAGATCATACTCAGAGTAGTTACCAATGGTTTGCTCTCAAACTGTGGGAGGACTTATCTATTGGTGACCTACAAGGGTCTGTCCATTATTATTCAATATTTTCATTAATGACTTGGATAATGGGGTGGAGAGCATGCTTATAAAATTTGCAGATGACAGGCTCGGAGGGGTTGCAGACAGTTTGGAGGAGATGATTAGAATTCAAAAGATCTTGTTCCAAATCTCCAATTTATCAAAATAAACAATGAAATTCAATAAAGACGATTGAAAAGTAGTGTCAATAGTTGTTATAAAGAGGAGAGTGATCAGTCATTCTCTATGTCCACTAAAGGCAGAACAAGAAGTAATGGGCTTAATCTACAGCAAGTGAGATTTAGGTTATATATTAGGAAAAACTTTCCAAATATAAGGATAGTGAAGCTCTGGAATAGGCTTCCAAGGGAGATTGTGGAATCCCTGTCGTTGGAGGTTTTTACCAACAGGTTGGTCCTGCCTCAAGGCAGGAGGATGGACTAGATGACTTCTTGGTGGCTTCTCTGATTCTATGATTATGTAGTAAAGATGGGCTCAAGCGAGAACTCAAATCCATATTGCAGGGTGTTCATATCTTGGGTGTTGGTTCAGTTGTATGGGGAAATAGTTCTGAAAAGCAGTCATGTTCTATGCCAGCATTTCTCAAACTGGGGTTTCTACCCAAAAGGGGGTTGCAAGGCTATTGTAGCGGGTTGAGAAATCACAGAAAATATTCTGGGTGGAAGAGTGGGAGGGGAGATACAGCAGCTGCCTCTCTGGCCACCCGGTTATGAAGGCAGCACCACTGCCAGCAGCAGCACAGAAGTAAGGGTGGCAATACCTATGTACAGAGTAATTTGCGATTGCTTTTTGTGGGTAGGTGGGTGGGTGGAGTCATCGCAGCCTGAAATATTTTCAAAGGGGAGCCCAACAAAAAAGTTTGAGAACCCCTGTTCTATGCAATTCATTGCTTATCTAGTGCAATGTGATATATAATTTTATATACTCCTGATTATTGAGACAATGGAAATGTGTGTTTGACCTTTGCTTCAGCCTTTCTCTGTTTGGTTATCTAAAACTAGCTGCTCTCATATACTTATGTTTCTTTTTGGATTGACTACTGATAACATTTGTTGCACCAGGATCCTATAAAGCATGGAGATTGTCATTTTCGCTATTATAAACAGTTGTAACGACCCAGCTACTGTGTGTACTACTCCCTTCACCTGGATGGAATCAAAATACTCACCTATCAGTCACTGGCCCTAACTGGATAACAGCCAATGGAAATTCTTTTAGTAGGAGTCTATCACATGGTGCAAGGGGAGAGGGGAAGACCCACTGTTATATAAAAGTTTCTAAAGCCATGGTGTATGCAGCGTAGTGACAATGTGAAGTCTTAGTTGGTCATGGATTTGTCTATCTTATCTCTAGGTTTTCATGTTTAGCTTTTTAAAAAGAAGACTGAGATGACATTAGTGTATAACTACCTTTGTGGGAAGAAAATACCAAGTTTAAAGGGCTCTTTAATCTAATGGAAAAAGGCATAACAAGAACCTATTGCTGGACGATGAAGGCAGACTAATTTTGACTAGAAATTAGACACAAACTTTCAACTGTAGAATCTTAGGACTGGAAGGGACCTCGAGAGGTCATCTAGTCCAGTCCCCTGCACTCATGGCGGGGCTAAGTATTATCTAGAACATCCCTGACAGGTGTTTGTCTAATCTGCTCTTAAAGATGTCCAATGAGGGAGATTCCACAACCTCCCTAGGCAATTTATTCCAGTGCTTAACAGTTAGGAAGTTTTTCCTAATGTCTAGCCTAAACCTGCCTTGCTGCAATTTAAGCTTTTTGCTTCTTGTCCTATCCTCGGAGTTTAAGGAGAACAGTTTTTCTCCCTCCTCTTTGTAACAACCTTTTATGTACTTGAAAACTGTTGTCATGTCCCCTTTCAGTCATCTCTTCTTCAGACTAAACAAAGTCAGTTTTTTCAATATTTTCTCAGAGGTCATGTCTTCTAGACCTTTAATCATTTTTGTTGCTCTTCTATGGACTTTCTCCAATTTGTCCATATCTTTCCTGAAATGTGGCACTCAGAACTGGACACACTGCTCCAGCTGAGGCCTAATCAGTGCCTAATCAGAGTAGAGCGGAAGAATTACTTCTCGTGTCTTGCTTACAACACTCCTGCTAATACATCCCAGAATAATGTTAAGGTGAAGCGATTTAACCATTGGAACAAGCTACTAAGGAAAGTGTTGGATTCTTCATCTCTTGATGTCTTCAGGTCATGATTGGATGCCTTTCTGGAAGGTATGTTTTAGCTAAATACAAATTATCAGGCTCAATATAGGGGTAAGTGAGTAAAATTGAATGACCTGTGATATATAGGAGGTCAGCCTACATGATCCAATGGTCACCTCTTGCCTTAAATACTATGAATTTATTAATACTGTGCCCATCACCCTGATATTAAGCACTATATTCTAAAGGGGCAATGACTTGCCATAGCTGGAAGCTCACCATTTTTTAGTCTGAGCAGGGACTTCGCGACTTTGCTCACACTTCTATTCTGGACAGACATTTTTTTTTCCAGTATCCCTTTCTTTCTGCTACCATTGTTTGTCAGAAACACGACCTTCCCAGGACCATTCCTACCTCCTAGCCTTCTCTTGTTCCTGAGAGATTGAGCAGAACTTCTTGATATGATGATCTTAGTACTCTGGAACCTGAGGAGCAAGAATGCTGTTGAATGGTCAGTGAACTGTTCACATTAAGTCACTGATTTGACAACATGTAGAAAAATAAGCAGTTTGTATGTTTGCTTGTAAGTGGGATGAGAAATACTTGGGTAAACTGCCTACTAAGGAAAACTAATTAAATATATGAGAATAAGCAGAATAATTATGCTATATATGTTTATTCCAAAATGTGAGTCGGGGGAGGAGTTCTTGACTACTTGTGGGATGCAACTGCTTGCACTTGGTGATGTGCTTTTGATAATTCAGCCACATCCTGACCCTTGTTAATTAAGGCTGTTTGTTTTCTGCTGTTTAAAGTTTATTTGTTTAAGTGAGGTGGATGACCTTTAATAATTGTTTAAAGGAATTGTTGATTAATATTTGAAACAATATTTTAGAGACAGGCAGCAATGCAGTCTTACTGTGCCTCTTTTTGGGAAGGTAGATGTACAGGTAATATCAGGAACAGAGTCATTTTTTGATTTATGGATCTGGTGCATTTTATAAGTGTTAACTGTTGGTGTCATTATGGATGAATGTCTATCAAAGTTTTATTTGCTAGTAAACCTCTATTTTGAAAGGCTGTAAAGTTCCTGGATGAAACCTGCCATATAGGAGCTCTGCTCACAATCCTAGTATCTGTTTCTTCAGTTCGTGATAGTTGCCCAGTTGAGTTTAGACCTCTAAGGCAGTGATTTTTCAAACTTTTTTAACATTTCGGTCGGTGGTGCTGACCCCAGAGCAAGATGACCCAGTGCCTTACATGCCATGACCCAGTACTGGGTCGCAATCCATGGTTTGAAAAACAATGATCAAGAGCCATTAGGGCCTGAACCAAAGCTCACTGAAAATAATGGGAGTCTTTCAGTGCACTTCAGTGGGCTTTGGAACAGGCCCGATCTCCAGAAGATGTTCAGCATGGGCAGTGGCAGCTCTCCCCATGCTGGATGTTCAACATGTTTCTCTTCCAAATTAGAGGGTGATAGGGGAGACATGAACCTAAATGTTGTACTTTAACTACATACCAGTGCCCCCTTTAAAACTCTTGTATTATTTTCCCTAAAAATACTTGTAACCTGTTTCACATGCTGATAATTTAAGGTACCAGAGACCCCCCAGTTTAGTGGATAAATGGCCCAATTCAGTGGAAATCTAGGCACATTGTTCTTAAGGCTGGGAATTGGTCCTGCTTCGAGCAGGGGGTTGGACTAGATGACCCTCTGGGGTCCCTTCCAACCCTGATATTCTATGATTCTATGATAAGGCAGAAATCCATTCAGAAGGTAGAGGGATTAAATTGGCCGGAAGCAGCTGTCTGTGAAGGGAAGTGGGGAGCCAGCAGGGTTAGCACAATCAAAGTGTAACCAGCACTGTTTCGTAAAGCAACTTGGTTGAGTGATGTGTTGATTTGTTGCGTTGAGCATGATATAGATGTCTGGGTTAGATAGACTGATTCAGCATGGCCTCTTGGCAGTCTCATCAGTGGGCTGCACTCCTGGTAAACCCTTGGCAGAAGTTAAAGCAGTCTCTCCCCAAGAGAAACTGAAGGATATTTTGTAGAAACAGTGCCTGCCTTCCCAAGAGCTGAACCTCTGCTGAAGTGCAGTGGTGGCAGGATGACACAATGAGGTGTCAGTCACGTTTCCTTGCCTTAGCATGAGTGAATCTGGCCAAAAGGAACACACTTACTTCAGAGATGATGAGTTGAAATCCTGATTTTTATCTTTAATCTAGCATTGGCAGTGGGATAGACAAGGTGATCTAATAGATCTTTTCAATGGGCTTCTGTTTTTGTAGGCTACTGTATTTGGATTGAAATTAGAATCTTTCTTGTACTTGTGCATTTGCAAAGTGGTACATAGCCATATAAATCCTGTTACATAAGTAGGACCAGGGGTGAAAGTAACTTAAAGGACTTACTGGTACACAGGGAGGCCAGGGTCTTGGGCGGGGAGAGGGCGTGGCTCTAGGCCCCCAGAAGGGGTGGGGCCTTGGGTGGAAGGGGCGGGGCTGGGGCCAGACTCCCCCAGCTAGCCCTTCAGTGCTGCCTGGCCCGCGCCACCCAGGGCTCCGGCAATGATTTAAAGGGCCCGGGGCTCTGGCCACTACTGGGAGCTCTGGCTCCTTTTAAACCGCCAAGCCCCCCACTCCATCCCCCCCCCCGCATCAGCAGTTGGCTGTGTACCAGCAGCCACTTTATTGCTGGTATGCCATATCAGCTTATTTTCACCTCTGAGTGGGAGCTGCATAGTTAAATCTCATGGCTCTTTGTTGAGAGGTCGATCTTGTTTGAAGTTTTAACTTTAACATATAACATGTATGTGAAATCACCTTGTACCCAATGTCACCCCTGTTTAAACTTGAAAAGTTTCACGTGCTCACATCTTCCTTGGTGGAGAAAAATCTTTTTGAGCAGAAACTTTCCACAGTAGTTCTCAAAACTACAGCCAAAAGAGTGATTTCTTTTTGTGTGTGTGTCTGAGTTAAATCTGCTATTTTAGAAATATGCAGGAGTATAGAAAAAAAATTCTTAATTTTTTCCCATTCCTATAACCTAAAACATCTAAGCTATGAACTTGACATGACCATTTCCTTCACTGAAGGGGGGAAATCAAGCCATATTTGAAGAAAAACAGCATTGTGTTTTTAAAGTTATGAATGATTAAATATTACAGGCTTGAGTATATATAGAAAAAGAATCAGTTTTCTTTAAGGCACCCTAATTTAAAACTCTGGCTCACATTTTAGATTAAGGAACCTCTTCAGTGCTAAATGATTGTGTACTTATTTTTAAAGAATAACAAATAGGGAAATTAAATCAACAGAAAGTGCATTAATGAAACATTAAAGTTGAGAAATTAGACCTGCAGTAGAGAGGAAATTCGAAAGTTAAGATTCCAGCACCAACATTAACTTGGCAATGTTGCACATACACTATGTAGTGCTTTCTATTCCTGTTTTCTTTTGAATGAATAGCATGAAATACAAAGTGTGTGCAACATGGTTGAGTTACGGTTGCTGTGGAAATTTATATTTCCAGGTCTTCACTTTTGTGTGACTAATTTCTTATCCTTAATATTAAATGAGTATAATTTTTTGTATATCAGTTGCTATACCTGCATAGATATGTAGTGGTGTGTGTGTGTCTCTATCTGTTTTTAAAATGTGCTCATTAAAGTCCAGGTGTTAAAGGCTGAATGTTGTTGTTTATATTTTATTGGTTTTTAAATGATTAAAAATCTATTGCTGGGAGAAAATAAACTTGGATTCGTACCCCATTTACTGATGTGGTAAGAGCATTCGTTTGGAACTGAATGCTTCATCCGCTCAGAGAATTATGACTAGGATTTTCAAAGGGCCCTAAGAATGTTGTGCAGTTGTAAAGGATGTTTGTGTTGCTTTCAGAAAATGAGTAAATGTATTTGTTGGGAATATGCTGACTGGCTGTTATAATAAGATGCCTAATACCCCCTCACTTTCAATAGGAGTTTAGTGCCTGCCTCCCTTAGTACTGCTTGAAGAGTCCAGTCTAAATCTCTTTGACCCTCTTACTGCTGTGCTACAGACACAGTACTAAAATCTATTGCTAGCAAAAGCTGCAATTTCTAGTAAATATATTTAACAACAAAGGGTCTGATCTTGCAAATGCTTATTAGGGAGTGTAGTAGAAGCTTCTACGCCTACGAGTCAGTGTTTGCGGGATCAGTCTCTAACGTTGTTAGGTTTTTTGTTTTTTGTGTGTTCTGTATTTATTGAGGCCCTTCCCCCATTTTTTTTTTAAAAGAAATCACCCAACTGACTAGGAAATGGACAAAGGATGAGGATGGAGTGCATGAATTAATTAATGATCCTTATAAAGCTGGTAACCAAGAGTGTTGACTTGCTGTAGAGTGGAAGCTGACAGCAGTGTGTCACTGGTGTTTCATTACTCATCTGTTAATTGTGGCAAATAGCAATTTTATAGATCCCATGGTGCTCATTCTATGTAATGTCTACACTTGGAGGAAAAATGGAAGTGTTGATTTTTAATACCACCTATTCTGAATTGAGAAATAGGTGCAATTCAAGTTTGTTAAAATAAGTCCTTTCCCCGCTTGGTTTAAATGAGTCCTAAATTCTGTTTTCTGTGGTTTTCAGCACCTTGCTCCATGATCAGCAATTGTTGTGTGCTCTTTGACCAGGCAGTTGGCAAATGGCACAAAAAATAGGCTGAAATGCTGAACAGAACTGGGCTGGATTATGTTGCTCTAATGCAAAGAGGAATGGTGGGGGGTTGCAGGTTGTGGGTTTGGTTTTAAAACAACAGGGAGTTATTTTCAAGCAGCATTTGAGATACATATTGTGGGGAGTGGGAACAATGCCTAATTCTTTTTTAATAGAGAGAAAATGTCCACAGGAACCCTGTTTCTATGGTTACAGGATTGTGTCCTCTCGTGGACTGTAATGCTGGTGATAAATGGATAAGATGATCCTGTACTACACCGCAGATGCTTACAAAAACATGAACATTTTCATGTGCTGAAGAAACCTGTCTAGTTTATTGCCTTCTCAGGAGAATATTTATAACTCCTTTGTTACTCGATTATAGTATAATATGAGTTTGTTTTCGTAAATGTTAATGACTAGAAAAAATTGCAAGTAAATATAAAAAGCTAATAATGTATCCTTTTCCAAAATGTCACATTTTCGGTTATTAGACTAGAAATGAAAAGTTCCCCATTCTGAATGAAGAGAAGCTCTGTTTTGTGATTGTTGTTTTGTTTCAGCTCTGGTTTTTGTACCTGAAATGAAAAAACCTCACCAAAGAAATAAAGAAAAATTAAGTCAAAATTAATCTGAAAATATTCTGTGTATGACTCCTACTTCAATTTCATTGCTATTTTAATTGTTAATAATGATTCTGTAACCCTCCAAACACTAATGCATTGGTTACAGTCTAATTAATGACTTTATCAAGTATAGTGGTAACAGAAAGTGTGCAGTTGTAAAGGATGTTTGGCTTGTGTTCAGTGACTGAATGCATCTTATACTAATGTATGGTTCTACTAATTAACGCTGCATAAAATATTACAGTTCATTTTCATGCCTGAAATTCAAATCTTATTCATTAGACTTGCAATTAATGCAACCATGTTGTTGCAGACTGTAGAGGTCACTGCTTGAATATATTCCTTTCCATTTGGCTTGAAATAATGACTGGGCTAGTGTTAAATATTTGCATACTATGTCTCAGATCCTCAGCTGGTTTAAATCAGTGTAGCTTCATTAACATCAGAGTGGAGCATTGCTGATTTACACCAGCCGAGGATCTGGACCTCTGAACGCATTAGGTTTTACATACAAACGTGTTTGACCTCGGAAGGCTCTGTGTAAAGACAATTTGGAAGATTCCACTGTATTGACTAGCCTATGAAAATTTTAGTATGTTAGTGGCTAGTTTGAGAGGATTTGGGTCTATATAAAAAAAAAACACAGTGCAGTTTAACACCAGTGCCCAGAAGGGTTCTAGTTAGCATTGTGTGTTTCAGGACAGGTTTGAGGAGGTACATCATTAGAAATGTGTGGAGAGGATGCGTTCTCAGCAAATGGTCATAAAATACCTTATTCAAGCCATTCTATTGTTTCCCCACATTAGAGGAAACAATTCAGAATAAGTCACCAAACACTGCCAATATCATAAAAATATAGATATTTCTTGCAGTCAGCTTAATTGCTTAGCAAGAGGGCAACCACTAGAATCTTTGGGTTGTGATTGTTGCTTAGAGCATCAGGGGTATGCAGAGGTCTTCCGGGAGGGGGCGTGGGGGTGGTAGATCAACTCATCTAGGTAGTTGCCTAGTTTACAGCAGGCTGCATGAAAAAGCACTGGCAAAGTCAGTATAAACTAAAATTTCGTACAGACAATGACTTGTTAATACTGCTCTATGTACTATACACTGAAATGTAAGTTCAATATTTATATTCCAATTGATTTATTTTGTAATTACATGGTAAAAATGAGAAAGCAAGCAATTTTTCAGTAATAGTGTGCTGTGACACTTTTGTATTTTTATGTCTAATTTTGTAAGCAAGAAGTTTTTACGTGAGGTGTAACTTAGGGATAAGCATGATAAATCAGACTCCTGAAAAGGGTACAGTAGTCTAGAAAGGTTGAGAGCCACTGGCATATAGTATTTTATTTCTGTAGTTCATGAAAATAGTAGTTGAAAGAACTTAATTCACTACAAAAAGAAACTTTATTACATAAATTTGAGTTTTGGTAAAGGATCTTTACAGTTGACGCCACTGATAATTTTACTCAACTGCTGGTTTGCGTTCTGGTTTAGTACCCTGAATCTGATTACTTGTTAAGTTACTGAAATGTGGTCTACGCTAAAAACAAATTATACTGTATATACATTGCATTTTAAGCCCTAGTATAATGCAGTTAAATCCATTTATTTTTCCCTCTGAACCTCAGTGAAATAAAGAAAATGTAGAAAATGGGATCTGTCTTTCTCAGGTGGTTATGCCAACTGAAGATGAATCCTGAACAAAGCTGGGTCAAGGGTAGGAATTACTGCATCTCTGGAAGTGGAAAGTGGTGATGCTCTTTTACTAGAATGAAATATTACAGGGTTACAGTGTTGACAGAGAGCTGACATGATACTACAGAGGTTGATTGGATTATAAAGGGATTAAGTAATAAAGGGCTAGGAAGATACTCCTTCAATGAAAAAGCGTCTGTAGAGGATTTTTAAAGGAAGGTTTATAGGGTCGAACAAGTTCAGTGCTGTGGTCATAGTCCTGTCCCTAATCAATTGACTTCAGGGAGATTTGGCTGTGTCCAGCAGACCACTCAGAAATTTGAAAGTCTGAGAAATAGAATACACAAGTTAAAGCAACATCTGAAGACTACATGATGGGTTGTATAATTACCTTAATAGGCACATTGTCCTGTACTGTACATGCTAAGAAAAGTAAGCCTGCACAAATGATTATGCGTGTTTAACTAAGGTAAGGATTATTAGAGACTGTACCAAAAAAAAACCGAGGAGTACTCGTGGCACTTTAGAGACTAACACATTTATTTGGGCATAAGCTTTTGTGGGCTAAAACCCACTTTATTGGATGTATCAGTTGCATGCATCTGATGAAGTGGGTTTTAGCCCACGAAAGCTTATGCCCAAATAAATGTGTTAGTCTCTAAGGTGCCACAAGTCCTCCTCTTTTTTTTTTTCCTGATACAGACTAACACAGCTACCACTCTAGCGACTGTACAGTAGCACATTCTAAAGTGTATGCATACTAGTATTCTTATTGGTGTTAGTGACTTCATTATTTATAAATACTTATAATGATAAAATACATTATAAAGTGCCCATTACTATGATATGTCTAGACCCAATTTACCTCCACTTAAAAAAAATGGGAGCACGTACCCTGCAACTCTCTGCAGCAGATCAATAAATTTATCCGAAGGGGGGATTATTTCCAAAAGCAAGGGCCTGGCACAGTAAATGCTCTATACATAGCACCCTTGAGCAGTATAATAGTCAAAGCATCCCTTCTGTGTCAAGCCAAAGCATCCCTTCTGAACCCATTTGTGTTATGGGACATAGTGGCAGTCTGTTAGACTGGTGAGGTGGTTAATTATGGGAGTTCCTAGATCATGAACAACCCTTGAATTTCATCCAGAAGTGAATTGGTGGGTGGTGTTAGAGAGTTTGCGGCTCCTATGTATGATATACTCTTATGGGTCTATCCTACCAAAAAGAGAGGCTGCTGCTGCTTCCCCGTGGCCTTTGATGGTAAGGTGTGCATCTTGGAGGCATAGTCATAATCTTCTGGACAGCTGGAGATCAAGGAAGGCATTTCTAAACCTTTCTGCTGTGTGGCCATCCAGGAGCACAATCAGGCATCCAATAACAACTGGAGAACATGAACCACTTTGACAATTGGTGGGCATATGCCCTCAGCTGAGGGAGCAGTTGTTTTTGCTAGTTCTTCAAAGTACTTCCTTCTTCTGACCAAAATCACTGCTATCTTATATGAGTTGAGTCTGAACCAGATGGCTCTCGTGCAGGTCCTTTCCTCTGTCAAGCACTGGATGAGCAGGAATACATTTCAGTCAGGAGCTGCAAGAAAGGAGATTAAGAGCTGAGTGATGTCAACATGTTGATGACACTGTAGCCTGTTCCTCCTCACAACTTCCATAAGGTTGTCACTTTCTGAACGACTGTTGCCAGAAAGGAGAGGTTAGAAGTTGATCAGTAGCTGGTGACATTGTTGCTCTCCATTGTTACCACACTGTATGTTAAACATTACTGGCCATTTTCCTTCCCTCAGGGATGGTTTTCCAGCTTCTGTTTTCTTTAAGTAACCAAGAATGGTGATAATCTTACAAGTAGTTCACCCCTTGCCTCTGGAACCTCAGATTGACACTAGATGAAATTCAGACAGTGAAGACAAGGAACCTCTTCTTTCAAGAGTTTCTACTGCTTCTGTGGCTCCAATGAAATTGCTTCAAATTTAATTGATTTTCTACATGAAGTATAATAAGAGCGCCTCACAATGGCAGACCCACCTCACATTTTGCTTGGAGACAGTCTGCGTTAATCAGAATTGCCCACTACTTAGAAAAATTCTGCTGCCTGGGCCTCCAGTTCACCATATGATAGGACTGCAGCCTCCTCTGTTCCCTCCATGGTTCAGTTGCTTACAGTAGAACCTCAAAAAGAAAAGGAGGACTTGTGGCACCTTAGAGATTGACAAATTTATTTGAGCATAAGCTTTCGTGAGCTCACTTCATCGGATGCATGCAGTGGAAAATACAGGGGGGAGATTTATATACACAGAGAACATGAAACAATGGGTGTTACCATACACACTGTAATGAGAGTGATCAGCTAAGGGGAGCTATTACCAGCAGGAGAGAAAAAAAAACCCTTTCGTAGTGATAATCAAGGTGGGCCATTTCCAGCAGTTGACAAGAAAGTGTGAGGAACAGTGGCGGCGGGGCAGAGGGGGAATAAACATGGAGAAATAGTTTTTCTTTGTGTAATGACACATCCACTCCATGTCTTTATTTAAGCCTGTTAATGGTGTCCAGTTTGCAAATTAATTCCAATTCAGCAGTCTCTCGTTAGAGTCTGTTTTGGAAGGTTTTTTTTTGTCGAAGAATTGCCACTCTTAGGTCTGTAATGGAGTGATCAGAGAGATTGAAGTGCTCTCCGACTGGTTTTTGAATGTTATAATTCTTGATGTTTGATTTGTGTCCATTTATTCTTTTACGTAGAGACTGTCCAGTTTGGCCAATGTACATGGCAGAGGGGCATTGCTGGCACATGACGGCATATATCACATTGGTAGATGTGCAGGTGAATGAGCCTCTGATAGTGTGGCTGATGTGATTAGGCCCTATCATGATGTCTCCTGAATAGATATGTGGACACAGTTGGCAACGGGCTTTGTTGCAAGGATAGGTTCCTGGGTTAGTAGTTCTGTTGTGTGTGGTTGCTGGCGAGTATTTCCTTCAGGTTGGGGGGCTGTCCGGAAGCAAGGACTGGCCTGTGTCCCAAGATCTGTGAGAATGATGGGTCATCCTTCAGGATAGGTTGTAGATCCTTGATGATGCATTGGAGAGGTTTTAGTTGGGAGCTGAAGGTGATGGCTAGTGGCGTTCTGTTATTTTCTTTGTTGTATCTGTTCTGTAGTAGGTAACTTCTGGTTACTCTTCTGGCTCTGTCAATCTGTTTCTTCACTTCAGCAGGTGGATATTGTAGTTTAAGAATGCTTGATAGAGACCTTGTAGGTGTTCGTCTCTGTCTGAGGGGTTGGAGCAAATGCGGTTGTATCGTAGAGCTTGGCTGTAGACAGTGGATCGTGTGGTGTGGTCTGGATGAAAGCTGGAGGCATGTAGGTAAGTATAGCGGTCAGTAGGTTTTCGGTATAGGGTGGTGTTTATGCGACCATCGCTTATTAGCACTGTAATGTCCAGGAAGTGGATCTCTTGTGTGGACTGGTCCAGGCTGAGGTTGATGGTGGGATGGAAATTGTTGAAATCATGGTGGAATACCTCAAGGGCTTCTTTTCCATGGGTCCAGATGATGAAGATGTCATCAATGTAGCGCAACTAGAGTAGGGGCATTAGGGGATGAGAGCTGAGGAAGCGATGTTCTAAGTCAGCCATAAAAATGTTGGCATACTATGGGGCCATGCGGGTACCCATAGCAGTGCCGCTGATTTGAAGGTATACATTGTCCCCAAATGTGAAATAGTTATGGGTGAGGACAAGGTCACAAAGTTCAGCCACCAGGTTTGCCGTGACATTATCGGGGATACTGTTCCTGACGGCTTGTAGTCCATCTTTGTGTGGAATGTTGGTGTAGAGGGCTTCTACATCCATAGTGGCTAGGATGGTGTTTTCAGGAAGATCACCAATGGATTATAGTTTCCTCAGGAAGTCAGTGGTGTTTCGAAGATAGCTGGGAGTGCTGGTAGCATAGGTCCTGAGGCAGGAGTCTACGTAGCCACACAAACCTCCTGTCAGGGTGCCAATGCCTGAGATAATGGGATGTCCAGGATTTCTAGGTTTATGGATCTTGGGAAGTAGATAGAATTCTTCAGTAAAAAAACTTCAAAAACAGACTCCAATGAGAGACTGCTGAATTAGAATTAATTTGCAAACTGGACACCATTAACAGGCTTGAATAAAGACAGGGAGTGGATGTGTCATTACACAAAGAAAAACTATTTCTCCATGTTTAGTCCCCGCCCACCCCCACTGTTCCTCACATGTTCTTGTCAACTGCTGGAAATGGCCCACCTTGATTATCACTACAAAAGGTTTTTTTCTCTCCTGCTGGTAATAGCTCACCTAAGCTGATCACTCTCGTTACAGTGTGTATGGTAACACCCATTGTTTCATGTTCTCTGTGTATATAAAATCTCCCCAATGTATTTTCCACTGCATGCATCTGATGAAACGAGCTGTAGCTCACGAAAGCTTATGCTCAAATAAATTTGTTAGTCTCTAAGGTGCCACAAGTCCTCCTTTTCTTTCTGCGGATACAGACTAACACGGCTGCTACTCTGAAACCTGTCAGTAGAACCTCAGAGTTATGAACTGACCAGTAAGCCCCGCACCTTATTTGGAATTGGAAATATGCAACCAGGCAGCAGCACCCCAGACCAAAAAAAAAAAAAAAAAAAGGGCAAGTACAGTACTGTGTTAAATGTAAACTACTTAAAAAAGGAAACAAGGTCTGAATGGTAAGGAAACTGATTCTGTACTTGTTTAAATTAAGATGGTTAAAAGCATAATTTTTCTCATTTTTTCTTCTGCAGAGTAAAATTTCAAAGCTGTATTAAGTCAGTGTTCAGTTGTAAACTTTTCAAAGAACAACTATAATGTTTTGTTCAGAATTACAAACATTTCAGAGTTACAAACAACCTCCATTCCCATGGTGTTCATAACTCTGAGGTTCTACAGTATATATCGCTGTTGCTTTGTTACCAGAACTTTACAACCCAAGAAACTTGACAAACATAACATAGTTTTTAATAAGATGATCTTCTGCCAAACAGTTTGAGGAATTTTGTCACCACATTAATCCTACTGGTTTGAACTGATTCATGGATCATTTCCCTTGTGTGAGTCTCTGCGCTCTAGCAAGGGAAATAATTGAAATTATTGCTGTTTTTCCAGGTAATAGATCTTGGGTCTTAGATGAGAGTAAAATGAACATCTTATATTAATCCCTATCTCTCTAGCTCTGTGGAGAGCACAAACATTTTTTTGTTGTTAACCAATATTCAATTGTGACTTAAAGCATTAATGTAGGAACATAAGAATTGCCATACTGGATCAGACCTCTGGTCCAGTATTCTGTCTTCAGCAGTGACCAGTACCATCTGGCTGAGAGGAGGGAATAAGTTATGGGATAACCTACTTTAGGGAAAATTTCTTTCTACCTCTTTCTCACCTACCCCCACCCCCATTAGTTGCATGTTGGCTTATGCTCTGAAACATGTAGGTTTTATACCTCCCCAAACTCTTTCCCCCCTAATTTTCAGTATTGTAACTGCATATTACGATCCATCTAAAGATCCACTTTGAATCTTGCAAAGCTCTTGACTAAGTGGTATCTTGTGACAATGAGTTCCACAGGCTAATGTGCATTTTATGAAAATGTAGCTGTTTTAACTTCATTATCTGTCAGTTTCACACAATTCTTGAAATATGAGAGAGAGCAAATAACAGTGTCCAATCTACCTTCTGTACCCCATTCATTATTTTGTGTGTCTTCATCATGTCCCTTTTAATTCATTTCCTATTTTATGTATTCAATTCTATTCTTGCAGGAATATTTAGCCTAATCAGGGCGGTAAGGTGTCATGATGAAGTGTGAAAGTAGAAAATGTCTTGGTCAATGGACGATTTCTTCACCTGTTGGGACCACAGGGTTAAATAGCATTTGTTACTAAAGCATTTGTTTGCAACTAGAGCTGACCAGAGGATCACAATTGTGTTTCACAGAAACTTTCATTGTTTTGAAACTTGTTTGAATGAGAACAAATCCTTTTTGAATATCTTCAGGAAATGGGAATTGTGTTGAAATGTCCGTTTTTAGATCAGACTCTAATCTTTTCCACTGAGGAAGCCTGTTTGGGGGAACTGATGGGGATGGAGGGCATCAAGGTTCAAGTCTGTGCTCTGTCTGATTCAGAGCAGAGTTTTTCATATCTGATCACTCTGAATCAGGCAGAGCAGAGACTTGAAGCTCGATATCCCACATCCCCAGGCCAATACTCTAGCCACCAGGCTATAGTGTGAGAAATATAGATTCATAGAAATGTAGGGCTGGAAGGGACTTCAAGAGGTCACATAGTCCAGCCCTTCGCTGAGGCAGAGCTAAATATACCTATATACCCTGCCCAGTGTTTGTCTAACCTGTCTTTAAAAACCTCCAGTGATGGGAATTCCACAGCCTCCCTAGATAACCTGTTTCAGTACTTAATCCTTAAAGTTAGGTGTTTTTTTCCCCCTAGTATCTCCCCTAAATCTCCCTTGCTGCAGATTAAGCTAATTATTTCTTGTCCTACCAGAGGACATGGAGAATGACTGATAACTGTCCTCTTTAAAGCAGCTATTGATATATTTGAAGACTATTATCAGGTCCCCCATCAGGCTTCTGTTCCCAAGACTAAACATATCCAGTTTTTAATCTTTCCTCAGAGGTAAGGATTTCTAAACCTTTTGTCATTCTTTGGACTCTTCGACTCCCTCTCCTCCTTGCAAAATGAAATTTCAAAAATGAAAATGTTCAGCTCCATTCACAACCTGTTTTATACCATGGGCTCATGTTATAATAGAAAAAGTTTCAGGACTCTTCTCCCTTCATTTTGGGACTCCACATCCATCTAAATGTTTAATAAAAAAGGGACGATAGTTTGTTTCCCCTCTCCCCTGCCCTGATCTGCTTGTGACACCCTGTGTGTTGCGACCATCAGGTTGATGAACCATCTGCTAAAAAAATACAAATGATCCATGCCTTTTGTGCAGTAACTTTGCTAACATAGGTAAGATCGTGTGGGAAAAATAGTACAGCCTTTTAAAAAAAAAAAAAAAAAAAAAAAGGTACTTGCTCAATTATACCATAAATCAAACACTCTTTGGCCAGTGTTTCCTTGTCTTTAAGTGGTCCCTTGGTGGTTTACGGTTTTGTTTCACCTTGGTTTTATAATAAGCTTTTAAACTTTAGCGTTTGCAGCATAGTACAAAATGACACCTAGTTCTTTTTTGGTGTCATGTGTTTTCTTAAAAATCCTTTTTCTGTTCCTGATGAGTTAAATGCTTTCAGGATCACAATTTTGTTATGATTTAGCTAAAAACTTTGAAATACATTTTGTCTTGGTACTAATACCTGATGTGTGGGTAGACAATGAGGAGACATTTGCCACGTTTTTGACAGATTGATGCATGTTTCATATAACCTTTAGGTTGACAGCTTGGAAGTCTAATGAGACTGAATTATTCAGAAGCCGGTTAAGATTAGCTCGATGGTAGTGATATTATGTCCTCCCTTATTGATCTGCGAGTGTATGTTCTGCAGTTTTGATCTTCCAAAATAAGACAGACCACATATTAAACAATTCCTACATGGGCTTTTTACAACGACAAAATGCATTGTGTGTTTGTGTGTGAGCAATGTTGATTTCCTTCTTGCTCAGGTATTTCCGAAATTTCTGTTTTCTTCACTGGAACTTAACCCATTTGCTAAGAAGACTTAGTTGTTTGGGGGAGCGGGGTGTGTGTGTGTGGACTTTCAGTATCAGGGCTTAGTTTATGCTTTGCCAACCATTTCACCTCAAGGCATTTTTGCCAGGAGGGCGCTTGCCCACTCAGCATACTGAACTATTCCACCCCTTTCTCCTGCTCCTTTCTGCAGTTAGCAGCTTTTCAGCCTGTAGCATAAAGGGCAAATATCAGCTTGAGTCCTATTAGTAGCACTCTGTGAGCTTTGGCTGCTGGAAGGGAAGTGGAGAACCATCTGTATGTATCTTTTCCTCCCAAAGCATGGAGATGCCAGCAAGGCCTCAGGAGTGACCCAGTGACAACTCAGGGAACAAATTGCATAACAATTTTCTGATTTTAAATGAAGGAGAAAAGCCTAATGCACCCCACCCCCCTCATCTCTAGGTGTAAATAAAATTAATGAATCTGTTACTGCAGCGGCTAATGATAGAGCATGTCTGACACCATCTTATATCTCTACACAACAAGATCTGTTACATTCAGGCACTTACCAGAGGGTCTTTCAGATCAGATAGACTGTTTATTGAGTTTCCCACTATGTCATTACAGTTTTAAGGAACTGATTACTCGATACAAAAGGTATAGATGGTAACATGGAATTTACCTCAGTAGAACATAGTGAGAGATAAGAAAAGGAGTACTTGTGGCACCTTAGACCATCATAGGGCCTAATAACATCAGCCACACTATCAGAGGCTCATTCACCTGCACATCCACCAATGTGATATATGCCATCATGTGCCAGCAATGCCCCTCTGCCATTTACATTGGTCAAACTGGACAGTCTCTACGTAAAAGAATAAATGGACACAAATCAGATGTCAAGAATTATAACATTCATAAACCAGTCGGAGAACACTTCAGTCTCTCTGGTCACGCAATCAAAGACATGAAGGTCGCTATCTTAAAACAAAAAAACTTCAAATCCAGACTCCAGCGAGAAACTGCTGAATTGGAATTCATTTGCAAATTGGATACTATTAATTTAGGCTTAAATAGAGACTGGGAGTGGCTAAGTCATTATGCAAGGTAGCCTATTTCCCCTTGTTTTTTCCTATCCCCCCCCCAGATGTTCTGGTTTAACTTGGATTTAAACTTGGAGAGTGGTCAGTTTGGATGAGCTATTACCAGCAGGAGAGTGAGTTTGTGTGTGTATGGGGGTGGGGGGGTGAGAAAACCTGGATTTGTGCTGGAAATGGCCCACCTTGATTATCATGCACATTGTAGGGAGAGTGGTCACTTTGGATGAGCTATTACCAGCAGGATAGTGAGTTTGTGTGTGTGGTTTTTGGGAGGGGGGTGAAGGGGTGAGAGAACCTGGATTTGTGCAGGAAATGGCCCAACTTGATTATCATGCACATTGTGTAGAGAGTTGTCACTTTGGATGGGCTATCACCAGCAGGAGAGTGAATTGGGGTGGAGGGGTGGAGGGTGAGAAAACCTGGATTTGTGCTGGAAATGGCCCAACTTGATGATCACTTTAGATAAGCTATTACCAGCAGGACAGTGGGGTGGGAGGAGGTATTGTTTCATATTCTCTGTGTGTATATAAAGTCTGCTGCAGTTTCCACGGTATGCATCCGATGAAGTGAGCTGTAGCTCACGAAAGCTCATGCTCAAATAAATTGGTTAGTCTCTAAGGTGCCACAAGTACTCCTTTTCTTTTTGCAAATACAGACTAACATGGCTGTTACTCTGAAACCTGTCATAGTGAGAGATGTCGCTGTGTATTTTGGTTGTTCTAAAACACACAGTTACTGCACCACTGTAACTGCGATTAATGTCACTTCACTACCTGACAGAAAAATCCAAGATAGTTCTCCTACAAATCAGTGACAGTGAGAACTGCAAAATTAATGGATTTTCAAGTAAGGAAAGTATTTTAAGAAGGCCCAGCCATTAGTTTATAATATTCAAACCCTTAATGAAGGACAATAGTAAAACTGAGTGTTACAAAGGGAATTTTTGAGGCACCACCTGAAACATCTGAAAAGCTGGAGTCATGTGGTTGAAGTCCTCTCACTCATCACATTTACAAAAGATTGTTAAATGTTAGAGACCCAAAGAGAGTCTCATTCATATGCAGACACTGTGCTCCCTGGATTAGCATTCCATTCTCAGCACTTCAACTGCACTAGGATTTCTTTATGGTGGTGTTGCTTTTAGAAGGTAAGTGTAGTTATTTTAAAGTGGTTAGCAAGCATTCATGCTAATTATATAATCACAGATGCCTTTCCATTAGTTATATTTTATCCTTGTATCATTATCTAGTTCTGAAAATCACAAGCAGTAGTTCTAGCTTTGTGTTCTTGCACATCATCCATATTATGCTTGTGTAAGTTACAAGCTTATGCAAATGTTTTTCATACTACCATTATTCCTAAGGCTGAACATTTAGTTAAGCTTTGGAAACTCTGCTTTGCTATTTTGTGTTGTACATATATGTGTATGCGGGAATTGGCATTTTATTATATACCTGATATATTTGTGCACATAACTAAAAATGGACAAGATGGATAAAATGATGTTTGGGTCTAATAAACAGAGACGTTCCAATATACAAGCTTTTGGGCCAAAAGCTTCTGTATTCTAATTTAAGAAAAAGGTCTTATATTATCCCCATTGGCCCGTATTTTTCACTGGAACCAATAGGATTACAAACACTGCCTGCATGGATAGAGAGACTGACTGGGAAAGGAGAGATAATATCACTACACCACCTGGGATAAATCCATTGGAGCCAACTCCTATGTGCTTTGAGTCAGTTGGAGTTTTAATTAGGCCGATGGTAGAAGAAACCTGTTATCCCACAAAAATACTCTTGTAGTATGACTAGGTTTAAAAACAAGGTGGCTGGATAATTTTATCTGCAATAGTAACATTTGCGCCCTTGATTTATGGCATGTGTGTAGAGCTTTGAGGATTGTGGCCTAAATTTGGGCATGTCAGGACAAGAGTAATCAAATCTCATGCTGTAGGGAATAAGTTGATGGTTACAGGGCTCATGAAAGAATGCCCTTGCATGTCTTTCCTGTATGCTGCACAATTTTATAATTTTTCCATCTTCTTGTGAAGCATCACATATCAATTTCTACAGGATGTAGGAGTACAAGACTTTATAGCGTAATGGTTTGAAACAGAATGCTCTTCTAACACTATTTTTATATGTTGTGCCATTAAGAAGTAGAAGTGTACAACACCTGTAATGTCCTCCTACTGCAGAATGGGAAATACTGCAGATAGCTCTGTAAATGTGACTGATGGTGGTGTAATGACAATACCCGGTGTAATGACACCTACATCTTTAATGGTATTTATGCATTTTACAAGCAAGTATAAATTTATTATCTGTCTATGTAACTTGGATAAATAAAGTTAGCTTCTGTTAATTAAATTATGAAAGAGCAGAGTTATATTGGACAGTGCAGAAAGGATGCTTGCATAGCTTTGGTGACCGTACAGTGAACCATGCTCTTCAGTGATGTGTTTGTTTTACTTAGATTTGCACTGTCAGGGTTCCTTCCCCACTCTGAACTCTGGGGTGTAGATGTGGGGACTCGCATGGAAGACCCCCTAAGCTTATTTTTACCAGCTTAGGTTACAAACTTTCCCAAGGCACAAATTCCACCTTGTCCTTCAACAGTATGCTGCCACCACCAAGTGATTTAGACAAAGAATCAGGGAAAGGACCACTTGGAGTCCTATTTTCCCCAAAATATTCCCCCAAGCCCTACGCCCTCTTTGCTGGGGAAGGCTTTAGAATAATATCCTCACCAATTGGTACAGGTGAACACAGACCCACCCTTGGATCTTAAGAACAATGAAAAATCAATCAGTTTCTTAAAAGAAGAATTTATTTAAAAAAAGATAAAAGAATCACCTGTGTAAAATCAGGGTGGAAGATAACTTTACAGGGTAACAAAAAGATTCACAAAACACAGAGGAACCCCCTCTAGCCTTAGTTTCAAAGTTACAAAAAACAGGGATAAACCTCCCTCTAGCAAAGGGAAAATTCACAAGTTGAGAAAACAAAGATAAACTAATACGCCTTGCCTGGCTGTACTTACAATTTCTGTAACATGAGAGACTGGTTCTGAGTGGTTTGGAGGACATGGATTGTTGTCTGGTCCCTCTTAGTCCGAAGAGCAAATGAACACAGAAACAAAGAACCCAAAACAAAGCCTCTATCCGTCTGTCCCCTGTCATAGCCTGGGCTGAATTCCAGTCTTTCCAGTAGGCTACATCACAAGTCATTTATGGCTTTATAGGTCCAACATCTTAAACTATATCTGGAAGCCAATAATAAGCCAGCGAAGATCATGGAGAACTGGTGTTCTGTGATCATGGCAGTGCCTTCCACCTGATAAGCAGGCCACCATATTCTACACCATCTTCAGTTTCTGAGTTGATTTAAGGTGTAGCCTCACACTTGCATATTGCAGGAGACTGATTTTTGAGGTGACAAAGGTTTGGATCATAGTAGCAAGGCCTGAACAGTAAAGAAACAGTTGCATTCCGCTGAGTAGACATAGGTGGAAAAAGTCCATCTTGATCACTGTTGCTGTATGACTGTCTAATAGAATCTGGGAATATAACAGGTTGAGAAGTCTAATAACATATGACAAACACATCTGAAGGGGAGATAGAATTCTTGCTATTTTCTCTGGCTGCCTCCCCTATCCTTACAGCATCACTTCTGTCTTATTCAGGTAGAGCCCTCACTTGAACAACAAGAGTGCCTCTGTACCCATGCTAGATATGGGCCTAACGCCCCACAATCCAAATGTGACTGACTGAATTTCCCCCTGATTTGGGGCTTATTCAGATCTGGGCTTGTTATTCAGCACATTATAGATAGCTATAAACCAGAATTTTAAAAATTTGGATTTGAATTCTTCACCTCCCAGCCACAAAAGTTCTGGAGTTCAGATATGAAGATTTGGTTCTGGTCTGTCTCTAGACCAAACTTGATCCAAGAAAATTCAGGTAAAGGAAATAAATATGGAAGCATGGGATCTGATGCTCATACATATGAAATGAGATTTCATCAGTTCCTTGAATATGCCAAGATTTCGTGGCACCTGTAAGTCCATTTCCTGACCATTCAATTAGTTTCCTTCTTTCGCAAAACTTTAGATAAAATTAGGTAATGGAGGCATACTCTAGCAAGCCCCTTGTTTTAAGGTTCTCATTTTCAGAAGTGCAGAGCACCTGCAACTTCAGATGAAGTCAATGGGAGCCTAACACTTGAGAAAATCTGTCTGATCATTTTCAGTACTCATGCTAGAGCTTCACTGAGCTTGTTTTATTTTAACAACCATTTTTTTTCTGTGAGGAAAATCCTCTAGTCACTGACAATCCCACACCTGTCATTATTGTTGCAGTTGTTAGAACTAGTTAGCCACTTCAGCTCCATTCTCGGCTTTTGCCCTTTTGGAAAACATTTCTTGACCCCTCTTACCTAGGATTTTGTATTGACACTAGAGGTGACTGACTAGTTTTGGTTGCAATGCAGTTTGCCCCTCCCCCATTGTGAGCTACAATTTCATGGTAAATTCTCTTTCCCTCCCTTCTCTCCCTCTCTCTTTCTGCCGCTGTAGTCCCTGCAGATGTGGTAAAGTGGACTACCAACCCCCTCTGATGTCCCCTTTGAAACTAAATGGCTCCTGCATACATTTCAGTAACAATGTGTTTCTCACCCTCACTCAAAAATCCAAACTTGGATTTTTTGTTTTACTAATAAGGGATGTGGAACAAGGATGGTAACTCTGGACTGTTCTAGGTCTGTCAGTTCTATCCTTCTCTCCCTTGTCTATATATCTGAATAGGAGCACTCTAAGTGTGCTGCACTCAAGCTGTCTCCACATGAATAAAATTGAAATAAATCATAAATTCTTTCCTGGAAATTAAACTTCAGAAATAATCTCAGTAACTGGACTGGTTCAATATGGCGCCTGTGTGAAACAGGTTTGTAACATGATGTGCTTCCTTTTAATATAGAATTAATTCTGTATAGTTCAGAAGGCTGTTTTTTCTTTTTACTGAGCAGTAAGATAATTGCATGTTTGAATCCTGATCTAATCCTGCATAACTTCAGTAGCACTCAAATTCATGTGTCATTTTGTTAACTTCAAGGCCAGCACTTTTATAGTGACATCTATTGCATTTTGTAACCTTCATGATCCCAATCATCCTCTTTTCAAAATAAGAATTCAATTAAAAAGTTAAAATAAAAGCAACTGTTGTTGTTCCCACTAAACCAAGACATGTTCAAGTTAAAGATCTAAGTGTATCCTTTTGAGATTGGACTCATGTTTCCAGACAGTTTGGCAAATGAGCCAATGCATCCTGATTAACAGAGCATTTGCTGTATAAACTGAGGTGATTTCAGTGCAATAAAAAAGAAACACAGTAGTGGCAAATCCAGTTGTTAACTTTTCCTCCTCTGATTTAATAAAATGTGCTTTATGATGTTGGAGGGAGCCAGCACTTTGCTGAGAGAACACACAAGTCTGGGGACATGCAAGTCTAGCCTTCTAGGCAAGGCTGAGAGCTTCTTAATGAGGCTTTGAATCCTAAACCCTTTAGCACCCATCAACCCTTAACCAGGGGGCGGGGCTACTCAGGAAGACAAGAACTTTAAAAAGACGGCTCCTAAAACAACCAGAGGAACTAGTGAACAGGAGTGGCTAATGGGGGAGTGTGTGGGTGGGGGCTAGATACACTTAACATTCTTTAAACTTAAAGCCAAAAACATCCCCTGATAAAAACAAAACATCAACAAAGGAATGAGCTGCAGGAGTAAAAAGAGAATGCAGGAGTAAAAAGAGAAGTCCAGCAAGAAAGTGGGGGGTATCCAGTTTATTTCACTCAATGCAGCATGTATAATTACCTGCCCTATGGGCAGGTGGCCTGTGTGATGCGGGGCAAGGAGCTCCTGGTCCTCAGAGACCGTTTACGGGCCTTGGAGATAAGAGTGGTGGAACTGGAGGAGCTAAGGGAGACAGAGGTACATAGATTAGACTTCTGGGACAGAGTAGACCGGTCCCACACCACCTCTGTGCTATTGAGGAGGATGAAAGTCTCAGGGAAGAAAAACATCTAACTGGAGCAGAGGGAAATGATTCCATAGTTGGGACCCTCGTTCCAGATGATGATGTGGTGTCTTCTTGCACTGAGGATGCCTCTCCAGAAGAGAGAACTCCAGTTATTAGGAAGAGACAGGTAATAGGTTTGGAGGATTCGATCATTAGAAACATAGATAGCTGGTTTGAAATGACCAGGGGAACCCCATGGTGACTTGCCTGCCTGGTGAGAAGATTGTGGATCTCTTGAGACATCTAGATAGATTTATGTATCGTTCTGGGGAGGAGCCAGTGGTCGTGGCACATGTAGGTACCAACGACACAGGGAAGGATAGGGGAGAGGTCCTGGAAGCCAAATTTAGGCTGCTAGGTAAGAGATTGAAGTCCAGGACCTCCATGGTAGCATTCTCTGAAATGCTTCCAGTTCCACGCGCAGGGCCAGTGAGACAGGCAGAACTGCAGGGTTTCAATACGTGGATGAGACAATGGTGTAGGGAGGAAGGGTTTAGATTTATTAGGAACTGGAAAAACTTTTGGGAAAGGAGGAGCCTATACAGGAAGGATGGGCTCCACCTAAACCAAAGTGGAACCAGATTGCTGGCACTTAAAAATAAAAAGGTCATATAGCAGTTTTTAAACTAAGGGCTGGGGGAAAGCCGACAGGTGCGGAGGAGCACATGATTTGAACAGAGGCATCCCTTGGGGAGGATCTATTAATGGAGACTCTCTATGCCCTAGTAAAGGGGAGAGGATGGAAAAGGATAAAATATGGGTAGGATCTGATGAGAAACTGTCACATGAAAGAGTTCCATTCAATTATGTTATGGAATGGCAGACAGATAAAAGGGGCAAGTTTTTAAAGTGCTTATATACCAATGCTAGAAGTCTAAATAATAAGATGGGTGAACTAGGGTCCCTTGTATTAAATGAGGCTTTTGATTTAATAGGCATCACAGAAACTTGGTGGAATGAGGACAATCAATGGGGCACAGTAATACTAGGGTAATAAATATACTGGAAGGACAGAACAGGTTGTGCTGGGTGGGGGAATGGCACTATAAGTGAAAGAAAGCATAGAATCAAATGAAGTAAAAATCTTAAATGAACTAAACTGTACCATAGAATCTCTATGGATAGTAATTCCATGCTCTAATAATAAGAATATAGCAGTAGGGATATATTACCGACCACCTGACCAGGATGGTAATCGTGACTATGAAATGCTCAGGGAGATTAGAGAGTCTATAAAAAAATAAACTCAGTGCGGGATTTCAACTATCCCCATATTGACTGGGTACATGTCACTTCAGGATGGGATGCAGAAATAGTTTTCTGACACCTTAAATGACTGCTTCTTGGAGCAGCTAGTCCTGGAACCCACAAGAGGAGAGGCAATTCTTGATTTAGTCCTAAGTGGAGCATAGGATCTGGTTCAAGAGGTGAATATAGCTGGACCACTTGGTAATAGTGACCATAATATAGTTAAATTTAACATTCCTGTGGCAGAGAAAACACCATAGCAGCCCAGCATCGGAGCATTTAATTTCAGAAAGAGGGACTACACAAAAATGAGGAAGTTAAACAGAAATTAAAAGGTACAGTGCCAAAAGTGAAATCCCTGCAAGCTGCAAAGAAACTTTTTAAAGACACCATAATAGAGGCTCAACTTAAATGTATACCCCTACTTAAAAAACATAGTAAGAGAACCAGAAAAGTGCCACCGCCATTAAACAACAAAGTAAAAGAAGCAGTGAGAGACAAAAAGGCATCCTTTAAAAAGTGGAAGTTAAATCCTAGTGAGGAAAATAGAAAAAAGCATAACTCTCACAAATGAAGTATAAAAATACAATTAGGAAGGCCAAAAAAGAATTTGAAGAACAGTTAGCCAAAGACTCAAAAAGTAATAGCAATTTTTTTTAAGTACATTAGAAGCAGGAAGCCTGCTAAACAACCTGTGGGGCCACTGGATGACTGAGATGCTAAAGGAGCACTTAAGAACGATGAGGCCATTGCGGAAAAACTAAATGAATTCTTTGTATCGGTTGTCACGGCTGAGGATGTGAGGGAAATTCCCAAACTTGAGCCATTTTTTTAGGTGTCAAATCTGAGGAAATGTCACAGATTGAGGTCATTAGAGGAGGTTTTGGAACAAATTAAATTAAACAGTAGTAAGTCACTAGGACCAGATGGTATTCACCCAAGAGTTCTGAAGGAACTCAAATGTGAAATTGCAGAATTACTAACTGTAGTTTGTAACCTATCATTTAAATCAGCTTCTGTACCAAATGACTGGAGGATCGCTAATGTGACGCCAGTTTTTAAAAAGGGCTCCAGAGGTGATACCGGCAGTTACAGACCCGTAAGTATACTTCAGTACCAGGCAAACTGGTTGAAACTATAGTAAAGAACAAAATTGTCAGACATAGATGAACATAATTTATTGGGGAAGAGTCAATTTATTTTTTGTAAAGGGAAGTCATGCCTCATCAATCTACTAGAATTCTTTGAGGGGTCAACAAGCATGTGGACAAGGGGGATCCAGTGGATATAGTGAGTTTTAGATTTTCAGAAAGCCTTTGACAAAGTCCCTCACCAAAGCTCTTAAGCAAAGTGAGCCATCATAGGATAAGAGAGAAGGTCCTCTCATGGATTCGTAACTGGTTAAAAGATAGGAAACAAAGGACAGGAATAAATGGTCAGTTTTCAGAATGGAGAGAGGTAAATAGTGGTGTCCCCCAGGGGTCTCTACTGGGACCAGTCCTGTTCAGACCAGTTCAACATATTTATAAAGGATCTGGAAAAAGGGGTAAACACTGAGGTGGCAAAATTTGCAGATGATTCAAAACTACTCAAGATAGTTAAGTCCCAGGCAGACTGCGAAGAGCTACAAAAGGATCTCACAAAGCTGGGTGACTGGGCGACAAAATGGCAGATGAAATTCAATGTTGATAAATGCAAAGTAATGCACATTGGAAAACATAATCCCAACCACACATATAAAATGATGGGGTCTAATCAGCTGTTACCACTCAAGAAAAAGATCTTGGAGTCCTTGTGGATAGTTCTTGGAAAACATTCACTCCGTGTGCAGCGGCAGTCAAAAAACAAACCGAATGTTGGGAATCATTAAGAAAGGGTTCGATAATAAGACAGAAAATCACATTGCCTCTATATAAATATATAGGGATGCCCAAATCTTGAATACTGCATGCAGATGTGATCGCCCCATCTCAAAAAAGATATATTGGAATTGGAAAAGGTTCAGAAAAGGGCAACAAAAATGATTGGGGGTATGGAATGGCTTCTGAGGAGAGATTAAGAAGACTGTGACTTTTCAGCTTGGAAAAGAGATGACTTGGGGCGGGGGGGCAGGAGATATGACAGAGGTCTATAAAATCATGAGTGGTGTGGAGAATGTGAATAAGGAAGCGTTATTTACTCCTCATAACACAAGAACTACAGGTCACCAAATGAAATTAATAGGCAGCAGGTTTAAAACAAACAAAAGGAAGTATTTTTTCACTTCACTTGCCAGAGGATGTTGTGCAGGCCAAGACTATAACAGGGTTAAAAAAAGAACTAGATAAATTCATGGAGGACAGGTCCATCAATGGCTATTAGCCAGGATGGCCAGGGATGGTGTCCCTAGCCTCTGTTTGCCAGAAGCTGGGAATGAGCGATGGGATGGATCACTGGATGATTACCTGTTCTACCTCTGGGACACCTGGCATTGGCTACTGTTGGAAGACAGGATACTGGGCTAGATCAACCTTTGATCTGACCCAGTTTGGCAGTTCTTATGAGTTCCATCTGTAATGAGTTGTTTTCTGGCTGACTTGAAGCCCTTGTCTCCGTCCTGTACTAACAATGAAAGGGACATAGTAAAATAATTCTGGCAACAGATATATCTAGGCCAATAGACCTTGAAGAAACAAAAATCTTAAGAATATTTCCAGATCTTCACTACAGTACAAGACTACTGATAATGTTTAGAAGACTTAAGGCTTGCCTACACTACCACTTAAGTTGATGTAACGTACACAGTTTGAGCGATGTAAATTACATTGACTTAAAGCAACATCCACGCCACTTTATGTCAGCGGGAAACATTGTACTGCCGACATAGCTTCCACCTCTCATGGAGGTGGAGTAATTATGCTGATGGGAGAGCACTCTCCCGTCTTCACCAGATGTGCTACAGCAGCACAGCTGCATTGGAAGTGTAGACCTGCTCTTAGTGGGTGAAATCCTGGCCCGTTTGAAGTCAATGGCAAACTTCCATTGACTACAGTGGGGCCATGGTTGAACCCAACATTGCTTTTAATTTATTCTTTCCATAATGAACACTAACCTAAACAACAATATGTTTGAATTCATTGCCCCAGAGAACATGCACATATTATTGAACACCTGCATAAGTTTGGAGGGCAGAAAGGCTTGATGTACTTCAGGAAAGTTGATTTACTGCTATTTTCTGTTAGAAGTATTTGTAATCTGTTTCTCAGTGGGACTCAGACTTGGACAAGAATAACTTTAAGTACTTGTCAATTTTGGACTACTTGGATGCATTGTTGAGGATGCAACTTAATGAAAGTGTTATGGTGACTGCAGGCATTTCAGTTTGTTTACCATGTATTTTTTGCGAAAGCCCTGGGGCTGATTATATTTGAGACCTATTTGAATTGCTTGGTTGTTTGAGGTTGTTTGTTTTTTTTTTAAAACCTTTCTGTTACTGTTGAGTACAGAGACAACCCATTGCCTCCATGGTAGCACCTCTTAGTGAAAGAAATGTGAAACTGGTATATGATTGAAATACTTGCCACCTATCTTTCTGTATCTCTGTAGTGGTATAGGTTCCAATTCAGTAAGTTTCTTAGGCTTTAAGGACATGAGTAATCCCAGGGATTTCAGTGAAACTACTCAGGTGTTTCAAATTAGGCATGTGCCTCTGTACCTTGCTGTATTGAGACCTTAGTTGTTGAACAGATTTTTTAAAAATAAATAAATACGTGAGCAGAATGCACATTTTTTTAAAGTTTGCTTTCTTCAGATCAAATATTATGCTGTAATAATTGTAACAGAATGCTAAACTGTGTCATACTGTTCACCCAATGTCTGGGTAAATTACCTTATTTAAGCTAACCTCAGCCGTACCTGGAAGTGCATTAAAGGATCTCAGGATGAGCACATTTGGTGTGTACCAGGCTAAAAAGGAAGCTCTGGAGCTGTTCCATATCTTCTACTGGAACATACATTGAACCGTATTGTCCGTAGCTGTCAACTAGTGTAGCTCTATTGATGTTGCCTCATTTTAACCACCCGAGAAGTCCCATTGAAGCCAGTGGGACTACTCAGCTTCTTAAAGTTAAGTACACATGTAAGAACCTTGTTGAAAAGGGGCTCAAGTCACTACAGAGGTACAAAAAGACTTAAATGGAGCTATGTTGATTTACACCAGCCGAGGATCTGGTTCGGTCTGTAGAAAATATTTTTCCACATAGTTTTCTATAGCACCCGCTGTCTAAGATAAATCTCTTTGCTATTGTTAGAGCTAAACATTGTTACATCTTTAAAAAAAAATTGCAAGATGTGTGACCATAGATAGATATGATAGATAACAGCAGTGCCATATGGCTGTGCGCACAGGCTGCACTTTGACACAGATGTATAGCTTCACAAATTATTGAGAATGTGGTTTTCTAAGACTTCAGGTTTTTATTGCAAGAATCGCAATGCAAAAAGGGAAGGATTTTTTAAATTTAATAGAAATACTTTTTCAGCTTCTATTTTTAGGAGCAGAATATAACTCTCTTTCAGCTTCTTAGTCTTCGACCTGATCCTGTGTGGTGCTGACTTCTCTCTATATCCGTTGAAGTCAGTTAGAGTTAGGGGTGGATACCGAGTACCTCAGAAGATCAGGTTTTTTGTTTGGTGATTTGTGCACAGCATACATATAAACAGAAAAAGCCTGTGTATGTGGAGTAACCCACTAGCTCTTACATTGAAAAGTATGGGCTTGATGCAAAGAGAAAAGATACAGCATCTTCTCACTAGGACACAGAATCTCTGAATAATCCATTCGGGGAGGGAGGCTTTTGTAGAATGGAATCTGATCAGATTAATTGTGTCAAACTGAGGCTCAATTAGTATTCTTCGTACATAATCCTCAGTTGAACCTCAGTCTTCAGAAATGCCTAATCAGCCATAGTTATTGCTGTATTCTTAGCTTTAGCACTTAGCACCTGACTCGTTGGGTGCAGGTAAATCAAAGATGTGGGCAATTCTGTACTTCACATGTTAGCTATATTAGTTAGTTATCATGTAGTTAGTAGTAGTTAGTTAGTTATTAGTAGTTAGTTATCATGTCATCTGTATTTGGCTATATGTTCTTAATAATTATAATCATTTGAACATCGCTTAAAATTTTACTTTGAGAATTTCCTTCTTGCAAACCCCATTTTATAATTAGTTTATTTGCATTCTCTTTATCCCTTAATAATAAACCATATTTCAGCAGTTTCAGCCATCTCCTTTGATCACAGTGTCTTGGTAATTTACAAAGTGAGTTTCATTCCCCACTGACATTTAAAATGCAGGGTTGCAGACAAGCACAGATCACTATGGTTTGAAGAATTAGTAATTCTGCTTATTGTAAAATAGCTATGTATTGCTCTCTTTTGCTCACACGTGGATCTTCATCCCTGCACACAGTGTTAGGTGAGGGCCTTGCTTCGTAACTCTTTGTGACCTGACCTCAAGATGGACCTTTGAGAACGGATATAACTGCTATAGCTTCTGTCACCCATTGATTTTAAACCAAAGAAAAAAGACATAACCAAGGAAGAGAAACAAACACTTTAGTTATTTGTTACTGGCAAACTAAATATTGACCAACAGTCCCGTAATGAGGAAAAGAAGGGTGAAGAGGAAAACAAAAGATAATATATAACAAAACTCTTAAGAGCCCAAACACTCTTAAGGAAGACGCTTTTGATCACTGTAAAATACTTTGAACTGCACTGAACACTTACTTTCCGTAGGCTTATTTGGTTGACCTCTTGTGGGTAGATTCAACATGTGAATTAACTTGGATTCAGGGCATATCGTATTCTAATACAGCTGGCTTGGGCCTGTCTTCTTACCTTAATGCTAATGAGGTGGTACTTATCTCCCCCATTACCTAGGGCCAGATCCTTGTCTGGAGTCAATTGACTTTGTTGGAGCTATGACAGTTTATAGCAGCTGAAGAGCTGCTCCCAAATGACTATGCTCAAGGCTGCAGTCCCGTCCATTTCCTGACAGAGATGCCACTGTTCCTGGCTGAAGCATGCTGCTGCCTCAGCAGAACTAGTGAGCACCAATGAGTATTTTCAGTGAAGGGTCTGTTGCTGGCAGGAATAGATTGATTTTTTTCCCCTTGGGATCAAGAAATAGCACCTCTATTTGAGATATTTATACCAACCCACTGTCGCTTATAGTAGTTAAGGCTTGGAAATACTTTAGAGGCTCTTGCTCCTTCACTTATTGGAATATGTTCCATATTTGGTAGGTAATAAACATGCTTTTCTGGTTAAGAACACACATGTTATTGTGGCTCCATGGCACAAGGTGAAGGGTCAGGGATGCTGTGTCCTATTCCCAACTACGCCACTGACTTGCTGTATGCTCTTGGGTATATTGCTTAATCTCTCTCTCCCTTGGTAGTAAAAAGAAAAAATACTTATTGCGCCTACCTCTCAGGAGTGCTGTGACATTAATTCATGAATATTTGTAACATACTATGAGTCCCATGTTTGGAAAGTACTACAGGAGTGTAAATCTCGGCTTGTTGTTCATTTACTACTGCATTGCATGTGTGAAGGTGAAGACTTTGATGTAAAAAAAAGGTTCTTTATTCATATGTTAAACATTATGATAAATGCACTGAATTGAAATAAGACAGAGCAAAAGTATGTGAGCTCATCATTGCTCAGTAGTATAAGGAGAGGCCAATCTTTATGCATTTTGCTGAAAGATTACAGTTTTGATCAACAATAGCTTGAGACGACTATGGAGTGAGTGTGTACACAACAATAGCTCGCTTTTAATGATTCATGCAAAAGTTGTCTCCCACAATTACCCAAACCGTAATGTTATCCAATGGCTTGAAAAGCTCTGAATAAAAATGTTTCCCTCATGCAGAGGCAGCATTTCAATGTTTTCACATTTTCCTGTTAGGTTTTGTTCATATATAATGTGGCATACAATTGGAAGAAAGTGCTGTCAAGTGATTGAAACAAAGGACTTAGGAGATGACATTCCAGGGATCTCTTCCTGGTTCTGGCACTGAGTTGCTGTGTGATCTTGGGTGAGTCAGATAACCTTTCCTTGTGTTCAGTTTGTTCTTGTAAGTTTGCCTACTTGTAAAATGGTTCTCATAATACCCCCCATATGGGAATTGTGGGGCTTCATTAGCTGAAATGTTTACATATCTTGAGATCATTGGATGACAGGTGTTGTATATGTGGAAATGCAAATGACTTTCTCTTTTTTGTAGGTAGGTAGGAAGAAAAGAAATACCACAGCTTATTTTAATTTAGTTCAGTGGTTCTCAAACTTTTTTTCTGCGGACTACTTGAAAATTGCTGAGTGTCTCAGCGGACCACTTAATGATCTTTCCAAATGTTGTTTGTACCGTTAGCTAACTATTGTAAAGTGCTTTGGATAAAAGCGCTATATATAAAAACACCTTAATAATAAACAACATTTTTTGTTCTACAAATAAAAGCACACAACTCATATTTTAATATCAGTAGTCTTACTTTTCTAATGTGAGGCATGTGCCCTCTCTCCCCTGTCGCGGCAGCCCCTGAGCTGGGGCTGGGAAGGAGGGGGATCTCTCTCTGGCCACAGCAGCTACAGAGCTGAGCCTGGGAAGGAGGGCCACCTCTCCCCGACAGGTGCAGCCCTGGAGCTGGGGAAAGTTGCCTCTTTCTGTGGCCGCTGCAGCCCTGCACATCCCAAATTCCCCCCACCCTTCTCACCCCACTGCCCCCTCCCACCTACTCCCTATTCCTCACAAGGCCACCACCTCACCTTACATGTGCGTCTTCTCCAGGGTCCAGCTCCAAATTAGTGGACCCACATCTGTGTGGCTTCACCAATTAGGTGGGAGGCCCTTCATTCTCTCGTGTGCGGCTGCCCAGGTGCGCACCTTAGAGGGAACTATCCATGGACTACCTGAATGGAGTGGTCTGCGGACCACAGTTTGAGAACCTCTGATCTAGTTGCTTCAGTTTTGCCTACATTTTAAGTGGGTTTGAACAGCCTCATACTGTGTGTCAAAGCCAAAATGAGTAATAGCAGAGCAACCCAAACCTTAAATTTAAATCACTGGAATGATGAATGATCAGTTCATTCTTGCCATTAAACACATTCCCTGTGGGAGGTGCAGCACTTTTGAAATAAACCCGTGTTCGTAGAACTGTTACTGAATTCTTGGTGGCTATTTCCATAAAATGTAGTAAGAAATATTCTGTCCCAGAAGCCAAGGAAGCTTGTTTAACTGTGTGCATTGAGAAAGTTGCATGTAATTGGAATATTCTTTTCAAACAGTGAAACAAATTTCTGTGGTATGTTTTGATTTTGGGATGTAAAATTAAGGAAGATTTCACCATTGTACATCAACTCTGTGTGCTGATTTTGGTAGTAGTAGGTTCAGATGCTCTTCAATGGGAATTCAGTAAGATTGCAGTTGTAGTTGGGGACTGGTCCTGCTTTGAGCAGGGGGTTGGACTAGATGACCACCTGAGGTCTCTTCCAACCCTGATATTCTATGGTTCTGTGGTACTCATTGTGATTAAGAATGACACAATCTGGCTTGCAGCAAGAAAGTATCCTAGTGTGTGTCACTTGATGAGAAGATGGAAGCAGGTTTCAGTATCTCGTTGATGCCCTGTAGCTTGGGGAGCTCCCCTGCCTTTCTTTCCCCTTACTAGATTTATTTAATTTCTTTAGTTAAATATTTTAACACGGGAAAGGGGGAGTGTTTTTCTTCCTCACCTTCAAATCCTAGGTCTGTATTTCTTTGGGAGAATAATCCCATTAGTGTCAATGGTCATTTATGTGCATGTATCAGAGAGAAGAACTGAGCCATTGTGTTGAGCCCGATTACCTCAGTGGTGGTGTCCTAGCACAACTAATCCTGCATCAGATCTGAATTTAGAGGGTACGGAGATCAAGAGGCACCTATAGAGTTTCCTAGCTTGATCCTCAAAACAGATATCACCTTTGATTACTAGAATGTTAGTTGGACATTATTTGGGGAAACATTAGCTATTTGAATGATAAATTTATTTCAAAATGACACTGAAATACAATTGCACCAGATCTAGACTTTTTTTAAATCAACGTTTATCGCTTAATTTTCAAGTTGGTGCATAGAATTTGATCCATGCACCTTCCATTAAAGTCAGTGGAAACTGCTAACTATTTATATATTTAGGAAGCTTTAACAGGTTTGCAGATTTTGGCCATATAAATATCGGAGACAAAACAGTAATCATTACAACTGAGCTTTTGTTTAGAGAAACGTTATACAGTAATACAATCATCAGCTCTTTATTGATCAGGATGTTTCCATATTAGAGTGAGCATCTTTACTCTATTCATGATGTGCTGTTTCTGCTGATTATATTAAATTGAGTGAAATCTCTCATTTCACACATTTAACAAGCCAAGCATGTCTATCATGTCTATCAAATTGAACAGGCGTACTGGTTTTTTGCAGATGTGTACTTTGGCTGAGTATTGAATAAATGGTAACCAAATATCTAAGTATGTATTTGTCCTCTGTCTATTTTGCTGGGTAGGTAATTGATTAGTTAATTTTTCCCATAACAGCAACCTCCCCTATTTTTGAAGCCATTCCTCTAGGGCTATGCTATCAGTAGCCGACCAGCTACTTCCAGATGAGAGATTAATTCTTCATTTCCTTTTGGGTGACTATTTCCACTAGAAAGCCCCAAGAGGATTACCCAAGGATCATCTGGTAATTAATATCCAACAATTTGTAATATTTGGTTACAAATTGCATCTCGATACACTCTGACTGGAATGTACTCTATAAATGCACAAAATCTCCTGTCTCACTCTACAACTTGAAGTTAAAGATGAATTTTCGACAGGATATTCAGTGATTGCTGGTACACGCTCCCAGTATTCCTGTTGAAACTGATATACGTAACACTGTACTATTCAATATCAGATATTCCTATAGTGAAGTAATGATAAGCTTCTTTACAACAAGGAGCAGGAGAGAACCATTATTTTCATTATGGCATATAATTGAAGGATTACATTTTTTCCTGGAGTACAATAGGGTGGAGATTCTTACAGGAACAATGGCATTTCAAAGGAATTAAGCACCTAAATGCCTTTTGTGTCTTTAAGAATCTCCCCCTAGAGCAGAAGATAATACAGTGGAGTGGGATTGGGGGGGGGGTGAAAGGGGGCGGCTTCATTCACTTCTGTAAGTGGAACTGTAAAGCAGACATGCTCCAATAATAAAAAATAAATTGTTAATCATGTAATCTGGCTGGTAAACTACCAAAGATGGTAAAGAGGGAGCACGTAGTATAGTATATGCAGCATGTCCTTACACATGAAACGGTAGTTGCTTAGAGCAGAAACTTATAATTTGTTCAAATTCAGGAATAAGATGACAGGTCTGTAGCTGCGTTAACAATCAGAAAGATTTAGAATGCAGAATGTGCCAGAAGAAAAGATATATGATCCTGGGATTTGTAGGGTCCACAGGAACCATTTCCTCAGTGGGTCATTTTATTTTGTTATTGATCTCTACTGCATGGCACCTGGTGTCCTGTACTACTGCTTGATTCCACAAAACCTTACTCACTTGAGAAGTCTTATCTGAGTGAGCACTACTCTTGTAAAAGTGTGCAGATTCCACTCCCTGCTAAGACAGGCACTGTATTTTAGTTCAAAAGTATGATAAGTCCTTCTCGTGTTCAGGCAATGGTTAGATGGAACATATTTTGTACCTAAATAAAATGAATTGCATTTCATCTTACAATTTTGATTCAGCAACACTATGACTGTATAGCTGTCATAAATATAAAGGGAAGGGTAAACATCTTTAAATCCCTCCTGGCCAGAGGAAAAACCCTTTCACCTGTAAACGGTTAAGAAGCTAAGACAACCTCACTGGCACCTGACCAAAATGACCAATGAGGAGACAAGATACTTTCAAATCTGGAGGGGGGGGGAGGAAACAAAGGTTCTCTCTGTCTGTGTGTTGCTTTTGCCAGGACCAGAGCAGGAATGCCCGTCAGAACTCCTGTAAAAGGTTAATAAGCAACCTAGTTAGATATGTGTTAGATTCTGTTTTGTTTAAATGGCTGATAAAATAAGTTGTGCTGAATGGAATGTATATTCCTGTTTTTGTGTCTTTTTGTAACTTAAGGTTTTGCCTAGAGGGATTCTCTGTGTTTTGAATCTGAATACCCTGTAAGGTATTTACCATCCTGATTTTACAGAGGTGATTCTTTTACTTTTTCTTCAATTAAAATTCTTCTTTTAAGAACCTGATTGCTTTTTCATTGTTCTTTAGATCCAAGGGTTTGGGTCTGTGTTCACCTATGCAAATTGGTGAGGATTTTTTTTATCAAGCCTTCTCCAGGAAAGGGAGTGTAGGGCTTGGGGGGATTTTTGTGGGGGAAAGATGTTTCCAAGTGGGCTCTTTCCCTGTTATATTTGTTAGACGCTTGGTGGTGGCAGCAATAAAGTCCAAGGGCAAAAGGTAAAATAGTTTGTACGTTGGGGAAATTTTAACCTAAGCTGGTAAAAATCAGCTTAGTGGGTTTTTCATGCAGGTCCCCACATCTGTACCCTAGAGTTCAGAGTGGGGAAGGAACCTTGACAATAGCATCATAATAGTTGGCATCGAAGGCAGGCCCAAATGAAAATCCTGCATCTAAACTCCACAGATATGAAAGCTTGAATCTAGAACAAAATTTGATGGCTCATTCTCTACCTAGCATTTTTATATAGTGTTTTTATCTTCAAAACCCTTTCCAAACATTATTTAATTAGATCTCAACACTCCTGTGCAATGTATGGCTACAGACTGGCAGGGAACCAGAGGACAAAATGTTAGGTGGCTTGTCTAAATCTACAGAGAGTATCAGGTTTGGGATTGGAATTCAGGAGTTCCTGGCTGCCATCCTGTGCTCAAAGCACTATCACACGTGTCTCCAAAATCATTTAAAGAGGTGTAAAACCAATAATTAGATTCGAGGCCACCAACAAAAACCTTCTGAAGGTATTGCAGAAAGTAGTACAGCGGGTGTATTTTCCTGTGAATTAGCACTGAAGCAATGACACATCTTAGTGCTAGATATTGCTGTGCTTCTTAAAGTGTCATATTTCAGATGAAACAGAAAACTAATAATCTCACTTGAGCTTTAGTGACTATAAATGACTATGGCCCCTATATGGTTCTTTTCACAAGAGAGGTCAATCTCAAATTCCAGACAGGAAGGACTGGTTAATTCTGATATGGATTAACTCCTAAAGTATGCTTTTTTGGATCTCCTGGGCTGGTTAGAAAGCAAGTAGAAATAGAGATATGAGAGAGAGATTTCAAGGCATTCTAGGTTTAATATATTCCTCCTGAGGGCATTCTGCACCAAAAACTTAAAAATTGTGCACAAGGTATTTTAAAATTATGCTAAATTCTGCAATTTTTGTTTGTCAGATAAATGTGGAGCCTCCAGCATGGTATTGGGGAGCACAGGCCACTGACTGCACAGAGGTGGGAGATCACTGTGTAGCCCCCCACTCCCTCCTCCAGGACACAGACTCAGCGGTGACCAGGCTGACACAGTGCCAGGGTGACACAGTGCAAGAAACACCCCAGGGCCCTGCCCGTCCATGCCAGAGCACCAGGTGTGGGCGGGCAGGCTCAGCAAGGCAGGATCCAAGTGTGGAGAGGCTTAGTGTGGAGGGATCCAGATGTGGGTTGAGAGGGTTCTGCATGGGGCAATCTGGGTGTGGGCGGCTCAGTGGGGGATCAGGGTGTGGGGGGGATCTGAATGCACAGGGGCTTGTAGGGGGTTCTGAGTGCAATGGGTAATAGGACTCTCTGGGGGGTCCAGGTGAAGGTGGTTGGGGCTCACCAGCGGGTCTGGGTGTTGGGGGGGGGGATAAAGCTCATCAGGGGGGTCTAGGTGTGGGGGTTCAGATGCTGGGGGAATGGGGCTCACTGCAGTGGGGATTCAGTTGCAGCTGGTTGGGGCTTGGTAGGGTGGGGAACGAGGTGTGGGTGGCTCATTTGGGGGGATGCAGGGGGAGAGGGGCTTGTTAGGGTGTTCTGTGTATGAGGAGGTCTGGATGCCTGGGGGCTAAGCGGATGGGGGATCAGCTCCCTATACAGTGATCCATCCCCCTGCAGCTGAGGAGCGATGGGTGCAGGAAGTGCTGGCGGGGGTAGTTTTCAGAGCTTCCTGCAGTTGGGGAAGAAATCTAGGGATGGGTCTGATCCGGCCCTGGATGCCATGCAGGGGAAGAGGAAGTCCCATCCTCCCCAGCCGGAACCAGCAGCTGAGCCTGGTGCAGGATAAGAGCCACCAGCTGAGTCTTTCCCAGTCCTGTGCCCTGCCCCACAGTGATTTACATCGCTGCCCTGGGCACCCAAAAACATACTGCTGGAGAGGGTCGTATGATCGCTCTAATGGCTTCCCCGTCAGAAAGTCATTTTTCTGTGGGGAAGCAAAGAAATCTGTGGGGGACACAAATTCTGCGCATGCGCAGTGGCGCAGAATTCCCTCAGAAGTAATATGTTGTCCCTCAAGGATAATAAATTTAAAGAATCACATTTTTGTATTTATTTAGATTTAACTCTAAAAGAAACTTCACACCGAAGAGCATTCATTGAAATCTCCAAGTGTCCTTGATTTATATGTAGAAACACAGCAGGAAAGCGGTTACAGAATGTAAATTCTGTAAAGCAGCAGCATTTCTCCTTCCTCACATCTCATCACATATGACTTAATCACCAGTCATGTGATCTGTGCAATTGAAAACTCCATCACACAGAAATTCCACTCTCAACTGCCACAGACTCCAATATTTGTGCTTTAAATTGTCCCCAGGAGGTCAACTCATATGGGCTATTTCAGATTTTGTTGGGGGAAGGTAAGTATTCCAAAGGCAAAGGGCCCTTGCAGAGAATGCTTTGCCAGTATATTGCTTTTTATAAAGAGAGGGATCAAACTTACATATGTGATGGTGAGTCTCTTTAAAGCTACAATACAGGTATAATTTCAAAACCCTAATGCTGCTAGTAGGATCAGTAAGTAGTTCATGAACTAGTGCATGAAGCCAGTTATTAGAGCTCTTCCAAAATAGTGTTGGATCTATTTCTGTGTTTCAGTGTCTGGATTTACTTGCCACAAGGCTATACAATGTACGTAGGATAATAACAATAATACCAATTTCTTATATAGCACTTTTCACTGTGAAGCACTACCAATCTTTAATGTATCTATCAACACCACTGGAGGCAGGATTTCCCATTTTAGAGATTGAGAAGTGGGGCACAGAGAGGCTAAGTGATTTTCTCAAGGTCATGGAGGAAGTTTGTGGCAAAGCAGGGAAATGAAAGTAAGTCTCCAAATTCCTGAACTAGTGCCTTAAACCATTGGATCACATTCAGTTAAATTCCAATGGTAATTGTGTGGCTTAATACTTTGTATCTGGAATGTATTTTGTGTGACTGTTATTGGATTTTAAAAATAAATTAGATGTTTCTGACCTATGAAAAATTGCAATTATCATACCTGATTAAGTTAATTAACGGGCTGCTGCTACTGCCCTTACTCATGTCGAGTAATACTTACTCCTTGCCTGAAGAGGTTGTGAAGGCTAGGACTAAAACAGAGTTTAAAAGAGAACTAGATAAATTCATGGAGGTTAAGTCCATTAATGGATATTAGCCAGGATGGGTAAGGAATGGTGTCCCTAGCCTCTGTTTGTCAGAGGGTGGAGATGGATGGCAGGAGAGAGATTACTACATTACCTGTTAGGTTCACTCTCTCTGGGGCACCTGGCATTGGCCACTGTCGGCAGACAGGATACTGGGCTGGATGGACTTTTGGTCTGACCCAGTATGACCATTCTCATGTTCTTACTCACATAAGTAGTCCCAAAATCAGTGGGACTACTCATGTAAGTAAAAGCCACCCAACTGTGAGTAAGGATTGTGAATGTGGAAGGTGTTAAAGGAGCTCTAGCTATAAAAGGATGCTGGTATTGTTGCTGTAAATACTGCTGCTTTGTAACTGACCTGTTGAGGACTATGTGGGGAGACAACTAAGACATTTCAGGACATAGACATTTACCGTGTACATTGACTCTGTCCCCATTGTTCTGATCAAGATGCAGTTTCTTAATTCCAAGTTTATTTCCACTTGCATTGTTGTGATGATTTGAGCTGTCTTCATTTATCATGAATCAGGGGTAGGTTAGATTCTTCAGCCTTTTCTCTTTCCTTTTACCATCGACTGTTTGGCTCTTTACCTCCCCTCTCTCCCTCAATGAGGTAGACTCCTCCTCAGAACATCCTTTGTCCTTTGGACTGACAGGGCTACTGGGTCAATCCTGCAAGCCCCCCAAATCCTGTACACCCATGGAAGGACTTTCAGGATAGAGTCTTGAGAAAGATCTTGTGAAATTATACCGGGGGAGAAGAGGATGTATACGGATTCGGCTTTTCTTTGAGAAGCAATCAATTTTAGCTAATGTAATCCTCCCCCCTGCAAACAAACAACTCCCCCATTTTAATTCAGGTAAAATCTGTGTGAAGTAATCCATTTAATTTTTGTGTACACATCCAACCTCTTATCTTTCTTTATTTTCCCTCTAATGAGTCCCCTCCTCCTCAAGAAAGAACAGGGATGAAGATTACGGGCCTGATTCAACACCCATTGACGTCAATGGAATAGGAATTGTCCTACTGAATCAGACCCAGGATCCTATCCCCAATACTGGCCAACACCAGCCACTTCAGAGGAAGATGCAAAAAATTCTGCAATAGGCAGATTTGGGATGATCTGCCTCCATGGAAGCCTGCCTCCTTGCTCCTAAATCCTAATAATTAGAGATTTGTTTAAACCCCTAAAGAATGAGGATTTTAATTCCATCTAAACCTTGTTGTTGTTTTGGATCAGGCCCTATTTCTTAATTTCAATTTATTCTCAGTGATGCTTTTGTGATTAGCTTCAGCACCTGTACTGGTTCATGCTTCCTTTTTTTTTTAACAAAGGATTTAGTCAGTTTAATCTCACATTGGGGATCATCAGTATTCTAAAGTTCTGGTCAATTTGCCTAATACACATTGGATTAAATTCTTACAGCACAGTGCAGGTTGGCTGGAAAGCTTTCTTATGGTCTTAGTATTTCACTTTTGTCAGTTTCCCACAAAAACGTGGTTATTAAAGGGATATAGACTAATAGGCTAAGTACAAGGAAAATGTCATAATTACTGGATTTTGTTTATATTTAAGATCTACAATCTGTTTATTACTTTATTTTTTGTTAAATACAAAACTAGACAGCTATGGCTAGAATTAGGCACTCTGTCAGTTATTTAAAATGACAGTCCATTTGGAAGAATAACTGCTCAGTGACTTATCAAAAAACCCCACGTCAAAGGGGTTCAATAATTCAAAATTAAAAGTACAGCCAGCTGCCTATAGACCCTTGTGCCATCTGTACTCTGAGCCTTCCCCAAGTGGCTTAGCAAATAGATGGACTTTTCAGCATACCCTGCAGGTTAGTTTTCAGACCAGGGTAGAAGGCAAGTTCTAGAAGCCTCCTGGAGAGTGCCCTGAGAATAATCCCCTCTCTTTTAATCTGAGGTGAATGTAATTTGAGCACCTTCACTGATCACAACTGGAGCAGTATTGCCTGGTGAGAGACGTGCTGCAGCCTCACATGGAGCACACTATCTTAGTTACGTCTTGTGATGACAAAGGTGGTGATCAAGGTGCTCATCCATCTCAGTGGATCTCTGATTCAGGATTCATTTTATTTTCTTAGGGACCAATTCCATAAAGGGATATGAGCCAATTCACTAAGATCTTCTTGATGATGTCTTTAAAAAAAAAAGAAATTATATGAATCTGTAAGGTAAAAGTAACCTAGCCTTGGTCCTGAGTCAGCACAGAGGGCTGGTCTAGATGTCTCCTGAAGTCCCTTCAAGCCCTACATTCTATAAATCTATGAAGTCAGGGCCCAAAATGATTCCCATAACTTCCATGAGCAAAGGGGAGTGAGATCCAGTAGATCTCTCCTGAGCGGCAGGGACAGGAAACGTGAGTCTTGGAATCCAGTGAATCCTTCTGGGAATACCTCTGTGAAATATAGATTGTGAGGGAATAGATAGTCTGGCTCATTTCCTATTGTGCAGCACCAGCCCTTGCTCAGCACTGAAATTTTCAAGCATCACTACCTCCTGCAGAGCCCCTCCACTGGATCTACTGAGCAGTCTCAGGGAGGTCCAGTGACCACAATGGCACTTGTAACCCTGCTGACAGAAAAGAGTCAGAGCAGAAGCACAAAAGAGCTCACTCAGATGGCTCCTGCTTCTGCAGAGCTGATTAATCCCTTACCTGATCAGCTCCTAGATAGGCAGTGTTGGAATGCCCCTCCCACTGCTAGTCAACCTGCCCCCTCACCTCAAACCCTTTCATATTGTGCTGAAACCACAGCAAGGCAAACATCATGGGATTTTCAGTTCTCTCTAGCCTGTGTTTGTCTATGGGAAGGAGTGATCTGGCCCAAGGTAATGTATTATTTCAATATGTATAGAGAAAGGAGTACTTGTGGCACCTTAGAGACTAACAAATTAGTCTCTAAGGTGCCACAAGTACTCCTTTTCTTTTTACAGATACAGACTAACAAGGCTGCTACTCTGAAATAATACGTATAGAGTGCATTCTGCTTGGGCTACAATGACAGACAGGGAAGGATTTCATGTAATGAGATAAATGAAATAAATAAGAACCAAATTCCCAGGAATAAAAATGCCTTGCTTCTACTGTTCTAAAAGATCTTTCTTAAATATATAAAAGAACAACCTTCCTGGATCTATTATCATGTCCTCGAAGGAGGACTATTTATTAGTTTCCACGTAGTACATAGTATGGAAGAGGCCAAGTTTACAAAAGTCCAGTACTCAAAAGAATGCAGTAAGTAGGTGTTTACAGAAAAATCGGTGGTAATATTATCATTAATGTGTTATGTGTACATTTAAATTAGGTATATCCAAAATGGCAATATTGCATCATAATTTGCTATTGGGTGCTGTGTATTAAAATATTCCAAACTTCCTAAACAAATGGACAGTACGAGAGTTTAGAAATGCTGAACGTAAAAGAAAAAGGATCAAATCTGTTTTACGCAGAGACATTGGTTTCTGTTGGCTGAGATAGATATTAAATGAGACATCATATTAAACTACATTACACATTTTAGAAAATGTTTATCAATGCAAAGCTTGATTTTAAAGATTCATAGGCACAAACAGAGGGTTGCTACTTAGGGAACTACCCATGCCCCTTACAATTGTGTAGTTACAGAGTCACCGGTGACAAGTCACCAGCTTTATTCTAATCTAAACACCTGTTTAAAAGATAGTTCAACAAAAATTAATAAAAATACGATTTGACTGTGAAATGCACTTCCAGAAATGAGGCTAATGTAGTATTTGACTGCCTTTTAGAGCTTGCGGCAAGACCCAAGTTTCATTTATAATGGAAACACTTTATTAAAGGAGGACATAAAAGATGGAGGTGAGAATCCATCCAAGCCTGGCTTGGACAACGACTCTGGAAGAAACTCTTATGCTAGATGTGAAGAAATACCTATATTAAGATAGTCTGGACATTTCCCTGTGAGGAGAAGAAATGAGGGTAATGTAGTATTTGACTGCCTTTTAGAGCTTGTGGCAAGACCCTCGTTTAATTTATAATGGAAACACTTTATTAAAGGAGGACATAAAAGATGGAGGTGAGAATCCATCCAAGCCTGGCTTGGACAACAACTCTGGAAGAAACTCTGGGGTTGATGTGAAGAAATACCTATTTTAAGATAGTCTGGACATTTCCCTGTGAGGAGATGTGAACCCCCATGTCTTTTGCATTCAAGGTTATTTAATTCGTTTGGAGGTAATGCGATTTGAAAACCCATGTATTTTTTTTTTAACATTCTTGTAGGTTGCCAGTTTGTTCCCTGTACAATTCCTATCCAGTTTTAGGTTTCCTGAGGTACTTTACTGCAAAAGCAACATATTCTAGGATTTAGAGACAAGGTGGGTGAGGTAATATCTTTTATCGGACCAACTTCTGTGGTGGGAGAGTCAGACTTTTGAGCTACACAGAACTCTTGTTCAGGCCTGGGAAAGGTACTGAATGTCACAGCGAAAAACAAGATTGAACAGATAGTTTAGCATAAGTGGTTAGCACATATTGTAAGGAACCATTCAAGGTGAAGTGGCCCATTAACATCCTTGTACGGCCATAGGACGAAAAGGGGGGTTAATGGGTTACAGATGGTTGTAATCCATAAATTCAGTGTCTTTATTATGATCGTGATTTTTAGTCTCACTCATCTTGTCTCTCTGATATCCTGGGACTGATGTGGTTACAACAATACTGCATATTCTGGGAGTAACAGTTATGGAATAACAGCCACTGTCTAATTTACAATGGTCTGTCTGGTTGCTGTTTGCCCTTGTGGTGGTATACATAAGTTGTTTAGCAATACACACAGTGCTGTACATCTTTTTTATGAGAGGAAGTGAACAGGCATATCAATTGAAAGATGGACTGATGTAGGCTGTATGCAGTTACCCAAATTACTTGGATTAGACAAGATAGCAGAGTTAACAAAAAGTGCAAAAATAGTTGCATGGCAGTGACCTCAACTGATTGAGACCCAGCTCCATGCTTTGATTACATTGAGTCTAGGTTATTCCAACACACACTTCCTCAGGCTGACCTTGAAGGCCATGTGGAAACTGGTTCAACATACAGTGGCTGTTCCACTAATTGGAGCACATTGTCAGGAGCATAACATCCTGATTCCACACAAGATAGCTTCTTATCTAGTATCAGCTCTCTTTTCGATTAATCTGATTAATCTCTTTGCCGCCTTAAATAGTCAAGGACCTGAAAGACCTCCTCTTCCTGCCATCCCACCAAAGCAGCTGTATTCAACAGGGAAGCTAAGTTCCAACTTGCTGGGAACAGGTCTTTCTCAGTGAAGTGCCCTTGTCTCTGGCATGCACTACCACTGAACATCAGGCTGAGCATCTGTCTTGGGGTTATAGGAGTGCTATGCAGGACTCCTCTTTCACCGCAAACCTTTTCTTATGGAAGTGCCAGTTGGTAGTCATACCCAAGAGCATGATCTAGGAGGTATGTAACCTGGAGTTGACTCCTCTTAATCAGAGGTTTAAAACTGCATGGGTTAAGAGGTCAGAGAGTCCTCTCATTTGAGGAATATATTATTGTTTCTAAATGTATGTAATGAACACGAGATACTATGGTAAAGAGTGGCTTCAAATGGATGTATAATTATCAATTGCATATTTTACAAAAGATGGGACTTCCAGCAAGACAGTGCTTTCTATCACTATTCTGGGATATTCATTTGCTACTGGTTTAGTGGGAAGCATTCCATCTGCTTCATCGGAAACAGTACCTTCAGGTCTTTCCAGATCCCATCCAAATACTGACCCAACCTACTCCTAGATCTGATAAGAACTGCAGGTCATAGCCAGTAGCAAGCTCCAAACCATGTTATCAAGAATTACAACATTCATATTGTCTGCTTAATTTCTGATGGGGACTGAGGTAGGTCTCTCTTACCCTCTCACTTTGGTCTCTCACCTCTGACAGTGAACTATAACAATACTGTTTTCTAACTAACCAAATAAAATAAATAAAAATAATTGCTGATTTCCTCCATAGATGTATAGTTCAGTCCATGTATTCTTGTTTTATTTTCCAAAAATTAGAAATCAGTGAAAATAGGAATTAATGAACACCAATTGGTTACAAAAAAATAAGATAAGTAGATATCTTGTTAAAATAGCAACCACAAAAGCAATAGGCTGTGTGAGAATCTTTCACATTTCAAATTCCAAGCATTAAGGCATTCAGAGCAGTAAATTATATTCCAGTAATCTGCTTCACCAAAATATATATTTTAAATTTAGTTTAGACTGACAGCTTGTGACAAGCTATACTCCTAAATATACGTCTGATCCATATTTGATTGCTAGTCTTGATTCCCGTGATGTTTAGTGCCAATTAAACAGTTCTGTCTTCCACTAATTTTGTATTTGATTATTCATACCCTTTGCTACTTAGATTCACACTGCAGCTTCCCTGCATTCAAAATCTCAGTGTTTTTCTCATCTCATAACCCCAGCAAAATCTGTTTAGACTCAATGTAGTATTATTAGACCCTTTTCTTTGTCTGAAAAAGCAAGTGGGGAGAGGGTTTGTCTCTTGTATTCATCTGGTAAATTATTAATGAAGCTGCTAAATGGAACCCACATGGTCAGACTGGGTGGGTGGAGTTAGCTTTAGAGGATGATGCACACAGGGGAAGTTGGGGAGCCTTAGGCAGTTGATGCAAAGAGTACAGATGGTAGGGATGCACAGCTAAGTGATCTCAGGATTTGCCCAAGTTGATTTTTTGCCCGAGGGCAGGACGAAAGGGTGCTTTCCACCAGCAAAACAAGAAATAAAACAGATGGGTTGAACGTAGGAGAGGAGTGCGTGGCACTGAGAGTTCACAGTTGATAGTCATTGAAAATTCAGGGTTTTTCTTCTACCTTCTCTGATTCAGTTCCCAGAAAATTGATCAAGGTATTATTTGGAATGCCTGTTTACTGGGTTAGCAAATTGGAAAGGAATAGGAAAATGCACAGCACACTTAATTATGTTTGTATACTGTTCAACTGGCTGTGTAATTTATTTTGTTGGTAGATAACATCATATACAGGATTTATGAATACTGGTGAGGTAATCCGGAGGCGGATCTCTTTCCACCCAAAAGACATATACACAACCGTTGGCAAAATTTTCAGCTTCCTCATTTGCTGCAAAACCCTTGAGGAATCCTGCATATGCATCAAATGCAGCTGCAACAAACTACCAAGCACTCTTCAGATTTTTTGAGAGTATGGATGAACGTGCTTCCTGAATTATTCAGTGTTACAGATTTTACGAGATTATACTTTTTTTCTTTTTCTTTTTGGTGAGCTGTAACAACTCAAGTGCATAAACTGTCAGAATGTTAGAGGATTGTCACTCCCAAAGCAGCATGGTTCAATGTGCGATTCCCTGGGGCAACAATAATATAAATAGAGGAATTTACTTTCTAACCATTCTTGTAGGAGATAACATAGAATCACTAGTCACATGCTTATTTGGCTATAGTGTATGAGAAGGAGCAAAATAGCCAGGGGTAAGTGGTGGCGAAGAGGGTTAAACCTCAGGTTTGAATTATTTATACTCCGTGAAACAGTAGCTGCAAATGCCAGGAGGCTTGACTTAGCCCTTCAGCCTTACAAGGTATATTTGAGTACCATAGATCCTTACAGCAGATTATTCTAAGGTGTTCTCAGAGATGTTAAAAATAAGGTTCTGTTTGTTCACCATGGATATTAAAGATCTCCTGGCATGTTTTGCAAGAACAGGATTATGCACTGGAGACATTAGAAGTTTTTTTCCAGATCCATGTCTGTTGGGCTGAGAGCCTCTCTCCACCCCAGCAGTGGCTGCATTTCAATGGTGCCATATACATTTAGGGCTCTATTTTGTCCTTTTGTAGTAAAAACCCATAGGAAGGAGACTGGGAACTCTGTGAGCTGAACTTTGTGGAGTTTTGTACAAATGCTTCCTTTTGGGGGAGGGTGTCAGAGTAGAAATGGGATTCACCCTACAAACCCCAAGGAAGTACTAATTCAAAGGAGGGGTTGTCTCCTTGTAGCATTGTCTGCCCTTCTGGGAGAATGGCTCCTGAAGGAGATCCAGAATGGAAATCTCAGACCAAAAGATCTTTCTTTGTTGAATGAATTGATAAACAAAAATCTATCCTGTTATCTCTATCATATACTCATTGACAATTATTTCAATGATGGTCATGGTCGTAAGCATGTTTAGAGCTGTGTGTAAACAGTGGGGTCAATGCTCACTAGCTTGAGGAGGGTACCATCCAGAACAGAGAGGAAAATATAGTTCAGCCAAGCCTTATAAATTGGATGAAGAGGCCCATATTGTTGAGGGATTGGGGTGTTTGGTTTTCTCATGTCTTCTCAGCATGAATTGTAGAGGTCTGTGGATGCCTCCCTGGACAGGCATGTCTAACTCAACAGAAGCAGCTGAGAGAGGAGCAACACACCTCACGCTTTTTCAATATTGATTCTCATCTTTCCTACACTTTCTTCATCTCTCTAACTGGAATATATCTTTCCCAATAAAACATGCAATCAAAACTGCCATGTGTTGAAGGAGCCTTTTCGTGGGATATCTCATTTTAAAAAAGAGACTAGTTCTGGGACCAAAAAATGACATTAATGTATTAATGACAAATGTATTAATGCCAAGCTTTGGTTGGCCTTCACTATGGTGCTTTTTAGGGGATTGTGATGGTTTTGTTTTGGGTCGTTTTTTTTCCTCCTTCCAGTCTTACTGAACAGAAGGACTTGATGACCTTTGTATACATTGTCTGCTTATCCCAAGTGAAGAAATGAGAGCTAAATCATGTGGGTAACAGCAGCTGTAACCCTGGTCTTCTGTTAATCTCAGGCCCGATGATGGGCTCATGAGTACCACCAATTTACCATGTAAAAATAACTAAAATGTATTACTAAATGGGTATTTGGCCATAGAAAGGAAGATATAATCATTAGCTTAGTTCCAAAGCAACAAAACTCTGGCTAGAGAAATTGCTTAAAGCTTAGAAATGTCTAGGTGTGTATTCCAGTTATCTGTTTGGCAGGGGCATTTTCTATGCGAATCACAGAGAACAGTACTGTTAAAAGGAGGCTAGTATTGTTCCTCACACTGATTTTCTCATGAATGGCTTAGAAAAGCATAAACTGCCCTCTACTGGGTTTTGCAGGAAATGCCCACAGGTGTAAGGAAATTGCTAAAGGGAAAGCTCAGTTAATGACTTGCTAGTGAATTGCATACCTAACTTTAAACCAATGTTGCAAAACTACCCTGAAAATCTACCAGCCTAGGCTCAAGTCTGCTCTCCTGTGCTTTACCATGGTGATAATTACATTTAAAAATTTCTATTTTACAGACTCAACAAACAAGCAAACGAAACTATTCACTCTGGGCAGTGTTCAATCGGAATTTTGCAAAGTTGTTTGAAACCCATTAAAATGGCTTCAGATGGTTTCATTTTTGAGTACAGGGTTTTAGGGTAGGACAAATTAAGGATCCAAAATAATTGATTCCTTTTTTCTGTTCTTTAATATTATCTCAAGTGTTTAAGCCCCACCTCACCATTTTATTGCTTGTTACAAAGGTTCTAATGCCAAATCTGCATCATCTTGTCCGGTCAGTAGCCTAATAATTTATTCTTCTGTCATGTTTCCATGTTGTTTTTCTTTCTCTATCTTTTTATATTTCTTCTGTTACTGATTCTCTCCTCAAAAATATGGGTTAAATTGTCATTGTATATGAGTTGAAAAGGTCAGTGAAAGCATCATTGGGTGGTGAGTTTGTAAAGTGCTCTGGAATTCTTTAGAATGAAAGGTCGTAGATGATGATGATACATTGAAAATAGTGAAAAATCTACACAAATTTATGCAGTCCAAAAACATTCAGTAACACTATTTCTCCTTTTAGCCTCAAAGAATGGATAGCCACTATGCAGATCTTTTGCTCTCAGAGAGTTGTTCGCTTGGGAAGTTGTTTGTGTTCAATTTTGTATGCAGCTTGTGGATCTGGTTAGAGCCATTGCATCTAAAGAGAGAAATTTAGGAAGTAGCTAAAAGAGGAATCCTGGTCCAGAATTTGGGTAGAAAATATTCATTTTCAGAAAAAGAACCATGTGTAGGTTACACCACTGTGCTGTTAGACTTCCCCTTTCCTATAGATATTGTAATCTATAACACCCATCTCAGTGCTAGTGTTTGTGGGAGACTGGAGTCCCTGCAGTGATGGTTGATGGTACCTCAGGGCTTTGGAAAATAGGTATATCTATCATTTTCTGGCCAGTCTGTGCCACATATCTGAGCTCATTAATGAACCAGCATCTAGAAGCCAGCTTTTAACGTCAGAACCAAGAAATAGCTCAATAGATGATCCATGCAGCTAACCACACGATCTCCATGGTGGAATCCTAAAACCATTAATGATCTTTGGAGTCAGCAGTAGGACAGTCCTGTGATAGGGAAATTGACTACTCTCCTTTAGGATAAGACAGACAAATATGACCAGCAATGATCATTTAAAATTAAATGATTTGAAAATCTAGGAAGGGGATGATCACTCCTAGTCTAAAGAGAGAAGCGGGGGCTGCTAGTGGGAGTGATAATCAATATTGCGTGTCCAGAACCATTTGTACCAATGTGAAGTAGGACTATGCCAGCTTTATTCTATAACCTTAAAATATGGCCTAGCAACAGAAGAATAGATCAAGTTCAATGAAACCTGTCCCATTTATGATAACATAACCCATATATTCTCCGTCAAGTACAATAGCTCAAAGAGAGAGGCAAAGTGTCTGCCATCTTAGTCTCTGTGGCAGCAGGGACAAACTTAGGAACCTGTGTTAATTGTTCGTTTACTAATGCCTGCCCCATTTAACTTTACAATGAAATAACTAAAAACATCCACATCCATTTATTGTACTTCTCAGCCTTTTGTGAAAGCATTTGGTGTTAATTTAACATTGATAAACAATCTAAACCTGTAAAATAATATAAACCCCAGAAATTAACCCAGGGCTCAATCCTGCAAGGTGCTGACTACTCGGGGCCCAGTCCATCAAAACATGGAAGTACTCACAAGTTGAAAGTTAAGCATTTGCTTAAATGCTTTGGTAAGTTGGGGCCGAAGTGCCTCAGCGCCTTGCAGAACGGAACCCTAACTGTGAAATATCAAAACTGTGAGCTGTATAGGAGTCCCAGCAGCAGGTTTTGGGTGATTGAAGGTTCATGAGCAGTAGCCACCTGCTTCTCACTAAAATCAGTTATAACCGGTCTCTGTTTGTGGTGATGTTGTTCGGTTGAATCTTACAGCCTACAGTGTATCTCACAGAAATGAGCTGCAATAGATCTTTTAAATGACACTTTTATGAAATCCCAGCAGCTGCTACTAAACATTTACTAAACATACTAACACGGCTGTTACTCTGAAAACTAAACATTTTGTTGTTGTTGCTGTCCCATATTGCTCTTTTGGAACTAAAAACAAAAGTCAAAAACATTGCATCTGATTTGTATCCATGGCCAGCCATCTGATTTGTTGGGGGGCGGGGGCGAAATCCCAACTAGTGTGGAGAGTTCTCTAAAAACATCCACTCAATGTGCAGCAGCCATCAAAAAAGCTAACATCGTTCTTCAAGTAGTGCCCCTAAGGATGCTCCACTTGAAGTGCACACGTGCCTCTTGAGCCCTTGATCAGACTTTTTTTTTTTTGGTGCGAGCAGTGCCTGTTTGGCCCATACATGCACATTTTGTCTTCTTGTGCCAGACCCCAAGGCTATATAGGGATGTGCAGGTGGACAGACCTCATTTTCTTTGCTACCCCTTCAGCCTGAGATGGCACTGTAGTGTGCCTCCTTGAGTGTGCCTCAGCTATTTTGTGGTCTTCTATCTGTTTAGGTTTTGTTAGTATAATTAGTTGTTAGTAGTAGTTATAGTTAGTAAGTCTTAGTGAGTGAATAGAGGGGTTTTATTCCTCTTTTTTGTTGGGGAGCCTTTTCTTCTTGGCAGGGCTCACCAGGCTTCAAACACTGCTTCTCCTGATGAGAGGCTGTATCTGTGTCACCCACTCTGTGTGTCTATTGTTTGGGGGAGTCCCACATCTGTCAGAAATGCAATTTCTGCCTCACCCTCAAGGTGAGGACAAGGAAGAACAGGGGAAATAAACTCAGACTGTTAATGATGGAGTGCTCATTTTGACCAGCATTTAAGTGAGGTCAGGAGACCCTTCCTATACATCTGTCTCTGGACAGATCCAGCACCTTCCACTTGGACTCAGGCTTCCTGTAAGAAGAGGAGGTCTTTTGAGAGGGGTCTCAAAAAGAGGAGTATGGACTCTCATCGGAAGGCGACTGCTCCGAAAAAGTCCAAGTCCCCTACAATCTCCAAAGCCTTGACCTCTCAGCATGGTACCATTGAGTCAAAGGACTCCTCCTCTGGTACTGGCAGTTATGAACCTGTCTAAGGGAAATTAGGCTCTGGCTGTCGATGAGTCCAAAAGAAGCCCCTATAAACTGTATCTTCTTTACAGGGATGTCCTTACAATCTATTGGAGCTCAGGGCTGTCAGGAATGCCTGCTTCCATTTCCTGCCTCTCATTGGGGCAAATCAATCAGTCATAGAATCATAGAATCATAGAATATCAGGGTTGGAAGGGACCTCAGGAGATCATCTAGTCCAACCCCCTGCTCAAAGCAGGACCAATCCCCAACTAAATCATCCCAGTCAGGGCTTTGTCAAGCCTGACCTTAAAAACTTCTAAGGAAGGAAATTCTACCACCTCCCTAGGTAACAACATTCCAGTGTTTCACCACCCTCCTAGTAAAAAATTTTTCCTAATATCCAACCTAAACCTCCCCCACTGCAACTTGAGACCATTACTCCTTGTCCTGTCCTCTTCTACCACTGAGAATAGTCTAGAACCATCCTCTCTGGAACCACCTCTTAGGTAGTTGAAAGCAGCTATCAAATCCCCCCTCATTCTTCTCTTCTGCAGACTAAACAATCCCAGTTCCCTCAGCCTCTCCTCATAAGTCATGTGTTCCAGACCCTTAATCGTTTTTGTTGCCCTTCGCTGGACTCTCTCCAATTTATCCACATCTGTCTTGTAGTGCGGGGCCCAAAACTGGACACAGTACTGCAGATGAGGCCTCACCAATGTCAAATAGAGGGGAACGATCACGTCCCTCGATCTGCTGGCTATGCCCCTACTTATACATCCCAAAATGCCATTGGCCTTCTTGGCAACAAGGGCACACTGCTGACTCATATCCAGCTTCTTATCCACTGTCACCCCTAGGTCCTTTTCCGCAGAACTGCTGCCTAGCCATTCGGTCCCTAGTCTGTAGCGGTGCATTGGATTCTTCCGTCCTAAGTGCAGGACCCTGCACTTATCCTTATTGAACCTCATCAGATTTCTTTTGGCCCAATACTCCCATTTGTCTAGGTCCCTCTGTATCCTATCCCTACCTGCCACCGTATCTACCACTCCTCCTAGTCTAGTATCATCCGCAAATTTGCTGAGAGTGCAATCCACACCATCCTCCAGATCATTTATGAAGATATTGAACAAAACCAGCCCCAGGACCGACCCTTGGGGCACTCCACTTGATACCGGCTGCCATCTAGGCATGGAGCCATTGATCACTACCCGTTAAGCCCGACAATCTAGCCAACTTTCTACCCACCTTATAGTGCATTCATCCAGCCCATACTACTTTAACTTGCTGACAAGAATACTGTGGGAGACGGTAAGAAAAGCTTTGCTAAAGTCAAGAAACAATACATCCACTGCTTTCCCTTCATCCACAGAACCAGTAATCTCATCATAGAAGGTGATTAGATTAGTCAGGCATGACCTTCCCATGGTGAATCCATGCTGATTGTTCCTGATCACTTTCCTCTCGTGTAAGTGCTTCAGGATTGATACCTTGACGACCTGCTCCATGATTTTTCCGGATGAGGCTGACTGGCCTGTAGTTCCCAGGATCCTCCTTCTTCCCTTTTTTAAAGATGGGCACTACATTAGCCTTTTTCCAGTCGTCCGGGGCTTCCCCCGATCGCCATGAGTTTTCAAAGATAATGGCCAATGGCTCTGCAATCACAGCCGCCAACTCCTTTAGCACTCTCCGATGCAACACATCCGGCCTCATGGACTTGTGCACATCCAGCTTTTCTAATAGTCCCTAACCACTTCTTTCTCCACAGAGGGCTGGCCACCTGCTCCCCATGCTGTGTTGCCCAGCGCAGCAGTCTGGGAGCTGACCTTGTTCGTGAAGACAGAGGCAAAAAAAAGCATTGAGTACATTAGCTTTTTCCATATCCTCTGTCACCAGGTTGCCTCCCTCATTCAGTAAGGGGCCCACACTTTCCTTGGCTTTCTTCTTGTTGCCAACAGACCTGAAGAAACCTTTCTTGTTACTCTTAACATCTCTTGCTAGCTGCAGCTCCAGGTGCGATTTGGCCCTCCTGATTTCATTCCTACATGCCCGAGCAACATTTTTATACTCTTCCCTGGTCATTTGTCCAATCTTCCACTTCTTGTAAGCTTCTTTTTTATGTTTAAGATCCGCAAGGATTTCACTGTTAGGCCAAGCTGGTCGCCTGCCATATTTACTATTCTTTCGACACATCGGGATGGTTTGTCCCTGTAACCTCAATAGGGATTCTTTGAAATACAGTCATGGTGGACAACATGTCTTGCATGTTCTGTGTCAAACAGGGAGGACAAGATCCCCCTTGCTGTGCATTGAAGCCATGAAGCTGTGGAACTGGTTCATAGCTCATCACATCCAAATTTCAGCTGGCTACCTCCCAGGCATTCAGAGCACCACAGCTGATGTTCACAGCAGTCACTTCTTACAGGCCTATGAATGGGAGCTAGACTCTCAAGTCCTTCACAACAGATTCCAAAGGTGGGGTCTGCCAGGGATAGGTCTTTGTCACCTCTAGGAACAAGAAGTGTCCTCTTTTCTGCTCAAGGGAAGGCTGTGCCATCACTGTTTGGGGGATGTCCTGGAAGAAGGCTTTCTTCTGTCCTGGAAGAAGGCTCTGGTCTATGCATTTTCTCCAACACCACTGATACGGAGTGTGATGAACAGAATCAGACAGGACAGGGCTGGAGTTATCCTTTATGGTACCAACCTGGTCAAGCTGGGTGCCCTTATTTGCTTCATTTGTGCATCCATCTATCACTCAAGCTCCTGACTACTCATAATGTCCTCTCATAAGATGCAAGTTCTGTGCTTCACCCCAGTATAGGGGGTTCTCTTACTTTGGGTGTGGTTCCTTAATGGTTCTCAGTGTTAGACTCTTCCTGCTCTGAGGAAGTGCAACAGGTGTTACTGAGTAGTAGAAAGAAGTTAACCCATACTACTTACCTACAGAAATGGAAGAAATTCTCCCATTGGTGCTGTCGTTGCCACTTCCTGCCTGGATCTGTGTCTCTTTCAATCACCCTGGTTTATTTGCTGGATCTGAAGAAATCAGGATTATCAGTTTGCTCAGTTAAGATCCATTGGGCCACAGTATCAGCCTTTCATCTGACGATAGAGGGTTTTTTTCATATTTTCTCATTCTGTATTGTCTATTGGAGAATTCCTATCCCCAGACTAGAGATCCCTCTCTGATCTGGGACCTGAACCTAGTACTCAATTACCTTATGAAACATCCATGTAAACCTGTGGCAACCTGTTCTCTACTCCATTTATCTATGAAGGCAGCCCTTTTAGTCGTCATCACATCAGCCCTTAGAGTTGGGGAGATTGGTGCCTTGGTGGCAGATCTGCCCTTTATGGTGTTTTTCAAGGATAAGATTTCTTTATACTCAAATCCTAAATTCTTATCTAAGGTTCTCTCGGAGTTCCACCTTAACCATTCCATTCATCTACCATTATTTTTCCTGAAGCCACATAACTCTGTGGAGGAGTCCTGTTTTCCTATTCTGGATGTTAGAATGGCTCTGGCCTTCTACTTGGATAAGACCAAGCAATTTCGAAGGTCACCCAGGCCATTCATCTCCTTCATGGGTAAATCCAAGGGAGCCATAATTTCTGTTCAGACTATTGAGAAAGATATCTGTATTGTCAATTGTTGCGAGATTGCAGACATTCATCCTCCTAAAAGGGTGATAGCACATCATACCAGATCACAGTCAACATCCACAGCATTGGAATGCACTGGTGTCTCAGAGATGTAGAACTGTTACGTGGGCTTCAGTACATACGTTCTTTGAAGCACTATGCTTTTTAATCTATGCTGTCAGATATGATGTGGCTCTGGGTACTGCAGTGTTATATTCAGTTCTGAAGCTCCCTCCTCCCTCTGTGGAAACTGCTTGGAAGCCAACTGAAGTGGAGCACCCATAGAGATGCCACTTGAAGAAGAGGTTACTCACCTTGTGCACTAACTGCATTTCTTCAAGATGTGTCCCCCTATCGGTGCTCCACTACCCATCCTTCCTTTCCCCTTCACTTTGGACTGTTCTCAGTAGAGGCAGGCATTTGGGTAGAGAAGGAATGGAGAGCAGTTTGCCCGCACCTCCCTATATAGTCTTGGTGTCTGGCATGAGGAGGCACAGGGCATATGCCCAGGCTATACAGACACTGTTAGCAGAAAAATCTCAGATCAAGGACTTGAGGCCCATGCACACCTGAATTGGTGCACCTATAGAGGGATGGACACATCTCAAATAACTGCAGTTACTGCACAAGGTGAATAACCTCTTCTCAGGGACCATTAGGAAAAGAATAGATAATAAAACAGAAAATGTTTTACTGCCGAAATATAAATCCTTGGTACACCCACAACTTGAATATGCCATGCAGTTTTGGTCACCTCCTCTCACAAAAGATGTATTAGATTGGAAAAGGTAAAAAGAAGGGCAAAAAAAAAGATTGAGTAAGTAACAGCTTCTGTATGAGGCGAGATTAAAAAGACTGAGACTGCTTAGCTTAGAAAAGAGACAGCTAAAGTGAAACTATGATAGAGCTCTGTCAAATCATGAATGGCATGGAGAAAGTGCATAGGGAAGTGTTATTTACCTATTCTCATAACATAAGAACTAAGGCTTACCCGATGAAATTAATAGGCAGTAGGTTGAAAACAAACATAGGTAGTACTTCTTCACACAACGCACAATCAACATGTTGAATTCATTGCCAGGGGATGTTATGAGGGCCAGAAGTATTACTGGGTTAAAAAAAAATTAGATAAGTTCATGGAGGATAGGTTCATTAGTGACTATTAGCCAAATGATCAGTGGGCACAACCCAATGCCCTGGGTGTCACTAAACCTCCAACTACCGGAAGCTTGGACTGGATGAATGGATGGATCCCTTCAGATAGCCTTGTTCTGTTCAATGCCTCTGAAGCATCTTTCACTAGCCACTGTCAGAGACAGGGCTAGATGAACCATTGGTCTGACCCAATATGGCTGTTCTTATGTTCTTACGTTTTTATGATTTATGTTACTATATGTAAGACTGTGACCAAAGACAAGCAGAAATAAGAGCTTTACTTCATGGATAATTACTGTCTCTCATATCCTTTCTGAATAGTATTCTCTAGTATTTAATGCTTCCGGTTAAAGCATTCTTGATAAGAAATCTTCTTGTAACTTTTTGAAACTATGACAGGTTTCAGAGTAGCAGTCGTGTTAGTCTGTATTCGCAAAAAGAAAAAGTGTACTTGTGGCACCTTAGAGACTAACCAATTTATTTGAGCATAAGCTTTTGTGAGCTATAGCTCACTTCATCGGATGCATTCAATCACTTCACTGAATGTATCCAATGAAGTGAGCTGTAGCTCAAGAAAGCTTATGCTCAAATAAATTTGTTAGCCTCTAAGGTGCCAAAAGTACTCCTGTTCTTTTTTTGAAACTAGTGATTCATGACACCCTCCACCTTCCATTTAGGAAAAAGTGTATGCACACTTTATGTGCAAATACAGACCCGACTCTGCATTTGCATCCGCAAAGTTGAATCCCTTTGCCTACATAAACACCCCCCCATTAAGTTGTAAGAGTGGGACCTTATAGCTAGAAGCTCCACAGAATAGATACAGTATTGGGTAGTGACAATGGAAGTTTTTCCTGTGTGTACCTCTAAAGTGACTGCATTAGTGAGTCCAGGAGTTCCTTCCACCAGTTCTGTGCTACTCTCTGAGGAAAAAGTTTAACTCGCTGCGAATCATGCTTTTACATGGAATGGTCTGAGTGGAACATGTCAGAAGTGCAGGTGTCTGTCTGGAACCCTGTACAAGCTCAATCTACAGGGTTAAGACTGACAGATGCTTTAGACCAGAAAAGAGGGGGCATGGAGGGAAGAAATGCTTTTTTTCTGTCTTTATTATAAAAAAAAAGGGGGCAGTAGAACCCTCCCCCCTGCCCCAACACATTGTTATTCTTTGTCTCCTTCTCTGGTGGACACAGTGGAAAAAATCAGTGTCCTTGCCCCAGTAGACAAAGATGTATGTCACTTTTCCAAGTGAGCTGTAGCTCACGAAAGCTTATGCTCAAATAAATTGGTTAGTCTCTAAGGTGCCACAAGTACTCCTTTTCTTTTTGCGAATACAGACTAACACTGCTGCTACTCTGAAACTTTTCCTTCAATTTATTCTAATTATAGTTTGTTTCAGAGGTAGAGACAAGACTGAAGGTTCCTGCCAAGGAAACCCACTGTAGTTACATAGTACTTATATTTTTATAAAAATAAAAAATAAGTATTTTTTCTTTAGTAGAAGATATATCTCCGTATTCTACTGTACTTTCTGTTACCTGTCCAGTCAATAAAGGTAAGCCTTATGGACCCAGCAGGTGGCAGTGGAGAACACACTGCAAAGCTATAAGATTGCCAAAACGATATCTCCTGTGCTTTCTCTGTTCACTGCAGAAGTGCATGTTACTATTGTGTAGTGAGTGTTCCTTTTCCCCCCTAAGATTTGTTTCCAGAATCTCAGCCTTTTACAAACATTAATCGGATGCCAGCTCTAGAATTCAGCTTCCAGGACAAAAGGAGGCCCTGCTTTCATTTAGTGTGACCTCCGTGAAGAGTTGTAGCGGGGAGGCTCCTTCTTGAATTATCAACCCTGCAATAATTCCAACCCTGATGAGGACCCCATCCAGTACACTCAACAAAGGGGTTACATCTGCTCTGCTCTTTTGAAGTTGTTTAATCAAGCACATTCTGTGTTAGTTCCTTGTTACATCTCTCCCACATATCTGAATGGTGGTTCAGCTGTCTGTTCTCTTTCATCTGACTGTGGGAGAATGCAAAGTTTGAGCCTGTACTGTGGCAGAAAATCCAAAGAAGGGAGGGGAAAATCTCTTGACCCATGTATATTGCTAATCAGGTGCAGCTGTTGTGGGATCTACCTGCATCTCCTGTTCAGGACACAAATCAGCCTCTCCTTGGGTGTGACACAAAGTAGCCACAGTTAGGCACTTAGTTACTGTCACCATCACAGCAACAATAAAGTGCTCTGCTTTCCTATTCGTAGTCTGAGGCTTACTGGCAATGAACCAAGTCACAACAGCTGTCTAGGAAACAGCAGACTTAAATGTCTTGGGAAGGCCTTAAATTTGGAAATGATCTGTTGTATGGGGCGTTCATGGGTATACCACCAAGAAAAGAAAGAAAATACAGTCCTGCTTGGTCTCTTTTAATGAGAAGGTCAAATTTGGGACAGTGGGCAGGAGGGTACGAGTGCATTATGTAATAGAGAGTTTCAGATGGGGACTTAGTTGGGTTGGGGCTAGTTTTTTAAAGATAAAGATTGTGTCTTTGCTAGTTAGTTTTCAAGCACCTAAGTTTATAGTTTCAGAGTAGCAGCCATGTTAGTCTGTATCCGCAAAAAGAAAAGGAGTGCTTGTGGCACCTTAGAGACTAACCAATTTATTTGAGCATAAGCTTTCGTGTGCTACAGCTCACTTCATCGGATGCATGCAGTGGAAAATACAGTAGGTGGATTTTGTATACACAGAGAACATGAAACAATGGGTGTTACCATGCACACTATTACAAGAGCAGGGGTCGGCAACCTTTCAGAAGTGGTGTGCCGAGTCTTCATTTATTCACTCTAATTTAAGGTTTCATGTGCCAGTAATACCCATTAAAGTTTTTAGAAGGTCTTTCTCTATAAGTCTATATTATGTAACTAAACTATTGTTGTATGTAAAGTAAACAAGGTTTTAAAAATGTTTAAGAAGCTTCATTTAAAATTAAATTAAAATGCAGATCTTATCAGTTTAGTGCAGTGGTTCTTAACCTGGCTTGCATGCACCCCGTGGGGGTGCAAGATGCCCTTTCTGAGGGTGCGAGACATGCGATATTTTTTTTTGAAGGTGGATCATCGAAAACACAAATTAAGCACAGGCACATAAGTACAACTACTTTGTTTCATCAAACCTATGTATTTATTAACAGTATACATTTTTAAATGATTACTGTAATATACAAAGTTTTTAAGTTTTCAAGTTTTTAAGATAATTGTAGTGTAATTTTTGATAAGGGGTGAGAGAACATATTTTAAGAACTCCAGACCGTCAGCAGGCTGAGCGGGACTGGGTGTAGTGTATTAAACTGCTCCCCTTAGGAATGTGCTACTTATGGTGTACTACTTACGGCTGCCAGTCCTGATGCTCTGAGCGGCATGGCAAGGGGACAGGAAACAGGGGTGGTTGGATAGGCGTGGGAGTCCCGGGGGGCCTGTCAGGGGTCGGGGGTGTGGATAGGGGTCGGGGGAGTCAGGGGACAGGGAGCAGGGGGGCTTGGATGGGGGGGTGAGGTCCCAGGGGGCTGGATGGGGGAGTGGGGTCCTGGGAGGGGACGGTCAGGAGACAAGGAGTATGGGGGGGTTGGATGGGTGGAGGGTTCTGAGGGGGGCAGTCAGGGGGCAGGGGGTCCCGGGAGGGGGTGGTCAGGGGACAAGGAGCGGGGGGGGGGGCAATGTGGTTAGCCTCAATAGAACATGTATCCAATCCCCCACCCCCAAAATTCCCCCAAATCCCCCACTCCCAAAATCCCCCATTAGGTTTGTTCTTTTGCATTTAACTTATCTAGTACAAAGAAATTATTGCTAAATCTTATTACAGTAGGTCAAATACTTGTGCTAACATAACTACAAGACAGGCCTTATTAGGCCTTAGTTTATTGCCAAGCCTATCTTAATGTTAATATACTTTTATGCATATTCTCCTACTTGAATTTCAGATGTATTGGCTTTAATCATAACTACTAAAAAAAAAGTACCCAGTATATGAATTAAGCTAGCCTAACAACTGGATTAGGTTAGTGGTCACAAGTCAACAAGAACAATTACTGTGACTCACAAGTGCAAGATACACTCCCAGTCCTTTCACCCAGCAGTAAGAAGCCTGGATGGACAGAGTTTTTTGTCGTTTTTCAGTTTGTTTGCACCTTGATCCAGGCAACTTGAGATGTTTTAGAGCTGTGCACAAAGTGAGAGGCTTCCAAAGGGTACCTGCCAGCTTCTTGGATTTCAAGCTGCTGTTTCAAAAGCTTTTCTTGGATTGGTCTTTTCAGGTGATCGCAGATGATCTGTGAATTGGGAGTTGCATCACCCTGTTAAAAGTTTCATCTGGAGAGCACTGTCTATCCTGTTTGTTTGTTTTTCCTTCCTACAATTAATTGAGCTTGTCACTTTAAATTTGACAGTCTTGGCAGTCTTTTCATCTGGATCCTGACATTTTGGGACAACACCTCTGTTTTTAAGGCAAGATTTCAGATTTTGTGTTCCTTTAAAAAGAGGAACATTTAAGCTGACAGTGTCTGTACGAATCTGTTCCTGACTTAACAGAAATAAGAACCATAAGGTTCAAGTAATTATTTCCAGGTATATTAGAGTTTTGTATTCTTGAACCTTATAAGGTTTGAGAAGAAGTAGGTGAATGCTCACATCTCCTGGAACTGTCAGGCCATTCTACCTGGTGCTTGCAGTAGGGTTCTAGAAAAGTACTAAAAGTAAAACAGTGGCTCCATTGAATTCAGTGGTAAAGCTGCATTGACTTCAGTGCAGCCAGGATTTCACCCCAGTAGTTGAACCTTCTGAGGTAAAGGAGGGCATGGAAGGGAAGGAGGATTAGTTCCATGACATAATCTATTCCCCATGATCCCACGGAAGACCTTCTACCCAGTCAGGGTTCTATGGCCATACAGGGGGTAGCAGGGTATCGTTGCTCCTTTGGACATCTGTGTGGATGTCAGCAGCATTTTCTTCTGTGGCCTCCTGGCCAAGTTATTGAAACAGTTCACTGCAATTGACGCTCATTGGTCTGAAGGGTTGCTAGAGAAATGTCATCAGGCACGCTTCCTTTAGTGAGGATGCTCCCATCCCTCCTCCTTGCTTCTGACTGCCTATATGGGAGAGCTCTTAGCCATCCTTTGATTACTTCATTGTTTCCTTACATACTCTTGTTTGTGTGATTGCTGATCTAAACTAGTGAGAATATTTTTCTGACATACATTTTACTCCTTGCTGCATCTCCTGCCTTTTAAACTGCTTTTGAAAATGCTATCAAAATTATCAACATTTTCCTATACCAAAATGCTGGTTTTTAGTAACATTTTTGCTACTATTTTTGCTAATGTTTTTGACCAAAGATTTGATATGTATTTTGATGAAAAATGTTGCAAAAATTATCTGAAAACTAAAACATTTCAAAACAGTCAAGTTCTTTTGTGCAAATTTCAAGTAAGGCAAATGCCATTTTTTGTTGGAGAAAATCTTGGTTCAAAACATGTTAAGCTGCTCCAGTTCTTAGACTCTTCGCTAAACAGCCTACAGGTTCATCGAAACCACAGCTCAGCTGGAACAGCGCTTTCCAAGTAAACATGAGGCCCTGTGTAAGAAGCCAGTCTAGATTGAAGCCAGAGCCTGCTGCTTAGATCCTCTTCCGTGCTTTAAGGCCCTAATCCTGTAAACGGTTACGACTACGAGTCTCCTTGAAATCAGTGAAACTACTCGTGGCAGTTAAGCATGTGCCTAAGCATTAAGAGGCTCAAGACCTAAATGACCAGTTCCATGTAAGAGGAGGGAAACCAAAATGGCTGTTTGGAATAATCTTATGTACAAACCTTTTAGCTTTGAAATTATATTTCTTTTTGTTTTTGGGGTAGCTGTAACAACATGTTAATGCAAGTCTCAAGAACATTAGTATTTGGGATGTGTGTGATACAATATAATCCACATGTATTCAACCAATCATAGGACTAGTATATGTTATGACAAACATTTCAATAATCATAATAATAATAATGCTTTTTCCTCTAAACTCCCTCTCCCTACAAACTATGTATGAAGGCGTGTTGCCACCTAATGGGATTCAGTAATAACAGCAGCAAAACGTGCTCTCTCTCTCTTTGGTTTTCTTTACGTGTTCTCATTTATATCCTGTATTCATATGTCTGAAAGAGATAATCCAGGCAGGGACTTCTGTGAATGTTTTACTGCCAGATGCCGTTCCCAGGGGCCAATTCATAATGCAGACTTTATGGCAATTTAAATGCTTTGCAAGTAAAGGTAAGGATTGCATGTAATCTGGGATATCCTCTAAATCCCCCTCCTTCATAACACCTCCCTCTCTCCCATGATGCTCAGAAGAGGCTCCTTAGAACCAGTTTATAAGAGAATACTAATGTGTATTAAGGGTATCAGCCACAGTTGGGTAACTTTTCATTTTATCTGGGAAGAGTCAACTGCACAAGAAAGCAAGGGAAAGAACTATTGGAGGCTTAAATTTTTTATTTGAATTATGGCTAGAACATTTTTTAACTTTTCTGATGCAAATAGTAGGCTAAAGTTATGACCAGAATTTCCACCCATCCTTTCTATATCCTGTTTTACTGGCAAATGAACTAAGGGATATGAGCCCTCTGATGTTAGTTTACTGGGAGGAGAATTAATGGGATACAACATCGAACGCTACTGAATTATATTCATACGTTGTCAGTTTCCTCTCCTGAAGGAAATTTGGTGGTGGTTAGAAAAGCAATTTTTATGTATGTATTTTTCACTTTGTACAGATGTTTTCTGCTAACACAATAGAGATAAACAAGGTATGTGCTCAGTCAACTTCAGATTACAGCAGCAAAAAATCAATACACACAAGAGAATTGAATACATCCAAATACCGGATCAGGCCCCCATTGTTTAAAAAAACCATCAGTTTGGTAGAGGGGAGGGGATGAATGGAGGAAGAGAGCATTGAGAATTTCCCTGATGTGGTCATATTTTTTTTTATCTTTCCTTGTTATCTATAGTCTTGTCATCAGAAGGCAACTGTCAGTATTTGTTGTCTTACAGATTCTAGCAAAGAAGAAACATTCTGAGCATACAATTTGACACGGGCCATGGCCAATGCATGAATCTCCTCCCCTAACGGAAGGCCGGTGTATGTAAATATATACAACATCCTGCAAAAACTTAAGTACATACATAACTTTGCAGATATAAGTAATCCTGTTGCGTTTCATGGGACAGCTCATGTCTGCATAGTTATGCACATACTTAAGCATTTTTGGCACTGGAGCCATAGTGTACACAGAGAATACTGATATACAATCACCTCTGGGAGAGAAGAGTGGCAGCCAAGGGAAGAAATGAAACTATGGCCTAGGCCAGCAGGGCAAACCCCTGCTCCTATAAATAATAATGTTTATATTTAATGTCCAAAGAGAGCGAGCAAAGACTCCCTTTTCTTAGGGTCCCTTCTGAAAGATACCATGTCCCTGCCCGCCCCCCCCCCCCAACACATACACATAGTAAACTGTTTGTGGAATTCAATTTATCTGAGTTGGAAAGATGAAGAGCAAATTGGCCATGCCAAGATTTAAACCTGTAGAACCAGGAAGTATTTTATTCTAGATGACTCACCACTAAGCCCTCCATTCTGGCTAAACAATCTTATCCCGGGAAGAATGTGCTAGTGTAAATGTTTTATTACTGTACATGGTATATTTTTCATCATGAGCAAGTGAATATATTTGGTAAGCATTGCATTCTCAAGAGTTTGGGGGATGGGTGCTTAGAGATAATCCTGCCTTACACTTGAAGTATAACTGTAGTTTAGACAGTTTTTGTTTCTGAATTAATTTGTGCTATTAGAGTGTACTTTCCCCAAAGATGCACAAAAGTTAGTTGACCATTTTGCTATGTATTTCCAAAGCAATGGGAAGAAATGACAAAGGATTTTCAATGCTCCGACATTATTTTTGCCTTAATACTCTATATTATCCTTGGATGCATAGTCTCCCTTCCATATGTGTGCAAATCTCCCACCATTGCAAATGGGGGTTGTGTGTGTATGGAGGAGATCAGACTCCCCCTTAGTGTTCATGAATTAAAGTACTACAGATGTTTGAAGATGAAATCCTTTATATGTCCCCATGCATGTTTAATTATCCATAAAGCTTAGCCATTACTGCAGCTTCTGCATTAATACTCCGGAAGGGATGATTTGGGTTCATTAGCCCTTTTTGTGTTAGCTCTTTAAACAGGCTTTACAGAAGGCTGAGATTTCTACTAAGCTCTTAGGAAAATCATACTTCAACATGATTGTTACCTCTGTGGTGGCTTCACTGGCTCTAAACTGAGCATATCTGCAGCCCTGGTGGCTTGGATGGAAGTGAATTGTGGCACGCTCATGTTGAGGATAAGGTCAGAATTTAACTAATGTGGACTGATCAGGACTTTAGGGAGAGGAGAGAGATGCAGTGATTTGAGATGTGGAGAGAAGATAGAGCTCTTGGTTTCTTGAAGAAAGGGGAAGCTCGTATCATTATGGAGAAGCTCCTCCAGTGGCTGCCATGGATTCTGACTTGCATTAGTAGCTTTGCATTCTTGAAGAAACTGCACTTTTGACTTCAGAATAAATTAAGCCTTTAACATGAAGTGTGAGGACAGCTTTGAGCTTTTGGCTGCATCTGCAGAGCAGTTTGGTATTGCATACTAGTCTCCCTGACATTACTGAGTTTTATGTTACAGTCAGTTGCAGGCTATATGGAAGAGATCGATAGTGGGAATGAATCCAAGAGCAAAATTTTGCCTTTTTTGGGTGAAATTCTCACTCCATTGTAGTTCATGGGAGTTTTGCCATTGACTTAAGTGAGGCCAGGATGTTACCCTACCTGTGCATCAGTGGATGGCTAAACAAACTGGCATTAAACGATGGCTCACGAGGGAATGGAATTTCACATCCTCACGGAGATTGGCTACAGGTAAGAGGAGTATGAGAGAATGGGTAAGGAGAGCCCACATTTGTATGAGTGCCTCTTGGCCATTCTTCCACAGAAACAGGAGCTAAAACAAACCATGCTGGTGGTGTAGTGTCATTTAGTACTTGGATAAGGCAACAGGAAGATTAGGATTCCTGGATTCTGTGAATTCTCATTTTAGACACTTGGACGAGGCATTTAAGGTAAATTTTCAAACATGAGTACCTAAAGTTAGAGACCAATGTCTATATTTAGGCACCTTAATATGTGAACTGATTTTCAGATAGGCTGAGCTCCAGCTGCCTCCTTTAGCCCTTCTCCCCAGCCCACCAACTGCCTCTCCTTCCTGAAAAACCAGACGTGGTGACCTGTGAAATAAAATTTTGTGCCTGTCACAAATAGCAAAGAAATATACCAAGAAATGATTGTTAATGTACAGCACTTTGAACCTAAAATAAAGGACTATGTAATTATGACTGTTACTATTTATTTATAAACTTATTTTATTGGTCTGTCTATGAAATTTCTAGAAATCTGCCATTTTAGCCTAAGAACTTAGAATCCTGTTGGACGATTAAAATACAGCATTGTATAGCAAGGAATCAGCCCCTCTGAGTATTGTACATTATTTTCACTAACAAAGGTCAGGTTCCCTTTCTATTAAATATGATCTCCATCAGATTTGAATTTGGTGACTTTCCAACCTGTGACTCTCTGATTATCCATTGGTTTAAGCTGCTTTTAATTGCTGTGCCCAGCTAAAATGCTAATTCACTCTCATTCCTCATACAGCCCTGGACCTTGTTTCTATAGATATTGCCAATTAACTTGATTTGTGGGTTTTGCTTTTATAAAAAATGATTCCAGTGCACATAGGGCCAGGGGACTTCATAAACTTAGTTAGGCCACAAGCCAAATGAGTACATAGATGTGTTCATCCATTATGTCACCAAACTAGATGTTCCATGGATCTTACCCTAGCCACCTTCCCCAAAAAGGCAGGGTCTGATAGAGCAGTTGTAAGGTCAAGTTTCATTGCTGTATAGAGCAAGACTGCTTTCCTCGTTGCATCATTTTGGAAACTAAAATGTAGTAATTTGTCATAGTCACTTTTTAAATGTGAACTTTTTTTAATTGCAGAGATTCACAATAATTGCCACTAATTATTTCAGAATAATAACACAGCCCAGCATAGCCAGCTGTCAGTTAAACAGATGTCGCTATGTAGATGCCTTTAAATAGTTCTGTTCTTCAATTAGAAATTGTAATGGAGATGTAAGGGCAGTTAGGAGCCACATCTGTTAAATTTAAACATTGCTATAACAAACCAGAACTGTGACTATTCTCTGGCAGGGCTTAGTTCAAACAGAAGCATGCTAGCAAATTTGAAGGATTCAAGCTGATAAATAGGTCATTTGGATTCAGAAAGAATCTGTAGCAAAATAAATTGTTAAAATTTAGGATTACAAAGCAACCCATAATGAAAAGACTGAGTTAGGTTCTGTTGAAGTTATTTGTGGGACAACAATGAGGCCCTCCAATTACATAATTGTTCAGTGTGAATGTAAAATAACAATAGTCATTTTACTATTCTGGAATAGTGGCTACTATTCTATAATTATATTGCAGCTGAGTTTCCATGAGAATTCTGATGTTTGGCTCCCTCTAAGGAATATCAGCTTTCCACATTGAAGATGGTTTGGGGCTTAGATTGATTTATTTTTTTCTACCAAAATTCAAGTGAATTGGACAAGGAGTTAGTTAATTAGATCACACTAAAAATACTCATCTCCACCAGAGTCCAAAACGTCTCCTAATTAGACCTGGTTGAAAAATGTTAATTTTTCACAAATAGCTTTGAATTTTTTTCAGAAGTTTCTACAAAATGTTTGTGTTAAATTAAAACTGTCTTCCCCTCCCCCCATTTTATCCCCCTTTCTCCTCTCTTGTGAAATAAGAAAGATGAACTAAAAAGGAGAAATGGGGAGAGAAAGGGGAGGGGGTAAAAAAATTAAAGAAACTTTTTTTTTTGTTGGGGAGTGTTGAGGTGGCTATTTATTTATTTTTTTGGTCAAATGGTTTTTAACAAAAAATGTTGGCAATCTGTCCGAATAGTTTATGCTCCTCTGTAGCAGGACATTAGAAAGGATGAGACTTATTTGTGAATTGTCATGGACTCATCTAGTCCAGTTTGAGTGCTCAGTAGCAAAGTTTAGTCAGTCAAGGGGCTAAGCATGAGTTTAAATAGGTTCTCCAGAAAGGCATGTCAGGTCTGGCAACCCAATTCACCTGCAGCTCTGGAATTAGTCTACAGAATAGAGGAAGGTGGCTTGGGAAAGTGGATTCTTTATTGCCTTGGACTCTGGCAGCAATTGGAAGCAGCTGGGGTGAGCAAGAGAAATAGTCTTCATATGTTGGGTCTTGTGCAGAGGCAGAGAAATGCCATATTGCTGTGCTAGCTTCCATCTCCCTACCCAGAACCTCCTAAGGTATAAGAGTGATGCTCCCCACCTGGCAACCATTGGAGATATGCAGAAGTGGAGTTTCCTTCTGAAGACCTCTCTACTCCCCACAAAAATCCCTGCTTCTCACTCTGTGACCACTACTGAAGCCCAGCCTAGGTGATTGCTATGCTGTGCCCCCTGCCCCCTTCAATGTGAGGCCTTTGTTGGCTTTACCCTCTTCTTCCTCCCACTCCTGTGATGCAAAGGAACTGCTACAGAATGTTACTTATGGATGTGACGTGGCCCCCTGTGTGAGCTATTCTCATCTTTCCATTGTGTGATGAGGGGAGTACTTTTGTTCTTGCAGCTTTAAGAGTCTGTAGATGAAATTCTGACTCCATTAAAGCCAATGGCAAAACTCCCATTGACTTCAATAGGGCCAGGATTTCACCTGTGTCCTCCAGGGGAAAGGAAAGATTTTTCCCAGGAGGTATGCTATCAGCTTCTCAGTCCTGATTTGTTGTTCTCATCTCTTCATCAGAGGCTAGCTGTGCCATGAATTGGATGATTTTGTGGTATGGACAAAAACCTACCACAAACCAGGCTGAGATTGTTATGCTCACGTCACTTGCAACTGAACAAAATGGGCATTGAAACTCTGACTCTGTAGGTAGGAGGCTAATGGGTGAACACGCTGTGCTGCTAACCTTCCCTGTTACCCAGTTGAGTATATAAATTCAGAGACTTCTGAACTTTTATTACATTTTCCTTTTATTCATGCACACAGCTGATGTGTTGGCTTTCTGCAGCAATTGATTTTAATACCTACAGCGTTGAGAACTTTTAAAAGTTGTTGTATATGAATATATAAATATGGTGTCATATCCTTTCTATTTTCATGGAATCATAGACACTGAGTAGGGAAAACAAACTGTTTCGGCATGTCTGTCTCCCTGCAAATAATAATGCAGGAACATTCTTTAACATGCAAATAAACATCCTGAAACACGTCTGTGCGACCTCTTTGTTATAAATATACATTGATATTTTAGTCACTCGGATCCTGCCATTTGCCTGTTGCTGCAGGGTATAATTTGTAATTTGCTGACAACAGGGGGCAGAGCAAGTTTACGTTCTAAAGGGGGAGGCTGACTTTCAGAGATGAGTCAATGATCTGTTCAAATGAAAGCCTCCTCTCATTGAGAGAGATAATAGCAAATACTTTTCTGTATACATTTCCTATGTTTAGTATAACTTGTGGTGCTCTAATCATTGCAGGGCCTCAATTTGTATCTCAGAGAGTTTTTTTATCAAGCAGATAAAACAGTTAGTCAATAAGTTTGTATTCATTTTGGTTGACTTGAAATCTTTTTATTAACTGTTTATTTAATTTTAGTCACCCAATATGGCTCTGGCAAGCTCTCAGCATACTTCTGGCTGCCTTGACTGTCTAAAGAGACTCTTGGCAGGGTCCTAGGTCTGGGATTTGCACGCTTTTTCCATCCTAACAAGCATGCTTGAGGCGCCGAACCATACTTAGAAAATAAAAAAGGAACAAACTTTACTTAACCATGAAAGGAGTAGGAAGGGAATCTGTTGCCTCCATTATTACCTCCACGAGCCTTAATCTAATTTGGATTCTGATATTAAAGAAGAAATGGCCCCCAGCTCCTACTGAACACAAAGAAAAGCACAGAAATATCACCAAGTATCACTGTTTTATATTTTTAAAATATAAGCCATAATTTAGGGGGGAAGGAAGAGGGGACAAAGGAGGGAAAGCCATAATGATTTTAAGAACATCTTCACATTTATCTAAGTAGATACCACATTGCTGTTGGGAAAGGCAAATTTGCATTTTATTTGATCCTTTTCTAAAACAATCCATCAGCTCAGAGCGCATAAGGCACTATTGGCCTGATGCTTGTATTGACCCCGAGGCCTCCTTATACACATGAATAAAGACTTTATCCCCAAATAAGCATTTGCAGGGGCAGGCTCCTTTTATGTTAAGTGTCAAAACTGGCATTAATAGCCTACAAATAATCCCAAATATATAAACTTGAATTTTAGGATTTTTTTTTTAATGGCTGTTTAGCAAACAAGTTATTTGCATTATCTGGTTTCTGTACTATGGTCATATTGTTTTGTACTGAACTGAGCTGTGTCATTACAGTGACATTCTTAGTGGTTAAGGATAATCTTAATTTAGAATAAGACTTTGAAAATTATATAACATAAAATTTTCTTTATATGGAAATGTTTATACAATATAAACGTTTGCTTAGTAAAGCAGCTCTTTTTCATCTGGATAGTCTCTCTCTATACAGTACATCATGCCAGACAATAGACAAAGTGTTTTAGTGGTGGCGGCAGTAGATAAATAGAACACGGCTTCATTTCCCTCCTGCTACAGGAGATATTATCACACACTTAGCACCAAACTGCAGAGTTTAACTCCTACTTATAAATGCACCGTATCTCAGTATTGCCAAATGAACAAACGATGGGTGGTAAATACAGTTTACAGGTTATGGTGGCGCAATCCATTTATTCCTTGCCATTTATAATTAGGAGTTATTGATCTTGTCAGCTGCAGCAGAAGGTATCAGGAAATCACTGGTGATAGTATCTTAAGTCATTATTTAAATTAAAATAATAACACTAATAAAGGCATCCTGAAGGTGATGCTAATCCGTTGTATAAAATTCCAAGGAGCCTTCATGTAGTTGCAGCAATTTGTTTCCTAAAATTAGCTTAATCGTTTTTTTCAAGGATTCCAAAAAAATTATTATAAATAGTACTGCTATCTGTGCTTACAGAGTTGTGACCACTCAATCTATACAAACTTGAAGTGCTTTTGGTTTGAAGGGGAGGCTGAAGACAGCACAATGGAATGCTGTTTCTGTAATATTTATAATTGCTGTATAAATATTTCTGTCTAGATTATATTCCAATATTTCCTTCTCAGTTTATTCATATTTTAAAATGAAAATATCACCCCCTCCAAACACGGTATCTCTGACTGTGGACTCTTCTCTATTCCTGTTATATGTTGTTCCAAGTCAATGTTGTGTATCCTCAGGAAGCTCTCACCTTCTTGAGCTGAGGCTTAAGGGTATCTGGGATGGTTCATTCTCTGTTACATTTTTATGTCAAATGCTTTCGGTGCTACATCTAAAAGGCCAAGATCTGGCCATTCTGCATTCACGTGACAATCGAAGACCAGGTTGGGAACCACAAAGAACAATTATTTGCGCCCTGCTTCTGGCTTCCTCAAAACCTGCAGGGTAAACTCTTCAGAGCTGTTCTCTGTGACATTGTAGCACAGGGCTTAGGACTCAATGGACATGGTGTGTGTGCTTAAGCATGGGTTCAGGGTGTGTGATTTGTGCAGTTAAGCATGGACTTTCCTGATGGGCTTGTGAAGCCTTCCTTGGTGATGGCACAAACATCTATGAGATCTGCCCTACAAAGTATTACATGCCCTTAGCTCCTGTTGTCTTATAATGAAAATTCAGTATTATTCTTAATAAAACAAAAACACCTACCAATATTGCATGCTATGGAAGAGCTATATATGGTATTTTTGAAAGACTTATGTCACCATAGTGTCTACGGGTATGTCTACACTGCAATAAAAGTCCCTCAGCTGGGCTGTGGCAGCTGACTCTGGCTGCCGGGCTATAAAATTGCCATGTAGATGTTCTGTTTTGGGCTGAAATCTGGGACTTGGGACCCTGTGAGGGGGTAGGATACCAGAGCCTGGGCGCCCACCCAAAATGGAATGTCTACACTGTAATTTATAGCCCCTGAGCCCGAGTCAGTTAACACAGGCCAGCTGGGGGTGCTGCATTGCAGTGTAGGCATATTCTGTGTGCCTTAAAGGCTTTACGCAGGAAAGCACTTAAACACATGTATAAGTTGTGCCATTAAAATCAATAGGAAACTTACCATTGACTTAAATGTCATCTTGACCAGCCCTGATGGCCCAGGTTCAGGAAAGCCCTTCAGCTTGTGTTTGACTTTAATGGCACAACTTAGACATGTGTTTAAGTGCTTTCCTGAATAGCGATACGTTCCTGAATCAGGACCTAAGTGACCATCTACGTGAACAGTGAACCTATGTTACATATCTTAAGTGATCATAGTGGTGCTGATCTTGGAGTTCCTTGGCGGATAAAATGCAGAGTCAGTAGATGATACATTTTGCACATTTAAATCTGCCCAGGAAATGTTTTGGACAAACATAGAGGCTTAGCTCACTAAGTGAATTTGTACAAATGGGCATTTAAAGTTGAAGGGCTTTAATCACAAGCCTATATATCAGTATATTTTAAAAGCTCCACTATTGTGGCACATATAAAGGCATCAGCACATTCCTTGCAGACTGGAGAATCAAAATAACCTTTACATTACGCAGATGTACTCAGGTTGGCTTGTTAATGTTTTGACTTCGCAGGTTCTGCAGCTGGTATATATGCAGATACAGAAATAAGCCCTGTTGTGACACTGGATGTACATCATGCTTCCTGGGGGTACCTATGTTTGCAAGTCACCTTGCTACTACCTGCTGTTAGCATGCGGAAGCCTTGTCTGTACCTGATGGGTCAGCTCGCCAACTCCAATGGCCATTGGCAACAGATGCACTGCCCTTTAGGCCTATGCAGGCCCTATTCTCTCTACAGGTTACCGATACATACACTCAAACCATTGAGCCCTTTGAGCATGCCCCTGGCATGATCAGCCCCTGGTCCAGGAGACATTCACAGATTCACTGGTTACAAAATGACAGGTTTCAGAGTAGCAGCCGTGTTAGTCTGTATTGACAAAAAGAAAAGGAGTACTTGTGGCACCTTAGAGACTAACAAATTTATTTGAGCATAAGCTTTCATGAGCTGTAGCTCACGAAAGCTTATGCTCAAATAAATTTGTTAGTCTCTAAGGTGCCACAAGTACTCCTTTTCTTCTTACTGCTTACAAAGGAACAGTACGCACCTGTTTTTTTGTTTGTTTGTTTGTTTTTGTTTTTCAGATCAGTGCTCTGCTTAACACTCAGTACTGAAACTTTTATTTGTTTTCACTAAAATATAGTTATCTAACGAAGTATAGAGATTCAAGAAGTAGCAAGCTGAAGTATTGGAAACAAATGATTATATGTAAAATAAAATCATGACACACCTTCTAGATCCTAGACTTAATTAACAAGATGCTGTCTTCTAATGAATTTAGCTCACCCAAAATTTTGGCAGCATTTTCCAGCCACGTTGTCTGTGACCCTCCTTTTATAAGACAGAACATGCTGACAGTTAATCTCCTCGGGGAATGATCCTGGGAGTACTCCAGGACCTCCAGATATACCCTCCAAATCCATTCTTTACTCTAAACAGGATGGTCCCTTGCTGGTTTTTTTGTTTTTTAACTGCAGATCTTTTCTCATTAATTCACAATTTCTTTATTAGTATCAGGCTTAGGAATGGAAATAGGTGTTCTGTGTGTCTTACAATGTAAAATGACCAGCCAGATATGTGTGTCTATTACTCCCTTCCTGAACAGAACCTGTTTATCGCTTTCTGGCAACCTCTATTAACTCCCATATCTTAAGAATGTAGTTTTCAGTATGGATTCATAACTCCTTAAATATTATCTGTACATAGATCTTGCAATGATTAGGATAACCAGTGTGTTACTGGCTGCCACTCTTTGGCATGCTCTTATGTAGACATCAGATCCTGGGGATCCCTGTAAACCACTATGTGGTTTACGCCGTCTGCCAGTTGGCACCAAGGAGGTCACAGTACATCTGTGTACTTGCATGCTGGAAAGATTTGCTACTTGGAATTATTATCCACTCCATTCCCAGTGGGTCACTCCCACAGATAAAGAGCTTCAGTTACAACATCAAGCCTAAATAGGTCCATTGCAAAGTCTCCTCTGAGTGACTGTCTAGGTTTGACCACACACAAAGGATAAAGTTTACAATATTTCTCACCACTTCATTGATGGAGGCAGTGTCAGCTTGGAATGAAGTGAGGGACAAAAAACATTGAATGTTCATGAATTCCAAGAAGCCCATTTAAGGGATTAGCAGCAAATCTCCAGAATGGTTCCTGACTGGCCAATGCAATACAACCAATTTTAATGCTAAATGCACCATTAACATGCTGTAGATGAAGCTGTGACCACGTAACAGAGAGAGGTTTTCTGAGTTACAGGGTGACAGGAGGGAAGCCAATGGGAAAAATGAGGGACTGACAGAAGGAAGGTGAAAATTGGCCAAGTGAGAACTGTTATACCTGGGGCCATATTGTATTACTTTCATGAGCAACATTGATCATGCTTCATGATAGCCTCTTAGATATCTTATCACTCCAGAAAAGAGTGGTGCTGATGAAGTTTCAAAGGAAGGGGACTCAGTTTTCCCTTCCTACCCAACACACATGGAAGCACCTTTTGTGCAGTTCTAATGCATTCATTGGCAAGTGTCTTGATACCAATGTCATTAGAACTTCGGGAATTACTAAACAAATATGAAACCCAGACCTTAAAGTTATTTGAATGGACTAACTTAAGCGGGTACAACCAAGAAAACTCTAATTCATGGTGGTGATTTCCTTTTCAATCCTTCGTCTGTACTGCTGCACCTCTAGTACAGAAGAACACCCAATTGTGTGAGATTCCTCCAGGAGCTAAAATTAAAGGGCTGAGTGATGGACAGAGTTGCATCCTTTAGTATGTATTTCCCTGCATTTTTCAGATTAGTCATGTTTTGGTGTCATTTTTCTATGTAATTCTCTGTAAGTGGCGGAGGTTAATTGCCTCTCTGTTTCTGCTTGCAGCAGTGCCAAAATAGGACTTCTTTGCAGATCTTAGTTTAAATGCACATTGTTGTTTATTGATGAGATTAGATTTGACATTGATAAACTATTAACCATTTTTGAAGTCAGAGGGAAAACAATAGGTGGTTGTTGCTTATCATGGTCAATCCAGAACAATGGCAGAAAGATGGCCAAATAACCCAGCAGGTGGAAAACAGAGAGCACACAATATAAGTATTCCAGTTTGCACTACTTCTTTTTGTGCAACTTCCATTTCCAAGTTCAGCTGCAGCAACAAATTAGTTGTCCTGTTCGAAAGACACTCTATATTACATCTATAAATGGACAGTATTTGGCAAACAAAGAAGTAATCTGAACAGGACTAGCTCGTCTTCCAATACTCTTGTGTTTTAAACCATTACAACTAGGCAAGCATGCTGTCAAGGTTCCTTCCCCACTCTGAACGCTAGGGTACAGATGTGGGGACCTGCATGAAAACCTCCTAAGCTTATCTTTACCAGTTTAGGTCAAAAACTTCCCCAAGGTACAAAATATTCCACCCTTTGTCCTTGGATTGGCCGCTATCACCACCAAACAAATACTGGTTACTGGGGAAGAGCTGTTTGGAAACGTCTTTCCCCCCAAAATACTTCCCAAAACCTTGTACCCCACTTTCTGGACAAGGTTTGGTAAAAAGCCTCACCATTTTGCCTGGGTAACTACAGACCCAGACCCTTGGATCTTAAGAACAATGAACAATCCTCCCAACACTTGCAAGAAGACTTTTAATAGAAATAGGAGTAAATAGAAGTAAAGAAATCCCCTCTGTAAAATCAGGATGGTAGATACCTTACAGGGTAATTAGATTCAAAACATAGAGAATCCCTCTAGGCAAAACCTTAAGTTACAAAAAAGATACACAGATAGAAATAGTTATTCTATTCAGCACAATTCTTTTCTCAGCCATTTAAAGAAATCATAATCTAACACATACCTAGCTAGATTACTTACTAGAAGTTCTAAGACTCCATTCCTGGTCTATCCCTGACAAAAACAGCATATAGACAGACAGAGACCCTTTGTTTCTCTCCCTCCTCCCAGCTTTTGAAAGTATCTTGTCTCCTCATTGGTCATTTTGGTCAGGTGCCAGCGAGGTTACCTTTAGCTTCTTAACCCTTTACAGGTGAGAGGATTTTTCCTCTGGCCAGGAGGGATTTTAAAGGGGTTTACCCTTCCCTTTATATTTATGACACATGCAAACCACCATGGTGTAAAACAATGCTAAATTAAAAGTACTCCACCATCCATAGATCTTTCTCTCCTGCATCATTGGACGGGACTTGGGGCTGCTCATGGAGGATGCTAAACATGCTCAATTCCTGTTGACCTAGAAAGATCAGGCCCTTGTCAGAAAGGATGAAAGAAAATTCAGATTACATATGAGATTTTCAGATGGCAGAAGATCTGTGCAGGTACTTAGGCCAACTTGGGTGCCTAAAGTTAGGTACCTAAATCCTTGTTTAGTCACCAAAATAAGTGGCTTGGTTTCCAAAGGTGTCATAAATATAAAGGGAAGGGTAAACCCCTTTGAAATCCCTCCTGGCCAGAGGAAAAAATCCTCTCACCTGTAAAGGGTTAAGAAGCTAAAGGTAACCTCGCTGGCACCTGACCAAAATGACCAATGAGGAGACAAGATACTTTCAAAAGCTGGGAGGAGGGAGAGAAACAAAGGGTCTGTGTCTGTCTGTAGTCGTCTTGGCCGGGGATAGACCAGGAATGGAGTCTTAGAACTTTTAGTAAGTAATCTAGCTAGGTATGTGTTAGATTATGATTTCTTTAAATGGCTGAGAAAAGAATTGTGCTGAATAGAATAACTATTTCTATCTGTGTATCTTTTTTGTAACTTAAGGTTTTGCCTAGAGGAGTTCTCTGTTTTTGAATCTAATTACCCTGTAAGATATCTACCATCCTGATTTTACAGGGGGGATTTCTTTATTTCTATTTACTTCTATTTTTTATTAAAAGTCTTCTTGTAAAAAACTGAATGCTTTTTCATTGTTCTCAGATCCAAGGGTTTGGGTCTGTGGTCACCTATGCAAATTGGTGAGGCTTTTTACCAAACCTTGTCCAGGAAGTGGAGTGCAAGGTTTTGGGAAGTATTTTGGGGGGAAGGACGCGTCCAAACAGCTCTTCCCCAGTAACCAGTATTAGTTTGGTGGTGGTAGCGGCCAGTCCAAGGATAACGGGTGTAATATTTTGTACCTTGGGGAAGTTTTGACCTAAGCTGGTAAAGATAAGCTTAGGAGGTTTTTCATGCAGGTCCCCACATCTGTACCCTAGAGTTCAGAGTGGGGGAGGAACCTTGACAAAAGGGGTTGAACATCTGTTGCTCCCCTTGATTTCTTTTAAGGAGGGATGATGTAAATGTAGGTGTCACACTATTTGGAGTGGTCCATGACCAAGAGTGCCAACCTCAAACTGGTGGTATGTTCTATAATGACATTTTACTAACCCAGTAACAAAGGTGAACTCCCAGAGTACTACATTAGTCTTATAATGGAGTCACAGACCATCCCCTTAGACATCTGGCCTCTCAGGCAAGCTGTACTTATTGATAAATGGTCACTTATACCAAAGATCACAAAATATTCAGTTTGCTTCCATTCTGAAGAGACCAGTCGCTTATCCCAGATTAATTTGTACCTTAGATCTCACACCAGAAAGAATGCTGGTAGCCAATCCTGTAATAAACTAAAGGTTTATTAATTAGGAAAAAGAAATGAGTTATTTATAGGTTAAAGCAGGCAGCAAATACACACAAGTGAGTTCAGTCTATGGTTTCAACAGGTGACAAATGTAGTAATCTGTCAGCATTGAATGTCTTTTAGGGCTAACCCATGCCAAGCAGCATGGGGATCTCTACGCTTACATTTAGGAATCCTTGCCCTTGGAATCCAGACAGGATAAAAGAGCCCCAGTTTCTCCATCAGGGATTTTTATCCCCTCCACCCCAGAGTCCAAAATTGTTGGGATGAGCTCATGCATAAATTTCTCATACCTGGAGGGAGTTAGAAATGCAGTTAACAGGGTCTCTGTCCTTTGATGCTACACAATACCTCAGTTGCTTCCAATGGGCCATTCTTGTATTCAGAGTGAGCACTTGACCTCAATCAATGTTTCTTTTTCCTGTTTGTTGAGTTACACAATTACAGAGGTTTATAGTGCAAATACTCAATATAACTTTATACCATAGGCTATAGAGGTTATAAATGAGATTAATACATGCAGCATCCTACTAGCATTTTATAAAGTCTAAACACATTCTTATCAATTTAACATCTAACATCTATTTTGATGATGCTAACACACAGGTAAGCAAGACTGGTTTCCAGCTGTGCAATTGCAAGTGTTCAGTGTGGCCTGGGGCCTTGGCATGAGCTGGCACCTGGTCTGCCAGCATCACAATAGGGTTCCAACAAAAATAACCTACAGGCTTTTAATATTCTTGTCGTTAAACTGTTGACTTATTCAGTGCATGAGATTTAGTAAAGAAATCGAAGCTCATGAGTAGTGGGGAGAGACTCTGGTGTGTGAATGGGTTTGTTTACTGTGCATCTCAAAGAAAGCTGCATGTCTTGTTTATTTTGACCTTCCTGGCACTGGAAGAGAGGCAAATAGGCACTGGAAGAGAAGCAAATACTTAAGGGCAGCTCACAGCAATGGGCCCACTGCCAAGTGGAGACCAGCTTCCTTTGGAGCTCTACCAGCATTGAATGTATATGGCAATGCCTGTGTAGCACAGAAAGAAAAAATGCATTTTCTTTGCCAGATCTCCTGCTGTAACCAAGTGAATATTTCCCGCCCTCTATGTGTTGCTCCATGTTCTATCTTTTTAACAGCTTCATTTCCTTTCTTTTCAACATATCTACCAACAAAATGCTTTCCATCATTTCAGACTATTTTTATCCTCTTATCATAGTTATTTCCTTCAGTAAATAGTTCCCTGGCATTGCCGTTGGAGCATACTGCTGGGACCTGGAATGCACATTAGGGTACAATAGGTGCTGCGTGTGTGGGAGGTGTGAGCCAGAGCAATAGCAGTGTTTTTCTTTTTGGCTGCTTTGTAGAGAACAGTTCCCACATCTGCATGATGATGCTAATTTTAATTTTAAAATTACAACCTTTAAGAAAGCGAAAGATATTTATAAAGTCAAAGATGACAAAGCTAATAGTTCCAGGGTGCCAAAATAGCTTTGATATCAGCCTTTGTTTTATTTTTCAGAGGTTTCTTTTATGGAGAGTGCCCCCCCCAATCACTTGGTAGGGGGGACTACACAACATAGAACCATGATTAAAATATCAAGTCTGTAAATATGATTTAACAAATAAAACCAATGGGGGGGGGTCCGGTCACAAAAAAGTGGAAAAAGAAAATGGGGAATGAATATGGAAACTATAGTGACTATAGATCTGGCGCTCCTGTAGCAAGTGGGACTTTATATGCCACTTTAACCGTGCATAATATAATTCGTTATATTAAATGTACGGTTTAACTTAGTCTTTTCGGTGGAACCAGATCAGTGTTTCTCTATGCCATCCCATGCATGAGAAAAATAGTAATTTTCACACATCCCCTTGTTGAGATTATTCCAAGGGAGTTCAGGGAAGAGAAAGTTCTGCTTTCTCACTTAGACATAAGGGATTTATGAGCATAACTCCCATTACCTTTAATGGGAGTGTGTGGGGAGGGAGTTACCTCAACAACTCCCACGCGTCACTGGAATTATTGATCCCCCTAGTCTTGTTTAGCAAGATTGTGCTATAAAATGTGTGTGACCCTTGTCCTGGCCTATATACTAGTTCAATAAATTAAGTTTTAACAGAGCAAATATTGATTTAATGAATGTATATTATATATAACACTCATTTGTGGGGGAGGAGGGTGTAGGAGCAGTTTCTAAATTGACCACTTCAAAGAAGCTCGCTTAGATTATTAGAAGGTAAATTTTATAAATATTTATTAACTTATGTGACTTTCTGACTCAGGATGTTGATATAATCACTGTTACTTAGTACTATAGTCCATTCTGCCAGCCACTACTGCTCCTCAACCATTTTTATGCAGCTGATCTTAAAATACAAAATTAGTGTTGACTCTTTGATTTATTTATTTATTTCTCCACCCTGGTTTCTGGCCCAGAGGGTGAGCAAGGATTTCATTTTAGACCCCCAAATTCAGTGCTGATGAATAACGCCAGATTTGTAGCACTAGGGACTGAAGATCTGTCCATACAGTAGGTACGTCAGAGCGGTGGCTCTGTCAGCTTCCCATCCAATGCTCTGCTAGTGTACCTCAACCTTGCTACAGAGGGACCCTCTCTAGATAGTACATTAGTGTACAGTAGGTCATTTGCTATGCCCATTCAATGCTGGGCCTCTGAGTCTGATCTTTTTTTTTTTTTTTTTTTTATAAATCACAGGGCATCTATCCACTAGGAGATGGAATGAGACGACCAACTGGTTCTATAAAACTGGGCCATATTCAAACTAAGAAACCTACTGAGGGAAAAGTTCCATCTTACAGTATCAGCCTCTCTTGCTATTTTCTTAAAGCCTTGCTTATTGCATCAGAATCTCAGCTTTCATTTAAAGAAAAAAGTAAATTTTCTAACCCTCATGGTTGCAGAGAAAAGATTGACAGGAAGAAAGGAGTTTTGACCCAAAAGCTTTAGGCTAATAAAAGAGCCTATGTATTAACATAATCTCATGGTATTTGGGGGCTGGATGCATATTTTTGAACATTTGGGATTGTTTCCATGTCCAGTCAAACATAGAGGGCCCATTGCAAATGGGACAAAAATGATTCAGAATGACTTCTTTTTGAGAGAACCTGATTCAATTGAAAGGTCTACCACCACACTTAACACAGGATTTGGAAAACCTTTTTAAAAAAAATATAATCCCCAAAAGAATATTACTCCCAGGGGAATTTCTTGGTTCAGTAGCAAAACATAGTGGTGCTCGCATTTTAGAAAGCACTGTATGTGACGCAAAATGCACTGCTTCTCCTCCTAGTTAGTGTTCAGCATTCTTTGAATTTTTCTGAACTCTTCAGCCCATTTCTTCTCCTAACTTACAACAGGCTGCTGCTTTGATAGATGCCGTGTCTTCCACCTATCCAAATGTCAGTAGGGAGCTGTTTAGTGTTGCTGATGCACTCTGTCTCTGCCGCTTTGGAGCTCAGCCTTTGCTATTATCCCAGTGCCAACTTGCACTGCTCCGTGAACTTCAGTGCTACACTCTTTTCATTTTGTGTGTCTGTTATTTATGCTTCCTCCCTAGTCATGCCTTATTGCATTGTCTCTCTCTCCTGGCATAAAAAGTTAAGGGTTAAAATCTCATTTTTGTCTGATCATATCAGATTCTGGTGCCCACACTATTCTGTTTCTTCATTTTTACCTCTGCTTGATTTTTAAACTTGGTTTTTGGTGTTGAAACGGTGTTAAATTCCTCTAAGTGTAAATGCATGTGTTGTTAATCCTGGCTTTTAAAAAAAGAGGATGATGGTAAATTCAAGATGATACTTCGATGGAACGGTCTGGAATCCAGCTTTACTGCCATTTGCCTCATTACCTTCCTCTTTAGTTTTTAGAATTCTGCTGCTTGCAGTGCATTATGTTAAATATACAAGCCTTAATATTGTCCTGACATTTTCACTTACAACACAGTAGCGGCTTTGATGGATCATGTTTTGCAAAATACTGCTCTATTATAATTGGCAGTTTCTAATAGATAATTGTGAGTACGGGTACTAAGGGAGGGGCATTTTATCCCATCATGTGCTATTCAGAAAATCTTAGCAGGTGGGCTAGGGTCAAGTCCCTGTCCTTTTCTATTGATCTTTCTCTTATGTAAGCAAGTACAGCTTAAGTAAAACAAAGACCCAGCTGGCTTGTGTTAGTGAAGTTGCCCCTTTGGCTTTAGTTTCCCTCTCGTGGCTCCTGCTTTTGGAACTTAAAATATAGACTCTAGCTCCAATAGCAGCTCATTATAATTTATTAATCACATGTGCAGAGTATTATAGATCTATGAAGAAGTGTATGATGCCATTAGGATTTGACATGGGCCATAACTGATATTCAGACTCCTTTGAATTCTCATGAAATAAATGGACCCAAAAGTGTACAAAAAAATCCCCAGACAAAAATACAGTTCTTAAGATTAACACCATTTATAGAAATGCTATTGATATAATTGATATTGAAAAGAATTGGCCTGTTGATGGAAAAATTAGTCTTTTTCAAAATATCAATTTTTAGTATGCATAAATATCACCAGCACATAGGAGTCTGTTTGGAATTTTGATTCCAGAGCTTTGTATGAACTGGGGATGGGATGGAACCTTGGCTCTGAGGTCTATAGAACTTTGCTGAAGTCTGCTCTCAGAGAGAGAGAGAGAGAGAGAGAGAGAGAGAGAGCTGAACTCCACAGCTTGGGCCTCTCTGTATAATGGAGCTATTCTGAGCTCTCTGGACCTGAACTTCCTGAATCTTTGGCAAAGTTCTGATCCAGATCCGGTTCTGCATCTGAACTTCATGACTTGGGTTCATCTTGACAGATGAATCCGAGAACTTGAACTTGCAGTTGTGATGGAGACAAAGCTTCCATTGACATCGGTATACAACAATGCCAATGAGAGTTTGGCTCTGTCTGGTGTCTGCGGGGTGGGGACGCGGAATATGTTCTTAAAAAATAAAACAAAAAAACCCCAGCAGCAGCTTTGGAAAACTCGGCAGCACAACATGTTGTATTTGTTTTCATGCGGTGCCCTAAAGGAACACACCCTTTTTCAAAAACACTAGAGTTAGATTAGTTTAATTATCATTACATCTAACTAAATAGGTTTTGCCACAGATATTACAGATCCTAACGGTGGTTTGAAAACTATTTGCAACAGCATTTTGGAAACTGTACTTTAAATATGCCTGCCCACCCCCAAACAGCATCTCTTTCATTTGCAAATTTAAATTAGAAATGTTGGCACGTTTATCTGACCTCTAATGGGATTCTCTTCCCAAAGAGATTTGCCTGCCAGACTCAATCATCATTTTAAAATCCAAATTGAGGACCTTTCCTCTCAATGTATGGTTTATAGCTTTTTGCTGTGTTTCAGTGGTCTTTTAATGTTGTGGAACAGCGATGCTTTACATGATTGAATTCTGTTATGTGGATTGTGGACCAAATTCTGCCACCATCACTCTCTGTCAGTAATACCACATTTCTTCAATAGTCCAATTGATTTAAAAGTAAAGTATTGGTCATGGTGAGTAAGGGTGGCAGAGTCTAGCCTTAAATAAATGTTACAGCAAAGGTAGTAAATAAAAGATTTGAAAGAAAATCCATTATGGGATCAGAATAGGCTAATGTATCAAGATGATAGCTCTTTTAGTCCAGTATTTTGTCTCTAGCAGTAGCCAATACCCGATTTTCAGAGAAAGGTGGCAGGGATTAGGCATACCTGGTTATACCTCCTGGGCAAGAGAAACTGAAAAGCAGGCCTCAACGGATTAATTTCCTTTCCCAAAGAAAAGAAGCAAAGGGTTCAGGGATCCTCTTTAGACTTCAAGCAGGTCGCATGAATGTCCGTGGGCCCACGTGAGAATCTTCAGTATAACAGCGAGTCTTTCATGATGGGCTACTATAAAGAGAGACCAAAGCATCCCAGATACCATATCACATGAGCATAGAACTGAATTCAATGTCAAACAGTTTGAGCAATTTTTACATTCAGATGTCCTCCTCTAACATACTTGGAAATCAATATACTTGTAACTACTTTTTGTAAATCAAATCCATTATTCTCATGCTGGAGGACTAAAACAAACAAAGAAATTTACTTAATCTGTTTCACTGTCCGAAAAGAAAAATACTACCTGAATTTGAGTATATTAGTGGTTGTAAAGTGCAGAGGATCAGAAGATTAATCTGTGGCCTAGATAGTAAGGCTCGGTCTTTGTTACTTCCATTATACTGTTGCTAAAATATTTGGAAATTGCCAAACATGCTGGTTTTGTACAATGATACAATGGACTATGTCTAAGAATGGGTGTGGGGAACTGACTTAAGAGAAGAGTTCAGCTCTGAAAAAAGTGACATATTTAAGAGTGCCAAATAGACCGGTAGGTTTCAAGGTAAGAAGGGACCATTTTGATGATCTAGTCTGCTCAAATACTTGGGATTAGCTGGATAGTCTTTTCCTTCTGGGTTTTCATCAGAATAAAGTGCCCAAAACTCAACCTGAAGGCCAAATGCAACCTATGGGAGCTCTAAAATGTGGTGCACCTTTGCTTGAAGCCTCTTGAGGAAGAAAATGCTGCTAGCCTGCAGATGTTTGTTTGTTGTTTGATTTACACAGCAATCTGTTTCCTTTCATGTCTGAAAGAAACTACAAATTCAGGCAATTGCGATGATTGTGGTGAATTTAGTTTTGCTAAAAATATACATGAATTGTGTGATCCTTGAACTTCTTGCTGCTTTCCCAAGGATCCATTCACAGTATGAAGCATTGGCTTGATTTAAGCCAGTAAATTCAGATTGAATGTTATAATTCTTGCTTACTTCCCGATCCGCTAATCTGCTTCTAGCTGATCCTAATTTAAAAACTCGAGCCATATAGATAATAATTCTTAACTGACTGAACCATCTAGAATGTCTCATTTTTAATGAGCTTTTGTTAGCATTTAATTGTACTCTTTTGCTATGATAATTACTGAGTCCAGAAACAATCATCGACTGTGTTGTGAAAATGAATCTTTAGTAGGGGAAAGGCTGAAATCAGATAAAGCAGTGCCTGCTAGATAGTACTTGGCATTTCTCTAAGGCTTGTAGCTGCAGTGACCTCCTGACCAAAAGATAAGGTACTGCAATCATAGAGATTGCTTTAGAGGGGGATAAAAGGACTATTTTAAAAGTCTGGGTAAGTAGGAAACTGACTTCATCATATAGTAGGTGAATCAGTCTGATAAGAGAAGGTGTTGCAGAAAGGTAGTGGATTTTTCAGAGATAAGAATGGGGAAAGACTCTTGGGCTGGTATACTGATTGGTATCTGAGGGCCTCTTACACCTCTTCAGCAGTGCAAAGCAGCTTTAAACCCAGTTTGAACTGGCCATTGAGTAATTTTCCCTCCATGGGGCCTCTGTGGATATCACAGAGCCTGTAATTCACGCTGGCGCTTGAACAACCCAAGATTGGGGGAAACACACAGGTGGTTTTGAGCCACCTTTGCGTGGACCTTTAATCCTCCCCCACACCCAGCCGCACTGAGTGCTCCTCAGCCACATCTGCGGAACTGCCCCTTAATCTTTAATTTTTCCAGTCTCAGAGGGATTTATTTCAGGTGACTGACAGCAGTATTCACAGTCTCTCTCTTCCAAAGAATCTGTTTGTAATCTCAAATATCTAGGTATCTTGTGATGTAGTCTGGTGCATATGCTGTGCAAGACACACAATTTTTGTATCTGAGATTGGGTGTTAAATGTTACTATACTGAGTTATTACTTTTGTAAAACTCCAACCAGAAATGCATTCTGCTTCAAAGTATGGCCACTCATTTCCACATGGTGAAAAGACTTCAAGCTAAAGAGCTGTAAGAGTCAAATTACTTAGCAAAACTACAGTGAATCTGCGTATTTGTTTTTTTCATCTTAGTTTCACCACTTTTAAACTCTTAATTGCTCAAATGGTTGTAGCTTGGGACCTAACAGTTACAGTATTTCTCATTGTTGTTATACAGTTCTCTTATCTTTGGTATTATATGAAAATGACACTTATTCAAAAGGATGTTGATATTAGTTGTACCATCAAGAATTGCGATCACATTGTTTGAAATTATATTTTAAAACTATGTTCATCAGGGAGATTGTACAGTAAAACCTTTGACACCTTCTTTAGCTGCAGTATACCATTTTTTTCATTTTCCAACAGTTTGGTGATCTTATATGTTCTGAGATAAACTTATTTGAAGTTACATATTGGGATGTAAATTACTTTTTAAAAGTGTCAAAGTAGTAGATTTTGAGGCCAGAAGTGACCACTGGATCATCTAGTCTGACCTCCTGTATAATACAGGCCACTTGATTTATCTCTGTTACTCTTGTATTGAGCCCAATAACTTGTGTTTAACTAAAACATATCTTCCAGGATGGCATCCAATCTTCAAGATTTCAAGAGTTGGAGAATCCACCATTTACCTTGGTAGTTTGTTTCGAAGGTTAATCACCCTTATTATTTAAAAATGTGCCTTATTTTTCATTTGAATTTGTCTGGCTTTAACTTCCAGCCATTGAAGTTCTTATTCTCTGCTAGACGAAAGAGCCTTTTAGTACCCAGTATTTTCTCCCTGTGAAGGTTCTTATACAGTGCACTCAAGTTGCACCAATTTGGAGCTGATCTATTGTGCAAAAGGAGTCTATCTTCACTAAGGCCCACTCCAACTTCCAGCGTAGTCAAATTTTGAGTGACATAAGTTTTATGCCGACATAAGCCATAGTGTAGACCTAGCCTTAGTTATCTAGGGGCTGGAAAGGATGAGCCTTACTGGAATAGGCAGCATGGTCAGTCAGAAAGAGGGTGTTTCAAAGGCCAAAGTTCCCCTGGAAATAAGCTGCTGAAAGTCACTATATAAGTATTGTTGCCAAAGCAGCTATACTGTTCTTTTAATTCACACCCATAACACTGCAGACAATGACATCCTTACTGCTCCTGGCAGCACACTCTGACTAACAGGAGGCTTTCAGCAGGGCCTTGAACAAGTCTCTTCATGTTACCTTTCTTTGTGTGGTGGCCTGAACAGCTGCAAAGGTTGCTTTTCCTCTTCTCTTTGGGCTCCTTTGGGTTTAGGTGCCAGCCTGTCAGAATTGCCATCTGCTATGTCAGTGAACTGGTTTCATGTTTGGCTGTGCGAGCTGGGTTGTAAAGCATCCCAAAGTTGTAGTCACATTCCAGTCCCACTTTCACTAACACCTATTTTAGACCCTAATTTTTGCAGGATCAAGACCTTATTTTGCCTCACTGAATCCTAATTTTGATGTTCACCCTTGACAGTGTCTAAGTTTGAGCTGCACCCATTTGCACTTGCATTTCTGAATTTGGCCCATTACCTCTAGATGTTCTTGCAACACATTAGCACCAGAAATGTTCAGTGTGGTCATTCATTTCATTATTAGATTTTGAGTTTGTTTAAATTGACACTTACTGGAGCTAGGTTGCCCTGGTTAATGTAAGAGATTACTGGTAAAGAGTTAGACTTGGGGGGAGGGTGTTCTACCATTATGACATTATGGGGTGCAATCCAGACCAGTGAAGGGCTGTCATCCCTGCTCTGCTCCCTGGAGTGCCTTTCAATGCTTTGCTGCTATAGCTCCCAACCTGCACTCTTCACAAACAGCCAAACAGCAGGCAGGTCATGCCCTGAGAGATTCAGCAACTCTGACCCCAGCAGCCTGTCAGCACTCTGGCTTCAAGCAGCCTTGGTTACTACTGGCAGGGTGACCCCATCACCCTCCCACTTCTGGATTTCCCCCAAAAAATGTGTGTCTTATGCTATCCAGCCCTCTCCTTGATAGTTCAGATATATTAGATCTGTTGCCCCTCTAAGGGGATCAACACACAACAGTCTGCTAGTTTAAATGGAGTTACCCAAACAATTCTCAACACTGGATTACTTCTGATTAAAGAATAAAACAAGTTTATTCACTTAGAAAAAGAGAGATTTTAAATCAACACACGTAATAAAGTATTCAAGTCAGAAATGGTTACAAGAAAAGTAAAGATAAAACACGTTCTAAACTTAACAAACTAGACTTGGTAAGGTGAAGTCCCTTATCACATGTTTCAGGACAATGCTGACCAAACTCTCAGACCAGAGTCCAATAGCTGTCATCTTTTTTGTTGTCTTAGATGAAAAAATAGAGATGAATACAGAAAGAGAACTCGGGGTGTTTTTGACCCTCACCTTTATAGTTCAGTCACTCTTTGAAGTGCATTTTCCTGAGAGTGACCATAGGCAAAATTCTTTCCAGCTGAGAGCAAGGAGACACTGAGTTGGGTAGGGGAGAGGTTTCGCGCTAAGATGCAGATCTGTTTGTTCTGCCCCCTTTCCTTGCCAAAGAATGGCCACTTTATAAGTGATGGCCCATCAGCTTTGATGACTCCTAGCTAGAGATGTCAACTTGTCCTTTGTCTTTGAAAAACAGGTTTACCCACTCCCCACACTTGTCTGGTAAACACGTTTCAGTCATTGTTTTACCTTAATTTCATAGCTTTACATATAAAGTTGCTACATACATTTCACTATGATATTATTGACCAGCAAGTTGTTAGTTTTTAAATGATACAAGGCATATTTTGTACAAAGATTACTACAATAGTCTGTAGGCTGTAAATACATGCATTTCATCACAACCCTCACAGCAGATGTTTGAGACTAGATTAGGGAAGAAGTGTATGGGAGTCTCAGAATCATAGAAATATGGGGCTGGAAGGGAGCTCAAGAGGTCTTCTAGTCCATCCCCGTGCACTGAGGCAAGACTAAGTATACCTGAATCATCCCTTACCGGTGTTTTGTCTAACCTGTTCTTAAAAACCTCCGAAGACTGGGATTCCACACTCTCCCTCAGAAGCTTATTAACTATCCTTATAGTTAGAACATTTTTCCTACTATCTAATTAAATCTCTCTTTTTGCAGATTAAGCCAATAATGTCTTGTCCTCCTTCAGTGGACATGGAGAACAGTTGATCGTTGCCCTCTTTATAACTGTTTACTTGACATATTTGAATACTGTTAACAGCCCCACCCTAGTCTTTTTTTCTCATGACTAAACATGCCAAGGGCTTTGGGTTTTTTTTTAACCTTTCCTCAAAGGTCGGGTTTTCTAAACCTTTTATCATTTTTGTTGCTCTCCTCTGGATTCTTTCCAATTTGTTCACAACTTTTTAAAAATGTAATGCCCAGAACTGAACACAGTACTGCAGCTGAGGCCTCACCAGTGCCTAGTAGAATTGGACAATTATCTCCTATATCTTATAGTTGACACTCCTGTTAATACACCCCAGAATATTAACATGTTTAGCAACTTCATCACATTTTTGCTCATATTCAATTTGTGATCCACTATAACCGTCAGATCCTTTTCAGCAAAACTACCACCCAGCCAGTTATTCCCCATTTTGTAGTTGTGCATTTGACTTTTGACTGCCTAAGTGTAGTACTTTACATTTGTCTTTATAGAATTTCATCTTGTTGATTTCAGACCAGTTCTCCAATTTGTCAAGGTCATTTTGAATTCCAACCCCTCCCAGCTTGGTGTCATCCACAGATTTTATAAGCATACTCTCCACTCCATTATCCAAGTCATTAGTGAAAATATTGAATCCAGGACTGATCCCTCCAAGACTCCCCCTCCGCCCCGACACATCCTGCCAATTTGACTGGGAACTCTTCATAACTACTGTTGGATTACTCTTTCAGCCAAGTGATAGGGTAAAAATGCAGAGGTGATTAAGCTGGTCTTTTCCACTGGTACTATGTGCAATTCCTTTTTTCTCACCGTCAGACAATTTGTTGAGTATTCTCCCAAAATGTGAAAGCGCAGCAATTGATTAAAACATCAACTTTATATCATTTCATGTCTAAAAATCATTCTGAATGTTTGTGACTGCTCTGAATTCAGAATGTGTAAGAATTGCTCTGTCAACAAAGAACAGCTTTGTACAATGTAGTCATTAGTTCTAGCACCTAGACTTGCAATCATTACTCACATGAAGGGTGCCAATAGGTTTTAATGGGACTACTGGCATGACTAATGGTGGCAGGACTGGTCTCTCAACTTCCACTTAAAGGCTGAGGTTTTAACAGAACTCTTCAGTTCATTTGTTAATAACATGAAATCCCATTACCAGTGGGGAAGTGGATGTTCTTGAAACATTTTTGTGGATCAAGACCTTTTCTTGTAACAGAAACTCAAAGAAATGCTGCCACAGAGGAAGTGGTTTATGCCACTATGTAAGCTTATATATGCTATTTAGCATTAGTAATAGCCAAAGATCTCAAAATCAAGGTCATTTTGTCTATTACAGGCTATCAACTTTTACACCCTGCTTTCTTTTAATTCTATTGGTTGTTGATTTTGTAAATTGATTTCTGTAGTTCTTAAACTGTGATACTTTTGTTGGGTATCTTTTGCCTCAGTTTAGTGTAATGAATCAGGTGTAATGAAAAGCCAATCTCGCAATAATTTTGATTCTGTTTTCAAAGTGAACTGTGAAACTTATTAGGACCTAAGTGGTCTGGCAGAAGGTAAAACAAATTTAGGTTGCTCCGGTTGTGATTGAATGGTTTTAAAAAATCCTGACTTTTTTTTTTTAAAGTCATGCAAAATGCTAAATTGAGAGCATTAAGGTAATAACAAGGTTAATCACTCAAATGTCAGGAAATGTCACACAATAAGATTTCACAGTTGAACAGATTGGGCCTTCAGTTCTCAGCTCTGCTTCCTTGTTTGTGTCTGATTACCAGTGTAACGCTAGGCTGGAGGGAGACTCCTAGCTCTACTTGGGATTCACTGCTGTGTATCCTCTCCGGGAGTTGGGCAGCTAAGTCAGGTCAGCCCTTTCTCACAAAGAAAAAGAAAGAGGTTGTGATGCTGCTTCCTTCTTTAAACCCAATAGCAAGTGATTTGAGGATGTGGGAAAGCCAGTTTCAAATTCCCATTCTGCCTGAATCCAGGTCTCCCATCTCCCAAGTTGGCCATAATCACTGGGCTATGGGGTGGGTGTCTCCCCTGTTGAAATTGTTGCACTTTGTATAAAATATTTAAACATTCATTGGAGCAGGGACTGGAACCTGGGTCTCCAAGGTAAAGGTCCTGATCATTAGCTTATAGAGTCACTCATTCTCTGTCTGGCCCAGTAAATATTTAAGTATTTCATACAAAGTGGAACAGTTTCAGCAGGCACTACTGAGAGAGACTCACCTTATAATACTTTATAACCCAGTGGTTCTCAACCTGCGGCCCATGGGCCAATTGGGGCCCAATCAGCACACAGCTGTGGCCCATGTGACATCCTCAGGGCCAGACAAGTAGTATATATATTATGTGAATGTGGCCCACATAACACATAGAGAGCTGCAGATGCAGCCCACAATGGTAAATAAGTTGAGAACCACTACTATAGCTCACTGATCATGGCACTCACCTGGGAGCTGGGAGACCTGAGATCATTGCTCCAAATAAGACAGTGTGTGTCTCCTGTCTGGGAGCATGTGAGCTGCTTGCACACACTAGCGTGATCAGGGACAGCTGCTGGTGACCCTGGTGCCTGCCCCAGTGGGCAGGGCTGGGGGCAGTACAGCCATGCTGGAAGAGCTGTCCAAACTGCATGATAGCTCATGTGAGCGGCAGTCTGACATGCTGCTGCTGCTTTTGCTGCTACTGTTCCTGGCCCGGTCGCTGGTGTCTCTGCTGATCTCACTTGTTGTCACTAGAGTCCTGCAAATCTGCAGATATCTGCTTTATATCTGTGGATGTCTGCATCCCTGGATATAAATTGTGCATCCACACAGGGATGTACTGCTCAATGCAGTCAGGACTTATGTGGTTTTGTACATGTCCACTGGCAGAAATGTAGGCACCTACAGGGTTAGGCAGCAGCTAACCGGGGGATGGGGAGGGGTGCAGGGTTGAGTATGTAAAGTTTGGACCTAGGCACTTAAAGTAGCAGTTAGGTGCCTAAATCTCTATAGATCTAGCAGAGTCTCCTTACAATAGCCTGAGAAGACCTTGCTCTAGTTTTTAAAAGCTTTGGGTTCTGTCCTTCCCACGATGAGTACAAGTTACTCTTATTAAAGTTAATCAATCAGCACTTAATAAAAAAATGCTTTGACCATTAATGGAAGTAATCTGCGTGCATAGAGAGGAGGATGAAGTGGCATGTGTAGTGACAGCATACAGAATATAAGAATTGAAGGAGTAAAGTGGGTTGCTTGGTGTGCTTGTCTGTACCCTAGATATTTTTTGTGGTCCTTCGGCATGGCTGAGCTTTGGGAAAGACTGACAGATTTAGAGCTTCTGGTGAGTGGAGTGTTGCTGTCAGTGCTGTGCTGTGCATACCAGGAAATGGAAACAGAACAAGCTTTAAAAGAATCGGTGAAAATTACATTGGGGTGGAGGGAGGGAAAGAATGTCTTATTTTAAAAGAAGTATAATACACACTTTTCCTTCCTTCCTTGACCTGCAGTGCAAGTTTGTTTTTAAAAAGGCCTCCATTTGTACAGAGCACATCCATGTAGTCACCAGCCGTACCATATATAGGCACATTTCCAGAATATTCCACCTGAGATATTCTGAGATATTTGATAGTCTCTAACAATTTAGATTGTTTTGGGGGATAGAGCCAGAGACCTTCACCTCCGAAGCATAAGACTTTCCACACCTTCATATAAGGAAAGGGCTGCATTAGTGGGTAATACTATGCTCTTTATTCTTTGTGTACCTTTACTAGGAGGACCTGAAACACTTAGCTATAGGACCCAATGAAATGCCCATAAATGATCCTCTGAGGTCAAGTGGAATTCCCTGTGATCACTAATCACTATGGAGGAAAAAGCTAAGGAGGCTTTAACTCACTTGCTCTCCCTTTAGCTTAGAAATACCTCTCCATTAATGAATTCAAGGAGCATGTGGCGAGCATCAAGCATGCTCACATATGACCCCACTACTCTGGCAGTGTTCAGCACTGCAATAGACACTGACATTTGCCACAGCCTCTTTGGCGGCTACAGTGTGGCACAGAGGTTGTACAAGTTGTGAACCTCTGCTTTGCTTTGTTTAGTTGCAGGTGTTAGTTTCAGCCAAAAGAAATAGTAATTAATTAAAAAGAAATTTTTTTTGGCAAATTGAAGTGTAAGATAAAAATTAAAGGTATGGGGCAGTGTATATACAGTCAGTACATGGCCCAACATTGCACAGTGTGCCAGGCAGAAAATAGCAGGCCTGAGACAGATGTGGCCAAGAACATACAATGACATACATGGTCACATTCAGGAGTGATTTGCAAGGAGAAATAAGTGACATATCAGTATATGAGAGTGAGGGCATCTAACGTAGGGTGACCAGATAGAAAGTGTGAAAGTCAGGGCAGGGGATGAGGGGTAATAGGTGCTTATATAAGAAAAAAGCCCCGAATATCAGGACTGTCCCTATAAAATTGGGACATCTGGTCACCCTAATCTAACGGAGAGTAAGGGAGTGTAAACTGGTAATTTAAGTGTCAGCATGCTAGAGGAATGGCTTGATTCTCATCACTCACACCAGCTTTACCCTGGTGTAACTCCATTGACTTCAGTAGAGCTAACACACTGATGTAGGTGACAGGAGATTCAAGTCCATAAGAAGGAGTTGGCTAACTTTGCTTGCTCCTTTATGCACCTTGTTAGCTGTTATCCTGCCATACTCTTCTCTTTGCAATCTGTCTGTGTGCATAATGCATCAGTTTAGCCTCCCTCAGATTCAGTTTGACACAGTGGGCCAATTTCAGATTTTATATGAAAAAAGCAAACAGTTACGTATAAGCAAGAGGGTGTAAGTCTACGGATGTCTAATTTGATGTCATTTACATGCTTAGGGTTTGAAGAAGGAGCACGTTGCATTGTTACTGTAGATACCCAGGGATTCACCTCTGAGTATGGCCCATCATGACACAATTTCTTTAGTCAGGATTCATTAATTGAAATTTCTTAGAAAATATCAGTTTGTGTGTATATGTACAAGTACATGTTATGTATTCAGTTTTCCAGCAAAGTCAGTGGAGCTGTACCTTCTACACCAAAGCTGTACCTTCTACATCAAGCCCATAGTTAATTATGAGTTGATGAAGCTGTAATTGTAAGCAGGAAAATGAAAAAGGTATCAATATTCACACAGTGATGGTTTTATTTTTGCAGTACTTATCATGGCATCCAAGCAAATCCATATAGTGTTGTTTGTAGCTGCAAGTGTTTCACTTTGTGACGAAATTTTTTTACGATATAATAAACTTGGAGGTGAAGGACTTTTTTCGGAGGCTGAGATTTTTCTTGCTGTTTTTAAATTTAAAACTAATCTATTCCCAGAAAATGAATTCCTACTAAATGTGTACTAAATGTTGTTTTTCTGAGTTTGAGCAACTTCTTTTCAATATACCATATTTTGTCTTTGGAAAGAAATTTAAAGGATAGGGGCACATCTTTTGATTTTTATCCTTTTCTAGTAGATGACTTACAGCAAATTTATTTTTAGAAACTATTTGTTTCCCAATAAAAATAATAAAGATGACATTGGGCATAATTTTATTAACTTATTATTTCATTCCAAAGTGGAATTTTATGAATTAATTCAGTTGACCAGAGTCTTTCCTTCGTTGTGTAACTTAATAACTCTGCACTCAGGATAGAGAGGAATTTCCTGTGAAGATTTTTTTAACTGATGCTAAGTTGAAATAGCATATGAATTTTGAGTCATTTTTTATAGTAAGGAAACACTAGTGCATTGTCTCACTTCTATAGTTTTAGTTCTGTGCTGTCTTGAATTATGCATGAGTGACTTAAACAGAAATCTCAAGCACGACAAATATCTGTTGCAGGAACTATAAAGAAGCCCTTATAATCTCAGAAAGCAAAATCTCAGAATGGGATATATGAGCAGTCACTGATTGCAGGCTAAGGTTGACAGTGGTGCCAGCTATCCTTTAATTACTCCCTGCAGTACAGGTTTTTGATAACTCCCAGTTTGTTTCTTTTGGTTCAGAAAAAACTACAGATGCTGCTCTTTTGTAGAGCTGGTTACCAATTTTCTGATGGAACATATTTCTGTTGGAAAATGCTGATTTGTCAGAAGTGAAAGATTTTGCAGAAATGTGTCAATTTCAATGAAAAATCAATTTAGAAAAAATTGAGATGGCTTGTTTTAATAATTGTAATCTGTTTAGAAATTTTTGGATCATAATGTTTTGATTTTTCATTTCAAAAGAAATTTCAAAATGAATAGTGACTTTATATTTTAAACATTTAAAATGTCAGTTGGATCAAAGCATTTCAATTTTATCAAAATTAAATGATTTTTTTCTCCATTCATTCTATGGGAAATTTTGAATTTTTTTGGTTTTTGGTCCATTTTGGAATAGAAAAGAAGTTCAGACTCACAGAATTTTCCTCTAAATGGAAAATCTGCTTCCTGGCTAGTTCTACCTATAAGGCTCTTGGGGTTTATTAAATAACAAAGCAGTGAATGAGAGAGGAATAAATCTTTAATAAAACAAACTGTAAAACTACTGTGGTGAACTGCCGCACACAGCAATGCGGTGTCCCCCTTTCCCTTCCTCCCCCACCCGCCGCCTGCTCTAGGGCACATCAAATTCCCACACTCACAACTCTCTTATGAGGGATCATCTCCAAATCATCATCTTTTATAAACATACCTCTCCATTACACTTTTGACTTTAAAATGTTATTGAAATTGCCAGGATATTTTGTGGCTCTTGTGAGCATTTTATACACTAAACCATATTTCTAGGACCCCCATCTGGGAGACCCAGGTTCCAGTCCCTGCTCCAGTGAATATTTATATATAGACCAAGTAACATCATTAAAACTGTTCATGTCACCTCAGATCCTTTCATCGGTGATATTCCAGACTGATGATTTATCTGCTTCTTCATGTGCAGGGAAGTAATGATTTCCATCAGGATAAATGTTTTACCTCTTTCTGGCTGAACCTTGGCTTATACCTTGCCTTCTGGATGGAATAAGAAAAGAAATCCCTCTTTGCTTTCACTGACACCCACAGTATAGCATTCCATAATTGGCCAAATGCATTACAGGTGTCTCTTGTATGCTTTTTAAAAATGGATATGCATATAATTCATTGTTCAAGTACAGTTCATGTGTGCAGGGTGTCCCCCAGTGTGCAAAAGCAGTGAGACATGTATCATATATCAGTTTCATTCTGCGATTTAAGAAATCTTAGAGAACAGGTTAAACCAATCATTACAAGTTGTGGTCCATGGACCGCAGGTGGCCCAGCAAGCACTTATTGGAGATCTGACTGGTTATACTGGGTTTCATTCTGTAAGGTGTTGAACACTGTGGCCCTGATCCAGCAAAGTATTTATGCACATGAGTAGTCCCACTGATGGCCTATATTCCCTGTATGTATTTGCCACAAAGATGTGTCACAATCACAAGTTGAAGTGTCACCATGAGACCATCTCTGTATTACGATGTGGTTCATACTAGGAAAAAGGTTACAGTCATAGAATTTAAGGCCAGAAAAGGCCACCAGATCATCTAATCTGACCTACTGTATATCATGGGCCACCAACACCCCACAGTTCCCACACTCTAAATCTAACAACCAAAATTAGACCATAATATTATAGCCCACAAGCGACTAGACTGTTATGTGTCCCAGGCAGAGAATAGGAGGGACTGAGGTGCACCAATGCCCGAGACCCGGCAATAGCAGGAAAATGATTAAGTGAGATATCCCCAGCTAACCCTGGCACTCACACTCTGCAGCAGAAGGCAGAAACCCCCAAGGTCACTTCCAGTCTGACCTTGAGGAAAATTTCTTCCTGACCCACATATGTCAATCCCATTCTAAACATGTGTGCAAGAATGAGCCAGACAAGCCCCTGAGAGAGAGAATGCCTCCTCAGAGTACTGGCCCACTGGTCAAGGGACCTTGTTACAAATGTTAGTCACATCTTTGAGTTAGTTCTTCCCTTTTTCCTCTAGTTTTGTTCAACTTTGGAAGTATGTTGATTCCTCAGCTTCCATAAACCTGGCAATGTTCCATGTGAAGCCCTAGAATTTATAAGGGAAATATCCTTCCTTTTATGCCACTAAACAGAGAAGAAGAGGGAAAAGAGAGAGAGAAATCATGAGAGGGAGAAGAATTGAGAGTTTGCAATTGATGTAGAAAACAATGGAAACTGCCATCAAAATTTCATTACCTCTTTTTCCTTGATTACTGCAAAAAGTTCACCTTTGAAATCTTACCATCTAATTTGATAGATGTAGCATTGGTTGTGAAAACAGCATGTGCTCAAATTTATACAATGGTTTCTCTTCTCCCTTCTGTTTTTTTTTAATGCAATTTGTTGCGTGAGAGCATAGGAACATTGCATAGTATTTTATGGATTACAGCTTCATGGAACAATAAGATAATACAGGAATCACTGCAAAAGAATAGTAATGTTTAAACCATCTGTGAAGGACATCTTAATTCCATTTAGTTATTTCCAAATACTATACTGTAACACTGGAGGAACAGAAATGTTGAATTTTTGTGATCCCAAAATACTGCAAGCTTCATTTCACCTGTTAAATACAGTTGTCTTTGATTATATTAAAAACAGTCCTTTTCTGCTTTCCAATTAGAGAATTGGGCAGTTAATAGGAGAATGCATAAAATAATTGTGGGTTTGGAGACCTAATTCTGAGAAGTACTTAACAACAGGCTGATCTCAATGGAAGTTTTTTATTTTTAGTTTATGATTATTAAATATTTGTATTGTGGCAATGCCTACAAGCCTTAAAAAGGGATTGGGGCCCCAGCATATCAGGCATATACATGTTACAAATAGAGAACACATTATCTCAGGATGTGAATGTTTCCAAGCCATAAGCAATATTCAACATTATTTTTTTTTAAAAATTTGTTTAAAAAAATGAAGGCACTGACCTGGGGGTATAACATTCAATTTAACACTATGATTTTTCCAAGCTATAAATCAAAGCTTGAGTTTTCATTATGGCAACCTTTAAAAAAAAAAACACACACACAAACCAGGAAATGTTCTAACCTGGAGGCTTTATTGTTTTCAGTACCCTAATGGCCTGGGTGCTGCTTCCAATCTATTGATACATTGTAGACCTCATCTTGTTAAGTCATCATGCTGACTCACCTAATGGGGAAGTTGTTTTCCTGATGCACTGATGCAGCACCCACATATAATGCATTCACATCCCTTTGATTCAATTTCTCTGTGGTCAAGGGGTGGCTTTGCTGATAAAGGTTTGAAATCTATTATAGAGGGGTTGTGCTGATGAAGACTTACGAGCAAATTAAATTCTTGGGAAATAATGAAATGGCCACTTAGCAATGGAAGCAACTTCTCTCTCTATTTTCAGTATTTTGGCCAGGTGCAGTTTAAAAATAGCTTTGATAGATTTCTCTTTCCAAATGCTATACTAGTACATGTTGACTAGAGTAGCACTATCAAGATATTATGTACTACTCACAGAGCTTTTTGAGGAAGCTCTCATTCTTGCAGCTTGTTTGTACTGGCCCAGAGAAGGATTCTTTTGTTGTTTGTTTATAAGTCTCGTTAAGGATTTCCAGTCTCCTGAAGGAACGATCTCAGTCCTCAACTTATTACAGCAAAGAAACAAACAAACAAAGCGTTAACATCCTACAATTGCTGATTTATGTTCTTTGTTTTTTAACTAAGCACATTGCTAAAATATGATAAAGTATTACATTAAACTATAACATATAGTGTATGAGAAGAACCCAGGATATAATGAAAGGAAAGAAAAAAGAACAAACAAACGTACGCTGTTTAATACTGTTCATGCAGCAGTTAGCTATCTCTCATTTTTTATACTGCATTTGTCACCATAATATCTGAGCACCTCAAGTAAGAGTCACCTCAGAGGAAAAGGGTGTTCTTCCATGATAATCCTTTTCACCTCTCTGAAACCTGTTTAGACCTGTTCATCCTTTTTGTCAGTATTTTTAGTCTGAAGCCTTAGTCTAATCATATCAAGTTCAGGGAAGTTCAACGGGCGGGATAGAGGAGAGTCAGGGTAATTTCCATGTTTATGATTATCAGTTCCAGTAATAACAGCAACTGTTACAAGAAATGGAGATGCAGTTTTTACTCATGGGACTAAAATCTGGCAGGAGAGCAGGGTCAGACTGCTCTGTACCCTGAAAGAGGCTGGTTGTGCTTTTTCTGGCTTCTCCATTCTGTCACAGGCTCTGTGATTAAGACACCGAGTAAGTTCGTTTTTACAGTGTGAATAGCAAGTGTTTCTCAACACTAGTAACCACACAGAGGTTCTGAAAACAGTTTTACGCTGTATGCCATCACCTCTGTCTGCCAGAATGACTAAGTATTCCAATCAGCAAGTTAAGACTCCCTGCATCTGCTCATACATCTTCCACAGAGTGGTAATGCCCACCAGTTGGCTGGGTGCCACTGACAGATGAAAGGGAAAGCTTTATTATCTTGTGAACATCTGAATGTGGTTATGCCTACACTATCACTTATGTCGGTGTAACTTACGTCTCTCGGGGGTGTGAATAAGCCACCAACCTATGTGACCGTCTCCAAGGAAGCTGCCTTCTCCTTCACTTAGAATTGTTACTTATAAGCTGTCTACAAGCACAGCATAATAGCATTTTCATTCACACCACAATTGTTTAAGTTTGTGTCAGCTGCTTGATGTATAATGGAAATCTGGCAGAAAATAACTGGATTAATTGAAATTGCTATTATAAAAGGTAGCCAATAAAAAATGTGCTTTTATCAGTCTCTGTGTTTGGCATCCTTGTGCGGTATTTGTATTTTACAGTTATCGCTTCCAGAACAGCACAATAGATGAGAGCAGTTAGTGGCATACTGTTTTTACAATTTATGTTTGCGTTAACTGTATGTTGCATTGAAATTCGGAAACATGTCTGTCTCCTTGATATGTCATGTCACAATAATACATCAGCTTGTAAAAGCTTCATTTTATGCTATATTTTTTACAAATAAATTTGAAAAGTACTGATGTATAAGCATCAGGGTGCAATTCCCTGCCACACAAAAAAAACCCCTGTGATTTGACACATACATTTACAAGTCATTGTCTTATAAGCTTTGTTACATTAGGGTTGTGATGGGTTCCACCCAGGGTGCCGCCTGGAACTGGGGTACTACTGAGCCCCCGACCTACCAGTCTTGGCTCCCTCTAACTCTGTACTGCTGTGACAATCTGCAGAGCCCTCCAGCCTGCACTTTCACCAGCATTCATACAGGTAGGGACACACCCAGCTGCAGTTACATGCAGGCTCTCTGACCAGCCCTACATAGGAAGGCTACACCCAAGGCAATTCCCAGCTTCCCAGGCATGTAGCCACTCTGGAGTATAAATGCAAAATTATACCATCTTGTGCTGCACCGGGAACTACACAAGGTAAGCTCATAAAGTTCACCCCCTCCAATGTGGACAGGAATATGCCTCTTGAGCTGTGATTCCCATACACTTCGCTCCAGCTCACTGGTTTAGATAAAGCAAAAACAAGTTTATGAACTACAAAAGATAGATTTTAAATGATTCTACGTGATAGCAAACAGATCAAAGCAGATTCCATAGCAAATAAACAAGAAATGCAAACTAAGCTTAATATATTAAACTGATTGGAAATGAATTGGCAGATACTTACGGGGCAAGCGTTTATATCTTGGAATCCCCAGGTGTTTCATTCACAGGCTAGAAATCCCTTTAGCCTGGGTCCAGCACTTCCCCCAGTTCAGTCTTTGTTCCTCAGGTGTTTCCAGGAGTCGTCTTGGGAGGGAAGAAGCCAGATTATGTCACTCCCTACCTCATTTAGCTTTTGCATATGGTGGGAACCCTTTGTTCCAAAGCTTGATTCCCAGACGAGTCTGTGGAAAAACACTAACGTCCCAAATTGGAGTCCAGCATCATGTGGCCTGGTCACATGTCCTTACAGAGTCATAGCAGCCATTCCTTACAGACTGTTCGGAGTGTTCTCAGGAAGGCTCACCAGGTGGGAGATAAGCTTTTCCTAAGGCTTATTGTTCTTTCTAATGGCTCATTGCCCTGAATAGGCCCTTCCCAACCAGCTATCTAGACTGAAAGCATCTTGTCTAGTGGGCGTTACCCAGGTGTAACTACATTTGAGGTACAGAGACATAGTCAGTATTTATAACTGCACATAAAAAATGATACATGCATACAGATAGGATAATCATATTCAGCAAATCATAACTTTTTCAATGACACCTCACATGACTTACCTTGTACAAAATGCATCATAATTATGTCCTAATCATATCATAATATCACTGTGAAGAATATGTCACAAGGGTTACTCACATAACTGATTGGATTTAATGATGGAGAAACTGAGGACTCTGCATGGCATGCTTGGCAATTCCACAAGGATTCTCGCAATTCAGTAAGAAGCCTATCTGTTGGCTAATCATAGTATTCAGCGCATATAACCTTTCCTGTCAGAGGAAGTGCTCTGAGGCATTACAATAACCTAGGACATGTAGTAATGTTGCCACTTAAAACAAACTATAGAGACATTACTAGTGACGTGAACAGTTTGTCCTCACATTTTACTGTTGTAAAATATTCATGGCTGAAACTAAGGATCGTGAGCAAGTTCCAGTTTCAAGAATTACTAAACAGCAAGTGTTTATCCCCAATTAAGCTCTTATGATACAAAGACCATCTGTGATGTCCCTGTGCGTGTGTGTGTGTGTGTACACCTTGTCTGAGAATTTGGTCCTGTGTATGAATATTCTACATCTGTGCTTCACACAGAACCAAATTCTCAGGCATTATATACATACAATATTAAATGTGCATATTTTTATTCTAATCCTGATATTTGAATATCTTCTTGTCAGCAAATGGCGACGTTGTGAAGGACATAATTTCCCTGTATAATTTTGTCTTCATATTTCAGAGTCCCTAGTTTCTTTGGTCACCGATGTTTATTTTTTATTACTACACAACTGTCATCAACTCCTCCGCATATATGTATATAGGCACACGTGCAAAAAGGACAAAGTTGACACAATGTGTACACTGAAGCACTCAGTCCACAAAATCTGAGGCTCTCCCAAACTCTTCCTTCCCCTTTAACACAGGGTTTGCACTATGTGCTGAAGGCCAACAAATTAAGGCTCCTTTGTACTACATTGGAGAGTAAGTTCCAGAGTCAAAGAACTTTCATTGAGAATATCCATTCCCTTCACACATTTATCTAGAAGTCTAGCCTTTTCCTGGGCAAGAGTTCTCAGATCTTCACTGCTAAACATCTATATGAAAATCATAGGACATCTAGACACATTTGACAAAAACTGTGGATTGGGCATGGGAACTCTGTCTGAGGCAGAAAAGTTGCACAATTTTCCCCCAGATAATTCTGTACTATTTTGGGAAATGCCAAGTGTCTGAACTATGTTATATACAGTGTGGCTGTAGGATACTAAAGAGACAAGGTGGGTAAAGTGATATCTTTTATTGGACCAACTCCCCTTGGCAAGAGAGAGAAGCTTATGAGCCACACAGAGCTTTTCTTCAGGTCTGGGAAAGGAACTGCCAGTGTGATAGCAAAATGCAAGGTGTAACAGATTGTTAAGCATAAGTAGTTAGCACATATTATAAGGGACTGTTCAAGGAAGAGTGGCCCAGTAACACCTCTGGAGTCATAGGACAAAAAAGGGGGTTACAGATTGTTGTAATAAGCCACAAACCCAGTGTGTCTGTTCAGTCTGTGGTTTTTAGTATGTAGCAGAGTAACAAATTTAAGTTCCCAGGCTCGTCTTTTGAAAGTGTTGTGCATGTTTCCATTGAGGAGAGGACTGATAGGTCAGGTATAGAGTGATCACTCTGTGAAGGGTTTACCCATAGGTGATAGGATGCTTTTGTCTTTTATCGTTTCCCTGTGTGAGCTCATTTCCCTGTGTGCATCCGATGAAGTGAGCTGTAGCTCACGAAAGCTTATGCTCAGATAAATTTGTTAGTCTCTAAGGTGCCACAAGTCCTCCTTTTCTTCATTTGAGAGTGTAGTGATCGTCTGGTTTCACCCACACAGTTGTTATTGGGATAGTTAGTGCACTGGATGAGGTACACCACATGTTGTGATATGGAATGTGTAGGATCCATGCATCTTGAAAGGTGTGTTGTGAGGGTTGTTGATCATTGTAGCAGCAGAGATGTGTCTTCAGGTTTTGCATCTGTTGTTCTGGCAGGGTCTGGTGCCACTTTGAGTTGCTGTGTCCCACTAACCCTCTCTCTTTGTCCTATGACTGCCACTCTACCTTGAATGGTTCCTTACAGTATGTGCTAACTACCTGTGCTTAATCAGCTGTTCCACCTTGCAATTTGCTGTGACACTGGAAGATCCTTTCCCAGACCGAAAAAAACCCGAGGAGTACTTGTGGCACCTTAGAGACTAACAAATTTATTTGGGCATAAGCTTTCGTGGGCTAAAACCCACTTCATCGGATACAGGCAGTGGAAAATACAGTAGGAAGATATATATACACACAGAGAACATGGAAAAAATGGGTGTTGCCATCCCAACTGAAACGAGACTAATCAATTAAGGTGGGCTATTATCTGCAGGCGGAAAAAAAACTTTTGTAGTGGTAATGAGGGTGGCCCATTTCAAACAGTTGACGAGAAGGTGTGAGTAACAGCAGGGGAAAACATTAGCATGGGGAAATAGCTTTTACTTTGTGTAATGACCCATCCACTCCCAGTCTTTATTCAAGCCTAATTTAATGGTGTCCAGTTTGCAAATTAATTCCAATTCTGCAGTTTCTCATTGGAGTCTGTTTTTGAAGTTTTTTTTTTTTGTTGGAGAATTGCGACTTTTATGTCTGAAACTGAGTGACCAGGGAGGTTGAAGTGTTCTCCAACTGTTTTTTGAATATTATAATTCTTGATGTCCTGATTATCACTACAAAAGTTTTTTTTCTCCTGCTGATAATAGCTCACCTTAATTGATTAGTCTTGTTACAGTTGGTATGGCAACACCCATTTTTTCCATGTTCTCTGTGTGTATATATATCTTCCTACTGTATTTTCCACTGCATGCATCTGATGAAGTGGGTTTTAGCCCACAAAAGCTTATGCCCAAATAAACTTGTTAGTCTCTAAGGTGCCACAAGTATTCCTCTTTTTTTTTTTTTTTTGCTGATAGAGACTAACACGGCTACCAGACTGAAACCTGTTTCCCAGACCTGAAGAAGAGTTCTGTGTGGCTTAAAAACTGGTCTCGCTCACCAACAGAAGTTGTTCCAACAGAAGATTTTACCTCACCCACCTTGTCTTGACTCTGTGTCTGGACTAGCATACAAAAACCACGAGAGTGGTATAATTCCTTTTTATGGGCTTTTGTTTTATACCAAATCAGACACCCACCTTTATCCTCAGTCAAGAAATTACCATATAAGGGAGTGTTTGATGTATAGTTTGTGGTTGTTTTGCAAGCCTCATTGTAGGATTCTGGCCTGATAAGCCTATTTTGTACAGACAGCATTAGTGCTATATTATTTTTTTCTATGACTAACCTCACCTAGGGGCTGAAGGGAACATAATGCACCTCTCTGACACCTCCTTCCATGCCAGGTTGACACAGCAGGGCGAGGTGGCACCCACAGAAACAGAACACCTTTCTTATAATCTCTTATCCCTCCAGATGGACCCTCCCCACCAGGCAGTGGGGTTGGGGTATGGACATGAGTGTTCAGACAAACAGACTGTAATGTAAAATACATGTGGGTAATAGATATTCAGCTACATAGCTGAGGTATCGCAAGACACCTTGCCAAATGTAATTTTATTAGGTTATATTTATAGTTGAGATATTGAATTTGACTTTGGAAACCAGCCTTCCATTTTCAACCCACAAATAACTCACAGGTCACAATCACAGGCACAAATGTTGGTAGGTATATATCTACGTACCTCTATTTAAGCACACTTAGGAAGTTTAATGCCTAATGGCCTTCCTTGGCACCTTAGGACCTAAATAGAACTTTATTCATGAAGAGGCCTTGTGCTGGACCGTAGGTCCACTGTGCAGTGGAACATTTCACCATTACTAAATAATATATGCCTTTCTGGGACACTTTCCAATACATCCTTGATAAACAGTTGCTATAGTTTTTTCTCTCTCTGCTGTGATTTTCCTCCCATTTATGCTTAACTAAAAATAGATTTTGATGTCATTACTTACCTCAAACTGAGCAATTCTTTACAAGGTTTGGCCCTTTAAAGGATCTGGTAAATACTTTGACCTGCACTCTATGTAGTAGATATTTGTAAGCTGCTTTTTCAAATATCACATTAAGGTGCAGGTTGGGCTGATATATTGTTGGTTTCTTTTCTCTCCTCACTATTTTGTGCCCTCCCTCCCGATTCCATTCTCGTAATCAGTAATTAATTCATGGAATGAGAGTGGTTGCTCCAATGTGAATATAGTTCCTGGGGAACAAAAGAATGAAGTAGACTTTGAAAAGAAACCAGATAGTGAAAAATGATTACAGCTTTCGTAATCATAGGTTTTCACAGCAGCAGGTTTCATTTTGCACTACTTCAAAATCTAAAAACAAGACAGTAAAAAGAAATCTGCAGTACATTTTATTTATTTATATATAAAAGGGAAGAAAGAAGTAAATGGAAAAAACCTGGGATTTTTTTACTGTATCTGGAAAAGCTTAGTCTTGAGCATAATTTAAATCACTACATCATTTTACAAAAAGAAAACAAATATCCACTCAAACTACAACAAACATGATTCACCGTTTCCACCCAGCTGTTTGATCAGGATTGTGGTTTCTGATCCTGCTTCTATTCATCGTGTCCTTGACTTCAGTGGGAACAGTTCAGGCCCAGGGTGAGGAAGATTTTGTGGGACTGATTTGCTTTTACTTCCAAAACCCCCTGTTCCAGTTGAAACAGAACATTTCCCTCATTCAGGGCTGAGGGTTGGGTGGCAAAAGTTTGCCCTGAGCACCCTTTTTGAGAGGGCCCCCAAACTGAGTGGACCAGGTGCACAGGGTCACAGTGTCACTCAGTTTTGGCTTGCCTACCTCTTGTCCCCATCTATGTAAGGGGAACACTTGCCATCTGCTGGGGATTCTGCCAGTATCTGCTAGTACCAAAGGGGTGCAGAGTCCGCATGCCAACTCCTGCATTTCCCTGGACCATAGATAATGTGGGGGACTTGCTAGAGTGCTTTGGCACTGGTTATTCCCAGCTGGTGGATGGTTCTTTAGGAACTATTGCTAGCTCACGCAACTTAGAACAACTCCAGAGATACTCACCTGCTCTGCTGCTGGGAGCCTGAGGCAGAGAATCAGGGAGCCATATCTGGTTGCTTTCCCTCTTTTCTGTTGTCCTGGGCTGCCTTCAGTAGCTGTATAAGAGAGAAGGAATCATCCTTTTCTAGATACTACCCTAGGCTCAGGCAGAACCACTTGACCAGGGATTCTCAAACTGGGGGTCGGGACCCCTCGGGGGTCATGAGGTTATTACATGGATGGGGTCGTGAGTTGTCAGCCTCCACCCCAAACCCCGCTTCGCCTCCAGCATTTATAATGGTGTTAAATATATTAAAAAGTGTTTTTAATGTATAAGGGGGGGGGAGGTGCACTCAGAGGCTTTCTGTGTGATAGGGATTACAAGTACAAAAGTTTGAGAACCACTGCACTTGAGCTTCTGTCCTCTTCTCTTTGGAGTTTCTACACTGTGAGTAGTTGCTGTCCCTTCTCGGTTGCAGCTGCTCAGTAGCTCCCAGCTCCTACCTCCTCCCCATAAAAATGGGGCTGATTCAAGCACTTCCCTTTTAAAATCACAGGTGGAGCCGGGAACACATTTTCAATTGATCAAAATAAATTTTTCTTAACGTAGTCACCCTTGTGGATTACAATGTAGAGGTCTGGAAGTTGTTCTCAGGCCACATACTGACCAACAATTACCTAAACCTTTTATACGGCCTCCTTGTCAGGGGAATTTATTTTTCTGGATAAGAAAACTCTCATCCAATGTAATGTTCCTAGTTCCACTCTGTTCAATCAGGGCAAATTGGGCTGATCTTCACTAATCTTCCTGATCCAGGTGTGAGACTCCTAATTTTCTTGTGGCGCCCTAGTCTCTTACCTGATTGTGCACATTCCCTTCTTCAAAAATTGCGGTTTTACTAACAGGTTGACAGACATTTATTCACACTCTCCCTAATGATACAGGGTGCTGCATGGGTGCATATCCCAGTTGAACATCTTACAGATCTTGGCAAGTATGTGATTTTCATAGAATAGAAAAGGCACACGTGAGTAATTTAAACATATCCTTATTCCGGTCACTGTAGTCATAGAAATCACAAAAATGAAGGTCTGGAAGGGACCTCAAGAGGTCCATGAGTCCATCACCCTGTGCTGAGGTAGGACCAAGTATACTTAGGCTATCCCTGACAGGTGTTTGTCCAACCTGTTCATAAAAACCTCCAATGGCAGGGATTCCACAACCTCCCTTGGCAGCCTATTGCAGAGATTAACTAGCCTTATAGTTAGAAAGGTTTTTCTAATATGTAACCTAAATCTCCCTTGCTGCAGATTAAGCTCATTAGTTCTTGTTTTACCTTCAGTGAACATGGAGAACAATTGATCACCGTCCTATTTAGAACAGCCCTTACTATAGCTGAAGACTGTTATCAGGTCCCTCCTCAGTTTTCTGTTTCTTGACTAAACATACCTAGGTTTTTTAAACTTTCCTCACTAGTCAGGTTTTCTATACCGTTATCATTTTTGTTGCTCTCCTTTGGACTCTCTCTAATTTGTCTACATTTTTCCTAAAGTGTGGCACCCAAAACTGGACTCAGTACTCCAGTTGAGGCCTGACTAGTGCTGAGTAGAGCAGGACAATTATCTTCTGTATCTTCATATGACACTTCTGTTAATATATCCCAGAATGATGTTTGCCTTTATAGCAACTGCATTATATTGTTGGCTCATATTCAGTTTTGATCCACTATAACTCTCAGATACTGTACTGCAGTATTATCGAGACAGTTATTCCCCATTTGTACTGTGCATTTGATGTACAGTTGATTTTTTCCTAAGAACAGTACTATATGCTTTGCTGAATTTCATCTGGTTGATTTCAGACTAATTCTTCAATTTGTCATAGTTTTTTCAAATTCTAATCCTGTCCTCCAAAGTGATAGCAACCCCTCCCAGCTTGCTGGTATTCACAAAGTTTAGAAGCATACTTTCCATCCCATTATCCAAGTCATTATGCAAATATTGAATAATACCCAGCCCAGGACACATGCCTGTCAGACTTGATGAGATATGTTCTCCCATTTTGACAACAAACCATTGAAAACTACTCAGTACATAAATTGTGCCGGGAGTTGCCAGGGCTGAGCCCTGGTACCTCTAGGCTTGGCAGTTCATAGCCCCGACATCTCTGGGCTTGCCGCATCAAAGTAAAAAAATTGCTTGAGCCCCAACACCTCTTTGATTACAAATTAAGCATTGAAGCTATTCTGAGTACATTTTTTTCCAACCATCTTTTAGAAATGGTACATTTTTCAGTATTAGAATTCAGCAGCTGGAATGGGCCATTTTCACGGAGACTGATCTCTGAGCACAGGCAGGGTGTTTAGGGGGAAAGCGGGGCTCCTTAAATTACTGGGACTCAGCCTAGTCATCATTCAATTGTTGGTTTAGCAGGATCCTGTGTTTGCCAATAGCTGAATGCTCAGGTTAGACTCATGACATTAAATCTTTTATTCAAAGAAACAGGATATCAGACTAACTGCTAAGTGTTGTCAAAAGCTGTATTTTTCACTGTGTTGTTTTATACCATGTAATGTGCTCTGATATGAATCATGCAGACAGGTGTCATTTTACATTAATTACACAACTGCTGCTTCTAAAATACCATTGTAATGTTCACTGATTTCGTGGTACAGCATACCGAGTATATGTGAGGTGTGTGTTAAGTCCCAGTTTATTGCAAAAAGTGACTGAAATTTGATGAATTGAGAGGAGCTGTGATTTTTTAAAAATCAGACTGTTTAAACCACTTTTGTATGTAGTGGCATTGTAGCCATGTCATTCCAAGTCTCTCTCACCAACAGACATTGGTCCAATAAAAGATATTACTTCACCTTCCCTTGTTTGTCTCGAACACTTTTGGGTCTTTGGCTGTTTTTGCTAACCATCATTTAACACAAATGGCTGCATCAACAGGTGGGGAAAAACTCTTTGTTAAACATTCAACCCTGCCCTAGCTCTTCAATGAGATACTGAGGAGGCTCACTCATAATCCCCATCTAAGACCTCCAGCACGTGCCCTAGAAAAAACAATATTAGACTTGACATTCCTGATATTTACAAAGTAAACAAGAAATAAAAGAGGGGGAAACCTCCCCTCCACATCTTTTAAAAACCAACCAACCAACCGACCAAAAAACATTTCAGATTCTTTTCTTTATACATCACAAAGAAACAAATAAAATAAACATAAAATAAAAATCGCACAGCCCTCCTCCCTTTATATGTAAAATGTGCAGATCACCTTTAACACAAAATCAAAAGGGGCAAGCAAGTTAATTAGTTTTAAGATTGAGTTGGACACATTTATGATTGTATGATGGGGTTGCTTGTGATGGTAGGCAGCAGGGCTCAGCAGCCCTCAGGCTCACTTCTAGTTTGTCTTATGTTCCTAAAAGCTCATGCTTCAGGGCTTCAGCTGGCCACTGGCAGGGGCCTCTCCATGTACTCTGGAAGGATATTTGAAAAAAAATTCTTTCCTCTGTAGCATTAGGGATGGCCATAGCTAGAGATGGAACATTGGAAGGGCCTGGACTCTGAGATGGTACCAAGCATTCTCTCTTGCAGGTGCCTGTCTAGCTGCTTCCTGCTAACATGCTTAGCCTTTGATTGATTGCCATGTATGGCAGGGGTGGCCAACCTGTGGCTCCAGAGCCACATGCGGCTCTTCAGAAGTTAATATGCGGTTCCTTGCGTAGGCACCGACTCCGGGGCTGGAGCTCCAAGCACCAACTTTCCAATGTGCTGTGGGGTGCTCACTCCTCAACCCCTGGCTCTGCCACAGGCCCTGCCCCCACTCCACCCTTTCCCACCCCCTCCCCTCAGCCTGCAGTGCCCCCGCTCCTCCCCCTGCTCCCCAGAGCCTCCTGCATGCCACAAAACAGCTGATTGGGAAGTACATGGGAGAGAGGGGGAGGCACTGATCGGCAGGGCTGCTGGTGGGTGGGAGGTGCTGGGAGCGGGATGGGGGAGCTGATGGGGGGGGTTGCTGATGTATTACTATGGCTCTTTGGCAATGTACATTGGTAAATTCTGGCTCCTTCTCAGGCTCAGATTGGCCACCCCAATCTATGGTGTTGGGAAAGAATTTTCCCTAAGTCAGATTGGCAGTGATCTTGGGGTGATCTTTTTTGCCTTCCTCTGCAATGTGTGGGTGCACATCACTTATCAGGATTATCTGGGTATATCTCACTTAACATTTCTCTGCCATTTCAGGGGCCTCTGGCACTGGTGCACCTCAGTCCCTCCTGTTCTCTGCCTGTGGCCTTTCCTATGTGACCCTAGTCACATATGAGCTGTAATACTATGGTCTACTTTAGTTCCTTGGGTTTAGTGTGTGGGTGCTGAGTGGTGCTGGTGGCCTGTGTTATACAGGAGGTCAGACTAGATGATCTGTTGGTCTCTTCTGGTCTTACACTCCATGACTCTGACATTCTTAGCTCCCATCTCTGCATCCAGGTACCAGCTTCAGCCAGTGCAATAATTGTACATAAGTTTTATGTAGCAAAGCCCTTTGTTCACCTTGCGTCAAATATGCAAAGTTTCTATCAGTTTGTAAGGTGCAAATCACTATTGTACCTAGGTACGTATCGTACTATCAACATGGAAGTTTTATTTTACAAATGTACCAGTATAACTGCAAGAGAGGGGGAAAAAACTTAATGAATAAAAATTTGTATTCAACCAACCATGTCAAAATACCCGAAATTTGTTTGGATAAGTCAGTATTTTAGCAAAACATAGCTTGGCTGACAAAGGTGCTTAAAAATGAAAGTAAGAACATGGAATCTGTAATTACCTTATGAAAGACTAAAAAAAATACCATTATCCCCCCCCCCGCAACCAAAACACAGCACAATGCAGTTATTGCAGTCACTGTCTGACCTTCCAAGTTGCACGCATAGCCACATGCATTGCAAATTCAGGGCCTGATCCAAAATCCAATGAAGTCCATAGAAAAACCCATTAGCTGCAGTGGGCTTTGGACCAGGCCAGCATGAAAACCTTGCACAGCATTGAGGTGAGAATTCTGGCTTCTCTGTGAGATAGTGTTTGAGGAGGCCACAGGTGGAGAGCAGGGAAGGACTAGGTTAAGGGAACAGTGGTGCTGGAGGATAGGAAAGATTGTCTGTTGGTTAGGATTTTAGCCTGGGACTTGCGAGACCTAGGTTTAATTCCCCCGCTCTCCTTCAGTCTTCTGATGTAACCCTAGACAAGTCATTTATCTCTTTCTCAGTTCCCCATTTGTAAAATGAAGATAACTTCCCTACCTCACAGGGTTGTTGAGGATAAATGCTTTAAAGATTGTGTGGTGCTCAGGTAAGATAGACAGATTTCCTACTTCTGCTTTTGCCCCCCCTCTCAGGCTGGTTGCTGGAGTGAGGGTTTACTCCTCATGAACCAATGTACAGATAGGTGTACATGTAGGTTGTCACTTGCTGCTCCCCCCTCTCCCCCCATTATATAATGTCCTAGCTTTTCTCTCCCAGCCTTCCAGGCCCTCATGTTCATAATCGGGGCCTCCCTCTTCTCTAGCAACATACAGCCCCAAAGGACTGTCACTTTCAAAATTCCAGGAGAAATGTTATTCTGGAAAGGGGTAGGTTGGCAGGGGGAATTTTGATGGCACACAGTAATAAATGTCAGTTTCCCACACTGAACTTCAACCTCTAAGAACTTAAAACCCTCATGCTGACAACATCAGTAAAAGCAGGAGTTAGACAAAGAATATAAATGCTGCTCTCATTCATGTCATGGAAATTGGGAGGGATTCCACTTTCAGTGGTGTGACTTAGATAGTAACTGTGAATAGAACATGGTCTTGCCTCTCTGCCATTGGCATCTTCCTATGAAAAGCCTGGAAAACATTTATAAAATGTGATGCTTTGTTTCTTACTGCAGTACAAAGGCCAGTGTTTATGTTCAGTGCTATGGTATTCTGCAGGCTTACCCTTTTTTGATGGCATCTAGTCAGATCTCAACAAGCTTAGGTCACTGTGCCTGCATTGCCAGAAGGGCTGGTTCTTATGTACATCTCTGTGTGGGGGACGTAAGTGTCAGAAAGCTGAGTGAAGCTTTATTTGAACTGACATGTTTTCTTAAAAAATGACTCTGGAGCTTTAAAGCAAAACATTGTGTCCCTTAAGAGAGCCATAAGAGTTGTTTTCTCATGAGGGAGGTGCCTCTATTTAGGGGTGGATACAGACTGCTTACACAAAAGGGGGACAAGAACTGATAAATAATCCAACCTGGAAGTGTGTGCTTGGCAGGCTCTGTACTACCTGTCCCTCTACAAGGCTGATTACCATGTCATGCCAACTCCTAGTATTTGGCCCCATGCTTATTTTCCCACACTGTAGTCCTTTGTGGCTTGGGAGCATGTTTGTCTGTTTGCATGACTTTGCAATTACAAGCACAAAAGTGGTATGAATAAAGGTAAATGCAAAAATGCTTCTTGAATTGAGCATAAATTGGACTAAGAGCTCTCAAAATACCCATCATTCACTTACCTACATTTCTGCGATAAGCCTAAATATCATGTTGGCAGATTCAAACTACTGGGCCCTCCTCCCATGCTTAAAAATAGTCTGGCATGTATATAAGGCCTTTCGCTGTAAAAGTTCTCAAAAGCACCATGCAACCTATGGGCCTAATCCGGAGATCTGAATTTTATTTAGTCCTTACTCAGGCAAAGTCCCTTTGAAGTCAATGGCTGTTTCCCGCAATAAGGACTGAGTGAGAATATCAGGCTTTTGCTCTGAATGTACATGGGAATTTTCTCTGGTCTCGGAGAGCAGCAACAAGGTCCCCCAGGAAGAGTGCATCACATCCTGTAACAGTGGGGAGAAGAGGCAGACAAGGCCATTTGGGAAAACTCGAGCTATTGTGAAAGGAGCTGTGGGATCTTTGCCGTTCATACAGAGTGCACAGGCCCTTGGTTTTTAAGGTCTCATCTGAAAGACCCACCACCACAGAAATTGTGTGGAGCATGATTGAATGATGTGGGTAGAGTGGACCTTGCCAGATTTGAATGACTGAAGAGAAATAATCTACGCTTTTTAAACCTGGTGTTTAGACCCACTGTCCAGAACAATAATACACAAGAAAAGAAACACACCTTAAAGAACAAAACTCACAATATTAAGTTCTCCTTGTAGTTACAGTGTTACACCAGCTTAACTGAGAGGAGAATTTAGCCCTCTACAGCTTAAGGGAGCCGGTCTTGAATGAGCCACTGTTCCTCCCTTTATGTTTTGTAATAATAGCCTGAGCTGCTGCATTTGAGGGTCATTGAGAAGGTGGTGTTAATGTATTTGAAGCATCAGTTCTCAATGACTTTACGCTAAATGATAGATAGTCCTGAAGCCCATTGCTGACCTTAGGCTGAGCTGGTCTACTGGGCACACATTGGGCTGTAAACATTATGGAGATTCACTGTGTCTTAAATAATTTTGTTTTTACAACTGGTTGCAAAGTGCCTCTGTTTGTATTTAATTATTTGTGTGTAATTCTCTGTTTAGACGTCTGCATTCAATGCAAGACAAAAGTGGAGTGAAATATGCTACCTATGTAAATAGGGAGAGATGTTTTGATAGGGCTGAGTACAAGGGGCCACGCTGGTTCCTGGTGTAACTCCACTGAGTTGAAGGGATTTGGCGCAGTATGGTTATCACAAGATGAACTTGTGTAACTGTGTTTATTGTCCATGAACAGATTTATATGTTGTAAACGTATCAGTATCTAACAGAGCACAAACATAGACTTTTAACAGAGGGGTTCTCTCAGTGGGAGAAAAAGGTTGAATCCATTCACTTGTGGACAAATTTGCTGTGCATTGTAATGGACAGGAGTACATCGATAGTTTAGGGAACAGTGCCATTCCTGTACCTCCAATCCATTTGACATAATCTTCCCTTACATTAGTAACTACTTGATCCATAGGTATAAGGGTAGGCATAATGGAGCTATTTGTCAAATTGTCATGCATAGCTGAACTGAGGGGGAAAAGATGTGTTTTGTCAGATTTGTGACCAGTGGAAAATGTGGTTTTATTGCCTCTGTGACTGTCCGTCCCCTTTTGCTGGAGAAACCATTCAAAATGCACAGCCAGAAGAAAATTGTTTTAAAAATTATTTGGAGAGGAGACCATGCCACTCCCATGTCCTACATTGTGATTTTGGAGGTCCCCCCGCTAATGAGAGTCTAATGAGATGTCCCCTAGCCTCCTTCCAGTTGTTAGCCTGTCAAGAATGAAGATAAATTACAATGAACTACCTCTCCCAACAGGCACATGCAATACCATCTGCATTCTCAATACATTTTCAAAATGCTTAAAAGGACAGGAATGAAAAAAAAAATAGTGATTTGTGACAGCGTGATTAGTAGAGTTAGCCTTAGTCTACCATTTCAGAACCCTGGAGGCTTCAGTCCTTTTATGTTAATTATTTTAATTAAATGGACTTACAACTTTTAAAAATAGATCCTAATTGCATTGTGAGCATCTCCTTTGAGTGCAGGGCTGGGGCATTTCACTGAAACACAAGCTGTGCTTTCAGCATTTGAATTAGTGTGGTGCTGCCAGTGTCTTTCATTGTTGGCTTTCCCTCAATGACAGTCATAAGGTGATTTCAGAGTTCCGGTGAATGCATTAAATGGTTTGGAGAGCTGCCTGCCTCTCTTTATATCTTTTTTTTCCTTTTGAGCATGACATTTAAGAATATAACTCCTCCCTCTCTTTCTCCCCTAGTCTGAAAAAGGCCTCTTTGCTCAAACTTTGCCTCTCACATTCTGTTCTCCTCCTAACGTTTGTTTTATTAACCCGCTTCTTTCTCTGGCAGCTCACACAATGACGTAGCACCCAGGGCACCTTTCCAGGCTATGAAATTTTACAAGCAATACACAGTGGAAACATTTACAAATCAGTTCCAAGACACACATACACTGTGTATATATACTCAATTGTAGATGTTCAGAGCTGTTCCTTAGAATTTCTATTTGTTAGCTTGTTAAGAGTTTCTTTTCATGTGTCCACTGGGGAACTTTTCATTCTGCAGGCGGAGGGACAGCAGGTTCCTCTGAGAAATGAAATGACCAGTACAAAACTTGATGTCTCTCAAAGCAATACTAGAATCCTTGAGCACCAGATTGCTGTATGTTGACAAGGAGAGAATTTGCAGTATGACCTAGTCCTGCATTGCTGGATTGTCCTTGCTATAAAATAATCCGTTAAAGTGATTGGCTGCTGCAGGTTTAAGGTGCTGACTGGGCACTCAGCCGATTCAATCTCTTAATGAGATTGTTTTCTATTGCTTCGGTGAATCAGAACTTTTGCTGAAGAGACAAGACTTTCTTGAAGTTCAATATTTGCTGAATTAAAAGATCTTGCACTTTTAGACTCTTCGGAGCAGGAGAGATTGGAGGCCCTGTGCCAGCAAGGGGAACGGATGTAATTACTATAAAAAGTAACACTCTACCCTCCACAAGGGGAAAATCACACTGTTTGGTTTTTAAGAGGTCAGAGTAATTTTAATAGTTTGAAATTTGATTTTATTGTGTGTGTTACGTGGACTTTTTAAAAACTTGCAATTAAGGTATTGATTCAAATTAGGCAGAATCCCTTTGGTTTGGGGGCAGATGATCAGATTCTCTTTAGAAAGATCATCAGAGATAGGTTTAAATCAAAACTGCGTATCTGGAAAAGCAAACATTTTGCAGAAGGTCCATTCCAGATTCGGATCTGACTTTTGCAGGTGGGCTTATTTTTTCTAATGGACTGAACCCAACAACCTGCATCGAAAACTGCTTGAATTTTTTAGATGACCAGGTCCTGAGCTAAATGTTCTTGTTTGAGCCCCTCTCTGGGGTTTACTGTGGGAAACTGTTCTGTACCTGGAGTACCTTTTTAAGAACCCCTGGGATTTTACTCATCTAGTCAAGTGCCCGTGAACAGTATGTTCCTTTTTTGAGAACTATAACTGGCAGTTGTTCAGGATCCCGTATGTCAAATGGCAATGAATACAGAAGTGGAGAAGCTAAACCAACTTTTTTGGCACAAGATTGCTCCCAAGCTAATTTGAATCCATCAGAGGTAAATCAATAAATGTAGCAGCATGTAAATACATCCTTCTTTATTGTCATACTGCAGTAACCCAAGTCAGCTTGCTCCTCTGTAGCTTTACCAGGAAGGCTGTGATTTAATTCCAGAATAAATGCAAAATAAGGGAAGCGTCGTCAGAATGGGAAATAATAATAGGAAAGCTTGGAATAGTTGCAGTAATATATATTTTTAAATTCACAAACATTGCTGTTATTTTGAAGGCTGAATTCCAGGCATGTTGTAGGATTTATGTTTTTACGCTGGCAACTAATGGGCTGTTGCCCAGTTCTGCATACAGAAATCTGTTAGGGAATCTTGAAATAAGGAAGATTAACCACCTAGAGTCAGACACAGAGAGTCCTTAATTATAAGCTCTTTGGGATTTGGCAGGGGCCATCTTTTTCTTTTATTTTTGTATGGTACCTAGCACAATGGGGTCCATGACTAAGGTTCCTAAGTGTTACTGTAATACTAGTAATAAGCCATTTGCAGTTCTTAACCACCCAGGAATATATTGTTCTTTAGAATGATTTACACCAACCTACAACAGTGGTGATATCTTACAATAGTTTACAAGTACTCTGTGGTACCTTTCTATTCAGACTATTCTGGTCCGGTTTAAGACAATATTGCATGCTACTGCTGAAATATTGACCTACTGGTGTCATGGAAAAGCAAGGCATAGCCAAGGCATAGCTAAGTTTTCCTTTAATTGCCAGATCAGCAGCATCTGCGAATAATATGAAGTCCGCATGCTGGGGTCTTGCTTCAGCACAGCACTTAAACATGGGCTTTAAGTCCCATTGATTTCAATCTGATATATGCACTTGCTTAAAGATAAGCACATGCTTAAGTGGTTTGTTGAATCATGGCCCCAGGCTTGTAGTAGGAAGGGAAAACAGTGGTCTTCCTGTTAGGAGTGCCCTCTGATCATCAAAGAATTGGTTTGACTAACATGAGTAATATTCAGCTCTCTTGGCTGGGAGTGAAGGTGCATCTTGAAAGACTTTCTTATAAAGAAAAAATAAATATGTAGGTTCCAATTTTCAGTTGACCTCCAAATTTTGCAGGCAGTCCAGATGGAATGCACAAAGTACAGATAATTACCCATTTTGGCACTCATGGACACAGTTAAACCTGAAGAAAAACAGTCCCCAACTGCCAGGTATTTAGATTGGTAGCAAAACACATTTGATTAAGGCTGCCATTGCATTTTTTATTTTCTGGTTGTGCCTAGGTTTTAGAATACATGTGTTATGGTGGGCTCACCCAAACACAGAAGTCCATATGTGCTGCAAGACATCTAATGAAACAGAATCTTCTCAATACACCACAATGTTGAAAAATGTTTACATTATTTATGCTGTATCCATCTGCACGCAAGTTGCACAGCAATCTTGCCTCTTAGCTTATTGTTTTACTAAATTCAAATGATGCCTGTGCACACCTGTAATCTTTTACTGCAAGTATGTGTAAAGGAAGACATTGCCTGCAAAAAAAAATCTAGGGCACCCCGCCTACCAAGGGCTCAAAGTGTGACCCAATCAATTTAGACACCCCCACCCTTTCCCTTCTGAGGGCTCAAGGTGTAAGGCACCTATCCTTACCCACGGGACTCAGGAAGAAACCTGGTCAATGTAAGTACTCGTCCTTTCCTTTGGGGCTCTGGGCTTTACGGGTCTGCAGAACCTTTTCCCAGTGAGAGAGCCTTACACGGCTGTGCTCTAAACATCTATTTATTAGCAACACACACAGAATACATATACCAAGCAAATCTCTTATGCTCGCCACTCCCAATATGCAGACAAAATTCACCTTATGGCCAGTCAGGATCTTCTCGTCTGGCGGTTCCGGCGATGCCTCTGCATGTCACGGTCAGCTTGATGTTAAATTCCAGTCCGGAGATGGTTCCCAAAGAGCATTGTTTATTTGTTACGTTATATAGGTAAAACTAGCTACCTCCTTTAACTTCTCTAAACCCATCACATTATTCAGTACCCCTAGGTAACATTGGTAAAATGTGACCAACCACATACTGGCACCTATGTTTTCTCCTTCCTGCTCAACTCTTTTTACATTTTATCTCTCATGCCTAAATTGTAACTTATTTATGTCCTTTGTTTGTGCAGATGATCAGCATAAATTCACTGGTCAGAGCTTCTCTTATCTATCTTACCAATTCTTGGGGTCTTTCTGTTTCCTCCCTAAACTTCCCGGCGCCTGGGTGTCTCTACTTTACAACCCATGGTGTTATAACTCTTGTTGGGGGCATTTCTGAAGTTGGGGCACCTTAGCAGCAGTGGAGCATTTTTTGCCTTAATTTTAGTGGTCAAATCCCTGAGTTTCACCCAAGGCTGGTTTCGTATGAGGTGAGTTAAATCTCAGGCCTACACACAGGACACGATTAGAAGGAAATAACTAACAGGCTGCAAATTTATAGAAACAGATCGGGTTACAAAATAAGCAAAAGCCAACAGATCTTATGGCAATGGAGAGTCACAGTTGCAGAAACCTGATGGTCCCAAGACCGCTAATATGGTCCCAGGACTATTTGGCTGTCATCCTCCCTGAGTCTGGCCATTTAAACTAGATAATTGTGTACTCTTGTGGAAAGTATTGGAGTAGCTACTAAGTTAACTGGAGGTTTTTTTCAAACCCTTGAGGTTTGAGATCCAGAACCAGGTTGGGAGGCACCTCTCCAATTTCAAGTTAAATTATGGCTAATAATTTAACTCTCCTTCATGGCTACTGCCATTTTCCAAATAACACAAGTTGCAAAAAAGTTTCATACCAACAAGTAGAACCAAAGGAGAGAACTACTGACATCCACACAGTGAATTCACATTCCTGATATAAAAACAAAAAAAAAAAACATACTGTAGTTTAGTACAACAAATAATAAATTAACTACAATGTGACACAGTAATATAGTGCAAACATGGTAAATAATACAAACATACCGTACATATAGATTAGGTGTTTTGTTGACTTCTCCAAAGCATCCTACCCTATGACCATATTTAGAGTATATTGGCATGTGTGGGGATTCCAGAGCATCTCACTGAACTCATAACGAGCCTCTGCTGTCAACAACAGATCATGGTACAAATAGCAGTGGGTGCCAGTGATTGTTTTTTCCACTGGGCAGGATGCGAGACAAGGGTGCATTATGTCCCCAGTTCTTTTCAACATGACCACAATTTATTGTCAGTCAAGCATAGGAAGGTTTTAATGAAGTGGAAGGACCTGGGATTTCCAGTGGCAGGCACCTTCTAAAAGATCTGAGATATGTTCATATGATTCTCTTTGCTGTGACCATCAGTGCCATGCAAAGAATATTGGAGTCTGTAAAAACAGTTAATGAGGGATATGGACTATACCTGAATGTGGTGAAAACAATATGGATGTATGTGGACATGATCAATAATAGCAGGTGTGACGGGGGGCCCTGTTTGTGGAGCCAGGCCGCCTCTGTTGTCCCAGTGTGAGGTTGATATACTCTGTCACCCAAGCGTCGGGATTCCCTGTTAGATCAGGTAATTGCAGCAAGGTGAGCTCCAGACCCCCTGGGTGGGGCTGAGCAAACAAACAATCTATGGCCCCTAAGCCTCTGGGCTGGGGCAGGCAGGAGCAATTGGGGTTCTGGCCCTCTAGGCAGGGCTGAACAACAATCAGTCTATAGCCCATGGGTGGGGCAGGACAAACAGTCTATGCTCCCTGAGCCTCCGGGATGGGGCCAAGAGCAAACAGCAGCCACACCTAGTGGCCCGTAGGGTGTGGTAGGGGAATCCGGCCCCGCCCGCTCCACTGGGGTCTGACCCAGGGCCCTATGAAGTCAGGGATTTCCCCATTAAAGGTTTAGGCATCGGCTTCTACTACATCCTGTGGGCCACTTCCTACCACAAGTTACATCCCAGGCATTTCCTTGGCTGGCGGCAGCTTGGCATCCCCATCTGTCTCCACAGTTGGAGAGTCATCTGCAGCATACTTTGGGTCCACGGGCTGTACTACCTGGAGTGTCTCCAGTATCTCTGCAGAAGCCTACAGTACACGTCCCTCCTCAGCCAGCCCTGACTGAGCTGGGCTGCTTACTTTTATCTGGCTCTTACATCTGGAGTATGCACAGCAGGGGAAAGGGGGCGTGGCCTCCTGGGCCCACAGTGATTGGTCTGTCCCTGTTGGCCCTGTGCGGGGTTGGTACACCCCATCACAACAGGATACAATCCAATGTCATGGACAGTGGTCAAAGTGTAGAGGTAGTAGACGCACTTAATTATCTGGGATCATGCAACCCAATCAAGGAGGCTGCTTCAGAGAAATGATTAGGGATGGCTTGCTCAGCCATGACCTACCATACTAAAATGTAGAAAAACTATAGCATCTTGAAATGTACAAAAATTTGACTTGTGAAAAGCTTAATTTTGTCCATTTCCATAGCAACTCATGGATGTGAATCCTGGGAAACTAATGCTGCTAACAAGAGGAAAATTGAAGACTTTGAGATGTGGTGCTGATAAAGATTCTTGTATCTCCTGGGTGTAAAAGAAAATAAAAGCTCCTATTAGAAATATTATTAGAGAGAAGTGGACTGCTTTTGGAAATCAACAAGTGCAAACTTATATACTTTGGGCACAACAGCATAGAGATGGAAATAACCTCGACAAAGTTATCATATAAGGAATGGGGAGGGGGGCAAGGCATTGTAGTATGGTGTGATCAGCAAGGAAATGGATACATGGTATACGACAGATCAGTTGGGAGGTCATCTGCTGCGTGCCTGAAGGTAAAGATGGATCAAGAAGGCTTCAGAATATTCTACTATGATGTCACCAGCATTCAGACATGAATAAATGGACTTCTGTATTCCTAACTAACACTGTTCCACTCTAGGGTAGGCAAGCTTGCTCAAAGGTGGGATAAAGGAAAATGGCTTGGTGTTTGGCAGCCTTACTCATGTACAGAATCTGTCTCTGAGCCAGCCAGCCGATCAATTGCTGTTGCCCTTCAGGATAAGTAATAGGGAAACCAAGTGGCTTGACTTTAAAATCAGTGACAGTGATTAGTTAGCTGGCCAGGAACCTATTGGATTACTTGTGTTGACTTCTCCGTCCATGACAATCCCAATAATACAGCCGTGCCTTCCAGGATAGGCAGGACAATTTAGCAGCTCATACATTTCCTTGTTTGTTTGTAGGTTTCGGAGTAGCAGCCATGTTAGTCTGTATCTGCAAAAAGAAAAGGAGTACTTGTGGCATCTTAGAGATGAACAAATTTATTTGAGCATAAGCTTTCATGAGCAACAGCTCACTACATCGGATGAAGTGAGCTGTAGCTCACGAAAGCTTATGCTCAAATAAATTTGTTCGTCTCTAAGGTGCCACAAGTACTCCTTTTTCTTTTTGTTTGTTTATATGTTGCTATGTAGGCCAAATAGGGTTATGCTGCTCTTTCCAAAACTTAGTTTTTCTTTTAATTGACAATAATTTATTGAATTTTAAATATAGTTAGCAACACAAGAAATGAGATCTCATTTGAGGCCAAGACAGTATAACAAATAACAGAGCATTCATTGTATCAGTCAGTGACAGATAACTGAAGATATGCCCATGTAATTGCATACAAAAATATGCCTAATAAAATAAAAACACAAATTGAACTCTCTCAGCTAATCCACATGGTCCATAAACCCATCTATTCAAAAGAAACCGGTTGCCCCTGTTAACAGTTTCTGGTTCAAATAGATTCTTCATTTGAACTGTGCATAGGTACAATGCTCTTTGCTGCTGCCTAGTTGTAGGGATAGGCTTTGGAGACTTCTAACAGGTCATAATAGCCTTTAAGCAGCAACTAACAAATAGGGTAGGAGCGTTTTTGATGTTAGGGAGCAGATGAAGTTTTCACAAACAAAGCCAGCAAAGCCAAAAGGGTTCGCATCTCACATTCTGACTTGAAACATAGTTCAGAGTCTTTAAACTATATCCTTATTTTTGCAATGACGGGTGGCCTGAATAATCCTGGGAGCTAATTCTCTGGGGTGATGGGTTATGTTTTCGAAGTCAGAGAAAGGAGGAGGTCTGTGTCCTGAACCCAGGATTTGTGTAACCCAAATATTATGGGGACTGTTCACTGCCAACCTTTGCAAAGTATTCGCTTCAATTCAGGATTCAGAGGGGAATCCAAACTGATCTGCAGATGGGAAGGCCATCTTCTTCACTTTCCCTGGAGCTGTGATTGATGAGGATGACGATAAAGCCAAAAATAAAAACATTGTTAAAAAAGAAAGTTCAGTTGCTAAGTGACGACAATATAATTCCTTAGCACATCATTTACAAAACCAAAGCACTTAAAGATCAGGAAAGCAGTAGATAAGGACAACATAAGATCTACTTTGCCAACATGGTAAAGGAAATATTCTTATCTCATATAAAGAAAGGCTAGTAAAGGCTGCTCTGGGGCCCTCTTCAGTTAATGCATGTCTTACAAAATGTGGCAGGTAAGTGTTAGACCCAACCTCAGAACACAACTTACTTGGTTCTATAGCCAGTATTGAAACCACTGGGTTGCTGTACCTCACTGCCATGGCACTCAATTTTTCTGTGCCTTAGTTAGCCCATCTAAAAACATGTAGCTAATACTTCTGCACTTTCCTGGTAGCTCTCTGGCTGGGCCCTTTACTCAGATAGGTTAGCAGTATTATCCCCATGGTACAGGTGTCCTAAGTACAGAGATTGGAGCTAGCTTCTATAAGGGGCATTGTAGGTAAACAAAGATAAACAGGTTCTGTGCTCATCTCAGCCGCAAGTTTAACTGTTGGCAAACCATTTAAACTGTGTTCCTCAGTTATCCTGCTATGAAATGGATCTTTGCACATCCTCTCTAGCAGAGGTGGCATTTGACTAAAGAATGCAGGAGGAAGAGACATTTTACCAGATCTTGGAGCTTCACGTTCCTTTTAAAAAGTAACTCCAGCCTGCCCAGAGGAGACACTAAAATTTTGCATTTCTGTAGCATTTTGTCTCTGAGCTGCCTGAAGTTCTATAGCAGTACAGCGCTTCACATATGTTAATGGATTAAGCCATTTGTATTCCTATGAGATATGTAAATATTATTATCCCCATTATATGGAAGGGAAACTGATTTTCTCAATGTATAGCAAGTGAGCCGTCATGGAACCCAGGAGTCTTGGATCCCTATTCTAACCACTAGGTGGCACTTTTTCCCTATAACTACCCAGATGGTTGGTCTGAAAATTCATCAGAACATTACCATGTGATTTGTCAGTAAAACCACTTGGATATAGATAGTTTTTCAGCATGGCATACTGAAGACAAAGGTTGTCATGGACCACAGTCTTCCTTACTTTAAAAACAGCAAGAATATGATTAGATTCTAAATGTACATCATTCTAAATGAACATCATTCGCTCATTACATCAAGGTATGGAGGCAACTGTAGTGTCTGAAAACAAAGAATCAGATGCCTTTGATATCAACACTAGGGTGTCATAGCCCCTGTGCTTTTTAACATCTACTTTTCATTCCTGCTTCTTCACACAGTTACGGACAGGAGTGATGGCATTTATCTCCAAACCAGACTAGATGGAGGCTTATGCAACATCGCAAGGTTGCAAGTGAAAAGCAAGGTGAAGGGTAGTTCTGAGAGATTTCCAGATTGCAGATGATGTGGTCTTGGTTGCCCACAGTGAATCTTCTCTGCAAAAGCTCTTGGGCAGTTTTTCTGTGTCATGCAAGAGCTTTGTGTTGACAATTAGTTTCAAGAAGACTGCGATCATGTTCTCGGGGGTGGAAGAACCAGGGCTGGCCCTACAGTTTTCGCCACCCCAAGCAGTGAAAAAAACTGCCACCGCGGATGGCAGAAGGGAGAAGCTGCCGCCGTGGCCAGCGGGACAGAGAAGCTGCCAGCAAATTGGCGCCGCCGCGGAAACACTGCCGCCCCTTTCTAACTGCCGCCCCAAGCATCTGCTTGGAATGCTAGCGCCTGGAGCTGGCCTGGGAAGAACCAATGCCTGACGTTCTGGAAGGTAAATTGCTTGGCGTCATTGACAGCTTTTGCTACTTGGGGTTTTATGATCAGCAGGAATCTTGACCTTCAGATTGAACTAACAGAATCGGAAAAGCAGCCAAGAATTTTGGGCTGTTACAGAAATGTGCATGGAATAATGGCACGCTATTGACTAAGGCGAAGATGCAAATCTACAAGACTTGTGTGCTGTCATCAGGGTTCTGAAACGTGGACTACGTATGCTAGGCACATCAGAAGACTGAACAATTTCCATGTGAAATGCCTGTGCAAGATCCTGAAAATAAAGTGGGAAGACAAAGTACCAAATACAGAGGTGCTAGAGTGCTCAGGACTGGCACATTTAAAAACCACTAGTAAGAGGAGGAGGTTGCAATGGCTTGGTCATGTCAGAAAAATGGGAGGAGACCGAATCCCTTGTACAGTGAGATTCGTGATGGCTATAGAAAGTGGAGTCACTCTTTAGGTGGTACCACGATTTGTGCAAAAAATTATATGAAGTCGTTCAACATCAATGTAGAAAGCTGGGAGGAGCGTGCAGAATCCCGTCCAATCTGGAGGAAATATCTGACACTGGATGCAGCTCAACATGAAGTGGCTTTGATCCAGAGGATGGAAGCAAAGTGAGAAAGAAGAAAACAGTGTACTGTAATCTTGGATTCCAACTCAGACGACACATGGATCTGTGAAACTTGTAGCAAGTTGTGTTGCTCTCGAATTGGGCTTGTCAGCCATAAGCTGATTCATCAGGCACGTGACTAGACCCCTTACACGTATGATCCAGCGGATCGACGGTTGCCTACAATAACAAATGTGCAGACTGTGACCTTAAATGAATGAGGAGACATTATCGTCTATTCAAATGTACATAGAACGGTCCCTGCTTCTCTTTGAGCACACTTGTCTCTTTAAGCTAAGGAAGCTGGAACTTAATGGTCCAACAGATGAAAAGCTCAAGGAAGCAGGGGGAAAGGAGGGAAAGAAAAGGGGGGGGGAGTTAATTTATTTTGACCTGCAATAATCTAGAAAATTTTAGACAGTTGTTTAGACCATAGGTACTAAGGTGATAGGCGCCATAAAAATACCTTGGATAGACAGGCAGATTTGTGTAGCAAAGTGTAAGGGCTGGAATGTTCAGAATGTTTTGATGTTATAGAAGCAGCCATGGTATTTTGCCTTTAATGATTCTGGGACTCTGTGAAAAGATTGGCCAGCAGACTGACCTTTGGCAGCGTTTAAAACCTGTCTTGCAAATCTTCCTTACTAAAGGGTATTTATTTGTTAAGGTTAAACTAGAATCCACTTAAAAAAAATCCATTTATCTGAAATGGGCCTGGTTAGCTCTTTAATTGGTGTGGAAGAAAGTATTTGTTTTTGCTGTAGGGGAAATGAGTAGGTTTATGCATTTTAGATACATAGTTAATTGAATATGCTGTTCTGGGGCTATTTATCTCAGTCTTCAGATAACCTCAAGGTACTAAAAGCAAGGTAATAATACTGATGAAATATTCCTTGCCAAGCTTAAGTGTCTCATCTGCATTTCTGTCCCTCTTGCCTTTTTCCCTTCCCTCATGGAGTAACTTACACAGAAAGACTAATTGGTATAATTTTTATGTGCCATCACATTGTGTTACTCTTCTGTCAGATCTCATGCAGATCAGGTTTGGGCTAGTTTAGGCTTTGAGCGGAAGGCCTAGATGCAGAAAATTGTGCTGGCAATTTACTAGCTCATGTCCTTCCCTCCAAGTCAGAATTATTCCATTGGTGTTTGGGGTTGGTGCTCTGCTGGAGGACGTGCTGCTCTGGTGGTAAGGCACAAAGGATGTAAAGTTTTCAAGTGTCATACTTGAGCTAACTCTAATCTGACTAGCAGGGTGCCAGTAACAGTGAAACTGCTGCAGCATGTAGGCTGTGCAAGCCTGCCTGTGACCCTGGGTACATACTCAGGCTGCTCGCTCATGTTGCCACAGCTTCACTGCTATGGGTACCTGAGCTAGCTAGAGGTGTGCCTACATATGCTGCAGTCACACCTTCTACTGCCATGTAGACATACCCTAAGTGACTTAGAAGCCTGAGTCCCATTTTCAAAAGAGACTTAGGAATCTAAATCTCAATGAAATCCAGTAGGTCTTAGGTGCCTAAGTAGCTTTTGAAAATGGAACTTTAGGCTTCCAAATTACTTGGGTGATTTTGAAAATTTTACCCAATACCAATTTCCTGATCACTTATAATTGTTAAAGATACCCAGGGCACTTTCTGCAAGACTGTGAATAACAGGCCTGATTGTCCTGGGCAAATTTCAGCTCTAGTTAAAAATGCTTATTTTAAACCCCACCCCATCCCGCATTTAATTTTTGGCTTCTAAATGCACCTAACACACAATCACTTGACAAGTATTTTTTTTTTAAATGGCACATGTACACTTGAGTCAAATTTCCGACCGTGCTGAGCACTCACCTTCTGAAAATCAAGTTCCTTTAAGATGTTTCAAGTTGGGCCTCCCCAAAATTGAAGTACCAAAATCACTTGTCACTAAAATCAATATATCTTAAATTGCATGGTGATGCACATTTCACCCCACAGCCTGCTGCGTTTCTTTGTGGAATGAAGGGATCCCTGCATGTAGTTTGTATATCAATTTGTAAAGGACCCTGGGATACCTGAGAACAAAAGACAGGCATAAGGTGATTGAGTCAAAACAATGATTTCTCAAGGTTTGTTTTTTTTAACTGAATCCTCTCAACGGTGCTGATTAAATGGAGCTGTCATGGCCAAGCCCTTTGTATATTTTTAACGTATTATAGAAACATAATTGCACCAACAAGGTTACTTTAAACCACTTAATCCAGTGCAATCTGACAAAAGAAAAAGCGTCTAGAATCACTTTGTCTTGGGCTTGTTAATAAATGATCACTTTCTGCTTTTCTTTGTTACCTGCACTGTATGTTTATGTGCTCAGTTTCCAAATGCGAGTATTGTTCTTAACTGCATATCTGTGCAGAATTTCATTGTCTTTATTCAGCCCCTTATTTAAAAATAAAATAGTTATGTGCATCCAAGAGTCACAATGAATTGCAAAGTATTTACATGAGGTATTTAAGGAGAGAAGACAGCTGCATGCAGATGGATTTGGAAATGCTGGTACAGGAGATAGTGCGCAAAATGATTACAGTGCTATCAGTGCACATAAACTAATTATTAATGTTTGCTGCCTACTGTGAGATAACAGCAGGGGAAAATGAAAAGGTAGTTTTGTTGGGTCACTGTGTAACATTAAGTAAAAAAAATATATCAAACCATCTGTGTTTAAATTTTAATTCCTTTGCTTCTTTTCATTAAGAAAACTTGAAGGGGGTGGGTGTGTGGTTAGCTCTTTTATCTATGGTCAAGAGACTAGAACTGAATGTAAAGTCGTTTTGAACTGTAGTTCATTATTTTTGCTTTGGTGTAAACTACTTGTGTGGGTGTTCTGTCATCTTTAGCCTTTTCCGTGAGCTTCGGCATTAAGAAACTGAAAAAGAAGTCTTTATCCTTGACCCTCTGATTCATGATTTGCAGCCTTGTGCTTCTCTAAGATGCATTTGTTCACTTGGAGGTCTTTCAATATGGGAATATTCATTTATGCGTCAAATCTCAAATTCCTTGGTAAGGAACGATGACTGAAGCTTTTCAGTGCTGTAAAATGATGTACAAAATGAGTCATAAATCAGTCTAAGAATTGTCTTATTTTTAATCCTTACTTCTGTCACAATTACTACAGAACATGTGTTCAACTTCGAACAGCCTTAGTGAGTGTTTTGTAAGGTAGCCAACACTTACTATGATGAGAGCTTGATCTTGTGCCTGATGGAGGCTGCAGGATTGGCTGCTATCTGAAAAATTTATTTCCTGCTTAACATAACTTGAGGTTTCCTTATAGTGCTGGCTTTTCTGTGCATCATCTACTTTTATTAGAACACTGGAATTATCCAAAGGTCACAGCAAAGGCTCCTCATTTTGTGTGTTGTTATGATTTCTGAAAGTGATCTATGTGTGTGTGTTACTGTGATCACCTGCTAATTACACATACCAGTAAATGCACACTCTGTCTTTAAATGCTACTTTATAAGAATGTGGTTTGATTTTCAGTTGTCTATAGTTACAGAACTTCTGTGTTTTAGTGAGCTGTAGAGAAAGATAAGAGAAGTGGATCTCCCGGTGTGTGCTAGGTTCTAGCTTCATTTGTTTAAACAAATGTATGCTCAGATGTACATAAATCTTGTTTTGTCTTAAGCCTGGAGTGGAGAAACTAAAGATAAACCAATTGGTTCAGGGTCCAACATTCCTCAAGCATTTTGTGACAACACAACTTTTAAATTTGAATGTGGCATAAATAGAGAAATTTTTTCTACTAGGACATGTATGTGGTGCCCATATATGGACATTCTAAACACTCAAGAGAAAAGTTGCAAAAGGCAAGTGCTGGTTAGAGCTGAATGGATCAGGGAATTGGTAATGGGATCTGGAGCTTTTCACTTCTAGGTCACTGGTTTAAGCCCAGTCTGGGTCAGTAGTGATTAAAAAGTTGTTTTTTTTTGAATAGTGTAATGGCTCTTCAGTGGCCTCTATAAAATGAGCTGGCAGTTTCTGTCTGGTTTCTAGTGGCAGAGTGTTGACGCTGCACACATAGCAATGACATTAGCACTAAACAATCTCTGCAGAGGGGCAAAAATGGGTATGAAGACTCTTTTCTTATCATTAGATATGACAACTACCGGGTGCCGGGGGAGGGAGGGGTGTTACACCTGTCTGTGCTGTGGATAGGGATTTTCCCCCTCCATTACCATCAGTCTGGGACCTGGGGCTATAATATTTCAAGTTAGTTACTTCCCACAGATAATGCGTTATTTTAAAATATCTAAGATCCTAATCCTCCAATAACCACTGGGCTCCTGTGCCCAGGCTGCAAATCATGCTCCGTTCTAAGAACCAGAGGATCAAAGACAAAGACTTTCTTTTTCAGATTGTTAATGCCAAAGCATACAGAAAAAGCTAAAGATGACAGAACGCCCACACCAGGGGTTTACACCAATGCAAAAATAATAACTTACAGTTCAAAACGATGTTACGTTTAATTCCATTCTGAAGTCAGTGGGGTTGTGCCTGTGTGGAGTCATTGCAGGATCAGGGCCTTTGTCTTCCTTTGGTATCTGGTAAAAACTTGTTAGTGTCTAAAGGGCATTTTCTTGCCAGGAATATCCTGGAGAATCATAACGCCAAGTTGGTCTCACAGCTAACATAGGGTTGCCCATTAAGGCCTCTGGGAATTGTGGATTGTTAATAATTTGTCAAGGAGGTGGTCACCTTTGGACTGCTTTCAACTGCCATATGATGAATGCTGTGTGGATGGTATAATTCTTAGTAAGTACTACTCTGCTGTAACCTCTCATTTAATCAATTCTTGTCCTGTAGTAGACATTTAAAAAAAAAAACCTGTCTGATCCAGATGGCTAGTACTAAAGTTATCTATGTGTTTAATCTAAGCCGGTATGGTAATTTATGAGCATCATTTAAACTTCTCCTGAAATTAGTTTGCTTTGCAATAAGTTGGTTACTTAAATATGATCACCACTCTGTACTTTAATCCGTGTGTATATGTACAGAGGATGGGTCATTATTGGAAGGAGATGTCCTCTGTGCAATGAATCCTATAGAAGAGAGGTTTAATTTGTCAAGGGTATCATGTGAAGATACATTTTAAGAGACTTATTGTTATTCATCTCTGCTGTAAGTGCCACAGCTGTATCCTTTGCATACCAATATGCTGCTGGAAGGTTTAAGTCAGTCACACTTACAGAATACTACCTCCAAAAGTCTCAAAGCAGCCATTCAGTGTTTGTGAATAAGCATGCAGGTGCCTAGGCATGCTTCATTAAGTAGTGGGTAAAAAGAGGTGTAGAAGAAAAGAAGACTTTGATGTTCATCCTTGAAGGTCAAAAGCATCTCTAAGTGAACTAAGAAAGTAAGTTGCATGGAACATTTGGACCAAAATATTTTAATTTTTAATTGCAGAAACTGTAAGACATGTCTAGTTTGGGATGATAGCTAGGAAGATGCAGGTTGGAGTTGTGAATCCAGCAAGTTCTCTCCAATTCAGATCTTCTCTACCAGGCAGATGAAGATATGCAAAGCTGTGTGTATAGTGTTTTGCCCTAGGTTTGCCTCATCTTCCTAGCAATAACAACAGTAATCACAGGAGACTGGCGATTTCTAGCAAGTCCACATAGTTCATTGTAGATTTTCACTTTGCTTGTTTTTACAGTCATGCTGCTGACATTGCATGGAAAAATGACAACATAGATCTACATGGGAGGTTGTGTAGATTCATTGCTGTCATCTGCTTGTAGATGCTTTTCAAAAGCTATTGTTTTTCTCTTCATGGCCTCAGACAAGTGAATCTCCTTGAGTTATTATGGAAAGTACCAATATTGATCACAAGCTTGTTGGAACAATGTATTCAGGGTTATGGTGGATTCTCCATTGCTCGCAATTTTTAAATCAAGATTGGATGTTATTCTAAAAGATATGCTTTAGGAATTATTTTTGGGAAGTTCTCTGGCCTGTGTTATACAAGTCAGACTAGATCATCACAATGGTCCCTTCTGGCATTGGAATCTGTGAGCAAATATCACCCTGTGAGAGTTAATTGAGGTGCAATTAAGTGTCCTGTACTCACAGCACCTTTTGCTATGATCATGTCAAATCTCACATGCTAAGTAACATCAGTTTTTAAATGGGAGACCTCTAAGGAGCACCTTATTACTGTGGATGGTACGATAAGTGGTATTCCTTGAGTGCTGGTTAATGGAACACAGTACTGCTGCAGTTGCCATCTTTTGGATGGGATGTAAAGATCTTGGTGTCATAAATATAAAGGGAAGGGTAAACCCCTTTAAAATCCCTCCTGGCCAGAGGAAAAATCCTCTCACCTGTAAAGGGTTAAGAAGCTAAAGGTAACCTCGCTGGCACCTGACCAAAATGACCAATGAGGAGACGAGATACTTTCAAAAGCTGGGAGGAGGGAGAGAAGCAAAGGGTCTGTGGGTCTGTTGGTATGCTGCTTTTGCCGGGGATAGACCAGGAATGGAGTCTTAGAACTTTAGTAAGTAATCTAGCTAGGTATGCATTAGATTATGATTTCTTTAAATGGCTGAGAAAAGAATTGTGCTGAATAGAATGACTATTTCTGTCTGTGTGTTTGTTTTGTAACTTAAGGTTTTGCCTAGAGGGATTCTCTGTGTTTTGAATTTAATTACCCTGTAAGGTATCTACCATCCTGATTTTATAGAGGTGATTCCTTTACTTCTATTTACTTCTATTTCTATTAAAAGTCTTCTTGTAAGAAAACTGAATGCTTTTTCATTGTTCTCAGATCCAAGGGTTTAGGTCTGTAGTCATCTATTCAAATTGGTGAGGATTTTTACCAAACCTTTCCCAGGAAGTGGGTTGCAAGGGTTGGGAGGATTTTGGGGGGGAAAGACGTGTCCAAACTACGTTTCCCAGTAAACCCAGTTAGAGTTTGGTGGTGGCAGTGGATATTCCAAGGACAAAGGATAAAATTAATTTGTACCTTGGGGAAGTTTTAACCTAAGCTGGTAAAAGTAAGCTTAGGAGGTTTTCATGCAGGTCCCCACATCTGTACCCTTCAGAGTGGGGGAGGAACCTTGACACTTGGTCTTGACCATTTGTTGTCAATACATGTCTCATTGCATTTTTGAGAGTCTGAGCAAAATCCAGTTCGGGTTGAAGTTCCAGCTCCCCTGTCATATTCTGTCCTCAACTGTTGCATTGTGTTGCTGTGTGTTGTTAAACAACCACTCCAGGCTTCATCTTAGAGGTGGCTATGTATGTGTGGTGGGTAGGGTGACCATACATACATCACCTTTTGGGGCGGGGGCAAAGCTGGGCATTAATCGTCAGTTGGCAAGAGCAAATGGGACCAATGCCCAGTTTTGCCCCCCAAAAAAGTCGGGTGTGCCCCCCTAGGGGGGTGTGAAGGAACATTTGGGGGGGCTTGGGCAAGCAGTAGCACCATGCTGGGGCTCCCTCAGGCCAGCCCCGCTCAGGGGGGCAGAGTGGATGGGGTGACCCTCAGGCCAGACCCACTCAGGGGAGGGCTGGGAAGGGGAATCCCTTGGGCCAGCCGTGAACAGTGTCTCGTTTCCACTTTGGGAAATATGGTCAATCTAGTGGTGGGTGAAGTGAGCTCTACCCAATAGCACAAGTGTGTTGTAATGGTAAATTAATGTTTTGAGATCATTGCCTGGGTGGTGCTGTAGAGCTGTATACATTGACTTTTGTTATATAGCACAGCAAATCAATGGCAGAGACACGTGTAGAACCTAGGAGTCTAGAATTCCAGTCTTTTCTGTAACAATGAGAAAATGTTCTCTCCCTATCAGTATAAACCCCATAGTATAATTTTAAATGGCTGCACTTCTGTGTCTCTTATGAGGAGTGGTACATCTTGCACCTACAGTTTATCAAGTTTCACACCTCAAGACTGTGCCTGGTGCCACTCCTGACAGAGAGGGAAAGCACATCCATTGAGAGCTTCTTTTCCATTGTGATGATGTTAGAAACTCTGTTTTTGTTAAAGTTTTAAGGTGGGTTTCAGGGCATTAGGAAAAGTACACCAAAAGTGACACTGAAGTACTTGAATCAAACTGCTTGAGCTTACTCGTTTACATCCCGGTCTGCAAAGCATCCCTATTCAGGCAAGTACATACTTAACTTAGGTCACCTGAAGTCAATGGGCCGCAAGCATGTGCTGAAGTTCATTCCCAAATTAGGGTCTCATTCAGTGATACTTTAGTGCTTCCAGAGAGGTGTATGTAGTTCAAGTTATTAGTAATAACAATCACCTCAGTCAGTAAGGCATTCCCAAAGGTCCATCATTTGTATCAGTTATGGGAGTGTTAAATTTTTCTAGTTACATGCGTTTGTTTCATTTGCTTTTAATTCATACTGTCTGTTGGCAAATAATTTTTCCCATGGACTATCTCCTTTCCCCTTGTGGCAAACACTTCCTTTTCTGAATGTTTTGTATGGAGCTTTAAGCTGTTTTTTGCTATTATGTCTTACGACTAAATACCTTTATGCGTGTACTAGCATACCAGCTGATGTCTATACTGTACTTTGTAAAGCACAGCCATTCTTGTTGGCATGCTATATGTCTTAGGTACCAAAATGTCTACCCAAATGTTCACAGCCTTACTGATTAGCAAATAGCATCTACTTTATATGTATATAGTCACCTTCACCTTGTGTTTTAAGTCATAGATTCCTTTAACAGTTCTCATAGCATGAGGTTTGATGTACTATTTCACTGTACTTAGATTCTGATCACTTAACTCAATAAATTAAGGGGAATGTTAAGCCAATACAACTTCTTCACTGGGAGTTGAATGCTGTTCCAAATTCTCCAGATTACTTTTAACTTTTATTTATCTTTTTTGAGGTTTCACTAGGAGCTGCTTTGTGTCCAAGATCTATGAAGATCTTCAAAAGATTTCTTGCTATTGGAAAATTAGAGTATTCTCCATCTCCAGTACTTATTTGTACTTCACAGCCTCTCCCCAGCTCAACCCTGCTGAGTCTGCTTACCTCTGATTCTGAGGGAAGTTTGCATAGGCTTAATTCAAATTCTCCATGCCCATGTAGCTATTGAACTATAAGTCCTACATGGTAACTTTTATGAGCATGGCATTCTTATGAGTCTAAAATCAAAATATTCCTTACATCAGAGCTGTTGGGTGGACATGTTACATGCTTTATTTCTACCCAGTTCTTTGTATATTTATGGTGGTTCTTAGCTATGTTTAGTTTATATGATTGAGTTCTTTTAACGTAAACAAAAAGTGTTTAGAAAGAAAATGTTCCAAAGTGGACCGCATGCTTTCCTCTTGCATGGTATTTTTGTTCGGTTACCCAGCATACTGTGTCAGTGGAACTGGGGTATTTAAAGAAAATACACATTATAAACTCCAGAGAATATTGATTTACGCAGCAATGTTAATGCTTAACAAATGGCCTTCCTGATCACAAGTAAACAGGGACTGAGGAATTTTAGAAGTCTGTTTTAATTTTGTATTTTCTTTAACATTGAAAAATATATATAATAGTATGGCTCTTTGTTCCATGCTGCCTTATAAGTTTTAAGAGAAAGAGAACTGAAGAGCAGTGACTCAGTTTGGGGACTCAATTGTGAATTCTAGAATATCTTCAGTTTTGCCTACACAAATCACTGAGAGAATTTGAGTTGCCCAGCTTGTATAGCTGTTATCTAAATTTACATGGCTAAATCATTATGCACCACTTTGAAAATTCATCATTATCTTTCGCATAGCTGAGAATAATTGACTAATCCTAGTTCATGATAAGTAGTGCTAAATGGCCGATAGTGGTTTTGGGTTACACAGATGCCTTAAACACTGAGGTCTGGTAAGGTATGGCATGGGTTGTTAGCTATCATAACAATACCAAACCAGTGGTATCATTTTATTATTGCTTAGGACTCTGCCTTGGCTTTTAAAGTAAGCAAAGTGTTGCCAGAGAGGTGCAGGACCTGACTGGCAGCTGCATTTGGCTTGTGGACTGCTTCAAGCAGACAATTCTAGGGACTCTGCTTAAGAGACTCTTACAGGTCCTGTCTGGAGATTCAGTATGCACTTCCCTAGAATGCCCACTGATGCAACAGAGGGAAAGGCTTTGGCCATGCCCCCACTGTACCTCAAAAGCTGTGTAGCTGTTCTTGTAATCCCCCCCCCCCCGGTCTTGCACTCAAGGGGCAGGCAGAGGGAGCTTGGTTCCCAATAAACAAATGCACCAAAGAGGAGGAAAGAGACCCAGAACCTTCTATCCCACCTCTTGAATAATCATGACAGCCAAGATATGGCCTTTGGTGTTTTATGGTCTTCTAAGATACAGAGTTCTAGCTCCTTAATTAAAGTGGTTGTGCTCGTGTTAGTCAAATGGAATGCACCTCTTGGATTTTTGAATTCAGTCCCCCGAATCAAGCAGGAAGGACCCTACACTCCTTACTCCCGCCGTTTATCTAACATTTCTTCAACACTTCCAGAGACACAACTACTTCATTAATGTTAGTTGGCAGAATCTCAGTGGTAGGTAAATCCTGTCTTAGACAAAACGTAGCCTCTGATACACATCACATACACAACCCAGTAAAGTTTTGCAGAGGTTTGGGGTGAAATCTTAGCCACATTGAAGTCACTGGCAAACCTTTTATTGATTTCATTGGGGTCAGGTTTTTGCTCCAGATATCTTATTTGCTAATTGTGTTGAGATTAGTCCATAACTTACATGGAGCAGGGATTGCTAATGAGGGAGATGCGTTTAGAAGTCATACCATTTTCACAGAGACCTTTGGAGGCCTGAACGACTCATGGTTTGTCATGACCAGTGTGACGCGTGCCCCATATCATCTTCTCATATCTTTTTCCATAGCATCTTGTCTTTTGTCATAGTTCCACTTTACAGAACAGATTGGGGGTAGTGTGGGGGAAGTACTCCTGGAACATGAATCCTTACTACTCCCCTGTGAGGGAGGTAAGCATCCTTAGATTGGAAGTTCTTTGGAGCAGGGACTATATTTTTGTTCTGTGTTTGTACGGCACCTATTAAAATTGGGTCCTGGTCTGTGATTGGGGCTCCCAGATGCAATGATAATACAAATAATAAATAATTATTATCCTGTTCAATTTACAGATGGGGAAACAGAGACAAAGAAATGCTAAGTGACTTGTCCAAGGAAATACAGGAAATCTGTAGCAGAGCTGAGTATTTGTTGTTTGACACATTCTGCTATAACTATTAAACCACCCCATCCCCTACGGAATATAATATACCTTATATCCAGCTTGAAAAGTTATAGATAATGGCATTTTAGAGCTAATATTTGAAAACTTGCATGTCTGTGTATAACTGACCCCATTTTAGCTGTCATCCAGGTTTGAACATGGAACCTGGAGAGCTAAAAGCATGCGCTTCTACCACTTGAATGAAAGAATGAAAGATGGGGTTTTCCAAAGCACCAAGTTGTCAGGTGTAGCAGAATCATTCGCATCTTACTTGGGCCAGCCACTAGAGGAGAATAAAGACCCACTTACTTCTAGTATGAGTTACATGTGCATTTTCTGTGTAAGAACTGATGTCATCCCAAGCACATAAAATAAAGTGTTTCCCCATACGCCCTACCTTGCCTTGCCAGTCACTCTGTAAAACTGCAGGCAGGTTGAGACTGTAATGCCATGAGTCAGTTTAATAGTGATGCAAATAATAATACACTGTGCTTCTACAGCACCAAAGGAAAGTGTTCACAACATCCACTGTGAGGTAGGTAAGAGGGAATCTTTTCACCCACCGCTGAAGTGCAGCCACCTCTGTGGTAGAATCTAGCAGTTGTCTTCAAGGCATAAAACAATACTACATGATGTAAGAGGATGTGAAGAACAAATTCAAACTGCCCGCAGTATTTATGTACATTATGTACTTATGTACATTACCTGACTTGGAGTTTTCTCATGCTCTCACAGAAAATGGCAAATGAGAAGCGCCTAGTGGTTAGGATATCATTTTTGCATCCCCTTCAAAGGTCATCTATATGTGAAGACAATAGATTAGTGCCAACTCACTCACTAAGCCACCACCATCACTTCCTGCAGCACGTAGGCTTCCCACAGAGATCTCCCAGCCAAGTAGCATTTCAGCTGGGCACTGCTTCTTTTAAGATCTGACAGAATCATAGCCTGACATGGTATGGTTTGCAGGAGAAGCTGCTGTTTGCTTAGTGAACTGTAGAGCTGTCCAAGAGTTGGTGGTTAACACAAAAGATAAATTAACCAGGGTGTAATGCAGTGACACTCCTTAGGGGTGCCCTGGGTTGTGAGGCACCTCATCACCACCTGTCCGTAGCAATGTCTTCAGTGGAGCTAAGATTTTGCTCCAGGTTTATAGTACCAATGTTTTTGTAAATGTGTTAGAGATTCAAGGTAGTTACACTCCATTGTTTTAAAATGTGCAGCCATCCTTGAGAGTGGAGCATTTGGAGCAATATAAAGATCTAGTGGAGAGTAATCTGGCTCTCTATAAGAGAGAGTGATCAAGTAGGAAACTCAGGTAGTAGAGCAGAAGTTAAGTATCAGAGCGGAGAGAGGAATGTGGGTGTATATGATGTCTTGTCTTTGCAAAGTTGCAAAGATATATGCTGCATATCGGCCTTGCTGTGTTGCAACTCTCCTGCACGTGCTGTGTGCCCAGAGTCAGTGTTTTCTGTTATGCTTTGGGAGGTAAGATGAGTGCTGAGCAGCACTAACTCCTTATGCTGCGTGTGAGATATGGTGCGAGAGCAAAGCGCTCAGAGCAGTGACTTTGAAACACAAAACTAATATATTTTTTCTGCTAACTTTATTTTCTTTGTGTTTCTTAGACTTCTTACACGGAATCTCTCTTCTACTCTTGTGTTTTTGTAATGTTGTAATGTTTGTCGCTGTTCAGTTCTTTAGATCGGGGTTGCTCATCTCTTCCTCACCTTCCCCCTTAATTTCTGCTAGCAGCTCAACAAATGATGTCTTTGTTTGGCTTTACATCTGCAAATGTTAACATATCCTTATCACATCAGAAATGCTGGTTTAGCATGTGTCCAGCTGCCCAGCTGTATATTTCAAGCCAGCAGTTTTGCTGTGTGAGTAGGTTTCTCTTTCAAAGTATGCTAAATTAGACTCAGGCTGATTTTCACAGTAGGTCAGCCTGCAGCTTGTGTGTATGAAAGCATTAGATCAGCAAATAAAGATGGTCAACCAGCAAGATGTAGGTTTGCAGATTCATACAGTATTTATGCTGTTAAGTAACATGGAAAACAAATCCACAGAAGCCAAATTTGCCTTTAACAAAGATGATTGTCGATCTCTAAAACTAATTGCAGGTTGCCAACCACCAGGATGAAGAATTAAATTATATCAACCCAGCTGTACTAGGAAGAAGAGATCTAAAAACAGAATATCCACTAAAATTATTATAGTTACTTGTATCATCTACACAGTATAAAATTATATAAATAAATGGCTTTGTATAATTTATGGCAATGTCTACTTTAAGCTTCTATGTATTGATTAACACATTTCAGAGTCTGCTGTATGCAGAAATTTCTTAAACAGAATAGAATTTTTGTAGTTTAATAAGAGAAGTTGACTTTGATCAGTCCAGTTACATTTATAGAACAACTATGTCCCTGAACAACCCCCCCCCCCCAGATGTTCTGGTTTAACTTGGATTTTAACTTGAAGAGTGGTCAGTTTGGATGAGCTATTACCAGCAGGAGAGTGAGTTTGTGTGTGTATGGGGGTGGGGGTGATGTGAGAACCTGGATTTATGCAGGAAATAGCCCAGCTTGATTGTCATGCACATTGTGTAAAGAGTTGTCACTTTGGATGGGCTATCACCAGCAGGAGAGTGAATTTGTGTGGGGGGGTGGAGGGTGAGAAAACCTGGATTTGTGCTGGAAATCACTTTAGATAAGCTATTACCAGCAGGACAGTGGGGTGGGAATAGGTATTGTTTCATATTCTCTGTGTATATATAAAGCCTGCTGCAATTTCCACGATATGCATCTGAGGAAGTGAGCTGTAGCTCATGAAAGCTTATGCTCTAATAAATTGGTTAGTCTCTAAGGTGCCACAAGTCCTCCTTTTCTTTATGTCCCTGTAGGTATTGATAGAATGCGATGAAGCTTTTAAAGGTACTTCATAGCCCAATAAATAGGTATAATTTGATAATTTATTTTCACACAATCTTGCAAATTCCAAATAAAATTGTTTTAATGGTATTATTATAAGCTTCTTTCACAGAATATGTTAGTGGAAGGGAAAAATAAGGTAACCAATGAGGAAAGGTTAATAAAGATTCAGCCTTCAGGTTGCAAACAATTAAGTGGTTAACTTATGGTTAACTTATATAGAGATGAGCAAATAATAAAAGAGTACACTTGATACATAATCTCCGCTGCAGCACAGGAGAATGGAATCTGTTTTCTTTACACAGAACAGTACAACAAGCCAACATAGGCTACATTAAATATTATTGATGATAATGTTGTTAGGGCTAGATTCCAGGAGAAGGCCTTTGGACAAAGGACCATAAGCTAAAGATTGCTGCTTTGTGTCACTTAATGTTGTTTGGAAAATCATGCATTCTGTATTTAAAAATAAATAATTGTTGTTCTCTGTGAAAGGGATAATTATCATATGGTTACTTTTGAGCCCCACTGTGAGGCTGTATTTGAAGTGTGTGTTTCTGCCTCCTGCTTCTTCTGTTGAAGTGAATGGCAAGTATAACTTGTTTCCTAGTAGCTGGATTTATGTCACTGGCATCTCAGCAGGGTGGCTTATTCAAGGAGTCATTACATTATTTGTATTAAACCTCTTAGATGTTTATGGATTTCTTTTGTCTGAATATTCTTCAGAATAACTGAGTTTTTCTACAGCAAGTAAGGAAACCAGAATTACATGGATGTTCTCTTTGTCTTGATGCATGGCATAGCTGCCAGCCCACTGTCCTCCCACCTCACGATCTTCACCTATCACTTTCAGCCGGAGGAGGGTAAGGCACCACTCATTGCAGAGTGCGTCAGCTGGCCATGGGGCATACGGATGGTGGCACGTGAACAAAATGAAATATTCCCACCCGAGTATTTCAGGCTGCCTCCATAGTGCTATTGCCACAGAACCAAGGAAATGAGATCTCGGATCCCTGGAATGGCAGTATGTTTTACTGCCACGAGCCCTCCTGTCCAGTCTGTGTTGCTGCATCTTTAACTGATCTCAGGAATACTTTACTAAGGTTGAGAGTCCCACTGTAACAAACAATACAAAGCAAACCTCAAAGCAAAGAACACAACGCTACGATGTTATTTTCAAACAGAGTGACGAGCCCTGTAGATAAATTTGTGCACTGGAACTAATATTGAATCTGAAAGCTTATGCAGCTGGGTACAAGAGGAGCCTGACTATCAGCCTTAGTTTATCATTCGTAGTATATTTCTGTATTCATCTAGTAAAGATCAGTGTGTCTGAAAGGCAGGGGGCTCACTTTAAATCAGTCTGGGTGTTCATGACCATTTGAAAAATGTGCTTTGTATAGGAAAGCTTTTTCTCAGCACGCAATGTGGGGTGGTGCCAACCATGGAAATAGGGGAGCTTCTCCAAGAATTGTCTCACTACCAATGAAGTTAGAGAGTTTTGACACTGCAATTGCAAGGTGGGCGTACCTGCACTAACTTTAATCTAGTTTGCACAGCTAAAAATAGCAGGAAGATGTGGTGGTGCAGAGCCCAGTGTGGACAAGCAACACAAGTAGGTAGCAGGGTTCTGGGCAGACCTGTACAGCCAATGCTGAAACCTGTGCCACTGCAACTTCACTGCTGTTTTCACCCACGCTAGCTAGATTACAGCTGGCACAGGTGTGCTTGCCCAGGCTGCAGTCGTACCTCTGATTGCAATGTAGATGAAGAGCCAGTGAATATGTCTCGAAGGTACTGGCCCTTTAAAAACTACAAATTCCTTTTGCTGGTATTTGAGGGGAGGTGTTAGTGGTGGTTAATTTGTTTTTTGCCAGCATTGCTTGGTATGAGTGGTTTTTGTTCACAAGAATGTTTGCAGATGCTGAACTCTTTACAATGGCTCTGCCACAGACTTTGAGTGAATCTCTTAATCTGTCTGTGCTTCAATTCCCCATTGGTGAAATGGAGAGGATACTTCCTTTTCTCTAGCCTTTATCTGTCTGTTTAAACTGTAAGCTCTTTGGGGCAGGGAATGTCTCTTACTCTGTGTATATACAACAACGAGCACAATGGGGCTCCAATCTTTGTTGGGGCTTTTACATGCTAACATAATACTAATGAAAGGACTGGTCAAAACTGTTGTTAGATGTAAAATTCGTTTTTCAAATAGATATTTTTCACTGTCCTTTGCCACTTTTGTTACTGTTGTTTTGGTTGGGCTCAAAACAGATTTAGTGTCAGAACATTATGTTTCAATAATGCTGAAAACTTCTGTTTTGATTTTATCATTCCTTTTATTTTTCCCAACTTTTATACTGTATTAAAATATCAGTTAAAATATTTAATATTTTATAACCTTTATAATATATTTAAACATTTTGATATTATTGAAATGAAACATTTATATGTTTATAAATCAGATACTTTGGAATTTCCATTCTATGATAAATTCAAAAATTTCAACTTTTCCAATTCAGGACAAACACATTTCAAAATGCTGGAATTCCTGCAGAATGGAAATTGTTTTCTGACCAGCTCTAACAACAAGGTTCTTCAGGAGGGTGTTTTGAAATGAGTGTGGACTGGAGGAAGATGAAAGAGGATGAGGAGAGACATGACAGCAGAGATGTCACTGCCAGCTGGCAGTGAAGGAGTTATGCGAAAACCTGATGATGAATGTTACAGCTATAGGGCTAGCTGCACCTCTGTCCCATTTCTGGTTTCTCTGAGTGCACCTATGTCACGTCTTTGGCTTCTTCCCATTAACTATCTCAGGGTGGAATCTCTGGATTCTTAGATGATGACCTGGTAGCACTACCCTTTTTATACCAACCACTATCATCCAGAAGGCCCTATGTGGTCTCAGCATCTGTTTTTCTTCTCTTTGGGAACCTGTGACCAATGATACAGTGACCAACAGCCTTCTTCAAGCCGAAATATGTTTATTAGCAATTGGAACAAAGCATTCGAGGAGAAAGAATTTTAAAACAAGAAGCAGACCTCATGTGTGCCTAACGTCCCATAATGGCAACCTAAGTAGGCTATCTTCTTCTTCAGTCACCCCATGGGTTCATGTGTCTGACCGTCTTTCATTCTGGTTCTCCCCTTGCACCTCCAAGAGAGTGTGCGGCTAAATGCTACAGGTTTTCTTTGTTTCTGAGGGAATACTTATTACTGCATTTGTGGATTTTATGCCTTTCCTGGTGAAACCAGTTTGGCAGGCTGGCAGGAGACTGAGCCAGAATTGTCAGAATAAATAGTTGTGGCTTTGACTCTTAATATCTCTAAAGTGGAATCTGATATGTGACCAGCTTGATCCATCTCCTCCTCTTTTCTGCCTACCCCATCACACAGACCCTCATCTAGATGCATTTTAAACCAAAATATTTATTCAGAAAACACCAGGCCAACACACAGTATTAACAAATTATTACAGAGCGGCTTCGTGTTTGTCACTGTGAGAATGAGACACTTGAATGTGGTGCACAAGAAAAGGGGAAGCCATTTACGAGAGGGGGACGGTGCAGCTGGGTCCATACTATTTTCACGGGACAGGAGTGGGGAGGAGGACTATAATGGAAGCAGGAGGAAAGGCAGCCCTCATCTGTTGCGCTCTTTCTGCCGCCTTCTTCCCCATTTTCTCCTGTGAAAAATGTGTGAGCCCCACCTGTCCCCTTCCTATTGAAAATCTATTATTGTCTCCTTCCAGGCAGTTGGTCTCCTTCTCATAGGCCTCTCTCTGCTCCTTGGAAGGAAAGGGAGCAAAGGGCTCAGAGCTATTGGAGGAAGGTCTCCTCCTTCCCTCACCTCCTGGCTACTCTCTGTCCTGTGAAATGTCACCTGACTATGCAGTGAAAGGCAGTAAGGAGACAGAATCCTCTGTGATACAGGGTATACTGCCTAATGTGATACAGTGGAGAGTTCTGTTTATAGAGCAGTTACTTTAAATTCCTATTGGACAGGATGCACCCCTTCTGTAATAGTTAGGGATGACTGTGCTCTATTGATTGTATTTCCAGTAATAGTGAGTAAACTGAAATGCCAAATAGTAAACAAATCTGCTTTGTTCATCATGCACTGGTGATAATCCCTTCAAAATTAGCTATGATTGTCGCTAAAGGTTGGTGCTTAAGCCACAGTTCTTGACCTCCACTTGGGCATCAAGGGCCAGATTTTTAAAGATATTTAGATGCCTAAAGATGCAGATAGGCATCAAGTAGGATTTTCAAAAAATATTTCAGTGAAATCAGTTGGAATTAGTCACCTTTTGAAAATCCCAGTAGGCATGTGTCTGCATTTTTAGGTGTCTAAATACCTTTAAAAATCTGGGCCCAACTATCTAGAGAATAACTGCTGCTCATGTTTGTTTTCTAGGGTTTCTGTAATGCAGCTAAAAGTTTTACTGCTGAAAACAATATGTTGCTGAGTTTCTGTGATGATAATTTGAAGGCAAAATTCTATTCTTTGCCTTACATGCTTTTCCTACTCAATAACTATATTGGAAAATGCAAAATAGAATATATTGATTATACAGCAGAAATTATTAACTTACAATTGTTTTAGCTGAAACAAAAAATCTGCTGGTTATGGAAGCTAATATCGAATAATAAAATATTAATATAAATAACAAGGTAAAATAATGTATTCTTATGTAACATTAGAGTTGTTTTTAATGTCATTGAATTAACAGAATCAATCTTTGTTTCTTGACCTTGTTAGACAAATCAGGTTTCTCATTTCTCTGGCAGCCAATGATGATGTATTTGATTATTTGTTTCAGAGAAGGTTTTGACAGGTCACATTTAAAATGTATCCTTCATGGCTCAGTGATCAAGGTATAATTGAGCTTTAAATAATACAGTCAAACATGTCAATCCTAACAAGTTCCTTGAAAAGAAAAATCTGTTAACCTTTTCTTAAGACTGGGGCTTCCCATACTGTATTGGCCATATCTGTCAGGTTGCCCCAGCTGACTTGTATACCAGTTGTCTGTATACAAGCACCATCTGTTTAAAACCTTCTGCTACCAATGTAGGCTCACCTTTGAAATGGTAGCAGGTCAGCACATTGCTGTATTTCTGGGTGGTACAGTGGCTCGGAAGCAAAAGCCATAAGGGAGGATGCTATGCTTTTACCACTGGATGTATAATGTACCCCTGAATTGCCACTGGACTTTCAGAAAATGTAATACTGTTTGCAGTGTACAGACTGAGAAACAGCGACAATAGGAGCACACCAGACCTCAGACTTTTCTTTCTTTACACCCTAAAAATATCTCTTTATAGTACAGAATGTTTGGAGATTCCTTTTTTAAATTAGGGAATGATTCCTGAATGTTAAAGATATTCAAGCTACAGTATATCAGGTGTCAGTCAGTTTTTTCCTAAACCAGTGAGGCTGATTCCACAGTGAAATGAATCTACTTTACTTTCCCCCTTTGCTGAAGTAGTTTCAGAAAATCTTCTTTCTCATCATTATTAAGAAAAATGCTCCAACATCATGAGCATCACAAGTGAAACTCTTATGGTAAGGTCCCAGCAGGGAATAAACTCCCACGAAGCAGAGAATAATGCCACTCATAAAATGAGCAAATGGTCTTGCCTCTGGAATCAGCAACTCTTTTGAAGGGTATTATCCTTTTACTCATTTGCTAAACTAGTCATCCACTTTAAGTGCAAGTTGGAGTGAAAATGTACATATATTTCTTAACATGCTTTTCAAGCATTCCTACTCCACTGTGTGTGGATTAGAGATCTAAATCTGCTGCAATTTCACTGAATCTTTAACCATTCTTAAGAATTTTACCATTCTTAAGTTTATATGCTGGTAAAAGCAGCTGCCTCTATATATAGTAATAAGTGGTGTGTGAGCCAAGTAAAAAGAAACGTCCTGATTGGCCTGACTATTAACCTTCTTCAGGAATTCAGTTGTTTCTTAAGAGTAGTCATAAAATATTTGACACCTGTATATTGAAGAACATAGGTGCCAGATTGGGTATGGAATAGATAGATATCGAAAAGATGTGGGTTAGGTGTTCACAGGGTTATTGGTTAGAGTGAGATTTCCAAGTTTCACAAGAACATTCCAGTCAATTAGTGCTTGAATCATGTGACCTATGTGACAGGCCTAGTAAAAATAAATTGAGGAAGGGCCTCTGTTCCCTTTTCTCCTCTGCTGCCAATAATTTGTTGCCCATGTGAGTTCCTTCTCTTATCCTATTATAGCCATTTTAAAGTTATCTGTATCCAAATAATGCCAATTAGCTCCTAAATACCAGGACCAATCTCTCATAGTCATTGGAGTGTGCCAGGCAACATTTTGGAGTCTGAACTAAGGGACAAAAACCTGAAATAAGAGCAAACTGTTATTAGCAAGGCTGCTTTAAACAAGACACACACTTTCTCGCTCTCTCTCTCTCTCTCTCTCTGGTACCTATAATATTTAATTGTTTTTATGTGTATGCATGCGTACTCAGCTACTTAGGTGATCTACCTTATTCCTTGAAGTAGTTAAATGTCAGAGACTATAATATACTAGCAAATTATTTTTTCATTGCACAGTACTGATGGGCTGACAGAAAAGAGAAACTTTGTAGAAGATCTCTCCACCATGCTTCAGAGATCAGGATTCTAAGGGTATGTCTGCACTGCCCACGTTACAGCACTGTGACATGGGCAGTGTAGTCACGCTTTATCACCGAGGGGAGAGCTCTCCCCATGATTAAAAAAAAAATAACCACCCCGAATGAGGGGTGGTAGCTTTATCGCTGGGAGATAAAGTGCTGTATATACTGGTGCTTTTCAACGCTAAAACTTTTGTTGTCGCTCAGGGGGGCATTTTTTCACCCTGAATGACTAAAGTTTTAGTGCTGAAAGTGGCAGTGTGGATACAGCCTAAGATTCACTCTGCTGTCAGCCAATCATTCAGAGCAAGGATAATGAGTGAAGCTTATCCTCTTACTTTTACTCCTGGGCAATTGAATATACCTTCTAGTAAATCCATAGAATCATAGAATAACAGGGTTGGAAGGGACCTCAGGAGGTCATCTAGTCCAAACCCCTGCTCAAAGCAGGACCAATCCCCAGTTTTTGCTCCAGATCCCTAAATGGCCGCCTCAAGGATTGAACTCACAACCCTGGGTTTAGCAGGCCAATGAGAACACATACAACAAAACAAATCTCTGATTCAGTTCTCTTCATGTATTCATCCATTCTACTTTAGTATTTGTGTGAAAAATTCAGTAAAGCCTGTGAATTCCACCTACTGTATATCTTCCCAGGATATCTCAGCTGAATGTTAGGATGATCATTATGTAGAGTCAGCTATCACCATACAAATCCACTACTTTATAAAACAAAAAGCACATGGTTCTCGACTTAAGTCAGTGAGGATTTCATGGAATAACACAGCACACTCAGAACAGTGTATCCATTTTAAAGTTGAAATGTGCCACTGTGAATAAACAGAGTAGAAGGTTTCAATTTTTAATAGCACAACTTCAAATGATGCCTGCAGCCATACCACTCTGGGCTTTGATCTTGTCAGATTTAGCAAGCTGAACAGACTCGGAACTGCTTTGTATATGGATGGAGGCCACCAAGGAATATCCAGTAGCTACAGCTAGTGATGTAGGTGATTTAACAAATACCCCTTTTCCTTTGAATGGGAATGGAACCAGTGCCCCAACTTTAGTGTAAAGGTCCCTGTTGCTAGAGATGCCATCTGTTAGATAAAATGAAGCTGGTGGTGGTTTGTGATCATTAAAGATTATGGCACTTTATATAAGAACAGGGATCTAATGCTATCTTGGCTAGATTTCAGTGTGGATAATTACATTTTGCTTACCTAAAAATCTTCTGCAGTTTCCAATGGTTATGGCATTTCTCTTCCCTTAGTGTTCTGAACTGCAGAATATTGTTTTTGAAAACTGTTACACAGCTACTGAATTCACTTCAAAAATGGCTGCATTTTACATATGTAGCGTGCAAAAGGAGTTACTAGTGAACTAGTCCCCTTGGGGGGTGAAACCAGTCTGCTTTAAAATTTTACAGTAATCGAATAACATCAATGTAGCTAAACTGATAGTGTGAGTCCACACTGCTGTACATGCACTTGTTTAAGATACCTCATGTGAAGCACTGTGTCTGCACAGCACTGTTTTGGCATAGGTGCATTATATTCTGGGTGGGTATCCCAGGGTGCCAAGTACTGCAACAAGTGTCTATGCAGTCTGGGTGATTTTCAGGAACATGTTAGCTTTCATAATTTGTACTTGTAATGAGCTCAAGTCGCAAATAGGGTGCCTGTGGGTGTGTGCCAGCAAAATTTAAAGAGAGCGGGGACACCTGGTCCAGATGACTTCAAAAATTCATAGCAGTAGGGTGCATACAGGAAACCTGAGAGAAGACCACTTCAGGTGTGAAATGATGCAGAGTGGTAGTAGTGGGAGGACTACATGACTCGTGGGGTAGTATTATCAGAAAGGTGAAACATCCACGTGGACCTTACACCAGTATAACTCCTGTTGAAAAAAAATGAAGTTGGTTCCAAAGCAATTTAGTAATTTTATTTTAAGTGTAAAACAAATTGGTATAAGATGATTTGTGCCTAGACTCAAGGCAATTTCTGCTGAAAAATGTAAACTATATCTATGCAACTTTGCCGTGTCGGCAAGCCCTCCACTGAGAACAAGAAACTCAGCACATCCTCATCCGATCTCTAGCTATACCCAGCAGAGCCTGGCTTCAAACCCATGACAGAAACATGGAAGGGGTTACTCAGTGCTTGAAGTTAGCATGCCAGCTTCTTTGAAACTGAGCAATAGCTTATGGAAGTACAGACTCAGATAATTTTAGGTGTGTGTCTGAGGACAGACAAGTGTTCCCATAGGGCAAGTAGTAAATAAATAAAACTAAAATAAAAATTTTCCTTGCATATACTTGCAAGGTTGTGGATCAAGTTCTTTGTCTGCCATTATATTCCTGAAAATGAGTGGTGAGTGAGGAATAATTTACATATTGACTTATGATTGGTGAAAGGAGATAGTTTCATTCCTTGACAATGGTGCTTTTTAAGTGATGTATTGGGGTCAGACATAGGCAAACACCATTGTAAAAATATATAGCAAAGATTGAAAGTTCATGGCAATAATTTTAATGTTCTATTTTATCGATTTTCATGTCATTGGTTCTCCAGAGACAGTTTCATCCATCCTTTTATGCATACAGAGCTAATTAGGCAAATGTATTTTGATATGGGCTACTTTTAGCAACAAATAGATTTGCCTCCAAAATCATGTGTATGGTTTTGCTGCTTTAAACACCTATATATGCCATTCACTTTGCATAAAAAGATGCCTATAGACTCCTTTTGTGGGGATGGAATGCATAAGCATTTCTTCCCTTCCCTTTCAGTTAGTGTTCATTGCAATCCATCATCAGAAGCACAGGTCACATGCCATTCTTTCCTTATTACTGACAGTGATTAGAGCAGCTGTGTGCCAATTAATATAGTCAATAGTTGTACTTTATGTGAACCCAGCACAGAGATGATTGTGAAGTAGGGATCAGATTTTCTTTCTTTAGCGGAGTCTGGTTTTAAATTTAAGTGGCAATGATATTTTTTACTTTATTCTCTCTGTTGCCCTGGAGTTGTGTTGAAGTTACTAATGCTCATCTCTGGTTAAATTAGAGCTGTTTGATAACCCCAAATTATTAGACAATGTTTGTGCCTACAGTGGGAGTTATCCATCCCATGAAAAGAACATACTAGTTGTTTTCCTGCTTCGAGTGTGAGCTAATGACTCCGAAGCATCATTTTTGCTGGTCATGCTGACCAGTTTTGGCCCATGATCACCAGGGGCTCCCCATTGCCTGTCTGTTTCTATCTGTGGTCTCTTGTCTTGCACTTAGATTGTAATCTCTGTGGGGTCCAGGATAGTCTTTTTTGTTCTGTTAGTAAACTGCCTAGCATAGTGGGGCCCTGATCCAGAATAGGGGTTCCTAGGTGTGAGCCCAGTACAAATAGTAAATACTACTGGTGGTAAGGGGGTAGGGATTGTTTTGGGCTAACCAGTGGGAATGGAAAACAGCTTGAAACTGTGATGGTGAAAATTCTAACACAGATCCTTCCAGTGTGGTCATGTGATTAGAACCAAGGACCGGCAATCAGAATTTGTGTGACTATTCCTAGCTCTGTCTCTCCCTAGCCCCATCCGTTTTTCAGAATGAAAATGAAGGTGATATACAGGAGTCCAAGGGTACAGGGAAGGGTGTCTGCATTGGCTACCCAAATCCTGACAGCTCCCCAGACAAAATCTGGGAAATTGTATTTTCTCTCCCTGGAAACAGTTACGCTACTGTACTACTGTGTCCTAGATCATCTGCTTTGAACAAAGCAGACTGCTGTGATTTGGGTTGCGGGGTCTCCAGTAAAACTCCTGATTTTTCTCATCCATTCATGTGTCAGATGTTTGAAAGAAGAGTCTGCCCCTGTCTGCCTGACATGATTAGTCCTGAAAAGTTGCTGCTCATCACATTGATTTCCAGTATGGCTGGTAGCAGCAGACAGCCTAGTGCTACCAAAATGTGCTGAATTATTGTCCAGCCTTAGTTCTCAGAGGATTATAGCAACTTGTTCAAAATGGGAGATTAGCTATAGTAAAAATGCACATGTCCAGAGCACTGATTCATCACTAATTGTTGGGCATTGTCCAGTACTTTTTGCATTTTCAATAATAATGTACATCTCTTAGGCCCTTGTTGGTCCATTTTTTAGAGTATGTCACCTCTGTCCCCTCTCGCTCTGAAACCATCTCTAGTTACAATGCAGTTTCACAGAAAAGGCTTTGACTTATATAAAAGAAATTTGCAGAAATCACTACAACATAGAGATATTGGTGGCTCCTGGCCAAATCCTCCCCACTATTCTGCATTGGTCCTGAGTAGCTGGATTTGGCACAGAGGAATCCCGTGTGGGAGTGAAAGAGTTGTAGCTGTTAAGCCCTTGCTCAACAGGGGGCAAAGGCTGGTGGAGTCACATATCCGTGAATATACCTTTGCCCAGCCTGCCTCTGCCCCACCCCCCAACCTGGCTGTGCAAACACACATGGAGCCCCTAGGGAGGTGGACTCCCAATTAGGGGAGTGGATTCTGTGTCGGCTCCTTGAATCCTGACTGCCCCAATGCTGTGGAACTGCACTGGTTCTGTTGCAGGTGGAAGTCCTGTGGGAATGCAAAGGAGGGACCAGGATTTGCCACATGCCTTCTTGTGGCCTAATCTTATCATCAGCCTGCCTATGGTACTTAATATATGATAACCATTACCACAGTGTCTGAGCACCTCACAGTGTTTAATGTGTTGACCTTTAGGAGTAAAATCAGTCCCTAAATGAAAAGAAGCTGAAAGCAAACTGCTTAAGTGGAGACAGATCCCTAAAAGGGGAAACGTGCTGCTCAGACTTGAGACTTGGTGAGATCCCAGAAGCCCACTGAGTATTACAGAGCCCGACATGATGTCTCTTTTATTACTTACTTGTCAGAAGACTCGGTGCTGGCTGTTAGTCATTTAAACACTAATGCCTTTGATCATCAAATGCCAGATGCTTTTCCATAATGCAGCATTACAAGTTCTTTGCATTTTATAAAAATTAAAGGGCGCTGTGCCCAGTGGTGTGGTTACTCCTCAGATGAGTCAGAGGATTTACAGTTTAACTGACTAATAGAGTGCCTGTTTTCTCAGATGTTTTCAGTACATTATAGTCTGAGCAGCCTTCCTGAATAACTGTTTTTATTTGAATTCGAGAATGTCAGGAGTATACTGCAGTATCCAAAAAGGTAATTGAAGGTGGTAGACTTGTTGGATGCATATGGAGTATAATTACATTTTGCAGTCAGATCTGTGAAGTTGTTTTCTTCTTATTAATTATTATTGTTTATTATTTAATTACCAAATTTAATGCTTGTGAAATTACCAGACTTGACAGCCCTGGAGACTGGGGTCTTGTATATAGCCTGGATAGCAACAGTACCTTGCTAATAGACCTCATCCCCAATTTAGAGGGGGCCCAGAGGGTAGTTCAGGCTCCGGAGCCATTCAACTCTTGACCATTCTGCTGAGACTGCCAACAAATAGCGCCATTCATGGTGGTAGCTTTGTGAGATGGGACACTTGTCCACTAGGAACTGGGCTCTATGATCCACTAAGTCATTTCACAGGGGCCACTCAGTAGCTATTATTATGTGATGACTTTTTTTCACTACCAGTCTAGACTGGGATTTAAATGGTGACCTGATTGTGAAAGTTTCCCATTACCAGTCCCAAGCCATCTAGTCTCAAAGACATGGGATACTGCACTGTGTACACTAACAATGTAACCAAGAAAGCCTGTAAATATATAGGTGGAGTGGAGGCCGAGTGGTATTGCCACCAGACTTGAGTTCAATGCTCACCCTTAGCAAGGAGAAAGTGCCTTATATCGCTCACCAGCCAATTCCTATAGAGTATTATGGTCTTCACTGTGATCCCATGGAGAACTTCTTGACCAGAAACTGTGTCCATGATATGGGGTCAAAGTTGGCCTTAATCACAGCCAAAGCAAGCAGACGTGAAATGCTGCTCCTTTGTGGGCTGTACATCTCATGCAAGCTCTAAAATTTTCAGGTTGGCCTTGTCTCCCTCTCGGACATTAGAACCAGTGGGAGAGCTGACTTCCCCTTCAAACATCTTAGGGCCTTGCTCTCTTGGTTGTGGGTGGCTCACAAATTTTGTAAATTCCTATTTTCTACCCTTCTGGTTTTACAGGTACAAAACAGTATAAGAAAAACAATGGAATCATTCTAATATGCAGGTAATATTACACACCCAATATGGAATGAAAATAGAATCTGTGGTTTTTACGTAGGGCCTATTGAATTGTTGTGGTAGGACTTTTACCACCTCAGCCATCTCCTCAAGACCTCCTTATGTATATTACTTATTCTAAATAATTTCTTCTGCAGCATTAAGGTTTCACTGTAAATTTCCCATCAAAGTACTGATTTAGCCCTATGTTTCTTACTTTGTGAGAGCTGATAATGTTGCAGCTAGAAGTTGTGTGACTGCAGGCTATCAACTGTGCCCAGCAAAGAGGTATGTGGATTAAGAACTAATAAATATTTGTCTTAGCTTTAATCATCTATATACGTATATGGCAATATCATAAAATGGGGATGATGATGATGATGATGAAAAGTCTTATTTGCACCAAGTCACCACGAGAAAGCATTTGTTTAAATATTTCATTTTGAACTACCCCTTGTTTTGATCTGTCCTCTTCATAGCCAGGCTGACAACTGGTTGAGAACCACTGAACTTGCCTCTCTCTGCCGTTCTTCATCGTCTGGAACTCTGTAAACAAAGGTTTTGTTCTAAAGGGCCTTTCCTGGCATTCCTTCAAACACAGCAGACATTATTCTCTCTCTTTTTATGAAGGATATAGCGGAAAGACAGCCCTGTGTAATTTCACTGATGATATAAATCTGATAAAGTGTCCCATAGAAGGCTGATTTACTGGAAAGGGAAGTCTTGATTTAGTTGTAGATGATTAAATAACTCAGTCCTAATGTTCACTGAAGTCACTGAATGACCAAGGGATTAAGTCCTTTGGGCCAAATCCTGAAGCAGAATAAGGATTCATTTAGCAGTTGGCTCAGGTAAGGAGAGGTGGAGCCGCTCTATCCCAGAGAAGTGCAGGAAGAGATTGTGTCTCACCTACTGAAAGACCTGACATGAACAGGAAACTGTACATTATTTAATATGGTGCAGCCAAGTCCCCCTCCAGCTACCCAGGAGTGGAAATCCTCTTCATAGTCAGGCTGACAACTGGTTGAGAGCCACTGAACTTGTCAATGGTAGTTTTGCTTCAGTAAGGACCTCAGGATTTTGGCCCTTTACAGATTGTTTGTGTATACTGACCTTGGTTCTCACACATTATAGATGGGATTTTCAAAAGCACTTAGTATTGGTCTAACTCTGCTCTCATTCAAGTCCAGGGAAAAGCTTCCTTTAGTTTCATTGGGAGTAGAGTTAGACCAGTGCTATGCATTTTCAAAAGTCCTACCCACCTCAGAAAATATGTACGTTTTTGGAGAGTCAGTGTACTCTACTGAATACACTGGAGTGGGACTCAGAAGACTTGATTTTTATTCCTGGCTCTGCCACTGACATTGGACAACTCACTTCACTTTTCTGGGCTTCTGTTTTTGGCTTAATATAACAGCTTTGAATGAAACCCTAGTTTAGTAACTGTGGATTTGCGGGCAGTGAATAAGGGGAACAATGTGCATCATGTGACCGTATAACCAAATTAGGTTGGTGCTTCTAAGTAACAGTTTTGAGAAAAAGCTTCCATTCTGTGTGAGAGTCTTTAGAAACCAGACATTAAACCATACTAGGGGACTCAGGATCTCACAGGCAAACTTTAGTAAAGCTTTTGCTACTGTCTCACCTGACCTTCTCATAAACAAACTATGGAAATGCAACTATAGATGGAGCTACTATAAGGTGGGTGCAAAGCTGGTTGGAAAACCTTTCCCAAAGAGTAGTTATCTGTGGTTCACAGTCATGCTGGAGGGGCATAACAAGTGGGGGTCCCGCAGGGATCAGTTCTGGGTCTGGTTCGGTTCAATACTGTATCTTCATCAATGATTTAGATAATGGCATAGAGCGCACACTTATAACGTTTGCGGATGATACCAAACTGGGAGGGATTGCAAGTGCTTTGGAGAATAGAATTAAAATTCACAATGATCTGGACAAAACTGGAGAAATGGTTTGAAGTAAATAGGAGGAAATTAAATAAGGACAAATGCAAAGTACTCCACTTAGGAAGGAACAATCAGTTGCACACATACAAAATGGGAAATGACTGCCTAGGAAAGAGTACTGCGGAAAGGGATCTGGGGGTCATAGTGGACCACAAGCTAAATATGAGTCAACAATGTAATTTTGTTGCAAAAACAGTGAACATCATTCTGGGATGTATTAGCAGGAATGTTGTAAGCAAGACACGAGAAGTAATTCTTCCGCTCTACTCCGCGCTGATTAGGCCTCAACTGGAGTATTGTTGTCTAGTTCTGGGCACCACATTTCAGAAAGGATGTGGACAAATTGGAGAGAGTCTAGAGAAGAGCAACAAAAATGATTAAAGGTTTAGAAAATATGACCTTTGAGGGGAGATTGAAAAAATTGGATTTGTTTAGTCTGGAAAAGAGAAGATGGGGGACGGGACATGATAACCGTAAATGTAAAAGAATGTAAGACGTTGTTACAGGGAGGAGGAAGAAAAATTGTTTTTCTTAACCCTTGAGGATAGGACAAGAAGAAATGGGCTTAAATTGCAGCAAGGGAGGTTTAGGTTAGACATTAGGAAAAACTTCCTAACTGTCAGGGTGGGTAAGCCCTGGAATAAATTGTCTATGGAGGTTGTGGAATCTCCATCATTGGAGATTTTTAAGAGCAGGTTGGACAAACTCCTGTCAGGAATGGTCTAGATAATACTTAGTCCTGCCATGAGTGCAGGGGACTGGACTAGATGACCTCTCGAGGTCCCTTCCAGTCCTATGATTCTATGCCATTCCCATAACCATGAAAGGGGATGAATGGGGGTATTTAAGTTAATTTATTTTATTGAGGACTCTTAGGGATGGCTGCAGGTTTCATACTTTCCCACTGATCCACCTCTGTACCTTTTTTAAATGTGGTTGCGCTTCTGGTAATGGACTCCTAAATTCCCACAGTTGAGCTGGGCCGGTTCTGGAAAGAACATTGGTTTCAAAGGATGGAGGAAACTAGTGGAAAGCGATGAATCAAAATAAATATCGGAGACAGACTTTCTGCCCCCTGGCAAAAGTTTCTCTTTAGGAAGATATCCAGTAAGTTTTTCCTTTAGATGTTGTGCAATATTTTGAGCCTATTAGAGTTTGTGGGAGGAAAAATTATTGGTTCAAAGATTTATTTAACAATGCAGGCTGGAGCTCTAGTGTTCAAAAAATCTGTGTTAAGAATATTTACAAGGCTGCCAATTAAACAGAGATCCTGAAGGTCATTATTAAATGTCCTTTAGGAATAGCGGGTCTAGTCTCTAGGAGTAGTTTGAAATTCAGGTAGACTTGGCACTGGCTCTTTCCCTTGGATCACTGTTGTTCAGGGGCTTTTTATATCCCCTGTATGCTTCCTTTTTTCCATTTTTGATGTCCCGTGAAAAATCCTGACCCCATGTTACAATATAGTACATATATACACACAGATTATACATAGAGGGAAAGGACAAGAGAAACTTTGAGCTGTAGCTTGCCATTAGGGTTTGCATCCTAATTTTCAAATAAATCTGTACATACTTTTAAAATAAAATTTTAAAAAATGCCCCCTCACAAACACAATCTTTTTGTGTACTTCTATCTTCTTTGGTAGATTAATAGAAGTTGTTGTTATTTGAGTTCACCGGTAGCAAACACCAAGGTGCTGATAGAGCCATTCAAAAGGAATAGTAAGCTGAGTGGGAGGTGTTCAAAGGCACACAGGGCAGTTAGGCGCCCAACTCTCATTGATGTTGACCCCTCTGAATTTTAATTTCAGGCCTCATTTTAAAAGGTTTTATACACAGCTTACAGTTAGATGCCCTAATGTGTACTTTTAGTTTAGGATCCTTTGCAGCAGCTGTAGCTGCTGTATATTCAGGGAGCTATATTAAAAAATAAAAGGCAGAAAGCTTTCTTCTTAGGTTAGCAATTTACAGATTTCTTCTTTGCTGCCTAATCTCATTTATATGCCATTCTTATATTATCTGTGTTGCGATTTAAATTTTTTTTTTCAATTCTAAAGAGAAGCTGAAACAGGAGGTTAGTTTTCATATGGCCCTTTTATCTTAAGGGTACAGAATTCTACATTTGCAGGGGAACTGAAAAATGTGTGCAGCTTTGCAATAATCTGGTAAGGATAGAACAGTGACTATGCTGCAATAAATAGAGTTAAAGGTTAATTTTTGTCATGACTTTCTGGACCATGTTTTAAAGGACCTCCCATCTGTGGTGCACTCGTTGGTTTAAGCAGTTACAGCTCTTGCACATTCAAATTAGGAAACGGCATCCAGTTGACTTTTCGCACATGTGATTGTGATAATTGCCTATGCACATGGATGCAAGTGCAAAATCTTCACATTGACAAAAGGGAAGTTCTTTCAAAATGGAGCCCTTTGCATAGCACTTATCATCACTTTATATTGTTACATATCATCAGACACGCTCTGGGATCTCCTGGCTAATCAAGAATGTTTCCTTGCAGGTTTTTATAGGTGTTTTCTAAATCATTCCAGACTCCCTTCATAACAACATTCTTTTAGGCAACATATGTTTTTTGGTGTTTGGAAAAGATGAAAGATTCATGTGCATAGCAGGGACACTTAGGGAGAGTTGGATTATCCCAATGGAAGGACCATAATTGCATCTTATGGTATTTTTTCTCCCTTTTTGAATTAAATGATGATTTTCACTGCTATCTGATACTAATATTTGTATTTGGCATTTATATGGCATTTTCAGTGCTCAAAGCACTTTGCAAACATCGTAGCAGCCTGATGAGTTTGAGGTATGAGATCATGGTATTATGTACATTAGCTGATTGCTACATAAATGGATCAAATGAGAAAAATACCAGGGCAGTGAGTTGAAGACACACCCCTCAGTTTGGAACATAAAAATTCTGTGATCATTCAGTAGTGTAATGGTTCTATTCTTTTCCCTCCTGGCATCCTTTGTCTGCCATGTGTATTTAGATTGTAATTTTTCAGGGCAGTGGGCTGTTAGTCTATGTTTGTATGGTACACTGATATAACTTTTCAGTGTGGACCAAGCTTTACTGTATCATGTCCTCTATATATTAACAACATTTTTTCTACTGAGGCAGACCCGTTTGCCTACACAGTCTGCGGCCTAACCACTGCTTAGCTTGTTGCTTTGGAAAATGTTTGAAATAACCAGAGCGTGCAAGGTATGTTTAAAACAAATTCTGTTCTCTCTGTCCCTCTCCTCACCCCCCCAAAAAAGTTCTTTTGGTTATAGGAGTCATCTTCGCCCGAAGCATGTTCTATACTACAAAGTTAGGTTGATGTAAGCCGCCTTGCATCAACCTAGTTGTGCAAGTATCTACACTTAAATTTGTCTCCCACCGATGTAAGCACCCCGGTACACCGCTTTCCCGACTGATGTTAAGCCATGGTCAATGTACTGAGGTCAATGCAGAATGAGTGTAGACACTCTGTTACTTATGTTAACACGAACAGTCTTCCAGCAGCTGTCTCACAATGCCCAACACTGATCGCTTTGGTCACAATTGTGAACTCCACTACCCAGGGTCATAAAGACCTTAAGGTGCACCCCCACCCGACCTTTAAAGCCCCATGGATTTTTGAAATGCCTTTTCGTGATTGTCCAGTTTGTTGAACAAACCTAGCAGCTCTCCATTGTTCTGTGCAACTGCCCAGATAACCAGGCTGGCTACACACTCCAGACTCACTCTGGCTTGGTATAGACGGGAGATATTGAATCTCCTGGACCTGTGGAGAGAAGAGGCCGTGCAGGCACAGCTCTGAACCACACACACAAATGTCAACATCTATGAGAAGATTGCTTGGGGGATGCAGGAGAAGTGGTATGATAGGGACCAGCAGAAGTGCCACATGAAAGTGAAGGAACTGCGGCAGGCATATTAGAAGGCCAGGGAGGTGACCAGACAATCATGTGCTGAGCCACAGACCTGCAGCTTTTACAAAAAGCTGCTTGCCATATTTGGCGGAAATACCTCCCTCTCCCATACACACACCACTGAGCAGCCCAAGCCAGAGGTTTCTGGCATGCACAGCGAGGACAACGAGGAAGTGGAGGAGAATAAAGAGGAGGATGGGGGATGTGACCAGGAGGTCCAGCTATGCTGCGAGCTAGGACCTGTTTGAGACTCCACTGCAATTCAGTCAGTCCTGGCAGTTGAGCATGGGTGAGCCTGATGCAGGGGACGGAACCTCGGGTAAGTGTATAATTGTATTTCTCATTACAATGATATATTGGTGATGCCCCCAACTTAACAGGACAAAGCAATTGGCTTTTCATTAATTTATTCATTATCAGAAGAGATAGGAGTACAACAAGGAGAGGTAGTGTTATCTGCTTCTTATTCCCCTGTAGAGTTAGGTGGGAGAGGATCATGTGGAGCAGTTTATGTACACAGGGGTGTCCCTTGAATTCTCCTGAGAGAATTCGATGAAGCTTTCATAGACCTACTCTGCAATCCTTTTCCAAAGGTTTCTGGGGATGGCAGCCTTATTTCTTCCTCCACAGTAGGACACTTTCCCACACCAGTCAGCGATAACTTCAGCAGGCACCACTGCAGTAGACAGGCTAACAGCATGCAGGCCTGGAAAGCTTCGGGATGCCAGCAGCAGCTGTGCTCTCTCTCTGCCTCCGTTACCCTCAGGTATGAGATATCAGCTAAACTCACCACTGCCTGTGGAAAGTGGAGCCATTATTTAGTGCCATTGCCCTGTACTCATAGTTTTATGCAACTGAGCAATTCCTTCCTCATTTCCCTGACCCCGGTGGGCCATAACCATGCACAAGCACTCCGAAGTAGAAGTGTCAATAAGCATTAGGGTTGCCAACCCTCCACGATTGTCCTGGAGTCTCCAGGAATTAAAGATTAATTTTTAATTAAAGATTATGTCATCTGATGAAACCTCCAGGAATATGTCCAACCAAAGTTGGCAACCCTAATAAGCACGTCTTGTTTAAAACTTTAGGGGAGCTAGGGAAGGTAATGCTGAATCTTAACTTCCACTTTCCATTGTGACCGTACTGACAATGGTACCTCTGTGTTTATCCACAGCTGCTGCTCTTGCACCCTGGCGGGGAGGGGTGTTCCCTTCCATACCTGTGGAACGCCTGAGCCAGATAAGGAGGAGAAAGAAGAGGATTGCATCCCTCTCCCTACCATTCCACCCCAGGGAACATTAAGAACAACCACAACTTCATATACAGTGATCTATGAAAGCCACAGTTATTGTATGTGTAGGTGAAATGGACATGAATGTTCTTTCCCCTTGTTAAGTTAATTTATTAAGTTTTTCATGTATTTACTTTTAAACTGAACTGAGTTTTCTTTGCACTGATATTGTTACTAAATAAAATTATATTATTTGGAAAATAATTCATCTTTATTCGTTCACAACATATGCTGCAGAATGCCTAGCAGCACTGAAAGCATCCATTTACTTGTTACTGTACAGAGTGACACAACTCATAGGATCAGTGACAAACACAGTATAATAATTATAAATGTACAGCAAGCAGTGTAAAATTAATAGGTGCACTGATGGTATACATCTAGGAATATAACACTAAGCATCACACAATTCCTAACAGTCCCCAAAACAGCAGGGCCAGGTAGAGCACAGTACACCCCAACACATTACTGTGGATCACTCTTTCAATGTCTCCCTGATCCATATAGCTCTGCATTGAGCTCTTCTAATAGCCCTTGTGTCTGGCTGTTCGAACTCAGCTGACAGCTGCTCGACCTCCACCCCAGCAGCAACCTTTCCCCCTTCGCTTCACAGATATTTTGCAGGACACAGCAGGCAGCTACAGCCATTGGGATGTTTTTTCACTGAGATTCAATCCTGTGAGTAAACAATGCTGGCATCCCTTCAATCTATGAAAAGCACATTCAGCTGTCATTCTACACCTGCTGAGCCAATAGCTGAATCTTTCCTTGGTGCTGTCGAGGTGGCTGGTGTATGGCTTTATGAGCCATGGAAGCAAGAGATATGCTGGGTCCGCCAGGATCACTATTGACATTTCAACGCTGCCAGTGGTAGTTCACCTGTTCTGAGCAGGCCTGTGTTCTTAAAGATGTGAGCATCATCTATCTTCCCTGACCAGCCAACACTGATGTCGGTGAAGCATCCCTGATGATCCACCAATTCTTGCTAACCATAGAAAAGTAGATGTACTCTGTCTTTTGCTCCACCGCAGTTCAGGAACCCCACTGCTGCACATCTATCCACTGTGTCCTGCACATTTCCAAGAGTGTCAGTCCTGTGTAGCAGGAGATGATTAATGGTCCTGCACACTTACATGACAATGACTCCCACAGTGGATTTTCCAACTCTGACCAGTAGCAATCTGGCATTGCAAATTTCCACAGTACGATCACAGCCACTTGCTTCTCCACTGTCAGTGCAGCTCTCATTTCGGCGACCCTGCACTGGGGGGCTGGGGTGAGCTCAGCACACAGATCCAGGAATGTGGCCTTGCACATCTGAAAGTTCTGCACCCACTGCTCATCATCCCAACCTTCCATTACAATGCAGTCCCACCAGTCAGTGCTCACATTGGGGGCTCAGAAGTAGCATTCCACCATCTACAGATGCTCTGTGAATGCCACCAGCAACCTTGAATTGGTTCTCACTATGTCTCATAGCAATCTGTCTTCTAAGAAATTGTCTTGTTCCCCACTGATTCATTGGTTCTTAGTCTGCAAATACTGGAGGATCATGTGTCCTATGCTTGCAATGCTTATGACAATAGTGCAGAGCAGTGCAGGCTCCATGCTTCTGTCAGACGGCAGACAGCAAGGAAGTCCATGTGGGTTTGTGGAAATTTTATTAAAGGCACAAAAATTATGGGTGGAGACAGCTGCATGCTGGGAAGTTGCTCCTTGCTTCCAGTCACCACTGTGTGACTTGTTTCTATCCTACCATGTATTGCCAAAACTTCCCAAAAGACAATCCACTGGATGGTAATGGGTTGCACACTGGGATACCTATCCATGATGCACTGCATTGTGCATCAACACAAGCCCTCCTGGTGAGTATGCCCAGTACCAACACAAGGAGCTATGTATACATACACACAAGCATTATTACTAACTGTGGTGGCTTTATACTGACATAACTGGCATTGATCAAAGTTCGTAGTGCAGACATGGCCTCAGGAACACAAGACAGGAATCAAGATTAATGGATCAGGTGAGATGCACCCGCTGCATTCTCCACCTTCCCCCACCCCCAATCCCTGTAATACGTTGGGAGGGAAGAAATTCCTTCCTGACTCTCTAAATGTAGTGATCAGTTCAACTCTGTGCATGCAAGCAAGGATCACCATGGTTAATCATCTAATCCAATTTATCCCTGGGGATATCACTGGTATACAAGTAAGCATCCATTTTTATTTTCTTGAATCTTGGTCATTTGGATTCTGCCATTGTTTCCTCAGGCTAAGAATTCCATGTGGTACATTGATTAGCTTCTTAGGGGAAAATAGCCCCTATGTTTAGATTAAAACGAAGTACTTTAATTTTAATTTCTAGAAGTGTCCACCTTTCGTGTTGCTGCTTAGTTCAAATGTATCCAACCCTAAATCCTTGTGATCCCCCTTAAGGTACTTATATAGTACAAGAAGATCCCCCCTGTAGCCTTCTCATCTTCAAACTGTATACGCTTAAGCTCTTCATCCAGTCATCATAGCTAAGACCCTCCATACTTTGGTCAGTTCTGTAGCTTCTTTATGGATTTTTCTCCAGAACTTATACGAAACTGGACTCAGGAATCCAGCCAGGGCCTCAAACATGGCCTTTTATGGTGGTATAGTAACTCCCTTCATTTTGTTTAAAAACAATCCTTTGCTGCTCTGCTGGAAGCCAGACAGTTTCTCTTAGCACTGGAATAATGCGCTCTGAGCTCCTGATTCTGGCAAGTACTCTGGTGACACATTTATTTCTGCACTGCAGTCAGGTAGCAGGGTTGGGGAGTCTTGCAAAAAAGTAATCACAATAATTCAGCCAGGGCATGCATTAGGGATCAGAGCATCCTAGTGAGATAGCTGCCTTAATAAGACATAAAATCAACTCAGTCCTTAGTACAAGCTGAATTACAATGCAGAAAACAGTTTTTGTTTGGGCCCAAAATATAGGGTTTGAGTAAAAACAAACAAAAAAACCCCAAACAAACATTTTTCTTGTCTTCAAAACCCAGTGATAAAAATGTTTTCCTTGTTTGCACTGAAGCTTAAGAAAACTATTCTTTGTATTTAGACATTTCTTTGCAGCATTTGTAACCTATGTGAATCGCTTTACTCCTTCACAAGAACCAGGAAGTGAAACTTACGAGTCTGTTTCCTTTGGGCCAAGCTGGGTGAAATGCATAAAGTAAACAAACTGCATGAAAGGTGATAGATTTTAAATAGGTGTCATTTGTATTCCTATGAAATTTTTAAAATAGGATTTCAGACATAACATTATCCCATTTTTTTAGTAACGAGAAACAAAGTAAAGGAAAGATGAGGCTGACTGTGCAGCCAGGGGTGTCATAGCAACTCTGCCTTGTTCAGTGTGTCTGGTGCCCTTCAGCAATTTTTTTTAAAGACTATCATGGTTTTGGTGACAAATATTGGCCTGTATTCTCAAGTCTATTTCCTAGTGATCATATAGTTTTAAAAAAGAGCTACAGCCTCTCCCTACTTCGATAGTAAAGTAAAAGAATATGCATCAGGTGGGAACCTACAGTGATAGTATGGGATCAGGATGAGAGATTTAATGGGGGATTAAATGAAAAAAGCGGTGGGACTGGGGGTGGGGTAGACCTGTAACTGTGATAGAAAAGGCTGACAGAGGCGTGTCACAGATCTGCAGTGCTACCAACCCCAGGTGTTCAAAAATTACCAGTCATTCTCCCCAAATTATGACATTGTCTTCAAAATCATGATATTTTAAAAAATAATTGATTTTTTGGGGTTCTTTTTATTTGCCCTTTTGTTTTGGAGTCTTTTGCATGCACTCAGGTCACATTTTCAGGTTTTTCTCTGTGTTCATGAGGACTCTGCTCCTCACCCCCCAGCTCTCCCCAAAAAAGAAGGCTGAGATTCTCACCTAATCACAGGATTCCACAAGCTGTGGCCTTAAGAGAAGTTCCCATGTCATGAGACGTGTGATAAAATGGCTATTTGGCAACACTGCATTCATTTGGAGAGATGTTGACCAGTGGAGCTGGTCATTTCTTTTTTGGAGACAAGATTCTCTTCTAGAATTGCATCTCCAGTGGTTTTGTAGCCAGGGGGCCTGTGCCATTAAGAATACAACAGACTGTTAGGAATGCCGTGCACAAATAAGATACATGGCAAAAATAAATCAATCCCTGATTCTGTCACTGATACCTAGCTGTAGCATCAGATAAGCATGAGCACAGAGCCAGAATAAGAGGTACCAAAGTGAATGAGGAATATGTGTTGAAGATTTGCTCCTCTACCCTTGCCCTTACCCAAAGTCAGGCCTTGTTGCTTTCAAATTTAATACAACTATTAACACTGCCTATGCTTTTAACTATGTAATGACAGCTATGCAAGCCCCTAATTGTTGATGCTTACAGTTAACAGAAGGAAGAAAAAGGGTGGGTTTCCATTGATCTCTCTTCTTTGATGTCTGATTAAACCTATTATTTTGTTTGATGATCCTCTCCACCCACAAAACTCTTAAAACTCTCTGAGTGCACGCAACCTATAATCTAGTCTCTATTGGGTGCCAAAAGCTTTAATGCCAGCTCTGCACAAGCATAACCTTGCCACTGAAAATGAAGCATCTTGGAGACAAGGACATTTTCAGGCTTCTGGGACAGTGACTCTACCAAGCATTTGGGTAATTTAGCTAGTGATTCAGCTATTTGAATGACCCATCTCAGTGAGCTGAGAGCTCCATAAAACTACAGCTCAATTTTATTCAGGTTTTAGGATGTGCCAACAAATTGAGAGGGGCCTGAGCTGCAAAATGTATGTCCGAATCCAGTCTTCTCCAATATCTGGGGCTTTTCTGATCTGGAGTTTTGTATCCGGGTCTCCCCTACCCATAAATAACTATCTTCTTCTGTCCTGGTCAGTGTAGCTCTGTGTGGAAAACAAATTCAAAGAGACATTAATGAGATGGGTAAAGATTCTATGTTGGTTTCAGCCTGGTTAACCCTATAATCAATGGTCTGTGTAACCATATGAGCCTGAGATTTTGGTCCAAAATGGAAGTGCTTTTAAGGGAGCATTCCCAGGGACTAGGGGAGAGAGTTACTTGTACCATCTAACTGAAGTAGGAATGGTGCTGATGGGCTCTGAATGGGAGCCCTTAGATAGGTAGAACTTTGAGTGGGAAGTAACAATGAGGAGAATGCTGGGGCCCTTCAGAGCCAGATGGGGAACATCTTTCCAATAGCCCTTTAAAGGGTTAGTTGGAAGAACTTTCAGAAGGTTTGTTGTTTTAATTTTTTTGATGGGAAAATTTGACCTTCTTTAACACAAACTAATACTTATAATTCTGAAATACTGAGGCCATTGAACGTATCAGTCACTCACCTACAGTAAACAGAAAAAGCCTGAGCTATAGGTGTGTCTGAGAAAGTCACGTTCTGAGCACAGGGCTGGATTCAGTAATAGCTAGTCTCTAATCCCAGCTCCAATACGGACACATTCTGTGACCTTGGGAAAGTCACTTAAATTCTCTCAGCCTCTCTTTCCCTTGTAAAATGGGGATAATAAAACTGACCTGTTATGTCTCACAGGGCATGATGAGGCTAGCTTTTGCTAAGGGCTTTGAAAGGAAAATTCTATATAGTTGCTAAATATGGTGATTTACTCTTCAAAAATGTTCTGCCCACCCTCCAGCCCAATGATAGCTGGGAAATGGCTGTGTTGGTGTCTTTTTGTTTCCTTCCTTTCACTTACAGCACTTGCAACTGAATAAACAGCACTGTGCTTTCATGTCTGTGGCACCCAGCTGCTGCTTGGAGCTTACCGAGCTGCTGTTCAGCCACCAGTACAGTCATTATAGGCATTTAATGCAGGCTTCCAAATCAAGCAGCTATTTAAGGCCCCACTGTTTTGGGCACTGTCTATAGTACAAGCACTGCAGCTCACAGATCAGCTCTGTGTGCTTCTTCAGTCTCCTTATCTGTTCTCCTCCCTCAGCAGGAGCAGAAAGGAAGAGAATGTTGTGCTGTCAGACCCCACACGCTTTCCCCCCTGCAGCAGAATTGGGGTAGAAAACCCCAAGATAGGTCTCACATAACTTGGGGGTTGGTCTTGATGTTGTACCTTGCAACTAGTTTTTTGATAAGAAACTATCATGGTTGACAGGTCCCAAAATTTAATTGGTATCAAAATTAATTTGGTTTACAATCAGTCCGCTGCACCTTCCCTGCCCTGAATTACTGGAACTTCAAAGACACTCCCGAAATTGTGGGCAGCAACTCTGTGAAAATCCCAGCATTGGAGCTGGATGCCCTGCCAGTAGCAAACTCTGAGTACTGGTTTGCCTGTGATTGTTACCTGTGCTTTTCCATGGCTCCGTCATGCTCCTCTCCTTGCCCTCCTCATTCATGTGAGCAGGCAGGCAATTGCAGTTCATGGATTGTTTCCATTTCTGTTTCAACTCCCTGCCAAGCTCACAGGAGCAAGGAAAAGCACTATGTGCAAAAACACGGCTGTCAGAACAAACCGAGGGTCGACATTTTTGACATGGTCAGGTGACCCAGTTCAGGAATGGGAATTTTTCTCAGTGTTGCTGTCTTTTTTGGAAACATACACACATTTTTTTCCAGTAATGGGGGACAGGAGTGTAATCTTATTTGCAGTGTTGTTCTAGCCATATTGGTCCCAAGATATGAGAGAGACAAGGTGGGTGAGGTAATACCTTTTATTGAACCAACTTCTGTTGGTGGAATGGACAAGTTTTTGAGCTTCAGAGAGCTCTTCTTCAAGTCTGGAGAAGAAAACTAGTGCCCAAGCTAAAGACAAGATGGGACAGATTGTTAAATATAAGCAGTTCACACATGTTGTAGGAGACCACTTAAAATGAAGTAGGCAATCTGCAGTCATAGGATAATGAAGGTGGGTAGTAGGCAGCAAGGTGTATTACTAGTTATTGTAAGGGGCCATAATCAATGTCTCTGTTAAGTTCATATTTTTTAGTGTTCAGCAGAGTTATTAGTTTAAGTTTCCAGTCATAAGAACATAAGAATGGCCATAATGGGTCAGACCAATGGTCCACCTAGTCCAGTATAATGTCTTCTGACAGTGGCCAGAGCTAGATGCTTCAGAGGCAGTGAACAGAACAGGGCATTTATTGAGTGGTCCATTCCCCTGTCATCCAGTCCCAGTTTCCGTCAGTCAAAGGTTTAGTGACACCCAGAGCATGGGGTTGCATCTCTGACCATCTTGGCTAATAGCCATTGATGGATCCATCCTCCATTAACATTCTATTTCATTTTTGAACCCAGTTATACTTTTGGCCTTCATAATATCCCCAGCAATAAGATCCATAGGTTGACTGTGTGTTGTGTGAAGAAGTACTTCCTTTTGTTTGTTTTTAAACCTGCTGCCTATTCATTTAATCAGATGACCCCTGGTTCTTGTGTTACATGAAGCAGTAAATAACACTTCCTTATTCACTTTCTCCACACCACTCATGATTTTATAGACCTCTATCATATCCCCTCTTAGTCATCTCTTTTCTCAAATGAACAGTTCCGTTCTTTTTAAACTCTCCTCATATGGAAGCTGTTCCATCCCTCTAATAATTTTTTTTGCCCTTCTCTGTACTTTTTCCAATTCTAATATAGCTTTTTTGAGAGGGGGTGACCAGAACTACATGCAGTGTTCAAGGTGTGGGCATATGGATTTTTATGTTGTAGTTATGATATTTTCTTTTTATCTGTTCTCTTTAATAATGGTTTCTAACATTCTGTTAACTTTTTTGACTGCTGCTGCACATTGAGCAGATGTTCTCAGAAAACTATTCATAATGACTCCAAGATCTCTTTCTTGAGTGGTAACAACAGCTAATTTGGACCTCATCATTTTGTATGTATAGTTGGGATTATCTTTTCCAATGTGCATTACTTTGCACTTGTCAACATTGCATTTCATCTGCTATTTTGTTGCCCAGTCTCCCAGTTTAGTGAGATCCCTTTGTTACTAACTCTTCAGTCAGTTTTGGACTTAAGTATCTTGAGTAATTTTGTGTCATCTGCAAACTTTGCCACTTCACTGTTTACCCCAGTTTCTAGCTCATTTTATGAATATGTGGAACAGCACAGGTCCCAGGACAGATCCTGCTATTTATCTCTCTCCACTGTGAAACCTGACCATTTATTTCTGTCCTTTGTTCTTATCTTTTAACCAGTTACTGAGCCATGAGAGGACCTTCCCTCTTATCCCATCACTACCTACTTTAAGAACCTTTGGAGATGGGCCTTTTCAAAGGCCTTCTGAAAGTTCAAGTGCATTATATCAGTGAGATCACCCTTGTCTAGATGATTGTTGATACCCGAAGTCTAATAGAGTGGCGAGGCAAGATTTCCCTTTACCAATGCCGTTGACTCTTCCCCCAAAATATTGTGTTCATCTAGGGTTCTGATAATTCTGTTCTTTACTATAGTTTCAACCAGTTTGCCTGTTACTGAAGTTAGGCTTACTTGCCTGTAATTGCCAGGATTGCCTCTGGAGGCTTTTTTCAGTGTCACCTTAGCTATTCTCCAGTTATCTGGTATAGAGGCTGATGTAAGTGATAGTAACATACCACAGTTAACGGTTGTGTAGTTTGATATTTGAGTTTCCTCGGAACTCTTGGGTGTTTAATTTATTAATTTGTTCCAAAACCTCCTTTATTGATGCCTCAATCTAGGGTAGTTCCTCAGATTTGTCACTGAAGAGAATGGCTCAGGTGAGGGCATTTCCCTCACATCCTCTGCAGTGAAGATTGACGCAAAGAATTCATTTACCTTCTGTGCCACAGCTTGTCATCTTTGAGTGCTCCTTTTAGCACCTTGATCATCTAGTGATTGTTTGGCAGGCTTCCTGCTTTTAACATTCTTAAAAAAATTGTTGTTAGTTTTTGTCTTTTGCTAGTTGCTCCTGAAATTCTTTTTTGGCCTTCCTAATTATACTTTTACACTTGATTTGCCAGAGTTAATGCTCCTTTCTATTTTCCTCAGAAGGATTTAACTTCCAATCTTTAAAGGATGCCTGTTTGCCTGTAACTGCCTCTTTTACTCTGCTGTTTAAGCATGGGGGCATTATTTTTTTGGTCCTCTTACTATTTTTTTTTATTTGGGAGTATACATTTAGTTTGAGCCTTTATTATAGTGTTTTTAAATAATTTCCATGCAGCTTTCAGGCATTTTGCTCTTGTGACTATTCCTTTTAATTTCCATTTAACTAGCTTCCTCCTTTTTGTGTAGTTTCCTTTTTTGAAGTTAAATGCTACTCTGGTGGATTTCTTTGGTATCTCCCCCCAAGAATGTTAAATTTAAATATATTATGGTTGCTATTACAGAGCAGTTCAGCTATACTCACCCTCTTGGACCAGATCCTGTGCTTCACCCAGGACTAAATCAAAAATTGCCTATCCTCATGGGGGTTCTAGGATTAGCTGCTCCAGGAAGCAGTAATCAAGATAATCTTTTAAAGGTGTTGTGCAGGTTTCCTTTGGGGATGAAGACTGAGAGGTCAGATATAGATGATAGCTTTGCGAAAAGTGTTCACCGAACAAGTAAGGTGGTGTTTTTTTGTCTTTTATCATTTTTCTGTGCAAGTTCATGAGAGTGTAGTAACTGTGTGGTTTCACTCGCGTAGATGTTGTTGGGGCATTTGATGAACATGTTGTGATAGGCATTTGTCGTACCCATGGATCTTGAAAGGTGTGTTATGGGGGGTATTGATCATCGTAGCAGTGGAGATATGTTTGCAGGTTTTGCATCTGTTGATCTGGCAGGGTTTGGTGTCACTTTTGGTATGTTCTGGCCTACACACTTTTGGTGTGTTCTGGCCTACAGGGAGCTTGCTTCTGATGATGAGCTTGGTGAGGCCAGAAGAGTGGGTTCAGGAAAGATTTGTCTGAAGATGTGGTCCCCATCAAGTACAGGTTGTATAGTTTGGTGATACCCGATGTGGGGTAGTACATGAGAAGTAGAGGTATATGAACAGTGGCGGGTTTTTCTTTTTTCTGTGTTGAAGCAGGTTCTCTTGGGGTATTTGGGTGGCCCGTTCCATGATGTGATCTGTTTCTTTAGTATAGTGTCTTTTGGTGAAGGCAGTTTTAAGTGCATTAAGGTTCATATCCTAGACTTTCTGTTTGGAGCATATTCTATGGTATCTGAGTGCCTGGCTATAAAGAATAGATGTTTTTGTGGTTTTGGGGTGGTTACTGGATCTGTGGAGGTAAATGTAGTGATTGGGTGGGTTTCTTGTATGTAGTTGTGTTTAGAGTTCCATTGTTGAAGCTCATCATGGAACTTGATACTGGTGTGGGAGTATACGAGAGAGTTTGATGCATGGGTGATGGTGATTGAAGTTGTGGTGGAAATCTGAGGGAGTTTAGGTTGTCTGTCCAGAGGATGAAAATACCATCAGTGTATCTCAAGCATCACTGATTTTGTGGTGTATTTTTCCAGAAATTCTTCCTCTAGGTGGTCCATGAAGAGTTTGGCATATTGGGGAGCCATCCATGTACCCATGGCTGTTCCCACAATTTGGGCAAAGTTTTTGTGTTAAATGTAAAGTTGTTATGGATGAGTTTGGCGATGCATTTGGGGTGGATTTCTGAGCATTGTTTATCATCTTGTAGACAGTGGCCTCCCTGAAATATCTACAAGACAAAGAACACCACTCAGAAATCCCCTCCGACTCATTGCCCAACTCATCCACATCTTGTGGTCTCCTGCATCCTGTGTGAACCCCTTATGCTTAACAATCTGTCCCACCTTGTATTTAGCTTGGACACTCTAGTTTCTTCTCCAGACCAGAAGAAGAGCTCTGTGAAGCTTGAAAGCTTGTCCTTACAACTAGCCACAGCTGGTCCGATAAAATATATTACCAGGAGTGTAATTTGGCAGTTAGAGAAGGTGACTGGAAGGCAGGAATCCTGGGTTCGGTTTCCGATTTCCTACTGGCTCACTGGATGAACTTGGCCAAGTCATTTGAGGATAGACTGTGTGATTAGGACACATCATGAGAGTTATGGAGCTGAGCCGAGGCGAAGGGAGTTCCCAAGGGGGTTGTGCTTCCGGGCAGTGCAGTCTCTCCCTTATCTCCCTGACAGGGAGCACATCCCTTAGGATTCTATCCGGTTCTATCCTACCTAGGACCTTATACCGTGTTCATCATCATAGTGTCTGTGCACCTTCCAGTAGTGCATTAATCCACATGGCTTCATGTGATGGGACAGCCTTCTGCAGAACAATGCTCTGTGCTGGTGGCTGTGTCTGCTCTTCAAACTTCATACGCCTTTGAGGTGCAGCCTCTGTGATCTCCTGAGTAGTACAAGGACTGCAACTGAGGCCTGTCTTTTCATAGTGGGGGCAAAAGGTGAAAGTCATCTTGTCACCCCAGCATCACCCCACAATGTAACCCTTCTCTGTACCTTATTTAATACATCTTTCAGAATGGGTATAAATCCTCATTGTAGAGGCTACTCAAAATAGGTAGAGTGTTTTGAGCACCTTGTGTAAAAGCACAGATAGAAATGCAAAACTGTACAACAGGTTTTCTGTAGACCCCATAGTAGACCCCAAATCTGGGGGTCATTCATACTGCTCTCTTTCCCTGCTTCTCCCACTCTTTAAAAAAAAAATCCTACTTAGCTGAGCTCATCTGTGACTCTTGGAAGCTGGTATAGTCTGTTGACTCATTCTGATGGGAATATTTGCTCCTTCTTTCCCTTTGTGACTTTTTCCCTGCCTCAAAGGTGCACAGAGTGTATTTTAGGCTGTTCAACAATACTGTTCTGATATTCTTCACTATCACTGAAATAACTGGACCTTTTGTTTGTGTGTTGTTTTATGATCTGAGAGTACCTTCCATACAATATGACCATTACTATTTAGCTGACAGAAGTCTTCCACCTCCACTCATGGCTGAGATAAGAGTTTATGTATAAAATGAAAAGAAAAACTACCATTGGACATATCAAGGTAAGAAAAATAGTGTAAAATCCTCCACGAAATGTAAAGGGGTCAGTTTTCCCCTCCTACAGGGTGTATAGCTCCCACTAAAATAAATGGGAGTGGTAAAGGCAGATATGTAATTCTGCTATGAAGTGCTTAGTATTTGGAGAAAAGTAGAGACGAGTAGTATGTGTTACAGGAAAGAGTTGCTCAAATGCACGGACCAGTCACCATTACTAGAGGAGAGACTTTGGAAATTTGGCTTTGAATTAGTGTTATCACTGATATTTGTTATGATTTATTATTTGTTAAGTTTCAAGAATATGTATTAAATGTTATCCGAATTGCACTGTTCTGCATCAACTCACAAACAGCTTGGGTAGAAAGAAATCCGTTACTTTGCGTCAGATTTCAGAAACTAAACCAGGTCAGGGAGAGGGAAATACTTGGATGTGCAAGCAACACCTGTTGGAGGAAGTTTAGTAGTTGTCATTCTTCCTTCTTAGTCTGTACTGTGCTAACAACCTAACCATGGTGCTAGGGCGGTATTGACAGGGAAAGCAAACTGCTGTCACAACCGCGGTCTCTAATCTTATTTTCATGTATTTATAGTGTGTAAGATAATGTTCGTCCTCAAGTGCCACTGGACTCCTTGTTGTCCTCAAGCGGGCTCTCTTGTTGGCCTCTTGGCACAAAGGGATCATTTCATATTGACATATTATGGAGCAATACTCTTAACACCCTTAGTACAGGGGCTTTTACTGCTGCTTTACTAGATTTCATTGAGTGAGTTTTCAGATTGGACCTGAGAGCACTAATTGTCTTGATTATATTCTAACAAAATTGCTCAGTGCTATGTTCAGACCCCTGTGTATCATGAATTCTAAACTGTGATGGAGCTGAAATGTAAGACTTCTGGGACAGTTTCCAGCCTTGCTTTATGGTGATTCTTTCTGTATGTGACTCCATTAGTTATTTTGTATGGGGAAGAAAGATTGTATTAATATCCTGGCTCTTTGCATCTCAGGGCTGTTTTCACCAATCAACCAATGTCCTTAGCTACTGGATCTGCTTTCACATCATTATATAGAGGGATTCATTTTCTTTTTCTCAGTTATATGCTCCTAGCACAGGTCCTAGCACATTCACAGCTTCAGACTGTATTTGAAACTGCTGCCCTTTTTGCTCTTGATTTATACCTGTTGAAATGTCTAAGGGGAAAGAGGATCTATTTATTATGCTGTTTCGGGTCAGGCAACTGGGAGGGTTATCTAGTGACATTTGAAACTTGAACTTTTCCACTATCCTAAATTTGGGGCAGGGACTCAAAACACCGAGGGTTAAAAGAAAAATAAACTATAAATTGTCATGTTTTTTCCTGCCCTCATCAGCATTACCTCCATGACCCTCCCTAATTTTCATCTTATTTGTCTGTGACTCAGTTGTGCTTTAAACAGAAAGCATCCAATCAGTGCAGATTTCCACATGAAAAGAGACTGCTGTTAATGTTTGTTTTTATAGCTTTATATTTTTGTTTTTACTCTTCAGTGGCTACAGTTCCCTCCCAGAAGCCTGACCATATTTTTTCCCTAATGATTTTGTCTTTTTCCACGTGGCAAACTTTAATTCCCTGCCCCACTTCCAACCTCTCCCCTGCTGTGCTTTGTACAGAGATTAAATTAACATGGTTGTTTTGTTTAGCTACTACATCATCAGTTTGCATAGTTCTCCCTGGTTTGTCAAAACACCTTTGTTTATGGGCCAGCCTGGAGGGTCAATGTCTGCTGTATAGATCAGGAAGTTACTAATACGCTGTTTTTTGTGGATCAAATTAAAAATAGTAGCTGTTTTAAAAAAAATCTTGCCAACGGAGAGGTGATATTTTTTAAACATTCTTTTTTACTACAGTGAATTTAGGCTGATGAAAATTGCCAGATTGACCAACCCCAGAGAATAAGGCCTCTAACTTAGGCACTGAACAGAATCAATAGCAGCACAGCTTCCCCATACTATCGTGACATATCTGGTACATCTACACCGCAAGCAGCAGCCCACGGCAGTGAGTCTCAGAGCTGGGGTCTTGCGGCACTCCTGCTACGGCGCTAAAAATAACTGTGTAGACATTCAGGCTCTGAAGCCCACCCCCTCCCTTGGCTTCAGGTAGGAGGATGAAGAACCCTCAGACAAACAGGTTCTACAGATTTCAGAGTAGCAGCCGTGTTAGTCTGTATTCGCAAAAAGAAAAGGAGTACTTGTGGCACCTTAGAGACTAACCAATTTATTTGAGCATGAGCTTTCGTGAGCTACAGCTCACTTCATCGATTCTACAGAGAAAATGTTAAGTACGGCCACGCTTGTGGAGAAAGATTAAAATAAGTTTTATATTTTGATTTTGTTACTGAAGTTAATAATTAAATCCCAGCCCCAGGAAGTAAAAAGTTTGGACTCTATTGTGTGTGTGTGTGCATGCGTGTGCATGTGTGTGTGTACTTTCTTTAGCGCAGGGTGGGAGCTCCAGCTACTTACTGGCATTTTTAGACAGAAGAGAAGTCTAAAGGGCAGCTGTGTCTTTGTTGGTGTTTGTGTATAATAGATTGTCATGGACCCAGCAAAACTTTCAAAATGTGCATGAAATCTTAATCTTTCTACATCTGTCTCCCTCCCCATTGTTTCTTGTTCTCTGGTTGTGTCTGTATAAATGGGATGGCCTAGATCCTCAGCTGCTGTAAATCCATGTACTTCCATTGATTTCAATGAAAACTGAGCATCTGGCCCTGCTTTGTAAGCACTCTGGGGCAAGGTCTGTCTTTCTCTTTGTACAGTGAGGCACTTAGCATGCTTTGGAACACTATATTAAGTTATATACCAAAACTAGATTAGCAGAACATTAAGGTTGCAAAGTCAACATGCAAAAGTTAAGCAATGCCAGAATTAAGGTTGCCAGTGCTACCTTAATTCAGCTCCCTTGTGAGTGTGCATTATGCTACAGTCTTTAATTACATGATCGTATACTAATTTTTCCATAGGACACCTGCCTGATTAAGAACACAGGATGGACCTGCTCTGAAGATGAATCAGGATTGTGAATCAAAGGAAGCTGTTGTGTGTAAGATCCCTGCCTCATTTGTTGCAAATATTGAAGGGTGTTTAGTTAATGAGGCAGGCGGGGAATGCAGGTAGAGAAGGAGGGTCTGTCTCATGGCTAACACAATTCAGTGCTGCCCTGGAGAATGAGTTTATCCCTGCTTCTGCCACAGAGTTCCTGCATGATTCTGGGCAAGACACTTAAACCAAACTTTTCACAGGTGTTCACTAATAGAGAATACCTCATTTTCTGGGTGCTCAGTCTGAGACCCTGAGGTCTGATTTGCAGAAGTGCTGGCTTCTCACAGCTGTAAGTGAAGCCAATGGGAGCTGTTTTTTGAACATATGAAGTCCACATAGGGCTAAGTACTCTGAAAAACCAGGTCCTAGGTGTCTCAGATAGGATGCTCAAAATTAATGGATACCTTTTAGCTTAATCTCTCTCTGCCTCAGCTGGTCATCTGTAAAATGGGGATAGTAGTTCACAACGTTGTGAAGGAAAATTAATGAATGGTTGTGAAGCACTCATAGTGATGTATGCCATAGAAAAGCCTATGAGGAAATGAATAATTTTGTATTCAGAGCAGCGTTTGAATAACATGCAGTAAAATAGGGCATCGGGCCACACATTGAACAATGAGAATAAAACAAAATATTGAGTAGCTGTTTGTTAACTGAGCATCGTCCATTCTGGACACTGAGTGAGGTACTGGTCCCATGGAAAACAGCATGTGTTCATGTCATTACAGACTGTCATACAGTCAAGGGGGCTGAATTAATTCTGGCATTTCCTAACTTTTGAGTGCTCGACTTTGGAATCTTAATGTTATTTGAACACATATACATATATTTGTAATTGCCTAGTTTTTTTTAATGAAAAACCAAAATTCCATTATGTGGCATCATAATTACACTTGCCTGATTCATCATCAGGATTGGAACCTGTAGAATACATACTCCTCTGCCACTTGAGCTAATTGATAACAGTACTAGGTTGTCATCCTCTATGTGAACCTGCACTGGAGGGGCATGAGACACACACTTTGCCAGTGGTTTTCACAGATATTTGCTGACAGCAGCGGAATGGTGAGACTAGAAATCTTAGGTTCCATCCCAGGCTCTAGAAGGAAGTGTGCTCTAGGGAGCACAAACTCTTCTGTCTGTTTCCCCAAAGATTGATCTCTTCTGCCCTGTCCCCTCCAATCTATCCCTGTCACAGTCCAGACTCTTCACACATCTGGGGTCTTGTCCTAATGTTATTCCCATTGTCTGCCCACTCCCAGTCTCCTCAGGCTTCAGATCCCAGTCACAATCTCTTTGCCCAACCAGTCCTAATGTCCCTCTCCTGTCTCGCAGCTGAGTCCATAGCCACCAATTCCCAGTCGTAATTTCTCTTTTCTCACTCCCACCTCCATTCCCAGTCTTCCCCAGCTCTGTCCCATCTACTTCTTTCCCTCCTTCCGGGTCCGGGTCTTGTCCCTTTTGGATTTGAGTCAGGCGACCAGCAGGGGAGGTCATTGAGAGCACACAAGAGAGAGACTCCCTGCTATCAGCTCCAGTGTCCAGACCCCAACCCAGCCCAGAGCCATGAGGAGGAGCAATTGCAGGGAAAGTCCAGCTTCTCTTCTGTAGCACTGGGCAGGAACATGCTTAGTTCTCTTAGGGTGGCTCATGTGCAGGAGCCGTGAGGGGGTGGAGCATGCTCAGTGAGGATGGAATCTTTGAAGATTTTAGCTGCTAGACTCTAAGAAGTCTTTACTTGAGTGTGTGTGTGTGAAATCCGATTTTTTCAAAGGCTTATAACTTGGCAAATTTGGGCAGATATTCACAGGAATGGCAAAAAGCACATCCCTTCCACAAAGGCCACCTGCCTTCCAAGTTTCACTTCCCTGCTCCCAAGTATGAGAGATGTTAGAACTTCACAAGGAAAAGGTAACCACATTTTTTTTTAATGGCAAAACAATGTTAAAGTTTGGCAGAGTTATAAGCTGCTGAAGACAGGGTCTTATAATGGGAAGCGTTGGGCAGCTTTAATAATAGTGTACTTTAATAAAAGTGTACCAGCACTACACTAGTAATAACCTGGAACTCCTTTAACTAAATATTACCAGCTGGGCTGCAAGTTTCCTATCAGTAACACTTCAGTGTTATAGACACCACACCACATAACCTCCCATGTTTGAGTAGCCAGTGCTAGTGAGCTTATAGTGCTGAATTCTCACTGATCTTTCTAATCCAAGGTTAAAGCTTGCGTATTTGCCATGCTCTAATTTTTATATAGTATGCTAATTACTCTTTTGAATCCAAAATGCCTGTTCAGCACAATGTAAGAGAAATCTGAAATGATGTTGCGATGCTGTGTTTTGAATAGCCTCCAACCTTTTCCAGTTTATATAGAAATCCTGGTCTGGTTTTCTTAGGCCTAATTGAACATCAGTCTCATTTTTATTAAGTTTACAGCACAGACACACATGTTCCACCATACTTATTTTCTCATTGTTTCAGCAAGGATGCTGTCCAGAAGAGATTTTTTTTTCATAACACAGTATTGGAATTAGGAGGGAAAATTTAGAAGTGGATGTAGCTCTCTGAAGATGAAAAGAAAACACCAAACAGAAATGGGGGGGGGGAGGAGAATGTTGGGAATTAAGCAAACGCAGCTGATTTGGATTGAGCTGGACATTAGATTTTATTGCAGACCCAGAGCCTATTCAGAAGGATTTATGCATGACGACACCCCTATGTACAACATTTCTGTTCTGGTTAGGAATTCTAAGGCAAATGGTTGGCAGGCCAGTCTGGAGAGAATGTTGCATGTAAGGTAGGAAACTCTGCTACTCCCCAAAGTAAATATTATTATTTCAGTTTTAATAATAATAATTATTAATACTTCATTTTTAAATTGCTGTACAAACATTAATCCTTACAACAAGCCCATGAGATAGGTTAGTGTGCCATGTATACCAGCTCTACAGATGGGGAAAGTCAAGCAGAGAGAGGTTAAGTAACTTGAGTGAGGTGATTGCTGGAGTCTGTTTCAGAGCTAGAATTCAAAGTCAGGAATTTGTCTCCCTGTCCTGTGTTCAGACCACTAAATCAGGGACCTCCTGAGGTCCCTTCCAACCCTGATATTCTATGATCATCCCTGTTCACACAAACATTTTGTAATTGCAGTTCACTGCCTTGATCAACTAGTCCTTCAGCCCTCATATAGATTGCGCCGATCACAACACATCTTCCATTCTTCTCTTATCCTGTCCTTGTTTCCCCATGTGCGGCCATGTAAGGCCGTAATTGCAGTTAGCACGAAAAGATTACTAGGCCCGACTCTTGTTTTAGTTACAGTGAGGGAAATTTCCATTAATATCACCCAAGTCACATATTAAGAGGAGAATTTAACCTCCAGTCCAAATCCTATAGGAGTGCTATGACTGATGCAAGATAACATATCTTTAAAGATTAATTTTTAAATGACCTATATATATTTCACACCCTAATTTATTGATGCCACTGGAATAGCATATTTTAGACCCATAACACTGGTACATTCTCACAGAGCATCTCTTGCACCCTTCCATCTGGTTATTAATATGTTTCTGACTGACTGCTTTTTCAGTGGATTCCAACTACGTAACCCTTTTCTGTTGTTAAAAAAGATATATAGATGGTTCTGGTTCAGATCAAGCTCCTCTGGAAGCAAGGGATTCAAAGCAGTATTAGTGATCCAATCAGATAGCAAAGATAATTCAGTGATGAATTTGGTATAATTGCTAGATAGATAGAAACATCATTGTGGAACATTGTTAACAGTAGGTTTTGTGTTTTGCCAATTAGATTTCAGACTGAGTTAAATACCCATCTGTTTTCGAGAGGGGAGGAATTTATGTCAAAGTAATTCTTAGCAGATAAAAGAAATTTTGAAATTCAGCTCTTGTAGCTTCAATAGTACATCCCTTTTTGGGTTGTAAGTGACATATCAGGGCACCCCAGACTAGTGTCCTGTAACCTGGGGTGCCTTGCAATGTCTTGCTTCTGTAGCCTGCCTCTAACCTGGACTCCTCAGAAACAGCCTCCAACATGCAGGTCACATCCAGATCTGTTTGTGTAACTGCAGCTTGCTAGTCACATCTTGACTCTCACCAGCCTTGATTATGCGGCAGGGTTACCCAAATATATTCCCATTCCTGGATTTCCCTCCAGAAATTTATGTTCTGTACTGCCAGCCCTCTCCTGGACAGTCATCCATTATTCCTTTAAGGAAATACACAACAGCTTAATAGTTTAGAGTTACCCAGACACTTTAAGTTAAACACATTGGATCGGATAAAACAATGAAACAAATGTATTAAACTACAAAGAGACAGATTTAAAGTGAGTACAAGCAATGAGCCATAAGTGAGAAATGATTACAAGAAAAATAAAGATAAAACGTTTTCTAGTGCCTAACTTACCAAACTATATTAGGTTCAAGCAAAGTTTCTCACCACAGGCTTCCAGCAGCATTACTGACCAAACTCTTCAGGGCAGGACTCCACCCCAGAGTCCAATACCTGTTTCCTTTGTCTTCTCAGGTGCCGAGAATGAGATGGGTAGGGAGAAAGAGGGTGTGTCTTGGGGTGCTTGCCTTTTCTTTTTATAGTTTTTAGTCCCTCTTTGAAAAGCATTTCCAGCTGAGAATCAGGAGACATGCAGTCTGCTGGAATAAGGAGATGCCATGCTGCTGCTTTGCTAAGATGCAGGTCTCGTTGTCCCTACCCCCTTTCATTGCTAAAGACTGGCCACTTGATAAGTAATGGCCCATTAGCTTGGTTGACAACTGACTGGAGCATCAGCTTTCCCTTTGTCTTTGAGAAACTGGTTTAACCACTCCTCAGACTTATCTGGAAAATGTACTTCAGTCATGATTTTAGCTTATGTTCATAACTTTACCTATAATGTTGCTATATTCACTTTACCATATTACTGATCAGCAAGTTATGAGTTTTCAAATACCACCTCACAAGGCATACCTTGTACAAAGTTTTACAATTGTGTGTAGGGTGTGGACATGGGTTAATTCCAACACAACATACTAACCTGGACATGAGTGGAGCAGAGACTACAATTAGTCTTGACCTCTAACAAGCCATCTTGCATTATGTCAGGAACCAACTGAAGAGAGAAAATGATTGATCTAGTATTCCATTCCAGTCAGTAATGCATGGTCTGTACTTTTCGTTGTGGACCAGTGTGAAGGCAGCTTAATTTAGCTGCTCAATGGACTGAAAAAAAGCTTTTTCTGACTCCAAATCAATCTTAAAAAATACTGGAACTTTTGCCACTAGGATGCAGGGAACCTCCCCCCCTTCCCCCAATCAAATTAGGATCCCTCTTTTCTGGATAAGAGGAGTTGGTGTCCAGTGCAAGTGTAAGTATGTCTTCTACAACTAATGTGCACCTACAGATACTGCAGGAGGAAATGTATATACAGAAAATTGGACCTTTCAGTGGTGTGTGCCATTTCACTGTTTGTTTACACGCACTAGGTTTTAGTCAGATCTCCTTTGGGGAAATTATAATATACCAAATTTGTGAGATTTTTTGGCATTGATAGCTCTTGTGGATATTCCACCTCAGACATAGAATCATAGAATATCAGGGTTGGAAGGGACCCCTGAAGGTCATCTAGTCCAACCCCCTGCTCGAAGCAGGACCAATTCCCAGTTAAATCATCCCAGCCAGGGCTTTGTCAAGCCTGACCTTAAAAACCTCTAAGGACAGAGATTCTACCACCTCCCTAGGTAACGCATTCCAGTGTTTCACCACCCTCCTAGTGAAAAAGTTTTTCCTAATATCCAATCTAAACCTCCCCCACTGCAACTTGAGACCATTACTCCTCGTTCTGTCATCTGCTACCATTGAGAACAGTCTAGAGCCATCCTCTTTGGAACCCCCTTTCAGGTAGTTGAAAGCAGCTATCAAATCCCCCCTCATTCTTCTCTTCTGCAGGCTAAACAATCCCAGCTCCCTCAGCCTCTCCTCATAAGTCATGTGTTCTAGATCCCTAATCATTTTTGTTGCCCTTCGCTGGACTCTCTCCAAATTATCCACATCCTTCTTGTAGTGTGGGGCCCAAAACTGGACACAGTACTCCAGATGAGGCTTCACCAATGTCGAATAGAGGGGAACGATCACGTCCCTTGATCTGCTCGCTATGCCCCTACTTATACATCCCAAAATGCCATTGGCCTTCTTGGCAACAAGGGCACACTGCTGACTCATATCCAGCTTCTCGTCCACTGTCACCCCTAGGTCCTTTTCCGCTGAACATATCACAGGAGTGGGTTTTAAATGCTATGGTTGGCATGTGATGGGATGCTTAAGATCAAATGTAATCCACTAGGTCTGTGCAGCCAAATGTTGAGCACCATGAATTCAGCATAGCATCATGGGCAAAATATAGATTGACAAAAAGGCTTAGAGTAGAATAATATGCCACCCTCATTCAAAACTGTGATTAAATTTTTAAAAAACATAGCTGTTGAGGAAACAAGTCAACCATCATCTCATCCTTTGGTTTGAGATGCAGCAAAATATTTGTGCAGACACTACCCAATAACATTGACTTTGGTTGTGAGTGCTTAGTTTTGACATTTTTAATTTCATTATAAAATGGGTGGGGTTCGGGGGTATCAGCTGTCAATTCACAAGTGGGAAATAGAAAAGGTAAAAGATAAGTGAGCACAAAAAGCAATTCTTCAGATCCAGAAAGTAACTGGCCATTGGGTCCTGCAGTGCCCACAGCTGTGAACACTCTGATTTGAGGGAAGTGGAACTGGGGAAAGAAAGAAGAAAAGAATACAACCCAGCTTTCTTTGAAAAAAGATTTCTAACCCTTTTCTTTGCAAAGAGATCTTGAAAACTTAAACCAATGTAAATCAATTACAAGTTGTCAAGGTTCCTTCCCCACTCTGAACTCTAGGGTACAGATGTGGGGACCTGCATGAAAGACCCCTAAACTTATTCTTACCATCTTAGGTTAAAACTTCCTCAAGGTACAAACTTTGCCTTGTCCTTGAACCCTATGCTGCCACCACCAAGCATGTTAAACAGAGAACAGGGAAAGAGCCCACTTGGAGATGTCTTCCTCACAGAATATCCCCCCAAGTCCTACACCCCCTTTCCTGGGGAAGGCTTGATAAAAATCCTCACCAATTTGCATAGGTGAACACAGACCCCAACTCTTGGATCTTAAGAACAATGAAAAAGCAATCAGGATCTTAAAAGAAGAATTTTAATTAAAAAAAAAAGTAAAAGAATCACCTCTGTAAAATCAGGATGGTAAATACCTTACAGGGTAATCAGATTCAAAACATAGAGAATCCTTCTAGGCAAAACCTTAAGTTACAAAAAGACACAAAAACAGGAATATACATTCCATTCACCACAGCTATTTTACCAGCCATTAAACAAAAGGAAATCTAACGCATTTCTAGCTAGATTACTTACTAACTTAACAGGAGTTGTAAGGCTGCATTCCTGATCTGTTCCCAGCAAAAGCATCACACAGACAGACCAACCCTTTGTTCCCCGCCCCTCCAGATTTGAAAGTATCTTGTCCCCTCACTGGTCATTTTAGGTCAGGTGCCAGTGAGGTTGTCTTAGCTTCTTAACCCTTTACAGGTGAAAGGGTTTTGCCTCTGGCTAGGAGGGATTTTATAGTTCTGTATACAGAAAGGCGGTTACCCTTCCCTTTATATTTATGACACAAGTGTTGAAAGGTACAAGCAAAGCATTTTCATGTAAAATGCGTCAGTTACATGAGGGTGTGTCCCAGAACCATCTCTTTGACCCTCTCCGAAATCCCTACCAGGCACAGGAGTATAATCACGATGGATAGGGGTTGGTTACATTTGCGGAGAGGGTGGCAAAAATTGTTTTACAGGCTGGCTATGCCATCACATTCATCTGAGAAAGTGAGCTAGAGGCTTATCTGATGCATGTACATTCAGAGTAAATCCACTGAAGTTCTTAAGTGAAATCATGGCCCCACTGAAATCAATGGCAAAACTCTCATTTACTTCAATGGGTCCAGGAATTACGTAGCCTGTGTCTTTTGAAGTTGCATTTTCATTTTCTGTAAAAGTTACAGCAATATCCAGTGTTATTTAAAGGAGCTCTGGAAACACTCAGGCAAATGTCCTAACAATATCTTTTGCGTAAACCCCATAAAGCTCTCTGTTTCCTTTTCCATCATTGCTGATTATCCAGATATTTGAGAGAGTCTTTCTACACATTTCTCTCTAAATAGCCTGCTTCACTTTCCTGCTTCATTCAGCATTCACTGATCCAGTGTTCGTAAAATCACAGTTCATCACCATGGAACGGGATGATGTGCAGCAAGCAAATTCCAGCTGAGTGTAGCTCCCAGTGGCTGTGCTAGGAGAGGCTTTCCTTTTTGGGGGCTCCTATGGAAGAGCTGTTATCTACTGATCAAGGAGGTCCAGGATTTGAGTCTTGGCTATGGAACATGAAGGATGTATACTTGGCAGGTTCAGGATGTGGGGGACTCTGCTAATTGTGCTCGAGTATCTGGCTGCCAGTTGGCAAGTATAACAGGAAGCATTTGTGATGGTTCGAGCACTGGGCTGTGCATCATTGAATGGATTGGGCAGGAACTGTCTGAATGGACAAGAGAACTTCTATTTAACAAAAATTCCTTGATAATCAGAAATTCTGGGAAAGGAAATAGAGAATCAGTGCTTGAGAGTTTAATGGGATTTTGATAAATTATAACATTTTTAGGGCCAGATTCTCAAGTTGGCATCAGTGGAGCTACGCTGATTTATGCTAGCTGAGAATTTCTCTCCATTTTTTTCCTTGTATGGTGTCAGTGATGCTTTGATCTTTAAGAAACAGGGTATATCTGAGTCCTTATACTTTAAGGACTGGCCATTTTAATGGGATTTATTGGAAACTTCTAGGGTTGCTAATGCGGGAGGGTTTCTGGCTCTTGGGCTAGGTTGGTATAAATGAGTGCTGCCTATCTCTACCAGGTTATGATCTCCTTTTCCTAGGCTGTCTTCCAGATGTCCCCAGCACTGGGCCCTGACTGCTCTCTTGGGCAACAAAGCAGCTTGATTTGGTGCACATAAGCAGAAGAAGGCAAGTTTTGAGAGAAACTGTCAGGGAAACAGTTTGGCAATGAGACTATCAACCCATGAGGTGGGGTTCTCTTCCAACATTTCTCAGGGAGATCTGTGGAGGTAAGAAGAACAACAAAGGGAGTACAGGGAGAATAAGAGAGAGCATCCATGTTTTTCAGCTCCTGTCTCTCAGATTTGACTTAATCTTGAGGGTTCTTAGGATTAAGGATAGTTTGATATTTGGCTCACTGTCACTTTCTTTCTGTGACGTGTGTGTTAGTGTGAGCCTAGTTACCAATGTTTTCTTAGCTTTCCCAAGCAGAGGAGGCTAGAGGCAAAGTCATATCAGACATAAAATAACATTTAAACCAGTGCTGTGAATGGAGGGGGAAGAAGGGGGAAAGAAGAGCACATCTGTGCATAGGACAAGAATGCCCAGACGTGTATCTTTTGGGAAGATGAGATTTGCAAGGATCATTCTAAAGCGGTGTATTGAAATAGTTATTCTGGATGCTGTTAGAATATGGAGTCACTATAATAATGCTTCACATCCCTGTGGTGTTGCAGATCGCAAAGCACTGTATAAGCAATAATGAATAAAGCTTCACAGCTCCCCTGTGAGGTAAGTGCTATTACCTTATTTTACATATAGGGAAATTGACTTCCTTAAGGTCAAACTCAGAGTCTAGTTGAGTGCCTGTGTGTCTATCTGGAGCCTGTTAGGAACATGATTGTGGGATATCTTCTGAGAAGACATGATCATGGGTCCAAAAATGACTGGAAGACAGTGAAATCACAGAAGTGGCTGTTGGTCAAAAGGTGCTTGGCATTGTAACTAGTATTTGTGCAGCTCATCATGCACAAGTAAAGTACTTCCAGGATTTCTACTGACTACAGAGATCAAAAAGTGACCAGATAAATCCATTAGGGAAATTTCAGGGGTATTGTTGAATGGGTTGGCTGGAGCAGTTGCTTGGATGCAACTGCAATACCTGCTGTTACTGTCCTCACTGGCACTACCAGGTGCAGAATGGCTTCATATAGGATACATTATATCAAGTATATATATATATAGTCAGGAGTATTCCTCAGAGCAATGGTGGTGCCAATATCTTTACAGTGTTTCTTGTGCTGTTGCAAGAAGTTTTGTGTGCAGACATGGTAGGCCTGCTTTGCACCTTGTGTAGTGATTTACACTTGTACAAAGATGATGCAAAATGCCACCATTATGATTTATTTGTTCATACCCACTTGGCAGTCATTTTGCACAGTTGTGAATGACTGCACAAAGTGCAAGGCGGTGGAGAATCAGCCTGGTAGGTGTCAAAAATGTTCCAAGGGTTTACAAAGGTGCTGACAGGACCAAAATTCTGTAGTGTAGGCAAAGCTTCAATGACAGAGCTGGGAATAGATCCATGGTCTTCTAATTTCCCCTAAGTACTATACAGAAAACACCCATGCAAAGACTGATTTCCCTGGTGCAAGACATAGGGATGCCAGATCAGATAATTCATGTACATGTCTATTTTCTAACCACTGTGCCATGCTCTCTCCCTCAGTATCATAGCAAAAAAATTGGGGCTTGATCCTGCAACCCTTATTCATAGAAGCAATTCTTATTTACATGAGTCTGGACTTCTTTCATGAGTATGACTTGTGGTATTAGGCCCTTGGTTTTTAAATAATATGACAAAAGATTGATTTAACTATTTAAAATACCTGCAGTGCCAAAAATCGTCCCTGGCAGAACTCAACTGAAGTTAATGGAATTATGCCAGGGATGACTTTGTCTACAGGAAAACTAGTCTTCTGGCAACTGTAAATTTTGAAAAGAGAGCCTTTGCGGGAACAATACTGGCGGCAGATGATGACATTTTAGGTAGTTTTACACAGACTTAAGTTATTAGGCTGAGATTTTAGAGAGTTCCATAAATGCTTCAAGGAAAAAGAAAATATTGATAATGGTATCTTTAGTCTGGTGAATGACTGAAGCTCAATCATTGCTGCTGAATTATCAGCACACTTAGCCAATGCATCATTATTATTATTATTTTATTAGTTATTTATTGTTGTTTTTACTTTTTCCGATTCCCCTTTCACCTACGCTGGTGTAACTCTGTTGCCTTCATAGAAGATGAGAATTTTCCCTAGTGAGAGAAGAATCAGACCTACTGCTTCTAAAATGTCCTATAAGGAAGAACATAAAATCCCTGCACATTGTGTCCATTTATGTTTGTCAGATTTTGATTGTCATTCTCCCCCGCCCTCATGTTTTGGATGGAGCTGAAATCAGCACAGCTGTTTGTGTTTAACAACTGCATATCATAAAGCTTCTTGTTGTGCCTGAAACATCCTGTAAAGTATCAGGGGGTAGCCGTGTTAATCTGCATCCACAAAAACAACAAGGAGTCCAGTGGCACCTTAAAGACTAACAGATTTATTTGAGCATAAGCTTTCATGGGTAAAAACCCCACTTGTTGTTTCTGTGAAACATCCTGGTGCACCAGCATCAGTGTTTGCTTTCCACTCAAGTCTGAGGACAGTGCTTCTTGGTTAATCTATACTGCACCACCAGCAGAGGGAGCCCCAAAACATTAATTTTGCATAGTCTGACGGAAATAACATCTCTTTCAGTTTCTTAGGGTCCAGTTGGATCCGCTGTGGGAAACTTGATTTTTTTTTTCTGTTCACTGGTTTGTTTTTGCAAACGTAGTGTACGTTAAGAGTAGGGCTAGTCAAAATATTTTCATCTCAACTGTTTTTCACTGGAAGATTGGGTTTTCAGATAAGTGAAATTTTTCACTAAAAATGTCTCTTTTTCCACAGAAAATATATTTATTTATGTCAAATAATCAGATGTCTGAAAACCAAAATATTTCAGCCAAAAGCCATGCTATTTTGATTTGGAAATGCAGCTGCGGTGCCTCATGGGATTTGTAGCTCAGTTGCCTCGTGTCCTCATTGTCATCTGTGGAGATAACATGGCCAAGAACACCTCCCCTCTGCAAGAGAGGAGACCATCATGCATCATGGGAGATGTAGTCCAATCAGAGAACTCAACCTCTAGAGAAGAATGAGGGGGAGGGATAGCTCAGTGGTTTGAGCATTGGCCTGCTAACCCCAGGGTTGTGAGTTCAATCCTTGAGGGGGCCATTTAGGGATCTGGGGCAAAAATTGGGGATTTGATCCCGCTTTGAGCAGGGGGTTGGACTAGATGACCTCCTAAGGTCCCTTCCAACCCTGATATTCTATGATTCTATGAATGAGAGCATGAGGCACCCAAATGACAGGTCCCATCAGGCATCGTGGCAACTTTTCCAAATTGAAATATTTCATTTTTCAGCTAAATATTTTCAATATTTGAATTTCTTCTGAAAATCACCCCGCACCCCTAATTTCTGAACCAACTTTAATTAAGAGCGTTATTCATAAAATTAGAAATGAATTAGATTGACGATGGGATATGGGTCAAACTTAATGCTGCTTTTACAGTATAAATGTATGCTTCCTGGGGCAATTAGTTTTGACACAGGAAGCATACATTTATACTGTAAAAGCAGCATTAAGTTTGACCCATATCCCACCGTCAATCTAATTTATGGCCTCATACAGAGTCCCCCTCCACAGATTATTTTTGTTCCTGTCTTGAGTCATTTGGTAAAACATACTCCTCATGCCCTCGGGTGGTGGAGGAACTGCTCAGTGTGACCCCCTCATGATATGGGAGTTAGGTTTTAACCATTATAACACTTTTTTCCTTACTACAGAAAACATTCCTGCACCTTAAATACATAGAAGAGGCAGTTTGGTCATAAAATTAATTATTTTAATTTATTTTAAGGTAATCCTGGCACCATTGTTGCCACTAGAGGTGAAATTAAGTTAAGCTTAAACTACAGGAAAATTGCTATGCTTGTTGCTTTTTAAAAGAAATTTAATAATTTCTTATTCTATAAAAGGAAGCACACAGGAGGCAGACAGAAAGCACAGGAACTGACATAGTCCACACAGAGATTTTGGATACCAAACGATGCTCTTTCCAAACTCCAAATAGAGTATCGGAGGGGCAGAAAGAATGGAAGCCCTTATGAGTATACCATAGGTTTGTCCAAAATCACAAAAGTTAGAAAGTCTGGCAATTCCAAGTTCAAGACCTGTGGCCTCAGAGTCTAGGTGCTTCTCCAAATTCAGTACATACCTCACTGGGGCGAGAGAGATTAAACAAACACTACATGTGTTTAGGAACAGATTCTCTGCAGCTAGCCTCTCTGAGGCTTCTTGCTATGAAGGGAAGGTATTTAAGTTTGTGGCAGACCTTCTTGGGCTCCCAGAAGCCCTGATCATCCCCTTCCTGGCTAGTGCTGCCTAGAGGACTGCTTCAGTACACCACACAGCAGCCGGGGGGCATCCATGATTCTCTGTTCATGGCAGACATTCCATTCCCTAACTCCCCTCCTTCTTGGGAAGCTGCACTTTGACTTACTGCCTAGTTTTTGGTTCATTTGGTTCAGTTTTTTGGTCCCAAAGGACCTTCACAGACAGACGATGACCATGATCACTGTCTGAACAGGGCTGTAGGAATGAAAGAGGGGTCTAAGAAGGGTGTTGTGCAGGGGAAGGAGGGCCTAGACAAAGGTGGAATGGGAGCCCTGCACAAGAGAATTGAGTTAAAAGGTTTCTTGCACTTTCACCTTTTCCCTTTGTGTGCATGGGTAGAGGCCAGTCTGACACATATGACAATCTCCAGGGAAGATAAGGTTTGAGGGTTTTGATTTGGATGATTTCAGCTGAAATATCACCTTTTAATCATAGTTTATTCTTTCTTTAGTATTGGAAATTAACCAAGGTATTGAAATTGGGTGATTGAAAGTCCCAGTCTAAATTGTCTTTCTAAGGAGGCTGAGTTAGATGCCCAACTCCCATTGACTTTCTGTTGTAAATAGTCACATTTGAAAATGCCTTAAGGAACAACTGAAAATAACTAATAATCTCCAAAGATGGTTCAAGGCTGAGGGATCAAACCTCAGGTTCTCCAAATGTAGTGTGTAAAGTGATGTGTTAAAATGTTATGACATCATTTTGTGACATGGTGATGTGTCTTGCCAGCAGGACACTGTATCTCAGTGACATTGGGTTGCATTATTCGGAACTGGTAAAATAGTTACAACAGAATACACACACACAAAGGGGACCTAGATTGCAAGGAATTAATAATAGAAGTTTCTACTTTTAGGTCCCCAGTCCATATGTGACCAATAAACAAATCAGAGACCAAGTTATTTCCATTTGTTGGCTGTTTAGTTGCCTATGTTGAAGTCAGGTTAGATCATGGTGGACAGGTGTCCACATCATTAGACCACCAAAACAACTGGCATTCAGCAGAAGGCCTGGATTGGATTCTAGAGTTATTCCAGTAGGTAAAGATAGAGACAGTAGGGAGTATTCTGTGGAAACTTGACCTGTTTTTGTCAATGAGCATGGCCATTCTAGGAAATTCAATCTATCATCTTTGAAAAACATGACATTCAATAGCCATTAAAAAATTATCACTAAAAGGATTTGTTTTTCTTTACTCAAATTAATTTTGTGTATTTGTTTGTATCTGCAAGCTAGGTAGTTAGCTTTTCAGGATGCAGACAGATCCCCAAAAATTGGCAGAATCCTATGAAACTGGGGGGAAGGTGCGCTGAACCTAATCAAACTCATAAGCAAAAGACAAAAAATAAAGATATAAATTACCTTTTCTGCTTGTTCAATTGTTTATGAATATTGCAACAAAACTAAAATTAGCCTTGCATTTGGACCTGGATCTTCTGCAGAGGTTTTTTGTTTCTTTTTCTTTTCAATCTCTGCTTCTTTTTGTTTTAGCTAGAAAGATTTTCAGCACTGAAACGATGCATAAAGTATTGTAGCATTAAATAAATTTTAGCTCCCACAACTACCAGTCCTTTAATCTGGTAAATCTGACATTGGTTGTCAAGTTTTATGCTTTGAATTTTTTTTCACAATAATTTCTAGCCAGAAGCTAGAAAACATTGGAAGGCCTATCTCAATGTGTTGGAAGAACAGAGATGAGTTTGTAATCTGAGATTTGTGGATAACAAGACTAGAGGGAAAATACATTTACTGATAAAAAAAAATACCCACTGAGAGTTAATGCAAAGCATCGCACAAACCCAGTGTATTTGAGGGTAGAGATGCCAAAATCAAAATAAATGTTTAACATGTTGACTTTGTGCAAAATTATAGAAACATTGCAGAACTCACTTTAATTATGGAGTCAGTAGCAAGTGCTAAGCAGGAGACACAGGAGTTTGCAATGATAAAGTGTCCAGGCTTTGTATTTGTCTATAAATAACCTACTTGATATGAAACCTCTTGCAAAAATACTCCATGGTTTAATATGATCTGAGCTTAGGTTATCTGTTCAATGAGGCAGTCGGTAGGGATTGTTTTACATACAAATGTTAGGTGGGAAGTATTGTGGATAGTGGTTAGAACAGGAGATGGGTTTTATTTTTAACTGTGCCACTTACCCACTATGTGACCTGGAGCAAGTCACTTAGCTCTTCCAGTATCTTGCTGTAAAATGGGACTAATCATCCCTTACAACCTTTGTCAACTGTTGGTGTGGTGGCCACCATCTTGGCTAACTTGCTAGGAACTGAACAGGAGACCTCCAGAAGATCCTTAAATGCAAGGTGCTATACATGTGCAAAGTACTGCTAACAGCTTAAATTTGTAAGCCCTTATTCAGACAAACTCCTTTATACTTTCAGAGGGAGTTTTCCTGAACAAGGAGTGAGTAAAAATTGAGCGATGATTCAGTCCCATGTGTTTTTATTTGAAAATGCTTTTTAAAAAAAATATGGGTAGGAAACTCAAATGCATCCTTAACATTAGCACAGCTCAGCTGTGAGTGCTGCTGCAGAGCTGCTACAGATCCTGCTTTGTACTTGAGCACAGTCACACAGTTCCCTGCCAGTCACAGGAGTTGAAGCCACTCCTCTTTTGCAGAGATATTTTGTTTCTGATTTGAGTTGGGAGGACCAATCAGAGGGCCGCACTGTTTCACTGTACTGTCAGATTGCAACCTTCCCCTACTCCAGCTAATCTCTGTAGCCTTCTTTGGGGTAGGCACAGCAGGCTGCCTCTAACACACACGATATATTAGCAGTAGTGCTGAAACCTGTGTCAGTGCCGATGTTTAAAATGAGGTGGTGGCTGCTGTCCCTCCTGTTTGACAGCTGAATTTTTACTCCGTGTTTCACGATCATCACTGGAAGAGCTGGGAAATTTTGTTGCCACTGGCATTTTTTTTATTTACATGTCCTTAATGGGCGTTTCTCCTTCTGCTCTAGCATCATTGTCCTGTTCACAGATATTAAGACTAAGAAGCTTGATTCTCTAAGGCTCGTATCCAAGGGCATCAGTCATTAACACACTGAGCTACATCTGCTTCTTGGCTAAGACTGAAGAAAGACATCTTAAGCTGGAAATCCTGCTTGCTTGCTCTCTCTCTCTCTCTCTCTCTCTCTCTCTCTATCACACACACATACACAGAAGGCATATGCTGCAGCAGGTTCTTTTTCTATTCCAAAAGGCTGCCTCACTTTGGAGATGCAGTGACAAGATAATGAAGTAAAAGTCTCCCGTTTCCAAGAAAGAAAATTATAGGAGTCAGCAATCGAAAGGGAAGAACAAGTTAAATAGCAGTAGCAACAGAAGAGGAGTGGAAGGAGGACAGTGGTTGAGAATTAAAATAAAATCAGAGGAAACAGGTGGAAGGCTCACAAGACACTGAGATAATTTAGGCTTAAAAGTGTCTGTTTCCTTCATTCTGTTATTTTCTAAGCAGTTTTTGGAGATTCCTAAGCAGGGCTGCAGCTTCCTGAACCTGCCTTTTCACTCTCGCTGACTGCTGCTGCTACTACTGTTGCTGTTGCTGACAGAAACGTGTTAGGAAAGCAGAAAGAGAAAATGCCAGCCATCCTGGTGGCCTCCAAAATGAAATCGGGACTACCTAAACCCGTACACAGCGCTGCTCCCATCCTGCATGTCCCGACGGCCAGGACCATCCCGCAACCCTGTTACCTGAAGTTTGGGAACAAGGTGGAGGTGACCAAGGCATCATATTCCAGCCAGATCCCCCTCAAATCACCTCATGGACATGAGAATGCAGGGGATGGCTTCCCCCCCAGGAAGAGTAGCTCTCTAGAAAATGGATTTGACACACAGGTTAGAAAAGTGTGGTGTTTTGGGAGGGGTGTGTGTGTGTGTGTAGTGGAGGTGGTGTGTGGTGGGGGTGTTTCTATTTTTGGTGGTGCCATGTGGTTGCAGAGGGTGATCTTGGTTTTTTAGTTGGGGTGGTGGCGGGGTGTTGGTTGTTAGGTGTGCTATGCTGTGTATTTGTGTTTGCTTGTGTGTTGGTTGTTTGCAGGGTTAGTATTTGTGGGGTTTGTTGGAGGTGGAAGGGATGTTGGTTATGGGGTATGTGATTTGTATTTACAGGGGTGTTGACCGGTTGGGTGTGTTCTGTGTTTGTGCTGGTCTCTGATGGTGGCAGGGCTTCTAGTTGTGGTGGATGTATTTTGTATATGGGGGTGTATGGAGTATTGGTTAGTTGTGCGTTTTGTATTTGTGATTGTGTGAGATGATGGGCAGGTTGACATGTTCTATATTCAACTGCAATGTACAGAGAATATATTATCAGTCAGATTGTACCCTTGAATGCAACTGACTACCTAGGAAATTCATGCTAAATGGAATTTTCCGTCTTTGATGACATGTATATGCAGTCTAGAGACAGCACTTCATTTTTAATGTGCAGTATTTAGATTGCTCTTAAATGTGCACCTGGGTGGTTCTTTAAATATGTTGATTTCCATGGTGAGAGAAGAAATGTACGTTCCACCACTTGTTTTATTTTTGCTAGTGTACATCCTAGTTTATTTCAGCATGGATCAGATTGCCTCTGTAATGCTGATGCCCCAGTGTGCTTGATAGCAGTGTAAGCACATAGCAGTATGTTAGAGTACTATGGTGTGAGCAAAGCAGATGGTCTGCTGCAGCAAACTGAACTGATTAACATTATATAGAGGTTGCTATGTAGGCGGGTGGTGTATTTTGAAACCAGCCGTCCATATCATGAACCTCCTCTGCAGGCATTTGAACCTGGGAGAAGTGGGTGATACACTGGAAATGGAGTATTTTTGAAAGAATCTTAGCTTTTCCCTCTTTCCCCCAGAATACTCGGTCATCTGTGCCACCTAGGGATTGCACGCTGTGGCCTCACAACCTCTTCTCTTAGTGATAGCATGACTGCTGATTGGGTGCATTTGGCCTCCTGCTCTGCATTTTAGGATTTGCTGCATTTTTCTGGCAGACAGGTGACGTATCGGGCTAGTCGGGCCAGACTAATGTGACTGTCAGTTCCTGAGGGACTGAAAGCAGAAAAGGGAGACATGCGAGTGGTGTCAGGGAGGTGGCAGCAGACAGACTGACCTTTGCATCACATCATGCTCTTAAGAGAGGAACAAATGTTATTTCTTCTAATTCTTGAGTTTTCCCTTCAAATTCCAAAATGTCAGCAAAATCTCTGCATACGATGCTCACTTTCTCGCTAAGACATGCCTTGGTTCTGTATTTAAGTTTTGATTGCTGCATAAATGTTTCTTATTCATAGGTATTGTCTCATTTTAAATAGTAATTTAGGCATAAAGAGACTACTAGAGTTGTGGAGTTTTGGGAGGATAGTATGTATTTTAACCCATATATAGTTGTGAAGCACACGTTTGTATATCATGATACTGAATTGTCAAGCAGGGCAAGATTTTGGCCAAAAAATGTAGGAGTTACTTATTGAGTTTGAGATAATTTCTTGCCACAACCTGTGGGAGAAATCCTGATTTGTTAGCAATGCCCAATGACTTATTTGGGTCCAAATCTCAGCAGGTGACTAGTACCTCTTAGGATTGGTCCAGACTGTATGATTACGTATTTTTGGTGTTATGTTAACTGGTTTAAGCTCTGGTAATCATAGAATCATAGAATATCAGGGTTGGAAGGGACCTCAGGAGGTCATCTAGTCCAACCCCCTGCTCAAAGCAGGACCAATCCCCAATTAAATCATGTTTCTCTTATGCTCTGTTTATTGTTACCACCCTAATTACCTCCATGCCCATGTGGGTATTATGCACGGCTGTTCCCACCCAAGATACTGACTCGGGACATTGATCTACACCTAATGAGTTTTTTCCACACCGATTATATCAGAGCTACTGTTCTCTTCCCCCTTCCCCGCTATGAGGGTGTCTCCTGTCAGATGGCAACAGTATTTTCCTCCTAAAAAGCCTGCAGCTGCATCCAGGTATAGAATCATAGGGCTGGAAGGGACTTCAAGAGGTCATCTAGTCCAGTCCCCTGCACTCATGGCAGGACTAAGTATTATAGAGGATGTCGAGTCTGATAGTCCTACACAGATTGATTCTAGTACAGTTCACCCAGGACTAAATATCTCTAGGAGGTTCCCAGAGCCTACTTCTAAGGAGTGAATAGCCATTTCCACAGCAATATTTCTATCTTAGGTACTCATATAGCCCCCACTACCAGAGTATCTGAGCACCTCATCATCTTTGATGTAGTTAGCCTCACAACATACCTGTGAGGCAGGGAAGTGTTTATAGATGGGGAGCTGAGACAGAGCGAGAGACTAAGTGATATGCCCAAGGTGACAAAGGTAGTCCATGGCAGAACAGGGAATTGAACCCAGGTCTGGAGTTCTAGGCTGGCACTCCTTTCTAGCAAATTTGGTCAGTGACCTCTAGCCAGGGGCTTTGCCAGTGCACCTCAATCCCAAGCCCTTGTCCATGGCTGTTTTAGTGTTGGGCACCCCTAACTTGACATCTTAGATCCCGTATGGTACTTTGGAACATGACTGCTGAGCCTCTGGCCTAGCTGAAATACTCTTTGTTTTTAATTTGACGATAGTTTCAGTAGTCACAAGTCCTAGGCCTGGTGCCATGTGCCCTCCTGTTCGCTCTACAATTTGCTACCCTCCCTGACTGCCATGATGACACCTTTCTTGAGGCCTGGGATGGGCAGCTTCTAACCAAGCCTACTCTCCGATCTGGCCAGCAGTAGCTCTGAAGGGCTGCAAAAATCAGACTCTTTTCATTGTCACCTTGTGGCAACCTGTAGTGTGAAGTAGCCCGGGGAGTGGCAGCCATAAGGGTGTTCTTAGATCTTGTCTCAATCATGGCAGAAAAGTGAGCTGGTTGGGCCTGTCTGCTGGGTCTTTCATCATGTCCTGTTTTGTAAATGTTTTTACTGTGTTGTTGCAATTTTCATTGGGCAGAATTTTGGCTGGCTGTGTAAATATGCATGTAACAAACTCCCAGCAGGCAGAGGAAGCATTGGGAGGAGACTGACTATCCCACTTCCGGCACCTTTGAAACACTGCACAGTGTTGCTTTGCAGGTGCTGCACTGGAGGAGCCGGGACAGGGCATATTGGGATGTGGTCAAGGGGTCTGGAATGAGGTACATGTGTTAATGGCTGCTATGCCCAGCCTTCCTCCTGTATAGGTTTTACAGTAAGGAAACAGGTGCACATTAGTGATGCATAAATTCTCACCAGTTTCTCTCTGTCGAGGAATTTATGCCTTTATCGTAGTATCTGAGCTCCTATTGGAGGATGGTTATGCCTCTTTCCCTGCACTTGGCTTTGTGATTTATTGTGGGGAAGGAGCCCTGTTTAGTGTTTAGAGCAGGAAATTAGGAGTCAGAACAACTGGGTTCTAGTCCAGGCTGGTTTCCATGTGTGTCAAGTCACTTGAATGTAAATAATAATGGATGCCTCCATTTTTGAGTGCTTAACCTTAGATATTTTGAACTTGATTTTCAGAGGACCTGTGCAGTCATTGCTTCCACTGACATTAAGTGGAGTTTCGGGGTCACACAAATTCTGAAAATCAATCCCAACTCATCTCAAGATGGGAACACTGAAAATCAGTGGCCACTTCTGATTATTTTGACTTTGTCTTTCTCCCTCATCTGTAAAATGGGGAAAGCACCTATATTTCAGGCATATTTTGTGTCTTAATTAGTACCATATAAGTGAAATGTAGTAGTTACAATCTATGTAATTTTTATAAAAGCAATTTTAGTCCATTTTAGAGGCACTTTCTAAAGAAAGATCCAAAATGCTCAGCTTCAAGTTCATTACCATTGCTAGACTGAAACCTTAAATTGATGAATCACTATAATGTCATTGCTATTGTATTTTCACTGATTTGTGCATTCTATTCATTCTTTTGTGTTTAATTCCCTGTATGGTGAACAATGGCTACCTCCTCTTGAAGTAATACTTATATTGTCTGACATACCTACCAATAAATTATACCCATATTTAGAGAGCACTGTTTTGGAAATATTTAACTTTGTTTCCACAGAAACTTCCATCTAACAGATAACAAGATAGGGATCTGTCCTTTACTAAATGGGATTCACTAGTTATTTTGTAAAAAGCCATTTGCACTTTGAGGAATTATTAAATTTTTACTCATTTCTTAAGACAAAAATCACTGTTGACTACAATTCTTCTGGGGAGAAGAGTGTTTTAGGGATTCAATAATGAGACCATCAAGAAGATAATATTGCCTCAAGAATACAACCAGTTGCAACCTTGCTCTATTATGTTAAAATTAAGAATCTTGCCTTAACCATAAAAGACAATTATGGATTTAATTAGTGCATTTTTTTTGCTATTGTGTAATCGTCTCTAGCTTCTTGCTCTTAACTCTGTGGGGAGAACACAGAGAGTGGTTATCTGCTAGTATCTGAGAACATTCATAGTTCAGACATTGTTTATTATTATGTTTTTATTAATTTTATCAAAGACACTTTATAGCTCCAAATCATTTTCTCACTGATTGTAAAACTCGATAGGCGGAGAGATGAAAAAACATGTTGCTGAGAAATTAAACTCCCCTACACACACAAGAGCAGCAGCTATCATCCCCCTAGGATTTGCTCTTTCTGCAGGATGGCTCTGTAGTGGCTCAGTGGAAACACAGAGCATAGCTACACTGCGCCTGGACTATGGGGGTGTAAACCATAGTGTGCACTAGCGTGCTGCACTGTAACAGCTCTGCGTAGACCCTGGGAGCGCAAGCTAAATGGTACCTAGTTCGGGTTAACGTAGTCCTGTTTTCAGCGCGGCACTGCAGAGCCATCTTATAGGAGGGGGAGAAGTAAACAGAGCCTAGGCCCAATTGTGACCTCAGCTATGCACATACAGGTCCCACTGACACTAGCTAAAGTTGCCAGCAGGTACTTGATTGTAGAATTGGGCCTCAGATATCGCCAGAGCTATCTTGAGAATTATAACCAGTAATACTGGTAACACAGACATAAAGGAGGCAAACTTAGTAGGAAACTTTTTATCATGGATAAAATGGAGAAAAAATGATAGGAAAGAAATAATATTTTCAAACTTTTGTTAGGGAATTTGCAACCAGTGGTGGAGGAAAAATCCCCAAGAAATAACAGTGGCCCCAATCCAGCCAATACTTAAACCCATGCTTAACTTGGAGGAGCATAGATTTCAGTGGGACTCCCTATATGATTAAAATTAAGCATGTGCTTAAGTACTTTCCCTCAATCACAGACAATGTCTGTAACAAAAAACTTGTCAACATTATAATTGTAACTTTCTTTTTGAGGGATTCCCACTAACACCTGTCACCAAGAAATTCAAACAGAAGTCATCAGCTATCCCCCAGCCAAACTGTGTGCCCTATAATTGTGTTTATGATAGCAGTTTTGATAGCACTTTAATAGCTGCATATTAATGAATGCCAGGAATTATTACCACATAGAAACCAAAAAAAAAAAAGAAAAAAGTATTCATGATTTGTTTTATAGTGATCACTAAAGAGAGTATAAAGAGCTGTCATGTTCCTCAAGCATTTGTACTAAAGATGAAAGATTTACAGTGTAAACTCATGGGGTTCTTTTGGGGCTTTTTTTTCGTTAAGACCATGAAGCGCCACTTGTTCTCAGTGTCCAATTCAGTTTTCACTCACAGTTAGTTCTCTATCTAGTCCATTATAGGTGAACAAGCAGGCACTAATCATGACTATCCTTCTGATTACAGGATAATTGGGGCACTCCTTCAGCATGCCAGTAAATTAGCACCTGGTCACCATAAATACAGTCTTCCAGAAATTCACTGCCCTCCATGCGAAAACATCCAGGGTGGGATTTTCGAAAGTCCTCAGTGTTGACCTGACTCTGCTTCCATTGAAGTCAATGGGAATTTTACCTTTGACTGTACTGAGAGAAGAGTTAGGCCTATGTGACTGTTTTTGAAAATCCTTCCTTTAAGCGAAATATTCTTCCTATTTTCCACTTTCTAGCTATATATGATACTTCTGTGTCCTTTATTACTGTAGTTTCAGAGCATCTTGCAATCTTTAATGTATTTATCCTCACAACATTCCTGTGAGGCAGTGTAGTACTATTATTCCCATTGTATAAATGGAGAACTGAGGCAAAGAGAGACCAAATGACTCGCCAAAGTCACACAGGAAGGCTGTGGCAGACCAGATAATTGAATCCAGCCCTTTAGAGTCTCTGTGTAGCACCCTGACCACTGGACTATTATTTTCCTTTCTGGTATTTGCTTATCATATTCTCCCTGTATATTCTCACTGTGCCCTTCAGGCTTCAGCCCTTGAAACTTCTGTTTTCCCATGAAACTAAATTTCTCCAGTGAGTACAGCCCCACTTTTATTACTCCTAATTTTTCAAATAATTGTTATGGCTCACACTTTAACCCTCTTGTTCTTTCTCTATAACAGTGCCCAAACTGGACACCACAGTCCAGCCGTGCTCTAACCAGTAATGAGTTCATTGTGGAGAATAATTTCTTCTTTCTTGTTACTCTGTTCCCCTGTTTTTACATCTCAGTATTCTGTTTTTCTTTCAAGCTGCAGTGGGATATTTCTCTGACAGCTTTAGGGATTTCCTTTCTGGCATGCCTGCATTTTTTGCTCATTCTGTGTTCTACAGAACATCACCCATTTAATGTATGTTTTTTGTTTTCTTTAATTCTTTTAGACTCCAAACTTTCTGATTTAGGCTCATGTGCACTGAAACACATCAGCTATTTCTCCACATGTGCCCCAAACCTTTTTAACTCTTTATGGGTTTAATTCCATTTCACTATTAGCTGGTCCATCTAGTCTGGTAGTACACAGAGAGAGATACCATCCTTCAATGTATATACAGAGTGAGAGAGCAGAGATGGTGAAATTGAGAGAGAACAAGCATTCTGAGTGTGCCAGAAGATTGGCCTGACTAGCACTTCACCCTCCATGAGTATTCTTAGCAAAATAAAACCATGCCACCCCAGATGATGGAGACTGTCATAAAGTAATTTTCTCTGCCCTGATTCAAAATGCTGTTGTGAAAAAATGAACAATCTGAAATGTAAAAGATATCACAATGGTGGACACTGTAGATCGGGGTGGGCAAACTACAGCCCAGGGGCCGCATCTGGTCCTTAAGACGTTTTAATCCTGCCCTCGAGCTCCTGCCAAGGAGTGGGGTCTGGGGATTGCTCCACTCCTGCGCTCCAGCCATGGAACGGGGTTGGGGGCTTGCCGTGGTTTCATGCGGCTCCCAGAAGCAGTGGCATGTCCTCCCTCTGGCTCCGCACGCTGCCCCCACTCCATGTGCCACCCCCGCAGCTCCCATTGGCTGGGAACCATGCCCAATGGGATCAGCAGGGTCAGTGCCTGTGGACAGGGCAGTGCACAGAGCCACCTGGCCGCACCTCTGTGTAGGAGCTGGAGAGGGAACATGCTGCTGCTTCCGGGAGCTGCTTGAGGTAAGCTCCGCTCAGAGTACCTGTACCCTTGATCCCCTCCCATGCCCCAAACTCCTGCCCGAGCCCTGATCCCCCTCCCACCCTCTGAACCCCTCAGTCTAAGCCCGGAGCACCCTGCTGCACCCCCAACCCCTCATCCCCAGCTGGAGCCATCACCCCCTCCCACACCCCAACCCCCAATTTCGTGAGTATTCATGACAATTTCCAGACAGACAATTTCCATACCCAGATGTGGCCTTGGGCCAAAAAGTTTGACCACCCCTGCTGTAGATGCAGGGAGGGGAAAGGGGGCTGTAGGAGAAGGGATAGCCAGATTTCTGTTCATTCCCACTGTCAGAAACCTCTAAGACTGCACCTGTAAATATTAAAGACTAACACCTCCAGATGCATTTTCTGGAAAATTGGAACTATTTACCTGAAACCTTACTGTCACCAAATGGGGGGGAGAGGAGGGAAGGGTTGGATAAGTAGGGCCTGGACCTTTGTCTGTTTTCCACCTGGATACCAAGGTAACAGGCACGTAAAAGAGATGGAGTGAGCCAGAAAACATTCTTTCCAATAGAAGTTTGTAAAACCCCAGCCACCCCATTTTTGGTGATCTCTGTGTACAGAGGGACAAGAGTACAAATATTCATTACCTCCCCCCAGTTTTGTTGAGGGGGTGAAGAGGGATTTAGTTAAATGGGACCCAAATCCAAACCACACCTATTTTTTGCTTTGGAAAACCAAAACCTGAGGGAGGATGTTTTGTAAACCTGGGGTTGCTTTTACCCATATCGACTTTCCAGTGATCAGTGCTTTGAGAATCATTGTCCACGCCATAATCTTGGTTCCAAGATTGTTAAGTCAGAGGTGAGATAATGTCTCATTTTTGTCACTATAGATTTGTAATAGTCTTTGCCGATAGATCCCTTTCACCTTTTCCTACCAAAGGGGACAACATTATTTTTTATATCAATAATTAATTTCTTATTAATTTTCATGAGCCTGTAACACAAAATCAGTACTTTGAGAGACCTTAAGAAGATCCAGTTTTGAATAGTCTGACTGATGGGCCTTGAATGATACATGACTTTTTCCATTCATCATTTCAGTTTCTGCCTATTCCGGATTTTGGGCCAAATTCTGGCCTGGAATGCTGGTGTAAATCAAGGGACACTCCCCATGAAGTCAATGTCCTGAAGGCCTTGCTCTGCTTTCATTTATATCAGTGAGTTTAGTGGAGGTACTCTGGATTGATACTCTGGTAAGTGAGAGTAGAATTTGGTCTTTAAATTGAGTTTAAATTGGGGCGAACTGCAGAAACACAGTGTGACTCAGATTTGTTCCCAAGAGATGTTTACCTGGCTAAAAATACACGGGTAAAATATTATTTTTAGAAAATTTTATATTTGAAGCATATAAATTGCCAGGCTCCATGTGTATTATTAGTCATGAACTGTTGGTACATTTTGTAACCGAGAGCTGCTGGTTTTCCATTCACCAAGTACTGGCATTCAGTCAAACACTTGTCACTTATTTGCAAGCGTCTAATTTTATCTGAAAATTGTTCTTTGTGAAATAGTTTGTGGAAACATTTGAAGTTTCTATAGTTATGCAAAGAACGGGCATGGAAATAATGGCTAAAACATAATAAATAAAACATTAAAACAAATTGATAAAACAGGTTGTTTTATATTTAAATCAGCCTCAGATCCCAGTTCTGGCAATGGTTACACCGTCCTATTTTTTCCCCCTTGACAGTATTTTTAGGTGTTAACCATGGATTATTTTTCATCTTGTACTTGGCTTATTTTAGAACTGGAAGCAGCATGTGGGAAAACAATAAATGAGAGGAAAAAAATCTAGTTTTCAGATCTCAAAAATATTGATACCTTATTAAACTGCCTTTACTTGTTTTGTCTCTGTGTTTGGTACCGTTTTGGATTGTGATCTCATAAGTCTTCGTTTCCTCCTAGACCTCCTCTTATATTCTACACTGTGTCCAGTCCATTGTCTTGAATGATCCTTTGACCCCTTCTCCCATTCTCCACTTTGTCATTTTTCTCTTCCCCCCATATGGCTAGAGTAGCCTCCTTATTCCTGAGTGTCAAGCAACCTCTCTCTCCCTCTTCAAATCTGTCCTTATGTACCCTTCTTTTCATTAGTCCTTCACTGCTATGACTCCATCTGCTCCTATCTTCCTGTCTTGTACTTTGTATCACATCCAGCCTTTTATACTGTAAGCAGCATACATCAGGGACTTTGTTTGGTTATGTGTTTTGACAAGTGCCATACACACATGTGGTACTGTGTAAGTACTGAATAGCAGTTTGGCAGTAGATAGAGCCTAGGCATGGCAGAAGGCACATGGATAAGCTATCAGCTCAAAAAAGAACTCAATGACTCCTTCCCAGGAGTTGGTTTGCTTGTGAGTTTACTTTAATATTCAAATAGGCAGGGTAACTGTCAGACTAAAAAGACTACATTGGGGACTACATTTCAGCTTTATAGAACCTAGTGGGTCTTAATATGGTAATAATGCTTAGGAGGAAACATAGCCAATGATGTGAATCATGAGACTTAGTGCAATGGGTTCATAAATTCCTCAGTCCTCAATTTGGAATCAGTAGTCCTTCCAGTCCCAAGACTACTCAATCCAATTAGTCCTTCCTTCAGAAGCAAGGAGGGAATAGAGATAGTGTTAGAGATGTTTCACTTGACACCCCCACCCACCCACTGAATAGTGATACGGCAGATGCAGTTTTGACAGTGAGGAGTACCTTGGAGGCTCAAGAGAATCGGGGCCTAAAGTGTAGATCCAATGGCAATCAACACAGTCAAGTCCAGAACAGTGTGACTCGCTTTGCTTCACTACAGGAGTCTGGCCAGGCATATTCAGACAGAAAGTATCTCTATGACGGTGGGTATAAACAGTCAGGGAGGTACCTAAAACTGCTGCATGGCGTTGGAAGCAGTTGTTCACGTTGCTTGGACTTTGTGGGTTACTTGGTGTTTGGAGGAGGGAAGGGTACAAGGGGAACCCTCCTGGTCTTCCCATATCCACCCTCTTTTTCTCCTAGTAGTTGACCAAGTGTTGTAACTTTGCAGTAATTACATTTTCAGAATTGGGTAAGGAGAAACTTTCCTATCATGCACAGCTGAGGACATAATTTCCCTGTTTTGGGGGCAAGAGGAAGTGGGAGAAGATAAGTTTGTGGTGTTTAGTTCCTTCAGAATCCATGTAGTATATAATCTGCGTGTCTTCAATTCTTCTTCTTTATGTGCTTTTCCTCAGACTGAGAGGTATTTCGGGGCGGTGAGAAGGATGACAGTGGTATCTTAACTGAAAATGCTTTTTTTGCTGTACAAGAGAAGAGGGGAGTCTTTCAATGGAGACATTTAGTTTTCCACTTAGATAAAGTAGTGGTCAGAAATTGCCTTGTGTTTTATTCTATACACCATCTACTAGTTCTCATTGATTATAATGAACTTTTTGGTAAGACAGCACTGATTAACTTTGGGATCCATGTTGTTGAACTAGATCGGGGTTCTCAAACTTCATTGCACCGCAACCCCCTTCTGACAACAAAAATTACTACACGACCCCAGGAAGGGGGACCGAAACCTGAGCCCACCTGAGCCTTGCCGCCCTGGCTGGGGAGCCAAAGCCGAAGCCCAAGGGCTTCAGCCCTGGGCAGGGGGCCTGTAGCTTGAGCCCCATCATCCAGGGTAGTGCAGCTCAGGCTTTGACCCAGGCCACAGCAAGTCTAATGCCAGCTATGGCGATCCCATTAAAACAGGGTTGCAACCCACTTTGGGGTCCTGATCCACAGTTTGAGAACTGCTGAACTAGACTGATTAATAGCATATGATGGCAAAAGTAGACTTCTAAGCCAAATTTCCCTTGTGTACCCCCAAAGCAAATTTGGAAATTTGGAAATTGATGACCTGTTCATTGGTATTGAGACTTCATAGCCGTGTGTATTACTAGAAATTACTATTAGAACTGTAATGAGATGCAAAGTTACATTTTCTTACAGAAACTTTATTACAAATGGTGCTTTAACTGTGTGCCCCCACAGTGAAGAAGTTCAGAACAGACTTAGGGAACATATTTACAAATTGAAAAGATCAGTGCACAATTTTGATTGCAGCTGGCTAGCTTAATTGTCAGTGGAGCAGTCCATTGAGACAAATTTGATCAAGGCATAAAGTCATCCTTACTCAAGAAGATCATGTAAACATCTTATTCTGATTTCAAAACTAGTTTTAAAGACAACACACTTACGATGAAATCAAGCAACCACTTCACCATTTGAGGCCAGTTGAGGGAATATATTAGCGGTGGGTTTCTTTGTTTTGCTTGAGGGCTAATCAAGGATTACTCAGGTTTTCAGGATGGGTTTACACATACTGGGTTCTTCTGTGACTTTGCTGGGATTGATTACTTTGAACAAAAGTGAAGATGTATTTATCCTCCTATTTTCAGCTTTGCCACTTTACTCCTCTCCAAACTGCTTTGGAATGCACCGGCTCCAGTGTCTTGGACATACTGTCCAGTCTAAAAAAACAAACCCTGCCAAAAAAACTGACTGTTAAAAATCTGGGAAAAAGGTATGTTTCCTTTAATTCAGAGAACAGAGTGGAGAGTTAGCATCCTATTGCTAAGCAACGGGCTAGCAGGGGAATTCTAATGAACTTGCTTTAATTTACAAAACCAAACCACTTTTTGCTTTTTTTAGAGGGAAAAGGAGCTGTTGCCTAGGATCTCATTTCCAAGCAATCCGATACAAACTCTCCTTTCTCTTCTCTGAAACAGGGCAGACTTTATGTTCTGTTGGCTTTCTAGGAGGTGTTAGCTTTTTGGCCCTTCGACTGTATGGCTTTTAACTGCATGGCATAGTGATCTTTGGAGATTCAACCATTTGACCCCAAACCAATGAGACGTGTAGTACTGACAGGTTTCAGAGTAGCAGCTGTGTTAGTCTGTATCCGCAAAAAGAGAAGGATTGCTACTCCTTTTCTTTTTGCAGTAGTACTGAGAGACTCTGCTCTTGATTGCCATAGAGCAGACCTTTTTACAATCTTCCCGCAGACAGGAATCTTTCTTGCACTCAGGAGAAGAGACAGACTCTCCCTGTGACTGCTTTTCAGAACAGTTAAGTGATGGGAAGGAAATGCAAAACTGAAAGGATATGGAAACAAGCTCATTAGTTTGACCAGTGCCTACAGTATCTTTGTATAAAAAGACAGACATTCCGTTTTGTGGGAGTGCACCTTTGAGCACATCCCCTCGCACTGAGTCTAGACAGATTGTCAGTGCAAGAATACTTGCTATAGACGGAGTGTTACGCTGCAGTAGAGCTATAGCCACAGATCATTGCTGCTGCAGCAGCAGCTTGGATTCTTTCTGATCTGTGACCAGGAGAACTTGGCACATTGTCATGTGCTTAGTCATTCCAGCTGAGGTGTGCAGGGGAAGATTGGCCAGCTGTATTACTTGTCAGCACCATCTGCTGGCCTGCCTACAGATTTTCAGTCGTGCAACCCCAGTGTCTCTTCCCAAGAAGGCGGTGACATTCTAAAATGGGGGATGTCTCTGAAGTTTCCAAACTGAAGAAGGAAGAGGGTCTCCCTTCTCCAAAGTTAAAAGTAGGAAAACGAGAGAGAGAATGATCCAACTTGCCCGAGGGGGCTGGAATCTGGGTCTTCCTGTTCTTATCACACTCTTACAGCTAAGGTTATATAAGAGGTTCAAAGAAAGAAAACCTGAATGAAATGTTTGAGCAATAGCAGCTTTTCCTAATTGACCACTGGAGTGAAAAGGTGGGGAATAATGAAGGAGACTTCCTTTATACTGAAGAAAAGTTGGTAGTGGATAGGGAGAATGAAGGCCACTCAGCACAATGCCTCTTACTTGCTCTCCATTCTGTTTCTTCCTCACTGTCCATTTCCTGTTAGAGTCTATTTTGAATGGTTAGATTTGCTGTGTTCTTTTGGGAGACATTGGACTGGGGCAATGGAGATCTGGATTCATTTCCCTGCTCTTATGCAGACGTCCCATGTGACCTTGGAGAAGTCACCTACTTTGTGTCTGTTTCCACATCTGGAAAATGCAGATAATAGGGAAGAATTATCTCCCAGGAGTGTTTGAGGGTAAATCATTAATGTCTGTCAGACTCTCAGATACTAAAGTGATGGAGTATGTAAGTACCAAGAGAGATCTTTTCCCTCTGGTTCATCAGTGGGAGGTTGCATTGTACTTACTATAACTATCGGTGAATGTTATTCTACCCTTATACATGACCTCTGAGAGCCCCAGTTTGTGGTGCTGTGACTTGGTTTTTCAATCAGTCAAGTTAGCTAGATCAGCTATTTTTTGTTTTTAACATAAGTGCTCTCAAATTCACCTGGTGAAGTAAGTTTGTGGCCGCCTTAGACTCTTAAACCAGGTTTAAAAGAATCTGAAATAAAAAAGTAAATCTACGAAGGCCCAAAATATATCTTGGCAAATCAGCCACTCTATTGTATAGTTTGAGGTTTGGGATGAAGCTTAATCTGTTGGCCACAACAATGTGGACCATATAAGATTTAACCCTCACTCCTGCCTCCTGGGTTCTGTGGGATTCCGCAGAGGAAGAATTTACACTGAACTGTGGAATGAAAGCAGAAAAAGCACTATAATTTGCAGTTGAAACACAAAAGGCTGCAGAGAAATAGCCGTTGATATTGGGCACCATCATTATGACAACACCAACTTCTGCCAGCCCAGTGTTGCTGTGTCATCATATAAGGGCTGGCTGAGTGACTGATCCAATTTATATTTATTCCAAAGCATTAAGGAGGGACAAGTTTGAAAGTTCAGTGTCCCTGTGAGTAATAATTTTATTTTAAATAATTTTGCCCTGGTTCTTAGCAACTTGCATGAATCCATTTTCAAAAGCAACCCCCTCTCCCCAGTGTCCCCATCCCCGCCGATTTCAGCCAAAATAGCAGTAGTGGGGGTGGGATGAAGGAAGTGCCCTTTAAATCAGAATTGTAAATGTTGTTGCAATACTTCTCCCCAATTGCAGTTGTCCTCCTGCCTCCTTTTTCAACAGTGGCTGAGGTGGTAGATGTGGTTTGGTCAGTGCCTCACATCATTGTAAGAGTGTTGTTAATTTAGAGCTGCAGGTGTACACTTAACTCCTTCAGGAGAAGACTTCACAAGACTCGGCAAGATTGTATTCCCTGAGGCGGCACTCTTCATTATTTTTTAACTATTTGTCCACTCTCTCCACAGTTGCCTAGAGAATTTGAAGAGATTATTATTTACACCATGCCACAGTCGTGCGTTGTGCTTTACAGCGAGGTCCCTGCTTCAAAAATCTTAGTCTAAAGGGTTGAGACTGCAAGATGGTGAATATCTCCTGTGAGCATCATTCAATTCCTATTGACCTTGCAGGTTCAGACCCTAAATTAAGACATGACATAATTAAGGATGGTCAGCTTAGCGGGAGGGAGGACGGGTGTACAGTCCTGGATCACATGGATTACTGTATATACGCTGGGTCCAACAGTTAAATTTCAAGGCGGAGGGTGAGTAATTCCATGGCTCATGGCATTCTGCAGCCAGCAGTGGAACATTGTGACGGCATGAAGAGCTGAGGAAATTTCTACTCTGCCCTAAATAATTAACAAAACCTCAATGGGAGTATGGCGGCAACGTAATCTTTTAATACCCACCCTCTTTGAAACAGATCTTGTCACAGCCAGGTTCTGCTTGGGAGGAGATGACTGTGACAAACATATTCTCATTATAGGTGAAGCCCCCTAGAACTGGTTATATGTTATTTCAGAATTCTCTCATCCTTCTTTCAGCAGCTGGCCCACGTGTGTGCAACAGAATTCAAGGTATCCCTCGAACACATCTTCTTAAGATTTTTCTGCAACTGAGGCCAAAGCTTAGCCAAGGCAGCTACAGTGAAGCTTTCTCTTTCTAGTGAAGTCTTTTATTATGTTGCACAATGAATGAGGCATGCAGCGGAGTTTCTTCTGGGAACAAGATTTTAAGTTTTCAGTTAAAAGAGCCTCATTAAATCCAAATAAACTTCATTCAAGATAGGGCAGAAACAGCATTCTTTGTGTTCTTTTTAAGTAAGCAAGCCATCCTATACTGGATCTGAACTGTAGGCATTTTTATTACCCACTTAAACCTTTGTGTTAGAAGATCTGCATAATTATGTCAATGCTGATTTTAGTGTATCATTGTGAAAAACGTGTCTCAGCACCAGAAAGGCGAATTCTCTTGAACAAAGACTGGTTGTCTTTTTTTTGTCCTGAGAATGAAACGTCTACGAAGATGACTTGCTATGATCTTCCTTCATGAATGAAGGCAAGATAAATTGCCCTTTGTGGATGAGACAGTCTGTCATTTAGTCTTACCTTGTGCATGCAGGAGTAAATTATCTGATGGTCATTAATGTGCATGTGTGCTGTGGAAGATGTGAGGCTGTATTTAATGAAATTATGGCCTTTTTCCATACCATCAGATTATTTAGTGTCACAGGCAATGCATTTCCAATGCAGCTCCCTTAAAACTTTGCAAATTTTCTGATGTAGAAAACAAAAGATTTTGGAGATTTAGAAAGGAAATCACAAAGTTATTCCAGAGGCAGTAAGCACATGTAAGCAGAGTTTACCTGTCCTTTAAACAGATAAAAACTATTTGGTGAAACATTCGAGTAGGTAATGCTATAGGTTAGGTGGAATTGTTTGGTGGTTTTATTATTTGGATAAATCTATGTTAGGCACCGGGAGACCACTGAAAACTCATTACACTTTTGTCCTATGGCAGATTTGATCCTAGGTTTCTAGAAAGGAGATAGACGTCATAGGTCCTTTCCATCTATAAAGTCTGAGAGATGTGACAGACTAGTAAGTGCATTAACTCACCATACCACTGGGATGTTTATGTTCTGTCAATAACATTATTTTATGTCGAGAAAAAAAGTTTAATTTATTTTGTGAAAGACCTCATATATATAAAATTTCCAGGAATCCAGTCTTAGCTTTTTGATCTCCAGCTCTTAGCTTTTTATTTCTGTTGTCCACCAGAAATTTTTAACTCACCATTTTTAGCAACAAATTACATCTTGGCTTCTGGTTTTTGTCCAGGAGGTCAGACAAACCAATCCAACCATACCTGCCATCCAAGCTGCTTCACAGTAAGTGTACTAAGAGTCGTGCTGATGACACGCTCATCTTGTGTTTTTACGAACTTCACGTTGCTGAGGTTTAGAGAGGAGGGATGAGCCAATGGGTCAAGGCACTAGCTTGAGGCTCAGGAGATCCTGGCTGAATCCCCTGTTCCACCACAGACATCCCATGTGATCTTGGGCAAGTCACTTGATCTCTCAGTGCCACAGTTCCCCACCTGTAACATCCCTACCTCTCAGGGGTGGTACGAGGGTAAATACATTAAAGCTTGCAAGGTGCTCAGATACTGTGGTAATGGGGCCTATATAAGTATGATCGATGGATGCATGTCTCTCAAGGCTTCATTCCCCAGTGTGGTATGCTGTCTCCATAGCATCAGTTCTGCCTTAAGATAATATTTGAATCAAAACAAAGGGGATTTGTTTTAAAATCCTGTTCCACCAACAATTTATGGATTTTTAATAAAGTGCATGGAGATACAAGGTATATAATCACTTCTCTGCGGTATGGGGGAAAAAGTTTCCAGCTTTAAACAGAACAGATACTATTATTTTTGGCCTTGTCTCCTGAGAACAACAATGTGTCCTTTAATGCTAAAAACAATTTGAAGAAAAGATAAGAATCCAAGGACCTGGACATGCAATTTCAAACAGTAATGAGAAGCTTGTGGGCTGGGGGTTACCATCTGCACACCACTTTGATGCCATCTGCCAACAAGGAGAATATCACTATAGGGGAAAATAGCAGGATGTCTTGCAGTTATCAACCCACAAAACCACCAGTTACACATGAAGATCTTCTGAAATTTGCCATGAAATCCAAACCTTTGATAACATCACTCTGAAGCGGAGAGAAGGGCTGGGATGAAAAAAGCAGATCTTTGAAATTGTGGAAGATGGGGAGGCCTGTGGAGGGGGTTGGGAAGGCTCAAAAATTGCCACATGAATTTTTTGGTTGACCACATTAAGGGAAACATATAAGTAGACAATTAATTTATACAAAGTAACAGCGAATACTGGAAACAGTTTGTGAAGGCTGAAATTATGTTAATTTATGCAGCTCCCACTGCTACAGTGGTTTAAAAATAGCTTCATTTCTAAAAAACTGGTGCTACTGTATATCTTTCTGTATGCTGCAGGTTGACTTTGTGTTTAGCTTTTGCCAATTTTAACCGATTGAACACTGAGTGAAACCCCAATTATGTGAGTTTTTTGTGTGCAGGTTCAAGAGGTATTCTGCCATGTATGATTTCCATTGAAAAGGCTGACAGTTGAGTAAGAACACAAACAAATTTGTGGCTGCTGTGAGTAGCCTGCAATGCTGTGCTTGAGACTAAATACCAGAGAAATTGTTAAAGTTAAAAAAAAAATCAATCCGGTTTCTTCGGGTCAGGTTTAGTTTTGCAGAACTTGACAACCACCACTCGAATGCATAGTCCTCTGGAGCATATACCTTCGGGCGGGGCGGGGGGAGTATTTGACTTGTGTTCTGCTACAGTTCGTACTCATTTTCTGCATTTATGGAGGTAGGGAACAAGAAGAGAAAAAATAATACCTCAGTTAGTCTTGTGATTAAAATCAATTTTCAGCTTGTCTGTCAGACCTAAGCTGAATTTCCAATGTTTATGGATGTAAATCTTAAGTTGAATAACATACGTATCTCAATTGGAGTCAGTGGGTGAAAGTGTTATTCTAATAAACTGTTATGTGGAAAGCACAGTGATAATGATAAATTAAGGACTGTCAAACATTGGTACAGCATATGTTGAATGGTTACAAAAAATATAACTGCGCAGCATAGTAAAAATGAAGTATTTTAGTAGCAGCATCCTAGTATTCCTTTAATAATGCTATACATTTTTTTGGCACCGTGCATTTGATGATCTCCAGGTGCTTCACAAAGGTTCATTAATGAAAACACGCCACCACCCTGTGCGGTAGGTAGCTGGTGTTACAAAATTGGTACAAGAAGAAAATCATGGTTTGTGGTTGGCTAAAAGCAATCATGTGACTAGTCATTAGTAGTCTGTTTACCTTCTCAATCAGTAATACTAAGGTCTAAATAAATATTAACCAATCAGATAACATATGGAAATAATACATCCTGACTGGATGTGGTGAGTTCCATTAAAATGATTATTCTTGTCATGGACAGAATGGTTAAGGGTCTAAACAACAGGTTAGAATCCAGGTTACCACATGTTCAATCCTTCATCCACCTGAAGAAATACGTTGAATTGTTGTGCCATCTGCTGCATGTGGGTTTTTCAAAATACAGCTCAAAAAGTAGGGTCCTGTCTACTAAGAACCATGGCACTTTCGGTAAGAGTAGGAGTTTGGCTCATCATATTTGGTCAAACATTATTTTCGTCCCACTCTTCTGCAGCCTTCTGTATGCCAGTTGGCTGATGCCCTCCATATCAAAGAGAGGTGCATTTCAGGAGACTTGCTTAGGGAACCTTATGAATGAAGAATGCTCTCTACAGTAAATGTGAAATATTACTGCTTTATTCATAAATATTAGGATATAGTCTAGCTGCTTACAAAAACCCACACAGACACAAGTGGCGAGCCCTTTTCAGAAAAGGGCCAGGACTGGCAGTAGTGATGGCGAACTATGCCATTTATCAAGTATTCCAGCATTATAGATCATGGCTGAAGACCATTTTCAGCATTCTGCGATAAAGACTTGTACAGGGTCTACCTACATAATGTCTAGCAGTAGCTGAGCCTATTGTTCTTCTTCCAGAGCTTGCTCATGACCATTCCATGTTAGGTGTGTACACGGCATGCACCATTGCTGGAGATTTTTCCCTCAATGGTATCAATCGGGCTGGCTATGGCACCCTCTAGAGCCACATGCTTAAGCCCTACAAAAGAAAAGGGAGAGGTTATAAGTGGCGACAGCCACTCCTGTCCATCTCAGCTTCCCAGTGGGCATCTCAGAGATACTCTGGTGTGCCCAAGCAGGCCTTTGGAAGGTGCACCTGAGGGCACTGTACCAGTCACTGCCCCTTTTATTTATCCACTGCCCCTTTTATTGTTGGACCATCTATCGCTCTTCAGCCCAGCATGATAGTTCAGAACATCAGACCATTGGGTCCTGAGTACAGTGACAGTCAGATAGATATACCCTTCAGTTTTTATCCACCCTTCTCTCCCATCCCTGTCCCTCTTCAGGGACCCTTCTTATGAGCAACTCCTTATCCAGAAGGTGCAATCCCTCCTACGTATGGGGACTCTGGAGGAGGTTCCTCAAGACTTGGGATGGAAGGGGTTTTACTTCCAGTATTTCTTAATCCCAAAGACCAAAGGGGGGCCTTCAGTCCATTTTGGATCTGCATCACATCAACAGATATCTCAAAAAGCTAAGGTTCTGCATGGTCTTCCTGGCCTCCATCATTCCCTCCCTGGATCCAGCAGACTGGCATGCCGCCCTGGACTTAAAGGATGCATACTTTTGCATTTCTATCTTCCATGGCCAGAGAAGATTTCTCAGGTTTATAGTGGGTCAGTGCCTTTACCAATTCACCATGCTTCCTTTTGGCCTATTGCAGCCCCTTCAGTTTTCATTACATGTATGACAATCATAGCAGACTTCCTCAGACGGCGAGGCATACAAGTTTATCTGTACCTCAGTGACTGGCTGATCAAAGGTCAGTCACAGGCTTAAGTACAGAATAGCATCAGCACAGTCCGAGCCACCTTCCGAGCACTGGGCCTGCTGATAAATGAGCAGAAGTCAACTCTAGTTCCAGTTCAGAGAACAGAATTTATTGGGGCAGTGCTCAACTCCACCCAAGCCAGGACCTTCCTGCCAGAAGCCCAGTTCCAGATTTTGTCAGACTTCATATCCAAGGTCATGGCCCACACAATCACAACAGCTCAGGTTTGCCTCAAGACACTGGGGCACATGGCGGCATCTACTTACGTGGTTCAGTCAGCACGCAAGGCTGCCTCTCAGGCCCCTCCAGATATGTCGAGCATCAGTTTACTCTCTGAGCAGACACCACTTGGACTCAGTGCTCACGGTCCTTCCACTGGTCCTTGACTCCCTGGACTGGTGGAAAGACCTGAGATTGTTAATGATGGGGATTCCCTTTGTTACCCCTCAACCATCAGTAGCCTTAGTCTCAGACACGTCACATCTCGGGTGGGGAGCCCACCTCAACAATCTCAGGACTCAGGGTCTCTGGGCCCAAGAAGAACTCTCCCTACTCATAAACATCAAGGAGTTCAGTGTGGTACGCTTATCATGCCAAGTGTTCCTTCCCCAGATTTCAGGTGAAGTGGTGCAGGTCCTGACAGACAATACTGCATCCATGTTTTACATCAACAAGTAGGGAGGAGCTCGATCTTTGACCTTTTGTCAGAAGACCATCCATCTGTGGGACTTCTGCGTGAAGCATTCCATTCATCTTGAGGCATCACATCTCCCATGAACTTGGAATGTACTGGAGGATCACCTCAACAAATCCTTTTTCTCTCCCCAGGAGTGGTTCCTTCACCCAGAGGTCACCAGATCCATCTTCCAAAGGTGGGGGTCTCCTCAAGTGGACCTGTTCACTACGAGGCAGAACAGAAAATGCCATTAGTTTTGTTCGCTGCACGGACACAGCCCAGGCTCCATCTCTGATGCTTTCCTGCTCCCATGGCTGGATCTCCTTCTTTATACCTTTCCCCCGATCCCCTTGGTTCACAAGGGCCTCCTAAAAATCAAATGGGAAAAGGCAAAAGTTATTCTGATAGCTCCGGAGGGGCTGTGCCAGCATTGGTTTGGCACGCTCCTGGATCTCTCGATGACAACCCCACTCTCACTCCCACTCTGTCTGCACCTGATTTCACAAGACCACAGCCAGTTGCTTCACCTGAACCTCTCCTCCCTGAACCTAACTGCATGGATGTCGCATGGCTGAACCCTGAAGAACAGGCCTGCTCGGAACAGGTTTGGCAGATCATGCTAGGCAGTAGAAGGCCTTCCACCAGGGTTACCAACTTGGCCAAGTAGAAGCATTTAACTTTTTGGGCTTCTGAATATGTTCTCTGTCCATCTCCATCTCCCCTCATTCTATCTTGGACTATTTGCTCCATTTAAAGCAATAGGGCCTGGTCATCTTGTCTATTCAGATGCACTTAGCAGCCATCTCAGCCTTCCACCCTCCAGTGAATGGCAGGTCAAGTGTTCTCCCACAAGATGACAGTACGTTTTTTCAAGGGGATGGATAGGCTCTATCCTCAGGTCTGTGAACCAACCGCCCCGCACATGGGACTTAAACCTGGTTCTGTCAAGACTCACAGGTCCCCCCTTTGAGCTGCTACCATCATGCCCTCTGCTACTTCTCTCTTGGAAGGTCACCTTCCTGGTGGTGATCATCTCCAGCAGAAGGGTCTTGGAAATCAAGGCCTTGCGTCAGAACCACCTTACACGGTGTTCTTTAAGGACAAGGTCCAACTGCGACCCCCACCTGGCCTTCCTTCCAAAGGTGGTGTCACAATTCCATAACAACCAAGCCATTTTCTTACTAGTCTTCTTCCTGAAACCTCACAGGAACTCTGAGGAATGGTGGCTTCACTCCTTGGACTTCAGGCTTCTCCTTCCTTTTTATATTGAGATGGACTAAACCCTTCTGCAATTCCACGCAACTCTTCGCAGCAATAGTGGAAAGGATCAAAGGGCTTCCTGTGTCAGCCTGGAGGATGTCATTCTGGATACCCGCCTATATTCAGACTTTCTATGAGCAGGTGAATATCCTGCTTCTGGCCATCTTAACCACTCATTCCAGAAGAACTCAGGTTTCGTCAGCAGCATTTCTCGTGCAGGACCCAATCCAGGACATCTGCAGAGCTGCAACCTGGTTGTTGGTGCATACCTTTGCTTCCCACTACGCCATCACGCAACAGGCCCTAGACGACACCAGTTTCAGAAGAGCAGTGTTGCAATCAGCATGTCCATGAACTGTGAGCCCACCTCCTGGGGTACTGCTTGTGATTCACCGAACATGGAATGGACATAAGCAAGCGCTTGAAGAAATAAGTTACTAACCTTTCGTAACTGTTGTTTTTTGAGCTACATTGCTCATGTCCATTCTGTGACTCACACCCTTCCCCCCATGTGTCAGAGTTAACTGGTAAGAAGGACCGGAGGGTGTGCGTGGCCAGTGGGGCCCCTTATACCGGTGCATAAGCGCATAGCCCAGCAGGCGTTAGAGCTGGCCCAACAGATACCACTGAGGGGAAAATCCACAGCAGTGGTGCCCATGGTGTGCACATACCTAATGTGGAATGGACATGAGCAACGCATCTTAAAGAATAACAGTTATGAAAGATGAGTAACCATTCTGTTTTTCACTTTCCTGAACTGAAAAATGTAAAAGAAAAGAATGGATGGTTATAGATATAAAAAGGCTATAGGTAGATAGAATGTGCTTAGGGTGCTTCTCTCTTCTATATTTTGACTGATTTGTGCTGATCTACTTGGAGATTTCCTTTGCGTAAGCAGTTACCCTTGTTTATAGACAGTTCAGTTGCTCTATGGCTCCTGGCAGAGGGATTATGGCTGGAGAACCACTGTGTTCCAGCAATCCATAGCTGTTAGAACTGTCCTTTGAGGTCATAGGCAAGTGGGTACAAGTTGGAGCTCAAACAATGAAGACCAAACTGGTCTACAAACTAGGGAGCTGCAAAGTTGCGGTATAAAGCCCCTATTAACTAACACACACACACACGTCCCGCACTGAGTGTAGCTTAGCTAAGAATCTGGGCTAGTTTTTCTGAAGGAGATATCAATTGTGATCATTGAGAGGGAGATGCACAGCTACAGGTTCATGCAAAGTTTTGAAGATATTACTCCTCCTCCCTATGCCAGTGGGTTTAACAAGGACAGAGCATTAATTATGCAGCCATATAGCTGATTGTAAAGTAAATATTTTTATAACAAATAAGAAACATCAGCTGGCATGCATCTTGCAGTCTAGATCATAATGTAGCTTTATAAACAAAATTACACACAATACTGGAATTGGTATTAAAAACCCAACCAAGTTGGGTCAAATAGTTGTAGTGTGTAACTTTCAGCCACAGAACTATTCCTTCAACAAAAGATCATGATGGGTTTTGCCTACCACCCTTAGCACCAGGGACTATGGCTGCACTACAGAGCTTACAGTGGTGCAGCTGCAACATGGCTAGTGCAGATGCTCTAAGATGACCGGAGAGAGCTCTCCCGTCGACTTAATTACTCCAGCCCCCGTGAGTGGTGGTAGCTATGTCGGTGGGAGAAGCTCTCCCACCAACATAGCGCAGTCCACACTGGCGCTTAGGTCAATATAACTCTTGCTTAGAGGGATGGCTTATGCATATCCCTGAATGACATAAATTGTACCCCCATAAATTGTATTGTAGACTTCCAAGGATGAATGTACTTAGCCTTGGGATTCTGATGACGGATAGGAGCCAAGAAAACTTGGTTCACAACTCCTCTTCCACCACCACCCCCTTACTTTTTTCTGCTTACAGTAATGCTTCCTTCCTTAGTCTCTGCCTCCCCTCCATTGCAATGCGCCCTTCCCAAAGCATCAGAATTGCCCCCGAAGTCTCCTGCTCTGCATCTGCCTTATTTCCCCCCCACACACTGCCTTCTTCCCAGCTAGTTGAACTCTTCAGCCATTTTTGGCACTCTCCCAGGTCTGATCAACTTCAACAACTCTCTAATATATGGGAGCTTATTTGCCCCCTGTTGCTTCCCAGTGGGACTCAGCAACAGCCAGTTTTCAGGGCATAGCAGGGATATGTGATGGAGGAAGGTTTCAGGCAGGTGGAGACTGGCTCTGCCAAGTACTTAGCCCTAGCTCCTCTTTCCCTTTGGCACAGTGCCCCTAGAGGTTGCCCCATGCTGCAGAAAGCTGCCTGGTCCTGGTGGTCAGAACTGTGTGAATCACTGAGTTTTTTGGTTCACTGGTTGTATCAAAAAATTGAAAAAAGAAATTGTTTGGAGTCAAACAAAGCGTTTTGTTTGACTCAAAATGAAATACTATTTTTTTGGTTTTTAAATCTTTTTCAAAAATAGAATTGTAGTAAAATGTGAAATGACAAGTCATTACATCACTGTCCCTATTTCAGATCAGTAGGGACTGGAAACGTTATGCTCTGATGGTGGCCTGTGTGATCTGCGCCATCTATTCAGTGGCATGTGTGAAATGTGATGGTGGTCTCAGTCCAGTATATTGGGACTAATATCTTATTAAAGAAACACCACCACAACTAGAACTAACTGGCATCCATCTTGGAATTCAACTGAATGTGTCTGAACTGGACCAACCCGATGAATTGGCTCATCCAGACCAGGGTGAGGGCATTATGGGTACAGTGTGCATTGTTGGTCCCTGTGCTGGTAAGATTCATTGTTACTGTCATTCTGATACCTTCTAAAGCATTCAAATTTGCCTTTTTAATAACCCTTGCACAGCCCACTTGAAGGCCACAGATTGGTAGCTCTTGGACTGTTCCCTCTCTGCCTTCCCAGGTGTTACCAGAACACTATATACAAGCAGGGTGTGTATAGTGAGCTATATATATAGTGAGCATCTATCGGCATATAAGATTTTGTGGCATTGTCTATAAATTAGCGGGTTTGATAATGTTGTTATGCAGAGCTAATGGCTTCCTGTGTACAGCTGTTACCATCAGAGGATCAGCTGGTGCCCTAAAAGAGAGTGGGATGATGCAGGGCCATGTTCCCCCCACCCTTGCACTGGTGCCCAGAGAGAAGGATCCGTTTGGAAGAGGAGTAAGCTGCATCTGATAATGGGCTGATACAATGTGCACACTATTGCTGAACATTCTGAACATAGTCCAGGATACGGTGATATTAGCCAAATCGGACTTTATATTCAAAGATTCTCATTATTGCCCAGAAGTGGTTAGATCTTTGGAATCCCAAGTACAATAACTATGGTCATATGGTTTCCTTTTTTATACTTAATTAGACTGACATAGAGTTTAACTGCTAGCAAATTAAATTGAGCCTTATTTTAGAAGGATATGGGGTAAGAATAAATACTTCCTAGAGTTCACTGCTTCTGCACTGGTTAACTGGGCTGCTATTGCCACCTGGTGGCTTTAAGGAAAGCCACATGAGCCATTATGATTGATCAGTTTTACTTTAATGTTCACAGTGTAGTTGCACCAGAGTGGATAGATACTTGACACCAATTACAAGCATCAGTTTGTGGGTATATAAATGTGTTCCTTTAATAGGCAAACACTTCCATTATATTTAATCCTGTGGGTTTAGGCTGGGTGCTGATAATATCTACAGTCAACCTGTCAATCTTTTTTAAAGTAATTTCAGATTCAAAGGAACAGCAAGTCTGGGAAAACTGGCTGGGATGTGGAAGAACTGACTCACGTGTGTTAATGTGTAATCAGCTGTTTTTTTAGCCTTTTAAAGTATTGAAAGGAACTAGCATGAACTTGATAGAGATCTGGCACATATCTGGACAAACAGGCTGGCTTAATTTTTTTTTTTCCAGTAGAAGTAAACTTCGTCTCTACCCAAGGGCAATGTCCTTAGTTCTTTCTAGATACTGTCTATCAGTAAAAAAAACATTTTGCCCCTCTTTTAACAGTCTTCTTGGCAGAGATCTGCTCTTTCCCCTTTTGATACTGGCCATTTCTCTCTTTGACAACTGCAGCTGTTGTAACACTTTGCACAAGAAAGGAACTGTACATGAAAGGAAAAGATCCTCGGTGCCATACCCATTTCTGACCTGTCTAGTTACTAAATTCTAATTACAAAGTTGAAGCCAAGAGATCCTTGTCACTTTGCCATTGTGGCTGAAAAGCTGATACTTAATGGGCTTCCTGTCTTGTGGGGACAGCACTGACAATCTCCAAGAATTAGTGAACCCTCCAAGGGCCTCTGTTCCCCCCTCCATCCCAGGCTCAAATTACTAATGTCCTTTGAAGCTGAATGAGATTTTACCAGGTTGGATGGGGAGTAGTTCCATTCTATCAGTGTGAATTTGAGAGAAGCACCTCATGTACCTCATCGCCTTCTATGATGAGATTACTGGTTCTGTGGATGAAGGGAAAGCAGTGGATGTATTGTTTCTTGACTTTAGCAAAGCTTTTGACACGGTCTCCCACAGTATTCTTGTCAGCAAGTTAAAGAAGTATGGGCTGTCTAGTTGGCAGCCGGTGTCAAGTGGAGTGCCCCAGGGGTCGGTCCTGGGGCCGGTTTTGTTCAATATCTTCATAACACTGGTGTGGATTGCACTCTCAGCAAATTTGCGGATGATACTAAACTGGGAGGAGTGGTAGATACGCTGGAGGGCAGGGATAGGATACAGAGGGACCTAGACAAATTGGAGGATTGGGCCAAAAGAAAACTGATGAGGTTCAGTAAGGATAAGTGCAGGGTCCTGCACTTAGGAAGGAAGAACCCAATGCACAGCTACAGACTAGGGACCGAATGGCTAGGCAGCAGTTCTGCGGAAAAGGACCTAGGGGTTACAGTGGACGAGAAGCTGGATATGAGTCAGCAGTGTGCCCTTGTTGCCAAGAAGGCCAATGGCATTTTGGGATGTATAAGTAGGGGCATAGCGAGCAGATCGAGGGATGTGATCGTCCCCCTCTATTTGATATTGGTGAGGCCTCATCTGCAGTACTGTGTCCAGTTTTGGGCCCCACACTACAAGAAGGATGTGGATAAATTGGAGAGAGTCCAGCGAAGGGCAACAAAAATGATTAGGGGCCTGGAACACATGACTTATGAGGAGAGGCTGAGGGAACTGGGATTGTTTAGTCTGCAGAAGAGAAGAATGAGGGGGGATTTGATAGCTGCTTTCAACTACCTGAGAGGTGGTTCTAGACTATTCTCAGTGGTTGAAGAGGACAGGACAAGGAGTAATGGTCTCAAGTTGCAGTGGGGAGGTTTAGGTTGGATATTAGGAAAAACTTTTTCACTAGGAGGGTGGTGAAACACTGGAATGCGTTACCTAGGGAGGTGGTAGAATCTCCTTCCTTAGAAGTTTTTAAGGTCAGGCTTGACAAAGCCCTGGCTGGGATGATTTAATTGGGGATTGGTCCTGCTTTGAGCAGGGGGTTGGACTAGATGACCTCCTGAGGTCCCTTCCAACCCTGATATTCTATGATTCTATGTAGGCCAACTAGTGTTAGAATTATGCCAGTTGATCCTGGTAATTCAAGGAGTCCTCTTATAATGGGCAGCGAGACTGACTGAAGATTTTGGCAGCTGAATTTTGGTTCTAGGTTAAGACTGTATATAGTTTGTCCCTAAGATGCACCTGTACCAATGGTTGCTTTCGAACAAATCCACAGCACTCTGAGGTTAGGGGGAAAAATCCCCTTTGTGTTTATTATTGCAAAATTTCATGGTGGTTTTATTATGGTGGTTCCTGTGGTGAAACTGGTACTAGTCACTGCTGGAGATGGGACATGAGTCTAGATGGACCATTGGTGTATAGTATGGCAACTTCTGTGTTCCCACGATGTACCTCAGGTACATTTGTTCAGTTCCAGATAAAGAACTGAACAGGGCTGCCCAGCTGTTGCTTTTAGCCCTTTGGTTCCCAGTATAATACCTGTGACCTGAAAGTCTATCACCTGTTAGTTAGTGTTTGCAAAATACATCTATGGATTGCCTTCTTACCTTTTGGATGTAGCTCAAGAAGACTTTTTGGGGAAAATTCTGCATATTAAGCATTGTTTCTCAAAGGTTTCACAGTAGGCGATCTAAATATCAGACACTTTTTTCTTTCTGCATATCATCCAGTACTCCTGTGTGAAGTAGGGCACTCTTGTTCCTGTAGGAAACTGGAGGAGGTTTCCTCCTGAATTTGGAGGAGATGGAGTGTAGCTCCATGATTCCTGGCTTGAGAAAATAACCTGCACTCATTCCAATCGATTATTTCACAGCTGTTGATATTATAATTGCAAATGTAAAGTGGAAAAAATATCCCCACAGGACTCAGGTACATAGCATGTGAACTCTGAGATAGAACTCATTGCTGTCCCATAACTTGAGACATTGCTATATAATGGGCACAGGCTGGAGTTGTCTGCTTGTTTACATTAAGGATGGGAGTTTCAAAAGCGCTAACTTCCCCTTGAAGTCAGTGGGAACAAAGTGAGGACAACACTGAGTGCTTTTGAAAATTCTACTGTTAACTGATATTGTTTTATCTGCTTTAATACTGGTAATTATTTGCTTCATCAAATACCTAATCTTCTAATTGCAAAATACCATTAGACCACAAGTACTTGCTGTTTTGTTTGAAAACAGAAAAATGAATACCGTATGTCTGAGATCGAAAGGTGCCCTTTCTAATGTAATGCATGAAAACTGTCACATGATGTAATGTATTATAACTTGATGTCAGCCAGCCTTGGAAGCTGACAACAAACCGTATTTTGGTGGCATGTGGAAGCAAACTTAACATATATCTCTTGACTCACTTCAGAGTAGTGTGGTTCAGTACCATTAGCAGAGCAAATTTGATTTTCATAAGTGATTAGTGTCTGATCTTAATTAAGTTAGTGGATGATTATCAAATTATGAGTTTTTGTACTTAACATTAATTGCCTCTTAGTTATCCTTTTAATTTAGACAAAACTTTATTGCAGTATATTGAGTAGAAGAATGTAGATAAACTGTAAAGTTATAAAAATCTACTCTGCAGTCTAACCTATAGGTTGTCAGGTCCTACAAACTGCATGTATGTTCTGCAGTAACCTTTTCAGTGAAGTACAATGTAGGTTACTATGTGTGGGGCTTCTAAAGACAGCACCTTAAACACTAAGGTGCTCTTTGTTCTGTATTGACATTAAAGTTCCCTGTGCAATTTTTGTAGGGGTTTGGTCAAAATTTCTCCTTCCTTCTGTTGCACTGTGGTCTAGTTAGCTGCCAGTCTTTACCCTCTGATTCAATAGTGAGGCATATATGGTCAAGTGTATGTTGGTGTAGTAATTCCATTGAAGTCAACAGGGTTTTTCCAGGAATTTAGCCCAGAGTTTGTACAGCATTTTTTGATCCTTGAGAATGAAGGGCTCCATTTTAATGGAAAATAATATTGCCTTTATTGTTATACCATTACCCACATTCAGTCCATCAAAAATGATCTTCCTCAAAGATGGCCCAGAGATGTTTCAAAGGAGGTGACAGATCCTATGACGCCTCAAGGATGGTGTCAGTGGAACAAGCATAACAGTTTGAAACATTTTTGGCACCTGAGCAGGACACTGGTTTCTAGTGGCTGAGCAAAATCTCAGTACACAGAAGAACAGAGATACATAGTGGGAGTCAACACATGACTACCATGAGACAATTGCTTGGGACCACTTATGGCAGTAATCACCCTTTGATTAAATTTCTTCCTTATTTTTGTTAATTAGTCTTTCTCCAATTTCCCTGTTCCTTAACATGCTAAACACCTGATTTTGTAGGACCTGAAATGTTTCTGCATAGAATGCTTCACATTAGAATTCACTTCCTCCACAAATGTTAAATGTTATTTTTATTTTGTTGTTCTGAACAAGGTTCACAATATATTATTCAGTGTAAGAGGCTGTTTTGACTAGATGGCATAGTTACTCCTTAACTTTCTGCCCTTTGTAGTTAAGCAGTAGTCACAGTTTCACCAAAAAACAACCACAGCATCAGGAAACAGAGCAGCCACTCTGTCCACGTGTGTGTACGTACTACTTGAATTAGTAACATTTCCTGTAATGGAAGCCAACAGTAATTCTCATCTGTAGTCTCTTTTCTTCCAGCCCAGGTTTGCCTGTTCCCTGCAGTACCTGAAAATTAATTGGGTCGTGATAATACAACACATGCTGTTTACAGTGGGCCCAGATTGTAACATGTAATTATAATGGACCAAAGCAAACATATTAAATTTGATACAAATTTCTCTCAGCAGAAATGTTGCTTGTAATGAACACTTCCTTGTCTTTTATGGGGCATTGCTAGTGCACCAGAGGGAAGTGAGGGTAGAAGCATTGGAGAGAGTTGGCAAGTGAGTGGAAGGGGCTGAATAGGTTTTCTTTCCCATGGAATACTTCTCGGCACAAGCTGTGTAAACTTTCTCTATCCAAACAAATGTTCCAGAAGACAGGGGATGTGATCCTGCAAATGGCTACTCTCGTGACTAGAAGCTATTTGTGTGAATAAAATGTTTGCAGGATTGTGCCCCAAAGACTATACAAGCTCTCTGAAATGCTTACACTAACAACTGCCTTTGTTCTGTTATCCAGGAGCCTCAACAAACGGTATTATTAAATCCAAGCTCTGATCACATACTCTGTTCTCTCATTCAGTCCATGTGTTCTGCTCCCTCTGGCTACAACAGTCAAAAGGTGGGGGAACAGATATATCCGTTAGAGCTGGCAATGCAATGTGCATTTTTAGCTTCCTATTATAGGCTGTATGAGAGTATGTGGCTTCTCAGATGGATTATTGTTAAAGCTAAATGGCAGGCAGTGGAATAAAGGCACTGATGAAACAAAATAAGAACTCTCCTGATGATCTAATTCTGTGAATCACGAATACTGAAAGCCTAGGATGAGGTATTTAACTGAGCTGTCAGTCATAAATAAAAGTAGATTGGAATAAACTTACATAAGCATACTTTTTATTGTACTTGCTCCTTAAGTTTCAAACTATCCAATGTAATCTTCTTAAGGGAACAATATCTGACCTAAATGTTTCAGATGAAGACTGCAGTTAGCATGATGGCAAAGCTTCGATCTCCAGCTCATGTAATCTTATCTGCATGTTTCAACTTAACCAAAGAGAGCCTTAACTTTGTATTGTACAGGAAAACCCTGCATCTGTAAGGAAAGTATGGTGGTGCACTTCCAAAGTAGTGCCTGGAATATATTTTTTGGAAGCAGTCCCTAGGCAGATGTGTTATTCTTTTCCTAGCCCTCCTCCCTCACCCCTTAGCACTGTGAGTTTTATGAATCAAAACACAAGGTTCGCAAAAATCTTTCAAGTGTAATTTTGAAGAATGTTTTCCACATATCTGTGGGTTTGAGGAAATTGTGTTATGTCCTGTCAGAAATTTTCTCTGTGTGTTGGTGGATCAGATATGGGAATGAGAGTTTGTGGAAAACTCCTGCTCCTGGATTAGATATTCATAGCATAGGCAACTCCATGGGGGCTCTGGGGCTCAAGCACCCACAGAAAAAACATAGGGGCTGCTCAGCACCTACCAGCCACAACTATTTGGTGGGGCCACCAATCAGCTGTTCCATGGGGCTGCCAATCAGCTGTTTGGCAGCTGGCTAGAGATGCTAGAGGGAGGGTGGAGAGCAGCGGGTGGGCTGGGGGCCGATTGGGAAGAGGTGGAGCAAGGGTGGAGTCTTGGGGGAGCGCACGGAGTAGGGCAGGAAGAGGTGGAGTGAGGGCAGGGCCTCAGGAGAGGGGGCAGAGTGGGGCGGAGCATCCAGGGAAAAATAAAAGTTGGCACCTGTGATTCATAGGATAAATAAAACAACGCTAGACTGCCTCAAGAGACAGATATTAATGGGATGATCTTATGTACACATGTATAGTGTTCAATTTTTACTAATTCTTTACTGAAGTGCAATAATAGTAATGATTCTGGACCTGTGATTCCCGTGTCAATCTGGTCCATATTGGTTTTAACTCTCACTTCTCACAAGCAGGAAAATTTTGGAAACTAGTTATTTCTTCACCTGCTGGAAGTGAGGAGCGGTATCTCTGCAGTGCAGATGGGTGAGTTACAATTCTGACTTCCATGTGTGTTGCTAAAACCTTTTTCTCACTTGAGCTGGACTGAAGTTGCCTCTGTCTAGTTTAGAATTGTTCCTGTAAGGTTGTCACCCATTCCAATTTGCATGTGTCCTCAGATAGCAGTTCTAAAATATCTTTGGAGTTGACATAACTTCTGTAAGTATAGCGGTGCTATGCCCCGACATGGTGATGGAAAATCACAGTGGTCCCAAACAGCGAATTTCAAAAATTGGCATCCCTCACTGAGAGCATTTTATGGTGCATTATGACTGTTTGCACTGGTAAATGGAGCTGAAGTATGTAAATCTCAGGCAAATAGTGTTAGTGATCTACTTGGTGTTGGCTACACAGTCCACCTTCGTGCCCCAAACTTCACCGTCCTGGAATTCGAAAGATTTTTATCCCATGCCGGGGTTCTGCACCTCCATCATGCCTGTCCCCAAGTGGAGCAGAATTCCTATTGCCTTTTGTTGGTAAGTCCTCTGCCCTCTTTGCCTTTTCCTCGGCGGAGAAAAGGCTGTGGGCTTCTGTCTGCACACTCAGAAGACTTGCTGTATCTTCTCTGCACTTGTTGCTGTTTAGCTTCATCTTCTCAGCATAGCATCTTCTAGCTATGTTCTCAGTCTGCACTGGCTGCTTTTTGGTGTTGCATTTAGTGGGGTTTTGAGACAGCTTTTTTATTTAACTGAATCCCCTCTGGAGAACTTCTGCAGGTTTTTCAGAACCTTGTGGACTGTTTTTGGAGAACAATGTATATTTCCCATATTCATTCTTTTAAATGTCCTCTTACCTCTTCACTGCCCATCATCTTCAACCTCCCAAGAATTCTATACTTTGGAAAGGTCCAAATAATAATTTCTAAGTCCCTCCATCTCTAATATTTAGCAAAGTTCTAGCGCACAAAACTTAGCCCAAAGAGGTAGCACCTTAGTACTCTGTATTCACAAAGCAAATGGAGAAATCAAAGGAGATTGAACAGATAATCTGTTTTAAAATATAAAATAGCCTGCCCCTGAAGTTTTAGAGTGAATTGGGTGTATTTCAGTTCTTCCCAGGCTTGAGAATTAAGCTTAGTACTTAGCATTTGAACAGGCACACTTTGAAGTTAATGACCATTTCAGACTGTGTGGCTATTTTGAAGATGGGGATCTTGGTAGTTAACACTGAGACGATTACCATTGTGTTCACCCTTTGACAAAGCTTTCCTGCCAAATTGAGTAAAACTGCAATCCTTTCCACAAGGAAGGCAATCTAATAGAGACAGGAAGACAGCCTCTTCTCACATGGAGTCCATGGAATATAGCAGAATCTTGTGAAAAGCTGCAAGCCAGTAGATTCCAGAGATTTATACTGACCCTTATAGTGTCAGAGTTAAAGACTTTGACTAGAAGGGACCACCAGATCATCTAGTCATCACAAGCCATCAACACCATCCTGCACCCACACACTAAACCCAACAGTTGAAATTAGTCCGAAGTATTGCAGCCCACAGGAGACTAGACTATTATGTGCCACAGTTGTTGTAACGGGTTTGGGGGATTTCTCCCTGCTCGAACTTCCCCTCTAAGCTTTCAAACAATGCTGTGACACACTTAGAAAAGAGCCAGTTTTTGTAGTGCTCCCCCTCCACACCCAAAAAGCTGGGCACTTGCAATGAAAGTTAATATGGACAGTGCTTTCCACCTTACATGTTTGTAAAAGTAGAATTAGAGTAACAGTGAAGGATTAAAAAAATTAAAATATATAGATTTCATTTGCTAAAACTTTAGTTTTATATGGGGGAGGGTGGGGGAAAGAATTGCATCTAGGGTATAATTATTTTTACAAAGTACAGATTTACTATAACAGCCATATTCAGATTAAAGATCCCACCTTGTACATTGGCAATAAAGTTTCTGAAGATTCATATGCTTAGTAAAAAAGCCTACAGTGGCCTGTTTTTCAGTAGTGAATGTTGTGGCAAGAGTCAGTGGACTGGAGTTGGGAGCCAGGCTAGCCCCAGAGAACAGGAGTTGCCACTGTGGGGTGAATGTAGGCGTGCGGGGTCTTCCACCCCAAATCTCCCTGAAATTAATTTGAAAATGTTGGTCAGCGTTCCAGTGGGCTGCACACGCAGCTGACAGTGAGGAAGAAATCTTTCCTTGAGGCTGCTGATCGTCTTCATACCACACTGTGGCTGCTATAGAGTCCTGACGCTGCTATCCCACCTCACCACTATCTACCTCCTTGCTCTTTGGTGGGTGATGGCCAGGGCATGTCCATAGCTCCAGCACTGTCACCCTGCCCCAATTCCTTGCATATGGCCAAACAGGATGCTTTAGTGAAGTCAGATTCATAGTTTGCACCCCTTTCACAGCCTCCCATGCAAGAGAACTCCATCAGTTTCTGAATGTAGGGACCTCGATATTACAGTGTGACAGGAAGGATTTGCCCTTTAATTACATTGCAGCCATGTGTGTGTTTCAGGACCTTTTTTCCAGTATAAAATGAGTGGATAAGTTAGAGGAAACAGAAGAAGAAAACCGGGAAAACTGAATGGCTGTTGTAGGAGTCGGGTTTTTTCTCTTAACCTTTTGCCCTTTGGTCCAAGGCCCTTTCTTATGAACTCCAGTCTGACTCTTAAGTTCATAAAAAGTTACGCTTATTAGCCGTTCTTACTGCCATACGTGTGTGAGAGAGAGAGAGCGCAGTTCTTACCGTCATCACCATAGAGCAGCCTCAGCGTCACAAACCCACAGTACAGCATAAAGCTGTATTCTGGATGCCATGACATTCCCCATTGAAATAAACCTTTCACTGAAAGGAAAATACCTTTCCAGCCCTTCTCGTTGGGAAGATAACAGCTGTAGACAGCTGCTGTCATTATTTTTCTTGAATGGGGAATGTAGAAATCAGGACCTTTCCCAGGAGATTGTGTTAATTATTTGTTTTATTGAGTTTCTAAAGATGACATTTTAAAATGTATTGTCACAGAACATAAATGCTGACTTGGACAATAGATGTAGCCTGGAGAACTTACAAAAAAAATTGAATTATGGCCTAAATCCTCCTACTCTTCTGACTTTATCCTTTGCACATCCAAATTAGTGGGTATTTTGCCAGTGAGTAGAATGGGAGCAGAACTGGGCCCTGGAGCAGTATCAGGGCTTATTTCAGTGTTGCCAGCTCTAATGATTTTTTCATGAGTCTCATGATAATTATTGTTTTCCTTAAAGCCCCAGCTGCTGGAGTCATGTGGATATGTGATGATTTCAGCCTTTGTTCTTAAAGAAAAGGTAAGTTTCTAGCCCTCGTGGCAGTGTGGAGAAAGCTTCAAAATATGACCCAGGTGAATCCAAAATGCTCAAAAAGCAGAAGGCAAATTAAAAGAACAAATTTGGGCTGTCAAGTGATTAAAAAAATTAATTGCAATTAATTGCGCAATTAAAAAAATGATTCGCAATTAATCGCACTGTTAAACCATAATAGAATACCATTTATTTAAATATTTTTGGATGTTTTCTACATTTTCAAGTATATTGATTTCAATTACAACACAGAACATAAAGTGTACAGTGTTCACTTTATTTTTGATTACAAATATTTGTGCTGTAAAAACAAAAGAAAGAGTATTTTTCAATTCACCTCATACAAGTACTGTAGTGCAATCTCTTTATCATGAAAGTTGAGCTTACAAATTATGTCCAAAAAAAACCCTGTGATCAAAACCAAAACAATGTAAAACTTTAGAGCCTACAAGTCCACTCAGTCCTACTTCTTGTTCAGCCAGTCACTCAGACAAACAAGTTTGTTTACATTTGCGGGAGATAATGCTGCCCACTTCTGGTTTACAATGTCACCTGAAAGTGAGAACACTGAGAACAAGATATTTACATGCCAGATGTGCTAAAGATTCATACTCCATGATGTCCCTTCACGCTTCAACCACCATTCCAGAAGACATGCGTCCATGCTGATAAGGGGTTCTGCTCGATAACGGTCCAAATCAGTGCAGACTGGCGCATTTTTACTTTCCTCATCTGAGTCAGATGGCACCAGCAGAAGGTTGATTTTCTTTTTCGGTGGTTTGGGTTCTGTAGTTTCCACATCGGAGCGTTGCTCTTTTAAGACTTCTGAAAGCATGCTCCACACCTCGTCCCTCTCAAATTTTGGAAGGCACTTCAGATTCTTAAACCTTGGGTTGAGTGCTGTAGCTATCTTTAGAAATCTCACATTGGTACCTTCTTTGCGTTTTGTCAAATCTGCAGTGAAAGTGTTAAACGAACAACATGTCCTGGGTCATCGTCCTAGACTGCTATAACATAAAATATATGGCAGAATGCAGGTAAAACAGAGCAGGAGACATAGTATTCTCCCTCAAGGAGTTCAGTCAAAAATGTAATAACACATTATATTTTTAATGAGCGTCATCTGTATGGAAGCATGTCCTCTGGAATGGTGACCGAAGCATGAGGGGGCATATGAATGTTTAGCATATCTGGCATGTAAACACCTTGCAATGCCGGCTACACAAGTCCCATGCGAATGCCTGTTCTCACTATCTGGTGACATTGTAAATAAGAAGTGGTCAGCATTATCTCCCGTAAATGCAAATAAACTTGTTTGTCTTAGCAATGGGCTGAACAAGAAGTAGAACTGAGTGGACGACGGGAGACAGATAGCTCAATGGTTTGAGAATTGGCCTGCTAAACCCAGGGTTCAATCCTTGAGGGAGCCATTTGGGATTTGGGGCAAAAATTGGGGATTGGTCCTGCTTTGAGCAGGGGGTTGCACTAGATGACCTCCTGAGGTCCCTTCCAACCCTGGTATTCTAACGATTCTATAACTTGTAGGCTCTAAAGTTTTACATTGTTTGTTTTGTTTTTGAGTGCAGTTACGTAAAAAAAAATCGACATTTGTATGTTGCACTTTCACGATAAAGAGATTGCATTATGGTACTTGTATGAGGTGAATTGAAAAATACTATTTCTTTTATCACTTTTACAGTGCAAATATTTATAATAAAAATAATAAAGTGAGCACTGCACACTTCGTATTCTGGGTTGTAATTGAAATAAATATATTTGAAAATGTAGAAAAATATCCACAAATATTTAATAAATTTCAATTGTTATTCTATTGTTTAACAGTGCAATTAAAACTGCAATTAATGACGATTAATTTTTTCGTTAATTGCATGAATTAATTGCAATTAATCAACAGTCCTAGAACAAATCTATTATTTTTACATAATCTCATGATTTTAGTCAATATCATGATTTTTTTGTGAGGCTGACTCATGAGTTTTGAACATTTGGTGTTGACAATACTGTTCTCCTGATCTTGCCAAAAGAAGGGTATAGGATGAGTAACTCCACTAACATCAATGGAGTTACACTGATGTTAAAGTGATTAGTGATATCAGAATTAGGTCACTGACTTCAGAGGGACAACTCATGTGAGTAAGACCAGCAGGAGTTTGCTCTATGTATTACAGTATTTTAAAATTTTTATTTAGTTAGTGTGTTAAAACAACTTATAAGAGTCTTATACATGCCACACAGGGCATACTGGGATATGGGAGTCAGAAGAGAAAGAAGTTTAGGGTTGCAGGTCTAAAAATGGATGAGAACCCCTATCAAAGAATTTTGTGTTAGTGATTAATATGCTGAGCTAAACTATTGAAAGATTGACCTATTAATCACAACAAATCCAGCTCCTGATGTGAATTTAAAATACTGATTATGTGGGGTTGTTTTTTGTTTTCTGTAAGTTCCTCTTACTGAGCTCATTGCATACCATTTCACCTCAAGCAGAAAAACCAGGCACCTTGAGAAGTAGGGAACATCAGCTTCTTTTGTTGTGGTTTCCATAGGGAGTCCGTGCATCTGTGTTTACTCTTTTGTAAAGGCAAAAGATTCCAATCATAAGGCAAATGAATCCCTGCCAGCTGGAAAACTTTGAAAAAAAATTCAGTGTATTGCTTCAGTCCATCAGTTGGACAGACATCTCTGTTTTGAAGATCACTAAAACCATAGGTCATCTTTGGTGGTTGGAGTCATGGGCTTTGCCTTTGTTGCTTTGCCAACCCCTTGATTGACCCAAAAGGGAGCATGTTGTGCTTAGACAAATTTGGCCTGTATAAACTTTCAGAGGCTTGTCTTTTCTGTCTGTTGTTTTCACATGAATATCTTAGTAACATACGAGACTTGTTTTTGACAAAATTCTGGGGTTTTCTTATTTATCTAACTTTTGATATACAAAAAATATAAAATTAGTACCACAGTTACAGCGCAATACAATGCAGGACACTCAAAGCATGATTTAACACTTTGTCCTTATACCTGCTGAGTTGCATGTGAGTATTACTAGGGCCTGTTCCTTATGGGAGGGTCTTTCATATCCAAGATCTATATAACTGCTGCAGTACCTATTTTGTTCTTATCTATCTGTTTCTTATGCCATGCCTATCAGTGTGGCATCAGAGTGTCTGCACATAATAGAGAATGGAAATTTTTTGCAAAGCCTTAAATGTATACAATTATACAGATCTGATTCTCTGCTGTCTTGCACCTTTGGAGTCATTAGCTGTGCAAAGTAGTGTAAAAATATCTATCCAGTCCAAATGGTGTGTACATTTTGCACTCACTTTGTAGAAAGTGCAAGGCAAGGGAGAGTCAGACTCAATATGTTTTAAGTATATTTCTTTGTCAATTGTAATTTTTAATGCTTATTTTAAGGTAAGTGCTGGGGAGATCGGGAAGCTTTATCATATCTTGGGTAAATAGCTAATTAGGCAAAGAAGACATTAGTAATACTTACCCAAGAAACATGAAGGGCACAATTAGGAAAAATATTACTAGCACTATTTACCTGAGAGTCAGCTTGGTGACTTAAGTGAATACAAAATTAAACCAAACCCAAAGCATCATTCACTCCAGGTACTCCCTTTGGGGTATCCTTGAAATTACCCAGTGAATAAACTCCTGGTTATATATAATTGTAATAATTAATGAAAAATGTTATATATATGCATAGCATCCAAGTTTAAGCCTGAATTTCTGTTTTTCTCTGGGTTCCTCAAACTATTATGAATGTGGATCAGGGAATTTTTGAACTATTACCTAGTACTGACTAGAACTTAATAGATTGTTTCCTGAACACTTCTAGGGTGACCAGATATCCTGATTTTATAGGGACAGTCCCAATATTTGGGGCTTTTTCTTATATAGGCACCTATTAACCCCTGCACTCTGTTCTGATTTTTCATACTTGCTATCTGGTCACCCTAGACACTTCCCCTACCATTTGCAATCACATGAACTACCTCCCCTCCCATTCATGATGGTGGCACCCACTTCTTCTCCACTTGGCAATCACACATCACTGTAGCAACAACTGCAACTGTGTACTACAAAATATAATGTTAAGGAAGTGTTTAATGTATATTTTGCCATCTCTGAATGTGATTTAGCAGCTGAGAGCAGAAAGGAGAGTAAGTTATATATGACCAGGCTAAGCCCCAGGGCAAACCACAAATGTTTCTGTTGGAGGACCGGTTTCAGAGTGGTAGCCGTGTTAGTCTGTATCAGCAAAAACAACGAGGAGTCCTTGTGGCACCTTAGAGACTAACAAATTTATTTGGGCATAAGCTTTCGTGGGCTAGAACCCACTTCATCAGTTCATCGGAAGCATGTAGTGGAAAATACAAGAGCAGGTATAAATACATGAAAAGATGGGAGTTGCCTTACCAAGTGTGAAGTCAGTCTAACAAGACAATTCAATTAACAGTAGGCTACCAAGGGAGGAAAAATAACTTTTGTAGTGTTAATGAGAGTAGCCCATTTCAAACAGTCTACAAGAAGGTGTGAGTAACAGTAGGGCGAAATTAGTATGGTGAAATTAGGCTTAGGTTTTGTAATGACCCAACCACTCTCAGTCTTTATTCAGTCCTAATTTGATGGTATCCAGTTTGCAAATTAATTCCAGTTCTGTAGTTTCATGTTGGAGTCTGTTTTTGAAGTGTCTTTTTGTTGAAGAATTGCCACTTTTAGGTCTGTTATTGAGTGACCAGGGAGATTGATGTTTTTGAATGTTATAATTCTTGATGTCAGATTTGTGTCCATTTATTCTTTTACGTAGAGACTGTCCGGTTTGACCAATGTACATGGCAGAGGGGCATTGCTGGCACATGATGGCATATATCATGTTGGTAGATGTGCAGGTGAACAAGCCCCGATGGTGTGGCTGATGTGGTTAGGTCCTATGATGGTGTTCCTTGAATAGATATGTGGACAGAGTTGGCACTGGGGTTTGTTGCAGGGTTTGGTTCCTGGCTGGGTTGGTGTTTTTGTTGTGTGGTATGTAATTGCTGGTGAGTATTTGCTTCAGGTTGGGGGGCTGTCTGTAAGCGAGGACTGGCCTGTCTCCCAAGGTCTGTGAGAGTGAGGGATCATCCTTCAGGATAGGTTGTAGATCCTTGATGATGCACTGGAGAGGTTTTAGTTGGGGGCTGCAGGTAATGGCTAGTGGCATTCTGTTACCTTTTTTTGTTGCGCCTGTCTTGTAGTAGTTGACTTCTGGGTACCCTTCTGGCGCTGTCAATCTGTTTCTTCATTTCACCAGGTGGGTATTGTAGTTTTAAGAACACTTGATAGAGATCCTGTAGGTGTTTGTCTCTGTCTGAGGGATCGGAGCAAATATGGTTATATCTTAGTGGTTGGCTGTAGACAATGGACCGTGTGATGTGGTCTGGATGAAAGCTGGAGGCATGTCGGTAAGTATAGCGGTCAGTAGGTTTCTGGTATAGGGTGGTGTGTTTATGTGACCATAGCTTATTAGCACTGTAGTGTCTAGGAAGTGGACCTCTTGTGTGAACTGGTCCAGGCTGAGGTTGACGGTGGGGTGGAAGTTGTTGAAATCCTGGTAGAATTCCTCAAGGGCCTCCTTCCCATGGGTCCAGATGATGATGATGTCATCAATGTAGCACAAGTAGAGTAGGGGCATTAGGGGACGAGAGCTGAGGAAATGTTGTTTTAAGTCAGCCATAAAAATGTTGGCATAATGTGGGGCCATGAGCAGGGCCGGCTCCAGCGTTTTTGCCGCTCTAAGTGGCAAAAAAAACCAAAACAAAAAACCTTGCCACCGAACACGGAGGCGGAGTGATGGTGTGGTCGCCGAATTGCTGCCGGCGACTGAAGAAGAGTTGCGTCCCCGCCGCCGAATTGCCGCCAAGCGTGAAACGTGCTCTGACGGAGCGGCCGCCGAATTCCCTCCACCGCCGAGGGCGGATTGCCACCCCAGAGCACAACGTCCTGCTGCCCCTTACATTTGCCACCCCAGGCACCTCCTTGTTTCACTGGTGCCTGGAGCTGGCCCTGGCCTTGAGCGTACCCATAGCAGTCCCGCTGACTTGAATGCATAATTGTTCCCAAATCTGAAATAGTTGTGGGTGAGGACAAAGTCACAAAGTTCAGTCACCAGGTTTGCTGTGATAGTATCGGGGATGCTATTCCTGATGGCTTGTAGTCCATCTTTGTGTGGAATGTTCATGTAGAGAGCTTCTACATCCATAGTGCCTGAGATGGTGTTTTCTGGAAGACTGTAGTTTCCTCAGGAAGTCAGTGTCTTGAAGATAGCTGGAAGTGCTGGTAGCATAGGGCCTGAGGAGAGAGTCTACATAGCCAGACAATCCTACTGTCAGGATGCCAATGCCTGAGATGATGGGGCATCCGGGATTCCCAGGTTTATGGATTTTGTGTAGCAGATAGAATACTCCTGGTCGGGGCTCTAGGGGTGTGTCAGTGTAGATTTGTTCCTGTGCTTCTTCAGGGAGTTTCTTGAGCAAATGGTGTAGTTTCTTTTGGTAATCCTCAGTGGGATCAGAGGGTAATGGGCTGTAGAATGTGGTGTCAGAGAGTTGTCTAGCAGCCTCTCGTTCATATTCTGACCTATTCATGATGACTACAGAACCTCTTTTGTCAGCCTTTTTGATTATAATGTCAGAGTTGTTTCTGAGGCTGTGGATGGCGTTGTGTTCTGCACGGCTGAGGTTATGGGGCAAGTGATGCCACTTTTCCACAATTTCAGCCCGTGCACGTCAGCGGAAGCACTCTATGTAGAAGTCCAGTCTGTTGTTTCGACCATCAGGAGGAGTCCACGCTTAATCCTTCTTTTTGTAGTGTTGGTAGGAAGCTTTCTGTGGGTTAGTGTGCTGTTCAGTGGTGTGTTGAAAATATTCCTTGAGTTGGAGATGTCGAAAGGAGGAAACGATTGGGGGGTGTCTCGATTAGCATTTACAAATATATTGGATAGCTAAAGTAAAATGGCATTTAATTAACTCAAGTTACAATAGGACCACAAACTTTAGTCTAGACCAGGGGTTGGCAACCCGCGGCACGCATGCTGATTTTTAGTGGCACTCTGCTCCTAGCCAGGGTCCCGTCCGCCGGCCCCGCTCAACCCACTGCTGGCCTGGATGGACTGAACCCCGGGCCGGCAGCAGGCTGAGCGGGGCTGGCGGCTGGGACCCTGGCTGGCAGGGGCCGGCGGACAGAACCCCAGACCAGCAGCGGGCTGAGCAGCTCAGCGTGCTACCAGTCTGGGGTTTCGTCTGCCATCCGCGCTGCCAGTCTGGAGTTCTGTCCGTCGGTCCCGCTCATGAAAGCTTATGCTCAAATAAATTTGTTTGTCTCTAAGGTGCCACAAGTCCTCCTTTTCTTTTTGTGGATTCAGACTAACACGGCTGCTACTCTGAAATCTAGTGACTCAGAGCTCTGTTCTAACAGGCATTCTGGGGCTCCCTACCATGGCAACTAATCATTCATTCACCCCTTTAGAGCAATAATATTGTATCAGGATGCAGATATGCATATCCTGCATCATAAAACAGAATTTGGATTTATATAGCACTTTTTGTACTGAATGAATCCCAACGCACTTTGGTGATGAATTTGATCACCCTCATTTCTGTGTTTGTCAGTAGTGGTAGCTGATCCACTTCCATCTCTCTTCCCCAAGTCTCCACATACACACACTCCACCACCTCAAAGAGGGAACAGTCAAAGAGTAGCTTTGGTTGAGTCTAATCTGCTAAAACTCTGCTTAAGACTTCAGCTATCACCCTGTATTTTATTTTGGGTGATTGAGGGTACAGCAGTGTGTACAGATGGCAAGATTAGAGACAAAAATTGAAAGCAGAGGGCATGGAATTACCCTCAATAATCCTGAGAAAGAAAGGTGTGGAAGGCAGGAAAGAGAGAGATTCCATGCATAAACACCAAAGTGAATGAATTTAGTTCCATTTTGTTTAAAATCCAGATGAAATGCAAACTGTGGTGGTAAAAAAACACCACCACCCCAACTGAGCTGCACCTGAAGAAAAGAATCCAAGTTGATGGATTGAGGGTACTGAGGAAAAACATGTAGCATGTACCAACCCCTGATCCCCCTCTTCTCTGTCTCTCTCTCTCTCTCTCTCTCTCTCTCATTTTGGCTATACAAAATGCAATGAAGAAAAGTGAGACTTTCAGTTCGTGAGAGAAAAGAGCTGGAAGGTAAAAAGGTAAAGGGGAAAATAATACAGGCAGTAATGCGTGGAAAAGAGTAAGGAGGAAATGGAAAAAATAACAATCATGTTTAGCAAAACATGGAGACACTGAATGGAAATAGGCTGAATTGAGTTAACTGTATTTTGCAGTCAGATTTATTAACAGGAACAAAAACATGAACCTGTAATAGCTTCAGCATAATCTGGGACGTTCTTCCTAAATCATGCATCAGTCAATCTCCTCCAAGCTATCTGAAACATAATCTCACTCCCTGTCTCTCCGGTGCTAGTGAAAAAAATGATTCTAGGCTCTCCATCTTCTCTGAGATTTAAGCAATACTGCTGCACATGCTGCAACACATACATTTTCAAAGCCATTCATCTTAATTTTGTACCACTGAGTTTCCTCAGTTTTATTACTGGCATTTTGTTGTTTTATAAAGTGTATGCATCATCTAGCAATCTGTGCTCTGCAAGGAGAGACCTCCTCAGCCTATTTCTCTTACCGTGGTATCTTTTGATGATGTACTTTTCATTTCTGTTCCAAGCTGTCTGGAATATTTTTCTTTATGGTTGTTGAAAGTTTATGTTCAAATTGTTTTAACTTATCCAGGGCTTGTATTCTCTTTACCTGTAAGAAATTCTATGTCTTACATAGAAGGTGACACAGATCTTGTTGAGTTCTTCCCCACCCCACTTCTTGGATGCTCATCAGACTGCTGTGAGGGAATCAACCGCTGGATCCCATGTACTTTAAGCCTCTTGAATCTGAACAGACTCTCCCATTTCAAGACTCTGCACATTCTGAAGGTCAGGCAGGCCGGACAGGATGTGGCCCGCAGGCTGGAGTTTGCCCAACCCTTTAACAACCGGTTCTAAACTGGCTTCTAAATTTAACAACCAGTTAGTGTGAACCGGCTCCAGCTCACCACTGGCCCTACACACATTTCCCTGCCTCTGTTCTCCTCACTATGTCAGAGCATTCTTTGGGCTAGAGTAAGAGTCCTTAGGGGCCATCCAGTGTGGTCCTTCTACAGTACATTTCTTGTCTTCTCAATCATGGAGCCTCTCTCTGTTTCTCCCCCCAGGTCAATTTGCTTTGACCTTGTTTGGTCCTGAATGTAAATCGGGCCTCCCCTGCTATGAAAGCATCCCTTCTCTTCTCCTCTCCTGCCCAAGACTTCCTGTATTTCTCTGAGAGGCTTCCCCATCCCACCCAGACTGTTTTTTTTTTAGCATCAACAACTTGGAGTTTTTGTTCTATATTTGGGAATTTTCCATTCTCTCTCCTTTGCCAACCCAATGTAGAGAGGTCGGACAAAACTAATTCTTCTAGGGTTCGGTTAACTCATTGTCTCAAGATGCTTCCACCTGAATAGTTGGTCACTGAGTTCTAACAACCCTCCACCCCACAATTGTAGCTGGTCGGGGGGGAGAGGGGGAGGTGACACAGCCCTTGTCAGCAACGGTGCAATTGACATATAGGTAGAGGTAATAAAATACAGCAGTTTCATAAAAACAATTTCATAGCGTTAACCGGGATTCATAAATTGAACATATTCCCCAAATCATCACAGAAGGTACTCTATAAATCTAAGTTTGCCAGTAGTGAGCACTGAGAATCTTTGTGTTTGGGTTTATCTGAGAGATGCAGTGTTGCAAACAACTGAAGCCAGTGTAGTTTTCCATGGGTCATTAGCAACAATGTGAAAGTCAGTCCCAACCCTGGAGTACTGATGATTAAGGGCTGAGTAAGAGGGGCAGCTAGCTTCTCCACCTCACTAGAGCCCTTGTCAGCTAGAGAGCAGGTAGGAAATCCCATTCCTACTTCAAGCTTTCCTTCTATTGGAGGATGGGAATGCTGCTCTAGAAGAGACAGTACAGTGGAGGCGTGCTGCGGATGCAGGGATATGGACATCCCGGAGCCTGAATTCTTAGGCTGGAGACAGGGCCAGGGAGCAGCATGTGTATGCAGCTGTTGGGGGCTTGGACTGCATTGCATGCACGAACTGGCTGCTGCCCAAAGGTAAGGAGATGCCTGAATCTGAGGTGAAGGGCCAAGTTTGGAGGGGCTGTTGTGGATACTTTGTTATTGATGGAGTGGGAACTCCTTTGTTAGACATCTTGAATTTGTTTTATTATACAAAATAATAAAAGGAAAGTAACCCTTCCATTTAATGTCAATGTAGTTCTTTTGTTCATTCTGTTAAAGGTGTTGCAATGATGCTTCACTGACTTCCTGGCTCCCCAAAAGTTGTAGTGTAGCCAGCTCTCAATTTTATCATGAGTTTTACAATATTTGGTTGTTTTCTTAAAGCCCCAGATCCTGGAGTCATGTCACTAAATGAGAACTCCAATTTTCATTTACAATAAAACTATGATCTTAGCTCTCAAGGTTGTAGAGGGAAAAATTGAAATTATGACACATGTACACCTTGAAGTTGAAAACTAGAAGGCAAAAAAACCCCAACCCAAATGTATTTTTCTTAAATATCCTGATTCTGGGGTTCTGACTAATGATTTTTGAATGCTTTGTGTTAGCAGTACTGAAATTATACATGGATTTTCCATGCCAAGGCAGGTGATTTGGAATAACCCATTTCTAAGAAGGGATCCTACACCACACCAGTTTCAAACACATGATTGAAAGCAGCATCTAGCAGAATCGTTCTGTAAAAATGCACTGTATTATGTATGCAACTATGAAACAATAGGGTCTTTTTCTTTCTGTGCACTGTACCTTTAAATTTCAAAGCATTCTCAGGTTTCAAAGTAGCAGCCGTGTTAGTCTGTATCCACAAAAAGAAAAGGAGTGCTTGGGGCACTTTAGAGGCATCCAAAGAAGTGAGCTGTAGCTCATGAAAGCTTATGCTCAAATAAGTTTGTTAGTCTCTAAGGTGCCACAAGTACTCCTTTTCTTAAAGCATTCTCACTATGTTCAGATTTCAGCAGCCATTTTGTTCTCAGTTCATGGCAGACCATCAAAGGAGACACACACACTGTGCTCTCTCAGAAAGACCATGCTTTTCTTCTTCCTTGTTCTTTTAATGTAAAATAAAAGGTGTTTCTGATTGTAGGTGTGTGTTTGCTCTATGGAAAAAGGTAGCAAGCTGAGATATACACAGCATTCCTTGAAACTAATATTGGATTCACTTCATTTCATGCTGTTAACAATTCATGACAGAGTGTTATTTTTATATACAAAGATGAATATAAAGATAGAGAATTAGTGCATTCATCTTTCAATGCACCAATATATGCACATTATAGCCCTTCATTTCTATTTTATCTGAGCCTACCAAATAATTTCCAAGTTTAGACTTTATCTCTCACTTACTGTCCTGTTACAAGTTACAATAAAAGGTATACTCTGTAAGGAATCCTTCCCAGTTTCTGACTGTGTCAAGGTTCCTTCCCTACTCTGAACTCTAGGGTACAGATGTGGGGACCTGCATGAAAACCTCCTAAGCTTACTTTTACCAGCTTAGGTTAAAACTTTCCCAAGGTACAAACTATTTTACCCTTTGCCCTTGGACTTCCACTGCCACCACCAAACATTTATCTGGGTTTATTGGGAAAACGTTGCTTGAAAACGTCTTTCCCCCCAAAATCCTCCCAACCCTTGCACCCCACTTCCTGGGGAAGATTTGGTAAAAATCCTCACCAATTTGCATAGGTGACCACCAACCCAAACCCTTGGATCTTAGAACAATGAAAAAAGCATTCAGTTCTTGAAAAGAAACATTTTAATAGAAGAAACAGTAAAAAGAATCACCTCTGTAAAATCAGGATGGTAAATACCTTACAGGGTAATTATATTCAAAACATAGAGAATCCCTCTAGGCAAAACCTTAAGTTACAAAAAAGACACACAGACAGGAATATTCATTCTATTCAGCTCAGCTTAATTTTCTCAGCCATTTAAAGAAATCATAATCTAATGCATATCTAGCTAGATTACTTACTAAGTTCTAAGACTCCATTCCTGTTCTGTCCCCGGCAAAAGCATCACACAGATAGACACAGACCCTTTGTTTTTCTCCCTCCTCCCAGCTTTTGAAAGTATCTTGTCTCCTCATTGGTCATTTTGGTCAGGTGCCAGCGAGGTTATCCTAGCTTCTTAACCCTTTACAGGTGAAAGGATTTTTCCTCTGGCCAGGAGGGATTTTAAAGGTGATTACCCTTCCCTTTATATTTATGACAGACTGTAATCTGGTTTCTTCAGATCAGATGAAAACCTCACTTAGGTACAAAATGCCCATGTACATTTTATTTTCAAATACTTTCTGGTATGGCTACAGAATCTATGTCCTTTTAAAGGCCACAAATAAGAGAGAGGACTATCTAGAGTAAGCAGCAAAGTGTGTTTTCATTAAATGAATTACAGTCAGATATTGACTTCTGCTTAAACCTCAGCAGTTAGTCCCATGTGTGAGCTGATTGTGGCTGATGTCTGAAATGCATCTCTGCAGAGATCTCATCTGTGCTTTACAGGCTGGGGAAACTGTGAATACAATGAAGGCAGTGCTGTCAGGTTATCAGCAGCTCTGACTAATCTATATTTGAACATGGGAGGGGTAGGCAGCAAAACAGGTCTTTGAAGTGCATGGAACTGTCCAACTCTCAGGCTGCTGATGTCATCCCAGGGATCATTGAGAGATAAGCTCGAGTAAAGCTGATGACTCAGTGCTGCATAATGAGGAGGGCAAGGGAACACTGAAATATTTCAAAGATAATGCTCTAATAAACAACCAAAAATAAGTGGATATGCCTGTAAATCCATTACAGCAACAGATACTGCTTTGGTCATTATCAAGCCAAGGAGCAAGCATGGATAGGACATTGTGGAAATCTTTTCCTGTTTAATATCAGAGTTCCAGTCTCAGGGGAGATTGATGGTACCCGGACACTTAAAGTGTATATTCTGTTCATAAACCGATCCAGCTCCGTTGCAACCAGTGGGAATATTTCCATTAACATCAATGGGGATTGGATCAGGCCCAAACAGAGGGCTTCACAGCTGTAATTCTGGCACCCTAAACCACTATTAAATTGACTAAAACATTTCTGCCTGGACTTAACTCCCACTGCTACCCTGTAGTTAATAAGGGGATGCAAGTCAGGGCAGAATATAGACCTGATTATTTTAACATACCAAAAAAATCAGAATTTAAAGTTCTAGAAGATGGTTAGGCCCCTGCCTGCCTATCGCTTCCAGTGATTTCACAGTGGTTGCAATTGATGGGTGCACTTAATTTAGTAGCACCCAGGTTTAAATTATAGGGCTGTGCAGAGAGGATGTTTTGAGCATGCAGTACCCTCTCTCTGCTCTGGCAGAGACCTGGTATGAAGAACTCCATGTAGAGCTGGTCAAAAAATTCAATATTTGAAATTTCAATTATATATTTTGTCAAAGTTTCAAATTTTGATTTTTTAAAAAAATGTCATTCTGGTTTTCAACCAGCGCTAGTTTCTACATGTATTATAAGGTCCATGTGTTGTTCCAAGCTTTTCTGGGACAGGGACTTGGTTTAGTGTGAGATTCTGGAGGCATAGCTGAGGGAGTCCTTTGTTATTACGGAGCAATTTTGTTAATGGTTTGTGGTTTATTTACTTTTCAGAAATATTGTGCACATCCTTAAGGAGTGCTGATCAGTTCTTTTTAAATTATTGTTTGTTATTTTGTGTCAAGTACTCATAGTTTTGGGTGACATAGGACATAGACAATACTGCCCAGGAGATGTTAAAGCATTTTGAATCCATAGCGTGGTTTCAAATGTAGTAAGAGTATTTGTCCATTTTCTTTGAATGTGTGCTTCATCAGTACAAAATGTCTCAATGCCAAGCATAGTTTTTAATTTTTGGAAAGTAAAATTTGCCTCAGCGTGATATCACTGTGTTTTATCTTTTGGAGAAAACATAAGGCTGAAAGAAAGGTATCAATTACTGAGTAACCTTTTGTGCACCACAGCACTTTATAGTTTACGGTATATAGAGTTCCACATTATGAAATGGGTAAAACAGATGGTAGGTCTCTGTGTGTCTGGGCAAGGGTCCTCAATATGCTCAAGGATAGCTCCTTAATCTGTGCCTCTGGCCCTATTGATCTGGGAGGGAAAGCAGAGATTTCATTACAATCGCTAAATGACTGGCTTCTGTTTTCTTCATCCATGGCAGAAAAAATGAAGCAAGTCATGCTTTGATAGCAATTAGATTCCCCATTAATAGGTTCCCTTTCCTTTCCACTAAATATAAGTTGAGTACAGAACTGTATCGTTATTGTTTTCATATTTTCTCAGTAAACACAGTTCTGTGATTAAAGTCCATTTTGTCCAAATGGCATTGCTAAAGGCCAAGATTGATCCTGATCCTGAGGAAATGCTCAAGGTGATTCAGCAGAGGGGCCAGGGACAAACCACTGGTTGCTTTTGGGACTGGATTCTGCAATGTGTGGCGTGTCCCCAAGTCTTGTTGAATTCTGTGAGAGCTGAGGGTGCTCAGGATCTTTCAGGATCAGGTCTCTGGCACGCAAGGACTAGGGAGTTTAGTGCTGACTTGGAACTGGAATCCCCAAAGGGGGAGAAATGAACCATGACCTTGTTCTTTCTTTCACACTGGCCACTGCGGCAGGACTGGGGTGTGAAGATGGAGTGCACACATTGCAGCTGTAAACTGGTTTGGAAGGGCTATGGAGCACAGACTACTGCATCTCTCACAGAAGGGCTGTGCGCTCCACAGGCACAATTCCTTTGCAGTTCACAGCTGCTCCTCAATTTCAGTGCAGGAAGTGATTTACAGCTAACAGAAATTCATTAAGGCTCACAAAACCCCTGTGAGAGAGGTAGTTTATTATATCTATTTTAAAGGTTGGAAAACCAAGGAACAGTGTATTTAAATGACTTACTCCAGATCACACAGCATGGCAGTGGCAGAGCTGGGAATAGAACCTGGGAGTCCTGACTCAAAGATCCTCTGCTTTCTATCTACTAGATACCGTTCATTCCTATATATAGCAATTTGGCAGCACAGCCCCAGAACATTCTCCATAAGTCAGATTCCTTGGCTGTCATTTAATTCAGTGCAACTTTAACATAATTTCTTATTTATTATGAGAGTATTCTTGTTAATATTTGCAGTGAATATAAGTTTCTATAGCTGTGTCATGTTATGGTGTAATCTGTCTGAAACGGAGGAAAAACATTACGCAGTTTTACATTTCCTCTCGTTTTTCTTTGGCTGTAGTAGAACATGGCTTATTACTGTAATAAAGGAATGACTTTGACAATTTCTTTAAATTGTGCCTGCTTAGGAACAACGTGCATCTTTGGTGTCTGAGGATTCAGCTTTCCCTTCAATATTAAAACATTGAAGCAGCAGTGTGGAGAAAAAATGGACTTGCACATGTATCTTGCCAGTTGGGGGATGTGGTATCCTGATCACTACTGCGACTTATTTACATTAGTGATAGCACAGACAAAAAGAGTGTCTCATGCTTAATCAGTAGATAAGATGGTTCATATACCCTACGTGAAAAATCCTGATGGGAAAATCCTGGAGGTCAGATAAATGCTGTCTCAGGCCTTAGGTGGTACACAGAAGAAAGTGTAATGGGGTTGGGAGGAAAGGGGTGCTGAAGGGAAAGAACATTTGAAAGGGCTCCTTCCTACTGCCAATCTCCCCACAACTCTCACTTGAGGTTCATAGAAGTTCTCCGGTTTCCAAGACTGGTTAGCCTTATTAAATATGGCAGCTCTATCTAATGAATGGATATACACGGTTTCATTTATTTTGTCTTTCAGTGACATTACTTTATTGGTGTAATTCACGATGTCACTGGAAATGTAAAGAAATGCTTGCTTATTAACATGCTGATGTATTGATGGGGACATTCAGGGCTAGCATTTGGGGTTGGGAGTAAAGATGGCTTTATGCTACATTTACGTCCTTGCCAATATTGGGGACTGCAGCTCTACCTTGTGCTGGCAGATAGTGCACTCTGGCCTTGTTCCCTCCCAGGTAATTACATCAATGATGCCTTTTTTTGCTGTTCGATTAGGGTAAAGCACAGCTACTCTCCCCAAACCTCCTCTCTCTGATAGAGCCAGTTGTAGAAATGCTTTTCTGCTGTAAGCTTCAAGTGATTCTAATTGCACGTATACCTATTCTCCTAGCTAAAACCACTTATACAAGGAAGGATATAGTCTCCTGTCATCTTGCAAAAGCAAGAAACTCAGGCTTAACTATGGGGCCTCATTGTACAGCGGATGATCTACACAAGGCTTGCTTCTGCACTTTTTATTAGCCTGAGGAAAATCTTTCACGCCCTTTCACCTTTCTGAAATTGATGGAACTAGGAACACGTGCAAGATTTTTCAAGCAACAGTTCCATAGAGCTAGCCTACACTACGGCACTACGTTGGCACAGCTGCACCAATGCAGCTTCGCTGCTGTAATGTGTCTGGTGAGATGCGCCACGCCATGCCGATGGGAGAGCGCTCTTCCGTTGGCATAATTACTTAGCGAGAGGCGGAAGCTATGTCGGCGGGAAAGCGTCTCCCACCGACTTAGTGGTGGTGTGGACAGCACTTGCATCGCTCAGGGGAGTGGCTTTTTCACACTCCTGAGTGATGTAAGTTACATCGACTTAAGCGGTAGTGTAGAGAAGCCCATAGTTAACTAATGGAGTTTCATTCTAAAATCAGAACTGGATTTGTTTTCTTAGTTTACAGTCAGATAGCAAACTTAATACAGCATCTTTGAAGGATTACATTCCAGGATTTTTGTACAAAAAAAAATAAAAAATTTGCACTGATTTTCTTTCACAGTATTCAAATCAGAATAATTTTTTTAGAAACTGGATTTTTTAGGCGGGGAGATTTTTATCCAAAAGTTATCTAAATAGTTATTGACAACTTTATTTACCACGCCCATGCCCAGTTGAAGTGAAAAATTTTGATCATCACTCTGGTACTGTTTTCAGTAATTCTGATACAAATTTTGACCAAAATATTTAAATAAAAATTGAAAAAGCCACACCATTTTCTGCAAATACAGTGGATTTTTTTTATAATGTTGACAATATTTTGCCCCCACCCCCACCGCCCAATTCACCTCTCAATTCAGAAAAAAAATATTTTTGGGACCCAAACCCCCTTTTAATTAAAAAAAAATATTGACCAGCTCTAAAATTTACATAAAGGATCGCAACAAAGAGAAATAACTAAATGTTCTATTTGTCAAGCAGTAATCATAAATGAGATAGTGATATGTGATAAAAAGCAAAAGTAATTATGACACGTTCAGTACTGGAGAATTATATGCAGTGGTCAAAGAATAAGCAGTTATCATACATATTTTTCCTTAGCCAAACAATGGATTATTAGTTAACGGATTTCCCTGAGCTTTCCTTGTAGTAACTGCTGTACTGGCAATGATTGTATGCACTGAATTCATTAATAATGTTTCCAACATCTGTTTCCTCCTGTTTTCCCTACAATTTTGTTCAAAGAGCAATGGAATCTAGAATTATATCTCTTTAGGGTGCTGTGTATGCTGGAGTCAAACATACTTCATGTCACTGAAGACCCACAAGCAAATAACAACAGTATTGTTTAGCACATTAATAAGGATATTTAGATGCCCATTAGAGGTGTAAACAATGTCCTTGTAGGAAGATTGCATTGTGGGGAGTGGAAGGAGCTAATATTTTGCTGCGTCATCATTTGCAAACAGTCAAAGTTCATAATAAAGCTTTTGGGAACCCTCTTGTGCATTATTTTTAGAGAAATCAGATGCAAGCATGTATCCTGCCTTCTTTTTCTTTTAAATTGAGAGCTGTATGTAAAAGGCCCCTTTGAGGTCAGTCATGCCAGGGCTCCAGGGATTTTACCAACTTCATCTCAAATTGAATCTCTTTCACTTTGTCAGGAGAATCTGATGGAGAGGTGGGAGGATGAAAGGTAGCTCCCACGTCATACTTTTTGATAGAACAAATAAATACGTGTTACACCTGGCAACCCTATCAGGATCCTGTGGGTAAGAATTCTTCAGCCCAAATTATGGCTTGAGTTCACGCCAGTTTGTTAAATAAACGTCTAACAGCAAAATGCATTTGAATGCAGGATATTAGGTTCATGTGTTGTTATTAAAAGGGAATGGGGATGGTACAGATAGAATTTGCACTCCAACCTTGGGAGCATCACACCATCTGAATAATATCTCAGACAAACTGAGAACTTCCCTAGCCCTCATTCAGCATAGTTGAGTATGTTACATGCATCTTGTAGTTACACACATCATTGTGCTGAAAGTCTGCCACTTAAATCCCTATCCATCCATCTTCTGGACATAGGACAGATTCTGGCCCCTATTCACTGCTGCAGCATATATATGGGGCTACAATTGTGCACCAGGGGCTGAGGGAAAAATTCTCCAGTGGAGGCCCAGTGTAGAGCCTCTTATTGAGGTCTGCATTGTGCCCCTTTCCCCCCCACATTCTCCGGCACAGGGAGCAAATTGAGAGTGGGAGGAGAGATTCCGAGCTGCTCCAAATGCAGGGTAGCTCTTGGGAGGATGCTCTGAATGAGAGCATCTCTAGGCAGCTCTGCTAATTTATGCTGTGGGTTGATTTGGCTCTCAGAATAGGGCAGAATCCTGAGAGCACAAAGGTGTCTTAAAGTCACTTTTTTGCCCCCTTGCTTTTCCTGTGCTGAACCTTTTGTGCTTCCTGGAAGCACAATATGGAATCTCCAGCCATGAGATCTAGCCAGCAGCTAGAATACTGACAGGAAGGCCTTTTTGGTGTTTTCCTTGTGTCAGCAGCATGGAAGGAACAAATTAAACTCTGTTAAGGGAATGAATGGAAGGCACTGGCTGTTCATGTGAGAACTGGTGAGATAGTCTTACATAATTCTTTTATAAGTCTCTTTGGCTTCACATCCAAGCTTCTTTCTAGGAGTGTATTCATTCATTCATGGGCTTGTCAGAAGGTTATTGTATCTGCCCTTGACCCTCCTTAAAACCATACATCTTATTTTCAAACCTTCCAATAGTCCGTGACCCCCTCTGATTTTGACTGTTGTATGAGTGACCTTTCAGCAGCGTACTCACTTATGTAGAAGGCTGATGAGGAAGATTTTCCTGTGCTGCAAGTGCTTTGGTCCATGTTGTCGCAAAGCGAAGGAAAAAGAGGCTTTTATTCTCAAGAAAGGTCTAAAATTTTACTTCTAATGTTCAAATATAACTTACTGAAAGAATTTAAGTCTCTGTACATCTGTGCATCTCTTTCTCTATGTGTAGCTATTAAGTCTGCCAAAAAAAAGTACAGGTAAACTTTTTTTGTTTAAGGGATGAGAAATGGTTGGGCCCTTTTTTAGCAGTTTTTCATACACAGGCAATCAAAAAAAAATTTTTTTTCCAGAGTAATATAATACAGTACAGAGTTAAAGAATGAAGGTAAAGGCAGAGAAATATGTGGAGGCATAGTCACTGGAGAGAAGACTTGGTCAGTTAGGTGAGAAATGATTCTTTTCCTCTCAAAAATTTAGGTGCACATACAAAATTATATTGTAAATGTTCCTTTATTGATTTTGGAAATATTTTAGCAGCAGCAGCATCCTCTTGATGGTTGCATGCTAAATTTGATGAAAGCAGTAAAGTCACAAGATGGTTTTCAACTAAGCAGCCTCACTTAGTTGCCCCATTTGTATATCTGCAGTTGAACAGAGGGCACAGATTTGAGCGTGTACTCCTTTGACCACCTGGAGTAAGCACCAGTTTTGGCTGATAGAGGCACAAGTAGTCCAATTTGTGCCTGCAGTTGAGTTTTTCAGGTGCAAACAGAGAGACGTAAGTTTTGTGGGTGTAAATTGTGTTCTGAGAAAGAGGTAGGACTTCCTCTTGTTGAATGGTATCCCACTCTGTTTAATGCTAAAGCGGACAGTTCTTGAGCTCTAGAAAGCATACTTTCTATCTAAGGATTATATATTTTCCCTGGGAAGTTACTTATAGGAGTTCAGATTATGTTCAGAGTGAGTAACTCTTATAATGCTAAGGAAGGTTCATGGTCCAAGGTGTACAATAGGACATGGGAAACATAGACCTGTTTGTACCCCCCTTATCCATATGAAAAGGGTCTCAGATGTCCTTGTAACACTGTTTCTTCCACCCTGACCCTGCAAAATCCCTATTACGTGAGCAAGGCTTGTACTGAGAGAGAGGGAGGGAATTGGGTGGCCCAGGGGCAGGGCTGAGGTATCTATTGTTCACCCTCCAGTTTCTTGTACAGGTAAGGCATTTCCATGCTGTTACCTTTTCTTTGCACACTCTGCAGTGCTCCTGGGGGCTGCTGAGAGCAAAAGAGCTGTGATGCCAAGGAGGCAGGTGAGGATGCATGTGGGGTTACAGTTGGTGTAGGAGTATAGGGTCTTTGCTTGAGTTGCCCTCATCTTCTATAGAGCCATTGGGATCCTCCATATTTGGGTGAAAGTAATATGCTTTTTTCCATTTAGGGGGCAAAATCACCTGCCCAGTCGAGATGGCAGCCGGGTGGTGGGGAGGAAGGAGAGAGGGAAATCCTTGAAGAGATTTCACAGGAATTGCCATATTGGATCAGATTCAAGGTCCATCTAGTCCAGTATCCTGTCTCTGACACTGGCTCATAGAGACATGACTCATAGAGACATGGCTTCAGAGGAGGGTGTAAAAACCTCACAGTAGCCAGATGGGATAATATGTCTTCCACATAAGTTTCTCCTGATATCTAATAGAGATTGGCTTAAGGACCTGAACATGGGGTTTAATTTTGCTTCCAAAATTATTATTGTTGATTATAACAACTCTGAATATTCTTAATATTCGTATGAATATCAAGTTCTTAGCCTCAATGACTCCTGGGTCAATGAGTTCCACAGTTTAACCACATGTTGTTAAAAAAAATCTATTTTCTTTGGCTTTTACTGAGGGAGGGGACAATCTGGCCCCATGTAATCTAGCAAGTGGGAAAAAAAGAAAATCCAAGTAGAAGCTGTATAAGATTCTCTAGTTGCACTAACTAGAAATAAAAAGAACCAGCTTCAAGAATCAGTCTCTTCGTCAGTCCGGGTAAATGGAGAAGCACTTTGTAACTCAGTTCCTCAGGATCTAATGAAGAGAGTGGGTTCCTCCATAGATTGCTCCATTCCTTTTTATGTTTTCTAATACATATCACCTGGAACTGCTTTTGTTCCAAAAATGTTTCTTTAAGGAGTTATTAAAGTTAATCAAAAGGGAAAGAAATGGTCCATATTTATCTCCCTGCCCCTCTTTTTTTAAATAACCTAATTTGAATGCCTCATCCAGTTTGCAGGGCCAAAATAAAACCCATCCCTGAAGGGGTTAAATGCAATTCTTTTCTGAAATGATGAACGGCCCATTGAACCAGGAATGCCCAATCTGTGAAGTGCTTGTGGTTGCCGGGGGAGGGGAGACTTCCTTGTCCTGCTTTCACTCCTGCAGTTCCAGCTGCCTTCTCAGAGCTCCTTTCAGGAGTTGTTTGATTTGGCTGAGAGGGGGGTGGGGGGAAAGGCAGAGAGAGTAGCCTGTGCATAATGTTTCTGGTTTCCCTCTATCCACAAGAAATCTAACTCTCCAGAACAACAACATGAAAATGACTTGCCTTAAGCAAAAGGGGAGAAAAGCTTACTGTAACACCTGGATTATAAGGAACTGGAGACATGCATGAGATGGATTTGTAGCATTCCCTGGTCGAGGCTCCTCTGGCAGGTGCTTGGTTGGTGCTCTGTAAGGAAAATGAGTGTGATGCTGTGGCGCTGGGAACAGAATAACATGACCATGAAACTGGTAAGAATTTCACGTGCAAGAATTTCAGAGCACGCACACATGGATTGATTAAGAAGTAAAATTTCAGTTTATGTGGAGAGTTGTTCTGTAACCTATTTGGATGGTATTATTTCCTGAGTGTTGATCACTGGAGGAAAACAGGAGTTTTTGTCCAAGTGACATAGCAATCTTAGTAAGGTGAAATAGATTGTTTTACAACAGCTGATGCTGAAGTGAGGCTTCTTCCCGTAGTCTGGTGTATTGCAGGAGGGACCAGTTCCGGAAAAATCTGTTAGTTATTAGTTCATCTTTTTGTACTGCTGTAGATTTCTGTGTATGTTTGATCTCTGTGGTAATTAAGTTTATTTAAAAGTAAAAATAGAAATGTAGACTGAGTATATGGTCCTTTTCTCTTCCTTTGGGGTGGGGGGAAGTGTAGTTGGGGGAGAAGTTTTCTTTCTCTTTCAGTCTTTCGGGAGTAATTTTCCAGAGAGGAGCAATTTTAGGTCCTGGGTTTGTTGATCAGTTTGTTTATATCTCCCCATTATTCTTCCCAGAACAATAAAATAAACCACAGTTTCTTGTAACCAGAAAGTGTGTGGATTCATCCTTCCTGCAGCATAAATAAGCTTAGGAAACCCACGCATCTGCCTCTCTTTTCAAATGACTGTCCATACCAAGACTTAAACTGTGGTCAAAACTTAATGCAGTTGCACTTTACCATGTTTTTTAAAGCTATTTGTTGAATAGAATATTGAGGCAGTGACACTGCGAGAGAGTTTAAATGCTGTTCTCTGTTCTACTAGCTTATTACTTTAAGCAACAAAAATTACAGTTCTGTGCAGATTTTATTTTAAAGATTTTTCCTTAGAAGTTTATAATCAGTATCAAGGATTTGTGATGGGCCTAATCCTTTAGTCTTCATACGTGGAAAACGTTTTCTGAACTCGGTGGGGCTGAGGGTGCTCAGCCCCTTGCAGCATCTGGCCTTGTGTTGACAGAAATGTATAATGTATCGAGCTGTCGTTTAAAACTCTCTGGTCTAAAATGTTTTCCTGTTTGATGAAGAGATGTCACCTAAGGAAGATTGTTCTTGATAGAGAAGCGGCTGTGTGCGTGGGATCAGATAGTGTCAGATGCTGCATGCATGAGTACCTCCTAGAATATTGAATTTTTGAGCTGGTAAGGAAAATGTGCCACTTGAGCGTGGGGGTTGCCCAAGCCTGGTTCAAACTGCTGCCTGGTATGCTCAGAAGAGAGGCTAGTGCAAGCCCCATCTGTTAGCTTATTACTTTAAACGACGAAAATTACAGTTCTGTGCAGATTTTATTTTGAAGATTTTTTTTTAAGTTTATCATCCGTACCAAGGATTTGTGATGGGCCTGACCCTTTAGTCTTTATACATGGAAAATGTTTGCTGAACTCCGTGGGACAGAGAAAGCTGTCTTCCGAAGTAGAGAGAATTAGATTCACAGGTGTATCTGTGTGTATTGCACACATGGACTTCTAAGCCGCTTTTTGAATGGGCTTGGCAAATAGAATGGGTTTTGGTCAGCACCTACATATCTCAGCCTGGGGAGAATGGAGCAGTTTAAATCAACTAGGGAAAATCAGACTTAAACTGAGAAGGGAAAATAGGAACATATACTCAGTCATGAAAGACTCAGAGAAATGTCATGAAAGCAACCTCTCTGCTTTCACGACAAACCATCTCAAACAGATCGTGAAAAATAGGGTAAGGTTGAACAGCAGTCTGAAAAAATATTGATTTGACCTCGTGCTACTTTAGATGGTGTTATAATGTTTCTCCTCCCTCCACATACACCAGACACAGTTGCACAGGGGAATGCAGGGATTGTTCCTTCCTAGTGTGGTGGGGAGGGGGAGGTGAGTGGGTGGGTGATGCAAACTTGCAGAGGGTTGGAAGGAGGCAGGGTCAGATAGTGCAGTGTTCACATTATTCCCCCAATTGCCAGGGAATTCTGGGAGGGATTGTGCCTTAGGGTCTGGAAGAGATTGTTTCTGAGCAACCTTTCGGCTTTGTGTGTCTCTACTGAGCCTAATAAACCCAGTCTGGTCTTTAGTGATAAACTGGATCAAAGGCAGATTTGTAAACAAAAACCAAACCCAAACAAATACACATGTAGGGTGTCAAAAGAACACCCAATTCAAACAAAACAATAAACTTAAAATACAAAGCAGAATTGCTTTGATAGGTAAGAATGTTAAAATATAAAGTCATAGAACAGAATGAAAACTTAGAACCATATGTAATAGGAAATAATATTGTAATGAGTGTACATGTGTAACGTGTCTGCTACTGGACCAAGTGAGAACGGCTCAGGGGCATGCCATAGGCCCTATAGTGCTGTCCACTCATGGAGATTCTCCCTTTGCTCAAGTGGTAGAGGACTGTGCTTTTTCTGTTCATTCTACAGCCGTGAAGAGTAGCACAGTGACATCTATAACATTCATAGTTTGATACAGATTTGTTGCAGTATTCGGTGATTCTTGAGCATCTTTCATCCAAGGATCTCAGAGCACTTTACAAACATTAATTAAGCCTTGCAACATCCTTACGACTACTGTGTAGATGAAAAAGACATAGTGATTTCTTAATCTGCTATTGGAATGCCGGCAGTGCTGGGGTAGACTGTAGCAACATCTGACAACCCACAGCAATATAACTAGTATTGATATACCATAGACAGAATATTTTAAAATCTTTATTGTCATTATCAATGGCAGATGGTGCACCTAGGGAAACCCTGTAGAATATGACTGTCACTATTTTCTCTTTCCTTTTTTCCATCACTTTGCTTGTTGTTTATCTCAGTGAGGATTATGTAAAAAGAGGGTGAGCACTGTTCAGGATGAGCTAATTTTGGTTATCCTATTGAAAATAAGCAAATACATAGTCAGTAATAGGACTTCAATAATAAAGTTCATTTTTTATACAGCCTACTTAATAATAATTACATTTTAATATATCTTTAAAACTGATAGCAGTAAATGATGATTTTTCATTGTTTATTGTTTGTATTACAGTAGGCTAGAGGCCTTGACTGAAATCAGAGTCCTGTTGAGTTAGGTGTTGTACATACACCCGGTAAAAGCTTGCAAACGAAGGGCCTACCCCCACTGAAGCCAATGGCAAAGGTCCCACTGATTTCAGTGATGCCAGATGAAGTCTCAGATGGATCTGTCAGACAAAGCAGGAAACAGAGGTGAAGTGACTTGCTTAAGGTTGTACAGCTGATAAGTGGCAGAGCCAGAAATAGATCAGGTACAGGAAAGAAATAATGCTGAAAACAAACCAATAGGGTAGCACTTTCTCAAATGAATAGTAGCTTAACTATTACGTTATATCAAAAATTGGTTCTTTTTACTCAAATCTTTTTAAAGGCAAATTACAGTAAGAGTGCCACACAGCAGAGAGAGTTTGTTCTTTCCTCAGTCACATTGATTGGCATATACATTTCAGCTGTTCGCCAATCCACCCATCCTCCTTGACTTCGCTGAGAGCTGAGGGTGTTCAGTACCTCACAGAATTGAGTCCCAGGTTTGGCTCCCTCCAGCTGAAGCATGAGTGGAGGATGCAAATAGTCCCACTTTCTAATTATCAATCATCTGGCTGCCAGCAGCATCACCCCAGCAAGGTTAGTCCTCCCATTTTTATGGGTTGGCTCATGGATCTTGTTTGGTTCACGTGTTGGTGAGTGGCTTTAAAATTTCCATGAAAACTGCAGCTTTTATGACAGCTGTTTCTAACTGCCTGTGTTTATCATGTTTTTATTGGGACTGAGATTCTTTCTTGTTTCCTACTCCTCTCCCCCTCTGTCAGGGTTCCATATGCTGGTACCACCTTTCTTACAACATATTAAGCAGAGCACAGAACTGGAAGTGTATGGAAATGGATCCTCCATTGTGTTGTAACTAATGTATATGCAGGTTTTGCAATTAGATGATTTACTGCGTGGCTTAGTATTTTAGAATGTATTTGTCCTTGGCAGGAATCCTCAGAGCGTTTATGCCGTACTGATTTTGTTGTAGGTTTATTGGCTAGTGAAATAGTAGTAATGGGGGGGGGTGGAATCATTGTTCTTGTAATGGTGTAACACCATTCTCTAGTTATGTTCAGTAGGTGCTTGTACAGCATGTAATTTTTTGGATTCCACATTTTTGGTGAAATTCACCTCCATGTCAAGTTGAAGGTGGCCTGCAAAGAAAAGAATGGTTTTATGTCCTTTTAAGAAATATATTTGTGATGTATAAAGAAGGCCTGAAGGTGATTTGTTTTGTGTTGTTTCTTAAGTGCGGAGGGGATGGTTCTTTCTTTTTTTTCCTTTCAATCTTAGAAATATAAGGAATATCAGGATTCACTCTCCATTGCTTTGCAGCCTGTAAAGTCATTTCAATGAGTACATAGTGTACATAAAATGCTATCATAACAGCATTCTACATTGCTACCTTGAACTCATTAACTATGAGGGAGGGACCAAAACATTTCCTTTGTGTCAGCTTGATTTGGGACCTAGCATAAATGAGAGCAATTTGGGGGCTGCTCTTACACCCATCTACCTACAGCTCCAGGAGGGAGCTAGGAACAGCTGGAGCAGAGTGGCATTACAACTTCCTCTGTTTTCCCTGATCGTTGTCTTACCCCAAGGACTACAAGGGGTGATGCAGGAGCCATTACAACAGTTCTTTGCAGGAGCTGCTTCCAGATGGCTAGATTCATTGGCTTTCTGACCCCTTTGTGCCACTGAGTGGTGCAGAGAAGTTGTATCATAACTGAGAAGTGGTCCTGTGATGCACAAGGAGAGATGACTACTTTATAAGGTGCAAGGCAGTGAAGAATAGGCCCAATGAGTTTTAAAGAGCGTGAATAACAATCACTTTCTCTACCATGTTTCACTTCCTTGCCTTATGTGATGTCATAATCATACTAGTTTTCCAGTTGTCCATATAGTCTTCCAGGAAAAACAGGATAGGTAAGACCTGAATTTCTAATATAAAAATAACTAGGACTAGGGTTACCAACTTTCTAATTGCACAAAACCAAACACCCTTGCCCCACCCCCTTCCCAGAGACCCTGCCCCTTCTCTGAAGCCACGCACTCCAGCACCCTTCCTCTGTTGTTCGCTCTCCCCCACCCTCACACTTTCATTGGGCTGGGGCCAGGGGTTGGGATGCGGGAGGGGGTGAGGGCTCCAGTTTGGGGTGTGGGCTCCAGGGTGGGACCAGAAATGAGGGGTTCAGGGTGCAGAAGGGGGCTGGGCTGGGGTGGGGGTTGGGGTGCAGGGTATGGGCTCTGGGAGGGGGCTCAGGGCTGGGACAGGGGGTTGGGGTGCAGGAGGGGATTCCGACCTGGGGAGGAGGTTGGGGTGCAGGCTCTGGCCGGATGGCATTCACTGCAGGCAGCTCAGTGGGGCTTAGACGGCTCTGTGCCTGCTCTGGCTCTGCACTGCTCCGAGAAGTGGCTGTCATATCCGGCCCCTAGGTGGAGTCATGGCCAGGCAGCTCTGCGTGGTGTGTGCTGCCTGTGCCCACAGGCGCTGCCCCCGCAGCTCCCATTTGCCGCAGTTCCCAGCCAGTGGCAGCGCTTGGGGTGGGGGCAGCGTGCGGAGCTTCCCTGATCATACCTGTGCCTAGGGGCTGCAGGGACATGCCGGTCACTTTCGGGAGCTGTGTGGAGCCAGGGCAGGCAGGGAGCCTGCCTTAGCCTCACTGCACCGCCAACGGACTTTTAACGGCCCGGTCAGCTATACTGACTGGTGCCACCAGGGTCCCTTTTCGACCGGGTTTTCCGGTGAAAATCCAGATGCCTGGCAACCCTAAACAAGACATAAATATTTTTAGAAAGGAACAAACTTCTTTATACATCATAAAAAATTTAAAAGGACACAACTGAGATGGATAAAAATCAATAATTAAAAACAATGGATTTTAAAAATTTAAATCAGTTTTTTTATTTGAATATGTTTTTCATTTAAATTAAATATTGGTTTATTTAAAAAAAATAAACCTGCTTAAAATTAAATTTAAAATTATGAAAATCTATGTTAAGGTCTAAATTTACTATAATCCATTAAAATCATTTAAATTAATTTAAATATATTAATCAGAAAATGTTTGTTTCTAAGTTTTAAAGAAACTCAAACCACTGAACTGAGGAAGTCAGTGGCTAAGAATCTGGAACCAGTTTGTTGAAGTGCTAAACCAGGTTTTGACCGCAGTAAGCTCTTCTGCAGTTGCATAGAGAATATTTTCTTCTATTCAGTTTATTAAACTGAACTAGCTGAATAACTAGTTCGTTAATAGTTAAGAAACCAAATGGGAGTTGGAAAAAAAAAAGCAGGAAAGCGGGTTTTCCTCTTCCAGTCTATGAATAAAAACTAGATGTAAGTGGATCAGATCTACTAATTCTAAAACCTTGAAGGATATGGTGACCAGAAACTGAATTAACTAATTACAGTTTAATAAATCAGTTTTAAAAGTAAAACATGTTTTGATGCATTTTTTCTTATTTATCGAGCAAATTTAAGTGGATATTTATTTATTATTATTTAATTAATAATAATAAATAAATAAAATGCTCTTTTGTGCAGTAATTCAATTTTAGTTTCCATCCAAGTAGAGCTTGACACAAATCACAAGTAAAAAATGTCATAAATAAAAACTGCATCATAAATAAAATGTGAAAATTAAGAATCTGAATAAATATAAATTAGCTATCTGATGACTTACACTTTATTCTATACACATTTATTTATCTGTCTAGTTAGCCAAAGTAGTGCCAAATTTAATGTAATAATTACATTTAGTTGGAAATCAACCTTATTTTACTGGGTACCAAGGTTTTCGGCTTTCTGTTTTAAATCATTATTAAAATAAGTGATTTCAATAGCTGTGATTTAAATCAGCCCACTCATAATTTCTCTTTGCTGAATTTATTTTCTTTCTGTTGGAAAGATTGTTCAGGTTGAGGTTCTTTTTTCCCTTTTCCTCTTGGTTGGAGCCCACAGTTCATTATCTGAAGCCTACTTAGTGTATGAGGAATGATTGTGTCGTGCTGCATGGTACTGTCATCCGCAGTGTCTTTCCAAGGTTTACTTGCATATGAATAATTAACTGTAATTTGTTATTAAAATAAACTGTATTATTTCAAGAAGAAAATACTGAAAGTAAATGTCCGAAGCAGTAACTAGTATTAATTTGATGCCTGGCTAGAAAAGCCATGTTTCTTTGGCGATGAACATGTAATCATCAGCTATCAGCTTACATACATGCAGATAATCCTTTCAGGAAAAAATGTTTAGGTGAAATTCTAGACTTAAAAAGGCACAAAGACTAAATTTCTTTCCATGCCTTGTAAACAAACAACAAAAAAAAGGCTAGCCTTTTATCTCAATGATAACCAGCAGTGTGTGCCTATGTTTTCATATGAAATGGAATTATTGCTTCAATTGATCATGAATGTGCATGGAGGAAGTATTAATAGTGTGTCATATAGATAAAGGTATGGCAGAAGTAAGGAAGTCCAGCCACCATTTTCCCATGCAAACTGCACTTCCAGTGTAGAACTCGGTGCCCACACAAGCATGACCAAACCTTTCTGTTTGTTCCCAGGACTCTCAGCTAGCTGTGAACTGGAAATGTGTTCTTGGTATTGACATGCAAATGAACATACCAAGCTTCCCACTTCACGTCTAGAATCCCCTTATCCAACACTGCCATGAAACATAGACTTCTATAGGTCTGCTGTTTGGGAGTTGGGAGACAAGACCAAAAGGATTAGACAGGTGGCTTCCCTTAAGCTGCTGCTACTACAAAAATATGGTTTCAAATCTCTTTCTTTTCAGCTGTTAGATTTTCAGTGCTGATAATTGTCCTTCTGGCAGATTTCCTTACATTTTGTTCTGTTGCACTTCTAAATTGGTATAGTGAATAAATAATTATCAAAATGTGTTTGGGAAATAATGTGTTGTCTTTCCTAGTATTCAGAATAAGTGGCAGAGGGTTACAGTGGTAGTTCAGATGTGATATTAAGGTCCAGTGTAAAATAGCCAAAGCATATGTAAGCACGAGAAGAAGGATCATCTTGAAGCTGAAAGCATAGCTTTGAGAATCAGGAGGTCTGGATTCTATTCCCAGTTCTGCCACAGACTTCCTGTGCGACGTTGGGCAAAACCACTTGAGGTGTATATTAGTGTCCCCACACATAAAAGGGCAATAATAATAGAAGATGTTGTGAGGCTCATTCGATTATTGTTTGTAAAGATCTTTGGTAGGAGCTGAAAGGGCAATTGCTGTAGGAGCTCAAAGTGCTGTAAATTGCTGTAGGAGCTCAAAGGCCAATTAAGCACCTTACTCCCATTGAAAGTCTGTGGTAATTGAGTTCCTGACTTCTCCCTGTGCTTTTGAAAATCTCCCCTGAAACATTTTTTTTTAGTAGTATAGGACCTGTTATATACAGCTATAGAATACACAAGTGACCTGCTTATGGTTACTTTGTGTGTATCCCTTACTATTTTTGTCAAAAAACAAAAGGAAATATGACACTGAGAGTGCATGTCAGTTACTTATTCAGGTAAAAAGAACAGGAGTACTTGTGGCACCTTAGAGACTAACAAATTTATTTGAGCGTAAGCTTTTGTGAGCATCCGATGAGGTGAGCTGGAGCTTATGCTCAAATAAATTGGTTAGTCTCTAAGGTGCCACAAGTACTCCTTTTCATTTTGGGAATACAGACTAACACGGCTGCTACTCTGAAACTTATTCAGGTAAAGATAACTTAGTTTAAAGAGAATTTTGTGATGTTTTAAGGGAGCTGGCAGGGCTTATAAAGGTGCATCTCTGATTAGCTTATTTAAATATTTGTCTTGCTATTTCTTTGGGAGTAGAAAAGGGTTCTTAAAGTTTTAATTAGTAACAAAAACAGAGAGACAGAGGAGAGTATTCACGTTTTACAAAATACTCTATAGACAGCTGCAAAGAGACATTGTCATGCTACTGATATAACATTTTATTTTCCAGCTTTGTTTTTCTGTGGGATAATTGCAGTACCTTATTATAACACATACCTGTAAGTCAGTGCAGAGTTTGCCCTTCAGTACTCTCCAAACAACATATGCAGTAGCAGTCCTTTTCAAAGACAAATGCAAACCAGCTAGAAATGTGTCAAAGGTGCTTTATAAATAGGATTTTAAAATGGGGATGAATTAAAAAAAGATGTTTTCGTGGTAATCCTCCTCCAGTCAGCCTCTTATCCTTCCAATGACTAGAGCTAGTTGGAAAAAAAAGGGGGGGGGGGAATTACACACACCAAAATCAACATTTTGAAGCAAGCCCATTTTTTATATTAAAATACTGTGAAGTCTTTATAAAAATAGTTATTTAAAAAATTGTTTATTGAAACCAGGTTGTTGGTAAACAAAATATTTTAGTAATGTTTTCATTAACATTTTTGATTTTTAAAAATCCTGAAAATGAAAAATTTAAACAAAAATGTAGTTTTTTGTGAAAAGTTTTGTTTTCCTAAAAAAGACCAATTTTCAGTGAAAAGGTTTTTGTTTGGAATATTTCAACCAGCTCTACCAATAACCTCAGAGTACATGAGAGTGACGACAGATGTGGTAGGTTTCAGAGTAGCAGCCGTGTTAGTCTGTATTCGCAAAAAGAAAAGGAGGACTTGTGGTAACTCAGCTGATGTAACTTGATACAGCTCCAGGATCTGTCCCAAGGCCTTCACAAGAGACCTTTATTTAGTAAGGCCTTGTCTACACTGCCACTTTACAGCGCTGCAACTTTCTCGCTCGTGGGGTGTGAAAAAACACCCCCCTGAGCGCTGCAAGTTTCAGCGCTGTAAAGTGGCGGTGTAGACAGTGCACCAGCGCTGGGAGCTACTCCCCTCGTGGGGATGGGTTTTCTACAGCGCCGCGAGAGATTCCCTCCCAGCGCTGGTGCCACGACCAGCAGCAGCAGTGCTTTAACGTTGCTAGTGAAGACGTGCCCTAAGACAAGGTGGCATGAACTCGAGATCATGTCCTTCTTTCTTTCTGTAACAGGAAGATGTCTTTAAATCCCACAGTAGTTTGAGCAGAATACTCTATTTGAGACAGTACAAGCATGTTATTCTTCATGCTCAGATTAGCACTTTCCACCTTCCACAGGGTACAGTATAATTCCTAACCAGTGTATTCCTGGAATACAGTGTTCTACAGTATATTATAAATTGCTGTAACTTTGTGTTCAATCAATACTATACAGCTCATTTTTTTTGGAGCAATTTGGACTTTTTTCTAAAACCTTATGGTTTGATCTATTTTGATCTATTGAGGAACTAGAGTATTTCAAGTGTCCAGCTGTTTCTGGAAATTTCAAAAACCTATGCTATATGACAACAGATAATTATTTAGTTGAGGATAACACAAACCACACATAGTGCCATGTTTGAACCATATCTTTTTTGATAGCCAAGGTTTAATTTTAGGCACCATGTTTATTCATTTAACGTAAGAATCCAAGCAGATGCCTTTCACAGAAAGGCAAGCACACAAAGCAAATACATTATTTGTTAATGTTAAACAAGTAAAGGGAACAAAGTCTTGGAGGTGTTTGTGTCTGATCTCCATAAAGTCCTCCAGACTCACTTTGAATATCTTGATTTTTTTAAAATGGATTCAATGCTTTTTTGTTTGTTTTTTTGGATTGGTTCCCAGCTGATAGAAGCATGAGGCAGAGGCACATTGATTCCTTAGATCTTCCAGACTTCTTTCCGGGCATCTTAAAAAGTCCTAGTTTTACTTCTTTTAGAAATCTTCTGATGTGACCAACAAAAATAGTGGTGGTGTGCGGAGAGGAAGAGGACAAAGAACTGGAGAAGAATATCTGTTCAAATCTACTTGTCATCCTGAACCCAAGGACTTGCTTTTGTTGCTAGGAAAATTGCTAAATCTTAATTGTGTTCTCAGAAATGTTGCCATTTTCGGCAAGTCAGTCCTGACTTTAAGGCCATCATGCCATGGTAACAATCCCCTAACTGATCATGGGGGGCTGCATGCCAGTCATTCTAGAGCACATCTGTGCTACCCTTGAAGCAACCAGAGGAGCAGCTAGAGAGTAACAGGACGTATCTTTCTGCCTGATGGACTATGTGCTCACTCTCTGGAGTACTGCCAGTCTAGGAGAAAAGATTGAATTTCTCACTCAGATTCTTCCTATGGTAGCCCATTTATGCAGATGCCAGACCACTGGGCTGATCACTAGTTATGCATTATAGCCCACCTTAGTTAAACAGTGGTGATTCTCCAGTTCTTGAGCCACTAAACACTGAAAGAACCATTCAAATCATACTGATGTTGTTACTGTGTTGTAATCAACGTAGGAAAATAAAATTAACATATAATCTAAAACCTGCTACTTCCGAATTTTTAGATGAAAAAAATTAACAGACTACATGCCTCTTGCCAACTCCTTCTTTTTAACTTGACCAAAACAAGGATCGGTCTCCTTCATTACTGTGTGCTTTGTGTAGAGATGACGTATTGTTTTTATGCCGATTGTTAAAGGTTGTTGTCAATAACACGTGATCCTTTCTCTTGCTACAAGGTTTAATGATCCTTTTTTTGGAGCAGTGACCAGCCTTGTAGTGTATGCATACAACTGTGAAACCTGAGAAGGATCCTGCTCCTTTATAGGTTAATCTTTACCATTACATCAGTAAAAGAATGATGACAAATGTAATTGGATATAACCGGCATCAGATAACCTTTCCTGCTTTGGTTGTCTAATCTGTTTGAGTCTGCAAGCAACTGCTGAAGTAAAGAAAGTGGCTGCATTTCAGCAAGTAAGTAGCTAAAGAACCTGGGTCTGACCCATGTTAAAAGTTTGATATTTACCAAGGAGTTGTGTAAATTCATTTAAACGGTTACTTTAATGGCAGCAGCGATTCTTAACAAAAGCATTGCAGACAATGGCATTTTATTTTATTTTTTTAACAGCAGTCAGATGTAAACAGCTGCACCCTGGTCATACTTTTCTTTAAATAGTTTATTTTGAGCTAAGTACTTCACTTATAGCTAAGTGAGGAGTACCTCCTTCTTAGTGCTCCCCTCAAATTGGATTAGGTTATGTGAGACTCTTGTGTGGTTAGGCAGAATTGAAGGGAGGGGATTTAGCTTTGTTGTTCACCTCTGTTCTCTGTACCGTCATCCTGTGACCCCAGGAGTTGTCTAGGTGCTTCTTGTTCAGGGCATGGAATTTTTTCCCTCTCATAATCTTCTTGCATTGTAGGTAATATGCTTAGCAGCACATTGTGCGAATGATGCAGAAGTGTGTTTGCCCTTGCTTAAAGTTCATTTCCATATAGACAGAGATGCAGTTTATTAGTCAAAGACCTAGGGCCAGACTCTAATTTCAGTAGCACCAGTGTAAATGCAGAGTAATTCTATTGACTTCAGTCTAATTAATCTGGATTTCCACTAGTGAAAATGAGATCAGAATCTGGCCTTTACTTTAAGTATACTGATTGGGAGAGCAATGAACAGCAAAGACATGCCTGTTTGTGTGTGGCTCTGCATCTGTGTGCAGCGAGAGGAAGACTCAAGGAACCTTTCCTTCTGCCCTTGCTCACCCTGAGCAAGGACCATGTGCAGTAAAAGACCCTGAACTGAAAAGGGTGCAAGACTTGTGCCTTCCTAATTTCCTTAAGGGTCCAAATTGTCTCCTAGGGTCAGGATGTACAGAGAGGAGCTGGGCCCTCGCTTCATTTCATCTCCACGTTGCCGCTGGAGCTAGACAGGCTTTTTGAGGGGAGAATGCTGTATCAGCCAAAGGGACAGTGCAACTTTCACATTCTTTCCTGCTGGTTGGTGGAGAGGAGCCTCCTGCTTGTGCAGTGTGGCATTGTACCGCCGCCACAGGAGCCAGATTGTGTTTGTCTATAGAAGTGTGTAAAACTCAAGTGTAAGACTAGCCTACTGTCTGCTAAGTATCTGTGTGTATGGAGGTTGGTGTTGTGCACTAAAATTCCCTAGTAGAGGTAGATCTAAGTGCACTAGGTAACTTGCCTCGTGCTACAGTGGGGTAGATTTACACCTCAGCTTGCTATGAACTAAGTGTTTGTATAGACAATCCATAAGTTACACAACCTGGCCTGGAGTCTCGGTTCCGCAGAATTTCACTAGCTGTGAAGTTGGATGGAATATTGGTTTTTAAAAAGTCACAGTTGTGTTCATGTGAAATTGTGAGGTAATTAAGAATTCTCCCTGTGAAGACAGTTTCAGAAGGTTTATCGCTATGTATAGGATATCTTTTCTGGTTTACACAAGACTTCCCCTTCTATTAAATATTTCCCTTTAATTCTCTTATCTCAATGTACCTTCTGGGCTAATGTGGAGCATACCGCAAAGAAAATATGCTTATTTGGAAGTAACATTTAGTTCTGGAAGAGATTTTAAGTGCTTAACTCTAAAACTGCAATAGAAGAATTGACTCAGGGGATAAGGGGTTATGCAGTTTGGAGAGTTATGGCTTGATAGATCTATTTTTGCCAGCTGACTTAGCTATTACTTTTTATTAAGGAAAGGGAAAGAATATCTGTTGTTTCTGAAGCTTTTTCCCTTCTATATTAGTGGCCTAAAGGAATTTTTTGGGTCATATCCTAATATCAAAAATTAATAATTTACTCAACATTGAAATTGGACTATAACTGAAGTTATAGAGATGTTTCCAAGATGCAAAGTTTGGATTCTAAGCCAAACTCTTCCAAATCTGTAGAGCATGCAGATATACGGCTTTGGTTTTAGCCCTCTATAGAGAAAAAGTTCAGCAGCAAAGTGCAGTTCCCTACTTGTCCGAAGTTCAGGGATGTTTGTGTAATATACTTGTTTAGTGCATATGATCATGTCTCCATGTATTGGCTGGCCTCAACAATTATAACAGCCTTCCCTTACTCATAGCTATAAGGAGTTCTCCTTTTGTCTCGGAGGCCTGTGATTTCTGTGCTTAAGTTCAGAGTTCACTGGGTACATCTACAATGTGTTTTAACAGCAAGTCTTAGAGCCCAGGTCTACAGACTTGGGCTTGTGCTACAGTGCTAAAAACAGCTGATGTTTGGGTTCAGGCTGGAGCTCAGGTTCTGAATCCTGAGAAGGGGAGGTGGGCTTCAGAGCCCTGAGCTCCAGCCTGAGTCTAAACAGCTGATGACTGCAACGTTTGTATGTATTTGGCCATGGCTCATGGGTTTTTGATCCAGGATTTGGTGCCATGACATATAAATTAGAGAGAATATCTGGAAGATGCAATTTGAACAAGAGAAGCCCATCTTGGTATAAAAGGCACCAAAGATATTACAGGAATCTGTCCATTTTTCATTGTAAATGTTGCACTAAATGGGAATTCTTAAAAGTTGGATTTTCAAAGGGATCTGAAGAAGTGGGTTTTTTACCCATGAAAGCTTATGCCCAAATAAATCTGTTAGTTTTTAAGGTGCCACCGGACTCCTTGTTGTTTTTGTGGATACAGACTAACATGGCTACCTCTCTGATAAAGGGATCTATGTTAGTTCCCCAGATCCCACTGACTTTTCATTGGAGTTGGATACCTAATTCTCCTAGATTCCTTTGAAAATCCCAGGGTAATCAGTAATCTGTCGTAATTTGAGATTTTAAGTATGCAATATACAAGCCTCAGTTAATCCTACTTTGTAAGTATGGTGATGGTGGAGAACAGAGGCTTGAAAGTGAATTGAAGAAAGTTACTGATCGAGAAAGGTATCACTTATGTGATGAGATGTGCATCTGCGGAGGTGCTTTTTGGAAGTACAGTTGGAAGTGAATGCACAGAGGTGGTGAAGAAATAAATCAAACTAGAAGTTTTCATAGAAGGGTGAGGCTGTGGGAAAGAATGACATAAATTGTTGAAAAAAGACAATGTTTTTCTTGTAAATTGCCTGACCAGAGCTGTCTCTGTGTGTGTGTGTTAAGAATCATTGTGGAGAGCACTGGCATAGCTACTGTTGCTAAGTATTTAATGTATCAGTTTTCCACGGAATGCATCCGATGAAGTGAGCTGTAGCTCACGAAGGCTCATGCTCAAATAAATTGGTTCGTCTCTAAGGTGCCACAAGTCCTCCTTTTCTTTTTGCGGATACAGACTAACACGGCTGCTACTCTGAAATGTATCAGTAATCGCTCTCAATCTGTTTGAATGGCAGCAGATCCAAATACTAAAGATTTACTGATACGTTCCCTTGGCGGTGGTTATGATCATTAAGATGAGAGTCTACCCATGAAGGTTTCCCCCTATTCCTCAGAAGTTATATTTGGAGTGCCAAGAGTGCCCCTCTGAGGATACTGGCATGTTCATTTCCTGTAATGTGTCTTTTGTTTCTGTAATGCTACACTCTTTTACTCAGAATACATGACAAATGTACTGCAGACCTAGAACTCCATCTATACAATTTTTAGGTTTTATTAGAACAATCCTACTCTTGTTACCAAAGGGTAAATAACTTTTTGTAAATAATCGTTCAGAGTGATTAGTACAAAGGTGAGAAAACCTGACCTGGTTTTGATAGAGGAAGTGCATGTCCTATCAGAATAAGGAAAGACTTCTAACTAAGCAGCTGCTGTGCATCATGTAGATATTTACAGTAGTATTTTTTCAGCAGTAGAAAGCTATGTTAAAATAACACAAAGGATCTAGTTTAAACTGACCAATGGGTTCCCCCATCCTTCCTACACCCTGTCATGCTGCACATGTTGTAGTATGCGGAATCCCTGCCTATTTGGAGAAGAGCCATATAATACATAGTCATAAAGAGGTGAGTTAATTTCATCCTCTGTGCTTCACATTTTGAATAATTGGCATTTGATAGGCACCATTACTTTATTTTGTTTTGTTTTTAAGATCTTGAAAAATAAATCTTTATTTATAGACCAAAATATGCAGAAACAATCTAAGCTAAAGAGAGGATTCCCACTGGAGTCAATGCTGGAGAAGGCTGATGGTCAAAATTTTCGAACCTCAGTGCCTAAATTTAGGTTTCTAAATGCACTTCAGTGGGAGCTGTAGAAGCCATCATGGTACTTTTTTATTAGGTGTCTATGTATGAATTTTGGAGTCTAACTTTAGTCACCAATGTTTGAAATGTTTTATTACTTATATTACAGTATCTATCATCTAATGGCCTTGCTGGGATCACAGTCGCATTGTGCTTGGTGTTGTACAAACAGGTAGTAAATGACTGCCTCTGTCCCAAAGAGGCCCAGAGAAATGAAGCGTTTTACCTAAGCCTAGTAGATCAGTGGCAGAGATGGGACTAGACCTCAGATCTCCATACTCCAACGCCAGTTTTCTCTACACTTGACCATGCTGCCTCCCAAAATGTTGGCCTGTGCTTTTAATAAAAATCCTCTAATGGAAATACGATGGCTCTGGAGATATCACTGAAGCTGTTGTGGGCAGTTATGGTCCCTGATATTTAACTATAGAAGCACAAATGGAGGGTTTAATCCAAAATGTGAAAAGGAAGAAAAAAAAAAGCTGTCATGGAAGATCTGATGCATGTTATTGCGTGGATGGATGACATTGATGAACAAATCTTAGTAGAAATACTTTGGGCCTCATTGGCCTCTTTTACCAGTTCAAATTAAAAATAATTCAGGAAAAGTCAATAGAGTTGTGTAATGAAACTGGCCCAATAATGGTTGGTTAGTTATTTCAAAGCCTTCACATGTTCGCAATGACTAACTTCTTTGACCCAAACGGTCTGCAATGCCTCCGCATGTATATTACATTTTGATGCTGAAAGTAGCTGCTGTTCTCAAAATAGACCTTATGAAAGAGCAGATACATCTGCCACCTTTTGCAGTTTATGGTGCTCTTATTTAGATGCAGCTTTCTCTAAAAAACAACAACACCCTGTTTTGTAAGATTCATCAAGACATTGCCTGCTTTACTTTTTCTTTTGTTGGGAGAGAGTCAGTGTGTATCCCGGAGCCCAGCCCCCACACCCCTGCCTCCGCCATCCCCAGATCTGCCATCCCCAGATAACCTGCAGTTAACTGCTTAACAGCTACTGCACTGAAGTGCCAGTGGTGAGCTGTAGAGAAATGCCAATATCAAGCTTTTTACATTCTTGAAAGCATCTGCTGCACTACAGTATTTTCATGCTTTGGAATCCCCACGTCCAGGACCCAATCCTGTTTCTACTGAAGTCCCTTGCAATGCTCCCATTGGCTTCATGGGAGCATGAGTGAGTGAGGCATTCCTCTCTGTGATTGTTTTCTTTCATGCTGTGAACAAACTACTGCAGAGAGATTGAGAATGAGGATAATGGAGGCTAATACACTGTGACATGAGCCTGGGCTGTAAGTGTGTGGGAGCTGGAGGGGGCCCTGAGTAAGTGTGTGTGTGTGTGAGAGAGAGAGAGAGAGAAAGAGAGAGAGTTATATTTCTAATATACAGGTACATACACACAGTATGGATGTGTGTGTACTGGAAATGTATTTGCTGTCAGTTTCAGTAGAAGGGAAAATAACTTGACATAAATCTACTGCAAAATGAACAGCAGAAATAGCACCATAAATTGCTATTGCAAAAAAAAAAAAAAAAAGACGTTCTGAAGTAGCCCTTAAAATAGTTTTAAATACTAAGCTGACTTTCACTTCTTGAAGCTAATCTTTTGATATCATTAAAACTGAATAGTAGCAGCAGACATTTCCTTCGCATCACTTTAAGCTTCTTTAGAGAATAAGTTGGTTCATTTTGGAGGTGGAGCTAGTGGGAACTGACTACTTATGTTTAGCAGCGATGTGAATGAGGTCATGTGTGGGGTTCTGTTGGGTGCCAGCTGTTCACTGCCAATTTTAAACTGGTTAATTTAAAGTTTGCTGACATTTCCTCAAGAAGCTTTTTTTGCTGGCAAGTGATCTCCAATGAATTGACTGATTGGAAAGCAAGAAAGTCTCAAGATGAGCAAGAAGCATTGAGCAATACATTTTGCGGGCTCAGGGATTCTTTGCTAAAAAGAGGAAGAAGAGAGTTATTTTTCATTAATGAAAAAATTACAGGTTTACTGTTTTCAAGATAGCAGTCTTATTGACCTCAAGACAACTGATGCTAATTATGTTTAATCCTCTCATAAGGAGGAGGCAGGTCCTTTTGCCAATAAGCACTTTTTAGGAGGTCTGTCAGTCTTGGCTGGGCTCACAACTATATCAGATTCTGATAATCTGAGCCCCCATTTGTTTGCTTTCTGAGACAAGCATCTGCAAAGAGTTGGGAAAATAAAACGTCAGCTGCCAAAGATAGAAGCAGGTGTCCCTGGAGCATTCCCAAGCCCCTTTCTTTACTTGAGCATTATCACATCCATGTTTATAAAGATAAAATTTAAAGGCACCTGCTTCGTGTACGTAGATTCAAGTGTTAAAAATCCTACACAGAAAAACTCATTTGTCTGTTTAAAGATGTTCAGAGTACTTCAGTTGATTTTTTTCTAACTAATAATTATATTGAAGTAAGAGAATTCAACAGTATAACAATACAAAAGCAAAGCACATGTGCTGAATAAAATTATATCACCTTGTAAAAATCTGTTTCTTTCTGAAAATTACTGTACTCATAATAATCTCACATCTTCCATCAGAGGCTTGCAAATCATTTAATTTGCCTTTAATTCCCGTTTTACAAGCATAAATGTATTAAACTTCATAAACTCCTTGTGAGACAGGCAAGCACTGGTTATACCCACTTTATAGATGGGTAAAATGTGATACAGAAGGTTGAATTGTGGAGTTACCATGAAGCTATGAGTGAGGAGCATTGCACAGTTGTGTTGCACCCAAAAGTAGAACAGGGACCAGATTATGACTCAGAGAATTACAGACTGGTTCCTGGATTTCCCTTGTTCCAAGGTAGCAATAAGATTTACCTGACCTTTACCTGTCAAAGCTTATTTCTAGCTCACCTATGTGTGCATTGGTAGGGTGGAGTCCAGGCTCAGCCCTCTCCTTGCCCACATGCATGGGAGTGAGTAGAACAGCCTCCTCCCCACACCGGAACCTTCAATGAGATTATTTCATATAGAGGATTAAGAAGACGTTGATACTTCCTTGCTCCCTTTTGCAGGCACATATCTCTGGTCATGGTTTGGCCTACAGTGGTTAAGGGCTTAATTCCAAAGGTTTGGAGTGGCCCTGGAAAGCACTAAGCCCCTTTAATTCCGTTTGAGGATGCAGAGAATTTTCCAGAGAGCTCTCAGCATGCTGCAGTTCTGGGTTCTGGTGACTTGTTCACGGTCACACAGAGAGTCAGCAGGAGAACCAGGAATAGAGCCGAGGGGATTTCTCTCTCCAAATCACTTTCCTCTAAGCCACGTACATGCTTACCATGGGCCTGATTCATGCAAGTATGCCCACTGAGTACTAATCAAGTTGAAAAAGCACTGGAGAATTAGGGGCTTTCCATTGGAACCTTTGTCATCTTCATAAAAGTCTCCTTTAAACCACTGTTTTTATTATTACTAAATATGGTCAGACAGGACACATCCAAAATCCTAAATCAAGACCTAAACTTCTTATCACTTTATATGAGATGAACCAAAACACTGGATCCAAACTCTCCTGAATTTGAGACTGCAAAATCAACTTAAGAATGGCTATAATGGGTCAGACCAATGGTCCATCTAGCCCATTGTCCTGTCTTCTGACAATGGTCAATGCCAGGTGCTTTAGAGGGAATGAGTAGAGCTGGCAATCACTGAGTGATCCATCTTCTATCATCCACTCCCAGTTTCTGGCAGTCAGAGGCTAGGGACAGCCAGAGCATGCGGTTACATCTCTGACCATCATGGCTAATAGCCATTGATGGATCTATCCTCCGTGAACTTATCTAGTTCTTTTTTGAACCCTGTTATCCTTTTGGCCTTCACAACAACCCCTGGCAACGACTTCTACCGGTTGACCATGTGTTGTGTGAAGAAGTACTTCCTTTTGTTTGTTTTAAACCTGCTGCCTATTAATTTCATTGGGTCACCCCTGGTTCTTGTGTCATGTGAAGGAGTAAATAACACTTCCTTATTCACTTTCTCCCTATCAGTCACAATTTTATGTCCCCTCTTAGTCATCTCTCTTCCAAGCTGAAAAGTCCCAGTCTTTTAAATCTTTCCTCATATGGAAGTTGTTTCAGACCCTTAATTGTTTTTGTTGACCTTCTCTGTACCTTTTGCAATTCTAACTTATCTTTTTTGAGATGGGATGACCAGAACTGCACACAGTATTCAAGGTGTTGGCATACCATAGATTTATATGGTGGCATTATGATATTTACTGTCTTATCGATCCCTTTCCTAACGGTACCTAACATTCTGCTAGCTTTTTTGACAGCCGCTGCACATTGAACAGATGTTTTCAGAGAACTAACCACGATGACTCCAAGGTCTCTCTGCTGAGTGGTAAAAGCTAATTTAGACCCAATCACATTGTACGTATAGTTAGGATTATGTTTTCCAATGGGCATTACTTTGCATTTATCAACATTGAATTTCATCTGCCATTTTGTTGCCCAGTCTCTCTCAGTTTTGTGAGACCCCTTTGCAACTCTTAGTTAAGTCCAAAGATGACTATTATCTCGAGTAATTTTGTATCACCTGTAAATGTTGATCCCCTTTTCCATATCATTTATGAATATGTTGAACAGTACTGGTCTCAGTACAGATCCCTGGGGAACTCCACTATTTACCTCTCTCCATTCTGAAAACTGTCCATTTGTTCCTATCCTTTGTTTTCTGTCTTTTAACCAATTACTGATCCATGAGAGGACCATCCTTTATATCCCTTGACTGCCTACTTTTCTTAAGAGCCTTTGGTGAGGGACCTTGTCAAAGGCTTTCTGAAAGTCCAAGTACGCGATATCCACTGAATCACCCTTGTCCACATGTTTGTTGACCCCCTCAAAGAGTTCTAATGAAGCATGATTTCCTTTACCAACTCTTCTCCAACAAATATCATGTTCATCCATTTGTCTGATAATTCTGTTCCATTACTGTAGTTTCAATCAATTTTCTTGTTACTGAAGTTATGCTTAGAGGCCTGTAGTTGCCAGAATTGCCTTTAAAAAAAGGAGAGCCTTTTTTAAAAATTTATGTCAGATTAGCTATCCTCTAGTCATCTGGTACAGAAGCTGATTTACATGATAGGTTGCATACCATGCTTAGTAGTTATGCAGTTTCATATTTAAGTTCCTTCAGAACTCTTGGGTGAATACCATTTGGTCCTGGGGACTTATTACTGTTTAATTTATCAGTTTGTTCCAAAATCTCCTCTATTGACATCTCAATCTGGGGAAGTTCCTCAGATTTGTCACCTAAAAAGAATGGCTCAGGTGTGGGATTCTTCCTTACATCCTCTGCAGTGGTGATGCAGACTGATGCAAAGAACTCATTTAGCTTCTCTGTAATGGTCTTATCTTTCTCGAGTGCTCCTTTAGCACCTTGATCATCCAGTGGCCCCACTGATTGTTTGACAAGCTTCTAACTTCTGATATACTTAAAAAAATTTTTGCTATGTGTTTTGAGTCTTTGACTAGTTGCTCTTGAAATTTTTTCTTTTTGGCTTGCCTAATTATACTTTTATACTTAGGACTTGCCAAGTTTATGCTCCTCCCTATTTTCCTTAGTAGGAATCAAAATCTGAACTTTCTCAAATGTCAGGATATTTGGGTTTGTCCCATCCATTCTGAGTATCAAGCTTTTATCCAAACTAGATCTGGATTTTGTTTTGGGTCCAAATCTGAATGAAATTGGCATAGTGTAGCTTGTACCTGCTTCTACCAGGTCTCAGTTGGACCCAAAGAGCAGAATCTAGCAGCTTCCCTTTGTATTTTCTCTAGTTATGGTTGCTATGATTAATAACTTGTTTGAAACAGAATTCCAAACTTTTGCAATGAAAATGGGTAAGCCAGCCATTTAATGACGTTAGAGATGAAAGCTTAGTGCACACTAAGATAAACTTTATTCTCTGTCAGATTTTGCACAATAATTTTTTTTTCTCTGATCATAATTGTAACATTGAAGACAGCTTGGTTTTGAAATAATTCCATCTTTGATCAGTGATATGTCACCTAAGACAACTCAGTTTTACTAACTATACCTCAGGCTAGCCAGTTTTGCAATAGTATTATTCTTTCTTACAGTAATGTTGTGCCTCTCTAGTACTGATTGATACTGCAATGAGACTGATCTAATATGAACAGAACTAAGGTGCTCATATTACTGTAATTTTTCTTTGCCCAGGGGGATTTTGTAGCTCAAACCAATAGTGTGGCTGTCTCCTTCTAATGGCTAGTCCACATAAAGAGGTTTATGAGTCTGCTCCTGCCTTCAAGCTAAGAGACCATGTCCTTATAACTCCAACTGTAGAATCCCATGCCGTTAAAAGTAGGAGTACTGTGTTTGATCCCTTCAGGTGACCAGTTTTGGGCATTTTTACATGACCAAATATCTAAATAATTGTCACAGAGTTCATTCACCACTAGGGCGCCTCCTCCTAACTGCTCTGGGCATTAGCCCCTTCCAGGTCCAATACCCCCGTCTGCCACTCGTTCAAGCGCCCTGTCACCACTCTTTCTCTCTGCAACTCAGGGTGCAGTGTGTTTGTGACTTGGCCCTCCCTCCAGGTCACTGTGTGTTTTCTCCCTTTGAGGGTATCAAAGTTTCTTCCTCCAAGATGGGAGTCTTCCCGTCAATGCCCAAACTGTGCCACCTCTTAGCAGCAGCCAAGGTCTGCATCATCTTAAACCTTGCTGTTTTTTTCCCTGAGCCTTTTCCTATACCCTGTCCACCAAGTTTCCCTTCTTTCTTTTTCTACTGGTTAGAGTGTGGCTACACCCTCCCTTACTGCAACCCCATTCTACTGCCAGCTTCCTGGCTTTATCCTAGCCCCGACTGTTCCTTCCCAGCTGGGTTCTATCATTATTCAGGGGTTACTTAGGCCAGCTAATTCCCCTCAGCTGTGGCCTATCTGGTTAATTGGCCTTTCCTCAACCTCATTAACCCCTTATAGGCCAGTGTGGGGTGAACACCCCATTACAGTAGGCCTTATCTGTCTTCAAATGTGATTTAATGTTTTCATTTGTAAAGTTCCAGATCATGAAGTCATAGTAGTTAGAAATGGAAAAGATCCACTTGATCCTCAATTTTATTACCCCTCCAAGTGCATTTACTCTACTCAATATAGAATAGAACAGTTATTAAACTAATACTAATTTCAGCATTGCCAGAAGTCATATTAAATAGCATACATCAGATCGTTTAAGTAGCTGACCTTGACAGTTCTTCCAGATTCACGTATGAGCACAGCTGCAATTCCGTATAATCTGTACTGACACACAAATAACTATGTTAAAGTAACACAGGGTCCTACATGCTCTTGTTTTTATGACACAACTGTTTCTGCTCTTAAGGGTGTATAATTCCTATTAGCAACTGCAGATTTTAGGAGAACAGGAGACCTTAAAGAGTTTGTTTCATAGCAGCAAAACTCAGTTAAATCGGCTGCAATACAACCACCATTTAAGCACTCATTTACAAAACCAAAATTAGGGTGGTGGAGGTACTGTGTTCTAATATGATAGTGCCCCAAGTATGTTATAACAGGATTTGATTGTGCCTTGCATCATGTAAAATGGTTAACTCACTTTCTACACAAGCAAATTGTTCAAGGCACTCTCTTGTAATAAAATCAAAACATGGCATATTTGGCTGGGCATAAGGGCCCTTAGCTTACTTTATCACATCTAAATATTGCATTTGCTTGCACTTAAGACCCTTAGTATAATAGAATCTTCCACTAGAGGATGAGCTCAGCTATATCCTTCCCCAAACAGGTATGGACCCTGTAATGGACTGTAACTAAAGTGGTACTCACTGGCACATGTGTAAGAGTTTGAAATAGTTTTACTTCGGAGACACCATGAAATAGCCGTGCCATACACAACAACTCTATTTATGTATTAATTCCATTTAGAACATCAGCGTCATTTAAGGTTCCCTTAGCCAAACCCAAGAGAATGACCAGTGTATTATATTTGAAGATCTTTGGGCAGCACTACTTTGGTTGTTCTCAGACATTGTGCTGTAGTAAAAGGAACGGTTCCTTTTACAAACATTAATAGGCATAGGGAACAGAATTCCCCTACAAAAAGCAGTGTGGCACTTGTACAAACTCTGCCCCCCCCCCGCCCCCAGCACTTTAAAGCATTTGTGACAACCTCTTCAGAACTATTACTCTTGCCATATACTGCCAAGGTTGCGCATGTGCTTATGCTCACATTTGACACAATAGGCGCCCTCCAGGTGAGATTGTTTTGCATGGCACAGTTTGTCACAGTTACAAGCTGGAGTGCATTGTAATTCAGGGTCAGAAAGAAAATCATGTTGAGACAGTTCCCCATTTCTTCTCAGGGATAGGAAAGTTTCACCAGGTGAGGAGGTCATTCTTTCATCTTCATTTATGACTAATAACATGTTACACTTCAGTAGCTTCCAGAGTTGCTGTATTTAATTGCAAAAGCAGGTCCTTTTCTAAATCGTTTCAACACATGTAGGGCAGAAACTGTACAAGCCACTTTTGCTGCTTTGGGTTTCAAGCAGAGATGATATTGAGGCAGAACTCTTAAGACTTTGGGTTGTGGTAGCATTTCCATGATTAAGCCTGTTTTTTTTCATGGTCATAAAAGTTTGCCATGGGCTAAAATCTGGCACACAAGGGTCTTTGTTTTGTAATTTATAAAATAATAAAACCCTCAGCTGTCTTTTTTGAAATGTTGTCATATAAAAGAAAATCAATAAAAATAGGTTATTGAGTTCAGATGCTTCCATTCTACCCTACCCAGCCCCTTACTTTAAAAACTAAAATTTGAAAGTGGTTGGCATTGTGCTCTAGTTACTTCCAGTCTCTCTTTGAAAACAACCATTCCGTTTCTTACCTGATACTGTGGCTACAGTTGATTATCTGAAACTAATTTCCATTAGTATTTATTTTTTTCCACAGCTCACACTCTAAATACAAATTTATCCTGCGGAGCAGAACAGCTGACAATTGTAACAGCTCTCATACAGTTCACTGAGAGAAGTTTTTCTTCATCTTTATTTTCATTGGCCAAGGTGTTACAGCAACGCTAATGGGGTATATGCTCTCCTTAATGCATGCATGTAACTCCCATTAATCTGAAATGGCCAAGATGAGCTCCATAATTTCTGAATTTCTAGAAGTGTCAGGGTAAATTCGGTGGGCCCAAGTCTGAAGTCATCCTCTGTTTAAAGACACTTTGCAATTACTAATCACATCAGGGATGGTGAAGGACTGACTCTGAGCTTAAATCTAAGTTCCTAATTTATATTTAATACAGATGAAAGTTGCTTGTTTGAGAGCACTAGTTGCTATTATTATTTATTATTTGTATTACTGTCAGGCCTTGAAGCCCCAGTCATGGACCAAGAGCACATTGTGCTAGGCATTGTAGGTCCTTGTATTGTGCCCATCACTGAGGTATCTGAGTGCTGAAAACTGAAGTCCTCAGTTTAGGTAAATAACCGGTACAGCATAGGCAGAATGGGATGAGTGCTTTCAGATGGTCATCATGGAAACATAGCCTGTTTAGGAAAGCTGGGAAGAAGATTGATACAATACTTTTTGGACCACATAAAGGTGTTTTGATCTCTGCTCCACCACCCTCTCCAAATCCCTCTCTTGTTTGGTCAGCTTTCCCAACCCCGATGAATGCACCCGACGAAGTGGGTATTCACCCACGAAAGCTTATGCTCCAATACGTCGGTTAGTCTATAAAGTGCCACAGGACTCTTTGCCGCTTTTACAGATCCAGACTAACATGGCTACCCCTCTGATACTACTACAATACTATTCCTCTTCTTCAGAATCCAACAACTACAGCTCCCAGAATAACCTGCAGGAAGCACATTGCATTGGCAGGGGAAATTATTTGTTGAATTAAGAATAAAGCATCAGTCAATTTTCAGGGTATTAAGAGACTGCAAAGATTAAACCTTTATTGGAACAAATCCCTGAGAGGTCATCCAGGTACTGGTGTTCAGTGCTCAAACACAGCCCTGCAAAACCACGTGTTCTACAATAGAATTTCCAAACCATTTACAGAAATCCGATGTCCTCTTCTATTACCATTTGCCTCTGATTGAATCTTTTCGATACAATTCCATTAAGGTTCCCAGTATCACTCTTAACTCCCAGTTGAAAAACTGACCCCAAACCAGCCATTTCCCCCACCCCTATTCCTTTTCCTTCAAAATCTCGAGTAATCCAGAGCCTTGACAATACTGGTAGAGTGTCTATAGTAACTTTTCCTTGTTGGCCTATTTCCAAAGATTTTAAATTGAGCAAGTAAGATTTCCGGGACAAACCACTGGAAAAAATAATGTGATACGGTACAGTCTTACATTGGTAGGGAAACAGACTAGATGATCTAATAGCTCTTTTTCATCTCTAAATTCTGCAGTTTTGTAGCTAATTTTTGAACAAAAATTAGAGCAAAATTATGTCGATCAGGCCAAATTCTTATATTTCACTGAAAGCAATGGAATTGCATGGTACAAGCAGGGAATAATTTGATCCTGTATATGACTGCACTCAGTATATTCTTTTAAATTTTAAGTGGAACTCTGAATTCCCTTTTCAGGAAATTTCTTTAAAATATGTCCTTGGTCTGCCTTTCCCTCTCTCCTCCAATCCCTGCTCCAAGCTCAGACAATGGCTGATGTCCTTAAGCATTGTGTCAACATGAACAAGTCAGTCTTTCTTCTTTGCCATTTTGAGTGATTACTGGTAAATTGCTCTGATTGTTTCTGCAAATAAGACAGTGCTCCCATTTCCGTGTTTCCCCATGTACACATTCAGTTTCATGTCCAGATGTGCTTTCACCTATACCATGTGTGCATAATTAAGCACATGATTGAACAGCATATTACCATTTGGTATCTAAATGTGAAGGTCCCTGTGGAGAATTGTGAAGTGCTTGCATAAGTCCTATATGGAGAAGAACAAACTCTAAGACAGAATTGTTGCAGTAACAAAGCCTGCAAATGCATGCTATCATTTACTACTGATGGGACCGCCTCATTAAAGATGCACATGTGATCTGGAGTTAAAGGGACTCATTTTCTGTAGATTACATGTGCTAGTTTCCTGTGGAATAAAATACACTGTTAGCTGAAGAACAGTAAAAAAAATAGATTTTAGATGCAGTATTCTTAGTCGTAAAAGTAATCTATCCAATAGCAGAAATCATACGGAACTAGGATATTAAGTCAGGTCTTAACTAACCATATTGTTTTAAAACTTTGCGTAGTGTGGTTTTTTATGGGACTTGTATAATTCTATGCGCTGAGAAAAAAATACACCTGATTTTCCTCATGACCTTTGTTCCAGACCATTCCATATATATTTATGTATGAAATCTCAATAGCAAGCCAACGGTGAATGCAAAAATGGTGTTGCTCGCTTAGGGTCAATTTTATGCAAGTCCAAAAGGCTTGCAGAAGACCCTTACGTAGTGCCATTGTGGCAGCTCTCAAGGACCCAATGTGCCATTCTTGGGCCCCCGGCACTTGTGGGGATTTTAGCTGTACTTATTCTCTTTATCGGCATTTTGATATTGTTTCTGCAAATCTATGACTTGCAGAAATTTTTATTTGGATGGATTTTTTTTTCTTTTTTAGGCCAATAGATGGTTTGTGTCAGATTTTTGAGCTAAACCCCAACATCATCAATTTTAATCACTAGCTCAATGAAAGAGTAGTCTAGTGTCACTCTAGCAACCCTTTCTAATTAAGAGCATAGGATTTCCCATACTAGATTAGACCAATGGTCCACTGGGTTTAGTATTCTGCCTCCAGCAGTGTCCAAAGTCTGATGCTTCTGAGGAAAGTAAACCCCCTCTTCAATAAGGCACTATACTGATTACAGAGTGGAGGGCTGAATTTTTCCTTATACCCAGTAGAGGCTGATTCTTCATGCTGAAGACTGAGAGTTGATAACCTAGATTTTAGCTTGTGTATCTACAAAGATAAATTAAGGATATAAATTATCCATCTCTTTACAAAATCCAGCCCATGGTTAATTATGGAGGCTAACTGTGCCCTGTGTGAAGTGGTATTTCCTTTAATTTGTCCTAAATTTACAAATACATTTAACCTAATTGACTCTCTGTTTTTGCACTATAGACCATGGTGGAAAGGAAGATTGATCAGTTTCACTATGCCCTTCATAATTTCAAAGTCCTTGTAATGATCCAAATTCTTATTTTCTGTGTCCCACTGTACTTCTAATCATCTTCACTGTCCTTCTCTGTGGACATTTTCTATTGATCTCATGCCAAGTGTGCTGTGTTAACACTTACTGATTGTATCCTAACCACATAATGCATTTAGCAAGTCCACCATTATCCAGACAACATTTTCAAAAACTTTAAGTGGAAGGAAGGGAAACTGTGCTAAAAGCAGTGTCACAATAGGCAATTTAATTTAGAAAATTATCAGTCAATAGAAGATTCAGTTAGATTTACATCTGTGAAACAGATGGCTGACCACAAACTGATTACATTAGGTTTATTATGTTTGTGGAAATTAATTTGGCACTTTTTTTTAAAACTTATGAGATTCTGTTAACTGTCTAACAGAAGAGATTTATGGCAACAACCTTGTTCTTTAATATAAAACATGGCAAGTCCCAGGGAACATCAGATATGCAGAAAGCATCAAGCTGCAGCCTAATTTCTAGTGCACACCATGATGTAGTAAATGGTGTTATAGAGTAGAAATGCTGCCACCTATTGATACATAGCTGATAGCATTTTCAATCTTCAGGACTTCATGTAGGTAAGATCTCATTAACAAAACATTTAGGATCAGATTTATAGATTCTAAGGCCAGAAGGGACCATTATGATCATCTAGTCTGACCTCCTGTATAATACAGGCCATAGAATTTCCCCCAAAATAATTCCTAGTGCATATGTTTTAGAAAAACATTCAATCCAACTTCACCTCTCAGGTGATGCATGAGCTATGCTCTGGCCTCAAAACCGAGGCCTTGAGACCATCAGTGTACCATCCGCAAACAGACAGCCGTGTGGAAAGATTTAACAAGCTATTGAAAGAGATATTGAAATGGTTTGTTGGGACCGAGCCTGGGCACTGGCACCAACTCCTCCCGCTGCTGCTATTTCCCATGTGAGAGGTACTCCAAGCCTCCTCAGGGTTCTCACCCTTTGAACTGCTCTACAGATGCCAGCCCAGGGGAATCTTGAATGTGTTGTGAGACGGTTGGGAGGAGTAAGATGCAAACATGCTCGAGGGTATGACCCAATACATCATCTGCCCACAGGGTGCTTTTACTAATGATAGTTCCATCACAAAATTTGACACTTACCCAATGCCGAGGACAGACGAGCTGTTAGAGTGATTAAGCCTGGTGTGACATCTCAACATATTTGACCTTACTAATGGCTATTTGTAGATTCCCCCTGACTCCTGTCTCCATCCTCCAGGAGAAGACAGTGTTTTCGACCCCCTTTGACCATTTCCATTTTAAAACCATGCCTTTTGGCATGCAAGAGGCGACAGCAGCTTTCTAATACCTTATTAATTGAATTGACTGATCCCGCTAGCAATATGCTGTGGCTTACATTGACATTCTAGTCTATAGCCGTATGTGGGAAGACCACTTACATTGCTTAAGGGTGGTACTGAGATCCCTACAGGAGGCTGGCCTCACAGCTAACCCTGCCAAGTGTAAGCTGGGCATGATAGAAATGACTTATTTAGGGTATCGGGTAGGAGGAGGGCTTGTGAAACCGGTGCTTTTACTAATGATAATTCCTAATCAGAATCCTTGATCCTGCCCCATACTCAGATGAGAAGACAGATACATTGCTCTTAGGTCTGGCAGGCTATTATCTCTGGTTCATCCCCAACTTTGCGAGGCTGCTAATGAGCTCCAGTAGCCAGGGGAGCCCAGCCTGAGACAGTGGCTTTCCTTCCCACCCCCTCCTCTTGTTTGGGGACAGACTGACACTACAAGCCTGATACGAGCCAGGAGCCCTGGAGAGCTGCTCCCAGCTAGCAACCTGTGCTGAGACCTGGAGAGCACCTCCGGGGCAAGAAACTCAGAGACTATGGCCAAGCCCAGGTTGAGTGTTAGCTGACTACAGACCCCACTTGCTTTTTATCCATGACAGTGCCCTTTTGGCTGCATCCTGCCTGATGCCTCTTCAAGCTGTGGAGACCTTTGTGCCCATCTCTAAAGCCACTGGTGATTGCCTATCATACAAAGTCTGAGCCAAAATGCAGTATGTAGAGTGAGGGAGGTGAGGCAGTATTCATTGTCTCTTGGCTCAAGAATCAGACATCCTGTTGATAGGGAGGCTCTCTGGCTGGCTGTTTGGGATTGTGAATGCAGACATAGGCCTACTGTTGTCACTCCTCTGGTTTAGAGAGCACCAATTCTGGACTTGGGAAGGGACTCCTAGCCTGTCATTCTTGGCCAGAAGAGGGATGTGGATTGGGTCTCCAAGATGGTGGGTGTAAAGGCAGGGAATGTATTGGAGAGGGGATTCATAGAGATTCCTCCTCCTCCTCCTCAAGGAAATGACTGGAAATAGTCAACGTGAAGTATGGGGATCGGTCCTGCTTTGAGCAGGGGGTTGGACTAGATGACCTCCTGAGGTCCCTGCCATCCCTGATATTCTATGATTCTATGATTTTCCTTTTCCCCCTTGCACTATTTCTCATGCTAATGATTATGAAAGGTCTTTGTACTGGTTCTGTCATCACATTTTGGATGAGCTTAGTTAGCTGTCCTCATTCTATGCACAACTGGGAGGTGAAGTGGATGAGATAATTTACTTCTGAGACATGGACACATTAATCGACATTTTGAGTTACAGTTTTTCCTTTGTTCCTTTATGTTCTTGTAAAATTCTTATTGGAACAATCCTTTAAGAACTTAAACCAGCAATACAAAGAGAAGGGGATAGGAAGAATAGCTTTGTGCTTAAGGTCCAGCACTGCAACTCAGGAAATCTAAGTTTGGTTCCCAGCCATGCCTCAGACTTTCCATGTGACCTTATGCAAGTCATTTAATCTGTGCCTCAGTTTCCCATGTGTAAAATGGGAATAATACTTATCTCACGGGCATTGGGAGAATGGATGCTATGGTAATGGGGAGCATATCGCCTAGTTTTACAGGCAGAGCTCCCCTTAACATAGATATTATTATTATTTATATGACTAGCTCTTCATCAGTAGATCTCAAAAGAGATAAGAATCATTATCACCCTTTTACAGATGGGAAACTGAGGCACAGAGAGGTGAAGTGACTTGGCTAAGGTCACCCAACAGGCTAGCGGCAGAGCTGAAATAAAACCTAGGTCTCCTGAGTCCTTCGGGCAACAATGCCTATTAAAATCTAAATTTGTCTTTATGGTTCAAAGAGATAATGAAGCACTGTCACTTGTGAAGGATCTCACTCATCTCCTATTTGTCTTTATGATCCTGTGTCCCCCCAATGACAGTGATATTGAAATCATGTGGAGCTGTAAGCATGAGGTGCCATAGGTGGGAAAGATCAATTAAATGATTGTGCCAGCTGCCAGTAACATTCGCTGGTGCTTTCCTCACTGAGTTTCTGAATCAGGAAGCAGAAGGCCATCAGATTTAGAAATGGTCAGGAGATTTAAGTGCTGACAGTGACCAGACGATGACACATTTCATTACGTTTTTACTTCCTGCCAACTCAAGTATTTGACCCCAGATATTTCAAAAACACCTGCAGTTGAGCCTTTAACTTCTAAAGCTGATCTTTCCTCTGTCCTCTTTAAAGGGTTATTTTTCAGAAACTCTCACTTAACCCCCTAACCCCTCTCTCTTACACATCCTGATGTCTATCAGTGGAATACTGGAACTACTGCTCATAGCTTAGTCAAGTTGTTCTCCAGTCACCACAGAGGCATGGCACCTAGCACTATGTGAGTAAGGCAGCTAATTCATTTCTTTGACAGTTGCAGTACATTAGGTCCACTTCAAAGTGCAAGAAATCTCTATTCCCTTAAAAACCGTTAGCTATGAGTGGGCCGTACTGGAAGGGGGAGTTGCTTTGGAGACACTGTTGCTACAAAATTAGTTTTGTTTCATGAAGCAGTTAAAAGAGACATTCAGATTTTATACTGGGAAAAGTGTTCTTTTGAAGAATAAACTGTTAAACTGTCAGGCTGCTGTCCTTAGGCTTGCAAGGGAAGCAGAGGTGAAATTATTCTTGCTTCTCACCCCATCAACTGCTTCAGCATTATTTAAAATACAAAATTCAAGCAAAATAGTTTACAAGAGGGCAATTAAAAAAAAATACCAGAGATATGGCCCAACCAGGGCATTACTGAAGAATGATAGGCAGTCTGAGGATCGTAGGACTTCTCTGATCTGCATTTCAGCCAGAGCAAAAATTAGTGCCCAGTTGTTAATCTTAATTAAAAGTGTTAAATGATTAAATGAATCTATTGAAAGATGACCTAAATATTGTACCACACATGACAGGTAAAGCTAGCAGGGAGCTAAGACTGTAGCGACAGAGACTCTCTTTTTGTGGTGTGTCCAGTGCCTAGTGGAATTGGACTCTAATCCCCAGTTGGGACCTCTGAGTTACTGCAATACAAATATTTAATAATGTGATCTGAAGTCAGGAGCAGAAGGCACAGGCATATTAAAGGACAGATTGCACCTTTAAATTGAAGGCCTTTGATACGGACACTGCAAAACTACCCCACCCCCAGTTCAGAGCTCAAGGAGGCCTCTGTCTCAGATGTCTCCAGCAGCAACATTGCACAAAGGGAAAGTTGACAGACTGAAACATCCTTTCATAGGGTACTGTATGGTTAGGATGACCAGATGTCCCGATTTTATACGGACAGTCCTGATTTTGGCACCTATTATAGGCACCTTATATAGGCACCTATTACCTCCCACCCCCATCCCAATTTTTTACACTTGCTATTTGGTCACCCTATGTATGTTCTCCTCTGTGCATCTGACGAGTTCTGCTGACCATGGATTGGGGCATAATATTGTCACCACCCCTCCCCATAAGGGTAGAGCTGGCTCTCTAAGGGGTACTTATGAGGGAGTAGTTCCTGCTGTATGTACCTGAAACCTGGTGTGAAAGAGAGAGCGGACGAGTCCTCAGGCATCTGCACAAGGGCCAAGCACAGTCTAGCCCTAAATATTTATCTTGCACTAGAGATGGAGATCCAGATCTAGAATGTGAATGCGCCAATGGTTTGGGGTGGATAGATCTGAGTTTTTACTTGGCCTATTATAAACCATTTGCAAAGTTTGAATCTGGATCTGCATTCAGACTGAATATCCACAAAATGGGGCGGGGGGGGGGCATTTAGATCAGGGATTTTGGTTAGGAACTATCATTAGTAAAAGTTTTTTGTAATTATGTAATGGTTATGCAACCCCATATGCCCTTTCTAATAATCCTTTCTGTGTGCCTGTTTGGTTGAACTCAAGAGAGAAATTTTTCTGTAACCAAGTGTCTTCTTTTTGGTTGCAAATAGCTTATGTCAAGCTGTAGATGTGCGATCGTTAAAGAAGGTGTCCAGTGTAAACACAAATATATATGCACTGTTTGAACTTTAGGATGAAATACATTGAACAGGAAGAGGAGGTGACAAAGGGAAGCAAATTTGCTGGGATTCGGGGAGGAGTGGGAGTAGAAGAGCTGCAGCAGGGGCGGGAATTGCTAACACAGTAAGACATTAACTGTGTAAGAAAATCTGACCACAGTGTGTGCTTCAGCTAAAATTAACCATCCAATCTTCACATGCCAGTGGATGTCATCATTTAACTGTAGACCCCCCTGAGAAGGAAGAACAAGTTGGATTGTGGCATTTCTGCATTCATGTGAAATACACCAATATGAACTTTCGTGTCCCTGCTCGTGGGAGAAGTAAATTTTCCTGTGATCATTATAAAACAGTAAGCAGATCTTGGCTCCTTGTCAATGACAATGGTGCTGTAAAGAGCTTCAGAAATCTTTTCTCCCTCTGTTCTGTTGTTAGAGATTTCCTAAGGTTTTCTGTGATGATTGGTTGTTGGGTTTTTTTTAGTAAGAATTTTAAACTTTTTATATAGGCCCTTTATCTATTTGCTAAACAGATATGGTTTTAGGGATTAAAGCCCCATTTATATCTATATTAAAGTTGTGGCATTAGAAAACATTATGGTATAATGTTATTGATGGCTTGTTAGAGATGGTTGAAAAGTTCTTCAGTAAGCTTGTTGCTGTTCTCGTTCAAAGGACAATTAAATTTTGTGGACAGAAAGTTCATCAGATCAGTTTCTTCATTGTGGCCAAGGAAGATCCTAAGATTTCAAGGGTTGGGAGAAGTTACTTTGATCAATTCAACTATCTAAATCTGTTCCCTTTTACTTTTGGATGCAGAAGGGAATGCCTGCAAGCTTTAATGCTGTCTCACTTCAATTCACGATTAGCAATGTTGTGTAAGAGTGAGTATAAGGAAAAAGGGCCACCTGCTTGCCTTGGTGTGGCATGTGGCTACAGCTTGAAAGGGATTTGTATGTGGAAAATCTGAATAAAGGGGAGGTGTATTGAGAACAGGGTTTTGCAAATACCGATGCAATTGTTAGTGTCATTTCACATAATAGGTGGGCTGCTGTTCTGACAATGTCACTTTGTTGATGTAACGTGAAGGCTGCTGTATATAGCCAATTTCTATCAATAACAGGAATTCAGAAAGTTAGTGATACGGGGTAGAAGTAAAAAATGTCTTTCCCCCTGTACCCCTTTATTATATTGTATATAGTTAAATATTCATCACTATGGAAGCAGTCACTAATGAACAGGGGAGCCTGTACAAAACACAAAGCAGTCCCTCCCCTGAAGTGTTGACAGCCTAATGCTCCAATCCTGGAAAGACTTGCAAACATGCTAAATTTTACACACATGCTTCACTTGTATGCACTGTGTGTCATCCCACTGAGTTCAAATGCAACTCACATGTATGAGAATAGCTCTCCCAGTTGGGAGTAAAAAGGGATTTAAATAAATAGCTGTGGTGGTGTTTGTTTAAATTGCCCAGTGTACATCTAACTTTCAAAGAATGCTGCATGTATGTGACACATATGAATGCCTAATAGAATGTAACACCCATTGGGATAGCTCATCTAATTTCTAATTATTTGGGACCTGATAAACACTTGCGCAGGTGAGTAAGTTAAATCACATGAGTTAGTTCTGCTGAATTCAATAGGTAAAATTACTTCTGTACATGTGAGTATGCACGATCAGGCCCTTAGTCTGCTATAGTGCTAACCCCACTACATGATGTTGTGTAGAAAGTCATGAATTTTTGAAAAGTAAAATTTTGCATTTTATTTGCTATTTCAGCACCTATTACACCAATATTTTCGGTGGATTGTGGAAATATATTTTCCTTTCCAAAACTCGCATTCACTTCCTTCCATCCCTCCCATATGCAAAAGGGGTGTCTCCTCTCCCACTGAGTTGGACTGGTCATCTACTCTTATTTGAAGTCTCCCGCTATTTTTCTCATGTTGGACTACTGATTCCCTCCCTTTTCCTAGTAGTTACTAGCAGGACACTGTAAGGATGGTTCGTCCCCAGAGAGACTGAAATCTTCAATTCATGATGTTTCCAACTTGTCTTGAACAATAGCAAGATAGATCTAGCCTTAGGCAAAAACAGCCAGTTGGGGCTTCCTGGATCTGTGCTGACTTAATCACTTACCATCTGCCCCTGTTCCCTGCCTCTGTCAGCAATGTGAGACGTCACTAATCACACTGGACTTGTACTAAACCCCAATGATGCTTTATTTTATCTCCACTTAAAACCCTACCTTCCACATCTCTTTCACAAAAAAGGACCAGATAGGGCTATTTCTTTAATAGGCAGGAATGTGCACCCCATATTCTGTTAATCCCCTTTGTGGATCTAGCCCTGTGCTGCATTGAAACGGCACCAGCAGTTGATAACGTTGGCCCTTGTCTTTAAAGTGCTTTGAAACTAGATGACATTTTCATGGGGCAGTTCTTTTGGCTAAACCTTTAGGGTTAATTCGTTTATTCCTAGACTTTTTAATTTTAAAATTCTTTGAACATAAGATTTGATCATTTACTGTATGGTAATGAGGGTTGGTAGGAGACTGCTGTTAACGTTATCCGAGTCAGAAATACATAATCTGTGGCTATGTGTGCCTGTGTATGTAGCATATTCAATGAGCATTTGATGGGATTTTGCTTTACACATAACACACAATAAATACAAATATTCCCATGAGGATCAACTCAATGCACTGCGTCTAATTTTAGGAATATTGTGAATCTCAATAGCCCTTTATGGTTTGTTTATCAGTGAGATAGGCATGGCATTGTAATGCATGTTTTTGTGGGGATGTTTGGTGTGACTAACCCTGTCAGCCAATAATGAAAAACCCGTTGCTCAATTCTAATTATGGTATTTGCTGCTTAAAAAAAAAAGAAAAAAGTGTTCAGCTGTTACTGTGGTGTCTCCTTGAGTCATACTCATGAGAGCCTGATTCATAGTAACCTCTCCAAAGGAAACATTCAGAGGCAGCAAATGTCTGATGAGTTAGTAACTGACAAGGAGAGGGTGGGAGAAGTTCAAATAGGAAATTGAACATTTATTTTAACTAGAAATTGTTAGTGAAAATTAAAATGATCTGAGGAGGAAAGCCTTTTCTTCTACAATAAATAAGTCAGAGAACAAATCTAAATCCCATCGCTCTAATTATTCACACATTTTAAAAATACCTACAAGCAGTTATGAACCTGTAGCTAGTTAATAAAACTCCATCTTCCTATTCTGGGCTACTGTCTCAATTAAGGGAGACATCTGTTGTAAATGCTATGCTGTGGTACTAAGGTCTAGGAGGAGACACATGGATAGAAATTCTCCCCCCATTTACTATTTCCTGCCTGCCTATCCTAGGGTGACCAGATCATGAGAGTGAAATATGAGATCACATTGGGCGAGTGGGAGGGCGGGGGGGTGGAGAAGAGACAGACACAGGTGCAGGGCCCTGACTGGAGCCAGAGGCACACTGGTCTGCCGGGCCCTGTGCTACCAGCGTGCCCCTTCCTGTTTGGGGTGGGCCCATGCTGCGCCACACAGCTCCCCTGCCCAGCGCCCCCTAGATCCACTATGCCCAGAGCCCCCCTACAACCCTTCCACCACAAATGCACAGTGCTGTGCACACACACACCCCGCCCAGCGCTCCCCTGCCCACAGCCCCACCATAGTGCCCAGCACCCCACACAGAACCCCCCACTCGCTAGTTTCCCAATACACACAGATTTTCCCTTCCTCCCTCCCAGTGCCCTTCCCCACAGCCCCACCACCAGAACTACACAATGCCCCACACAGACCCCCACTGCCCTGACACACACAGATCTCCCCCCCTTCCCAGCACCTCAAAACACACAAACCTCCCCCACTGCCCAGCGCTCTCCACACCCTCACAGCCCAGCACCCTCCACACACACCTCCCAGACACTCACCTTCACACCCTGCCCCCTTCCCTGGCTGTACTCACCAGCGTGCTGTGCCCACCACAAGCATGAGCTCCGTGGCTCCCATTGGATGGGAAAAGTGCCAATGGGCGCTGCCGGAGCTGTGGAGTGGGGCTTGCAGGCGTTGGCAGTGCGCAGAGAGCCCCTTGCCCCCTGCCCCGCTCCGACCCTAAGAGCCAGAGGGACCTGCCAGGGGGCGAGGTGGGGAGTCCCAGCGGTGATTACATGGGGTGGCTTCCAACCCAGAAAGCATCCGGCAGGCAGGTCCCTCTGGCTCCTAGGGTCGCGGGTCGGGTGGGGTGGGCGGAGGGCTCTCTGCCCGCTTCCGGAACCTGCAAGCCCCGCCCCTGCAGCACGCAGTGCTCCTGCCAGTGGGCGGGCACTGGGAGCTGCCCAGGAAGCGGTGAGCGACGGTGCCGCGGCTGCAGTCCGGACGGTCCCGATATCGGGACAAAGGACGTCCCAACTGATGTAAGGTCGGGATGCGGGACAAGTCCCCTAAAATGGGGACTGTCCCAATAAAATGGGGACGTCTGGTCACCCTAGCCTATCTCCTGATCCGTTTGATGAAATGGAATAAATGTCCCCATTATTCTTTGGGAGAGCAACTTTCTGGTCCCTGTTTCAACTGCTTGTGGTGGTGGGAAAGTGTAGCCCTCCAGATTGCTTTATTAGAACATTTCCACTGGCAGTGCAAACAGCTCCTGCCCTTTGGCACAATGGAGTTATATCAGTGTATAGAGTTACAGATGGCAGCTTCTCAAATGGCACTCTAACAAAGTGAAACTGGGACACCAGCTTTGAACTATTGTATTCAAATTAAGTGGTTTTAAAGCTAACTAAAAAAGGTCACGTCAAATGTATCTGGTCTCAACTGGAAAATCTAAGCAAAGCATTCCAAACCAAGCTCTTACTGTTGGTTCTTCCATTGTTAAAAGGGGCTTAATTTGCATCTTCCAGGATATACCCATTTTCTGACCCATTTGCTCCTCTCTGTGCCACATGTGAGCAACCGCTCTGGCAATGGATCATTGTTGCCCTCCTCCTGGTGCCAAGAAAAGTGAAACTCATCTCTTTATGGAGCTTATCATTGCTCTTCTAAGTAGCATCCGAAAGGAATCAGCTGAGAGCAATATGAATCCTTTCCCCAAGAGTTGATTATATGGCTTCCAAAGCACTTGATTCTTGCCGGGCTAGGAATGACATGCTACAGTTATATATGGCATCAATGTGATGGCAATACAGAGAAGGACCATCCTGCTATTTTCAAAATTTACTCTGTTTTTTGAAATTCTCTCTCTAGACCTTTACCTTTAGGATAAGGGCTATAAACAAACATGTATTTTTACTAGTTAGTACAGTAGAGTGGAACTGTCAACCAGCGTGCCAACTCACTGGCCAGTTCACCAAAGAAAGCTCTCAATAGCAGCAGAATTTCAGTCCCGTTCTTCAGAGATGGGTTCATTTATCAAAGCCACAACAATCCATCACAAAGCAAACAGATAAAACAGGTCCTTTGCCCTGACCTAGGATAAGGTAAACCTGCCTGTAGGTCTCTCACCAAGCTGCTTGCTGGCTGTTTTTCTGAGGACCAGGTACCTTCGGACCTGATCCCGGGCCTCAACGCTGCTTGAAAGGACCAGCCACCTCGTGACAGGATTCAACATGTGGACATGGTGTAAGTGTTTTGAGTATCACCTCAGAAGTGATATCCACATTCTCCAAGGGTAAAAGGTGGTGTCATTTGGATCTACATGTATGAAGTTATCTTCTGACCTCATGAAACAGAACAGCCCAATAGTCTCCTAGCTGATTCTTTGAGGACTCCTTTTTTGTCTGTAGAGATTCTCTGCAGCTTGTTTAAACTAATGCTAGAGCAAGTTGTTATGAATGTGTTTATCTCAGGCTGATAAAACAGAAGAGAGAAAATCATGAAATGATGGGGGTAAGTTTGTTGGGAACTGTGCATAAACTTCCCCATACTGCATAGACAGCAAAGGAGACATTCAGTCAAACAATGACATGCAGTCAATTAATTATTACAGGTTTGCCAAAAGGAGGTAAACTAGTGTTTACGGTTATGACAGTCAAGCAGTTTCACAAGAACGGTCATTTTGGAAAGCATTGTGAAGCCTAGAAGTTCCTGGCATATTTTCACAATTCATCAAAGAAAAGAAGAAAAGCTTCCAATTTTAAAAAGTACAATTACTTATTCATTCTTTGTTCCTTTCTCTTGACAGACAATGTCATGTATTTGTTGACTTTAGAAGGATATTTCTCAAAACCTTGTTTGTCTCACGCATGGTATTTTGGCTATGAACCGCAACACGTTGAATATTTCCAAAGTCAATGTTTATCTGACACACCCCTAATTCAAACCCAGTGAACTGAAAGAAAAGAAAAGATACCATTCACACTTTTCTTTGCTTTGTTTCCATATAAGTGGAATCCAAGGATCATTGAAGTTAGAGATGGTGGGGTGGAGAGAACTACTATGACTCTGAATCCATTCCCCAGCAAGAGCAAGTTCTGAGATTAAACTGATGCTTGTACCTGACTGATCTCAGGCACAAAGGCATGCCTTGGCCGCAGTGCTTGCTCACTGCTATATGTTTTTGAATAAAATAAGGAAACTGTCCGCAATGTTGTTTATACTATGCACACATTATTGACCCATTTTACAAGAACATGCTGATTTATATAAAAAAGCAGTATGTCATTATCCAGTAACTTACTTTTTGATTTATTGGGGGGACTGAAAGGGAAATAAATTGCCTACTTAGAATTGAATGTACAATTCACAACAAATAATTTATCTGATTAATTTAAGAATTTTAATTATTTTACTTCCTTGCAGAATAGCCCTTGTCAGATTGTGGTTTTCTCAGATGTATTCGATTTTGAAGTAGTAAATTAATTTGTTTTCAATTTTTAAAAAAACTAATCTCTATATAGTGTTCCTGACTAGATCTCTGCAGGTATTTAATATTTGCCTTTTGTGCTTTGTTTATTAGTTGTAAATGGATGGATAAGTCATATGGCATTTCTGTTTTCTAATTGGTTGAGTGTGCAAGTAGTTCCACTGCAAATATTCACACATCAAATTTGTTTTCTGCAAACATTTATGCTGGAACAACTGAATTAACAAATGTATGTGAACAATTAATTCACTTACAAATCTGAGCATATGTTATTGAAATTTTCTTAGCAGTGTATTCCTAGCTCTCTTTTATTGCTGTTTTTCCCAATTATTTGACTGTTTTTGAACATTTGAAACCATTGTGTGGTTTAAAATATTTTTCATGCATCTCAAAATTAGCAACCATTGTACAGGTTTTCTGCTTGTTTACGGGAAAAGGAAAAGAAGCATTAGGAATCATGTTTGTGTAATAGGGTACAAAGACTGGCAACAAGCAGCTTTTAAATGTACTCTGGGAGGTTTACTCAATGAGCCTAATTTATGTTATGAGAGCAAGCAGTGAATGTAGAGTGAGGAATTGTTAAAAATGATCCATGACCTTGGTAATGTTGCATTCACAAGAGTCCTAAAAAGCACAGAATTCTATACTCCTTCCAGTTAAAAAAAGAAAAGAAAAGAAAAAAAAAAACAATTGCAGGTGGTCTGCATATACAACAACTTTTGTTGTAGCAAATGAGTGGTTCAGTTAGATTTTTTTTAAAAGTAGATCTGTATTTTTCACAAGAAGCTTTACTAGTTCAACTGGTTGATTAAAACAATACTCATCTCATTTAAATTCCCCTTTGAAGCATTCTTGCCCCACTGGCATGCATTATTGATGGTTTGTATTTCTTTGACATGAAGTTTTAAATAAAAGGTAAAGCAGCATTTTTTGTAATTCTACAAGCAATCATAAAAATGGATTTCAGTGTACAGAATAGCAGTTGTTTACTTCTTTTGCATAATATGCTTCTCTCCCTGGCATGAAAAAGTGAGAGCCCCAAAGTGGTGTAAACATGACAGGACAGGAGGCCAGTTTTGTGTATCTCATTGTGGGATACGATTAAAGCTATGAAAATCATAGTGGGGAGAGATAAAAATGACCTGTTAAACCATTTAGTCTGTTCCTTTGTTGATGTAGGATTGTTACTGTATGAGTATTATTTAGTGCTTTGTCCAGTCTAGTTTTTGCTGAATCTCAAATGACGGTCCAAGAACACCATAAGTTTGATTTTGTATTGTTATTTTTCCTTTTTTAATAATAAAACAGAAAATAATATTCTGTGCATGCCAGACAGTGGGAATGCTAACAATCAGGTTCCATTGTGTTGTGTATCAGTGTTCTCATACAGTTATGCATGTGAATTCTCCACACTGTGCCTATTTTAATCTCCTGATTATTCACCTACTCAGGTATGTATTATGTATCTGCATTAATTGCTTTGTTTCATCTGTTTGCTTTGCTTTTTTCACTATATAGTTATTCAGCTTTGCTGTGCAGTGTTGTTTTGTAAAGAGGTTTAGGTATCGGAGACTCTTTTGGAGCAGAATAGTAGTGAAGATTTATTGGCATACTAAGTGTGAGAGGGGAAATAAGTTTATAAGAGCAAGTCTTCAAGGATTTTTTTAAGTTATCAGGGTAAGGAATGGATGAAGGGGATTATATAGGAATATTCATACCAAATCAGACTAATAGCCCATCTAGTCTAGCATCCTGTCTCTGACAGTGGCAAGCACCATATATTTATGATAACGGTACAAGAAACTTCTCAGTGGACAGTTAGGGAATAACCTGCCCATAAGGGATAGGTATCACATTTCCCCTTTTGACCTGAGCAGCTTACCAATATTTGGGGTCTTGTAGGTTATATATGTTAGGAAGAGGTATTAATGATGGAGTCAAGTATTTCTTGATGCGATCCTGTTTATTTAAAAAGAATGTACCCAAAATGTTTCCATGAACACAGTAGGAATCGAACAGGAAGCAGTTGCCTTATTTCAGAGTTCCCAGCTTGCCTTTCCAACCAGCACTGGTTCTAGGTATAAGCAGCCTAAGCAATTGCTTAGAGCACAGAGCAGCTCAAAGTGCCCCCCCACACACACACTTTCTCTTTTGGTTATAAAAACTTGCCTGTTCTAGTATTGGGGAAGGGGAGGCACCAAAATATTTCTGCTTAGGGGCCCCAATGGGCTAGCACCGGCTCAGTTTCCAACCAGCTCTTTGTCTAAAAGCTTTTTCTCAGGGCCACATTGGCAGTACTTCTCTTCCAACTCCATGGCTTTCCTGTAGTCTTCTCTTTTTTGTTTCTGGCTGCTTCTTGCTCTGTCTTGCTACTTCTGCCCACAACACACCCTCTCATCCCCACTTCCACCAAACAACCTGTAGAGGTATTCAGCCCCCTAGTGAAACCAATCTACCCACATAGCTCAGCTTCTGATTGGCCTTGCAAATGATCTGTGTTTTGAGTGATGGGTCTTATAGTTTCAGCTATTTTACTCCAAAAAGGAGCTTAGTTGCTTCTTAAATTTATCCTGAAGGAAGGAGGCTATCAGTGAGGTTTCACCCAACTCCATCCTGACAATAACCTCCATCACTTGGTGGTTGGTTTATAACACAAAGCAAGAGTGTTTGTCCATTCTTTCCAGATGATGTTTCATCCTTTCTAATCGGCAGTGTTTCCACCTCCTCCCTTGTATATCTTGTCACTTTCTTTTCTCTGGAATACTCTTGCTGAATGAGCTAGCTTAACATGCAGTAAATGAATCAAGTATGTAGATTACAAGAAAGTAGAAAGGCCGGTTAAGGAAAAGTGCTCTGTTGACTGATGCATATGGTGTTTGGTGTATGGTGTTTGGTGTCTTTCTCTTGTTTGCCCATCACTGGAAGGTAATATTGAACATGTGGGATCCTAACTGCATATGATGATGCGATTTTACAGGTGAAAGTTGAATGAATTGTCTTCAGAGATGATAAAGCATCATGTGGTGTTTCTGACACAACTGTGCATTTATACTAGCCAGTGTGTTGCACCAGCAAATGGAAACTATGTGAAAACTGTATTAATAGAATCTGCTCCTCTTCCCATTTTCTTTCAGTTTTCTAATTTTCACACACACTGGCATCGTGAATCAGGCCCACCAAGTTCAATGAAAACATGGGATGTAGTAAGCATAAGCTAATGAGTTGCCAGTGTTTGCTCCATTTCTGATTTGTGCATAGCATGAAGTAGCAGGTAAAGATACTATTCCCTCATCACTCACATTTCAATGCTCCCCACTCCCTCCCAGCAGACATCCAGGGGAGAACAGATCCCAGAATTAGAGCTGGTCAGAAAATGATGATCCATAGAAATCTCAGTGTTCTTCAGAAACTTGGCCATTTTGATGAACTTTGGATAGAAAAATGCTTGGCTTCCTGCCATCTCACCTCCCAGGCTCCCTGCCAGACTTCCCCCCCAAGAAATGTGGAATTTCCCCTCAGCCGGAAATAGCTCTGTCCAGAACACAGATCAAAAAGGGTACATTATTTACCTCTACCAGTCTTCCTTTTAAATACAAATCCCAGAGGTGCTGAGATTAAGATTATATTGTTAATGCAGAAAATACTAATGCAGATTCTAACACAAGTACCAGGTGTAAATATGTGGATTTCTAGCTAAAACCTTCCAGTGTTTTGTAAATTAAAAAGAGGTCAGTGCAAAGTTCAGGTTTAGGATTCTATTCATTATACAAGGATGCTTTATTTAATATACTTCAAGCCGTAGTCTCCTTAGTTTGTAATGCAAATTTCAGTTGTTTCGTAACAATTAGGTATATTTTTGTGCTGTGCAATTCTGGCTTATTCACAGCAGCAGCAGAATTCAATGGTAGAATCAATCTTAGTTCTTTAAAGTCCTTACACATTTAAAAATGTCTTTTTGTTTGTGAAGGGGTACTTCTTTGTGGCTAGGTCCGGGTATTAGCTCTTGCCCTGTCTGGTGCTCCCTTCTATAAATTGCTCACACCTTGGCCCCTCTCTCTCTCTGTTGGGAGCATCTTGGGATGCTCCCTGTTTGTGACTTGGGCCTCCAGCCAGGCCACTGTACAGTCCCCACCTTCTGGGGTAACAAAGTCCCACCAGAAAAGCTGTATGGACACTGTCTCAGATGGTCTCCTGTTCCAAGACTTTAGGTCCTTGTGCCATTTCCCCAGTGGCTGGTCGGGGAACTTCTGGGATTCTAGCCCAGGGGACCCTACAGCTAGCAATGAAGGTCTGCCTAGTCTCAGACCCTGTTGCTGTTTCTTTGGGCTCCTTCCTACTCCATATCTCAATCTCCTTGCCTATCTCTGGGATTACCACCAGAGATTCCTCTGCTCCCCATGGCTACCTCACCCTTCTTGGTCTCTTACCAGACTGCCCAGTCCAGGGCAGGACCCTGGGGCTTACTGTTCCCCAGGATCTCCTCCTTTTCCCTAGTCAACTCCCTTCCCCCTCTGAGGAGTGACTTCAGACCCCCTCCCTGCAGTCTTTTCCGGCTCTCACTTCCTGGTTTAGAAGAACAAAAAAACAGTCATACTGGGTCAGACCAAAGTTCCATCTAGCCCAGTATCCTGTCTTCCAACAGTGGTCAATGCCAGGTGCCCCAGAGGGAATGAACAGAACAGGTCATCATCAAGTGATCCATCCCCTGTCGCCCATTCCCAGCTTCTGGCAAACAGTGGCTAGGGACACCATCCCTGCCCATCCTGGCTAATAGCCATTGATGGACCTATCCTCCATTAATTTATCTAGTTCTTTTTTGAATGCTCTTATAATCTTGGCCTTCACAACATCCTCTGGCAAGGAGTTCCACCGGTTGACTGTGCGTTGTATGAAAAAATATTTCCTTTTGTTTGTTTTAAACCTGCTGCCTGTTAATTTCATTTGGTGGCCCCTAGCTCTTGTGTTATGAGAGGAGTAAAATCCTATCTCAGCTCCTCCCCCAGTTCGGCTTCATCTACCATTAGGTCTTATCCAACCTTGGTTCCCCTCCAGGTGAATGAGGTGAATTTGCACCTTATGACCCACATTACCCTGCTCACACCCCATCACACTGTTGTTAAAATGTTTTCCTCTGAAGGCATCTAGGAAATACAATTTCTGGTTTGCTGTTTTGGGTTTTTTGTTTTTTTTTTCCAACAGCAAAGTCACTCCTATAGTCAGTAGGCAGCATTTGTTTCACTGAGATGTTTGTCACTGAGACGTTTCAACCTGTTTTTCTTTCAAAGTTCACAATAATGCTGGCCTAATAGGAAATGCACATCCCATTTAATATAACTTGTAAAGGTGGAAGTGGAGGACAAATGAGGGAAAGCCATGAAATATATTTCAGTTCATGAGTGTTATGGTCAACACAATCAACATTGTTTTGCAGAATTGACACCTGAAAATAAAAATAAGCACGTGTTGTTTTATTCCAAGAGAAAAATAGTAAGAAGTGTAAATATTATTAATGAGACTGGTAGTTACCCTTCAGGCAGTGCCAGTTCTGATCAAAATAGCTGCACCTTACCTTTCTGCATTGACATCAGATTGGCAACAGCAACAGGGAGTCTAGGTTGTGCTTACTCTTTTTTCAGGATTCATCAGGCAGGGAAGAAGGAACAGTTAGTGTTAGACTTGGGGGTTGATTTGGAATTCTCATGGAGAAGGAAGACATAAGCCTTGTACCTGCAGTTTGATTCTGAAGGTACTTCTGAAATTAGTAGGCCTGATTCTGCTCTCACTTGACACTGGTTTTATACCAGTATAATTCTAGTAACTTCAGTAATTTACATTGATAAAAGATGAGAGTCCAACCCACTATATGTAGATTCTGCCCTTCACCTCCTGAGAGACATTGTCCAGTAGGAGAGGAAGTAAAGGTGGTTATGAACCCCTTTTGTACATGACCATGTTTTGCCTACACTGGGGGCTAGCAGAATCCTATTATACTAGCTCTAACTTACAGCAGCTTCCCTGTAGCTGTCAATGGGATGCTCCATAGCCCATAGTCATAGACATGAACAGTATGGTCACCCCTCCTTTCCCCCCAGTACCCCCTTACATTAGAGGCTGTGAGGGAGGGCAGCGTAGGGCTGCATACACTGGACCTATGCAGTTCCTCCTGCACATAGGAATTTTCCCCTGGGCTCCTGGGAGCCCCTATACATAAGGCCCTGTGTAAATTGCAATTTTTTTAAAAAGAAAATTCACAACAGGGTAAAATGAGTATTCAATTTCATAGACTATCCATGAAATTAATTTTAAAACTAAATCAGTTTTGAGGAATATGCACAGAATTAATTTCACAATTAAATTTAATCAATTTTACAACTAAAATTGTTAGTAAACACAAACATATGTATTCCACTAAATGTTCAGCTATTTCTGTTTACAGTTTTTAATTAAAAAGTTTGAGTATCATTAGTTGGTTTACTTGTTTCTCTTTTATGGGTTGCCTTTGCGCAGTAAGAACTGCCCATACGCCAAAACACTACGCTTGGCATCCACAGAGTCAGGGACAACAGACAAATATCACTTGGCCAGTTTTGCAATGTTGGGAATCATAGAATCATAGAATATCAGGGTTGGAAGGGACCCCAGAAGGTCATCTAGTCCAACCCCCTGCTCAAAGCAGGACCAATTCCCAGTTAAATCATCCCAGCCAGGGCTTTGTCAAGCCTGACCTTAAAAACCTCTAAGGAAGGAGATTCTACCACCTCCCTAGGTAACGCATTCCAGTGTTTCACCGCCCTCTTAGTGAAAAAGTTTTTCCTAATATCCAATCTAAACCTCCCCCACTGCAACTTGAGACCATTACTCCTCGTTCTGTCATCTGCTACCATTGAGAACAGTCTAGAGCCATCCTCTTTGGAACCCCCTTTCAGGTAGTTGAAAGCAGCTATCAAATCCCCCCTCATTCTTCTCTTCTGCAGGCTAAACAATCCCAGCTCCCTCAGCCTCTCCTCATAACTCATGTGTTCCAGTCCCCTAATCATTTTTGTTGCCCTTCGCTGGACTCTCTCCAATTTATCCACATCCTTCTTGAAGTGTGGGGCCCAAAACTGGACACAGTACTCCAGATGAGGCCTCACCAATGTCGAATAGAGGGGGACGATCACGTCCCTCGATCTGCTCGCTATGCCCCTACTTATACATCCCAAAATGCCATTGGCCTTCTTGGCAACAAGGGCACACTGCTGACTCATATCCAGCTTCTCGTCCACTGTCACCCCTAGGTCCTTTTCCGCAGAACTGCTGCCTAGCCATTCGGTCCCTAGTCTGTAGCTGTGCATTGGGTTCTTCCGTCCTAAGTGCAGGACCCTGCACTTATCCTTATTGAACCTCATCAGATTTCTTTTGGCCCAATCCTCCAATTTGTTTCTGTATCCTATCCCTGCCCTCCAGCGTATCTACCACTCCTCCCAGTTTAGTATCATCCGCAAATTTGCTGAGAGTGCAATCCACACCATCCTCCAGATCATTTATGAAGATATTGAACAAAACCGGCCCCAGGACCGACCCCTGGGGTACTCCACTTGATACCGGCTGCCAACTAGATATGGAGCCATTGATCACTACCCGTTGAGCCCGACAATCTAGCCAGCTTTCTACCCACCTTGTAGTGCATTCATCCAGCCCATACTTCCTTAACTTGCTGACAAGAATACTGTGGGAGACCGTGTCAAAAGCTTTGCTAAAGTCAAGAAACAATACATCCACTGCTTTCCCTTCATCCACAGAACCAGTAATCTCATCATAAAAGGCAATTAGATTAGTCAGGCATGACCTTCCCTTGGTGAATCCATGCTGGCTGTTCCTGATCACTTTCCTCTCATGCAAGTGCTTCAGGATTGATTCTTTGAGGACCTTCTCCATGATTTTTCCAGGGACTGAAGTGAGGCTGACTGGCCTGTAGTTCCCAGGATCCTCCTTCTTCCCTTTTTTAAAGATTGGCACTACGAAAGCGTGGTTCTGCAAACTTTCGAAAAGCAGTTAGTGAAAGCTCACTGCTGCATTCCTTTGCATAAAACCAGTAGCCTTCTAATTCAGTTTTCCAGCTTCTGTTGAAACGAGTTATGGAATCCAGTGGGAAGGCATCCAAGTTTAATGTACATGCTTGAATGGGATCAAACACCGTACCGCTTTTAAGGAACCAGAGTGCTGGCTCAGTGAAACAGGGTTTTCTTTCACTCATATCAGGGAGATAATAGTTTGAAAACTTATCTGCAATTTCAATAAAAGTTTTAATAGATTGGTTTTGAATCCCTGCTGTTACTCACATTTATATGCTTGATAAGTGTTAATTAAGTCAACTTTATTTGTTTTTTATTTTAAGCTTGACGAACATGAATCTCATGTCTTTCAAACAATTTGATTAAATTAACAAAGTCTTTGTCATACCTCACGATGAAGTTGAGCTGTATCTGTAAAATTTCTGAATTGTCCAGCAGATATTTCAACTCCTTCAGCTTCTGTGTTTGGTGTAATTTTAATTTCCTCCTCCACAAAACTTGAGTAAAAAGTAATGTAGTATGAATGGTATTCAATAGCAGCATATCAGCTTCCCCATCTCACCTAAGAGGGCAATTTCACATAAAGATTTGATCCCCCAGCTTGGACTATGATTTGCAGATACTCTTTAAAATGCTATTTTCTGCTTGGACAATGTTTAAAAAGCTTTTTGACTGTTGCTGGTGGCTTGTCAATGTCAGGGAAATGGTCAGGCGCTGCCTTCTGCTAATCAGGCCTAGTGGTTGGAGCAGAGGTCAAAGCTGAGTGGTCAGAGCCCAAGGACAAGCCAAGTCAGTACTGTGGCCAGAGTCCAGGTGCATGACAGGGGTCAAAGCCCGCATGGTCAGAGTCCAAGGATCTAGAGAGGGTCAGGAAGTGGAGGCAACCTGGAGCAGGTCAGTAACAGGGTAGGGCAAGGACAAGACTGGTACAGTCTCTGGTAAGGCTGGGGAAGGAACAGGATCAAGAGCAGGCTGGGAGTTTTGAGAGTTTGATACTGTGAGGCAGCAGAAGGGTTCCAGGATGGATAGTGCTGTTGCACAGACTGATCTGCAGCCCATGGGGTTGGGGAAATACCTAAGCTGGAGGGTCATCTAACCCAGACTTTGCTTCTGGATAGGCTGCGTCACTGCAGGCTCTGTGGGAAGAGTAAGTTAGTGCCTTATTGGTGACTCTGCACAGCTCTGTTGGAGGAGCATCTATTGAGTGAGCAGTCCCTGGTTTGGCTGTGGGTTTGTCTCACCAATTGGTCTTCCGGACGTCAGTAGCAAAAATATGTGAGAACTGCAGGTGAACTGAATGGCTAGCCAGTAATCTCTTAAACACTTTTGTAAGCTTTTGAGGAAAAAATTAATGCATTGATATTATCAATATCCACCCTACAGGTATTCAAACACTTCACAATAGCACAGTGTGCAATGGTGTTGTAATTAACAGCCTGTAAGTAAACTGTATCAGTGAGGACAGCTTTCATTTCCAAGTCAGATGCATTGTCACCATTTAGGTCTTTCTAAACAAATAAAATATGTTACACATACTTATCTTGGCATCAGTCAATATGTCAGTGACCAAGGAGGCTTCACCAGTTACACAATCTGCTGCTTGTCCATGCGGCAGCTTTAGGTAAGTGTTCACATCTCAGCTGATTTAGGGTTGCCAACTTTCTAATGGCCCCAAAATGAACCCCCTAACCCTGCCCACTCCCCACTCACTAAATTCCCCCTCCCTCAGTGGCTTGTTCTCCCCCACCCTCACTCTCACTGGGTTGGGGCATTAGGTTGGGAGGAGGTGAGGGCTCTAAATGGGGGTGCGGGCTCCAGGGTGGGACCAGAAATAAGGTGTTCAGGGTTCAGGAGGAGGTGAGGGCTCCGTCTGAGGGTGTGGGCTCTGGGGTGGGGCTGGGGATGAGAGGTTTGGGGTGCAGGGCTGGGGGGTGGGGGCGAGGGATTTGGAATGTGGGAGGGGGCTACAGGTTGAGGTAGGGGGTTGGGGTGCAGGAAGGGGTGAGGCGTTCAGGGGGTGGGAGGGAGCCTGGGCTGGGGCAAGGGTTGGGGTGCAGGGGGAGTGAGGGCTCTGGGCTGGGGGTACGGTCTCTGGGGTGCAGGAGGACGCTCTGGGTTTGGGAGGGCTGGGGGTTGGAATGCAGGAGGGGATACAGGCTTTGGGCTGGGACCAGGGATTAGGGGCTTGGAGTGCAGGAGGGGGCTCCGGGTTTGGGGGGGCTCAGGACTGGGGTTGGGGTGCGGGCTTACCTCTGGCGGCTCCCAGTCTGTGGAGCTAAGGCAGGCTGCAACCCAGAAGTGGCCAGTAAGTTCGGCTCCTGGGGCGGGAGGGGGAGGCTCCATGGCGCGCGCTGCTCTTGCCTGCAGGTACCACCACCCCAGCTCCCATTGGCCAGAAACCGCAGCCAATGGCCGCTATGTTGGCAGTGCCTGCAGATGGAGCAGTGCACAGAGCCGCCAGGCCATTCCTCCACGTAGGAGCTGGAGGGGGGAAACGCCACTGCCTCCGGGAGCCTCTTGAGGTAAGCGCTGCCCGGAGACTGCACCCCTGCCCCCACACCCCTAGCCCCAGCCCAGAGCACACTCCTGCACCCCAGAACCCTGACCCCTAACCGCCCTGATCCCCCTCCTGCCCACCGAACCCTTCGGTCCCAGCCCGGAGCCCCCTCCGACACCCGAAACTCCTCATTCCAGCTTCACGCCAGAGCTCTCTCTCTCACACACACACACTCCAAACCCCTCAACTCCACCTCCCAGCCTGGAGCCGCCTCCTGCACCCCAAGCTCCTCATCCCCAGCCTCACACCAGAGCCTGCACCTCTAGCCAGAGCCTTCACCCCCTCCTGCATCCCAACCCCCACTGCCTCAGCTCGAAGCCTTCTCCTGCACCCTGAACTCCTCATTTCTGGACCCACCCCGGAGCCCTTACCCCCTTCTATACCCCAACCACCTGAGTCAGCCTGTTTCCACCCTAGATTGCGTTTCGGGATTAACAGCACGCTCTGCTGCACGTGCACACAGCACTGTTCTTCTGCATGCACACGGTGCTCTTATGCCGCACGTGCGGAAGGATAGAGCACACAGGCGTGAAACAGCTGAGCTGTACAGTTTGTACAGTGATTATTTTGTCTGAAATACTTTATTAAACACATTTTACTTTTGTATAAGAAAATTGAAAAAAATCATGATTTGGGGATATTTTCCTGATTTCCGTGCACTCAGTGAACTTGTGAGTGTCACGGGGCCTGAACCCATACACCATTGGCATTAGCATGTAAGCGCCAAGCTGAGGGCCAGAATCTGTCCCAAAAAGTGTTTGAGTGCTATGCTTCTAAAGAAAGAACTGATCTTAATATAGAAATGGGGCCTTTACAGATATTTTTTAACATGACTCTTTAAAAAAAATAAGTCTCTCATGTTTCCTTGTTTGGAATGAGAACAAACAGACTTTAGAGGTCTGGTTCTCTTTTGACCCTGTTTTAATGTAGTATAGTAACAGCTGGTACAGTTATCTCTCCGAGAATGAATACTTCCTGAGCTACCAATGCCAACCATTAGTACAATGTTTCAGGAAGAAGGAACCAAATTAATAGTGGGGATGAACATTGTAAACTGTGGTTTGTTTATGAAGATTCTGAAATTAAATTGAATTCTACCATAAATAGATAACCAACTGTGCAACATTAATACAGATGTCCCAGATTACCTGGCTGTGAGTCTAGCAGCTATGTGTATAGAGTACTCTATCTGTTAGCTTGATATTATCTGTTTGATCATCCTTAAATTTATATGAAAGACAGACTTTGTTTTAAAAGCAGGTAGAAATGATTTCTACCCTGCCAATCTCCAAATATGGAGGTAATGATCCTGATTCTCACTTATATTTGTGTAAAACTGGCAGAAGTGAGGAGATCTGCTTGTGTGGCCCACACAGATCTCTAAAAGCTCTGCCATTGCTTAGCATCACTGTCATTTAGGCCATGTTTTACACTAGTGAGCTTATTGCAGCACAGCTGTATCAATTCAGCTGTGCTGCTGTAAGATTGTTCATGAAGCTGCTCTGTGCCGACGGCAGCTATAGCTATGTCAGAAGGAGAAGCTCTCCAGCCGACATAGCGTCCTGCACACTGCCAGTGAAACTTACATCACTCGGTTGTTGGGTTTTTTTTCAAATCCCTGAGCAACATAAATATTTGCAACATATGGTAGCGTAGATATACCCTGAGAATCATTTAGTTTTGGTGGTCAGGCACATGCCCTAGTCATATAAGATTCAGCTCAGGGTTTTTGGTCCTCTTGGGTTTACTATTTAAGATGTTACCTGACTGTAAAAACAACAAGGAGTCCTTGTGGCACCTTAGAGACTAACAAATTTATTTGGGCATAAGCTTTCGTGGGCTAGAACCCACTTCATCAGATGCATAGAGTGGAAAATACAGTAGCAGGTATATATACATAGTACATGAAAAGATGGGAGTTACCTTACCAAGCGGGGGGTCAGTCTAATGAGACAATTCAATTAACAGTAGAATACCAAGGGAGGAAAAATCACTTTTGTAGTGGTAATGAGGGTGGCCCATTTCAAACAGGTGACAAGAAGGTGTGAGTAACAGTAGGGGGAAATTAGTATGGGGAAAATAGGTTTTGTAATGACCCATCCACTCTGTAGTCTTTGTGAGTTCATAAATTCATTTACTTTACCCAGGAGTCCTCAGGGTTCATTTTGAGATATCAAAGTTTCACCCTAGCATTTTCAGGGACTTTAAAACTAACAGGTCCAAAGGAGAAAGGTGGTGGCTACTCCTCCTCATCTGGTACAGGAGTTGGTTCCACAAGTGTCTGGACTCCTCCCGCTCCAAAGAACTGTAAAAGAATCATGGGCCTCCTTTACAAAACTCTAGGCACTGGGCTGCATTCTTTGACTACTGCTGAGAGAATAAAGAGGGAGATAGAATCTCTCACAGAACATATGTAAGGCACAGGTGCGTTGAACTAGCAGTATTGGAACTCTTTCGTTTTTGATGCTATACACCTTCGCTGAAATAGGATGACTGGGTCCTTTAATAGGCTGGATACCCTTGAGAGTAAAGTTGGAATTTAAGGTTGACTTGGGTACCTTTATAAAAAACAAAACAAACAAACAAACAAACAAACAAACCAAAAAACCACCAACCAAAGGACAAAGTTCAGATGTCTAGATTTTTTGACTTTATTTGTTTTGAGCTGAGATAGATCATAGAGGGTGCTTTTCCCCTTTAATTTTGTCCTATATGGGAACAGGGAACAATATTGGGCTCATCAATGGAAGTTCCTTAATAGGTTTTTCTTCTTTTTGATAACACACTCTGGAAAGGTTATGTGTTTGACAAATAAGTTATGTATCCTGAATACTGTATTTACTGTTGTTAAAAGTGATATAGTGTGTGATGAGCACAACTTGGCCCATATATAAAAATATATTTAAAGTCTTGTGGTTTAATTGCTTGATTAATATTTGCTTGGATTTCAGATAGAGATGTATTTTAAAGGAAGTAACTGTAATTACAAATCTGTAAGGGAATTTAAAATCAGTTTAATGGACCTAGTAGATCCCATGCACTAGGACTTATTAGAGCAGTTAAATCTCATGCATCAGGGCTTATTAGTTAACATTTAAAAGGAACTTCATCCGTAGAAATTTCCCTTAGAAATGAATCTTTAAGGTTTCTCAATAACAGAAAAGGAATGGCAGAGGGAAAACACAAAATCCTGAGTTTGAAAATAGAAACCAATTCCATAACCTTGTCAGTGCTGCAAAATATTTAGTTCCATGTCTGATACTCCATTCATGCCATAGCATGTATAGAAGCATGCTATAGTTCAGGGGTTCTCAAAGTAGGGGGTCGTACGGTTAATACATGGGCGGTCGTGAGCTGTCTGTGCACCCCAAACTCCACTTTGCCTCCAGCATTTATATTTGTATTAAATCTATTTAAAAATGTTTTTCATTTATAAGGGGGGGTCACACTCAGAGGCTTGCTATGTGAAAGGGGTCACCTGTACAAAAGTTTGAGAACCACTGCTTTAGTTTTTTCCTGAGCTGTGATGTCAGTTTTTTCAATAGAAAAAAGCCATACCCCATAGTAAGCAGAATACTTGATCTGCACAATGCCTTGAATTGTAATGGTGCTAAATTGTTTCAAACAGCTCACAAAGCAGGGATCTTCTGTCCAAGGTCTGAAAATGTGAGAGGTTGTTATGCATGGACTAAGAGATGGGATTCTCATTTTTAAGTCTGATCAAATACCTACAATTTAGTTTTTATGTATTTCTTTTCCTCCTAATAGATTTACACGGATTGGGCTAATCACTATCTAGCAAAATCTGGTCACAAACGATTGATCAAGGACCTACAGCAAGATGTGACTGATGGAGTCTTACTGGCTGAAATCATCCAGGTTGTAGGTGAGTGAATTTCTCTTTTCCTGTTATGTACACGCCTACTTTGTCAGAGCCACAGCTTGTTTTTTCACATAAATATGGGGAAAATAAATAGAAACTATATGGAATTCAGATGATAATTCTGCCTCACAGGCTTTGATAATTAATTTGATAAAGCCTTATGTTAAGGGATTGCAGAAAAATATTTGACATTCTTGATAAGATCTCCTGACACAGCATTATCACCCAGGATAGCTGAAGGGAAAAAGCAGGTGATGAGCTTTTTTCTGTTAGGTGACTTGTAGCCTTGCTTGTTATCTTTTCGTTATCTTTGTTCCTGTTCGCTTTTTTAGACTGGTCTGGAAATAATTCACCAATACAATGGTGTGTTATATTAAACCTGCCACTTCTAGTTGGATCGGAAAAATCCCAGTGTGCAGTTAGGATTAGGGAAGGACATGATTAGTATATGGAAGAAAAGAAACCCTTAACAATCTGTTTTAAAATAAGGAAGTTCATTTATTGTCAGGATGGCCCCAGGCGCTAAAGGAACTGATGTCAATGGGAGTTGAAGGTTCAGATTGGGCCCTGTGCAGGGCTCCACATTCCCCCTGTTCTGGGTTCTTCATTAGTTCCTTTAGAGACTCATCCATCTGGTGTTTAGGCTATCACAAAACTATGGAGCTATGGAGAATGACAGAATCAGGAAGTCCATTAATAGGAATTAGAATGACTGTTGTTGACAACAAGACTGACAGACTTGAGATGCAAACGTAGAAGACAGTAGTGAAGTAACTAGACACCAAAGCTTGACCAGTTATTTCTGTTACAAATGCTGTGCAAAAGAATTAGAGCCCTGAGTTAAGTTTATGAATGTATGGGTCAGATATTCAGCTGACATAAATTGCCATAGTTTCTATTGACTCTAACTGAGCTAAATTGATTTTTACCAGATGAAGATCTGGCCCATACATACTGAACAAACAACATATTCATTGCTGTCTGAGCATAGCACTCTGAAAACTATCCATGTAATTACATATGTATAAAAATTTCGCATGAATTACTTATGTACCTGTGTATAACAAAACTCCATCCAATATCTATGTAACGGTGTATACCAACACAAATATTTTAATGGGGAGATTTTCAGAAGCATAAGGCGGAGGAAGGCACTCATCTCCAGTTGACCTTCAATGGGAGTTGGGCACTTACCTGCCTTTTGTGCTTTTTTAAAATCTATCCCTACATACATACAGTTACATATATGTAACAATGCTGCAGAAAATCCTGGAGTAGAAACATGCATATCAGAACACTACCAAAAACAGTGTATCAAATACTTGCATGCATATTTCCATGTGTGAATGCTCCCATATGTTTAAAATATATCCCTGTGAAAAAATTCAGAAGAGTTATTGTTTACTAAAATGCTTGATTTAATTCATCTTTGCATTTTTCTTCTTTTTCTCATTGCTGCTTTAGTATTTGGATTTAGAGTTTTAAGACACAGCTGTGAAAGGTTAATACCTAAGGTGAAGGATTTTCTTTTTCTTAGATTTTTTCCAAACAAAAGAAAATCCATGTTTAAACACACAAATTCCACTTTAATCCCCCAAATTGGCACTGAAAGGAAAATATTCATTTGCATCCCTTATGTACTGGCCTTAGGCAAGCTGCATCTCATTGTCACATTAGAAGTGGTAACTTCCACACATGAAAACAGCTTCAACTGCAGCTATAAAACCATGACCTGTCCTCATAAATAAGGATTTGTACTATGAAAGCTTCTGAATGGTAATTTCTTTTTCCCTTCTGCATGCAGTGTTCTCTGTTATGTGTGGTGGTGGGGTACGAGAAAGCAGCAGTACCACAGAGACATCTCTGTTCTTTTATGGGCATTGGTGGTGTATTTAGAGATTATCCCAGGTTAACAAAATCTTTTCAAGTGAATTTGTTGATTATGAACATTCCTTTTGGTCACTGCATGAGTTTTGTATTCAAGACTTAAATTGCTGCTTCAGTGCTAACGGTGATCTGCAAAGGGAAATATGTTTGTGCCTTTTTATGAAGAAAGAAGAAGAGCTTTTGAAAGGTTTTCTGTTCTCTTCTGAATTCTCTTTTCTGCCTTTTTTTGTTTTAAACATTAGAAATACAGGTCTTGTCTTCTCTTTTTTCCCCTAGGAAATCCTGTAGATGATTAGAGAACTGGTAGGATTATGCCATCAGAGATGCCATGTAGTTAAACATGATTAATTAAGAAGAGATGTAATTTTTATTCCGCTTCAAACTCTGTTTTTTTTAACATCAGTTTAGCTCAAATGCCTAAATAGCCCAGCTGAGAGAAGCTGTTGTTGTTAAGGATATAACGCCTCTGCCCTTTTGGGTAAGGGCTCAGAAAGCTCATGATCTACAATGAATCCTCCAGCAAAACAAGAGAAAAACAAGCTTGACATGTCTGATATTTCTAAGGAAAAACAAGCAGAACAAATCCTAAAAAAAATGTGAAGCCTTTGTTAAACTTCATAAGGAAGGGGAAAGGGCAGAAGTGCCTTTTAAGACCTTATAAAATCTGAGCTGTGTATTCTTCTTGTTGAGAGAGTTTGCTAAACTACCAGCTCTCCTTAACAGGCTTAGATTTTCTTCCTGTGGCACCTTTTCCTACAATTCTCCAAGTTGGTTAAAGTCTTCTTTTTTAAAGTCTACTATCCTTTTTCTGCTCCGCTCACTCCTTCCTTTCCTTAGAGTTGTGAAATCTATCATTTCATGATCACTTTCATCCAAATAGCCTTCAACCTTCAGATTCACTACCAATTGTTCCCTTTCTCCCCCCCATTAGTCAAATCAAGACTAAAATATCTGCCCCCCAGTTACTTCCTCCACCATCTGAAACAAGAAGTTGTCCCCACTACATTCCAAGAAACATCCTATTAGTGAGATTATCTCTTTGCATGTTGAACACCCCGGAGACAGTCAACTGTCACCACACATCAGGGCCATCAGAGTGAATTATTATCAAGGTTTACAAGGTCCCTCGTTCTGTGTACATTCCTGTCATTCAAAACCAGATGTATATTTCTGGAAAGAAAAGAAATCTGATTTAGGAATTTATAACTTGGTAACTTTCATTCACTTTTTATTATAACTTAGCATCCATATTTTGAAACAATGGGCAATTCTAAAAAATATTTGAAACTTGATAGGGATAAATTTGACACCTAAGAGCATAGATATGTAATCTTCAGATTTAACTACCAGCAATAGTGTGCTGAAATTATTTTGTGTGTTGCACAGTGACAGTTTGTCATAATATTCTCAAGTCAACTGGGAACTTTATTGACAAAATGCTAGGTTATTTTGGTTCAAAGGTTGCAAAGATTTACACATCTGTGTAACTTCATGTATATCCATAATCCCACTGCAGTCAATGGGACTGCTCCCATGTGTTACTGTTTGCAGAACCTGGATGTCAGATTGTAAACACTTTGGGTCAGGGAACATGTCTTTTGGGGCCAGGACTTACAAACAGTGAAATGCCATTGCATAGAGTGCTATGCCTTTCTTCACTTGGCCAGATAGTGGTACTGGTACTCTGAAAGGTGGAATATATACAGTAGTGTTGCGCTGGTTTGGGAGCACAGAGTTAAGATGTACATTGGCACTGATGATTTTGACATTGTGAATAAACCAACATAGTGAATGCATGTCTACACACACACACAAATACAAAGTGATATCAAGTCTAAATGGCAAAGAATCACACCTGAGAAACTGAACTTAAAAAACCGGAACTGGCAATCAAACTTTTGGCTTTTATTTTGTTTGAAGTTTTTACTGAGAGATCAGTGGAGCTGCCAACATAACCAAAAGGCGCTTTCCCCTCCTTGTCTCTTGGCCAACCATTTTTTAAAAAATTAGATACAACCACCACTGAACTATTTAAAAATGGATCAATTTACTGAACATAGGTGTTCCAGGATAATTATGATTCCCCTGTGATAGGGGAGGAGCTTCAGGAGACTCTTAACACTACACACCTGGGAAAAGCTCCAAGGGAAAAGAGAGAGAGTTTTCCTGTGAACTGTCAATTTCTTCTGTTTATCGAATCTAGCATTTTTTTAAGAAGAATGTAACATGATATTCCAAAAGTTACAAATGTAAGGACTGATGGAACAGAAATTCAAGTCCTTTCATTTAGGCACGGGAAAGGATTAAGTTGTTTGCTAAAACGGTAGCTAGCTTGAAAGATTCTGTGTTATATCCTCACACTACCCTGCACTACTTATAAATCTCTTTTGTTTCCATGATTGAAAGTCTATGTTAAGGTGACAGATTTCTACTACCATACTCACTAAGTGGAGCACTTCGATTGACAAAAGCATGCTCTACACTTACAAAGATGGGTCACTTACTCTTGTTGGCCTTGTATCGTCATTTTCTATAATATACTTTCACTTTGTACATTTTGTAGTACATTCTCTTGATCTTCTATAGAGATCTAAGTATTCGGGGTCTGCTCCCATTGAAGTCAATGGGAACTTTGTCATTGACTTTAATGGGAGCAGCATCAGACACTCAGTCTACTTTTAGAAAGCCATTTATTTAATAGCACAGAGTTCTTGGTATCTTAGTTTTCTTGATTGAAAGCAATTGCAATACTATTTTCCAAGCATGGTAATCTTCATAAATAATGGACAGTAATGTCCTCTTTTGCCAGACTGCTGCCTCTGTCACGTTAGTGATCCCTCAGTTAACACTGTTGCTTACTAAGGGCTAGTCTGTTCCTGGAGTTATTTAGGAATGGCTATTCAGGAATTTTCACCTGGACATATGTCAAATTAAACTAGAAAACAACTCCCCTATTCCAGAATAGATGTATCCAAATACACAACCTCTTTTATTCTGGAATAACTTTTTATGTGTAGAAAAGCCTTTATTACTCTCACCTTTGGGCCAGAAGGTTGTGGGTTTATGTTCCAAATCTGCATCTGGGCTCATATACAGTCAGGAAATGACAGAATCACAATTTATCCTGTGACTGAGACATTAAACAAAGATTTCTTCTGCTCGAGTCTGGATAGCTGTCCAGGTAAAAGTTTTAGCACTTTATGAACTGTATTGGCCAACACCCTTTTAAGAGGAAAAACAGGAAGAATTGTTGTAAGATCCAAAGATGTGGCTGAGGCATTGATTAATGCTTAATAGCTTTGTAACAAAGCTCTTTGTAACAAAGAACGTAACTCATTGTACAGTGTGCTGGTTACTTTTTGTATAAAAGGTTCTCTATATCCACCCATGTTCTGCTCTGTATGGTCCAAGGCAGTTTAGAATCATTCCTATCATAACTTTTCATGTAGTTTATTGAGTGTCATTTGTTGAGGATTTTTATTTTTGCAGGGAATGCATATCTATATCTGGGACACCAGCAGCTGCCTGACCAACAGATTTAAAGAACACTTTACAACACTTTGTGGTAGAGAGACCCTCTTTCCCCCTCATGTTTCCATATACTTTTGACTCTAATAACCTGTCTCACAGTATTATAATGTATGTGTCACAGAAGAAATAAAACGAGACCTTCCTTTAAGTTCCCTTCTCTCTCCTTTGATTCAGATTCTATCTATGAAAAAATGACTATTTCTGTTCATACTACTTTTATCACTGAGTTAAGCTGCTTTTGCTATGTCTAGCTTAATAAAGGGGAAGAGAGAAGCCATCAAACATCCTCAAGTGTATGCATCAAAAGTGGCAAAAGTCTGGAAACATTTAAAAATCTCAGGGTGAAATTCATTTCACTCTCATAAAAGCAATGTAATCTGACTATATATGGGTAAAGTGCCATGGGGGAAAATGGTGAAATATCTCTCCAGCCTTGGAGCTGTACTGCTATAAGCCCATAGTGTACAATGTTGGTTTTAGAATAATTTTAGGCCAAGCTAATGGTACAGAGACCCATTCTGTGCAGGGAAGAGCCTAGGAAGAAAATGAAAGCTTGATGGCACTGCAGTAAATAAGGGTTAACGGGAAAGACCCATGTAGTCCGGATTCTGAGGTTGCAGAATTTGTGATGGAGTTTACTTCCTGCTGAGAACTGTGCTCCAGAATCTGAAATTGTTTCAAGCTCTTATGGTTGCAGAGAGAAGCTCAAAATTGTGAATTCTGTAAGTGATGCAGTGTCATCTGCATGAGTCTGCAGAGAGCCACATTCCGCTGTTCTCTAGGCAAGCAGAAATGTACGGGTTAAAGTTCAGCCAGGCTACCACCAAAGGCGACTGCAACTACTGCTGAGCAAGCTGCCAGTATGCTCCTCTGCCATCTCTTCTAGCAGCTGTCTCTTCCACCTGCTATCCCTAGCTACCTGGAGCCACTGGGTGGTGTGGACAATGCTATGGGAGTTGAGGCCAGAGAGTAAAGCAGGAGAGAATGGTGGTGGTGGAAAAACTATCCTTGAAAATAACCATTGACAAATTTGGGGCCAGTGAGTATCTTCAGCTATGATCTATAGTTGTGTGTGCTTGTGGATGGAGGGGAACGGAATACATTATGTTTCTGTGACTTACAGAAGTTGCTGCCACAGAGTTTAGGGGTTGTTGGTAGGGAATTTGGTCCCATTCTGCTACAGAGTACACAGGACCCTGTTTATGGGAAAACTCTGAGCATAATCTAGTTCTTTTGTTCTATAGCCCAAAGATTTCCTCACAGAAGATATGTGACTACCAACTCCAATTATTTCTTCTAGTTTATATTGTATTGATACCTGTCCCATGATACCAAATCAGCAATATATACGCCTGTGCTTTAAAGGTGCCAAATGCACAAAGCAGAAGAGAATTATGCGACAAATGAGCTGAGAGAGAATTTAAACAGAAAAATGTGAATCAAATTAAAAACTATTTAAGAATGTTTTCTTAGATGCCCAAAGAAAGCACAGAGCCACAATTGGGAGAAAGCTACACTGGTTAAAAAACCTGTCTGGCTTAGTGGAGAAGTGAATGAAGCTATAATTTTTTTTTAAAAACACAACAATCTATAACAAATTGGAAAAGTGGGATGTTGATAGCAATGAATATAAATTACAAACTAGAAATTGTAGAAAATTGATAAGGGAAGCAAAAGGACACTAGGCGATGTCGATGGCCAGCAGAGTAAAGGACAATAAGGAGTATTTTAAGCATATTGGGAACAAAATGAGTCCTAGCAATGGTGTCCAAATGGTAGAATTGTCAATAATAATGCAAAAAGGCTGAAGTCATTGTAGTCAAATGTTTGGCTGCGTGTGTGTGTTTTCCCTGTGTGCTGTCCCAGCTCTGCACAGACAGTTGGCACAGCAATCTCGAGTGAACCACCCAATGACCACAAGATCCGTTAAGGTACGAAGGCATCCAGCCAGGTTTATTGTTGAGGAAGCACGGTAATAGCACCTGGCAGACTCCATGAGGCTACTAAGACATGTATGCCCCTGACAATGGATGCAGCTCAGTCAGTGGCAGGACTTTCCGCTGCCCCCTAAGCTGGTGAAAGATACTCCCTCTGAGATACATTTTTATACCCTGATATAAACAAGTTATGTACTGTCATTCTGACCTTATCTTTTAGGAGGGGTCAGTGTGTTTCTGTTATCCTTGGGGAATGTTTTTGTACCATGCTTGATATCAGGATGTTCTGGTACCACTTGATATCACGATGTGTTTGTGTGAGTACTCTGTGCTTAGCACTTTTTAGGAATGTGTATTTCTGCAATATAAGCACTGTTCTTGCCAGATTCTGTGAGCAGGTTCTGCCTCATAGCAGGTCTCTGATACAAGGGCTTATGTCTCAGGCTCTCTTCCTACTTCAGTCATCAGTAAATATTTCTATTCTGTGTTTGGAGGAAACAAAAAAAAAACCAAAGCAACAAAAAACAACCACCCCAAAAAACAAAAATACTACAGGTTTCAGAGTAGCAGCCGTGTCAGTCTGTATTCGCAAAAAGAAAAGGAGTACTTGTGGCACCTTAGAGACTATCAAATTTATTTGAGCATAAGCTTTCGTGAGCTACAGCTCACTTCATCGATGAATCCGATGAAGTGAGCTGTAGCTCACGAAAGCTTATGCTCAAATAAATTTGTTAGTCTCTAAGGTGCCACAAGTACTCCATTTCTAAAAACACTACAGTTGATATATTGATAGATGATGATGATGAAATACTTTCCATTTCAACAGTAATTCAGGAGGATGTTAAACGGTAGCTACTAAAGTTAGACATCATCAAATCAGTGGATCTGAATAATTTGCACGCAAGGGTTTTAGAAGAGCTGGCTGAGGAGCTCTCTGAACTGCTTATATTACTTTTTCAATAAATCTTGGAACACTGGGGAAGTTCTAGAGGACTGTGAGAAAGCTAATGTACAAAATCTGCAAAAATATAAACAGGATTACCTGGGTAATTATAGGCCTGTCAGCCAGACATCAATACCAAACAAAATAATGGAACAGCTGATACCGGACTCTATTATTAAAAAATTTTAAAAGGGTAATATAATTAATGCTAATAACATGGGTTTATGGAAAATAGATCTCATCGAACTAACTCAGTATCATTTTTATGAGATGATAAATTTGGTTGATAAAGGTAACAGTGTTGATACAACAGACTTCAGTAAGGCATTTGACTTGGTACCACATAACATTTTGATTAAGAAACTAGAATGATACAAAGTCCACATGGCACACATTAAATGGATTAAAAACTGACAAGTCTCAAAATATAATTGTAAATGGGGGATCATCATCAAGTGGGTTTCTAGTGGGGTTTCGCACAGATTGATTCTTGGCCCTACGCTGTTTAACACTTGTCTTGGAAGAAAACACAAAATCATCATTGACAAAATTTGCAGATGACCAAAAGAGTGGGGGAGTGGTCAATAAAGAGGACAGGTCCCTGATACAGAGCGATCTGAATCGCTAACTAAACTGGGCACAAGCAAACAACTTGCATTTCAATATGGTAAATATGTAAATCTAGAAGAAAAGAATGCAGCCATACTTGCAAGATGGGTAATTATATCCTGGGAGGCAGTGATTTGGAGAAAGACTTGGGGGGTGGGGAGGTGTCATGGTGGACAATTAGCTGAACATGAGCTTGCAGGAAGATAGAGGCCTAAAGAGCTAATGTGATCCTTGTATGTATAAACAGAAGAATATGGAGTAGGAAAAAAGGGAACATATATTATCTTTGTATTTGGCATTGGTCAACTGCTACGGGAATACTGTGTCAATTCCACACTTCAAAAAGGTTATTCCTAAATTGGAGAGGGTCAGAAAAGAAAGAGAATGGGTAAAGGATTGGAGAATGTGCCTTACAATGGTAGATGCCAGGAGCTCAGTCTATTAGTTTATCAAAAAGAAGGTTAAGGGGTGACTTGATCACAGTCAGCGCCTACATGGGGAATAGAAATTTGATGATAGAGGGCTCTTCAATCTGGCTGGCAAAGGTATAGCAAGATCCAATGGCTGGAACATGAAGCTAGACAACTTCAGACTAGAAGTAAGGTCTAATTTTTTAACAGTGAAGGTAATTAACCATTGGAACAACATACCATGTGTTGTGGTGGATTCCCCATTAATGGAAATTTAAAATCAATATTGAATGTTTTTCTAAAATATATACTCTAATATAGAGAGTTTTTGGACTCAGTTAATTCAGGGAAGTCCTACGGCGTGTATTAGATAGCTGTCGCTACCTCAGATTAGATGACCACAGTGGTCCCTTCTGGTCATCAAATCTATGAATCTATGATATGCACATACACTTTATGAAATGAATGATCCCTGCGCGCACCCATCTACACACATGTGTGTGTGCACCTACGTGCATGCACACACACCAGTGATGCAGTGCAGTACCCAGTTTTTAAGCATTTGGTTGCATAAGGAGTTACCTGTCACTTTAAGAAATGTCAGCCCAGTTGTCTCCTTTTGAAATGATGATGACCGTGCTCCAGCTGTCTCTGGAGGAATGACCCATGAGAAAAATCCAGCCACTGCATGGGTCTCAATGTTTCACACGTTTGCTTTGATTGGACAACTACAATCTTAGGCCACTTGATTTAGCTAGCAACAAGTGCTCTGGAAATAACTGGTACAAGTGTCCTCACTACGCTTTTTGCATTACTTTTTGTATTTGTTTCTCAGCAAATGAAAAGATTGAAGACATCAATGGCTGTCCAAAGAACAGATCTCAAATGGTAAGTGGCAAAGCAGCAGTGCATGTGTGTGTTACTCAATTCATAATAGGTATGACAGTTAATTTAACTGAGTGTTGTGAAATGCTTGCACCAATATAATAGAGGGGGAAATCTGGACTGTTATTAGAACTAATGATCCATTTCTCATCCTATTGAAGTCAAAAGGAGAAGATAGGATCTGAATCTATTAGCACAAGGTACATAACTTTTCTTTCTGTGATATTTTAATGTTTTTGTGATACTCTGTATAAATAAGAATATACAAAATGTAAATACTGTGCTTTTATTTGAAAACAGTTTTTACAGAAGCAGGAAAGTAGATGTGCAACTGGCTTTTTGTCAAGGTTGCTCCAAATAAAATTAAGAATTTCAAGGCTAAAGGACTACGATCTCTTAGGCTCTATTAAGATCATCTCGATATTTTAGGTCCTTCCCAAAAGACAGAATTTTTTCATATATTAACAGTGGTTACGCCAAAATAGAAAAGAATTTGCAAATGTGTCTTTGGAAGTTGTAATGAAAAAGTTAAAATGTCTATTGTCTTTTTTGATTCAGTGATGGGTTTTTATCTGTAAAATGTTCTCACTTATCTGGTTTGTATTTAATCTTTGAAAACAAGCACCAAAAGATACAGTAGCAGAACTCAAAGTATACAGTACATGATGAGTATGTTTGCTATTAGGGACAGTGCAGTTAATATTCTAGACAAGATATTTGAGAATATTGGCAGTAATAAGATTATTTAAAATGTACTGTAAGAAGGAAATTATTTAATTTATGATATTTTAAACAGATGCCTTTGTTCCTCTGTATTTTTATACAGAATCAATGTGATGACATTAAATCTAAAATATGTACAAATTACAGCTGGATACTGAATTTAGGATTATTTTAGTATAACTTCTATACCATTTTTTGTGTGTGGTTTTAGTTCTTAAATTTTTTTGCTGTGTGTTCAATTTGTTTCTATCTGGTGATGGAACCCACTGAAGGGTTAAGGGTTTGGCAGCAGTTTTCCATCCCAGAGCCTGAAACTGCTTTGTGTTTTACTATTCCATCTCCCTCCCCCCGGTCTTTGAGGTTATCCTCTTTTTATCCACAGAGCAACCACTCCTTAAAAAGAAAAACATCTTTACAGATTTATCTTTGCTACTTTTACTCCTTGGTAGAGATTGGCTGCTATTCTTGCTGTAGCCACAGCAGCTGTCTAAAGTATAAATAATTGAGGAAACTTTCAAGATCAATGTAATTTAATGTTTCACAAGTGTATTGTAAGAACTGAATTTCATTCATGAGCTACAGGCGATACCAAAATACATTAAAAAAATCCATTACATTGTAACTGAAAGTTAGATTAACTCACTTTTTCTCTATGAACTAAAGTATCTGTTCTGGTGTTTGCAGCCAGAGCTGACACCAAGGGTTGTTGCATAAGTCAGGTTTGGACATAATGGTTGTCAGCGTGCGTGCTAGAGCAGGAGCTGCGTAACATGTGAAAAGGGGGTATTCTTGCTTCACTTCCTGCTCCAAGGTACTGACCCTGTGCTGGTGTGTGCAGAAGGATGGACTGGGGCAGGGCTGTCTACCCTGTCCCACTCCGTTTAGGATGCTTAGCACCATAGTCAGTGCGGGACACTCCAGTTCTTTACCAATGGAAACACAAAATCATCATGGCTGTCCCTTGCATTGATGTGCATATCCATGGGGTTATCCATGATTGAACACTAAAGGCCAATGTTTATCAGTGTCTGTGCTCTAAGAATATAATACATTATAAACCAGAGGGTGTAATGTTTGTAATCTTTTGCCTTGGGTCAGTGGGCACAACCTTTCTCTAAGATCAACACTGTTAATTTGGATGGTGCAGTCTGCATCCCTTGATGCACTTGATTGGGCTTCATCTCCACTCATCCCATTTGGGTAATTTCCACCTCTGATGACACTAAGAGGGAGCAGTCCCTGCCCTCCCCAAAGCGCAGGGACTCTTATTGTGCCTGGCCCTTGTGCAGGTGGCATCATGGGGGAGAAAGTTCCTTGTGTCCTCCCAGCCCTCCCACTCACACCAGGACACACAGTTTTGCCCTAGTTTTTTACCTAATTGTTCAGTCACAGCTGTGTATAACTACATTGCAGCTTCTAACAATTGGATGTTAAAGTTCAATAGTTGGAAAAGGCACATGACAGAAGCTTTCATCTCTGCCTCTCAAATAGAAATACAGCACAGTTTACTATGAAACTGTACGACTTTATAAATACTATTAAATGCCTTTTCATAACTGTCCACTATATAAGAACTGATTTTTCTGGATCATATGTATTTATGTAATGTATATTTATTTAAATAGAACAACAAAGGCCTGCAATTGACAGTGATTAGTTCCAACTGACATGAAGACAATTTATGGTAAATTGAGCATGTATATAAATTCAGAGACCATCCCTACAATTGTAGTTTTTCTGCGTAGAATGAAACATGTCAGAAAATGGCTTCATTCTTGAAGAACCAAAGGAAAAAAAATCTATTTCCTGTTTGTGTGCATGTTGTAGAAAAAACTATTGTAAACAAACATGGGCCAGTGAAGCATGGCAAGGGATGCCCTTCTCTTAATACTATTGCATTACAGAAGCAAGACAACTGTTTTCGTATCTTATATTGATCTATTTTTTCACTGTCCAATGGCTGACATTAAAGACTCGATATCCGCCACTCTGCAGAGTTTACGATACCATAGTATCATCTGTTGTACTTATAGGAAGTCACTGTACCTTAGTTCCTTAGGGAACAGATGCTGAGTATTTAATGATGCTTACAATCTTTGAATATTGACATAGTGAAACTTCCTTCAGAGTAAAGTACAATGAAAGGCACAGGTTATTTCAGTGAATTGTGATGTATAAATAGCAGTTCTGCTGATAGAATGAAGTTCTTCTGTGACACAGTGATGTCATTATACAGATTCAGCTTTCTATATGTGAGCATATCTAATGTACAGTGGTCTCCATTAAAAAAACCCAGCATTTGCAAACTTCAGTGCACAGCGATATCTGAAATCATCTTATTCTGTTTCATATTTATCTAGGGCCTTCCATCTCCATGTCACTAAAGAGAAAACAGAGATAAAGCTCTTTACCCTGAATAGCTGAGGCCTTGATCCTGCCATCTGGTCCCTGTGGATACTAACACTAGTCCCAAACCTCAATGAAGTCTGTGTGTAGGGCTTGTGGGGCTCCATGTGGGCACAGGCATCCACCCACCCTGATTAGATTGGTGGATGGGGTCATCTGTTACATAAACATAGGAAATTACGACAACACATAAGAAAGAGTGAAGATAGAGATGATGGTTACAAGACATAAGGAACATGCAAAGTGTATATTCGTCTGAAGCTTGAAAGATCTGAGTATTAAACTGGAGAATAAGACAGAGAAAAGAAAAGAAGCACAATAACACAGGAGTAGACGTCAGTGGTGGAGAGCTATGTAAAGGAAGAGATTTTTTTTAAAATAGGGATTTGAAGGTAAAGGCTGTTTGGTGTAGCGGGAGAATGAGGATGTTGCAGGCATAGGCAGCAGATGATAAAAAGCCTGAAGTAGGGGGAGATAAGTGGAGCATCAGAGTAGGAAGTCGGGAGAAAGAAGGTGTTGATATATAGGCTGGGGCAGAGCTGTGCTGTACCTTCAACATCAGGATGAGGAGTTTTAAAGAGATGAGGAGCTGTAAAGGGATTTAAGAAGGAGGCTGATATGGTCAGAGAAGTGGGAAAGGAAGATCATTTATCCAACAGTTAAAATAAAGAGGCACAAGGTAAGAGACCAAGAGGCCTAAGAAGGGGTGTTAACAGAGGTTGAGATCAGAGAGAACCAGAGTGTGAACCAAGATTTTGGCAGTGTGGATGGACAGGAAGGGACAGATGTTAGAAATGTTAAAGAGGAAGTAGTATAGTGACAATATTTGGCAAGAGCATGGATAACCAAAGACAACCCCAGTGTCATATGAGTTTGAAGGAGTGGGAGGAGAAAGGAGCTGTTAATAGCGAGGAAGAGGGAAAGTGTAGAGAGAATGATGAGAGGGTTTGATTGATCCATGCTAAGTCTGAGGAAGCAGAGGGACATCCCAGAGGAGATATTGGAGACACAGGAAGCAATGTAGCCTGGGCAGAGAGACTACACTTTTCCCATTTACTCAGAATAGGAAATAGCTGTGGTAACCATGAGGTATCTGTGGTCATATGTTGATTCTTCATTTTTAATGGTGACCACTCTTGTGTATCTGTCTATGCAAAAGAGGTCACGACAACAAGGAGGGAGTGCACTCTCCCCTCTATGCATTGACCTGTAACAAGTTGGCTTGTAATACTCTGAAATATCTGTGATGCAGATATCCTATCATGTTGCATGGGTAAAAGGAGGGAGTTCAGTCTTTTATTGTTTATTTGGCTATAGATTGTGCAGAGTTAGTCTGTTTTCGTCCAGTATGGGCTAGAGCCTGCAGCACTTATTAACATCATTGGCACGACTCATTGAGTAATGATCAGGCCCATATTATCAATATGTTGACTTTAACTTGCAAGGAAAACCTAATTCAGCAATGGGAAGAGGAAGATGTAGCCAAATATAAAAGATATCAGGTATATTTAGGATATAGAGGTGAAACATCAATATTAAATAACGTTATAACACAGGGCGTACAAAACTCCGGCCTGTAAAATATTTAGCTTAGCAAAATTAGGCCATCGGACACAGGATAAGTTAACATAAGCAAGTTAATAATAAACCTGCGTAGCTTTTTTTCTGTGTTTGTGATATGCTGATGTTCTGAAATAATTGCTGAGTTTGGATAACGTCTTGAGAGAGATCAGTAGACACCAAGGTGAAATGTAGCCAAGGTGAAATGTTGGAGACTTTCTTAAGGTAACTGCCTATTAATATGGTGATAAGGTGGTGGAAATGTTAATGAGTATAAGGGGAACTAATGAGTTAGCCTATGAAAAACAGGGCACTCCAAAAGTAGAGGGGCATGGAAATTCAAATAAGGAAAAGGAGTTAAAACCTTCAAAGGTGTGTATGGACACCAGCGGGCATCAGCATAACACATTATAAAAGGTGTTGTGGCCTGCATGCCTTGGTATGTGGGAGATGCCAGGACGATGACCATTGGTGGTGGTGGTGATGAGGATAACACTTTTGGTTTTTCTGCAAGGCCTGGGGTGAGTAATGCAAATATTATGCATTTTGTAATGATCTCACTTTACCAGATTGTAGTGTGTGTATTTTTTGGTTGGCTACTAAAAGTAATGGTTGTAGAAAGAGTACTGTGTAGACTCTATTGTGCACCATGCGGTTTCCATTCTATTAAATACTTCTCTCTACTGTAGTTGATCTTGGGGGCTGAACTCTCCCACATTAAAGTAGGTGTAAACCCTCACTTTGGGTGGGTAGTTGGTTAAAGTAACCTTTCACTATATAGGTGACTACAAAGGTTTGTTGTAAAATACCTTGGTTTTAGTGCAGCACAGATTTGGTGCAGTAGCATAACAGCTCTGAAAGATATAGATTTATATGGAGATGAGCTGTCTAATTTGTACTTCAAAGTGAACTGCTAAATAATGTGTGAGATGCCCTCTTGCAGTAGGCCTGAGTGGAGGGCTGTGGGAAGCTGAGCCCAGAACAAAGGCTCAATCCTGGAGGGATGTTATCTGAGCTGAGATAGGACTCTCAGGGTATGTCTACACTACAAAATTAGCATCAGGGGGTAGCCGTGTTAGTCTGTATCCACAAAAACAACAAGGAGTCCAGTGGCACCTTAAAGACTAACAGATTTATTTGAGCATAAGCTTTCGTGGGTAAAATCCCCACTTCTTCAGATGCAAAATTAGGTCGATTTTATTTAAATTGACATTGAGTCTCCGATTTAAGTTGATTCTGCATGTCCCCACTATGCACATTGGGTCGGTGAAGCGCATCCTCACAGAGCAGGGCTTGTATCAACTCACAGAGTGCTGCTATCCCACAGTGCACGGAGCAGAGTGGAATGTTGGGTTGGGCTTCCAGGGCCTCATAGGACCAAAACATTTGCGCGGCTGGTTATGGGAACATGGCATTAGCCTCCCATGATGCACTTTCCTCCCTTCCCCTCTCCCTGAAATCAATGGCAAACAATCCAAGCCTTTTTTGTGCCTTTTATCCCTGCGCAGACGTCATAGCACGGCAAGCATGGACACCGCTCAGCTGTACACTGTTGTTTTGAGCATTGCAAACACCTCATGCCTTATCCTGCAGTAGTTGCTCAGCTGAAGCAGGAGCCGCCGCACGGAACAATGTGATGCTACCCAAGCAGCCCTGCTGGAAGCCGTGAAGTGGAGCAATTCGCAGATGCTGGTGACAGTTGCGCATCACCTTGACATGGTGGAGCACCGCTTCTGGGCCTGGGAAATAAGCACTGACTAGCGGGACCGCATAGTTATACAGCTATGGAATGACGAGCAGTGGCTGCAGAACTTTCGAATGCGCAAGGCCACTTTCATGGAACTGTGCAAAGAACTTTCCCCAGCGCAGCAATACTAAAATGATAACTCCCATTGGGAGGCATTCATGGATAGAGGACAGTTCTCTCGGGATGGACTTCATCTGAGTAGGGAAGGAAATAGACTTCTAGGATGGAGGCTGGCACAACTGATTAAGAGAGCTTTAAACTAGGAATTTGGGGGAGATGGTTGGGAGATGTCCAGGTAATCTCCACGCCAGAATTTAGCATAGAGTGGAAAGAAAATGAAGTAAGAGTGGATACAGCTGTAGGTAGGAGGAAGGGCAGTGTAGATACAAGTCTAATAGGTTATACTGGTAGTAAAATAACCGTGCCTAATAGGGTACAGAATGTGAGTGAGGCCAAACAGCAAAAATTAAGATGTTTGTACACTAATGCAAGGAGCCTAGGTAACAAAATGGAGGAACTAGAGTTACTGGTGCAGGAAGTGAAACCAGATATTATAGGTATAACAGAGACCTGGTGGAATAGTAGTCATGACTGGGCTACAGGTATTGAAGGGTATGTGCTGTTTAGGAAAGACCGAAATAAAGGTAAAGGTGGTGGAGTAGCACTGTATATCAATGATGAGATAGAATGTAAAGAAATAAGAAGCGATGAAATGGATATGACTGAGTCTGTCTGGGCAATAATTAAATTGGGGAAGAAAACTATTAGAGCCTCCCCTAGGATAGTGCTTGGGGTGTGCTATAGACCACCGGGATCTAATTTGGATATGGATAGAGCCCTTTTTAATGTTTTTAATAAAGTAAATACTAATGGAAACTGTGTGATCATGGGAGACTTTAACTTCCCAGATATAGACTGGAGGATGAGTGCTAGTAATAATAATAGGGCTCAGATTTTCCTAGATGCGATAGCTGATGGATTCCTTCAACAAGTAGTTGCTGAACCGACTAGAGGGGATGCCATTTTAGATCTGGTCTTGGCGAGTAATGAGGATCTCATAGAGGAAATGGTTGTAGGGGATAATCTTGGCTCAAGTGATCATGAGCTAATTCAGTTCAAACTGAATGGAAGGATTAACAAAAATAAATCTGCAACTAGGGTTTTTGATTTCAAAAGGGCTGACTTTCAAAAATTAAGGAAATTAGTTAGGGAAGTGGATTGGACTGAAGAATTTATGGGTTTAAAGGTAGAGGAGGCCTGGGATTATTTTAAATTAAAGCTGCAGAAGCTATCGGAAGCCTGCATCCCAAGAAAGGGGAAAAAATTCATAGGCAGGAGTTGTAGACCAAGCTGGATGAGCAAGCATCTTAGAGAGGTAATTAAGAAAAAGCAGAAAGCATATAGGGAGTGGAAGAAGGGAGGGATCAGTAAGGAAAGCTACCTTATTGAGGTCAGAATATGTAGGGATAAAGTGAGACAGGCTAAAAGTCAAGTAGAGTTGGACCTTGCAAAGGGAATTAAAACCAATAGTAAAAGGTTCTATAGTCATATAAATAGGAAAAAAACAAAGAAAGAAGAAGTGGGACCGCTAAAAACTGAGGATGGAGTGGAGGTCAAGGATAATCTAGGCATGGCCCAATATCTAAACAAATACTTTGCCTCAGTCTTTAATAAGACTAAAGAGGATCTTAGGGATAATGGTAGCATGATAAATGGGAATGAGGATATGGAGGTAGACATCACCATATCTGAGGTAGAAGCAAAACTCAAACAGCTTAATGGGGCTAAATCGGGGGGCCCAGATAATCTTCATCCAAGAATATTAAAAGAATTGGCACAAGAAATTGCAAGCCCATTAGCAAGAATTTTTAATGAATCTGTAAATTCAGGGGTTGTACCATATGATTGGAGAATTGCTAACATAGTTCCTATTTTTAAGAAAGGGAAAAAAAGTGATCCAAGTAATTATAGGCCTGTTAGTTTGACATCTGTAGTATGCAAGGTCTTGGAAAAAATTTTGAAGGAGAAGGTAGTTAAGGACATTGAAGTCAATGGTAAATGGGACAAAATACAACATGGTTTTACAAAAGGTAGATCGTGCCAAACCAACCTGATTTCCTTCTTTGAGAGAGTAACAGATTTTTTAGATAAAGGAAACGCAGTGGATCTAATTTATTTAGATTTTAGTAAGGCGTTTGATACTGTGCCACATGGGGAATTATTAGTTAAATTGGATAAGATGGGCATCAATAGGAAAATTGAAAGGTGGATAGGGAATTGGTTAAAGGGGAGACTACAACGGGTCCTACTGAAAGGTGAACTGTCAAGTTGGAGGGAGGTTACCAGTGGAGTTCCTCAAGGATCAGTTTTGGGACCAATCTTATTTAATCTTTTTATTACTGACCTGGGCACAAAAAGTGGGAGTGTGCTAATAAAGTTTGCAGATGATACAAAGCTGGGAGGTATTGCTAATTTAGAGAAGGACAGGGATACCCTACAGGAGGATCTGGATGACCTTGTAAACTGGAGTAATAGGAATAGGATGAAATTTAATAGTGAGAAGTGTAAGGTCATGCATTTAGGGATTAATAACAAGAATTTTAGTTATAAGCTAGGGACGCATCAACTAGAAGTAACGGAGGAGGAAAAGGACCTTGGAGTATTGGTTGATCATAGGTTGACTATGAGCTGCCAATGTGATATGGCTGTGAAAAAAGCTAATGTCGTCTTGGGATGCATCAGGAGAGGTATTTCCAGTAGGGATAAGGAGGTTTTAGTACCGTTATATAAGGCACTGGTGAGACCTCACCTGGAATACTGTGTGCAGTTCTGGTCTCCCATGTTTAAGAAGGATGAATTCAAACTGGAACAGGTACAGAGAAGGGCTACTAGGATGATCCGAGGAATGGAAAACTTGTCTTATGAAAGGAGACTCAGGGAGCTTGGCTTGTTTAGCCTAACTAAAAGAAGGTTGAGGGGAGATATGATTGCTCTCTATAAATATATCAGAGGGATAAATACCAGAGAGGGAGAGGAATTATTTAAACTCAATACCAATGTGGACACAAGAACAAATGGATATAAACTGGCCACTAGGAAATTTAGATTAGAAATTAGACGAAGGTTTCTAACCATCAGAGGAGTGAAGTTTTGGAATAGCCTTCCGAGGGAAGTAGTGGGGGCAAAAGATCTATCTTGCTTTAAGATTAAACTCGATAAGTTTATGGAGGAGATGGTATGATGGGATAACATGGTTTTGGTAATTAAATATTCATGGTAAATAGGCCCAATGGCCTGTGATGGGTTTTTAGATGGGGTAAGATCCAAGTTACCCGGGAAAGAATTTTCTGTAGTATCTGGCTGATGAATCTTGCCCATATGCTCAGGGTTTAGCTGATCGCCATATTTGGGGTCGGGAAGGAATTTTCCTCCAGGGCAGATTGGAAGGCCCTGGAGGTTTTTCGCCTTCCTCTGTAGCATGGGGCACGGGTCACTTGCTGGAGGATTCTCTGCTCCTTGTGGTCTTCAAACTACAATTTGAGGACTTCAATAGCACAGATATAGGTGTGAGGTCTTTTTTAGGAGTGGTGGGTGAAATTCTGTGGCCTGCATTGTGCAGGAGGTCAGACTAGATGATCATAATGGTCCCTTCTGACCTAAATATCTATGAATCTATGAATGACGAGCAGTGGCTGCAGAACTTTCGAATGCGCAAGGCCACTTTCATGGAACTGTGCAAAGAACTTTCCCCAGCGCAGCAATACTAAAATGATAACTGCTCTAACAGCTGAGAAGCAAGTGGCGATAGCTCTGTGGAAGCTTGCAACGCGAGTCTGCTACCAGTCAGTGGGGCATCAACTTGGAGTGGGTAAACCTACTGTGGGGTCTGCTGTGATCCAAGTTGTCAGGGTAATCAATAGACATCAATTCAACATTAAAAATAATAGCATGTAACCCCTGCAGATTGATTGAAAATGTGTACTCACCAGAGGTGCCTTTGCGGGCATCACGCTCTGCTGACAATTGGTCCTGTGGGGGGATGGGCTCCAGAATTTAAAAAAAAGTTCTTGGCTGTCAGGGAGAATGGATCCTCCGCTTGCCTGCCACGCATTCTCCTCCTCCTCCTCTTCCTCAGCAACAATGTCCTCCTCGTTGTTGCCCAAGGTCACCTGGGGCTCCTGGGAGATATCCACGGAGCGTTTTGGGGTAGTGGTAGGGTTGCCACCTAGAATTGCATGCAGCTCCTCATAGAAGCAGCGTGTCTGTGGCTGAGAACCAGAGTGACTGTTCGCCTCTCTTGTCTTCTGGTACTCTTGCTGAAGTTCCTTTATTTTCATGCGGCACTGCTGCGTGTTTCTGGTGTAGTCCTTCTCCCCCATGCTGTGTCCAATTTTTGGCATAGATGTCAGCATTTCTTCTCCTGGTCGGAGCTCTGCCTGCACAGACTCTTCTCCCCACACAGCAATAAGATCCACTACCTCCTATGTGCTCCATGCTGGAGCGCGTTTGCGGCCTTGAGCATCCATTATCAGCTGTGCTGACGAGCTATCCACACCGATCGAACAGGAAATGAAAATTCAAACGTTTTTTAACAGGGGGGCGGTTGTTTCCTGTGTACCTGGCTGAAGTGCAGTGGAGTTGAAAGTGCCATCCAGAGCAGTCACAGCAGAGCACTGTGGGACACCTCCTGTAGGCCAATTCATTCGAATTACACAGCACAGTGTCTACATTATCCCCATGTCGACACGTGGATGTCGACTGAGCCCTGTGCCTCTCACGGAGGTGGAGTACAGAAGTTGACTTTACAAACCCTTTAAGTTGGCAGAAGGGACTCGGCAGTGTAGACACATACATTATTAAGCAGACCTAACTTTGCCTGGTCTACACTGGGGGGGGGATTACGCAACTTCAGCTACATGAATAACGTAACTGAAGTCGACGTATTTAGACCTACTCACTGCAGTGTCTTCACTACGGTGAGTTGACTGCTACTGCTCCCCCATCATCTCCACCTGCGCCTCCCGCAGCGGCTGAGTCGACGGAAAGCGCTCAGGGGTCAATTTATTGCGTCTAGACTAGACACGATAAATTGACCCCCGCTGGATTGATCGCTGCCTGCCGATCTGGCGCGTAGTGTAGACCAGGTCTCAGACAGGGAGGCTTGGATGAGTGGAACACTGCAGGGATTCTCACTCAGGAGACCTGACTTGGGGCTCTGGGAGATGAGTCATAGGGGAAGAAAGTGAATCTGGGAGCTCTCAGGTGGCTGGTCTGGATACTGGGGCCCTGGAGCAAGGGGAGAAAGAGTAAGGGGACAGACGGTTAATGACTCTCTGGTGCGTGAGCTGGAAAAGATATCCCAGGAGTGGGCGTGGAAAACTGTTGTGAACCTGTTACATTTTGGGAGAATGGTTTTATCATGAGGGTTCTGTGGGCTGTTGTACATGTACAAGAATAAATATATTTTCCCCAGCAGACTTTTGAACTGGACATTGAGAAAGACTGTGTTCCTTTCATGGGAGGAAGAAAGGGGAAATGGAGGCAGACATACCTGTTATGGTGTGGCCTGTTGCATGTGGGTGCCCCAGGTCACAGGGGAAACCCTCCTCTTCCCTAAAAAATAAAATAAAGACACCTTACAAATTGCCTGAGGGTCAGTAAAGTTGCATCCGAGAGTGCTAAAGGAATTGGCGGCTGTGATTGCAGAGCCATTGGCCATTATCTTTGAAAACTCGTGGCGAACGGGGGAAGTCCCAGATGACTGGAAAAAGGCTAATGTAGTGCCAATCTTTAAAAAAGGGAAGAAGGAGGATCCTGGGAACTACAGGCCAGCCAGCCTCACCTCAGTCCCCGGAAAAATCATGGAGCAGGTCCTCAAAGAATCAATCCTGAAGCACTTACATGAGAGGGAAGTGATCAGGAACAGTCAGCATGGATTCACCAAGGGAAGGTCATGCCTGACTAATCTAATCGCCTTCTATGATGAGATTACTGGTTCTGTGGATGAAGGGAAAGCAGTGGATGTATTGTTTCTTGACTTTAGCAAAGCTTTTGACACGGTCTCCCACAGTATTCTTGTCAGCAAGTTAAGGAAGTATGGGCTGGATGAATGCACTCTAAGGTGGGTAGAAAGTTGGCTAGATTGTCGGGCTCAACGGGTAGTGATCAATGGCTCCATGTCTAGTTGGCAGCCGGTGTCAAGTGGAGTGCCCCAGGGGTCGGTCTTGGGGCCGGTTTTGTTTAATATCTTCATAAATGATCTGGAGGATGGTGTGGATTGCACTCTCAGCAAATTTGCGGATGATACTAAACTAGGAGGAGTGGTAGATACGCTGGAGGGCAGGGATAGGATACAGAGGGACCTAGACAAATTGGAGGATTGGGCCAAAAGAAATCTGATGAGGTTCAATAAGGATAAGTGCAGGGTCCTGCACTTAGGACGGAAGAACCCAATGCACCGCTACAGACTAGGGACCGAATGGCTAGGCAGCAGTTCTGCGGAAAAGGACCTGGGGTGGCAGTGGACGAGAAGCTGGATATGAGTCAGCAGTGTGCCCTTGTTGCCAAGAAGGCCAATGGCATTTTGGGATGTATAAGTAGGGGCATAGCGAGCAGATCGAGGGATGTGATCGTCCCCCTCTATTCGACATTGGTGAGGCCTCATCTGGAGTACTGTGTCCAGTTTTGGGCCCCACACTACAAGAAGGATGTGGATAAATTGGAGAGAGTCCAGCGAAGGGCAACAAAAATGATTAGGGGTCTGGAACACATGACTTATGAGGAGAGGCTGAGGGAACTGGGATTGTTTAGTCTGTAGAAGAGAAGAATGAGGGGGGATTTGATAGCTGCTTTCAACTACCTGAGAGGTGGTTCCAGAGAGGATGGTTCTAGATGATTCTCAGTGGTAGAAGAGGACAGGACAAGGAGTAATGGTCTCAAATTGCAGTGGGGGCGGTTTAGGTTGGATATTAGGAAAAACTTTTTCACTAGGAGGGTGGTGAAACACTGGAATGCGTTACCTAGGGAGGTGGTAGAATCTCCTTCCTTAGAGGTTTTTAAGGTCAGGCTTGACAAAGCCCTGGCTGGGATGATTTAATTGGGGATTGGTCCTGCCTTGAGCAGGGGGTTGGACTAGATGACCACCTGAGGTCCTTTCCAACCCTGATATTCTATGATTCTATGATTCTAAAGTTAAGGGAGAAAGTAAATTCAAGAGTCAATGGTCCTCAGCTGCCAGGATCAATAACAAAAGGGGGGTTGCCACCAGGACACAAACCATAAAGAGATGTAACAATTAAAAGAATTGTTCTTCATTTGCATCCCAAAACAAATTGGAAACCAGTGGAATCTTGGAACAGGTGTAATATGATTCATATGTCAGGTGTATATATGGTGAATATAAGTGTACATTATTGAAATAATTGAATCTGCAGCCATTTACATGAGATGAGGATCTGACCTTATGTGTGTAACATCACTAAGTGGGCAGTTACCTTCTTCACTAACCCCCAGGTATTTAATTGCTGCTTTATAGGTATCAAAAACAGAGACTTAGGGCCCTGCCTTCCAGTTTGTCTCTCAAGTCATTTTTGTTATTTAGAGACCTGAAAATTTCACCTCTGCAGTTTCTCACTGTTAGCACTACAGTTACCCTCCACCCCGCATAGGGAGATTGCAGAGGACACACCTTCGAATTTGTCAGTTAACTGCAGGGGTCACTTTTAAATGCTGTTTGGCATTTCCTATCTGATGCTGATGATGCTGTCACATGTCACTCAAAGCCAAATTCAGCCTTGGTGTAACTCCATTGTCTTCAGAGTAGTTGCACTTGGTTGCGCCAAGGTTGAATCTGGTTTCAGGAGTGGAAATTGCACTCAAGCTCTAACATCCTACAGAGAAATTCCACCAAGCTGCCTAGTTGTCCCCCACACTGTCTTTATTTTTGGATAATCAGCAGTCACTGGAGCCTGGTCCTCCGAACACTTTTATTCCACTGTTGTCTAGATGAGCGTGACTGGTCGCAATAAATCTTCTGAGGGTGCCTCTCCCAAGAACCTCTCACTTTGTGGGGGTCTAGTCACTAGAGCACTCCCTTCCCAATGCAGAGTTTTGCTGCCTAGAAATGTGTTTTTAATTCAGAGACACAGCAGTGCAGAAGAGATCAAAAGCATCACAAACATTTTTTCTCCATAACTTCCAGGCACTGGATTTCTTGGAATCATAGTTCGATGGTTAAATAAAGATGTGTATTTTCAATAATTCTTTTTGAAGGTTGTCCTGAGAAATCTGATGCAGGGAACTTTTGTGACTTGGTTTTCGTTAGGCATTATTATTATTACCTTGACTTTGTGACTCAGTAAGTTTGTGTTTAAATATTACATCTGTTTGGTGTTCCTATAGTAACAAATGGACATCTTTTGACTTTAGCATGGTATTTTTCAGCACAGCTGTCTGTTAGTCTGAAGGAAAAAGCATTATCTGGATCAATGCCAGACTTACTATGGCAGCCACTAGCTTAACTCCTTCAACTGCATGCTGAGACACTTGGCTAAATATTGAGTATGGGAATGTCTAACACTGCATTTTTTTTAAGGTAGCCTCAGTCTCTGTTGATCACAGTAGGGGTCTAAAAAAAATAGAGCCCTCCGGGTCCTCACTTGCAAAGTGCACAGGATGCTTTCTCTTGCCTTTTGTCCTTTAAGGGGAAAAAAAAGCATAGCTGCAGTGTGCATGAGTTTCTGTGTCTTGCTATATTGAAAGGGGACTTTTTGGAATGGTCTTCCACCCAGGAATAAGCAAATATGTGCTTAACATGTGTCACACTCCTGGTGATAGCTTTGATGTGCTATAGATGGGACTTTTTTCCCCCAGTAAAAGTGACTCACATTTTGATGGATATGATTTTATTCTGTGACTGCTTAGTTTATTTTAAAATTTGATTATTTAATGCAACCAGAAGCGTAAAAGAGAATTAATATATTATAACAATTCAAGGTTTAACATCATACTAGGATTTTGACATAAACCAAAAAGGACATCAGAGATGAGGCCGTCCTTAAGTCATCTTATTGTGCCTACATATTATAGCATATCTGTTATGTAAAATTACCTATTACTGAGACCCTTGTAGGCACAACAGACACTATTAAGTTCAGTGTGGTTTCACTTGCTTGCACCAAGGTTGAATTTGATCTCAGGAGTGGAAATTGTGCTCAGGCTGAATTGTGCAGAGTGAATTAAGGAAAGATTCTTCACGATACATTACTTGTCTTTGGTCCTCAACATTATTTTCACTTGACCTTTATGATAAAGGCCTTTTTAAAGCTTCCTTGCACAGAAGAAAAGATTAAAAGCAAGAGGCTGGGGAATCAATTAGACGGGAAATAAATTGTAGCTATAAATTTATCTCCCCTTATAGGATGAATTAATTCATTCCCTTTCTGAGCCCCAGCTATGGGGAAATCTTTGTAGATTTTCTAAATGGGATGGGTCTGAGTAATGTAGGTTTAAAGCATATGTTGACAACAAGAGATACCTGCTCATGTTTACATAGTTCAGCTTCTGCTTTCTGAATTCCACATAGTGACTTTACTTTCTGAACAGAAACCCTATTTTCTTTATCCATAAGAAAAAATGTACAGTGAGATACGTCATGAAACTCCTCACACTAAACCAGAATGTGACAAAGATTCTGTGTCAGGTTTGTGATTTAATAGATGAAGCTGTTTATACAACTGTTTCTTTTGCCACCTGGGCTTCTGTCTCTATTTGAATATATCTCTATTTATAGAATACCTAGTACTAAGCTCTTCACACTCAAATATCCAAAGTGAGTCACACTTTTGACAAAGGATTATCCAGTCCAGAGAAATTAGCTTTCACCTCTGTTAGAGTATCTGTTTGTAGATCTTTGATTTCAGGCTTCTGCTGATGCACTTTCCTTGTGTAAGTATGTTTAATTTGGTTATTTTAAGTAATTAAATAGTCTTACTCTAAAGCTGCTGTGATATATGTCCAGGACAGTTTATTCTCTGGTTTTTGGCTGAATTATTTTTATAAATCCCAAATCTAACTTGCTTATTTTGGGCTAAACTGTGCCTTCATCCTGGCTTATGCAGCTATAATGGCGAGTGAGGAGGAGTAAGATCTCACACTCCCCAGTGAGACTGTGTAGCACCTGGTTGCTGGGTCCAGGCACAGGAAAGAGAGCAGGGACTGTACACCCCAAATGTTCCCTCTTCTACCACCCCAGCAAGTAGGCAGGCACAGAGTAGGTAGAGCCATGGACTCCACCCTCCTTACAACCCCCAAACACACATGTTTACCAGCCATGATGGGGAGGCAATGCTGTGTCTGGTAATGGGCTCTCACAGTACACTCCTTCTCTCTTGCTACCATGGAAGAGAAGAGCTGTGTTCTTCAGAGAGGTGTATTCTTACCAGAGCTGTTGCTGGAGTGGGTAGCTACAAACTGCCCCCTACACTGGGTTGAGCCTAAATGCTTGATCTAGCCCATTAATATCGAAGAACATGGTGCTACATCATTTTACCAATGATGTTCTTTCCTTGTTTGAAATTAATCCATGCATGCTATTTTAATTTTGAAAATGAAATAAGCAATTTATTTATATAAAGAAAGTAGCCCAAAGCAACTTACGGACAGAAAATGTTTTATTTAGAGGAACGAATTCTAAAGCCAGTGGAAATGTTTCATGTGGTTATTATAGTTCTTTGTTTCAGGGTTTGATTGATTTCAGAATTAATTTTACACATTCAGGTTACAGACTGATATATCGAATCCTTCAGTACTTGAGTTCCTGGATGGGGATGAAAAACACTGTGTACAGTAACCAGTACCATGTATTTCCATGCCTTCTGCAGGCATTTAAGCTCTTAATTCCAGTTTGAATTTTTTTTTTATATGTACCCTAAAGGTTGGTGGTTCTTACAGTGATTGTTCTTATGGATTCTTTTTCTGGTACACATGCACCATAGAACAGATTCTTTTTGGCCACAATGTCCGTTGGGGCCACACTGGTGCCTGGAAAATCCTGACGCCCCCTCTTCACCCCCACCTAAGTATATAAAGGGCAGAGCAGGCCCAATTGACCATCAGTTCCTTCTTACCATCTATTGCAGCGAGATGGAACCTCTGCGGTGTCCCCTTACTCAGTGCACTGTGCAATCTCTTGTTTGGCTAGTTAGTGGTTACTAACTCATGATTTCTATAGTTAGTGTAGTTAGTATAATTTTAGTTGTTTGTATCATTCCCACTAGCCAAAAAAAAAAAAAGGCAAACTTATAATAGATTTGGGGATATCCCTGATACTGGGACCCAAGCTGCTATGGCTGAGTCCTGTTGTATTGATTTGAAGGGTCAGAAGAGTGAAACATATTTATAAACACTTTAATTGTTCAACATGAAAACAGTGATAGAAAGGTTTGGGTTTTTTTCTACAGCGACGGCAGTTTACTTGGCTGCTTGGAATACATCCAAAAGCATTCATTCATTGATCAAATTCAAGAAAGAACAAGAAATCAAAACAAGCATTGATATTGAAACTGAAACTGAGTAATTATGCAAAACAAACTTAATAAAAGCCTATTAACGTCTCTCTTCTTTTGGAGGCAGAATGTCAGTCTTTTTTTTCACTAACACGCTTTTCTTTGATGAAAAGGAAAGGGTTAATTTCACTCTGTCTTGCTGGCTAAAGTACATTCATGTCTCCTGTTTTTAATAGACAGGCACAAGGTGAAGGAAATACAGGATAGAACTGGTGGGGGAAATATGTCCTTTTTTGATGTTCTTGGAACACTGGATGGCTGGTCAGTAATGAATGGATTTTTAGGCTGGCAAGTCGGCCACAGTACCTGTTGCTTGGACGCAAGCTCACATTACAGTCAAGGACATCATCTGATTTGGGTCCTTTCTCAGACAAGGCAGGGCTGGATGTGGTAATGCGTGTAGTGCAGTTGATTTCAGAATCTGTTGAAAAGCTGGAGTGAGAGAGGGGTTAGGAGGAAAAATAACAGTGGAGCTGAAAGTAACACAAAGGGGGAGGATGACAGAATGGGATCTTATGTGCCTCTGTAGTGCTGACAATTGAGTGTCACCACTTATGGGCTGAGGATTGGAAGTCATGAGGGTATGATGACTTTCAGGACTCTCAGGTGAGAATAAAATTCCGTAAACAAGAGCAAGGCCTGCTGGCCTTCCTTGCGGGAAGAATACCTTGCGGTTTGGTCTGCTGTTTCTGCTTGGGATCGAGGAAGTTGAGACAAGATGTGATAAGCTGAGCTGGAAAGCCATGCTGCTTTTTCAAAATCTCCTTTTAAGGACCCCAGAAGGCGGGAGAGGAGAATGGGTGGTGTAGTTCATCCCCTTGTTATTTCATTCAATTAAATGCATTTCTGTAACGCCAAACTTGGTATAGGGAACGTTAAGTCCAATCTCTACATAGTCCTTGACCCCTGTCAGTAGGCCCTTTTTGTTTGGACTAATTCAGTCTCTGTCTGGTTTTCTTGCACCTGTTTATAACATTCTTTTTTGAAAATAGCTTGACCTATTTTCATGGTTAATTTTCAAGCAGGCAAAAGTTACAGACCAGTTGTCACAACAGTCCCCAGGATTTAAAATTTGCCCCTCTTGAAGGCTGCTATCAGGTGAATGATGGGCACTTTAAGTGCCTGTTTTGTCTGGGTAAAGGGACACATTCCTGATGTGTTCAATTGTTCCTTCTCCAGGAAGACACAAAGTTAGGAAGGCCTGCTTCAGGGTCTTTCTGCTGGAGCACTCAAGGGCTGGGGGGTTGATTCCAGGTTCGCTGTCACATGCCTTTCTCATCTCATGGGCACTGTGGCTCATGTAGGCCTACCCACCAATCCTATTAATATTGAGAATCTTGAGGAAACTCAGACAAGACTCAGTCTCAGTGATCATGGTAGCCCCAGACAGTTCTGGTACTCAGAGCAGGTGAACCTCTGTCCTGACAGACTCTGATCACACTACCTGCTCTACCATATATCGTTTAGTAAAACAGATGTTTGAACATACACCTGGATCCAGTATCATTACATCTGACAGTCTGGATGCAGGTTAGATAGCTGCCATGAAAGAAGTTGTTCAGCTGACGTCCAGACATCTCGGTACATAGCAGAAAAGCCTCTGCTAGACTGTCTTGTATTGTTAAGCAGCAAAATGCAAGATAGGTTCTATTTGGGAAGTACAGTGTCACCTGTGTCCCTGGGAAGCACCTGTTTTGCTATTCTGAACTACCTGCTAACCCCAAAATATTTAAGACTATCCATCAGCTCCCTAAGAATACATTTAGCAGCAATAGCAGCATATCCTCCTCCTATTCAGGGTCGTATCATATTTTCCCATCCTACAGTTGCTAGATTCCTAAAAGTTCTCATGCATCTTTTTCCTTATTCTGGGAGCCACCCCCTTCCTGGACCTCCACAGTGTTATCTGGCTTAATGAACCTCCCTTTGAGCACCTAGCAACCTTCTCTTTTTACCTATGAAGGCTATGAAGACTGCCTTTTTAGTAGCCATAACATCAGTTTGGGGAATTCAGGACCTTATGGCTGGTTCCCCTTATGCAGAGTTCCATAGAGATAGGGTGACTCTTAGGCCAGACCTCAAGTTCCTGCCTATGATTTTTTCTGATTTGCATTTAAATCATTTGGTTCACCTCCCAGTTTCTTCCCCAAACCACTCAAACCAGAGGAAAGCCAAATTGCAGTCCTTTAATGTGGCCAGGGCTATTTCATACTAGCGGAGAGGACAAGTTCCCTCAGGAGCTCCTCCAGGCTGTTCGAAGCCTTTGCGGATAGGATTAAGGCTCAAGCCACTTCCATTTAAAGGTTGTCTAAATGGGTATCTCACTGTATTAGATCCTGTTATGAGATAGCCAGGTTAGATCTATCCATGCAGGTTTGCGACCATCCCATCACAGTTCAGGCAGCTTCTGTGGGCTTTTTCATAAATTTGCTGGACAGCTTCACAGGGATCAGTCCACATTGTCACCCAGCACTACTACTTAACTGTGGCTTCAGGATCAGATGCTCTCTTTGGTACAGCTGTCCTACAATCCTTGTTTACATAGGACTCCCATCATCCACTTTCTACCTATGAGATCACTGTTTGATAGTCACCAGAACTGGGATCCATGAGGCCAATCACTTGAAGAAGAATGGTTACTTATGTGACAGTACCTGTGATTCTTCAGGATGTGTTGTCCATGTGGATTCCAAAATCCATTTTCTTCTGCTTTTACAAAGTCCTATAGATACAGGATTCTGAACTGGCGAAGGAACTGAGGGATGGTCGGGTCCACTCTGCCATTTATGCTCTTGGGTGGCAAGGTGCAAGGATCCAATGGACATTGCTAGCCAAAAGTATCTGACCTCATTTGCACAGGACGCATACTCACCAGATTCAGAATCCATGTGGACTACACTTCTCAAAGAACCACAATTACTGGGGAGAAGTTGCCATTCTTTGTTTAAGAAAAGGCCACTTTTTTCTGATTGGCTATAAATCATGCTTTGCTGCAATGTCTGATAAAGACTGACAACAGATGAATCACATGCTTTGGGTATTTCCTGAGACATTTCTCCTATTTTGGGGTTGAATATTTAACGCTCAAAAATGAGACATTGATAGGACTAGCTAGAGCCATACAGCTTTGTTATGGCATCTTAGTCTTGACCTCCAGCCTGCTATTCCTGTCCTGAGTCACACCTAAGCAGAGACTCTCTGCCATTTGTGCAAAGTTTGTGTTATGAGCAAACATTCACTATGCGCTAGGTTGAGACCAGCTCTGGGCAGGAACTTTGTTGGTACGTGTCTGTGTTTAACAAATCATCCTCATCATTTTATCATCAGAGTCAAGAGTTCAAAGGATAAGCATAATAACCTAGTGCACTACTTTGACCTCTTAAACATTGAACCTGTGAGTATATAGCACTTCTCATGATCAGACCTACTCAATGTTGAAGATACTCATCATCTTTCTGTTGCAGGATTGGGCCTTTAGCGTATGTGTACACTACAGTTAAACTCCCACAGCTGGCCCATGTCAGTTTAATCAGGCTTGCAGGGCTTGGGCTAAAAGGCTGCTTAATTCCGGTCTAGTCGTCCAGGCTTGGGCTGGAGACCTTTGAGAGCTGAATGTATAGATGAAAGAGAAGGATTTTTTCCCCCTACCCTTACTCCTTCCCCCTCCCCACGCACATACAGAATCATATTTTAGCAGTTTTAAACAGAAAAGACATCCTGGCTTGGGTTGCCCAAAATCATTCTGAATACAAGAATGCCCTTTGAAGGGAATGGAAACTTAGACATCATGAATCAGAGCTTTCTCCATGGTGCTTATTGAATACATTTCTAGTGCTATTTGGCAGCTGCAGATATGTTTGTGGAAAGAAAAAAATCAAATATTGATGGGGATTTGGTGCCAGCCACGTATTTTGTGGTTTACATAAGAACCATGTGAGCAGCACACAGTTTGTGTCTTCAGACTCTGTACCTTCTAAATACAGACCCAGCATCAATCATCCTGCCTTTACACTGTGAAAATGTTCTATCAGCACCAAGCTCTTTTGCTGTTAACATCCTGTAAACTTAGGTTTTGGGGACATCCCCATCAAAATATTCATTGGCCTGTCTAAATTTGGACTGATAGCAACCTTACGTTTGGTTGCAAAAATGAAAATATATGAGCATTTATACAGATAAGAGGTGCATTTTGAGGAAGGTAATATTATTTATATCATTTATATCCTTTGACAGCAAGCAGTATTTTCCATTTTTCCTTGCCATTTCCTATACAACGTATAGGAAAGTTTTTAAGGAATAATGCAAATATAGAGTAACTTTGTCTGAAACAAAACTGACAGGATTTTAAGAATTGCCAGTGTAATGAAACTTTTTTGGTTGTTTTGTCTTTTAATTGCTTTTTTATGTAATGAAGTAAACTGTCAAACATAACACTGTGGCCTTGAAGTGTGTTTTACCAGAACAAACAGGTTTAGGGATATAATTCAGTGTGCAGATTGGGGCCTTCGTTCTGTGTTCTCTCATTGTGTATCATGAGAGGGCACTGAGCTTTTTAAAAATGCTTCAGAAATTAACATTCATGAAAGTTTTATAGTCAAGACTGAAAAACTTTTACTGTTCCAGATACTGAGATTGAAGGCATTAGAACTTAGTTTGAAATAAAGAATAATTCTAGTGGAGAGACATTCCATAAAAGCCAAATTCCTAGTGCTGTGAAAAATTGATGGTAGAGTTTCTGAGGGAGAAAACCTATAGTAAGAGTCTGAGTCTGACGTTTGTTTAGGGAAAAAGTGCTGTATCTCAGCATATCACAAGGGCAGCACAATTTACAACTTACCATGTTGTTTTTTACTGGGCAAAGCTGTGTGTATGCTCTGGCTGTGGACTGTTTCCATGTCTAAGCTTCTGTCAAATGTAGTCCATGTTCAACATATATCTGTGCCCAGAGATGGGTCTTTATTTACATGTTTACTGGGGTATTTTTCGTACCATTTGCCTTGTTCTGCCTATACCGAGCAGGCAGCTTTCTTTTTCTAACACAGACAAGAGTAGAAATTGAGATTGACATTAAGTTACAAGCACAAAATCGTCTGTGGCTGTTTGTGTTCATACTTGTTAGAAGTGCAGAGCTATTCTAAAGTACATTTCAGCATACAAGAATAGTCCTGGGCCATATATCTGGGAAAGCAGTAGTGGGTATGAGCACAAATGGGAATCGGAAAACCTTATTATTCCTGTCCCTTATACAGAAATTCAAGGAAGTTCTCCATGCCTCAGTTACTGTATCTGTAAAAATCAGGAGGTGGAAGGAAGGGGGAAAGGAAGGATGATGCTTGCCTACATTTGTAAAGCACTGTAAGATCAGTGGATGAAAAGAGCTATAGTTTGTATAGTAATATTTATTACCACCTTGTGGAGGAGAGACTGATTGTAGCCCCTCAAATGCACAGCTTGTTCCTCTTTGGGAGAGCAGGCTTCACAGATTAAGATTTCAATTTAGAATTGACTCCTAAGACTAGAAGGATAAATGGTACAGAGGATAAGGACCCTGAAAAAGAAATTCTGTGAGTCTGACCCAAAAATGAGCGATACGTGAATTAGCTCCCATTGTAAAGGGAAAAATATTTACAATACAAATTGTATTTAAATGCAAATTAGGGTAGTGCCAAACATACAAGGCCACAGGCCATATCCTGCGTCATGTCAGAGTGGTATTTGGTGCAAAGATACTTTGGGTCAGTTCTGCATACCCCTCCCCACCCCGACCTTGGCACCTGTTCAGTGCCTAAAGCAGCTGGATGGCTGATCTAAGTTGCTCATGGCTGTCCACTGCCCCATGGGTCCATTCTGGTAGCTACTGATCACTAGGACACAAGATTCTCCAACCTCTACCCGTTCTCTTGCAGTCATGCCCCCTACACCACCCAGAGAGTCCCTTAGGTATAAGGAGTACTCAGGTAGCTGGTTAAACCGGCTTTCCAGCTGCTTTGCAGTGCAAATAGCAGAATGTGTGGTTAAGGGTTATTAAGGTTATTCTCCAAAGTTATTCTGAACAGAATCTCTGGCTTTCACATCATTGTGGATAAAAAGAGATTTCTCTCCTCACTTAATTTAGAAGAAAGGGGAATTCATGACAAACAATATTTATTTTCCCTCTCAAGTGACAGAAGAAGCTTAGTTTGAATTTGGGAAAAGATGATCACCAGAGCAATTAAAGTAAATTAACTTCATGCAGAAAGGAGTTCACATGTTAACTAAATTACCATTTGCAGCAATCGGAACAACTAAGCAACAAGGATTAATCAGTTTTTATAAAGAGAAACCTTAATTAAATATAGGAAAGTAGAACTGCCAACCCAGCTCTCCATCCTACCCACCCTCCAAACCTGTATAGTTTGCCTGAGCTCCTACATTTTCCCAAGTTCATATTTATAACTCTTTATGACAATGTGTTATCTGATGACTGTGGAGTTTCTTTATTACACTGCCTGTTGCCAGTGGAGTTTTAGAATCGAGACTTCCTGTATAGGGGCAGGACCTTTCAGGGTTAGAATCAACTGTCCTCTAATTTGTGTTTAGTTTTAGGAAATGTCAGAACAAATAAGTGTCCTGCATGTTGTGGAATTGGTATTGTACAGCTGACCATGCCATGGACACTTAATATGCTACATCTCCTCATAAAAAAGGATTTGTGTATAGTGTTCTAAAGAGCAACACTTATGGCTCCTTTGGGGAGCAAGGGGGGTGGTGGTGGGGATGTCACTTTTCTTTTTTTGGACATTTGATCTGACTGTAGCTGTTCTTTTCAAATAGCAAGTAATTCAAATCACATGTTGATCATCGCAGTGGATGACTGTACTCCCATTTATCACCCATCCCTCCCCTCTGTGCCTACCCAGCTTCAGAAACCTCCAATTTCTCCTTTTCCTCTGCTGTGTTAGATGTTGCCTGCGGCAGAAGGCAGAGCAACTGAGAAATCAGAGCTGCCTGCCAAAAGCCAGTCATGGCTCACAGTGAAAAAGAAAATACACACTCCCTTTTGGCAAATCAACAACCTTATGTCTGCTTTAAAGGGCTTAAACAATATATGGGCTTGGCCCAGAAAGGTCCCTCCGAGTTCAACAACAAGCAGTCATCGAAACAGTATAATTTTAAGGGGACAGCGACACATGCTCTGCTGAGAATCGATGCAATGCAGTGTCATTAGATTTCTATCAGTGTACGCGCTGGTGCTCAGTTGTGATCTACTCAGGAACTTTAGTTCCACCCTAGATATTTACACCTATGTGATCTTGTTACCATGCCACTTCAGAATCCTTTGCACCTCCATTACTGTAGGTGCAAAACTAGATGGCTGCATGAGGCAACAACTGTTCTGCATAGATCATTTGCATGGAGTTCATAGTCCTAGCTACATTAGTATTTCTAGAAAAATGCCATAACAATTGCCACAAAAGAGATTGGCTCTGTCTCTATGGCTGTGTCTACGCTACTGCTTATGTTCGCAAAATTTATGTCACTCAGGGGTGTGAATATTCCACCCCCCAGGACAAAATAAATTGGACCGGCATAAGCATTAGTGTGCGCAGCGCTATGTCGGCGGCAGAGCTTCTCCTGCCCAACATAGCTACCACCGCTCATTGAGGGTGAATTAATTATGTTGAGAGGAGAGTTCTCTCCCGTTGGCATTGGGTGGATACACAAGAGATCTTACAGCAGCGCAGCTGCATCGGTACAGCTGTGCCTCTGTAAGCTCTTTAGTGTAGACATAGCCTCAGATACAGAACAGATGTTCCTTAATATCCAGTACTTTTGTAATTATTACAATGTTTTGATGCTACATCAAATATTGTGAACCCAAACTATTTTATTGAGGAAAAATGTGATACATAAACATTTAAGAATTAGTTTTTACAATGTGTTAATATTGGGACCATAGAGATTGTTCAGAGTCTTGTCTTTAATACTTTTTATATCCAAAATTCATGAAATGTTTATACGGTGTGGCAAGGCACCTCTTTTCTCTCACCAGCCTTAGCGTTTCTCCCCTCTGGCGATGGTGAGCTTGGGGTAATCAGTCCCATTCAGGAAGGGTTTGGCTTCCCCCTTTGATGTTCCCTTGGTTGTGTCTTCAGGGTAGGCCTGAGGGTAAGCCTAAAGGGTGCTCCTTCCCCACTCAAAAAGGGAAATAGTCCCATAGACCCAAACAAAGGGTGATACCTTTCCCTGCCTTGTCGCTGGGATGGGGTGTCATCCTGTTGATTGTCCTGGGATGTCAGTCCTCCCCTAGCCAGCACGCGGGCTTGTCTGCTTCCCCTATGGGAAGGAACATAGCCTCTCCGCCTGGAGAAGCTACTTCCCTGCTGCCACTAGCCTGGTAACAGCTGGTGGGTTGGTGGCTCTCGCTCTCTTTTTCTCTCTCTCTCTCACTGGAGGAGGGGTTTTAAAAGGTCTCAGGCAGCCCTTAATTGGATTCAGGTGTCTCTAATTAACCTGAGGTAACCTCTTCTCAGTTTGTAGGAAAAAGGGCCTTTAACATTCTAGGGCTAACATATCTGCCTTCCACAAAGTGATGGGCACAACTGTGGACCACTAATCCTAAAGAAACATATTTACAGTATAAAGACATCAGTACTGTAGAAACCACACAAGAGGCTCTAACTACATTTAGAAGAAAAATAACAATTCTTTTAATGAAAGAGTCAGAGAGCGAAGAGGACTACTGCTTATACTGCAATTATGTGACTTGCAAAATAAATAAATAAATAATGACATGATGGTCCAGTGCGACTCTTGTAAGAGGTGGGCACATATGCCGTGCCTTCCAGAGGAAACCAATGAAGAAAACCTGACTGATGAGAAGAAACATTACTACCTACCCTCTTGCAGCCATCCAGCCTGACCTTATCACAGCTGCTAGAGACTTTACTATTTAAATAATCCTCATGCTTTTTGGGGGGGGGAGGGTGGTACCTTTGCCTAGTTCATAGCATGGTGTGATAAACCACGCCTTGGCTCCTTCACCCAGGGTGTCTTCCACAAAGAATCATACTGTTCCTATATTAGACATTATTTGAAATGTGTCCCCTTTCTTCCAATTTTTTATAATACGTAAAAATACAGACAGTTGCAGAGCCAGCTTCCCTCATGCAGCCCCACTAGGGTGGCCTCCTTCCTCACCTTCTCGAGGAGTAAGAGTATCTGGAGGCCTATTCGGTAGCTGGTACCTCTCAAGATTGCAAACAGGAGCCAATGTAATCTAAACACATCTACGTTGGACCTGAACTGAGATCACAGACTCATTTTATACCAAATAATACTCACATGGGAACTAATTTAAGTCCCTACCAACTATAACTTTGTCATTTTACCCTCCATACTGTGTTACATTTTCCTTCTGATTTCTTAAATCTTTCCCTTCCTTTATACTGACCTCTATTTCCGTATACTAAAATCATCTTAATTATTCATATCATACTGCCATGTACCCTTCTTATTTTTTAATCACCAGAAACCTAATGATAGGATATAAATAATATCAGTTAGGCATCCTTGCTATATCTTTGCCTCTGTTGTATTTTCCAACTCCTTCCCTTCCAACTGTATAGAATCTTATTATCATATTTTATCTCCTGACATAAAGGCTGGCTTCTGCAAAGTTCTGTAATTAGCCTTTTCTATTTTCCGTCTTCCTTCTCTGTTGAACTCGGCTATTTCCCTGTCTTAGAGTATTTAGTTTCTTACTATTTCTTGACTCTAATCCATCTTATTGTGTTCCATCTTATTGTGCAGTTCATGTAATATACCTCATTCATCTGTATCCTATATAATTATTATTTACCTCATTTTCTCTTCATACTACAATTGCACCGAGAATGGCAACATCTGTATGGATCATTTCCCATTCATTCCTTTTACAAGATTGGGAGTTTGCTTATGTCATGTTAAGCTCTTTTTACAGCCTCTGGAGCAAGAATAAAATGGTAACAAGGCGGTCTGCCCTCTTTAAGGTAGTGCCAGTGGGCCCTGGCCAGCTCACCCCTTATGGGCATGTGCCCATAAGATAAATGTTCAAAGGGAGCATCAGCAGTTAAACCGGGAATGGGGGCCAGATGTTTTAGTCAGGGGAGTATAATGCTCACCAGGTAAAAACACTTTGTGGAGTTCAGTGATGGGGGTGGGGGGGGAGGGAAAGCCTGAAGTCTTGAGGGACTTGGAAGGAGGCACCCTGAAGCAGTACCAGAACCCTGGTGAGGGTGAGCTGGGGAGGTCAGTGAGTACTCTAGCCTAGCCAGAAGAAGGAGGGCTGTCTCAGGGGAAGAAGAGGATTATAGCACAGTCCCAGAAAGGACGGCAGTGGATATCCAGTTTCAAAGAGAAGCTGGGGGTTGGGTGAAGCCTGCCATAGTAGGGGATTGGTCCTGCTTTGAGCAGGGGGTTGGACTAGATGACCTCCTGAAGTCCCTTCCAACCGTGATATTCTATGATAGTAAAGCACAGTCCCAGGAGTGAGGGCTGTGATAACCTTGTCTCAAAAGAGAAGATGTTTGAGCCCAGAAGACAGTCAACAAGTATAGAATGAGTCTCTGGAAAGGAGAAGCAGGGCATCTTTTGGCTCCAGGGCAGGTGGGGGCAGGGAGGAGAGATAGTCCAATTATTTAGGGTTGACAGAGCTGGGAACCCATGGTAGAGGGCATGCATGTATTTTCCACTATGCTACCACTGAGGCAAAAGATGCAATGACCCCTGCTAGTAAGGGGAGGAAGAAGGAACTCACCAGAGCTCTAGAGCTGGAAAAAGAGAGATCAAAGATTGTTGCATGCCTGGCACAGGTCTGGTATGGCAGATTGGTCGTTTCCTTTTGATTCTGATTACCCCAGAAAGGGTGGACTTTTGAGGCTGGAGGGTCAACTCACCTCAGCAAATGAACTGTGGTTGGAGGCCAAGAGAGTCATTGAAAACCCAGGAGGGACCAAGAGGCAGGTTGATGCAGTGCTGCACCAAGGGCCTGCTCTGGGACTGCACTCTACTACAGGCATTAAGGCTGGAGAGTTATGGAGCATATATTTTTCCATTAACACACAGTAAGATTAGTAAGAGTTGTGGCATACATCGCAATGATGATAATTAGTGAAGCCTTCTGTGGGCCTTGTACAATCCTGATTATGTGGCTCTTCTGATTAAGGGAAATCATTTAAAAAAAAAAAGTCATTGGAAAAAAAATACAGTTGGGGGCACCCTACACTGGAAATTCTGTCACACTAACTTCACAGTGTAGTCTTCGTTGTTACCTGAAAGGACATGGGCTATAAGCCAGATTGAGGGAGTGAGGTCTTGGAATCCCACAGAGTCCCTAGGATCTATGAACTTCATTTCTGCAGTTTTCAAGGCTGAAGCTGAAGATGTAAGAGAACAGGACCTCCATGTTGTTCTCTGATCCACCATTGGCTGCACAGCTCCTAAAAGAGCAAGAAGGGGTAAGTGTGTTGTATCAGGCGTGTAAGGGTAGTTAAAACTGCAGAGAGAGGCCTCTGTCTTAGTTTGCAAAAAGAAAAGGAGTACTTGTGGCACTTTAGAGACTAACCAATTTATTAGAGCATAAGGTTTCGTGAGCTACAGCTCACTTCATCAGATGCATATCGTGGAAACTGCAGCAGACTTTATATATACAGAGAGAATATGAACCAATACCTCCTCCCACCCCACTGTCCTGCTGGTAATAGCTTATCTAAAGTGATCATCAGGTGGGCCATTTCCAGCACAAATCCAGGTTTTCTCACCCTCCACCCCCCCACACAAATTCACTCTCCTGCTGGTGATAGCCCATCCAAAGTGACAACTCTTTACACAATGTGCATGACAAATAGCCCAACTTGATTGTCATGCACATTGTGTATTTGTCATGCACATTGTGTAAAGAGTTGTCACTTTGGATGGGCTATCACCAGCAGGAGAGTGAATTTGTGGGGGGGGGGTGGAGGGTGAGAAAACCTGGATTTGTGCTGGAAATGGCCCACCTGATGATCACTTTAGATAAGCTATTACCAGCAGGACAGTGGGGTGGGAGGAGGTATTGGTTCATATTCTCTCTGTATATATAAAGTCTGCTGCAGTTTCCACGATATGCATCTGATGAAGTGAGCTGTAGCTCACGAAAGCTTATGCTCTAATAAATTGGTTAGTCTCTAAGGTGCCACAAGTACTCCTTTTCTTTTTGCGAATACAGACTAACACGGCTGTTACTTTGAAACCTGTCTTAGTTTGATTACCTGTAAAGTGGAGGTAATAATACTTCTTTGGGGTATTGTAAGGATTAACTAACTAATGTTTGCAATTTGCTTTGAACATGGATAGGCCTAGATGTGTTACGTATTAACTGTTTTATTGTTTACTGGGCTACTGATTGCTTCTTGATTTCTTGTACTGGCTCCAAATTGAAGGAGTCCAGTTCCATCTCTGTTACTGATTTCTGACACCATGCCAAATGTGAAAAAAGCCCACTATTCTATTTCAAGGTCTTCTGTGTGTAAAAGGGTTATACAGATCCCTCTGTATGACTTATCTTTGCTGTAATTCCTGTTAATTGCTAGACAGGAAACATTCTCATTTTACTACGGATTTGTCTTCCCACCCCTATTTGTCCATTTCATCTACCTTTTGCGTCTTATCGTAAACCTATGTCATGAGCTTTCCAGGGCAGGGATTGTCTTATTACTGTTTGTGCAGCACTTTAATTGGGCCCCCATGTGCTACCACACTCCTAATAATAACCATAATAATAATAGAGGGCTTTTATGATCTGGAAACATATTTGGGAGTCTGATCCTACAATGGATCTGCACATGGAATGCCCAGTGACCACTTTGGTTGTTCATACAGAGGTCTGCAAGGAGCCCTGATGGATTAGAATTTGCTTACTCAAGCTTGGACTTTTGCATATTGGTAGGATATGTTGCTCAGGGCTTCTAGGAAGGGGAGCACATTATATGTATGTGTCTCTTCCTTTAAGAAAAGGAGTACTTGTGGCACCTTAGAGACTAACCAATTTATTTGAGCATGAGCTTTTGTGAGCTACAGCTCACTTCATCGGATGCATACTGTGGAAACTGCAGAAGACATTATATACACAGAGACCATGAAACAATACCTCCTCCCACCCCACTCTCCTGCTGGTAATAGCTTATCTAAAGTGATCATCAAGTTGGGCCATTTCCAGCACAAATCCAGGTTTTCTCACCCCCCCCCCCACCCAAACTCACTCTCCTGCTGGTAATAGCCCATCCAAAGTGACCACCCTCTTTAAAATGTGTATCATAATCATGGTGGGCCATTTCCAGCACAAATCCAGGTTTTCTCACCCCCCCCCACCCCCCTCCAAAAACCACACACACAAACTCACTCTCCTGCTGGTAATAGCTTATCCAAAGTGACCACTCTCCTCACAATGTCTGTTACCAGCAGGAGAGTGAGTTTGTGTGTGTGGTTTTTGGAGGGGGGTGGGGGGGTGAGAAAACCTGGATTTGTGCTGGAAATGGCCCACCTTGATTATGATACACATTTTAAAGAGGGTGGTCACTTTGGATGGGCTATTACCAGCAGGAGAGTGAGTTTGTGGGGGTGGGGGTGGGGGCGGAGGGTGAGAAAACCTGGATTTGTGCTGGAAATGGCCCAACTTGATGATCACTTTAGATAAGCTATTACCAGCAGGAGAGTGGGGTGAGAGGAGGTATTGTTTCATGGTCTCTGTGTATATAATGTCTTCTGCAGTTTCCACAGTATGCATCCGATGAAGTGAGCTGTAGCTCACGAAAGCTCATGCTCAAATAAATTGGTTAGTCTCTTAGGTGCCACAAGTACTCCTTTTCTTTTTGCGAATACAGACTAACACGGCTGTTACTCTGAAACCTCTCTTCCTTTAGTAACACAAAGACCAATGTTTCAGCTCCCAGGCAAACCACATCAGGCCTCACCTCATGAAGAGAGGATGGGTCATTGCAGCTTGGGACTTCCAAAAAAAAAAAAAGACAAAGGTGAAAAAATGAGGGCTCCTCAAGGGCTCTGAGGAGGATTCTGTTGATCCTCATTCCTGGGGGGTAACGGATCCTTCTGAAAATTGACCAAGAGTGGCTTCTTGGCCACTGTGCAGACATACCCACACAGTGAGATTTTCAAGAGAACTGGTCATTGGCATAACTCTGTTCTCACTGTAGTCAATGTAAATTTCATCCTTGAGTAATGAGAGCGGAGTCAGGACAACTCAGCACCTTTGAAAATCCCACCATATACCAACTCTGTAAATGTTCTGATGCACACTTTCTCCCTGGTGCCCTGCCTCAGTAGTACGACTGGAAGGTGGTGATTTCCATAGAAGAAAAGGGAGGCTGAACCCTGTTCCCTCAGGCCATGGGATGGATATGGGGCTGCTTCACTGAGGCTACTTCAGTCTAGTGAAGTAACTTTTGCAGTTGTAGCACTCCACAGTGGAGTAGTGAATATAGGCAAAATAGGGTTCTCGAGTCTCTCCCGAATCAAAGGTTAATCTTTAATTATACGTTATGTCATGTGATGAAACCTCCAGAAACAGGGCCAACCAAAATTGGGAACCCTAGCAAATAATCATGGCTCCCAAACAATTTGCAGGGGGTCCCTAGAGAGCTGGATGTGCATATCCTGTCAGGCCAACTGAAATCCTGCCCCCTCCAACTCAACACAATTGCACCAGCTCATTGCACCCCCGAAGAGGCAGAATTTGGTCCACTGTGAGTAACTGCAGCCTGTTTCAGTATGTAATTTCTAAAATCCAGGGAATTTTGTGAGTAAACATTTTCTAGATTCCAACTGAGGTTTCTAGTTACCATTCTTACATTTTACTGCCTCCATGACTGGAAATTTCTGCCAGCTGTCTGCTTAAGAGCAAGTGGTAATCTCTCTTCTCCTCAGGCAAATTTGGCACCATGTTTATTTTCAGTATCATGTTTGTTATCATAGGACAAAAATCCTAGCATGTTATATTTGGCCCTCTACTGAGATGCAATGATCATCTTTCTTGGACCTGCATGGCTAGAGTATTAAGTAACTTGCTCCATGCAAGTACAAACTGAAGAGGAGCCCTGACCAACACAGTGTTGATTGTCTAATAACTTTGGAGTTTCCATGTTGTTATGGTTCCAATATTAAGAACCTTTTTTCCACTGCAATGAACAAAGGGGCTTTTTCTGTGATACAAAGGTTGTGTGCAATAAAATGTGACTGTAGATTAAGGTAAACATTTACTACAACGTGTATTCCTTTGTCTCCTTTTTTCTTGTTTAGATTGAAAACATAGATGCATGTCTGAGTTTCTTGGCTGCCAAGGGAATAAACATACAGGGTCTATCAGCAGAGGGTGAGTCAATCTGTCATTCCAAAATTTATCTTCTAATGAGGGACTTTCAATTTAGGATTTTTTCCTCCAATTTTTAAAAAAAATACAACCAGGATCACTGGAGATTGAATAGGACTTGTGCTGTTGTGTTTTCTTCTCTTTTCCGCATCCACTGTAGGAAAGGTAAGTAAAATACATGCTGGACTCAATGCTGTTAACTCTTTCACTTTAAAAATAAACAATGGAAGGGCATTAGATTCATTCACTTCTTTTAAAACAAAACAAAACACATACATCAAAGAAACTAACCTCGCAGCTGAGTTCTAGAAATGACACAGTGAAAAACCAAATCCTATGTATTTATGGTTGTGACAAAAGCAAACTATATCTGAAATAGCAGTATGTGAAAAAAGTACAGAATTAAATAACTACAGAAAAATACATCTGTAATCCTGTCATGCAAACATCTGCTCACATGCATAATTTTACAAGTACAGTAGTCCTGCTGTGGTTGAAAAATAAAGTTATGCATGTGTGTAAATGAATGTAGGATCAGGACCTATATTTTTACCACATTGATTCTTTAGCAATGATGCAATTAATCATTAAAGTTTTAATTTTAAAGTGAAAAGTGGACTGTTAACAGCTCATGACTTGATATTTTACGAAACTAGAAATGCTTTGGCCAATTTTTTTAAACAAATGTTTTAGTAGTTCTGTCCTGAAACAAAATGTTTTATTGTTTTGTGTTGGATGTCTATTGAAAAGTGTCTAGTTACATTTTTTAAAAAGAAACTTCTGTTTTGCTGTACTATTTATTTTTCTTTAGTATGTACATTTTTACATGTGCCTCTGTAAGCGCATGTAACAATGAAATAAATTCAAATGTTACAAAGCAAAACAAAAATAAGTGCCCCCCCCACTTAATCAGTCCACCCGTCGAGACCATCCGTCCCCAACCACATTATATTAATAACCACCCACTGCACAGACTGTAGTACCAGCGTCTGGTACATCAGGTTTCACCTTTACTTTCACTTAAGTATGTTTGAAAAAGCAAGCAGGTGCCAACAACCAGAGTAAGCAGAGTCAGACTGTGAATGTATTAGGTTACACCTACCTCAGTATTTCCAAGAACAAGTAATCTGATTTGCAAGTTCAGGTGAGATGACTTTCTTGGTTCAACTTCTCAAATAAGTTTGCTTGCAAGCTTGAGTTTGGAGAGCTGGTTACTTTGCAAAGTTTTTGTATGTGTATGAATAACTTAGTTACCTATGTGCTGAAAGCTATGATTTCTCCCTCTCCGCTCATGTGACTGCTGAAAAAGCAAGGTGAATTTGATAGCCTGTCTGATCATGTGATTGACAGTTCTTAAAGAGAAGAGCTGCAGGCCCTCTCGGCTGGAACAGAAAAGCTTTTCTCTCTTGGCTTTGCCCGCCTGGTTGCCAACAACCAAAATCTGCTGGCTGGCTGTAAGCATTAGTGTGCATAGCGCTGGGGGATTCCCAACTCTTCATGCCAAAAGGATAATTCTATTCGGTTTCTAGCTGTCTCATGCTCTTAGTGGAAGACTAACTGATTTTATTTATGCTTGAAGTACAGTACTCAATGGACGAGCAGTGACTACAAAATTCCTGGCTTCCTGCTACCCACAGAACCGAGTGAGAAAGTTTAGAAACAAGATGCATTTCTTTTAATTTCTAAACAATTGGAACATTAGCATTCCTCCCTTTTGGGGTTATACTGTGTTGTTACGTACATTCATAATATGAGACACGAACTTTGAATTAAGTGTGTGTGAGAGAAAGAATTCCCCTTTCAGAGAAGTAGATTATTATCTGCAAAACGCAGATGCCTTACTGCAGTCTAAGGGTCTAAGAGGACAGCCAGTTTGTTCAGAAGGAAGATCCTTATCATAAATGTGGTTTAAATAGAAGTATTTTTATGATGAGTTTGGTACTCACAAACTACTAGTTCCACATTTGTTTCTCCCCAAAGTGGATTTTCAGTGGGGTGATAATTACCTGAAATAATTGCTTCCTCTAAGTGTAAAGTCATATTTAATGTCATTTGCTTCAGTTTCAGGATTTTCCACTGAAGTTTCTTTTCACAGCACTTCACATATTACTAGGCTCTGGCTGTGCGCTTAAAACTCTTTTCTGACCTGAAGTCTTAAATGAAACAAACCATCCCCTATTGAAAATAGGCGATGTTATTAAAATATACCCCAGATAATCCACAGGTGATGAAATATATGGGAAAACTGTTGTGTACATAGGTTTTCTGACTGTAAAGTATATTCAAGTAACTTAATAAAGATATAGCATCACTCAGTTGCTAAGCATAAGTGGCCAGCAACATTTGCAATGTTCACCAAATGCACCTTGCCACTACAGCATATTAAAATATGCCATATTATAGGGAGGAGGGAGCTAGTGCAATTCCTGCTTCAAACTAAACCTGCTCTTTTGAGATTCAGAAAAGATCTTAAAGGCCCCTTATCTCCCTCCCAGTCACCTTCATTTCATTTGCACCCAGGACTTATTGTCTGGGGATAACAAGGTGACGCTCTCCCTCATTGTAATACATGAGGATTTAACTACCACTTTAAAATGTTGTGTGTTTAAAAAAATAATAATTTTATTCATCTAGATAATGCTAATATGCAGAAAGCAAGTCAGCAGACCATTAATACATGCAGTAGTATTCTGATGATATGAGAACAGTTGGCTCAGTGTAACAATCCTTTCCTACCGACTGCCCTAAATTGGATTCAGACAGAGGGAACAGAAGTCTTCTTCCCCTCCTAGGAGAAGCTTTAAGATGATGAGCCAAATCATGTCTCCCATTTTCACCGGATAGTCCCCTTGTAATCAGTGGGGCTACTCAGTTGAGTGAAGTGAGTGGGATTCAGCCTAAAACCTCTAAAAGGGGACCTGCATGTCAGTATATGATGATAAAACAGAAAAGGCGAACCTGGCTGCTTCTGTACAATAAACTTTCCTTTTCAACCCAGATGAGAGAGAGACATTCCCATGCACGTTTCACCTCGTGTAACTTTGTCAATATGTTGCAAAATCCCAGACAAACCAGCTGAGGTGATGAGAAAAGTGTCTTGAGTAAAATTCTTTACTCAGCTAACCTTAGAGGTCCATAGGCTCTCCCACCAGATCACGAGCCACTCTCAGCAGAGCCCCAGGGTATCCCGTTCTGATGGCTTCTACTAATTTAGTATTTATATACCATTCACAGTGACACAAGTCAGTCTCCAATGGATACAATAGCGCAAACTCGATGGTAGCCATGGGGATGCCACTAATTGCTACCACAATAGTAGTGGAATGAATTGCCTGTCTTACTGTTCCATGTAAGGGAATAAATATTACTACTGCTAAAAAGAACATATTGAAGATTGAAATTTTTGGGCTTGAAAGCAACATTTAATTTAAACCTTACTCTGGGAGATGCATGTTAACCGTGATAGGAAGCAGGCATCTCATAAAAAACAAATAAGAACATTGAACCCGGTTAAACAATGCCATAACCAAACAAGCCAGTAAAGTGTTGCTAAGATCCAGTGGGTCAAATGCAAATAATTTTATTTACTCCCTTTGCAAAGCCAGGAGGAAGTACGAGTTTATAATCAGTTCAGAATGGTAATATAAACTGAAGCCTCCTCTGGAGTGCTCTAGAGTGAATCCATTTTTTTTCTATACCTTTACTATAAGGAGGAGGTTCACTATGACTGGAAGTGTAATCTGTACTCCTCAGTAAAGTAAAGCTTCACTTAAATAAGTGGGCTCCAGTGTATGCACACTTTTAATAATTCTATTACCTTAGGAGCCCGAGCCATGGACTAGGACCCTGTTGTGGAAGGAACGTACAAATACAGGACAAAGAGACAGTCCCTGCACCAAAGAGCTTACAAACTAAGACCTCAGCTACTAGTACATGTTTAACAAGGGGAAGTTTCTGTGGAGATGTGGAGGAGCTCTTGTCTCCTATTTCCACTGCCATTTTCCCTCTTGTTACTCATCAGTTTGAGCTTTGTATGCATGCCCGTGCTGTTCCCTGGACTGATGCAGACCCAGTTTCTGGCCTGTTGGAATTCCAGCTCTCTACTTATTCTCACCACTTTCCAAATAGTGTTTCTAATCGCCAAGGCTTTGCAGGTTACAGATGCTGTGTATGTTCAGTAGGAACTAATACTTTCTTTGTAGATAGCAGTTGCACCACCTGTGAATTAATAGATTAGCTGGATAGAGAACAGCTGAGCAAATTGTGAAGCCATAAAGTGATAAAAGGAAGCATTTTACTAGTCTTCAGAACAGCCACTATCTAATTTTGGCCATGTCTATATTTTTTCCCATCTGTACTGAAATTCATGCTTCTGTAGCTAAATTACTTTCAGCTCAACTGCAGCTTGTACCTTGCAAGCAATTTTTTCTTTCTCTTTGATTGACAGAGTTCTAAGCAGAGTCTGTGTTTTTGCAGAATGGGTTTGAATTTATTGGAAATCTGTCAGTGCTGTTTCCCACCTCTTCTTGGTAAATTAAACAATTTTCCTCCTTTCCCTATGGCTAAATCTCCTAATCCAAGTGGACTTTCTGCATATAGGGTTGTCACATCAGTCTTGGCTACCTTCTAACGTTATTCCCTGGGTGGGATTAATCTTTTCTAGAACACACACAGCACCACTAAAAGGAAAGTGGTAGCAGCTGGCTTTCTGGATAGGTTCTGAAGAGCGTCCACCCATGAAATGTTTGGTCTCCCAGACATATATTATATGCAGTTATATTGACCCTTTTTTTTTGGCAGGGTCCCCTTTTGTTTTCCTTAACAGCCTATCTCAGCCTCACCTTCTCTCCAGCTGAGAAGGGATGTAGCTGCCTTCAAAGACTCTTGGTGTCGGCCAGAGAAAGGTTCCTAAAAGTGATGTGAGCATCACTCTCCCATCCCAAGGAGCTGCATGTGTTGCCTCTGCAAGAGGCCCACCCTCTGTCAGCCCTAGAGTTCAGAACCAATCTGTGCACCTGAATTCTGGTCCATTGTGTAGTGCTACAAAGTGCTCTTGCTAAACCACCTGGCTAGCCTATTCTGATCATTGTAAATCTGTTCATTTTATTCTCATAGTGCTAGATGCTTTAGGGCATTGGGCAGAAAACTTCAATCAGTATTTTTTCTCCTTCCATTCTTTCTTGGCTTCAAACTTCTAGATTCCACATGTAGTAACTTTTTAACTCTTAACTGCTCAGTATAGTCCTGACATTTCATTGCTGATTGTCCCAGAAACTAACATTATTCCTATCCTATCTATTTACTTCCTTGTTTTCTGTGGATTTCCCTGTTGCCTTGCCACTGAGTCTTGCATACTTTTATGTCAAGAAAGAGAGTAGCTTGGGCAGCTTTTCAAAATTGGAAGTCAAGGCAGTAGGAGCAACAAACAGCAGCAGAAACGTCACTGCATGGAAATGTCCAATCAACAGATTGGGAGGGTTCTTTTTAAAACCCTGCCTTTCCCTGAAACCAGAACATCTGGCAATATTTGTTTAAAACTTAAAATATAAATAAAGAACCCTTCTTTTTTGTGTGCGGCCAAAATGAAAATGATTGGGTTACATGCTCGTGCTCTCATAACTCAGTATGTGTGTTTAAACTGACACACAACAGAGAAGGGGAGTTTGAACAGGAAGTAATTCAGACTGTACTCACTGGCAAAACAAAGTGAGGCTGAAGTACTCTCTGTGTACAAAGTCCAGTGGCAAACTGCCAGGTGAATTACCTCAGTCCATCTTTCGAGATAAGAGAACCAGAAGTGCTTCTAAAAGGCCTGTTTGAAATATTTTGCTTATTCTTAAAGGGCCATAACCTGCTCCCTATGCAGTTAATGGAAGTTTTTCTTTTACTTCAGGGAAACAGCATTGAGTCCAAAGTCTGTGGGTATAATTTTTGTTGTATCCTGTTTAGATGATACATTTTGCTTAGGCAAATTATAGACAATGTGAAAATATTGTCAAAATATAGAAGAGGTTTTTTTTGTTTCTTGTTTGCTTTTCATTGTTTTAAGGGTATATTTTTGTGTGGGTTCTTATTTTCTGTGTTTCTAAGAAAATGTTAAAACCAGGTTTATCTTTTGATAAACTCAGCAGATGGGCATGCACTCACAAATATCAAATTATACATTATAGGTGGGGCTGATAGCACCTCTTATTATTAAGGTTGCCTGACATCTCCTATTATAAGGTCCTGTTTTCAGTTGCTTATCACTTGCTAAACTTTAACCATTTGGGCTGAATTTTTCCTTCCTGAGTGTCTGTCTGCTTCATGCTGAATTATTTTGAAATATTTTGCCAAAACAGTTCAACTATTTCTGAGAATGAGGTTAGGAAAAAGATTTATTGAAACAATGTTAAAAAATTCCGGCAACTTTTAGTGTCCCCATGCTGTGAAGCAGGAACTTGATATTTGGTAAGGTATGTTTTCTGCTGTTCCTGTGAAAACCTGCCCAAATTTGGTCAAGTTATAAGCCTTTAAAAATTGCTGTTTGCACATGCTCAGTGGAGACTTCTTAGATTTTAGCAGCTATATTTCCACAAGATTCTGTCTACATTTGGGCTAAGAAGGACTTTCCCTGCAATTGCAGCTTGGGTGAGGAGTGGCCCCGCTCCCACAGAGTCCCGTCCCTCACCCTGAACTCCTCATTTCTGGACCCATCCCAGAGCTACACCGTCAGGTCAGAGCCCACACCCCCTCCCAGGCCCTAATCCCCTGCCTCAGTCCGGAGCCCCCCTCCCACATTCTGAACCCCTCGGCCCTACCCCCAGCCTGGAGCCCCCTCCTGCACCCCAAACTCCTCATCCCAGCCCCATCCCAGAGCCTGCACCCCCAGCCAGAGCCCTCACCTCCCTGCACCCCAACCTCCTGCCCCAGCCCAGAGCCCCCTCCTGCACTCTGAACCCCTCATTAAAAACACATTAAGAGAGCAAAGTGGAGCACTCAAAAGTTAGGAAATAACTGTTTTAAAGTTGTCTGTGCAACCTTAATTCAGCCCCTTGTGCATATGCATTATGATACATAATCACATACTAGGTTTTTCCCACAGGACCCTTGTTCTGTGTGTGTGTGTGTGTGTGTGTTATAAAATATGCAAGATAGGACATGTGACAATTAGGAACTTAAATATTTACAAATTCAGTGCTAATTTCTTCAGATGTACTGTGTATACCAGGCCCTTATTGCCTTGTGAAAAGATCAGACTAGTAATTATCTAGTTTAAGAATAGTCACTAATATACGCACTAATTCTATTTCTTAATTCGAGTATATTAGATTTTCATAAGTGAAATAAATTAGACTGACATAATGAAAACAATGCAATTCTGTATGACTGTGGTTTCTCCCCATCATGCACATTGGGGACTAGAACATACAGCTAATCATTTGCTGCATGATGTTGCTACATTGCATTTGATTTTTGCGTCTTAATTTTGGCTTAAAGGAATTCTTTATTAAAATGCACCAGCACGCAACATGTCTTTCATTTCTAATACATTCACTGCAATCACTGTAGGGGAGAAATAACTAATTTACTTTCTGGTTGATGCCCAATGTTAATCAACTGTGATACCAATTAGTTTTGCAGGGAGTCTGTCATATCCTAAAGGAATTAAATTCAGGCAGTATTATGAACAGCGTGAATGCTGAAATAAGCCATTCTACTGTAAAAAAAAAAAAAACTAAACTGGTAGTTGACAAGTGACTTTTAAAAAATTGCCTTACAGAAATCAGGAATGGGAATCTAAAGGCCATTCTAGGACTTTTCTTCAGCTTGTCTCGGTATAAGCAGCAGCAGCAGCAGCCACAGAAACAACATCCGCAGCACCATCCATCCCAGCAACCTCCAACAGTTTCCCAGCAAGCAGGGCCTCCATCCCCGTGTCCAGTCGGGGTGCAACAGCAACAGATGCCGGCTTCACCCCAAACACAGTGCCAACAGCCCCAGCAAGCTACACATCATCAATTAAAAGCACAACCAGAAATGCAGTCAAGGTGGGATGTTTTCTCCATTTTTTTTCTGTTTTAAGGCATTTCAGAAACTAAAACAGCCTCTATAGTAGTTTCTCCTTAGAACAGAAGGTATTTAGCATCTCAGCTTATCAGAAGATGAAAGCTGCATAGCAATCGATTTCACACCCCTTAAAGTCGAACTAGAAGTAATAGTGAAATTCTGTCTGTGTCAGCAATATTCATTTATACAGGTTTAAAATGCCTGCTACATGAGTAAGCAGGATTTAGTTGTTGTTCTTTTAAGTGTGGTGGCTTTATTTCCTTTGTTTTATGCTAGCAAAGCATTTAATTAGGTATACTTGTCAGGCAACACCACAGTCATTTACACAAAACCAAGGATGGTGGCCTAGAGGACACTATCAAGATTAAGTCTGGACTTTATATTAAACGGATCTTCACAGGGATTCCACTAAGCATGGTGATTTGTGTCTTATAATTTTTTTATTTTAAGATCCTTGCTGAAGCATTCAGGTGAAAAGGAAAGAAATCTCCATTGAGGAATACCTTCACCATTATTTTTGCTTCAAATCCAGCCTAAGTTTGTTGTCCAAAAGTCACTACCCGTCTGATAGCTGTTTCATGGCTTATATGAAATGAGTCTCACTCTGGTTGTCTTTAGACAAATGTCCACATTACAACTGGCACCTTTTTTGTTGGCAATCCCAGAAGAGAGACCAGGCGTTGAATGTACTGTGAGGATTGACCTATCCTCTGATACTCAGAGATGATCCTTCCAAGTTAGATTTCATGCAGAATAGTGGAGACAGTGCCCATGCTGTACCTATTTGGTATACTTCTGTCTATTGGACTGCATACCCCTGTGAGGGCAATGGGACTCCAGACGGGAGTAAAGTGAGCAGGATTTAGCACCACTGAAGACATACTTGTACATCTCTTTTATCTCCTGTTCTAAATATATGGGCACTGATTTGTTTTCAGTGTAACACTGCAGATCAGTTTGTAATTTTAAATTGAGTGCTACAGCAAGGCTGGTTTCCAAATACCAAACATACCACCAGAGGTATAAATCCTTAAGATGAGTCTGGCCAAGTGGGACAATTGTCAAAGCTTGTTCCATTTTTGGCCTTTCAGCATAAACTGGCTTTCTTTTTATTCAACAAAGCAGGGATTTTTTTTCTGTAATTGAACATAGCCATTTTTCTTAACAGCCATATAAAATCGTCATAAGCTTCAGTGCAGAACAATTAGTGTAAAATGAAGTTGAGCAACAGGAACTTGTTTCAGTGATCGTTTCTCAACACTTGAACATTGGTCTGGTGCCTGCAAAGTAGTCTAGGAATTGAATTAAAATCAAAGTAATTTAAAAAAAATCAGCCAAAACCAAAACATCTAACTCGAGGATTTGTGTATTGGGAGAGTTGTGAATTAACTGTAGCATGCATTAATGTTACCAGTTCGTTCAGTTTCTTCAGAGCATTGTATAGAATAAAAAGTTTGAAAGAAATGAATAATGAAACTTGACTTTGCAGTAACATACAAACCAGATCATTCTAGGCTAGTGCTGCATCTCACTTCTGTATATGAATCTAACACGCATTATAGAAAATGAATCAAGTCTGAGGAGTTATGCTGGGGGAGAAGCTCTTTGTCATGTGAAACATATGGGAAAAACTCCCTTTTCTAAAGTCATTGGCTCAGCTCAGTAGCGTTTTGTGAATGTTTCTTCTTTGCTCACTCTTTTTCTTCCGCTTTTTCTTTCCTGTTGTACAGTGCATCACCCAGGGACTCATCTCAAAGCAAAATCATCCGATTCACTCTCGGTCAGAAAAAGACTTCTAGGTTAGCACTTCTTCCTCTTCTGTGAAGCATGGTTAACCCTCCTTGCAAGATTTCCAACTGCATGTTTAGGGTTCATCTTTAAATTATTTATCTGATGGTTTGTAGCCAAGCATTTAGAATAGCTAAAATATATGCAGGATTAGAGAGCATTACCTTGTGTACTCTCTAATACTGTGTATATTTGGTCAACTTTTCTTTTTTTAAGTAGGAGAGAGGGTAGAGTCACTCAGGTTCACAATCATGCTGGAAGGACGTAATGAGTGGAGTCCCGCAGGAATCAGTTCTGGGTCCGGTTCTATTCAATATCTTCATCAATGATTTAGATAATGGCATAAAGAGTACAGTTATAAAGTTTGCGAACGATACTGAGCTGGGAGGGGTTACAAATGATTTGGAGGACAGGATTAAAATTCAAAATGATCTGGACAAACTGGAGAAATGGTCTGAAGTAAATAGGATGAAATTCAATAAGGACAAATGCAAAGTACTCCACTTAGGAAGGAACAATCAGTTGCACACATACAAAATGGGAAATGACTGTCTAGGAAAGAGTGTTGCGAAGTCAACAGTGTAACGCTGTTGCAAAAAAAAGCAAGCATCATTCTGGGATGTATTAGCAGGAGTGTTGTTAACAAGACACGAGAAGTAATTCTTTTGCTCTACCCCATACTGATTAGGCCACAACTGGAGTATTGTGTCCAGTGCTGAGTGCCACGTTTCAGGAAGGATGTGGACAAATTGGAGAGAGTCTAGAGAAGAGCAACAAAAATGATTAAAGATCTAGAAAACATGGCCTCTGAGGGAAGATTGAAAAAATTGGGTTTGTTCAGTCTGGAAAAGAGAAGACTGAGAGGAGACATAATAGTTTTCAAGTACGTAAAAGGTTGTTACAAGGAGGAAGGAGAAAAATTGTTTTTCTTAATCTCTGAGGTTAGGAGAAGAAGCAATGGGCTAAAATTGCAGCAAGGGAGGTTTAGGTTGGACATTAGGAGAAACTTCCTAACTGTCGGGGTGGTTAAGCTCTGGAATAAATTGCCTAGGGGGGTTGTGGAGTCTCCAACATTGGAGATTTTTAAGAGCAGGTTAGACAAACACTCTCAGGAATGGCCTAGATAATACTTAGTCCTGCCATGAGTGCAGAGGACTGGACTAGATGACCTTTTGAGGTCCCTTCCAGTCCTATGATTCTATGTTGGCAAGAAAATAATGGACCTTGGTCATTCTTCTGAGCTTTTCATTTTGAAAAGGGAAGGTTCACACAATTTCTGTACCAGTTATTCTTTTCATTTCTACACTGTTGAAATTACTAATGTCAGGGCTAGTTTTCTCTTAGGTAATAAAAGGTGGAACTTAGTCAAGTGTGTCAGATGAGACAAAACAACAGGGTAGATATGTATCTCATCACTGTTCCTGGACTCCCTAGTGCCCTGTAGCAGAGAACATCTAATCTCCCTGAAAATGAATAATAGGTATTTCTGTCCATTTTATCCTTAATCACAGCTTGACTTGCATGCCAACCCCTATGAGCACCTCACAGCAGCACTTAAAAAGGCTGCTCTAATCGTTATTAATACCTTTGGTATTAATCATGGACTTTCTTGTGATTAATATTACTCTTGGTATTATTATGCTGTCATATGTACTTAATTAGGAATTCCACTGTAGTTCTGCATTAACTACTGTAGTGTATTTGATATTTTTACTCATTTTGTGCACTAACCAGTAAATTGTACCCCTTTCTATAATGTGGAAATGTAACCACATTACTTCTGTCCTATAATTTGGATTCACATCCCCCAAATCTTGTCTTTTATTTGGTGAAGGGAAGGTCTAGGCATCAGGAAGATGCTTTGCACTAGAACCCATATTCTGAATAATCTTTTAAGCCTTGTTGATTCTCTCTACTCTGTTTCCTTCCTAACACTACCTTGACACCTGAGACCCATCAGGTTCACGCTCAGGCATGGTTACAGTCTGAGTTAGTTCACATATTGCCTAGCTAAAGGTGTTGAAGAGCAATAACCAAGAGTGTTCTCTTAACTTTGTACCTAATCTCTGATAACAAGAAGCCAGGAGGTCCATCCTGAAACTAGATTTTTCCCTACAAAGGCTGTGGCTACAGAGCTTACAGCTGTAGTGTTGCCATAGCCAAAGTAGCTATATACACTTGCAAAGTGTCCTGGGGAAGTAAAAAGATATGTGCTTAAAACAAAACTAGTCTGATAAACACACATCAGGAATCTGATGGAAGGATAAGTGCTTTGACAATATATCTTCTTCGTAAGTGTTTTATTCTTACGTGTATTTTCTATTTTATACATATTTATATAACTAGCAATTACAATAATGACTGAATTGAAAACCTGTGCTCTCCTCTGCTGGTCAATGTGTCTGGGCTGCCCCCTTCAGCATACTGTGCTGTTGAGGTTCTGGAATGCTGGCTTTTCTGAGCAATGCATTTTGGTCCAAATCTTTACACCACTATTGAGGACCGTTTAGGAAGAATAATTCTTTTCTCATCCACCAATCCTACCAGGAAAAAAAAAAAAAGAAAAGAGTAGGGAACGAATTCTAAAATAGTCCAGTAGCTCTATTATTAGAACATACTAGATAACAATGTGGAGTCTTTCTTTAGAACAGACTGTCAAGTGATGTAGCCTGAAGGCTCTCCCTGCCTGCAAAAGATTGGATTCAACACCTATTAAATAGTATGGGCTCTGCATGAGCTCTCTTGCCCTGCCAACTTCAAGGAAAACATCAAAAATGGGACCGAGAGCCCTAAGCATTCATGTTTCCCATCTTTTCTCCCCACCACCTCTTCATTTGTAGCCTTCTTTTCAATAGATAAAGTATTCCAGGGTGTTCTAAGTTTAATTTGTCTTTGATCAATGCCATATATAATTTTCTAGCATCCCCTAGTGTTGAAACTGGCTGAGGTTCTTCATAACCAGTTGAGAACTTAAGGCTGTTGTCTGGGATACAACAAAGTAAACCTCAAAACCCACAATGTTATGTGCCAGAGGCTGTGGTAATGTGAATTTATAAATACAATATTTTTGTTTTTAGTGGTGCCCATATATTTTGTCCTCCTCTGAGCTTTGGAAGCATGTGCATGCATCTGTTAACATTTATGATTTTCCCTTTTTTATTTTTTCATTTTCCCTTCACTAATCTCTGAAGAGTTGGTTGATTTGGAAAGCAGTTCTAAAGCCCCTCTCCCGACTTTCCAGCACTAATGGTGCTACAGATGTAACAATGATTTTGCACATTGCATCCCCCCATGGCAGTATTCCCTGAGTAAAGTTTTACTACACTCTGATAGTAAGGGCTTCAGGATTAGGCTCATTGGTGATACACTTCGTTTAGGTCACCATGATTTTATAGAAACATTTTTTTTACTTATGCTGAAAATAATAAAGGTTGAGAGTAGCTCATGTCTTTCAATGTTGCTACCATACATGATGTGAGCGGATTCTGGCTTTTAGCCTCAAAAATGAAGGTGTCACACTACTTTCCAAGGTACTCAAAAGTCTCAACAACTCTCTACAGGTATGTACTTTGAGGGCATTATTTCATATTTTGTTTTTCTTGTATTTCATTTATTTAGATTCATAAAAGTGTGCTATACATATATTAAGACTATGATTTTCAAGGGTGCCTCATCTGAAGGAATGAAAAGCCCTTATCTTGTTCAGATTCACTGGGAGTTGGTCATCTAACTCCATTGGGCTTTTTTTTAAAATACCAGCTACCCCAAAAAATCACAAAATAGAAGAAATCATTCCCATCATCTACTCTAAAACCCCAATCTCCTCTCCCCAGAAAAAGCCTGATAAAGCAGATAAAGCTTGCAGCCTGGGCTCTGCTGGATCAAAAGGGAAATGTGTTCCAATGAGGACCCTTCGTTGACAAAACTTGACTATCAGCATCCTGTAGTTTAACCCGGGAGCTGTTCAGTTCCTCAAGCTCCTGAGTTGATCCCACTGCCGTGCTACTACATGGGGAGAGTGGTGGTCTCTGAGGCAGCCAGAACTCAAACCTTAGAAGGTTTTGTAGATTCAAAAATAAGCAATATTAACCTTCCAGTGAAAATCAGTTGGTAGCCAGATCAGTTCCCAGAGCACAAATGTAATGTGCTCCCTACAGAGAAATGCCAGTTGTTAAGCAACAGACACATTTTGTCCCATTGTCTGTTTTTGAATTGGATGTAGTCCGGTGTATAATGCATTTCAGCAATCGAGTTTAGGAACATAAGGCCAAATTTCTTACACCACTTTTACAGCAGCATAAATCCATTGAATTCACTGGAGTTGCTTCTTGTTTACACTGGCATAAGGGAGAGGAGAATGAGACCAAGGGCTATAGCACTGAAGAAAAATGATTGAGGACCTGATTCTGCCACCTTAACTTAGATTGCGTAGTACTGCTAGTAGTCCCATTGAAAGCAATCAGACTACTTGCCAAGTTCAGTACTAATCAACTTAAATAAGGATGGCAGAATTGGGTTCTGAATGTTTTAAATCTGAAAATCACATCTTAGAATAGTACAATATCCAGCTGAAGGAGTTTTCTTGATGTAAAGCGATTCAAACTACAACTGTAGTCACAGTTATGTATATTTTTATCCAGGATGTTTTGTGGTGGCTTGGTTAAATTCCTTACAAAACCCACAAAATTCTCTTGCCTTGCGCTCTTTGTTCTTGGATTACGCATGGTTTTCAGTTGTCTTTTCCTCTTCCAAATTGTCATGGTTTTTCTTATGAGTACTTTGTCCTGTTTTCTTATTTTTCTTAACAGACTTCCAGGTCCCACCACAAGGGTATCTGCTGCAGGCAGCGAAACCAAAACTCGTGGGTCTATCAGTGCCAACAACCGGCGCAGCCAGAGCTTTAACAACTACGACAAATCCAAACCTGTTAATCCACAACCACCTCCATCAAATAGCAATGAAAAAGGTAGGTGCCATGAATCTTTTGTACTTCCTCAGATCTGCTTTGCTTTGGTTTTGTTCAGTGGAAATGAAGTATGACTGGAGCTCCAGAAAAGGTGAAAACATTTCTTTGATATGTGGTCTGTTGTAAATATAGGGTCAGATCCTAGGGCCCTTGCATAGCTTTCACTCAGTCCTTCTGTAGCACACTTCCACTGAAACCTGCAACAGTCCCTCTAGTAAGGACTCCTTAACTGATCACTCTCGTTACAGTGTGCATGGTAACACCCATTGTTTCATGTTCTCTGCGTATGTAAAATCATCCTACTGTATTTTCCACTGCGTGCATCCGATGAAGTGGGCTGTAGCACACGAAAGCTTATGCTCAAATAAATTTGTTAGTCTCTAAGGTGCCACAAGTCCTCCTTTTTTTTTTTTTTTTGCAGCTACAGACTAACACAGCTGCTACTCTGAAACCTGTTAATAAAAACTGTGTCTGAGATCCTTTTCCCACTAAAGTTGGTAGTGTCTTCTGCTGTCAACTTCAGTGGAAATAGATAGTCATTGGGATGTGGCTGGTAGTTATTTAACAAAAAGAGATGACCAAAAAAAATGTGCCAGAAGGAAATACACTTGAATGATTAAGTGGCAATCTCATGTATGCACAGGCATTTTTAAAGCCAGACTAGGGAAAACCTGAGTAAGAGTCAGAGTAGGTACCTGCGTTTGAGACCTTCCCTCCCCAAAATCTATTTGTTTTTCCTTTTAAAACAGTCCCACTGCTAGAGATGTGCCTCTCTCTTTCCTAGGGCCCTCTATGGTTCCATGCTTGCAAACTTGTCTTCAGGCCTGAGATAAAACCAATTAAAGTCAATGGGAATCTTTATATTGACTTCAGTGAGCTCTGGATCAGGCCCTCTTCAGTGCATGCTGCATAGATGAGGATTTCTGTTAGCAGTTTTTTTTTTTACTTTGCTGTACGTCTTCATTGTTCCTAGCCTCCTACAGTGCTTTGTTATCTTTTTTTTTCTGGATAAATTATCTTTCAAAATAATTCCAGTCACCACTCCTTTATTTTTCTTGTTGACAGGCATCCCTAAGCTATCACAACACATAACAAGCACTCATGCTTGATATCCCATTGTATTACCTTCTGAGCTTGTTGTATACATAATAGAGAAAAAACAGACTTCAAACTCATTTTTTCAGCCAAAATGCAAGGAGGCTCTCTCAGTGGTGTTAAACTTAAACTTGATAACATAACAGTTTAGTTGTAAATATGACCGTAGTGATTCACACCAGGCATTATGTTTCAGCATGAATTTAAATATATTCCTCATACTGAGGAACTGTAAATAAGTGTGCCTTTTAGTTAACGACTGTATGATTCAACTGTTGCTTTATAGATTAATACTGCAGTTTTAGGTAGTGTGACAGGGTAAGGCCAGATGGCAACAGGGAGAGTGATAGAAGGCAGATATATTAGCCCCAGGTTAAGTAGGTCCCTTTTCCCTGTGTAAGGTAACAGGGAAGGTTTTTTTTCATGTTTTTGTATATTTATTTCTACAACCATGATGGCTAAAAAAACCACTATTTCATTTCAAACAAAATTGTACAATTAGGAACCACTGAATGTTCCCTACAACACACAGTTTTTTAAGAGTTGTAACTTCTCTTCTTCCCCCTCACCTACTATTAAGGATAGATTGCACAAAGAAGAACTTCTCCGATAGATAGCAGTACATGAAGCTGTAACAATCTGCTCATCGAAGGCAGATATATTAGCCCCAGGTTAAGTAGGTCCCTTTTCCCTGGGTAAGGTAACAGGGAAGGTTCCAGAACAATCTGGAGTTTTCTTGAAACAATTAAGGCAGACAGGCTGATTAGAACACCTGCAGCCAATCAGGAAGCTGCCAGAATCAATTAAGACTGGCTAATCAGGGCACCTGGGTTTAAAAAGGAGCTCACTTCAGTTTGTGGTATGAGTGCGAGGAGCTGGGAGCAAGATGTGCAAGAAGCTGAGAGTGAGAAGTCGTACTACTGGAAGACTGAGAAGTACAAGCATTATCAGGAGGAAGGTCCTGTGGTGAGAATAAAGAAGGTGTTGGGAGGAGGCCATGGGGAAGTAGCCCAGGGAGTTGTAGCTGTCACGCAGCTGTTACAGGAGCCACTGTAGACAGCTACAATCCACAGGGCCCTGGGCTGGAACCCGGAGTAGAGGGTGGGCCCGGGTTCCCTCCATCCCCCCAACTCCCTACTTGATACCGGAGGAGTTGACCTGGACTGTGGGTTCCACCAGAGGGGAAGGTCTCTGGCCTGTTCCCCGATCGACTAGGTGGATCAGCAGAGACTGCGGGGATTGTTTTTCTTCCTTTGCTGGCCAGTGATGAGGCTAACTGAGTGAACGGCAGATTTGAGCCACGAAAGGGGCCAAACTGAGAATTGCCGTGAACCTCTGAGGCGAGCAAATCTGCCAATAATCACAGGACCCACCAAGACAGAGGAGGAACTTGACACAGTAGGAAAGAAAAATGTTCCTTCCTGTTCTTTAAGGTATTGATTTTTTTCTCTCCTGCTGCTGCAATTCCATCTCTCCTTTTTGGTTCTTCACTAGTCTTCCTGCTATTTATCTTCCCACTGTGTCAGTTTTATTTTCATCTCGATCCCTGAAGCCTTTTACAAGGGGGAGATCAGAGGTCCATGTTGATACAGTCTACAGCTCTGCTTCCTCCCGTGAACTCTGGAGCTGAATGAGCTTCACTGATTTAGAATGTTTATAAGCTTGGGAAGGAGGGAGTTGTGGTATTTTTAGATTTACTATTTTCTTTGCATTCACGGAAATAAATTATTTATCAATTGTTTGTTCAGTCAGAAAACACTCAATTTCCTACATTGTAACTAATTCTTTACAGAACACTGCAACATCAGTACTATCAAGAGATCATCTTACTGCTACTAATTGTGCCATCCAAGATCCTACTTGCTCAGGTTCATCTAATAAGAGCAGACAGCAAGTTAACAGTTCTGGGACTAAGGACTTATGGGCAACAATTCTGACCTCCCTGAGGCCTGGTCTACACCTAAAACTTAGGTCAGCCTAGCTACATTTCTCAGAGCTGTGCAATGTAGTTTGGTTGATTTAACCCACACTGTAGATGCATCTAGGCTGATGGAAGAATTCTGTCAACCTAGCTACTGCCTCTCAGATAGGTGGCTTATTAAACTGACAGAAAAATCCCCTCCATCTATGTAGGGAGCATCTACAATATAGTGGCACAGCTGCACCTCCATAGCTATGCTGCTATAGTGTAACATACCATTATATAGGAGTTAGACCCCAGTAATCAAGGGCAGAATTGGGGCCATGGTTTTGATCTGTAGCTGTGCCGGTGATTCTCTGAGCCTTGGGCTGGTCATCATTAGAAGACATAATTTCTAAGTGGTCACTGTTTTGGGTGCCTCAATTTTGGGGTGCCTCAATAAGGGGATGTCTCAGGCCCACCAAGGGAATAAAATTCTTGTTTGCTGTCACAACATTAAACAGTTAAAGGTGGTCCAGAGTTTCATGTCAGTTGATCGTTGGCTTACTCCCATTGTACCAGCCACCATTAAAAGTCTTTGTAACCTTTTATTAAAGACATAGAAGAAGAAAAACAAACAGTTAAAGCATTTGAAGTGTAAAGTATTAAGTAAGGCTTTCATTTTAACAGTATTCCTTATTCCCTTTAGCTGTATAAATTCTTTGATAGGGAAATCTCCTGTTTGACAGTCTTTTAGATGGTATTAACTGTCCTCTTGAGCAGGAAAAACAAAGTTTAGTTGAGATGGTTAGGAGCAACTGCCCTTCTTGGAGTCCAATCCTGCTTACTTTAAGACAAAACAAGACAAATGCACACAAAAGGGTAGAGAAAAGAAAGATAGAAAATGCAGATTCTGATCTTTGGTGCTGATTTTCACTTGCAACTTTGCTGCTGGAAAAACACAGGCCAAGCACATGGACTTATCAGCCACTCTGAGGCCTGGCATTAGGCTGTTTATGATGTTACTTTTAGCTGTCTTTTTGGTTTCAGGCTCACAGCCATTTTGCTAAGGTGAAGTTGTCTTGGCTGACTTAGTCAGACTCTTATTATACAGAAGGCAGCAAGAGAAAGACAGGACGGAGAAGAAATTAGGTGAGAAATGAGAATAACACAGGAGGGAGGGAGCCCAAGTTTCAGGTTCCGTTCATTATTTAGCTGTAGCTGGTGGAGGTGGTAATGCCATTTGGTTTCCAGTCTCTGGCTCGGACTGGTTCAGGTGTTTTTCAGGATGAGGACAACAAAGGCCCGACAGTGTCCTGTTGGATCTCAGGGTCCCCAGAGATGGAGGGGGTGGTAGCCATACTTGTAAAGTTTGCTCCCTCCAGTTCATGTGTTCCTCTGCTCCCATCGGTGACCCACAGATAAACAGTGCCCAAGAAGTTGTAGCAACCTCATCACATTAAAATTAACCAATCGAAGCACATTTTGGTGCTTTCAGCTATAAACATTTCTCACGTTTCTAGAGGTGTTTTTTTTTATCTTGTTGTCATGATAACCCTGATTTTACCAGGAGCTTTGTAGACGCTGTATTAGATTTTTTTTTAACTTAAACAATCCAGTTTGTACCTGTCTATTTGTCTCCAACTTCTGCTAATTTTTATAAACAATTTTATGTTGTAGGCTGAGTTGGACTTTTGTTACCTTAGTCAGCCTAGAGCCAACGCTGCACAGCACTTCAAGTTGGGCATCCAAAACCCGGGCCTCTTTTCAGAATACGGCTGTTAACCTTCCTGTGTTGTATGTAGGGTAGCTACAGAAGTTGGTCCAATAAAAACTATTACCTCACCCACCTTGTCTCTCTAATCTTCCTATGTTTCAGTTTCCCTGTTCATAAAATGGGGATGATAATACTTCACTGTCTCACAGGGGTTCATTCCCTCCCTCACAGTTTCTTCAGTTCAGCTTTCTTTCATACATACGCTCCTGCCCTTTTCTCCCCGACCTGTCCCCTTAACCTCTTCCCTTCACTGTCCCCTCTGTTCACTTTTCTTCCCATTTAGCTTATCCCCTTCTAACTAAACCCACCAAAATAAAATAAAATAAAAAATATGGAACTAACATGATGTTTGCCACCACAACACTTTATGCTTCTTGTGTGTTGTTCTCCTTCCCCTACTCTGTGTCTGTCTTGTCTATTTAGATTGTAAGCTGCTCAGGGTAGAGACTGCCTAATAGATGTTGAAATCCTTAGCTACAAGGCACTATAGACATATAATTTATTTATGATTTATTAAATTCTGATAGTGGAAGAAGGAAAATGTTGAGCTGTTCCAAATGAGTCCTCCATATGTGAGCTTATATTTATTATATTTATATTTATATTATCATAATTTATTTGTAATGGAAAAGGCACAAGAAGCCACAATCAAATTTGGGTCCCATTGTGCTAGACCTTGTGTATATATATATAAAAAGAAAGAGACACCCAAGGAGCTCTCAAAACAGATGGATGAATGAAGGTCAGATCTAGAGGTCTGCCTTTTCTAGCAGAGACATGTGGGCTGAAGATAGCATTCTTGGTTCTGAAGGGAAGACGTACCTCTTTGAGCAATTCTCTCTTTGGATACTGTTAAATCAGCTCTTCCAGAGATTACATATCCCGGGTTCCCTAGGACTCATAAATTCCAAAAAACAAATTTTTACCTTTGGAATTAACCAAATTTGACCAAGAACCATATATTTTTATGGTGTCCCAGGATAATACCCCGGGTTCCCTACAAGGGATATTCAGTATAGTTACAAGAAATACAAGGAATGAAGTATTAACCTTCCTTTCACACTCACTTCATCTACTGGCCCCACACTCTGAATCTATACTTAGCATTGGCAGCATAAATGGGAAGACTATATGGGTTGGTGAGAATTTCCCCAGTGCAGGAAAAGAATAGAGCCAGCATAAGTGTCCCATTTTTGCTCCTCCCCCTGTTACAGTGGGCATTCCAGAGAAGATGGGGATGGGAGCAAGCTCATAGTATTGTGTTCTACCTATGGAGCAACCTATAGCAGCCCAGGTAAACCTCCAGGGTTGCACTACTATGTTTTAAGGGACTGCACCAGTCCCAGTGCAGGCAGCATGCGGACTACACAAAGATGGCATAAAGCTGCCTTTGCCTACCCTCCATCAGGCCCACACCTTCTGTTCTGTCTTTCTCAGGAGATACTGCACAGAATCTGCCCCACTGGTTTTCTTTCCCAAGGGCCTGATTCCAATTTACACTGAGGCCCCTGTATACTGCTCCAGCATTGTAAAGTGCCTTAAAGTTCATGTAAATGTAATTTACCACCACTTTATGGCCTCTTTACACTGCTCTGAGTGTGTAAAGGGGTCATGGGGTAAATGAGAATAAAACCTCAAGTGGCTTTCCTTTCTCTTTTGATTATGGTTAGGCGATAGCATTTTTTGAGAAAACAAATTGCCCGTCCTCTTTGTAACTGTGCGCCCACGTGCCTACCCTTCTCGAGCTATCAAGGTTGGGGGGCATTTGGGTAAGAGTCCCTTGGTAAAGTATTGGTATTGTAGCACTGGCATGGAATATGATGTCATAATTGTTAAAATCGAACCACGTTCAAAATTTACAGGTTAATAAAACATGTACATTATAAACGGAGCCTTAATTTTGTTTTTAACTCCTTAGTTGTTCACTGTGCTGATATTTCATAGTACCATGGAGTCTAGGGCGGCAGCTGAGTTCTAGGGCAGGAGCTCTCACCATGCATTCAGCTCTAAGTGGCACTGGTGTTGCTGGCTCTGAAAAGACCCCCTCTGCACCACGAAGAAGCCTTTCAAGGGGAAGATAAATTAAGACCTTGTGTGTTGTAAATGCATGACATTTACTATTTGAAAACCAGCTGGCTTTAGCCAGGAACGGTATACTCCTGCTTCAATGTAATTGACGCAAATCCCCTTGCAATAAAGGTAGTTTTGTGACCTGCCGTCTTGAGCGCACACATAAAAAGTAGGTTCAGTAGACACCGGTTCCTTGTCACTTATGAAACATGCCTTTCCCCTTTTGTTGCTTGGAAGGCTGCATCAGTCCCGGACAAGGGGGAACAGAAAATGAATCAGCAAGTAAGGTATTTTTGATGAGTACTGTGACAGGAATGGAACATGGCCAGTGGAGGCTTCCTTCGCGTCTTCATGTGATAAATAGCTCCATTTAGCTTCCTCACCCCTTTTATAACTAAGGTGCCAACTGTGCATGATTTAAATTTAATTTCAAGGGTCATTTAGTGTCGTTTTTTAAGATGGAACATACCCTAGTTTTATGGATGTTGCAAAGACGGCTTATATGTGTGGCGGCTCCTCCGAAATGCCAGGCTCAAGGTCCTCTCTCTGACAATGCTCAGCTGAATGACATTTACTGAAACTGTGTTCCCTCGCTATGTTAGTAATTTGACAGTATTCATTAGCTTGAGTTTGCATCTCAGAGCTCTATAATAGAATGTGCATCTATGGTGTTTTAAAGAGGTATGTAGCCTGTGAGGATTGAGCAATTTATTTGCAAGGTCACTCTAGTCTGATGTAATCAAACCTGTGGCTCAGTGGGACAGCTAAACTGGCGTCCCTAATAAAGTCACTGCACCAATACACTTAGAACAGCATTATAGTTCAATGATTTTAATATCAAAACATTTCTACCTCCTGCCCCCATGGGTTCTAGTCTTCTCTTGGTTATGTATGCATAACTTCCATTAACATTAGTGAGAATTTTGTGTAGGAGGTGACTAGAGCCCTGGTCCAACATGCCTGTGGTTCTTCATGCTGACTTGTTTCTTTTCATTAAAGAGTATTTTTGCCATTTCCACACACCATCAAGTCCTTTGACCGAGCTTCACTGATCTTAACAATATTATCCCAAATGCAGTTGCAGTAGGGTCCAAACCTCAACTCTTGATGTCAATGGGGTGTGCTTAGCACTGTAAAGGAGGCACTCAGAACCGTCTCATCAGGAGCTATATGAAAAAAGACTTTGTATTTACCATAGAAAATGCTTATATGTCAAAAAGTGTACAGTATTATATCTTGGTAAATCAATTTTCAGGTCTTTTAGAGGACAAATTATTCTTTACTTAATGATTTAGCTGTCTTTTCTATAGGTGACATTAACCCTGACAATCTGAGTTACAAACATTTGGCTGTTTTCTTTCGAGAAAATTTTATATACAGTGTATGGATCAGGATGTTTTAATTGTTTTAATATTATAACAGTGCACCGTGTCTGGTAATCTTATAACTATTTGCAATTAATCCAAGAATTTGGTGAAGCCAGTTGGTTTCATAGTTCCATATTTTCCACATGTGGACCCAATTGGACAGTATAGTAAAACTGAACTCAAGTGAAGTTCTGGAGACATTTGAAGTCTTCATAAAATCAGGGTTCATGACAGAATTTTGGTTTTGATAAGAATTTGAGTATTTAATAAACTATATAGGGGTTGGAAAAACAGGATTTACCTGTCATTTTGAAATAAAGTCAATTATCTTCCAATCCATTTTAATATCTCATGCGAAGTAGATCCCACTGTACTAGATAGATTATCTGTTTAAGGGGTAGGGAAGTTAAGAGGTGTCAAGGTTCCTTCCCCACTCTGAACTCTAGGGTACAGATGTAGAGACCTGCATGAAAACTCCCTAAGCTTATTTTTACCAGCTTAGGTTAAAACTTCCCCAAGGTATAAACTATTTTACCTTTTGCCCTTGGACTTTATTGCTTCCACCACCAAGCGTCTAACAAATATATAACAGGGAAAGAGCCTGCTTGGAAATGTCTTTCCCCCCAAAATCCTCCCCAAACCGTACACCCCCTTTTCTGGGGAAGGCTTAATAAAAATCCTCACCAATTTGCATAGGTGAACACAGACCCAAACCCTTGGCTCTTAAGAACAATGAAAACGCAACCACGTTCTTAAAAGAAGAATTTTAATTGAAGAAAAAGTAAAAGAATCACCTCTGTAAAATCAGGATGGTAAATATCTTACAGGGTACTCAGATTCAAAACATAGAGAATCCCTCTAGGCAAAACCTTAAGTTACAAAAAGACACAAAAACAGAAATATACATTCCATTCAGCACATTTAAACAAAACAGCCATTTAAACAAAACAGAATCTAATGCATATCTAACTAGATTGCTTATTAGCCCTTTACAGGACTTCTAACCTGCATTCCTGCTCTGGTCTGGGCAAAAACAACAGACAGAGAGAACCTTTGGTTCTCCCCCCCTCCAGCTTTGAAAGTATCTTGTCTCCTCATTGGTCATTTTGATCTGGTGCCAGCGAGGTTATCCTAGCTTCTTAACCCTTTACAGGTGAAAGGGTTTTTCCTCTGGCCAGGAGGGATTTTAAAGGTGTTTACCCTTCCCTTTATATTTACCCTTCCCTTTATATTTATGACAAGATGAGTACATGTTCCGAGCACCCTCTGCCTAAAAGTGACTGATAATAAAGGTGTAATATAGATAAATTTTATTATCTCTGCATATATCATCATATATCCTAGTAACAAGTAATGTTTTGGACAGCAGTGCAAGAACTCTTGGTTTTCAGTTTTAGACTATCAATTCACCTTCGTCATTTCACAGTTATAGTTCAGCTAATGCTTGTAAAGTTTTAACCCTTGAACTACACCTGCTGTTCTATCTACTGTCCTTTGTTGAAATAATGAATAAAGCTGGCAAGTTCAAGAGCACAACAGGTATATTTCTCTTGGACACAAGGGATGGGAGATTAGGGCTTGTTAATATTTTACAATACGCCCCCTACTTCATTAAGTGTTTGTGGAATGGGGAAGGGAGAAAGGGAAGTCTGCCTTAAGAGGTCCCAGGCTTGGAGGGACTTTTGGGACACGTGATGACTTTATGGTATAAATAGCCTTCAGGGTAATGCATTTATATTGTTTATTATTAAGTATGTTTGCAAATTGTACCTTTTAGTAATCTATGGTCTTTTCCCCCCAGATGTAAATTGTCTTGTTAGTCAATTGTCTGTGTCTTGTGGCAATGAAAGTGAATTAACTGAAGCAGAATAGAACTGAAATGAAAAGGACAGTAAATGGAGCATAGAAGAGTAGCTGGCTACTGAAAAAATAAATAACCCTAAATTTTGAGGCGAGATTCCATTAATCAATAAAATTATACAAATGTTTTTTAAAAGACTTAGGGAATGGCTTTATCCAATATCCAATAATGTTATACTGTGTCACAAAAAGCATAGGTTCTTAAATTACACATATATCACTATCACCTATCCACCCAGCCTTAGCAAAGGAATACATATAGTGACTGGCTGTATCATCAGTGTGTTTTCCCCATTAATGTTGATAGTACTTTGTACTTGGTTAGAATCCGACATAGAATATAGGGCCAGAAAGGAACATTGTGATCATCTTGTCTGACCTCATGCATAACACATGCACCTACATAACACAGACCATAGAACTTCCTTGCATTAATTTCACCAGAGGATCTCTACAAACATTGAAGTAGATTGTGACTTGGACTCTGCAGCATCCTTATGCAGGCTGATCAGACTTGAATCTGGACATGCAAAATGAAGCAAAAAGAAAAGGAGTACTTGTGGCACCTTAGAGACTAACCAATTTATTAGAGTATAAGCTTTCGTGAGCTACAGCTCACTTCATCAGATGCATATCGTGGAAACTGCAGCAGACTTATAGTGACTCACGAAAGCTTATGCTTTTTCTTTTTGCGAATACAGACTAACACGGCTGTTACTCTGAAACCTGTCAAAATGAAGCAGTCAATGTACACCTGCTACTTCCCATCCTGGAGAAAGTGGGTGGGGCATGATTAGAGCCTTGGCTCCATGTGCTTCTGCCTCTCACACATACCCCCCCAAACACAGTGCACTGTCCATACAACTGAACCAGCATGAGCCAATTACTTCCATCCTTCCTCCCTTTGGAACAAGGAAGGAGCAAGGAGGTAACTGTTCATCAGAAGGGTTTCTCAGAGGCACAATGCCTACCAGGGCTAATTTTGGCAGTTTACATATCACCCCTTGCTCAGGGTTGTGTCTAAAAATACAATCTAGCCTGTTCTGTCCTTTACAGACATTAATGAAATAATTCACACACAACTTCAGTAAGATAGGTAAATGTCATGATCATTCCTTTTTCTGTGAGAAAACTGGAGTGCAGGGAGGGGAACCCAAGACATTTGTGACAAAAACAGGAATAGAATCTCTCCACACCTTGTGCTGTGGTCTACGAACTAGCTCATGATCCTTTTCACTTCATTTATCCATTGTGTAACTTGACATTGCCCCTGATTACTTCTTAACATTAGGCTTAATAAACTCCAGTTTGCAAGACATGGAAGAGAATGTGACTTTCACTGGCAAAACAGATAAAAAATAATCCATTAGCTCCTGTCTCGTTTCATTTAAAGTCTGAACAGCTTGCAAGAAAAGAAACTAAGGTGATGATAAGGACTTAAATATAGGTGTTATCTCTCATCACCCTGCTGTCCCATAGGGTGTGAAACAAGTATACAACTGTTATGTTTTTAATCTTCATTTTCAAATACCACTGCTGTCACAAGAAGAAAGCTAGAGCAAAGTCTTTGGCAGTACTTCACTGCATATAAAAGTGAAACCAGACTCTACCTGAAGTTTATAGGTCAGTTCAGTACAAAGATTGGCCAGTTTGGCGTAACTTGTTAAACACCAGTAAAAATGAGAAAGAAAAGAGATGCACTCATTTTATCTCTATTGACAGACCCCCAGTATAACCTCTTCAGCAGCCACAATATTCAATTTAATATTTGCAAACAGTAATCCTACATTTGTAAAGGAAATTAAAAGAAAGCAGACTTTATTAGGTGTTTTGTTTATAATTCATTGCTCCATTCGATTTTTTTTCATTTTCTTTCATTTATATATAATATGTATCCTGTTCCCCAAAAGTGTAAAATAGCTATGCAGCCAAGTTTTCAAAGTGGCCACTGAGCTTGGGTGCTCCAAGTTTTGAATTCCTAATTTGAGATACAGATGACCAGAATGTTCAGATTTCGGAGTAGCAGCCGTGTTAGTCTGTATCCACAAAAAGAAAAGGAGGACTTGTGGCACCTTCGAGACTAACAAATTTATTTGAGCATAAGCTTTCGTGAGCTACAGCTCACTTCATCGGATGCATTCAGTGGAAAATACTGTGGGGAGATTTATATACACAGAGATCATGAAACAATGGATGTTACCATACACACTGTAAGGAGAGTGATCAGGTAAGGTGAGCTATTACCAGCAGGAGAGTGGGCGGGGCTTTTGTAGTGATAATCAAGGTGGGCCATTTCCAGCAGTTGACAAGAACGTTTGAGGAACAGCAGGGTAATGACACATCCACTCCCAGTCTTTATTCAAGCCTAAGTTAATTGTAACCAGTTTGCAAATTAATTCCAATTCACCAGTCTCTCATTGGAGTCTATTTTTGAAGTTTTTTTGTTGAAGAATTGCCACTTTTAGTTCTGTAATGGAGTGACCAAAGAGATTGAAGCGTTCTCCGACTGGTTTTTGAATGTTATAATTCTTGAAGTCTGATATATGTCCATTTATTCTTTTACGTAGAGACTGTCCAGTTTGGCCAATGTACATGGCAGAGGGGCATTGCTGGCACATGATGGCATATATCACATTGGTAGATGTGCGGGTGAACGAGCCTCTGATAGTGTGGCTGATGTGATTAGGCCCTATCATGAATAGATATGTGGACACAGTTGGCAATGGGCTTTGGTGCAAGGATAGGTTCCTGGGTTAGTGGTTCTATTGTGTGTGGTTGCTGGTGAGTATTTGCTTCAGGTTGGGGAGCTGTCTGTAAGCAAGGACTGGCCTGTGTCCCAAGATCTGTGAGAGTGATGGGTCGTCCTTCAGGATAGGTTATAGATCCTTGATGATGCGTTGGAGAGGTTTTAGTTGGGGGCTGACATTCGTCAGACATTCTTGTCAACTGCTGTAACACTCGTTATAGTGTGTATGGTAACACCCATTGTTTCATGTTCTCTGTGTATAAAAATCTCCCCACTGTATTTTCCACTGAATGCATCCGATGAAGTGAGCTGTAGCTCACGAAAGCTTATGCTCAAATAAATTTGTTAGTCTCGAAGGTGCCACAAGTCCGTCCTCCTTTTCTTTTTGAGAATATTCAGAGGTGCTGAACACTTGTGGCTCCTATTGACTTCAGTTGGACTTTTGGATGCACAGCACTTTTGAAAATCGGACCCAACATGTCTCAGGTAGGACATCCAAAAATGGAGGGAACCAAAATGAGTGGCTACTAATGAAAATTTGGCCATAGTCAAAAAGGCAGCACTTGAAGCATGCTGAGCACCTGAAACTTTTATTAACCACCTACTGAATTGTGGAATCAGAACTTCCTGTCATCAGGCCTGTAATCTCCCATACTTCACAAACCGTGGTACACATTTCAGTATATTGTATTAGTTATCAGAGGCGTAGCCGTGTTAGTCTGTATCCACAAAAACAACAAGGAGTCCAGTGACACGTTAAAGACTAACAGATTTATTTGGGCAAAAGCTTTCGTGGGCAAAAAACCCACTTCTTCAGATTCATGGATCTGAAGAAGTGCGGTTTTTACCTACAAAAGCTTATGCCCAAATAAATCTTTTAGTCTTTAAGGTGCCACTGGACCCCTTGTTGTTTTTACTGTATTAGTTGATTCTGTACTGCAACTCTGAAAACAAGAAGGGAACAGAATAAAGCAAATTATAGGCCATAGTATCTGTGATATAAGAAAATGTGTGATGTCTGGTGTTCAGGCCTTCAAAGTTTTTATTAGAACCTTCCCAAAATTTACAGCAATAAAGCTTTATTGTAGCCTCCCCACCTAATCCCCCTATCCCTGTATGTACATATTATACGTATCAAAGGCCTTGGAAGGGGGTGTCAATTCTGCAGTCTGTATGTGGAGATTTATGTCCAGAACTCCATTCATATTAATAAAAAAGAAAAGGAGGACTTGTGGCATCTTAGAGACTAACAAATTTATTTATTATGCTCAAATAAATCTGTTAGTCTCTAAGGTGCCACAAGTGCTCTTTTTCTTTTTGCGGATACAGACTAACAGGGCTGCTACTCTGAAACCATTCATATTAATGGAAATTCAATGCACAAATTTACCCCGCAGCACTATGATAATATACCCTTCTGTGCTGAGATGTTTCATTCATTTTCATGATGATTAGCCATTTATAATAGCAATAGCATTCTGGGCAGTGCAATTTGATGTAAATTATTACTCTTCTTGTGTTGTTAAAGGCTCTTTTAATAATAATAAAAAAGGAACAGGGCTCTAATTACAACTTGGGGTTGTGAAGAAATGATGAACCATTTAAGCTTGTGATTTCTGATGTCACCAGAGCCTCTCATGTAATTACAGCCTTGTAATTCACATCTGAATTGTCAGTTGTCATTTAATCCATGTATATATAAACATTCTCCTCTCTGGTTTATTTTTATGTCCTTTTACAAGTAAAACTGTGAGTAAACTACAGCACAAATAACATCTGCCACTGTACAATGTCACTGTTGAACTCATCTTAATTATCCGAGACACTTGTAAGTAGTCCAAACAAATGTAGGAGTCTTGCATTCATATGCCTATTCTGTGAATCATTGGGGAGTGGATATCTTGGAGTTCTCTCATAGTCCTATTCCCTGTGGCTGTTTCACTGATGTGATCTCTAAACAAATAAACAATTACCTTAATCTGAAATCTAATTTGCATAGGCAATGTGCAATGGAGAAATATTTTCTTTCTCCTTTGTACTGGAGGAGCAGAATTAGCCCCTGGCCAGAAACTACACTGAAATTTATAAGTACATATGAATTGAGTAATGGGCCTGTTATGTCAGGTTCTCTCCTTCATACAGCCTAGGGGTTCACACAGCCATTCAGCATTTGGAATGTTGCAAGCAATGCACCAGGAGCTCAATACTGCAAGATGCTGGGCACTTTTACGAGGTGCCGAGTGCCCTCATTCTCCCGCTGACTTCATTGCATTTCAAGGACCACTGAGCACTTCAGAAGAGGGCTTTGAATCTTGCAGGATCAAGCCCTCAAAGCATATGACAGCAATCCTGTATGTGACTGCTCTGTTTCCCTGCCCTCCACAACTGAAAATTATACTAAACATAATGTAAAGATATAGTAAACACTGATGTCTTTGTGTTCCAGCTATCTTCCATGAAGTCCTGGGTAATACTGTAAGTGGACTAGCCCCAATGCTTAATTTGTGACAGTTCTTGCCAGGGCTGAGCCTCTAGGCTCAGCATTTCATAGCCCCAGCACCTCTGGGCTTACTGTATCATTTATGAATGTAAAAATATTGCTTGAGCCCCGGTACCTAATTGCTTAAGCCCCGGTAGGTCCTTTCCAGCTTTCTTTATAAATATTGCTTTTTTAAAAAAATAATCCTGCAGAGGGCAGTAGAAGTCTGTGGGGAAAAAACTGTCCTCTAGATTTTCTTTCAATATAAATGTAAGGTAAAATGATAGTAAAAAATAAATGCTGTTAAAGTAAAATCTAGGCAGTTTACCTCTCCACTCTCAAGGCCAAAGAAGATTTATATTTTTCAGACTGTAAAGAAGGAAACTCAATTAGTGCTCGGTTCCTAGTGGACAGGTGTCCAAATCAGAAAATAATGATGATAATACTTATTATTTCATATCTTCAAAGTATTGTAAAAGCATAATGAATTCACCGTTTAATTGCAAACACTGTCACACTTAATCCTGGCACCCCTGTTAGGAATCTCATGAAAGAGGCCCAAAGACTGAATAACTACAGGTTTCAGAGTAGCAGCCGTGTTAGTCTGTATCTGCAAAAAGAAAAGGAGTACTTGTGGCACCTTAGAGACTAACAAATTTATTTGAGCATAAGCTTTCGTGAGCTACAGCTCACTTTCAGCTCACGAAAGCTTATGCTCAAATAAATTGGTTAGTCTCTAAGGTGCCACAAGTACTCCTTTTCTTTTTGTGAATAACTACAGTGACTAAACTACCATTTCAGCTCCATGAATGGGAGTTATCCTATGTGTGACTAAGGCATATTTGTGCGGAAAGCTCTTGCTGTTACTGCTTATGTTGTACCTCTTCTGGGAAATAGTAGTTTAGTCTCCAAAGCTTCCATTCAGCATATATCAGTTGGAAGAAACCATATTTTTAAAAAGATGCTCAGTTTCTTGGCATATGTTTACTATATATTTATATAAACTAAAGTAGTTTTTAGGAAACAGACTAAATCTGGCTGTTCTGCAGATGATTCACAGATAGAGACAGACAGACAGAGACAGATTTCATACCTAGGAGTGTTCAGGATAGATCAGATTCTGTGGAACGAGAATTTGCAGCAGTAAGGGACTAGATTCACCTTTGCTTCTGCAATAGAGAGGATCAGGATTTTGTCTATGTTTTTAACTTTAGGTTTTGACAGATGTGAAATTACCACACTTTAAAAATCTCTAAACAGTGTCTCCCTTATAAAAAGAAAACAAAAGATAAAGTATGAAGAGAATAATAGAACATTTTAAAAGACATTTTACAATTTCTAGGTATTTAGAAATGCAGCTTTTTTTGCTCATATTGCATCAACCTTGTCTGTGTTTTATAAAATGGCCTGATAGTCATTTAGCAAAAACACGCTAAGGAAAAGTGACCTTCAGTCTGCTAATCAGATAGTTCCCATAGTATGTTTGTTTGCCAAGCACATTATTTGCACATACCTAATTATTAGCAGGTACAGGTAAATGGTCAGAGATGTATTACCCTTGAGCCAAATTTCAGAGGCTAAAATGCATTCTTGATTTGATAACTAAGGTCCTCCAAAATGGAAAACACTCATTTTTATTTATACTTTTATTATTAAGAGCAAGAGAATTTGTAACACAGAATACAGGGGGCATAAAATCCATAAATCCAGTGAATGACTGTACAGTGTGTGTGTGTAATTTGCTTAATTGAATTAGCAACAGGAGCAACATCAGCAACAGGCAAAGCACCAAAGGTTCTTGTTTTCCACTATTCATTTACCAGGTAATCCCCAAATTTTAGTGACGTAGGGACAAAAAAGGGGGAAAAAATGTCTGCATGGCAAATCTGGGTTTTGTTTGTTTGTTTGTTTTACCCAATTGGCCTGTAGTCTCAACAACAGAAAATTCTAAATTTGAAGCCAAACTAGTTTAAAAAAAAGAGAGAGAGAGATTGACAAATTGGAAAAGGATTCAGAAAGAAGCTACAAGAATGATTAATGATCTGGAAAAGGTGCCTTTATAGTGAGAGATTTAAGAAGTTCAGACTATTTTGTTTGTCCAAGAGAAGGTTAAAAGGTGACTTGATCACACTCTACAAGTACCTAAGGGATTTTTGATGGTAGAGGGCTATTTAAACTATCAGAAAAGGCACAACAATATCTAACGTTTTGGAAGCTGAAACTAGACAAATTTAGATAGAAATAAGGTGCAAATTTGTAACAATGAGGTCTTTATTCAGGTCTTCATATCAAGGCTGGGTATCTTTCTAGAAGATATGCTATAGTTCAAATGATGCTTGATGCAAAAATTACTGGGTAAGATTTTATGGTTTGTATTATGCAGGAGGTCAGACTAGACAATCATAATGGTCTCTTCTGCCCTTAAAAGCTGTGAAAATGTAGAACTAAGCCCTCTCCCATAGCTGCACATATCTTACATATAAAATATTTGTTAAATACTTGGATTCGCAAAGGTCTCCTTGCCAGCAAGTGCAGAATCACCAAATATTTTGTCTTCTAAGATTGCAAGCTCATGGTGGAAAGGACCTGATCTACTTCATATTCTGTACTGCCTCAACCACTTTTTCCAAAATCATAATAACAAATAATAGAACCAAAAAGCAAGATATCTTTTTTTCCCCAGTGGTATATGTGACTTGACCATGTAAGTCAAGTAATATTGCAATAAAATCTGTTATGAAAAGTGTGTCCTCATATTTATTCTCCACATATATATTAGCGTTCTGTTCAGGATTATGATTGTGACGTTGAAGGATTCTTCCTTTTGCGTAGGTAGCAGCACTCATAATTTCCCAGCATAAGACAGTTAGGGTGGCAGATTCAAATTTTGTGACATTTGGCCAACTTGACTCAGGGCAAGCAAAAAATAGGATATACGGTCAGCCTTTTCAAGGATTCAGCTCCTCGCTCCCAAAAATGTTTTCTTTTAAACTTGATGGTTGAGGTTACATTATATCAATGAATATAACTCTGTTAAACCATAAGTAATATGACAGACTTCAAAAAAAATCAAACCCACCTGTGCTTTTTTTATCAGATGAAATACAGGTCACAGACACATAGCCACAGTATGCATCCGATGAAGTGAGCTGTAGCTCACGAAAGCTTATGCTCAAATAAATTGGTTAGTCTCTAAGTGCCACAAGTACTCCTTTTCTTTTTGCGGATACAGACTAACACGGCTGTTACTCTGAAAGAGGTCATAGACTGTAGTTTTCAGATGAAATACAGGTCATAGACTGTAGTTTCACTGTTGGTGAATGTACCAATATGGTATTTGCCAAGCTTTCAGAGCATTTCCAAAAATTGTATATATCAATTATTATTTCCCTGCTTAAAAACGTTTAAATAAATGTAGTTTACCTTTCTTAATATCAACTTGCCACCTAGCTGTGGGCTGTTCCATATTAAAGAAACAAGCATATAAACAAGAGGAGAAAAAGAATATGTATCTAAAGCAGATAGTGCTAAATTAATCTCTTTAGGCCTAATCTGGAAGTCCTGCTTACTGTTTTTGCTAATTCTGGTAATTTCCCAGGCAGTTGATAGTGGTAGTGTGGCTGAGTTTGGACAAAGTTAAAATCAAAGCAGGACCTCTGGATTTGGTCCTTTAAGTGTGGCATGCTATATAGAACATATATTTTTAGACTTTTTGTTTGGTTAGTTAAAGTAATGCAGAAAATATTCTATCATCACGTTTGTCTTGAGTAAACCAGATTTTTTAGAGACTCATCAGGATTGTTTGTCAGTTACTCTGACGTTCAGAAACTGTCTCCTAATCAGTGTAATAAAGGAAAGCTATTCACAGCACCACAATGTAGCTTCTTCTTTTTAAAAAAAAAAAATAAACAAAAAAAATCACCCTTAAAATTCTTGTCCTGTTCCATGTCACAAAAATCATTCCACTGTTGGTTGATTTTATAGGTCTTGATCAGATGTTTGCATTTTGAGATCATTGCATTTACCAACCTGATGAACTTGTTTGGCTCATCTATACTGAATAATCCCAAGATTTTCAAGAATATGAAATTTAGGAGAGTTACTTTGTACAAGTAGTTCAAGTTAACTTATATTTGTTGCAATTCACTATCCCCAAAATATTCTTCTGCTAAGTCAATGAGCATAACTTACTGTTGTAAATAGGTTTCAGAGTAACAGCCGTGTTAGTCTGTATTCGCAAAAAGAAAAGGAGTACTTGTGGCACCTTAGAGACTAACCAATTTATTAGAGCATAAGCTTTCGTGAGCTACAGCTCACTTCATCAGATGCATATCGTGGAAACTGCAGCAGACTTTATATATACACAGAGAATATGAAACAATACCTCCTCCCACCCCACTGTCCTGCTGGTAATAGCTTATCTAAAGTGATCATCAGGTGGGCCATTTCCAGCACAAATCCAGGTTTTCTCACCCTCCACCCCCCCACAATTACTCCTTTTCTTGTTGTTAATAGGTATGTTGTTATATTCATATAGAAATGTGAAATTGAAAAGCCTGATATCTCAACAAATGACCCTTACATACAGTATGTTACTGTGATTTCTAAATGAGAACTCTGATATACTTTAATTGATCCTGAAAAGTCAGTGACCCTTTTTTAACAAACTGCCAGATCATCACTGAAATTGATTTTTAACTGTGCCAAATTCGGTAGCATCCAGTCCAAGTCTGTGAGGCAATTGAGTGAGGGTGGGGGGAGAGGTGGAGTGGGAAAGTCCCTCTAACCTAGGGAACAGTTCACTAGAGACTGAAAATTAAATAGAGGATCTTGAGGTGAAAAGAAGATCATCCTCATTAATAATCAACACAGCATGAGCAAGAAGAAAACTGGAAAGAACTTTTATAGAATGAAACATTTGGTTCATGCAACAAATAGCAGTAAGTTGAAGTATTTTTTCTCAAATCCAGCATCCATGTTCATTAGTCTTTGCTGTTTGCATTTTTGAGCTTTTTCTTTCTTTGTAAAATTCATATGAATCTAATGTTTATGTTTAGAGGTTGAATGAGCACCCTTTTGCACATGCTAATTAATGCTAACGACTGCAGTAGTGGGTAGAGATTTTAAAAGGAAAGCATAAGTACATGAGATTAAAAACTAAGTTGTAAATTGGCTATACTTTTGAGTTTGCTTTGTAATGAAAATGTTTAGCTGCAATAAAATGGGAATATCTCCAGACTTGGAGCTTCACAAATTTTAGCAGTTTCACTGTGTTACAACTTTTTTTTTTTTTTGAGGTGCTGAATGCAGGGCAGGTGCTAAATAACAATTTGCATTGTTTTTATGCATTGGACTGAGTACAGCCAAAAGCAAATGTGCTTACAATCCACAAATGTGTGCTACTTAATTCAGTGTAGTTAGTAATTTAACAAAGAAGTTGTGTCTCAGGTTAAACAGCGGAGGTTACATTTATATTGGAAACTAATATTGTTTAAAATTAAAAAAAAATGCTCTAATGCAAAAAAAATCTCAGGCCACAGGTATACTGTTTAATACAAAAATGCTTTTAAAAATAAACTCTATATCGTGCATAGAAAACACACACACAAATTTCTACCTTTTCATAAAAAAAACCCAAAAACTATTTTAGAATAATTGTTTCAAATCAAGTGTGAAAGAGTTACAAAAAGTTGCTTCTGACTGATGATCTACCTCTGCAAATCAAATTGTTGATCAAAGCAGTTTAAATGACTGGTCTTGATAAATCCATAATTTCAGTGATACGGATGCAAAATTACTGGCATTTTTCTTCAGTTGTGCTGTGTGTGTTAACAGAAACCAGAAGTGGTGAATAATCCTAACCTGTTTTCTGCACAATAATTTATGTTGAAAGCATTTGATAAATAGAAAAGGAGTACTTGTGGCACCTTAGAGACTAACCAATTTATTTGAGCATAAGCTTTCGTGAGCTACAGCTCACTTCATTGGATGCATAAACTGGAAAATACAGTGAGGAGATTTATATACACACAGACCATGAAAAAATGAGTGATCACTTAAGATGAGCTATTACCAGCAGGAGAGTGGGGTGGGGGAGAGAAAACCTTTTGAAGTGATACTCGAGGTGGGCCATTTCCAGCACATTTCCAGGAGTTAACAAGAATGTCTGAGGAACAGTGGGTGGGGAGGAATAAACAAGGGGAAATAGTTTTCTCTCCTCCCATCCCACTCTCCTACTGGTAATAGCTCATCTTAAGTGATCACTCTCCTTACAATGTGTATGATAAACACCCATTTTTTCATGGTCTGTGTGTCTATAAATCTCCTCACTCTATTTTCCACTTTATGCATCTGATGAAGTGAGCTGTAGCTCACGAAAGCTTATGCTCAAATAAATTGGTTAGTCTCTAAGGTGCCACAAGTACTCCTTTTCTTTTTGTGAATACAGACTAACACGGCTGCTACTCTGAAACCTGGCATTTGATAAATGTTTGTAAGGTGCAATTTGATCCTCAGTATAATATGACCGACATGTCTTGACCAAAAACATGTTTGTGTGTGTATGTGTTCTGATTTGAATGATCTGTTTGTCTGATGCTGGAGATTTCTTCTGGGAAGCCAGTGATTTTTTAAATTTAACTAAAAGAGGTGTAAAATCTTCAGAACATATTTATTTCTGGTGTTACTTGTTTGATCCTTTGCATTTACATAATAGAATTTGCTTGGGTTCATGTAGTTATTGGCCTTTGTTTAAAGGCATAGGCCATATTCTATGACCATTACCCAAGACTAGATTGAAAAGAATTATGCCCCAGAAACACCCCTCTGAATCAAAATTTCTCTGGAATGCCTCTTTTCCACAGAGGAGAGGGAGGATGCTGTGTTAGCCTTTTACCAGTTGCAACTTTCTCTCCATCTTGCATCCAGCCAGCTGCACTAGCCGGTGCATGGGAGTCTGGGTGTGGCTTCATCTGCTGTCCATCTCCCCCAAGCCTACTCCCACAGCCCCTGCCCACCTTCACCCTGTATCCTGACCCAAGATCCAGGTTGGTCTTACGCAGCTGTGTTGCAAGGAAAGCCATTACTCCCCTGAATGGATGCTAGTCATGATCTAGCTCTCAGTTTTTACTTTGTCATTCTTCAGGCAGAACTCTCATGTACTTTAGTAAGAATTTGCCTGAGTGAGGGCTGCATTACAAGGTCCACAGGATTTGGCACATATGGGTTTGTGTGTTACAAACAGTTACCAATGAATGTTGTAGGAGTTGGTTTTTAAATACAATTTATTCCTGTAATTTTAGGGGCAAATTTCATAGTATTTTTCATGGGTGGATTTAGTAGTTTGATTTCTGTTGGTTTTAATTACAGTCAAAGAACTGAAGTACCAAGGCTTCTCTTGGGAAACATACTCCTTAGTGTCTATGGGATCACCCTTCCACGTGCACAGCATCTTTAATAGCAGCAATGGCTCACATTCTTGTGTCTCTGTTTACAAGCCTGCATTCCCTTTACAAAAAGGAACAGAATAGATTGGATTGGGTTAGTAAAAGTTGAGTTGGTAGCGCTAAACAGTTGTTTAGAAATAGCTTTATGTACATAAGAGTCTCACACTCTCACAGCAATCATGGATCCCGCAAAATGTAGCAAATTGCTGTACACTTCTGTATCCGCTACCTAGGACACATGTGGTGCTGCCATTTTGGTCTGCACAAAGAGTAAAATTTCTCCTCAGAAAACGGTAAGAATTCTGTTGCAAGATTTTGATAAAATCACCACAGCTTTGCAGCATATATTCCCAGATCAAAAACAGTAAGGAGAGTTCACTGACTCCTGTCATAAGGTTATCTCCCAAGGCTGATGAGTTGCCTCAGCAAATACCTATATTCGTGCTATACTAATGGCATGATTTATACAGTCCTGAGGGATAGCACCCCCTCATCTGTTAAAAAACCCTGATTTAGTCCCTTGCATTCTCCTGCCAAACTTTAGAAAGTAGTTTGACATCAAGCAGTTTCACTCAGTTGCCAGTGGTTTTACTGCTCTGCTCAGTTCCAGCAGGTAGAAGTAACATGGATATTGACAAGGGCCTTTACAATGTTAAGTAGTGACCTGAAGGTGACCAGCTGGCAGCAGCTTCACCTGAGCTTCTCTATCTTTTGGTTTCAGAGTAACAGCCATGTTAGTCTGTCTTTGCAAAAAGAAAAGGAGGACTTGTGGCACCTTAGAGACTAACCAATTTATTTGAGCATAAGCTTTCGTGAGCTACAGCTCACTTCATCGGATGCATACCGTGGAAACTGCAGTAGACATTATATACATACAGAGACCATGAAACAATACCCCATCCCACCCCACTGTCCTGCTGGTAATAGCTTATCTAAAGTGGTCATCAAGTTGGGCCATTTCCAGCACAAATCCAGGTTTTCTCACCCTCCGTGCCCCCACACACAAACTCACTCTCCTGCTGGTAATAGCCCATCCAAAGTGACCACTCTCTTCACAATGTGTATGATAATCAAGGTGGGTCATTTCCAGCACAAATCCAGGTTCTCTCACTCCCTCACCCCCCTCCAAAAACCACACACACAAACTCACTCTCCTGCTGGTAATAGCTTATCAAAAGTGACCACTCTTCCTACAATGTGCATGATAATCAAGGTGGGCCATTTCCAGCACAAATCCAGGTATTCTCACCCCCCCACACCCTCATACACACACAAACTCACTCTCCTGCTGGTAATAGCTTATCTAAAGTGATCATTAAGTTGGGCCATTTCCAGAACAAATCCAGGTTTTCTCACCCTCCGCGCCCCCCCCCTGCCCCCCACAAACTCACTCTCCTGCTGGTAATAGCCCATCCAAAGTGACCACTCTCTTCACAATGTGTAGAGAGTGGTCACTTTGGATGGGCTATTACCAGCAGGAGAGTGAGTTTGGGGGGGGGGGGGGGCGGAGGGTGAGAAAACCTGGATTTGTGCTGGAAATGGCCCACCTTGATTATCATGCACATTGCAGGGAGAGTGGTCACTTTTGATAAGCTATTACCAGCAGGAGAGTGAGTTTGTGTGTGTTGTTTTTGGAGGGGGGTGAGGGAGTGAGAGAACCTGGATTTGTGCTGGAAATGACCCACCTTGATTATCATACACATTGTGAAGAGAGTGGTCACTTTGGATGGGCTATTACCAGCAGGAGAGTGAGTTTGTGTGTGTGTGTGGGGGGGGGGGGGGCGGAGGGTGAGAAAACCTGGATTTGTGCTGGAAATGGCCCAACTTGATGATCACTTTAGATAAACTATTACCAGCAGGACAGTGGGTGGGAGGGGGTATTGTTTCATGGTCTCTGTATGTATATAATGTCTACTGCAGTTTCCACGGTATGCATCCGATGAAGTGAGCTGTAGCTGACGAAAGCTCATGCTCAAATAAATTGGTGAGTCTCTAAGGTGCCACAAGTACTCCTTTTCTATCTTTTGGGTGCAGCAGGAGAACTGGCCAGAGCAGCTGTATTTTTGTAATGAAAATGCACCTCATACCATTCTTAATTTTGTCTGTTAAATCTTACTTGCTGTACTATGAAATCCCTATATTCTACTTCTTATATTGAGACTCCTAATTAGAGCAAACCTAATGTAATAGTGGTGAAGCATTAAAACGCTACTTAAGGAGCCTGGAAAGGAGTTTTGACTACAGTGTATATACATTTCTAATTCTCAATTAAGCTTCAAATTCCTTCGTTAGCCTAGAATCTTACTCTACAACTTTTCATTGTGAATTCTTCTTTTAAATTTATTTATTTATTGATGTAATTTTAATTTTGTGTTATGATTTTTGTTGCACTTTAATAAATCCACATTACGCAGTTTTTACTAGCCACTATCCTACTATTTATTTCTTATTCATTAAACATCTTTTTAGAGGACACTTGGCCCATCTCAGTTAATCTTGACAGTATGTTTACATTGTGTATATGTCCATGGGGAAGCTTAAAGACATTGCAGAGTAAATCCAGCAGTACAATACAGTTACAGGACAAGATACAATTGTGAAGTAAATCATGACCGTGTTTAGTCTTACAACTGTTTAACTGGCTGAATTTGGCATTTCAAAATATGCCCAGATCTTTTTACCTAAACAGAAAGAGTCTGAAGTTTCAATAACCACTGAAATAGACTTATACAAGACAGAAACTTTGCCATAGTTGGTATAAACTTTAGAAATATTAAAAACAAAATAAAACTATATTTAAATAACGTTTTGAAACAGCCGGCAAAAGCCAGGAAACTTAATTGGTGTCCTTAGTTTGCACAGTTCATCAGGAAAATAAATCCAAACCCCATAGTGAAGCTTAAACCTAATCTTGAGAACCTTGATGACAATGGAACTACGCTGATTTATACCAGCTGAAGATCTGGCCCAGAATGTCCTGGTTGTTCGATCAGTGCTGCAACAATTATTACACATTTCCAGTTTTTAATTTTTTTAATATAAATTTGCATTTATTTACTGCTGAGTGAATTGATTCAGATGGGCAGCCACAAAAACTGAAGTCCACTACTCAACCACAGGACAGACACAGCAGTAATGCTAGCTTCCAACACTGCTGCACAAATGCCAGTATGTTTCCACCCTCACCTAGAAGGGACATCTCTAAGGCAAGAAGATAGTTCAGTCTGCATGGTCCATTCAGTCTTTGGGCTCTTTGCTGAGCCTGCATAACTGTCTTCCCCAACATTCAGTTCCTGTATAGGGGCCAGCTATAGTGTAGCTGAAAAATGCATACTTGCTAGTATCATAACCTCCCCGGGAGGGGCAGGATGAGAATGAAGCCATGGCCCCACCCTTTCTTCACATCAGTTTACAAAGTTGCAGAGGTAGAGCAGAGTGCATGCTGCACTGTCTCCTGGAGTGGCAGATCTGCCACTGCTGTACTCACACCCCAGCAGGAAATCTGGCTCACTCAGTAAAATTCCTCCTTAGGACTGTTGCTTACGGTATGCTTCATCCTTCCCTCCAGCGCAGGCTGTGGCTTTGAGGCACAGTCTGGACCTTTATGTGGTGGAGTACCCGAAAGTACATAAAATGTCCATGCTGAAACTCTTCTGTGCTTGCAGACTTTTTTCTCCACTCCAGCTACCAGACCTTGTATAAACCAACTAGGTCAGGGAGGGAAAGGCAGTCTCATTGGTCAGAAAGCAGAGATGGAAGAAATCCTGGCCTATAAGAGGGGGTTGCTCATAAAACTACAGCAGGTGCAGCAGAAAAGACCACGCCTGTGAGCACTGGCCATTTTTGGTAGCCAAGATTAACAGATTTTGTGTTTGTGAGTGTGCATTGGTATGGACACAAACATTAGCCAAGTATTTGTACAGATACAGATTTCAGATAGACTTACTCACTTAAAGTGACAGGTTTCAGAGTAACAGCCGTGTTAGTCTGTATTCGCAAAAAGAAAAGGAGTACTTGTGGCACCTTAGAGACTAACCAATTTATTTGAGCATAAGCTTTCGTGAGCTACAGCTCACTTCATCGGATGCATACTGTGGCTATCAGGTGGGCCACCTGATGATCACTTTAGATAAGCTATTACCAGCAGGACAGTGGGGTGGGAGGAGGTATTGGTTCATATTCTCTCTGTATATATAAAGTCTGCTGCAGTTTCCACGATATGCATCTGATGAAGTGAGCTGTAGCTCACGAAAGCTTATGCTCTAATAAATTGGTTAGTCTCTAAGGTGCCACAAGTACTCCTTCACTTAAAGTGTAAATTCAGTCTTTTAGAATGTGTTGATGTCTTATATCTAGAGAGAGTTTAAGGCATATTAGTCCATCAGATCATCTAGCCCAGGGGTGGGCAAACTTTTTGGCCCGAGGTTCCACATCTGGGTGGGGAAATTGCATGCAGGGCCATGAATGTAGGGCTGGGGCAGAGGGTTGGGGTGCGGGAGGGAGTGAGTGCGTGGTGTACAAGGGGACTCAGGGCAAGGGGTTTAGGGACTCAGGGCAGGGGTGCGGCTGGGGTGCAGGAGAAGTTCGGGGTGTGGGCTCCAGCCCAGTGCCGCTTACCTGGAGCGGCTCCGGGGTGGCAGCAGGGTGAGCAATGGGAGCTGCGGGGGGCAGTGCCTGCAGGTGAGGGCAGTGCACAGAGCTCTCTGCCTCCCCTCCCCCAGGGGCCGCAGGGACTTGGTGCCGGCTGCTTTCAGCAGTGGCACAGGGCCCATGCTGCCACAGGGGTGGCAATCCTGCGGGCTGGATCCAAAGCACTGATGGGCTGGATTCGGCGTGCAGGCCGTAGTTTGCCCACTCCTGATCTAGTCTGATCTCCTACCTGTTGCAGACCATTACATCTCATGCAAATAAGCCCAAAGACTGCAGTTTAACTAAAGCATTTTAGTCCTCAGGAGATTAAAGTTTGTGTTCCACAGGCAGAGAACAAGAGAGAGAAACTAGGCATACCAATATTTAGGGTTGTCAACCCTCCAGGATTGTTCTGGAGTCTCCAGGAATTAAAGATTAATCTTTAATTACAGATTATGTCACGTGATGAAACCTCCAGAAATACATCCAAACCAAAATTGACAACCCTATCAATGTTATTATCACTTTATTGTTACTGTTGCATGTTACACAACTTCACTGATTGGCAGAGTAAGTCATTCAGTAACAAATATTGTCTAGTTTGATGTCTGAGTGCGTGCTCGGTATTATCAGTCTAAATTTTTCCTAGTGCCTGCCATTTCTATATCAGTGTTCTGACTGCAGTTAAAGTGGGCCCAGATTGGAACACTGAATATTAAATTATGTATATCATCCAAGTGAGAGGGTGCAGTTACAGCCCCTTGTCTGCAGCCTATTAATGCCTTTTGATGGCTCTGTCACCCCAGGCCTTCAGGGATTTATTTTTACAAATGAGAGAAATCTTTAAGAACAATGAACAGGGGTGGTATTTGTTTAGGTTTAAATTAAAAACTCACCGGTTTCGAAAGCAGTCCACTTGTTTCTTTATTTCATAATGGCATAACTTGTATCCGGATGATAAAGGTCCCTCTGGCCTTGTTCTTAGCCAGTCATGTGGAGAGTCTTTTGAGTTTTACTGTAACTAAACAAAAACAACAAGGAATTCAAGTGTCTTAGTCAGTTATGTCAAGACAATGAGAGAAAAGTGTGGTCTGGGCTCCAGCTTCTTCCCCCTCTCCACTCTCAGAAACTGCTGAATCTTAATTAAATAAACCCACAAACAACTGAACTGTTGTTTCAAATACTGCAGCTCAATGTGAACAAAAGAGGACTTTGCGGAAATGTGAAAATTTCCTGAATGACATTTCCACACATCTTGGGGTCTGGTTTTCAGAAGTGCTGAGTATCCAACACAGCAATTGAAGTTTACCAAATAGAGCTTACCTCCTGTTGGGGGAAAATAATGCTCCAGATTTCAAGGAATAAATGTGACTTTTGTTTCATATTACAGTAAATTAAATCCCTTCTAAAGGGGGAAACATCTTGATAGAAATCCAGTGGGTTAAAGTGGAAGCAAACGATTCTATCCAGTTCAGTGAAGTGTATTTCTTTTCAGTTAAATGAGATGTTTGTTGTACACTTCACTATGGGATCACAGAGCATTTCCCTTTCTGGAAATCTCTGCTTTTAAAGAAAAAAAAAATGATGGTGCACCTCATGTGGTTGCTGTTGCCCCTGCCGCTGACACAGGCTCAGTCACTATTCCAGTGCAGATAGTGCCAGAGGGCCTGCCCAGTCCAGCTCACTACAGCTCCATAGGCAGCAGCATTACTATTGAAATGGTACCTTTTTTGTTAATCATAAAGTTGGCTAATTTTGACAAAGGCCATGTGCAGAGCTAGCTCATTAAGCAGATTCCTCTGTACGTGGTCTCATTACTTAGGCTTGTGGAAAAATTCTACTTTTACAGTAGACTCCTGATAGAAATATGTAAGCCACAATAACCCCTAAGCATTGTTTGCCGAGCATGATGAATCACTAATACAGCAGAGGTCTGAAGCTGCCTTTGCTGTACTCATTTGGTACTGCCTGGAAAGAGGATGGTTTGGTGGCTGGACGGGGGAGGAATCAAGATACACCAGTCATTCCTCTACCCTGGGAATGGAGCAACACAAAAGCCTTCTGCCATTCTGAGACTACAATAATGGCCACAGAACAGGTCTACTGCCACTTTCTAACCTGGACTTGGAGTGTGGATTTCTCTCTTCTCTGCATCTATTACACAGAATGTAGCCTGGTTACTTAAGCTATGCACTGGACTAAGGATTTGTCTTTTCATGAGAACATTTTGTTTGTTCCCCATAGTTCTGAAATCAAGGGACATACCTTTATTTGCTTTAATGGAAAGGTACTGTAAAGATCTTGACCTTTTTACTGAGAACGTTGAGAACATCATCTGTGTAAGTGCTGCTTTTTGCTGCTTCTAGAGACTGCGTTTCAGACGGTTTTCAGTTGAAACAAATGAGAATGCACTTGTTGAGATTTAGCTTGACAAGTCGTAGGAAAGAGCATATATTTTCTCTATACCTTATTATAATATGTGCTCTCAAAGATTTAAGTGGCTAATTTAAATCATAAGACTCTAGATTTTCTTTTCTCATCACAAATTGATAGGTCTGCAGATGCAGTTAAGGTTTTACAAGAGCAGATGAAATCTGATTTACCCATATTACAGTGTATATTGGCATTGGTACTAGACCACCAACATCTTTTTAACAGAAACGTTGGGAATAAAATGGACTTCAGGCCAACATATTGTCTTTGAAATGAGGAGAGAAATGATTATTTACCCTATGCTGTCTTTTGATTTAGGACACATTTCTTTTATTGTCAATTTAGTTAATGTAGGCTGCCGAGGAAAGAAAATATCTCCCCCACAAAGGAACACAAGGGAATTAATAAACTGAGCATAAAACTCACTCAATTTTTCATCAGGTCTATGCTCTTTTGAATTAACCTTTCCCTTCATACTAGTGTATCTGCTATGCTGGGGTATCTGCTTTTTTTTTTTTTTTTTTTAGGAAAAAGAACATTTTAATACACACTTTTGGAGCAGAACCCAATTCTTTTACCAATATAAGTTGTTGGTTGTAGTAGGAATAAAAACATTTGGCAAGCTGGTTGTAACAAAGGAACAGATAATTCTAGATGATTGGAATTTTCTTATGTTGAAGCAATTTTTTCCCCCACAGAACAGTTTTAATTTGGCTATCTGGCTTCATGAGGTTTTGCACATCTTTTAATAAAAGCAGAGATGCAAAGTCAGACGTTCATGGACATCAAATGGTTTTCCCTAAAAAGTATCAGATACAGAAACTAATAATAGCATTATACTGGTTCATAGATTATTCCAACCCTCCCTCTCCCCCCCTCCCCCGCCCCAAAATCTATTACAATACTCCAATGTTTCACAACAGGGACTAATTCTAATTTCATTGACACCGGCATAGATCAGGAGTAACTCATCTGAAGTTACTGGAGTTACACTAGTTTTACATGTGTATAAATGAGAAGAGAATTGGGTCCCACATTTAACTGTGTGTGGTGAGGGACCGGTGGCTACTGTATGTGTGAGAGAGAAGGTTGGGCAGGGGGGAGTTGGGATTGAGTAGACAGGAAAAGGGAGAAATTGAAAGAGGGGAACTGAGAACCAGGAACTCCTGAGTTCTAACCCTAGCTCTGATACTGTTCCCTTTGTAGCTTTTTCCAAGTCACTTAATTTCTGTAACAAAGTTTTCCCTTTGTTAAATGGGGATAATACCTTAGGAGTCTCCCTGAATGTACAAGGCTACTCCTCCAGAGTATTGGTGAGATATAGTCCGGAGGTAAGGTTGCAGGAAGAGTCAGATAAAGCATGGTCTGGTGGAGTAATCTAATCTCAGTACTTGGCTAAAGAAGCAGGGAAAATGTACATAGATTAGAGACAGACCATTTCTTAGATGCCATTTTTAGTATCCTCATTTGAAATCACTTAACAAAGTGATTAAAAGCTACAGTATATTCAAACAAATGTAGAGTTAACTGACCTATCTTTAAAAATCATTTATTGACGCCTACCTAAAATTGGTGGTCTAAATCCAATACCTTTTCCTTTTATTTGAATGCTGAATTAGTTTCTTTCCCTAACTTTTTACTTTCTGCCTTGTAGCAGAAAAATGGCAGCTTTCATGCCATAAAGAAGTTTTACTTTTTTCTTAATTTTTTAACAGCTGTCCCTCCCCTGCCCCCCCCCCCACAATTTCTAATGTTCACAGGTTTAGTTGTGAAAAAAAAAAAAAAGCTGGAGTGTTCATCAATATTTTCAAAGAGCCAGGTTCTTTACACATGCTGAGCTGCATCTTACTCCATGGTCCCATTGGGCTAGATTGTTACTTTAGGGACAGCCCTCAGCAAGGTATAGTTCAGAAGCTGTACCACACCAAGAGTAACCCTTAGGGTATGTCTACACTGCAATTAAAAAAACCATGGCTGGCCCATGCCAGTTGACTCGGGCTTGCAGGGCTTGGGCTAGGGGGCTGTTTAATTGTGGTGTAGAGGCTGTGATGGGAGAGGGTCCTGGAACTCAGGCTGCAGCCTGAGCCTCAACATCTACACCGCAATTAGCCCAAGCCCTTAGCCCAAGCCCAAGTCAGCTGGGACAGGCCAGCCACCGCTGTCTAATTGCAGTGTAGACATACCCTTAGGGCGCATCTACAATGCACCCTTCTTTCGGCAGTATGTAGTGTACATACACATACGGGTCCACCTAATATGGGTATAAATAATGTAGATGGTGAAGCATGGCTTAGGTGAGTAGATTAGACACACATGAAGGGTATGTGTATGTACCCGAATACATTACCCTATGTGGCTCTCTACTCGCCCCAGTCCTGTCTCTCTGTCTACACTGCTATTTGTACCAGAGTAGTGTCCTGCTGCCTCCTCGCAGCAGGAGCCTTTATCTGCTACAGGGAAGGCTCTGGCAGTTCTCTGCTGCTGGAGCAACTCTGGCAGTACTGAAAGGCTCTGGCAGCAAGGAGCTGCTACAGGTTTTCCCCCTACTTTCCTGCCAGAGCTTTTTGCTGATGTTTAGCTACGCACCGCAGTGTGGACGTGGTATGCTTTCCATTGAGGAGTTAGCTACATGTATGCTACGCACCGCTGCCAGTGGTGTGTTGTGTAAATGTAGCCTTAGAGGCACGGTGATTCAGGCACAATTCTTACCCTGCTTCCTCCTTGCTATGGGTGGGGGAAGTGGCAGCAAAAAGAACCAAGTTACTGCCAGAAACATGGAGTGAAAAGCAGTGGCATTGCTCCCCCTGTGACTCCTACACCATCCAATGCATTTGCTCCACACTCCCTAATCCATATGATTGAGCCTGGAGTGCTGAGCTCAGGCAGAGAGAGTGGCACTCAAGCACCACCTGGCAGAATAGGATGTGGGACACTTGGGACTTGATTCTGCTCCCACACTGGAGTAAATCAGGAGTAACTGTATTGAAGTCAATAGAGTGGCTCTAGTTAAACCTGTGGTAAATGCGTTCAGAATCAAGCCCTAGGTGGCCCTGTATGCTGAGGTAACTGTTGCCTCTCTCCACCTACCTGAGAAACGCTTTCCAGAAGAAAGGGCTAGAAAGACCAGCCACTCTAGTAGTTGATAGTTAATAACAGAGCACTGGAAATCTTCCCATTTAAGTTCTTTAAAAAAAAGTACCATTAATTTCTGTTATTCCATTTGATACATAACAATGTGAAATGACTCTGAGTATATTATAAAGGGATCTCCAACACTCCTAGAAACACAGATCTACACTAAGTCATAAAGATGTATGTGCTTTAAATCTTCGGGAGGTCTGGTTTGGATCATACGAGTGAGGTTAACAAAGCTATATCTTCAGTGAGCAGCTGAAAGTGAAGTAAAACAGCCCCTGTGTGGTTGCAGCGGTTCATGATTTACAGAACTGAATTCACAGTGCTGCTCCTGCTGCTGAAAACGTACGTTCTCAACTGCTGTTTATTTTTAAATTAAAAAAAGCAGCTCTATATTGAGTTTACTTTATTGCTAGAGGGCAGGGAAATATAGGTAAAAGCCGTTAATCCCCAGCAGGCTGCTGGGCAGCCGAACAGTTAGGGATGACAAAAGTTAATTGGAAACATGAGCCGTTTAACAGAAAACATATTTGAGATAATTGAGAGAGTAAAGTCTCCAGAAGGGAAACTTTGCAAAGAAACACTTCAGAAGAGGAGAAGTGGCCACTGATAGGTGAGTAAGCCAGTGTGATTTTCAAGCTCTCTTGAACTTATTATTTAAGAAAAGCAAGTAACATTAAAAAAAACTAAATAAACAAGAGATTCATGTTCACTGAAGAAGGATTTGCAGTTACTGACACTAGCTCTTCTTACAGTTGGATGTAGTTATTAGATAAAAATGTCACTTAGGTTCACTCCATGAATAAGGACACAATTGGTTTTATTTTTGCAGAATGGGATTGCCTCTGGTTTTAATGGATATCAGAATTTGAAACCACCATTAACTGGAAATAACTTCACGGTTGTTGTTTTTTTCGTTTTGTTTTTTCCATGCAGTTTTTCTTTTTAAATACCCTTGAGGTTTTTCTAAGAAATGAACTTGAACAGTAAGGATTTTTCTAAAAGCAGAGGGAAAGGCTTGGTCAGATAATAATGCAAATGTAATTGCTAATGAAGATGCAGTGTAGATCTACAGGAGTCTCTCAAACACATCTGCCTTTTGCATGTTTAACTTCATTTATGTACATTGGTCAAACTGGACAGTCTCTACGTAAAAGAATAAATGGACACAAATCAGATGTCAAGAATTATAACATTCATAAACCAGTCGGAGAACACTTCAATCTCTCTGGTCACGCAATTAGAGACATGAAAGTTGCTATATTACAACAAAAATACTTAAAATCCAGACTCCAGCGAGAAACTGTTGAATTGGAATTCATTTGCAAATTGGATACAATTAACTTAGGCTTGAATAGAGACTGGGAGTGGCTAAGTCATTATGCAAGGTAACCTATTTCCCCTTGTTTTTTCCTACCCCCCCTGCCCCAGACGTTCTTGTTAAACCCTGGATTTGTGCTGGAAATGGCCCACCTTGATTATCATACACATTGTAAGGAGAGTGGTCACTTTAGATAAGCTGTTACCAGCAGGAGAGTGGGTTTGTGTGTGGCGGGGGGAGGGGGTGAGAAAACTGGATTTATGCTGGAAATGGCCCAACTTGATTATCATACACATTGTAAGGAGAGTGATCACTTTAGATAAGCTATTACCAGCAGGAGGGTGGGGTGGGAGGAGGTATTTTTTCATGCTTTGTGTGTGTATAAAAAGACCTTCTACACTTTCCACAGTATGCATCGGATGAAGTGAGCTGTAGCTTATGCTCAAATAAAGCTTATGCTCAAATAAATTGGTTAGTCTCTAAGGTGCCACAAGTACTCCTTTTCTTTTTGCGAATACAGACTAACACGGCTGTCGCTCTGAAACCTTCATTTAGGTGTGTTTGTAAAACTATGAATACATTTAAATTGCCATAGTGAGAGTTTGCTACTTTACTGAGGGGAGAAAAAAATCAGAAGTCTTATTTTGTTTAGTGACACTGCTGTAGTTTGTAATACAACTTGTATTGTAATACAATGAGAAATCTCTCTTTCTTTCCTAATAGTAGTAGTCTAAAACATCAGCCCTTTTACCGTGGAAAGGAATTGCATTAGTCAGAGCTGTTTTAATACCAGGTACTACTGTTTTTGTTTGTTTTTCCCAGAGCCAGCAGACAGTACAGCCTCCCAGTCCACGGGAATGAATGAAAATGTACCATCTTCAGTTCAAAGCAGCAGCAGTACAAATGCTGTTAGTTGCAATAACTCATCAGCCATACCCCAGCCCAGCTCTGCCATTAAACCCTGGCGCAGCAAGTCCCTTAGTGCGAAGCACACAGCCACGTCTTCCATGTTATCTGTAAAGCAGCCAATTCCAGAGTCTCCAAAACCACCTTCAGAAATGGTCAAAGCAACTCCCAATGGTCAAAAATCCATGCTTGAGAAATTAAAACTCTTCAATAGCAAAGGAGGCTCCAAAGCAGGAGGAACATCCCTTGAGTGCTCAGGGTCTCGGGACACTAGCTGTGAAAGACTAGAGGCACTTCCCAGCTTTGAGGAAAGTGAAGAGATAGATGCTGTAAATCGAAATATGAACAACCCAGGACCAACATCCAGTAGCCCAAAAATTGCACTGAAGGGCATTGCACAAAGAACTTTTAGCCGGGCACTGACTAATAAGAAAAGTTCCCCAAAAGGCAATGAGAAAGAGAAGCAGAAAGAGAAGGAAAAGGATAAAAGCAAAGACATTGCAAAAAGGATATCCGTAACGGAGAAGCAGGAGATGAAAGAGGAGCCAAAAGAAGAACAGACAGCACCAGCTACAACAGAGATGCCAAAAAAGTCCTCCAAGATTGCAAGCTTTATCCCTAAAGGAGGAAAGCTGAATAGTGCCAAGAAGGAGGCCTCTGCCCCTTCGCACAGTGGCATACCAAAACCAGGAATGAAAAACACCACAGGGAAATCCTCAAGTGCCCCAACTTCTGCAAAGGAAGGTGAGAGAAGCCGCAGTGGGAAACCTGGCTCAGGGCTCTCTCATCAGAAGACCCAACTAGACAGCAGGAATTCCAGTTCCACTTCAAGTTTAGCCTCCTCAGAAGGAAAAGGGATAGGAGGGGTGTCTGCTCTTAACAGTAGCAGCAGCACCCAAGCTGTCAATGGGCTAGTGAGTACCACACAGACTACCGGAAGCAATACTGTGAGTGTTCAGCTACCTCATCCACAACAGCAATACAACCACCCGAACACTGCCACAGTAGCTCCTTTCATGTACAGGTAGGGTGTTTTGAACCTGAAATCTTTATCTACTTATGATATGGTTCCTTGGAGGCAGGGGGAGAAAAAATTGTACAGCAGTTGCATTGGTGCTGACAGTTCTTTTTAAAAAGTGACATAATTTATCAGGTTACTGTTAAAACCCAACAGTCATCGCTGAGATAGTTATAGTTCCCAACAGTTAATAAGTAAATGATTGCTGCCTCAGATACGGTGTTTGCTTAACGCTGACTTCATGATACTGACGTACTAATAGTATGTATACAGCGTGTGTGCTTTAGATGTAATGTTTTACTTTAGACGTATGGTTCAGCTGCGGCAGTCTGAGCCTGTGGTGGGTAGAGTGGAGTTGCAGTGTAGCACTGGGAGCTTCTATAGGCGTTGTGCCTTTGGTGGGTATGATGTCTGCAAGGCTCTGTCTAAAACGTCCAACTGTTGGAGACACCAGTTCAGCTCCGCTGGAGTTTGTGCCCTGTTCGGTGCCCTCGTGTAGATAGTCCAGCTGCTGCTTTGGTCATTTTTAACATTGTGTTGATTAGACTGGCTTTTATATGTCATCGTGTTAAAGATGGTTGCAGGAGTTGGTGGCCCCTCTACGCCGGTGCTCGTGATGTTGCCTACAGTAGTGAAGCTAGCTCAGTGTTTGCAATGCTGAGATATGTTTAGAAAATGTCCGTAGTGGAGATGAGGCCTAGGAGTGAAGGAAGAGCATGGCTGCAGCTCGATCCTTGGTTAGGGTCAAGCATTCATTTCCCCATGAGTGGGTTTTGCTCTGTTGGTAGGTGTTGACTCAGGGGAGCTGGGCCACAGCCTTGCTTCATCCATAGATCTGTAGCAAAGGTGCATGGAACAGTCCTTGCACTCGGGGAAGCAAAAGGATTGATAGTGTGCTTGGCCCCTATATGGGAACATAAAGTGGGATCCTTGTGCCTTCTGCCCCCTCCCCTTGGGCACCTGCCCATTGCTGGGCACAGTCAGGCCAATACTGTTTTTCTGCATTGTACAGGATATTTGTAAAAAGCTGTGCATGCTTTCTGCTGTACCAGCGCATGAAAATGAGCCAGCTAGGCTGACCAGATAGCAAGTGTGAAAAATCAGGATGGGGGTGGGGGGGGGGTAATAGACGCCTATATAAGCAAAATATAGGGGGGAGGGATAGCTCAGTGGTTTGAGCATTGGCCTGCTAAACCCAGGGTTGTGAGTTCAATCCTTTAGGGATTGGGGTAAAAAATGGGGATTGGTCCTGCTTTGAGCAGGGGGTTGGACTAGACGACCTCCTGAGGTCCCTTCCAACCCTGAGATTCTATGAAAAGCCCCAAATATTGGGACTGTCCCTATAAAATCAGGATATATAGAGCCACCTGTGAGTGATTAACCTGATTAAAATACATATTAATATTTCATTCTTCTTGGTGCCACTATTAAAATACATAGTAAAATTTCTGGATTCACTCTGCTCCAAAACCCACTATTTTCAAATCTTCACCAGTGCAGCATCTTAGGTTTGCCTGATGGCAAGCTGGACCAAGCCCGCTGTTAGTTTACAAGCCCATTAGGGGTACAGCTCTCTGTTTTGAGCTGGAGCGTGCCAGTACAGTTCTTAGCATTATAATGCTGTAGATAAAGATTGAAAAGACCTCTGTGTTTGAGCCTGTCCCGCAACACAGGACATAACAGACGTTAAACTGATTTGCATAATAGCCAAAAGGCCAAGTAGTACTCATTATGTATATATACACACACAGTTTTGAAAAAATGGGCACAAAATTAAAAAACATTTTGAGCTGGCCTCTCAAATACTCTCCCAGTATCCATGATCAGCTCTCAATTGTGACATTTCGTACCCCCATGAACATGCAAGGGTGAGTTAGGCATTGGATTGGTGTCTGTTTAGGACTATAATGTCCTGATGAAAAAGCTAAAATAAAATCCAGGGTAATAACTGACTTGGAGCTGATCTCCATTCAGTGTTTTCAGTACCAGTATCATCTGAAGCATGAAAGCAGCTGAGCTGCTAACCGTACAATTTTTATAACTCTAATAACAGATCGGTAGTCTCAAGGTAATATTTATTTGACCTTTCAAAAGAATGCAAAACAAACTGTACAACTCTGCCAGAAAAACTGCTGTAGACTTGAAAAAAATATCATATTTACTTGCCCAGCCAGAAGTCAAAGTGAAAGGTCAAAATGTATCATCTTGTTTTCTTGAAAAATGAAGAGGAAAAGTAAATCCATGCTTAATAAAAAGGGATTCAATCACTAATAGTGTGTAACTATTTGGAAGACCTGAAGAATAGAATGTGTAGCATCATTTTAAAGTTTATGTTCCAAACTTTAAACTCTGCCTTAGACTGTTATTGTTATTTATTCATATTACCATAGTGCCTAGGAGCCCCAGCCATGGACCCAGACCTCACTCTGCTAGGAGCTATACAGATGCAGAACAAAATGATGGTCTCTGCCCCAAAGAGCCAGTATGTGCTAGACACAGCTGTAGGGGACTCCCAAAGGAGCTAGTGTATCTTCTTGATCTTGGGGTCCTGCCCTCCAGGGTGGGATGTCAGCAGCAGGGTTTGAATCTGGCACATCGGGATGTTAATGCATGGGTCTCCACTGCATGAATTCAAAGATCCAGCTCTGTTAGCTAAGTCTATGTTAGGCTCATCAACCTGTATCTGTGGCCCAGCCAGCACTAGAAGCGGACAGACTGCTACACTGAGATGTTACAAGAGAGGCCTCAGGTTTGTTCTAAACTATCTCAGTAGGCGATAGCTGTAACGGGGCAGTTCACTATTTGGGAATCACTGGAGAGCAGGAACAATCTAGCCATCCCCTCCCCCTGTTCACAACCCCTACACAAGGAGCTGAGCAGCAGATAATCTGTTGTAAATATACTTCTCCTCCTGTTTTTTTTAAACTGCAAACAGAGAAATTATTATACCCTCCTGTATGTTTCCACGTGGTCTTTTAGCTGAGATCAAGAGCAGTATCAGTAACATACCTTCTGTGTCCTCCTATCTAGGAACTCTTTCTTGCACTTAAAGGAGGCTGCACTTCTAACTGCTAACTGCTGTGGTCCTCTGATCCAAAACACAGTGTAACCAGTAAAATGAAGTGATCACAGATTTATACTAATACATAACTGAAAAGCAGATTCTTAGAAAATTAGCTTCCACTGAATAATCCCATGTCCAAAGTTCTTCTTGCAGTCAGTTGTTATTGTTTTATTTTAACTATTTGTTTCTTTTAAAAAAAGAGCTGGTGGCATTGCTAGTTAACAGATGGAATTCTGCACAGGTGTGAAGAACTGTCACTTATAAACTCTATTGTTAAGGAAGATCAGGGTTTCAGCCCAGTGTGTGCTGCTGAAAATCTGAAATGTCTTAGTGTCTGGGGGTCTGTGAAGTCTACAATTTGACTATGAATATTTCATTTTTTTTTTTTTACAGTTCAGTGCCTGTTTCCGTTTCTAGGACATAGCTCAACATGGGACTAATGAATTATGTAAAGTCAGTCTGCTAGTGTATTCTAGAGAAAAGGACACAGTGGATGATGGCGGGTGCAGTTTTATCAATGTTACACGTGATATATTTTTGGTGGTGAGTGACTGCATATCTCTATTTGTGTTGCCTTTAAGATCACAGACAGACAATGAAGGGAATGTAACAGCTGAGTCCGGCACGGGAGGGGTGAGCATGGATACTGCTCTTTACACTAAAACTGGACAGCCTGGTCTCGAAGACCTTTCAGGTAGGTCCTGGAAGATGTCTAGGTAACTAATTGTGTGAATTGTATATAATGAATGAGACTGGGCTAAATGAAGTTTGCTTCTCCTCTCTTTAGGGAGCAATTTAACATATGTGGTTATTCCTAATGCCTTGTTTTTGAAGAGTTCTAATATTTGGTCCTTCAGAAACAGAAACTGGGTAAAGATCAGATTTTGGACACCAGGGGCTTAGTTCTACAAGATACTGAGCATTGAAATCATTGGGAATTGAGGGTAATTAATATCTTGCTTTAGCACCTTGCAGCAGACATTCAGCATCTTGCCAGATTAGACTAAAATATTCCTCAAGAACCCCTAAGGAACCATGTACCTGATATGTTTTCCATTTTTTAATATATCAGACTTCAGAGACTGTGGATTAGATAAAGCTCATTCCTTTGGCATTTTGCATTAGTTTATAACTTTGGGGAAATCCCAACATTGTCACATTCTGTCTGAATAATTTGAGAAGTAGTGTACTTTAGCTTCAACTCATGTTTGCATTTCCCAGATTTAAAACAATAGGTTAACAAGCTATTTCTTGTTTTGAAAGTTTGGAGTTTTGGCAATTTCTCATTCATCATAAAATCATCTCTCTACAGCATTCATCAATTTGATGACTAAATTAATGGGAACACTCCCATTGCTGCAATGAGAAATATAAAACCAATTTTAATTTACTGTGTCTATTGAATAAGAAGTGTGCTGAAATTGATTGGGATTAAGATGCTAAGGGTTGTAAAGTAATTTCATGTGTTGTGTGTATTCTAAAATTCCTGCCACTGCCAGGAATAGCTGATAATTAACAATACATGTTCACCAAGTGAGTTTTAGCAACAACATTGCAGTACAAATGTGAGTTGTGCTTGTAAATCTTTGATGTGTCTCCACCCTCCATCCTTCTTTCTGTTTTTAGAGAACTGTGTGTTTTTGTTTATAAACTAAGTTTGTCTTTAACATGTCTCACAATTGAGGTATCACTGTAGAATTCTTTATCTAGTTATTTTGTGCATTCTCCAGTCTAATGTTAGCTTTGGAACTGATCCTTCTGCTTGGGAAGTCATGTGGCTATAAGCTTCACAATTGGATTAATTTCATATTTCAGTTTCATATTAATTTCATTATATATTCTGCCTTTGCCACATTTATACCTGCATGCATGCATGCATGCTGGCCACAGAACCAAGAGGAAGAGTCATTGGGGAAGAGGAGAGCAGCAGGAGTGCACGTATGCACATATCTGCATATATAATTTATATGTAAATGCATGAAATATTAAACAGACAAACAAATGGCATTAGGAACATAGTCCTTGTGAACATTCCTGCAGTGATACATAAATATAGGAGGCAGTGCATTGTTGGTTAGAATAGGGGGAACAAGCATTGGGCTTCCTGAGTTTTCTCAATAGTGCTTCTTAATCCGTGTGTTATCTTAGGCAGTCCTCCCAAACTCTGTATATTATTTCCATTTTACAAATGGGTAAAATGAAATATATATCTCATTTTACCCATTTGTAAAATGGTAATAGTATCTAGTTTACAGAGGGTTTTCAGAGCTCTTAATGGAAGATAATATTTAATTTCAAATATTAGTATTTTATTATGCGTGTTAGTTTAAGATCCAACAGTACACAACAGCAGGACAATCTCTATATCAAACAGTATGGATCCAAAGAGGAAATTGTTTAAAGCCAAAGTCAACAGATAGTGGTATTCAATCAAGGAGCATTAATGGAGAACAGACAAAACAGTTCCTCAACTCCAAAAGAGAGGAAAATTTTAAGAAATAAATAAGTCTTTTATGTCTCTTGTTTTGTTCATTCATGCATGTAACAAACATTGATGCTAATGAGTTACATGTGTATGTGGAGAGGGAAGAGTGGAGAGAGAGAGAGAGAGAGAGAGAGAGAGAAATGGAAGTAAACAGTTCACAGACAATATATACAGAATATTCATGAAGAAAAGAATCTTGTAAAGAAGGTGATTAACGTCTTAAGTGTAGTCTAATTGGATATTTTCAATGAAAGTCAATATAATGTCTTCTAAAGAGCTTAAAACTGGTGTCTGAATATGACTTTCTCTTTGGAAAAACATTGTCACAATTTAGTTTTGTGAGTCTCAAAGCAAACAACTTTAATTGCTTTTACCTCATCTAAGCCTCTTGTCTGTGCTCTTAATAGCTTATCTAGAACTTGCCTTCATAGTTACAAAAGAAATAATCTGTGGAAAGAGCAGATATCAGCCATAGTCCTAGAAATATTATTTTTAAATGTTCTTTAGTGTTGCGATAATTTGCAGATTAATGAGTGTATAAAAATGTTTACATCCCAGAGACTCTATGGCTTAGAGAATTGAGCTCTATTAAGTTTCTATTTCCAGTCTTGTCAGGTCAGTAGTAATGAAGCCGTAACTATCTGATGGTTAGGTGGCCTATGTGAAATGCATTATTGGCATCAATCTGGTTCCCAGAGAGCATCCACATCATGGAAAAACATCACTAACATGGACAATAATTGGCCCCTTCTTGTCTATCTCAGAAAGGCCAAGGGCTGGATGAACATGAAATTACTTTCTTTTCCCTAGAGATGATCCCTACAAGTCAGAGCTGAGGCAGATTGGTGGAGCAGCATAGGACATTTGCACTGATGCCTTGGAGGTCTTCATCCTCCAGAGCTAGCAATTTGGCACCTTGCACAAGCACTAAATTTACTTCAAGGGTTGAGAGAAGCTTTCTTAAAGAGCAGCAACTGTTTGGAGGCTGTTTTCAGTCTTTACTTAAATCAGAAATTTTAATTTTAATGTGTAGATTCTCATCTGAACTAACCATTTGGTGGATTAGTTCAACTCAGTTTCATGGGAGCTTTTAGGGAAGAAGGCTTCACTTCAAGAACATGCAAGAGTATTAAGACTGCACGATTATCAAAAATAGCTAAATTTCGGTTATGAAGCATTTTGCTTTTTAGCTGTCTGTTGTAAACCTTTTGAATGAGCTCATTGCCTGCTGTGAAATGATCCTAGCTAATTAGCAGGGTTTTTTTTCTTCTATATCCTGTGTGGAGGTTTTCTAGTTCGGTTATGCTCCATGCTGACAGCAAGCACCTTGGTACCATTAACAATCATAAGTCACTTCTTTTTAACACCTACGGAGCTTTTAAGTAGATAAAATATATCTGAGCTAGCAGTGAAGTGGTTATGAATCAATTTCAGAGGACAAATAAGCAAAATAAATTCCACTGAGGCCACTAGGAGGTTTTATAGAATGGAAGTAGATTCCTTTTCTGGTCCAAAAACAGGGAATATGCTGTTTTCTAATGGACCATCCTGGGGAATTCCTTAAGAATTTCCTTAGGGAAACAAAAATGGCAATGGCCTTGAGGATTCAAGTAACATATCAATGTGTTCTTGACTATTGCAGGTCTAATTTGGAAGGTTTCTATACTGTTATACGCTAATTCGCTTCTGGAACATGAATCATGCTGACCTGAATTTGTTACAGCCTGCAAGGGAAATTAATTTGAGTTCCTACGAAAAAAACAGAACAAAACTTTCTCTGTATCATAATGCATTCTGGTGACCATACCTCCTCTGTAAAGCTCATTTACACAAATGAAATATCAGGATGAAGCTGGGCAGGCTGCATTTGCTGGAATACCTGGTACATCATTCATCTGTGGAGCAATTAATAGACATGGTTTAGTTTGTTCCCAAAACAGCAGCTTTCTAATAATGAATTTGATTTATTTAAAATGAGAAAAGGATATCTACTGAGATGATAACCTTGCAAAGAACAGTCTTCATCAAGTACGTGGTCATCATGCCAGTATGGGAGGGATGGAGTGGACTGCCATATGCTCTAACCATTCTGGCTATTAAGCAAAATTGTACCTGGGAGGTTTGAGTAAAGTCCAATACAAAAATATTTGATTACTTTATGGTTCAAAGAAAGCCCATGAAATGAAGTTAACAATGCAGCGCTATTCCTCAGTCTGGCCAAGGCAATGGAAAACTCCTTGCAGCAGCGAATGAAATCCTACATCATATTTAGTGTGGGATATTAAATAATGTAAAGGCAGGGATTTGTGCTTGACTCAGAGCCGTGAAGAGATGATAATGCATGTCTTTGCTATTGCTAATTAATGTGGGCTAGTTCTTTCCTTCTAAAGTTCTGTTGTTTCATAGGGGAGGATCCAGAAACTCGACGATTGAGAACCGTCAAGAACATTGCTGATCTTCGACAGAACTTAGAGGAGACCATGTCCAGCTTAAGGGGAACCCAGGTCTCTCACAGGTAGTGGCATGAATTGCTTCTTTATTGAACAGTGAAATAACTGTGTTCTTATATTACCTGTCCCAACTCTGGCTGGGTTGTGCCCCTGAAAAAATGATTAACACTGACAATGGAGGAAATTAAGTTGGCTAAGCATTTATTGTTCTTTTTTCTTTTACTGAAAGCACAGCTTCTGATCCTTGTTTAGTATTTATCAAGATTTATGAAGAATAAGTGGTGGTGGTGCAGGGAACAGGATGGTTGGATATAGAAAAATAGTCATGGAAAGAGCAATGCTTGTTAACTACATTAGGTGGTGTTTGAATAAAATTATGCAAAGGTTACCATTTAAAATGTTACTTTGGTTTAGTTATGGGTGACTTTAATGCATTTCCCTCCCCAGATCTATAATATGCTGTTTAAACAAGCAGGTGAACTGTGTTTGACCTACTTGATAAAGTGCATAACTTGAATTCCTAACTGGTCTTTGGACAAACAAAGCTTTATAATATTATTAGTGATGCGTATGTACAATTTTTTTAGTAAAGCAGTATTTAGAAATCTCCAGTAATATTTAAAATATGCTCAAGATAAGCAAAAGCTGTGATTACATTTGAACGTTCTATGAGCTGTTGTTTTAAATGTTCAACAAGAGGCTTAGGAGAATATGATGTTTGGCCGCATGAAGGGCCTGATCCTGTGAGGTGCTCAGCTCCCTCAATTTCAGTTGACTAACGATGCTGAACCCTTCATAGGATGAAGCCCTAAATGAGCTCAGCAGATGAAGGTTTGTAGTTTGGCTAAGCCAGTGCCAGTACCTCCACAGATGAACTCCCAGTGCATCTATTCTGCTTTTAAAGTCTCAATTAAAGTGACAGCTCATTATGATTTAATTACTGTAGCCACAGGATACTAAGGCCTGCTCATGGTTCCACAGGATTTGTCATGCTGTGAGTAGCCTGAGCCCATTTAGTCCATTTTAGCCAGAGTCCAGTATAACTGAGGGTAACAGTATGTATATTCAGCCTGAAAGGAAATCGGGGTTGGTTTGGGAGAGGGAAACTGCAGCTCTCGAGGAGGAGGAGAAAATAGACAGCCTATATTAGCATTTGTCATTGAAGGGAAGCAATATACTCGCCTATATAGGCATGAAGAATATAGTGTACATTTGAGCCTTAGAAAATGTATTTAGTGGTCATGAGGTGAAATTGAAAATCAAAGTACTGTGTAAATAGATACAAAATCCTTAAGTTTGGAAAAACATATGAAATTAGCCTAATTTTTATATAACTATTTTTCCCCTTAAATCTTCATTGAGAGAGGCAGAAAGATTGTTAGCTATCTTGAGCATCTCCAAACGGATAGGTTATTTTGTTAATGCAGCTAGAAAGGAGAGAAGGAATCATAAAAATATCTGCTCAAAATCAAAAGTGGTCTTTTTATCAGCTTAAGCCTCCTGCCTGGAATGGTGACAACATCAACTGTGGGTTAGGTTTGACTGAAAAAGGAAAAGTTGTGCTTGGATACTGGGAAGAACCCATGCCAAAAATGAATAAACATACTAATAAGTAAATAAATAAGTAAATAAATAACCCCCTCTCTTTCTGCTCCCTTCCCCAACATAACACTGATGGCCTGGCTAAGGAGACCCTTTATTTTTAAAGTAGTGTTGTTAAGGTGTGTAAAATACATGAAGAGATTTGTTTTAGGCAAATGCTGTTAAGTGTGTCAACTGCAGTTTATACCTTTGCCGCTATTTGGAAGTTGCATTCTTTTATGATGTATGCAGTAGCATGACCTGAAATCTAATGGTTCTATACCATGTCAGTGAAGACTAAATCAATTGGGTTTTTTTAAGCACATTGGAGACCACGTTTGACACCAATGTCACTACTGAAATAAGCGGTCGCAGTATTCTCAGCTTGACTGGAAGACCAACACCTTTATCGTGGAGACTTGGGCAGTCCAGCCCCCGCCTTCAGGCAGGTGATGCTCCATCAATGGGAAATGGGTATCCTCCAAGAGCCAATGCCAGCCGCTTCATCAACGCTGAGTCTGGGCGTTATATGTATTCAGCGCCTTTGAGGAGACAGCTAGCATCCCGTGGTAGTAACGTTTGTCACATGGACATCTCAGAGAAGGGCGGTGATGAAATAGATCTTGAAAGCATCAGCATGGATGCCACAGGCTATATGAGTGATGGCGATGTTCTGGGCAAGAATATAAGGACTGATGACATTACAAGTGGGTAAGTAAAAGTAATTTGGCTCTTCGTGCATAATGGAACTGTGCATTTTTCAGTCTTATACTGTTGCTTTAAATTGATCCATTTAAATGGCTACTTAAAGGTAGCAAAGGGATTGTGCCCATTTTTAATGGGAATATGGAGAGCAAGCTCTCAGCCATACTTGAATGAGTGGTGGCTAGAGTCTTACTCATGCTATCTCTATCTTCCTTTCACACTTAAATCAGAAGTTTCTGTGATTAGTTCTGAATCTCTTGAATCTGCCAGCCTGACCTAGAACTCTTATAGGAAGAGCCTTTCCCACGGAAGCTTGGCACCTAAGGTCTGGACAGAATCTCAAATTGTTAGACGTGTTTGAAAATGGTGGGGGGTAAAATCCCAACTTTTTTCAAACTTCGACAAAATTTCCGTTTGAGTTGTAATCAAAATGTCAGGTGAGGAAAAAGAAAGGATTTGTATTTTAAGTGAATTAGTCACATATTTCTAGTAAATGTCGCAAAGTGTGTAAGTAGCACAGGTTCTTCTCTCTGGCGCCATTTTCAGGAAAGCATTCGTATACAGCAAATCATTTAATCGTGTGCTTAATTCTTCTTGAAGTCAGTGGGATTTTGGCACATGATTAAAGTTAAGCAGGTTTTAGTGTGTTCCTGAAAAAGAACATACTCATGGGCTGCTTAAATGCTTTCCTGAATTAGGGTCAATGGTTGTCAGATGTTTGCTGCAGTATTCAGTGTCCCCACAAGATGGTGAAATTGTGGCATTTTTTACATTGCAACTGAAAGTATTTGCTGTCTGTGGATCCCAGTGATTTCTCTGAACTTGCAGTAGAACATCCATGTGTTTTCAGATCACCAAAGGGATGTGTTTTTTATATTTCAGTGGATGGGGAAAAAATGAGTATGCAAGATGCAACTTAAGGAACAAGTTGTTGATGAAAATGCAGAAATTCTAAATGATGGACAATTTTTAAACTTTGCAAGATTTTATGTCAATATTTTAGCATTTCTTTGGCTGGGAAACTCATTTTTATGTAAATACATCAGCATTTGATTTATGTTATAAAACTCATGATCATTGATGTGAACATGATAATTTTTCTATACCTAGTCTTTTCCTTTTTTGGCAACATTACATCCTTTTTTAAAATCTTTAACAGTTTAGTATTGTTTATAGTAGCAATGGCTTTGTCACAAGATTTGGAGCCTCTTACTGAAACAGAAAGCTAGAATCCAGCTGTTTGTTTGCCAATATGCAAACATTATTATGAAACAAGATTCAGCAAATTTAACCACAGAGGACCCTGGAAACCTCCAATTCACTCTGTTCTATCAGAGAGTTTGGAAGTTTTACTTACATTTTCTTTTTTCCTTTAGGGATCATATACTAAAGAATCCAATGGGAAAGCTATTTGGAGACGTAGTAAATTCTCTATTTTATGTAAGGAACTTTTATGTGCTAGTATACAAAGACCCTAAAATCACCCATGTTTACACAAAATAAAGCAGCTTATACCTTTGTTTTGCAGTGTTTATTGTGCTAAAAGTTACCACTCTTTCCTCAAGACAAACAACCTTCACCCCAAACTGGATTTGTAAAATTGACGAGAAGAGGAAGAAAATGATTTTGACTATTGCTGGGGTCATTATAAAAGACCCTAGTGCAAGATCTGTGTGGGTTCTAGACAGTGAATGTAATTTGAAGGGAAGGGCTGGTTTTAGCTATATAACTGAGAGAAGTTTATTCTCATATGGTAAAATACCCCTGTGTAGCGGGAAGACCGACGTCACCGCCTTAGTCCTGCTTGGGCCGTATTTTGAGAATTTAATTGGTGCATGGGTCTAGTGCTGGCCCTCTGAACATCTCATCTGTAGCAAGTCATGGATTATGATAGGAGTGGACAGTAACAAGTTTAAGGCAAAAACATCTATTCTCTCAGGTTATGCCTGCTGAACAGTAGGGTAGGCCTGTCCAGTGAAAAAGAATGACCTTGGTAGAACTGTGGTTTTCTCTGTCTTTACACCTTTTTCACAATATAAATGAGCCTGTCTGCAGAGAGCTGTCATGGTTTTCTCTGTCTTTACACCTTTTTCACAATATAAATGAGCCTGTCTGCAGGGAGCTGGCATGTGTTCTGGACCATGAGTATAAGGCTACTGTGTGTGGCTCCATCTAATGTTTTGCTCAGGAAGTTCATTTCTTTTATCTGAACTAAAAATTGTCCTCAGCAGAATCATAAGCTGATATTTCCAGCTTCAATACCTCACATTCTAAAAGTTCATCTTACAAACAAGGATGTATTTATGAAAGGAAAAAAAAAGGGGGGGGGGGTTTGTTTACGGTCCTGGATGTGCATTTCCAGAGACACTAGTGACTGTAGAGATCTCCACATATCATTTGTTACTTTGTACTAACTGGTCACCCTGCACTATATAGTAGTGAACCTGCTGAAATTCAAAAATATAACACTAGCCTTTAAAATATTGAATAACAATCTAGAATGGAGCTCACAATGCAATACACATAAAATAATACAATAGATTAAAATTTACCAAGCATTTCTCTCATTTCAGGTATCTCAACATAATAAGTACCAGTGGTAGCATGGCTGCATAGGCCAGTAGAGCAGCCATTAAGTACTCAGTAAGAGCTCACCTGTTGTATGGATATTAGAGAGACAGACTGTGAGACAGGACTCTTATCTGCTACAATTTTTCAAAAGGACTATGGGATCATTGCCTTTCACTCGGACAGCCAACCAAAGACTGATAGAAAGGACCTCAGTTTCAAGCATAGGACCAGAAGCATGGCTGTATATAAATGGCATTTTCCTTTCTAACGTATATGTGTCCTTAATGTAGTGAATCATGTATGCTGCCCTTGCTGACTAAAATATGTTTTTATTTATGTGAGCACTGCAGAGCCAAAATAGGTATGGGAGAGTGAACTGGACTCTTTTCTGGGCCACGTATCATTATTTTAATGGTGAACTAAGTTCCAATGGCAGAATCTTTATTATTGGTGATGTCAGAGCCAGAAAGACCAGGTTCACTTTGAGATAATTTATCAAGTTTGAGGTTTGAGCAGTTGGGGGGAAAAAACCCTACCATATTTACTTATAAATGTGTGCACATTTGAAGTTTGAGCAGTCACAGAGACAATGCAGTACCACAGAATGCTGACTTTGGAGACACTCTTTAGAATATAATCGCATGGGAAGGTTTCATCAGAAGGGAGGCAATCCTCCAATACTGCATTGAAATTACAGCATTGGATATGATCCCAGGACCAACTGGGGGACTTGAACCTTCTGTCTTTGAGGCGAGGGTGTTACCCTCAGTGAACCCTGCTGACACCTAATAATGCTGGATTGCTGTCTTCGGTAAGAAAAGATTGTTTTGTAACCTCAGTGTCATGAGTAATCTTCCCTGATGTGAGTTATTCACAACAACAGAAAATGGGATAGCAGTGTATCTCAGTGGGACAAGGGTAATATAGGATTTAGAAGTGAGAGAGCTTGCTTGTAAAGACAGCATTGATGTGGTTTGCTGCACAATGGCTCTTTAAGATAAACTGGAGGACAAATAAGCCCAATATTTTCCTAAGTTATGCTACAGAATGTGGAAAACAGCACAAAAAGGCATTTATAGCATGAATAGCCCTTTATTAGTTGGTATACATTTCACTTTGTCATTTTCAAAATTGCTGCAGTGCTGTAGTTTGAAAAACCTTGGATCTGTGTTTTTATTGGCAAACTGATAGGAAAGGAAGCCAAAATATTTGTTACAGCCAAAATAAATCATTTTAGCCCTTGGTTCCTGAGGCTTTCTTTTAAATGCACCAGGTCATGGGAAGTTCCATTTTTCCTGCCTTCCAGTTCTGGTCAAGAAGGGTTCTGGCAGAAATTAGTATTGATTTCATAAGGTTAGAAAGAGTGCCATTCCTTATGGCCTGATCCAGCAGAAAAATATCTGTGGTCTCCCAAACCTTTGCTAACATAGGAAGACCACAGGTGCTGGATCTGCAGCAGGCTGACCCATCCAGGTAAGAAATTGACTTCTCCTGGAAACCAAAAAGTTGACAAAACAAAGCAGCAGTGGAGAACTTGAATTTTCCTGAAGCGGGGAGCAAACAAGATTCTGTATCACACTCCTCGGTTATTAACTCCTATTGGCTGTGTAGCTCCAGGCTTTTACAGGCCTTGATGTGAAATAATTCGTTCCCCCTCAGTGGGCTTGGAATCATGTAACCTGTCTACTTCAAAACCAAAGCAGTAATTTTAGGGAGACTTTTAACTTCTCCCAGAGCTGAAGAGTGCTATTAACTGGAAAGGGCTTGTGACCTGATGTGAGGATCCACAAGTCTTGAACCCAGATCTGCGAGCAGCATTGGCATCCCAGCCACCATCTGGCAGTTTGCTAGTGACTGGTGAGTGATGTGGCACTGCCCAGGAAAGTCCTGATTGTACAAGCACCCAGTCCCACCAATTGGTCCGGCTGCACTATTTAAGCCAGAAGGAGACACCGGAAGTTGTCTGTGCATCTGAGTGAATTCTGTCTGGCTGATACATAGGCCCCTGCCTTCTTGCCTGACTCCTGAGCTCTGCTTTCCTGACTTGTCCCTGATTCCTACTTCCCTGCCTGTTGCTGGTTCTTGCCTTCTCATCTTATTCCTCATCCCTGCCCTGGTCTCTGGCTCTGACCCTTGGCTCGACTCCTGATTCTCACTCCAGCCCTGATCCTTGACTTAACTTCTGGCTCTGAGCTTTGGCATGACTCTGACTCCTGCTCTAGCCGTCTGAGTCCTGGTTGGAACACCCCCATCCTCCCCTTGATTTTGGTTTAATTGTCAAGAAAGGGCAATTTACCCCAATCTCCCTTTTGCTAGGATGTTCATTTTCCTTCCATTTATGTATGTATGAATTTATTTGTGTGTTTGTACACATGCGCACACGTATTGGGGGGTGATCCCTCTTTGTTTATTTGAGGCTTTGTGGTCTCTAATAATCTTCCTACAAGGATTGTAAAGTGAGGATGTAGAGCTGAAGTGGAGGGAGATTCAAAGGGAGAGCAGGTAGGAGCAGTTTGGGAATTCAGGCTTTCTCGTGGTCTGCTGTCACCAGAATTAAACAGGGCCACAGATGCGGAATTGGGAATGACATTTTAGCTGGCAGATTGTCTATCTTGTGCCGGGTCCTTGGAAGAGATGTATCCACATAAACTACATAGGCCAAAGCAATCACTGAAGCAGAGTTTTATCAAAGCTGAATTTTAATACCCTGTGCCTATAGTACAGCAGATAAGAGTGCCTTACTAGAGAAGTGAGTGAGAGGATGGATTTGCTTATGTGTTGCCTGAGATTAACAAGATTTTTATAAAAAGAAAAGGAGGACTTGTGGCACCTTAGAGACTAACAAATTTATTTGAGCATAAGCTTTCGTGAGCTACAGCCCACTTCATCGGATGCATTCAATGGAAAATACAGTGGGGAGATTTATATACACAGAGAACATGAAACAATGGGTGTTACCATACACACTGTAATGAGAGTGATCACTTAAGGTGAGCTATTACCAGCAGGAGAGCGGGGGGGGAGATTTTGTAGTGATAATCAAGATGGGCCATTTCCAGCAGTTGACAAGAAAGTCTGAGGAACAGCGGGGGTGGGGGAAGATAAACATGGGGTAATAGTTTTACTTTGTGTAATGACACATCCACTCCCAGTCTTTATTCAAGCCTAAGTTAATTGTATCCAGTTTGCAAATTAATTCCAATTCAGCAGTCTCTCCTTGGAGTCTGTTTTGGAAAGTTTTTTGTTGAAGAATTGCCACTTTTAGGTCTGTAATCGAGTGACCAAAGAGATTGAAGTGTTCTCTAAATGGTTTTTGAATGTTATAATTCTAGATGTCTGATTTGTGTCCATTTATTCTTTTACGTAGAGACTGTCCAGTTTGACCAATGTACATGACGGAGGGGCATTGCTGGCACATGATGGCATATATCACATTGGTAGATGTGCAGGTGAATGAGCCTCTGATGTGATTAGGCCCTATGATGGTGTCTCCTGAATAGATATGTGGACACAGTTGGCAACGGGCTTTGTTGCAAGGATAGGTTCCTGGGTTAGTGGTTCTGTTGTGTGGTATGTGATTGCTGGTGAGTATTTGCTTCAGTTTGGGGAGCTGTCTGTAAGCAAGGACTGGCCTGTGTCCCAAGATCTGTGAGAGTGATGGGTCGTCCTTCAGGATAGGTTGTAGATCCTTGATGATGCGTTGGAGAGGTTTTAGTTGGGGGCTGAAGGTGATGCTAGTGGTGTTCTGTTATTTTCTTTGTTGGGCCTGTCCTGTAGTAGGTAGCTTCTGGGTACTCTTCTGGCTCTGTCAATCTGTTTCTTCACTTCAGCAGGTGGATATTGTAATTGTAAGAATGCTTGATAGAGATCTTGTAGGTGTTTATCTCTGTCTGAGGGGTTGGAGCAAATGTGGTTGTATCGTAGAGCTTGGCTGTAGACAATGGATCGTGTGGTGTGGTCTGGATGAAAGCTGGAGGCTAGTCGGTAAGTACAGCGGTCAGTAGGTTTCCGGCATAGGGTGGTGTTTATGTGACCATCGCTTATTAGCACCATAGTGTCCAGGAAATGGATCTCTTGTGTGGACTGGTCCAGGCTGAGGTTGATGGTGGGATGGAAATTGTTGAAATCATGGTGGAATTCCTCAAGGGCTTCTTTTCCATGGGTCCAGATGATGAAGATGTCATCAATGTAGCGCAAATAGAGTAGGGGCATTAGGGGATGAGAGCTGAGGAAGCGTTGTTCTAAGTCAGCCATAAAAATGTTGGCATATTGTGGAGCCATGCGGGTACCCATGGCAGTGCCACTGATTTGAAGGTATACATTGTCCCCAAATGTGAAATAATTATGGGTGAGGACAAAGTCACAAAGTTCAGCCACCAGGTTTGCCGTTACGTTATCGGGGATACTGTTCCTGATGGCTTGTAGTCCATCTTTGTGTGGAATGTTGGTGTAGAAGGCTTCTACATCCATAGTGGCCAGGATGGTGTTTTCAGGAAGATCACCGATGGATTGTAGTTTCCTCAGGAAGTCAGTGGTGTCTCGAAGATAGCTGGGAGTGCTGGTAGCGTAGGGCCTGAGGAGGCCAGACAATCCTGCTGTCAGGATGCCAATGCCTGAGATGATGGGGCGTCCAGGATTTCCAGATTTACGGATCTTGGGTAGCAAATAGAATACCCCAGGTCGGGGTTCCAGCGGTGTGTCTGTGCGGATTTGTTCTTGTGCTTTTTCAGGGAGTTTCTTGAGCAGATGGTGTAGTTTCTTTTGGAAACCCTCAGTGGGATCAGAGGGTAATGGCTTGTAGACAGTGGTGTTGGAGAGCTTCCTAGCAGCCTCTTGTTCATGTTCCGACCTATTCATGATGACGACAGCACATTCTTTGTCAGCCTTTTTGATTATGATGTCAGAGTTGTTTCTGAGGCTGTGGATGGCATTGTGTTCTGCACGGCTGAGGTTATGGGGCAAATGATGCTGCTTTTCCACAGTTTCAGCACGTGCACGTCGCCGAAAGCACTCCATGTAGAAGGCCAGTCAGTTGTTTCAACCTTCAGGAGGAGTCCACCCAGAATCCTTCTTTTTGTAATCTTGGTAGGAAGGTCTCTGTGGGTTAGTATGTTGTTCAGAGGTGTGTTAGAAATATTCCTTGAGTCGGAGACGTCGAAAATAGGATTCTAGGTCACCACAGAACTGTATCATGTTCATGGGGGTGGAGGGGCAGAAGGAGAGGCCCCGAGATAGAACAGATTCTTCTGCTGGGCTAAGAGTATAGTTGGATAGATTAACAATATTGCTGGGTGAGTTAAGGGAACCACTGTTGTGGCCCCATGTGGCATGTAGTAGTTTAGATAGTTTAGTGTCCTTTTTCTTTTATAGAGAAGCAAAGTGTGTGTTGTAAATGGCTTGTCTAGTTTTTGTAAAGTCCAGCCACGAGGAAGTTTGTGTGGAAGGTTGTTTTCTTATGAGAGTATCCAGTTTTGAGAGCTCATTCTTAATCTTTCCCTGTTTGCTGTAGAGGATGTTGATCAGGTGGTTCTGCAGTTTCTTTGAGAGCGTGTGGCACAAGCTGTCAGCATAGTCTGTGTGATATATAGATTGTAATGGATTTTTTACCTTCAGTCCTTTTGGTATGACGTCCATCTGTTTGCATTTGGAAAGGAAGATGATGTCTGTCTGTATCTGTATGAGTTTTTCATGAAGTTGATAGATTTCCACTCCATATGGCTAATTCAGTGCATTGCATAATGACAGGTTTCAGAGTAGCAGCTGTGTTAGTCTGTATTCACAAAAAGAAAAGGAGGACTTGTGGCACCATAGAGACTAACAAATTTATTTGAGCATAAGCTTTTGTGAGCTACAGCCCACTTCATCGGATGCATTTAGTGGAAAATACAGTGAGGAGATTTATATACATAGAGAACATGAAACAATGGGTGTTACCATACACACTGTAATGAGAGTGATCACTTAAGGTGAGCTATTACCAGCAGGAGAGCTCTGATGCCTCGATTGATTGATATTGCAATATGCTCTCATTGCCTATCTAGTTATTGTCTGGAAGGCATCTTAGATTCTGAATTTATTTTCCATTTGCACGCGGTTTGTCAGTCCTTCATTAGGGTCAAGGTGAGCACATTTCTGGGAGAAGGAAAAGAAGGGCTTATATATTTCACAACCTAAGAAAAAAGTTCTTGCTAATAATGGTTGCTTTCTTAGCTATTTTCAGTAAAAATGATTGCTGCTACAGATAATGAGTGGCTAACAAGAAGTAAGGAGAGGTGAGTTGGTGAAGATTAAAATAAAAACCTATTTGACTTGCACATTATTTGAAGTTCAGTTGTTTCTTTTTCCTCAGGTTTCAGAGTAACAGCCGTGTTAGTCTGTATTCGCAAAAAGAAAAGGAGTACTTGTGGCACCTTAGAGACTAACCAATTTATTTGAGCATGAGCATCCGATGAAGTGAGCTGTAGCTCACGAAAGCTCATGCTCAAATAAATTGGTTAGTCTCTAAGGTGCCACAAGTACTCCTTTTCTTTTTCCTCAGTATTTTTCACTGTTTATGTAGCTGTGTAATTCTCATTTTCCGATGGCACTAAAAGCATAGGTATTGCCATTTAGCATGAGAAGCCTATTCCAGGACTGTATGATTTAAGAAGATCTACATTCAAACTTTTTGTTGGGTATCCATTATGCAACTCTGAACCTTTTGCTTTCTACATCTCAGTATGTGTACATGCTGGTTCAAATGACTCCCTGAATTAGAATACTAAGCCCTGGTCTACATTACAAATTTATGTCGGTATTACTACTTACTTACTATTTTCCATACCCCTGAGCAACACTGTTATACTGACCTAGGCCGTGGCATATACCATGCTATGTCAAGCCCTAAGCCTTAAAATTAACTTTGTCTGAAAAAACCCATCAGTGCTGAATTGGCCGTAGCAAAAATCCCATCACTCTTCCAGTAAATTTAATAACCAAAAGCCTGTGCTCTAAAGGGCCAATCCAAATGCCCCTGAAATCAATATTAGTCTTTCCTTTGACTTTGGGGGCCCTAAGGTGGAATTGTCCTCTGGGGCACACCGAACATTTTGGTTCTGGTTTGTGCCATATCTAAGGGCATGGCTACACTTGCAGATATAGTGCACTTTGAGTTAAACCAGCTTTCGGAGAGTGCAGTAGGGAAAGCGCCGCAGTCTGTCCACACTGACAGCTTCAAGCACACTGGCGTGGCCACATTTGTGGCACTTGCAGCAGCATTGGGAGCGGTGCATTATGGGCAGCTATCCCAGCATGCAAGTGACTGCAACGTGCTTTTCAAACGGGGGTGGGGTGGGGTGGAGTGTGACAAGGGAGTGTGTTGTGTGTATGTGGGGGAAGAGAGAGATGGTTTTTGGGGTGCTCAGAGCATGTCAGCATGCTGTCTTATAAGTTCAGACAGCAGCAGACCCCTCACCCCCCACGTCTCTCTCTCACACACAGCATTCCACACTAATGGCTTGCTTCGTCTCAGAGCAGATAAGCTGCCGGCTGTCAGAAATGGAGCTTTCAAAGGGCATATCCGCATTTCTGCAGTGATTCAAAATCAATGACAAGAGTGGCCACTTGACTTAAGGGGATTATGGGATGTTTCCGGAGGCTGATCAGAGTGCAGTAATACAACATCTCGTTCACACTGGCACCATGGCACTCCAGCGGGGGTGCAGCAAACATTATTCCACTTGCTGAGGTGGAGTACCAGCCGCGCTGTAGCCAGGGAGTCAGAGTGCTCTACGTGCCTTGCCAGTGTGAATGGGTAGTGAGCTAGTGCACCCGGGGCTCCTTTATTGCGCTGTAACTCACAAGTGTAGTTATGCCCTATGTAAACTATGAAAGTACTCAGGGATGGGATCATGTCTTTCTTTGGGTCTTTTACAGAGCTGAGCCCACTGCTGCCACTAATGAATAATGATGATAAGAAGATGGAGTATAAGCCATCAAAGTCCTGCATCCAAACACTCCTCATCTTTGGAGTGTTTAAAATACAGATATGGATCAAGACCCAAATTCTGAAGCATGGGCCAAATTGCAATGTTATGGCCTATTCAGTGCAATATGAACTTTGTAACAGTTCTCCTATCCATGCTCTGTACCTTGATTGATTCAAATTAATTTCAGTGGTTTGGTCATTTCATTAGGCACTGCAGTTTAGCATGCATGATAGGACTTGATCTAAGTATGAATAATGAATGAAGTTGAAAACTACAGATACCATATATGGCTGCAATACTCCAACATGACGAAAAATCATTAGAATTTAGTTTATTTTATATTTTCTCTTTCTCTGAATGTGCTATTTGTTCGAACTTCTTTCTGGCTTGCTGGAACAGGTTTCTTACATTTTGATCCTTTTAATACTGTCGCACAGTAAATACTGTGAGGGTAGGTAGTTAATTGATTTCTTTATTTTTACCTGTGCTAGCCCAAGAAATTCTAAGTAGACTCAGAACAACTCAGCCCGCTATCAGTGACCTTTATGAAATGGCGTTAGGAAATTCTGACTCCTCAGAGAACTGTCGAGATATCCAGCTTTGGATGTAGGGAATTGCAGCTGTCCCCATGCTGTAAAAATGAAAAGACAAAAATAAGGTAATATTCAAATATAAAGTAAATCACGTCCTGAGAGCCATGCCGAAAAAGAAAATAAATCAAATATTACATAAAAAAGCTATTCTGAGAGTGTTAATATTACCCATTTAAGCACGCAAGTCAGCAATTGTCAAAGTTAATGTTTCACACTCAGCATTAATTCTGTCTCTTGTGAATAGCAGCACAGGTTTTAATCAGTTATGACAAACTGCTTCACACGTGATACAATTGGATATCACAGAGCTTTTCCTGCAACACTAGGGCTCAGTCCCAGAGGCTTGAAGGCATAGTGCTTACCAACAATAGAGCCTTAGGATACGACGACTCTGCAAAGGAAAACCTGCAGCATTAAGACAGGTTTCAGAGTAGCAGCCGTGTTAGTCTGTATCCACAAAAAGAAAAGGAGGACTTGTGGCACCTTAGAGACTAACCAATTTATTTAAGCATAAGCTTTTGTGATCTACAGCTCACTTCATCGGATGCATCTAAGCAGTAAGTTTCACAACCTGGGTCAATTGACTTGGGCTTGCAGAGCTTGGGCTGCAGGGCTAAAAATAGCAGTGTAAACATTCCTGCTAGGGCTGCAGATTGGGTTCTGAGACCTCCTTGCTGGGTTTCAGAGTCTAGGCTCCAGCCCAAGCCTGAATGTCTACACTGCCATTGTTAGCCCTGCAACTCAAGTCCCATGAGCCCACGTCAAGTGACCTGGACTCTGAGGCTTGGTGCGGTGATGCGGGTTTTTTGTTTTTTGTTTTTTTGCAGTATAGACCTATCCTTAGAAATCAATGGGACTACACATTTTAAGAAGTACTACACCAAGTCATAAATGTTTGCAGGATCCAGACCCTTAAATAACTTAGTTGGAGTTACTCGACTGCACAACAGTCAGGAGTAGGAATGTTTTAGCCAGTGACAGCCAGAAAATCCCTTATCATTATGGGAGAGGGGGAAGAAGCTCACTGGATAACACTGTGGCACCTGGCTTCCAACACCCATGTGGGCTTTCTGCTTCTTCTCTCTCTGGTCCCTGGTCAGAGTGAAGAAGTGGGGAGAGCAAGGGGGAGGATGTCTTGATCTCTCCCAGTTACCCTCAGATTGGCACTATGCCATAAAACAGAGTCTCAGGGTTTCTCCAACACCCACCCACACCAACTCTCCCAGGAACCTCCAGCCCCTCAGCAATTCCTCTTTGAGACTTGCCCATACTAACTCCCTCCAATATTCTGGAACCCAATGGCTTTGCCAGGACCTTTGGCTGTGCTAGCAAGCCCATAAACCAGGGCCTTCAGCTCCCTTCCCAAGCCTCATTTGATTCTGGCTGGTTTGGGAAATAGTTTCCTACCTGCCCAGCAGGTTCCTGGGGGCAGGGAAAAATCAATTAGTTTGTTCTCAGAATTGAGAAAAGTCACATATGGAGCTGCCACAAAATTTGTCAGGTGGGAAAGAGTTACACTTCAGGAAGGGCGGTGGGGGGGAGCTTGGTTCATAGTCCTGTCCAAGAATGCCACAGGTTGCTTTGCCTTCTCTACAGCTGGGATAGAGCAGGCTGCTACTTACGCAGGCTACTTCTACACTTTAAACACTGCAGCAGTGCAGCTGTACTGCTTCACTGTAGACATTACCTTCGCCTACGGGAGTGTTTCTCTCATTGGTTTAAGTAACTCACCTCCCCAAGAGGCAGTAGCTAGGTCGACAGAAGAATTGTAGTGAAGACCAGGCCTCAGGCAGCTGTCATGCCATAGGTGGCTATGGTATGGCAGCTGCCTGAATGAGGCTGCCAGGGGAACTCCTCTCCTGTCTCCCACCAGCACTTCTAGGAGCACATCATCTAATTTCCAGGCTCCTCTTCTCAGACGGCTACTCAGCAGCATCCAGAAGAGAGAGAAAGCCAGTGTGTTGCTGTGCTGAATGGGAGCCCTGAACAGCTGCTCTCCATGCCAATGCCTGCTTACTTAGCCACAGTTGGGAGTTGAAAAGTCTGGAGTCCCCCACCTCCAACAAATGCCATGGTTGCTCTCATCAGCCAATGAAGGAGTTGTATTGATGGATTTATATAAGGAGGCGAGAGAATGGAATAGTTGTTTGTTTTGTTCCCAGGGTCAGGCTGGAATGTATAAGGAACAGTATTTTAACCAGGGAGTGTCACATTTATCGCCAACTGAGGTGAAATTTTTGTGTATGGATTCTGATGGCACATCACTGTCGTGAAAGAATGAAGGGAAGAGGTGATGCTGCTGGGATCTCAGTGTGATATTTTGGCTAGACTGTGTATAACAACCCTGATTCTTAGATTTTTAGATCACCCACTTTACTGCAAACAGTGGGGAATCCTTCCTCTCACACTCCTGCATCCTGTGTCACCTTCCCAAATCCAGCTCATTCCACCCTTGCAGCTCCCCCACAACTGGGCTTCTTCCCCACCACCCTATAAGGACTGGGAGAGCTATCCGCTGTAGTGTTTAAGTGTTGAAAAGGTGAAGGGAAGTGGAAAGTGATAATCAGCTGCAAACGTGAATGAAGCCACACCAGAACGAAAAAACAGAATGGGCAAAAAGAACAGAAAAGAGCTCAATTGTGATTCATGGTGGGTCACCTCTGGGTCACTTTCATGAACTGAGATCTATAACATCAAATGACATTTGCTATTGTGGGCTGCTGCTTGGTGCAAGAAGAAAATGAAAGGCAATTAGCCTCCACCTTCCTTCCTTTTCTTTTTTGGATCTGTAATAAACCCCTATCTACATACACATGTAGACACCAGAGCAGGAATTGAACTGAGGGCTTTCTGCACCAAAAATACAGGTTTACTATTTGAGCTAAAGGACACCTCATTTAGCTGTAAGAAAGGAGAAGGCTGTAGGACCAGCCACAAGAGGGAGATGCAATCACATACACTAAACCAAAGGATTACAACTCCACATAATTTACAATTTAGATTGTCTGCATTGAAGAATTGGATATTAATGCAATTTGAAATGCAACTACTTGTGTCTTTCTAATTGTCTTTTCCCTGTTTTTGAAGAAACAGCACTGCCCTGATTTTTTTGTATATGTTTTTCTTCAAAAATAGCTGGTTTTCCTGATACCATTAAAAGGGAGAGCTGGATAGTGGGTCAGTGTATTTAATCTTATCATTTATATTATAATGGCTTAGGTTTGAATAGTGCTTCAAAGATGAATACAGGGCAAACTCCTTCCCTGTGCAGCTTACAATTTAAAGCAGAATTGGCAAAGGGAGGCTGTATCAGTGTCTGAAATGATTGCCTAATGTCCAGTACGGGAACAGGATTTTGAACCAGGACAAGCATGTGCATTTTAATTTTTTTAAGATCCTCTGACCCCAAGAGAGGCCTGCAGAAATAGGGACAAATGGACTCATTTTAATAAAGGCCCAGTACTACTGTTAGTATGACAATTATCAAAACTGCCACTAACTCTGGTTGTGCAGGATTGGACCCTACATAGGCAACTGTGACTATAAAGCATACAGAACATATGACTCATATCTGAGTTCTAATCTAGTACAGCAGTAAGCACCAAATCTCTTACAGGAGATGATGTGCTTGATACCCATTCTTCTAGCAAAGGGAAGATCTCTTTACTGTAGAATATCACCAGCACAGCTGTGGACTTTATAATAAAGTGTGAACCCAGGAGACCAGGCAAGCAGAAATATTTTTAGACCTCAGCTGAAGTGACCAAAAATTGTTACCATGTGAAGGCTGTTCAATGGTGTATGGGAAATGTGTCCCAGTTCTATTCCCAGTGGAGAAGTATCCTGGAGAAGTATGCATTTCACAGAAACCACCTCCCCATGTTAGTGCCTTTCCCAGCAGAAAGGGTCAAGATTAAATTGGCATGGAGAATGAGCCCTCCATGGGGGAGCTGCTGCTTCCACTGCTAATGATATAAGTATATTGCATTTACCTGGTTTCTCAAACTAAGCTGTGAAATTCACTCATGAGATTTTATTAAAAGAAATTGCCTTTCTCACCTATCTCTTAGATGGCTATCTCCTTCTTCGCAACCACAAACAATGATTGCTATTCCGGAGAATGCAAGGCATGGCTGGGGGCAGAGGGGTTATTCCATACTCAGGGCTTGTTTCCCCCCACCCCCCAAAGTTCATCTGTATTGCGCAATCTAATTAGATGTAAAGTGCAGTGCACACTGGGTATGAGCTGATGTGAACCTGAAAGGAAATATTTGGATTACAAGTTGAGTATTTTGGCCTTGTGACAACAGGACCGTGCTGAAAAAGCTCAGGACCTGAGCCCACTCCTGAATGCCTTCGCTGAATTTTGAAATGTATGTGAATCAAAACTTGGAATTTAAACCAGAGACAAAACCCAAGCTGACCTTGCTTGGCTGGTTATTTATTTCTTTATTTTTTAATTTAAAGGCAGGCTTTGTGGGCCGGGTGTATGTTCCAGCCTTTGGCGAGAAAGATAAAATGCTGTGCTGATAGTTGGCAGTGGCAGGATGATGGTGGTCAGGAAAGATTGATTGGTGACAAGAATTTGGCAAAAAGTGAGAGACAAGCATATGATCCAATACCAGAATATTGTCAGAACAAAAAAGGCAAACCAAAATTATACTAAACTGAAAAGTTTCTGGTTAGCAGTGGTCCTTCAGTCAGTCGAGCAGCAGTAATGATCTTCAGTTTAGTCATATTTTAAGACAATTTCCTGCTTTCATCAACAAGCATATTTTGATCACATTTATCATACTTTGTAAGCAGTAGTAGAGATGTGCTGTTTACACACATCAAAGCATTAATGGACTTTGTTCTTGTCTAACTAACCACATTGACTGGCTGTTGTGCACTGACACTTAGCAAGTAGTAATACCCATGACACTGTAAGTGAAGCCTAGAAGAGTAAATGTTTGTATTGCCTGATTGGAAACTTCGATATGACCTATCTTTTGGATTCACTATCCTGTTTGGAGTTTGATTTATTTGAGATGATTAATTTAATTTTATTACTGAGGCAAAAAAGTTCTTGGAATGTCAAGAGTGTATGTTGAAGCCTAGACTATCCCTTAGGCTGTATATACTCACAATTTGAGAATTCTGCTCTCCTGGCTATCTGTTTTGAAATTTAGCAGCAAAGTTGAATAAGTATGGGAGCTGTCAGATGTGTAGCCATAAGCATGTTGTTGGTGCTCTGTATACATGGGCAAGTACAGAGTGCATACAAAAGTCAAGTGACTTGGCCTGCTAAGTAAGACTTTGGTTGATCTGTGGTATAACTTGATCCTGTTTTCTGTATGTGCACTTAAGGAAGGGGGAAAAAATCACTTAGGCATCAGAAACATCCTAAAAATATTGAACTTGGAAGAATACACTACACCATACAAAGTTTCAGGGACACCTACGGGGTGTAGTTGGCAAACCAAGAGAGCAAATCAAAGATCTAAATTGCCAAGGGAACTGAAAAACAGTTGAAACAGAGGAGAGCGGGGCACTTTTTTTCTTTTGCCTAGAAAGTACTATGAATTGTTTTGTTTCCATTTGTGCCATGCACTTTTAATACACTATTAAGGACACTTGTGTAAACAACACCTGTGCACAAGTGTGGAGAGGCACAAAGTGTGGAAAATTAATTGTTTTTCCTTGTTGTTGAGAAGTAAAAATACTGAGATGAGTCCTGAGGGATAATCTACAGAAGGTATGTGGATTAGCTCCTTATTATCAGTGCTTCATTGTCCAGTCATTAAAAGTCTTCTTTTAGTTAAGTCTAGTAAAGGCACTCTCTCCATTGCCTGTTGTTAACCTTGTTAAAGCATGGCTGTCAGATTCTCCTGAGGAACTGCAATTTACACATCTGCATAAAAAGTGACAGTGTTTGGAGACCTCTGGTTGTTATTACTGAAATGCCAGAAAAGTTCCTGAACTATGTCATTTGAACTTTTGTTCAGCTGCCATTTTTAAGATATTTAAAAAGTGTTTGACATTGAATGTGCTAGTGATGCAGTAGTCTAATAAGGCAATTAATATATTGTCTTGTAAAGACAAGTAAAGAAATTAAAGAATACCAGAAGAACTATGGGTAAGCATACTGGAGACACTCTATCACAAGGGAATAAGGAAACTTTCCCTGGGCTAATGGACACAGCGAGTATTGTGGACGAGTTGTGGTTAGTCTCAGGCTGGGTGAAGAGGAAAGAACATCTTCTTAGGTGTAAGAACCCGTTGCCACACACCAATAGCTGATGATTTGGGACACACACGGCACTGAACTAGAGGGTAGGTCAACCTTCACAGCGTCAAAGAGGAACATATTTATGTAGTTGCTTATCAGGAGTTCTACGGGGAACATAAAGACCAAAATACGCATGAGAGAGAAAATCCTCCCTTAGGCTATTCTAGCATCCTGCATTTCTGCTTTGGAGGTACATCTGCTAGATTCCCTTAGTCAGCATAGTGGATAAGGCTTAATGTTCTTCCTCATCACTAAAAACACTAAATAGGCATATCACAATATATTATAAGGTTATTAAATACAACCCCTTGACACTGGCTAACACAAATCCCAGCTGCTATTACAGGTGCTTAAAAGTAGTGAATTGTGATGTATCAGGACATGACTAGATAAACGTTAGTGGTAGCATAGGCATTCAATTTCTTCTTGCCCTGCTTCACAATTTCTTTCTTGTGAAGGCAAGAGTATGAGAGTCTATATTCCACCCCCTTGGACAGAGTGTTGTGAATTTGTTTCAGAGCCATTCATCTGTACAGCCCAACATACAGTCCAACCTGTTTTAAGTGACCAGTGATGGCATGACCAATGCTTAACAGAGGTAGACAGGTACTTAATAATAAGGTGTAGGATTGGCCCCTAAATTATAATAGGAAGCAGTTATGGCCAGTAGTAAGTGTTTGCAGAATTAGGCTCTTAATGATATTTGTGCTTCATAAGAACACTTCTGTAGGCCTGCCTTTTTTCTTAATTTCCCTAATATCTTTATATTAGGGAAAGGGGGTCTCATAGCCAGTTGGCGCCTCTGTTTCCCCTCCCCCGCAGCCAACCCATAGGAGACAGAAAAACCCACTTCCCCATTCCTCCATGCACAATATACTAGATGGGGCCCTCTGCAGCTCCCCCATTTGGCCCCAGTTTGGCGTTAGGGCATCACTCCTTTTAGTCGAACCAAATTTCCCCCTAACTGGGGGTGGGGCACCCACATTCTTTGATAGAATTTATGTATAGTAGCACTCCAGCTGTAAAACTTTTAATTCTACAAGCTGTGCTACCTATTTGACAATGTTAACTAAAACTCCTGTCTATCTAATATTTAAGAAAACAATCCCATGGTGCCATTTTTTTTATAGAGCGAGGTGAGACTACATAACTTGTAGCTGTTATAAGATTTGAGTTCACATATTTTCTTTTTAGCACATTTTAGTTTTCCTTTAAAAAAAAAAAGCAGTAATAAAACCTGCACACATCCTTATCAAAGGTGTTGAGCACCTGCAGTTCCATTGACTTATATTGGGTGTATGGATGCTCAGCGCCTCTGAAAATCTGTCCATGAAAAGCTATTGTTTGTTCCAGCTGGCACAAGTACAGAGTTATTTGAATGTATCTGATTGCTGCACATATATACAGAGGGTGAACTCCTGGCCTCATTGAAATCAAGAGGAGTTTTTCCATTGACCCAGGTTTCATCCAGATTCTTCATATTAAGATTAATTAGTGTATGTAGTGTGTATACACAGTATCATAATTTTCAAGTAGTATCACATCTATTTTAACTTTAAAAAAATAATCTTGGAAATTAGTTTATTTTATTTAAAAGGATTAGTTATATGCCAGATGAGGATGATGATGACAAATGCAAACCTACATGCTACATTTTCAAAGTGTGTAACAGATACACTCACAATAATGTTTCTGCATTTGAGATGCAAATCGGTCACTGAATGTGCAAACGAGTAGTTGCAATTAGCTGATTTGCATATGCAGGTATGAGTTTTTGCAACATGCCAGTAATATGCACATTTAATGATATGGGTTTAAATAATGAGAATGGTATCTTTTTTCTATCTTTTGTTTTTCTTCTGTGATTGGCTCACAACAAAATTTGCTCTTCCATTTTAAGGATTTTATGAGTTTCTGACCAACAGAATGGAAGACCTGATGTAAGCTATGCTATAGCAGTTCCGGAGGAACAGTTATAATTCTTATAAGCCTACTTGTTTATTAAATTTGGAGAAAAGCATTGTATCTTGTCTCTGTAGACACTGGAGAACTGAAAATAACCTTGTCCCTAGTTTTACTAGCTTAGCAACCTCTTTGTAAAACTCCCCACGGGGACTCTTCTGTTGTTCTTGAACAGGCCCAGTACAGACCTATATAGCTAAATCACATCTAGTGCAGGGTTTTTCTTTTTTTTTTTTTTTTTTAACCTTCCTGTCTCATGTAATTGTAGTAATTGAGTCTGGCTGCACAGTCAGCTAGGTTTGTTACCAGAGACATTGTGACAGAAATGATACAAAAGTGAGAAGACGCAGCCAGTGCTCTCTGCATCATGATTTTTTCCCTCTAATCCATGGACATATTATGAGTTTAAGGCTGGATTGACTGTTCTTTCTTCTTGTGAGCAAAAATATGCCCTAGTAAGACAAATCAGTAACTGGTTTTGGTACTTTTAAAACAGAGGAAGAGATCCTATATATATATATATAATTTTGGTGTTGTACCACTATTTCCTTAAGAGTGACAAAAGAATTGAGAGAATATAGCCATTTCAATTTACAAGTCAATAAGGTATGTTGAACTGCATGCCAAAGATATCAACTCTACCACTGTAGTTGTCGCATATTTATTTGATTATAGTGTTATTAAATTGTTGCACAAATACGTACAGATATAAAGCAAGAACAAAAATATCCTGTTTTCTTTGGACTTTATGAACTTCTTTGCATATTATTTTCCAGACAATTTTAAAAATCTAGTTCAATTGTTTAATGTATTTGTATTATTTATACCACTGTTAGTTGAAGAGTTATTCCAGAAGAAAAGAAATTGATCTATGTATTATCTTAAATCTTTGTATTAATGTGCCATGCCGTGTTGTTTTGGTATTGTTGGGGATTTTTTAGAAGATTGGGTATGAGATTATTGCATTTTTTAAAATTTACCAATTAAACAGAACATTGTTAAAATATCTCGCATTGATTTAGTGCAAATATTACACAATGTTTGTGTTTCTTGGGGACATGCTTTACTTGCTTTGGAGCATAACTGTTACACTCATTGAATTCAGTGAGAAGTTTAAAAAATATTGATATTTGACTTAAATTTTAAAAACAGTCTCAGATCATGATTCATAATATCAATAATGAAAAATATATTAAGGGTATTTAAAAAAACAACACAACATTTGGGATCGGGTATCATCTGAGATGTGTTTCAGTTCTTCATTTCTCAAACTGCCTATATAAAGATGTGTTGCACTCACTGTCAGCAACTCCATTCATTTACTTTTTTTAAGCTATTAAGAAGAAATGCTTTCCTTTTTTAAGGCAGAAATGTCTTTTAACTATGTTACTATGAGGCAATAAATTCGTTCTGTAAGTTATTGATCTGTAAAGCTGGTTTCTAGATAAACATTCAGAGTATCTATGTCCTGAGGTTTTAAGTCCTGTTGTTCTTTATACCCCAGGACTATATAGATACTTTGAATTGTTTATCTAGAAACTAGCTTTGCAGATCACTAACTTACAAATGAATTTTTTGCCCTCTTATAGCATAGTTGAGAATGTTAAAAAACACAATTAAAGTAATGAGATCATGAGTATAAAAATCTCAGTGAATATGTTTAAGGTTTATATTCTCATGCTATTTAAATACAGAGAATATGATGTTTTTGTTCATTTGTCCTGCTATATAATTATATCTTTTACCAGCATATATATACAATTGTATAGGCTGTATGTGTACAAAATACACCTACACGGGGCATGTTAGTTAGGGGGTTCTGTCAACAGGAATGCTGTTCCAGGGGGCAGGAATTCCAAAAGAGAAGGTACTCTTTTGCTATCTCGACTTCATACTGCCCTGGGCCAACCCCAGTGAGAACACTCATGTCCCGTTAAGACCATAGCTAGATTATTGAAAGAAGAGGTGGTGAGGTTCGTCCTCACCCGGCCATCATTTCCACAGCAGATTGCAAATAAATCTACTGCATTGAACCTCACCGTATAGTACAGCAGGTTCCAATTTCAGCAGTTGTCATTTTAGGATAAAATCACAAGTCAGGCTGGTATTTTCATGCCTGCGCTGAATCAGGGATCTCTAGAATGTTCCTATAAACCTCCAGTATAAAGCAGAAGGGTTGCTTTCAGTACTTATACTATACATACCTGTTCCTAGTTGCATAGCAAGTTTCCTACATTAGATTCTCTGCAGTGATCTAGAAAACAATTGGGCAATGAAAATTAAGTTGGATTGCTTCCCCCATCATGTCGAGGGTGGAGAAAGTAAATAAGGAAGTATTATCTCATTATTATCCTTCTCATAACGCAAGAACTAGGGGTCACCAAATGAAATTAATAGGCAGATGGTTTAAAACAAACTAAAGGAAGTATTTCTTCACACAACGCACAGTCAACCTGTGGAACTCTTTGCCAGAGGATGTTGTGAAGGCCAAGATTATAACAGGGTTCAAAAAACAACTAGATAAATTCAGGGAGGATAGGTCAATCAGTGGCTATTAGCCAGGATGAACAGGGATGGTGTCCCTAGCCTCTGTTTGCCAGAAGCTGGGAATAATCAACAGGGAATGGATCACTTGAAATCCTTTCTGAGTTCTCTTCATTCACGCTGGGGCACCTGGCATTGGTCACTCTTGGAGGACAGGATCCTGAGCTAGATGGACCTTTGGTCTGACCCGGAATAGTCATTCTTATGACAAAGCTAGATGCAAAAGGATTTCTGTTTGCATTGTTGGCCATGCAGAAGTCCACAAAATACAGACTTATTTCATGTTATTTAATTGTCCAACATAATACATTTCAGACAGATCTCTGTTTAGTTTTGACCACTTCAGGACAAGGATGTTGTCTTGTTCATTTGTAAAGTTCCATATACACACACAGTCCTTCATAAATATTTAATAATAACAACAACACTGAAATGCAGCCACCTCTCCGGTTGAGGAGCATAGTTACAGACAGCACAGTGCACAAAAGTAGGAGAGCAGCCACTTTTGGCCAGTGGGACAAATCCCCTTTTTCACACAGAGTGCTATGGGATCTTTAATGTAAGTGTACAGCAGATACGACCTTGGGTGAAATCCTGACTCTACTGACATCAGTGGAGTTTTGTGAATAACTTCAGTGTCTCCAGGATTTCACCCTCAATGTTTTAAATAACACAAAATAGCTGGAAAATGAGGAAAGAGAGCTCAAATCACAAGTCATTTAGGAATGATGCATGTGCGTTCTTAATGAAAATTGTATTCCTCCTTCTTCATATTGGTCTCATTTTGCCCTGGGGTGGAAAAGAGAATGGGGAGGGCTGAGTTCTGGGCCAGAACTCAACAAAATGACTCTGGAGTAACTGAGAGCAAAGCTTGCTCCGTATCTGAGTACTAGGTATAAAATGGATATACAAACACCACCAAAAGTGTGGAAGTGCTTACAGATTGTTTTACTGAACCTTTGATATCTTGATATCTTATTTTGTTTTTTAAAGGTACATGACTGATGGTGGTTTGGGCCTGTACACTCGAAGACTGAATCGGCTACCAGATGGGATGGCTGCAGTGCGGGAGACACTGCAGCGTAACACCTCACTGGGACTAGGAGATGCTGACAGGTATGCTTGTGTCAAGCAAATGAATGTTTAGATTGTGCCTTTTTACAGTGTCATAATTTGCAGCTGCTAATGCATGTTGAAATTCAGGTAAATAGCTGTGTAGTGGGATTTCAGTGGTTGACTATGTGGTTGTAAGGATCTCTAATGCTGTGTACCACTTAATGCGTTAGGAAAAGGGAAGAGACACAGCGTAAACCCTTTAAAATATTGTCCTCTGATTGTAATGTGGGTTTCTCAAGTGGGTTTTTCTGAGCTGGAAAGAACAAAAGCATATTTAAAAAATTCTACGTTTAATACATTAGACTTGAAAAAGAAAGGCACAATTCTCTTCTCACTTTCACTTTATTAACTTCAATGAGGAGAATCAAGCCCAAAGCCTGGTATAAGGGCTTTGTCAGGTTATTAAAAGGAACATGATTAACTGGAGAAAAGAGAATCTAAGGAGGTTGATCAAAAAGGAAACTTCTGGAGAAGATATGTGACATGTACATAGCTAGGGTTGTGATGAGTAGAAAAACTTTTGCTTTGTAACAGGATTTGATTCGAAGGACTTCCTATCCCCTCCCAACCATTGTGCCTGATAAATTTAACATAAGCAGTTGATCTATTGCTTGAACCTAGCCTTTGCACTGAGAACATCTGCAGAAGGGCCCATGCATGGCCTGTGAGTTTGCCTCATTGCTTCCATAAAGTGCCCCTAAGTAGTATATGTGGATATTGAGCTTCACTTTTTAACCAGATTTTGAAATTAGCAAATGTTTTTTTCACTGCTAACGGTAAACATTTCCTGGAACATACTGTAATAGACTTCATTTGCTGTGGTTGAGATCTTCTGGTTGGTGACAACTAGATTAATAAGGGTATATAAGTATAGGAGAATCTAGGTGTGGTTTTTGAGGAGAGCAGAAATGGATTTCTTTTGATGCTTCTTTAATACTAGAAAAGGAGCAGAACAAAAAGGTTGAATTCAAACACCTAAACACTGTGAAGAAATTCAGTTTAGTTCTCTGTAAGCAGTCACTGCTTTAGGGCCAGAACATGCCTATATTTTTCAGGAGTTCATATCTTGTGCTGAATTTTGGAGCTTAGACCCATTTCTACTTAACACCACTTCTAATTGGTCAGATAGGGTTGTTTGTGAATGACATAAGGCTTGGGAACTGACAAGGAAGCTGAAGACTGTTAGCACAATGGAGTCTTTGCCCATGACTCTAGGGCTCCTAGGCACTCCTACAATACAAATAAATAATAATATTTTCAAAAATACTAAAAACTTTTTAGGGAGCTGTTGATTCCCTCCCCCTTTAGTGTTTACAGCATCTGTCATACTTTCATTTGGTCTGAAAATCTTCCTGAGTTCTATGTGCTAAGTCACTTGCCTGAAATCTAGCCTGCCTGTGTGTGGTTTTCTTATTTCTTACAAGAGCTTTTTATTTCAGCTTTAAATAAATTCCAGTTAGAGGAATCATGTCACATTGCAAAAGAAAAGGCAATTACTTGCTAGTAGTAACTTGTTACAGAGAAACCAAAGAACACATTTGGTGAAAGAGCTTTCATCATCCTCATAATTAGAAACTAAGGAGAATGGGGGAGAGAAGGAGGGTTATTATGAAAATGAATCTTATAACTTAAGTTGGAAGAAGAAACCATACAAGTACTGGAGGTTGGATTCATGTTGCTGATTCAGGAGCAAAACAGGGTCATGAGCACTCGATAGATTACACTTAGTCCCATATGCTGTGGCTTTATTACGAATAGTTTGATTAAATCCTTTCTAATTAGAATATAGTAGTTGTATTTGCCTATCTGTCTTAAACAGAAGTTCAGTGCATTCTGCTAGAGGCTAAGACCCAGAGTTTAAAGGTATTTTGGTGTTGCTGTGCTCAGTGTTGCAATGCCTAATGTATCTAGGAGCCTACAATATCAAAAGGGATTTAGGCACTTAGGATCCAAAATCCCATGGACAGCTGATGGGAGTTAGGGTCCTACTTATCTAAATCGCTTCTAAAAATGAGATTAAGGCTTCTAAATCAGTTAAGTGTTGCAACATTAAGCTCAGCAACGCCTATGTATCTTGAAAAATTTGAGTCTGTGATTTGAAAAAAGCTCCTTGAGCATTTAAAACAGGGGTGGGCAAACTTTTTGTCCTGAGGGCCACCTCAGGGTTGCAAAGCTCTGTGGAGGGCCGGGTAGGGAATGCTGTGTCTCCCCATACAGCCTGGACCCCACCCCCTATCTGCCCCCTCCCACTTCCCGCCCTCTGACTGCTCCCCTCAGAACACCCGACCCATCCAAACCCCCTTCTCCTTGTCCCCTGACCGCCCCCTCCCGGGCCTCCACCCCTAACTGCCCCCTGACCGCCCCCTCCCTGGGACCTCATCCCCTATCCAACCTCCCCTGTTCCCTGACCATCCCCCCAGAACCTCCGTCCCATCCAACCGCTCCTGCTCCCTGTCCCCTGACTGCCCCCCGAGACTCCCCCCCCCCGTTCCCCACCCCCTTAGCGTGCTGGAGCCAGCCACGCCACCGCGCGGTGGGCCAGAGCACTGGCGATGCAGCAGGCTGAGGCTGCGGGGGAGAGGGACCAGCAGGGGAGGGGCTGGGGCGAGCCTCCCCAGCCGGGAGCTCAGGGGCCGGGCAGGACGATCCCACGGGCCGTAGTTTGCCCACCTCTGATTTAAAACATGGGATTAAAACCAAGAGCTTGTCACAATGTGACAGGGCACTAGCTTGCTGCTCAGTAATGTCCCATGTGGACACTGCACAGCACACTGGAAGTTCCATAGTGCACTTTGACATGTTGCTGTTTGAAATGGGTGTTTGTCAAAGCACATTACTGCACTTTCAGCGTTCTGTAGCAGCGTCCACATGGGATGTTACTGTGAGGCAACCTGGAGCACTGCAGATTCACACCCTGGCGTGTGATGTAGTAATGTTTTCTGTAGACAAATCCTAAATTTTAATCCATTTCTCAACTGAACTTTTACTGCAATGAAGGGTAATCTAATAAAATGATACAACAAAGGGTTAAAGAGTCTACTCCATCTATGAACAGAGGTTAATGATCATGCAGTGTTGCTCAAGTAGTCTACCTAGAAAATATGTATGAAGATTAAATTTAGCTCACCATAAATAGCTGTAAACTGAATACCATGAGAGAACCCAGTATGAAAATATAGCAAATCACACCTAAACGGTTATTTAGTTAAAGAATTCCCAAAGGAGTTTTTGCAGTTTGCTTACTTGTTTTACTTACTTGTGTTATCTCATGAATTGTAGATGGCTAGTAGAGAAGATTTTGTACATTAGCTCTATTAGCATAAAACATAGCCCTCACAAGGTACATTTCCCCCTGCAGCAGGAGAGGAAATCTGAATTAGGCAGTTTAATTTAATGCTTGATTGCAAGGTTAATGGAATCATCACACAATGCAGCTGAGTTTATTTACTCACTTGAAGAAAATTTGTGTGTGTGGAATAAACAGCAATTTCAATACCTTTTTATTGAGTATTTGTTTGTTTTTTTTAAGTTTGTAAATTAACCACCTATGGTTTCATCTCTTCCATATTTATGGTTTGGTGTTTACCAGCTGGTTGCATAAGTTTTTGTTTCACATTGTCAGACAGAGCTGCTTGATCTAAGGCTACATTAGATTCGTGCTCAAAGCTTCCAATTACTAGAGTGCAGAATATGGATATCCGAGTTGAGAAAAAAGTTTAATATAACTGCGTACAAATATTCCTTGTTTCTTTCTGTGTAGATAATTTGAGACCGACATCTAGCTAAATTAGTGTATCTTCCCAAATAGCTCAGAAGACTATATTAGTGAATATGACTTTATCAAGAATAACTTTAAAGCTACTATTAAATATGATAAGCAAATATCAATAAATCTGTCTTTTTTTAAAGCCTTAATGAACGAGTGCTTATGAAACTATTTTTGAGTATGATTTACTTGGATTATTTTACTTTTATACTTTAGATTGAGATTGGAAAAATTAGAAATATTTTAATATGAAAAGTAAAACAGCTAAAGGGATTCTTGGACCCTTCCAAGGTTCTTCACACCTTGTCCTCTTGAATGCATCCTTTCAGCTCTGCTGGGGAGAGAAATTTCACCTCAATTTAAATTACATCCCCCCCACTACACAATAAAAGCTACTGTGTTGTGGGCTGCAGTTTAAAAAGTGGTTCAATCTTCCAGCATAAATGGGACCAAACTGTGTTTTAACTGTGTTTTTGAATCATGCTTCACGTTTGCAATGGCCAAGGTTGTAGCACAGTCCAGGAACACAATTATTGAAACTACATTTCTGCGGTACTGTGGGAGCAGATTGAGTTTAACTATGTCACAGAAGTGTGCCATGATGTAACTATTTCCTGCAACTCAATAGCATTTCACAGCATAGACAAGAGTCTCAGATAATCTTATGATGATTATAGACATGGGAATGGACCTAAGAGAGGAGATACACTGTAAAATACAGGAATTGAGAGTTAAACTGAACCAGAGCAGAATAAAATCAGAGAAATACAAACCACAAATGTAGTGATGTTAATATGAAAGTCGGTCAATGGAGAGAAACCCAATATTTTTAATGCAGTCACCACTAGGGAATCTTTTGGATAAATGTGTATAACTCAGCAACATTAATTTTGTTTCACTAATACCATCTTAATTCCTCTCACTTATACCTGTGTAACATTATCTACTTCCATGGAGTTAATCCTAATTTACAGCAGTGTAAGAGGGGAATTAAGCCTAGGGACTTTTCCCCATCTGCTCCAACTCCACAGTAAAACTTGAAATAGAAACTTCAAATTTGCAACCACCTGTAGGTATCAGTGATTAAAACTATAGATGTCACTGGTTCTGTATTTTTACAGTGCCTTTCACAATGGGGTCCTGGTCCATAACTAGGGCTCCTAGGTGCTGGGGTAACACAAATAATTAACAAAAATTGTTGCAAGATAAAGATTTGAGCTAATTGACGCACACAACAGAATGAAAAACTAGAGACCTTTTGACAATGTCAGAAGACAGTGGCAGAGGACAGGGCAAGTAGTGGAATGCAGACAGCCATAACCAAGGAATAGATGTCTATGACTGTGGAGTGCAGAGGAAGAAAATAACATAATTGCCAGCCCACTGACCCCGACAGCAAATTATAGATTGCAAATAGCTTACTGTAGCCCCAGTACTGTTTAGACTCTAAGGCACTATGTCCTGTCATTATTCATCCCATGGAACTGCATGTGAATTGATGGTAGGTTGTGACCTTTATTAAATTGGCTTTAAACTGTACTATTGAAAATGTTCATCATGAAAATGTTGCCATTTACCATTTGCAATCAACACAATTCCACCACAAGTTCCATACTGTTAATTACTTGTAAATAGCAGCATTTTAGTGGAAACTGTCATGGTATCTTCCTTAGCTAAAATAAGAGAGACAAGGTGTGTGAGGAAATATCTTTTATTGGAACAACTTCTGTTGGTGAGAGAGACAAGCTTTCGAGCCACAGAAGAGCTCTGTGCTGCTAGAAACTAGTCTCTTTCATCAACAGAAGTTGTTCTAATAAAAGATACTACCTCATCTACCTTGTCTCTGTAATATCCTGGGAATGACATCTCTACAACTACACTGCATGCCACAATGAACTGAAATAGTACACTTACTGTTACAGTAAGGGGTCTCTGTAGATCGCGGCAAACAGGGTGATGAAATTATTTTCAGAGCAATGGTGAATCAAAAAACCCTGTTATGCACCACAACAGTCATACTCCTTTCATCTTGGATTCAGTTTTATATAATTATGCTACTTTAAGAAGGGCAGCATTATATTGCTGTCTGTTACTGAAGTGCAAAACACCTATTGAAAACGTGTCTGGAATTTAAGACAGCCTTTATCCTAAAATGTTAAAGCATGACTTGTTACATTTTAACCTTTAGGTTGTCAGCACCTTGATTCTTAGAGTCTGAGTGCACAAGCAGATACAGAACAGCTTTCAAGGTTAATGTGTAAGAAAACTATTTCAGTATATTTTTAACTCTAGAATACTCGTGACAGTCTCTCTCCCCTTCAATGGCTTCTCCATGTGCTCACATGTTAATCCCTTTTGCTCAGAGGCAGGCTGTTTCAGTGCCTTTCTTATCTGAAATTGTGAAATTGCATCCAAAGTCTTGTAGTTCACATCAGCATTTCCTAATTTTTGTTAGACTGGAGAGATCTGAGTTAACCAGAGACTTCATCCCACAGCAAAAGTGCAGCTGCTCTTCCAGCTAGTAGTAGCAGCCACAGGAGTTAAGATACTACAGTTGTTGCCATTACAAAGCTGTCATTTACCTCCTGGATTCCACTTTCCTACCCACAACCCTTCACCTGCTTAAAGCCCTAAAAATTGCAAGTGCATTTGGTTGTGGGACAGCAATGTGGAGCAGGATACCTTCAGTCAGGTATCCAATATAGTAGGCAAAACATATTTTCACAAAAAATAGTGAAAAAGCCATAAATCTGGTAGATTTCAAATCCATCAAAGAATAAATATATATTAACATCTGTGCACTAAGTCAGGCAAACTATATGATATAACTGTATATACAGTTGCTTAATAGTGAAACCAAAGGATTACTCAAATGTTCAATCCCACCAGATCTACCACTCAGCCTCATAGTCTGCTTGGATTTTATCAGTAGGCTCAAGAAGAAACGCCACTCCAAAGATGTAAGATGTACTTTGGTGCATGTCGATAATCATCCCTCAGCCTTTGAAAGATACCATGTTTATCTTGAAAAATCAGATACCACAGCAACAAAGAAACAAGTTTCTTTGAAGCTTTTGGCCTTGGAATTTTGTAACAAAGATCAGCTGATTAGAATTTCAAGTTGTAACAATACAATATACCTTGATTTTGTATAAAGAAAAGGAGGACTTGTGGCACCTTAGAGACTGCTCAAATAAATTTGTTAGTCTCTAAGGTGCCACAAGTCCTCCTTTTCTTTTTGCAGATACAGACTAACCCGGCTGCTACTCTGAAACCTTTATTTTGTATAGTATCTTTTTTACAAGCTGTAAACCAAAATGCTTCTTGGGGCTAAATAATACAATTACTATATTAAACAACAAATAAAAGCAGAAGGCAAAAGAGTAGATGCCAGCTCTGGGGGCTTTGGGGTAACAGGCCCTGACAGAAGAAAAGACATTCTCCTCTCAGTCCAAGGAAAATAGGACAGTCATAGGGTAGGCACCCTTGGCCATAGGTCCAAATGAGAAAATAAACACAGGGCAGCTTCCTTGTGCCTAGATCAAATGGACAAAACAAACAAAAATAGGTACTGGTTAAAGTCCTGGGCACAAGCACAGACCTCATCCAAACAGGACAAGCAGATAATTAGCAAGTTGTTCTTCTTCCCTCACCCGTATCTGGTTCAGGAGTCTCCTGGGCACAGACGATACTAGAGAACAACTCCTCTCCTTTCTGCCACTGCAGAGCTACAGTACTACCACTCAGCAGTTTAACAAGCTACTCCTGCCAGATGCTCTCTCCAGATGCTCACCTCAGGTAGTCTTTCCAGGCTAGATTGGTCTCCATAGTTTAAAACTCACGTGAACTGGCTTCATCACAGAGATAGATACTAAAGACATGGAGTGGATCTGCACCCCTGAGAATTATACCTTTCTTTACTCCTGGTCTATGCAGTCCACCCTCATGGATAGCCCTTTTGGGCCTGATTCTCCATTGCCTTATACTTGGTGTTTTCATTTTACACTTATGAAAGTGGGTGTAAAACACCACAGATCTTACCTGTGTACATTAGGAGGGACATCTCACTTTTTCAAAGTATTGGGTATTTGCTTCCAGTGGAAGCAGACTATAAAACCATGTTAACCACTCGTCTGATCCAGTATGACTAATCTTATTTTCCTACACGTGGGCCTAAATTTTCCTAAAGTGTTTTTGTGTGTAAGCACATGTATGTGTATGTAACTACAGTGATGTATATGCAATTTAGAGGCTATGTGAAGCCAGTGATATTTTGTATTTCCAGTGCCATTGCCTGGAACTAGCATTGCCTTCTCTGTTACATGCAATTTCTTTTAAAAATGCTTTGGGCATTAAGCTTGTATTCCACGAGTAAACAAGTTTTGCTGACACAAAGGCCATTTTAAACTGTATCAGGGACTTCGTGCTTTGCATGACAAACCAAAGAATGTGCAATGTTCGCTGACACAGTGCAGACCCTGTTATTTAGTTTTTCATGTCTAATAGCAACAATGTCAACATAGTCTCAAGATTGACCTACTCTAGTAACCTCTGAGTTTAGGATTTGGAGATTGGATAGATAAAACTAATGACAGTTTTCAAACTCCAAAAGCAGATTCAGATGTTTGTACTACTTGACCAGCTTGAAGGTTTTGGTATGGCTATCGAGCAAATGTAAAGCGAGTTGGGGCTGAGGGTGGGTTCTTTTTCGTTCTGTGTGCAGTCTGAAATGTCTCATTTTTAAAAAGGTGAACACTACAATCACAACTCCTATGGCCTGTGTTGTATTTTTGGTAGTTGGACGTTACACAGTGCAAAGGACTTTTTACTTAAAAAAAAAACAAACAAAACCAAAAAGCCTCAGTGCTCAAGAAAGGCTCCAGGAGACTGAAGACTTTAGCCATTGTCAGGTATAACTTGGGTGATAGTGGTGCAAGCTTTCCCACGCTGTTCTGCAAATATGTGCCACTGCTGACCTAGAAAAATGTCTAGGGGTGAGGAAGTAATGTAGTTTCCATGCCCATTCAATGATTGGCTTCCCTGCTGAGGTGACCAAGAAAGCCATTTAGTTGGTGTTTTTTTGCAATGGGGACACCTTTCCATTAGAAAATGGATAAAGACTGCCAGCTCATTTCACTTACTGTGATATAATGACCTATGTGACTCCTGTTGATAATCAATGGGAGTGGCATGGCATGAAGCCCATCCAGCACTTGGAAAATGTACCATTATGGTTTCTAATTTACCTCACTTGGACAGTGCATTAGGTTTTTCAGTGGAATTGTCCACAGTTGTATATTACACTAGTGTGGGATGACAATTATATGTGCTTGTATACCGCAGATATCTTCAGTTTGTATGTGATTCCATGTGATTTGTTAATAAACAGATTTAATCTCCATAGCCAGGAGATTAGCATTTTACACAGTGACTTTACTTCTGCAATAATTTTACTGCTTTGGAGGTTATATAAAAAACCAGGCAGTCCATACCCATGATAAGCTTGTCTCTCATCTTCCTTGCTGTGCTTCTTTTGGCTCTTTTATCTCCTTATCTTGAGTTGTCTTCAGCAGACTTGCTCAATTTTCAGTAGATTTACACCAAAACTTGCTTGCTTCAATTCAGTGAATAAGAATTGTCTTAGGAATTAGGACACTAAATGTCCAAGAGAAACTATAAGGGTTATATACCAGTGAAGTCAATCCCTGTATATTTACATATTTCATAAACAACCACAACAACAAGTATACATTAGACAATTATAATTAATTACACACTATATACTGGAAAATCGTTGTCAAGGCAGCTGCTGTAAGACCGTGTAACTTATTTTTTATTAGTAGCAGCTTATTCTATTCAGTTTTTCAGTGAAAAATAAAGCACTTGATTCTGATTTAGCTTACAGCTGTGTAACTTGAGGATAACTCCTTTGAAGTAAATGGAGTTATATTATTGTAAAATGGGTATAAACCCCAAAGAGCTTCAGGGAACTCTCTCATTGTGGGAGGCCACACTCAAGTATATCAGGGTATGAATGGTCAATAAGTAGCCAGAGGGTCACACTGGACATTGGAACTCTAACCTTTGAATAGTATCTGAGCAAAGCCCCAGGTCTGAGTTTAAAGAATTTTAGCTGCTTAACTTTTCAGTCCTTAACTGACAAGGGCTCAATTCAGCTGATACTGCTGTGTTGCTGCACGCTCTCATCTGCCTCAAGTAATTTTTTATCTTCTTAATCTAATTTTAACTTTAAATTGCATCTTCACTAATTATTCTGTAGTTTGAGTTTACTTTTCATTTGCATCAACTAATTAATCAGTCTGTTTTTAGAGGAAATGAGAAATTCCTTTGAATTTTCCAAACGGATATCTCCCCCCACACTCCCCGCAATTCATGTTCTAGCATAAGTGATTTATTCTTGTCATGAAATTTGCAACCAGGAATGTTCATAGGAACATTCCTGGCTGTGCTTTGCATTTGTTTGAAACTATTGATACTTGGTAGGTGCTATCTGATTTGCATTTAAACAGTTCTGGGTTTCACTTGTTTTTTGTTAAGTTTTTTATTTTCAGAGATAATAAAATGCAGGCCCAATACTAGATTCCATGTGCACTCAAATCTGAAGTTGTAAAGCTGTTTTGGATGTGTAAGGAATGAGGGATCAGGACTGTATATTTTTTGTAGAATAGTCAGAGATGAAAACATAGAAAAAGGAGAGGAAAAGGAGGAGGGAAAATCATAAATGAGTAACCATCACAAACAAATAGATATTAACATCCTCATGCTGGGTGAAGTTCAGATACTACTCCTGTCTTCAAATTGGAGTAGCGGTGAGGATCGTACTGTTCCGTGTCTGACTACAATAGGTATACAATTGCTGGTTTTTTAGATTATCTGTATGTGATATCTCATGACACCTAATGTGCCAGCTCTAAGTTTTGCTGTGTTTTTTTTTAATATCACTAGCTACATAGTGGTGCCTTAGGATTAGTGGCAAACTGTAATAGTCGGCATTCTTTACTATTGTGGAGGAGGGTTGGGTTTTGCCCATAGCCCCAAAATTTAGACAGTGAACTCTGATATCTTCTCTGTAGCTCAGAGCTCCTCTTAGTTGAGTTTCTCCAATAACTGCGGACTGTTCCTTGATTTTTCCCTCTCCCCCACTCCCTGCCCCATTTCTGTTCTTTACCATGCTACATGGTCTGCTTCTGCATTGTTTACAGTCAGTTCAACATGAGGGTCCTAAACTTTTCTTTCCCGTGAATCTTACCATGTGTCATCCATCCTCTCTCCCTGGCCCTGCCCTGGTTGCTTAAAACAACTCTTTCATCCCCTCCCACATCAACTGCTACTTCCTCCATTCTATCCAAGCTGGCTGCTTTACTGTCCCATTTTCCTTCCATCTCCACACCGTTGTCTCTGCAGCCTGATTTGAGCACTAGCCCCCACTAGCAATTGCTAAGATCCCTCTGCCTCTACTTTCATGAAACTATTCAAACCTTCTCTGTTAAACAGATGTTTGAATTTAATGGTCATACCCCACTTTGTATATTTTGTTCTCTTGTGGACTAATATCAGTCACTGATTGGATCTATAGATTTTAGCCTTTTGGGATAGAGTCCCACTTCATGCTGGGAATTGACCTGCCGCTATAAAGGGTAAAGAACATTTGTGGCATTGCATGCATTTTCAGAAATGATCACATTATAGGAAGGATTGCAATTAAGAGAGCCAAACATAATTTATAACTTATTACTGGGCTAAGCAAGGATGGGTGGGAAGGTGGGAGGGAGGACATAGCTGTCGACAGATATTTAAAGGATACTAGCACATCATAATTTAGTGTTGTTTCACATAGGAGTAATGGAATCAGATTAAGGCAGGGAACATTTACACTGAACATAAGGGAAAACTCCCTGACACGTAATGAACTGTGAAATAGTCTCTTAAAGTGGGAGAGGTGGCAGATCTAGTCCTTGGAATTTTTAAATCTGAACTGGGCAAAACATTACAGAAGAATTGCACATTGACAGGAAGGTGGACTGGATGACCTAGGACATGTTTTCCAGATCTAACTCCAGGGAGTTCAATATTAATATGAAGCTATTATTAAAACACATTACTTTGCATTTGATAGGTTAAAGTATTTTGCTAGTCGTGAGCACAATTCCTGAGTACAATGCAAGGTGGATAATTATCCATTAAACCACCCAGTGGAATAGATAAACTGGTACTACCTGAAATAATTTAGTACGGTGCCATCTTCCATTATTTTTGATTGATCTGAAGATGATACACATCCTTTTGTAGTCCTTTATGCAGTTCACTTCATGCCAGAACTTCTCCAATAGCTGGTGTAATCCCTTGGCAGTGTTGACGTGTAAAATATTATCAATCAGTTGCAACTATAGTAACATAGATCTGTTAACACATTCATCTGTCTAGTGAGCTTGTGTAGAAGATGTCTAAAAATAGGCTGCAAGAAATCAGAGCTTGCACCCATGTGTTGGTGTCTGGAATGATCTCAGTATGCTGTATAACGCCCTTGACAAGACCTAACAGCAGTGGAACTGTCTATGAAAATTGCTTTAAATTTCATAGGAAACAGTTTAATTCTGAAGCACCTTTCCTTCTAAAGGATTCCAGACCACTTCCCCCTTTTCCACTGACCACAAAGATGGGTCTCCATGGGTAGAAAGCAGGGAAAGGGCTGAACAGATGTTTACTCTCAAACACATTGACCAACCACTGTAATCCTGCAGCGATTTACTGAGTTAATGTTGGCTTTGTCGGCATTCATTTATGACAGTTCCCCAACCACAGCATGAAACCTCACTTCTTAGTCCATTGCAGTTAGTATCAGTAGTGTGGCTGTGTTCTGCTACTTTTCAGATAGAACAGAGAAAAGAGAAAGCACTGTGGAGATACAGAGCCTCCATAGGGTTGCCAACTTTCTAGTTGCAGAAAACTGAACACCCTTCCTCCACCAACTTCCCTGAGGCCATGCTCTTGCCCCATCCCTTCTCTGAGGCCTGCCCATTCCATACCCCCACCCTCTGTCACTCACTCTCCCCTACCCTCACTCGCTCACTCACTCATTTTCACCAGGCTGGGGCAGGAGTTTGGGGTGTAAGAGGGGGTGCAGGCTCTGGCTAGGGGTGCGGGCTCTAGGGTGGGGCTGGGGATGAGGGGTTAGGGGTGCAGGAGGAAGCTCCAGGCAGGGGCAGAGGGGTTCAGAGTGCAGGAGGGGTCTCAGGGTTGGGGTAGGTGGTTGGGGTGCGAGAGGGGGTGCAGGCTCTAGGAGCGAGTTTGGGTATGGGAGGGGACTCGGGGTTGGCGCATGGGAGGAGGCTGAGGGTGAGGGCTCCGGGCAGCACTCACCTCAGGCAGTTCCTAGAAGTGGCAATATCTCCCTCTGGCTCCTAGGCAGAGGCGCTGTCAGGTGGCTCCGCACACTGCCACTGTCTGCAGGCGCCGCCCCCACAGCTCCCATTGGCCATGGTTCCCAGTCAATGGTAGCTGAGGAGCCGGCTCTCGGGGCAGGGACAGTGTACAGAGCCCCTGTGGCTGCCCCTACGCCTTGGAGCCAGAGGGAGATGCTGGCAGTTTCCTGGGAGCTGCGTGGAGCCAGGTACTGTGGATGACCAACTGGACTCATGGTTAAGAAAGTTGAATGCTGCTCTGGAGAACTGGGGTCTATACCTGCCTCTGCCACAGAGTTCCTGTGTGATGCTTGGCAAGTCACTTCATCCAGACTTTTCACAGGATGACACTAATTATGTGTTCCTCATTTCTGTGTGCTGAACTTGAGACTCTGGGGTCTGATTTCCCGCCCCCTCCAAAAAAAGTTCAGCCTAAGGCAAACATCTGGGAGGGAAAATTTCAGACCAAACTGTTAATGTTTGACGAAGTTATAAGCAACTAACAACATGGTCTTATAATGGGTAGTGTTGGTAAATCTTAATAACAGCGTAACCAGCCTTGCCTCTAATACAACAATTTCTTCACTGCTGCATTATAGCTAGCTATCTCTAGACGTATCCACAGACAACAAACATGCCCAAAGCTCAACAGGGGTGAGACAGGAGAGGGAAATACTGGATAAGAGACAGCTGAGCAAACCTCGACTCTTATGAAAATGAACAGAATCTTTAAGCATCTTGCAGAACAGACAGGACCTCAGTCTTCTGCAAAATGTGGAGGGGAGAGACATCACCCAAGAAATCCATGATATGGAATATTTCTGGAAGCAGATGGCTAACAAAACTGAGCCAACAAGAGAGCTTTGTTCAAAACTAGTTAATAAAATGAATTTATCTGCAGAAATTCATTGTTGGAGTAATTAAATGATTACGTTTATTAGGGGTACAATCTTAGATGAGAAGGGTAGCAGGACTTAAAGGGTTTATGATCTTGCATAGCTGAGCTCTTATTGTTGTTATTAATGTGATTATTTTATTATGTTAAAGAAAAAATGCAACTGTTTGTATCTTTGTATCAGTTTGGAAATAAAGAGAGAAATATAATCTAGGCAATCGCGCATATATTATCTGAATGAGTTACTTTTAAGCAGTCTGCAGTTTAACGGTGGTGTGGGATACTGTACCATGGGAGTGAGTCCACTGGGCATTGAACAGGATCAGATGCTTCAGGGCAATTAAATACACAAGATTCTCACTTTAAACAAGGCACTGAAGGGAGGCTCCCAGTGTTCTGTGCAGTTAATCATCAAGAAAAGAATGAGTAGGAAAAGAAAAAGCACCATCTTTTATTTAAGGAAAGGAGGTTAGACCTCTGTAGGATGTCTGATTGAGTTGCATCTCAGTAAATAAAAAGCACTTGTTATGTTAATGGCCAGTGTGTTCAGTAACGTGGTTTGCCTTCAGATTATAGGTATATTAATTAGACTGTGCACATAACCAATGTTGCTGCTAGTCTTTCTCCTTACCAATGTTCTTGCTTTAGCATTTTTATTTATAAAATAGCACCAGATATTCGTGATTATTGCATATTTTTAGTTTGTGAAAGCACAGGTAATGTATGGATTCTAGCATTCTCAGACAGGAGCCCATTGATGACAAAAAAAAAAAGTACATCACAAAAGTTTATGGAACAAGACCATGACACATCTCACCTCTGGTACTGACTGCTTCCACTGTTGCACCTAATTATAATGAAACTAAAACAATTTAAAAGATTATACAAAACCAAAAATAATTAAAACAGCCATGAAAGCCTGAATCTGAAATATAATAAATTAATCTAATACCTAGTAATAGATCTCTGCCACGAGCAGCTTCCTTTTCTCCTAGTTTTGTTATCTCCCCCTGCCTTCTGTTGCATCTTATGGAAATCTTATGAAATCTTATGGAAATCATTTTTCATTTTATTGTGTCTTATTGAAGGCCAATTCCTGCTCATCTTTCTCACGCAAGCAGTAGCGTTAACTTCACTGAGTAAGCCAAGTAGGAATTGGCCCATAGATTGAAAGTGCCTGGCCTGATTTTCCTGCTTGCCTGAAAACTGCTTTGGTGCTCCATTAATTAATTAATTGATTGAATAGATATAGGTTATTAGCAGAAACTTGCACACAGATCTCCTCTACAGTGTTCTTTCCTTGTTTGAGAATAGCATGGGTGACTTTCACATCAGCTTGGGTGTCTAAATATTTATCAGTGTTTGGGAGTATAGGTTACCCTGACTATAGTATTTTGACTCCACTGACCTCTGCTTTCTGAGCCTCAGTTCTGCAGCTCATTAGTCAAAGGAAAGAATGATTATAAGGAATTTTTTTAAAAAAACAGTATCTTGGGGAAAGATCTGAGATTTGTCATCTGGCACTCCAGACTAAATATTTAACATAGTTCATAAGGTATATAATGGAAATATTTACTTTATAGGCAACTGAAAGAATATAATTTACAACTCATTATCAGATTAGCTTTTCAGGTATCGGGTAACGATTATAACCCTCCAGGACACAGAGATTTGGGGTAAGTAATTCTGTAAAAAAATCAGAATCTCCAAAGTAATTCTGTTACAGAGAAAATAAAGTTGTTAAATACAATAGCTTGCCAGATACTACCTTGTCCTTTTTGTCTACACATTCCTTTGCAATATATGTTCTCCATAAAATAACTGAAGAGTTGTTTAACCTGTTGATTGCATGATGGTATCTCCGTTTTTTAAAACAGTGCTCTCTTCTGGGAAAAAAAAGTCCACATTGTTAATCATTGCTAAGGAGGAAGTGTACAGCCAGAGTAATGAAGCTGTGTACTGGAGAGAGCCTCAGGAAGAATGAAAGAGGACAGCCTCTCCTTTTGAGGATATGAAGCACTAGTGAAGCTACTCCATAGCCACAAATGCAGTCTCGAGCTAGTCTTCCTCACTGAACTGCCTGGAGGGAATAGCTCATGGATGATCCAAATAGCTGCAAAATCTCTATCCTTGCTTCAGCCCACACATCCCAGTTTTGTTGTATATGGGTTTTTAGACTCTGCCAATCACTATGGTAGCTGAGCACTCAATACATGGGTAGGAACTTAAGTGAAAACCATTGTTATGCCAACCCACTCGCATCACAATTAGACTTTGCAGTTCCTGTTGCTGATTCTTAGCTCCCCAAATCCTGCTTCCTTCTGCAGTGGAATGGCACTGGTCCACTGTATCTGTGGTAGTCTTCACCCATGAGTGAAAGGAGTGAACAGGATTTGCCCAGGCCTCCACTGCATTGCACGGTCTGTGGGAAGGTGTCTTCACGCCTTACCCCTAGGCCAAGAAATGGTGGTCACAATTGCATCCATAGGCTGCAGTAGACCCCACAGATCCTAGTGAATTATTATTGTCTGTGAAGGGAGGGAAGTTGGCAAGATTCACATATCTGTGGATCTTTGAACCCAGCTCATGTGCTGCTGTACAGGCAGTCACCACAGAACTAAGTGCCATGCTGCAAAGGAAGTGTACAACATCAGTGCAAAATCACCCAAACATCCTTTGCAGAATGAAACACAGCCAGTTCTGCCCCTGGAGGCCGTCTGCACCTGCAGAGAAGGGGAGTGAGTTTGCCCCCTACGTGGATAGTCATGAGTAAGTGCTGGAACATACGTTTTCATCTTACTGACCATAAAAGTGTAAAATGTTAGCCTTTTGATCATTACACTTTTACAGGCTGAGGTTTCTTCCAGTCAAACTCCTTGAAGCTGATATGTTAGCTACCTAAACAGTTTCACTACAGTACTATGATGAGAAAGGGCCATTAATATTCTCAAATGATCTGAAGGCCTTGACTGGGAGCATTATTACAGACTAGTTCTCTTTGTAACAGTCAGGAGTTCATATGTGGAAGTGCCGATTTACACCAGATGTTTATGGGATAATAAAGGAGCTTCATTTATGGCATATGTCTGATCAGTCACACTTTTCAAATATTATTTTAAATTCTAAGCTTTATTTGGAGAGCTTAGAGTTCTCTTATTGATTCATTAAGAGTTTATAACTCAAAAAGGACAGGAACGTAGAGTCCATGTTCGTTACTAAAGGTCAGACATTACATTCTAATGCAGAATTAGAAAAGGCTTTTGTTTAAATGCGCTCACCAGTTAAAGTCAGTGTTTGTAGGCAGATAATACATATCAGATTTTGAATAAATTCCTTTTATTGTGGAAAATTGTAGATTGAAAGGAAACTCCGGGCTGTTCTTGCCCAGACATGAGTGAAAATGGTATGGGTGAGAAAAGAAAGGAATCTGAAATCTTGACTTAGTTTCATTAATATTCTGCTCAAGAATTTGGAAATGGAAAGAGAGTAGATTTGATAGGCAGGTAACAGTGAGAGAGAGAGAGAGAAACAATCCACAAGGGAAAGGATGCGAAAATTCTTGATGAAAAGATTTTACAAGATAATCTGAAGAAGAAACCTGCTTTTGGCTCAGATGCACACTCCAGCTCATTCATCTCCTGTGCAGGTAAAATGGATTATTTTGTTTTATTTACAGAACACAGATGAGTTTTTGAAATGTATGTGGTTGTGGATTTGTATATGGAGATCAATTGTGTTAAAGGATGAAAGTTTGTGTGTGTGTCCTTTCACCATAATACATTTTTGGGAAAAAAATCTTTTGTTTTGCGGTGTCTAGACTGCCTGAGAAGGAGGATTTCCACTGGGATATAGAGCCCTTTGCTAAACAGTTAAAATCCAAAACATTAAACATCAGTCTTATTTGATGTTAGCTTGATTTAATACTTATACTTTATTAATTGAGGTTACCTCTGTGGTGCAATGCATTAGCTTGTTAACAAGAATGCTCCCCAAGTACGAAAAACAGAGAAGGGTCTGACTGAAAAGGCAGGTGGAATTTAAGTGGGCAGATTGTAATTATGACAGTATCTGAGCTAGGATTTAATCAGGACATAGTTAGCACCTCTGCTCATACGAAAAGTGCCATGACGTTTTTAATGACCACCAATGGTTAAGGCCTTTTGTATCTCATGTGAAAGATGGCATATTCAAGAGCACAGCACGCTTCAAGTAGCACTGATGTAGCACTGACTCAGATAGTGCTATTTATTGACAGCTTCAGCACCTAAGTATTCCCTAGCGGTTAGGTATGTCAGATTGGCTGAATGCATCCTCTTGACATTGTCCTGCAGCTCCTAACTGTTTATGCAGCAAGAGACTAGGATTCAAATTTATCTTCCCCTCCCTGGCAATGCAGAGCATTACTACTAGACTTCTGGATTTTTATAACCTTATTTGTATATTTTGCTTCTGTCATTTACTGATACAGAAATTATATTACTAGTCCCGGAAACTGAAAACAAGCTTATAAATCATATATACAGATAAGCTACCATATCCATCCCAAATCCTTTCTTCAGACTCCTGATAAGAGAATAACACTTCAAATTTCACTGTTTTTATAACCCTTTTGTATTTCGGGAATCAAGCTAAAATCTTAAAAGCTGCTGAAGACAAGGATATCTCATAGCATTAGAGAAATAAAATAATGTTCTGTTCAGCAGCTTAAACCAGAAGAATAGAATGTTTCTCTTTAGTCAAGGAAACTTAAATTGAAATCTATCATTTACAATGATATATTCTTTACAGCTATGAGATACTGGTAAAAAAAAGAGCGTATCTTTTGGAAAGACAGATTAACTTGTATGATTTGGAAGAAGGAAAGTAGAAAACTGTACTGAAAAAACAAGGTGAATGATATGAGCAAATATAGTGCCCATATTTTAAAAAGGGAAGAAAGAGAACCCGAGGAACTACAGAAGGATCAGCCTCACTTCAGTCCCTGACAATATCATGGAGCAGGTCCTCAAGGAATCCATTTTGAAGCACTGGGAGGAGAGGAGGGTGATCAGGAACAGTCAACATGGATTCACCAAGGGCAAGTCATGCCTGACCAACCTGATTACCTTCTATGATGAGATAACTGGCACTGTATGGGGAAAGTGGTGGATGTGATATATCTTGACTTTAGCAAAGCTTTTGATATGGTCTCCCACAGAATTCTTGCCAGCAAGTTAAAGTATGGATTGGATGAATGGACTATAAGGTGGATAGAAAGGTGGATAGATTGTCGGGCTCAATGGGTAAGTGATCAATGGCTCCATGTCTAGTTGGCAGCCAGTATCAAGCAGAGTGCCCCAGGGGTCGGTCCTGGGGCCAGTTTTGTTCAACATCTTTATTAATGATCTGGCTGATGGGATTAATTGCACCCTCAGCAAGTTTGCAGATGACACTAAGCTGGGGGGAGAGGTAGATACGCTGGAGGTAGGGATAGGGTCCAGAGTGACCTAGACAAATTGGAGGATTGGGCCAAAAGAAATCCTGATTAGGTTCAACAAGGACAAGTGCAGAGTCCTGCACTTAGAAAGGAAGAATCCCATGCACCGCTATAGGCTGGGGACCGACTGGCTAAGCAACAGTTCTGCAGAAAAGGACCTGTGGATTACAGTGGATGAGAAGCTGGATATGAGTCAGCAGTGTGCCCTTGTTGCCAAGAAGGCCAACAGCATATTGAGCTATCTTAGTAGGAGCATTGCCAGCAGATCGAGGGAAGTGATTATTCCCCTCTGTTCGGCACTGGTGAGGCCACACCTGGAGTATTGCGTCCAGTTTTGGTCCCCCCACTACAGAAGGGATGTGGACAAATTGGAGAGAGTCCAGCAGAGGGCAATGAAAATGATTAGGGGACTGGAGCACATGACTTACAAGGAGAGGCTGAGTGAACTGGGGTTATTTAGTATACAGAAGAGAAGAGTGAGGGGAGATTTAATAGCAGCCTTCAACTACCTGAAAGGGGGTTCCTCAGAGGATGGAGCTAGGCTGTTCTCAGTGGTGGCAGTTGACAGAACAAGAAGCAATGGTCTCAAGTTACAGTTGGGGAGGTCTAGGTTGGATATCAGGAAACACTATTTCACTAGGAGGGTGGTGAAGCACTGGAATGGGTTACCTAGGGAGGTGGTGGAAACTCCATCCTTAGAGGTTTTTAAGGCCCGGCTTGACAAAGCCCTGGCTAGGATGATTTAGCAGGTGTTGGTCCGGATTGGACTAGATGACCTCCTGAGGTCTCTTCCAAACCTAATATTCTATGATTCTATACTGATTTAATTCTTTTTCTCCTTTCTTGGATCGATTGTTTACATTTGAGGGGATTATTAAAATTTTTGGCCTTTTTATGTAGACTCTATTTGCTAAGTGACCATTTGTCTTTCACAATTCTTATTCTTATTATTTATGGTTTTATTTAAGTGACATTTAATATTATTTTTATTTATATGCCATATACATGCAAGACACTTTATACACCTGCATGCACGCGCACACACACAAAGTGTCTAGCTGTGTATATATAAGCAGACAAGGTCCCTGCCTCAAGGTGCTTGACATGTGATAATGTTTAAGACTTTAGGACAAATCTTATTCCCTTGATTTGTGTAAGCAGTATCATTGGATTCAGTGGTTACCTGGGGTTTACTTAAGTTAAACTACAGGAATAAGTGAAAATTACGTGTTTGCTCAACTGCTTTAGTTTGGATAAGACCTTTCCTGCCTTCCCCTTTCCTCATTCCGTACAGAAAGTAACCATTTACACATGAGGCCAGATTCTGCCACCCTTGTTCATTTGAAAAATGCATCAGTGAATGTGTACCCAGCACTTAAGTGACACCAACTTCGGCAGCATTGCAGGGTCAACCTTTAAGTAAAGATAAAGTGACGTTAACCAATTTCTCCCACATACTCCGCACAAGCAGGCTTTTCTTCTCCATCAGGTATATATGTCCTATTGCTGGAGTTATTTGTTGTCTTGAACAAACAGTTTGATTAGTAAAAGGAAATTCCCAGGATTTAGAGACTGAATGTCTCTTACAGTATCCCCCTTAGGCATTGTCAAAGCACCTGATCTTATTCCAAACATACATGATTTGTCTGTCTGAAATCCTGGTCCCTTGAAGTCAATGGGAGTTTTGCTGTTGACTTAAAACAGGACCAGGGTTTCACTACAGGACTCCTTTGCTATAAAAATCCCAACGTTCAGGGCCCTTACACACCAAAAATCCTGTCTTTGAGAATTTACAATAGATCTTCATTGTGCCTTTAAGAGAAGATACTCCGCTTCTTGCTTGAAAGCATTGGATAGCACCATTGACAATGGTATATGTTTGCTGCTTTAGTGGAAGCATCTCCAAGAAATCTGATAAAATAGGACTAAGGATTTAGAGTTTGAGTGGTTCTTACATGACATATTGTGAAATAGATCACATTGCTGGAGGCTTTGTACCTTTCTTGCTACATTTGAAATCTTTCCCTAAAGACATGCCTGGCCAGTTCCTACATGTCATATGTGCAGCAGTGTACTACAACGTATCAGTGACTCTTTTTTATTTTCTGCAAGTGTAAAGTTTACCAATATTCAGAACAGAGCCCCTACATTATTTTGTTAATCTTTAATTATATTAAATCCTCATAGCAAGCCAGTACGCAGCCTAAATCAATGGATTGGTTGCCAGAGTACTCTACAGGGCCAAAGCAGGAAGAATCCTGCCCCCAATCTATAACCTGTACCGTGAATAGGTTCTGTGACTCTAGTGCCTCTTCCATCCAGTGGGGTGTGAAAGAAACAGAGGGTTGTTATTGCTTAGATGTACCCCACCTGGCTCCCAAGCTCCTTTACCTGAACACATGCAAGAAGCTCTCATGACAACCACTGCAAGACCACAGCAAATGTGCTCTCTATATCTTCTCCCCCATTCTTGTACAGTGGAACCACGCTGGTTCTGCTTCACCTCAGCATTTCATTAGAAATATCTGGTCTGATTCTCCTGTCACTTACACCAACTTTATGGTGGTGTGATTCCACTGATTTGACTCCTGCTTTACTTCAGTGAAGAGCAGAGGATCAGGCAGTCTTATTTACCATTTCAGTTTCTGGTTTGAAATTTGCTTCTGTTTCACACATTCTAAAATAGTAAATGAGGATAGGAAAGAGTAAATTTAAAATATGCTTATTTCATTAGTTAAATGGATAGTTTATTTCCTATTGATAAGTGCAGAAATACTGTACCATTTTTAATCTGATCAACAATCGTCGTAATAGGTACAGAAACCTTGCTACATTTATTTTTCTCATATAATAAATACGAGCACAGTGACAGCACTGAAAAGTGATTAATAATAATTTTTATTTTACTTTTAAAAATTGATTTTTGTTCTAAATTCTACTAGATTAACAGAGGGAAAGTACAGAAGAGCAATAGGAGTACATGCAAGTCTCCTCAGAATATTTTGTGTGTTGTAAATATTTAAAACATCTCTCATCCGAAGGGGTGTCAACATCCTTTTAAAAGCGGCAAAGAGTCCTGTGGCACCTTATAGACTAACAGATGTATTGGAGCATAAGCTTTCATCGGTGAATACCCACTTCGTCAGATGCCTTTGCTGCTTTTACAGGTCCAGCCTAACACGGCTACCCCTCTGATGCTTAACATCCTTTTAAAAAATTAACAAATTGATATGTGGATTATTAAAAGAGATCACTCTACCAAATTCTGAAATGCAGCTCTTCTGAGATGAAATACTGCAGACACTAAATTAGAGACACGAGGTAGGTGAGGTAATATCTTTTATTGAACCGACTTTTGTTGGTGAGACAAACTTTTGTCCTAGGACAAAAAAGAGGATGCTGTGATCCTTGGAGTATCTTTCCCAGCCCTGAAGACGAGCTCGATGTGACTCGAAAACTTGCCTCTCTCACCAACAGAGTGGGTCCAACAAAAGAGATTACCTCACCCACCTTGTCTCTCTACTATCCTGGAACTGACACAGCTAAAACTACACTGCACACACTAAATGGCATACAGCAACAATCCATAACAATGGTGTCTTTGCAGTCTCTATTAAATGCATTGTGGGATCCTGCCATGCTTTTTACTTCCACTGTAATCCTCAAACCCTACTCTAAGTGGTACAACTTGAATAATTGGAGAAAAATGTAGAGGGAAGTGGTATAACAAAATAAAAATCAATTTTCAAGTGTTACATTGCTCTCTAAGGCAGGGTTTGAAATGGGATAGGCTTATGCATTTTTAACCTCACTTGAATAGAATGTGATCATATAATTGTAGTCTTAGAATCTGGCACTTTTCAAAAGAGACGTAAAACAAAGATTTACTTTTTATACACATGTATTAAGTCACATACTGTTTTATCTCCTTTCAATGCATGGACATAACTCCAATTAATGTTAATGGAAGTTACACACATGCATAAAGAAGAAAATGTGCCCCGAAACTGGTTGCTCTTTTATCGTTCTGTGATTTTATTACCCTAGGTATGTATGACACATTGCAGTGTTTTCTAAGCAGCTGCTCTTTAGGTAAATTAATATCTGGGGTCTCTTTACTTCTCTCTCGAACTTTAACTGCTGTAACAGAGCTTAATGTAAAGCTGCTCATAGCTTATCTCACCAGATTGCTATTTGAAAGTTCTAACAAAAACACCTTCATAAACTGCTTCCATAACACACTAATCTCCTAAACTTCCTGACACTTTAAACTATGATTATTACTAAGTGTAAAACCAGTCCTGAAATGTCCCTCTGTGCATCTTCAGTACCATGGGCGTATGCTGCAAAATCCCTCTCACTTCATGGTTACAAAATAGGAATTATTAAGGAAATAAAGACTGAGGCTGCAGCTTTGGGTATGGTGAATGGCATCATTCCTTAAAACTATGATCTTGCTTTAATTTGGATTTAGAGAATTAGCAGATCGGATGCCATATTGTTGTTCTTTTTATTTGCTTGGCTGTAGTTTCAGATTTGATTTGACTCTGAAAGGAACAAGAATATGTCATGCAGAACTCCATTATTTCCCCTGAGCATAGACTTTTTAAAATGCGGTGTGGGTATTGAATAGCAGACTGACATCGTTGTTGTTCCCTGTGGTAATTACACTAAGAATACATCATAGCGTATTATATAGTTGTAACACTCGGATAAAGGTTGTGTCAGGACTTCCATTCTAAATCCCCATTTTAAGTGCTTTGATCACTATTAGAAAAATCATGTTTGATTCAGTCCTGGTACATAGGTTTTCAAAATAAAATGGAATCTAATCCTTCCTTTACTACTCTGATTAAAAAGAAAAGTCTTAAAGAATTTCAAAGTGCTTTATATAAATTCAATAGGAATTACTTTAAAAGTGTTTAAGGACTCTTTCTGTGCTCTGTTATAACAGTTCTATGACAGAGGGGCTCCAGTGATGACATGTCAGTGTAAAACTGGTGTTGTGGGTGGAGAATCGGGCCTATTGAATTTAATAGACAGATAGGGTTTTTTTAAGCTATCGTGTAAAATGCTGTAGCAGGGATAAAATTTAATACAAAATTGTATGGGATGGATCTGAAAACCTAAAGAAATGCTCTAATTTTCTATAAAATCCCATAGGGCTTTCCTATGTAGGCAGGTAACTAGAAATTAATGTTATTGTATTATAGCTTATAAAAGAAAAATGAGCTATTTCAGATTGGTTATCCAGCATAATAACTTTTGTATGATCAAACTAATAGATGACACACAAATTGTTCATCAAGGACTGCTACCACCGGCATCAACAGAGGCAGGAGCAGGGTATGAATAGCACATCATTGTCTTCTCTCTCTTTTTATGGGTTCTGGATAATGCATATTTTGTTTAAAGTACTACGTGCTGCAACTACATTAATATCTCTCCCACGTAACGCTCAACAAGCTAATGAGGCTTCTAGCCTTGTCATTATACAAATATGCAGTGAAAGAGTGGGTGACTATGCTCCAAGTTGGAGACACATTAAAAAGCATAAGAGTGATGCTCCTACCTTTTATTCATCACTAATCTAGTTTAATACAGATAATGCTCTAGCTGCAGAAAGAAATTACATTAACAGCCTCTCTTTTCTTGCTAAAACACAAACGTTTATGTTAAATGATGCTTTTCCGAGTTTCTTTGATTATTTGTATTTGTTCTAAATAGCAAATTGTCACATCCGCCATCCTCTAAATAACCAGTCTTCTGTGTTACTATAGTAACATGGTACCCACTAAAATATAGGCTCCAGAATAGAAAGGGAAGTTTGGGCTTTGACTCACTTATTTGGAGGTTTTGGCAGGAGAATTTATCTCCTAGAGCCTGTATTTTAGAACCTTTTGAACATTTGCATTTTAAACCTTTCAACCAAAAAGGTGTCATAATGCAAAAAAGATATATATTTATATGCTGTAGAATATCTAGTCTCTAAAGGGTTAATACTCCACTATGGTAGACTTCTTCTGACTTCTGTTCTTTCCTTCTGTTCTCTTTGGCTTTTAGATGAATGATTGGTGTTTTTCTAGAGATGAAACTAAGGATACAGCCAGTATTGCCTCTCCCTGACCCCTTCATGTGAAAGTCTGCCCATCTTGCTTCCACAACACACACTCTCATCAGTAACCTGAATATTTGAGATCTAACCTAGATAGATTAGAAATCTAACACTAGTTTTTAGCCTGATGAATAAGTTGTCTTGCAAAAATGAATGAGTGTGTCTGTTCCTATAAAGCTGAGAGTCAGTGAGCTTGATGGTGGGCAGTAACAGTGTAAACTACAGGAAATGTCATTTTTATACAACACAAAAAACTATGTTAAAAGAACATCATTATGGGTTCAACCTTGATTCACCCCTTTTATGTATTATGATTCAGTATTTAATTGCTCAATCACATAATATTTTTTCAGACTTAGTTGCCCCCAGCTCAAGTCTACTTGTTCAGTCAGTCCAAGTTCCCCCCTCCTGGTTTCTCATCCAATCTCTCTCTTCCCTCTATGACTCCCAGTCTCCCCATCCCATCTCAGTCTTCCTTGGCTCATAGTCCCAGTCTTTTTGCCTAGCAGATCGCAGTTCTCCCCCTACCCACCAGCTCCTTGTCAGATCTCTTTCCCTCCTCACTGCCCCCATTTCCCTGTCCCTGCCCACTGATTCTTACTCCCAGTCTGTTCCGTGTTTCCCTCTCCGGCTCCAGCCCCAATCTCCTGGCCCAACCACTTCCAGGCTCCACTCCCCATCAGTTACCAATCCCAGTGTCCTCACCCAACCAGTCCTAGCTTGCTTTACCCCAGCTCCCCAATCTCTCTACTAATCCAGTCCCAGTCTCCTTGCCCAAACATTTCCAGTCTCATCCCTCCAAGTCCCAGCCACAGTCCACCTCCATCACAGTATCAAGAATTTTTTAACATGGGCAAAACAATGTATTTTTCCCAGCCTTGTTTTCTGAAATGACTACATCATTTTGCTGAAATTTCCCAAAAAGTTCAATCTGAGGCAGAAATACAACATAGAAAATTTCAGTTCAAACAGTTAAAAGTTTTGCAGAGTTTATAAGCAACTGAAAACAGAAACTTATAATGTGAAGTGTCAGGCAACCTTAATAATAGGCAGTTCTACCAGCCCCACCAATAGTTCCTCCCAGGCTCCCCATTTTTCAAGGGAAGTTCTCTCCCCAAAAACTGAACACACTTCACAAGTGTGATGTTCTTTCCTGGTGAGAGCTTGAACTCCTTGGAAAATATGCTGTACCGTAATGGCCTTTATTTATTGTATGTCCTGAACCACATTAATTATACAGGCATTGATTACCCTTAGAAAAATTACCAAGTTAATCATTCCTCATAACTTGCTGTGTTGCGTAGATCCAGAACAGATAGCATTTATTAACATATCCTGTCCATGTGAGTTATTTCAAACAGCAACAAAAACTGGAAAGCCTCCAAATTGTACACTTATGGTCTGATCTAACCAACACTCAATGCAGCCAAAGGGAGTCTTTTCACTTACTTCACTGGGCTTTGGATCAAGCCCTTAGCTGTTCTGTGTAACTTTGTGTTACTATTATTGTCTTTCTTGTCTTTCTCGTCCTCTCTGTATTGAGTTCCACGCACGAATAGGCGTTGTCTTGATCCTACAGTGTTATCAGAGTCTTCTGTGAAAATGTTAAAAAGGAAAAACGTTAGTCTAATTTTTCAACATTATTTAAATCAAAATAGATTAGGAAATGTGTTTTTCAGATTAAGGGGTTGCAGTTGTGATCAAACTATGCTGCCTAGCTAGTAGAAAATACAAAGTTACAGGTATTCTGACTTGGGCTTTTACTCTGTACCTTATGATATCTGATCTAAAGGTCTGCATAAGCTGGCCCCTTCACTGCCACCACATTACAACTTTTCACAGATGACCTAGTACCAGCAGAAAGTCTTGACCTCTCACTCCTTCAGCACTTCAGAGGTTAATTTAGTTGAGGGATCAGATTTCTTTCCAGGGAAGTTTGATGATCACCTTCTAACTAGCCCTTACTTTTAGTGTCTTTAAGAGCTGCTAACTGTTGAGTGCTCTGCTGAAAAACAACCTTGCTCAGCTTCTTAAAATATCTCTTCATATATTTAAATTAAAAGCTGGTTTCTTTAGCAGAGTTTTTAATGGTAGCCTGATGAAGGTATCAACGTGTAAAATCAATCTAAGCCCTTTCTCTGGAACTCGTCATGGGCAGCAAAGTGGAGAAATGCTTTGGCCTAGGAGTATTACAAGGTAGGAAGTTTTCTATACTTTCAAAAGCACGAACTCTGTGTAAGAACTTTGTTTAAACGGAGTCAGTTTTTACACTGGCAGCAACATTGGAAGCAGAATATGCGATGAATTATGCAGAAAATCTTAGAACTTTGTTTCTTTCTCACTTCACTCTGTATTCCATTTTAAGTGCAGAACAATAAATTAAATCAGGATTTTATTGTTTAGGTATATTTTCATAAAATAACAGGGAATTTAATATTCAAGAATTGACAGATTGTTAGTATATTTTTTTCATCTATGCCTCAGCCAGTTACAAATATATTTATTGACTAACTGTTACCATGAAGTTGTTGTTAAATTATTTCATTATAAGTAACTTGGTTTAGAAATCAGTATCTTTCCCATTAGAGTTACAGACCTTTCATCCCTCTCAGGAAGCTATGTTAGGGGCTTTGTAATATTCTTGCACTGTTAGGTTGCTTTTTGTGCAAAAGTAGGAACCTGCTTTTACAAGAGTGAGTGCTCTCACTGTAGGCACTGTGTAACAATAGCTTTTGGGGCTGTTGTCACGCCATTGTGAGTGCAGTCTGCTCTTTGACATTTTAAGGTTTGATCTGCAGTCTTTTTTTCATGCATGTAGTTCTTACTCATGTGCAAAGTGTCACTGGCTTCCATGGAAGTACTTCTCTGAGTTAAAGAGTAAGATCCTTTACATTTGCAATTTCTTTGAAACAAGCCTAAGACTTATTGATGCTACTTAAAATGTTGCAGTTCCACCAGAAAACCAGCTGCTTACTGAGCTGATACTGACATCTTCAGCACAGTGTGTCTGTGTAATTAAGTAGTAAAATGGATTCGATTGATTGATTGTGTGTTTGTGTGTGTGTTTGTTCTTTTAAATTGTGCCATGGTAAGTCATTCTTTCTTCAGTGATTGGCTTCTTTGGGGACAGTCCTGCTCCCAGTGATCAAATTAACTACTTTTATTTTCAAGTTTGATTTTATTCAGAACATATGTTGGCAAATTCTAATGTTTTAGCAAGGCCAAATTTAGTCTCTGCCCTCTTTTTACTGTGGGAGTACAGTGCAAGCGTGCATACATTATCCCTGTGTCTGTGTGTTCAGCTGCCTTTCATCAGCATTGTATGTTCCAAATGTGAAAAAGCTGTGTTTGACTGTATGCAGTTTGGGGCAGGAGCTGTACCTTAATTATTTTATAAAGCACTTTTATGGTCCATTATAAATAATGAAGGAGAGCTTCAGTGATTGGCAGTTACTTCAGTTCTTGGCACACAGGGGTTCTGCACTGTCTCTCTGCAGTTTCCTATGCTGAATCCTGGTTGAGGCGTATAGCAATGGGCAGACCTGAAGAGATTGGAGAACTTTTGTATAATGCTGTCATTCTTCTCAACATATGTGCAACTAACTCAGGTGGCATGTGACCAGGATTCATCACCAAATTTGGTCCATTGGTTGGATTATTAGCTTCCCTAGCCCAGGTACTGACGGGCAGTGCGACATGAATGCTGATCCATGCCCCCTGTGCTGTCATTGCAATACTGCATAAAGGCAGGAGAGGAAAAACGGGGTGACAGGGAAAGAAGAGGTTGCATTCTATCATGCCATTTACAGGTAGGTTTGAGTTATGTGAGTGTATGGAGTGTCCATCCATCTTTTGCGATGGCCTTGTCAGTGAGTTCATGCCATTTGCCACACATGTGCATATAGGTTGTCCTATTTAAGCATAAGCAGAAACACCAACGTGGGATGATAATGCTCAGAGCTTTTCCCACTATGCTGGCTATTCTATCCATCTAAGTCTGTATCACTGTGGAATCTGAATACTTGTTGCATTTCAGGATATTTTCGTTTCTTTACTGTAGTTCATACCTTTCTTCCCACATTTTAATGGTTGATTTACATCAAAACTATAAGAATCCAGCTCACTAAGTCTTATTCCATATGCCTTTGCATTATGGACAATATTTTTATATTGTATCCGAAATGTGGATCTCAAATGTACAATCATTGCTTGATCTGTGAAGCAGAATTTCCACAACTGTATCTCCTTCTGATGTGATCTTATAAGATTTGACGGGCTAAATAAGGTCTGGAGCTGGTACTTGGATGGGAGATGACCAGAGAAGATCTAGGTATTCAGAAGGCATTGTGTCAGGAAATGCTGTTGGTATTTCAATGACTCTCTTCTTTGAGACATTATTGAACTAATGTCCTAGTACAATGTAAGAGGGCACTGTGATCCTGGAGGAGTCAGCTTTTGGATCTGGAGAAGTGTAAAATCTGGAGAAGTGTAAATCTTTGCCAGGGGCAAAATCAATGGACAACTACAGAAAGACCCAAAGATTCTGAAATTCACAAATAGTCTGACGTTCTGCTCAGGTAATTCTCAACACGGTGGGAATTGCTCTGATCAGTCATCCTGGAGCATGTTTCTTAGCCCAGCCTCTCTGCTCCAGTCAATGTAGATGTGCTCTGCATGTTTAGCTGTGAGTGTTCACACTGTTGATTTCTTCCAGTTGGAGAGAGGTGGAGAACATTTAATGAAAAAAGAAAGGGCAAATCCCAATTGTGATCCACATGCAGAACTGCCATATATGTCCATGGGGAAAATCCTGCACTCTCTCTTTGGATGTGGAAGAGCCTGAATACAGTAAAAATACTACAGATCAGTTATAAAGGGGAAGAATGCAGAGAGTTTGTGCAGTGGCTTAGGGAACGCAACAATTGCAGGGGCCACTACAGCCCTCAAAGCCACCTCTTTCAGCTCTGTGGGTTTCCTCAGTTCACCACCCATTTACACAAACTGTACACTGAATCAGAGTTTATCTCTTCGGTTTGTATGTGTGTGAGCATACATATATGTGTGCGCATTCGGGTGTAAATAAGCTTGATTGATTTGCAGCCTTGATTTGTTGCTTTTACTGTTCGGAAAACAAAGGACTTATCTGTTACTAAAACAAAAGTACAGTACAACATTTTTGTAGGGATTATTATCACTAACAGTAGAGCTTAACCTTGATCTCAGCAATGGTACAAGAGTTCTGATTCTCCTGCCAACTTCCAATAGGGTAAATCAGGAGTAAGTCCAGGGGAGTCAATGGAGTTGCAAGAACCTGGGGTGAGATCCAGACCCTAGGCATTCTACTGTTGGCTAAATTAAGGCCCTGATCCTGCAATTGACTATGCAGGCAGATTCAGAGGCTCAGGGACCCCTTCCTGTGCTCTAATTTCAGGATCAGTCCCTTATATATACACTTCATAGGTGCTCAGAAACTACAGTAAAGGGGACTGTGCAATTACTTATATAAGAAGATCTACAAAATATGAATGATGAAGTGCAACTCCAGCAAACAAGAGTTAATAGCTGACTAAAAACTTTTTACAGGATTCTTTTCACTTTGCTGTGGGTTAGGGCTAATCCTACATTTGGGTCAGACGCACTAACTGATTTATCTCCAACCCCTCGAGGCAGTGTAGGTTCACAGGCACAATTGTGTTGAACAATGGCCAAAAAACAAGTTCCACCAGTCAAATGTTTGCAACTTAATACAGCAGTCTGGCTGCAGTGCTTAGTGGTTATATATAGTGACTAGCTGATGATTCTTTGACTCAAAATATGGTCAGGTAAAGCATGATGATATCACACTTTAAATTTCTGCTTTTCAAGGAGAGATTATTAGTTTCTGTAGAAACTGACATAGTGTTTTTTTTTTCTTTCTGAGAATCTTCATTCCATGGGACAAGCTCGGATGGGATAAAAATCCCCTATTTGGTGTGTGCTTGATTGTGCACACAGAAAGTCTGTCAGTGGCTGGTCTTGTTCAAGTTTTAAAAGAGCAGGAAAGAGAGAGAGAATACTATGTCACTGCTGATAGAAGAATTTTGATTAGGGACTAAGAAAGGGGGCAGAGTAAATATGAAGAGGGCACCTATAACTTTTATAAATCTTGTAAATGTCTTTTGCTGGACTAAATATTATCGCCTGCTGATTACTATTCTTTTTCTAATATAGCCTTCAAAAATATGCCTGAAATCATATCTTAGTTAAAATGAATGTTAAATAAAATTTAATGAAATGGAATGTTTTATTGAATAAAAACTGTGTGTTCCCTAAAAACTAAAATGGTTTGAACAGCTTTGGCAAGATTTCTGAAAGTCTAACTATACAGCGTGATATGGGATGTCATTAAAAGGATTAGATTCTGTCTCAACAAGACCAGCTGGAAACTTGCTATATGATGGTCAGATCCTTCATGGTTTGCTTTTTCTAAATGTTTTGGCATTCTCACTTTTCAGAACTGTTCCAATGTAACATTGGTGTCTCTAAACTCCAAATTTGGTTGGCTCTGAACTGTTTCATTGTAAAATTTAGGTAAACATACAGAATTGTGACAAAGGGGACTTACTGAAGAATATTGTAGATGATTCATATGCACATAAAATATTTTCATTAAATTCACAGTTGCTTTTTCAAATAGATGCTCTCTTCATCCACTCTTTTGCAGACATTTATTTGGCATACTGATAGTAAAACATTTTTTGGGGGAAAGCATGCAAGTGATTTTATATGGTTTCTTGAATTCCGGATACAATCATGTCAGTTTCATGGTGGATCCCAAGGAAACAATGGAAATTTAATGTTTCAGAGTAGCAACCAAGTTAATCTGTATCCGCAAAAAGAAAAGGAGTACTTGTGGCACCTCAGAGACTAACAAATTTGTTAGTCTTTAAGGTGCCACAAGTATTCCTTTTCTTTTTAATGGAAATTTAAGTATTGCTTTATTGTGAGGCTTTCTTCTTGGAAGATTTGATGAGTTTTAAAGTTTTTATTTGTTTGTTTTTTAATTTTGTACTATGAAGTTTTTCTTTCTCAATCAGCAAATAAACAGTTAAAGCTTTAGGTGGAAAAGGGTAATTGCCATGTTTCCAGCTGAAATACTGTAGATGCCCCAAGGCTCTGCTTCCCCTTTTTGACAAACGATCCTTTTGAGCTGTTCATTCTAATTTTGTTTTTGATTTTGAAGCTCCAGAGAGAAGTTATAAAATACACACATCAGCATAAGGGCAAAGTTCAAACTTTGACAATGGCACTAGTTAGTAATGATTTAATTGATCATCATAGAATATTAGGGTAGGAAGGGACCTCAGAAGGTCATCTAGTCCAACCCCCTGCTCAAAACAGGACCAATCCCCAATTTTTGCCCCAGATCCCTAAATGGCTCTCTCAAGGATTAAACTCACAACCCTGGGTTTAGCAGGCCAATGCTCAAACCACTGAACTATCCCTCCCCCCTCTTCATAGTAGCATATTTATAATATGCTAATATGAATGACGTCTGCGGTGATAGGTTGTCCTGAGGATTGTGTGGTGATACTTATGCACCTTCCAAATAGACAAAAGCAGACAACTCTATGGACAAGAATATTGTTAAATGGGAATATGCTGATAGATTGTTTTAAAAAAACATACAACTGCAACAAGCTGGAACCTAACCATTAAATGGGTTTGCAGTCCTGACTGCAAACCAAAAAGCTGCTTTGAGTAGTTAGCCTAGTGATTTATGTGGGAAACCCACAGGAATAATCTTAGAATTATAGAAGTGTAGGATTGGAAAGGACCTTGATAGGTTGTCTAGTCCAGTCCCCTTCACTGAGGCAGGACTAACTAATATATAGACCGTCCCTGACTGGTATTTGTCTAACCCATTTTTAAACTGACAGAGATTCCACAACCTCCCCAGGTAATTTATTCCAGTGCTTAACTACTAATGTTCTTAGTCACTTTGGAGTGAGAAGAGTGGGGGAAGGGAGAGAGTGCATCCCACTCTACTCTAAAGCGGTGGTTTTCAAACCGTGGGTCACGACGCAGAACAGGAAGGGCCTGGGTCGCTGCCCCCACCCCAAGCACCAGCTCTACACTGCCATTGGGCAGGACCCGGCCAATGGGAGCTGGGGGGACAGTGCCTACGGGTGAGAGCCGCATGGAACTGCTTAGCTGTACCTCCACCTAGTAGCTGGACCTGCTGCTGGCCGCTTCCAGGGCGCAGCATGGTCCACAGTGCCAGGATAGGCAGGAACCCTGACTCTGCATTCCCGCTGCACTGCTGACCGGGAGCTGCCAGAGGTAAGCCCACGCCCCAACCCCGCACCGCAATTCCCTGCCCCAGTCCTGAGCCCCTCCAAACCTGGAACCCTTCCCACACTGCAAACCCCTCATCCCCGGCCCCACCCCAGATCCTGCACCCCCAGCCCAGAGCCCTGATCCCCTCCTGCACCCCAACCCACTGCCACAGCCTTGAGCCAGCCCCCCAAACCTGGAGCCTCCTCTTGCACCCCAAACCTCTCATCCCCGGCCCCACCCCAGAGCTTGTGCCCCTAGCCCAGAGCCCTGACCCCCTCCTGTACCCCAACCCACTTCCCAGAGCCTCCTCCCACACTCTGAACCCCTCATTCCCGGACCCAACCCTCTGCCCCAGCCCTGAGTCCCTCCCACACCCCAAACCCCGCATTTCCAGCTCTGTTGGATCGCGGACATCAACAATTTTCTTCAACTGGGTTGCCAGAAAAAAAGTTTGAAAACCACTGCTCCGAAGCAGGGGCCCTCAACTTTTTTCTTTCTGAGGCCCTCGCCAACATGCTATAAAAACTCCACGGCCTACCTGTGCCACAACAACTGACTTGCCGCATATAAAAGCCAGGGCCGACATTAGGGAGTAGCAAGCAGGGCTATTGCCTGGGACCCCATACTACAGCGTCCCCCGCGAAGCTAAGTTGCTCAGGGCACAGGGCTCAGCCTCATTTGGTGGGGCTTCAGCTTTCTGACCTGGGCCCCAATGAGTCTAACCCTGGCCCTGCTTGGCGGACCCCCTGAAACCTGCTCACAACCCCCTGGGGACTCCGGACCCCTGGTTGAGAACCACTGCTCTAAAGCACCTCTTAGGAGCAATTGCTGCTATGGAAGAGATGGTATTCCTGTGCTGGCAGAGAGCATGAAGGCAGCTTTCGAAGGAGCAGCAGTGTATGTGGGTGAGAGAAACAGTAACTGTGGGAGGGTGAAAACCCAAGGACCCTTAATTAATTAATCATTTGGGTCAGCTTCTTGTATATGAAGTGCTGAGCCACACAGTGGAACAGGGTAAGGTATGAGAGCATTAGGCTGACAATTGGATGCCAGACAGGAGTCATCCCCCGTACTTCAAAAGTAGACATGAAAATATTCAAGTTGATATGTTGATACTAGGCTATTCAGGTTCTTACATATCCCAGCTTTCATTGTTAAACTTTATTTTCAATTCAGAGCATCAGAAAACAGATTATGTTCAAATATAACATCAGCCAAAAATAATTATTAGTGGTATAATAGAGTCTGTTCCTCAGTGCATGGTGTAGTCCTGATCCGGACCGATAACTTAGCACCCAAACTCCCATTGATTCAATGGTTCAGAGTCTAACTGATCTCCACGTATGGGGTTCGGAAAGAATTTTCCCCCAGGTCAGTTTGGCAGTGACAGTGGGCATATTTTGCCTTCCTCTGCAGCGCGTGGGTGTGGATCACTTACCAGGATTATCTGGATTTATCTCATTAATTATTTTCCTGTCATTGCGGGGTCCTTGAGCACTGGTGCAAATCAGTCCTTCCTATTCTCTGCCCATGGCACATAATAATCTAGTCTTCTGTGGTTTGTAGTGCTTTTTTTCTTATTTCAGTTATTGGGTTTCGTGTGTGGGTGTTATGTTAACATCTTTGGCCCATTTACTCCATCTAAATTAATACAAGTATGTTGGATGGTGTTGGTGGCCTGTGATGTACAGGAGGTCAGACTAGATGATCTAGTGGTCCCTTAAACTTGATGGTCCTGTGTCTCTTGAGAGTTCTGAGAGCTCCAAGCCTCTCAAGGGTCTTGTTTCACCCTTTGGATGTCTCTTATCTCTTCAGATGTTACAATATCTGAAATCTCAGACTATATCTTGATCGCATTTACAATCTGACGTTTTCAATTGTGCTGATATCCTTTGAGAACATCGTTGTACTACTTCCATGCACATGGAGCAAGAGGTTGAAATAAATATACTTCTAAGAATTCATGTAATTTTGAGTAACCCAAGTAGAGTTTCAGTTGATTGATCAAATGGATGAAGGAAAGCCCAAAGGCTCCAGCTTTGCGTTATGGCTGAGTTGACTTTTGCTGACATCAGAAATTATTAATTGCACCAGCTAAATTACAAAGAAGTTATCATGGCTCAGAGAGCCAGGAATGTTGTAGTTGTGAGGGCTGTTAGATTTCCCTTTCTGCGTCCTCTCTTTTGACTTTAACCATCAAGACACGGACGCAAGGTAATAATGTGAACTAATTTATGTGGGTTTTGGGCATCTTTTAAAGAAACATTGTGAAATGGACATTTATCAGTTTGGTAACTGATTAGGTCCTCTATGAGGAGACTACACCCTGCCTTTGCAGGGGGGTGTACACAGTGATTCAACTGATACTTTTTTAGAGCTCTACGTTTTTTATGACCTTGTGTATATGATAGGATATATTATATAACATATTTAATGCAAAATGTAGGATATATTATAATGTGTACTACTCACCATATTATTATTTCTTTAGAATACTGGATGAATAACTTTACATATGCTGGATTGAAGAAAGAGGTTAAAATATGCATGTATTTTAATTGGATCAAATGAATTCTCCTACTGTTTGTACTGAGATGTATGTTGTACAGATTTTATTTTTGAAAGATTTAGCCAAGTAACAGATAAAACTACTTCCATGATGATCTTATCTACAGAGTCCAGAGTACAACAGTTATATTAAAACAGTGGTTCTCAAGCTATTGTACTGGTGACCCCTTTCACATAACAAGCCTCTGAGTGCAACCCCCCTTATAAATTAAAAACACTTGTTTATATATTTAACACCATTATAAATGCTGGAGGCAAAGCAGGGTTTGGGGTGGAGGCTGACAGCTCACGATCCCCCTGTAATAACCTCACAACCCCCTGAGGGGTCCCAACCCCCGTTTGAGAACCCCTGTATTAAAATAAAGTCAAGGATCTGTCTTGCTTGAAGGTATGGTGCGAAGTAATTGCTTGTATAGCCTTTTTTAAAAAACTATCTTTTAAATGGTACAAGGTTTCTTTTTCCTGCCCATCTAATTCTTTCCCTTTTTGTTGAAGACTGATTTCCCCCCACTCTGAAGTACTTTGGAGTAAAGCTGAAATTGACCTGGCTGATTTTAGCTTATGTCGCATCTTATCCTGTCAAAATAGTTTTGCTTCTGCATCAGTATCATTTACTGATGTCATCAGCATTGCTCCAAGAATAGTGTAATTTAGCTATTAGCAGACAAAATGCAAGATATTCTAGCTCTGGGCCCCACATGTTGCAATTCTGGTTTTTTGTTTTGTTTTGTTTTTTAATTTGGTAATGAAGTAGTATATTTTTTAATACATAAAGTTTAAATGATTAACCTTCTCCATCTTAGTACCACAAATTTAAGGTAGATCAAATATTTAAACTCAAACACTTTGCAGTCTCTGTTTAAAGCCACAACAGCTAGTACAGTCACATGCATGTTTCTGACTTTATTCGTAGGCCTTATGTCTCCAATTCAGCAACCACATGCCTCACAGTAAGCATGTAAACAGGCTAACTGAAGTCAAGGGAACTGACTGATGTCAATAGGGCTACTCAGGTGTTTAAAATTAGGTACATGCTTAAGTGTCTTGTGAATCAGGGCCTATTGGAGTACGAGAATGCTGTGTGGTCATACATAATGAGCTGTGGTATATTACAAGGAATACTAGAAAACAGCAATTGCAACAAAACTCTTGTTGTCGGGTCTTTTTGCTTATTTTGTTATATTCCAAGGATTCTTAGATTTAATTTAAAAAAGCTTATATCTTTGTTTTTCTATTACTAAGTGCTCCTCCTTCAAAATATAATCAGATTAAACTAGTCCTAGAGGGAAAAAAATCTTTTTCTTCTAAACAATAGTAACACCAAATATGTGAACTTCTGTTTTCCTTTTGAACTTAAGATTCAGGGTCTTGCAAACTTCTCAAATTATGTGTGGAGTTTGCAAAACGCGGGGCTTGTCTGCATGGGGACCCTCAGGAAAATTGATCTGAATTAACAAGAAGTGTGAATTTAGCAATTAAACTAAACCAAAATTAAGGCCACTTTAATTCTGAATGAGAGGTTCCATACAGGGATTTATTGTGGTTTAACGAATTCACTCTAAATGCATATCTTCAGTTAATTTGGATGAACTTTTAATGTGCCCATGTAGACAAGTCAGCCCGAGTTTGCAAATCCTTTTTCTTGTAATTTTAAATGTTGCTTTTATATACTCTGAGCAAAAATCACTTTAAAAAGACATTCTTTTAAACTTCATGCAACACATTAGAGTAGGTATCTTTGTAAACACAAATAGGGAACGTGAAGCATATGATGGAAGTGGTTGCGAAAGGGTATACAGAAAGTCAGTGGCAGATCTGAAAATATAATACATGAAAATCTGGCTCCCATTCCTCAACTCTAACCTCTACAACCCATTGGTCTTTGGGTTTATGTATAATCATACAATTAAAAACAAAGAAAGAAACAAACATACATTGTGTATCCTGTGTATCCGTTTGTGAGTGATTTCTAAACAATGGTCCAGCAACCCTCATTGATCTTAGGGAATACAGGACCATGAAAGCAGACAGGAAATGTTGTAAGAAAAGTAGGGGATTGGATTTCTCTAAATCTGTGGACCATATTCTAATATAGCTGGAGAAGCACTGCCATAGATACCTGGGCTTCTTTACAGCTAACACTTTGTCTATGAAATATTTGTTTATACATTTTCTGAAATGTGTATTTATCAGTAGGCTGCGAGGGCTCCAAAGGCATCTTTGGAGAGTTGCCAGTAGGACAGTTATTCAAATGGGGTTTTATTATCCTTAGAAAAGAAGCCATTGTATACTAGTTCGTAAATCTTTACTTCAGCAGTTTACTGTAAGTGCACGTTAAAGGTGAAGTGTCTGTCTTGATGTTAGAATTTTTTTTCTTTTGTCTGTTGTGACCTTCCAATTGATTTAAATATGTGGTTATTTTTTGTGCTAAACTTCCAGTTGTGTCTTTCATATTTGATGGAAAAAGCTGCAGCTAACGTGCTGGAAAAGCTAGTCCTAAATAGTAACCTATTGCCTTACCGAACTGGCAGGAGTATTAATGTAAGTGTCAGCAGGGTTATGCATTAGTTAAACAACAAATGAATTCTTTGATTAAAGCTTTAAAAACTACAACCAGCTGGCTATTTCTAAATAAATTTCTGTCCCTTTGTCCTCTTTGGCAACCACACAATATAACTAGGTGCTGATGATGGTGGTGCTGGGGATGGAATATGATAGTTTGTTATCCAGGTTCAGTTAGTAAGACAGAGTCCAGAAGTTTGCTCAAAAATTAATTTCACCACTGAATTTGAGCTCCTGTACCTGCTGATGAGTCAGTAAAATCCTGCTTCATCTGTCAAGAGGTATCTTCTTAAGCCTACCACTTCTCCTCTTCTGGGACTGAGGAGGTAGGGAGTGATGTTTAGTTTAAACTTTGTTTTGCTATACGAACTGGGGGCTGAGCCAGGATCCTGGTGTCAGGATGTTGTTGCTAATACAGAATAGGTGATCATAAAATGATGATCTATAGTATTGAATAAGATATCCAATAGAAAGTAGGTCACCAAGAAGCACAGCCTGATACCGGTCAAAAGTTGCACTTTGGATATATCTGTATCTATAATATTTGTCATCTTGAGACTTTGTTTTATCACTTGTATGTCTTTTGATTCCTCAACAGCTCTAGTATTGTCTTGCTTGGGTATAAAGCATGTGTTCTTTCCACAGCTGGGATGACAGCAGCTCTGTCAGCAGTGGGATCAGTGACACCATAGATAACCTCAGCACCGATGACATTAACACCAGCTCCTCCATCAGCTCCTATGCCAACACACCTGCCTCTTCCCGTAAAAACATAGATGCACAGGTAAAATTTCTGTTCGCTTCTAGACATAGAGCAGCACTGGTGGAGTTATTTTCTCTAAGCAACAGCTACAATCCCTTAAAGTGAATGAGCCTGTCTATTACTTCATCCTTTCAACAGTTCAGGGTTTTCTTGAAATGAAGAATGAAATGCATCAGCATATTTCTTATAATAGTAACCCTAGACTGTGATATTTGGCTCCTTTACAGCCTTTCAGCAACTCACTCTGAAATTGTTGAAAACCTGACCAGAAATAAAATAACAAACTCCTGCTGTCAGAATTTGTCTTGATCAATGTTTAATATTTTACTCTCAGCACTTTCAACCTTAAGGGCTCAATCCTGCCCCCTTTACTGATGTTGAGTAGTACCGTACCTGCACAGCTGGTCCCACTGAAATCAGTGGGGCTACTTGCTACTCAGAAAAATTAAGAGTGGCAGAATTGATCACTTTTTTCTGTACATTTTTTTAACCTCTCAAAATATTATTTTACTTCCCAGTTTATTTTATTTTTTTTACAGACTTGCTACTTGGGAAGGCAAGTCTGATCTTTCAGTGTTCCTTTTCTTTTTTCAGAGTAAGAGCCGTGTTAGTCTGTATTCGCAAAAAGAAAAGGAGTACTTGTGGCACCTTAGAGACTAACCCATTTATTTGAGCATGAGCTTTCGTGAGCTACAGCTCACTTCATCGGATGCATACCGTGGAAACTGCAGCAGACTTTATATACACACAGAGAATATGAAACAATACCTCCTCCCACCCCACTGTCCTGCTGGTAATAGCTTATCTAAAGTGATTATCAGATTGGGCCATTTCCAGCACAAATCCAGGTTTTGTGAGGTTGTGAGAAAACCTGGATTTGTGCTGGAAATGGCCCAACCTGATGATCACTTTGGATAAGCTATTACCAGCAGGACAGTGGGGTGGGAGGAGGTATTGTTTCATATTCTCTGTGTGTATATATAAAGTCTGCTGCAGTTTCCACGGTATGCATCCGATGAAGTGAGCTGTAGCTCACGAAAGCTCATGCTCAAATAAATTGGTTAGTCTCTAAGGTGCCACAAGTACTCCTTTTCTTTTCTCTTTGACTCCTTTATATCTTTTCAACAGTACCCTTCATGCTCCCTTGCATCAAAATACATTGTGCCATGTGTGCATAACAAGTATGTTTTCTGGAGAGTACTTGGTGTAAACATAATGATCAGATAAGGATTTCTGATATTCGCTTATAAGAAGGTCACTTTAGGAGGAGTTTGCATAGCGATTATAATATTTTTTTGCTTTAAAAGAGGGCAGATATATTATTTCCCACATCTGCTCTGAATTGTGCTATGTGCTACTTTGGCTGCTGCCCTCCACACTAAAAGTGATGCTGTATGTATGATGTTCAGAAAGGCTGAGCACCCACAACTCCCATTGATTTCACTGAGGGTTGTAGGTGCTCAGCACCTATTGAGAACAGGCTTAGAGTTGGTAAAGTGCTGTGGGACCTTACCTGCTTTTTAGTCTTTATTTTAATGAAAAATATTAACACTAGTGGCCTAAACAACTTCAGCCGGGATCAAGCTACGGAAGGAGTTCAGCACCTTTGTAAATCAGGCCATAGGTCACTAAGGTAGTTAGTAATTATTCTCTCTGCAAACACCCCAATACAATGGTTATCATTAGTGCTTATCACCAGTTACCACACTGGTGTATGGAAGATACCACCGTCTTTCTCTGTACGTGAAATTTGCGACACCTCTGTTACCACAGTGTGGTGACAATTAAGTGTTGATTTTTTTAATAGACCCACTGTACATACAACATTTTAAGTAACAGATGTGATTTTTCTTTAGCACTAGAAAGTATACCATACCATTTATTAAAGAACAGACTTTAACTAAGTTACTGCCAGAGTTTAGAGTTTATTACACTTTCAGCGGAAATGTAAACACACATTGGCTAAGGAATTGTATTATCTTAAGCTTCCTGGGCTGCACATTATTGCAGGCTTTCTACTTTTGGCAATATTTCATAAGACCGTAAATTTCATATCCATATGCATCATGCATACAACTCTTAGTGCTCAGAAGCCACATATCTAGTGGATTCATAAAATAGATTGTCATCACTAAGGGGTGCAATAACATAAATGGTTTTCTTTTCATTTTGATACTAATTTTCTCATAAAAAGTTCAGGACTGTAAACCCATTTTTGTTCTTTCTAAAACAGTTTAGGAAGCCAAGGTGTCTCTGTTATCACAAATGGGACACAAGGTGTCTTAATTTGATATCACATGTGGCGTTGCAAAGGGACCCCTATATGGTTACAATTTTTTTAAGAGGGGAGGGGGCAGGTTGGACTGGGATCTGAATCTTTATTTAATGGCTGTTTTAATGTAGAAGTGTAGTTGCTGTGAAGGGTTGCACTGCCTAAAGTACTGTGTTGCAAGAGTGTATGACTCTTTGTTACCTGGCCATGAGGTGCGTATCTGAGCCAACATTAAAGATTTGTAGAGTGAGCCTCTGGTTGTGTCAGCGATTTCATGTGTGTTTGAAATGGCTAATGCAAGTCCTCCACTGAATTGGAGAGAGGAGTTATGGTCATTGAAGCACTTCTTCAAGCATGTTACAAAAGCAGTTACACAGGCAAACTATGGGTTCCCCCACAATTGTTAAATTAGAAATGTCTGAACATTAGAATACAGCGAGGAAAATAAAGGCAATTGACTAAATATTAGTCTGTAATAGGTGACTGAGTTTGACTCATGCCTTTTAGTGGGTCAGATTCTAGGAAGTATTTCTAAGAGATCACAATCGAATAGTACTACCAAACTTACTTCCCTTTCTCCCACAACCATTCTAGCATCCAAGGGAATGCAAGCATATGGTAGAAGAATAGGGCCCAAAACTTGCACAGGCAGTACAATCCAGTGATTGGAGTAGGAATGCTCCCCAGGGATGCCCAGGGTTGTTGGGCACCTCACCAGCACCAGTCCTTAAGCATCAGGCAGCCTTGTCTGTGCCTGCTGTGAGTCATCTCCCTGAAGCCACTCACCTCTGGCAACATAAGTACTACCTTCTAGACCCCCCGCAGGCCCTGCTCCCTCTTTGCAGATTAGTGAATGGCACACACCAATCCCCAAGCCATCTCCAAGTATTCCCTGTAGTGTCCAGACCCTTATCCACAGAAATACCAGGTCCGCTGTTCCTAAAGGAACAGTATACACACCTGCTTGTATCATGCCACTTAGGACCAGCTCTTGCTTAATACTAGAGCACTGACATATAGTTATAGTGAAAACAAGAATAAATTTATTATCAAAGACTAGAGATTCAGGTGATAGTGAATAAGGATATTGGAAACAAATGGATATATCTAAACAAGATCATTACACACTTTCTAGAGGCTAAACTTAAGTAACAAGTAAAGTTACTGAGTAAAGAAGTTTATCTCATCCAAAGTTATCTTTGGTATTTTCAACCAAGGTTGGCGAAGCTCCTGTTTTCATGAATGCAAACGTGATGTCAGTTTACTTCCCTAGGTGCAGGATCGTCTTTGTCTTCACTCATATACATGATAACCTCCCATGGCTTGTTTTTTCTTGTGTGCTCCTTTCCTGTTGATTTCATCTCTCTTCATTAACATTTGACTTTGTATGTAAATAGACATCCATTTTGTTACCTTACAATGCTTAATATACATCCCAACAGAGAGATACACATTTCTTACCTCCTGTCTGGAGGAAAACCTGATTTTTCCCCTTTGCTGGTGGCTATACCTTGTACAGACTCTTAAGAACATATTTTCAGTACATCTGTACATACATTTGGCGATGATATTGGTGACCAGTGTAACATGAGCTTTCATTTGAGACCTCCCATGACATTCTTTGGTCAACTAGAATGAGTTCTTGTAACCCACTTCCCTGTTAGTATTAATGGCTTCTTGGGTCACACCAGGATACATGGGTTATATTTGTAATTCTGCCATTTACTTGCTGTAACCTAATTTAACTGCTCCTTGCTCAGTTTACCATTTTATAATGCCTGTGTGAGAGAATTATAAGACTATCTCACAAAAATATTTAAATTCTTTAAAGAATTTCTGTAAAGTGTTCTGCTGTCCTAAAATGAAAGGTGCTGTTAAATGCAAATTGTTGTTCACAAAAGACTTTATTTCATCTCTTAAAAGCCAAATCCTAATCTCACCAACATAGAGCAAGTTAATGGGCTTTGACTGTGGGAATCATGTTTAGTTTGGGAGTGGACTCAGAATTAATGCCGCAGCCTATGAAAGTGGAGTGTTATGTATTGGCCACTGTGCTCCTCCCTCTCTTGTATTCTTTGCTTAGACTCATGTATTACGGTCTTTGCCTGTCCATATTTGCCTTCTTCTATGTGGTGAGCCACAAAGACCTGGCACAGAGATCTTCACAGCACACAGGGATGTGGCGTACCCGTTCTCAGGGGTCCTACTGCTTTGGTCCCCGTGTCACAGGTTCATAGCTTTTAAGATAGTTGTGGTCTTACAACATCTGTTTAAGGGAGCGCAGGGTTTGGATTTCAGATAATTAAAGAGAGATCGTGGAGCTCCTGTATATGAAACTGGGAGCCCAGACCAACAATACAACATACCAAAGGGGGAGGGCCCTCACATGATAGTCTCTGTAGATGTAGTCAGTAATGCATATGCAGTATTATCTGAACAAAAGAAACAAGAAAGGGAAAACAGAAACAAATCTAATTGTGCTAAATACAAGACTAAGGAACTGATATTTAGATGTACTGAGCACCCACAACTTCAACTGAAGCCAGTGGGAGCTGTGAGAATTCAGCACCTCTGAAAAACAGACTATAAATGTGGTAAAAGTTTAAATCTATGTAGAAAATTCATGGAGGTCGTCCCTTCCCACAACAATGGGAAGTAAGAATTAGGAGATATATGAAAAGGACTCAGACTGCAACAAGAATTGGGAGAGAGAATGAATAAAATAGCTTGGAAGTTTTGCTGGCAGTAGATTAAATACTAAAATAGTTCACAAGAAAAAGCAGTTCCTTCACAAGGGTAACAGCAGCAGTAAATTATCAGATGAGTCAAGAAGACTTATCTAAAATCAAGACCCCATTATTTGGAAAGGAAGGTAACTGAACCTTTAAATGGAACCTTTTTAAACTGAGCAAATCTCTGGGTTTGCTATTGTAGTCATAAAGTTCTAAGAGTCTCATTAGCTGGTTAAGGTTTCTTCCCTTCACTCATGTAATGTTAGGGATGTGACATAATGATAAAAGAAAATAAATTATAAAACCATAGATAGATTCAGGGCGATGGGAGGTTTCAAAATAAAATCTAATATCTTCCAGAGAGCATGTTAAATTGTCATGTACTTTTTTCTGTATTTCCTTTTGCCACTTTGCTGATTACCCAGGTATCTGACGGTGTTTTTTTAAAAAGCTCTTGGGGTAGTTAAGACCAGATCTTTCTAAGTGCTTGAAAGCCTAATACAAGGTTCTCACCACCATCACCTCCCCTGAGGCCGATGGGATGAAAGCACTTTTCAGCGTGTTGCAGAAACAGGCCTTAGTTAGCCTCCTCCTGCACAACTCAGTTCAGTGAGACACAAGCCAGTGTGGATTTACAGTTGCTTCCATGAAGGTGCTGTGATTAGAGAATAACCTTAGTTATCGCTTGGAGTTCACATTCTCCGAGGTGTGGGTGGTGGTCAGCTTCTATAGTTGGTTGTGATATTACAAACTTCCAACTGTTTATCACAAAATAAGTTTGGCAGGGGAAACCTAATTCAGTAAGAGAAGTTTTAATAGATGTATCTCTTAGTAATCATTCGTAATGGGAAAGGGAAAGGAAAAGGATTATGGGGTTGGGAATATATAGGATAATATAATGGGATATTGATAGGGTTGTCTGGAGTTTGGCTGTGGTTTGGTCAGGGGGAAATTCCTTCCTTGAGTGTGGTAGTTGCAAAATTCTCCATAAAGCATCTGACTTTATAAACGGTATGTGCAGTAGGATTGGCAAAATATAAAAAAGTAAGAGATGGTGTTTCAGTGCAAACTGTGAACTGACTTGCTTTGTGGATTTAAGTCAGATTTTAATGTGTTTGAAAGTGGTATAATGGGGTTTTATTTCTCTCCAGTTCTTGGGTGTCTTTCTAATGGGTTAGATTAAAACTAACAGCATTCCACATCTTTCAGTCTATGCAAAAAGCCACCTCATTGTGCTCTTGAGATCAAATTGCCAGACGAGAGATAGGAAAACAGCAAGAACAAAGAAAAGCTAGCTGCACATGTTTAAAATGATTTTTATGCATTGCAGTGAAAAGGTTCATATAAAATTCAAAGAGGAGGTAAATGGCAATGAACTGAGTATTTTCCTTATTGTTTATTAATCAGGTGTTTGGTGTGTGTTGGATAGTTGGTTCGTTTTTGGTTTTGGCTTTTTAGTGATTGTTCCCCAGTGTATCAGAAAGCAAACACAGCTAGTAGAATTCATTTATCTTGGGTTTTCGCTGGCAAAAAGCAGGCTCAACAAACAAACAAAAGTAAAATGTCTCAGTGTAATAAAAAATTATTTGTGAATTTTTAAATCAGCTTGGTGGTTCTAGATTTTGAACCCTAAAAAAAGGAGGGATTTCAAAAAGACATTTACAATGGAGATTCTGATATGATTTATTGTTTCCCTTAGACTGATGCAGAAAAGCATTTGCAGGTCGAGCGGAATTCCCTGTGGTCCAGTGATGAAGTCAAGAAATCTGATGGAGGATCAGATAGTGGCATAAAGATGGAGTCTGGATCTAAATGGAGGCGAAATCCTTCCGATGTGTCTGATGAATCTGATAAAAGCACTTCTGGTAGGAAGAACACTGTCATTTCACAGACTGGTTCCTGGAGACGGGGCATGTCAGCTCAGATTGGCATTACTACACCGAGAACTAAACCTTCAACCACCTCAGGCTCACTGAAGACACCTGGAACAGGTGAGGAAAAATTTAACACACAGGCAGGCCAACAGTTTACATTGGAGAAATGAAGTGCTTAACTGCTTTCCTGTGGCAGGAGCTGAACTTCAACTAGTTCTATGTTTAATCGTAGATTGTGTGTGTGTGTGTGTATACAATATACTAAATCTCTGTGTTTCTGTTTTATGGCTCAAAGTGAATTTTAAATTATACTTATTATACTAAAATGCTTTGAGTATTGTTTGCCTGTTTTGAATGTCCCTTAAATTAGATTGTTCATTGGACACAGTGTTCGCAGTTCAATATTCTGGTTTCTTGTAATGGTAATTAGTGGAACTCCATTTTCATAGTCCTGGATTAAGAGTAACTCAGAATCTAGACTTTACGTGGCTAAGGATAGTTGTATGAAAGAAGCTTTTTCAATGATAACATAGCAACTGCATCTTAATTTATGTTAAAGCAAATTTTCAGATGGACTTCATCAGAGCTCTTAGTACATGCAAATTTGTGCAAGAGCATTAATAATATTTGTGCATGCAAATAGACGAATTACGCTTTTACTCACACTCGGTTGTATACCCTATTGTGAATGGAAATTTCAAGGTCTGTTTTGAAAATGTGGCCTTCACCAGTTATATACACTTTTTTTCTGAAGCTTATTTATTGTTGCTATATCATATCACTTCATTATTGACAAAAAGGGATCCAACCAATGGTAGTCATGAAGGAAAAACACATCTTATTTATCTGTCACTATTATTTAACAATCTGTTCACTGTTTTTTGTATTCTCAAGGGCAAACACACCAGATACTCTCTCCTGGCAAGCCTGCATATATAACTCTCAGTAGTGCAGTTTAATACAAACTGGATCATAATTGCATATTTTTGTATCTCATGATGCTTTGATGTTTACCATTTGCTTAGCATTTTCAATTTAAGTATTAGACTTCTTTTTCTATTTTTTAGGGAAAACTGATGATGCCAAGGTATCAGAAAAAGGTAGACTTTCTCCTAAAGCTGGACATGTTAAACGTTCTCCATCAGATGCAGGACGCAGCAGTGGTGATGAATCCAAAAAGCCTCCGGCAAGTAACTCTAGAACAGCTGCTGCTAATACAAATACATTTGGATTTAAGAAACAGAGTGGGTCAGCTGGAGGCATGACTATGATTACTGCCAGTGGTGCAACTATCACCAGCAGATCAGCCACACTGGGCAAAATCCCCAAATCATCTGGACTCATTGGTCGGTCCACTGGTCGGAAAACTAGTGTTGATGGCTCACAAAACCAGGACGATGGCTACTTAGCACTTAGTGCCCGCACTAATCTTCAGTATCGTAGTTTACCCAGACCCAGTAAATCCAGTAGCAGAAGTGGAGCTGGTAATAGATCTAGTACCAGTAGCATAGACTCCAACATAAGCAGCAAGTCAGCTGGGTTGCCTGTCCCAAAAATGAGAGAGCCAGCTAAGGTATCCCTCGGAAGCTCTCTGCCAGGTCTGGTCAACCAAACAGATAAAGAGAAAGGGATATCGTCTGACAACGAAAGTGTGGCTTCGTGTAATTCTGTTAAAGTGAACCCTGCATCACAGACTACTTCCAGTGGAGCTCAAAGCACTCACCAGCAAGGAGCCAAGTACCCTGATGTGGCCTCCCCCACTTTGCGCAGGTAGGCACAAAATTTGTTCATTGTGGAAGTACATTAACTGTAGTTATACAATTGTGGCTGTTCAGGCTAGGGACTGGCTAAGTTTTGTGGGCTCTTACTAATATGTGTGCTAGGCTGAGGTCTTTGTACTGAAATTCAATTTCACAGCTAGTAAATATGTGCGCCAGTAATATTGTAAATATTTATTGCATTACAGGACAGTAGCAGACTTAAACATTTGAAATTGATTGTTAAGCCCTCCCCCAAATGATCGCAGTTGTGGCTAATTCAGAATAAAGTTAGTACTTGAAAACATTATAAAGGCTGAAATATAAACCCACAACAGCAAGGTTATAGGCTCCTGTAGAACTACTAATTCCACCTAGGGTGACCAGATGTCCCGATTTTATCGGGGCAGTCCCGATTTTAGGGGACTTGTCCCGCGTCCCGACCTTACATTGGTCAGAATGCCCTTTGTTCCAATATCGGGACTGTCCAGACCGCAGCCGCGGCACCACCGCTTACCGCTTCCTGGGGCAGCTCCCGGTGCCCGCCTGCCGGCAGGAGCGCAACATGCTGCAGGAGCGGGGCTTGCAGGCGCCAGGAGCGGGCAGAGAGCCCCCCGCCCACCCCATCCGACCCACCACACTAGGAGCCAGAGGGACCTGCCTGCCGGATGCTTCCCGGGACGGAAGCTGCCCCAGGTAAGCACTGCTGAGGCTCCCCACCTCGCCCCCTGGCAGGTCCCTCTGGCTCTTAGGGTCAGAGAGGGACGGGGGGCAAGGGGCTCTCTGCGCACTGCCAATGCCTGCAAGCCCCACTCCACAGCTCCGGCAGCGCCCATTGGCGCTTTTCCCAGCCAGTGGGAGCCACGGAGCTTGCACTTGTGGCAGGCACAGCACGTGGAGAGTGGAGACCCCCTCCCTCGCCGCTCTCACCCTAGGAGCCAGAGACCTCCCAGCAGGGCTGGTGAGTACGGCTAGGGAAGGGGGCAGGGTGTGAAGGTGAGTGTCTGGGAGGTGTGTGTCGGGTGGGTGCTGGGCTGTGAGGGTGTGGAGGGCACTGGGCAGTGGGGGAGGTTTGTGTGTTTTGGGGTGTTGGGAAGGGGGGGAGATCTGTGTGTGTCAGGGCACTGGGCAGTGGGGGTCTGTGTGGGGCATTGTGTAGTTGTGGTGGTGGGGCTGTGGGGAAGGGCACTGGGAGGGAGGGAGGGGAAATCTGTGTGTATTGGGAAACTAGCGAGTGGGGGGTTCTGTGTGGGGTGCTGGGCACTATGGTGGGGCTGTGAGCAGGGGAGCACTGGGCGGGGTGTGTGTGTGCACAGCACTGTGCATTTGTGGTGGAAGGGCTGTAGGGGGGCTCTGGGCATAGTGGATCCAGGGGGCGCTGGGCAGGGGAGCTGTGTGGCGCAGCATGGGCCCACCCCCAACAGGAAGGGGCACGCTGGTAGCACAAGGCCCGGCGGACCAGTGTGCCTCTGGCTCCAGTCGGGGCTGTGCACCTGTGTCTGTCTCTTCTCCACTCCCACTCCCACCCCCCACCCCGTTCACCCAATGTGTCCTGATATTTCACTCTTGTGATCTGGTCACCCTAATTCCACTCCATTGTACTTACACATTGTGCAGGAACACAGCGAACCAGTCCAAAGTTTGGCCAGATTTACACATTGAAGTCAATGGAGTTACTCCAGATAGTGTGAGAATGTAATGTGACCCAGTATATTTACATTTGTTCACTTACTTGGCCCAATACAGTATCTCACTCGGTTACATGTAACGTTGTCCTGTGTGGGGAGACTCTTTACCGTAGGTGCCCGAGTATGTAGGTACAGAACAGCTTAATTAAAGGTACTATGTCAGCCGCATTGAATTTTCTTATTTTTTACAAAAATCTTCTTTCATGTAATGATTTATTTCCTAGCTTTTTCTGACCTTATATATTCCCTTCCCTTCCCCATTATTTTTAACACAAGTACTTGGGTGAGTGGGAGTTAATTTCCTTGCTTTTCTGCAACATTTGCATCAATGTCTTGACTGTAGCAAAGATATGCATTAACATTATTTTCCGCTTTAATTTGACATCATAAGTAACATAGTCTCTTTTGAGTTGCAGTGTTCTGGATTTCATTGTTGTCTTGACATCATAATTTCATCTCTGTACAAGGACACTGACATCATCCTACTTCAAATGAAGTGAGGATGTCACATTCTGTTCAACTTGCCAACTTAAGCGTAACTCCTGTAATGGTGGTTTGGGTTCCAGCTAGGCACAAAAGGAATACTTCATTTCTTTTGAAATGAATGGCCATCTTTGAAAAGCCTGTGCAAGTATAATTCAGCATGACCTGTGTAGTTTAGTGATTCTCCTATTTCTGGACATCGTTAGAAAAGTTATGTCTTGTTGAAAAATTAATTTCTAGCAATTACTATTTTAAAACAAAAAACTAGAAGATTGTTTGTTGTTCTGATATTATACTGCAAATGAAAAATGTCCATGTTGCTTGCCTCAAATATATTAATAATCAAAGTCAATTGTACATTTCTGTTGATGACCAGAAAACCATTTTGCTAGACCCGTCGTTGGTATAACGTTTGAACTACATGCAACTTTTAAGAATAGACACTGAGAGAATGTCAGGTGTCTTAGAGAGATTTTTGTGGAGGAGGTTAAGGTTCAATCTAAACCTTCACTTTCTCGGTTAGCTATTTCATGTTTCAGTTGTCACCAGACTATGTAAATAAATGTGTCCCTGGCAGAGCTAAATCGCTTGTAGTGGAATTTGCCTAGTGTGTTTATTGCTGGGCACTAGCTCTGTCATTGTGTAATATTGAGAATGTTGTTGCACTCTTTGTGTTTAATTAATATTCCATGCTGATTTGACACGCAAATAAGCATCTATAACTATAAAAAGACAGCAGTAAAGACTGCTACTTCTGTATGCCAGTCAGCCTCACCTCAGTCCCTGGAAAAATCATGGAGCAGGTCCTCAAAGAATCAATCCTGAAGCACTTGCATGAGAGGAAAGTGATCAGGAACAGCCAGCATGGATTCACCAAGGGAACGTCATGCCTGACTAATCTAATTGCCTTTTACGATGAGATTACTGGTTCTGTGGATGAAGGGAAAGCTGTGGATGTATTGTATCTTGACTTTAGCAAAGCTTTTGACACGGTCTCCCACAGTATTCTTGTCAGCAAGTTAAGGAAGTATGGGCTGGATGAATGCACTATAAGGTGGGTAGAAAGCTGGCTAGATTGTCGGGCTCAACGGGTAGTGATCAATGGCTCCATGTCTAGTTGGCAGCCGGTATCAAGTGGAGTGCCCCAAGGGTCGGTCCTGGGGCCGGTTTTGTTCAATATCTTCATAAATGATCTGGAGGATGGTGTGGATTGCACTCTCAGCAAATTTGCGGATGATACTAAACTGGGAGGAGTGGTAGATACGCTGGAGGGGAGGGATAGGATACAGAAGGACCTAGACAAATTGGAGGATTGGGCCAAAAGGAATCTGATGAGGTTTAATAAGGATAAGTGCAGGGTCCTGCACTTAGGATGGAAGAATCCAATGCACCGCTACAGACTAGGGACCGAATGGCTAGGCAGCAGTTCTGCGGAAAAGGACCTAGGGGTGACAGTGGACGAGAAGCTGGATATGAGTCAGCAGTGTGCCCTTGTTGCCAAGAAGGCCAATGGCATTTTGGGATGTATAAGTAGGGGCATAGCGAGCAGATCGAGGGACGTGATCGTTCCCCTCTATTCAACATTGGTGAGGCCTCATCTGGAGTACTGTGTCCAGTTTTGGGCCCCACACTACAAGAAGGATGTGGATAAATTGGAGAGAGTCCAGCGAAGGGCAACAAAAATGATTAGGGGTCTAGAACACATGACTTATGAGGAGAGGCTGAGAGAGCTGGGATTGTTTAGCCTGCAGAAGAGAAGAATGAGGGGGGATTTGATAGCTGCTTTCAACTACCTGAAAGGGGGTTCCAAAGAGGATGGCTCTAGACTGTTCTCAATGGTAGCAGATGACAGAACGAGGAGTAATGGTCTCAAGTTGCAGTGGGGGAGGTTTAGATTGGATATTAGGAAAAACTTTTTCACTAAGAGGGTGGTGAAACACTGGAATGCGTTACCTAGGGAGGTGGTAGAATCTCCTTCCTTAGAGGTTTTTAAGGGTCAGGTTTGACAAAGCCCTGGCTGGGATGATTTAACTGGGAATTGGTCCTGCTTCGAGCAGGGGGTTGGACTAGATGACCTTCAGGGGTCCCTTCCAACCCTGATATTCTATGATTCTATGATTCTATGTTAAATACTACCCCCCTTGAATCTGAAAGCAAATATATTTTCTACACTCATGTGAAGGGTAAAATTCCATAATTAAATTATTTTATGAAAGTCTAGCACTGTCTTAATTGTTCAAGCATATCTCATCTATCACTTTCTGTCATGTGAAAACAATTTATATTACATAGAAGACAATGCATGTTTTTATGCCACTTGTTTGTGAGCCTTAGTGTTCACTCTTCTCTTGATGCATCCCTAAGGACACAACCCAATAGTCAGCTTAGTTATGCCTGTTTCTTGTCAAAACTCGGAGAGGAGGAAAAATATTCTCATTGTCTGTAGGATGTCTCCTTCCAAGGTTAACCTTTAGACTGACACTGCCAACTTGCTGAGTTGGGCTGGTTCTGCATTCAAAAGGTAGATTCTTCAGACCCCATCCTCCTTGGATGTCCAGCTCCACGACTCTTTTTTATTTATTTAATTATCTCATTTAATTAGGTTTTGGGAATCAATATGCCAGGAGACATTATCCATACGACAAGATCATCCCAGTGGGGCTGGGAGTCGTACATATTGACTATATTCTAGGTGGTGACAATCTGTTTTAAAGAAAGGAATTTGTCATTGTTCTACGGTAGCACTATGAAAATATCCTTATCTCCCTCCCTATCTAGTTTCTTTTGCGGTATTGACTCCAAGTTCAGAGAAAAGTTAGCATTAGTTTGACCTCAAAAATCTCCATTACTCAAAGACATTCTTCACCTTCTTGGTCTGATGGCATGCTTGTTGTAAGTACGCTCAGCAAATTAAGCTAAATTAAGAGATAAACACCCTCATAGTACATTCTAGAAGCAGGGCTTGCTATATAAATTGCAGGGATCTCCTCTGTTAAATCGCCACTATGTAGTGATCATATTTGCTCCTAAGAAGAAATCTAGGACTCCCTTAAGGAAGTTGTTTAGGGATAATAGAAGATGGTATATTGTTATGTTCCTAGCAGAGTGCTGTTTGAAATCTCCCAACCACTGATCCGCGTGGGTGACATTTTCAAAAGCACTTAAGTGATTTAAGAGCATATATCCAATTTTCAAAAGTGATATAGGCACTTAGAAGTCTAGGTGCCACTGACTTTCAATGAGACTCGGGTTCCAAAGTGCTTAAGGCCCTTTGAAAATGGATATCTTGAATAGTTCAGGTGCTTTTGAAACTTTCCTCCAATAGCTCTTCTGAAGGTAATAGAGGCTATTTGCATGATTTAGACAGGGCAGTGTTTTTAGGGGTAAATTATCAGACTTTCCCTTCTAGGTGTCATTGACTTTCATAGGGGAGTTCTTCAGATACTTACTTTTGTATGGGCCACTCGGTGATAAATGCAAAAGTCAAAATCTTTTCCTCAGAAATCTGTGTTATCTTTCAAAATATGATTTGAGTAATCTGTATTTATAGATCTGAACAAAGGCCAGTCTAATATTCCATGCTTTAAAGTCATCAGTTCAGTATTATCACAGGTAAAATCCATTTCCTTCAGGAAACAGAAGATAAAATGGCTAATATATTTTAGTTCTGTGAAAGTTATGTTTGAAGTTTCATAGAAGGAAAAGTTAAGATGTGTCTGAAATTGGCATAATAATTTTCTTTGGGTTTTATTAATGGCAAGGAAGGGAAAAGGAAGCCCATCAATTCATGGTTGTCGATATGAATCTAAGAAAGACAATTTACAGGCAGGAAATTTCTTTAAAGCAGAGCTTATCTTTCTCTCTCTTTTCGATTTAGCTAGCAACAAAAAATTCTTTTTCTGAAGCACCGGTTTTCAGTCTATTATCATAGTTACCATTGTACCATTTCCTATAGATGTAACATCTGAGGTCTCATTATAATTGAATATGTAATTTTCCAGTAATAGTTTTTCAGGTGTCTAAGGACAAATAATATATGTATAAAGTATCGTTAAGTCATTTTACATTCCATTTCATGAAGTTTTTGTTACATTCTCTGAACTTTTTTCACAGACTTTTTGGTGGAAAACCAAGTAAACAAGTTCCAATCACAACAGCTGAAAATATGAAAAATTCAGTGGTGATCTCCAATCCTCATGCTACCTTGAACCAGCCGGGTAACCTTGATTCTCCTTCTGGCAGCGGTATACTGAGCAGTGGGGGCAGCAGTCCTCTTTACAGTAAAAACACAGACATGAACCAGTCTCCATTAGCCTCTAGTCCCAGTTCGGCCCATTCAGCTCCCTCCAACAGTTTAACTTGGGGTACCAACGCAAGTAGCTCTTCCGCTGTTAGCAAGGATGGCATTGGATACCAGTCTGTCAGCAGTCTTCACACCAGCTGTGAATCCATTGATATCTCTCTCAGCAGTGGAGGTGGGCTGAGCCATAACTCATCCAGTGGCTTGATCGCAGCTTCTAAAGATGATTCTTTGACTCCCTTTGTCAGAACCAACAGTGTTAAGACAACTTTGTCTGAGAGGTGAGTAGGTTTAAATTTAGACTCCATTAATATGTAGTATATGTTCATATCTTAAAAATCAGTGATGTGACAACTGTAACTAACATTTCATGATTACAATTCAGATTGCCATTCCTACAAGGTAAATATTGAATGATACTACCACAACATACAAAAATAGCCATTTCAACCAAGGAATTCAGTTCTGAATTACATTAGCTGTGGGGATGGGTTCAGAAGAGTCTTTCATTTGCACTTGCCACTGCTGTGGGACATTTTTAATTACTCAGTGCTACCTCCTATTTGAATTTCACATATCTTCTTATCTTTCTGTATCAGCTGATCTAGTAGTGGTGTACAATACCAGCATTTTAATCTTATCTTGAGAAGCCAAGTATTTCTGGTTAAAATTAATGAGTTTGTTTTAATAATATTTCACACAATTAGGGTCTGGACAATAAGTGCTTGGATACAGTGGTGATTAGTCTGGTATATGAACCGAAGTAGAACAGAAAATTTCTTTCAGAGCAAACAAGAGTGCACTGTCTGTAGAAGGCAGTGTCTGAAACCTTGGAATTTAGCCTTACCTTATTGTATGACTTTATTACTAAAACTTTGTTGCATCTTTGTAACAGAAAACAACTACTAAAAAAAAATGTTCTAACAGTTTTTTGTTTTAACTCCTTCCCCTTTCTCTCCATTTTTCATGCTAATATTCCTTCTCTTGTTTTCTGTCTCATTGGACTTGTTCTTCTAGCCCTCTCTCTTCCCCTGGTGCTAGTCCCAAATTCTGCAGAAATACTTTACCCAGGAGACAGGACAGGTAATGCTGTCTCAAGGCAGTAGAATGCACAAAGGCTCTGGGTTTTGTTGCCCACATTTATAAAGCAAAGTGTCTTGTGAGAGATGGGCTCAGTTGAGACCTCTGCTGTGTTTGTTGTTCAGATGTAAATTGTGACACAGACATGCCAGTGAGAGTCGACTTAATTAAATCTGGGGGTGGCATACAGAGTTGACAGATGTAGTTCGTGGGGTTTTTGTTGGGTTTTTTTGTTTGGTTTCTTTTGTTTCTTTGACAAAGGCAATTTTAAAATCCTGCAATTCATATCTACCATGATGAACTCTCACTAGCATTTCAGCATTCCTATGGCATGCTGCTTTTTTCACTGCGTTTCAGGCTTTTCACCTTTGTCATGAAGTTCAAGTGTTGTTCAGTACACTCAGTGTTGTAAGTCCTTTACTCCAGTTTGATTCGTAGGTGTCTTGCAGGCTTGTGTGTGTGTCCTTTCTTGTAACAATGAATGCAGGAAGGTGAGAGATGGTGGACATGAAGTTAATGACTCCAGCTTGCTTTTGCACTCAGCTATGATATGGCCACTCCTACATCTAGGAGCTGACAATGATATTAGCTAGAGGGCTAGACAGTAAATTAATGTATTTAAACAGGGTATTTATTTCAGTTAAAAACAAACCCTCCTCATAAAATGAAAAGCCAGTTGTCCATTTGCCAGTTAAGTGAAAATACAACACTTTAAATATTTGCTTTTTGCAAATTCTAATAGATTGATTTCAATCTGAAGATGGAATTTAAGTTGAAATACAGAAACACTGAAAACCTCTGTGCCCATTTGAAAAAGCAGCCACTATATTTACATTGCAACTAAGGCTGTGTCTACACTACAGCTTACGCGGACATAACTTATGTCGCTCAGGGGTACTATAAACCACCCCTCTGAGCAACGTAAATTAGGTCGGCATAAGTGCTGGTGTGCACAGCGCTATGTCGGCAGGAGAGCTTCTCCCGCTGACATAGATTCTGCTGCTCGCAGAGGTTGGCTTTTTTATGCCCTCTCCCATCAGCACAGAGTGTTTTCACCACACGTGTTGCAATGGTGCAGCTGTATCACTACCGCTGGGCCGCTGCAGTGCTGTTTGCATAGACATGGCCTAAGTGACCGTAATTGATTGCATTTGCTCTATGATGAAGGCAGAAGGAAATGGTATGAAGGCGTCTTTTGACTTGGAGATATTATCAGTATTCACAAGTCGGTGGCTGCACACCTGCTTAAATATATATTTTTAAGCATTCATTTGAAGCATGGTCTTTTATTTTTTAAAGAGCCATTTTTGTTCACTATGTAAAGGAGAAATAGCAAGGCCACCATTGTGAGCAGATGAAATTCATTAGCATGATACCAAATGCATGTATCACACGATCCACACATGCCTAGGAGGCTTTTGTTGTTGTTGTTGCATGTTTACTTAGATAGGGTGCATCACTTTTTCCTCTGAAAATGTGATGCAGGTGTTAATACTTTTCTCCTCGTCCTGATTTTTAATCCTCCCCTTTTGTTCTTCTCTGAAGTTCTTTTCTTTTAACTTTTCTACAGCGACCCACATCTTGATAGGAACACTTTGCCTAAGAAGGGATTCAGGTATTGGTGTTTCCACATAGTATAACAGCTTTTGTTGTGGTTTTGGAGCTTTGCTTTGTGTTTCTGTTGTGGCTGTTCGTGGTGGTCTCTGCTTTTGCAGGGGGTGGCAGCAGTCTTTCTTTCTTTCTTTCTTTTTAAACACCTCAAAGAAGGCCCTTTTCCAACATGTTTCTTTTCTTCATCCAGTGGCTTCACTGCTTGAGCAGGAACTGTGGCTTTTGCTGGCTGAATTGCTGAATAGTATCTCATAAACCATCATTGGGCTTGATTTGAAAGCAATAATTTGCAGCTTTTATGGCTAGTGCACTAAACTAGGTGTATCCATTTTCACAATGCAGTTCCTGGAACCTTGAAGATTTATTTAAGAAAAAATTGATTTACAACATCTTAATGAACTTCTTAGGATGAAATTGAAAACAAGCATTTTAAAAGTGTGTTTGCTTCAGAATACACTTTTAATGGATCTCTAGAGAGACAATTTTTGGCATGATAGAAAAAAATACAACCTGACAAACATTTGGTAAATGTCTGTTCCTGAAACACCATTGATATGTAGGGAGTATTGAAATCTAGAAAAAAAGCACTGAGAAACATTTTTCCTCCCTTAGTAAACAGAAGCAATTTTAGTGAAATTATTAACTTTAAGGCTACAAATTAAATGCTTTAAGTCGATGTTACAGACTTCACGGAAAATATCTGGCCAGTTTAAAACATTTAAACTTTAGACTTGCTTTATGCTGCTTTTAGGTTCACTGAACCAATGGCTTCAAATTGCAGCTGCAATTTATTCTGCACTATAAACACATTGTTCTTTGTGTCAGCTTTATCACACTGAGCTGGGTGCTAAAAGCATTTCATAGAATGAAATTTTTGTGTAAAATGTGTCTATGGCTGTCAAATGCGCATCTAGTTAATAAACACTATCTTTTAAGATTGAAACATTTGAGGGCTGAAGAGGTAGGTATTAATTTTGTATTATTTTTATTTTAAATAGGTGTTAAAATAAAGTGACTATTAAAGGCCCCAGTCCTGCAAAGATGTATGCATGTGCATAACTTTAAAGATGCAAGTAGTCCGAAATCAGTGACTATAACTATAGGATTGAGGCTAAGGCATAAGAAAAGAATGTACTTTTAAAAAACTCTCTTGGCCAAGTTCTTACAATGTTCGTTGTTCTTAATTGGCAAACAATATTTTACTATATTTAATGCAATGTGATCACCTGTATGCCTAAATTAGATGTTAAATAGAACTCCAAATTAATATGAGTTATGTTTGACTGATTTTTTTTTAATTTGAAGCCAATCCTCTTTATAAAGAGATTAATTCCCCATAAATATTTACTTTCTAAGACCAGATGACATATCTTAGCAAAGATACAGAAACCCATAAGTAAAATTCCATTGAGCTTAATTGGGTGCTATTTTTAAGATAAAAGGGACAATAACATTAGGGCTATTTTTGGACAAAAGTTATACTCTTTGAGTAAAAACAAATATAGCTATTATTTACAAGCAATTAGACCTCATGTAGGTTTGGCCATTTTGACTTTTAAAAAAAAGTTGAAAGTATCTTGTCAGTTGTCATCTGTACCTGTTTGGCACATTTTATGACATTCTATCTATATATTATGTGACAGACCCAGAGCAGTGGGGTACAGGAGTCTGGTCTTATTGGGATCCAGGAAGTGGGCGGGCGAGGCTCGCCCACTGCTAAAGGATCCCCCCCCAGCCTAACGGGCAGATCCACAGGGCCTGGAGAGCCAACTAATTACGGGGGACAACTAATGAAAAGCAGGGACGGGAGTGCGGTCAAAGGGTCAAACGAAGGGAACCGGACGGGGACACCGAGCAGAGAACCCCGGACAGCGCCCACCGCTCCTCAAAGGCGTCAAGGGAGTCGGTGGACGCCGCCCAGAGGAACTCCGCTCGGAGACGTGAACGGACAGAGGATCGGAAATAGGCCCCGCAGTCGCAGGAGACTCCATCGGCCAACCTCCTCACCCTGGTTTTATAGATGGCCACTTTAGCCAGGGCCAGGAGGAGGTTGACCAGGATACAGGAGTCTGGTCCTATTGGGATCCAGGAAGTGGGCGGGCGGAGCTCGTCCACTACGAAAGGAGCCCCCCCCAGCCTAAGGGGGAGATCCACAGGGCCTGGAGAGCCAACTAATTACGGGGGACAACTAATGAAAAGCAGGGACGGGAGTGCGGTCAAAGGGTCAAACGAAGGGAACCGGACGGGGACACCGAGCAGAGAACCCCGGACAGCGCCCACCGCTCCTCAAAGGCGTCAAGGGAGTCGGTGGACGCCGCCCAGAGGAACTCCGCTCGGAGACGTGAACGGACAGAGGATCGGAAATAGGCCCCGCAGTCGCAGGAGACTCCATCGGCCAACCTCCTCACCCTGGTTTTATAGATGGCCACTTTAGCCAGGGCCAGGAGGAGGTTGACCAGGATACAGGAGTCTGGTCCTATTGGGATCCAGGAAGTGGGCGGGCAGAGCTCGTCCACTACGAAAGGAGCCCCCCACAGCCTAAGGGGGAGATCCACAGGGCCTGGAGAACCAACTAATTACGGGGGACAACTAATGAAAAACAGGGACGGGAGTGCGGTCAAAGGGTCAAACGAAGGGAACCGGACGGGGACACCGAGCAGAGAACCCCGGACAGCACCCACCGCTCCTCAAAGGCGTCAAGGGAGTCGGTGGACGCCGCCCAGAGGAACTCCGCTCGGAGACGTGAACGGACAGAGGATCGGAAATAGGCCCCGCAGTCGCAGGAGACTCCATCGGCCAACCTCCTCACCCTGGTTTTATAGATGGCCACTTTAGCCAGGGCCAGGAGGAGGTTGACCAGGATACAGGAGTCTGGTAGAAGGCAAATATACTGGCCACTGGATGAATAGTTTTCTGTTCCCTGAGTGATCAGAGCAGGGTCAGGACCCTGCTAGAACCAATTAAGACAGGCAAGCTAATTAAGACACCTGGAGCCAATTAAGAACATACTAGAATCAATTATGGCAGGCAGGCTAATCAGGACATCTGGTTTAAAAAAGGACCTCCCATCAGTTAGTGGAGTGTGTGCGAGGAGCAGGGTGTTAGAAGGCATGCTGCTGGAGGACTGAGGAGTACAAGCATGATCGGCTTCAGGAGGAAGATCCTGTGGTGAGGATAAAGAAGGTGCTGGGGGAGGCCATGGGGAAGTAGCCCAGGGAGTTGTAGTGGTAGCTGTTACGCAGCCGTTACAGGAGACGTAGACAGCTGCTATCCACAGGGCCCTGGGCTGGAACCCGGTGTAGAGGGCGGGCCCGGGTTCCCCCCATCTTCCCCAACTCCTGATCAGACACAGGAGGAGTTGACCTGGTTTGTGAGCAACACCAGAAGGGAGGTCTAATTTAGAAAGGGATCTGGCTTGTTCCCGACCCACTATGTGGGACAACAGAGACTGTGGAGATTGTTCTCCATTTTCCCCATGCTGGCCAGTGATGAGGTTAGCTGACTGAACAGCAGGTTTGAGTCTTAGCAGAAGCAGCCAAACTGAGGGCTGCCATGAAACTCTGAGGTGAGCAAATCCTCCAAAAAGCGCAGAACCCACCAAGGTAGAGGAGGAACTTTGTCACAATAAACAAATACTTCTCATACGGTATTTCAAAGTGACATCTGTATCATTTCACATCTCTCATTATTATTATTATTAGTTGTATAGCACTTACAGTGGACTAGTTACTTCTAACACAGGTATAAGAACGGGGGAGAAACCCTGGCCCGATTAATATCATTGAGAGTTTTGTTATTGACTTCAGTGTAGCCAGGATTAAACCCGGTCCTTGGCCTGAAGAGAAGGGTAAACACAGTTTCCTTCATAATGATGTAATACTACGAATTCTGAACAAATGTGATATATTTCCAGGGGCCTATGTATTAATGTCTCCCTAATATGAATCATTGCAATACACATGGTTTAAAGGTCTACCTTTTAGCGGCTCCATTGATCTGAATCTGATTATAGTATGCCAAAGAGCCATGCCAAGGGACTTCAAAGATGAACTGAGCTGTTAAAATAGTGATAAAATTGTGGTATAAACTAAAACAAGCAAAGAAATTCCAAAGTAAAGTCACTGATTCTGCAAACACTGACTTATGTGCTTGACTGTAAGCATACATGTGTTTGCCAAATCAGCTCTTAAGGCTCCTTCCCTTGTACTTACCCATTGCAGAATCCATAGTAAAAAGATGCACTTTTTGAACTCCAGTGGAATGAGTTGGGGTTGGGATAAGAGCCTTAATTCAGAATTATATATCTTTTATATCACTTAGTCCTTAAATTTTATCTGAAGATTTTTTTCCCAAATAATATTTCTTCCAAGTACATCTTAAGATAAGTTTTGAAATAATTTCTGGTTTTGCAGGTACACCCCTTCATCCCAACTTCGTAGTCAAGAGGATGCAAAAGAATGGCTACGTTCACATTCGGCAGGAGGCCTTCAGGACACTGCTGTCAATTCTCCATTTTCATCTGGCTCCAGTATAACATCACCCTCTGGAACTAGATTTAATTTCTCCCAGCTTGGTGAGTAATTAAGCGTTATGATCAGTGTAACATAATGTGACAGGGTGTGCCTGGCCTTTGCAGCTCCCTGCAGGAGGCCCCGCAGTCCTACTTCATCCCACCTCAAGAAAGGAGCAGTGGAGCTGCCTAGAGAGGCCTCATGGAAGCAGCCAGTCAGAGCCCAGCAGACTCAGATAAAAGGAGTTGCAGGGCCTTAACCGATCAGTTCCTGGCTGGGACCAGAGGGGCATGGAAGGGTGCTCCTCTTTGGCCAAAGCAGCTTGAGGGAAACCAGTGTGTGGTTCTGGCTGTATTTGCTTAAACTGGGAAAGACAGGACCTGAGAACTTTAACCCTGAGGTCTGGGGTGAAGATAAGAAGCTAGGTGGGAAGAGGCACAGGGAAATAGCAGAGTATTGCAGTAAGAGGTACATGGCTGTTGTTTATAGGGTTCCTGGGTTGGAACCCGGAATAGTGGGCCAGCCTGGGTTCCCCCACTGGACACCACTAAAGTTGTGTAAACCCTGAGAAGGTGACAAGGCTCACTGGGAACCCCAGGTGAAAGGCTGAATTTAAAGGGCCCAGAGCTGGTGCTGCCCAGAACCGGACAGGGCAGATATACAGGTTTTGTTGGACTTTTTGCTCACCTGGAAGGGTTTCATTTTGACTGTGAGCCAGCTGAAGGGCTGAGCCACTGAAGCAGGAGCAAGAAGTGCTTAAGAGGTGAGTGCACCCTGTTACACATATTGTCTATTTTGAAAGTAGTGAATTTAACAATGTACGTTTCTTCTCACAGGCCCAAATGCCCTACCTAGCTCTGGGTACAGCATGCTACCATCTAGCTTCAATTCAGGAAATATTTATCTTGACTGTGATAAGATAGGCCTTTGGGTGCTGACCAGTCAGCACTGTTCTGTGGTGTGATCAAAAGTGGTACATCTGAATTGACCCTATTCAGAATGGTGCTGTGCGTATAATCAAATGCCCTACATAAGATATTCACCTAAACTTCCCTACATGCTTAGATCTACTTCATCTTTAAACTCCAGGCACATTAAAAAATGTGATCATCTAAGCATTTGAGTATCTTTTATCATTGTATAGACTTTGTCAGCTTATTATGAAACCAGACAAAGCTTTATCCAACACAATCACAGACAAGCCAGTGGAATTTTAAGTTGGAAAGTTTACCATCCCTTCATTTGGTAACTTGGATTAAAATAAACACATTTTTAAATGGAAGAAATGTTAAAGTTGCTTAGAAGAAGCTATAAAATTCTGCTAGCTTTAATTAAATGTACTAGCATATGAAACAAAGTAATTTAAAGTTCTCATAGTCTTGAAATTCTATCCAGTAATAGACTTGCTTTCAACTTAAAAGCAACTGCACAGTAATTCCCTGTTCATTTAGGGCCCAGTTTAGATACATAAATCAGTACTTAGGCACTCAAGCTGGAACATCTGAATCAGAGGGGTTTCAAAATATTTTATATCAGAAACAAATATATTATGTATAACATTTTATTGTCTTTAAAGATATATAGATATAGATATATATACACAACATATGAGAGTTTTTATTGTCAGGGTTGCTCAGTTACTGGTTTTTGTAGGCACGGACTGTTGCTGGAACTCTTACCTGACACTATTTAAAACAGTTTATTTTTCTGTGTAAGTATCCATTTATTGTACGAGTTAAGCTTTCAGTGTGGTGTGTGGGCAGTTGTCTGTAGAAATCCTGTTATCACAAACACATCTGATGTCTGGTGCACCAGTTTAAAATATTTCTTAGTTACCTTTGCAGTTTATTTTGATGTGGAAAACATAAATCCTATGAGGTGACATATGTATACTTAATGTACTCTAAACAAAGGTTGTATCTCCAATAATCCGTAGTTAAGTTTTTAGTTTTTGTGTTAATTTTTAAAAAGCTGTATGCTAGAAAGATAAAGCAAAATATGAAAAAAAACCCACAAAAAAACCCAAAAGTTAAACCTATACCTGTGAGCTATCTGCATCCTAGTATTTATGGAACAGTTTGTGTACTATGTGATTTGTAGAAATTTGCTTGGTCACTTATTTCCAGTGCAATTTTGAGCTCAAGCAAAACTGTCCTAGCAACAATTTGAATGCACTGAAAGAAACAAGCTATAAACCAGTCAAAAATAGTTTTTGTCAAATCAACATCTAAAACAAAATTCAAGATAAATAGGGGGGGGGGTAACTTCCTAAAGTGTTCACAGCAAACAAGCTGCATCAGGTGCATGGAATTATATCACAAGTCAAGCAAAACCATATGACAGTCTTTGCAGGCTCAAAGTAAAAATGTTGGGGCTTTTACCTACTTTGGAATTTACATGAAGATCAACTATATGACCATATTTCATAAGTAATGCAGCTACCAGAAATGAAATTCATTAAGATGTTGTAAATCAATTATTTCTTCAAGGTTCCAGGAACTGCTTTGAGGAAAATGAATACAGCTAGTTTAGTGTGCTAGCCATAAAAGCTGCAACGTATTGCTTTCAAATCAAGCCCAATGATGGTTTATGAGATGCTTTTCAGCAATTCAGCCAGCAAAATGATAGTTAACTTTATCCTCAATAGAAGAGGAAGGTGATTGATTTGGGCTTTATCCTTCAGGACATTTTGGGCTCAAGAGACGCACTGCAAGGGAAGTAAACTTCCACTGACTTCAGTAGCAAGTGCTGACATGCAGGGCCAAACCCTTTTGGACACAGGTGTAATTATAGCTTTTTTCAAAGAAAAAAGAAACTGACCTTTTGTAAGAGAAATATGAACCATAACTCCGATGATAAATGAGCCCAAGATACCAAGAGAACATAATACCAGATATGAAATCGAGAGACCAGGGAGAGCTAGGACTCAGCAGTCCAATCTTCAACTTGACTCCTAACCAACTGTTTCTCAGTCAGAGGAACAGGTGAATAGTAACAAACCTAATGGAACATCAGACTGCTGAGTGGCAAGTTTGGCGAATGTTATCAAATTTTTTTCTCTGCAAAATGACTGAATAATAATAAAAACCAGACATAATTTTGCGCATGCGCGCGCACACAAAATCCAGAAAAAAGGTGGTCCTGGATGTAGAACTTACATATTCTAAACAACATTGGTCCTCACAGGGTATTTGAGGCAGGGGTAATATTTGTATAAAACCCTTGATCTATGTGTTCTGTATGCATGCAAGTATGTATGTCACTCAGTTGTAACTTACTGAGATCCCTTTCTGGAAAACACCAGTTGAAAATTGCAGTACTATTATGAAACTAAAGTTCTTTGAATTTGTAGCTACTCTTATATCCACATGAGAATGTCAGTCTTTCTGAGAGCTTTGAAGCAAATACTTCACAGATTATGCTGTTTATGAAAAAGATCAGGGGTTCTCAACTTCGTTGCACCGCCACCCCCTTCTGACAACAAAACTTACTTCACGACCCCAGGAGGGGGGACTGAAGCCCAAGCCCTACTGCTTCAGCCCTAGGCAGGGGACCTGCAACTTGATTCCTGCCACTCAGGGCTGATGCCCTAGGGCTTTGGCTTCAGCCCTGGGCAGTGGAGCTCAGGAGTCAGCCCTGGGCCCCAGCAAGTCTAAGCCAGCCCTGGTGACCCAATTCAAAGGGGGCCCCCTTTGGCGTCCCAACCCCCAGTTTGAGAACCGCTGCAAAAGATCATTTAAATTAGTTTGGGCTCTTTACTCCAGTTGGAGAGAGAACTATTCCAAATGAATTTAGAATTAATTAGTTCCTGCCTGTGTGGTGATATTGACTTGACTGAACTTCCAGTGTAAACATAAAGACTCAAAGGCCTGTGCCGAAGCTGACCTTTTTATTTTTAACTTAGTTTATATAGCTCTTGTATGAATCCACTGCATTGTAGGAAGGAAATTAAGCCAAGAAGATATGCAGGCAGAAATTTATATCTGATTATAAGAAAACAGTCTTTTTTCGGTAACTGCACAAGAAATAGGTAAGTAATTTCCTGTTCTACTATATATTCCTTACTTTTCAGCAAGCCCTACTACTGCGGTCCAGATGAGCTTGTCAAATCCAACCATGCTACGGACGCACAGCCTTTCCAATGCAGATGGTCCTTATGATCCTTACAGTGACACACGCTTCCGGAATAGCTCAATGTCACTAGATGAGAAGAGTAGAACTATGAGCCGCTCTGGGTCATTCCGTGATGGCTTTGAAGAAGGTAAATCAAGCTTGTGAAGGCACTGCTAATGGACTGGAAACCATTTACACTGAAGTCAATGGAAAAAGCTTCATTGACTTAAACAGGAATAGGATCAGGCCCATAATCCTACCAATTAAATTATTTAAAATTGAATGTTGTTAAGTGTCAAGTTATTTTGTTGTACCAGTTTTGAAAATGAAGGAGAAAAAGAATGTAAGGCAGTATCCAAAGCCCCTTACCATTAATGGAAAGACTCTCATTGATTTCACTGAGTTTTGGATCAAGCTCATAAAATGTAAGAAGAAGAGAAAGACAAGCAGTTACTAAGTATCAGGGGGTAGCCGTGTTAGTCTGTGTCCACAAAAACAACAAGGAGTCTGGTGGCACCTTAAAGACTAACAGATTTATTTGGGCATAAGATTTCGTGGGTATGTTTTACCCACGAAAGCTTATGCCCAAATAAATCTGTTAGTCTTTAAGGTGCCACCAGACTCCTTGTTGCTTAAGCAGATACTAAGAACTTCGCTGATTTCTGTAGACATGGGTATATTGTCCAGCTCGTGTGTAAGATTGAAATTTAACTAGAGGGATTGGTGGAGGCAAAAGAATAGCCTATTTTAATGGAAGAATTTCAAACATGGTTTTTTCTTCTGGGTACATTTTGAGTTTCAGTTTAAACGGCTAAATCAAAGATAGGCTAATATGATTTTCTTTTTTCTCCCCTTTCCACAAACCTACCTTTCAGTGTCAACTAGTTATGTGTTTACTTTATTTCATATTAACATTCAGGACTATGATACAGAAGATTTATGACAAGTATGTAATTAGAAGTGTAAAATTTTTAGGAGTATAAGAAAAAATTGAATGCATGCAGATTGAACTATGCAAAATATTTTGCCATAACAAGATTCATATTGGACCAAAAGTGGTGGAACTTAATATACAGGTTGGAAGAGAAAAACTTACTATTAGTATTGCAATTTCTTGAAATGCAAGCATGTTAATCTTTTAAGAGGTTACAGTTAAATTCTAGGCATTTTCTATGGTTAAATTTCATTTTTCAGGATACATTATGTTGCTACTGTGGGGATATGGTAGCATGGAGTTTATGTTCATCCAAAGGTCCTTTGGTATCTGCCCACTACCATCCCTGCATCCCCAAAGCCCTTCCCTCTTGAAGGAAACAGCCTCTGAAAACCTTTACAAAATAAATGATTTCCTGGGCTGGTTGCCCTTTCTGCCTACAGGCTTTGCTGTGGGAGAGGACAACATTATTAGGTCACTGAGGTGACACACACACAATCCCTAATGGTGAAATTCTGGCTCCATGGAAGACAATGAGAGGTTGTTTTTTTTTAGTGGGGTCAGGATTTCACTCTTAAGGGTTGATAAAGACTGGTAGGTTTTACTTAGGATCAGATTCTACTCTGGATTTATAGTGGGATTACTCCAATGATACTGGTTAATTACTCCACAGTACAATCATGTAACCAAGCTGCATTTGGCCACTAATCTTGTATTTTGTTTCTATTATTACTTTTTGTCCCAGTCTTTGGGTGTCTCAGTATGGACTATGTCTGTTAACCTGAATGAGACGTGTAGAAGGAGAATTAAGGTCCTAATGATATTCCCATTCAACATTCCTTACTAAATTCTTCCTCAGGCAAAAAATACATCAGCTTCAGTGCAAATTATGCGTTAGGAAGAAGCAATGAGTGGGTTCCAAAGGGCCTGATTGTGCTTTCTGTGAGGTCTTTAGTCTGAAGATTGAAATACAGCCAGTGCACATATGTTCTCAGTCAACATGTTAAAATGTGTTATCCCATAGGTGCTGAATAGCTGCTGCCTATTTGAAATGGAATTCTTTTTTTAGTAGGGCCATCCTGGGGTCAAATTCTCTCCTCAGATACAGGTGATAATCTCCCACTCACTCAGAAGGCCTAATGGATTGGATGTTGTTGTTTTATATGAAAAATTATTTGAGTTATAGGAGCCAAATGATTTTTTCCTGTGTGAAGGCATTTTATATAACTCTTTCCTTTGTGTAGCAATTTCAACTTACATCTGCAAACTTTACATCTGCAAAGATTTATTTTACAATAAAAAGTTTGATGGATGATGCAATTTTGTTTGCATTCTTATGAAAATATGCTCTCAGTAGGTGTAAAATCTGCAGTGAATGCTCTGTATATGATTCCACTATGTGCTTACTGTATTGCAAACAGATATGCAATTTGTTTATTTTATCTTTCCTTTAGTGCATGGATCCTCTCTCTCCTTGGTGTCCAGTACATCATCTATTTATTCAACGGTGAGTGTCGTGAAATGTAAACATTCAGCAGGAGCCTGCTGAGAAATGTAGTATTAAATATTATTTTGCAGTTGTATAACTTTTTTTAGTAAAACAAATTAATTGATTGGACCAAGTGCGCTAATTGCTTTTTCTGTGTAAAGAGGATGGCTCTTTGCATGTAAACATAAGGTATTTATTTTTATGTTCCCAAAAAGGTGTTAATGGATGTTTATCACAATATTCATGTTAGCCTGATAGACTCTAACGGCCCAGAAGCAGGAGTTAGTCTCTTAAATCAGCAATCCACAACCATTCTAAGGAAGTCTTGATAGAAAGGAGGTAATGGATAGTCCTGGTCTTTTTTGCCAACACCACCCACATTGATTCAATAGATAAAGCCATTTCAGTCTGATAGTTTAGTGATCTGCTAATTAAGAATTCTCTAAGTAGGCCTTAATGCAATGGATTTAATGATCACAAAGGAGCCATTACTTCTCATTTTGCCAAGAATTTTTGTATTAAAAATCTTAATTGCATAGTCTCTTAATAATCTGACATTGAAAGAAGATTTAATGGTATTTTGGGACAAATAATATAATTATAGTGTTTTTTAAAAAGTGTATTATATTATTATTTTCTTCTAATACTTTTACAAAAGCATCTTGCTTCAGAATATGTAACATTAAAGGTTACTAAAGGAAAATATATCTGAACTGACACTCCGGTCTTTTAAAAAGAACGGACAACAGTGGAATCCGGTGATTGTATTAATAGAGGATCACCCTACAAATTGGTATGAAAGTATGATACAACCACACAACTACCATGCATCCATATTTGAAACAAACCTATACTTAATAACATTATCTTTAAGGGCATGGTCCTGCAGTTTTTATTCAAGCAAGTAGTTCCTTTCAAGTTAGTGATACTAGCTGCATGAAAGAGTTGTAGGATCGGGCCCTAAAACAGAGAACCTGTTACCTTTGGTTTAAAAAAAAAAAAAAGGAATTACAGCTACATCACCTTAGACTGTAATCCAATTACATGAAATTAAAATTCACAAATGACTAGATTGTAGAGCCCCTACTCAAATTGATGAACATTTATTCATATAATTAATCCCATTGAAAACAATACCACTACATAAGTAAGTGCTCACTATGTGAATAAGCCCTCCACCTTCTCCTCCAAAAGTAATTATGGTCACAATGAATGGTGCATATAAATGTAAGATTATTTAAAGTGTATTATTCTAACCACTGAATAGAATAGGCTTTGGGGGGAATTAGGATATTAAAAGTTTTGGAGTATCAGAATTACTGCTAGTAAATTTAATTTCCATCTAAACAGAGCCAAACATGTTCAGAAATACAGAACTAAGATAATGGATTTAGATTGATATAATGTCAAAGTTTTTAATGGTGGTACTCAGTGGAATTATTAATGTGAATAAAGTTGCCTGCAAACACCTATGTATGCTGAATCAATAAGTAATAAATAAGAACTCCTATTTTGAATTTACTTGTAAAAAATTTGACATATGCTAGTAATGAACTATTGTAAGTTCCTCATTTTTTTTCCTGATTTTTTTTGTTGTAGCCTGAAGAAAAATGCCAGTCAGAGGTAAGGAGCAATATGGGTTTTATAAACAAACTTTCAATCTAGACACTTTGCATGAGTGTTTTACTCCTCTAATTCTGTAGATTACAGTACAATAAACTAATCTTTTAAATACAATATTTAGATTCGCAAGCTACGAAGGGAGTTGGATGCATCCCAGGAGAAGGTGTCAGCTCTAACAACTCAGTTGACTGCCAATGTGAGTACAATTCAGAAAAATGGAGGCTGATAGATAAATTATGTAGTGCACAAACCCTAAATTATATAGTGCACAAATCACCATCCCAGCTTTCCTAATTAGCAAAAAGATCACTAGTCTGTAATAAGCAATTCAGGTCACACATTTGTGTTAAAAATAAATATATGCATTTTATGTCATTCTGAAAAGAAAAAGCCTTCTATCCTAGTGTTCAATTGATCATTTTTTAAAAAAAAACATTAAATACAGTTATACTGATTTGACTGTTCCTTTTGTATATGTACAACATGCAGGTACATAGGTTTAGTTAATGCTGAAAGAGATTCTTTGAAGACTAAGGCATTATGTTTTCCCATAGCATACAAACCATGCAACAGTGTGGGTTGATGGCAAGGGTAGGCAAAACTGACACACAAAAGGTGCCCTGAGAGCCAGTTTATGGCAGGGTCTAAGAAGCATAATGCATCTGATTCAAATCAGTCAGAGTATGCTGTGTTTTCACTTGTTTGCTTTGAGGAATATTCACTGCCATGAAATAACTATCTTTGCGCGCTGTTTGGGACAAAGGACTGAAAACCAAGGATACATTGGGGTTTTAATCCCCATTGAGTCAACACTGTGTAATCACAGGTGGCTGAAATCCTGGTTAAAAAAAACCCTGAAGCTCACTGGAGAAATAAGTGATTCCAGTGCAAAGAAGACAAAAATGACTAGGGACCATTTAAAAATCATTTCATATTTGTATTCCAGGATTATGGGACTGGGTAGATGTGAGAATTTACAGTGACCAAAGAGGAAATCGCGGCCATTCCCTCTTGAATGGGTGGTAATAGCAAATACACCAACATGAAGAATGAGTTTGGCCTAAGTGATACTATCCTTCACAAAGTAGAAATCAGAACTAGAGCTAATGTATGTCAGTGTGTTGGCCATACATGATTTAATCTAATCTTCTGGCTGCAGGCATCATACTTCTTCAAACAACTTGAAAAATAGAAACAGGAAGGCAGCTGAATGGTTAACATATAGGTTAAGGAAAGAAAATTAAGGCTACATTTAGTATTTTGCCACATTCCAGGAGCAAAAAACAAAACAAACCCAAAAATGAAAGTTGTTAACTTTGCCCTGCAGATGCAAATACCTGACTAGATTAAATGATTTCATTTGAACCACCTCATTTGTATCTAATATCTTTTTTAACTCATCTTAATGTGCAATGTCTACAGAAAAGTGGGCTTTGCTTTCTTAAATGTAGGCCAATTCTTTTACAGAGTTTTCTTAAGTTTGTTTTTTTGCTGACAGACTATTCTTGAATTACTCTAGTTTCTGCTCCTTACAACAAATTACACAACTGTTCATGTAAGTTAGGCTAAATTTTGCACTCAAGGGGCTGCTCTGCCTACTGATTTGGAAGAGTAACCTCTTCAGACTGTAGAGAAGAAATGTTCTCTCCAGGGCAGCAATTACTTCCCTTCTTTGTCTATATTAAGAAGCCATTCAGCATCCCTGCCGCTATTCCTCCTTCAAAGAGGAGAAACTGCTCTTTCCAGAAACTTCTAGCCTCAAAATATTTCTTCCTGGTACTAAGGGTACCATTGTCTGAACAGATTGTCCTCCATGTTGACACTCGATTTGCTTTTTATAAAATTAGCAACATTTCTTTTTTCCATTTCATTTTCTCCAGAGTGAATTTAGCACTGCTGTAATGTGCTAAGGCCCTGACAGCCCTGAGCACTGAAGTCCCTTGTATATCCACAGAACAGGTGCAGCTGGGTCACTGGCAGAACAACCTTCTCCAGACTGTCCTGCCAGTGTGCCCCAGCCTGAACCTGGGGTGGACCACCTCTTTCTGCAACAGGGTACTTTATTTCCTTTGGCCACTTGGCTGAGACTACCATTATGGGTGTTTGTTGCGGTGATACTTTTGTGGAAAGGGCTTGCTTTCACTAAAAAGTAAACCAAGGCCCACCAACCTATTTCCTATAGCCCACTGATAGGGTTGCCAGTTTCAGTTGGACATATTCCTGGAGGTTACATCACATGACATAATCTTTAATTAAAGATTAACATTTAATTCCTGGAGACTCCAGGACAATCCTGGAGGGTTTGGCAACCTTACTCACTGAACAATTACTAGATAGTAACAACTTGTGGTCACTTTAAATGGTTTCAAAAGGGCAACTGAAAATGGAAAGGCTCTGTATCTCTTTACTTATCCCTTGACCCATGCAGTCCCGTTCACAGTATTTTTTTCACTTTCTCAAAGATTTTAAATGATATTCCTCATTGTTACTGAACACAGCATCTCCCCCCCCAACCCCAAAAGAAATTATTCAGTCCAGTGTTTTTAAAATAAACATTTTAGTTTTCCAGCACATGTAGTGGGTATTTAACTTGTTTTATTTTCAGCCATTTTTCTCACAGTCTCAGCCCTGTTTATTTTCTTAGGGTCTGAGGGGAGTGACAGCCACATATATCCTCATGTTATTGTACTATTCATGTTTGTTTTCATTGTGAGTGTGAGAACAGTTATTTGGGATAAGTCGGCTATGTGTTGATGAAGAACAGTCTGGAATGGCTACATGAAAGGTTTTACAATTCTGTATATACATTGAGGAGAGAATGACCTTTTCTCTAGTGGACAGATTTAAAATATATATATACAATTTGTACTTGCTCAGTGTATATAATTATTTTTGATCTGAGAATAAAATATCATTAGTTTATTTTGATTATCATCAATTTTCGTGGCAAAGGGTGGGCAAGTACGTATTCAATATTATGTATATTAAGGGTTTGTCTACACAGGGATATATTCAGGATTAACTTTTTGCATGAACACACTTATTCTGGAATAAGAGTGCCTTATTCCAAATTAACTTAATCTAAGTAAATTAAGATAATTTGTTATAAAGCACTCTTATTCCAGAGTAAGAACATCCACAGATGGACTATATTGGGAATTGTTAATCCACTTTAAATTCACACCCTGCTTATTCTGGCATGGCACTGGGAGAATGATTCTCCTGTCTCATCAAGTTAATTTTTACTATTCCAGTCTCTCTCTTCTGGATGGAGACTGTGTAGTAAATGTGATTATTTTTTCTTGCAGATTGTGAGAATATTTAGTGTGTTATAGATGGTATATTCTGTTGCTACCGCTCACTGATGTTTTGTTTTTTTAATGAAAAGAATCAGAGGAAGGCTCAAATCAGAACTTTGGAGCCATTCAGATACAGGTCTAAAATTCCAAACTTCATTACTCCGGCCCCTGTCATTATGACCCCAATAAAAAAAATAGATCTGAACACCACCTAAGTTCAGGGAAGTTTGAATCAGAAACTCAAAAAATAACACATAGTATAGAAGTAGGGTAGGGTATGGCAAGAAAGAAAATATGTTATTAAAGGAAGTGGGTCCTGAAAAATGGACAATGAGCAAAGCGTTAAGATTTCAGGATTTTGCTTTCCTTGGGCTAAACACTGCAATTTATTAAAAATAAAAGCCTCCTGCACAGTTCAGAGTTAGAATTAAAACTGATTTAAGATGAAAACTCCATCCTGTGAGACCTAACTCCTTCAATTTATAACGAGGTGGATTATGTATCATTGTGAAGACTCCTGGGTAGAAGTGTATAACAGAAATATTTCTTTTCATTTAGCTTCAGGCAATGAGACTGGACAAGTATCTCTCAGAGAATAGGTTTTCAGTGATTACAGCTGCCAACTCCAGACATCATCTGGACAAAGAGATGAAAACTCCCCTTTCATAAAAAACTGGGGTAGATAGGAAGTGAATGTTGAATTTACAAGTTGCAGATATATGGCTGATAACCTTCATGTCTTCCCTAATTTAAAGCAGCTGTAGTCTTACTGCTAGCACTTTTGTCCTCCCCACCCCACCGTCCCTATAGTTTAGACTTGTACAACTTCTGAAAATACACGTTCTTCTCCATATATATTATTATAATATTATAATATGTTGCAGTCAAACAGACTCCTAACAACAAATATTATCATGTATGACTCTAGAGCAGCAGGATTTCCTTTGCTGTTAAAGGAGGTTGGTTATCACACTGATCACCAGTCATTTAAAATATCCTAGATAATTATTTCCTGTGTTGATAGTACATTGAGTATTCTATCTATATACATTGTAACAGCACTTGCATTTATGAGTCTATAAAAGTGTCATCTAGACAACTGCAAAAACCCTACAGAAATACAGAACTTCCAATTACCCACATGTTGGTATCTGTTCAGTTCTGTTCATACTGGCTTATCTCTGCTCTCAAACCCTATATTTCCAGTACAAAACCTTGGGGAAATTCACATATTTGCATTGTAGCCATCTAAGTTCAGGGACCACAGCACTTCTCTGATCTCAAGGCAAATTGAGCTCCAAACTTTGTTTTCTTGGTGGATGTGCAAGAAAGTCAGAATATTACAGAATTATTATTTAATCGAATAGCAAACGTTTCCAAGTCAATTTAGCAAATTTACAGCAACTTTAAACAGTAGTAGTAAAATTATTTTAGCTACATGAATACCTCTAACAGAAAGTTGAGGAAAACTGTTCAAAGTTCATTCCTTATTTGTACAGTAGAGGATTTTGCACTTCTACTTGCTTGCTTTTCAAAGCTGAAAATACGCATTTCAAAATGATAGTGGATGTCAATAGTAATGAAGGGGAAAAACAATTGAACTTCATATGGACCCATGCATGAAGACCTGAAAATGAAGAAATTTGAAGGATGTTGCATCTTTTTCTATTAGCATCAGTTATTTTATTTTCAAGGCTGAACTATATTTTTAATGTTGCATTCCATGAAAATAGGAAAACATGAAGAAAAACTGGTCTGAACATCTGGAATGATATTTAGTCAATGGCTTTTCTGGTCCTTCTTTCGATGGCATCTCCATCAGCCTTAAACTTTTCTAAAGAACTCTTTAGCTGAATGCAAAATGTGAGCTCTGCAATTCTCTAGTAAATTGGCAGCTCCTTCACACTGGCTGGCCTCAACCATTATCCTTTTATGCAAAAAAGGCACGTTGGACCTAAACTGACTGGCAATATTCTTCCTATTTGGCAGTAGGAAAACAGTCTTAGCCTCTGTTACCAAAATCAAGCTGCAGGCTAGTGAGGTTCAATCTTGCTTTCTTAAGACACTTATATTATGAATTCTGCAGATGAATTATTGACTATCCTATCTAAGGAGAGGATAATTATCCAACTCAGGTTTAATATTTGTTACTAAGCATTTCTGTGAGTTGATTAGTTACTTAGCCATGTATTGTTTTTTATTTAACTTCGTAGATTTTTCTAGTAAAATATTAATAGAGATCTAAAATATTAAGCTCTGTACAATTTTAATATTATACATAGTTAGAATGATGACTTGGTAAGAAATGGAAAAATCCTGGTAATGGACTTTTGCTTTAGACTATTTGCTTGTAAAATTCAACAGTGCCCTGTTACTTTGCTGAGTGTCTGCAAGCCTATCTGGGTTAAGAGGTTTTTTCAAACCCCTACACTGTTAGTTTATAAATAGATTAATAATTAATTTGACAAAAGCGCTCTCTCTCTCTCTTTGGTGAGTATTTCTTTTAAGGTAAGATTAGCACATCAATCTGTGATAGCATTTTTGCAGCTTGACTTAAAAGCAGTTGTGAAAAATGCATTTGGAATTTTGTTGTGTCTTAGAAATTGAAACTCTAACTATATTTTAACAATTTTTGAAGATAATGGCTGGTAAAGCAGAAGGCAGCAGCAGCTGTATGTGCGGTCACTAGCTTTTGCCAGCAAACTCAATCATTGCCTTCCCCCTTCAAAAGCATGTAATTGTCACAATTGTATCTATGCACTTAATATTTATGAAAAACATGGCACAGAATCCTAGAAATGTAGGTCTGCAAGAGACCTTGACAGGTCATCTACCCTGTGCTGAGACAGGATCATATATACCTAATGCATCGCTGACAGGTGTTTGTCTAACCTGTTTTTAAAATCCTCCATTGACGAGGATTCCACTACCTTCCTTGGAAGCCTATTCCAGTATTTAACTAGTTTTAGAGTTAGAAAGTTTTTCCTAATACCTAATCTAAATCTCTCTTGCTGCAGTTTAAGCTCCTTATTTCTTATCCTACCTTCACCGTTGCTCTTAATAACAGCCTTTAACATATTTGAAGACTGTTATCGGGTCTCCCCTCAGTCTTCTCAGGACTAAACATATCCAATTTTTTAACCCTTCCCCCTACATCATGTTTTCTAAATCTTATTTTTGTTGCCCTTCTTTGGACACACACCAGTTTGTCAACATCTTTCTTAAAGTGTAGGGCCCAAAACTGGAAACCATACTTTAGCTGAGGTCTCACCAGAGCTGAGTAACGTGGAACTATTACCTACCATTGTGACATTCCCAGGTATAATCTGGATTGATGGACAGCTGTGTCCCTTCAATTCTCCAACCTGGGGTGCCTTTTACACTGCCTTTTACACTGCTTTGCTGTGAGAGCAACCACTCCTGGCCTGCGCTCGCGCGCTCTCTTGCTGTCTCTCACACACACACTCACGCGCGCACACACACACACAGCCTCTAGCATGTAAATGACTCCTAGCTGAGTCATATGAGTGCTGTTAGCTAGCCACTCTTGAATTATATTGAAGAGTGACACCAGCAAATTCCAAGTTCCAGACTTTCCCTGAGAAGTACATCTCTTGTACTGCCCAGTACCTTCCTAGACAATACAAGCTTATATAAGGTCAGTCACTTCATTAATAGAAAATGATATGCACAAACCTTGTTATCTCAAATGAAACTTCCTAAAGACTTCAATCCCAACACATTTGCGTAGATAAAACAATAAAACAAGTTTATTAACTACAGAAAGATAGATTTTAAGTGATTGCAAGCAATGAGGCATAAACGTCAGAATTGGTTACAAAGAAATAACTAATACTTAATGTATCAAGCTAAGTGAATTCAAAGCAAAAAGGTTTCTCTCACCGTATGTTTATAGCAGTCTGGCTGGATTCCTCCCCAGTCAAGACTCCTCGCACAGTTCAGTCATGCTTTTATTCTTTTTCAAATGTTGACGATGATGTGAGTAGAGATAAGGGGAGAGAGGTGTTGCTCACTTTTATATCTTTTTCCTCCACTTTGAGAATCATCTCCAGCTGGGGTTCAAGCAACAGCCAGTCTGTTTACAAGGGAACCCCCAGCTGTTCCATTGCCAAGATGTAAATTTCTCGCTCACACCTTTCTTCCTACCAAAGAACAACCGCTTAATCAGGTGATAGTCCATATGATTGTGTTGAGACCTGGCTGAGACATCAGTTTGTCTTGTCTCTGGGGAACTGGTTTGAAGTTGTTTCCTCAGACTTGGAACATGTCTTCTACAGTAGAATTTTATTACTCTACGTACAATGTTGCCACACATATTTTACCAGGACAATACTGTTCAGCAGATTTGAGTTTTCAAATGATACCTTGCAATGCATACAAAATCTATTATGGTTTTGTAAAAAGGATGAACACATGGGTAGACTATCAGACCCGTGTATTGCATATGATCCTCCTGCTAATATATCTCAGTGGTATTAGTCTTTTTTGCAACTGCATCGCATTATTGACTCTCATTCCACTGTAACCCCCAGATCCTTTTCTGCAGTACTACCGCTTAGCCAGTTATTCCCCATTTTGTAGTTGTGCATTTGATTTTTTCCTTCCTAAGTGTGATAGTTTTCACTTGTCTTTATTGAATTTCATCTCATTTATTTCAGACCAATTCTCCAATTTGTCACAGTCATTTTGAATTCTAATCCCATCCTCCAAAGTGCTAGCAACCCCTCCCATCTTGCTGTCATCTTCACATTTTATATGCAGACTCTCCACTGCATTATCCAAGTCACTAATGAAAATATTGAGTTGTACCAGACCCAGGACAGATACCTGCAGGACCCTACTAGGTACATCCTCCCAATTTGATAGTAAACCATTGATAACTACTCTTCAAATATTTGAATATGGTTTGTCAACCAGTTCTGCACCTACTTTATAGTAATTTAATCTAAACCACTTTTCCCTAGCTTGCATATGAGAATATCGTGTGTCAAAAGCAGTACTAAAATCAAGTTATATCATCGTTGCAAACTGTTGCTTTATGTGAAACCTGCAAATTTTGGTCTTATTTTAAAATCTTGAAACTGAAGTATTTAAAATGTTTTGAGGAGTATCTAGTATTTTTGAATCACTCTACTGGCTGATTTCCCAGCTGATTTTTAATGGCAATTCAGTAAAGGGAAGATGCTACTGTTTCTGATTTTACCTGACACAGAATTAATACATATAGTTTGGGATATTTCATAGAGACAGCATTGGTGTTTACACCTTCAGAGCATTATCATATGCCCTTTAGAGCTCCATCATTGCAGTTATGTACAGTTTTTATGTAACCACTTCTTTATTATTTAATCCCATTGTTTAAATAATGGGGGGCACTTCCACGTCATTGACAGAGACCTGGAGATTATTTCCCTCTGCACATATACTCACACCCCTCTTATTCCTCCTATTTTAATCTTTCACTCTCCCTTTTCCACCCATAAACAAAAATAATTCACCATATCATGGCCACCATGGCGTCTTTATCTTTTTGTAAAAGAATTCATGAATAAAGCAAGATGTTGTCTTCTAATGGGATAGCGGGGGTCAAGGTTTCTGGGTTCTCTTCCCCACTCTGTCACAAACTTGCTTTATGGCTTGGAACAAACCATTTAACCTCTTTATGCCTCAGTTTCCTCATCTGAGAAATGTCTATAGTAATACTTAACTACCTGGGATGAGGGTTACCGTTTGTAAAATGCTTTGAAGTTTTCTGGTAAGAAGTGCAAAGGTACTGAAAATTATTAATCTATATAGAGATTGTGGTGGTACAATACAATGCTTTTGTATTATTCCTTAATACTCAAAGGACAAAATTTAGTCCCTGAAATGTTCCTAACAAAAAAATTAAATGACGACAATTAAATGTTGTCTCTCAGATTTCCAACACTGGGTCTAATAGTTCCTTCCAGCTGAACAAAGCAGCAGAATAAAAGTTTCCCAGTTAGAATGAAATCCAAGCAGCTTTAAACTACTATGAAAAATACATAAAATGGACTGAACCTATTATGAGACTCAGTGTTTCTCAAAGGCATTTTATTCCCATTTACTCTAGAACAGTTCTCACTCTGTTATCCTCTTTGTATTTTCTTTTCAGAATAAATAAAAGCTCCAGTCCAGAACAGATTGCAATTATTTGCTGATCTATCTGTCCGTTTGAGATTCCTGCTCCGTCCACTGATCTCATAGTGAAAAATTGATGTAGAATATTAATCATAGATTCATAGATATTTAGGTCAGAAGGGACCATTATGATCATCTAGTCTGACCTCCTGCACAATGCAGGCCACAGAATTTCACCCACCACTCCTAAAAAAGACCTCACACCTATATCTGTGCTATTGAAGTCCTCAAATTGTAGTTTGAAGACCTCAAGGAGCAGAGAATCCTCCAGCAAGTGACCCGTGCCCCATGCTACAGAGGAAGGCGAAAAACCTCCAGGGCCTTCCAATCTGCCCTGGAGGAAAATTCCTTCCCGACCCCAAATATGGCGATCAGCTAAACCCTGAGCATATGGGCAAGATTCATCAGCCAGATACTACAGAAAATTATTTCCCGGGTAACTTGGATCTTACCCCATCTAAAAACCCATCACAGGCCATTGGGCCTATTTACCATGAATATTTAATTACCAAAACCATGTTATCCCATCATACCATCTCCTCCATAAACTTATCGAGTTTAATCTTAAAGCAAGATAGATCTTTTGCCCCCACTACTTCCCTCGGAAGGCTATTCCAAAACTTCACTCCTCTGATGGTTAGAAACCTTCGTCTAATTTCTAATCTAAATTTCCTAGTGGCCAGTTTATATCCATTTGTTCTTGTGTCCACATTGGTACTGAGTTTAAATAATTCCTCTCCCTCTCTGGTATTTATCCCTCTGATATATTTATAGAGAGCAATCATATCTCCCCTCAACCTTCTTTTAGTTAGGCTAAACAAGCCAAGCTCCCTGAGTCTCCTTTCATAAGACAAGTTTTCCATTCCTCGGATCATCCTAGTAGCCCTTCTCTGTACCTGTTCCAGTTTGAATTCATCCTTCTTAAACATGGGAGACCAGAACTGCACACAGTATTCCAGGTGAGGTCTCACCAGTGCCTTATATAACGGTACTAAAACCTCCTTATCCCTACTGGAAATACCTCTCCTGATGCATCCCAAGACGACATTAGCTTTTTTCACAGCCATATCACATTGGAGGCTCATAGTCATCCTATGATCAACCAATACTCCAAGGTCCTTTTCCTCCTCCGTTACTTCTAGTTGATGCGTCCCTAGCTTATAACTAAAATTCTTGTTATTAATCCCTAAATGCATGACCTTACACTTCTCACTATTAAATTTCATCCTATTCCTATTACTCCAGTTTACAAGGTCATCCAGATCCTCCTGTAGGGTATCACTGTCCTTCTCTAAATTAGCAATACCTCCCAGCTTTGTATCATCTGCAAACTTTATTAGCACACTCCCACTTTTTGTGCCCAGGTCAGTAATAAAAAGATTAAATAAGATTGGTCCCAAAACTGATCCTTGAGGAACTCCACTGGTAATCTCCCTCCAACTCGACAGTTCACCTTTCAGTAGGACCCGTTGTAGTCTCCCCTTTAACCAATTCCCTATCCACCTTTCAGTTTTCCTATTGATGCCCATCTTATCCAATTTAACTAATAATTCCCCATGTGGCACAGTATCAAACGCCTTACTAAAATCTAAGTAAATTAGATCCACTGCATTTCCTTTATCTAAAAAATCTGTTACTCTCTCAAAGAAGGAGATCAGGTTGGTTTGGCACGATCTACCTTTTGTAAAACCATGTTGTATTTTGTCCCATTTACCATTGACTTCAATGTCCTTAACTACCTTCTCCTTCAAAATTTTTTCCAAGACCTTGCATACTACAGATGTCAAACTAACAGGCCTATAATTACTTGGATCACTTTTTTTCCCTTTCTTAAAAATAGGAACTATGTTAGCAATTCTCCAATCATACGGTACAACCCCTGAGTTTACAGATTCATTAAAAATTCTTGCTAATGGGCTTGCAATTTCTTGTGCCAATTCTTTTAATATTCTTGGATGAAGATTATCTGGGCCCCCCGATTTAGTCCCATTAAGCTGTTTGAGTTTCGCTTCTACCTCAGATATGGTGATGTCTACCTCCATATCCTCATTCCCATTTATCATGCTACCATTATCCCTAAGATCCTCTTTAGTCTTATTAAAGACTGAGGCAAAGTATTTGTTTAGATATTGGGCCATGCCTAGATTATCCTTGACCTCCACTCCATCCTCAGTTTTTAGCGGTCCCACTTCTTCTTTCTTTGTTTTCTTCCTATTTATATGACTATAGAACCTTTTACTATTGGTTTTAATTCCCTTTGCAAGGTCCAACTCTACTTGACTTTTAGCCTGTCTCACTTTATCCCTACATATTCTGACCTCAATAAGGTAGCTTTCCTTACTGATCCCTCCCTTCTTCCACTCCCTATATGCTTTCTGCTTTTTCTTAATTACCTCTCTAAGATGCTTGCTCATCCAGCTTGGTCTACAACTCCTGCCTATGAATTTTTTCCCCTTTCTTGGGATGCAGGCTTCCGATAGCTTCTGCAGCTTTAATTTAAAATAATCCCAGGCCTCCTCTACCTTTAAACCCATAAATTCTTCAGTCCAATCCACTTCCCTAACTAATTTCCTTAATTTTTGAAAGTCAGCCCTTTTGAAATCAAAAACCCTAGTTGCAAATTTATTTTTGTTAATCCTTCCATTCAGTTTGAACTGAATTAGCTCATGATCACTTGAGCCAAGATTATCCCCTACAACCATTTCCTCTATGAGGTCCTCATTACTCACAAAGACCAAATCTAAAATGGCATCCCCTCTAGTCGGTTCAGCAACTACTTGCTGAAGGAATCCATCAGCTATCGCATCTAGGAAAATCTGAGTCCTATTATTATTACTAGCACTCGTCCTCCAGTCTATATCTGGGAAGTTAAAGTCTCCCATGATCACACAGTTTCCATTAGAATTTACTTTATTAAAAACATTAAAAAGGGCTCTATCCATATCCAAATTAGATCCTGGCGGTCTATAGCACACCCCAAGCACTATCGCAGGGGAGGCTCTAATAGTTTTCTTCCCCAATTTAATTGTTGCCCAGACAGACTCAGTCATATCCATTTCATCGCTTCTTATTTTTTACATTCTATCTCATCATTGATATACAGTGCTACTCCACCACCTTTACCTTTATTTCGGTCTTTCCTAAACAGCACATACCCTTCAATACCTGTAGCCCAGTCATGACTACTATTCCACCAGGTCTCTGTTATACCTATAATATCTGGTTTCACTTCCTGCACCAGTAACTCTAGTTCCTCCATTTTGTTACCTAGGCTCCTTGCATTAGTGTACAAACATCTTAATTTTTGCTGTTTGGCCTCACTCACATTCTGTACCCTATTAGGCACGGTTATTTTACTACCAGTATAACCTATTAGACTTGTATCTACACTGCCCTTCCTCCTACCTACAGCTGTATCCACTCTTACTTCATTTTCTTTCCACTCTATGCTAAATTCTGGCGTGGAGATTACCTGGACATCTCCCAACCATCTCCCCCAAATTCCTAGTTTAAAGCTCTCTTAATCAGTTGTGCCAGCCTCCATCCTAGAAGTCTATTTCCTTCCCTACTCAGATGAAGTCCATCCCGAGAGAACTGTCCTCTATCCATGAATGCCTCCCAATGGCCATACATCCCAAAGCCCTCCTTATAGCACCACTGCCTAAGCCATCTATTGATAGTCATAATCTTGTCACACCTTTGTTGCCCTTCTCTAGGAACAGGCAGAATCCCACTAAAGATCACCTGAGCCTCAATTTCCTTAAGCGTCCTCCCCAGCCTAGCATAGTCTCCCTTAATACTTTCCAGCGAGAATCTAGCCGTATCATTTGTTCCCACATGAAGGATAATTAGGGGATTCTTTCCCGCTCCCTTTAGAATCCTTTTCAACCTCAGGTCTACATCCCGTATCTTAGCACCTGGAAGACAGCACACCCTCCTATTTTCTGGATCAGCTCTGGTTACAGGCCTATCTATTCTTCTCAGTAAAGAGTCCCCAATCACATAGACCTGCCTTTTCCTAGTGATGGTGCTATTCTCCAGTCTATCCCCTGTTCCCTCTGGCTGCAAGTTCTTTCCATTCCCATTCTCCCTTGTAATCCTTTTTAACCCATCCTGTATCCTCCTGGGGCTCATATTTGGTGTAATCTCCATTAACTCTTCCCCTTTTCCTATAGGACTAACCGCTCTTCTCTTCTTCCTTGCCCTATCACCTTCAGTGACTACCTGCTGAGCCCCTTCTTCATTTTCCAACTCTGCAAACCTATTCTGAAGCTCTATTTCTCCTTCACTAGCCCGTCTTTTCCTCTGCCTAGTTCTTTTAGTCACATGCTTCCACTGACCACTTTCCTCACCCAGTCTCCCCTCAGAATTCCCCAGCCCTGATTCCACCTGCAGGTCTGAGCTTTTCCCTTCAGATACCTCATGTCTTTGCTCCATAATCTGCTCAAACCCCTTCCTAAACTCTACCAGACTTTCCACCTGCATCTCCAAACCTCTGATCTTTTCCTCCATCAGCTCTATCAGACGGCATTTCATGCAGAGAAAACTCTTACCAGGTGCCCCCTCCAGGATCATGTACATACCACAGCTTCCACATCCAGTCATCTTCATTGTGTCATCTGCTACATGGGTCACTCCCACTGCCACCTCTGAATCTGGCATAGCCTTCCCACCTAAATCCTGTTAATCTGGGAAACACAAACCACACCAAAACACCACCACCCACAGCAAAACCAAACCCCACACAAGCACCACAAGACAAACTCCCACTCAAACTCCCCTGTTTACAGCTCTGTTTGCTAGCTCCTGTGCCGCTGCCTGACTGGCTGCTACCTTTATAGGACCCCCAGTCAGTGAAGCCCCGCCCCCTAATCAGGGCTCAGCTTCTCTCCCAGCACAAAGCCCCTCCAAGCCTCTACACATACAGATACTACCAATACAAAGCCAAACAAACACAAATACCTTCTCCTCCAACAGAACTCCCACTCAAACTCCCCTGTTTACAGCTCTGTTTGCTAGCTCCTGTGCCGCTGCAGCTGTCTGTTCAGGGAGAACTGTAAAGAATGTCTTTCCTGTAAGCAATATGTCTTTAGGAAACCTAAGTACTGCCATGCCAGATCAGTCTAATAATCCTTCTAGTTTAGTATCCTGTCTCCAGCAATGACCAGTATCAACTGCTCCAGAGGAAGAAACACTGCAGTTGGCAATTGTGGGATAATCTGCACCCCAGGAAGGGTTCCTGCTAACCTCCGGTAATCAGAGGTTGGTTTATGTCTCAAAGCTTGAGGATTTTCAAAATTTTTACCTTCTGGCATTGCTGACTCTCCCACACATAAGGCACTCCTAGAAGTTTTGGTTGTAAACAGATTTGGCAAGAGGTGTTCTTATTTTACCAAGCCTACTCTAACCTCTGTATTTCTCTTTGTGGTATCTAGTTAACAAACACTGGAAGACGCCATACAACGTTTTTTAAATACTTAGATAAGCACACTCTTTTATTTGGTGGAGAGAACAGTATTCATTCTACAATGTCATTTAATTTTCAGGCTCACCTTGTGGCAGCATTTGAGCAGAGCCTTGGAAACATGACCATTCGACTACAGAGTCTGACTATGACAGCAGAACAAAAGGCAAGTTTGAGAAACATTTGTTCTGTATGCGTACATGTAGATGCACACATCCCAGTGGGAAGGAGAACCAAGTGATTTTTAAAAATTAATTCACAGTAGTGGTGTTTTTATGAAACCTGTCTTACAAACTCGGTAAGTTGCCCTGTTCCATTCATTCACTTGGAAGCATCTGGAGCTGGCCACTGTCCAAAGACAGGATACTGGGCTAGATGGACCATTGATCTGACCCAGTATGTCCATTCTTATGGTCTTGTGAAAGAGGATAATCCTTTCATTTGTATTTTAAAATAGAAATGTGCATGTGATTGGTGGGCTAACAGCACAAGAATGGGAACCTGGATCTTTCCTAAGTTCTATTTCAGCTCTGACACTGTGAGTCCCTTTGTAGCCTTGGGCAAATCACAACCTTTCTGCTTGCTTACCTCACAGAGGTGTTTTGAGGACTGATTAGATAATGACTGTAAGTTGCTTGGAACAAAAGAGAGGCTAATTATTGCTTTTTATTACAGTTTGTCTTCTTCCCAACACATACATGCATACATCCAGTAAAAACACTATTAAAAATTACTGCACTATGTACAATCACCAATGTTTAGTGCTACTTTAATGCACAATAATTTCTCCACATTGTGGAATGACAATATCTGAACCCCTAAAAAGTAGTGCTTTCAAGGTCCAGTCAATCGTGCAGTATACACCAACCCTCAGCACATTTCTCATGCACCCCAGACCATTCACCAAGTACCTAAACCCAGATTGAAAGAAGGCTGCCTGGGAACAGTTACATAGAGTCTAAATGTATGGACATCTCATTGGTTTCTTTTTCATTTCAGGATTCCGAACTGAATGAGTTAAGGAGAACCATTGAACTCCTGAAAAAGCAGAACGCTGCTGCCCAAGCTGCCATTAATGGAGTAATTAACACACCTGAACTCACTTGCAAAGGTAAAGAGGCAAACTCTACTTTTAACAGCAGTGTAGCACTCCTGAGACATTTGTCCTCTTGGTAATATCTGATGCAATTTACCTTGCCCAGAGACTGGCTTTGTATATATCATCAACTGTATTTGCTTCTGCTTTGATGTAACATGGAGATGTATACATTTATATCTCAGTAGAGCCCTATGATTTTTGTTGGTACCTTCTATTTAAATAAACTGTTATCAGACCCTCCTGTGCTGTCTAATAAACCGTTTAATAAAACTTTGCTATCTGTAGTTGCTATATTGCTCAAATTCACTGTAAGCATTTCAGAATTCTCACAGCAGCACAATAAAGGAATAGAATCCTCCTTCTGAGAGTTGTGGGTACTGTGAAATCTCTAAGTAATTGCCTGATTCTTTAAAAAAAAAAAATTAATTTCCAGTGCAAAGCAAGGGCCTGATCCTGCAAAGTCTCCTTCACATTACTTGTCTCACTGACTTAAATTGAGACTATTTGCATGAGGAAAGGTTTGCAGGCTCATATGTGAAATATTAATTGTGCCATGAGAAACAAGGAATATTGCTGTGAACTATGCAATGTCATCATTTTGTGCAAGTGATTCTAAATGCACTTAATTCCTAAAGCATTTTTGCCGGGATGAGTGACCAGTGGAGATATTGAAATGTCTCCAGTAAATTTGACTATATCGCTGTTAACATTCAGGTACTGGGACTGCCCAACCTGCTGACCTGCGAATCAGAAGGCAACACTCTTCAGATAGTGTCTCTAGTATTAACAGTGCTACTAGTCACTCCAGTGTGGGAAGCAACGTAGAGAGTGATTCAAAGAAGAAGAAGAGGAAAAACTGGGTGAGTGTGCTTCAGGAGACTGTGTGAAACGGATATAAAATTGTCCTAATAACATCCCGGTTGAAATTCTCCCTTGTGCATCAGGTCAACACAAGGACTATGGACCACTTAAATTACACCTAAGCCCTATTTTGAAGACCTAAGTGAATCTTAAGTGATGCCTATGTTTGTGCTGGCCCTCTACATGGAAAAGAATTTTACGTTCACTAGCCAAAAGGCCAGTCATAAAACCTGTAGTTGCAATAGCTCTCAAAGACTAATCCTGGCTAAGAGACATACATTGCCTAGTCTATTAGTGTAAAACATTAGAGAAAAATCCAAGTAAATGAAACAAATTCACAATGAAGGAAGATTAAGCCTCTTAGCTCATATTGCTTTCCTCTTCTGAGTCCATTCATTCCATTTTAACTTGGGCTGTGTTCTGAATGAAATTTTTAAATCAAATAAATCCATTTTTAAAATTCTCTTGTGATAGAAGTTTCTTCCAAAAGGTTTCAAAATAATCATCTTTCACTTTCCACTTCTCTTTATTTGCTCATCATGCGTTCTATACAAGGTACCATGCACTGGAGGAAAGGTACACAGTATTAAACTCCTTTTTTAATTAGACCATTGCTGCTGTAGTAACTTTAGCTTTATTTTAGTTTGGACTAAAATACTTAGTTCTTGTAATATAGTCAGTAAAGCAGTCCACACCCTCCTTCCCACTCAATGTAAATGTTCCTGGACCTAGCACACTGAAATTATAAATATGTTGCTACAAAATGTTATAGTTTGCTCTTGTGAACATTTATTCTGAAATTATCGGTGATCCTGTTACGGTTATGTATGAAACTCCCTTTGTGCCATGAGACTGCAACATTTTACTTGAACAGACTCTCATTTTAATGTATCTTTTCTATCCCAATGGTTTCACTTCTATATTTTAATCATAACACTTTCTCTCCCCTCCCCGCATTGTCCAAAACCTTGGATTCAATGAAAGCAGTAGCTTCTCCAAATCCTCACAGTGCTGTCTTGTGTGTTACTTGTTGGGGTACTCTGCTGGCAAGATGGACTTTATTTTCTCTCCTCCTTGTAAACAGTTAATGAGTCTTTTTCATATCAGCTAGATTAATCCTATATGATCAGTAATTCCTCAGTCATGATCAATACCTCATCATATCTTTTCAGTCCTATTTTATTAGTTGTTTTATGTTTCCATGGTCTAGAAGATTTCATCCTAGCACCAAGCTATATATCTCATTTGTCATTCCACTATTCTTAGTGTGGATTAGGGGACATTTATTTATTGTGAAAAAGATGAATATATAGGGTCTTAGTGCAGTTCGGGTAAACAGAGGAAATAGCATCTTGATTTCATCAAACGACCACATTATAGCAGAATGAAGAATGGATATAAAATTAACTCTTTATTTATAAACTGGATATAAGTTGCACCCAGTGAATGTAGAATGCTTATTTCACAAATATTTGTGAGATCTTTTCTAAACTCAGAATGTCTAATTACATAGTGAAACATTACCTTCAGGCTAAAATAAAAGTACTTCAGAGACATGTTGCCACTGAAAACTTAGTGCAATTTAAAAAAATCTTATTCACCTATAAAACATGTGAGTTACACTTTTGTAATGAACTGAGATCACAGGGACCCACCAGTTTAGTCATCATCATGCTTGATTTTTCAGTCATTTTGTAAGTGGGAGTCCCATTCAAAAGACTTACAAGTTGCAGATAGGTAGAGAAGGCTGAATATTTTAACCTGATGAAATATTTATCCCTTGAAGGAAGACACGATGTACCAGTGCCTCAGCAACTCAGTTAAGAGATTACTAGCCATGGAGAAAATAAGATTCAGGCAGTATTGAGATTCAGATCTGTGTGCCATCCCTCATGTAATGTGAAATGACCATGTGTTTGAAGGTCCCATTTTTAGATAATATAGTTCCATGTACTCTGATTCCTGTTTAAAATTATTTCTGGTGTGTTTGTTGTTTATTGGTCATGTTTGTCTGAGAAATCCAAAGCTTTCCCTGTCACTGTTTTTCTCTGTTAAAACTTGTCTTTTTTCCTTTCCCCTTCCCTTTTGCTTGCGCTTCCTCTGGCAGGTCAATGAGGTAAGGAAGACCTACTTTAAACTATAAAATACAAAGCTAATCCATCCATTTACATGACTAACCCCATCAGCATCAATAACCTTGTCTGAGCCATGTTGCTTTATAACTGCAAGTTGTAATAACATTGTTACAAAGTTTCTTGTGCTAAATGGAATTCAGTATTCGTTGTGAGGGAGACACCCTAAAAACAGGAGGCATCAACATCCAGCCCTTTCAAGAGCTTATTCTAGATTCCCTTATTAATCTTATAAAATGGCTAAGATTAATGTGAAGTATTTGTTGCCATTTTGTTGGAAAGATTTGCATGCTATAGTTTGTACTTTGTGACCTAATTTTACTTAGCTGAATTCTTTATGATGTCTCTATGGTTATGGTTTTGTTGTTTCAGTTACGCAGCTCCTTCAAGCAAGCATTTGGTAAAAAGAAATCCCCCAAGTCAGCATCTTCTCATTCAGATATTGAGGAGATGACTGATTCTTCTTTACCTTCGTCACCAAAGCTACCACACAACGGCTCAACTGTTTCTACCCCGTTGCTCAGAGCTTCTCATTCCAATTCTCTGTAAGTGGCATTTTTATTTTTTAAAATCTTTTAAAATGAGTGGTTTGGAAATGTAACCGCAGGAAATGTACTGTAAGGAGCAGTCCTGCATTGACAGAGAAATAGGACTGGATTAGCTAATGGAATGAGGAGTGCCATATATTATTTAGTGATATTACCCCAAGATGAGATCGGAGCCCCATTTTGACATACATACACACAAAACACAGTTCTGGTTGAAATTCCGAACTCAGTGTTTTCCCACTGACTTCAGTGAAGCCAAGATTTCACTTAATGTCTGCCCTGAAGATTTCACAGTCTAAGTAAATAAGATAAACCAAAGGTGGAAGAAAGGAAGTAGTAGTATTATTATCCCTGTTTTACAGCAGGAATACAGAGAGATTAGATGACTTGCCAGGGGAGTCACAGGAAGTCTGTGGCAGAGCTGGGAACATATATCTTGAGTCCCAATCCTGCATCTTAACCATAATACTCTGTGAAGCCAAAAGACATCAACTCTCTTCTAAAGAGTAATTCAATATTTTCACCATGTAAGGGAAGTAGTTGCAACCAAAGTGATCTTGGACTGCAGAACTAATTGAAACTTCTCCTTGTGCTATCAGCTGTTCCAGCACAGGTTGGCATCTGGGGTTTCATATTTTCTTTTAAGTAAAGACAACACATGTTACTATAAACGTCAGAGAAGTGTTTAATTTCAAAGTGGTTGAACTAGTTCAAGTAACGATAAGAATTGTTTCAAACATTTATGCCAAAAGCCCAATTCTCCACTCTGTCATTTGACTCCCTACGTGACCTTGGGCAAACCACATAATCTCTCTCTGCTTCAGTTTGACAATTTGTAAAATGAGGTTAATGGTACCTCCCTGAGAGAGGTGTTTTGAGGATAAATTAATGTTTATAAAGTGCTGAGAGAACCTTATAAAGCTGTTTTATAATTATAGTACATCAGTAACTTCTTCACTTTGATTTGGATCAGTAGAAATAGAGATGCCACCTAGCTGAAATCAGGAAGCATTGAAAATATTGTAAGAGATCCTGTCTCATATTGATTTCAGATCAAATACATTTGAATAGTATCCAAACTTCAAGTTTCCCATCATTTGTTTCTATGTAAGGAGGTATGATTCAAGAGAACAATGGCAATAAGATGCAGCTAGCATGAAATAATCCCCCCACCACATGTAAAGGTCACAGTTCTACTTCTTAATTGCAATATCATCACTTTCAAGCAACCTCAGCCCATAATACTATGGAATAGTCAAAGCTTAAAGCCAGCTTTTAATGTTGAAATTGATTATATGTGTCATCAATTAAAATACTCTGTGAATATGGCTAGTCTTGACAAGTAGCTGGAGAGCCAATGGGCTGGAGATGAATTGAGGAAAGGTCAAATACTTCATCTGTGGGGAGGGCTTCAAGCAGGGCACCAGTATGAGTGAGGTGTACATGTTTTGGTTTATTTGTTTTCTGATGGGAGGGAAAACTTTGCTCATTTACTTAGGGATTTAGGCAGAGACATTTTAAACTGAAACCTCCCTGAAAGCATACAGCTCTGGTGCTGATCTTCCTATGTACAAACTCCTGCACCTGAACATCAGCTTCAATCTGCTTAATCGCTTCACACTGAGTACAAGGCTCAGGCAGAGAAAGAGAGGGGCCAGCAGAATGAAGAGGCAGCAGGGCAATCTTCCAGAAAATGTATGTGCTGAAAGGCTGTTCACCCAGAGTTTTGGGGGAGAACAACAAAAATGCCATTAAAATAAACTTTTAAGCATGAGTGGTTTAAAGCAAGAAGGAATTTATCATGTCTGAATAGGTAGGGTTCCAAAGCCCTCCAGAATCATTCAGGGAAGCCCAGCTGTGCACACCTGTTGAGCTTTAAATCTTTCTGTAAACTCATCAATCTCCAAGTGACTGCTGCTACTCTCTGTACTTCCTTAATTTATTTGGATTTTTTGCATTTAAAAGATTTCCCGCATGATGACTACTTTGAAAGAAATACTAATGTTGTCCAAGGATAGGTAATGGCCAGAATTTAGTTTCATGTACAAATTTTATTACCCTCAAAGCATAATTCCTGTGCTCGTAAAGCTAGTTTCTGATGTTTCAGAGTCATAGGTTCATAGTCATAGATTCCAAGGCCAGAAGGGACCATTAGATCATCTAGTCTGACCTCCTGTGTAACACAGGCCATACAACTTCCCCAAAATAATTTCTAGCACATCTCTTTTAAAAAATAAATTTAATCTTGATTTTAAAATAGTCAGTGATGCAGAATCCACCACGACACCTGGTAAATTGTTCCAATGGTTGATTACTTTCACTGCTAAAAATTTATGCCATATTTCCAGTCTGAATTTGTCTAGCTTCCACTTCCGGCCATTGGGTTGTTTATACCTTTCTCTGCTAGACTGAAGGGTCCATTATTAAATATTTGTTTCCTGTATAGGTATTTATAAACTGTAATCAAGTCATCCCCCTTAACCTCTTTCTTAAGCTAAATAGGTTGAGCTTTTTGAGTCTCACTCTAAGGCATGTTTTCTAATCCTTGAATGATTCTTGTGAACCCTCTCCAGTTTATCAACATAAAGGTCAACAGATACTGGGCTGGATGGGCCCATGGACCTGATTAGGGGAAGCTGGGGGAGGGAATTTAACCCCCCTGGTACCTCCAGTGGAGAATGACTCAGGGCAACAGGTTCACTCCAAAAGAGGAGAGGCCAGCATTTAAAATACATGGGGAATGCCTCCAAACCTGAGAGGATTTTTTCAGATCAGTACTTGGTAATTACATGAGAAATGTTAAAATCTGAAACTTGATATTAGTGTTCAACGATTAAAAAGAAAAGGGTACGAATATGAGATCCATTGTCATAAATTAGAGGAAAGTGGGAAAAGTTTGAGGGATTTTATAGCCATAGTTGATACATATAAAGCGGTAAAATTTGAGTGTATTTTATATCCGTATATGATAATTAGAGAGAAAATTAGCAAAATTTGCAAGGATTTTATATCAATCAGTATTCAAGAATTGGAGAAAAGGGCAACATCTGAGGAGATTTAATGTTAATATCAGATAATTAGATAAGAAAAATCTCAAGGGATAATAAAACAGACATAGATAACTAGAGAGAAAATGGGGTGAAATTTTGCAAGAATTTTATATCAGTATTTTAGAATTGAGGAGAAAGTGGGGCAAAAACTTCTACATAGAACTTTATCTATGTCATCATTGGTGCTGTAAGCAGCAATGGATTTTTGTCCATCAAGCTCATCTTGCTGAATCAGGGAAAATTGTTTTTGCTTTATTAATTAAATACTCTGAAACAGCATTTGAAAGTCATGCTCCCAAGCTCTCTGGTTAAGTGACTGTTTTACAACCTTTCCCAGTATTTCTGAATGTACTGACAGCGAAGCTGAAACAGTCATGCAGTTACGGAACGAGCTGAGAGACAAAGAGATGAAACTGACTGATATTCGTCTGGAGGCCCTTAGCTCTGCCCACCAGCTAGACCAGCTTCGGGAGGCTATGAACAGGATGCAGGTAGGAATGGAACAAAACCCCCAAAAATTAAAATTTGCTTTTATCTGTTAAGGACTAACAGTCCACCACACTACATAATTTCAGAGGATGTATAAAATCAAGGTCCAGTGATGCCTCATGGCGATTGAAGGTCCCAGGGCTCTTCTCACCAATGTAGACATGGCAACCCAGGCCTCTGGCATTACACTTTCAATTTTACAGCTACTTATCTAAAGAAATCACTTCATCCACCACCAGTGGTCACTTAGACAGTTGCCATGCTCTACCCAGGGGTTACTGCATGTCAGTGGGGGTGGTGAAGTGACTTGTAGTGTGCCTTGGGAAACTCTTATCAGAATGTTAAGGATTTTCATTGGACAAACTTTTAAAAGCTCTACACTTAACAGCATTTCTCTTTCTGCCTGTATGTAACACAATAATGTTTGAATGCTGCATCCAATCAATTCAAACATTTCAGAGAATATTCTAGACATCAGTGGCCAGAATGCTGTTGATTTGGGGGAACACTGAAACTTCAAAAAAAGGAGATGAGGGACAGTATTTCTGAGTTGAGTGTAAGGCCTCTGCAAGCTTAGCCAACTAGGATGGTAGGGCTAGAGAGAAATGGAGGGGACAAGGGAAAATGGGAACATGTACACAGACCCTGACATGGTGAGGAGGATGTGGGACCGCTGGAATTGGAGGGAGGAGTAGGGGGAGGACCCCTAGAATGTGGGGGAGGGCACACAGCCCCTGGTGTAGGGGGAAATGGGAAATGGAACACACAGAATCCCTGGTGTGGGGGAGATTGCAGGATCCTGGTATGGTAGAGGGGTGAATGCAGACAGAGCCTCTAGCATGGGGGGAATATAGGGGTGTACACAAAGCCCCCAGCATGCGGGAGAATTGCAATAGAGTGAAAGGGGGTACGAGAACCTCTGGCAGGAAGGGGATATTGAAGAACCTTGGTACAGGTGGATGGGGGAATTGGGACATACACTGAGCCTCTGCCTTGAAGAGAGAATGGGGAACCGAGGAATGAAAGGAGGGGAAACGGGGAGGCACACATAATCCTTGGCAGGGAGAGAGATTTCAGGGAATCCCAGAAATATAGGTGGATGGGAGAATTGTACACCAGGAGCTTGTGGGCTAGAAGGGAGGAACCCAAGGAGCCCCTGGTGTTCGCATGCACTTGGCCTACAGTCACTACAAAGTGTGTGCCCCTTAGATTTCTTAATATGCAGGGTTTTCAAAGGGATTTGAAAAGTGCATCTTATTAAACACCTGGCATTTATTCTTTAGATATTTTAGGTAGTTTCTTGAAATGTATACTTGCAGCCACTCATAAATGAATTGAGGTAGTATGTGCCTCTTGTCTACTCACTTTTCTTTTCAAGAGCGAGATTGAGAAGTTAAAAGCAGAAAATGACCGGTTGAAGTCTGAAAACCACGGCAGCTGTAGCAGGGCTCAGTCTCAAGTTTCCATTTCATCCTCGCCAAGACAGTCCATGGGTCTGTCTCAGCACAGCCTGAGCCTCACAGAGTCTACCAGCCTCGGTGAGCATCCAGTGAAAGGCAATGGGCAAGTTTTATCCTGTAGTTGGAACATTCATTTTGGTTAGCCATGAGAAACAAAAGAGTAAGGATTATTAATGGTTATGGTGTGGATATGTGTCAGCCACTGGGATAAACCCTTCTATTAGAATGTCGTCATCGTTCTGCTGCACCCTAAAATCTAGCTTTCCAATTATGACCTCAGCTACACAGAATCATGTTCAGAGCCATTTAATTGTGTACATTTGCCAACATGATATTTTGTAGGAAGGAAAATATGGGGTAACTGACAGTGGTAATTTTCTGTGACTTTTCCTTTTTGAGAATCATCTGCAGATTTGGCAGGGATGTCAGTAACAATATTCTCATGTTATGCCTCTATGCATGTGAGGACTAAGCTGTGTCCTGTCCCAGTGTAACAAAAATATTGGTGTAAGGCTCTTCATTGTTATCATTGTAAAACTAAGAGACTGTTGATATTTGCCATTCATAGACATGCTGTTAGATGATCCCGGTGATGGCTGTGCCCGGAAGGAAGGAGGCAGGCATGTTAAAATAGTTGTTAACTTTCAGGATGAAATTAAATGGAAGGAGGTGAGTTTCATTCTATATTAGGCCTGTACACCCTGTCCTCAGTTATGAAATGTGACGGGGTTGGGGCTTGATCCTGAACTCATGTCTTTACTCCTTGGAATCTGTTTTGCATTTTTTTTGGCAAACATTTTAAAATTATTTTAGTAGTTCTCCAGTTCTCATACTAATTTAGCATTCAAATCATTCTGTTGAGATAGGCAGTAAAAAGATGATACTAAACTGAGAGGAGTGGTAGATACGCTGGAGGGCAGGGATAGGATACAGTGGGACCTAGACAAATTGGAGGATTGGGCCAAAAGAAATCTGATGAGGTTCAATAAGGATAAGTGCAGGGTCCTGCACTTAGGACGGAAGAACCCAATGCACCGCTACAGACTAGGGACCGAATGGCTAGGCAGCAGTTCTGCGGAAAAGGACCTGGGGTGACAGTGGACAAGAAGCTGGATATGAGTCAGCAGTGTGCCCTTGTTGCCAAGAAGGCCAATAGCATTTTGGGATGTATAAGTAGGGCATAGCGAGCAGATCGAGGGACGTGATCGTCCCCCTCTATTCAACATTGGTGAGGCCTCATCTGGAGTACTGTGTTCAGTTTTGGGCCCCACACTACAAGAAGGATGTGGATAAATTGGAGAGAGTCCAGCGAAGGGCAACAAAAATGATTAGGGGTCTGGAACACATGACTTATGAGGAGAGGCTGAGGGAACTGGGATTGTTTAGTCTGCAGAAGAGATGAATGAGGGGGGATTTGATAGCTGCTTTCAACTACCTGAGAGGTGGTTCCAGAGAGGATGGTTCTAGACGATTCTCAGTGGTAGAAGAGGACAGGACAAGGAGTAATGGTCTCAAGTTGCAGTGGGGGAGGTTTAGGTTGGATATTAGGAAAAAAATTTTCACTAGGAGGGTGGTGAAACACTGGAATGCGTTACCTAGGGAAGTGGTAGAATCTCCTTCCTTAGAAGTTTTTAAGGTCAGGCTTGACAAAGCCCTGGCTGGGATGATTTAATTGGGGATTGGTCCTGCTTTGAGCAGGGGGTTGGACTAGATGACCTCCTGAGGTCCCTTCCGACCCTGATATTCTATGATTCTGTGATTAAGAGTGGCCTGCTTCGCAGCAAAACTAATGGATCCAGTCTGCGGAGACCCAAAGTTTGTCATTCCAGCCCAAACTGTCTAAATTTAAATCAGGGTCACATTTTGAAACTATTCCAGGCTTAAACACCCGTATCCCCTGACCTCCAAACACACCTGGTTAATTTTAAACTGATTAAACAACAAACACATTTCAATTATTGTGCCTTGCAGTCCGTTTAATAAACTTGTGGTGCATGTGTAAATCTGCTAAATTGCATTTACAGAGCACCAATCAAACCAAGTCATTGTGTAGTTGTTCCTTAATAAACACTTAAATAAATAAATAAATAAATAAATATTTGAGGAATAATTTGTGTCACTCAGATCTGCTTTCCATTACATGCCAAATGTACTTGAATAAATTCTGTGGAGAAATGAATCCACCAATTTGTATAAGCAAATTAACTATAAAAATTATTTGTTTAATTCTATTTGACTAGACCTGTGTTCATGGTCAGAAAAGTAATTAAATAGAAATGGTATCCTTATGACTCCAAGACCCATAGTATAATATCTGTTGTCTTTAATGACAACAACTATTTTTAATTCTGTTAGCAGTGCAGATCCCATGCAGTTGTTGCAAAAAATGTGTTTGGTTTCTGTTCTTTCTGTTTTCCCTTAGACAATCATGAACAAAATTATCAGCTAAATTCTCTTAGTATAATGTTTATTGCCAAGAGATACAAAAAATCTAACTTGATTTTCAGGTCCCTGGTGGAGTTTTCCGAAATGGAGAGGGGAAAACTTTTTTCACTTGCAAATTAAGCATATTTGATCTGGAAGTTACTGAGAAAATAAATATGGTACCACAATCTCAGTTTCTGATTATAATGGCTATAATTTTCTTCTTCTTGCTAAGCTCTATTTTCTGATATTTAAAACTTCTGGTGGATTGAATTTTAAGTGCCCTCTACATTAATAACCATTATTTTAATTGTGCATTTAACAATGCAATGACTATTCAGTAGAATAGAAAGAGGATCTTTGTATGGTTTTCAAAATTTACCATATGTTGGTATAAAGTAGAGACCAGCTGTGGTAGAGACAAACCAGGATTTTAAACAAATCCATTTACTTTGGACAGTCTCACATCATTAGCTTTCTTTTCACTTAAATTAATACGTTTGTATGCATTAGGATTCCAGGCCCCGCCTCTTCCTCATTGGCTGCATTGGAGTCAGTGGCAAGACAAAATGGGATGTACTGGACGGGGTTGTTAGACGGTTATTTAAGGTAAATAGTGACAATTTATTGTGTATTTGAATCTTCCCACTAAGTAATAAATGTTTTCATAGTTAGCAGTACATCTAACCACAATACCTTGTGGACCTCCATGGAGGCTCAGATTTGCATATTGGTCTGAATGTGAACTTGGCTCCAGGGAGCACTGAATTCTAATCTTGGCTCAGAGAGACATGTTGTGTGACTTTGGGCAATTCAATTAACCTCTTTCTACCTCAACTTCCTGTTTGTAAAGTAGAGATAACAGTTACCATCCTACTTCACAGGGATGCTGTGAGGATTAATTAGATAATGTTTGTATAGCACTACATTACATAAGTGGTGGTGGTGTGTGGTGTTACTGTGACATAGAATCTTCAGGGCAAGTAGATTTTAGATGTTATTTTTTCACCCCAGGAATATATCATTCATGTGGATCCAGTGAGTCAGCTAGGACTGAATTCAGACAGTGTTTTGGGATACAACATTGGAGAAATCAAACGCACAAATAGTGCCGAGACACCTGAGCTGCTGCCCTGTGGCTATCTGGTTGGCGAAAACAACACCATCTCAGTTACTATCAAAGGTAATTATACTTGATACTGCCATTGTAGTTCTCAGTAATTATATCTGATAATGCCTATGGTTTTAGGAAGCCCGGAGAATCGGAAAAGTTTTATTACATTTCTTTTTCCCTGTCTCTCGCTTTAGCCCACCTGTACCTTACTTCTTTAGTGACATTTGTTAATGTAAGCAGTAGAGGCTGAAGAGTTTTAGGACATTGGGCCTGTACCCAAATTCAGTATCACTGTATCTTCTTAGTCCTGTAATAGTAGTAATAATAATTGCACTTGTAGCAGATTTCATCCTGGATTTGGAATTCACCTTGTGCCAGACTCTGATACCCTTACTCCTGTTGATTAGCACCATTCTCCCACGGGGCCCATCGACTTCAATAAAGGTCCCTCATTGGGTTACAGGCAGAACCAAGAAAAGATCCCAGGATTCATGGTTTGAACTCTGTTGCGTTTGTTCTTTCCTTCCTTCTTTCTTTAACTTGCTTGTGGGGGAGGGGGAATCTGTCATATTTCTTTTGGCGACTCATTCTCTCCCCTCCCTGTCTTCAGATCTGTGCTATAATCAACTTCCTTCCAGCTGAGATGGACCGTATGGGAGTTCCTTTATTGGCTGACAGTGCTGCTCATTTAATCAACCAGAGGTGCTGTTGAGCAACAGAAAATGTTCTCTTCCTACCATATAAAGGACTGAACAGGCTTGCTGTTATGAAAAAGAGGGAGCAGGAATGAAATCACTTTTTCTTTCATGGCCCTATACAGCAGCAGTACCATTAAGTTACCACCACAGTCTCACCTCTGTAATTTAGCGCTGGTGTGCACTAAAAATTCTGAAGTACGCTTGAACCTAGTACTGTTTGAAACACTACATGCGAAGGACTACTGACTTAAGCTATTGTAGGAAAGCAAGAGAACCACATTTTCATTGTGTTTATCCAAAAGTAAACTGTTAATATGTGCAACAAAAATGCATTTTTTCCACTGTGGCATTAAATGCAAAACTTTAAGGGAACAGTGTGCTTCTTCTCTCACCTCATAACTACACAAAATCCACCATATTTGATAAAGAAGTTTTGTGTTTTAAACATTGGTGCACTTTAGAAATCACATGCCCGTGAAGCATATCATCCCACAGAGTAGACAAGCCCTTAATGTTAATGTTAGCTGTAAAGTAGGAAAAACATAATCACAAAAATACTGAAACATTTCAGTTTATTCAGGTTTATCCAAGAACCAAGACATTCAAGTTGTACTGTGGGGATTTTAGAAGAATGAAAATGTTGCTTGAGAACTTGTCATACTAAATAAGTTATATATTCAGTTGTAATAGCTTTACTTGTGCTTTGTAGACTCATTTATGATATACTTCTGTTTTTATTTTAAAAATTCTATTTTAATCAATTTGTGTGAAGCCAGTAATTCATTATGCCTTCAGATCTAGAGCTGTGCATAGAAATGTTTGATTTTGTAAGTAATCAGTCAGGTGCTAATGATTCTGTCAGCCATTGATGTGCTAACATTCCCTTCCTTCAGTTTATTTTTAAGCTTTGTGTGCTTGCCCTGAGCCAGTTCTGCCTAAAGTGACTGCTGACATTGCACAAATGCTCCTCTATGGAAATTTTTATGCCTGAAGCTGTGTCTATCATACTACACAGAAGGAGTTTAATTGCAAATGGTTTGGATGTTTGGTGAAGGCAGGGGGACTTGATGATAGATAGGTTTGTTTTGTTTTGCAGAGCAAAAATAAATGGCTAAATTCTGGGTAAATGTATCTATTTCTGTGACTGTACTTGACAGTGAAATGGCCTGTGAATAGATTTGTCTACAATAGAACTGGAAGCCAGGCTTTACCCAGCAGTTCTTGATAGACAAGATAAACTTTCACTGCTCCCTGGTGGAGGAAATCCAAAGAATGGAGATGGCTCATGGGCATATCATTTAACCAGTAATTATATCTATGACCATTTGTCCAGGGCAGGACTTAGGCAGCGTAGCCTGTGTTGGCTAGTCTGGGAGCTTGAGAGGTCCCGGTAAAGACACTTTGCATTCAATATAACTAACTGATTCATTACTCTTCTCTTCTCATATCTGCCATGAGAGATGCTATAGTGTAAAAAGGAGTCTTCATCTGGGGTCGGGAAGGTTCTGCTTATGATTGGTGTGGGTGGAGTCTGCAACTTCTGAGTGAAGCTTTTGGGTTGTTTCCTGGTATAATTGGCCACAGGGTCACACACAATCACATTTTCTATTTTAGATCAGTGCTTTCTTTTACCCTTTAGCTCTAATTTAGTCTAAACTTGGCAGTTGAAATACATACATTTTCCTCAATGGGAAATGATATTTTTGCTACTGAGAGAGAAGTTTAAAAACGCACTAAAAAAAAAAATTTTTTTAGCAACTTTAGCAAAGTGTGGATCCCCTGAATGACGATGATTTTCTAAATGCAGGCATCTGTGAGAACAGTTTGGACTGTCTGGTGTTTGAGTCACTGATTCCAAAGCCTATACTGCAGCGATATGTCTCTCTCTTAATGGAACATAGACGGATTATCTTGTCTGGGCCAAGTGGCACTGGTAAAACGTACCTAGCAAATCGTCTGTCTGAGTTTATGGTACTTAAAGAGGGAAGAGAGCTGGCTGATGGAGTTATTGCAACCTTCAACGTGGATCATAAGTCCAGTAAGGTGAGGAAATGGAAGGTATCTTTATAGAAACACTACTACTATGTGCCAGAAATGGGGGACTCAGCTGTTAAACTTTAAGTAAATATCGGTAGGCTACTGTGATGTCAAACCTTAGTGGGAGCTAGTGGGCGCTTTGAAAAAAAGGTAACAATATAATTCACCTCTACGTTGTATTAACCTAAAAGCTCGAGTAGCTATGTGGCTACATATAATAGCAGCAGCATTTTTCTGTGTATACCTCTGGTTTGTAGGTTTGTAGGTAAGAAAACAAAGCTGTCCTGCCAAGCTATGTATGTGCTGGCCTCAGGTGGAGTAGGGAGTTCTTTGGAGCAAAGTGCTGGAAAGTGTGGTCACTAGCAACTGTTATAGTTTGGAGCATCCTGTTTAATGCACATGTTGGAGACGATGAGAGCAATCTCACCCAAATGTTTGGCAGTGGCACTGAACTCCTCCTTCTTTCATGCCACCATCCAAGCCATCTAACTTCTGCCTCCGCAAATGAGCATCATGGCCGGGCTCATTTGTAGTTAGAGATTAACACAATGGCAAGAACATGATCAAACATGGCAAGCATAGACAGCTAAGGTGCACTGCTCCTTCTGCAACTTTCTCACCTGCTTACCCAATATACTGAGATATGGGGAAGTTCTTAAAACATCTCAGAGCTCTGGGCAGCATAGCTAGAACAGTGTAGCACAAGGTGCTTTAGCAAAAAGGCAGACCATGGCCCCTTGAAATTCCCAAATAGGTTTCCCAAACAGGACTCCTGGTACATCTTTGAGTCTGTAACACCCGAAAGTATTTGGATTAAAACAAAAGTTAAAAGTAGAAGTCATATGATTACTCCACTTGGAACAATATGACCTCTTGTGACTAAAGCAAAGCAGGCTATGTTATATTCGTTATCAGGAGCATTTCTAGAATTGAATCCAACAGCCAAATAGCAAATTTTTTTTCTCTGTTAACTGGGTATCCAAGGAATAATATGAAAACCAGCTTCCTTTTCTACATATGCTTTGCAGGAACTGCGCCAATACTTGTCTAACCTTGCTGACCAATGTAATAGCGAAAATAATGCTGTGGATATGCCTCTTGTCGTCATTCTGGACAATTTGCATCATGTTAGCTCCCTCGGCGAGATCTTCAATGGGCTTCTGAACTGCAAGTACCATAAATGGTAATGGGATATTAGACCCACACTTCAAACCCCTGAAAGAGATCCTTCCACAGAGTCAGACTTATAGCCTGATCAATAAAATGAATTCTAGACAACATTTATCAGATTATTTTTGATACTATGATAGGAGATGGCTAGAACTGATTCCGTCAGCAGAATCTAGTTGCATAGGACTGTTAAAAAAAAATTCTGTGTGTGTGTGTATATATGTAATAAAAATGTAGTAAAGTATTTGGGTAAATTGTATTCATCGCACACAATAGCCCTTGAATATTAATAACCCAGTTTTCAGTGAAGGCCTCTATATTTTGAGGTGTTAGTTTTGCACCCACAATTCATTGCAGGCACAAAAATGTGAGTGTAATTATTTGTACCTGCAGATAAACTGCACTGGTAGAGTAGGGGCTAGAGTAAACCTAGCTGAATATTAAGGTTGTAGAGGTCTTAATTTGAAGTTACTTATTAAATGTATTTTAATTATTGCCTAGAAATGAGTTTACAAATACTGATTTGTTCAATGTTTTCTCATAGTCCTTACATTATTGGCACAATGAACCAGGCCACATCCTCAACACCTAACCTTCAACTACACCACAATTTCAGGTACTGTATGTAAGTTGCCAAATTACCTGATGGTTATGGTTATACTGGTTAGCTGAGAATCTAAAGAGAATATCAGTTAGATAGGATGAACAAAACCCATTCCAGATCTAACCTGTCATAAAATCATAGAAGATTAGGGTTGGAAGAGACCGCAGGAGGTCATCTAGTCCAACACCAACTAAATCATCCCAGTAGTCATATTACTACTCTTTAGAGTAATAGGTAAATCTCTGACACTTCTCTTCTTCTGCTTTAGATGGGTGCTATGTGCTAACCACACTGAGCCAGTCAAGGGCTTTCTTGGTCGTTTCCTGAGACGAAAATTAATTGAAACAGAAATCAGTGGCAGGATGAGAAATGCAGAACTGGTTAAAATCATTGACTGGATTCCCAAGGTCTGGCAGCATCTCAACAAGTTCTTGGAGGCTCACAGTTCCTCTGATGTTACTATTGGTGAGAACTGAGAATTCACGTTCTAGCACCAAAGCATTCTCTGATGTTCCTGAGAGGATATATTCCAGTTCCGCATACTCCACTGGAATTAAAGAGTCATTGTGGGGAAATGATTTATAAAAGCCACATTTTTAGACTGACCATACTATCAAGCAAAACTGTACCAAGGATTCATAATAAATAAGTTATAGACATAAAGGAAGATTTTAAAATTCTGATTGTGAATTCTTGTAATTGGTTCCTTCTTGAATGCATTACAGTATCAAGGTAATTCAGGGACTTTCAAATTATCTTAAAAAGAGCAGATGCTGACATTTGTACATTTCTTCTCAGCTCTTAAGTTACAGTCTCCAAAGAACTTAGAGTTGTTGTTTGATATTGCTTTTGAATTGACTGCTGCAAACCGTGTTCATGATGTGACTTTAATTTTCCCTTCTAGGTCCACGACTCTTCCTCTCTTGTCCAATAGACGTGGATGGTTCTAGGGTCTGGTTTACTGACTTGTGGAACTACTCTATTATCCCATATCTTTTGGAGGCAGTCAGAGAAGGACTACAGGTGAGGAAGTCAGATGTGAAACCTAAATACTGTTTCCATCTAAATAGTAAGGAGATACTGGATGCAATCAAACCACATTAACACTTTCCTCGAGAAACAACTTGAAACTTAAAGGATAAAATTTTCAGAAATGATTTAGGCATTAGGAACTTAAATCCCTTTTGAGTTTCAATGACACTTAGGTTTCTGAGTGCCTAAACCATTTTGAAAATGGGACTTAGGCTCCTAGGTTTTCTAAGCACTTTTGAAAATGTTACCCCACATCTAAAATGCCATACTTGAAAGCATTCATTACAGTATTATCTCTAATTTTCCTTCTTAAAACTAAATGTGAATTTGCAATATGTTTACAATGGCCAACGAACTCACAACCTTTAGCTATCTGTCAACAGAGAAACCACGCAGCATTTGGAGAGATTTATTGAGCGAGTGTTAGGATCGTTCTCTCAAGCACTTTGTCTATTTTTTTCTCACTCCAGGTGATGAAATATTGATTGAATTTCTTTGCAGTGCCTACGGGGTCTGTAAAGCAACCTTCATTAACTCTAATTTTAGCAGTTATTGAACTGCCTGCACTTAGCGTTTGATTAAAAATTCAGGTTCTCTATCAGTTTTAGAAAGCTGGGATAGTACTGACACTTTTAGTTTTTATCGGAGCCAGCATGTCTCTGGCTAGAGCAGGGGGTTTGGAGTCAGGAGATACATGTTCAGTTCAAGATTGCTACTGACTTGCTGTGTGGCCTTGGGAAAAGCACTTGATCTCTTTGTATTTCAATTCCCTATCCACAAAGTTGGTATAATAAAATACCTGCCTCACATGGGTGTCATGGCATTTATCTAATTAATGGTAGTAAAGTCTTACGGGTGTGTGAGTGACAGTGATTGTTCCACAGAACAAGCTTTTTATTAAAAATAATCAAAGTCCTTGCATTTAAATTTCATGGAACAACTTATAGATGTTATGCTGGCTGAGGAAATTTTTAGGATATGTCAGTGGCCCTGTACTCTTCCCCCGCCACTCCCAACTTTCAAACTAAAAATCAGCACAGTCACATTAAAACCAGGAGGGATGGCAACCTTAGGTTTTCCATGTTCATATCTCTGATCAGGATTGCTTGGTAAGGTGAGCTCATTTGAACATGTGTTCTGGTACACCAAGATCCTACATCTAGGAACAAAGTATTACAGCCTACAGGAGACTAAACTATTATGTGCTACAAGGACCAAGGTACATCAGTGCCCACAGCCTCTGCAGTGGCAGAAAAATGATTAAAAGAGAATCCCAGATGATCCTGGCAAGTGATCTCCAGCGTGTGGGTGTGGTCCCTCTCCAGCTGTGGCCATTTCAGAATACATTTGAGGAATGCGGGGTGGAGAATGCTCCTTTGTGAACACATCTTGTTACATGGAACCACTATCTGAAAAGAACAGTGGAGTCCTGATTTCAGTCCAGGCACTATGATTTATGGGGCTGGACATGGACTGAATGAATACTGTATTTTTCATTGCCATTTAAAGACACATTATGGGTGAAGGGCATGTGGGCCAAGTGGATCCTTTTAGCGACTGTTCCCATGGACTTGCTGAATCTTGATTTTTGGCTCTGTTCCCTAAAGCAGGGATGTGAAAATGTGAGATCTCTCTCTCCCTCCTGTTATTGTTATAGGCCATAGCTAGAGCAAATAGGAGGTCCCAGAATGCCTGCTTCCTGCCAGTCTGGTACATTCTTTTATGCTTTATCTTTGGCACTTGTGAATGTTAGCTAGGTACCGCCACCTTCTAATATGCACAGGGGGAACATTCCTAATTTCTTTGCAAAGTGAGCATCTGCAAAGGTTGCAGGAAGAAAATGTTAGTTCCTGTCTTGAGTTTGCTGGAGATTTGTTTTTCTTCTTTTCATCCCAAAGCATATTCACAGACACAGGGAGCAGTACAGCATTGCCATTCATTCCTATCTATGGCTTGTTTCTCCATTAAGCCCAGCCTGGTTATGTCCTTGCATACAATGTCCCACCATCTAGTTGGTGATCAGCCTCTAGGTCTGCCTGACTTTGGTTGTGTTTGAATTATTTTCTTTGTCATCTTATCATCTCTGTCTTCTGAGCATCCCTACTATTGTAATCCTTTTTTATTGCAGCCAGTCTCATATCCTAATTTCACATTCTACCCTCCTTCTAACACTTTGTGTTGTCTTAAAATCATTCAGTTTTGCACATGCCCTCAACTTTACTGCCTCCAGCCTTCTGCCTGTTTCATTTAAAGCAGCTGCTTTCAGATCATAGAGTAATACTATTAATACACTGGTTTGGTAGCACACTGGAGATATGGTAGTTACTTAAATAGGAAATGCACTTACTATATAATGATTTTTCAGAGCTGGACTAGGAATTAATGGAAACATTTGTCTTTTTCAATTCCCAGGAGCTTTATGTAGAGTTTACAAATCTCTCCACTTCTTAGCAGTTTAGCAGCTGTGATGAATGCTCCATATGTTGGTGGAACAGATTTAAATAGTAGACCCAGTTTACCACAACTTACATTGAAACCTAACTAAATGATTATGAAGAATATTTTATTTTTGGGAAGGGAAAGGTGGGTTTAAGACTGGCTGGCACCACCTACTGGACAACTGTGCCAACTCATTTGATCACTTGGGCATAATTTCAGAATGAAATAAATGTTAACATCTAAAGCAATTAATCATTGCATAATTTCTGAATCTGCACTTTGCTGCCATATATTTATTTATATATATATATAAATATATATTTATACACACCACCATTGCACATAAACTTTAATCTCTTTGGTGGCTCCATTGGAATAATCCACTTGGCTCATATAATTTGATGGGATCAGAATCTTCCAAGAAGGAATTAGTCTGTTTGCTATATATGTATCTTTGTAACAAAGTCTCCTGTTATGTGATGTTGCTGTGGAGTTTATGTTGTGTTTCCTTCTGTATTTATTCAGGACATCATTCTGCTACCCTTACTCAGACTGAGTAGTGCCTTACTCCATGAGTAGTTTATTTTTGTGATGTGTCTTCAGTCTGCAGGATCAGTAATAGAACTGGACCTTTGGCTATTAATCTTCCTGATGTAATTCAACATCACAAACATGAGCAAAAATTTGAGAAAACATTTCTCTGATGATGTTCCCTTTAAGTTCATTAATCTCTGTAGCATGTTTGTTTCATTGGAAGCTCATTTTAATCATTGTACTGTTTCTTCCGCATAGTTAGTGGCATTCAAACACAGTTGTCTTGGTGCATATTTGGTGCCAACACTCCCCATCGCCATCCAGGAGAACTAGATTTGATTCTCTAACCAGGCTACTGGTTGGGACCATTCTTTTTGGATTGTTCTGGAGATAACATGCTGGACTAGGAGGGGAGGAGTTGTTGCTACCAGTACCATCGACAGTAATAGCCAGTATAAGAAATAGCACCGATAGGCTTCAGAGTTTTCCCTAACTAGCCCTACTTGGCCAGTAAGGATAGCAGTCTCTATGATCAATAAGTGGGGGAAAGTTGGAGGAAACTGAGCTATTCTTGAACTCTGAAAGAGTTGGCAAATCCCTTTATCCCCACCACTTCTGCTAAAGGAAAAGGAGCAGTTTAGTCATTGAACAGCTTTTGTGACAGTTACGAAGTGGCTTTCTCATTCAGATATTTTTAAGTCTTTAGTTTCCAAAATTGTCAGAGGAGTATGTTTGTCCAGAAATGAATGGAAAATCTGTGGTCTTGATTTTTCTCCTCACTTATCCCAGTGTAAATCAGGAGTCACTGCACTGAAGTTAGTGTGTGGAACTGTCTTTGTCCTCATTCATTCCTCTCCAGTTCTACCTATGAGCGCTTAATATATGGGGTTGTTGATCATTGCTACTTTCCGGACTATGATATGAAAATCAACAGATTCATCTCAAAATGCTATTTTATTTTATTTTATTTTATTTTATTTATGTCTTAATTGGTTGTGAGGAAATCTGTTCAAGACTGTAATTATTTTCTGGAAAAATACATCTAAAAACTCAGTGTTGAGTGGGGACAGACTCTGAGAGAGAGAATGCTGACTGAGGGTATAGGAGCCAGGACTTCAGAAATTCAGCTTCAATTGAGCTTTCTAAGAGCGTAAGGGAGAATGGGTTCATGGCTAAATATCCTTTTTGTGGCTGACTTTTGCATTCTATATTGTAAACATTCTTGGGTTGAGTCTTTGTTCAGATGTCTGGAGAATAATCTAAAATGAGGGATTAATTGGGAAAGAATCTCACAGCTCAGTTGCTTTTCAGCTTTCTAAAATACCAGTATCTCCATGTGTGGAAACACATTTGTCTTCATCGTAAAAAGTATTCTTAATGTCAATAAAGGGATTTGGGGTGATGGTTAGCACTGAGTTATACCCCATGGATTAAAGGCATTCAGATGTTCTTATAATACATCCATGACCTCCTACTGTTTCTTATTGCTTCACTGTTCACTGTACACTATAAAGAGGAGCCTGAATCCTTTGAGCTCAAGTGACAAAGAGCAGCTACTGAAATCCAATTCCTGAAGGGCAGTCAGCCTAGAGTACCCTATAGCAGAAGTGAAAACTTGAAGATCTCTTTTCATTTGGCGTCTGCTTTTGAAACCCATGTGGCTCAATAGTGAGTTTTCATCTAATGAAAACTAAGTGATCTGAATAGATCAAAGAGCAGTGTTTATTTAAAAATAAAACAAATTATATAACTGGCTGTGTTTTCCTGACCATTCTGTTCAAATCAAAACACCTTTCTGGAGGTGTGTGTGTTTCGAGGCTGATCATACGGAGCCAGATTCTGCTGGCACTCTCACTAGTGTGAGCACAGAGAAAGTCCAAAAGTCCATTGACTTGAAAAAGTATTTCTTTGGCGTTCGTTGCCATAGTTTCTGATTAAAGGCATCGAGCAGTTATACTTATATGTTCTAGCAACATACTGCAACTTCCTGATGACTTTGAAAGCAAATATTTGGTATCCTACTGCAGATAGGATGTGTACACTAGTGACTTGGATTTTGTATTTTGCTTATTTAGTCCAAAAGAAATAGGAACAGAGAGATGGTGCACTCAACTTCTGAAGCAAGGTTATTTGTTCTCAGGTTCCCTTTCTCCCCAGTTGGTGGCAGATTAAGAGGGTTTGTGCTCTCAAAGGAGATGGCCAGCCTCCTCGGAGTCAGTTACCATTACATAGCTAGAACTTCACAGTCAGAGTAATAAGGATGAAAATCACACCCTGTTTGGCCAGCCTTCATTCAGAGTGTTCTCCACATTGGGGATAACCATGACACAAGAGCTCACTTTGATGAGACAAGCATGGATTAAAGTAGTAGAACCCATTATATTACAGACATATGTTAAGAGATGTATTTGCTCTTGTTTTCTAGTTGTATGGAAGGAGAGCTCCCTGGGAGGATCCTGCCAAATGGGTAATGGACACGTATCCCTGGGCAGCCACCCCACAGCACCACGAGTGGCCTCCCTTGCTGCAACTGCGGCCTGAAGATGTTGGATTTGATGGGTACTCAATGCCACGGGAAGGTTCAACTAGCAAACAAGTTCCCCCGAGTGATGCTGAAGGAGATCCTTTGGTGAGTTCTTCCAGCTAAAGCTCCAGAGCTAATTAGGATATACTTGCTAGGGGGCAAAAATAAATAGGAATGAAAGAATAAGTGACAATAAGTTAAATGTTCTAGAATTACAAGGAAATATTTCCTGCCACAGAGTAGAGTCAGCCTATGGAATGCACTGCCACAGGAGACCGGTGTGTCAGATGTAATTTTGCCAGATACAGTGAAGGAGAATACTCAGATCTCCTCGTTGTGAGAGTGTAGCTAAAATGGCTATAAGAATATGAAGGAAACTTTGTCCACCTCATGTAAAGCTTTGCACAATAAACTAGATGCCTTTTGCCTGTTTCTGGTGTTTGTGTATATATAAAGTATGCAAATGCATGATTTAATGGAACACATTTGTATAATGGTGTGGAAATTCTTGACCTAACCTGCCCGGCCAGGACCACGGGATAGCTGTGTCACTATGATATTGAGCTATTTTTCTGGTTCAGTTGCTATGTGAAAATTGAAGCTTACATAATTGGTGTCTCATTTATTAATCAGCAAATACCATGCAAGTGTATGGAAACCAAGATTTTAAACATTGTACACAATATATACAATAGTTTAAGCTTTGGATTTGCTTGTTAATGCACATTTTAATATGAGCGTGATGGTAACACTAGTTCATGCAGCTTTCTTCCTGGTGAAAACAGTTATTGCAATAATTGCTTATGTTACAGCTATTCTTAAACTATTGTTTGGAATCATGTACACCTCCAAAATAAGTTGGGTATATTGAAGAATCACCTTACATTTCCATTATTGTATGCACACATTCACAGAGATGTTATTATCCGTTGTCTAATTTAATAGATCTCTTTTTCTGACCTGTTTGTAGAACTACAGAATTCTAGTTAATACATATTAAGACTGGTTAGCGCAAGAGGCTGGGAATAAGGAGATGTGGAATCTTCATAGCTCTTCCACTGACTCCGTGTGTGACCTAGAGCAAGTCATTTAGCCGCTCTGCATCTCAGTTTGTCTCTCATAGGAGAGGTGTAATAACAACTGTGCTGTGCGAATTGTTTTACATTTAGTATCCGAAATAAATATTCCCCTCTTCTCTTGCACTAGTTTCACATGAGTGATGTGAGTGCAAATCTGACTGTTCTATAGTATTAAGATTCTTTCGTCTCAGCAGACAAATAACCCTTAACCCTTTTCCGTGCTTTCTTAGATGAACATGCTAATGAGACTGCAAGAGGCAGCCAACTATTCGAGCCCCCAGAGTTACGACAGCGACTCCAATAGCAACAGCCATCATGATGACATCCTTGACTCATCCTTGGAGTCGACGTTGTGATCTTCAGCAGACAGAAAACAGGCGGTTTCCCACTGTCCCTCTCCTACTTAAAAGAATCTTTATCACAAACTAATGAAGATAACTTGTTACTGGACTGGACTGGGCAGATGTCTCAGTATTAGAGCTGCAAGAACAAGACACTTTATTTGAGTCAGTCTTGAATGTGGGTGCAGGTAACCCAAACAACTTTTGTACTGTTTTTCTTTTTACAATTATAAGAACTGCACTATGTCTTTGTTTTGTTCTGTTTAGTTACTGTAAGCCCTCATGCCTAAGATACTGAAGACATTTAAAAAAACAAAACACTTCACAGCTTTGAAACAAACAGCATTGTGCTATGTACTGTCCAGAAGGAGAAGGGAGGGATGTTTATCGCCTATGTTGCTTCTGACCAAACACATTTGGGTGAGGGCTGGATTTCTAATAATCAGCTTTGCAGACTAACCTCAGCTGCGGATAGTTCTGGTGCTATAATATATCGCTTGCCTTGCTAATAATGGTCCATAAAAGGCAAAGCTGCAAGACAGGGAAATTTAAAATAAATATTAAAATAAAATAAAAAAAGCTGCTCTCCTTGCCAGTCTGAGACCTTGGCTTGCTTTTCTCTATTTCACCATGTGTTTATAGAGATTTACAGATATATAAATAGAAATATATGTACAGTCTAAACAAATCAGGGTTTTTTCAAACACTGTGTAACAAACTATCGTACAGAATTTTAAAGACCAAGTACCCCTTTGATATTCAGGGCTTGATTCTCCTCTTACTTACACCAGTAAAACTCCATTAACTGTAGTAGAGTTACTCCTGATTTACACTGGTGTAAGTGAGCAAAATTCACTCCTCTGCAGAGGGCCTATGCCCCATTTAAATGCCATAGCTTAAGTGGAACTTCACTGGTGCATAGGTTGTCTGTTCGCCCTATGGATAGGGGTGAATTTCACCCAATTAGGGTATAGTCAGGCCTTCAGTTTTTACCGTTTGTATTAGAATTTTATAGCTGTTTTCTAGACTTTTTTGTCAGGGATTTCTCTCTCTGACCATTACAACTGCAAAAGGGGTTCATTAAAGCTAAGCTCTGCAGGCAGTCCGCTGCTACTCTGGTAAAATCATTTAGTCGTTTGGTTTTTAAATAGCAGAAAGTAGTATTTTTGCAGTTCATCGAAACTGTCTTATCCAGGTCTTAAAAAGGGGGGTACTATCTCTTTAAGGTTTAAAAGTTGTTCATGGGTTATGGCTGAGCTGTGAACCTGGTTCTCTATTTCTCCTCCTCCTCTCCACACGCACACAATACAGTTTCAGTATTAAGGCTTGTACTTTGGTTGGGGAGTAAGAACACCTCACTAAGAATTGCACTTTCCTTTCCTTGGGAGCAAATACTTTCACTAAAACCACCACACATCAGCTGTCTCAGGCTGTACTCAGCAAGAACCACAGTCCTCAACACTGATCTGTACAAGCCTTTCCGGCTCTATTTCGGTGCTGAATTTTAAAGTGATGCCTTACTTATTTTGTACTAACTGTATTCGTTACATTAGTGCTGTATACTGGGGGGTTTATGTAAGTGAACAAACAGGGCTAAAGAAGTCATCTCTTGGAATATAATAACAAATTGCTGTGAATATTGTTTGTGTGAAATATTAGATTTTGTTTAAATGTGACCGTGACAAAAGGAGGGAAATGAGAGAACTTTTCAGGTTCATATCAATCTGCAGCTACTAGGTCATTGGACAGCTGTTTGTTCAATGCAAGAAAAAAAATAAAAGCTTTTCTATGATGAAAAATGCCATCACTTCTAAACTACAGAAAAGCGATTGCTGTTTTTTCAGTGTACAGGTAGAAAACTTAGTACAAACACTTTTTGTAAGAGCTGGTTAATCCTTCTGGGTTTAAAATAATATAACAGATGCAAGCTCATGCTTCTGTGACTCAGTCTGAATGGATAGTTTTATTATCCCTCATGACTTTCTACTATCTGTGACATGACTGTAGTTACTTTTTTGTCTTTGTCCAATGAGAGCTGGTCGTGAATCTGCTCCCATTACAGCTTTTAAGTCTTGATGATCTTTTAAAAAAAAGAAATTGTAAAAGAGTAAGTAAAATATTTTATTGATGGCAAGTAGAAAATCCCCTGAGCTGGTGTCACTGCTTTTAACCTTACTGAATTCTAGTTTAGATTATGTCATTTAAATGAAAGGCAAAGGGTTACTCAATCAACCTTATTAAACCAGATCTTCTTACTGTAAAGTGGGCTACACTCATATGGAATCACATGCAGAGCGTGCTGAGGAGTCAGTGATTCATTTCTCAGCAATCCGACAATTCTGCTTCCCAGCACTGACTTTACCAGCTACTACTGTGAATCTGGGTAGAGACTGAATGCCTGAACCTGAGACTGAATCCATGCAAGTAGGCCCTTGTGCCTGTGTGGATCTGTTTGTGGGATAGAGGCCTAAGATGAATTAACATCACAGCATTTCTCAGCAAACTTTTAACTGAATCCTACAAATACATTTGAAATTGTCAGATTATATTTTGTTGTGAATCCTGTGCTCAGATGCAGGAAAGGGGCTCTATCCATCTGCTATTCTCTGATTGACAACCATTTGGGGTAATGTAAAAGAGGCGATTTTGAGTAGGTTAGTCATTTTAATCTTCACAAAACTCAGTGTCCTTTCTGAAACTTCGGGAAGCAGGGTTACCTGTTATGCACATTTCTTATCTTCATCATGATTTCAGTATAGCTTAGTAAAACTTTTTTTTTAATGAATTTGTTCTTCTTTTAAGGCTTTGTCCAAAATGCTTCCAATTTTTTTGCCTTTTTTCTACAAAGTTGGCTTGTTTAAAAAAAAAATACAAGATTCTATGCAACATTCATGTTGAGTTATAAATTGGAAGCTTAAACCATTTCTTTTCCTTCAGAACTGCCAAGAATTGTACAGGCCATAACTGAGACATGGAGACAGTTTTAGCTGAGGGTGCGTTTGGCTAGCTTTTTTTTTTTGTACATTTTGGAAGAAAAAACTATTTCATTGTTGATGCTTAACTTCGATATTATGTGTATTGAATCTTGTCTAAATGTGGCAATTCTTTCAAGGAAAAAGAAAAGTCTTTGTGGATATTAAATGGAAGGTTGCTGTTTTGATCTAGTCGTTTCCAGTGGAACAGTTTATGAAATATGTTCTATAAGATGTACATTTTTTCACTGTAACATAGAAATGTAAATATTTGATTAAAAGTGCTGCATTTTGATGAATTTTTTCTAGCCATTTTTAAAGAGAAAACTAGGAATTGAGTATTTTGTGTACGGTATGATGTTTGCCATCTGTTCCCCTCCCTATTTAATTTTCAGTTGTCATTTAGGATTGGAATTTGCAAATGGTCTGTTTGAGATCATGGCCCCCGCCCCGAGTGTCATGGAAAATAAAGCTGATGATTGTACCAGTCTTAAATTATTCATGATTCAATAAAATTGATACTTATTTATTCATATTTGTGGTTTTGCTGCAATTTTGTGCCATGTTTATCAAGTGTATCTGTTTAGTATACTGGCATTTGGGCTTTTTAGTTCTTTAAAATACTTTTATTTTTAGTGCTTGTGAAAGAATGCTGGCTTGACAGCCCTCTAGACTGAAGACCCTGTGTCCACAGAACAAGGCAGTGGAAACGAAGTTTTTAGTCCATTTCTCTGAGAGTATAGTAAGATGACACGCTTCATAAGAGCTTGTCTACAAGGGGAAATTTTCCAAAAAACTGTACCACGGCCCAAGGACTATTCACGGTGCCAGGGACCTAGCAAGGAAATAGCTCTATAGAACGGTGGTTAGGCCACTCACCTAGGATGTAAGAGGTTCAAGTCCCTGCTCCGTTGACTTTATTTATAAAAAATTGAACAGGAAAGACCGAAGCTGTGTCTGTACATCAGCGTAGAGCTGCCAACTTTTGTATATTGCTCAGGCACGTGGGTGCTCGTGTCGGCACTGTGTGTCCTCACCACAGCTGCTTGTGTCAATAGAAAATAGGGTAGGTACACCAGTGTTCCTCACGTCCCCATCCAGCGCCATGCTTCGTGGAATGTTTTCACAGTGCGCTGAGGGACACCAGCAAGTCATCCAGGAATTGCTGGAAAAGAGGAGTCAAATTCCCACAATCTCACTCTTCCCATCCCATAAATGTTCAGACCTCTTTTAAAATTCCTACATGCCCCTTTTTGGAACTTCAGTGTGTACAACAACAAACAAGTGTGCAAGGAGGAAGATGAGCTGCTCACGGATGATGGACACAGTGAACAAAAGTGTCACGGGGTTGCTGGCCTTCACACAGCAGCTCCACAGCTGTGAATAGGAGCTTCTGGGCCTGAGAAATGAGCACAGACTGTTGGGTGGCAATGTAATGCAGCTTTGGGATGACAAACATTGGTTGCAGAACTTTTGAATGCAAAAGCCCACATTCCTGCACCTGTGGGCCGAGCTCGCCCCAGCCCAGACATACCAGAATTAGAGCAGCATGGACAGCGTAACAGCGAGTGGTGAGTATACTATGGAACCTTGCACAGGCACGTTGCTATTGGCCAGTGGGGAATTGGAAAAATCCACAGTGGGGGCCATTGGCATCCAAGTGTGCAAGGCCACCAAGTGTATCCTGCTGCGCAGGAAGTAGTAGCTGGATCTGAAGCAATGGGGTTCCCGAACTGTGGTCAGGCTAGATGGGGCAAACATCCTTACTCTGGCACCACCCCATCTTTCCCCGACCACGGCATTCTCACTGGTGATGTTGAAATGATAGCGATTCCGGAGGAACCTTGTTCCCCTGGTTCATGAAACCGTACACTGACCACCCTGACAGAGCCCAGGAAAGATTCAATTACCAGCTGAGTAGGTGCAAGCTACCTGATGAACGTCCCGTTGGTAATCTCAGAGCTCACTGGTGATGTTTAATTACTACTTGGCTCTCAGCAAGGCAAACATTCCTATTAGTACTGCTGCCTGTTGTGTACTCCAGAGTACCTGTGAGGTGAAGGGGGGAAAGGCTACCAGCAGAGTGGAGGGGTGAGGTGGACCAGCTGTCTTTTGACTTCGAACAGTCAGGCACAAAGGCTATTGGAAGAGCCAACCGTGGAGCCGTAAAAGACCATTTTAACTGTAAGCTAGAGTAGTGTAGTACTGTTGGGAACTTGTGTGCCTTCATGCAGGTAGACCTTAAATATGGGTGGGCGATAAGGCCAGATAGGACTTTTGTAATGTGGCATGGCTGCTTGGTGCAAACTAATGAATATACACTGAGTTTCAAAAACTAAAACTTTGTGTGCAAACAAACAGGAAACAAAGATAAAGTGCAAATCAACACGTTAAAAACATTTTAGCAGCACTGTAAGAGTGTGCCCTATCCTTATAAAAACCAATTACAACAATAAGTATACATGCTTACAAATAAAAAAATCCACATTACAACGGTTCATTCATGTTTAAACACAAGTAGTGCAGTGTGTGTGCTGGCTGAGCCTGCAGCTATCACAGGTCAGTGGTGCAGGTGTAATCATGGTTCTCCCCTGGCACTCATGCCATGATGCCACCTGTTATGCTGGGGAGTATGGGGAGCAGTGACCATGGAGTTTTCCATGGAATGGGAAGGCTGTTGTGAACAGGGTCTTTGGCCTCAATAATGGTCATCTGTGTTTGTTGCCTGAGCAAAGCCATAATGCACTTCGCTGTCCCTTTGCCTCTACTCCAGCAGCCAATCACTCCAGATCTAATCCTTCGTCCTGCTCTCAGCCCTTCAGCACCTCCAGTCCCTGAGGTCACGGTCAGGAGCAGTAGAAGACTGGCGAAGCTCACAGCCCAAATCCTCCTTGGGCCGCTTCTTTCTTCATCTAGACAATGTCAGGCATTCAGCAGATGCAGAGGGTATGCCGCTCAAGGCCACCATGCCAGAGGCAGATGAGCAGAGCAACAACTAAAGTGTTAGATTTACAATCATAACAGAAAGGGAGTGATGCTAAGGCTCAAACCTGCCTTACATCAGTCCCATCATGATCTTTAATAAAAAATGCTAATTGTCATTTTAGCCTCTCATTACAGAGCCACTCTGCAGCTCAAGCCATGCTGAGTCAGGACTATTGCATGGGAGTTTTATATGCTGGGCAGCCCTGGATTTGAGTACAGGGAAATGGCAGTGCATGGTGCCAATATTTTCACAGCCAGTGGTGATTTTGGCTGATATCTCGAGCCTAAGGATGGCAAATGCCCAGAGAACACAGCTGCTACTGGCATCCCGAAGCCACCCTAGGGCTGCCAGCCTGCTTACTGCACTGGTGCCAGCGAAACCCTTCAGAGAGTGGTATGGAAATTGGTACTACGGTGGGGGAAGAAAGGCTGGCGTCATCCCTAGAAACATTCAGGAGAGGTTGGCACAGTATCTCCATGAAAGCCTCAGCGTGGATGTTCAAGAAATTAAACACCACATAGGGAGACTCATGTCCCCAGCCCGCCACCCGCAACAAGCCAAAGAAAGGCAAAGCAAACACCACGGCTATCTCGTTCTTCTACCTCTGTCAGAGCACAGGGCAGTGAGCTGATGTAGATGGTGTAATTTGGACTGCTACACTCAACTGTTTGAATTTATTTTTGCCCATGTAGTAGTTGCTTGCTATACATTCCAAAGGGTAGAATTGTATGCCCAGTGCTGGTTTTAAAAGTAAATTGAGGCATCAAAAGTTGCTGCCATCTCTCACCGGTACAGATGGGAGGGAAGGGGGCGGGCAATTTTTAAATAGGGAAGAAGGGCACTGAAAAGGGAAACAAACATGCTCATAAGAAATAATGCATCCGTACACTTACCTGCATGCCCTTTCCTTCATCAGCAGGCTCATCTGTGTGCAGCTGGTGGGACTGGCTTGACTCTGGCAGAGTTTGAAATAGCTCCTGGCTTGCCCTGTGGTTTAGGTCTCCCTCCTCCTTACTGTGTACTGCAGGGGCTTCCACACCCAAAGTGTCCCCAGTCACATTGAGGGTGCTGGTGGAGTCCCTGCCAAGTGTGGCATGCAGGTCATTGTAGAAGCAGCAGGTGTGCTGGGCAGCCACAGATTAGTTGCTGCCCTTATGATCTGCCTGCTGAAGTTCTGTCACTGTCACCGGCGATGGATTCTCACCCCTATTGTGCCCCAGGCTTAGCACATCCCCTGCACAATCTGCACTTAGATGGCTCTATTCTTTTGGCTGCTCCTTAGCTGGGCTTGTACCGTCTCTTCTCCCCTCACCTGCCTGCACATCCAAGCTGAGGAGCTCCAGGCCTCTGCTCCAGGCAAGAGCGCATCAGGTGTAGCTCTCTGTCTGCACGGAGCCAGCAGGGATGGAAGTGCACAAGTGGGTTAATATGTGTGCTAAGCAAAGCGGACAACCAGGAAAAGGCATTTCAAAACCATGCTGTGTTTTTTTAAGGCATGGGTGGGGAGGGGGGTCAGGTGTCCAGTATTAGTGCCTCCCCCAAACGGTGAAGTTAAAAACTGTGACCAGAGTGACCACTGTTGCAAGCTAGCTGCTGGATGACTGGTAAGGTCGACAAAGGTAATGCATTGTCTACACTAGCTCTACATTGCCAGAAGTAGGTCAATTTTGGCTTGTATCATTCCGGGAGGTGTTGTAATTGCATCAATGAAATGGTGCTTATGTTGGCAGCAGACAAGTTTAGATGCAGACACATGCAAAACAAGTTGGCTTAACAAGTTCTAGTGTAGAGCAGGCCTTGGAAAACTCTGTAGCAGACTATCGCATAGCCTAGTGGCAATGGCTCTTCTGTAACGTGGGAGACCTAAGTTCAGATCTCTTCCCCACATCAAGCAGAGGGGAGAATTGTGCAATAGGTTGGATCACAGAAACCCCCTGGGAGCTGCCACCTGATGTGCTACTTCTGCCCAGTCAGCTTAGGACTTCAGCGCCCTGCCTGGTTTGAGCCAGACCCGCTAGCCTGCTGCAAACCTAGACCCAGGTCTGAACCACGTCCCCTAACAGCTGTAGGCTCAATTGAGAGCAGCTTACAGAAGTGTTCCTGTCTTTAACACTCAGATGCCCAACTCCCAGTGGGGTCCAAACCCCAAATAAATCCGTTTTACCCTGTATAAAGTTTATAAATTCATAAATTGTTCGCCCTCTATACACTGGTAGAGAGATATGCACAGCTGTTTGCCTTGGATTAATACATACTCTGGGTTAATTAATAAGTAAAAAGTGATTTTATTAAATACAGAAAGTAGGATTTAAGTGGTTCCAAGTAATAACAGACAGAACAAAGTGAATTACCAAGCAAAATAAAATAAAACCCACATGTCTATGTCTAATAAAACTGAATACAGACAAAACCTCACCAGTTCCAGTAAGCTTCCTTTTACGGACTAATCTCCTTTTAGTCCGGGTCCAGCACTGAGCAGCCAGTAACAGAGTGTTTCAGTTTGTGGCAGTGTTTTCCTGAGGCGGGAGCAACTTTATTTCTAAAAAGTTCTTTTTAGCCAGCTGTTTTTTTCCTGTTCTGCAGACTGTTTTGATTCCGGGACACGCAAATTTGGGGCATGGTACTGGAAGGTGCTCAGCGCTCTGGCTCTAATCCTGCAAAGAGTGCTTTGGGGGATTGGGACCAAAGTGCTCAGCACCACGAACCTTTTCTTTCTTTCTCACCCGGCCCTCACCCTTACCTTCAGCCCCACTCTTTTTTGAACCCTTTCTCCTGGGTCTACATGTAGCATCCTCAAAACATCTTCCCTTCACCCCCACGTTCTCTTTAGCTGCTGCTCTGTCTCCCTCCTTCCTTCTGCTTCCAACAGTCTACAATGCCTCTCTCTTCCAGCTCCTTCCTGCTGGTAGCTTCCAGGTTTCCTACCTTAGTCCCATCCTCTTCGCTCTCTGTAGACAGCCTCACCCACCATTTCTTACCACCTCTATCTTGATGACTCCTACATCAACCTCTCTACATGGGTGTTATTTACCTAGGCATGAAGGGTGGAGGGGAAACATCCCCCGCCCCCCCATCTTTCAGTTTGTGGGGAGCATCACTGTGTTTCTCTCCCAACTTTCAGCCCTCCTTGGAGGGGAGCAAAAGAGAGAACTGTCTAAGACCTGGTCTACACTAGTGGGGGAGGGGGAAATCGATCTAAGTTACACAACTTCAGCTATGTGAATAACGTAGCTGAAGTCGACGTACTTAGATCGACTTATCGTGGTGTCTTCACTGCAGTGAGTCGACTGCTGCCGCGCCCCTGTCGACTCTGCCTGCGCCACTCACCGAGCTGGAGTACGGGAGTTGACGGGAGAGCACTCAGGGGTCGATTCATGCGACTAGATGCAATAAATTGATCCCCGCTGGATCGATCGCTGCCCACTGATCCGGTGGGTAGTGAAGACATACCCTAAGGCATCAGCTCTCAATACACACAGTGGGTCCATTGGGGAGGGAAGAAGCAGCTTACTGCCACTAGGCCCGTACTTTCCCTTTGCTGGCCAGGCGGGAGACTACTTTCTGAAGCCAGTTCAGCTCTCTCTCTGCCTCCTTCCTTCCCCCACCAACCCACACACCATCAGAGGGAGCCAAGCGGGGCAGCCAAATGCACTGCACTGAAGAGAGGCTCAACTCCTCCCCTTGCAGCTCCAGCTCCTCCTTCTCTCAGCAAAGCTGTTTCAGGTATGAGGAAGAAGGGAGCTAAGAAAAACAGCCAGAGCTTGTGGCAATGCTCTGAGGGTCTTTCTGTCCCACGCCAATCAAAGCTGCTGGCAAAGTTTCTCCCCTGCTTTCAGCTCCCGGCTAGCACCCCTACCCGAGTTTCATTTTATGGCATTGTGTCTCTGGCATATTTGAACACCCTGCCTGCTGTCAAGAAGGAAACCACCAAGGCAGGAACAGCACAGCTAGTGCACCTGGGATTGCAGCAAACACACTGCACTGGGGAGGTGCTTGCTCACCCACCAGAGCTCTTACTGTAATGATACTGTTCTCCCTACCATTTGGGGGCGGAGCAGAACGGATACATTTCCCAGCATTAGGAACATGCTCTCATTTTTTTTATGGTTGTTGAAAGCCTGACCTGATCTCCTGCAACTCTTGGCCAAGGCTTTCACAAGTGGCTTGTGATTTTGAGGACCTATCAGGAGATTTCTCAAAGGGGCCTGGTTCTCAGAGGGTGGGAGCTCAGCACTTTCTGAAGATCAGGCTCCTTAAAGGGATCTCAAGTAAGCCACAGATATTTGCTAGTCAAGTCTGGTGATCTTGGCCATTGGTAGTGAGACGCTTTCGCTTACGCTCATCAGAGGCTATTCTTTTTTAAGATTACACATTCTAAAAAAATGTTCCTGCTAGGAGATATTAATCAACAGTGGCTATTTTTTTTTCTCTTTCAGATGAAGTGTGTTGTTTTTGAAGTGTGTGGAACAGAACTACAGGCCTGGGGACCAGACTGGCTGGTGTGAAAGCAGGCACCACCGTTCCTCTTACTGCTATCTCTAAAGCCCCACTGTTTCATGCTGGTGTGACAAACATGCTTTTGTGCATATGGTGTTAACAGCTGTGGTTTATTAGCTGAAGCGTGTGTGTTTACGTATGCATCCTGCTAACTGAACATATTGCATTATGGACATCAGTGTGATGCTCAATGCAGTGCCATGTGTTTTATTGTACTCACAGTACAATTCTGTAAGGGGAGCCGTCAATGTTTTTAACACAAAGGGCTCAGTTTTTCTCTACCCTGTTAGGCGTAGCTCCTAGTGAGGTCATTGGCTCTGACGCTCCATTCGGGGTTTAAACGTCTGCAACTCCATGACTTCAGTGAACTTAGAGTGGTGTTACACGGGGTAACACAGCGGCATCAGGCCCAGAGTGCTTTGAGATAAATGACAGGTGTGCCTGTGTAGCTGAGGCCAGACCTGAGCCCAAGGACTTCACACCATTCACACCTTGGTATCTGTTATTGAAATTCTTTTGGCCTGTGGCCCCCACAAAGAGAAGTGGAGCAGAGCAGGAAGTGACACAAGGCCCTTGACTCCGATCTTCTCCTGGAGACACCAGCCTTTAGTGAACTTACCAGCACTGACCTTAGCCAATGCCCATTATATTAATCAGCTCATGTGACAGCAACCTTGCCATTATGTCTAGCTGAGCACTTTTTCCCTGTATAACCCTTAGTTAATGGTGTTAATCTTTGTATAGTACAGTACTATGTATATAATACATGGTATTAACCGTCTTGCACTCCATCCCATCAAGATCTTTGCCTGTAGAGAAGAATCACAATCTCTCTTCACCTCAGTTCTCTGGCTGTAAACTGGGGCTAATACTACTTCCTTTCTCCACTTTGATTGTATTGTCTACTTAGGCTCTGATCCTGCAAAGACTTATGCATTGGAGTAAATGGGACTACTTGGAGCGTGTGCACACACATACTTTTTTCCAGGATGAGGGCCTTAGATTCTAAGTTCATTGGATAGGCACTGTCTCTTAGTATGAGAACTTGAAAGGTATTTAGGTACCTAACTCCAGGCTGATGTGTCTGTACAGTGCCTCGCACAATATGGCCCTGATCTTAGTTCAGGTTTGTAGGCGCTACTGTAATACCAGTAAAAATAATGCTCTTTTTTTTTGTTTGATGTACCAAACATACTATTCCAGGAGCCCTGCATGCCATGGAAGTGGGTGGGACAGAGGGGGAAATCAAATAATGGTACAACCACCGTTGTTGCAAAAGAATGTCTTTTTTCATTCAGTGTGAGGGAGGGATGCCTTCAGTTAATTACCAAAACATTGCCACCAGATGGCAGCAAAGACAAAATAATTGAATCCAAATCTCTGTCTGAAGCCCTCAATTCCAAATGTAAGCAAGACAAGGTTAGAAAAGAGGATGTATTTCTGAGATTGCCATTAACATCTGCTAATGACGCTGACTATGAAATGGCTTCACATGCAAAGCAGAGATGGTGCAGATTTTACTTTTTCTGTTTGGTGAGAAAATATTTTGCTTTGGCAACAATTTGCAGGAGCATATTTTTTTCATTAAAATTTGATAGAACAAAGACATACAAGCCAAAATCCATAGCAAAGATTAGGTATCCATTATTTCATATTTTGCAGGTGCAGGAGCTTGGGAGTCAAGGATTTTAGTTCTACCACTGATTCATTGTGACCTGGGGAAGTGACTTTAGTCCTTTCCTTGCTCTGTGCCTCACCTATAAAATGGGGATAATACCAGCTACCTTTCAATGAGGACTGTCATTTGTAAAGCACACTGAGATCATTGTACTAATTAAATGCAAGGTACTAGTATCCATAACAACAGCTCTATGGTTAATTCAGCCTTTATACCTGGTTAACTGTGATTTTTATAAGTGTTTATATTCTCCTAAACACTTTGGGCCAGATTCTCACTCTGGTGTAAAGCAATGTCAGTCCCCTGACTTTAGACAAGCTATGCTGAGTTACATCAGCTGAGGATCTGGCCCACTGTGTACTATTTTTTCTGGTTTCTGTACTATGCTGAGTAAACTCTGGCTTTTATGTAAGGTCACTGGAATGGAGAAGTGTTGAGTGTTAGGTTTGCATAGACAGACATGTCTTGTCAGTCTAGCAGACTCACTTTAAACAAAGGCAAACTGCAGTGAAAAGAATAATAGAAAACTATTTTACACCTGTGTAAAATGCTACCACATCAGAGTTCTCAACTCAGTTACACCTGTAGTAGCATTTTACACCTACTTTGCACAAGAGCAAGGCAGAGGAAAATCACTCCCCTTGGGTTTAGCTCCACTCTTACAGGCTGCAAAAACTCTCTGAACAAAATGACCACTGTTTCTCCATGCAGCATAGTTCTGGCTGTGTTGGTCTCAGGAACTTACAGAGACAAGGTGGGTGAGGTAATATATTTTATTGGACCAACTTCTATTGATGAGAAAGACAAGCTTTCGCGCCACACAGAGCTCTTCTTCAGGTCTCAGCCCTGCGTAGCTCGAAAGTTTGTCTCTCTTACCAACAGAAGTTGGTCCAATATAAGCTATTACCTCACCCACTTTGCTTCATTGTCTCTGCAGAGAGGCAGAGTTTTAGGGAATGTCTACACTGGCAGAGTTACAGCGCTGACAGTTACAGCGCCACTCAGAGAGCGCTGAAGGGAAACCGCTGTTGTGTGTTCACACTGTCAGCTGCCTGCGCAATAGCGTGTTCACACTTGCGCCGCTTGCAGCAGTATTTGGAGCGGTGCACTCTGGGCAGCTATCCTACAGAGCATCTCTTCCTCTTCTGCCGCTAAGAGTTGTGGGAAGGCGGAGGGGGTCATGAGGCAGCCTGGGTCCTGTCCCAATGCCCTGTGTTGCATTGCTTCACATCCCACCAATCCCTGGGCTTCCATCCGCATTTGGCACCATCTTTCAACAATTTGTGTACTGCACGCTCTGCTCTGTCTCCAGGAATGGATCCCGCACTGTTGACCAATATGCTGCTCGCTCTCACTAACACGTCACGAGTGGCAGTGGAGTTATTCCTTAAACTACAAAGGCAAGAGGAGTTTGACATTGATCTCGCCATGCATTGTAGCTATGACACAAGTTTGCTTGTGGCATTCACGGAGGTGCGGACCACAGTGGACTGCCACTTTGTGGCTCAGGAAACAAGCACTGAGTGGTGGGATCCCATTGTCATGCACGTCTGGGATGATGAGCAGTGGCTGCAGAACTTTGGATGAGGAAAGCCACATTCATGGGACTGTGTGATGAGCTCGCCCCAGCCCTGCGGCACAAGAACATGAGAATGAGAGCTGCCCTGCCATCGGAGAAGTCTGTGGTGATTGCACCGTGGAACCTGTCTACTCCAGACTGCTACCGATTGGTCGCTAACCAGTTCAGAGTGGGAAAGTCGACCATTGGAGTTGTGTTGATGGAAGTGTGCAGGGCCATTAATCACATCCTGCTGTGACTGTTGGCAAAGTGCCTGACATTGTGGATGGCTTTGCACAAATGGGCTTCCCTAACTGCGGAGGGGCGATAGATAGCAAGCGTATTCCAATTCTGGCACCAGACCACCTAGCCACCGAGTACATTAATCAGAAGGGGTATTTCTCAATGGTTCTCCAGGCAGTTGTGGAGAGCATTTCACAGACATTAACACAGGCTGGTCCGGAAAGGTGCACGATGCACGCATCTTTCGGAACGCTGGCCTGTTCGGGAAGCTGCAAGCAGGAACTTTCTTCCCGGACCAGAAGATCACTGTAGGGGAAGTCAAAATGCCCATTGTGATATTGGGAGACCCTGCTTACCCCTTAATACTATGGCTTATGAAGTCATACATGGGGCATCTTGACAGCAGCAAGGAGCGGTTCAACAACAGATTGAGAAAGTGCAGAATGACTGTTGAGTGTACTTTTGTCCATTTAAAGGCCCCCTGGCACTGTCTATATGGGAAGCTGGACATGCCTGATAACACTATTCCTATGCTTATAGCTGTGTGCTGTACCTTCCATAATATTTGTGAAGGGAAGGGTGAAAGTTTCACACAGGGCTGGACTGCTGAGGCTTAGTGCCTGGATGCTGAGTTTGAACAGCCAGAGACCAGGGCTATTAATGGGGCGCAGCATGGGACCATAAGGATCAGGGATGCCTTGAGGCAGCAATTTAAAGCTGAAAGCCGCGAATATTTGTTGCTGTGCTTGGGAGCGCAATGCTTGTAATGCTAGGTGATTGAGATTGGTGCAGATGATGCACTATGAAGGTTTAAGAAAAGTACCTGTTGCTTTGCAGGGTTCTGTTTGCTTTCAATTAAAGGAATAAAGATTGCTTTCAAACCAAAACAATTATTTTATTAGAAAACAACAGCTGGAGGAGAGAGACAAACAAAAAACACATTACCACTGAGGGGGAAGGGGGAAGGGAGGGTCCCAGCAGTAGGTGGGGTCCCAGGATGGTTAAAGATTTATGTCCAGGTATCATATCCAGCCCCTCCTTTGGAGTACAGTGCAGCAGGTACTGTACTTCAGCAGGGCTAAACTGCAGAGGGACGGGTGTTGAGTGCAGTGGGTACTGGGAGTCCGCAAGGCAACACAAATGGGGCAGGAGTTGAATGCAGCGAGTACAGACTGGAGCCAGGAGGTTGATAAGAGGTGTGTTGGCAGTGTCTGGGGGGCGCATGGGAAAGAGTTTTGCAACAACAGCTGCCGGGGAGGGCGGGTGCGGAGCTACTCAGTTTGCAGTGTTAGTGGCTCCTGGAGCATGTCTGCTTGGCGCTCCATAATGTGTAAGAGCTGCTCCGTGGCTTCGTTCTGGTGCGCCACATTCTCCTTTCGGTCCCTCTTCTCGGTGTCCTGCCACTCCTTCAATTCTTGTTTTTCGACTGCGGAGTGCATCATGACATCATGCAGCAAGTCCTCCTTAGTTCTTCATGGCCACTTTCTAATTCTGCGCAGCCATTCAGCTGGCGATAACAGAGGGAGGCTGGGCTCCCCAGGTCACATCTGTGAAGCCAAAATGCAACATTTTACAGAAGCAGTATCATCTGCAACACACAGACCACTGATTCAGTGATTTAAAACACAGCCACTATTCACATACCTGTCACTAACTGGCTGACCCCAGGCAAGCACACATGATCCACAAGACCCCCAAAATGGTGAGTAACTGCAGGAGAAATCAGTGTTCCAGGACCGTACTGTACATTGGGCACGTGGTTCTTGGGGAGAGCCAGCACTGTAGAGGGGGTCTTATAATCATTACTGTCCCCACATTTTCCACAGCCTGTGTTCATTATGGAAGATATCTCATGGCTGAGGGTGAGCAGGAAATCAAGGGAGGGTCTTCTCAAAACTGCGGCTTCCACCCTGGCCCTTATGCGGCTCGCCTATGTGCGGCAATGGTCCCACCCCACCCCGTGACAACAGAGTGGCATGGGAAAATTACCCTTAATGGGGAAAGAAACAAAGCAGCTCTGTCAAATAACCTGCGGCAGCAGATTGCCCAGTATCTCCATGAGCGTTTCCTGGAGATCTCTGATGCAGATTCCTGTGAACTGAAGGAGTCAATGAACACCCTGTTCCACCGCTTAGACTAGGCATGTGGTGGTACATGCATCATACAGACACAAGCCTGCTTTCTGCAACCCTCCTGCCCCCAACAACTCACTTCAGCGATTCCCAAAATCAAAACCACTTACCAGGGGCCTCCTCTCCTGTTTGCGCTTCACCAAGCTCCGACAGCTGTGACTACCTAGCTTCCTCTGGGGTAGAGAAGAGCTCCTGGCTGCATGCATCTCTGACTTCCAAGTCGTCCTCTGCCTCTGGGTCCCCATCGAACTCCACATCCTCATTCAAGATTTCCTCCTCCTGGCTTGGTCCACTCTCAACTGGCAGGTGAGCCACTGAAGTATGCACAGTGACCTTTGCAGTGGAGGTGAAGTTGCCACCGAGTATCGCATCCAGCTCTTTGTAGAATGTGCAGCTCATGGGCGCAGAACCGGAGTAGCTGTTTGCCTCCCGCACCTTGTGGTAGGCGTTCTGCAGCTCCTTCACTTTGACCTTACACTGCAATGTGTCTTGGTCATGGCCCCTTTCTGTCATGCATCATGAAATCTGTCCGTAGGTATCATAATTCCTATGGCTGTAGTGCAGCTGGGACTGGACAGCTTCCTCTCCCCAAATACTGATGAGGCCCAGCAGCTTGGCATTGCTCCAAGTGGGGGATCTCCTGGAAAGATGTGCTGAGATCACTGCACACATCACCGAGCAAACAGGAAGGGGACTTTCAAAATTCCCAAGGAATTTAAGGGGTGGGGATGACTGTTGGTCAGCTGAGGGCAGGGCAGTAGAGTTCAAACCAATGACCAGAGAGGCGAGAACAGGCATTGTGGGACACCTCCCAGACACTTTAATTGACCAGGGTGTCTACACTGGCATCGTGGTGCTGGACCCCCCGAGCAGAAAGCTGTACACCTCTCGTTGGGGTGGGGTTTTTTACAGCACTGCAACTGGGCAGTTTCTGCTCACTGCATGGCTTGGCAGTGTGTACACCATGGGAATTACAATGCAGAAATCTACCAGTGTAGACATGGCCATACAGGGCCATCTCTACCCATACACAAAGTATGCAGCTGCATAGGACACCAGAAAATTTGGGGCACCAAATTTCCTGGTTCTCTAGGCAGCTGCATGTTGCTCCATCCCTTGCTCTGCCACCGCCCCTCCTCTTCCCCATGGCCCCCACCCCTACTCTGCCCCAGCCCCACCCCCACTCCACCCCTTCCCCAAAGCCCCCACCCTGCTCTGCCCCAGCCCTGCCCCCACTCCCCTGAGGACTACTCCAGGGTCGAGCCTGCACTCACTAATGGCGGGAAGTGCAGCAACTCGGCGTGCCACCGGTGACTGCTGGGGGGCGGTTCTCCCCTGCCCCCCAAGCCAGCCCCCACCCCGTGGAGGCCTGGGGCCCCCCACAGTGTGGCTGCATAGGGCCACATAATGGTTAAGGATGGCCCTGGGTCCATAGACATTAAAGGTGCAGTGCACAAACCAAAGGCAGCATACAAGCTTTAAATTCCCTCAAAGAGCAATCACCAGTTCCAGCTGATTCAACTGCAGAGGCAAAACCACTGTGGTTGGAGGGTAAGAAATTCAGCATAGCCCCAGGCAGTCTCCAGCAGCAGAGCTCCTGCACATCTCAGATGCACTTTCAAACTCCCCTCTACCACTAGAAACCCACATGGCAGCATAGCCCACACTCCATGACCTATAGAACTAATGGGCTCAGGGGACGGGGTGCAATGTTCACTTCCCTGGGTCAGTGTAGCCCACAGATCAGTAGCCAATAAGATGATCCTTCCCAACACTCCTGTGCCCACAGGAGGTATTTACAGCAGTGAGGCCCCACATTCCACAGACTCTGGAAAAGGGGGTGTCATTTTGACCTCCCTGCAAAAGGGGATTTTTTTTATTTTTTGCTTTTAAACCCATCATCCAACATTGGATGAGATGAAGGTTGTGTCAGGCACAGAAATTGAACCATCTTGTCTCCCAGGACTTAAAGTGCTTTGGTTTTTCCACCCTTCCAATTAGTTTATGGTTTCATTTAAAAAGTGTACATCTCCAGCCCCTGTCAGTGTGAATGGCTGCTTCTGTGAGCAGATGTAATACTGCCTGCCAACAGACAGAGCAAAATAATAGGTCTGAGAAAGTATGAGCAGCTTCATTTGGTTGGGCTGAGTGTTAACTCTGAAGCCTAATGATGGTGGTGTACATTAACACTGGTAACAAGACCAAGTGTGAAATAGTTAACAAAAACATCCCCCCTTCAGACTGATCTTCTCTTCTCCTGCTCCTGTCAAAGGGGAAAAGGGAGTTTGCTGCCCAAGGTTCAACATCTTCCCCACAAAAGAGTTTCAAGTCAGCACCATTCCTTCTGCTGAGATGGAATAACTAACACATAACAGCAATCCCAGCTGTGGTGTCCCTTAGACAAGTGGTTAAATGTTTTAACATGGGCCCTAGTTTGCACCTGTGCGTTAGACAAAGGATGGCTTTGTTCCAGAGTTTAGGCTTATACAAATATTGACATTAGGTATCAAAACAAAACATGGTGTGACTCTGAAACCACAGTCTCCCTTCCTCTCTCAGAATTGACAGTAACTAGCAATCTGAGCTCTGTATCAGAGGACCAAGCATTTATAAGGACCAGCACTTTAAAATTTCCTCATCAGGACTAGAAAGCTTCAGGCCAGGGGCAACATGGGATGGCTAATGTCTCTAGCTGTGTCTCCCCTATATAAAGAGCAAATCAAGAAGCCCTTCCTCTCTTCTAAGGGAAGACCTAACCAGAATTCCCAGCCCTACCATATCCCTAACACAAACTCAGCTTGTATCAGGCTCTGGCATAGCCACAGAACTTCTTTCTTGTTTGAGGTAAGCAATGGGCCTTTTTGTTCCAGTGTCCTTTCACCATGAAGGAACAAGCATTGGCGCTTGAAACGCCTCACCTCTAAGGGCTTGTGCATGCTTGGAAATGTACTAAAATAGCTGGTGCAGAATAATTATTCTAGAATAGTTGTGTAAACACGCCCCAAGGAGCCCAACGGCAAGGGGGACTGTTACCCTTTGTTGAGCACTAGGTCTAAGGGAGCTACATTTAAATTACAATTCCCCATCCTAAATATGACATTTTGTGTATTGTGATCTGTGTGACTGTAGTTATATCTGTGACCTCTGAAGGAGCTGTGAGGGGGCCTTAATGGCTATAGGGTTGATTTGGTTTAAGGCTATTAGTATTGTTATGGTTCCATGTTACTGAGTCCTGCACGACTGTCATGCAGTGCTGCATCATGTACAACTGTGTGATGCTGATGGCCATGTATTTTTTTCCATGTGTGTGTTTTATGGGGGCTAAGGGTTCTTTTATTTAAGCTGAGTTGGAGCTGAGGCCCATCCTGCGAATCTCTGTTTCATATACATCCATATAACCTTTTGAGTGATGCGGGGAGGGATTTTCTTTTGGCGGTGTTAGAGCTAGGCAATACTAATTTGGTCATGTCTCCCCGCCGCCCTTGTCCAAATTTTTGTGTGTGTGCGTGTGGTATTCTATCCTGCCTGAAGTTTGAGTGATTACTTGATTACATGAGCCTCAGCTGTTAGTGGTACAAAAGAATTAATGGGAAGATGCATTCTAGGTGTTATAGGTTAAAGGAGCATGTGGGGACATGTTATGTGTTTCCTAAAAGGTGTTATGCCACCACAGTCACCTGGAATGTGGATTATCCCATCAGCTACATTCATATTTTGTTGTCTGTTTTGCTGTTAGCCTTGAGAGGCACAGGTATACCAAGGGGAAAAGCTCTGTCATAGTCTGAGTATAGCAAGCAGAGAGTAAAGGAAAGGGCTATTTGTTACTACCAGATTTATAACACCCAAATCCAAGGGAAAGGGAGAAAAAATACCTGTTGGTATGTGTGTGGACAGAGAGTCACAGGCAGTGATGGGTGACTCTGTCCGATGAGAGGATTTTGCCCTGCTCTGAACAGTGTATACTTGATTAGACACAGGTTGCAAAGTTAGTCTTATCCTAGACTATAGCAGGCCTGGATCAGGTAGGGACAATGGCCTCTCTCCCATTTTATATTACTGTCTCCTGTTCCTTATTACTTTAATAACAATGGCACTTTCTCCACACCGACAGGCTGAGCAAGGATGTTTGCCATTGATACAGTACTCTGATCGTGATGATTTTATTCAAACTAGACAAAGCCAATGAACCAGTTTACTAGGCACAGTCCTGCAGAACCTTGAGGCTTTGCAGGCCAGTGTGAAGCTGAGGACTGTCACTCAGGAGCGGATTTACCAATAAACACAGGGTGCCCTGGCACGAGGCTTCCCAACAGCAGGGGGCCCCAGGGGTGGGCACTCAGGCAGCTCAGCACCAGCCGGGGCTGCACTGCGGGGGCAGCAGAGAGCGGGGAAGGAGGCTCACCTGCAGCCTCAGGGGAGCAGGCGGGAAGCGGGGGTGGCGGGAGTGGGCAGAGGACTCAGGAGGACCACAGGGCGGCTGTTCAGCTGGCCGAGGGGAAAACCACCATTTCTTTCTGGCTGCATGGCCGCCCCTGCTCCTCCTGAGTCCTCTGCCCATGTTCACAGGTTGAGGGCCGCATTCCGAAAGGGGCGTTAGAGCTGCACCCTGGGGTCCCCTTAGCCCAGGGCCCTGCAGCCTCTGTGTTCTGGGGGGCCCTGCCGGGGGGGCAGGTACAGCTCCCAGAATCTCAGCCATCGGGGCGGTGCCGTGCTGCACAAAACCACCTGCACCAAACAGGAGCTGCCTGAGGTAAATGTTCTGCACCCCCTGCCTGCCCCAGCCCTGTACCCCCTCCTGCACCCTAAGTCCCTAACTCCTGCCCAGACCCCGCACCCACATCCTGAGTCTCCTCCTGCACCCTAAGTCCCTCCCAGACCCTGCATCCCCAGCCCTGAGCCTCAGGAGGAGAATGGAGAAAAAAGGAATGGAAAAACAGGGTGTGTGTGTGGGGAGGAGATAAGAGAATGCTCCCCAAAAATGAAGCTGAGCACAGGGCCCCCACTAACTCTAAATCCACCACTGCTGTCACTGGTGGTATGTCTACACTGCAGCTGGAAGCATGTCTTCCAGTCTGAGTAGACAGACACAGGCCAGCTCTGCTTGAGCTAATGCACTAAAAATAACAGTGTGGCTGTTGCAGCTCAGGCAGTCGCTTGGGCTAGCCCCCGGAGCTTGGACCCAGGGGATGGGGCAGGCGTGTACTTGGGCAGCTAGCCCGTTCTGCAATGTCCACAGTGCTAGCGTGAAGAGACCTAGAGCATGTCTGTCTGTCTGGGCTGAGATGCACACTCCCATCTGCAGTTTAGACATGCCCTAGCATAGCATTCGCATTGGAAGTATGAGTTTTGCCTCTGCTGTGTGTACTGTGGGTAAATAACCCTTCAGGGCTGTGCTCTTGCATGTGATTCAGTAGAAGGGATATGGAGATGTACAGCTGAAGGTGTCTTCTTGTGGAACAGCTTTCCTTCAGTCTCTCATTATCCTTTCCCCCTCCAAGGGCCCTTTATTTGGAATGGCTGCCAGAGGTGGGTTCACTTACCCCTAAGTAAATGATACAGGTTAACCGGGAAGACACCAACAACTGCTGAGGAGGATTTCTTTATTTCTTAGCTATTGATGGTTCATCAATATTCATTAGAATCAGAAAGAGATAAAATGCTAGTGATGGAGGCCTTTCCCAGGATTAAATCTCTTTGTGGAGAGAATTCCTGCTTTGTCTCTTACTCCTGTTTGACAACGGCACATGTGATCCCATTGTCAAGTCGATTTGTTCTATTTACTTAGAGCCTCTACAATTCTCTACTAGTTAGGACTTGATTTTGGTCAGTCAGATAAACAGCTACAGTATTTCCTTAGGTCCTTTAGGTACAGTAACAATACTCTTTAAATACTGCCCTATATTCTCCCCCCCACACACACTATTTTTACTAAATAATATAATGTAACTTTTGTTGCCTTAAGACATTTGAATTCCTTAGAAAGTTTTCCCCCTTCTTTACCAAAGCCTATATATACCAGTAAAGGTGATCAGTTGTTTCTTTCACCACACAAGGTGCACATAGTTCATCTTTGTGTCTATTTATTTGAAAAAGATTTTCGTTTAAGCCACAATGGCCAGTGAGTACGCTAAACAAAATAACTTCTTTTTTTCCTGTCCAGGCCCTGAAATGTGTTGTCATCCTCAACTCTAGGGCAAAATTCAAAAAGTCTCCTTCCTCTTTTTTTCATTAATCCAATTCCTGTTTACTCAAGGGTATTTCTATGTCAATCTTTCCATTTCTTATCACGTTTTCAGCTGCTTTGTCTGCAATTTTGTTCCCTGTTATCCCAATAAGTGCTAGGATCCAAGCTACTGCTACGTGTATCTGTAGCTGTACTAATTCTGTTATTAGAAATATAATTTCATTGATTACGTCACTTCTACATACAAGACACCATATTTATGGCCATATGGCCTGAGATGGAATTCAAAAAAATGACAGCTATTGCTGAGCGTACATCCCAGACCCCATTTAAAGCTAGCATAATTGCTACTAGTTCAGAGGTCATCACAGCTATGCAATGGGATATTCTTTTAGATGTACTAATTCTGATTTTGGTACACAATATGCTGTCCCTAGTCTTCCTGATTTTTCTGATTTGGACATATCTGTATATATGGGGGGGGGGGGACCAAGTCCACTTTTCATCATGTACTGACACACTTCATTTTTAATACCTACTGTCTATTTTTTCCCCTAAAGTTTATAAAATACATCTAAATCCATGTCTGGACATGTGACTTTCCATTCATTAATTTCTCTATGACTAAAAGTTTGACATTGTTTTGCTTTTCCTTGAGTTTCTACTTCTGCAGCCACATTTTAACTCAAATGGCACATGCAGTTCTAACACTGGATGCACTAGTCCTCCTATCTATTGGATTCCCAACAATCCTCTTGCATTTGTTTGGCATCTTTATCTTATAGTTCCCATTAACTTTGGCCCAGAAAGTGAGGTCCAATAGTTTCATTTGTAGTGTAACTGGCATTTCATCAGAAACTATCTGTAGGGTACATATAGGCACTGCCTGCAATTCATAGTGCCTGGGCTTGTATTAATCCGAATTTTTTAAGTTCTGATTTTGAGGCTCACTCAAAAACTTGGCAGCCATAGTTAACAACTGCTCTGGTTAAGGCTCTGTGTACCATCACTAGCTATTCACCCGCAATTAGTCCCACCAGGACAAACAGGCTAATCTTTCGTATACATTTACCCATAACATGGTTTATATGATCTTTCCAAAGTAATTTAGTATCCACTATTACCCCTAGGAATTTGAAACTTTTTAATATGTCCATTTGTTCCCCATAAAGATACAGTTTACATTACTTTGTACCTTTTGTTTCAGTTCTTTGGCTTTGGCAGTAGAAACCTTGAAACCCCATGCATTTCCCCAGTCATGTCTCATACTGCTTTATTGATTCTCTTTTCTGCCACCTCAAATGCTTGCTCCAAACCCACAGAGCACAATCATCTGTGAATAGAGTGACATCTACCATAGCTCTTATTTGATTTGGGTGATCATTTTTCATCACATTAAACAAAGTTGGGTTGATAACACTTCTTTGTGGCATACCACTTTTTAAAAATTTTAAAAGCAAGCTGTTTAACCTACCATGTTTCCTTGATACGTATGATATCGGGTTTCGTTTTCATTTCCAGGATATTTTCTTTTAGATCTTAACCATGTGCTATCAGATTGTGGACATTCCAGCAAGAGATTGATACCCATTCTAGTCATATTTCACCATTAACCTCATTCAATGTGGCCTATTGACAGATTGCTAACATGCAAGTATATTTCTGCTTGCTATAATTTTCATTTTTTTCTGATTTTTTTCCCACTATTCTAAATATGCAATTTATCACTGATGTCATAAATGCAATAAACTTTTCTTTTTTCTCTGATGGTATATAATCGCCTTTTCCTTTCACAGTATTTATCATATTTTAATAGAGTAAGGCTATGTCTACAGTTCCCCTTTCCCTGTGCTGATTTTCTCCTCTTGATATTTTGACAGCCTCCTTACATCTTCTGCATAAGATATATTAACAACTTTTGCCTTTTGTATCTCCTTAGCCTGTCACTGTAAACCCTCCATCTGCTGAACTGTATTTACCATTGCTGTTATGACATTTGAACTCCACTCCTTCAATACAATTTTGGTAGGAATGCCCTCTCCCACATTTACCACATCTTGTTTTCCCTTTACAAACATTTACTATGTGCCTATACCGTTGGCTCTGACACCTGAGGGGGGTGGTGGTGGTGGGTATATGTCTTGGTTCTAAGGATCTTGGTTCTAAAACTCCCCGTGGATTTCCTCCTTTCTCTCTCTGATGCCCAGAGAATGACTGCACCCCTTTTCTGCTACAGCAGCATAGCTGCAGCTCTGTAGCTGTAGCACTTGTAGTGTGACCATAACCTTAGTGAGCTATGGAACCTGTTATCTGCAGGTCACTGGTTTGAATCCTGCCCAGCTCAGTAGAAATTAAAATGTATTGTCCTTGAATGGATGTTTGATAGCCTCTGTAGGGGATGAGTCTGGTGGGTGCAAACCCCCAGAGTAGACCCATGGCACTGGATAAGTCACATCATCGGAGGCCTCATTTTGCATCAAGGCAGCGTGTCTACATTAGGGGCATACACCAATGTGAATTTCCCTGACCTAGATAAGCTCTTAGTAGATGCATGTAAGGGAAAGAGATGAGTTTGTAGAACATGTAGTGAGTGTGATCTAGTGGGTCCTAAATACTCCTTCACCTGTCTACTTTAGGGGGAATATGGTAAATGAAAGACCTAGTGCCATTTTAAAACTGTAGGTTCAAAGTCTGAAGGATGAAAGGTCACTTTGAGGCATTGAATGGGTGGCACAGCAACATATGAGGAAGATGTTAAGATTCAATTCAGAATGTATGGAAGTTCCTAATGAAGTCTCAGGGACCTCAATCAGTAAAGTCACATATGAAGGGAAGAAGAAAAGTTTGTAGTGGATCAGTTCTTAGGGAGGCATCAAATTGTTCAGTCAATTATGTTGTTGTAAGTCTTTTAGTCTATAACCAGCATACCCTACCTGATAAGCTTTATCTAGATTTCAAATTCCAGGGACCATCAATTATTCCTTATTTCACTTCTGTCTAGTTAGGATTTTGAACTAATGAATGCAAATATAGATTTGGAGTGGAGTCAGGATTCTTAATTATGTTGGCTGGATCAGAGACTAATAACTTTTTTGGTGCAAGCCAATGTACAATATTTAAAGCTAGATGTTTCTTAGCAAAAAAATCAAAGGAAATCAAACATTCCACTTCTACCAGCCTCATGTTTCTATTGTGAGTAACCCACTGGCCCACATAGCCTCTCTTTGGAATTAATTCATGGAAATGAGGTAAGTGGACTTTTTGGTGTATTCATTATAATTCAGGAGAAAGCATCCCATTTCAGACAAGCACATTTTGGGGTGGTCATTGTTCAGAGAAGCAACTTTTCACTATTGTATTTCTGAGAGACCTACGAACAAAACCAGACATAGGGATTACATCTTGATTACAGCCGCAGAACAGATAAAGATGGACATTTTGGATTCTTCATGTGAGGATCTTGATAGGCAAGTTTCCATTTTGTACCCTGCAAAATGAGGGCTTCTTAGTGGAAATGAAAGATACATGCTCTCTAGATATGCTCAACAATCCCCTTTTTCATTTTAACACTGTTTGAGACAGAACAACAGTTTCACAGCTGCTGAACACCTGCTGCTTCCATTGGTTTTGCTCAGGTTTGCGGGTGGTCAGCACTTCTGAAAATCTGGTCACTCACATTTATGTATCAAAATAAAGATTTAGGCTCTTAGCATTAAGCACTTAGGTTTGAAAATTTAGGCCAATGATTGTAGCCAAATTCAGACCAGGTATTTCTCTACAATGACATGAGACAATTATTTCCCCAAATTGCAGTCACAGATATTTTTCAGGAAGCTTTGTCACTGGGTTATGTGCTTGGTTAACTAGTGGATTTAAATCAATTGGACGGTCTCCCCAGCAGAACTGGCTGGTTGTCTCTCTAAGCCCCAATGATATGGTGTTTCAGATACTACCGCTACATAATTATCATCTCCCCCCCTTCTTTCATGTGCACACATCTCTGACCCCTCTCCCCCTCCAGAGGTTTTCCCAGCAGAAGTTACATCATCACTTCTGAATACAGTGGGTTTGTCTAGCCCCATTTCTTTTTAGTTAAGAAGAAAAAGTGGCCAGTCTTGAGACAGACAAACACTGCCTATAAGTAACTGATATTGCATTACTTGCCACATGTGGAGCAAAGACCAGAGCCCAGCATGTTTCATGCCTTGTTTTGCAAAAGCATTGAAAAAAGGTGAGACAATTTGGTGATTGGTTAGTCTCTAAGGTGCCACCAGTCCTCCTTTTCTTTTTGCGGATACAGACTAACACGGCTGCTACTCTGGAACCTGAAAAATATCAGAAAGGGATGATTTTTGGAAATGTTATTTTTTCTGTATTGACCCATTTGTCATCAAACCACCATGAAAATTTCAAATATTAGTCAAAATTCAGATGCTCTTCCATTTTTGCCATTTTTACTATTTTTTCATGAAATAAAAAGTGTAAAATTCCTGTTAAACCTCTACCTAACTATATTGTCACAACCAGTTCCAGCATAATAAACAGCACTTATAGAAATTACATTTATGAGGACAAGTGGTTTATATTTTGTAATTTTTGTTGTTAAACTTAATGAATGGGAAGATTCTCAATAGATGGCATCTTTGGATGAAAGGTTCTATAGAAATGCAAAGGAATACAAACATCTCAAATTCATTTACAAGTATTAGTTAAACTTTTTGAAACTGTTGTGAGGTAATGCATGTAAGTTGTATATACATTTTGCAGATGTGTAAACTGAAGCCCAGAGTGGTTAAGCGACTTTTCCAAGTACGACTAGTCCTCTTGGATTGTGCTTCACTCACAATCATTCTTCTGTCACAAAGAAGGACAGAGCTTTCTAAATGAATGACATGCTGTGGTGATTACTATTTTCATCTTCATCTTTAGAAACAAAAATAATTGCTGCTAAGTGTGCTGGCTCAGAGGCTGATGTTAACGTGCTGTTTTACTTGCATATATGAATAATCTCTAGAGTAAGTGAGCCCAGGTAGGTGAGGTAATATCTTTTATTGGTCCAACTTCTGTTTAGTGAGAGGGTAAAGCTTTCAGGCCCACAGAGCTCTTCTTCAGGCAGCCTTCTTGGCTGCTGTTTCATTCTCCATGTCTGGACTCCTCATGCATACATTTTGTTACATTGGATGTTTATCATATTAGGGTAGGTTAAGAGACCTTGCTTTCAATTACAAGGCCTAGAACTTGGTATAGTGATATATCCCCGGTCATAATCCCAGATCTTCTGAAGTAGTCTTGCTAAGTTAGGTACTAAGATCCTATAGGATCAGCATCTTTGAACATTAATCCTCAGACCTCTTGAACTCCCATTCAGGTGAAGATATTTAACTCTTTGAGTATCTAGATTGAACTTTCTTTGCAAAACATTAGCATTTGGTTTGATTTTTTTCAAGTTCATTTTTAAAGCAGATTCAGATGAATATTCATGATTCAATGCCAAGGGTGGTATTTAAGCAGAGAGTGCAAACACTGATCCAAGCAAAAAAGTCATCTGTGGAATAATCTTTGAATGCATCTTTCTTGTTTTTTTTTTTAAATCATTAGATACACATTGAACTTTCACGTGTGATCTGTACCCTAGTGTGGTTTTCTTTTAATTAAAGCTAATTGCTGATTCTTTTCCCCTCTTTGTTTTTGAATGCAAAAGAGTTGATACCAGAGAGTTGCCTCTCTTCTAGCACAAATTAGGTAAAAGATCAAGGAACAATAATAAAGAATATAGACAAGAGAAATTTTACATAAGAACAGTCTCAGTGGAGTGAAATCATTTTGTGTATAATCTAACAGAAAAAATGACCTGCACTTCTGACTAACACCAAGAGGAGTTGGGTTGGTTTTAAAAACCATATACTATATGGCAGTGCAGTAGAGATCCAGGTTATACATTTATTCACAAAAAATATAGTTAATATATTACATATTTTGATCTGCCTTCACAGCTTCCTGTTAAAGTAGCAAGTGAATAATAATATCTTTGTGTAATATCCTATGTATTTGGATGAGACTTACAAAGCAAAGGTTAAACCTTGGCTCCACTGAGGTCAATGGCAAAACTTCCATTAATCGCAGAAGGCTGTCTGATGCCCATTTTAAGTATTAAGTATTTAAGTATTAATTAATAATAGTAATTAAGTATTTAAGTATTAATGGTATCATCTTCACGGCTGAATATTTTAGCAGAAATTATAACAATGCACCTATTTGACTTTCACTGATACAGTGGAGCTGGGTGAAGTCGGGTGGCTAATTTCTGTCAAAGACTGCTGGGATAGGGAAAGAGGAAATCAAACCATTCCCCTCATCCCCAGGAAACTGCTCTGTTGTCCACTCCCCATGAGCAATTCATATTACAATTCTTATGAAATTAATCTAAAAATTCAAGCAACTGTGCACCAAAAAATTACTGCAATATTCATCTGGCCTTAGTCTAAATTAATGTTCAGCTAGTTGGTCATTACCCTTAATATCTGTCTAACCCAGGGGTGGGCAAACTGTGGCCCGTGGGCTGCTTCTGGCCCATCAAATAGTTTGTATCTGGCCCTTGAGCTTCTGCTGGGGAGTGGAGTTGGGGGCTTGTCCTGCTCTGCTTGGTGCTCCCACCAGGGAGTAGAGTCAGGGGCTTGCCCCATCCCACCTGCCTGGCACTCCCCAGCCCTGACTCACAATTCCCTTGATGAGCACCATCTTCCGGCACGCAGAGTCTCACTGTGCAGGCATGACTTCATCACGCTGTTTCTGGGATCGGAAGCCTACCCCTATGCGGCAGTCCCTCCCCTACCCCCATGCAGCAGCACGCCCAATCCCCTTCCAGACTCCTATGGCCCCACCCTCGAGAGCCGCGAAACCACCCAGGGGCCGCACCCATCCCAGCTAGGGTGCCATGGCGGTGCCTGGTATGGCTGCCCTGGTGTCACTGCCAGCAGGGCCCTTAGGAGTCCCCTGGACTGCCCCTGTAGAGCCCATGGACAGTGCCACACCCCATGAGACCCCTCTCCCCCCACCTCGGTAACATCCCTTATAGAGCCCCCCCACCATGCTACACCCCATAGAGTCCCCCTTCCTCACCGGGCATTCATGGCCTGCCATACGATTTCCATACCCAGATGCGACCCTCAGGCCAAAAAGTTTACCCACCCCTGGTCTTTTTAAAGACCAAACCTTGTAAGTCTGAATTAATTTCAAGCAGTGAAAAATACCTTGGTTTAGTGGTAAGATACTATTGAGCAACAATGAAGATCTGCAAACTCAATGAGCCTTGTGCTCTGAAGGCAGGTGCTTTTGGAAATCCCACTCATTATGTCTGTGCAAACAAGAATCTGGGTGAAATTTGCCCCATTGCAGAAATCCAGCACAAGGACAGATGTATTGTATGGGTCTCTTGCTGGTAGGGTGACCAGATGTCCCGATTTTATAAGGATAGCCCCAATATTTGGGCAGTCTGTCTTACATAGGTGCCTATTACCCCTCACCTCCACCCCCATCCCAATTTTTCACACTTGTTATCTGGTCACCCTATTTCACCCTTTGTGGTATTGTGGGTATCACCAAACTGGATCAGACTAATGGTCCATCTAGCCTGGGATCCTTTCTTTGAAAGTGGTGCAAAAAACCTCTTAATGCACAATAATGGAATAATCTGCCAATACAACAAGTCTTTTCTTAATCCCTGTCAGTTACAGCTTGACTTCGATGACTGTTTGTAGTTCATTTTTTTTTAAACACATGTTCATATGATAACTAAAGTAACTGCGATGGTCTCATTATACATATACCTAGGGTGAAATCTTGGCCCCATTGAAGTCCATGGGAGCTTGCCATTGACTTTAATAAGGCCAGGATTTCATCCCTAATCCTTTTTAGAAGCCTACTGAGCTTTTGTCTTTAATATGATCTCGTAGCAATCAGTTCCAAAGGTTAATTACGTATTTTGTGGGTTTTTTTTTTTAAAAACTCTATCCAAATTAATCTCATTAATGCTATATGATGAAATCTTGACGAAAGTCCATTTTATGTTACATGAATTGAACTGTTCAACTGTGCTCAGTGGAGATAATGTAATGTACCCACAGATAATAGGGAGGGAGCAGAAGAGGAGGGGGATATTGTATACTGACCCTAGACTAATTTGTCTCTTCCAGCTGCTCCCCCAAAAAGGGAGAAATCCTCTCCTACTTATACTACACTCAAATGAAACACAAACTCCTGTTAATGTACAATTCTTAATTTTCAACCATCCTGTTCAGAGGGGCCTTGAGTCAAGAGTTTTAAAAGTAATTAGTGTTTTTGGGCACCTCCATTTTTGGCTGCCCAGCTTTAGACACCTTAATGGGGCCTGACTTTCAGAGGATGTGAACACTTTAAGGAAAACCAGGCTCCTTTAAGGCATCTCTGGTTGGACACCCAAAATCACTAGCTACTTAAAACTCTTGGCCATGATTATGGTCCTCTTATGTCATAAATTTTGGTCAGAAAACATTAATTTAAATAAAATATCAGAGGATGAGACAAAGGAAAGAGAATGCTCTCAGAGACTTTCTTTCCTTGTCAGTGGACAGGTCACCAATTAATCCTGACCCAAATTTAGTTATTGACAAAATGATAATATTGGAATGGAAAGGAGACAATGTATGGGGTGTAACTGTGTTTTTAGGATTTAAGCACATACCAATAAAGAGCCTTCACCCAATGCCAAATAAGTGCTTCAGCAATTGTCAATGCCTTTTTCTTTGTAGATCAGCTTTACAATTACTCAGTGCGTGAATCATAGAAATTAGGGATGAAAAAGACCTATTAGGTCATCTAATTCATCCCTGCAATCAATTCAGAGCTATTCCATGCAGTATAATCTCCATTCCAATTTTAAATATCTCAAGCAATGGGGCTCCCATAATTTCCTTGAAGAGATTATTCCACAGTTGTTAGGGATTTCCCCATCATTCCTGATATTCAGCCTAATTGTTCCCTTGCTTAATTTTATTGCTTTACTCCTAACTGTAAATCCTAAAGATTATTCTCCTTTCTTGGAACCTAATCCCGCTCTCTTTGGAGTCGATGGGAGTTTTGCTGTTGGATTTAATGGTAGAAGTATTGTGCTCTTGGTGTTTTAAATACTTGTGAATGGTTATCCTGGACCTCAGTCTTCCTCTTTAGTGGAACACTGAGTCCCAAATATGAAGTTGAAACAGTTAAAATGATAAATAAAACATAAAAGGCACAGGCCCTACCCCAACTCTGCTGGGATTACTGATCTGAGGATGGTGTGGTATTACTAGCGTGGAGCCAGACCCTGGTAACCTTGTGTTGTAAGCCCTCCACCCAGTTGTGTAGGCAGGATGGGGCTTAAAACTTCTAAATTGTCTGCTTGTTCCAAACTGCATTCCTAAAAGGGTCACAGACTTGATGTGGTGTTCTCACATTTTGAATAACAACTTGTTGTAAACCTGGAGCTTCTCTTTTTCCCTCCCTTCCCATGCAAACATTCTGACCATATGGGACCCAGTCCAGGATTTAAGGGTGCTCAGCACCATGTAGGACTGGCTCATGGGGTCTAGGGTTTGCCCTCTGATGTTGGTTTGGGTGAGGGTTGGAGTTGGAGGAAAGAGGAATCATAATTGAGGCAACTAGTATAGAAGATGCAAATTCTTGCTCATGCATAGCACTGTAGTTAGAGAGATTATTTGTGATGATAGGGGCTACTCCTAGGAATAAGGGTTTCAGGACAGGTCCCATACCCTTTAAAATCCATTTAGTAACACAATTGAAATGTAGCAGTTTTAAATTAAGGTGCTGCTATGGGTGTTCTATAATCTCCAGTCCTGATATTTTCCTGTTGTTCACACATTCCTTTGTTCCCAGACACAATTTACAGCAGCCTGTAAACAACAGACTGACATGATCAACCACAGAAATCTACTTTTTATTTGGCATTCATTCCATTTATTATATATACATATTTAAAATCTGTACACATAAAATACAAAATAAGTGTTTTTTTATAAGTTACACAGTTAAACAGCTACTTTTTTAGTTTAAAAACCATGGGAAAAAAATGAGAGAAATCTTATCAGTCCATCTTTATACTCATTCACAATAACCTTGGTATAAAACATCCATACAGCGTAAGTGTACAAAATAGTGTACAGTTCATAAAAGCTGTGCAAAGACAGCAAAGTTCAGTCAAAAATCAAAGAGGCATATCCATTATCCTCCATCCACATTTAACCTATACTAGAAGCAATGTAGAAATTGATCACAGATGTGTGGACCAAAAGTGGTTTAGAGAGTGCTTTAATTGCTGCACCAATTAAAATATAAACACATGGATCCCAGTTTTGAAACCCTTGTTCATGCCAGTTAGTTCTTGCTTATGAGGGTCTAGGTTCTCTGAATTAAGTAACAACATACTCCAAATGTGTCCCACTGACCTACTTGGAGTATGGTGCTACTGGATGTGATTAAGAGGAGCGGGGTCTGGTCCATGAATAGTTCCACAGGGATTACTCACATGTGTAAGGACTACTCATGAAAACAAGGGTTCCAGGATCAGACCATACAGCTTCCATCATTTCCATAACTTAATAATAGCAAGGAGTTCTCTTGAAATCTAATAAAAGAATTACAGCGTTCACCACGATTTTGTCTAGAAACCACAGTCGCCGCTCCATTTTATTACTTCCCCCTTGCTATATACCAAGCATGCCTTCCAAAATAGGGTGTTCCAATTATCTTGTCTGTGGCTTGAATAGGGAAAATGCAACATCATACAAGTTTGGTTGCTAAACATACATACAAAGAGAGAGAGGAATGGATGCTATGTATACAAGGCCTGATAAGCAGAGCAAATAGACAAGGAAAGGAGTGTAAGTGTAGACAGACCTGGCTATGCCGTAAATAACCTGCATGTGAGAACGATGTAGACATTCAGGAGGGACACCACCTCTTCAATTTTATAGCACGTCTATATTTCTATTTGATTTACATCTTTGCAAAGGCAGGAGATCTAAGAGACTGTGATCTCCTCCTCTTCCTCTTCCCCCTCATCATCCTCTTCCTCCGAGTCTGAGAAGTCTGAAGGTTTGCTGGGGCTGCTGGAGTGGGATGGAGAGGGGGGCATCTGGGAGTCCAGTCTGTCCCTCAAGTGTAGGTGCTGTGGGGACTGGTGGTAGGTCAGGGTGTGCCGAGGGCTGGCTGGGCACAGAGGGGACACTTCTTCCTCCTCCTCCTCCTCCTCTGAACATTTCTTGCCCACGTCGCTGAGGTCTGGGTGAGGGTTGAACTTGGTGGGTAAGGTTTGTTCCCTGCAGCCCCCGGAGGAGAGGAGCTCCCTCTCTTTGGAGTTCCTCCACTTCATCCTTCTGTTCTGGAACCAGATCTTCACCTGGATGGAAAGGGATTCACAAAGCCCCGGGCTCGGGTTAGGGAGAATTGTAGCGTAGGCGGCGGGGCACGCGTGACTTACGGCGACTACCACCGCTCCAATGCGAGCTTGCCGCGGCCCAGAGGGAGTCTGATCTACTCTCAATTCATATCAGCTCCCCAGGGCAGGCATTGAAGCCTCGGGGGAGGGTGTGGACGGTGCCCAGCGCGCAGTGGGCACGAGCCGACTGTAGATGGGCAGCCCAGCTCTACTGACTCCCGATAGCGATGCCTCGGCTTGCTCTCCCTTTCGCTTTCCCCCACTCTGGGCTCTCTGCTTGTCTTTGAATGCCCCCCCCCCCAATCTGGAACAGCCTTCGGATCTCCCTGCTCCACCTGCCAGGCCGCTGCCGCCTCCCACTCCAGCCTTGGCGGTTACTTCATCCGCCCTGCCTTTGATCTCTTCTCCCCTGTCCAGCGCTAGCCCGAGCGCAGGCTGGATGCGGGGGGCGCCTCGTGTTATCACCCCGCTGGGCCCCAGCCAGCCCTGCTGAGGTCTGTGGGAGCGGAGAGCGCCCAGGAGCTGGCAAGATCGGGTCCTAAATTGTAAGAGCTTTGGAGTAAGGCTCTTGTCCCTTTCCGCCTCTTGTCTAGGCTCCATCGGTGTGCGTGCAGCAGGCTTGAGAGGATAAAGGTGGCGAAGCGATGACACGTGGGAAGGGGAGGAAGGATAGGGAAAGGAAACCCCATCCCAGCTAGCCAGGCGATCCCTCTTTGTGTACGCTCTGTAACTCCCCACCCAGGGGGGTCCACATTTCTTCTCCCTCCGTGTGTCTCTCTAGGGGCTCCGCCAACAGTTGCTGAGTCCACAAGGACAAGCTGTGTATCCTGATGGACAGTCGTGTGCTCAGTGCCCTTAAGGTGGCGCCCAGCAGCTAGCAGGATTGGTCCCAATGGGCCAGTGACAGACATCCCCGCCAGTGGCCTGCGAAAGGCTCTCCCCTTGGAGGGCGTGATGCTGATCACATGGCTGGTCCTTGGGCCCCCATGCCAGCTCGCCCAGGATGAATGCCGCCCCCACCCCACGCAAGCGCGCACACCCGGGGGCTCTTAATTACCTGCGAGTCTTTGAGCCCCAGTTTGGCTGCCAGCTTTTTCCTGTCTGGTTTGCTGATGTACTTCTGCTTCTGAAACATTTTCTCCAGAGCTTTGCGTTGCACGTCCGAGAAGACTGCCCTGCGAAGCATCCCTCTGCGGGGCTTCCCTCTAGCAGCCAGGGGCCAGGAGAAAGTGCCAGGGATAGGCACCACCGAGGAGGACGCTGGGGAAAGAGACAAGAGCAGAGACTAAGCTGAGCTAGCCAAGAAACAGCACGCTTTCCCCCGCTTTCTACTTCTTCGCTTCTCCCCCCTTCTTTCCTTTAACTTCTTTGCACTTTCTCCAGTTTTTTCTTCTCTTTTTCAGCTTTCTTTCTGTCTTTTTCACTCTTCAGCCCCCCCCTTCACTCTGTACACACATCCCACTGAATGGACCAGCACCTATAAACCTGAAGCAATGAAAGGAACTTTCCGCTTAAATAACTGTCCCTTTCAACAAGTGAGAACTAGGATTAGATACATCAACTGAAACGTGTAAAATGTATCAATAGTGGGCTGTTTTGTTATGTGTTTCAAAGGTTTGCAGCTTGAAAAGGCAAAGCGAGGCGTACCAACTAAGATAGAGGTATAATAAAGATTTCCGCCCCCCCCCCAAAGTATTTGATTTTTCAGAAGCTTTTATCATTTCAGTCACTTTATTATTCTTGAGATGAAAATGAGGGACTTTTCTGGTTTGAACAAAAAAGTCCTCTTTAGATGCAGTTTTGATCAATCAGTATTCATCTTTTTTATATTAATCTTCCCTCCCCCCTTACAAAACTTGAAGAATTCAATCCGAAGACATGAAAAGTAACAGCTAATTAGCACATTGACTGGTTCCCAATGGTATTGGTATGATAAAAAGGGCACAGTTTCGCCTTTAAAAAAATCCCAAAGAGAGACAGAGATTCTAATGAAGCGTGAATGGTAATTGTGTAGTAATGAACTAACAGAAAAAGACTGAGGACAAGCAGCTAAAGCCATATATTATTGGAACAAAAGAGATTTACACTTTCAAACTAAACACAACTGCATGCCAAGCTCCTTGGGAGAATACTGATGACACAGTCTTCTCTTCCCCAAATCATTTTCATTAAATGGACATGAAAAGCTATTTATAAAGCTCAAGTTGTTTTTGTTAGGCCATTCACATGCTGGAGAAAAGAAGCAAATTCCATTATCGGGAGCATGAATGGAAGAGCTTGGATTATTTTCTTCCTCTTTTTTAAAAAAAATATTAATAGCTTGTTTGTCTAATTAGATTTTTTTAATTGTTGCCCCAAATCCTGACTCTTTGCAGCTATAGGACTCGGATCTCAATACCCCGAGCCTTCTTGATTTTTATTTTTCTTAATCCGTGTAAATGTCATTACATTTGAATAGCCATTATTGGTTAATATATATAAATATATGAAATTGGAGACTCAAGAACGAAATGATGAATATACTTTCTGGTTTTAGGGGATAAGATTTGCATTTCAATCTCACTATTATTGAGAGAAGGGGATAATATTTAGTAATAATATGACACTGAAGACACAAAGTAGGCAATGAAAAGGTTAATGGACTTTTCATCGTAGTCTTGATTTGTTTTGTTTACCTGCCCAGGTCGTATTTGTAAATTTTCGAATGGACAGGGGTTTGGGTATGTATGTGGCTTTTTTGCCACACCGAATACCCCAAACAAGGGAACGCTCCATGTGGTCTTGTGAAAATACTGGAACACTGAATGACCCTTAATGGGAAATTAGCCCATGGCTGGTAAATGTCTATCAGCAGCATGGTAAAGTCAGCGCTAGGTCTGTGTGTGGCTGCCCAGAGGGAGCTGACCAAATTGGTCATGGTGCTGAAACTTTTGTTGGGGATCACCGGCAGAGTGCACTGACTCTGTGGGAAAACCACAGCCATGAAGAGGATGCCAGCAGCTTCTCTGTGAGAAGGGAACCGCCTCAAATTTGGACCATGACAATTCCGGCTAATTTGTAGATCAGGGGGGAATTGGTACGAAATGTCAAGCAGTCACTGCTTGTGCTAAATAGGGCATCAAATTGGCGCGACGGATTCTTGAATGTTGTTTTCCGTCCAACCTCTGAACTAGAGCATAACCCCCAAGGGTGGACGGAGAAATATTACTGGGATATGCCTGGAACAAGTAAGGGGGATGGGAGTGGAGGAGAGCGATGAGATAGGAGTCAGGAGAGGGAAGGGGAGGGGCTTTAAGACCTACCTGGGAAATAAGAAGATCTGATAAAAGGCTGGAAGGATCCTTCAAAGTATGGAAAGGAGAATGTCTTTGGAGGGACACTCGGAAGCAACGCAGGGGAGGTTTCTGGCAAAAATAAAAATAAAAGCAAATAAAAAAGGATATTTACCGTTCACAGGATTCCACCAGTAGCAGGAAGAGAGCAGTGGAGATGATAAAGTAGCAGCTCAATACAATATTTCTTCCCTAAAGCAGATGCAGACGGATCAAATTAATCTGCCTGGTTATAGTTTAAAAAATAACCTTGTTCCCGGGAGTGTGTTTTCTTTTTCCCAGGGAACGGATACTAACGAGGCAGAGATTAGGCACTTTGGCATCGTTTATCAGACTCGACAAACCACTCTGCTCTCCAAAATTTAGAGGGATCCTCATCATTTCTGCAAAGATTCAAGATGCAATGCGGCAGAACGAACGGAGAGCCAGGGCCTCCCATCACTCTTCAACCAATGCTCTGCAGAAGGTCTCTGCCTCTGGATTGCAGGTCTCTCCCTCTCTCCCCCCCTTTCCTCAAACACTCAGATGATGATCATTTCTTCAACACTGGCAGTGATGTATAGGAAGAAACTCTTCCCCCCCCCCTCCAAGACTGGAAAACAGTGCACAGGAATAAGCTCCCGCTAATCCCCCTGAAACACTAAATTGAGGCGCTAAAAGTTGGCCGCTTACCAGCTCTAGGAGTGGACGAGAGGATGGCGTTGACTCCAAACTTCAGGAAAGTGGAATCGTTATTGGATGAGACTGGAGTCTGCGGGGAACAGACCCTCCTAGCGCTAGAGGTGTTGCAGCTGACGAGCTCTGATGTCACCGTGTCTGTCCTGGCTGTGTTGGTCCCGGAGGCTGGAGGGGACATGCTAGGCGGAGGGCCGTTCCTAGGCAGGTAACTGGCAGGCCTGCTGATCCTGATCAAATCTTCCACCAAGAAGCTAGAATGGCTAGAAAAGGCTGACTGCAGAGATTGAGGCAAAGTTAAAGTAGGAGTTGGCCGCAGGAGACTCGGGTACACAGCCGGAGGAGCTATGAGACTTGGGAACATCATCGCAGAGGCTGAGCAAATACTTTTCAGGGTCCAAGGAACCTGGCTTGTTTTTTTTTCCCCTGCTTTGCAAACCTCTTTAGTAAAGATCCAACTAATAAGTCTGGCAGGGTTCTCTTTGCCCTTCCTCCTGGATGATGGGTTTTATAGTGGTCAGCCCTGCTAAAGCTCTTTCAAAAGTGACAGCTCGAACAAAGGGGTTCAACAAAGTTCTCCACTTGAGCTTCATTCATCGAGAGCTCTGGGCTTTCTGATTGGTCCAGGGGTGCAATTTATGATTGGATTAGACTTCATAAACAAGCAATGCACAATGGCCTTGCAACAAAGAAAGTGTAGTCATCAATTTTGCATATTGACCGCCTCTTTGGAATACATTTCTCCAAAAGCTCCCAGCAGGGTTTTGTTCAGAAGCAACACACACAAGCTAATTAAATGCCTATTTAAAAGTTTCAAATGACATCTTGCCTCATAGAAAAAGAATTATTTAAAGAAAGCACTAAATTTATTTGCCGCTCCCCTGCCGAGTTTAGGAAATAAATCAATAAATATTCATACAAACTTATCTACAGGCTGTCAAAAAAGCACCATTTTTGAATAAAGGAAGATACAAATTAGTGAACATAAAATTAAACTCTGCTGATGAAAAGATCCTGATATTGGATTTGATTTTTTCTGAAAATGTCTTCTGTGCTATCCTATGCAGTGAAGTTTGAAAGTATACTGTACGAATGTAAGACAATCTTTTCTGTCCACGAAATCAAGTCTACAAACATTTGGAATATAAACTGATTTGAAGGATTACATCTGTTTTTGTTACTATGCCGATGATTGGATAAGTAATTTTGTGTTCAAACAGGTTTGCAAATAAACCTAAATGTAATAGTTATTTTACTTTTTTAGTTCATAAGGAACTGCAGAAATATGAACATTAAAAATAGAAAAGACCTATAAAACTCTAGTAACACAACAAACAAACAACTGACATTTTAAATCGGCTGGTAGGGTTTATCCAATCTATTTTTTGTAAATAGTAGAAATAAACATTATTTGAAAGTGAAGGCGAGTGAAACATTCCGAAGTCTTTACCCATATTACTAACATAAGTATTCTTTGAGTTTGTGCCATTTTTTTGTCAACAGCAGTTTTAAAAATATAGCTTGAATCCTTCTCAAGTCCCCCAAAATTCATATTCAATAGCTTTTTTTATCTGAGTCTCTGAAAGTATATTTAATGATGTCTTCCAAAACAGAGAGCCCACCACTTTTCTCTGGCAACAAATAATATTTTAAAGGAATAGTTTAAAAAGTGACTTTCAGGTAGCCCTTTTAATGGCGAATATGGAAATATATGAAATTGTAGTTGATTTTCTTTGGGGTAGGTTGCTGAAAGAGGCTATTGAAAAGTGGCTTTACCTGATTTCTCTGTTAAATAATATAACAGATGTGTTAAATGTTTTAAAAGCACCCTATTCAGTTCTTTGGTGTTGCTGAACCTTTGCAAGCAGAAGTGTGCAGCCTCAGCCATGCAGCCTTTATCCTATTAACCATGAACTAACTGTCACCTTCAGCTGTTTTCTCTTTTTACTTTTTAACACAAAGCTTTCTCAAAAATCTTATTAACCAGCTTTATTTCTCTCGATGGTTTTTGTCTGGGTGTTTTGTGTTGATTATCTCCATGTCGATGCTTTAACCATTCAATAAAAGTGCATCTGCGATTTATATCACATTAGGGAAGAAAGAAAGTCTGTTAAACTTCTCCCTTGATTCAAATCAAACAGTTATTTATTAGAGAGGACGGAATTGGCCATCGAAACTATATGATGCTGACAAGTTTTCCCAATGCGATTTCCAAGGCTCCAACAACCTATCGCTTTGTAAGAGTATATGGTGATTCAGAAGATCTTCAGGAACAGTTTAAGAACTCTGCGATTTTTTAAATTAGTGTTAATGTTTTGCAGAAGGAAGGAAGAAAGAAAGAACCCAGCAAGACCTACAAAGGAACCAAACTAAGCTCAAATGAAGCCCAGTTCCAAAACACCTGCACTTGGGAGCTGGCATAGTTTTATGCACTACTCCAAGTCACAGTGGGGAGGCTTGGTCGGCCGGTACCATATCCTGCTCTGTTTTCTGCATTTACTTTTCTTACCATAGCATTTCCCTACGGATAAGGCGAGACCATGCTGTATGCCTGGCTGCTCTCAAGGTGTTACTTTCAGGCAAGTGGAACAGTAACAAATAAAACAATCGAATAGAACGCTGCAAACAATAAATAATGAATTCTCCCCACTTCCCACCCCCAAACGCGGCATTTCCCAGCAGAACTTGAGTGTCTAGAAGAGCAACCCAGGCGGATCTGAGAACACACAGTTTTTATAGGTTTCAGAGTAGCAGCCGTGTTAGTCTGTATCCGCAAAAAGAAAAGGAGGACTTGTGGCACCTTAGAGACGAACCAATTTATTTGAGCATAAGCTTTCGTGAGCTACAGCTCACCTCATTGGATGCAGTGAGCGGTAGCTCACGAAAGCTTATGCTCAGATAAATTCCTGCCACAAGTACTCCTTTTTCCTTTTTATAGTTTTTACAGTCATTATGTTCTATTGAGATTTACTCCTTTCTTTACACATACATCGGGGGCATTTTCCCTCACTATAGACCAACTGCTGCTAATTTCTCTGGCTTTTAAAAAAGGGGCTGACATCTTCTGGAAGGATGGGTCAAACGCATGCTGTGGTACACGTGGACCCAGTTCCTTGTGATATGTCTTAGCACACTCATAAAGAATTCCTTAAGCACCAAGGCAAAAGGGACTAGACATCTATTGAAAGGGAAGATAGACCATAAGAAACCAAGAAATCGGACGAAAGGATCTTATTTTAAGTGATCTCCTTTGGAAGTTTCTTTTCAAAGGCAGTGATCGTTTAAGAGAAGGGAATTCTAATGTCTGGAGATAAAACCTGTGACTAATGCCGTTTGACCTATGCTCATGTGGTTTTGTGCTTCCTGCCATTCATTTTAATGTCGTTATCTTCAAATTTATTTCTTAAAAGTCACTCACGTTCTTTGTCGCCCCCTCTTAGTTTAAAAAAAAAATAATCGAGAGGAAAAACTTTGAAGTCTGTGTGTGTCTCACTCCCAGCCTGCTGGTAATCTGCACGGAATTGTCCGGGAGAACCAGAACTTCGCACTGCTTCACCTAATATACAGAATTTTGTTTGTGTCAGTTAGATCATCTCCTCCCGTTTAGTATCATTTGTACAATGTCACTCCGTGCCGGTCCTATTTACAAGGTCTCAATCATTTTGGAAGAAGGATAAGCGACGCCTGAAACGAAAGGCAGGAAATAACTTTTAAAGACCAGGGATTTGATGCTACAGAACCTCATAATCGATTGGTTGATTTTGTAGGTCCCTGTAAAAGAGAGATGGGGTAGGGTTTTGTTTAAAGCTCTGCAACGTTTTACTCAACTGGCATTGCCCGCCAAGATATTTGCACAGCTGCTCAGCTTGCAAATCAGAAACATGAATCAATTTCAGAACGGATCGCGGGCAAGTCTCTTCATGAAAATGGAGAGCCCAGCAGTATTTTAGAGGTTACGTCTGTCTCACTCACACAGTTACTGTGTCTTGTACCCGCCTTGGGCTTTAGAACAATTTCAAGATAATAAACAAATGAAAAGTTCTGATTTGTTTTAATTAAGCAGAAAAAATCAGACCCAAACCCAAACGCTTTAACTTAATATTCAGCTGTAAACTACCACAAAGGAAAATGATCGTGGAATATCTTTATAAACCATCACCAACTTTAATGCACTATTTGACATGTGCAGCGATCAAAGGAGACAGACTGGTAGTCATCAGTTTGCTCCATTCTATTTATTGGTCTTTATTTGCTAAACACTTTTTTGCAAGCACATAAACTCCTGAAGCTCTTTGTAAAGCGCTCAAGTGCAGCTGGGAGCCAGGTAGCAGTTTGTCGGGAGCCTCCCTGCTGCGGATTCAGAGAGCGGAAGGGCTCTGTATACTACGAACACTTTGACTCGTTGTTCTGAAAATCTATAGAGTAAAGATATATGTGGCTTTTATTTTTCCTGGGGGAGGGGAAGGTGGCTGCTCTATCCCTCGAGTTTAATGCGTTTCCAAGCTTTTTAATGATGCTTATCCACCTCGTTGAGAGCTTAAATGCAGGGCTGTTGGTGCGAAGCTGTATTAAGACACCTAAGGCGTTCACCTTTAGAATTCAACACAAGGAACAGTAACTGTTGGTTCGTTCAAAGCTTTTCTAGATCCCTCTTTTCTTGAAAATCCTTCTATTGTGCCAATCAAGCAGATGGTTTGCAGGAAATATAGCTTGGCCCCAGTGACCGAAACTAATTTTAATTAGCTTTCCAAGCCTGGCACGTTTGTTTTGCTCTTACAAAATAGCTAAAAAACAGCTGGCAAGGGTGAATTAAACCCATTAAAGACACATTTATAAGAAATTATATTCACATAGGTTGCCTGAACCCTCCCCCCACCCCAAGAGGGGAGAGAGGAGCGTATTGAAATGAAAATGTCTCCGAACACACTGCCCTCCTTAACATCGCTTGAAAGTCTCAAAACATTTTACTAAATAGATTAACTTGACTATTGTTTTGCATCACATTTATCAGCTTCATTAAGTGAATAGCTGAACAAATATATTACGCATGCATGAAAAGCTCTTTTGGGGGCTGCCTTATTGTGTCCTCAGCCCTGACAGGTGGTTAACTGTGTTCCCCCCCTCCCCGCGTAAAGAAAGAGGGGATCTTGGATAGAGCGCACAACCCAGACTTGGCAGAGAAACCTAGAGGGGAGAGCTACTTTCTTCTAACCCACCATTCATTCTAGCCGGCCCAGAGTGCACACAATCTGTAATGGAACCATATGATCTGATCATGTCAAAAGTAATTAACTTTAGTTTTGTCTTTATGACTTGCTTGCGCTTTACTAATGCATTCCAACCCTGTTTAATTTGCTTTTCTTTGAACTTTTGATTATTTTGTCGTTTTCATCTGTTTATCTTTTCCTCACCTGTCCCTTTAATTTTTTTTATCTAGTGTGTTCCAGTCTTTCTGCTCTTTTCTCCTTCGTTTTGTTTATTTATTTAAAAAAACAATAAAAGGGGAAATATTTCGGAGGATTGCAAATTGCTATATGGGATTTTCCTCTTTGCCTTATTATTGTTTTATCATTTATTTTATTGTGGGATCTACGGCTGAAACGACACAGGAATTTAGGAATTGCTAATTATTTGTATTCCAGTAATCCTGGAGGCTGTAAACTTGCTAGCCATTCTACAAGAGTCAAGATTTCTGCCCCAAGAGTTTACAATCTAAATAGACAATACATGCAAAGAGTGGGCGAAGGGACAGAACAGAAGCAGAGTGAGCAAAGTGATGGTCTGCAAAAAGCTTCATGCTCGTTTTTTTGTTTGTTTGTTTTTTAGTGGTGGTTTTTTGTTTTTGTTTTTTTAATTTTTTTGGTGATGTTTGTTGCTGGGTTTAACGCTTGTGTGTGAAATTTTATTTTATCTTCCTAAGGGAGTTTCTAAAAACAAACAAAAACTTGACCCCAACCTTTCTCACAAATCGGATTCCTCCTCTTCCCCTCCCTTCCCCTGATAAAACTCCCCTAAACAAACCCACAGCCCGTTAGTTGCATTTCTGGCAAGTTTCTTGTAAAGCCCTTCTCCAGACACACTGCTGCAATCTCTAGGGCGGGGGATATAGTTTGCCAGTAAAGTACCAGGACTTTTCCTGAGGAAAAAGGCTGTCTCGCCCCCCAAAGCCACATTTTCGTCCCCACTCGCCAGGCTACATCGCAAAAGAAAAAGGTCCCTTTGCAGATGGTTTATTGAGAGGGTATTGGTCCTGACTGCAAAGGCTCAGAACTGGGGAATGACTGTTTCCCTCGGTTCCTCTGCAAAGAGCCTGGGGACTCAGGATAATGAACTTTCACCTTCGTTTAAGGCATTTATTTTCAAGCAGCAACTCTGGCGCTAGTGCAAAGGTTGGGATGACCAGGATGTGAGGGGGCCGTGAGCGACCCAGGGCACCCGAACCTGGGGTGTCTCCTCCTTTGGACTCCTAAATGTGATCAGTTATCAAGTGAGAAATATGAAGTGATGATGCCCCGTTTGTTCCCCTTCAGCAGTTCAGTTCCAGTCTCAAGCCACGTCCGGCCTCAAAGCCGAGCTGTTGCTTTTCTGTCCTTAATTTACCTTGGTAAAGAGGTGGACTAAGGTGAGGTTAGCGACAGAGCTCAGGGTAGCAAAGGGACGGGGGTGGAGGGAGTGCTTTCGGTCTAGAAAATAGACCACTTTTGCCCCGGGAATGATCAGATGAAGTCTGTTCATTGTCTGTCTCCCTCTACACACCTTAGATGGTTCCTGTAATGGGACCAGAGGCTGATCTCAACCCCATGGGCTGCTGGAGGAGCACATGGAAAGCAGAGCCTGGCAGATGGGAAGGAGGGCAGAACCAGCCACTTTTAACCCAGAGTGGGACTGTCTTCTTAAAACTTCTTAAAACACCCCCGCCCCCCACGCCCCTCCATCCCCCATCTTGCCAAAGGAAAAAAGAGAAGTGAGACCATGACCCTTTCAGAAGCCTTGACTTTGACCTTTACAACTAATACCAGCCAGTATTTCCCTTCTTTGGGACGTAAACCTGAGTGGGCAGAAAAGGGCGAGTAAGGATGGCTAGTTAGTGGACTACCAAATTCAGTAGCTGGAGGGGAGGGGGAGCGGCAGAAGAGAGCTCAATCTATTGCTGAGAACACTAGTTCGTTTGAAACACTTGTCTTCAGCCCAAGAGGAAAGAGCCTTGGCATCTGAAAGTAATTCTGCTGGGGCTAGTGGGTGATCAGGAAGGTGGCTGAAGAGAAGCCAAAGGAGGGGTTTTATTTGCTCCTTTAGCTGTAGGAAATACACATACACTGTGTGAGTCAGTGGTTAAATCAGCTCTCGTTTAGGGGGCTTTCAGGGCGCAGATGGTAGAGTGTACCCATAGGCTACGTATGAACGGGCTTTACCTGTATATTAGATCCTCTGCTCTTAACCGGCAAGCGATACCATCGGGAAGTACTTTGTTCCACACCGAGAAGAAGTGTTTAGCACGAAATCATTCTTGGCGTACAACCATTAATTTTGGCGGAGATGTTGTACAGCTGGGATCAATGTGGAGTGGCACTGGGTGTTCTGGGAATCGGGATATCGTCTTCAAAACGTACCCTCTCCCCACCAAAAGCACAGTACTGAGAAGTCCATGAAAGTCTTGATTGGGCGGGAGAGGGTCAATTACCACTTTTAACCCACTACATCTTTCCCATCAACTACCAACGGTTTTCAAGGGGAGAAAAATAAGAAATTCAACCACAGAGTAACTTTTCACTTGCAAGAAACTTTGACTTTTTTTTTAAACCTCTCGGATGCTGAAATTTTCTTAGCTCCCTTCTCTTTGTATCTTAATAAGCCCAGAGAAAAATAAATCAATTGGAGTTCAGCGGTTACACTGCCAGAGGCATTACCACTGGCCAGTTTAAGATGAGGAAACAGAATATGTTGAGACGAAGTTCAATGGTTCAGTTTCAAGTTGGTAACTCAAACATAGTTATCTTTCTACACGTGGGTAGCTGGCAGCCATCTTAACTCCGCTATAAGAAAAGCTCTGGCAGCTTCAGGATGTGACATAAGCAAGATAGAGACTACTGGTATGTCCACACTTGCAGTGTTATTGCGCCGTAAGTTTCACCGGTGCTAGGGGGGAATCGGTGAAAGCCAAGCGCTGCTTTGTGTACTCACTCAATTCCTTAGGGGTCAGAGTGTTCACACTAGCTGCACTTCCATGGCTGATGAGAGCAGGGCTGTAGGGCAGCTATCCCATACTGCAGCGCTCTCCATAGGCCTTTTGTGAGAAGGGGGGGCGGGCGAGCGGAAGGCATTTTGAGTCCCCTGCTCAGTGCCCCGTGGTGCACTGCTTCATGTCCCAGCAGCCCCTTTACTTCCTTGTTTCTTTGGCGGCTTTTTTCAACCCCCCTGCTGTCTGGCTGCTTTCCCCGCCACACCCACAAGCAGGAATGGATCCTGCACTGCTCTCCACTACTCTGCTAGCTGTCACTTGCACTTCGCACTTGGCAGTGCAGCTGTTCTTCAACTTGCAAAGAGAGCTGCAGTCAGAGATGCCTGATGAGCTGCCTGAAATTGAAATAGGCAACATGCGATTGCTTTTGGCGTTAACTGAGGAGCTGTGCACTGTGGAACCGTGTTTTGGGGCTAGGGAAACTAGCTCAGAATGGTGGGATCATATCGTTATGCATGTCTGGGATGACGACCAGTGGCTTCAAAACTTTCGGATGCGAAGAGCCACCTTCATGGAACTGCAAAAAGAACAGGAGTACTTGTGGCACCTTAGAGACTAACAAATGTATCTGAGCATAAGTTTTCGTGAGCCACAGCTCACTTCATCCGATGCATGCAGTGGAAAATACAGTGGGGAGAGCTTTCCCCAGCCCTGCGTCTCCAGGACACCAGACTGAGAGCTGCAATCACTGTAGAGAAGCGTGTGGCAATCACATTGTGGAAGCTGGCGACTCCAGACAGCTACTGGTCAGTTGCGAGCCAGTTTGGAGTGGGGAGATTGACCGTTAGTGCCGTAGTAACTCAAGTGTGCAAGGCCATTAATCGTGTCCTACTATGCAAGACTGTGACTCTTGGTAATGTGCATGACATTTTGGATGGCTTTGCAGAAATGGGCTTCCCTATCTGTAGTGGGGCGATAGATGGTACACACATCCTTATTGTTGCCCTGGCCCACCTTGGCACAGAGTACATAAGTCATAAGGGGTACTTCTCCATGGTGTTGCAGGCACTAGTGGATCACCGTGGGCGTTTCACTGTTCTTAATGCTGGATGGTCCGGAAAGGAGCATGATGGACATATCTTTAAAAACACTGGCCTGTACAGAAAGCTGCAAGCGGGGACTTTCTTTCCAGACAAGCGGATCACCGTCGGAAAAGTAGAAATGCCCATTGTGATCCTGGGAGACCCAGCTTACCCTTATGTCTCATGAAGCCATACACTGAAAACCTGGATGTGAGTAAGGAACATTTCAACAACAGGCTGAGTAGGTGCAGAATGGCTGTCGAATGTGCTTTTGGCTGTTTGAAAGCACACTGGAGATGTTTGTACAGTAGACTGGAAATGTGAGGAAAATATTCCAATGGTTATTGCAGCATGCTGTACTTTACATGCCATTCGTGAGAGAAAGGGCGAAAGGTTTATTCATGCATGGAGTGTGGAGGCCGAATGCCTGGCTGCTGAGTTTCAGCACCCAGATACCAGGGCTATTAGGGGGGCACAACGTGTGGCAGTTAGGATCCAGGATGCCTTGAGGGAAAAGTTTGCAAATGAAAATCATTAAACTTTGCTGCTGTGCTTGGGAAAGGAAGTGTTAACAGCATGTGCTGTGCTACATGGTGGTTCTGTGTGTAATTTCAGTGAAGATGAAGTGCTAGTTGACTTGTAGCTGTGATGACATGTACAGATACGTGAACACACAAATAAAACTTGCTTCTTTTTGAAAAATGTGTCCTTTTATTTTAAAAACAGAGAACACCCGTATACCTCCCAACTCTGTATACCTCCAGCTGTTGTTTGACAAGCTATGTGTGGGTGTGGATTGTCGAGGAATGGAAAAATTTGCAGCGAGCCTAAAAGAATGTGCAGTGGGAGTTTGGGGAGTGCCTCGGAAAGAATTCTGCACTTGCCGCAATGGGGGGCGGACACAAATCAGGGCACTCTGCAGCGTAATGAGAAAATGCAACATGTCTGTCTGATGCTCCAGAACACTGATTAGCCTTTCCGTAGCTTCCCTATGGAAAGCATTATTCTCTTTTTGGTCTCGGTTCTCTCCCTCTTTCCACTTTGTCATGGTTTCTCTCCATTTATTTTTATAATACGTCTCCGCTTGGGAGTGCTGAATTACCTCAGGAAACATGTCCGCCACAGTGCATCTTGGCCACTTTCTTATACGTCACAGACTGTCTGCTTCAGTGTGTGTGGGGGGGTGGGTCTTCCACAGTCTTTTCTGGGGAGACAAAAGCAACACATTGCTGTGAAACATACCTACAGGAATCACTGTGTGTGTACATTGCAATACACCACTGGTAAGAAATCACTGTCTTGGTGACAAAAGTCAAGCATCCATGGTGCACAAGAACCCAGCAATGGTGAGGGAACGCAGGGTTAGACGGTTTATTGCAAACACCCATTCTGAAAAGGGCTAGCATGAAGGGAGGGCACCCAGCGCACAAACACAGCCACCTTAGTACTTTTCTGTGCCCTCAACCTGCTTTATGCATTGATAAAGCAAAGCAACATACCAGAGCTCTGCTCTCCTGCCTCTGCCTCAGCAGATAGTGGCCGCTCACACTGGCTGGACACCTCCAGAGCAGAGAAGGGGTCCTGAGTGCTTGCAGCAATGGGCTCCACAGCTTCCTCAGCCACCTCCTCTTCATCTATGATTCCTCCTCCTGGCTAGGGCCACTATCCACCGCCTCCAGACGTGAAGAGGTATCCACTGGACTCTTTGCAATGGAGATGGGGTCACCACTTAGGATTGCATCCAACTCACTTTGAGGTGCAACACCAGACCGACGGTTTACCTCCTTCGCCTTGTGGTATGCGTTCCTCAGCTCCTTCACCTTCACTGCAGTGTGTCCCTGTTATGCCCCTTCTCCTGTAAGCTGCGTGCAATCTGCTTGTAGGTATTGAAATTCCTACGGCTGGAATGCAGCTGGCACTGCACAGCCTCCTTTCCCCCAAACGCTGATCAGGTCCAGTGGCTCAGCATTGCTCCAAGCAGGGGATTGTTTGCTACATGGAGCAGCCATGGTCATCTGGGCAGATGAGTACTCGCAACAGGAAATTGAGTTTCAAACTTCCCAGGGTTTACAGGGGGAGGGGTGGACATCCCTTTACCTGGTGTCACAGCAGTGGAGATGCTGGCCAGAGTGGTCACTTTTGGAACTGTGGGATATCCTCCGGAGGCCAAAAGGTGATTATACAGTTAGAACGTGTCTTCACTTTCACAACAGCTCAAAAAGAACAGCAGAAAGAACTGTGTGCGCCTCTTGTGAAAGTGGTTTTCTTTTTGCGGTGAAACTTCTGAGTTTTACTGCAAAAAGTCATTAACAAATGTAGATGCTCCCGCGGTTTTACGGCAAAAAGAATTTTTTTGCGCTTTAAATGGTCAGTGTAGACATAGCTCACCTCAATATAAGGAACCTCTCTCTGTTTTTGAAGGCATTAACTGTTTAACATCGTAGGCTAAGTAACACATTAAGAGAACATTAACTAGCACACCAGGAAATCATTTATCCGGATGATTTGATTGAAGATGAGGATTTGAAGCCTATGATGCATTGTTCCCCAGTGCCAGGATTTGGAGAATCGGAGCAGAATTTTGGTCGGATCCTTCGAGCTGCGTGAACCCACAACTCTCCAAACCCAACCAAAGCTAAAATCTGTGTGTGTGTGAGATAGTGGGACACTGTGGTTATGCTTTTTTTCCTAGTGTCTTCATAGTCATCTCTGAAAAGTGAAAATATGGGCATGATCGGAAATAAAAGAATCACAGCACTGTATTTCTGTTTCTGTCTGAGGTGCTTCGCAGGAGAAAGGAATTTACAACACTGAAACTGTGCATAAATAACTGTGCATTGTGGGGAGTGAATGCCTTTAGATTCCTCCATAGCGGGATGCCTCTTCAGATTTCCCAAGCTGAAACCTATTGAGTTGGAGTTATTTGATGTAATGGCTTTTAGAAACATTTTTGAGAGCAACTTTGTTTAGGATACATTATCTTCAGAACAGAACTCAAAAGAGAAGCAGGGACAGCTTCAATTTGCAGGTATTTACATTAGGGAATGTGGGATCTTGTTCTTCTAGGCCTTGCATTGGTTACAAGTATAATTTTTCCCATTATTCAGATTCTGATCTCAGTTACTTCAGTAGAGTTAATTCACTCCAATATAAGGGAAGAAACTGAGATCAGAATAAGAACATAAGAATGACCATGCTAGGTCAGACCAATAGTCCATGTAGTACATCCTGTCTTCTGACAGAGGCTAGTGCCAGATGCTTCAGAGGGAATGAACAGAACAGGGCAATGCAGGGAATGATCCATCTGCTGTCATCCAGTCCTGGATTTTGGCAGTCATGTTCAGGGACACCCAGAGTATGGGGTTGTCTCTGACCATCCTGGCTAGTAGCTGTTGATGGATCTATCCTCCATGAATTTATCTACCGGTAATTCCTTTTTTTAACCCAGTTATACTTTTGACCTTCACATCACCGGGCAACAAGTTCCACAGGTTGACACTGAGTTGTGTGAAGAAGTAATTCCTTATGTTTGGTTTAAACCTGCTGCCTATTAATTGCATTGGGTGATGCCTGTTTTTTGTGTTGTGAAGGGATAAATAACATTTCCCGAATCACTTTTGCCATACCATTCATGATTTTTATAGCCCTCTATCATATCCCTCTCCCTTAGTCATTGCTTTTCTATACTAAAGAGTCCCAATCTTTATAATATCTTCTCAGATGGAAGCTCCTAATAATTTTTCTTGCCCTTCTTTGAATGTTGTCCAATCTAAAATCTTTTTTGAGATGGGGCAACCATAATTGTGCTTCATTTTCAAGGTGTGGGCATAACATAGGTTTATATAGTGGCATTATGATATTTTCTGTCTTATTATCTATCCCTTTCCTAATGGTTCCTAATGTTCTGTTATCTTTTTTGACTGCCACTGCACATTGAGCAGGTGGTTTCAGAGAACTCTCCACAATGACACCATTCAAGAAAGAGAGCTTGGAAACAGCTAATTTAGACCCCATCATTTTGTATGTATAGTTGGGATTATTTTTTCCTATGTGCATTAGTTTGCATTTATCAACATTAAATTTCACCTACTATTTTGTTGCCCAGTTTAATGAGATCCCTTTTTAACTCTTCACAGTCAGCTTTGGACTTAACTATCTTGAGTAATTTTGTATCATCTGCAAACTTCATTACTGCACTGTTCATAGATCATAGAATAATAGAATATCATGGTTGGAAGGGACCTCAGAAGGTCATCTAGTCTAATCCCCTGCTCAAAGCAGGACCAATCCCCAATTTTTGCCCCAGATCCCTAAATGGTCCCCTCAAGGATTGAACTCACAACTCTGGGTTTAGCAGGCCAACACTCAAACCACTGAGCTATCCCTCACCCCCTTTTTCTAGATTATTTATGAATATGTTGAACACCCCGTACAGATCATTGGGGGAGGCAGAGAGAGAACCCTGATATTTACCTCTCTCCACCTTGAAACTGATCATTTATTCCTACCCTGTTTCCTATCTTTTAACCAGTTTCTGATCCATGAGAGGACCTTCCCTCTTACTGCTTACATTGCTTAAGAGTCTTCGGTGTAGGACCTCATGAAAGGCTTTCTGAAAGTCCAAGTACACTATATCTACTCAGTCACCCTAGTCCACACATTTGTTGTTCCCGCTCAAAGAATTCTAATAGATTGGTGAGGCATGATTTCTCTTTACAAAAGCTGTGTTGACTTTGCCCCAACAGATTGTGTTAATCTGTGTGTCTGATAATTCTGTTCTTTACTACAGTTTCAACCAATATCCCTAGTATTGAAGTTAGGTTTACTGACCTGTAATTGCCCGGATCACTTCTGGAGCCTTTAAAAAAAAAATTGGTGTTACATTAGGTACCCTCCAGTACAAAGGCTGCTTATGTAGCACAGTTAGTAGTTCTGCAGTTTCATATCTGAGTTCCTTCATAACGCTTGTATGAATACCATCTGGTCCTGGTGGCTTATTATTGTTTAATGTATTAATTTGCTCAAAATATACTCTGACACCTCAATCTGTGATAGTGCCTCAGATTTGTCACCTAAAAAGAATGGCTCAAGTGTGGGGAATCTCCCTCACGTTCTCTGTGGTGAAGGCTGCTGCAAAAAATTCATTCAGCTTCTCCCAATGGCCTTATTTTCCTTGAGTGCTTCTTTAGCACCTTAATCGTCCAGGGCCACACTGATTGTTTGGCAGGCTTCCTCTTCTGATGTACTTCACAAAAATGAAAAGCAACATTTTGTCTTTTGCTAGTTGCTCATTCAATTCTTTTTGCGCCTGCCTAATTATACTTTACACTTGAGTTGACAGAGTTTATGCTCCTTTCTATGTTCCTCAATAGGATTTGACTTCCAATTTTTAAAGGATGCCTGTTTGCCTCTTACCTCCTTTTTTACTTTGTTGTTTAGCCATGGTGGCGTTTTTTTGATTCTCTTACTGTTGTGTGTGGGTTTTGTTGTTGTTGTTTTTTTTAAATTTAGGGTATACCATATAGTTGGTGTTTTTTAAAAAAGTTTCCATGTAGTTTCACATTCAACTTTTGTGACCATTCCTTTTAATTTCCATGTACCAAGCATCCTCATTTTTGTGTAGTTCTCATGAGTGTACTGCTCATAATGTAATTAAATTGTGTTAAATTTAATTACATTATGGTCGCTATTACTGAGCAGTTCAGCTATGTTCACCTCTCTGTCCAAGTGGAGCTGAGCCAGTGTATAGAAAGTGCCTCTTTACCAAATGACTATGCTTCCAAATTGCTGAGGTCACATGTAGAAGAATAGGAAACCTCATCATGCTCCATCATTTTGACTGTCTATCCCCATGGTTGATTGAAGATAAGGGGATTGTCTCCTATACAGTCAAGATGAAGAGCAAGAAAACTCCTGAAACAGGAAATGGGAATTCCCAAGAACAGAGGAGAGGGTTGAAAACTGTATAATATTCTAGTAAAGAATGCAAATCTTCCCATGTCTACAGCCTGAGACCCCTGCTTGGTCATTAAGGGCGTGATAATGCTCACACTGAAGACACTGGCAAAAATCTTCTTGATTTCAATGGATCAAGGTCAAGTTCTAAAATAATCTGAGTGTACTTGTCCATGCCCAGCACTTTGTTGTAGGAATTTTGATACCAAAGAGAAAATCTAGCATAATGGGGCCCTGGTCCATGACAAGGTCTCCTAGGCTCTATGGTAATACAAATAAAAATAATGGGGTTTGGGTTTGGTTTAGGAAACCATCCAAAAATTTGGATGGTTACAGTGTCTGAACTAGGAGAACCTCTTCGGTCTGGAACTGGCTTTCTTTAAGATTTCTGATACTTCCTGCTTCTGAATAAGCTAGAACTACTGCAAGAATAGTCTCTCTTGTGGTATTTGAGCACTTCCAGTGCTGGTCATTGCTTGAATTCTAAGGCTTGTTTTTTTTCTTTTTTGTTCTCTGTTAGATACAGATAACTTACATTTCAGTAAATGTAAGTTTTATCTGTTAACTAAAACTCCTCCAATAAAGCCACCAACCAATCCCCCAACCCTTGTATATTTCACGAGTACTGATCACTTTCTGTGGCCTAGATCATTCTTGCACTTAGAAATAACTGTTTTGCAACAGGGATTATCTTAACCCAAACTATGCCACTACGGTGGCTTCTTATTTCATATTTCTATTTTTGTATGAATGGTAGATTTCTGGCAGTTCTGGTAATAAATCATGTTTTAGATAACATCTAGGAACAACAGAACTTGATGTTGATAAGGACAGGCAGGCTTCATGGCAGAAATGCACCTGATATAAATATACGAGAATGTGCCAGTAGTAAAACCAATACAAGCTGCTAAAACGTTAAATGTGAAACGGGACCGGAATGATCAAATTGACTGAAGTAAACAGGTCACAGGATACAATAAGTATGGTATAAAACTTCATAGAATACTGCTACTGTTGTGCATTTTTATCCATGGTTTTTCATCCGACGACCACAAAATGCTTTACAAAAATGGATAATTATTAGCTCTGTTGTACAGATGGAGACACAGAGAAGTTAAATGACAGTCACACAATGAGTCAGTGACAGAGAAAGGAAATGAACCCAGATCTGTCCTCTGATTGCTAGTAGTGACCACTAGGCAACCCTTTGCTTCATGGCTTGTCCATTTCAGAAGTGTTTCCATAACGAATCTGAAGGGAACGGGGCACATGGTTTCTGTGAAATCTGATAGCTGCTTATGTGTCCTATAAATTGCATTTCAAAATGGAAAAGATCTTTCTAAGTTAGTCAGATCTTCTGCTCCTAGAAAAGTTCCTTTGAGTTGCCAGAGTGGCAGGTGCAGTCTTAAAGGAGATAATGAGGATTTCCTTGATGTGAGGGAATCCTGGGCTGACGTAAAGCCAGGCAGCTCATCCCGACTCCATCCCAGTGCAGGGGACATGTGGGGTCTGAGTAGTTATAGGATGGGGGGTTCTGTACTGGGAAGTGCATGTGATGGGAGCTGGAGGAGGAAGAGCCAGAGCATGATGCACTTCACTAATCTCCAGATGGCAGAATGGTTCCTAAGGAATCAATCTAGACAGCACAAGTGAATACAGCCCCCAGGATTCAGACAGTTGTAAAGATGGCTTTAGTGCCATTTTTTTCCCTCCATCCCCCTCAGCTACATGGAGAGTGAGCTTTACACAGCTGAGGATTCTACCTTACATTTCTGCGCTACTTGCTTCTGGTCACTAGTCTTGTAAAAGTGATACAGTTTGTGGCCATGGCCTAAAGGATTGTAAACCATTTGCCTTATGAATCAGCAAATCAATTTGAAAATTGACCTTTTAAAAAAAATTATTTTTCCAATAATAATTGGCTCTCCCTCATATGCAACAATGACTTTGTGTATTCTCTTGTGGCTGTATAGTCTGATCTGTGAGGCACAACATTGCGAATAGATGTTACATAGGAATGTGTAGATCATGCTGAAGACTTGGCATAGTGCTTGGTTCTTTTTTTCAATCTGTTTTTTGATCTGTCTTAAAGTGTTTACAACCATTATTGATTGTTGCTCTCCATTCAGGTCTGTCCTTGACTGTCTTAAAGTTATCAATATTTATGCGATTCTCCTTAAGGGCTTTTTTGGGACTGGACCAAATGACCGCTCAAGGTCCCTTCCAGTTCTATGTTTCTATGATATTTCAGTAGCAAAAATCACTATTGAAGTAGTGTGGGACCTGGTTATCCAAACATGTCACCTTTTAACATCAAGATGGCTGTGGGGAAGAGATTCAGAAATGCCAATTGCAATTAGACACATGGAATGAGATTCTGAGCTGCCTAGATAGAGACAGCAAAGAACTAGCAGTCCAGAGGGAAGCAGAGGTTAAAGTAGCTTTAAGCCACCTTTACATCCTCCCAGTTTTAGGCCGCTCCAAGAGCTGAAGTAGCTCCCTAGCATAAAATTAGACCGTACTCCAGGGCTGCCTAAATTACAGCAGTCTGTCCCCACTGCTGCTCAGAATCTCCACAGTGCCATGTGCTTTGGCCCTGCCCTGACTCAAACTCACACCCTGCTCCCAGTACACCTCTGGGACTTGTTTGGGGGGTCTTTGGAAAACAGCCCGTGACGGTCTTCCTCAATTCCTGCATCCAGGGGAATTCTCCATCAGCAGGATCTGGAGTTTATAGAACTTCTTCACGCTGCTCTGGCCCTTTTACCAAAAGTAAAGGAGCTGGAACAAGGGTGCAAGTCTTCCAGTAAAATTAATTCATACACAAGGGACGAGAGTCTAATTTCAGTAAAACTGGAGTGACTCCAGATCAAACTGGTGTAACTGGGATTGAAATCCAGTCCAAGGGGAGTGTGTGTATCTGATAGCTGGATCAAGCTGAGAGGCTGCCTCACTATTACTGAGCCATGTTTAAAACATTTGTACAAACCTTGGGAGGAATCTTATCTTTGCTAGCGATGCATTCTCAATCAATCACCAGGCTTGCACCGAAATGAAAATTTCTGCAAATGACTGGATAAGAATGATCTGCACTTACATACTGTAGCACTTCTTATCCCAGGATCTCAAAAGCACTTCACAAACAACTGATTAAGCCTTGCAGCATCCCTGTGAGGTATGAAAATATTACACCCTATTTATGGCGGGAGGGGAGGGAAAGCTAAAAGCTAGATTGCTCCATCCTGTGGAAAAACCTGTGAAGGAAGAAAACCAAGGTTCCCCTTGTAAAAAGAAGAGGAGTACTTGTGGCACCTTAGCGACTAACCAATTTATTTGAGCATAAGCTTTCATGAGCTACAGCTCACTTCATCGGATGCATACTGTGGAAAGTACAGAAGATCTTTTTATACACACAAACCATGAAAAAATGTGTGTTTACCACTACAAAAAGTTTTTTCTCCCCCCACCTCACTCTCCTGCTTGTAATAGCTTATCTAAAGTGATCACTCTCTCCTTACAATGTGTATGATAATCAAGGTGGGCCATTTCCAGCACAAACCCAACACTCTCACAAATCTTGGGAGACAGGCCCGTCCTCGCCTACAGACAGACCCCCAAGCTGAAGCAAATACTCACCAGCAACCACATACCACACAACAGAACCACTAACCCAGGAACCTATCCTTGCAACAAAGCCTGTTGCCAACTGTGCCCACATATCTATTCAGGGGACACCATCACAGGGCCTAATCACATCAGCCACACTATCAGAGGCTCGTTCACCTGCACATCCACCAATGTGATATATGCCATCATGTGCCAGCAATGCCCCTCTGCCATGTACATTGGTCAAACTGGACAGTCTCTACGTAAAAGAATAAATGGACACAAATCAGATGTCAAGAATTATAACATTCATAAATCAGACGGAGAACACTTCAATCTCTCTGGTCACGCGATTACAGACATGAAAGTTGCGATATTACAACAGAAAAACTTCAAAACCAGACTCCAGCGAGAGACTGTTGAATTGGAATTCATTTGCAAATTGGATACTATTACCTTAGGCTTGAATAGAGACTGGGAGTGGCTAAGTCATTATGCAAGGTAACCTATTTTCCCTTGTTTTTTCCTACCCTCCCCCCCCAGACGTTCTTGTTAAACCCTGGATTTGTGCTGGAAATGGCCCACCTTGATTATCATACACATTGTAAAGAGAGTGAACACTTTAGATAAGCTATTACCAACAGGAGAGTGGGTTTGTGTGTGGCGGGGGGAAAGGGGGGGCGGGGAGAAGGCCCAACTTGATTATCATACACATTGTAAGGAGAGTGATCACTTTAGATCAGCAGGAGAGTGGGGTGGGGGGAGAGAAAACCTTTTGTAGTGGTAAACACCCATTTTTTCATGGTTTGTGTGTATAAAAAGATCTTCTGTACTTTCCACAGTATGCATCCGATGAAGTGAGCTGTAGCTCATGAAAGCTTATGCTCAAATAAATTGGTTAGTCTCTAAGGTGCCACAAGTACTCCTTTTCTTTTTGCGAATACAGGCTAACACGGCTGTTACTCTGTTCCTCTTGTAGGGAGTTTCTCCAGCTCAGTAGCAGCCATGCTAGGGATCCAGAGTGAGATAATACAGCTATTAAATGTATTGCCTCTCACCTAGAGATACTTGTGAAAGGAAAGGTGGGTGCAGAGCAGGAGATGGTACTACAGAGAGTGGTCTTCCACTACTCCTGGCCCCACTGACTCCTGAGACGCTCCAGGCAGCACCAGCAAAGGTCATAAGTGATCAGCCAGGGTGGAGGGGGACACTCTTGTGGGGGCAACTCAGCCCCTTTTCCCCTGTAGAAATTTAAGGAGGGCTTCCTCTGATTCTATTGGGGGATGATGTGGGCTAAGTTAAGGGCCAAATTCTGCCTCACTGAAGCTAATGCGGGGTTTTGGCATCGATTTCAGTGGGAGCAGACTTGGAAACTAAACCACTTGTCCAGTCAGAGTGAATCAGTGCAGAGCCATTCTTTTGTTCCAGCCACTAAACAACACACCTTTGCTACTATGCAGACTGTTTGTTATTATCATACACTTGTACTCTGGCAGCATTCACAATGTGCTAGACATTATCTGTGCACACACATACAGAAGAAGACTCAGTCACTGCCCAAAAGAGCACATAATTCAGCAGCATGTGAATTGAATTATGCATATATATATTTACCTACTGCCTCCAAAAGACCTTCACCCTGCAATAGAGATGCTGCATTCCATAAGCCAAACTTTAAATTAGGAATTACATGCGTGTGTCATTCATGTATGGGCTCAGATCCAAAATCAACAGAAACATTAAGCAACTCGAATCTCCTTGTTTGTGTTCACGTACAGCAGAAGTGGTTCCCATATCAGGAGCAGAAAAAATGAGGAGAAATAGGCACATTGGGAAGTTTGGGTTACACTGATCTCTAACACCCTGTATAATACTTACAGGTGTTCTTAGTCACAATAGAGGGACTGGTTTTTAGAAGTGCTGTGCCAGTCTATTGTGAGGTATATTTTAATGCAGACATAGAAGAGTTACATATCTCGTGTTTATGTTTCCAGCAGGTCTTGTGCAGCCTGTGCAACCACGCAGCTTGTGTTATGATTCATATTTTCAAATAATGCCTTGTCTAAATGGGACAGCCAAGCAATTATAGCTTGCTAAGTAATGGGAGCATTGTTTTATTTTCCTTCTTCATTTAAATTCCATGGTGCTCAGGGCTCAAATTTTTAAGTAGAATTTAACCATGGCTTGAGAAGCTTAGTTATCAATTATGCACAATAAACAATATAGAAGGGGGAAATGTTTGGATCAGAGCTTTTCAATTCTTTCCTGCTAATCTAATTACAAAGTGTAGGTTCCCTGACAGAGCTGCCTGCTTTCCTCACACCTGGCGGATTGTTTAGACAAACTTTTTAAATGCCTACAGTTTTAAAGGGGGTGGGGGGAGAAGAGATCTTTTTAAAAAACAAGTTCCTGTGAAGTGCAATAGAAAGAATTAAGTGGTTGTCAACATGAGTTTAGTATGAGGGTGCTGTGTAAAATGTGGGTTCAGTTTACGTTGACCTTTGGTCATAGTAGCCTAAAACATTGTTTTACTTTTTTTTTTTTAATCAGCGTACAAAAGAAAATAGACCTTGGTGATTGTTTTAAATTCTCTCTCTCTCTCTCATATATACACACACATACATACTCATGTATTTGGGGTATTTATTGTTAATGACTCAAGTGCTCAGTTGCTCTGAAAGGGCAGCTTTGAATTGCAGCCCCAGCAAAACAGTATTTTTGAACTGTTTAGTCCTTGATTCCTACAAACAAAATAAAGTACCTTGTCGAATAGGGCCCATTGAGCAGGGATGATGGGTTAAGATGGGGGTATGAGGTGGCAGCGTGGGTGCTTGTTTATCAGGGAGGAGTTGTCAGTTGTTAGCAGGGCTGGTGAAAGGAGGGACGCCAGAGTCTGATGGCTGGGAGAGCATTGATGTGAGGTAACGGAGTAATCGGATTGAAAGTTAGCCATGGTATTTATGTCAGTTCACATTTCGTCAAATTAATAATATGAGGTTGCTACCTAGCCTAGGCCTTGGCCTGGGGTTCAGTTATAAAGAGTCTAGGCCTCATTTGATTCAAATATAAATTAATTCTCACTGGAGCATTGGCTGATTAATTTATTTGCATAATAGTAGAAACACTGCAGTGTGGTTACTTTTGCAGGGATTTGGACAAGAAAAGCTTTAAATTTATTTGAAAGAACAGTGTATGAGAAGTCAGGGAAGCAAAAGCACCTCAATAGGTCTCCTGAAGCCATCTCGGCCCCCTCCTCCCCCGCAAGACCCTGACGTGCTAAACTCAGGGGCTGGATTTGTTCACACAAGAAGTTTAACGCTTTCCTGAAGGAACATTATGTACTATCTGTTGTTTTTTTTTTTAATTTATTTGCCTGCATTTGGTTTAAATAATTTTACTTCCCATGGTAAGAGATGTGGGGTATGATATTGTTGCTGTTACAACGTTCAGTTCACCTGCAATCTAAGGAATGCCCAAGTATGCAGAATAAATATTGAATTCCATCTAGGTTTTCTGGTGACATGATGAACCACGAGAGCCAAACTCAATTTGGATTCACATGTATTTAAATGGAGAAGTTTGTTATAAAGAAAAAGAGGCTGCTCTGTCTTCTCTTGCTTGCTAAGCAGGACTCTGCCAGCCACACGCATGTCCCAGAAACACTGGAAAATGCACTGAGGGTAGCAGCACCTCCAATAGAGAAATGGAACTTGTAGGAGAGAGAGTTTTTTTGTTTTTTTTTACAGCCTGTCTGGCCAGAATGGATGTGGATGAAACATGGCCAAGCAAAGTCAAGATGACTGAAAATGTAAGTCCTAATCTATCTGTAGCACCATTCTCACATTGATCTTTCAGATGAGACCTAAATCTGAGGCCCTTGTCACTGGAGATCATTAAGCCACTGGAGATCATTAAACAAAAACAAACCAAAATAACCCTGGTACCTTTCACAAGGGTAAAGGCATTAACTTTACATTACATTCTCCCTACCTAAATCTCCCCTGTATTTTTAATTGGAAACAGTGTGCTTCTTCACTTCCTGTCTTAAAGCGTTATGTAGTGTAGCTGTGCATTATTAAAGCAGTTGCAGCCACTTCTGGGGTGAAGCAGTATTTCACAGTTGGGCAAAGTAATAATATACAAATATGTACACCTAGCACATTTCTGAAGTACACTGGAATCCATTTAGATGAGAGGCATCAGATTAAAAATCATGAGAAATGGTAGCATTAGGGACAACCCAGATGTTCTCTGGAAAACTAAGAACCAAATCCTGTTCTCACCGAAGTCAAAGGGAATTTTGCTAGTGACTTCCATGGGAGTAGGATGAGGTCGTAGTAAAGCGCAAAATACAAATCTTCCCTCAAGAATTTTGGGGGTGGACTCAAGCATGTGTCTATTGAGGCATGCTAGATAGGCAGATGTTTGTTTGTGAAATCCTTGTACATCACCAAGGTGAGGGAAGATGGATGGTCTTGTGGTTAGGATACAGGCCTGGGCCTTGGGATACCCAGGCTCAAGTCCCTTTTCAGCCACAGACATCTTGTGTGAACTTGGGTAAGTCACACAGGGTATGTGCTCACTGGAGAGCTAGACTGTGTGATTGGTGTCCGGGTGTGAGCAGCCACACTGCAAAGTCCTACCTAAGTTGTTGTATCTTCACTGGTGCTATATTGCCATGGGATTTAGCCTGCACTTCACTGGTGTGAATGCAAGTGTTTATAGTCTGAGGTTATCAGTCTGAGTGAAAGCCTTACGCAAGCTCTAAGCCCGGTGATACTCAGATCTCTGTGGTCAGGAGCCTATATTATTCTCACAGTAAATAAGTTAATAACTTAGTGAAAATTGATATCTTAATTGGTTAATAACGTAGTAAAAACATCCTGATTGTTTAATAACTCAGACTGGTTAATAATCACACAGCATTTTAACATCATGTGCTGCAAAGAGCTCAGGACCCACAGTTTGAATATCACTGCTCTAGCCTGTACCTCAGGATGGGCCAGAATTGAAAGCACCACCAAACTTGCATGAGAGGGTTTTATGTGTGGCCAGAAGTGGGGTTAAGGGAAACAGTTAATTTAAGAGCCCAGGTTAACTCTGTAGTGAAGACATAATAGTGAAGCATTGCTCTGGCTGGTAATCCACCCGCTTTACAGTAATGCCTTAGGTTCAATCACTTGAATGCTGACAGTCCTCCAGTAACTTTCCACAGTTCCTCTTGTGTGCTCAGAAGGACAGGCAAGTTTTCACACAATTCACTGGGAAAGCCTCTGAGAGCAGCTCAACTTGCAGTGGCATAAAAAATCCTGGAGATACCCCAAGAAGTTCTAGCAACACACATGAGCGAGTGCAGCACCAGAAGGGACACAGTTACTCAGGTAGAGCATGGCACTGTGGCTGTAAACACTTGGGCACTGATCATCTAGTTAACTGTGCATTGAAGTCCTGTTAAGTGATGAAGCTGGAAGGGATTGAGGTGTCTGGCTCTCTGCAATGTTTCCCCTTTCCCTGGTAGGTGGTGGGACTGAAGGGCATTGTGGTGTGTGGGAATTCCCTGTGGGGGGCACTTCAGACCGCTCTGTGGCTCTTTTACACCAGCAGAGAGCATCCATGGACTGATAAAGTAATTTTTATAGAGACGGTTTAAAATTCTTTGACTTTTGTTGGTTTTGCTAATGCAAACCCTTCCCTTCATTTAAGGGCTGAGAAATCTCGGTATAGGCATCTCTGAGATCCCCAATGAGACATCAAGCAATACCACAGCTGATCTAATGTGATGTTCCTGATGTTTAAGATTAAAAAAAAGATTGTAGAAACCTTTCAGACATCCTTTGTGTCACAGAAAGCACATTTTTTTCCCTTTGCAGATCACCTGTAGGTAATACTTCCCCTCCTCAGCTTTCTGCCTTCTCATCTATTTCAGTGTTTCTAAGCTCCAGTTTCACTGGGACTTGTACCTCACTATTTGTTGCTGGGTACTTCCACGTATTTCCTGTGTATGCAACAGGGGGCCAGAGTCTCTGCTGGTGTTGATAGGCATAGCTCTGTCTTCAGTGAAACTTTACTAATGTACAGTAATTGAGGATCTCATTCTACTGGACTTATTCCTCAGGAGGAAGTGTGTTCTTTCTCCTTTAAGCCTGGTGCCTGCTTTCCAACTTCCGCTCATTCATAGTTAATGGGCCACCTTCAGAAAACTTGACATCAGGGAGATTGCATGTATGTAACTGAGAGCAGATTTTGACCCAATTAATTTTAATGCAAAAATATTTACCTGGTGGTAGCACCTTTCCCAAAGCACTGTACAAAACATACACACTGCTTCACCTCTGATTGCAGCCAGCTCTGGGGAGATCATGACAGTCACCACGTAGCAGCTGGAGACGAGAAAATCTTGGCCGAGAGCCCCTATTCTTGTAGAAAAATGATGTCATATCTTTTACATTCATGCCCAGCTGACAGCGCAACTGTTTGTTGTTGTTGTTTTTTTAAGGTGGCTATTGATAGATAATTTGAAACTACAAAATAAACTGTTCCGAGTAGTAATCAAAAAGCACCTACATTTGCGGTATTTGTGTAGTTAAATTCTTGCGGAGGGGGAAATGCTTGGGACCTGCAGAAGGTTAGGCCATACAAGCAAATGACATGCCTAATTAGCAGAACGTTGTCACAGGATAATAGTGACCCTGCTGCTTTGCTTTGGTATTTATCAAGAATAAACAAGACCAAAGCAAAGCCAAGACATCTGCTTTCCAAACAGAAGACAAGACCTCAATTCTGTGACTACATTCTAGTCCAATTACTCCATCTCTTTTACACCAAATGATTGATGTAGGTGTGGTTGTTTTGTTTGATGGAGGTTGAAGCCAGATGAAATAGGAGCTCAGTGCTTGTCTGACTTAGATAGCAGACCTATTTATGTTAGCCACAAGTAGTTTTTCTGTACAAATACAAGGTTTTGGTTCTTGTTTGCTAGAACACAGCAGGAAGAAGTATTGCCTAGTGGATGGAACACAGTACCAGGCATCTGGACTCCTGGTTCTATTCCTGGCTCTGATTTGCTCAGTGAACTTATGTAAAAGTTGCTTCACTTCTCTGACTTTCAGCTGTCTCATCTATCAAATGTGGCCATACTGTCCATATACTTATTAACTCCATGGGGTTGTACTGAGACTGAAATAAGTTTGAAAAGAGCTTTGAGGCCTTCATACAAAAGGCACCATTGATGTGTTTAAATAAAATCATCTTGTTATAATATTTTTCTTAACCAGCACTGTCTGAATGGATGCCTTTTTCTTTTACACTTTACAAGTAAACAAAGATCGAATCATCAACCAATCTGATTTTTCTAACACAGATTTCATTTTGTGCTATATAAAAATTAAAGAAACTATTTGTCAGTGTTTTACTACTTGGAGTTAATCTCAGGGTTAGGTTCTGTTGCAATCGTGTTAATCAGATAATAGCTGATATTTTGCTTTTAATGTCATCATGGTAAAGAAGGGAAGAGTAGAAGGAAAAAAATGTCTTTCTCGTCCACACAATCTCTCACAAGATTGTAGTAATACTTTGAATCAAAATAATAAGTGCTAGTAAGGGGCTGGTGTATGAATGATGCTCAAGTGGCAAGTTTGTTTAATGCCTGTTTACCTTAAGCCTAACTCCGGAAGTCCATTGCAAGGTAGACAATTGAGGTTTGTCCTGATATTTCTTGTTGATATAAGGAAAGCCAGTCCCACTGGTTTTTTCAGCTAAGTCTGTGCTGCACAGACAGACGAAGGCCAGCAAATGTGAGATGTGTGAAAGCACTTCTTTCCTGACTGCAGCAAGGCAGCACAACAGTAGTTTTGGGAGATCGTAAGGTCTGTTCTAATTGGCATATCGGCAAAACAGGCCAAAAAGAAAGCAATCAACACTCAGATGCAGGTATGGGGAAGTGTGCAGATGCCCTCTGAATTGGGCTTGTGGCTAGATGGATTCCTCTGAAAAGACCCACATAACGAAGACGTAATGTTGTTTGGGTGCCTCAAGCAAATTCTGAATTTTCAAAAATGTTTGGCTCAGGTTTGATTTGAGGGATGAGTAACTTTTCATACTGGCCCTCACCTCCCCAATCCTTTTGGTTCTGGTGACTTTTTTTTTTCTGCCCCAGATGTTCATCTAGTTGCCAGCAATGGAGGATGACAGTAAGAGAAGTGTGGTTAACCCAAATCTGGAGGCCAGCTGGACAATTCTAAAATGGCCTTGAAGTAAAGTTGCTTGAAAATCCTGTTTACATTCCATATAATTCTGCTTATTCACTGATATCTTCAGGAAGGGCTTAGGTTGGTTAAGCAGGCAGCCCATTCCTCTGAGGCAGAAAGGGAAGAAGAATCAGGTAGGCTTCCATATGCCTTTCTGGGACTCTTTTATTTATTTATTTATTTATTTATTTATTTACATGCAGAAGCCTTACTGAGTATGCTGCAACTTATTTCAGTAACATTTATAAAGCTGGGTTTGAGCTCTGGCTGCTTCTGGTCTTCATCAACCCTTCTTTTATGTTCTATTTGGTTCCACATTTTTTGTTAGTTGGGGATGAACAAATCTGTGTTTGACATTTCCAGCACAGTTCATTACTGGTAAAAAGGGAACAAGAAGCTTGCCATGTCTGCTGGGTAAGTCAGATATATGACACTGAAAGAAATTATCTTCCACAGAGAGCTGTAGAAAGTTGAATGGCAGAAGTAAATAACCAACTATTCCACAATGGGATATGCTCAACAATATTTATGTGAGCTTTGTGCTCTCAGAAACACTTGGATGGCAGTGAATTGTCAGTTACTATATCAATCTGCCAAGTATGAATAGATCTCAATGAGCTTGAACGTTCTCAGGTTAAGGAATCTGTAAAGCTGATAGAGATCATGCATGATATCGATATGACCTCAATCTCAGGGCGTATAAATTAAACCATTCCTAAGACAGGGTGCCTGCTCACTCAGCAATGTTCACATGGAAACATAAGCCATTTTACAAACAGGAAAATGCCCCAGCCCTGCCTGTCAAACTATGTGTTTAGATATGTCATTTTTATATTGTACTCATCACCATGGTATCAGATGACAAAATGAGAAGCTTACAATTTCCAGGAAAGAATTTGACTTTGGCAGAGAATCTTTTTGGAAGATGCTGGAGTTTGTACTGTTTCCTTGATGTAATTTGATGTAAAATATTCCACATGCACCAAAAATGTCCAAATTAGAAAAATAACCATTCAAAATTAACAATGTGGCAACTAGAAAAACAGTCATATTTAAAAAAAAATCTATAATTTAAGGGCCTGGTTCTGCTTCATTCACACCAATTGGGAATTTTGCCAGCAATTTCAAGCTGGGGTTCACAAAGGAACATATAACATGGGAGCTCTGAGTGGATAAAATGTCTCCTGTTTGCATCATTAGTGTTACTGCTTGTAAACTGCACTAATCCTCTCTCCATGCCTTTTCCAAATCCTAGAAATGTCAAACTGGAAGCGACCTCGATAGGCCATCTACTCCAGTCCCCTGCATGGAGGCAGGACCAAGATCCTCCCTGACAGGTGTTTGTCTATCCTGTGCTTAAAAACCTCCAGTGACAACCACAACCTCCCTAGGCAATTTATTCCAGTGCTTAACTACCCTGCCAGGAAGTTTTTCCTAATGTCTAACCTAAATCACCCTTACTGCAATTTAAGGCCATTATTTTTCATGGATGAAGATTGATCCATAGCCTTCCCTTCACCATCTTGTGTGGCTCTGATAGGGCCAAGATACAAAGCTGGCATGGTTGTTCTCACATTTTCCCTGCCTTCCTTCAGAAAGAATGGCTGAGGGGACAATCTAGTGATCCAAGAAACAACATGCTATTGTGTGGTTAATAAGCTTTCCAAACTCATCACCTTATTTTCTGTTTTCCATCCCAGACAACCATAGCTGCACCACTGGTAAACTGTCTTCACCAGTGCAGCTTACCTCGGAGAGCATGTATCATCAATCATTCAACTGAGTTTCAAAGCAAAGGAATTGGCATTGATGCCAGTTGTAGTCTACACTAGTGCAGCACACCTACACTAGGCCTTTGCATTGGTGCAGCTATGCTGGTGCCATCCTCTAGGACAGACAAGGCCTTAGGGTGTTCTCTCTCTCTCTCTCTCTCTCTCTCTCTTTCCTAACCCAAACTGGATATATAAATAAACTCATTGTATTGTGTTTGGAATAAACAAAACATACTCTAGGTCAGATTTTGCCCTTCCATAGGAAAAGCTGGGTGGTGAATAAGAGGTGTTATATTAATTTTAGATGGACTATATGGGCCCAATGGCATTAACACAACCCAGTTACTGTCCATCAATAAACAGGGTTAAACAAGGTTTGGGGCTCAGTGTACAGAGACCTCAGCCTGCTTAGTACCACGGCAAATGCACCATTAAAAAAAATCCTTTGAACCCTTTTATTCAAGATGCAGAAAAGAAAAAGCAGTTAAAGCATTTTAAATACAAAATATTAACATTTCAGCATCCCTTATGCCCTTTCCCTTTAGCTGGAGAGAGTTTTAGATGGAAAAAGCCCCTTGTTTAACAGTGTCTTAGATGGTAATAATGGTCTTATTTGGGAAAAAGAGAAGATGTTAGATGAAGTGGGCTGGAGCTGTCATTGCTGCTGTTGTTGTTAAAGTCCAATCCCATTTCCTAAAAAAACAAAACAAAACTATACAAAAAAGGAGAGAAAAGAACAGCAAAGACACAAAATGCAGCTGCTGTCTTGGGTGTTGACTTTCACTTGTAACCTCACTGCTGCAAAAAACACAGCATACGGTCTTATCAGCCGCTCCAATACCTGGTGAACTTGTACCAACATTGGGCTGTTTAGAGCATTGCTTTTATCTGCCTCTTTCTAGTCAGGCTTACAGCAGCATTGCAAAATGTACAATCTTGGCTGGCTAAGCCATACTCTTATTAGATAGAAGGGAGAGAGAGAGAGAGAGAGAGAGAGGAAACAGAAGATATAAGACAGAGAAGGAAAAGGACACACGGGGAAACCCATGAAGTCTCACATACCAGGTGGTGGATGGGATTTAGCTGGAGCTGGTGGAGGTCGCAATGTCATCTGGCTTCTTCTTTCTGGCCTGGTCCAGTCAGGACACATCTCAGGATTAGGAAGAAGTGGGTCTGGGTTCCCAGGAGACAGCGGAGGTGGCAGTCATGATGGTGAAGCTGTCTCCTCATCTCTTGTCTTTCAGTCCTCCAGCATTGCGGTATCCAGCTTTTCCCCATCAAAGTCTCTATTTAAGGACCCGAAAAGGGGATTTATTTTGAATTAGGCTTAATTTCTGACACATCAATTTTGATGAATTGATGCCTGGTAAACAAAAGCAGTAAAAGACCAGAAATGTTCCCAACACAGTACTTAAATTATGATGGTAGACCTATTTGTTTTGACTAATTCAGTCTTCCTGTTTCTCTTTTGTACGTTTTTTCCCATTAATAAAAAAAAATTATAGGTTATTGTGACATTTTATGAACTTTCACTCACTTGGAGCTCACAAGTATGGTAAATTTTTAGGCCCAGTTATAATAAGAGGATAACAGGACTGGAGGCAAATGGGAAGGTTCCCCTCAAAGCGGTCCATCCAAGGTATAGTAATGTTCCTGTGGAATCCCCACAAGTTTCTAGGGGAAATGATTCACATTCCCCCTCCTCGACCTCCTTCCCCTGCTCAATCCTGGCCTTCCCTTTCCAGGCTAGGTGTAGTGCTTCCTCATGTGTGGATGCTACAGCTATGGATTCAGGGATGAGTCCCACATAAGCAGCTGACACTTTGTTTTGTGCAGTTAGCTGGTCTATAAGAGCTGAGGGTCACCATTTATAACTATAGCACAGAATGGTGTTCACTTCTTTTGAAGCTCTTTATCCGCTAATCCTCATAGCAGAATTGCTTCTTCCATCATATTCACTAAATATGCAAACTAGCTGGCAAAACCTGCAATTATAATGGGTTACCATTAAATTGAGAGGCCAAAATCCTTGGCAAGCCATGAATTTGATTGAAAAGCTCTAGTGTACACAGATCCTCACTAGAAAGAAAGGTGTGTTTAACATATGGTAGCTAATGTGTTAAAATCCTAGCATAGACAGGACAAGTTGTAATTTTAGCATGTGAGGTACAGCCTAGGCTGCTTGGAGGGTTTATCTCAAAATCCTCAAACCAACATGTGTTAAAACTACAACTACCTTGTCTACAGTAGGATTTTAACATGTGTTAGCTAATGTGTTTTAAAATACACTTTTTGTGCTATTGTAGACATGTGGCTAAGTCAGACTCTTATTAGAAGGTAAAAGGAGAGGAAAGAAGAACTAAGGTAGGGAAGGAAAAGGACCCATGGGAGGAGGGGACCCCTGCAATTCCATATTCCAGGTGGTGGTGGGATTTAGATGGAGCTGGTGAAGGTGGCAATGTCATGAGAATGGGAGAATTGTGGGAGCCGAGGCTTTAACTTTACCGTTTTTGCACATGTGAAACGGCCCTCAGGATGCTAGACTTTTCAAACCTTAGTGTGTTAGCTAACATGTTCCAACCTTGCACTTTTTATGTCCTAGTCCAGCCACGGCCTAAGAGTAAGCACAAACTTTACAGTTTTGGCTTTTTTTTTTTTTAAGTTAACAATTAATCTGTGTTTGACTAGGAAACTGGTTGAAGTCAGACAGGAGACTGAGGCAAATGGATTCATAATGCATACTTGCATAGCTTTCAAAACATTTTTCTCTATTGAAAATAATACATTGAAAAAAAATTGTATATTGAAGCTATTCCAGTGAATATCCTTTCCTTTTTTTTCTAGCTGACTAATAATCTCAGGATATTCTAGAGAGAGAAGATGAAAATATGATATACAATCATATTGCCAAATTCAATGCTAATAAGAAGGTTGCACAAAGGTTCGGGGGTGAGAAAACAAAGAGCCTGTCCTCCTTTGTTCTTCCCATGCAGGGGACAAACAAAATTCTGTGGCCTACGTTGTGCAGGAGGTCAGACTAGATGATCATAATGGTCCCTTCTGACCTAAATATCTATGCATCTATGAATCTATGAATCATAATTACATCCCTTGCACTGCCCTGAACACAGGGATTGGTCCCTGCTTACTGCCCTCTGCGACATAAACCCACTACACAGTTGGGCAGCGAGGAGGTTGATCCCGTCCACACTTGGCTGGCCATCAAGTCAAATGTGTTGTGTGTTCTTAAATCATGAAAAATTAATTTAGAGTGATTATTCCTAGCAAAAAACATTTGTCCTTGCTTCCCGGCAGAAGATGACTAGAGCTTGATCGTAATTTAGTGCAAACATCTATTTTATCTGATCAGAGTATTTATACCAGGTTTATCACTGAGGTATCTCCGTGTCTAACATAATCACCTTCTCTTGTTCTAAAACAAAGCACTAAAAACAGTTATGCAGTGTTATCTTAAAGTTAGTGTTGGTGACAGTATTCAGTACATTAATTTTAGTGCTTGTTTGTTTTTGTTTTTTAAAATCAATAATTTTGGTAATCCAGCACTGATGCCGCAATATAAAATACATATTCTTCTATGATGTTGTTAACTGAAATGGAAGATAAAATTAAAACTGGCTAATAAAAAGTGGTCTATGCAATACTGAATAGTCTAATGATATCACAAGGAAGAACCACTAAAATGAAGAGGAGACAGAAAGATGAGTGAAGCTGTGAGGGGGGTTAGTTCATCTCTCTCTCTCTCTCATAGACTTTAAGAAGTGAACAGCCACACTGGTTCTTTGGAATTTGATCCTGGTCAGTATCACACAAATCTTACGGCAGAAAGGTCATTAACATTCCGTTAGGACCTTTTGAACTCTCTCCGCTCCACAAAAACATCCTTTGAAAAGAACCGATTGACTGGCCTGTCAGAACTAGGGCAATACTAAATTAAAACACCAATAAAGTCTTGTTTGACTAAGCATCTTGCCAGCAGTATTAATTCCAGTTGCTGTTGGATTAGTAGTAGGTGCTACTTCCAAAAACTTACTAGCACTTTCATATATAATATAAAACTCACACAAATATTAAATGTAAATAAACATTGTGCCCTTTTAAAAATCCTCAAAAGATAGGTGTTTTCCTGTTATCGTGGGGGACCTTAGTGGTATAATTTAATTACAAACAAAAATGGACACATTGTGAAGGCAGACAAAACACTGAGACATTTTTCTTTCCTTTTTCCATCATTCTCTCATTAATTGCTTGGATCTGTGAAGGAAAGGCCTCCAAGCCCTGGCTTTGCACAAAACTCATCCAAGAGTGAAGAGGGCAAGCTGAACACTTAGCCTCTCCAGCTGCCTTTAAGTGAATGGCTTTCTGAAGGGTATGAATGCTCTCTGTCTTCCCCCATACAATGTAGGTGTTACTGCTCTGAGGGGAAAAAAACAAAACAATAATCACTTGAAGGGGGGTGAGCACTGTCTTGGCAAGGGGAAAGACTCATTCTCAGTCATAAAATCATGCCTCCTTCATATCAGTAAGAGGGACTGGGCACAAAAGGTGACTTGGAATGGTACTTTCAGAGGGTTGGGAGCACTTGGAAAGTGACATGCTGTTCTAAATGAGATTGTGAGAGAAGCTGCATTTTGCAGTGAAATAGCCATCAAAAAGACCGGGCAGCACTTCTAAAGATTCATGTAGTGGATGTGTATGTTTTAATACTAACTCACTCCCTCTAACTGCCTGCCCCTACCTTCTTCATTAGCATCTTTACAAATGCCTGTGCACCTTACTACTGAGATCACAAGATGTACCATTTGTCTGCATAGTACAGAATTTCCTATGCTAAGTTAAGTGAGTTCCTTTGCTAAGTAAAGGAAATACCAGGGGAAAGATACTTAGTAGCAAAGGCAACACTGCAACAATTTTAATAGCACACATCTAAATATATGTGTCTGATAAATATCTGCTGTTTGATCTCTGTACAGCATTGGCAGGGATATGGACTTGATGATCTAATGAATGCTTTCTAACTGTAACTTCTAGCATTATGCTATCTAAGCATTTCTAATGCGCCCATCATTTTAGTATTTAGTGGGCACCTCCAGAGACAGTTGGCAGCAGCAGAGAGCAGAAAGGAAAAGTTGCTGAGATCAGATGCCTGCGTTTTTAGCTCTGATCTTGTTCAGTTTGTATTTAGACCCTCCAAAGCCCTTTCACATTAGTTACTTTTGGTCTGAGCAGACCTTTACTCTTATTTCAGCACAAAGGGTTTAGGTGCTGTGCTTTCTATGGTAAAAAAGCCCTTGCTGGGTCAGAGCAAAATCTCTGCTTTTTCAGGAGCATAGCAACACAAAAGATTTAAGGGGGAAATTGTTAAAAGGGAAGCCCTTTTCTCTTTGGGCTGAATGCAGTGGAGAGATTAAAACTTTCATTTGAGATTTTGCTGTATTCATAGTAGCAAGGCCATGAATAGGTCTAAGTCAGAGCCCACAGTGGTGGTGGTGTGCCCTTTTATTCTCTGGCACATCTTCAGACACAGGTTGTTTTGCACTTGAAAGAGGGGGAATGTGGGATTTTGACAGCTGATATTGGCCTCTGAGCTCTTGATGGGGATTTTCTAATTAACCCCAAGGGCCCATCAGGTGGTCAAAATGAAATGATTTCTGTTAGAGAGGGCAAAAAGTTGAATTTGTCTATTCCATTTCAATTAAATGCACATGGGAAGATATTTTACATCACTTATGTAATAAAATCAATTTTGTCTCTGAAAAAGGAGTTTGGGAAATTTAGGACTGAAAGAACCCATATAAGTGTGGGATTTCAAGGAAATGAATTCCACAATTTGGAAAAGATCTTAGTATTTAGATAAAAATAATGCAAATGTAGTGAAACATTTGCAAAGCATCTTTGATCCCAAAGCACTTGCCTCAAATATATACATATAACAACATGGAAATGCAGCTGACCCTAGGATGGAGCACACCCACATCATGCTCCACAACTGTGGGGAAATTGTAACCAAGGATACTAGGGAAAACCACTACTCTTACCAAAAGTCCTATGATATCTCTATTGCAAACACAACAGATGGGACTTGAATTTTTAAGGCAAAGTAGTATTGCAAAAGACTCAAAGCTGCCAGTCAGCTAGAGTGATGTGAAAAGATTTGTGTATTGCACAATATTGGCAAAATCCACCTCTTTGTCAGTTTAAAAAATGCAAAAAATAAAGAATACTTGCCTTTGTTTGTAAAACTGACAAAAGATGGGGTTTGCCAATATTGTGCAATACACATATATATCATTTGCTTGTTTTATTTTTGTGGTAAGTATAAATTATGGGACAAAGAAGCAAAGGTAAGTGAAGCTACCTGCATCATGTTGTCTCCATCTGAATGACACCCATGTGATCACGGACTAGCACATTAGAAAGACACAGGAAGGACTGTGAAGAAAAGGAGGAAGGACACTGGGAAAAGAGGGGGAGAAGAATCATAGTGAACCAGTTAAAGTTGGAGGTGATTTAAAAAAAAAAAGTAACACAGACTAAGGATATGTCTACACTACAGAGACTATACTGGCATAGCTAAATCACTGTAATGTGGAAGCAGCCTACACTGGCAGAAGAGGTTCTTCCATTGATGAAGGAATACCACCTCCCCAAGTGACAGTACATTATCAGAAGCATTCTTCAATTGACATAACTGCATCTATGCGGGGGGCTAGGTCAGCATACCTATGACACTCAGGGATGTATTTTTTTTCTCACCCCACCCCACCCTTGACTGATGTAGCTTTGCTGATATAACTTTTAAGTGTAGACCTGGTCTAACCCCCACCCATTCCTTCCATTGCTCCTACACATGGAGCCCAGGACAAGAAATGGCACTAGTATCTCCAATACATCTGATCATGATTAAGGTCACTTCGGACAGCCATCTGCTCTGTCTGTTACTACTTTTAACTAAAGATAAGCCTCAACCAAATCTCCAGCTCAGACAGTCCTGAATTTTGTAAGGTTCAAAATGTGGAACTGAAAGTTGCAACTTGGGGTTGTTTATGATCCAACATTTGTGCTGAGTAAGGCAAAGGACTGAGTATGGCAAAGGGGGCAAAAGAAAAGCAGTAGCCACAGTTGCAGTGTGAAATGTGACTATATTTATATTGCTAATTCATTTGATGTTCAGCCTGTAAGTCAGGTTGGGGTCCGAGTCGAAATAAAAAATCTGAATAACAGATCAGCTAACTAAAGGCCTGGAACAAACGTGCAAAAATTTCATAGGAAATCCTTAAACCAGCAAAACTTTCCTCCATTTACATTAGGCTACAAGATCTTGGACCAGGATCAAAAAAATACAGTGAAATTGTGTTTGATTTTGAGTGAACATGGGCCAAAGCCATGCAAATGTATATGGGCTCAACTGAGTTTTACTCAATGTCCATAGAAAAGTGTGTGTGTGTGGGCACGTTCATGTGAGAGAGAAAATATCCTCAAAACAATAAAAACTTTTGCTCCATCATTTGTAAATTAAAACTATCCAATTTCACACCAGTCTAGTGGGTCATCAGAATTGCAGAGGGGATGAGAGGAGGGAAAGTGGTCCTGTGCGGGAAGCTCAGGAGCGGGAACTCAGGAGATCTGAATACAATATAAAACCCCAGCTCTTCCACAGGCTTCTGCTGTGATGCTGATATAGTCACTTAGGTCCAGATCCTCAAAGAAATTCAGGCCTCTCGCTCCCAATGTTTTTTAGGTCCCTGGCGCAGCTGGGGCACACAAAGCACAAACCCCAGGAAATTAATTGAACACATCTGAAAATATTGGCCTAAAGCCCAGGTCCTCAAAGTATTTAGGCACCTAATTCCCAGGGCCTAAATACCTTTGAGGATCTGGGCCTTATCACATGTGTATACTGATTTGCAGTGGTCTGTGTGCCCCAATTGAATTAGGCATCTTAACACCAGTGAGAATTTGGACTTGATTTTCAGAGGTGCTGAGACCTCAAAGCTCCTCTTAAAATCAATGGGATTTGAGTATGATTAGCACCTCATTGGATAGAGCCCAAATTGCAGTAATATCTTTTTATTCAATAAATCTGTTCCCTGAGTGTGGTGGGTTTTGGGGTTCTTTGGGCTTTTATCTGCTCTAGCAACAAAAATAAGTGCTGTTGTTTCTTACTCTTGTTAGCTCTGCAGAGCCAACATAGCTAAGTGAGAGTGAGCTGACTATTCTTGTTCTACTATTTTGTGCATCAACAGAATTGTTCTCTGTAGTCCATTAATTTACATCCGTGCAAACCCACTGAAGCAAACCAATTTGCACTGGTTTCATTGGTGGCATAATCTGAAGCCATTGAGACTGCACCGGTGTCAATAAGAGCAAAATTTGACCTGCAAAACCATTTATGTTGATACATGAGATGAAAAGGACCCAACTGGTTTTCAAGTTTCAAGCTCAGTTTATATGGCTGGCTAGGGCTAGAAGTTAGAAGGCACATTAGATATGAAATCGTTCAAATGATAAATATGGAATCCCAAAATACCATTTATGCAGAGCCCTCTTTCAGAGTTAAGTTCCTCTAATTATGATAGCAGGTCGGAAACTTCCAAATGCAAATTAAGGAATGGTAATGGTTTTGTGACATTTGGATAGTGTGCCCTTAAATAGTATTTGATGATGACCTGAATAAACAGGTTTGAACTGTGTAAAGTCATAGAGTCACAAATTCCAGGCTCATAAGGGACCATTGTAATAATCTAATCCAATTTCTTGTATAAAACAGGCAATAGATCTTCCCCAAAATAATTCTTAGTGCATATCTTTTAGAAAAACATCCTATCTTGATTTAAAAATTGACAGTGATGAAGAATCCATCACAACCCTCCAGTAAATTGTTCCAGCAGTTAATTGTCCTCACTGTTAAAAGTAAAGGAGTACTTGTGGCACCTTAGAGACTAACCAATTTATTAGAGCATAAGCTTTCGTGAGCTACAGCTCACTTCCTCAGATGCATATCGTGGAAACTGCAGCAGGCTTTATATATACACAGAGAATATGAAACAATACCTACTCCCACCCCACTGTCCTGCTGGTAATAGCTTATCTAAAGTGATCATCAGGTGGGCCATTTCCAGCACAAATCCAGGTTTTCTCACCCTCCACCCCCCACACAAATTCACTCTCCTGCTGGTGATAGCCCATCCAAAGTGACAACTCTAGTCTCTAACGTGCCACAAGTACTCCTTTTCTTTTTGCGAATACAGACTAACACGGCTGTTACTCTGAAAACTGTTAAAAGTTTATGCCTTATTTCCATTCAGAATTTGTCTAGCTTCAACTTCCAGTCATTGGATCATACTATACCTTTTTTCTGTTAGACTGAAGAGCCCATTAGTTCCCCATATAGGTACTTATAGACTGGGACCAAGTCACTCATTAACCTTCTCTTTGTTACGATAAATAGATTAAGCTCCTTGAGTCATTAGCATAAGGCATGTTGTCTAATCCTTTAATCATTCTTGTGGCTCTTCTCTGAACTCTCTCCAATTTATCAACATCCTTCTTGAATTGTGGGCACCAGAATTGTCCTCTTTATTATTTACCATTCCCTAAATTTTGATGTCATTTGCAAATTTTTATCAGTGATTTTATGTTTTCTTCCAGATCATTGATAAATAATGTAGAGCTAAGAACCTGTCCTTGAGGGACCCCAGTAGAAACATACCTGCTCAGTGATGATTCCCCATTTAAAATTACATTTTGAGATCTATCAGTTAGCCAGTTTTTAATTCACTTAATGTATGCCATGTTAATTTTGTATCGGTCTAGTTTTTTAATCAAAATGTCATTCAGCACCAAGTCAAAGGCTTTACAGAAGTCTGTTTACTACGTGAACACTATTACCTTTATCAACAACACTTGTACGCTCATCAAAAATGATATCAAATTAGCCTGATGGGATCTATTTTCCATAAACCCATGTGGGTTGGCATTAATTACATTACCCTTCTTTAACTCTTTGTTAATCGAGTCCTGTATCAGCTGCTCCATTATCTTGCCTGGGATTGATGTCAGACTGACAGGTTTATAATTACCTGGGTCATGCTGTGGCACTATGCCCAATATTCTTCATAGAGATATGCTTATGATATGAATATGGCATAACTAAGATATGTTTTGTGCTAGATGGGTCATTTGAGATATCATTGGGAAGGTTATGATTTACTTGAAAGTGATTATCCTATTTATCTGCATGTATCATTTCTTGTATCCAAAGTTAGGACTTTGAACTATGTAACAATTTCAACTCTGTTTGGACCTTTGGAACACTCACCAGACAGAATGCAATCAGCCTGGATGGGCCATTAGGGAGAACAATAGATCTTTGAAGATGCTAATATCCCTCCTTCCTGAGAAGTTTCCTGGGATGCTGCTTTGACACTGCAGGGCCATGTGATCATGTCACTTGGTTCTGAACACCATCTTGAACTGCTAGTATTTTTCCAATGGGGGGGGGGGGTCAAACTGGGAAACAAAGGATTCCCACCATATGCAAATCCTATTTAAGGCTGGGGAGTGAGTTAATCTAGGTTTGTTCGTCACTGAATTCCCCACCCAGGATGACTGCTGGAAACATCTAAGAAACAAAGACAAAGGGGAAGAGAGTGGGGAGTACTGAATCCAGGCTGGGAATGGTGTCTGGCCTGTGAAGGATATATCTCGAGTTTTAAACTGCTAGCAAGAGCTGTATATCCACAAAGAAATTCTGCAACCTGCTGAAAACCACATTTACGGTAAAGAATTACTATTTGTAGCCCGTTTCTTTAGTGTGTTTCTTTAGCTTAGTGTGCATGTTTGTTTTATTTGCCCAGTAAACTGCTTTGATCTGTTTGCTATCTCTTATAATCACTTAAAATCTACCTTTTGTAGTTAATAAACTTGTTTTTTTTTTTGTTCTATAACCAGTTTGTGTAATTCATAATGGGGGGAGGTGAAGGAGAGCTGTGCATATCTTCCTCCACATTGAGGGAGGGAGCGAATTTCATGAACTTATACTATACAGTTGTCTGTGCAGTGCAAGACAATCCACAGTTTAGGGTTTTCTTCTTTCTTCTGTTGACTCATGTATCTGGAACTTTAGTCCCAGGGTTACTTTCCTTTAAACCTACCCTTGAAATGCATATTTTCTCTCTAACCACTGATTGACAATCTCTGTGGTGTTTTTGGATGATCCACTGTATTAGGTTTCAGAGTAACAGCCGTGTTAGTCTGTATTCGCAAAAAGAAAAGGAGTACTTGTGGCACCTTAGAGACTAACCAATTTATTTGAGCATGAGCTTTCGTGAGCTACATCTGTAGCTCACGAAAGCTCATGCTCAAATAAATTGGTTAGTCTCTAAGGTGCCACAAGTACTCCTTTTCTTTCCACTGTATTAGGAATGTTATCAAAATATATTGAATTTTTGAAGGCCAAATCCTGAAAGCCATACTCAACTTTCATTCAGCCTTCCCTGGGAAAGACTCCTATTTACTCACATAGTAATAGCTCAGTATTGCAAGGGGAAAGTTGTTTCCCTGAGATCAGGGTGCTGTTGTTGCATCAGAGGTGAGGTCAATCCTACTTCCATTTCCAGTGAACCCATGTAAAGGGGAACAGACCTGACAAGCCCTGACAAGGACAATGAGTTTGTTCAAGCTTTGAATGTTTTAGAACTTCAGGGCCTGCAAACCAGGGGGATACAGTTCTCACACTGCTTTTGAAACAAAGTTGGAAGAGTTTGCACAGTTCCAGTTCTGAATCTTCCTCTACCCTCCTGCAGAAAACACCAAACTCTCTTCAGCATTGGAGCCTCTCTCTAGTTAGCTGGCTTCTAGCTATATTTTGCTAGATCATTTTTGTGAGTGTAATTGTGAAAGATGATGGCTTCTCCAAAACAAATAGTGTTTATATGAGCCTATGGACAATATTGGGCTATGCCTGCTTGGCTGTTAAAAGGGGCTCTAGAAGAGGGAATTGTTCCAAGAAACCTGCCTTTCTCTTCCCAGAATTACATATAGATGGAAGCAAAATATAAATGCTCTTTACCTAGTGTTTTGATAGATATAAATTGCAGTACTGGGTTTAGCAATAATCTCAGGGCACTCTTTGTTCTGTGTATAAATGAGCATGTGCACAGTTTTAGTTCCATTTTCTTAGCCATATTTTCTCTTGGTAGGTGTGACAGTGTGCAGGAGCATTGTCTGGTTGTTGGTGAGCAAGGTGATAATCCCAGCATATCTTCCTCCTCCCGTTACACAGGTGCTCAGGGGAAAGGCTAAAGCATGGATGCTTGAGAGACCGTGGAGGGAGAATGTCTTTTAAAATATACTCAGGGCTACAGGACTGGATTGGGGAGCTTTCTGTTTAGTTTCTGATTTTGTAATATTATTTTACTACTTTCCCTATAATAACGAACCCCTGAGGCAAACAGAGAGCCTATTGTTCTTTCAATAGCCATTCCACCGTCTTATGGACTTCCCCATCTTTCCGAGTTACACTGGCATGCAAGGTCACTGTCCTGTGAGATTTTAAATAATGATAACTAAAACCCTTCAAATGAAATTCCACAAGTCTTTTTTGTTAAACATGTAGCATCAAATTCCGCTCGCTCTTATGTGAGTGGAATTCCATTTATTTCACTGATTTTTATAGGCTGTTCTGTGGAACTCATTATTGTCGTATCTGAATATTTTACATACATTAAAATGTACACCCTCACAATATCCCTGTAAGATAGGGAATTATCTGCATTTTACAGTTGAAGACTGAGGCACGGGGAGACTAAGTGACTTGTTCCAGGCCATACAGGTAAAACCAGAAATGGAACCCAACTCTCCTGTGTCCTAGGTCAGTCCCTTACCATAGGCCATCCTTCCTCTCACCACAAAGAACCACAAGCCAGATTTTGTTCTTGTTTACACTAGGATAACATGCAATAACTCAATTTACTTCAGTGGACATTCACTGGTATATAAAAGGAAAATCTGAGTCAATGAGTTTACACTGATATAGCTGAGAGTAGGATTTGGTTGATAAATGTTTAGGATTTTGGTGGTTTGGGTCTGATATCACTGAAATCACTGGGAGAAGCCCTTAATTCCTTCCATTGAAACATAGTAGGGGAATAAAACAACAAAATGTTGAGTATGTTAATGTACAGTATTTTACAATGTCAGGTTTAAACAGGTTTAAACAGGTTTATGGTTTGCATGTGTGCCTGTGTATTAAGATGGGGGTGAGATACCAAATCCCCATGAGGCATACCGGAAAATGGTTAGAGGTGGGTTCACAAGGAATCCTCTAGCTATGAGATCTCAATCTGCTGAGGACATTAGGCTCAAACCAATTGCCATTAAAGTCAATAGTAGCTTTTCTATTGAGTTATTGGGCATCGGATCAGGCTGCAAATATGGGACACTCTGTATTGTATTGGTTTATGTATGTATGTACCACTTTACTCTGCAGGATAGAATGTATGTCAGAGTCGTACTCATGCGTGGTATGATTTAGCAGAGCTGCTCTTTAATGCAGTCAATAGATGTCTGTATTTGGGAAGTCAAAAGAATTCTGCTCCCTGACTTTCATCTAACAAAGGCAGTTAGTTAACAACCAGTTTGTATTTAGTGATGAGAGGATGAAATATATTTTCTTACGACATTTATTTTGACACCTTCTGTTCATGGTTCCACAGTTCTCATCTTAAAAATCTTACTCCAGAGTGTATTGGGTTAAATATGGCTTTGCAATGAAGGACAGTTGAGTCACATCTATGCACAGCTTCTCTAATTCACCCCTTGACCAACCCTTAAATCTTGTTTCTTATCAAATCCTCAGTGCCTTAAATTACTAAACATCTTTTGGAGGAGTTATATCTTTTTTATTCATGGTTATTGACAAATATGTGTAATATTTCATACATATAATCTTTGTGTAATTGTGATTACAACTTAAATACTTTTTCTCCTGCCCATTGCTTCTTCCACTCTCCACCCTTTCTTTGCTTTGTCTATTTAGATCATAAGCTTTGTGGAGCAATGACTGCTCTTGACTGTGTGTATGTATAGGACCTCACAATGAATAGCAGAATGGAGCATCAATCCCAGTGGAGGCTTCTAGGTACTACTGTAGTAACAATAAATGTGTTATGCTCCCAAAGATGTTTAAAACAACGTAAGCTCCCGTGATTAGAGGGGTAAATGCGTACACTTTGGGGTTTTAAATCATTAATGCTCTTATAGCTTTAAGGTTAGGTGAATAAAGATATTGATAGGAGCTGTCCTCTCCCTGTTCTTCAGACAATAGGAACTTACTAGAGGAAACCACACATACATCAGAAGCTTCAGAACCAGAATGCTGGTCCTTTAGTTCCAAAAAATACAATCCTTAATCACTTGAGCTGAAGGAGACTTCCTTAAACTGGTGGTACATCCTGTATCCTTTTGACAGATCAGCCACAAGAGGGCAACATGAGCATGATTACAGACAAAGCCAATATGTCAGTGATTCTCAAACTTTTGTACTGGTGACCCCTTTCACATAGCAAACCTCTGAGTGTGACCCCCCATTATGAATTAAAAACACTTTTTTATATATTTAACACCATTATAAATGCTGGAGGCAAAGTGGGGTTTTGGATGGAAGCTGACAGCTCGTGAACCCCCTCAATAACCTCATGATCCCCTGGGGGGTCCCAACCCCCAGTTTGAGAACCTCTGCAATATGCTCTAAAGGGAGGAGGCAGGCTAAAGCATAAATTATGACTGTCATTGGCAAGAACTATTGGCTTAGATTTAGTTTGGCTTCTTGTATGTTTGGAGGGAGGAATCAAATTCTTCCTATGTGGCCTACTTCTCCCCCATCTCAAACCTTGTGTAGCTCTTTAAAGGGAGTGCACCCACATTGCCCAAGTGTAAAGACCGTGTAGAATCAGACCCAATGGGCCCGATTATCTGCACCTGTTCGCAAGTGTGATATTGCCACCTCTCACAATTTTATCCCAAGTCTCATATGTGGTGTTTTTCTTAAAGACCCAGCTCCTAGTGTCATGTGAATATATGAGTTTAGTGTTCATTTTTTAAAAGCAGTAAGTTTCAAACCTCATGATTGTGAAGAAAAGCTTGACAACTTGACTTGAGGTGTATCCTTAAAGCTTAGAAATTACAAGGCAAATAAAAACAACTTAAATATCTTATTTTTTTAAAACTCAAATTATTTTTTAGTCAGCCTCATGACGTTTTGGAGCCTCCCTCATGGATTTTTTGAATGCTTGGGTTGCCAGTACAGTTATTGTGTAATATCACGTGGTAATTACAGCAATTGCTTCTATGAAAAATTAAAACAAAGAACGTATTTAATCTATTTGCTGCTAATTCAACAGTTGATGATTTTTTGAGGTGTATCACTGAATAAGATGCAGTTCCTGTCCCAAGGTGCCTTTGCAATCTAAGGGTATGTCTACACTACTAAATTAGGTCATTTAATAGAAGTCAATTCTTAGAAATCGATTTTATACACTCAATTGTGTATGTCCCCACTAAGCACATTAAGTCGGCGGCATGTGTCCTCAATACCATGGGTATCATCGACTTACGGAGTGGTGCACTGTGGGTAGCTATCCCACAGTTCTCGCAGTCTCCGCTGCTCATTGAAATTCTGGGTTAAGCTCCCAATGCCTGATGGGGCAAAAACATTGTCACGGGTGGTTTTGGGTACATGTCATCAGTCACCCTTCCCACCCTCCGTGAAAGCAATGGCAGACAATTGTTTCATGCCTTTTTTCCTGGGCTACCCATGCAGATACCATACCACGACAAGCATGGAGCCTGCTCACCTCACCTCTACTGTTGTGAGCATTGTAAACACCTCGCGCATTATCCTGAAGTATGTGCAGAACTGGGCTAAGAGTAGTTCGGAGTTTGGCCTGCACAGATTCGTCTCCAGATACAGCAATCAGATTCAGTGTCTCCCTTTTGGTCCATGCTGGACCTTGTTTGTGATTCTGAGGGGACTGCATGGTCACCTGTGCTGCTGATCACACCATGCTGATCAAACAGGAAATGAAATTCAAAATTTCCCCGGGGCTTTTACTGTGTACCTGGCTAGTGCATCGGAATTGAAAGTGCTATCCAGAGCGGTCACATTGGAGCACTCTGGGATAGCTCCCGGAGGCCAATACTGTCAAATTGTGTCTGTACTACCCCAAATTCGACCCAGCAAGCTCAATTTTAGCGCTACTCCCCTCGCTGGGGAGGAGTACTAGAAATCGATTTTAAGAGCCCTTTAGGTCGACGGAACGCGGTTGATTGTGTAGACACAGTCATCTTAAAATTGACCTTACGTGGCTAAAATCGACCTAATCCCGTAGTGTAGACCAGGGCTAAGAAATAAGAATGTTTGTACAGTGCCTAGCACAATAGGTCCAACCTGATGTTTTAGGTGCTACTGTAACACAAATGTTAAATAAGAATATAATAGCCATTTGGAGAACTGATGGGAAGCAGTTCCCACAGAAGCAGATGGAAAATGAAACTGAAAGGCAAATATTTGCTTGGCAGTCCTCCTTCTTCTTCTGTGGCATTTCCATTATTGGAGGTTTGCAACCATGATAGCCCACTCTGTATGATACTCTGTTAATCTCTTTATAGATGAATAGTCCTTTTGATCCTCCCAGGATACCACATCATCCATCCAAGATCATCTTTTTCTGCTTTGTGTTCTTCTGTCTCAACTTTTCTTTCCAATGCCCATAAACATGCATCACCTGCTGAACCTCTTAAAATGTTCCCTGAAAATTGAACCTTTCTTTTTCTAAGATCTCTGACTAGTGTTCAGCGTTCCAATCATTTCCAATACTTTTTCATTGGTTAAATGGTCTATCCATGAAATTTTCAGAATTCTTATATAAAACTGTCATTTAAAGGATTGCTGTTTGTTTATTATTGATCGTTTGAATGTCCATGTCTCACAGCCATAACTGATTTCTGGGAGCTGTCCCTTTAAATGTGGCATTTTATTGCAGAGAGTGAGTCTGAAAGTAACCTGGAGGAAATTTTGCCTGTGTTCAGAGTGGAAGTCCCTGGTTGTCCAAAGAAGAGAATTGACTGTAATCAGCACCTCTTTCCAGAAAGCAAGCTTCATTGTTGAAGGCACTTCTGGAGGGCTGGATGTCCCAGGCAATTGCTAAGAAGCAATAGAGCCTTTCACCTGTGGGTCAACAGTGTGAATCCTGCACAGCTAAGAGTAAAAACGGTTCCCATTTGATTGATGTTTGGTGTACCCTATATGAGATGAGTTTGGTAGGTCTCATTTCCAGCTTCTATAGCCTAAACAAGTTACCATTATTCTTTGCACAAAATGGTAAATTCTTTGGGGCAGGGATTGTCTCTTACCCCTCAATACTGGGCGAACTATAGTCTAGGGGAGTTTTGCCATGGTGGGGATTGCAGGAATTTTTGCATAAATCTTAGGGTTGCCAACCTTACAGGATTATCCTGGAGTCTCCAGGAATTAAAGATTAATCTTTAATTAAAGATGATGTCATGTGATGAAACCTCCAGGAATACATCCAACCAAAAGTGGTTTTGTATTAATGTAGTTTTTAGAAACTTCCTCTCCTTCTGGCTCTGCTGCTTAGAAACCTCTAGTATTCCCATTTTATTGCACACCACACCTTTGCACACAAGTGTGCTGGTGACAATCCCATGTGTTTTATTATCTTTTTACATCTCTGCCAACAAACACATTCAGTTTCCTATTAAGGCTTGTGGATAGGCAATTTCTTGTTCTACAATGGACAGTCATTAGATCTACCATATGAGGGTGTTCAAAACATAGATGAAATTTATCCCTGTGCATTAGGCCAGAACAAGGCTTACGCACAACTACAGGCCTACATAACCCTCAAAGCAGGGTTTAGGTGAATCCAAAGTGTCACATAGACCTTGAACTGGCCTGCTGAATGGGTGTGAATTTCGGCCTAAATGCATATATTACTACATTACCGTTTACAAATGTGTATGTGTGTATGGATATATACTGTATATTAAATAACTATATTTAAATATTAAATATTAAATATATTAAATTATATTATATTTTATATTAAGGGTGCAGTTTTGACTTATGGAGGGCAGGGATTGAATCTTCTTTTATATTTGCACGATTCCAAGAACATTAATGGTTTAAAAATATTATATTTATCATATGTCAAGTTTAAAGCTATATCTCAACCATACCACTCAATGACAGGACATGTGAAAAACACAAACTTAATAAATGGCTTCTAAATATCTTAATTATTTGGGTGATTATTTCCCCTTGACCTTTCTCCATAGGCATCTATTTGGCATATTCATACCAAGAGATGTTTTGCACAGAGGGGGAAAATGTTCACCTGTTTAAAAAGCTGCCACCAGGATGCTGACACAAGAAAAGATTCTTTCTCATCACCATATTATTTCCCTGAACACACTGTAATTTCATCAATTTTCCATGCTTATGGTCATGAATGCTTGACATTACCATGTCTTTGCGTTAACAAAAAAGAAATTTCATGGCTTAAGTTTTCACTAGAAGAATGGGGAAAGCGTGAAAAGGCAGCCAAAATATGGAGTGTCCTTTGTTCAACAGCAAGATTTCCTTGTGCTTTATTTATTATTGCTACTTAAACTTTAGAAACAAACTGACATAATATTAATAAACTTTTTTCTAAATGCCATGGTGCTGGCTTGCATTCTGACATTCTATCTAGTTTTCATGTGTGTTAACAGGATGAAATGCAAATTTAATACAATTTTATAAGCCTCTGGGAATTCAGAAAGCACACCAGGGGCTAGATCCTCAGCTGTTCTAAATTGTCATCGCTCTGTTGATTTCAGTGGAGCTATGCTGATTTACACCAGCTGAGAATTTGGCTCTACGCATTTCTAGGTGGCAATGTTTTCCGGTATTGCTTTTTAAAATGATTTCAGCAATTCAGCAATATGAAAAAACAAATAGTGATATAATGTTATGTAGGAAGAATTTGATAGTCCCTTCCCATAAAAGATTGATCTTTTGAAACAAGATACCCATATCTGAGCCCTGTATATGCCAAGAGCCCAAAGAAAGGGGCAATATGTTGTTGCACTGCACCTGGAGCAGCCTGGGAGGAAGAGTGTGACTTGTGTCAAAATGAAAGCCCATAAAGTACCTGCTTTAATGTTGTTGATCTCAGACACAGTGATGATGGTGACACATTCACAGTCTCCCTCCTGGATCCCCCTCTGGTCTGGGGAGGTAGTAAACTGCACTGGGTCTATACCAGGTGCAGTGTATGTTCCCTGGTGTAGATACACTGGCTGGCATGTTGGGTGAGGTGGAGACAAGTCTCTAGTTCATTCACTCCCCTCCTGGCAATCTATAGAAGGGGGTAGAGATGAGGGGTAAGAGGAGAGACATAGTGGCCTCTGTGGAGCCTGCTTCCCCCGCTGCACTTCTAGCCATCAAGCGAATACCTGGAGCAGGGGCATAAGGGGCCACAGTCTGGCCCCAAACAAATTAGGATCTTCAGAAACCGTTATTTAGAGCTTGCTATTGTTGTACTTTTGCTAACTATTGGTTTCATATTCTCAGCTATGAATGTCAAATAGAAAAAATTGTATAAACAATGTCATTTGTATGGTAGGGAAATTTGTATAAATGTCGTTCCTGCCTTTAGCTGATTTAGCAGGTGCTACTTGATTACATTCACATGCCATAACCCACCAACTTTATGGATTAAACGATTTGTCATAGTGTTAGGTTTAGCATTTAGTTAATAAGTTATGGGCTCAATCCTGTAGTCTTTATACCACTGACTGAAGTGACAATTTTGTCTGGGTAAAGACTGCAGGATTGGCCTATGGCTTTTCTGAGGCACTCACACAGGCTACTAGCTTGCAAGAAGGAGGCTGCTACTAAGTCCCCTGGTAGACAGCAGTCCCAAAACATTTTTTGCTAGAGTTGAGACTAGAACAAATGGACCTGATTCTCTACTGATTAGTGTTCATCAGGAGTATCCGCGTAAAAGTGGCATAAATGAAAGCAGAGTCAGATGCATGTCATATTAGGTCTTCTAAAATGAGTCTGAGTTACTGAATTATATGGCAATTTTTAGAGTCTACAGACATTTACCTGTCGGTCTTTGAATTATTAACTGTTTGTTCCTTCTTAGTATTTTTAGCAGTGTGGTGAAAGAACATTATTAAAAAAATCTAGATAAACTATTCAGACAATTTATTATTTTATTCATAATAATGTTGCCAAGCTATTAATGTGTATGTTATGAAGAATAAAATGTTACAGGTAGTTAATACATTCATCATGTATACATTTGCTGCATCTGTCTTTTGTTTCTGTAATGTACAGGTACTATAAAGAGAATATACCACTTCTTTAGATTTAAATTATTACTTTTATTGCTATTTACCTTTAGAAGTACTTCTTTGCAGTTTGATCTGGTATCAGTGTATTTGTTTTGAACTACTGTTCTCTGTATCTTGGACTGACAGTTTCAAAGGATGTTGTTTGAAATCAACAAAGTAGAAGATTAAAACACATGATTTGTGGACTTTCATTTTATGCTCATGGAGATATAACTTCTTTAAGTACATTTGACTCCAGTAATAATTATTTGTCTGTGGATGTACTTTGTGTTTGAGGAAAGGTGTCAGACTGCGGGCCTTTGAGAATGACGTCCTTGGTTTTGGCACAAAATAGGTACAGCACAGACAGACAGTGAGAGCTTCCGTAATGTGAACAGACCATCCTTGGGAGTAATCAGTATCTGTTGCTCACTGAAAGCTTGGTCTTTCTGCTGAGATTACAAACTAGGAGATCACTTACTGCCAATTTTTATGATACAGAAACTTGTCATCTTTGAACTAGATTACAACCATTCATTTCACAAAGTCCATGAAGGAGGAGGTCTCCAATAGGGCCAGGTGCCTCAATGGTAAGAGCTTTAAATGTGTACAGGGTAAGCTTACATTCAATACCAAGAAGGATGAAACATGATCAGTGAGCATGCATGATGTTGCATTCTTGCCAAGCTGCAAGTAGAGGAGAACCTTCCAGAAGCCTCTGAAGAGAGAATTAGAGGATCTGAGCCTTGTGGTTACAAGATCTTTTGTTCCTGTTGTGATAAACTACTTCTCCAGCCTGTGCAAGTTACTCAGCTGAAAGAAAGTTTCTGTATCACAGTTGTCCCCAAACTTTCCATGGAAAAGGTATTATTCGTGAAAATAGTATTTAGCATCTAAAATACTTTTTTATACAAATTTGCCTCCACAATGGCTCTGCTCTGTATTATCCCCACGCTACAGCTGGAAAAGCTGAGCAGAGGCTGTGACTCACCCAAAGTCACAGAAGTACTCATGGTTAGAGCTCAGGAGCTCCTAATACACACTTCTCTACTGAGACACCAAGCTCTCAACTCGTTCCTTGATGGTAGAAAGAGTCAGATTCTCAAGAATGCTGAGGGAAAAAATAACGGGAGAAATTTCATCAACAATTGCAACTGTAACAATATTGAGGAAGGATCTAAATATCTGGCATTAGCAATGATCTTTGTTACAGGCAGATGCTGAATTCTCAGGGTATGTTCTGAGCAATCTTGGTAGAAGAGGTGGAAATGCTGGAAAAGAGGGAAGAGGTTGTGACTGGATCCATGTCACAGACTTTAGCTCCATTTTACTGCTTTCACTTGTTTGTGTGTCTTGCATGTTCTCATAAATAAATGTATAAAATGTTAGATTGAAATGAGAACAGTTGGAGCTAGGAGAAAAATGCATGCAGCTCAGCTCATAGATCCACAAGGCTGGGGGCGGGTGGCTCTGTAATTGCTGGTTAGCCTGTTGCTGGACCAGTCCTGGTTCTTTGTGAGTTTGGAGCTACCTGCAGGCTGAGTTAGGGAATGTAGATGTTGGTACCTGGGCCTGTTGCTGTGAGGGTTTTGTGCAGTGAAACTCTATAGCAGGATACCAGCCTGCCTACCCAATATGGCCAGATGGGGAGGAAAACTGCACATGGCATGCAAAGGAGGAAAGGGACACTTAAACGCCCTCATGTGGGATCCGTTCTCATTTATGAATTTTTAAGCAGCAGATGGAGAGTCCATACTAGGGAAGAGCAAAAAGCTAATGCAAAAAGACAATGGATTAAATAAATAGTACTTATTACAGTTTAATTTATTAATTTGCTTCCAAACCTCTTCTACTGACACCTCAATCTGTGATAGTTCCTCAAATTTGTCACCTAAAAAGAATGGCTCAGGCCTGGGAATCTCCTTCACATCCTCTGCAGTGAAGGCCGATGCAAAAAAAATTCATTTAGCTTCTCTGCAATAGTTGTGTCTTCCTTGAATGCTCCTTCAGCACCTTGATCGTCCAGTGGCCCCACTGATAATTTGGCAGGCTTCCTGCTTTTGATGTACTTACATTTGTTTTTGCTGTTAGTTTTTGTGTCTTTTGCTATTTGCTCATGTAATTCTTTTTTGGCCTGCAAAATTATACTTGTTTTCAGAGTTTATGTGTGTCATAAATATAAAGGGAAGGGTAAACCCCTTTGAAATCCCTCCTGGCCAGGGGAAAGCTCCTCTCACCTGTAAAGGGTTAAGAAGCTAAAGGTAACCTCGCTGGCACCTGACCAAAATGACCAATGAGGAGACAAGATACTTTCAAAAGCTGGGAGGAGGGAGAGAAACAAAGGGTCTGTGTCTGTCTATATGCTGGTCTTTGTCGGGGATAGACCAGGAATGGAGTCTTAGAACTTTTAGTAAGTAATCTAGCTAGGTACATGTTAGATTATGATTTCTTTAAATGGCTGAGAAAAGAATTGTGCTGAATAGAATAACTATTTCTGTCTGTGTATCTTTTTTGTAACTTAAGGTTTTGCCTAGAGGGGTTCTCTATGTTTTTGAATCTAATTACCCTGCAAGATATCTACCATCCTGATTTTACAGGGGGGATTTCTTCATTTCTATTTACTTCTATTTTTATTAAAAGTCTTCTTGTAAGAAACTGAATACAATTTTTTCTTTGTTCTCAGATCCAAGGGTTTGGGTCTGTGGTCACCTATGCAAATTGGTGAGGCTTTTTATCCAACATTTCCCAGGAAAGGGGGGGTGCAAGTGTTGGGAGGATTGTTCATTGTTCTTAAGATCCAAGGGTCTGGGTCTGTAGTCACCTAGGCAAATTGGTGAGGCTTTTTACCAAACCTTGTCCAGGAAGTGGGGTGCAAGGTTTTGGGAAGTATTTTGGGGGGAAGGACGCGTCCAAACAGCTCTTCCCCAGTAACCAGTATTAGTTTGGTGGTGGTAGCGGCCAGTCCAAGGACAACGGGTGGAATATTTTGTACCTTGGGGAAGTTTTGACCTAAGCTGGTAAAGATAAGCTTAGGAGGTTTTTCATGCAGGTCCCCACATCTGTACCCTAGAGTTCAGAGTGGGGGAGGAACCTTGACAATGTGCCTTTCTATTTTCCTCAATAGGATTTGACTTCCAATTTTTAAAGGATGCCTTTTTGCCTTTAACTACCTCTTACTCAATTGTCTGTCATGGTCAAATTTTTTGGTTCTCTTACTGTTTTTTTTATTTAGGGTATACATTTAATTTGAGCCTCTATTATGGTGTTTTAAAATAGTTTCCATGCACTTTTCTGGCATTCCACTCTTGTGACTATTCCTTTTAATTTCCATTTAACTAGCTTCCTCAGTTTTGTGTAGTTCCCCTTTTTGAAATTAAATGCTACTGTAGAGGGTTTCTTTGGTATTTCCCCCCAGTAAGGATGTTAATTTAATTACATTATTGTCGCAATTATTCAGCAGTTCAGCTATATTCACATTTTGGACAAGATCCTGTGCTCTACTTAGAACTAAATAAAGAATTGCCTTTTCCCTTGTAGGTATTAAGATTATTTTCTCCAAGTAGCAATAATTAATGGTGTCTAGAAATTTTCTCTCCGAATCCTGTCCTGAGGTGACATGTCATGTACCCAGTCAACATGGAGATAATAATAATATGAGATTTTAGTTGGGTTTTCTGTTTTTGTAGCCTCTCTAATCTCTCTGAACATTTCACAACCACTGTACCATCCTGGTCAGATGGTCGATGGTATGTTCTTAAGGCTAGACTCTCTTTTTTTTTATTATTATTATTATTTAGGCATGGAATTTATATCCATAGAGAGACTATGGTACAACTTGATTCATATAAGATTTTTACTATATTTTTACTCTATGCTTTCTTTCGCATATAGTGCCACTCCTGTGACCTATTCTGCCATTCTGATATGTTTTCAGAGAATGCTACCATGGAGGTTTAATCTCCAGGACTTTAATCTCTTACCTAACAGCCTAAATTTGGCCTCCAGAACCTCTCTCCTACCTTTTCCCTATGTCATTGGTACATACATGTACCATGACCACCAACTCCTCCCCAGCACTGCACATACGTCTACCTAGATGTCTTGAGATGTCTACAATCTTCGCACCTGGCTGGCAATTCACCATGCGGTTCTCTCAGTCATGACAAACCCCACCATCTATATTCCAATAGTTAGACACCCCCCATTACTGTTACCTGTTTCTTCTAATAAGTGGGATCAGTGCAAGAGGATACCATAACATCATCTGGAAGGAGGGTCCAAATTAAGGGATCATTTCCCTCACACTCAAACTTGATGTTCTCCTTCCCAAGACTTTCATCCTCCTCAACAGCACAGAGGCTGTCACATTTGGGCGGAGACCACACTGCTGTGTCTCTGCAAGTCTCATCTATGTACCTCTCTGTCTTCCTTAGCTCCTCCAGTTCAGCCACCCGGGTCTCAAAAGCCTGTACTCAGTCTCTGAGGGCAGACAGCTTTTCTGTCTGGTGTTTGGTTTTTTCCATTTAAGTCTGATGCTTGCTGTAGTGAATGCTAGTGTGCAAGGACATGGTTTAGAGCTTCACATTCTATATAGGCCTGGTCTATACTAGGAAATGAGGTCAGTATAACTGTCACTCAGGAGTGTGAAAAATCCACACCCCTGAGCGATGCAGTTAAACTGATCTAATCCCTGGTGTAGACAGCAGTAGATTAAGGGGAGAATTCTCCAGTTGATTCTCCTATTGAACCTCTATTGGTTATTGAACCTCAGAGAGATGGACCCTTCCCACTGGCGTAGGTAGCATCTTCACTGAAGCACTGCAGCTGTGCTGCTGTAGAGGTTTATGCCGCTGTGCTGCTGTGTGGTTTATGTGTAGACAAGCCCTTAGTGACTCCTCTTCTATTTCTTTCCTCCCTTTTACATTGAAACTACTTGAGTGGCCAAATTTTACTTTTTTTCTTGTTTAAGATTCTAGTTTGCTCATTATCATCCTGGATATGTGATAGAATATTTTTTTTTAAATTACCTTACTTCTGCTGATTCTCTAGGAGTATCATTGCTTTGAATTTTACTTGATTTATTGGCAGCCTTTGATGCCACTGAACCAAAAGTCCTTATGTAGTATTTATGTTCTGTTTTGGGCCTTCAGGAGCTGGTGCACAAATGGCTTGAATCTTATGGGCTAGATTTTTAGCCGGTGTAAATGGACACCGCTCCACTAACTTTCATGGAGTTTTGCTGATTTACTCCAGCTGATGATCTGTTTCAATAATTCTTATAATTAATTTCTGGTTTTACATGGGGGAAAACTGATCTGAAGTTATCTTTTAAATTTGAGGGGAATCTGTTTCCTGGCAAAATGAAAGTCAGGTAATTACATTGCACCCTGCAATTTCAATTGGATACTATATGAATCATTCCCTTTTCTAAACCATTGAATTTTTCTGTTAAACAGCTGCGGTGTCCTACTGTGGGTAGCTGTATTTCAGAGCTGGGTGGAGAAAGTCAAAAACTTTAATGGCACCAGATGATGTTCTTCCGTTTGTTAAAGCATTAGAATTCTTCGGGATGAAAATTGCCATACAAATGTAGAATTTTAATATGTAGATTTTTATTTTTTTTCTGATAATCCTGATGAATTTTTTTGTATCTCAGCTTGCTTAAGTAATGTTGACAGCTATATTGATGTCTTCTGTTGCTGCAAGTGAACAAGCTGGAAGGATTGTTCATAAGGGTATGTCTACACTGGCAGAGTTACAGCGCCACTCTGAGAGCACTGAAGGGAAACTGCTGTTGTGTGTTCACACTGTCAGCTGCCTGCGCAATAGCGTGTTCACACTTGCGGCTATTCAGAGCGGTGCACTCTGGGCAGCTATCCCACAGAACATCTCTTCCTCTTCTGCTGCTAAGAGTTGTGGGAAGGTGGAGGGGGTTGCAGGGCATCCTGGATCCTGTCCCAATGCCCCGTGGTGCATTGCTTCACATCCCAGCAATCCCTGGGCTTCCGTTCGCATTTGGCACCATCTTTCAAAGGTTTGTGTGCTGCACGCTCTGCCTCTTCGATCTGCAGGAATGGATCCCGCACTGTTGACCAATATGCTTCTCGCTCTGACCAACGTGTCATGAGTGGCCGGGGAGTTATTTCTTAAACTACAAAGGCAAGAGCAGTTGGACATTGATCTCGCCACACATAGTACCTATGACATGAGATTGCTTGTGGCATTCACAGAGGTGCTGACCACAGTGGCATGCCGCTTTTGGCTTCGGGAACAAGCACTGAGTGGTGGGATCACATAGTCATGCATGTCTGGCTGACGAGCAATGGCTGCAGAACTTTCGGATGAGGAAAGCCACATTCATAGGACTCTGTGATGAGCTTGCCTCACCCCTGCAGTGCAAGGACACATGAATGAGAGCTGCTCTGCCATTGGAGAAGAGCGTGGCGATTGCACTGTGGAAACTGACTATTTCAGACAGCTACCGATCTGTTGCTAACCAGTTCAGAGTGGGAAAGTCGACCCCTGGACTCGTTTGATTGAAGTGTGCAGGGCCATTAACCGCATTCTGCTCCGAAAGACCGTGACTCTACTTGGACTAGGCATGTGGTGGTACGTGCATCATACAGATACAAGTCTGCTTTCTGCAACCCTCCTGCCCCCAAAAACTTGCTTCATCGAATCCCAAAATCAAAGCCACTTACCAGGGGCCTCCTCTCCTGTTTGCGCTTCACCAAGCTTCGACAGCTGTGACTGCCTAACCTCCTCTGGGGTAGAGAAGAGCTCCTGGCTGCATGCATCTCTGACCTCCGAGTCATCCTCTGTCTCTGGGTCCCCCTCCCTCTCCACATCCTCATCCAAGATTTCCTCCTCTTGGCTCGGTCCACTCTCAACTGGCATGCGAGCTACTGAAGTAGCCACAGTGGCCTTTGCAGTGGAGGTGGGGTCACCACCGAGTATCGTGTCCAGGTTTTTGTAGAACCAGCAGCTTGTGGGAGCAGCACTGGAGCAGCGGTTTGCCTCCCGCACCTTGTGGTAGGCGTTCTGCAGCTCCTTCACTTTGACCTTGCACTGCAGTGTGTCCTGGTCCTGGCCCCTTTCTATCATACATCATAAAATCTGTCCGTAGGTATCATAATTCCTACAGCTGGAGTGCAGCTGGGTCTGGACAGCCTCCTCTGCCCAAATGCTGATAAGGTCCAGCAGCTCGGCATTGCTCCAAGTGGGGGATTGACTGTTACGTGGACCACTGCACGCATCACCGAGCAAACAGGAAGGAGACTTTCAAAATTGCCAAGGAATTTAAGGAGTGGGGCTCACGGTTGGTCACCTGAGGGCAGGGCAGTAGAGTTCAAACTGATGACCAGAGAGGCGAGAAGAGGCATTTGTGGGATGCCTCCCGGAGGCCAATCGCAGCGCTGTAATCCACCAGGGTGTCTACACTGACCCTGCGGCACTAGGCCCCCGGTGTAGAAAGCTGTACACCTCTCATCGGGGTGGTTTTTTTTTTTTTTACAGCGCTGCGCAATTTCTGCACACAAAGTGGCTTGGCAGCGTGTACATCTCGGGAGTTACAGCGCAGAAAGCTTCTTTACTGTGCAGAAACTTGCCAGTGTAGACAAGGCCTAAGTTGTGGTAACTAGAGGTCTGTGCTGAGAACTCTTCTAGGGTTTTGCCAGTAACCTGTAGCAAGGACTGCCAGTGTTTGACTCCAATTCATCCTTTGGCTCCTCTGATAAATTCTAATATTAAAATGCATTTTTACTTTTTCTGTCTCTAAATCTTTAGTATGGTGGCTAACTTGCAAAGAGAACACAATTATAATCTTTTTTATGAACTTTACAGCTTACTCAGGACTAAGGTGGTTGAATTTTTTTCTTTTTACATTCCTCTAATGATGGTTATTATTTTTACTTAATTGTTTGAGCAACTGGCTTTTGAAATTAACTAAAATTGTAAAGATTAACTCATCTCCACATCAAATAAACGTGGAATATTACACAGAATTATACTCCTTGTATTTTACATTATTCCTTTGACTTTACCTTGATCCTTTCTCTCTGTAATTTCTCAGTACTGCATCTTGATTTCCTAAAGGCCTGATTCTGAAAACACACTTAATTCAATAGGTGTGCTGGCTGGAGTAGAGCCTACCTCCTGCTTGATGGGGCTACCCCAGCATCATTTGTGCAGCAGACCTTTCCTGAGTAGTTCTAAACCCCACGTGCGCACACACAGACATGCATATACATATAATGCAAAAAACTAAATCCAAAGAACGTTATATTTGGCAAGTCATGCAGTCAAAAGTCTGAGAAACCTTAATTCTGTCCCCTTAGGTGCACTGAATGAGGCAGGGATCCTTTAGAAATAAATAGTATGCGATCATGTAATTAAAAACTACATCATAATTACATAAGGGATAGTGTTGCCACCCAGCCGGTTATTACCCAGACAGTCTGATTTTTGCTTCTGTGTCAGGGTTCCATTTAGGGTTCCTAGGTGCCTGTTTTTTGGGTACCTGGCAACTCTAAATGGCACCCGAACCCAAAGTCCAGTTCCTGTAGGGTTGGGGGAGGCCCCAGGTCATTAACATGTGCCAGCCTCTGCTCAGCTGGGGCCACCTCCTACCCGCAGGCAGGCTTCTTGAGACGATCCAGCGAGTGATGGAGGGGGAGGAGAGGAGTGAGCGATAGGCAGCAGGGCTCAGGGGAAGAGGCGGGGTAGGGATGGGGCTTCAGGAGTCCAGTTACTAGCAATTAGAAAGGTGGCAACCCTAATTAGGGAGATGAATTAAGGTTGTACAGGCAACTATAAATCTAACTTTTAATGGCATGACTGCAACCTAAATAACATTCCTTTAATGTAATTTTTGTACGTAATTTCCTAGGAGGTTTGCTTCTTTGCATTTTAGTTACTAGAACACAAATTCTACAATCCCTTTTCCTGAGGAATGCAAGTGAGAGAAGACCGATGGCAATTTTTAACAGTTTATATCACTGCAAAAATTGAACGGCATTTCAGAGGCCACTTTTTGTCATCTGTGGCCTAATCTTCTGCCAAATATCAAAAGCCTGGTACAAACAATGGAGGTCTGAGATCTTCTAAAAATAACAGTAATAAGAATCCTCTACAATGAAAAATGTTAGGGTATCTAAATATAGGAGCTGCTACCAGCCTACCTATAACAAAATACAAATTAGGTGCAAATTATTTTTAGGACTAGTTTTGTTGATTGACTCCTCCCTCACCTGGCCTATCATGATTAAATTCTCTCATCCTTCAAGTTCAAGGCCTGCATACTCTAGTCCTCCTCTTGAAAGAAGGATCATTAAAATAGATATGAGAAAGAATCCGTAATAAATCCCCCCAGTACATAAATTAAAATTGTGGCAATAGTAGACCTTCATCAGACATGCAGTGCGGCCAGCTCTTAGGATTTTATTGTGCCTCTCAAGATATTTGGGGAGGGGTTTTTTAACCTGAAGCTCCTGGGATCATGCAATGTTTTGAGAACCTCAGCTTTCATTTACAAGTTTATTTTCATTTAATTAGTTTAACTTGAAGTTTATAAACCTCATGGTCATGGAGAAAACCTAAAAAGTGAATTAAGAACACCCTAAAGATTCAAAACCCAGAAGGCATATAAAAGGAGCCCCACATCATTTATTATTATTTTAAAATCTCTGGCTTAAAGATCAGATGTTCTGATTTGTGGGGAAGCCTGACTCATCATTTTTGAATGCTTGGCATTAGGAATACTGAACCATGGCAAACTGATCAAATCACATTGCAGTTTGTATCATCCATATCCCTCCTCCCTTGTCCATGTGTTGCCTATAATACCATAACACTCATTACAGAGTCTCATGCTTACTGCAGCAAGTTGTCCCTTTGGCTCGTGGTAGTAAGTACTGTGTGCTCCAATACAAAGATTCCCTTTGATATTTATAGGCACTGAATCAAGTCTTATACTTGGAAGTAAGTGTTTGTTGCAGGATCAGTCTCCTGGATTATAAAATCTTCAAAGCAGGTCCTTGATCACACCAGTAGTCCCATTGACTACGAAAGGACTACTCATGTGAGTAGGAGTTTCAGAATCAAGCCTTTGTCGTCCTTATCTATAAAGTAAGTAGCACTGTGGGTGCTGTAACAATACATGCATTATTTAGTTGATCACTTAAAGTACTCTGAATCGTATGACCTAAGACATATCAATCAATAATAATAATAATACTGACAAAGCTGTTCTGCTGCTGTCAGGTACAATGAACTAAAATGCAAAGAAGCAACCCCCCTACAACAAATGTATACGCCCTACAATAGTAGAAGGTAAGTAGAAAATGTTGATTTCCTTCTTCTTCCCCCTCTTCAACCTAAGTATAAGCGATGTCACAGTATTTTATTTATCCCAGTACATAAGTGATTTTCAGTGACCTGACCCATGGCAGTTTTTTTCCAGTCCTCTAAACAAGGATGCAAGAAGTTTCCAAAGTTTACATGTGGTAGTAGCTCATGCTCAAATAAATTGGTTAGTCTCTAAGGTGCCACACGTACTCCTTTTCTTTTAGCTTGACTTGGTGACAGTGGATAATCAAAATAAATAACAATAGTTTACTGTGCAGCACTTTGCTTAGGAAACTAAAAACATATTTATAAATTGTAAATATCTCCCTGCACTTTTTCTATGGAGACAAAGCAGTATTTAAAAAAACCCCAACAACAACCTTCATTGGCAATTAACGATTATATTTGTGGGTTATGCTTGTTGTACTAGCAGAGAGAAATCAAATCAACATGCATAAATCATCTGTAATAGCTGTGAAGTTGAAAGGTTCAATTGCATTAGTTAGTTTCATATGCTGGCATGAAATTAACCCAGTCTACAACTAGGAAAATGATAGTGCTGTGATAGATGTTTACTGTTAATTTAGTTAAACAATATTTCATCCAAGGGTCTTATCAAGCTATAAGACAGGCATATCTGTTGTAATTATATTTTACATCAGCAATGTGACACATTAATGAAATGTGTCACTACACCAGTGTTAGGATACATTTCATTAATGCAAAGCACTTTTGTTCTATGCTTTACATTTGGAAACAGATTTAAGTATTAAGTGGCTAATGTCTGCAGCCAGGGAATCCTTTCCGAATTTGTAACACTGACCAGAACAGACCGCATTACACTCTCCAAATGGTGCATTTTTGCATTTGAATGTCTGAATTATCCTGGTTTCTTAGAGACGACCACAACACCAACATCTTAAATCCTCAAAATATTGTCCGCTTCATTGAATGCTCGTGATCTAAGCATATGTGTAATTATTCTGTAATTCTCCCCAAAATGTGATTCCTTGGAAATGCATACTAGATTTCCCCTATTGTAACTGCAATGACTATTTCTTTGTGTCCGTTTTTTAAAATACGGTCACAAGGAAGTCTGTGTGCCTTGGTGCACCGCATGTGTAATGATGATTCCTCCCCCACACCTCTTAGTACGCCCATCAGGGGAAAAAACAAAAAAACAAAACCCAAACTGCTTCATTTGTTTGAGGGTACAGACTGAGGTCACAAAAAGACCATTTAAGATAGTATACATACAACAGTGGTCTTTCTTACAAGAAATGGGCCTAATGTCACATACAATGGACTTATAGCTAGGCATGTATACAAAACTAGAATTTACAATTGTTACTAAACCTGGTTGTGGTAATCCATGCATACATATACTTCTGAGGAGGGGGGAAAAAGGCTCCTGTGTACTGAGAAGTTCTGTAGCTATTTTGATGCAATTGATTGTATGTTTGATTTTTTTCAGAACTATTCTACCAAATTTAATAGGGAACTTTAAATATATTTAGACTTTTTAAAATATAATCTGTAAGTAAGTAAATTCAGTTTATGGGGGGGAATTCAGTTTTAGTTAAATATGGTTTTTATTGAGCGCGGCTCAATAGTGCAAAAATGCATGATATTTTTAGCAGAAACTACAATTAATCTTCATTCAGATAAGAAAATGTTTGTGTCACACTAAGCATGGCCAAACTATATGGTACAAGGGTGGAGTGTTAGTCGTCATCCTTATTATTGCACTTTGTGTATAAACAACTTTATCTGACTTATTTTGATTGGGAAAGATCCGACTTTACTTAGAAGTTGTCTGTGAGGTTTCTCTTAACCCCTTCCCTTTAGAAGTCCATATAATGATTTTTTGATACTTGTGTTAGTAACCATAGCATAATAATTCATCATTTCATTTTAAAGACACTAAATTCATCAAGGCTGGATGTGTGTGAAATAGTTGTCATGAAATGCCAAAATCAAGTATTTTTGCAATTCATTGCAAATTTAGAAGTAGAACTATTTCAGACAAAAATGTTGCTTAAATATATATTTTCTTCAAGTAAAATGGGCCTTTTTTCAACAAATAGACTTAATTTAAAAAAATTTGTAATCACTTTTTTTCTTTGCGTTAGAAATGTAGAAAAAATATGTTTCCCCCTCAGTGTGAAAATAACTATTTTATCAAAAGTAACATTTTAGAGGTGTGAAACTATGTAAAATGCAACACAGTTTCCACAAGGAGGTATATGAAACAATAATGATAAATTCTGCAAAACTGATTGTGACTAGGAATCCATGCAACAAGTGATGTACAATATTCTTTAAGGTTTGGGGGCTGCAGGTTTACAGTTTACAGCTTAAATAAAATGTAAAAATCTGAGTTTAAAAAAAATCTTAATTGCTAAATTAGATAAACATTAAGCCACGTAGAATAGACATCTGAATAGGGGAAAATGCAGCTTTCTGTAAAATACCCAGATGATTTTGCATGAACAATAATTTCTTAGTATATATAACAATGTTTGGAAGCTTTTATTATATTTATTCACCATTAGCTCATTATCCTATTTCAGTATTCACCATTAGTTTCATCCTGTAATCTTAGCTATTCATTGGCTTATTTCACTTATTAGTGTTAACAATATATTATTTTAAAAATCTTCATTAGTAAAGAAAATTGCATCAGTTTTGAAGGCAAATTATTATTGTTGTCTGTATGGTTAATGTGAAATCTGTTGCTTGTTTAAAAACAAAACAACCTCATCTATTGTTAAACCCAAGTTACAAAGAGAAGGAAATTGAAGGAGAAGATGGATTACTATTATTCATTATTTCTGTTGTTCCTGAAAATGGATATTAGGAATATTGATGGAGTCCATCTTGCATTCTCCTGCACTCCCAGAACTCCTGATGAAATCATTGAGAATAACAGACATCCAAGAAATTCCAGTTTGGGTCCTTTCATGGTGACAGCATTCCTGGTTTATACCCTAACCTCACTGAATAAGGAGTGAAATTCATACCAAATGTGTGTGAAATTCCTACCCCTTGTGGAGGATCTATAAAAGGCCATAATCCCACATGCATGAGGGCAAAAGTGCAATGGTTGTACAGAATCCTTCAGAGTTCCTATGAGCCACAGTGGTACCACTGCGGGTTAGCTGGGGATTGGTTTGTGTATCTAATATTCAGGAACCCTTCATTTGGGACAATGGCCACTATAGTGATTGTAGAGAGACTGCACAGTAGCCCTGTGGCCTGCCTTCAAGGTTGGATTTTGTCACTCCCATTCACCCCTTAATTTCTCTCACAAAACCTGGTTACCTGTACTTTGTGCAGTGTTTATTTCACTGTATGGGCTTACTTTGTCACTTAGCTGCAATGTACTGTAGCACTAAATCTTTTCCCTCAGTCATAAATGGGAGAACAAGTATAGAATTATCCAGTGTTGTGGGTATCTTTCTATTTTCATTTTCAGTGGTGTGCAGTAATTTCAGTGTTGTCATTATTTATTATTTACTATTTGTATTATGGTAGTAGTTGTAGGTGCCCACTGTTGTAGGCACTATACATACATTTTACAAGAGGCAGTCACTGCCCTATAGAGCATACAGTCTGTAGACAAGACAAAGGGTGAGAAGGGAATTAGGACACAGGTGAAATAACTTGCTCGTTGTCCTACAGCAGGTTAGTGGCAGAGCCGGCAACAGAACCCAGATTTCCTGACACTCCATCTAGTGCCCTGTCCACTAGGCCATGCTGCCTCAAATGTTACTTAATCTCTTTTTAAAATGGAATTACAAGCCCTTGAATAGCTGGATGATTTTCACAAGTCTGATGAAACAATACAACAAAGCATGTGGTATTTCAGTACAATTCAGAGGTGGACAGATTTCCTGTCAATTATTTTTGCTGATCTGTAAAATAAGCAAAAATAAATTTCCCAGGATTATTTGCAGCAAGAACCCAATGTCCCTGCATACACCGCTGGGGGTATAAAAATGATTTAATGTAATGTGGCCAGCTCTTCTCTGCTAAAATAAGAACTCCTACACTATGTGTCATTGACTTAGCATCTGAACTGAGAGAAATCAACAAGGTGACAACAAGTTGTCTGAAGTCCCATCCTTTCGCTAAAATCAAGGGGGAAAGTTTAAAGCACAAAGAGATAAGGATTTTCAATGGTGTGCTTTTTGTCCTAGATTCACTGAGTGAAATCCTGACCCCACTGAAATCAAATGCAAAATTCCCAGTGGCTTCAGTAGGGTCGGGATTTCTCCCATAAAATTGCACGTGCGCTCTCTCTCTCTCTCTCTAATACATCATATATGACAAATATTTTTGTGTGTTTACACATACATTTACACACACAAATACATGTACACATATATGCGTATTCATATAACATCTAGGTTTGATTTGTATCTCGTCATGAATTGGTGACTGGTAGGCAGCTATCAATCTAAACTGGCTACATTTAATTGTGATGACCAGCTCACTGTTCCATTTTTGCTGTTTTTCCTGTATCATTATATGGAGTGTTTTAGGCCAATATCCTGAAATGGCCAAATAAATGGAAGTTGTTCCATATATTACACAAATTACTGAAAAACAAGCTGTGGATCGAAAAACATTGGTACTGTGTGAACTTCACTTGCAAGTTTTTTTTTAATAATGCCAGTCTACTCTTGGTTTAAAAAAAAAAAAGTTGATTATAAATCAGCAAAATGGGCTGGGATGTGTAAGCTCCAAGTTGGCAACAGCTTGTTGAGAGTAAATCCTCTCATGGAAGGTTTTGCTAATCTGAATAAATTCAATTTCAAAATCCTTCCTTGATCTAAGCTTGCTTAAGCTCTCACCAAGGCCTAAGGACCCCGAGGGTCAATTCCAATAACAAAAGATAAGAAAAATCTGCCCTTTCTCATATCTCTTTGCAGTACACTATAAGCTGTTACCTCAGTGCAAAAAATCTTTAGGTTTAATGAAGTCGCCTTTTGATACTTTTTAAGGATGAAGTTCAATGTTTCCCACCCTGATGCATGTCTGCTCTGCATGCCACCCAGGAGTGATGTCATAGGGACCTTATATCCTCCTTTCCAAAGACTGAATTGTGCCTGGAAAAGGAAAAGCCCTTGAAATTGCTACAGGGAACCAAAGCATCATAAGAAAATAAATTAGATGGCCCTTTGTAAATGAGCTGGGCTAGTTGACAGTAAGTTAAGCAAACTATAAAGTGGAACTTCATGTGACCAGAGGCAGCTTCTGCTTAGTGCAAGGATGAGCAGTTGTGTTCGCAATGGAGAAAGTTCGTTTAGGAGAGTGGAATGGGTTTGGGGGTGAGGAGGCACTGTGGTCTTTGTGCCCAATCCTGCTCCCATTGATGTCAGTGGCACAGGTCCTTTCTTCTGAATGTTGCATACATGGGCTGAAAATAAAATAAACGATGTCAAGAAAATTGCTTCATTTTTCTTCTAAACGCTTTTCTGTAACTTTTTCCTTTTTGTTGGAGCTTTTCATGTTAGGCAGTAGCTTATTCTAAAGGTCCCCTAGGCTTTTTTCTTATGAGATATTGGGCAAATAATGTAAAAAGCCAAAGAATTATTAATTTTGAAAAAATGGGCCAGATCCTCAGCTGTTATAGCCCCATAGATATTAATAGAACTATATCGATTTACATCAGCTGAGGATCTAGCCTAATGTGCATCAGAAATCCATTATATAATAGCAATTATTAAAACTGTTGTAACAGAAGAGGCTGAGGGATTTGGCCTCAACTTGGAGGAGAGGACATTAGTATGCAAGGGCCAATTTTGCTGCCCCAAAGCAGTCATCGCCGAATTGCTGCCGCGGGACACGGACTGCCGCCCCATTCTAAATGCAGCCCCAAGCACCTGCTTGGAAAGCTGGTGCCTGGAGCCAGTCCTATTAGTATGATACTCAGAATGTCTGCTCAAGGGATGGGAAAGTTAGTTTATGTATGTAGAGAGAGGGAGGGGGGAGGGAACTCACCAGGTTGAATGCGAGTTCTACATGAGGAGGATGGATTTTATAGAAGTAATAGGCCTGTTCTGGCTCCCATTGAAGTGAATGGAAGACTTGCCCTACATATTAGTGGGAGCAAAATCAGACTTAGTGTTGGCTTAGAATGTAAGTTAAAAAGTCAGCTATTTCTGGTAAGAAAAAAATCCGCTTTACTGCTATTGTTAGGAGCTCAGTATTGAAAGGAGTGGGCTGCACCGGGTGAAAATGTAATTTGGTGTGTATATATAATAAAAATGTTACTTACTATGATTTTACATCTTTCTTTGTAATTTCATTAGGAGAGGTAGATAGTGTGTTAATCCATTTTCTGAGTTAAAATAACTCACTTTAGTAACTTGCTTACTGTTATTAGGCATAAGTATCTAAGGCTAAGACTACCGGAGACCGTAAAATCTTATTCTTTTTTTGTTACTATTGTCACTGTTCTTCTAACTTAATACTTTAAACTATTTGACCACTATCTGACCATTAAGCATGTCTGAGACACATTGATTCAGTATTACCAACTCACATGACTTTACAGCAAAGCCTGTGATCTTTGATGTTTTCCTTAAAGTCCCAGCTCCTGGATTTATGTTATTACATGAGAATTTCAACTTAAAAAAAAAATTCTAACCCTCATGGTTGTAGAGAAAAGCTGTAATTTGTGACCCGAATGCAATCTAAAGATTAAAAAAACAGAAGGCACAAATCAGGAATAAATTATTTAAAACAAAATCATTACTTATAAGCCTGTAGTGATTTTTTGGCACTTGATTTTTGAACATGTAGGCTTGATGATACAGATGACATCAATAGGTCTACTCATGCTTAAATTAAGTACATATATAAGTGTTTGTAGGATCAGGGCACAAATGAGCTTGCCTATCTCTACTTAGTCCCGAGTGGATGCTTTTCATATCCCAAAAATCATTGTACAAATCACTACAACAGTGTAAAGCCTTGAAATAGCAAGAATCCTACAGATTGTGATTAATTTATAAGCATACAGGAAAGGTATATGGTAATCTTGCAGGTGACGGTTCACCTGCAAGGCTAGGGAATGCACCCAATTAGTCATGCTTTGCACCTGTGGAGGTGAGTAGCTAATTGGCTCCAGGCTAGAGGGGGTGGAGCTAAGCCATAATAAATTGACTGAAGAGTAACAGAAAAAACAGGTCTTCTCTGGCTGAAGGAGGCCCAGGGTTAGGGTACACAGACAGAAACAGTGAGGTTGTGCACTGCAGGCATAGCATAGGCTCCTGTAGGGGAAGCTCTGAGGTAGTCTGTAAGTAGAAAATAAGAGACTTCAGTAGCCCATGAGGGCAGAAAAACTATTCAGTTTCATCTGGACTTTTGCTTGGACTTGTTTATGATAGCTTGGAAGAGGTCTGAACTTGGCTGGAGGCCTGAGGCACAGAAGACCTGGGGCCAGAGACAGACAACCGGTAGGAGATGCTGGAGGCAAAGACAGTGACAACATCCTGCACTGATGCAAGGGGGCACTCCAAGGGTGAGATCCCCACCCATTCCATTTCTGATGCTAGGCACTGTTATCACTCCCTCACATTTCAGAGATGTTAGAAGTCTATTTTGTTTTAAGTTCCCCTAGTCAGCTGATAAGCCTCCTCAGCAGAAAGAGCTTGCTTTATGGATTGTACACATGCAACCATAATTCTTTTTAAGCTCAGCACTGTGAAAGTGACAAATGTTTTTTGTAAACTTAAATTAGGATTTTAAATGGTCCATTTTTATGGACAGACAAATTATTTCACAGTGCATGCACTTTATTGTCTTCATTTTAAGAGCTGTTTTCTTGCCCCAAAGCTACTTCGTGTCACATACATACAACAATTATTGGTATAAAGCTTTTATATTCAGGACTGTAATATTCATACAGGGCTTGCTTACTTTTCGAATATTGGACTGAGTATGACTAAATGAAAGGAAAAGGGCTTGCGTCTCATCATTCAACATTTTAGGAAACCCACCAAGGTTCAACTTATATGTAGCTAAAAATGTCACTGCTGTTTTAGCTGTTGCTTAAAATCTCCCAGGCAGAGTTGGTCAAATTATTCATTGTGGATGAATGAACAGATTAATTTACTGTTTTTACTGTTTTCAAATTATTTGTGAACAGATCTAATTTCAACAAAGATGCTCATTATTCATAAGTAGTTGCCAAAAATTTCATGCAGACAAATGTCAGCTTAGAGTTGTTTGGAAAGTGTTCTCTGACTCTGATTGCAATGGGTAATTGGTCACCTGCATCAGAGGTATTGCTTCTGCTCTGTGACTGCCTGAAACTTTTAAAAGAAGAGAAGTGAATAATGCACAGTGTGGTTGGACTTCCCAGGGGAATAAACATTTGTGCCACTAAGTGTAAAACTTTTTCAGTTTCAAATTAAACCATTGGTCAACTGAAGACTCTTCAGCTGCAAATAAAGTGGCCTCATCCATAAAAGTAGGGCCTAATTCACCCTCTTTATTTGTTAAAATATTTCAGTGTTGTTAAATCTCATGATTTTATTGTAAGTTTTGTGTGTGTGTGTGTGTGTATATCTTATAGCCCCAGCTCCTGGAGGCATGAGATTGTGAGAATCTCAGCTTTCATTTTAAAAAAATGTATAGCTCTGTGGTTGCACAAGAAAGCTTGAAACTGTGTTCTGAATGTATCCTAAAGGCTCAGAAACCAATAGGCAAAACCCATATTTGAAACCAAACTGGTATTTGAAAATCACTTCTTTTAATATTCAACCAGTTCAGTTTTCAGCTAAAACTAGCAGAGTATGAGAAGAAGGGCTTTATCTGATGTATCACACAATCTCCTAGCCATGTAGATGTAACAGAAATGTATTTCTCAGTGGTGGTGATTGGGCTAAGATCAGATGCAAAATTAAGAACCATAAGAAACTAAATATTACTTTTCCACTGATTCTTTGCAAGCACGACCAAACCCAATGATTAATTGCTGTTGGGGAGGTAAACACGAGTCTGCTTGATGCAAAGCATTGTCTAATGTGTGCTCAGTAAAGGGCTGCTTCCTTCCATAAGGGTGAAGACATTTGTCATGCATTTCTGTGCTAGATAATAGTAAAGAGGAGTGTATGCTGTGGCAGAGGACAATACATGGGGTTGGGGAGTAGCACGTATACATCACCAATACTCTCAGGTGGAGAGTGACAGTGATCAGGCTCTCCTATTTGCTGAAAGCAAATCCACAAAATGGAAATCCTGTTAGTACCAGGTATCAGAAACGTAAGTGAAGAATAAATGCATGAAATGTGTTAACAAATAAGGCAGAGGGTAGAGAGGTTTCTCATAAATTACAGCCCCTCTTCTATCTAATTTGCAATGATTCATGGGCATCCCTCCACCATTCAGCAAGCATGTGTCATGATTATCACACTAGCATTGTCATGCTGGACTGCACACAGCTGCCCTGTCTGAAATCCACATGCTACAAAAGTACAGATACAGTCACACTGCTGTGTCCTGAGGTCCATGAGAATTAATTACTCTAAAAATCAGATTTCCAGGCCAGTCTACCCAGGTGTTGGCTGAGTTAAGTTGCCAACTACCCAAACATCCATGGGTGGTGGGGGCTAGTGCAGTCTGTGTATTTCCAGATGGCACAAGGGGTAGGACTAAGAAGTTGCTGGTCTTGTTTTCCAGACCCACCATGTTGGTCTGGTTCCATTACTCCTTCCTGTGCATGAGCACCATCAATTCTTCTTCATCTTTACTGTGATTGGTTGGGGGCTCCAAATTCTATGAAGGCTACCCCCCACAGACAAGGGTATTCCACGTCTCATGGCTGTGTTATGTTGCATACGTCACACTAGGTGCACATGGTGATATATTACCAATCTGAGAAAGTGGCCCTAAATAAGGCCAGAGCAATCCTCTGGTGATAAATGGGACCCATGTGAGACAGTGTGTCCCAGCATACTGTTTGACCACTTATGTGTGCTCTCCCAAACTCCAGCACACACATGTGAACACATACACACTGTTAATACATATTGTCACCACTTTGCCTAGCAGACTTTGAAGGTCAGTTTGCTGTTGGAGGAAAAATTAGTGACATGGAGTCTGGGTATTTTTTCTGCATAACATTATTATTAATATTACAGTACCTCATTTTATTTACACTGTATATACCAGTCCTTGAGCAGAAATGATCACAAACAACCTGCAGGCAATCTCCTCTTTCCCCCTGGTTCCCACAGTACAAGTCTGCCACAAGAACTGACTCTAGTTAGAGAGATTAAGCCATTTAGTAGTCATGCTGTCCCCCGCAAAATACTACTTTCCCTTCCCTCACCTCAGACTTCTGTCGACTAGCCAAAATCATTATCTCCTCCTCTCCCTAGGATCCTAACTCCAAAAATCAAATGAATGGTTTCTCCCTTCCCCCTCCCATAACTTCCTAAAAAACTTGGCTGATCCTAGATCCTTTTCCCCCCATAAAAGTTCCTTTTTTTTGTCATTTAGGAAAATAATTGACCTAAAAGACTTAGTTATTAGCCGCTTTTTTTTTTAAATCTAGGATTTCAAAGTGAATCTTAGATGATAGTGGGGTATGAAGAACTGTTACTTTTGTAGTCTGCCAGGACACTCAGTATCATATTGTTCCATAGTTTCCATTTCCATAGTTCTTTGATTTCTGATGGTAGTCCTGAGGCCCTGGGAAATCACACAAAAGCCTGACTTGGGCTAATGGTCTGATGTGATGCAGGTTCCTGTCTTTACACCCCGCCCCCCCTCCAGGGAAAAAATCAGCTTCCCCTCCTTCCCCTCATCACATTCATTTCTTCTCCCCACCAAATCTTTCCTTCCACTGCAAATTCAACTCCCCTTCCCAACTCCCTCTGTTCTAAATGTGGTTTCTTCTCACCCCCAACCCCCACATGTGATAGAAACACCAGAGGGGACCTATAGACCTGACTATAAATGGAAGACAGAGGCAGAGGGTCACTTCTCCTCTCTGCTACAGATAGAAAGGCAGGATTGGCTGTCGAGAAGCTTGACTTGCTTCTGGACGGCCAGGTGCAGGGTTAGGGCAGAGGCATCAAGTCTCCCTCATATATCATTATCATCAGTCCTGATCTAGCCAGGACAGGCCCAGGTTTTTACAAAATAGTCCATAAGAGAAATTAGCCTAGTGCGGTAATTGTGCATATGGCAGAAAAGCAGCTCTGGCAGTGCGCTGAGAGTCCAGTCAGGGGATTTGGCTAGAATACAGATCCTCTAGTTGCTTTAAACAGTGAATTTTGAGGATCGGATGGAAGCAGAGTTAATTGGTGAGGAACTTAGTTTAAGAATTGTGAGGTAAAGAAGACAAGAATAATGTGTGTGTGTTTGAATTTATTTCTCTGGAGTTGGAGACACGGGATGGGAAGGGAGCTCACAAGGGGGTAGGACCCTGGGGGATGGGAGAGCCCTCATACTTCCTCAACACCGAGGGGAGAGGAAAAATAAGGGGGAAGCCTGGAGGGAGGAATTACAGCTATTGGGCTTTCGTACTTCAGGTAAGAAGAAACCACTCTTAGGAGAAGGGTGGGCTTCATGTTTTCTGGCTGCTCAGCTGAACCCTCACAACCTTTGGAGGCATTGAAAATTGAGATATTCCTATTTAAATCACCTAACATTGCTTTGGGTTACACACACCACCCCTTCTTGCCTCAGTTTCTTCCGAGAGTTGTCCCAGGATTTTTTTTTTTTTTTAATGGCAGCTCTGCTCATGGTAGATGGTGCATTGGACCTGAGCCGGTGGGATGCACCCAGGGTCAGGGCATTGTCAGCTGAATAGCTCCGTGCCTGGAGGAAGTCTCAGGAAACAGCCAGCGGTGATGTTTCATTTACCTTCAGCCAGCTGCTGAGTCACCTCACGGTTCCTCTGCCATTTGCTGGGGAGAGGGAGAGGAGCACTCAGTGCAGGAAGACAGGATCAATGATAGCAAAAAGTGGAGAAGCCTTGCAACAGGATAAGAAAGCAACCCATTAGGCAAGTGCTCGCACAGCCAGCGTCCCAGTTTGGGCCTGCATGTGTATTATAAAATACACGATATACAATACTGCCACTAACAAAATCTGCTCTTTGGGGAATTTTCCAATTGTTGCTAGTGCCATGACAAAATTAATTACCATGGTGTTGTCAATGCTGATTGTTTTTTAACGATGCCCACTGCACACTAAGTTACTACTCTACCTAGTAATGCACACAAAGGAAAATAGCATGTATGTGAAATATCATTTTTGCATTTCTTAATGTTTTGTGATTAACGGTGCAACTGTAACATAGTTTTTTGCATTTAGTTTCCTAGATTATTTTAACAGAGAATGGGTAGAAAAGGCTGTGGGAGATGATGGCCGTTGAAAGGCCTTGTGCTTAGAAATGTTCACTTTTAAATTGTCCCAATTAAACATTGACATTCATAGCTCACCTCACTGAGATAAATGGGGTAAAGGGAGGGCACAATGTTGCAACTGAAGTTGTTTGACTGGTGACAATTTTCTTCAAGCTTGAACTAGCAAAAGGATGTCAGAGGATTGCCAACCCCAGTTGTTCAAAAATGAATCAGAAGTTTTTTTTTAAATAATTTTGGATTGATTTTATTTTCCTTCTGGTTTTTGATTCTTTAGGATTCACATTTGTCATGTTTTTCACACAACCACACAGGCGAGAGATTTTTTTTTTAAATGAAAGTTGTTGTTTTCATATAATCACATGGCTCCAGGAGCTGGGCTTTAAGAAAAACACAAAATATCTAGAGACTCACGATAAAATTGCATTACTGTTGTAGTGATACCTGTTTCTCAATCTTAAACATACCAGTTGTTGCTGACAACTCCTGTAGTCCTCATTCTTCATATTATATTAGTAAATGTGAAGTGTGTTTTTGTAAAAGTAACGAGGCCTTCATAAACTGAGCCATCATTACTGCTCATTGTTATTAAGTCTTGTCTGAGAAGCCGGGAGATCCCACTCTTGAGCTGGGTGAATTATTGGGTTTGTTGATAGTAAAGTGCATGCGACAGGATGGAGGAGCATTATCTGGTCTCTCTTATACAGAGGGGTTAATCCCAGCTCTGCTCCCCCAGTTTCTTTATCCTTTGAGCAGGTGCTATGAGAAGGGCGATCAGAGTGGCGGCTTGGCAGACAGAAGGTGTAACATGCCTTTGGGAAGGTCAGGCTCCTCACCTAGGTGTCTTAGTATTGGACTAAACTCAAAGCTGAGGCATTTTCTTTTTTCTTTCTGATTTTATTAATTTATTTTACTTTCCTGTTAGAAGACTAACCCTTGAGGAAAAGACCTTGCTGACTGTGTCTTTCTTTTTCTACCGAGTCTTTCCACCATAATGATAGAGGTCTACTGGATGCATGCATAATATATCATCTATACAGACACATATACACAAGGCACCAATCTGAGTGTAGGACTTGGGTAACTCAACCCTGTTTGAATGCATGAAAAGCTTACATGACTGCGTCAACAAGGCTTATTCCTACTGGATTGTTTACATGTTATTATATTGAAGAAATACTTGGCGTGTTTTACTTTATCTGTAACAAGAGGGTAATTAGAATACCTTGCATTGCAGTTTTCCTTTTAAAGTGGTTCTCGGCACCCTGACCAGCCTCTCATGAAGATTTCCAACAGGTAGGTACCAAGAGGTTAGGAATGAGGGATGAAATGCATTTTATATATTGCCTATTTGCCTCATGATAACTTATTATCTTGAAAGTTAACTTCTCCTTCTCTTTGTTTTGTTTACATGCACCTGAAATCACTTAGTGCAATTTTTCTTAACTTTGATGGACAGAATGGATCATTTTGATGGAAAATAAGCATACCAGGACCAAAAGTAGATGTATTCCTCTGTGACTTACTGCCACAGTTCTAATTCCTGAAGCAGAGTTCTGGTTACAATAAATTTTAACTTTATGGCCCTTCATTTTGTGTTTGGGGGACCATATACATGTAGGTCTGTAGACAATCAAATAATACCTGTGCTGACTTTGCCAATCTTTTGACTGCACAAGGTGAATTAAAAAATCATCTGGGCCCTGAGTTGGGAGCATCAAATTCATTTGAGTTTTAGATTCTTTTGTAAATATGTGTGTTGTTTATCAAACTAGTGTAACAATCTTAGACAGAAATCAATATTTGAACATGTCTTGGAGCTGGAATTGTCATGTGCAAATAGTAGTGTCCCAGAATTTTAAAGGTCAAATAACTATGCAAAACCTGGTTTGGCAAAAATATTACCCCTTCTTTTGAATACACATCTGGCTAGATCTTTAAAACAAAGTCTTCCACATTTATGCTGGAATATTGAATTCAACTACCAGAGCTGTTTTAAAGACGTATACTGGACCTTTTCTGAAGGGACTGTATGAGACTTACAGATATGAACATAAAAAATAATTAGCAAGATATGCAGTGGATTTCAGTAAATGGCTTTTCCATTAGAATTGTTATGAGGAAATGTTTGCACAGATGTCATAAGTGAGACTTTAAAAAAAAAAAAAAAAAAAAAAACCAACCCCCCAACCTTACATAGCTGACAGCCCGACAACTTTGCATATGTGTGTTAACAGGAGAATGTGCTGTGTTTAGAATGAATGGAGAAGCGGGCCTAAATGACTTTCAGATTAGCTGGAACAGATGGAAGGGTCACAGTTGAACAACTTTACACAGCAACATAAAGGCAATGTTCAAGTGGAGTTCATTGCCTCTGACAGATACTGTCAATCAAACAGGGGACTCTCAGTTAACCAGCAGCCTGTCTTTTTAAAGATTAAATTTAAAAAAAATGCATTGTGAGGCAATGACTGGAGTTTATCTGGTCTATATCAGGCATAAATCCCACCCCAAGTGACTAGCGTTTTCAAATGAAACACAGTAGATTGTGGACATTTTGAAGACAACTGAGATATAGCCAGCATGGGGTGCTAGTGCTAATATATCATTTCTGCAAATGTGTAATCCAAATCAGGTCTTCTAAGGGCATGCATCAGGTCTCTATATCTAGGTACCCTTATTGCTATCCTGTATGTTGTGCTTTTATACAGTCTTCTGTTTTTGAAAATGGAAACAATAGTCACAGCTATGGTAGGCAAGCTGAATTATTTTGTTTCAAACCAGGAAAAAATGATATTTGGACTTGAATTTGATATTGTGATTTTTAACATATCTGCAAATATACTCATGAATACCACAGTTTAAGGGGTATTAGGAACAAGGGTATGCTTTCAGTACAGCCTGGATAGTCTGTTGCCTGTGGTACCATGTTTCAGAGGTCACCATTCCTGAGTGAAGAGACATTGTAGGGAGGAACTGTTCAGTCACAATACTTACACATTCCAGGTGTTCACCTCCAGCATCTGGACTGCAGAGAATGCTTGGCTGACAAGAACACTAATTCCCAACCCTAGCAAGAGGCCGGAGAGCGGGATGAGGTTAATGAAGACACAAGCAGTTGGGGAAGTGAAAAGAGAGGGTGGATTCACTTTGACTTGGAAAGAGGACACCTGAAAAAAAATATTTTCTTAGCGTAAGTATGTCCCCCTCCACTCCAACACACGCTTCACTAGTGGTCATCCTTTCCAAATCCGTGGAGCCTAAGCCAGGAGAGGAACTGTTATTGGTGCAGTGTGATAGGAAAATGACACCTTCTTCTCTTTGCAGCTTTCTCCATCTTGATCCTAAAGGGAGGGCTGTGAGAACATCAGTGGGAGAGGGGAGGCAACATCCAGAAGAACAGAATCTAGTGGCTGGAGGTACAAATTGTACAACGGAAATACGTTGGTGACGAAGCCCCTTCCGTTCTCTTGCCTCAGCTCTCTTGGTATAATTCAAACTGTCACTGCTTGAGTTGAGATTCCAAGAGCTTGATGAGACCAGACTTATCACTTGTATCATCTTCAGTTGCTGTGGCTTTAAGGATCAATAAAAATATGAGGTAATGAGAGGAAGCACTGTTCTCAACTGACCTACTCAGTGGCAAGGCTGGCTCACTAAAGCCCTTTTAAATACACAACTGTAGACCTTGTTGATCCTCATACAAATGAACTCGGCTGTCTTTGCTGACCATTGCATCTTATTCAAGAGGCAGGTTAATGCCAAATCCATGACAGTGTGGTATATAGCAAGGCCAGAATGTTATTCCTTGTTGCTGTTATAACATCCTTCCTTCAGTCTAAAAAGCAGCTAGAAAAGTGAAAGGCTGGAATGTTTCCCAACCATGGTCATTCATAGAGGAATGAATGGCCAAATCTACAAATATATATTTAAATAAGAGCTCTTGTCTGCTAACCTGTCTTTCATTGAATCCTTAGGCACTGGCTACAGTGGAAAATGACACATTAGATGAAACAATGGCTTGATCCATTATATCAAATCTCACGTGCACTAGTGTTGCTTCATCATGGCTCTGTCTGGATGAAGACTGAGCTCCAGCAGCAGTTCTTAGCCCTCATTTCCCTTGAGTAATGTGCTTGCTCTCTACTGGCTGGAGTGGATTTCTTTTTGGAAGCTCATAGTACTTGTAATTTGCCACCACCCTCTTGAGGTTGTCCAGGGTACCTTTTAGAGCTAACCATAGTTGTGCCACAGCCCAGAAAGGGACTGAAAGTGGGCAGTCATTTTGCCAGTGACTTTAGTAGATCCAGGGTTTCATCCTACGACTGAGAATCTAGAAGACTTCCATGAGTTAATTAATCATTCATGCCTGATTCCCCTCTCTCTTAGGCTGGTGAACTCCATCGACTTGAATGGAATTACTCCTGATTTACTCTGGAGTGGAGAATCAATCCCTTCATGGCTTTCCAGATTATAAGCAGCCTGTTCAAATGGGGGCCAACAATTATCTTCTAGAGATTATAAGGATTTAACAAAGTGTTTAAAATGATTTCTAAATTGAAAAAATGGTTTTCATGCCAGGAGAACATTTAACAATAGGAAGAATTAAAGTAACCCATCCTCCCTCTTATTCTGCATTCAAAGAATGAGACCTGCCTTATTACTCAGACAAGCAGGCTTTGAAAACAAACAAACATCCAAACAAAGACCATCACTGAGAGAAAGCAAGGAACCCATTTTCCATTTAGATTCTGTGACACAGCATGAAAGCAAACTGGGCATGGATTAATAAATGCTCCTCAGATACTTCAGCTACAAGCCTTGTCTCGACTGCAAATAAAACCAGTCGTTTCACACATCCCTTTAGAAGTTCATTAATGGACCACCGCACTGCTTTTTTAAAATATAATGGTGACCGTTGGGGGTATATTTTGAACAGATGCTTAGCAAATCAACTTGTCTGATAGAAGTGTTGAACTTCTCACACGTTTTCTGTGGCTGCTACTAGAACAGCCATTGTTCTTCTGTAAAGTAGATATTGTCATGGGCTGGAGGGAAAGCATCAACAGGTAGGTAAGTTGATATTTGTTGAGGATTTTTATATACAATCTTTCTTCATGGCCTACGTTTTCCATCCTTTTCTTTTGTCTCCTTTGGGTTAGCCTGTAGGAACACCAGTACTGTCTGAGCAGCAATGTTAATGCAAGTTGCCTTGCGTAATGCTGACCATTGTCTAGCAAGTTGGCTCACTAACTCAACAGATCAAGGAGACGCATGCAATGGATCAGGAATACACACAGAGGTTTTCTCCTCGCCTAACAGGATAATGGCCGTGGAGAGCAAGTACAGTATGTTCATTGCTAGTGGCTGACAACTGTAGAAAGTTGCTCTATATCAGGGGTGGGCAAACTTTTTGGCCCAAGGGCCACATTGGGGTTGCAAAACAGTATGGAGGGCCGGGTAGGGAAAGGTGTGCCTCCGCAAACAGCCTGGCCCCTGCCCCCTATCCACTCCCTCCCACTTCCTGTCCCCTGACTGCCCCTCCTGGGACCCCTTACCCCTATCCAACTCCCCCTGCTGCCTGACTGCTCCAACCCCTATCCACACTCCTCCCTGGACCCCCAGTACCCCACCACCTATCCAACCTCCCATGCTCCCTGTCTCCTGACCGCCTCTGCCTCATCCAGCCACTCCTGTGTCCCTGACTGCCCCCTGGGACCTCTTGCCCCTTATCCAACCCCCCCTCCCCCCACCCCCTTACCAGGCCGTTCAGAGCGGCAGGACAGGCTTATTGGAAAGCCTGGGAGATGGGCGGGTGCAAGCTGCGCTGCCCGCACGGCGGCATAGCTGCGGGGAAGGGGGAAAGTGGGGGAGGGGCCAGGGGCTAGCCTTCCCCGGCTGGGAGCTCAGGGGCCGGGCAGGACAGTCCCACGGGCCATAGTTTGCCCGCCTCTGCTCTATATTCAGACTTTGATAGACTCAAATTTCCTGGCTCAAGGGACGGCTGTTGACTGAGCTCTGCAATTTAGCAGCTCATGCTAGTGATCCAAATAAACTACTGATATACTTTGAGGCCTAAGAAGAGAGTGGCTTGCTACATGACCGTAACTTTTTGTGTACTGAATTAATTAATGCTGGCAAATCACTTTGAGATAGCAAAATGAAAGATGGCATAGAGAGTAAAATAATCTTATCTTTGTTAATTTAAAAAATTAAGTGAGATCCGGCATGTTGAAAAGAAGAAAGTAAATAGGGAGTGATGACAGAGGATGTGAGCTTGGTGTAAGTTACACTAGTGGTATGTTAATGGAGTCAGCATGGGCTAGAGGTCAGGAGTCTAGACTGGGAGTGGGTTTTATTCCCACGTTTGCTACTAATCTACTGGGTGACCTTGGACAAGTCACTTTATCTTTGTTTTCCTTTCCAGCTTATGTCTTGTCTATTTGGATTCTAAATTATTTGGGGCAGGGACTGTCTTTTACTATATGTTTGTGCAGCTCCTCGCACAATAGGGTCAAATCTTGGTTGCAGCCTCTAATGCTGCTCTAATACAAATAAATAATCATGAGATTTGCACCACTGTATGAGATCAGAATCTGGGCCAGAACGGTACAGTGTGTGGAACTGGCAAACATGACCAGTGAATAGACACACAGATGTTCTCATAGATGTAAAATGGAAATCTGTAAATTGTAAGGGGGTTGGATTTGTCAGATAAAGACCAGTTTAGATTTGATTGCTTTTCAAGTCACATAGCCTAGTGCTAGTCCTATTGGAAGCAATGTCAAAACTACCATTGTCTTCAAATGGAATAGCTCAGTCCCTTATTCCTCTGAGCCCCTCCACTGAATCAAATGAGTGAAGGATTACACATGCAATCATACACACCTCACCGTAAATAGGGATTACAGTCAAACCCCACACAAGTAACAAGCATAATGCATGTCTGAATACATGATGTGTCAGTGAGGGGCTGTGTGTTCCTAGGTTCCATTTCTTGGGCTAGAGAGAACTTTGTGTGGATGCACGTAGCGCAAGTAGGCAAAGCATCAGATTGCTGTAGGTGCTGGAAACTTCCTGCAAAGTACTGAGAGTCCAACTCCTAGCGAGCTCATTCTCATGACTCTAATAGTGTTTGACTGCTGCTTTTGGGCTAGCACTTCAGGGAAGATTTCCCACACAACTTGACCTTCAGCTACTTCTTTGGTTTAGCCTTAAAATCCCCTAGGAATGGCCCCAATATAGGTGCAGGTCCGTAACCACGTTGAACCACTGTGCTGGGATATTATTGCTAGAAGCGCTGACTCAGAGTTGTTACATAGTCTGTGCAGGCACAATACTATTAATCCTGAGCTGATCAACTACTATTAACATTAATTTGTTGAGTACCAGAAGGGCCATGAGAACTATGCAGGATGCAAGGGAAGAGAGAGTGCGCATCCCAAGTTATTTATAATGTATGGGCCTGATCCCTGAGGATGCTGCACACCATCTGAGAGATGCTGAGAGCCCTCAATTTCCATTGGCTTCAGCCAGCAGCTCAGCATCATGCAGGACTGAGCCCTAAGTAAATCAGCAGCACAAATCAGGCATGTCACAAACCAGGTGACCAGATGATGGATTTAACTATGAAGACATCTCTCTTTTGTTGGTGACAAACGCTGATCGTGATGCCAGATGCAAAAATCTTGACTTCTCTGTTGTGCCACTAATCCCTTTGGTTTAGCATCTTTTACATGTTAATTGATAGTTTAGTTGCCTGGATTTGGAAATATCATTGAAAAGTCAGTGGGAACAGAAATAGAAATGAAGATTGTTTTGTTTGGGTGGGTGGGTTGGTGGTTTTATTTGGTTTCCCGCCCCCATATGAAACTGCTAAAAAGAAGTTGGAAATGTGGGAAGAGCTGG